>NC_132784.1:96879763-102579763 GCF_048418805.1 Vulpes vulpes | reverse complement strand
CAAAAGTTTTTTTTTTTTTTTTAAAAAAAAGGACCTTTAATTAATTCTCATTTTATTTATTACTAGAAAATCAAAAGTTATCAATGGAGAGACTCTTCAGGAATACTCAACCGAATCTAGCATAGGCTGATATGTATTTAAATATTAAAATGACCTATTCATGCTTCAGTATTATCAGCTCATATTATGCTCAGAAAGATCTTACGACTGCCAAAGTACATCTTCCAGTGATATGGCTTATCTGATACACAAAGGCCGGTGACTGCAATAGAGTGATTTCTCTTTGTCAAATACAGGATTTAAAAGTTAAAATTGCATCTACAGAATATTTTAATGAGAAAAAAAACAGAAGTATTGTCATTAATGCATTGGTTAAGAAATTGATTCAACATTTACCACATAGAATCTTTCTGAGAATCTTTCTAGTACCCTGAGACATATAGACATTAAGATTCCCCTGAGGAACAGGGGAATTGTCATTAATATAAACAGCAACAACAATAATAATAACCAATTCTGCTAACATTTATTGAGTAGGAACACACCTGCATGAGTGCCTCTTTAATCACTCAGGATACACCAGAGACTGAAACAGAATCTTTACTTTTATGGGGCTTACATTTTAGACAGAACGACATGAATGAATATATAATATGCCCAGAAGTGACAAGGACTTGGGAGAAAAAACAAATCAGCTTAAGAGGAATAAACAATACTTTTTTATTGATAGGATGGTTGATAGGATGATTGATAGGTTGATAGGATGAGGGAGAACAGGAATGGACTGGTATTTCCCCCTAGTTCTTGCTATATTGGGCCATATGTTCTGTTCACTGCAGCACCTTGCTGCCTGTAAGAAGTCATGGTCTAACCAGGAGCGGAAGAGAAACTCCATATTCTTAGGTCTAATATAAAGCCAAGTAATATGGTAATAAGTAAAAAGGTGATATGACTTGGCATAGATTTGAGCTTTAAGAAAGGAAAATTGGAGAGCACAGCTGTATATCAAAGTTATATTCTTTTTTTCAAGATTTTATTTATTCATGAGAGACATGGGGAGAGAGAGAGAGAGAGAGAGAGAGAGAGAGAGAGAGAGAGAGGCAGAGACACAGGAAGAGGGAGAAGCAGGCTCCATGCAGGAAGCCTGATGTAGGACTCCATCCCCAGACATGGGACCACACCCTGAGCCAAAGGCGGATGCTCAACCGCTGAGCCACCCAGGCATCTCCAAAGTTACATTCTTAATATTGTTTTTGATTATTTGATTATAAAGAAAAGAAATAATATATGATGTCAAAGAGGTTATCTGAAAAAGTGAAAATCATGCAGTTTTGTTTGGTATCTAATCACTTAAGAAAATTCATCCCATTTTCTTTTTTTTTTTTTTTTAATTTTATTTATTTATGATAGTCACAGAGAGAGAGAGAGAGAGAGGCAGAGACACAGGCAGAGGGAGAAGCAGGCTCCATGCACCGGGAGCCCGACGTGGGATTCAATCCTGGGTCTCCAGGATCGCGCCCTGGGCCAAAGGCAGACGCCAAACCGCTGCGCCACCCAGGGATCCCTCATCCCATTTTCTAAAGTTGGTGAAAATGCTCTACCAAAACCTGAGAAAGATAGTTCAGTAAAACTATAGACTAATTTCATATATGAATATAGATCTAGAACTTCTCAATAAAATATTAGCAAATTGAATATTAAGGAGTATATTAAAAGAATGACATACCAGGACAAATTTGGTTTGACTCCAAAAATATAAGGATGGTTCAACATCAGGATATCTATCAACATATTTCCTAAGTCATCTGATCAAAGGAGAAGGAGAAAACTCGTATAATTCTTTTTTTATACATAGATGCAGGAAAGAAAGGTCTTTCAAGACCTGCTGTAAGATTCAGCAGCCATTTCTCAAAAAAATTCAATATAAATTCAAATTAAGATAAAGTTGATTTCTAAGATTGCTGGTGATTAAGCAGCAATTTTAACTCAATTAATTTTAGCTCAACACTTTTCACTTTGTAATAGCGGAAGATTTATATGATTGCACATAAGGATTTATAAGATCGCTACATGGAAGTCTTGAGTACAATTCAGGACTAATAGAAGATAAAACATAAAAACAACTAAGCTGTGATGCTGGAGACAAATTTCTTTGATGGTAGAAGCAATATTTTATTTCATTGAGAGATAATGGTTTGCTTGAAAAATGATACTGGCCAGTGTCCTTGTGTAAGAGAAAAAAAAAGATCTTTCTATTTTATATCATAATTAAATTCCAATAAACTAAAATTTTAATGTTAAAAAAATAACTAAGAGAAAGAAGAATTTTATATAATTTAAATACACAGGGGCTCTTTGCAAAGAAAAAACAAACACAAAAACTCATAAGCCTTAAAAGAAAAGAGAGATAGGGGCCCTTGGGTGGCTCACTCAGTTAAGCATCTGCTTGGGCTCAGGTCATCCTCCTGGTTCCTGGGAGGGAGTCCTGCACTGGGCTCCCTGTTCAGCTGGGAGTCTGCTTCTCCCCCTTCCTCCAGCTTGTGCTTTCTCTAATTCTCTCTCAAAAAAATGAATAATATCTTTAAAATTAATTTTTTAAAAGATAGTTATATTTAGCTAGAAAATAATTTGATTGTTTCTTGCAGGCTAAGACTCTCTCAAAAAAAAAGAAAAATAAAAGGCTAAACTCCAAGAGATAGATTGGGAAAATTAATCTGTAACACACATTATAGAAAAATAGGTTATGTCCCCATAATATAGAAAGAACTTCTAATAATTTAAGATACAAAGGTATTTCGATAGAAAATAATGTATAAAATATGGACAATTTAAAGAGGAGGATGTACAAAGGTTCAATATTACTTGGAAGTATTTGTACCTCACCAAAAAAGCCAAGAGAACACAAACTAGTTAGAGAAATAATTAAGAAATAATTAGAGAAATAACTAAGTAATAAATAAGCAAAGACTAAAAGGAGTGGTAATTTTAATAGTTTGTAAGGATCCAGATCACGGATACTTTTTTTTTCATTGTCTGTGATAAAAGGAATTACCACAACCTTTAAAAAAATAATCCTTCAATAATCATTGAAATAAAACATAATGGGCCTTCTGGCATAGCAATTCTTGCTAATCTATCCAATAAAAAATAAATACAATGATATATATGCATATATTTTCAAATATTGTTTTTAGCAGTAAAGAAATGCCAATAGGATAAAAACTGATTTTTTTTCAATTATGAAAGGAATATTATGTAACAGAAAAAAAGAGTCTGTCATTTATTGTTAAGTCTAAAAGTTAAGTTGTAGATTAATAGGTGTAGAATAGACATTTTTTTGGTAAAAAAAAAATAAAAGAGAGAAAGCTTATATATGTGTGGGTATACTTGCTTTGCTCATATGAGCATACCAGAAAGTATAGGAGAATATATCCCAAGATATCACTTAGTCATTTTAAGAGGGTAGCTGGCAGTGAAGGGATGGAAAGAGAGGTGAAGCCATACTGAACTTCTAACTAATGAAATATATATATTTTCATATATAATGAAATATATATATATTTTTATATATATATGCTTTCTCTAATTTCAAGATGTAATTCTATAATATATGAAATGAAAAACTAATGCTAACAATTTTAAAAGTAAAGGATGACATTTGAAAGAGAAGATTTAATTTTATTCCAACAAATATTTATTGTATACCTTATTCTGTGTGAGAGACTTTGCCAGGGAGTCAGTTGTTAAGAGGAATTGCTGTATGGAGTCACGTATTCCACACCGTTGGTCCTTGTATATTTATATGTTGTATGGATTAAGCAGTCTTAGAGTTCTGTGATGACATGTAGACATGAAGGCAGGGACGGTCTCTTCACATAAGACATAAAGGAAATTGAGCTTCAGAGGTGTTAAGTATTTTTGCTTAAAGTCTCACAGCTTCGGTTGACTAGTCTGGATCACAATCAGGGACATTGATTCTGCACCCGTTCTCAACCCATTCTGTCATCTTCATAAATACTCATTCATAAAGTCCTTAAATGTAGTTTGATGGAATTGGAAGAAAGTTACAACGTGTATGTGTGCTATTTTTTCAGGCCTGAGGCCAATCAACTGACATGCATTCATAGATTTTTGCTAAAATTAGGGATCTTTGGAGGTGCCTGGATTCTTTAAGGCAAGCCAGTCTTCAGGGATCTGAAAGAGATGGTTCAAGTCAGTGTCGCCTTACACCTAACTGGCTACCCACTCATTCTTTTTTTCCCGAAAAATAATAACTAAAAAAGAAAAGTGGAAATCTAAACAATTAAGAATCCCTCAACTAAAATACTAATTACAGTAGGCAAGGCATCTGTGAAAGAAGCACTTTATTTCTAGCCAGTAACTATAATTCTATGCAAAAGACTTCAGTGTAAAATTGTTGTTTTAGAGAACACATTTCTTCCTTATTCGGGTTGGGAACAGACTCTCTGGTCTGAGTTCTCTGGGATGCAACCATATTTCAACATCCTTCCTGTGGACCATGTATATATATGAAAAAACCGTAGGAAGTTAAA
This sequence comes from Vulpes vulpes, assembly GCF_048418805.1. Taxonomy (NCBI): domain Eukaryota; kingdom Metazoa; phylum Chordata; class Mammalia; order Carnivora; family Canidae; genus Vulpes; species Vulpes vulpes. The sequence continues at coordinate 102,575,210 of NC_132784.1, read as the reverse complement.
CTGAAAGTTTTAATCTTGTACATTTTGGCCACACTATAGTAAATATAGTCTTAAGCCTAGGAAAGAATAGAATACAATATTTAGCTAGCTGGTTCCTAAAAAATCTTAGACACATATTATTAAAAATGACTCTAGGATGTTTTTAGGAAGGTAATCAAATTAGATACCACTTCTGTTAGCTTATTGACTGTAATGACAATGGCCTTCTCTACGTAAAAATCCTTCTAAAAATTTCTGTAGAAGTAGATTCATGTCTTCCAAGTCAGTACTATTAAAAAGACATTTTTTTCTAATTCTAACTTTTTATTTTTTTAAGATTTTATTTATTCATAAAGACACACAGAGAGAGAGAGAGGCAGAGACCCAGGCAGAGGGAGAAGTAGGTTCCATGAAGGGAGCCTGATGCAGGACTTGATCCAGGGTCTCCAGGATCACGCCCAGGACTGAAGGTGGCGCTAAACCGTTGAGCCACCCGGGCTGCCCAAATTCTAACTTTTTAAATGAGAAAAATAGCTAATTTGTCGATGTAAACATTTAAGATAAAGAAAATTGGGATTTTTTTTTCCCCAAAGATCTTCAAATGACTATCTCTAGTATCATTATACCAAATCTCTTAATCTCTTCTGGATATCTTATTCAAATTTTATCATTTTTTTTTAAAAGATTTTATTGGGACATCTGGTTGGCTTGGTGGTGGAGCATCTGCCTTTGGCTCAGGTCATGATCCCAGGGTCCTGGGATCGAGTACCTCATGGAGCTCCCTGCGGGGAGTCTACTTCTCCCACTGCCTATGTCTCTGCATCTCTCTCTCTCTCTGTCTCTCATGAATAAATAAATAAAACCTTAAAAATAAATAAATAAAATCTTAAAAATTTGAGAGAGAGACAGAATGGGAGTGAGCATGAGTCGGGAGAAGGACAGAGGGCGAGGGAAAAGCAGGCTCCCCTGTGAGCAGAGAGCCCCACACGGGGCTTGATCCCAGGATGAGCCCCTCAAGTTTTATGTTATGAATACTTTTTCTCAGCCTCAATACCAACTTCCAAATCAATTTACTAGTAACTCAACTAAACAGACTGTCTCCTAAGTTTTAATTCTTTCAAGTGCTGCCAAATCTCAACCTGAACTCAGAATGTTCTGACTTGAGAGGCAAAGAAGTGGTATCCACATATCAGTTGGGTTGAATTTAGCTGTCATAACCCTTCCATTTTTCATTTAGGTGACAAGTATCAGGAAGCCCCCAGAGTTTGACCTTGACTCGTTTTTTTTTAGTCCACAGAGCACTGGATCTCCAAAACAAATAGAATCTGGTGTCTGTTCTACAACCTTTGCTCTTTAGGTTTCTTTGATTTTCTTTCCATCCAGACAGATCCACTATGCTCATAGGAACACATTTAAAAATTCTTTTCACCCCAGCACAGTGTGGACCTCTCCAAGAAGTTTTTTAAATTAATTATTTCAAGCCATGTAGTAAAATCTGAATAGTATATTGGGCCATTGTTAATTATAAATTAGGGCAGCAGTTATCAAGAACAAGACAACTGGCATGTGGTGGGAGTCCATTTTGTAACCATTTTTTAGTAAGAATGCTCTCTGAAAATCTCCAGTGATATTCCTTCTGGAGGAAATTATTTTCTCTTTGATTTAAGATAGAAAATGTTGGATGCCTGGGTGGCTCAATAGTTGAGCATCTGCCTTTGGCTCAGGTCATGATCCCAGGGTCCTGGGATCGAGGCCTGTATCAGGCTCCCTATAGGGATCCTGCTTCTCCCTCTGCCTATGTCTCTGCCTCTCTAATGAATAAATAAAATCTAATAAAAAAAAAAAAAAGACAATGTTGGTTACTCCTGCTCTATTCTAATTTTTCTGTTACTTTTTTCTTTGATTTTGTATAGAGTTGCAAATATGGATATCAACATACATTACCCTTTTCATAATAAGTGTATGTTAAAGAAAAAATGTAATTTAATCAGCTGCGACTACAGCTACTTACTGAACTCCATCTCTGTGTTCATGGCATTAAATGGCTATACAATTTAGGCCCTGCCATCAAGAAGCTTACAGTTTATTTAGGAGATGAAATATATACCCTAAAATGTAAGGAACATTGCAAGACAATGATAAGAGAGGAACCAGAATAGTATGTAAAAAGTGATTTTTTTTTTTAATGGCTCATGTACATTTTCCTAGGGTTCTTTTACCCTCAAAGCATGAGTGTGTTACCACTACGGTCTTAGAAAATTTAGCCAAAAAAAAAACAAGGAATATGAAAATTGTAGTATTCAATTACAAATGTTTCTTTTTTTCTGGAGCTCAGGTCCATGTGTTAGTTAAATAGGATCATCCTTTGCTTGCCTTTTTAAGGGCATATCTCTTATCTCTGAGAATATACGTTGCTATTGCTTTACTTTCTACAGTATGCACATGTGAGATTCAGGAATTCAATTGTGCATCCTCAGAAAATGCAAAGAATGATCCCCCACCCTCACCATCCAAAAAAAAAAAAAAAAAGCATAGTGACATATTTAGAGTACATACAATGCAAAGCAGGGAGTTCTGATGTTTCATTTAATTGAGTTATAAACAAGAAAACTGTCAAATCCTGCCACTGGCCCATTGATGCCTGTGGATGTGTGAATTTCCTCCATGTGTGTGCTCTGTGTCCTTTAGAACACCCACAGTGGAGATGAAGCACCAAGGTGTGTATTAGTCTGACAGTCCTAGAAAGTATCAGGACGAAAAGCCAAACCCAGGAAACAGCATTTCATTTAGTTCCTGGTGTACTGCTAATTGATCCCAAACCCTTCATTACTGTCTAGTGCAAAAGGCTAAGTCGAAAGGAGGCATTTAGAAAGTGTCTTAAGTGAAAACAAGGCCTGGGAAAATTCTAGGTCTTGTGAACTTGACTTGCTCTGTTCCTGTGTTGTCACACTGATTCTAAATTTGTCTTTTATTTCAGGTCACTTGGAAACCCCCCCTCATGCAGAATGGGGACATGCTTAGCTATGAGATCCGCATGCCGGATCCTCACATCACCATAACCGATGTTACTTCCTCAGGGTTAAGTCGAGTAATTACTCATCTGATTCCCTTCACTAATTACTCTGTCACCATTGTGGCTTGCTCAGGAGGTAACGGGTACCTAGGAGGATGCACAGAGAGCTTACCTACCCAGGTCACCACCCACCCCACCCTACCTCAGGGCATTAACCCGTTGTTGGTGATTCCTCTAAGTGAATCATATGTTGGGATTTCGTGGCAGCCACCATCCAGACCAAATGGACCTGATTTGAGGTAAGAAAGTGACTGTGCTTTTGGATTCTGCTATGGCCTTATATCCAGGAAGGAGGAAGGAAGGAAGGAAGGAAGGAAGGAAGGAAGGAAGGAAGGAAGGAAAGAAGGAAGGAAGGAAGGAAGGAAGGAAGGAAGGAAGGAAAGAAGGAAGGAAGGAAGGAAGGAAGGAAGGAAGGAAGGAAGGAAGGAAGGAAGGAAGGAAAGAGGGAAGGAAGGAAAGAGGGAAGGAAGGAGGGAAAGAAGGGAAGGAGGGAAGGAGGGAAGGAAGAAGGGAAGGAGGGAAGGGAAAGAGGGAAGGAAGGAGGCTTTTACTCATGTGTGAATGTAAAACTAGTTCCTAATTGGATATCCTCCACTCATAACTTGAATACAATTTCATATTGTGTATCTTGACTTATATGGAGCCGTAAAGTCCATCAAGATAGAAATGTAATGTTGTGAAGCCCTAAAGCCCCTTGAAACAACAATCACTGTTCTCTAACAATTCTTGATGTAATCCTTCTCTTGATTTTCAGAATATATTTTTACTGCATGTTAGGCAAACTTGATGCATGTTCTAAATGATATACTTACACAGAAATGCCTCAAAATTTTAAAGCTAACGCAATAATTCTCTGGCAGGGTATTATTATCTGGAAACTTGTAAAGAATGTGGTCAGGGACATAGATAAGATGAAAGAAACATGTGTGATTCTGAAATAGCTTTTTAACAACCTCACCTTGACACCTAGCCAGGAGTAGCAGGTTGATAATATTATCATTATTTATAAAGCATCGATGGGTTGATGTCTTAGGAAATCATTAACTTTATAAGCATTTTGTATTTCCACTTTGTGTGAAACTGGCGATAAAGTTTTGGCAAATCTGAAATAGAAGAAATCTAAAATGTTATCATTCTTACTGATAATAGTAAAATGTGAAGGTAGCTGGTTGTTTTAAAATAATTGAATACCTGAAACTTGCAGCGGAAGACCATGATTATCTGGGGGGAAAAAAAACCTTCCCGATTGTAAATTAAGATGCTTTCTTTACGTTTAGGTGCACACACCAGACACTCACACCATGAAACAACCTGAATTTTGGTAATAACATTAGTTGAGATAATCCCGATGTTTCTGCTTGTCTTTTGCTTTAGATATGAGCTTCTGAGACGTAAAATCCAGCAACCACTTGCATCAAATCCCCCAGAAGATTTAAATCTGTGGCACAATATTTATTCAGGAACTCAGTGGTTTTATGAAGATAAGGGTCTTAGCAGGTGAGATTACAAAAACTATAAAAACAAATGCTGGCATTTAGTCTTGGGCACGTTGAATAGTTCAAAGTATCTTCATGTCTTCATTGTGTGTGCGTGTTATCAGTTGTGCAATAAAACATGTTCGGTGATTATCTGTGGCATTAATCATCGAACTGCAACAGTCAGCATGTTTCATGTTTGCCATCTTCACTGTATGCTTAAAATAAGCCTTTTGAAGTCGAACTTGTACATGTGTGAGCCTTAACCTATTGCCTTTGTCACAGCCCTAGCAAGACATGAACACTTAACAGAGGAATTTGGAAAAACTGAACACCTACAAAGAGGGGCTGGGGTGGGGAATGACTGGACACTTAGCAAGATACTTATTACTTCTGGAGCATCATTGTTATAAGTCATTGATTCAGTCTAGAAAAATGATTTAGTTAGCACCCCCGGGACTTGAAAGAGTTCAAACTAGGGCTCCAAGAAACCAGGAAAGAGGTCAAGGGGCAGTGTCAGCCCAGAGCCCTGCGTGGGAGGCTCCGCGGACCTGGGTGGGTTTCATGCTGCACTGGAGAAGCAGGTTTGGGACCTAAATTCTCCAGGCTTCACTTTTGCTGGCTATAAAATGAAGAGATTGGATGAGGTTAAATGATTTCTCAGCCTTGATGAGCCCAAGCACTCACTGCAATCTAATTGCAAAAGAAACAGAAAAACAAAACAAACAAAAAATGCACAACAAACCCACAAATATTATTTTATGAATGCTTTTTTTCAGTAATGTTTTTCTTTTTTCTTTTTTTAAGATTTTATTTATTTATTCATGAGAGACACCGGGGGGGAGGGGAGAGAGAGAGAGAGAGAGAGAGAGAGAGGCAGAGACACAGGCAGAGGGAGAAGCAGGCTCCATGCAGGGAGCCCGACGTGAGACTCCATCCCGGGTCTCCAGGATCACGCCCTGGGCTGAAGGTGGCACTAAAACTGCTGAGCCACCCAGGGACCCCCACAGACATGTTTTTCAATAACATTTCTAGCAGCTTGATTATTTTCCTGGACCCACCACTGACTGGCTCTACCCTGAAGGCTGTTCACATCTCTGGCCTTGCCTCCCACCTCTTCCTCACCTAGGCTTGTCCCTGCCTCGTTAACCTCACTTCCATGCCCTTGGTGTGCAACACTCCTCACTCAGCTTCTCCTCATTGCTTCCCTCTCCCTTTGTCTGGCTGGATTATCCATCACAGACTTGGCCTGGAAGTTTCCTGGTGAGCTTCCCTGCCCCCTCTTCCTGGTCTGACTCAGCTGCCCCTACAGTGTATTCTTACAGCATCCTCACCTATCACTAGTGTCACTGTAATGTATTGGCCTGGCGACTTCTCTGATGACCCCAGCGTATCGTCAGATCTACCAGGAGGCAGGGCTTGGTCTTCATGACTTCTGAACCCTCGGTCCCCAGCATCCTGCCTGGCACATAGTGGGCACTCCAATAATTGTTAAATGGAAGAAAATGTTGACTTATCAAAGGGTGGGCTGTTTCATTTCTCTGTGCCTTAGGAATGTTAATTGTAGTGTTATTATCCTTGGGGAATGGATAAAACTGAGGAATATCCTCATCCACTTTAAAGGATTGTGATGGGAAGACCTATTAGATATTTTAAAGGTTCTTGGGGGAGGCAGCACCCAAATCTGATGAAGTGATAGACTGAACCACAAGAAGTTGCCATTTCTGTAAGTCAACCTAAATTATCATGGTCACTAGACTATTCTCCACTGTTTTTAATTCACTATTTACTTCAACCAACACCATTCTATAATTATCACTTCAGTTGAAGAAATTCATTTATTCAGAAATTTCTTCTTGCTTACAATCTGCCGAAAGGCACTGGGATAAAATACAAAAGTGAATTCAGCATAACCCTTGCCCTCAAAGACCTTATAGTCTAGTGGAGGAAAATATATCAGACCCACTGCTATGTGCATAGTATTTGCTTTTTCCTTTTTTTTTTTTTAAGATTTCATTTATTTATTTGAGAGAGAGCACAAACAGGGGAGATAGGAGAGGAGGAGCAGAGAGAGTGGGGGAGAAGCAGACTCCCCACTGAGCAGGGGGCCCAAGGTGGAGCTCCATCTCAGGATCCGGGATCATGGCCTGAGCTGAAGGCAGGTGCTTAACTGACTGAGCCACCGAGGCACACTCATACTAAATGCTTTTATCGCAGTTCACTCCATAGTCACCTCCAACACTGCCTAAGGAAGTTATACAGAAAAGTAGCTCTCTATGATCTGTGAACTTTAAGCGCCTTATATATACCATTTTCCCAAATAAACAGACCTTCACTAATTAATATTACTGACTCAGATGTTTAGCCATGAGATGTTTGTCTGAAAAAGAGGATAAATCTCAGAAAGTTAATATTACTTTATAGAAGAAATGAAAACTTGTAAAAGAGTTAGGGCCAAAGCCAAACGTTTATTATTGAATTTCCTGTGATGTCTCTAAGAATTTTTAATGAGAAGTCCAAATCAAAGATTTAAGAGGAGATATAGTTAAATCCCCCAATATCAAATTGAAAGGTAAGGTAACATAAACATATGGATGACAGCTGCTTCTAGAAGGGAAGTGTACATCTAACAAAATGTGCTGAGCGGTATTTTGACTAGCCTCATAATGCTAAATGTCAAGAGATTTTTTTTTTTTTTCCTGCTAGGACTAGCAAAAAAAAAAAAAAAAAAAAAAAACAAAACAAAAAACTTTTTTTTTTATTCAAATAACTGCTATGACCCTTGTAAACAGCTTGTGGTAAAAAACAAGATGCATTTCTTTTTAACATTAAAGAGAAATGGTGTGAGTCTTCATATTACAAGAATGTTTTTTCTAGCCCTCTACTCTTTGTATGTAAGTCCATAAAAAGGCTACAGGCCCCTTCAGCCCGTAGAGGGTTCTCTCTCAACTCTGAGAGAAAACTGGAAATTAGTCCACTGGTGGGCACTATGTGGTGTGACCGATTTTCTGTTAAGAAGTCCTGCCCTTACCCACCTTGACTGCTAGCAGCCAGGGCTCCCCACCCCTGCTGGTAAACTAGCAGTCAGATTGCAGAGGGGAGGACCCCAGCTCTCACTTTGGTTACACACTTGTCTTGCAGCCCCTTAATGACCCTACCCTTTGGCTTTTGTCATGTGGACTTATTTGTTTGGTTGCTATTTTTGGGGGTGGGGAGGAATAATTGAATTCTAATTTCACTAATGCCTTTCAGAGGAAACTGCAATTTCCTATTCTCCTCAGACTCCACCATTCCTTATTTCCTCCTTTCTTACAAACACATGAATAAATGTAACACTGAAATGTCTCTCCCCATCTTGACCTGGTTTCACCATAGCAACATCTAGAATGAATTTTGTTGTTGTTGTTTTTAAAGATTTTATTTATTTAGAGAGCACAGAGGGAGAGGGAGAAGCAGACTCCCCACTGCGCAGGGAGCCTGATGCAAAGCTCAATCCCAGGACCCGAGATCATGACCTGAGCCAAAGACAGATAGATGCTTAACTGACTGAGCCACCCAGACTCCCATTTAAAATGGCACTTCTCTTGATATAAAAAGTAAAATTAACTTAAGATTCACTGGGCATCCCTTTATGAATATATCTTAAGTGTAAATATAAAGTCAATTTCCTTGGTCAAGTGATCAATTTTGGTTAGCTATATGTTTATGATATATAGAAAACACACCAAAATAATCTAAATTGTTATTATATTCTGAAATTCAAATCATTCTAGTAGTTGTTTTTCCCTTTGTATCTCCATATACAGAATAGACTATTGAGCTAATTATCCAGATAATTTAGTTCAAACAAAAATAGTTTTGTTCTTCTGATTATCTTAGGTAAGGGGTTATTTGTCTGAGTTACACAGCTAAGTTACCTCATTATTGAATTTTTACTCTGTGTAGACATGAACTCAGCATAACTGTAGGTTTATACGACTTGTCAGTTTCTAACTTTTCTTCCGTAATAATCCTGTGCAAAATAGCCAAGTTATGGTTGTTGGGGGAACCATAACTTTGGGTTTCCTGACATTTTCATCACTTGGAAAACCTGGTGAACATGCTGTTATCATCTGATGCTGAGGTGAGCCAGGCAAGGTTTAATGGGGGGGCAGCGACCTCCTCATTTGTAAGCATCAGCCCACCCTCATGATTTCCGGTGCCTTGTTTTCTGAGTGATCAGATAAAACTGCCAAGAATGACAGTGATGACATGCTCTCCTTTTTGCTCTGGATTTGATGCAGGAAGAACAAGTTACAAGAAATAATAGGTCATTTTTTCTATTTTAAGGAAAATATTGACCTGTAGATAATAGTAACTTAGCTGCAGTTAAGTTTATAAAGTGAGATATGTTCTAACTCCTGTTCCTTCCTATTATTTGTAAATTTCTAAATATACTTCTTTGCAATGACAGTCTGGAAAGAGACTTCCATGTAACTCCTCAAGGATCCTTAATTGTTTTTTCTTTAAATGAAAGTATTCAGGATGCTTGGACGGCACAGTCCGTTAAATATCCAACTCTTGATTTCTGCTTGGGTCATGATCTCAGGGTCCTGGGATTGAGTCCCACGTCAGGTGTCATGCTCAGCAGGGACTCTGCTGGAGGATTTTCACTCTCCCTGTGTCCCTCCCCCTCTTCTAAAATAAGTAGATCAATCTTTTAAATAAATAAAGTATTCAGAATTAAATATTCATCTTATTTTCAAAGAATAGTGTTTTAAAATTAAATTCTTTGGCTAAATATACCATAATATCTACTTTTAAATTTTACTGGCATAGATTCTAGTTTTTTTTTTTTTTTTAACCTTCCAAAATGAAATGTTTCAAGCCTAAAAAGTTCTGGGTGATAATATTCAAAAGAATATATTTTCATCCCCTTCCTTCGTAATAAGATCAAATGTACGTAGATGACAGGTCCTGCTTTGCTAGTATGGAAAGACCAGGCCAGTTCCATGAGACCTGTTCCTATAGGACAAATATATTTAAGTTGTAGCTATTAAGTAAAGAAGTTAACTTTGTACATATAGAGGGTGAGCAGAAGGGAGGCTTTTCTCCCATGACCACTAATGTGAGGTAAATCCTGTTATTTTCTTCAATAGTATCAAAATGTGAATAAAGTCGGATCTCAGAATGAAAGCCAACTTCTCTGCACACTGGTGTGCCATCTCGTGGGAAGGTACTTCTTCAAAATGAGCAAATATGTGTCTATTTCACATTTAAACTAGAGAGTCATGGTGTGTTTCTCCATTGAGATTTTTTTCATTGCTCTGAATTTACCTCAAGCTATCCTTTTCCAAGTGCCATCATATGAAACCGCACCTCATGAAAAATGAGCCTCCAAATGTGGAAGTATGCATTTTGTCATAGGAGATTTTTTTCCCTAATGTTTTATTCAAAAACAACAACAACAAAAAACCCACCTAGTTTCTTTGTATTTCTTTCTAATGTGATGATATAGTAGAACAAAGAAATTACAACAAAATTATTTTAGCTGTGGCATCCTGGTAGCATAAGTATAGATGGCCACAGTAATACGACAGCAGCAACTTGCCCTCAGAATCTAGAAAGTACCAGGTTGTGAAAACTTTCAAGGGTGACCAGTATTACTCTTCAGTATCAAAAGAAAAAAAATCTTCAGTAGCATTTTTAGAGACAATAAATAGGTGGTATAAAGAAAAGACAGAGACCATCAATGAAATATTTAAGCAACTGCAGATTTAAACAGTAGAAGCAGTGTTGCAGGATCCCTGGGTGGCTCAATGATTTGGCACCTTCCTTCGGCCCAAGGCGTGATCCTGGAGTACGGGGATCGAGTCCCACGTCGGACTCCCTGCATGGAGCCTGCTTCTCCCTCTGCCTGTGTCTCTCCTCCCTCTCCTCTGTGTCTCTCATGAATAAATAAATAAAATCTTAAAAAAAAAAAAGAAGCAGTGTTGCATTTTTGTTTGCTTATGTATTCATTCCTGCAAAGGATGTGGGGATGTAAGGAACAGTATGCTATCAGAGGTTCCTCAAATCCTCCCATGTGTGATCCTGTACTCAAGCATATACTGGGCTGTGGCAGATATGGAGAAGAGTTAAAGAAGCAACTGAATAGCCTGCATTTTCAGAAGTATGATTTATATTGGTGACAATATTGACACATGAATTCTGTTAGGACATCAATAAAGTTGACACATTTTTAATTCTGATGAAAATAACCCGAGGCATTCTGTGGCTGCACTGAAGAATTTAACTGGTTACAAAAACACATCAGACCCTTTCAAGATACAAGCCTTCACACATTCTGCCCTGGAATAATGCTTCCCACTAGACAAATGTCTTCGTTGCACAAAATGCTGCTTGTCATCAATACATAGCCCAAATGTTACTTCCTCTGTGAAGACTTCCTGACTGGATAAGGTTAAACTAGATGGTTTCTCTGACGCATTTTGGGAGAAAAAGGAATAAACGAACACATATTTTAAGAGTTCTCATTTAAAAACGTTTTTCTGTAAAAATGTATGTACTTCGGTGGAACAGATATCATATTTATTATGTTTAGCATCTAGAGTGCGGTTAGTGTTCAGCAAATATCATTGAATGAATGAACAAATGAATGAATAAATGAAATGATGTAGAATTGAATGAATGAACAAATGAATGAATAAATGAAATGGTGTAGAATGAAAGAGCATATAATGTGTAAAAAACCATCCTGCTGGGCAGCCCCAATGGCACGGCAGTTTAGCGCCCCTGCAGCCCGGGGTGTGATCCTGAAGACCTGGGATCGAGTCCCACATCGGGTTCCCTGCATGGAGCCTGTTTCTCCCTCTGCCTGTGTCTCTGCCTCTTTCTCTCTGTGTCTCAATAAATAAATAAAATCTTTAAAAAAAAGAAAAGAAAAAAAAAGAACCATCCTGCTAAGTTTCAGTAGGGCTTATTTCTCTATTGGAAAGGTAGATTATCGTGACCCTAATTTGCCAAATCATATATGAACTGAAAGTTAGGAGGCTGAATGCTTTAGTAACTATGAAATATCCCTTCATTCATTTATGAAATTTGCTACTCTGAAAATAAACAGACTCTTGGGTCATAAAAACTTCAACATCTAAACGGAACTTTTCTCTCTAATTCACTTGAGTAAGTAACAACTGAATCTTGAAATGTGTATATTTTCATAAAGAAGTTTTTAATATAATTTATCTTTTGCAAGGAAAAATGTCATAGTCATTTCTGTAACACAACAAAGTTTTCCAATCCTGTGTGTTGATGGAGGGAGGGGCTTGAGGATGGTCTCAAGCAAGTTAGTAATTTAGAGAGTAACTACTGTAATAACCCAGTCTTCCTAAATTGACCTCCAACATTTGGTTTTACTAGCTACAGAATAGACTCTATATCAGTGTGCATTCACTTTGCAGATTTCGAAAGCTGTTTTTTTTTTCTTTTTTTCGAAAGCTGTTTTCTACAGTTTGAAATGGCACATTTTTCAAGACATCCCTAGGGAACACAATTAGAATTAAAAGAAATTGGTTTGATATACATAAGTTTTGCATGAGTATATGATGTCAGTCAATCTAGCATTTTTCTCTTAAAAGCATCCTTTTATTATTAACTAAATGCAATGTTACATTTCATGTCAATAATCAACACCGCAGTCCATCTAAAACAGCATACTTCAAATGGACATAAAAACCCACCATAAGCGCACTAATACATACGTTCTTTTTTGGACATGAGGTGGCAAGATATAAAGTGACACATATAGTCCTATGTATATATGTTTACGAACATAAATATGCTACTCTGTAAATAAACAGATTCTTGGGTCATAAAAACTTCAACATCTAAACGGAACCTTTCTAATTCACTTGAGTAATAACAACTGAATCTTGAAATGTGTCCATTATCTTTCAGTTATCTTGGTCTTGTGACTATTTGGCACTTGCTGGAAAGCATCTGTAGTAGTTTTCTTGGGCTGCCAGAAATAAATGGGGTGACATAAAACAATAGAAATTTATTCTCTCACACTTCTGGAAGCTGAAAGTCCAAAATAAAGGTGTTGTCAGGGTCACGCTCCCTTCAGTCTCTGGAGAAAAATTGTCTGTTGCAACTTCTCGTGGTCCCAGTTATTTCTTGCCTTGTGATGGCATAACTTCCATTTCTGCCTGACTTCACATGGCCATTTTCTCCCTGTGTTGTGTCTGTCTCTGTATCAAAATTTTCCTGTTTGTTTTTATAAAGACATCAGTCCATTGGACTCAGGACCTTCCTGAAGCTCAACTTGATTGTATCTGCAAAAATGGTATTTCCAAATAAGCTCATGTTCACAGGTTCTAGGGGTTGAGACTTAAACATATTTGGGGGCTGGGGAACACTAGTCAAAACTTTGCAGCATACAAAGCAGAAAGAAAAAGAAAGAAAAGAAAGCACAAAAAGAAAGAGTAAAGCAAACAAATGTAGAAAAGCTGATGCTAGTACTTATTTGGGGGAAATAGGGAAATAGCTTCCAAGAAATCACTAAGTCCTTACCTATCACTATAATAGAGCAATGCCTTACATGTGGCTGAGACAGAGCTCTGCAAAAATACCTTTGGACCATGAGTGAGAAACAAGATGACTTCAACAAGCAGTAGAAGCAGACTTCTAAGTAGGTGGTAGCAAAATGCTGTGAGAATCCTGACAATTATTTTGCACAATCCTGCAATAGCCTCTTCCTTTTGTGCCTGATGTGTTGTGACTTCTCGAGACACGTTCCATGGGCCTCACATTGGATGCAAGGTATCTTGGATGATGTAGTAAACCCAAATAAGGTGATGATGAGCTAAGGCCAGCATTTGCCCTGAGTACTGGAGGTCCCCAGGGATAGTTATGTGTTGTGCAACATATTTCAGCAAGTTTCATGGCCTATGCAATTGTCCAGGCAAAGCCTGACTGTGTCCATGAATAGCATTTTTCTGTCTGGGAAGTTTTGAACCAAATGAAGAAAGCATGATAGTCTTCTACTTGAAAGAGCCAAAAAGGATTGAAAAAAAAAATTGATGGCTTTACTCTATGGGTGCTTTAACACATGGCTTGGAAAGTTTTCATCATATCACATCGCCATGTCCAGTTTTCTCCTCCTGGAAAGCAATATTCAGTTTCCACTGTCTTGACTCAAGTCAGTATGTTCACACGATGGCAAAATACAGCTCACCGCAGCACAACTCTCGGCAGGACAATGTTGTACCCTTTGGTCACAGTTATGATTTAATTTATCTGCCTTCCAATGACATTATGGGAAGGAAGGATAGGTGTAGAGAGAAAATGGTGATGAGAGATTCTGATATTTGAAAATGGATGAGTTTCCCAAAAGAAGAGCATAAAACTGTCTGGATCAAATTCAGATAGAATGCTGGCAGGGTGCCAGATTTGTAATTACATCTTGAATTGAGCTGTAATCCTTACCACTTCCGAAAACAATAAGAGAAAACGATAAACCACGTTTGTTTTAAATAGTGGGTATTTGCTTTAGCATTCCTAATCAAATATTTTCCCTGACACTTTGGTTAAGGTGCCAGAGTTACAAACATAAAAAGATGTTTTTGCAGAGGGAAGAAAAGGAAGATAATTCTATTTTGTAGGGGGCAACAGAACATTGTGCATTTCGAAGGGATGTAACAAAGAAATCCTGTATTTTTTGAGGAAAAAGACATGCATGTGTTTTGTCTTCTGTAAAAGAGAAATTGATAATGACTTTTTTTTAAAAAAAAAAAAAAACAACCTTTTAGGTTTACGACGTATGAGTATCAAGTCTTTGTACACAACAGCGTGGGTTTCACACCAAGCCAAGGAGCTACCGTGACAACATTAGCTGGTCTTCCAGAGAGGGGAGCCAATCTCACTGCAACTGTTCTTAACCACACGGCCATCGATGTGACATGGGCTAAACCAAGTAAGTAAGCTTCTCGTGTCTTTACGTCCCCTTAGCGTATTAGTACCAAAATGAATTTAAAATGGACCCATTAAAAATAAAAACAAAAAAGCCTAGATGCCTGTGCTATTCTTCAGAGGCAGATTCTCTCCCTATGTTGGAAGAATTAATTTGATAGAATGTAATACTGTGCACTTCCCCACAGAAAGCTCTGCCCCCCATCTTGTAGCTCATCACTTATTAGCAAGAACCATTGACTAGGTAATGGCACTAATGTGAGGGATTTTTCCGAGTGAATCATCTTCAACTCTGGTTGTAGATAGAATTCCAGCCTGACACAGGAAAATGGAGCCTGGACATCACCACTGGACTTGCTCCGATGATGCAGAAGGCTTGCTCTGACCCCACTCAGAACACAGGTTTATGGGCTAGTTAGAAGAGCTCACAGGTGGATCTAATCTGCTCCTGCAACTTTAGAAACACAAAAACTGAGATTTCAGATCCACTTGGTCAATAGAGTAGCATTTAGCAACAGACCTGTTAATTTGTAGTGATCCATGATCACAATTAGAAAACAACTCTGAATTTATCATGGAAATACGAGTTGTAACCGTTCTTATAAGCACCACTTGAGATCTGGCAAATAGTTGATTCAAAACTTGCTAGACTATTACCAAATATTGAGAAATATCCGATTTGGAAATCCCTCCCCAAAAATGTTTGTCTTATGAAAGAAAACTGTACCTGCTAGGAAATACCTGCCACGTGATTTCGATCCAGCCTCTGAGCTTTGTTAACAGGCTAAGACATGCTTCCTGTTCCATTCAGAACATTCGAGGGAATCTGTCTCCATGTTATATTTTGTCAATTGCTAATTAAAACCAGTATTATGGAAAAATAAATAAATAAATAAATAAATAAATAAATAAATAAATAAATTTAAAAAACCAGTATTACATGATATTAATGGTAAATTAAAATCTGTCCTTGGTTCTGTTGATCTATGTTGCCACTACAAAACCTTTTTTTTTTTTTAACAGAAGACTATCACCCTAGGGTTTTTTTTATAAGGTTGCAGGTTTCTAATAATCTGTGTCACTGCTATTGGGATCTCTTAAGCCATTTAAATGGAAGAACGGAAGTTAATTGATGCTTATGATTACCCTCTGAGACACCTCTGGGAAAAATACAAAGTTTTTATCTGGAGATGGATTCTTATGTATAATATATTTTCCCTCACCTCCCTCCCTCTTCCTCGCTCCTTTACCCTCACCACCTGATTCATCTTAAAAGCCTGCTCATAGAGGTGGATATCCTCCCCCTCATCTGACATTTGAATACTGCTGTTAAGATCCAGCTGCTGAATTTTCGCCAATATAGGTCCTTTATGTTATAATTGCATGCCTGAAGTAAGCGTGCTTATAAAAACTGACAAACTTAATAGATCTGCAGCAGCTCACTGAAGTTTCATTACCTTGGTAATCTGAACCTCTGACCTTCGGGATGTAGGTAATGCAATCTGCTGTTATTTCCATTCATACCTTAGAAATATTTCAGATAACTATTTGTGAGCACAAAGGTTAACTCTCAGAAGAGGGTCAGCTCTCCGAAAGCTTGTTGCGTTATCATTTTTTTCTTCGTGCAACCTGCTAGCCTAAGTAAATTAACTAGTCACTCCCTGTGATGGGGCCACCTATTTTTTGCCATTTTCATTTATGTTGTTTTCTTGATTTCCAGGATACATTTGGCACGTTGTTGAATATGCTAAAGGCACAAAATTATAGGTTGAAAGTCAATTGGATAAATTCATAAATATCTGCTTTTTAAAAATTGCCTTTCACAAGAACCATGAAAGGTATTTTAAGACACATATTCCTTCTTAACTATGACTTCCACATATATACACCATTTGATAGCTGCAAATTTCTGGTAAATTTTTACCAATCACAGATTAATAGGAATGTCATTGAGTACTTTAGAAGCACCCATTTTAAACTTTTGCATTGCTAGGTGATGTTATATGAGGTAAAAGCATCCCCGCATTCCTTCAATTCATTTTTAAGGTTCATATTGCAAACTGGCAGCTATACAGACCACATTTACTTCCCCCGCCCACCATGTACTATTTCACCTGTAGTATTTGTTTTAAATAGTATTTTGCCAACATTTAACAATCAGAAGATTTCACATAAAGATTATGATTTTTTGATTAATTTGAAAAATCAAATAATTTGGGGGTGAAACTACTCCCACATTGCTGGAGAATATTATCATTTGGTGTCGAGTAACGGCTTCCTCTAGACGAGTCACACACTTCCCATTTTCCTGGTCCCTATAGAGATAGGAGGTTCTTATCCCTGTTAAATATTATGGAAGAAAATATTTTAGGCTAAATTAAATACCACGAAGATAAATTATATTAGTGGAAAAAAATCAAATCTTTATAAAAGAGGATAAAAAAACACCTTTGCTTAAATTATTCATATAATTCTCAGAAAAGCCCTGTGAGATAGAAACTGGCACTTTGTGACTCACTCAACATTACAGCTAGTAAGCCACACTTCCCAAACTCAAACTAAGGGCTCAGACATTCAATTTTCAGCCATTTCTCATGCATTTAGCCTCAATGGTTATTGACATTTTGTTGAGTGATCTATTAACATCCTCCCTATTTTGACTGCTCACTCTGAAATAAACAGCACGAGGACACCGGGGTGGCACAGTCAGTTGAGCATCTGACTCTTGGTTTCCGCTCAGGTTGTGATCTCAGGGTTGTAGGATCAAGACCCCTAGGTTGGGCTCTGTGCTCAGTATGGAGCCTGCTTGAAATTCTCTCTCCCCTTCTGCCCTCCCTCTCTCATAAATATAGATAGATAGATAGATAGATGATAGATAGATAGATAGATAGATAGATAGATAGATAGATGATAGATAGATAGATAGATAGATAGATGATAGATAGATAATAAAAATAAAAAATAAATTCCCGTGAGGGAATGCGGTGGAGAGGGAGCATCCATCCTGAGGTCCCCTCACTAACGAGATCATCCATGGCCAGAGCAGAGCAGGAAAACACTGGACATAGTGAGAGAGGAAGGTGCTACAGAAGAGAAAATGAAAAAATCATCCAAACGCTATTCACTTTGTCTGTCAAGACCTCCCCACAATGTTCTGGTGTTCACATCTTTTGTCTCATCTACTTCCCTCTCCGTCTTTCTCCTTCCTCTTTTTCCCCTACCTGCCCTCTTTCTCTTTTTCTCTTCTACCTATCTCTCTCTCCTTCCTTTCCTTCCTTTCTTCCACAGACATTTATTTATGACTTTGTTTGTCCCGGGCCCTGCTACTACAATGAGGAATGACAGACTCCTGCATTATAATATCTCAGTGAACTCTCTGGAAAATTCATCAAGGATGAAGTTGTCACCTTTAGGAGAGTGAGTTTAAATCTGCCTAAAAGGCATCTACTTCCTCTTGCTCTCTTAATCAGAAACCATCAGATTTTGTAACTAGAAGAATTTCTGACTTTGTCTGAATTTATCTTGTTTGGGTGGCGATACATATCAGTAATTTCCAATGTCAGCTCTTTTAAAAAGCACCCACCATTGTTGGCACATCTTGCCCTGACTCTTCTTCCCGTCACTCAAGTTATCAAAGCAAACGTACTGTCTTTGCCTTTTCCATGGGCTGCCCTCTGGTTCACTTGTTCACCTGTTGTAATCTGGCCTTCTTCCCTCCTAGTCTACTGCCATGATCCCCTTGAGGCCCTTCCCACCTCATGACCCAATCCAATGTTCTCTTCTCTATGCCATCCCATTCTGTTTCTCTGTAGAGTGGGCACTGTCATCGGCCCTCCTCATTGAGATGTTCCATTGTGTCTCAACAACTCCTTCTCCTGATCCCCTAAATACAGATTTATCTCAAAGTTCTTTCCTGAATATTTTTTCACACTCCAGTTCTCCTAGGGGTAATTCCCTATTCCATCTATTCTCACTGTTTCAAATGCTCCTACCTAGAAAAATGACAAAATTCTATGAAGCCGTATGAGGGGATGATTTTAGAAATAGACTTTGGGATCAAGGAAACTTACGTTTGGATCCCAGTTCTAGGATTTTCTAGCCCTGTGACTCAAGCAAAGCACTTAACCTCAAATCCTAGTTTCCTGATCCAACATATGGGGATGGTAATAACTGCTTTAAAATGCTGTGATAAGAATGAAATGAGTTAATATATGTTAGAACTTAGGAATCACTTAGTATTGGTATAAAGTATTACTCTGTCTCTAAAATGTCTCAGTGTTTTCTTTTTTTTTTTTTTTTAAGATTTTATTTATTTATTCGAGAGAGAGAGAGAGAGGCAGAGACACAGGCAGAGGGAGAAGCAGGCTCCATGCAGGGAGCTGGATGTGGGACTCGATCCCAGGTCTCCAGGATCACGCCCTGGGCTGAAGGCAGCGCCAAACCGCTGAGCCACCCAGGCTGCCCTGTCTCAGTGTTTTCAAAGGCATTTTTACAAAAGATAAAAAAATATTATGAAGCCATTGCTTTTTTTAGATTTTATTTATTTATCAATGAGAGACACACAGATGTAAGTAGAGACATAGGCAGAGGGAGAAGCAGGCTCCCTGCGTAGAGACTGATACAGGACCCAGGACGCTGGCATCATGACCTGAGCCAAAAGCAGATGCTCAACCACTGAGCTACCCAGGTGCCCCTGGGAGGCCATTTCTAATAAAAATTTGGTCATGGCATTCAGCTAAAAGCATTTCCACAAGTGAGGTGAAGATAAAGAATAGATGTCACTTTATAATGACCTGACTTGACTAACACGTCAAAGTACCAACCATTACATAGTATCATTCCCTTGCCTTTACCTTTCCCATCATTTCCCATGCCCATCAACCTAGAGACTACACTTACCAGCCTTGAAGTTAATGGTGGCCATGTGTCTGTGTTGTGCCAATAAAATGTGAAAGGATATATGTCTTTTGGTATCATAGTCACAAAACACTGGGTTTGTGCCTATCTGTTCTCTCTTCATAATTTCTGTGGACTGGGATGTAGACATGGCAATGTTCTCAGTTTTAACTCTGCAGTCACGGACAACACCCTAAGGGATCCAAAGCCACATAAGAGAAGGAGCCTAGGTTGTGGAAATCGAACACTGATTCACTCACTTTGGGTCTATTATGCGAGATGTAAATTAACATCTAAATTTTATTTAAGTCACTTTATATCAGGGCTTCTTGGTTACCACAGTTCCGTTAACTATCTCAGTCCCTGTTTGCCCATATCAATTCACTTAAGGAGCAGAAGTGATCTATCCTGTTTTCATTGCTAAATATAAAATGATGAATAATTAACACATCTCATATACAATTTCCTTTAAATACAATTTTCTCTGGCAGGCTATTGATAGGAGCTGGAATACAACGAGAGACTAAAGTAGCTGGGGTGTGGGGGTTCCAAAATACAGTTATTGGTTTCTGATGGATGCCTAAATTAGGTAGAAGGTATGAGATATATTTTTGGGGAAAATAAGGAGCCTGGCTTGGATCACTGTCCAAGAGGATCTTCCCACTTCTTTATGTGAGCAATTTTATGCTCTTGCAGAGTAAAGAATTTTCTCAAGAAGTAGTTTGACTTAAATTTGTTATTGTTGGGATCCCTGGGTGGCGCAGCGGTTTGGCGCCTGCCTTGGCCCAGGGCGCGATCCTGGAGACCCGGGATCGAATCCCACGTCGGGCTCCCAGTGCATGGAGCCTGCTTCTCCCTCTGCCTGTGTCTCTGCCTCTCTCTCTCTCTGTGTGTGTGACTATCATAAATAAATTTAAAAAATTAAAAAAATTTAAAAAAATTTGTTATTGTTGTTGTTAAGTAAATTCTACCCCCAATACAGGACTTGAACTCACAACTAGACATAAAGAGTTGCATGCTCTACCGACTGAGTCGGCCACAAGAAGTAGTTTTGATTCCTCACATTTTCTAAGAGGTATTTAGTTGATGACACAGAGCTCTGCACCATAGAACTTGGGAAATTGAACACTGATTTGAGAATCTATGAGCAAGACACATTTTTTTTTTAAGATTTTATTTATTTATTTATTTATTTATTTATTTATTTATTTATTATTTATTTATTCATGAGAGACACAGAAAGAGGCAGAAACATGGGCAGAGGGAGAAGCAGGCTCCCCACAGGGAGCCCCATGTGGGACTTGACCCAGGCCCCCCGGGATCACAACCTGAGCCAAAGGCAGGCATTCAACCACTGAGCCACCCAGGTGTCCCAGGACACACTTCTATTATAAAAAAAATCCTTAATAGGATCCTTCCAAGTTTTTACATTTGAACAAAATTGCCCCCTCCCATTGAGCTTGCTGCCAAGAGACATGACTAAAGAATTCAATTCTAGACAAATTTGGACATCTATTAAATGGAGTGGTTTGCTATAATTGCTCTAGATCAGACCACAGACCTTTTTTTAAAAAGCTGGATAGTAAATACATCAGGGTTTGTAGGCTATAATCTGTGTTGCAACTGCTCGACTTTGCCACTGTAGCATGAAAACATCAATAGATGACACTTAAACAAGCAGGACTGTGTTCCAGTAACAGTTTACTCTAGACACTGAGATAAATTTTTCATATATTTTTCACATGTTACAAAATACTCTTCTTTGGATTTTCTTCCAAACCATTTAAAAATGTAAAAAAATATTTTAAGTTTGCAGGTTATATATAATCAGGTGGCAGGCCACATTTGGCCTACAGGCCAGATTTTGCCCATGGACCATCATTGACTGGCCCTAATATAGATGCTAAATATCCAGAGGACGTAATTGATTTTAACAGTAATCTTTAAAAATAATCCAGCAGCTTATAAGGAGAGCATCATGTAAGTGCTTTAGCCGAGGACTTTCAGCTAGCCCACCTAACAACTGTTTTAAATTACTTGGGAATCTATTACAAAGGAGAAAGGACTGTTGTATATTTGAGAATCTGCTACAGCTAAGATCACATTTCTGACCAATATATAGAGATTACCACCCAAAATGGCATTTAATAGCAAAAATTATGTCCAGAGGTTATAACCTACTTCTTCTACAGTTAGAGCAACACCTTTACTCAGATAAATTTATGTGATCCATAAAATATGGGTTGTACATAATAGGATTAGAATACCTAAGCACATTTAACCTCATAGGAAATCCTCATCTTTTCTTGTTGCTTCAAACACAAGCTAGCACGTATAGCTCCAAATCATAGAACTATAGCTCAAATATTCACACTTTAATTTCTAAGCCCACCTGGTTGCCACGAAAACACTTCAAATTCAAGAAGTCTCAAGTGAAACAAGTATTAAATCCTCCGTCCTATAATTACTCCTATGTTTTTCATTTTATGTAATGGGATTCGTACAGAAACCAAAACCCTAAACCTGAGACCTCTGTAATTCCTTCTTACCCTTTCTAATTGCTCTGGTGTCACCTAAGGACCTTGGCTCCTTCCATCTAGTGGATCCACCATTCCCTTGGGCCTTGAAGTCCTCCAGGTAAGAGAACTAAAGATAATCAGAGATGGTCAGTTGCTCCAAAAATAGCCCAAATTGGCCATATAACCTCACCCAGCTTCAAGGAGCCCAGAAAATATATTCTATTTGACAAAAAGAAAAAAGACATGGTGTTGGTGAATGCTTTTATCTTCTCTAGTGATTTCTAAAGTTAAATTGCTATTTGTCCTATTAATGCTATGGGTGGGTTCTTTTTTCCCATGACTTTCCATTTTTTGTACAACATAGAATTCAGTGTACTGTTACTTTTTTTTACCTTCCCACCTGCCATTTTCAATGTTTGGTTTATAAATTATTATATAATTATTTTTACATAATTATTTTCTCTAAATAGTTTCCATTTTTATTATCAATTCTTTAACTTTCCCAATCTCGAATTCTGGATCTGGATTCACCTTTTCTGTCTTCTGGATAACATTATAGGGAATACTGTATCATTAAAGCTAAATAAATTCAATGAATCATTAACTCTTTATTAGTTATATATATATATATATTTTAAAATTTGTGTTCTAAATAAGAAAGTCTATTGTATTTACACATAAATAATGATTTAGATGTGTATGAAATTCTTGGATCAATAGATTTTCCCTCAGAATCTGATGAAATTATTCCATTGTCTTCCAACATTGAAAGTTCTGTATGAGAAGTCTGCAAGTTGCCTTTTTGTCCTTTGTAGATGATCTTTTAATTTTTAGCTTACTTACCTTTGAAATGTTATAATGTTCCATGACAGTCTGTGTTTGGATATATTGCCATTATTTTGATCAAAACTATATTAATTAATTCAATTTATGGACATAAACCTTTATGCTGGGTCAGGTTTTGTGGGATATTTATATCTATGATTATTCTATTTGTTTTTCAAGTTGATTAGATATTTTTATTCTCTGTCCTCAGTATCTATAATTCTGACTTTCATTGATTTCTTCTTAGTCATTTTCCTTTTTATTCTTTCCTACTGTGCACTTTTAATCTGCTTTTTTCTACTTTCCATGCAAATTTTAATTCTCCCATTGCTTTCTTATTTAAGCAACATCACTTAACATCCTTGTAATCATATCTGCCTTTTCATGATTATAGGTACATGTCCATAGAGGCTTCTTTTTCATAAAGGAATGTCCCCTTTGTTATTTTTAAAAACACAGTGCAAATGTTTTCTAAAGCTTCCATTTCATTCTCAGAGAAGTAACACCCACACACACAAATATGCTTTTGAAGGTTCTCGACAGTGTTTTCCCTGTCTTGGACTATGAAAACGTCTTGTAACTTAATGTTTTTCTCTTTAAAAAAAAAAGAGAACTATATTCAGGCTTAGTTTTTGCCAATATGCAGGGAGGGTGAAATTTACTTGGCTCTTCATTCCAGTTGTTTGGATTCCAAAAGCATTCCTCTCTCAGAGATAGACTCAAGGTCAGCAGCCTTTAATTTTGTGCTGGCCTATTGAACTGAGGATGTATCTTCTGTTTCTTAGACAATTCAGTGACTTGGGAGGAGCCCACTGAAGTTTAAAAACCTGTTTGAACAATGAAAAAGCATACTACTGTTCATATACTGGTCCCAGAACTTCTCATAGGATGACTAGGATATTAAGATATAATACATGTCTACTGTTTTTCTCTGTTTTGGACTCTGCACTGAAATGTCTAAATGAATGAGGAAAAAGAAATGGTGAAGCAGATGTTGGTGAGAGACAGGACAATGCAGAAATCTGGCACTTATTGCCCAGAGATGCTGCCTGTTTTTGGTTATAAAGATCTCTATATCAATTGCCACATTTTTCTATCAGTTGAGGGACAATAGATTTTGTTCTGTTTCAGATGGGTTGACATATGGTACATGGCTAAGAATGGGCATGTAATGGAATTTTATCCAGGTATCAACATACAATCTTTGCTCATTTTGAACTTACAGTGCTAGCCGCAATATTTTCAATGTATATACATAAGTACATTGATTGGAACTTGATGGAAGAGATATTAGGCACATTTAATAACCCAGGTAAAACCCATTTATATTTGTCAGTAGAGTTTGAAAGCACTTTATCAAATTATATCTTTAGGGCTTGTATTTCTAACCAGAATCTTCACTTAACAAACTAAAATACAACATGAACTTCAAATCTAGTCCACTTTCCATTATACCTCAGCTGCCATAAATTAACGAGTAATGCTATTGTAAGCCAGTAGAAAATAATTCTAAAGAAAGAAGAAACTTTTACACTCATAGCACCAATGACTTGGCTATACTTGACTGGTATCATCTGGAAAAATATTGCTGGATATGAATAACCAGTTCCTGCCAATGCACAACATGACATCATTATTGAAGGCACTTAGATTTTGTGATATCAGAGAAAAGAAAATCTTAATCCCCAGAGTTTTCCAAATTTGTCACTAAAAACCTCTTACTATTAATTCTTTCAACTATGCTATCATTCCAAACTTTTTCGACATTGATAGAGATGAAAATCAAAGCAGTAGTGTTCTAAGCATTTTTTTGTTTTGTTTTTTAGATTTTATTTATTTATTCATGAGAGACACAGAGAGAGGCAGAGATATAAACAGAGGAAGAAGCAGGCTTCCTGTGGGAAGCCTGATGCAGGACTTGATCCCAGGACCCTGGGATCATGACCTAAACCAAAGACAGACGCTCAACCACTGAGCCATCCAGGTGCCCCTGCTAAGCATTCAGTTTTTATGTGAGACCCCCAAGATCTTAATGGAAAGAGGTCCTTAAAAGAAAGTCTTATGTCCTCTAAAGCCATATTCCTTTACATGGCCATACATTTCAATCTCACATATCAGAGACACTGTACTTTAATAACCACAAAGAGAAATGCCACCTTTTCTTCCCAGGCCTTGGACTAGTGCTACTGAACTATTTTGATGCATACTTTGACATAAAATTTCAGGAGGTTCATAAACCAACATTCCACTGCCCAATCCTAACATGAACCAAGGTAATAGTTTCTGCTTAAAGTCTTTAAAAATAATACTAATGTAAGTATTATAATGTGAGTATACTATAGTTTACTTATACTATTTCTTATCTAAGAAAATATAGCTGTTTTATGTCTTCTTTTTAAAGCATCATTGTAGAAAGGTAATGAGAAGCAGAACTTAGGGCAAAAGAGGAACAATCAGGTAAAAGCAGAAAAAAGAAAACAGTACACCAGTCTTTGAAAGGATAATGGTGGAGGAATTGATGAGTTATATTTGTGAGACAGGAAGTGATTGATTTGGGCACCTTGAAGTGTTTGTCTACATCATAGAATCACAATAAACTAGGTGAAAAGAATGAGAACCTTAATAAGAATTCAGATATCATCCTGGGATCCTACTGAGCAAATCCTTAAGGAAGCATGCTGTATCACTCTACTACATCAGCAGTGTACATAACAGGATATCTGTCTAATATTCTTTTAGGTAGCATTTAGCAATTTTCAAAATGCCTCAAGTTCTGGGATCCATGTCAGGAAATGCCCTGATTTGCATTAGCATAGACTTCTCTCAACATTGGATGATGTTACTTAGAAATGGAGGCTGTCCCATGTTTTGAATACTTTATTTTACTCTTAGTTTCCTTTTGTAACTGTTATACTAAAGCTCAGATGATTAGTTGAAACACTGTAAGTAGTATAATATTTAAAGGAAATGTTAAGAGTTTATTTTCCTATAAAAATAAGCCTCTATGCCATTAATCATGGAGTGAGGGAAAGAAAATCGACTTTGTTATAAAAAAAAGAAAAACCAATGCCATCATAAAAAAGTTTCCATAAGCTTTCCATTTTCTCCTTCTAGAAACAGCTGATGATAAAGTTTATCCTCTGTCCTTTCCCCCAGAGACTCTTTTAGATCAGCCACATTTACACTATCCTGCATTTATTGTTAACAGCCTTTCAAGACCTACAAGGTGATGTTGAATATTATACACTTTTTTGGAGTTCTGCTACCTCAAATGAATCTCTCAAAATCCTCCCAGATGTAAACTCTCATGTCATCAGCCACTTAAATCCAAACACAGAGTATCGGATTTTTCTCTCTGTCTTCAATGGAGTCCACAGCATCAGTGGCGAAGTACTGCACGCAACCACTTTCGATGGGGGTGAGTCCAGATTTCAAGGGACACTTGGCTTCAGAGATGCAAATGAAATTGATTTATTCTTGCAGAGGTTGAGATCAGTCCTCCCTCCATTATAAAATTTCCGGTGTTGGAGGGAAGGGGGTTGGGGCTAAAATGCTTAAGTGCTTGCTGTCGTCAGGTGGCAGATCAATACAGGGTCCCTTAGAGACAGCAGCGCAAGGCTCTAATAATGGTATATTAGCCCAGTTTGTTCCTGTTCTTTCCAGTGTATGCTGAGTTTGGAGCTGAGTTCACATCAATAAACAGTGACATTTGGAAACATTTTTTTTTTTTTTTTTTTTTTAAGATTTGCTCTCAGAAGCAGTATGCTTTTCAAAAAGACAGCCAGGCACAGTGAGGGCTCTCCCTGAGTCACCAGAAATGGGAGGTGGAAGTTCAGCCACTGAGAAAAATTGCCTATGACTCATTTCTAAGCCAGGTAGCAAGGGGGAGGAAGCAAGGGAAGCAACTTGTGAATCTGAAATGTGTTTGGAATGGTCTTTCTAATCTTTTTGGCTTTATAAAGTCTCATTATAAACATTATAATATCATTACCTCCCAAGCAAGTGTTCCAGGTCATTAGCAGAGCACTTTAAGTGTGGAACCCATTTCCCTTTGTGGTGCCAAAGGTCGACACCTTTTGTTTATAAAATAGAATGGATCACAAGGACAATTTTTCAACTAGTTAAGATGGGTTCTTATGATAAAAATAGGTCTTTGCATAGTTATTTCTGACATGCTTGAATAATTGTGTAATTTAACGCCAAGCAAGATTTTTTTCCTAATGTTAGATTTCATCATTACCTATGGTAATCAACATTCAAAATCATTTACATAATGACAATATTGCATTATTGCTTCATATTGCTTGAGTTACAAGCTAGTAACATCAAATGATTTTTTACGTTCCACCAGCCTCAGCCTCAATGTATTTGAGTTTTATTTTTTGCTTAAGGAGCAAATTTTCTCCCCCCCCCCCCCCCCCCCCACCTTTTTTTCTTTCCCTGGGAGGTAGGGAGTGAAAGGATGGGAAAAGAGACAAATAATAGATATGTGTTAGTGCTGCAGATGGGTGAATAATTTATCATCATATCCCACTGGTCACATAGTATTGAAGATTAGCACTATGCTGGTGGTATAAAGCATTTTACCACCAATTCTTATGGTTTCTAACTGAGAGTATAATAAGCCAATTTACAGAGGACTACAGACTGTGATAACTTCATCAGAGAAAAGCAGATAAGCAACGAACCCTTTGCTAAACCTAAATACTAATCTGCATTTAGTTTAACAAGTGCTTTTTCAGGGACAGCTGGAGTTTATTCAGTTTCTTCCTTTAATTCTAGAGCCTCAGGGCATGCTTCCTCCAGAGGTTGTCATCATCAACAGTACAGCTGTACGTGTCATCTGGACATCTCCTTCAAACCCAAATGGTGTTGTCACTGAATATTCTGTCTATGTAAATAATAAGCTCTACAAGACTGGAATGAATGTGCCTGGGTCTTTCATTCTGAGAGACCTGTCTCCCTTCACTATCTATGACATTCAGGTTAGAACACTGTTTTTTGATGGTTAAGCTTATAGGTATGTTAAATAAAACATGCTGGGCTATGTCTCTAAGTGGATACCTTCCGTCTTGGTTACAGATTAATTATGTACTGGGGGAGGGGAGAGAAAAGAGGGGAAATGATTAGGATTAAATCTATTTGCTGTGGGCAAACACATGCGTCTCTGGAGAGAAGATAATCGTAATATGGAAAGCAGTGGTGATGATATTCTCACCGGCAAAATGGGGCAAGTCATATATTTGCAGGAAATCTTACCGTGCAGCTTACCTTTGTCCTGCCTGGTTCTTTTACTGATAGCAAAATCAGAATCAGCCTGTGAATGTGGAGACATTTTTTTTATCCCTATTTCTGCTATTTACTAATTTAATAACTTCCAAGGAATTACATAATCTGTCTAGTGTCAATTATCTTTTTTTTTAAGGGTAACGGATTCTTTTTTTTTTTTTAAGATTTTATTTATTTATTCATGCGAGACACACACAGAGAGAGGCAGAGACACAGGCAGAGGGAGAAGCAGGCTCCATGCAGGGAGCTGACGTGGGACTCGATCCCGGGTCTCTAGGATCAGGCAAGCGTAATGGATCTATGACTTGAAGCATTCTATCCAACTCTAGCATTCTGTGATTCTGAAGGCAACGAGAAAACAGAAATGAATGTCTGGCAGGCAAGATATATTAAAGGGGTTCACTACATGTGTGGCAACTCTCACCTATGTGAGAAGAGTTGTATTTAAACCTTTTGCCCTTGAACCTCTTTGTGAATCTGATACTTATTTTATATTTTATAATTCTAGGGCACTCTGCCCTAGAAAAACATGTATATAATTATATGACAGAAGTTAAGAGTGCAGTTTCAGAGTGCATTGACCATCTGAGGTCCAACTCATAGACCTCTTTGAGATCTACTGACCTTCACAAGAGAAAAAAATATAGAGACAACTAAGGCATTTACAAGGAACTTTTCCCCATGGAATTGGGAATCTTCTTACAGTGCTAGGATATAAAAGATAATAAGGCCAAATGTAGAAATGATAAAGTTTATCCTCTGTCCTTTCCCCCAGAGACTCTTTTAGATCAGCCACATTTACACTATCCTGCATTTATTGTTAACAGCCTTTCAAGACCTACAAGGTGATGTTGAATATTATACACTTTCAGTGTTTCAGAAACTCAAATTTTATAGAGAAGGGTTGCAATTTGGTAAATTTTTAAATAAACTATACTACCTCTAACATTCATAGAGCTTTGTAAATAATTTTCAAAAGGTTTAACTTTGACCACAGAACCTTCTCACTGGCTTTGTCCATTCAATGCTATGTCTTTCATTTTTCCATCTCCTTCTTTCCCCCACATTTAAAGGTGAAACATACACAATCATCTTGCCACAACCAAGCTTTAGCCTCTCCCACTGCTGAGCCTAGCTTCCTCAGAAAACAAAATAAAAGGATATTTGATAAAAGAAGAAATATATGTTTATTAGTTTTCATTACACTCTGTGATTTCCATTAACCCACCCAAATTATCTTAGCCTAGACTATGTAGAGTGATGTTTATGTTCATGGTTCTTAGAGTGAGCCCATATGTGCATGTACGTCATAGGTCAGATTATAAAATAAAAATCACACTCAAAATAATTAGCCATAGTTTTATGAACAAGGTTAGTTTAGGAAGGTGATGGAGGATTTGCTCTTTTGGGCCCTCATGGAGAAAGTTGACTGAGTCTTCAAAAGGCAATTTATTCATTTGCTTTATTAGGACTCAAAATGCAATGTAAGGTGAGATCACTGGGTGCTATTGCACTCATGTCCTGATCCAGCTTTCTTACTATATAGCAAGAGTTGATATGTAAGTGGTTCAGGCATGTTCTACTATGAAAGGTTTCACTCATACCTACTAGTTTGAGTCATAGTGGCCTAAGGAGAGAGCATTTTGATCAGACTTGGGGCATGGAAAAAGATAAGGAGACAAAAGACCAAATTAGAATCTCATACTTAAATTGTGTGATTAGTAACTAAGATGTTCTTATTCTTGATAACTATATTTTTGTGAAACTTTTCACAGTCCAGGAATGCTGCACTTGAAATAGTTTTTGCATTGCTGGAAATTTGAATATCAAATTCCAGTGATTTTATTTATGATGTCAGAGATGATTTGGCTCCATTTAAAATGTGCACCTTGGGATCCCTGGGTGGCTCAGCGGTTGAGCGCACCTGCCTTCAGCCCAGGGCGTGATCCTGGAGTCCTGGGATCGAGTCCCACATCAGGCTCCTTGCACGGAGACTGCTTCTCCCACTGCCTGTGTCTCTGCCTCTGTGTGTGTGTGTCTCTCATGAATAAATAAATAGAATCTTTAAAAAAAAATAAAAATAAAATGTGCACCTAATTGATATGCCTAATACTTTAGAATTAAGGTTCTCTGTGTTAACCCCCTCTGTAAAATAGGTATTGATTATAAAGCAGACACATAGAGGCCAATGCAAATATCTACTTTTTTGAATGAATTCCTTTATATATTCCATTTTAAAGCGAATAATAATTTCAGTTTTCGATTCAATTTTATTTTTAATGTGAATCTGTAAATCATTATGTATTTGTGTTTCGTTCACATTTTGCAATATAGCTATAGCAGCAAAAACCTGCCCCAGAGCTGGAGACTTGGAATATTACCTTAGGAAGGGTGGGAAAAAAAAATTAACACATTTTTCCAAAGTCAAAATAAAAGCTTTCTGGAAAAACATTTGGATGTAGCTAAGTAGTTTAGAACCTAAAGCTATAAGAAAAAAAGAAAGAAAAAAGAACCTAAAGCTATGCTTAATATTTAGATAATAAAACAATAGAGTATAGTAAAGCTCAGATCATATATCTCATATCTTACCAGCTTGATCAATTTCCCTGATTTCTCTAATCCCCAGTTTACAAACTGGACTTGTGAAGACTCAGTAAAGTTATTTGTGCCAGTACCCGTTATAATATTGGGCACATTTTTATATAATAAATTCAGCTGAGTTGATTTTGAGTTATCTTATTATGTCCCATATAGTCAAATATTCCCCAATATGCATGAAGCTTTATTGTCATTAATTCAAGTATAGTTTAAGTGTATTTTAAGTTCCTTTGACTTTAAATTATTTGGGGTTTCACTGGACATACTCAGAGTGGAAGACCTTGACAGTGTCCAAATATCTACTAAATATTACCTTAAAACACTGTATGGCACAAATAACGAGCACAACTTCAACAGCACCATAAAAATGTACCTCAACTCCCATTTATGTGCAAAATGCCCCATGAATAAAATGACATAACTACCAAATACAGTAAGAATCGAATTTGTTTTTTCTTAACTGCCAGTGGATAGTCAGAGGACTGCTTCACTTAAAAGCTCAGTGTTAGTGATTAAGATTCATCTGTTTCCTTCTCTCTTCCATTGATGTATTAGGTGCTGAAAGTAAATTAGTGTTGGAAAAAGTACAGTTTCTCTTTGGCTTATCCCTTCATTGGGAACAGAATGATGTCACTTTGTGGAGGTTCCACTAGCAGGCTTCTGTACGCTTCATTTGTCTCTCCTCCCTCTACCTGAATATGTTCCTCTTGTGTTACTAAGGCTTGATCAATTCGATTTCTAATCTTTAGTAACTCCACTCTCCTCAGTTTTTATTCAGAATAGGTGGTAGAATTAAAGGGGTAAATGATGATTTTCTGCTGTGATTAAGGTAAAAATACAATTGCAGCTGGAATAAATGGATATAAAATAGCTCAGCCACATTGGAAGGCTTCTTTGGCCTCATTTTTCTTCTGTTTCACATTAGCATTTCAGCTATTGGTTGTAAAGTGTCAGGACTTCTGGAAGATATCATCATTACACTACCTGGTTACAGATCTAGAGAGCAGTATGCAGTGATAACCCATTCTGCGTGCAGACATCTTCCATTCCTTAACTGTGCTCCAAATAGATTAATATATCTGTCTCTTTCTGAATGGTTGGAACCAGAGACTAAACATCACCATTTTAATCACTAAATCAATTGTCTTGAGCTCATTTCTATGTTCAATTCTGAGTTCATCCCAGTGA
Organism: Vulpes vulpes; assembly: GCF_048418805.1. Taxonomy (NCBI): domain Eukaryota; kingdom Metazoa; phylum Chordata; class Mammalia; order Carnivora; family Canidae; genus Vulpes; species Vulpes vulpes. Next base: position 102,543,420 of record NC_132784.1, on the reverse strand, counting down.
AGTCAATTAACGTCAAAAATTAATATTTATAGAACTCCAAGAAGTTGTAGAGAACTATAGGAGAGTCCTATGAAATGAGGGTAGATGGATTTGATCCATTGGCAGTCTATAGTTTGAAAATAATTGGATTTGTTCTCTTGCAAATTGCTGTTTGCAGGTTGAAGTCTGCACCAAATATGCCTGTGTGAAAAGTAATGGAACCCAATTCACCACTGTGGAAGATACCCCGAGTGATATACCAACACCTACAATTCATGGCATCACTTCAAGGTAATGTTTTTTGCCAGTTAATCTAAGGAAATGATCATAAGCAATGAAAGTTAAAATCAAAGATTTTATCCCAGCAATGACTATCTTATTTAAAAAGTTGCCATAAAAATCTACATAAATCAAGGGGTACCTGAGTGGCTCAGTCAGTTAGGCATCAGACTCTTGATTTCAGCTCAGGTCACGGTTTCAGGATTGTGCGATCAAGCCCCATGTAGGCCTCCGCACTGAGTGTGTAGCCTACTTAAGATCCTCTTTCTCTCCCTCTGCCCCCCCACGCACCCCAAATCTGTAAATTAAATTTTTTGGATTATTATTTGTTGATCTTCATTGGACACATCTTTTAATGTTTAGGTTTTAATGTCCCTGATTTTCCAATTTCACTTCCCTTTATTTAGTAATCTGTGGACAAATGCCTAAATGCATGAAATAATTTCTATATTTAAATGTGTCCTTAAGTGAAATCTGCTTAACTAAGTCCACCATTTCAAATGCTAATCTCCTTAGAAATAACCTCCCAGTTCTACCCAGAAATGTTTAGCCAAATATCTGGGCACTTTGTGGCTCAGTCAAGTTGATGCATAAAATTAACCATAAAAAAATTCAAGGTTCCTCACCTCCATATTATGCATGCAGATGTCTACTTCTCTTGCTCTGTCTGGCATATTCCACTCCCAGGAGACCAGAAGTGTATTCTCTGGAGAAACAGAGATGCCTATGAATTAAGGCTACTTAGACACAGTGGAAAGCTGGGATGAAGGGCAATCTAAAACTCAAAGTGGAAGACTACAATTGGAAGGATAAAAGCCTTTGTTGCCTTCACTGGGACTGTTCTCAAAAGCAAAAATTGTGAGAAGAATGTTGAAACCTCCAAATATAATTGTGAGCTTATCTATTTCTTTTTTAGAACTACCAGTTTTTTGTCCCATGTATTTTGATGCTTTATTAGTAGGTGCATACATGTTCAGGATTGCTATGTCTTGGTAAATTGATTCGTTCATTATTGTGTAAAATCTCTTTTGTTTCCTGATAATTTTCTCAATATCAAGCATAGTTTGTCTGATACTAATATAGCTGCTTCAACTTCCTTTTGATTTGTGTAATTTTGAGTTATTTTAGTTTGTTTCCTGGACATTTTGAATATTAGATTGTGATCATTTGAGTCCTGTTAAAAATTTGAAGGATTTTTGTTTGTTTCATTTAGCAGGTAATCATCTGGTTAGCTTCAGACTGCTAATACTGTCTTGCTTTGGGGGCTCAGTGATTCCAATGACAGCCCACTTTTCAAAAGTTTTGCTATGCTGCTTCATGTCTGCTCCATGTGTGCACCTTTCAGAAACTAATCTGGTATTTGTTTGGGGAACTATGTAATGATTCAGGTCTCAAAGTTTTTGCTATGATGCTCAGATTTCCTTTGCATGGGAAGCAATCATACACGTACAGTTTGGAGTTGAGTCAGGACTTGTGTTCGTTCATACACAGAGTTAGAAGATCACCTAGCTTTCTCTTCTCTGAGATTTCTCCCACATTTTTTAGATCACTTGTACTTCCTCTGTGGGATCTTTGGCTAGAAAGACATGGTTTCTCTTGGAATTTTAGCTTTCCAAGTTCCTTACATTTTATTTAAATGAGGCTGTGTTGGGGAAATAAGATAAGAGACAATAGAAGGAAAAACAGGGATACCCTCTCACATACTATTTGGGAGCCACACAAGAGCCCCTTTTCCTGGTTCCTGGTTCCTCTGGTCAGAAAGAGATTTTTCTCTTTCTGGGATTTTAGATTCCCATTTGGCCAGCACTGCTATAATACAGCTCCTTAAATAGAATCATCCTCAGAACAGAGGAAAACAAGAAAACAGGAATTTCCCTCAGACCTTCTGGCTTATAAGGCCTTTTGTACTCTGGCCAGAAAGATAGAGTTTCTCACAGGTTTTTCTTGCTCAGTGCACAGTTCTACACCAGGTTGCTCTTAGGTTAAAATGGGAGATGAAAGAGGGGAAACTGTGACAAATTCATCCATTTATTTATTTATTTATTTATTTATTTATTTATTTTTTTGACAAATTCATCCTTTAATTTATTCTCAAGTTTGGCTCTCCTCCAGATCTGCCTCTATTGTTAACTTTTCAGAACCGTTGGGTGGTTGCTTCTTGTAATTTCTACACACTTTCTAGTGGTGATCAGTCAGAGAGACAGGCTGTAATAGGTTTACTCCATATTGGCCAGCTACAGATATATAAATATAAATATATAGTATCTATATACTATATATATTATATAGTATATGGTATACTATATAATATATATACACACTATATGTGTGTGTGTGTGTATGTGTGTGTGTGTGTGTATATATATATATATATATATATATATATATATATATAGTTGTGGTTAAAAAATATATATTCCAATCCCTTTGGCAACTTTATTTCCTTTTTTAAAAAGGTTTATTTATTTATTTATTTATTTGGGGGGGAGCAGAGGGAGAGGGAGAGAGAGAGTCTCAAGTAGACTTCCCACTGAATGGGAACTCAATGCAGGGCTCAATCTAACGACCCTAAGATCATAACCTGAGCTGACCAAGAGTCAGATGTTTAACTGACTAGGCTACCCAGGAAACTCAACTTTGTTTTCTTTTTATTTTTCTGTTTCTTCCTTCCTTCCTTTTTTTTTTTTCTTTTTTTGGTCAAAATCTAGAAAAACTTGATGGAAATCATTCACAATCAAATATTGGCAAGAAAAATCTTTCCTTTCTAAAAATGATTCATCATAGAAAAGCAACATTTTCCAAAGGCAAGACTCTAATGAGCAGCTATAGGCTGCCAAGCCATTAATCAAAATTACACCAACAGCAAAGCAGTTAGCCTCCTATGTGCATCTTATTGTTTGTGTAATTTTATTATACTTCTGGCAATGTAAACTTGTTAGTTATGTTTTTTTTTTTTATTTTGGTTCACAAAATCTCTTTTATATTAGCAACGGATAAAAATCAAATGAGAAATTCTTCCAGACAAATGTCAGGAGACTGAGTTAACTTCTATAGCACTTTAAATAATTTGGTTTCTAATAAGACACACAATTCTTAGATTCTTTGTTTATTTTTGGAAGGACAAAATAGTGACATTTAATTTTCATGTATTATAATAACATATACAGAGAGTGTATCAGCCTGTTTGATTATATGCATGAACTGCATTAACTCATCTTTGTCTTGGCCTTAACTTATATGACATCTGTAACACAAGCATTTATGCATGTTTTTTTCTATTATGAATAAACCAAAGATGCTCTAGCACACAATGTCGAAAAATCACATGAGCCCTTCTAGTTCTGTAAGCTGCTCCTCCAGAAACAAACTCTGTTTCTACATCACATTTTCCATACTTGTCATATTATCATCAGCTGCTTCTATATCCCAAAAGAATACTAACTAGTGATCGATAGCCCAGACATGTCTGGCCATGGCCTACACGTGCCCTGGGTAGTTCATTTATTTGCCTTGGTGGATTTGCTAGAGTGGAATTTAATCAATAGTTAATTCATTAATTTTGGTCCTTGAGAATGTAGAGTCTATGCTGGATGAAGATAGCTAGCTGGCTCTGGCTTGGATTGAAATATGACAAACACAGGAGCTGACAGCTCCACTTGATGCTGGGCTGCCTGGAAAGTTTACTTATTTATTCTCTATACATAGATAAGCTGAAAAAGAGAAAAGAGGAACATAAACAGGAAAGAGTTTTATTAGTTACTGCTAGTATTTCAAAATGCATGATTTCCACGGGCGAGGGTCAAAGGAAAGCAGAGAGAGAACACAGATCATGTCTTTCATTGTCTTTAATTGGAACCATGGCAGTGTTTTCAGCTCCAAATCAGTTCAGGGCTGTATTATTGATGAGGAGTCTGTGGTATAATGTCTTTGTAGCATTTGCAAATAATTGTTTGAAAATTTGCCTGAAGCTACTGAATGATATAAATGATATTTTTACATACCAACTTCTCAGAAGCCTTTATGAAAGCAGCACAGGCTGTGTGTGTCTTTAAATGAAGGTTAAACCACTATCATCATTTATAAATCCCCTTATGTGCTCAAATTATTTGGTTTGGGGTTGAAAATAGCAAAAAAGGTTATAGCTTGTGGAAAAAGAATTTTCCTCTTTTTGCCTCACCAAATTTGAGGTGAAACTTTGAGGCCTCTATTTTTTATTTTTTATTTTTTAGAATATGACTTTTTTATATATATATACTACCAGAGAATCATTTCTATCCTTAATTTTCCCTCTCTGACTTTTTTCATGACTGATAGCTTGAACACTGAAGTAAAATTTTGTATTTTGTGTGAAAAAAAAGTTTAGGCTGTGGTTTATTTTATTCTTTTTTTTTAATAGAGAGAATATTGGACTGTAGATGTAATATGTCAAATTAAGTCTTCTTCATCCATATTCTAAACTCCCTCCCTTACCAATATGGACAAGTGTAGATACATACTAATTTGGACTAGAACTTTCTGTTAGTGTTTTTTGTTTATTTGTTTTTTGTTTTGTTTTGTTTTTAAAGTAGGCTCAATGCCCAACATAGGGCTCAAACTCACAACCCCAACATCAAAAGTTACGTATTTTGCCAACTGAGCCAGCCAGGTGCCCCTCTGTTAGAGTCTGTAAGGGATATGGGAAGGCCTCTTAAAAGGGATCACTTGAAGTATATTTACTATTGTTCTACAGATAAAATCAAGTCTTATAATTCAGGAATTATTGTTTTAATAGCCAGTGGGTTCTGATGATCAGAGACATTTTTTTTTTATTAAAACACCTCACAGAATATTGAGCTTACTTTTAAAACTGCCATCAGTGTCCCCATTTCCTCAGCAACCCCTCTTTCCTAAACTCCTATAACTTCTCTACCTCTTGAAGCTCCCAGAGAAGTTGCTCAGTGCCTGAGGTAGACTGTGTACCTCTCAGCAAAATACAGCTCTTCCTAATTTATTTTGGCCCTTAATGGCCATGCTTTCCCCTGTACTCTGAACATCCATTCATTTCTTTTATTAGATCCATTCCGAATTCATTTATTCATCATGGGTGTCTTGAAGAGAAAAACTCTCCCTCCTAATCATGGAGTTTAAACATCACAGTTTTGGTCATTCTGATGTCTCAAAGACATCTCCCCAGACTCCAGTTTCATGTATGCAATTTTCCATCGATTTTTGTGTTGCTGTCCACCCACCACCTCAAGCCTCAGAAGTTCATTCTCATCTAACTCATCATCTTTTCCAACGTCCCTTTTCACAAATGCACCACCACCTGTGTACTGTCACAGACATGTATCTTTGAATTTGTTTAACCCCTGAGTTCACTAAATATCAATTTTGGTATGTTTCCTTTTGAAGCATCTTCTTATATGTGTTTCTTTTCTCCATTTCTAACACTGCCACCTTGGCTCAAGTTTTCATCATTTAAGTTTATGTGAACAGTTTATGGAGCTGTCTTTATTCAATGAGATACAAAGAGGTAAAATCTTTGCTTTTTGCTCATTACTTGCTGCCTAAACCATAATCCTTTGGCTGTGATCTTCTCAATTCTTGAAAGCCTCTCCGAAACATCTTATGGCTTTAGAATTATTTTTAGTTATGAGTCTCATTTTGATAATTAAGATTCATGATCAAGTATTAAAAAGTCTTTTCTATCTCCAGCAAAATACTAAGCTCCTGTTTGATTCAACAATTCTGCTGTTTCATAAGCTCAGGCCTGATCGCCACTTGCCTGGTCCTTTCTCCTTGCTCTTTCCCTCCGTTTATCCAGTATGTTCTCCTTTCAATGTTATTTCACTGGCATCACTGGGTGGTCACCAAAGCTCTCTGTGTGTCAGGTGGCACTTTCCTGGACAATTGTGTTTCCTTTGGGAGGTCCCAAGAGGATCTCTGCATAGCCAAATTTCTTCACACGAGTGTGATCCTCAATAACTGATCTGTTGTGGTGCCAACAGAGTAGGACATCCCAGGGACTCTTCTTCCTGGAGTGTCCTCTTCCTAGAAGGCTGCCACCACGAGCAGTGTACCTGCAAGCTGGCTCAAGCCTAGCTGTGTTGCAAAGCATCTCATGGCTCAGGAGAAGCTCACTGATCTGTGCCATGTGGCACTCTGCATTTTACCTTTTCATTGCAGCTGCTCTGGACAATACCTAACCTCTAATCTTTCTCTAAAGGAAAACACTTTTTCTTTGCTTATATAGACTGTCAAACTCCATGTCAAGCTGTTTGCAAACTCCTTACTATCCTCCAAGGACAGCAACAGATTGAACTTACACATTTTTGCATCTCAGTAAATACCAACCATGAGAAACAAGTGCTTCCAATTTCTCTGCTTCCAGTTTCTTCTAAGTGACATATTTGGAATGCTTTCTTCAGCCTAGGGTATGCCAGTGGAAATTAGGGGGTGGATTTGATGTCATTCTTCACTAAGTAAATAATTAACTCCTCTTCCATCCTTGCCTCAAAAACCTCCAACCTCTAATGGCTTTCCAACACACTCAAAAACACATTCGGTTATTTCTGTGTTCTATAAAATCCTACATCATCTGCAAACCCCCAGTCCAGCCTTCCCCATCCCTCCTGATCTCATTTTCCAACATTCTATCTCTTGCTCGGTCCAGTCCAGTCCTATTAGATTCACTGGCTGTTCAACAAGCCTCAGTGCCTTTACACATCCTGTTCCCTCTGCTTAGAAACTTCTCTGGGCTTGTTTCACCCCTTCTTTCTGATTTCTGCATGGAAGAAGCAGGCCTGCTCAGACTACCAACCTGGCATATGATATACTTACGTGTTTCTTTACTTCTCCAAGAAAAATGTAAGTTTTATGAAAAAAAAGGGGGGGGATGGGTGGGCTTTACCTATCTTGCTCACTCATCACTAGAGAACAGTGCCTGACATCTATGAGGTATTTCATAAATACTCACTAAATATTTAGTGAGAGTTTCTAAAACTCTCCTAGAATTCCATTTATTTTTGGTTGTTCTGGGTGATGAGACAATGTTAAAGAGCAGTTTTATCCTCAGAATTCAATAGAACCTTGCTGTTTCCCTTAGAGGTGAAATGCCACTTTTAAATGGAGAAACTCATTATCTGTCATCCTCAGTTTGGGGCTGTAGTTCAAACTCCCATTCCCCATTCACATTCTTTCGTAGTTGAGTTACTAATGTAGCTCACTGACATTTTTCTCTACCCCAAGTCTTTTACACTCTAACTTGTCAGGTTATTAATTCAAAGGGGCTTTATATTCTGATGGTGACAACACTGCACAATCATACTATTTCACTATCAAACTCAGCATGGTATTTGTGGGACTCCAGAAACTTTTTTCTTTTATTCAAATTTACCCTCCTTTACTGCTGGATGCAGCTTATTCATTCATCAAGTTGATCACATTAATCTTCCATACACACCTAGGCTGATTCCCACCCCTTACTTTTGCTTATGTTGGTTTTCCTGCCCAGAATCTTTCCATCCTCATTCCCTAATTCAAGTCCACAGCCATTTGTCCCATGAGAACCTCATTGTTTCATGTAGAACACAGTGATCTTTGCTTATGTGTTTTTATAATATCTGTAGCCTAAAAACATTTAAACACTCGATTTTACATTGTTATATAACATTTAAATGCTTCGTGTATACATGTTCTATATCTCCTATTACCCAAGCACACACATTTTGTCTTTATTTTTCACCTATTACAAGTTATGCTAAATATCCTAATACATAATTAAATATTCAATGCTTTGAGAGATGAGAGTTGATATTTTCATCATACATTTATTTAATCCTACATTAAAAATTACCTGATCATTTGTGATAGCCATAATCTGGAAGAACTTTAGTGTTACGTATATAATTAACAAAAAATGACCAAGTTGAATTGGAAAGAAAAAAAGGTTTGTGTAAACATGATCAGGAAATCCAGATCCACAATCTAGACTGATATCATAAGGTATATGAAGTTTTTTTTTTCCCCCTTTGGCTCAAACAAGAACATTTTGTCAAAATGGTAATAAAATATTGGAATAAAATATTAAAGAGTGCCATGGGAACCCTAATTCTTCATAAAAATTCTATCTGTAGGGACACCTGGGTGGCTCAGTTGTTGAGTGTCTGCCTTCAACTCAGGGTGTGATCCTGGGGTCCCAGGATCAAGTCCCACTTTGGGCTCCCTGCAGGGTGCCTGCTTCTCGCTCTGCCTGTGTCTCTGCCTCTCTCTGGGTGTATCTCTCATGAGTAAATAAATAAAATCCTTAAAAAAAATTCTATCTGTCCTGTAACATGTTAATATTCACCTGTATAGAGGTAGGTGATAAAGAAATGATTTTCCCATACTGCTTTCTATCCTCATGTTATTTTGTACTTCCTGAACTAAGAATTAAAAGCGACGATTTATTGTGGTGGTGGCCACAGTAGTATTTAAATCTACTAACAATGTGACATAATTTAAAAAAATAACTCTAACTAACATGTCTGAACAATCAATGAATCCATGTATCAAAATATATGTAGATATAGTGGTTTTCATCACAAACTATTAAGGTAGCTTAAATTTTATTCCCTAGTGTTCTGGAAGTTAAACTCCAATCATGACTTTATGAACAAATCTACCAAAAAAATCCATACAAGGACTCACAGTTGGTTTATTTTTCTGCCTAAGCAAACAACCTTTACTAATCTATACCAAAAAGCTTCAGGTTGTTTCTCCAATATTTAACATTCATTCCTATGGTATAATAATGTTTTTTTCTATGTTATTCTTAAACATCAAAGGTATGAAACCATTAATCCAGTTAATAATGGTGCATATTTCTCAGAGATGTCTTTCATTTCAAATCAGCAACCAAAAGGTTTTCAGGGTCATTCTCTTTGGTTCTAATGAGAAATATGTAAGTGTTAAACCTGAACCTTCTTTGATCATTTACCTTCATGTACCTGACTCAGATCCTCAAAAGCAAAACTGTTCATGTTATCACTAAAAATATAAGCAGTCTCACTTCACGGTTATTCTCTGCTAGAAGAAGAAGTTACAATGGCATGGTAGTCTATATGGTGTTTTCTAGACTTTACTAATTCACTGGCTTTTGTGGAAAAGTCAGACCCTTGAATGTCACTTAATGTAGTCTTTCCTGTAGTTGATTATGCAGTGAATACAAAAGAGGTATCTGGAAAATGTGGAATTAATTTTGAGAGTTGGATAAAGACCTTAGAATAATAATGGTGACTATACAAGTCACCTATGAAACTGTTCTCTTGTAGGTGACATTAATTTCCTATCTACAGAGTCTTATTAGTGAATGTGTTATGTTTGTACCCCCAAGAAAATGAAATAATAATTTTCTTTTCTTTTTTTTAGCAGTCTATTAAAATGTCAAGGTTTATCTTGACTGCTGCTTTTTAATGTAAATGTTTGGGCTTAATTGAATTCCTAATATATGATGTCACTTGGAATTCTGATAGGGTCCAGTAATTTTGCCTGTAAAGATATATTTCTTCTTAAAATGAAAGTATAACAAAAATACCATCTAACACAATGGCAGAAAAGTGGTCACATAAGTTATCGTGAGATTTAAAGAGCTTTGAAGTAGAGGGACTAAGCTTATGTGTGCTTGCTCTCTTCTCAAGTATCTACTGGAATGTTTTCTATGTAAAAGTGGCCTGTAACTATTTGTAACTGATTAATTGTTATAGTTAGAAATTCTAGAATTATAAAAATAGAATTAATCTTGAATGCCAGAGTTCCACCCCTTTTTTTGAAAACAATGAGACTAAAAATAATTATTTTTTTTTACATTTACCTAGTGTTTTGCAAATAGTAGGCTATCCTTACCATGCTCAATTGCAAGAATATGTCATATCCAAATCTCTGGGGCTTTATTAAGAACTTTAACTATTCTGCTTACAGAGCTTATTTAAAAAATGCTAAAGATAGTACAGGTGTGTTATCTAGGCTGTATCATTCTGTCAAGTAGTCCTAAGTGCAGAATTAAAGTTTTGTAGCATTAACCTGAGAGTGAATCATTTTATTCAGGGTTGATTCCTAGTGGACAGCTTGATGTTATGATTTCATTTATTTCAACAAATGAAATATTAATAGATCATTGAAAGTGCAATAAAGTTTTGGTCAGACATTATGCCCTTATAGTATACCAGCCTCCCCCACAAAAAGTAAACTCATACTTATGATGAAATTGTTGCTCATTTTTTAAGAATCAAGCATCTCCTAGAATATGATGTAAAGATGTAAGCAATGTGAATGTACAGAATGATGTAAAGATATTTGTTATGGGAATCTGCAATTCCTATTATTTCTTACCACAAAACATGTCTGACCATGATATTTAAAGAATTATTAGAGAAACAAATCTGTTTATGTCAGTCAAAAATTAAAATATGTCAAAGTAAAGTGTATTTAGAGGGATTTTATCAAGTTTATTACTTGATATAATCTATAAATAAATACCTTCATTGATTATTTTTACCAGTTGATAAGTTTACCCATTGATAACAAGATTTCACCAATCTTGGCATTTATTTTGGCTACAAGTAACAAAACATCAACAACAGAGGCTTGAGTAAATAATTCTAGAGGTTGCAAATTGTTGCTGGCATTGGTTCAGCTATAGCAAATAACATGGTGGCCTCTCTTTGATTATTGTGATCTTTCTCAAATGGCTGCAAGATGATTGCTGAGGTTGCAGACATCATGTTTAGCAGAAAGAGAAAGGGGGCAGGTGATGCCTGTGCCATGAAGGCTGAAATTGCCTAGGAACCTTCAGAGGCTCCCACTGTGGTTTTCTAGTTGTGTATCTATGAGCAGCTATGTGACAATATCACTAGTGTGAGCTGGGAATGGAAGGCAAAGAAGGTGATTTTAAGTAGAGATGAGGTCTACCACACGTTCTAATTTCCACCTTATTTTTCACCTTATCATGTTGCTTGTGTCTTACTTTTCCTTACAACTCAAAATTTTCTGTTCATTTTCCTGCCTAGCCAAAACAATGGTACTTTTCTCCTTGTCTCTGAAATTCAAAGTGGACTCTTTAAAGTAGACTCTTGTCATGTGTTATCCTCCCAAAAACTTACCTAGTTTTCATTGATTCTCTAAACACATTGTATGGTAGTAGCATATATGAGCATACATATATTAGTATATATATTCTTTTGCTTCAGCTTCTTAATTAAGAAGTTGTTGACAGAATGGACTTTTTGACCAATCTGGGAGCTGAACTCAAAGTACATGAGGTTGATGGTGGCAATGCTAAATGTTGTCTACTCAGAGGTATTGATTATTCTATCCATTGCAGATCCCTTCAAGTTGATTGGATGTCTCCAGGGAAGCCAAATGGCATCATTCTTGGATATGATCTCTTACGTAAAAAGCATTCATGCCCTAAAATCCAGAAGTTAAGGAAGGACCACAGTGGTGTGCTCTGCAAGGCAGTAAAGTGTCAAAAACCTAAAACTGTCTGTGGACACAGGTGCTATTCTCCTGAAGCTAAGGTATATCTTTTCAAATGAGTCAGTGAAATATGTTTTTCTCACTAAACACTCCAGGTGAAATCACTTGCTTCTTAAACCACGGTTTGTCACGATCAATTTTTCCACTAGTCTATCAGGAAGACCCTGTGGAAAAGAAAGAATGCTTTATAAAAACCCTCTCATCCTCATGAGCATCTTAGCCTTCTCATTTTTCATCATCTTCACAGGAAATATTAGTTTATTGAAATGGTAAGGAACTCCTGAATTTGTATTTGATTGAATGACTTGAATTTTCCTTACAACAAATCCATTCAGATACAAGTGGCTGTTTGTTTACATCACACCAATGAGTAACTGTGAACAGGACCTTCCATGGTTTGTCAGAAATATTTTAAAATTATGGCCATTTGCAGATTAATGTTCATATTAGTTGCAGTTTAGGAATCAGATCAATAACACAGCCAGACAGAGGAGTTTGTAAATGGCTTTTATTGACAAATGATGCAGAAAATCCTTACTTTGAAGGTAGGGTTTCATATAATGAAATAATGTTCCTATTTGTCAACAACAACATCACACATTTAATGACTAAAGCTGTTACTAAATTCAAAAAATTCACTGCAAAAAGACACAGTAATTAAGAAAGTGAGTTGTCGAAGCAATATGGATCAAAATATAAATTATTACAGCTGACACTGGCCAAGCAGTGGCTATCAGCTAAGAAATGTTATAAAACGAGCAGTTACTAACTATACTTTTTTTTTTTTGACACATAGGCTCCAGAATTGTCATCATGCTTAAGATTTACATTATTTTAGGCCATTAAATATGCACTATCTGGTGAACATACTATCATAAAATAAAATTAGGTTTAGGATTTTTGAAGGGAAAAATGCTGGAATAAATTTGCCCATTAAAAATGTTCTCTAGGAGAAAGAAAGAAATCTTGATGCCTTAAGCAGAGGCTTATTTTTATTTTAAGAATTAAGGACACACATGGGTATTGACAGTTAAAAAAAATAAAGGAAGTCAATTAAAATCTCAAGAGAGGGGATTTCTGGGGTGGCTCAGGGGTTTAGTGCCACCTTCAGCCCAGGGTGTGATCCTGGAGACCTGGGATTGAGTCTCACATTGTGTTCCCTGCATGGAGCCTGCTTTTCTCTCTGCCTCTCTCTGTGTCTCTCTTGAATAAATAAATACAATCTTAAAAAAAAAAAAAAATCTCAAGAGAAAGTAATTGCTTGTAAATTTGTTTAGAGTTAACTAAGAATATATATTTCTTGGGTTAGAGGTTGGAGAGGAGACTAAGAATTTTTTGGCTAATTCACTGTAAATATCAGAAGAATTCAAAATACATATACAAAATTTACCAATATATTCAAACCCCAAGAAACATCAGACCTGTAGAGCTTGTTAAAACCCAGGTTGCAGGTCCCACCCCCAGAAACTGATTTGGTAAATCTTGGGTGGGTCATGAAACTGTTCATTTCTTACATTTTCCTGGGTGATACCTCTGCCTCTGTTCCAGGAACCCTATTTTGAGAACCACTAGACTGCAGGCTTGCTTTGGGAAACTAGAGAAACAAAAGGTTATTCAAATTTTAGGTACATGTTTATCAACTCAAGTTATCAACCCAAGAGACAACTAACTTGAAGACTGAATTAGAAGATTAAGAAATACTCTGATTATGTGGAGACCTCCCAAGAGAAATAATGGCTTGAAAATGTCACTTTGAGGACCCACCAATGATCTAAACGAAAGGGCACTAAAAAAAAACAAAAACAAAAACAAAAACAAAAAAAAAACACAAGTTTCATTTGGCTAAAGGAGCCTGAGAATGGCAATGGAAGAATTGGAGTGAACCAGTACTAATGGGCCACCACTAAATAAAATTCCACAAGAAAATAAGAAGGACTAGAGAATTGGGATGCATGGGTGGCTCAAAGGTTGAGTATCTGCTTTTGGCTTAAGGCCTGATCCCATGGTCCCGGGATTGAGTCCCTCATCGGGCTCCTGCAGAGAGCCTGCTTCTCCCTCTGCCTAGGTCTCTGCCTCTCTCTCTGTGTCTCTCATAAATAAATAAATAAAATCTTAGAAAAAGAAAAAGGACTAGAGAAGCTTGCTGAAAGAAAAGGCTAGATGTGCTTAAGTGTCTAGAAACACATCTTATATGAATTGGACTTTAACAAAGGCTTTAAGACCACACAATGGGCAAGATTTTAGGTCACTCTCATAAAACAAGAGGAAGGTATGCGTTGTTTTACTCTGAAAGCAAAAATGACCAGCGTCCTTAAATCCCAAATGAATGCAATAATTTTTTTGCTTAAATGTGGGACCTAATTTCAAAATTTACTTTTCACACAGAGTATGGCATCAAAGAGAAGGATCACCCAGTTTATCTTTGGCATTAGGTTAATTTTGAATCTTCACTGCTAATAACTAAAGACAGAAAAGGAACTCGATTACAGTTGGTTTAGCATGGCTACCTGAGAAACCGCAGGGGTGTATTTTGAATTTAAGAGCCATATTTCTTTGTTCTTTGATGATTTTTGAAAAATGAATGAAGTACTGCACTCGTGGTGCTTTTGAAGACTTAATCCATGTTCTACCACTATATATGGAGCTCGATTCACATGTTTATTGTAAGCTAGAAATAGCAATTGTGCAAAATGGAAAAAGAAAAATACCTCTTGAACAGTGGTTGATTTTGCCTGCCACAGGAAGCCTCTATCTAATTAACATGACCTATGCCAAGTGTAGGTTCTGAAGCTACATTTCAGCAACTAGTTAGCATTTGATTTGTTATATATACAGAGCGTCAGTCTCTCAGACCTCAAGTGAGCATGCAAATAATTATTTGATTGTTCAAGCACATAATTTCTTTTATAGCTCCTGGAAAAAAAAAAAAACATTGTTAAAAGAGCTTTTCAAAATTAATTTCCATATAAATTTCTTTTTTTTACATGATGGCTTATGGCATATACATATATATGTATCATATATATATAAATATATATATATATGTAAATGTTAGACTCTGTTGAAATTGCCTTGTCTGAAGATTGGGTTCATAAATAAGTAATCATATAAATTATAAGGAAAATGCTATTTATTAAAAAAAGAAAGAGCAATGAGAGATAGGTTTCCATAATGTGTTTTCAAATTAAATAGTCGTTACAATAAAAACATATATAAAGGCAATTGTTCATTTACAATTCTAAATCTTGGGATGCCTAGGTGGCTCAGTGGATAAGCACCTGCCTTTAGCTCAGGGTGTGATCCTGGAGTCCCAGGATCGAGTCCCACATCGGGCTCCCTGCATGGAGCCTGCTTCGCCCTCTGCCTGTGTCTCTGCCTCTCTCTCTGTCTCTCTCTGTCTCTCATGAATAAATAAATAAAATCTTAAAAAAAAAAATTGTAAATCTTCTTTACGTTGGGAGCACTGACATTCAAAAGAGAGTTCATATTTATAGACTGCAGGAACAGCACAGAGCATGACTGAAGTCTAAAAGAGGTACATTATATCAAATAGCATATATAGAATTTAAATGATGCTGGGAAGATGTGTTTTTCAAACCTTTGATTTTTCTCAATAACAGGTCAAGGCTTTTTAGAATATAATTGTATCATATGAGATAAGACGATATAATGCTTTTAATTAAACTGATATATCTTTAACCTCAACTCAACTTCAGGTTTGTTGTAATGGAGTTCTCTACGACCTCCAGCCTGGACACCACTGCTGTGAAGAGAAGTATATCCCATTCATTTTGAATTCCACTGTGGTTTGTTGTGGTGGCCGAATACGAGAGGCTCAACCAAATCATCACTGCTGCTCTGGGTATTACACTAGAATGCTACCAGGTGAGGATCATTTCCAGGTGTGCTCCATGTTGAGGAGCAAGAATTGTTGTCCTCTTCAAAGTCTTCTAGCTGGACTAAAATCAAATTGACATGAGACAGATTAACAGGAGAAAATCAAATTTGATACCGTGCGTGCAAGGAATCCACACGGACATGGAATTTCCAAAGACAGCCAGGCAAAATGAGGTATATGTGTCATTCTGAACTATGGGGAAGGGGTAGGGATCTGGGGCACCGGAGGAAAGGAATGGACTTCACAGAGCGACAGGAAGGAAAACAGATGTTTGGTAATTAGATGTTTGCCCTGCCATACAGATGGGTCACTCAGATGAAATTTATCTCTGCTAATAACCATTATTCTGGGAAAGACCCCCAATTTAGATTCTTCTATGTAGTTAAGGGAGACCGCACAGTCTTGATTGCCTTTAGCTCAAGATAATTTTCATGCTAGAGTGTCCCGTCTTGGAGAGCTGCCCTTGGCCCCTTACATCAGTAATCTGGGAGTCTGAAAAGGCCAAAACATGACTCATGCCCATCAACCATTTCCAGCCTCTCCTCAACAAAAATTTAATGATTAACACATAGACAATGGCCTGCTTTAAATATTTCTTCTTTCAACTGTGTTGAAATCTAAGCAAGACTACATACAAAAAGAAAGGGGGGGATCCCTGGGTGGCGCAGCTGTTTGGCGCCTGCCTTTGGCCCAGGGCACGATCCTGGAGACCCAGGATCGAATCCCACATCGGGCTCCCGGGGCGTGGAGCCTGCTTCTCCCTCTGCCTATGTCTCTGCCTCTCTCTCTCTCTCTCTCTCTCTGTGACTATCATAAATAAATAAAAATTTAAAAAAAAAAAAAAAAAAAAGAAAGGGAATACGAGGGACTGATGGTACCTACCACATAAGGAAATATATCAAGACCTGGTAACTCTCTGTTTATTTTGTGACTTATTTCATTCCCATGGCTACATATTTTCACCATAAATTCTGTGAATTTCTGAGTGTTCCACTCTATGAAGCCATTCTTCATTTCCTCCATTTCTATTCTGGACTATGCATGCATTGTCTCTGGATGGATTATAAACACAAATTCCATTTATCTGAGACTAGTCCCCTGTCAGGGTAGGTAAGACAGAAAGAGGGTTGCCGTAAAGAATAGCAAACAGGGATTTTCCCTTTTTACCCTTTTTTCCCCCCTTCTGTCGGATGACTGAATGAGTACTGGCCAAATTTCAACCACCCAAAACAATGTCCAGGTAATAACAGTTGGTATTTGTAAAACACAAAGTCTCTGGCAGGATCTGTATTTAAAGCTTTTACATAAGATACTTTATATAGTTTTAACAGCTTTAGAAGATTGATATTTTATCTAAAGTTTACAAATATGGACTCCTGAGTGGTTCAGTGGTTGAACGTCTGTCTTTGGCTCAGGTTGTGATCCTGGGGTCCTGGATGGAGCCCCACATCAGGGTCCTGTCAGGGAACCTGATTCTTCCTCTGCCTGTGTCTCTGCCTTTCTCTCTGTGTGTGTCTCTCATGAATAAATAAATAAAATCTTAAATATATATATATATATATATATTATATATATATAATAAAATAAAGTTTACAAGAAGGAAACAGGTTTAGAAAGGTAGTAAAGTTTACAAGAAGGAAACAGGTTTAGAAAGGATCAGTAGCATTGCCAGATTCACATAGGTGGAAATAGAAGAAATGCAAGGCAAATCTTAACATATCTTTCCAAAAGCCATACTTTACTCTGCTTACTCTTTTTTTTTTTTTAAATCTGTTATTTACTTTATTTTTTCCAAGTTTTTATTTAAATTCTAGTTAGTTAACTGGATGTTAGTTTCAAGTGAACTTTGTGATTCATCACTTACATATAATACCCAGTGCTCATCACAAGTGCCCTTCTTAATACCCATCACCCATTTAACCCATGCTCCCACCTCCCCTCCAATAACCCTCAGATGTTCTCTATAGCTAAGAGTCTGTGTACCCCCATGTTTATAGCAGCAGTATCAACAGTATCCAAATTATGGAAAGAGCCCAAATGTCCACTGACTGATGAATAAATAAATTATATATATCTCCCACACCTTCATATATATATATATATATATATATATATATATATATATATATACACACACACTCAGTCATCAGAAAGAATGAAACCTTGCCATTTGCAAAAATGCAGATAAAACCTGAGAGTATTATGCTAAGCAAAATAAGTCAGTCAGAGAGAGACAAATACTATATGATTTTACTCATATGTTGGAACCTAAGAAACAAAACGATGAAGGGGAAAAAAAAGAAAAGGCAAAATACTCTTATATAACCAAAATATGTTAACATGTGTTAACATAGTTTTGAAATTCCAGACTTCTAAACATCTCCATTACCACCACTGACAGTTACTATCTATCCTGGAAAAGCCATTGACAATACAGATTTTTTTTCCTACCACCCAAGTTTAATGCCTATGTCTTCAGAAGCACAGAAATAGGTATGGGACAAAGAGAAGAAAGCTAAGTGTTCAGATGCCCAAGGACAGCTGAATGCTTTGAGATACCTAGTTTAACAGGAAATTTATGCCAAACATTTAGTTAATTAGGTTATTGTTCAGTGTACTTTGTGTTTGGCGTAAATATATTGATCCAATGTATGTGAAATGAGAAATTGTCTTACCCAGCATCTCTTCAGCAAAACACTGGAGCAAAAAGGAAATGTGAAATAATTAAATACTACGCAAGTTTATTCAAGACAGAGAATCTCTACTCTTCATAATTTTTCCTCAATGTTAATAGACAAATCTGTCTTTACAGAAATACTGCTATTTCTTATTCTGCAAAAATACTTTCATAATTGAATAACTCTTAATCAATGAGATTTTCCCAATAAGAAAACACAATGGTGTTGGAAATAAGGATTTTATAGGAAAAGGTTAACTTCTTTACACTGGAAATCATCGTTTTAGCAACTAATCAAACTCTGCCAAGTGCTTTATTTTCTCAAAATAGTTTACACTTTGGGAGTCTTCTACTACACTTCCTATCTTGCCTCCCCTGCAAAAAGTTGCCCTGAAAATAATACATAAACAGATGAGATGGGCATGTTCTCTCATTCTCTTCTTTCCCATTGTTCAGACAATGAACCATACCAGGTTTTTCTCTAATTCCAGCATAGGACTAAATAATACTGTTTTTATTTCCAAGTTACATTAAAATTCTTGATGTTAAGATTTGCAAATAACTATTTAAACTCTGAGAAAATATCCTCTGTCCCTTAACATTAATGAAAAACAATTGGTTGCATCTATCATGGCTATTAACTCTTAGATACATCTGTGACTTTTCTCAACCCTAATACAAAGTTTCAGATTCCAAACTAAGAAAACAATCATTTAAAAAATAAAATACAATTCTAAGGTGCCTGAGTGGCACAGTTGAGCTGAGCAACTGACTCTTGGTTTCAGGCCTCAGGTCATAACCTCAGGGTGGATCAGGATCAGGCCCTGGAATGGGATGGGCTCAGCTCTTAGCATGGAGTCTGCTTAAGATTCTCTCCCTCTTCCTTGGCCCCCCTCCCTGCCCTTGAGCTCTCTCCCTCTCTCTTTCTTTAAAAAAAAAAAAAAAAAAAAAGAACCCTTTTTCCCTAAAAATAAAATAAGCCACAGAAGGCCAAAAGTCATATATCGACCTTACACAAAACCTTTTTTTTATTTTTAATTTTATTTATTTATTTGAGAGAAAGAGAGATCACAGACAGAAAGGGAGAGAAAAAAGCACACTTGTCACTGAGCAGGGAGCCTGATGCAGGGCTCCATCCCAGGACCCTGAGATCATGACCTGAGGGGAAGGCAGACACTTAACTGACTGAGCCACCCAGACACCCTCTACAAAACCTTCTAAGAAGTAATTTTTAAACAAGAATTTCTAAAACCTTCATGATCTGCCTATGACACATACTCAAACCTCAAGCATTTTTTTAATAACTTCCAAACTGTTGAGTGTGGCCCATATTCAGATTCTTTTTAAGTAGTTAATTTTTCACAGTATTGGAATGCCTACCATGGTGTCAAGGGAAAAAAATGCAATCTCATGGGATAATCAAAGAGAGTGTTTTGCTGCAATCATTAATCTCAATGTACCTAAATGAAGAGATTATATTATGACCTCTATCCTTAGGCAAGAGTCTCTGTTAACTGCTTTAACACTGTTTACATCAAGAAAGCAGGCATAGTGACCCCAAACCATCTTGTATCTAAATGCAATTAAAATTCAATCAGTACGCTGTCAGTTCAAGGCTAAGATGGGTATAGGCATTTTGATATTTATAGATAAGTCTGAAATATTGGTTAATAATATTTACTTCATTTTTTTCTCACAACTTCCCTTTATAGCACCCTGGAACAAAGAGTGGCAGAGGAAAGAATGCTTATTCCACTCCCCTTTTTTTATAAATATGCTAATGACCTCAAGCTAAATGTTAATGTGGGTCATTCTTTGATAAGAATAACAATTAACTGTTAAGACTGCGTGGTAGCTTTTAGAGAGAAAACATTTTCAAGCCTGTCGTGAAATAGATTCATTTTGAGAGGTTAATGAAAAGGTGACTGATCCTTGTATCTTATGTCTAATAGACCTTTTTTGAGGGGGAAAAAAAAATCAGTTTTGCTCCTCATTGATATAATCCACATCTCTTTTTATAAAGCCTTTTCTTCTTTCAGTAACTGAATAAGAAACTAAACCAATTAATATTTGTTATCCTCAAAACTGGTTTAAAAAAAAAAAGTGTTGGTTTTTCCCCAAATATATATATATATAGATGTAGACTCTGTTTCTTCTAAGACCACTGTTGTCCTAAATGATATTTAATTAACTGGTGCTGCCCCTGTACCAGGAGGCACATTAAAGAAAGTTTGCCAAGAAGAGACAACGCTCTCTGGCTGTGGAGATTTAAAAAATATGACAATCCTCTAAAGTAAATATTAATTCCCTATTTTGCAGATAAAGGCTTAGAGGGCTTAAGAAAACTGCACAAGCTATACAGGTAGAAACGTTATTTTTTTTTTTAAGAAGGAATTTTAAGATAGATCTGTCTGATTGCAAAGTCCTTCCTCTCAGTCACAAGTATTATATACTGCCACCTGTATTTCAGAGAGGTAGTGATACTTCAAAACACATGATTTTAATTTTTAATTAATACAAGTTCTTATATCAGATCATTATTATTACATTATCACTTTTACTATTATCATTATTTCATATTTAAGTAAAGAGAAATGCAACAGTTCTTAACTATAGAATATCTAAATATATTCTCTTGGGCAGCCCTGGTGGCCCAGTGGTTTGGCCCTGCCTTCAGCCCAGGGTGTGGTTCTGGAGACCCGGGTTCGAGTCCCATGTCGGGCCCCTGCATGGAGACTGCTTCTCCCTCTGCCTGTGTCTCTGCCTCTCTCTCTCTCTCTCTCTCTGTGTCTCTCATGAATAAATAAATAAAATCTTTATAAATATATTCTCTTGACTAAATCATCCATCTTGCCATTTTATTTTCTACATTTATAATGGAAAACTATGACCCAAAATTATCAACTATAATCAATAACATTTTATCTTTAATAGTTTTTTCTAATTTTTTTCTTTTTAGTTATAAAATTTAGAAGGCTTCTAAATTAATAGGACAGAAATAACTTTTAGAAACAATTTGCATAATTCATTTAAAGTTTTGTCTACTTTTGATACTATATGATGAAATTAAACAGTGATGCTGTGAAAAAAAAATATGGCAACCACATATGAAACCAAGTTTGAAAATCCTTTTACCCAGAAGAATGTAACAAACAAGTACAGTGATTTTACTGTTGACAGTAAGTTCATTTCTCTTCATCAACCTCTAATAGAATCATCACAAAAAATTTAGAATTTTCTTCAGCTTCTACATACCATGTTACAGGATCTTTTCAAAGACCAGCAACTAAGCCACTGTCCCCTGCATTCTAGGAATTTATACCTTGAGAAAACTGATTAAGCCTTGGCCCACTCCTCATTATTTTTCCTAGAGAAATGAAATTGTGTTTACATAAAAATCTGCACACAAATGTTTATAGCAGTTCTACTCATAATTGCCAAAAACCAAAAATAGCTCACATGTCCCCCAAATGCCAAAAATCAGAAATAGCTCAAATGAACAAACTGTAATATATCCACACAAAGGAATACCACCCAGCAATCAAAAGAAGCAAACTATTAATAAATACTATAAAGATACTATGCTGAGTGAAAGAAGCCAGTCTCAAAAAGTTATGTATATGAGATTCCATTTATATGACACATGGGAAAAGATAAGCTGTAGTGATAGAGAACGGAATCGGTGGTTGCCAAGGGTGATAGATGGGAGGAGAGTGTTACTGTGAAAGAATAGTATGGAATTTTGGGGGTGATCAAATTCATTTGTAGCCTAATTGGGTTTTTGTGTTAAAATTCACAGACTTATGCATCCCCCAAAAGGTCAATTTTAAATGGATGATTTTTTTTTAAGCCGTATGCTTTAGAGTTCTATTTCTATTCTGTAAATAGGAAAAGTAAGACATAGGAATAAAACTAAGTCACCCAGTTCGTCAAGATTGAAATTTGCAGATTAAAAATTAGATTGAACTCTTAGAGATACTGTCTTATGTAATATTGTGATGACTTTATACATGTAACTTAATATGTTTTTCTGGTATATTGGTGGAACAGAAAGAAAGAAAATTTATCTCCACGAAAATTACTTTGAAAATTCCTATTAAAAAAAAAAAAGCAAGCAGAACTATCCCAGTTAGAGACTAAGCTCCTGATTTCAGTTAATGATGTATATGATCATATTCTAATAAAAGAACAAAATTCTCTATAAAATTTTGCTGGTTTGATGCTGAGTAGCTACTGGATAAGAATGATGGGCTTTGGAGTCAAACTGACTGGCTTCATAGCTCATTACTTTCACTTATTAGTTGTTTAACCTTCATTAAGTTACTTAAACTAAATATTATTAGTAGGAGACTAATGTCTCTGATTTCCACTGAGCTCCCGAATTAGAACCCCCAAAGTTTTCATGTGCAAATAGAAGGAAAGGTTTATAGTAATTGGGGCACATAAGAGTAAATGGCGTTAAGAGGCATCCTGTAGATGACAGGGTATAGTCTCTTATGAATTATTCTAAAGCAAAGACTCAAGTGTGTCCACTTTCATCAGATTCTATTAAAGGGCAACTGGTTCATAAAAGCTAGGAATCAAATGTCTAATGAACATTGAGATCCTATGAGCTCAGGGATCGTCATTGATCCTTGTAGATTCTAAGAGACCAAGCAATCCTTTATCTAAGCTGACTTTTAGCAATTGACTGGGGAAGTCACAAATAGCTCCCAACCTTTAAAGAGAAAGAGATTTTCCGTTTTGCATGACATCACAGTCTAAAGTCTAGACCTAGGAAATGTGCTTTATTCTGAAAAAAGGGATGCTTGGAAACTGTCCTTTGTGTGCTACCACTGTCAACAAATACAGAGAATCAATTTGTCAAGCTTTCTCAGGAACATAACAGAAGATCATCCACACATGTGTAAGAGTGGAATTTTAAAGAGGAAATCAAGTATCTTTAGTGTATTAGTTTCCTAGGATTCCTGTAACAAATTACCAGAAATTTTGTGGCTTGAAACAACACAATTTTATTATCTGACATTTCTCAAAGTCAGAAGTTCCAAATGGGTCTCACTGGGCAAAAATCATTGTGGCAGCCAGGCTGCCTTCCCTTCTGTAGGAGAGACTCCTTCTTATTCTTGCCACCTTCCAGAGGCTTCCCACATTCCTTGCTTAGGGGCCTCCTTCCAGCCTTGCAATGGCCAGCCAAACCTTGCTCACATACCGTTATCTAACTTAATTCCATCTGCTATTTTGATCCCCTTTTGCCATGTAACATAACATATTCACAGATTAGTACATGAACATCTTTGGGAGGTCATATTTACTTACCACGCTAAGGCTGTGGTTAAATAATTGTAAGAATTAAGGTGGCATTTCTGTAAACTCGGGGCATAACTATCCCAAGTGAATAAAAAAAAGTGGGAGTCTGAGTGCAAGTGTATGAAAAACTGCTGAGCATAGATCAATCACTCTAAATTAAGCAGCTGTCTCAGGGATTGGAGAGAGGATGGTATTAGGTTGGGAACTACAGCAAGTGAGGAAGCACAGTCTTGTTAATGGCCCTTAAATCTTGGACAAAGTGCTATACAAGTCATTTATTTTTTTGGGTGGGATGAATAGGATATAATAAGGGTTACTGGAGGTAATACAAGTCTTTTCTGGAGGCGTGTGGATACAGTGGATCTGATTCTCTTCAATAACCACCTTTGTGTGTGTGTGTGTGTTTACCCAGTTTCAAGAAGGACATAGCCAGATTTATAAAGACCTTTACGACTTTAGCTTCCTCTATGAATCCCACATCTAAACTTTCCTTGCTCCAGTGGGTCTTGAAGACAAGATTCAAGGTCTGAAACATAGATCATGAAGGCATCAGGTATTAGAAATTAGTCTGTACCACCATCATATTAGAGGCTGTGGATTCTTCTGGGAATCCCAGAAAGAGGCTTTGGGTCCACATTTAGTACTAGCATCTCATTAACAGAGTAGATCTCCTCCAATCAAATGTTCCAGAGTGGAATTACTAAGTTAGCAGAAAAGTGTGTTGATTAAAGAGAAATAAAACCAAAGGCAGTCTGAAAGGTCTTTGAAATGTCTACCTCTGAGACAGTTTGGTTCTTCCTAGGAAGGAAGGATAGAAACAGTGGAATTTGTGGTAGATAATGTAGTCACGATATCAGTTAAATATGAAAACTTCTATTTCTACAACTGCATGAAAAGTTCTCTTTTTTGTGTTAAAGGCAGTTATGGATTGACCAGAGCAGCTACTTTCACAGAGGGGGGTTCTTTTGTCGATGCTTGTCCTTTTCCTTTTTTTATTCTTTCTAGCTAAAGCAGAGCAAATGTTCTTCAATGTCCCTTTTCCTTACGATAATGACTGTCGTCTTTGTGTAGACTAGACATAGATATGTCCCTGTTCTTGGCTTTATTTAATACTTAATCTGAAAAGCTATTAATTTGATCTATTTTTCTTTTTTTTTTTTTCTGAGCCAAAGTATCTTCCAAGTGCCCAGCAAGCTTTTGTAATTTAGAGAGAAGGTATAGTCTATTATCCTATCTTCTGATTTCTGAGAAATTATGAAATCTTGACTTCTATTGAGACCAGAGTTTCCTAGTGGTAGCTAAGTGGTCTCTAAAACTAAAAATAAAATTAGGTTTCCTCTGTTTATGGAACTGGACTTTTTTTTTTATTCTGGACTATTTTTTATTGTGTATATATAACAAAATTTATTACTTTATTTTTAGGTGCATAGTTAGTAGCACTGAATACATTCGCATAGTTGTGCAATCATCACCACCATTTCCAGAACATTTTTATCTTTCCAAGGTGAAACTCTGTACCCATTAAACATTAACTCCCTATTGTCCCTTACTCCTAGCCCCGGACAACTACCATTCTACTTTCTGTCTCTGTGAATTTGACTACTCTAGGCACCTCATATAAGTAGAAGCATGTAATATTTATCATTTTGTGATTGGTTTCTTTCACTTTATACATTTTCAGGGTTCATTTATGTTGTAACATGTGTCAGAATTCCATTCCTCTTTTAGACTGAATAACGTTCCGTAGTACATATATACCACATTTTGTTTGTCCATTCATCTGCTGATGACTATTGGGTCGTTTCCACCTTATGACTATTGTGAATAATACTGCTATGAATATTGGTGTACAAATAACTGTTCAAATCCTGCCTTGGGTTTTTTAGCTTTATACTCAGATGTGAAATTCCTGGATCATATGGAAATTCTATGTGTCATTTATTTAAAGAACTGCCATAGTATTTTTCTCAAGAGCTGTGCTATATTATATTCCCAACAGTGATGTGCAAGCTTATTATGTTCAAGGGTTCCAATTTCTCTAACTCCTTGTTAACATCATTTTCTGTTTGTTTGTTTATAATAGCCATTCTTCTGGATATGAAGTGGTATCTCATAGTGATTTTGATATGCATTTTCTTAATAATTAGCAATATTCAACATCTTTCGTTATGATTAGTGGCCATCTATATATCTTCTTTGGACAAATGTCTATATGAGTCTGTTAGCCATTTTTTAGTGGGTTGTTTGTGGTTTTGTTGTTGAGTTGTAAGAGTTCTTTAGAAATTTTGGATATTAGTCCCTTATCAGTATATAATTTACAAGTATTTTCTCCCACTTGCCTTTTTATATAGTTGACAGTATCTTTCAATGTGTAACACTTTTAAAGTTTGATGAGGTGCAATACACCTATTTTTCCTTTGGTGCCTTGTACTTTTGATGTCATAACCAATAAATTTTATGTCATGAATACGTCCCCCTACATTTCTCCTAAGAATTTAATAGTTTTAGTGTTTACATTTAAGCCTTTGGTCCGCGTTGAGCTAATTATTGTATATGGTATAAGGTAAGGGTTCAACTTCATACTTTTGCATGTGAATATTTACTTTTCCCAGCACCCTTTGTTGAAAAGACGGTCTTTCATCATTGAATGGTCTTGACACCCTTGTTGAAAGTCATTTGATCATTTTTTGTAAAGTTTCATTTCTGGGCTCTCTATTCTATTCCATTGGTCTATCTGTCTGTCTCTGTATCAGGACAATAATGTTTCGATTATTAATTGTATCTTTGTAGTGAGTTTTGAAATCAGGAAGTGTGAGACCTGCAACCTCGTTCTTTTCAAAGATTGATTTGACTATTTGAGGTCCCTTGAGATTCCATTGCAATTTGAGGATGGATTTTCTATCTATGCAAAAAGTATCGTTGGGATTTTGATAGAGATTGCATTGAATCTGTAGATCACTTTGGGTAGTATTGACATCTTAGCAATATCATCGTCTGATCCACGAACATGGGATGTCCAGTTTATTTGTGTTTTCTTTAATTTCTCTCATCAACATTTTGTACTTTTCAATATTTAAATCTTCCATCTTCTTGGTTAAGCTTATTATTAAGTATTTTTTAAACTATTTTAAATGGAATTGCTTTTTTAAAAAAAATTTCCTCTTCAGATTTTTCTTCCCTAGTGTATAAAAACATAACTAATTTTTACACGTTGGTTTTGTATTCTAGAACTTTGCTGATTCTTTTACTAGTTTTAAGTTTTTTTTTTTTAATAGAATGTTTAGGATTTTCTACATATAAGGTTGTATTGCCTGTGAACAGAGGTAATTTTACTTCTCCCTATTCAGTTGGGATGTTCTTCATTTCTTTTCTTGTCTAATTGTTCTGGCTATAAAACCCAATATTATGTTGGAGACAAGTGGCAAAAGCTGACAGACTTGTCTTCCTGATCTTAGGAAAAAGTCCTTCACTGTTGCTTATAATGTTAGCTATGGGTTTTCATACATGCCCTTTATTGTGTTGCAGTAGTTTCCTTCTGTTCTTAGTTTATTAAATGTTTTTATAATAGAATGGTGGGGAATTTTGTCAAATGTTTTCTCTAGACCATTTGAGATAATCATGTGTTTTTCTTTCTTCATTCTGTTAATATGGTGTATCACACTGACTTTCATATGTTGAATCATCTTTGCATGTTTTCCAGGAATAAATTCTATTTGGTTATGTTGTATATTCATTTAAATGTTCTCTTGAATTCGGTTTGCTAACATTTTATTGTGGATTCTTACATCAATGTAGTTTTGTTTCTTCTGAAGTGTCTTGTCTGGTTTTGGTATCAGGACAAAGCTGACCCAGTCTAGTAATAATGTGTAATAAAATAATAATAAATTTTATTAGGAAGTATTTATTCCTCTTCAGTTTTTTAGAAGAGTTTGAGGATTCCTATCAATTCTTTAAATGTTTGGTCAAATTCACCAGAGTTTTTCTTTGTTGAAAGGTTTCTAAGAAGTGATTCAATCTTGTTAATAGTTATAAGTCTATTTAAAATTTATATTTCTTCATGATTCAGTCTTTAGATTGTGTGTTTCTAGTAATTTATACACTTCATCTACTAGGATGGATTTTGACCAATGAATATGGACAAGAATGAGTTCAAGGATACCTGCTGAGAGTTCTTGTCCAATTTTTATATTCTTTACACATATGTCCAAAGTTAAATATTGCCCCATATTTTTAATGTCATTTTGATAAGCAATTCATCTTGCTTTTACTAACCAAGTTTTGGCATATCTCAATCTCACACATAGACAAACTAATTGATGGAGATCAGGAAGTCCAAGACTATAGATTCCTAAGGCAATCCTAAATTTTTTAGTGAATTTGAGCCTTCCTTTTCTTAAGAAGGTTTGGCAAGTCATTAACTAGATTATGGAAATCTTATCCGGACCATGGTTTAGAGCTATAAGACCTCCCAGGCTGGTCAATATACTCACAGACCTTATAAGATACGATGAAGGAGTATTGTCCAGAGAGAAAGACATATTTTAAAAGGGGACGTGGAAAAGAAGAGGGTCTGTTGAAGATGCAGGAAAAAGAGAAGTAAAGCAAGAAAGGAGACTCAAGGTCAAGTGTTCAGAAGGAGGTCAACTGAGAATTGAATCATGAGCTAGAGAGAAGTACACTTTGAATTTTAGATCCACCAAGTTGTTAGTAGTCCTTCCCAAGGTATCCTTAAAAGAAGAAATTTATTTATTTATTGTCTTTTAGAGTTGTCCTAATTTTAGAGTGTCTTCATATGCCCCCCCAAATGCTGCCAATTGATTTTTATAAAATTTAAACTCTTGGATCCCAAGGTACCAAGCAAAAGAGAATCTTATTCTTGTTTCAGGTGTTCCAGAATATCATGTAAAGGCAGAGCACGGGTGCAACTGCATTAGTGAAATTCAGTGTCTCTCACAGCCCAGCAAAATACTAATGTGCTGACTTGAATACAGTACTTTTACCTCTTCATTAAATGACCTTCACATTGAAAGTATTTTTTTTAAAAAGGAAATATTTTGTTTTTTAAATGAATTTAATTTGGTTAAAAAATTATAATCCAGGCAATGCAAGTTTTATGTTAATTTCTGAATCCACTCCACTTTCAAAGAAAAAAAAATTACACTACATGGATAGAAAAGATTTGTAGGCAAACTTTTTTGTAATGTCACTTAATCATGTTACTAGACCTAATGTGCTCATTTCTTAGGGGTGAGAGAGGAAATAGGCAACATAGCATTGCCTCTAAGTTACCATGCGTGTATGTGAGTAGACACGTGTTTATACATCTTTAATGCAAAAATTTTAAAGTTCTATTGAAATTTTGCAACTCCAAAATGACAGCATTCTTTCTAGTAATTCTGTCAACCAGTTGGCATCTGCAAGATGATTGTGATAAAATTTCATTGTGAGTCAAAGCATATTTTTTTAACTCATGCAATGATTGTTATTGTCCTAAATTGACAGGTGAAGTATGTTGTCCAGATGAACAGCACAATCGGGTTTCCACTGGCATCGGTGACTCCTGCTGTGGCAGATTGCCTTACTCCACCTCAGGAAACCAGATTTGCTGTGCTGGGAGGCTTCATGATGGCTATGGCCAGCAGTGCTGTGGTGGACAGATTGTGAGCAAAGATTTAGAATGCTGTGGTGGAGAAGAAGAGGGCATGCCATACAGTCGCCTTCCAGGTAAGGAGCCCTTGTCTACCTTTCAGTAGGTAGAGAATCTGAGAAACAGGGAGGTTGAGAAACTTGCCCTAGATATAAAGCAAATAAGGAATTAAAGCCCGTGTTAATTATATCTAATGCAAAATTTAGGTACATGTTGTATCACAAATAAAAATGTAATTTCACATTTTTTATGCTCATGTGAGGCATTTCATTAAAACAGACCAAAACTCTTTCCTCCTGGAAAAAGTGTCATATCCACAATAAGCAAAAGAAGAACAAAAACACATATGAATGCATTGGTTCTGAATCAATATTAGAATTAGAATATTTCCTAGTGAATTTCCTAGCAAAGGCTAACGTAACAGTACACAAAACTATTATTGATGACATTATATCAATTCTTTTGCAGCTAGTAAAGTAACACTAATTTTAATAGCAATCATTATCGTTGATGGAATACTTACTACCAACTAGGTACTATGCTCAATGTTTTATATATTATTATAATATAATATAATAATAATAATATATATTATTACCTCAATTAATCTTTATAACTATCTTACTAAATAGGTTCTATTATTGTCTGCATCTTAAAAATGAGGAAACTGAGGCACAGAGATTGGACAGTTGTCCAAGAATACATAGTAGTCAGATACAGATTTTTAGGTACCTGAAACTTATACAATTGGGGGGAAAACCTCCTTAAGGAAAGAAAATAAAATGATTAAGATAAGACAAAATATAAAAATAATATTTGTTTAGAAAGGAAAAATAAATTATAAAAATTACAAAGAAAAGAAAAGAAATCTAGCAAATCCCACTAACATAAAAATAGTATATTTGGATTATGTAACTTATATAACTTATATAACTTCTGACATCCCTCTTATCTCCCACTGACATGTTTAACTTATATGCTTGATCACCTCTTCATGAGACAATGGCTTTTATACTATTTATCTGTAGAGGGATAATTCATTCTTTCCTGTCATGTGATTAATATAAACATTTCCTAATTGTTTTAAGTTTATATAAGTGGCTTTAAGCTTCCAAATTTATTTTTGTAATATTAGGTAAATGTTTAGGACTATTGTCAAATTTGGAGAAATATCTACCAAGGATCTTTCTAAGATTTAAGGGGGTCTTAAGTTTTCTTGTCTTAAAGTGATTTGCAGTGACTGGTCTTAAATATTTGTTGAATTGACAACATCATTAACAAGTTTTTATGGATATCCTTATTATATGATTGAATTTGAGTTGTATGCTATCATGACGTCACTATTTTATCTACACACCAGCAAAAGTATAAATTTTTCCCAATATATTTATGAGTTACCGCTTCATAATTTGTAATAATTTATGCTTCAATCGTAGACCCATCATTTTCTTTTAATAGTTTACTACCTTTGTTATAATCTAAAATTTATTCTGTTATAATTCTCTTCTTGATGCCAGAATATTTCAGTTGAGTCTACTTTTCAGTTTTACAGCTTTTGTTTCATATTCTATTAATTTTTCTATCTGATCTTTCTCTTTCTTTAAAGCTTCCCTTTACGTGCATCCAAATTAGGAGTCTATAATTTCTCACATTCCTTTTCTTTCCAAATTGCAGTTAAAATGGAATATTCAAGCCTTAATGACTTTTTTATAGACATGACAGAAGTCACATGAACGTAGCTACTGAACCCAAACTAAATATTTTCTCAACTCAACATCCCCTTGGTTAGATTTCAGAAATGTACATGGTCACTCTCCTATTTTGATCAATACAAGGACATATAAGACAGAAAGCAAATTAGTGGGGCAAGAGACAGAGGCCATAATGAACTGTAGTTAAATACCATACATTTGTGAATTTTATAAAAATATGTAACAGTGCCTACCTTGGAAGGGGCTCATATAAGCAAAGGGCCCTAAAACCCAGGCTTCATTAGCTTCCAAGTAAATCTGCTTGTGCAACTAGCAAGTGTTGGAACACCAGCCCTTCTCTGAGCATGATTTCAGGACATCAGTGTATCTTGATGCAGATGAACTATGAATTCCCTACTGTTTTTCTATAATTTCTTCTTTTTAAAAAAACCATCAAAGTGTTACCCATAACATCAGTAGTAGTTATTTAAATTATTGTAGTGTTATTGTTAAATGCCATATTTTGTACACATTCTCTATGTAAATGTAAAGTTCTGATGAAAATCACTAAAAAAACACTTCAAGAACAAAATTAATCAATCAAAAATTTTTTTAAGTATCAACCATGAGGGTACCTGAATTTTGTGCCTTAATGAGAATAATAGACTCTCAATATTTTCATAGACCTTAAATAAGTAAGAACTGCTTAATTATATTATTCACAATTAAATTTGAGGAATCCCAGTATGGGAAAGATTTTCTTCCTTCTTTGAGCCAAAAAATAATAATAATAATTTCTAGTTTTTTATTTTATCTTTGGATAACCATTAAGTGTGTTTCCAAGGCATTTACTATATTCTATGAAGTTATAAATCATCCATCTGGATCCACAGTACATCCATCTATGCATTCTTTTTTAATCCAGCTGAATAGGATGTATTTAGAGGAAGATTTGAATATACACACTGTCAAACAGTTTGATAGTCCCATGTCATTTTGTTCAGTAATAGTAATGATGAAAGTTGTTCTTCATACAACAGAATTTCAATTAGGACACTTCTATTGACACCTAAAATTTAAGGATTACCTCTACTACATGACACCAGACACCTGGATCTGCAGTGTAAGGTAACAAGAAAGCTGACTTTCCCAGATAAACCCAAGAAACAAAAATATAAACTAACTCACCATATGTTTGAAAATGAATGATGCATTAAATTCTATGATACAAGAGTTCAGTTAGACACATAGTCCTTTCAGAAAATTTCCCCATGTATAGTAGCCTTAAGAAGTTAACATTCTGAGGATAACTGAAATCCAGTCAAGGAATCCAGCCAGGTCAAGTGACTCCTAGGTGCTGCTTATTGGCTAATAGGTGATTACACGATTATCAGGAAAGAAGATAACAACTACAACAAAAAGTAAACAACATTTTGTGTTCACTATTTGCCAAATAGGATTCTGTGTGCTTCATATACATGAACCATTTATAACACACATAAACATCCCAACGAACCTAGGAAGTAAGTGCTACCCTAGGCTGCATTTTCGAGATGAGAAAACAGAAGCACTTCTCACAAAAGTGAAAAACTGTCCCCAAATTACATAGCTAGCAAGTGGCTGCATTACTTCAGGTAAAATTAATTGCTATTATAAGTGAACCCCCAAATTTGTAAGGGCTCAAATGCAGTAGGGGTTGACTTTATCTTAAATCATAGCACTGGGATATGAACCTAACTGCAGGTTATCTCTCTTTTCTAGTTATAAGCTAAGAACAGTCAGATTCTATGGTCACTTTGGAGCTATATCCTTTTCTGCAGCCAGAAGGGGAAAAGAGCACAGAATAACATGTGTGTGTTTTTCATTTGCCAGGTCTAGGAATAGCAAATATTTTAACTAACATTTCACTGACTAGAACTCAGCTATCCGTTGACACCTAAATACTAGGAGGCTGGGAGATTTGCCCATGAATTCTTGCCTCTATGGCTAAGAATGGATTCTAACTGCATCCAAATGGCTATGGAGTCCATGTTCGTAACTTCTTTGATCATTGTGATAGTTGAACAAGCATTGTATACTCTCCAACCTAAGCCATATCAGGGTCTGTCAGGTCGACTGAGCAGGGCCGGTATAATAAACTATCAAATTGCAAACATTTTCTGGAAGACTGGAAAAAAAGTCATTATAAACTCTGCTCATTGACTGCACACCTAATGTATGCCAAAGTTAGAAGAAAGGGTACTAAGTATGAGTGCTAGGCCCTGAGACAGTGACTTTTAAAGGATAACCTGGGACTGCTAAGGGCCTGACCCTTTGCAGAAAGTTGTTTGGAGGTGGTCTGTGAGATCAAAATGATTTTCATAACAATACTAACCTATCATATGCTTTTTTCAATCTCATTCTCTCATGAGTATACACTGAAGTTTTTCAGAGGTTACATAGCATGTGATATTTCAATAACTGAATGCAGAAGAAGATATGAAAAGTTAACTCCTTCTAATAAGTGAGACATTAGAGACACTTGCAAAAATACAAAACCGTATCATTCTTCTCACTAACTTTTCTCAGTTTGGAAAATGCATTTATTCTTCATAGGTATTTATGTTAACATGCTATATATTTATTATCATTTTAAATGAATTAATAAATACATATTTCAAAAGTCTTTGTTTTAAGCTCTAACCCAGTATTTATCAACAGATATAACCCATATAAACAAAAGCTATTTGGAGTCCTGTTTCAAGTATAAAGGGGTCCTGAGACCAAACTTTGTGAACCACTGCTTTAAGCCATGGTAATCGTGTGTACTGGAAAATCATGGCAATTAGTTAGTTATCCTGTGCTGTGACTAACCAGTTGAGTTCCTTCTCTTTTAGTTGAGTAGCTAAAGATATGTCCCTTAAAGATAGAACAATGGATGACAGGTTGGGGGGATGCAAAAGCATTGCCCTCTCCATACCATAATGAGTCATTTTAGCATCTTTGTTCATTTATTGCTTTCTTTTTTTAGTCAATTGCCATCATCCTTCATTTGATAAAAATGTATGATGTAGTGACTATGCTCAATACATTATTCTCAATGCTCTGTGATTGTAAAAATGGCTAAGATTCCATTTTTATCCTTAAAGATTTATAATCTAATCAAGGAGGGAAGTATCTATAAGGTTAAACACAGTCCATAAGAGAAGGATGAATGCGAGTATATTCTTAAGACTGAGAAATCACTCCGATCAAGGTGATGGAAAAAGCAAAGCCATTAGATTGGAACCTCAAACAATGAGTAAGATTTTGGAATGTGTAGATGGAAGGAGGACATTTCAGCTAATGGGCATAGCTTGAGCTAAAGTGTGAAATGAGCAATCTGTGAAGCATGTCCAAGTCGTAGTGAGCAGTTGGGTTTATGGGGGGGCCTCTGCTGTGTGTAAGGAAATAGGGGGAGATATGTGTGAGTAGGCAAAAGGATCGAACATTCCTTAGTAATCAAGGAAGAGTCAGTG
This sequence comes from Vulpes vulpes, assembly GCF_048418805.1. NCBI lineage: Eukaryota > Metazoa > Chordata > Mammalia > Carnivora > Canidae > Vulpes > Vulpes vulpes. The sequence continues at coordinate 102,508,952 of NC_132784.1, read as the reverse complement.
TGACGATAAAATTATGATTTAAGGAAACGAATTAGATTTTGGTGGCAAAATGAATGTGAGGGAGAAGGAAAGAGAAGTCAGAACACTATCGCCAAAAAGGAAAACATACCTGTTTTAAGAAATGAAGTAGAGGTAATTGTCCACTAGGACACTGGTTCCTAATCTTTGGGGTGGGGGGAGGAACCATACACCCCCTTAAGAATCTTTGGAAAGTTACAAAGCCTCACTTCAAATACTAGGACACAGACCTTGCACAGAACTTTGCCTGCAGTTCCACACACCTCACACCTCTGTGGGCCTGAACTTCAGGATCACTTCTTATTTACTTCGCTATGATTTTCCACGCTTGTCAAATATTTCTCAAGCACATTGCAACACTACTCAGCTCCTGTGAATGAAGACTAGCTCTAGAGCTTCTCCCGACATTCCACCATTCTGACAAGTTCGGTAGTCATGGTGGACTGAAGGGATGATACTTTAAAAAACAGAAAAGAATCTCGTTTTAGTCTCTTGACCTTCCTGGAGGTTTCAGTGACAATAGACACGTTCCACCTGTCTTTTTTCCTCTGTCTGCTGCCGCTCCCTCCTGTCGCCCCTAATGACTGTGACCTCAATGACCTTCCAGAACATCCATATGGCCCTTTTTCTTCTCAACCTAGCAACACCATACCTGCTTCATGAGGGTTTGGATCTCATAATATTGTTCCTAAGCCTGGCCTCTCTCGCTGCCTGGCATTGTGTGCCTGCCATAAGACCGGGCTGGCTCGTAAAACATCTCTTTATGTACTTTATTACTTAAACTCTTTTATTTGCCTGCAGGAGCCCGTTAACAAAATCACATTGAATTGACTTTCTCACACCAAATCAAATCTCCCTGGTCCCAGTTCAGTTGTCTTTGTCAATATGTATTTTATAAATGGAGTGAATTAACAGATGCTGTTGGAACAGAAGTGCTGGGGTAGCGTTTATGTTTTTACTGCTCTCTCTGGGCAGATGAGTTGTGTAGGAGTGTTATACAGGTATCTCGGGATGAAAGTCATGCTCGTCACTACAATGGATATGTATTCTTAACCATTTTCTTTGGATGCATTTTAAACCTCTTTATTACTCTTTCTATTCTTAGTGTTTGCTTATATGGTTTTATCATTTATGCCATTAATCTTGGCCTGGACTTGGTTATATCTTTTGGTTTTAAGAGGTGGACATTAAAATCTCCCTATCACTCAAAGAGAACAAGATTTTTCTGTTAGCCATGAGAAACTGATCACAACATACCCTTGGAACCTATTGTCTGATCTCTATTTATTATACATGTTGTCCACGCAGCCTCTGATAGGAAACTCTGGTTTGAAACTGCTTTGTCATAGAATACTGAGTTTCCATGTCCTGGAGTCGGACTTCAGCAGAATGAAGGACTACTGCTATTTGTTATATAAGATGGGATTTGGAAACTTTGCAAAGAGGGAAATTGAGGACAGAAATCCACTGTGAAAAAGCTCTACTAAAGAATATTGTCCAAGAAGATTTCCATGTGATGTAATGAATTTTTGAAAGGTGTGATGTAGAAAAAAAACATAACTCAATGATTTGGGGAGTATTTTTGCTCTACCCTTTCTTTGTCAGTTTTGTGGTGGTAGCCAGGGAGCCATCTACCGGTGGAGACAAGCATGCAGTTCTTTTCTTTCATATTCTGCTGCCAATTTTATGAGTTTGTCCTAAGAATTACTAATCACAAAACTTTGTTTTCCAGTCTTATAGGCCTAAAATATGGTCCCTTGGCTTAAAATGTGGTCCCCATGATCAGTCCCAGAGCTGCACATTAATTTATCATATTCCAGACTCTGTTTTTTATGACTTTACTGTTTTTATCTCAAAAGCATGATTCATAATTCTTGGTCTTTTTTTTTTTTCTTCTTAGAAAAATAGAGCACCTGTTTTACAGGATTAACAATTTAGAAATTTCACCAGGACTCTATGTTTATAAATGCTTTCCTTGCCAGCCCTGGCCATTAAATGAGTGTTAGTAACACACTGAAACTATTCATAATATTGTGAGTAAAAAACTCCTTCACTGTTTTCTCCGATTGTATCCAATTAAATGGAAGCTATCTGTTGGATATATATGCTGTTGGGGAAGATAAAATATGCAGTTTGATATCAAAAATAAATCTCTAATAGCTCTATGTGTACTGTACCACTCGAGTAACATCTGTCCAAAGAGAATCTTCACCTTTGTACAGATTTAATGAGCAGCCTCTGGAAGAATAGATCGATCCATCAACAATACATGACCTGTTTTGTTTTTCTTTTGGCATATTTAAAATTGTGCGTTCTACGTGTCAGAGTTCAAAAGTCAAGTGCTACATGCGATAAATTAGGCAGGGGTCAAAAGTTATTGCAATGCAGTTTCAGAAGATTGTCTGTCTCTGAATTTGCAGCTCATTCATGCTGAAGTGATGCACTATGGGAATTACTACCAAACTCTGCTCGGCAACATCTGCTCTCCCTAAGTGAGTTAGTGCACGTCAGACATCTTTATGTCAGAATATTGCAGTGATGGATGCAGTCTTCAGAAAATGCTGCATAAAAATCTGGTGTGCCGTTCTGGCCATTAAGTGAAATTACTATTTAAATTAATGGCACTGTCACAGTTTATCTGTGCAAAGAATGAAGCTGATTAGGGTATTAAGTAATTAGCAATTTATCACACCGGAACAAGGTTGATAATAATTAAAGAAGTAATGGTTTACCAAAGAAACTAGAAAGGGAGTCACTTCTTGTTATGAGAGTGGAATCTTGGCTGAAAATTTTAATTCAGTGAAACAAAGATGAACCTCTTTGCGAAGGAAGGCAGCCTTTTTTTTTTTTTTCCCAGTGTAAAAACAGTTCATTATCAAAATTTTAGTTGACCTGTCAAAAGTCCCTCAGAGCGATCAGATGACTGATTAGGAGTTTCGAATTAGGTCAAAGTCTGCATTTTGATTTTATACTTAAAGCATGGTGAAGCCATAAAGTGACTGGGGAGTAGAGGGGGAGAATGTATTCTGCTCCCTAAAGGGCCAGTTTTTAGTCTTCGGATTGCTCTTTAAAATAGAAACATGAATTATTTTAAGAAAACTGCTAGAGAAAAGAAAAAAAATGACACGAAAAAAATCCAAGGTTGTATTTAAATGTCTGATCAGAAAGCAGCAGAAAAATGATGTCCAAACAATATAAAACTGGACGCTGTAGATTTGTCTCTTTACTGTGTGTGTGCACGCGTGTGTAACGCACGTCATTTTTACCTGTCCTGATCAAGACTCAGATTACAACGATAGCTCTGCTGTGAGTATTTATGTGAAAAAAAAAATTTCCTGGATATATTAAAATAATGAAAATGATTAATAAAGCGCCGAAGAAAAGAGTTTACTTCTAAACCAATTACTTTGGGCAGTTACCCCATTCACATGGCATGCTAAAGCTCCATTAACGGTCAATGTATATCATTTTAAAATATTGGTAGATTTTTTTTAAAAGGGAAAGATTGGAATTCTTTGGAGTCATGTGTGGCTAAACTCTTTCCTTAAGGTAGGTACCGAGCCAGTATCTACTTTCCATATTTTTTAATTTTTTTTTTTTAAGTAAAAGGCGCTTAAAACTCGCTGGTCTATTATTAGGAGTGTCTTTCATAATGTAGGTGTTTGTACAGGACCAGATCAAACAATTCAGGACCCCAGGGCACTTTGAGGTTGAGGTTCTTTATGTTATCAGTCAGGACTAATAATAAATAAACACAATTCTAATTAAAATAAATCATTCATCACACGGGCCTGCTTTATAACTGGATATAAACTCTGATATAATAGCACTGTGGCATGGGGTGTAGGCACCTTAATTTCTGGCTTAATCTGACTCTGGAGTATTGTTTATTTATTCAGGCTTTTATGTCTAAATTTCTGCTGTGTCTCTTCTATGGCAAGATCTAAATGTGAACACAGGCCGTAAAGCTGAATTTGGTGCGAGAAGGGAGGCTATTTGGTAGGAAAGGCACACATGTCTTTCCTCAACAAGTGGTGATCAAGGCTCCTCCTTCCAAAGTCTTTCTGCCACTTATCCATGTCCTCCAGCCTCTTATCCATGTCCAGGGATGTGTCCAGAACACAGTGCTGCTCATTAAATAGTGGCCTGATTAGTGAGCAAGTTCAGCTGGTTTTGAACAAACCTATCTCATGAAGAAAGAAAGACTGGTTACCATTGCTGTTGGATTCACAAGAAGCAAATATTTGCACCCTCGACAAAAGCTGGGCAAAAACTCACAAGACTCCTGCCACAGGGTCTCAGTGCCAGGATGCTGCTACCTTTACACTCCATCTAGGCTCTTATTATCCCACGGTGCTTCAGTGACCTTCTCTCCCTTTGAGAATTTCTAGAGCTTTCTTCTGATCCCCCGAACTTTATCCCTTCTTCTGCAACACGGTGTTGTTATCATCACAAAATGGGCAGGTAATTCTCATGACGGAAATCAGGGCCTTTTTTCTTTTTTTTTTTTTAATGGAGCTTGGGAGAAGTCTGGCCCCACTGAATGATTTCAGAATGCTTCCTCTCGTGTGTTCTTTACCTAATTAGTGTCTGGTGCTCTTGGTAAGAAGGACCCCTCACTGCACATTTAAATCACCTTGGTAGGGAAATGCTACCTTAGGTACTGTACCATTTCAGCAACTGCCTGACTCTGACATTTTTATACCAAACTTTATAGCAGTCTCCGTTTTCTCCCTTTTTTTATTTCATATTCATATATAACATTTTATTGTTGCAGGGATGTTCTGTTGTGGGCAGGATTATGTGAATATGTCAGATACCATATGCTGCTCAGCTTCCAGTGGAGAGTCTAAAGCACATGTTAAAAAGAATGACCCAGTGCCAGTAAAATGCTGTGAGACTGAACTTATTCCAAAGAGCCAGAAATGCTGTAATGGAGTTGGATATAATCCTTTGAAATATGTTTGCTCTGACAAGATTTCAACTGGAATGATGATGAAGGTAATTGATAGAAAACCTCTCAGAGGTGCTGATTTGACAATGGAAAGAGAAATACATTGTTCATAACTATTTTTCTAAAATAGGAATATAAAAACTCCTGTGTGCATTATTCATTTTCACATTACATCCATATTAATACCAAATGAGTTCGCTGTGATTGATGTTATTGCAATGAATTCTAAAGGAATTAATAATGATTAGCTGTTCTCAGGAAGCCTTTTCCCAGCACTTCAGATAGGACAGGACTTTCAGTCTCTGTGCTGAAAGAGCCAACACTTGTGGTCTGGGACCTCTACGTGGTACCAGTCTATGTCCATGGATGCTGTGGCAGGAAACAGAGAAAATTCGGCCTTTTTCCCTCTGGGCCCCTAACCATAATCAAACACTTTCCTTTGATAGAAGCTTTAGATCCAGCAAATTCACCTGTGCCTTTATTTTATTCCTTGAGACACTGGAGGATCAGCAAATGCCTGCCACCCATAAAAGTGCATAGGCCTATGAGTGTACCATTTGTTTGTATGTTGAGATGCTTCACGGACAGACATGTCATGTTTTATTAGCATTAAACTTGACCCAGGACTCCAGAAACCTACCACTTTAAGGAACGGAGTGTGGGCATTTAAAAACTAAACACCCTACTGTGTTCTGAGTGATTTGCCACTAGGAGATGACTGCAAATGAATATTTTGGTCCCACTGCAGGGGCTCTTGCTGACTGATGTAACTATACAGTCATCATGTGGACACCATATACTTCGGGATATAAAGTAACTCTTGAGATTGCCAAGGTCCCAGCAAGCACTTTACAACAATTACTATTAAGACCATTCATAACATTGTTAGAGAGACTAAGTACTTTATGAAGTGAATAACCATACAAAATACCCATCAAAAATAGTTGTTCACCTGAAGTTTTTTTTTTTTTTAGAAATTGGTCTGACCATACACAACTTTAGATAGCCAGTTCTATGAAAGAAATCTATCCAACACTCTACTCCCAAAGTTTACATTTATTCCAGGCCAGTGTCTTCAGAAGTTTGGCCTGAGAAACTTTTTCTGAAATACACAGTCTTAATAAGCTGTTGTAGTTGTAAGGACATGTCTTTAAAATGACTAGTTAAGAAGATTCTATGTAGAAAACTTTTAAAAAGGCACCCGTATTTGAAAAATGAGGAAACCTGTTAGTTTCGAAAATGACACTATTGCTTACAACTATTTGTTTCATTACTACTCACTCACATCTGTTTCCCAGGCATCTCATTTTGGTTTCAGGAAGATATGGCTTCCATTATTCAAGGACAACGTTCAGGATAGTTACATGATCTTTTAGGTTGACTTAACTTGGCTCAGTGAAGGTCAGTGAAGAGTCATATTGATAATTCGTGTTTATTATGATTAGGACAACATTTCTGAATGCTGAATCCAGTAGTGTGTTGCAGATAAAGTTCAGTCTATAGATTGTATTTTGTTTCCTGAAGACCTCTTTCCTGGAGACTTCTGTATCGTGCTCCAGTCAGAACTGGACTACTGTGGGATTTCTCCCCTGTAAGTCTTCCCTAAATGTGAGTTTCAGAATTCCTTTTACTTCTCTCCTGTGTTGGTGTCTCTATATTCTCATTCCAAAGGTCCCCTTTTCTTGCCTTCTCTTGGAGAAATATCATTTTGGGTATATGTGCATGAAAGGTAAATTTGGGGGAGCTTGATGTTTGAAATTATCATTTTTCTAGCCTCCCACTAGATTGATGCTTGGCAAGGTATACAATTCAAGGTTAAAAATTATTCCCACTCAGGATTTTGCCATAATTTCTGTATTTTTAAACTTCCATTGCTCTTCTAATTCTTGTTTTTTGCCAGGTACCCATGTGTTATTTTATCTATGAATGTTTTTAAAACATTATCTTTATTCCGTTTTTCCAAAATTTCATGACATTGTGCCTCTATGTGAACTACATTATTATTATTATTATTCATGATTATTATTCAATGATTATTATTATTCACTTTTTGTGGACTTTTTCAATGTGAAGTCTCATGAGCTTCAGTTCTGGGGAATGTTCTTTTATTATTTCTTTAATAATTTTCTCTCTTTTTATATCTCCATTTTTACTGATTAGTTGGGTGTTAGACTTCCTAAGCCGATCTTTCAATCTTTTATTTTTTATTTTTATTTCTTGACTATTGATTAGTTAACTCATCATCTTTTTTAACATGATCAGATATTGCCTTATCTTCATCTTTCAACCTTTCTATTGGTTGATATTTTTTAATCTATCATATTATTTAGTTAATTAGCTAGCTGGTTTTAGTCTTTCAGGGTTCTTTATTTTTTCCTGACTGTTATTTATTCATGGCATCCTACTCTTGTTCCATTCATGGGATATCTTTTTTATCATTCTAGAAATACTGAATCATTGTTGTTGTTATTTATTGTTTGTTTGCTTTATTCCTTGAATTGTCTCATTTGTTTGGTACTATTTTAGTTTTCTTCTTTCCTTGCTTTGTTTCTGCTCCCTCTCAGTTCTTTTTACTATGTTTTTAAACATATTCTTTCCATTGGAAGCCAAATGAAAGCTCACTGTGCATAGACATCTATAAGTAGGGAGCTCAAAGTAGCATAATCATGTGGCAGCGTGGCTTTTTGTCAGGAAGTCACATTACCAAGAATCCTTAGCAACTATGCTTAACTAATTATCCTTAATAATCCATTCTAGATTGGAATAAGATATATGCCTGGCTGACAGCATACAAGGAATCAGTGGGAAAGGGGACTGGGATTCTCACTGTGCAATATGCAGACTTGTATTTGGTTTTACCACTGGCTCCTGGCTTATATCTTCCACTGGACTCTATTTCTTTTATTTCACCAAATCTTTTCTAAGCTTATCCCATTTTGTAACACTTTACCAAAATGCAGCTAGGAATAACAACCAAACCTACTACTAATGTTCTAGATTATGACCTCTTCCCCTATGACTGTGAGCTCAGTCGCACACACTACTATGACAGTTTTGCCCTACTTTGACAGTTATCCCAGGTCATAATTTTATCAAATAGCCACAGCATAACAGAGCTCCCCAACTTTCCAAACCCTAGTACATATTTCTTTGCCATAGCCCACCTAACCATTAAGCCAATGCCATGTGTTTTAGGGTTTTATTGTTCTTGAGACAATCTCTAGTTTTAAAGTCCCAATTTATGTTTTACCTAGGACATGCTAAACTATGCCAAAATAAAAACAAATGCACTCACATATGGAATGGGTCAATAGAACAAAAGTTAAAAAAAAATCATTCACATTACAATCCAATGTGAGTTAGGCAGCTGTCCTCCAAGGAATGTTGCAGGAGCCAAATCCCCTCCCATCTTGTGGGGCTTTACATAACACCCTCAGATTGCAAAGGAAAAGAGGAGAAAATGGATGATTATACATGTATGGGTTTACCTGGATATAAAATATATCCTCTCTGTAAAGCAAGCACATGAACATTTCTAGTCATGTGGCTTTCCCTACTGAGCTGGACCTGCAAATCTAGTATTCCTAGGGAGAAAAAACAAAATGGACATTACTGGGCACATAGTACTGTCTCTGCCACTTTCATCTCCTTCCCAACTTTCAAAACTGTTTGAGCTGTCCTGTGGGTGTTAGTTTATTTTCTATTTCCTTGGACTTTCTACATTCTTTTGCTGTCATTTGGTGGGGCTTCAAGAGGAAATGGAGCTAAATGCAGGTGTTCAAGTCACTATACTCAAAGGGCAATCCTACCATAGTTTTCTGAAGCAGCTTTATTTTGACAGCCTTTGGGAGAGTAATTTATATGAGGTAAGAGAGATTGAATGTAGATCAATTTTAAATAGCAAAAAATTATTTAAAATACATCATGCCACATGGGGTGCCTGGGTGACTCAGTCAGTTTAATGTCCAACTCTTAGTTTTGGCTCAGGTCATATCTCAGAGTTGTGAGATCGACCTCCTCATTAGGCTCCCCACTCAGCACAAAGTCAGCTTGAGATTCTTTCCCCACCTCCCCCTTTGCTCTTTCCCTCACATGTGCTCTCTCTTTCTCTCAAATAAATAAATAAATAAAGCCATCTATGTAAAGGAAAGCTTGGTATTATAAAAATGTTGCCTTATTTATATCTCCTGTAATCTGGGATGATGAAGAATTTCATTTTCTGAAATTAGAACACAATAGTACTTACCAATAACTATCAAAAGTCTAAAGATTCATCAGAAAAAAAGTTTTATAAATGTAAATAATAATAACTATATTGAGAATTCATGAAATATTTAGATTTTCTAAAACTTGTACAAGGAATACTTCTTAGCAGTCCAATTTTCCCCAGAGCACAAATGTACAGATTTTCAAATATCACATTCTTTTCTCTAAAGCTCCATTAGGAATGTGTCAAGTAACAAAAAAAAATAATGACTCCTGCTCTTACTTACAGCATATCTAAGTGTAAGGCATTTACAGGCGTTATCTCATTTGATTCACATAACAAACCTGGGTGGTAAATGTAATTTCCATTTTCTCACAGAAGATGCTAAGGCTTTGGGAGTGTAAGCGACTTGCTCAAGGTCACAGAAGTAGGAAGTTGCAAAACTGAACTCTGAATCCAAATCTGTGTCATCCACACCAAAGCTGCTCTTTCTAGTATACACACCACTTTCATTCCTTTTCATGAATCTTGAGACATTTTTTCATGAACTAAGTAGAAGAAAATTTCATTTGCATCTTGTGAAAAACTGTCCCACGTATGTCTAAATGTAATTTTTTAAAAGATATGTTTATTTTTTTTAGAGAGGGAAAAAGAACTCACATGTATAAGGGGAAAGGGCAGAGAGTGAGAATCTCAAGCAGACTGACTCCCCACTGAGCACAGAGCCTCAAGTGGGGCTGGATCTAACAACCCATGAGATCAGGACTCACAAGATCATGACCCAGGAGATCATGATCTGAGGCAAAACCAAGAGTCTGAGGCTCAACCAACTGAGGCACCCAGGCACCCCTATCAAAATGTAATTTTAAAATTTCCTTTTCCTTATCTCCTTACATCTACCACTCAGGAAACCAGAGAGTGCGGGACTCTCTGCCCAGCATCTCTAGAAGCCATGGCATATTGCGGCAGGTGTGACTTCAACTTTACCAGCCACATTTGCACTATGATCAGAGGACCTCACATTTCCACAGGCAAGGAATCAGCAGAAGAAATATGCTCATCTGCTGAAGAGACTGTTCACACGGGAAGTGTAAACACATTCTCCTTCACAGGTAATGGAAGCTGAGGCACCTGTCCATGACTTAGTCGGATTAGTGAAACAGCTGTGGAAAATGCAGATTAGTTTCATTCTGACATTGTTCCCTTCCTTGACCTAGTATCAATTAATTTCATCATACTATGGGTCAGCTAGTTATGAGGTAATTAAAGGCACACTTCAGATCTGCTCAAAGTTAGTTAAAAAAATTGTAAGGTCTAACTTAAAACAAAGATATATGCTATTTCAAAGTAAACATAGAAAATAAAGAACAGGGAAATAACCTATATGTCCTTTTATGGTATATCCAATTAATTGCCAGTGAGCCCAATTTTCTTTCTAATAAGTATGAATACAGGCTTTCGATATATGCAATGAATGAATGTTGCTGTGCTTGTAGGCAGAAAAGAGGAAGAGACCTCTCTGATCACCAGTAAAACCTGGCAGCATTATTCCGAGGAGAAGCTTAAAGTAATATCCCTTTCCTGATCTTAGGTCTGGGTCTGGACACTGCACTCTGGTGTTGCCTCTAAATGATCACCATCTTGGGAACGATGACCTTCACAGTTACGAAAATATTAATTTTCAGGCTCCATCTTGGCCCTACTGAGTTCCTCCAACATAGTCGTTCTCAGACTTGGCTAAGCTGAGTGCAAAACACTGTAAAGTTTAAAATAATCTCCAAAATAGTTCTGCCCTCTATTAAATTTTTATTATTTGTCCATTTACTTAAGTCCCTACAGAATTTGTTTCTGCCTTTTGAAAAATTAAGTGTGTGTGTGTGCGTATGTGTGTGCATATATATCATCTATCATCTAGAGTCAAATAGAATACATTTAAGTGACATAATTCGAACAAGCTAAGGTTAAATAAACAAGAAACTGTTCTGTTCCATCATGACTCACCATTCTGCCTTACTTAACCGATGGTGGGGATAATGGGCAAGCCTCAGGGTTGCAAAAAACTAAGGCAAGATACTGGGATGGGGGGAGTAGATTAAGGAGGGAAAGCAGGAATAAAGATAAAGTTCCAGTGATGTGCTACATGCTTTAAAACCTGATCTTAATTTACCCACAAAGCGATTATGGTCATTTAACAGATGAAGAAACTGTGGGTCATATCTATAAAAGTAACTTCCTGAGGTAAGATGTCAGATTTAAATCATGTCACCTTCCAGACCAGCAGATTTAGGAGACTCTGCCTGGTGTAGGAGCTCCTTTCTAAGTGCTCCAAACCTTCCTCAAGCTGTTTCTTCCACCTGAAATCTCTCTCTCCATCATTCCCAGAGTGTAGGTCAAAATTCCTGTCCTCGGCACAGGCTTCTCAAACCCAGCCCCATGACGTTCATTTCTACCATGTTGTCACCTGCATTTGGGTGCTCGTTCCATCTCTCCTGCTAGATTGAAATATCTGGTTGAGCAAAATGCCCTTGCTCTACTTTACCTCATTTTTGGACTAATATACTGTAAACAAACAAAAAGACACTTATTAGAATGTATTTCATTAGGAAAGTACTCAGGATAGAGGACAATGCCTTGAACTTTCCAATTTCCTTCCATTCCTAGTTATAGATTTAAGGACCCTCATTTCCAAATTAGTGGGTTTGATCTCAGAGTTCCCTCCTTTTATCTGCCTTTTGAAATCAAAGTCAAGATTTTGAAGATCCCTTAAGACATATTTGTAATAGCCATCTCCAGAAGAGCATAGATGTTTATACCTATTTAAACATAAATATTTCAGATTGCTTTGCCTACCAAATACTATAAATGGAATATGAAAAATAGCAAATTACTTTTCCATGAAGAAAATGAAGCATTTAAGTCATGCTAAAACAGTTCCACTGAGACCAATTTGGACTAAAAAGTCAATCTTTCTTAGAAATTTACAATTACAGGGCACCTGAGTGGCTCAGTGGTTGAGCATCTGCCTTTGGCTCAGGTCATGATCCCAGGGTCCTGGAATCGAGTCCCACATCAGACCCGCCACAGGAACCTGCTTTTCCCTCTGCCTATGTCTCTGCCTCTTCCTGTGTCTTTCACGAATAAACAAATAAGTAAAATCTTAAAAAAAAAATAAATTCACAATTATAAGCTAAAAAACACCAGGGATCTCCAAAATTCATTCATACAATCATTTCATTTATCAAAAAATATCTCTTAATTTTTTACTAATAACCAGTCACTACACTGGAACCACAAGCTATGAAAGCAAATAAATAAGAATTCCCATCGGGGATTTGAAGCCCATATGAACAGACAGGGACCAAAGGCAAGTACACTGAGATGTGAGAAATGATGGCTGTGTAAGAACTGTGATAGAAGTAAGTACAGGGTGTTCTTGAAGAGCATTGCAAGGACACCTAACCCAGACCAAAGAGTTTAGGAAAGACTTCATGAAGGATATAGTGCCTGAGCTGGGGACTGAAGGGCAAGGAGAAACATATCAGATGAAGGGAAGGGAAGCCAGGCAGAGAGGGTAACATGTGCAAAGCACAGGAAGTGCCCGAAAGCTCAGTAGGTGTGAAAAACAAGCACCTTGATATGAATATAGCACAGTGCAGGAGAGGAGGGACAGCAGGGTCAGCTGATGAAGGTCTTTTTTTGCCACGCTAAGCAGATTGTCTTTATGCAGCAATGAGTGGATATCAAAGGTTTTTTAGCAATACAATGACACAACCCTATATATGCATTTTTGAAGAATTACTCTGTCAGCTGAAGAAATGATTGCAGATTGTATGGGATATTTAAGCTATTAACAAGTAAAACTCGAATGAGCATACTCCACAAAAAGCCAAACCCTCTGTAATAATCAAGACTAGCCCCACATAACACACAGAATGATTTCAAGATAAAAAGAGTAGTGTTTTTTTTTTCTTTTTTAAAAAAAGTTGGAAATTCTGGCAAAGAAAAAAAGAACTCAGAAATGAGAGAGATTATTGAGGAAAGGCAAAATTTCAACGATGCTTCCTTGTGTGTAAAGCAAAAAAGAATTCTTTCAGGGGCTAGGAGCATCTTTGAAAGCCCGGGCCTCACAAGAAAACAAAGAAATGAGAATAAGAGATGAGAGAGTAAAAAGAATGAAATGCCATAGAGGAAAGAACAAGGAACACAGCACGATGAGCTACTGCAACTGAAATTAGAACTGGTGATGTGGGCCTGAAGGGGATGAAATAACAGTTATTAGCAACAAGCAGTTCAATCTGCTAGAGCCAGTCGATTCAAAAATACAGTGACCGTTGGTGGGTAGGTGGATGGTCTGGGTAGCTGGGTAGCCCCACAGGTCATTCAGGAATCCAAATTTATTCCAGTCGATGACTCATCACATTTCCAGTGTTGCCCTCCTTCCCACAGTGTAGCCTACTTCACCACAACATCGTGCTTCCAGCCCATCAAAAGGGGAGGAGAATGTCCGTGGAAGGCAAGTGGTTTCCTCTTAGGAAGAGAGGCACAGGTTGTTCAGATCACTTCCATGCTTCTTCCAGTAGTGAGATCTGAGTCACGTGACTGCCCCAAGCTGCAGAGAAAACTGGGAAAATTAGACCCTAGCCAGGAGGCCTCTGACCAGGACAGAAGGGAGATCAGGGCGCCCACTGGTGGTCCTCACGGGTCACAAGTGGCAGATGCCCCCTTACCAGGGAAAATGAAGACAGAAGATAAGCCATTATATATTTTCTATCAGCTTACATTTTATGACTTTCTGTCACATAACTTCTTGCACTTTATTTTCATATTATTTCTGTAGAGTAGGCAGATCAGGGTTTATGATAAAGAGATACATGCAAGCAACATCTGGTCAAAAGACCCACATGGATGGACTCAGACTCAACCCCACATCCAGTGAGGATAGAGCAGGTGGCCAGGCAGCCAATGAGGAGGACCTCTTCTTCTGATCATCCACGTGAGAAAAGTCATCCAGAAACCCCCACACAAAAAAACATACAAACATAATCAAATTTCACAAAATGAAATAAGTGGAAAACAGATTTAGCCAATTTTCTCCAGTTTGTTTGTTTGTTTAATTTGTAGCATTTGTGCTTCTGAAGTTACTAAATCTTAAAACTGAACAAAGACCTTTGGGATGTCATTGAGTCACATGGATGATTACCTAATAAAATTGTTGCCAGGTCAGAACACTCAACAGTTTGGTTTTGTTCTTTTAATTAGATGGTTGTTTTGGGTTTGGGTTTCAGTTCTGATTCAGTGAAAGAGGGAAGGATGTCTATAGTGCATTGTGCACTCATTTATATCCACTAACCGTGATAAACCAAAGTTTCAAGTCCTGTATCTCATAATGACTACCTTATAATTTATATACTAATGTAGTGTAATATGAACAAGGTAAGAATTGGTAAAATTTATAATATAAAACTATAAAAGAATATTGGTGAACCTGCCCCATACAGAAGTAAAGGGTGCACACACTTGTGAAGTATTAACATCTAATGTGCATTAGTCTAGGACTTCAGGTCATTCTTGTTATCACAGAAAAGGTGACATCTGTTCTGTGGAATTCCATATTTTTGCATCCAATAAACATGTTAAAATGTTTTTATGATTATGCACATTAAGATAAATCATTTTTAATGATGTGGAGCACTAAGCATATATTTTTCAGTATTTAAAAGATTCATTTTAAATATGATGGTTGAAAAAATTAAAAATGTTTTTAAAATTTTGATGTTCAATTCTCCCTTTCCAGATGTGAACCTGGAGCCTTATATGACATATGAGTATAGGATTTCTGCATGGAATCGCTATGGGCGAGGATTCAGCAGAGCCATTAGAGCCAGGACAAAAGAAGATGTGCCTGAAGGAGTGAGTCCCCCTAGATGGACCAAAATGGATAATCTTGAAGATGTGATAGTCTTAAATTGGAAGAAACCTATACAATCAAATGGTATTAAGCTATTTTTAAAATTGAAATAGGAAAATCCTGTAAATCCATAAGGAAGTTGAAATTAGTGTGATCTACATATAATTGGCATGCATGCCAGGACTTGGTGTCAACCAAATGCACAGGAATAAGAGGAATTATTGTCAACTCTATACAGGGGAATAAGAGGAAAGTATCAAAGATATATTCAAGATCTCCAGCTTGAGCAAATTCTAGATTACAGATATACAATATTAACCATTAAAATTATTTTCTGGTAAAAGGAACATTAGGTGTGTGCCTACTTACTAATCCTTCATTTTGTAAAACAGGCCTCACGAATGTTTAGGCCCCCAATTATTTTCTGGAACCTTCACATATATCTGAGCTGCTTTCAAACAAGCAGACTGTTAAGGAAAGGCAAAATGGTTTTAATATTGAAAGTAATTTTGTTTGATAGAGAGGGGAAATAAACATAAATGATTCTTTAATTATCTGTGTCCAGAATCCCTCTCTTCAATAAGAGTGCCTATCATTAAGAACTGCTTGAACGTAGCACATAATAGGACATTAAAAGTAAGTAATGCTATATTATACCATTTCCTCAGAACCCTAGGACACGTAAGTTGTTTGCCAATAGCTAAAAGGATATGACACTCCAATCTGGGCATTTCTCTGTTTCTTTTAGGTCCTATTATTTACTACATTCTTCTCCGAAATGGGATTGAATGCTTTCAGGGAACATCACTGAGCTTCTCTGATTCAAAGGGAATTGAACCATTTCAGGAATACTCATACCAGCTAAAAGCTTGCACAGTTGCTGGCTGTGCCGTCAGCAGCAAGGTAAGGGGAAGTACCCAAACTCCAGACAGAAGTAGCCAGTGTGAAGACTAAATGAACGCCCAGGTTGTGAATGATTTTTCCAATGACAGAAAACAATATCCACCTCAATACAGTGTTAAGTAGGGTGTTCATGTGGCATCTCAATTGAGTATGAGAGATCACTGCAAAGGAAATGTATACAAATATCAATATTTTGTTAACTTAAAAATAAAAAAGAAAGAGAACTTGGATCAATATTATCCTCTTTATCACATTTTTCCTCAGCCAACTAGTTTTAAATGATCATCTGTAAATCCATCATCATTCCCAAATCATGCCGCACTTTAAAAGAGTTTCTATTTAAATATCACATCAACAAAAATTGCCTGCTCTTAAAAAACAGAAAGGAGCAAAAGAGCCCAGCATAAAAAATAAGATGATACCAAGACTTCTGCTACAGCCTTGGCAAGAAACGAACTCATGCAACAGGGATCAGAATGGAGAATATTCTGAAGATACAACAGATAATGGGAGGATGAAATCTATAGAACTTGGTGTCAACCAAATGCACAGGAATCAGAGGAATTGTTGTCAACTCTATGCAGAGGAATAAGAGGAAAGTATCAAAGATATATTCAAGCTCTCCGGCTTGAGCAAATTATAGGTCACAGTGCCACTCTGCAAGCAAATAAAAAAATAAAAGGGGAAAATTTGAGCGTAGAGAATAAGATTAAAATTTTAAATGTTTTTTTAAAAATATATTTAAGAGAAGGAGCAGATAGCAGAGAGGCAGAAGAAATGTTATTTGGCACATTAAGTGAAAACGTCTTGTCAGAAGCTGGATTATGAAGTGACTGAATTTGCTAGAAAGATCCATGTGAGAGTCAAAGCAAGGAGGTTGAATAGGGTCATTTAAGGAGAAAAGAGATAGAGACAAAAACAAGACCATAGGTGATGAACCCTGGGGATGTGAAGAGCCCACAAAGGAGACTGGAAAGAAACAATCAGACGATTTAGGAAGGAAAATAAAGAAAGAGCCATTTCAGAGGAAAGCCAAGAGCAACAAGCGCACAGAAGCTCTGATTCTTTTCATGTGGTTACAACTTTAGAAGAGCAGCATCCTCACACACTGTGCAAGAACCATCCAAGTAAAACATTCATTCAGATGGATCAGCTGCAGTGCATATGTGCAGCTTTTTATTCAACAGACCTCCAGAAACATCTCTGAGCGTGCCACCATTTAAACAGATGGCAGCTGATTGGCCCAATCAAAAGTTATGGTCCAAACGGTCCTCGAACAATTCCCTGCTTTTTTTTTTTTTTTTTTTTTTTACGTAGGCACAGCTCCTGCCTACCAGCTGCCAGGACAATTGGTTAAAAAGTGAAACCAGAGTTAATTCTGTGAAGAAAACAAATGCAGCCAATGTTTGTCCAAAATCACATTTGGATAATGCTGAATGACTGGCTGATTTATCCTTTTTTCCCCTCTCATTCAGTTCTTTTTCTAAGACATCGGGACAGACATTATCAAGCCATCCTGAGTTTCATAGGAAGAACACAAAAGAATAAAAAAAAAAAAATCTGCCCATTTATACTGTTCAAAGCATATTATATGCAAGCAAGTTCAGATGTGGGTTTTGCTTCATATTTACTGGTGCTTAAAATGTACAAAATCAGGCTGTTAAAATGCAAAGACACTGATGGGCCATATGGAAGAGAGTTATCAAGAGTTCTCCAGTAAGACAGTCTGCCAGCCAGATTTTACTTGTTTAAACTGAGGGCTGCACTCCGCCGTCAAAATTGTTGTTGAACCTGTTGTGATAAATGGTAGTCTGAGACTTAGGTAATGTATTCAAGGTCAGATTTCATTGTTTAAATAGGATGGGAAGAAAAGAATAAAAAAGGGGGACTGTTTCTTCCAAGCCCCTGCTAATGATATGCCAGGCCAGACAATAACATTTTAAAACAAAAGTGACATTCTCGTTGATCAGAGTACCTCGTGGCCTATGACCATAAATTGCTGGTTAATTCCTGTGTTTCAGGTAGTTGCAGCTACTACCCAGGGAGTCCCGGAGAGCGTCCTGCCGCCCAGGGTCAGGGCACCCAGTGCGGAGGCCCTGCATTTGAGCTGGAGCATCCCTGAGAAACCAAATGGCATCATTAAAGAGTACCAGCTCAGGCAGACTGGGAGAGGTCTCATCTACAGTGGCACCAATGACAGGAGGCAGCATACGGTCACAGGTGAAAAAAAACAGAGGAAAACCTACCGGAAGAGTCTGTCTCTGTGGTTGGGGGGGCAAAGCATCCCAGGGGTGTGCGTTTGATATATGAGGTCACTTCGAAAGGACGTGTTCTCTTGACATATGGTCAGGTCCCACTTATCCATGCTAATAGAAGAGCCCACACTGGCAGCAATAAGCCACAACAGCAGATAACTTCAGAAATAATTTATATTTGGCTTTGATATGCATTATGTGTAGGGTTTTTGCATCAGTATTAACTTTTTTTTTTTTTCTCAGACAAACGGTAAGATGCATTTTCATTCCCCAAGGATATTCTCCTAGATAATGGGACTAGGCTAGCCAAGAATGTACTGGAAGGCAGGGAGAAATCAGCCAGAGGCTAACACTTATCTACTGAGTGGGTAACTAATACACAGAATGGTTGACAGGTGACTGTTTGTGACAATTAGCTATTAACATCAATTAATAGTGATTATATTAGTTTTATTGTTTGTTATAGCATTTACTATAATTAACTTTCGTAAAATAATAATAGTACAGTTAAAATAGCATAAAGTCAGATAATTGCTAGAAGTGATTATGGTAATAATTAACATGTTTTGGTTTGAATGTCACTTCTGAAGAGAAGAGAAACGTCTTCTGACTTCCCCAATCTAAGGAAGCTTCTCTGATACACCATCGCATCACCTTGTCTCATTTTCATCACAAATCTCTCACTGCCAGGTAGTGTTTGTTTTTATGTCCCCCTCACTGGGATGTAAGCTCCAGAATTGCAGAGATCTTCTGTACCTTGTTCAAAACAGTACTTCCAGCGCCTAGAACAATCCTGGACACATCCACAGACGCTAAACAAATGTTTGGGGAGTGACTTTCACGTGTGACACTGGGCATGTACTATCTCATTTGATTCTCTTCACAAACCAATGCGGTAAAGAGTTATTACTCCCATTTTACAGAAAAGAACACTTTGAGATATTAAGTAACTTAGTTCATTATTTAGATCTACTGAATTATCCCAAACAGTTGTGTAAGTTTGGATTCTGAGGCCACAGGCAAGAGGTTACAAACTTACTTTTCCCCTATTGAGAACAGCTTCCTTTCATGGCCTCCTGAGTACATGTTCTTCTTCCATTGGACCCCATGGCTTGCAGGGAACATTGATACTAAAGATAACGAAACCTGTAAGAAGTGCAGAAAAGCCTGGAAGAGTGTGCCTGAGTTTTCCTCAGAGGAGGGACAGGTTATACTACACGGTGGAAAAATCAATTCATCCTGATTTGCTCTTAATTCTATGACTCCCTGACACACAAGCAGGCATTCATTGACAGATGTACCCTGTTTTCCAGAAGTGCCAGTAGCCTACAGAAGGGGCTTCATAAATATTTGCAGACCAGCACATTGCATTCCTTATCTGAAGATCCTGAGCTAAATCAATGATAATGGAGATGGAAAAATGGAAAAAGCCTTCATCAATTCATATTATTAAAGTGATTTCTTAGATCATATTTCACTGAAAGTGAAAATGATCACAAATAGTTGAAATGCTGTTGTTTTACATAGTAAAACTTTACATTTATATTGTGCTTTATAATTTGAAAGAACTGCTTGCCTTTGGACACGTTTGGTTCTCATCATATCCCTATAAGTGAGGGATGTTTTAACATCCACATTTAAAAGATGAAGAATTAAAGTGACATGCTTAGGGTGCCCAAGGCATCAGAATACCATTTCATTCCAAAAAAAAAAAAAAAAAGGAAAGAAAGAAAGAAAGAAAGACAGAAAGAAAAAAAGAAAGCAATGTTGCCTGCTTGCTGTGTTCTAAAAGAAGATTGCTGCTTTCAAAAAGCTCCCAGTGACAGGGAACACTGAGAAGTTAAGAACTAATTGCAAATACACCATAACTGATGCCACAGCAGAACTCTAAAGAACACAGTGGGGGGAATCAAAAGAATGACTTAAAGTAGAAAATGGAATGACAATTGCAGAGTTTTAAAAGCCAAGTTAAGGCACATTTAGACCCTGTATCAGTAAAGGTTTCACAAAAAAACTGGGATACAGTGATAAGAATGTTCTCCTTCTTACCCTCTCTGTTTAGCCAGCACGAACTTTAAACTGTGTGGGCTGTTCTGGTTTGCATTTTTTTTAAAACCAGCATTTACATGCCAACAGACTAAATTCAAATGTAATGTTCAAACCAACAGGATTGATAGCCTCATTAATTATAAAATAATTGGGAAAATTTTTCTTTAAACCACCTTCACTCCACCAGTTCTTCCTCTCATTGTCATTTTTAATGAATATTTTCATGTCAGAGAGGATTTCATACACCTCACTTGATGCTAGAAGTTCTTTTTTATTAGGATAAATATTTTAAAGTTTTTCTATGTGCTTTTACTTTTTATAAGATCAGTAAAATGAAAGTAGCCTTTAGAATTCATTTGGTTCATCCTCTGTACCGTTTTAAATAGATTTAGACAGTACTTCACTTGGGCAAGACGGCCCTAAAGAGAAATGTCTTTGTTGAATGAAGTAAACTCTCATTCAGCAAAACCTTGCTGAATACAGAACCTCCTATATGTAGTTTCTACAGGATGGCAACGGTGCCAGGCATTAAAGCATCTAATACCTGAGATCTATACAGTGTTCACATATCTTATCTGCCAGGAAAAATTCAGTTCCATAGTTCTCTGACTGACCAAATTCACTATGGAAGTATTTTATGATATCAATGAGTATTTTATTGAGTTCATGGAATGAGCAATCAAATTCATTTTACATTGCATCTCAAATGTTTGATCAAAGAACTGCCTATACCCCCTGGGGTAAATGTTTTGATTTTCTCATCATTTCCAAAACCTTGGCATTCCCTAAGTTAATAGTCAAACGCTAATGAAGCTGTAGCACTAGTCATCCTGGAGCCTGAAAATCTAGGTCCTTAGAAATGACAGAAGGGAAAGCGAGCACCTTGCCTCAGCCCCATTGTCTCCATGCTTATTTTTAATTACCTCAAAGCTTTAGAAACATGATCCCGTAAATGCTTTGTGGGAATAGTGGCGAATGCACTCATCATGTGAAATCCATAAATTGCTTATAATCCTCTCAAGATGTTAAAAAAAGCATTAAGTAATTGAAGACAGGAAGTCCTCAGTTAATTATTTAGAGGTGTTATCAATGCTTTAAGTAAACTGAAGCATTTTCTGCTATCTCACTGAGCTGAATACCATGGGGACGAAGGAGAAACAGCCATCATCTTCTCATATCCGCTAATGCAAACAGCACATGGCAGCTTGTCAATAAAAGACCTTTTCATATCATTTATTACTAAACAGGTCCCCCATCCTGCACAGAACAATTGGGATGGCAGTTATGGCATTGTTTCACTTTGGGTTACCACTGCTTTGTATATGGGCCTCCTAGCGTGGGCACTGGGCAAAAGAGATGGGGAAAGGATTAACTAAATAATTAGGGCCACCGAGAACAAAATGAATTAATCATATCCTCTTTAGCGGCAGATTTGATAAGGGCTTATGTGTCTCTTAACTCTGGGAAAAGTGTTTTCAAAATAATTTATGAAAAGTTGCTTATCGCTGCATTTTCCTTGAAAGGGAAGACCCACCAGCATTAAGCTGTGAGGAGAGAACAATTTGCCTTTTCCATTTTCTTAGAAGCTCATGAAGATGTCCTGTGCTAAAATAGCATACACCCTAACAATGCAGGTGGTAGCAGACATGCACTGTTAATGTACTTAAACAGATATCCTGTTGAAGAAAAAAGAAATGACCGTCAGTATCACAAAATATGGAATTTCTTTATATGGGGATCTTACATTTAGATAACTCTGCTATGTACTCCCATAGTAGCCGACACGTGGCTCTCGTGGCATTTATTATACTTTATCACAATATCCTTCTTGTCTCTGTTCCTCAGCTAATAGGTGAAGCTTTTTAAGGACAGACAATAGCCTCCTTTTTGCCATTGTATCATCTACACTATGACAGGCACCCATCATATTATTTAGTGTATTAAGTATTCAAGAATATTTGTTGAGTGCGTAGATATTAAATAACTAGTACCCAAATGATTTTATTCTGACTGGATACAAAAATCATACTGTCGAATACGTCTAAATCTCAGGCAGGAATGGCTACATAATTTGCGGAGTCCAGGGCAAAACGAGAACGCGGAGTCCTTTGTCCCAAAATTATTTAGATACAGCTCAACATCCAAAAAAACAAATGATTCAATTAAAAGGTGGGCAGAAGACATGAACAGACATTTCTCGAAAGAAAATATGCAGATGGTCAACAGACCCCGGCTCAGCAACACTCATCATCAGTAGAATGCAAATCAAGACTACAATCAGATGACACTTCACATCTGTCAGAGTGACTAAAATAAAAAACACGAGAAACAGCAAGTTTTGGTGAGGATGTGGAGGAAAATGAACCCTCGTGCATGGTTAGTGGGAATGCAAACTGGTGCAGCCACTGTGGAAGACAGTATGAAGTTTCCTTAAAAAGGGAAACATAGAGCTACCCTATGATTTGGTAATTGGACTACTGGGTATTTGCCTGCAAAATACACAAAGAGATATATGCACCCCTATGTTTACTGCAGCATTATTTATTTATACACCCTAGCCAAATTATGTAGCCAAATTATGGAAGCAGCCCAAGTGTCCATCAATAGATGAATGGATTAAAAAAATATGGCACATATCCATACTGGAATATTATCCAGCCATAAAAAATGAAATCTTACCAGTTGCAACACATGGGTGGAGCTAAAGAGAATAATGCTAAGCGAAATAAGTCAGAGAAAGACAAATACCATATGATTTCACTGATATGTGGAATTTAAGAAACAAAACAAATGAACCAAAGGAATAAAGAGAGAAAGACAAACCAAGAAACAGGCCTTTGACCCTAAAGAACAATCTGGTGGTTTCCAGAGGGGGAGAAAAGGGTGAAAGAGGTGAAGGGGATTAAGAGTAGAGTACGCTTACCATGATGAGCACTGAGTAATACATAGAGTTGCTGAATCACTATATTGTACACTTGAAATGAATATAACGCTGAACGTTAACTATATTGGAAGTAAAAACTTAATAAAAATGTTTAGAAAAGAGTATATTTTTCAAAAAAAAAACATTAAGAATTTTTGAAAATAGAACATAGAATCAAGCACTGTATCCTTCTCTACATGGGATCTTGGGTCACATATCCATGCCTCCAGCCTTGATCTCTGGCAATCTGGATTTATTGGCAGTGTATTTCTTTAACCGAAACAGAGAGGAAGAAAACTAGGATGATGATCATGTCCTCAGAACAGCTTCCAGAGCTTCTCTTCAGTGGTCTCAGAACATTGCATGTAGCGCTCTGTACTACATTTGCCCCAGTTACTACCTGACTACTGACCACCAAGCATCAGACCTATGAAACTATTTTCATAGATATGAAAGATCTAATCTATATCTAATATTTCATCTATTGTCATAGATATGACAATTCCTTTTATTTTCATTTTTCCAAACTTGAGGAAAACTTTGTGCCTATTTGCAAAATAAATACATAAATAATAGCATAGCATCAGTCGCCATTTTATACTTAAAAAAAAGTCTTATTGATAGAATATTATAGCCAAAGAATTACAATCAACAGCTGTCTAGACAATAGTGTTTAAAGAAAAAAAATTTCCCCTGAAATCTCAGTTTCAGGTTGCTTGCCTGGGTAATCACTGCTTGTTTTGCCCCAAGAGCTCGAAAGAACTCCTGCTCTCTCTGCAAAATATGTCCTTGTCAAGCTTCTGCACAGCATCAGACTTTGCTGCCACCTGATGCCACATCGTGTTTCTAGAGAAGACTCTGCCTGAAAATGTAGAATAAAAGTGGCTTTGTTCTAGGAAGCACCAGACTCCAGAGAAGAAAAACATGTATTAAAATAGGGTTACTAAAAAAAAATAAAAAAAAATAAAAAAATAAAAAAAAAAAATAAAAAAATAAAATAGGGTTACTAAACTCAAACAAGCAAGGGTCTTTTCTTGGACTATCTTAATAATAGTTTTGATGTTGATATGCATTTGGAAAGAGAGTCTGCCAAGAAATAACTTATCTGGGAAGTGCTTCTTGGGATGAATCTGATTATTAAGATATTGGGGAGAGGCGCCTAAACTATGGCCTGGAATTTGACACAAAATATAGAATTAAGAAACAATTAAGCTTGCAGCAAGTTGTCAGAAGCAAAAGTCATGAGATTACCTCGCAGGCATTTGCAATGCAAGAGCACCTTTATTTTGATGTTTTGACGCCCAGCTCATGAGCTATCAACTGAATTTGTACTTTGAAGCCTCGATACGGGAAACGGTTCCAATGGCTGCTCACAAACAGGCAAGAAATTGGCTTGACTAACCGGGATGCATAGCTCCTGAGGTTGTGGTGGGTGGTCCTATCATGAAAAGGGAATCCCAGCTTGTGAGCTCCTGACACATTCCTTGATCCAATTTCATGAAACAAATCATCATGTAAATGCACCTTAGATGTCTCTAAAGCAATTCCGCAATATTTTAACGTATCAGTTTTGAACATTCAGATTTTCAATTATTAATTTAATGGGAATCCTGCTATAATTCTACCCATCGCAGCCAGCGTTGCCAGTGGATGCTGGAAGTTCCTGGGAGTCTCCATGTGCAGATTCCTGGAGAGGATCACTTAGTAAGAGCCAAGGCCAATAAGGGCAGAAAAAAGCATTTCACAGCAGCAGGATTGCATGTGGATTCAGGGGGACCCTGCCAAACACCCAGTTTGGGTGAACTTGTACCGAGATCAGCTTCTTGCCCAAAAGGTGTATATTTGATAACTACCTACCGAAAAGTTTTTGAGATAAACCAGGCCTTTCAGCCCTTGAACTCATCACTGACCAGATTGATGGAGAAACTTTCAAAGTTTGTATTTTATAGGATTATTTGGTAATTCCTTAGAAAACAGCAGATGACATTATAGAATAATATAAATTCATTATACCAACGCTCTGAAGTAGCACTTGCTATCTGAGATTATAATGGACAAAATGCCTTCTCCTGACTATTAATCTGGATATTAAAAATTGGAAACAAGCTGTTCCTTATCAAATGTGATTGACACTGACAAAGACGTTGGTTCTGTTTTCCAAATCATATTTTTTGTGATTCATAGGCAGACTCCAGGTGATCCCTTTTAACACACATTTGCTCTGGAACGTAATGTTACTTGAAAGTATAATTGTCATGAGTTTGGTTATAGTATGCTTCTTTCCTTTAAGAGAGAACATGATTCCCTGTAGGGAAATTCAAGTAATTTGCAGCCACCATAATCTCCACTGCACTGAAATGTTAAATGCTTGGCTTTTCTCCATGCATTTGCCTTTCTCTGCTCTACAACTCCTATCTCCCACTCTTAATTCAATGCTGAGCACTTGAATGATGTTTTCTTTTCTCCTTCTACTCTTGGACTTCAGGATTAAGTTACAGTCAGAATGGTTCCTTTGAGACATCTCTTTATTTCCCTCTTCTCATCCTGATCAATTCATGAGTCGTTTTCAGTTGCTGTGCCCTTTTCAATGCCTGTTACTAATATTTCATATATATCTCAGTTTAAGGACCACCCATAGAGACTTACTTAAAATGGCAACAAATTCCAGTTGAAATGCATTGATTTTATTGAGTTTTACGGAGTCATATATATGAAAGGTCATCCAGTTCATGTAAATCATTTATGCCTGATGGCAGTCGATGCTTTCCTTACAGATTATTTGAACCAAGGCTGTTAGTAATTTAGTCCTCTGACAATATGAAAAATCCAAGACCTAAGTAATAGGACGTGGACAATTATGGATTCCAGTCTTGCCTTCCCTCAAGTTAGTCTGTAACTCCAGCAGCCTCCACCATCATGCCCACAGTTTAAAGATATGGAAACTGAGGCACCTAGAGGTCAGAAAGCTGGCCCGTGGCAGTCGCTAGTAAGTATGTAAGGGATTAGGACCCAAAATAATCTAACTTCACAAGCTTCTCTCCTAACAGCAAGGCTGCACCACTTCAGTACATGAATTGTGGAAATGTTCAAAATGGAAATATTTAAATAAATAAATAAATAAATAAATAAATAAATAAATAAATATTTATTTATTTATTTATTTATAAATATATTTATATATTTATAAATATATATATATATATTTGTAGTGTGTGTGTGTCTGTGTGTGTGTGTGTGCTTAGTGGAAGTTTCATTAGGCTTTGGGCTACCTATGTCATCACTTTCCTGTGTTTCAGAAGCCCGACCCTATTGCTCTGGACCATACTTCTCAGGCCAGCTACCCAGACTTCTAACCTCACCAGAGCTTATCTCTATAATAATAGATGAGTTCCTCCACTTGTCTATTCTCTGACTCCCTTACCTATAAAATAAGCAGATAATTGCAGTGCCTCAGGGAGTTAGCAAGGGTTTTGATTATGTTAATATCCATGAAATACCCAGAAGAAGGCCCCCAAGTGGTGTTCAGTAAACTTCAGCTACTGTATTTTTATGTGATCTAGTAATCAATTTCCTAAAAAATAACTCCATTTCTCAAAAAGTATATTTAATTAATGTATAGAGTCCAGTGAAAAGACAGGTTAAAATGGAACAACAAAAATCCCCTGAGCTTTGTTTTTTGTTTTACCTTACTATAGTTTTTTTTATTGAGTAGATGTTTGAACTAAATACTTCCAACATATTTCTTTCGTTTTAAGAATAGTTGCAATGTTTTCTACCACTTTGACATCTTTCAGATGCTCTTTAATCTTCAAAGGGAAGAAAGTTGTTGAAAAATTTCAACGTGCTTGGCTATACTCTTATGTGGTGGGAGGGCACAGGGCTTGGTGTTAAAGTTGTGGGTTCGTCTCTACCCCAATCTGATCACTCATTTGCTGTAGAGCATTTGCTTCTTTGAGCCTCAGTTATTTTACCTGTGAGGCAGGAATAATAATTTCTGTTCTGGTGATATTTAAGGTGAAACCTCTTCACCTTTTCACTAAACCTTTTCATGTTGTTGCTAATTGTCTCTCCCAGAATCTTGTAACTATCTCTAACGTGCATAGGGTAATAACAGCTGCTTATGGTCCCCTTGTGTAACGTACAAGAATCTGAACTTGTGTGCCAGCATGTGACATTATTAGTAATTATAATATTAGTATGAGTTAGAACTCTTTTTCTTGCAAGTTACAGAAAACTCAGTCCAAGCAGGCTTAACAAATGAGCCTTTATTGGCTGGTGTAACTAAAAAAATCAGGTGAAGACTGAAGGCTAAGAAGAATCCAAGACCCAATTTCTTTTTACCTCTGAGTTCTCCTCCATTCTCAAGCTGTGTGTGGTGAACAAAGAACCACGCCAGCAGGAAGAATGAAAGTTCGAGTTCAAGGCCTACCTTCCATTAGCCTAAATCAGGTCATAGACTCAGTCCTGAGCAGTGAACATTGCAAAGGGAAGGTGGAACTGTGTCCAGAAGTAGTCAATATAGGAGGAATCAATTCTAAACAAAACACAAAGCCTATTAGTGGCCAAAAGACTGGTTTCCACAAGGAAAACTGGAGCTGTTATAAAAGGAAGTATGATGGGACGCCTGGGTGGCTTAGTGATTGGGCAGCTGCCTTTGGCTCAGGTTGTGATCCCAGGATCCAGGATCAAGTCCTGCACCAGGCTTCTGCGAGGAGCCTACTTTTCCCTCTGCCTGTGTCTCTGCCCCTCTCTCTCTCTCTCTCTCTCTCTCTCTCTCTCTTTCTCTCTCTCTCTTTGTGTGTGTGTGTGTGTCTCATGAATGAATGAATGAATGAATAAATAAATAAATAAATAAATAAATAAATAAATCTTTTTTAAAAAATAAAAGGAAGTATGAATGGACTCTGGAAGGTAAACATAGCAGCTCTGGAGGTGAAGGATACAAACTGGCAAATGTGAGTTGAAATGAAATGAATAATTCCACCTTTGTTCCATGTGGCCCTTCAATTGGCCCCCTACCCATACTTCAGGACCGGACACAATCCTTGAGGACAGACTGCCCATGAATTAGATTAAGTCCATCTGTCCTTCTCTCCTTCACTTAAGGTCTCATGCCTCCCACTTTTGTGTTTCCTGTTCTTCCATCTTTGTCTCCTTTCCCCAGTTCATTACATCCTTTCCTCTTGACTGGTGATGTCTTTGAATTCTGCTGGCTTCCTGACCTAGGCTCTCTACCTAATGCTCAGCTCTGCATCCTGGCTTTTTGATTCTGGTACTCCAGGAGCTTCAAGAGCTGCATAATCCTCCACTAGACCTGGCCCAATGTTCTGCAAGGCCAACCCATTCCATCCAATTTAAGCACCTGTAACAGACTCCTCTGGCACACTTTCCTTAACCTATCAAAATTCGTAATGAGCTAGCTATTCCACTGTTGTACCATCTCTAAACAGCTGTCTTCTAGTGTTCTGAGCTATATATAAAGTGGATTCCACTAAACCTGCTTCAGAAAGATTTTGTAAGGAATGGACAATTTCTATTTTCATATACTTTAATTTTCTTTTTAGCTGCTATCCTCATTGCAAACATCCTCAGACCTCTCATCAACCTTAGAACACTTCTGTGATGACAAATTTTCTCTACTTTTTCTAAGATGTATCCTAAAATACATCTTGCAAGAAAAAATCTCTTCAATAGTCACTGCTTATTGGCAATCACCTTAGCTAGAACACAAAATGAAAAGGAGAATTAAGCCTCATTTTGGGCCCCCCCAAAATATTTGTTTGTTTTTGTTTGAAGAGAAAATTCCAAATAAAGATCAAGCATTGCTTCACTTTTACCCAGCCATACTTAAGTCTGACATTCAGACAAAATCTAGAAACTATTTATTGTTTACACATTCCATTATTTTTTTATTATTTTAATAAATATTCTGTAACTAAGATAGAATTGCTTATACAAGGAATAGATGTTATGGGCAGAGATACTCATGGAATTATGAGGAAGGGTCTATTTGGTCAGATCACACTTTGGCTGGATGTCATAGACATCATAGCCTGACATCTTTATGGAGCACATTTATGGGTTTTGTGTTCTTTAAAGAGTATTTAACAAACATCAAATACCTACAATAGGCACTACTAGGGGAAAAAATGATGAAAAAAAAAACACTCAAAGATGTAAATCTTACTCTCAAAGGGCTTATATTCTAAGTGAAAAAGTAAGATATTCAGATGAAACAGTGTTACAAGGGTCTAGACCCCTTTTTCAGTAGCAAGAGTAAAGAGGGAGCATTGTTGGACTAAATCAGCCTGCCACTGAAGTCTCTGACCTTCATACTTAGACAATTCCTCCCGTTTTCTTTTGAGCTCTATATTTTATAATCTTTGGCATTTTCCCATAAACTTTTATCAAATATATATGGCTTGGGTATGGCTTAGATCTTTCATCATATTTCTTATCTATAAATCAGGTAAATATCAAAATTATGTAAATCCCCCATAGCATCCAAATGGAAGATTACAATCAAATAAGTATCTGTATCTTATCACTAAATTGATAAGGAAACACAAAGGGCTTTGAAGCTGAATCCTGAAGCAGCTCCAGCTGCAGAACATTATTGCTTTAGCAGAGAACCCAGACGACTGCTCTAATTCTAAATGAACTGGTTAATTTTTTCATTGATTTAACAAGCATATACTTTGTGCCTGTCATTATTCGAAGGATACAGTAGTATTTTTTTAGATATAGTATCCTTTAGTGATCTTTTAGAGCTTACATCCTAGACATAGAGACAAACAACAAATGAACAGATGTAATAAAACATCAGAAAATGTTGAGGCCTTATGAAGAAGGAAATAAATTGAAGGAAGACCAAGCGCTGGGTGTAGTGTGTAGATATTCCTTGAGGAATCTTTAAAAATCTTTTAAAATGTAGAATTTGAGCAAAAATCTACATAAAACCACAGAGTGACAAATGACTGTCTCTGGAAAAAGTAATGCCACCAAAAGAACAATATATGTAAAAATGTAGTTAAGAGCTCATGAAAAATTGATATGATAATATTAGATCCCTGTTATCATTTGGCCCAATTGTTTGACATATAGACTAAGCCCATTCTTTAAGAAAAGAAAATCTTTTTAGCTTTGGCACTGTTTGAATTTTCTCAAGAATCAAGGCAAGAAATGTTAGCCTCCATTGACTCCTTGTCGAATGCTGCTAAGGTTCTTCTATTCAAAGAAAGTACTTCTCTAAGTAACCCATTTCATCTTCCCAAAAGCCTTAGAAGCTAGCTCCTGTATTTCCCATTTTTATAGATCAGCAGATCAAGGCAAAGAGAAGCCAAATAACTTGCCCAAGGTCACTAGCTATGTAGTCGTAAAGTCTAACAACATATAATTTCTACTGTAAAAGGATTGCCATTCTTATTTTTCCTGAGAACTTATTGAGCAGTTACTGGGCTGTGTCATATTCTGAATACAATAAGCACTATCCTTTCATCAAATTATTCTTAATCAGTGTGTAAAGACAAAACCAATACATCCCCCAAAAACTACAGAGGTTAAGTGTGAGATGGTACTCTGGGCACATACAGAGAAGTGCAAAGTTAAAAAAAAAAAAAAAAAAGTTGGTGTGAATATAAGCTGAATATGGCTTGGGGCTAAAAAATGTTGAATCTAACCTTCTTTTTATTTTTTTCCACCTTTATTCATACAAGAAGCAATTGCAGAAACTAGGATGGTTAGCCTGGAGAAGAGAAGACTCAGGGGGGATTTGATAACTGTCTACAAATATTTGAAGAACTGTCATGTGGAAAAGAAATTAGATTTGTTCTATATGTCCCTAGGGGTGCAAGTGATGGAAAGAATTCACCACAATATAGGGAAAGGACTTTCAAACAAAATAAGGAGAACTCTAGAGCTCTCTAAAGATGGAACTGGCTCTTTGAGAGATGAATACTGTGATTGCCTAGGCAAGGCAGTCTTTTCAATGACCTCTTGTACAAGGGAATCAAGAGAAAGATGGATGGGTGGATGGATTGCATGAATTTTAAGATTTCTTCTAAAGCTTAGAATTTATTATTTTATTAATGATAAATGAAATTTCTATTTATATCAAGCTGCTTGTAAAGTTCATATCTCCATTAAAGAGTGTTTTCTGCTGTTAATATTTTTGGAAATTGTATCTACAACTCCACATGCTACTTCTGGTGCTTAATTGATAATAAATAATCCTCTCAAGATGTACTTTATTTCTTGTTTGCTCTTTCTAGGTCTCCAGCCATACACCAACTACAGCTTCACACTTACAGCTTGTACATCTGCTGGATGCACTTCAAGTGAGCCTTTTCTAGGTCAGACACTGCAGGCAGCCCCTGAAGGTAATTAAAAAATATCCATGATTTGGGAGAAGAAGTTTTCATATGGCATTTTGAAGTGAATTCCATAAACCCTTTCATGTCAAACAAAGAAGGAATAAAATCGACAAGTACAAAATAAAATTGTATTCTAGGTTTCCATTCTTAACGTTGGATTCAACTGTAAGCCTCCCAACATAAATTTTGCTTTCAGTTCTTTAAACCTTTTAAATTTAGTTTTCTGTTAAAAAAATTATTATATCCTAGGATATAAAATTCCTCAAAAAATCAGAGTTAAATATTTCTGGAATGCCTGATACATAACAAGGACATGCTCACTGCTGATGTTTACTTATTTACTACCATGAAGAACTTACCATCAAGTCAAAGGCACAGGACAAGTACCAAAACTTAAAGAGAGAGAATTGGGGAACCTGGGTAGTTCAGTCAGATTAGCATCAGGGTCTTGATTTCGGCTCAGGTAGAAATCTCAGGGGTTTGATCTTAAGGTTGTAAGATCAAGCCCCTCCTTGGTCTCCATGCTCAGCATAGAGTCTACTTGAGATTCTCTCTCCCTTTGCCCCTCCCACCATCTCAAATAAGTAAATAAATAAAACCTTTAAAATATATAGAGGGAGAATCTGAAAGGTGATGGTAAGAAAGAACAAATGGTCAATAATATTGTAATACTGTATGGTGACTCCACTTATTATTAAGTAACATATAAAACTGCCAGATCAATATGTTGTACACAGGAAACTAACACTGTATGTTAATCATACATCAATTCAAAAAAAATGAACAGAATACTCAAGTTAATCTGAAGAGGGAGAGGTTATAACCATCATGAAAATCAAAAAATATTTGTTAGAGCAGGTGAGTTCTGAGATGGACCATGAAGAACAAGGATTTTGACAAACACGAGAAGAGATACAGAATTAACACAGACCATCACCTAGGAAGGCAGATTGGGAAGGTCTATTAAATGTAAAATGTTAATTTTCTATGACACAGCAGTTTTACATTCACTCTCTATGCCAGAAAATCCCGCTTCCACAAATGTACAGGGAGACAGGTACCAGGATGTTTACTGAGCATTTTTGTTTGTTTATTTAATGGAAAAATATTGGAAGCCAGTTAAATAGCTATGCATAGGGGAATTGCTAAATAAACTCAGGCATATGCATATTATGAAATTCCATGCCTCAGTTTCAAAGAGTGAGACAATCTAAACATATGAAGAGGAAATTCAGAACTACATTAATCCATAGTATCTTTTATATATAAAAATACAGAGAAAATCATACTCATTTCTATAGATAAATAAAAATTTAGAAAAAATTCTGGAAGCATACACACATCACAATGGTTACCAGTGGGTTGGGAACTGGGGTGGGTGTTATCACTTACTTTTATGAGAAAGATAGGCTGAGAAGCTTGGGATAGTGATCAACTAATTATTTTGCTCATCTTTATTATCTGTCTGTTTTCAATGTGGGGGAAACAGAGGCATACATGAGTTTCTCAACAGAACTATAATGTTAATTACCGTTGGAGAGTCCTGAAGTGCTTGTCCATTACTCTTCTAATGAAAGGGATTGTTGTACCTCAGAATATTAGACCTGAACTTCCTACCAGTAAATGGGGAATAAAATGGAAAGTTCCACATATGGGGCATATGGCTCCTCACCAGGATTTCACTAATGATGTTTTCTATATAAAGAATGTTTCATGTCAAAAAGCTTAGTGTTCCTTTGAAAGGAAGAAACCAGCAGTGGATTTTTTGGAAAGGTAAACTATCAAATGGATACTTTGATGATAATGGATAATTTCTAAAGGATCTATCAACCAGTTTTGGCTGCAACTCAAACATGGTAAAATAACAGGGTCTCTTGCTTCAGTGTACTCATCAAATCCATATATTTAAATTCTTAGAAAATATGCGTCTATTTTCCTACTTTTCCCAACAAAATTTCTTGAAAGAGCTCAGATTTCATGACTTAAAAATTATAGCTTTCAACAACACAGGGGAGTGTGAGATGAGAAATGTTTTACCTGATTTCTTTTTTTAACTTTACACACCTTTCCTTTAACCCAAATAACTGTGCAGAGGAATAATAAACCAAATGGGCTTTCCTCTGCAGAACGAACATGGATTTAGAATCCATTTTCTGGCTGCGTCAGTGCCATTTGTGAATAACTTGTATGTGAAATAAATGTAGACCGAGTACTTAAATTGGGGGGTGCAGGAGAACAAATCAACAGCAACTTTAAGTTCTGTTGTTTTACTGTAGGGTGGAAATAAGCATATTGTATCATGTTAAATTAATAACCCAAATATAACTGATTACCAAATGCCTATTTGAGTGAACCCGACATAGTTTGAAGGTCTAATACTTGCGTGTCCTAAGCAGATAGGGGGAAAATTAAAAGATTAAAAGAAACATTGGTTCATAGTCCCCGAGCTCTTTTCTCTCATTTCTCTTTCATTTTCAATAAAAAAAAAAAAAAGAGCTAATGTACATTACTACCTCATTGATAAGTTGGACATAATTTTCTACAATTTTATCCATAGAGAAAACTGTGTACCTTTAGTCAAATAGGAAGAGTTCAAGTTGGATTTTTGTTCTCTCTTTTTAGAATTACTGCTATGCCAGCAAGCTCTAATTAATTTTAGAGTTCAGTCATGCAAAATTGCAGGCATGCTTACCTCCAGCATTGATAATGGGGGGGGGGGGGCGGAGGGGGGAAGAAGATGAATCTTTCTCAATTGCATTCCAGATCTCTCTTCCTCTGACCTTTTTTAAACTGTTGATGTTCCTTTAGGTTCCACCTCTACTCTCTGCACTTGTAACTCCACAGGATCTCTTTGAATTCTCAAGCACAAGCTTCCAGAGTCCTCTGTTCCCACAAAGCCTGCACTTACAGATTTAAGGCCTACGTATCCTCCAGTCTATAGATATTTTTATTTAGGTGTTTTGTAAATACTTCAACCTCAGTATTCAATACTTAAAATCTCTCTCCTCACTTCCTAGCTTATTTTTCTAACTTTTTCCCTCCAAGTACCATCATCCATCTCATCAAACCAAAATGGTCCTTCTTAATGCATCTTTCTCTTTTCTTTTTTTAGGTTGTAATGTGCAGTTCTTCATAAAATCTTATTAACTTTAAATCTTAAGGATTTTTTTTAATGTGTCCTTCCTTTCCATGCCTTCTGGCATTGCCGTAGTTCAGACACCTATAACTTCTCATAATTAGTCTTCCTGCCTCTTGTCATTTCTCCTCTATCTCATATTCCCATTTCAATTCTTTTCCCCCTTGTGCCAAAATAGACTGACTTCATATTAGTCACCTTCATAAAATCCCACATCCTTCCAGGAAAAAAAAAATCCACATCTTCTTAGTAAAGCAAAATAGATTCCTCAAATTTTAACCTCTGCCTATCTATTAAGTCTTTGGGTCTTGCCTGCATGCCATCCAAAGCACCACTCATGCTGAGGTACTTGGAATTCTTCTACACTTTCCTGTTTTTCAGGGACTTGGTGTGGGTTCCCCTGAGTTTAGATCTCTTTCCTACAGTCTCACTAAGCTAACCCATTTTTTTAAAAATTTGGTTCACATGTCTCCACTTCCTACGACCACTTTTGCTTCCCATCCATCCTCATGTTACTCCCAGTCTGTGTTGATACCCTTCCTAAGTGCTCCAAAGCACTATGCTTCCTAAGGCATTTAGTAAACTGGATTATAAATTTTTATTTGTTCATCTTTATTCACCATAATACTATGAACTCCTTGAAAGGTAAAGACCATATGTCTTTATCCCCACATCCACAGTGCCCGACGCAGAAAATGATACGAAACTGGGTGGAATGTTGGATAAGTTTACAAATAACAATAGTCCAAAAGTCAAGGCATCCATGATATCAGCTGATACAAAACTGGGTACCCTTACTAGCTTCTAAAAGAAAGCCAATCCACAATAATGTTGGGATTTTTGGATTTGAATGAAGATTTGTAGAGAAATGAGAAGTGGGTAATATTGCATGACACTCAAAACATTTAAAACAAATCTAGTAGACATGCTCTTTTTTTGGTGCTATTATTGCAAAAGACCTACTACCAAGGTTTCCTTCTGACCTTTCCTTCTTATTGCTTTCAGCTAGTTTACCTGCTCCCTGCCTCCCCTTTGAGATGATTTCCCTCATGACTATCCATTTCCTTCTTTGACCTATCTCAACTCTGCCCTTCTAGTATATAGGATAGGTTTTTCTGATGCCATCTGAGACTCAGGCTGACAGAAGGAAGCAGATTCTCTACTTGGGACTCATTAAGACATTTCACCAAAAGTGGATCTTATTCTATCAAAGATTTCTTGCAACCTCAAAGATAATGGTGTCTCCATACCATTATACAAGTAAAACCATAGCAGCTTTTCCACATTTCAATTTCCTTTTATTTCCAACCCAGTGGATACAGGGTTGTTGCCAAAGCAAGCAGAACCTTCACCAGCTTGTATAAATATGAAACTCAATTTTTATTTAAAACACGAAGCAAACCCAAGATCTTGATTCACGTTATTTCATTAAATCCTCTCTATCCACAGGCTGCACTAACTAATTCAAAGTGGAAACTAAGCAAAGGCCTTTCTAGCACCTTGGTGATTTTTTATACATCCTTCAAACTGAAAAAGATAGGACTGCAGGAAGCATATTATGAACTAAAACTTTTACTTCATCTCTTAAACTGACAAATTAATATCATGTTAGAATCAGAACTCTAGTTAATTGGTTGACTCATCCAGCAGCTATTGGCAGAGAAACTCAGATATAAACGTATACTATCACTTGTGGATTTGGCCAAGTATCTATTTCAAAACAAAATGAAAGGCTTTCTTCCTAGGTATCAGTTGTTCCTTAGAAAATCAGCAAGTTTGAACTGTATTAAGATCTATCTTGATTCTTTCAGGATGTTGCTAAATAAATTGCATTTGAATGTCCTGAAAATTGTTTTTTTAAAAATGTCGAATTCTTATCCTTTACTGAATAACTTACACCAGAGATAACAATCAACCAAAAACTATTGATTACAGGGGAACCTAATACTGCATGAGTTTTTAAAAGCTGGAAAAGAGAGTTACAGTGTCTATTCAGAGCATACCTAGATGACAACATGAAATGGTAGGATTGATCTTCCTCATTGCCTCGGTTCAACATCAATATGTTTGTACATCTGTAAGAGTACTTGAATGTTTGACCTTGAATGACAGTTGTTTATCTATTTTAACTTTTATGCAAAAAAGTAAACTCCTTGTAGGAACGAGCCATATCTTACTCACATTTACATTCTCTGGAATTGGGTATATTTATAGTAAGTTTATTTATTTATTCATTATCAGTTAGGCATTGAATTATATATCCATAAAATACATTGACAAATAAGACAGAGAAAGTTCTTACCCTCATGAAGCTAACTTAATATTGAAGCAGGAGAAAAAGCAGACTATGCGGCAAAAACAACATAGAAATAATGATCATATTTCATTTCGAGAAATATGATTATGATTATGATGTTATGAGTGTTAAGAGGAAAATAGAAAAGGACAAAGGATAAAGGAAAAACTAGGTTAAGATTACTTTAGATAAGGTTAAAGTTATCATTAGAGAAGGTTAGTCAAATAAGACCTCCCTGTTAAGATGATATTCATATAGGTCATTGAACTATAAGAGTAAATTGCAAAAATGTTGTGTTGTCATAAGCAAAAGGTTCCAGGCAGAAGGAAGGGAAGTGCCAAAGCCCAGAGGTGAGAAAGAACTAGAAGCATTCTGGGGATAGAAAGTGGTCTGGTGTGGCTGGAGCTGGGTGAGCCAGAATTAGAAAAAAAAATGTAAGATTATTCAGGTTATTATAAGGAATTGGAATTATACGAATAATTTCCAAAGGGTTTTATATTTCACAAAGATTACAAAGACTGATGTATATAGTTTATATATTTTTATAAAGATTATATGGAATAGAGAAGGGCAATATTTAAGACTCAGAGACCAGTTAAGAGGCTATGATAGAAGTTCATGAGAGAGAAAAACATAGCTTGGATCAGAAGAGGTGGCAGTAAAGGTATTTCAGGGTAGAACCAATAGTAGGCTTTAATGACATTACATTTGGAGGTTAAAAAAAAATGGGAGCCTCAAGAATAATTCTGTATTTTGACCAAGAAAATGAATCAATGGACAAAATGGGGAGATGAATAGATTGTAACAGAAGAATCAAGAGCTCTATTTTGGATGTTTTAAGTTTTTGATTCATAGTCATCCAAATGGAGGTGTCAAGTTGACAGTTGGGTTTATGAGTCTGAAGTTCAAAGGAGAATTTTAGTCTAGAGATATGCATTTGGGAGTGTTCAACATAGAGATGATATTTAAAACTAAGACTAAATGAAGATCATCTAGGAAGTGAGTGTTGGAAAAGAAGAAAAAAGAGGGAAGAATAAGTGAAGTAAAGGGCCTAGATATCTGAGGCACATTTTTGAGATCCACTAGGGGAAAAGGAGCAAGTAAATAAGAGAAAAGAGGAAAAGAAGCACAGCACATGTGTCAGAGAGGCAACATATGCTATTCATTGAGTTTGATAATTCAGGTAAATACTACATTATGATTACTTCCACATATTCCAAATAAATAGGCATCAAAGTTTAAAATTCCTGGATTGTCTTTCAGGCCTTGATTAAACTCAGAATAACAACCAAGACAGAGAAATTTTCTACCACTCAATTGTCTAATATTCACTTTCTAAAGACAAATCAGAAATAAAGTAATCAAAGCATTAAAAAATACATTTCTACTCAACTGTATATTTTACCTCCAAAGTAAGGAATATTTACTTTTGTTGTTTCACCATGAGATTTTTTTTAACAACAGATAAAAATATCATAGTATGTGAGGTGATGGTATGATTTTTGATAAGGTGTATATTTTATTCTAACAATAAAACCTCATTGTGTTATTTTTTTGCCAGGAGTTTGGGTGACACCTCGACACATTATCATCAATTCTACAACAGTGGAATTATATTGGAATCCGCCAGAAAAGCCCAATGGCCTCATTTCTCAGTATCAATTGAGTCGTAACGGAACCTTGGTTTTCCTGGGTGGCAGTGAGGAGCAGAATTTCACTGATAAAAACCTGGAGCCCAATAGCAGGTAAACTAAAAGAAAACTTTACCAATAATATAGGTATAATTTAAAATTTTTCAGGGCTGGAAAGAATGCATTTCTAAATGAAACAATATTAAATTAATTGGCTAATTAATCTCCTCGTTCATTAGCCATCCCATACCTATGAGATCTTCTAAATCATTTCAGATGTTGAAGACTCAAGTACTAACTCAATTCTTTAGTCTTCAGAGTACATGACGTTTTTTAAAAATGTAAATTGTCTCCTATGTGAAATAAGAGCATGAAAAAAAAAAGAAATAAGAGCATGAGAACTTTTAAGTATATAAAATACACAAAGTATTAAACATTAAAAATTATGAAATTATCTTAAAAAAACATGCATTCTTAAGTTACAAATAAAAAAGATTTAAAGCATTTTGTTTTACATCAACTAATTTTTCTTCTAATGTAATGTTTTCTCTGCTTGCTACACCATATATAGGCATGAGTGGTTTTAGGGAAAGAAAGTTCCACATATTTGCAATTCATTCCAATTCATATCTCAGCAGAAACAAAATATATCTTAGATCAACAGATGTTTTACTGCAGAGAGTAGAGATCAATTCAGTTTTATTGTAGAGTAGCAGATCAATTTAGAAACATCTTCCTCTAAACATATTTCCCTGAACTCCAACCCATTTAAAAATGGAGAAGATTAATTTGAATCCTTCACAACCTACTGGCACACTCTAAGACCTTCCTGAAATCTTTAGGAGAATTAATAATTACTAGGGGGTTAAAAATAAAGTGGGAAGGGGCATAAACAGTGACAATCTAGAGAAAATGATGATTGTTCTGGAAAAACTCAAGTCAACAGTGATGTTCTGGATGGTGAGCAGAGAATTTGCAATTTGTCATGAATTTAGTACTAAACAATGGAGAGCAAAGCCAGCAATCATTGTTCAGGTCTCTTGTGCATTGTCTTATTACAATCCTTTCTTTTTAATATAGATACATTTATAAATTGGAAGCTACAAGTGGAGGTGGCAGCAGTCCTAGTGATGATTACATTGTACAAACACCTATGCTGACACCAGAAGAAATCCAGCCTCCATATAATATCACAGTAATTGGACCTTATTCCATATTTGTAGCTTGGACCCCACCAGGTAAACAAATAAAATGTGTGAGTGTATGTGCATGTGCGCACATGTGTATATTTGTATGTAAAACATTTCAGAGGAAGTTAATTGGAGATAAGGATGGAAATGTGAATTTAGTAAATCAGAAGGACATAACTCATCTCTTGGATAAATATGAATAAAATAATCCAAATTCCTGAGGAATCCAATTTCTGAGTCTATACATATATAAGATTATGCATACATATATATAGATACAGATGTAGATATGTAGATAATACTAGATACCTAGATATATACTTTTCTTTCAAAGAAATACTTTCCTTCAAGTACCAAAATCTGTCTTCTTATTCTTATTTTTCCCAAGTAAGTTATATAGATCTGAATGACCTCAAACTTTCATTCTACAGGACTCCCTAAATTGAATCACTGATGTTGCATGATTCAGCCTTTATTATAGCAGGGATTAAGGAATTCAGAAAGAAAACAGTCTATTCTTATCCATGTTCCTTAGGTTGTGGCCAGTTATGGTGGTTGAATTTTGTCTCTCTAAGCCATATAAGCTCCATTGTACCATTTGGTCACTAGTGAGTTGCTTTTATGCTTTAGTACATTATTATATTATGATGTAAGCATCTTCCTCAGTTTCACATCTAATTGCAGTAACACCATGGAGTAAGGATTAAAGTAAAATCTCTGCTCTGTCTTTTAACGTAAGGAAAGTATGGAAATGTGTGAAGGCTTAAATTCACTTCAAAATATGTGATTTTATCTCTGATATCCAGTCTTTAGATAAAATTGACATAAATTTCTTTTATTTCCTTTAGAATAAGTTTAGCTACCTCAACATGCATTAAAAATAATTGGTTAGCAGCCACGTTGGCCATCAGCAGATCCAGTCCATAAAATAATTAGCAAAGGTATATTTTTCATTTACTTGAACAATTATCTCTGTCAAAACAGGTAATGTAGAAAAGGAAGGAAAACTTTTATATTTATTCTATGAGGCCAGCATTACCAAAAGCAGATAAAGTAACCATGAAAAAGAGAGTGACAGACCAATGTCTCTGATGAACATGGATGCAAAAATCCTTGACAAAATACTAGCAAACCAAATGCAACAATACATTTAAAAAAAATCATTCACCACAATCAAGTGGGGTTTATTCCTGGGTGGTTCAATATTCACAAATCAATCAACATGATATATCATATCAATAGGAGATAGGGTAAGAGTCATATGATCTTTTTAATAGATACAGTAAAAGCACATGAGAAAGTACAACATCCATTCATGATAAAAACACTCAAAAAAGTAAATTTAGAGGAAACATATCTCAACATAATAATGGCTAAGAATGAAAAATCCATAGCAAACTTAATGGATAAAAACTGAGAGCTTTTCCCATAAGGTCAGGAACAAAACAAAGATGTCCACTCACACCACGTTTATTCAACATACATTGTACTGGAAGTCCTAGAAACAACAATCAGACAACAAAAAGAACTAAAAGGCATCCAAATTGGTAGGGAAGAAGTTAAACTTTCACTATTTGCAGATGACATGATAGTGTATACTGAAAACCTGAAAGACTCCACCAAAAACCTGTTAGAACTGATAAATGAATTCAGTAAAGTTGCGGGTTACAAAAATCTATGTACAGAAATCTGTTGCATTTCTTTTTTTTTTTTTTATCTGTTGCATTTCTATACACCAATAATAAAGCAACAGAAATAGGAATTAAGAAAACAATACCATTTACAATTGCACCCAGAATAATAAGATACCTAGGAATAAACGTAACCAAAGAGGTGAAGGACCTGTACTCTGAAAGCTAAAACACTGATGAAAGAAATTGAAGATGACATGAAGAAATGAAGAAGCATTCCATGCCCACAGATTGTAAAAGCAGACATTGTTAAAATGTCTATACAACTCAAAGCAATCTACACACTCAATGCAATCTCTATCAAAATATCAACAACATTTTTTCACAACACTAGAAGAAAAAATCCTAAAATTTGTATGGAACTGCCAAAAACTCTGAATAGTCAAAGCAGTCTTGAAAAGGAAAAGCAAAGCTGGAACCATACCAATTCCAGTCTTCAAGTTATATAACAAAGCTGTAGTAATCAAAACAGTATGGTACTGGCACATGGATGAATAGAACAGAATAGAAAACCCATAGGAACCCCCCCCACACACACACACACACACAGTTATATGGCCAATTAATCTTCAACAAAGCAGGAAAGAATTTTCAATGGGAAAAAGACAGTCTCTTCACTTCAACACACAGTGTTGGGAAAACTGGACAGCAACATGAAAAGAATGAAACTAGACCATTGACTTACACCATACAGAAAAATACATTCAAAATGTATGAAAGACCTAAATGTGAGACCTGGAATCGTAAAAAAATCCTAGAAGAGAACACAAGCAATGTTTCTCTAACATTTGTGTAGCATCTTTTTTCTAGGTAGGTCCCTGAGGCAAGGGAAACAAAAGCAAAATCAACAAAACAAAAACAAAATAGGACTATATCAAAATAAAAATCTTCTACACAGTGAAGGAAACAATTACTCAAACTAAAAGGCAATCTACAGAATGGGAGAAGATACTTGCAAATGATATATCTGGTAGAAAGTTAGTATCCAAAATATATAAAGAACCTATAAAACTCAATACCCCAAAACCAAATAATTCAATTAAAAAAGGGGCAGGGATATGAATAAACATTTCTCCAAAGAGGACATTCGGATGACCAACAGACACATGAAAAGATGCTCTACATCACTTATCATCCGGGAAATGCAAATCAAAACTACAATGTAGTCATTACCTGACACCTATTAGAGTGCTAAGATCAAAAACACAAGAAACAACAGGTGGTGAGGATATGGAGAAAGGAGAACTCTCCTTACACTGCTGGTGGGAATGCCAACTGGTGCAGCTGCTGGGGAAAGCTGTATGGAGGTTCCTCAAAAAGTTAAAAATAGAATTACTCTACGATCATGCAATCACACTACTGGGTATTCACCCAAAGAATAAAAAAGCATTAATTCAAAGGAATACATACATCCCTTAGGTGTTTATAGCAGCATTATTTAGGTTGATCAAGATACGGAAGCAGCCCAAGTATCCATCAATTGATGAATGGATAAAGAAGATAAATACATGAATATTACTCATCCATAAAAAAGAATGAAATCTTGCCATTTGCAATGACATGGATGGAGCTAGAGAGTATAATGCTAAGTGAAATGTCAGACAGAGAGATACAAATACTATATGATTTCACTCATATATAGAATTAAAAACAAACAAACAAATGAACAAAATCAAAGAAAGGGAGACAAACCAAGAAATAGACTCTTAACTATAGATAATAAACTGTTGGTTACCAGAGGCTGAGGGGTTGGGGGGAATGGGTTAAATAGGAGATGAGAATTAAAGAGTGCACCTGTCATAATGAGCACTGGGTGATGTATGGAATTCTTGAATCACTATATAACACACCTGAAACTAATATAACAACATATATTAACTAACTGATATTAAAATAAAAACTCAACAAACAGGTAATAGAGTCAAGAAGGTAACATAGAGGCCTAATATATAAAACTTAAGTTATCATAAACCAACATCCTTCTGATGCCATAATCTAAGATCAAAAACAAAAACAAAAGGTTTTTTTTTTTTTTTAAAGATTTTATTTATTTACTTGACAGAAAGAGAGAGCACAGGCAGGGTGAGAGAGAGGCAGGGTGCAGCCAAAGGGAGAGAGAGAAGCAGGCTCCCCATTGAGCAGGGAGCCTGGCAGACATTGGGCTTGATTCTAGGACCCTGGGATAATGACCTGAGCCAAAGGCACCAACTGAGCCACCCAGGCACCCCACAAAAGGGACTTAATTTGGTCAAACTCACAGGAGAAAAATTATCAAGAGCTTTATAAGTGGGGATCCCTGGGTGGCGCAGCGGTTTGGCGCCTGCCTTTGGCCCAGGGTGCGATCCTGGAGACCCGGGATCGAATCCCACGTCGGGCTCCCGGTGCATGGAGCCTGCTTCTCCCTCTGTCTGTGTCTCTGCCTCTCTCTCTCTCTCTCTGTGACTATCATAAATAAACTCTCTGTGACTATCATAAATAAATAAAAATTAAAAAAAAAGAGCTTTATAAGTAAGAAAAATGTAAGCGTCTCCAAGTTAAATATAAATTATTTCATCACCTTTGTTTTAAAATGAATATACAGCACATTAAATCAAACAAAGCAGAGGAATAATCACTAGTGCCAGCCTGCGTCATTAAATCCTGCAATCCTTATCACAGTGTTAGGAGCATAGACCTTTTTGAGCTCTATTCTTAATTTCAATAGAAGAAAACCCGCATCCTCTGCTGTGGAAAACATACAAACTTGCATAGCCCCTTACCAACCAATTTCTATTCTCATGGAATAGCATTACTATCTTGCCATCTTTTAGCATATTTCTCCTTGGCATCTTTATAGTACTGTGGTGCTTCTATGCCATTAGGTAAAATGAGGCTGAAAAGAGTCAGTTTGAGACTGGATTTTAGCCTATACACCAGAGATTTCTCAGACACAGACCAGGGTCTTTTACAATCCAAATTGTCAAAGAAAAAAAAAAAATGTCAAAGAACAGTAAGAGAAAGTCCAAGATGATAAGCAAAATTGA
Source organism: Vulpes vulpes (assembly GCF_048418805.1). Taxonomy (NCBI): domain Eukaryota; kingdom Metazoa; phylum Chordata; class Mammalia; order Carnivora; family Canidae; genus Vulpes; species Vulpes vulpes. The sequence continues at coordinate 102,464,396 of NC_132784.1, read as the reverse complement.
TGATTCCCTAGCCATGTGACCAAGAAGTTCCATGGCTTATCAAATCACATGTCATTTTAACATTATTATATATGCAAGTTGCCATTGCTAATCTGAAGACATCTTTCCTTTAAGACAGCAGATGTAAGATGAAAGACAAAACCAGGGTTCATATCCCCTTTGTGCCACCTGTTAGCTCACATAAACAAGTCAGCTTTTCTCCCCGAGTCTCTGTTCTGTGTGTCTGTAAAATAGAGATAATGGTAGTATGCACATTTGGGTTGTTGTAAAGATTAAATGAGGTAATTTATATAATTGGCATACATGGATTCTGTATAATTTTCGATAAATAGTGATGATTAGTTTGGAAGAATCATATTTGCCTTCAAGTATTTATCTTTAAAATGTATTTGCCTCGGCATTTGCTAGGTCCCAAAGGCCCCTTTTCAAAATGATAAAACATTGCACTGCAGGATTAAATTTTTTTTAATTTATTTATTAATAAGAGACACACAGACAGAGAGAGAGAGATTGAGGCAGAGACATAGGCAGAGGGAGAAGCAGGCTCCATGCGGGGAGCCCAACATGGGACTCGATCCCGGGTCTCCTTCCTGGGCCGAAGGCAGATGCTCAACCGTTAAGCCCCGGGGCTACCCCATTTGTAAATTTTTAAGACTTCTTTCGAATTTCCCAGCTCTTTGTCATGTTTTTCTTTGAGTTCAACATCACGTTTTTATGTTTGGTGTGTAACATTTACACTTAGAAAAAGATCATTGTGAAATAAAACACAACTTCTATTTTTTTAATGTAACTTTCACTCTTGTCTACCTCAGGCTTTGTAGAAATTGTTCACTCTAATGCAGCCTAGGGGGTATTGTAGAAATGCTTCACACACTAACTCTGACCACGTAACCAATGGTTAATAAATCTATAATATCCAGACCTGTCAATCTTTTAGTTTCAGATGCACAAAATCCATTACAGAAACCCTGTAATATATGGAAAGATTAAAATCTTAAATTAAACTTTTTTTTTTCCTGGTGCCTAGAAGGATTTTGAACTCAGTAAACAGGAGATGATTTTGACTTGTGTATAATCTACAGTTGATTTTATTAGAAAGTACCTCATGCTGTGTTTTGATTTGGATAATAAAAACATTTTTCTGTTCCTGAATAGTCACAAATATATATTTTAAACAGAAAGAAAACAAACTTGTTATAACCAGAGGTTGTTTTTTGCTCACAATCAGGAGCTTTCTAGGTATTCATCATACTCCCCTGCCATTACAAAATGATTACATCATAAAGCAGAGCTGAAAATTGGCCCAAACAATCCATACTTATAGTTCCTAAACCTGAACAAGCATTAGAATCACCTGGAAAAGTTTCACAAAGAGCGATTCTCTACCTCAAATATACTGAATCAGAATCTCCTCTGGTGGAGTCAAGAAATCTAGATTTTTTTTTTTAAAGCTTCTCAGATGATTTCGATGTGTTCCAAATTTAGTAATCATGAATCACATACACCAAGCAAAAGTAGTCAATTAACAATATTTCTTTGAAAATATGAATCAAATCACTTTCTCTTGAATGTCCAAATCCAAAATAGTGGTTAAATTAAGTGGGTTTAGGCAGCCCGGGTGTGGCTCAGCGGTTTAGCGCCACCTTAACCCCGGGTCTCCGAGAACAGGGATCAAGTCCCACGTCCGGCTCCCTGCATGGAGCCTGCTTCTCCCTCTGCCTGTGTTCCTCTCTCTCTCTCTCTCTCTCTCTCTCTCTCTCTCTGTCTTTCATGAATAAATAAATAAAATCTTTAAAAAAATTAAGTGGATTTTTCTCCCATGTATTTTGTTTTGTGGTCAGTGTGAATTGAGAGACTTTACACAAGTAAGTTGCTGGGAGAAAAAAAAAAATGTCTATGTGGTTGCTTGGCAACCGAAAATTACCTAGGCAATTAAGTGGGCTTTCAGTTTGTAAATTATTATTTCAATGATATCTATAAATTAATTCTTACTACATGTTTATAAATCCTACTGGAATTAATTCTTACTACATGTTTATAATTCCTACTGGAAAAGAAGTGAGGCCCAGGGAATATGTGAGAATATTCAGGGGAAGCATAATTGGAATACTATTGGCAAATATCATTTTATATGCATTAATATTACTTGTTTATATTTGACATTTGTTAAATTTCTGGTATATGCCAAACACTTTGATAAGCACTTTCTCTACTTTACTTGAGTTACTACTCATATAAACCCTGGGTACAAGTCATATCATTATTGCCATATTAAGGTAAGAAATTTGACTCTCAGAGAAGTAATATAATATACTCAAGGTTACACAACAGAGCCAAGATTCAAATTCAGGTCTGTTCTCTACTCTGCTTTATAAGAGCAATCTCTACGTGTCTTTGGCTTAACTCTTAGATCCAAATCAAGCTTTCTATTTATTACCCAACATCTTTCTGATTTGCAATACAACTATGCTTTCTTAAATAGCAGCCCAGAAGGCCAAGAAACAGAGCTAGGTACTGGCGAATACCAAATGATTGTGGAAGAATGTTTTTTGTTGGGCATGCCAAGGCCAGAAGAATTAATTGTGGAAAACAGTGAGCCCCCTGTAGGGAAAATATCTACCTGACAATAGTTCTCTCCTGTGGCTTGAAGGACCTAGTAGCCAGAAGGCTTTGCCTATCCATCCAAAAGTCCAGAAATAATAGACATGACTTAGTAAAACCAGATTCCAAGTGCAGAACGATTTTAATTAGGTGAGAGAGGGAGTCACTTCTCAAATATCCACACAAAGAATATTCAAGGACTATTTTAAAGCCTCAGTAGACATTCTCTTATCTTCCAAGTAAACTCTGGTTCACTTTAGCTTATCATTACTTGATAAATGTCAGTAGTGAGATTAGCAAGACACTTCAAGCTCTAGAAAAATCAAGATTTCTACTCCTTTGCATATCATTTGTGCCTCCAAATCAGATGATGCACAAACAACATCTCCTTTTAAAATGTTTGCTGAATTAATGGAAGAATAATAGTGAGTTTCTAAAATGTATCATTTAGGCAAATATAAATAAAATTTGGATTTTCTGCTGCTTAAAATTATCCAAACACTTGATCTCCTATAGAAGCCTATCTCTCCCTCCACACTAACTCAATCCTAAACACACGGACACAGAGGCATGTGCATACACACATACACACAGATACATATTTCTTCCTTAGAGACAACCAGGACACATACACATATTTTCCAGATATTATATGACATCTTAGGGAAGCATATTTTTTTCACTTATTTTTGTAAAGGAAATACTGGTTTCTAGGTGTTATGGGCTCCATCATTTAGTTTCCTTGCAACCTTGGGCAAGTTTTACAATGTCTCTGAAGTTCAGGTTTCTCATCTGTGAAAGGGCTATTAAGTGCCTACCTTGCATTGCTGTTGTGTGAAGTCGGTGAGGCAGCATGGTAAACATTTAGTGGTCACTGTCTGTGTGCTGGTTATTATTGCTCAAGCTACAGACAGCAGCAAGCTTAGTTTATTCCTAAACATTCCTTTCCCCCTTTTTCCAGCTCTGAACCTCAGGTCAGGACTTGCATGTTCATATTAAATAGAGTGAAGGACATATGTTCAACTAATGGGTAAAAAAAAAAAATCATAGAAAATGAAGAAGCAAATACTTTCTGGAACATAAATGGTTTACTCAGGATAAGAATAAAGATATTCCTGCCATTTCAGAATCCAAACACTCAAAATTATTTAAACTCTGAAGGCAATAACGAGTCTTTCTAATTTATCAAGGTGATGCTATTTTGAACTGTTCTAGCCCTTTATCATGTTCTAATTAACAATGCCATTGCATTCAACACACTTTTCTCACTAAAGATGGTGAGTTATTTGGGTTAAATGCATAGTACCAAAACACTGGTGTGTGTCCATTCATATTTATCTCTTAGTCCATTAAAAAAACAATCAACAACAATTCTTCTACTGAGAAATCATTTCAATTAATATTGCTTAGGAATAAAATATATTGGTTAGGAATAAAAATGCTTTTTATTAACCCAGCTTTCGTAAAGGGTACTTAGCCACGATATGGCCTATCTATAGTCATTAGTTAGCTCATCAACTGCAGTGTATTAGATCAGATACTATTCATTTGAAGTCAAATAGGTATTACGCTTTTTAAAAAATGTATGCTGCATTAACTGGGATGATTCAACATTGACGATTCTCTCAATTTTCTTGTAAATGCAAAAACCAAGTGACAGTAGTGCTGAATTTCAGAAGAAAGTGTAAACCTCATTTCAATGATTTATGTTTTATTTAGCATAGTAATCTTTTTTCCTCTGTATTGAGGTATAATTGACAAATGAAATTATTATATATTTAGAGTACAATGTGATGATTTGACATATAAAATTGTGAAAGAATTTCCACCATTGAATTAGTTATTGCCAGCATCATCTCACATATCTATTTTTTGTCTTTTTGGTAAGAACACAAGTTCTACTCTTAGCACTTAGCAAATTTCTTTCTTTCTTTCTTTCTTTCTTTCTTTCTTTCTTTCTTTCTTTCTTTCTTTCTTTCTTCTTTTTACAATTTTTTTTTATTGGTGTTCAATTTGCCAACATATAGAATAACACCCAGTGCTCATCCCGTCAAGTGCCCACCTCGGTGCCTGACACCCAGTCACCCCCACCCACCGCCCACCTCCCCTTCCAACACCCCTAGTTCATTTCCCAGAGTTAGGAGTCTTTCATGTTCTGTCTCCCTTTCTGATATTTCCCACTCGTTTTTTCTCCTTTCCCCTTTATTCCCTTTCACTATTTTTTATATTCCCCAAATGAATGAGACCATATAATGTTTGTCCTTCTCCGATGGACATCTTTCACTCAGCAAATTTCAATTCTACAATACACCATTATCAACTATAGTCACCATGTTATACCTTAGATCCTCAGACCTTATTCATCTTATAACTGAAAGTCTGAACCCTTTTAACCAACTTCTCCCTATTTCCCCCATCCTTCAGCACCTAGCAACCACCATTCCACTCTGTTTCCATGGGTAAAATTTTTTGAAGATTTTACACATAAGTGATACCATAAAGTTATTGTCTTTGTCTGGCTATTTTGCTCAGCCTAATGCTCTCCAGTTTCACCCATGTTATTGCAAATGGCAGTGTTTTCTTCTTTTTAGGGCTTACTAATATTCTATTACATATATACTACATTTTCTTTATCCATTCAACCATTGATGGGCACTTGAGTTGTTTCCATACTTTGGCTATTGTGAATACTGTTTCAGTGAACATGGGAGTATAGATAGCTGTGAGATAATGATCTCATTTCCTTTGGATATATACTCAGAAGTAGGTTTTCTGGGCCATATAGTAGTTCTATTTTTATTTTTATTTTTATTTATTTATTTTTTTAGTAGTTCTATTTTTAATTTCTTGAGGAACCTCTATACTGTTTTCCATAGTAAACTGGCACTGGATATATGAATTTGAATTCCCACCAACAGTGTACAAACGTTTCCTTTTCTCTGCATCCTCACCAGTATTTGTGATCTCTTGTCTCTTTGATAATAGTCATCCTAACAGGTCAGAGGTGATATCTTACTATCGTTTTTGATTTGCATTTCCTTGATGATTAAGGATGTTAAGCACATTTTCATGTATCTGTTAGCCATTTGTCTGTCTTTTTTGGGGGGGGAAAATTATCTATTTATATATAGCCTTAGTCCATTTCTTAATTGGGTCATTTTTTTTTTTTTTTTTTGCTGTTGAATTGTATGAGTCTCTTGTATATTTTGGATGTTAGCCCCTTATTAGATAGATGGTTTGCAAATAGCTTCTCCTATTCCATAGTTGCCTTTCATTTTGTTTTGTTTTTTTTGTTTTTTTTTTAAATTTTTTTTAATTTTTATTTATTTATGATAGTCACAGAGAGAGAGAGAGAGAGGCAGAGACATAGGCAGAGGGAGAAGCAGGCTCCATGCACCGGGAGCCCGATGTGGGATTCGATCCCGGGTCTCCAGGATCGCGCCCTGGGCCAAAGGCAAGCGCCAAACCACTGCGCCACCCAGGGATCCCCTAGTTGCCTTTCATTTTGATGGTTTCCTACCCTGCACAGAATCTTTTTAGTTTGATGTGTCCCATTTGTCAATTTTTTATTTTGTTGCCTTTGCTTCTGTTGTTTAGTTGTTTAATGAATTTCTTATTTTATTGAGTTCTGCTATGTATTGGGCCTTTTTCTAAGAGATTAATATGTATCTCTTTTAATGCTTTTAACAACCTAACATAGTATGTCCTATTGTTTTGCCCATTATATGAATGAGAACAAGTCAATTTAAATATCATTTAGTTATCTTGCCTAGGTTATTTATCACAAAAGTGTTTGAGCCAGCCCACAATGGATCTGACACCAAATTCTATGGTCAAAATCACTGCTATTTTCTCACTATTTTTCTACCTAAACAGGGCAGAAAGCAAATGATTTTTTTCTAAGTTCTACTATGATCCAGTTCAGAAGCTAAAAAATAATTTTGCTATAAATATAGCAAATATGAATAAGGACAACATATTTCAAGAGCAGCCCATCCACTAACCCTGTAAGATTGTTTTATTTGTAGCTTAAAATTTCATGAGATATAATTCATTAGCCTTTGGGCATATTGAATCATCTATTCATTTTAACGAACATGAAAATATTTGCTGAGCCCCACTTGGGCAAGGCATAATGCTAGACACTCTGAGAGTTATAAAGAAGAATGAGACATTGTCCTTTCTGTCATGAACCCTACTATTAGGATAGAAAAGGCATAAAATGATAGCTATCATTTACAAACTTATGTAAAATTTCCATATAGTTAGTATGGATATGTGTTTAACAGAGTCTTGTCTCACTTCCAGACCCTCGAAGGGGCATAACCAAGATATGCCTACCTACACAATGAAGAATTTAGGCTGATTTGTTCAAAGCATTACATTAAGTGCAACCAGTGTTTTGAAGCAAATGCAGCTATCAAACCGAATTAATAGTTTTCCTCTTAGAATTGTTCCTGCTCCAGCTCCTAAAAAAAGATTTTAAAAAAGGATTATTTGATTGACTTGTCCCATTGTAAAGTATGCACCTGCTGTGAAATGAAGCCACAGAGAAAAAAAAAAGTTGAATAATTTAACTTTTTTATTTGTAAAGATAATCAGGGTTTTTCTGATTACATCTTAACTTCATAAATGTTAAATAACCTATCAGCATCTAGTTGTTGTAAATTATGAAAAGGAGCATTGCAAGGAATATTAACCAACGAAACCCTTGTTCTTTAGTGAACAAGAAAATGTGTTATGGCAGCTTGTCATTGTGGGACTGGTAACTTTGACACCAAATAACAAAACTGCCATTTGCACTTAGGGTAAATTGGTTCACTTGAGCTTCCACTGCTCCTCTTGCTCTGACATAAATTTATGAACTCGGGAACTAACCAAGTCGTGTGGCTTCCCAGCTGACTTTAACAAATATGCCCATTTCATTTCATTTAGTCATCAGAATACCAGGGGGCTAGGTTGTTTCAGACTCATTGCAGATGGTATAGGGTTCGCAGGAACACAGGAGGCTTTCGTGTCACAGTCCTGTAAATTATGACAGTGGAGGGGCCCTCTTTCCTAAATACATGTCAGTGTTTGACATGCTCACAGCTTCAAGGAGCATTTTCTGTTTCAACACTTCACAGGTATATGTAAAGGACATTTGTTTCCAATTAACCAAAACGTGAAAAATACATCTTCCAGGTTCGTACTTTTACTAGCCATGTTTAAACATAAATCAATATTATGTCTATATTTAAAATGTCGTGGAAGCACAGTTTTGTTCCCTGACCCCCAGGGGCCCTGTCCTTCTAAGCTGGAAAGTTACTGGAAGCAGACTAGTAGGTACAGACTGGAGACATATAGTTAAGTGCAACCTCAGACCAATTGAAGGGAAGACTATTTCTAAGTTACTGCTAGAAATGAAAAAAAATATCTTCATAGGAATACAACTTGATCATATCCAAATATGCAAAGAAAACAAAACTAGATAAATTATTGTTACAAAGATATTTACTTAAATGAATATAACATTTATTTGTAAGTGGAATAGAAACTTTACTTAGGAGGTAGGTTCTAAGTGTTTGAGGGCATATAAAACAGAGTCATACTTGTGGGTTGTTTTTTTTTTCCATTTTGTTCCATTTCATTTTGTTTTGCTGAGATGTCTATCATTGATTCAGCACTTTCTATGTCACAGGAGTATGCTAAAATGTTTTACATGCATTTTCTAATTTAATCCTTATAGCTCTTTATGAGGTGGCTATTAGTATCATCATTTTACAGATGAAGAGACCGGTGTTCGTAGAGGCTAGGTAATTTACCAGAAACAAATAAGGGCAGAGAAGGGACTTGATCTTCCTGATTCCATGCTGTGGTTTGTCTAGTTCAACAAGAATGATAGAATATTTTCCAAATGTGTGTTTGTCAAACTTTTCTATAAGATCTACCCTGGGAACAGAGATGACAGAGTAAACATGCAATCCCAGGAGGTCTAGAAACAGCCTAAAACGATCACCATAGGCTTGCAATTTCTTGAAGGCCTTGCTTTTTATCTTAAAAATTCATACAAATTTGCCATTGTATTCCAATGTGTTTGTCTTCATCCAAATAATAATGTATTTTATAATTTATCATTAGGGTAATTTCTTTTTTTACTAATCTCCTTGGATAAAGAATGATATGCTGTTATATTTCAGGCTATTAGGTAGCTCTAGAGAAAGCTGACCCCAATAACAGGTTTAATGTCCAGGAAAATTTTTTGTCTTCATTTTGTTATAAATATGTAGGTACAAACAGCAACCTTTTTTTCCACCACCGCTTTACAGACTATGTCAGGGTAACAATCAGGAAAATGCCCAAAATAGGAGGTGAAATACTTTCCATCCAAGATACTCTGGATGGAAATTTCCATAAGCATATCTTCCTGCTGAGAGGTCAAACTACAAACTGAGAAAATCCCTGATCCACTCTTCCATCTCTTTTACTACCTCGAACAACAATCTCCAAAGAACATTTTTAGTGAGGGAAAAAAGGCCTGATTATACTGCTCTTTGTTTTATCTCTAACATAGTACATAGGTCTTCCTTACCCATTAATGGACTGAGAGTCTCAAATGGTCCCTATAATCAACTCTCTTCATCCAACTCTCAAACTTCATTTTAGTTATAGCTGCCTTGTTGGGAGCAGCAAACCATTCCCAGTTTTGTCTTACAGTTGAGAATTAGGCTTCAAAGAATATCTTCTCAATAGGCCCATTATGTGCATTCACTACGCCATTTAAGAGAAAAATAAATTTATTTACATTTTCTAGGCATTAATCTTTGTCATGACATCTTTTTTCTTCATGAAAAAAAAATAACATAAAAATGTCTATTTCCTGAGATTCAGCAGAAATGTGAGCCTAGTCAAATTTTCATCCCGTGTCTGCAGAAGATTTCCCATAATTAATCCATTTTAAAGCAATAGTGAGCAACTAAAATTACATGGTGTTTCAATTGCATCATGAATAGGACTTGTACTTGTTCAACACACTGATCATGTCAGCATAAACTTCTGCTGTCATATAATTAGTTCTAAGGTAACCACAGAGTTCAAATAACTGACTAGTGAATGTTCTGATCACTCAGTACCCATATAATTTTCCAGTCTGGGGCTTTTTAGGAAGAAAAACCCATACCAAATTTTTGTAAACAAGAAAAAGTGGGATTCTGCTGGTTTCCTTTGGTCAGGCAAGGAAGCCATGCACTTCCCAAATTTTAGGTTAAACTGGCTTTCCAGGAAAAGGTACCATGTCTGTCCTTGTCTTTGAAAATACTTTGACACAAATCCACACGCATGTAGAGTTATGTGTATTTCTGTATCGAAAACCTGTCTTTCAGAACTTCAAATAGTCACCTATAATTTTGTTCCATCAGTGGGAATTCTAATTTTTTCCATCCCTTTTTTTTCCCTCTAATCAGTGTCCAATACCTGTTCTGCCTGGCTACTCATATTGTCTCAAAATTATCCTCTCATTTTTTCCCATTATCCTAATCCTAGTCTCCATTACCCAGAAAAAGCATAAATACAGAGAGAGAAGTTTTGGTATTAAATGGGCCTGAGTTCAAGTCAGACTGAGCCAAGTAATCAATGTGCAATCTGGAACACGTTGCTTAGTTTTCTCATCTTAAAAAAAAAAAAAGTAAAAACATTTGCTTTACAATATTGTCCTGATATTTCATTCATTCACTCGAACAACCAACATTTGTTGAGCTGCAACTTTGTGCTAAAATGTATTTGCTGGAACTACACTGGGGAGGAGAACAGACTCCCTGGCTATATGAAGTTGACACTGTATTGTATTCAATAATGTATGCTGTCCTGCATGCAATTGGAATGCAATGAGATGGCTATTCTTGTTCGGGTAATTGCTGCAACCATGCAGAGTAAAGACAGCAGGGTCTACAGCAGGGTAAGAGTCTTACCCTAAGGGTTTATTGTAAGACCTCTGGCATAAGGAAACCCAAGAATAAGAACAGGATTGGGAGTGGAAAATATAGTGATTATGCTTTGGACCCATTGAGATTAAGGTCTCTGTGAAGTAGGCTCCAGAAAATAGAAGTCTGGAATGCAAGAGAGATATAAAGCAGGAGATAGGAATCTAGTAATCAACGGTAGAGGAGCAATAATTTAAACCATTAGGACAAATGCAACAGATAATTTAACTAGTATGCTCTAATTTAAAATAAAAATTCTCAGTCTGGGCTCAGCACAATCTAGCATCTTTCCAAAGGAAACAATTGATCAGTCCTTCTGACTATGATCAATACATCCTTCAGAGACTCATTTTCATCCATCCTACACAAAACCCCGAGCATCTCTGGTTTGTACTGGCTCTTCTACCCCTTATACAATTGGGGCTATATCTGCAAAAAGCAAACGTTCATTTCATTTTTTAGATCTCATTTCTCAAGGGGTATTGAGTCCTGTGCTGTAGATTTCATTGTTTCTGTAGCAAAGATAACCTTATTTAAGTACTACAAAGGTAAGTAATTAAACCCACAAATGTTATAAGCTATCAGATCAATGAGAAAATCTCATGAGAAATTCCATTATCTTCTTCATTCAAGGCTCATATACTCTCCTTGAAAAAAATATACATGTTGTTCATGACCAAATAAAACTTACAGGCATTTAATTATGTGAATAGATTGTGAAGAGGGTAAACTGACAAGACCTTCTTTCTGTAGGAAGCATTGTGAAAAATGACAGTTTTGAACCCAAATTTCATATGTATTTAGGTCCATAAGTCTCCCTGACAGAGTGGACTGTCCTAACTCAATAATTAATGCACTGGGAATTCTCTAGGTAGACTATGATTTGGATACTTTATGGGCTATTATGTCAAGGATCTGTGTCAGGCTGGATGCATACACAATGCCTACAGAAAAATTATTGTCACAAGCAAAACTGGTGAGGGCTTTTTTTTATGTACTTTAAGAGTAAGTAAGCCTAGCAAAAATATATGACACCATTTCTAATTGCCTTGTATTTTTTAAGAAGTGAAATGTGCCTTCATTTTTATTTGCCCATAGAGTATACCTTTGAATCGGACTATTATATGTACTCTATTTGTTTTTAAAAATGGGTGATACACATTTTTTACTTTTGGAATATACATTCATGCAGTCGTTAATTTCCATATTGTTAATAATATACCTTTAAGTTATAAAATGTTAAAGATAATTGTTTTAAAAGAAAAAAAAATTGTTGACCATTCTGTATAAAATACATATGTTTTTTCTCTCTCTTTAAAGGGATCCTCATCCCCAAAATGCCTGTGGAGTACAATGTCTTACTCAATGCTGGAAGTGTAGCGCCTCTGACCTCCTCTGTTGGTCATCATCAATCCATCCTTCTGGAAAATTTGGCTCCATTCACACAATATGAGATAAGGATACAAGCATGTCAAAATGGTGAAAGTCTTTCAGACACTTGTCCCGGGCTTTTATTAAAAAAAAAAAAAAGAAAGAAAGAAAATATTTTATGAAAAAATTCATCAAAAAGGAATAGATTTGCGATTCAAATACAAAGACTAACATTTCACTTCTTATTTGTACTGGACTGTTTACCCAGAAAAATCAGACCCTGGCATTGAGTGAAGCATTATGCATTTCTGCACATTCAATCATGAATATTTAAATATATTAAAATGGTGGTTTTGCAAAGTCTTGCTTTATAAGGCCCTTTAAAAGAAAAACACCTAGATCACATGAAGGAATCATTGGTAATATAAAACAAAATAGGTATTATGAAAATTTCACAAATAGGTACTCACTTTTGTTTATTTAAGTTTTCTTTGGGGGTGAGAGGAGGCATTATTTAGAAGGTGAGTTACACTCGAATGAATCTTATGTATTTCACTGTGCTTCCCGGGACTCTATCTCATATATGCAGACTATCGCCCTGAGTTTCATGGCATAGGCTAGTGGTCTATGAAATCATCATCCATCCATGTGGTCTTAAGGAGCCTCCCCTCAGTCCCTTCATCCCTCCAAATGTTACATCATATATTAGTAAGAGAAGAAAAGATGGAACTCATATTGGTGTATAAAACATGTTGCTCCACCTGAAATTAAAGAAATGTCCCAATCTCATACTCGAGTGGTAGGAATTCCTACTTTACTTGTGCTTAGCAACTTCTGTCTAGAAATGAGAATCAGTACCCAAGGAGTTGATTAGAATGATGGGTCTGTGATCTTGCTTTGCCTCACCTCCAAAATTGTGAGTCAGTTTGCCGACTTCTCTTCTACAAACCAAACCAAGGCATTTTGTTTTGAAGGATACTGCTCTATCAGATCCAGTCTTCTGCTAATCAACATACAAACAGTTTTAATCCAGTGTTTTCTTTATTTTAATACAAAATCAACTGTTGCATCTCTATGTCTCTAAAACTATGCTATGGAGATACCATATTCTTCAAATTAATTGATCCTACATTTTGGAAGAGGGTCATTATTTTAAAATATTGGGAAAAATATTATTAAGAATATACGAGATGTGCAGGTCACACACACACTTATAATATTCAAGTACATTATCACTTTCTGGCTAGAATGACTGTAATAAACTAGAGAAACCACAGTTCAGACCAGCATAAGCATTCTTGTCTATGCCTCTATAAATTTGTGGTTACTTAATGCATTTTCCAGAAGTGATTCCCTATTTAAATACACATAAAATACATATATATAACATAAAATATATATACATATAAATATATTCAAATTATATAGAGATTTATAGTACTAGTCTAAAATAAGTGTATAAGAGTCATATACAAAAGTTCAGCTAAAATGATTTCCATGATCTCCTTACCCTTCTATATGCATATGTAACTCTTTTTCCTGCTTGACAAATTACTAAAGGACTCGATTTTTTTTTTCCAAGGAAGTTGTGGAGTTAGCAGTAGAACGTTTGTCAAAACGTCTGAAGCAGCCCCAGTGGATCTCAATTCCCCGGTTCTTAAGGCCCTGGGGTCAGCTTGCATAGAGGTTAAATGGATGCCACCTAAAAAGCCAAATGGAGTCATCACCAGCTACTTTCTTCACAGGTAACACTGACTATTACTGTTATTTTAAATTATTTTAATATATGTGCTATTCCAGGACTAAAAAAATCAAATACATATTATATTTCTGTAAGGGAATAAATGGGAATTCATGCTTTTTGGAGCATCTACGAGGGTCTAAGATTGGTACTGGAAGCTTCTACATGTGATCCAGGGAGGAAAAAATCCCTACCATGTAACATTTTTGTCTGAGCCCTGCTTGAAAAGTGAGACCTCACAATGCACAATGCCATACCTCTGATTAAGTTGTAGAGTAGTCTTCTAGAGACTCACTGACCAGGAAAGCATAGCTATTCCAGAGGAGGAACGAGGTCTGGAATGAGAATTCTAATTCTAATATTTCCCATCACATCCCACATTCCCATGCACATCATTATGTGCAGCGTGGGAATATTTTTTATCCTCAAAAAACAGGGTGCTTTCCATCTGCAGAAAGAATGGCTCTCCTCTGCACTTTCCCTTCTGCTGGAAGGAGTTTCCACTCAGCTGGCTGAATGGCACTGGGAATACGACAAAAGAAAGACAATGTCTTTTCACCATCATGTGCTGAATTTGTGAAGTGTATCCCCTTAAAATGAAGAAAAGAAGGAAAGAGAGAGTGGAGGGAAAGAAGAGGGTGAGAGAGTGAGCAGGGAGAGACAGAGAGACAGGGGGACCATGGGCATTTGGGGATGAAGGTATTGGGCTCCCTGATCCAGTCTTCACCTGATCCACATGGACAAAGTTTTAACATCTTCTTTAAATAAATAATGAATAACTAGGAGAGGAAACAGAGGAAGAAGAGAGAACGGGAAGGGGAGAAAGAAGAACCCTGGGGAAGGGGGAGAAAGGGGAAGACAGAGAAGGGAAGGCAAAAAAGTAAAACAGAGCATCAAGGAGGCAAAGCACCTGTTGGCTGAGAGCATGCTGTCTGTCCTAGTCCCTCCAGCTGCTATAACAAAGATGGCATAGACCAGGTGGCTCATAAACAACACACATTATTTCTCTGGAGGTTGGGAAAATACAAAATGAAGGTGCTGACAGATTCCATGTTTGGTGAGGGCTCCCTTCCTGGTTCACAGACAGCTGTCATTTCACCATGTCCTCACTGGAAGAAGCAACCAGGGACCTCCGAGGGTCTCTTTTAGGAGGGCACTGGTCCCATCATGAAGGCTCCATGCTCCCATCCCAGTCACCTCCCAGATGACTCATCTCCCAATCCCATCACCTTGGGGGTTTATAATTCGCCATACAAATTGGGGATGGAGGAGGCACAGACCTCCCGGCCATAAATGTCTAAGACAGGAAAGACACTAGGGAAGATGACCCCAGATTTAAGGGATTTGCAGATTGAAAACCCCATTCCAAAAGGAATATATTTACATTAAGCAAACAGAGAACAACACATTCTTGCTCAGACTCTCAACCCTATTGGTACATGGTTTGTTAGTCTCTTCAGCCGCCTCACACCTTCACTTGCTTGGTCCTGTGCCCTAAATATGTCTAGAAACTTAGTTCAGGATCCTCCTGCAACTTCAGGTATTGAAACCCCTTGATTCAGGTCAATCTTCAGTGACAATTAAGGGTGTGTAGGAAAATTATGAAAGGAGAAAGTATTATTGTATTTCTGGTTATGTAAATGACATGGCCAAAAAGGAGCCAGCCCAATTCTTTCTCAGCAAACATTAATTTGAAGAATAATATTTCTGATTCAAATACACACGAACACGTAAAAAATGGCTAATGCGAATTTACATTTTACGCTAGCACATTAGTGCAAGCTCTAAAATGCCCATCCTCTTGGAATAGTTTTCTTTCATCTACTTAATGCTAATTGTATGAGAAAAGCACATCAAATTCCTATTCTGAATAAAGGGAAATAAAGTATCTGTTATAGAGCAGGACGTGGCTTCAGTCTGTTGGTTTTGTAAATAAAGCTCATGATTACAGTGACTATTCCATGGCAGCTATAGAGAGGGAAAACAGGAAATATAATGCAGAAAGCCCGCTTCAATGAAAAATACTGTAAATTGAATTTGACAGCATTTGATGGCATTTGATTATTCTAGTCACAGCCAAACAATGATATAAAGAGTAATATGAAACAGAATGTGTTACTGCCTAGCAGACTCAAAAGCAATAAACCTTCCTCCAATGTGACACAATCACTTCACAATCATAATTGTAGCCTGTTTGATACCTCTGAGTACAGCAGAAGGGCACTGACTGACATAGATACATTTTGTTTTTTATTTAAAGTGAAATGAAAATGGCGCACTGGGGCTCCAGATACAATCGTTATATTCACCTACATAGGCATGAATCACTTGGCGGTTATTTCAGCTGAAGTTTAAATGTGCTTAGACAACAACAATATCAAATTTTTCTTAGATAGCTGCAAAAAAAAATCAGAAATTTGTAAGGACAGAAATAGAATGTAGACACATAGTTCTTTTTCATTCTGGGACTACATGGAGCCCCTTGTATAGTTATGGCCACGAGCCTGCAGTATTTCTGGGGAGGTTATGGCATGTAATTCCTGCTTCATCATTTGCCTCCTCTTTCTTGTATCGCCACCAAAGGAAATACACTTAGCTCAAACCAAAGACGGGGTTTGGCCTAGGCAGATAGTTTCATTAAATTGCAGGAAGCCAACTTGCCAATGCCATTTTGAAAATACCTGTCACTCTGCTCCCTCTAACCCCCTAAATCACTTCTCTTCAGTAATTTCCTTCCATTGTTTAAAGACTGCCCCTAGATACCATCCTCTAGAAAAGCGTCTGCGCAGATAAAGGGGTGTTGATGACTTTACAAAACAAAACACAATAATCTAGGAAGGATATGATTATTAATGCAATTGCTTCTGTTCTGTTTACCTGTTACTTTGTTATTTGATCTAGGCTACTTTGATCACTAAGGTGAGGAGCTACAAAAGACGTTTCTGACAATAGGGACAACATTGATGCTAGTGTTGTGCAACCTGTTTATCCATGGAGTATAGACAAGGCCATCTTGGGCATTAACTTTCTCCTCATAGCACATCTGGATATTATAATAACAATTTTTCAGTATTCTCCATCTTATATCTGTAACTTTGTAAATGGAGAGATCCCTCTGCAAAATCCGACTTCTAACCACAAAATTCACCAAATATTTTTTTTCTTAGGACCTTACAAAACACTTAATGAAATGAACTCCCACCATTTTAATAGAGACAAAATAAATACAAAGACTGATTGATGTGCCGTAAGAAAAGTATATATACAAACACCTTCTAAACACCTTAAAAGTAGAAAAGAATAATGAACTCTGAGTATTTAAAGAGTAAGATTTTGAAGGGTAAAATCTGAGATGGTTTGGATGGTTGGTTGAAATGGGAGAATATTCCAAGCAGGGAACCACAAGTAATAATCTTCTAGAATGGAAAATCAAGCCGATTGAGTAAAGTAAGAAAAGAGGGCATTGACTCAAAAGTGAAGGAATTTTTAAACAATCAATTCCTGTTGTGTGGAAAGATAGATATGGAGATAGGCAGATAGGTGATCAATAGATGATAGTTCAATAGATTAGATAGATAATAGATGATAGATAGATAGATAAATAGATAGATAGATAGATAGATAGATGATATGTTCATATCTACTGTGAGATCTGAGTCCTATTACCAAAGACCTTTATTATAACAGGAAATAAAAGTCAAACTAAGCAGATAAACCAAAAAAGAGAAGTATAATATGAAAAATATTAATATTTACCAGAAGGTTTACAGGAAAGAAGGACTCTTTTTTGTCTGGAATATTTATGGAAGAGACTTCATTTATTCATGGATGAAGCTGATACCTTTGGGGCTTGGCTTTACAATATAAAAATTTAGTGACTATTTTTAGAAATACTTTTGATGGAAAAAAGTTTAAAGGGACAGAATATTACAAAGGTTATATATCCTTTCTTTATGACTTATCCAAGGCATATAAAATTTCCATCAATAAAAGTAACTACTGTTAATTTTAATATATATAATATTTCTGCTTTTTTATAGTTTCCCTTACATAAAAGGAATCATATTGTTCATGCTGTTCTCCAATTTTCCTTGGGCATTTGAATGTACACACACACACACACACACACACATACCTCATTTATTTTAATGACTCAACTAATATTATATTATATTTATTATATTATATTATATTATATTATATGGATGTATGTCAATATTATTTAACTAGTCCCCTACAGATGGCAAAATAAGTGATTTCCAAGTTTTCATTACAACGGTAACTCTCAATTAAATAAAATCGTAAAAAAAAAAAAATACACCTCATACACCAAACATCATAGCTTAGCCTAGCCTATTTTAGAGGTGTTCAGAACACTTACATTAGGCCTACTGTTGGGCAAAATCATCGAACACAAATAATGTTCTGTGTTAGTTTTTATTTGATAATATTTTTATAAATTTTATAATTTTACAATACATTCTAGTTTATGCTTGTTCAATAAAAAGAAGTGTTGAACATCTCTTTATTGAACACTGTACTAAAAGCATAAGCCAAAATGGTTGTATGTGTACAGAAGGGTTGTAAGTGTGTCAGCTGTTTACCCTGTGCTCATGTGGCTGCCACTTGCTGCCACTGCTCCGAATTCTAAGAGTATTATACACAATACTGCTATCCTGAGAAAAGATCAGAATTCAGAATTTTGAAGTACAATGTCCACTGAATACATATCACTTCCACATCACGATAATATCAAAAAATTATAAGTTGAGCCATCATAACTTGGGGACTGCCTGTACTTGTGTTTTTGCTCATCCATATTTTCTAATTATTTTTCACAATGAAAGTATAATGAGGTGTGATAAAGACAAAATAGTAAATTCAGGTAGTCCAGCTGCAAATCAATCCTCGCCCTGTTTATGATTTTCCTATTCCTCTCTTTATGTGAACATCATCATCACTCTCTGTAGCAAGTTCTGCTTGGGAAAGAGAAATCACAACAGTTATTTTTAACTGAAAGAATTTAACATACGTAATTGTTAACTAGTTGTAAATTTGTTAACTAGGTAACTGGAAGGATAAAAAGTGAACTCTAAGACATCATGCAGGTGGCAACTGCTGGAAACAGCTACTGCCCTTGGAACTGAGGCAGCTAGAATTCTTAAAACTCAGTAACTAGAGGGGAGCACACCCGCCACCCACCTAGGCTGGGACCCAGACACCTGAGGAGGAGGCAGCTTCCAGCTGATGCAGGTGCCCGGGGAGAAGGCACGAGATAAAGCTAGTTTTTCGAAGTCTTGTTAAAATTTCATACTCAAACTTCTCGTAAGGAGGGAGGATTTGTTACTTTCAGGGTGAAAACTCCTGGCTGGAGAGATGCTTACATAAACAGCAAGCAAAAAGGAAGCAAAGAGTAAGACTCCAGGTCCTTTTTCCTTTCAGCTTTCTGAGCTCCCTCTGGCGCCCCCTATTGGCAGCTCAACCTGGACTCAGCCTGTAAAGCAGAAATGCCACTGCAGAGACCCAGCTCCACGACCATAAAGCCAGATCCAGAGGGAAAGCGTTATTGCTTAGAGACAACAACTTAATAATGGGCACATTTTTCTTGTTAACCAGGTTTCAGAGAATTTTGGTCTGTACTTGTCAACCAGTCTGTCATCCCGTCATTGCTTACACAGTATTTATTGTTGATTATAGTGTGTCATGCTTCCCTAGGGGCTGAGAATATATAGGTAAGTAAGAGAGAGTCTTCACCTTCAAGGGGCTTGTGGTATGGTATAGGAGATAGAAAAGAAAGAAAATATATTACGATAGAGTGTGACAAGTGAATCAATAGGAAAAAAGCACATAGAAGACCGATCAAAGTCATGGAAGCATGAACCATCATGGAACAGAAGGGCACTATAGGCAAGTATTTGATTATGACTGGAATGTAAAATGGAATAGATATCGGGAACGTGACGCTGGAGTGGTAAGCATAGGCTAGTTGCACGGCAAATCACTACCATTTTAAATGGGATTAAGTCTTAACATTTTTGGATTATCTTTGACATCTCCTCCGCCAACATCACAGTATCTACTCATTCCACGAAGCTGGGTGGTTCAACCTGCACATGGTATTTTGTGAATCACCTGTGTTTGCATTTCCTCTACCACCAACTGTAGTTCAGGATGCATCTTTATTCTTACGTAGTCTGTTGAGATAACCTCTTGACTGTGTGACTGACTACCTGTTGTCATTCCCATTCCAGGCAGCCTTTATATGACGGCTGGATTTGTCTTCCTAAATGCAGCTTTGGGTGCCATTTCTATGATAACTTTGTATCATGTGTTACATTTAACCCAGTGACTTTCACATGCATAATTTGATATAATTTTTACAAAAATGCTGGGACATTATACCCTATAAGGTTATTAACTCCAATTTACAAAGTGAAATGGAAACTTGAGAACACAGATGAGTTTTGTCCAAGGTCATCTAATCAGGTGGTTGTAGGCCTAGACCTACAACCTATCTCCTTGGACTACAGGTATTTTGGGTTTTATATTTAAATTAGTATCCTTATTATTCTTCATAAGGTGAAGGTGGCAGTTTCATAATCTGAAATTGCTAGGGGAAATGAACTGAGTTATTGGATTTTGCTCTGATTGTTTCTGAAGACAAGTGCCGAGAATTGTTGCAGGGAATAAAGGGGTAGGGAGATTTTTTAAGGTTATACTACAGTAAGAAAACATGAATATGAATCTCTTTTTATGGTTCCTAGGTTTAATACTTATCTTTGTTTTCTTCTTAGTGTTAAGCAACATTAAATTAACTCTAGTTGGAAAGGGGCATTATCAAAGGATCTCCCAGATGAGTTTAAGCATAGAATAATCATTTGGCTATTCAGAGAGAACTGACAATGTGGTTTCCCCAAACACAGACTGTTCAGGAGGCAGCACTTCCAGTTAAATGAACAGTTGAAGCCTAAATCTTAAATAAATTAGGAATAAGTGTGATCTACTTAAACTCTTCAGTTCAAAGTTTATTCAGACCTAAAGATATTCTATTTTTAACATCATAGATGGAGCATTCATCTCAACATAATATTAATTTATTGAGTATTCAGTGGTGGCAATAAATACTTAACCAGCCTGCATCCTTTAATTGTTTTGGTAGAGAATCTTTGAAGCTGACATAGTATTGCACAGATTTTTAAAATGCATGCTTTCAGGCAATTTTTAAAAGAATGTCACAACCACGGCTACCCCTCAATGTAGGAATTCAGGAGAGTTTAATAAAAATTAATTGAATTGTCATAGAAAGGTTGAAGCCAGACAAAACAGACAATTTTATTTCCCCATAGAAGTTTTTGTTTGTTTGCTGTATTATGTTCCTTGCAAATACCTTTTAAAAACTCACTGAGAGGAGTCCTTGGCTGTGAGCCCTGTGGTCCTCATTAGAATGGATCCCTCCCAATGACACACCTGGTACCTCGTATCTGCAGCAAGCACAAAGGCCAAACCCTGCAAACCTACACTGAGTGCAGAATCTGGCCCACGCATGGTAGCAAGGAATAATGAGGTGGGTTGCCGAAACGTAATTGCAGGTCACTGAGAGGTATCTATGAAGCCTCTATAGTCTCCAGCAGGAGGTTTGTCATTGCTCATGCTTAGGTCATTGTGATTTATCAACTTGAGGATCATCAAATTCCCAAAGCCAAAGATTTTAAATATCCTGCCTTTTTTGTGAGAGGTACTGTCATTTACTTTGCCTTAATAACCCTTTCCATTTTGATGGTTAATCTCATATGGCAGCATGTGACTATCCTGGCATCTGAAGAGTATGTTCATTAAATACTCCTAACGGCCTGGAAAATACCGCTTTATCCATCAGTGTCTATCAAGCACAGAGGAGAAGCTAAATAGGAGAGGGTCATCTCTTGGGTACATTCTTCCCCAACATAGAATACTACTCTAGTATATAAAAAGAGTTCATAGAAATGAGGCAAAAATGCAGAAAAGCCATGGAATTACATGTCTTTTGGCCATTTGTTCAAATAGTTACTGAATTTACTGGCCTCAGATGCTGGGAATATAGAAATAGACCAACCACAATTCCTCAGGAACCCCTTCTGGTTAGGTCTTCATCTTATCAGATTTTTTTAAATTTTTTTAAATTTTTTATTTTTTGCATCATGGTTTTATATCCAGATGAGCAAATAACTGTTCCAAGTGAAATAGCAGGTATTTGGGGCCGTACTAACAACTGACAATTCTATCTCTCTTGCTCAAATGCTTAATGCTCTATATGTTGAGTACCAAAAGAGCATGTGTGGGCCTTAGTTTTTATATCAGTCAAATCTACAGATGAGACTAAACAATCCTTTTCTCAGGTACTTGAAAGAATTTTTTTAGCATACTCTGCATTTTACTAGGTCTTGGAGAAGACATCTAAAAGGAATTTGACTTTTGCTTTTTAAAGATGTCTAGAGCAAATTCATATTATATAATTTATCAGGGTTTTTTTCTTTAATTCGCATTTAGCTCTATCTTCTCCATTCAGCCATTCTCTTCCTTTAGAGAAGGAATGTGTACCTCTGCTCCTAGTATAATGCGAAGTGCTTATTAAGTGCTCGATAAAGGTATATTGATGAATACAAGAAAGAATGGCCCTTACTTGGAAGGGTTATAGCTTAATTAAAGAAGAGAAAATTCAGAGGATGAGAAAATGCATGACTTGCAGGATGTGAATTTAAAACATTTTTTAAATATCCTGGAAGCAGAGGCAAAATGACATTGTGTAAGGTAAAAGAGAATAAGAACCATGGGAGGGATCCCTGGGTGGCGCAGCGGTTTGGCGCCTGCCTTTGGCCCAGGGCGCGATCCTGGAGACCCGGGATCGAATCCCACATCAGGCTCCCGGTGCATGGAGCCTGCTTCTCCCTCTGCCTGTGTCTCTGCCTCTCTCTATCTCTCTGTGACTATCATAAATAAATAAAAATAAATAAATAAAAAAAAAAGAACCATGGGCTTCCCGTCATCATTCCTCATCCTTCAGTATGCTAGTCAGGGCTTTATCGCACAAAGATCTTGTGGTTCCAGGAGCAGTGAAAGGGTCAGCCTCAATGTGCAAACATTTTGCAAGACTCTGCATTAATTTGCTACTGTCCTGTTGACCAGTGAGAATCATATGGCCAAGTTCAGAGTGAATATGGGAGCACATTAGCAATAGACATGGATAGAGGGAGACAAACAAATTGGAATACTTACTACAATCCATCTACCCTAGAACAGTAAGAATTCCCAATAATATCAACTTCCAATAATTCTGTATAGTGTAATTTCCAGTTGTGCAAAAAATAAAATTGTGCAATGTAATGCATGTGCACATGTACACACTTGCATACATATTCATAAACATAGAAAGATCCAGAAATATTTTTAAATGTGGTAATAGTGCTCACATATGTGCTTCTGATTTTTTAAAGTTTTTAAATAATGTGTGTGTTTCCACATATTGCATGTGCAATTTTGTTAAGGAAAAACTTCTAAGGTATACAATAAAATGTAATTATGGGTGGTGTTGCACTGTCTAAATGTTTTTATTTCTACTGTGGTTTCCATGTCTTCTATGAAATATGAACATTCTTTAGGATTAGCCAAATATATATAAAACCAAATATATATTTATATATAAAATACATATATTATTATAAATATATATATAAAATGTATATTATATATTTAAAATAAATATATATAAATATATATACATATATAAAACCTACTCTTAAAAAAATGATACTGAGTCAGGATCTCTCATGTACTCTTCCCTCTGGTCTTATTATGACAACAGAAAGGGACAGCTGAATTGACAACAAATTTTCCCGAAAAGCAATTTCTTATGTGCAAACCTTCTTTTGAAGTGTGCAGCTGTCCCTGATTGCTTTCCTGGTTTCCTTTCAGACGTCCTGCTGGCATTGAAGAGGAGTCCCTTTTGTTTGTCTGGTCGGAAGGAGCCCTTGAATTCACAGATGCCTCAGATACTCTGATGCCGTTCACGCTCTATGAATACCGGGTGAGAGCCCACAACTCCAGAGGCTCAGTGGAGAGTCTGTGGTCATCAGCAAGGACCCTGGAAGCCCCACCTCAAGATTTGCCAGCACCTTGGGTGCAAGCCACCAGTGCTCATTCAGTTCTGCTGAACTGGACAAAGCCAGAATCTCCCAATGGCATTATCTCCCAGTACCACGTGGTCTACCGAGAGAGACCAGATGATTCAACAGTTAACATCTCTACTGTGCACGCTTTCACCGTGATGGTAAGAACTTAGAAAAAAATAATAGCAGATACCTATATTATCTGGTTAATATGTTGACATGGATTTTTTTTATCCAGCTTATCGTTATTCTTCAGTTACAGTTTAAATACATTAAAATATTTCACATGTGAAAAAGAGGAATGTACTCATGGGGAAGATGCTGAACTGAGTATAATAGACATTGGAGACTAGTTTGCAGGCCACAGTTAATTTGTATTACCTCAAGCAAGAAAGTGAATCTCTCTTTGCCTGATTTCTAAATCCATGAAATGGGGATACTAAATATGTCTCTGTATACCTCATGGGGATGAAGCACAGATAAAATTAGACAGATATAGATGCAGATTCAGATGTAGATACAGATACAGATATAGATACAGACTCAGATCAGATATAGATAGATGTGGTATTATTGGCTCTTTGAGAAAAAAGAAAGTTAAACTTCTAGATCTATCTGGATAATATGTAGATACCACATGCACTATAACTTAGTAGTGATTTTTCTGGGCTGATCAGCTCTGACCCATAACACAATTTAACTGAGTTCACTTAGTATCTTCTGAGAACTTTCTTTATACCTGGCATAGCCTGATGTTCTATGGGAGATATATGGAAACAGGGTGATTCTTCTGTTAGGGAGCTTTCTCTTTTATAATACTGCAAACATGAGAATACATTTCTATGTTGCCAATCTAGGCATGCCAATATACCTGAAGTTTATCCTACAGAGTATAGCATTTATCAAAATATCTAAATAATACTTAGCAAAAATACTTTAGTGAAAATCCAAAAGAATGATTGCAAATGAATAGTTAAGTAGAGCATTTTCTCCCTATCCTTATGTTCAATTTTTTTCACATGACTAAAAAATAAGCAGTCTGTGAATTAAGGAGATATTATTAAATAAACTTTTATTTTATTTAGAATTCGGAATTGGTATATTTTTATGTGACATTTACTTATCTTTAATTATCTTTCATATTACATCTTCCTAGAGCCTTCACTAAAAGCATTAGAAGCAGTGCTCTTAAGACCGGATCTTTTTTAGTTGATATGTGATCCGTGGAGAAATCTATGACTTCTCACCATATCCTTGGAATTCTTGTTCTAAACTTCACCTGAAAGCAAAATACTGAAAAATAAACTAAAAATGCTGAAAAACCTTTGACAAGAGCATTCTAAATGAGATACCTTAATTTAAATATATTTTTATTGAAGGCACAATACTGCAATAATTAAGCCTCTGATTTCACAGTATGACTTTCAGAGGCCTGAGCCTAAACATCCAACCTCCCAAAACAATTCTATTGGAATTCCCTTGTGGAATACCCTCCAAATCATCCCTTCATCTCACAATGAAAGATTTAAAGTATACAATGAACTCTGTCCTATATTTAATCCACCAGGTTCTGTTTTTATCACACTAAAAAAGTTCCCAAAAAAGAGGAAGACCTATGGCCCCAAGCTTTTCACATCACATAGCCCTTGGTACATGGGTCCTGGCAACATAGCTTCCACCTGCCAGCCCAGTGTTTCTGTGCTCTTCCATTTTCTGAAGAGTAAGCCTTGTGTAATGCTAAAGAGAATGATCAGGAAAGAGTAATATTTCTGCAACCTATTTTTTAATGTTTGAATCTGTGTGCATGTTCAAAGTACCCCCATCTCCAAATCTGGATCTTTGGCCCAGAGAATCCCAAGAAAAGATTTCATTAGAGTCATGAGGAAAGGCCCCATTTGAGGTTTTTACGCAATCAAGGACTTCTGTAGAGCAGTAGGGGCAGTGTTCAGACATGGTTAGTGGGCCAGATTTCCAAGGTGGTCCCCTGCCCTCGTGGTCTCCTGACTCTTTATGGGCTGCCAGCTTTGAAAGAAAGAATCAGAAAAAATAAACCATTGTCTTTGAGTTTCATACATTTCTACGTCCCAAGAGAATGTGTTCAAGCCTTTTTTTTTTAAAGAGCCTTTTTCTTTCTTCAATAAGAAAAGGGTACTACCATTTAATTCCAATTTCTCATCATCAGAGAAGGATGTTTCTTTTATCCTACCCAAATCCTTCCTCTTGTCACTTAAGTCCATCCCTTCCTGTTCAGAACAGCATGACTTCTCTAAACCAGAGCAATGAACCTTCAGGGTCGAGAACAGATTATTGACAATTCAATCCAATTTGGCAAATAGTCATTGAGCACTATATTCAGTATGCCAATACTCAATACCATGGTCAACTGTGTTGTTGAAGGCTACCATGAGACTGGGCCCCTGGGCAGAGCAGAGACTGAGGGGAAGTTGAGTAATCAAGTCTGAGGCACAGATTATTACCACGGAGCATTTCAGATTTCTGAGTTTCTGCTGCTCATGTTCTAATGATTCCCTTTTAAATCTCTCTCTCTCTCTCTCTTCCTCTCTGTCTTCCTGGCTCTACTTAGTATTTCTCTAACTCCTGTTTAGCTCATGCTAAACATCTTTACTGTCGCTTTCCATGTCTGTGTTTGCCCTAGGAAATGTTTCAAGTTTTGTTTCACTGACCACTTTGGCTAAAATTCTCCAGGGCAAAAGAACTACATTTTCAATTAATTGGTGAGGCGCAGAATCCATCCCTACAATTGAAAGATTACAATTTAATCCACAGACTTGCAAGAGGTATCACTAAATAGTCTCATTTAGTCTCCTGTTTATTGGGATCCTATCTCTGCATGAGGGGCCACCAATAAATTGCCTGCAGTGTAGTGCCATCCCTGGCTTGTCCCAACGTCCCCCCAGAGTTGTTTATAGACAGGTGGACGTTGCTGGGAGAGCCACATAAAACAGGTGCAATGGATGCATGAATCCTCTTGATGGTGGCAATGGATGGAGAAATGGCAATGGGGGCCCTCCATGGGGGTGGAGAGCATATGTGTTGGCAGGAGCAGCAGCAGCAGCAGTAGAGGCAGCAGGAGAGAAGAAATGGAAAGAGCGTGGGTTTTAATGTATCACCAGCTTCTCTCCCAACCTCATGAAAAGTTTCATCTCCCTTTGGGCCCAAGTAGGTTCTTCGAAGGGGAAGAGAGAGATATCTTGATTCCTAGGATCTCTTCAGACCAATACTCTCCACTCCTGAAAACAAGCTTTAAGTAGAAGTCCTTAAACTCCCTTCCCAATTAGCTCTGTGATGAATAGTGCAGTGTCAGGAGAGAAACTGTATTTAGCCTTGCTTGGCATGCAAGAGTTCCATGGTGGTATTTACAGGGAACGCTCCTGGCGAGGTTGGCGATACTGCTGCCACCATTCAGATTTGTTTGCTTTTCCTCACTGGCACCTGCCATCGCACTGGCAGAAATAACTTGGGATTTAAAGGCAAAGGTGGTTTACCTGTTAGTCTGTGCTCTCAGTATATCCCTGCTTACCCCGCAGGGTTATGAAACATCAAGCCCAGATCATACCTTTGCCCAGTACCCTGAAAGATAGATGGTACTTCACTCTCTGTGTAGAATCAAGCATACGGTGCTGAGGGGTAAGCAAATTAGATGGGTCACTAAAAGTTGGCTTCCAATATGGAAATAAAATCCAGACCTACAAACTCTAGTTTCTAGATTTTCATTGCCAAACTTCCTTGCCCAAAGTCAAGGAAGAAGTATTCAAAATTTTCTCTTGTGGTTGTCTCAAAGCTCTTTACCGTTAAGTAGATATGTGGGCGGGGGGAAGGAGATGCTTGTTTCATAATTGCCATATGATGGAGAGTTTGTGAGTAAATTGATTAATTGGCTCTTAATGCCATGTATTTTTGGCTTAGTATAATGTAAAATATTATTGCTTCTTACATATGATCTTAATTAATTGTAGCTCTTAAAATCTGATGTTTCTTAGCCTTTTCTCCCCTTATTTATAACACAATAGAAATGCTCTAGGAGATCTAGGTATCTAGAAGGACTCCTTTGGTGACTATCTTTCCAAAATGAAGAAAAATTTGGTAATAAAAACAATTACGGTACTTTTTATATCAGTTTTATGAGCTGAGATGTTCACCTTTTATAATGTAACTGTATTATTCATTCATTACATAAAATTATAAAGTAGGGGTGGGTAAATGTCACACAAAACAATGAGCACTTATTAGTGTGACCCATTTTGTTGTGTTGTAATGATGTCTTTGGTCTGGCATTAACTTTTCATTTACTAGCCTTGTGCTACCTTTATCCCATTTTTCTAATAATACAGTAACAATCACAGGTATATATCAGGGATCTGCTTTGTGCTCAATATTACAGGACACGCAAACCACTTAAGTCTTCTTCAGCTTCATATAAGTACTTCTTAGAGAGAGCTTTATTTTTCTCTAACCACTTTATTCCAACAAGCTTCCTCTGGAACTCCCTTGCTCAATCATCACTACTTTTCAGGATGAGTCCTATGGTTTTCCAGTCACATTCAGTGACAAGGCCCAGCCCAGTGTTGATAATCAGGACTCATTTCAGGTGTTAAGAAAAAAAAAAAAAAAAAACTATTCTGAAGCCTGACTGTGTTGAGATCTGCAGTAGAAAAGAAAGGACATGTTTATTTTGTTTATTTTTTCCCTCTTCTTGAGTTCCCTCTTCTCTTGCTAATGTCCCCAGGAGTGTGGGAGAAAAGAGAGAATCAGACAAAAGGGAGCAGAGCCTTACTCATGAATCTTGTTCTTCTCCATCTGCCACTGTTTCCTGTGGAGTTATATGGAGATCTGGCATGGGAAACTCCATGATTCACCTTCTCTGATGCAGGCAACATACTCTCTGGCTACTTTCTTGCACCATAACTGCCCCCAGAGATTTACCCCACAGCCTCTTTTACCTTGTGGTTCCCATCTCCTGAGCAGTCAGCTGATACTGGGCCCCATCACATTAAAACAAACAAACAAACAAACATACAAACAAACTCATCCTTTTCTTGGCATCCTCCAAGCCTGGGGAAAACTCATTCTGCCAAATAGGGAAAGTACAGTTCATCCAACCCCATCTTCTATACTTGACCTGCCATGCTGGGTGAGACCCAGCCAGCCTCACAACCTCAGAATTCATTGAATAAGAAGCAGGAAACAGCTTCTGTGTTAAGCCATGATCCCCAAATCCTGGCATCACTTAGGAATCTCAGAAGATGCTTCTCCACACTAGTGGCTGCATCAAAATCATCCTGAGTCTCTTCCGCTCTGTAGTAAGCCTCATGAAAAGAGTAGATTGTCCATCTCCCCTTTCTTGCAGACACCCTCAATTCCTTCAAGTTGTTCTCTTGGATATCCCTCATATGCCTTGAGAGAGGGGTGTGCCCTATCCCCATTCCTTCTTCCCGTGTAGTAAGGAAATAACCCAGGGATGCTTCTCTACTGAATTTCCTTCTTCAACTTGCTGGTCATGAACCTGGATCTTCTCTTATAGAATTTGTTTTGTATAGATCTTCAGTGGAAGGTGGGCTTGAAGATGTGAGGCTGATTGTCTTTCTGTAAGTCCTGCAGAGGTATGTCCAGCAGTTCCAGTAGAGTTATGTATCGCCTATTTTTTCTAAGCTGTACTTATTATTCCCTAATACACCCTGTTACATAACTAAAGGGATCCATCCTCCTTCTGGTTGCTCAAGCCAGATAATCTTTGAGTTCTCCCCCTTCCTTACTTCTGTGTCCAATTTTCACTAAATCCTACTGATACTACTTCTAAAGTATATCTTGCATCCTTCTGCTTGCAGACCACATTTCTTCATGCACATTCTTCCTCCTCAAATGATCATCTTACCCTTCAAATAGATCTGTCCTCCTCCTTAATCGTCAGATTTGAACTAAAATGTTACTTAACTCGCAAGGCTGTTGCAAGGGCTAGCTAAATTAATGCACATGCAGAGTACTTTAGCAACTATAAATGGCAATGTAGATAGGATATAAAACTTGAGAAGTCCTACTTTTAGGATGAACAGAAGCGGGAAGAAATGAAACAAAAGTAGGAAAAGTTTTGATCCGTATAAAGCCACTGTACTACTCTGGTCATAAATGAAAAACTTTGTGTTTTACATATTTTAAGTATTCCTCACTTGCAACAAAATTCAGAGCTTGCAAGTTTAACTGTTTCTTAATTTATTTCCAGGTAATGTCTCAAGTATTAGATTGGGCTCCATTTCTTAGCTAAGTCACCTGGAGCAAAAGCATGCTCTTTGTGTCTCTAAGGTTTGGCACTGACCCATTTCCCCTTCTACCAAAATATCTCAGTCTTGTCCCTCTAAGAATCCTCATTAGACTTCTTCTCTAGATGCAGTTTTATTTACCTACCATGATGCTCAGTGGACCCTGCCCATTCCTGATCTGGAATCCTGTCAGCAAAACATGAGGTCTTCTGATAACAGACACACACACACACACACACACACACACACAAACACATTTCACACGTCCCACAGACTCAAACTGGCATCAGCCTACTTGACCTGTGCCAAAGAGCAGGCTATCAGTATATGAGGGGCAGTTGGTGAGGAGGCCATTCACCCTTTCATTCCAGTATGTTGTTCGTTTTCATCTTTAACTGAAGGGTAAAGACACCTAAGAATTCCACAGAACCTTGTTAAATACATATATGAAAAGTTAAATGAACTTGTCCACACCGTAACAGGCCCAGGCCATAAATTCAGGATATATGCCATTTAGCAGAGACAGCAAGCTGTAAATGGCAGTGAAGGGCAGGAGTTAATTGAACTACTGCGCTCTTGTCACAAGTGGGAAGTAGCCACTACCTGGGACAAGATGGCTTCCCCTCAAGTACCCTATTACGGCCAAGAGATCATATCCTGAGCTCTGCAAGGGCTTATGGGTGAGGGGGAAATCATACACAGATGACCAATTTTTTTATGGTTCACAGCCGATCAAAGTGAAATTCAGCAGCTGTTCAGGACAAGTGACCACTGTAACGGCTGTAATATAACCTACTAAATAGAGAGGGAATTGCATTAGAGCAAGAGGTTAGCCGTGATTATCGGCAGGTGAGTGCTTTATTGAAGTTGAAAGACCATTAACATTGATAGAGTAATTATTTCAACTTGAAAGTAATTACCTTGATGGGTGATAACTTCTCTAGTGTTCCCAGATTTGATTGGGCCAAACAATTGTGAGCTCCTGAAGCCTAGAAAAATATTACAACAATACTGTGATTTTTAAATTACTGAAACCACTGTTGGAATATTTTAATTATGCCGAACAGTGAAAAGATTTTGCCTTATACCAGCTAGTGACCTCTCATGTAGAGAGAGACATTTGCTTTTTAATCCAAATGCAATGACCCACACCCACCACCTGTGAATACATATGTGATGGGTTTGCAAATGAATCTTTTTGTCTTGATATAATTTTTAAGGTGAAACATCTTGTTAGTGCTGTAGCCGGGTGTTAACTAAGCTCGAACTGCTGGCATTGTTGATCATGTCTATGACCCAGGAGGCCCCAGAACAGTGACAATCTTCTGTCTTTGTCACAGAGGGTTCAGGTTTGTATAAATTAAATATTTTGATGATGACATGACAAAAGCTGAAAATTCTGGATGCCACGTACTGTGGATCCCAAATTTCAGATTTTATTTGGTCACACAATCACCTGTTTGAATATTTTTCTTGCTTGATGTGATGCAACTCCACTA
Organism: Vulpes vulpes; assembly: GCF_048418805.1. Lineage (NCBI taxonomy): Eukaryota > Metazoa > Chordata > Mammalia > Carnivora > Canidae > Vulpes > Vulpes vulpes. The sequence continues at coordinate 102,432,809 of NC_132784.1, read as the reverse complement.
TAAATACACCGTTATCAGGGAGCTTTCTGTTTATCCACGCTGGACGTCAGCAAACAAAATGAAAATTGAAAATCTGTGCCCCTTGCTTCTCTGAAATCTCATGCATGTATGAACATTATGAGTTATTTGCAACTAAGGACCAAAATGCATAAAATCTCATGTGTGTGATCAAGACCAAGAAATATCATGGGACTCTTCCATTAATCAGTTATTCACATAATTCTCTTTTGAGAATCTGTTGTACCCAGAAGCTACAACAGATACAAAGAAATACTCTTCTCTCTGTGCCTCATGGTGTTCTTGAAGCAAATAAGGAAAGAGATATATCATGATATCATAAGCAGTTATTTGGTCAGGCTTAGGCATTGATCGTACTTACAAATACTTCCAAGAACCCAAGAGGACCCTCGTTCATACCCCTGATTCCAAACTCAGCGCTCATCCTGCAGAACCACAAACCGCTGACTGAACAAACACAGCATCATGATTCTTAGTCATGCTGTCAGAAGAGATAAATGTGACATCACCTTCAAGTTCCTGGATGATTCCTTAGACCTTTCTATCATCTTGGCAGGGTTTGATCAGATGATCAGCCAATGAAGGACTGTCTTAACAGCAGCCCTTCCCAGGGCTTTTTTCCTAATCAAAATCTGACTCTCATAAGGGCAAAACAGGTTTCCACCTGTTATCCAGGAGCCACTAAAGAATGTTTTAGCAGGCAGGCCATAACTTCAGAATATATGCCATGGGTTTCCTCTACCTCTCCCTCTCTGCCCTGAATTCCCCTCCATAGACAAAGTCATTGGGCCTCTATTTCAGAAGGAATCCGAGTGCAGAAGTCTCTGCCAAAGCCGAAAGAGATTTGCAAACTGAGAAGTAAAATGACTGGTTTGAATTTGGTAAAACAGGAAGGGTTTGAGATAAAGCCACTGGGAAAGTGATAAGAATTTATGATTTGAATTGTAAATCTTGCCATTAAGCCAACCAAAGAGTGAAGAATCCTGACCAATCTGACATCACATCAGACTTCTTAGCACAGCAGGCTCAACGTGTGTCATACGCGCTTGGGCTAAAGATTGTATTAAGGAGCCCCTCAGGTACTCTGAATTTAAAATAAGTGTAATAACTCATTTTTAAACATTTTATGTGATACTTGGATTATTAAATATTCACATTACAAAATCAGGGAGTTTTAATCCACTCAAAAAGGTGCGTTGTCTACCTCTGAAAGATAATGGCCATGTCTAGATAGTAAAATTACAGTATATTTTTAACGGATGTAAATGTTACTTTTTGACAAGGCACAAGTAATGAATTTTATCATATAAGTTCCTATTGGGTGATTATGATACAGAGTTTTATTTTTGCTAAAGCAATTACTAGTGTCATGGCTGGATACCTGTGCCCATTAGTGGCTGGTTCTGTGTTTTTTTTAGGATGGTTATTGATCTCTTGCTGAGCTGAGATTCAGGTTTTATGCCAGATAGCTTGATTAATGGGTTGGTTTCTATAAGTGGACTGAATGGGGATAGAAACCAGGGGCAGCCTGCTCTGCCAACCCCAAATCCGTCAAGACGCATAGCTCATTATGAAACAGTTATCAAGGATACATGAAAAATTAATTGGGCTCAGTTTGATTCTGAAAAGAATCGGCTTTCTACTTGGCGCCCCCCCCCCCACTCTTTCCAGATGTTGTGCACCGGCCCCTGGAGAAACAGCAAAGGGAGATGTATTAATACATTGTATTGATTAGATCAAGACCCCTGACAGTTATTTGTAGAGATACCATCTGGCTGCTGTTCGAATTCCTTCACCAAAAACAGGACGTGACATGTTATTAATCTCAACTCTCTAAGTATAGACAGTTGCCTTTTCTGCTAAACCGCATTTTACCATTCCGTAGGAGACGGAGGCAAACCTGAAGGGTGCAGAAATTAAGGTTATTACACAAATTGAGCCATATGGTCCAAATATTTCAGCAAGAAAATTGCCAGGCAATAAAAATTGCTCCTGCCTTCCTAATGGTGTAAATTACAGTTTAACCATGGCTCTAATGATGTCCTTCTGCCGCCTTAACTACTGTTACATGAAGGACATTGTTTTAAAAATATAAAAAACAAGTAAATGCCAGCAGCGTGTTTTACAATCTGTTAGTGTGTCATTAAGAACACTGTCAGAATTACATAAACATAATGGCAGGCAACCCAGCATACAAAAGAACTCGTATGGAAATAGAAAGTGTCTTGAAAACTCTTCTTTATCTCTGTAATGTCAAGAGCACGGTCCCCTCTGGAAGTGGTCCGGGGACAAAAGCCCTGTCAGGTGCTCCATTCTAACTCCCGCGTGTGTCCCAACAGCCGTGTGGTCTGAAACAAGTCTCGTGAGTCCGGGGGACCCAAGGGACACATCTGGTCCCAGGCTAGGAGAAAGCTAACCTGCTCCGAAGGAACTGATTGAGGTTGACTTTTTTCCATATTTCGGTTGCTAGAGAGCAAGGAGAAGACCCCACCATCTTCCTTGATGGTGACGAGTAGTATTCAGTGCACAAATTGCACTACATTTCCAAAGAAATCAAGTCCTACTCTTTGGGGCCACCGTGCTGAGAGGACACGTCCTCAAGCCCATCATACTGTAAAGACTAGTACATCTTCGAGAGACTTGAACCCTTCAAATGCTTTTTGTACCCATCAACCCAACACACCCTGGCATTTAAAAATATATATCCATGCGGATCATAAGAATATCCACGTTTTGCTATTACACCATGCCCCCAACCTCTTGGCCTACCAAGGTGTTCAAAACACGGTTTAAGGTGAAGTCAGGAGAAAATTATATCATAATTAGATACATATGTGTGTGTGTGTGTGTGATTTGAAAGAAAACTACTCTTGATTCCTGTGGGAAACGTATCTGTTTTTTTCCAACATTTTTTTCTTCTTGACTTCCCCAAAGAGAGAAAGCCTAGGCTATATTTTGCTCTTTAAAGTAAAAATAAAATAAAATAAGATAAGAAGATAAGATAAAATAAGATAAAACAAAACAAAACAAATAAAATAAAATAAAATAAAACAAAATAACAGATAGCAAAAAAAAAATCCTATTTTATATGCACTCGTTAATATTAGTGAGGACCAGTTCTTAACATCCTCACGCCACAAAGGGCCAGGGTGGCAATCTGTTGACTGGAACATTTTCTGCCTGGAAAGCTCTTCCCCCAGAAATCCCCATAGCTGACTCTCTTTCTTTCTGGTCTCAATTGAAATGTCACCTTCTGTCACTCTTGTGGTGGCCTTACCTGGCCTTCCTAGCTGCAATTTCACTCCTCTCCTCTGTCTTATACACTTTCTGTTCCTCTTCCCTACTTTCTTTTTCACCTTAATATTTAACATTATCTAGAAGTATACTTTTTTACTCATGTGTCTTGTTTACTATCTGTTTTTCCAAGCAGAATATAAACCCCCTGAGGGCAGGGATTTTGCTTAGTGTGCTCCCGGAACCTAGAACAATGCCACTTTTAGGCAGCCATTTGTATGATGAATAAATGAATAATGAGTTGGTAAAATCTCCAATTAGCAAGAGGTAACTTGCATATTTTTTCTTGTTCCTATTCAAACAACAGTCATACTCTAGATTTTTTTTTTCCGATTTCTTGGTAATGCTGCATATTTAGAGGAGATCTCTGTATTCACAGATCAATCTCATTGAAGTAAATCATTGACGTGCTCCAATTTCAATCTCTGAGCAGTTTTTTGCTGAGAATTTTCTTCATAAAACACGTTGCAGCCACATTGCACATGACAACTCATTTCATCTTAATAAGTGCTTAAGAGAGTATTGCTATCTACAGTTTATTAGTGAGGAAACAGAAACTCAGAGAGGTTGAGTTACTTGACCAGAGAGTCACACAGCTCATTGCAAAGCTGGGATTCAATTTCAGTTCTCTTGGCTTCTAAGGTCTGTTCTTCCTACTACCCAGTGCTGCCTCTTGAATTATCCACCTCGAGGAAACAAGATATTATTCAGAAAAGCTAAATATCGGGATGCCTGGATGGCTCAGTGGTTGAGTTTCTGCCTTAGGCTCAGGTCCTGATCCTGGGATCTGGGATCGAGTCCCACATCAGGCTCCTTGCGGGGAGACTGCTTCTCCCTCTGCCTGTGTCTCTGCCTCTCTCTCTCCGCATCTCTCATACATACATACATACATACATACATACATACATACATAAAATCTTAAAAAAAAAACTAATCTCAATGAGAGCCATGAAAGATAGTTGGATACCATAAGAGATACCACATAGCATGATATGACTAATTGCCTATAATACTAATATAGTACACAACTTATGAAAGATTCAAGTATCATGTGGTTGGAAAGTTTCAGGGATGACTTGGGAGAGGTCTGTGCCTTAAATAGTGGGTAGAATTTAAATAGAATGAAGTGGACCAGAAATTTTCTCAGGGAAACAGAAACCTGGCTTTAAACATCTGATAGTGAGTCTCTGTGTTCAGAGGCAGAGAAGAGGACACTCTTCTAATCTGTCTCCATTTATGGGGCTGACATTAAAGCAGCTTCATTCAAAATAATCTCATCAGATGCCTAGCAAAGCTGTCAAATGAAGTGGTCAGGAGCATGGACGGGAGATGGCTTGGTACCATCCCACTGTGTCCTGGGGGAGACTAAGCCTAGCCACGCCTCACTCAGATGCAGCACCCCACAGAGCACAGGAACAGAGTAAATAACTCTGTAAATAAGGACTATTATGATCTGAAATTGGTGGACAGAGAGAAAAGCAGTCTGTAAAGATGTCATTGTGCTACTAGTGTTGATAAGATCCTGTCTGAAGAGACAGACTATTTTTTTAAGAAAAAAATATTTTCTCCTTTCATTTACCCTTAATTCTCTAACAAGGCTTTCCCAGAACCATGTGCTACCTAGCAAATCATTTTAGCAACCGAGTATGGTCTCATGGCAACTGACCCAAGAGTCCAGGTGTCATAGTGGGGGAAGAAAAGGCAGAGTCTTGGTTGGAAAAATTAGAGGAGACTTCTCCAAAGCTCAGCTTGGGAAACTATACTCGTTTAAAATATTACCTAAAGTCCTGTGTTCAGGTGATGATGCCCCACATGACTACAGACAGTGCTGGCTTCCAGCTCCAACCTCATCAGGTAAGTTTGTGATGTCATCACTGGCTTTGTGGCACTGCCCGGGGCCATGTCATCAGCATTCAGAAACAGCACTGACCATTAGGGTACCCCTCCAACACCTGCCCTTGAGATGCCCCAAGAGTCCCTTAAGGAGCAGGAGGGAAGGTAGAGTGGATCTCTCCTCTGCAATTGTCTCATAGGCAGGTTCTATACAAGGACCCATGCACGCTGCCATCTTTCCTTATGTCACCTGGTGCAATTTCTGATTTACAAAGAAACCTAATGTAGACCTAAAATTAGCTTCCCCACCATTGCTGTGCACATTAAACCATGACTAATTTTCTTCCTTTGTGACCTACCACACTCTAGAAATACAATAATTAGCACATTTAGGTTGAGCATAGTCAAGCCCTGGAGAGCCCATCTACTTGTCCTCTTTGCCCAGAAGGACCTGGTCATTGTATCTCATGCCTTGGCATCTTTTGTTTTCCTTAACAGAACGATAATTATTTATTAGTGGAATATATGCTTATTATATCCAGAAATTAAAGTTGTTAGGGACAGTGTGCATCCAGGTCCCTGCGGCTGGATGATCACATCTGTTAGAAATAAATCACTTTTAAAAAATTATATTAGTCTCACAGACGGTCAAGAAATGAAGCAAGGGTAGGGAGGGGCGAATAGGGCAAGGAAGCCTGATTTTAAATCTTGTGAAATAGAGTGTGGTCAATATGTTGTCAGCACATTACAGTGTTCAGACATCAACTCCATATTTCCCCTCCTTGAGCCCCAGGTGGCCAATTAACAGTATGTGCTATTTATTCATTACAAAATAGGCAGGATAAATTGAATGGTTAGATTGGCTAATAAGAATTCTTAACAAGTAGTGGAATAAAAAATGATGCATGAAGAGCTGAGAAAAAGAAATATCTGGGGAAATTCCAGAAAAAAATCTGGAGGAATTTCCCTCTTAAATGTATCCGGAATTTTCATCTAGAAGCAAGGTAATTTAAATGGAAATTTAAATTTTAAATATTCACTTTGTTAAATTTTCTTCCTAAAATGTATTCTTGTGAATTCTCTCATTGGTATTTCCTTAGTTTCTTTCCTTCCTAAGGCAGAAATGCAGTCCTAAATTACTCCCAGCGATTATTAGTTTCATTAGGATATTTTGATGCCTTGTTTTACAAGAGATGCCATTTTGTAGCCTCTCTACTCATCAAGCCGCAACCCAGCAAATGAGAAACCTGTGAATTTACTTGATCTTGTAAATATTCATTTTTGCAAATATGAAAGAAGTTAGGCAGGGATTATGAACTGATCGATCAACATAATTAAAATTCCATTAAAATATAGGTTTTAAACATACCAACTTATGCATTTTCATTTTGTGGCCAAGATGATATGTTTCTGTATATCTGGCATTTGTTCCTATCAATAATGTTCTCTCTCCTTGCAAAATGTATAGCAGAAGCTAGAAGGCTGTGAGGGTTTGAGGGTTTTTTAACTGAGGGAGCAGTAACTTCGACTCGATGTAGCAGTGTTACTAGATTGCATGCCTGGAGGCTCTATAGAAGCCAGTTGAGGCTTCCAGAAATAAGAAATTCTGAAGTCTCACCTTCAAAGATCTAAAAACATGTAGTATTGAGGTTCCTTGCTTCCTAACTCTTGAAGAACTTAGTAATTTTTGTTCAGAAAATTAAGGATCTGCATTTGGCAGGATCTGAAAGAAATTACTCAACTGGGTACCTTTGAAAGCCAAATATATCATTTTAAAAGTCAATGTTTGTTTCAGCAGTGAATGCTTCTGAAAGGAAATGACTATTTTAGTGTATGTGTGGCCTACTGAATATTTTCCATTTGGAGCCTTCAAACCCAGGGCTCTATCCAGGAGGGGGTCCAGCCCCTTTCTTCCCACCAGGAGAGTGCCCCCTGCTGGGTGCGTGTATTTCCACGTCAGACTGCTAAAACGTGCAAGCCCTCTGTGCACCAAACGTGGGAGCGGTTAGGATGTACCTGAGCAAAGGTTTTTGGAAAATCCTTGCCTCTTCCTGTACTAGAATGATTGCAAGTGTGGAAGTGGCCATAGTTCACTGCAGTTTTCTTTTTACTGCTGTATTATTGCACCCTGTTGGGGGATACATCTGAGCATTTCATGTGTCCTACTTTTAAAATGCCCAGATGGTAACTACGTGCTCTGGTTTGAATTGGGTAGCCCTCATCTTTCATGCTCTGTAGTCTGACTAGTTATCAGAGAGACATGAGACAAGGAAAATTCTCCCATTTTTCAGCTCCTCTTCATCTGTTTCTAGTCACCCACAGGGAATGATGCACTTGCGCGATTGTTAAGATGACAGTCACCATGATAACTGAACATCACTTCCCTGGGATGGGGACTGCCCTGTGTCCCCCTGGCTTCCCGCTTCCCTCCCAGCATACTACCTTTTGCAGAGTAACTGATTACTTGCAATCTTGTAAGTAATACGGGAGTGAGAAGCGGTGTAAATATTTTATACCTTGCCGAACCGCTTATGTTTGCCTTGTTCTTCTTCATTCTAGTCTTTAGGTATAACAGAGAATTTAAATCAAATTATTCAAACTGAGAAATCGTCAAAAGAACTAATAAAATAAATGTAACAGTGTAACTGGCTATAATAGCCCAAGTGCATAATAGAGGTTTAGTAGGATTTGGTGACATGCACATTTTATAGGGTTTTTGTCTCCAACTATATTCTTCAAAGTGCCATCTGGGCAGTGACCATCGGTATCATTTTTATCAATAATAGTCAGCACTTCCCACTGGGAAATTAGTCAAGGGGATGAGATTTTTTTTTAACAAATTATCTTTAAGCATTTATCTTCCAAAAAGTACTCCTGGATTTTGTCCATTACAAGGCAGCAACATAAGTGAGTTACTTGTCCTTATTTTAGAATTTCTTCGTGATAAGCTAGTGATCGGATTCCATTTTATTTTTTCAGAGAGGAAAATCATTTTGCTGTTTTCCATCTTAATAACGGCTTCGCTGCGGGAAGAATGTTAACATAAACCAGGTGTCTCCAAACTTTTCAGAAAGTCCACTCCTATAAATAATAACTTTTGTAACACACATCCCCATTACTTATTTGTAGATTATAAAGTATGCACTAGTGAACAAAGGTTACTTACACTATGAAAATAGAAATTTTTAAAGGTGTAGATATGGATAAAATTATCAATAGGATATTTGGTTAATCATGAGCTACTACTATCATTAGCTAGTACCTCAATGCACAATGTGCACTTATTGAAGTCATTAAGGATACTAGATATCAATCCATTTTCCAGTGGTCTCCTTGATAATTTCAAATGTCTTTGTCAAATTTTGGCCAAATATGACTGGATTATGAGTGTTTATACCTCATACTGTGGCTAGTTATGAGGTCGCACCAAAAGTAGTAAGTATCAAATTAGCCATTACTTGCTCTGCATTTGTGTATGAATTATTAGTATGATATTTGAACCATGTTTTTTCATTCTTTCAGGAATCTTGAATGTCACCCATGTTTGCAAAGATAGTATAGTTAAAACCAGATAATATAATACATAAGCCACTTAGCATGGAACCATAAACTATAATTTATCACTATGTGCTAAAAGCAAATAAGTAAATGAGATAATTATTTCCAGTTCCTCCATGTTGTAAACCCCTACCCCCTTCTTCCCTTTCTAGCAACTGATCCAGAACTTCATTCATTCATTTACTTACCAAGTCAACATGCACTTAATATGTGCCGACTGGGTATATAGCAGTGAATACACCAGACCAAATTCCTTCCTTCTTGAAGCTTTTATTTTAGTGGAGAAAGACCATAAACAAGATAAATTCACATACACATATACTTATAAGTGTATATACTTATATGTTTATAAAACACATACATATACTTTATAAGTATATATTTTATATTTGTATAATATATATTAAATATGTATATATATGTTTGATATATAAACATATGATAAGGTCAATAGAAAAAAAATCATAGATGAGTGACCAGAGATGTTGTGTTGGCTAGACAGGGGAACGTTCAATGGGACAGTTGTGGGAGTGGGGAAGGTATTAGGCTTTTGAGACAGGGAGGGTGATATTTAATGTAGGGAAGCAAGGGATGGCTTCACAAGAGGGTACCACTGGGACAGAGATTAGAAGGAAGGAGAAAACCATGCAGTTAACTGGAAGAAGAATTTTAGTTCAGGAACAGGGATGTAATCAGATTCTGGACTTCAGTAGTCTGGGAGTCCAGTTAATTCCCAGGACCCATTAGCATATGTATTGACCTTCAGCCCAGGATTCTGAAAGATCATGTTCAGCTGCTGATACATCTTGGACAGATCAATGCTTGTTGCTTAGGAATTTAAATCTCAACCATCAGATGTGTAATATATTTTCCTAATTTCCAAAACTGTTCATTGGGTTTATATCATTCACATACTGGTAATGAAGTCTTCCCTGAATGCCAGTCCATCCCTTGGCTATCTAATAAATTTTATTTCTTCTTGTACATTCTTTCAAAATGTCCCCACACTCCAGGCAAACCTGGTAAGTCTCTTCCAATTATAAAAGCCAGATTCAAGCCCAGGTGCTCTTGGTAATGGTCTCCAATCTTTCTCTAGTTATTTTGTAGTCCAGTTTTGATCATTTATAGCCCCAAAGCTAAATGTAACCACTCCAACATGTCAGATACACAAGAGTGGGCTAAAAGAAGAGAATAAATAAATATTTATATGCATGACACAAGAAACAAAAACCATATCATTTATAGAATTTATTTCTATACAATAAGACAAGAGAGCAGTAGTAATTTTTATGCCTTTCCTTTATTATCTCTCTAAATAATTGGAACGATTTGGTTGATGAGATCAACCAAACTCCTTTTTAAGGATATGAGTTCTAGTTCAAAAGTTCATCAGCTTGCAGTAGTCTTTGATTAACCTGGCAAGGTGATCCACAAAAGGGAGAGGGTGGGGAAACATTTCTAGGCTGCTCATGTATGAGCTTCCCTTAAAGCTTCATTATGTAATAGCATCCCTAGTTTTTCTCATCAATTGTGTCAGCCACCAGTAAATGATCTTTTTTTTTGCTTCCTTGTCTAGTTGCACAAGGTAGTCCAATTGCAAGGCAACAATTTCTATGAAATTATTATGGAATCATTTCTCTTCTATATCTCTAAATCAGCAGATTCCAGAGTCTTGGTTACAGTAAATGAAACTTTGGCAACATGGTCTTTCATTCTTATTATGTTGAAAAGATGCCTTCCCTCTCTGCCTTTTTACCCACTGTCTTCTGGGATTACTGCAGCAGATTAGAAGGCCACATTGCTAACTGTAAATTCCTTTTGACTGTATGATTTTTAAAATGAGTTTTAAACATGTTTTGGGACACCTGGGTGGCTCAGGGGTTGAGCATCTGCCTTTGGCTCAGGTCATGATCCCCAGGTCCTGGGATCGAGTGCCACATCAGGCTCCCTCCTATAGGAAGCCTGCTTCTCCCTTTGCCTATGTTCCTGCCTCTCTCTGTGTCTCTCACGAATAAATAAATAAATAAAATCTACAATTATATATTTTTTAATTGCCTAAATCTTGCATTGACTGATACAGTGCTACTTTCTTATCATACATATCCAGCATACTTCCCATATTGTTACTTAAAGTGCATCCTTTCTGTAGAGTCCTTTGTGAATGCTTAAGCCCCTGATGACTTCCTATGTATATATATCTTTAGTGCTTATTTCCATGTGTTTTTCTATGTGGCTTCATGAGTGTGAGACTCCCATTCCTAATGAGTTGCAATTCCTGAAATCTAGGATTTGCCTGTCTTCCACTTCTTTTCCACTGCCTTTCGTGCCTAGCACCATGCTAGAAAAAAGTAGATGCTAAATGAATATTTGACTGCAGATTTGACCTTCAGACCGTAAACCAATTTCAGCACTTTTCTTTGATGAGAGCTTTAAACAAAGCATAAAATCGAATTTAAACAATTACCCTTTGAAATCAACAGAAGCCCATATTTCCTTAGCTGCTTATATTAGCAAGGATCCGATTCAGGGCACTTTTCTTGAGTACTAACTATGTACCAGGCCTTTTCAGAAAGATCACCTGGTTTAATCTTCACAAAAGTCCATGAGAAAGATATTTTTAGATACCAGCACTCAGAAACAATAAATGACTTGCCTAAGGGCTTCCTAGTGTGAGTGACAGAGCCAAAACTTGAATTCAGTGCTTCTGAATGTAAGTTGACTGTTTAAAGCATCTAGATTCTCAACATTTTCTATCCTCAGTGATAAACTTTTTTCCTGTTTTGTCCAAATTGTCTACTAAAAACAATTACGCAAAATTAAAATTAATATTTGATTTGCCTAACTGGAAATAAAAACCACAACTCCTAGTTCTCAGCAAAAATAAAAGTTGTTTTTATTTTTAATTAAGTATTCTTGGCTTAAGTACATTTTCTCTTAAGGTGTAATGACTAAACCATGATCATTTCTTTTTGTTTATTCATTTAAAACTCAAATAAAAGCAGATAATCAATAGATCATAATCTAAAACTAGAGGATTTACAAGTTAATAAGCTTGAGTCAATAGATATTCCATAACGAAGCCCTCAATGGTGAACTTGACATAATTTGCTTTACACTAAGCTGGTTGACTTAATGCTTTAATTTAATTCCAATATTAACTGAAAAATCCAAAGAAAAGAAGAAAATTTAAATCCTATTATATTGTTTTCAAAGCAACAGCTCAATATTATGCCACAACTGCTTAAGTGTGCCACCAGTATCTGTCTAAATCACCTGAGTTCTGATTGCTGATAACCAGTTAACCCCTTTGGAGCCTTGTACAAGTAAAATGTGAAAGTTGCTCAGTGTTCTATCTTTACAATATCTTTTCTCTTAGCCTCAAGTGTTATCATTTTTGGCTCATTAAGTCTGCTTTTCCTGACTTATAGGCAAAAAAAGAAAAGAAAAAAAAGAAAAAGTGCACATTTGAGAAGCAGCCTCTATTTCCCTTCAGATGACCCTTCAGCCTGACTCAACAGGGAGCAGAATTTACACAAACAGGCTTAGGTCAAAAAGCAGAGGAAGCCTTCCCTGGTTCCCTGGGAAAAAAGAAGTGAGAAAACATCTACATCAGATATGGTATAGGTTGGTTTCCACCTTCCAAAGTCTGGTGGTGCTGGTGGGGGTGGTTGTAAGGAGAATTTGATGCAATACCCAGCACATGTCCAACTTTACGTACAAACTGTACAGTTGGGATGCCTCCATTCAAATGCTGGCTTTTCCCTCTTATAATTGATGACAGTTACTCCTGTGGACAATTTGCTTCATCTGTCTTTGCATGCATCTTTGCATGCATCTGTCTCCTCTTTCCATGCATCTTTGCATGCATCTGTCTCCTCATCTGAAAAATGAGAGTAGTGACTGTTTCATGGGGTTAGTTTAAGGATTGAACACCTTAAAATACAAAAAACACTTGGAAAGTGCTTTTCATATACTAAGCACTCACTGTGGTAACCCTTTGAGAAACTCTTTGGGGAAAGAATGAAAAGCATAAAGAACATAGGCCAAGAATAACTGGAAGTAGCAGCACCATCCACTGGACATAGTGGCCAGATGTGTCTCTCAGAACAGTTATGTGTGCACAACCAAAGTTCCAATGTTTTCCACTTGGAATCATTCTTATGACATCATTCATGAGTTCTTGGGTCTGGTTTTTGTGTTAGGCCACTGCCAGTCCTACCGTAGTCCGATAGCAGTGTATTTCAGCAGCCTTTTAACCAGGACAACTTTAGCTTTCTGGTACCATTGTTGTCACCAAGAGCAAGTCACTTTGCTAAAGTCAGTGGACTAGAAGTTATGTACTGGTTTTTTGTTTGTTTGTTTGTTTGTTTGTTTGTTTTTATCATAGCATGTCCTTTTCTATTCAGAAGGGATACTCAGAAAACAGAGAACAGGAATCTCACTGATTTTTATGATGAACGTTTTTTTCACATTTCTCCATCTCTAAAATCACGTGCCTCTAACAATTTTACAACCGCTGTAGGTGGCAGTTGTTACATATTTATCATTTCCTGTGCCTGCACAAACTTGATCGATGCTGTTCACAGTCTCGTCACTTCAGTTGAGTTATGTACCCGGTTGGTACTACACACGTTGAGTTTAATTGCCACTTAAAATGTTTTCAGAAAGATTACACTATGATTTTGCATTAAGGTTATTGTAGACGTAGAAAGGCACAGAAGCAGCAGCTTAATATACAATTAAAAAAAAAAACCGGGATCCCTGGGTGGCGCAGTGGTTTAGCGCTTGCCTTTGCCCCAGGGCGCGATCCTGGAGACCCGGGATCGAATCCCACGTCGGGCTCCCGGTGCATGGAGCCTGCTTCTCCCTCTGCCTGTGTCTCTGCCTCTCTCTCTCTCTCTCTGTGTGACTATCATAAATAAATAAAAAAAATTAAAAAAAAAAAAAAAAAAAAAAACCAAAAACCTATGCCCATACAAGTCTAAAGATGCCTTTCCCCAAACATAAAATAAAAATTCTAAGTGATAAAGAAAGCATTGTATCATTGTATCTTCATTCAATTGAAAGCACTTTGTTTCTTCTTAGGAATACAGAAAATAACTGTGTCTTGAAATAAATGGAATCCTGGATTCAAAGAAATGAGGTCTATTCCATAATGGTTTTTTAAACAGCTAGCCTGTTGCTAATAAAATGTTTTGATAAAATATTAAATTAATAGTTATAAAAAACAAAATCAACTTAAATAAAAGATCATGTATTCATTTGATGAAAATCTCTTGAGCACCCAAAAGGTGTCAAACACCTTTGGTATCCTCAGCCCCTGACCTCTAAGATCAAGGTCTAGTGGGGAGAGAAGGCAGGTAAATGAAATCACTGCAATGCAAGGTAAAAATGCCATGAACAATATAAGAGCAGAAAGGAGGAGCAAGTAACTGCCTGGACCATCAAGAAACTCTTCCAAATGAAGATGATGTCAAATTTCTTCTTAAGAATGGTTGAGAGTTGCCAGTAATGGAGGCACAATCTGAACAGAAGAAAAATCGTGAGCTAAAGCAAGGCCTTGACAGAGTGCAATAACGGGGCCCTCTGAGTCACCAGGCTGGAGCACAGGCCATAAATAAACAGGGACAGAGCATGAGGTGGCAGAGGGTGAGCCTAGAGAAGCAAGCTGAGGGAGTTGGTGCTGATGAGGACCAGCAGTGCCAATCACGAGTGCTTCCTGACCAGATTCAAACTATGGCATCCCTCTAACTTTCAAATTAGAAGTGTTGGCACTTCTTCCACTTGACTATGGCAATGACATAGAATCTAGAGAGCAGTAAGTGAGGTGGGAAGACATTCAGAATTTGGGAGGCAAAAATTAAGTCTTTCCACCTGAGGGTATACCATGATTTCCTCTCCTTGAAGCTATGTGAAGAGGGATAGAAAAACAAACAAGCAAAAAACAAATCAGGACATGAGCATTCATGTAAGAGCAGCAATGGCATTGCAGAAAATGGAGGGAGCAGTTCAAAGAACTTTGAAAGGTCACTGACACTCAGATTTAAACAATAAATTACCTGATTCTGCAGCATTCTTTTGATGTATAGGCTTCAGGACTACTCCAAATCTCAGAAACAAGATGTTCATCAGATCACTAATCAGCCTTGCCAAGAAGAAGGGTCTTTCCAGAGACAGTCATTGCAATCCTTAGCCATGTTGCCATCTACTAATGATGAAGGTCAATGACCTTTCATTGGGAGTGTTTCTTTTAGGGTGACCATATATTCTCTCACCAAGGTCTGTCAGCACTTATAATCAATACTGAAAAAGGAGACCTAGGGGCAGAGATCTCTACTTATCTGACCCTTCCCCTCCTCGGCAACAGCTGACCCAAGACCAGCAAAACCATCCGCCAACTAACAATCCCTCAGATCCTCTCTCTGAAGACACACAGAGATGGTGGTCAGATGGCCAAGAGTACTCTGAAGCTGTAAAGTTATTTAGACTGGGAATTGTTTCCCATGTTGGGCAACAAGAAGAAAAGCAAGAGAAAGAGATGAAAAAATCATGCAGCCCCAGAAAGAGAAATTCCAAGTTGACAGTTTTCCAATTTATTTATTTTTTTGAGTACAGTTGATTCACAATGTTATATTAGTTTCAGGTGTACAACATGGTGATTCAACATCTCTATACATTATACTATTCTCACCACACGTGTCGCTACCCTCCATCCCCATACAATGCTATTAAAATAGCATGGGCTGTATTCCTATGTTGTATCTTTTAATTCTCATAACTTATTCATTCCATAACTGAAAGCCTGTATCTCCCTTTTCACCCATTTTGCCCACCTTCTCAACCCCCAGCAACCATCAGTTTGTCGTCTCTGTTTACAGATCTGATTCTGCTTTTTGTTTGTTTATTCATTTGTTTTGTTTTTCAGATTCTACCTATGAGTGAAATTATATGGCATTTTTCTTTCTCAGTCTGACTTATTTCACTTAGCATAATGCCCTCTATGTCTATCCATATTGTTACAAGAGACATGATCTCATCCTCTTTTATGACTGCATAGTATTCTATTGTATATATACATACCACATCTTTATCCATTTATCTACCAATGGACACTTGGATTGCTTCCGTATCTTGGCTATTGTAAATACTGCTGCAGTAACATAGGGGTGCATATATCTTTTCAAATTAGTGTTTTCATTTGGGGGGGGGGGGGGCTAAAGACCCTGTAATGGAATCATTAGATCATATGGTATTTCCATTTTCAGTTTCAAAGAGACAAAGCTGTATTTCATATGCTTGGATTCTGTTCTTTCACTT
This sequence comes from Vulpes vulpes, assembly GCF_048418805.1. Lineage (NCBI taxonomy): Eukaryota > Metazoa > Chordata > Mammalia > Carnivora > Canidae > Vulpes > Vulpes vulpes. The sequence goes on along the minus strand of NC_132784.1, from coordinate 102,416,789 downwards.
TCTCCTTAAACCAGTCAAAAAGAGTTTCTGTTCCCTGTAACTAAGTACTCTTGGCAAGAATATAGATTACATCGTGTCCCACCTTTTCTATAACTACAGATTGAAAGTTTTAAAATCTGGGTGTCATAGTTCTTATTAGAAAATACAATTGACTTCTGGATTTGATCCTGATTTATTTTTAGATGCTTTGGACTTTTTAAGTAGTCAACATCCATACTTCTCATCCTTTCAAGCATATATGCTTAGCATTAGTCAGGATAAGATGGGAAATGCTGTGGTAACAAATAAGACTCAAAATATCAGTGCTTAACACAATAAAGGTGGGGAAAGCAATAGTGGATCTGGGTGCCCTTCTCCGTCTTATATTAATGACAGACCATGATAGGGAAGAGCATGATGGAGAGCTCTGTGAGATGTTTTTGAGGTCCAGGACTGAAAGTGGTTAATACCCTTCTTTCCATGTGCATTAGTCATTTTATTTATTTATTTATTTATTTATTTATTTATTTATTTATTTATTTTTTATATTTATACATTTATGTGTGTAGGGAGGCTGAGGAATATAAAAAAGTAAATGGATTTTTGATGAGCACTAATAATCTCTACTGCATTTCTCTTCTCTGTGGTCTGGCATTGCCTAAGATTACTTGTACAGTAATGAATAGAGAGCATCTTATTTTTTAAATAGTTTTTTTATTTTAATTCCAATATAGTTAACATACAGTGTTAAATTAGCTTCAGGTGTACAATATAGTGATTCAGCAATTCTTTTTTTTTTTTTTTTTTTGATTCAGCAATTCTATATATTACTCATTGTTCATCATGGTAAGTGTACTCCTAATCCCCTTCACCTATTTCACCCATCCTTTCACTCACCTTTCTTCTGGTAATATCTGTTTGTTCTGTATAGGTAAGAGTCTCTTTTTTTTCCTTTGTTCATTTGTTTTGTTTCTTAAATTCCACATGAGTGAAATCATTTGGTATTTGTCTTTCTCTGATTAACTTATTTCACTTAGCATTATATTCTCTAGATCCATCCATGTTGTTGCAAATGCAAGATTTCACTTTTATAAGTGAATAATATTCCACTGTATATATACATACCACATCTTCTTTATCCATTCATCTATTGATGATCATTTGGGCTGCTTCCATAACTTGACTATTATAAATAATGCTGCATATATGCTTTCAAATTAGTTAGGTTTTGTTTTTTTGTTTGTTTGTTTGTTTGTTTGTTTGGTTGGTTTGGTTTTGGTTTTGGTTTTGAGGTTTTTCTTTTTATTTTTTTTTTATTTTTTTTGGGGGGGTGAATACCCAGTAGTGCGATTACTGGATCACAAGGTAGTTCTATTTTCAATTTTTGAGGAACCTCCCTACTGTCTTCCACAGGGACTGCACCAGTTTGCATTGCCACCAATAGTGCAGGAAGGTTCCTTTTTTTCTATATCCTCAACAACACCTGTTGTTTCTTGTGTTGTTGATTTTAGCCATTATGACAGGTATGAGGTGATATCTCATTGTGGTTTTGATTTGTATTCCTCTGATGATGTTATGTTAAGCATTTTTTTATGTATTTGTTAGCCATCTAAATATTTTCTTTGGGGAAATGTCTATTCATGTATTTTGCCCATTTTTTAATTGGATTTTTGTTTTGGGGGTATTGAGTTATAGAAGTTCTATGTATATTCTGAATACTAACCTTTATCCGATGTCACTTGCAAATATCTTTTTTTACATTTAAATTAAATTTAATTAAAGGCAAACATCACATATGTCTACCTTCCCCCAAATGGTCAGTTCATCTGAATTAAGGAAATGGAAACTATTCTGACCAAAATCTTCATTCTGTGACATGTGTGTTTGGGCAAGTTTAGGCAAACATCAAAGGTTTAGAAGTCCCACCACCAATCCTACAGCATCTTGAAAATGCAAAAGCCAACTTGATTCTCCAATCTGGCAGTTGAATGTGAGCTGCCAAACTTTCATCCAATGAGTCTTTCCCACTCCATATAATCTAGGTTCCTTGGAGTAGTTATGGTTTTCCCTTGACAGCTGAGATATCTAAATTGTCTTTTAGTTTTGCTGATAGTTTCCTTTGCTGTACAGAAGCTTTTATTTTGATGTAGTTTATTTTTGCTTTTGTTTCCTTTGCCCCAAGAGACATACCTAGAAAAAAATGTTGTTATGGAGAGAATGTCTTATTTAATTGTTATATTAATGGTAAGATTTATAAGGATTTATCATTAAATAGGATTTACTCTATGACTTTTTTTTAAAGATTTATTTATTTATTTATGATAGACACACAGAGAGAGAGAGAGAGGTAGAGACACAGGCAGAGGGAGAAGCAGGCTCCATGCCAGGAGCCTGACATGGGACTCGATCCTGGGACTCCAGGATCGCGCCCTGGGCCAAAGGCAGGCGCTAAACCACTGAGCCACCTACGGATCCCACTATATGACTTTAGTAAATGCTGTTTATCAGATTAAGGATAATTTATTCTATATGGCTAAGAGATTTTTATCATAAATGGATGTGGAATTTATGTTTAAAGATTTTATTTATTCATGAGGGACACACAGAGAGAGAGAGAGAGAGAGGCAGAGATGTAGGCAGAGGGAGAAGCAGTCTCCTTGCAGGGAGCCCAATGCAGAATTCAATCCCGGCACCCTGGGATCATGCCCTGAGCCAAAGGCAGACACTCAACCACCAAGTATCCAGGCATCCCATGATGTTGAATTTTTAAAATTCTAATTAAAGTAATAATATGTAAATCAGTTTTTTAAGGGCTAACTCCTATATAATCATACTACATCTTTTAAGTATACTGTTGGACACTAGTTGCTAATATTATGACTTTTTCATCTAATCTCAAGTGATTTCAATATATTTCATATTTTTCTTGTTATGCTATTGTCCACTTTTGTTATCATCCCAATTTCATATACTGAGTTTGATATCTGGTCCATTTAACCAATTTTGGTTAAACACTTAGTACATAATGTTAATTATCTGTTACTCTCAGATTTAATTAAAAGCAATAGCAAAAAACTTCACTGGTAAAACTCTCTGGTCCCGGGAATTTTTGGAGTAGGGGGCTGATCCAGGACATTGTTTCATTTCATTATAAAGCTAGAATGATCTTTTATTGAGTGCGTTTACTTTTTTTTTCTAGAATTTCCCATTTTATGTACATTTTTACATTTATCGAAATTGTTCATATTTTCCTATTTCTAAGGATAACCTGATCCATGGGGACTGAGTGAGTCTCTGCCATCCTAATACCCCAGACTCTCTGGAAAAAATGTCATTTTGTGTTCCATAGCACCAACTTCCCTCTGCAAATTTCCTATTCCACCTAATGGTATTATTTATTCTTTACTGGCAAAAGGTATTATCTTTTTCAGCTCACCCTCAATTTCAGGTTATGTAAAAAACACAAAAACTGTATCACATTGTACTCCCTATAGATAAAAGTGAAAAATCATATTCATTATTATGTGGTCTAGTGTACATATATATATATACATATATATATATATATACATGTGTGTAAATAAATGCTTAAAGACCAAATAATTAAAGTCAGTAACACAGAAGAATTTACATTTATTCAATCATTTAATGTATATTTTTATCCAATACCTCCTAGGGCTTCATTAAAAAATACTTGGAAGGATAATGTTTATAAATTTAACTTAAAAGATGTGCTTACTTTCATAAGATGCTATGCCTTTTTTCAAAATATCATCCTCCATATATTCTCCATACAAGCCAGGGTGCTATGCAGTAAAAATGCTGTAGGAGTTATTCATTGCTTTAGACTCATCCATTTATTCATTCATATCTTCCAGAACTGTTTATTGAATATCTTAGGTGTAGAAGTATCTCTTAGATGCTTAGGATTATAATAATAAAATCTAGTACCTATTAAATGCCTACTACATGACAGACACTGTTCCAAGGCTTAACTCACTAAAGTTTACAAACTCAAAATGGTAAGTACTATTATTCCTTTTTTACATTTGAGGAAACTGAGATAATATGAGGCTAAGAAATAGCCCTAATCTAAAAGTTCACTTTGTAGTGAGAGGACAAACACATGAACATGCAAGTGTAATACAGTAGAAGATCTATTAAGAAAAGAGGTCAATCTCTGAGTAAATTCAAACGCATTCTCTTTCACAAGTAGCAGTATTTATGACAAAGAAATTTGGGACTCCTTGTTTCAAACAAATAATTTTAATTTTAATTGAAAAAAGTGTACATACATGAGTTGAGAATGTCAGACTCAATTGCAAAGCTAGTATTGATGTGTCATAGGATCTTACACAGGTGATTTAAACCATCTGGGACTTTAGGTTCAACTACAAAGTGAGGTAGTAGAGTTTCATAATACTTTGACTCTTTAACTCTAATTAAAAGTTTTACTAATAAGACTTATGTATACATGGATATTTCATATTTAATCACAAGTATTGTGAGTGTATTATCAAAAGTTGGAAATACAAGACTCCTTTCTTCATTGCACAAAAGTTCAAACAAATCTTTGATTAATCTTTCATTGGGGCTGCCAATTAAAGTGAAGTATAATGTAATTAAGTAGCACTCAAAGTAGTCTGTGAACCCCTTAGAGTCCCAGAAACTTTTTCAAGGGGTCTTCCAGGTCAAAAATATTTTCGTGTTAATATTAAAACATTGTGTCTTTCTCACACCCATTCTTTCACAGTGTACAGAAGAGTTTCCCAGAGGCTACATAATGTGTGAGGATGTTATCACACTGCTGGCTAATAGAATATATGCTTCTGTACTCTTTTGCTCTTTTTCTTTTTTTTTTTTTTTTAGAATTTCTTCAGCTTTTATTTTTATTTATTTATTTTTAATTTTTTTTTAGCTTTTATTTTTAATATAGCATATATTTGTGGATATAAAACACAGAAACAAAAACTTTGGGGGATCTTATATTGTTTTTAAGAAATATGGGTTCTGGAACTCAAATGTTAGGATCATTATTGCAGTTGACAAGAACATTTTAACTCAATATAGTACAGGAATAAAATTGTAACCATGCCATTTACTGGCAGTGTGGCCCTGGGCAAGTCACTTAACTCCTCTAAGCCTCAGTTTCCTTATGTGTCATATTATCAACCTCATACCTTTTTGTGAAGATGAAGTGAGATGCATGTGAAATACTTTATACCAGGTCTGACACATAAAAGCAAAAACTCTGTTCAAAAATAATTATCCTATTTTAGGAAGGATAGACAAAAAAATGGTAAACTGATAACTTTTTTTTTTTTTTTTACCACTGGGTAGATTACTTTTCACTGTATACTCTTCACATGAAGATACAATTTATCAAAAGTAATAACTTAATTAAGACATAAAAAATTGCGTTGTTCCTAAATAGATAATGGATCTTGTAGTTTATCTACCACTTCATTTTTTGATGACATTTATCGTTTCAAATTTATCTACAAAAAGAGCTAAGCAAACAACGATGGCAGCTCTTAGTATGAAATGTGGCTTTGCTGTAGATGTTAGAGCCAACTCTAAATTAACTGGCAGAGCACATCCATAACCATTTGCCATACACAAAACTTTGGCTAACCTGGTTTCTACATGCAAAGCAAGAAGGAAGTCCTGATATTTAATTCTAAATTAACAATCTCTTCAATATTATTGAACAATTCTTAACAAAATGCAAACATGTTCTATTTAACAAAATAAAAATGTGACCGCACAAGCCCAAGGCCCCCTAGCTACCAACCCCTTTCCTTGTTCTCTTTTACAGTCAACTTCTCAAAAGAGTTATGTTAATAGTCCCGGCTCCTCCTGCCAAACATCTGGTTCTGTCTTCCTCTCCAACCAGAGTTCTGTCTCTATGTTCCGCTCAAAGGCTTATTTCAAAACCACTTAGTACCAAATCCAAAGACCTTTCTGTGTACATCTTCTTTGACATTTCAACATCATAAAAAAAAAAAAAATCCAGCATCATTTGACACTGATGACCACACCTCCTTTTACAAAATACCGTCTTCTTTTGGTGTCTGTGAGATCGCACTCTCCTGGTTTTCTTCCTACTCCCTGGTCTCTTCTTGGTTTTCGTTATTGACTCATCCTCTTCTCCTTGTGCTTCTCTTTCTCACTCTGCCTCTGTCACTGACTTTGTGGCTGGGCCCTCTCCTCTACCAGTGCTCTCTTCCTAGACTCTCCCTAACTCTCTTCTCAGACTCCTCTGAGACTAACTCTGCACTCTCTTCTTCACTCCATCCCTCCATTTTAAATCCTGTCCATATTCATTGATAGCACAAATATTTTTGAACACTTACTCCCTATGAAGCACAATTAGAGACACTTGGGACGGGATACAGGTCTCTGCCCCTGTGCAACTTATACTCTAGTAAAAAGAGAGAAAGAATAAATAATAATCATAATAAATTAATGGATTATAAGATATGGTGGAAATGAACGATGAGTACTTTGGAAAAAAGAAAATAGAAAGCAAGAAAGGAGGTTCCAAAATAGGTGGAGTAGGGGAGGAAAGTACCAGGTTACAATTTGAATTAGGAGTGTCTCAATGAGAAGATGAGCTGAAGTTACCCAAGCCAACTTGTGGGTAGAGTGGGTTGCAGGCAGAGGAAACAGCCAGTACAGGACCCTCAAGGCAGGAGACTGTTTGATGTTTGAGGAACAACAACAAGACCAATGTGGCTGCAGTGCAGCTTGCATGTGGAGAGGAAGGTAGGAGATGTCAGAGGGGAAATTAGAGGGGGGCAAGAACAGGTTTCTACTCTGAATTACATAATAGCTACTACAAGATTTTGAGCAAAAGAGTCCAATGGTCTGACATGTTTCAAGATGTCACTCTGATTGCTGTGTGGATGGGGGTGATGGTTAAGGTTAAAAGTTGGGATACCAGTTAAGTTGACTATTGCAGTGATGGAAGTGGAAGAGAATGTCTTGGAGCAGGATGGCTATAGTAAATGTGATGAGAAATGACAGGATCCTGGGTGTATCTGGAAGTTAAATAAATTCAGAATTATTTCCTAATGACTAGATGTAGATATGAGGTGAAGAGAGGATGAATCTAAAGTTTCTGGCCTAAAACATTGGAAGGATGGAGTTGTCATTGTCTAGGAATAAAGGGAGGACTCTAGGTGAAGCAGCTTTGGAGGGTACATCAGATACATTTCAGTTGAGGAAACTGAGCACAATGGATTTGGGGATAGGGGATTTCCTGTAGGAGCTAGAACTCACATAACTGTGGGAAGAGCTGGAAAAGTGAAGATCCAGAGAGAGGAGTAAGAGGATGGGTAATAGAGTTGCCACTCAACCAGTCCAAGAAACCCTGGCATGACCGACCACCTAAATGGAACTGTCAGGGGACGTCAATGGGAAGCTGTGCCTCCGTGTAGCTATCATCCCTGTGAGGCCAATATCAAATCATAGACCCATGGCCACTGTTGGTCAGAGAGTCAGCAGGTAGAAGGAAGAGCCAGGTGTAGAGCAGAAGAGAATGAGAACAAACTGAAACTTGCACCTCTGTGCCCCTTTATCTCCACATCTAACCTTGACAAACTTCAAGGAATAATGAATGGTTGCCTCTACTTCATCCTCCAAATCTCTTACCAACTTTAACCCAGAACCACAAAGTGATGGTTCTGTCACAGAAAAAAAAAATACCATAAACTTAGTAGCTTAAAAAGAATATGTATTTGTTCTATCATAGTCCCATGGGTCAAAGTCTAGACATGTCTTACTTGGGTCCTTTGTTCAGGATCTCACAAGGCTGCAGTCAAGGTGCCCACTGGGCTACATTCTCATCTGGAGGCGTGACTACAGAAATAGTTTCTTCCAAGCTCATTCAGATTTTTGGCAGAATTCATATTCTTGTGGTTTTAGGCCTTGGGGTTGCCGGCTTCTTATTGACTTTGGCCTTCAGGACAGTGGCCTCCACCCACTGTCCCCTGCCACAGGCATCTCCATAGCCCTCTCATAACGTGGCAGCTTGCTTTCCCAAGACTAACAGGAGAATTTTGCTGTCAGTCAGCTGAGACAGTGTCTCTTACATTCACGTGAGTGGTATCTCATTTTCCATTTCCTATGAAGTCCTATGACTTCATAGGTCCTGCCTGAACTCAAGAGGAGAGGAATTATACAAGGGTATAACTAACTCATGGTCACCTTAGGGTGTGATTGCCACAGAAGGGGATTCTGAGATATATAGTTCCACTGTAACCTATTTAACATAATACAAACTATACAGAAGGAAAAATCAAGAGATCATATTAAGACTCATTAAATTTGAGATGTATTAAAAATAAAAGTGGAGAGGTTGAGAAGGCCATTGGATTCGAGACTAGATTTGGGAGAGATGTCCAATGACTCTCAGATGTATACTCCTACTAGAGATTCATAAATCTATGTGATATGTCATCTTAATAGGGTCAAAATTATTCTCTCCTTCCCCAAATCTGTTACTCTTTGAAACTTCCACATCTTATTAAATGTACCACCATCCATCCCTTTTTTCAAGGCAAATCCACAAGCCCTACTTGATTCCTCTTTCTTTTCTTTTACATTCAACCTGTTGTAATCCTCTTGGCTCTACTTCCAAAACATAAATCCACCACTTAATTCCATCTCCACCATTACCACCCCAGATCAAGCCACTAGCACCCCTTCCCAGACTTTTGCAAAGCCACTCCTTCTCTTGACCCTTACTGTGGACTGCATTGTGTTCCCCCAAAATTCATATGTCAAATCTGTAACCCCCAATGTGACTGAATTTGGAGGTAGGGACTTTAGGAAGTAATTAAAGTTAGATAAGTCTGTAAAAATGGGCCCTGATCTGATAGGACTAATGTCCTTGTAAGAAGAAAATGAGACACCAGAGACTCTCCCTCTCCCCATGTGCATGCAGAGAAGTAAGAGTAAGAGAAGTAAGAGTAAGAAGACAGAGATCTATAACCAGGTGCAAGACCTCACCGGAAACCAAGCCTGATGGCACCATGGTCTGGACTCCCAGCCTCCAGAACAGGGAAAATATAAATTTCTGTTTTTTTAAGCCAGTCTCTGGTTTAGGCCTTGGGGTTGCTGGCTTCTTCTATTTCAGTACTCTACTTAATACCTTCTTTAAAATTAAAAAAAAAAAAAAGATTTACTTATTTATTTTTTATTCATGAGAGACACACAGAGAGAGGCAGAGCGAAAAGCAGGCTCTATGCAGAACTCTATCCCAGGACCGTGGGATCATGCCCTGAATGAAAGCCAGACGCTTAACCACTGAGCCACCCAGGCATCCCAAATTAACACCTTCTTAACTGGCCACAATTTCTAATTCTTTCTCTCTTTATTTTGCTTATTATATTACCAACTTTTGCTCATTATAATGTGAAATTCAAAAGGACAGTGTCCACGTATCCTTTGCTTTCTGCTGTGTCCTCAGAGTTTTGGATGCTGCCTATTACACAGGAAGCCTTCAATAAATATGTGTTTAATCAAGAATTGAATAAATACAAGACTATGGCTGGAATGAATTCTTTTAAATATCTTTTAGTACAGTTTTACTAGTATTGCCATAAAATAGATTGCCAGAATGGAATTGCTGGGTCACAGAGTACACACATTTTTAATTTTGATAGATCAGAAGTACTGCTTTTTAATATTTAGTGTGACTGATTTGCCACTTTAAAATTTAATTATCACAAATTTAATTTTTTTCCTCTTCTCTTTTGAAAAATGAGCCATTTTGAAACCATTCTTTTTTTCTTCAATGTTTTTATGGTAACTGAGGCATCATCGTCCATTTTGCAAGAACTCTAGCTTTTGCTTTATTGATTAAATTGATAGAGCCCCTTTGTCCATAAAGAAAAAATCTGTGAATCGAATCTTCTTTTTGCATTGACCTCCCCCCCCCCCCATTACAAAATGAATGATGTATTCTGAGAGAGGGAAAAATGAAAACCCCTCTTTCCACATCATTCTTCTTTTCTGAATGTAGGTATTTATAGGAGTAGAGACATAAAAGTGCACACTCAAAGTACCAGCACATGCATACTCCAAACCGAACGTTTTGTTTGAAATTTACAATTGCTTTGACAAATAGCCCGAGTCATCAATTAAAATTATACATATCACAATTACTTAAAAGGAGAATATGTATTTATACTTTCTTGAAATCTTTCAAATTACACCTTAGAACAGTAGTTAGAACACAGAATTAGGAATGCTTTATCATTCTATGTGGTCATCAATAGTGTCCCTCATCTTTCTAGCTGCCTCATAGCTGTTTGATATGCACAAGGGACCAGTGCAAGAGTATGGATGGCTCCACATAAACATGTGCCCACTGTCAGAAAAACACACACCAGATACATGTGATTCTAATAGTGGTCCACACAGGGGATAGTATAATTGGCTTCAATTCAGCCCAATTTTTATAATCCCCACTTTGATTGTGATCAAAAGACAAACATCTGCATTGAAAGAATAATTACAAGTTTTGAGAGAGAGGAAACATTCAATAAAGATTTTTTAAACCTTATTCTTAATACTTTCCCATTACCTTTTATATATGATGATCCATACTTATTGGTTGAATAATATATAAATGAATTCATTAATTAATTCTTGGCAGATTTTTTTTATTTCATCAATCACTGACCATGACCTATATACCACAATAGGGCAAAACTTTAAAGTCCCATTATTCTCTCAAATTGCATTGTAGAGCTCTTTATATCAAATTGGTTCTTCAAATTTTTGTCTAACGTTACTCAGTGTTTCCCAACCAATTTTCATCCAAAAAAATTAGGGTGACTTTCACAGCCCACTCCAGTCTTGCCACCAATCTGTTTCCAGCCTTAATCCCCATTATTCCCTATACTTCAGCTCCATGCAACTCCCAGCTCATACCCAAACATATCTTGCATTTTTCTTTCTGTTCTTTCTTCTAATCACTCACATTTTCTTCTCCTCAAACTCTGCATCTTTCCTGAACTAGATCAGATGGCTACCTCCCAAGTAAGTCTGCTCCCCACTCCTCAACCTCCTCCCTTCCCAATTTGAAGTATCCCTTCATTACTTCCCTGTCACTAGGCTACAGCACTTAACACACCCTCAGTTGTGTGAATCTGTATTTATTATTGACCTGCTCTAGTAGATTATAAGGCCCTAAGAGTTAAGGACCTGTGCTATCCATCTTATGTCCCCACAGCAACTTTACAGAATCTTGTACATACCAGATGCACAAAGGTGTTTAAAGAATTGAACGGGGGGCACCTGGGTGGTGCAGGTTGGTTAGCATGTGACTCTTAGTTTCAGTTCAGGTCCTGATCTCAGAGTCATGAGATCAGGCCCAGAGTCAGGCTCCATGCTCAGTGTGGAGTCTGCTTAAGACTCTCTCCCAGCTCTCCCTCTGCCCTTCCCCCACCTCTAAAATCAGTCAAAAAAAAAAAAAAAAAAGAATTGAATGCAGCTCCTGATCAAAAATAACAGATGTTCTATTAACCATTTTGGCAGCTCTGTCATGCCACTTAGCAATACTCCCTAGAATATGCACACTCTTCATGCAGGTAAAAACATAGGCCATGACCCTAAATGGTTTTTCTTCTACTTTTTTTGTATTATGAGTCAATCTTCAATTCTGGAGCAACTTTGCATGTATGTGTGTGCCATCAAAATATGTTTTTGCCTTACCAGCCAGGAGGTATGTAGGCAGAGATGGCACTGATAGAGTAAATGCACATGTGAAATCTGTAAATTTTCTGTATTAACATTTTGCAGGCTGGGAAGTCTCATACTTAGATACCTATGGATAAGTATTCAAGGCTGATACTTGGCTATGAGTAATAAAAGATCACTTCTGTATTGAGACTGACATGACTTCTATGAAATGAGTAGTAGGTTTAAATATGTTGATCAACTTTGGTGAGGTTAAAGATTAACTTTGTAAGTGGAGAGGAAGATAGATCTTCAGAACCTATGCCTCAGATGATCTCGCTTTCAAAAATCTACAGAAACATTATGTGTTGCCTTGTCAGCCTTAAAATGTATATATCATCCTACTGATTGGATGTACTCTGTCCAAAGCCAGGGCTTTTAGGTAACAGTAAATAAGGGCTTTTCTTACTTCTCATGTTTTATTTGTAATCTAAACCAGAAACTTGACTATAACCCATTTGTTACTGTGTCATTATGACAAGGACAACTATAACTCATGATAAAACTAAAACCAAGAAGCACCCAAGTGGTTCAACTAAGAAAAACAGAGGCTGATATCATTAAATTTAGATTCCTCTGAAGCTCTCTTTAAACAAAGGAAAGCAAACTTTTGATGTGACATATTCTCTGGATCTTGGCATTCATGATAACTAACAAGGCAAAGGAATCTTGTATCTGGGTTAGGATTTATAGGCCAAAAGTCACAGATTTTAAAATGAGGACCTCAGGATAAGGAATATAGACAGAAAAAAAAAATCAGCTGGGAATGAAGTTGATGGTGACCAGGAAGATTAACCCCTACCAAAATGTAATAAGCACACACAATACTCTGTTGCTGAGCACAGCAGTGCCTGTACAGCACTGTTTTGGTTCATTACCAGGAGCAGGGTAAAAAGATTCCTAAGGGCCAAGGTAAGTGGGTTCACTGAAAATGCACCACAAAGACCAGAGGGAAAGCTTTGGAAACTGCTGGATCATCAGATCAATAGACTCAAAGATGACTAAGTTAGGTTGCTTTATGCAGTTTAAACATTTGTGCAGGGAGTCTCCCCACACAGCCTTTTATTGACAGCTACAGATCAATGGTAATTTTTGATCATTTTCAACCTACATAAACCTATTGACCCCATGGCCACCTTTGGGGCACTTCAAGTCGTCAAAAATAATCAGAGGAGATGGTGTAAAATTGTCAGACTGCTGAAGACTCCAAGTAGTTTCATGTGCCCCCAGGAGCAGAGTTGAGAGGTTAAAATGTAGTTCAAATTGCCAGCAGAACCTCAACTGGCAGAGTGTTCCAGAGAGTCTTGTCTTTATGTCTCATAAAAAGATATGCTGATTTGTATCCAATGCATATAAGTCTTTTTTTTTTTTTAAGGCTAAGTCTCATTGGAAATATTAGATTGTGGAGACTAGATTATTCCTCTTTTCTTCTATTGAATCACACTCTATCTGCTGCCTAACAAAAGTAGCTAATATACTTCTGGCATAAACATATGAATATTAGGTGGATACAAACACGGAAAGGATGAGGACACACTGGAAGCAAGCACAGGCTGGTCACCCAGAGATCAGGGATAACAATAAATCTATCACCTAAGAATCAGGAAGATGGAAGAGTGAGGAAAAAGAAGGCACAAAATAAAGACAATGAAGAGGAAGAAGTGAGAGTATTGAATCTAGATCATCTCTGTAGGGGAAGGAAGAAGCCAGAGCAGAGGAGCAAAGGGGAAGAAAATGACTTAATGATGGCTTTTACCAGTCAACAGAGGAGAACACTACATCCCCAAAGGAAGGAATTTAATCCAAAACACTTAAGATAGCATTCAAGCAAATCTTCTGAATTTAAGGGGAACAAAAAAAAAGTAACTGAATAAACAAGATACAACCCAATCCACAGAATGAAGCGTGCCTAAATTTTAGAGCAGGATTCTAAAATAGTGAACTTTGGTGCTGGAAATCCACTCAAGAGACAATAATATAAACGGTTTCTTTAAATGTCAAAAAATATATTGGTAAGGATCATCTTGCCATTTGTAAATTTTACGCACTCTTTTTCATGTGGCCTTTACTAAACACTGACAAAAAGCATGGTCATTCATGAGGTTTATCTAAGGGGTGTGTGTGCAAGTGTGTGTGTGTGTGTGCGTGCGTGTGTGTGTTGTAGCTCTTCAAAAATAACAGAATACAGGAACTTGTCCTCAGCATAAATTTATGCTATAAAAATTCTCCTTTACATTTCCTTTACATTTCCAATATGAGAGTCTTTCTATTTTTTTTTTTTTAAGATACAGACCAAAGTAAGCAAAACAACTACAGTAATCACCTTTTATAGGAATAAACCTCTAAACCTCTCTGTGTCAGGCCTGTAGGAACTTCAACTCGAGATCTGCAGGTCGTATTTTTACATTAGGTGGTGGAGGTTTTGAGGCCAGGGCGTTTTGAATACTTTTTCTTTCTGAGGATCTGAGCTATAAATGTTTATTAAAAGGATCTATAATGAAATCAGTTTTGTTATTTTTTTAATGGTTGCCTGGAGTGTGTTGGATGACTGAATGCCCGTTGTTAATCATTAAGTACTCATGTTACCAAAAGTGTTTGATAGTATTGCCATCTAGGGGCTGAATGGAATTCTCAGCTCTGAAATAAACTGTAATTGAGCAGGTGCTGCTATTGACAATATACATATGTTTTTGCTTTATAGCCCACATGCTTTTCATGTTTCTTATGACAAAAGCTATCTCTAAATGTCCCCCAACAGCCTACCTTTTTTATATATAATCTGTTAGAGGTGATTACTATTTGCTTTGCAGCTTATGCTTTTTTGGCATCTATTACTGAATATTCTGAACAAAGAGTTTTTCTTTTTTGCATTATTAATCTTGCCCATGTTTGCCCTATTTCTACAGAAAAGGAATCATTTATCAGAAAAGAATGTTTGTAATCGGGACTTGTAGCATCTTCAGATTTAATATTCATTATGGTCATTCTAGTTCTGTGCTATATTTATCTAAAAGACCAATCCAATGTTGTGGAGAAATAAGTTTTAAATATTTATGATCTAACTTTTAATATTTTAAAAAAGAGAAATTAGTATTTCTATAAAATTTGTTTCAGAGTCTGGTCGCTTAGCAAATGTTTAAATATTAAAAGATTTCAAGAGGTTAGCATGTAATATCATAATGGGACTTATTGAAAGAGGAAAATTGACTTACAAGTTTTTGATAAATAAAGGAAATTATATTTTCTCTGCTTGTGTTTAACGGATAATAAGAGACATTAAACAGTTGAAGCTTATAACCAAGAAATTGAGAAAAGAGTGTCAAAAATTATATCTATGATGTTTTGGTTTTGTCTAACCAGTTTTTTGGAAAATGGTTCAGTTCAATTTTGCTCCTTGTTTTAGATTTTACTCAAAATGATATTTGGATGCCTCTAAATTAAGGAGAATGTCCATTCACATAACTTTGATGCCTTCGGGTACCTACTCTAAAAAATAATTTCCTTGGGATGCCTGGGTGGCTCAGTGGTTTAGCGCTTGCCTTTGGCTCAGGGCTTGATCCTGGAGTCCCAGGATCCAGTCCCACATCGGGCTCCCTGCATGGAGCCTGCTTCTCCCTCTGCCTGCGTCTCTGCCTCTCTCTCTCTCTGTGTGTCTCTCATGAATAAATAAATAAAATCTTTAAAAAAAAAAAAAACAAAGAATTTCTCTTCTCTCCCTCACATTCATCCCTCTGTATCCACCAAGAAGAGAGGACAACTAAAGACTGTCTGTCATATTTAGGGCCCCTGGGTGGCTTAGTTGGGTAAGCATCTGCCTCTGGCTCAGGTCATGATCTCAGGGTCCTAGGATTGAGCCCTGCATCACACTGGGGTCCCAGCTCAGTTGGTAGTCTTCTTCTCCCTCTCCTTCCGCCCCCCAATCGTGTTCTCTCTTGCTAGCTCTGCTCACTCCCTCTCTCTCTCTCTCTGAAAAAGAAATTAAAATTCTTAAAAAAATTTTTTCAAGACTGTCATATTTAAACATCTAGTAAACCAAATCTGATCTTACACATCATTAAGTGTAAATATCCCATTAAGCCAGTCAATACTTCCTTATGAGTATTCACATCCAATGGGTATGCTACACAAAAGAAACTGTGTATGTATGTCTGGGTGTCTTTGGGTGTGTCTGTGTCTCTAGGTGACTGTGTGTATGTGTATGTATGTGTCTCTGGGTGTGTATGTGTTTGCCTATCTATGCACATATTACTGGTTCACTTGCAGACATAGTTGTTATTTATAAACAGACCTATCCATCCAGCCCAGATACAGAAAGAGCACCCTGGGCTCTTTCAAACCATGAAGACTTTTAGTTCTCACTTTTAGTTATGTAAAATATGCTAAATGTTCTCCCCAAACAGGAAAAAAAAATCTAATTCTACTACCTTCTTTTTTCTTTTAAATTAATAAAAACCAAATTATCAAAGCCTAAGTAACAATTACTTTTGGTAAGCTTTTTAGTTTTAGTTATGGTGTTTCTAACAAATGAGAACATTTTCACATATATAGCACCAGTAGACTTGTCTAACGGTGCTTGTGCACAGTTCAGTTCACTTGTTTTTGTTTTCTTGTGTCTGTTTCATTGCATTTGTAAGATGTAAATACTCACCAAGAGAATGAGAGAGAGAGACTGAGGAGAGTCCTATGTATAAACAAATGGTGTTGGATTTACTGCTCCAGTTAAATCTCCAAACCCTGAGGATTATCCCATTCTTTGTCATGCAACTTGGTGCTACTGATTTCCATCCTGAGCTGGATGCAGCACTGACCTGAAGCATCATAGATTTTTTTTTTTTTTGATGTTATATATCACATCCTTTGGGTTGAAGCTCTGGAAAGGCAAGGATCCTATCTGATCCATACTTTGTGTATGTCTGAAATTATACAACATTAGATAATATATTCAAGTGTCATGCAAAATTTAAAAACCACATTGTGTTCTTAATAATTCAAAACTCAGTTATGATATTTGTACTGTCATTGCTAATGTACCTTGGTCAGAGAATGGCCTTCCAGCAATTGTTAGCAATTCCTAAAAGAAAACTAACCTGGTAATTTTTGTACAGGGAACAAGTCATCAAGCCCACCTGTTTGGGTTAGAACCATTCACAACATATCACATCAGAATTGTGGCCACAAACCAGGCAGGAGAAGTTTCAAGCCCCTGGACTGTGGTTCAAACCCTGGAATCTTCCCCAAGTGGACTGAGCAACTTTACAGTAGAACAGCAGGAGAACGGCCGGGCATTGTTGCTACAGTGGTCAGAGCCTGTGAGAACCAATGGTGTGATTAAGGTAATGTCTACCCGAATATGAAATCATATTTGGTGTTCTCCAGATAAATAGATAAGCCCTGACATGCCATCAGGTCACTGTGGGAAAACACCCTTCACCGTCTGTTTAATCCTCCTTGATAGCTCCTCCAGGCACTTAATCAGAGATCAGAGAAAACTAGCTCCCATGTATTATGCTTCCTATGAACCCAACACTGGGCTAAGTGCTCTCCGTGGATTATCTCATTTAATTTGCACATCAGCCCTACCAGGTAGGTACCACTAAACTTCATGAGGCATATAAAGGCTAAATAATTGCCCAAGCCCACATTGCAAATGATCAAATTGCAATTTGAAGTCAGGAAGTCATGCCAACACCAAACTCTAAATGACTGTTCTTATTGCCTCCTGAATTATCCTGCCCAGTTACCTGCTTAAGTCTTTCCTAACTTGCACTTTGAGCAGAGCTCAGTAAGCAAAAGACAGGAAGCACCCCCCCCATGTCTGCTAACATGCCCACTTCCATGTGTAGCTGTCTTATTGATGTCATAGGTACATCTCAGGTTTTACCAGCCTGTGAGCACAAATAGGGTTGCATTTCCATTATTAGACTGTGTTTTGTTATTTTCAGTGATCACCCACATGCAAGCCAGTCTTCATCTCCCTTTTTGGATGTTCCTCTCCAACAGTTGTGGTGACTTACCTGTCAGTCTGTTACTGCCTCTAGGCCTGGACCACCACTCAGGCCCTGATCAACTATCTTCTGCAGGCTGAGACTGCTGCTGCTGTAGACACTCTGCCTCCTCTTGACCACTCCTTCTCAAGGTGTCAAAGAGTACCCCATTAATTCCACATAGAATAGTTATTACTGGAGAAAGCTTCCCTGAAAACTCTATGAGGAAGATGACAGCAGAAATTACCTACAGCAATTAACTTAGAATTGTAATTACAGCTCATGGGCCCAGGCACATCATTGAGGGCCTCCATATAGTAGCCTCACTGCTTAGTACAACGGCTGCCTCTCAGCCAAGTTCCAGGCCTGCCACAGCAGCCAGCCTGCCCACATATGACAGTGCCTGGCTTCCTCCACTCTAGGACAGGAGACTTCAGCCACAGGATCCAGGGTCTTAAAATCCAAGCCACAGCCCTAAGATCCTATCAGAGAAAGAGTCTCTGTCTTCACAACCAACAATGCATCCATCCTTGTGAGTGTTTGTTTTCCATTCCAATGTCTGCGTCTTCCAGGCATGACTGACAATAGGAATACCTAATTCCTTTACCTTCACTGACATTTCACAAAGTATGTAATGAGCTTCTACTAAGGGCCAGGTATTTATTCAGGAGTGAATAAGACAGTCAAGATCCTTGCTGTCACACACCTTACCTCTGTGTGTGTGCATGTATGTATATACATGAATGGTGGAAGTACAGAGAGACAAACAAAAAGTATACAAATAAGAGAATTTCAGAGAAGGATGAATACTACAAAGAAAATTAAACAGAACGATGTAATTGTGCCTGCTCGGGCTATTTTAGAATGGATGATCATTTGAATTGAGTTGACATTTGAGCTGAGTCCTGAATGACAAGACCGAGTCAGTCATGTGAAGATATGAGAGCAAAATGTTCCAGACAAAGTGAACAACAAATGCAAGGCCTGAAGCCAGGAATGAACTTGGTGTATTCAAATGAAGGGAAGAAAGCCAGTGTGGTTAAAGCATTGGCGGGGGGGGGGGGGGGGGGGGGGGGAGAAGAAAAAGAGGAGAATGGCAGGTTGGTAGGAGGTAGATTGTTCCAAACCTTGTGGGCTATGATGAGTTTGGAATTTATTCTAAGTGTGATGAAAAATTACCGAAGGGGTTAGGCAATGGAATAACATGATCAAATTTATGTTTTCCAAAATCACTCCGGCTGCCATGTAGAAAATGGACTCTAAGAAGACCAGTGGAGCTTGGGAGATACTAAAAATTTAGAATTGATGGTGCCTGGAATTACAGTGGGAATTTCTACCCTACTGTGAGGGTAGAAATGTGGGTGGATTGGAAAGATATCCAGAAAGCAAAGTTGACAAGCTCTGTTAATGGACTGGATGTGAAACATGAAGGAAAAGGGATTTTCAGGCCTTGAGTCATTGACTGAGAAGGTAAGGCTGGAAAGTGTACCGGTTTGAAGGGACAAGTAGGCAGTTGAAGATGTTAAGTCTAGAACTCTTTATTTTTGGAATTCATTAGTGTAGAAGTGGCATTTAAACCCACAGACCTAGAGAAGATTGGGTAAGGAGAGAATATAACTAGAGGTGATGAGAGGCTGGGATCAAGCTCTGAGCAACACAGAAATTTGGAGGTCAAGAGGGGAAGTGAGGCCAGCAAAGGAGATTCAGAAGAAGCAAGTGGGGCAGGACAAGTAGATGAGTGGGGTATTCCCAAACAATGGAGAAAGTATGTCTACTGCTGTGGAGAGATCAAGTGGAATGGGGGCAGAGAAGTCGTCCTGGATCTGGAGATGAGGTAATCATTGTGACTTCAACAAGAAAATCAAGTGGTGCAATGAGAAGCCAGGTTGGGATGGCCTGAGGAGAAAATGGCAAGGCAGGAATGAGGTCCCCAACTCTTTAAAGAAATATGGGTGAAAAGTAGAGAAACAGGGCAGTAGCCAGTACTAGTGTGTCAAGAGGTTTCATTTAAAAATCAATGAAAGATCCTAGAGTACATTTAAACAGGAATGGAAATAGCCCAGTAGAGGGAGATACATTGGTGATGCAAGAGATAATGAGAATGACTGCAGGGGTGCAATCTGTAGGAAAGAGCAGGTATGGGATCCAGAGCTCAGGTGGGCTCCACAGGGTCAGAGATAATTAAACACCTACTTTCAAGTTGAGTTGCTTCCCATCTTTCCCAACCAACGATGAATAATATGGGATGAAAGTGCGCTCTACATTTACATGATGGGTGTTCAGATAGCTTTCCCCAGAACAAAAGAATACTTTGTTCCAAAGGAGCAATCAATTCCTCCGTGGCATGCAAGAGAAAACAGCAGGACTTTTTCCATCTTCTAGTCATCAAAGTGTGTATCTCTATTTGTGTATATGTGTCCAGCAGACGTGTATGTACGTCTGTCTCTGTATCTGCGCCCACACATGGCCACACATTTTCATCAACCCTGGTTGATGGTTAACAAATGGTTAAGCCTTGTGATTCCATCTCCCACTAAACGCTGAAGGAGAGGGACAGTGTGGATAGGCCCTAGTTACCCCGCTCAGGAGGAGGTCCAAAGTGATTATCATCCAAAACAGGGGATTTGAATACTGTTTCCTACTTTAAAAAAATAAAAATAGGAGGAAACCCTATGTGAATCTTTTAAGTCAAAGGATCAGCTTCAGGGATCCCTGGGTGGCTCATCGGTTGAGCATCTGCCTGCAGCCCAGGGTGTGATCCCAGGGTCCTGGGATCGAATCCTGCGTCGGGCTCCCTGCATGGAGCCTGCTTCTCCCTCTGCCTGTGTCTCTCATGAATAAATAAATAAAATATTTAAAAAAAAAAAAAAGGAGGAGAAGAAGAATCAGCTTCCAGAGTCCTTAGCTTTTAGGTATGTGCTCATGTGATCTGCAACCCGAATTGGGGAAAAAAAAAAATAATAATCAACTTCCAGAGTCCTTAGCTTTTAGGTATGTGCTCGCGTGCTCTGCAACCCGAATTGGGGAAAAAAAAAAAAAAGAATCAACTTCCAGAGTCCTTAGCTTTTAGGTATGTGCTCACGTGATCTGCAACCCGAATTAGGGGGAAAAAACAAGGCACAGGACACCATTGTGCTTCTTTTGCAGACTTCCCATTAGCTGGAAAAGAGCACGCTCCCAAAGTTAGATTAGGACCCCCAAGAGGAGGAGCAGGGTGGAGAGAAGGTGAAAAGGGAGGAAAAGGAGTCGCCGCCCCGGAAGTCACGTGCTTCCCGGTGTCACCGCTCTGCTTGTCTTCCGCCCGCAGACGTACAACGTCTTCAGCGACGGGAGCCTGGAGTACAGCGGCCCGACTCGCCGCTTCCTCTTCCGCCGCCTGCTCCCCTTCACCGCCTACGCGCTGCACCTGGAGGCCTGCACCGGGGCCGGCTGCGCATGCTCCGGCGTCCAGCGCCTGCGCACGGAGGAAGCCCCGCCCCGCTCGCAGGCCCCGCCCACCGTGCAGTGGGCGGGGCCCAGGGGCGTCGGGCTGCGCTGGGCCGCGCCCCTGCACCCACGCGGGAGGATCGTCCGCTACGAGGTGGTTCGCAGGTGCTTGGACGGACCAGCCTGGGGGAATCAGACGCTGCAGGCCGACGGGACAGGGACAGCCGTCTTCACAGAATACGATACGGAAAGGAGCGCATTTACGTACAATGACACAGGTTTGCAGCCCTGGACGCGCTGCGAGTATAAGATCCGCACCTGGAACTCGGCAGGCCACACCTGCAGCTCCTGGGCCGCGGCCAGGACGACGCAGGCGCCTCCGGAGGGTCTCTCTCCCCCGGGGATAGCCGGTGTATCTGTGAGCCCCCCCAGACTGCTCATCTCCTGGATCCCGCCCGAGCGGCCTAACGGCGTAATCCAGTCGTACAGACTTCGGAGGAACGGGGCGCTCTACCCTTTCAGCTTTGATGCTGTGACCTTCAACTACACCGATGAAGACCTGCTTCCGTTTTCCACGTACAGCTACGCGGTCGAAGCCTGCTCAAGCGGAGGCTGCTCCACCAGCAAACCCAGCAGCACCACCACCCCCGAGGCGGCGCCAGCGGGAGTCAGCCCTCCAGCCCCCTGGACCATCAGCGCTACTCAGATAAACGTGTCGTGGTCCCCGCCGCTGATTCAAAATGGAAACATCACTAAATATTTGCTTAGGGTTGACGGTAAGGAGTACCTCGCTGGGCAGAGCCTGTCCCTGCTGGTTTCTGACCTGCAGCCTTCGACCCGGTATAATTTCTCCCTGGTAGCCTGCACAGACGGAGGGTGCACAGCCAGTGCATCGAAACCTGCCTGGACAACCGAGGCCCCGCCGCAGAACATGGACCCCCCCAAACTGCAAGTCACAGGCTCAGAATCGATAGAAGTCACCTGGAGACCTCCCAGGAACCCAAACGGCCAGATCAGGAGTTATGAACTTAGGCGGGATGGAACCATTGTCTATACTGGCCTGGAAACTCGCTATCATGACTTCACTCTCACCCCAGGTGTGGAATATGGCTACACAGTGACTGCCAACAATAGCCAAGGGGGTGTTTTGAGTCCGCTCGCCAAAGACAGAACCAACCCCTCGGCGCCCTCAGGGATAGAACCTCCAAAATTGAAGGCCAAGGGCCCACAAGAGATTTTAGTGAACTGGGACGCTCCAGTGAGGACAAATGGCCAGATTGTCAATTACACCCTCTTTATCCGAGAGCTGTTTGAAAAAGAAACAAAAATCATACACATCAACACAACGCACAATTCTTTTGACACACGGTCATTCGTCGTAGACCAGCTGAAGCCATTTCACAGGTAGGTAGCCAACTCCGGATTTGCTAAGAGTGAGCCACTGTCCTTTCCATAGTGTGAGCCCTCCATCAATTCAAATGAAGACTCCAACATCCATTCAAGTGATGTCCCCAGTCCCCAACCCCTTAACCATTGACGGTGGACTAAGCATGTCCTCATGCAGTCAAAACTTGCATAACTTCTAGAGAGCAAAATTCTTGCAACTGATATCTGGACAGTCAGTTTTTCAGAAATGTTAGCAATTCACCATGATGTCTCGAATGAGTAGAGCAGAGATGGGCCTCTTCCCTGAGTCTAGTCCCTCCTGAAAGCATCCAGGCTCCTGGACAGTTGTGAGAGCCCAGATGGAGTGATTTGGCCCCGGGTTGGGAAGAAAATCAGGTATTAAAGAGGGAAAAAAAGTGCTGATGGAGAGCTCTTACCAGCCGAGTTGGATTGGCCTAAATTTTCTCTTGGGGAAGGCTTGCTTACTGAATCCAGCACTTCTTCCAGAGATAATGAGACTCATCAGACTCTCTTTCCTCAACCCCTTAGAATTCCCCCGGTCTGATCTCCTGACATCCCAGGATGGTGCTCCTTTGCTAGCTCATGTTTCTCGATGGTCTCCTCTGGGCTCTGTGGCATGCATGGATGTGTGTTGCTCTCCATACAGAGGAATCTTACACTGGCCATTTCCTATAGCTTGAAGAATTACTTGGCATTTTTCCCCATCACATTTTAAGTAACTTACATCCCCAGAGAGAAGAGTAATAAAAGACATTTTATGTTTAAAATTTAGTAAAATGAACAGAACCACTTAAAAAAAATTAAAGGCTGAAAGAGTGTTGATTTCCAACCACCACTGGTAAAATTCAGCTATTATTGTAATCTACTGATGTGTAGATTAGATCCCTCCTATAATTATCTCTGATATATAGTGCTGTTTAAATGAAACATTCATGGTCTTATGCATCTACTCATGACAATTATTTAAGGTCGCATTAAATATTAAACAGTAATTAAAACTTCCGCAGGTATCTTTCATAGCTAATCCACATGCTGTGTGAGTTGCCTTTTATCTTATTCTGATTCGGGGCATTAAAAAGACCCAGGTTAGCTGCCGAGCTGAATGTTTTATACTGGCTTCCTCTTTACCCTAACTGGTACCTGCAAGTTTGAAAAATCGTATCAACTTGCTCCCCTTTGAAACTCGTAGTCAAGAAGATTTCTGGAGAAAAAAAAAAAAAGTTTCCAGGTGTGAAAGAAGCATTTTTCATAGGCTGGAGGGAAAAAAAAAAGTTTGATTATAAGCCTAGCAATGATATTTAAGGCGATAAGAGCTGTCTCTTCACTATCTACTCTAATTGAAGATGTAAGTGACATTAATGACTTAAAACAACATATCACTTCTATATGATGTTGGGGTTCATGTAGTTGGGGGGTTTTCTAGCAGCTTAATGCTTATTGAAGATTGCAAATGAATGTGTTCTGGGAGTACCTCCCACCGGTCAGTAGGAAGAAGGAGCCTGGGAATACACTAAGTAACAAAAGGAATATGAACCAGAATTTTAAAACTACCACAGATGATCCAGAAAACAATCTACGTGTGGAAAATTGAAATGGACTTCACAGAATTGGTTAGGAGTCAGACCTGCCATACACACCTACAGAGCAATGCACCCAAAAACCCATAGTCCCATCAGGGTGGAGATAAACATGGGAGGAGCAGACAGGAAGGAGAAGCAGAAAAGGGGAATGAAAGATGTCACAAAAGAAGGAAAAAGTGTAATTAAGAAGGGGAAGGGGGAAAGAGAAGAGGGTAGGGGAAATAGAAAGCAAGGAAGAGAACAGAAAACAGTGGTAAGAGGAGGGAAAGCAGAAAAGAGAAGAGGAAATGTCTGGAACCAAAGGAAATAAAGATAGAAAAGTGGGTGCCACTGGAGGGAAAATCAGGGGTGTCATAAAATCATTGGGGCTCGGGAACAGAGGGGAAAAAGCACTTATGTGCAGCCATGGGCACTTAATACTAACAAAACCCCTCTTGCTGGAAAGGCAAGGTCCCAGCTATGTAAATAGACCTTTCCAGGTGGCGGGAGACCAACTATGGAGGCAAAACATAATTGATTGGTTGAGTTTAACTGGGTGGTGATAAGGTGTCTCCATGATTGATAATCTAGCATGTAGCTGGGTTCACTTTGGCCCCAAAAGGTCTTTGTGTGGTGTAAGAGTCTGTTTTAAGATGTCAGGTATCAGGTGAGGGGATTTATTACCATTGAGACCTTAACTCCATGATGTGCCTTCACGACCTGGAAACATTCCTGGGGAATCATTTAACTCCGGCTGCAAAGGTAGGAAGAGCCCAGGGCTATAGAAAACTGGTTCATACCCCTCAAGATCTGCATTCTTCATCGTTGTGTTAAGTAATTCTGCAGAGTACCAGAATTTTTATGTTGGAGAGAACCTTGAAAGGTAATTTATTCTTTACAGTCCTGTTTAGTGTAGAATTGTGCCCACCCTTTCCAGATAGTTGAGGATCTTTGTTTTTGTTTGGAAAGCAAGGAGGACTTAACAGGTTCTAAAATTTTTATCGAAATACGCCTTTATCGTTCTTTAAAAGGATTAGCTATAGATAAAAATAAATGTAAACTTATTTGTCTTTTTCTTTTAAGCAAATAGTCTTTTTTTTTCCCCCCCAGGAAATCAGTCTTTTAAATATTCTTTTCATGAAAATCTATTTTGCCAATAATGGGTAATTTCTGCCTTGTGTCCTGAAGGTACGAAGTACGTATTCAAGCCTGCACCGCACTGGGATGTGCATCAAGTGATTGGACATCCCTACAGACCCCTGAGGTGGCGCCTCTGATGCAGCCCCCACCACATCTAGAGGTACGGATGGCTCCAGGGGGATTCCAGCCCATGGTTGCCCTTTTGTGGACAGGACCACTTCAGCCAAATGGAAAAGTTATATATTATGAGTTGTACAGAAGACAAATAGCAGCTCATCCTGGAAAATCAAATCCAGTGCTAACCTATAATGGAAGCTCAAGCTCTTTTACGGATTTCGAACTATCACCTTTCACAGAATATGAGTATCAGGTAAGAAATGTGTATTATCAACAATTCACACTGAGACCATATACGCACCTCAGCACCTGCCTGTAAAAATTCCTTGCAATTTGAAAAGCCATTTAGAGAAATGTGGGGCTTAAGGAATCTAATAATATTCTTGGAAAATTTTTAAGCAGTAAATGAGGGAGGAAAGAGCATAGTCATTTTCCTTCTTCATTTTCTTGGTTCTTGATCCATGTGATATATGCTTGTTATTCCTATATAAATTTCAGGTGAAGTATTTGCATTCCTTATTAATGAAGTGATTTCTACCATTAAGCTTCCCTCTGTCAGTGTTGCCTTGGCAGGAAACACTCCTTGTTAAAAAAAAAATCACTTTGAAAATAACTCATTAATTGTACCAAGATAAAATGAAACCCAGTGGCAAGTACCTTCACCCCCTGTGCTCAAGAAAGATATGGAGTGTTGAGAAATGTCTACAGGAAAACAATTAACCTGTGCATGGGGATGAAGCAAGTTTTGTATGAGAGCAGTCTAAAAAGTAAGGACTTTGCATATCCCTAAAAAGCCAAGAATTACAAAAAAAATTCTGAAAATATTTTTGAAATTTATAGAGGACTTCTGTTAGGTTTATTTTGTTTTGCTCTCAGAGTGTTTTTGGAGGGTTTTTTTTTTTTTTTTTTGGTTTGTTTTTAATTTACTTCAGTTTGTCAACATACAGTAACAGCGCTTATCTTATCACGTGCCCTCCTTAATGCCTGTCACCCAGTTACCCCAACCCCCAGCCCACCTCCCCTTCTGCAACCTTTCGTTTCCCAGAGTTAGGAGACTCATGGTTTATCTTCCTCTCTGAGTAGTTTTGATTCTTCTTCTGATAGCATCTCCATTTCTGGCCAGGGGTAGGGGTGGGAGGATGATTCCCCTTGCTCAGGTTTGGGAGAATGTCAGTCCATGAATGTGTTAGGCTGTCTCCTAACTAAAGGGTAGGGGCACATGAACCATGCTCAGCCCCTCAGACTCACCTGGGGCTTGATCTTCTGCATGGTGACTCAGAATTTTAAAAGGTGGAGGTGAGAAGTCCTAATAAAATATCCCAAACCTCAATCCAAAGGCTTTTCTTATGCTTGCTATTTTCAGGCATGGTTCTTCAACTATTCTCAATTCCATACACTCCCAATAAACTCTATTTTGCAAAAGTCAGAACCAGTTTCTCTTGCTTGCAGTCAGAAGCTTGCTGATTGATGCAAGCACTAAGTGCCAGGCATAATGCCAAGTGTAATTTTCTAAAATAGGAAACTGAGCCTTGAACAGCTTACCATAACTAGAAATAATAAAATCACCAAGTCACCAGAAATATGTTGAGGAAATCAATGAATGCAGTAATTAGAGGTAACATTTTAAGTGTGAGAAGAGTATATTTTAGGCCAATAATGTATGAGACAAATTACCCAATGTAGTTAGTAAAAATTGAAAATATAAAAAGATTCCTGAATGGTTTGGAGAAATAGATACATGTTCAAAATCCCTTGTTTTCATTTTTAAATGTAAAACTCTCTTAAGAACAAAAGTTTTTTCTAGGCTTGGCATGACTCGTTTAGCAGCAAAATGCAATCTAAACAAACTTGAGATTATAGCATTTATTTATCCTATCTACTGTGAGTATTTATATGTTTTGCTACAGAAATATTGTGTTTCATTACCATATCATTCTGAGGATATTACAACACACACAGTACGTGTATTTTATTACCTTTCCCAAATATGAAAAGAAAAAAAGCAAAATTATTTAAAAACACATCAGGCCCCAAGGGTTTAGGGTGAAGATTGTGGTTTATATCATGGAGGAACAAAATACCACAGTTGAAAACACAACAAAATAGTATTAGAAACGGCCAGGATCTATGTAGCTGGCCACACTTTTGTTCCTTTATCTATACCTTTACTAAAAAAATGTCACTTTATCTGAGATTCTTCTATTCTCAATTATCTAGTCTTCCTCAGGAATAAAAACACACCTTTGTGACAGAGCTGAATGAAATAAGCGAGAAATCTTTGGCTTCTAATTAGATGAAACTAAATGACCCGTAGATATTGAAAGTAAACTAGTGATTATAGCTTCTTTGGCATTATGTTGTGCCACTGGATTCAATAATTGGCTAGATGATCCATAGAAGTCTAATGCCAATTTTTAAGAAATGGTAAACCTCACACACATGTCTTAGCTCTGGTGAGTTTTCTTATCAGGAGTTAAGGACAAGGAGGAGCCAAGGGACCTACAATTCAGAGGAGAGTGGACCTCAGGCTATGCTGTTTGTAACTGTCTACTCTGGGTCACGCTGCACCTCCTCCTATTCATTACACCCAATGGAAGCATTTAGTTGGGTTTCCATAACAAACTGATCTCAAGTTTGCATTTACTAGCTAATCCCGCCTTGTTACCACATAAGCAGCAGGAGGGTAAAATCTAGCCTATCTGCCCAAAACCCAGTTTTTACAGGAAATATTTTGAAAAGCATAGATTAAATGCTGAAATAAATGAACTAAAATATTAGATTTATTTAACCTGGATAACTGCTCAGTCTACACAGGTCCTGAATAACCTTACAGGAGCCATTTAGAAGTAATGTACTAAAATACTGATTTCCCTTTTACAAAAGAACATTTTTTGCCATTGAGATGAACTTGTATTGCTCTCAAACCTGTCTGAGGGTTACTTCATCTGCAAGTTGCCTTTCAGAAAATACCTTCCTTGTCCTAGAGGTATTGGTTCATTCAATATCTGTCAATGATTTGACTCTTCTGCAGAGGATTGTATTTTTTGAGGCAATTTATATTTCTGGGAATAAAACCAAAGAACTGAGAAACTACCCAGAGATATACATCTATTAATCAGAAGGGTGGTGATGATCTGTGTAATTGGGTAGGTGGTCTTCCCCAGGGTGTGCCCTGAGGGTATCAGATGCTGCTGCCCACCCTGCTCCTATAGGACCTTACACCACTCTGTACTCATTTATGTTTCTGAGATAAGTCATTGAAGGCAGCTGCCAAAATTTATTGTGGGGGATAAACAAGACAGCACTTCCTAGCGTAAATTCGCCCAATCACTTGACCTGTAATAGAGCTCTGGGAGAAAAGAGTCTAGAGTGGATGAGTTCTGATGAATGGAGTGGACAGGAACTATGTAGAGAAAGGGATTCTTACTGAAAGAAATGGGGAGTCCCTCACTCCAGGAGCCCTTGGAGGAAGAGAACCAGTCAGTTGTCACTTACCTCACAACAATTCATAGAACCAGCTTGGTAACTGTCACATTTGAAGGTGGACAAAAGCCATGTGATATTACAGGCACTTTCTAAATTTTCAGTAATACCTCAATATCAAACATCTTAAAGGTAGTGGCTCCCAGTCTTTCTAATACAAAAGGAGATTCCGAGGGGTGAGGGTGGGGATTCCCAGCAATCTGTATTTTTAACAAGCAGCTTAGATGATCCACAACCCTCCTTTTTTTTTTTTTTTTTTTTTTTTTTTGAGAAATACTGCCCCAGAGGGTACAGCATTGTTGCTATGCTGCTTAAGCCAGATTTTCAAGTGGTGATTTCCTAATTCAGTGGCTCTCAGCCCTGGCTGCACATTAGAATCACCTAGGGAACTTTAACCACATTCCTGATGCTCCGGCTCCATCCCCCTGTAGTTCTGATTCTGGGATGGGTCCAGGGATCAGTGCATTTCAAAAGGTCCCTAGGTGATTCTAATGTGCAGCCAGGGCTGAGAATCACAGTCCTAAACCATCATAAACCGATTGCCTAAATAAGTGAAGCCAGTTCCCCACAAGTGCCTAATTTACATGATGATAATTGATGACCAACCTATTTACCTTGGTTTATCCATAACCACCCTAAACAGAAATCCTGTTGTTTTGATATCAAACTGGAAAGTGGAGGACTTCAGAATTCAGAATATATTATCTGCAAAGTTCACATCTCAGTTAATCAAATAATTTATTTTCCTCTTCTTCGTGGATTTTGTTTTATTTCTATTGGAGTTTTATTTTGCTTTGTTTCTCACTTGGGACACCTGGCCTTTGGTAGTTAAGAGTTATAACATTCATCACCACTTAAAATGGGATTTTTCTAATTTGATTGACTTCGACACAGCTTCCAGAGATTCTGCAGGATCCACTTTAATAAGAACAGTAAGCTCTGAAATACAAATTGTAGAACTCTGGAAGTGCCTTTTTATATTTCACAAGATGGATGGGACGTCTTTGCAGAACCACACGATGCAGCGTCTCATTAGAGCATGAGCCTTCTCAGTGAATTTCAAATACAATTTAGTTTACCAAAACCTAATTCTCAAAAACTCTTGTCAATGCGTGATTCATACATAAATGAGATGCATCTTTACTAAATGGAATTCTTCAGTGTACAGACCTTTTCCTTACATGGAGATCACAGGCTTCTTGTTCAACAGAATATTTACAAAATCCAATGGGATACTTTTGAGACAATACTCCTTTCTATCTTCAACCCTTTCAAAATTGGCTGTCCTCATCTATAAGGTCTAGACCTCCCAATTCTGCATGGGGAGGTTCTTAATAGCACAGCAAGCAAATGAAGACAACAGTCTCTGCACAGGCTTCAGAGAGGGACCTGGGTGGAAGTCTGCTCCATAGGCAGCTGCAGGCTTCACCTGTGGGGAGCGAGCTGGGGCTGATAAGCAGCCCTCAGTAATTGTGCATTCATATTCATACTCTCGCTTAAGGCAATGACTCACTGTGGATTTGCTAGGGCCTGCCGTGGCTCCCCCTTTCACCGGATCGTGCTGTCAGTGACTTAATTCATTTTCCTGAAAATTCCCCCACTTTGACAGGTTTTTGCACTAAGCACCCACACTCACACAATCTCTGAAGGCTTGAAGGCTTCCAGCGCTGGACGACTGAGAAGTGACAGGTCAGCCCCAGAGGAAACCCTATGACTCAGGACGTGCAGGGCTGATCTTAGGGCCGGTGCTGTGGGAGGCCACACAGGGTGGCAGCCCGCTGCCTTCTTTCTAACACACCGACCCTGACTCCAAACAATTCTGTCTGGAAATTTATGCTGAAGAGGATGCAAGGAAGGGTTGAGCAGGAGACAGACGAGGGGACGAACCCTCACTGTTCCTGCCCAAAACATCCACGTGGAGACTGCAGGAGGGGCTGCTGGAGCCATTTCTGTCCAACCCCCACAATGTGTGGGTGATGAGCTGGAAGGAGAAAGAACAGATAAAGTCCTTCTCACACTGTATCTGGATCCTTGAGCAAAGTAACCTCTCCCAGTGGTTTTTACTGATATTTAAATGGAAGCTCTCCCCAGTTCTAAATTCTAGGAGCCTCTGTGGGGGTAATCTATAACCGTACACTTTAAAATTTTCTAATCAAACTTTAGCTCAACCTTGATTTGATCTATAATTTGTAAAACCTGACAATATATTCTGATCCTAAGCAATTTGATCATCTGATCATGTTTAGCTTTAAGTTGTATCGAAGCAAGTGAGTATATGAGACCAGCTTCGGATCAATAGTTCTCTGGTTCCCTATCACCAAAATGGAAACATGGAAACATCAGTAGTGGTGTTTTCTAATGAAATCCAATTTATTTATATACTAATAAATGTATTTAATAAGTTATAAATACATTAGAAAATGTAAATGTCAACCAATAACAATTTATTTCATTTACTGCATCTAAGAGTCCCATTTAGATTGTTGAGAAAACCTGCAGCATCAATAAGGCATCTTGATTATTTTTACTATGAGTGATAGAAAGCCAACTTAAATAGAAAAGAATTGTTTTTGTTTACCTGTCTGGAAAACGGACCAAAGAAATTCCTTGAAACCAAGAAAATGGTGTAAATACCAGGCCTCCACAGGAGCTTGGGATACAGGACTCCAAGCTGTCAGATTCATCCTTTCTCTCCTTCCTCCATCTTTGATTGTCTCCATTTGGCTTCATTCCACACCAGACTTTCTCCAGGCATTAAAGAAACTCACTCTTGACACTACCTGATTCAAGCTTTCTCGGTGCCTTGGATTCCTTGGCTTGGAATTGTGGATTGGAGCAACATTGAACTCATAGACTCATGCTTTGAGATTGAATGGGTTGATAGATAAATATGCTTAGGCCAGCACATCACACATAGGAACTCTTTGCCCAGTGCAATTACGATAGTTATTATTATTCTTACCCTCCCACTTCAGAGTGGGAAAAGGACTTCTTTCCCTCTCAATATTCATAAATCAAACAAGAGCCAGACTCTCATGGACTGCCTAGCACCATATAGTCCTGTGACCAAGAGAATGGAAGATTTTGATCAAATAGGCCTGGACACGGGGCCCCATCCTACAGCCAGGGATTTATGAATACGTGGGAAACACTTCTAGCCAGAAACAAGGGCTGCCCCAACACGGGACACACACCCACCACACTACTGTGAAATAGTTACAATTCCCAGGCTCTTCCCTCTTAGATGTTCACAGCTGGCAGATGAAACTGAGTGAAAAATAACACAGCTTGGGCAAGATGCTTAATTTCTCAAAGTCTTACTTTAAAAAAAATCGGTGTTAAGAGAAATGAGATATTTTATATGTCTAGCTGGATGCTTGATACATAGTAAGCCCACCTCCCCACTCTACCCTGAGCCCATACTGTAGAAAAGAAGGTACCTTCTTCCAAGACAGAAAAGAACCAGGTTAAGAAAACTCTTATGCCTCCATCAGTGAGTCACTAATAAAATGGTAAAATGTAAAAATCTCTAAGAACACAACTGGCTCTGAAGGTGTGATGCCCCTTCAATGAGGTGGTCCAGTCTTGTTTGTCCTTGCCACTTCTCAGGATAAAACTACTTGCCCACATACCCATGACTGAGATTCCTTCCAACTTTGAGTCTGAGTCTACACTTCTGTGACAAGCTACTCGATTCACATGGCTCATTTTCTGTTGCTATCGCCTTTATCCCATCCCGTTCCTAAGCATTTTCTGTGCCACTTTTAGAGAAAATGGATCGAGCATGTTTTCTGTTTGGTTTTGGACTTGCATTTAATTAGGTATTAATCTCACTAACGTATTTCTGACCAGCATGGAAGCTTTTGTTTAGTTAGTTTCTCCCATAAGATCTAAGCTGCTCCCACCCCCCAACTCCCACAGCTCAAGGTATTAAATGATTTATTGATATTGTCTGTCTCAAACAGTGCGTTTGTTCTAAAACTTTAGAGCCAAAGTGCTACAGCTTAGACTACAGGCCGTTAGGACACTTCCATGAATAGAAATATGAATTCTGCCCCTGGACCAGGGACCATGTTTTTTTGCCATTGGCTTTTTTTTTTTTTCAACAGATCATTTCTCCCTGTGTGTGAGCACACCTAGGAGCATGCTCTAGTTCACACGTGTGCACATCTTTTCATTCTTTTTCTCTTTCATGGCATCCTTTAGCATTCATTCTTAAGCTGCAATTGTTGGCAGTCTTTACATTGCCTTTGAGACAAGTTATTCATCTGGAGATGCATTGGTTCTCACCCTCATGCTGATGCAACCCAAATGTCTAGTTCACTTAAGCCAATATTGATCCTCCAATCTTTGCATTGAAAGCTTGTGTGCTGGACATAAAATAGTAAATGGAACCAAATTTTCTCCAGCTGAAGATAGATAATGTGTAATTCCAAGCCCCCCTGGCTCTTCACCAACAGTTTCTATTCAGTGAGATGACCATGAAAATCAAGGCTCCCTCAAATCACCTGATTAGGTCCTATAAAAATATCCAGGAAAGGATGAGACATGTTTTACTTATTTCCC
Organism: Vulpes vulpes; assembly: GCF_048418805.1. Taxonomy (NCBI): domain Eukaryota; kingdom Metazoa; phylum Chordata; class Mammalia; order Carnivora; family Canidae; genus Vulpes; species Vulpes vulpes. The sequence continues at coordinate 102,383,377 of NC_132784.1, read as the reverse complement.
TTTATCCTAGAACTTGAATACATAATAACTTATTATTATGCACACACTATATACAAAGTGTATGCCTAGTTACTAGGATTGCAGCAGGAGGCTAAAAACCATGAACTCCATTCCTCAGGGGCTTAAAGTTTAGTTGATAAGACAAAGAAACACACCCCTGAATAATATATCCATAAAAATATAGGGATGCTTGTATAAGCTATGAAGAAAGATATTTGAAAGATTCAAGTGATGATGCAGCAGAAACAGCACCTTATCTTCAAGGACAGCAGGATTTCCATGCCAAGTTCTCATGGCCCCTCTCATTTCACTCTCTGGCCAGATGGGCTTGAGCAGCACAGGTGGGACTTGACTAAAATCATTCCATGCAGACGTGAAGAGGCACTATTCCTCTATTCAGTCTCACTAAATTATCTCCAATCTCTCCATGCTTATGATCCAATGCCAGTCTCAGCCCACCCATTGTTACTGGGGCCTGTGTAATGTTTGGAAATGTTCTCCCCAGTGTCAGGATCTCAGCTGGAAACAGATGGTGTACTCAAAGGAGCATTTGAAGAGAATTAAGTGAAAAGGCTATTTATGGAGGTGTGGGCAGGATTAAGAGAATCAACAAGGGAGGTTAAAGTACCCAGGGACTAGCAATAGCCAGAAGCTATTACCTTCTAGGCCTAAAGGGGATCAAGCTGTTCCTGGAACCCAGCATTTGCTGAAGCCAGTGAAGAGGGGCTACACTGTGGAAGAAGAAGCTTTAGAGAAAAAATGCAGTCTTGCCAAACTGAGGTGCCAAAGAGAGGGATCAGGAGACGTTAAAAATCTGAACTCTCTCCTTCCTCTGATCAATCCAACTGGAAAGAAGCCAGGAGGAGAAGATCCCTTAGGCAGTCTGCGGAGTCACTTCCCAGTGCACAGAGCAGGGCATAGAACGGTCCTGGAGGCAAAGGAATCATACCTAGCATATCCCCCATACCTCACATTGGTGCTGCTTCTCACTCAATATGTGACGAAGAATCCTTTCCAGACTACGAGATCACCTGGCAAGCTTTGGCCTGCTACTCCATGGTTATTGATAAAACACTAAGTAAATCTGAAGGCTTAAGGAGGATTGCACTTAAGTATTTGGACTGATGGTATATTTCCATTAAATTCTAAATAAATGTCTTGGTCTAAATGAAGCAATCAAATCTACAGGTGGAAACAAAAACGTTAAGACGCTTAAGTAAATCACATCCCTTCAATTGAAATCTTTAAGAAGTTGGTTGAGACTCTCTCTTGTGAATTGATTTATCTATCTGCTGATGGATCTGATCATTACTAAGATGCCTAAAAGCATCTTGGAAACTGTGCAGTTCTCTCCTTGATGCCGGTGGCATGTTTATAATGGAAACCGGAAATAAAATTCTGTCCTCTGAAGAATCCAGTGAATTGCTCCAGTATTTCCTTTTGTTTAGACTTTGGGATGCTTTTGAGAAATTTTAATTAATAATAAGGCAAAGTAGAGAATGCCATCCAATATACAAAAGTTGCTGTAGGAACAGTATTTCTCAAAAGCCACGCTTTCATTTGCACTGCCCCTCAAAGTTTTAGAGCAGAGAAATACCTGGAGAAAGACATACAGAGATGTGGCCTAAATTTGTAATGCTGTGAAGGGTCTTCAAGTCTATGGTTTCTCAATAAAGCTACATGGAACCCAGAAGTAAGTTACAGAATTGCTACTTAGTCCCACTTTCTCTTCCAAGGGGTCAAGTCACCCTCTCCTAACTTTTCACAAAATGATATAATAATCATTATTATTTTTTGTGCTCACTATGTGCTATGCTAAGAGCTTTACAACCATTTGAGATAATGACTATTACTAATAATAATGTTCAGAAATCTGATGCATTGTGTGATTGTTAATATGCCCCAGATACAGTTGGTGAGTGGGAGAACTTGACTTTGTATCTAAGATTCAGGTGCCAAAGACTGTGTCCTTAAACTCATCCTATGGTTGATCTGAATTGTGTTTATATAAAGCTCTGGGGCTTTCAAAATCTTGGTAAGATATTTATAAATGTATTTATCCACCAACCCATTCCTTGGAAACTTACAGAGACATTTTTGCATACAAAGCTCAGTATAGTCCTGTGAGATAGGTGTTATCATTCCCTCTGTATAATAAGGAGCCTAAATGACTATGCAAGTTACCTAAGAAAAGACAGAATTAGAGCTTAGACCCAAGTCCAGTAATTGTCTACTGAATCACAGCTTATTCAGGTCACCCTCATCAGGGGCATGAGTCCTGACCCTGCAAAGATGAACTGACTCTGAGTGTAATCTGGGCTCCAGGATTCACTGGCTTTGTCATCTCAGCAATTGATTTAAACCCTCTAAGCCTTCATTTCCTTGCCCATAAAATTGGGGTGAAAAGACCTACCTTAGAAGGGTAGCTGTAAACTTTAAATGAGTTCATTGTCACTCACATATAAAATTAAAATTTAATAGATAAATTCATAAAAATTAATCAATACCCAGTTATTTCTATAAAATGTACATCAGATTAAGTCAGTTCCCTGATGGGAACCCTCCCTTGGCTTCCCATAAAATGCAAACTCCTCTCTGGTTCAGTGGAGACTTTCATTTGTCCACTTCTGTCCTCATCTCATTGCTCTCTGGCCCTTACTCACTAAGCCTGGCTGCACTAGCCTTCTTGAGAATCCAGCCTCAGGGACTTTGCACTTCTTTTTCCCAGAGCGTTTTCCCCCCTAGATCTTCACATGATGGCCTCCTTCTTGCCATTAGCATTCCAGTTTGATTATCAACTCCTGAGAGCATCTTCTGGACAATTCAAGCATTCTCAGTTATATTGCTGTATCTTACATAGTTTATATTATAGATTATTTCCTTTCTAACACATACCACCTATTCATTTGTGTTTGTTTATTTACTGTTTCTCCCCATCCAGATATCAACTCCAGCCTTGTTCACTGTTGTATCGCCAACTCATAGTACAGTGTCTGGCACATAGAATGACTCAGTAAATATCTACTGAATTAATGGATGATTAACCTCACCTGGTTAACTATACTGTTATTTTCAAAAATGTTAATCATAATTGGTAATTATGATCTTAGCTTACTCTAGCAACTTATTGTGGAGGATGTATGTGTTTTCAATGTCATATCAGTAGGGTATGGTTATTATTTTAGTTAAAACATAATGGAATTTCACCGTCTTTACGTATTTGGAGCAGTATGGAAAGTATGTGAATATTTTTTGCCTCCTTGTAACATATAATAGTGTTAAAACATGATAAGTGCCAACAGAGATGGATGCCATGATATTTGTGGTAATTCCCACCATCTCACTTTGAGGCTGCTCTTCATAGAAACAGCCAGTCCTTGCAGGGCTCTACTACAGTCCCAGAGCAGGATGTCAACTGCTTGCAAGATGCGCCCAGGTTCTCCTTCAATGGTCTTATGTAGAAAAGTTCAAAGAGTTTGGGGTTTTACATCATGTACCTGTATTGGAGAGTCAGCTCTCCAATAGTGGTAGCTCTCCAGTGGTAGCACTTCCAAGTTGCAGAAACTTCCCTGTGTCTGTTTCCTCGTGCACACCAGTGACAATAATAATATCAATCTGATAGGATTATTGGGAGGATGAAATAAATTAGTACATATAATACACTTATAAAAGTGCAAGTGCTCAGTGAACCTATCAACTACTTTTATGTATCCTCATGAGAGCCAGATGGAACAGAGTTCCTATTTTCTCTCAGGAAGCACAGATAGAGGCAATAAAAAGTAGTATGTGATAAATTCCAAATTCTTATTATCACTAAAATTAAATTGGGGCTAATTCTAGAATTTCACACTAATGTTGAAGCCAATTTTTCCTCCCTCATATTCATATTTATTGAGTAGCTTTAAAGAGCAAGGCAGTGTGCTAAGCAGTAGTAACAGAAGACACCCATGTCGAGCAAAGAAAATGTCTTATAATTTCTTCACATCCCTGAATTTCAAAAGTACCAGTAGAAAGGAAGACAATGTTCTGTTGTACCCTTCTTCCCCTGGGTCCCAGAATTCAATTAAAATCATGTTCCATCTTGCCTGATCCAAAGTGTTTTAGATGAAAGGAACCTGGAATGCAGGAGCTGTATCTGTAGAAGTGTAACTACAATACATCCAGTAAAGTATCATGCAAACAGAGATGCTGAAAAGTCCATTTGATGATAAAAGAAAATCAGAGTGTTAAATAGCTACACAGAGCTTTTCAGCAAGCTATTCCTTTATGACTATAGCCTGCAGGACTGCTCATGAAATAAAATAATCTTGTAATCATATAACTTCAGATTTATTGCCTTCTCTTTTTAGCCATAGGTCTCTCTAACCACAATTCTGGCAAAGTCCAGTTTGGCATATTGCTATTCAAACATATTCGAAACCCACGACAGGCTACCCTTTAAAAAGGCATTAATGTAAGTGCCATGGGAAAATATACTCCAAGGTTGTAGATGAATTGATATGATTTCCTTGATTGTATCTTTTTATTTATGAGGCATAATTTATGAGCAGTGGAGAACAAACTGCAATGAGTGATGACTAACTACAGCCAAAGTCATAAATCAGGAGCAGTGAAAGAAGTGGTGATTTTGATCGAATCTATTGAATTAGCTGTTGGCCTTAGCCAATACAGGTATTGGAAAGACCTTTTTAATATCTATTTGTCTCCCTCATGGGAATGTGATAACAATATCATTACATGCCCCTAGGAAACAAATAATTTAATTGTTTGTCTGTTAACATGCAACCTATTTACTCTACTTATTAACTACTGGCATGGCCATTCATGTCAGGCTTTTGTTTATTTCTGATGTGAATTGTCACAAAAATATATTCACATTCTCCAGTTTAATAAAGAATGATGTTGCTTCCCTCATGCTGTTCAATATGAATATGTCATAAATTTTGTTGAAAAGCTTTTATATTATCAAGAATTTCCATTATTCCACAAGGAAGCATGTTACAAAGCATCACAGAAGTTACATAGAACTCAAAAATGCCTCTATATCTTAATCCTTTGAGAGTAACAGTTATAATACAATTCTTATAATAAGCAGCATGGAAAAAGAACAAAATCTCAAATTGCTCCAAGGGCAAGGACAGTCACTGTAACTTATATTAGAAGTCAACAGATTAGGGGTTTTCTGTTAAAGATCACTGGCTAAATTTGGTTATTCCTGCATTCCATTTTTGTATGGAAAATAAGAGTGAATACAAGAATAAATAGACATCAATTAGATGCTAACAGAATAAGCAGCATCACTAAACTGCTCCCTTGGCTTTAACAAGACTTGTAGCATGATGATATCTTAGCCTAAAGAATCAAAAAATATTTTTACACTTAAGGATATTTTTAAAATGATATGATAAAGGAAAAACACCTCAGGAAATTCCTAGAGATTTACATTAAGAATTTGTCTTTGCATTAAGACTACACTTGGAAAATATCAGTCCTAGGGAATGTTTCTTCAGAAAGCTACAAAGCACTAAAGCTTTATGTGAGAAAAAGCACTAATCTTTACAGTTAAGTGTAGAAATTGGACTAAAGAATAATTAGCACAGTGATGTAAGCACCCAGTGGGCTACCACTCTGGGAGAATTTTCAGATCTATCTCCCCTTCCCCTGTCCTCCACAGAGTCATGTCGCTTTTACAAAAATGATTACAAATGCTTCTGTTCACAAATTCTTGCTTCCCTTCTGGAATCAAGTTAAAAGGAGAAATGTGTAGAGAGGAATTGGGAGCATTTAGAATAATATACTACAAGGGAAAAATGGATGCAACAAGTTTTAGAAATATCATGATTTCAAGAAATTTATACCTGGACTGAAAACTAGCTAGCAAATAGTCGTTCTACAAAGTTAATGAACTCTGGTTCTGTTTGGAACCATGACCACTGTAATGAACTCTATGATGATTATTGCAGCTGTAACATCTTCAAACAGATACATGCTTCATGCTTTTCCAAATGACTAAAGGTAATGACAAAGGAAATGCAGAGTACAACTCTTAACAGATGTCAGTTGAATAGAAATTTAAAATGTATAACACCTAGTTCTGTACCTGGTTCTACAGAAAATAGCCTTCTGTGTTTCTCACACAATCTTGGAAATGTGTTGGAAAGGCAGGTTCCAAGGTCCTTTTGCCACAAATTCTGATATAGGTATCCAAAATGATTTTGATGATCGTAGCCAAGAAACACTTTTTGACAAAGACTCCTTTGGTGGAAGAATCTAGGAGGCAGTTTTAACCAGAGAGGAGACGATTAAACCCATCTTTTCCACGGCAGTGAGATTTTGGCAGCTTGGTGGCAGATGTTGACACTTTAGGTAATGGGAATTTTTTAAGGCCAAATATGGTCATTAGTCCTGGGAGGGTGGGGAGTAGTAAATAAAAGAACAATTTCATTTCTTTAATGGACAATAACATAAAGATGGTAATAGTCACTAGTTAGATTTTTTAAAATTAGATTGAAAACAGAAATATGAACAAAAATTAATCTATTTTTCTAGTCAGTTATAGAATTTATGGTTAAATGGTTTTAGTTATTTTGTTTTTATCCAAATAGTCAATCTATGTTTTCTATGACATCTTCTTATATTATAACTCTTGTCGTGGTTGCAACCAAAACCTTAGAGAACAAAACACCCCAACTCAGCCAGTCCCAATTTGTTCTTGTTTGTAACAGCTCTTCACTGGGAGGTTCCTAACTCTTAAAGTTATTATTGTGTATTTGTGTGTGTGTGTGTATGTGTGTGTGCAAGTGTTCACTAAACACAAATAATAAATTGTTTTATTGAGAAGTTTAATCTTTTTTATTATAAAAGAATAAAGGTGTTCAGCTGGATATTGTAGGAATAGGATATTCTAAATAAATAAAAAAATTAGGAGTATCCTTGATTTTTGTCACTTTGCCTTGAAATTCATAAGCTTTGCTGGCTCCCACCCCACCAATATGTCCCTTCTTTTCTGTGAGCAACCCACACCAAAAAAAGCCCACATTTATGTACCCAATGATCGCAACCAGAAATCGTGGGACGTAAACCAGATGGATTGGCTTGTCGGTTAGGTGAAAGGTAGGTAAATAGGTGGTGATGGATGGATGGATTAGAGAGGTGACAAATAGAAAAAATAGAGATAGATACAGTAGGCAACTCCATATTCACAAGACATTTAATTTCTTGATTTTTACATTGGTTCATTAAAATTAAAAGATCAGATCATATTGCTCAAAATTTGCCATGCAAGATCTCTGCTTCTTTCTCTACCCTACAAAGATGGATCCAAATATTGGGGTCACTGTTTCGCAGTAGAAATCATAAGCATATGTTAGCATTTTTTTTTTATTTACTTATTTATTTTAAAGATAGAGTGCACGAGTGGGAGGGGCAGAGGGAGAAGAAATCCCAAGCAGACTCCACACGGAATGCGCAGAGCGTGACTCCGGGCTCAATCTCACGACCCTGAGATCTTACCCTGAGCCAAAACAGAGTCAGCCATTCAGCCACTGAGCCACCCAGGCACCCCTCTGTGAGCGTTTTTATTCTGAACCCTGAACTTCTGTACTTCAGTTCCTTTGTGTCTTGCTTCACTGGGCATAGGCAGAAATCCACAGCAATTTTTGGGTAAAGGACTTTTTAACCTCAATAAACAAAGAGGATACCAATGACAGGTTCTTTTTTACATTTTCCTCTGGTAGTTTGGTATAATAGAAACACTGCCTTGTGGGACAAGTTTTGTGAAATCCATAATTCTTCATTATTTCAGTCAGCTTTTTCTTCATTGTAACTGCTTTCATTTCCAGAGTAGCTCATGTAAATAGGCTGATCCTGCTTTGCATAAACACGTTGATTTATATGAATGCTATTTTGATCTCAAATTGATTGAATACTAAAAAGAAAGACTAAGAAAAAGAGCACTATATTATGAAGGTCTCCCTTCAAAGACAAAAGACACTAAGTCCTACATACATTCCCAGTTAGTGATGAAGAATTTACAATTGCCTCGTTTTCAGAACAGAACATTTCTAGAAATACAGAGAAACACTATAATACTGACGCTCAAGCATTTTAAAATACCATAGATTAAATCACATTTTGGAAATAGGACTCGGCCCAGTAAAAATTCATCTAACACAGGGGGATGTGGGATGAAGTTTTTATCTCACAACACCAGCTTAATAGTATTCATTATACTCCATCTATATTGAAAGTGAAAGCAAAAATGAATGTTCATAATCTGGGGCCAGACCTGTGCTAAGCACTTTCTATGGATTTTACTTATTTCTTTTTTTTTTTTCAACGTTCCCATACCTGCACTGTTACTGTCTCCTATTGGTGCTCAGTAATTAATTGGCAACTTGCTGAATTTTTATTTTATTACACCTACTTTTTTATTTTCCTCGTTTTCTTTCCCATCCATTGTGACCTCTATTAAAATTCTATATGCCCTTTATTTAATTAAATAAAGAGGTCATTAGTCTGAGGTGGCTCTAGTGCTTTGAAGGCCTACATAAACAAACCAAAGTCTAAGCTGGTAAATGCTTCAAGATTACAAAAATCAAAACACTAAGAACAACCAATCTTAAATAGCCAATAGGCTTTGAACTATATAGCCAACAAATAATTTCCTTTCTTTGCTTCTGCACGTTCCCTATGTAAGGCTCTCCTCTGGTTCCTGTCCGCCAAGTGCTCATAACCACTTCCAGTTTGGTGCTGCCCCATCAGAATTATATTTTTGCTCAAATAAACTCTTAAAATTTTTAATATGCTTCAGTTTATCTCTTAACACCCTAAATCACTAACCAAAGCCCCACTCTTGGCAAAGAACTTGATATTAAAAGTATCCCTTATTTTGCACCCCTTCCCCCAAGAATATTTTCTTTTCAAACTTTGTCATTCTCTTTGTAATAAAAAATGTTCTTCTCTACCTCCTGGAAAGATATTTGCATTAAAGAGATTAGTCTGGATGTCCATCAACAGATGAATGGATAAAGAAATGTAATATATATATATATATATATATATATATATATATTCATCAAATATATATATACACATATTCATCAAGTGTATATATATAAAATATGTATCTCTTGATATATATATCTCTTGATATATATATTTCTTTTGATATATATTTCTATATATATATCAAAAGAAATCTTGCCATTTGCAGTAACTTGGATGGAACCAGGGTGTATTATGCTAAGTGAAATAAGTCAGAGAAAGATGAATACCATATGATTTCGTTCATATATGGAATTTAAGAAAAAACAGATGAACATAGGGGGAGGGAAGGAAAAATAAAATAACATGAAAACAGGGAGGCAAACTATAAGAGAAGCTTAACTCTAGGAAGCAAACCGAGGGTTGTTGGAGGGGGGATGGGGTACTGCGTGACAAGCATTCAGGAGAGTCATGATGTAATGAGCATTGGGTGTTATATGCAACTGATGAATCACTAAATTCTACACCTGAAACTGATCATACATCATATGTGAGCTAAATTAAACTTTAAAATTAAATAATGAAATAAAATAAGACTAGATTGCTTTTACGAGAAGTTTTTTAAAAGATCTTTGCAAATAAATAATAATTACCTAAGTGTAAAAAAAAAAAAAAAAAAGAGGTTGGTCTGTAGCTGACTGATATGAGCTGTCGCTTATCAGCTCTGAAAGCTTTCACCAAAAACCTCCAACCTACTATTCCCATGCCAAGTGACCTTGGCCACTTCAGAGGAGACTAGAAGAGCAGCCCAGTGGCAGTATGGTTTCCATGAAGTGGTTCTCCAATTGCTGAGACAGTGCGCTCTCCCTACTTCCCTGTGCCTATGAAAATAACCCCCCACACACACACAATGGAGACAACCGGGACCCATGTATCCATCCTCACAGGCTAACTTTACCTACCCCAGAACTGCAGATATTTGTCTATGGACGAGCCATTTCATTTTCATGATCCTTGGTATCTTCCTGCTGCGTCTGGATGACATACAGAATCAAAAGCATGGTTTATATGAAAGAGCAATAATAGAGTTTATTGAAGAGCAGAATTCTCATCTCAGCTCTTGTAACTTCCATCACCAAGAGAGTGACATTTCCGGAGCCTCAATTTTCTCACGGGTAGAGGGGGCTGAGCATACATTCTGCAGCCACCCTACGAAGTTCTGTTGTCAGGACCAAGATAAGACCTGTTAAAGTGTTTTGTAAATTGTAGGGTTTATACAAATGTGCGTGATTATTATGCACCTGGTGAGACAAAGTGTCAGAGCTCTAAAGAGGGCAGGTTCTGCTCTGTAAGGACGTTAGTTGTCTCTTAAAAATGGGGCTTCTGGCAATCCTATCAGCAAGGGGCTGGAGATTTGCATTTGACAGCGATCTGAGAGCAGTTCAACATCAGAAATTTTACTTTTCCAAAGGAAACTACTAAAAAAAAAAAGGGGAGGGGGACATGGAAACACTGATGGAAGTTGGGCCTAACTACTAAAAGTCTCTCCTATATTTATTCTCTGGAAGATATTATTGATGCAAAAGTAAAAGAAGCAAAAACAAAGCTAAGCTTTCACTGTGGAATATTTCACTATAGTCTGTTTCTAAGCATCTCATATTTTAAATGTTCTGCATGCTTTTTAAACCTGGAACGGGTGTACTATAGAATTAAGCAAGTTTTACAGACTTTAAAAGCTCAGGACAAATATATATATATATAATTTTATACATATAGTAGAAGACAGTGAATGAGAAAGAAAATTTCCTGAAGTTGGATTTGCACAACATGAAAGCTTACTAAGGAATACTCTTACTCCTAAACACGCAGACGGTCTTCTTGTATTGCCATTTAGATCTATCATTCTGATTGATCACTGTGTAGTTGGCTGTTATTGGGCCTAATTTAACCCTATACACTCACACATCCATCTACTCTGTCTATTGTACCTGACATTCTACAAATTACTTACTCATGCAAATGACGACCTAAGGCAACCTTTTAGGATATTCGTGTTTAATTATACAAATGGTTCTTGATAAATAAGATTATATATCCTTCCATATGTTTATCCCCTCCTTGATGAAAGGAAAATTTAATTTTCATGCAGATTTGGTGGGGACGGTGTTTAAGAATTGCTGAGTTTTATGTAGTCTGCAGATCCATTCAGGTTGCAGAAGCTGACAAAATCACTCTACACCCCACACAGAGACAACGAGTTTTTTATTAGGCTTGAACCAGCCTGCTGCATTCTGAAATGAGGGCTCCTCATCAGCCCCCATGTGACCAGGGTTCACATGGTCAAAGGCAAAAAAAGAGGAAGGACCTGCTCTCCTCTGTGATTACAAAGTTGCAAGGTCCAAGTTTATCTCATTCTGTTGTGTTTGGTTGCTTTTGGTTGCCAACGTTTCTTTCAGCCTGAAGTTATCTTGCTTTTAAGTAGTCTTACTGATTTCTCTTTGAAGGTTTGGGCAGTGAATTCAGCAGGAAAAGCCCCCAGTACTTGGGCATGGTGTAGAACTGGGCCTGCCCCCCCAGAAGGTCTCGGAGCACCCAAGTTCCATGCAGTCTCTTCCACCCATGCAGTGGTCAACATCAGCGCCCCTGAGAAGCCCAATGGAATTATCAATATTTACAGGTTGTTCTCCAACACCAGCGGGGTGGAGACAGTGGTGAGTAGCAGAGTACTCTGTGCAAAAATCCAGGACTGGTTTATTCTTTAAAAATAAACTACAGTGCCCTGGCCTTTTCTTCTATTTATCCATGATGAACTTAGTACAAAGTTCCATCTGAGAGAAATTGTGTTAGGAAACATACAGAAAACATGTAAATATTCAGGGAAAGAAGTCTAGAGGTGTCAAAGACTCCACAAACATATGGAACCTAAGACTTTAGCAACAATTAATTTAATTCAAAAAAGCACATCAAGTAATGGCATACAGTAAAGGATTGACATGTGGCCATTGTCAGTGGTGTAAATGTTAATATGAGAAAGAAAAAATGGAGCAAAGACTATCCTCAGAATCCCTGTTTTGGCATGAGCAAATCTCTAATGACACATTAAAAACTCAGTCTTTCTTTTGGTGACTTCAAGAAAGTTCCAGCACCTTGAGCGAGCGCAGAAGGGCTTGGCCAGCACAACTCTTGCTCTGCTGTTTGTGTGTTGGCACATTTGGGGCACACGAGAGAAACACAATGGACAGTTTAGAGAAATCATCTTTCATGCTGAGTTTTAGTGAAGCCACCTGCTAAAGTGACCCTAATAACTACACCAGTTCCTACATTATTTAGACATAGAGCCTGAGAGCCAGTGGGGTGAAGCCTCTTCTTTGTGGTACAGTATGTACCATTCTCACATTCTCGGGAGTAAGTGTAGGTTACAACACTTTATTCACAAAAAAACCTTATGGAGAAGTAAGATCCTACTATGACATTATAAATTATTTAGACCAATTTAGGGAACAGTTTGGGTAAGTGTGGAGAAATCCTTTGAGGCCAGAGTTCCAGGTATCAAAACACAATTTCAAAAGACAATTTGCAAGGAAAGAGTTCTCATATTGAATGTTAAAGGGATATTAGCATATTTCTACAGGGCTTTGTATTCAATAAATATAGATGATGTAAATACAATCAACCCTTGATTATCCACGGTTATAAGATGATAATATTAATAAACTAAAATAATTTATATTTGGAGTGCATTGTATGCATTTTTTAAAATAGCAGATAACTCTTAATTATATGTTGCTTATGTGAGTATAAAAATTTATTTTCCGGTTTCTGAACTCTTTAGTTACAGAGTTCTTAATAAAATCCCAATGAGATTTTTAAAAATGCTCTAAATAAGCCAAAAAGTTTATAATACAACAAAGATGGTTGAGAAAAAGACTATGTTTCATATACACCAATACCCTCAGGGGAAGAGTTGGACTCTCCAGCTGTTAAATATTAAACATAAATTATTTAAAAAATAACATATACAAATATATAGGATATATATTTCAAGCTCTTAAATACTTACTCTAACATGGATTTGAGGGGGTTTTTTGGCCCAAGAGACACATGCAGGTAACAATGGACCTTCATGAATATTGAGAAATGTAATTCAAATATAGATTTTGTTTTTTGAAAAGGCATTATTCTGAGGGTCATAGAATTTAATCAGTATTTTGTGTGTTTCTGTTGGTGGAAATGTAAACTGGTGCAGCCACTCTAGAAAACAGTATGGAGGTTCCTCAAAAAGTTAAAAATAGAGCTACCCTAGGATCCAGCAATTGCATTACTAGGTATTTACCCAAAGGATACAAAAAAACTAATTTGAAGGGACACATGCAGCCCAATATTTATAACAGCATTATCTATAATAGCTAAATTATGGAAAGAAGAACATCTGAGTGGCTCAGTAGTTAAGTATCTGCCTTTAGCTCAGAGCAAGATCCCGGGGTCCTGGGATTGAGTCCCACATCGGGTTCCCTGCAGGTAGCCTGCTTCTCCCTCTGCCTATATCTCTCCCTCTCTCTCTGTGTCTCTTGTGAATAAATAAATAAAATTAAAAAAAAATTATAGAAAGAGCTCAAGAGTCCATCTACTGATTAATGGATAAAGAAGACATAATACATATGTGTGTTTGTGTATATATATATATACATATATATACGCACAAATATATACAATGGAATTGATTCAGCCATAAAAAAGAATGAAATTTTGCCATTGGCAATGACATGGATAGACCTAGAGAGTACTATGCCAAGTGGAATAAGTCAGTTAGAGAAAGACAAATACCATATGATTTCACTCATATGTGGAATTTAAGAAACATAAGAGAAAGAAGGAGAGGCAAACCAAGAAACAGACTCTTAATTATAAATTTTATTTGTTTATTTGAGAGAGAGAGAAAGCAAGCCTGAGCAGGGGGAGCGGCAGAGGGAGAGAGACAAGCAGACTCCCTGCCGAGAGGGAGCTTGATGTGGGGCTTGATCCCAGGACCCCGGGATCATGACCTGAGCTGAAGGCAGACACTTAACCAACTGAGCCACCTGGGTGCCTCCAGACTCTTAGTGATAGAGAACAAACTCCTAGAGAGGAAGTGGATGGGAGGATGGATTAAATAGGTGATGGGGATCAAGGGGTGCACTTCCTATGATGAGCACCAGGCATTGTATGGAGGTGGTGAATCACTAAATTGTACACCTGAAACTAATGTGACACTGTCTGTTAACTAACTGGAATTTAAATAAAAATTGTAAAGTATATATATTTTGCTGGGTGTCTGACTTGATCAAGTTTTGGCTCAAGTCATGATCTCAGGATCATGAGGTCAAGCCCTGCCTAAGGCTCTGTGCGCTGTGTGGAGTCTGCTTGAGATTCTGTCTCCCTCTTGCTCTCCCTCTGCCCCTCTTTCTTATGCACTCTCTCTGTCTCTCTCAAATAAATCTTTAAAAAATATATACATATTGCCTGTTTTATGCCATATTCTAATATCTATGGGGATAAACAATATTGTGCCTTATGATTTCTATCCTGTTACCTCAGACACCTAACTATAATGTCATTACATTTTTTTTTGCACAATTAAGTTATGCCTCACCAAGCAGATTGTCAATTCCTTGAGGGTAAATGCTATACTAAATGCTCTGGTGCCTCTCCCAGGGGATGGAGCATGGCATTCCCTTTATAAGAGGTGGGATACATGACGAACATTTATGGGTTGTCTGTGAGCTGGGACCCTGCCTCACATAGTGTTTTCTGTCTTCCTACAGCTGTCTGAAGGCACGGCTACCCAGCAGACTCTTCACGGCCTACAGCCCTTCACCATGTACTCCATTGGGGTGGAAGCCTGCACTTGCTTCAATTGTTGCAGCAAAGGGCCAGCGGCAGAGCTGAGAACTCATCCAGCTCCACCCTCGGGACTGTCCTCTCCCCAAATCCAGATGCTGTCCTCAAGGACAGCTTCCTTCCAGTGGAGCCCACCCCTGTTGCCCAATGGTGTCATTCAAAGGTAGTGGGCCAGACAAAAGGATGAACAAGCCAAAATAAGACATGCGCACAGACTTGTAGCTACCCAGCACTAAGGAAGACTTGTTTCTTGAACAAATACCTATGGCAAAATAGACAAGTAAATTGATTTGAGCTGTAATGTTCCCTACAAAGTGCTTAAATCATAAAATCAACTAAATAGAAAAGTGAACAACCAAATTGCCCTTAAATAGGAAAAATGGTGCAATGTGTTTGCATTCATTGAAAGAATAGACTCCTCCTCGTGGTTCCCTGGAATTATTCATTCTATAGGCCTCAGCTGGAACATGGGAAGCATCTGTGGTTAAATCAGAATTTCCTTGATCTAATTTAAAATGTAACAAACTACTGTTTGGAAAAACAAAGAAGGTATTTCACTCAAAATAATCTGAACAAAAAGATACTGTTTTGTTTTGTTCTTTGTTGGTTGATTGGTTTTTATTCACTTGTTTTAACAAAAAAAAAGATATTCTTTATTTTCAACAGAGGAGAAAAAGTTTATCACTCTTCTCTGAAAAGAGAGAAATCTCTTCTCTACTAATAAGAATTGCTAGTTGCTGGCCAGACAGCAACATACGTACACATGTGACTTCTCTTCCCACTTCTCTGGTTACATCTCCTGCTCACTTTGAATGACGTTAAATAAAGTGTTTCTGAGAGCAGTTTCACACAAATGGAAGTCATAAAGAGCTTGTGGTTCCATGAACACCAAATGTCTCCTCACAGAATATACTCCATTTTAAAAGAAAGTTAAACTAATCTTACTGCCTGCTTTCTCCTTCTAGCTATGAGCTTCAACTCTACATGGCTTGCCCTCCCGATTTAGCAGCTCCATGTGCTCCCAGCCAAGCAGAGACAAAGTACTCGGGGCTGGGGCAGACAGCCATCCTAGAGGGCCTCCATCCCTACACCACCTACAAACTGAGAGTGCTGGCCCACAACGAGGTGGGCAGCACGGCCTCTGAATGGATCAGCTTCACCACCCAAAGAGAATGTGAGTAGAAGTGGTGGCCACCATCAGCCAGAGAGGTAGGCAGGCAACCAGGGGCCCCTCGTTATGAAAAGTATGGAAATGGACTTTTTGAAGGGATCGAGCGAGTATTCAGCTGCACTGAGTGCTACTGAGACATCAAGGAAGATGACTATTGGGAAAAAAATGCCTATTGGGTTTAATAATATGGAGGTTAAGAGGAATTGAGGAAGATATTTCATGTAGCAATGGGGGTGAAAACCAATTTAGTGGAAATTAAACAATCCATGGGTAGGATGAACATAGACAAACATTTGAGACTTGAGATGATTTCTTTTTTCTTCTTTCTTTCTTTTCTTCTTTCTTTCATTCATTCATTCATTCATTCATTCATTCATTCATTCATTCACCACTCCCTTTCTTTTCAAATTACATGGCATGGCATAATCCAGAAAGCATTGAGATACAGCACTGTCAAGAAAAGCAGAAGAACAATTAACTAATTATTGGGGCCTCCTCCGATCTCTATAAAATAACTTCTTTGCAGAATTTATAAGGTAGATATGTCTATTGTTTAAAAATGACAAATACAAAAACAGGGTGCCTGGCTGGCTCGGTCAGAAGAACATTGGCTCCTGATCTCCGGGTCATGAGTTCAAGCCCTATGTTGGGTGTAGAGATGACTTAAATAAATAAACTTTTAAAAATAACAAATGTAAAAAGTATTAAGAATAAAATTAGTACTTACAGTCAGAACCAGCTACATCATTTGCAGGGCCCAATGGAAAATAAAGCTACAGGGCCCCTTATTTATAAATCATTAAGAATTTCAAGACAGTAGAACGTCAAACTTAAGTTCATGACTCTTTTATGTGAGGGGCCCTGTGCAGCTAGCTCTGCAATTCACACACCCGTAAAGCCAGTCCTGCTTATAATCCCGCCACCCAGAGGCAATCACATTAGTATTTTGCCATAATTTATTCCTTTGATCCTTTTCTCATGCAGTTTCTATTATGTGGCTGAGATCATACTCTAATGAAAATTTCATAGTCTGCTTTTTATACTTGATGTGTGATTTTATTTGCATTTCCCATGACATTAAAAAGGCTTTAGCCACCACGTTGAATGGCTATATAATTTTCATTCAATGAATTGGTTGGGCATTTTAGTTGTTCTAATACTTTTCTTTATAAATATGGTGAGAAATTTCTTTGGGAACCGGTCTTTGAATGTCTGATTACCTTCAAATTAAATTTCAACAATGGAATTTACTACATCAAGTATTTTAATATTTTAAGGCTTTGAATACTTATTGCAAGTTGGCTTCCCAGCCACATCATATCAAATCATAATCTCATCTTCAGTATTTGGCATTGGCATTTTTTAAAGTAAGAGTTATACATTCATGAACGTCCAGTGCCTCAAACAAAGATCTTCATGTGACTGAGCAACATGGAAGGATGTTAGCAACAGGTCAGTCTTAGAGAGGACTTGCTTGTTCCTCGCACTGTTCAAGGATTTTACAAATAATTCTCATCACAAGCCGATGAAGTAAGGGCGATTGTCCAAATGTACAGAAGAGAAAAATGAAGTGGGACTGGGGACCAGACACTACAATTCCAAGATACTGTTCACATAGACCAGAATCCAAATGGAGGCTCTGGGAACTGGATCATGAAGCCTCCCCAAACCAAAGCCAGAGCTGAAGTCACCTCCCAGTTTCCGCCCCTCGGAAGTGGAACTATTACTGTAAATTCATGACCACCCAGCTCAGCAGCACCCTCAGTACCACCATGTTACACTGGAATAAAGATTTCAGACCTTCCCCACCCTCCTCAGGCTTCCCAGAGCCTCCCACCCTCCCCCCAAACATGCCCATCTCCTCACTCGCCCTTCCCTACATTCTCTGCAGAACTCCTTGCCTCTGAATTCACCAGGGTCAGAGAAGTCAGCAGTCAGTAGTTTGCCCCCTTCCCACCCCAGACCTCTGTGCCCACCTGCAATGGGTTTTATTTCCTCCTGCAACGAGGAAGGGTAGTTCTTGTACCTGAAACAATCCCACCTCTTGTGCCTTGAATAGCAAGCACCCTCTTGGCTGCTGACCATCCTCCTCTCTGCAGCCTTCAGTGGACCCGGGTTAGAGTCCAGGTGGTTTCTCTCTAACCTGTCCCCTCTGTTCACTGCCACACTCCTCCCTTCACAGCAGAACTTATCTGAAGAACCCTCTTCATGTGCTTGGCCCATTGTCTTTCTCCCCATTTACCCTTTAACTTCCATGGGACTGATTTCCACCCCATCCTGCATGAAAATCTCTTCCTAAGTTTGCCCTTGGCCCCCAGAGGGACGATCCAGGGGGCATTTTTTCACCCTTCTTGGCTTCTCAGAAACATTCAAGGCAGTGGAACCCTCAGTCTTTTTTTAAAAAGCAGTTCCCCTAAAGGGAAGGAAAAAATAAGATGAAAACAAAGAGACAGGCAAACCATGAGACCCTTAACTCTAGGAAACAAACTGAGGGTTGCTGGAGGTTGGGGGATGGGGTAACTGGGTGATGGGCATTCAGGAGACATGTGATGGGATGAGCATTGGGGTTACATGTAACTGGCGAATCACTAAATTCTACCCCTAAAACTAAATTGAATTTAAATAAAAAACTAAAAAGCAGTCCCCTGGTTTTCCTAAGTGTCCCCTGGTCTCCCTTCTGCCTCTGGATACTCAGTTTGAGTCAATTTGTTGTTGATCTTACACCAACCTGGCTCTTCCTGTTCAGCCCCAGCCTTCCCCACCCCCCCCCCCCCGCCCCCTTTCCCTCCTCTCACTTTCCCTCTTCGGGAGTTAGTTCATCTATGCCAAGGCTTCAGCTCCAAAGGCTGACTCCCAGATGCTCACCTGCTACCCGAGTCCTCCACTCTGGAACCCAGACCCCACACCCACACCCCACTTCCTCACTTCTGCCCAGATGTGACAGCCCCAGACACAGCTGGCATCTTTCCTCCTCACCTGCTCCACCTGCAGTCCTCACTTTCTCCATTTTGCCTCCAACCTGGGCAGCGTGTCTAGACACCCAACATGTGTTGTTTAACGAGTGAGTGAACGCACCCAAAACTTTTCACGTTTAGTGCTGGCATTCTTTGTCACTCATGCCATGATCCAGGCAAAGTGTGCAGATTCTCAATGTCTACTGTCTAATTGTAACCGGGGAGCAGGATTGCAAGGGCATCTGGCTCCGGGGGTCCCAAACAGATCAGGATCAGCCACTCACCCTGCAGACAAAACCCAGAGGCAGAGAGCTGAGTGGTGGTGACACAAGAAAGGAATTCATTTCAGTGAGGCCAGTATCAGGAAGATAGCAGACTACCTTCTGGAAGCCTGTCTCCAAAATGCTGAAAACAATTCTAGGTTTCTATGAGGAAAATGTGGGACTGAGGTTATAACAAACAACATGGGCTTTACGGTTGGCAGGTATGGGTTCAGATCCTTGGTCTCCTAACCAGCAACAGTTATTAAGCAAGTTATTTGGCTTCTCTGAACCTGAAGAATTAGGAACGAATTCTTGCAGGATTGTTTTGAAGATTAAATGAGATTTTTTTTTAATTTTTATTTATTTATGATAGTCACAGAGAGAGAGAGAGAGAGAGGCAGAGACATAGGCAGAGGGAGAAGCAGGCTCCATGCACCGGGAGCCCGACGTGGGATTCGATCCTGGGTCTCCAGGATCGCGCCCTGGGCCAAAGGCAGGCACTAAACCGCTGTGCCACCCAGGGATCCTGAAGATTAAATGAGATTAAACACACCAAGTGCAAAAGGCATCGTCACTGTTCCCATTTTCTCAGTCTCCAAATTCATTTTTCTCGCTGATTTTGATTGTTTAACCACTCTTTCTTCTAGAAGATCTCCACTCCAATCTTTCTACTTCCATACTATTTACAAGCCTCCTCTTTATTTGCACTGTTATGATGCAGGGGAGGCCTGGAAATCTGAATTAAGTAACAGGGGGAAATCACAAACAAATACAACAGTATATTCCATTGTGATATTAGGCAAAATTTGAGTTGGAAAAACAGATATTTAAAGAGGGTCTTATAGCTCTTGTTTTAGTATTTGCAGAAATATTTTCTTATGGCTTTTTAAAAATGTCTTATTTTGAAAGATAAGAAGCAAGGTTGTCCTGTGCTTAAATTCTGGGATCACCAAAATATAATTATTCCTTATTTGGCTATATTTCCCAACATCAGCAACAGATGGGTTTAATTTCTAAAGAAAAAAGGATATCCAATTTATTTCTACCACTCCCTTTTTTCTTTCCTTAAAAGCCAATTTAGTATATAGATGGATCTTAATGCTGCTACAAATGTATTGATTATTTTGGAGAAAACAAGATCTCATGAAATAAATCTCTTCTGACTTGACAAGATGATATGGTAACCCTTCATTTGTTTCTGCAAAAATTATTCATTTAAAAGATGAGACTCAGTTAAGGACTGTTTTTCTTTTGTTTTAGTAGGAAGCTGAAAAATGGAAAGAGAACATGCCTGTAAAATGCACACCAAGTCGCTTCTGTATCTGATATAATACTTAGGAGACCTGAACTTGATTATATACTAATGTACTATGCTATTGATTGATTAGTCAGGGCAATGAATTATTATAGTCGAATTGCTATTTGCAAGGCTTTTTAACTATCTTAGAAAACAAACTAACGGTTCAAGAAAAAGCTTTAAAAATAAATGGGTGCCAAAAAGACATAATTCACCATCTAAGCAGTTTCGTTTGGCAAAAAAAAATATATTAACTTCATCTAGTCCTTGGGGCTTTGTAGCAATAAATATTGATTCGATATGAGAAATAGCAATCTACTGTAGTTAATAGTGTTAAGGATACTTTACCCATTAAAAGAGGGAAAATGCAACAAAATATGAGCTCCAGGGTTATGTTGGTAAGCACAACCATTGTATGCTAATAGTTTTATTTCATAAAACACTGCTCTCCATTGATTTTTGTGTGTGTGGGGGGGGTGGGGTGGGCAGGAAGCAGGTGCAACGCTGCTGAGAAAGCATTTCACACGTTCCCATTGGTTTTCTTTCCACTCCCCCATGCCAGTTTTTTTTTTTTTTCTTCAGAATACTAAGGAAAATAGGAAGGGCTCCAGCAATGCTAGTTTAGGGGTTGGGGAGCATGTTTAAAAAAATAAAAGACAAAAAAAATAAAAATAAAAAAAATAAAAAAATAAAAAAAAAATAAAAGACATACATACACATTCATACTCTGAAGTAACCATTTTTAAAACATACAACTTTCTCCCAACAGTGCCCCAATACCGAGCCCCATTCTTGGTGGACAGCAATTTGTCTCTGGTGCGTGTAGACTGGAGTGGCTCTTTCCTTCTGAACGGCCCGCTGAAGGAGTTTGTGGTGATGGATGGAGGCCAGCGTGTGTACAGTGGCTTCGACACCACCCTCTACATACCCAGGACGGCAGACAAAAGTTAGTTTCTGACCCCCATTTCATAGTCGGGAACTCTGGGTCCCCGTCTGATATTCCATCTGAAAGGTGGCCAGCAGGTGTTACCATTAAAATGTCTTGGTGTAAGTGGCTACTTCTTGTGGAAAAGTTGCAGCTCTCAGCAAATAAGATTTCCCTTCCCATTTGCAGCTTGATGAGTTGCCATTAGGACACAGATGGAGGGAGAATGCTGCTCTCTGTGCCTTGAGGGTCCCCATGAAGCAACAAGAATGCAGGGCACCATAAGAGAAATAGCACTCATGAAGTGTCAAGGAGTATCCTGAAATCATGCACTTTCAGGGAATTCAGATATTTTCTTGATGCATCCATGGCCTCCAAATGGAGACTGAACAGTCAATGAGCATCTCCAACTCTACAGGGTCCTGAGTGAGGGTTTTCCTTAAGGGACCTCAGTATCCATTCCTCAAACAACAGTCCTTTGCCTTCGAAAACCGAACTCTTTCTCCCTGTTTTATTACATGTTCTTCTGTTTGTCTGTTTTTTTAAACTGAAATGAGAAAAAGCTTTACAAGGTACTAAGTTTTTTTTTTTTTTTTTTAAGAATTTATTTATTTTTGTGTGAGAGAGCACGAGCAGTGGGCAGAGGGAAAGAGCGTATCTCAAGCTGACTTCATGCTGAGCATGGAGCCCTACGTAGGGCTTCATCTCAGGACCCCGAGATCATGACATGAAGCAAAACCAAGAATCTGGTGCTTAACCAACTGAGCAACTGGGTGCCACCGTATTAAGTATTTTCTAATGACTAGTGTGGCCACGGGACCCATAGGTGTGAAGGCGTGTTAAGCACTCTGGACTTATAAAGTGAAGTCATTAGTGGACTTCTTCTTTTTTTTTTTTTTTTTTAATTTCCTTGAAAAGAATATTTATTTTGGTTAAAAGTGCAGATTAGCAGTGAGTGCCAGCATTGCACTTATAGTATTTGAAGTTTATCAATGGCATTTTTATAATTCGGCTACACATTTCCATGGTCACAGTTCTCAGTCACCTCAGCAGCCAATGTGATGAGCAGATGGTCCCATGGTCGGGAGATCTGGGTTCTATTCATGGGCAGGCCTCTGACCATCTGTGTGGCCGAACAAGAGTTCTTCCTGCAGGTTCCCAGCTATTGAAATAAGTAGTTAGACCATTTGATTTCCAAGACCCTGTTTGAGCTCTCCTGCTTAGAAAGAAACTTTGGGTCACATAGTGTAAAGTGCACCTGTACCTTTTGGAAGGAGCGGGTTTAGACCATGACAGAACAAGATACACTGTGTATTATCCTTTTCTAATACATTTTTTTTTCTTTTTTGGCCTATAAGCCCTCAGCTTCTTTAGTTCTTTTACTTATAGATATATACAATTATTACACTAATGATAGCTATTTTTTCTTCATAATTTTAATGTTAGAAATAAGTTTGCATATTAGATAAAAACCTCACAATTTGTGCTGGAAAACTGTTTTCAGGCTTTTCCACGCTGTGACAAATTGCTCTTCTAGAAGTCTACTCAGTCTTTGTAGGTGTCGAGTGACTGAGTCATGTACTTTCTTCCAGCCTTCTTTTTCCAGATCATCTGCACCACAGATGAAGGAAGCGTTAAGACACCCGTGGTCCAATATGATACCTCTACAGGATTTGGTAAACACTTAACTCATATTATATGTAATATAGAATCTTTATTTTTCTAAAGAAGCAAGTGTGTTTGCTTACACATCTCTGCGCTCATGTACTATAGACTATATGGGAGGAACTGTGTTAAATATAAGATTTTTTTAGACATTCCCATGCCTCATTACATTAGGCAAGGAATTAGGACATGTGGTACCAAATCACTGAATCATAGACACAGAGAGATAAGGCTAAACTCTCTCCTACCCACAATTCTGTCAGTAAAAAGCTAAACAACTTTGTTTACCAAAAAAGTGATTTATAGAGGAAGTCAGAGAAAAGAGATCAGAGGAAGAGAAAAAATGCTGTAATGCCAATTTATGTGGATCATAGAGATAATATTACAGATCCAGAGCCTAAAATGGTGAATTGGGGAGATGTCTCTCTTGTATTCTCTGTAAAAGATTATGACTGATTGTTATTACCAAGTAATTCAGCTGAAAAGATGAAATTGTAATTTTTATGGAGCATCTTTTAAATTGAGTTCTATGTACAATCTTTGGATCCAACATGTGTAATACTTTACAATTTTAAAGGGCAAGTTAGAGAAACACCAGATCTTTTCCATTAGAACAGAATTGGGACTGATACCCTATTTTAGATGCCAGGAACCAATGTTCTATCAAATTAGTATGCATGTATCATTAGGGGTTCTTTTTTAAATACAAATGTCCAAATATTCTGAAACACAGGTAAATATATATATATATATATATATATATATATATATATATTTATCAAGGATAATTTCAATCACTAAATATATATATATAAGTATTAATCTAGGATTCCAGACTTTACGTGTCTGGATGCCATGTACAATTTTTTTTTTTTTTTTACAATACTTAACACAATTCCCTCCACAGAGTCTTATCTCATTTCGTTTCATAGCAGCTGTGGGACAGAGTAGACTTTACCTGGTGTTCTTTTAGCAACTCCAGTGTTTCCACGAGTGGGCCAACAGAGGTCTGAGGGACATCAGAACTTACCCAAAAATGCTCATTACTAAGATGAGAATTTGAATGTGGTTTCTCTGCTAACTCCTGGCCCCATATTTTTTCATGAGCAGTGGTTCTCAAATTTAAGCATGCCTAAGAATCATCTCAGTGTGCTTGTTATATGGTCCCCCAGGTCCCTGGAGGACATCAAGAATCAGTAGGGCACAGCAATCTGCTCTTTCAACAAGCCCTGCCTATAACATTGTGTGTTGACTCTAATCAGATTTTAAAAATTGGAAAGTAAATAAGAATAAACAAGCCCTGCCCAGTGATTCTGACCCAGGGAACTAGGATCACAAATTGAGTAAAACTGCATCACCTAGACCGAGCCATCTCCAGATCCGGCCAGTCCAGTCTCTGGGGTCAGGGGGATGTACATCTTCCCTGAGGCAGGCAATTCACTGGGAGGGATCTCCTTGGACACCACTTGGGTTTTTCTTTGAAGTAAAGGCCCAGCTACTAGAGTTTCCTATCCTGACCCTGAAACTCCCATTTAATGAGTGGAGTCCCTCCCTTAAAATCAAAGGGACTTTGAAAAGAAAAACAAGAAGGGATAAAGACACACCACCCTGATTTTAAGATCTCCATCCATAATAGAGGGGAAGTCTGTATTCGGTTCCTGAATACAGAGTGAGGTTCCCATTGAGGAGAGAAGGAACACTGAGGACAGTGAGAAGTTATGAAAGATTCTAAGATGGATTGTCCTACTAATATCCATAGTCAGTTTTAATTTTATGATGTAACTTTTCAAATGTTCCTGTTCCCTTGCCTGAGGCAGCCTTGGAGCAAGCACATAAGTCTGGCGATCCTCATTTCTCTCCTCCTGTTCCGAGGGCTGTTTCCTTTCTGCGGCTTCCCTCAGGCAGCCTGCCCTACGTTCCCTTGTGTCCTCCTAAGCAAGGGGCCCACTGGGTCCATCAGATCTGTTTCTGGGGTTATAGCCCTATGCCACGCAGAGGAAATTCAGCTCTTCCAGCAAATAACCAAGGATGTTGGGTGTTTTCATTCAAACAACACGGCATCGATGCCTAATTAGGGGAATTCCCACCTGCTGGAACTCGGCAGAGCTTTGACTCTGACTCTCTACTGTAGAAATGGGGAAGCAGGGGCCCAGAGAGGCAGGCTGACCTACTTCTTTCACCACAGAGCTGTCAGAAGTGGAGTTAGGGCTACCAAAGTTGTGCCGCTCCTCTTAGGGAGCTTGAAATATAGTCTCAGTCACTTCTCTTCCTTTCACCCCAGCTCTGAAGCCATCCCCTTCCTTTCCACTGCAAACGTGGGTGTGAAGTGTCCAGCAGGCCCACCTCGTGCTTGAGGTGCTGCAGACGGGGACTTTGCACAAGGAGTGAATAGGTTGTTGCCACTGGGTCTTTTTGCCCGTCTTCCCCTGGGCCACGAAGAGCAGCTCGGGCTCACAGCGCACACCAGCCTGCATGACTGTTGCATGGATCCACTGGCTTCTGAGCCTACCCTGTGATCCCAGTCAGTCAAGGGTTCGCCACTTGGGGTACATGGAATGGAGTATACCCAGAGGAAGTGTTAAAAGCAAAGAACTTTGTATTATTTGTTACGAGTAAGGAGACAGGAGGGGCACCTGGGTGGCTCAGCAGTGGAGCATCTGCCTTTGGCTCAGGTTGTGATCCTGGATTCCCAGGATCAAGTCCCACATGGGGCTCCCCACAGGGAACCTGCTTCTCCCTCTGCCTGTGTCTCTGCCTCTCTCTGTGTCTCTCATGAATAAATAAAATAAAATCAAGAGTAAGAAGACAGGGAGAATGCTCTGTCTCCCCCTGGGATGAGCACAGGAAGCTTTTGTTGAGTCTTCTAGGGGGGCAGGGGCGGGGAGGGGCCTTACAGAGGCCCTTAGGTTCAGTCCCACACACCTAGCACATCAACATGTTAGGGCAAACGTCGTACTTTTAAAAAACTGCACCTGCAGGAAGAGACCTGAGTATGATGAGCAGCTAAAGACAACTTGAGGACAACGCAGGGGGGCGTCTGTGCTGGTCCCCGTCCAGTCCTGCCCCAGCTGGCTCCCATAAGGGGCTGTCGGGCAAGGCGCAGCTAGCCAGGGGCTCCCAGGTGGAACACCTGTTTGGCTGTTCCCTGGGCTGGAACTGTTCGTTCTGCAAAACAAAACACATTTCTCTGCCGCTTCTGTCCCTTCCTGGCCTCCCTTCTGCGGATACTGTGCAGCCCTCTTACTTGAGTAACCTCCCGTGACATCCTAGCCAGCAGCCCCAGCAAGCGGCCGGGCTGGATGGTCTCTGAGGCCCTGCCCCGGCTCCTCCTTGCTCCATTTCCCTGCTTGATGCTGCTGGGCAGCCAGCCCTGTGAGCCTCCCTCCTGTCTGCCCGGCTCCTTCCACAGACCTGAGAGCTGGGCTGTACCCCCCTCCCTGGGCCCAGGGCCCGACACTGGGTTAAGTACATGCTCATTCGATGGGAGGTCCTGTTCTCAGCCTCGTGTGCAGAGAAGCACATCGACTGAACTCTTAACATGTGAACAGAAAGCAAGAGTAAGTGGTCCTATTGCCAAAGGATTGCTTTCCAGAGGAATCTCTCTGAGGGTGCTGGAGGGATGACTTGCAGAGCTTTTGCTAAGTGGCAGGGAGGCCCGGGTACAAGACCTATAAGGACAATGTTGGCAAACACAGGCTGCTTACATCACAGTAGAAAATAGGATCTGGTATTTCTTGTCTTTCTTTTTTTAAGATTTCATTTATTCATGAGAGACACAGAGAGAGGCAGAGATGCAGGCAGAGGGAGAAACAGGCTCCATGCAGGGAGCCCCATGCGGGACTCGATCCCAGGACCTGGGATCACACTCTGAGCCAAAGGCAGCCACTGAGCCCCCCAAGGTGCCCCTCGATCTGGTGTTTCTAATCATGTTTGCACAAAACCTCCTGGGAACAGGGCTGCTGCATGAAGCGAGGGGACCCTGGATTCTCAGCATTGCCCGTGTATCCAATAGGTTCCCTGCAAGCAGCAGCAGTCTAGGCTGGCGCCTTCCTAGGAGCCCACTGCCCCAGGAAGGATGTGCTCTCCGAGCACACGACTAGAGCAGGCGTTCCTCAAGGTTACTTTGGTCACCCCCTTGTAAAGTCCCGTCATCCCCTCCCCACACCTTTCCACCGTCAGGAGCGTCAGGGGGGCCTCTGGAGGGCTGTAAGCTCCTCCCTGGACACACCGCACCATCGTGCGGGCCCGAACACAAGTCCAAACAAGCACCCACGAGACAAACTGCTTTGAACCCCCATCCAATTTACCATCAGACAAGCAGGGCAAGGGATCCCAAAGTCGCCTTCTGCAATAACACTTCCCTTTTCTGTCCCTGGGTTTTGCAGGCCTGGTTCTGACAACTCCTGGAGAAAAGAGAGGCTCGGGGAGCAAAAGCACCGAGTTCTACAACGAGTTATGGTTCATCGTGTTAATGGCAGTGCTAGGCCTGATCTTGTTGGCCATTTTTCTGTCTCTGCTACTCCAAAGGAAAATCCACAAAGAACCGTATATCAGAGAGAGGCCTCCCTTGGTGCCTATTCAGAAGAGAATGTCTCCGCTGAATGTCTATCCACCGGGGGAAACCCATGTGGTATGTCTCTGAAGGCCGGCCCCGGTTCCCGGCCACTGGGCTAGAGTACTTGCTTTTAGTTAGAGGGAAGTAGGTCCAGAGTCACGGTAACAAGGGACTAGGTAACAGTTATGTTTGATAAAATACGGGGACCATGGAAGGCCATCAGAGAACTTTCCTGTCCCTTCTCCATGTGAAGACACAGCAAGGAGACACAACCCCCATCTATGAACCAGGAAGCAGGCACCTACCAGACACCCCGTTTGCCAGCACCTTGACCTTGGACTTCCCCGCCTCTGGAACTTGAGAAATAATTTCTCTGGTTGTTTTTTTTTTTTTTTTTTAATTTATGATAGTGAGAGAGAGAGAGAGAGAGAGAGGCGCAGAGACACAGGCAGAGGGAGAAGCAGGCTCCATGCACCGGGAGCCTGATGTGGGATTCGATCCCGGGTCTCCAGGACCGCGCCCTGGGCCAAAGGCAGGCGCCAAACTGCTGCGCCACCCAGGGATCCCCAATTTCTCTGGTTTATAAGCCACTCAGTCTATGGGATTCTGTTAGAGCAGCTCAAATGGACAAAGACACCAGGGAAGTTTTTAAAAATTCCACTGCCTGGGCCTTACCCTGGAAACTCAGATTTCATTGCTTTTGGGTGAGCCTGGGGATTGGTCTTTTTTTTTTTTTTTTTTTTTTTTAGTTTTTTAGTTTTTTAAAAAATATTTTGTTTTTTTTTTATTTAACAGAGAGCACATGCAGGGGGAGCAGCAGGCAGAGGGAGAGGGAGAAGCAGACTCCCCTGCTCAGCAGGGAGCCTGTCATGGGGCTGGATCCCAGGATCATGACCTGAGCTGAAGGCAGCTGCTTAACTGACTAAGCCACACCCAGGCACCCCTGGTATTCTTTTTTTTTTTTTTTTTTTTAACTCCCAAAGTGATCCTGTGGTGCAAGCAGGGATGAAAATGTCTGCTCTAACACCATAAATCAGGGGATAGTGGAGAAGAGTTGTATACTGAAATCGCCTGGGGAACTTACAGGTTCTGTAACTGTGCAACTCGGTGGGGGAATTAGCAATAAAAAGGGGATCTAGGGAGAAACTAAAACGCTAGCAGTGCTGTTTGTCCCCTGGCTCTGACCCCCTGGGCCCCTGGGGATGAGTGGCTCCTCAGAGCTCCCAACCACCTGCAGCCAAGACAAGGAGGTTAGGCAAAGGTCTGGGGAGTGAGGCCACACATGTGGTGGTGCAGGGGGATCGTGGCCCAGAGCACTCGTGCAAGGGGTAAAACGTGACTGAATGTGAAGGTGCACTCTGGTGTGTGGCTGTGTCTACCTGGAGGAGGAAAGGCTGCAAATTCTAATTCCCACCAGTCTTCTTTCCAAGCCTTGCATCCAATGGGCTACACCTGCCTGAGGAAATCTTCCTTCCAGTTTGCACAAAGGCTGCGCTAGTGGCCACCCTGGGCCACTTGAATGCTGATCACCAGTTCTGACGTTGGGATGGGGGCGGTTCTTCCACAATGAGCAATTCTCAGACACCAGCTGGGTGTCCTACAACCCAACTCAAGTCTGACTCTACTTACCAAGAGAAGGCATCAAGTTAAGGGTTCGGTTCTTTAACACTGCCCCCCCCCCAACTTCAGCGACCAATCACGAGTCCAGGTTGTCAGCAGCGCTTCTGACAGACCAGCTACAGACTGGAGTTTCCAGTGACCCCTCCTTGGGATCAATTAATTTGCTAGAGCAGCTCACAGAACTCGGAGAAACATCTTACTTACTGGGTTGCCAGTTTATTGCAAAAGGGCAGAGCTCAGGAACAGCCAGATGGAAGAGATGCGTAGGGTGAGGCATGGGATGTGGTGCAGAGCTCTCACACCCTGCTGAGCAAGTCACTCTCCCAGAACCTCCATGTGTTTAGCAGCTCAGAAGTTCTTAGAACCCCGCAGTAGAGGTTTTATCCTTTAGGTGTGGTTGATTAAATCATTGGCGGTTGGCTACCAATTCAACCTTCATCTGTCTCCCCTCCCTGGAGGTGGGGGGCGGGGCTACGTGGAGGGGGGGCCGAACTTCCCAACCCTCCAATCACAGGGTTGGTTCTGCTGACAATCCGCCCCCATCCTTAGGTGGTTCCAGAAGTCACCTCCCTGACATAACAAAAGACATCTTTGTGGCCCTCATCTCTTAAGAAATTCCAAGTGTTTCAGAAGCCCTGGGCCAGAAACTGGGCTGAAGACCACATATCTCTTTATCATGAATCACAAGATC
Organism: Vulpes vulpes; assembly: GCF_048418805.1. Lineage (NCBI taxonomy): Eukaryota > Metazoa > Chordata > Mammalia > Carnivora > Canidae > Vulpes > Vulpes vulpes. The sequence continues at coordinate 102,353,374 of NC_132784.1, read as the reverse complement.
ACAGCAGCACCAAAATCAAGCGCAATTAACCTGGTGAAACTGGTTAAGTTTCAACACTTTAAAAAATAGAATGAGTGAATTGTTGCATTGTCTGCCATCCAGATCTCTTCATTTGTCCAGGACCCAGCAACAAACAGCGGTTAAGATGCTGAAAAGCCACCTCATGCCTACGTAGTGGAAGTGTGGGGACACAAAGGGGCAGCCACCCCTCTGAGGCCCATGGTTTTGTGTCTGGGGCACAGAGCAGCCATGCAACAGAGACTTGGTGGTGGAGAAGCCAGCACAGTGCCCCCCGCCCCATCATCCGGCCTTCAGTTCTCACCAACCACACCTCATCCCACCCTCCTTGCTCTCCAAGCCTCCTTCCTCCCCTGAGCCCACCAAGCCCCTCCCACTGTGCCATCGCTCTCGCTCTTCTGAGTGGCTGGCACTCTCCATTCAGGTTCCTGCACAGATGTCACCTCCCCTTCCATGTGAAATTAAATTCCCTAGCATCTTGGTCTGCTCTTCTTTTCCATTGAACCATCACAACATACCGCAGCAGATGTGTTTGTCTGATTCCTCAAATAGATATAAGCTCCCCAAGGGCAGGGATTTTGTGGGTCATTGACTGTGGTACCTCAATACTCAGAACAGTGCCTGGCATAAAATAGATATTCCACAGATATTTGTGAAAGGAATGAATCCTGAGTGGCCAACTCAAACCACCATCCATGTGCTGCTGTTCAGTGTATAGTCATCAGAAGGTTCCCACTGAAGAGCAGATACTTTAAAGATTTCCCCTGTTGAAGAGTAACTTCCTCTCTCTGAAGAAAGAATCACCACCACTTCTGGGGTTCAGAAGTGCATGGGAGGGCCCAGAAGACCTGAGACCTCGTTAGCCTGGGGACATAAATCAACCCTGGGGCATACGGAGTGCATGGAAAGCATAGAAGGGAAACTCTGGGGCTCTGTTGGGTACATCTACTCAATAACATGAAGTGTGCTTCCAAGAAAACTTCCCTAGATACCATTAGTGTCTATAACTCATTTCAGTGATCAAATCTCCTGTCTCTTGACTCATACCCCACAGGCAGGCACCTCTGCCTCATAATCCTTCAGAAGGAGGAATCTAGTTTTGTCCACTCGGCTAACAGGGATTAAGAAGAAATCACACCATTCCAATGGAAAGTTATTCTGGATGGTACCTGTGCTCACGGTTCTCATGAGTCTTGTCAAGCTTTGTTCCGCCAGAGTGAGGTCCATGAACTATCAGTGTCAGCATCACACCTGAATCTCTGAGAAAGAAACCAGAGAATCTGCTATTTCAACCAGTTCTTGGGAAGTCAGATGCACAGTCAAGTCTGAGAATAGCCATAAATGAGTTTAAAAAAAGGTATAAAGTTTCAGGGATGCAAGATGAAGACGTTCTAGAGATCGGCTGCACAACATTGTACCTAAGGATAACAATACTGTATTGTCACTTAACCTGTTAAGAGAGTAGATCTCATGTTAAGTGTACTTACCACAATAAAATTAAAAAACAAAACATGTGGGGCTGCTGAAAAGCCCTTATTGTCCCTGCAGAACCCAGGCCCAGCTGCCTCTGGCACCAGCCATAGAGTTCAACCGGGATGAGCAGACCAAAGAACTGACACACCCTACTCCCACGTACCCCTTACCACTGGAGAAAAGCAGAGTGGCACCCAACTGGTTAACTTTTGCTAAGTGGCCAAGTGAGGTGGGAGGAGGGGAAGGAGTGGTGGGGGCTGGCTGGCTGCCGGAGGTTCTGGGTCCCCAAACTGGCTCTTCTTCAGCATCCAGGATGTTAGTCACAGGTCCTGGAAAGTGAGAAGTGCAATCTGGAGTGTCCCAGGCCCCTGGGCAGTATTCCCAGAGTCCATTGACATCCAAAATTAATCCTACCCTGGTGACAGTATGACTACCCAGGGATTTTTTATTTTTTTATTTTTTTAGCATTCAAAATCTTTAATAACAAGGCAGGATCTGGGGTTAGTTTTTGTAGCCTTGGCTGGCCCTGCAGCCTCTGGCACGCTCCAACTTCCAACCCTTGGATCTCACGTAGGGTTTGGTGTGGCTGTGTGGGGTTCCTGGGGCCTTGCCAAAGTGTCTGTACCCCTCTCGGCCCTTGCGTGGACTTGCAAGCCTTCTTCTGGTTTGTTTTGTTTTGATTTTAATTTTGAAAGTAAACCATTCTCAAAATTGGAATATTATTAGTGAAGGGTAGCCAAACAAAAGAGAGTAGAATTTGCATTAGTAGAGCAAAATAAAGAGCCATTGCTGGTGTCCATGGGCTCCAGAATCAGTGGCTAAGATTCTGAATAGGATCAAGCTGGATTCACCTGCTCAGTATCTCAGATTTTCTTTTCACGTGGGTAGATCAATGAGAGCTATCCCTGCCAAACACACACACACACACACACACACACACACACACACAATTGACAAGCTCTGCTTTCAGTGTTGCTTTGACCCCGTCCCAAGCACTCCTGTCCTCTGAACAGGTAAGATACCCTCTGACACCAGACACGTACCGGCAAGAGGATTTTAAGCTCCACTCTGAATAGAGGAGAATGGGCAGAGGTGTCAGGGAATGAGAGGCTTTCGTAATTTGTTAACAGTTTCAAGATCACACAGCATATAGTGTGGCTAAATCTAAGCCTAGGCTTTACTTGTAATTTCCTTACTTGTCTGGAGATCCTCTCGTTCTCTGCAATGGTAAACAAGCAATGCCAATAGAACTCACTTTAAATACTAACCCGTTACATTCCACTCACTGTGGGATTTTAGTTGCAGAAATATAGGATGTGCGTATATACATACGCATAGACCCTGAGATGCATCTCAGAATGATTGTAAGATTATGCGATCATTAGAGAAACAAAGAATTTGTGTTATGGTCATTTCCTTTGTTCCAAACACTGACTGGTGCCTCCCCATCTGTTCTCAGTTTGACTCTGTGGCCGATATATCTGATGTGTCAAGCAACGTTACCCTAAAAAGTTACACCATGCACTTTGAGGTACCTCTGTGTGCTGCATGAATGCATGATCGTTTGCATGATGTGTTGACTGCACAAGGAAAAGCAGGAACATTTCATTGATTGGTCCAGCTAAATCAAATCTCAGATGTTTACAGCAGCCAGATTTTCTCATGGCACATTCTCGGTTCTTTTATTTTTTATTTTTTTATTTTAATTATGTATTTTTTATTTTTTTAAAGATTTATTTATTCATGATAGACAGAGAGAGAGAGAGAGAGAGGCAGAGACACAGGCAGAGAGAGAAGCAGGCTCCATGCAGGGAGCCCGATGTGGGACTCGATCCCCGGACTCCAGGATCACACCATGGGCCGAAGGCAAATGCCCAACCACTGAGTCATCTAGGTATCCCGGCACTTTCTGGGTTCTAATCACATGGTGCCTTTGTCTTTCTTTTTTTTTTTTTTTTTTTTTTATTTTTGTTTATTTATGATAGTCACACAGAGAGAGAGAGAGAGAGAGAGAGAGAGGCAGAGACACAGGCAGAGGGAGAAGCAGGCTCCATGCACCGGGAGCCCGACATGGGATTCGATCGCGGGTCTCCAGGATCACGCCCTGGGCCAAAGGCAGGCGCCAAACCGCTACGCCACCCAGGGATCCCTGCCTTTGTCTTTCTGATGCTAATACGAGACCTGATTTATTTTGAAGGCTGAATCTTATAATGAATAGAAGAATATGAATGAGAAGAGAAGGTGGGAAGAGTCCACTTCCCTGTGCAAATCCAGGAATTTAAAAATCTAATACAGCCATGCTCATTTGGCAACCATGAGAGACCACTATTAACTTTGCTCTGGGAAAGCAGAGATCTCAAGACACAAGCTCTGTGGTGACTTATGAAGGGTTTACTTTGTTAACCCAACCATCTATCTCCTTCCCCCAACCACTTTGCAATGCAGCAAGCTCTTGTCTACTGGACATAAGAGCCAAAGCACTAGTGCATGAACTCCCCAGGTGCTAAGAACACTGGGTGTCTAATATGACTATTACTTTATCATCTCACTCTTACCACAATATTCTAGAGAAGCTAAGTTCTGTAGGAGGGTGTGGAGTGTTCCCTTCATTGACAATGTGTGACACACAGTCTTCTGTCTTATTTCAAACCCATTTTCTTTACATTGATCACCAACAGCAACTTTCTTTTCAGGGATTAGCTGATACCAAAATCCCCCACTCTGGGACACCCGTCAGTATTAGGAGCAACCGGAGCATATCCGTACTTCGGATCCCAAGTCAGAGCCAAATAAGCCAAACCTATTCCCAAGGCTCTCTCCACCGCAGTGTCAGCCAACTCATGGACATTCAAGACAAGAAAGTCTTGATTGATGACTCGCTATGGGAAACCATCATGGGCCACGATAGTGGACTGGTGAGTTGATTTCCTTATCCAGTGCCTTAAAAAAAAAATTTATATATATATATATATATATATATATATATATATATATATATATTTGAGAGAGTGGAGGGAGGAGAAGAGGGAGAGAGAGAATCTCCAGCAGATTCCCCACTGAGCCCAGAGCCCAAAGTGGGGCTCAATCTCATGACCCTGAGAACATGACCTGAGCCAAAATCAAGAGTCTGAGGCTTAACTAGCTGAGCCACCCTAGAGCCCCTCCTTCTCCAGAGCCTTTGATCAACCTTCCAGAATACTGGTGAAAAGATGACATGGAGCTTTCTGTACTTCTTTGATGCTGCCTCACAGCACCTGCAGCACTCTGACCATTTGCCCACGTATTTTGTAATGACCTACTTTACTAGTATTACTACAAATTGTTTGATGAACTGGGGGTAGAAGCTTTATCTCATTCTTTGAGCGTACGACAGATGCTTAGAAAACGAATTTATGAGTAAGTGAAGAGACACACAGGCAGAAGGTGACTGGGAACTCTGGAATTGGCCTAAAAGAAAGAAAAAAAGAAAACTAAAAAAAAAAAAAAAAAAAAACCAGAAAAACCACCTTTTACCTTCTGGTTGGTGGTTAGAGGAGAAATAATAGTTCTTTTAATAGGCTCCATGGTTCTGTTCCAAAAAACTTAGAAAATCCTGATAAAGATATTGGTGTTTATGAACTTCACCTTTCATAATTTCAGTCCAGTGGATACAGATAATCGACTCTTTGAAAGTTAACCTCATTATTATGTAATATTTATTTAAGTCCTTAGAGGCTGAAATGGACAAAATCCTAGCATTTCTACCAACCATCAAACTTCTGCATTATGCCAACTACCTAGAGACATCTACTGGAGAACCATTCCTCTGAGGTAGCGAGCTAGTAGAGATAGCCAACTACGAACCTAGCCCTCGCGCTTACTCCTCGGAGGCTTTGGGACTCTTCCACTCATCTCAGTTCTCACTTCTCCTTCACTAAAAAGTCAAGGACTTCCATGAAGACTCCTAACTAATGGGAAGTAATAAAGCAGGTTTCCTGGCTTCAGGTTCCAATTACAATGAAAAATATTCATTTTGAAACTGTGGGCCTGCTTGATATTGTGATGGCTATGGAATTCCACGATTCCATTCCAGATCCGATGTTTCTAAATGGCAGGAATAATTATATCAGGTTGAAACATAAGGGATTGTTAATTGATCATCTTTGACATGCACAATGGCAAATTGATAGGAGACAACATTACACATCGAGGGCTTAGATGCATGTGTGTCCTAACCCGAGGATACACATTAATTTTTTGATGGCATTGGGATCTTAAAACCATCGTTTGATTACAGAGCCCCCAGTCTTCACTGTTAAACTCTATGGCCAACTTTGCTTGCATTTGAGAGTGCTGGCAATAGCCAACGTGCAGGACAATTAAGTGAAGGCTTTTGACGTTGCCAATGCTTGGAAAACCATCTGCTCATTATAACATTATACGTAATATTACTAGCCCTATTCAATAAATACAAGACGCAGTAAGAGAGTGGGAAGCAGCGGAGCACAGCAGCATGCGTTCCATGTCTCCTGCTTGCACTTTGAACTAACTCTTAAGTATATCTGCGCTCATATATAAAACACACAAATATAAAATAAAATATAAAAAATATAATCTCCCCACTCTACAGATGAGAAAACTGAGGCTTATAAAGGTTAAGGTATGGCACGCAGTAACACTCCAATGACATTTTGGATCAGCCCACGGTTCATGTGTGCATGTGACAGGATCCTATCCTTGACAAGGCAAACTTAAGACAAGGGCAGTGTCAAGCCATGGCTTAGTTTTGAGCGTCAGGTATTATCCTCAACGAAATACTTTCTGAGCACTTTTTAGATTGAATTGACAGAACTGTCAATCAGTGGCAAACACTACTTACTGACAGTGAACGTCCTAACCAATGACGATTGGCTTCTCTTTCAGTATGTGGATGAAGAGGACCTGATGAATGCCATCAAGGGTTTCAGCTCTGTGACTAAGGAGCACACCACGTTCACCGACACCCACCTGTGAAAGATGGAACCTTGCAAGACATGCAGCTGAAGTGCCTGCTGCGTACTCCCTCCCTCTCGGGTTGTCACTGACTGACATACGACATATGCTGAAAAGCCATTGCGTTTTTTTTTTTTTTTCTGTAATCCTTAAAAAAAAAAAAAAAAAAAAAAAAAAACAAGGATTGTTTTTGAAATTGTTCTTCCTTTTCAGAGGCCTGTGCTTTTCTGGTGGTCTGAAATAAGGGGTGCTCACGGTATGAAAACACTTGTTTTGTGGAAGCTCCATAAGCATATAATTTTCACTTGGCTCAAACAGTGACTCCATTGGTTAAATGAATAATTAGGGACACTTGCAAATTGGCCCACAGTTGTTACAAGTAAGGGTAGTTACTAGTTTAAAAACAAAGCAGGTTTTGGTTTTTTGTTTTTTTGTTTTTTGTTTTTTTGTTTTTTTCCTGAGAGGATGTCAGTCCTGCTCCTTTTGGCCCCTTATTCCCATTCAGTGACATGATCCTGCAAGAATAATTCTAATGGTCATAGCTACAAAATAAAATCCTAGTTTCAGGCCAAGATGAATCTGTTAGGAAAAAAAAAAATTGCATTGGGTGAGACACACTGGACGAAAAGTTCAATTTAATGACAATGTTTAGGGATAAATATTTACCGACCTTAATTGAAAAAAAAAAAGTTTCCACCAAACTTTTGACAGACCTCTGTTCTTGCATTTATGAATCTTCTGAAAAGGCCTAAAGAGCTATTTCCCACGTATTTTACACAGTGTTGAAGCTCCAGTACTTCCCATAAAAATCTGTCAATTGGCTGAATACCCAGTAATAATGACCAACATCTTCAATTTAGCGTCTTCCACTGGGAAACCATTGTTCTATTTGCATTATTTCATTAGCCTTTGTGGAATTTAAAAAGGAAACTTTTTGTGTTCCTTCCAGTTTTGAAGCCCTGTAAGTGACCCATTTCCATGTAAACACAAGACGCTCATAAGCAGCCCACCTATATATAGCCTATGTGTCTAGGACTCTGTACTGTATCCATTTTCGAGAACTCACTATTGTAGCCCTAGGGTCACTACGTGCTGATGAAATCCCATAGTCCCAATTTCCATTTCTGTCACCTGCTCTATTTGGATTAGTCGTTGGTGAAAGTCCCACAGCAAGGGAGATTTTTTTCCCCAAGTCATCAACATAAAATCGAAGGTATTTGTTTGTTCTTCATGGAAAACAATATAACAACAACAACAACAACAACAACAACCTGTCTTCCTTATTCTTAAAGGTCTACTGAATGACTCCAGAAAGCTATTTTGTATCTATAGGTCTCCTACATTGTTCGGAAGGATTTTGTGAGTTAATCCAAAGGGACGTAGATTCCCCCAAAGCTGAACTGGCAAAAATTTGTAAAAAAAAAAAAAAAAAAAAAAAAAAAAAAAAAAAAAAAAAGGAATAACCTTATTCTGGTTCAACACAAGTCAGATTGTGGGCTTCGGGGTTACGGGGACTCTAACCAAATCTGTGGAAGAACAGCTCCTCAGATCGATGGACTCCCCACAAAATTTGCCAACTCTTAGTGTCAAAAGCACAGACCAGTATTAAACAGAAGTTCTGCTCCCTTGTTGGAACTACTATAGGCAAACAAATCTGAAATAACTGTGCACGCTGGGCAGTGGATGTACAAATTTTAAGACTTTTTTTTTCCTCACCAAAAGTTTTATACTTACTAAAATGGAAACACAGGATTGGCTAATTTTTACTGGTTTTAATTCCATTTGTTGATCCTGGGTCAAGTGGTCATTGAAAGCTGGCACAAGTGAGCCTTCACCACGGCTGAGTTTCTGATTCACACGAGCTGCCTGAGGTATAGAGGGAAAAAGTGGTCTTTTCCAGTCATAAAGTTGAATCTTTTTCCTTGGTGTACTCTTCTGCAAATACGAGTTGCTAGTCACAGGTGGATTTAGGAGATTGAGGTCTTCCTCATTTTGAAAAATTAGATACCTTTATCACGGCTTGTAAACTTAACACAAATAGAGAACTGGGGGGGATTTGATATTAAATCATTCTCCACTTAATCGAATTAGACATTTAGTTATGAGTTCATTTAGCTGCATCATTTACATTTCGATCCCATAACTGGACAAAAAAGCCTGGATGGCTCCCACCAAGGACACTGTCCCCTGCAACACTCTTAACCTTACTTTTATGTATTTCAGAGAAGCCCAGGATTTTATTTTAAATGGTATTGTGTGCCAAGCCTCATTTAAGCGTAGACTCTTCCCTAGACATTGAGTCAATTGTCTGCCACACGGCTGGGCATCGGTGTGCTCCAGTGTCGAGAGCCAGGGATGGAAAACAACGTAGAACTCGTGGGCTGGAGCCATAGGCTGTGCCCAGGGACTGTCCTCCTGGCACCACTTCTCCTGTACAGAGCAAACGGCGAGCAGTTCTCTACAAATCACTTTCAACTGGTTCTAAGTCTCCTGACACAGGTCTTACCACTTGCAGGAGCCACATTCTCGGCTTCAGGACTACTGCTATTCCTGATGTTAGCTGTTTGGTAAGAGTGCGCAGCGATGTTTTTATAAGCTCTGTCAAGAACTGTACTTAGACATGATCTGTTGTCATTTCCACTAAATGGAAAACCTCAATTTGAATGTCAGTGTACCTCATGCTGATCTAAAAATCATGTTGGCATCAATATAATTCAACTTGAACAACCTGTAAATAAAACATAGGCCAGATGGAATAATTCAGTGATAAGAACTTAATTATGTCACCTATGAGTAGTTTATTTCCAATGCACAGATATGTAAAGGACAGTTTGCTTAATTTTTCAATGTAAACAAAGTTTGGGGGATCCCTGGGTGGCTCAGTGGTTTAGCATCTGCCTTTGGCCCAGGGCCTGATCGTGGAGACCTAGGATCAAGTCCCACGTCAGGCTCCCTGCATGGAGCCTGCCTCTCCCTCTGCCTGTGTCTCTGCCTGTGTCTCTGACGAATAAATAAAATCTTAAAACAAATAAACCAAGTTTGATTTCTGAAACACTAACAGCTCATGATGATGAAGGGGAACCCATTGAAGAAAACAGGATGTTCTCGGTACTCTCTCAACTATCGGATGTACGTTAGTCAACTGTGGTGCTTTTTTTCAGAGGGGGAGTCCCACCCACCAGATTCGGATTCAGCAGGTCTGGAGGGAGGCCTGGGCAAGTGTCATGTGCATACACAACCTTAGGTGATTGCGAGGTTATCCGTCTAGATGAGAAGGCCAGGAACTAGAACACAGTTGAAACGGGCCGACATGGGTTCAAAAGTTGGCTTGGTAGCTGACGAAGTCTTGTGGCTACGTTACTTCTCCTCAGTGATCTCATCTCGGAAATGAGGGTAACCGTACCCACCCAACTGGCATGACAGTACTTCTGAGGACTTAGAAGTACAGAATTAGTTGAAAAACTCATCATGAGAATTAGAATTCTGTTCTCGTTCGTCATCAAACACGAAGTATATGGACTCAGCTCAAGTTTTTTCTTTTGGTCACAAAAACCCGAATGAGGTAGGTGTTAGGAAAATGCGTAGGCCTAGCAGGGATAATCTGCTCAAGGTTACAAAGTGCCAGAGTAGCCTCAAACCCCTGCCACAGCATCCAGGTTCAGACTCTTGTGAGAGAAAAAAGGAGATCAGACTCGTGGTATACTGCAACCCGTGCTCGAGTGGGTTGCCTTTCTATGGGGATTTTACTATAGAATAGTCTCCCCCAGCCCCTCCCTCAGCCATGGCCTTTCACTTTTGGAAAAGGCTGGGTAAATTCGACTTTTTTGTTCATTTTCTTACTTGCCCACCCACCTTCTACATGACTGTGATGATGAGAAAGAAGGCTGGAAAGGATGGCAAATCCTTAGTAATATGGCGGTGATGTTGTACCTGACGCTTCCCCTAGTGACCATGTAAGGCAGCCTTCATGCATGCTCTGCTCTCTCCACCCTCCCCACTTCTTACCTTGGAAAGAAGACACGAACCAACTCCTGCAGGTGTACTTCAAACAGCATAACTACTCCTCAACCGAGAACACAGAGTCTTAATCATTTTTATTAGACTTAACTGATAAATAAATACAAGAGAAGTGTTGTGAAACCACTAGCAATATAGTAAACTTTTAAAGAATTTATTTCAATTTCACTCACATTTCTTGGAAGGGGAATATATACATTATCCACCAATAAATGCTTAATGCTTTAAATTTACAGTTGTCCTATTTGCAGAAACTTGAAAATTATTCCAATGAAAAAAAAGTACAAAAAATGTTTGTTGTCACAATTCGAAATATATCTTAAAATAACATTTGTACAGCAGCCAAAACCTTTAACCAAAAGTTGAGAACTGCAGTCTCAAAAACAACAAAATGGCCACATTCAGACTTAATAATCTTCGTTATTAACGGCAGCGGGTGGGGGGGGGGGCATGGTGGCCCCTAAATAAAACAAGACAGACAATTAGTACAGTTTTCCTTCTGGACACTCAAAGCTCTAGCCTTGATTATTATTTTTATTTCATCTGTTCAAACACAGACAATTACTCCAACTTTAAAGAAAGTTTAAATGGACTTTGAGTATTTAATGTTGGTGACACTTGCTAAGATTTAAGAACTCCAAGAATGAGAATCAGAAAATGACCGACGATTTGAAAAAAACACCAAAGGGACTGCTTACTACACAGTGTAATCTGCTGTTCAACATCAATAGTGTTTTTGAATTAGATGATATTTTTTCACAAACATAGCACCTCATTAAATTACCTGGTAAACACGTGGCAATCATGATAAGTGTTGGGAGACTATCCAAAGAGATTTAATGTGATTCACTTAACATAACAATGCGAGACAAATATCAAGCATAACCAAGATTAGGAACACAATCTGTTGGTCCCTATGCCTTTAAAGACCCTCATCTTATTAAGACTTGGTACTTTGCTTCCAAAATCCAGAGTAGCTAAACATTGAAATGGACTCTTGCTTTACAAATGATCTGTTAAATGCACTTGTAAAAAAAAAAAAAAAACCAGAAACAAAAACTTTCCAAAAGGTCAAAAGAGATATAATTATTTTCTCTCCTTACTCCAGGCAATTCTGTTAAAAAGAGACTCAATGAACTCCAGTTTAAATTTGTAAAGTTTTGGTGTAAAAGCTAATGTACTGAAATCCAGTAAAGTTATAAACTTTCATCTAAATTAACAAACAATTATTATTTTGGTAAGTTTTCACAAACTGTACTCTTGACCTGAAGAATCACTTTTTTTATGCCGAGGAGATGGAGTGGTCTTCGTAGGAGATGGGGATGCAGTACCGGGTGAGTCCGTCCCTCCGTCAGAAGTACTCGGTGATGACGCCAGGTAGGGAACTTTCTTTCTTCCCAGGAATCCTCCTCCTTCAAATCCCCCTTTCTTCCGCAACTCCGCTTTATTTTCATTTTCTTCTTCTGAGGACCTTTTCTTGGATTCTAGACCTTCAGCTATTTTATGCACTTCCAATCCACCATCTGATTCTCTCAAACTTTTCATTTCCGTTCCAGGAGACTTTCTCTCTGATACATTACAGTCCCCTGTTGCCCGCTTTACTTCTGCTTGTATTGGCCCAGAGTTGCCATTTTCAGGGACAGCTCTTTCTACATTTCTGTTCACATTACCAGTCTGGAAGTCCCTGTAACTGTGAAAGCTCTCAGTTCTCCTCGCTCTTGCTAATAAAGGACTCTCTCTGTAAGGCCTCATGGAACCATATGTCGCTGCTTCGTGGGTAGCTTCATGGTGCTGGAGCTGGAGGCTGAAATACAGTTTTTAAAAATTATAATTCAGATTTCTTCCTGGGATTTTTCAGGGGCACATCTCAATAATGACCAATGAAGAGACATTATTTGATTATATGCAGAGTGACATATCCTTATTTCTATATATAAAAATTTACTTAAGTACTCTCTATGTTATATACTAGTGTGTGTGCAGGTGTGTATTTGTGTATCAAATTACCAAAGCAAATAATACATCATACATATATTCAGTCTAGCTGGATTTCTGAATAGTTGAAAAAAGCTAGGGAGGATAAACTCTTTAAAACCAAGGAAGAACTGATATAACTTAATACATGGTCTTTAGTTCAAATTTTGGCTTTTTTTTTTTTTTAAGATTTTATTTATTTATTCATGAGAGACACACAAAGAGAGGGCCAGATATACAGGCAGAAGGAGAAGCAGGCTCCATGCAGAAAGCCCAATGTGGGACTCGATCCCGGGACCCCAGGATCACGCCCTGAGCTGAAGGCAGACGCTCAACCACTGAGCCACTCAGGCTTCCCAAATTTTGTTTTTTTAAAATGTGCTCTAACTGGAAGATATACTATGCTACTATACTAAAAGTGCAGAATAACTAAATATAAGATTAGACAGATGATGTAATCCCTTTAATGAATATGTCCCTAAGGCAATAGGAACAAAAAGTTCCATATACAATCCAAGGTGACATGTAGTTTTTCTAATTTCCTTTGAATAAACTCTTGATCACATAATAGGCATCCAGATTGGCAGTGATTCACAAAATAAGTTAAAGGGAAAAATATTTTTCTATCAGATATGCTTGCAGATGAGAAATTAGAAAAAAATTTTTAGAAAACTGAGTATCAACATAAAGTCTCAATTAAAAATGTACCTTGAACAACATGGCTTTCAACACCTCTGTGATTACATCTTAGCCAATTTCCCAAAAAGCAATCAACTGAACTTATGAGGCAATATACAACTCTTTAACCTACCTAGAATTTGATTCACGGAGACGGCTGTGTTGAACCACAGAAGTTGCTGGACTGATGTTAGGAGTAGCACAGCGAGAAGTGCTCAGATCACACTGATCCAGTAACTTAAGCAGCTCTTCTTCAGTTGGACCACCTACATCTTAGGAAAACACACACTAATTACCATCACTTATGTCAAAAGCTTACCCTGTGACAAACAACTTTCCACATGGAACCTACCCTTATCTTCACTTTTGTTAACCATATCCATAGCAGTGGTCAGATCCCACATCTGAATGCTGCCATTTGTATGGCCTGTGAACAAGTAGCGCCTTGGCCGGGAGCCCATCCTACTGGACCCCTCACATTCTCTCACTGTAAATGAGGATATTGTTGTACAGTCAACGGCCTGGATCTCACAGATTCTGCAAAAGATATCATATAGTTGTAAACCATGGGGAACAAATAACACTTTATAATTCAGATTTTTGAAATTACTTACTTATGAGTATTCCATATATGTAAAACACTTAAAAAGCTCAAGGCAGGTTGACAAAAATAAAATTCAAGCCTTATTTCTTTGAATGTAGAACACAGGCTCTTATAAAACAATGTATTTAAATAAATGAAATAATGCAAATAATTTAAGTCAACGTTAAAAGAAAAACAGAAAGAACCTTAATGGGAATTGAGTAATTCTTTAAAAGAAAGTTACAAAACTAAAAAGGCAGAAAGAAAGAAAGAAAGAAAGAAAGAAAGAAAGAAAGAAAGAAAGAAAGAAAGAAAGAAAGAAAGAAACTAGAAAAGATCTTGAGAAGTCATTTAAAATTTATGTGCAAATTTTAAGTCTGAAACCAGAAAAAAAAAAAAAAAGAAAAAGAAAAAGAAAGCTGTATGGAGAAGTCTAAGTAGCAACCTCCATTAGGATAATATTCTTAACTTTTTCAAAGCATTTTTAGGGTTATTTCATTGATTTTCATAAAGGATAAAAGAACCTGAGAAAGAGCATTATCCACACTTGACAAATTAGGAAACCAAGAAATAATGTCAGCAAATGATCTGCCAAAGTCAAGTAAGAGTTGACTAAATTGTACTTGATTGAATTATTTATTCCAGACTACTTCAAAACGAGGGGGCTTATTAAAAAAAATTAAGAACAATTAGTACCAGGAAAATGCAAGCTCAAAAAATAAAGGAGGAAGGGAAAATCCTTCTCAATATGAGAAACATAAAAGTAGAGTATGAAGCATAGCTGAGCTTCCTAGCAGGCAGGGCAAAAAAATGATAGGCGAAGGTTAATTACTAGATGCCTACATACAGTGATAGAGGCTATCCTAGTCTCATTCTCAATCTAAGAGAAACGTTTTCAATATTTCACCACTGAGTATAAAGTTTACTATAACTGTTTTTATAAGTATTATATTCAGGTTAAAAAATCTGTCCTTTTGTCTTAAGCACTAAGGTTCCTTTAGATTACTTACACTTAAGATAAAGTAAAATAAAACAATATACATCTATGTGCTTGACAACAAACATGATTTCACTTTTTGTTTTTCCCATGGGCTAGATTCCTTAGAATTACTTCTTCCTTTAAAATGTTGACAAAGTTTTTCCCTGCCCACTTTTTTTTTTTTAAAGATGTATTTATTTATTCATGAGAGACACACAGAGAGAGAGAGGCAGAGACACAGGCAGAGTAAGAAGCAGGCTCCTTGCAGGGAGCCCAACATGGGACCTGATCCCTGGACCCAGGATCACGCCCTGAGGTAAAGGCAGCCACTCAACCGCTAAGCTACCCAGGCGTCCCCGCTGCTGCCCACTTTCAAAAAAACCTGTTCATTTAACTTCTCACTATTAACAATCTGACCTGTCTTTAAACAAAAGCTCTGCTTCACATCAGCTTCATAAAGGGTTGATTTCCTATTTAATTCTACAAAGCAATTTTTCTCATTTTCATAAACGTTTCCTCTGGAATTGTAAATGAAAATATTACAAAATTTGTTTTATTATACAGAGGTCATAACTGATTAGAACACACTGCTACTATATAGTTACAGAAGAGGGGCGCCTGGGTTTAAGACTCTTGGTTTAGGCTCAGGTCTCCGGGCCATGAGATTGAGCCTCTCTCATCATGCTTCACACTCAGTGTGGAGTCTGCTCAGGTCTCTCTCCCTCTCCCTCTGCCCTCCCCCCCCCCTCCTGCTTGCACTCTCTTTCTCTAAAATAAGTAAATAAATCTTTAACAGAAAAGGAAGACACTAGAATTGAACAAGGATATGAAATACTACATCATTATAGGATGTTACGCAGCAGTTTTAATAAATGTTTGGCACCCACCTTCACTGAATATGCAGAGAACACAATAAATCACAAAGATTTTAACATTTCTCAAGATAATAATTTAACTTCTAACTACATTACAGGCTTCTAACACAATTTCTTTTAAAAAAAGTGACAAAAAGATAGTTTAGTACATAAAAATCATTTTCTGGAATCCGTTCATTTTACAATTCCTGATGACTACTGCAATGGACTTTGTTGGAAAGAAAATATATCTCCAAGAGATTATTCATTAAAATATTAAATTAAAGACCATATGCTGAACAATATCAGCAGTGTTAGTCACATTAATATGAAAACCCATAACCTCCTTAATGACTTCTCTTAGGAATTCTACTGTTTTCACCTGTTTGGCATGCAAAAAATCCTATGCTTTTAAAGAAAAGAAATGTATAGCTCAATCTGTTTGAAGCTATATGTAATAACTAAGAAGAATTAAAATTTCACTCAAATGGAAAAGGAAGGGGGAAACTAGCTTCTATTGTGCATCTGTTAGTGTCAGGGACTACACAAGATATTTCCGGTTTTTAACTCATTTTATCTTTTGACATCCTGCCAAGGCAGGTGAACCTTATTTTATAAAGAACCTGGGGCTCAGGGAAACAAAGTAACAAGTGAATTTACATAGCTAGTAAGACCAAGTGCCAAAGTAAGAATTTAGTTTAGCTGTCTGCCATCAAATTCATGGGCTCTTGCTCTATCCTGGTCCTTTAACTGTCCACAGCATCAGTGAAAATCTTAAATAAATCCTAGAATATAAGCACTAAATAGACTGCCTTGATTTTAAGTTAAAATGATCACAAGGTAAGGACTAGATTTCTTTCTCCAACAATTTGTTTCTGGTAGTACTTATATCAATACGCCAAATCATTCAATAGGTTTTTTAAGACAAAAGTTGCTTCTGAATGTAATACCTCTATAGTAGTAAAGTTTTACCTTTTCCCAGTAGATGAGAGTCTTACAAACAGTTTGTTGGTGATGGGAACAACTTTCTGGATAAACACCTGTTGATCATCTCGCTCTCCGAAAGGCCCTTGGTCAGAAAACAGACAATGTCAAAAGAACTTAACTGAAATTCAGTTGGTTTCACTGAACAAAATGGACGTTAATATCAATACCAAAGGGGGGGAAATTTTTTTTCATGCCTATCAATATGTGGCATTGTGTATTCCATGTCCAAGTCAGACACAAAATGCAGTACTCCAAGTACTCCAACTTGCATTAAACATTTCTAAAAGAAATACATAATATTTCAAGTTATATTTTATGCACTAAGACTATCAAAGCTGAAGGCATTAATTTGCATAAGACTACACGACAGTACTAGAATGAGGCTTGTTAAAATATAGGCTCTACATGTAGTATCTTTCAGAACGTGCTCAGTTTCTTGTAACTTCAGAAAAAGGATATATAAATAAAATTACTTTAGGTATGGATTTTACTTTTTTTGCAAAGCCAAATGCAAAATCTCAAAGAAATAAAGTGCAACTTCATTACACAGAATTTACTTAATCAGAAGCCTATTGCATCCTGCAAAGTTTTCAATCTAAAAAGAAAGATTCAATTATTTTTACGTGATTGTACTTGGCAAGGCAGGTAAATAGCTCATGTTTCAGAAAGATTCTGAATATTAAAAAAAGTGTTTCGGGCAGCCCCAGTGGCACAGCAGTTTAACGCCGTCTTCAGCCCAGGACCCAGGATCAAGTCCCATGTCAGGCTCCGTGCGTGGAGCCTGCTTCCCCCTCTGCCTGTGTCTCTGCCCTCTCTCTCTCTCTGTCTCTCTGAATAAATAAATAAATAATCTTAAAAAAAAGAAGTGTTTCATATAAAACTTAAAAATTCGAGTAATTCTCATCACACTCATTAGCTAAAATGTCAACTCATTATTCACAAATAGCATGTGATATATGATATAATTTTACCTTATGTGAATCATACCTCATTAATAAACGGAACATCTTGATTAGCTAGCAATACCCATATTATGCTTGCAGGTAACTCATTTTAATCATCATGATAACCACATAAGGGATACACTATTATTATCTTCATTTTACAGATGAGAAAAGTAAGGCATCAAGAGATTAGTTAACCAAAGATCTCACAGGTCCTACCTAATGGAACTGGAGTTCTCACCCAAGATGTCTGGCTCCCCTCTAAGCTATGCAGTTGCTCAGTTACTGGACAATTTTCTGAAGTCTGATTCTATTGAGATGAAATGATAGTCCTCATTTAATGACCCGTAACCAAAGTCAAAATAGTGATGAATAAAATAACTAAGAATGAAGGCTCTGGAACTCTTCTCTTTTCAATCTTTACCTTCATGTGAGATTCTCATGTAACTTTACTCTTCATACCTCAGTTAATTATCCACACCTCCCTCCCACTTAAAGGTTCCCCAACTCCTCTCCCCAAATTGGCTCCTTTCATTCAGAACACAAAATGTTCTCAGGTGTTTGCTATCTTCAATGGTGAAGAGGGGAGGAGAGAATCAATCAGAAAGATGGTGGGATGCTTGGGCAGCTCAGTTGTTTAAGCATCTGCCTTCAGCTCAAGTCATGATCCTGGAGTCCTGGGATCAAGCTCCACATTGGGTTCCCCGCTCAGATGGGGGTCTGCTTCTCCCTCTCTCTCTCTCAAATAAATAAATAAAATCCTAACAAAGAAGAAAGATGGCCTCTCAACCTCTTGCCTTCTAATTAGTTCCATTATTTCTTCCTTTCATGACTGCCTCTAGTATTTGTTATTCGACTGGCCACTGCAATCTAGATACCACCCACAGCAGCCTCTGAAACTGGACTTTCTATTCTGTTCCAATAACCTGAATGTCTACCTCTTAAAATATTTTTTTTAAAGAGAACTATAAAAGGGGGGAAAAAAAATCTCCCCGCTGTCTTTCAAATATTTTACAAGGCTGTTGTAATTTACAGGGCTGTTTCCAAACATGTCCTCTCTGATCTGACCTTCCATGATCTGACTCCTGCCCTTCCTCCCAGTCTCATGTCCTACTATCCTTACCCACAAACCAGTAACTAATGATCTTGACATTTTCTAAACTTGCCAGGTTCTCTGGGCCTCTTTCCTTCCAGCATGCTGTTTTCTCTGCCAGCAATGTCCCAATCCTAAAACATTCTATACCTACATGTCTCAGTTCAAGTCTTAGTTCAAACATATAAGACTTCTACTAAGTGCCAGTTTCTGTTAATGTTAAGTGGGGACAATATACTTCATAAAATTGTCAAGAAGAATAAATGAGACGGTATGCTACAATACCTAGCATGGAGACTAGCACTACCTCCCCTGGGTGCCTTGCCCCATGCAACTGTTTACTTTTTATTCCCAGTCGTCACTACACTGTAACTTTTAGGTTCACTGCATTTTTTTTTTTTTTTTAAGATTTCTAATGCTTGGAGCAAAGGCACTCAATACAATACCGTTGATGCTACAACTTAAACCTCTACAATGTAATATGTCAATTATATCCCAATAAATCAGGAAAATAATTCATTGATGAGATAAAACTAAACTTCCAGTGCCTATGTCACATAGAAAAGTGGGTCACAGGGCACCTGGGTGGCTCAGCGGTTGAGCGTCTGCCTTTGGCTGAAGTGGGGACCCCGGGGTCCTGGAATGAAGTCCCGCATCGGACTCCCTGTAGAGAACCTACTTCCCCCTCTGCCTGTGTCTCTGCTCTGTGTCTCTCATGAATAAATAAAATCTTAAAAAAAAAGAAAAGAAAGAAAGAAAGGAAACCAAGTCACAGAGCAATTGTTAAAATCAACAAAACTGAATGTGTTTCTTTTTCTTCTAAGTAGCTTGTATTGTTTAAAGATTAACTATTTTGAAATCTATTACTGTGGGAGCATATTCTGGATGGACATACATTTACATGTTTCACATAAAACAATTCTAACAACTCTCATGTACTCCCTTTTCTCCATCAGTGCTATAATTTCTGCTTATTAAAAAAGGGATCAGAAAGGCACATGGGTCAATGAGCAGGCCCTGTAGAACTATTAAAAGTACAGTGAGATACAATGTATATATGGTAGAGATTCTTCCAAAAGGGTCCCTAGGGAAAATGATCAGTCTCTGTGAAGACTGAGCATGTGTGTGTGTATCCATATGCATGTGTCATATGGTATACTGAGGGACAAATCAAACCAATTTTGTATACTTCTGCTGAAATCAGAGCATATCGACGGAGATGTGCTATATCATTTCCTGAAAGCCCTTACAACACCATCAAAACAACTGCTAGCGCATAACACCATCAGCTCTTTCCTAGCTTCAAATTTTATTTTCAGATTATTAGCAATGAAAGAAAAAAACCTTCAAGTTTCAAATGTGCATAGCTATCATGGCTTTTAATAAAAAAAAAAAGTGGTTAGCTTTTGGAGACATTATTTAAATAAGGAAATGATAAACAGATGAAAGCTTTGCTCTCAACTTTTAAACAAAAATTGCCATAATTTGTAAATTTATAGAACTAAGTAAGCAACACATTAAATTTCTGTTTTAAATGAGTTTCAAAATTAAGTTGAATAATTTATATTTGAAACTCATCTTTAGGTTTCTACCATAGTTAACATACTACTTCTGCATTGCCCACAAAGTATTTGAAAATGCCTCCAAATGCCTGGATGGCTCAGTGGTTGAGCATTTGCCTTTGGCTCAGGTTGTGATCTTGGGATCCTGAGATCAAGTCCTGCAACAGGCTCCCTACAGGGAGCCTGCTACTCCCTCAGTCTGTGTCTCTGCCTCTCTCTCTGTGTCTTTTATGAATAAATAAATAAAATCTTAAAAAAGAAAGAAAAGAAAATGCCCCAAATTATCTAACCCACCTATGTCATTTCCAGAGGAATAGCTTCCATGACTTTCTGTCTCCTCCAGAGACAATATCTTGAATGATGCTAAAGGAGTAGAACCTGGCTGAGTAGAGATCATTCCTCTGAATCGTGTTACTGTCCATGTCCGGACGTGATTATTATCTGCACACACTAGGAAAGAGAACAAAAAAGTTGTTACATATAGATTATAAAAACACCAACAAAATCACTTTCATAAACACATTTTAACTTTTTAAACTGTGATCTATATTAAATAGATCAGAGCATATTTTGAGTGGCAAATGACATATTTATCCTAAAATGATACTTAATCTGTACTCGGCCAACAGAAATGAGAACAGAACACAGTTTACCTTGTTGCAAATATAAGGTATGTAAGTAAATCTATGGGTCCTTATAAAAGTAGCCTGTATAGATGTAAAAAGGGTTTTTAAAAAAAGTGTGTGCAAGAGAAAAGATGGTGAATATTATTCTTTTCTGTGGCTAAACTACATAGTAAATGAATTGCCTAGTTTTTTTTTTCCCAATATCACAACTGCTTCTGCTTATGTTAAATATTAAACAAGCTAGATTAGGAGTTCCTGAAAATTTACTGATATAAATTACACTTGTCAAAAAGCTTGTATTGCCCACTCATAGTAAGAAAAATTAAGGACTATTTTTAGATAAGAGAGTCTGCATTTAAGAAACTATTTTTTGTATAAGAGAGTCTAGCTTTTTTTCATGTAGGTAACATTAAGAAGATACATGTTGAGATATCTAACAAGTACCTGACTTCTGCTGTTTTCTGATCTAAGTAGCTACAACTTTAAAAAATTTAAACCAGCAACTGACAATTTACTTTTTCATGCAAAAAAAATGTACTTTTGTGACACACTTTAATAAAAAAGTGTCCTTTTTAATGGAAAAGTACAATTTATTTGGATTCTAGAGCATGTGTTATTATCCACAATGAGCTATGATCTCACCAGTAAGTACTAGGGAAGTATCCACACTTTCCTATATACACACCTTTCCTACTGGGCAAAATGCCAGAGTTGCAAATTTTAAACAAAACTTTAGAAATTTAATTTTGACAAACAGCAATAAAAATTCAAAGTATACAAGTGTTACTTATGTAATAAAATTCCCATGTCTCAGGATGCCACTTTCTGGTGAAAAAGGAGACATTTAGTTCTAGGCTGTTTAATCAGCTTCATGGAAAATAATTTCCTGATTTCACTATTAAGCTTACTAGGATTCAGAAAAATAAAAAAAAAAAAAAAAAAGAAAATACCGTAAACACTTTTAGGTGATTCAATAGGCAATTATGGCTATTTTGTTAAAATTAATCATTAAAGTTTTTATTTAAGACATGAAAACTAACACTATCAGAGAAAGAATGTGCATATACATTGATGTCCACCAGGTGGCAGGACAACGTAACTGAGTATACATAAAATACTGGATATTTTTCTTGAAATATTTGATGTTAAAATGCAGATTTTAAGAGTTCTCTGGTACCTCCTCCTGCAATAACATCATCACCATCAAAATGATAACAATTACTACTGAGTTTAAGTATGGTCATTTAAATGTCACAATAAGAAAAAATAAAAAAATAAACATCACAATAACCTTGCAAAACAGTCTTATTTTCTCACAGGATCAAATTACCTCATTTTACATTTTATTCTGCATCTTTTATGTGTCAAGAAGTATGGTATGTGTTGAGAACAGAGTAAAACAGCTTCTGCTATTATAAAACTCACATTCTAGAAGAGAGAGACACATGATACCCAAGCAAACAAAACAAAATGACCCAGTGTTAAGTCTATGAAGAAAACAAGTCAAGAGGATGACAGAGAAAGTGGCCTGGACAGATGTTTCGCCAATCGAGCCGGGATGGCCTCATGAGAAGGTACTGGAAATGGGACCTGAATGACAAGAGTGCAGCCAAACAAATATCTAGGGGTAAAACACAGGCAAATGAAAGGAAGTGGTGCAAAAGTTCTGAGGCAATTTTAAGAAATGAAAAAGCCAAAGGGTTAGGGTGTTGTGAGCCTAAGGAAAGTGACAGGAAGGGTAGGGAGGCTTGACAAGAAGACAAGACCATAGCAGGAAGAATCCTATTAGTTAAGTGACCTGCATTCATCAGGAAGCCATTGGGAACTGGATACGGTTTACATTTTTAAAAGGTATTTCTTGCTCTCTGTACCACAGAGGCAAGAGAGGAGGAGGCCAAAAAACTGAGCTCAGTGATCTAGGGGAGAAATGACAGAAGCTCCCAAGTATGCTGGCAATGGACACCGAGCATCAGATTTGGGACATACTTTGACGCAAAGCTAAAAGGACTTACTGATAGATTACACACTGGTCGGGAGGAGAGAAAGGGAGGAACCACGGGTGGTTCTAGGTCTTCAGCTTTAGGAAATGAGCAGATGGTGATATTGTGGACTACCATGGCTTCCGAGGGAAATATCAAAAGGACTCTTTATCCAGGTTAATTTTGACACGTCTACACAACCAGAGACAGACACTAGATATTCAAGTTTGGAACTCTGTGAATGGTCACAGGTGCAGAAAAAAGTCTGGGAGTCACTGGCATGTAGATGGTAATAGTCAAGTTGCCAGGAAAACTATAGACAAGGAAGAATGGAGAATCAAGGAAAGAGCTCTGAGGAACCCTACCCTTAGTACCCAGGCAAAAGAGGAGGAACCAGCAAGAATGGGACAAAGACTCCTCAGTGAGGGAGGTGAGGTACTTTATGAAAACCAAAGAGGAGACAGACTGTTTCGGGGGTTGGGGGGCATAATTATCCTCAGAACAATCTGACTTTATACTCAAAACAATCAAATACCAATAAAAGCACACCCACCCATCCATGGTTCCATTTAGTGTTCACTCAGACTGGAAATTAGTGAAAGGTGCATCACCTTTTAATATAGAATAGTCTTCATATAAACAAACTTGACAGATGTAAATAAAGCTTATAAAAAGTTTAAGTTAGGCAGGAACTGATCTACAAAAGATTTAATGTAAAAGCAAGCTCTACTGATACACCTGACTCAAAATAAAATTAAAGCCTTTTAGAAATCTTCAGATAATGAATCTTATCAATAGAATTTTACTGTGACCATCATACTCTGTGTCATACTCATTGAGCTTAAAAATCTGTGTCATCTAAGTAATTAGTATCTACGTTTTTTAAAAAAATCTAATGACTAAGGAACAACAAAATCATGAAAATGTAATTTTCTTCAAATAATCTTTGTATGCATTCTACTAGTTTTTAGTATTTTTAGAAAATGATAAGACAACAAATACACACATAAATCTACAACTTCAGCTTTAAACCTTAAGACAACACGACCAAACTTATATTAAATTCATACTTGGCAAACTTTCCTAAACCTCAATAGGATTATGGTAAGTATTTTAAAATATACCATGAGAACAAAATGCTAGAATAGAGCATAAATAAAAGATACGGTCAACTCTTGCCTAAATTCCTGTAATTACAACCAGGCAAAATTTAAAAAAAAATTCTTAAAAGACAACATTTCTTCATTTATTCAACTTTTCTACCATTTCATTTAGTATGTTTTTCTGTTTATAAAGCAGTGCTTTTACATTCTTTCCATTTGTAGGAGTCTAGAAAATTACACACAGGGTAACAAGGTTTTACAGGAGGCAGACCTCGTCACCAGTGCTTTACCTGATACAAGGTGCTTCTCGGACAGCATGATTTTTGTAACAGGACTTCGGTGAACTGTGAAAGTCTGAAAAAGCTGCGGGCCTGATCCCACGGTCTCAGGGTGCTGCACGATCACTCGCACTGCTCCAGAGCTCGTACCATAGGCAATCTCAATCCAGTTACCAGAGACACCTACACGAAGTCAGAAGTTGAGAGGGGGCGTATTAGAGGATGACCAAAAAAAAAAAAAGCTGCCCTGTGATAAAAGCAGTAGAGCTGGATTCAGTGCTTTTATGAGCCCCAAATCCAGCCTGGCACAGTCGCTGTACTGAAGTCATTTCCGTTACAAATCATTTCCCACGCCTCCCTCCCAGATAGACCTGGGCTGTCTGTTAGGCTCTATCACAGCAACTACAACCCCACTCCTCAATTTCCAAGTCTCTCTCTACTCGTTATTGACAGAGACTGAATCACAACCATCTTTTTATTTATATCACCTTACAGGGTACCTAAGACATGGTAGGTCAATAAATGTTTAAATAATTAGTAACTCTGCCATGCTAAGAATGCCACTCGCATAAGAGTATTCCTAGAGTAATATTCCATCATGTGTTTCACTTTTACTTTTGCTATATAACTGATTCTTCAATAATTAGGCACATACCATTTAACAGATTCAAAATACTTAGCTCTGAAACAAATATACCCATTACATTCCTACATCATATGGTGTCTCTTCTATTATGTACATCTCATTGTGTCAAGTTCACCTGTGACTTTTTTTTTTTAACAAAAAAACCCAAGTGTCCATATTCCACCACATATTTAAAGAAAGAATGGACATCAGTGACCCATGTACTTAAGAAGGTTCATAGTTAAGAACCTTTTAATTTTAGTCGTTGTTCTTCCTGATTCACCTGAAGATACTTGACTCAACAGAGAAAGAGCAGTAACACAGGAAACACTTCTCATGACCTAAAAGGGGACTCCATCCTCCCCCTGCCACTGCAAAAGAAGTTCTTTCCTTTCTTTTTAACTAGATTGAAAAAAGCAGCACACCTCATTCTAGAGCAGAGGTCAGCAAACCTTTTGTAAAAGGCTAGATGGGAAATATTTCAAACTTCCCATTCCACACTATCAACTGTTGCACAAAAGCAGCCAATGACAACATACAAGACTATCAACAAAGAAAGTAGTTTAGGGACTCATCTTAGCATAATATAGTTGAAATCCCACTGTAATTTTAATCAAAATCATCTGCATACATTACAATATTTATTTCACAATGAAAATGATTTCCTTCATGAGTTCAATAAAATAATGATGTTCTATAACACATTCAGATTTATTAATATTACTGGACACATGTCAATATTTCCTGTAACTCTTTTCATGATAGATAAACTTTAAATTCTACATTTATGTTTTAGCTTTCAATGTAGAATATAAAAAATATAAAAATTCTTTTTTTTTATTTTTTTTTTTATTTTTGGTTTTTTTATTTTTTATTTATGATAGTCACACAGAGAGAGAGAGAGTCAGAGACATAGGCAGAGGGAGAAGCAGGCTCCATGCACCGGGAGCCTGATGTGGGATTCGATCCCAGGTCTCCAGGATCGCGCCCTGGGCCAAAGGCAGGCTCTAAACCACTGCGCCACCCAGGGATCCCAAAAATTCTTAATAATTTACAGAACAAGCTTGTTAATTAATTTCATTGCAATGGCCTCTGAAAGAATGAAAGCTACAGACAGTAAACCCTCAAATAAAATGTCCTTTTCTAAAACAAATTATAAGTTTTCCAAAGAAATAAGGCAATTTCCAACAGAGACTAGCAGTCTAAGTAAGAGCTTTCTCACTTCTGTTTAAAAAAGTAAAAGCTTCTAATTTCAAAACAAAGTCAGCTACAATAAATAGGAAGGTAAATGTGCAGATCATTATTTTAATAATTTAAATATAATTCAGAAGAGGAAAAGTTCTAATTGCCCATCTCAACTTATGCTCGTTTATGGGTCATGTTTGACTTCAACACAAATATAAACTTTAGACTAAGAGATGATATCCTTCCAACTGCAGTTCTCCGAAAAAAAGGACTGGGTTAGTTTTAGCATAATAAGCCAATAAATAAATATATATTCCCAAAAACAGGTATAGAACTTGTAAGAAGTTTGCCATGTACTAACTTGTTTTGGGTGTGAGGTAAACACTGAGCGCAGTGATGGCATCATTGGAAGGATCGTGATAAAGCTCAGTTACAAGAAGATCATTGTCCTTCATTCGCAAAGGAAACTTCTGCATATCTAAAAAAATTAAAATTTTAAATAATGTTAAAATAGTGTATCTATTTAAAACTAAAAAAGGTATTATTTTTAAAAAATCATATTAAATAGGACCAGGGTAAGCATCTGTAAACTTACCTATGTAATATATTGATCCATTGTTACAGCCCAGTAGAAGGAATGAGCCAGCAGTGTCGTAACTTGTTATAGGAACAACATCTTGAACCTGATGAAGATTATTATTAGATGTTAGATGTTATTTATATTTCCTGCTCAATTTCCTCAAAATCTGACTCTTTTAAACAAAGAAAACAAAACAAAACAAAACAAAACTCATTAGGGGTACCTGGCTGGTTAAATATGGCTCTTAATCTCGGCACATGAGTTGGAGCCCCATACTGGGTGTGGAGATTACTTAAGGAAGTAAAAAAAAAGAATCCACTAATGACTAAATAGGGTTTAGAAAATTACTTTATTTACATATATACATGCCCTGGTGTATGTACGTGTGTATATATATATATATATATATATATATATGTGTGTGTGTGTGTGTGTGTGCGTGTGTGTGTGTGTATATTTCTTTTTTCTTTTTTTTTAAAGACTTACATAATTTTATTTGGCCAAGCCACCAAGAAAAAAAAAAAAGGGGGTGGGGGAGGGCGGATTATATTGTCAATTTTTTTTTTCATATGTTCTCCGGTGGAGGAGGAGAGAGGTGTTCGTGATTTTGCACTTGGAGACCCCGTTTCCTCCCGCTTTCTAACCAGGTTTGCAGATGGAGGAGTTCTAGCCGCCAAGGGGCCAGGGCTTCAGGTGCAGAACGACAGGACAATTTTTTTTTAAAGAAGTCCCAAAAAACACGTACAGAGAAAAAGTAAACTTTTCAAGTTATGTGTGAAAATGCCCAAATGCTGAGGCCCGCGCTGTGCTTCGCCTGTCCAGGACGTGTGATTGGATTTTAGCAAATGCTATTAAATGTGCCCGAACATCAATTAATCACCCCCATGGTGCATAAAGTTATGTTGCCCTGGAACTAATATAGCTCCTTTTAAAACCTTTCAAAAAATTTTTATTTCTAGGGTGCCTAGGTGGCTCAGTCGGTGAAGCATCTGCCTTCAGCTCAAGTCATGATCCCAGGGTCCTGGGATAGAGCTCAGAGGGGAGCCTGATTTACCTTCTCCCTCTGCCCACTGGTCCCCCTGCCTGTGCTGTCAATAAATAAAATAAAAATGTTATTTCCAACAGTAGCACTTTCCTTTCAGAATTCCGGTGGATTATCTCCTTTCTCTTCACAAGACTGTGAGCTCAGAGCCACTTTAAACTGAAGGCCTAATCTGACCAGGTTCCTTTCCCCTTCTCTCTCACAGAAGAAATTAAATGGCCTGCCCAAATTCACACAGTAAGTAGGAACAGCGTTAGAGCTAGAAAACAGATGGACTGGTTGCCAAATAGCACTTTCTCCCTGGACCATTTGTCACCTTGTTTTTGACAAGATGGTATTCCCTATCTTCATTCTTCCGCTCAAGACCTTACCTCTGTTTCTTAGGAAACAGTAAGATAAAAAAGTTCCTTTGAACTTTTGTTTTTTCAAATACTAAAATAAAAAAGTCAGCTTCTCAAACAAATTAGTTAAAAAAATTATTAACTGACAGCATTTGTGCTACAAGAAAAGCAAAAGGCATAATTCTACTACAAAACAAATTAACAAACAAACAAAAAAAATGTTTTTTAGAGCAGTGCCAGTAAGATTGAAACGAATCTTCCTTGTGCAGAGCCGGGCAAGAGATGCATGTGCAACTTCACAGATGACATTTAAATGAAGTATCTCCCACGTGCCAGCTATCAGCTGAGAGAACAAGTAACTGGCCCGGATGAGCAATGGGAGATACCACACTTGCTCTGCAGGAGCTTGTGAACTTGAGGGCAAAAGAGGGGAAGAAAGAGCATCACAGAACGACAGGCATGGAAAGAGCTGCGATACCATCAGCGAGGAGGGAGGATCCTTAGCTAAGGCCTACGTGGGGAGAAGGGCAAAGATCAAGGAAAAGTTGAAAAGGGAGTGAAGCCGGGAAACTGAGAAAATCAACTATGAATGAGGTAGAGGAAGGGCATGCCTGGCAGTACACCAAATACAGAAGCAACACACCATCTGGGTCCCTTCTTTGTGAAAGGAACAAATTTAACCAAAAGCTAAAACTCGGAAGTAATGATTCCTATAAAGCTGTATGACCCTGAGTTCTACGTGAGCCTTCTGGTGTCCTACATAGAAATGTCGAGATTCAATGACCAACCCCCACTTCCACCCACCTGTGCTAACCCCAGCTCAGGTGTCTGTTTCAGCAGAGCCAACAAGTTTTGCAGCAGGGCAACACTGAGAGCTTTTCAGTGATAAAGATGTCTGAAGAATGGAGGGAAGGCTGCTTTAAACCAATGACCAGTTTTCTTATACCAAGTTCATTTTTTTAGTTCTAGCACTCTAGAAAGAGCTTCAACTGCTACACCAGAATCTTCAGAGTAGGAGGATGGGGACAGATATGGGCATGAGATTCCTTCCCCAGGAATGAAGGGGGCAGCAGCCTGGAGCATCCCATGGCATATCTAGGGCAAACGTTTCTACCATGTGTTCTTTGGAAAGATGGGATTAGAGCCTTCCTATTTCTTTTTCTGCAACTCTTGACCCAAATCCTTCCTACTTTTCCTTCATGCGTACCCCTCAGTACAAGCACAGAGAAAGCAGAGGATGAGGAAGGTTACAGAGGAGTCAGGACTCAGTTCTTCCCTCCCAGCATAAGTGAGAGTCAGTTCTTCGGCGACCTCCTCTTCTCTACCCTAACAATGTCCTATCAGGAATCTGACACACTGTACTGATTCACGTATTTGGCTGAGTCATGGTGGTCACAAATCTACTATGCAGGTGAATTTTCTCTGCTAAGGTAGCACATATTTATTATTTATTATGTGCACTAGAAATATGTGCACATATTATCTTTCTTATGTTTCTTATTATTTCTTAAATGATATACAATTTCAAAATTATCAGTCCAAAAAAAAAAAAATCCATCTATGTTTCTAAGCAACACAAGGCCCCTAGAGTCTTTCAACCACAGCCTCTACCTAATCATCATTTTTAATAGGATGTTTTACCCTTCATCCATTACTTATTAAGCAATCCCTTATTCAGATTTACCAGCCTATCAATTTATTTGCTGATATTTATAAATATCCTTCTTATTAAAGGGCATTTTTTAAAGATTATTTATTTATTTTAGAGAAAGAGAGAGAACACGAACAGGGGGAAAGGCATGGGGGGGTGGGGGGGGCAGGGGCAGACTCCCTGCTGAGCCGGGAGCCTGATGAGGGCTTGATTTCAGACCCTGAGATCATAACCTGAGCAAAAATCAAGAGTCAGAAGTTTAACTGCCTGAGCCACCTAGGTGCCCCAAAAGGAACTTCCTTAGTGCCTCTTTTATTGAAGATTATAAGTTTAAACAACAAAAAAAGAACAAAAACCTGAAACATCTCTTTTTAAAAATATGTTTTTCTTTTTTCTTACTCAAATCATATACAATGCTTGTATAAAACTTTCACTAAAATCTTAATGAGGGGTGCTGGGGTGGCTCAGTCAGTTAAGCGTCTGCCTTCAGATCGGGTCATGATCTCAGGGACCTGTGATCAAGCCCCAAGTCTGGCTCCCTGCTCAGCGGGGAGTCCGCTTCTTCTCCCTCTTTCTATGTTCCCACTTGTGCTCTGTCCCTCACTCTCTCTCTCAAATAAATAAATAAAATCTTTTTAAAAGTTAAAAAAAATTAAGTAAAATAATTTTTTAAAAAGATTTTATTTATTCATGAGAGACACACACACACAGAGAGGCAGAGATGCAGGCAGAAGGAGAAGCAGGCTCCAATGCAGGGAGCCTGACGTGGGACTCGATCCTGGGTCCCCAGGATCAGGCCCTGGGCTGAAGGTGGTGCTAAACCACTGAGCCACCCAGGCTGCCCAGTAAAATAAAATTTTATTGAAGCTGTCCTAGGGCACCTGGGTGGCTCAGTCAGTTAAGCATCTGCCTCTTGATTTTGGCTCAGGTCCTGATCTCAGGTTCTATGATGGAACCCTGTATGGGGCTCTGCACTGGGTATAGGGCCTGCTTAAGATTCTCTTCTTCTCCCTTTGCCCCACCCCCAAATCTTATTGAAGCTGTTCTAATAAGAACTGGTGCCCAATAAATATTTCACAGGTTGTAGAACTTAAACACACATACATATACACACTCACCCTCTTTCTCTCTTATTCATCTGATTTAAATACTTCAAATCAATCTGGATTATACAACAGTTGTCCTTTGTACTTGGTGTGTTATTCATGGGCAGAACTGTTGCTGAAAGCCAAATCAGAACCTACTCAACCAGTGTCACAGCCGCCACAGGAGTCAGCCTCGGGTCAGAATTGTCCAGTGAGATCTGTGTTTCAGATGCTTAGATTTCATAACATACTATCTCTGCTCTGCACTACAAAGAAATTCATCTAGCTGGTATATAAGGCTTGTTTGCTGCATGAACACTCAACTTTCCTAAGGTCTTTCTGAAATGTAGAAACAAACCTACTTTGTAAACAGGTTTTCATTTCAGTTCATGCGTATGCCAAACAAGAAGTTACACAAAGAACTAAAAGCTTAAGAATAAAGGACACTTTTAGGATGCTAGTACAGTCTTTAGGATCCCAAAGATAGGAAAACTTTTATATGTAGTTTTGAAAACACTGGTTAAAAAAAGGTAATAAAGAAGCATTTTCCTTTAGGAACCCAAATTTACTTTAGAGGTTTTACAGATAGTATAGCTTCCCCCACCCACTAAAAGTTCAGACTTGACATAATTAGTCACATAACCTATCTAAAAGCAGACTTTCCATTAATCATTAAAATTCACATTACTCTTTACAGAAATACAGAATATTACCAGCTGAAGAATCCTTCTGATAAGCTTTCTTCTACTTACGCTTTGGATCCACTGAGACCAGCCCTTTCCTACATTCCTTGGTCCATCACATCTATGGTAACAACCATTATAATACCTTTTGCTGTGCTTATATGGAAGGCCTTCTCTAATACTTTTTTCCCCACAAGCAGGACTTCTATCCCTCATCTAACATAAAACCTAATTTTTTGTTTCTAATCCCTTTCACTGAAGTCTTTCATTCTCTCATCACCCTTGAATCTAAGGGGCCATAAGATCTCAAGAATGCTGCTCCACAAGCTCAATTCATCATGACATTCAACCACCATTTTTTACTCAGATTGAAACTTCCAGATCAACCCATCACTTTTGCTAAGGATCTGGCATCTGGATCATGATTTACTTCTGTCTTACTCTCTACTACTCTCCTGGCACCTTAATGTACATACTGATAATCCTCACAGATCTCCAAGTCCTATATCCCATACTTTCATATTCAAGTCAGTTCTCCATTATGATCACTGAGAACTGTCCCAATTCCAAAACTTTAAATTAAATCTTTGACACCACAACTGCATATCTTTCCACTAATTCTCATTCCTTACAAGCCATCAATCTGCTTTAAGATCCCTCTAGTCCCCTGACATCCTTGCATCCTTCTACCTGGCATTTCCTCACTTCTTGATCTCACTCTCCACTACTTTGCGTCTTCATGTTTTCTCATCCCTTGGTGTGTCATATCCACCTCATTACATCTCTGATCCTGGATCAGTCCAATATTGCTCTTTCCTCTTGCTCCCCCTTCCTGGTCCTGAGCACTAATGGAGAGAGACTCACATAGCTCTATGACCCGGGTCCACTACAAACGTACGATTTATCATCTCTGCAATTCTTTTTTTTTTTTTTTTTCCATCTCTGCGATTCTTGATACATACTTCCACTGTCTTTCTCTTTCATTGAATTTATGTTCTTTGGCACTCCCTTTCTTACTCTTCCATCAGAGAAAGAAGTGTCTCTAGTCTCTGTTAAGTAAACCCCTCTAAACTGTTCTAAACTGTTTCAGATCTCATATACTCCTGACTTCCATGGGACCAGAAATCATCTCCATTCTTTCACTCTTCATGTGCTTTCTCTGACAACTCCCCCCCCTGACTATAAGCATGCTCAAGGTTTTTCTATTCTAGAGAAAAAAAAAAATAAAGCACTGAACATCTTTCTACCATTTAACCTTGATCCTTAAGCTATCACTTTGTTTCCCTGCTTTCCTTCGCCACCACACTTCGAAAGGTAACTCTGAATTGGCTGTCTCTAATCTTTGATCTTTTAATTCCTCAGTTCCCACCATCTGGCTTTTCCCAACCAAAACCTAATTAACGTACATTCACAAATCATATCCTAGAATAGTGTCATTTCTCAATCATTTCATATATATACTTTTGGCTCTTAGTTTCCTATCTTGTCCCCTTAAATGCTAACATTTCCCAGAGTTCTTTTCTTCCTACATATATCCTCTTAACAGAAAAACTGATCAATTCTTATTTTTCAGTTGTCACTGAAGTGTTGTAGTTTCCAAATACTTCTTTCTAGCCCTTTTATCCTTCCTAAATTCCCAAGGGGTACTTCCAAATGTGTACTAAACACCTGCACTCAGACACCTGCAGGAATATCAAAGTAAACATATGTAATCAATCAAATTATTCTTCATACTGTCCCCCACCATATCTGCTTCTCCTCCTACATTCTCTTTCAATTTATTACTTATCCACCTGACTGTCACTAAGAATCTAAAACTAGAAGTACATCTCATCTGTCTCTCCTCCTTTAATTTTCCATACTCAAACCAGATACCAATCTTGTTAATTTTAGGAAGGCTTATAAAATGTTTTTCAAATAGTCTCATCTTTCCCACCTCTACCACTGCTGTCTTTAGTCAAATCTCTCTGCTTCTTTGCTGCATCAACCCCTTCACCTCCAGTCCAGCTTTCATATTGGTTACCCGTGTGGCTTCCTAAAACATGGATCTCACCACGTTCCTCTCCACTTCAAGTCCTTTAATTTTTCCTCTCTCCTTCAGAACCAGGTACTAACCCTTTTTTTCTCTTCCTCTTGTTCCTCTCAAGTATTTGAGATCATTTAGCTTGCTATCTTCTCTGAACAGGCTCAGTACTTTCACACAGATCTGCGCTTCACTCAGAAAATGAAGTTTGCCTGGACTACTATTGCAAAAGTACAGAACTTAAAACATCTCAAAGAAATGAAGAAATGTCATACCATAGTTTAAATATTAATCTTCCAAAGTAACTTAAAATTCTTGAAAACATAACCAAATCTGTGCCTAGAAGTAAATTACCACTACAAACATATACTATATTCTGTGTAATCAAAAATAGAAACAAAATAATGGGCAGAGGATCTAAGTAGACATCTCTCCAAAGAAGATATACAGATGGCCAACAGGTGCATGAAAACATGCTCAACACCACTCATCACCAGGGAAATACAAATCAAAACCACAATAAGTTATCACCTCACACCTGTTAAAATAGC
This sequence comes from Vulpes vulpes, assembly GCF_048418805.1. Taxonomy (NCBI): domain Eukaryota; kingdom Metazoa; phylum Chordata; class Mammalia; order Carnivora; family Canidae; genus Vulpes; species Vulpes vulpes. Next base: position 102,319,489 of record NC_132784.1, on the reverse strand, counting down.
TATTACCAGAAAGACAAGAAGTAACAAGTGTTCACAAGGATATGGAGAAAAGGGGCCTCTCGTGCACTGGAGAAGGTAAATTCCATAGCCACTATGGAAAATAGTAAGGAGGTTTCTCAAAATATTATAAACAGGGACACATAGGTGGCTCAGTAGTTGATAATCTGCCTTCAGCTCAGGGAGTGATTCCAGGGCTCTAGGATCAAGTCCTGTATCAGGCTCCCCACATGGAGTCTACTTCCTCCTCTGCCTATGTCTCTGCTTCTGTGGGTCTCTCATGAATAAATAAAATCTTAAAAAAAAAAAAAAGATTTTAAACAGAATTACTATATAATCCAGCAATTCCATTTCTGGGTATGTATCTTAAGTAAACAAAAACACTACCTCACAAAGATACATGCACCCCCATGTTCAATGCAGCATTATTTAAAATAGCCAAAATAAGGAAACAGCTTAGGTGCTCATCAATGGATTAAAAGATAAATAACATGTAGAATATACAGAACACTTCTGAAAGAAATTGAGGAAGACACAAAGAGATGAAAAAATATTTCATGCTCATGGATTGACAGAATTAATCTTGTGAAAATGTCAATCTTACCCAGGGCAATTTACACATTTAATGCAATCCCTATCAAAATACCATGGACTTTCTTCAGAGAGTTGGAACAAATTATTTTAAGATTTGTGTGGAATCAGAAAAGACCCTGAATAGCCAGGGAAACATTAAAAAAGCAAGCCATAGCTAGGGCATCACAATGCCAAATTTCAGGTTGTACTACAAAGCTGTGGTCATCAAGACAGTGTGGTACTGGCACAAAAACAGACACATAGATCGATGGAACAGAACAGAGAATCCAGAAGTGGACCCTCAACTTTATGGTCAACTAATATTTGACAAAGCAGGAAAGACTATCCACTGGAAAAAAAGACAGTCTCTTCAATAAATGGTGCTGGGAAAATTGGACATCCACATGCAGAAGAATGAAACTAGACCACTCTCTTGCACCATGCACAGAGATAAACTCAAAATGGATGAAAGATCTAAATGTAAAGCAAGATTCCATCAAAATCCTAGAGGAGAACACAGGCAACACCCTTTTTGAACTTGGCCACAGTAACTTCTTGCAAGATACATCCATGAAGGCAAGAGAAACAAAAGCAAAAATGAACTATTGGGACTGCATCAAGATAAGAAGCTTTTGCACAGCAAAAGAAACAGTCAACAAAACTAAAAGACAGCCTACAGAATGGGAGAAGATATTTGCAAATGACGTATCACATAAAGGGCTAGTATCCAAGATCTATAAAGAACTTAATAAACTCAAAAGCAAAGAAACAAACAATCCAATCATGAAATGGGCAAAAGATATAAACAGAAATTTCATCAGAGAAGACATACACATGGCCAACAAGCACATGAGAAAATGCTCTGCATCACTGGCCATCAGGGAAATGCAAATCAAAACCACAATAAGATACCATCTCACACCAGTGAGAATGGGGAAAATTAACAAGGCAAGAAACAACAAATGTTGGAGAGGATGTGGAGAAAGGGGAACCCTCTTGCACTGTTGGTGGGAATGTGAACTGGTGTAGCCACTCTGGAAAACCGTGTGGAGGTTCCTCAAAGAGTTAATTAAAAACAGATCTGCCCTACGACCCATCAATCGCACTGCTGGGGATTTACCCCAAAGATACAGATGCAGTGAAACGCCGGGACACCTGCACCCCGATGTTTCTAGCAGCAATGTCCACAATAGCCAAACTGTGGAAGGAGCCTCAGTGTCCACTGAAAGATGAATGAATAAAGAATATGTGGTCTATGTATACAATGGAATATTCCTCAGCCATTAGAAATGACAAATACCCACCATTGCTTCAATGTGGATGGAACTGGAGGGTAATATGCTGAGTCAAATAAGTCAATCGGAGAAGGACAAACATTATATGTTCTCATTCATTTGGGGAATATAAAAAACAGTGAAAGGGAATAAAGGGGAAAAGAGAAAAAAAAATGAGTGGGAAGTATCAGAAAGGGAGACAGAACATGAGAGACTCCTAACTCTGGGAAATGAACTAGGGGTGGTAGAAAGGGAGGTGGGCGGGGGGTGGGGGTGACTGGGTGACAGGCACTGAGTGGGGGGCACTTGATGGGATGAGCACTGGATGTTATTATATATATTGGCAAATTGAACACCAATAAAAAATAAATTAATAAAAAAAACATGTAGAATATATACAATGGAATATTATTCGATCACGAAAAGAAATCATGTCATTTACAATAATATGGATGGACCTCGCAGGCATTATGAAATAAGTCAGACAGAGAAAGAAAGACAAATTCCTATGATCTCATTTATGTGGAAACTAAAAACAAGCAAACAAAATAAAATAAAAACCAAACAATAGATAAATAATACAATAAGACTGAATGGTAGTTGCCAGAGGCAGGAGTGGAGGGTGGGTCAACTGGGCGAAGGAAATCAAAAGGTACAAACTTAAAACAAACAAGCAAGTAAAAGGTAGTGTCTGGTTGGCTCGGTCAGTAGAGCATGAGACTCCTGATCTCAGCGTCTTAAGTTCAAGGCCCACAGTAAGGTGTGGAGACTACTTAGGAAAAAAGAAAAACAAAACAAAACAAAACAAAACAAAAATCTTCCATTTATAAAATAAGTCATGGGGATATAATACACAGCCTGACAACTCTAGTACTGTATATCTGAAAGTTGCTAGGAAAGTGAATCTTAAAAATTCTCATTACAATAAAGAAAAAATTCTCTAACTGCATCTGGTAAAAGATGTTAACTAGAATTATTGTGATCATTTTGCAATACAGACAAATATCAAATCATTATGCTGTACCATCTGAAACTAATCTATGTCAATTACACCTCAATAAGAAGTACGTACAACACTATTAATTTCACAAAAATAAAGCAAATGCATAATTAGCATGAGTTTCAGAAACACTTTCATTTCTGTAGTAGGCTTTAGTGAAAACCAACCTGCCAGTGCTGAGTGACAGCATTCCACACTCCCACTTTCCCCGTATGGCTCGTAGCCACCAACTGGTTACCGATAAAGAAGAGAGCATCTACAGGAACGCCAAGGCTGAACACTCCTTAAATGGTAAGAAAAAAATAAAGAGGTTAAACAGTCACTATCTTTAGAATTAATCAAAACCCACATCAAAAACATTGTGAAGGTGACTAATTTAAACTTTTTGATTCCCTAAGTTATACAAACTAGACACTTTGGGGACCAAAAATAAGAAACTCAGTAAGCTCTTAAGCAGCTTGCAAAACTCCTAACACAGATAAAATCTGCCCTAAGGAATCTCACACTGATAAAACATTGTATTATCTGAAGCTATGGTTCCCACACTTGGGTAACCAGCAAAATAACCAGGTAGATTTAAAGTGAACAAAATAAAAAGATTCCCAAGATTCATCCCAAGCCTGCTAAATCAGATAACCCACTACATTTTTATAAAATCTATAGGACATTTAGCTACAGCTTGCTAAAGAACTCAGTATCTGGGGACAACAGATCTGAAGACACTAACTTGGCAGCCTCAACTACCTAGAATGTTTCTAGAAATCTGGACACACACACACACACAGAAAAGAAAAAAAAAGCAGCAAGAAATCTTACTAAAAACATACATTCAGGCCTTTATTCAGAAATTATATAAATAAACTCCTTGTTTCCCAGCTTTGCAGATCTCAATTTAATTCATTCAAAAGACATTATATTAGGCCATGGGATTAAACAACATGAAAAGACAGGATATTACTAGGTACTTATGGTTTAAAAGACAAAAAAATGCAAACAACCAATTATAACATAATGCAACAATAGCTGAAGGATATACAAGGTCAAGCAACATCCAGAGGAGTAAAGGACAGTAAGAAAACGGGGTTAAGGATATTTCTCAGAAAAAAAGCCAACTGAGTTGAGTTTTTTTTTTTTTTTAAAGGTAAACAGTCTGTCAAATGGGGGTCAGGAATGGGCAAGCCCAGGGAATTAGAGAAAAGGGAAGACAGGACGTAGGGGAAGGAGGTTGTAGGGAGCAAATATACCACATTAAGAGCAAAAGACACAAGAGTATCTAAAGGAGAGAATTCTAGGGCCACTGTGGTATGGCATTATGGCCTTTACAGTTGTTTCTGGACAATATATAAGAGAAAAATGATGCACAAGGCTTTGAAGAAACAAACAAATTAATTCCAATTGCAGCATGTATTAAAACATAAGCCAAAAAAAAAAAAAAAAAAAAAAAGCCAAAAAAAATTTTTTTAAAAAGCATAAGCCAGAAAAGATAACGGATTTCTGTTACTCTTACACCAGTGCAGGGTATTTCTCTTTCTGTTCAGAACTTTACTACATCTAAGACAAAACGAGCAGCAATAAATAACACCTTAAAAATTCTTAACCAGGGGTGGCCTGGCAGTCAGCCAAGTGACTCTTGATCTTGGGGGTAGTTAGTGCATTTGAGTTGTGCTGGGTATAGAGATTAGTTAAAAAAAAAAAAAAAGAAGAAAAAAAAAAAGAAATGCTTAAACAATCTTGAAAAAGCCAAGCGCCTTGCAAGAGGAAAAACGACATACACTGGACAAAAAGAAAAGAAAAAAAAAAAGATTGGTGAGTACTGCTAGGAATATTTTCTATATATATATTTTAAAATTTGTATATAAATATGTATTTATACACATGAATATACCATCTCAGCCCAATCAAAAAGAAATTCAACAAAATAAAAAATAAAATATAACAGACACACAAAAAGCCAATAAACTCTTTGACCAGATTGTCTGAGAAATAAACTTTCCACTTCAGAGTAAAAAAATCCTCATTTCACACACAATTTTAAGAAGTGCTTTAATTTTGAGGCCAAACAATGATTTAGAACATCTGAAACCACCTATATTCAGGACTATGGCCCACGTGAAAAATAGACATAAAAACAAGAAAACCAACTAACATCTAACATTACTTTATAGGAAAGGATGAGGTTCTGGGAAATCAAGGAAGACATTCTGAATGATCTCAAGAAATTTAAAGTGTCACTCCTACTTAGGCTCAACAATCTTGGCCACTATCCACAGGGAAGACACAGTGTTAAGTAATGACAAGTTCCTGTCTTCGGGGACCCTTTCAGCACAATATTGCTTATAGCAGCAATCTAGTAGCACGGCCTTATACAAGTTATAATGAAAGGAGTTCAGCCTCTGGAAGAACTCCATCACAGACATACCAGCCCTAGCAATTCTCTTTGAATGGTGTTGTCAAGTTCTGAAGAACATTTGTAATAATAAATGGTTTCTTTTACTGGACATGAACAAATTACTATGTACCATCTTGTAACATAGCTCCCTGCCACACTAGCCTTTGAAAATAAAGCAAGGCATAAAATCTCCTTCCCTTGCTGGTATGTTACGGTGGCTACCTGTAAAAAGAGGGGGAAAAAAACACCGCTTACTTTCTCTCTGTATCATTACCACTGTATCATAATTTTAAAAATTTAACAATAAGACTTTTTTTCTAAAGTTGCTAGGGAGGACTTCCACTCCAGTCATATGGAATAAAGACTGGCATCAGATCATTCCTCATGGGGCCACAATGACAACATACTGGCCAAAACACCTAAGGCAGCTGTTTCCAGATACCAGATGACAGGCAGCAGAAGACGGAGAGATGAGAAATAGCCAAGAGAAGCCCTGAGTTCATCCTGGCTTTCTGGCCCTATCACAGAGAGGTGAAACTCAAGTGCAGACAGATGCTTTCCCTGAATCATGAAGAGCCTGAGATCAGAGTGCACAGCCCCTGGTGGCTAGAACTGATGAGCAAGTTAGAAGGAAGGGGCAACTGCACCAGGGTGGGTGTGGGGAGGGTACAGAAATTGCACAGGAGACTTCAAAATGTCTCCAGACTTTCCACATGCCCCCTAGGGGTTTCCTATGCCCTGGTAGAGGCCGGACTGCACCTAGGCAGGGGAAGAATCGAAGAATCCCCCAAAACAGAAGAGAGGCTGCTAGAGGACTGAGCACTGAGTGGAGATGACAAAGGTTACACGGGCAGATGCCAGGAATCCGGGCTCAGTGGGAGTAGAGAACCCTTGCGGAACACCTCAGATATTCCTTCAGTGAAGACTCCCAAAACACAGCCCTTTGGAATAAGGACCACACCCTTGAAAAGCCACCAAGCCCTGAAACAAAAAATAAAGCAGCGGGAGGCTACCTTCCCTTACAAAGCATAACAACTAGCCTAGCAGGATCAGAAGACCCTGCAGTAATTTAAGTGCCTGCCAGGATAAAACATGTATTTTAAAGGAAGACAGCATCCCATGTCCCTTACATAAAGTATCACATACATGTCCAACATATAATCAAAACTTCCTAGACATATAAGGCAAAAATGTGACCCAAAATTAAAATATGAGATGATCTAGATATTGGAATTAAAGTGAAAAAAAAAAAATGAAACACCTGTAATGAATATGTTGGATTTAATAAAAAGTAGAACATAATGAGTAAAAAGATAAGAAATCTCAGCAGAGAAACAAACTAAATTGGAATCCAGAGTTAATTTTAGAGCTTAGGAGTCCTATATCTCAAATGAAAAACTCACTACATGGGCTTTACCACAGAGTGAATATTGAAGAAAATAGGCTAAAGAAAATTAAAGACAGATTAAAAAATTTATCTAAAGAATGAAAAAGAAATGGAAAACAACAACAAATAATGTTTCAGTGATCTCTAGGCCAGTATCACGTGGTCTAATAGAAAACTAGTTCCAGGGATCCCTGGGTGGCGCAGCAGTTTAGCACCTGCCTTTGGCCCAGGGTGCGATCCTGGAGACCCGGGATCTAATCCCACGTCGGGCTCCCGGTGCATGGAGCCTGCTTCTCCCTCTCCCTGTGTCTCTGCCTCTCTCTCTCTCTCTGTGTGTGTGACTATCATAAATAAAAATTAAAAAAAATATTTAAAAAAAAAAAAAGAAAAGAAAACTAGTTCCAGAAAGAAGAAAGGAGAAGAGAAAGGGATAGGCCCTGGAGTAGAAGGGAAGGTGAGGGAAGGAGGGAGGGAGGGAGGAAGACAGAGAGACACATACACTGAGAATTCCCTTAGCTGTGCCAATCAAAACTGTCTCCAGACATTTCCACATGCCCCCTAGGGGATAATTATTATCCCTAGTTGCACACCTCTAATCTGGGATATAGAACTATTATAAATCAATAGGATGACAAACTCAAAAAAGAGAACAATGACTTAAAGACACTTCCCAAAGGAAATAATACAAATGGTCAATAAGCACATGAAAAGATAATTCAATTATCATTAATCAACAGGGAAATATAATTAAAACCAGCATTAAAATCACTTCATAACTCACCCCATACACTGCTAGCAGAAATGTAAAATAATACAACCACTCTGGAAGCCAGGTTGTTTCTTATAACATTAGGCATACGTTTCACATGACCCCAAAATTCCACTGTTAGGTTATTTACCTTGAGAAAACATATACACAAAACAAAAACAGAAAAAAAAAAAAACATGTCCAGAGAAAGACTTTTTCTTGAATTCGTAACACCCCTGAATTGGAAATAAGCCAAATGTCCATGAGCAGATAAATGTATAGACAAATTCTGGCATCCTAATTCAATGGAATATTACTCAGCAATAAAAAGAACAGACCACTGATACATACAATATAGATGAATTTCAGAAACACTATGTTAAATGAAAGAAGCCAGACACAAAAGAATACATACTATGTAATTCCACTCAGGAAATCCCAGACAAGAAACCTAATCCATGGTGATAAAAAACTCAACTGTGTACACAATGGGGTTTATGCTGAATGCCTGGTTTCCTACACTTGATCTTAGCCAAGAGGCTGAGAAGCGATGAACGCCTGGTTTCCTTTTGGAAATCTGGACATTTTATATGTGCTAGGGAGAGGGGGCCTGTGTGACTAGGTTCCAGTAATAAACCTGGGCACCAGGTGTCTAATATGCTTTCCTGGTAGCCATCACACAGGTATTGTTACAATTCATTGCTGGAGATATTAAGCCTGTCCTTTGAGACACCACTGGAAGAGAACTCTTGAAAGCTTATACCTGGTTTCCACTGGAATTCACCCCATGTCTTTTTGCTGACTTTGCTTTGTGTGTTTTCACTGTAATAAATCCTAACTCTAAGTAGTTCTTGCTGCATCCTGTAAGTCCTCCTAGTAAATCATGGAACCTGGAAATGCTTATAGGGACCCCTCACAGAAACATAATTCTGAAGTTCAGAGCAGGGGTCCAGATTAGCTATATGAACATGCAAGTCATCAGCACACAGAATCCAAAGCCATTAGAATATATGAAATCATCAACAGAATAAATATAGAGGAAAGATGAAATCCAAGGACTGAGCTCCAGGATACTCCAACATTTTGAAGTCAGTCAAATGAGGAAGAACTATTAAAAGGAACTGAGAAGAAACAAAGAGGTAGGATACAAATCATGATTATACAGTCTCCTGGAAACCCAGGGAAAAAAGTCTTCAAAATGACTCACTAAATGTATCAAATGACAGCTCTAAAGTTTTAATAAAATGAGACCAAGAAAGGACCATAGGATTCAACAGAGTACAGACCACAGGTAATACTAGCAAGAACAGTTTCATGAAGTGGTGAGGGCAAAAGAATGATTAGAGCAACTTCAAAAAAGAACAGAAGAGGACACAGAACCAAGATCAGACTCCTTTCTTTTGCTTTAGGAAAACAGAAAAATGGAGCAAAAACCGGAAGAGACTGTAGGGTAGTTTTTATTGCTATTCTTAACAGAATTTCAGCATGGTTGTATGCTGGTGGAAATGATCCAAATCCAACAGAGTGCACAGTACAGTGAAAGAGAGAGAAGAAGAGCCACTGGAACAATGTCCTTGCATAGGTGAAAGCAAACAGGATCTGGTATTCAATTAAATATAAGGAGCTGGCCTTAGAGTAGAGACAACTTGATCAGAGTAACCAACATGTACCCTATGTGAGCACAGATACACCAAGATGGACAGATGTCCATCTTCTCCATTTTCTCAATGAGAATGACCATGAAGTCTAAAGAAAGGCAATCAGTTGAAATAGTCATTTAGAAAAGTGACAGAAATGACAAGGATAATGCAATAGGACTTCTGGGTAGCTTTTAAAGGCCACTTGAGGGCAGAGGTCATGAATTGAGACTAAGTACTGAGAGCATTTCTTTTCCCTAGTCACATTTTGTTATTCAAGTGGAAAGGCGGATTTGGCCAGGGTTGCGGTTTCTCCAGGTTTTTCACAGCGAAGAAAGTGGTACAAAAAAACCTGAGGCTCACGCTAGTGTGAATGTAATGACAGAATGGAAACCTGATAAAAAGGGAAGTGATAAGTAAAGATCCCCATGGAGTTAAAGAATTTTTGAGCTGGGAACTAGAGCCCATAACTTCAAAAGAATAAAGGACAGTGACCCAGAAGAAGCTGAAGACTATCCCCCAAGCACAAGGCCAGATGACATGAGATTTGAAATTTGGGGAAGTGGGGTGGGAAGCTGGGGGAGAAGGGAAGCAAAATGGTCTAGAACAATAATCCTCAAAGTGTGGTATGTGAATCTCTGTGGGTCTCCAAGATTCAGTCTAGAAGTCGGAGAGGTCAAGACTATTTTATGTAATGTTAAAGAATTATTGGAGTGTTTTGCTCTTATTATCTCAAGAGTGTACAGGGGAGTTTTCCAGACACTACATGATATCATGGAATCATCATTATGACAGCTAACAAAATCTATGTATTTATTCTTATGTTTTCTAGAATTCTCCGTGTTGGTAGCTTTAAGATATAACTGTAAATTTCCCCAAGACTAACTTAGTTTGTTCTAAATACTTCCACTATGTTCTTAATCTGCTATCTTCAGTTTTAGCTGCTATAATCTCTGTAAGCTGATTATTGTTCAAGAAGTTATTTTAAAATCTAAACTTTCCTTGAGCTTACGAAGAAATATACACTTTGTTCTGTTTTGCAGTACTGCTATTAAAAATGCTCTGGAAACACTCATAAATTTTTAAAATTTATCTGAAACTGTATAAAATACTTTATTCTAAAATAAATTTATTCTAATATAGTTTTCATCTACTTATTTTTGGCTTTAAAAATGAAAAAATTAGAATATTTGCCTGTTCAACCCACAGCTGCACCATCGAAGTCTAATGGTGTTGACAAATATATGTGTAATATGAAAGGGGGACTGGGAAACACTGAGCAAAACAGGAAATAAATATTAGAAATAACAACTTCAAATGTTGATAACTTGCCTTATTTATGCCTATGAAACAAGACATTTTTTTAAAGATTTATTTATTTGACAGAGACAGAGATAGCACAAGCAGGGAGAGCGGGAGTGGGAGAAGCAGACTCCCTGCTGATACAGGGCTCAATCCCATGACCCTGGGACCACAACTCAAGCTGAAGGCAGACATTTTTAACTGACTGAGCCACCCAGGGGTACCAGTGGAAAAAAATATATAAATAAAGATGTGAAAAGTCTTTAAAAGCCAGACACTGTTATAAAATTTCAAACTGGGAATGAAAAAGGCACTGAAGCACCTTACAGGGTACGTTATGACATTGCACTGGCGAGAGAGGTGCGCCCAATTGCTGTAAAGCTCAGAAGGCCTTGAAGACGTGACAATGCTGACTGCCTGCTAGATAAAAGAAATCACCATGTTGGCACTTTCCAATTGCACAGTAAGTCCCTGAATTAGATACCTGGCAGACATACCTGCCAGCAGGATGTTTTTGTCCTACAAACAGATAAATATACAGATGTAGCTGGACCTGGTATTTTGCTTCTGTAATCTGGCATCAGCACCAACCTGTCATTAAAGATCTTTGGTGTGAATGCTTGGCCACAGATGGAATACCCATGGTGTTCAAAACTTTTATGAATCTCATGCTTTACCTTTAAGCGTCAGTATTGACGTTTGTGCTGACGGTGCAATGCAAGGTGGATGAGAATAGGGGGTATCTCAGCACCAATGAAAGGAAGGACACCAAACTGTACCAATAATCATTCCTCTTGGCCACATGCTCTCAAGAAAAAAAGACCAATTTAACTTCAGAATGGCCTTGATGAAGCAATGAGTATAAAAACCTGTACTAAATCTTAATTTAGTAAATACTAAAACTTAATTTACTACGAGTTCTTAATATTCTGTGTGACTAAGTACTATGTTTGTGTCAAGGAAAAGTATTTCCTTGCATGCTAGAGCTGAGAGCTAACCTAGCTGTTCTTTTCACAGAATACCATTTTTATCTGAAAGGAGGACTAGCAATTCCAATTCTGATTTGAGTATTTGGTAGACTTACCACAAAAGTGAACAAAGTAAGCTGGTTACTTCAATGATAAAAATTCATGGTTTCAAGTGAAAATTAGAATTTTGGAAAACTTTCATCTGTCATAGTGAATATGATGGTTTCCCAATACAAAGAAGTTTAGGGATGTGATCAGTAGTTATAGTAATAAGTGTGATTTGGGGTTTTTTTGGAGATGTTGTACAATGAAAGATATCAACACTTGAAAGATCTACATAACTCAGTAAACCAACATTTTCCAAATGACCAATGCATGATGTGACAAAATCATGCATGGATAAAAGATCCATTTAAAGTACAAAAATAGATGGATGAATTTTAATTTAACAGAGTATGCAAAATTCATTGATACAATTTCAAATGTTTAGGACAATAGCAAAAAAGCATAGCCATGGTTATCTGAAAAGACTATAAAAATGTTTCTCCTAACTACATATCTGCATAAAGCCAAACTTTCTTCATATAGTTCAACCACGGGGCGCCTGGTGCCTTCAGCTCAGGTCATGGTCCCAGGGTCCTGGGATCAAGCCCCGCATCAGGCTCCCTGCTTGATGGGCAGCCTGCTTACCCCTCTCCACTGCTTGTGCTCTTTCATGCATGAGCACACTCTCCCTTTCTCTTAAGTAAATAAAACCTTTAAAAAACAAAAACAAAAAAAACATAACGCAGCACACTAAAAACACAGACATCAGAATTCAATAAAATAGTAAAGGGATTTACAAACTATAAGCCAATGCCACTCTTCTCACAAATGTTTCTGGAAAACAAAGCTATTTTTCATTAAAATGTTATACAATGTTACCATACAATGGGGTTATTATTGTTATTTTTAAACTGATTAATATTTATAAAGATTTCAGTCTTAATCCCCATTATGTTAAGTAATGGTATAATCTACACAAGCAAAATCTCTTGATAGTCCTGAATAACATTTTAAGGATACAAAGTAGTTCCGAGATTAAAACATTTGAGAAATTTCTGGTCTAAGTACAACAAATGAGGAAAATCAAGAAAGTTATTTACCCTACCTTCAGGCCCCATAGTATAAGAAAATGGAGAAAAAGTAGTCAACACTACCTGGGATCTAGGAAAAGCACATTCTCATAAAGCAGCCAGGTTTCAGTCGGAGCATATTGGAAAAATATTCTTCCCCTTTCCTAAAATATCATTTTTTTTTTTTCCCTTCTTACCAGATCTTTCCTCTTGTATTGAGTGGTCCTATGGTCACTGAACCCTGGAAAGATGATGCAGCAGCTCTAGCTAAGTAATAGCGGGGTTGGTTCTTACAAAGATGGGCAATCCCTCTTAAACTTCAGAATATTACATATACCAGATCAAACTGCAGCATAAACATAAAAAGATTTTCCCTACCAATTTCACTTCCGCTCCCTCCATCTTGGACGCTCCATAAGATGATGCTACTCTCTGAAGCAACAGCAACCATTTTGTCTTTGTCTCCATGCGGACCTCCAACTACTTTTGCATTTAAAGCTACTCGCTCAATAGTCCAATCCAAATATGGGCTTGTAAACACTTGTTGCCATCCTGAAGATTCTTTAATTCTGTTAAGTAAGAATAGAAACATATGTGAGACTCAGCAGCAATTAAGCAAACAATACAAAGGAATGTACCAAAAATTTTAATCACAGCTATATTTATTAAATATAAAATTTTGCCAATATATTTCCTCTACAAAGCCAGAACATTATTCCTAAGGTATCTTATTTTTACATACAAAGGACATATAAACCACTTAAAAAGAGATCAGAGTTCTGTATTTCTCCAAAATTCAGAAAAATCCTTTAAGTTTGAAAAAAGTTTTAAAAGCTTAAAATAAAAGATTGTTTCTTTCACTTTTCTACACAGAAAAGTGCTACAATCATTATCTATGGATACGAATGGCCAACAAAAATCAGAATTTTAGGAAAATTATTCCTTTCAGTGATTTAATCAGTTATTCAGTTACTAACTGAAACTACCTACAATCAACCTATTATTTTTTGGTATTTCAGGTGACAGAGGTGAGAGTCCATCCAAGCAAACCAAGACAAAGTAGTAATCTGGTATACATACCATTATGCATTCCAGTATCTTAGACAAGCAAATGAGTAAAATGTAGGGCTTTGGAAACCCTCAGATTTTAAAAGGTTTCTTTCTAAATGAAAAAATTTCATAAGCCTATTTTTCCCCATAAATAAAGACCTATCAGGGTTCAGATTTGCAGTTCAGTGAATATAAATGCGTTAATATTTCATTTGTGATAAACGTACCTATAATTTTTTTTCTGCCTTATCTGAATTTAAGTCCTTCAGACATGTATTCTACATGCTTATAGAGCCAGCCTTCATACATTCAGAACTTAGAGTTATGCAATCACAACAATGAGTGACATAAACTTTAACTATGAATATCTATTTTTAAAGTTATACCAAACAAATATGCAAAAACAAAACTGTAAAGCTTTTATTTGCCTTGCCTAAAGAGAATAAACACAACATGAGGAAAATAAGTACCCGTTTATTTATATACTATTTGACATATTCATCACAAAAAACAAACTTCAGTATTCATAAATGATGAATTACCTAAAGACCTAACTGGAATCACTTTAGCTTCGTTTTTGTTTAAAAATACAGCCACAATTCACAAAAATATGCAATTCAGCCTTCTTACTAATTGCAAGAACTAATTATTTCTGTAACTCCAAAGGAATACATAGAAAATGTACAATACTTTTAAAGAAAATGTACAATTTTTCCTAAGCATTATATGGTCTGCAATTACCCACTTCGGCCACCAGATGGCATCATGTGTTATGACAGACAAATGAAAATAATCATTTTAATAAACTCTAAGCATTTACCAACACTGAGATATGAAATATAGATCCTTTTAGGAACTGTCAAACTGGACACAAAGCAGGGATTGCCAGCACTTTAAGAATGACAATATGCTGCTACATGGATGCAGACATATACTCAGCTCTTAACAGTGTTCAATAAAGAGATGCTGTATTGATTTAATGAGGTGAACAATGTGATTTTGTGATCATTAATTTAGAAATACAAAAAAACTGTATGTGATATAGTCTTTTGCAGAGATCATACTTCTATGTTATCTTTCTCTGTAAAAATTAGGGTACTATGAAATAGATGCTGAAAAAGAGTACAAGACTTGAGATAACGTACTTGAGAATAACATTAGAAAGTTTGATTCAATATGATATGCGATACTTCTGTTTTAAGTTAAAATTAAATACAAAGCTGAATATATATATATATATATACACTTTATGATTTTCCAAACAAGTAATACAAAAGTAAAAATATGTAAAACAAGACAGAATGAGCTCTGAAAAGCACTCCATCTTCTTCCTCCTGCTCACTGGACCAACACTATGAAATCAGGACAGCTATGCAAAGAATAGGATTATCTTCCTCATTATAATCTCAAAAAAATATAGTGGAACAATCATGCCTGATGACATTTTGAAACTTACTACATAAATACTGTACTTCAAATTTATGGGAATATATTAAACGTCAGAAAAACAAAAGACAGTCTAAAATTAGATCCCAGTATACATATAAACATAAAGAAAAATAAAGGAGGGCATTCAAATTCAATGCAAAAGTATAATTTATGTGATATATAATCAAAACATAATTAGCTACTACCTACCTGAAAGAAAATAGATTCCTAAATCTCACACCATAAAGCAAAAGTAAATTCCACGTGGATTAAAGATCTAAAGAGAAATGCAAAATCAAAGAGGGCAGCAATTTACACAACTCTGGAGCACCTGAGGGGTGCAGTTGGTTGAGCATCTATTGGACTCTGAATTTCAGCTCAGGTCCAGGTCTCAGAGTTGTGAGATCAAGCCCTGATCAAGCCCCCTGTCAGGCCTTTGTGCTCAGCAGGGAGTCTCCTGGAGATTCCCTCTCCTTCTGCCCCTCCCATTCGTGCTGGTTGTCTCTCTCAAATAAACAAACCTTAAAAAAAAAAAAAAAAAAAAAAAGGAAACCACTACTCTTCACTAATAAAGACACATAAAAGTAAAGCCTGAGAATGTAGAAAATTAGCAAATCTAGTTGAGAATATACAGGGATTCCATGTACTATTTCATTTCTTAGGGTTTTAAATTTATTAATATAAAAAGCTGTGGAAAAACAACTTGTGGAAAAGATTATACTATTAAAATAATTTGAATATTTCTTTTGAAATCTTTTTATTGCCACTGTGTTAAATGACTTAACTGTACATGAAGAAATGGAGTATGTCCTCAATTCTTTTTGTCACTATGCATATTAGAAAGCAAAAGGTCATGGTCAAAAGCAAACACAAAGAATGGAAAATGTAACAGCATCCTTCTTCTATTTGTCACTCAGTGAGTAAAACTGTGCAAAACTCCATCTCTGTCTGGCAAGCAGCAATCTTTAGCACTGCTGAGCAATAACATCAGCTATACCTGGAAAACTGATTATAATTATTACACAATTCCTCTGCAATTTATCAATAAAAATATGTACGTAATATTTAAGCAAATAAAAAGGTGAAGTCTAGAATAGTTTCCTCACATTATTTATTATTTATCTTTTTTTAGTTTCTTCAATTTAGATCCGTAAGTTTGTTTATTTTTTTTTTTAGATCCGTAAGTTTAGTTCAAAACACTTCCTAAAAAAAAATTCCTTCTTTGAAATCAGTCTTGCTTCATATATAAAAGTCATCCCCCAGGATACCCAGGTGGCTCAGTGGTTGAGCATCTGCCTTAGGCTCCAGGGTGTGGTCCTGGAGTCCTTGGATTGAGTCCCACACTGGGCTCCCCTTGGGGAGCCTGTTTCTCCCTATGCCTATGTCTCTGCCCCTCTCTCTGTGTGTCTCATGAATAAATAAATAAAATCTTTAAAAAATAATAAAAGTCATCCCCCAAAGAAATCATCCAAAGTCATTTCCATAGCATTTACTAATTAAAATAAAAAACAGAATGCTCTCAAAATAAAGTTTGCACTGAATCCCTACTACAGTGAAAATATAAAGCAGAGGGATGCCCAGGTGACTCAGTGGTTGAGAGTCTGCCTTAGGCTCAGGTTGTGATCCCGGGATTCTGGGATGGAGTCCCACGTCGGGCTCCCCACAGGGATCCTGCTTCTCCCTCTCCGTATGTCTCTGACTCTGTCTCTTATGAGCAAATAAATAAAATCTTAAAAAAAAAAAAAAAAGAAGAGAAAAGAAAAGAGAAAAAGCATAGATTACTGTTACAAAAGGCTTTTTTACACATATGGCAAACCTATCATAAAGTCAGATTAGAAAAGTATATCTGGGATCCTTTAAAATGTTATCTGTAAACTTTAGAAGACATTTTAAATATTTTTAATCTATTGTGGGTATTTTTAAAATCTAAACTTAGTAATGACAAATTGTTATATATTCTTTTATTTTCTAGCAGTTAAGTGGGATCACAGTCTAGGCTAGACTACCACAACCACTATACCATTCTATCATCAGGATCATTGTATACAGTGATTCTGAACTAAGAATCCTATCCCTTCTTCAATTTAAAAAACAGAATCACTAGTCTACACTCTTCCTAATTCTCTTTTAGTTTCTGAGCATGCAAGAATTAATAAAACCAAACTACCTTAAAAAAAAAAAAACTACCTTTGTGTAAGTCTCACACAATATAGATATTAAACTGTATCACTTCTGCCCACAACTGTCCCACTTCACTACCTCACTCTCAACTATTTGAAAGTCATGAGGAGTGTAGAGTCTTACTCTGTCCAACTATGTAGTACAAAGGACTAAAATCATTACAGACAGAAAATCACAGGGCTCATGATAATAATACTGCCTAGTCATTTAATATAATAGTTAAATGATTCAGAAACTGAACATAATAATAAGCAAAAAGAAATAACTTCAAGATACCTCCAGTGATATCACAGTTGCTATCAAGTGGGAAGTAGACAAAGGCTATCAGTAATACTTACCAACTTAGTTACAAAAATAAAAACAAACTAAACTTAGTGAAGAGATACAGAAGTGAGCAAAATATGCAGGAAAAAAATACGATGACTAGCCAACTCTTAAGCCCATAAATACAAAATCACAATAATTATTTTTTAAAAAGATTTTATTTATTCATGAGAGACACAGGGAGAGAGGCAGAGATATAGGCAGAGAGAAAAGCAGGCTCCATGCAGGGAACCCGACACAGGACTCGATCCTGGGACCATGAGATCACACCCTGAGCCAAAGGCAGACACTCAACCGTTGAGCCACCCAGGCGTCCCAAAATCACAATAATTAAAAACAACCCCCTCTCCACAAGTAAACCATTACTAGCTCTACAGTACCTGTAACACACAGCAAAATGGGCATATGCAGCTACAATCCAGTTGTGATGGCCAGCTACTATGAGAACTTTTCGGGGATCCACAGGAAATCCTGTTGGGTTTAGAAAAAGAAGTATTTTAGGTTCTAAAGCAAGGGTTGGTAAACTATGGCCCGCCCATTGGCCGTTTCCAATCACTTCTACCTATCTGGATAAAGTTTTGCTGAAAAACAGCCACGCGCATTTGTTTCCATGTTGTCCTCGGTCGTTTCCACGCTGCAATGGTAGAGGTGAACAGTTCTGACAGAGCCTAAAATGTTTACTGTCTGCTTCTTTATATAAAAAGCTTGCCAACCCCTAGTCTAGAGATTGAGAGCAAACTGATATCACATACTTTTTAAGTAAAAATTATCTTACAGGAGACTTTTCAAGATATAAATATTAAAAAGAAAGACGAGGCAAAGATTACATTCTAAAATACTAATTACTTGGTATTACTCAGAACTAAAAACATATGTTTTTTTTTTTGGTTTTGTTTTGATTTTTCTGTCTGTTTCTGGGGTCTTTGCTTACCTAGCCGAACAGTCTCTTCCCCGGTACCGGAGACAGCAGGCTGGGCTCCGTTTCCCCGAGCTTCACCTTCTGTAGAATTTAGTCCATTCCTAGAGCCAGCAGAGGACCTAGTTGTGTTGTTTATTTTACGACTGGGAATACCTATAAAAAGAAATCATAAGATACATTTATTTCTAAGTTTCAGGTACTAAAAATTCAAAATTTCACATTATAACAAAGAAACATATAAATGTGAATTTCACCACAGCCATGCTACACCTTCCAATATAGCAATTTATGGCAAGTGATTTAATTATCATAAAAAACAACAAAATGAAAATGAAATAAATTCTTTTAACAGATTTCTGATACTTATCATGTTATATGTAATAAATAAAATAAAAATAATAAGTTTTACTTTATTATATTCCATTTTCAGCTAGCTCTAGGTTCCTGAAATAAGCCATTAATCCATCCAGTCTGTCACCAGTGTTTATAGTACAGTTGCTTTGTGTTAGGTACAACATACTCATGGAAATTTCTTTACAGCTAAATTGCCCCTTGCTTCCAGTGCCTTTTATTTGACAGGTGAATCTTTTTTGGAAGGAAATCTTGCTCAGAAGCCCACCTTAACACAGGAAAAGGCAGAAGTCTCGCTGCTGACCAAGGCAGGGGCAAGGAGGACGCGCTGCACCTGCCTCTCTGCTGTACACCGACCTATCTCTCTGCACAGCTCCTGCGGTTCTACAGAAAGGACAGCCGACTGACAACCAGTCCTGGAACAAAGGGGCTGGCAAACTATGGGCCAGGGCTGTTGATGTCAACAGAGCTGCTCTGGTATCATCTACTCACTTCCCCAGAAATGGCAGAATGGAGTGGTTGCCACGCAGATGTTCTAGCTCGCGAGCCTGTCTGGCCTTTTACAGATAAGAAAAAGTTTGGCACATCCCTGCTCTGACACACAGGATAGTATGACTTCTGTTAAAGTTCTCGACATTTCTGGGATCTTTAGACCTGAGAAACTCAATCATCGAGGAAGAGACTTTCCTCTATGTATGCTTGTGCCTTGCTTACTGATTAAAAAAAAATTTAAAGACTAAATAAAGTAGAAGTACCTGGTGGAGGCAAATAACCATGAAAAAGGACACTGCCGCAAGATGAGCGCTCCAATTCTTCACACAGGAGAAGCCTTCTTACTGAAAACATTTCAAAGCAAACTTGTCAAGAGTACATGCAAACAGAAAAATAGTAGTCCATTTTTATTGTCTCTAGTTTGAGAGGGTAAGGAAAGAAAAGAAAATGTTTAAGTTAAATCTTAAATCAGTTGACATCTATTTACTATGAGAAACCACAAAATGTAAGAAGCACACTGAACTCATCCATCTAAAAATAGGACCTGGTATAAAATCCATTTCAGGAGGCAAGTTTGCTATGCGAAAGGCCAAATCATAAATACAAACTATCAGACAACACATACCTAGTGGAGTGATTCCATAAAATTCTGCTTCATGCCTGAGAACATTAATACTTACTCCCCTATAAAAACAAAAACAAAAACAAATAAATGATATATATCCTCTAGCACCAGCAACTTAGTTTATCATCTGAAGCAGAAGGAAAAAGTACTAGGTTCCTAATGTGAACAAAGTCGTAAGGTTTTAAAATTTACTTTTCTCTTAAAATCTTTGTCATTTTAAAAAGCCTAAAAAAAAAAAAAAAAGAAAAAATAAATAAAAAAATAAAAAGCCTAAATAATAAAATAAAAATTCATGCCAACAAAAATATTTCCTCACTTAAAAATCATTCCTATGTAGGTGAATTGGGTGACTCAGAGATTAGGGCTTCAAAGGACTAGTACAAGTAAATTATCAAGAAGTATCTAATAAAACAACCAAGAGTAGAAGCCATTCTTGTATGGCATTAACTGTTTTTCAATTTTCATAATTATTTCTATACATATTTTAAACTTCCCAATTACACTATAAAGCTCCCTACAAGCACAAATCTACTTCTATTTTTGTATACCTTGCACAGTGCTTGTTCACAATTAATTATGTAATAAATATTTGTTGAACAAAGAAATTCCTATCAATGACTCCTCATTAGAACAGAAATAAAAGCAAAATATAAAGCAAAAGTAGGGGGGAAAAGACTAGCCTTAAAAAGGGCTAGGCTAATCAGATGCTATAGTACAGGTAAACAATATGGAAATATTAAGTAAAAAGAAATTAAGAGTTTACAATACTAATGATTAATTTTAGGTTTCAGTTATAATCTGTCCTTACTTAAAAAATATTGCCTGGGCAGAAATTAGAGTGGGTATCACTACAGATATCGTGGAAATTAAAAGGACAACAAAGAAATAATATGAACAAATCTGTTTTCATAAATTTAATAACCTAGATGGAATGGACCAATTCCTTTAAAGATACAATTTGCTAAAACTCACACAAGAAATGAGACAATATGAATAAACCTATATCTAATAAAGGAAATGAATCAATAATTAATAATCTTCCAAAATGGAAAGCAACAGGTCCAGAAGCATTCACTAGTGAATTCTACCAAACATTTAAGGAAGAAATCATACCAATTCTCTATAATCTCTTTCAGAAGAAAGAAACAAAGGAATACTTCCTAACTCATTTTATGAGGTCGACATTATTGTAATGCCAAAATCAAAGACATTACAAGAAAACTATAGAATAGTATCTCTCATGAACACTGTGCAAAAATTCTCAACAATGCCATAAAGCAAGAAAACTGAAATAAAGGTACACAGATTAGAAAGGAAGACACAACTGTTATTCACAGATGACATGATTATCTATGGTGAAAACCCAAAAGAACAGACAAACATCTCCTGGAACTAATAAATGATTATAGTAAGGTTGCAGGATACAAGGTTAGTATAAAAAAGTCAATTGCTATGTACCAATAATGAACAATGCAATTTAAAATTAAGAAAACAATACCATTTACATTAGCACCAAAAAGAAATTAAAATAGGTATAAATCTAACAAAAATATGTAAGATCTATATGAAGCAACCTACATTACTCTAATGAACAAAATCAAAGAACCAAGTAAATGAAAAGGTATTCCATATTCAAGGGTTGGATTACTCAGTATTATTAAGACGTCAGTTCCTCCCAGCTTCATCTAAAATTCAATTAAATCCTAGTCAAAATTCTAGCAAGTTATTTTATAGATAATGATAAACTGATTTTAAAGTTTATATGGAGGGCACCTGGGTGGCTCAGATGGGTAAGCATCGCCTTCAACCCAGGTCATGATCCCAGTGTCCTGGAGCAAGTGCCTTATAGGGCTCCCTGCTCATCGGGGAACATGCTTCTTCTCACCTTCCCTCTGCCATTCCCCCTGCTTGTGCTCTCTCTCTGTCAAATACATAAATAAAATCTCAAAAAAAAAAAATTTCTTTGGAGACTCAAGACTCAATAGGAGAATAAAGTTGGAGGACTGCCAATATTCAACTACAAGATTTACCATAAAGCTATAGTAATCAAAACAATGTGGTATCAGTGAAAGAAAAAACAATCTGAAAAGCCCATACTCTATATTATTCCCTATATATGACATTCCAGAAAAGGCAAAATTATGGAGATAGTAAAAAAGATTAATGGTTGCATGGAGTGGGAATCAACGGGCACAGCACAAAAGATATTTAGGGTAGTACAGTAATAAAATGATGGACATGGGTCATTTCACAGTTGTCTAAACTCACAGAATGCACAACACCTTGAGTTAACTATCATGTAAACTATGAGCTTTGGGTGGTTTATGATGTGTCACTATAGGTTCATCTTTGGTTAAAAAAAAAAAAATCCATTCCAGTGAGTAATGTCGATAACGGGGGAGGCTATGCATGTGTGGGAGCTGGAGATGCATGGGAGATCTCTATATCTTACTCTCAATTTTGCTGTAAACCTAAAACTCTTCTAAAAAAAGGTCTTCAAAAAGAGAGAAAAAATTCCCTGTGTTTAATAAACACATGCAACTGCAATATTAAATTGCTTTTATTTGTCAAATTGGTTAGGCCTGGTTTAACACAAAAACAGTTACAACTTTCTTATTCTATTTCAAAACCATTTGTGTTAACAGTACAATAGTACTGGCTAATTACAAGGTAGCTCAGGACACAATAGTTCTTGAGAAACTCCAGTCTCCTAAGGAGGACAAGAAAACAAATATGGTAAGTTATACACAGTGTGATAAGGGCAACCCAAGAATTTGATGGCAGGTAGAGAATTAAAACACAGTATTTTTTTTTTAAGATTTTATTTATGAGAGAGAGAGAGGGAGAGAGAAAGAGAGGCAGAGACACAGGCAGTGGGAGAAGCAGGCTCCATGCAGGGAGCCCGATGACGTGGGACTCAATCCCAGGACTCCAGGATCATGCCCTGGGCCGTAGGAGGCGCTAAACCGCTGAGTCACCCGGGCTGCCCAAAACACTGTATTTTTAAAATTCTTTCCTATCTTCTTTTGAAAGGTACTGCTCAGGGCAGCCCGGGTGGCTCAGCGGTTTAGCGCCGCCTATGGCCCAGGACGTGATCCTGGAGTCCTGGGATTCAGTCCCATATCGGGCTCCCTGAATGGAGCCTGCTTCTCCTCCTGCCTGTGTCTCTGCCTGTGTGTCTCATGAATAAATAAAATCTTTAAAAAAACAACGACAAAAAAAAGATACTACTCAGAAAATTTTAATTTGCTAGGCCTCTTTAAATAAAATAAGGCAACAACTTATAAGTAGAGCACTCAGTAAATACAAATATTTTTACTTCTAGCTAATTCTGCTTTCCTGAATAATCTAAATTGTGTATCAGTCAACTAGGATACTGACTAGAAGTAAATTTACGCTTCTTTGATCAAATGCTATGGGTCAAAATAACTTTACTCAAGAAGTAGTAGGTAACTTATTTGCTGTCTCCATCAAGAAAAAAACAAAAGCGCCAATTAACTACTTTATATTTTATTCATTCAATAAATACCTATTGAAAAGCTACTATAAGTACTATTTTAACACTGGAAAAATCACAGGAAACAAACCAGACTAAAAAATTATCGTCACCTTTAAGGAGCTCAAATTCCAGTGAATGTAAGCCAAAAATTATACAGTATTATAGAGAAGCAGGTCAAATAAACAGGTTTTTTTTTCAATTTTTTAAAAAGATTTTATTTTTTGGTAATCTCTACACCCAATGTGGGACTCGAACTCACAACCCTGAGATCAAGAGTCACATGCTCTACCGACTGAGCCAGACAGGCACCCCTAAACAATTAGAATTTTAAAAACTCTATGTATAAAAGTATAAAGAGATCCTCAGTAAAAGTTCACTGGGAATATACTGAATAAAAGAACAATAAAATACAAATTAGACTGCAAATTCTTGGTAGGAATACAGACTACAGCAAAATTAAAGACATTACTTAAGTGGTCATTCATTTATCTACAAAAACCCATGTTAGATCCTGGAAATAGAGAGTACAATGCTTGCTCTGTTGGAATTTACAATCAAAAAGAAGAGAGACTAATGAAAATGGAATATATGTAAGGAATGCTGTAGTAGTGGCAGGACAGGTAACCACGAAGACCTGTATCAGGTGGACACAACAAAGATCACTGAAGAAGTCAGGATTAAGCCAAGACCACAAAGTGGTGAAACTATCAAAGCGAGCAAGAGAAATTACGCAGGCGCAAGATGATAGAGAGCCTTAAGGAACAATGAAGTCCCAAATCCCTAGCCATTAATCCAAGCACATACTAAAAAGGAGTTTTAAGCAGAGTAGCAACCAGATAAGATTTATACTTTTAGAAAATTATTTTGGCTACAGTGTGGAAAACGAGTTAGAGGAAAGGAGGAATGAAGGCAGGAAAGTGTTTAGGAAGCTGTTGACAGTAGTCTAGAGGAAGAGAAGATGGTGGCCTCTATCTGGGAGTTTAATTTTGAGGTAACTTACAAGCAAAAATAATCTTGGGGGGGGAGCTTTCTCTTCACAAAATATACTAAAACCACATCACTAAGAATTTACTCTAAAAGAATGCATTTCTTACCGTAAGTCTAGCTCTTTTGTCCGAAGAAAATTTAAAATGGGTGCAAATGCTGCTGGATCTCGATCAATAAATATCTGGAAATAAAGAATTGTTTTATTTTTTTTTTAAAGAATTGTTCTTTTTGCAAATTATAAATTTAACTTTAATATGTGTAACACAACTGTAGGGAACAAATACTGATTTAAATTCTATATTTGATTCCACTCTTAAATTTCAATGTTTCTAAAGCTGGAATGCAGTTTTAACTGTATGCATTCAATGTAGTATTAGCTCCCCACCCCAAAAACCTCTTAGTATATTGATAATAGTTTAATTTGTAGGAAAAATGGCATCTATTATTGATATCTTTGGTAAGAGTGACACCTGAGGGAAAATTTTTATCTGAAATATACTAGAATTCAGTAAATACTTCTAGAACATCATGAATAACTCCTTATGTTATCATTAATTATTGGTGACAGTGATTGTGACTTACATAATTTGTGATTCATATGTGAATCATTAGAACAATGTACTTTTATAATACACACAGTGGTAATCAAGAAAAGTCAATATTGCACATTGCTGTCAAAACTGTAAAAGAGGGGTGCCTGGGTGGCTCAGACAGTTATGGGTCTGTTTTTAGCTCAGATCATGATCTCAGGGTCCTGATATCGAGCCCCCCATCAGGCTGGGCTCCCTGTTCAGCAGGGAGTCTGCTTCTCCTTTTCCCTCTGCCCCTGCCTCTCTCCCAGCTCTTACTTTCATTCTCTCTCTTAAAAAAAAAAATTGGAAAAGAATATTATTCTCATAACACTTTTACATCCCATTATCTCAATTTCCTCAAGAGCTAGGTAGGGATGGGAGATAACAAAGAAACATTTCTCGGGCAACTGTAAAAGAGGGGTGCCGGGTGGCTCAGTGGTTTAGTGCCGCCTTCAGCCCAGGGCGTGGTCCTGGAGACCCAGGATAGAGTCCCATGTCAGGGTCCCTGAATGGAGCCTGCTTCTCCCTCTGCCTGTGTCTCTGCCCCCTCTTTTCTCTCTCTCTCTCTCTCTCTGTGTCTCTCATGAATAAATAAATAAAATCTTTTTAAAAAATGTATTAAAACCATAGAATACATACCAAGAAAATAAAGTGCTTTAGAAAATATGAAATATATAATTGATAATTTTCTTCAGGAATGTAGACTAACACTATTTTGAATCAATTATAAAAATCTGAACCATAAAACTGAACACTTTTTAAAGCTTAGGTTAGTCAATTAGATAGGGGAATGACAGCTTAACAGTAAAGCTCTTTTTATACTATGATTACATTTATACAATGAATGAGGCTGTTCTAGCTTCATAAATTCTTGCTTTTGTTTTTATTAGAATAAGAGGTTGGAGAAGCACCACAGATCAGTGGAGAGCTTACTACTGATGGCTTTTTTATAATCTCACATGGACATACTTGTTTTTGCTGCCTTATTTCATCTCCAGATCCCATGACAGCAAATAAATACCTTTGGCCAGTTTGTTGCCTCCAAACAGAAAGCTCTTTTTTTTTTTTTTTTTGGTTTTGAGACTACTAGCCATTTACATTCAATGTTGCACGCAGCATAACTGCTTTTTACATTCATAAGCCAATATTTTTGTAGTAAAACCTAATAGTTCTTTCCTTCCCTCATTTTGCCATAGCTGCACAAATTCTTAAGATTATTCTCCAAAATAAAGAAATCGTAGGGTTTACTAATTTACAATATCTTACCATTCTAATTCAATAATCAAAATATTTTAGTATTTATATTCATTCATCTATTTATTGCTAAAGTTTTAATTACTGATTAAAAGTATTTCCTGACAAAGTAAGCTCATATCCTTAAATCTAATCATAAATAATTAAAACGCTATATAACTTCCACTTAGAGTTCTCTTCTATTAATTACAGAAGAACTATATACAACAAGAAATAAAACACTTTTTAAGTACATATATGTCACTTTCATTTAGTGGTTATTAAAAGATTAGTTTTCCTATCTGCTTTCTTAGAGTCACTATACAATAAGGGTCAAGCATTATAAGCATTAGTTGATTCAATTTAGGAACATTTATCAACATCTTATACTCACAGCACCAGTTTCATCTCGAAGTGTTGAAATTCTTCCACTCAGCAAACTAAAAGACATGAACAATAAGCCAGAGTTAGTTCTATAGTCTGAGTATGAATAAAAAATGCACTAATTCTTTATCAACAATCAAAGACCAACACAAATAAATCATCCTATCTCCAAAGGAAAATAAAATATTTTAAATTCTAAGAGCTAAGATTTTTTCTTTAAACATTTTTTTAAATTTTTTTATTTATTTATGATAGTCACAGAGAGAGAGAGAGAGGCAGAGACACAGGCAGAAGGAGAAGCAGGCTCCATGCACCAGGAGCCCGACGTGGGATTCCATCCCGGGTCTCCAGGATCGCGCCCTGAGCCAAAGGCAGGTGCCAAACCGCTGCGCCACCCAGGGATCCCGAGCTAAGATTTTTTATTCAAGAAATAAAAACATTAACTAGAAAAAGGAAATTTTTATCATTTTAATGATCAAGTTCTTAAAAAATGGTATCAAATATATGAAATACCTGGAAAAAAAAGAATCCGGAATCCACATAAGAGTTTGTCTTGAGGTACTAAATCTGCAATTAAAAATTATCTGGTATTATAAATGAGGATTTGAAATTTCAGTGCTTTAATTTAAATTTAATTTAAATTTAATTTAAATTCCTGCTTTAATATGCCGACTAATAAATTACAAGTTGTTGCACAGCTATAGCTGTATCAATTATGTACATTTATTATTTAAAAATTTTGCCACTTTCAATTCAGAGTTAAGATTATTCAAAGAGCTCTCAACGAAAACAAATAACTAACTCACTGACAAATAACGCTTCTTAAAACACTACTTTCCAGCATGGCTATCTGGTGAAGAATCAACAGTAAGCCCATCACAACAAGTCCAAACTTCTCAACATGACATTCAAAATTATCCTCAGATCCCGTTTCATCTCTTCCACATGAATGTTTTCTCATCTAATAAGATAGTACTTCAATACCCCCAGACAATTCATGCTTCCTACCATTTCAGTATCTTTATCTCCACTTGAGCAACCTCTTCATGTCCAAATTCCATCTATTTTCTTGATACCACTCAGGTTTTACCTTCTCCTTAATGGCTTTTCCAAATATTCTATCCTATAGTAGCTTTTTGAGCTTTTACTGCATTCATCCCTTCAAAAACTGCTCAGTAAATAACTCATTGTTCTGAGGCTAACTGCCATTTGATCAAGTCCAAATTGTCTTATTACCACCAATTCTGGAGGGGACTTTATCACAGACTAGGTAACAGACAACCTATGCGTTATTTTACTCTCTGTTGCCATCACCCTGTGTCCTCACACAGAGGAGAGCCTAAAAGACTTGTTTTTCTCCACATTCATTATCTAGCATTATATGACTGTTTTAAAGCAGTCTCTACCCATTAATCAATTAAGAAAGGATCTAAGTAGTTTATTCAAGAAACCATGGCAAATTTTCCCAAGTGCATATTTTAGCAGAATCTTAAAAAATGAGGAACAGATTACAACTAGCCAAGGTAAACTGACTTGGCCAAATAAATAAAAGCAAGTCCAGTAAATGGCAAACTGAAGGATACAAGGATCCACTGCAAAACAAAAACAAAAACAAAAACAAAACCCTGTATTCTGAAAGCTAACAAATTAATTTCCAAATAAAGTCATTAAAATTTGTGATCTTTCATGTTTACTGACTGTTCAGCAAATTGTGTGCCAAATAACTCAAATTTTGTGTTACTTAGAAAATTACACAGGTCTGCTTACAGTTTATTAGCAATTTCAATTATAATCAGCAGTTTGGGTAGGTTTAGTAATCTGAAATCTCTGGGCAGAGCAACTAGATCTTCACCCACACCAATTTTTTCTTTATTCAAACAAGAAGAAGGCAAATGCGGAAAAACAAAAACAAAAAAAACTCACAGATCTTCAAAACTAAGTTCCAAGTATGACTTTATAAAAATGATGTTTAAAATCACATATGATAAGCATAATTTTCTGCAACATATATGAAAGCCTCTTCTAATGTTTTTTATCGCATACCCACAGTGGGCCAAGTAAAGGGCGATGTCCAATCTGTTCTCAGCAAAAATGTCACTAAAAACATTAGCATATCCACATTTAGACTCTTGCCATTTGCCTCTAACTTGGAAGCAATCTAATTAAAATTATTTATTCTGCAATGTTACCATGCCACCAACCTTTGCATTTCTCATTTATTACTTCAAATTCCTTTATCAATCCTATAAGGTTGGTGTTATTATTGTCATTTACATCTTACGAAAACTAAGCACTAAAAAATAACTTGTCCTAGGTTGCTGAGTTAGAGTTTAAGCCTGGGAACTGGTACCCATATCTGCATGATTCCAAAGTCCTTTGTCTCTAAGTCCCCTACTAGCTGGTCCCAAACCTTTCTCGTGAGGCCTCAAATCATACTCATTCATAACAGAATTAATCACAAATAGAGTCATATTAGGTTTCTTTCACTTTAGTGTTTTTTTTTTTTTGTAAACAATGTCAATCCTAAATGCAAGCTCATCTCCTCCGCTTCCTGAATCACTCACAAAGCATTAAATAAATCATAAAAAAATAACTGCTCATTTTTATAATTCGCGTATTTCCAATTTCATATCCTTCCTCTCTCGGAGTGGGTGAGGGGAAAGACCTTACCCTGTAGCATATGCTTCTCTGCTCACAATATACTCTCCTGAGTTTTATTCTATCACCCCAGAGCCTGCGTCCATTCTAGGCCACAGGTGGTTCTCCCAGTGGCAATTCCTCAACTTTAATGACAATGAAATCAGGATCTTTTTTTTTTTTCTTTACAATGGTTTAAGTGACTGTGTTAATATGTTTTATATGTTTTGTACAACACAGAGATGACTTCTGGATCCCTTCCAGCTCTAAAACACTCCAAGAGTATATGATTCAAAGTAACTCAAGAAAATATCCTCAGCATACAGGGAGTCCTATGTTCTATTTTTTGTAAAGGCCATGTCATTACTTTTTTTTATAAGCTATGTTATCCTAGCAAATTTAAAGTTTGTGGTTTTATTTCTCATTCCTATCTAACAATATTCATGCCTTCTAAATTGCTCAATCTAATAATACATTCACCTTATTTTGTATTCTTTGCTAATATCATCTCTTAGGAAACTTAGAACCTGTTACCATCAAGTTCCATACACAGTAAAACAAAATAAAATGTTCCAGCTCCAAGATGGCTGCCTTTATAGGATTTAAAAGTATAAACTGAATTCTACAGTCATTAACAAGAATTCACTCATTATTAAATCACCCACTCTCAATATACAGTAAATAATAATACATTTAATTTTTATCATAATGGTGTACGTCCTTTAGAATACCTGAAAAGATAGCGGCAGTCTACAGAAATTAGGGCTGTGTGCAGGGATTTTAAGGGGCTATACTGCTGCTCCTCAGCATTAGCAAACACTGAACGCCAGCTCTTGTGGGGTATTCCATTCTTTGCATCCAGAAATTACCAAACCTGCAAAAATGTTATGTGATTTTAGGGGGAAAAAGTCTTTCTTTTTCTTACATCGGGAGCCATAAACCTTCAGAAGATGGGTATCTATATGGCACGGTAATGTCCCATCTTACACTGCTAAACAGTTTTGCTTCCCGGTGCTCGGGAAAAGAAAGAACAGGGAAGGAATGAAGAATTACTGTTTCTTGCACTGAATTCTCTAGCACACTTAGAAAATGACTGAATGTTTAGGATTAAAACACGACACATTTTATTCCTACGGTTCACACTGCTGCTGTTCCGCGCTTAAAAAAAATACTGGTCAGGTCTTGGGTGTAGAAACCCCGTGATATTCTGGAAGGACCTCGTCGTTCATCTCCTACCAAGCTTGAGACTCAACCAACCCCTTCCTTCCAACAGAGCTGGCAAAGTCCCATTTCTGAGAAGGGTGAGTCATAACCATAGCAAATCCACAAAAACTGACCCCCCCCCCCGCCCCCCAAGCTCAATAAAAGGCGGAGGCAGGGAGCGGAAGGCCGGGACAGGAGGAGGGGGCCACACGTGCGCGCCAGGCTGCGCAGGGCCTACCGCTGCCACCGCAGCTCGCGACCGGCTCCCTCCATGCCCCGCGCAGACCCTGAGCACGCCGACCCCGCACTCCCGCGTCAGGGGGCACCGGGGCGGAGGCAGGCTCAGGTGCAAGAGCCAAGCCGCAGGGCCAGGCTTCCGCAGAACGCGCTCAAGTACACCGCTCCGGTGCCTGCGCCTGAGCGCTTAGAACGGAGGGGGCGGGGGCGGGGGGGCTAGGGCGGGCGTCCGAGGAGGGCGGCCCCCGGCGCACCGGCCCCGCTCGCCCCTCCTCTCCCGGGGCACAGACCTCCGCTCCGCCCCGCGCCCCCGCCTTCCCCACCGGCTCGCCTCCCACCTACGCCCGTCCCCGTCCCCGCGACACCCGGTCCCCCTCGCGGTCCCCCCGGACACCCGGTCCCCCCGACACCGGGTCCCGCCCACACCCGGTTCTCCCCCGACACCCGGGTCCCCCGGACACCCGGTTACCCCCCGACACCCGGTACCCCCCCCCGCGGTCCCCCCCGACACCCGGTTCCCCCCCGACACCGGGTCCCGCCCATACCCGGTTCTCCCCCGACACCCGGGTCCCCCGGACACCCGGTTACCCCCCGACACCCGGTACCCCCCCGCGGTCCCCCCCGACACCGGGTCCCCCCCACACCCGGTACCCCCCCCCGCGGTCCCCCCCGACACCCGGTTCTCCCCCGACACCGGGTCCCCCCCACACCCGGTACCCCCCGCGGTCCCCCCGACACCCGGTCCCCCCAGACACCCGGTCCCCCCAGACACCCGGTCCCCCCGACACCGGGTCCCCCCCACACCCGGTACCCCCCGCGGTCCCCCCGACACCCGGTCCCCCCAGACACCCGGTCCCCCCGACACCGGGTCCCCCCCCGACACCCGGTCCCCCCGACACCCGGTACCCCCCCGCGGCCCCCCCGACACCCGGTTCCCCCCCGACACCCGGTTCCCCCCCGACACCCGGCCCCCCCGACACCGGGTCCCCCCCAACACCCGGTCCCCCGACACCGGGTCCCCACAGACACCCGTCCCCGCCCCCCGCAGCGGCCCCGCGCCCCTCCCCGCCGACTCACCTGGTCCCCCCCACGTTCAGCTGCACGATCTCGGCGCTGCCGGCCGCCGCCGCGGCGAAGCTGCCGCAGTGCCCTCCCGCCATCTCCGGCGGCTCCGGCCGCGCACGCCGCCCGCCCTCCCCGGCCGGGGCCGTGGGGCCCGAGGCGGCGGCCGCGGGAGCCCGAGGCGGCGGCGGCGGGGGCGGCGGCGGCGGCGGGGGCGGGGGCGGCAGGGCCAGCGGGGCGGCGGCGGCGGCGGCCGGAGGGCGGGAGGGGCGCGGGGCCTCCCCCACCTTCGCGGCGGCGGGGCCGAGCTCCCGGGCGGCCGCCTGGTCCCCTCCGCTCCCGCGGCGCCGGGGGGCGGCCCGGCCTCCGCCTCTCACGGCCTCCAGGCCGCAGGGCCGGCCCGGGCCTGTCCTAGCGCTCGGCAGCCGCCGCCACCGCCACCGCCACCGCCACGGCGGCCGCCGCAGCCGCAGCCTGCGCGGGACGAGGGGTCGCCGCTGGGGACAAAACACCGCCGCGCTCACCGCTTCGCCGGCGGCGGCGGCGGCGGCGGCGGCGGCGGCAGGAAGGGCGGGGAGGAGCTTCGCGGCCGCGGCGCGCGGGGACGTGGGGAACGAGCTGCGGCCCGCCGCCCCCCGCCGGCCGCCCGCCCTGCCCGCCGCCCCCCGCCGCCCCCCGCCGGCCGCCCGCCCTGCCCGCCGCGCCGCCCCGCCCCGCCCGGGCTCGGACGTGAAGGCCCTCGGCCCGACCCCGCGCTGCCCAGCGGCGCTCCTGGCCCCACGTGGCTCGGACGTGGAGGCGGTCTCCGGGAGGCAGTGCTCGGTGCCTAGACCTGCGGAGAGAGCGCCAGGGCAAAGCCAACGCAACCTGGGCGCTTGAGGACTTTTTTTTTTTTTTTTTTTTTTTAAACAGCGTTTACCTGAGATAATTCCTCACCGTGTTACTCTCTTAGTCTCAACCCCGGTCCCCCAAACAGTTTTGCTTGTTGTTTTGCCAAGCAGGGAAGGGAAGCAAAGGGCGAGCGAGCAACGACCCGTAGGCCGTGCAGGGCAGTGCGTTTCTGGAATATAGTAAGCGTCCAAAGTAGGTCACACACCTAAACATATATATATAAATAAAATAAATGTTTGCTTTCAATAGTATATGTAGTGGAACCTGAAAACGTGGAGGCTGCTGAAGCGTGATTTAAAAAATCTTAACCCAAGGAGGGGTGCCTGGCTGGCTAGGTCGGAAGGGCAAGGCACCGCTTCATCTGCGGGGTTTGCAGGGTCAAGCCCCACCTTAGGCGTA
Source organism: Vulpes vulpes (assembly GCF_048418805.1). NCBI lineage: Eukaryota > Metazoa > Chordata > Mammalia > Carnivora > Canidae > Vulpes > Vulpes vulpes. The sequence continues at coordinate 102,286,625 of NC_132784.1, read as the reverse complement.
GAGGTTACTTAAAAATTGAACCTTTTCAAAAATAAGACCTTATAGGGACGTGGGTGGCTCAGCGGTTAAGCACCCGCCTGCCTTCCACCCAGGTTGTGATCCTGGAGACCTGGGATCGAGTCCCACGCGGGGCTCCCTGCAGGGAGCCTGCTTCTCCCTCTGCCTGTGTCTCTGCCTCTCTCTGTGTGTCTCATGAATAAATACATAAGAATCTTAAAAAAAAAAAAAAAATCTTAGCACTGTAATACCTGATGTCAGCTGACAAAGGCGGTGCACTATGTTTCAGAGCTCACTCATCCATAGTACTGAACTGCGTTGAAAGGTAACAGGCCCAACATGGAGTCACCTTTGCTAAGCCCCATCAAGACTCAATGCCTAACTTGGGGCGCTGGCTGCCTCAGTGGGAAGAGCCTAGGACTCTTGATCTTGTGGTCCTGAGCTGGAGCCCCAGCTTCAGTGTAGACATTACTTAAAAATAAAATCTTAAAAAAAAAAAAAAAAAAAAAGACTTAATGCCCTACCTAATTGCAGCTCCAGCATCTCCTAGGAGTGGAAATTTAAACCAATTAGTTTGGAATTTCCAGATCAGGGTTAGTGAGGTAACCTGCCAGTCCAGCCCCCTGTCCTCCTCTAAGGGAAGATAACCTTGCCTGAAATAATTTAGTCTTTTAGCCTCTGAGTCCTACCCTCCTTTCGCCTCTAAAAACCTTTTATTTTGTACCACTCTTAGGAGCTGCCCGATTCATGAGCCGTTGAAAAAAGCAAATTAGATCTTCAATTTTACTCAGTTGGATTTTGTTTAGCAATTCTTAGCATGAATTGTTGGTTTTGTATAGTCTTACCAATAAGAATTCAAACTGAAGACGTACATGGTGTTATGACTTTATTTTCATTGTCATAATTAAAAAAAAAAAAACACTGCTGGAAAATATACCAGTAACATGACTTTATCCAAATTTGATTAAAAAGAGAATAGCACTACTTGCAAGATAAATATCATTTACCTCAATTAATGATGATGATAAGAATAATAACTAATTTGTATTGTTTTAAAAAAATTCAACTGAGTAGATTTGAAGATCTAACTGGCTTTATTAAACGATTCATGAATGGGGAGCTTCCCATCTAGCAATAGAAGGGAGTCTCTGAGGATTTTTGCAAAATGGAAAGTTTTTATAGGAAGGAAGGTGGGGCACGGAAATTATTACCAAAAGAAAAGAAAAGATTGTTTCAGGCAAGATCATCTTCCCTTACTACAAGGGACAAGGTGTCTTATCCAACTTACCTCATCGTTTTGGGGCACGGAAAAGGCCCATGTAACAAATTATTTTATTGGTGCTGGTCAGAAAATTTCTGACTGACTGGCTAAAACTTACATTTCTGGGGAGATTGACACTGCAGTCAGATTAGGTATTAAGCCTACCCAGCTGGCACTCAGACTTGGCCTAAGTGATGCCATTTGGGGCCTGTGGTTTTCTTTTTAACAGTATTTATTATGGCTTTATCACATGCTAGAGGGCTTAGGTATTTTTTGTCATTTTTTTTCCTTCACAACTGTTATTATCATTATTTTTAAAATAAAAAAAAGAGACTTAAAATGATTAGGAAACTTGCTTAAAATCAAAAAGTTGGCAAGTGGCAATAGCAGGAATTTCTAGGTGTGCAGTTTATTAATTGCAGGGCCTCTCTGCAGTACCCTAAACTTTCACTTTTTACTGAGATGAGTGACAGTTTAGATTAAATTAAGAATCCCTCATACTTTAAACACTGTTAGCTATCTTTGCTGTAACCCATAATGTCTGCTCCTACCAGAACGTAAAACTTTCCTTTCAAATTTGCAGGATAGAATTAGGTGGTAAAAAAGGCCATTTAATTTTTCCTAGGCCCATACTTTGGAATAATGTAAAAGATGACTTACTAACAGATTGTTGCTTTTAATGAATTCAAGAGGCAACATGTTGTTAAACTAAGGCCTGTTATATGTGATTTATAATAAGATATATGTTTGGTTTTCATCCTTTGTTCTGGGACAGAATTCCTAAAACCATTGTAAATTCCTAAGTGATGAGAGCAATAAATGTTTCTTTTATTATGTTAATGAGGTGACTTTTGGAAAGCACTTAGGTAACCTAAGTTTTAGGTTGTTTGCTAAAGGACCCAAGCCTGTGATTAGTGGGTTGATTAGTGGTTCACCTACCCACCCACTCACCACCCCCAACTCCCACCTTTAGGAAGAATCAATTACCAATGGACAATGATTTAACCAATTCAGCCTTTGTAAAATCCCAAAGGGACAACAGGACTTAGAGAGCCTCCAGGTTGTTGAACATGGAAGATTTAGGGATGGTGGCAATCTTGAGAAGGCATAGAATCTCTGTACCCTTTTCCCATATCTTGCTCTTTAGATCTCTTCCACTGGATATTCCTGAGATATATCCTTTTGTAATACACCCATGTTCTAGTGAGTTCTGTGAACTGCTCTAGCAGATTAATCAAATCCAAGGAAAGAGTTTTGAGAACCTGTGATTTGTGGCCATTGGTTGAAGCACAGGTAACAATCTGAAGTTGCAACTGCTGTCTGAAGTCCAAAGAGTGAGTTGAGGGAACCTCTGCTCTATAGCCGATCAGTCAGAAGCACAGGTAACAACCTATGCTTGTGACTGACATCTGAAGTAGAGGACACTCTTGTAGGACTGAGCCCATAAGCTATGGAATTCAGGTACATAGTGTCAGAATTGAGTTGAATTGTAGAATCCCCAAATGGTGTCCAGAAAACTGGTTCATGGTGGCAGGTAAACCCCTCCTTTCCCCACAGTGGAATTTTGTGTAGGATCCCTTAGGAGGCATTCAAGTGAGATGTTGAGTAGACAGTTATAGGAGGATTCGTGGAAGAAAGGCAGGGCAAAGGGGCCCTGTCCTGAGAAGTAACTACCCTTAAAAGGAAGAAGACCCCATTCTGTTATTCTACACCACCTTGGAAGGAGCTCTCCACCTTGTCCCACGTGAACAACTATCTGATAGGTAAATGAGCACGTGAACAAAAACCTGATTGGGTGACAGGTGCATGGGAAGTTAATCAGATTAAAGCAGCCTGCCAACAACAAGCCCATAAAAACTCCTAGATTTATTTATTTATTTAAAAAGATTTTATTTATTTATTCATGAGAGACACACAGAGAGAGAAGCAGAGACATAGGCAGAGGGAGAAGCAAGCTCCATGCAGGGAGCCCGACGTGGGACTCAATCCCAGGTCTCCAGGGTCACTCCCTGGGCTGAAGGCAGCACTAAACCGCTGAGCCACCAGGGCTGCCCAAAACTCCTAGTTTTAAACACCAAAATTACAACCCTCTCAGACCTCTTCCCTCTTTGGGAGCTTTGTACTATTACCCAGAACTTTGCTTTGCTGCCCACTACTCTTTGGTCTATCTCTTCATTTTTCAAAGCAAGGTAACTAAGAACCACGGGCACTAAAGGAAAAGAAATCCTGAAACACAGATGTATATAGATGTTGGGCATTTGGAAGGGAGATTCAAACTGAAAATACTCTTAATATTTGCCAAAATAAAACTTTGGGAATTAGAATTATTGAGATGGCTCTTAGAATCCATAGAACTAACTGAGATCACGGGGCAGAAGAGCAAAGAATGAGATAAGAATAAGGATCAGGAAGGAGCTCTTGACTATCCAACATTGGGAGACTAGAAGAAGAAGAAGATCCAGCCAAGGAGAAAGAAATTCTGGCAAGGTGGAGGAAAACCAAGGGATTAGGGGATCCAGTGAGATAATAGGTCAAGTAAAATAACTAAGACTTGACCATCGGATTTAGTAACATGAGGGAAACTGGTGATTTTCTAAGAAAGGATAGTCCTAGTGCAGCTACAGAAGAAACAGTATGATTGGTGGGGTTTCAATGGAAAGAGGAATAAAGAAGTGGACTGTAAATAAGCAGGGGAGGTAAGGTCAAGAGAAGGCTTTGTGAAGGTGGTAAAAGAAATAACTATGTACTGATAGAAACCAGTTAGTAGAGAGCAAAAACTGGTAATTCAAGAGAGGAAGAAGATAATCATTAGAGTTATGTCTTTATGTAGATTAAGGAAGACCATATCTAGCCAATAAGCAAAGATAAAGAAACTGAGCCACAAGGAGGATAATTTGCCCAGTGTTTGCTGTTGCCATTGTTATTACTGTTACCTTCTGAGCCACTCTAAGTAGAGATACACCTACTATTTGAGTATGTCTCTACTGATGTACTCTATTATCAGATTTTAAAACCATAGGCTTGAGATTACAAACAATAATAGGGAAAACTTCATCCCACAGAACTTTCAATATCGAAAGGCAAGCCACTGAAAAAGGAGAAGGACTCAGGTTCACAGGATCCCATCCCTCAAACCTGAACAAATGAAGCACATTCCTAATCTGATGGCAAACTCATCAACAAAGTTGTGGTTTAAGGGGAAGAGGTAAGGACAATAATCTGGAAAGATTGGTGTATGAACCGAATGACATGTATCCTACAGGCCTGTGGGATGAAGATTATGGGAAAAAAAGTAGCCTACAGTTGAGAAGGAAGCAAGGGAGTGAGTGTCTGCAGAGGAGAACCTACTTTTAGTTTGTGCCAGGAACATTGAAAAAGAAGGTGAGGGTAAAGGGAGTTTTCTTTATGAGGGACCATAAATTCCAAATTTCATATTGGAATTGTGTTTGGGGGGAGAAGAGTGGAGAATGAGAAATGACCTGTAAGTGCTGGATTTTCATACAGAACAATACAAAATGGGACAAATGGCACAAACAGATTAGTCTTGAGGTTCCCTTAGGCAGATTGTGGTGGTGATTCAGAAAAGCTTTTGTTTAATTTTGGGGTAGGATGACAGCAAAGGCTTTTGCCTAAAGCAAAGAAATTTCAATGAATGCTCCCAGAAAACTATTAAGGCCTAATATGATCTCATATACCACTTATCAGCATTCAATCTTCCTCTGCTATCTTCTTCCCATGTTCCTTCTTACCTCCCTATTCCATTCCAGGTACACTGGCCACATTATTATTATTCCAAAATATCAAATATCCTCCAGCTTCAGGGTTTTACACTTTGTTTTTCCCTTTACTTGTGAAGTTTTTCCTTGAGATACAAAGGGCTCACTTCTTCAGGACTCTGCTCAAATATTACCTTAACAGAGAGAGGGTTTTTTCTCCTTAGACAATGAGGGAAATAAAATAGAGTCATAAAAAATATATTCAATTAATCCAAAAGAAGGTATAAAAGGAGTAAGGCAAGAATAGATGACACAAATAGAAAACAACTAGCAAGATGACAGATTTTAACCCAGCCATATCAATCATCACATTAAATGTAAATGGTCTAAACACTCCAGTAAAGACAAGGTTTGTCAGACTGGATAAAAAAAGCAAGACCTAACTATAGACCATCTAAAAGATAATGTTTTAAAATATAAAGTCACAAGTTAAAAATAAACCATATGCAATGGACTAAATGTTTATGCCCCTTACCAAACTCATATGCTAAAGTCCTAACCCCCAATGATGGTATTGGGGGGAGACCTTTAGGAAGAAACTAGGTCATAAAGATGGAGCCTTCATGAATAGGATTAATACCATTATAAAAGGGACAGCAAAGAGGTCTTTTCTTCTCTTTTGGCCATGTGAGGGTACAATAAGAAGATGGCACTCTGCACCCCAGAAGAGAGCCATCACCAGAACCCAACAATGCTAATACCCTCATCTCATACTTCCAACTTCTAGCACTATCAGAAATTTCTGTTGTTTATAAGCTTCCCAGTCTATGGCAGTTTGTTATAGCAGCCCAAACTAAGATATCGTATCAAAACTAGTCAAGAGAAAGCTGGAATAGATATATTAATATCGGACAAAGTAGATTTTAGAACAAAGACCATAATTTACCCGGGATAAAGAAGATCATTTCATAATGATAAAGGAGCTATGTCATTAAGGCAAATAACAAATAAAAACATTTATGTGACTAATAACTGAATGTAAAAATACAGAAAGAAAAAACTGATAAAACTGCAAGGAGATATAGACAACTCCATAATTACAGACAGATGTTTCAGAATTATTATTGCAATAATTGGTTGAATAGTAGATGAAAAATCAGTAAAGACATAGAAGATTTGAACAACACTATCAACCAGCCTAACCATTGATATTAGTAGAACATTACCCTCAACAATAGCAAAATGCATATGCTTTTCAAGTGCTCTCAGAACATTTACCAAAATAGACCATATTCTGGACTATAACACAAGTCTCAGTAAATTTAAAAAGATACAAGTTATACAAATTGTGGTCTCCGGTGACAATGCAGTTATGTAAGAAATAAATAAGAAAGAGAGAGATACCTGGAATATCCCCAAATATTTGGAAACTGCATAACACAGTTCTAAATAATATGTGGGTTATAAGGAAATTAAAAATTATTCAAAGTAAGGATGTTTTGGAGCAATATCTAGATGTAAGGGATGATGCTGAAGCAATACTTTGAATTATTTGCCATTCAATTTACATATTAGAAAATAATCACTTCAGGGTCAACCTTAAAAACCTAGGAAAAGAATACCAGAGTAAACTAAAAATGGGCCAAAGGAAGGAAATAAAGATCAAAGTAGAAATCAATGAAATAGAAAAGAGGAAAATAAAATAACCAAAATCTGATTCTTTGAGATCAATTAAACTGATGAACCTCCAGCCAGACTGATTTGGAAAAAACAGAGAAGATACAAATGATGAATTCCAGGAGTGAGAGGTGACATCATTACTGATGATACAGTTATTAAAGGAAAATAAGGAGATATTATGAACAACTATGCCAATAAATTTGACAGCTTAGATAAAATGGACAAATTCCTCAAAAAACACAAACTGCCAAGACTCACAAAGAAATAGGTAACCTGGATATCTCTGTTTCTGTGAAAGAATTTGAATTTGTAGTTTAAAATCTTCCCACAAAGAAAACTCAAGGCACAGATGGCTTCACTGGTGAATTCTGCTTATATTTAAAGAGGAAATAATATCAATTTTCTACAACCTTTCCACAAAACTTAAGAATTGAGAAGAATGTCCAATTCACTTTCTGAGGACAGAATTACCCTGATGCCAAAATCAGAAGGCGATTACAAGTAAACTACAGACCAATTTCTTTCATAAATCTAGATGTATCAATGTTTAACAAAATATTAGCAAACTGAATCCAACAAAATGCAAACAGAGTAATATATCTACAGTGAGGTGGTGTTTTTCCCAGGAATGCAGGTTTTCTCTGTGTGTCAAATCTCCCTTTCATTTCTTTTATAAGGATTCAATCATTGGATTTATGGCTGACTCTAAATCCAGGATGACCTCATCTCAAGATTCCCTAAATTAATTACACCTGCAAAATTTCTATTTCCAAATAAACTCACATTCACAGGTTCCAGGGATTAAGACTTGGACATATCTTTTGGGGACCATCATTCAATCCACATTTACATGTTCTTATAAAAACCGTTACACAAAGATTTATGTCAACTTTATTTGTAACAGCCAAAAACTAGAAACAATTCAACCGTTCATCATCAGGCGAAGGCTAAACAAATTCCATTCCATTATAATGGAACACTACTCAGCAAAAAAAGAAATGAAATACTACAGAGAAAAACCTAAATGAGTCTAAAAATAACTAAATGAATGTAAATATAACTGTAAGAAGCCATACAAACAAACAAAAGAGTAGGTACTGTGTGATTCCATTTATGTAAAATTCTAGAAAATGTATACTAGTTTTTGGTTATCAAAAGTGGACAGATGGGTGTCTGGGCATGAGAGATGAAAAGGTATTTTGGTGGCGAGAATTACCAGAGTGTACAAAGAAACTTTTCAAGTGATGCTTATGGTCATCATTTTGATTGTGGTGATAATTTTCTGGATGTATATGTCTGTCCAAACTTAATAAACTATAACACTTTACTAAGGGTAGTTCATCGTATTTTAACTATACCTCAAATATATTGTCAGGAATAATGTTTCTGTGGATTCGGCAATACCTAATCATCTACGGTAACTCCTAGAAGTAATATTAAGCCACCCTAGCACTCCTATTTTATTTTATTTTATTTTATTTTATTTTATTTTATTTTATTTATTTTATTTTATTTTATTTTATTTTTTGCCTTTTTCTTTATTCCTGTGTGCTTTGGTACACTTAAATTAGGGACTGCATTACCTGGGCTCCTTTGCCCTCTGACTTCCCATTGGTGTTAGCCAAAGGGGGTTCCTGGCAAGGGATTCAGGACACAGGGAGACAGTGGCCCGGGCATTTATTTTTCCCCCGTTTTTCCATAGTTCTGGAAGTGTCTGTGTTCTTATACGGTCATATTTCATGTAAGCTATCCCTCTTTCAGAGGTCTATCTCTGATTAGGACCCATAGTAAAATATGTCTTCCCTTAAAAAAGGTGAAGTGGCTTCCGGTAGTTTCTGGTCCTTTACCATCCCTTCCTGGATTCCTGAAATCTGCCCACACTTCTCTAAAGAGTACATTTATTTAACACTCTTTAGTTAATATATTTCTATCTCCCTCCTCCCCTCTTTTTCTCTCATACAACACACACACACACACACACACACCCCTCCTAAGGTAAAACAAGATGTTCTCAGTGATAATACTCCTAACAATGATAATATAATTTGCTAAAATTTCCCACATCCACATTGGAAGAATCCACAATTACTAGGTAGAGCTGTTTCAATTCTCCTTTCTTTATCTTCTTATTTCTGGACCACTCATTGGTAAATTATGGCCCAAAGGTCAAATCTGACTCACTACTTTTCTTTGTAAATAAAGTTTTATGGAAACATGGTTTTATTGGGACAGAGCCGTGTCTATGGCAGTTTTTGCACTACAATGACAGAGGTGAGTAGTCTTGTCAGAGATCATATGGCCTTTGAAACTTACGATTCTTGCTATCTAGCCTTTTATAGAGAAAGTTTCTCAACCTAGACCATGCCCAGTGCCTACCGATGCTTCGTAGACCAGACCCATTATTGTAACTTTCCAAAGACCATAACAATCATCACCTTTAGACAAATAACTAGCAAAAGATTTGAGATTAGCTTTTTTCCCCCCTGCAATCAAATTTTTAGGCGGGACTCTCTTCCCACATTATCACCATAGGTAGAAGGAGAGCAATATAATAATTTTCTTTCATCTGATCCAGAGGAAATTCCCAGAGCTTTGGTTGTCCTTTACATTTACCCCTGATGTTATGCAACTTTAAATCAGAAATGTGGGTTAGTTACTGAAATTGAAATATGTGACTTCTCATAAAGTTTGAAACCTAGATACAACCAGATATAAATATATGATTCTTATTTATACAAAATTGTGTACCAACAGTTCTGTAACATGTAGGAAGAACTAAAACATACTACTTTGGCTACACTAACACTTCTATTTTGGAACAATTTCTCTGATGGTGATATTGATTAATATGTCCAGTAAAGCACTTTTAAAAACCTTACATTATTAATGAGTAAAAGCCTCTCATAACCATTAGACAATATATATTGAATTTTCATTAAAAGTTAATAAATAATTATATGAAAGTGCTTTGAAAACTATAAATCCAAATCCCATCCCATCATCACAGGTTTGAAAAAAGGGGGAATTAAAAAGAACAATTCATCATGTGTTCAAATTATAATATTATGCCCCATGATTTAGTGTATTCTTACAAAAGCACAAAATACAGAAGCAGCTCCTCTATAATTGATACTACTCCTTGTTTATCATTTAATAGGGCATTAGTTCTGCTTCACATTCTTGGAAAAATGTTAACAAGTTGCATTATTTTCTTCTTTTATCTATTAAAAGTTTGAGAATCTTAGAGTAATGAATATCTTAATAAAAAGAAGGCAGAGTAACTTGAGGGACGTCATTTCAGTAAGATTTTTAACCAAAATTGGTTTCTGTGATGAGGATTATCTAAAACAAACAAACAAACAAACAAACAAACAAACAAACAAACAAAAAAAACAAAACAAAACCACCTTATTGTACTTAATTGTATAATACTATAGAAAATATATGGACCAAGAATCTATACAATTATACATGAAACATTGAGACAGTGCTTTCTAAATCTATGGCTTAAATAAGAAATAATATCTCTGTAGTTTAAAACTGTCATCTTTTTTATCAGAAATTTCTTTCATTGAGTTGCAGACTGAGTTTATATAATGAAAAAGAAAAAGTGAGTGACACAGATATCAAATAGAACATCAAAAGTTAACCATAGAATCTGAAAGGCTGGTCTAGGAAAAATTTCATCATATTTTGTCATAACCATTATTTTGAGCACCATTGGGTACAGAGAAGGGTATTACTTCAAACCTTTCTCCACCCAGCAATCCTAATTATTCTTTTTTGGTTGATCAAATTGCTCAGGCTTAATATTACTTTACAACAATTTATTAAGGTATGAGAACTAAAGTTCCTCTTTTGAGGTTTCTAAAAGCCATAAAAAGCCATTTTGCAAATAATATATTAAGAAACCTTGCCCAAAATTTTCTATGAGTTTTAGCAAGTGGTAGATTTTATTTTATTTATTTATTTTTAAGATTTTTGTTTATTTATTCATGAGAGACACAGAGAGAGAGCGAGAGAGACAGAGACACAGGCAGAGGGAGAAGCAGGCTCCATGTAGGGAGCTCGATGTGGGACTTGATCCCAGGTCTCCAGGATCACACGCTGGGCTGAAGGCAGCGCTAAACTGCTGAGCCACCAGGGCTGCCCAAGTAGATTTTAATCTAACTAATACTGTCTCATCCTGGTGACCATTGTTTACTTATGTAACAATTGTTTATGTAACATTGTTACTTATGTGACTATTAAATGAATTTATTTAATTCAATCAATGAAATAATAATTATTTGTTTACCATATAGCTTTGGCAGGGATTAAGAACACATTGATCACAGTTTGTTTATTTATTTTAGATTTTATTTATTTATTCAAGAGAGACACAGAGAGAGGCAGAGACATAGGCAGAGGGAGAAGTAGACTCCCCAAAGGGAGCCCAATGCGAGACTTGTTCCCAGCACTCTGGAATCATGCCCTGAACCGAAGGCAGACACTCAACCACTGAGCCACCCAGGCATCCCATCAATCACAGTTTAAATTACGCTGTGATTCTCCATTCTTTTTCAACAGAAATGACCTTTCTCACATACTACAGTCTCCATTGACCAAGGTAACAACTAGAGGCCACCATTATCCTGAATTCTGGATCACATATGGTTTGTGGACAGAACCATACGCCAGCTATTGTAGTAAAGACTTTACAGATGCAGGTTCCAGGTGTCATTATGTAATGAGCTTACACCTCAGGGACGATAAATTCTCTTTTGATCTCCGGCAGTTGGTTCATTAGAGAACATTATTAAGGGCCTCACCATCCCGTCACACACCCTGTCATACTTAATGTTCATTGTAGCTTACATACAGACTCATTTCTTTACCTTGATTTCTACCAAAACTGGCTACTGACCTTTAAGACAGAAGATTCAATAGTGATTAAAATATCCAACCATTTTTCCCAAGTGAGGGATAACAAGCTCACTACCAGCATTATTATAGGGAATGGTGCTCCAGGAGAGTCATTATTCAGTTAACTATTCAGAGATTTGTTCTCTTCCCAAGCTGATTTCCAGACACAGCTAACTTCTGGGCAGGTGGTCATAACCTGCTTTCCATCATACCCAGACAGTTGATTTAGCAACATATCATCCTGATTTATGGTCACATTGACTGCAGATCTCTGGTGTTCAGTATCATCTCCTTTATCTCATACATTGATGGCAATTCTCTCATGCTGTCTAAAAAATAACTAGGTGGGAATCATGGTCTACACACCATGAATAGAGGAATAGCTATAATTGATTACCTGTAAATTGAGTCATTAGGGTGTTGTATCTTCTTTTCTCCGGGTTATGCCAGTGGTCTCTAGATAGAGTTTGCAGCATACCAGAAATATAATCTTCATTCCCTGGAGAAAATGAATCCCAAGTGTTTTTCAAAATACTGGATATCAGTGAGCCCCAAATCTTCATCACAAGAAATAAATCTAGATGAGCCAAAGTGATAGCTAATTTACTGATACAAACCATTGTCTCACCATTTCTTGGAATATAATTCTTAGTACAAAATAGAAACAGTTCTCCAGTTCCATGACTCTTCATTTTTAGGAGGGTGAAGTATGAGAATATTGCAGTCACTTTGGTTGAATTACACATGTTCACATACATAGACATATGCATGTACATGTAATATACACAGATCTATACACAAAACCCATCTCTTGGTTATATAATATGATGATATTGTTCCATTACCACCTTCAGCCAAAATAGGAAGATATTTGTAAGAATATTTGTAAGAAAACCCCTCTGATACCAGGACTGTATCATTACACTGATTCAACACCTTGAAAAGTAAATACATTGGACATTTTGAAAAGCTTCAATGTTAAAAAAATAGAATATTGACTTTTATAAACTTAAGTTATTCTCCAATATATAAAATTGTATGGACTTCAGAACAAACTTCACATGGAGGCCAATGTAGCTCAGTGGTAGAAGGGGTAAGCGAGCCAGCCATGGTCCCTGTATGGTACCATCGCCTGGTTCAAGAGTGGCAGGTTTGTTCACTTGTTTTTAAACTTTTTCATTTCCTGCAAGATATGCTGTTTGTTTTCCAATATCCGTATCATTTTATTTAAGTAGCAAGAACCTAACTCACAAACATACCTCACTTGACAGTGTGCATGCACACACACACACACACACACACACACATCCAAGTTGTTGCCAGGACAGCTTCTAGATGCCAAACGTTGTCAGCTTTTATATCAATGGGTCGTTATCAGAAAAAGTGTCTATGCACTATGTGAGTTTTAAACACACACTTCTCTACAAAAGTTGTTACAATCAGGGCCACATTGATCAAAATGAATTCTTGGAAACAATGAATGCTCTTGTGCAGATTATAGTAGCTTTTATAAATTGCTAAAATCTGCAAACCTGTAGGAAACATTTTCAGTAAATTGATTTTTTGCAGACATCGTCTCAGTAATAAATAAGTTATCCTGGTGACTAATAAGTGCTCCTTATTTTGATTTTGTTCCCTTGTAATTAAAAAACCTGAAGTCAATTAAAAGAAATCTCAAAACTGCATCTGAGTTTTGAGAAAATATCACAGTAAATCACAGACCGGGGCTGAGGCACCATAATCATTCTCCATATAATTTCCACTGTTGATACATTTTCTGTTGGAAATGACAGGAGCAGGATTTAGAGAAAAGTAAGCAAATAAAGAAAATTTAGGGCTTGTTGATCTGAATGAACCTGTTTGATTGGATCAGAGATAAGTGAAGGAAACCAGAATATGCCACCCCCAAAATACACCTCTTTGACATAAAAATTATTTTAGGTGAAGGCAATTAAGAAGCAGTAAACCTAGGAAAAGCTTCCCCTTTTCTACCTCAAAAAAGGAAATAAATTCTCCTTTTACTGGTGACACTTCAATCAGCCCAGAGATCCTCCAGAGGAATCTGCAAATAAAAATTATTCATTCTCTCTCATACGGTTGACAGTTGAACAATGCAGAGGCTTAGGGTACCAAGGTGAGAATTTAGCTTTTGCATCTAACTTTTGACTCCCCCAAAGCTTAACTAATGGTCTATTGTTGATGCAAGGCATATTGATATCATAAACAACACATATTTCATATGTTATACGTATTTTATACTGTATTTCTAACATGAGGTAAGCTAGAGAATAGAAAATGTTACTAAAAACATATGAAAAAAGAAAATTGTAAAAAAAGAGAAAATCATAAGAGAAATATAGTACTGTATTTATACATAAAAAAAATTCCCACGTAAGTGGACTTGTACAGTTCAAACCAGTGTTGTTCAAGGGTCACCTATGTCTATCTTTTCTGACTTTGCCATCCTTGGAAGACTAAGGCTCTGAACTTTGTTTTGTCATTTCTCTATAACGCATCGTTCTCTGTTGAAGATGCTACATAAACTGGAATCTAAGATGCCATTTTTTAATTTTTTTATTATTTTTTTTTATTTATTATTTTTATTTTTTATTTTTTTAAGATGCCATTTTGAATTAATTTTCCATTAGGTTTCTGTCACCTGGTGTGCACTGCACACATTAATAAACTGCCTGTTTTTCTCTTGTCAATCCATTAGAGTGTCAACTGAAAACCTAAAAGGCAGAGAGGTAAAGTTTTGTCTCCCTTACATGTGAAACATGCTATCAGTACCTTTCTCTCTATTCATCTTTTGGTTCTTAACTTTTCTTGGAATCTTTCTCACATTTTCCCCCTAGTTGGGGAGCAGCTGACCCCAGATAGCCCTCGGCCTACATAACTCCTGTAACCTGTGGATCCAGGGAAAGACTCTCTTCTAGATTCTACAAATCAACTGTCAGGCCTGTACACTGAAGTAAAGTTATATATCCCCACTTAGGTTATGGGCCAAGGTGGGGTTAGTGTTCTGAGCATCTAAAATATGCCAGGTATTGGGCAGCCCGAGTGGCTCAGTAGTTTGGTGCCACCTTCAGTCCAGGGTGTGATCCTGGAGACCTGGGATCGAGTCCCACATCAGGCTCCCTGCATGGAGCCTGCTTCTCCCTCTGCCTGTGTCTCTGCCTCTCTCTCTCTCTCTCTCTCTCTCTCTCTCTCTGTCTCTCATGAGTAAATAAATAATTTTAAAAAATAATAAAATAAAATAGTCCAGGTATTTTCTGTCACTGAGGATGCCAAGTGAACAATAGAAATAAAGCCCCTGCCTTCCTGAGGTTTACCTGCTGGTGGGAACAATGGGAAATCAACCAGCCAATCAGCCAGCCAATTTCCAATAACAGTAATGACAACAACAATAACTTGTTTAATCAATGTGCTTTGAAGGGAAACTAAGCAGGTTAAAGGGGTGGAGGATAATGTGGTGCTGTAGTGGCGGTGTCAGTGATGAATTTTAGATAGGTCATGAAAGGACTTTTTAAAGAGCTAACATCTAAGTAGCAACAGAGTGTGGTTCCATGTATTGTGTTGCGACTTCTGTTTACTCTAGAAAATCCAGAAAAAGGACATTGCCTGGAATATACTTTATAAGGAATCTCCTAGACGTGTAGAGTTGGGTGTGTAAAAAGACAGTGCCATATGTAAGAACTATTTCCTCCTCTGAGAGATGTGGCACCTTGCCCAAGACACTTGGCTTCTCTGGATTGAAGTATATATGACGTCTAAGGTTCCTTTCAGCTCTAAATTCAGTGGTTTTGTATTCATTCTATAAGTAATTCATTTTCATACTTTTTAACATTCAATAATGTCGGAATGAATGAATCAAGAAGGACAAAATTAAATGGTAGGGATGTCATTTACATTAGCCAAATTATAGAAAAGCATTGTAAATAGCCTTACATAAAAAAGACAAAAGTTCTATTTTTTAATGATTCATGTGTCAATAATTGTAACTTCTATTAAATAACTTTAAAAATGCTTAGTGATACAGACTCATTATTTATTTTCTAGCTTCAGATCAACCTGTGATTGAATTAACATATTCTTTGATCAGTAAGCAGCCTCTAAGTGTTATTGACATAGACTTGGCAGCCAGTAGAACCAATATTTAAAGAAAAAACAATCCTATATTTCCTATTTTGTGCTTATTAGTACAAGTACTATTTGACTTAATGAAACAAACAAAAAAATACCTAGAGAGATGTTACCTATGAGAAGCTCTTGTTATTCATCAATCATGCTTACAAAATCAAGATAATAATAATCTCTAATTTCTGTTGTGTTAAGCCATGCCAATAGTGATAGCTATTACTAGTCAAGCAGCTACTATATTTCTGCAGTTTTCTAGATGCCTTACATATTTATTTATTTTAATCCTCTCAGCAACCCTCTGAAATACTGCTATTATTAACCTACTTTTCTGATGAGGCAACTGAAACAGAGAGAGGAGTCTATCTCAGCTCACGATCCTGGATTGTAGTAGAGCAGGGTTTTAAATCCAGGTGTTTGGGATTGTATTTCAACTTTTTAACCACATATTATACTCCGCATGCATTTTCCATCTGATGAGTGGGAAATAGTATTAATCTGGGTGCAAATCTATTTTAGGAAAAATTGGGCAGTAGGTGACATTTCCCTACTGCTATTTTCTCTGTTTTGCTCTATTCATCCCTACCATGTTCCCCACTGCCCATCTCACTACTGTAGCCGCAGGGCTCTTTTGCTCTGTTGTATCACGCTCAAAATGTGCAAACTCCAAAAGAAGCCAATATCAGTTGTTCACACTTAGTATCATTTTAAGTCCATGATTTGCCTCTTTCAGTGGGACTTAAACTTAATACTATATATCTCAAGTAGAAATAAATGGCTTTTTTTCTGCTAAAGGGATTTCAAATTTCAAGTGAATGGAAGAGCTATTTGGAGGATCAGATAACTTTGCAAGTGTGGTTTCAGAGTTCAAAAGTCAGTCTTCTACTCTACCTACTTACATTGTTTCCCAGTGCTTGGCACCATAGGAAAGGACATTTGAGCTGATTATATTAAATATGCAAAATTATGAATGGGTAAGGGATGACACCAGGAATTTGAAATCATTCTCCAGGATGACTTAGACTGTGATACATATCAAAAAAAGCCTTTGAAAAGAATTGGAAGAAGAACATGAAGTAAAATTCTAAGAGTTCAACCGTCTTCTATTGTAATGAGACCTAAAATGTGTCTCACAAGAAAATAGAGGTATACACTTTGCCTTCTAAATAAGAGTTTCTGGTTGAAGAGATTGCTTGATCGTCAGTCAAATGGGACATATTCCTTTCCCTGAGGAATTGTGTAGGTACTTTTGATCTTCTTACTGCTTTTCACACAGGATGACCAGCCCCACAACAAAGTCAAGTACCCTTCAGTTGTTGAGTTTTTTTTTTTTTTAACTCTGGTTTGTGGGGAATCTGCCTAGGTAATTCCTGTTTATTCTGCTTCCTTTATCTTCCAAATGCCATCTGCCCATCTAGGTGACTCTCGGTTTTCTAGCAAGGAAACATTGCCTTGGCTGCTGAACTTTGGGGGAAACAGAACTGGCAAAATTTCCACTCTCTCTCTTGTTACTGTCTCTTTTTCCCTCTTATATTTTTTCTTTCATTCACGCTCTCCCTCCATTCTTTGTCTCTCTCTTTCCATCCTTTCCAACTTCCTTCCTTCCTTTCCAACTAGAGCTAGAGTCCAAATGCTTCCTCTTGTATTCTGGTTTTTATACCTTCTGACTACGTGACTTTGGTGGACAAGTTCTTGAACTTTCCTCTACACTTCAATACTTACCTCGCGGGGAAGTTTGAAATATTAAAGGAATTCAAAAAGTGTAAAGCACTTCAAATAATATCTGAATAATAAGTATTCACATGTTAACCACTATCATCATCATTGCCATCATCATTCATTTTCATAAACATTTCTGAGGCTTACGTACCTTTTAAATGCTGTGCTAAATAAGGTGATGAAGGGGATCTCTGGGTGGCTCGGCGGTTTAGTGCCTGCCTTCATCCCAGGGTGTGGTCCTGGGGTCCCAGGATGGAGTCCTGCATCAGGCTCCCTGCCTGGAGCCTGCTTCTCCCTCTGCCTGTGTCTCTGCCTCTCTCTCTCTTTCTCTCTCTCTCTGTGTCTCTCATGAATAAATAAATAAAATCCCTAAAAAAGAATTAAGGTGATGAAATAAACATTTCAACTGAAAACTTTCAATTTTAGGAGCCAAACCTCAGAGACACTCAAGCCTAGGAGTATACTTTTCACACTGTCCATTTTTTTTAGGGCATGCTTAACTCTTTTCTCTGTGAAATCGTGTTTTATTTTCTCATTTCTTAAAGAATGTTCTTTGCCAAGTGGCAATAGGTGAATATATGCATATAAAAATGTCACTTTGAATCCAGGAAATGCGCACATGTTTCCAGAAGGCTTTCAAAGAACTAACCATGTGGACATAGTTTCATGTGTCATGGCTACTTTTAGGACTAAATTTTATTGGTTTTGGCCATTCAGTGATACTCAAATCATACCTCCGTCTATTCATTATTTTGCCTGCACCTTTGGATGGCTCTTTCAACTAATTTTCTCTTGTAATTGATATAAAGTAGACGATATTGAAGAAGAAGGTGCTTTTTACTTTTCATGACCTTTTTAACCATAGGAGGCACTCACAATTTTTAAAATACTATCTTTGTTTAGAATTTATGAGGGTTCATTTTAGTTTAGGCTAAATAATAGTTCTTAAAACACCGCCATGCTTCAGGACCCCTTTATCAGATTAGGGAAAAAGAAAATTGGTAATACCATGGCCATTTTCTGTGCCTTTTATTTATAATTCCCATGTTAAAAATTACCACATTACTAGCCTTCAGAAAACCATACTATTGATACTTTTCTAATTCAGTTTAGTTTAAGGACTTTCTAAAGAGAAAGAACGTATTTTCATTTTTAGTCTTTCTTTGATTTGTTCATTGATATGCAATGAGGGTCCATGTTATAAATATTAGCCACAGATTGAGTGCATTCCTATCGATGGCATTTAGGCTGGAGGTTTTTTCCCTAACTCTCTTCTCATTACAAACAGGCTATCTAATTTTGGTCTCTGTTTTATTCAGTTCACTAGAAGCAGCACTTAGGGAGAATGACTAATGTGGAAGCCATGAGGCTTCTATCTACCAAACAGATGCAACCTCTGAAAGTCAAGGTCAGGATAAGAAAGAGAGAGAGATTACCAAACCTGCTCTAAACATATCTCTTGGTTTGAAGGCTGAAATTTGGGTTATCCTTCTGCCTTTGGGGCTTCTGCCTGCAAACATTTTAAGCAGTTACAAAAAATAAAATATACTGGAAAGTGGGTTACACAGGCAAGTGGATTTACATAAGGCACCCTTTCTCAGCTTCTCATTTTGGGCAAAATGACTTCAGATGCCTCCTGAAGTTGTATGACATTCCATTTCACTCTATTTTTTTTTTCATTTTGATTAACAAAATCAGTTTTGAGTAACATGCCAATGAATCAGTAGTCTTAGGATGAGAAAGGTCCTGCCAAGACAAATTACCAATGATATGTTGATAGGGTCATTGTGAGAATTAAAAGATAAAATCTGTAAAACATTTAGAGCAGTGTCTGGCATAATTTTAAATACTCACTGTTTGTTAGCTATTGATAATCTTATTATTGCTATTCGGAATTTATCTTGTGGTACTGCCTTGCAATTATAAGTACAAAAACTAATAGAGATGCAAAGTAAGAACCTGATAAGAGTGATGATTTTAATATCGACTCACATTGCTTCTTGGAATATATAGCAAGTTTTATCAATAACTTTGAGAAATCAACTTGAAATCATTTTGAACTCAGTTGTCACCAAACAGTTTGAGTGACCCTGTCAGGCATTAAGGTAGGCTTATGCTACACATATTATTTCTATATATATGATTATTAATCCCTTTTTACAAGTGAGAAAAACGAAAGCTCAAAGAGGCTTTAAATTTCATGAGATCACACAGCTAGAAAGTGGTAGAACTGGTTCTACTTTACCACACTGGTTTACAGGAAGTTTCAAAATAAGTTCTTTATGGTGATATTTTGAGCTACAAATTATCTATTAATTTCCCTTTCTCTGTGTTTATATGTGATTTGGCTGTTTTCAACTATTGATGATTTCCATTAAGTACTTCATGGAAATCACGTTGATTTCTGTTCCTCGGAGTTTGGATGGCTTATTGCTCCTCCTGCTGCCTATGGAAATAGGCTACCTCAGTGGAAGGTGGAATGATGGCCCCTCAGTGGTATCCAAGATACCTTTGTAGAAATGATTAAATCAAGGAAATTGGGGGGGTGGTGCCTGGGGGGCTCAGTGGTTGAGTGTCTGCCTTTGGCTCAGGTCATGATCCCGGGGTCCTGGGATGGAGTCTTGCACCAAGCTCCTCACATGGAGCCTGCTTCTCCCTCTGCCTATGTCTCTACCTCTCTCTCTCTCTGTGTCTCTCATGAATAAGTAAACAAAATTTTTAAAAATAGTTAAGGAAATTGGGATGAGGAGATTATCCTAGAATCTGGGTGGACCACATGTAACATAAGAGTAATGCAAGAAGATATGAGGAAAGAAGTAGAAGTACATCAGAGTGATGTAGTTGGTAGCTTTGAAGATGGAAGAAAGAGCCATAAACCAGGTAATGCAGGCCACTTCTAGAAGACGGAAAAGGCAAGTAAACCAGTTCTCTCCTAGAGCCTCTAGAAGAAACACAATTCTGCTGACACTTTTTTTTTTTTTTTTTTTTTTTTAGTATTTAATTTGTTTATTTGAGAGCTAGGGAGTGAGAGGATGAGGGGGGATGGTGGCAGGGAAGGGCACAGGGACATGGAGAAGCAGACTCCCCACTGAGCAGGGAGCCCACTGCAGGGGATCCAGGCTCAGGTCATGATCCTAGGACCATGGGCAGACGTTTGACTGACCGAGCCACCCAGGAAGGCAGACGTTTGACTGACCAAGCCACCCAGGTGCCCCAGTTCTACTGACATCTTGAGTTTAGCCCCGTGAGACCCATTTCAGACTTCTGATCTCCAGATCCCTAAGACAAGTTTGTGCCATCTTAACCCACTGAGTTTGTACTAATTGGCTATAGCAGCAATTGGAAACTTATACACCCTTTTTGAAGCATTTACATCGTCTCACTTTTTATTTTAATGCTCCCACAGGTTAGAAAAATTGGGTTTCTTTATCCTCTATATCAGAGTTCTGAGTAACTTGTTTTCAATGATACACATGCATCAGCTTGTTTACTATCAGGAGAGAGGTTTAGGAGGATTGAATCAGTATGGGAATATCGGAGAAAGGATGGGAGATGGGCGCATGGCCCATAGGGATTGTGGGAGACCTTAAGAGAGGACATAGCTTTAATTTGAAGGTTCCTCAAGCAAATCAGATAAGGCCCAAAGAGGGCCTTGCCTCACCCTGTTGGAAATCGTTGGCCTGATGATAGGACCAGTGACACTGAAGCAATTAATTGCTAACTGGCATTTGAGGAGCTTTACTTATATTGGCTCATTTATTCCTCACAACAGTCCTATGAGGTCCATACCATTGATAATATCTCCATTTTATGACTAAGGAAACTGACAGGTTAGGACACAGATTTTATATTAACTTTTACATAGTAAAACTTTTGCTTATAACACAATTGTTAACACTGAACTGTTTGCCAAACTGTAAAATACATAACTATTTGTGATCACAGGATCATTTTACATTCAAATTTTAAAAAGCCTTTAAGGTTTTTTCCTTGCCACTTTGTCTTTAGCTATTCTTACTAGATTGTCATTTAGAATGTAACTGCTAAAATAGGTTAAAAACAACTGTTTTAAACATCTTGTCCATCAAGGTATTAGGCAAGAAGCTAGCTTTGCATAAAATGTCCACTGGGTGGCAGCTTTTCACAAAAAGTACCTTGCATTAGATCTATCATTTTCAAAAATTTATAAAGACCAAAAGAATCATTTGTTTTGGGTTGTTGAGTAGTTAATCTTTGAATTTCTTAAAAAAAAAGTAAGGGGGGATTTACTATATTTAATATCCTTTAAAAATCAAAACAGCCTTAGCAGCTTAACACATTTGTGTTATATATCCCCTTAAACAAGAACTTTGATAGGCGTTTTGCAAATAAACTAATCATAATATACACAGAAGACACTTGAGCACATAGGTAAACTTGTACAACAGTTTTGAATCTCTAAAATCAAGCTATAGGGGAGCCTGGGTGATTCAGTTGGTTAAGCCTTTGGCTCAAGTTGTGATCCCAGGGTCCTGGGATAGAGCCCTCATCAGGCTCCCTGCTCAGTGGGAAGTCTGCTTCTCCCTCTGCCCTTTCCGCCTGCTTGTGATCTCTCTCACTCACTCAGTCTCTCTCTCAAATAAATAAACACAATCTTAAAAAAACAAAACAAAACAAAAAAAAAACAGAATCAAGCTACAATTTTAAAAAAGCCTATGTAACTTTATACTAAAAACATTCTGAATCCCTTAGGAATGATCAACAAAATATTTCACACTATGAGTTTATTTACATTTAATCACATGACTCCTTTTTTCCCTGTGTGCTTAAAATTTTTACATTAATGATAAATTTCCCTCCACTAAATATTTTCAAGGTTACAATTTGTGGCCAGATCAAAGTCATTCACTTACTTGGTGCTGTAATTTACTGAAAAAAAAAAGGGGGGGGGGTAGGATGGGTGGGGGGTATTTTGAAAACTACTCAGTGATCATTTAAATCTTGTTTCTGTAAGAATGTGGTTGGCCCCTTTGTCAGCCACACCCAGCCTGTGTCCGGACTGGAGGTAAGAGCATGGCCATCAGGGGGAGCATGTAGAAGCCAGTTTTATTTTTATTTTTATTTTTTTTTATTTTTTAAATTTTTTTTATTTATGATAGTCACAGAGAGAGAGAGGCAGAGACACAGGCAGAGGGAGAAGCCGGCTCCATGCACCGGGAGCCCGACGTGGGATTCGATCCCGGGTCTCCAGGATCGCGCCCTGGGCCAAAGGCAGGCGCCAAACCGCTGTGCCACCCAGGGATCCCAGAAGCCGGTTTTAGACAACAGGCTTGAGGAAGGGAAACTTGATCAAGGCAAAAAGACCCACAGCAACCACCTGGCTAAACCCAGGCAGGCTCACCAGGTGACTCACCTCAAAATATCCATAGGTCCTAACTACCCAACGGGCTACTTACAAGCAGACACAGTTACCAAAAAAAGGAAAAATCGAATATTTCACCCTACCGCCTTATCTTCCCCCTTTAAAAACAGCCCCCACCCATGTCCTCCTTGCAGACAGCCTCTCCTGCCGTCATGCCTGCCACTCCCTTGCGGTGTATCAGGCCAATTTTTTTCACTACCCACACCATTGGCTTCCACCCTCTTGTGCCCCATGTTTGGGGGCCCCCATCCGATAGGGAGAGACACCACGTTTAGACACCACACACTGTTCCTGACACCAAAAAGTCCCCAAGACCTTTTTTCCACATTCATCTAGGTGCAGCTTATTGATCTACAACTCTCTTCCTTCTCCTTTTCTTCTGCTTTAGTCAGTGTTTCTTTGGGCTGTGCATCAGATTGTTAGTACATGAGTCTAGGTGTTTCTAAGACATTACAGACTCTTACAAAGCCCCATCCTTCTGTCTTTGGTAGAGGCTATTAGCTCTGGTTCTCTAACTTTTAACATGTAAATATGTCCATTTGTGAATTAATTTTTTTAAGATTTTATTTATTCATTCATGAGAGACACAGAGAGAGGCAGAGACACAGGCAGAGGGAGAAGCAGGCTCCCCAGTGAGCAGGGAGCGTGAGGTGGGACTCCATCCCAGGACCCTGGGATCACGACCTGAGCCCAAGGCAGACACTCAACCATTGAAACACCCAAGTGCCCCAATTTGTGAGTTTTAAAATGTACTTTAAAGTGATCCGCTCAGTAGTTTGCCCTAATCATGAAAGAGTAAAGACTCTGCCACTCTTCCCCAAATTTAAATGTCAGTGACTGACTTCACATTTAATAGCTCTTATTTTATGAACTTTAGGAATTTATGAACTTTAGGAATTAAACTTTTGAAGTACAAATATTCAAGTATAGTTAAACTTTGACCCTATTATAGCACACATAGGAGAAAACAAGTAAGATGAAGCCTATCAGAATATTTTCTACATCATTTAGCTGTTTCACAGCTAAATGATTTACTCCCTAGTGGTTACATATTCAAACCAGTTTTGATGACAGTTTTTAAATATGAAAGTTAAACATTGGTGCTTTCTCTTATCTTACACCTGTTGTAAATTTAAGCAGCATCCTAAGTTGAATTGTCATCATTTATTAGAAAAAAAATTAAAGGAAAAGAAAACAATAATCAATTACTGAGGATAGTGGAGAAAAAACATCAATCAGTTAATCGGGGGATATTGCGTACCACTCAGTGCTGAAAACATAGTAGAAACTCAACTAATACACCCCTGCTGATTGATTGGCCGATAATGTTTGGTTTTGTCCACTAGCCTCCGTTATTTGTGTTTTTAAAAGAAAAATACTTCAAGGGAAATATGAGCAAGTATCAATAGCTGACTCTCTGGTTTGATTTTAGCCAACTATATTGTCTCATTGCCTGGAGTTCTAGCAAATAGAGGTTAACATTAGTGTTAAATGTAACTGTGTAACTGTAATGAAACATTTAGTAGAGTGCCGAATGAGTTTTAGCATTGTTGAGTTTCTGCTGTGTTAGTCTAAGAGATTTTTTGTTTTGTCTTTTGGGTTTTTAAAAATTGCATGGCCTGTTGGCTACCATCAAATAACTCACAGTTTTTGGCAAAAACAAGACATACTCAAATTGAACATTTGGCTAATGAAAGAGAACATAATACAACCAAGTGTCAAAATGTGTAACGTGGTGCCACTCACAGTGACAAACAACACAATGCAAAGCAAACATCCAGGTAGACAACTTTTGCTCTACAAACTATCTGCCTCTAATTTTCTTTAAATAAAACACTTTAAAAAAAGAATTATGAAAGACACACAGAGAGAGGCAGAGACATAGGCAGAGGGAGACGCAGGCTCCATGTGGGAAGCCCAATGTGGGGCTCCATCCCAGGTCCCCACTCTGAGCTGAAGCTAGCTGAGCCACCCAGGTGTCCCTAAATGAAACACTTAAAATGCATCATTATTTTTCCTTTGAATTTTAAACAAACACAAGTTATAAAGTCTTTTCTACTTATAATTTTGAATTACAGAATAATTAACATTTTTCTCTTTTTTAATACCTCCAGGGAGAAGTTACCACATCATATAATATATGGACAATATATTTCAGAGCAATCCTCATCAAACTTACTAATATTTAGATTTAATTTTCCCCTGTAGGCTGGTTATAGTAATAATAAAAATCAGCACTGTGGGCCATATTTTATTTTAACAGTTATTCTATTTTTTTTTCTTGCATGATATAACTCTACACCCTAGTTTTATTCATTGTTTTGAACTTTTCTCAACCATTTTTGTGGCCTTGGTGTAGGTTGAGGATTGAGAGATCTGGCGGGAGGTAGAAATGGGTTGTGCTCTTACATCTCCTCTGGGAGTGCTGTGTCTTGCTCTCAGGATGAAGTGGGAGAGCTAGGTTCTTGTCTCATGGAGTTGAAGAATGAATCTTGTGGACAAAAGAGAGTGTGTAAAGCAATAGAAGTTTATTAAACAAGGATACAGAAAAAGCTCTCAGGAGTGAGAGGGGACCCGACAGGGTTGCCACTGGGGCTTGTAGGGTTGGTCTTTTATTGAAAGCCAACCAGGGAACCAAAATCCTTTTAACATCTCTATTGCTATCACCATTGAGTAAGGACTAGTGATTGAACACCTTCAATGGCTTATTTCCTTTTTAGAGCCTGGTAATTCTTTGTTGGTCACAAGTAACTGTTATAACAAGACCCCACCTCTGACACCTGGGACAGGATGGCCTGGTTTATTTATCTCTGGTTTCCTTTCATCTCCACATTTTGGGGATTTTTGTGAGCCAGATTCCATTGCCCCCTACCTATCTCTCCCTACCTAGCCCTGCCTGTCCCTTACTCACAGAGATGGCAATAACATTATGCAGAAATGATTGTCAGAGGCAGGATATGTTTCTTTCCTCATGATTTGCTTTTTAAAAATTTATTTAATTTAGAAAGAGAGAGCAAGGAGAGGAGGGAGGAGCAGAGGGAGATGGACAAACAGACTCCCCACTGAGCACAGAGCCCCACTCAGGGCTCCATCTCACAATCCGGAGATCATGACCTGAGCCAAAATCAAGAGTTGTACACTTAACTGACTGGACCACTCAAGCACCCTTCATTCCTCATGATTTAATGGAAAATATCAGTAAATACTTTGTAATTCTACAGCTCCATAGCTTTGTAACTCCACAGCAAATGACAAAACCAATTTGTGGTCTGCTGACAGACTCTGATATTCCAATACAGAATCAAAAGCATTAAATCAGGGGCACCTGGGTGGTTCTTTGGTTGAATGGCTGCCTTTGGCACCAGTCGTGATCCTGGGGTCCTGGAATTGAGTCCCACATTGGGGTCCCCACAGGAAGCCTGCTTCTCCCTCTGCCTATGTTTCTGCCTCCCTCTCTTTGTCTCTTATGAATAAATAAATAAAATCTTTGAAAAAAAAAAGCATTAAATCAGATGTCCACATCCTTTATTAATCCCAACAATAATGAATGACACATTCTAAGATTGAATTATTTTAACTTGTGTCTAGAATTGCAATGCACTTTCACTGTTGCTCCAAACCCACAACAGTTTATCTTCAAATAAGTGTATAAATGTCACGTAACACTGGAAAATAATTTATTATTCTATTTTTACAAGAGTTCAGGTTGTGGTCAAACACTACTGAGGCAAAATCAATTATGCAAAGAAGAAACTACTGGTTCACACATCTTATTTACATTGCCTTTCCTTATGTTATTCCCCTCATTCATGCATCTAGCTTTCCAGATACTACAAAGATGTAATTTCTTCAGATACTATACTGAAAAAAAATGTTGGAGAAAGACTAATTGTGGTCAAATTCTGCCTCAATCACTTACTCAGCTATATGATCTTGGGCAAGATGGTTGAATTTTTAACCTCTTTCCTAGTCTAAATGGAGATCAATAAAACTTTGAGGGGATCCCTGGGTGGGTCAGCGGTTTAGCGCCTGCCTTTGGCCAGGGCGTGATCCTGGAGACCCACGTCAGGCTCCCTGCATGGAGTCTGCTCTTCCCTCTGCCTCTCTCTCTCTCTTTCTCTCTCTCTTTCTGTGTGTCTTTCATGAATAAATAAATAAAAATCTAAAAAATAAAAGAAATTATTTTGAGAATTAAATAAGAGAGTAGATACTAAGTTCCTAATATATGGTTTATACTCAACACGGCAGTTTTCTCATTTTTATTTTATTGTCAAATCCACTCATGAAGAATGATGATATACATGAAATTATAGGATAAGCAGAGAGTCTTGGAATTGAAATAAACCTTTAATATTATCTAATCCACTTCCATCTCAGTCTTTTTATAACATTATTGAAAGTCTCGTAGGACAGCTGAGTCTGCACAATGAGACCTTAAGAAGACCCTGGATGGCATAATGACAATATTTTCAGCTGGAAGATTCAAACTGCCTTAAACAACATAAAACAAGAGATACCACATTATGAAAAGTTCATTGTTCAGGCAGTTTGATTGAAGGACTCATATTTTTCCCACCTCTTTGCTTGGGCATCCTCTGTGGGGATCTTACTTTCTGGCTCACAATCTCAAGATGTTTCAGCTGCGCTCAGCATCACACACAGATAAGACAGCAGCCAAAAGGAAAAGAGATCTTTTCTCAATATCTGTATGATGTGGGGAACAAAGGCAAAAAGAATGTAGATAAAATGAAATTTCCTTATAACCTGCAGCCCACTGACAAATACTTGAGACAGGCAGAGTGTAACACTCCTAGGAAACTCCCAATTGCGTTAATGTTAATGTTTTACTAGAGAGAAAAACCTTAGCTTGACAATAGGTAGGCCTCCAGGATCCTCTGACCCTTCTCCAGCATTGAGAAAGTCCTTCTGGAAACTTCCCTTTGTCTTCACCTCCCTCAACTCCAAAGTATTTAATCAATTGCCCCTCCCAGCCCTGGTGCAGCTCTTTCTACCCCTGGGTGTTGTCCTGGTGCTTTAATAAAACCATCTATTTGCACCAAAAACGTCTCAAGAATTCTTTCCTGGCTATGGGCTCTGAACTCCACCACTCCAAACCACATCATATTTACTTACCCATTTACAAACAAGGAATCCATTCTTGGAAATCTCCTCTGCACATTCCCTCTTATTGATGAAATGTTCATTTCCAAACCAAATCCTGGCAAAAAGATCAAATGACGTTGTTGTGACTACTTAGAATAATGTTTGGAGAGAAAGCTTGTTGATGAGTCAAACTTGTTTGTTATTATTATTTTGCTGCTTTTCAAAGCATCTCCCTTTCAATATAAGGTTTATTAGTTCTGCTACCTCACTAGTTTACCCTTTGTTACAGTTAAAAGAAATAAAAGGTTCTTTAGAAATATGGGCTCATGTTGGTGCTGAATGTACGACTAACTCTTTTTTTTTTTTTTTAAGTTTCATCCTTGAGCTTTCTCAACTTCAATTTGGATAAAAATAAAGATGGTTGCTGTAGCAAATTTTGAGCTTTATCTTCCCAAGGAACCTTAAAACATTATCCTTAAAATTATCCACACTCATCTTTGGATATCATAATCCCTTTTCTAATGCTTGTGAGGAAAGGCAGTAGGACTTTAGGTATTAAAGAGGCAGCTTTCTATTTCAGGTAGACAGTGACAGGCAGCAGTGTGCTCTTGCTGCTCCTTTAAAACCTTCCTCTGGTATAGCCAAATCCTGTTCTATTTCCTGCCAAAGACATCTCTTAATGGAAAAAGGAGAAGCATAGCTTACACTTTAATGAAAGAATTATTGCACTCTTGATGTGAATCTCTGCTCTAGGCTGAGAAACAGAGAGAGGTTCTTTAATCCCCTGAAGGAAACAAGAAAAGGATTCTATTATTTTTAAACAGGAAAAAAAAAGGCAGGAAGGAAAAGGAGAATTATCTGAAGAATTACGTGTGAACTATTTTTTCTTTACATTTATTTAAAAATAGTAGGTAATATTGGTTATTATTATATACTCATGAAATGAAGGATCCCATTCATAATCGCATAAATAATGGAAAGAAGGACCTAGTTAAAATACTTTCCCTAATATTCATATAGTTTTCAAATGACAATTATTCTCCAGATTCTATTTTTTAAAAAATTATTTATTTTATTTTTAGAAAAATATTTTATTTATTTATTTATTTATTTATTTATTTATTTATTTATTTAAGAGAGAGAGAGAGAGAGAGAGAACGAGTTGGGGGGGGGAGGGCAAAGGAAGAGGGAAAACCAGGCTCTGGAGCCTGACATGGGGTTCAATCCTAGGACCCTAAGATCATGACCTGAGCCAAAATCAAAGGCTTAATGGACTGAGCCACCCAGGTGCCATCAGAATCTCTTTAAAGATACAGCTACCAAAAACATTTTATTCCTTCGATCACAATGGCTAAAGGTAGATGTGCATGTTTTGCAGGCATCTTCCTCTGAACGTGTGGTGACTGGGTTTCAACCCCTAATTTTCTTACTTAACTCCAAGATGAAATGACCCAGATTCTGGTTAAGTAAAGTGCCTGGGTTTCCTCTCCAATTTTTCCTAGTCATTCTTTTGATTGAAGCGAAGGAAAGAAAGAAGGAGGAAATAAGAGAATGGACAATTCTTAGTAAGCATGCCCGTGGCAGTAGCATTTCACAAATGCTTCCCTGACAGTATACAGCCTACGCAAAAAGTGTGACTATTGATATCTTTACTATTTACATGCCAGTATTTTCATTTTAGATTTATTTATTTATTCGAGAGAGAACATGGTAGGGGATGGGGGAAGGAGAGGGAGAAATAATCTCAAGCAGATGCTGAGCAGAGCCCAGAGCCCATCTGGGGGCTTGATCTTACAACCCTGAGATCACTACCTGAGCCAAAACAAAGACTAGGGTGCTTAATCAACTCCACCACCCAAGGGACCCATTACATGCCAATATTTTAAAAATTAAATATTTCACAATGGCCAGAAATAGTGCTAAGTGCTTGGATTCACGTTAGGTGTCAAGAACTATGAAGAGCACAGTTCCCCTTCTTACAGTGTGACAGATTAACCTATCACTATTAACTGGGTGAGAGACAATGGACTTTATTACTAACGTACAGGAGGAAACATGAGCGTAATATTCACTTGGGTTTCCCTTGCCCTCCCATTCCATGGAGGGAGGTGTTATTGAACGGACCCAAGTGGATACTGTGCACATAGTTTGCGTCACATTCAAGAACACTAAGCTTAGGAAACTCCCAGTGTTTCAAGAGGGCTGCTAACAATTTTGTCCACCTTTTGACCCAAAGGGAGTCTATGTCTATATTATCCTTATCAGAAGACAAATCTGTCTGTCCTCATTCAAGAGGGAAATGCTATTGCTAATTTTCAAGGCACTTTGCTCTATGTATATTCTTGAAAAAATAGTCTGTCGCAGATGTGTAAAAATTTGGGAGACCCATGGAGAACTGTCTCCTAACACCATATTTCACAGCCAGGTACACAGGGTATATGTGTTTCTGTGTGTGTGTGTGTGTGTGCGCGCGCGTGTGTGTGTGTGTGTGTATGGCTGCATATGTATACCATTTTCTCAAAAATTCTGTGAAGACAGCTCAAAATTCTCATTTTAGTTGTAAAGAAGCAATATCAGCTAAGCATCTTTTTAAAAAAAAGATTTTATTTATTTATTTACTCATGAGAGGCATAGAGAGAGAGGGAGAGACAGAGGCAGCCCTGTCTGCAGGCTCCCCAAGAGAAGCCCGATGTGGGACTTGATCCCAGGACCCCAGGATCACAATCTGAGCCAAAGGCAGACGCTCAACCATTGAGCCACTCAGGTGCCCCATCAGTCTAATGTCTCAGAGATTATAAGGGGACAAATTCAGAAATTCAACCTTTATTCTACTCAAAAGCCCATCATCTTTGTGATCAACCAATACATGAATTGCCATGAAAAAATGGGAGAAATGTATGTACTCTGTGACACTGACCTTTAGAAAAAAGGCCCTTTGACTTTTTATGTTACTTCCACTAGAATCAAAGAAATATCTGTATTGCTGTTCTTCTCATAATTGAACTTGTTACAAATTATATCGTGTGCAATACCATTCAAACAAGTATGTAAAACGATGGTCAATGAAGCAGTATGATTTTCCCCCCTTCAATCAAACCAATTGCTCGGTGTAATTATAATCTTGGAAGATACAGTTAAAAAGATGTTGAATGAAATTGAGCTCTGAAAATTGCTCACCTCATGATTCCTTCTGATTACATCTTGGCATAATTCCACCAAGTTTCAATATGTAATTTAGGGATAATGTATAATTGGTATTGGAACCATCGTGGCTTCTCCACATTTAAACGGGAGTCCAATTTTATTAGTAATAACTATAATAACTCTGCTAAATAGGTTGTCTGACTTAGTTGCTCATTAGGAAATTATTTTTCAGCAGGAACATATTACCTTTATATATTTAATTCAAGTTTTCAGTAAGAAATTTATTAGCAATGCAAGTGTTTACAAGGAGATCATTTTTACAGATACTATAGTAGGGTCCTAATCAGACAATTATTTCCCTTGATGCCAATCTCAAAAGCTTATTTTCCATTAAGTTTTATAGTTAGGAAAACTTTATATCCATGGGACACATTTTTAAAATATGCAGTGATTTAGACCCATGCTATCAAAATACCAGAGAAGTAACATGGCTCCCTCCAATTCCATCACACAGTGTTTTGTTGATATGTTTTACGTGGGGAAAAAAAAAACATTTTGTATTAAAAATCACTAGACATTGCTATCCATCATATACTAATCTATATAATAACTACTCTCAAAGTAGGATCCCTAAGGGGAGCAGATTTGGAGAAAATCTGGATAAGGTGTAAGTTTTCATAAGAATTAAATTGTCTATTAAATAAAGGTGCTGAGACATCCTGCTTATAAATAAAGTTGTTTTGTCATCATCTTCGAAATTTGTTTGATTACAGACTTTTTTTTTTTAAATTAATTTTTATTGGTGTTCAATTTACCAACATACAGAAAAACACCCAGTGCTCATCCCGTCAAGTGTCCACCTCAGTGCCCGTCACCCATTCCCCTCCAACACCCACCCTCCTCCCCCCTTCCACCACCCCTAGTTCGTTTCCCCGAATTAGGAGTCTTTATGTTCTGTCTCCCTTCCTGATATTTCCCAACATTTCTTATTACAGACTTTTATGTTGCGGGCCTTCCCATACTTGAGGAAGCCCTAAACACTTTTTAATGATCTTATCCCACTCGAATGACAGGGACCATAATCTTAGTTGTTTTGGGGTTCTCACATATTGACTAAAAAAATTTCTTCATTCAAAAATATGCAACGAGTTCCTCAATTCCCAGGCCTCATGTGGACTTGAAGAGAGACAAGTGAAGAGAGCATTACGGCAGATGGAAGCGATGACCTGAGCACTGAGGGATTCAGAAAGTGCTAGATTGATAACAGGAATGAGCAATAGGGATTATTGGTCATCAGCTCTAAGCTTTTATTCACCGTGTCTTGATTTCCTCATTTTTAAAATAAGAATAATGCCTTCTTGGTCCGCTTACTGTAAACATGAGCAAACTTGCTTAGGTTGGGATGCTCCATAAACGGGAGTTACTATAATTTTTCAGTATTTCGGCTATCAAAAAGTGACTCTAGAAGTTACATAGCATGGAGCAATGTATTTTTTTCCTCTGAAAGTTACCTTCCTTTTAGGATTTCATAACACTTACATGAAGTCGTGTACACAAATCATCCCCCCCCCCCACTATATCTGGCATATAGCACAATATATGCTCAGACTTTCATTTCTTTGGAAATTAGCACTGAATTGCATTAAGTTTGCTCAGTTTATTCGAAAATATTTTTGAGTCACCATGTGGCAGACACTTCTCTAATTGCTACAGATACGTCAGCAAACAAAAAGCAAAAACATATTCCTGCTTTCATATAGCTTATGTTTTAAATGGTAAGCAGGTTCTTATTCTTGTAGGAAGAGCAAAGGGAAAATTACAGAGAATTGGAAAAGCAGATTAACAATAGCATGTGAAAAAGACTTAAACCTACTTGCACTAAAAACAAGCAAGACTTGATGTTTCTTAAAAGAAGCTTGGTTCATTTCTTAAGAGAGATAGTATGGGTTGGACAGATTATGTCTAAGAATGTTGCACAGCTCTGAGCTTCTGGTTTTAGGATGGAACTCTTTTTAGGTTTTCAAGTGGCTATTGCTTATTTTCCACCTAACTTGGCAGATACATTTTAATTTGATCTTTAAATCTCTTCTCAGAAGATAGACTATGGAAGACCAATATATTTTCATAGGTTTGAAAAGCTAGGCTCAGAGAGGAGCCACAGGAGTTAACGGAGATAAGCAGCTCAGTGTGGCAGAGGGAGAACAAGAATTAGATCTGCCTCCTGATTGAGGATGCATACCACTCCCGGTTATGAAAAGAAAGTGATAATAGTGCCCTTAACAGACAATTACAGCCAAGGATGCCTGATTTCCAGCAGGTATAACATCTAAGCGTTCCTCACAGAGCTCATTTTCCCCTGAAAACAGATTATTATATTTAAAGCGAGATCTTGATGGGGTGCCTGTGTGGGTGATGAAGAAAAGCCAGGTAACAGTTGAGATGGTGCTAAGTGTGCAAAGAAAGCAAAGGCAGGGCATAGGGGGTGCCAGGAGAGGAGGAAGCGGTTGTTGGGAAAACAAGTCGCTGTCAGGGGTCAGTGTTACAGAAGCAGACATGCAGGTGGGCCTCTTGGCTCCACCCAGACAATCCTGCCTGCACGACCCCATTCCTGACTCTTGATTTGGGCTCAGATCCTGATTTCGGTTTTGAGATGGAGCCCCCAGTCAGGCTCTGCACTCAGGGAGGAGTCTGCTTGTCTTTCTGCCCTTCCTCCCTACTCACACTTGTGTGTGTGCATGTGCGTGCTCCTTCCCCCCTTTTAAATAAATAAATAAAATTTTAAAAAATAAATGAGATTTGGGGAATGAGAAACAGGTTAAGGTCATATTGCTTTTGGTCCTATGTTACTAGTTATTCTCAATGTAATTTGGAACTTTACATATTCTGAATGAGCTCTAACAACTTGTTAATTTTTTCCTGTGCTGTAAAGGAATGCTACTAGATCCACGGTAAATCATCCACAAATATAGGTAGCTCCAGAACTTAGATTAGTATTCATACAATATGGCAAAGAATTGCTCAGCTAGAATGATAGGAATATATGACTTGATGACTTATCTAGCTTGGGAAATGCGGCCTCTCTTTGGGAAGCAGAGTGGTTTAAGTCCCTCTTGAGGGACTCAGGACTGGGACCAAATCCTGGCTTTACTAATGGACATTGTTTAGCATCTCAAACCTTGTTCTTCTCAATATGCGATGGAGAAAAGAGCAATGTCTACTTCATGTCCTAATTTTGAGATTTAAATGAGATAATTCATATACCTGACCCTTGGTGATCGCTCACTCAAAGGTTAACTATTATTATTTCCCTTTGAAGTTAATTGATCAGTTCAAATTATGTTCAACAAAATTATCAATCTATTAAATACCCTGTTAGACACCACAGGTTACTTTTCTCAAAAGTTTAGCTGGAAGATGTTTAGTGTTTATGGAAATCTCAAATATTGATAATCTTAAAAAACTGAAAAAAAAATTTGCATAGGAGAGATAAAGATATGCCACATAGCCAGTGAAGTGTAAGTACATTTTGTCCATGGCTTCGTCTAGTTGTCTCCTGTTTATAAGTTTGATATCTACATATGCATATGGAATAAGTTCTTGAGTTTGTGTTTTTTGTATATTCTCTCAAAAATTCATACCATCTATTAAATGACAGTTAAACATAGCATTCCTTTGTAGATTCACCTTAACATGACTATCCTAATTTAGTGGATTCCTAGGGAATTAGGAATAGGAAAAAATAGAGCTAAAATCTGTAGAATGTAGCATGATAGGTATGGAGGGGATTATTTTCCAGTGAGATAATAGTCGGATTGCTTATTTAAAACATGGTGCATCCTCAAGAGGATTTTTTTAAATATTTTATTTATTTGTTTGCTTTCAAACAGTGAGAGAGCACAGAGGGAGAGGGAGAAGCAGACTTCCTGCTGAGCAGAGCCCAACTCAGGGTTCTATCCCAGGACCCTAAGATCATGACCTGAGCAGAAGGCAGACACTTAACTGACTGAGCCACTCAAGCACGCAAGATTTTTCTTTAACTTAACTATATGGAAAGTAATGTAACAGAACTCAACAGAGCATGATGACCTCAGAAGCCAGGTTGCCTGGGTTCATTGCCTGATTCTATCATTTAATAATGGTGTGATTTTTGAGTATATTGCTTAACTTCTATATATTTCAGACTCAATGCCTATAAAATAGGGATAATAATAATCCTCACTTTATAGGATTTTCTAATGATTAAAAAAGACAGTAAATATGAAGGATTTAGTGTGTAACACATGTGTTCATAACATATATATTAATTGTTATTACCTCTATATTGGAAAAGAATGCCTAAAAGAACATAGCCCTTAACAATTTTAAAACTTTTTTAACTCCCTCATTTAACCTTCACAGGTCCTAAGGTAAGAAGTTCAGGTGTGATCCTCCTCCCTCACAACTTAGCAAATTGAGATTCCAAGACATCATATGGTTTAATGACCATATGATGTGTTTAAGTCATATGGTCATTAAACAATGGGGCTGATTCCACAATGAAATATCCACATGAATGAAATAATAGGCTCTCTCCCTATCATACTCTTTACCAGGTTGTGTCTTTACCATCATTGCAAATGATGATTTTATCACAAGACAAAGGTGATAAATGAGTAATAAAAACAGAAAGAGCTATGAAGACTTCATGGAATAAGAACCACTAGAATTGGGTTCTGATAAAATCTTGGCAGGCACAATAACACCACTGCAACAAGGCTGGTGCATCAATCCAAGCTGAAAATGGATAATGAATCTATCAGCTAAAATGGTAAAATATGTTTTAAAAAAGAAATAAAAAAAAAGAAATAATAAAGAATACCATATATTATCTAATGATTAGTTTCCACATATCCAGAAACATTTAATTCTTGATTTTGTTCTTATCTTTGCAAGTTTAAAGGAAAAGAATCAGCCTTTATTCTAATATTTAAGTTACCCATCACTCAGTATAAATTGCCTGTCTTCAACAATTATGGGAGATATTAGGCACAGCAAGACAGGAAGAAAATTAAGTCAGTTTTGCAAAAGGAAATATTACCGTTCACTAGCTTTTACTAATGTCACTTTGAAAAATCTGGAATATCTGTTTTCCTGTTCAATTATTAAACACAATATGCGAGTGAGACTTAGTCCATTAGTTTTGAATTTTGTTTCATGGTGTTTTGTATAGTGAGATGCTACTGTAATTATCCTGGGTAATAACTTACCCCTTCCATATTTTTCTTTTGACTTGTTACATTCTGCCAATGACTTATAAATATTCAAATATAATTACTGGAATATTTTTTGTATGTTTTAAAATAATTGAAACTGGTAAAGCAATATCAAGAAAACCTGTGATTTAAACATAAAAGCTTTGCATTCCATTTAAAAGTTCTACAAAGATCTAAAACTACAAGCATGTGAATCTTTGGAAAAGGAGAGGCAGTTTATAAACAAAGAATAAAATAGTTGGCTGCTTGCATAATGGTATTTTGGAAGTCTGCATGAAAATGGACATAATGAAGGTTACTGACGTTTTGGTTCAATTAAATTTTACTTGGTTATAATACTGATTATTATTAGGTAAGAAATCTACCTCAAACCTATTTGTGAGCATAAAAGTTATAAGAAAACATATAAAAAAATGAAAGTCTCTTTTTTTAATCTCTATAATAAAATCAGCATCTTCTATAGAAGAGTTATGATAGTTTCATTACCTACCACCTTTTTGCCACCAGATATCAGCTACCAGAATGTCAGACATAACATCTCAGGAAGATAAATGCAATGTTAAAGTGAAACATTTCTTTTCTTATTTGCTTATTTATTTAAGGGAGAGAGAGAAAGTGGAGGTGGGAGGAGAGACAGAAGGAGAGGAAGAAGAAGAGGGAAAGAATCCCAAGCAGACCCTGCCTGAGCAGGGAGCCCGATGTGGCGCTGCATCTCATGATCCTGAGATCATAACCTGAGCAGAAACCAAGAGTCAGACACTTAATTCACTGAGCCACCCGGGTGCCTCAAAGAGAATTGCTTCTAACTATATTTAGATTATAAATTCTTTAAGATCTTGATAGGAGCTATGGGTTCTCTTTCTAGAAAAATGCATGTATGCACTGTGGGTCCTAGGTTTACAGGTGAAGTAACTTGTGCCAAAGGAAATTTGTCTCATGAATTAAATGATTTACTCGAAATATATTTATAGTGGACTGGGTCTGGAAACTATGGAAGAGATAAGATTTACTTTTTCTTTTTTTTTTAAGATTTTTAAAATTTATTCATGAAAGACACAGAGAGGCAGAGACATGGGCAGAGGGAGAAGCAGGCTTCAAGCAAGGAGCCTGATGTGGGACTCAATCCTGAGACCACGGATCACGCCCTGAATCAGGGGCAGGTGCTCAACCGCTGAGCCACCCAGGCATCCCTACTTTTCTTTTTTTAAAAGATTTATTTATTTATTTATTTATTTATTTATTTATTTATTTATTTATTTTAGATTGAAAGAGAGAGAGAGAGAGAAGGAGGGAGAGAGTGTGCAGGGGAGGGGTGGAGGGGAGGAGAGAGAGTCTTACGAAACTCCATGCTGAGCACTGAGCCAGACATGGGGCTTGATCTCACAACTCTGAGATCAGGACCTGAGTAGAAATCAAGAGTCAGGTGCTTAACCGAGTAAGTCACCCAGACACCCCTAAGACTTACATTTTTGTTGGCTAATGTGGCAGGAGAGATAACACAGCCTTTGAGATAATTGAAAAGACTTCAAGAATGGACTATTCTTGAGGAGAGGGTTACATGGAGAAGGCTAAAGAAAGGAATGAAGGATTGGAGAACACTCAGGGACTGGCCATAGCTGAATTCTGTTGCTAAGACTGTGGTAGGCAAGGGAGGGATAGTATCGTGGGCACGAGATGAGAACATCATTTTCAGTGCCTCCCTCTTTTACACATGTATTTGGGGAAAGTCTTCAACTTCAGGGAGGGCTCAAATAAAATAATAGAAAAAAATTAAACACACAATTCAGGAAAAACTGAGGAAAGCCTAAATAAAGTTCTATAATTTGTCTCATTATCCAGGTGTAAGAGAAGATACTGCATCCATTAAAGAAGAGTTGGATGCTATCCACATGAGTAATCAAAGAATAGGAAACAGCCATCCAAAATTAAAACTGCTAATATTTTTTTTTAAAGTGCAAAGAAAGATGAAGTTGAGTAAATATCCCCAATGAAGAAAGCACAAAAAAGAAAGAAATTTTAAAAAAAGATTTTACTTATTTATTTGAGAGAGAGAGAGCACATGAGCTTGGGCGGGGTGGGGGGGGGTGGAGAGGGGGAGGTGGAGGCACAGGGAGAGGGACCAGACTTCCACTGGCTGAGCAGGAAGCCTGATACTTCACTGGATCCCAGAACCCTGGGATCATAACCTGAGCCAAAGGTAGATGTTTAACTGATTGAGCCACTGAGGCACCCTCAAAAG
Organism: Vulpes vulpes; assembly: GCF_048418805.1. Taxonomy (NCBI): domain Eukaryota; kingdom Metazoa; phylum Chordata; class Mammalia; order Carnivora; family Canidae; genus Vulpes; species Vulpes vulpes. The sequence goes on along the minus strand of NC_132784.1, from coordinate 102,248,071 downwards.
GAAGACAATTTGAGAAAAAAAAAAAAAGAAAATTAAAGGACCAATCCCAGAGGTACAGCACTGAAGGCTGAAGACATTGAGAAATACTGTCCTCTCCTGGAAACATAAACTTGTGGTCTCTTAAAGACCACACCAATCATCTTTCATTCTGGTTCCAGAAAAAAAAAAAAGTCCAAACTTGCTCTTAAGTGATATATTAAATAATATTGAGAACCTAGAAAAATTAGAGATTTGAGATTGATCCTTCACATCTCAGCTCCACTACCTATTTTCTGCTGGACCTGGGAAACTCAAGCAGTTATGAAATAGAAAACAGAATCGTTTGTCATGTGACCCATTGGAAATAATGCAGTTTACCTTTTAGTATACATATGCTCACCCTTGAACGATTTTCGCATTCCTATACTTTGGAAACAATCTAATATTTCCATAACATAAATATCCAGGAAATGAGACTTTTGTGAGACTCTTGTTTAGAGTTAATTCTTAAAAGAACAAGTATGCTTTAAGCATTTTTACAAACAATTGTCGAGCTGTCTTCAGAAAAGTTTATATCAATTTACATCCATCTAGCAGTTTCTATGAAGGTACAGTTTCTCACATCTTACCCACACTAGTATTATTATTGTTAAAAATATCTTTTTAATTTCACAGGTGAAAATAGTATATCGTGATAATTTTTTTTTAAGATCTTATTTATTTGTTCATGAGAGACACACACACAGAGAGAGAGAGATAGATAGAGAGAGAGAGAGAGGCAGAGACACAGGCAGAGGGAGAAGCAGGCTCCATGCAGGGAGCCCAATGTGGGTGGGACTCGATCCCGGGACTCCAGAATCATGCCCTGGGCCGAAGGCAGGCGCTCAACCGCTGAGCCACGCAGGGATCCCCATCGTGATAATTTTTAATTTGCATGTATTTACTTATTATTAAGGTTCAAAAGACTATTTTAAAGGAAGCCTTATAATTTGTTTTTACCACTCTCATCACTCTCACTTATATCTATTTTCATTTTGATAGCTGTCAATTGAGCATATACTTAACTAAGGTCTTTTGCAAGTATGCTTTTGTCTTTCCTACAAATGTAATATAGATATTTCTTTTTGCCAGGATAGTTTTCAAACATGTATACAAAGGCAGAAATATATTAAATTTCTTTGGCTCCTTCACTTATAGATTAGGTAACACAAATCAGGGGACAGTCAAAATCATCAGTCAACATCTGGCGTTTCAAAAACATTTCTGCTTCTCAGATGCCTTTTATTTTTCATATAACTGAGTCATCCCAAGTGTACAGAAAAGCTTATGAGCACCACCGGTGACTGCCTCAATGCTTCCAGTCAGGGCAGTATTCTTTCAGTAGATCCCCAGGGCTGATCTGATTGACTATAAATGACCTCCTATAATAAATTTCCTGGCATCATTCTAGCACTGAAGTTCAGGCTTCTTAATTTTTGCTACAAAAATATTAGGGTAATAAAGAAATCAGAACATAAAGTAAATTTTCTTATAGGTGTGTCACAGTACTACCTATTGTAATTTCCTACTCTTATAATCTGTTCAAATTTTCTTGCAAAGGTACATGCAGAGTATAACCTGCTTACAAAATAATAGTAACAGTATACATATTGATCCACATTTTTCCAGGAGATGTGTATTACTTGGTCAATTTCCTCAACTTTCCTAATCTTGTAAACAGCAATCCAGAACACAAATAAGGATAAATTTTTGTTGATGACTTATTTTTTAAGTACATTGTTATAGATTGAATGATTTCCTCCCCAAATCCATATGCTGAAGTCTTAACCCCTAGTGTCTCAGAATATGACTTTATTTGGAAATAGGTATTGCAGATATAATTAGTTAAATTAAGATGGGCACCCCTATTCCAATATGACTGGTGTCCTCATAAAATGGGGAAATTTGGACACAGACACACATATGGGAAGAATGCAGAATGCCGGGTAAATGTGAAGGTGGAGATCCTGGTGATGCTTCTATAAGCCAAGGAAGGCTGACGATGGCGCTAAATCACAGGAAGTTAGGGCAGGCACAGAAGTTTACTTCATTTTACTGACATTTACTTCATTGTGAACACTTTGTTTTTACTTATATTTTACAACAGTCTAATTTATTAAGCTCTTTGATTTTTCCAATCAAATCTATTAATTTTATTGTTATCAAGTATAATTTTCTGGTCATTATTTCTACCAAGACCATAATCTTGGGATTAAAATGTGAAGATGTATGTTTTTGTTATTCCATGAAAGTTTGATTTGTCCACCACATTTAATCCTGTGCAGTTTTAGCCATATTGGTTCTATTTTCTTAGGGTTATTTCTACCAGTGAGACTCACTATGCCTTTTCATGAATGACTGAAGTCACCTATGTCACAGGAAAATTGTAAGCAGTATTGTGAAACAGAATCTGGAAGAGAGAGAAGCAAAGACAGAGAGGAAGCCAAGAAAACAGTGAAGATGATCAAGAAGTACATACAGAGACACACGCATGGACAATGTCAGAGAGTCACCAGCCAAAGTTTTCAAATGCCAGCTACAACAAGAACATCTTCAGGATCGAAATGCACCCAGGGTCAAAGGGCTAGGGCCAACCTGAATGCTTCAGGAGTTCTAACTTATGTGTCATACACAGAGCAAAAGAGCTGTGAGTACACAAAAGGTAGAGCAGAAATAGCAAGTTTCTTTTGGAAGATGTGACACTCTTTGTATCTTAGACTGGTTTTAGCCAGGGGGACATTTTATGTGCTTAGAAATTATGAGATGTAGTTCACTGTGGGAAGCCAAAGGTTAACTTTTCCCTCCCTCTCACCTCAATAAAAAGTCCTATGGAGGATAAAGGAGATACTTTTTACCAAGAAAATTCTGCCTACATAAGAGCAGATTGTGAGGCTCTTAGAACCGGAATTTCCAGTGATTGCTTACAAATGAGGAGTCTGAGCAAGTTAAGGACGGCTTGGGATGATTTTCGACATACATTTAATAACCACTCAGTTGCGAATGAAACAAAACACTCAGCTTTTGCTCTATTGCTCTATAATCGATGCACAGGCCTCTAAAACCTGGTCCCTTAGCTGTGCAACATCTGAGGGAGAAGCGACTTGGCTATTAGCTTGCCAAACTGTGGTTCATTCTAGTCTGACTAAAGGATTTTCTGCCTTCAAAACATTAGAAATTGTTGTTATTGATGTTTGGGTCTCCGATATATACAGTTCATATTGTTCCTTTTAAGCTTCAAAATGTGTTTTTATTAGCCCTTGAGGAAAGATATATTGGTTTTCAATATTGATAAATATACACTCTAAGGGGAAAGCTCTTCACAATCACTAAATTCTGAAACCAATTAACAGAATGGATAGGATATTGGGACAGTAGACACTTTTGGCCTCATGAATGCTTTACGGAGTCTATCTTCTGCTTATTACTTAAGTCTGAAAATCTTTACAATTAAAGAGAAATGAGATACGAAAGAAGCAATAATGAAAGAACCAAGGGCATCTTTCATCTCAGGTTCTAGATTGAAAGCTCCATTTGTCACTGGAGTCTTAAAGAACCAATTTATGGACAATTCACTTGAACCTAAATTCCATAGCAGAGAGGAGATATTTTTTACCTGCTTTTTCTGCTGTGTATAATATGCTATAGGAGAGGTAAATAGAGTTAGTTATCCAAAGATCTACTGCAGCAGTTTTACAAATGGCTGGGAGGCATTTGGCAATTTTCCCAATTGTGACACCTGCGACTTTTCTTCTCTGTCTTATACAGTTTGGATCTACCAGAAATTCCTCCAATTGGAAGGAGCCAAAGTGATGGTAGCTCACCTAACCTCTCCGTCTACACTCATAAAATATGCCAAACTCCCAAACCTGAGACACCTCTTTGGGAGACAGAGATATTCTTTCTTCTTCATAATAACTCATCTTCTCTTTTTGGTGAGTCTAGAAAGATATTTTGAAAATATTTTTTTCTGCATTTTTTTCTCTCCAACAAAACAAAACAAGACAAAAACAAAAACCCAACAATACAGAAGCTATACAGTTTTCTGGTGCTGTAATGGGAAGGTTTTTCTTTTTCTTTATGGGTAGAGTGACTCAGTTATGTAACGAAATCAAGTATGGGTTTGGGGGAAAAACAAACTAGCCTTTAATCCTGATCTCTGCATGAATTCCTGATGTAACCTCAGGAAATACCTACTTAGTTTCAGTTTTCTTATTCCATAAAATAAAAAGGTTGGATGAAATGATTTTTAAAGTACATTTTAGTCAATTAAATTAAATGGTACCAGTTATGCTTTTGTTTCTAGCAAAGCAGTCATGAGCTTGGCAGCTATTAACTCAACTGACATGTATTCAATATGCCCTCTAAGGAGACAGGAGAGGAAAGCTGAAACAAACATTTGAGTGGCATGGGCATTCCTTTGCTACCTGCAGTGGTGTGGCCATTGCTACTGGCTACCACTAGTCACTGCCTTTCCCCCCTGGTCCAGTTCTAGTATAAATCTGGGAGGAACGATGGGGATATTCCTCACAATCTCCTTCACAAGCCTCATTATTCATACACAATTAAAATAGCCAATAGTTTCAGAGAGGTTGTCATTTTTTTCTTTCAAATAGATTTAACCTGGGACTCCTTTTCTTCTTCTTCTTCTTCTTCTTCTTCTTCCTTCTTCTTCTTCTTCTTCTTCTTCTTCTTCTTCTTCTTCTTCTTCTTCTTCCTTCTTCTTCTTCTTCTTCTTCTTCTTCTTCTTCTTCTTCTTCTTCTTCTTCTTCTTTCTTCTTCTTCTTCTTCTTCTTCTTACAGATTTTTATTTATTTACTTGAAAGAAAGAGAGAAAGAAATGAGTTGGATGAATTGCTGGGGGTGGGGGCAGTCAGAGGGAGAAGCAGACTCCCTACTGAGCAGGGCTCCATCCCGAGACTCCAGGATTATGACCCAAACTGAAGGCAGATGCTTAACTGAGCCATTCAGGTGCCCTTAACCTAGGACTCTTACATTAGACTATCAGGTCTTTGTCATATTGACGACAGAAAATAAAAAAGAGAAAAGAATGACCTAAATCTTGTCTCAGGTGTGATAGGAATTGCTGATATTTTCATTGTGCTAGAAAACTAGAGCAGAAGGACACACGGTAGCAGCAGGGAACTTCTACAACTGTCTTGACAACTTGCTACTTTGACAGTTTCGATGAGAGTCCCAGCTGTGACCAAGGTAAGTGGGATGGTGTCACTTAGACACTGCAGCTGCCCTGTTGGCAAGTAGAGTTTTGTGTGATCCTTGAGAAGACAAAATATATAACATATCAAAGAAGGGCCACTGTGCTACCAAATCAATCTCTATGAGTCTTTAATGAATTGACTGATGAAAATAAAGTCTTAATTCTTCCTTTGGAAGGGCTAGGATCACCAGGTGGCTATGAATTCCTCCTCAGTTTTACCAGAAGCAAAGAGACTAAAACTCAAAGACAGATGTTTGACTAATTAGGTATGTCGGACTATCTCCTTCATTTTTATGCCTTTTCCAAATCCATTCAGAGTTAATGGACAAAGAAGGTAATTTACACTCAACTGCTGAAAGATGTTAGATCAGAACCTAGCAGTTACTTTAGGCTACTTGGAGAGCATGATAATCTACAATTATCTGGAAGCTATAAATACTGAGGCAGGAGAGGAGGCATTTAATAGAGCATTTCAGAGTACAATAATAAGAATGACATAATGTTTAGAATCTGACTATTAGATCAGGGATAACTGCATGACGTTAAAAGCTCCTAAGAAATGGGATCTTTTCATAAGAAACCCCTCTCTTGCCAAGTTTGCCACTGAATTTAGGAAATGGAACAAATAATGGATTAAGTAATATAAGAAAAGCAGATTTGTAGTTGTATCATGGAAAGCACATTATTTATTTGACTATACACTTTGCAAGTAGTACTTGCTCTTGGAAAATATTTATGTCCCTTTTTTTTTAAGAAGATTTTATTTATTTAAGAGAGAGAGAAAAAACGCAGAGCGACAGTGAGAGGGAGAAGCAGATTCTATGCTGAGCTGAGAGCTCGATGTGGGGCTCAACCCCAGGACCCTGAGATCATGACCTGAGCCGAAGGCAGATACTTAACCAACTGAACTATCCGGGCTCCCCTTGATTTATGTCTTCTAACCTGTCTATTAAGTATCTTTCTCTCTTTGGGATCATAACAACACGCAGCCCCATTATTCCAAGAATAAACTGCCATGTTAAAGCAGTTGTAAAGAGTTACTTTCTTTTTTGGATTTAAAGATTCACCAAAGAAAAATATGCATATATTGTTACAGGGCAAATAGGAATAGAAGAATGAACATTATGAACATTGATAAAAACGTTAAATATAATAATAGCAGTGGCTAAGGGACATAGAATTAAGAAAATACAAGAGGCTTTTAGGATTCATCTATACTTAATAAAACTTTTCAATTTGCTGCAATAGAGAAATTCTGTACAAAGCCAAGGTTTAATTATTTCCAGGGAGATTGACAATAAGTATTCTAGAATTCAAGTTTAACATTTTAGCATCTATTTTACATAATTAACTCTTGTTACCTGAAAAGCACTGGTCAATTTTGAAAATTTTTCCTAAGGGTTTATTAGGTTACTAGGGTAGGAAGTTGCATAAGAGTTGCTCAAGAATCTGTACTCTTGGGGGTGCCTGGGTGGCTCAGCGATTTGGTGCCTGCCTTTGGCCCAGAGCATGACCCTGGAGTCCCAGGATCAAGTACCACATCAAGCTCCCTGCATGGAGCCTGCTTCTCCCTCTGCCTATGTCTTTGCCTCTCTCTCTGTGTGTCTCTCATGAATAAATAAATAAAATCTTAAAAAAAAAAGAATCTGCACTCTTGGAGAAGGATCCTGCTGTGGGTATAGGTTTGGGGCATAAAGCACTTTAGGTAAGCTTTATCAAAGGAAGAGAATTTGTACTTAGACGTTCCTTCCAGGAGAGGAAAGAGAAGGAGAAGAACATTGCATTTATGACTCATTGCCAAGACCTTGCTGTAGTTTCCAGAGGAAGAAACTTTTCCTCTCAATGAGGACATTCGTCCCTCTCTTGGAACTGGTTGACTGGGACCAAAAATGTGAAACATTCTGTTGTATTCTTCTGTCTCTCTCTTGTTTTTTTAATATTAGATATTAAACTTTAGAAGGAGTATTTTCCCTTTCTTAAACCTTGTACTAATTTGCTTCACTGCCATGTCAAAAGACTATAGATGGGGTGTCTTAAGCAATATACATTTATTTTCTCACAGCTCTGGGACTCGAAGTCCAAGATTAGCATGTTGGCAGGTTTCTCCTGAGGTTGGTTTCCCACTCTCTGGTTTGCAGATGAATATATTCTTGCTATGATTTCCCGTGACCTTTTCTCTGTGAATGTGCATTCTTGGTGTCTTGTGTGTCCTAATCTCCTCCTCTTATAAGGACACTAGTCAGACTGGATGGGAGTCAACTGTAATACTCACATTTTAACTTAATTACCTCTTAAAGACCCTATCTCTGAATAGATTGTTACAATCTGTGGTCCTAGGGGTTCAACATATGAATTTTGGGAGCAATTTAGTCCATACTAGACCCTTTGTTTAGTGACAAAGGGCAAAATAAATATGATTTTAGGTAACGGTAAGTGGAGTTTGGACCTCTGATATATGTCACATTTTGAGGTAGAGTTGTTAAGACTTTCAGTCAACCTATTAGAAAAGATTAGCTGTTTTGCTCTTCTTTTTTTCTTTCCCATATTAGACTTATTCTGTCTCTCCTAAATTCCCTACAAAGAATAATACTATTTACCCTCAGAAAATATTTGAATAGTAAAGTCTCCCAGACCTAGAAAAACCTGGAGACTTTAATGATTCTGATAGAGCTTTTACTCTTCCCCCTTCCCCTTGATAGTGGTTTATTGTAGCATTACAGTCAGTTATTGCTTTTTTTATTTAGTTGAAAGAGAGAGCGAGTGAGCACAAGCAGGGTGAATGGCAGAGGGAGAGGGAGAAGCAAAGTCCCCACAGAGCAGGGAGCCTGATGCAGGACCCTGGGATCCTAGGATCCTGGGATCATGACCTGAGCTGAAGGCAGATGCTCAACTGACTGAACCCCCCAGGTGCCCAGACAGTCAATTATGAAATAGAGATGAGAGAATCGTTTTTTGTCTGTTTGAGGAATAAAGACATTGTGAGGTCAAAATCTAGGGAAAGAGTAGTGAGACAAGGAGAGGAAACTCAGGCATTCATCCTGGGGAGAAGGTGGGAGGGTTACTGCATGCACAGACTCTTTCTGCCTCGAAACAGACTGTCTTGGGAAATCTGACAATATATGGTCTCACCAATGCCTAACAAATCTCTGCACAGGCTGACTGTGGTTTAAGCATTATTTACAGTGACAGGAATTAGCATGTAGATCTACTTTTCCTGTCTGCCCTATTTTCAAGTCAGTAAAATATGCCCCATGAGAGAGACTCAGATAACTTGATACTCTAAATGTGTGGGCCTACTCTCCTTGGAGTTACTGTCAATACTCTGAGGCTGCGCCCAGAGTGCTTGTGTGTTACCAGGTGAGTGATCATCTTAGATGGAGCAGAAAAAGAGAGAGGAAATAGCCCAACTTGGAGCTATACTATGTGATTAAGGAATAGAATTCCCAGCAATGTGGTTAAGGTGACTCCACAGGCATGAACATTTAGTGTGGAACTAGAGGAAATTAGGATGTATAAGATACTATACTGCCTGCTGTAGTATACTGGAAAAAATTGGTAAATACCACTCTTTGATCTTAAGGACACTTAATGTTCACTTCAGCTGTCTGAGGAAGAAGAGAGGAAAATTAGAACAAGCCCAGTGCGTGTACGTACAGGTGTGTGTGCATGTGTGTGATATCTTATCTTCCACCTACCTCACCATCTTCTCATATTCTTAGAAGTAGAGTTGAGAGTCAGATGACTTTGAGGCTCTTTCAGTGGTCAACTAGTTGCCATTACAGGGAGGTTCCCAGCCCTGAAACAGAAAGTAGTTGTTTCTGGCATTTCATTTTGGCATCATACAACTGAGAGGCAGGTTCATTATGAGCCAAACTTTTGCAGCGACTAAATGGATTCCTCTAATTTATTATCTCAATAATAGTTAGGTTCTGTGATGACTTCTGTTTCTTGCTAATCCCAAATTTGAGGTGAAGAAGCTACCATAAAATGCAGATAAAGTCACTGATAACAATTTTGGTGGCATTTGGATGATGCTAACAACATGCGGAGTGTTGACTCCATTATTTGTTTTTTTTTTCCTCCGGAAGAATGCCTCCACATGTTTAACCTTTGGTTAAATATTTCTCATTCTGGGTAAGCTTCACAGAGAAAAAAAGGAAGTCATGAGTTGCTCAACTCCAACTGGCTAATGTAATTCCTAAAGCTAGCAGCTCTGGAATCCTCCCGACTCTCAGCCTGCACTGGGTAAATGGTAATAAAAATGCTTTATTCTGCAAAGTGCATTTCCCAAAATATTGACTCTACCAGTGCTTTCAATAAGAAAAATTACTTCAATCTACTCCCAGTCAGGGCCTGCCAAAGCAGAGAATGAAAGTACATTTTCTGAGCACAAGCTGAGAACTATTAGCTTATCTCAGAAGCTAATGAGGAGTAGATGGAGGAGACTAGGAAGGAGTAAGACACATAGGGAGAAGGTAACTGGAGGAAGTACTTCTGGCTTGCACAATTCAAGGGGGCTCCATTTAATGTCTGTGTGAATGCCACTCTCTGGAACACAGCTCCATGAAATAATACATGTGAATGGTGTTCCTGGAGGTATCTCTTAAAGTGTCCTGGGAAGATGGGGCTCTGAGGGGAAAGAAATTTTTCTACAATATATACATATGTACATTCCATGGAGAAATTCATATGTTTTTCATTAGGGTTTATTAGGTGTGAATAGATTCCTCCCATGGAACGTGCTCTGTCATGGTTTTAACATCTAGCTATTTTTCTTTCTGTTGTCAGTAATTAAAAAAAATGCTGTGTTTGAAAAGTAACCTCTCGAGAATTCCTTTTTTGAAATTATCTAACGTTCCAGTCACAGGAAGTGGCCTCTGGTAGTAGAACAAGGCAGAGCTCTCTTGTTTTCATTTACCACAACTATCTTTACATACTGTTACTCTACTCCTGAGACACAGACATAAGGAAATAAAAATTTACTGAAAGAGAGCTTTACATTAAAGATTCAATCAGTATGCAAATATTTATTGTCCATATTGTATGAAACTCAATATATAGTAATTGTATAGTACTTATTTCCAGTTTGCTTCTAAGTATGGAATTTTCACTTGATAACTACAAGGAACCTAGTTAGTATATAGGCCCAAAGCAACAAGAATTGGTCATAAAGAGATATAGAGAGATTGAAAGATTAAATATAGCTCCCTACTCAGTAGAAGCAAGTAGATTTTTCATAGAATTTGGTGTTGAAAAAAGTTATACACATAAACTATGTCAGATGTCTATAGGGGATTGATAGCTATCTCCATTCTCTCCCCCTCCCCACCCCACCCTTCCACCAGGATTGTATATAGGAAGGAAAATTAGATGTTTCAATGTTGGATACTTGTGTTATTTGGAAATCACGAAAGGATTTGAAATTTCACTTGCAAGTTACGGAAGAAGAGAGCCTAAGTGGGCTAGTAAGGTGCTCCAGCAACTACCTCTACAAAATTAACAACCACAAAATTTAATTGTGTTGAAACAACCATTTTATTGTATTCTATGTCTGTTTCAGGAGTTTAGGCATGTTCAGTTGGCTGATTTTTCTATTTTATGGGCATCAATTTATGGAGATTGCTCATTAGTATTCAAGTGGCAGATGGGCCACACTGGAGGGCCCAATATAGCTTAATTCACATGTCCTGAACCTTAGTAGGGAGACTGGAAAGCAGGGCTCAGCTGGGATGGTTTTCCAGAACATGGCCTCTCCACCATGGTGGACTCATTGTGGTCTACATTCTTACAAGGTGGTACAGGGCTTTCAGAGTTAATATTCCAAAAAAGACAGGAGGAAACTGAAAGGCTATTTCTATCTTAGCCTCAGAAATCTCATCTTTCACTTCCACTTCATTCTAATGGACAAGCTAGTCACTAAAGCCAAGCCAGATTAAAGGAGAGGATATTTGGAACCCACTTTTCCATGAAAGAAATGCCAAAAAATTTACCTTTATCTTTAATCTGTCACAAAATGCTACCCATAAACAAGAGTACCTCAGTAGGGTTAAGAGATTGAAGGCCAAAATGTCTTTAAAAATATTAACCGTTTTCCCTCTCATCTTTTATTTTCAGAAATCTTTTTCCATAGCTTGTGAAAGAGGATTTTGGTCAACCTGACTAGCATCTGTGATGACTACCCATTTTTCCCTGTACTCATTAAATGATAATGAGCAAGGGCATGACCCATAAACCACCAGCACCACTGACAGGTCTGCTTTAGAAATAGACTTAGCCCTCAACTTCAGCAATACATCTTTGAATAGCTTAGGGGCCAGAGCTGTGATCTGAAATTTAAAAAGCATACTTGTGCAAAGTTTAGTTATGATATATTTGAGACTCACTGGGAGTGCTACAGTGCCCCATAGTTACTAAAAGTGTAGTCAGATTTTTTGAAACGTATGGTAGAACTGATGATAAGACTATATGGAAATTCATATATTGAAGAATGAGATAAACATTTTTAATAAAAATTATAAAAAAAGAACCAATGGTTAAATACAGAGTTATTTGTGTCCTGGAATGTGACAGGAAGAAGAGAGGGAAAGGCAAAAGCAGAGATACACAGATAAAGACATACATGACATACAGAAAGTTGTGCATGTAGTATAATGCACCTGCCTCAAATCTTTTTTTTTCAAATCTTCTTATATATAATCAATCAATATAATATTGATGCATACAAATAAATTGTTTCACTTAGAAAGACACAGATAAGACTAGATAAATGTAGATCTAGAAGAACAGAGGTGGATTCATTAAAGGCATGTACATGGAGAACATCACCTCCATACACACATCCATACAAACCATACATATGAATATAGGACTTACTACTTTAGGCACTTATTTGGGGGATGAAATGGACTTTCAATTAACTAATGAGGAGCTAAAAGTATTCCATGAAGAGAGACATGGCAAGGCTCACAAGGACTCAGAAATTTGGATAAAAATGCATTGAGATACACCTCACAGACAGACACACCTGCATCATTCCTTCTTACAAAGATACACTGGCTCTGAAGATTTTAAGGATTTTGCCATTACAGTAATTTAAAGCTATGCTTTGTTTTAGCATTATATGAAAATAATAAACTGTATTACTCATAATAAACTATCTTAAACTCATCAGAGGTAGATTCGGGTTCAAGAACTAGATAGTCTTTACTTCTGCCTTACTTGTAATGATAATATAATGTCTATTACCATTAGCTTACAATTACTTGAGTAGGTTAATATGCCTTAAAATTGCAAGAGTGGTTATTAAGGTCCTATTTCAATAAGCTGTTAGTGATTATATTAGTAATAAGACATTCACATCATGTAATTACTTTCATTTATTTTTCAGGTACAGCAGATATTTTTAGTAGTAAGAGAGAAATGAATCATTCTATCAATAAATTCATCTTTCAGTAAATTTCATCTTTCTTGAAATTATACATTGCTTAAGGACTAATTTTAAATATCACTGCTTTTTTCTTTAAAGTAAATTTTAACTAAAATCTTATTTTTCTACTCCAATTTTTAAGATGTTAACATTCTTTTTAACATTAAAAGCCCCTGTTAATACACATCTTACTTCATTCCTGAAGTTCATGACAATCTCAAACATGAGAATTAATTTGATGTCTAGGGTGTAGGTGATATACTGATATAGGTCACGTATCCTGATCAATGAGAAAAATAGGGGCAGCCCAGGTGGCTCAGCGGTTTAGCACCACCTTTGGCTCAGAGTGTGATCCTGGAGACTTGGGATCAAGCTCCCTGCATGGAGCCTGCTTCTCCCTCTGCCTGTGTCACTGTCTCTGTCTCTCTCTCTGTCTCTCATGAATAAATAAAATCTTAAAAAAGAAAAAATATGAGAAAAATAATCATACTTATTGTGGATAGAAAAGATTGCATGTTTCTTTTGAGGAGACAAGCCTTTAGAAATGCTTTTAAATTAGAAAAATAAAAAAAATTAAATTTAGAATACTCAGGTCACTGGAAAAAAATGATCATTTTAAGGTAAATGCCAAAAATGTCAATTGAGATCAAGGCAGATTTTGTTAAAGTGTCACAAATTATTGAAAGTATGTTTTTAAGCTCTATTTTCAACTTGTTACTAGATGACACATTGTCAAATAATGAAATATCTAGTGTTAATAAGATATAAAATGTCATATTATGGGTGGTAAAAACTTAACTGAATTATAAAGTACTGCCAAAGACCTAAAATTAATGATTTACTTATTAGGTGAAATTGCATGGTGTGCTCAAGGTACCTGTGGTACAAAACTTCCAAGATGGATCCCAATGGAGTGTCACTTTTTGGCATTCATGCCCTGTGTACTCCCCTCATATAGTGAATAAAAATGTCTTGTGTCACTAATAGGATATGCAAATAGAATGGAGTATGGCTTTCAAAGCCATTTCATCAATAGGTTGTAGCTTCTATTTTATTTTCTTAGATCATGAGCTCTGGTGCTAAGCCAACTGCCAAGTTATGAGGATACTAAAACAGTGTTATGAAAGAGCCTCATGACAAGGACCTGAAGCTTTCTGGCAGCAGCCATGTGAGTGAGCTTGGAAGCAGGTCCTCCAGCCCCAATCAAACCTTCAAATGACTGTAGCCCTGAACAGCATCTTGATTACAACTTCATGAAGTGCAGTGTGCCAGAAATAACCAGCTATACCACTCCTGAATTCATGACCCAAAGAAGCTATATGACATATATGAGATTGTACATGTATGTGAGTTTTGTTGTTGTTGCTAAGTTTTGGACTAATTTCTTATACTGTGTTTGAGAACTGATACAGTACAATATTGATTACTAAAGGCTGAAATCTAACACTTAATGGTCAGTTAGCATTATGGAAAATCATTTTATTAATTGAGTCTCAGATTCATTATAAGTAACATGGAATAGTATAATTAGATTATATCTAGGATCCCTTTTAGATATAGTATTTACGAATATTTCTGAGTATAAGACTGTGAATGTTGAGTTAATCAAGTCCAACCATATGAATATTGAAGGAAAACTGCTTAATCATTATAAGATATTTTCATTTTATATTTAAAGTTACTCAAAAGATAAGATACTATTTTAAAAAGTAGATGTAGTTAGCAAGCTATCTCATGCTGGAATCATTGTACATTGGCGGGTATGTTGTGGAAGATAAACTGTATAATACATAAGGCATATTGATAAAAGGTAGGGGGAAAACAAGTTAACATAAGACATGAGTTTTAGTGCTGGGTGAACATTTGCGTCACCTGGAGAGATTTTTTAAAATGTACTGATGCTGGGGTCCCTTTAGATCAATTAAATTAGTGTTTCTGCTAATGAATGAGGAGATCAGAAAAATTTTTGTACACTCCATAGATAATTCCAATTTTCAGCCAGTATTGAAACTGCTGAGATGCTTGTGGGAAGTTGGTAGTTGCCAGATTAAAGAGAATTTTGAGTGGGTCTATTGTGGATAGAGAATAAAGACACTTCAGCTCTACTGGAGACCTCCCCATCAGAGGAGGAAACCACTTGCCCTGGTCACTCAGAGCTCAGTAACAGAAGGCTGTTCAACTGTCTATACCTGGCTAAGTTAAGTAGCTAATTAGATCTTCTCAACAAGAGTGGAAAAGAAAGCCTCAAGGGTTAGTATTCACCTGGATTATGTAATTATAAATTAAGGATTAGAAATTAAAAGAAGAAAATGCCAGAATTTGAGTATATCAAACAATATATAGTCTGTGTGGGTATGAGATACAGCATTGACTAAGTATTGGGATATTTATTATTAAAATAAAAATAAAATATTTGGCTACCCCTTGTGGAGTGATTTGGAAAATGCTCTTCTTCTTCTTCTTCTTCTTCTTCTTCTTCTTCTTCTTCTTCTTCTTCTTCTTCTTTTCTTCTTCTCCAAGTGAGTTTATTTTCTAATCACAACAATATAAATAAAGGTCAGGGTTTTAAATCTGATGGTCCTCAGTGTCTCTAAAGAAAATAGTGCCATCTGGCCATCACCCTTCATCCATAGGCCTAAAATCTTAGCAACTTTCCAAATACCATTAGAGTAAGCACTTTGCATTGTCAAAACAAAGCACAACACTGTTTAAAAATTAAAAGAGTAATGATAAATTGGAAAATTTTCACAACATGAAAAATAGCACATAAATCAAAAGGAAAATACATTATACCAATTAAAATATGGGCAACTACCATGAGCTGACCAGAACATTGAAGACTTGGTCAACAACTGCCAGAGTTTCTATTCTTTTACACCAACCTCCAACTCTGAACCATCCAGAGAAAGTAAAACATGTTCTCCTGACCCATCACATAACATGCCCTGCCTCTAGTTAGCCCACAGCCCCTCTCCACCCTCCTCATGCCAGTCACCCCCCATCAGATCACACCTCAAACTTTCTTCTTCCCCGAGTTACGGCATTTCACATCTCTGTCTTTGAATCTCTGCCAAATGCAAGTGATGGTGGTCGAATCCCTTGCTAAGGCAAGCTCTGAATAAATAACCCCTGCTTGGTCTCATTTGGGTAGTCTTCGATAATTTCCACAATAGTGAACTAGTATGTAAATTTTGTGAGTGTTTATGTGAGCAAGATTTGTTTCTGAGTGTATGCCTGGGGAAATTCCTGAAAGCAGTTACTAAGATATTAAACTTGGTGATGTCTGGGAGGTAGGATGCAGGGCAATTTTTACTTTATAGTATTTTGCATTTGAGTTTTTTTTAAATGAGTACACATAATTTAGGTAAATAGAAATAAGGCCATTGTAAGTCTATAAAGCAGTTTATCATTATGTTTAGTATTATGAAAATCAAGAATTCCATATACATAAAGCATAAATGTTTCTCTCTATATATGGTATATGTGATGATGCTCAGTTGATTGAACTTAGCCTTTTCTCTGTCATTGTTTTTTTAACTAAAAAAATTAAATTTTGTTATTATTTCTTAATCGCTTCAAAAAACCCCAATTTCCCATATTGACTATCTAAAAAGGTTCATTCTGATAGATATTCTTTAGCTATGAAAAGTAGACTGAGCTGAGAAATATATTTTTAATTATAAAAATGATTAATGAGTGTTAACCATAAGGGGACTCCCTGATTCAATAGTCTCCATTATCCAGCCATAATTCAAATAACTATTATTATTCCGAAGCTAGAAAGAAATCCCCCTAGCTTAATAAATATAAATCTTTACGGTCATCAATTTTCCCTGATGTTCCTTTAACAAAGGCCAGAAAGATTAGATTGTTGAATGGAGCATTGCTCATTTCTGTCAACATTTGATTATTTATCTGTCTAAATTAAACAAAACCCTGGACCTGACAAAGACCAAACGTTGAATATATCTGCAAACCTAACATACAGCTGATGGGGAAAAGGAAGTGCAACTATAATGCCAACTTCTCTTCGTTGAGTACACTGCTGCTTTTAAGTAAGGATAGGCGATAGGCGTCAGTCCCAGGAGGAGATATGCTGATCCATTTCAAGGCAACGGAGTTTCTGCTCTTGCCTCTAGTCTACCCTCTTTAATTTCCTGGTGGTGTGGCTTCTGACCTTTCATCCATAGCAGGTGAGATAGCAATAAAGGACAGGGCTAGTCACCTGGGAGAGACAGTCATCAAGCACATCAGATCTTGCTCTTTCAAGCCCTGTTCTTTTTATGTTATAGTATTGTTGTGAGGAGTAAGTAAATATATAGGTAAATAAGGGGTAAGTTCAATCAGCTGAGCATCATCACATATACCATATATAGAGAAAAATATTTATGCTTTATATATATGGAATTCTTGATTTTTATAATACTAAACATAATGATGAGCTGTTTTATAGATTTACAATGGCCTTATTTCTATTTACCCAAATTGTGTTTACTCATTAAAAAAAAAACAAAACTCAAATGTAAAATACTATGAAGTAAAAATCACCCTACATCCTACCTCCCAGACATCACCAAGTTTAATATCTCAGTGACTAGGCTTTCAGAAATTTCCCCAGGCATACATTCAGAAACAGCTATAAAAAATTTAGAAGACAGGCTTGCTTTAGCCAAGCATCATACACATGATAGATACTATTTTATGTTCCAAATTGTTCTGCAATCAAGGCTGATACATGTGAAATTATAACCAGTATGTTCTCTTTTCCTGACTTGGAGTATAGGACAAGACCTTATTTCCTTTATGATTATAAGAATTTTTAATACCAGAGGGGTTCCCATTGCCCAAATTTCCAAGATCCACAAAGTTTGCCTACTTTGGTCCAAGAATCAGTCTTCTCTGTGGCATGTCTTCTTGCTTCCACTGGAGAAAGTGGAAGGACTCAGCTGTGCAAACCCACTACCTACAAATGCTGATCGAGGGGAGTTCCCCCAGCACCAAGGCCAGGCCTGGTTTCAGAGGCATAGCCAGTCTCTGGGGAATTAGTGCAAGGCTCCATCTGCATCAGGGATCCTAGCATAGTTGAGGGAGATATCAAGAAATAATTGCCCATTCCCACACCACTGCAAAGGACAAGGCTTACTTTTGTTCCTCTAATTACCAGAAGCCACCCTAATGGCCCTTCCCACAACGAAGGGATTGTGTCTCCAAAAGAAAATGAAAAATCTACTATTGAAGACCAAAAGCAGGGAGTAAATTTCAAATGGTAGTACTGAAGCTGAAAATAAATAAATTGGTGATAGAATAATAAATAAAAGCAATTGATAGAACAACATCTGAGACCTCCGCCCTAAGGAAAAAAAAAAACAATATCTGAGACCCAAATTCATAGATATCTTGGTTGATTAAAAAATATAGAATAAGACTCATCCTCTTCCAATGTGCTCTCTTAAAATATATGCTATAGATATCTGCAAGTCTGGTGAAAGGTGTTACATATATTTATGCTTTTTGACAGAAAAGGAATTGTTTCCAAATTGAAAGCATCCTGAAGATGTCTTGTGCACTGTTAGGAATGACTTGTTACTCTCTCTACCCTGGCATTTTCAAATGCATCCACTGCCCTCGATACTGTCCCCCTCAGCCCCACAGTAGTGTCATGGATTTATTCAATTTACCCATTTTGGAACATTTTGCTCATTTCCTCAAGGATTTTATTCATCTGAAGAGCAGATCTTCACTCATATTTCTCTGCATATTTCTCATCTCTTTGAACAGTGTTCATCATCTAATGAGGTTAATTGACTCACACTCTTCAGTATCTGATTCTAGTGTGTGCTCCACAGTTATGTACCTACAGAACACGCATAATGGTTGTGTCCATTGATAAAATAAAAATGATGCCAAAAAAATGCACTGGAGACACAGCTCTACTTCCAAGTTCACAAGCACATCTAGACAATTGCACCGAGTTCAGTGTGAGCCTCCTGAGAGGCCTGAAGTTCATCTTTGCTAATCTGATCCGGTCTCAGTGTTTGCTCTTCAGAATGAGGAGCAAATGCTTGAATGAACATCATAGAACCTGAGCTCAGTTCTCAATTCTGGAAGCGCTTTCTTCCCTCATTTTCTCCTCCAGTAACCTTGTCATATATCCAACTCAGGACCTTCCTTCTCAATGTGGGATCAGTTTTAAGGGGCATCTGGAGGAAAGCAAATGGCCAAAGTGGTACCCCATCCCCCCTGACCCTAATGAGTCCTCTCTACAAGAGGTGAAGGAGGGGACTTCCAATCCATCTTAGTCCTCCAGGCCTGCCGTAGGATGGGGAGTGGGGGGGCGGCGGTAGAGATGGAAAACATGTTATAAGGACCAGAATAATGGGAAACATCTGAGAAGACAGGCATGAGACTCGCAATAGTTATTTATTTTAAACCAATTCTTTCTTTTCTCTTCTTCAATGGCTCAGCTAGTCATTGAAGAAATAGGCTGGGAGGCTGAGGTCTCTCCATCTCCTTCCCAGCAAGAAGGCAGACTGCCCCTTTTGTGCTGGCCTGTGTGGGTCTCAGCTACCTAATGAGTTAGTTTACAATCAAAGCTTGTCTTTCTTCACTTTGTTATCTGTTCTCT
This sequence comes from Vulpes vulpes, assembly GCF_048418805.1. Lineage (NCBI taxonomy): Eukaryota > Metazoa > Chordata > Mammalia > Carnivora > Canidae > Vulpes > Vulpes vulpes. The sequence continues at coordinate 102,228,787 of NC_132784.1, read as the reverse complement.
AGATGAAAGTAACCTTTGGCTAATAATTTGAGTGAGTATTTAATAGAAGTGATCTTTTGTTGAACATTTATGTAGCTAAAACAGTTACCATTAATCAGTCCATCAAAGGGCCATGGAGACCTGGCTTTGGTAAGTTCTTCTTTGACATCACTTAAGGATGATGGGGGAAAAAAACCAACAAAAACAGAAACAGAGCATTCATATGGCTGCACATTATCAATTCAAGGAAAAAAGATACAGAACCTAGCAGACATGATTGGAGCCCAGACATCAGTGCCCAGAGGCCTACCCACTCTTGCGGTATATGGTGTCTTCATGAATGCACCCTTTCTGTTCAAGTATAGCAAAATACGGGTTATATTTTGAGACTAGGTGATTTGGTCATCACTTTTGCCATGGGCATCAAGGAAAGACAATTTGCATTGTTGCAAGGAAAGTTCCACAAACAAGATTCCAGCCCTGGGACTTGGAGAGACAACCAGAAGAGAACTGTTATGATCCTCAGCCGTGGACAGGCTGAGGTAAGGAAGGATCTGCTAGCTTCTGTGGCAGATCCAGTAATGGAATTGAAATGCTCTAGATATCAAGGAAATTAAATAGCACAAAGGTAACTAAAAAGAAGACTGAAATAGCTTTCCAAAAATGTAAAACAATAAAACCATTTACATTTTCAAAATATCCTGTCTTTTTCACTGTATATTTGGTTATTGGGTGCTTATTTCATATGGATGCCAAATCTAAAATTATTATTTTTTATAGACTTAGATAGAGGTAGATTATCTTCATTTTTACAAGCTAAGGTTTTTTTTTTTTTTTTTTAACACTCCAAAGACTTCAGGATATCAGGATGGATGGGCATCAGTATAAGGCATATGAAAATGCCTTAAAAATTCTACTGTTATTCAACCCCTGAGATCATATATTATCCTGTCACCTTTCTCAGTAGATGAAAAGAAAAATGTTTTCTAAAGTTTTCTCTGCTAAAATATTTCAAAAAGATTTCATCCAATACTTGTGAAGTGTTAAGATGTATTACAGAGATCCCGGAGATCCTTTCCATCCTCCCTCAGTCCTGGTTGTGACTTTTGTCACAAGAGCTTGAGTATTGCTATTGACCTGTTTCTTTAGGTAACTCACTGCTCAGACGTTCCACAGGACAAATCTATTCACTCCGTTTATTCCCAGATAGATGTGGTAAACAAGTGCATTATATCAAAATGACAGTATACCTCTCATGGGCTATATCTTGCTGATATATTTTCTGTTTTAGAAGCTAATATAAGCTCTTCTCTGTTAGACACATGACCCACATGTAAATTAAGCATGCATTTAGGGTAAACGTCTTTGAATTATCAGAGAATATTTTTAAAATAAATCAAAACCATTTTACTCTGGAAAAAAATTTCCCGAGTTGTGTCAGAAATTAATGAGGAAAAAACAGGTAACAAACAAATCAAAGTAAAGATAGCAAGGTGATTTTTATAAAATAAAATCTAAAAATAAAGCATAGACAAAGTAGAAATTGTTGGCAAAATATTATTTGTTCTTATATGAGTCAACAGCCATGTGGGAAAAATAAAGCAATTTCTCAAATGAGAATTTTCACATCAAAGTAATAACTTGCTTATTTTCTCATTAAAAAAAAAAACAGATCTCTGAAAACAAAAAAATAGACCTGCTGTATCTGATAACTATATGCTCTAAAAGGTTGTATTTTGAGATGAATTAAGATGTATTTAGTTACTTTGACATGTTAAAGACAATTTTTGGTTTGATTATTAGAAACTATAGTATTAGTTTTGCATTATGTGTTTCCTTTAATGAGAGATGACATTTAAACAGTTTTTGCAAGCGATGCTGCTGCTGATTCTAAGTCAGGGCTGCAAAAGAAGAGCAAAACTTGACAGTTCCGTCCTGGATTGATGTATGCGAGCATAAAAGCACATTTCCTCTGTGACTCTCCTTTCTCACTGATACAACAGATAGGCACCTCAGTGAAAAAACAAGTGTACGAATTTTTTTTCTGTATAACAACTTAATCCTATTTAGATCTTCCATTCCACCAGGAGTAACAGGACCTTACTATCAATTAGTCTTTTCTCCTATCATATATGTATACTTTATCCTGACTTGTGTCTAATCTCTGGGAGCCTCTGCAAGAGTCAGGGTTCTTCAAAGGAACAGAACCAATAAGACAATAAGGTGTGTGTGTGTGTGTGTGTGTGTGTGTGTGTATGCATATATATATGTATGTAGTATATACAGAGATACTTATTTTTGGAAATTGGCTCATGTGATCATAGAGGTGCTAGTTCTAAACCTTGCAGAATAGGCTGGCAGGATGGAGACCTAAGGCACAGTGCCTAGTCTGGGTCTGAAAGAAGTCTGTTGATAGAATTCTGTCTCTTCTGGGAACTTTAATCTTTCTTTTTTATTAAGGCTTTCGGCTAGCTGATTGGGTGAGGCCCACCCACGTTATGGACAGTAGTCTGCTTTACCCAAACAAAGGCTACTGACTTAAATGTTAATTTCATCTAAAAAACACCTCCACAGAAATGTCCAGAATAATGTTTAATTAAATATCCGGGTACTATGACCTAGCCAAGTTGACACATAAAATTCACCATCTCAGTGTATTTCGTACCACTGTGGCGGGGAGGTAGAAAGGAGGGACCATCTTACCATTGATGTCACCGGTCCATGTTCACATCCCCTGAAATAGCCAAGGTCATTGTTCTGCTTCCCTGTCCTTTCAGGTGCATGGTCTCAAGTGCTTCTGTGAGTACAGGAAAAATCTGCTTCCTTAACTGCTAGTGTGAAAGGATGTCTGCAAAAGTCTCTGCAGCTTCATGTGCTGAGACATGTAGGGGGGTCACCCTCTGAGTCTGTTTCCCTGGAAGCTGTGGCAGCAAGGAACCAGTGAACCTGATGAACTTGTCACCCCCATCTCCTCCACTCTCTCTGCATCTCCCAACAACCCGCCCCCTCCAACATGCCCACCAGAGACATGATTCCTTGTCTGGATCTGGATCATATTTTCACATTTTTTTTCTGGAATCCTCTTTATTTTTATTATAATTTTTAAAGATTTTACTAATTTATTTGAAAGAGAGAGAGAGAAGGGATGGAGGGTGGGTTGCAGAGGGAGAAGAAGGAGCAGACTGCACGCTGAGCAGGGATCCTGGCAGGGGCTCCATCCCAGGACCCTGAGATCATGACCTGAGCAGATGCATAGCTGACTGAGCCACCCAGGCACCCCCATTCTTTCACATTTTTGTCTGATAACCTCTTTATTGTCATAAGTTTTTGGGCTTTTTGAAACTCGAAACTAGATATTAACAGGGATTTCCTTTTGTTACTATTACTGTTGCTGTTTTGTTCTGTTTTTGTGATTCCAAAGTTACCCTTTTTTGGCTATCTGCGTCAGTAGTAACAAGAGTAAGGGGGAAGAAAAGGATAAAATACGCTTTTAGTGTACTTATTACATAAATTAGGTATACTAAAGCTTATTTTATTATCCTCTTCCTGTTTTCTTGAGCTCCCGCACCATGGGAAGGACCGAGTTGTTTAAACTACTGTTTAACCTGCACTTGCTGCCTGATGCTCCTTGAAGACCCAAGTGATCCTGGAACTTTCCATTATAAACAAATGCAGATTTTTTTTTTTAGGAAACCACCAGATGGCACTGTTGACCAGAGAAATGTGACTAAGCTGCTTCAGCTCTGAAACAAACAAGTGTTAACACTGATTTAATTCCAAAAATAGAAGGGGGAAAATGTCAGGAAAAAGAAACAAGTAGATCTACCAGGCAACCCATTTTAGGTCAAAAGTAACAACTTTTCACTTAGGCGAGAAGGAACAACTCCGCCCTCAGAGGCAAGGAATACAGTCCTTGAGGTGCTTTTACATTTCACTTGCGTTGGACTCCACACAACGCTGATTGGTAGACTGGGCAGGTGCTTCTGTCAAATACCTTCGTGTGGCTGGACCACTGGAAGCTTGGGCCCTGGGCTGCACCTGAGGCCTTGTGATCAGATCATCTGTGTCCTTGGTCAAGTTCTCTTTTTAAAAAATATTGTATTTAAATTCAATTTGCCGACATGTAACACTGAGTGCTCATCTCAGTAAGTGCCTTCCTCAGTGCTCATCACCCAGTTACCCCGTCTCCCCACTTACCTCCCCTTCTGCAACTTTTTGTTTCCCAGAGTTAGGAGTCTCTCATGGTTTGTCTCCCTCTCTAATTTTTCCCACTCAGTTCCCCTCCTTTCTCCTATAATCCCTTTCACTATTTCTTATATTCCCTGTATGAGTGAAACCATATGATGATTGTCCTTCTCTGATTGACTTACTTCATTCAGCATAATACCCTCCAGTTCCATCTACGTTGAAGCAAATGGTGGGTATTTGCCTCTTCTGATGGCTGAGTAATATTCCATTGCATATATAGACCACATCTTCTTTATCCACTCACTGTCAATGAACACCGAGGCTCCTTCCACAGTTTGGCTATTGTGGACATTGCTGCTATAAACATTGGGGTGCAGACGTCCCAGCATTTCACTACATCTGTATCTTTGGGGTAAATACCCATAGGGTAATTGCTGAATTATAGGGTAGCCTGTTTTTAACTTCTTGAGGAATCTCCACACTGTTTTCCAGACTGGCTGCACCAGCTTGTATTCCCACCAACAGTGCAAGAGGGTTCCCCTTTCTCCACATCCTCCCCAACATTTGTTGTTTCCTGTCTTGTTAATTTTAGCCATTCTCACTGGTGTGAGGTGGTATCTTATTGTGGTTTTGATTTGTATTTCCCTGATGGCAAGTGATGCAGAGTATTTTTTCATGTGCTTGTTGGCCATGTGTCGGTTGATCAAGTTCTTTAATCAATCTGGCCTTCAATTTCTTTATCTATAAAATAAGAATTTGAATTTGGAAAATCCTCCCAGTTTGAAAATGTAATCCCTGCTTCACGGATAAATTTCAGAGAAAGGACTTTCTCAAGGTCACAGTTCCTTATCTTCTGAGTATGTACTAGAACTCAAGTCCTCCTTCACTCCTGAATGCAGACCAGGGTCCACCAAGCTGTTCTTTCTGCATGAATGGAAAGACCCACTAGGCAAACTACCTTTCGCAGCCATTTTTCTTCTATACTTCTAACAACTTTTCTTTCTTTTTTTAACAGAGAGAGACATAATGGGGGGTGGAGGTTAGGGGGAAGGGCATATGGAGAGGAAGAAAGAAAGAATGTTCCAGCAGACCCCCTGCTGAGCACGGAGCTCAGTTTGGGGCTTGATCTCACAACCCTGAGATCATGACATGAGGCCAAATCAAGAGTTGGATGCTCAACTGACTGGGCTCCCCCGGTAGCCCTTAACAACATATCTAGTTTAAAAAATGGAACTAAATAAGATTTATTGGAATATTTTTCTTTTAGCTTTCAGATTTTTGTTTGTTTGTTTGGTGAAAAATGGCTCAGGTTCTTTAAATGAATTCTTTTTATAAATCAAAATGTAATGCGTATACAGATATATTTATGAATAATAAAGTGAATACACTTTTACCTACCACTCAACTTTACAAAATAAGACACCCTTCCTATCTTTTCCACAAAGAAATCCAGTCCTTTCTTGTCTATATAAAATCATATCAAGACTGAATTTTACTCCTCCCCTGCCCCATTAAAAATGAGTTTTTCTGCTAACAAAAGGCATTTCCTCCAGGATTTTACCCTTTGTGTCTTTATACTCTTAGTTCATCCATAAGCTTCAGAAGGCAAAGGTAGTCATATGTTCCTTTAGGCTCTCTTCCCTCCATTACCTTCTTCTCAGAGAGAAAAATCAAGTTAATATGTAAACTGCACTTTCTTCCTGCCTGTAATCTTTATATTTAAGTTAGAGTAAATTGTAATTCTCATTAGTGCTAAAATATAAATTATTTACTTCATTTCTGGATGATACTTAGGTGAGAGAGAGAAGAATAGGAAAAAAAGAGGTAGAGTTCATAGTGGCTACAGAAAGAGAAAGAGCCCATGAAAAATTTTCTAAAGAGGTAGATATTTGCAGGGAAATGTCTGAAGCTGGTGTGTCTACATATAATATGTAAGGTTATCTGCCATGAAGTAACTCCATATAAGTCTTCTGTTGCACAGAAGTTTTCAGTTGAGGCTCACATTCTGTGAAGGTAGTTTTTGACAGGTAAAAAGACTAGGGTGGTATTGGAGCAAGGCCTAGAAGAGAGACTGATTCAGACAAAAACGAGAATGAGAGTAGGAAAGGATAAAGAGAACTAAGCTCTCCAGATCTCAGTGTATTTAGGGTGAGTTTGTGAGCTTTGGATTCAAATTTTGCTAAAAAGTTGTCCTCATTATGTGACAAGATCTGGGGGATCCAGAGAGCTGACATCCAAGTTACATGTGGGCAGAAATATAACATGCATTTGTTGGAAATACCAAAGTGTCTTCAGGATCGCACACCTAAATGGTAAGGTTCACTAAGAAATTCCCTTAATTCTCTTGAAAATTCATATTCTTTGAACCTTTTAGCAATTCACTTGTGTTTCTCTCTTTTGAATTTCTTGGCAATCTTGGAAAGTCAGGGATATTTCTCTGATCTGTTTAAACCTGCAAAGAAGTAAAAGGGTGCATTTTCCTCCTATTGGCCATTTTGGCAGCCTCTAAACCCACCATCTCTGCTACCTTCTCAAAGAGTTAAGAGAAATCATGTGCTGGAGAAGGAGCAGGAATTACATACTTCCTGGGAAAATTGCCAGTCATCCCTGGTCTCTGACCTTCTTTTTCTACAAGGTGTCCAGCCTCTCTGCCTATGAAATTTATATCTTAATCATACTTCACATTTGACAGTGTTTTGGATTTTTCTAAACAAATTTAAATTCTCCCTTTCCCTTGGATATTATCCCCACTGCAGACCTAGATTGCTAGGGCGGATACTATCAACTGTATGTTGCACATGGAAATCTAGGATAAAAAAAAGTGGTAAACCTTCTTGCTCAAGGTCACACAAAGCTCAGAGAAAACCACGTTTTCTTTCTTCAAGGTTAATGAGTGTTCAAATGCAGGAAGCAACATTCCCGTCTCTAAACATAACCTCCTCATCATTGTTGATTGTGTAACTCACCCAAACCAAAATGCCTCTACATCTTAAATTAGAGCTATCAGCTATTTCCCTCTGTATCTATTCTTGCTCTGTCTTTTCTAACTTTCTGCCCTGGGAAATAAACTCCAGGAACTTTAGCATCAAATGATGAATTAGCTGTTGCTACAAAATGAGAAGTGAAATTCGTGATGAAACCTTGAACGCAACTTCCAAGTTTTCCCTTTACGCAGAAGCTCAGGATCAATATTCAGAGCTGCACAAAGTATCACGAATCCAGGTCCACGTGAAATGGTTTAGTATTTTTCCAAGTGTGGATATTAATGAATGATTTATTTTAAAAATTTCCATGTTCAAAGAGGCTGAAGGTCTTTATTAAAGGACCCATACTGACCTCTCATATTTGTGTACTTATGAACAGAGAGGTTGAGGAGTGTAACATTTCCCTATCGTCATGCCCATGGAACTTTTTATAGAACTGTTTCCCCCTCCAGCCCCAGATCATTCTCTGTGGAAAGCTCTATCAGAGAAAGAGTTTTGTGATGATGTCTCTAATACTATTTCTCAGCATTATTCTAAAGAGATTTATATATTTATAGATTTCAGAATAGTATTAAATCAAATGACAGTTGAGTAAAACCTTCAGATAAGTTTGTATAAAGTGCTTTAAGTTGAAAAGAGATATTACTTTGTCTTGATTCATTTAAAAAATAAAGCCAGGGGACTTACTCTGTACTATATATGTGTGCAAGGTACAAATGACCAAAACTTATTATAAAAGCTGGCCATGTCAGGGCACTTGCACTCCCTGAGGATATGGAATGTGGTAATAATGGAAAGGGGCAAGTTCATGACAAAAAAAAAAAAAAAGTAATTTCCTTAAGTGTCCTAAGTAGAGGGTCTGTACCTTGAACAATCAGTAATCGTGATGCACCTGTTTCTCCTCCAGCTTCTCTCTCCGGTTGAGACAACTTCACTATACATTCATGAAGCCAACTGGGAGCTTCTGTTTCCCACTGCAGCCTGCTTTGCATGGATTCCCTGAACAAATTGAAGATGCCCATTCCCAGATAGAGCATGTCCGGTTGATCTTAAGCTCAGTTGTATTTTTGAAAGAGGATGCCTTACCTTCTACTTCTTCACAACTTTCACAACTGGTGCAGGATGGAAAGAAACAAAATCAAAATTGCTTCACTCACAATTGGGCGTTGTTGATCTTAATGATTAGAAACATTTTTCTGGGACTTTGAAATGGTCATAACACACTTATTTTGAGCTCTCACTTCCACTTCCAGGGGTAATAATCTCTGTTTTATAAGAGATCAAATAACGGTGCAAGAGAATGTGGATGGTAACTGTTGAGAGGGATGGCATTTATGACTCCATCCCTCCAATTAGTGTTTTTTCCCCCTCATTACATGTACAAACCCACTTTTTTGAACGAGGCAGCATTTTTAAGACAACATCATAATAAAATATTCTGGTTGTTAGTTTTTTCTGCCACTGGGCTAAGCTCTGACTTTGTGTGCGTAGAGCTGTGTTAAGAACTTTATGTAATGCTCAATGAAATATGTACCATTTTTCTTTGTATATTATACATATATAATATTTTTTAAGTTCAGATATTTATATATAATCACCTAATGGATTTGGTTTGATGTATTTTGACAATTGCATATAATCTTGTAATCCTCACCTCAAGCAATATGTAGAATGTGTCCATCATTCCAGAAAGTGGCCCTGTGTCCTTTTGTTGTCAGTTTGTACCCTTCACAATTCCAGGAGAGCCATTTTTATTTTTTTTCAAGTATTTTATTTATTTATTTGAGAGAGAAAGTGAGAGAGCATGAGCATTTATTTTTTCTTATTTTATTTTCCTTCCCTTCCCCTGTGTTCATCTGTTTTGTTTCTTAGATTCCACACGAGTGAAATCATATGGTATTTACCTTTCTCTGACTGACTTATTTTGCTTAGCATAATACCCTTTAGCTCCACCCACGTCATTGCAAATGGCAAAATTGCATTCTTTTTTTTTTAAGATTTTATTTTTTTATTCATGAGAGACACATAGGAGGAGCGGAGACATAGGCAGAGGGAGAAGCCTGATAGGGAACTCGATCCCAGGACCCCGGGATCACGACCTGAGCGGAAGGCAGATGCTCAACCACTGGGTCACCCAGGTGCCCTAAGATTGCATCCTTTTTGATGGCTGTGTCTGCTTTTCTTTTTTTTTTTTAATTGATGAGGAATATTCCACTGTATCAATATAGCATACTTTATTACTTTATTTTTCCTGTCTTGAATTGATGAACATTTGGATTCTTTCCATTTTTGGTGACTATGAACAAAGCTCCTTTGAACATTCTAAAATAAAGATTTATTTAGATATATGTTTTCATGTCTCTTCAATAAATATCTGAGTTTGGGATTTCTGAGTCATATGTTTTACCTTCTAAAAAGATGATATTTTTCCATTTTCCATTTCCACTGAGAGCAACACGTGAGAGTTCTGATTCCTCCATATTCTCACCAAATTTGGTATTGTGATTTGATTTTAGCCATTCTATAGGATGTGAAATGATACCTCGTGAAGTTTTACTTCCACTCCTTGATGACTGATAATGTTGACTAATGATGTTGACTAATGATGTTTTCAGGTTCAAGTTTCCATTTGTTTATCTTGCTTTGAAAAGTGAATGTCTAAGGATTTTGCCTAGCTTTTTTTTAAATTATTGATTCACAATAGTTCTTTATGTGCTCTGTATTTTATCCTTTGTCAGATATGTGTTGTAAATATGTTTTTTTCTAAACTGTGGTTTTCCTGTTAATTTTTAAAATTATTTTTAATTGAAGTATAGCTGACATGCAATATTATATTAGTTTCAGTAGTATAACATAGTGAATTGACATTTATGTACATACAAAATGACCACCACAATACATCTAGTTACATAGGTTACCATACAAAGTAATCACAATAATATTGACTGTATTCCCTATGCTGTACTTTATATCCTTGTGGCATATTTATTTTATAGCTGGAAGTTTGTAATTCTTAATCCTCTTTACCTATTTTGCCCATCCCTCCTACCACCCCTTCTCTCTGGCAACCACCAGTTTGTTTTCTGTATTTATGATTCTGCCTTTGTTTTGTTTTACTTGTTCATTTGTTTTATTTTTAAATTCCAGGTATAAATAAAATCATATGGTATTTGTTTTTCTCTGACCTATTTCACTTGACATAATATACTCTACGTATTGTGTGTATTGCCACAATGGCAAGATTTCATTCTTCTTTTTTCTTCATTTTCCTTACGGTGTCTTTTGATGAACAGAAATTTAAAATTTTGGCGAAGTCCAACTTGTCATTTTTTTGTGTGTGTGTGGTTAGTATCTCTACAATCTTTTGAAACAATATTCTTTGTCTAACTACAAGTTAATGAAGATATTCTCCTAAGTACTTTGTAGAAGCTTTTTGGTCCTTCTGTTTAAGTTTAGGTTCATGGTCTAAGTTGAATTGCCTTTTATATTGAATAAAGTAGGGTTGTTTTATTTTTTCATATTATGATATAAATTTATTTCAACTGTTTTTAAAAAATATTTTACTTTCCTTATGGAATTGTTTGCTGCCTTTCTCAAATATTGACTGATGTTATATGTGTGAATCTTTTTATGAACTTCCTGTTCTATTTCATTGATTTATATTTGTTCATATTTCAAAAATTCTAGGCCATTGTGATTACTATTGTATTACAGTAACTCTTAACGTCAAGTGGTGGTGTTAGTTCTCCAACTCTGTTCTTTTTCTTCTATTGTAGATCCTTTAAATTTCCACATAAATTTCAAAATAAATTTATTTCTATAAAAAGCATGCTGATATTTTGATTGTTTTAAGTCTATAAACAACTTTGGAAAAGAATAAATATCTTAACAGTATAGTGTTCTCTTACACCTGAGCATTGAACATCTGTTTATTTATGTCTTGTCCCATTTGGTTTCCTAGCGTTTATTTTATTTTATTTTTCCTTTTTTTTAAATAATAAATTTATTTTTTATTGGTGTTCAATTTACCAACATACAGAATAACACCCAGTGCTCATCCGGTCAAGTGCCCCCCCTCAGTGTCCGTCACCCATTCACCCCCACCCCCCACCCTCCTCCCCTTCCACCACTCCTAGCTCATTTCCCAGAGTTAGGAGTCTTTATGTTCTGGTTTCCTAGCGTTTAGTGTAGACATTTTTTGAAATGTTATTGTAAATTGTATGTACTATTGTATTTTCTTTACTAGTTATTGCCAGCATATTGAAATATTATTTATATTTTATATAATTGTATTCTATATAGTTATTTATATTTATACAATATGGAATATCTATAATGACTGCTAAGTATAATGTTACCTATAGGTTTTTCATAGATGCCCTGAAGACGTTCCCTTCTATTCTTATTTATAAGAGGTTTTTAAAAATCTTGAGTAGATACTAGTATTAATTTTTAATGCATATCTTGAGATAGTCATATGATTTATATCCTTTATTCTGTTAACACACAACCTATTTTTTTAAAAAATATTTTATTTGTTCATGAGAGACACATAGAGAGAGGCAGAGACATAGAGAGAGGGAGAAGCAGGCTTCTCGAGGGGGGCCCGATGCAGGACTTGGTCCCTGAACCCCAGAACAATGCTCTGAGTCGAAAGCAGATGCTCAGCCACTGAGCCACCCAGGTGTCCCAACATTATAACCTATTATTGTTATTTATTAACATGCCACATTAATATCATGAATACTTTAACATGAATGACATACAGTGGCTGTTTTCACATGTTAAAGTAACTTTTGCATTTCTGAGATAAACTCCACTTGGGGTTAATTTTGTACATATTGTTGGATGTCATTTGCTAGTTTTCTTCGAGATTTTACTTCTGTGCTCATGAGGGCTAATTAGCTGGTTTTATTTCTTGGTATTATTATCCTCAGTTTTTATTAACAGAGTTCTGCCCTGCATGGAGAAAGACTCCATGCTCCTGAGGAGGGGCTCTCTTTCAGCTCCCAGGCCTGTCTCACAGGCTCAGTCACTTTCTCTCCTACACTGGGTGAAGCCATAGGGAAGGGCTGGCAAACAGTAAGGACTTGTTCTGTGATTGGGATCCTTGGAATGTTAGCCTTGACCAAGTGGCTTGTATGAAGCTATTAAACATTGTTAGAAGTTTGACCATCTCTGGTAGTTTCCTTTTGCCACGCTGTATGGGATGAAAGCAGCTCAGGTATCTTCTGTCCTGGGTAAGGCTCATCACTTTCTGGAATTTAGTTAATTCAGGTTTCTTTGCATCCTTACCTCTTGAATGGTTTTTATTTTTTTATTTTTAAATTTTATTTTTCAAAGATTTTATTTAACTTTCTTAGAGAATGGGCATGCTTGTGAATGAGGGGAGGGGTGCAGAGAGAGAGAGAGAAAGAGGGAATTTCAAGGTGCTGAGCATAGAGCCTGATGCAGGGCTCGATTTCACTAATCTGAGATCATGATCTGAGCTGAAATCGAGAGTTGGTCACTTAACCAACTGAGCCACTCAGGCGCCCCTTGAATTTTTTTTTTAAAGCTGTGATGTTATAGTTATAGAATATTTAGCTTGTACTTGTTATTCAGGTGGGAGTGATGATCTCATTGATTGCTTGCTTTCTGTCCAGAAGGCTAATTCAGAATGTATCACTACTATTCCTATTTTATGAATGATGAATCAGAGTTCCAAGGTGCCCCCCAACTTGGAATTGTTCAACTGGCATCGAGTTTAGTTCTTCTCTGATTCTATTATGCATGTTCTTAACAGATTACACAGAGTCTATATTCACCACTTTTCATTTACAGAAAAAAAAATAATTTTCTTTCTTTTTTTTTTTGCAAGCCAGATTTTCACCCTTTTCTGCAGCATAACTTCAATGCCAAGATTTTCTAAATTAGCTTTACTTTGATCTTCATTGAGCTACAAAGAATTTGAAGGAGAATTTACAGATGGATCACTCCTTACTTTCTATTGGATACAAGTGTGGAGAAAAGTCAGCAGGTATTCTATTTTGCACCTCTTAGAATAAGTTAAGCTTTTGCTCAAAATGCAATGTGGGCCTCTAACCTATTAATTTGGAAGGGAAGAAAATCAGTTTTTATATTCATATAATTAGAAATTTTGTGTCCAAGTGTATTACAAATAAAAAGCAATTCTAGCATATTTTATTTTATTATTTTTTAAACTTTATCATATTTTACATGAACAAAAGAATTAAAAGACCATGTGTTGTAAATAGAAAAAGATTTATCTTTTTTGCTTTGCTCTGTTGTCTTTAGGGCGGAGGTAGGCAAGAGCAAGTTGTTTTCTTCTCATTATAAAGACCCCCAAATATTTTTGACCAAAATACTGGGACCACTTCCTCCCTTCCTACTGCCCAAGTCACTAATTGTCCTGTGTAGCCCCAGGAAACACTCTTCCTGACACCTGGTCTCCTGTGTGTTAAGTCTAAGGTAACTATTTTAGTTTTCTGAATTTCAGGGAAAGTTGACTCTAGAAAATGAAACTTTTTCTGGGAGGCTTAGGTTGGAGCCCAGAAAAATTTAGAAAATTCTAGGCAGTTGGAGGAACACAAAAGTTTACTTAGATGGGAAAGACCTAGAGAGATTTTTAACTTAAAGACAATAAAATCTGGAAGAGTTTGCCTTCTTTACAATTTGTTTTATGGGTTTTATGGCCAGCCTTGAATTGTGAATAGAGCAAGTATTTAATGTATTTATATTAGCCATAATGTAGAACTTCCTTTAACTTTGAGTGACAAGTCAGATTTAAAAAGAGAAACTATTTCTCTGTTTATTTATACAACAGTTATTCATTACATACCATATGTCACAACTTTTCATCATGGGCCTCAAAACTCATATTGTCTAGTAAGTAAAAAGCACACTTAAATATAAAGAAGACACAAAATCATATAGACCACATAATTTAGGAGCATAGACGAGAAAAGTAAATAGTGATCTTTTCAGAGGAGGGAATTGGAAAAGAATTCAAGGAAGTGAAAGTTGAACGGATTTGAAACCATATGTACTTTATAAGGACATAAAAGACAGAGGGAACTTCCAAGTTTACTTGGGATAGGACTGCCTCTCTGTGGTGCCCAAGTAAAGGGACAGTTGAGGAAAGGTCTTGGTGTTTATAGAGCAATAAATGTAGTTCAGTGTAGTGAAGCGTAGTGGACCTGAGACTAAAATGAGATGAAGAAGCTGGGTAGTGAAAGGATTTCTAAGGTTTAAATCTTGTTCTGTAGGCAACAGGGGTAATTGAAAGAACATAAGCCAGGGCTAAAGAAACAGATTCCCCATGTATCATAAAATAGGAAGAAAGACACATATAATTAGAATATCTTGCTTAGGGTAATGAGGATGGCTACCTGGGATGCCAGCCTGATGAACTGAAGACAGATGATGGGATAAGGTTTGTGTGATTCCCTTTTCTTTTGTTTACTGAAATATATTTGACATATAACATTGTATAAATTTAAGGTCACAACATGTTGATTTGATATGTCACATATTTTGATGTGATTGCCATTGTAGTAACTGTACCTGTATAATGTCATATAATTATCAACTTTTGTGATAGAAATAATTAAGATCTAGCCTCTTACCAAGCTTAATTAATACAATATTGCTGCAAATATTCACTATACTCTGCGGTAGATCCCCTTTCTAAAATTGACACTATCAGCACTTGTATTGCCTTTATTTTCCCAATCGGTCTCTTCTTCCTCTCCCTCTTTCTGCCTCATCTCTCTCTCCCTCTCTGTCTCTCTCTCTTTCATCTTCCTGTTAAGAGAAGGGGCCTTTAAAGGAGGAGGGCCCAGCTTTGCAGGCATGGCCTCAGGTACCATACCTTTCTTGGCAAAGTCTTGCTTTGATGAAATTGTGGTAATTTTGATCATTCAAATTTGGATTCTTTCCTCATGACTTATACAAAAGACAACAGCCACAGATGTGAATAGAACAGAGGGTTTGGATGAAGGCTATTGAGTCAATGAAGAAAGGGCATACCAATGAAGAAGATGGGCATACCCATCTCTGACTGGCAAGCACATCAGAGATTTGGAGCAGTTAACTCAACCTGTTGGGATGGTAGTTTTGATTTACTAACACATAAAAAAAATTGCTTGTGGTTAATTCCAGGTGATTTACAAGAAAACCAAAGTTGTTGAGGTTATGTTCTAGCTGGAAAATGGAAAACAACTTCGTTCTTTGACATTGAAAATAAACTAAAGAAAAGGAACACCTGTTCAGACTTTTCTATTACTGACTGGGAACATCCCCAGGACCCTAAGGGAAAATGAGCAAATATATCCACCTCCTTTACAGAAATCATTCTTATTCATGACTCGTATTCATTGTAGGCTAAGGTCTGCTTCATTTTGGAAACTGATTAATAATTTCTCCAGCTTAAAAATATTAAAACATTTTAATAAAATTCAAGGCTTTTAAAAAACAAACAAAATACTAGCAAGGCTCTGATTTTAGTTGTCTGCTATAAAAGCAGCATGAACTAGACTGAGATTTTACATCACAAGTTGGTTGAACCAAGTGTTATTTTCCTCTGGGCTTTTATTTGTTTTTATACCCTTTTATTCTTTTTTCTTTTTTTTACTTGTTGCTTTTTTGGAAACTGATTTAGTTTATATATTCTGATATGAACAAGGCCCTTCCAAACCCTTCAGGGACATAAGAGTTGAGCATGTTAGAGTAGGAAAGGCGTACCAGCATTAGTCAGTGCTGAAAAAACTGATGCTTTGGTAACACACAAGCAAAACAGTGATAGCAAATAACTTTCTGAAACTGGTTGATAATCTTGGGAAAATAAGCTCAGGAAACCTCATATACCAAAATGCATATTAAAAAAAAAAAGCCTTCTCTTTTTTTTATGTCTTCTTTTTTCTCTCTCCTCTTTCTTCTCCTTGGGCTGAAAAGAACTTACAATTATGTATCTGAAACATGTCAATTAATGTGAACATTATTTGTTTGGTGGGTAGAATATTTGGCAAGACATCACTGCATATGGATTTTTTATTTAAATGTCAGATTCATGGGACGCCTTAGTGGCTCAGCAGTTGAGCGCCTGCCTTTGGCTCTGGACATGATCCCGCTGCCGGATCGAGTCCCACATCGGGCTCCCTGTGAAGATCCTGCTTCTCTCTCTGCCTCTATGTGTCTCTCATGGATAAATAAAATATTTTGAAAAGTGTCAGATTCAGTGTATAAATAAGGAATAAAAATATAATGTAGGAAATTCTTACAAACTAATTACTGTGATATTATTTAAAGTGGATCATTATCTGGTTGGTCTATTTTGTCTTTCCATGAATATCAAGTTGTAATATTTAATGTTCTCTTTTTTTATACAATAAGGTTTGAAAAGAGTAGAATTATCATTTAGACCAATAGCACAATTGGTTTTAAAATGGGACAAAGCAGGATCCCTGGGTGGCGCAGCAGTTTGGCGCCTGCCTTTGGCCCAGGGCGCGATCCTGGAGACCCAGGATCGAATCCCACATCGGGCTCCCGGTGCATGGAGCCTGCTTCTCCCTCTGCCCATGTCTCTGCCTCTCTCTCTCTCTCTCTCTCTCTGTGTGACTATCATAAATAAATAGAAATTTAAAAAAATTAAAAATAAAACAAAACAAAATAAAATAAAATGGGACAAAGCTGTAAAATAAAGTGAAACAGATATTGTAAAATACAATGAAGAACAAAACACTGTCTGATAGTAGGAGATGTCTCAATCCCGATGCAGAAAACACTAAGGGAGGAATACAATTAATTGTGTATCTCCAGAATAACAGACACAACAAGCCTGGCAACAGTATTTTGCAGTTGCATATAGTGAGTCTCCTTTCCTAGGGCTCCAAAGATATTGTGCATGGGCCGCTAAACCTAGTGCAGAGTTTTCAGTATCAGAAAAATGAAGATAAATTAGAAAGGGCTCATGAGCAGAAAGACAGATAAAGGTCTGTGGAGTTTACCCATTAGAAAACATAATTGAGTGAAAAATATGGTTTGACTCACCACTAATGTAAGATATAGCTTTTAAGAATGTGATAAATGTGAGTAACCCAGGCCTATGGAATTTAATGAGTATTAGAGACACTATAGGGTGTTTTTCCCATCTAAGGGACACAGATGTTCTAACTAGACAGCAGTGCTGGTTCTGTATATGTCTTTAGGCTTCTGTGCAGGTGAACAGAGATTTTAGGGTTAGATTCTTAGCCTTAGAGGAGAGCCAGTCTCTTGAGGAACACAGGTGCCTCATTGAAGGAGACTCCTGGCAATGCTCAGAGTGCAAGAGACTCTCTGCATGAGCGTATCCATACTGCCTGTGGGACAGCCGAAGGAATCTTTCCAAGGGTATTCTGCTTCCCAGTGTTGGAATTTGTGAATCTGAGGTTTTATTGTCGTGACCAGAGAGTGCAAGATGATATTGTCTGACCTCAGTGAGGGCTGTGTACAAAACCTTGGCATTGAGCCTCCTATGTCAAATAGTGCTTGAACCAGGCCTTTGTCTTCAAGGAGACAATTTTGTACAACCTACAAGTTATACGTGGATAAGGACAAAAGACTCATTTATCAGCTATAAGTGATCTCATGAGCAGAAGGTGGTTGCAGAAGCATGTGCTGGTCTGTTATGGGCTGCATTCAAGTACATTAGGATTATATCTTTGTTTCATATCTATGGATATATTTTTAACTGTTTAATCTCATTTCATTTTCTCAAACTCAGCAGCCATGTTCTTGTATAAGAAACTAAATAAGCGCCTAGGTGGCTCAGTCAATGAAGCATCTTCCTTCAGCTCAGGTCCTGATCCCAGGATTCTGGGATCGAGCCCTGCATTGGACTCCCTGCTTAACAGAGAGCCTGCTTCTCCTTCTCCTTACGTGTGCTTTCTCTCTCTCTCTTTTACACACACACGCGTTCTCTCTCAAATAAATAAATCTTAAAAAAAAAAAAACAACCTAAATAGGAATATTGGCTGCCTTTATGTTTTCTCACCTATAATTCCACCTCTACATGTGTGTATGAGTATGTTTGCATATGTGATATAAATAGTAGTCTTTTATACATCTTACTACAGAGTGGTATTTATTACTGCCTTTATGTTCACCTGTAGCTCTAAATTATAGAGTTTGTTTGTATATGTGAATCTGTGATTATTGTGTTGTAAGTAGTGGTGATTTTTATAAGGCTGAACAAGGATGTAACTATGAAAATATACCTCTTATATTAAAAATAAAGCAAATATTTATGCAGTATTTTACAATTTTACATGCTCTGATATTTCCCTTTGCACAACCAGGCAGCCCGAAGATGTAGAAATCCTGCTAGGATCTAGTCTATACTACTTAAGTATGTGCCACTACTGCTCCATACCGACCAGCAAAGAGAAAATATTCTGTTCTTGCAAGTGAAGAAGCTGTTAGACATTCATAGTTAGGAGAAGTTTTTGGAAACTAGTATCAGGTGAATATGGTGGTAATAAGATATTTGGGGCATTCTTTGGGAAACAAAAGATAAGGGAGGGGATGGAAGCATGAAGGTGATATACTCAACAACTTTTCCCAAAAGCAGAATAGATAAAACGGAATGAAAAGATAAAGCTTGGCTCCTCTCAGATGTGTGGTTCAGCTGATAGAAGTAAAGGATTTTGTTGACGGGTATGAGGCTTAAAGAATACTTATTGGCTCTTGTACCTTCTGTGGAGAATTTCTCTGGAAACAATCTTGAGATCTAAAAACATTTTATGAGAAGAATAAGGGAAAATCTCAAGGTTTTGACAATGTGGCTTCAGAGATTCTGGTTTATAAATAATATTTCAGATGGAGTATTTGAGAGGTTGAAAATAGTGTATTATCAAATTATCCTAATGGATAATGGGAAAAATTGAAACCATTGTAAACTAATACATTTAAAGACAATTCGGCTATTTTAGCTGACCTTAGCAAGGCAATTGCAAGGATAGTTTTAGAGACACCACGCTTCTTTCTGTAAGTTACTTTAGGGAGGGGGGTGAGTTATGAGGGAAGATTCATCTTTGGCTGGAAAGAGATTCACTCTTGGCAATGAACCAGCATCTTCGATCAAAGAAAACTAGATCATGCCAAGGAAAAAGAATTGTGTCCCCTAAAGGGCACAGCAACTTTTTCTTCATAGTTTTATTTATTTTACCAACAAAGAAAGATAAAGAAAATATGTTAACATCATTCTGGGGTGATGGAAACATGGAAAAATAATATTTCTTATATAGTTTTTTTGTACTTTTCTATATTTTCAAATTTTTAAAAATAAAAATATATGGTTGATTAAAACAGAGTTGTGTAGTGAAACTATGAGACTATCATAGGAAACAAACTGAGGGTCGCTGGAGGGGAGGTGGTGGGGCATAGTGTAATTGGGTGATGGACATTAAGGAGGGCCCATGATGTAATGAGCACTGGGTGTTATATAAGACTAATGAATCATTGACCTCTGCCTTTGAAACCAACAATACATTATATGCTAATTAATTGAATTTAAATGACATTTTAAAAAAAGGAACACATATCTTTCAAAGTGCTCGTGTGAATGTAAAAAAATGACAGAATGAGCAAGTAACAAAAAAAGTCATAGATAAGGACTTAATATAACATTTTAATCATGTTTTCTGCCACTTGAAATGATGCTACACACGTTTGTAGTTCCCATGTTTCCTATGTGACCCTTTATACTTATCTTAGCACTTCATTATGAGATGGAAATGAAGCCAGTGAGTGCTCACGGACCATATCCTGCATGCTGGGCCGTATGTGAGCCACTGGGGGTGGGACAGGTGGGAGGCAGATGGCCTTGTGGGTACAGGTGGGGTGCTGGAGCCAGACTGCCTGCCTTTGAAACCTGGCTTAGCTCCCACCTAGCTGTGGTGAGTTGGGGAGGTTGCTTTGTGTTTTATTTTTAATTTCCCATCTGTACAACATAGAAGGAAAAATGGTAGCTACCTATTGAATTGTGGAGCTTAAACTGTTGTGAAGGGTTACTTCTTAAGAGTTAATTTAATTGTTGTAAATGTGTTATTACTCATTTCCTACCAAAGAAAGAGACTGGCTCATAAGAAGCATTCAATAAATCTTCATATTATCATCATCACGGAACAGAAACTCTTGTTCTCAAAGAGATGCATCTAACCTCTCTTATGTTTCATAATCCTTTTTAAATAGAAATTCTTTTACATAGAGAATAAATGTACATTCTTTAAATAAACTATAGAACCTCTGGGGAATCTCTCCTAGATCAGCTCTTTTGAGAGATTCAGAGCATAGTGATTCAAAGTGAAAATCGGAGGTAGGGCGGGGGGAGAGCTCTAGATCATAAAGCAAAGACATTAAAGAACATTAGGAAACATAGTAATCTGATACATGTCAGAAAGTATTAGCATCACGGGCTAAGGAAAGGACCAAGCTCAGGTAATGAATACTAATTAAACATTTAAAAGAGTTTTATACTCCTCAGGACAGGCATCCATGAGAAAGAACCGGCCATGCTTCTCTTTGGTGCTGTTTGGAAGAAGGAAAGGGAAAAATAATGGAGAAGAGAGAGAAGAAATAAAACATCTGAGTTGGTTTTGATTTAAGGGGCAAATCGAAAAAAAAAAAAAAAAAAAGAAAAACCCAAACAGACACTATTTAAATGGAATCAGCCACCACCTCCCTTCCTCTAGGTCATGAGACATGCAAGCAGTGGGGTTGATGCACCATTCCTTTGGGATGTGCTCTACCTCGGTATAAATTACTGAATGAATAAATCACATCTTTTTTTTTTTTTAATGTACAGAGACCATCTAGTCTTGAAATATATCCCAGTCCTTCCATTCATCAGGCTTCTAATGTTCTCCTGTGGACGGCAGACTCCTCTGGGAAAGGTCCACACTGGGAAAGGTCCACACGAGGGCGGGAGCTAGAGGTGGGTGCAGGGTGCATGTACCATGTGCACATTCACTCTCAAAGGGGATGCAGCCCCCTCTGAGTGGTATTTGGGCTAGATAGTCTAGAAAGTAAGAGTTTTATTTAAAAATCTTGTGATTTTAAAGCTTTACTCAGAAAAATGAATGAAACACATTTTGCTTGATTTTTTTTTCTTTTTTCTTGTTTTTATGCTCCAGGGTAACATGACACAATGCATGTGATTTTCCAGATCTGACTCAGGACATAGCAAAGAATGTCTATTTGTATCAATGTGTAGGCAGACTAAATGGCTTGCTGTTTTCTAAAGATGCCCAGTCCTGTCCTCTCTCTGATGCTTTCCCCCATTACTAAACGTTATGCCATATTCCTTCCCCAAGAGTCTGGATTTCAGCTTGCACATGTGCCATGATCACTTGAAACTTGATGAAATTACTCTCAGTTGGAAGCAACTTTTCTAACTTTAAACCTGCATAGCATTTGATCTATGTCTCTTATGATACCTATACATTTCTACCTTGTGCTGTAAATATTTTCATATAGGCTTTGAGATCGTATTTTGGACATATTTTTCTGAGTGAAATAATGCTTACATGCTGCATGCAACATAGATCAGTAACCACTATTTTCATTTGGCCTATTTTCTCACATTCTTCTCCAGGAAAATATAGCAAAATAATTTATTGAGATCTAAAGTGGTTGTACCAATTTAGCTATGCACCATCAGAGGGAAAAACACAGTGTTGTGAAACTTTGAATTTCTTTTTTTTTTTTAAAGACTTTATTTATTTATTCATGAGGGACACACAGAGAGAGGCAGAGACATAGGCAGAGGGAGAAGCAGGCTCCCTGCGGGGAGCCTGATGAGGAACTTGATTCCAGGACCCCAGGATCACGACTTGAGCCAAAGGCAGACAATCAACCAAACCACTGAGCCACGCACACGTCCTGAGACTTTGAATTTCTTAAAAGAATAAATGTTCCATTTGTTTAGGTTTGGGTGTTAAAGTAATAAGCTGAATGGGATATTTATAAAAGGTCATATGGTAATAATAATAATAATATCAAATAGGTATGTACCAAGTATTATCCTAAGCACTGTATAGATTTTAACTCATTTAATCTCTATGAAAATCCTTTGATGTGTGTACTAGTATGATCCTGATGTTGCAGAAGATGAAACTGAGATATCGAAAGTTTAGGTAGCTCACTCACAACCTCAGAGCTACTAAGAGGCCCAAACAGAATTAAACCCCCCCTTTTACTTCATTGCTACCCAATACCCCTTAACACATTGCCACAGCTGATGCTGTTGGGGGGATACTTTTCAAGCAATGGCCTCCTGTCCCATGTAGGGCACAGGTAGGACCTTTAAAAGCCCAGCTCAGTGGTAGTTCCTCCCCAGTTTTCTAGAGAAGTTGTTTATATAAAACTTCCTTGGAAGCATTTTATCAGACAGACATCTTTTATTTCATGCATTAATAAAATAATGTTTGAAAATAGTTTCGGTTTGGAGTTTTGAAGGTTTTAGCCTTGGAACCATAATTAGTGTGGCATTTCACTGACTTCGTGTACCCTTCAGAGTAGAACAGAGCCCAAATACCCCCTAAAGGGAGAGTTATAAAGATGAATTCACTTGCAGTGAGTAGGACAGGCATAACATGGGTGAAGAAGTAGATGGCTCTGCAATGTCTTAAAGCCAAGATGGCAGGGATTCCATAGTGCCATTTATTGGAAAATTTCCCTTGTTTGTATATTCCTGAACTTGCCTGGAGACTTTCTGGCTTTGCTCACTGCTTCTTGGGATAAACATCATACTGCTATTCTTAACAGATTTGGAAACACATTTTGTTGAATTATTAAATGCATTCAGTAAAAGCAAGGGAGACACTGGTGAGATTGGAAGATCTCAGGAGGCTGCCTTATAATTCTTTCACCCCGCCCCCCGACATGAAAGGAACAAAAGAGGCATGGTAAGCTGACTCAGAAGAGCTATTCACAAACCAACATCTGTCTCCGTAATAGTGAAAACATTCTATATTTTACCTAGTAACTTCTCCGATAAGTCATCTTTTCCCTTACAGCATCTCAAATGTGTCATCTTTTATGACATGTGGGTCAGTTATACTCCTCCTTTGTATTCAAGTGTCTCATCTTTTATTACCATATGCTCCAGGAGTATACTCTTCTCTCTGCCCCGCCAGGACATCTTTTCTTGTCTATGTGTCTAGTATGTGACAGGCTTTTCCTTTAGTGTGTTTAGGGAGGGACATCTCTTTTCAGCATGCATTTCATTTGTGACATTTCTATGTCCTTGGGGCATCCATATTTAATTTTTTAATTTTCAAGACTGCGTATGTTTATTGTGAATGTTGTTCTTAACTTCTGTTTGCTGAAACAAAAGTTTGCATGCTATTTTACTGGTGTTAAGTATCCTCAATGAACTTTCATTTCACTTTGACACACTGAATTTTGTGTTGGGACAGTAGATACACGTTTAGCTTTGTATTTGGGGGGGTATGAGGCTGATGGAGATTGGTGGTGGAAATGGGGTATCTCCTTTTCACATTAGGTAGAGATTTTATGTTCCTATTCATACCAAAAGAATTTTCCCTCATTGCCTTTCAACACTGCTTCAATATCATTTTCTGGAAAACTATTGCTTAATCTCTCAACAGGAAGAAAAAGTGTGTGTGTGTGTGTGTGTGTGTGTGTGTGTATGTGTAAGAGTCTGTTCAGTGAAGATTAGAAGAGAGGGAAAAATGAAAGAATTTTTTATGTCTAATATGTGATAAATATGCTAGTATGTGCTTTCATATATTAATTCTCATTTAATTTGTCCTCATTGTGATGTAATAGGTAAAAGCACAGACTCTGAAGCTGAAGTCTTTGGATTAGTATCCCAATTTACCGTTTACCAGTTGATAACCTTGAGGACCTCTCTTAACCTCTCTGTGATCTGATTTCCTTATCTGTAAAATGTGACCATTACCATTTGCAGAAAGTGTTTGTTGATGTAAACAAGTTAAAATTAAGTAGTTTGTTTTAAGTTTTGGTCCACTCATGTCTGGCACTTACTCAACAATCTTTAGCTATTGTTACTCCTTAAATCTGTGTGAAGTAATAATTGTGTCCATCTTTTTTTAGACTTTATTTGTTTATTTGGAGGGAAGGCTAAGGGAGAGCATAGAGGAAAGTGAGAGGGAGAAGCAGACTCCTTGCTGAGTGGAGAACCTGGTGTGAGATTCAATCCCAGGGCCCCGAGATCATGAACTGAGCCAAAGGCAGACGTTTGGTCTGATATGAGGTCAACACATTGTTTTTTATCTTTATTTTTGTTTGTTTTTAAGCAAATGATTTAATTGCTTCTTCTTCAGCCCATTGGTGAGAGAGGGATTTCTGTTCTAGGGTTGGGGGGATGACCAAACACACAGACCTGGCACCAGACTGATGAGACTGATGGCAGATTTTAAGTCACGTATACTCATAGTCTGTGGGGGGTGAGTACCACATGGCACATAGGGTCACATCGGGGTTGCACTTAGGAACAGAATGAACAACCAGGGGAAGTGGGAGTCAGGCTTCACAGCATCAAGAGGACAGTGTACCTCCTGGTCCCAGTGAGAGGATATCATGGCCTTGTTGTGATAATTCTGCTGACTAGCAGGGTATTGAAACCCACTATTAAGGGAAGAGCAGGAACTGTGTCTGGTCCTTCAAGAAAGAGTATTGTTTGGCTAGGGCACCTTATCCATAGGAGCAGAGTGGGGAGGGGAACTTGCAGTTAGGCCATTGTAGGCCCTTCCAGTTTACCAAACATCAAAACCACACATAATGTTCAGCTTAATTTTAGGTTTCACACCATGACAGTCCGTGATGGGTTTTCCAGGTTGGCTGGCAGTCCACAGAAGTACTTATTAATTATTTGATTTATTTTTCTTCTTAATATTACCCTGGGTATAATCTTTTGTCCACCTGTGCTTTATTTCCAGTATTTCTGTACCCAGAAGCCATAAGCCTTGCCTCTGTTTCTTTTTCTATATGATTAAATGCTACTTTCCCTCCAGGTTGAGCAAACAAGGTTTCCTTCCCTTATAAAATCTTTCCAGGCTTCTCCAGGAATTTTACTTTAAACTTCTCTATCCATATTTCTTTTGAATTATTTGATAATCATCATCACAAGAAATTTTCTTTTTCTTTCTTTCTTTCTTTCTTTCTTTCTTTCTTTCTTTCTTTCTTTTGTTTGTTCATTTGTTCTTTTAAAGTAGGTTCCATTCCCAGTGTGGAGCCCAATGTGGGGCTTGAACTCACCACCCTGAGATCAAGGCCTGAGCTGAGATCTAGAGTCAGAGGCTTAACTGATCCACTCAAGTGCCTCCAAAACTGTGTTATTTCTTACAATATTTTATTATATAAGTTATTTAGTTCCTCTGTCAATATTCTAGTTTTTCATGTTTACTACACTTAATTTGATCGGAGGTATCTAAAAGATATGCACAGTGACTTGTGCTTAGTTTTGTTTTTCATGGCACTTAACGATGGCCTTTTCACAGAGTAGGTGGGGATATACAGATCCATATCCACAAATACAGCAATAACAAACATAGTTGGCTGGTATTTTTTTTAAAGATTTATTTTTTATTTGAGAGAATGAGATTGAGAGAGAGAGAGAGAAAGAGTGCACCACCAGGGGAGGCGTGGGCAGAGGGAGTGAGAGAAGGAAAGCAAACCTCCTGCTGAACGGGAAGCCCAATGTAGGCCTCCATCTCAGGACCCTAAGATCATGACCTAAGCCAAAATCAAGAACTGGAAACTTAACTGCCTGAGCCCCCAAGGCACCCCTTAACTGGTATATTTACTGTACACAATTTTGGGGATGTCGTTAAAATGCAATATTATTTTGGTCTCTCCCTCTCCATTTCTTTTTTTTAAAAATTTTTTTATTTATGATAGTCACAGAGAGAAAGAGAAAGAGAGAGGCAGAGACATAGGCAGAGGGAGAAGCAGGCTCCATGCACCAGGAGCCCGACGTGGGATTCGATCCCGGGTCTCCAGGATCGCGCCCTGGGCCAAAGGCAGGCGCCAAACCGCTGCGCGACCCAGGATCCCCTCTCCCTTTCCATTTAAATTGTATTCAGCAGTAAATTTTTTCCTCTGTCTAAATAAAAACTGTGGTAGACCTCACAGCCTTTATGACCAATCCTAAATAATAGAAAAATCTTAATGTTATTTTTATGCACAAATTTGAAAAAAAAAAACCTAGAGTTTCCTGTTCAATGTATTAATCTTTTTCAATGCCCATTGAAGTATGATGTAACTTCTTTGTGTTCCAGTTAATAGTTACAACAGGCGGGCCATCAACCCAGGGAAAGATGAAGGGCTAAGTGGCTTCTTCTTTCTTTTTCTCTGGCTACCAAGCCTTTGTCCACCATCATTGTTTCTCATTTCCTATCTCTACTGAAGGCACCTGATTCTGAGAACTCTTGCATTCAGGTTGAGACTCTATAGGTCTCTTTCTATACACATTAATTGTTTCCTATCTTACTTGCCTAAATTTCATGGTAAATTTCCCTTTATACTTTTTTATTACTTAGTTAGATTTTCATCTCACCAACATGCTCTCAGAACTCTCTTTTGAAAGTTTTACTCCTTTTCTCAGGAAAGTCTTGAGTTTCTTAAGCCTAAAAAGTTTTTCTTTCTTCCTTCCCAGTGGAGGGTTGATATTCTCTTTTTTCTTTTTATATGTCTGGTGTATCAAATTTTCTCATACTTTTATCATTGGATTTCTCCCATAGTAGCTAACGATCAAAGTGTTTCCTTTCACATATCTAGTGTTTTCTTTGTTCTGTATACTATATACCTTGCCTTTCTCACATTTTTACCAACATCATGTATTCCTATTCTTTGAATGAGAACCATAACTTCTTTACTCTTTGTTCCTTTATCTAGGGCCTCATGTAGGCTGTAGGGGGCCAGTTCTTTCTTCCGGGCCATCTTCCCTTTGGCTCCTCAGAATCAGCACCTTTCCCTCCGTGAGACCATCTCATAATATCACTAGTATTAGTGTTATGGCCCCACAGGCAAATCCTTCCCTTTATTTTTTCAACATGGGATTCTCGATTAGGTCTATTTAAGTTCAAAAAGTTCTTTGCTATTCTCAGTGTATGAAACCATCACTTTTTCTTCTACCTGTCCCAAGTTATATGGTCTTTTCCCCTTGCTCAGCAGATAGATTGCCATTTCTCTTCTCACGCTAAATAAAATTTATTGTCACTTCTATCTATTATTCATCAATTTCATATTTCATATTATGTCTATGGTTTGGGACTGTTCCTTGAACTTGAGGCTATTGTACTTTTATTCTTGTGTGGTTAAGAGTTCCTAAGCATTTCATTTCTTCTGCTGCATTATAAAACTTCTCTTTTATTTGGTACATCAGGTGGAATGTATTATACTCTTCCAAACAGTCAGTAATCACTCTACTATTCTCTATTATCTTGGCAGTATATCATTGTGTCTTTTTCCACAACACAGATGTAATATTCTAGTGAGGGTTAATCCATAGCGATATCATTTTCTTATACCTGGTCTTCATGACTTTTGTGTATAATTTTTAGATATCATAGACCTATTAAAACATAGATGGATGACCACTTTGATACAATATTCAAGTTTCATAGGTAATTACTGTATTTTGCTATTTTTTTCCTCAGGACACATTAACTTCTATAATTTAATTTTCTTTTAATATCTGTTCTCTGTATTACTTTTTTTCCCCTTGGAGTTTTTAGTGCTTCTCCGTTTCTCCCAGATTGTTTCTGACCCAATTAATCTGTACTCTGTAGATGCAAAAACAGAGATTTTAAGCTGTCTACATATAGCATTTTACAAAATGTTGAGATTAGAAAGATGCATCAGGAACAGTCTTTGCTCTTACGGAAATCACAATCCAGGAGAGAAGGCATATACTTGAACCAATAATTAAATACAGTGTGATATGCACAGTGACAAAATTGTATGAGTGGACAGAGGAGAGGGTTATTGACCCTGAAGATATGAGGGAATGCTTCACAGAGGCAGGTGACCCTAGGTGGCACCATTAAAGAAATAGTAGGTCATCGTATGCACAAGGAAAGAAGAGATTTCCCATAGCTGGAAAGGCATGTGAAAAGTCCTGAGGCATGGGGCAGCAAGGTCTGTGCTGGCCTGCTAGTAACTCAGTGCCACTGAGTTATTAACTGGATAGGGGTGGGTGAGCTGTGAGCAATGGGGATAGATCAGATATGTGGAGGTCATGAAATTATCTTCCCCATGCACACTCTAGTAGGAGTGTTGGCCTTACTTCTTTATGTCAGAAGAAATTATTAAAAGTGAATAGGCAAGGGAATGGTGTACTCAGATAATATTGATTTGGCCACAACAGAGGATGGATTTGAGGGTAGCAACACAGAAGTTGGCAAGGTAAGTTATGAAGCTATTGTCTGGTGGAGAAACGTGGCGGGGCGGGGGGGAGGGTGGTGGTGGTGGCAATACCAAGGGCACTGGTGATAGAAAGGAAGAGGCTTGTTTCCACCTGGGATGTGGAACCAAGCAGGAGAAGAGAGTCTAGGCAGATTTCTGGCTCCAGGGATGAGCTACCAACCAGGCAAGTAACCCTAGAGAAAGAGTGGGACCAGTTCAGCCTTATTTGTTCTTTGTACTATAAATGCCAAGTTCTAGTATTCTCTCAGAGAGCCTGATCTCCTTAATTTCTTGCCATCACTTTCTGTTTTGTACACAGTATTTTCTTTGTGAGAAACACAGCCTCGCATTCCAGAGAGGCAGCCAGGAATCCCAGGGCAGCTGCAAGGGGTGGATGCCAAAATTGCGGTGGCTGCAATTCCCAGCGTGCTATAGCTCAGAAAGTGACTGCTGTATGTAGTCTCCTCGGGCCACGACGGACCCACAGAATCAAAATTTTGGTGACCTGGGGAGAGCCTGAGCTGTTACATTTATGCTTCCAAAGTTGAACCCATGCCATTATATGCTAAGAAATTTTATTCACATTCTAGGTACATAATTTGTATTTCAGATATGCCTAAGCATATCATGAGGGTAAGTGGCATGTCCCAGCAATATTCCAGAAAACTACTTCCCTGGTGAAGCCCATACCTGAATGCACATGAAAATTTTTCCCCACTCAAAAATCCTTAAGTATAATCTGAAAAAAATCTGGGTTATTGTATCCTAGAAGAGCCAGGTAATATTTGTATTTAGTTGGGATGCACCCTCTGTTCACTCTCATAGCTCATGATTTTCTTCTTTTCGTAAGTCCCATGGGTGTCGTTTCTTCTGGACACTGGAAGTACTTTCTGTGATCTGCCAAAGTTCTCAGGTGTTTTAAACGTTCTTCTAGTGCATTCCAGGGTTTTATTTTCAAATTTTCTTCTTTTCTCCCTAGTAGACTCCACTCCCCCTGCCACGTTCCCCATGGTTATGTTTCTCAAACCACTCAGCTGGGATGGAGTCCCTATGACACATCTGGCACCAATTCACAAAGTAGGTCCTCTTTCCTTTGCTTTACAATGATTATTTCCATTCTTGTTATAGGTCTTAAGGCTTCGCTTGTAACAGTGCTTCCCCAACAAGTGTTTACAGCTGTCAGCTAGCATAAAGTATCTCCCTTTCCCCCAGTGAGACCCAAGAATATTTAATTTTCCTTCAGTGTTCCTAAGAGGACTGCTCTTGCTCAGACTACTGATTCCCGGCATCGGTTCCCCTACCTTGTCCACCCCCGCACCCCCCTTAGCCACATACACCTCTGTGTACCCCAGATGCACCTGCCCCCGCCCCCCCATATGTTTCATCTGTTCCCAATGCCATCCAGATGCCTTGTATTTCCTTCCAGGGAAATGCAGGATCTTTATAAGCCATCCCCCGTGAGTCATCTTTCTGCCTTTGTGCCCAGGTCTGTTGGAATTTTCGCCAATGTGCCACAGATGCATATGGCTCTTCCCCTTCCCAGCACAGACATACGATACCGTCACCTTCTGTTCTCTTATGACTGCTGCTCCGTGTGGCCCTGCTGCACCTTTTTGCCTCCCATGCTGCTCGGCTGTCTTATGTTTTCTCATTGCCAGAGTCTATCAATAGTTCTTGCTTGAGGAGAGCAAGAGAGGTTTCTCTTCCTCCTAGCTTAGGTATCTCTTTCTTCCATTGCCTAGCGTGTGGATTTTAGGCTCTGGCACTGCTAGCGTGCCTCCTCATCTTCACCATCCCAGTAGCAATAGGTAGTGTTGTGACTTTCTTTGGAAACAGACTCTGGGGTCATTATTTGTCTTTTCATTTATATTCATTACTATGCAGGTAAACACTAGTTCAGAGCCTGTCAAGAGCAAGGCCTAGTGCCAAGTTCTAGGCTCATCAAAATGAAGAAGACATAGTTAATGTGCTATCTGTTGTGTACAACAGACTCATTGCTAAGCTTTTGGAGAAATGAGCAAATTTCTTTTTTTAAATTTTTTATTTATTTATTTTTTAAAAGATTTTATTTATTCATGAAAGACACAGAGAGAGAGAGAGAGAGAGAGAGAGAGAGAGGCAGAGGCACAGACAGAGGGAGAAGCAGCACAGGCAGAGGGAGAAGCAGGCCCCATGCAGGGATCCCGATGTGGGACTCAATCCCGGGATTCCAGGATTACACCCTGGGTCAAAGGCAGCGCTAAACCGCTGAGCCACCCAGGCTACCCTCTTTTTTTATTCTTTTTATTTTTTAGATTTTATATATTTAACAGAGAGAGAGAGAGAGAGAGAGAGAGCTTCACAAGTGGGGGAGCAGGGGAGGGAGAGAGAAGCAGGCTCCCTGCTGAGCAGGGAGCTTGATGCAGGGCTCAATCCCAGGACCCTTGAGACCATGACCTGAGCCTGACCCTTTAACCTACTGAGCCACCCAGGCACCCCCAAATAAGCAAATTTCTTACACGGTTGTTTTGTGTGTCTATCAGAACACACAAGCAGAGCTCTAGAAGTCTATAATTTACAGAAACTATATTGCTATTACTCCTCATATTCAGTTATTCTAGCTTTTTCTTAAAGTGCCTCTATTTAGTAGAGCCAAGTTGTCTTGACTCCCTGTGTTCCACGATGACCTAGGTGTTTGATTTCATGAATTCAGTTTGCTTACTCATCAATGAGACACAGCAATGCTGCACTGATAGAGACTCTCCCTTATGTTCAGCATTTTTACTTGGTCTTCTCAGAGTCTTGCTTAGAATTTTCTCTGAGGTAGACACAACGTGTGCTTTTCATCCTCTGTGATGTGCCTTATTCATCACTGTCTCCATAAGAGTGATGAAATATAAACTATGTTTGTTAACTTTGTGTCTCCCAGTCTAGTCTTCTACCTATATGCTTCAGTTCATAAAAATTCCACCTGGAACATTGCACCTTTTCTCTCCTGGTGCAGAAAATATCTCTAAAGAGTTGCCATCACCCCCTTTTTGGGCTGGAAGGGTAATTGTCTTTCTTCTTAAACAGTAAGTCTTTATGGAACCTTGCTCCCACATCAGCTTCTAGCCATTTATATAGTTTTCAGTTAACTAAAACCATCAAACACCTAAATTATCTTCTTTCTGTCCATTGCTTAATTGCCCTCTGTTCTTTAGGGCATGGAACTTTCAGCCTTTTTCTATTTGAATACTAAGCCAATACACTGCTAATTTTTTAAATATTCATTCATTCTCCAAATATTTATAGAGCACATATATAGACCAGGCAATCTTCTAGGTCTAATAATACAGAAATGAACACAAATTACTGCTTTCGTAATGCTTACATCTTCGATAGGGAGACAGAAGTTGACTGAACAAATAAGCAAAATGCAGTTTATCATATTTAGACCCATAAATGCATATGGGGGGAAAAAACCCACACCAGGGAACAATGATAAAAGATGTGTCTGTGTGCACTGGTGTGTGTATTGCAGCGGGGAGAGGACTTTGCAATTTTAATAGGTGTCCAGAGAAGGTCTCAGTTGAGGGATGAGGGAGTGAATCCTGTTGATATCTGGGTGAAGAATATTCCAGGTGACAGGAACAGGAATTCAAATGCTCTAACCCAGGAGCATGCACTGGTGTGCATGGGATACTGGGAGGAAGTCCATGGAGTTGGAGTGCACTTAGTGAGGAGGAGAGAGGAAATAAGGTTAGAGACGTGATGGGTCCAGGCTGGGCAGGGCCTTGTCGACATTTTACATTTCACTAAGTCCATATTTGAGGCCTCTCCATAAATGCAAACTTTACTCCTTGTGGGCCCCACGACCATTATTGGTTTTTCCCCTTTTTCTAGGGGCTGCTGACCTTTTCCTCCAGTGGGCAAAAGGGCTTTCCCCTGGGGGGGTCCCCTCCCTTTCCCCTCTCTTCCTTCCTTCTTTCCCCAAGATATTGCTGTTTCTTCTCTCACAATTTATCTCAACAAACATGGTATTTTATTCTTATGTATAAACATTTTCCTCCTATGATAACCCCAGGATATCAATGTTTCTCAGGATGTTGCATTTCTTATTCATTCTCGGGTCAAATGAGAACACGCACACTCAATAAGTCTGCCGCAGGCATGACAGGAATGGAACTCCTCTCTTTAAATATCTCTAAACTTCAGGACCATTCTCTGATTTCCAGCTATTTCTTCCTTTCCTTGGCTTCTTTCGTGCTTTCGGTGCCTGACATAAATCAGACACTCTCCCTGTGAATGTCCGCTTTCTTTATTCTTTTTTAAAGTTGACATCTCTGGAAATGCATAGCTTTCTGCTGACTCTTCCCCCAAAAGCCACCTCTGAGACTGCCGGAGGCAACATATCTCTGCTTGCTCCCTACCTTGACTTTGTCTCTGCTGCTCTTTGGCACCCTTTTCACATCAGGGACACCACAGGGGGTGTACATCTAACTTGGTACAACATCCTCACTTGTTTTTTTTTTTTTTTTTGTGGGTTTTTCTGTTAGGTCTCTAGGGGAGTGCAAGGTGGTAGTAGATCCATTGGTTTGTAGAGCTAGAAATGATTCTGTGTAGTCCAACATTGCTTGATACATGAAGAAGCAGTGCCTCCCACGCAGAAAGGCAGAGTGTGTGGGCTCAGAGACGTGCTTGCTGTAATGTTTCTTACCTGCACTTGCTTGAGATGCCATTTCTTCATTTCTGGAAAAGGAATAGTGATGTGTCCAGCCCTATGTGCATTGTGACACCTCTCTTTCTCATTTTCTACTTCCCAAACAATATTCAGAATCCCTTTTTCTCTGTGAAAACTTTCTGGATAAGCCCACCCAGCCCTTTGCTCTTTGGCCTTGTTCTGAGCTATTTTACCCTTTGTGACTGATACTATTTATGTTGATGTTAACCCGACATTGTCTACCACATATATATTTATTTATATACTTTTATTTCTTGTTCCTTCAATTAGATTGAACTCTGGGAAATGAACAAAGGGTAGTGGAAGAGGAGGTGGGCCGGGGGCCGAGGTGAGGGTGATGGGCACTGCAGGGGGCACTTGACAGGATGAGCACTGGGTGTTATGCTATATGTTGGCAAATCGAACTCCAATAAAAAGAAAATAAACAAAAAAATTCATAAAAAAACAAGACAAAACAACAGCAACCAAAAAATAGATCCTTAGGTCTTCAAGGCAGAGTATCCCTTCACTCTCTTTCTCTCTCTCTCTCTCAAAATCTATCTCATTTTTCGTTGTACCCAACACACCATGTAGAGTGATGATTTTCTTCAAGTGCTCAACAATAAATTTTAAAAATATTTACACAACACGATCTTCTCATTCAACTTTACAATTCTTCTATTTATTCCACCCCCTCCCTGCAATGGAACTACTGATGTGTCGTCTTAATGCCTAGTTCCATGTGGACTCCTGTCCCCTACTTTTTTGGAGGAAGGGCATTCATCACCCTTGACCCAGGAAAATCAACTTTGATCTTTTGCTTCATTTTCTATGTATTTACTTTTCTTGAAATTGTCCGCATGCAGTTGTTTTTCTTCATAATCAAATTAAAACAACTCATTTCTTGGCTGTTTCTCTTTTTTCTGAGTTACCTTTCTTCTTCCATACAATGATCACGCACAAGGACAGCTTTTGCATTTGTGTGCCTTGATTTTATGCAAATATCAATTTAATAGTTATTCTACCTTAACAAGAAAGTGGTTTTTACCCCACAATATTTTTCAAATCTAATGTAAAATGGTATACATTGGAACAATTAAAAAATATTGCCCATTAAAATAGCCTGGATTCAATTTTTTGGAGTTAACTATGGTGTGTGTGTGTGTGTGTGTGTGTGTACAGTATTTCTTTTCATAAATATATAGTTACATCCTATCTTATAGCTTGTTTTCCTCATGGAATTAAAGTATCTTCTACTATAACATTGTTGTATTGTTTTTCATATTACTAAAATAATGCTTATTTATTGGATTTAATATTTAGAAAATATATAAATTAGAAAAAGGAAAATAAAAATTGCTTATAACCAGGTACTCAGGATGAACACTGTTCATGTTTTCACCCAGGTAGCATATTGTGAACTGTATTCCATGTCATTATATATTTTCCACTACATCATTTTTTACATATTAAGACATCTTAGGGCAATATTTTATCCTATGCATATTGAGTGATTTGTTTGATCCAGTTAGATTATTAAATATTAGTTTTCCATTCACATTCCTGTTTTTTTATCTTGATAAATTCTTATCTTAAATTGAACTAGTACACTATGAAATATGTTGCTAAATTGTCTTCCAGATAGCATACATCCATTGACATGCGACTTAGAGGTAGAGTATATGTGAGTGCTTGTTTACATGAGATCCTGATGTTACAGAGTTTTAGTCCATGATTTTGTTTTGGTTTTTCTTTTCCTTTTTTTTTTCTCTTACAAATTCATAGGTATGACGAGCTATCATATTATTTTGTAACTGTATATTTCCTGAAATAATAATGGAATAAAAAATTTTAAGAGTTCCAGGCTATTTGTATTTCTTTTATGAACTGCTTATTCTCATTGGTTAGGATTTTTTTTTGTACTTATGTTGGAGAGATCCCTTTAAAATGAAATTGGTAACTGTATTCTAGGTTGTAAATTATCTTCCTGGTTTGTTTTAAATTTACTTTTTATATTTCTCACAGTGATTTTTGACATATAAATACTTTTGTCAATTTATGAATTTATTTTGATATATGTATTCAGAAAGGTCATTCAATGCTTAAGACTAAACATTCACTATATAGTTTTAAATTGCATTTTATTTTTTATATTTAAATACTTAACATACTTGGTAGTAATTGATGATGTGAGCTATGCTAGGTTTTTTTGTTTTTATTTCTTTTTTTTAAAGACTTATTTATTTATTTATTTATTTATTTATTTATTTATGAGAGAGAGAGAGAGAGAGAGAGAGAGAGAGACAGGCAGAGGGAGAAGCAGCCTCCCTGTGGGGAGTCCAAGGTGGGACTGGATCCCATAACCTGCATTAGGCCCTGGGCTGAAGGCAGCGCTAAACCGCTGAGCCACCCGGGCTGCCCAATGTTTTGTTTTTCTTGAAATGGTGCAAACTGCGTTTTTTTTTTTTTGTTTTGTTTTGTTTTTACTATTATTTCTATTATTCTATATAATCCATATTCTTTACAGATTTGAAATTTATTTTGTAAAATACAGGCAAAAATGCTTCTTTCAGGTTTACACAGCTTCACTCTTTTTTCCTCTTTATTTTGTTTGTAGAATTTAATTCAGCTTTCTTCATTTGATTCTTGGCTAACTTTATTTTCCCAGTTCAAGATGCAGGTGTGCTATGCTTTTGGGATCTCTAAAGGGGAAGTCCTCTTTCCCTGCCCTCCTGCTCCACCCTTGGCATCCCATCCTTGTTACGGAAGGCCATTGTTCCAGCTCGATTTTGAAGATATTCTGGTTTTCTACCGCGGAAATCTAGTAAAGACTATTGAGTTCTGTGCGACTTTGTGGTTTCATCTTAAATCTCTTCCTTTCCCTAAAATGCCATAACCTTTTTCTTGAATTCATTTTGTGCCAACAGCACCACTTTCCCACTTCCCTGGTAACCCTGAAACATTTCTTTTTTTTTTTTGTGAATCTCAGATTTTGTTTTGGGTTGTGTTATCACCTCACCACCTTTTTTTCCCCTCTGCCTGGGCCGGTGTGTCATCCTCACCAGTGTGGAGTCCAGCTCCCTCCCAGAGGCTCAGGCAGGGTCAGGTTCCTGCCTTGTCCACTTTCCCTGTCCTGTGAAGTCTTCCAACTCCATATACATTGTGTGTTCTTGGATGCACGCTTCCTAGTAACTAAGCGTTCCTGTTTGGGGCAGTACAAGTGCTGTATTTTTCTCTGCAGATGATTTATTCCCTTTGTGTCTTGCCTGTTTTTGTTTAAGTCTTTTAATATACTCCAAGGTTATCTTTCAAGCCCTTTCTGTACCTCAGCTGCTTCGTGTTATCTCAACCTCTGCCCTGCGTATGTCAATCGTATTCTCCTCCTTTTGTCCCACGGAGCTCACCAGATTTAAGGCAGTTGCTTTTTGTCTCTGGTCAGGTAAGTCTGCTTTTGTTCTTCACACTCTTGAGAGTATGGGTGTTTTTTTCTTTTTTACCCAGGTGTCCTGATTTTCTATCTCATCTTTTGATGAATGATTTGTTTTCACCTTTACTTTTTTTTTCTCTTTTTCATTTACTTTTTCTCTGTATTGTGGCCTCTCTTGTATTTCACATTTCAATTTTCTTTTTATCCCGTCTCTTGTCACCTCTGTGTCTGAAGAGCATTATGTTTTCTTTAATCCTTCACATGTTATTGCAGCCAAGCTAAATCACCTTTGCTTTTGATAAATGATCCACTTTTCCTTTTAAAATCACAGTAAGTACTTTTATATATATTTACTTTTTAAAATGATGGTCCATCTGATCTTTTTTTTAATACCTGATATTCTTTTATTTTTACTTCAACTAACGTTTTATGTATCTGTCACGCTCTGCATCCCTCAACTATTTATGAATTCTGTATTTTTCTCTTTTAAATCCTGAAAACATATTGGTTTTCTAATATATTCAGAGTATATTATTTTCTTACATCTTAAATACAAAATTGCCATAGTGACTAAAAACATTAATTTATTCGGTGAAGACTTATAGAAAACTTATTTACTTAACCACATGCCAGAACAAAGAGGGATACACAAGAATGTTGAAGAAATATTAATTTGGACTACCTCAGACTGGGAAGACTTTAGGAAGAGTAGGAATTTGAGCAAGACATACAGAATTGATAGGTTTTGGATGCTTTAAGTAGAGAAGAGGTTGCCAAGTACCACAATTTTTCTTTTATGGTTTAGAGAACAATTCACAGTTTTGGAGATAGACCAAACTAAAGTGATTCAAAGACAGTCAGACACTAACAATCACCAGCACATCAAGTGCCATTTATTTTCAGTGAGGAGATCGAGAAAAAAAAAGAAGAAAAATGAACTGAAAAATGGCCTTTAAAACCATTAATATGGGGCTAATCCTTAGAAAGGATCACAGCAATGTATCCCAGGTAATTAGGGAGCTGTAACGTCCTTTCTACTGTCAACATTTTTTTTTTGTAATTTATAAATTGTTGTTGCCTTGTTTCAACTTTTAATCTATTATCTTAAATTTGTCATCAACCAATCTGTAAATCAATGAATATTGTTCAATGAAATGCCATGTATTGAAGGAGATATAAAAAGGATTGCTTTCAAGGAGTTTCTAGTCTCATACAGAAACAAACTTTTACTTTTTAGAAGGTTTAGAACATTAGATGAAGTGATAAAACTGATGATGAAGCCTTAAGGCTGTATGAATTCAGAAAATACAAAGAATATCCCACCAAAATCTAGACAATAACTGAAGGTAGAATTAATCAACAAAGTCATTATGTAGGTATAAAAATACAGCTGGACCTTGAGAGGTACCTAAGTAGAATAAAGCAAAAGAACATTCTAAGGACATAAATATCTAAAGATAATTACATGTCTTAGCCCACGAAGTCTGATTAGTATGACATCCATTTACTTGTTAATTTACCTAACCATCGAATATTGAGCATTGTGCCAGGTTTTCTTTTAGGCATTGAGATAATAGTGATGAACAAGACAGACAATAGCTTTACACAAATGGAGTTTAGATGCTCTGGAGAGGCTGTACTCAATAAAGGAAAAAATCCAATAAGCAGAGAAGCTGATATTAAATAGTAGAAGTGCTATGAAGAAATTAACTACTGTAATGTGACAGAGAGAGAGGGGAGAGGGAATATAATTAGTTTTGGGTAATCAGGAGCTGCCCCTAAATGGTGAGAAGTCAGTCACAGGAAGATCTAGGCAACATATTCCAGGAAATGGGAGAAACATAGATGGAGCTTAAGGCATGAATAAGAATGGATTTGTTGAGGTAGAAAATCATAGGAAATAAGAACTGAGAGATAAATGTAGGCAGACCATACAGGGCCGTGATGGCCTTGATAAAGTGTCTATTGGCCATTGAATGCACTCGTTTGTAAATTATTTGTTCACACTTTGCCTATAGTTTTTAGAGAAATCTGGTTCTCTTATTATTATTCTACCTGAGGTTCATAACTTCTTAAATCTGAGGGTGGATGTCTTTTATCAGTTTTAAAAATTTTTAAGCAAAACATCTTTTAATATTGCTTCTAATTCTTTCTTCTGGCACTCCTGTTATATGTATGTTAGACTTATGTACTCTGTTTCATATGCCTTTTAAATCCTTTCCTGTATTTTCTGCCCTCTTATTTCTTTGTGTTTTGATCTATTTCTATCAAATTTTTCACCTTGTTGACTAGCCCGAATCCTTACTGCTGTTTAATTTATTATTTTTCTAAGGTGTGCGATTTATATTTGATTATTTTTCTAGAACATATTAAATAGCTGTTTTAAAATCTGTTTGCTTGAATGTCTTTCATAGTTATTTTAAAGTCCTGTCTACTAACTTCAATGTCTGGACTATCTGTGGGCCTGTGTATATAGTCTGCTTGCTTTTTTATTTTTTGTTTTTATTTTATTTTGTTTATTTATTCATGAGAAACTCAGAGAGAGAGGCAGAGACACAGGCAGAGGGAGAAACAGGCTCCTGTGGGGAGCCTGATGCAGGACTCGATCCCAGGACCCCGGGATCATGCCCTGAGCCAAAGACAGACACTCAAACGCTGAGCCACCCAGGTGTCCCTGTTCGTTTTTTTAACTGATGATGATTATCCTACTTTTTTGGTATGCTTGGTAATTTTTTATTAAAGGATGGATATGTTATTTTGACAATACTAGAATCTTCAGGAAACACTCCCATTGCCTGGAGAGGATTTGATTGTTTTCTGTCAGGGAAATAGAAGAGAGACACATAATCTTTACTGAAGTCCAATCCCTTTCGAGTTTGCCTTATTTTTAGGGTTAGCTCAGTATGGGTTTTAACTGAATATTTGGGATGTCTGCCATGGCTCTTCTTCACTGATGGTTCTTGAATTCTATATCCAGCACTAGGAAACTGCTGATGTTTCTGTTTGGCTATTTGACTTCTTAAAGTTGTTTTTTGTTTGGTTTGGGAGAAAGATCTGGACTATGGATGTAGATTTAGAGTCATCACCATAGAAATGTTAACTGAAATCCTGGAAAGAGAAGAGGGTTTTGGACAAGTGTGAAAGGATTAAGTTGAAAAAGTAAAGAGAGATAGAGCTCTGAGGAATACCGGCAATGCACACATGACTACTTTAGGAGTAAGAAGCAAAAAGAGTAAGAAGAGGTCAGAGAAGCCAAGAGTGTAGCATAATGGAAGCCAAAGACAGAATTTCATGAAGATGTTCTCAAGTTTCCAAAGACATATATCAGTGGGTCTAAGAGCTGTGAAGAGTTCATTTGCTCTATTTTGCAAGCTAATAAGATACTGATAGAAGACATGAGACTCTCAAGTCAGCCAAAGGACTGTATTGTCTGTAGCTGAGCAGACAACATGAACTTCATGTTCACATCTGTTCTCTTGTCTTCCAAGTTCCAAGAGGACAGTGAAGAGTGGACCCAAGTGATTCGGCACACACAGTGAGTGTGAATGGCAGACATGGATCTATATGCTGAGGAAA
This sequence comes from Vulpes vulpes, assembly GCF_048418805.1. Lineage (NCBI taxonomy): Eukaryota > Metazoa > Chordata > Mammalia > Carnivora > Canidae > Vulpes > Vulpes vulpes. The sequence goes on along the minus strand of NC_132784.1, from coordinate 102,188,520 downwards.
CCCCAATCTTTTCACATGGGCTATCAGCAAATGCCCAACTTTGCCTGGGAAAAAGGCATTATCTTCATTATACAGGGCAGCAAATAATATGCTTATTCTCTGAGAGAAGTCTCTATCTTCTAAGAAGATATGGTATATAAAAATCCTCGAGAAGATATTCCACAACAAAAAGCTATCAGTGTCTCTGTTCTCAAGATATGTAAAAATATGAGAAATTCCTGAAAAACTGTCTCTTACAAAGAGGACAAAATAATTACCAACAAAACTAATATTTATTCATATATCTTGTGCTATCATTTATCTCATTTCCTCATCATAACAACTCTTAGGTACATTCCCTTATTGTATTTATTTTACATATAAAAGTAGATATTGGGACACCTGGGTGGCTCAGTGGTTGAGCATCTGCCTTTGGCCCAGGGCGTGATCCTGGAGACCTGGGATCAAGTCCCACATTGGGCTTCCTGCATGGAGCCTGCTTCTCCCTCTGTCTTGCCTCTCTCTGTGTCTCTCATGAATAAATAAAAAAATCTTAAAAAAAATAAAAGTAGATACTGATGAACTTACCCTAAGTCAAACAGCTAGCAAGTGGCAAAGCCAAAATATCAACTTGGACACTCTTTTAAGTCCTACCACATCCTAACTCAGTCTATACAAAAAAGCTATAAAACAATATTCATTGGCTAAAGGAACATCCTGGTCACTGGTGACTTCACTAAACTGACAGGGACAGAATGCAGATTAAATTGCAAAATGATTGGGATGGGTATAAATGTAGGCCGTGAACATGAAGAACTTATTTGAGATACTTGATTGCAAAGAGTAGTAACAAAGGACTCAAGAAAGGTTTTTTTTTTTTAATTCAGAGAGATTTTTGATTGGTTATGCATGGAAAGGAATTAAAAAAAAAAGGGAAAAAATAGCATGGAGTTTGGGGGCAAGCAATTGACAATATTCCAAGAAAAAAGGGCCAAAAAAGATAAAGGCCAGTGCACTCATGGAAAAATAGAGCCACCTCTTCCATTAGAACAGGAGGATTTTGCAGCTGTGCTGAGGTTGAAATAGTTCCTACTTGATGGCTTCTCTTTGATCTGTGAGGTTGAAGGTAAGGTCATCGGCTGAGTTTAAAATGCAGGTGACTGGAGAAAGTGGTTTGATTTTGAGAACAGAGTAGCTCTCTGTGAAGAACAGGTGAGAGCATCTGCAAGGAGCAGGGTATGAGTTTCTTTAGTGATACTCAGGTCCTATTCTGCTGACATGGACAAACTGGGGAGCTGGATCATGGTTGAGATTTGCCAGGACAAAGAGAAGAGGGGAAATAAGGATATTGAAAGAAAGTGGGGTTGATGTGATTGGCCATGAAATCTAAGCTGGACAGGAAAAGAAGTGAAGGCAGTGGGAAGCTGGCACATAAGGAGAAAGCAAAAAGGTGGCCAATGAACTTAAAATCCTGGTAAGTAAGCATTATGTGGTGAAGTAATTGAGTGAACAAGCTGGAATAAATAGAGGGTTGGAATCCTATTTTTTAAGATGAAGTTATGTTTCATTAGCCATCAAAACCATAACCTCTGTTACTTTACATCATGTCAAGAATATTATGAGTCATAGACAGGAAAGCTTGAGAATTAAGCCCTTGAACCTTTCTTTTTCACTGAACAAATGTCGAGGTGGGCAGTGTCTATGGCAGGCACAGATAAAGTACTTTGTGATGTTGCCAGGAAGAAAGACACAGCCATGACAGAGCACCTAAATTATAGGAAACTCTCTGTCAGAGGAAATAAGGAGTCCAAGGCAAAGAAAATGTATGTTCTCTCAGAGTGTTAAAGCACTAGTGTTAGATAGCTACAAAGCACACCTGGGCTCTTTCTGTCTTCGCTATTGTGAATAGAACCACAATGAACATGGTGGGCAGATATCTTTTCAGGATTCTGATTTTATTTCCTTTGCCTGTATACCCAGAAGTGAAATTATTGGTCCTATGGTAGTTGTATTTTTAATTTTTCGAGTCATTTAAATTCCCATAGTGTTTTCGGTAGTGTCTCTAACAATTTATATTCTCACCAACCATGCATACCATGCATTGAGCTTCTCTTTCTCCGTATCCTCACCATTATTTGTTATCTTTTTTTTTTTAATAAGATGTTTATCTAGGATGTCTGGGTGGCTCAGTGGTTGAGCGTCTGCCTCTGGCTCAGGTCATGATCCCGGGGTCCTGGGATCAAGTCCCACATTGGGCTCCCCACAGGGAGCCTGCTTCTCCTTCTGCCTGTGTCTCTGCCTCTCTTTCTGTGTCTCTCATGAAAAAATAAATAAAATCTTTTTTAAAAAAGAGTTTATTTATTTAGACAAGGGGATGGACCAAAGGGAAAGGGAGAAAGAATTTCAGATTCTGCAGTGAGCTTGGAGCCCAGTGTGGGACTCAATCTCAACAACCCTGAGATCATGACCTGAGCTGAAATCAAGAGTTAGACACTCAACTGACTAGTCAGCAGCTGCCCCTGTTATCTCTTTTTAAAATTTTTATTTTTATTTTTTATAATAGCCATTCTAACAGATGTGAGGTGCTATCTCTTTAGGTGAAGGTGGTCAGAGGGTACAAACTTGAATAAGGCTACAACATGAATAACTTCTGGGGACCTAATGGTGACTATAGTTAAAATTTTTTTTTTTTAGTTTTTTATTTATTTATGATAGTCACAGAGAGAGAGAGAGAGAGAGGCAGAGACACAGGCGGAGGGAGAAGCAGGCTCCATGCACCGGGAGCCTGATGTGGGATTCGATCCCGGGTCTCCAGGATCGCGCCCTGGGCCAAAGGCAGGCGCCAAACCGCTGCGCCACCCAGGGATCCCTAATGGTGACTATAGTTAACAGTATTACACTGCAAATTTTAAAGTTGTTAAGAAAGTCAATCTTCAAATTTTCACCACGTGAAGAAATTGCAACTATGTGAGGTGGTAGATGGGTTAACCAACCTTACTGTGGTAAGCATTTTACAACATACACATGATATCAAATCATTGCATTGTATACTTTGCACTTACACAATGTTATATATCAATTATATCTTAAAAACCTGAAAAAATTAAGCTCATCTGCTCTCAGGATCAGCTTGAGATCTAATGTTGATATTGGTAAAGTTTTGATGTAAATGAGGTTTGTTTTCATTTGCCCTTCCCCTCCTCTTCTGTGCTTTTCCCCCCAGTTTTTGATAACTTTCTCCTCTTAGGTGTTGAGAGCATCTGAATCCCAACCCATGGCTGTATTATTGCTTTTTAGTTACAATTCAACTGGGGGATACTTTTCAGATTTTATCTGCAGCACTTGATTATATGGTGAGAACTTCCTCTTGAAATTTATTCTTTTCTTGTAATTTCTTTTACTTGGTATGGTTTTTCTCCATTTTAAACAGTCCCTTTTCAATCTCCTGAGTGACTTTCTTTTTCTCCATTCACCTCTTTATTGATGTGCTCAAAGTCTTGATGATTGGCCATTACAGAAGACGTTGCTAATAGCTTACCCATGTCTATTACATTCCTGTATATCAGTTGCATGCCCATTTTTTCTTCCTCCTTAGAAAACTTGTTTTTAATTGAGTTCATTGTTCAACACCTTAAAAACTAGTTGTTCTAGTCTCTCTGGATGTAAGATGTGATCACATGAGTAGAGTGACTAATCATCCCAGTTTGCCTGGAACTGAAGAATTTTCTAGATGAGGAGACGGTCAGTAATAAGACGGGGAAAATCATAGGGAAACCTGGGTTAATTGGTCATGTCACATCTATCCGACTTACATCTAGTCAATGATATGTAAAGGAAATGTCATGCGGAGTGTAGCTTTTTCTTTAAAAGAGAGTAGGCCTGCTGTCTTCCTCTTTCTACCTGATGAAATTATTACTGCTCCAAAAACCGTATTGGAACTTGAACTGACCTCCAAGAAGTAGAGCAGAAAACTTAGGTGCTTGAGTCCCCAGTGATGCTATGGAGTCATCCACTATTATACTGCTTCCATTATTCTGGATTTTTAATCTTGTTTTTTTTAGCTGAATATAAGTCCAGGGTTATGGCCCTCTTCCCTTCCTTGCCATTCCCTTCTCCTCTCCTTGTACTTCTAAGGTGGAAAGTAACATCTTTCACTTTAATGGCATAAAATATCACTTGTTTGGTCTTATATGAGCTCTGGACTCCTGTATGTAATTTTCTTGGCCAGCTCTACCTAAATGATCCATGTGCCAAATCAAGACTTATTATTTTCATGTGAAAGATTGCTCCTCTACATTTCTTATCTTTATGCATAGACAGATCTTCATGTTGTACAAGACAAAAGTTAGGCAGTCATTCTTGAATTTCTTTCAGATTCAATGGATGGTCAGTCTTTCTTAATCATATATCTAAAATCTAACCTTTCTACTCTAAATTTGCATTAGTTTAGGTCCTCATTTTGTCTTTCCTGGGCTATTAAATAGTCTCAAATACTTGTAACATACGCATTCTTATTGATAGTACAGCTAGGATTACCTTTTCAGAATGCAATGCTATGTGCCTCTCTCGTGTTAAAACCCTTGCTATTGCCTTCAGGGAATAATATGAAATCAATAGTTCAGTCTATAATGTGCTTCAGAGCTGGTCTGCTCTACCCCTGCCACATCCCGTTTTGCCAATTTATCACATGCATACTAGTGTTTCTCTTGTACTAGACAGACACACTGCTCTAAGTATGCCAGATACTCCCTTCATGCAGGGCCATTGCACATGCAGCTTCTTTTACCTAGAACATTCTTCTCTCAACTCTGATCAAAAACTAAAAGAGAGGTTCCCAAATCCTCCTGGTTCATGACACCTTTAGTGGCTCAGTGATTTTATCACAGCACCCGCAGGTATTAATATGTATTTATATCCCAACGACTCCATAACCATCTTAAACAGTAATACACTTACACTGAAAGAAAAACTTTTTTTAAAAAAAGGTTTTATTTATTTATTGGGAGAGACTGAGAAGGGAGAGAGAATGAGAGAGAGCATGAGCTGGGGGAGGGGCAGAAGGAGAACCAGACTCCCCATTGATTGAGGAGCTCCATGTGGGGCTGGGTCCTAGGATCCTGGAATCTTGATCTGAGCCAAAGACAGATGCTTAATTGACAAAGCCACCCAGGTGCCCTGAAGAATATACTTTTTCTTTCTTCTTTTTCTTACCTTTCTTTCTTTCTTTCTTTCTTTCTTTCTTTCTTTCTTTCTTTCTTTCTTTCTTCTTTCTTCTCTTTTCAAGATTTTATTTATTTATTTGAAACAGAGAGAAAGAGCACAGTGGGGAGGAGGGTTAGAGGCAGAGGGAGAAGCAGGCTCCTGCTGAGCAGTGAGCTGGATGCAGAACTCGATCCCAGGACCCTGAGATCATGACCTGAGCCAAAGGCAGACACTTAACCAAATGAGCCACTCAGGCACAACTTATATTTCTTTCTTAACTACGATTATTTGTTAGAGGGGTGTGTGCATCTGTTGGGTATTGCATAATTTCTCAAGCTTACAATTGTATTGGATCTTGCCACCTTAATTTCTTATTCACATTGATGTTAGCGTGCCAGGATTTTTTTTTTTTTACCTTGAAGCTACAGCTCTACAAACATTCATCATCAAAAGGAATACAATTTGATCTCATGTTAAAATTGTGAACTATTTTGAGGTAGCATTTCTTATGCTGTCTGACATTCTACTGTTTCCTTAGAAATTTAAAAATATTCCATGGTTCTCCAGTGAGTGTGCTGTAGCATTCCAGAGTACCTTGGCAAATGGTTTGGGGACCACGATGCTAAAAGCTTGGCATTGAAAACAGTTCCACAAGAGTTTATTCTTTCATTTAAGAAGGTATCAATTGTTCTGCTCAAAAAGTGATAATTGGTACAGACTGTTACAGACTCTGAGTCTGTAAGTCTAACGTTTTTATCTTAGACTTCACTTTAAGTCTACACTAAATGGCATTTGAATTTAAAGGATGGGCTGGATGTATCAAATGAGTGAGGGAGGCTAAAAATTAAAAGGTGAGCAATGGGAAATTTTCCTTATCGGACTATAGCCAGGCAGTAGACATTGAAGTGTACCACCCAGATTGCCCCTTCGAGTTAGAAGAATTCATCCGCCAGCTGTTGGAAGTACTGACTGCTAATGGAGCCTGAGAATTGCACTTGGTCAAAAATGAGCTGCCTTGCTTTGGCCAAGGGACTGGCTTAGACTTCTGTTGAACTGCATCATTGTCCAATCATTCCCTTGACCTGATCTTCCTTCTCTTGTTTGCCCAGAAGGGTTTTGGTACCCAGAGTACTTTCTGATAAACTTGTTGCACAAAAATCTCCATTTTAGAATGAAACCAGATAACTTGACCTAAGACAAGTCGTTAAGATGAGCACATAAAATGTCTTTTAATCCAGGTATTATTTTTCCTTAGGAATAAACCCCTCTGAAATAGTATGAATTTGTTACTTCTTTGAATTTGTCTATTACTGTCATTAATTGTATTAAGTACAGAGTCTTAGGAACAATAAATTGAGATATATCTTTTCTCATTAATAAATTTTTCAAAATCTTACTTCATATTATGATAAAGCAAAGACAAAAGAGACAGAGACTGGGGCAGAGAGAGAGAGAGATAGAGAGAGGGACAGAGAAACAGTTATATATAGCATATGACATGCCTCCTTTTCCTATCAAAAATTAGTACATAAATTCTAAGACTTGGGAAAATTTCATACCACTAGAAATGATGATACATGTATTAGTATCTCTAGTCTTTTAGCATTTAAAAATAATAAAATTCTTAATCATTTCCTGTGAACAAATTGTCTTTAGTATTTTCATTAGATAAAAACATGCATATAAGTAAGAGCATGTCAAGATTTTTTTTGCTTTATTGCTTATCCAAAAGACATGAAACAATGACCTTACTAAATCTGTTCAATTAAGTCCAGAGTCTTCTTAGAAGTTGAATAAATATAAATTCTGAATTTTTTAATATAGTGATTTAAAAAACATTAAATTGAAAGGGGAATAGTAAGAGCAAAGGCCTTCACTAGGTCACAGTAGAAAAACAGTGTCACACTAGTAAAATGGCTGATATAAAGCTTGGGAGTGGCACATGCTGTGGAGAAAGGCAGAGGGCTGGGGTCGATCCAGCCTTAGAATTGAATAAGTCTGGCCCAAGCAGCCTCTCTAGTTAGTGGATAATCATCTGGGTACACTGGAGGGGTCTTAAGTAGCTCTTGCAGTGAGATATGGGCACACACAACACGGCACTCAGGGAATTGGTGCTCTTCTATGAATCTGACATTTTTGGATAGGTGCGTGTCAGGAGCAGAAAGGCTAAGAGGATTTCTGGATTCACAAAATTTGTTGTTAAACTACATCTTTGCCAAACTATGTCTTTTATTTTTCGAGCTATTGTGGGATGGTTCATTTCTTCAAGGTTAAAATCACTTAAAAATTGACAACATAACAAACATTGACAATGTAACTGTTTCAATTTTATTTTCATTTGGGTCAATTTTAGAGTGATGACTCACAAGAAGTAGTTGAGAGACAGCTGTTAGGAGAAAAAGTTCAATTCATGACTCCTTTAGGCCGACAGATGGTGCTCACGTATTTGCTAAGACAAGTTAGGCAGCTATGAAGAGGAAAAACATCTTTCAAACAATTTGATGGCATGAAACCTAAGGCTGTGGAATAATGACAATGTACTTGAATTTTACCATATTGCATTTGAAATGTAAACAACTTAATTTAAAAGATACCCTTTAAAAATGCTTTATTAAACAGCAGCCTTCCACAAGAGAGCTAATGTACCTAATTAAAACATTTGTGAAAGATGCAGGATCCTGCAACCATTTTACTATCTTCCATTCCAATAACAGACCTGGAAGGGAAGTGGGAGACTGGCAAAAAAAAAAAAAAAAAAAAAAAAGGAAATAGTGAAATAATATGTTAAAGGCGTAAATGCTGATTTGAAAATCAGAATTTCATTCTTTTGTATATAAAAATGAACATTGGGCTTTCTATGTCTGCATAAGACATGTAGTTCAGTGTCGCCATAACATTTATTGAGTATCAACTGTATACCTGGTATTGTGATAAGTATTTTACATTCAAGATTTCACTTCATCCTCAAAACAACTTTAAGAAGTAGATCTAACTTGGGGCGTCTGGGTGGCTCAGTGGGTTTAGTGTCTGCATTCAGCTCAGGTCATGATTTCAGGGTTCTTGGATCAGCCCCATGTGGTGTTCCCTGCTCATCAGGGAGTCTGCTTCTCCCTGTCCCTCTGCTGCCCACCCAACCCCAGCATAAGCTCTCTCTCTCAAAAAAGTAAATAATTTTTTTTAAAGAAGTAGGTATAATTTTTATGAAATGCATCTCACAGAGAGGGAGACTGAATGAAATTCATGAAGAGATGGCAAACAGTTGGAGTCAACTTTAGAACCCAAGTCATCTAATTTTAAAGCTCATAGTCTTAACCACTATGCTGTAACAGCTCTGGGAGTCTGTTGCCTACAATTTGAATTCCAGATTTATAGAATCTATTATTTAAACCCTGCCAGATCATTATTACTCTTTTGTGCAATTATTTTCATAAACACATTTGGAGGTAGTAGGCATATATTCTAGAGTCCTTTGTCCAATTCCAAAGAATGCCAGCAATGCCACTCACTAAATTTTCTTCATCTAGACAATCACTGCACTACTGCTGATTTTAAGGGCTGTTGTGAGACATAGAAACACATCTAGTGCTTACATTCAGTACATACCTACCATGTGGAAGTAATTATTTTCAGAAAATACCTAACAAAACCAGATTACTTTCTAGAAGTAAACTCTAAACCAGCAGTGAGAAAAGAAAGTCCCATGAAGAAAATGACTAAAGGCAAACATTCATCCTTTGAGTAAAATTAGAACATACATTTCTAGTACAGGTCTGTTAACTCTAAAATAGTCATTAAATATATAGCATCAGAATTGTTCATGTGAAGATTATTTTTTAAGTTGCCAAATAATTCCTTACTAAGAGGTTCATAAAATGATACATTTTGAAATTGTAATTTGTTTTAATGCATTCATAATGTGATGCAATTGACATATTTTGTAAAGTAAATTACATAAAGTGAGATGAAAGTTAGATGATTATTCCAGATCATCAAATCCTAGTATTTTTATTACTGAATCAAGATTATATAAAATTTTATGCTATTAATTATCATGCATATTTCTTTTACCCATAAAGTTCTAGATTAGTTTATTTCCTGGGGAAAAAAATCCTGTGATGAGTCATAGCTGAATCAAAATTTTCCTGAATTTAAATAATTACCTTGGAAATAATAAGTGTACAACAAATTCATGAAGCGAGGGCTACCCATACAATTAAGGTAGTCAGGTTTGTTTGTATATTTGGTGTTTTGATTAATTATAGCTATTTCCATTGTGATTTTTTTTCGACTATAATTCTCTGGTATAATTTAAATTTGAGAGTTCCCCAAAGTCGTAACATAAATGTATGTTTAAAAAATCCTCAGTCCCTTGGTGAATTTATTTTAACACATCACCTCCTGCATTTCATTACATGGATTAGTCTTTAAAAATGGAGAACAGCTGGCCTTCGCCTGCTGTATAACATTTTCCCATGTTCTTCTCCAGGTTAAATAACCCCAATTCCCTCAGCCTCTCATCCTAAATCCTATTTTCTAACATTTAAATCACTCTGCTGATCAACCTGGCCCTCTTCAAATTTACTCACCTCTGTGTTATGCTGAGCAGTCATAATTCATTAACCTATTCTCAATCAGTAATAGAGCGGCTGCCACTCACTGTGTTCCCTGCTGTAGAAGAAAGGGCCCATCCAGGAGAACAGCCACTGACACAAAAAATGGAGTTGTTTCCAACCACTCTTTGGACCCACACATTTGTTTATACTCATGTCTATCAAAATAAAAATTTACATGGTAGGCACTCGTGCCAAGCCTAGTACTCCTATTCATTAGACTTGTATTAGTACATGCAATGTTTCTGGCTGCTGATGTAGGTTGAGCAATACAGACCTGTCCACTTGGTCCTTATACTCCAATGGGGGAGTCTGATAAAACCAGAAATAAACAGTAAGTATTATGAAAAAAATCAAGTATTTGTGTTGGGAAGAAAAATAATTAAAAAATTGAAGAATGTTTATGCATAGGGAATGATAAGGAAGAAGTCAAGTGTAGTTATTTCTTCTCTTTATTGATTAGTAGATAAAGGTTTGAATCTATAATAACATAATAATACTTGTGCTGATAAAGGCTAATGTTCATAGAGTGTGCATAGATTGGTAATCATGCATTATATCAACTCTTGTACATGCATTGTCTGATTGAATCAACAGATAAGCGTTTTATACAACAGCTACTATGACTAGTCTTACTTCCCATTGCTAAGACTGAGGTCAAAGAATTTGAGTGACTGTGAATTTATCCAACAACTAAGGAGGAAGGCCTGGATGCAAAATCAGGTCTGTTCTGTGTCTAGAGCTTAATTCCTTGAACCCCCACATGGTGCTGTTGGGACAAGAATGGAGAGGGAAATCCTCTTTTTCTGTAGGTCTGAGAAACAGTAATTATTAAAACAAAAGCTTTGTCCTTCTAAGACAAGACTCTATCGCTCTGCTCTTCCCAGCAGGATATATCACAAGTGTCTTTTATTACTCAAGCATTTCCTTGGGAGCTTCACCCCATTGGCTCCCTCCAAGTAGCTTTACAAAATATTCCCTCCAACTCTGGTAGTACTCTCCCTGAGACTATGGAAAAAGATTTTCTTAATAGGGAGTTATATCACCTCAATGCTTTTATTTGTTTATTTTTTGTATAGTATCAGCTTATATGGGCAGTTTGGGTGTTTTACCCCGAATCTGGCTGGTTCAGAATAACCATACCAGGTACAACACAGGATCAGGTGCAAAGGGCTTGAGATCTTGGGTCTAATAAGGTACTCTGTCTATCAACTCGGCATATGAACTCAATGCTCTGGACAATATAGACAAAAGATGGAGAAAAATCCATGCTTTTGTGTCTGGATTGCCAAAACTCCTTGCTAGACCACACACATACCAACAATGAAATTCTCCACAGGTGGGAGTTTTCGTAACTTATGATCTTAACCATATGATTTATTTAATTTCTTTACTCTCACAGTATGTCTAAATAAAGCTTGTGTAAAGAAAATGATTAAAAGTATCACTCTAAGTCGGTTTATCCCCATGGCCATTGGTAGCTGTTTAAATCACGGACAATGGCAGGGTTAACTTCAAGGTCAGGATCTGCTATAAACCTCTAACCTCTGGTACCCCCTTCTCCGCTCTCTTTCCTGGAGGAACTGCCCTTCCCATATCATTTCTTCTCCATCCATTGCTATTTCTTCCCACTCATGGGACCTTCCCATTCCCACTCTTCTGCATAGACACTGCAAGAGATGAGCTTTAGGGACAAGAAAAACTGATGGTCCTCTTTTACATGGATGCCTTACAGGGAAAACTTTCCCTTTTGGCTCTACTCAAGGGTGCTTTTGGCTGCTCAAGCCCCAAGGGTGATGCCCTCTCTTTGGGTGCTTTGCATTTATAAATTGGGCCTGGCTTGTTGCAGATTAGTGACCCTTTTCTGGCTAAATTTATGATATTCTGCTTTCTTTCTGTAGGAGACAGAGTCAGGCTCATTATGTTGAAATAATATTTGCTGCTTCAAAGTTCTCAAAGAGAACCTTGGGCTCTTCAGGGGAAAGATACTATATAAATCCAATAAAGAATGAATACATAAATAATAAGAGGCTGGTCAATGCTGAGTACAGTGAGAAGATTTTTTTTTTTGCTACTGTGTAAGAGACACAATAAATTACATTTTTTCAAAAGTGCAGCAGTCTTATTAAAAGAAAGATTATCAGATATTTCCCTTTTCTCTTGAGGATAAAAGAAAAAGAAATAGGTTTAAATTGGAGTAGAAGGATTTTGGGTTAGACGCAATTTTCTCAACTTGAGCTTGGGGATGATACCTCTTATCTATTAGGATTATCAAGCAATTTAAGAGAATATATGTAAAATGTAATATATAATGATTTGCACATAGCAAACCTGCAATAACAGTGGGTCCAGTCAAACCTATAGTTTCATTGGTCAGATGTCTCTAGATGGCAAATAAGTTCTCGTATCACCTTTCCCTCTTCACTCTCTCCTTCTTTCTCCTTCTTCCCTCTTCCTTTTCTCTGGAAAAATTAATTGGCCATCCATTCAGTATCATGTGCTATATTTGGCACTACAAGCAAACCTGAGAAATCCACAGTCTACAAAGAGGTTGGGGCACACGTGAAGAAATATTTTCAGTAAAATATTCATAAAATAGTATATAATTGTCAAACTGGAAAAACTACTAGCCCAAGGCATGATAGAGGAAATACATGTGATGGTCTTTTTTTTAAGATTTTATTTATTCATTTATTTATTCATGAGAGACACAGAGAGAAGACAGAAACATAGGCGAGGGAGAAGCAGGTTTCTGGCAGGGAACCTGATGTGGGACTCGATCCCAGAACTCCGAGATCACACCCTGAGCCAAAGGCAGATGCTCAACCACTGAGCCACCCAGGCGTCCCACATCTGCTGGTCTTATTGGAACTACAGCACCTTAAAATCTTTTCTTGTGGCTCAAATACAAGTGAAATATCAATAAAGTTTCTGAAGACTGCTTGCTCTCTTCTTCCATATTTTGATGTTATCTCGTGGCTTCGAGGTTCACCTTCTTCATCCATCATCCCTTGTTGGATTCAGAACCAGTAAGAGGGAGATTTATGAATCAGCATTTAGGTTTCATCTAAAACCTTTCAAAAATTGTAATAAAGAGGACAAAAGGCACAAATACGCTAAGACAAAAGAATGGCAAAGACAGATTAGATGACAAAAGAAGTCAACCTTCTAGGAACTGAAAAGCAGATGATGCATGTTAACTGATTCAACAAAGAAGCCTAACTTTGTGTTGTAGGGGTTGGGGGCAATGTCAAAATGAGCAAATTTCCCTGGCTGAAGTACAAAATCCCAGGAAGATTCTAAAATGTTAGAAATCAGATACTCGAGCTGAAGCTGGGATTCATGGTATGTGTTTTTTTTTTTTCTTCTTTAAGATCTATTTATTTATTTCAAAGAGAGAGAGAGAGAGAGAGAGAGACAGTGGAGAGAGAGAGCAGGTGGAGGGACAGAGAAACAGGGAGAGAGAGAATCTTTAAGCAGAGGCCCCACTGAAGGCAGAGCCCAGTGAGGGGCTCCACCTAAGGACCCTGAGATCATGACCTGAGCCCAACCCAAGAGTCAGCTGCTCAATTGAGCAACTCGGGAGCCCCCATGGTATGTTTTTAAACTTTCTATATTTCCTCCTCACTTCCCACAGTCAAGCGACTCCATTTTTCCACTGGTAAAACACTGGAGTTTTACTTTCTGGAGAGGTGAAATTATAGGGTTTCTGTGTTTGCGACATGGGCACTCGAGGGTGGAGGTGGGACTCGCTATTAAAAACATAAGATTTTGTAAGTTTACTCACAGAACAAAACTCCATCTCACTGCTTTCCCCAACTTTATTCCTTGTATGTGAACATCTTATTGTGATATTCTTGTCCTCTGTGTTACCTCAACTCCCAACCCAAGGAGATTGTAAAGCTTCCTCCCCCAAATAAAATAACTAGTCCCAAATGATACTAAGAATCCCTCCAGGATTTGTCATTTTCAACCTTGCCTGCATGTTAGAATCTTCTGCAGGAAATTTTAAGTATTTTGATGTCTGTGTCTCACCTCAGATCAATTGAATCAAAATTTCTGGGGAGAGGCTGAAATACCAGTATGTTGTAAAGTACTCAGCAGCCAAAGTCGGGAACTACCACCCTGGAGCTCTGAGGCCTATCGGTCAACAAATCTTGTCATTATACACAGAGCTGCCAGTTTGTCTTTAGTGCTTTATTCATTATCACTAAGCAGTCGAAGAAAATTTTAATGTGGAAGAAAGAAACAAACAAAAAAAGAGAATATGAAATTCACAAAAACAATGTGTAAAGGAGCCAGACACTCCAAAATCTATAATTTTTTAAAAAAGGTTTTATTTATTTATTTTGGAGAGAGAGAGAGAGAGAGAGCACCAGTGAGGGTTGGGGCAGAGAGAGGGGGAGAGAGAATCCCAAGCAGACTTCATGCTGAGCATGAAGCCTAATGTGGAGCTCGATCCCAGGACCTTGAGATCAGAGCCTGAGCTGAAATCAAGAATCAGATGCCTAATGAACTAAGCCACCCAGGTGTCCCAATTTATAATGAGTTTTTTAAAAAATAAAGATAATGCATATATGAAAAAAGAACAAGTCCTTACACAAAAGATAAAATGAAAGAACAAAACAGAACTTTGGAAATTAATACAATATTATAACAGAAAAAAAATTAACCAATATTTGTAAAGTGAGTTGAAGCAATTTCTTCTCAAAAAGGAAAAATGATTCAGACCTAGCTCTGCCACATGCTAGATGTATGCTTTTAGGCTAATTACCTACCCTCTCTTTTCCTCAGTTTCTCTATCTACACAGTAAGAAAATAGTAAATAATTTTTTAGAAAAATATTTTATTTATTTATATATTTATTTACTTATTTATTTATAGAGTGAGTGGGAGGAGAGGCAGAAGGAAAGGCAGAGAAAGACTCTCCAGCAGACTCTGCATTGAGTGTGAAGCCCAAGGCAGAGCTCAATCCCACTTCCTCAGATCACATGGCCTGAGTCCAAATCAAGAGTCCATGACTTAATTGACTAAGCCACCCAAGTGCTCCTAGTAAATATTCTTTATAGTATTCTTGTGAGAATCAAATGAGCTAATAGGTGCAACATAGAATGGTGGGATCTTTTTAGTGATCAGAAAAAGAGAAAAGAAAGAACACTAAATCATTCTTTGTTGTTTTATATGCAGCTGAAAGAATGTCTAGAGAATAAGCATGGAGATCACAGAGAGGAGAAATTATTAAGGAAATAACAAAAGGATTCTCCAGAACTAGAGCTTTCACATTGAAATCGCTCACTGAATATTGACATATGAAGTAGACTAAGATGAAATGAAAACAGCAGCACATTATTGTGAAATTTCTCCAGAAGATAAGGAAAAAAGAGAAGAGATTCTGAAACTTTTTAGAAGAGAAAAACATATCTATAAGGTTTTAGACTTTTTAATTTTAACCTTAGAAACTGAAAGACAAAGGACAATTATTCACAACTTAGAATTCTATACCTAGCCAAATTAAGACAATTCCAAGAGTAGAATAAAGGCATTTAAAACATTCTTCTATTTATCCTAGGAGTATCCCAGAGGCTTACTACAAGATGAGAGAATAAAACAAGAAGAAACAGAGGGATCCAGAAAGCAAGGGATTGAACATAAGGCAAAGGGAAAGTCATGACAAAATAGACATTCTTGAACAAGTGTCATTTCACACATATTTGAGTATATCTGCCAAATATATTCATAGAAGTATATTTGATAAAGGATAGATGTCAAAGGATGGATGAATTTTAAATATTGATAGACCTAGTCATATTGGCCACTGGCAAGGCATGACTTTCCAATTTTTACCATCTAATAGGGTAAAAGAGTACCCTACTTCACTTATAGCTTGTATTTACATTTCTCTTACTGTGAAGCAAGAAGTTAAGCATATTTTCACATGGTCATGGCTATTTATGTCTCCTTTTCAAAAAATAATTCTGTTCAAATATGTTGAACATTGAGTATTTTGATACAATCCAACCAACATATCCTGTAATGTACCAATTATTAGGACAGACATGGGAACGTTTACTTTGGAGGAGGACTGGTTTGGAATCAGGAAATAATGAAATCACTCAGTAGTGAATTATATAATAACGGCTATCCAGAAGGTGCTGTTTAGAACCATATTCATCAGGATGCCTGGGTGGCAGTGGTTGAGCATCTGTCTTTGGCTCAGGTCTTGATCCTGGGTTCCCTGTGAGGAGCCTGCTTCTCCCTCTGCCTGTATCTCTGCCTCTCTTGAATAAATAAATAAATAAAATCTTTTTTTTTAAAGAACCATATTCATCCTCAATATTATAGTCTAATTATTATGGTTCTGAAGTCATATCACTTTATTTGAAGCAATTACTTTTTATCTGGTTTATTTCCTTGGGTAAAAGTCTTCATATCTCTTCTGAAATGTGTGAAGTTTGCAATAGTTAACACAAGACAGCTCTCCAGCCCTCTTGTCTCCAGCCTCCTCACTCCACCTCCCCCTACCTGTTGCTCTCTACTCTACCCCCCATCCCCATGTGGCAGGTTGTGCTCCACCTTGGAGCTTGTCTTCATGCTTTAAACCCCAATTCCATTTGTTGGAACATCCCATCTCTGCCTCAGTAGCCTCCTTATCCTAAAGACTGAGCACAGGTTTCACCTCCTCTAGCATGTTTCTTCTCTCTCAAGTGAAAATTAGATAAACTTTCTCTCAATTTAGAAATTCAGTTGCAGCAGTTCTCAGGTTCAGTATTGAATGTTCTTGTTACAAAGTCCAATAATATGCACATGGAATTATGTGCTCTGAGATAGTGCTTCTATTAATGCGCATAGAAGTCACCCGAGGGTCTTGTTAAAGAATAGATTCTGATCCAGTGGGCCTTAGATTCTATGTCCCTACAAAGCTGTCAGGTCATGCTAATCCTTCTAGTTCATAGACTGTACTTTGAAAAGTACTTTGAAGGCTCTAGATAAAACAAACAAACAAACAAAAGCCATATGAAATATTGGAACAAGGCAAAATGATCACAGATTCTAATATATGATGTCAATATACCATCAAGGAATAAAAAAAAACTCAGTAAAAATAGGAATCATAGTGACAAGCAAATTACATCATAAAGTGTTTAATAACATTTACTAAAATTATACACAAATCAAAAACACAGCATAGGCAATCCATTTCCCTCTTAGTGACTAGTAGTTGCAGAGTAGCTTTATTTTTTGGTGATTGTTGAAATATCTGCTGATTTTTAATTTCTTCAGATGTTACAGTAAAATTTAGGCAGCTAGCTTATTTGTTAATGTAAGTGTTGACAAATGTACATTTAGTTTTTATAGAACTTCTACTTTGTTACAAAATTATAGTGATGAAATATTAAGTTCTGAACAATCTGCTATTCTCTTAAATTATGAATCACAGTTAAAATGCCATATAGATTTATTCTTAATTGTACTAATAAGAAAAAGCAATGTCTGTAGTAGTTTGTAAAATGAGATTTAATTTTTAGTTCTAGAGAAAATCTCCACATAGACCAATTCCTATTGAGAAAATTCAATATATCTAAAATCAGGCACAAAAATGTATCAGTTAACGCTCAAAGTACTCTGTAAACAACAAATGATTTTTTTCTCATGCTGTGTCTTGATTTTTGTATGTGCTATGCTTTGGTGAAAATTAGAATATGTTTGCTAGAAAATAAACTGGCATTTTGGTTTGTATTGGGAAATAGTTATGGACAAACATCTGAGCATTTTGCAGATTAAATTTTGAATTAATTTAATAGGAATTAAGAAAACTTAATAAACTTAAATCTCTCATAGAAGTTGTTCAACAGATCATGAAACAAATGTCTCCTTTGATGTAAAAAGATAATTTCCAATAATGTTTAATGAATTGAAGAAAAATTATACTGTTTTCTCCAGAAAGGATTCTGCTAAATTTGTGGGCATACATGCTTGCTACTTGCCCTCAGCATTTCCCACATCTGTTCCTTTTCACTGATTCCTATCTCAACAAAGCCGCAGAAGGTTTGCTTGATTACACAAGGGTACTTGCCACTTGAGAGCACACACACACACACACACACCACCACCACCACCACCACAACCATCACCACCATTGAAAGGTTACTATTTTAGATGCAAATTAATTGAATAAATTTGGGTCAAAGATGCAAGACTTTAAACAGATTATATGTTTTGCTTCAAGTTCCAATGACTAACATTTTTTTTCTAAATAATTTTATCAGGAGGAAAGTTTTGGACTAGTTTTTATTGTTTGTTTTTATATCTTTATTACTTTTTATTTTATCTTACTTGTTTACTATCACATTTCAGTGCATGCTATCCATTTGCAGACCTCACTTTTCTAAGGGACCTCACTCATCCAGGATAGACTTGGAGACTTGAGGGTGAAGAATAATTATTAATTCTTTCTTAAGTCTTAGAAGAGCAAAAATGCAAGTCTTTTTTATTATTATTTTATTTATTTATACATGAGAGACACAGAGGCAGAGACGTAGGCAGAGAGAGAAGCAGGCTCCATGCAGGGAGCCTGACTTGGGACTCGATCCCGGGTCTCCAGGATCATGCCCTGGGCCCAAGCCCGTGCTAAACCGCTGAGCCACCCAGGCTGTCCCAAAACTCAAGTCTTAATGTCATGTACTTTACTTGTCAAAAAGACCCTTTAGGAGTGACATCAGCTTCATGGTAGCAGAAGTCATTCTCTTTGACTCTTTCCTTCAATTTACAATCACTAGGACATCCATGACCCAAAAAAAGGTTTGTCTGCATAGCACACCAAGATGCCAGAGAGAGCCACATGT
This sequence comes from Vulpes vulpes, assembly GCF_048418805.1. NCBI lineage: Eukaryota > Metazoa > Chordata > Mammalia > Carnivora > Canidae > Vulpes > Vulpes vulpes. Next base: position 102,169,886 of record NC_132784.1, on the reverse strand, counting down.
CTGTCCATCTGAGGGTAGGTGGATTGGACCTCATGGAGATGGTGCAATGGGAGGAGCAGGGGCCAAACCCACAGAAATGGCAGCAATGGTGTTCTTGAATCCAGTGGTTCCAGGAGGAGTGGTGGCCTCAGGACCCTGGCAATTCCAGTGCCCTGTGCAGTAGCTGTGATGGCCATGACCCTGGCAACTCCAGTGCCCCTGACATTGGTAGCTATGCCTCAGACTCCAGTGACTGCATGGATCCTGGCAGCTGGTGCTGAAGATCCTTGCAGTTGCAGGAGCAGCACCTGGGAAGCTGTCCCGTGGTCCCAGCAGTGATGGCAGGCCCCATGATCCCATTGTCTGATACTACAGAGAAAATGAAAATATTTATTAAAAAATGCAAGAAAGCATGGTTCCATGCTCAAAAATGTGTCTGCAGCAATAGTTCTAAAAAATAAATATGGGGGATCCCTGGGTGGCTCAGTGGTTTGGCTCCTGCCTTCAGCCCATGGCATGATCCTGGAGTCCCGGGATCGAGTCCCACATCAGGCTCCCTGCATGGAGCCTGCTTCTCCCTCTGCCTCTCTCTCTCTCTGTGTCTCCCATGAATAGATAAATAAAACCTTTGAAAAAAATAAAAAATAAATATGGATCCAAAAGACAGGTAAAATTAAGTTCAATATATTTTGATTAAGAAGATAGAGTGGTAAAAAAGGATAGAGTTGAAATATTTTGAAAATAAAAACATGACCCTAATTATTGCAGATATCAAAGATTATTATCTGGAACAAAGTCTCCCCCAGCAAATCAGACTAACAAAATGACCCTATGCTATTATGACTATAGGATGAGAAAACCTGTAGTTACATAAGCTGCAGTCCTTAGGTGCCCTGAGTCTAGGGGGACTTGAGAAAAATAATAGTGTGGCAACTACAACTATAAGTGCATACCAAATATGGTTTTTCATAGAGGAGGGAATAATCAAATCAGCGGGGAGTCAGGAGGACTCCATAGAAGAGAGATTATTAAACTGGGTCCTAAAGGAGTCTTGGACACTCACCAGGGAAGAAAGGAATATAAAACATGGAGGTTTTAATAATGGTTTATATACATTTCCCCTATTGATTTCCTTTCTGCATTTAGTCGATTATCCATTACCCCAGGAATAATAAGGACTAGTAAAGCAGAAGGAAGTCGAACAGAGATTATCCCATAAATGGTAGTTCAAGTATGCATATTACCTCTCCAAACATCCATCCATCCATCCATCCATCCATCCATCCACTTGTTACTGGATGCCCGCTTTTTTTTTTTTTTTTTTAGGATTCTATTTATTTATTCATGAGAGACACAGGGAGAGACAGAGACATAGGCAGAGGGAAAAGCGGGCTCCATGCTGGAGAAGGCTGGAATACAACCAAGATGAGTCAAGATCTGATGTTAGTAGGTAAAGGATCAGGTACTTCATACAAAGATACTTTGATTCCACCCCACGTGCTATGGTCTGCATGTTTGTATTCCCCTGCAAACTTTTATGTTGTAACCTAATGCCCATTGTGATGGTCCTAGGAGTTGGGGTTTTGGGAAGCGCTGAGGTCATGGGAGTGGAGCCCACATGAATGAGGCTAGTGCTCTTATAAAAGAGACCCTGCAGAGATCCCTTTCCCTTTCCATAATGAGAGGACATGGCAAGAAGTCAGTAGTCTGAGATCCCAAAGAGAGCCTTCACCAGAACTGACCATGCTGTCACCCTGACTTCAGATTTTCAGCCTTCAAAACTGTAAGACATACATTTCTGTTGTTTAAGCCACCAAGTCTGTAGTATACTGTTATGGAAGCCTGGACAGACAACGACACCACACTACTGCCCTTCACATGATGGCTAAACCAGTACCGGTAGCTTACCAGTAATGAGAGCTGAGAATCTGTGATGACTCTATTTTGCCATCATGAAAGTCCATGATAGAACTTCTTAAATCACTCGTCATTTCTTGCAAGATATTTTTTTCCATTGTATTCTGAGGCTTTGCCAAATCCCAACTGAGAAAAACAAAAACAAAAACTTATTTTGAGAGATCCAAACCATTCACTAATCCCCCTAGACTAGAAAATGAAGCTTCTATCAACCTAGAAGTGAGGGTGGCAGTCTAAATAGGAGAGCTCCCAGCAATCTTATGATGTAAAAATTCTGGGAAAATGTAACAAAAATATCAAGAAGTCTTCAGTGCCCGCCTTCCTCCCATCATCCATTTAGTAGATGTTCCTCTGGGCTCCCATAATAATTTTTATATGACCTTACTAAAAATTTATCACTTTCTATCATACCTGTTGATTTATTTGTTTGAATTTCTCACAAATACCAAATTCTTTGCAGAAAAGCATGTCTTAGCTGACTGTATCCTCAAAACCTAGCAACTAGGCATAAATTCAGCTTCAAATGCATGATCATTGAATAACAAAGGCATGGAACAAGGGCACCATGTGCAAAGGCAGGCACAGAGTGATGTAGCATGACCTAGCCACAGAACCGTAATATGGGCATTTGCTGAAAAGGGGATGTTGAGCGGGACAGTAGTGTTAAATAATCAGGGAATTAATCGGAGGAAAAAATCAGGGGCTAGGGCGCAAAAGACCTTTTGTACCACTGTGGGAAGTTTGGACTTTTTTTGGCCAGGAATCATAAAGTGTTTGATTCTGAACTGCAGATGATGGGTTATAGTGAGGGTAGGCTGATGCTTAAGAGTGGGTTAGAGCCTGAATTGAAGCAGTGGTGGTAGAGAGGGATAGGAGGCAATAATGCCAGAGCTCTTTGAAGTATAGTTGACAGCCTTGGTGTGATGGTGGCTCATGGACCCATCTTCAGAGATGACAGCTCAATAGACCTGACGGTGCAGTAGGAAAAATACCATGGGATTATGTGACTGGGACACAGCAGCCACTTACTTATACTGTAGTATGGTGAACCATCAATATTGTCATGGCCCCTACTCTAGCCAAATGCTACAAGATATATACAACCCTCAAATCTGGGCTGCTTCTATTGGTGAATTTTTTCTTTTTTTTAATTCCATGAGGCCTGTGCTGACTGTCACTCTCCTGGCACAACTCTGGGAGAAATTAAGGAGGCTATTGGGCAGTTGAGCCCACTTACTTGGGTTTACTTGTGTATAATCTTTGCACTATAGTGCACTGTTTGCTGCTTGTTTAGTAGATAAAGTGAAATGACAGTAAATTTAAACTCAGTCTCAGTGGACAGTCTAACTTTGTGGATTGACCGATGGAGCTCACTGGTAAGTACTTGCGTGGAACTGGTGAGATTGGAGGAATTAGTAATAGCTCCTAGGCTCGTGGTACAAATGGTTTGTAGCTCCAATCATTGAAACAAAGTGGGGATGTAGAAAAAGGAAGAGCTTACTGAGGGGTTGGTAATGGTGAGATTTGTTTTTGACATATAGAGCTTTAAGAACTTTGAGATATCTAGTTCAAAGCTCTGATCAGGGGAGTGATGATGAAAGTTTCACTCTGGACAGTTTTGTTTGTTGGAGACAGTTTGTTGGAGCCTAAGTGTTACTTAAATTCCTTAATTATCAAAATGCTTTCTATCTTGCTATCTCTCTGGCCCATTTTTGACTGGAGATTCAAATTAGGCTGTGTAACATACTGGCATCCCCATGGTGATTAGCCCTTAAATTTGCTGACTGAAATATTCTCCAGGGAGGTATGAGAACAGTGATGGTCACAACTGGAAGCAGTATTTGAAGAAAGGACTGAGGGAAAACTTGAGATATAGCTACTAGTGTTTAGCTTTGAAGACTTATCATCGGGTTGTCTCTAATAATGTGTGGGATGGAGAATTTCTAACAGAAGACTGCATAAGCATGATTCTCTCTAGATCTAAAGAAAAGCTACAGTTCCTACTCAAAAACTGCTGCTGTAGATTTGCTGCTGAGGAAGATATTTTCAAGTCTTTAAGTGCTGGGATAAATAACGATATGTGATGGTCTTTCTTTTTTATTTAGACCTCGGCTCTCATGCCTCTCCAAAAGATAATGGGGGACTAATGCTGCTGAACAAAGATGATTTTCATCAAAGGCCAGACAGGACCCATGGTAGTGATAGAACTTCTTAAATCACCTGCAGCAGAGACTAAAGAAACCTACACGCAGGCAAAGAACCAGAGTTTCTGATGTTTGGCCGGAACTGCAGCGTGTGAATTAGCTTCCACAGTGTAAGATTGTCTCTGTAGGTACTTTAACTCTTTAATGCTTATAATAAAAGTAACTCTTGCTTTCTGAAACAAATGGATGCAGTCAATCAGAGTTCTGTGATTGCATGCAGAATTAGAGAGATTAGGCCCTTTGGTTGGATACTAGAAAAAATAGATAATGGCTGATTCTCCTAGCTCCCATTTAAACTGGAGCTAAGAAGCCATTTAGAGATTGCTAAACCCTGCTCAAAAATTTATCATATATGTTCCCAGCACCCAAATCATGTCTGACAAATAATATATGCTCAATAAATCCTCAATATATCAAATTAGATTTACCATATCTTTTATTGTGCTGTTTCCCTATTAAGTCTAATTTTTTCATTTGGAAATAGATTATTAGTTCTAAAATTCTTATAGAGAGTAGATATTGTATATAAACATTTGTTGGATTTAACTGATATGCTTGAGACAATGAAAATCAATTCCCTATTGGTAAATGGAAGAGATAAAGAGATTTCTCAGATATTCAAAGAAGGAACTATGTAATAACAACTTTATATATTTCTAGCATTATTATAGTGTCTGACATGTAGTACCTGGGGTTACCAGCTTGTCTTAGTCTGTCCAGAACTTTCTTAAGTTTAACAGAGAAAGTCCCCAACTCAAGAAGCTCCTTAGTCCTGGACAAACTGGGATGGTTGGTCATCCTACATTAGGATATTTACTGAATGAAGGAATAAGTAAAAGAAGAATCAGATTTATTAATCTCTAAACCTTCTCATCAGATTCCACCTAAGTGCATTCTCTCTCTGTACGTATTACATAGGAAGTCAACTCCAGGTGATCATTTTGAATCTATGAGTGGACCTAAGGGTGAGACAGAGGTTGGTTGGTGAAAGTGAGAGCCAAAGAAGTTCATTAGGAGAATTTAATGTTAATAGCATTAAGCTAAGATAACCTGACACATTGAGCTCATCAAATCACCAGTGAGACTGGAAATCCTTTGCAAAGGCTTTCATAAGGCAGAGAACACTGATAAATTTTGTGTCCATGATGCTTTATGCCTGCATGTTGCTGCTCCCTATTCCTCTTCTCTCTGATATATTCTCTCTTCACATATGTGAATTTATTAAATTTGGGCTTGTCTTGATATGAAGCTATATTGTATCTTGAGAGAATTTGCATATCTGTTGCTTTATAAATCTTCTTTCTATGATTCACTCATTCCTTTATTTATTAATTCAGCAAATAATTCTAGAGTTTCTACCTTGTGCAAAGCGCTATCTCAGTGCTGGGATACTGTAGTGAATAAAATAGACAACTGTATCTATTCTGATGGATCTTTCTAATGTGGAGACACAGATAACAAACAAAATAAATAAAATATATAGTAGGGTAGATGGCAAGTGCAAATAAATCAAGAAGATGAGCGGGATGTTGGGGAGAAGAGATCAAGAGTAATCAGTGATGTCATTTTATTTTATTTATTTATTCATTTATGTCTTAAAATATTTTATTTATTTATTTGAGAGCAAGAGGAGGGGGGCGGAGAGAGAGAGAGAGAGAGAGAGAGAGAGAGAGAGAACATGTGCATGTGAGTTGGGTGGGGGTAGGGGTAGAGGAGAGGGAGAAACAGACTCCCCAGGACCCTGGGACCATGACCTGAGCAGAAGACAGCTGCTCAACTGATTGAGACACTCAGGTGCCCTGGTGATGTCATTTTATATAGGCTCATTAGGGGCGCCTATGCTGAGAAGAGGGCATGGAATCAAGATCTAAAGAAAGTGAGGAAGGCTGGCAAGAATCTCAATGGCATCAAGTGCTCCAGGCAAAGTGAACAGCAAGTGTGGTATTCCCGAAACAGGACCTGGCCTTTTGAGTTTCATGAACATGTGTGTGAATACTCATGAATAAGAGTGTGGCCAGAATAGAGTGAGCAAAGAGATGAGTAACAGAAAATGGGATGGGAATTGGTGATGGGGCATAAATAGGAAGTGGAGAGTGTGAGATTCTATTGGGCCATTCAAGTCATTCTAAAGATGTTGACTTCTCTGAATACCTCAAGAGCCTTTGGGGGAGTTCAAGATGAAGAACACGTGATCTAATGCACATTTTAACAGTATTGCTCTGGTTGCTGTGTTGACAAAAGGCTGAAGAGACACTAGGCAGAGTGTCTGGTTGCTGTGTTGACAACAGGCTGAAGAGACACTAAGCAAAGTCAAGAAGACCAGTCAAGGTTGCAACAGTCCCACCAAAAGAAATTCACTCCTTGGAAAGGAATGGAGACCACAAAGGTGATGATGGATTTCAATGGTGGGGCTGTCAGAGTTTGTTGAAGGAGTGGAAGTAAAATATAAATAATAGGAAGAGGAAGTGATGACAGCAAGGTCTTCAGCCTGCACACCTGAAAAAAAATAAACAACGTACTAGTCATTTGAACCCTAAGTACAACTATGCAATTTCTATAGTCTGAGGCATTACCTTTTATTTCCATATTGTAATATTCGGTGGTGACATATTTTTTCTTATTATCAAATTCTTGGAGTGGAGGGTTCATATCAGGATAGACTCTAAGAACTTAGAGAAGTGGCCATATATGTTAAGGTTAGTTTCTGGAGATTAAAAAATCCACAAGGTCACAGGGTTATCACTTCACATAATAGGACACTTTGCTGACTACTGACTTTAGTTACAGGTCCCCTGTAATATTAGACATATATTTCTCTTAAGACAGAATAAAATATTCTACCAAATTCAGCAATTAATCATTTCACACTGGCGTTTTTATTTTATGTTTCCAAACACATCCTCAGAATTGTCTTTGTGATTTGTTGTTTTTGTGTGCAACTTCACTTGTAAAAAATAGTGTTTGTGGAGAAAATTGGCAAACAAAAACAAAAACAAAAATGCCTCGACAGTCCATGTTAGAATGTATTCAAAGCTTAGAAAACTTTCTCATTACCTGTAAATTTGACAAAATAATTACCTCTAAGGAGAGTTTAGATGTGTATTTTTATTTCCTCCTCATTATCATCCACATAAATTATCACGTTGGATAAATGTCACGACAAATGGTACACTGAAGAGATACTAACCATTAGAAAGATAATTGATTGACTAATGCACTATAGAGCTTTTTGTAATGAAATAGTTTACTTCTGATGATGATCATGCAACCCATTTAGATTTGTTTTAAACCTTAAAAGACTCTACCTCGCACTTTTATGTAGGATTGTTGACCTTGGCGAAGCTTTCTAGGGAGTCAAAACTTACACAATAAGGCTGAATCTTTCCTGTTCTGAAAAATGAAAAAAGAATCTCCATTACACTTCTTGTAAATTGAAGTCATTGCCTGCGATGGAAGATAATCATAAATTCCAACTCTTCAGAAAATGAAGTAGAATGATGTATTTTTAAAGGTGTGAAAGCATGTATTGCAGCCTGAGAGAAATCAAACCATAAACAGATTCTATCTTTCTTAAAATAGTGGCCTAATATTTCTTAGGATGGAATTTAAAGTAGCAATAAAATAAAACATGAAAGACCTATAAACTATGAAACACAGAACACAGAATTGTGAACCCCATTCACATAACTTATGGAAGGAAACTTGAAATTCATCTCTCACACATAAATTCATTTGTTGGGTAAATATACATACTTAATTTCCCCTACTTAATGTTTGCTACAAGTATCTGAAAATTGTCAATTAATCTATTTTAGGGTATTGTCAGCAGACAGTTTGGATACTCAGTGAGATTATCTATGGCATAATCTTAGTGACCCTGGACCTAGATGGCATTTTATTTGTTTGCTTGTTTGCTTGTTTACTTTGTCTTTGGTGTGTTGCAAACTGAATTCAGTAACAGGTCCCAGATCTAAAAGGAAAGTACTCAGTCTGTGCTAGTTATTAATGATGTGTGTCTGTTGATGCAAACACAACAGACTGAAAAATATAATCAACTGCCATCTCACTGCTTGTTTTACTTGATATGCCTTATTTTTTTAGCATCAAGTGGACATCTCAATGCCAAGTTTCTGGCATTCACCCATAGAGCTTGTTTTGTGTCTAGCCTTTAGAACTTGTCTTAACATTTTATACATCTTAGATCCCTTTGGTAATCCCATAAGGGTTATGGGTTCCTTCTCTAAATTCTGTAAATACTCTAAATACTAATGTATATATGTATATATGTATGTGTATATATATATATGATAAAATGTATAAAACTACAACAGAAACAAAGCATATTGATAAATAATTTTATTTACAGACACTTTGGGACTCCACATTGTAACTGACTACTGTCTTAGTCAATTTGGGCTGCTATAACATAATGCCAGAGACTGAGTGGCTTACACACAACAGAAATTTATTTCTCACAGTTTAGAGATTTGGACATCCAAGATAAAGGCACTGACATATTAGGGGTTAGGATTCCAACATATGAATTTTTGGAGGACACAGTTATTCAGCCCATAACATCTACTTTAGTGCAATGTGCAGAAGAAATTAGAGCCTGTCATTAAATTTGAACTTAAGAGGTCACTGAGAAAAAGTCTTCACTTCTGTCTCAAGTTTATTTTTCTTGTGGAGGATAAGCAATCCTGACACAAGTTTTGTGTAAATGCAAGGTGGGATTTTAGTGTTTCCGGTGACCTTCAAGAAAAATTCTGAGTCCGTGTTAATTTGTACCCACCTCCTGGAAAATTTTTGTCACAGCTTAATGCTATATGAATTGGCCTTAAAAGTACTAAAATTGGGAAGAAGTTGTGGATGTTTCATCTTTCTACTGTATATATGCTCAGAAATGAGTTTATCATATAGATTGTATCAAGCTGCTGGGATGAATGCTAAAAGGAGAAGAATTTATTCTAGATTATCCAGTTACTTATTCAGTGTCATTATCAGTTTCTGAAGCAGCAATGTTTCCAGAATTGTATAAGGTCTGAAGAGATTTGATTGATACCTACCTACTGCTAATGGCAGATTATTTAACATTGTGTCTTTAAAGCACCAAAATGGAAATATATTTTGGAACAATTCATCTAGGTTACTCCAAGCTTGCTATCCTGTTCTGAAATGAGGCACCCACATTTACCTTTAGGTCCCTAATTTGGTTCCATCTCTGGACCTTAGGTTTAATACTCTATCCACGACCTTCTCATTTTTATATGGATCTTTCTTTCATCATCTTTCTATGAACTCCTTGTGCTAAGATATCTATTTCAGGATCGACTCATGCTCTCATTAAACTGGATATTCCTAAATACTGACCTAAGCTGTCCCTGGTCGCAATTTCTAATAAATAGCAAGTTGCAAAATTTACTGCATACCACAATCTAAGACTTGAAAATAGAAGTTGTAAATCTGATTATGGTATATGAATCTCACCAAAGTGCAAATCCAGTCAAATTTTTATTGCTTACAATTTTAACTTTTGGAAGACAATCATTAGGAAAATCCTTTAAAAAGATCTCACCGATTTACTTTTTGTTAGAAACATTTAACAGGGGGAAAATAAGTTTGCTTTTGTGTCCCGTAGGCTAGATCCCTCATTCAGACCTTTGTTGGCTTCTGTTCCCAGTTCATCTTGGCACATCGCAATGTGAGCAGGCAAAGTAATGATGACAGATGGGCCGGCGAACAATCGCGCCAAGATTCCAACCTGCACATTACATTTCAATAGCTCATAAGAAATTTTTTGCTTAAGAACATGAATGTGACAATGTTAGACAATAGCCTGTATGTTTAAGTTGACCTATCTCCGTGAACTTAAAAAAGATATTAAATTGTAAAATCTGGACGTGCATATCTGATAAATCCAAGTTTGTCAGACAAATTCTAGCCTCAGGAGAATCTCAAATAACTGAAGGGGAGACATTAAATGATGCCATGAATGCAGGCATTTATTAACTTCCCCTTGTTGGAGATTTGCAAGTTACACCTAAATGAGTCTAGAGTCCAGATTTGTTTTGTCAAGTAGATTGAAAAGAAGCAGACATAAAGCTGAATCCCACTGTGAAAAACAATGAAGGAGACCCTATTTTATTATTTTTTTCCCCCTGGGATATCTGTCAAAAGTCAAAAGAATTTGTTGTAATACACATACCCATGGATCATGGCTGGAGGTTTTCGTATCATTCATATAAATATGCAATTATGGAAGCTGTAATTTCTCATATTTTAAGTGAACTTGGTGTTCTGATATAATTAGCTTAACAGACAAAATCTCAATAATTAAAAAATAGAACATAAGTGAAGGTAGCTGAGAAAACATTGCTCTAGTAAAAAAAATCAATCAAAAGAAGCATAAAAAATTAACTTGTAAAAATGTATGCCATGACAATAGATAAGTTAGCTATAGGTAAAATGATCATTGTTTTGCTGAAGATCAAGTATTATAACATTTGCTGTTCTTTTAACCATAAATGAATTTTTCTGCCTGCCTGATTTTGTAATCAGAATCTGCCAGAGTGCTATTTACATGTACCATCATTTGCAAAAGCAGAAACGCATTCAGGGCATCAAAGTTGATAATACATGAAGTAAAGGCACTTGCTGCTTTCCGGAAACTTTGTTATTTAAGTGAAATACTGACTAAGATGAATTGTGCTCCTCAAAAGTTAGGTTAGTCCATGCACAATTGGGCAACTTTCAATTATAGAATTCTTGAAGCTTCCCTTGAATAGGACTAGTTATTAACATCGGCCTCACACTGAGATAAAACTACATTTTTAATCTTAAAGTACTCATGGTGTAAAAAGCACCACTGCTGTTTGAGCTTTTCTAGTTTCTATTGCTCAGCCTCACTTTGTCAGCACCATGAGAAATCTAGTCTTTGTGAATGCTCAGCTTATGGCGTTAGGAGACTAGAGTGGAAATGCTAGCTATTTACATGAGTAGCGTATATTTAATTTAGTCTTCATCATTACCATACCAATGCTTCTAAAATGCAAACTTCTCTTATTAGAATAAAGCATTATTTTGTGCAGAAAACCCTCATTTCTTCCTAGGAGAAGGGGGTGGGGGGAGAAATCTAAGTGATCCTAATGGAGATTTAGGAAAGCAATTGAAAGTAGAAGAACTAGTTTTGAACTGCTTCTCTCACTCAAAAATTGATCATCTATCACTTCAATAACAAGAATTCATTAGGGTTACTGTGAGTTAAAATGTGATCTAAAACTATTGCTCAAATGGGTAATGTCTGTTCTTTGTTTTCATTTGTTCAAAAATAAAGGGAAGTAGATAATTTGCCTGTCATGTAGAATAAAGCTCTAGCAAAATTAAACAAGATAAAAGTGCTTTTAGATTTTGCTGGTTTCTTGGTTCTAATCACAAGAAAATGTTCTGTTAAAGCTTTAGAAATGAAAGTATTTTTAAATCTAAAGGACTTGAAGAGTGGTCATTATAAGCCTGAATCTCTAAGGTGAACATCAGGTTGAACATAGAAGGATAACAGGATCCAGTGTTCTTCTTCTTCTTATTATTATTATTAGAAGTGATTAAAAAAAAGATGAAATAAGGGAAAAACACTTCAGATGGAATGTACATACATGCATCAAGGGGCTACACTGCCACAAATTGACCTAAGTCTTTGACATTGAAGAAAGATTGAAAAAGTAAGTTTTTCAGAAGTCAAACACAGTTTGAAAATCAGAAATCACTGATCAATGCTGAATCCAGAAGAGTAGGAATTGGAAAAAAGGAACTTTCCCATTAACACTCCCAACTTTGTGAGGGAAAGTATGTGCTGGAACCAGATTATTGATCCTAGTTCTTTTGCATTCAATTTTATATTTTTTTGAATTCCCATGCACAAATTTCTTGAGAGTACAAAGAAATATGGAAGATTTTAGATAATTTTTAGATCAATACTCTAATGTAAACATGAAACAAATTGGAAAGATGATCATGATAAAGAAACTAAGGCTTGTAAGTGACCATTTTATCCCAAGAAGTTACAGTTTTTGTTTGTTTTTTAAGAAAGGAACATGATTAGGTTGCTTCCTTCATGAAAATCTTCCTTAAGGCCGTATTTTTGCTCTGATTCTAATATTCATAAAACTTCTGATTTTCACTTATTTTCTTCAGGTAGCTTCACACTAAAAATAAAACAGCGTAGGAAAAATGACCATTTCCCTGTGTCTAGTATATCTTTCATTATAAATTTAAAAAGTTGTCATTTTTGATATATAAATAAGTTGTTATGGGATTTGATGAGAAACATAGCCTGAGTCACATGGGCTGCAAGTGTAATAAATTCTTGTCTTCTAATTCCTTCATCTGGATCATTTTTGAATTGGTTTCCATTTATTGTGTTTTCCTTTGAGAATGAGTAACGTTTCCCTGGATTGTATAACAACAGGATTACTCTGATGTCGTAGAGGCCCAGAATGCTGTTGTAGTTCTCTGAACAGTCTTTTGTTGTTGTTGTCTTTAAGATTTTATTTATTTATTTGAGAGAGAGAGAGAGAGCAAGAGAAAGGGAACATGAATGAGTGGGGAGAGAGACAGAAGGAGAGGGAGAAGTAGACTCTCCGCTGAGCAGAGAGCCCAATGTGGGTCTTGATCTCAGGACCTTGAGATCATGACCTGAGCTGAAGGCAGATGCTTAACTGACCTAACTATCCAGGCAGCCTCCTTTGAAGAGTCTTGATTTTAGTTTTATTGAGCAATTAATGTAGTTGGCTTTAAACTGCAAACATTGCCTTTTGGGGGACAGGTCATATCAAAATTCAGGTCTTTTACCCTTAACTGGATACTTTAATTTTAGATCATGCATAGTTTCCGATCTTACCTTCTGTTTTCTGGGATCTCCCCCACCACTCTTCAGTGATTGGTTGGCATGAATTTCATCCTCTGTTTCTTAAGGGCAGAAAGACTGGGGATTTACTATCAAAGTTTTAGATGCCCTGCATGGTGCCACCTGCAACCCTGCCTAAGACCAAAATTCTAATTTTCAAAAACGAAAATCTTCATTGACAAGTTTACATAGAGTCTGTCAACCAAAATTCCTGAGTTAGCTTGAAATATTGAATTTGTAGGAACCGTGTTATTTTTAGAATGACAGTAGTTTATATAAAAATGCAACCACAACTCTTGTAGTTAGTTCTCTAAACTCATAAAAATCCTTTAAAAAGTTGGTTTGAGGTATACAGTTAATTTAAAGGAAATAACCCATGGAACCAGTTGTTAGTAGTGAAATCCGTGCCAGTGATCTATCCTGAGCAGCTGTATTTTCAAAAGATGATTAAGGTCGAAGAAGACCAGGATAGAGAAACACGAGGATATTTCTTCTAACTCTCAGTTCTGAAAGTAGGTTTGTTAAACTGAATTTAAATATGATATTTCTCCTTGAAGTATTGCTGTATGCCATCATGGTACTTGGAAAAGCTTAGGAACAACACTGATCTTGGTTTGAATCCTAGGTGTTGAGCAAGTAAGGGAGCCTCTCTGACCTGTCAGTCCTTTCACAGGCAAAGTGGAATCCTAACGCTTACAAGGCAGCATTTTTAAATGATTGGAGATAACATACAGTGACTATTGTAATATTTGGTACACATTAGCAGCTCTATTACCTTATTTGTATACGTATCTCACTGCTTCCTGTGGATAGGGATTAATTATAATGAATAATTTAGGTACTCAATAATTATTTACTGAATAAATGAATAAAAGGAATTCAGATTGTATTTTATGCTCCATATCCCATGTTGTCAGAACTGAAAACAAATTTGCTAAAAGCAGCATTTCTCTGTCATAAATCATTTTAAATATATGTCCAAAATTTATTTTCTTAGTAGTTTTCTTTTAGTATCATGTTGTAGCTCTACTTATTCTGCTTTCTCCTTTAAATTCCATGATCAATGTGGCTCATAAATTAGCATCTCAGACTCCTAGAAATTAACACTAAATTTAGTTATGATTATTTGTATTTCTAAGGACAAGAGAAACAAATAGTTTTTAAATATAGCAACAAATTTTCTCAAATGGGATAAGTTCCCTCAACTAGGTATTATTTTCTGATGCAACATTTTGCCTTTTTTCTGTATGTATGAGTGACTGTGTCTTTTCACCAATATACCAGCACCAGAAATTGATTTCATGATGGTCTTTAACTTTATGATTGGTTTTATAAAGGTGAATGTCCAGGCCATTTTATGGATAATTCTGATTAACTGACACATTCTTTACCACTTTCCAAAGTGCTTTCTTAATGTACTCATTATTTTCCTTTATGTGAAGAGACAGCTTATAGAAACTAGTGGTATGCTTTCCCACTGCTAACCATAAATAGCACTCTATAATTAGTTCAAAGGCAGACATTTTATAAATATGTTCAACTGAGCTTTTTCTACTTGAACTGTTTATTTTATAATCTGTTGTACTTACTGGAAAGTGTAGTTTTCAAAACGCGAATCTGGGATTGATTGCAAGAATGTTTGACATTTTGCCTCCTTTTCCAGAGGTTTCAAGAAACTGGTCCGTTTGATTTTAAAGTACATAGTCATGAAATTTAAAATGTCTCTGGACTTTGGGCTTTTTTCCCCCCTGAAAATGTGTGGGATATGTGGGAAGACATGTCCTGTCCCATCAGTCAACATTATTTTAGACAGAGTACTTGCTTTTCCCCGTGTGACATATATGCCAATTATCCAGAGGGATCCAATTCTGTTCCAGCTGTTTCCAGTTCTTATTTATAGGCCTGATTATCTGAAAGACCATTCCTAAATATGTAGCTAGTAGTCTAGAAATGTCATTCTTACCTCCACGAGACAAACAATTTTGATAAACACTGCATCTAAACTTTAGAAGTAATCCAAAGGAACACAAATGGCCTTGATATTTAAAAAAAAAGATTATATTTTTTGATCCAAATACTTCTGAAATATAAACACTCACATGAGGATCATAATAATTGAAACTAGTTTATGGCCCTAAAATCGTACATTGTGCTCATCTTTGAAAATGCTCACATCCCGTAGTAATAACTATTTGCACTCAGAATAGATCTTTCATCCTGGGTTGTCAAACTATAGTCATCAGTCTGAATGCTGAGGGAGATAAGTATTGTGTTCACTTCTTAAGTGTTTATACTAAAGCCACTACAAATGCCAAGACAACCAATTGAAAAGATAAGGGGATTCAGTTAAAATGTTCGCCACACAGCAAATTTAGACAATTTTACTTCCCTGTTCTAGTTTCATAGGTTTGACTGAACTGACTTTAGATCTGAGGTTTAGATTTTAATCTGTGACCACATACCCATGACAAATGGATTCTGAGAACTGTGTTAACCTTTTTTAATGCCTACAACCATGTAACAAAAGCCTATGTAGAGATGGAGCCAACTGGCCATTTTGGGAACCCTGCCCCATATCAGTAGAAATTTGGTAATTTGGCCCAATATGTGATAAGAAGATCCTTAGAATGTTTCTACTATTGTTTGTATAGATACAGCTTTGCTATTTAAATGGTTATAGAATATTACACTGTGTCATTTTAATATGTTAATAGTGAGGGAGTATAGTCTCATTTTCTCTTTTGAAATTTTGCCGGAGTTTATAGTGTTTATTTAAATCTGCGCCATGCACAATTTGAGACACTTTGCAAAAATTACCTTCATTCTCACAAACAACAGATTAAATAGATGCTATGATTTTCTCCATTTTAAGGATGAGGAAACTGAGCACAGAGTGTCCAAGGAGTTTGCACAGCATTATACCTCTAACTGCTGAAATCACAATTCTAACCTAGGCAACTGGACACCATATTTACTAAGGATGATTTTGATCATGAAGCATCAATAAACAAAAACATCTTATGTGAAATTAGCCTGTCATGGCTAATTCAGAACAGATACTACAGGATTGCATTTATATGGCAACTTATAGAAATAGTAGAATGATGGTTACCACAGTCAGAGGGAGGAGGAGATCTTGCTGCTGGTCAAAGGGTATAAAGTTTCTAAGGCACAAGATAAATAAGTTCTCAAGATCTGCTGTGCAATGCTGTGGCTATTCTTTACAGTGCTGTATTTTGCACTTCTTTTTTAAGAAGGTAGATCTCATGCTAAGTGGTCTTACCACAGGGGGAAAAAAGTCAAAGAAAGCCCATTATTATCCTGAAAGCAAAACACTCTCAACTTATTTTAAAATTCTTATATGTGTAGAAAAGTTATGTTAAATGTGTTATTTGGCTACTAACTTTCTAAAAAAATTAAAAGCAATCCATTTGAATAAATGTGCATATTTTAATTTCATTTATTTAGAAATTATTCTATTTCTACCTCTAGAAGTTAGACCCCAAAAGTTCATTTTGGATTAAAAAAATGTATAAAACCATGTAAATTATGTATTATGTTACATTAAAAAATATATATTATAATATATAATATTATATATATTATTTTATATATATTTATAAAACCATGTAGATTAGATGTTAGCCCTAAATTTTAAAATAATTAAGAAAAAAGAATTAAATGGATTAGAAGAAAAGATTAAGTGCAAAACCAGAGGACTAGAATATTATATTATCTTATATTCGTCAAGTTCTTTGTATGTACATTTTGATTTAATCTTTAATAAAAATCCTTTCAGAAAATTATAACATCCCAGATTTACAAAACAGTAACATGAGCCTCAAGGAAATTAAGTGTATCATCCAAATTCACAGGGTTAGGAAGTGAGAAAGCCAGAATTTGAATCTGCTTGACAATGCCCACAGTTGTTCCAGCCCACATCACCTCCGATGTAAAGGCAACATATATGTAACTTCATTACTAGAGATAAACTCTTTTCAGGAATTAGATTTACCGTAGAGTTTATCTCATGAATCTTTGTGTAGGCCATGATGGTTATAAAGTGGACAGTGGCTAAATCTTTTGTAAAACCTATTATATGGCAATTGAAATAGATGATTCTTGCGTCTAACTCCTATAAATGTAGTTCTATTGAATTATCAAATCCAGATACATCTGCCAGAGGGGGAGTGTAGGAGAAAGGAATGTAGGGGAACCATAAAGAGTAAAATTCATACGAAATGATCAGAGGAGGATTGAGGATAAGGTATGATTGATCTGGCTGTTGAAAGATGGGTGAAGTATCAATTACCAGAAAAGCACTCAAAGCATAAGAAAAGGAATACACAAAGCTGAAAGGATAAGAAAATGCTAGTACAATATAGAAATGTCGATGTAAACTTACCATATTTGAACAAATTTTATATATCTATTACTTATTTTTTTAAAGATCTATTTATTTGAGAGAGAGAGAAAGAGATCATGAGTGAGAGGGGCAGATGGAGAAGAAGAAAGAATCCCAAGCAGACTCTGTGTTGAGTGCTGAGTGTGGAGCCTCACATGGGACTCGATCTCACGACACCAAGACCAGGACCTGAGCTGAAACCAAGAGTGGGACATTCAACCCACTACACCACCCAGATGCCCCTTCTTAGTCAATGCCTTCTTTAATATGGTCTTTAATTTTTACAAGTTCCCTGAATGATAAGTATCATTATCACCATTCTAGAGAAGAGGAAAATGAGACTCCGCAATATTAGTAAATGAATTCAGGAAACAATGAACTATTAGAACATGAAAGTAGAGCTGATTGGCAATCATAATGTGGATCAAGAACTGACTGTGGGAGATAGTTCTAATAACCACCATTTATACTTTGCTCACCCTATGCTAACAATTTCTTGTTTAAGCCATTTCCTTTGAGGGGACTTTTATTATCACCAATGATGTACATGTTAAAAACGCCCCAAGTATCAGAGAAATTAAATAAGTTTTTTTATATCATAAAGCAATTGGTATGAACCTCTTTATGCTGTATATATTTTTGTGCAGATTTGCTTATATGCACTTTATTTTTTTAAAATATTTTTATTTATTGATTTGAGAGAGAAAGAAAGACAGAGCATGAGCAGGAGAGGAGGGGCAGAGGGAGAAGCAGACTTCCTGTTGAGCAGGAAGCCCAGTGTGGGGCTGGATCCCAGGATGCTGGGATCATGACCCAAGTGAAAGGTAGACACTCAACCAACTGAGTCACCCAGGTGCACAGCTTATATGCATTTTCTGGAGGAAAGGAAAGGTAGTTTGCATCAATTTCTCAAAGGAGTTCATGATATAAAAAATAAGTTAAGAACCACTGTGTTGGTTCAAGGCAAAGGCATGATAGGCTGGCAGGTGTGTAGTCCACAAGAGGAAAGCTTCAGTGTGAGATGGCCATCTGCTAGAGTTTGGAAATTGTCTATGCAGAGCACTGAATAAATACATAAATATATTAAAGGCAATGGGAGGGAGCCTTCTCACCACTGGAGAAGGAAAGTACAAAAATGAAATGATGAAAGCTTGAATGAACCCTATGTTTTGGAGTGGAAGTCATGGTATTGGTGTAAACTCATGTCTGTGAAGATGTAGAGATAGATATAGATGTGTATAAATACATATATATTTTTAGCTCTGGCCACTCATATAATTGTGAGTCTTCCTCAGGAAAACTAACAAACTTGTCTAAAGTCCCAGTCAGTGTAGGGCAAAGTCAGGATTTTAACTCCGGCAGTTGGATTACATGTATTGCACTCCTACCACAATGCTATAGAGGTTACGAGAATTATAGTAGGTGAGCAGAATGAGAGAAATCATTTGTGTCTAGAAAATTTTTTTTTCTGAAATTGTCAATAGTCATGTCAATAATAATATTCTTCCATTATAATATTAAATCTTTGGATTCTTTGCAGTTTTATCTCAGACCTATCACAGATATTTTCCTAGGTTAGTCTCTAGTGTCATTACTCATTGAAAACATAAAAATGCATAGTTTTTGTAATTGGAACTAATTCAGATTCAGTATTTGCATACGTGAATCTAATGGTAAAAATTAAATAATTGCTGAATTTATAGAAAACTTAAAAAAATACAGTCTGATAACTGCTTTACATAAATTTTCTCAATAAATGGTACAACAACTGTCTGAAGTCAGGTCTGTTGCTAAAATTCAACATTTTATTAATAATGAATCTCAGACCTAGTGGTTAAATAAGTTTTCTCCAAAAATTTGTGTTAGGGAGCTTTATACTTTGCAACCGATTATTGTAGGCTCATAATGCATTCATTGAAGGATCACGGATGTGTGGAACTAGGACTCAAAAGTCCTGGATATCTATGAAGAAGAGAGTAAGCTGAAAGATATCACTGTTTCTCAAAAACAAAGCCTTTTGTGGAAAGTGACTGCATGACCCCATCTCTGTAGTCTACTTCACCCTGGATAGAGGGAATTTTGTGATATTTTAGAAAACTGTTTTAAGGAACTTAAGGATAGTTCAACATGAAAGCACATATCAACTTTTGTTATCAGACTTATTTTTTAGACATTGTGTTGCACAGTTCAAAAAAAAAAAGAGGTATTTTCTCATGTAGAGATGGGCCTAGAGCTAATGTGCTCCACACATCTGTCATTGACATAGGAACTGATCAATTGACAGAAATGTTAGTGAACTAAAAACAAGGCTTATAAAGGCTTTCAAGAGATCTAGCAGCACTGAACTCACCGAGGAAGGTGTAAAAGTATAAGCCCCAAAGGACTCAGTTGAAATCCCTGTAGAGATTTGAACCGACTGCAGTTACCAATACAGAGCAGAGTCAGTGGAGAACAGCACAGATGAAAGTCCAATGGTAGCATAAAGCAGAGTCAACTTTGAAATCAAAACTGTATCATTCAACTGGCAGTGAAGGTAAAAAGAGTTTCTCAAGCTTGATCAAACTGGGGGCTTTTAAGAAGATGCATATCCCTAAGTAGAAACAGTATGGGGCAACCAGGTGAGATTGTAGTTTTCTTCATAATACATTTACCTTATTTAAATTAAGTCATTTTATTGGAATTTCATGAGGATGGATCAGCAGAAGAGTTGAGGGCCTATCTGTGGCCTACACAATGAGACAAGTTTGTGTATCTATGTCATCAAAGTTGGGCTAGAAATTGGAAGACTCTGGGTTAAAAAGCATAATAGCTCAGAATTGATTAGTATTTAGAAATATATTAAAGCACTCAGCAATTTTCATAGCTAGGGATGATTATAAATAAATACATGATTTTTAAGCCTACTCTCCCTATTTCTCAATGCTACTTTTCCCCCCTCAATTTTTCCTGGAGCAAGACTCTAATGCTACCTGACCTCCTCATTATGGCTCCCTATCCTGGGCCCTATCATGTTGGGGACTCCTTCAGCTTCCTCTGTTTCTCCTGGAAAAAACTTAATGCTTCAAACCCAACCAGATCTGCTTAGACACCCATTTTATGCTATTAACTTATTCTTATGATTTGAGCAGGTAACAATGTCTCTGGGCTTCATTTTATCTCAGAGATTAAAAAAAAGTTCCTGTCTTTGAAGTTTATTTTGAGAATTAATTAGAATATAGATCAAAAGCTTAGCGCAATCTATGGAACATATTAGGGTGTCAGTTAATATTAAACAATAATGATCTGCCTTTATGTTAGAAGGAACATAAACTGTAAAAATTTATATTGAACTGTTAATGATTCATTTTCATGGACATTTGCACTTAAAAATGAAATGTTTCATCCAATGATGTAACTGATGTATTAAGTATTTTTAAGGACATTTAGAAGGAATGTTTTAATGTTCCGGACAACACTTAAATAACATTATGTAGTTCCAACTACTTCTAATATAGATAAATTATAAGCATCCAGTATACATACATATAGTGGTAAATCTGGCTCAGGCTAGAGCTCTCTCTTTTTCTCTCTCAGAAACAAGTATAAAATACTCTGTTGGAGAGTATTTTAAAATTAAATGTATAGATACGTTAAATTCATGTATATGGAAACCCTAGTTAATAAACCCTCTCCATATATCCATTTCCTCAAAAACATAAAACTGTAAAGCAAAATTGTATAGTATGTTCTTCACCAAAATCTTAAAAGATGGCTTTATTCTGCATTCAGTCAGCTTGATATAAATTTCAATAACAGAACTAAAATATAGCAGGGTAAAATTTCCGAGAGGCAGGAACGATGTCAAATCAATGGAAAATTGGGATTGATATAAAAAAGAAACTACAGAGGTTGATCAAAAATCTATTTGTTAATAGTCCATAGTGAATGAATATATTACTAAAATGGAAAAGATGATCATGTTCACACTGCCATCGTTTTCTTCTTCTTTCCTTCCTTCCTCCCCTCTCTCCCTCTCTTTCTTCTCTGTCCCTCCCTTCTTTTCTTCCTTTTTTCCCTTTCCCACCTTGTTTCATTATTGTTGTTGTTTATTTTTTGATATGTATTACACTGTCTACCTGATTTTACAGATTAATTGTAGCAGAAAAGCGGTGATAATCTCAACATCTTCCCTACCTGGGTTAAGACATGGAGCATTGCAGTATCTCAGGAACACTCATGTGCCCTTGTCCAAAATATTCCTGGCTTTCTCTTTCTTTCCTTGGTAGTGCTTCTACTTATGTATTATATATCATTAACTAATACAGTGTTTAAGTTTGAAAAATCTGTAGCAAAGACAAACCTGCTGGTGAAATGGAATAGTACTATCACCACTGTTAGAAGAAGGATCTAAGAGAAGATAAACTGGGCAGAGCCTCTAGATCCTAGTTTGACTTTAGCTTCCTTGAGAGTTTAAGAAAACTCTTAACTCTTGGTCAGTGCTATAGTCAGCGGGTAAGGACATGAAATGGTCCTAAGAAACAAGACTTGACGAAATTAGGTCATCTAACAGACTGAGACTATGGCTGGAAGTCCAGAAGAAGTATGGAGTCTCCTGTTTCTAAGCTCCAGGGTGTACCTCCTACTGTTATATTCAGATCAAAAAGGCTACTTGCTTTAAGGGAGAAATGAGAGTCATTAGCTGATCCAAGAATCAGAACATTAAAAAAAAGAAGGACTTCAACACAAGGTCAAATTAATGCAGATATAGATATGAATCTGAGTGAAATTCTCTGAGGCATTCTGTTCTGAGGTTAAAGAGATGGTACATAAAGTGGCCAGTGGGGATCTTGGTGATAAGAACCCTCCTCAGATCTGTTTCTTGGGGCACAGAGTTCTGATCTGGACCCATTATCCTATGTATCATGGATGTGCATCTGGCAGTTTGGGGCTCTCCCTTCTCCATGCTCTTGAGAAATCCATTGCCACATCCTTTTTGTTGACTTTTTTCCTGTAGCTCATATCTTCCTCTGTCTTGGTTTGTGTTCTAGTTTTGACGTGATACATCCTCAGTGGCTTTTTAAGAAAAGGTACATGGGAGATAAAGTTTTCAGACGATGCATGTTTCAAAATATTATCTGAGTGGGATCCCTGGGTGACTCGGTGGTTTAGTGTCTGCCTTCGGCCCAGGGCGTGATCCTGGAGTCCCGGGATCGAGTCCCACGTCGGGCTCCCTGCATGGAGCCTACTTCTCCCTCTGACTGTGTCTCCATCTCTCTCTCTCTCTGTGTCTCTCATGAATAAATAAATAAAATCTTAAAAAAAACACAAAATATTATCTGGGTATTGCCTTTTGGGTATAGAATTTTCTTCCTCATTTAAAGTTCCATTGTCTTCTTGATTCTGATAAAGCATTAAAGTCATTCTGATTCTTGATACTGCATATACGATCTGTGTGATTTCTCTCTACAACTTATAGACTCTCTTTTTACTCCCATTGTTTAGAAAACTCACAATATATAAGTCTGTTTCTATCCATTGTGCTAGGGATTCTATCTGGCAACTGACGTTCCTTCAGTTCTGTACAAGTTTCTCTGACAAAGTCATCTCCTTGGTTTTCTCTTCCTGTCTTTCTGGACTTTTTTTGCAGTGTTCCACTTGTTCTCTCTTTTTCTTCTACTTCTTTGATTTTTTTGCTTTTCTTTCTGGGAGTTTTCCTCATTGTAACTTCCTAATCTTCTAGTAGAGTTTTAAATTCTATTCTGATTTTTAAAAAAGATTTTATTTACTTATTCATGAGACACACACACACACACACACACACACACACACACAGAGGCAGAGACATAGGCAGAGGGAGAAGCAGGCTCCCCATGGGGAGCCGGATGTGAGACTTGATCCTGGGACTCCAAGATCAGGCCCTGAGCCCAAGGCAGACACTCAACCAATGAACCACCCAGGCATTCCTACTCTGAATTTTTTAAATGAAAAAAGCCTTTACTTATTCTCTTAATGTTTCTTTCTTTATACCACCCAGTCCTGTACCATGTGTAAAGTATAATTTCTTATCTCACTGATACTGTGCTAGTAATAATGTTCTTCTCTCTGAAGAGAACACTTTTTCTCTCAAAGATGCCTTATGACTTTTGTTTACTTGTTTGGGATAATTTACATGTCACAGGTTTTCTTAAGGTATTTGATCACACTTTGTTTCTTTTCATGTTTGAGAGTGTGCAAGAAGCTGGCTGGATATGTGGCGTAATATGCATGCTTATGGGTGGTGGGGGCTGTTTGCAACTTGATCTTATAGAGTATTCTGGATAGGTTTCTTTTTTTTTTTTTTTCTTTTGAGGTAATAATCAATGTCGAAACATTCAATTTAATCTTGGTCTGATTATATTTCCCAAGAAAATGTTTATCAGTTTATCAATGTCTGATGATTCTGCAGACAAGATTCCGACACCCTAGTGGGAGAGTAAAGTCTGGAGCTCTTGGCATTCAGTATTCAACAGGATTGCTAATTCCCCTTGTTGTTCCTCCAGTACTGATGCCCTTTGTGGGCATAAGAGTCTCTCTGTTCAGAGCACTCTGCTTTACCCTCTATAGTAGCCTCGGGCTAATGTAATTTGTGGCCTATTCTCTTTGTTGGTAGGGTCAAGACCCAGCTAGTCATCTTTCTTGCTACCTTCCTTGGCTCTTGCTTATTCTGTGGACCCTCTGAAGTTGAGTGGTGATCTTGGATGGGAAATACTTTACCTTATGATAGTGATCCCACTGGAGTCAGCTGTCCAGCCAGAACCTCAGCTCATTCCATGTTCATCTTTTCAGCGTATGTGACCTCCACCACACTCAAGTGCCATCCATATTTGGGACTAAAATCACCTCAAGAAAATAAACTAAACTCAGTCCTCCCTGAGGCCACCATACTGTATTGTCAAGATTACTCTCGAGTGGCAGCCTGCAGATTCACGTTGGTGTGGGAGCAGCCTTCTGAAGCAATTCCCCAGAGTCTTAAGTGGAAAGCCACTTTTTTAACACACCTTCCTTCTCCAGAAAGGAAGCCAGGCCGAGACAATGGAGACAAAGAGACACAAACGCATTTGACAAACACTAACAAGGCATTTACTGTGAACCAAGCATGGTTTTAAATGCTTTGTTTTAGATTGCCTTAGCATTTAATCTTGACAACTAGTTTATGAGAAAATGACTTTAAAAGGTAGTTATTATCATCAATCATCATCAGTCATCATCATCACCATCATCAGGTAATAATAAGGCTGATTATGAGGAAAACAAGCATCAGAATAATTTGCCAAAGGTCATGGGCCTAAATATTGGGGCTTGGATTTGATGCTCATTTCAGTACTAGGTGACACCGCCTCCAGGTATACTCCTCTTTGTTTCCATCTCTCTCACAATCCCTCCTTCCTCTTTCTGCCGAGAGCCCCACCAACCTGCCATCCATATGTGATCTCATCATCCAGGCCACCTATTTATTATATGAAACAAGAGCTAATGCACTAAGAAATCCTTTCTCTTACAAAAGCCAGAGTCTTATGACTCCCCTTGTTCAAAAAGTCCAGAGATAACAGCCTTCTTGCTACCCTAAAGCTCCCTCAAAGCTGAGAAAAGGCTTGTTTTTTAGTAAGACTTGCCCTCATCTTCCCTTAGAGAAAGCCTTAGAAGGGAGGGCTTTAAAAAAAAAAATAAAAGCACAGCAGTTACATATGTGCAAGTCATTGTTTTTGTTATGTCAGAGAGACTGCAAAATGACCCGGGATGGTGTAGCATCACAAACACCATAGTGTCTGTGATGAAGAGAGTGATTAAGTTTTAAACAGAGGTTAGGGGAAAAGCAGATTGATATGATTGATCCCCTATGTTGGGTAAGAGGTGACCTCTGAGAAGAAGCACATGGCCAAGGAGTGAGAACACTGGCTCCAGTGCAGATGAGTGAGTAAGGGAGGGAGAAGGCAGGCATGCCTGGTGCATTTAAGATGTTTAACAATGAAAGGGAAGATAAACTCACACTTAGAAAATCAGGTGCTCAACACTGGCTCTATAAATTCAATGAGTATTTCTGACAAGGAAAAAATTTTTTTTTTAATCTGAGAAACACAATTACTGAGAAAATAAAATAAAATCTGCTTGCAAATGCTCAGCAGCTGCAAACCCACTGGTTCCACTTCCATGGTTCTGTAATTATTTATCTCAAGTTTTCTTTACATTCTTTTCTTGTTAGACACTGGAGCGTTTAAAAGGGGCATGTTGACTTAACTGGCCATGTTGAGGATGGAAGGAGGGAAAGGTCAGAAATTTCTATTGGCTTTACAATGCAGTGCTAGTTTGCCCAGATTTTCCTTGCTGCTTAATGAAGTACCAATTTAGAAGGCTAACGAGAACATTTATAATTTTGGCTTGACATTACTATGTTCAACTTGACTATTTAATTACCAAATTAATTTTATGGTTATAACCATAGAATTGCACAATGTTTATGATGTAAACATTTGGGGACTTTTAAATATAAAAATACTTAATATCTCTAAACTGTCCCAGTGCGTAAGTAGCTATCAAATTTAAAAGGTCTAAGAAACATGCGAACAGCTATAAAATAAATATATACCCTTGATATAGCACTACAATTCGTACAGCACAATTGCTTTTCTAATATCATTTGCCCTTGGATCTCAGTTGTGCTTCACATGTTTGATGTACTTGAAAAATCAGTATTGTCTCAACAACAGCTGGCCCAGCCATGAGGTGATAATAGTAGCATTTCATGACAATTACAGTGAGGACAGCTTTAATATAAGGTTGTTGCCTGAAGTTAGTAATCCCCCGAAGTCTTGTTAACAGTCAGAATTTACCATGTTATTATTAAACAAACAAATTAAGACTCACACAAAAAAGACAAAAAAAGATACCAAAACAAATCTACTTTGCTGAATATTCAGTGGACATATCCATATAATTGTGTCAAGACAATGATGAAGCTGATGTTTTTCTCTTGATAAAAAAGCAGAAAAGAGCAGACTTTCTTTGAAAGGTCTGAGTATTGTGTATCAGCTTCCACTATTTGTTGGTGGAAAGGCAATAATACCAAGTACTGAATAGTTGTCCTACCCATTGGAATACAAGTAAGTGTGGAAACAACGGTGGACTATATGTCATTTGATGTATGCTATATCTTCATAAACCATGTACATTTTCTGGTGGAGATCCCAAGATCAATAAAGAAACCAGGTGAAAGGTTTAGGCTGCCACTGTTACCAAGATACTGAGAATAAAATGTTTATGAAGCCCCACTGTGGCCCAACCGTGTTCTTTGCATCATGAAATCCTCATTCTAAGGCCACACAGCAAGTTGGCAGCAGGGTTGGACTTTTAGAACTGTTTTTATTGCTATTTGAAGTCTTGCTCTTTTATGTTCTGTACTTGTTCTGTCCAATACGGTAGCCACTAGCCACATGGTTATTTCAATTAAGATGACATAAAATAAGAAGTGTAGTTCCTCAGTTGCACTAGTTATATTTGAAGAACTCAATGGCCACATATAGTTGGTGGTTACTACATTGCACAGCACAGATACAGACCATTTTCAACATCTCAGAAACTTCTGTTGGGTGGTGCTGCTCCAAACACTAAAATAATATACACATTTCTGATTAATGCAGTAGCCTTACTTACAGAAGCCTTTAAAAATGAAGTTTTAGTATTTCATGAAGCCTTTCTACCAAGGATCCATATGAATATGGTAAAAAAATAAAAACACTAAGAAAGGTAATTAGGAAAAGTAGATGAAATAACATTACTTGAATAAAAATTGGAGTTATACGGAAGTGACTCTTTGGGGAATTGAACTTTCAGATGTTTGAAACCACAAAGGAGAAAGCAAATCTAGTTTTACTACCTCTGTGTAATTTTCATTCATTAAAAAAGAAAAATCCCTTCCAAAGTTCTCTAAGCTTAAGTACAAACGATGAATTATATTAGACAGTTTTGAACAAATCAAAATTAAAATTTCAAAAATCCAAAAAACAAATCTAAGCATTATCACATTTAGATTCTGTATTTGCCTGAGGTAATGGCAAAGAATCAAAGGTAAAACCATTTATAACAGATGAGTAGGAAAGAAAGCCTTTGTTGATTTTTTATTACCTGTTTAGCTTTAGGGACTAGGGAGTAATAAAAACAGCAAATAGTACCTAGGTGGCCTGAATAAGTTAGTGATCCTTCCAGAGGTACAAACTCCCAATGAGTGATTAGTTTAAGCCCTAGCAAAACCTAGCTCACCAAATGTGATTTATAGTAATTATCCCTGTCCTTCCCTCTAGGCTTTTCCAGATGATTTGTGATAAAGTCCGACTAAATACTGTTTAAACACATGCTGTCTGGAATAACAGTATTTTACATTATAATGCACTAAAATAAACAAGTTACTTCCCTTTAAATATTACATAGTAAAGTTTTTAAATAACACATATAGTGTCTGGAACAGTGTTATGCATAATTTTTAGTCAATGAAGAAATGGAAATTTTAAGAAGTGTGTTTTCCAATAACAGGGTTGACTTACGGGAGGAGTGCAAATCAGATGAGCACAAGTTGGGTGCAGAGCAAAGTGAATGTTTCAGAGAGGAAATGGCAGTATTATTCTGAATATGGTCAGGCACCTCTATAACAGATAATCCCATAATCCAGTCACTGTCATTTTATGTGTCCTATGAGATACCTGGATGACTTGACAGGGTGTGTGTGTGTGTGGGTGGTAGTTATCATAAAAGAATAAGTGAAACTCAAAGAAAGCTATTTGGCCAAAATGTCATTTGGATATCTGTAGTACCAGTGGTATTAAAGCAACGGATTGTACAAGGATCTATGGAGGTGGTACCTTGAACCAGTCATTATCATCTCCAACACCAGGATGCCAGGGCACCAGAAATCAATAGCCTTAGCATGCGTGTCTCACTGTGTCATCAATGTCCATACCTTAGGCATGCGTCAGCGGCCCAACTGCCACTTAAGAGCATGAGCTGGAATAGGAGGCAGCCCCATGGCCCATGGTGAATCAGCAGATACAGTAGCTGGGTTGCAGTAGAGTCTTTAAGAACTCCTTGAATTGTCTGTGGTCAACTCTGAAGTTTTTGCCATGGAAAATTGCAAACAACAAATGCAAACATGGAAAAAAGTGTAAAGTATAATGAACCCCTATAGCCCCACCTCCCCCTTCAACAATTATTATGTCATGGCCAGACATGTTTCACTTCTTCCTTCATCCATTCTCCTCCACCTGCTGGATTGTTTTTAAGTAAATTTTAGGGCATTTCAAGGAAACAGGCTTTTCTCTACCATGAATTGGGACATAAATAATGTTCTTTGACTACTCTCATGACCATATTTATACTTTAGGGAATTATGCAGGAAAATAGAGAAGTATATGAAGTGGTTTCATAGAAGTAAGGACAGGAACGATGGAAACAGGCAATGCTATGGCTGGCCGGAGGCTGAGGAAAAACCCTAAGGGCATGTTATCTCAGCTGAATTGGAGAAGACAAATAAAATTCAGTCAGTGGAAGAAGGGAAGGATAGATTTCCAGATAGAGGAAACACTAAATAACGAATCAACGAGGCAAGCACATTTTTAGAAGTCTTATTTTGTACACTGTCTTATATACAAGGATTGCCAAAGTGGGGAAGCCCTCATTCCTCAAGGATCAGTAGAGTGAATGTAAGACACATGTGAGGATGGGTTTAAAAGAAGATGGTACGTTCAAGATGCTGCCAGCATCAGAAATATTAGAGAGAAGGTTTTTATGTGATGGTTCTGGCAGTGGGAGAAGTTGTAGTAATAGCACCGTAGACAGGGTTCTATAAGGAACAGGAGCTGGAGGAGAACGGAGACACACGTGATGACAGTGCTGTGTGATGTTACAAAAGGAGGTATCTAGAATTTCATGTTCTCTGACCATGAAATATCTTTAAAACTACCTTCTAATATGAGCGTGACCTTTGAAACATCAGAGTGGGTACTTTTTACTATGATAACTAATGTTTATATGAATATAAACAATGATTCTTCCCTTAGAGGAAATACATTCATTATCATGAACTTGCAAGACTGGGTCAGAAAAGGTTTTCAGATGTCCCAATTACGTTAATAGCTTCTGGATGTTTTAAAATATTCTCCAAAGAATAATAAAAATAATTGTAAATTCTTCATATTGTTAAGAGTTCAGGGTAAGAAAGCATAAAGCCCTCTAGATTTTTCAAGCAGAAAGGGATTTAATAAATGGAAGTGGTACTTAACTAAATATATTGGAAGGTTTGGCATAAAGAAGTTGGCAGGAAGGGGGGTGGGCACAAGTAGGTTTTTGTGTCATATTGTAACTGCAGTCTGAAGCTCGGGACTTTGTTAGTAGCATCCAATATCGCAGCTACCCCATAATCCCAAATCCACTGGGGTCACAGAATGCAGAGCTAAGGTGTCTACTGAAAGTTTCCCTCCACTGGAGCCTATGTTTTAACTTTTACAAGAGGAGGAAAAGCCTTTCCTCTATTTGAAACTAATTCCAGTCGATCTCCCTGGACAAAACTCAATTATCTTCCAAATTCTTGTACCAAGTTCCTTTGGAAACATATTTTCCAAGTTCCAGTCCTCACGACAAAGAATAGAGGCAAATAGGGAAATATCAGAAAGGGAGACAGAACATAAAGACTCTTAACTCTGGGAAACGAACTAGGGTGGTGGAAGGGGAGGAGGGCGGGGGGATGGGGGTGAATGGGTGACGGGCACTGAGGGGGGCACTTGACGGGATGAGCACTGGGTGTTATTCTGTATGTTGGCAAATTGAACACCAATAAAAAATAAATTTATTATAAAAAAAAGAAATGAATTCGGATCACCAGTAGACGATATCCAACATGCTATTCAAAATTAGCAAATTAATTAATAAAAACCATATTAGCAAATTAAATTATCCCCATCAATTTGGATGTTATTATCCAATATTAGTGCCAAAATGTGCGGTACTGTCAGGTCTATTGGAGGATCCTTAGTATAATTTTGAGACGCCAACCAGTTTTCCAACGAAAACTTTTTGTTCCTTTTAGAGTAGAATGGCACTCAGAAACCTGGTTCTGAATCCTATGTATGATCATTGCTGCTTAGGGAACATTGCAAACAGAGCTGGAAAAGTCATTGTTACTTTTATCATTATTGTTATTTATCATGATCTCATACTGGTATCTCCAATTCAAATTTGACAATATAGGTTTCTTTCACATCTAACCCATTCCACATTTGTATCTTTTTTCTTTCATAAGGAGAAAGCTGCTTTTGAAATATATATATATATATATATATATATATATATATATATATACTTTCTCTTACTATACCTGTGCAGCAATTTTAGAATTGTTACACAAATACCACCTCACCACAAAACTACTAAGTCCAAGATAGTTTTTGGCAGTTCTGTTTATCCTGAGAATGCTTCAGAGTATTTGTTCGTGAGTCACTTGATTTAAAGGTTTTTTGTTGTTGTTGTTGATGTTGTTCTTATAGTCTTATTTTGGCATACAATTAATTTCATTTCTTTCTCTCCGCATTCAATTTTATATATTTTTCTTTCTCCATTTATTTTTTATTTTTTTATTATTTATTCTTTATTTTTTTTAAGATTTTATTTATTTATTCATGAGAGACACACAGAGAGAGAGGCAGAGACACAGGCAGAGGGAAAAGCAGGTTCCATGCGGGGAGCCCAATGTGGGACTCGATCCTGGGACTCCAGGATCACGCCCTGGGCCGAAGGCAGGTGCTAAATCACTGAGCCACTCAGGGATCCCTCCATTTATTTTTTAAAACGTAAAACATCTACATGGTTTAACATTTTTGAAGGGTATAACAAAGATGCTCAGAGAAGTTTCCCTTTCATCTCTATTGTATTTGTCTTCATTCCCATCTTTGTTCCCAATTTCTGGTTTATCATTACTGTGCTTCCACTAGGACTGTTTTCTCAGTCTCTGATTGTTTTCCAGGTCCAGAGTTTGTTTTGTGGGAAGAGATGTACTGACTTTCTAGCAAAATATTCATATCATTTCCCTTATGCATAGAATGAGCAAGTATTATATATGAATTGCTAAGCGGATGCTCCCAGAACTGTCTCTGCTCCTGACACAATAAATACTACATCCCAGGAGGGATTGATGAGATTGTTCGAGACTGGTGTTCTAATCTCATATCCATTTATCTCACCATTTTGGCCTGTGCATAAACCATGAGTCATGGAGAATGACTGTATCTTAAAATGACTTAATCAGGTGGTAATGCCAGTGTTTGTGGTTACAGATGTGATATCTCTGCTGGAGCCAATCAGCATCAGTCCTGACATCTGATGTATTAATCCCTTGAATGCTTTGTCTTTCCCTCACATCTTTCATAAAAGGAAAGCAGAAGCATTTTGTCTTCATATGGCAGAGACATGTCTTCTTTTGTTGACTTGCCTCAAGGCTATGTCAGTTCTCTGGCTTTTTTCTTAATATGGTTAAGTGCTATCTTGATCATCTTGAAATTCAGTGGGATGTCACACTGATTCATTGCATTTATGGTATTATGCCAACTGGAACTGATGAGCTGGAGAGCACAAACATCCTAAATACTTTAGTACGACTTGTGTTGCAAAAGACTGAAGATATAATCTCAGTGAAAATCCCGGGCCATGCCACAATTGTGAAGTTTCTCAAGGTCCCAGGGGTCTGTGGCATGTTGAGATGCCCTTTCAAAATGAAAGATACTTCGATGTTTTTGAATCACCTACCACAAAGAAAGAGATACAATAGAAATGGGCATCTCTGAATGTTAGACGCAATATATATATCATTTGTTGTATGGCTCTACCCTATTATCTGGGCATTCCAAAAGGCTTTTAGTTTTTACTTGTCTCAGAGCAAGAAATGGGTCCACGTGAGACATACGGCACAATATAAGCTACTCTTACACTTGGGCATCATGAGTCAGAAGTCCCAAATGTCTATGGTAGATGCTGTGCAGCAAGCTTCCACATTCGCTGAAGAATCAGACTCTTAGGGGTTTTTAGGAAGGCTGTATCCTCTTCTAACAACACATTTTATCCATGGAAAATCAGCTCTTCCTTTGCTACTTGTACACAAAGTGACTATGCACCCCCAATTGCCCACTATAAACTGAGTACTATCTAGTCTAGTCAACCATAAAATTAGATGTGCGCAGCAGCATTCTCCTGTAAAATGGAAATGGTACCTAAAAGACTGGGACCTAGCAGGCTCAGAAGGAATGAGTAAATAGCACTGGCAGGCGGCTTAGACTTCCATCATAGCTGCTCCCTGGAGTTGTGAATTCTTCCTTAACTCATGGTTTTGATCAGATGGGGAGTTACCTATGACTAATTAACAGAAGAAAAAACTCAGGCTTGATTTGGGGATGCATCTGCATGATATGCTGGCTTGAGCTGAAGGTGGATAGCTCCTCCGTTAGAGCTCCACTGAGAAGTTCTGAAGAGCAGGGGTGAAGGGAAAACCTCCCAATGGGAAGAACTTCCTGCCACACAATAGTTTCATTGTCCTAAAATATCTGCTGTACTTCACCTATTCAACTCCTCCCTCCCCTCCACTGAATCTCCTGGCAACCATGGATTTTTTTTTTTAATCATCACAGATTATTCTTTTCCTAGAATTCATATAATTAAAATAATAGGGTAGGTGGCTGGTTTCTTTCGCTTAGTGATAATGCATTTAAGATTCACCTATATTGGGCAGCCTGGGTGGCTCAGGAGTTTAGTGCCACCTTCAGCCCCGGGTGTGATCCTGGAGTCTTAGGATCGAGTCCTATGTTGGGCTCCCTGCATGGAGCCTGCTTCTCCCTCTGCCTGTGTCTCTGCCTCTCTCTGTCTCTCATGAATAAATGAATAAAATCTTAAAATAAAAGATTCACCTATGTTTTCCCATGGCTTAATAACTCATTTTATTTTTTTTAATTGTAGTAAAACGCACATAACACAAAATTTACCAGCTTGACCACTTTTAATTGTACAGTTCAGTGACATCAAATGCTCTCATATTGTGCAACCATGACCAGAACTCTTTTTATCTTGCAAAACTGAAACATTATCCATTAAACAATAACTTCCCACTTTCCCTTGCCCCAGCTGCTGGCAACTCCCATTCTATTTTCTGTCTCTATGAATTTGGCCATTTTAGGTATCTCACCTAAGTAGAATAATATATTTGCCCTTTTATGACTGGTTGACTTAGCATAACGTTTTCAAGGCTCATCTGTGTCGTGGCATGTGTCAAAATTTTCTTTTTTAAGGCTGAATAACAATCCATTTCATTTATGTATTTTTTTAAATCTATTAATTTTCCAGTGGATACTTCGATTGCTTCTAACTTTTGGCTGTTGAGAATAACACAGCTATGAATATGAGCATACAAACACCTGTTAGCCTGCCTAGCAGTTTTTGCTCATACATGGACCATGCTTGGAGCTAAGATATTTATTTAATTATTGTGAGTTATTAGGGTATGTCTTTGTGGCAATTTTTAAATATACTTCTATAAAGGTTATAGTTTAGTGCAGGAGATTTGAATGTTTGCCATGTCTTATCTTGATCTCCTAAGTGTCTTGTACTTTTTTATTACTTGATCATTCAAAACATGTCTTTAGTTAAAAAACCTTTGGGTTGCACATTTCCATGGAGAATTAACAGCGGCAAGATCCCGAGTTTAGTAGGTCTTTGAAGATTTCTCTTTAAATTTCATTTTGTGTTCTGTTTTTCTTCTCAGGATCCTGGATTTTACTGATGTTTGCTCTTCATTTTTCTAACTTACTAAGATCTTCTCTATAATCATTTTTATATCTTTACCCTTTTGCATCTCATTTTTGTGTGATTTCTCAAGTCTAGCTGTCACTTCCTGTATTTTTGTAATATTTATTTTATACATAATACTCTAATGACTTTCATCTCTCTAATATTTTTTTTACTATTTTCCCCAACTTCATACTGAGCTATTCCTGCCCATTTTTAATTCCCTCCTTTTGCTTTACAGCCATTGTACCTCTATTTTGAGCTCTCTCTTCATACAAATGTTGTCTTTATTTTTTGTGACTATACTTGATCATTTTTATAGGGTCCTTGAGGAATTTCTCTCATAATATTCATTGTTAAATTTATTTTGCTGAGGTTTATTTCTTTCACTTAAAGCATTTCTTATGTTTTTTCCTTTCAGATTATTTCTTATATTTGAATGGGATTGGCTATTTGCTCAAGAAGTATGTGTGTGTGTGTTTGTGTGTCTGTTGTGTGTCTGTGTGTGTGTATGACAGGGGTAGGGAGCATAGGCCAGCAGTTCATTTCAAAGGTTATATTTGGCAACAAATCCGAGTGGGGCCAGAAGATCTTTTATATACATTTTTTTCCCCCTGGGGTAGGCCTTATCTTTGTTTGGATGTTCATGAGGTCTCCATGGCTAATAACAGGGTCTGAAAATTGTGTTTTGTAAACTCACAATTGCCCTCCATTCTTTGACCTTCAGCCTGCTGGTCTGCTTTACCCAGAAGTTTCATGTCAGCATGCTTTTTTTCTTTCAGCTTTTCTTTCTCTTTCTGTTGTATTGAATTTAGTTTTTTTTCAAGAACATTTCTTTCTGCTACTGATCATCCTCCTCTTCCCATTTTTTTTCTCCCTAGTCAAGGATTAGTGGTTAGGACTTTTAAGACTATAATAAGTTTACATACATTTTTATCATGTTTTGGCACTTAACGTGTGTAATTATCTCTTAGAATACAAGTTTCCAAGATATAAATATTGAAGTTCTTGTCTGAGGTTCTGCTTTTTCTGCTTCACTGAAGATGCAATTTTGTTCTGTTTCTTTGTTTTTAATTTTTGTGTTCATTTAAATGTGTTTTAAGAAATGAAGGCAAAATTAAAATAGATGGCATCTTTAACTGAAAGTGTCTAAAATATGTTCACCTCAGTTCTCATATAACACCTTTTCTGGTAAATAAAGTAAGAGATGCATTGTTTACAAATTAGGAGAGCCAAAGTTCAATTGCTAAAGCTGACTCCATTAAAATATAACATGGAGTTAAAATCTTAGATTCTATATTTTTGTGTTTTCCATGCTTTATACAAATTTTCTTTCAACATGTTGGTAAAAATCCTTTAATATGTGAATTAGATATAATGAAATGTTTGAAAATGTGTTCGGATATTTCTACTGCAGTTGGAGTCTCCTCTTGCTTGTCAGGTATTACTTGTGTCTCTAGGGCCTCTGATAAGAAACTTCCCTCATCAGGAAGTTAAAAGACACTCCTCAGAGCCTTGATAAGACTGATGAACTAGAATCTTTCCACATAGCAGGGGTTCCTTAGAACCTAAAGCTTTAGGTTTCCTTCTGACCACCAGTTTGATCAGAGTGCAGCCTGCGGGCTTCACTTAGGTTTTACATAGTTTACCCAAAATGTATTGGAAACTTCTATAAAATCAAATCCCAAACTCTTTAAGTTTGGCAATGGACAAAATGACTTCATTTAGGAGGTGTGGCTGGATTTTGCTTCACTCTTAACTTCTACGTTTCTTCTCCATTTTTGAGATCTCTCACTGTTTACTTGGTTATTCATAGTATGGTCTAGCTCTGTTTCAGAATACTTATATATTGTTTTAACTAAGGCTAGGTAATAATGGAAAAAATAGCACAGAAAGCAATAGGAAGGTAAATAATGTGGTTTAAAATTAATTTATTAATTTCCAGTCCTCTTCCTGGTTCCCTGACTTCCTCCATATGGCAGAGGATTTGTTAAGCCACTGTTCCTTAGAAGCAGACTAAGGAGTCTTCAAAGACCAGATCCAAAATGGAGAGATCCAGAAGCAGGTAGAGATTTCTTCTCCAACATAATGAAGAACCACATTGTTCTGTATTCCTCTCTAAACTCCCTTATTTTTTTCTTATTATTGATGCAAGGATGTACCTCCTTTATGAGCAACAAAGGAACATTACCTAGCCTATTGACTCAAAAAGTTGACTATATCAGAGTATATTGCAATAAATGCAACATGTGTATAAAGGATATGTAATAAAGTAAAAGACAATATTATTCCAACATTCTAAGACTCGTTGGGGGAAAATAACATTAACATCAAACCCTGACATTTATTGAGTGCTTCCTCTGTATAAGATGCATTATCTCATTTGGTCCTCAGAACAATGACATATGAGGTGGCTATTACTATTTCCTCTATCTGGCAGGCAAGGAAACTAAAGCTTAAAGAGGATATATAGCTTGCCTAAGGTCACACAGCTTGTTAATGGTGGAGTCAAAATTGTACCAGTCAGTTTGTTGGATTAAGCTATCCAAATTCTTGAAGCCCATGCCAAATGTCCCCTTAGGGCTGGGTATGTCTCTAACTTTCTGTATTTTTTTCAGCGTTTCTGCTGGAACTTGGGCAGAACATGGATGAACAGAAATAAAGCAGTATCATGGATCACCAGGAAAATAGTCCCTATCCATGAGCAACTGCATCATGTGGGAGACTCTAGATAATTTAGTGCTTAGCTTAGTAGGCAAATGTCCCCAGACTTTTTACTGGTGTGGAACCTTCCTTGAGAAGAGTTAGGATGGTCTTCAGAAGCGAGGGGACAGAAAATGAATTGTTTAGTAGTGTCTTGTAGTAAATTAGTGTATCATTCTGAATGATTAATTTTTAAATCTTGTAGTAACATAACCTACATTCTTTAAAACAGATTTAAAAATTATATCAAATTATAATTACACAGGGCAAATAGGTGTACCAAATACAAAATATGGGTTAATAATGGGAGCTTACATTGAGCTGTGCTTCTTTAATTAGTTTATTATTATTATTAAGTAAGTCCTATACCTAACATGGGGCTTGAACTCTACACCCTGAGGTCAAGAGTTGCATGCCATACCAACTGACTCAGCCAGGCCCCCATCTTTCATTAGTATTTAATGTTAAATTCTTTATGCTTGCCTCTTTTGATGTCTTAACAAGTTATTCTAAGAAGGGTAAGAGAGCTAGGCAAAATTGATTAGATAATGAAATTAAGATGTGTACAAAAAAAGAGAATGTACAGCCTGTGTTCATAAATCATATTTATATTGTTGACTGATTAGATAAGTAAACCCAGGAAACACTCAGTTTGTTTTTTGTATTGTTAATTTTCATCACTAAGGAAGTCGAAGCATTCTAAAGAAGAGATGCCAGTTTTTAACAAAGCCGTTCTGGAAAACATCTTTGAAATCATCACCAGGTCTGGGTTCAGATAGAGTCGGCTGTGATGAAAATAAATTGATATACTGTAAAAAGGATTAGCAGGATAATTTATATTCAGCAGAAGCTCAAATACTAATTCAGAGAGAAGATTTCAAGATGAAATGTATCCTGGAGTTAAAAAAAATCTAATTACCCTGACTACTGCATTTCTTAGCAAACCACATTTTACTTTTGTATCTGAGCTATGAAGGCAGTGTTCTAGTAGGGGTTTACAGAGTTCTTTTTTCATTAAAATCTACAGATTTTGCATATTCTTGAGGATAAAAATGATAAAATTTTCAGAAAGATTGAATCAGGTTGGTTATTTTTAATAAGTATTTCTGTCTCTAAAACCAGATTCTTCACTCATCTTTTATTCAGTAGTTGCATGTTTCAAGTCTTATTAGACAAAATGTTGAAATGATACAGTCTGAAATATCAAGAAATAAAAATATATATCATTTGTGTCTTCTTATTGCATTTATTTTTTTCTATATGCTAGGGGTATGCATTTTTTTATTTCTCATCTTCATGGAGGTTCACAATCTTATTGTTTGCACATTTTGCTAATCCTTCAATTTACAATGTGTTTTAGATGCCCTTGCCTGATAAAAGCACCTGAGCAAATTACAGCCAAGAGAAAAATAACACATGTCACCATTGCAGGCTTAAACTATCATAATCTCTAACTTTCCTGTCAAAGGAATTCTTGTCTTCCTTTTGTGCAAATATTTAATTGCTCAGGATAATCCGATTTATGTTGTCAGGAAGAAGGAAAATATAGCACATTCTGAATATGACCTTCTTTATTAAATATTCTGCTAGCATCACTCATGGTTGCTGAATTGTACAAGCTATTGAAACAGATCTGGAAGCCAACAAGGGCCCTGATTACGAATAACAAGCTATGCTTTATTAATCTTCCCAATAGCTACACAAACGTTCTTTTTCT
Organism: Vulpes vulpes; assembly: GCF_048418805.1. Taxonomy (NCBI): domain Eukaryota; kingdom Metazoa; phylum Chordata; class Mammalia; order Carnivora; family Canidae; genus Vulpes; species Vulpes vulpes. The sequence goes on along the minus strand of NC_132784.1, from coordinate 102,131,238 downwards.
CCCAACTTCTTGGAAGAAGAGCAGCATAATGGATAGATCAATGGAGCTAACAAAGAAAAGAACATCACCATTCGATTTTTAAAGTTTTAGTCCATTCTTATTATGTTAATCTTGTTGGTGACAAAGCAGTTTAATACTCTTTCTGCTTCCTTATAATATTCTACTTCTTGAAATTAAAAGGTGAATGCTAAGAGACTTACACCTGCAGGATGAATGGTTGTTGAAATATATTTGTAAGGTGTTTTCATTAATTTTATGATATTTAAGAGAAATTTCAAAGACTAATAAATGATAATGATAACAAAGTAATGATTGTGTAGATAGAGATAAATGTTTATGTGTTAAAATCCAAATTCAGGCAAATGCTTAAAATGCAAACAGGAAATCATTATATCAAGATCATAGAAGACACAATATCTAGAGAAAACTCAAAAGCAAATTTAGCATCTAATTTAAGAATCAGCAAAGTTTTCAGCCTTGAGCTTAATTACTAGAATGCCATAATGACTGCAGAAAGATCCCTCCACAAACCCAGTAACAGAGGAGAGCAAGAAATAAAAATAATAGGAAAGAAATAAACTTAGAAGAATCAAATTAAAAAGAGAAATAATGAGAGAAGGATGAAAGAAAAGTTACACCTGATAAAATACACGCATCTTTCAGGTGTGTAAAATATGTGCATTGGATTTGCATTTTGAGCACCTGTGTCTTTAGGATAACCAAAAGAGATATGGTTAGCAACTGGTTTACATATTTTTATAAAGTATTTAAACTTTAATATCAAGTGTAATTAATTGTATACCTGTTGTGTTAGATATGGTTGTTCTGTATTATCCTTTTAATTGTTATTGTGTATGTATATCCAATAAGCTACCCCTTTTATTGGGTGTGTATATCTAATTAACATACATGTATATGTGAATTAGTTTCATGTTCCTTTTAGTGATTATGTATATGAAGACAGAGTAACATAGAGTATGCCAGAAGTCAGGAGACCTAGATTCCAGTTCTGCCCATTATTACTATATTTGAAACACCAAACTCTACTGTAAAATGGAAATAGTAATACCAGCTATGCCTACTGGAGAACGTTAAGTATTTATAACCATTAGTGGACATCTCAGCCTTCCTTTACAAACCTGCCTCCCCCACAAAACTGGCCCCTGCCGATATTCCTGTTTGTCAGTATCCATATATTCTTTAGTAGCCTATGACAATATTCCTTGTTACATTATTCATAGATTCCGAGACTCATGTTTAAAAACTTTAAGTTCTGTGAAATGAGGATGTATGTTATTACGTGTAGGGGCTTATAATCATTGCTAGCTAGTCAACAGCCATGGTTTAGTGGTTATCATATGTGTGAACTTGGTTTCTGATTAGACAACGAATCTCTGAATTTTCAGTCCACAACCCTTTTTAGAACCACTTCAAGAAGAATTATGTTTCACATTGACACCTTCTGGTCTGGTTAAAAAAGTGACAGCATCAAAACTTGGAAAGCTTGGAAGAAAATTCCATTGCCAATTCATTTAATGATATTGTGTGAAAAACACAGACATAAATGGCTCTGAGTTGCAAAGTTATTCAAAAGAGTTGAACTCAGAAAGTCAGGTTAGAGACATTTTAACCAGTTCGTTTTGCTTTCCATTTTCCTTTCTTTACGTGCACAAGAGTGATGTGTAATAAAGTTGATGTCTAAAAAGGGCTACTATAGTTTTAAATGAGTAAAAAATACACATTTCAAGTTACAAGTAACACTGTGTTTAATTGGCAGCATTTTAAAATCTGTGGTGGTACAAAGTAATAGTGCATCAAACAACTGATAGTTCTAAGACTTTATGTGATACATGTATTTCCTAAGTCGGTTTCCTAAATCAAGTCCCATGCTTCAAAAATTTCTTTCTTCCCATATCCATTATAGAACATTTTTTTTTAGACTCTACTTCTCCTGGGCTTTCCTGTATGTAGATTAGTCAAATTAGGCATTAATAGCAGCTTTGATAGCTTCATAGGAAGTAATGGCTTCATGTAATAATGGACAAAACATAATATATTTGCATTTTATCAATAATTTTTGGAAGCCTGGAAGCTCGAGAGTGTGATTCTAATTATGGAACCATGATCACTGCATGGCACACCAGCAATGGCTTGTCAATAACAGCAATTCTCAATTTTTTCCATGTGCTCTCATCTGGGCTCAATGAAGGAGGCTCTTTTTATTACCATTGTTTTTAATACTCTGTTTATGTAATAACACATGTATATTGTGGAAAATGTGGAAAAATCATAAATGTAGGAGAAATAGCAGAATAGTCATAATCTTACAAAGAAGACATTTATAGTTTACATCTGCTTGTATTTCTTTTTTGTCACCTTATTGTTTTTAATATATTTGAGGTCATGTGTGTGTATAATAGTGTTTCCTCCTTTTTCCACCAAACACTAACAGTTTATTGTGCTACTCAATTCACAGTACACATTATTTGAATGTCTTTACATTCAGTCAAGTACTTGGACTTCCTTTCCCTCTGGTGACTAATTAGGCTTGCTTTTAAATTTGTGCCTCCTTAGTAAATATCTTTAAACACATATCTTTTTTTCCTTGCATAATTTCAAGGATTCAGGGTCCATTGTTAAAAAGGATGACTTTCTTAAAGGTTTTATGCTTTTATCACCAAATTCCTTTCTGAGAGCTTTAAGATCCATTTGTATTCCTAAGAGCAATGAATAAGTGGACCTAAGCATATTTTCCATCAAAGATGAAAAAAAAATAATTTGCCTAACATATTTTCTTCAAGATTCGTAGCTTTTCTATCAATATTAATAAGACCCTGATGCAATCAGGGGATAGCCTGGCCCAGACACGCCTGTGGAAAAACAAAGCAAAGCAAATAAGCAAACAAAGCAAAGTAAGACTCACAGAACATGATGGATAATAGAATTTGGACAATGTAAGATTAAAAGAATCCAGAGGAAATCAGGTGGGGATTATAATAACCATTTTTGGCTAAGAATTCCAGGATCATTAAGTGAGAAGGGAATTGAAAATTAAGAGCTCTATGGTGTGTGTATTTGTCTAAATTGTATGATATGATGCTAATGTAAATATCCCTGTCTGGGCTGAGATCTCACTCTTTTCTATCATGGCTACTCATAGAAGAATCTGTCCACAGGTGTGCAATATCTCCAAGTTCACTCTGAAAACTGAGTCTTTTGGGGACATTCACAATTTCAATGTGTTTGCCAGAAGTTTCCCCACTAATCAGCTATAACCCCAGGGAATCTTTTGCTGTCTGTTTACATGGCTGTTACTTCTTTTCTGAGCACTTTGTTTCCCACAAGCAGCAAAGAAGGGAGAGTCAAATGTTATTACTTTGGATTGGAGCAAGATCTGTGTGACTGAGGCATCACGTGGACATTGTAACATTTTGCCTAAGCTGTTAAATATCCTGGCTACTTTCACAGTTTTATCACTTAGATGACCCTCCCATGTTGGTTCCATTTACTAAAATCCTGACCTAGCTTGTGATTCATAAGGAAAATTAATCAATTGATCTCTTTAAAAGAGGTTATTATTGTTTTAGGTCTGTAGCCTGCAAATCTGATTGTTTCCCCAAGTCTTTCCATTGTCTCAAGCATACCTTTGACATTTTAACATGTCTGTAGATAATTTCATATAGATATATATGTCTGTGTGTATATGTATATACATATCTATATCTTTATCTAATCCATATCAAAATTTTGGCTGCATAATTGCAAAATTTAAGTTTTGTAATGGTAGTATTTTTGAATCTATTATTTTCCGCCTACTATTTCCCTTCTGTCTACAAAACATTGCAACATCTTCTCTTGGTTCTGGTACATTTTTAATTACTGTATTCCCTACCAACAATTTATTGCATGCATTTATAAGAAAACAAGAGGCTGACTTTTGACATGTCACTAGTATTACACATCATATGCAATCTAATTTGTGTACTCACTCTTCTTCTCAAATTGCTCATTCCAGCCTCACTACTGATTCTCTAACTGGAGAAAGGATTTTTCTCAGTCTTCATTAAATTGATGTAACTAATAAATACCTGCTTTTTCTTAAAATTTCTTTTTACCTTGATATTGGAGATATTGCACTTTTTAATTATAAATCTACCACTTCCTAATCTCCTTTAAGATTATGCATAGCCTTAAACATAAACATCAGTGCAAAAGTGTCCTGTCCTTCAGATCTGGAGTACTCTTCCTATTGGAATAGCCTGGATGAAATCAGTTTCCTTACTTGTGTGTCTTCTGTCTTTGACAGTGTCTTAGAATAATCTCCCTCAATTTGTTTCCTTCCATTTTGTGCGGATTTTGTGTGATCTTACACTCTCCAGACCCTTCATCTACCTGACTCTTAAGGTTATTCTGTATGGTTTGGCTGAAACTGTATTCCTTTTTAAGTCACAATGTTACCTGACTAACCAAACCCTTTGAAAATTCTCAACTTCCACCAAATGGTACCTCTCTTTGAAACTCCAGCTATATACTTTCAGTTGCTTACTGAATCTTCCCAGGTAAACATGAGATTATTCTTCAAATTCAGCATATACCAAACCAGACTCATAATTTCTCCTCTCCCCACTTTATCTCAGTCTTCCTCTGTATTTTCATTATTGGTAACTGGCATTACTATCTATTCAAGGTCCCAGGGCAGGAAACAGAATATATCTTTGACTCCTCCCTTACATCCAATATGCAATTAATCACTCCCTCCTCTTTATTTCCTCTCTTTGCTGATTTCATTCAGATCTTCATCATCTCTCACTTAAAAAGCTGCATAAATTCATACTTGCTTCCTCTGCCTTAGATCATAATCTCCCTACAAATCATTCTCAGCAGTGTTACTAAAATTGTCTTCAAGAATGCAAATTTGATCATGTTCTCCAGTTATAAAAAGATGATTTCAAATTCCTTAACTTGGCACTGAGGCTTCTTTGGAATTTGGACCCAGCCAATATCTCCCAACTCCAATCCTCCAAATTTAATCTGTGTTCCAAAAAATAAATGTCAAAATGCCAAGCTACTTTCCATGTCTCCCAGATACTCCCTATATTCATGCTCGTGTTCTAACACTGCCTGGAATACCCATTCCCTTTTCATCATCCCGATTTCTTTAAAACTCCATCCAAATATTTCTTCCCAGAAAGACTTCACATAGATATTTCCTTTTAAATCGTGTTATGTATTCCTCCTATACTCTCTTATGCCATTCATATCAGACCAGATTATAATCATTCAATTGTTTCACCCATGTGAGCTCTCTATACAACCACAAAAATGAATAGGTCCACTCTAATTATGTCTCTATTCCTATAAACCGATACAGTGCCTTGCAATTTCCATTGATGGCTCCTGGAGGAAATTGTGTTCAGACCTCTTCTCTACCACTTGCAACACTGCAAGAACTTCATTGCTGGACTTAATTTATCTCCTCCCCAGGCCCTGTTGGTTCATGATTGTCTTCATGAGGAGCTGGAAACAGAACTGCATCCTAATCATTTCTTACCTTAATGAGAGAAAACATCAGCTATGATCTGAATGCTTGTGTATTTATATCCACCCCAATTCATACGTTGAAATCCTAACCCTCATAGTGGTGGTGGTAGAAAGTGGGCCCTTTGGCAGGTAATTAGGTCATGAAAGCCAAGTTCTCATGAATGGGATTAATGCTCTTAAAAAGGGGGCCCGAAGAATGTTCCCCTGTCTCTTCAGCCATGTGAAGTTTCAGTGGAAAAAGAACAGTGTATGAGGAAGTGGGCTGTCACCAGACACCAAGTCACCAGTGCTTTGCTCTTGAGCTTTGCAGCCTCCAGAACTGTGAGAAATAAACTTTTGTTGCTTATAAGCTATCCAGTCTATAAGATTTTGCTATAGCAGCCCAAATGTCCTAAGATAGTATTCCTTCTAACAAAACAAGTTATGTTAAGATTAAGACCCTACGTGTGAATGAAGAGATGATTTCAGGTTGTGTACTATGAGAAGAGCTACACAACACAAGTTCTGAGAATAAATTATCATCCAATGAGCAGTTTTATAGAAACATTGCCCTCTGCTATACATTGCCATGTGTTTCTCTAGGCCAAGAAACATGACCATTTAAAAAGCTCTATATAAAATGTGTTCTTAGGAAAGATCAAGAGGGATAGTCTTTACTGGATAAGTATTGAAATAATTTCAAACCATTTTCCAGAGATTTTCTCTTATTGCCTGGAATCTGGATACTAGATTTTTAGTGTATTCATCTCTAGTTGTTTTAAAATAACCTGTAGTTTTTGAGACTCTAATTCCATCAGTTTTATTACTCTGTCTCTCCAGTGGGAAAAAAATAGCAAATGTCAGGTCTTCTTATTTTCCTCCAAATTTCAGGTACAAAGTTCCATTCTTTATAAGGTAACATGCAGGATTGGGATATAATCTTTTCTAGTCAGATACCCTGTTGTTATCTTTAAAATTATCCTGGGGCACCCTGGCGGCTCAGTAAGTTAAGTGTCCACATCTTGGTTTTGGCTCAGGTCATGATTTCAGTTTCATTGGATTAAGCCCTGCATTGGGCTCTGTGTTCAGTGTGCAGTTGGCCTGTCCTTCTCCTTCTGCTCCTCCCCCCACTCATGCTCTTTCTCTCTCTCTCTAAAATAAATAAATAACATCTTAAAAGAGATAGGGACACTCTGGTGGCTCAGTGGTTGAGCGTCTGTCTTTGGCTCAGGTTGTGATCCTGGGGTCCTGGGATTGAGTCCTGCATCAGGCTCCCTGGAGGGAACCTGCTTCTCCCTCTGCCTATGTTTCTGCCTCAGTCTATGTCTCTCATGAATAAATAAATAAATAAAATATTTAAAAAATAAATAAATAAAAGCATCTTTTTCAGTGGCAATGAAACTATTTGAGATTTTTCAGTCTGACAAAACTATTTTGAATTCTGACTCTTCATAAAGGACCCTGTGAAACTTTTGCCAATTTAATACACCCACCCAGCCCTGGCTTTCTTATTTATAAAATAGGAATAAACATATTGGCTCAGGAGCATGCCCCGATGTTTTATTACTAATATCTTTTCTAAAATTCTGACATTATTCAGATATCTATCCCTCATCCACATAGTCATGTATCTAAATAAAGCTGACCTGACCTCAGAGATACATATATTTGTAATCATATTCCCTCTACCAATGATTGTTTTTGGAATAGATCTATATAGGTATGTCTTAATTCCTAACACTCTCTGGACCCTGATAAAATTTTACTCAATGCTTTGTTGAAAAGTTATAATTGTCCCAAAGCTGTAAATCCTTTGGGCAGGTAGGTGAGTGAAAATCATTTGCTTAACAATTACCACCACCCAGACTCATTCTTCCGTCTCCCAATTTATTCTGAGATCTTACAAATGCTAAACCCTAAGGATCTTTTGATCTCAATGTTTTTCTCAACTGATTAGTTTAGAGCGATGTCCTATATTGGGGGAGGCATATCTGATCTCAGTTCCTCTTGCCTCTGCCTACATGGAGCTGATCAGGGAGGCTATGAGTGGAATGGGTATTGATTAGAAAGGAAGGCATGACCAGAGACTATATAGGTGGTTTTCTATTTTTATAAATTTGATTAAAAATTTAAAAACAACCCTGCAAGAATATTTTTTTTCTGGTAACTACATCAAATTATATATGTGCACACACAAACACATAAAAACACGCACATTGCTTTCACCCTATATCCTGTAAAATAATAGCCAAACATTTTTCATGAAGGGCACAGCCATCTCCACAGTATCCTCATTAGGGATACTCTTTCATGTGGACATACAATGATTGAAGCAATGGACAGATCAGCTCTCTAACCTGGAGGTCTCTCCTCTGACCAAACGCTATGGTAAGAGCAGGTTCAGTTTATTCTATGATGTTTCAGAATCATCGCACTCTGGTATCTATATTATCCTTTGAAATTCTCTCTACATATATCCCTACACAAATGTTCCAAGCAAACATATATTATCATTATCTTCCAAATATATTATTTAACCTTTCTTAATCTGGTCCCCTGGTCCCTACTCCCCAGACCACCTCTTACTATCCTTTTTCTTTGCCCCACATTTCTGAGTGCTCTTCTTTGCAGAGCTGGTCACAGAAGGGATACCAGCAAAATCTTAGAGGTAAAAATATTTCCTTAAGTCCTGCTTCCTGAGATCTGAAGTTATAAAGAGCTGTCAGAGTGGACCGGGATGAGCCCACTGAGGTTGGCTGGCAGAGTCAAGTAAGGAATTTACTGAAATAGAAAATTATCTTTTACCTAGGAGAAGGATTGTGTTGGCTAAAATCAGAGCTCAGAACATGAGCATCAGAGTTCACAGTGGTAGGGCCTTTTCTGGAAGAGAAAACAGCTAAGTCTGAAGAGAAAAAGGGAGACGAGAGAGAGAAATATACATATTATATAATGAAATATTATATGTAGTATATAAGAAAAAATTACACATGTCATATCATATATATTTTATAATATATAGCATATATAATATAAAAGCAATAATATATATTATACATATATTTTCTATCTATGTATCTATTTCTTATCTATCCATCATCTATCTACCAAGAAAAATCTACCTTTAAGAAGGAGGGAACTTGTGTTAATTCTGTGCTTTGGGAAACAATGTCTGAGCACTGGTGTTGTGACTTTGAAAGGCAATTTTTGTGTTTCTCTGTAGCCTGTGCAGACACTTGAACCAGCAGGAGCATTCACTCCGAGAAACAAGACTGTGAAGGTCAAGCTACATTCTCAAAACCTCAGGAATGACATGAAACAATGGAAGTAGAGGACTTTTCAAACTTTAATTTTATATCAAACTGGCATGTAGAAAAGAACATATTTCATTTGTGTCTGACAGGAATCTAGGGGTAATTTAAGGTAGACTCAAGTTTCCCAGTCATGGAACGTGGGTGTTTGGATGATAACATCTAAAAACTAAACCAAAATTAAGCTAGTATAACCCAGTAGTGGTGCAAAAATTAAGTAGGAGAATGTCAAAACTACCTGTGGCTAAAATATATTATAAGAACAATTTCATCTTCCATTTGAAGCACAAAGAAAAAGCAATGAACAAAGCCATTTCAATAACTAATGCAATATCAGCACATGGGTTCAAACCATTTCTTCCCTAAAACAATATAGACGCAGAGTTCTTCTCTATCAGATGGATCTTAACTCCTTACTTCAGAGGAGCTATGAAATAAATAGCACATTAGAGTTACTCAGGAATTGGAGGTTGGCGTGCTGGAGTAGGCACAGTGGGGGAGCAGACTTCTTACATCTACTCTATTTCTATCTCCCCTACCTAGAGATTGTCTCAAACCCTTAATGCTGCAATAACTCCTTCAGCTGATGAAAGAAATAGCTTACTAAGTGAGAGATACAACTGAATGGTGGCTGCCCTGGTGTGAAGGTATGTCTAAGACATATGTCACTGCAAGGATGTATGATTTTGAGGGCAAGATACCTGCAAAATATTTCCATGAAGTAAGAAGCAGTGAAGACACCATTATGCCAACAGAACTGACCTTTACCATTACAATGCTAGGCCCAAGAATTTGAAAAAGTCCTTTTTTTTTTTCCCTTTTTTTTATATAATATGAACTTAACAGAAGAGTCTGTATCTGATAGCCTTGCTATTGCAAGAGTAGTTTCTTTTGAGAATTTAATACAAAAACGATAGAGGTGAAATATTATAGGTCAGGGCCAGTGTTCAACACAGAGGAATCAGGTCTATACCAGAAGAAAGCACCTCGGAAGAGGTGCATATTTAAGGAGAAGCAGAAGGCAAGGTTGAAAACAACCAAGATTTGTCTTTATGGAAATGCAGGAGGCATTTTGATTACTTTTGGCTCTTCCAATCCCATTATATTAAAAATTAAGGAGAAAAGATCTCTTCCGCATGTATATACAGCTTGATGGAAATAAATTTTATTGTGGTACAACTCTTTTTTCTTTATTTCATAATATTTTCATGGTGGAATGGGAAAAAGCATCTTGCTTCACGAATCTTCAAGTTAAGATTATGCACGTGACAGATTTTTACCACATCTGTGGTGAGAAAGACGTATGTTTCAGTGGTTCTCAAAAATTTTGGGATTACCAAACTCTTTGAGATATATTTTCCATGACAATCAGTGATCAATTTTTCTGAAGAAAGGAAAACCTGATTACTGATGAAGTAAATCTGCCTAAAGTTAAAATTAATAGGACCATTCAACAATAGCACCAAAGCTTTGGTAAGAGGCCAGATTTCTGAATGATGGTAAGGGGACCAGTGGCCACATGTGAGTGTGTTAGATTTGTTTTGCTCTAATATGGACATTTTCTGAGCAAAGCAACAACCTTATCACCTTCTGTGCTATAGACGATGTTTGAGAAGAATCTCATATACAAGGAATGTTTCTCCCTAGTTAAGCCTTGGCCAGTTCATCTATAAATGTCAGTTAATCTGTTTTATGTGAAGCAATCCCAGGCTCTACCAACTGCTTAAAGAGATGACTTTAGAACTATGAACAAATTGCAGCCAGTGTGGAATCAAAGCTGAAACGGTAAGTATATTATTAGGCTCATTACATAAAATGAGCTTATTTCAATGTTAAATAATTTACTAATAAATGTGAGCTATAGACATTCATCAGAAGCCAAATGGCCAGAGCCCACTCGATAGTTACTTTTAGGTTGCTCAGAAAAACGAAAAGAAAAGAAAAAAGCAATGAGAAAACATAGAAAAAGAAAAAAAGAATAGAGAAAGAAGAAAAAAAGAGATTGGACCCAATAATATAGCTCCACTAACCTAGAACTTCATTAATGAAATTATGTGATTAAAGTCTTCAAAGTCATTAAAAAATTAGTGTATAGGGGCAGCCCGGGTGGCTCAATGGTTGAGCGCCTGCCTTCAGCCCAGGGTGTGATCTTGGGGACCCAGATCGAGTCCCACATTGGGCTCCCCGCATCGAGCCTGCTCCTCCTCTGCCTGGGTCTCTGCCTTTCTCTTTCTGTGTGTCTTTCATGAATAAATAAATAAAATCTTTAAAGAAAAATTAGTGTATATACACCTAGGATTTTCCACCGCTTAAAAATTACCTGGTACTTATTACACATAATGCCCTGAATATCTTAAGTGTGTGTGTGTGTGTGTGTGTGTGTGTATTATATTTGCCATTAGACCATTTGTCTAACATTTGCCTAAATATACAAAGGTAAGCAGCATCCTTGCAGTTCTCAAATTATCTGTCCCTGCCTCAACCCCACCAAGGGACCAACACTTTAAAAAAAAATGAATGCACAGGAAAGAAACGACATTCTTGGATGCATTGGCAATGCCATATTTCAATTAAAGTTCCTAAACACGTACTCACAAATAATGTATTGATCTTGTCATAGACTGTGTTAGTTTGCAGTCTTCCACTGACCTGCAGACCAGACTTTAAGAAGCATTGCTTTAAAGAATATATTTATGGGAGTAAGGTTTTTCCTGTGTTGGAGATTTACTTGTATAATTACAGAGTTAATGATAGAGAAAAATTTCTAACATCTTATAGCACATAATTATTCAGATTTTATATTAATGCGTGCATTCCCGATCACTTTGTTGGCATATCCAAACAGTACAGAGCTGACATTTTGGGGCATGTAATGTTATTTAGGCAACGGTGTTATATGACAAAAAACAATTAAATACCTTCTTTTATAGCTTAAATTTATGAACTAATTTATATGATAGTACATTGTGGCTTACAGTTTAGAGAGACCAAATTTTAATTATAACCAGAAGGGAATCTGATTAAGAAAGGATGATCTTGATATACTCAGCAAGGATAATAAATAGCTTCTCATCCCATCAGCATTAATAGAGAGTGTCCATAACAACACAACACTTCATCTGACAGCTTATAATGAGTCTGTAAGGTTCTCACCCTGTCTAAAAGCTTGTAGCAGTTTTATATTATCTCAAATTTGCTGCATTTCTACACAAATAATTCTCTAATTGCTGCATAAATTTACATTTTAAGCTTAACAGCAACTTAAACAGCTTCTAAACACCATTGATATTCAGGATGGTATCTAATGCACATCAAGACAACAAAATATTTCTTGAGGCTCAGAAAATTATCCATCCAATTATATCTATAAATTTATCATCTCAAACAATTATTGAGGCAGAGCTATTTAATCTTTGCTTTTTTTTTCTTGAACATATTCATTCCTACAATAGATAGATGTTATTAGGAATTCTACTCTAAAAAAATAGTAGATTTGGGATAACAAATCCTATATGTGTATATTCATTCAAGAATTCAAGATATTCAATACTTTAAAATTTTAGTTGTCTAGGGGAAACTGTACTACTATATTTAATTGGATAATAATTCACTTTATTTATGAAAAATATGCACATGGACCTACCTTTGGACAAATTCAAGTTGTAGGACAAAGCTAGATTTAAAAGAAATACTGAATAGCTTTGAGCACACATTTTCTTCATCATAAATTAAGATACTAATGCATTCTAAAAATGTAGAGAAATTTGATTCATGGAATGAAATATATTTCAGCAAATCATTGTTATTCTTCTCAATATCAAAATAGTTATAATATGTATGTAGATGCATGCGCATACATGTTATATATAGGTAATTTAGTCCCACTCAATCAGCAAGTCTTTTTTTCCTAATATATTTGCTGTTCTTGTGATGGAATTTATATAAAGTTATAGCAGAACCATTTATGTAAAATTTTTATTTGTCCTAAAGTCTCTTATCCTGGTCCTCATTTTAATTATATATGTTTTTCTCCCAATTTGTTTAATGCCCTGAATATATGATCACCTTACATACAACATTTCTATCTGTTGCTGTACTTACAGGGTGAAATAAAAGAAATTCTTATGGTCAATTCAAACTATTTTTTATTACTTTAATTATTGTTCATTTTATGGAAAATATAACATCTTACCCTTTACAGCAAAGCTTCTTAAAGGTAGTTGTGGCCTCCCGGTTAGTCCTAAACTGACTGAACTGTACCTTCGGGCAATCCCAATAAAATGTCTCTCATTAAGGTTATCATTGATTCTAGCTCCTAACTCAAGCGTCACTTTTCAGTTCTTAATTGTTTGAATAGTTCATGTTTAGCTCCATTTTCTATTTCTCCCTTGGAAGTACCTTCTCTTTTTCCTTTATATGACACTGCTCTCTTTTACTGAAAAGAGACAGTGCTCCTATTTAGTGACATTTGAGGACATTTATTGATTGATCTGTTCTTCAAGTGATGCTGTTGCATAAAGTCAAGTTCTTAAAATACTTCTCTTATTATATACTCTTTAGAAATCGTATCTGCTCTCATGGTTTTAATAACGAACCTTAAGTGGATAACTGATCATTTCTTTAGTAATAAGGAGAGACTAGGCTTTTGTAGTAATAAGCTAGCTCCCCATTTCCCTACGTCTTATTCCAATAAAGTTTAGCTAAACAGAGGAGCTGGGGGCAGTACTCCATATAGTCATGGAAGGAAGTGGTGAGTTACGTATTGTCTCTTAAAACTTCTTTGCAGATGTAGCATATATCAATGCTTATCATATTTTATTGTCACGGCCTTGCCTTACAACAGGAAAAGAGCTGGAATATTTGTGAATAGCTCTAACACTGTCATATCATCTGACTTCTATTTTTTCCACTTAGACCTTAAGACCCTGTCTTTTGGAAACTTATCCATACACTCCTAGATGAATTTGAAACATGTATATGAAATGGAACTCTTATCTTTTCACTCACATTAGAACATCCTCTTTTTATTTCCTGTCTCAATGAATGGTGTTTATTGCCTATCTGATTGCTTAAGCTAGAAACCTAGGAAACTATCGTTGATCTGCCATCAGAGTGATCTATATAAAATTAACTTTCTCATTCAAGGTCCTTTACTTTGACATACCTTGTAAATAAAATACAATTTAAAAGTAATTACTCTAGCAAACAAGGGCTTTCATTATCTTGCTTAAGTTACCTTAGAAAACTAAAGACTCACCACTATACAGTCTGAAGCTTACACTCTTGACAAATTGAACTATGGATTCTCTCTAGTTGCTGAAAATTTCTCATGTGATTTCTTTGCTTTTAACGTAAAACTCTAGAAGATCTTTCTCAGTACTATCTTGAACTAATTCCTGTTGGCCTTTCTAGACTCAACACACACTACCTTCTGTGATTAACCTTCTATGACTTTAGATTTCTCATCCAATCTGGAACACACACAACACACTCAATTCACCTCCTCTTTCAAATTTTATTCACTTGCGTAGTCATTTGTTAATCATAAATATTGTTTGAGTACCTGCTATAGAAATGACCCTTATCCTCATAGAAAAATAGGCAGGAAAAAAAAAGAAAAACAGACAGGTTTCCTTAGGAGTGAGTGGGGAACACACAATAAACCCTTAAATAATTATGTGCCATAGTACCAGTTTTAAGGAAATAAAGGGTTATGTGATAGTATCTGGTATTGTGTGTATGGGGGACTACTTAGTGATCAAGAATCAGCTTCTCTGAGGATACAATAGTTAAACTAAAAATAGCAGGAAGAGCCAACTTTATATTTAAAAAAAAGAACAACAACAACAAAACAAATCTAAAGGTTATGAGGCAGGAATGGCCTTGTTCAAGGAAAAAAAGGGAGACTAATGTGTTAGTGAGCAAGAAAGAGAGAGGTTTGAGTATTTCTAAAGTTATAAGCTGAGCAATATTATGTAGGACCTTGTAGATTATAATGAGCTTTATCTTAAGAGTTAATGGAAGGCCCTTGGAGGGCATGAAATAGGAAGAAAGGTTGGTGAACGAAGGGTGTGGACAGAGACTGAAATGATCTGATTTATAATTTCAAAAAATGTACTCTATTTTATAGTCACTGAATCATAGAATGTAAAGGGTATTTGACGGTGATAGTCCTGTGAAAATATGTCATGTTTTAGCATCTATCATCATAGGTGCTATCATTGTGCTATAGTGCATCATAGTGCTCCAAAATTTTCTGTTGTATTTATGTGTGGAACTTCATGTGGGCAGTTTGATGGCATTCCAAAGGCATAGCATAGTGATCCATGGATAAAAATCTCTTAATAATATTTGCTAAGTGGGTTTGTACATTCAAGTGAAAGAAAAGGCCAAAAAGAGTGAAGAATTTGTTGGTGCACCATAAATGTATTTTTATAGAATGACGCCTTTCAATATACAATTATCCATTGATTGTAATTAAAAATAATTTTGAAGAGCTGTTGGTTTACTGTTCATAGATAGATAAATTAGAGAAAGCTTTAAAATTTCCTATGAAGTAATTACTGGATATCTGTAAAAAGTTTGTCTTTTTGTTCTGGGAGGAATTGCAAATAAGAGCAGAAGGGCAAGTGTAAGGCTTGAGTGTACAAAAAGCTTGCAACAGACTCCTATGCCCCAAATGAATAGTTTATTTTTGTACATAAAGAAGATCATAGGGGTGCTTGGGTGGCTCAGTCTGTTACCCATATGACTCTTGATCTCAGCTCAGGTCATGATCTCAGAATTGAGAGATCAAGCCTTATGTCAGGCTCCCTGCTGGGCTTGGAGTCTGCTTAAGATTTTCTCTCTCCCTCTGTCTCTGCTGCCTCTCCCTGTACAATGCATAAGCTCTCTCTCTAAAAAAAAAAAAAAAAAAAAAAAAAAAAAAAAAAAAAAAAAAAGAGGAGACAAGCAAGAAAAGAAAAACTCCTGGATTTGTAGCAAGCTTGTTTTCCTGTCTTCCTGTCTTTTTTTCTTTTCTCCTTCTTCTTCATCTCTTTTTTCCCTCTTCTCCTTTTCCTTTTTCTTTTTAATGTTTTTCAAAAAGTAGATTTACTATGAGGTATTTCTCCAGTTGGTCATTTACATGAGCTTTGAACTGAATGGCTTGTGAATTTGAGGTAAGATCATAAGATCAGAAAAAAAAAAATCATAAGATCAGAAGTAAAGGAAATTTATCCTTCAAGTGTAAGTGTGAACTTAAAAATGAAGGAATTCAGCAGAATAAATCAATTAACAAGGAGTGAATAATGGAATGTTTAGTGATGTGGATGCATTGAATGCAGAAAAATCTCCACTTACATACAAGAAATTTGATTGTATATGCTCCTTGAAGGAGTAGATTGTGTCTATGGATTATTGCATCTTTTATAGTTTCTGATTTAAACCCAAGCACAAAAAAAAAAGCAGTTGAATTAAATTGGGAGATCATAAAGGTGAATAAGGATACTTGGCTTCATTTGATCTTAATTTTAAAGAAAATGGAAATAACTTGACAAGTGAAAAGAGGCTATAGTTTGATAGTCTGATGTTCGGGAGGAAAAGTCATGCAAAGAATAAAGCAATCAGTGCAAAACAACTTAAAGAATTTTTGCACTGCTGTTAAAAATTAGAAAAGGGAATTAGAAAACAGTTTGCTGAGGATAAGATAAAAGATTAAATGAAGTGAAATAGATGGTAAAAGAAATAAAAAGTGGTAAAAGGATCTTCAAGTTGATGAGCATAGATTATGAACAATCAAAGGTGATCATAAGGATCTGAAGACAGAAAATAGTCTATTATTGAAAAGTTTAAAATTATTTTTAAAGTGTTAATTTCCCCCTTTCAATCTGATTAACATTATTACTTAAATATTCTGCATTGTTAGGAAAAAGGAAGGCATGTGAATTTTTGATCTGCATGGCAACATTAGCCTGTACCAAAAATGAAGGTTTTTAACTAGTAAAATTGTCCTAATTTTAGCAGTCATGATGATGATTTTTTAATCTTTTGCTTATTCAATTTATTTTTTAATCTTTCTACTTTTAGAAATTGACTATTAGCTTTTGCTATTGGTTTTCTAGGGAGCAGGTCTTTATTGGAAAAATCAGCAAAAATATATGAACTAAGCATTTATCAAGATAATTTTCTCTCCCTCTCCCTCTCTCTCTCTCTCTCTCTCTTTTTTCAGAAAGCAATTGAAAGATAAAGGGTCCAATTCATTACACAATGCTTGTGCATATAATTGAAATCACATACCTTTTCAGCATAAGAATTATCTTATCCATTGTGGGCTTTATTTCTTAATTAAAAGAAAACAACACAATTCAAGTAATAATCATAGTTTCTTAATATTTGTTTAAAGGACAGGTCACTTAAGAATCTAATTTATTGGGAGAGACATCACTATGGTATGTTTATGTAGATGTACACAGAGAATAAACACTACTTAGAATAATAACATTCTCTTACATTCATTCTCTGGCTTTTTCTCTCTAAAATAAATACTTCAGTAATTTGACTCTGTTAACTTAAAATTTCTAATAATATCCTTAGGGGTTGAAGTGAAGATTACCTTATATTGCATATGAATTACTGTAATTTCAATGCTATTATTTTCAAATTTTTCTAAATATAGAAGTATACACTTATATAGTAAGAAGAGTACGAGCCCACATCACCCACAAACAACTGCTCTTGACATTTGCATAGTTTTCCTTCTAAACATCCATCTACGTATTTACAAATAAATCTGATTAATAGGGATCCCTGGGTGGCGCAGCGGTTTGGCGCCTGCCTTTGGCCCAGGGCGCGATCCTGGAGACCCGGGATCGAATCCCACGTTGGGCTCCCGGTGCATGGAGCCTGCTTCTCCCTCTGCCTGTGTCTCTGCCTCTCTCTCTCTCTCTGTCTCTCTGTGTGTGTGACTATCATAAATAAAAAAAAAAATTAAAAAAAATCTGATTAATATTTATTAAACAATCTCATATCTGCTTTTTCACTTAACAGTTTCTCATGTAAATAATAGTTATTTCACAGTCTTTGCAAACACAGTTTTAATGCGTGCAACATATTTCAGTTTTATAGTTTTGTAATGACCTCCCTAACTATGCTTCTGTTGCCAAACATTTCATTTCTATTTTTTAATTTTATGAATAGTCCTAATATAGTAGTTTTACCTTCAAAGCCCTTGACCTTCTATATTAGACAAGACTCACTCTTTCATTTGCAAATGCCATAAACAAACTCAAAGTACTCTAAATTGAAACAAAAACCAAAAATATTTATTTGCAAATGCCATAAACAAACTGAAAGTACTTTTTTTTTAAATTTATTTATTTATGATAGTCACAGAGAGAGAGAGAGAGAGGCAGAGAACACAGGCAGAGGGAGAAGCAGGCTCCATGCAGGGAGCCCGATATGGGATTCGATCCCGGGTCTCCAGGATCACGCCCTGGGCCAAAGGCAGGCGCCAAACCGCTGCGCCACCCAGGGATCCCTGAAAGTACTTTAAATTAAAACAAAAACCAAAAATAATGTGTTGGAAGGACAACTTGACAATTTGATGAGTAACAGAATGTAAAAAGTTTTCCAGAATAGATGAGATTCTAAAACACTTGGAGCTCACGACTCAAAGAAACAATGTTAGTCCTCTCAGGGGTTTTTTTGTTCTGCATCAGGTTGTAAATCGACTTTCCTCTTCTCTCCTTCCTCTGCTTCTTTTAGGTACGTGGAATATAGTTGTAGCTGCTCATCCTCTTAATATCCTTAATCACTGGTCATAAGCTCACATAACTCTCTGTCTTGCTCCAGACACAAAAATCCAGGGAAGGTTTTTCTCTAGCTCTACTTGGGTCTAAGACTCATTGCTGAACCCTTCAGACTTGCCAGGAGGGCAGCAGGGTGCTATGAATAACCCAGCTTGAGTCAGATATCCTCCCTTGGATAGATGCCACAATATAGCATCTTCGCTTTTGCTTGAGCTAAGTGTACAAAGGAAGTGTAGACAATTTTGGAGGACCCTGTGACACCATGAGAACAATCTGCCATTCTGTTGATTGGAAACCAGACCTTTCCTATGGAAGGACATTGCTGTAAAAACTTAGACATTGTGATAAGTAAAGTTGGTTGGTGTAAATTGATAGCTTGAGGAAAGAGGAATGCAGGTGAGATCTTTCTACTATTAAAATAACTCATTAGTAAACAAAGTTAGCCTCTCTGATGAGCCTAGACCTGAAATCTAAGACTTAATATATTTCCAGTGAAGTAAAAAGCAGTGTCTTGAGTACAACTGAAAATCCAGCTATAATAAAACTCTGTTAAAATGAATGGCAATGTAAGTGCCTGACCTAGTCCTGGAAAATGCAACATAAAGAATGATTTCTAGAGCTCTGGAGCTTCACACATCATTCCTCCACATCTCCTGGGATGTGGTTTTTGTGAAACCAAAGGAGTCTAAATGAGGAGTCTAAACCAGGGACTTCTTCTCCCTGGTTGATATGTTTAAATAACATAGAACCATGCAACAAATTTTCCTTTTTGCACCCACCCAGTCAACTAAAATCTGTATGTTAGTAGCATGTCTGGGATAAGCAGATATGACCATCCTGTTTATAAAGTTAAGAATACATTCTTCACTCCTAGCATCCCTCCCCCTGCCCCACCATCATTAGATGTACTCTATATATTCTGAACAGAGATACATCTTAATAAATATCCACCTTTTAAAAACAAACTTTATATAATAGTATAGGTGGCCACATTTCTCAACTTGCAGGAGCCCCAAGACATCAACGAAAGAATTTGAATTCTATGTTCACATTTACACTAAATATGCTGAGACATGTCTTACAAACTTTAGGGAACAAAGGAAAAGACAGAATGTGGGAGAAGTGAAAGATTCTTAAAGAGAACACAGCCAGAGTGAAGGAAGAGACTGCCAAGGTAAAGTGGAATGAGTGTCAGATCATGGAGGCTTAAGGCTCTCCATTAACCTCTACCTCATTCATAATCACCAGGGCTCTGGGAATTTAGTGCCTTCTACTGACCTAACACTTGATTAGTAGAGACTCTTAAGTGCTGTGTGGTGAGAGAAGAAAGCCCTCTGAAACTCTGGATAAAATATCAAATATTTTTGCTAAAGACAGTGACTTGTGGGGGAAGATAGAAAGCAGATACCACTGAAAGAGAATTTAGGTGCTTGGGGTCTTATTAGGTCTGAGTTCCACTGTTGCTCCATCAGATAAGGCAGGAATGTGAGCCTAAGGATCCACAACACAGCACTGTGTAGGTCCTGGAATTCTTGGAAATGCCTGGGGAAGGAGAATGTCTGGATGAAGTAAGATTTAGGATATAATTGTAAAGGCAACACACTGTACACCTCTTAAGGACACTTAAGGCATATCAGCTACTCTAAGAAAAATAGAATATTTATCAAATCCATAATTGACAAGAATTTTTTGAATTTAAAAGCAGTAGAATAAGGACTCCTGGATGGCTCAGCGGTTTAGTGCCTGCCTTTGGCCTAGGGCGTGATCCTGGAGTCCCGGGATTGAGTCCCACATCAGGTTCCCTGCGTGGACCTGCTTCTCCCTCTGCCTCTGTCTCTACTTCTCTCTCTCTCTCTCTCTGGGTCTCATAAATAAATTATTAGTAAAAAAAATAAAAGCAGTAAAATATCATGAAAGCATGTACACATGCATTTGATTACCAAAGAAGAAAGCATTCTTGCATCATACAAATCTACCCCAAATGAAAAGATAATCAACAAACAGAAAACAAACAAATAAATATAACAAAATTATTCCTTTTAATGTGCTCAGAACTATTTCATATTGCTTAGAAAAAAAATAATAGTGTAGATGATAGGATGAATACCTACTAATTTTAGAGAAAAAACTGTTTTTGTACCTACACACACATGCACACACATGTATGTATTATTGTTATGTAGCAACTTATTTTCAATTAATAGGGGTGATCATCATTTGTTAGATGTTCTCTCTGATTTTGGCAGTAAAAACTTTTATTCCTAAGAGATAAATATGGTTTTCTTTTCATGAACATTTTGAAATTATATCTTTTAAAACGTATTATCAAATTGTTATTTTTTCTTAATTCACATGACCAACTTATATTTATACCTAGTTGAAAAAGAAGATCCTTATCACTTGGGTTAGGTCACATGTGGGGACAGTAAATTACACTTCCTATTTCAGATTTTCAGGACATTATCTGGGAATGAACAATTTAGTAATAAAGGCTTTTAAAGCTCACAATTTCAGGAATAAATTTCCATCATGCTGCCCTAAGAGGGGTGCATAATCCTGGGACTCAATTCTGTAAGAGCAACAAGGACTAATATTTGTAAATATGAGCACCCATGAGCTTTGTACAGATAGTGGGAATACATTCCCCATCAGCCTGTTTATGCAATAAGTAAGTATCTGGCTTTTCTTAGTTCCAGAACCTGCTCTTGGATGCACAGATGAGCAAGGATGTTGTGTTCTCTAGTCATGTACAATGGAGAAAGATCAAAGATATTATTTGAGTTTCTTTTGAGGTCATCATTATTTTGTCATCATTTTAAAGATTATTATCCACTTGAGACTCTCATTTATTGTGATTTCTATTTACCTTTTCTTCTTCACTGATTCCAGTTTCATTAGCACACACACACACACACACACACACACACAGATATTTCTGGAAGTCCCATATAGTTCAGAACATATGTCTTATATTTTTGCTTCTTCTTAAATTTCTTGATGTATAGATGCTATATGGGTGTTTTTTTAAATGGACATAATTGTGAAGAATATGAAGAATATAATTTTAATAGTAATAATATCAGTATCTGGCAATTCACTGTGATTTCAATATCTGTGCTTTCACTGTGTGCCTAATACTGTTCTAGGCGTTCTAACATGTATATTTCTTTGTATTTTTGCAAAAATCCTGAGCTATTGAGGTACAAAAAAATCATCTTATCTGTTACCACAGTTCTGTATATCCAAGAATGTTTGCTATGGACTGAGTGTTGGTGTCCTCTCAAAATTTATATGTTGAAATGCTCCCACTCCCCACCCCTCACCCCAGGGTCAAAATGATAATATTAGGAAGGGGGAGCTTTGGGAGGTAACTAGGATTAGATGAGGTCATGATGGTAGAGTCCTCATGGATGGGGACCATTATAAGAATTGGTGACCTTATAAGAATCAGAGAGTGTTTGCTTCTCTTCTCTGTTCTCCATCAGTGAGCACACAAGTCAGCCCTCTGCAACCCAGTGGAGGACTCTCACCAGAACTCTACCATGGTGGTACCCTGATCTTGGACTTCCAGCCATCAGAACTGTGAGAAATAAGACTATGGTACTTTGTTATAGAAATTCCTACTGATTTGTACAACCTCTGAAAACTGAAAGCTATTTTCATTTACTTTATGACAAAATGTATTTGGTGGTATACTTCTCAGATGAATTGATTTGTGGTTAATAGTCTTTAACTAAACCTATTCGGTGTGAATGTTTATATATTTAGCTAAAAAAATATTGTCATTTATTATGAATACCACTATGGTTGTTATATAATCTATGGAATATGAGTAATTACCTCATTTATTATGAATACCACTATGGTTGTTATATAATCTATGGAATATGAGTAATTACCTCACTATCATACAGTTTAAACTGAGAAGTACATGTGGACTCAAGGGTTTGGGAAAAGGTATTGTGGAATTATTTCTAATCCCCATTTACTAATAAGGAAACTGAGGCCCAAAGTGCTCAAGAAACTTGACCAGGATCACACAGCCTGTAGAACTAAGATTGAAAGCCTAGATGGCTAAAAGTAATTTTCCTAACTAGATTTCAGAAATGACTAATCTATTCATATATAAGTAAAGTATGAATAGATATTAATGAATAAATGCTATAGAAGTATTATAATTACTGTGGAAAAGCTCTTGCTTGGGTATCTTAAAAAGAGGAATTCTAACCCAAGTTCTATTACTAGCTATCTATGTGACCTTGAGCAAGTCTCTTAAATTATCTCTGACCTAAATTCTTGTTCATGTGATGAAGATCATTATACCTGCCTTACAAAAACTCTTGTAAAGCTAAAATGCTATAATTGTGGGTAAAGTACTGGGAAACCAATTAATGCTATGCTTATATAAGATATTATTATAACAGTTTCATAATATAAAGAGATATTTTTATTCTTTTAAATTGAAAAGAACATTAGAAACATTTCAAACTTATAATAAGAGAAGTATTTCCCCAAGTGCTTGGTTTCACAGAACACTAATCTGTGAAATGCTCCAAGGCAAAGAATGTGGTCCAATATAGTTGGGATATGTGTCCCTCTTAAATATTCACAAGGCTAATGTAAATACTAAAGCTTCTTAGAGACTTGCTTAAAGAGAATTATTTTTTGGCTATATTTAACCTAGGCCATCCAAAATTTATTAAGGCACCTTCCAAAAACACCTTTGAACAACTTGAAAACCATTTGGTTGAATACGTTCTAAGAAATTTCCACAAAAGAATTAGTATTTAAAAGCCCAAGATTCTCATTAATGCTAATGTGTATTTTATCTCCACATGGAAAACTATTTAGCTATTTTATGAGTACTACCAATTCTGTTTACATTTAGAAAAGTATACAGGTTTTTCTCCTACCAAAAATGTGTTCTACTTTCAAAAAAATATTATTTGGTTTTCTGGAAAGTTTTCTCCAATAGTAATATATCCTAGTGGTATAGTAGTAACTCATTAGAGTTCATTAACAGTATTGTAGGCTTACCACAAACAAATGAAATCAACTTTCAAAGAATTCTTATTTCTCCACATTTTCCTTATTTCATTTATGGTTAAAAAATACTGCATCCATAGTTGTTTGGAATAATCCTCTTGAAATAACTCTGAGGATTAATTTTTTGTGCCAACTTGACTAGGAAACAGACTATGCAGATTTTTGGTCTAGATTATTATTTATAATTACTATTATTCTAGATGTTTCTACAAGAGTGTTTTTGGATTTAACATTTAAAACAATAGACTAAAGCAGATTGCCCTCCCTAATGTGGGTGAAACTTATTCAATCAGTTGAAGACATGAATAGATATAAAAAATGACTCTCACCTGATTAAGAAAAGTCTTCTGGCCTGACTGCCTTCGAGCTGTGACATAGGTTTTTATCCTACCTTCAGATATATTGCCAAACTGAAGTTTTGACTCTGATTGTTGAACTCTGACACTTTGGAATGGAACTGCACTATAAATTTTCTTGGTTTCAGACCTTCAGACTTGGACTGAAAGTATCTACTGTTTGAGAACACTGACTAATACAGATTTTAGTACTGAGAATGGTTTTAAAGGAACAAAATTTTAAGGTGAATGTTTATGAATTGGTTCTGGTGTTTTTGGATCCAGCTTTCTAATATAATTAGATCTAAAGATGCTAATGACTCAGTTTCCAGTAGTAAAGAGAGCATTGATAGTCCATGATGTGATTTGGCAACAGGAACACACAAAATATTTCCACTGGATACTCCTAATCAACCACTTAGGATCTGGGCAGCCCGGATGGCTCAGTGGTTTAGCTCTGCCCTCAGCCCAGGGTGTGATCCTGGAGACCCAGGATCAAGTCCCATGTTGGGCTCCCTGCATGGAGCCTGCTTCTCCCTCTGCCTGTGTCTCTGCCTCTCTCTCTCTCTCTCTCTCTCTCTCTCTCTGTGTGTGTGTGTGTATGTGTGTGTGTGTCCCTCATGAATAAATAAATAAAATCTTAAAAAAAAAGCAAGAACCTGCATGCCTGTGTATATGATACTTATGAACATTTTCCTCAAGTTAACAAATATGATGAGAATGTCTGGTTCCTCCTTATGTTGCTGGACAAAGTTGGGGAAAAAGTGAACTAAGGGATTTGAATTTCCAACTCAAGCACTGTATAAATGACCTAAAAGCTTCTATAAGTGCCTTAAAGGAGACCCTTATTTCTTGCAGCCTAAAGCTGAGATTGCTAAAAATCAAATGAAAACATCCCATCCTATGAGTGACTGAATTACAACACAATTTGTATACACCTAGCCTTGTAAGGTGTCTGTTGCTGAATAAGGGCACTCAGTGTGATGGGATAGGGTCCTGAGTGTTGGAAGGGAAACATGTAGGAAGATCCTGGTGAAGCTGAGAATATTGAGCCCTTAAATTCTGACAAGTCTCCTTTGCCAATGGAGTGGCCTCTCCATTCCCAGTGGAAGCAATCTCTCCACTCCCATCTGAAAGAATAAGTCCTACATTGTCTGAAAAACAAAACAAAACAAAAGCAAAAAGCAAAAAGCCAATTGTATTGGCCTCCTCGAGGCAGTTGCCATGAAAGACAATATTGATTCTTCTTGGGACCCATCCCATTTCCCCTCTTTGCTTTGATGCCTATAACTAGATTCAAGTCCCAACAGGCCCTAAAAGTGAGGTACAAAATGTGACCCTTTGGAGATGTGCCACACTCCAAAAGAACTACTTGAATTTTCTAATTTATACAGACAGAAATCCAGGAAACCTGTGTGGGAATGAATATTAAAGGTATAGGATAATGGTGGAAGAAACATACAGTTGGATCCTGTCAAATCTACTGATATGAGCTCAGTAAGGATTCTGTGTTTAATGGAGCAGCTCAGAGAGTTAAAAAGGACTATGGCAGTTCTTTGGTTGATTAACTGAAACACAGACCAAAATTAAGTCCTCAGTAAGTGAGACATGCCCAACCTGTGTTGGTTTAATGGAGAGAAAGGAATTCAAAGGCTTAAGGAGACTGCAATGGTAGAATGGATTTGTCATATAAGACCTACCCACGCACACTGGGAGGGTCCAGAAGACATGGATGGCTTCTACCACCACTGTGAGGAATAATTTGTGAGGGGAGCCCCAACAGTCTTAAGAGTTCTGTGGTTTTTCTTCTCTGTAACAGACCTCACAGAGGGAACTATGATCACTGAATTGGGAAACCTACATGCCACTAGAATAATTGGGTCCTGGATAGGAGGGGCCAAGCGGCAGCCTTCAGCCACCAAAGGCAAGGTGAGCATGTATACTGTCACCATCAGCAGAGTCAAAGTAGCAATCAGAATAGTCTGACTTGTGCAGACTTATGGCATTGTCTAGTTCATCACAGTGATCCTAGAAGTGAAATAGATAGGAAGCCTACCAAATTGTTATTTAATCTGTTTAAGCAGAACAATTCTGGTCAAATGAGCAAAAGTTCAACATAAATCATAAAAAAGAGAGTCATGGTCCTTCAATTAATTTCCAAATTTGAGCTAGTTTATAAACTCCAAATCCCTTGAATGAAGGGAAGGTTGGGTCCCCTTGAAGAGGCACACTGCCAAAAATGCATACTGTGAATCTTTCTCCCAGTGTTCCCCTCTGGCCTCTTACCAGGGTACATTGGGGAAAAGGAAATCATCATGAGAACTTTGAGGGCAAACGACACTGATTCAAGGAGATCCAAGCCCTCCAGTCAGAGTAGGAGCTTATGGAGGTCAAATGATCGATAGAGTTTTATTGTTAAAAAAAAAAGATTTTATTTATCCAAGAGAGAGAGAGAGAGAGGCAGAGACACAGGCAGAGAGAGAAGCAGGTTCCCTGCAGGGAGGCAGGAAGGGAGCCCAATGCAGGACCTGATCCCAGGACTCTGGGATCATGACCTGAGCCAAAGGCAGATGCTCAACCACTGAGCCACCCGGGTGCCCCTCAACAGTTTCAGATCAGTCTCATTGCACAGTGGGTCCAGGGTGACCCTCAACCCACTCGGTAAACATTTTTCTGTTTTAGAATGTGCAGTTGGAATACACTAACTCAGCATTTGGCAGAACATCTACCTTGGTTCTCTAGCCAGTGGAGTGAGGTCTATTATGGTGGGAAAGGCCAAATGGAGACCACCAGAACTGCCTCCATCTAGGAAAGGAGTAAGCAAAATACTGGATCCCTGGAGGGACTGCAGAGATCAGTGCTGCCATTAAGGATTTCGAAGATGCAGGCGTTGCCACATCTGGAGAGGCGATGCAACTCCAGCATCTCCCCTCGACTTACCTGTTTGGCCCACGCAGAGGACAGATGGATCTTGGAGAGTATGGATTATTGTAAGCTTAGTCAGGTGGAGAATCTGATTGCAGAGGCTACACCAGATGTGGCTTCATTGTTGGAGCAAAGTAACACATCCCCTGGTACCCAGTATGCAGCTATTGATCTGGCACTTTTTTTTGTCTTCAGCTCTGTTAATAAAGGCCACTAGAAACAGGTTGTTTTCAGCTGACTGGGACAGAAAAATACCTTCACTATCCCTTGCTAGGAGTATATCAGCTCTCTAAGTCATAGTTTAGGGTCACAGAGATCTTTTTTTTTTTTTAAGATTTCATTTATTTGTTCATAAGAGACACACAGAGAGAGACAGAGACACAGGGAGAGGGAGAAACAGGCTCCCTGCAGGGAGCCCAAGGTGGGACTTGATCCCAGGACCCAAGGATCTTGCCCTGAGCTGAAGGCAGATACTCAACCACAGAGCCACCCAAGCATCTGGGTCACAGAAGTCTTGATAGTCTCTTCCTTCCACAGGATATTACACTGGTCCATTACACTGATGACATTATGCTTACTAGATTAGAAAATAAGAAGTAGCAACTACTCTAAACTTATTGATAAAGCATTTGCATGTCAGAGGGTGTGAAATAAATATGACTAAAGTTCAGGGGTCTTCCGCCTTGCTAGAGTTTCAGCAATGTGGGGCATATTCAGATACCCCTTCAAAGGTGAAGAATAAGTTGATGCCTGTGGCCCCTCTTATAAGAAAATAGAGGCACAATGCTCAGCCTTTTTGGATTCTGGAGGCAACATATTCCTCGTTTGGGTGTGTTACTCTAGCTCATTTACTGAGCAACCCAAAAAGTTAATTTTAAGGGAGGCTCAGCACAAGAAAAGGCTCTGCAACAGGTCCAGGTTGCAATGGAGCTTCTCTGCAATTTAGGCCATATGTTCCAAAAGGTTTATTGGTGCTTGAAGTGTCAGTGGCAGGTAGGGATGATTTTTGGAGCCTTTGGCAAGATCCTATTGGTGAATCACATTGCAAACCCTTATGATTTCAGAGTAAAAACCTACTATCCTCTGCTGAAAACTACTCTCCTCTTGAGAAACAGCTCTTGGCCTGCTATGGGGCCTTGGTAGAGACAACACCTACTCCTTGGGCCATGACTAAGCTTATAATAATCCATATTCTCCAAGATCCATCTCTCCTCTGCACAGGCCAAACAGGTAAGTTGAGTAGAGATGCTGGAGTTACTGTGTGACCTGAGCAGCTACTCAAGATGAAATGGGTAGAAATGTCCATGGTCTCCACTCCTTTTCACTGTATTTTCTTCCCCAGCCTGCACCTATGGTTTCATGGGGAGCTCCTTCTGACCAACTGACAGAGGAAGAGAAGACTAGAGCCCTGATTTATGAGTGCTCTGCATGATTTGTAAGGACTTCATAAAAGTAGAAAGCCACAGAACTCCATCCCCTTTCTGGAGCTCCCCTGAAGGATAGTGGTGAAGGGAAATAATCCTGGTGGGCAGAACTTTGACACTGTATCTGGTTGTTCACTTTTCTTGGAAGAATTAATGGCCAGATGTACAATTATATACCCATTCATGGCAATGGCTAGTGGTCTCGCTTGATGGTTAAGGATTTGGTAGGAATATAATTGAAAAGTTGGTGATAAGGAAATTTGGAGAGGAAGTATGTGGATAGACTTCTCTTAATGTGCAAAAAAATATGAAAATATTTGTGTCCAGTGTGATTGCTTATCAAAAGGTGATCTCAGCAGAGAAGGGCTTTAATAATCAAGAGGATAGGACAGCCTGTTCTGTGGATGTCAGTCTGCTTCCTTCCCCAGCCACCCTGTTAACTTTCAATGGGCTTATGGACAAAGTGGTCATGTGACAGGGGTGGAAGTTATGCCTGGACTGAGTAACATGGGCCTCTACTCACCAAGGCCAGCTTGGCTATGGTCACTGCTGAGTTCCTAATCTACCAGCAGCTGAGATAAACACTGAGCCCTTAATATGCCACTATTCCCTGAGGTGATCAGCCGGTGGTAGGTTGATTCCACTAAAGCACTTTCATCATGGAAGGGAAGAATTTTGTTCTACTGAAGTAGACACTTTGGATCAGGGTTTGTCTTTCTTGCACACTATGCTTCTGACCAACACCACCCATAGACTTATAAAATGTCTTGTCTACTGTCATGGTATTCCATGGAGCATTGCTTCTGATGAAGGAGTTTACTTCACAACAACTAGAAAAGTGTGGCAATGGACCCATGCTCATGGAATTCACCATCTTACTGTGTTCCCTACCATCCTGAAGCAGCAGGCTTGATAGGTAGAATAACTAAATGGCCTTTTGAAGAAATAGTTACAGTCCAGGTAGAAATACCTTTCATGGCTGGGGAAAGATTTTCCAGAAGGCTTAAGTCCAAGTTAAGATAGTTACCAGGCTATACTCTTCATGCCTTTGAATCAACAGGCAAAGAAGGAAATTTTTATGCTTGCTGGGGTGATTGATCCTGACCACCAAAAGAACATTATTTCCTAATGGAGGCAAAGAAGATATGTCTGCACACAGATCTCTTTTGGCATCTTTTAATGTTACCATGCCGTACGATTAACCTCAGTGGAAAACTACGAGATCTCAATCAAGGAGAGCCACAAATGAAATAGACCCCCTCTATGAATGAGGGATTTGGGTCACCCCACCAGGTAAAGAACCACAGCCAGCTGAGGTACTTGCTCAAGGCAAAGGGAACATACAAATGTAGGGAACAAACATAGTTATAAATACATTCTAATTATGTGAACACTTATGGAAATGAGGACTGTAATTGTTATTAGTATCTCCCCCTTCTCTTGTAATAAATATGCTTGTGTGGGGGTGTATACATATTACACACAGTTAATAATACATAGTTAATAGTATTAACTGCATATATATACATGTATCTACACCCCCACACAAATATCTTTTACTTCCCTCTCTTATTTCTTTATCATGTAACATAAGATGTATTGACTTTATTATTGTATTTAAGTATTGTTAACTTTACATCACAGTATTCGAGTTATGGAATATCAAGGAGAAGAGTAAACATTATTCGAGAAATTTACCTCCTCTTCTGGAAAAGGGACCGACGTGTTTCCATTTATATACAGGGTAGTTGTATTATGTTAAGTGAAATATGACTTTGTTATTGTCTTCATTTGTTATGCATGGTGTAAGGGCATGCATATGTATGCCAAGTTGATAAGAGATAGACTGCTAATGGTTAATATTTTTTGTCAACTTGACTGGGCCATTAGATGCTCAGATTTTGGTCAAACATTATTTTAGATGGAGGGTGATTTTGGCATGAGCTTAACATTTAAATATAATGGTGAAAGAGATTGCTGAAATGCTGACCCTTTCCAATAAGAAGGTATTCTTCTTGACTGATTCCCTTTGATCTGCAATATTGATTTTTTTTTCTGCTTTCAGACTTGAACTAAAACATTGACTCCTCCTGGGCCTTGAGCTTACCAACATTCACAATGGAATTATACCATCAGCTTTCATGGGTCTTTAGTCTTGATAACCACCACTGATCTTGGGACTTGCAGCCTCCATAATTCCATGAACCACTTTCTTATAATAAATCTCCATCTCTCATCTCTCTCTCTTTCTCTCCCCCACCCCCTGCATGCGTGCGCGCGCGCGCACACACACACACACACACACACATACACTACTGTTTCTTTCTCTGGAGAACCTGACTAATACAGACCCTTAAAAAATTAACATCTTCATTCCATAAAGAGAATCTCTAAAAAAAATCTTTTGTAGTTGATGTTTTGTGGCAATTTCTGAACTATGCTGATCATACTTCTGAAGATTATTCTATAGCTTAATCATTGTTCTCAACCCTTACATTCCCTACTAGTAGAGAGTTAGGTTTTCTCCTCACATTTTTTTCTTGCATATGGCATATGTGTACATATAAGGCTATATTAGATTATTTGTGCACTTACTTATATTTTCCCACGACTCACAACTAATCTCTAGAACAGGGACCAATTTATTTATCTTTGTTGGAGTATCCAGCATACAACTCAATGCATGACAATTAATTGGCAGTAAATACCAGTTGAATTATTAAGAGGAATGCATAGTAAAAATCTCATTAGGTCTTTAAAATCTGAGTCCTTAAAATCTTGCCTTTCTACCCCTTTAAAATAACATTTCCAAGAAAGCAAATGTCTTAGTGTGTCAGATATTTTGTAGTATAAATAATGTTTTCTGGCCAGCAACACTTTATGGTGCAGTTGAAATGAAGACTGCCAAAATGAGAACAGAGAGAGGCTATTTACTCAGAGTCAGCCACCATCACTAGCATTTGGCAAGAATTCAAAGGCAAGCAGTGGAGTGGGAAAGCTTTATAGTACAGAAAGTGAAGGCTCCAGGTGTGCTCTGATTGGAGGCTGTTGGTATGGCAAAGCTGGGGGCGGGTTAACTAGAAGTAGTGTATCTAATGTGATTGATTTGAGGAACATATTTTGCATTCTGTCTTTGGTCCTAAGACAGAAGCAAGGTCAAAAATTAAGGAAGCTGGCAGTCCTTGACAAAGGCCCAACCATTCTAGGCTGATTGCAGCCGAGATTGTTGTTTGGCTTTTTGGCCTGGTTGCTGTAGAGCTTTTGGATCAGGGTTCTATTGCCCTATATTATCTGTCCGTTAGTATAGTCAGTCTCTCGGTGTGAATTATTATAATATTACAGTGAAGTAATTAGAAAAATAAAATATAAATATAAAATTTCACATCATTTATACCAAGGAGGGAAGATACTGTGGCACATACATAGTGGTGATTAGCTGTTTGTCAAAAGTCCCCCATTAATGATTGAGAATATAAATGCACAGGTTAAATATGTTGACAGTGGTAAAAAAGTGAGGTGGAATTTCTGAAAATGCATACTGTGGATTTAAGTAATAAACTAAAGGCACACACAGCCTCTCTATTCTATGAAAAGATGCATCATCTCTTCTAGTGCACATTGTTAGAATATACGTTATTCTGATTTAACTTTAATTATGGCAGCATCAGCAAATTCCACACTGCCTCTCCAATTTAGAAGATTTTGCTGGCTGACTTTAGCCAGTTTATCCCAGCAGTTGGTCTACTAATTCACATTAGCCCCGTGGAAGAGAAAATTGCACTTAAGTAGAAGAGTGATGTGCTCAAATGATAAATGTTCACGAACTAAATCCTTCAATTCAGGAATATGAAAAGGTGAGAAGCAGAAACATTGGTTACTCATTTTTTTTCTTTGAATTATCAGTTTCATCAATCATTTTCAAAACATAAATGGACTCTTTTTGTTCCCACTCAACTATGTCTCCCATATATTATCCAAGAAGAATGTATGCGTGTCACGACTCTAAGAAAATGATGTATATGTTATTGTGAAGTAGAGCATTTATTTTTTCAAAAATTGTAAAGAGAAAAAATTATTTTGCTCCCTTAGCAATATGATTGTTTTGCTAAAATACAAGTATTGTATTCTTTAGTTTTTCATAATCATTGTCTAATACATTTATATACAGAATATGTATGTTATGAATAAAGTACTTGAATGTTGCTTTATCTTTCATTTTCATACTTGCATTGAATTAAAGATGAGCATTTATATCTTCAATTCCTCTGACAAGTCTTTCAAAGTTTCAGCACTAGAGACCACTAAGTTGTAAATAGTACAGCATCTTGCTTCACAATTTAAAGTGCCCTCAGTAGTAGAGAATGTATTCAAGTTCTTAGGTGCTAATTGGAGCCACATATGGGACTGATAGCATTTTCAAAGTTCTTTGGAGGTTCTGGAGGGTAAGTATGGTCAATTTCATAAAGGGCAAGTTGTTTGTGTCTTTACATGGCTACCTTAGTAGTCTCTGATCATTAATCTCAGAGAAGTCCTCATGAAAGTCTTTTTCACTGAAGAAAGAGGGCTGATAATATCATTTATTTTACCACTTAAACTATGTTCACGTGCAAAATGAACTACTAGTTGAAGCAACTCAAAGTTGTCTGCATTTCTCAAATTTAATTTTCACTATAACAATCTTTTCCCTTGTCTGACTCAAAGGTCTCTGATCCACTATTTGGGAAAAAGCTTTTACGGTAAGTAATAAAGCAAAAATATTTAGCTTTCTTTTGCATTGTTGATTGAGACTGTTTCCTGTTTGTAAAAAATATCTATTAAATAAACTGACATCTGACCCTTTATCACCAAACTCATATCTGACAATTTATTATTCAGATGTTATAGGTATTTGATTTTCCATATTTCATTTTATCCTTTAGCATGCAATCTTTTGTTTCTATGTGAAGAAAGTAATACATTAACTTAGTGTTTAAAAACTGACCAGGGCATTCCTCCTAAAAAGCATTTATTGAAGCAAAATCACACAATTGTTTTCTAGTTTTTTTTTAAGATTTTATTTATTTATTCATGAGAGACACAGAGAGAGAGAAAGAGAGAGAGAGAGAGGCAAAGACACAGGCAGAGGGAGAAGCAGGCTCCATGAAAGGAGCCTGACGTGGGACTCAATCCCGGTCTCCAGGATCACACCCTGGGCTGAAGGCGGCGCTAAACTGCTGAGCCACCTGGGCTGCCCTGTTTTATAGTTATTATAAATTTATCTAAAAAGGTGAAATTTCAAATCAGTCTTTTTTTATTCGAGCCACCATTTTTAGAATCTTAGTTGATGAGGGCAAGAAAATGTGGAAGTGAGATAACACACATAAATGGTGAAACAGATAATGATGCATGTGGTGTCTCTGCAGGCAACTATTCTCCTATTTTTGCTTCTTGGTTATATTGAAAGAAAAATAGTGAAAAAATTACATTACATATTTTCTGAAATTTATTCACCAGCTATATTGGTGCCAGTATTTTGTAAACTATTAATTTAATGGGGTGAAATCTGTCACAGAATGAAAATCTGTAACTTTACTCTTTGCTAAGATTATTGCAGCAACCTGGAATCCATACTCTCCCTCCAGGTCCTGTCTTCCTGAGACTGCCTGCATCGGGACCTCTGCCTTTGAAATTTTGAAGAAGTCTCAGCCTCTTCATTGGCCTGTGCTTATGATTACTATGAACACCGTTGCCTGAACTAATCATATCTCTTTTCTCTCTTTTTCCTTTTGAAATTAAGGAGGCTCATCAGATCAGTTGCTTTTCTAATAGCCTCCTCTGAAGAGTAAAAACCTCTGGGGTTTTTGTCATAGAAACGTAGGTGAAATTCTCTCATTATTTTTTACCTTTGTCCATATATGTTTCCCTATGTTATACCTATATGCTGAATTGTATGGCATCACCTAATAAATAACACAACATGAAGTTTTAGTTTACCCAAAGCCTAACTAAATAAAAGAAAAACAGAGCTTATTTTGTCAGAGTAGAGAAGACTAACATGTATGACAGTTAATTAAATAAAAATAAGACATTACTGTGTGTGCGCTTCTTCCAACCTTAAAGTGCTAAACTTTTGATTTATTTTTTAATTCTTAAATAGTGATATGTCAGGTTATTCTATGCAGAATATTATCTTTGTAAGATTGGCATTATTTTAGAGATAGAGTGTAACCGGGGATATAGATAAATGATTTAGAGATCATTTCGTTATCACAATTTCAAATTGCATCTTGATTGTAATCCCCATCATCATATGTTTTCTTTAAGCAAACATAAATGTTGGCCCCTTCAGTTATGAGATATGTTTTCCCACCTTGAGGAAGACAGAATGTTCATGAACATCTCATGATGAGGGGAACAGACGCCAGCCTGGAGTCCCAGAAAGAGCAATATCAAGCAGCCCACATACGATAGAAAAATTTCATTTTCTGAAATTACCAATTGTTTTTGGGGTCCAGGTTAAGAATAATATTAACTTGTCTAGAAGTGGCAATCTATATGGGTCAAGTCCAGTTGCTGCTGACTATAATAGTACCTGCCTAATACTGGGATGTCTAGGGAATAGTGCCATTTAGAAAAGTAGAAAAGTGAAATTGAAGTATAAGATGACTATGTCTTCATTCTATGCTTTATTCACCCTGGCAATTTAAAAACCTCACATTTTGATCTGTTCGGGCATGATACCACTTAAATTCATACATCCTCTATGTGTTCAGGGTGGGGATGATGAGTGGGGATGCATTATTTTAAGTATGTATTTCCATGGCTCTTGATGGCTTAAGATAGACCCCTTTGAAACGGAACCAAGAGACAAAGCAGATTAGTTCTCCCTGTGAATGCCTAGATATGCAGTCTAAAGAGTGTGTTTGGCCCACTGCTGGCAAGCTATTTAGTTCCTGCCAACAATGAATTCTCCAGGATGACAGCGGGATTTGTCAGTGGCTGCTGCTTGACAGGTGGAAGGGAAAGAGGTGCAAGAAGACAGAATGAAATCACACTGCTGCACAGCCTCAAAGGGTTCAGCATCGTCCTGGGGTGCAGCACACCATGGCAGCTGAGCAGGCAACGAGACAAACGACACTTTTCTGAGCCAAGAGTGTCATCCATGAGAGGAAGAGGCTCCACAACTAAAGCTAATTTTTGAAATGTCTTATCTTAGGACTCATAGCTGCTAAGGGCACACTGAGGTCCAGCACAGTGAATGTCACATAAAGATTTAAATTACAAAAACCCAAGGGTTCGTATCTGGAGGTCAGAGGAAGGAAAGAGAGGGAGCAAGAGGACATGCTTTTTAGAAGCATGGATTATTTGATCAGTGTCCACCCCAGAGCAAAGGTGATGTGGGAGTCATGATGCTGCTGCTCTAGGTCGTTCACAAGGAGGTCATTTCCATCCCCCTGCACCTACTGTGTTACTGAAGCTCAAAAGTACACTTTTTTTTTTTTTAACAGCATCTCTCCCCAAGACATGCAAACTACTTTAAATAATTTCACCCAAACCTGAGAGAATAAAGTGACTGACTTGGTGTACCGTTCTCTAATTTAACCACTTTACAAACTCTTTTCAAGGGGAATTTTATCCAGGTATAATTTTCATCTTACGCACCGACTTTAGAATGTCATCTCTAGGTAAGGTGAGCACCATGGTAAGCCTGTGCATTTCCCTGGAAAAGGGCGAGAGGACTCTAAATGCATGTCACAACTTGTGGGTAACATTCAAGCCAACAGCGCCACCCTTCATAAGAAGAGCATTGCATATGTTAGTATTTGCATTTTGACAGCAGGTGTCCTGTGAAATACTTGCAAATCTTTATGTGACTCCTGCATATGTACCCAAATTGTCACCAGAGGTTATTACTTCGCATAATAATATACGTTTAAAATAATGATTTTTATTTTCTCACATACTTAGAATAGTAGCTAAACCTATGGGTGAGAGCAAGATGGCTCATTGGGGTAGGGAAAGAAAATATTAGAATGTATGTATTTTTTAATATAAAAAGGAAAAATTGATTTCATTAATTTTGATCATCAAGGGATAATTTTGCCCTAAGTTTTTTTTTTAAGTTTTTATTTATTTGAGAGAGAGAATGAGAGAGCTTATGTGTTTGCATGCGTGCATATGGTGGGGAGGGGCAGAAGGAGAGAATCAAGCAGACTCCACACGGGGCTCAGAGCCCATCATGGGGCTGGATTCCAGGACCGGTGAGGTCATAACTTGAGCCAAGCCAAGAGTTGGTCACTTAACCAACTAAGCCACCCAGGCGCCCAACCCTGAGTCAGTTTTTATGTCAAACAAAATTTTATAGAGTACAGAACATGAATGCACTGAGAAATATTGGAAATTTCTTAGGAATCAAAATATACAAGTATGTGATATTATCATTATTTATTTTCAATTATAAACCTTAAGGCTGGGGCACAATGAGTATTTTTTATTGTTAAAATTCAGATCTGGATAACAAGTATTTCATGGCTGGTGTCTCAACAACTTCATATTGATTTTAATAATGTAAATATTTGATTACTTATTTGACTAACTCGATTGTCAATTCAAAAGGTTGTTTTACCAGCAGCCTGGGTGGCTCAGCAGTTTAGCGCTGCCTTCACCCCAGGGTGTGATCCTGGAGACACGGGATCGAGTCCCACGTCAGGCTCCCTGCATGGAGCCTGCTTTTCCCTCTGCCTGTGTCCCTGTCTCTCTCTCACTCTGTGTCTCTCATGAATAAATTAATAAAATCTTAAAAAGCAAAAAGGTTGCTTTACCTACTGCAATAACCTACCTTCCTCAAAATATTAAAAATAAGTATATTATTTTTAAAAAGAGCTTCATTCAAGGATAGCCATTTATACACTTCAATGACTGTTTATTTTGGCCTTTCCAGGATGTGCCTTATTGTGTGGAATCATCCACATGTCTTAGGTAGAAATGTTTACCTTCACAGTAGAATTATTTGTGGCTTTAAATTTGCAGAAACTTTTTTTTCTCTTTCTTTCTTTCTTTCTTCTTTCTTCTTTCTTTCTTTCTTTCTTTCTTTCTTTCTTTCTTTCTTTCTTCCTTTCTTCCTTTCTTCCTTTCTCTCTTCTTTCTTTTGCAGGGGGCAGGGGTACAAATTTCACTGCTGTTGGCCACCAAAGAGGCTGAGGTTTTTTAAATTTATTTTTGGATTTTGGTTTTTGGTATTGGTTTTGGTGGGGTTTCTTTGTTTATTTCTTAGTACTCTCATTTATTTGCAAAGCGAAATGCAATGCCCTGTTCCTTCTTACACTGAAGTAGTATCCCTGTTATTAAAGCAAAAGTAGTGGTTCAAAAAAAAAAAAAAAAAGTAAAGCAGATTTAAAAGAACCTTCCACTAATTAGTTCATGTTATTTAAATAGAAGAGCTAAATATACTCGTCTTTTGTTCTCAGTGGGAAACGATTTAACCTCCAGGAGACAAGCTGTTCTCAAACCTCATAGTATTAGGTTGCTAAATTAACAACCAAAAGAATATTAAACTTAACATTATAATAAATACTTATCTTTAATTTAAGAGTGGGGCTAACTCCAGACTTACTTTAAAAGTTGCCCAGGTTGGTCCTTTTTGGTAGCTTTTCCCTGTAGTATCTTCTCCCTACCCTTCCCACACATTCTGGTGGCTACTTCCAAGACGTTGACTACATGGGCCCTTTCACTCCTGACCTAAGAACCTTACTTTTGTAGCCCCTAGAGTCTCAGAGAGATAAAGTTACATTTTATTATCCAAAGAATCACAGCTATAATTAGAATTTCATGCCAGTTATGGGGAGAGAAAGTATCAGGTAGGTCAATGGGGGGGGACACATTTGAATCTTGGGGAGCCTTCAAATCATAGCTGGTTTGAAATTGTGTATTTTCCTTTATAGGCCAAACTCAGAGAAAGATACTTAATCTAAATATCAGGATAAAGTTTAGAAATATTTTTATAGCATACAGAATTTTTTAAGATGTAGAGGACTTTGTGAATTATCTAACCTAATCTCTTCTTCATATGACAAAAACCTATAATTAAAAGAAGAAAGTTTTAAAAATTTCATTGTAATATTTATATAAATAAGACTATGAAATTGTAAACAGTTTTATGGAATACAGTTTTATATGCGAATTAAAGCATTACCCAAAGAATAGCTGTTATGAACATTTCCAAGGTGCAAAAACAAAGGAAAACAAAAATTTCTCCAGAAATGGGAGATGCAAATAGATTTTAATCTCAGGTCATAAAAACCTTAAAAAACGTCAGTGAGTACCCATGACAAGAAAATAAAAAGGGGTCCAGACATCCATTATATGGGAATACGAATGAACAAAATCAAATTTTGGTACGAAGAAAGGACAGAACAGAAATAAAGTAATTGGAGTTGTGCACAGAAAAAGTTACCCAAGAGATAGAAACAGATCTAAGTGAAGATAAAAATCAACTACACAGATCTTAATAACTCTTATTGTCAATGAAAGTAGAATCCCAAAAGAGAGACTGGAAAGTTGAACAATTCATTGGCTGGCAATAGAAGAAAATAAAATGTGAAAACAGCTAGACAGGGACTTAGATGTTATTTTAAAGTTAATGCACTGTGAAAAGGAGCAGAGAAATGAACAGACCCAGCATCGCTGTAATAACCAAAGTTCAGAAAAGTTGGTAAGAAAATTCAATGCCTCTTTTTCATATTCTATACACAGAGGAAACAATCTGCCAAGAAATTTTTATAGTAGGTTTGACACCGAAGACTTTAAAAATCAGATGAACTGGAAAACATCATTAGCTTAAAAAAGAGAAAAAGTGTAATTATGTAGCAGAGTCATCTTTTAAAAAGAAGAAGAAAGAAAAATGACAACTCGGAAACCCAGTGGGACCATTTATAAAAGATGTTGGGGGCATGGGTAATGCCTTCTTCTGAAACCTAGCGTGTTTCTTTTTCTAGAAATGTTTTTCTGTATTTTGAGGGGCAATGGTTCCGTTACGTCCCTCCTCCATAACCCCAGTAAGTCTTCCTAACTTTGTGTCCCCAGTTTCCCAATCATGAGCCCCACCCTGTTTCACACTCCAGGTTCAGCTGACAGGTGCACTTTCTGCTTTTAATTTCAACAGCTCCATCCTTAATTTTGATCGCATTCTTTTTCATGTTCAACAAGGACTTGGTCTGATGATTGCCCAACATGGCCTCACTGTTACCTGCATCTTGACTAAACCTTAGAAAGTCTCCTTCTTGGCTTTAGACTCCTGTTTTCTTAGAGCATTTACTTTAGAAAACTTAAAATGGTAAATCTTTCTCTGTCCGTTAAAGATGCAAATCCTTTGAAAGCTTCTTGCCTGTTTACAACCATGAATGTCTTTCTCCAGAACCTGAGAGCCATCCCTTTGGGATGTAATTATCATGGAAGACAGGCCTAATCTCCAGTATCTGTGGGAGAGTAGAAGAGGAACTTTGAAAGAGATTTGCCCAAGTTGTAAAACTGTCTCCTGCCCTAAAGAATGTTTACTTTCCCTTTGAGTGAAGCATGTGATATCAATGGCCTATGTTCCCCTCAACCCAGATCTTCAAAGGTTTCCTGTCCCTTTTTTTTTTTTTTTAGCAGAGTGTAACTCAGACTCCATCCTGGTTTCTCTCCTCTTTCCCAGCAGCCTTAGAAAAAGTTATCCTTTTCTGTTTAACTTTGCGTGGTGCGATTTTTTTGCTTTGATAACATTATTTCAACTTTTTCCAATAAAAAACTCTTTTTAAAAACTCTTCCTGTTTGCTGGGTTATCTTATGCTTAATAACATGCTTAGCTGTCCCATACTTCCCAAATATCCCTCTAGTTCTCTAGTTATCGACCTATTTTTTCCTCTGTTATCCAATTTCAACTATTAGTGCCCCCTCACATATTCCATTAATTTTCTCACCTACAATTTATTCCTGAAATTACTGAATTACTGAGCTACCACCATTCTGTGGTAATTTTTCTAGCTCATGTACGCATACACATCACACACTCAAATCTGATAAACAATTTGTCAGCACTTTGTAGTATTGTCATTGACTATTTCCATTCTTCTTGAAATTCTTTTCTTGGCTTCTGTGACAACACATTTACTTCCTTTGGCTCTCTTCCTTCCTCCTTACCCACTGTTTCCTAACCCCCTTTGTTGGATTCTATTTTTCTGTATTCTATTTTTCTGTATTTCTAATTTTCTATTAATATTCTTAATCCTTGCCTGCTTCGCATATCATCTACATCCAATAATGGTGTCTGCACAAGCAACCCTCCTGACTTCCAAACTCAGATACCCAACCACTTCTTAGATATTTCCACTTGATTCTTAAACAGGCTCCTCAGACATAATATGCTCATCATCTGAACTCACCTTTCTTTCATAAGATCCTTTTCTCCCTTTGTCTCCTATCTCTGAGCCTGGCACAAAGATTCATATGGTCTCCTAAGTCCAAATTCTATCAAATATTTTCCACATCCCCCTTCTCTTTATCCTACACATCCAAATAATCACCAAATCCTGCCTCTATAAACCTTCTTAAAAATCAATCCTTTCTTTCTAGTCCTACAGTGAAGATGCTCATATTTTGCATGATTCATTGCTAGTAGCAAGTGTTATTTGTTCATATGGTTTTGTCCCCACCCCCTATCTATCCTCCATTCTTGTACAAAAGTGATCTCTCTAACATATGTATCTGACCTTCACTCTTACTTTGGTTCAATTGTCTCAATGGCTTCCTGTCTCCTACAGAGGAAAAGAGCAAGTTTTTTTTAGAAGACCTATTGAGCACCTGTGACCTGGATCCAGTTTATTTCCTAAATTATATCAACCCTGTTCTTTTCCTTGCAATTCAGCAGTATTGATGTCTTTGCTCCTTAAGCTGGCTATTATTAACAGCTCATTTTATTTCCTGACACATTGTCTCAAAATTCTTCCCCTTTATTTGTTAAGACTCAGCTCAGATTTTACCTTCACTGGGTAGGGTTTTTGACAACTACACACCCCCCTTACTTGATGACCATTTACTTAGTATGTGACATAAATAGGGCATCACTGAGGTTCAATTATAATTAAATTACAAAATATTATGTAAAATCTATATTTATAGTTTTTTTAAGTGCTGAAATATTAATTGGGAAAAGCATGGCAAGAAAAAAATGAGAGTGAATTTTCAAAGGTGGTTTATAAGAGAGGTGCTTTTTTTCTTTTTCTTTGTAAGTTGAGAAGATATATAATGTACCAGGGTTTGTTTGGTAAGAACCCTTTCAAAACACTTCCTATGGTGAAAAATATTTATGGAATAAGGACACATCAAAATTCTGTCAGAAAGCACACTATATCTTGTTATTTCCTCAATATTTCAAGATGATCACACAATTTCTTCAATTCCAACTAGAGCTAATTTAATGAGAAAATACAGAAGCTTTCTCTCTCTCTCTCTTGCTAAAGGGCAGATCAAGGAAGTTCTAATATTTTTTTTAAGGCATACATTTTAGTTTT
Source organism: Vulpes vulpes (assembly GCF_048418805.1). Lineage (NCBI taxonomy): Eukaryota > Metazoa > Chordata > Mammalia > Carnivora > Canidae > Vulpes > Vulpes vulpes. The sequence continues at coordinate 102,089,366 of NC_132784.1, read as the reverse complement.
TACAGTAAAACTTTTTCAGCTATCTATCCTCACTTGTACATTTTAGCTTACATTTTGGGATCAGTCAGGTTTACCTGGCAAGAGAAAAGGTAATGGCAAGATAGTGAGTTTATACTAATTACATCACGTTATGAGTTGACAGATGCTAATTAACTGAACTTAGAGCTGTGGGTACAGCGATTTTTATACAATTTTGTAACGGAGCATGAAAATATACCCTTTAATAACATTTACTAAATATTTACCATGCACCAGGTCTTCTCCTAAGTACTTTGCATGAATTAATGTACCTAATCCTCTGAACATTCCTTTGAGACAGGTGTTACTCTTTTTTTTTTTTTTTCAACCAAGGAAACAGAAGAACAGTTTTAGTAACTTGGTCAAGGTCACACAGGTAGAAGCTGGCAAGTAGAAAGTGGCAAGTGGTTTGGCTCAAAACTCATGTCACTGAGTTTTAAAATTTTCACTAAATAAAATATAATGTTCTGATAACTTTTTAATTATGCTTCTCTTTATATCATTCAAATATATTAATAATATACTTGATATAAAATTTCTTTTCAGCTCTGGGGACTCCAAGGATATATCCTACCTTTGTATCATGTGTTTTCTTTGATAATACATATTCGCATCTTCTGTTCTCATCATCGTTCCCTATTTTTTTTAAATTTATTTATTCATGAAAGACACAGAGAGAGAAAGGCAGAGACTAGGCAGAGGGAGAAGCAGGCTCCATGCAAGGAGCCCGATGTGGGACTTGATTCTGAGATCGTGGATTAGGCCCTGAGCCAGGGGCAGGTGCTCAACCGCTGAGCCACCTGGGTGTCCCACCCTATTATTTTTGCCATAACATTTCTCAAATGCTGACTTGAAGTCATGTTATCATTTATTCAACTACTTTTATAATATTTATTATCTGCACCCATTCTTCTAAGATCTTTGAAAATATCCACTTATTTAATCTTTATAATACATCTATTGATACTTTTTTTTTTAATGACAGGTGACAAAACGGAGGCAGAGAGAGGTTAAGGAATATTTCTAAGGTCATACAGCTGGGAAATGTTGAAGCTGGGATTTGAATTCAGACAGTTCACATACAATTGGAACCCATTTTTCTCATGAGGTTATGCTGCCTATGCTTATCAGTATTTAAAATCAGTTGTTTACATTGAACACAATCTCTTCGAGCAGAATGAAATCTCTTGTCTATATATTTGACCTTTTAGCACACAAAAAGTGTATAAAAAAGTTTCAGGATTATTAAATTATTCTCATTTTATACGTGGAAAATTAAGATACACGCAAAAGAAAGGAAGCAGAGACTTAGAATTGATAGTTCAATAGTTGTAAACCTCTCAAAAATCAGGACATCCTGAAGCATTCCATGTGGTAACCTTTAGAAGCCCTTTGTAAAGGAATGGATAACTACTAATGCTCTTTGGGGGCAGTGCCAAGGTAGAAGTTTAGAAGACCTGCCAAATTTCACATTATTAAGTCATCACTGAGCTGAGACTAGAATAGGGGTGCTGATAGAATTGCGAATCCAGTTGCCACAGTTTACATATGTTGTGGGTTTATCTTGCGGCATACACTGTGCAAATTCCTTTATGTTTGCCAAAGAATCATCCCAGTAAGTGTAGGATGGCCACTCATTTAATTTCCATTTGATAGGTCCAGGAAGCAAAGACTTGGAGAAATTAAACAATGTTAGTTTCCCAAGCTAATGAATTTTGCTAGCTGATAGGTAGAGAAGCCCAGATTTTAATTCATTAGGTTTGTCTCTGGAGCCACCTTAGAGGTTGCCAAAAATCAATTTTTACTTTTCGAATTAAAATTTTATGTTGGCTCTCCAGAATGAAAGCAATGAATCCACAAAGGAGTGACTGTTGGAAGGGGATGTGAAAAGCAGGAAAAGAAAGAGCTTTGATATTCGCAGGGCCACATTTTGTAAAATTTGTCCATAGAAATGTAGGTTGTCTGTCTTGCTATTTCTCTACAGCAACTATGAAAATTGTTACTAGGGTAAAAGGAAGTTATAAAGAAGTTAGAATGCAATTTGTAGCTGTAGAAGAAACAGTATAGCCAGTGATTAGAAACTTTTTTTTTTTTAATTTGAAGACATGCCTCAAGATAGAAGAAAATGAAGGAAAGTAGAATAACAAGGTCGGGGTAGCAGATGTATCCTTGTGGCTGTCGTAGAGACAAAACGACAAGCGAGTAGCTGGCAGGAAGCCCAGAAACCCAAGGCTGACACTTTGAACATTCTTTCATAGCAAACCTAAAATCAGGACATGAATGAGAGGCCTCCACCAGGTAAGCAGAAGACACAGACAGCTCGGTGACAGTGGCCCATAGTGTGTCCGTGAGCACTTACCCTGCAGCAGGGTAACAAATATGAAAGGGTGACAAGAAAAGGACAAAAGGAAAATCAAAAGCTTCTATTTGCTACACTGAGCTTTAGAGTTATGAAGATTTTATCTTTTTTACTTTATTTTAAAATCTTTTTTCTCCCTAAACTTTCTTCATCTTTCTAGGATAGTATTCATCACTCTCTGTTCATGATTTCTAAACTTCTGTCTTTCTCTACAGCCACGATAAGATACTATCTGAAAATAAATGACATTGTCATGGCTTCCTTGTTCAACTTTTTCATATTTAGCTTTCATTGTGGTACCCACCACTCCTCCTCTCTTTCCCCCAACCCCCTGGGGCAATAGTTTATGCTTGGGTAAACTGTATTATCTAGACTTAGCTATTTTGAGTTTCATTTCTTTACACTCAAGTTCTTTGTTATTTGAGAGTGGATGTTAATGAATTGATCTATTATGCCTCGTGGGCAACCCATCTGCATTTTAACTGGCACATTTTAAATGCCTGACTCCATTGAATAAAATTGTAATGTTAACATTACAAGGAAAGAGCCTTTAAGGGAACATGTTCTCCTCAAAGCATGTCATTCTGGTGGGGTTTGTTTAATTCTGTTCCCCAAAAGCAGCTTCTGCCTCTATTACTCAATCCAGTACTTTAGGGGCTAATTTATTGACACTTCTGGGTGTTCATTTAGTAGCTAGGTATTCCTTACCTACTATGTATCAGGTACTAAGCTTGGCACCAGTGTAGAGAAGATGAAAAAGGCACTGCCTGTACTCAAGGAGGTCAAGGCTAATAGAGAAGACTAATACATAATGACAAAGGCTATTGCAATATAATGGCAAAAATAAGCGTAGACTTCAGGAGCTTTAAAAAAAAAAAGGTATCCAACACAGGTGACAGTAGTATAGGGAGCAGTAGAAAAATGAGAGGGAACTTCTGGGTGACCTGATGTACAAATATCAATTTGTACTTATGTTTTCAAGTACCAGTTGACACAAAAATATGTAAGAGAAAGAGGGAGGAGGCAGGAAAGGGAGGGAATCCTAGAGATAAGCAATGGCTTTAACAAGAAAAATCAAGGTGTGTGTAGAGCAGTCAGTAGTTCTATGTATATAGAACATCCAGTGTGAATATGAGAGGGATAAGAGACAAAGCTGGAGAGGTAATTATGGGCCAGTCAGATCAAACTTCTCAATGGTAACTTTTCCTTTATTTTTTCCTATGTTGAAATATTCTTAAATTTGAAAGACATATTTTAACCTAGAATAATGGATCTTCAAAGTATAATGTTAAACAATACTTCCTGTATTGATGGCCATGGCGTAATGGTTTGCATACACCAATTACCTTCTTATCTCTCTCTTTGAATTTCTCTACCATTTTTAATCTTCTCCCTGTATTTGCTCTCAGGGACACTGACCTTTGGGGATGAATCTTGTCTTGGGAGTTCAGAATTTAAACATTGTGGTGAAGGTTCCCCCCACCCCCATCTGAATCAGGGCTATATTTAAATATATAGATTTATAGACCCTGTTTTAAAAATTGCACATGCTTAAGAATCTGCATATACCATATTTAGAGAGTGTGAAAGATATTACTTTAATCCATTTCCCTTTCTTCCAAAGATGACAATGAGTAGGTCACCAGAGAGACTTTTAAGTAAAAGGAATCCGACTCTCAGATGGGTTTCTCAAGTCACCAGCTTTCGTTCACTTAAATCAGGTGTTGAATGTGATATCTGTCTTTAAAGGATCTCTTACAGGCATATACCATGAAACTAGCAGCAGTATGGTCTTAAACAAGACAGTTAAGCTCTAGAAACCTCAGGATTTTCTTTAATAAAATAAGACAAATACAAGTACACATGTATACTTGGACACTTTTGTGTCCAAAAAATCCAGGAGTCTATTCAAAGACCTGTGATGGGATTTTTTCTAAATGGAAAATTTCTTTGTGAGACTAATATTCTTAAATTTTCAATTTAATATTTTGAACATATATACACAAATTTCATGTTGTAATTATAATTCACCTGCATACGCTTACACTACTGAAATTATGTTTTGTTTTCTTTTTAATTAACTGTACTTTAAAACTTGTTACAATATTAGTTTAACTGAATTTTAAAATATTTAGTTGTGGCACTTGGAGGAAAATGTACTCACAATATTTTTGCCCCATTTTTAAAAATGTCTTAGTCCTTTGGAGATGCTAAGTTAACATTAAAGGAAAAAAAAAATCTAAGTCCTCCTTTGATTTGACCTAAGAAGAATCCCAAAGATTTGTCTTATCATATACCTGAAAAACACAGTTTTCATGTAGAAACAAGGCATCTTATATGAAGTTGGAAAATGCTGAAAAATTGAATTTTACTTTTGAATACAAATGTTCAAAAATAATTTCCATTCTTTGTTTATCTTTTCACATAAAATGATAATTGTAGACATTTTCCTGGTCTCTCCTGTTCATCTTGGCAGAGAATGGAATTTAAGTTCATCCTCATAAATTTCCTCAGGGACCTAACATATAATCACTGTCAAGATATTTTGATAGATGACAGTTTGGAAAGATTAAGTGATTCATCTAACGTGACACGATGAAGTCCCTGTGCAGAGCTGAGAATGGAATTCAAATCACTGGGGTAATCATTAAGAAATCTCTATCTTTTATTTCAAAATGGAATTTAGTTTTCTTATAGAATTAAAACATTTGTTATAAGCCATTTGTTGAATATGGATTATTTAGTTAATACTTGGATCCACCTCCTAGACTTTTCCAATAGAATGTAAACACTCATTCTCTATCTTGAGTCATTCCAGACACACTAGTCTTCATTATAATGTTTTCTGAATATATACATGATAGACATTCATCACTGACTAAATAAATGCTATCTATGTAGTAAGAAAAACCTTTCCCCTAAAGACATGGTTTCAGGCTCTGCCTCTATGCACCCTCTGCTTCTGTCCACTTTATCAAATCCTGATAAAACATGCTGTAGTACATTTAAGTATTCCCAAGACTTTAGCCCTTGGAGCTTCTGAAAGGTATCCTCTTCACCATCATGTCATCAGCTCTTACTTACTGCTGGACCTACCCTAAATATCAAATAAAAATATGTTGAAAATCAAAAAATGCGGAAAACCAATGAAAACAATAGAGCATTTCATTAAGTATATTACTGAGATAACCAAATTGAACATTTTGTTTAATTTTAAACATTTTGTTTTTAAGATTTTTTATTCTAATACATGAAAATATGTTAGTTTCTTATCTAACCATAGTACCCATTTTGCTTTCTTTATATACATGGCTATGGAACTACAAAATAAAATAAAGCCAGATTCCAACTCGAATGTGTTTCAACCCTTTCAATTAAAAATTAACAATTTATTTTAAACAATTATTTATCTGTATAAATTTTAAATGGTAATGGTTGCCCAGATTTAATTGAATGGGGTTTAGTTAAAGCAACTTAATATTGTTTGAAATTAGGTTTTTCTAAATATTTAATATTATAAACAAAATTGTAATAAACATGATTGTGAATGAACTGCCTTTTTCAGGACTGTTGGCATGGAATTGGTACCTAATACGTATGTTGAATGCATTAATGAATGATAAAAAGTGATAATTCTTACCTTTTTTCTTTTGGAAAACAATGAACTAAAATCATGCTGAAACTACTTAAAAAACATGCCTGAAAAGTTCTTGACATTTTAAATTATATTTTTATGGTAAGGTATATGTCAAATATCATGGGAATCAGAAAAACAATATGAAAAGATTATTTGATTACAATTTCTTTGGTCTTATGTTTATATTTTATTAAAAAGCAAAAAACTATCTTTTTATAGATAGATTTCTAGGTAGTCTTTAGGTTAATTGTGATGACATAGCAAATGAAGAGTTAAGGATATATGGTGACTTTTCTAAGTATAACTATGAAGATTTTTTTTTTACTTTTTATTTTCTTTCTGCTGGGTCAGTTAGTAGGTAGTGGCAAAATTTTCTCCACATCCATAATATTGACCTCTACTTTGAGAATAGGGATCTTCCCAGATCAATTCAATGTCTTGGGTTAGTGTTTAAAGCACTTAATTGTTTAATTATTCAAGTAAAATTTTATTTATGAAGTATGAAATGAATAGCTTTTGTGATTGCCTAAAACTGTTCATTTACTCTTTTGAACATATTTAAGAAATATCTCCAATGTGTTGGGCCTTCAAATCTGTCTGGTGATTTCATAACTATCTCCTGAAAAAATTTACATGGTGTCCATGCTACATTTTAACTGGAGAAGAAAGACATAAAATTAGTATAGTTGGCAGTAATTTTACACTAAACAGAAATTAATATTATAGTACACATTAGTCCTTTCAGAATCATATTCACCATAAATGTTGCCTCTTATTTTTTTTAAGATTTTATTTATTTATTCATGAGAGACACAGAGAAAGAGAGGCAGAGACATAGGCAGAGGGAGAAGCAGGCTCCATGCAGGGAACCTGATGTGGGACTCGATCCCAGGACTCCAGGATCCAAAGGCAGATGCTTAACCGCTGAGCCACCCAGGCATCCCATCTCTTATTTTTTAAAAAACAAAATTTCATTTACATGTTCACAAAATACTAGGAGAAATTGTCAATACTATCGGAGCAGCAGAAAGGTCAGCATCATGTGTAGACAGCATGATTCTTTGGGAAGAGACCATTCACAGGAACAAATGACCCGACCTTAACATGACTTACTCTACCCAAATTTTTTATTAGCTGTCTATCCAGTATTTAAAAAGCAGAGCACAGCAGAAAACATGAAAAGTAAGTATTCTGGGTCTTTCTGGACATGATATTACCTGGGGTTTTTAAAGTGCTTTTGTCTCAAAAGGAATTTTCATAGATTTTAGTAGTTTTCCAGTAAATGATCACATTTTTAAAAGATATTGGACATTTCAATAGAGTTGCAGATGAAATGGGATTGACCACTTTCTGTATAATGATGTGCACACACAAAAAAGAGGACTCTAACCTCCAAAGATAAAAGCTGAGAGTTAAGATAATTGAAGTCTAAAACATTTTTGAAGGATGTGTATACCGTAACTTCAGATTTCTTTATTTGATCTCTAATTATCAGAGTAAGGGTCACCTTTCACACTTGAAAGGGATTATAAACATATAAAGTCTTTTCCCAGAAAGGTGGTGTTGTTGAAAGACAGAGATTCAAGAACAGTTGAGATAAATTAATTGATGTTGGATGCACGTCAGGCTGTCAAAGGAAGTTAGAGATCTTCAGTGTAACATTTTGAGAAACCACTTACTGGAATGCTTAAATGATTGATCTGCTCCAGGATGACATTTTTCTCATATTTTTACACTTTTACTGGTAATAGAGACATTTAATGTTTCTTGTCAATTTGTTCCAATAATTGTGTGGCTGCAAATTATTCGTTACATTGCCAGAAAGTCATAACCCTCGTTTTTAACTCCTAAATCCTAAGGCAGTCCTTAAAGGAGAACAAGGACCCTGCATCATGCAGCTGCAAGGGGCTCTTTCTTGGATTAATGTGGGGGAGGTAATTGTTCTGTGCCCTTAACTTTTTTGGGGGAATTGAATCTCTTCTGCTTTTGCCAAATAGCATGAGCAGATTTTTTCACAGAAGATGCTCCAAGAACACTGATCTATTCCTTATTCAGAATAATTTTCTGTTTTCTCTCCAATTTTAGTGTTTATCCAACTCTTTGACTTTTGTATTCCAAGATGCTCCTAGACACAAGATTTATATTTTATGCCACATCATTTTTTTTGGTATATCATTTCTTCTCTTGGTCATAATGTTCTTTATATGCATATACGTATGTATGTATCACTATGGTAACATTCTTTATGGAGAACCTGTCTTGACTAACTAAATGAGTTTATCTGTGTGTATCTTTTCTTCCCCCCATCCATATTGCAAATTCCTCTCTGGAGTAAAATTTCTTATAGGTCTAGCACTATCTTATAGGAATAGTTCCTAAAGGGATATTGAATTCATTAAGAAAGTAAAATATAGATTTTGTTATGTCTCACTTCTGTGACTTTCACCAGACCATACATGAGTTCAGTGTTTGAGCTTTAACATCTTTATAATTACAATTTTAAATTATGTGATCTCCGAAGTCCTTTTCTCCCCTAAAATTTTATGGTTCTGTTATTCTAAGGAAATTCCAAAATATATATATTATAGTGTATTCAGAAAGGATAACTCTGGGAGAAGGGAAGTTGGTGGGTAGAGAGGGAGGTGGATTAATGGAGAATGAAAATGTGTTATTGCATAACATAAAATCAATGTACCTTCAAAAGACTCTCATGCTCATACTATTGGCTAAGAAAGGGGAAATGGAAAACTTATGGGAGGACAGGATTTTTAAATCTTTAATAGTAAGAATATAAAATTTCTGTCACACAAGATTGATAAATTAAGGTGGAATTGTAATTTTTGATATCATTTTGGTATTGGCCTTAGCTGCATTAATTAATTAATTAATTAGACACTGAAAATTAAGGTGGAATTGTAATTTTTGATATCATTTTGGTATTGGCCTTAGCTGCATTAATTAATTAATTAATTAGACACTGAGGATGTATGAATCGGTTAATTTAATACGTAGATGGTTGTGGAGTCTAATTTTTTTTTCATTCCAAAACTCACAGATAACAACTAATGTGGAAAGCCAAAGTGTAAGTGACACAGACTGAGTCGTGCAGACTGAGTCACATGAGAAACATAGTATAGTGCAAAGAAAGTAGACTTTTTGTGTTACATGATGATAAAAATATCTATTTTATAGTTTTATCCTGAGAAGACAATGTTATGTCAAAGAAAGCTTAGCCAAATGCTTATCGTGTGGCGAATACACAGTAATTAGTGGCGTAAAAACAAATTAGGAAAAAAATATGTTTTTTATATAGCTAATATTTAAATGCTTTGTCTTAATTTCAGCTATGAATGGATTTTTGTGTTTACTTTTTCTTGTTTTTATGTCATCCGTATATTGATGGCATCTGTCTTTTGATAAAGTAATGCACTAATATAGAAAGAAGGAATTTTAAGTGATGCTGCTCACGTTTCTGTGAAATAGAAGAAGCTTTCGAACTCAGCTTCAGTCTGGAAGTTAAACTGTCAAAACTTGCTGAGGAAAATAACTCTTTTCCATCAATTTGGTAAGAAAATAAGATATATTAAGAGCTAACTAAAAGTTTTGAGAATTTATCACATGTCAAATACTATGGTCTTTATATGCATTATCTCATCAAATCCTCAGAATAATCTTATGAGTTAAGAAGGAGCACTCTGCCTTTTACAATGATGCAAGCACTGAAGTTCAGAGAAGTTCAATAATTACAACAGTTCACAAATCTAGCAAAAGAAGGCCAGCCAGGACTTGAATGCAGGCAGTTTGACACTGGATTCTATGTACTTACTACTTTTCTATATTGGTGTTCCAGAAACTAGCCCCATGGCATCCCTGATATATCAAATTTTATTTTGCCTTTGCTGTGTCTCTAAACTATCAAAACTTGAACAAGTTAAATGTCTGCGTAGAGCCTGAATTTCCTAATCTATAAAGAGCAAATAATTGCATTGTTAGGGTTTTATAATAATTCAAAATATATAAATACAAAATGCCTAATAATAAATCAGGTGTATAGACTGTATGATAACTGAGACCATCATCTGAGAACCTAGACAGTGACATATGCCCTTTAAAAGGAATAGATACAGGGAAATACAAATGGAGAGTAAAGGTAAGAACATAAGTGGCTGTCATCTGCATTTACTACAGCAATGGGGCAAACAGGTACCTATCAATGCAACTGGTTGACATAATATGTCTATTTGAATATAATTCTCTTTAAAATATCATACAATGTCTCTCTATAAATATAATCTCTTTTTAAAAGCTGAAGTTTGAGGCACCTAGGCGGCTCACGTGGTCTTGATTTACACTCAGGTCATGATCTCAGGGTGATGGGATTGAGCTCTGAGTCGGGCTCCATGGGGTTTCTGCTGGAGATTCCCTGTCTCTCTCTCTGCTTCTCTTTCTCTCTCTCTCTCTCAAATAAATAAATAAATATTAAAAAAAAAGAACAGCTGAAGTTTGAGAATAGGAGAATTCTGATACTACATAACAATGATTAAATTACTTGATACAAGAGAATTTCTGAACTACTCAGATCATGAAACATTTTGAGACCCATAGAGTGAAAGTAGTTAAACCTGGAAAATGGGAAAGAGATAGCTGATCTGGGCTAAGACAAAAGCAGTTTCATAGCCACATTTGGCCAAGTGCTTTTACCGAACCACCAAATGACAAATAAAAATTTAGATCATAACTCCTCCAGCGGCTGTAGTTCTGAAATATAATGCTGTAAAAACTAATAGGTAGTATACTCTCTAATTTTCGTTGTGCTGGTCAGAACCCATTCAGGTACTATTGTAATTTGATAGATAGGTATGAAGTAGCCTATAAGACCATCAACACTAACTGTGAATATACCTCTTATCCGCAACAATCAATGAACTTTATTATTAAAGAAACCTAGGTGTAACAAGATTTCATGTCTTGAGATTGAATTAAGTGTTTCATAACCTGCCAAACTCAAAAACTTGGCTACAGCGAGACAGGAACAAGTATCTTTAAAGAACCTTGACCTCTTTCTTTTGCTGCAAAGGCAATAAATAACACAGTCCATCATGAGTCACTACTGAAAATTAGTGGGCTATTCGACTTATATGCTTAGTTTGTAAGTTGCACAAATACAAATAGTTTGGGGCTTTTTCAGAAATAATGCATTAAAAATTAGTGATTATTTTCTCATTAAAATGGGTAAAATGGATAAATGTTTGAAACATTGATAACTTAAGATCTTGAGATAATAGAGAAAAGTAAATTATGTTTTTATGAATTATCATTAAGTTTCAGAAAAATGGGGAAGAAACCCAGAGTCCCCTTAGAAGAATAAAGGATGTGTTACATACAGAAAGACCAAAAGAACTGTGAATCTCTACATATTATGATACACAGCCAACTAAATATATAGAGATGTAAGTGAAGAACAAAGTCGTTCACTTTTAGCAGTGAAATGAGTAAGGGGGATTTTGAAACCAAGAGAAAGAAATTTAACATTTAACAGGTTCTTCCCTGAGAGTAAGTAAAAATGTAGAAGAATCAAATACACATCTGTTACAGAGAACATCTTTCTTTATTAGCATGCACATCATTAATTAGGGAGATACTAACTTCAGGATAGTAGTTAATTAACTGTGAGATCAATACGTAATGGTGATTTCACTTTTTACATCTCTCTAACAGCACCAAACCAATAAAGAGCAGTTATGTTTTTGAGTATCTGACCAAAACCTCAAAGTGAATAGTTCCTGAGGCTTTCATCAAGAAGAGAAAAATGGTTGAGTTAGTAAGATTTGGGTGTTTAAGCAAAGCTAAGAAGATTATACAGTAAGACAAGGTATTTGGTTATATAAATATTATAGCTTTTAAAAATTTGTCACAAATAATATTATTCAGTATTTCATAATACTGTTTATACATGGATAGACTTTCAATCAAATTTATTCTGTTTACATCATGGTCAGGATTCCTTTTCAGGAATATGTAAATTTTATCCTCCTCTCACAGAGGTGACGAATTCTCACATTTAAAATGAGCACTTTGGGGGCACCTGGGTGGTTCGGTTGGTGAAGCATCTGCCTCTTGATTTTGGCTCAGGTCCTAATCTCAGGGTCATGGAATTGAGCTATGGGCTCTGTGCTTAGAGCGTCGGGAGTCTGCTTGAGGATTCTTTCTCTCCCTAGCCCTCTGCCCCTCCCCTCCAGCTGCCTCTTTCTCTCTCTGAAACAAATAAACAAATCTTAAAACAAAACAAAACAAAAGAAAAACAACAACAACAAAAAAGTGAGCACTTTAAGGTCATTGAGGATTCTTACTTTCTAGTGAAGAAAGATTTTGATCCAATCTTAGACCCACATGAGATGGAGGGGGAATATCTTTTGTACAATACTTTTTAATCAAAAAAAAAAAAAAAAAAAAAAAAAAAAAAACAAACAATACTTTTTAATCTACTTGGGAGAGATTTTAGTTATAGGAGCTTTGTTCCAAAGACAAAAGACAGTGGCATCAGGAAAGTATCATCATCCAATACCCATGTCCCAAGTGTCTATTAAAGAATATAAATGTTTGAGGCCAAACATTAACCATCCTGAAACCTCGCATGAAACCAAAGTGCAAAATATTAAAATCATTCACTTGCCTTACTTCTGTCTCTCTGAACCAAGGACTTGGCATTCTTCCCCCAAGGCACAGGATCTGTGTTTTCATAATGACTTTTCATTGTTCCAATCTAATTGCTTTAGAATGTTGTTACATTTTGCATTTTTATGGTCCTCTTGATATAGACCTGAGTTAATACATGAAAGGCACTTAGAAGACTGTCTATCACATGGTAAGTACTTAATATATGTACACTATTATCATCATTTTTAAGATTTTCACTGGTTAGTTTGTAATGATCTATGTAAGATGGGATATGTAACAGGCTATATGGGGAGTTGGACACTGGAAGTGCCCCCCCAAGTTTAAGCAAATATAAGGTATCTGAGAAGATGGTGGTGAGTACAGGAAAGTTTAAATGTTCCAGAATCCTTTCATAAAAATGGGGTATAAAGAGAGCTAAACCAAAGATGAACAGACACCATTTAAAACAGAACTAGTTGAAAAAGCATCTGGAGAGACATAAACATAATGATTGGGATGATTATTAAAAAATTAAATAAACGTTTACCTGTAGAACAAAGATACAATGGTGATTTAATGAAGAGATGGTGTGTGAGAGTTATATTCACAACAATTCAACATGAATTGGGGGAAATAAGACGCGTTCATAAAAGGCAGAATAAGTTTGCTAATTGCCTTGTAAATGTATTATAGGTCCTAAACAAAGAAAACTGGTGATTTTAATCTATTTTCACACATGGTTTTGAATTAACAGATGTAGGAAATGAGTACCATTGGCTGATAGCCTCGCAAAAAAGAGTCAAACCAACATGACAAACCTTTTGATGAACACAGTACAACCTCACTTTGAAGTAGGCACAGTGAAATAGGTGAGATTGTATGTGCTGTGTCATAAAAGGGTCGTGTAGCACCTTCAATCATTAGTTCAATAAATAATCATCAAGCCCCAATAACATAGGCACAATTATGGGGACTTGCACAACAAAACAAAATAAATAAATGATGAGAAACCCACCTGTCCCCATACACAGGGAATGTACAGTAAGATAGAAAATGTGATCATTAATCAAATAATCTTGCAAATAAATGTCATAGCACCTCTGTTAATGAATGCAGAGACGTATGGTGCTATGGGAATAAATACTAGGAGGACTACACCTCCTCTAGGAGAAAAAGAATAGATGATGGAAAGAAAGTGATGTTTGAACTACAATATGAGTGCTGAATAGCTTTACGGAGGCATTAGTCTGGGGGAGGAGGGACGGGGAAAGGAGAGTGTTTTACAGCAGCAGGGAGAGCCTGGAAGAAGCTCTGAATTAGGAAGGAGAATGGGACACCAGTGTGTCAGATGGGGGCAGAGTAATGGGGGTGGAGCAAGAGGAAAGCCAGAGCAGGGAGGGGTAACTGTGTAGTTTATTGTCCAAACTGGATGGCTTTTGAGATTAAAAAGGAGGTACTCTCAATGATTACACCAGAACAACAGGTGGCCACTGGGACTCTGAGTCACCCTAATTATAGGCTGTGTTAAGAAGAGGTCTATAGGCAGAGAGTGATGGAATTGTTGGAAGGATTTTAAGCAGAGGTTTACATTTTGGCCACTGCAGTGTGGAGAGTGGATTATAATGAGGCGGGCGTGCATGTGGAGAGACTACAAATTAGCATGCTTGTTTCCCAGAGATCAGCTGAAAGGCAGTTTTTGTTGCTGTTATTTTTTGTTTGTTAGATTGTTATATTTCCTCCTGTTGCATGTGGAGAACATGGCCTAAAATCATACTAGGAGTTACCTTTTTTTTTTTTTTTTTTTTTTAATGATTGGAGTTGAGTTAAGAAGTGCTTGCCACTTTGCATGACTCTAACTGAAGTATCTAGGGATAAGACTGACAAAACATGATTATGGTTAGAATTATTATGGCATAATCTCTTTTTTCTCTCTCTGCCTACATATACACACATATATACACACATACGTATATGTATGTACATATCTTACATACACACATATATTCACTCATTGTATATTTAGCACGCTACTAAAAATTATTAAAGATCGTATTCAATGAGTTAATCATCCTATGGAGAGGTATCTGCTACTCTGCAACTATATCCTAACCTTTAAAAATACTGATGGGCCTATTTTTTTTTTTTAAGTTTTCATTGTTTAAATAGTAAAACAAAGAAATAACTGAAAGTATAGAAACGTATTCTAAAAAGGCAAATGATACAAGAACACCAAATGCTGAATTTTTTTTAAATCTAGCTCAAATCCATTTGTATATAAATTTTTGTATCCTGCTTTCTTTCAACTCAACATTATATCATAATTAAGGCTACCCAGTTTAGCAAATAAAAGTACAGGGTGCTCTATTAAATTTGAATTTCAGATGAACAGTAATTTTTTTTTTGCATAACTATGTTTAAAATAGTGCAAGGGAAATAGTTTTACTTAAAAAAATTGTTGCTTATCTGGAATTCAAATTTAACCGGATGCTCCATATATTATCTGCCAATGTTAATTATAAACATTTTCCTTTTTTAGTGTAATCTTCATGGACTATTATAAATAAATTATGCTAAACATTTTAATGCAGGAAAAATGTCTTATTTTTAAAGAGCATGTCTTTGGACAGATTCACAGAAGTAAACTTCCCAGTTTAGATGAAATATATGTTTATCCCTGAATTTATTTCATAGAAGTATTATGGGCGGTTGTTTCTTTTCCTAACTGTAGTTAGGTGATTCGTTAATCAGAAGTTGAGTTTGTACCATCATTGCTTAGATCCCCATCTTTTTTTCTTCAAAATATTAGTAGGTCAGTCTCTCCTTGGGGAATTTATCTTTAGATGGCAGTCTAGTTTTTTTCTAAAGTCTTACTGGAAGTCTTAGATATTTCAGTGAAGGAGATTTCTGGACAGGTTAGATACACATTTCTCTAGGCTCCCTGTATTCTATTCCTGCACTCAGCTGATCAGCAAACAATCTGTGATTTATTAACTTAGCCTCCCTTTCTCTCTTTCTCTTTCCTTTTATCGTCTCTTTACCTTTTGCCCTTACATTTGGCCTTCTGCATTTACAGAGCACCTATACAATAAACGCCTATTCAGTCAGTGTCTTTGGGACTCTCAAACACTAATGTTCCTACTTTGGCCTGGGTTACTTAGTCAAGCTACTTACACTCTCTGAGCATTAGTTCTTATATCTAGGATAATTGTATGCAGGATTTTTGTTATGATAAAATGAGAACTTTTGGGGGAAAACACCTAATGTATCAGTCACAGAAAGCACTCAATATATTCCTGAGAATGCTAATGAAAACATAAGGACTAATTGACCTGGGCAAAGCTCGCTAAGAAGCAACAGATGTTAACATGTAACAAGGTCCATGTTACTATTAAGAGCTAAATCTTATTTTCTCCATTTCGTTGTATGTCTCCAGAGCATGCATTTTCTTTAATGCCTGCCATGAGTTACATACTACCTGGAAAGGGCTTCTTTGCTCTTCGATGTTACCAGTTCTCTATCTTGCTCACATTCACAAATATTCCATGGTGCTGAGAAGAGTTTTATGAGCCTCTGGCTTTGAGGCTGAAAGAATAGCTTCTCGATAATACCTGAGCAGAAAACAGCTCCCTCACTACAGAACAGTTAAACACTTCCCTGATCACAGCAGGAGCTCCGGATTTTAGTGTCTAATCACTTTTGCACCACTGTCCTATAGCCTCATTCCCATTGACCCACTCACACTTCTCTTCATTAATTATTAATCGATACATATTAAGTACCTTCCAGAGCTCAATGCCAAATAGCGTTAATGAATCTTTCGATCAGAAAACTAAATCTCCTGGCACTTAATGTGCTTCCTGCAGCCACAGAAATAAATGAGGCATTGCCGTGTGGTGGTTCATGGAGACCTGGATCATCGATATGTCAGCTCTTTTAAATGTATTTTTTGTTCATGGCGGAAGTCTTTATTTTCAAAGTATTTTTGATCAGTGGCCTAGGTATAAATTCCAAGTAAACAAATGAGATAAATCAAATATTCCTTGAAAATTTGCAACTCCCGCCTACAGTTCAGTTTCTTAGTGACATCAGATGCTGTTCAACCCTGGGAGCTATGCTCTCTGGAGCCTTCTTTCCTAGCTTCTTAGTGTAATTTGCTTGCATCTCCCCTGACTTCTGGTTAATTCACTGCAATTCAAAGGCTTTCTCACTGGGTGGCAGCCTCCACCTTGTTTCATATTTGGATTTCCTTGCCTTTCCAGTGTAATTGCATGCTGGTTCAAAAGGCAGGATCTGGACCCAGATGTCCATGTTTGGAATCCAGCCTTTGAAATTTATTTGGCTCTTAGGTAATGTCTCATCATCAAAATGAGGATAACAGTAGGAACTACCTAATAGGATTCCCATAAGAATTTAGAAAGTTCAAGTACTTATAAGAGGGCCTGGCAAATAATATCCAGTAAGGTTTATCTGTTATTTTTATGATCATATTCAGGATATGAATACAGTCACACCTGGAAATACAAACATGAACAAGTCACAGAATTTAAGAAACAGACAAAAACCTAATAACACAAACAAAAAAGGCTAATGACCACAATGACAAGAGAGGTGAGAACCAGCACTGTGGAAACAAATAAGCAGAGTGTTTGCAGCAGACTTGTCATTGTGGTCCAATAATAACTAAATTTTAATTATTTATTGAAAGCCTGGAAGTTAAAGCATCTGGGTTGGTTTCTTACCAATATTATCTCATGTGTCCTTTATAACAGCTGTGTAAAATAGATATGTATGCCCATTTTCCAGATAAGGAAACTGAGCCTAACAGAAGTTAGTTTGCTTAAGGTCATTCATCTTGTAAATGGAAGACCCCAGATTGAAATCCAGGTTACTTTCAGTCTGAAACTCCTTCTACTCTGTAGCTTCTGCTTTGGCAACTCGTTTTATTTTCTATCTCAGCTGTTTCTGGTTAAAATTTTGATGCCCACGTCTCTGTATTGTTCCTATATTCTGGAAGAGATTGGGTTGCCTGTGACACCTAATAAGAAAATCATAAACATGTCTGCAGATTGAGTCTCTTATTTTCTGAGGTGAATGCTGAGCCAACAGAGCTGCCAGTCCCTCACTTAACTCCTTACATTTTCTGTGACATTCCCCTCCACTCTGACAGGTGTATCAGCATTTCCGAGGCTGCTTGTGCTGATAAAGCTTCCTGAAGACACACACCAAATAGAAATCACTTGGTGACATGTTCACTAGGGCACTCCGTGAAGAGGTCTAGATTGAAAGGACAGTGTCCTGTAGATGGCTCCACTACCCAGTAGGTCAAGGGGACTATGCAGCTATGGCTCCACTGCCCAGCACATCAAGTGGACGATTTGAACATGGCAGTAGAGAGGTAGGAGCAAATTTCTTTTTTTCTTGAAATGTGTGGAACGACCTATGAATTCCAAGAATTTGTCATGGAAAGAAATACATTTAAATTACAATGAAAATATTAGGTGATAAAGCTATTTTCGCTTTTGTTCTGTTACACACAAGATATAGAGACCTGATGACATAGAACGACGGGACCAGCAGTATAAGAGATAAGAAAGGAAGCTGAAGGGTGATTTAAACACTGTACCCCTTAAGAATTACAAGCATTTACTCATCATCACCTTTCAATATCTTTTCTAATGTGGAATAATACTCAAATATTTTCTTTATAATTTTTCAAATGTATATGAAAAATGAAGGTGCTTTAAAATACAAAGGTAGTGGTTCTACATGGTGTGATTATAAATGTTCAAGAAGACCTCCCTTTATGTTCACATTAACATTACACACAAACACATACGCACCCCTCATACCCCACACCTTGCGAAAGCAGACACACATAGACACACCGCACACAAGTCCCTCACGTGTCATACCTCTAAACACACAGACACACACACACACACACACACACACACACAGGGGTGCACACACATGCATTTATAGACAGACCACACCCTTACACTTTCCAAACACTAATACTTGACTCTCCTGCCAATGAGAGGAGGAGCAGGCAGGGGCGAGATGCCTGGAAGGGCAAGGATAACATTTGCTGAAAACTGAAATTCTATTTAGGGATTTCAGTATGAACTTGATGGTTTTGGCTTTTGTGCATTTAAATTCAGAGTGACTTAAAATAGCTCACATTTGAACTATTTGTCAAATATTCTTTGGTGTGAATGTGCTTCTGATTATTTTCTTGTGTGCAGATTTTGACAGACAAACTGCATATCCTGAGGGCTGAAGGCTAAAGGGAGAATAAGAACAGGGCAAAGAGAGAGGTTGCAAGGGGTCTGAGACACTGTGTCTAACACAATGATTTGTCCTGGGGTCAGTGCTGAGTGAAAACCTGTAGACACCACCGAGAGCTTTCCATAGAAATAAACAAAAGGTTATTCAGACAATACTGTAGCCAAAGAGCGTATTTTTCTACTTACATCAATGTAATGCTTTAAAGGTCACTTCGGTCAATATAAAGCTAGAACTTATTGGCTATCATTAAGTTAAATGAGACATTCTCGACCCCAATTCTGGACAATCATAAATCCCAAATTCTAAATTCTTCAGTCCAATCCAAGGCCTAATACTTTTCATCTTTAAAAGTCATGAATATGTATTAGTTGTATTTGAACTTGCATATTTTAGTAAGTGTCTTAATATTGGAATAGAGAGAATTGATGAAGACATGCTAAAAAGTTTGAGAAATTAAAAACAAAAGGTAATGATTAACGTAGACAGATTGACCTGTTTCAAACTTAGTGTGGATTAGAAGGGTGCATTATCACAATGCCTTATGCGTAGATGGAAAAGTATGAAGATTTAAATTAATGAGATCATCATTAAGGAACAATATCTCCACTTACTCTCTTTCCCTGGTTACAGAGGTTACAATCTGAGCTTTCGGATGTCATTCTCTCTAACATTTTAAATATAGTTTCTGAAAAACAGTGGAAGCGAAAATATATCTTTGAAGATCCATTAGATCTTTTCCCTATCCATCTGACAAAGCCAACATCTGTTAATCTAGAGAGCATCCCTGGAAGGGCTATTTGTTCATTCATATTTTTGGCCATGGAAATGACTTACAGAACAAATGGAAACCAAGTTTGGTTTCAAAGTGCTTAACATTGGACTACTGTGCCTGCATTCACTGTGGATCAATATAAGGCAGTTTTTGAGTTTATGTTCAATAATTTTTATGATAGCAGAGGAGAAGAAAAAATTAATGTACCAAACATGAGATCTATAAAATTATGCGTTTTTTCTCTTTTGCAAGGTTGAGAATATTCGTATCTAATATTCTCTCAAAAATATTTGGTGGAAACCTATAAAGGAAAACATGGTGATGAATAACAGTACACTAAATTTGGTCAGTGTGTTTTTCTAAATGTTTCGGGTAAGACTCTGCCTTTTTTTTTGTGATTCTAAAATTACTCTCTTTTCACACCCCAATTTTCTAACTAATTCATATTACTTATCTAACTATGTTGACAGTATATGTGGATGAAAATTCAAGAGAAAAAAGTAACACGGAATTTAAAATGGCATCTAGCTAAATGATGGCCCATAAATTATTGGAGTGATTGACTGGCTCATTTATTCATTTAATCAGGAGGAAGATATTTATTGAAGACTTACTCTGGGCCAGGTTTTGGTCTATGATTTGGAGATGGTGCTAAAAACAAGATAGACAAAAATTTTCTCCTCAGTGGATCTTATACTGTAGTAGAAGAAATAGACAGTAAACAAATTAGTATATAATTCTTAAATTTTCATTAAAATATCATGGAACGAACCAGAGAAGAAGAGCAATGAAAACTTGTAACATAGAACATGATGACTTCAGGGAAACCAGTTTTGGAAGAAATTTTATTAATTTTAAGGTTGATAGAAAAAGAAAAAAGAGTATTCATTTCTATGCTTCACCTCAAAAAACAGCAAGCTTGACTGCCTATATCGACAGTTAAGATATTTCCTGCCTCTCCCATGCCTTCTGTCTCTTAGCCCAAAGACCCCATGATCTACAACTAGTGATCTGTGCAAGACACCTTCTCACTACCTCAGTGATGTTTCTACAAAATCAACTTCCATTCAGTGACTGCCACTATTATGTACTAATTTTTCATGCTGAATAAAGGTACTAAATGTATTTTTTCAAAAACTAGGGGACCTATAAGTAAGAAACAAAACTAATTTCATTGTATATGCGACAAGAACAAAACCAAAATCTCTAAATATTCCAATCCTCTCCCCCCTCCCTTCTAATAAGGAAGAACCCCCTTTTCCCCCTGTACAAGACTTTGTTTCTGTGTGTTGGTTTGGAAAATGGATGCTGATAAAAACCTAGAAAAGACCAGGGTATTTTTTTTCCTCAGGGCATTTGATTATAAGTTAAAATGTTGCAAACAAGAGAAGTAGCTTAAATGCTATTTCTTTTTCATGTCACAGGTCAGAGGCTACTGCCCTGCAGCTGATCAGGTGCCTTGCCATCCTCAGAGTGACTTCTAACTCAGATTCTCAGGCAGTCACTACTCTCCACACCTTCTCTCAGTTCACAATGGAAAAAGGACAGATGGATAAGCACAGAATTGTTTTCAGAGGTACAACCAGGAAGTGGCATCATCACTTCAGCTCATACCTTCTTGGTTAGAATGTTGTCACATGTCCACACAAAGCTGCAAGGGAGTCTAGCGGTGAAAACTATCTGTGTGGTTATTTACCCAGCTAAGCCTGGAAGTTCCATTATTGAAGAAAGAGTGGATATATATCAGCGAACAGCCAGGAGTCTATACCTTATTCCGGCTCCGTGACTCCCCTAATATTATTCTGTATTCCTCTTACCACACTCATAGAACCCACACAATCACCTCCACAAATAACAAGGAAAGCCATATCCAGTCACTACTTTTAAAATGTCAACCTCCTCTGTTGGTTCTTTCTTTCCAATAAGTCAGTATGTGGTTCCTGGTGTTTTGGTGACCTATAAACCAATAGATAAATTAGCTGCTCCTTCTCTATACACATTAAGCAATAATGGAGAAAGACCAAGATAACTTCAATTAAAAATCTCATTCAGAAAAGCGAATAAAGAGAACACAGAGCAGTCACTTGCCCATAGCAATAATCTAATCCTGCTGAGCAAGTATTGGCATGTAAAATGTGCTTGGTTTCTTCTTGTTCTGGTCTCCAGAGGAACTCCATTGTCCATTTGCTTCTCTGGACCCTTTGTCCATTTTCTTTTATGAACACATTTGAAGTGTGCATTGGAAAATGTGCTCTCCTTGAGGGCTACACAGTTTGTACAATTTGGGGGCACAGGAGTTGCTTTAGGAATAAAACAATTATAGGCATTTTAAATAAGGTTGTGCTTTCCCTGGCAATAAAAAGCCCTCATAATGTAGTAAGTGTATTTGATTTGCTTTCCAGTCAGTTCCATGTGAAAGGAGTCATCAATGCAAATTGTGTCTAGATATAGGTTCTTTTTTTTTAGTGTCAATTTTTAATTACACTAAGTACAGTGTTAATGCTATAATTGTCATTAGGTAATTTATAGTTGAGTGTTGTTAGACTTGTGATGTTATTAAATTGTATTTTTATTCTGTTTTAAAATTGTACTTATTTGAGGGGCACCTAGGTGGCTTAGTCAGCTAAACATCTTTTTTTAAAAGAGATTTATTTATTTGAGAGAGAGAAAGTGAGAGAGCCTGAGCAAGGGAAGGGGCAGAAGGAGCAAGTGAGAGAGAATCTCAAGCAGACTCCACACTGGGCACAGAGTCCAATACGAGACTTGATTTCATGACCCTGAGATCATGACCTGAGCCTGAAACTAAGAGTTGGATACTTAACTAATGAGCCACTCATGTGCTCCAAATGTCTGACTCTTGATTTCGGCACTGGTCATGATCTCACAGTCATGTGATCAAGCCCCACTGGGCTCCATGCTAGGCATGGAGCTTGCCTGAGATTCTTTCTTCCTCTGCCTTTGCCTACCAACCGCCCCCCCCCAAAAAAAATAATTTAAAAATAAAAAGAAATAAAAGTGGGTTTTTTCTGAGTAATAGACTTGCAGAACAGGATCCTTTTCCAGGCTGTCCTTTTTCTTTTTCTTTTTCTTTTGTTTTTGCACCTTGCAGCTTTATTGCGATATAATTGACATGTAACACTGAGTAAACTATATTTGTGTTGATTTGACCCTTATTTGTTGTAAAATGATTCCACAGTGTTACGTACCATTCCCTCACCTCATATAATTCTCATTTCTTTCTTGTGGTGAGACCATTTATAATCTACTGTCTTAGAAGCTTTCAAGTATCCAATACTATATTGCTAATTATCATCAGCAAACTGCACATTAGATCCCCAGAACTTATTCATCTTATAACTGGAAGTCTATATCCTTTGGGCAATATTTCCCTAATTCTCCTTAGATACAGTTCTTAAACCTAAAGTCTCTCATTTATTGATCCTGTGCCCAGGTTTACCATCTCCCAGCAGCTTAATAAAATTTCCTTTTATCCATATAAAGAGCTAGGCTTGGGCTGTCATTATTTGTTTTGTTGGCATACGCTCTGCTTTCCACCTTAACACAACCAACTCCTAATGAGCAACAGTCTGTGTCCTAACCCCACTGTTAAGCCAGTATCATCTATTCTAGGGTGTGTGAGAGCAACAGACCACTTCCAGTACAAATGTCTGGTTTGGATTGAATATAGTCTAAAGTTTCACAATGTAGAGACTTTACATATAACAGCTTAAGATAGACTTTTCCTTTTTCAAATAGATAGTGTGGAAGACGGTAATTTAGAACCCTTAGAGCAACATTTCCTTCTTTTACATGAAGTTCCCATTTGGAGGATCAATAAACCAGTTTGCATTGACTTCTAGACAGAAGGAAGATGAAAAGGATAAGGGAGGATGTACTCTTTCCTTTTCAGGATGGTGACCAAGAAGAAGCACATCTGCTCCCATCTCCATGGCTATAATTGACCTACATGGCCCTAGGGAGCTACAAGGAGCATGCAAAATGAAGTCCTTAGGTGGGCAGTAATGTGGTTATTAGCTAAAGGATGGGAAGTCTGTTGCTGAAGAAAGTGGAGGTGAAATGTGGTGGAAATCTGGACCACAGTCAGACTTCATGAAGAACAATCCTGAGTTACCATGAATAGAAATTACGCCAAAATATTACTAGTTTTTATTTCTGGTGGGGGAGGCACGTATGATGTTCATTGTATTCTCTAAGATTTATTTAGACTTTATCCATTTATTAATTTTATCTCTCTACTTTTTAGGGATTTACAAGGATCATTTAGCACTTAAATAATTCAAAATTATTTTAAAAATTCAATGAACTAAAATCCCACAACCAGGCATTGTAAGAGATGATATAATAAAAGTCATTTGTAGATTTGATGCATCAGATAAGCCTTCAAAGGCCTCTGAGAGAGAATCTCTGTCAGAGGCAGAATTGGAGATGTGTGATAATGAGAGAGAGAGAGAGAGATTGTTTGCCAATGATGAAACTGCTTTCTTCCTCTTGAGAAATAGTGCCGATTTTAAAGAGTTGAGCTGGGAGAGAAGGAGAGGAAGAGAAAGAGAAAGAGTCAGCAACATAAAAAGTTTAAGCTCAGTGATCTGGAGAAAGGGGTTTTGCTTACTTTGCATATCAATAATTTAAAATAATATTATTACATGTTAAGTAAATATATTGCTGCTATTATAGTAAGAAATATTTTGATTATTTCCACAAATCATGATAAAAGAGGACAATTCTAGCTCAGTCATGCTCCATGAAAATAATTACAGCAGCAAATTGTGTAAAGTAATAATGGCATAGGTCCTTGATTTGAAATTGTCAAAAAACATGTTGTTACATTAGTGACAAAAAGAACTTAATGAGTGCACAGGAAAATATGTTTTGATTTTAAACACTTGAAAAATTCCACTTCTATTTATACTATGAGGGTATTATTAAAACAAACATTCAGATGATGCTAGAGGATCTTACAAAACAGTACTTGGGCATTCTCAGAGGTTTATCTCTTTTTATAGATACATTTTAGCAATATTATTCCTCTAAAGAAAACCAAGTGGTGGCTTAAAAAGGAATATTTTTATCCTTGAAAAATGTGACTAAACTTCCTTTTTGGTAACTAGCGATGAGAATGTATTCTTACTATCTTAAACAACTAGAGTAAAAAAGAAATATTGACTGTCTGGTGGGGGTTACGGCATAAAATGTTGGGGAGAATTGAATGATCAAGTTGTAGGTGGTACAGGTGGTAGGTAATTCTGTTCGTATCAGAAACAGAGATGTGGAGACACAACTTCTATTATGCTAACTTTAATGAGCTGAGATCTTATTACCCTCAGTCTTTTTCTCTCTCTTTCTTTTTCCAAGATTCTAATATCCGAGAAAAAGAACATAATTATCATACATTGAGCCAGGCATCTGTTCTTATATCGTTATGGCCGGAGGGGCAGGGACACCGGCAGCACCAGGCCTTGTGTATGAGTGCTTCCCCAAGAAGGGGAATCTACTCAGAGTGAAACACTCAATGGTGTGTTAATATACCATAAAATGGAAAGGAAGCTAATATTATAAATTCTGTGAGTTAAATTTCCTTCCAGTAAGACTTGTGAGATAATTAGGAATAATTACTAAATACTACAAATGGAAGCATATCAGTTTCTTACAAATCATTACTAGAATCTTTTTGTCTGCTGTTTCTTTAATTATGCACAATATAAGAGAGAAGTGAGAAGGCCTCATCTGATTCATTTAATTTGTTTGTTGTATTGTTCTGATAGTTAGGAATGGTGGCTAATAAAGAAAGATGTAGGAGAATATTTATAAATTCCGATATTTTCATATTTGGTCAAGGGAAGATTATTTTAGTGAATAGACACAATCAGTAAAAATAGAGATTTTATGACAATTAGTTCCTTGCATATTTCTTGAGTTAGAATGAATAAAATTCTTGTCTGGTACCTGTATAAGCCAGTTATAGCATTTAGAATGTCACTTAGGAAATGGAAAATTTCCATTTATATAAAATCTTTATATCCTGCTGAAGAAACTTGAAAATGTCAATTTCATGCAGTACATCTGGGGAAAATCTGTCTAGGGCATAACACCTTAACTGTCACATAGCGATTATAACTTATCTGTGTAAATAGTAATGAAAACTTTGCAGAGATGCATTGTCTATTAAGACAATTGGTGCTTAGGCATATGGCTATACAGTCACTGGATTGTAGGTCCACTTGGATAGATAACATTCCTTTGACACTCACCCAAGAGTCAGTGGAATTACATTCCCAGTAGCAATATTTTTAAAAAGACATTCAGATGATGCAGGATGTTCAAACATCATTTTCATAAATTTTCCCTTCTTCTACCACATATTTCAGTCACAGGAGAACAGGTGCATTAAACATAGTAACCTCAATAACATTTGCAAAAGGAATTGTAAACAGAAGATACTAGGAAAGGAAAAATATAGAAGGAACTGTCATTAGATAATATCCTGTCTCTGAAGTGAAACTGTAGTGCAACAATTAAATAGGAAGGCAGGGATGGTGAAGTGGATCCCCGAAGAATAGGTCCTGTCTTTAGTTTCTCTGTGTAATATGTAAATGTATATTGTTATACAAAGTTCTGAAAAACCAACTTACGAGCCATGTCATTGTATCAAGTGGCAGGTAACTTGTACTTTGTCTGCACTTTGGTCCTGAAGGGAAGAATTGTGATCTGGAATTAAGATCTTACTTTCAAGGATAACAACCTTCCTCTTCCTTGGATTTCACTGGGGGATGCTTCCAAATATGGTAGTTACCTAGGCAAATGAGAAGCAAGAGTGTTACATTCATATATTTTTTTCAGAGTATATATAGAGATGTGCAAATATGAAGTAGTTCTTGGATTGACATAAAAGGACTGTAGTTGGTATTATACGAATCTTGAAAAATCTGTCAAGCTCTAGCATATGTGTATTGATGTATTAAATATATATTAATTTTAATTTGATGACACATCTGTGTTTTCTTGCATAGAGAACTGAATGCTCTCTACTCTGTTATGTAGAAGATTTATTCATGATTTAAGGGAAAAGGGTATCTTTGTTGAAATACATCTCATATTTATTTGACTGAAAATGATATAGGTTTCAAGGTAATGAAATTGTTATTGGAATCCAAAGAGAGGATATATTAGGCTTTAAGAAAAGCAGCTGGTAGAGATTAAGTGGCTTCTTCAGTGTCCCAGAACTAGGAAACAGTACATAAAGCATTTGTTCCTAGGTCACTTTGGCTCTAAGACCCACTGAAATGGAAGATTTGTAAATATAAGAGCAGTGCCTGCTGTGTTCAGCATTCCACCCCCAGTACCCATCACAGTGTCAGGACTCAGAAAATAAGGAATGACTAAAGAAATAGTCTAAACATTGTTTTAGTTTAAATAATCCCATTGGAACAAATTGACAAAGTATCCAAAAAGAAATTTAGCAGTGACTAGGTTTTGAAGTTTGGTTGAATAATGCAGGAAAATCTTGGATCACAGGACAGAAAGAAATATGCTCATTTCTGGGATAGTTATAAAAATAGTGAGACCTGACCAAGGCATTCACAATCTGGAACTGATGAGGTGTCTTGTGATTATCAGTTGTGTATTTTCATTTCAGAAATGGCTTGATCTACCTATATCTGATTTACAAACAACCAACAACTACTGCTTTTCAGGAACACGTGACCTATTAGCAACGTTCAACATGTTGAGAAGGTGAGACGGGCAGTGTTTATGTCATTCTGTTTTCTTTCTTTTTTTTTTAATAAGATTTTATTTATTTATTCATAGAGACACGCAGAGAGAGACAGAGAGGCAAAGACACAGGCAGAGGGAGAAGCAGGCTCCATGCAGGGAGCCCCGCATGGGACTCCATCCCAGGTCTCCAGGATCACACCCCAGGCTGCAGGCGGTGCTAAACCGCTGTGCCACGGGAGCTGCCCTCATTCTGTTTTCCATACTTGAGAGTCCTCCTCATGAAAGTACAGGATATCTCCCAGGGAGGTGATATAGCTGTTTCTGTGGGGCCTATTTCTTTCACATTTGTCCCTTCCCCAAATTTTTGATTGGATTATTTTCTTAACATGTTGCTCAACCACATATGCTTCAGACTAAAAAACATATATATTTATACTTATATAAATATATATTTATGTATATAAACATAAATAAATATATTTATACTTATATAAATATATATTTATGTATATAAATATAAATATATATATATATTTTTTCCTGGATTTCTATTCAAGCCATCTAGTACCACAGTTCCTTACATACATTAATTTTTCTATTCCTTTCCTGAGGGCTGTACCCTTTTCCTTAAAATCCAATTCAATAATCAATACCTGGCTATCAGCACATATACCTGCCACATACTTACTGCATGCTTGTATTCATTTGGAACATCTTGAACATGTATTTTATTTACCAGTTGCAACAATTTTCTATTTTACCTAGTTCTATCAACTATTTGTTTGAATAAAATTGAAATTGGCCATGTTTTGGGGCGCTATGTGTAAACATTCATTATCAACATTTGCAGCTGGGGCATCTCATTCATTGCCTATCCCAATTACAATGATGGTGTCAAACAGCCTCTCTACTCATAATTTCTCTTTTAGTAAATTGGCTGTGTCCTATGAAATCTGAGATCCAAGAATAACTTTATATGGAAAACAAGTATTAACAGCTATTGAAAAACTCCTGCCCTAATGTTTAACCAAATAAGATGTTTTATTAGGATCTGTATCTTTATAGCTCCCTTTTAACAGCTGTAATAAACTCTTTCAAAGCAATATGCTACAAGAGATCAAAGAGCTATGCTCAATTAGAGTCGTTCCTTATTAGCCATAGTCAGAAAAGGAGTAGGAAATAAATCAAAGTGTGTCCGATATGTCCTTTAGTGGACTAAGAGAGTATTGTGCCACTCTGAAATGCAGCTTTAAACCAAATTAAAAGCCCTGTAAGCCCTAAAGCTCCCTCTGCTATGGCAGTAGACCTGCTATGGAGATCATGTCTCGGGTTCTGATATCAATGCCACCTATGGGCTCTTCCTAAGAATTGAGAGATCAGAGATGAGAAGCACATCAACGAAGTCCTAGAATGCAACCAGTTTACTGTCACCAAAGAGATGTACAGCATAAGTTGACTGTTGTGATTTCAGCTTGAACAAAATAACAGCAGGTTTTGAAGCAGCTGTTGTATATTAGAGGAAATGAGGTTATCAAATGCAGGAAGAGCAGAAAATGATTTAAACTCTGATTCACTGAGAACACCCTCACATCATGAGGCCTGGTGTGAAACCATAGGAGCAGAGCAGTGCAATACATGGCCTCGGTGGGTAGAGTTGATTTCTTTAGAAGGGCTCAAAAAACCATGTTAATTTGCCACCATTGTCCTTTCATCCTAGGCTTAACTGTCCAGTCATCTCTGATCACTGGCACTCTTGCAGAATGTAGGTCCTGGTACTATATTTATTGATTTTTTCCCTTTATATGTTACTATGTATCTACCCATCATTCTCTCCATGTACGTGTCATTCTATCTTTCTCACAACATATCTATGAATTAATATCATTATGATTTATAGTGAAGGAACTGAGTGTTAGATAAATTAGGGAACTTTCTCAGTGAGAACCTGTAATCAGCAGAGGTGATCAGGTTTCTATTCCCATGTGAAAAATTTCTCAACTGTTCTGCCCCATACCCTGATAAATAAAGATGATTACTATTTTGGACCAAATTTATGACTTCATCATTTTCCATTACCACTTCCCTCTCCAACGTTCTCATAGGGAAGACC
Source organism: Vulpes vulpes (assembly GCF_048418805.1). Lineage (NCBI taxonomy): Eukaryota > Metazoa > Chordata > Mammalia > Carnivora > Canidae > Vulpes > Vulpes vulpes. Next base: position 102,059,791 of record NC_132784.1, on the reverse strand, counting down.
ACCCTATGGGTTTGACTTGATGAAGACAAAGTCAAATTTAACTTGTAGATTGCTAGGGAGGTTTCCTTTTTCATGAAATGTCAACTGCTTGTAGGAAAGGAAACGTGAAATGTCTCCCTCTCACTTTAACAATAGAAGGATTTCCAAAAGCCTATGTAGCCTAGGTCCTCTTCCATATTGTTTCTGGTTTTCTCTTAGTTCAGCCCCCCCTCTTCCATAAATATGCAAAGGGGATGTTTATCAAGAAAGACAGAATGAAAAAGCTTCCACTCTCTTTCAATGTTCTCATCTGCATCTTGTGAGCTCTTCTACTTTTTTCACTATCCATCAATTTGCTTTTATAAAAGCTTCCCAGATTTATCTGGATACTTTTGATACTTTAACATCAAGGATACCACTTAAATTATTCTCCAGAATGCATCAGAATGACAAGGGCCTAACATTTACATAAATCTCACATAGCAGAGGTATGATGAAGGATTCAAGTTCTAGTATTTTACATTAATCAAGAATGAAAGTTATAAAATATTTTAATACTAAAAGGGTTACAGAATACCTTCATGTAATCCTTTTCATAGACATTACTCATGACATGAGAATAGCTCTAACACATCTAAAAAGGAGTGGTATGCAAACCAAACCAGAGAGGCTAGGTTAGTTTGTCTAAGTGTAAAGGAAATGAACAATGTCACAGTAAGTGTGCCTAAGCTAAAAAGTAAAGCCAAGAAAAACATATGTCAAGGAAGGTGTCAGATTTATAGCTAGCCTCCAATTTATAAATAGGTATTCAGTGTAGGTGAATACAATTAATAACTATTTAATTGGTTGTGTGCATTATATCTTGCCTTCAAGATTACATTAGTTCTAGGAGGGCATAAATAAAAATTCCTATCCTTTCAGAACTTAGCATATTGGCTTAAACATTTGAAAAATAATTTTTTAAAGATTTATTTATTTACTTTTGAGACCGAGAGCAAGAGATTGCATGCCTAAGTTGGGGCAGGGGCAGAGGCAGAGGGTGAGGGAGAGAGAGAATCCCAAGCAAGACTCCCTGCTAAATGCAGAGCTAGATGTGGGGCACAATCCCAGAACCTAAGATCATGACCTGAATCAAAATCAAGAGTTGGCTGCTTAACTGAGCCACCCAGGTGCCCCGAAAAAGACCTGTTAAATAAATGTATCTCACTTTAGCTTCTGTGCTCCTTAAAACAGATCAGCTTCTTTCCCACATTGGTTCCCTCTTTCCCAATGTCTGTGCTTTGTTCTCACGACTTCACAAACCTCATCCTACCACTCTGTCCAATCTTTTCCTTCCTTCCGTCTCTTTTTAATCTGTAAAATTGAAGTGGGAATACTTTTTCTGGAAACCACCGTGAGTCTTTTAATCTTTCCAGGGCACCACCACTTAGCTCTCCTGTTGTAATGGGGAAGTGGCCTTGGTGAGAACCAAATGAGCCTGTCAGTGTTCCAATAAAATTCTATTTGTGGACACAATTTTAGAAAAATCTCTTGTGTCTACAAATTGCCTTCTTTTCATTTTTTTTCTTTTCAGTCACCTTAACTTGTAGATAGATATCCTTCTTTGGCAGGTCATCCCAAAACAGGCAACCTTCCAAATGGGATCCACTAGCCACAGTTGGCTTGTGACTGGTACAGAGTCAAGTTTTTATCTAGTCTATTTCTCTCTGCTTTGATAGAACATCTCTGCATTTTGTCAACCAACATCTAAATATACTGTTTTAAGACAGTTATTTTCTCAATTACTCATAGAACCCATTTATAGCCAATGTTCTTACTTCACAGTTTTATTAACTAATATGTATCATTTTTACTCAGTCCATTATAAACTTTTGAAGATAGGGAGCTATCTATATATTTATTTTAATCTTCTAGGATGCATAACAGTATTGGGTAAAGAAGCCACTGAGGCCACGTGTAAAAGCTAGTTAGTGAGAGAGAAACAATTTTCAGCACTTCTTCCTCCCTTGGGCTAAACTGCAGAGGCAGACTGTTCTGGTAGCAGAAGGAGATTCGGGTGAAGACTTCGTTTCATGAAGACTTCTCTCCTCTCTAGGAGCTCTAGTGCACCATTGACCTTTTTACCAAAACAAATATAAATGGAATCATCCTTAGTGGTGGCCTCTGTGGCCTGATCCAAAGGACACTAGGAGAGAAAATGGCTTTCAGCAGTTCCATCATTGAATGTACTGGTTCTGAAAAACACTGTCCTTTCCTTAGCGGTTTGATCCACGAAAAAGATATTTCATAAAGACCTGGGGGAGTGATATTTATATATTGATCAAAATGGGACATAATAACAATACAAGAAAAAACATGGAAATCATTGCTCTAGACTAGTGGTTCACAACTTTTATTGCACATTCGAATCAGTTCTGGAGTGCTAAAAAACCCACAACCCGGCATTCAGGCTACCCTTGTGAGCAATTAAACCAGAGTTTCTGGAAGTGGCACCCTCTTATTACCAAGTAAGTTTTCCCACTCTCCACAGATGATGCTATCATGTAGCCAAGTTGGAGAACCCCTGCTCTGCATCCTCTTGTAAAATGCACTCTTTTACGCAGGAAAGATAACAAGTGAAACTACTTTTATTTTGATCTAATGAATTAATCACATTGGCATCCATGCGGGGGAGGATGAAAAAATAAATCACATGTTCTGAGGTAGCAGTCAGGAAAATAGGGATGAAATAGAAAAATGGCTGAGAGGGAAGTATGGATAAGTTGAATATGCTTCTTATAAATATTCTTCTGTATTAGTTATTCAAGACTTCTCCAAAAACCAAGAACAAATAACATTTATATTCTCCAAAAACCAAGAACAAATAACATTTATATAACCGAACAAGCCCTCTTGTGTTGTATTAATCATACTTGTAATTTCTGTAAATTGATGCTTTGACATCTACTGAATGGTCACTAGCTGTTCCCAGGAAGATGCTGGCTCACCCAAAAACACCTGGAGACTTTCCATAGCTCAAAACCATAGCTTTAACAGTCACAGTGGACATGAACTTCACAGGCATACTATTTTCAAACATAACTAATCAATCCTAAACCTGTTTAGTCTGCCTTGCTCATTGCTTCCCTTGAAAACGATAAAGGTGCTTACCCACATAGGTTTTCTCCCTCTGACTCATTTTAGATTTTAGTGCTTTACTTGAGTGACCCTGTGCGGCTGCAGTGTTCTCCCCCAGGGAGCTGCGGATATAGAAAAACTGTAAAACTCTGCTTTTTCTCTTGATCTGCTTCTGGCCTCACCAAACCTAAGTCAAGGTAAGAAGGTTAAAACAGGGAAGCAGTGGTGTTTGAGAAAATTGTACCAACAGAAATAAATCCTTGTACTACAAAAAAAATCATCCAGTCATGAAAGTCTCACTCCACAAAGGGTGCAGCTTCTGCATACATGTGTCCTTGTATTAATGCTGCAAGCTTGTTCTTCTTAGAACCATTTAAAATTTTGTTTCACTTTAAAAAAAATTGCATTTCCAGACAGCTACCATCTGCTTGTTAAATTCGGATTTTAAGGTTTTACATTTCACTTCTTACAGGTGAAAACTTGATGTTAGAATGGAGAAGGCGTAACAGGTATAGTTTTTCTTAATGGGAACTGACACACCATTGATTAGAATTTATTGCTGTTTTACTTTGATAAATGCTTGAGAGGCTATTATTTTTTTGTTGTTACACTTTGAATACTTTTTTCTTTCTAGTGTATTGTGACCATTTTTTTTCTCCTGGTAGTTTGGATGTTATATATTAGGGCAAAGAGTAATCAGCTTGTCAGTTTTTGAGAAATGGATTATACAAACACAACAGTTGCCCCACATTTTTAACATTTACCTCACATGAGGACCTGCATTTTATATAGAAAGTCTAGCAAATTGTAATGATGATGAATTTGAATGTGAAATATCTTCCAATTTTTTTAAGGAAGTTTTTTTACAATATTATAAAAAACAATACATTGCCACAGTCATACCTTTTTGGCTACTGTGGGATTTTATTATAATAAAGTGTATGGGGGGTGCCTGGGTGACTCAGTCAGTTAAGTGTCTGACTCTCGGTTTCTGCTCAGGTCATGATCTCATGGGTGGTGGGATGGACATCAGGCTTCACACTCAGCAGGGAGTCGGCCTGAGATTCTTCCCTCTGTCCCTCCCCCTACTCACTCTCACACACAAACACTCTATCTCTAAGATAAATGAAGAAATCTTAAGAAACAAAAAACTGTTTGGTAAGTTGGGGCAATAATAATGATAGCTAACATTTATTGAATACTTGCTATCTACTTGGAGTGATTTTAAGGTCTTTACATGGTTTAATTAATTGAATCCAAAAGTTACTATTTTAAAGTGGATAAAACAGAAACCCAAGGGTTTAAGATAACTTCCCAAAGTCAACCACTACTTAGAACTTCAGGAATTGAAGCCAGTTAGTTTGACTCCACACTTTCAAGCACAACAAAGTACTGCCTTCTGGTGTAAGTCATTTAACAGTGATTATAATCCCAACATCTGATTTCATAAAACAGGCAAAAATCCTTTAATTAAGATGAAAAATATATTTAAACATCTTTCATTCATATTATCTATATTTCAGGATAAGGGCTGAGATTCCTACTTTGCTACTACAGACCCAATCAGCATTAAGCATATAAGACATTGCTTTTTGAACATTCAAGACTTGAATTATTTTGTATGCTAATGAGGCATAGAATTCACAGTAAAGTAAGGGGAGCCTGTAAGTTACTTTAGGAATTCAAGAAAAATGAATGAGTTTATGGTTAGGGTAGATTGACTTATATCCAGGAAACTGTTAATTCTCTATTTTTCGACTTCATTAGAAAAGTCTCAACAAATGCTTTTTCGGTTTAGGTAAGAGGCAGACTAAAGAAATTACCTTGGAAATACAGAAGTTGGACTCTCATACAGGGAAATTTTACAGTGCCCGTGTAGAACACTGAATTATAAACTGAGAGCTCTAGACACTGTTCTTATTATGTCATAAAGTAACCTTGAAATACGTAAATATCAGAAAACTAAAGTCCATCAGAGTTAACAGTGGCATGGACAAGGAAAGAAGTTAATAATGGGGGTGGGGGATCCCTGGGTGGCGCAGCGGTTTAGCGCCTGCCTTTGGCCCAGGGCGCGATCCTGGAGACCCGGGATCGAATCCCACGTCAGGCTCCCGGGGCATGGAGCCTGCTTCTCCCTCTGCCTGTCTCTCTCTCTCTGTCTCTCTCTCTCTGTGAGTATCATAAAAAAAAAAAAAAAAAAAAAAAAAAAAAAATTAAAAAAAAAAATAATGGGGGTGGGAATGCTCCTCAGGTCTCAATTGCTTGAATTACGATGTAAGTCTTCTCCTTTACATCAATTAGAGCAAACAAACAATCAAAAATTAAGTTTAAACCAAAGAAATGAAGTGAAATATGTTAGAAGTCATGTTATAAATAATCACATTTTATCATAAGGAACATCAAGAAGATCACAAGCTTCTGTGATAGCCAGTTTTTGTTAGTTACTTTGTTTTGAATGCAATGATTAATTTTAAAAGGCTCATCTGCATGAGGAAGGACCCTAGTAAATCCTCTGCTTTGATATAAAATTGCTCTTAATTTTATCTAACTACAATCGGTACATTTTCTGCGCAGTACTAATTATTATGTTCATCTAGTGAAATAGTTTGGGTTGTCAGTTTGACATTCTTTGTAAATTTTCTTTTCAATTTTTGATAAGGAGGATTCAATGTCAATATCTGCTTGAAACCATAACTCTATTTCTTTTCTTGCAATATTTGAGCAGACCCAATAACTGTGCCATAAACATTTTATTGAAGTGAGGCATGACAAGATCTTTTTTTTTTTTATTATCAGCTGTTAACATTCTTGTCATATTTAATGTTTCACCTGGGAGTTGGCTCTCAGTCAGGGTCCACTCTTCTGTGTGTCTACCTTTCAACCTTGATGCAAAACTAATGACTTCTTATTATCTCAGTCATAAATGAATCTTCAAAAGACATTAGGGACTCTTTGTAATCCTGTTAAAGATTTCTGGCGAGTAGGTATTAACTGTGCAGTTTGTTCTGTTGAGTTTAATGGCTTCAAGCATTATTTTAATAACACATGCCATTTTGCTAAAAAATATCAGAATTTGTTTTTTCTTTCAGTAGTATTCAAAGTATGATCATTTATATAATTGAAGCATCTTTATTTGTAGGTTAAGTTCCAGGCTTCCAGGCAACATTTTGAAAAGATTCTCCTTGTTCTCAGAGCTGCAAACATTCAGGAGGAAATCCCTGCTCAGTATGCAGTATTTTATGATATGCGTATCTTTGTTCTTCATAACTTCAAAACTTTAAATAAACGTTACTGGTTTATCGTATGTTTAACTACAAGGGTTATATTTTTCCCAAGATCCATGACGTTATATAAACATGTAGATGAAGTACAAAACTTGCATGGGAATGACATACATCAGCTTTATTTATTTAAAAAATGTTCTGCAGCAAATATGCAAAATATTAGCATCTATTAAATATAACCATGGATACAGGGTGTTAAATTGTGTTCTGTTTATTGGGGAAATGGAGATAAAGTTAAATGAAGGTATAGATTTTGACCTAAATTTCTTCCTTCACCTTTATCTTCTCTGCTTTCCTTAATATTTGTATATACCATACATCTTATCACTCTTTTCAAATTATTTTGTGTTGATCATTTGATTCACCTTCCTAAAAGAAAACAATGTCTTTATACTTCTCATATGTCTCATAATAATTCTTATAATTTGGGACAAACTCATGATGGTTTTTAAATTTTATTTTAATGTAGCTGAGAGCAAATCCAAATATCAAGTATAATATTTGAAAATTTTATTTCTTCACTTAAGATTTTACCTGGAGTCAAATTTTTTATGTTGTCCATCTCGTCATATGTTAAAATACCTCTTATACTGGAGGCTACTATTTCTTCTTGTTCATACCTGTCATCACCTATAAGTTATTGTAGTTCATAAATGTACACATAAGCAGGTCTGATTATTGGCGAGGTAGACATTGGTATGGAAAATTACCTTCATGTCCTTTCCGCATCTTTGTGGAATTTTCTCTTAATGGCAATTGTTCAATGCCTCATCCCATCGCCTTTCATTGCCATTGGTTTGCCTTTCATTGACAATCCTGACCTGCTTTTATTTGCTGAGATTTTGCATGGAATTTGTGAAATATCTATCAACAACAAATTATGTGTTTAAGTATGGGCTACGTGCCTGGCATTATTTGGTACTGGGATTATAACTGACTTGAAGATTTAACCTTGACCCTCTTGTAATTGCAACAAGGGTACTTGCTGCTCTTAACTCTCCATGTCCACACCCCAGATTTTCCCAATAGGTAACATAGTTTTTGCCTTGACTCAGTTACATGACTTGAAAAAGCCAGAGCTTATGAGAGTCATGGGTGATTTCATCTTTGGGAAAGGATCGGTTCCTGTGTTCTCATTCTTGGGAAAGGATCAGTCTTTGCGCAGATATGTTTATGATCCCAGTTACATACCACAGGAGGGAATTTAGTGGTTAAGATCTGAAAGGATCAGCCAGTTGTACCAAACACAAGCCAGGGGAATTCTAGCCTAACAACTATCCATGGGTACTTAACAGTGAGATTGTTTCTCTGGTCCAGACATTGATCCTTGGTGTTCATTCATTGAAGGAAGCCCTTTTCCACATTCTGTTTCTTGATCACTGGCTCAGATGCTTCTTTGGCTTCAGAGCCACTCTCCAACTAGCATCAAAAGGGGAGATAGGGCTTCCAATTTACAAGAATAAGAGCCTTCTGTGCCAGTCCCCCTCCTCCAAGTTCTTCTCTAAATCCACTTTCCATTACTCTATCTTGGCCAAATATATGTGTTTCAGTGAAGTTTTTGTATCAGGCATAAACTTTGAAGAAATAGGCTTTTTATATACCAATACTAACTTATATTTGTAAGAAGTTATATAAGATTGCCATTGGTTAAAGAAAGCACTCCAATAAAAAGTCTTTCAATTTTAGGAGGGATTAGTTCCTTAAAGATATTCCCAGAGCAGTTTCTCAAGGCTGAGTGATAGGCCTGTGAGATAGTTTTGTTCACATAGACCTTAGATATTTCCTAAGATGTGGAACAAAGACATTCTGTAACTTACAGGAAATGTAAGTTATGGCTCCGGATCTGGTTTTGAGCACCTACCATGTGCAAAGCACTTCGGGAGTCACCGGGGTGCAGAAGTAAGCAGAGTAGGTATGCTTCTCCCACTCAGTATACTTATGTGTGGATTAACTCTACTACCTACCAGTTGTGAGACTCTGGGAAAATTATTTAACCTATTTGATTTCTCACTTGTTAAAAAAGGAAAAAAAAGAGTAATCCTAATACCTACTCTATAAAATTCATAGGTTGTTTTGTGAACCATAGGCTAACATATCTGAAAGTACTTTGTCACTATAATGTGCCAAACTCTAAGTATTCACATATATATATGTATGTGTATATGAAAGATTTTGTTTAAGTAACTTCTATACCAAATAGGTATATAGTTGTGAGGCTCGAACTCACAACCTTGAGGTCAAGAGTCACACGCTCCACTGACTGAGACAGCCAGTATTCATCTTTTTAAAAAAAAAAAATTATAGTAAAACATTTTCTATGAAAACAATAAGAAATTTACCAAGAAAGAAAATTGAAGATAGCCTAATGTTGAAACAGAGTAGGTAATGAAGAACCCCGCTTGCTTTTACCTACTTATTTCTAATATACAGGTGGACATCACTAGTAAAAATATTTCTTACCATTGGGAAACCTTGGCTGCCTTAGTCGTTAGAGCATGTGACATTTGATCTCAGGGTTGTGAGTTCAAGCCCCATGTTGGGTGTAGTGTTGACTTAAAAATAAATAAAATAAAAATATTTCTTACAATTATTGTATGTAAATTATATTCCTCTCCTAAACTAATTAAGAATGTGCTCCCAGGATTGAATGGACTGAGCCCCAAGAACGAATTCACAACCGATGGAGACGAAGTCAGCAGAAATGCTCAAATCATTAACCAGTGTAAAAATTCTGATTTTGTTAAAAGAAATTTTATAAGATAGACTAAAGGAATTTAATAACATTTATGCAACAAGTTTCTCAAGATTTATGTATAATGCATGCTTATTCTGGTTTTTGTCACAGGAAATGATAAGCTTTTATGGCCCTCACCCCTTTGTCCAAGGGATGACTTAACTTTTATTGCACAGTTTGTCTCTGAGAGTTATCAAGAAGGTGACTAGATAAACATCAAACACAGTTGATAAAGATAACTTTAATTACCTCACTAGGGGGTTTGAACTAGTTAATTATGGGATTCTTTTTCTAAGTAAACTTTACATATTAAGATACCTAGTTGATCTCAGAGGAATTTAAAAATAACTTGTATGAAAGGCACAAACAGTGGCAATTTGGGAATGTAAATCAAATTGCAAAACAGATATGTTTCGTAAATCTGAGAGTATTTTTGGACTCCTTTGTTTTCTTCTTTTTATAAATAACCTGCCATTTGTATCCAAGGGCATTTCTATTCATCCTTGCGTGGGTGGCATAATTACACAGAACACTTCAAGTAAAAATCTTTATATAAATGTTAGATTACAATCAAAACTTGATGTCACCTACAGTCAGTCTGATGAATATACTTGTATTAAATGTCAAAAATAGGCTATAATGTTCTATTTCTAAAAATAGGATCTAATAAAGTAAAAAATTAAGCTTGTAATTAAGAGCACAGATATTCCTTATTCTTTGTCTTCTTACTGGGTAACTAATTCAAGTGACACTTAAGAGTCTTGAAAAACAAGTTTTGAAGTTTCCCCCTCTCTCCCCTTGGGGTCATAAAATAAATGGGTGCTGTCTGCAAAGCATATTTAGAAAGAAATAATGTCTTTCACACCTATCAGATCTCACATGTTCAGTACTGATCTTCACTTCTATGTTATTGAAAATATGGTCCTCTTTCTGGAGAAATGACTTATTTTTCATCTCCCCAAACTAAAATGTTAAATTTCCTTTAAGTCTCTGATCAAGAAAGTCATCAATATTTACTACTTGAGTATTTTATTGCCTGATACTACAGTAGGTACCATAAAAGACCCAAAAATTATAGGACAGTTTTTGCCCTGAAAGAGTTCTGTGAGAAGAGGAATCCCATCTTGCACTTGTCTGAACTAGTATTTAGCTAATATGTATTGATTTGACTTGACATGAAAATGAGATATAATAATGTATCAGTGCCAGATACAATGCTGAGTTTTATGATGAGATGTATTAGAAATTGTATTATGTATTAGAAATTGTGTTGATGAGATTATATCTATATTTACAGATTTCTTATTTTTATTTTATTTTTTCATGTCTTATTTTTTCATATTTCTTATTTTTTTAATGCAGAAGCAATGCATATTCTTTTGAGAACATCTTATAACTATTCTTATGTAGGATATTTGATATCCTGTGGACATGAAATTCCTATAGAACCTATCCTTGGTTCTTTGTCCTAAGATCGGATGATTTTGTAAATATATGAGTTATATCTACCTTTTCTTTTTAAAGATTTTATTTATTTATTCATGAGAGACACAGAGAGAGAGAGAGAGAGGCAGAGACACAGGCAGAGGGAGAAGCAGGCTCCATGCAGGGAGCCCATCGGGAGACTTGATCCGGGGTCTCCAGGATCACACTAGGGCTGAAGGTGGCACTAAACCGCTGAGCCACCTGGGCTGCCCTATATCTACCATTTTTTGAGTCCCCACCATGTGACAGTGTAAAAGATGTTTTTGTACATTTTCTCCCTCAAACTATATGAGAAACCTAATCTGTTAGGGATTTATCCTTCTATAAGTGAGGAAACTGAAAGTCCAAGAGCTTAAATAACTTGCATAAGATCATAAAGCTACTCAGGACTTTTCTGCCTGATTCTATGAATCTGTAAGTTGATATATTTCATAAATTCTAAAATTCTTACCAATTATCTCTTGAAATATTGCCTCTGACTCATTTCTTTTTCTTTTTTCTTTCTGAGCTTCAGTTAAACATATGCTGGGACTTCTCATCATGCAGTCAATGCTTCTTACCCTCTGTTTTATATAGTTCTTTTTTCCCTTAAAATATATTCTGGTTCATTTCTTCTAAGCTAGTTGCTAAATTCACTACTTCTCTGTAATTTTTTTGTCTGTTTGTTGCCATCTCTGTCCAATATGTTTTTTTGTTTAAACATTGGTTGGTTTATCTTTAGAAGTTGTTTCTGTTTCTTTTTCAGATCAGCTGTCATTTAGTTTAGAATTTTCTGTTATTTATAGACAATTTCAAACTTTTTATTTATTTAAACAGAATAAGATGGTTGTTATCTAATATTTGATGATCCCAATACCGAACGTTTGTGTGAGTCTGTGTCTAATGCATATTTTTGTATTCATTCTTGCTCATGGTGCCTTGGGTGCATGGCTCTCTTTAAGTGTGCTAATATTTGCCTTGGGGAAGATGTTTGTGGGGATTCTTCAAAGCATAAGATGAAAGTATATCCCAGGGAAGATCTGAAAGTGCCGTTACCAGAAATCTGGGAGCAAATACAAGATAGAAACCCCTTTAAAGCAAGTTCAGAGCTTGTGCTTCCCTGGCTCACTGAGCCTTGCATATCCCAGCTGCATGTTCTTCTGTAGTGCGCTGTGCTTGGCAGTTTATCAAGGGAATTTTGTGTTTGTTTCATTTCCTTTGGTTCCTCATGTTGTTTTCAGAGCTCATCCGATGTCTCTACCCTGCCATGCACCAGAATTGTGGGAGGGGTGGGGATACCAGTTCTGGTTAACATTCCTTTAGATGGTGTAGATTTGGGGGAGTTTCCATTTACTGTGAGACAGTATCACCTGTATTGCTTCTTACCTACAATGGCCCAATGAGGCCACAGATCATTCTTCCAGATTGACAGATGGACACCCTAAGGACAAAAGCAATGTCAACACTCTGATATATCACTTACCCCTCTGGATTTAGGTGTTATTTCTCAGAACTTGCCTGGGTAGTATTCCAATATCTTTTCAGCTCCTCTGTGCTTTAATATTCATGAAAAAAAATGTTCTTATGTAGTATATTAGTTGTTTTCACACAACTTAGCTCTTTGTACCAGAAAAGAAATTGTCCTACCAGTTTCCAAGGCTGGGATTCATAACTGATCTGCCTATAGGTTACTGCGAATATCCTATTATTTTCCTTTAATACTTCATGCCACCCACTATAATGGTTGAATATTTTTACTGATAAATCCACATGTTCTTCTTGTCAGAGTCAGTTAAAAACAAAAATCTACAAGAAATTAGTATGACTAATGTGTTCTCAAGCAAAGCTAGTTGAAACTTAGTGTTCAAACTCTATACAATTTGTACAGAAAACAAGGTTTCACACTTGAAAATTTAAGACTGCAATGTCTTCTAACCTTTCAGGACCTTGCATTCCTTTTAAATCACAAGATGCAGGAATTTATTAGAGTTTGATGTGCAAGTGATGGCGTGCTTAATATGTTATATGAGTATGGTGTCCTCTAATGCTCCCTGGACCAACATAAAAACAAAGGGTTGCATCTCATTGGAGCTGTTGAAACACAAAAAATTTTAATAAATAAGAATTATGGTGCAATAAAATTCATCATTATGTGAGGAATTGGGATAGCACTAAATGTCTTTGGTAACTCATATTATTCTTTTGCTCTTCCTGTTTCCATTCTAGTCCACCATTGTAATGAATTCTTTAGATATTTCTTAGGGGGATTTTAAAATCTAAACTACCCTCAAATCCCCTTTTCTTGAAAACTATTCCAGGGTTAAATTTTAAAATTATTTCCCTTTTTTACAATAGGATACTTACACACCCTACCTAGATTTCATATTATACAGAAATGTACAAGTGCTCTTCTGGTTCTGATCTTGCTTCTTTCTCTATACACTCTGTGGCAGATGCTGTCAGTGCCCTGTCCACACACAGTCCCTTGACAATTCCCATTTCCATGCACTCTGATGCCTTTTCCAACTGCTAGAATCTGTGACTCTGTCTAAAGATGCTCTCTGGCCCTGGGAGTCTGAGCCTTCCTGAACTAGGCTGTGAGTGCCAAGGAATCTCTACCACCCAGAATCAGCATTTAACCAGTGACTGTTGTATATTGGTGGATAAATGCTCCTGCTCTCTTATTCCTTAGATAGGGTAACTGAGGTTTGTGTTCTACACTGACTCTCAGATTACACTGGGGACTGAGCTGCACTAGTCCATGGTAGTAACTTGCTTGATAATGGACTATATTTTTGGCCTTTTAAGCTTCCTTTTCTCACTTTTCTCTTCCTCTCCTGGGGTTCCCTGGGATCATCTCCAAATAAACTACCTGCACCTAAGTCCTTGAAATAGGGTCAGGTGTGGGGGAAACCCAAATAAAGATCTATACCTTATGCTGCTCTCAAACCAGATTAGTATGGAAAAGACACTGATTAACAACAACAACAAAAAAGCAATCTAATGCTGAATTAACTTATCTTTAGCTTTCCTGAATCATTAGAAAGTTCACAGATACTCAAACCCAAATATCTTGCATTTAGGGAAAACGAACAGAAAATAAGTTTTCCGAATGCTTGTCTCATTTATTTAATTTTGTAGAATGGAGTGGGAGAAGTAACTATCAGTAAAAAGATAATAGATAATGCTATGGGACTCATATATATTTTATATATACTAGTACCTCACAATATCCCTGTTAGATTGAAACTATTATTATCACATTGTCATTGAAGAAATGGAGGGAGCAAATGGCTAAATAACTTTTCTAAGTTAGTTTTTGAGGTTAGAGTCTGTAAGTGTTAGAGAAAGGTTTATAACCAAGCAGACCCCCCACAGAGGCTGAAGTGCTAAACACCATAATCTGGATTATTAAGGTAGAATTATATTTCCAGGCAGAGGCTGCAGGTAAACCATACATGCTTTGGAAGTTTCTATAAATATTCTTTAATTCTGATCAAATACAAGTGAATCTGAGAACACACCATTGTTTTCATAGACAAGCTGGGTGAGAAATAAATCATATTAACTGTAAATCAGACCCTTTTGTTGTCTGTTTACAAAGATATAAGTGCTGAGAAACTTAAGTTGCTATTTTTGGGCTCTGGCTCTACTACTCTTTTTCTTGAGACCAAGATCTTGCTTGGAAATATTCCTTCCAAGCCTTTGATTTGATTTCATCAATCAGTACATCCAAAGTTATTTGATCATCTAAAAGAATGTATACACAACTTTCCCCCTCTGTTTCTACCCCAAATGGAAACAATCCTCAGACATTCAGGATTGCCATCATTTCAACAGCATCAGTGATATAACTTTGTATATTCATCTTGTGGAGATTACTCTCTTATTTAGTCATGACATTTTTAACTTCAAGATCACCAATTTTTAAAGCAAGTGTGCCCATTCCTCTAAGCTTTATCTATTAAACACTTTATGGATATACAATTCAATGTGGTACAGTATCATTTATGGGAAAATTATCTTTATAAACATGGCTAATTCATTAGCTTTAGTCTACTGGCTGTTACATATATAAACTCTAAAACAAAGAGAAGACCTGACAAAGTAGAATTGAAGTTACCACTTTGAAGAGTCTCATGCTCTGCTGACTGAGCCAGCAGGATGCCCAAGGCTACCACTTTATATGTAGATGCATAAATGATATGTAAAACCACGTTAGATCATGTATAAAACCATAAAGAACAGAACAGCATTTAAATCAAAGTTAGAATCCATGAGATTTTGCCTCAAATATAGAACAAAACCAAAACCAAACAAACAAAACCTCCAAAGCCTCCAAAAGCTGCTAATAGAAGCTAGAATCTATGAGTTTTTGCTTAGAAATATTGCAAAGGAATGAATAAAAGGTTACATTTTGATATGGTCTTGAAGGTCATCATGAGAATTTTTCTGAGTGAGATGGGGAGCTTCTGGAGAAATATGAGTCTAACATAACTTCACTTACTTTTTAACAGAATGGCTCTGGATGCTAGGTTAAAACTGTATTATAGGGAGCATGACAGAGAAGATCATTTGGAATACTGGACAATAATCCATATGAGAGACAAGATGGCTTGGACCAGAGTAGTAGCAGGAGAGGTGGTGAGAAGAAGTCCATTTCTGGTCATATTTTGTAGGTATATCAAACAGGACTTGCTGATAAAGTGGATGGAGGATGTGGAAGGAAGAAATCAAGGATAATAACAGGGTTTGGGGCCTGAGCACAGAGGGAGGTGGAGTTGCGTTGAGCAGAGATCAAAGCTCCAGGAAAGAGTGGATTTGGGGGCACCATTAAAAGAGCTCAGTTTTTGACTCTGTTGAATTTGAGATACTTTCTATAGAATATTGAGAAATTCTAGAAAATTGTTCTCACATACGTCCATGAAGCGGTTCTTGCAGATTGTATGACCCTGGTGGCATGGTTTTTTGTTTGTTTTGTTTTGTTTTAATGGGTCGTTTTTGCTTGTTATTTAAGCTAAACCCCTTTTTTATTCTCTTGTGTTAAAGATTTTTGAATAAAAAGTCCTAAGCTGTCCAATAGACCGCTTTCTGAGTTTTTCTGGGTTTTGTTTCTGGTGAAGACGAGTCAAATTAAATATGAAAATCTCTCCAGTCCCTCTATGAGATAATCTAATCCATTTTTTCCTTAGGCTTCTCTAGCATCACCAGTAACAACAACAAAGTTATTCTTATTTGAATTCCCTTGGCTGGTATTTACTCTACATCCATCACTTGATCTAAAATCAATGCTCATGTCTCTAGTCACCTGCTCAGAGAGGCTATTCATTAATTTTTAACAGGTGAAATCTAACTTGTTCTCATTACAAATGGATGAGTGTAGGCTTACATTGCTGTTCATTTTTTTTCCCTTTCTCTCATAGAGAGCCGTTCTGGCATGTTTAAAAAGAAAATGTGCCAAATGAAACTTAAGCTCCTCATTTCTGGCATGCTTGAAGCCCAGCATGTAAATGCGGCCCCTGAGAGAAGCAAAGACAAGCTTACAAACAGATGTTTTCATAGGTAAACCATTGATTTTTAACCTTGAGGAGATAATAAAGCAATGTCAGCTTCTCTTTATCAGCAGGAGAGGGAAGTCATCTATCAGCCCCAGGGGCTGATGATGCTTATAAATGAACGGTGGTGACAGTGTCAGCATGACGTTTTTGATACTGTGAAGCCTTAGATCTCTTTGAGGTTGAGATCTTATACTGAGAGACCCAACTAGAAGCAGCATATTCATAGAGCACTTCGATAGCGGTGGATACTGATACAGCTGTCTGCCTCTTCTCCAAACTATCTTCCAGACTGACATTGGTCAGGGTAACTCCTCTGGGTTTCAAATCATGGTGCCAATTTTAAACTTTTCCAAAAGTACTTAAATGGACAAATCTTAAAATTATTTTAAAAAATTATTTTTTAAAGATTTCTGCAAATACATATATTTTTTCTGCAATAAATAAATAAATAAATAAATTTAAATCACCAGGAAATACTCATAAGCAAACAAAACCGATAGCAAAGTGGAAGCACTTCTAAAGTCACACCCAGCAGAAAGTACTATCTGTTGTATAGATTAGTCTGAGACCTTGTATGAGTTTGTGTCTCTACAAAATACTCATTTGGCATATACTCTTTTAAATCTCCTTTGGTTAAGATTATATTATTTGTATCTTTCCACATAATAAATATTATTTAACAAGCTTACTGTTTTTTAGTTTCACAAGAGTCTACTGTACGGTTAAATCATAATTGACTTAACCAAGTTGTGGTTGGACAGTTAGATTTATTCTAATTTTTATCAGTTTTAAATAATGCTATAGTGAATATTTTCACATGCTTATGTATGCATATATGTGTTAATTATTGTGATTTATTGTTATTTTTCCTGGATTTTATTAAAATATAAATCTTACTTAAACACTGAAAATTGTGCATTATCATAATTGTACAGCTCAAGAAATTTTTACCAGGTCAACCAGGCTGTGTAACCAGTGTATAGTAAGGAAAAAAGGCACTAACTAATTACAGGAACTCTCTTGTACCCTTTTCCCCTGACGAATGAGTCCAGTGGTGATTCCAGTGAGGAATGAGTCCATTCTTCAAGGAAAATACTAGCCTAACTTCTGACATCATAGATGAGTTTTTCCTGAGTCATAATTTATATTCTTTACTATATCTGGCACCTTATTTTCAATACTATGTCTATGTTATTCATTCGTTGCTGTTGTGTATAGCTGTCCTGATAAAATTAATTAGATCTTCTTTTTACTCTCAAAAATGCTCCAGTTTAATTAGTTACATCTTACTGCAGCCATAGACAATATAGAGAGCTCTCCTAGCTATAGTGAAGGCTTTTTTGGTGAAATCCACAAATGAAAACAAAGCCCCAGGAAGAGCTTCAGCCATAAAGAAAAACTGCTTGGTGGTTGCTGCTATAGGTCTTTTCCCCCTTTGCCTCTAGCAAAGTCTGAAGGATTTTTACAAGATAAAGGCAAAGGCTCATAAAAAAGGTCAAAACTAGGGATCACCAAGCTGTATACTATAGTTGGTGTTTAGGGAGATCAATTCTGGGTTGCTTCCTCAGCTCTGGTGGGAGCTTACCCACTGCCAGTGTTCTCTTAGCAGCTAACTCAACAGAGCCATGCATGGGGCAATGTATTTAAAACCTCCAGGAAAAAAAATAAAAGTCCATTTCCCTCTCTCTACCACATACCACACTTCTGAGAGTCTGAAATATCTTACCAAGTACTTTATTCAATCTGAATTTAAATAGAACTTTTCACCACTTCCCAAGGGAGAAACAACGATGAACTAGATGAGAACGAGAGGAAGTGGAAGAAGGTAATGCTCCATATCATTTGGTTAATCTATTCTTGTTTATTAATTTATTACATGGAACAGTAAGTTTAATGGCTTTAACTTTGAAGTGGAAAAGAAGCCCCGACAGTATACTTTCAAAAAATGCTATAATGACTTTAGGAAGATCTAGGACAAGGAATGCATTTAATATTTTTTAAGTTATTTTTCAAGGCCTGCTTTAACCTTAGCCTTCAGATTTATCATTTTACATCAGCTAAAATAAACTACCACCATAAGAAACCATGTATTATTAAAAATCAGAACAGTTTCATATATTTATTAGTTTTAGTCATAAAATTGCTATTAGAAATAGCATACAGATGAGTTTGTTATCCATAAAGTCATTGAAACATAACATGACATTTACTACCTGTGGTACATAATTATACTCACATGCTCTTAGATGCATTTATTTCTGTCACTGAATAATTATTTTCAGCAAGTTGTGCTGCATTTTCAGAAGTAGAATTTTAATTTCCTTATTCCTTAAATACTTGCAATATTGAAAGATGTTAATTTCAAGAAAGATTCTTCACAGGGAAATGTCTTATTAGAGTTCACATAATTTTTTTTGTTATTTTGATTTTTCAGTAATCTCATTCCTTTTTTGTTGTTTATGCTATGATTTCTACCAAACTGTACAATGGTGATTTATAGCAGATGTATTTACCTATCGATATATCTAGTACTACACACAAACTTTAAATGTGATTGCCTCAAACCTCAAAGTCACATGTATTGAAAGCAAATGTTTGAAGTATGACTTTTATAATTTGTATCTATCTTTTGCATCATTCCTTACTTTGTCTCCTCAGTTACCATCTACGCCTGTGATATACTTGTAACATGAAGAGTTTTGCATCTCTTAAATGCACAAGGTATGTATTTTGATATGAGTTTGCTGAGCTCTATGTTTTATAATATAATGGGGAAGGTATAAATGAGGGTGCCTGTAAGCTAATGAGTGGGCCTAGTCAGCTCCTCAATAACCAAATCCAATGTGGCTTTATAATTCTCCCCTTCTCATCATCTATATATTTTATAGGGAGAAGTATATAATCCAATTTGGAAATTCAAAAACATTCTTATTTCCCCTCTCCACTCCTCCATGAGAAGTCCATTGCATTTTATAACATTCAGATGTCTGTGTGTTTGTCTGAGGGAAAGTACACATCTGAGGTTAGTAGAAGAATGTAGATTTAATAGAAAGAAATATTTATAAACACCCAAGTCAGA
The DNA here is from genome assembly GCF_048418805.1 of Vulpes vulpes. Taxonomy (NCBI): domain Eukaryota; kingdom Metazoa; phylum Chordata; class Mammalia; order Carnivora; family Canidae; genus Vulpes; species Vulpes vulpes. The sequence continues at coordinate 102,040,576 of NC_132784.1, read as the reverse complement.
GTAGCCTTCTTTTGGATAATTTATGTTGTGGAATATTGCTTTTCTGGGCAAAAGCTTCTCCATATATAAAAAGGTAGAGAATTTTTTAAGATATAATAGGCATAGCTTACCCAATACTTCTTACTAAAGTCTATGCCTCAAAAATTGTCAGACACAAATTTATTTAGAGGAAAATAACCTGCAGCTAGCAAATAGAAAAAGTACAGGTAGGAGTTAAAATCCCTGCAGAAATTCTAGTTTTTTAAGTGCCCTCATGCATACCACTGCAGTCATACTAGAAGAGAGTATTTCTGATTAGACATTCCATTGTCTCAATTTCATGCCCTACAAAGCATTATTTCAGGTCTCCAGTTTTTTTTTTTGTTGTTGTTGTTTGTTTGTTTGTTTGTTTTGGTGATATTTCTTATTTGCATTATGACAGGATATTTTGAAGTATCAATTGGTGTGTAGATTTAAGGTTTACTCTATAAAATGGATAGAAGATGGCTAGGGTTAGGGAAAGAAAAGGGAGGCATCACAGGGACAGGAGAATAAGTTAGAGACAGTGGAGTCTCAGAGGTCCTTTGTCAGTGACAGCTAGCAACCTATACATCAGGGCTGAGAGGTTCTCCTCCTGCCATCTGGTTAGGCAAACTGCCCAAACATTTCCTGGAGAAGTGATGCTTGATTTACCCAAGATTTTACTCACCCCTTGACATACCTTTGTGAGTGATTCAGGATATACAGTTGACTCTCCAGGGACAAAAAGCCCTAGATATTGTAAGGTGCTTGTAGAACGAAGGGAAAGTGACTGTGCCAAATCAATATGGAATGAAATGAAATGAACTCAAACTTCAATGAGATAGGACAGAGGGGAAGAGGCATCCCCCTCGTGACTGTCATTTTCATACCAAAACTCTGAAAATGATAACCATTACTCCAGGCCAAGCTATGTTATGAAGATAACTCCACTTTGTTTGCTATGTAGTAACATAGATTTTCTATCCGTTTTTGGCAATATTAATTTTCAAACATTGTACATTTTTATTGTTTGACACTGAATGGTAACCTTTCAGAATGATTTGGAAGAAATACTTTAGTGATAACATCTTCAGAATCTCAGCTGCATAGATTATACAGTCTATTCTTTGAAATGGAAGATATAATTTAAGAATTTCTATATATCAAAACAGGAACCACGCAGCAATAAAATTCAAGCATATTGTGAGTGAAAAGTAAAGGGCAAGGAAATATATTCAGGAAATATTGCCAAGATTTCATAGCTTTAATATTTAATGAACTCACATAAGCCAATAAGAAAAATACTAAAATTCTAATAGCTATCACCAAACAGGTTCTCCACAGAACAGAACCAACTGGATATCTATCTGTCTGTCTATCTATCTGTCTATCTATCCATCTATCTATCTATCATCTCTCTACCTATCTGAGATTGATCAAGAGAGATTATTAGAGGACTGGTTCATGCAATTATGGAGGCTGAGAAGACCTCCATGTGCTGTCTGCAAGCTGGAAAACTAGGAAAACCAGTAGTGTAACTCAATCCAAATCCAAAGGCCTGACAACCAGGACTGCCAAATTCTGAGACAGAGGAAGATGTATGTCCCAATTCAAGCAAAGACCAAATTTGCCCTCCCATTGCCTTTTTGTTCTATTCAGAACCTCAACAGATTGGATGATGTCTACATGCATTGATGAGGGCTATCTTCTTTATTCAGTCTATTAATTCAAATGGAAACACCCTCATAGAGTGTTCTTCTGGAAACACCCTCACAGACACACCCAGAAATAATGTTTCAGTAGCTATCTTGGCATCCCTTAGCCCAGTCAAGCTGATAAATAAAATTAACCATGACAAATATTTAAAAGATCTTAAATTAATATCATTTAAATATAACATAATATAGTATAACTTGTAATATATATTATATATTATAAATAAAATATTGTTTCAAACTACAAACTATATAGAAATCTATATATGTACTGTTTTAAACAATGAACTAAATATATAGTTTAAAACTATAATGTAGTTTGTAACAATTCTATTATTTTATCTGGCTAAATTGTAAAGATAAAAAAATACAACTAGTATTATAGCACAGATAGGGTTATATTAAACAGAACTAATTTACAAATCTTAATTTAACATTGCATTCAAGTAAGTGAACTGTGGATGATTTTTTTCAACTTAAAATTTTAAATTTTTTGCATGAATTTTATTTTTATAATAAGTGTACTAATTTATTAATGACTATGAACCTACTTGTTCCAAAAATGATTAGTTGGGCTTCAAGAAATATTAAAAGTTGTTTTGAAAAAAAAAGTTGTTTTGTCTCAGTACAAGCAAAAAATAAGTAAGTATAAAAAAAGAATAAAATTATATCAATATAGTATATCATAGAGCTACTGTTTTAAATAATGAGGTACAAATGCATCATTTTAAAACTATGACGTAATCTTGTGTATGATGATTTTATTCTTGCTCTTCTGTCTCTGAGCACATTTTTTACTATTACACCATTTAACTTTGAACTTATTTTCTAGAATACAGGGATTGGCTGTACTTCTTTATTTATAGAAGGTGAATATTTCTCTAGCATTTCACTTCTGTTTCTCATACTTATTTATGAAGGAAGGAAAACTTTTTGTATTTGTGTTTTGTAAAATGAAGTGATGAAATCTGAGAAGCTGAATGCTAGCAGCTTCTGTGCAGATACAACCACGCCATTGAGGATTAGGATGAAAGCTAGATGTCCTGAAAGAATAAGGGTGACATCAATAATAGAAGTAAATGAAAAGTGAAAAAAAAAAGTAAATGTGAAGTAAAGACCTATTTGATCTGTCCCATTTCATTCATTTTAGTATGTGCTCTTTGAGTTACAGAAAAGGATGTTATAGCTATTTTTCTTAAATTAATGGGAATATTGTAGTATTTTGAAGGTTATTCAGTGTGTGTGTGTGTGCGCACATTCACAAATTTATGCATGTGTTCCCTTGATACTTGAGTTGTCTATTAAATGCATTATTTTCTCTTAAGAGAATACATTTTTCTGAAGCTCAGATTAAAGCAATTAGACTAATGACTAAAAAGATATCCTTGTGCTCTACCCAAGTTAAAGCTCAAAATATTCCTTATCACACTAGAACAGTGTTGGGATATATGTCCAAATGAAATACTGGATAAGACTTCTAAATTATGTGTCTTTATTGAAAGCACTTTTCATCCCATGCAAGTGTATGTGCTCCAATCTTAAGGATTTGTGGATGAGTTAAAGCTATACCAATTACCCTTTGTAACACTGGGGCTTTTAGCTTCTCTATGTATAATCCTTGATTAGAAGGGGAGCAAAACTTTGGCTTTAGACTCTCCCTGAGAGGAAGTTGAAATTTGATGGCTGATTAAGTGAAATGTACACCTCCACAGGGGTTCAAGAAGGATTTATTGAATGCTTACAATGCGATAAACACTGCAGTTCCATCATGAATAAAACTTAGTTTCCACCTAGAGACATGTATCATTTCAGCAGTTATTCTCATTGAGGAGTATATTCAGCAAGTCTGGAGAAAGAGCCCCACTTGCCAGGAGGGAACCACTTAGCTTAACCAGACGCTTTTACTTGAGGTCAGTAAGGAAGGACCTTCACCTAAAGGGTGAGCAAGATAGATATTTTCTCTGCCTACTTTGTGATGGACTAATTTCAAAACTGATTGAAATACTTTTCTGTTGTACCATCTTCTTGATTAAAGGCTTTATTCTGGACACTATGATATGGCACAGCCCAGGTTTCTTATCTTCCTTAGAGACTCTTTATCTTTTCCTGGAATTAAGTGAGAACTATCATGTAACTGTCACTGTAAGTGTCTGAAGGGATTTCAAAATTCTTGTTATCTGTGAAAATGTAACTTGTAGTCTGGAGTATATATAGGAGGTGGAAGAAAAGATCTCTCTCTCTCTCTGTCTCTCTCTCATTTTGCAGAAATGATCTTGAGGTCTCTAATTGTCGTTGACGCAATATGAAGATTGTTCTTGCTTCAGATTATATAGTGTCCTAGCCTTTTCAATGGTAGTAACCACCTTATTGCCCCTGGTAGCTCTGGATACTTCTAATCAAGTGTTATTACTGCCATTACAATTTAAAGTAAGTCCTGAAAATGATACCTACCACAATGATCTGTTGTCCCATGCCCTTTAGAAATATTAACACCTAGGCCTTCTATTTTGAATCAGCTGAAATTTTACTTTGAAGAAGGGAAAAGAATTTTCCATGCACACAAAGCATGTGCAGCAAAACAAAATTGCTTTTAGATGAGATTCAAAGGCTTATTTCTCATTATTTTTGGCATCTCTCTTTCCATTGAAACAAGTCACAGGCGTATCTACAGTTGATCAGTTGACAGATCAGCAGTTCTATTAAGATGAAAACTAACCTTGGAAATGTTTAGAAGGAAAAGGGTGTCCTTTGATTTATTATGCCATTTTATGCTTGTGTCATTATTTCCCTTTTAGCTATTCAGGCTATGTTAAGTGGAAACATCTAGCATTTTTAATAAAGTGCTTCATTCAAACCAAATATTAACCAGAAGCATTTTAGAAGAGCCTTCTGATTAAAGTAAATGAAATAAAGATCATCCAGTTCCATTCAATAATAGAGAGTAAGGAATAACAAACAGAATACAGCAACTTCTTGTGATGACAAACTATGCTGTCATTTGTTCTTAGTGCCAGCTGAAGTCGGGTATTTTCCTCAGAAATTATAGGGACATTTGCTTTTTAGTAGGTGGCAATGAATTCTAGCTACCTTGCATCATAACAAAAGTTCTTATGAGTGATATGTGCTTCATTTGTATACTTAGGTAAAATTATTTTGAAAATGATTAGTTGTTTTTGCTCAAAGTCAGGACCAATAGCTATTTTATGTAATTTAAACTTTGAGGTTGAGTCAAAGCTTAATATTTAGATTTCCTTGAATTTCAAAATATATATCTTCCTCGATTTTTCTATTTGCATTTCTCAGATCCCATAATCCATTTTCATCACTCCCTTCTTCTATAGTTTGTAAATGATGATTGTTAGATTCTTTTGGAATGTATAGTTTTATAAAGAAAGATACAAGATTTCTGGGAAGGGTTTCTCAGGAAGGAAGACATAGAAGTAAAAGGAAAAACCGATAATGTTAGATCCATTTTGGCACATATAAAGCTTAAAGTTGCAATAGATCTCCATTAAAGTTTAATTTGGGATGTTCCATGGACTAATTCAAATATAATATTTAATGCTATTCTTGATTCAAATAGATTTAACTTATATAAACAATAGTACTTTAGACATTTTTAAAAATCTGTAATATTAAAAATTATAGCTGGATTTCTTTTTTTAAGTGCTCTATTTTCTTACTAAGTTTTTATTTAAATTCCAACTCCATACAATGTAATATTAGTTTCAGGTGTATAATATTGTGATTCAACACTTCCATACACCTGAGGGGGAGTAGGTGGGAGAATGGGTAAAATAGATGATGGGGATTAATGAGTACACTTGTGATAAGTACTAGGTACTGTATGGAAATGTTGAGTAACTATTTATTTTTAATTTGAGTATAGTTGGCACACAATGTTACTTTAGTTTCAGGTGTACAACAGTGGTTTGAAAACAGTAATTGGAAACAATATACACATCCTTATGTTTATTGCAGCATTATTTATAATAGCCATGACATGGGAGCAACCCAAGTATCCATCAATACAAAAATTGATAAAGATGTGATATATATATATATATATATATATATATATATATATATATATATATATATAATGGAAATTACATCACCCTAAAAGAGGATGAGATTTTGCCATTTGTGACAATATGAAAAGTCCTAGAAGATACTATGCTAAGTGAAATAAATCAGTCAAAAAGAGACAGCTGGATTCCTATTATCATCTACCTTATAATTTACATAGTGAATGTAGTTTTATTTTGTTTGTTAATAAAGTAGTTATTTCAAAATTTGTTAACCTTTTTAGAAATTGAAGCTTCTCAATGCATTTAATTATTAATCTCAAGAACTATTAAGGAAAATTATTGGGTAGGCAGACAGAAAAAGTGCAAATTTTATGGCTCCATGATAAAGATAAAGAGAACTTTAAAAGAGATAATTTGCCAAGACTTAGTACAAGTGGTTGATCTCAGAAATCATCCCATTACAATAATATGAGAAAATGTATGAAGATAAAATAAAGGATAATAAACCAGAAAAAATGTTGAGTTGTATTTTCATCAGTTATCAACTGACAATAAACTTAAAACTGCCACCCTCATTGATATAACCTATAATAATGTCTAGACTTAGCCAAATAATTAGAAAGGAACAGAATTTTGTTGCCATTGAGATAATATAGGATAAAGCATATTATTTGAATTCATAATTTTTTGACTATTAATATATTTTACTGTATTTGGTATTGTGATTTGCATATTTTAGAGTATTATAAGTAACAGTTTATAAATATTGATGAGTTCATAGTGTCCTATTTCTGGGAATGGTGGGTTTTTCTCTACTGAATTACCAAACCCACGGCAGTGTCAATGTGACAAAAACCAGTCATTCTTTCACCTGAAGGTAACACAAAGAGGGAAGACTGAAACACAAAATTATATATATATATCTCACATCTTTCTTTATCCATTCATCTGTTGATGAACATCTGGACTTTTTCCATATTTTGGCTACTGTGGACACTGCTGCTATAAACATTGGAGTCCATGTGCCCCTTCAAATCACTCTGTTTTTGTCATTTGGATAAATACTAAATAGTGCTATGCTGAGTTGTAGGGTAGCTCTATTTTTTAACTTTCTGGGAAACCTCCATACTGTCTTTCATAGTGGCTACACTCCAGAAGAGTGCAGAGAATACACTGTTTGCATTTCCACCAACAGTGCAAGAAGATTCCCCTTTCTCCATATCCTCACCAATATCTGTTGTTCTGGACTTGTTAATTTTAGCCATTCTGAGTGGAGTGAGGTTGTATCTCATGGTGGCTCTGATTTGAATTTCTCTGATGCTGAGTGACATTGAGCATTTTTTCATGTGTCTGTTGGCCATTTGTATGTTTTCTTTGGAGAAATGTCTGTTCATGTCTTCTACCCATTTCTTGACTGGATCTTTTGTTTTCTAGGTGTTGAGTTTGATAAGTGCTTCCTAGATTTTGGGTACTAGCCCTTTATCTGGTAAAACATTTGCAAATATCTTCTTCCATCCTATAGATTGCCATTTAGTTTTGTTAACTGTTCCCTTTGCTGTGAAAAAGATTTTATCTTGGTGAAGTCCCAATAGTTCATTTTTGCTTTTGTTTCCCTTGCCTTTGAAGACATGTTTCGTGAGAAGTTGCTGTGGCCAAGGTTCAAAGAAGTTGAGAAGTTGCTGTGGCCAAGGTTCAAAGAAGTTGCTGCCTGTGTTCTTCTCCAGGATTTTGATGGATTCCTGTCTCACACTTAGGTCTTTCATCCATTTTGAGTTTATTTTAGTGTGGAGTAAGAAAGTGGACCAGTTTCATTCTTCTGCAGGTGGCTGTCCAGTGTTCCCAACATCATTTTCCACTTTTAGTTTTTTAGCATCTTAGAAACAAGAATAAGAAAAACAAACGCTTAAACATTCTGAATTTCAATAAATGAAATAGCAGTGTCACAAAAAATTTTAGGATATATTGATCCAGAGATATCCATTAATGTGATTGAAGGTGGTAAAAAATATATAAGTTTCAATACCAATGACTGTAAACTAAAATCAGAGCTTTTTTTTTCACCCATAGATGAGTATTTTTATCTCTGTGTTTGGTAGAACATAAAGCTGGAGAAGTAAATTAATATTCTGTTAAATTAGAATGAACTTCTGTTAAAATAAAAGAGAATAGATGATTGATAAGGCAAAATAGCCATCTCCTTGATATTCCCACTACTGCATCTATCTCTCCATCTCTGTATCATCTAAATCTGTATAGCCAGCTATTTATCAACCTATCTACATTAAAATCTACATCCATATATAGTATAAATAAAAGACTTTCCCAACAAGCTATCTATGTGTGTTTTGTGTATACACACATTATTTTGATATAACAAATGTAGCTTTTATAGCTACACCTTATTCACTTATTTTCACAGCAAAATAAAACACTATATGATCTAACTTCCAGATAACTATAATTAGCAATTAACTTTCTCACTCGCATTTAATCTTCTTTTCTCATCTCTCAAAATCAGTAAAATAATGCAGCTTAGTTTCAGAACACAACACCGGATTAAGAATGGAAAAATCTAGATACAAATGAAAGGAGCTAAGAAAACAAATTCATTACAACTTAAAATGTTGAAGACTATTAATAAATTTTACTAATGGTAGAGTAGTAGAATGCTGAATATAAAAACTCATTATGTCATACATGGCACCAAATAAAACATTCAGAAACAATCTAAAAATTGCCTCCTATCAGACAAATCTTTAAATATAGCTGTGGATGGAATATCAAAGAATTTAAACACCAATTCTCTACCTGTATGATAGTGATAGTCTCCTGAAATTTCTCATTTTTTGGCTTTTAAACTTACCTTTCTTTCTTCTGTTTAATACATTCTATGGTGATATTTTTCCTTTAAGAGAAAAATCGCTTGACCCAAGCAGAATTGTCAAGCAATGTCATATATTGAGAAATGCAGTGACAAATGAGGAAGGGCTGAGTCACTTAGAAAGTGCCATGCAGAACATTTGTTCAGGGTAACAAGCAATAAACTGAAGAGAGTGGTTGGTAGAAATACGTCTAAAGAGCCTGCTGAAGCATAGTCATTATATGTCAGAATGACCAGCAGATATGTTTACACTCTTAATAGGCAATTTGCTTATTATCAGAGGTTTGATGATGATCCTCAAATTAGGCAGTCTAATTATGTCAGATGCTTTAGTTTGGTTTTACTTCTGCTTAATTTCAATACAGTGTTTATCAATGAAGAGCTTTTTAATTTATTTTAAATTTGTAATACTGCACAAAATTGCTCTATAAATGCAGTGCCAACTCCAAGAATATGTTACTTGCATTTCCTGTAAAGCATAATTAGTAAACATTTTTTAAAAATCAATTGTGTATAAAATTTAAAAATGCAAGAAATTTCAATCAAACTAAGCACTAATTCAGAATGTTAAGCTAAGATAGCAATATAAAATATATTTTTTTAAGATTTCATTTATTAATGGGTCGCCTGGGTGGCTTAGCGGTTAAGCGTCTACCTTCCGCTCAGGTCGTGATGCTGGAGTCCCAGGATTGAGTCCCACATCGGGCTCCCTGCATGGAACCTGCTTCTCCCTCTGTGTCTCTGCCTCTCTCTCTCTCTCTCTCTTTCTCTCTCTCTGTGTCTCCCATGAATAAATAAATAAAATCTTTAAAAAAAATTTATTTATTTATTTGAGAGAGAGAGAGAGAGAGAACACAAACACGGGGAGCATCAGAGGGAGAGGGAGAAGTTTGCTCCCTGCAGAGCAGCGAGCCCACCGCTGGGCTTGATCCCAGGACCCCGGGATCATGATCTGAGTGGAAGGCAGCCACTTAACCGACAGCCACCTAGGCACCTGCAATATGAGATATTATGTAGGATATTAGTACATATTAATCATAAGCTAAGTTCAATTGATGATTTTTACTTAAACATAGAGCATTATATTATTTGTTATCCCAGGCTATACAAAATGGTAAATTATGAGGCAAAATACAGCATATGTTTCATGGGGCCAAACAGACTTTTGGGAGGAGATATTTTGGAATATACATGTTTCATATATTTTTTTAGAGATAATGATTTTTTATGTCACCTAGCTAAAAGTGAAAACAACTGAAAGAAGTGCTATCTGAGGAAGCAGCAGCAAACTGTGCCTGCAAATAAAGATTTTTTTTGTATCTTTGGTGGAATATAATATGAATTTTTATAAATCCTTTTCCTCTCTTCCTCATATTTTCTTGTTTCTCAGTAATTTGGCTATTATATTTAATAAAATATTTGTTATTATAACTTTTTTCATATATATATGGGAAAAGATGCACAAAGACTTATGATTTTTTTCAATTTATGATTGAATGAATGAAAAAAAAAGACTAGATCCCACTGGAACATAAAGATCATTGTCCACCTATCACCAAATTTCCGATTGATCTAACCTCTTATGTAATCCCTAGTCCTGGGGAAAGTTTACTTTTTTCTAGGTATAGATATTTTGCTTCCATAGTGATTTACTCTAGCTACCTCTAATTTTCCAAAATGTTCTTCGGATAACTGGGTTTTAAAAATTCTCACACACATCCTTCCATTTTTATGCTACGTGCAGAGACCACTCTCATCCTTCCTGCTTGCATGTGGCCAAAAATTTGACATTCACATTTCTAAAAACTTATCCATATTGCAAAATTCCCATTCAAATGCTATCAAATATTATTCACAAACAGAAAGGAATTTGTGGATTTTTCTATGAATTGTCACTTCTTCAAGCCCTGCAACCCTGAAGGATGTTAGTAGCGTGTTAAGATCATATAATCAAAATTCCTTTCTCCCACCCCTGGTCCTGTTATATCCCTACACAAAACATCAGTGCTTCCTAAGGAATATTTTTCTTTACTTGATTGCTTTACCTCATGGCATTAGTTCCAGTTTTGGAGAATTTTCTTTTCAACAAGTGAGGTGAATTAAGGATCTTCAGTAAGTTCAGGTTTATCTACAATTGTATTTTTCCTATCCTAAGAGCGGATGTAATTTCTCAGAATATTGGGCATCCATGAAGATTGCTTAAATCAAAATCTCCAGCCTATTTCTTAGCTATAGTCACACCCAGTGAATTTATCTGATGCTTCCTAAGCCCGTACACGTTTTCTCTGAAGCCTTCAAGTTCCAACAATTAATCTCTCTATGGTATGATTCAGATAACAGGGCAATTTCCATAGCTTTTAACTGAAAGGGAGGGAGAGGGTATTCTGATCATTCTCAAAGCTTAGACCAGGAGTGCCAGAAATAGTCTGGGCTTGGAGTTTTCTTTGTTGGAAGGTATTTAGCTATAAATTCAATTTCTTTAAAATATGTTGGACTATTCAGGTTATTTTCTTGTGTATTACTGGGTAGTTTGCATATTTTGGGGAAATTTGTCTCTTTCCTCTAAATTTTTAAATTATGGGCATAGTATAGTATGTAATGTTCTTTTATTAATTTTATAATGCCCATGTGTCTGTTATTGTCTCCTCCACTCATGGTGTAAGTAATTCATGTTATTCTCCCTGTTTTTCTTTCTCTTTCATTGACCAGTCTAGAGAGAGGTATATTAATTTATATTGCTCTTTTCAAAGACCGGCTTTAGAGTTCATTGATTTCTGTTTTGAATTTCATCAATGTCTGCTGTTATTTTTATTATTTCTTTCTTTCTGCTCGTTGGGTTTCTAATCTGCTTATTTTCCTAGGTTTCTAAAGGAAAAGCTTAGGCTTCTGATTTGACATCTTTATGTTTAATAGGAACATTTATTAATGTAATATCTTCTTTCAGTATTGCCTTAACTCCATCCCTCCAATGATGATATCTTCACTTCAAAGAGGCAAACCATCAGACTCTTAACCATAGAGTACTCTTAATTTCCATTGAGAGTTTCTTTTTGACTGACTTTGATTTGAACGTTTTCCACATATTTTTCTGTTACTGATTTCTGGTTTAATTTTGTTTTAGTCATAACATGAGACATAAAAATATATGAACATAACATTTTATGGCCATAAACAATGTTATGATCAAAACCTGTTTTTGAAATGCACAAAATATGGTACATCTTATTGATTGCTCCACATGGACTTGAAAACCATTCCTGTTATTGTTGGGGGAAGGATTCTTTAAATGTCAATTAGATCATAATGTCTGATGGTGTTCAGGTCTTCTATGTCCTTATTGATTATCTGTCTACTTGTGCTAGCAATTACTGACAGTGGAGTGGGAAACTCTCCAACTTTGAACATGAATTTGTCTATTTCTCTTCAGTCTCTTAAATTTTTGGTTCCGATATTTTGAGCTCTGTTGTTCGGTGAATACACATTTAGAATTGTTATGATTTTTTTAATTGACCCATTTGTCATTATCTAAATTCCCCTTTGTCTTTGGTCATATACCTCATTCTGAAGTTTATTTTGTGACAACTACGACAGCTTACTTTTGAGTAGTCTTGTATGGTATGCTTTATTACTCATTTTATTTTAACTATGCATTTGTATTTAAATGGATTTCTTAGCAATATCATATAATTAGTTCTTGTGTGTGAGGGTGTGTGTGTGTGCTTTTAATTAAATCTGACAATCTGTCTTAATTGATATCTCTATGTAACAAATCTTTTTTTTCTAGCTGTCTTCAAGATTTTCTCTTTCTCTTTAGTTTTCACCAGTTTGAATATGATACACATATGCATTTTTGCTTGTTCATGTTTTATTATTATTGGTCCAGATTAGTATTTTTTGGACTTATTTGGTCTGTGGTTTAAGTCAGTAATTTTGAAATATTCTCAACCAATTGCCCCTTCAAATATTTATTCTGTCTTATTCTCCTTTTCTATAATCAAGATTCTAATTTTGCATAGTTTAGACCATTTGATATTGTTCTACAATCTCTTGGTTTATTTGTAATTTTTCTCTTGTGTGTGTGTGTGTGTGTGTGTGTGTGTTTCAGTTTGGATAATGTGTATCAAACTATTTCTGCCTTTGGTGTGTTGAGTCAAAGTTTTTGTATGATTCTCTTTCTGGAATTTTTACTTGATTCTTCTTGTTCCTATCTCTCTGTTGAAATTTCCTATCTGCTCTTACATGTTGTTTACATCTTCCATGATAATTTTTAAACTATTAATCATGGTAAGTTTTATTTTTAATTTTTTAAAATTTTTTTTATTGAAGTTCAATTTGCCAACATATTGCATAACACCCAGTGCTCATCCCACCAAGTGCCCCCCTCAGTGCCCATCACCCAGTCACCACAACCCCCCGCCCACTTCCTCTCCCTTGTTCATTTCCCAGAGTTAGGTGTCTCTCATGTTTTGTCACCCTCACTGGTTTTAAATCCTTGTTTTATACTTCAGACATTTGTGTGATATGTCAGTCTGGTTGTTTTTATTTTCTTTTTACACTCTATTGCTTTTTCTTTACTTTTTAAATATCTCTTAACTTTGGTTGTTGAAAAATATACATTTTTGTGGAAATTTTTTCTAGCATGGATTGAATTACATAGCTTTCAAGTCTGGAAGTAAGTATGCCTTTGCTTCTGATAGACCGTTAGTGTGAAGGTATGGCTCAGTCAGAAACCTAGACACAAGTGGAGCTAGGCTTGACATCTATTGTGGTTATCTTTTGCGAAGCACGGCTAAAAATTTCTCCAGTGTTACCTCATGTTAAAGTTAAGGCTGGTTTGCCATATAGCATTTTTTTGTATATATATATATATATTTTTTATAATAAATTTATTTTTTATTGGTGTTCAATTTACCAACATACAGAATAACACCCAGCTCATCCCGTCAAGTGCCTCCTTCAGTGCCCGTCACCCATTCACCCCCACCCCCGGCCCTCCTCCTCTTCCACCACCCCTAGTTCGTTTCCCAGAGTTAGGAGTCTTTATGTTCTGTCTCCCTTCCTGATATTTCCTACTCATTTCTTCTCCCTTCCCTTATATTCCTTTTCACTATTATTTATATTCTCCAAATGAATGAGAACATATAATGTTTGTCCTTCTCCGATTGGCTTATTTCACTCAGCATAATACCCTCCAGTTCCATACACATCGAAGCAAATGGTGGGTATTTGTCGTTTCTAATGGCTGAGTAATATTCCATTGTATACATAGACCACATCTTCTTTATCCATTCATCTTTCGATGGACACCAGGGCTCCTTCCACAGTTTGGCTATTGCTGACATTGCTGCTATAAACATCGGAGTGCAGGTGTCCTGGCGTTTCATTGCATCTGTATCTTTGGGGTAAATCCCCAGCAGTGCAATTGCTGGGTCATAGGGCCGGTCTATTTTTAACTCTTTGAGGAACCTCCACACAGTTTTCCAGAGTGGCTGCACCAGTTCACATTCCCACCAACAGTGTAAGAGGGTTCCCCTTTCTCCACATCCTCTCCAACATTTGTTGTTTCCTGTCTTGTTAATTTTCACCATTCTCACTGGTGTGAGGTGGTATCTCATTGTGGTTTTTACTTGTATTTCCCTGATGGCAAGTGATGCGGAGCATCTTCTCATGTGCTTGAAACTCTCCCTCTGCAGATGACACGATACTATACACAGGAAACCCAAAAGACTTCACCCCAAGATTGCTAGAACTCATACAGCAATTCAGCAGTGTGGATACAAAATCAATGCCCAGAAATCAGTGGCATTTCTATACACTAACAATGAAAATGAAAAAAGAGAAATCAAGGAGTCAATCCTATTTACAATTGCACCCAAAAGCACAAGATACCTAAGAATAAACCTAACCAAAGAGTTAAAGGATCTATACCCTGAAAACTACAGAACACTTCGAAAGAAATTGAGGAAGACACAAAGAGATGGAAAAATATTGCATGCTCGTGGATTAGAAGAATTAATATTGTGAAAATGTCAATGCTTCCCAGGGCAATTTACACATTTAATGCAATCCCTATCAAAATACCAAGGACTGGGGATCCCCGGGGGGCTCAGTGGTTTAGTGCCTGCCTTCGGCCCAGGGAGTGATCCTGGAGTCCCGGATTGAGTCCCACATCAGACTCCTACTTGGAGCCTGCTTCTCCCTCTGCCTGTGTCTCTGCCTCTCTCTCTCTCTCTCTCTCTCTCTGTATCTCTCATGAATAAATACACAAAACACCCAGGACTTTCTCCAGAGAGATGGAACAAATCATATTATTATTATTATTATTATTATTATTATTATTATTATTTTTTTTTGGAAAAAATCATCTTAAGTTTTGTGTGGCATCAAAAAGATCCCAAATAGCCAGGGGAATATTGAAAAAGAAAACCAGAGACAGGGACATCACAATGCCAGATTTCAAGTACTACAAAGATGTGATCATCAAGATAGTGTGGTACTAGCACAAAAACAGACACATAGATCAATGGAACAGAATCGAGAATCCAGAAATGGGCATTTATCTCTATGGTCAACTAATATTTGACAAAGCAGGAAAGACTATCCACTGGAAAAAGGACAGTCTCTTCAATAAATGGTGCTGGGAAAATTGGACATCCACATGCAGAAGAATGAACCTATATCATTCTCTTTCACCATACACAAAGATAAACTCAAAATGGATGAAAGATCTAAATGTGAGACAAGAATCCATCAAAATCCTAGAGGAGAATGCAGGCAATACCCTTTTCAAACTTGGCCACAGCAACTTCTTGCAAGATCCCTTATCTATGAAGACAAGGGAAACAAAAGCAAAAATGAATTATTGGGACTTAATCAAGATAAAAAGCTTCTGCACAGCAAAAGAGTCAACAAAACTAAAAGACAACCTACAGAATGGGAGAAGATATTTGCAAATTACATATCAGAGAAAGGGCTAGTATCCAAGATCTATAAAGAACTTATTAAACTCAACAGCAAAGAAACAAGCAATCCAATCATGAAATGGGTAAAAGACATGAACAGAAATTTCACCAAAGAGGACATAGACATGGCCAACAAGCACATGAGAAAATGCCATATCATTTTGATAAAACTCTCCTTTGCCCTCAGTTTTAAGTCTTCCATTTGCACTGCATCTTAGAAAGGGTCTCTCTCCATATCCTTTTCCTTTTTCAAATGGTTTTCCAACATTAGTCAGCATTTAACACGATTTAACCTGTTGGTGATATCTGGAGAGAGTAACATTCCTTGTTTTTCTCGTTTTATCACAGCCTTAGTCTGTGTCTCTTGATCTTAAGGGTATGGCATTCATGGAATTCCTGCTCTTCCCCAGTTCTAATTCTGGGACCAGATATATTCCCACCTATGCTTTCTTCTTCCAGGTGAAATATGTTTTTACCCATGACCTAAAAGGGACAGTATTTGTTGTCTTTCACCCAGGACTTTGAGTCTTCTGTTTCATAGGAGACAGAGGGCTAGAGGATCAATATGATGTTTTATGCCTTCTCCATAGCATTCATTTATTTATTCCATGGGCCTTTGCCCAGAGGTATAAGTCCTCAGAACCTTCCTTAATCTTATTTACAATATTCTTTGAAGTCTTAGAGAAGGCCCTGTAAGTAGGAGCAATCTCTCCTTGCATCAGCAGCCCTCCACAGGTTCCATATTCTCTTGGTAGCCCACACTTAGACAATTTTAATAATTTTAGCTGAATTCTTCCTTTGGATGTGTCCAGTAGAATTGGTCTCAGTTAAGAAGTTTAGTTGCTTACTGTCTCTTTTCACAGGTGCTTTTTTTTCTTTTGATTCCAGGATTGGTTTGTTGATCTCTGATTAAAAAAAAAAAAAAAAAAGTTGTGAATTTGCAGATTTTCTGGGGCTTCCCTGTAAGTGTAAGAACAATGTTCTTTTCAATTGTCCACATCTTAAGTTGAAGCCCATCAGGTTCCTCTTGAAAATTTACCCACAAAAAGGTTTTAAAATTCTTCTGTAAGGATAAGATTTAATAAGTGTTTGCTCATTCAACAAATGCTTACTGAGAGCCTCTATGTGGGAGGTACTACGCAGGAGGCAGAAGTGAATGAAATACTGTCATTAAGATAATTATTATTATCTTAATGGGGGGACTTGGGACTCATATTCTCAATGGAAAGGGGCGGCAACAGAAAACAAACATTGAAAATGATATGTACATAAATTTTATGGTATTTTAAAAGTTGTGAGATGCTATAGGAAAAAGATAAGGTGGAGGAGAATAGAGATTAGTGGTGCCATTAAGGTATGTTTTGATTTAAAATAAGATCAGGGAAAGTCTTTTGGAGAAGGTATACTTTGATCAAAAACTTGAAGAAAAAGCAGCTCACCCTGTAAAACTCTGGGATGAACAGAAAGTATTTCCAGGACATAAAATAACCAACATAAAAAGCCCAAGGTAGGGGCTAAGCCTGGCATGTGGCCTTGAGAGCAAGGTGACCAGTGTGGCTGCTTAGAGTGTGCAAAGGGAAGAGTAAGAGGACATGCTGTCAGGGAGGTGGGGGTTGGGGTACAGGTCATGAGTGTTCTGCTATGATTTGGGCTTCAATTCAGAGGGACTTGTAGAGGCACGGTAGGGTGTTGGGTATGGGAGTGAGATGATCTGAATTTCATTTTCAAAAGCATTACTCCAGCCTCTGTGTTGGGAATAGACTGGGTATTGAGCATGAATAGCATAATCAAATTGTCATGCTATTTAATAAGGGTGACCTTTAGAGAAGATTTCTCCTTTGAGTCCAATTCAGAGTTCTTTCTCCCTTCCAGTAAAATTGTATTTAATTGTCAAAAATGAAGCATGGCTTTATTCTACAATTAATGGGACTTAAAATGCTAAACTGCAAATCACAATGGCTTAAACTACACACTAGTAAAATTTAAAAAATATCCTGAGATATTTCATACCATTGACTTCTTTGTGATGTCCCTGATTTGCCATTAATCACATACATTTGGAGTGTCGTGAAAAAAATATATTCTAAATTAGTAATATTTTTTATCCATTTTTAATTTCTTTAATTTATACTTCCTGTATTTCTTACTCCACTAGACAATTTTTAACTTTAAGCACTTAAGGTTAATATTCTATAGTGTGAAGAAAAAAGAGGAACAGATATGATTTTTTAAATTGAACATTCTGCAATTCATTTCCCCACTTTCGTCCTCAAAGTAGACTCATTGCGTGTAAAATTTACTGTAACTTGAACTTTACATTACACTTATTTGCCTAACCTGTCAGCATGGTGGTATAATTAGCAGAAAACTGCTCTAATTGAGCTCGTTGCAGGGCCACATCAAAAGTCAGAGCTACAAAAAATTTGAGAACAATACCAATAAATAGTAAGCACATGTTCTTATTAGCATATTTTAATGTATTCAGTGATGCTGTTTTAAAGAAAATCTCATCTCAATAATTAAACACAGATTTTTGTACTTTTTATCAATTTTTATTTTTTTTAAAGATTTTATTTATTTATTCATGAGAGACATAGAGAGAGAGGCAGAGACATGGGCAAAGGGAGAAGCAGGCTCCTTGTGGGAAGTCTGATATGGGACTTGATCCTAGGACCCTGGGACCATGACCTGAGCCAAAGGCAGACATTCAACCACTGAGCCACTCAGGTGCCCCAAACATAGATTTTTTAATAATCAAAACATCAATTCAGTTTTGGTTGAATCCTTATGGATGTATTTTAATTTGTTAATTTTTTGTTTTTGTTTTTGTTTGGACTGCTCATCACTCCCATCCCTAAATAAAATCCAAATATGCAGGATTATCCAGCATCTTAATTCACTCCTAAATCCTGAATGCCAAGAGTGCCTCATCAACAGGCTGTCAATTCTGTTATTGTTGTTGAATGATGCACGAACAGTCATAACACAGTATTTGAGATGTTCTTTTTCTATCTTCTATAGGTACAACTCTTTCCTTGAACTCTCTACCTAGATCACTATGTCTATAACTGAACACATTTTTTTTTTTTCCCTCTTTCAGAGTTGGTCAGAAGTCTTCGGGTTTTTCAAGCCAGAAATCTAGGAGTTGTCTTTGGCTCTTTCTTCTCCCTTATTCCTTGCATGCAACCATTCACCAAACGGAATAAACTTCTATATCTTGATTACCTTTCAAATCCTTTTTATTTTTCTCATTTTCATTATCGTCACCACAGTTGAAACCACCATCTCTTTCCCAGACCCCTGCAATAAATAGCCTTTGAAATGCCTCCCCTGGTTGCAAGCTAACTCAATCTCCATTTTCCGCAGTCTGAGAGATTACTCCTGAATTCAGATCTATCGCCTCTCTTCCTGGTTTAAATCATTTTGGTGGGTGTCTGTTGTCTTAAGATAAGGGCAAAATTTCCTATGATGACCTATAAAGTCGTGTCTGATCTAGCTTCACAATTAATCATCTCAGGTCATACTTTGCTTCAGTTTTTATCTTCCAGACAGGTTACTTCCTCGAGGTCCAAAGACGGAGGGTGGGTGTTCCACACTAGACTCCTTCTCATTTCTGTAGGGACCCTCCTCTTCTCCACCCACTTCACTCATGCCCTTCCCAAAACCTCTTTTTGGGCTGAATTCTATTCACTTTTCGGATCTCAGTTTAAATCTGCTGTATTTGTGCAATTTTTGTTTTTTAATTTATTTTTGTTTCACTTTGTTTTTTAAATTTATTATTATATTTTTATCCTCACATTCACAATACTATTTACTTTCCTTTGCCACACATTTTTTAAAGATTTTTATTTTTTAAAATAATCTCTAAAAAATAAAAAAATAAAATAAAATAATCTCTACACCCAACATGGGGTTTGATCTTAAACCCCAGGATCAAGAGTCGTGAGCTCCCTTACTGAGCAGCCAGGCTTGTTCCTTTACTTCTAATTATTATATTTTAAATCTATACTTCCTATCTACTACATGGTAAGCACCAAGAGGCTATGTGCAAAGTCTATTCTGTTCAGTGGTTTAACCCAGCTCTCAACACAGTGTTGGGTCACACTGTGCAATCAGTAAGTATTTGTTGAATGAATGACTTGATAAATTTCAAACGAACTTTGAATGCAACTGAATTTTTATCATGTAAACTGTGAATAATATAAACCTGACTCATCCTATAATGGTGATGATTTACATTGATTCTAAATATCATACATTTCTATCATGTTTTCATGATAAATTTGACTACATTTTCAAATAATTTGTTTTATTATTTTATAGAAAATGTCTAATCAGAATAAATAATACAATAACATAGTGAACATTCTATCTAGAAGAGATTTAAACTTCTCTCTAGTTAGATACCATTTGTGTTTTGGGAAAAAATGTGTTTTCTCCATGAAATATCAAAATTTTAATTAGAAATAATGACTCTTTGTATATAAAAATATCTCTAAGGACAATTTATTGATGCTTTTACAGGTTTTGACATTTTAAAAATTGCTTAAAGGCGTCTTTTCTTCAACATTTGATATTCGATGGTAATTTTGGTTTGGATGCTGAAAATTCTGGTGCATGTATTTGGATTTTTATTTATAACTTAAGGCACTAAGACAAAAGTACATGGGTAGTGGCAGAGAAAAACTGAGTTACATAATTTCAGAAAATAATGACAAATAAACATACATAATAAGTAATTAAAGATAAGTAAGATAAGTAATTAAAAAATAAATTAAAATTATAGCTATTATAATAGCTATACCTAAAGCAGAATATAAGATTTAAGCATTTGTATCATAAACAGGATTTATAGTGTGCCTTTATACTCTCTTCTTTTTGTTAAGATGTTACTGGTATTTGTAATGTGGAACAGGT
Source organism: Vulpes vulpes (assembly GCF_048418805.1). Taxonomy (NCBI): domain Eukaryota; kingdom Metazoa; phylum Chordata; class Mammalia; order Carnivora; family Canidae; genus Vulpes; species Vulpes vulpes. Next base: position 102,020,070 of record NC_132784.1, on the reverse strand, counting down.
ACCTAAATTCCAATATCATTAATATATGCCGAGTACTACTCCTTTACCTGACACTACTCATCACATTCTAATTAATCATCAAGGAAGAAACCAACTATTCCTTTACAGATATGGACCAATAACTCTTGGGAAAATTAAATCATCTTTCAGAAACATTTCATTCCTTGGTGCTAATAATTCAGTGCAAATGAATTTTCAGAATAGCAGTCAGATCATATTATATAATTTTCTTTAAGATTCTTCATCTCATTTATTAAAATTTCATCCTGCATTTGAAATCTGCTTTTTTCCCCCACCAAAGTCATTTTCAGTATTATGAAAAGTAGCAAAAGGCCATTCACAAAGTATAATACGAGCTTCAATTGAAGCTGGAAAATGAAAAAGAACATTTTTTGTTTGTAAAGGCAAGACCAAATAGTGGGTCACTATGAACGAGAAGGTAAATACAGGATGTTCTCATTCTTTTAGTAACATTTAACCTCATTTTAACCTTTGTCTCTTCACTTTTATACTTGATAACATTTCAGTGGCCCAATTTTCTAGGATAATTTGCAATTCACTTACATGCTTACCATAGTACATAAACAGAAAAGTGCAAAGGACAAAAAATCCTGCAAGGCCCACTTATATGTATTATTATTTTATTTATTTTTTATTTTTTGTATTATTATTTTAGATCCATTATTTCACTTTTGATGAGAATGAGTGGCTATAAATAGGTGTGATATTAAAACCTGAGTCATCAAGGCACTTACCCATGGATCCCACTGTGGTTCTCATCCCCTTTAGTAGCCAACAGCCATAACCATGCCCCATTATCTCCTAGTTTATATCCTTTCCTTGGCATGCAAAAGATAAAGGGACCACTTTAATGACTCTATCTTTCACCACAGTAACTTGAGGGCACCAGCTCCATTTTATATTTTTAACAGAGACAATGATCTTTGTTGTTTTGTTGCTATTCTTTAAAGAAAATCATTGGTAACATTTCTGAGTGCTTAATTCTAATTATAGATAACTGGACCAGCACATAAGTACAAATAAGGTAAGATTCACATACCAACTAATTCTTAATGCTTTAAAATTTTACCTGTTTCAAAGTAGGACCTCAGATTCCCTAACTCTATCCTCTTTGGAAGTTCTCTTCTGCTTTTATTACTAGCATATTGTAAAATAAAATAATCATTCTTCATATATGTATGTCCCTCTTCATATGATCTGTGTCATGTAATGGCAGTTTTGCTCTCTGGAATTTAAATGACCATCTACATGTTAGTATGTCTTAGGAAGTGTTAATGACACATTAACCAGTACTGTCATCTCAGTGATCTAGAATGTTCTATATCAGGGCAGTATAAAAAACCAATTCTCTTGCATAAAAAAAACCCCAGAAGTATGAATAAGTTTTATGCATAATGGATGTACAAGAAATGAGAAGAAATCAATTTATAAAATTTTATGCTAACCTAATTAGGTGCATTAAAGATGTTCTGTGTTGAAGCTCTTCTCTGGGAAAGAGTAAAGACATACTAGAGAGAATATTCATCAAGTGGATAATAATATAAGAATTGGCAAATGACTATTATTTTCGATCATGGCAATAAAGAATCAATACATTTCTTAAGTACATTAAGCTTTAGCTCCTTTTTTTTTTTCTTATTTATTTATTCATGAGAGACACAGAGAGAGAGAGGCAGAGACATAGGCAGAGGGAGAAGCAGGCTCCCTCTGGGAGCCCAACGTGAGACTCAATCCTGGAAGTCCAGGATCACAACCTGTGCAGAAGGCAAGCACCAAACCACTGAGCCACCCAGGCGTCCCTAGCTTTAGCTTCTTTCTGGAACAGTGTGAAAGCAGAAGTTAGATGCCCCAGAGGAAACAGAACCATACCTCAAATACATGAGTATATTCTGATTAATCAGAAGCCCCAGATATTGTGATGAAATTTTAATAAATGAGATGAAGAATCTCAAAGAAAATTATATAATATGATCTGACTGTTATTCTGAAAATTCATTTGCCCTGAATTCCACAACTCAGGGCTGTCACTGGGATCTAACCCTGGTCTGGATATTCCCTTGACATAGATGTTGGGATTTGGCAATGACTAAGATGTGGGATCAATTTGGAAAAGAATGCCCACCTCTACCTCTACTGGTTTTGTGTTAAAGGACTCAAAAACTCTATAAGAGATCACAAAACAATTATCCTGCTTTTGGACTAACATGTGGCAAAAGAAAAGCTACATAGTTTTGTCTCATTTACTAATATATCCTCAAATAAGTTGACTTTTATTTTAAGAGACTTAGGGTTACAAAGTCTTAATTTAAATAATCCACATGGTGAATCATGAAGCGTAGAATAAACTCATGTCTATTAATATCTACAATAGTAAGGATTAAGCCTAGAGTTTACCAGTCTAGGTGAAGCAGATCCAAGGAACTCCTACTAAAAGTTTGAGCACATTTTTCAAAGAAACCAAGATTAGTACACAAAACTCAAGCCATGGGTGGATGTTATACACAAAAACTTTGATATCATTTTAGAGAAGGGATCTCTAAAGCTATAGAACTTTACTGAACACAAAGTGCCAGTCTGAACAAGACCAATGGAGAAGGATTCCCCAGCTTATTGATAGTCACTGAATCATAGAATTTGTAATTTTTTAAGGATGATTAACAGTGGGTAATATTCATGTCCTTTAGAGAAGAATCAACACCAAGGTCTATGGCTTCCCCCACTGATTTCAGTGTGCTACGTCAGAAAACAGTGTCCCAACATCGGTGCATTTCCCATAGTCAGGATATTTGATGTTTGCAGAACACCATTGTGACAAATTGCACTGTTGTGTTCACTGTAGGTCCAGTGTATATCCTCATCCCTAGACTTTATGTTTGGCTAGCTGACTTGGTAGGCCAATGATGTAGGGGCAGAGGTAACAATATGCCAGTCCAGAGCCTAAACTCGGGAAGTTTATGTGTTCCACTTACACTTGCAATTGTAGGGGGAAAAAATTACCACCCAATTAATGCACATGTGCAAGAAGAGTGACAGACACATGGGTTAAAATTATCATAAGTGACCAGGAGACCTGCAGTGAGCAGTGCTGTTCTAGCTCTTTCTTCCGAAAGCAGAGACATGTAGCAGAGCCCAGGCTAGATGAGCTAAACCCCAGCTCATCTGCAGACTTATGAACCATAATAAACTATTGTGTTTGAAGCCACTGAGTTTTGGGTGATTTGCAACTCAACAATAGATTATGGATGCAGTCATTAATAATGATCCAGGCTGGACAGAGCTTTCCCTGGACCACTTTTTATGTCCCTCCCTTGCAGTGTCAGGTGAAGGTCAGGTCCACACATCCTTCTCAGGCTCTTCTGTCTCAGCTCTGCACCTTCTGCAAACAACTACTGACAAGAGAAGACAGCTCCACAAAAATGAGCAGAAGAGTGCAGCACAGAGCCATCAAACTCCATTCTTAGAACAAGAAGTATAAATCCTAAAAGCCACAATTTCTGCAGAGACAAACCTCTCATAAAAGACACAATAAATAAAATACATGCCACACAGAACATTTGGCTTCTCTAAAATATTTGCGTTCAAGTTAATGGTTTCTTTTCAGTTTTTTTTTTTCCTTCAAAATGTGGAGAATATGGTCATTTTATATAAGAGTAATTAAAGGACTGATTAAAGACATGTTCTCAGGTAAATTTATGCAAAGAATAATTCAAGTCCTTGCCTCTGAAAAAGACAGAAATCTTTTGTATTTTAAAACGTCTTTTGGAACATTACTTCAGACAATATAATACATTAAAAAATACTGAAATAAGAGGATCCTACTATAGATACAGTTATGTATTTCATTTTCCCTACATTTGTTTTATGAGCATTTCTTCTTAATATTCAAGTTTTACCAAACATATTAATTACCGTATAATATATCATCAGTTCACTATACCAAAATTTATTTAAAGTCTTCCCTCTACATTAAAGCTTTCCCCCAATTTTTCTCTATTAAAGATGGACATGGACATTCTTATAAATGACTTTTAAAAATTGTTTATCTAGTTACTTCTGCATGCTAAATCAGAATTTGAACTACTTGGTCAAAGATTTAAAATGGTTTTAAGGTTTCTGATTTAATGTTTTCAATGAAAAGCTTTTTTTATGCATTCTTCTATGCACATTATATAACTTTCTCAGAAATATATAAACTGACTCTAAGCATATAGTTATTAATTTTTCCATAGTTGTACTCTCCACCAAATGCTATATATTTATAACATAGAATACATATAATATGAATACAAAGAACTATTCATTATACATTTTATATATGCCTCTGTTCAAATATAACTTCCATGAGGTCAGGGACTAGTTCCTCACCATTGTGGCCAGCCCCTAGAATAATATCTGGGGACAAAGGAATGTTCCACAAACATGTGTTCAATGAATGAATAAAATTGAAAGTTGGATTTTAATTTTCTTTAAAAATTATTCTTTAATAGTAGAATTTTTTGGGTAGTTCAATTTCTTGATATTGAGTCTGTGATTACTATCTCTAAATAGCCCTTAGTTCCTGCAGGATCCAACCTTAAGAGTATCAGCCCTAACATAATTTTTTTATTAGAGAACTCATTTTCATAGACTTTTTAAAGGGTGACTGCTATGAAAACACATAAAATATCATACTACACAAGAATTTTTTTTTAACTTAGGGTAAGTGATAAAGTGGCTTTGTGTTTGTTTATTACAATGACCTTTATGTCTTTTATTTTAGCTAAATCTGACTTTTTAATCCTCCAACTGCAGGTGTTTGAAACAATCTGAAGCCTGCTGACATTTTAAAAATATTACAGGTAGAATAAGAAGAAAATCAAAATTATAAACATCTGCTGTTTTAGTATTGTCTATGTTCTAAATTTCTCTACCTGGATGTTAGCCATTAAATATTTCCTGATTATCCCTTTCTGTCTACATTACATAATTTCATTTATTTTTTGCATAACTTTCAAGAATTTTTTTCCCTTGAATGTTTATGCCAATTCATTTTGTATTTACAAAATGTCCTATTGACATGTCAATTTTTATGGTTATTTTCTAGCTAGAATTAGCTAATGCTAAAATACATGTATCCATGCTAGATTTAGAAAAATATTTACTGACATTGGGCAAGTAAAAATAATTTAGAGAAATAAGTACAAATTTATGATGGATCTTGAAACAAATTTCGATTATTGGGATTTTTCTGAATGTCATAAAATTATATTTAAAAGTTGTATTTAAAATTTATAAAAAATTTATATAGTATCATATTTAATGGTGATAAACTGGACATATTCTGCCTAAGATCAGGAATGAGGCAAAGAAATATCTTACCACTGTTAGTCAACATTGTACTGGACCCCATAACTAGTACAGTAAGACAAGAAAAGGAAACTAAAGGTATACTGATTGAAAAGGAAGCAATAAAGCTGTCTTCACTCATAGATGATATGATTATCCATGTAGAATATCCCAAAGACTCAACTAAAAATCTCCTAGAACTCATAAACAAGTCTAGCAAGGTCACAGGATTAATGGGCAAAAATCAGTTGTTGTTTAATTTAACACCAAATAAAAATTGAGATTTGAAATAAAAAGAAAATAATGCCATTTAAAATAGCACTAAAACAAGAAAAATACTTATATATAACATTAGCAAAACATGCACAGGCCTATATGCAAGGCATTATAAAGCTTTGATGAAACTAATCAAAGAAGTTCTGAATAAATGGAGAAATATTCCATGTTTATAGTAATGAATATTCAGTACTGCTAAGATTTCAATTCTACTCAATGGGATCTAGAAATTCAATACAATTCCATTAAAAATTTCAATGAGTTATTTTATAGATATTGACAAACAAATTCTAAAATTTATGGGTAAAACCAGAAGTCCTAGGATTGCCAATCCAATATTTAAGAGGAGGAAAATTAGAGGACTCACCCTACCCAATTTCAAAAGTTAACATAAAGCTACATTTAAAACATAGAGATACAATTGCACACATATTAGAAATCCAAAAAGCTGACAATACCAAATGATGGCAAGGATAAAGAGCAACAGAAACCCTCATCCATTGCTGATGAGAATGCAAAACAGTACAGTCATTGTAGAAGAGAGTTTGGCAGTTTTTTACAAGGCCAAAGGTAGTTTAATCATGAAATCCAGAAAACACACTCCTAGCTATTTACCCAATTGATTTGAAAACTTAAATACCTTCAAAACCTTGTATGCAAATGTTTATGACAACTTTATTCATAATTGCCCAAAACTGGAAGCAACCAACATATTCTTCAGTAGGTGAATAAATAATGGAATTGAACAGTTGAGTAAAGAGATGGTGCATATTGAGAGCCAAGTATCTTATTGTAGGAGTAGGAGTCAAAAGATAAGCAAGGGGAGGAAGTTAGAATGATCCATGTGTTAATGAATTAGAGTTGGAGACATCAGTATGAACTCCTGTTTAGCTTAATTAATATGGACACATATTGTTACATGTAGATATATCTACAGATATGTTGTTAGTATACATTTATTTATTTATTTATTTATTTATTTATTTATTTATTTATTTTTTACACCCATATATTTAACTACTCTCTCAGCTGAGAGAACCTGGAAGAAATGAGTCCAGTAGTAAAGAGCATACTTTGTTTCTAATCTCATTCTAAAATAAACAAAGGTTCCTTAAAGAAATGGATGTTTCTAGAACTGTAATTAAGATATACAAAATGACTGAACCTTGAGAATAAAGTAGTCTCATAAAGTAAGGAAGGTCACACACACACACACACACACACACACACACACACACACACGACAGTGGTATTTAAAGTTGACACAGAAGCCAATTGAAAGATCACCCAATAGCCAAAGCTAGAACAATATGAGCAATAAAATTAAGTAGTACTGGAGTATAACTGAAAGTATGAAATAAATATCGATGAGTCTGTACTGATAGAAATAAATGATTGAATAAATATGAATACTGTAAATAAATGGGGAGAATAGACAAATCTCTCATATTAGAATTTCAAATAATTTACATAAATACTCCATTCATGAAGCACACTCTCCACTACTTAAGTGTTGACTGTACATAGTGACTTTCTTTCAAGGATTACATATAGTAAGGGGGCGGGGAAGAATTTTAGAGTAGAGAAATCTGACCAACTACCTCAGCTAGGTGATCAAAGTGAAATTCAGCAGTAATAAGTCATGTTAGTAGTATCGTCTCCTTCATTTGGGGAATATAAAAAATAGTGACAGGGAATAAAGGGGAAAGGAGAAAAAATGAGTGGGAAATATCAGAAAGGGAGACAGAACATGAGAGACTCCTAACTCTGGGATACGAACTAGGGGTGGTGGAAGGGCAGGTGGGCAGGGGGTGGGGGTGACTGGGTGACAGGCACTGAAGGGGGCACTTGATGGGATGAGCACTGGGTGTTATTCTGTATGTTGGCAAATTGAACACCAATAAAAAATAAATTTATATATAAAAAAAGAAATGTACTCTACCTCTCCAAAATCCAGTCTAAGCATGCAAAAAACATCAGAAAAATTAAAAAATGAGAGGCCTTTTGCAAAAAACCAATACTCCTCCAAACTATCAATGTCACCAAAGACAAGGATGTTGGAGAATTGTCACAACCAAGAAAAGCCCAAGGAGACATGATAACTAAATGTAATGTGGTATCATAGCTGGAATCATGAAATTTAAAAAAGGATGTTAGATAAAAGCTAAAAAAATGAGAATAAAGTATGAACTTCAGTTAATCTCTTTGATTTTTTTCTTTCAAGTATTTATTATGGGCCATCTGAAAAAATTTTTAAAGTTCTTATATTCCATTAATTTTACATTTTGGTAGCTTCTGCATTAAATTCATTTCAATCATTAAAAAATATGGCATAGTACATTATAATTTTGGTCTGTTGAGAAGGGAAAGTGTAAGCCTTTTTAGCTTTCTGTTATAGAATCAATTTAAAAAAAAAAAGAATCAATTTTGACATCATGTTTACACAGCAAACAATGGGGCAAAAGTACTTATGACTCTTTTCTGAATGGTCTAAGCCAAGAAGTAATTTAATCCATATGTTTTTCACAAATGGTTCATCAATTATTGATTAGGCTTAATGAGTATGCTAATAAGCAGAACTCAAGTGGCTTCTTGAGCCCTTCTGTGCTTTCCAGGTCCTCATAAATTTTTGAAATGGTAGCTGCTGGAAATAGATTATGGATTGGTGCCAAGAAGCCATAATGCAGACCACATATGGTGTTCAAGGGCTGATGTTTGTCCTTTCGGGGTAGTATCAAAAATGCACTTTGTATGGCATTTGTTCTCAATGTAAATTAATTTATAAAGTTTCCCCTTGTGTACTTGCTACACATATTGTTTCCTCTTCACAGGAGATATTAAAATATGGATTTTGCTCGTTTTAAAGGTTACTTTGCAAAGGATCAAATTCAAGCCATGTTGTCCTTAGAGATAGATGCAGTAATGGAGATCTAGATTTCAAACGGAAACATCTGTAGATTGGCCTTGCTCTAAGAAGCTTTACTCTCAAAGTCCTGAAAATAATTTCCTGACCCTGATTCATTTACTTTCGCTCTCTAAATGACATTGCATGTAGTAATCTATCCTTTTTAACATGTTAATGCATTCTATTATTTCATCAGAAAAAGAGAGTTAAAGTGCAATTGCTTTCTTGGATGGGTAAAAAGCAACACAAAATATGTTCAGAGCATAATTAAAATATAATTTTTGCTTTAGACAACGAGCTACAAACTGTTATATTTACACGTTATCGTGTGACATATAACACGATAACATACACGTTATCGTGTTATAACACGATCTGGAAATAATATGAATAAAAAGCCATTAAAACAGTTTATTAGAGACAATTACTTGAACTTTGCCTCAGATATTTCAAATTAACACCCTAGTTAACCAAATTCTCTCTGAATGGATATTATAATGATGGTTTATTAAAATTATTGCAAATATATTGAAAAACTTTTATTTAACATTGTTAATGCTATTGTTGCATCACAAAAGATAGAACTCTTCCGATTGTAACTTCAGTTCTTTCTTAAAAGTGTTGCTTAAAAACCCAGAGAACTAAGAAAGATATATAATGACATCTAGCTACAATGATATTGTTCATCAGAGTACCAAATTCCTTATTTTGGGATTCAGAGAAGGCTGCCTGTACTTTCACTGCTGACTATACCTTTAACAACCTTCATTAAGAAAGCAACATGATAAAACGGATTCTGAAATGAAACAATTGGTTTTGTTTTATTGGTGCTTTTTTCCCCTTATGACTATGATTTTTACTATTTCTAGGTTCTAATGCATCAAAATACTAATTTATTTTAGATAACTTTAATTTTGGTGACATCTTTTATGTTTTTATTTTGAACTTTAGCAAAATGATAAAATGTCTAATTATTTATTTAGCCTTGTTTTCTAAAGTTCAGACTGCTGTTGATGTGAGCATAATATCAAAGCTGTGATAAAAGCATAAAACTGTAAGAGACAGATTAAAGAAAAGATATACTGAAAAGAAATTAACTGTAATTATCTAAGGACAACAGCTTAACATGGTGAGTAAAAAGTTGGTCAACTACTCAGGTATTTCATAATAAAGGGATAAATAATAATTTATACAAGCCGCTGAAACAAAGTGTTTATTCAGGTATTTTGTCCTTTGTCAATGCACCTTAAACAAAATAGTCTTTATTAATTTATCCTGATGATTATTCTTTTTATTACCTTCTTGTCTTGAAAAAATTAAAAGGTAATCAATATTCTAGTTCTTTTCAAAAAATTACAACCACCAGAAAGATATCACTTTTTTTTTTCAAGTTGTGTGTGATGTATGTATTTAATATTGGGTAGGTAGGTCTCCTGGAGAAAGAGTTGATGATTAAATTGTGAGAGAATTGGGATGAGAGCTAGCATGCTTTTTAACTTAGATGCTGTTTATGATGTTACGGCCCTCTCTCCAGGTTGATTGATTTCTGGGAGTTATCAATTTTAGTTTAAAGATATTTTACTTTCAACCACATTAGATTTTTTACCCTCAGAAAAATCAAACTTTACCAGAAAACCATAAATAATCATAGAAATAAATAGCAGGATCCTAATTTACATTTAACCTTTGTTTTAAATGATTAATGGATGCTATTTATGTAAACTATTTCTACAATGCACCATGAAATGAAATTTAAATTGCAGATTTTACAGTGGTGTATTTTAACTAGTGACCCTATCCCCACGAAGAAAAATAAAAGAAAACCAATTACATTTGTAATAAAGATGCTAATGCATTTCTTGTTTTAAAGTTATTTAAGTTGTGATTGCGTAAGAAACTTTTATTTCTAATGAACTAGGAATAGATATCCTGTCTTGTGGAACTTTCTAAGAGAAAAATGACTTGGTTTCGCTCCACTCTCAACTTTGACAGACTTCCCTCCTTGGACCAGTTACTGCTGGAATCAGCAAGTAGACTGGTATGAATCATGCACTGGGACATTCTGTGGCAGCTGTGTGAGATTTCTCTTTGGTGGGTTAATCACTGGAAAGGCCACACACACTGTCAGCCTGTGGGATCAGAACACAAGGAACTCTGGGAAGACTCATTCACAGAGATCTCTAGACCTTTCAGTAGGGAGGTTGAGTGCAGTGTTGAGGCACCTGGTCCCTTTGGCCCCAAGCATCCAAAGAGGAGTAACCATTCTGAGTGAAATAACTCAACTGAAGCAAGACAATTATATAGTTTCACTCATATGTGGAATATAAGAAATAGTGAAAAGGATCATAGGGAAAGGAGGGAAACTGAGTGGGTAAAAATTAGAGATGAAGACAAACCATGAGAAATTCCTAACTCTTGGAAACAAAGGGTTGCAGAAGGGGAGGTAAGTGGGGGATGGGTAACTGGGTGATGGGCATAAAGGAAGGCATATGATGAAATAAGCACTGGGTATTATACTATAAGTTGGCAAATTGAATTTATTTTATTATTTTTAAAAATATTTTATTTATTTATTCATGAAGGACACAGAGGAGAGAGACAGAGGCAGAGACATAGGCAGAGGAAGAAGCAGGCTCTATGTAGGGAGCCTGATGTGGGACTCCATCCCGGGTCTCCAAGATCACGCCCTGGGCTGAAGGCAGGCGCTAAAGCACTGAGCCACTCAGGGATTCCCATGCAAATTGAATTTAAATAAAATATTTGTAAAATAAAAAGAATAAAATTAGTAGAAAAAATAAAATAAAATCAACATATTATAATGAAGAGTTACAGTCACATAACAGAGTCCTGGGTTCAAAATCATATCATCATAAAGTATTTTTAAATAAAGTTTAAAAAATTCCAAAATTTCTGTTGCAAACTAAGTTAAAGTTTAGTTTCAAATGCTTGGAGGAAAAGCAAGCAAACAAACAAAACTCAAAGAGGAGCTATTAATATGGGTTATTTCCATTACTTTCCAAGACTAGGAAACAGCCTACCTCCACCAGTGGTGTAGGAGGGATGGAAAGCTGGTCAGTTACTTCAAACCAAGAGTACAGCACAGAATACTTTTCATAACATCATTCACAGATCTACTAAAAGTTACAACTTACACTTTGACCCCCTTTCCAAATAATAGACAAAGAAAGTGCAGAACACCAATGAAGGGAGACAGGAAGAGTTGCAGAATATTAAGAGAATTCGATCAAATAGAGTGAGGGGAAGAAACAGAGCAACTTAAACATAAAGATATCACAAGAGCAGTTTTTAAAAATCAGACAAAATAAAAGAACCATCAGTGCATAGCTGGTGATGTGGGAAAACAAGAAGAGAAATTGTCTCAAATTATAGGGCAAAGATACAATAGTATGAAAAATCATGAGAGTCATGGATTCTGGTGATTGATATGAGAGTCAGAAAAAGAAATAGATGATAGTGAGAAAATTTGAAGAACATTTATTTGAATTGACAAGGACTAATTTGCTCTGTTTCATATCTACCCATCATTCACCTGTATAGATAAATGAAAAGTGTATATGAGTCTAGCAGGATTGAGAGACAATTAAAATTGAATCCATTGAAGTGTTGCTAAGATGCCCAGGGACAGTAACATCATCCTCTTCTGACCTCCAGTGTCCCGACTCTGTCCTGGGAGATGAGATTGCAGTTAGTCTTCAAGGTAGATCTTTCAAAGGTTGGATGGAACAAGGGTGAAGTGCGGCAGGGGAGGGGACAGTCTCAGTAGTCTTCAGGACCGCTGCTGTCTCAACCTTCTGGAGGACAAGGTTGCTGTCCTCATGATGGCTGCGTTAAGTCAATAATTTCTAGATATTATAACTTCCCAGGAGGAAGAGATGCTACAAAAGGTGTTCTTTTATATGAGTAAACATAACAGTGAATTAGTGACCAGATACATGTCCTCCTTTTCTCCTTATGCCTGTGATTATGTATTGTCACTCTTGTCCTAGTTTATTTTCAACACTTTTAATTTCTATGAATTTGTTTACTTTTTCTTTACTAAGTCTGATTCCTATGAATATTGGCCAATCATATTTCAACTCCTATTGAGTTTCACAAACTACACTTGGTAAAAGTAGTCTTCACTATAAAAGCTGATTTTTGCCTCTGTTATCCATGATAACTCACATTGATAAAGGGAATAATGATACATTTAAATGACAAGCACATCCAGTAATAACATAAATTAGGCTTTAAGATTTTATTTATTTTTTTAGAGAGAGAATGTGCCCACAAACATATGAATGGGGGGGGGGGCAGAGATAGAAAAATTTCCAGCAGACTCCTTGCTGAGTCTGGAGTCCCATGTGGGGCTGGATCTCAGGACCCTGAGATCTTGACCTGAGTAGAAATCAAGATTCAGATTAACCAACTAGGCCATCCAGGTGCCCCAATTTTAAGATTATATATATATATATATAATATATATCATTAAAATCTTATATAATAAAATCTTATATATATTATATATATTTAAGATAAGATTTTATATATATACACATATATGTAATACTCATGTGTATAATTTATAGATAATCACTATATAATTCAGATTAAAGACATATAATTATATATATTACATACACATGTACATATGAATTATATATTATGTATTTTGCCTCCTGAATTGTAACAACTGAGTGCTGCTGGGAGAAAAATACAGCAATAAATTGTTGGCAGGTTTAGCAATTTGTGGGAACCTAAAAGTTATACATTAAAAGTAGTAAACCACCTATATAAACATAAATAATTTTATTTTAAAATTGTATTTACAGGAGCGCCTGGGTGACTCAGTCGCTTCAGCATCTAACTCTTGATTTCAGCTCAGGTCATGATCAGGGTTGTGAGATACATCCCCTCCTCCTGCTTGGCACTCAACTTGGAGTAAGTTTGAGATTCTCTCTCTCCTTTCCCTCTGCCCCTCCCTTCACTTTCTCTCTTAATATGTAAACAAAATCTTTTGAAAAGTTATATTTACAACTTGAACTTAAAAATACAATCCTAATGTAAACATTTTGTTTGGAACACTCATAGACCACTAATACTTTACTGAGGCCTATATAAAAATACTAAATTAGTTTCAGCTTCTCTGGCAACTACCACATTTTATCAGTTCTTACCAACCTATCTGGTATAGAATAAGCATTAAATAAATCCTCACTACAGCCACTTCCTGACTTCAGCTGATATCCATGTCCCTCTGGACCCCTCTAGCACTCCCTGCAAATACTAGTGCAAATACTTTTATTGTATCAGTGAATCACAGGTTATTAAAACTGTCTTTTATCATATCCTTATATCTAGCAATTAAAAGAGTGTATGAGACAAAAGTAAGGACTTTGAGTCAATGTGTGGTGAATAAAGGACTATGACCTGTAAGTGTCATTCTATTGAGTAAATTCAGTGAACAATTCATCTAACAATTTAACTTAAAAGAAAAACATTTGGTACCTGTCTTATTAGCTGATGACATTTTAAACTAACTTTTCCTAATACTGTTGTTCAAAAATCTCATTCAATCTTACAATCAGACTAATTGGAAGATTTTTGTACAATTCTCCTTCCATTATTTCAGGGACATTGGGCTTGGAGATTTTTCCATTTATTTAATTTACTATCTTTATTTTCAAGTGAAATGTTAATGACATGAATTTATTTTAAAAGAAATCAGAAAGCATTGTTAGAAGTTCTGTTTATACATTATTTTCCCTCAGATTTGCAGAACATTTCACATGTTTGAAAATGATATATTTTGATATCCTGTTTATACAGCCAAAAAAGATAACCTGATTAGTAGGACCAATTTGTACAGATTTGAGGAGAGATTGCATAAAAATCTCATTTTGATTTTGAGAAAGGGATTTTTCTCACGTCAAACATTAGCTTTATGTGTTATAAATTTCACAAAACTCCAGTAACAAAAGACTTTCACAACTGAAACAGAATGGAAGAATAGAGTCATGATACTCTATTGGTGGCTTTGCCCAGCAAATCCAGGACCCTGATCTTATGGGAAAAAAACAAAAACAAAAACAACAATGTTTGCATAAACTTTAATAAAGAATCATACTAGAGATGGAAAAGCATTATGACTTTTCCGAGCAGATGCAGAGTTTGATGAAACAGAATCCAAACTGGAATTTTAATTTGTTTCTCAAGTTACAATTGAATTATATGTAACAGGAACCTTAGGTTGAGAAATTTACTGCGCCGTAAATGAGGCAATAATTCTTAGATGTTATAGCTTCCTTGGAGGAAGAGATGTTGCAAAAGGTGTTCTTTTATATTAGTAAACATAATAATAAAATTAGCTGTGAAAGTACCTACCATATGGATGTGCTCCTTTTATATCATTGTCTATGTATCATCACTATTGTTGTCCTAGCTTATTTCCAACCCTTCCCATTTCTACTAATTCATTCGCACTTTTCCCTTATCAAGTCTAGAAATCCTGGTTATCAAGCCTCTATCTCCAACACACATACACATGCAGACACACACACACACACACACACACATATTCACACTTTACTCCCTATTGGTGAAACACACATTTATTCATTTTTTAAAAAATAATTACACACATATTTCTATGATGGCAATAATACATAAACAAGTAAAATTATTTAAGGCAAATACTTTTGGTTTTCAATTCGAACTCTGGCTCAAAATTTGAAAAATAGACACCATTTTACCTACATGATTTAAGACTTCTTAAAGTTGGTTCCACGAAGACTCAAGAAAGTCTAGAAGTTTTCACTTAGAATTACAGGGAGTAAAAAAAAAAAAAAAAAAAAAAAAAAAAAGAATTACAGGGAGTAAGTATCCATTATTAAACAGTCATTTTTCTAATTTCCACACTTTGATAAGGGAGAGCAAGGTTTTCTATAACTATAAAGGAAATGATTGTAGATCGACAAGAGCAATCCAATATAAATAGCACAATTGATGTGTGTGGAGAGAGGAAAGAAGGAAAAAAAGAAAAAAATATTACAAAATACTAAAGGATCCACATGGCTTATGAATGTGTAACAAACACTTAAAAAACTAGAATTGTTGGATAAATTGCAACCACTATATTTAAAAATATACATCTATCTATATTATTCACAAAATGAAAAAGGAAATCCATGTGGTCTTGAGGGGGTAGAAGGAAAAAGAAAAGAAGGAAGGAGGAAGGGAAAGAAGGAGGGAGGGAGGGAAAGAAGGGAACTTAAGACAGGTAGCAGGCACAGAACCTGTAGGTAACTTAGGAAACTGTGCAAATACCAGATTTTAGCATCCACATGGGGATTAGGAGACAGTCTTGGGGCTAAGTGAGGCAGGAAGTTGGAGTTCCGATTTACTCACCTCTCAGACACAGTGTCAAGACCTTTAACATACTATCCTGTTATTTAAGGGGTGGGTCTTTCTCCAATAGTAAAAATATCAATAATGAACAGTGTATGTTACTAGGAGGGTATTAGAAAATAAGTTTCCTTCTCAATCATTTGTAACCAACTTTGGGGAACACCAAATAGAAACATTCAGAAAGCTGGAGCCACGTTGATGGTACTTAACACCACAATACACGGAGGAAAAGCTTACACACATCATTTGCTAACTAGGTCATTCATTTCTGTTGTTTAAAATCAGCCAAATCTGAACTCACAAGAAAGAAGTGAGACACTGTTGGAGTCAGAAATAGTGGCAAGAGCAGAATCAGCTCTCCAAAGGCTTCTATAAAGGTAACTTTTTAAAAAATGAATTTTCTTTGCATAGAAAAGGGAAGGAGGCAGATGTCTTCTCTTCATCTCTTGAGTCTCCTTGAAAGTATAACTTTTATTGAAATGTAAATTGTTCTCTTTATGCACTAGGTAACTATAATCTCTAGTTTATAACATAGTGATATTTTGAAGATTATAGACCTCCTAACCCTGTGAAATATAAACCTTCCTCCAGAGTCAACTTAGAAGCCTATGTTATGATGTAGCCATTGGTTCTTGAAAAGATGAGAGAAATTTTGTTCTTTCTTCTGCTCTAGGGTGTAAATAATGTGAAATTTCATTGTGACTCACAGTCTCTTACGGCTTCCAACATGCATGCACTCTGTTGTGATTAATAATAAAAGTGGATGGGGAAAAATTGTAGAGCTAGAAACAAGGAAGTGGGAGGTGATTCCTCATACTAAGTATTACTTCATGTACTCTCCTCCGATCTGGCTGATAAACCAAGAACTAGCTCTCTGAAGAGTTATAGAATCTCTTCAACTGCCCCGAAGCTCCCAGCCAGCTGCAAGATAGAGATTTTAAGCTAGAGAAGATAATAACCAGGCTGTGACAAACTTTGGCAAAAGTTTGAATTGATTAAATTTGATTAAAAAATTGATTGAATTTGATTACAAAAAATCATCCAAGGATATCCAGCTGATCTATCCATGAGTATTGATACCTGGCCTCTTTGGCCCAACTCTGACAACCCTGAAGGCCAATCCCACCCTCAGAGCTCCCCTTGGAGCTGGCAGCCCTCTTACTGTGACTGCATTGCAGTCCAACTTTTCTTCAAGAAAGTCTAGAAGTTTTCACTTAGAATTACAGGGAGTAAGTATCCATTATTAAACAGTCATTTTTCTAATTTCCACACTTTGATAAGGGAGAGCAAGGTTTTCTATAACTATAAAGATGAAAACTTTTCCCTTTCACTAATTCTGCTTTTATTTTATTTTACCTTAATTCACTTAATTAACATAGTGTATTATTAGCTTCAGAGGGATTCATCAGTTGCATACAACACCCTGTGATCAATACATCAGGTGCTGTCCTTATTGCCCATCCCCTAATTACCTCATCCCACCCTTCTGCTAATTCTCCTTTCTTTCCTTGCCAGGTGTTGACTTTGAGAGCACTTTCAAACTTCCTACATGCTAATCTCCTTCTCAAAGTCATTTTTCCTAGAAACTCTATGTGAGATACCCATCATTTGCATGATTTAAATTTTTTTTTACCTATTACATTGTTATGGTAGATTTCACTATGTCATGAAGATGCTAGTCTTCTAAAATTAGGTTATTCATTTAATGTATTTTCAAATAAAAATTCCAGTAAGAACTTTCTGTAGAAATTGAGAAGATAATTTTTAAAAATATGAATGAAAAAGGGGGAAAGTAATCAAAGAAAAAATTAATCGAAAATAACAGAGAGGGACCTGTCTACAAAAATGACCATGCAATATTACCCAGAGGCCAAAACAAACTGGCCAATGGAATATATATAGGGAAACAATATTAACAAAAGAGACATCACAGATCAGTGGGGAAAGATAGTTATTCTGTCAGTGGTCCTAGGACAACTGTTTATGCACATAGAAAGATATTACATCTTACAAAAAAAATTCAGATGGATTAATCTTAAATGTGGAAAACAAAACTTTAAAAACTTTTCAGAAGAAAATGTAAAAAATACATTGTGATCTTGGGAAAGATTTTTTAAATTGCAAAAAAACAAATTATAGGAAAACGTCTCCAACTTCAGTATAATAAAATAAGACATTTTTCTTCATTAAAAAATAGTATACTAAATGTAATGGGGTATCCTGAATTCAATCTTGGAACACAAAAAGGATATTAAGTGAAAATCTAGTGAGATACAAAAACACAGTCTAGAGTTTAACTTGGAAGTGTAACAGTGTTGAGTTCTAAGTTGTGACATGTACCAAATGTACCATATATATATGTAAAAAGTTCAGAATATATGGGAGCTCTCTGCACAATCTTTGTACCTTTTAGGTAAATTTAAAGTTGTTTAAAAACAGGATAGTATAAAACAAAAACAAAAATCACAAAGTGGGATAAGATACTTTGTAATATGTACCCCCAAATATTTTGAGTCCAGAGTGTATAGGTAAACTTTATACTACCAAATAGAAAAATTAACTATACCTCCAAGTGGAGGACACTTAATATCATGTTGCATAATATTGAAAAAAGCAAATTGCAAAATAATGCATAAAATAGGAATATATATTTATACATTATTTAAACATGTAGAAATTATTTCTTAGATATATGTTCTCACATAATAAAATAGTAAAGGCCTATGTAAAACAATAAAACTCAAATTTTAGGATAAGAAAGAATACATAGGAGATTTCAAATACTATAGTATAGATTTATTTCCTAAAGTAGATAATATAAGGAAGTTATACTTTTTTGTACAATTCACATATTGCATGAGACATATTAAAACACAAGCTTTAAACATATGAAAATTATTATATGAACACATATGTATAAAATTAGATTATTCTTTAGACAAGTTTCAAGATTGAGAATGCATTAAAAGTGATGGTAAAGGTTGACATAATTAAAACTAAAACAAAACTTGTATATGGGAAGAGGTATCTATGGAGTTAATGGATGGAATCATAAACTTGGAGACATTATTTGTAGCATATAAAGGTTAATAGATAAAGGTTAATAACAGTAGCATATAAAAAGGTCCTAAAAATGATTAACATTTTATATACGGGAATTAACGTCAAACCATATGTTGAATGGTCACCGAAGAAAAACAAGTTGTATCAGTTTTCTATTGCTGTGATAACAAGTTACCATAAATGTAGTGGCTTAAAACAAGACAAATTTATCATCCTACAGTTCTTGAGGTCAAAAGTTCAGTATAAGTTTCATTGCACTAAAATTGAAGTGCTAGTAAACTACCTTCCTTTTTGGAGACTCTAGAAAATAACCTGTCTCTAATAAAGCAGAATCTATTTTCTGTTCATTTTGGTTATTGGCAGTGTTCAATTCCTGGCTTTTAGAATTGAGGTCACTGTTTTCTTGTCGGCTGCTTGATGAGGGACATTCCAGCTTCTAGCAGCCACTATTCCTTGGCTCAGGATTCCTTTCCTCCATCTCCAAAGCTAGCAGTAGGGGGTCCTTCTCAGGTTGCATTTCTATTGCCCACTCTACTACCGTTTCCCCTTACTTTTAAGGATGCATGTGATTGGATTAAGCCATACTAGATAATCTATGATAGTTTCCCCATCTTGAAGTTCTTAACTTTAAAAATATCTGCAAAGTACCATCTATATAATAAGGTAATATACTCAAAAGTTCCAGGGATTGGGGGTAGGCATCTAGGAGAGTCATTATTTTTCCTGCTACATTGTTTTATATAAAATGGAAGAATTATGTAAACCTTTATACTCCTTGAAAAAAATTGCATTTTTCATTTGTTTTATCTGTTGAGAAATATGATATCTATATGATATTAACTTGCATGTAGATTATTTCTTTTTCGCCTTCTGAAACATTTAGTTCTTTTTTCCCTTTCTTTAACATCTTTTAAAGAAATGCTTCTGAAGTTCACAGTCCAGACGCGCTAAAAGGCAATGAAAACAAAAAATAGTCTGAAGTGAAAAAGCAAGCATTAGAATGAAACTCAGATAACACAGATTGTGGAATTATTAACTTAACTGTGACAACTTTATGTTTGTCTCCTAAGATTGGGAAAATGCTTGGGATGTCTACTGTTACCACTGCTATTCAATATCCAACTGGTACAACATGGCAAAAAATATTAAATTTAAGTTGCATGGTTTAGAAAGGAAAAAAATAAAATTATTTGAAGACAAAATTATTCTCTTATGCAAAAATACCCAAATATCCTATGAAAAATTGAATAGAACCAAGAAGTTAGCTTAACAAGGTCAAACAATATCAAAATGAATTGTATTTCCATATGTAGGCAATAAACAGTTGGACATTGAAGTTACTATAAAAAGTTTCGTTTACAATGCACCTAAACCATAATTATAAACCTAACCACTTACATTAAGTCTTATATGCTGAGAACTATAGAACACAGAGAAATCAAAGAAGGCATAAATAAACAGCTGTGGGGAGAAGGGAGGGGCTGAGGTTGGATCAATTGCCAATGGCCAATGATTTAATCCATCATGCCTACATAATAAATCATCCATAAACAAACAAACAAACAAACAAACAAACAAACAAACAAACAAAAAACAGGTTTGGAGAGCTTCTGGGTTGGTGAACACCTAGAGATTCGCAGAGAATGGTGTAGCTTGGTGAGGACATAGAAGCTCCACACCCCTCCCCACAGACTTTGCCCATAAGCCTTTCTTCTACTTGGCTGCTTCTGAGTTGTATCCTTTTACAATAAATTGGCAATCTAGTGAGTAAATGGATTTCCTAAATTTGGTAATCTGTTACAGCAAATCAATCTAGTCTAAGGGTGGAGTCATGGAAACTCCTGGACTTGCAACTGGTATCTGAAGTGGGGAGAAAGTGCAGACTTGTAGGGCTCAGCTCTTCACTTGTGGGATATGATGCTATCCCTGGGTAGACAGTGTCAGAATTGAGTTGAATTCTCCAATACCCTGCTGGTGTCTGAGAACTCCTTGTTGGTATGGGGGAGTCCCTTGCACACAAACATATTAGATTGTTGTCCAGGAACCCAAAAAGGTATGATTTCACTAGAATTTTAGTACTTCCAATTAACCAGGCGCTTTTCAGGGTTGTTTGTTTTGTTTTATATTTTATTTGTGAAGAAGAAGAGAGAGAGAGAGAGAACGATCAGGGGGAGAGGGAGAAGCAGACTCTCCTCAGAGTGTGGAGCCCAACTGGTGGCTCAATCTTAGGACCCTGAGATCATGACCTCAGCTGAAGGCAGACACTTAATCTACTGAGCTACTCAGGCAGGGCCTTTCTCAGTTTTGATTAAATATAGCATCAGTTGCTTAGTAGAGGTGGAGTACTGTCTTTTGTTTTTTTTTTTTTTTTTTGTTGTTGTTTGTTTGTTTGTTTTGAGAGAGAGAGCACAAGCAGGGGCAGGAAGGGCAGAGGGAGAGAGAGAGAGAAGGAATTCTAAGCAGGCTCCCTGCCCAGCACGGAGCCAGACACGGGACTCGACCTCATGACCCTTAGATCATGACCCCTAGATCATGACCCCAGCCAAAGAGAGTTGGACACAACCAACTGAGCCACTAAGGCACCCTGGAGTACTGACTTTTAATAGAGACGAGATAACTGAGATTGATCACATAAATGAACTCAGTGTACTCGCTTTAGCCTGAGCATGAGTGTGCCAGAAAGGACTCTAATCACCTACACCAGAATCGTTCACACTCGTATCATTAAGATGAGATTAAAAGAAAATATTAAAAACAACTATTCCTCTCAATCGTTTATTTGCAATTTTCTTTATCACATTAAAGTTTATTTATTAGAGTTATACATAATTTTCTGTACTCTCTGATACTTTCGGTAATAAGCCAAAAGGTAAGTGCCTTTGTTAACTCATCTAAAAACCAATCAATTTTTTTCCGAAACCTTAATGCAATCTGCTAAGTAAATATAATAAGAATATTAAAATAAGGAAGGAATATTTTGAAATCGACCACGATGAAAAGGAAGCGGTAGCTTTGGATCATGTATATGGAATATAAACTCTATCCTAACAATATGCTTAACAACAGTGCCAAAATGAGTATCTTGGTTTTACTACAGCTGATTCAATATAATATTACCATTTAAACTTTATATCTAGAACATTATTATTTATAATGCTATTATGATTGATTCTTTTCCCCCATATCTATGTGACACTAGGGAGAGAGTATATATTTTTCTTTGATCTTTACTTGGAAAAGATCTTTATATAATTTGTCTAAGATTTTCCAGAGTTTAGGACATGAGGCACATTTGTTTGTCTAATCCAAATAAACACCCTCATGAAGTTTTCTCATCTTTAAAAATAAACAGAACAGTATACAAATCATGAGTAAAAAAAAAAAAAAATGGCCATGCAGTTCAAGGAATGCAATTGCAGGAGCGCACTACAGGTTACCCTCTTGTCTCTTCCCAGCCATCGCCCCTCCTGAACTCTAAGTCTGACCACTAATATGATAAGTTTATCTATTCAGAGATTATTGTTGGGATTATATTTAATCTACAGCTTCATTTAGAAATGGGATTTTCAAACCTATGAACATAATATATACTTCTGCTTATTTAGGTCGTCTTCAATTCCACTAATTGTATTTATTATATTTAGTATAGAGATCTTAGATAACTTCTACATGATTTATCCTTCAATGTTGATGTTTCTTGATGCTGTTACAGATTATATATTTAAAGTTAATTTTAGGAATGGTCCTGACATATGGAATACATTTGGAATATACATATATACATATATATGGAATATCCAATATATATATATTGGATACACACATATATACACACATATATACATATACATATATATATGCACACACACACATATATATGGAGAGAGAAAATAATTTAATTTTAAATATGTCAGTAGTTTTATACTTGTTTATATACACAATCATGTCATCTGCAAATAATGACAATTATATTTGTTTCTAATCCTTGAATCTCTTATTAATTTCCTTGCCCTTTTACACTGAGTAAAGACTGTACTACAGTATTACATTGAAAGCATGTCTTGATCTCTTGATCTCATTGGAAAACTTTCAATTTTTCACACTCAGGTATGATATTTGGTAGATACTCTTAACCAGTTTCCTTCTACTTTTATTTTCCTTAAAATTTTTTATTTTAAGGAACTTGGGTTAAATTTTGTCAATGGTATTTTTACACATATTGAGATAATTATTTCATTTTTCTCCTTTATATTATTGACATGATGAATTTTTATTGATTTTTTTAATGATAACTGATATTTAATTGCAGGAATAAACCCAACTTGACTCTGATATACTTTTTAAAAAACTAATACAACTGGATTAATTTTACTAATATTTTATCAGGGATTTTGGCATCTGTGTTCATGAGAAATACTGGTTTGAAATTTATCTTTGTTGAAATATCCTTGTCAAGTTTTGGTATATGGGTTGTAACAATTTTATAAAAATGTCTATGAAGTGAGCCTCATTTTTCATCCCCTAAATGAAAGTTTGAAAAATTAGTGTTATTTGTCCCCTAAAAGACTTGAATCATTTACCAATAAAGCCATTTAGGCCTGGATCTTTCTTGGTAATTTAAAGACTGACTTCACTTTTATGGGAAAATTATTCTTTGGCATAAGATATTCTTTTATATAGTATTATTCACACTTTCTACTTCCTCATGTTTTAGTTCTAGTAAGTTGAGTTTTGTAGATATCTGTCCATTTCATATAAGATTTTAAATTCATGGATAATATTCATTTTACAATATCCTTTTGTAATCTTATATTTATTTTATACTGGTGTCCTCTTTTCAATTCCTGATTTTGAAATTTTTCATCTTCTCTCTTATTTCTTTGAGTGATTTATCAAACTTATTAGAGTTTTGAAACTATCATCTTTGGCTTAGCTCATTTTCTTGTATGTTTTCTACTTTGACTTATTTTTAAATGATTTTTTTGCTTCCACTTTATTTGGTTTTAACTTTCTATTATTTTTCTTACACTTTGAAATGAATTTCCAATTTCTGATTTTGAGCCTTTTAAAAAATATATAATTTTAATGCTATACTTGTTATACTTAGGTCTAAGCTTGTTATACTTAGGCCTAACAAAGTGTGTTATATATATTAATCTTCCATTTATATCATACATCTTTTTTTCTCTGTGTGCTCCAATCTGTGCATTTTCTACTGACCCACTTTCTACTGTACTAACCCCTGTGACAAGTAATAGCATGTCGTGGTAAGACATCTTAACAAAACAGATGATATGCTTGCTTAAATTTTGTGGACTTTCATGTCCTTAAATTGATTAAATGTATTTTTAATGAGATTGCTGTTATGTTATAGGCTTATATCAATACCTTCCTATGAATTAGACTTCTGCTTTACTATTGTAATGTTCAAAATGAAAGTGCAAAACTGAAACTTCAACATTTTATGAAAGTGTATGTTACAGTGCTCTAGCTCAATATGAGAAAATGACATAAAATTTCATAATGGGTTTATTTTTAGTGGAAAATAAAATGGAATATTCAAGCAAGTATGATGTGGTACTTTAGAGTGAACACAGAATACTTCTGCAAATTGTTTTTCCATTACAATTCTGACAGATTTTTTAAAAATTCACTCCATTGCTTCAGGATTGCAGTTGCTGATACAATTATGCACACATTGACTTAACTGAGTACTTGGGATGATGGGTAAAATCCATTTCAAATGCAGGTGCAATTTTATGACTCAAAGACTTAAATAAAGGCTCTAAAAGTATTCTTCACAGAACATGACTTGATTTTACAATCTTTGCACACAGAATTCTTTCAATATAACCAACAATAGTTTTGTTTGTGAACAGGATACATGGTTAGCGAAGTTTTTAAAGCAATATAATGACTTTTTGTGTATATAGGTTGCTAAGTCATAGCTTTGGCTTTCTTCATTTCTTACCAGAAATATGCAGTAGGGGATCCAGTGTCTGTAAGTTCACTTGGATATTTACAATTGTCTTTTAGATTTTTTAGACAGATTTTTATCTGTTTATGTTGTATTTGTATTATATTAACATAATATGCATTTAGAAGAGCAAAACATCATGCTCTTTGATAGGGCAGAAATTTATTTACAGATAATTCAAATGTTCATGAGAAATAAGACACATTGAACCAAGGGGTCAAAAATTTTTTGGTACTTTTCCTTTAACAAATCTAGATTGTTGGGGCACTGAAAAATTGACTTTAATAACTTACTTGAAAATCGAATGTTTTCATAGTATTAACATGCCATTTTTAAAATTCACATTGACAGGTATAGTAATATGACACAAAATTCTGTATATTCCTTCAATAAGCTGCATTTGGGTTTTTTTACATTTCAATTTTGATTTTTGTTCCATTTTTTACTAAATTAAATTTCTTTTGTATGTACATAGTCTGTAGGAGTCATTGCATGAGACGTAATACTTCAATTATACTTGTTAAACCATAATTGATACACTTCTACCATGTGGTAGAAGAATCCACCGAGATTCTGTTTTTTGTTTGTTTTGATTTATTTTGGTTTTGCTTTTCTTGTTTCCCCTGGGGGGAGAAAGTTTTCTTTAACTAAAAATTAAGATACAATTAAGTGTTTATGTTGAATAAATTGGCACTAACTGGATTAAAGCATGATTCAATTTGTAATCGGTTTTGCTATTTCCATATGGCCAGAACTGTGGGGTTATGTGGAAAGGCACTGGATGAAATCTAGACAAAGTGGATGAGTTTGGCCACTTGCCCTGTCAGCCTAAGTCAGCATGTCTGCCAGGTCAGGGGAAGGAGATCCTGGAGGGGAACAGAAAACATATGATATCTTAAGTGACGATGAATAAACCTACAGCTGGATCAATACAATTTTCTATGTCAGAAGGGGATTTTCCTGTATTTGCACTTTCAAGGAGATATATATTAAATGGAAGGTCACTTAAGCACCAGAGTGGTATTTTCTGCTGTGAGACAGAGATGGAGAGCTCATGAATTATAATTTGGATAATATTTACAATAGCTAACATTTCTTATACTCCTTGCAAGGCCTAGGACTTTTCTTGACACTTTACATGTATTAGTTGGATTAGTTACCAACAAGCCTAAAATAAGGGTACTGTTAATATCCTTATTTAATATAAGTGAGCAAAATGGGATGTGTAGTAGTTGAATAATTTGCCCCCGGTAAGTTATTACTTGCTCATCTAGTAAAACCTAGGTGATAGGTCCTTCAAGACTATGGATCTCTCTTGGTTAAGAGACAAGAGCCCCATAGAAGCCCAATTTGGGACTTTATTCCCTCCCTATCCTTTTCCTCTGATCCTATACACATACCTGCAAATAGAAAAAGAAGCCCTGGAACACATGGACTGTGTTCCCCATGCCCCATAGCTTGGAATCTCTAGTCTTAATTATTTTCCGTGGTGTTTTCTGTCCTATTGTTTCATACCTGGTTGTTTCCTCTCAGCCATTTTTCTGCTTAACGTATAGTCATGTTGCTCTTTGCTTTTGATTGATAAGCCTCTTTTGTCAGTATCTCAGCTTCACAAGTTGGCTCCCCACTGCTCAGGTTGGGTAGAGAATGAAGATGAGCCAAAAATGAAGAAGAAAAAGAATAGAGACTTTTTGAACTAGACACCTTGATAACATTAAATAAAAAGACTGAGGTGAATAAATTGGAAGCCTAGGAGAATTGTTCTATTTGAATTGTAAGATTCTTGATCAGGATTAATTTCGGGTGATAATATAATCCAGAACAGAGTTAGCAGAGAGTAAATCAATTGGGATAGCATAGAAGGGCTACATTATTGAATCTTAAAAAAAGACACTAATCTAACAGTTAATATTAGTTAGCATTTGGATTTAAAGAATTTAAGTGGACTAGATACTAAATTCTTTTAAGAATGGCAAGAATTCACCTGGTAGTTGGTATACAATGTTAGTTATGAGGGGGAAAGGTGGTATAACCAGTGGGTATAGCACTCAAAGAGAGAATATCTTGTTCTAGTTTGTTGTTGCAGGTGCATTTGAATATGGTTCCACAAAATATCAAAATTTTCTAAGAAATATTTAATTCAAAATAGTGTCTAACTGATAGCCCTCATTGGACTAACTAAAATACCCATGAACCATCCTTCTCTGTAGCATTTGTGGCACCCAGAGCAGGAGAACCACATACCTTAGGTCTGAATAGTTTGAAATCATAAATTAAGCTATGGCCAGTGTTTGACTCTGTAGCTTAGTTCCTGGGCACATTTGTGTTATATGGAGGCTAAAAGAAATGTGTCCTGCCCCAGGCAAGCCCTGCCCTGTAGCTTGATTGGGATAGATCTGCTGGGACAAGCAGAAGCAAAAAAGTCAAGTTCCTCAGGGAGCCAGATCAGATCAATTTCCCTGCTACCCTTAATCCACCTCATTTCACATTTTTGACTGAATTATGCAGACAGTTCAAAGTACCTCCTAAAATGCATGGGGGAGAAGAGATGGCTGGAGAGAGTACTGTTACCTATGGTCCTAGTCTGCTTAGACTTCTGCTTTGGGTGGTTGGGGGTAATAACAAAGAAAAAAAAAAGCTACTTTTTCTTTCTGGTCATACTAAAGTACTCTTAACCCCAACTATTCTGGCCTGGTGGTGGGAAATGGAGGTAGAGGACACAAATTATTCATTTTTTGACCTTATCATTTCAAGAAAGACAAATTAAATTATGCATTAAAATGCATACATTTAACCATCTTTAGATGTAGACTACATAGAAGAGTTCCCATTAAAAATGCCAACCTAAAAAATAAATAAATAAATAAATAAATAAATAAATAAATAAATAAATAAATAAAAAATAAAAATGCCAACCTACTACATTTCTCCACTTCTAAGACCTAAAGTTTAAAATTACTGACAAGGCAATTTTTTTTTTTTTTTTTAAAGCACAAAAACCATAATGCCTCAAAAACAAGAATGGAAAGAACAGCAAAAATTCATGAAGTTGATTATCACAGGGCAAGTATATAAATGGTAATGGCTTTAATGATTAAACAGAAGATGAGCCATAAACAATAGAGGGGAAAATGGAAAACTAAGCCTGATATAAAAGAATTCTCACAATGCTCAGAAACTGGTACTAATGATTGCCTCTGGACTCAGAGATGAAAGACACATGGAATACAGTAAGGAGGGGAGCTTTAAATCTCATTGAAGATTAGTTAGATTCTCTATTCTGCTACTAATATAGAGATTCTCTGCCAAAGTGCCCCACTGAGTCACCGCGTAATTTCAATGTCTTAACAACAGATGCACAACTTCTAACCCCCTTTTTTATATTAAGTATCAGCAGACAAGGAAAATTACCAGATTATCTGAGGGAAAGCTCTAATAAGGAAAAAAGAGCCAAATACAAGCATAAGTAAGTCAAAGCAACTTTGAGAAAACAGAGCTTTGTTTTATAGGACGAGAAAACATGAAAAACTATTTGCCTAATGGCTTCAGGTGAATAAATAAAGATATTGCATTATTTAAGCAGGTATGGAATATAATAAGAAATAGTCAGAAAACAAAAAGGAACGTTTAGAAATAGCAACAGTGAGATCCCTGGGTGGCTCAGCGGTTTGGCGCCTGCCTTTGGCCCAGAGTGTGATTCTGGATTCCCGGGATTGAGTCCCACATCCGGCTCCCAGCATGGAGCCTGCTTCTCCCTCCCCCTGTGTCTCTGTCTCTGCCTCTCTCTCTCTCTCTCTCTTTTCTCTATGTCTATCATAAATAAATAAATAAATAAATAAATAAACCTTTAAAAAAAAAGAAATAGCAACAGAGAAAGAAGAATTGAAAAACTCAGAGTGTTTGTATAGTGAATTTGAGGGAAATTCACAGAGAGTGGGGCAAAGCAATGAAGAGATGCATAATAGAAAAGAAAATTAGGAAATTGGCTGGCTTGGTCGATAGCCAAATATTGAGTTCTACAATGACTTTAAAAGGAAAACAGAGGGATCCCTGGGTGACTCAGTGGTTCAGCACCTCCCTTCAGTGGAGGGCATGATCCTGGAGACCCAGGATCGGGTCCCACGTCGGGCTCCCTGCACGGAGCCTGCTTCTCCCTCTGCCTGTGTCTCTGCCTCTCTCTCTCTCTCTGTGTGTCTTTCATGAATAAATAAATAAAATCTTAAAAAAATAAAATAAATAAAAGGAAAACGGAATTGAGGAAATCATCAATAAAATATTTGCATATTCCATAAAAATAGTATGTAGAACCGAAGATACCAGTTGCCAGGGTAAAAAAAGCCTGATAAGTATCTGGCATGATGAATAAAAGTAGAACCTGCCAAGTCAAATCTTTGTGAGGATCATGTGGACAAAGAGGAGACTCCACAAGCTTCTTTTTTAAAAGTTTGTTTTACCTAAGTATTTTTATTGAGATATAATTGACACCTAGCATTGTATAAGTTTAAGATCTATGATATGTTGATTTGCTTTATATATTGCAGTGTGGTTGCCTTAGCTAACACCTCTATCACGTCACAGAATTATCATTTCTTTTTTATGGTAAGAATCTCAAAAAAAAAAAAAAAAAAAAGAATCTCAAAAATCTGGTCTCCCAGGAACTCTGAAGCATATAATACAGTATTGCTGACCATAAAAACTCTGGTATGTATTAGATCTCCAGGATTTATGCATCTTATTACTGAAAGTTTATATACTTTAACAACATCTCCCCAATTCCATAACCCCAGCCTCTGGCAACCACCATCCTACTCCCTCTTTCTACCAGTTCAGAGTTTTAGATTCCACATATAAGTGATATTATGCAATATTTATCTTTCCCTGTCTGGCTTACATCATTAAGCATATTGCCTTCAAAGTCCATCCAAGTTGTTACAAATGAGAGTTCCTTCTTTTTCACAGTTCAATAATATTCCACAGTATATACACTCAATTCCTAATTTATGATGGTTCGATTTAATGATTTTTCCACTTTGCAATGGTAAGTGATACATATTCAGTAGAAACTGTACTTTGAATTGTGATTGTTTTCCTGGGCTAACAATATGCTGTGTCATATCCTCCCGTGTGCTAAGCAGCCCCCAGTCAGCTGCATGATCACAAATCTAAACAACTGATACACTTAAAACGATTCTGTTTGCATACACGCATTCTGTTTTTCACTTTCCGTACACTACTTAATAAATTACATGACATATTCAACACATTATTACAAAATAAGCTTTGTATTAGGTAGTTTTGCCCAATATAAGTGTTTTGAGCACACTTAAGGTAGACTAAGCTAATCTGTGATGTTTGAAGGACTAGGGGTATTAAGTACATTTTCAGTTTTGATATTTTCAATTTATGATGGGTTTATTGGGATGTAACCCCCTCATAAGCTGAAGAAGAACTGTGCGTGTGTGTGCATGTATATTCTTTATCCATTCACCTGTGGAGGGACAGATTTGTTTCCATGGCATAGCTATTATGAATCATGCTGCTGTAAACATGAGAAGGCAGATATCTTTTCAATATTCCATTTTAACTTCCTCTGGATATATTCCCAGAAGTAGGATTCTTGCATCGTACGGTAGTTTTATTTTAATTTTTTGAGGAACCTCCATACTATTTTCCATAGTGGCTGAATCAATCTACATTCCCATCAACAGTGCTCAAGGATTCCCCTTTTTCCACATCCTTGCTAACACTCGTTATCTCTTCTCCTCATAATGATAACCATTCTAATAGGTATGAAGTGATACCTCATTGGAGTTTTGATTTGTGTTTCTCTGATAACTAGTGATGTTAAGAATTTTTTCATGTATCTGTTGGCCATTTGGATGTCTTCTCCAGAAAAATGTCTGTTTCTCTTTCATTTTCAAATCCTTACAGAAACAAGGAAATACTAGGTGTTTCCCAACACTTCTTTCCCAAACTCCTTTGTTTTAGTCGATGGAATCATTACTCCAATTGTCCAGCCTTCATCTTTCCTTTTCACACATGAAATTAATTGGTTATCAAATCCTGTCAGCTCTTCTTTTGAAGCAGATCCAGATTTCAACCATTTCTCACCATCTTCTCTGCTCTTTGGTTCAATTTACCATCCACCATACCTGGATTAATGTAACTAACTTTCTCAAATGATCTTACTGCTCCTCATCCCCCCCCCCCCCCCACCAAATTCTCTTCATGTGGCAATCCAAACAATCCTTTAATATGCCCATATATTTCATTCCTCTGCCTTGGGGTGTTTTTCTTATCCAGAGGAAGTTCTTAAGTTCTTTCACTAGGCATTGTATGGTTCTACAGTTCTACTCCACCACTTTTCTGATTTCTCCTACTGCTCCTCTCCTTGCTTGCTCTCCTCTCCTCATTCTAGCCTCTTTGGTTGTACAAACACACAGGACTAATACACCACCTGTGAACACTTTGTAACCTTGGCTTGGAATGCTCTTTCAGCAAATACTCAGAAAGCCTGCTTCCTTGCCTCCTTTGAGGCTCTGTGCAAATGCTACCTATCTAAGATGCACACTTTTTCTCTACCTTGCTTTTTACATATTACAGATGTATTTTTTTTTTTTGAGATTTTATTTATTCAAGAGACAGAGAGAGAGAGAGAGAGAGAGAGAAGAGGGAGAAGCAGGCTCCATGCAGGGAGCCTGATGTGGGACTCGATTCAGGGACTCCAGGATCACATCCTGGGCTGAAGGCAGGCGCCAAACTGCTGAGCCACCCAGGGATCCCCCAGATGTATTTTTTTTAAAGAATTTCTTTATTTATTCATGAGAGAGGCAGAAACATAGGCAGAGGGAGAAGCAGAGGGAGCCTGATGCGAGACTGAATCCTAGGACCCTGGGACCATACCTGAGTCAAAGGTAGATACTGAGCCACCCAGGCATCCCAGATGTATTGTTTTTTTTTTTTTTTTTTTTTATTGTCAGCTTCTTCCCACTAGAGCATAAACTCCATGAGGACTTTGTTTTATTCATGTTGTATCCCCAGTTCATAGGACAGTGATGGCACAGAAAAAGGATTCTTTTTAAGTGAACAAATATTAAACATCGAAATTTGCCGACCAGATCCATAATGAATCCAATCGCAAACAAACAAACAAAAAACACACAGAAATGTAAATGGAATGGGGGGGACATTTGAAAATTAAATGAGTTCTAAAGAGAAGTGGAGGCCAAAATACTAACATTATAAAAGATAGAATTTCAAATAGAAATTATAAAAAAAGGTAGAGCATGTAAATTGTGAGGAAGTACAATTCAGTTCTAACATTGTTATCATGAAATGTCATGACTATTTTGCACTAAACATTATCTTGATTCAAATACATATAAAGGTAAAGATGTAGAAGTGAAATAAAAACTGAGATTTCACAAGAAATCTGGAGGAGGAGATATCATGGTTTTCTACTCTCAGTATCTTCTCTTTTGTTTCTTAGCAACTGATTTTATTGTAAATACAGAATGTTAAGTGGAGATATTCTCAGGCAGAATGATTTAGAGAAAATTCTCCTTGGAATTTTAGAAATTTACAGCTTTTGTGTCATGTTGCCCAACAGTATCCCTGTTGGCCTCTAGTGATAAATGTTGTGTTTGGGGTTAGGAAATGTTTACTTACTTGAGAAATATGGTTTCCGACTCTTCCCCTCGCCCTCTGGCCAGCCACTTTCTATATCTTAATTAATTAATTAATTTTTCCTAGGGGCACCACAGGTCCAATTTAAGTACAATAGAAAATTCAGTCATTTTCTTTAATTTTTATTCTTCTAAAATGATACAGAAGTAAAGTTACATACAGAATTACCTTTCTCGTGCCTTACAATCAGTAAAACACTGATCCTTCTTTCATCATTTGATTTTAGTAGCTAATTTCTCTGATTTTCTTATCAACTCATTATTTCATCCTTTTTTCTCTAGTCCTCATATATAAGTCTCAAACCATTATTGGGCACTGTGTGGCTGGGAAATTGCTTTCTTTTCTCAAGGCTAATTTATAGTCATGTTTTCTTTCAGGAACCATCTTTTTTCTTAATCATCTACAAGTAATCTTTATGTTTTTGTTTTATAATTTGGTAGCATTTGATATATTGCTGTAATTATTTTAATAGTAAAACCAAATTATTGCATCACTATTGTCTCAGAAAAGTCCTTATGAGGTGAAATTGAGCTAAAGCCTGTATTATAATAAAGGACTTCAGGGAAAAAGGCTTAGATATGCAATTAAGAAGCTTAAACATATAAAGAAAAGCTCTTTAGTTTAAAAGGGGGAATTTGGGAGATTTCATTTTGATTTTCTTTCTGATCATGTTAAAGGCGACCTTGAGAGATACCTTGTTCATGGCAAATGCCAGTGTTATGTTCTTGACCCAAATTTTGTCACAACAGCTTTGAGTTCAAAGTTCCTTGAAGATTTGAAGGGTTCTTAAAATATGATTTTTCATATTTGCACATAGTACAAAGAGCAACCATATAGCCTACGTAACTACTTCAATAGAGAACTGTGATCTGTTGCACTACAAAGGGACTAGACCACTAAAGAAACCAAGCCTAATATAATTTGATAAATTTAGCAGTTCTTAATTTTGAATCCAGTGCTAAAGCTCTCAATGTTCCTTAAGCCAATGCTAGCAATTCCCAGGACAGCGAAGATATGCTTTAAATCATTATGCATATTACTTTCGCCTTTACTAATTTCCTACTTTCTGTATTATTTTAGCTTCTCAACTTGGTTCTCTGCACATCTTTTCCTCTGCAACTTTTCTAATATAAATATCCATATTAGCAATCGATCAGACCTCTTTTCATTGTGTTATTTTATCCTTCTTTAAAGTCAAACTGAATGGCAATCACGTTTTATTTTTGGGCAAATTGCCTTTGATAAACAAATTACCCAAACCACTCACAGTCCTCGCGCTACACTTCAAACTCCTCTGCACATTAGGATAAATGAGCATCACCACTTGCTGAAAAGGATTCTACCCTGGTGTATTCTATGTCTTAATTCTGAAATTTCCTTCATAGGCAGTTCTCCAGCTGACACATATCTTCTGATCCATCACTGTCCCTCTGCAGCACAGCCACTGCTCTAACAGTAACTCCCACTTTGTCTACTGCATTAACTCCAGGATTGCTACCCAGCTGGTTCTCTGTAGTCAGCAACATCCACGCCATCGCTATCCTTGGAAAGGCAAACAGCCTATAGCTATACTGGCATCTATGCCCCATACCGGACTGTGCACTCTCTTCACGTCTCTCCATGGCTGATGCCACAGAACTTACCACACACCTTGTCTTACTGAGCTCACCCTCCACATGTTGGTTGGTCATTGCTTGGTCATTCTCACCTTCATCTGTTATTCATTTCCATAATAATACTCTAGTTGTGAAAGCTTGACAGGTCTCAGGCCTCTCCCTTTTATGGCATTTTCTGTCCCAGAGAGTTTATGCATTCTTACCTCTTCAATGATCACCTCTAAGGATTTGGTATATAAATTCTATAGAATTTATGTCTGATAATAACTAAGAACTCCCCACGTTAGTACTTGTATGTCTTGTGATTACATGGGCAGTATTTTTCATATTTTATAACTACACATCCCTCAACCACTGCAACACAGGCACATGTACCCACCCACACATTCATATGCATATGATATGAATATTCACACCGAAATTGCAGCCTGCATGCTGTGATTTTCCCTCAAAATCCTAAAAATAAAATTATTCCTTTTACCTTGACCACAGAAATCCCTAAAAACTACTTCTATATTTAACCTGGTCTCTGAGACATTTATCATTGTTGACCATTTACATTCCCTTTTCATAAAATCTTCTGTCTTCGATTCCACCACCTTTTTGATGTTCCTCTGTTTCTCTGGATGCTTCTCATCAGTAGGCTTCCAAATATTACAGGTCTCTAGATTTCAGGCACAGGCTTTTCTCAGTCTCTGATTTCCTTGCTGGTCAGAGACAGGTGGGTAGCAGAGGGCAGTGCTGGGGAGCGGGGGGAGATGAGATGTGCTGTTACCTCACCTGCCATTGGTCTTGCCCATTTCTAATCCCACCTGTCCAGGTTACTGGAAATCTCTGTGACTGTCTTAATTTACTTTAAGTAATTCATTTTCTGCTTTATTCACCTATGAATATTTTCTGTAGTTTGCTTTTGATATAATGATTTATGATTCCCATCCTATAGGATAGAAAATTGATTGTAAGGGAGGTTGAGAAACTGGTGTTTAACTAAAATAATTCGATTCTAGCATTCAGGCTCATCAACACATAATCTGTCTTACTCTTTTCCAGAGAAACATAAATAGTTGGAAAGCTTCTTAACTTAACCTCTTTAATTATTCTATTAATTTTTTCTAAGTAATGCTGATACATTTTGTGTAATCTTATACATTTTGCACTCATTCTTAGATCACTCATTTCTATCTCAAAGGAGGTGATATCTTCCTCTTCCCAATACTGACAACCCCCTTTGAGATCTGGTTCCTAAACTGTTCTTCTGCTGTAACCATTTGGGTCTAGCAACCAGCCGCTTTTCTTCTGACTTCTTTGTCTTTACATAATTTTTTTTTTCTGTGAGAAATCATTCCTCCATCCCTCCCATTACTGCGAAATATCCACTATCTTCACTACCAAGATTTTGCAAATATGATCTCTTCTCTAGTTGTCATGTTAAATTCTCCAATTCCCAATCACTTACTAAGACATAGAAATCTGCTTCTCCCTAACACTGCTTAATATAAGTGTTCCAGAAATTCCTATTGACTGCCTGATGGTCAAATCTTAGGGAAGCATGTCATTGTTTATCATACTGATCTTTTTTAAAGCACTGGGCATTGTTGATTCTTCTTTAAAACTAGCCTCCCTTTCGTTTCATGAAACCAGTCTCTCTGTTTTCCTAAATCTCTGCTAATACTTTAAGTTGATATTTGTGGTTCTTTCATCCCCCTTCTTAGAGTTTATTAGCACTCAGACATAGTGCTCATTTCTCATTTTATTCTCTAGGCTCCTATATTAATGTGCATACAAGTCATTGGGAGATCTTCTGTTTTTTCTTTTTCTTTTTTTCTTTTTTATTGGAGTTCAATTTGCCAACTTATAGCATAACACCCAGTGCTCATCCCGCCAAGTGCCCCCCTCAGTGCGTCACCCAGTCACCCCAACCACCTGCCCACAGCCCTTTCCACTACGCCCTTGTTCGTTTCTCAGAGTTAGGTGTCTCTCATGTTTTGTCACCCTCACTGATATTTTCACTGATTTTCTCTCCTTTCCCCTTTATCTCTGGGAGATCTTCTTAAGCTGCAGTTGTGACCCAGAAGGTCAGAGTGGGGTCCAAGATCCTGATTCTGTGTTAAGTTCCTGGAAGAACCACACTCTGAGTAATAAAATAAGAGGCATTTTATCTCTGTATTCACTCTCATCTCTGTATATTCTGAAAACTACCAGGCCTATCTGTATCCTGGGTTTTTTTTTCCTGAGTACTATACCCTGTCTGACTTTTCAAATCAGATGTCTTTCTGGTGTTTATTCATATGAGAAATAATTTACACTGCAACCATTATCATTCACATAATTGCTCTCTGTATTTTCTGTATTACTTCAAAAATATTGCTTAATCCTAAAATAATTTTATAGGGATTATGGTAAGAATATTACTTAATGTTATATTTATGTATTCCTATATTTTCTGTTCGAATGAAGTAAAACTTCAAACAATGTTATGTCATTCTGAGAAAGCCATATCATAAAATAAACGGTATAATTCCAATCAGTATTAATTTAAATTTCCATTATACAATTATGGATGCAACCAAATATATTAGTCTAAAATAAATCTTTAGTTTCTAAAGTTCAGGTACATTTTTTTGTCACTTCCATATTGAATTGTACTAAGTATAGGAAATAGAGATTTTGTCAGCAATCTAAAAATATATTCTTGAGAAAACTGCTTAGAGAGTCATACCAAATATAAATATACTTGAAACAAAAACTAAATGGTAAGTAGGTGTTTAGGTTTTAAAAATGGGATCTGTAAAGAAGTTTATTAGGATGACACGTTGTTTACACTTTAGGCATTTGATATTTATTTCTAGCCTCTTTACTTAGGATAAGATCAGGATAAATGAAGCAAGAAGGCCACAGTTATTGATGGTCCATTGAGTACACATGTTTACAGGGAATTTCCTTTTTCAAAGCCTCCTCATAAATCAATATCGAAGTTTATTTTATTATCCCTAAGTAAACTTTATTTTAGCTAACTGATAATCATTCATTACTGAGCTATTTTAGCTGGTCAAGTTGACACAAAATATACTCTGCTCTTTGGTTCAAATGAACATTAGTAGCTGCACAACATTCTTTGTATGAAAAAGAACTGTAAATATCCATATGCATTAGTGTGGTTCAAATGAACCATTCTTTGATGTGTCTGCACAAATAAAGCTAAGTTTAGATGATTCTCAGCTGTTCATCAGAAAAATATCCTAAATCCTGCTTCCAGATACTTTATTGAAATTGCTGGTTTCTCTTGTCCTTTCAGGCTTTATTTGCATGGAAGGAGTAATAGACTTGAGTCACTTTCCTCCAATTTCCATGACCTGAGATGTATAATTTATCCAAACTTATAGAAACCTCTTCCCTATATAAATACTTAAAAACAGTCTATATGGTAATGTTATAGATAACAAACAAATAAGAAGATTGGAGAGAAGAAATGATTGAATGATAAGCACAACTGGAAAGTTGAATCAATATGACTGATATTTGCTTTCTGTAATATTTTGGTCAAATCCTATAACAGTTCTCTCAATTTTCTTTCTTCTTTTAAATATACCAGTGGTTCTTTATGTTGACAAGTTGTGCTACTTGAATGCTTAACATCCTGTAGCTCTATGCCAAGCTTGCTTGCTCATTCATTTCTTTATTTCACAGTTTATTGTGTGCCTATGATATTTCAGACACTTTTAAGGTGCCACAAGAGAAATAAGATCTCTAATTTCATCACTCTTAAATTCTAGCTAGGGAAAGCGGGTATTTAACAGATAAGCAAAGGAAATTATAATCCTGGTTAATGAAAATTTCTCTAAGGGATATAAATTATAATATGGGGAGGACAATGGTATGGCAATTTCAGTGGTCAAAAATCTGTGAGAGATGACATTATCACTGAATCCAACATTTGAAGATCAAGGGAAATGATATTTCGTGCAGAGGGAACATCAGTGCAAAGGCTCTGAGGTTGAATCTGAGCCCACAGGTTCAATGAGTGACTAGAGCCTCATTAACAAAAGGAAACTCTGTGATACATGAATTAATATAGTTAGGAAGAGGCTTGTTGGACTTTGTTAGCCATTATAAGAAATTAGGTTTTATTCTAACTACAATGAAAAAAAACATTAAAAGAACTTAAACTGAAGGTGGTGTAATCTGATTTATATTTGGAAGATATCTCTGGCTATCAGCTTGGATACTATTGCCACAGTCCAAGTGAGTAATGAGCATGCCTCATGCCAAATTTGTCACAATGGTGATGTTGAGAAATTATTAGATGGAAGATGTATGCCCATGGTAAAGTTGACTAGGACTTGCTGACTTATTGAATGTACAGTATGAAGGTGAAAGACATAACTATGCCTACTTGGCTGAGCAACTGCTTGGTAGTGTTACCATTAATTGAGGTAGAGAAGACAAGGAAGAAAAGAATGGTAGGAAGAAGAGTTTGAATGAAAACCCACATTTCAGTTTGAGACCTGTTGAATATTACTATATTTGTGTATGATCTTACCCATGCTAAATGCCACTTTTAATCAAATAATCACTTATTTTACTTGTAACAGGTTTCCCCCTTGAAAGTGCCCACTTCTTACCTAGGCTTTATAGATCCAACTACAACAGAATGCAAAGAGTTTATTCTTTGTACAGCTCGCATCAAAATTTCCTTTAGGGAAGGAGTCAGTTTATCAAGAAAGTGGCTTAATGAGCTCAGTTAAGGAGATGAGATAAGGCATTCCCACAGAGTATGATGGTTGTTTGGTGTCAAATCTGGATAGTTCTGCTGAGGATAAAAGAGGTTGTTTTCCCAGAAGAAACAACAGAGGAATGGGAGGAGAAAAGGCTGGAGCAAGTGAAAGATACTGTCGAAGACCACTTGCCCTACCATGTCATCCTGTCATGTTCTCTTTAATCTTAACTAAAGCAATAACAGTAATAGCACCTTAGCTTTTTTGATATGTGCATATGCATAAATGATTAAAAGGCTGGCAAGGCTGTAGAAGCATGAGTCACAGGTTAGCTGGAAATTAAGGATTGGTCATCTCTACACACTGGTGTAGCCTTATGTGAGAAGTTAAATGTGATCTTAAACTGAATCATGTCAAAAGGTTAGGAAGGCACCATGAGAAAGATTCAAAGGAGTTTTGAATTTTAAGTAATGTAATCAAAAATGCTAGAAGGACAGGTAAACAAAACAACAAAGTTATAAATTGGCAAAATGAATAAGGTGTAACATGGGATGGGGAGCTCAGATCCACAGATGAGTGCCCTGCTTTTGTACTATTACATTTTGGAGGTCTCGAGCTCCATGTATCTTGTTCCTGGAAGGTCTTCTAGTCTTCTGTTTGAATGTACATATACAGAAGATATGGATCAGGACAATATGGACAACGTACTTGGCTGCCCAAATCCTTCTTTGGGTCCTCAATATGAAAACAAGACATTATCTCACATGATGTTTTTTATCTTAAAAAAAAAAAAGGAGGGGGGTATAAAGTAGGAAATGGCCTTTATCTCTATTAAAAGTTTTCAAATCGCTTTACAGAAAAGAGAAAGGAACAGGAGAAGAAAATCCTTCTTGTCAGCCAGGCAGAGAGATAGAGAACTTTAAGTTTGTTTTGCTATGTATATGCTTTTCCTTTTTTTCTATCAGTATTTGTTTCATATAAAACATCTGCTCACTGCTCACATCAAACATTTGGATGATCCATATAGCCTCTTGCAATGTGTCTTTCTTTCAAATAGATGGTGATGGTGGGTGGGGTAAGGAGGAGAGTTCTGTTAAACTAGTCCTATGAGTGTGTGCACTGTAATCTCCAGATCTTTCAGGCCTTCTGCTGCGGTTCTCCCTGGCATTAAAGGTTCCCTGGGTGGTCTAACAGATGATTCCTGACACAAAAATTCAAACTGTAGGGTGATAAATTACTTTATAAAACAGATTTCAAATCCAGCAATGTGAAGATGCGTTTTAAAATAATAAACTGAATCAGATTTTTTCAGCCATTTTTAAAATTTACCTTAAGTACTTAAAAGTGAAGTAAATCATTGAAATAGATATAAAGTTCTCTATACTTAAAATGAAATATGAAGATAATATCATTTGAGGAAGAACAATTGTATGTAAACAGCTATAATTATAAATATTGGTAAAGGAAAAAAAATAGAAGAAACTATGTTATCTAGGCCCTCAAACCACAAAGGCAACATTTTGCAATGTAAGAAAAAAAGAAAGCATACCTTAATCTGAAAGATATTTTCTAAGCTATTAAAACAAAATGTGTCTTTACTTTGCTATAGAAAAGAGATGATTCTTTTGATTTTAGGTTCACAGTTACAACCCTGAAAATAAAGCTGCATTTTGTGAAGCTTTAAAAGTAATATCCATAACTGGTTATAAATCCAAGTGACATTTTAATAATGCTTACAGTCAGAGTCTTTGGGTTCCATTTCCCCCTTTGCCAGTTAAAAGGTATGAGACTTGGGGCTAAATATTCAAACTCTCTGGACCTTTGTGTCTACAGCTGTAAAATAAGGAAATTAATAATATCTACATGAACTAATCCTCACCATAGGATTTTGGAAATAAGCCTTTCACATGTTGATGGAGACATGGATAAATAATTTACAGGTGTAAATGGGACATCACATGGACAATACCCAGAACACAATGACATCTTGCTTACTCATGACAGCACCATCATTGACTGAGTTGAAATTGGAGAGATTTGGGGGATCAAGTGATTATAGCTCTTGCTTGATATGGTGACCATTGTGACTACTGTGTCCTGGACTAGCTTCTTCTGACTTCTCTAGAAGATTTTATAGAAAGGAAAAGTCAAACTAACAATTTTGAATCTCCAAAAATGCATCGGTAGAGAATCCAAAGACTGTATGGAATTTCTTAAAAACAAAACAAAACAAAAACGAACAAAAAAACCCTTATCTTCTATAATCTTGGCTGACATTGGCCCCAAGTCCAGACTGTTAATGTTGTAGACTTGCGACACCAAATATCACTTGCCTCAAGCCTCACCTATATACTGAGGGGAAAAGTTAGAAAACCCTAAGATGTAGAATGAAGATACTTGAGCCACAACAATAAGGTCTGAGATTTTGAACTTCCACAAGATCTGAAATGATCTTATTTGTTAGAAGACATCTTTCTTCTTTCTGATGGAATCAGACCATATTTGATCAAACTCAGCCAGGCATTATTCAAAATGAATAACTCTTATTTCTAGGTTCATAGAGAGAGTTGGATCACAGAATTTCCTAGATGGAGTAGTGTGAGGTCTTCCACGAAATTAGAGAATTATAGCCAAAAGAAATTGGAAGATCTTGCCAATTTTTATTGGCAAATATGCAAAATGGATTCTAATGCTATTAGACAGAAATGTAAGATTGGATCATTAGTGTTAAATTCACTCACCCAGAAAGAAAGACTGAATATGTTGGCCCAAGTTCCTGGGAGTGGCATTGAAAGTTGGATTCAGCAGTAGCATACTATATAGGAAAGGTTTTGGAAGTACAGGACAATGGGAATTTTGGAACGGATTGAGTATGTACAAACTCTCAGGTATTCCTTAACCACCTTTCCCAGAAAGAGTCCAAAGGACTATTAATGCATAAGAAATACACTGGTAAAGAAAAAAGAAAAAAGAAAAAAGAAAAAAAATACACTGGTTTTCTTCAGATGTCCAATATAATTGTAAGGGTCCACAAAATGTCCCCTCAAAATTCAAATGTTGAAACTCTTACTCTAGTATCTCAGGATGTGACTGTATTTGAAGACAGAACCTTTAAAGAGGCAATGAAGTTAAAATGGATTAGGGTGGGCCCTAATCCAATCTGCCTGGTGTCCGTATAAGAAGAGATTAAAATAAAAAGAGACACCAAGGATTCAGGCCCACAGAGAAAAGGCCATATGAGGACAGAGCAAGAAGCAACCATTTGCAAGTCAAGGAGAGGTCTCAGGAGAAATGGACCAACACCTTGATCTTAGACTTTTGGGCTCCAGAATTGTGAGATATAAATGTTCGCTGTTCAAGCCATCCAGTCTGTGGTATTGTGTTATGGCAGTCTTGACAAGCAACCCAACAAAAATGGAGAAAAGCTACAGTAGAATTTGTTTCCCATGGTTTGTAAGAACAGTGGGACTCAGGCAATGTCTGGGTGGCTCAGGGGTTGAGCATCTGCTTGTCTGCTTGAGCGTGATGCCAGGCCCAGGGATTGAGTTCCAAGTGGGGCTCCCTATGAGGAGCCTCTCTCTCTCTCTCTCTCTCTCTCTCTCTCTCTCTGTCCTTCATGAATAAACAGATAAAAATCTTAAAAAAAGAAAGAACAGTGGGACTCAGAAGTGGTGATGTCCAAGCAGAGCATAGACCTTTCGCATACAAGGTGGTTGAATTCACCATAATAAACCACAGGATAGAAATGTTGATCAGAGTATTCTGGTCCATAGCATCTGGTGGTGGCAAATTGATCATGGTGTGTTTAAAAATAAAATAGGCGCACACTAAGCTACTGTTTGATCTATGTGAGTTGTAAAATTCTAGGCCAGATAGGAGGGACATGATTCGAGTAACTATAATGGGGACTTACTGCCTCTTAGCCAGGAGATTGACAGGGAGGCCAGGTCCTATTAAGAAATGTTCCTGAAACGTAGCCACAGGTAAATCTTCCTCCTAAGACTTTAGCAGAGGGCTTAAAACCATTTACCAGGGTACTGTACATGAGGGAAACAGAATTGTCCAAAAGTTTGGGGAGTTATTAAATACTAGCACTGACATGACAAAAATACCACCGTAGTGCACAGGTAAAGTAGGGCTTATGAAAGTCAGTGATAAACGGAGTCTTGGCTCACACCAATCTCGGTGGGGCCTGGCAGATTTAGATTCATTGTGTCTATTTCCCAAGGCCAGAGTTTATAGTGGGACTATATTTTACTATTGTGTATTTTAAAATTTATCTTCAAAATTCTTTCAGTTTTATTGTATAATTTGAGACTATGTTGCTAAGTACATTGATTTTTTTTTGGGTAAGAGCTATAATTTTAAGAAGTGGGAAAAAAGCTTCTGGAACTTCTCACCTTGATGCCCCCATCAAAATAGTACTTCCGATGTGTGCTCCGACTCAACATTCCTAGAGGAATTGCAGAGATTAATGCCACTGTCAAAGAGCTGT
This sequence comes from Vulpes vulpes, assembly GCF_048418805.1. Lineage (NCBI taxonomy): Eukaryota > Metazoa > Chordata > Mammalia > Carnivora > Canidae > Vulpes > Vulpes vulpes. Next base: position 101,976,584 of record NC_132784.1, on the reverse strand, counting down.
AGGATGAAGGGTCTTGACCTCTACCTTATTTCAATTAACATGTCTGTTTGAGCAAACACTGCCATAGTCTGGGATCAAATAATTCTGCTGTTAATTGCTTAATAATCAGAAGGGAGAGGAAAAGAAGCCAGTTTGCCTTTATTCTTTAATCACTCAGACAGGGTGCACTACTCTTTATAGGCTTCATTTGTACTTTGAGGACACCCAGAATGGCTTCCATCTTTGACAACTCACTTTTGTGCATGTTTTGAGGTCTGCTTCTTTCTTTGTCACTCAGATCCTGTCTCCTTTTCTTTTTAAGTTTCCTCAGCTGTTGGAGTTTAATAACATGACTTCCTCTTATTTTCTACCGCCATTATGGATTTATTAATTGTCAGTCCATTTTAAGTATTTGCAATAGAAAAGTAAGGTGGGGGAAAAATAAAGAAAAGTAAGGTGGGAACAAAAGCTCTGTTTACATCTGATTAGGAAGTTTTTCCCTCATTTTTTCTTTAGCTAATATATATGTTAATATACTAACTTATGCTGTATATGCATTGCATTATGAGAATGTTTTATACCATTAATTTTCAATCGTAGAATAGCAAATATTTAAATAGACAAACCATATAGTATCTGACCATAATGTTGTCATTAGAAATTTAGATTGTTTTTAAATCTTTACCATTTTACATGGTTCTAAAATGAGTATTTTTCTCCAAAACAATCTCTCATATTTATGATTAGTATTTTAGGAGGGAAATCACCTTAGCAAAGTATCTGTATCTTTTAAGAGTTGCACATTGCCCAATTGATTTCCAGAAAGTGTGAACCTGAATATCTGACTAGCAGGTTGTATATGCAAATATCCATCACATTTCTCTCTTGCTAGCACTTGGTAATATGCTTTAAAAAAAAAAAAAAAAAGCTTGATAGATTTTTTTTTTTAAAGATACCTTTTTTACTCTTTTCATGAGTTTTTAGTGAGCAATTATTAATATGACAGATCATGTTCAGGTGTCTGGGATATGATGGTGAACAAGGTAGACAATGTCTATTACTGGTCCTTCATGGAGTGTATCTTTAGGTGAGGAAGGGGAGCAGTGAGTAACAGTGAATAGAATAGGTAAATGAATGATATAACTTAGAAATGATACTATGGTAGAAAGATAAAGGGGAGAAGGGAGTGGCAGTGCAGTTGTCATCATGGCTACTCATATATTTGTTACTTTTAAATTTCTGACTAATTCTAGAGGCCTATGCTTGCCTCAGGCTGTTTAACCAGTCCTGCTTGAATATGTTTTGAGTCAAAATGACCTGCGCCACTTCTGAGCTAGAGCATTTAATAGTCAGTGAAAGCCACAGCAGACCTGTTTTTCTTATGCCATGGTTGGTGAAGTTATACAGGTTTTGTGCTACCTTAGGTCTGGTCTGAAGGTACAGAGGGTGCTAAGCAGAGCCCTGTCTTGACCCAGGAATGACATATAGCAAGAACAAGAAGTTAATCATGGTTTCAAGCTTCTGGAATTTTAGGGTCGTTTTAACATAAAAGCGGTATATTTTGCTGCTTTAAAATTGCATTGATTGATTATCACTGAAGATAAACATTTGTTATTGGTTATGAACCCGTGTTTTCCCCTTCCAAGAACTGTCTGCTCACAGCCTTTATTCATTATTTTTTCTAATGGACATTTTGTTGATGTAAGAGCAACTAGAGATCAAAGATTTCAACTCTTCAAAATATGTTCAAAGTAATTTTTAAGTTGATTACTTTTCTGTTAATTTTGTTTGACATAGTTTTATAATTGATATTTTATTTTATTTTATTTTTTTATAATTGATATTTTATATTACTGAGAATATTTCTTAGCAATTCCCAATTGACTCTTGAGTATATTTGATGTGTCTAACACATACATATCTGAAATCTAAGGTAAGACACCAACAAAGAAATTAAAATAACTAGAAGCTTGTGAAAAGAAACCATGACATGAAGGCCTCAGCTCTCATAAGAAAAAAAAAGAAGACTCATTTATTGAAATGGGTTAATTGGAAATTACTCATCATGAGCTCAGAGCCTCAAAGGACTTTCTCTGTCACTGGCAAAAGCCAAGATATTGTCTTTTTCCAAATGCTATTGCCCCTGAGATAAACCTGCTTACCATCAGCAGCTTGGCTAAACACGGTTTTCTTATGTGACATTGATTTATACAGTTTTTAGGGGATAATGCCCTGCTCTCTCCTGTTGTTCTTAGATTTTGAGGGAGGAAATATAATAGGCTTGGGTATCTTTCTTGCATTTGTCAAATTTTGTCTATAAAAAGAGAAAAAAAGAAAGGAAATATATTCATTGAGATTAACATGTTCTAAATCAATATTAACTTGTCAGTGGGGAAATAAGCCAAAAGTAATAACTGAAAACTTAACTATAACCACACTACAAGTATGAGCAAGGGAACATATAATGGAATAGATGGGGATAGGTAATATTGAGGTGCAATAACTTTTTTCCTTATTTTAACTTTCGGCTTTGTTTATTTTTGTTTTCACAAAGTGATCAATCAATTGGATACATTTTTTAGTATTTGGTAATTGCTAAAATACTTAAGCATATTATCTCATTGTTCTTTGGCCCTTTGACAGGGTTATTCATTACTGCTTCACACTATGTTATTCTTAGTTTGCATTCGGAAAGGAAAATGGAATTATCAAGCACATCATCTTTCTAGGGAAGCGTGGACTGTATCTGTGGTGTGCATGGGCACACATGTTTCTTTATCATAGTCTATCAAGTGTAAGTACTTAACAAAATAGGAGCTCAATACAGAGTTATCAAATTAATAAGAAACTATGCATAGTGTAAAATTTAATTCTGAGAAATTTTACTAAAAATCGGAATGTCTCCAATGTATTTTGTTGTATCATCATTAATCTCCTTGAATAAACAAAAAAATGAAAATAAAATCAGTGAAACAAACTTGATTCACTAGTAGTTATTGAAGAACATTTGTGCGTAAGATACTATTCTATGCAGATTATAATTATGCACACACTTATACCCAGACATACTATATCTCTAATAACAAAGAGATTAGGAAATCTCTGAATGCAATAGCAATGTTTCATTCAGTACTATATTTTTGGTGCCTAGATCAGAATTCCTTGCTAGGTAGTAGTGCTGGCCTACTTTTATGGGAAAAAATGAATGAATATGAAAATTAAAATGAGGAATTATCCTATTCATATTATGCAACGTGTGTGCATGTATGTGTGTGTGTGAGAGAGAGAGAGATAGAGAGAGAGAGAGAGAGAATGAGGGAAAGGATGAAATACATTGTTAGGGGTAGTTTCCTCCAGTGACATGAATTATACTTCCTTGTCAAAATAACTAAAGCCTGACTTTCCCCTTCCGGAAGGAAGGAGAGAAACTTAGACACATTCTTTCCTTTAATTCTTTCTTGGATATATTTGTTGGGATAGGTTGTGGAGATGTTCATAAAAAGCACGTTTGAATCTGATAGCCAGCAGTAGATAGGTGTTCAAATAATATTTCCAGTGAAAGAAGATAATCCTTTTTAAGAAAGACATATCTGCAAATTCTCCCTCCAGTTTCATATTTCCATCCAATTTGGGTTAACATAGTTCATGCCATTCATTTTCAATAACAAGATGTATATGGAAAAAAAATTAAAGATTTATGGGTTAAAGAATCTGTACTGTCAGCTCTTTTCTTCATATAGTTTCTCTTACTTCTCTTTATCTTACTTTTTCTCTCCTGCTTCTAGTCATTATGAATTTTGCTTGTCTGTCCATCTGTTTTATTTGCTGAGAAAAAAGAGAAACCATGGACCTATAAACTCTCTAAAAATATGCATATGTTTTATATTTTATAAAAACCAGCACCTACAACTTAAAAAAATCATAATGGCTTCCAGAGCATGACATGGAATGTCAGCAAAGACATTTAAAAATAATTTCAGTTTTTTCACCTGATGTCTGCTAGACTAGTCCAATCTGTTCTATTTATCATCTACATAACTTCTTTAATAGGAAAAAACTAAATCCTACTTAAAGAGATTTATGCACTTAGCTGTGTAGATGATATAATACAATGGGGGGTGCCCAAAAAGCTTATCAGGAAAATGTTCCTTTAAATTGTTGGAAACTCCCTTATTCCCAATTTCCATATTATGCCTTTAAAACTAAACCCTTTATTCTTTAAAATAAACCATGGGGTTTAACTTTGACGTCTTCATTCACATGATTCAATCAATGAAAGCATTGCCTACAATTACATTGGAACCTCGTGACTTTGCTGCACATCTTTTCTGCAATGTATGGCTTTGGCTTCCTCTCTTCTATTGTTTGCTAACAGCCAATGATTTTTCTACATTCTCACTAAAGTACTTACATTCCTGTTATTTTGACTTAAGACATATTGATCAGGTTAATTCCAATTAAAAGCAAATGGCAACAAATCAAAAATAGACAAAGAAGGAAGAAGAAGAGAGGGAGAGAAGAGGAGTGGGGGAGGAGAAAGAGGAAGAATAAATGTTTGGAACTATCTATATCAGTGAGTTTTCTTAGCTTCAAAATTGTAGTCACCTGTAAAGGTTTTATATAAATGCAATCTAACATTGTGTTGGCTTTCAAACTGCACCCCACAAGAAGCAGGCATTCTCAGATATTCACATTGGATGAGATATTCTGAATATTTTATTATAAAACTTTTCAAATTAAGCAGAATTCTAATTAAAGTGGAAGCAAGAAGCACTTGGTATTACTTTTCTTGAATTGAGAAGATTTTATAGGAAAGGAATTAAATCTTTACAATTAATCAGAAAAATAACAAGCATATGACAACTCTGAGATTAGATTTCTATTATTATATATTTTAGAAAGAAAACTATGAGAAGTATTTAATGATCCTTTCAGTCTTAACTTTTCCTACTGATACATTTCCAAAATGTCTGCTATCTTGATTGATATATGTGACCTCGCCATCTAAGCAGCCAATTAGAAGGGGTACTTCTGGTATGGCCGTTAGAAGTCTATAGACTCTATACTAAAATGGCATTTAGGTTACCCATTAAAAAGAGCTTTAAAAGGCAAAAAAAATGTTTCCAGTAAATCTCTCTTAAGCTCCTCTACAGGCAGCTTTCTAAGCTGGATCTTTTGGCCCAGAGTAGGGATGAAATTCTTTAGTTCTTTCAACCTTTAGGACTGCTTGTCAATCAGGATATAATATTCCTAAGTTTAAAACACAAAATCCACATTTTGGATTTGTGAAAAGGCTGGTTTAATCCTATTTCAAAGAACACAGTACAAATTAAATAGTGGGGAATCAATTCAACTGCAAGACTATGACTTCTTAAAAACATAAACAGGAGAGAGTTCTTTGGAATTTCAAGTATCTTCATTCTAATATTCGGATGTGGCTAATGAGATAGCTGACATTAGCTGTATATTAAATAGTTTAAGATACTAACAGTATCATTCCTGAGACAAATAAAAAAATGTGCAGCTCTGCATTCACTTACTCAACTATCTCCTCATGGTTTGAACCAAGTGGTGAACAATAAAGCCTTACAATGAAAAAACACACACTATATATGAACCCTATGGTTTCCCCATCAGTTTGCATTTCATTGTCAACTCTTATAAATCTACCTGGTGGCAGGCCTGGGGAGTCACAGAAGATGCAATGGCTCTGGGGCCAGGATGAAAGGAAAGGACTATTCTTACTGCCCAATAATGCAAACTCAGAAAACTACAAGAGATTATATTTAAAATTTTGATATTTTGTTCCTCAGGAATTTTCTTGCATTATTTTGGTTATTTTAAATATGGTCAGTGTTATTTATCTCCATTACCAAGTTTCCTGGCAAAAATATCCCTGATGTTGTTCTTGAGGTGCATGCCTCATTCATGTCACTGCAATCCCTACCTTGATGAATGTTAAAGTGCAAGCAAAATTTGTACCACTGGAAGAATCAAAAGAATTGGATCAAACAGAGGAGATATCAAGCAACAAGAGAAAATATTTGGTGGCCAGTACTCATATCATTATGTTGGTACAACAAGGCCATCTTCTCACGGGTGGTTTAATCAGGAGAAATTCTAAAATGCTTGAGCAGAGGGAGGTCAAGGACTGCCATCAATTTGTTAATCAATCCAAAAAGTCCTAAATTTCTACTTTGAGTTTTCTGTAGCTGAAGGGAACTTGACTATAAAGAAACATGTCTCTACCCTGAGATCCTACACTTAAATATTTTCTAAAGTTAACTGACTGATGAGAATTCTTAATCTCATTCTCTATGGATCCCCATGATAAAGGATTCAATTTAATCTTGCCTTAAGGACAGAGGCTGTTTGTTTAACTCTCTTTTCTCAAGTGGTAGAAATTAAAGCTTTAATCTCGATGCAGAACCAAATTAGCAGGGACATATCCCCAAATTCTGTCACTTACTCACACAGATAGTTCCCTCAGCCGCAGCCACTTGTCCTCTGAGTCATCTCACCACCCCCTCTGGTATTGTGTATTCAAATCAACCTGCAAAGGGACAAAGGGGATGCTGCTCTCTTCTCCTCTGATAATGGATAATTGAGCTCAATATTATTTTATCACCAGCCCCTGTGATTCCCAAATAATCTTAACAGGTTGCACTGTATAAAATCGAGCTAGGGAATGATTCTTTTGAAAATTAGCATGTTCAATCAAAATCCAGCCGGCTTGCCTTTTTCAAAGCATCTGTTGTCATTTCAAATTCATGAACCACTTTAGCAATGTCTGTGACATCAATTGGCTTTTGAGCGATCAGTTCCTAGTATGTAGCAATATGTGTTCTGCTGAATGTTAGTGAAAGACAATATCGGCCTTTGATGGCTTATCAAAGTGTTTTGATTTAGCTACTTTTCAGAATCATTTTTGTGGTTTGCTTTGGGGTTTCAGCCTAGGAAGATTCATTCATCTGAAAGAAATGGGGAAATCCAGTTAGGGCAGATCTCAGCACTGTGGCTTTTGTTCTGTCCCCCAAAGAGCAGTTTTTTCCCTTAAGAGTTAAGGAGACAGTGCCTCAAGGGGTAGTACTGATGTACCCTCCTTAAAAAATCCAAGCTTTACGGTTACAATTCAGGAATAAAAATTCCTGATCTGCAAGTAGTCAGGAAATTAAAAAATTAAGAACTTAAATTATGTAAACAGTGTCTTTTTCAATAACTTATTCTATGAAAATTTTTGCCTAGGAAGGGGGCACCTCCCTAAGGTAGATCAGTGCTTCTCAAACTGAAGACTGCTACAAACACCAGATCTGCTTGTTAAAAATGCAAATTTTCCAGCCTCACCCCCCAAAGACTTTGATTCTAAATTTGTAGACTTACAGTCAGCCTTGAAACATAACATTTCATGTGATTATGATGAAATTAGAACGAGGATCTCAATCGGAAGAAAAATTATATTCATTGTAAAGTATGTAATCACACTGGACACATAGAACTCAACAACTATTAGTTCCTCCCCATTTTGTCACCTTTAAGGCAGCATACTAAAATTAATAGCCCCCAAATTCTAATTTGCAATTATTCATTAAAGTCAGTATTTCTTCCTCAGGAAAAAAAAAAATCTTTCTAAAGACTAAGTTTGAGTGGACTTTTTCTTGTGGTAATATTTCGCCATACAGTCCTCCAGTTTATAATGAATGTCAAGGGGAAAATAAAATGCAAGTATTACAAAAAACCATTTCCAGCAACTCTCTTTCTAGAATGTGTCTATTCCCTAGAGTAAGCAACACCTATAGTAGAAAATCAATTTCTATTCTCACAAAGATAACTATAAATTGGTAGATGCTCATAAAACCTTAGCCTGAAATAAATGAAGCTTTAAAGAAACCAAGTTATGGTTGAAGATGGATTTAGTTAATTTTTTAAAAAAATATGTTTAGAAAACTTATTACTTCTGCATTTTCTCCGATAATGCTCTATCCAATTAATATGCCCCCTGCCTTGTGATGTAGTTAAAAAGGAGAATTGCTGATTAAAAGGAGAAGACAATATAATTTGAAATACATACGCAAGCTACGTTTTATCTTGGCCTCAAAATAGAAGTAAACAACACACACTGCTAAAGTATATAAGGTTGGTATGTCTTCCACTCTTTTACAATAAGTGATGAAGCATTTTCTCTATGTTAAGAAACTATATTTTTTATATAAATGTACTTAAATGATCCTATATGACCTATATATGATTGTGCATTGTGTTGTTACTGTTATCTATTTTTATGTATTGTTATGTAGTTCAATCAAGAGATTTTCTCTGCCTAAAATTGATTCTTGTTATATTTACTGCCAACTAAATGACCCCTCCTACTTGCCTTGTGGATGATTTCCATTTACTTTGCTGTATCTTTATAATGTGTTGCTGACCAAGTAAATACGTGATATACTTTAAATTGTCTACAGATACTCAGCCCTACCCAGGATCTATAATTTTGAAGTCTTGCGCCTAACAAGGGAGCCCATATTATGTGTGCAGTTCAGGTATGTATACTTTAAAAACAGATGGTCACTTCAAATTGTGTGATTTCAGAATCGCAGGGAGGCAAGCACTTACGCAAAAAAGGGATTCCACCTGTGATTTGCTTGTTGAAATCTCACCCAATACATATTCATTACTCTGGGACCTTCCCTTGCATTTCCCCTCCATTTGTTAAGGGCAAAATACAAATACCACTAGAAATAACAGCTCTATGACATTATATGACATTATAAATGTTATAACTCACACAGTCTGAGTTAGGTATTTAGAGTCTTCTTTTTTCCCTGAGAGCAATTTTCCATTGGTAAGAAGTTGAAAAATCACTTGAAATTGACATCTTTCATGAGCGTACGTGTGTACGTGTGTGCGCATGCGTGCATGAGTGTGGAAGAAGTGTAGTTTGGAGAAGGATCTGCCAAAAAGAATGGGTAGTCTAGAGAGTATTACAATCCTGCTACATTTTATTACTTAATAATTTAGTGTGGGGATTGCCCATGTATTATGTGCACTTTTAGATTATTATGAAACTGTCATGTAGAAGCATCCTATCTAAAAATCATAATAATGTTTGCCAACTGACTTGCTTAACACCTGTCACTGACCTGTAGTGCAGAGAAATGATTTTAATAAAATACTCTTACAGGCATAAAAGCGTGTTGTCTTTGTCCAGTGAGGGATAGTGGTATTTCAGTTGGCCGACAAAGCACACTGGTTTCCATTCAGGACACGGTGTTGCCAAATCAGTAATTGGGTGTGCTCACTAGTCACAAGCTGTTTCTGCCATCACTTGGGAATTTAAATTCCCAACATAGAACTTAAAATGAATTTTCAATAGAGTTAACCATTTCTTATAATTTTATTTCATTTCAGTACTGTTGCCAAGTACATGTTTTCTTTCATTATTCCAATAAAGTATACATATGTATATAAAGAAAAATATTTTAAAAATTAAATATTTTTAGATATTTTTTATTTCTTATTTACCTTTTGTATTTTTTATTTTAAACAATTTTGAAATGTTATGCAAAAGAAAGAAGCTTAATTTTTCCATATAGATTGGCAATGGCATTGAAGGCTTAAGAGTGGAGAGGTCAAAGGTCACTACAGAGAAACAGTAGCGGAAAAATAGATGGTTTCTCCTTTTTTTTCTCTTTTCCTAAAATATTTTTTAGTACTTGTCTCTCATGAAAATGTTTGATTGTCTGAAAGACTCTTGTAAGTGTCAGGATTTTTTTTTACCTGTGCCTATTTAGATTGTTCACAATGTGGTAAAATAGAAACAACTGGGTATCAGAGGACAAGTGTAGACCCTATGTAAGCAGCAGGTGAAGACAGGTGGTAGGTGGTAGGAGGCATTGCCTGGAAAGATTCATGGTCAACCATCTCAGACACAACAGACTCTTGTCAAGCTGAACTCACCCTTACTCCTGCCTTCCTACAATAGACTTCCCTCCACCTGTTCCCCTGGTGATAGCATTGCCTTGTTGCATTTACATGTTATTTACTCTTCGAAAAATGTATATTATGTGCATGAGAGAAAGAGAACCAGAAAGAGAGGCAGAAGCAAGGTAAGGAGAAGAGTGCATGAGACTCCCTAAAATATGCTTCCCCAAATATTGCTACTATATTGCTATTTTACTGAGGGATTTGTTTATTCTAAAATGATCTTACATTTATCCATCTGAATATGCCTATGATGTGCTTGAACCAGAAAAAAAGATGAGGCCAAAGCTATTTCCTTTAATGATTGGCAAATAACACTTTCTGGATCACTGGCATCTATGGATAAGCAACAGGGTCTCCATGAACCACCCCAAAATTATTAAGTCAAGAGAAGCAGTGTTTTGTAATGGTTTAAGTATAGCGGGTTGGAACCAGTAGATCAATCCCTTAGGATTAGATACTTTCCAACTTTGGCAAGTTACTTGACTTCTCCACACATTCAGCTCTCTCTCTCTCTCTCTCTCCTTTTTTCCTAACCATAAAGGAAAAGAAAAATACTAAACCTTGGTTCTTTTTTCTTTTTTCTTTTCTTTTCCCTTCTTTTCTTTCTTTCTTTTCTTTTTCTTTTTTTTTTTCTTTTTAATTTAGGGAGTGAGAGAGAGAGTGAGGAATAGGGGGGCAAAAGGAGAGCAAGAGAGAATCTTAAGCAGGCTCCACACCTGGTGCAGAGCCCAGCCTGGAGCTTGATCTCATGACCCTGATATCATGACCTGAGCCGAAATCAAGAGTCAGACATTTAACTGACTGAACCACCCAGGCTCCCCAGTTATAAGATTATCTTCAAAATGAGATGACTTAATGCATGTATTTTAGAAGAGTGTTTGTATATTATAATCCTACTATTACTGTAACAAATAAGCACAAACTTAGTGGCTTTAAAACAACACAAATTTATCATTCTGCAGTTCTGTAGTTCAGAAATAAAAAAGGTGTCTCACTAGGCTAAAATCAAGGTGACAGCAGGGCTGTGCACCTTCCTGGAGGCTTTCTGAAGATTGTGTTTCCTTGCCTTCTTCCAGCTTCTAGAGGCTGCTGGCATTCCTTGTCTCCCTGACTCTTTCCTTCTTCAAAGCCACAGTGGTGGTCTTGTCTTTCTCATATCAAATAGCTCCAGTGATGACTCTTCTGACGCCCTCCTCCACATTTAAAAGCCTCTTGTCATTTACACTGGGCCCACCCAGATAGTCTAGGATAACGTCTTAATTTTAAAGTTAGCTGATCAACAAATTTAATGCCATATGCAGCTTTAATTCCCAATCACTGTGTACCTAACATATGTACTAACGCCAAGGGTTAGGATATGGGCATCTCTGGCAGAGTCATTATCTGCCTAACATACCCTAATACATAGTAAGAACTTTAATATCTTAACTATTGCTATAACATTTTTAAAATATATTTATTTACTTGAAAGAGAATGAGAAATAGCAAAAGAGAACATGTGCAGGGGTAGAGGGAGAAGTGGACTCCCCACTGAGCAGGGAGCCCGACACAGGCTCAATCCTAGGACCCTGGGGTCATGACTGGAGCCGAAAGCAGACACTTCACTCACTTAGTCACCCAGACACCCCTGCTATAACTTTATGAAAATTAGCATACTTGGATTTTTTTGTCAGGAGTTATAACTTTAATAAACTCAAAATAATCCAAAAATGACCAAAGATATCACTATTTGTAGAAATAAAGTACATGCATTAGAAAATAATGTATATGCATTCAGATGAATGCTGAAGAGTGAATGACCAGAATAAATCTTTGTGTCTAATAATATATAATCCTTAACTGGATCCAGATTTTTATTTCTCTTAGAGAAGTATACTCTTTAAAAAAAAATATATATATATATATAATATTTTAATTTGAGAGAAAGAAAGAACAGGAGCAGGGAGAGAGAAGCAGAAGCAGACTTCTGAGCAGAGGGCCAGATGTGGAACTCAATCCCAGGACCCTGGAATCATGACATGAGCCAAAGCAGACACAACCCACTAAGCCACCCAGGCACCTGAGAAGTACTCCTTTATTTGAAAAAAAATTGAAATGCTTTTGTTTTCTGTCCAATTCTAAACATCTCATTCTAAACAGAAATAATGAGAAAGTAATAAAAATTCTTATAAAATAAAAAATAAAAGTATATGCATATGGCTTTGTTAAATTCCACAAGATAAAAGTCACCAATATTAAATCAGGAATGGGAACTAAACCCAAGTGCCTACATGTTCTCGACAATACGCTAGGTGCTTTATTTGTTGCTTCATTCTCACCAAAGTCATATGTGGTTCAGAAGGGTTGTCCCATTTTACAATAAGAAATTGAGAGAGGAAAGGAAGGAAGGAAGGAAGGAAGGAAGGAAGGAAGGAAGGAAGGAAGGAAGGAAGGAAGGAAGGGAAAGAAAAAGGTCAATCAATCTGAGATTTGGAATAGTTGAGAACCTTGACAGAAGTTACAAAGCTAGTAAGATGTGAAGCTAGCATATTGACCAGATTTTTCTAACCCAGAGTCCTGCTGTTCTCTCCGCCCTCTGCTTCCTCTCCAAACTGCAGTTCATGTTGCTTTGCCATCTGTACCATTAAATTTTTCATAAGACATCACCCAGTCTCCACATAATATAGGCACATATAACATTTATAACATAACCACACGACCTGTAACACAGTATTATGGATGGCTGTGACATTATTTCCTAATGCCCTATTAAGTGAGCAGAAACTACTGTTTTGAGGGCAAATAATATTTTCCACCTAGTAGTTAGCATATTCATAATTTTCAGTCAATGCATGTTTTCAATTTCATACCAGGTGATTCTGAACTAACAATTTCAAATCAGTGATATTTGTCTTTGTCTCCTTCTTAATGAACTGAGTATTTCTAAAAAACATAATAATGTAATTGTATTGCTAAGAAAGATAAAGTCATTTTCTCTGCAGAAAGTATTCTTACTAGCCTCCAAGATTGGAATTAGTTGAGAGTGATTCTTAAGAATAATGAAGTTCAGTTAGGTCAAACTTGGCAATTGGTTCTCCTCAAGCACAAAAATTTTACTTAAGATTCTTTTTCCTTCGATATCTTATTCCTTACGCTTATTTATGTCATGTGTGTGATAATCATTTCCTAAGGAGTATTGAAGTAGATTGTGAGCTCCTTGAAGGCAAAGCTTATATTTCTACTTTATTTTCATGTTGTACAACATGGAAATACAGTAGTATCACACTTTTTCAGGCAAACAGTTAAAACAGAAAGGACTAGCAGAGCTATTTTACCTCCCTCTTCTCATAAAGGTTTTTGTTTTTTATAAAAATGTGATAGATTGAATGATTGTGTTCCCATACCCCCAGCCCCTAAGTTAATATGTTTAAAAACCTGATCCCCAAAGTGATGGTGTTTTGAGGTATGGTATTTGGGACATGATTAGGTCATGAGGTGTAGCCCTCAGAATGGGATTAGTGCCCTCATGAAAAACATGCAAGACAGCTCCCTTGCCCCCTTCGTCATGTGAGGACACAAGAAGAGGTGCCATCTATGAACCTGAATGTGGGCTCTCTCATCAGACCTGATGTGTTGATCTTGGATGTCCTAGGATCCAGAGCCATGAGGACAAAAATCTGTTGTTATAAGCTTTATGGTAATTTTGTTACAGGGGCCCAAATAGACAAAGACAACCAGATACTTTCATATACTTATAACAAAGGATGCTCATGACTGCAGTATCCAGAGCTTCCTTCACCTCACTGTCTTTGAGCCAATTTTCCATGCTTCACCAGCTCGCTTTCAGAAGACCCAAGGTGAACAAAATGGCTTGAGATGTAAATTACTCCTTTATAGCGTGGAGATATGGTAACAAAAAAATGTATTTGTGAAAAGCTTCAAATTATTGTATAATCAACAAAAATCATAAATGGTTCAGTGAGCAAAAGCAATATACACAAAAATAGATCTTTTAAGAATGGGCATGTGTCTTATCTTTGTAAGCAGCTATATTTCCTAATTGTGAAGTGGCTTTACGGAAACACACAAGACCGAACCTATGACTTATCTGTAGTTCTACCAGAATACATTTAGGAATCAGGATACAATTGACATGAAGACAAAGGATAATTTTTCTATTCCATGGGTTTCAGGGGCATGTTTCCTTATTGAGTTCACAATAGGGGAAGGCAATCATTTCAAATATTCTTGTCAGAGGGAAAGCAGGATCTGTCACTGTGAAATTATATTTTTTAACCATAATGACCAGGCTGAAATTCTCTTTCAATGAAGATTCTTATACAGAAAGAAAAGAAATGCAAATTAAATGTTGCTAAAGTGTTAAAAATTGTTAACGTTTGACAATCAGAACTGGGGACATAGTTGAGGTTCATTCATTGAGCATTTAAATTATGGAATCAAAAGAGTTATTTTTAATAATTCCTCTTTATTGTCTCGGACTACTATGTCTTCTGCTTATCTATTAGACAGAAAGAGAATTGCATTTATTTACTCTTTGATTGTTTCACTTTTTGTTTGTTTATTTGCTGTCTGAAACACGGTAATATGGGCTAGTTGCCAAAACACTGATGCTCACGGGGATAACTCATGTGACAGAATGAAATCCAGATAATTTAGGATTTACAAGGGGAAACTGAGTTAAGGGGAAATGTCAGTGGAAAGGTAGGATTTTCTTCTGATGGTCTAAGTGTTAGTCACTATGTTCCTTTTAGAGTTTGGATGGTGGCACCTGTGCCCAGTCCCAGGTCACAAGGTACAACACCTGAATATGACTCATATCTTAGCCTTTGCAAGACACACTGAACATTCCCAAAGTGGTATCTGATCTTTTACTCTGTTACCCCAGTAACAGAGGAGCTGGACAGTTTTGTTCTCTTTTCCATCCTATGTTAATGCTATCTTCTAAAAAAAAAAAAAAAAAAAAAAGATATCCTCCTCTTCTTTTTATTTTCCTACTTCATAAATAGATTTTAAAAGATTTGGTTAAATTTAAATTTTTCTATAAGCCAGAGCTTATTTTAAACTTGTTTTGTTCTCTTGACATTGTGGCTTTTTCCTATAATCATCCATGATCTTATAGCCTTCTTTCCAACATTTATATAGATCGTTAAAAATTCTGAGTTCATCATAAAGCTCCCTGTCTTTTGCATTAAGTGTCCTCTTTTTTCTTCTCACAAGAATAATATGTGATTATATTAGTATAACTTTTATAGTCTTCAGGTCTTCTTGAGTTATCAATATTCTTAAGACTCTTAGAACATAGGGTCATAAAAATATTTTCCTAGAATGTTTTATTATTGTAAAACTATTTATTAGTTATTATTAGCTGAACCACACATATTTTATGATTTTGTGGGTAAAAGTCAAGAGGTGTATAATAAGTCAATGGTCTGACTACTAGTAAACAACTAAATGTCTTGCAGACGGGAGGTGTGTATGTGTGGAGGTGGGGTGGGGTGGGAATAAAGATGTGAGGCATTCCCTGAATTTCCAGTGTAAACACTCCCACTATGGCTAATTTGAAGCAACCAGCATTACAATAGTGGACAGGGAGTAGGGGAGAGGTGAGAACAATGAGCTCCAGGGAGCTGGTGTGAGCTAGTTGTAGCTTACTCCTGATTATATTAATAGTGCTCTATTTGCCCAATACTCCTCCCTTCCACCCCTGTCTCCTGAGTCCTCTCTCCTGGGGTGGCAACTTTCATCTGACATTTAGGCATCTATCTATATATTGTTTGTATGTATGTATTAATAAGATTAAATAGCTCCTTTTGATCTTAGATATTAGACATTGACTTATTACTCTAATAGAGGAGGATTTAATTCTCTAACACTGCCATCTCCCTTGCTTCCCTTCCCTCTGCCTTTCAGTTTTATTGAATAATAGTTTTTGTTTAAATCAACATTGTTTTACTTTATTATGTTTATGAATATATAATCCACATATTGTTGTGTACCATTATTACATTTTACTGCCTACTTTTTCCTAAATCTAATGGATACCTTTAAAAATTTTGCATAACTTTTCTTGTACCTATTGCTAACTTTTTCTACATCTTCCAATAGCTTCACAGGACTTTGCAGAAGATTAATTATATCCTATAAACTAATACTTTCAAAGTTTCCTTGGAATCTTTTCTTCTAGAGACTTCTTCTAACTGGATTGTCTGTCCTCTAGTCCTACCCAATAATTCTCATTCTGGGACTTTTCCTGCTGCTCTCCTAAGAACTCGCTTTGCTTTTTTGCTTTTCTCATGGTTGGCTTACCTGTTTACCCATTTGATAGATCTTATTTGTCTTTCTAGGCGCCCTCTCCCTTTCTCTTTCTCACTGGAGTACATTCTCTTGTAGTCTCATCAAAATGAAAAGGCAACAAAATAGCTGAGAACATGGTATTAATGGCCTCAATATATTTAACTTGAGTCACACAGCTTCAGACCATGTTGTCTTTGCCTAGTGCACACCTGGTATTCTGAGATTCATCACCCTAGAGGAGGATTTTTAAATTTCTCTCCAGGTTTGTGCTCCTGCTTCCGATTACCTAGTATCTAACTTTGTTGGTTTACTCTTTTTTTTTCTTTTTTTTTTTAGTGAAGTGTATCTTAAAACAACTTCATGAGAAAAGGAGATAAATATTTTAAGACTATGTATATCTGGAAATGTCTTTATTCTTCTATACTATTTAATTGACAGTTTGGGCATAAAATTTTAGACTGCAAATCATTTTCCATCAATATTTTGGAGACAGTTTTCAATTGCCTTTTCTTATCAATCTCTGCTATTAAAAAATTTAAAGCCATTTTGGTCTCTTTCCATTTCATATAACCATCTTCCTCCTCTGGTTGTTTGTACTACACTCAGTGCTACACTATTGCTCTGAAATAGTGAAATGATATTCCTTAATTAGTGAGTTGACTTTCTTTAATTATGCTGGGATCTCAAAGGGACCTTTTAATCTTGCAACGTACGTACTCAAGATTCGGGAAATTTTCCTGAATTACGTCATTTATGATTTTGTTTTCCTTTTCTCTCTTGGTAGCACTTCTACATTTTGGAAACTGAGTTTTCTTAACTAATTTTCTAATTTTGTTTTTTCCCCCTGTTTCTATCATCTCCACCTTTTCACTTTACTTTCTGGGAGATTTTATCAATTTTTTCTGTTTTATTCAATTTATAATTTCTTTCCTCATGTTATTTCCCAGAGCTCTTTTTTTTTCTCTGAAAGATTCTTTAATACACCCCCTTCTTTCTTATGTGGAATATATTTATTTCTCTGAGATTATTACTAACACATTTTTGAAGATATTTTTCCTTCTCCATCGTATCTGTTTTCCTCAAAGATTCTTTATCTTTTCATTTATTTTGGTTTCTATGTCTCATGTTAGCAGTCTTTCTCAGAAGTTCAGCAATCCTTGATTATCTGCTCCTATTAAAGAGTGAGGGAGTAGGGCACCAGGGTGGCTCAGTGATTGAGCATCTGCCTTTGGCTCAGGGCATGATCCCAGGGTCCAGGAATCAAGTTCTGTATCAGGCTTCCTGCAGAGAGCCTGCTTCTCTCTCTGCCTCTCTCTGTGTGTCTCTCATAAATAATACATACAATCTTAAAAAAAAAAAAAGTGAGGGAGTAAAAATCAATTGGCAGCTTTGACCCTATGGATGGTACTTGTAACTAAAGACATATTGGGGGGTCATTTGTTGACATAGGTGGGCCATTAGTTGGAGAAACGCTATGGTAAGTATGATTTAATATTTCTTCATGAGCTTGTTAGATTTTCACAAAAAAATAATCTTCTGAACTTCTGCTTGCAGGAATGAAGGCCAGTCAACGTTTTTGGAACCCAACAAGGAGAAAGAAAAGTGGGGCTGGGAGTGGAAGAGATTGAACATTCAGCATCCAGCTTGGTTATTTTTTTGCCTTGGAATAATATGCCCACCCTCAATCATGGGGGATTACTATAGCCTGTAGAACCTCAGTTTTAACCTCTCCAAAGAATGAAGCTTCTATGTCTGATAATATGGTCAGATAGGCACTGAAAAGCATTCCAAGTCTGATTTCTTAAATAGCTTTCAATAAGTCCTCCGTGGTTTAACTCTTCCTCCCAGGTATCCCATGAAATCTGATGTTCCCAGTTCCTAAGCTACCTGGAAATTGTGTGTACAGATTGAGTTGTTGCTTGGCTGCCTCTTTCCAGTCATTGTTGATTTAAGGTTTGGCTTTATAGTTTGTTTTGTTTTTCCTGTCAGGTTAGTTAGAACTTGTATATTTATTTCTTTTCAATTTCTAAAAGTTTGTTGGTGTTTAGTCTTCTTTATTTCCTCCATTCTTGTGGGTTTATGTCTAGTTAAAAAAAAATCTGTTTACTGTCATTTATGTGGGGTTTATGGGGGGAACAGCTCAGATGCCCAGTTAAATCTACCACCTGCATTCAAAGCCCTTTCTTTGAACTTTTTGAAATCTGCCTTTCTAAAGCACAGAGTGCATTCCTGGTGAGACCCAGGTCTCCACCTGATGATCATAGACTCTGCAAGTGCATGTTCATCACATCCCAGAGTTCCTGTCATTTCCACTTCACAGAGTCAGTTCTCTGCATTTGCTTGTCATTGTATCCATGGTTACAGTTCCCCTTGTTACTTACTCAAACTTCAGAGATAGAAAATAAAAAAGAAGCCATAGTATCTTTGTGCAACATATTCTGCCTTTCCTGGACAAAGGCTTCATTCAGGAGAGGAGACAGTCATGATTACGGGGGAGATATAAGGAAATGAAAGAGTATAATTGATGCTGAGAGGGTCAAGACATTCCCTTAGCCAACAACAACTTTGCTGGTAAATGCTGGCTAATGGTTTTCTTGGAGGCTTAATCTCAAAAAGTGTTTCTCACTATCCAGAATTGAGTATTACATTTTTGAACAATTATAAAGATACATGGGTCCACATGTATCCAAATTGTACTTGAAGTGAAACAGAAGCCCTTCCTTAATTCTGCAGACTGAAAAAAGGTACAGACCCTTATTTCCTTGAGCCCTAAAAGAGGAAAATAACCCCCAAACATCAGCAATAAATTCCAAATAGCATTTCCCCTACTACAATACCCCTAAAACCCATACCTTCTCACTGGTATGAAGCAGGGAGGTCCAGTGAGACTCGCATCCAATCCTGAGCTTGCCCTAGAGGATCATCAGAACATTCTTAACCCACCAAGGAATCAGGCCCTTGGATGCAGCAGGAGAATTATTGGCTTCAAAGTCAAGGTTTTAACTCTA
The DNA here is from genome assembly GCF_048418805.1 of Vulpes vulpes. NCBI lineage: Eukaryota > Metazoa > Chordata > Mammalia > Carnivora > Canidae > Vulpes > Vulpes vulpes. Next base: position 101,957,322 of record NC_132784.1, on the reverse strand, counting down.
TCCCGCAGGAAGAAACATACTGGTCAATGTCCTTGACAAAGTCACTTCCTACTCCTGAACGTCAGGTTCTCAGTCGATACCCAGGGAATGATACTTCTCTTTGCAGGAGTTTTGAGATTTAGTAATAATATTTGTAAAACATGTAGCTCTTTGCTTACTAAACGTGGATGGCCAATTAATAATACCTAATGTTGGCATTTATAGATGATAATATAAATTGAGAATTAATTATACTAAAATGTTTTAAAAGTAAATAGCTTCCATGTGTCTTCAATAAACCAAAGAGTAGGTAATATTTTTATATCATCTTCATAAGTTAAACTAGCTATCAGTGCATTTCAGTTTCTATGACCAATGTGTCTAATTGTTTGGCTTGTGAAATATGAGTATGGTTTGAAAGTTACATGTGTCAAAGAACACATTCATTACTGCTAATGGAGTTCAAACTAAGTACCTTTTTAATGGTCAGGCTTGAAGCCTTTTCATTAGAAGATTTACTGTCTCATCAGTTGTAGGGTGAATAGCTATGCATTGTTTTTGAATAACTAATAATGATAAACATCTTAGACCAAAATTTAGACAACCTAATGTGCACAATAATGAGAAGAGATAATATTAGCATTTAACTTTAAAATGCCCTTTTATTCTGTCGCTAGCAGTTCATCACAGTTAAAATTCAATTCATTTCTTACTTGCCCATGGTGAAAATGCAACATAAAAGCTATAAAATGGACATCCACAGTGGTGGAGTAGGGAGCAAACAAGTCAGAGGAACATATAGGTGCCTTAGACAATTATATTGAATATTTCCTTATGTTGTTTTTTATTTATTAAGTAATTGAAAATGTTGACTAATCAGGAGGGGGACGGAAACCCTACATGGATTGAACACTTCACTGTATCTCATTCACGAAGATAAAAAGCATCAGAAGACTCAGATCTTATCCATAAGAACTCACTATTTTTCCAGATTTACTGAGAAATAATTGAGACACATCGTGTGTAGGTTTAAGGTCTACAACATGATTGCTTGATTTACACGTGTTCTCAAACGATTACCACAATAGATTCAGCTAACGTTCATCTTCTCATTGAGATGCAATAAAAAGGAAAGAAAGAAAAAAAAATGCCTCCTTATCATGAGAATTCTTAGTATTTGCTCCCTTAACAACTTTCCTAGATGTATAGGACTGTGTTGTAGTCATCATGTGGTACATCCCATCCCTAATACTTATTTATCTTGTAAATGGAAGTTTTTTACTTTTTGACCATCTTCCTTCAATTCTCCCTCCCTTCCCTCCCCTTCCAATACCACAAAACTGATATCCTTTTGTATGAGTTTGGTGGTTGGTCAGTCAGTCAGTTGGCCACTTGGTTGGTTGGTTGGTTGATTGATTTAAGATTCCACATATAAGTGAGAGCATACAGTCTTTTTCTGCCTGACTTACTTCACTTAGCATCATGCCTTCAAGGGCCATCCATGTTGTAATGAATGGTAGGATTTCCTCATTTTTTTTTTTTTTTATGGCTGGATAATATTCTATACCATAACTGCTTTATCCCTTCATCTGTCAATGAACATTTAGGGTGTGTCTATGTCTTAACTATAGAAAATAATGCTGCTTGTGAACATGGGGGACAGATACCTTTTTAAGTTAATGTTTTTGTTTCATTTGGATATAATCCCAGAAGTAGAATTGTTGGATTATATGGTAGTTCTATTTTTAATTTTTTGAGAATCCTTTATATTCTTTTTCATCCTACCAATAGTGTACAAGAGTTCCTTTCTCCCTACATCTATTCCAGTATTTGTTATCTCCTGTCTTTTTGATGAGGCCATTCTAATAAGCATGAAATAATATCTCATGGTTTTATTTTGCATTTTCCTAATGACTAGTAATCTTAAGCAGCTTTTCATGTTCCTATTGACCTTTCTTATTTTTTTTTAAGATTTTATTTATTTATTCATGAGAGACACACAGAGAGGCAGAGACAGGAGAAGCAGGCTTGGTGCAAGGAGCCTGATATGGGACTCGATCCTGGGACTCAGGGATCATGCCCTGAGCTGAAGGCAGATGCTCAACCACTGAGCCACCCAGGCATCCCCCTATTGACCTTTCATATATACTTTTTTTTTTTTTTTTCATATATCTTCTTTGGAGAAAAGTTTCTTCAGGCCTTTTACCTACTTTTTAATTGGGTTATCTGGGGGTTTTTTGCCATTGAGTTGTGTGAGTTCTTTTTATAGTTAGATATTAATCCCTTATCAGATATATGATACAGAAAGTTATACATGATTTGGAATTTTTTTTCATATTCTATATAGATTGTCTTTTAACTTTGTTGATGGGTTCTTTTGCTGTGTGGAAGATTTTTAGTTTCTTTTTTTATTTTGTTGCCCATGTTTTAGGTGTCATATACAAAAAAAAATTATTACCAAGACCTATGTCAAGAAGCTTTATTCTTGTTTCATTCTAGGATTTTCATGGTTTTAGGCTGTACATTTTTTAAGTTGCATGTAACTCCTCTCTTTTACTATTCTTAATTTTTTTTCTTTGTCTTTGAATTTTGACAATTTAATTATGTGTCTCAGTGTAGTCCTATAAACCTATTTGGATTTTTTGGATTGCCTGATCTGGATATTCATTTCTCTTAAGTTCAGGAAGTTTTCAGTTATTATTGTTTTAAATATACTTTCTGTCCCTTTCTCTTTCTCTTCTCCTTCTGGAATTCCCCAAGTGCAAATACTGTTTCTTTTCATGTGTTTCATAATTCTCATAGGATTTCCTTATTTCTTTTCTCTCTCTCTCTCTCTCTCTCTCTCTCTTTTCCTGTTCTGACTGAGTAATTTCCCATATCCTATCCTCCAGGTCATTGATTCTTTCTTGTGCATGCTCACATTTACTTTTAAGACTCTATTGAATTCTTCTGTTATTGTATTTTTCAACTCTAGGGTTTCTGTTTGTTTTTAATGGATCTTATTTCCTTGATGAACTTCTCATTTTGTTCATTCATTGCTCTCCTAATTTTGTTTGGATGTCTGTTTTTTTTGTTTGTTTGTTTGTTTGTTTTTTGTCATTCACTAAACTCCCTTTGATGGTGTCATATTTATCTAATTTTTCATGATCCTTAATTCCTTATGTTGGTATCTGTGAATTTGAATAATCAAGTTTCTTTTATAGAATTTTATAGGTTTGCTAAGGCAGAGACAAGAGACAGTTCTTCATCCATCAGCTTAATTTTCGTTTCTATGTGTGTTTCCTGATAATGTCCTTGGGCAATTGGGGCCTACTAGTATAGTCTATTTTGGGGGAACACAACTGTTTGAGTTCTAGGGATGGTGGTTGTGCTACTGGCTGCAAACAGTTGTCTAAGACAGCTGGCTTGGTTCCCTACGCAAGTGAGCCTCTAAGATAGGTTCCATGGTTGCCTGGATTCTCTGGCCAGGCTTCCGAGATAGTTGGGACTGGGTACTCTATTGAGTAGTAGATGAGACTATGAATTAGCTTTCCTGCCCTGACAGAGCATAAAGACAAAACCCAGGGCCTATACAGTTCATTGCTTGTGGACCCAAATCAGTCCAGAGTGTGCACTAAATTCCCTGGTCACATGAAGTTGCCAGTTTTGATCTGCAGATGAGGAAGCCATAAGCTGTACTCTCTGTTCAAATGCCACCATACGTAGGACTGTTGAATGATCTGTGAAGCTTTCTATGTGCTCTGGTTAGGGTTCCTGGTTTGACAGGCTGAAGGCTGTATTAGGCAGTGAGTAGGGCTATGAATTAGGTTTCATTCCCAGGTGCAGTGGAAGAAGCAGATCCAAAGCAGGTAAAGCTTTTTGTTGTCTTAATTCAAGCCGACCTGTATTCCAAGTTTCCTGACTCAGCAGAGCCACTGGCTTTGCTCTGAAAGCTATCAGCTCGGCCTGTCCAGTACTCGGTTTAAGGGCTGTTGGGCTGCACAAAATCCTGGAATTGTCTCCAGCCCTACTGGTCTATGGGGTTAGAAAAACACTCTCCATGGTGGGTGGGACTATGTCTCAGCTCCCTTGCCTAAGCGGGAAGTGGAGAGTCTTCTATAGGCAAGTCTCAATTTTCCAAATACACTTTCTGATTGTGAGGGGCGGGGAGATACCTTCAGTCCTGGTTATGAATTAATTCCTCTGCCTGTGCACAACATGAGAACACTCCAGGCCTGGTAAGGGCTTTGCTCTGAGACAATCAGCTCTGCTCATCTGCCTCTCGGCTCAAGCACCGCTGAGCTACACAGCTTCGATGCCTTGTTATTAACCCTTTTGGTCAGATGGTGTCAAAAAGCACCCTTCACAATGGGTGAAAATGGGGCTCTAGGCTAAGCCAAACTTCTTGTTTGGGGGGCTGAATCAGCCAGATCTGCCTCTGAAGAGTTCCTTAAGCAGAGTGCACCCTTGACTTGGTTCTACAGATGAGCAAAACCTCTAATTGGGACTAATACTTGAGAAATACAGATACAAATTTGGTCCACTAAGGTCTGTGTGATGGTTGTTGTGCACCCCTCTCTGCCTTTTCCTACAGTCAGATTCCTTATGGTTGAACCCAGCACATTCATTTGGGGCTAGTTGTCCCCCCTGGGTTCTTTTTCTCCACTGGAGGAAATTAGTGCTTAGGAGAGACCTCTCCTCGTGATGCTGTGTTGGCCTTGGGCAAAGACTCTATGTGTGGTCACTTCCCTTAACTTTCTATTACAGTCTGTCTTGGTCTCTGTGGTGTAAGGATTGCTTTAGCCTCACCTCTATGTTCTAGGATTCTCTCAGTGATGTCTTGTTCTTGAATCACTGTTAGTTGTTCGTCTGAAGTGGTGGAGTGAAGTCAGGAACAACCTATGCCATTGTCTTGGTGACATCACAAGAACTCACTTTCTGTGAAAGATGACTGCAATGCAGGATGCTATGTGCAACAGCTAAGGTGATTTCCAGGTACTTTGCAGGAATGGAAGAGGGTTCACTCCAGGCAGAGTATTCAGGAAGAGTTTCATAGTGATTCTGGAGGAATAACATTAAGAAAGCAATCAAATAAAGTAACCTGGTAGAAAGCTGTGTTAAGAATGTAAGCAGCAGTGAAGTAGATGTTTTAAGAATTACCATTTTGAATTGTTTTGAGACCCAGTAAGCAAACAACACTGCTGAAAAGGTTTCAGGGATTATAACAGCATACACTCCTATTGATTTCCATTTGACTATTTCTTGCTAGAGGTAATGTCAAACAAAAATATAGTTTCTATTTGGATTCATTGTTCTATCTATTCCTGCTTGGGGCTGCAAAACCGAGCCCATGGCCATATAGCACTGGGGAAGCCCGACTGATGATGAAAACCTTTGTCCCAAATGCTTTATTCTTCAAGCACCGGATTTTCTCCAAGCCTGCATTTCTGTCATGTGTCAAACAATTCCTTAATCTTTCTTTCTTTCTTTCTTTTTTTTTTTTTTTTTAAGTCTTGACCTATTTTTTTTTCTCCTCTGTGTCTTTTTCTCTCTTTGCTATATTTCTGTCTCTTGATGTCTGTTTTCCACCTGTTTTTTTGCCTCCAGAAGAGACATTGGGGACAATGATCAGAAAGCCACCCTGTGTCCTTCTGCTACACACAACTGGATCTCCAACTCCACTATCCCAACACTTGAGTGTCCTCCAGTTTGGGCTAAGGACACTACAAGAATAATTAATACCACCCACGTTGTTGAAAGTGGAGAGAAGAGGGGTGGAACTTTATTTTTACCATTTAGGTGAAGATACAATCTCCCCAGTACCCTTCTACACATACACTCACCTCTTCTCCTTCATTGCACACTTTTCTTTTTCTCCCTTTTAGAATCATTGTGAAATATGCCTTTAAAGAAAATCAAAGTGAGAAGATTGCCTTCTCACATACTGCTCCATTTTTGCAGGTCCCCTGACATGACAGCAAGTGTCAGCATCAATCTATCCTTCTTGAATCATTGATTTTTTAATCCCATATTCTTCTACCCACAGCTACTAATTGCAGCTGTCTGTCACTCTGGCTTGGATGGAGAAGAAAGGCTATCGTTTCAGTGAGTGAATTTGATGGGATGCAAAGAGATGCTGCAGTTGAACTCTGCCTCCAGCCAGTTTTTCCAGAGACCAAATATTAGACCTACCTGTTTAGCTAGATGCCAGCCAGCTTAGTAAAAGGAAGATGCACAGAGCACACACATACAGACACTCGTTCTAGGTCTCTTCTTTTTTCTCTATTTGTCTTTGTCTCTGGGCGTTCTCCGTTTCTCTTCATTATTATCCACACTTTAATTCTTTATTTTGTTTAGCTTATGTTTTGCGGAGAAGACATAAAGCATCTTTTAAGCATCACAATTATTGCATAAACCAAGCTGCCTTGAAGCTATTTTGTACATATGTTTTTCATTTACTGAAGGCAGGGGGTGCTATATGCAAAGAAATTAGCTCCAGTAACTAGGTAACATTTCCAAAGAGACACCTGCAGACATTTATAGTGCCACATTATAGAATTGCTTTAAAATGTATCATTTCTCTCAGATGCTGCCAAATGTACTATGATGCATGTCCTTACTGAGGTATGCAGACAGCAAATGTCATACACATATTCTTCTCATCGAAGAAGCAATGTGTTGTAACTAATAATGATTTCTCCAAATCGCAGATTAATTGGTGTGCAATTAATTTGGCATATCCTAAATGTAGCAGAGTATCCTTCACCTGAATACATATACAGCAATAAAACATTTTCACAGATAATATTGCTGGAATGCCCAAATAACATCCTTGTCAATAAGAACTCCACAATCTTCCACTGACCGAATAAATGAGAAGCCAGAGAAAATATGAACTAAACATCTCATTGTTTTTCCTTCCAAATAACTGACATATTTTGATATTTTTCCTCAAATGGAGAAGATTTTGAAATATCTCCCTATATAACTTGGAAATGGAAAAAGGAAAAATAAGGTGCAGTGAATATGATTCACATCAATTACAAGTACAAAAGGTAAAATGTAGTACAGAGTATTACATAATTTCAAAAGCCTCCTAAAAGAGCTAGAACTACAAACTTTGAAAGGTCAGTGAATATTGCAGTGTTTTGACATGCCATAGGGATAAAAAGACTCAAGGACAGGCAATTTGACTTGTTCAAAAAAAGGTATTATTTCTCTAAAACATTCACTTTTGATATTTTCCCATATTACAGTTATCTGTGGACTAAATTGTACAGGATAGACATGCAAGACACTTCAAAAACTTCTTTGCAGCAACCAAAGCCCAACGTCAAAAATGAATTATCTAGGATAAAGTATTCATTTTTGCGTTCAAATCTTTCCAGGCGTTCAGAAGATGCCAGAGTAAATTTGAATGTTTGGTGGGACTAATAGAAGGTCAGATCAGAGAGAGTGAATCTTTAGGGCCAGTTTCTAGATACCCAGATTCAACCATCTAAATGTGATGCAGGTTTTTTTTTTTTTTAAGTTCAAAATGTTGAGTAATAAGATAATTAAAACCACCAATTATTAGTATTGAACCAATCAATTTATGTTGAGTCAGTGATGAATAGTAACTTGTATTTACTGATCCTCTTTGTATTTGCGAGTTTCTCAGGTTAGAACATTTGTAAAAACTAGTGTCACATTCAATACAAAACTGAGACTGCTTTAATACCTAGCAATAAATTCATTGACTTGTTTGATTGTTGAGGGGACAGCTTACACTAGAGAGTATAGCCACCAACCTGCTGATACAATATTCCAGAAAATTAAGGGGAAAAAAAGTAATGATAGCACAGTAGTAAAGCAAGAGCAGAAAAAAAATAATACATTGCATTTGTAATGACTATAGGGCAGGGTGTAGTAGAGAATGGATGCCATGATTGCTACTGATTTTCATATTGGGGAGCTTCAGACAGTAGTTCTAATCAAGATAAGTCAAGATATAACGTATTATATCTTTAAAATATTTACCCATATACTATAAAATACATTTGTTTCTGTGTAAGAGATTATTACTTATGCCCACTTCATGAAATACTGTGTTGGTTCCTTGGTGGCAGTAAAAGGGAAATAGAAAGATAAAGAAGACATATTCCATATCCTCAGGAGTGTTTATCGTCTAATGGAGGAAACCAGAAATCAATCAAATAATAGGATTGCAGGACAGAGGAAGAGAAAAGACAATTGCTGGATGTGAACTGATTAGCACAATTGCAATATGGTGAAAAAAAAACAGAGACAGAAATAAGAAATTTCTAGGTTCAGTTATTGGCTCAGCTTCTCACTAGCTCTGTGATCTTTGGGCTTGTTCTTAATCCCTCTGAGCTGGTTATCTCATCAATAAAACAGAGATAAAACTGCCTTTCATTTTGTCATTATGAGGATTAACATTAACAAGAAAGTGTATGTAAAAGTACTTGACTCATGTTAAACACACAAAATTGGTACTCCTCTCAAAATCTGTGCTGATGCAAGTCCTGGTTAACTGCTGACTTTGCTTCTGTGATCAGAGGCATCAAAGCAGACTCTGATTGGCTCCCTTTCCTCCTCAATCCTCCTCTGCTTTTTATACTGGTTTAAAGGCAGAAGTTCATTACATGGATGGGTGGGAGAGAGAGGTTTATGTGGCCAGAGGAAGTAGAGAAAAACAAGATCTGGCTTAAATCCTGACTTATCAGGGATACTTCAATTGAGGGAACATGACAGGCACCCAGTGGCCAGAATGGCATAAATGAGCTCAATTTAAAGAAAAGGGATATAATGGGATATGAGGATTGAAAGTCAAACCAAATACCATAATGTTGAATTCCCAGCTGAACTAAGGCTCTTTAGTTTATTTCTCGCCAGGTTTCAGATGAGAAGCCAACATAGGACTGAGCCTGCAAGAGTGGGCAGCTAGTCTCAATTGTGAGCAGAGTCTCTGGCAGCAGGGAACCAGAAAGACCCTGACTTGCATGGAAAAGGAGAGATATTCACACAAATTCATTCTTAATAACCAGTATTGATTCACCACTTACTGTTTTAGGTGCTGGAGACATAAAAAAAAAAATAGATCCACATTCATGAAACATATTCTAATGGAAACTCAGTCCAGAATCAAGGCAACCAGTATGCTAGTTGGTAATAAATGATAAGGAATAAAATCAGTGGGGAGAGGAAAACAGACTGTAAAATTCTATGTTGGGCAAGAGAGGCCCCAGTGATAGGTAACATTTGAGTAAAAGTGCAAAAGAGTTGAAGGCAAGCATTGCTAAGACACCTGGGGCAAGAGAATTTTAAGCAAGGGAATAACTCATGTAAAGCCCTGAGTTAGGAGTGAGCTTGCTTCCTGTTTGAGGAGGAGCAAAGGGCATCAGTGCTGATAGAATGAAGCAGATAAAAGGGATGTAAACAGGAGATGATGTTAGAGAGGTAGCGGCACCAGACCTGCTCTATAGATTTAGAGGCCAGCTCCCTCGGGATAAGAGGGGCACTGATTGGTAGCTTTATCAATCACAGTAATTCAGTGTAAGGAATCATTTCCAAATCTATCAGCTTGGCAACAATCATCTGTTCTCACTCCTGCATGTTTGGCTGGGTTGGTCAGCTGATCTAAGTTCTCAAATGAGCTTCTTCCCAAGATGAAAAGCACAGGTCTGTTCTGTGTCTCTTATGCTCCTCAGACCCAGGGGCTACTGTTTTCTTTGTTTGCCCCTCCAGAGCCCTAGGGCATTTCAAGTGTAATAATAAACCAGTCAACTGTGAAAGCAAAATTGTTCTTTCATAGCAATGCTAGAGGTCTATGGAAGAAGGTTCAAATGCACAGGGGTAGTTTAAGTTTCTGCTGGCATTGCATCCACTGATATTTCATTGGCCGAAGAAGTCATATGGTTGAGTCCAAAGTCAAGATGCTGGAGGATGCCCTCCACCTCTAGTGGAAGAAATGTAAAGTCATGTGGTGAAGGATATGGATGTGAGGGCTGACTATTGTGGCCCATGGTCCAATCTATGACAGAGACTGGAGCAAAGGAATGACATACTAACTTTGGTTTTAACGGGATCATTCTATCCTCTGTTGAAAAAGGGAGAAAAGAATTTGGAGGAGGATCAGTCCAAGAATGATGATGGTGGCTCAGATCAGAGTGATTAGCAGTGCAGATGGCAAGGAAGTTTGCATTCAGGTTATGTTTTGAAATTACAGCATGACTTTTCTCAAAGAAAAATCACAACAGACAGATTAAACAGACAAAGGAGGCTTTATTCAATACTATTGCAATAAGGGAGAGAGATTGAACTCAAGTCTGATATAAAAAAAAGAAAGAAAGAAAGAAAGAAGAAAGAAAGAAAGAAAGAAAGAAAGAAAGAAAGAAAGAAAGAAAGAAAGAAAAGAAAGCCTTAGGACAAGCTAGTGGAAAAGTGCAAGAGGGGAAATCGGTGATTTGGCCACCTGTATTTGCTAATTGTCCCTTATCAAAGTCAGGCTTCTATCCTCCCAGAGACACCAGGAGATAAAGACACCATCTCCTTCAATGATTCCATTGCAAAAAGAGGGCTTCCAGGTCCCTGAGAAAGAGACTCCTGGTGAAACTGGCAAGACTAGGAGAAATTTTATCTCCATTTCAAAGAGATAAAGAAATTGTAATTATAAATTTTCTAAAGTAATGGTCTATGAAAAGAGAAGTCAAGGACCTACAGTCAAGAAGAAACCTGTCTCAAGCTTAGTCACACTAAAGGGAACATTATGGCTGTCTTGGGCACAGTTAAGTGCATGGTCTCTGGCATGAGATTATCTGGGATAAATTCTGACTCCTCTACTTTCTCACTTGTGACCTAGAGCAGTTACTTAACATCTTTGTGCCTTGGGTCATTGTTGTTGTTGTTGTTCATTTATAAAATGGGCACATTAGGGATGCCTGGGTGGCTCAGCGGTTGAGCATCTGCCTTCATCTCAGGGTATGGTCCCAGAGTCCCAAGATCGAGTCCCACATCAGGCTCCCAATGAGGATCCTGCTTCTCCCTCTGCCTATGTCTCCATCTCTTGATGCGTCTCTCATGAATAAATAAATAAAATCTTAAATAAATAAATGGGTATGTTAAAGTGCCAAAGCCATAGGATTACATGAAGATTAAAGTAGTTAATATGTATGTACAGCATTCAGGACAATTCCTGGTATGTAGTGAGCAGTGACTATGATTATTAGTAGTCACAGATCAAGCTAACAAGTTCTTCTGAGGAGCCAGAAATCAGGTATGAGAGGCAGAGAAGGTTTAAGAATAACTTCAAATGTTTGTTTTTGGTTTTCTTTTACCTGAACTACTGTGTTGCCACTTACTGAGATAGGGAAGGTGTAGGTACAGATTTTATTACACAGGGAGTGGTTAAGTCCAAAGAAAGAGTTCAAGTCTATGAGCATTCAGAGGAAGGATTAAATTAGGTAATGCTATTTCTCTTCCTTACAAAATATCTATCATATACTATATTTTAAGAGTCCTAAGTAGGATGTTAGAAAATTTTCACTTTAAGCTTTTCCTCTGGGACACCTGGGTGCCTCAGTGGTTGAGCGTCTACTTTCATCTCACTCCAGGGGTCCTGGGATCAAGTCCCCCATTGAGCTCCCTGTGAGGAGCCTGCTTCTCCCTGTGCCTGTGTCTCTGCCTCTCTCTCTGTATCTCTCATGAATAAAAAAAATAAAATCTTTAAAAACAAGCAAACAAACAAAAACAAAAACAAAAAAACTCTTTCCACTGTGCCCCAAATTAAACATTGATAGTTACTGGGGAAAGACATATTAGGCAAAAGTATTAAGGTTTTGTAAGCCATAATTAAAAAGAACAAAATGCTATGGGAAACTATTAGAAAAAGTTTGGTTGTTAACCCTAATGTATTTATTTGTGCGGTTAAAGAATCATCTTTAGTTCAGAAAGCAAAGTATTTCCTTGAATAAATGTCCTACCTACAAAAGCTATGTCTTGTTTACCACAGTGTCTCCAGTTCCCAGGGCAACCCCTGCCACACAAGTGTGCTCAATAAATATTTATGGAATAAAATCATAGGCCGACACTTTAGAGTAAGTTGTGTCCACATGAATATTGCTTTGTAATACTGTGAATTATTTGACTTGCAGCATTGTGCAATTCTGCTAGGCTGCAATTTGCCGACTGATAGATCAATATATTAAAATTCTCAACTTGAAGTTTGCATTAGCATTTTTAGATAAAGAACATGCCCAGCAGGGTAAATTTCATCCACACTCTTGATAGGATTACAATACAATAATTGTACAATTGATGAATACCTTTAAAACGATCACAAAATAACAGTTGGGAATTCACTTCATATAGATCAGTTTACAGAATGTGGTGGCTTCACTTTCCTTTTGGTTAAGGATTAAATAGTAAGTTTTTGCCTAACACTTTCCTACTACTAAGGCTAATGGCTATCCGATTTATCTTTTGTATCCCATCCATTCTCCTTCCCTTCCTCTCTTCTTTTCTTCTTTTATTCCTTCCTTTCTGCCTTCACTGTTTCTTTTCTTTCTTTCTTCTGTCACCCTTTTTTCAAGAGAGAAATTCTGATTTCTGAAATAAGACCCGGATATACAGAGTTGCCAACAGAGAAATATTTTTAAGATTCATAAAGTCAGAGTTGTATTGTGAATATTATCTGCTTATTTTATTATCATCCTGATTCATAAATTCTTGGAAGAAACAGAACATTTCTACAAAGAAGAAAGAGAGGAATATCCATAGGAGTCTGTTGCAAATGTGTTATTATCTGAAGTATTGAGTAATTGGCTTGTGGTGAGATTCCTTAATCATTTGGGGCTTCATTAGGCCAATAGTGATTCCATACTCCATTTAACAGGAGAAATAATTTGGAGGAGAAAACCAAGAACAAATACAAACAAAATTGAATTACTTAACATGATTACAAGAATTCTTTTTAGCACTTTTCTTGCTTAGTAGATGATATTGAAAGTATCACGTTTAAAGTCCTTTAAAATAAATATAAAGAGACAAATACCAGATAATAATTCCCCCATATTATTAGTATAACTTCCTTTGTATTTGTTTCTCAAAGTTTCAGCATGAACTACAGTTTTCCATCCTAAGTCTGATTTTTGATGCCTTTATCAGGGTTGTTTCACATTCATATCTGACTGTGCTTTTACAGCAATATATGTTCGGTGTTAAGTGTACACTCCTTCAGCCTCTTTAAGTGGTTAATGATCCGTAAACAAACATTTAAAAGCTAATTAAGGAAACCTAAATTCTTGTGAAAAATTTTCCCCTAGTTTGATCCAATTTTTGCAAATTATATCTGGGCAGGGTCCTCAGATAGGCATATCTTTTCCACAAGCATTTACACAACCTTCTAAGAGTCTACAAGGAAAACTTAAAGTATCTTCTGACTGAGTTGTGTGGCCTTGATTAGCAAGGTCTATTCCAGGTTACAATACCTGATACCATTCTATTTATTTAAGTTTGTGTTTAAAACATAAATTTGAGTCAAAGTCTGATATTGGTGGGCAAAGAAAAAATTAGAATGGATTATGTACTTTTGTTTTTTACGTGGTTTATTAATTTAAAAAAATTTTTAATTACTGAACTTTTTTATATATTGAAGAGGATGGTAATAATTTAAAAATTTTTTAAATTACTGAACTTTTTTATATATTGAAGAGGATGGTAATAAAATAATATTTGTGATAAGTAAAGAAGGGATTTCTTTTGTAATTCTTTAACTTTGTGAAAGATAACATTAGAAAAAACATTAAAATGTATATAGTTATTTTCATTCTGTCTCCTATTATGTTCCATTAATTGTTTTTCTACCCAGAGATGGCATGCCTTATGAGGGCAAAAATTCTGTTTACCCATCTTTCCTAATTAGCAGTTTATTTCAATTCTCTACCTAATCTCTTTGACATTTCATTGCAACCCAGGCATGAGTTAAAATATTTCAAATTGATTTTTATTATTTTTATAGATGTAACCAAACATTTATATTAATATTCATTGCTCCTTCCTTCTTTATTATTGCATATTCTCTAATATGCAAAGCAATTTCAGGATATATATTAACTATACTTCACTGTATTCTCCAATACACTGGTCAGTCTGGTGAATTGTTTGAGAATTTTCATTAGTTGTCAAGATTGTTCTATGGTATCATACAGCACCCACGAGTCAATAACCTATCATATTATAGTAAACATTCCATTCCCACTACTCTTACAATTTATTTCCATGGGGATATTTGGAGAGTGTTGAGTGGTATAGGAATAGGAAATCAACAGTTTTTCTTTTCTTTTCTTTTTTTCTTTTCTTTTCTTTCTCTTTCTTTTTTCTTTTCTTTTCTTTCTCTTTCTTTTTTTCTTTTCTTTCCTTTTATTAACTTTTTAAAAAGTTACATTCAGATGCCTTAAAAAGTTACAGATTTCCTAAGATTTTTAAAAATCAGGTTTGAAAAATGGGAAATTATCCATTTGTGTGTGTAACTATATCTACATGTTTAGTTAATGCACATATTAAGATATTTTTCAGAGTAAGGAATTGCACTGTTAATGCTGTAGATGTGTTTTAGAGAACGAAGTGAGATGAAGATGTCTTGCCACACAATGTCAGTTGTCTACATCTAGTCCAGTATATGAAGACAGAGTAATGCTTTGACTTCCATGAGTCTTCAGGCATCTGGAGAGTTTAACTGAGCATCATTATGCTATTGTTAAAGCCCAAGCTAGGTTTACAGAGAAAAAGCATTTCCCTTAAGAGAAAGATAAAAGGAAGTTTAATGCCTAGTTTGGCTGTTACTGTTCAGGAAGTATATACAAATAATCAAATCTTACACATGTTATTCTTCTATTTAATTACCATTGATTCTGAAGAAAACAGTGGATTACATTGAGGTGTAGAAGTTTGTTCTGTTTCATTAATTTTTTTCTTGAAATTCTATCCATTCCCTCTTCAGTTTATTGGATGAGGAGCTGGGGTTTTAGTTATTAACATACTTTTAATGTAACTCTTTAAATTTGCAAGTGTTAAAAAATAAAAAAAATAAATTTGCAAGTGTTGAAAATATAAACTTTTCTCAATATTGTTTGTTTAATTAATGTAAAAAATCTGAAACTGGATGCTTTTTAATCATAAGATTCCCAGAATAGTAAAATGGATCAACCAACAAAGCCAAAGTATTTTTTTAAATTTCTAAAAGTTTTTTTTTTTAATTACTGATTCTGACTTATTTATGGAAACCAACTGAAATAAAGGCAGATGGCTAGGTAATATGTTGTATGACAGATCATTTAAACCTCCTTTTCTTCATATTCTTTTTTGGAGCTTAAATTCTTTGGTCATTATCTTGGCTATCTATTTTGGCTTTTTTAGACATGCTTTTAATGAAGCATTCAATTTACAATGGACTATAAACATAAACAGTTACTGCTTTTTAGTGTACGTATAAGAGACCTTCCACGTCAATGGTAATTTAATGCATGACACATTATCACAACATGTTTCTTCACATATAACTAAAATTTCAGAGGAGTAAAATAAAAATAATGGTATTGGTATGTGGTCAAGCATCTTCAAAAAATACATGGGAAAATAAATTTTTAAAAACAATTTATTATTTTTAGGTGAACAGAATGCTTGCTTTTACTCTGTACACAAAAGATACAAAAGCAATTTTTTTTAAATCACATTTTAGAGGAGCAGAAGTTTAAGGTATGATTCTGAAGAGAAAGTCATTTCAAATTATATTTCAAAAAGTCTAATGAAAAGGAAATAATGATTGAAAACATCCAGATAACCAAGCCACCAGTTGTCTGCTGTTGACTGTAAGGAAGACTTAAAATAACATAAACAATTAATCCATGTTTCATGTGTTATATCTATAATTTTTCTTTTTTAAAAAATATTTTATTCATTTATTTATGAGAGACAGAGGGGGCAGGCAGAGACAGGCAGAGGGAGAAGCAGGCTCCACACAGGGAGCCTGATGTGGGACTTGATCTCCAGTCTCCAGGATCACACCCTTGGCTGAAGGCGGCGCCAAACCACTGAGCTACCCGGGGATTCCCCTCTATAATATATTCTTACAATAATATCTAACTTTTTCTTAATTTTTCAGTATTTCTAGGCTATGCGGTTCTTCGGCCAGTTTTTCCAAATTTCTGCAAATTCCTCCCAAAATTTCCAATATATTTATTTTTTAAAAAATCTGTGTATCAGTAACCTGTGCAGTTTAAACCAATGTTTTTCAAGAGTCAACTGTATGAACACCTACATGAATGTAGATGTTTCATGAAATATATTTTGAAGTTAGACATGGAATTAGGAATCGTTCTGAAAAGCAGACTGAGAAGGATACAGAGAGAAATATAGTGACATTATCAAACTCTACCATTTGTTCTGATAAGGAATGTCTGTTTTGGCAGATTCACTCTTGGAAATATCCAACAATTTTTGTGACGTAAATGAGCATAATAAATAATATAATCATAATCACGCATATTGTTTTCAAATTTTAGATTTGGTTTTCCATTGCTGAAGTTTTTTATGGGTTAGTCAAGATGAATTTGAGCATGGAAAACAATATAACTTCATTTGTTCTTGGGATCAATACTTTGTGACTATAAAGCATATGTTTAGGATCTAGGCAATTCCCTTGGTGTGCTGGCTTAGGTAAGAGCCATCAGAAAGGTAATGCAGATTTCTGTGACAAAGAAATAAATTACTTGAAGTCCCAGGACTCTGTTCTTGAAAACTCTTACCCTCAAATCTCCAACTGATTTGCAATTATAGGATATCCATTTGTAAGAATTGTAAGAATTCTACTTCATTTTAAGAAAGAAAATGAACGAAATAATATGAAGTGTCAACAACTGTATCTCAAAAGATATATTTCCTTAAGATGAGTAGTTTCTGCAGAAGGCAGTTTCTGAAGGTAAGACTCAGACATTTCTACTATTGCTCTTGAAATGCTACCTGTTTTTCTTCGATTGCTTCAAATTGTTAGCATTTCTCTCACATCAGTGTGATGTCTGACCACAGTTTAAAAGGCCAAGGTGACAACTACATTGTATTCCTGTTGATCATGCTTCTATTGATTAGATGGTTTGGGAAGAATGTTGAACTACAGGAAGTTTCTGCACTGTCAATCTCTAATTTGATTTACACAGTAACATTTTGGAGACTAGAGTCATTTTTTATTTTATCCAGTTTCCAAAAGCTAAACTGTCCTTGCTCAAGAAACATAATGTCCAGTCAGTTGAGTTTTTCTCTAGCACAAGATTTCACTTATGTTGTTATTTATTAACTATTAAAATTTTAGGTAATAATATAAGCCTGAACATTTTAAATATGGAATTTCCTAGTAACTAGAAATTTACTAATTTGAAGGTAATGTTAGAGTGGACTAACATATATGTGATCCTAAATCAGATATTGGAGGACCCAGTTAGAGCATCAGTAAAATGAGTTAAATCCTAGCTTCCTACTCAGAGTTTATATACACACAGAACAAATCTGGAAATGAACTCCAAGCAATGACCTGGTGTTTAAGAAATTACTCCTCCATATTTCCTAGGACTCAGGAGCAATGTTCCACTGAAATGGTACACTGTGCTCCAAAGATGTTGTATGAGAACAGTAGTACTGGCAAGATTCTGCTTCCTTGGCTTTACAGAACTTTTGCTAGGAATCAACCACATGTAAATATCTTGTTTTTTGAAAATGTTGGAATAACTGTATTAAGACGTCCTTTTGTTAATTTTTTGCCATCTGTCAATTATATTAGTTTTATGCTCTGACTTTATCTCATAAAAGAATTTCACGCTAAAGCAGAGAGAACAAATGGCAACTGCCATTGGTTTTAATTCCTCATTTAGTAATTTCCTTACAAAACCTGGTTTAGGGCAGCCTGGGTGGCTCAGTGGTTTAGCGCCGCCTTTGGCTCAGGGCGTGATCCTGGAGACCGGGGATCAAGTCCCACATCAGGCTCCCTGCATGGAGCCTGCTTCTCCTTCTGCCTGTGTCTCTGCCTCTCTCTCTCTGTGTCTCTCATGAATAAATAAATAAAATCTTAAAAACAAAAAAATAAAACCTGGTTTATTATTCATTATTTTATCAGAAGTAAAATGATCACTCACCATTGATTTTATAAAATTAATCACATTCAAAATAAAAAATGTGTTCAAATTAGTCGTTATTAACTTGTAAAATAGCCTATATTTTATTGTTATGCTTATTTTTAATTGTGAACAAACCTGTGTATATATATATGTGCATATATATATATGTATATGTATGTGTGTGTATATATGTGTGTATGTGTATATATGTGTGTGTATGTGTGTGTGTATATATATATATAATGTGTGTGTGTGTGTATATATATATATATACACATATTATGTCCACACATATATATGGTGGACAGAACTGAGAAAGGGTTCTTTTAATTCTTTGGAAGAAAATTTAAATGCACTGAAAAAAATATTAACTTCTTTGCAACGGAGTGTGGTAGGCAAAATAATAGCCCCCTATATTTGTGAATATATTTCCTTACCTGGCAAAAGGGACTCTCCCTACATGTTTAAGAGTAAAGACCTTTAGGTGGGGAGCTGATCCTGGATTCTCCAAGTAGATCCAATCTACGTGCAACCCCTGAAAAGCAGAGCACCTTTCCCAACTTTGGTCAAAGAGAAGGATGTGGAAATGGGAGAAGATTCATAGAGCTGTAGTGGTGCCAGTTCTGAGAAACAGGCTGCTCATCACCCACAGAATGTGGGTGGCATGCACACAGTGGAAAAAATAAGGAAACAGAATGTCACTGAGAGCCTCCAGAGGATAGCTAGCCTGGCTGAAATCTTGATTTTAGCCTTGTGAGACCTGTATCAGACCTCCCGCCTGTAGAACTATATATATTTGCACAGTATATTTGCATTGTTTATTCCACCAAGATTGTGGTAATTCCTTCTGATGCAGTAGAAAATCACTACAAGAGTCCTGGT
The DNA here is from genome assembly GCF_048418805.1 of Vulpes vulpes. Taxonomy (NCBI): domain Eukaryota; kingdom Metazoa; phylum Chordata; class Mammalia; order Carnivora; family Canidae; genus Vulpes; species Vulpes vulpes. The sequence continues at coordinate 101,938,321 of NC_132784.1, read as the reverse complement.
TTTTGAAACTTATGCCTTTCTGCTTCCACTCCTAATTCTCTTATTATCAAAAGAGCTGTGTGTAATCAAGGTTTATAGTGCCATATCCATCCATGTCACAGAAAACTTGCGACTTTCTAAATAAAAAACTACTTGTGCATGTTTCTTCAATCCTTCAAAACTTAGGGAGATGAAAAACATCTCTTCTCTTTTCAGTCGTAGTTATGGTCACTTTAATAACACGCTTGTTTTTTCATTAAATGAGGAATACCACAGCATCAGTGACAAACTCCCTGATCCTTTAGATTTTCCCAGTAGTTATAAACTTTTCCACCCATGTTCTGAGGCTGCTGGGACAAACCTTTACCCTGAGCATTCTTGGTTAATATTTGACCTTGTTCCTCTAGGTGAGACAGATAGATAAAAACTGACTTGAAAATTCACTTGCAACTTCTTTTCTCTTTCTGTAACTTTTTCCACTATCCCCTTATGAAGAAACGGAAAACAAAATTGATGCTACCAGTGTCCAGGACCCACCACCCTAAAACAACACAGGGAGTGACAGTGTAGATGTTTTTGAATCCTAAAGTTTTTTTAGAAACATCCCAAAAGCCCTCTTGGCCACCATTGTCAGTCCTTCCTGAATCAGGCAGTTCATTCTGCCTCCAGATGCAGATGGGCACTTTTAAATGCCTAGAATTTCTTTTCTTGCCCATATAATCCAACTAAGTCACTTAAATTGTTTCAATTTACTTCAAAGACAAAACAGAAAAAAGGGTGAATTTTGTTTGACATTCATTTCATTTTTATGTGACTGATATCAAATTTAAGCCTGTAACCATGGACCTGCCTCGGTAGGGATATCCTTTTTTTTTTCAGAAATTAAAATTAAACTTTTAGCATATGCTTTATCTAGATAATTACAAAAGTCTATTCTCTTTTGAAAAAAAATGCAAACTATCTCTTAGTTCTGAAATGACTTGCAGATACATTTAAAATACTAGCATTTTAGATTTCAAATACAGTTCAAATATTTGGTGTACTAGTAATTATGCAAATGATAAAAATCAATGCATGTCAAGAATTTGTGTCTGATTTCCTATCAGATAAGTCTGTCTAAAAAAATGTCATTACTGAAGAAAGGAAAGCTGTAGTATGAGAAACAAAATTAACTTAAAAGTATCATGAGGTATTAAATTCTCTCTCTCTCTCACAGACATACACACACACACAGAGTTTTGGGGAAAATGTTTCAAATCTTTTCACAAACTAAACATTGTGTTGACAAGACTGTTCGATGTGTTAAATGACTGTCATCTATAATTAGTACATATTGAGCAACAAGATAGGTGTTACATCAGGTGTTACATCAGGTAGAGAACTGTGCTAAAAAAACTTAATGGCAATTTCTATTGTGAGCAGAGATGTACACTGAATACAGAAAGCCCAGTTTACAATCTTTTCCTAAAAGGTTAGCTTCATTTTCTCCTTAGCTTTTCCCAGAATGTGTTTTATCTGGAAAATGATACATGCTTTTAATTTTACTGACACGCTACATTGATGCAATGCCATATAATTGAGCATTTATCATTGTTATTACACTGCAGCACTTTAGGTGATACATAGGAGCCAGCTTCCTTCCAAAATCTACTGCTTCCTTATTTAGATTCCTGACATGGTGCTTCTGTTGCCAAGTGCAAAACATATTGTACTGTCTTATGCCTTTTTTTTTGCCTTTGCTAATAAGGTCACTCAAATGTAGCATTGAAGAATTGTGAATTGTGCTTAATATCTTAACTAATGGCTAAAGGCAGAGAAATTAAAAAAAAAAAAAATCCTGTCCCTTACATTACTCTACCTTTTTGATTCTCTTTCTTTTTAAAAAATTATTATTGCTTTTTATTCAACCAGGAAAACATTTCTATATTTTTATTCTTGCTTTTCTCATTTTAAGGCACTATTGTTTTAAAAATAATGATACTATTACTACCAATTCTAATCATAATATTCATAGCTCACACTTATATGGTACTTTTTACGACCCGAAAGCTGTTCTAAGCAATTTCTATATATTAACTCAGCTTTCATAATGGTCTTTTCAGATATTACTATTATTATCCTAATTTCATAGGTAAGATTGAGGTATAAAAAAATAAGAAAATCTTGCCCAGCTACTGGATGATAGAGCTTGGGTTTGAACCCCCAGGATTCTAGTTCTGGGGTCCATGCTCTTAAACCCTATAGTAAACCTGTTAATAAAGTTTATTTGAACAAGAATGACAAAATTTATTGATCAAGAATGTTAATAATTGTTAAAGCTTTTCTCCCTAGTGTTTCTTTGAAAACAAATTCTAATAAGTAATTGCATTTTATGTAAAATTTTGTGAAAATACTTTTTAAGTCTCTAAACAAAATCACACATTCTCTTTTAATTCCTTATATATTTTTGTAGTATTCAGTACTGTTTATTCAGCAGGTCCTACTTTATCCCACAGACTGCATATTGTCTCCCAAGGAAGGTTATATTTGCTAACATGTTACCTGGCCTTAAATCATATCAAAGTTCATATCAAATTTTCAGTGAAGTGAAATGCATTTATCCTCTGGAGTTCCAAAGTTGGGTAGGAGACATGTCTACACTTACAAGTTTTTTGAAATTCTTTCAGAACTCTGGATGGACATCATCTAGATTAGATGAGTCACTTAACAGAGCTTATTTTTTCATTTTAAGAAAAATTTTAAATGGTAAAAATAAATTGGGAAAACTGTCATAATATGGACAGTTTTAGTTTCATTTAACAAACCCTGTGTTGGGCACTTGTACATAAGAGTCTACTGGAGCATGTTGGGATACCAGCTGTGGAATAGGAAGAAAACGGAGGGCAGCCCTGGTAGCTCAGCAGTTTAGCGCCGCCTTCAGCCCAGGGTGTGATCCTGGAGACCTGGGATCGATTCCCATGATGGGCTCCCTGCATAGAGCCTGCTTCTCCCTCTGCCTTTCTCTGTGTGTGTCTCTCATGAATAAATAAATAAAATCTTTAAAAAAAAAAGAAGAAGAAAACTGAGGCCACACGGTGGACCTCACTGGTGTGTAGGGCAGGAACTGAAATTAAAAAAATGTGGTGCAAAAGCTCTTCCCACCAAACATAGGCAATTGGAGGTCCAGTACTAATATTAATCCTGATATCATTTGGCATGATTCAGCTGCTTCTCAAGGCTGAGACATCTCTATCTGATCGAAGATAATGTCTCCAAATCTGATAGGCAGAAATTATGAGCCTGTGACTATAGCATATACTTAGAAGGTGATTAAAAAAAAAATCCAGAAAACTGAGCCATATTAGTGACCCAACGAAACTTTCTGCTATTCAGAACAAGGGTGTGTACTGAAATATCCCATAGGATAATTAATCACAAGTTAGAAAGGGGATAAACAGACAAAATCACCCTGATGGAAGAGAAAAATAGAGAAGGTATGTCCTGCTCAGGTATCTATTTTTTCTCATCACCGGAACACCAAATCTTTACTTCTAACACCATCATCCAACTAAGTCCTAATCATCCAGAATATTGAGCTATGGAGAAAAGAAATGTAGAATCAAAGGAGGTAATCCAAAAATAACTTCTAAAGCAACATAACATTTTACACTATTAATAAGGGTCACAGGATTATGCTTTCATTCAAGACTCGGTTAAAAGATTAATTTAACACTCTGCTTAGGAAAAAAATATTGCTAAATTTTTTGGTGCTTAATTTATTATAATTTAAAAATAAATTAAACATATTTGAATTAAAATTAGAAATAGGCTCAAGAGAAATGCTACAAAATTGTTATGAATATAATATATATCTTTTCCCCCCTAAAATAGATTCTAGAATATTGATTCATTTTTGGTGGGGCACGCCTTGTTGAAGACTACAGAGAAAAGGTCAGTTTTCTGCAAAATTACTTTCATTAAGTTGTCCCCGAAGGTACAAGACAAGTTAATTTAAAATTGCAATTACATCTTCACACCAAATATATCTGGATTAAAAATAACAAGAAAGGTTTTTTTTTTTGTTAAAATTTTAAACAAGTGAAATTATCTTAAATGTCATTTAATCTATCTTTTATTTTTAGTAAATATCCAACAAGAGCTAGGCTATATAAAGTTAAAATATAATACTGTTGAGATAGCTGTAAATTTAATTAACCATCTTTAATGGAAAATTAGAAATTCAACGTGAATACTTTTTTAAGATTTATCGAGCTATAATTGACATACAAACAATTGGACATGTTTAATGTATGCTTTTTTATGAGTTTAGACAGATGCACACATCTGTGATACCATTACTAAAATCAAGGTACTAAACATATCCAACACTTCCAAAAATTCCCTTGTGTCTTTTTGTGGTTTTGTTATCACTGTTGTTTGGTTGTGTTTTTGCTGTAAGAATATTTAACATGAATTCTATAATATTAGCAGGGTTTTAAGTGCACAATACCATGCTGTTAACATGGATACTATGCTGTACAGAAGAACTGTAGAACTTACTGTTTTGTATAATTGAAACTTTATACTCATTGAACAACAGTTCCCCATTTATTGCAGATTATTTTCATAAAACACAGTGTCTATTGTTAAGTAGGCATACGATTGTGTTTACAGTGGAAAGAATACTCTTGTTGATTACTCAGTAGAACTCTACATCTCATTTTAATATATAATTGTTGATAAATTATAATATCATGTTTGAGGTGATTTTCTCCATAGTAGATCAATTTATAGGAAGAGGAGAAAAATATCTGTTGGGTCCTATTATGTGCTAATATCTTAGGTTTGTTGTCTTATTTAGAATAGAAACAGAAGTCCAGAGAGGTTTACCCAACACTACAAATGTACTAAATAGGTTTCTAGGAAAGACGTAAGTCTACTCTAAGATTCATGGCATTCAGACTTCCTATATGTGCTCTTGCCCCATGCCCTCCTTTGACAACATTTTTTTTCAGGTTGTTCCTGCTGACCTGGGTCGCTAGGACCTCCTGTGTGCTGGTCTTGCTGCTACCAGCCCTGGATTCTGAGCCTGTCACAGAGAAGAAGCTCCAGCAAAGCTGCCAGGCAACATGGATTCTGAAGCTAGAATGGACGTATGAACTCTCTCTAGTCAACAGCACAATTACTTGGTCTGGATAGTTTAGTGAGCAGCTCAATGCTGGAGAATCAAGGCTGTCTATCTCCACAGTCAAACTGGACACTGAGAACTGAACCACACCTGCCTGTGTGGAACACTGACTTTGCCATTTCACTGTCTCTGTTAACGTTACTTTACTTTACAAGGACCCTTCTGCCCAGACGAATGGTTTGTTCATTTTATGTAATCACTTCTCAAAATACTTATTTCTCAATGGAAAACATTAATAGACACCAAGGATTTAGAGGTCATTTTTTTTTTTTTTGCAAAATTACTTTTATTATGTTATCCTTGAAGATAAAGACAGGATGATTTAAAATTGCAATTTAAGGGGCGCCTGGTTGGCGCAGTTGGTTAAGTGTTCAACTTTTAGCTTCAGTTTAGGTCATAATCTCAGTGTTGGGAGATTGAGCCCTGAATTTGTCTCTGTGCTGACTGCAGTGTCAGCTTGAGATTCTCTCTTCCATTTCCTCTGCCTCTCCAGCTTGTTCTCTCTCTCTCTCTCTCAAATAAGTAAATCTTTAAAGTTGTAATTTGAGTTCAAGGCTTAAGTTTTTTTTGAATTCCTCCACCAATCCTGAACTGTTGTATCTTGATTCTTACTTAATCCTAAACAAGCCCTTTTTTTGAAAGAATTGCCTTAAATCCAAATTTTAATTCTCAATAATTTCTGATGTTCCTGTCTCCCCTCTGATATACTGCCAATGATTTGCTCCTCCTTATTATAGTAAGCAATAAACTTACCTTTGTCTTATTAACAGATTACTAGTGATATTTGGGAAGCCAACTTTGTGCAATTTCAGACAGATGACAATTTTCTTACAGGTGTATATATATATATTTTTTAATTTTTCTTTATTTATTCATGAAAGACACACACAGAGAGAGAGAGAGAGAGAGAGAGAGAGAGAGAGAGGCAGAGACACAGGTGGAGGGAGAAGCAGGCTTCGTGCAGGGAGCCCGATGTGGGACTCGATCCCAGGACTCCAGGACCACACCCTGGGCCGAAGGCAAGCCCCAAACCGCTGAGCCACCCAGGGATCCCCACAAGTGTATATATTGACATGAGAAGAGTTACTTTCTCTCCAGACCCAAATAGATTTGCTTGTCTCAAAAACATAACTGTTGCTCAAGCCATACACATCTAGCAGTTGCCTGGTCTGCTATATCTATAGCTATATGACCTTTCCTAGAGAGAGAGGCAAGTTAAGAAGAAATATTTGGGGATAAAGTTCCACAACACAAAAAAAAATATTCTGTATGAACCAGTACAAATCAAGAAGTAGTAAAACTTTGAATGTTCATGTTAAAGACTGAATATGTGATGTCAGAGGCTGCTAAATCTGAGACATTTTGGTTTTGTACTAGGCCACACTTAACTTTGTAATGATGAAGATTCTTTCCTTGACCGAGCTTTGGTCAAGCTCTTCTGAGCTATCTTGATTAGGCCTGACCTTGGGTTCCTAGATTCTTCCTTATAGAATCTAGTTCTAGCAAATATCCAGTGAAGTTACTTTCAGAATCCCCACGCTTGATGATAACTGATGACCTCAACATCTGGTAACTGATCGCCTCAAATCGCCCCCAGGTGATATCTGATCATCCTGACTTGCCTCCAGCAATAATTCTATTAGGTCAGGTTAGCCACAATTCCTTGCTCTCCAATTTCTTCTTGGTGATCTTCCATCCTCCAACCTCCTCATCTTGTTCTCTGCCTGTAACTCCCACGTTTCCTTTTTGTATTCATAATTGAGCCTGACCTCTATCCTCTACTGTAAAACCCCACTCCAGTGGTCCCTACACCCATCACGATGATGCCCTCGAATAAAGTCTTCCTTATCATCTTTAGTAAGTGAATGAATACTTTCATCTTTAGTAGTTAGCATAGTTGTATAAAAACAAACTGTGAAATTTTCCTCTCTAGTACAACCGTTGATTCTTACATTCTTGTTGTCTATCAAATATATCAGAATCTCTCGGTGTTGGCAACACAACATCCAGGCCCTCCATCATCCTATCCAAGTATAGCAACATTTCATAAACCATGTTACGTGCATATATTCTGAACTATGTTGATGGACATTCAGAAAAATAATGCAACATTATATGCCTTCTTTGGACATTCACAATTAATTTTATAACATTAAAGACTGTGAGCTCATCTAAAGTTAAAAAAAACAAATCTCATCAACTTAATTCAATTTGATGTTTCCTAAAAGTATGTGAAACCACTTTTCTCTTCCTTCCTTCCTTTCTTTTTTTCCTAATACCTTGCTGACCCTTTTTGTCTCAATAGAAAACAGTTTAGAAAATGGTTCCCTATTCATTAAGTGAGAAACTGATACTCTATTTCTTGTATTTCTCCCCAGGTTGTAATCTAATAGTTTCCTAAATTGAAACACCCTTTCAGACTTCTGCCACAAGGAAAACAACAGGCTTCCCCTCTTGTCCTCACTCCTATTTTTCCTTTAATATTCTTAGATTTTTTTCCTCTTAATTTATCTCTTGAAAAATTCCTGGCACTTTCCCAGTGCCAATGCCAATTCTTTTGTAAATTCTCCTGTGACCACTAGTTCATGTTTTCTGTTTTGTTTTGTTTAAATATTTTATTTATTTATTTATTTGGCTTGTGGGGAGAGAGAGAGAGAGAGAGAGAGAGAGAGAGAGAATCTGAAACAGACTCCACACTGAGCACAGAGCCTAATGCAGGGTTTGATCTTGCAATTGGGAGATCAAGTATTGGGCACTTAACCAACTGAACTGCTTAGGTGCGCCACCCACTAGTTCATGTTTAAATTATGCTCTATAAATCTGAAATGCATAAAATAGTACAATAATTGATATCCAGTACTCAAACTCAGAAGTTTACCTCTTATTTTCTATCAATAATGTGTCCAAATTTATTGCTTAGTATAGCCCACCAAATTTCTGCAAAAAGATCAAATGTAGCATTACAATTCACCAATAATAAGAAGCAAACATAAACACTCCTCAAATTTGGATGGAAATATCTTCCCATTACCAAAATCCCTGGAAAATTATAAACCTAAAAATAATACCCCATACCAATTTTAAGTTTACAGCATCAAAATTTAAAATAAATTTCAAAACAATGATTTTTCTTTCTGTGAGTATGATGAAATAAAATATATTTTGAATGTCTTATTTGCAGTGTTAGCTAAAGGGATAATGGACACGCAGGTGGAGTCGGGGATTTCTGTAGCAATATGAGCTGTCTTTCATGGAAATAGCTACCATTCTTTTAGCACCTCAGTTGATATAGATCAATGTGAAATAACTTATATGTCTCATTTTCAAGAACATCCAACTTTCCAAAGTTGAAAAGACATACAGGACTATCAAATATTAATCTTTCCACCCCCTCACTGGCCAATAAATTTAGGAAACAAGAAGATCTCCGGTCCTGGGAAAATTTTCCAATCAAAATAACATTCCTATAGCTCTGTACTTAGTTTTCCAATAACTGTAGCAGAAATGTGATGGTAGTTGAGGGAAGGAGGGAAGAGAGACAGATCTTCTAGGTAGCAGCATTATCAAATATTAGTCTGTGAAATCAGATATCAAGAAACTGCAAGAAAATATATAATTAGCAGAAATCTCCCACAAATCAGTTAAATTTTACCCTACTTAAAGAAAATTCACTATACATGGTAGTGGAAGTGGTAGCAGTGGTGGTGGTAAGCAACCAACATAGATTGTCATTCTATCAGAAAGTGACAGTAACATATTGCCTTTTCTTGCAAAGCTTAGATATCCAGTATGGTAGCTGCTATTGTCACTAGCTATTTTTCTTTATCATCCACTATTCAAAACCTTGTAACTTCTTCCACTTAGCATAATGTTTTTGAGGTTTGTTTATATAGCTACATGTATCATTAGTTCATAATTTTCTATTATTGAGTAGTATTCCATCATATACCACATTTAGCTTAACCATTTACCAGTTGATGGATATTTGGATTGTCTCCAGTTTGGGGCCATTTTAAATAGCTGCTGTGAATAGTTAAGTTCATATCTTTGTGTGGATATGTTTTCCTAACCCACCAAGGAGTGGAATTATTGGGTCCTATAACTCTTGAAAAAACTAAAGAACTGTTTTTCTGAAGTAGCTATAACATTTTATGTTCTTAGTATCAATGAAGGTTCTCATTTCCCTACATCCTTACCAACATCTGGGTTGGAAAGACATATCCACTTTAGCGTTATAATAGTTACATAGAGGGATCACACTGTGGTTTGAGCTTTCAATTCCTTAGTGAAAAATGATGTTGAAGTTCTAGTTCTCTTTATTTTTTTAAAGATTTTATTTATTCACGAGACACACACACACACACACACACACACACACACACACAGAGAGAGAGAGAGAGAGAGAGGCAGAGACACAGGCAGAGGGAGAAGCAGGCTCCATGCAGGGAGTCCGACGTGGGACTGGATCCCAGGTCTCCAGGATCAGGCCCTGGGCTGAAGGCAGCGCTAAACTGCTGAGCCACCCAGGCTGCCCTGAAGTTCTCTTTAGATGCATATTTATCACTTGTATATCTTATTAGATGAAGTATCTATTCAAATGTTTTTTCCATTTTTTTTTATTATATTGTCTGGTCTCTCGTGGTGATGGTTGAGTTGTTGAGTTTATTATATATTCTGGATACAAGTCTTATCAGAAATGTGTTTTGCAAACGCCCTTCTGCTGCCTCTCTTTTTTAGTTTAATGATGTCTTTTGAAAGGCAAAAGTAAGAGATTTAAATTTTTATGAAGTCTGTTTTATGTTTTATTTTCTTATAAGGATTATGCTTTTTTTGTTATAGCCAAGAAAGCTGTTTCTATCCCAAAGTTGCAAGTGTTATGTTCTATGTTTCTTCTAGAAGTTTTGTAGTTTTGTCCTTAAATTTAGGTCGGTGATCCATTGCAAGTGTGTGTGTGTGTATGGTGTGAGGTAAGGGTTTGGACTTTCTCTTTCCTTTCTCTGCCATGTGGATTTCCAATTGTTCTAGAACCAGTTTTCAAAAAGTTATCCTTTCCTTTTGACTTAGCTTGGCACTTTTGCTGAAAATCAATTCATCTCATATTAGATTCTGTTCAGACTCTTTTTTCTGCTGTATTAAGCTATATGCCTACATTAATGCCAATACTGTACTGTCTTGATTACTACTCCTTTCAGATAAATTGTGAAATCAGGTATTTGTCTTCAACTTTGTTTTTTTTTCAAAATTGTTTGACTATTCTAGATTCTTTGCATTTCTAGTTAGTTTATACTATATATATATATATATATATATATATATATATATATATATATGTTTATTGCAACAAACCTACATGTAGATGTTTATAGCAGCTTTATTCGTAAGTGCTAAAACTTAAAAAGATTCAAGATGTCCTTCAGTAGGTGAATGAATAAATGAAATATGACACATCCAGACAATAGGATACCATTTAGTGCTAAAAAGAAATGAATATGAAACCATGAAAAAACATAGAGGGAACATATGGAGGCTTCATTACAATGGCATAAGTCATCTCATTAGCATAACAAAGACACCTTTATCACTCACATCATTTAGGAAATTCCAAGAGTTTGGGGAGCTCTGTGCCTGAAAAGGAAAAAAGAAGCCAAATACATATTTCTTATTATATAATTCATAATATCACATTTATCCTGTGAAGATCAAGGTCAAACTATGTGGGCTCTAAATGTGAGGTCTGTGTCTTTCCTGAAGCCTGGCGTTAGAGACTCAACTGAGTTGATCCCAGGCTTTACACAGGACTACAGGTTATTTTATGAGACTCGTACTCATTAGCTCAAGGATGGGCTAGATATATACAAGCACTATTAAACTTAGGAAAATGATATCTTCCATGTGGCCTAGATATTCAAGTAAGGCTCAGCTGTTAAACTTAGAACCATAAAAATACAACCTCATTTCAGAAGTACAGGACTCTGTAAGCTTCTCACATAACCTGAGTTAATACAGTGTCTCCAACACTTAAATCCTCTTGATCAAGACTCTGCCAGATGCCTTTATTCTCATTTTTTTGTTTCCCAAATGTCCATCTTATAATTTCCATTTCCAGTGTACCAAATCTTAACATTTCTCTGAACTGAAACTGTTACTTTCACAAACTTCAAAATCTGCCCTCTTTCCTTGCTCCACTTTCCCAAAGGGGGACTTCATGTTTTAGTAAGTCTCACAGCATGGAAGAGTGAAGCAGAAAGCATGCACCTCTATAGGCAGGTAGTCGTATCTCAAAGAAAAAGGGAAAGGGGCAGGAAGAGAGTCATACTAACTTATTCCTCTCTGTGTCAAGAGGAACAATTGAGCAACGTGTGTTTTGCAAACAAAACTCTTTATAGAAGGAGGTTTTAGGTCTGGGGAAGAAGCATTCCTTCCTAGCCTAAATCCATAGGCACATAAATTCTCACAAATTTTACTCTTACTTCTTTTTGAAATGTTGCCAATCCTTGATTCTGGGGAAATCCCACTATCTACATTTTCAGTTCTTGTGTTCAGCTTGGCAAATTTGCCAAGAAAATGAACTCATGAACATATTGATTCATTAACTATATACATTTTTTTTTCTGTGATAATGTTGTATTCTCTAAAAGATGTTTAAACTGTAATTATTGTTCATTGCTAAGTGTGATGTAGGGAATGATTGGGTTTCAGAGCCGACCACCAAGGAAGAATTCTTAAGTATTTTGGTGCAAAAAGGTGGTTTTATTAAAGCCCTGGGACAGAACCTGTGGGCAGAAAGAGCTGCATTCGGTTCATGAGGGGTGGCCCATTATATACTTTCAAGTTGGGTGAGGGTTAGGGAAAGGGTAAGCCTCTAAGGAATTTTGGAAGCAAGGTTTCCAGGATGTTAAGGGGGCTAGCTATTGTTAGGAAAAGGTCATTTATTACTATGTAATAAACCCTTAGTCATGAGACCCTTCAGATGTATATTGGTGGGCCATATGCTTGAACAATGATTGCCAACATGTATCTTAGGGGATAAAGGTAAAGAAAGTTTCTAAAAAGGAATTTTTATGTGTTAAAAAACACTTACAGGATCCTGGGGGAAGGAGGGCGGGTAATATTAAGCTCAGATTGCCTATTGCCCTTAGCAAAGTATTAATATCAAGGCAGCAGAGCTCCCAGAGGAAGGTCACTCTACCTGTTTTAAGGACTTGTCAATGGGCTGTAGGAAGTAAGGAAATTTAATTTTTTTTGTCTTTGTTTCCCACATCAAGTGTACCTCAAATGTGTTCTTTTTTATCTTGACTGATTTTTGTCAGTGGTGCTCAGTGCTTACATTACTCATCTTCCAATTTTAGTTTGCCACAGTCATTGGAAACATGTTACATTTTCTTCATGCACCCATGTATTAAAATACATAACTCACATGACTTTTTATTTCCTTGGAGGTCTTCACTCGTCCTTTTTTCCTTTCTACAGAGGCAGGTTCTCTTTCTCTTTGTAAAGTCAATATATATATATATATATATATATATATATATATATATGTATATATGTATATATATATATACATATATATGTAAGACAACCATTCTGTGCTAAATTTGTTTATGCTACTGTACATTTATTACATAAATGGTATTTTATTAGATAACCTCACATTCATTTCCTATGAGTGGTGCTTGTTGCTGATGTTGCTTCTGTCTAAATATCCTGAAAATCTAGAGAACCCTCAAATGTGCCCTAGAGATTTTTCTTTTTCTTTTCTTTTTTAAATATGTACATCTTCTATACTGTTAGAATAAGCTTTAATATATTTGAAACCTTGTCATAAAATAAGAATAAAGTGAGAATTCTTGACAACTCACAAAAAGTTTTGGCTGCTAATCACTTAAGATGTGAAAAGAGCCACAGATTATTTTTCTTTTCATCCTCTCTGTTTCACTGTAGGTCCATTGTTCCCCACCTTGTAAAAATGCTCAGTAGTTTTGATAATCACTTTCGACCATCTCTCCCTACTGCGGTGGTTTGTTATAAACATGCTTCTGGCAATCTGGAAACCTAAATACAATACAAAGTTTTCATTATTCTTCAACAAGAGAGACTGCCAGAAAATGAAGTCAGCACCAAGGAAAGCAGAGCTAAGTTGTAGGGAGAATAAGGAGGCTGTGAGAGAGCACAGCTAGAGGGAGAGCTGTGGGTCCCGGTTGTTGTGGTCGGTCAGGCCCACAGACGGATCCTTTTTATTTTTCCAGTTAATCCAGTGTATTGATAAATTCACTATACTTGCTAAAACTAGCTTGAGTCAGTTTTCTGATACTTGTAAATAAATTGTGGTGAAAAGAAAAACATTGATAGCAAGAGGAAATTTTTGCAATTCAAAGACCTCTAACTATGAAACCAGTTAATTTAAGGTGGGGTGAATGACAGAGGGAATATCTTTCCCTCAATCTGGGAAGTTCATCTTTTTTTTTTTTTTTTTTTTTTAATGAGGAGCAAAGCAACAGATTAGACTTATATATGCTGTATGTCTAGAAAGAGATACTCAGTTGAGTAATGTCAGGAAGTAGGGCTATCTTGTCTAGTGTGACTAGTGTTTTTGCCACAAACATTTTTGCTGCATAACTAATTGGCTATTAGACAATTTTGCTATAAAATATAAAATCACAAAAAAGTGGGATATTTATTTAAAAGTACATAATGAAACATGAAAAATGAATAAATTAAAAGACTATTGCAGGGTATGAAGATGGGGTAACGGGGTGACCGACATTAAGGTGGGAACATGATGTGATGAGCACTGTGTATTCTACGCAACTGATGAATTATTGAAAACTACATCTGAAAATAATGATGTACTATATGTTGGCAAATTGAATTTAAATAAAAAAAAGACTATTGCAAAGTACAAAATATTTGAATATGTTTAAAATATGTGTAGATATATGGCAATATTGCATGAATAATAGATTTTATTTTGTGGATTATACCTAATAACTTGTCTTCACAGTCTTAGTAATATTATACATGTTTTTTGTTTGCTTGGTTTTTGTTTTGTTTTTGTTTTTGTATTTTGCTTATTGATTTGTTTCCTCATTTAGCATCCCACTTTTACTTTTTCGCTGAAATGTCTTCCTTTATTAAGAGAGGTATCAGTTTCCAAACACAAGGATAAAGGCTGTGACTGAGTTTTGTATTGTGTTGCTATGAAAGCCTTCTACACTGAGGTTTGCTCGTGGCATATTCTCACATGTCCACTGATAGATGTTCCAAAGACCTATGGGACATGTGGGTTCAAAGTCTGTGCCCTATATAGACTGTAATGAGGGCTAAGCTTTATATACTCTAAGAATGGGAGTACTGAGTCAGTGGAGAAATTAAACTGTCAGCTGGTTGATAAAACCAACAAACTGTCAAATCAAACTGTCAACCAGTTAATTTTTTTTTATTTTATGGCAGATTGACTTATGGCCCATTAGTTGTGTGGCAAAAATGTGGAAATGCTTACTGAGAAACTATCTAGAACTACTGTCTAATGTCTGCAACCTAGAATGAAATATAGGGGGCAGGGGAGCGGGCTAAACTTCAGTCTTGCTGGCCTGACTAAAAGAAAAGAGATAAGAAAATACAATTTCCAATGGCCCTTCATCTATGATGACTGAGACTGAGAATCCATGATGACATAGTGGGAGGTTGCGCTAGCAGGATCCTCTGCCCCTGACAAGGTGGGGAACAGGAAACTTATTCAGGAGTGCCACTGGGCAACGGAGGATGCTAGATTCTTTAGTTTTATGTGAAAACTTCCCATACTGTGTTCTCTTTCTGATCCAGTTAATTGCCATTCACATTGGATACATTCATCCACTGGGATTCAACCTTGTGTCGGGTAGAAAACACATAGGACATATTTAAGCCATTAATTTGGAGGCAGAAGCCTGGAGGGAGGCTATCAAAATACAGACCAAGGTTTCGAATAGAGAACCAAAGCCTGTTGCTAAGAGACACAACCCCTGAATCCAGATTAACCAACTTTGAATATGACCTTATGTTTGGTTACTTGACTGGGGAGTCGAGAGAATGCAAACTTGCCAGCTTTTTATTGTGGTTTTAAGATTATATATGTATAGTCTTATATAAATATATATACACATATGTATGTATTTGAATAACCAGGAAAACAGTAAGCTAGCTGAGAAAATAGTCATGATTGTTTACTCCTAATGTTTGAAACCAACTCCACAAAAACAGAATGCTAAAGCGGAATAGCTGCCCAATTCCCCTTCCACGTGTGAATAGGAAGTCCAATGGAAAGGTGTATTTTCCAGTGAAAAGAATCAAGGGTAGTGAGATTGGGGGACCAAAAAAAAAACATTTCACTGCCTTGGCAGGGAGTCTTTGTGCTCTGTGTCCCAGAAATACGATAGATGCCTTACATGTTATTTATCTTTCTTCTCCTTTATAAACTGGAGCTTTGTTGGATGCTTGTCTGTTTTATGTCATCAGTGTGCACCCTGTAATACGGTGTCCTTGTACAATACACAACCTTTACAACTAAACACTATGGCATCAATTATGACAATATGGAGCCACATGGACATGAAAATTGGAAACCAGCCTTGATAGTGCTTTGGCTACACTAAATAGTTGATATAACAGAGTTAGGTTACATGGAAAGGGTTACAACATCTTCTTTCCAGACAAATGAGATCACATCGTTGAAGATCTTGTGACTGTATTCTGAATTTTGAACTTTACACAAAAAGGGGTGGGTCGCTGAGGATTTTAAGATAGGAAGTCAGATAATCAGAGCTGTGATTCACAGAGAGGGGAGCTCACAGTGAAAATAGAAGAAACTAGAATCAGGGACTATTATTAAGGACTTGGGCATTGAGGACAGTGTTGTAATTCCTACAGGTTTTGTTTGTGTGGTTAATAGCACAGGTAGTGTTTACCTAACATCCAGCTTGCCCAGGATTTTAATCCTTGATTCTCTCGCAGGAAAAAGGGAGTTTTTAGAACAATTTTTAGAGAAAGATGCATTGGTCTCAGATTATGTGTGTGTGTATATATATATATATATATATATATATATATATAGAGAGAGAGAGAGAGAGAGAGAGTATACATACATATATTCATATATAATAATACATATATTATATATTTACATCCTACAGAGTTTGTAAAAACATTGTATAAAATTTATAAAAAAAGGATAGAATGGAAGAAGAGATGTATAAATATAATATAGTTACATATAAAAATAAGAGAAGTAATTCATATGTAAAGCTTAGTGATATGGACTTTGGCAGGAGAGAATTCAGAGAGGAAAGAGAAACAAGTATACTGGAATTGTCGGGTTTGAGAGTTAACCAACAGTCAGACTTTATTCGATGATGTCAAGATTGCAGGCAGTCAATAAGGGCACATGAAGCAGAGTGTCAAGGACAGCTTACCAGGTCCTTCTGTCTCATATTGGACATGTCTTTTTGGCCAGCATAGATGAGGTCTGTAGGTGTGACATGTGGGATTCCTCTTACTGGAGCAAGCCTTTCAGCTGTTCTGTGTTACAACCCAGAGCTATATGCCTTCGGTAACATTCTCCAGGGAGCCCTACATCATCGACCCAGGGTTTTATTTACTGTAGGTAATCCTTAGCTAGAGCCATCTTTCTAAGGGCATTTTAAAGATAATGAATCTTTCTCCGAGCAAATCTCATTAGTTCCCCTTCTTGAAAAAGTCCAGTTGACAAGGAAATTATGTCATCTGCCTCCTGTCCTTCCCAGTACCTTTCCTGTCTCCCACCAGGGAATGGCTGGGTTGCTGGGCTATTATTGTCTTCACTCCTTTTCCCCCAATAGTATTTCAGATCCATTCTGAATTATACCTGAAATAAGATGAGTTTTTTTTTTAAGATTTTATTTATTTATTCATGAGAGGTAGAGAGAGAGAGAGAGAGAAGAGAGAGAGAGAGGCAGAGACACAGGCAGGGGGAGAAGCAGGCTCCATGCAGGAAGCCGGACGTGGAACTCGATCCTGGGTCTCCAGGATCACACCCTGGGCTGAAGGCGGCACTAAACTGCTGAGCTACCCGGGCTGCCCTAAGATGAGTTTTATTGTCAGAAAGTGCCCTACAGTTATAGCAACCTGATACAGGGCATGAAAAAAGCTGTGAAGAACCAGGTGATTTGGAAAAATTAAGATCGCTGTAGTGGGTGGGAGTGACATGGAAGGTTTTTTAATCTTGGAAGAACTGACTGAAGGCAATATAAGGAAGCAGTCTCTTCACTTATCTTTAGCAGATTGACTGCAGCTTGATTGACTGTACTGAGGGTATTAGACAATTTTAGAATCATTATATAAATCAGCATGTCTCTCACATGTAAAAATGTTTTCTTTTAAATGGAATACTTGTCTTCTTTTTTAAGAAAAAATTAAATATCTAAATTCTGGGCAAACATATGGTATGCTTTAAAACTGCTGGCAAATAACCTACATAATTGGACAGCCCATTATCTTGATTATTATTATTACTTACCACAGATATAGCATTTGACTAAAATGGTATTCACTCAAAGTAACTGACAAGCATTAATTACTTAATGTGTTCAATGTTCTTTACAGATAAGTTAAATATAGTTGAATATATATGTGAGTATACACACACACTGCCCCAGGATTAGTATGGAGTAAAAAGAAAGATTTGCTGCCTGTTGAATGTGTGGATATCGGTCTTCTTTTCAGAAATAATATTCTCAATAACAACACTTATAACCACTTTTAGACTTGTTTTTAGCATAAAAAATATTTTAGGAAGTTCTCAGCAGTTAAACTTTTGTTATAATATTTTTCTAGTTCCATTGAGGTATAATTGACAAATACAAATTGTTTGTATATAAGGTGTACAGTATGACTTCTTTCAAAAAAATCTATATTTTCTTAGAGCAGTTTTAGGTTCCAAGTCTGAGGGGAAGATTTGGGGGTTTCTATTATACCGTCTTCCCTACACATCAACAGCCTTCCCTGCTATCTACATCTCATACCAGAGTGGTAGGTTTGTTTGTTACAACTGTTAAACCTATGTTTTTGACTCAGTATTGCTATTTCTAACTAAATTTACCAAGTCAGCCCTTCCATGTCACAGATATATTCATGACACTTTGACTGAATTAATTTGTCTTTCAATTGATCAATACCAAACTATTTAAAATTTTTTATCTTTAATTACATTATTTGTATTACATAACAAATGTAATAGAAAATATGGCACTTTTCCTTCTGTGCCTCACCTATTGTTATACGAAATGAAGCTAGATAGGCAGTGAAGGCAGTGAAGACAGGATGGTGGGAAGCATAGCACAATAGCAATAAATAAATAAATGGTATGGCCAGTCCCAGAGGAGAGGTTTCTATAATATGGAAAGATAGAGTTTCAACAGGAATTAAGCTGTCCCATAATCTATTCCAAAATACTCTGTTTTATTCATGTTCTTTTAGGTCCCTTTTGCTTTAAAGTGAGTCTCTTTTTTTTTTTAATCCTAATTGAAATTTGAAAAGCAGCCAAGCTTATTCTTTTCTTTGAAAATCTGATGAGAGACATGGATCCTCTATACACATAAGCACAGGATTTTGAGGACTTACAAATAATGTCCATCCGGAGACCACATGAGCGTTCCAAAAAAGAAATGTTAAGAATCTCTGTATTTTATAAAATGTAAGGGAAAAAAAGTTTATATTTTTTAAGATTTTATTTATTCATGAGAGACACATGGAGAGACAGAGACATAGGCAGAGGGAGAAGCAGGCTCCCTGTGGTGAGCCCGATGCAGGACTCCATCTCAGGACCCTGGGATCATGACCTGAGTTGAAGGCAGACGCTCAACCACTGAGCCACCCAGGAGCCCCAAAATTTACAGTTTCATTTAATAATGGCTAGATTAGAATATTTATAGTTAAAATAAATTATTCTTTAATGATTTAGCTTATATATAATACCTCTAACTTTTATAAAGTTTTAAATATCTAAAACTTCAATACAAATGTATTATTCTACAATTTTTGAGTTTAGTACTGATATTCATATACCTGCTTATGAAAAACTCTGATTTTGAGTTAGAAGTCTTTTTGACTTCTTAAATGCATTCTAATATTTTGTAACAACTCTGAGTTATAGAATTATCAAAGGATACACCTACTGAAAAATCTGAATAGAAATACAAGAGTTATTAAAGATATTGGTTACTATTGATATAGTAGTTTGGCAGTATGAGAATGAGGAAAAATATCTGTTCCAGTTATCCCATCATTGTGCAACAAGCCACCCCAAAACTAGTGGCTTTAAAAAAGAATTTATTATTCCTCAGGTTTCTGTGTTTTGGCTGCTTTCAGCCTGGCAGTTTTCACTTGGAGTCTTTGAGGAGTTGTAGGCAGATAACAGCTGGGACCAAGGTCATCTGAAGGATAAACTGGGATGATTACTGGAACTCCCTATCGGCTAGTCACTCAGCTAGAGCTGCCAAGTGAGCACCTCCATGAAGTCTCTCCGTAGGACTCCATGGGAGTCCTCACAACAGGAGTAGTTGCAATTCTTACATAGAGTCTGAAGGTTCAGAAAGAAATGGTGCACATTTCCAACGCTCTTATAAAGGCTAGCCCCAGAACTTGGATTTTGTCATTTTGCCATAGATAAAGGAAGCCATGAAAACCAACCCAGATTCCAGTGGGAGGACATAAGACTCTACTCTTAGTGGGAGGGATAGCAAAAAAGGTTCTTGAATCTATCACAGTATCCACTGAGATAATCCCCAGACATAATTAGGGTTAATGAGCTATAGGAACAAGGATATCTCTTATTATACTTTCAATTGTTAATGTTGTTGTTATGTCCATGAGATAATACTTAATTCCCACACGTTTTAGTCTACCATACACATATAGAAAGGCTCTGGACAATTAGGGGTAAGAGTATTAAAAGGAAGCATAACTTGTTTCATATTTACCACACTTAATAATAATGATAAAAGAACATCTGATCTAAAAGATGTGTCCAGGACATTCAGATAACGAGAACAAACTGATGGTTACCAGTGGGGGAAAGGGTGGGGGATGAGTTAAATAGATGATGAGGATTAAGGAGGGCACTTGTGATGAGGCCCAATGTTGTATGGAAGTGCTGAATCATCTAATATTATACTGTATGTTAATCTACTGAAATTTAAATAAAAACTTAAAAAAAGGTATTTAGGAAAGGAAAAAAAAATAATATAAAATCTTCATATAAAATCTTAACCACAATAAAAAATGCTTGAGAGATCTAAAGTAAAAACTCCAGAATGGTCTTATTCATCCAATAGTTCCCAAACTTATTTCAACCTAGATTGTGTGCTTGCCTTCTCTCTCTCTCTCTCTCACACACACACATTCTTCTTAACAAGTATTAATAGCTACCAACATTGGTGTTTACTTCACACATTTTGGAAAATGTTTCATAGCAAAATAGACAGAGTATGTTGAGTTGATGAAAAGGAAAAATATCTTTGGACTACAGCTTTCAAGGTAGATTAATGAAGGAGGTAAAACTCTAGTACAATCATTAATGAAACTTGTTTTAGAAGAGAGGAAAGGCAATTTTATTAGAAAGAATATTAGAGATCATTCAGGCCAAGAGTTTTCATATTTTCAGTGGAGTCCTAAGGTGTTTCAGAGAAGACCAGAGAGGGAAGTGGGTGTACAAACCAGTGGGACTCTAATATTTTGCCAAGCAACATCCAAAACAGCTCAGTTTATGGGGAGTTAAATATTAGATTTCACTTGGAATAGTAATGTTGATTAAAAGTTGAAGAACAAGAAAGAGGAGAGGAAGGGGAGGAGAGTTAATTCAAAGTTAGTGGCACAATCAGAAATAAAACAAAGATGCTCTGACTCTTAGGACATATTCAGTTTTCTACAGCATATCTGTGGGAAAATCCTGAGAGTAAAAGAAAGTTAGGTTGTGGTCAGATTGTGAACAATCTTGAATTCAGTACAAAAACTTTGTCATTATTCTTGGGGCCCCTGGGTGGCTCAGTTTGTTAAGCATCTGCCTTTGGCTCAGGTCATGATCCCAGGGTCCTGGGACTGACCTCCTCATTGGGCTCTCTGCTCAGTGGGGAGCCTGCTTCTGCCCCTCCCGTGTAGCTCCCCCTGCTTGTGCTCTCTCTCTCTCTCTTTATCTCTCTCTCTCTCACTCTCTCTCCCTCTCTCTCTGTCAAATAAATAAAATCTTTAGCTTCCATGTGGATGGAACTGGAGGGTATTATGCTGAGTGAAATAAGTCGATCAGAGAAGGACAAACATTATATGGTCTCATTCATTTGGGGAATATAAAAAATAGTGAAAGGAAATAAAGGGGAAAGGAGAAAAAATAAGTGGGAAATATCAGAAAGGGAGACAGAACATGAGAGACTCCTAACTCTGGGAAACGAACTAAGGGTGGTAGAAAGGGAGGTGGGTGGGGGGTGGGGGTGACTGGGTGACGGGCACTGAGGGGGGGGTCACTTGATGAGATGAGCACTGGGTATTATTCTATATGTTGGCAAATTGAACACCAATAAAAAATAAATTTATAAAGATAAATAAATAAATAAAATCTTAAAAAATTTTTTGTCATTATTCTTATAGATTTTGAAAATTCCACAAATATTTCTTAGCAGAAAATTAGATTGCATTTTTAGATGATAAAGTATGAGTAGTGCAAGATAAAATTGAGGAGAAAAATATTGCACTTGAGAAGGAAAATATGTGAAAAAAATTGACTAGCTGTTTATTTAAACAATTCTGACAAGAGATGTTGAATTCGAAGGACTCTTAATTCCATGCTGATGGAAAGGAAAACAGAAAAAGCAATATATTGACTATGTTGAAGTTAGGAAACTTCCTTAATTTGGATGATTTTGATTTTTAATTCTGTATTAGGAATTTCTAATGGTTTTAAGTCATAATTGTGGCAATTTGGTTCAGTTACTCATATTTATGCTAAGCATCCTATCTCTAAGATGTTCTTTCACTTTAAAAAATAGCATTAAGACAGATTTTTGCATCTTCTTAAGTAGTTTCGAGGTGAAATCATCCAGTGTTATTGGATGGTTTACTGAAAAAGGAAATTAACAGTAGTTTAATGCATTTAATTGTGTAGACAAAGAGCATCTCCTCAAGCCACTCTCTGAAACACAGTACTTAAATTGTCAATTGCAAGTTTTTGTAATTAAGCTAATTCTTTAAGCCCCAGTACAACAGACATGTTTGTCTTATTTGTTATCATTTTCCCAGTGTTTGTCACCCAGTAGACACTCAAGTAGTAGACACATAATGAATTGTCACCTGGTAGACAGAGTTATCCCTAGAATGAACACAAGCTAATATATAAAGCAATTTATTTTCATGTTGTTAAACATTTTGTATAGTATACCATTACATTTTGAAAGTTTGTATAAAGTTTACTAATCTCCCAATAATATATGTGAATAAATATGATCAGATAAGACAAAAATAGTATTTATACAGAATTGAACATGTTGTAATTGAAAATTACTTAGAAACCCTTGAAAGGAAATATGTATGTAATATCGTTTTGTTCAAGGTCATCACTCCCTTTCTGAAAACACATTCCTGTTCAGCCTAAATTAGTTCTTCCAATCAGACAAACTGATGAGGCAATTTTTACCACACTTGAATTTTCTGCACAACTATAAAGATGGAATAATGCATAATTAGAAAGCCTGGAAGAAAATTTGCCAAGTCACATCTGATTTCTTTTATATTTTTTGTTTATCCTTCTTCCTCTCAGCTGAAAAAAATTTTTGAATTTTTTGAATCCTTAAAATGAAATAATAATGTATTATAAAGTAAGACTTTAAGTCTCCCTAAGTAATTTCTCAAAATCAAGTATAATTTAATTTTTTTGAATAAATAGACACTTTCTAATATTAGACTATTAAAATCAGTGCAATTGTTTTTAGTAAGAAGAATCCATATCAGGGATTTAGGTAATTTCTTGTAATTTTGGCTATGTAGGATCTGATTGCAAATATCCCATCAGAAATTCTGATTAGCAGTTGGAGATGTGTTTGATTAATAAAAGTGATAAAGTCATCATTAGTTAATAAATGCAGTTTGTTTCACAGAAAAATTCTTTTCTAAACATGTCACTCATGGGGGGCTGGAGTCTTTGTCCCTTGGGTGGCAAAAATATTGGGACCCAATGAACTCAATCTGGTTAAAGGAATTAGTAGCTCTTTGATAGAGAGTGCGCTGAAGTAATTAATTTGCTTTTCCTTCAAGGTTTTTAAATATCCAACTTGATCTTTGTCCACCTGATTAACCAGTTAATTAAATTTTTATGTAAGTCTTCTGACCTAGTTAATTTGCCAGGAGCATGCATTAATGGAGAGTAACAGATGAAGTTCTTCTGTGACCCCTCTGCACAAATCGCTGCACCTCATCAGCTGCTACCAGAGGGAGCCCATGCTTTTACTAACATATGAGCCACTGTGGAGACAAATAAGCAAAAGGAGCAAATACTAAAACTGGGAGATTTTTAGAGTCTATAAGTTTCTGTAGCAGAAGTCAAGACGCTGAAAGGAGAAGAGAAATGTTAGCAAAACTGACATAACACAGTGACCTCCAAGGGGAAAGCACTTACATGTTTATTGAATAAACAGAATGAACAAATGAATATATAAATGGCTTATGGACTGTGTCAACTTATTTTGTGGGTATCCTCTTCTATTCAAGAGGATTACAATTGCAATGCTCTTTTTATTTTATTTTTTTTAAGATTTACTTCTTTATTTGGTAGGGAAGGGGCAGATGGAGAGAGAGAATCTCAAACAGACTCCCCACTGAGTGTGGAGCCCAACCCGGGGCTCGATATCACGACTCTGAGATCATGACCTGAGCTGAAATCAAGAGTCAGAACCTTAACTGTCTGCGCCACACAGGTGCTCCTATAATTGTGTTCTTCTAAAGTCACTGATTTTAAGACTTTAGCAGGCTTTATCTTTTAGATGTGTATAATCTGTATAGTTTGGAAAGCCAAACTTGAAAGTGGCTGGAGGACAGTGTTGATTAGAGCAGAGGAGTCACTTGAATGCCTGAGAAAATGGGCAAAGGGATCAGAGAAGAGACAGGGAATAGAAATAAGAAAAATTTTAAATTGCTTCTTAAGGTTAGGCCAACATTTAGGAACTGGCACTTAATGGCTGTCACCTCCTCATCATCCTCTGTCTCCTCTCCCTTCTCTCTCACATGTCTCTTCTCCCCCTTTCTCCTCTCTAAACTTCAAGATCCGTATCTCTCAGGCTACAAATGCAGGCTGGAATTATTTATTCTATACTTAACACACATGAGAATTCAGTATAGTTCAGGGAGTTCAGACCCTATCATAATAGTTTCCTTGGGAAATGTTGCTTCATTACAAACTTTGTGTTTTCTTATAACAACAAAATTCCCAGTTTGGGGGCTACTTATATTTAACAGATCAGTGGAGTACCTATCTGCTTTACGTTTTTCCTCATTAAAATCAAAATCAAGATATTCTAGTAAATTCCTTCACTTACTGCCTCATTGGTAGTTGTAACTCTCAAATACCTGTGAAGAAAACTAATGAGCTTCTGCAGAATACTAACACTGTGCATATCCTTGGAAACTAATGTTGTATTTAGCTTCAGGCATGATGGATTGATGGAGTGCACTGTTGTACTTTGCGGTTTCAGAAAAATGATTTATAAGAAGAAAAACAGGCGTCATTTTGTTTATGATTTATGGGCTTTGATCTTTAATCCTGAATTTTTATATCATTAGTCCTGAGAAAAGGATATTATAAGACAGGTGCAATGAGATTTCAAATATTTTCATATGTATAAATCAGTTTATTATCCGTACTTTGGTCATGGGCTTTATGATAGAGAACATAATCATGAGGGTGCACACAATCCTTAGCCCTAGCATAATTTCTCAAGTACGTAAATGTGCTAAGTTGCATGACTGTATGTATATTCACATAGAGATAGATACATGTGTGTGTGTGAAAAATCAATTAAAGTAAGTAAAGATTGCAATAGAGAAATGGTTTATTCAAAGAAATTGAATGACTGAATACAAATACTCTATGTAGAAAATAAATTCCTTTTTAATATGTGAGGTCACCTACGTTTTATAAAAGGGAAGATTTTCAAGGACTTATTGACCTAAGTTCAGGAGAATTGCCTTTCTCCTTGCCTGGCCCCAAATAAATGAATAGGTTAGCTATAAATGAATCAGTAAAAGGTCCAGAACTCTATAGAGACATCAGTCAGAAAGACTTTTCAAAAAAGTTCCTTTTTTTTTTCTCAAGATAACAAGGAAAAATTATTAAACATTGCTGAGACTATTTTTATTAGTCTTCCAGTGTTCTTTCTTCTTGACCAGCTTCAAGCTAAGTTTCAAGCTGAGCTTGAAGCTCAATGTAAAGAGGCAGAATGTGGCTTGTCCTAGGTCAAAGCCCTTGGAAAACACCCGCTTATTTCCATGAAATGACTACTTTTCCTAAAGATGACTAACTTTCTCCTCTACAACCAAGATAACAGAGAATTGTCGCAGGTTCAGCCAAAGAAGCAGAACCAGTAGGAGATCTATATTAAAAGATTTATTGCAAGGAATTGGCATAAGCATTTGTGGGGGTTGAGTAGGTATGTTCAAAATCCACAGGGCAGGTTGAAACTCTTGTGTTTGGGCTGAAGCTGTTGTCTGCAGATGAAATCTCTTCTTTATCAAGGAAACCTTGGCAATGATTTTAAGGCTTTCCACTGGATTGAATCAGATCCACCCAGATTATCTAAGGTAATCGCTTTCTCATGTTTGACTTTTACACATCATAAGCAGGTAAGGAATTATCTAGGATTATCTCACTTAAAATCAATTGATTTTAAACTATAATTATATATATAATATATATAATTGCAGATATATAAGTAGTTATATATCTGCAAAACACCTTCACAGCAATACTTGGATTAGTATTTGATTGAAAATCATAGCTTGTAGTTTAGATAAATTGACACATCTAAAGTTTGTTACATCGCAGTGATGCTATACAATTATAGCTTCTCCTTTCTCCTTTGGGGCACCCAATGGCAAGTGCTCTTATGAGTCGGTGCAGGATCAAGGTACTAAGGGCATTTTTATGCTTTATGTTTTCTCCCCCCTGTTATTATAACAGAGCCTTGCCCTACTGTACTTGCCTAGTAACAATTCTGTCAATTCTATTTATTTATAAATGGAAGAAGCATTGCCAGGAATTTCTGGCACTGGCACAGAATGGTTCACATTGGAAATTCTGCTATTTAAGTTAGTTGGCAATTTTGTCATTCAGACTAAACTATAAAGTATGAGTTCATGGTTTAAGAAGCTTTATAATCTATGTAACAATTATTAAGGAGATAGAATATTTATTCCTGGTAAATATGAAATATCTTTAAATCATAAGTCTGTGCTTTTTTAGAAGATCATTATATTATTATAACACTTTCATATGGACAGGATAGAGATTAAATTAATATTTTCACCCAACATACTATTATATCATACTATTCTTTAGTTTTGAATACGAAGATATAGTCTACAAAGAAAGTAGAGATGTTGTTAGAATATTTTAATTAAAGACACCTTTGGAAGAGAGATCAGTATTAAAATCATTCTGTAGAGAGAAACTTTTGTTACAGGCTTGGGTCCTTTTATGTCTTGAAATGCTTCTCCTCCTGTCACTTGAAACAAAAGTCAGTCTTTAAGAGGGTCTCTAGTCAAGATACAAAACCTAAATTAGGAGGAGAACATCTCATCATTTTAGTTACAGCAAAAATAGAGTCAAAACAATAAATTTCTTGAGAAAATGAGGATTTCTTAAGAATTGCAGAATACATGTTTACTCTGTTATCCCCTCCTCTATTCAATTCCCTTTACTTGTTTTATGGCTACTGCATTAATTAGCAACTTTGTTTGCTTGTGAATATCTCTGAAGGAATCTGAAGTAAACCAACCATAAAGCAATTTGGTCTTTTAATTTTTTTCCTAACATCACAGATTGCCTTTACCCAAGCCAAATAATTCAAAATTTTGCATTAGTTTCCTATCTAGGATTAATTAGGTCTTGTCTTTTCCTTTCTATATTATTTTATCACAGAGTGGGAGCATGCACATACCTAATAGCTGTTTTGTAAATATTTGTTGATTGATGACAGAGGCTGGTTAGAAGAATTTTAATGAATCATTAGTACATTAAATTAATAAATCATGACAACAATATTAATGTTGGCTTAGCTATTTCTAGACTCTGCTTTCATATACACAAATAGTCCATTGGTGCTTTGGGTTCACTGCTTACTGTATATAATACAAAATAATATTCTAAATTAAAATAAAACTTTCTCACAAAATAGTTAAAATTTATCTTTTTATATGTATTTCTGTGTACTTATTAAAATATTACATTTGTTCACAAAAAAATAAAATGTCACCTTAGTCCATTCACTCAGGACACATGCACACTTGGATCTAATTTTTTATCTTGTGAGTATCACTTCTCCAATAACCAAGGCAAACAATTTATCACAACAAAGGGAGGTGTCAAATGAGATGTTTTTCTTTGAGGTGGAACTGATTATTTCCTAATTGACCAACAATTTTGCTTCCTTAGCATTTCCTAATCAAAGCTTTCCCTTCTTTGTTTGTTTGTTTGTTTGTTCAAGTTTTTATTTGAATTCCAGTTAATAGTGCACTGAAATATTAGTTTCAAGAAAGAATTTGGTGATTCATCACTTACGTATAACACCCAATGCTCATCACAAGTGCACTCCTTAATGCTTGCACCCATTTAGCCCATTCCCCCACCCACCTCTCCTCCACCAACCCTCAGTTTGGTCTCTATAATTAAGTTTGTTTTATGGTTTGTCTTTCTCTCCTTTTTACCCCCTAATGTTCATCTGCTTCATTTCTATCCCATATGAGGGAAATCATATGGTGTTTGTCTTTCTTTGACTGACTTACTTAGCATGACACAGTGTAGTTCCATCCATATCATTGTAAATGGCAAGATTTATCCTTTTTTTTGTGGCTGAGTAATATTCAGTTGTGCGTGTGTGTGTGTGTGTGTATATATATATATATATATATATATATATGTATATTTACTCCACTTCTTTATCCAATCATCAATGGACATTTGGGGAGTAATATTCAGTTGTGTGTGTGTGTGTGTCTATACATATATGTATATTTACTCCACTTCTTTATCCAATCATCAATAGACATTTGGGGTCTTTCCATAATTTGATTACTGTTGACAATGCTGCTATAAACTTCAGGGTGCATGTGTCCCTTTGAATCAGTATTTTTGTATCCTTTTGGTAAATACCTAGTAGTGCAATTGCTGGATCACAGGGTAGTTCTATTTTTAGCTTTTTGAGGAACTTCCATACATTTTTCCACAGTGGCTGCACCAGTTTGCATTCCTACCAACTGTGTAAGAGCGTGCTCCTTTCTCCACGTCCTTGCCAAAATCTGTTGCTTCCTGCCTTATTAGTTTTAGCCATTCTGACAAGTATGAGGTGATATCTCACTGTAGTTTTGATTTGTATTTGCCTGATGATGAGTGATATTAAGTATCTTTTCATGTGTCCATTAACCATCTGGATGTCTTCCTTGGAAAAATGTCTTTTCGTGTCTTCTGCCCACTTCTTAACTGGAGTATTTGGTTTTGGGGTGTTGAATTTGAAAAGTTCTTTATAGATATTGGATACTAACCCTTTATCAGATATGTCATTTGCAGATATCATTTCCTATTCTGTGGGTTGCCTTTTAGTTTTGTTGATTGTTACTTTCACCAAGTAGAAGCTTTTTCCTTGATGAAGTCCCAATAGTTCATTTTTGCTTTTGTTTCCGTTGCCTCCAGAAATGAATCTAGTAAGAAGTTGCTGCAGCCAATGTCAAAGAGGTCATTGTCTGTGTTCTCCAGCATCTAGATAATTTCCTGTCTCACATTAAAGTCTTTCATCCATTTTGAATTTATTTTTCTGTATGATGTAGGAAAGTGGTCCAGTTTCATTCTTCTGCATGTTGCTGTCCAGTTTTCCCAACATCAGTTATTGAAGAGACTTGTCTTTTTTCTTCTGGATATTCTTTCCTGCTTTGTTGATGATTAGTTGACCATATAATTGCAGGTACATTTTTGGGTTTTCCATTCTGTTCCATTGATCCATGTGTCTGTTTTTGTGTCAGTACCATACTGTCTTGATCACTACAGCTTTGGAATGAGTTAGGGACAAATGCGGTAAGGCAGGGCTATGTAGAGGGCCAAGAAATCAGGCTCACCAAAATCCCAAAAATGTGGAGATGAAAGTAAACCAGAGATAAATAAACCAGACCATTCTGTCCCAGGTACCAGAGGTGGGGTCTTGTTATAACAGCTACTTGTGGCTAACAAAGAATTACTGGACCCTAAAAAGTAAGTAAACCATTAAAGATGTTATCGCTAGTCCTTACTCAATGGTGATCAATAGATACATTAAAAGGATTTAGGTTCCCTATTTGGCTTTCAATAAAAGACCAATCCTACAAGCCCTCAGTGGCAACTCTTCTCACTCCTAAGACCTTTCTCTGTATCTCTGCTTGATAAACATCTATCTCTTTACTTACTCTCCTGTGTCCACAAGATTCATTCTTGCACTCTGTGAGACAAGAACTAAGTTCTCCCATATCAGTAATATATCTTGAAATCCCAAATTGTGACACCTCCAGCTTTGATTTTCTTTTTCAAGGTTACATTGGCTATTCAGGATCTTTTGTGGTTCCATACAAACTTGAGGATTGTTTGTTTCAGCTCTGTAAAAATATTGGTGGTATTTTGATAAGGATTGCGTTGAATGTGTAGATTGCTTTGGGTAATATAGACATTTTAATAATGTTTGTTTTCCCAATCTGTGAGCATGGAATATTTTTCCATTTTGGGGTATCATCTTCAATTTCTTTCGTCAGCATTCCAAAGTTTTTAGAGTTCATATCTTTTACCTCTTTGTCTAAGTTTATCCGTAGGTATCCTACAGTTTTTGGTGCAATTGTAAAAGGGATCAGTTCCTTGATTTTTCTTTCTGATG
Organism: Vulpes vulpes; assembly: GCF_048418805.1. NCBI lineage: Eukaryota > Metazoa > Chordata > Mammalia > Carnivora > Canidae > Vulpes > Vulpes vulpes. The sequence goes on along the minus strand of NC_132784.1, from coordinate 101,908,021 downwards.
CTTCAATATTGGGGTATAGAAATGCTACAGATTTCTGTGCATTTATTTTGTATCCTGTGAGTTTACTGAATTCATATATCAGTTCTAGCAAATTTTTGGTGGAGTTGTTCAGGTTTTCTATATAGAGTATCATGTCATCTGTGAATAGTGAAAGTTTGACTCTTCCTTGCTGATTTGGATGCCTTTTATTTCTTTTTGTTGTGTAATTGCTGAGGCTAAGACTTCTAGTATTATGTTAAATAATAGTGGTAAGAGTGGACATCCTTGACCATATAGGAAAAGCTCTGTTTTTTCTCATTAAGGTTTATATTAATTGTGGGTCTCTCATACCTTGCCTTTTTGATGCTGAGGTATGTTCCCTCTAGTGCTACTTTGAGGGTTTTTATCAATAATGGATCCTGTACTTTGTCAAATGCTTTTTTTTGACATGAGAGGATCATATGGTTCTTATTCTTTCTTCTATTTTTTAAAAAGATTTATTTATTTCAGAAAGAGAGAGTGTGTGAGTGTATAGAAAGGGGCAAAGAGAGGGTGAAAGAGAGAATCCTTGCTCCTTATTAAGCACGGAGCCTGACATGGGGCCCAGGGATCATGATCTGAGACAATACCAAGAGTTAGCTGCAGAACCAGCTGAGCCACCCAGGCACCCCATCCTTTCTTTTATTAATATGATGTGTCAAGTTGGTTGATTTGTGAATATTGAACCATCTTTGCAGCCCAATAATAAATCCTAATTAATCATGGTGAATAATTCTTTAAATGTACTGTTGGATTCAATTTGCTAGTATTTTGTTGAGAATTTTTGTATCCATGTTCATCAGGGATATTGGCCTCTAGTTCTCTTTTTTAGTGGGGTCTTTGTCTGGTTTTAGATTCAATATAATGCTCTTAGAAATGTAATGTAATAGCCTCATAGAAAGAGTTTGGAAATTTTCCTTCCATTTCTATTTTTTTTTTGGAATAGTTTGAGAAGAATAGATATTAAATCTTCTTTAAATGTTTGGTAGAATTCACCTATGAAGCCATCTGGTCCTGGATTTTGTTTGTTGTGAGTGGGGTTATTTTGTTTACTGGTTCAATTTCTTTGCTGGTTATCAGACTGTTCAAGTTCTCTATTTCTTCCTGTTTCAGTTTTGGTAGTTTATGTGCTTCTGGGAAAAATCCAGACTCTTGATGTTACTCCATTTCTGCCAAACAGTTGGGAGTGGTAAGAGCAATGCCAGTGGAGTGGTTTGCCTTGAACCCAGGTAGAAGTAGCCTGAGAGCACAAATAGCAGAGCCCTACTCTTAGGCAGGGCATGTTATGAGTTGTTCAGCTCTTCAGCCTTGTGCTTTCTTGCACGCTGTGGGGTCCACGGTGCTGTTGAATGAATAAGCAGGACTCTGCAGTTCAGAGGAGTTACCTCCCTCAGGAGAGCCCTTAAGCTCTGGGATGCAGGAGCTTGTGGAAAAATGTCCCAGCAATTCTTCAGACACATGTTTGAAAAGTGTTCCCTTTACTTCTCAGGAAGTCCCATAATGGTGACCATGACACCATGCCCTTCTGTTGAACTTTTTTCCTTTCCTGTTCACTGACGGCAGTTTCCTGAAATCACCTCTCAAATAAACAGTCTGCATCTGCTGCAAGCTCAGCTTTCAGGGGAACCAAAGTTAATACTCACTGGCTGTCAAAGGGAGATTTAGAGATCCAAGGAAGTCTTTTGTTCATTTATTTGTTTTTTTTTTTTTTTTTTTAGATTTTATTTATTTATTCAAGAAAGAGTGAAGAAGGGGTGATGACTGGAGGGAGGGGCAGAGGGAGAAGCAGGACTGCATCCCAGGACTCTGGGATCATGATCTGATGCTTAACCTACTAAGCCACATAGGTGCCCCATTTATCTGTTTTAAGATGGAAGAATTATAAATGCATATAAAGTCCAAAATGATGCAGGAGTGCAAGAGAGAGTGAATTCAAATGGGAGAAAGTATATAGTCAAAGGAGTGAATTACCTCAAGAAATAAAAAGTGATAGAATTCATGATACTGAGCAATTATCTTAAATGAGAAGAAGGACACACACACACACACACACACACACACACACACACACAAATACTTCCACACATAAAAGGGGGAAAATGGGCATGGATAAATGTTATTTTGTAGAAGTTATGATGAGGATCCATGGATTTTTTTCTGATGGCTTCACTATTACCCATGAGGTACAATCACTTAGATTTAACTTGCACTTAACTTGCCCACCACAAGCCAGAAACTATGCTAAGTACTTGATCCAGAGAACAAGGTAGTGATCACTCTCTTTAAAAAAAATAAATAAAAAAAGAGAGAGAGAGAGAGAGAAGAAAGAAAAAGAAAGAAAGAAAGAAAGAAAGAAAGAAAAAAAAGAAAGAAAGAAAGGCATTTTTAAATAAATTTTAAATTTTTATTTATTAGAAGAAAATTTACAGACTAAGAAAAGAGAACCTGAACAGCATTCTGCTTATTGTTTCTTTGAGTTTTATTTAATAAGTGTGTAACAGGGATCCTTGGGTGGCTCAGCAGTTCAGCCCCTACCTTTGGCCCAGGGCATGATCCTGGAGGCCCGGGATCAAGTCCCATGTCGGGCTCCCTGCATGGAGCCAGCTTCTCCCTCTGCCTGTGTCTCTGCCTCTCTCTCTCTCTCTCTCTCATGAATAAATAAATAAAATCTTAAAAAAAATAAGTGTGTAACAATCAAAGTGGAATTTAAGTATTCATTTTGGAAGTTTATATTATGGAAACTCTATGTCATTATTCAAGAAAATTACAAAAATGAAGACAAGGAGAATTCAGAAAAAAAATCTACCTGTGATTTCACTGAAATAATTATTTTCATTTTTCATTTATATTCTTCCAGCTTTCCATTCACAGATTTAAACATGTTGCTATAATTATATTATTCATATACATATGTTGTTTATTTTATTCACTTAATGTAATTATTTTTCTGTCATTTCACAATCTTTACAAAATAATTTTAATATATCCAGAATATGCATACACTATAACATATTTAACCATTTCCATCTTTATAACAGGTAGATTTTCTCCATACCACTTGAATGGAATTTAATACCATTTTAATGTAATTTTTGAATAGGTATTATATTCATATAGCTCAAAATCCAAAAGTTTCATAAGACTAGAATTGTTTGAGCAAACTGATACCTGTGGTCGCCTTACTATATAACAGGATGTCTCTGCTCACCAATATTAGATTTATTTCCTTGATTACTTATAGCCTGCTTTCTTAAAGACCTCAGGAAAAGTCCATCTGAGTGAATGAGAAGAAAATACTAAGGTACTATCTAGAACTAAATCCCCCCCAAACCATCCTTCCATACTGACAAGGCCTTAACACCTATGGCCCACCCTGAGTGGGCATGAATTAGTGTTTGCTCACCTTTTCCTGAGTCCTAATTACATTGCTGTGGTTTTGTAGGCTGTCAATAGTTTTAGAACATCTTTTCCATTTCTCTGCTGAGAAGTCCATCAAGGTTGTACAAAGGGAAGCTGAAAGCTGCAAGGAACAACCCAGGAGAGCAGAGGTAGCTTCCGAGCCCTGAGATTACAACTTTTGGTTCTCTATTATATGTCAATGAAAACTAAAAAGAAGTGTGGTGATAGATGCTTTGGCTATATATTGTAATTGTTCTTGATTGTTGTTTAGCATTGTATCTGTGGATCATAGATAAAAGAAATTTGGCTTGGTTTAGAACATTTGGTTTATAATATTTTATGATATATAAAGGGTAACAAATTCAATTAGCATAATGCATTAAAGACAACCTCAGCAAACATTTTTGAGACTAGTATGTTTAAACGAAGTTTTCGTTTAATTATTTTTATCTTTATGTTCATGCATAATTCACAGAAGACACTAGAAATCATGGCTTTAAGGCTCTCCTTGACTTGATTCAGACTTTAGCAAGTATCTGTTTGAAAGCATTGATCAACTAAATACAAATATTTTAAGTATCTGAAAAGTTAAATTGGAAACTGAAAAGCCGGGCTTGTCTCATGTCTCACAAAGATGCCCAAGCATTGTATTCTTTAATGTGGAATTATTTCCCAGAGCTCTCCTGAGCTCTCAGCTCTAGGCAGCCTACCACATCTAAATGTTATAATCAATTCATAGATGAACTCCTAAAGAAAACGAATGCTCCCCAATTCCATAAAGATAGACGGTGCTCCTGAAAGGATGGCATATATTTTGTGACAGAGCAAGATTTCTTATCTGTCCTGGGAGCCATTGACTGCAGACACATTACTATTCAAGCAGTGGTAGTTAATGATTTAATCTTTATTAATAGGAGAAAAGATTCCATTTGTTTAATATGCAGGTTATTTGTGATGCTAAATGCAATGTAATTGATGTAATTTAAAAGTTCCAGGGATAATGTCATGATTAATTCATCTGTAAACAATCTGGCATCTTTCATTTTATTGAGGCAGGCAAAATTTTTAACTAGCTGAAATGTGGGTAAGAACATTTATGACAACAATTATCATTTAAAAATATAATGCGGTATGAAAGATGAATGTCCTACAGGGCATTTTGCATTTGCTGTAAGGTCTTAAGAGCTGTAATTCGGCATGATTCATTGTCTCTGTGTGAAAGAAACACGAGGGCCGCATAACTAGCTTCGTGTCTTTGGGCTGAATGAGGTTTTAGACTTTCATGAAAGAGGTTACTGAGCATATTTCAAGGGTCAATTTCTTGAGAGTTTTGCTGCCCCTATGCAACTATTCATTCGCTGAATCACTTATTCACCCATTCAATAAATATCATGAAGTGTCTTTTAAAGGACAAGGGTCTTAGAAGGGACTGGGGATATGTATACATATTAATATTACAGTGTTTCTGCCGTCAAAGGCATCTCTAAAGTATTAAGAAGATAGTTTCAGTAAAATGCAATTAATATGCCAGGGCATACATAGATTGGAGACTTTGGGGGCAATGAGAGAGGGCGTTTCATCCAAGCTTGGGGAATAGGCTGGAGGAATTGATATGTGTCTTATCTAAACTTACGTAAAACTGCGTCTTACTTAAAGGATGCAAGTAAAGTCTAGGAAAATCTCTCCAGGCAGAGAAGATGGCATATGAATGCATGAATTTTAAAAACAAAACAAAGGGAATTGTTCATTTGTGAGAATATGCAGAGCTGTTGGAAGGTAATATGCACAGCAGGGATGTTTGTGTAGCAAGACTGGAGGGATGGATAAAGGTGAGAATGTGGAGGGCCATATGGGTTCTATTACAGAATTTAGAGTTCATTCCTTAGTACAAAATCATGGCAATACTATTATTTTAGATAGATCATCTTAAGGATTTGGAAGGGACCAGACTAGAGGCCCAGAGAACGTGGTTAGGATTCTATTGATGTAATTTGAGGGAGACACCATGAAGGTGTGATTACACTGACTGGACCACGGCTTAAACTTGAGTGTGAATGGGACAATTCAACATAAACTTGCTGTTTCAGAAGTTTAGAGCTCAAAGACAGAATAAACGTGGGAACCTCAACATATAGTCATATGAGGATTATGTAGGGGCCCAGAGAGAAGATCCTATAAAGATGACAAAGAAGAAATGGTGGGACGACAAACGATGGATAAATATGTGTGTGTGTGTGTGTATAAATATATATATATATATATAATGGAATATTACTCAGCCATCAGAAAGGATGAATACCCCCATTTGTTTCAACATGGATGGAACTGGAGGGTATTATGCTGAGTGAAATAAGTCCATCAGAGAAAGATAATCATCATATGGTTTCACTCATATGTAGAATATAAGAAATAGTGAAAGGGACTGTAAGGGAAAGGAGGGAAACTGAGTGAGGAAAAATTAGAGAGGAAGACAAACCATGAGAGACTCCTAACTCTGGGAAACAAAGGGTTGTGGAAGGGGAGGTGGGTGGGAGGATAGGGTGACTGGGTGATAGACATTGAGGAGGGCACTTGATGGGATGAGCCCTGGGTATTATACTATATGTTGGCAAATTGAATTTAAGTAATAATAATAATTTAAAAAACAGAGTTGTCATAAGACCCAAGGAACAAGCAAGCAACATGCAATGATGTAACAGGAATAAGAAAAGTGGCCTTAACAATGAGATTATTATTAGTGACTTTGGAAGAGTAATTTCAGTGCATACAATGGGTAGAACACAAATTTTAGTGGGTAATGAATGGAGTTGGGAGTTGAGGAAATGGAGATGGTTGTTGATAGTTGTGTCTCTGAGAGCATATAGCCTGGATACCAAATGCTCTGTATCATTAACTTGCCATTGACCATGACCAATGTGGCAGCTGAATATATGCACAAAGAACAAAAGTAGTCTGATGGCTACTTACTATAATTGGCTAAAGCTTTTACCCCAAACTGCAGTGTATTCTTTTATTGAAATATGCTGGGTTAATGAGGCAAACTCTTCAAATGCAGGGCCACATGAAAAACTGGGTCAATGAAAGGGGAAAGATGGGGACATTGGGGCACTTGAATGGCTCAGCAGTTGAGCGTCTGCCTTCAGCTCAGGTCGTGATCCCCAGGACCTGGGATCAAGTCCCACATCAGGCTCCCCTCAGAGAGTCTCCTTCTCCCTCTGTCTGTGTCTCTGTCTCTCACTCTGTATCTCTCATGAATAAATAAATAAAATCTTTAAAAAATGGGAGGACATTAACTTCAGAGGTTGCACATGTAAAGAAAAAGTAAAAGTAGAATAGAATCACATATCAACTAGGTCCATGCAGATGGGTTCTTTGGGGCCATGGGTGGGTTAGAGGATATGTATTTTATATAACAAATGTAATACTGTCTAAACCCTTTTAAAATGTTAGCTGTTTGAGTGCTTTTAGAATTTGATGAGAAAAAAAATATTATAGATGTATAAACAGAAAGACAGAGTAAGTAAATTGCCCAAACTCAAGCTGTTATGAGAAAAGTAAGGGTTTAAACTCACCAGTCTGGCTTCAGGGTCTTTGCTCATCCATGCTCTTAATATGCTGTATTGTATAGTTTCTTGGATTTAATAATAAGGACATAGAGTCATTATTTAAAGAAATCATATGGAATCTTCTGGATTCAAATTTCTCTAATAATACATAAAGAGATTCTTAAATTCAGAACTTTAGAAATATAACAATGGTTTAATTATGAAACTCAAATTATGTAAGGAATTCCAATTCCATTTATATATAATAATATACAGGTGCACTTACACTGCTGTTTATTCAATGGTATCCTTAGTTTTGAGCTTCTAAAATAGAACATCTTCAAGAATGAGAAATCCAGGACTGGAAGAGAATGCAAATGTTTTGGAATGGGCATTATGAAAAATGAGACAATAAGATGGGGATTCAACCGGAGACTAGTAAAAGGCATGTTAATCAGCTACAAAGCCTGACTGAGTCTGAATAGCACACATTGGCAGTGAACCAACTGGTTTGGCTTTATGACTTGACTTTCACTAGCAACAGTCAATAGAGCAGGAAGATATGTGTGTATCTGTTGTGTCAGGGGCTGGGGAAACAAATGATCGTGTCTGCTCAGGGTTACTGAAGGGAAATGCAGTAAGGCAGATGGAAAAGAGAGCAGTTGGATTTTTAGGAATATATATTTACATAGATCTGTACAGTTCAGTAATAATCCAGATAAATTGCCTGGGCCAGATGGTTGGTTTATCCAGCCATGCTGTGTGCCTTTTTGTATGCAAATGAAATGTCTACATATCAAGAGAGCTTTGGGAGGAGTCCAAATTGAAGCCACCAATTCAACCTAAAAGGTGATAAATTTAGGACCCAGAGAGTAGAATACTGGAGGTTGACAATATTGTTTCCTAATATGTCCTAGTGAATTAATTTTGATAAATGAATGGGAACTCACTGATCACCTAACTGATCTCTAATAGATGTATTGTGATGTAGTCTTTTGTAGAAGTATGTTATTAAAGAGGCCAATAAAACTAAAATTTTCTTTAATTTTTGGCTTATTCAAACCATTTCAATTTCAATTTCCCAAAAGCTAATCATTGGGAGAAAATTAAGAGACCTGTAAGTGATTAAGAAATTGCAAATTCTCACAAATGCCTGTTGGATTAAAGTTGGGGAGGAAAACGAAAGAAAGAAAGAAAGAAAGAAAGAAAGAAAGAAAGAAAGAAAGAAAGAAGTCTGAAGTGATGAAACTAATGGCATCTATTTCACCCAAAGACCCTATTACCCTTAATTAATGTGTTCTTTATCAAATTATTCTCCCCTCTCCCCACCCCCATTGGATTGGGGGTGTGACTCTTATAGATTGGCCAGTGCCTATCTCCCTTAGAAGAGCTAGCAAATCAAATGCTGCTATTGATAATTAATTAAGGATTGGGAAAGTATGTTACTGAGTTATCTAGGATTAGGGACTAACACAAAATTTGAAGGAGAGAGAGAGACGATAAAGTAGCATAAATGATGGGTAAGCAAAGGATTCCTCCTGGAAGAGAGAGAGGAGTCTGGAGCAGTCCTCTGTGGTCAGAAGGAGGAATTTTAGCACTGGAGACTTGAAAATGCAGTTGTTTTGAGAGATGATGAGATCTGAAAGAAGCAATGGCAGAAGAATGTTAAGTCATGTTCTATCAATGCCAATTTATTCTTCTTAAATGCCATGAGAATGATGGGTCAGAGACAAGGATAGAGAGGGTTTGCTGTTTTATTTAGAAAATCATCCAGGGATCCCTGGGTGGCGCAGCGGTTTGGCGCCTGCCTTTGGCTCGGGTTGCGATCCTGGAGATCCGGGATCGAATCCCACGTCGGGCTTCCGGTGCATGGAGCCTGCTTCTCCCTCTGCCTGTGTCTCTGTCTCTCTCTCTCTCTGGGACTATCATAAATAAATAAAAATTAAAAAAAAAAAATCATCCAGAGGGAAAGCACTTTGGAGGTTGACAGGGCCCAGCAATGAGAATTTTGAGACTTTTGTGTATGGAGACTGTGAAATCAGAAGGGAAAGGCTGTTGAGCCACAGTGGGGCAGTACAATACCAGATGAAGCAGTAATAACATAATATAATCTACCAACCCTTTGCGTGTCAGGTAGAGGCAAAACAATAGATTACCTCTGTTTTAGATTTTATGGTTCAACTGGAAGGTATTTGTTTATTTTGCTATTTGGGGTAACAAAGAAAGAACATTTATAAATAAGATCAAAGAAGACTCCATTGGGAATAGAGTATGCAGAAATTGCACAACTTATGTCCAGGGAGAATTTTGCTCAAGAGTGTTGCCTACCTCACAGGTGTTGTATTGTGCTTATCACTTTGAACTTCCATAGGGACCAGAGAGATATTCCAAGCCAAAGGTGTGGCTGAGTATAAATATGCTCTCCAAATTAAAAAAAATAATCTTCACTTGGTGGCAGCACGTTATGGTTTTTATTTAACATGAGTCTTTAAATATATTTGTAGCATTTTTAATTACCTATGAAATCTTAAGAATTTAACATACAAACTATTTTTTAAAAAATATTTATTTTAGAGATAGAGAGTGCAGTGGGGAGGAGCTGAGGAAGAGGGAGCAAGAGTCTGCAGCTGACTGCACTGAGCTCAGAGCCCTAGGCGGGGTGATCCATGACTCTGAGATAACGACTCTGAGATCACCACCTGAGCCAAACCAAGAGCTTAATTGACTGTACCACCCAGGTGTCCCAAATTGGTATTTTCAACATGTGGATATCACACACTGCAATTTTCTTCTTTTATAGATGAATCTGTGTCCAGGACCACCAGATGTTGCATCCTATACAAAAGCTCCTGACCAACCAATCCATGTGCTCCAGCTCAGGCTACCTAGAGAAAGAACTTTTTTTTTTTTTTTAAATAGACTTCATTTTTTTTTTTAAATTTTTATTTATTTATGATAGTCACAGAGAGAGAGAGAGAGGCAGAGACATAGGCAGAGGGAGAAGCAGGCTCCATGCACCGGGAGCCTGATGTGGGATTCGATCCCGGGTCTCCAGGATCGCGCCCCGGGCCAAAGGCAAGCGCCAAACCACTGCGCCACCCAGGGATCCCTTTTTTTTTTTTTTAAGTAATTTTTCAGGAGTACCTGGGTGGCTCAGTTGGTTAAGTGACTGACTCTTGATTTTGGTTCAGGTCATGATCTCAGAGCTGTGAGATTGAGCCCTGTGTCAGGCTCCATACTCAGTGAGGAGTCTGCTTGAGATTCTCTCTGACTCTCCCCACTGTGTGCACTCTCTCTCTCTCACTCAAATAAATAAATAAATCTTAAAAAAAAAACCAAAAACCCAGATCTTTCAAAAGATAACATATTTATGAAATTTGTTCCAAGGTGCCTATAAGCTTATGGTTGACCAACATCTCTCATCCCATTAGCTTAGGCAGAATGAAAATGCTAAACAATAATTTTCCAATGTATTGTCTATAGTCAAGTATCACACTGGTGTATTTTTGGCTTAAAGTCACTTGATTTAATTAATAGCTGTCTCTGGCATACCATACTATATACCACATGATGGCAGGGGCCATGTATTTTATTTCAGTTGTATGAACTGCAGATCAGAATAGGCTCTCACAAATAGTAGATTCTATGCAAATATGTTCGAGTAAATCAATAAGCAAAAATATTTTCTGTAATTACATATCCAGTATTCATATGTAAAAAGCTAACATATCCTCTTTCACTGGGCTTTGGGAAGACTTCCAGTGAATAGTTTTTCAAAAAGAGGACAATGGAAAGAGGTAACCAAGTTAAAGTCTTAGACATACCAAAAATGAGTGATAACAAAGAATTTAGGTAGTAAGAAGCTGTGCTAACTGGTTTCCAAATGAGGTAAGGAATATTACGCCAGGAACACACTGTATCTCAAAGGGTAAAACAATAACATCAAAGCTTGCTCCTCTGCATTACAAATGTCATTTGCATTTCAATGATACTACACTCCAAAGAATATGGTCTACTAAGTTTGTTAGATAAGCCATATGTGTTCTGTTTCAAATCACATAGTAATAAAAGTGATCTAGTTCTTTGATAGATTTGCATAATTCCCTAACTGGACTATCATTGATTCCCCTTAAGAAATGTATATAGACTCTATGAAAAATAGAGTTTCTAAAATCCCACTTCCTAGTGGATTGTGTTATTACTTTATAGGAAAATAATTTCTAGCTGTTTTCTTGTTATTCTCAGGAGTCTTTCCAGTTCCTTTATATATCTATCCTAAAATGTTCAATTTTCTCAAGCTCCTTAAAAATCGTTCATGCCTTTGTACTCATTTTGACTTGTTAATCTTGACCCAGTTTTCTCGTGGTCTCATATTTTTACCTTTTTAACTCTATTCCCTCTCTCTCCTCTCCAAACCCCCTAAATAAATTCTGTTTTTCAAGTCATCATACATCTATCTGTTTTTCTCATCAATCAGCTTTTCCATGAAATTCAGGAGGAATATTATTGAAGGGTTGCATGCATTATTTTTCTCTTAGGACACAAAGTTTCTAACAACGATTGATTCTTCTTATCATATGAAATAATTTATATTTTAGTGGCATTTTAAAATTAGAGCACAGGTTATGATTGCAATTCCAGAAATGTTCCAATTCTCAGTTTAAATTTATGTATTAATTCATCTATTCATTTTCTCAGTATACCACAGAGGTTGTGCATCTCTTTTACATTATATTGCTCCTAATTTTCTTTCTGGTAGGCCTGAGGCATTCACCTTTCCAGCAGTGTGATCAGGAGATTAAGACTGTTACAAAAAAAAAAAAAATGTAAAGACAAAGAATTGACATTCTAATTAGAATTTTACAGTAGGTTACATGTAAAAGATTACATTAAAGAATGCCAAGAACCAAACCCAGAGATCTCACATCAAGATATTTCTTCTTTAATGTAAAGATTTTACCCTCCCATCAATGAGGATTAGGCTTTAGGACAGATTTGCTGTACTCAGGAGTAAGGAGGTGGAGAAGAAGAAGAGAGTGAAACTCTCTTTACGGAGCTGGGGGATTTTGAAAAAAATGAGAGAGGAAATAAAAGAGACAGAAAATCAGACAAATGCATCCTTTCTCCATGTCAAGTGTGTTAGAAAGGCAATCTACAAACGCTAAAGATGGTAGCTCTTGACTGGAATAGTGTTTAGGACTCTGGGAGGGGTATGTGCCTCAATAGGCTGACTCTATGAGATCTTGAGGATGGGGGAAGGGGGAGACCACAGTGGCACAGTGTGGTCACAGAGGGGGCTGCCATTAAGCATCTTGAGTCACGCTTCCTTTCTGTGCAGGATGGAGAAAGTCTTAAGAAGGGACTTGAAAGGTGGGTGAATGGAGAGTGGGCAGGTCTGCCATGTGCTCCACTTTGTTGAGGGATTGGTGGTTCTGTAGATGGATGATCTAGACCAGAGGCTCAATGGAGGATCTTATAGAGACACAAAGAGGTCTACAGTGTAAACAGGAGTGAAGAGGAGATCAATTCAGCCATTGATCACTACTAGACCCTAACAAAGTCACCTTGTGAGTTACATCTTCCCCCAGAATGAGTCACATTGCTGACATGTTTAGTGATGATTAAGAGGACAAGATTACTGAGTGAGGATTAAAGGAGTGGGAGAGCTCTGTATAAATTCTAGAATGACTTTAGTTCAAAGGCACAAGGGCATGCTAAACCAACGTGCCTCATGGGTCAAAGAAACCTGAAAGTCTGAACAACTCTCTTAAAAACACTAGAAAAGACTTACTTGTTCAAACTAAGTTTTAAACCAAATGGGTCAATTTTAAATTCTTTCCCCGAATGGAATTTAATTTGGGGTAAGAAGTGGAGAGCATCTAAGTAGCTATGAGAACTCTGCCACAAATATTGATTGCATCACAATGGACAAGTCATTTCAATACTGTAAGTATTAATTCACATTTTCATTTGGAAAAATACATGAGTTGGGCTTTATAGGTTTTTAAGGTCTTTTCCAGTTGCTAGAGTCCATATATATATGAGTAGTCTGTCCTTTTTTATATAGAGGACACCAATGTCCTATTGTTTTAATTTTTTTTTATGATAGAATTAAACTGATGTATTGAGCTGGCCTATTTCAGCCATGCTTGTGACCACAGTCATCAATTTTGAAGACAGCTAACCAAATCAAGGAATGTTAGGTTACAGCTGTAAAATAGAACAGAGATGTCTAGTCTATAGAAATTGAACCTGTCACTTTGTGCTGATTAGTAAGATACTCCAGCCAACTGTAAGCTAATATTTCTCAGGGGCAGATTCATGAGCTTCTCATCACCTCACCATGCTCGCCATGCCCAAGACAGCTCCAGCTGGGTCACAGGAAATGTTCTTTCCAGAATATAGGAGTCCCCTATGTAAATCCATAACTTTCTATATCAGTTTCTATTAACATTTTTTTAGTTACTTTCCTGATAATATTTACCCCTCTTGCCTAACATTTGACATTGATTAGGAATTTGGTAAATTTGGTAAATTCCTAATTTTCCTTCTGATTTTGTCATAAAAACCACCATCTTTGTGACATTTCTGGACTCTCTTGGCCTAGCTATCCATAGCTAAGACTTCTTCAGCTGTTTTTCTGGCTTCTAGTATCTGTCTCTGTTGCTGCATATGTGTGTTCCAAAATATTAATGAATCCCCCTATTCACCTGAATTCCAGGAAGCTTAAATTACATTGCATTCTAAAATATTATCATCAGATAATGTTTATCCCCAAATCTGGCCACAAACAGAAGTGTACTAATCTAGGACCTTCTTGAGGTCAGAAATGGCACCTTAGTCAGCCTCTATCTGTTACTGTTCCTGGTTTCTTGAGGTGTAGAGTAAATGTTTTACAGATAAATTGATAGCTCTTTTTCCACACTCAGACCTCTGCTTAAAATTGAACTATCCTTGTTCATGGCCTTTCTGTGTTCTCTTTAATTTACCCATGTACCCCCTTGAATTCCAGTTTCTCACTTTCAAAGCAATCCTTTCTATTGAACATGAAAGGTCCATTCCACTAGAAACATTTTTTTAGACAGTTTGTAGACATGGTCAATAATATGGGTTAACATTTAATAAATTCCAGAAAATGTTAGAAAATTACATTTTAAGTTACTTTATCACCGAGTCTTTTTTTTTAAATTTTGCTCTCTGATAGTTATGCACAGGTGAATATTACTTTCTTATTCTAAGTAGCAAAATTTAATGATTTCATCATGTTCCCAACTATAATATGCTGTCGTTTTAAATTTTAAATAGGAAAAAGGGGGGCAAGATACACAAATCTTGAATGTGCAGAACTTTCCTTCCATAACTGAACCAGGGATAGAACATAAGTCAGTTTTATTCCTCACCTGGGAAAGCTAATATTACTTCCTCTGTATCCACTTTTGTTATATTCAGTAGAATAAATAATAAGAAAGTGACTCTATTTGTAAAGGAGAATGGTCCAGAAAACCTTGAATAGAAATTTCAAATAACATGGTAGTTACAAGCTGAGTGACTTATTTGTCATGGAATCAATAAAGCTATATGTGAGAGGTGATGGCAGAAAACTAGACAAAAATTGTATAATACAGCAATAGAAATACACCTGGAAATGCTAAGAAATGAATTTGAAACCTATTTCATTGCTTGAATGGAGTCTGTGTTCTGAATGATAAGAGAACGTTCCATTGTGTATTTTCTATCTGAATGATCTTTTGTAATTTAAACCACAAGAATATCATGTGAAACTGCCCAGCAGAGATTATGTTGTGCACTATGTGTATTCTGAAACAGGCCATGGGCTTGGAATTAGGGAAGTAATTGATAAATACAAAGCTTCAGCATGACACATAATTTAATTTTCAAATGTTAAAACGGAAATCCAGCATCTCAGAGGTGCACTGCTATTTTAGCGGGTGTTTCTTTTTGTATCACAGCGCGATTGCAGATAGAGATGTGATTCTTTTTCTTCAAATTAAATAACTTCTTGATGCCATTTTCTGAAAGATGCTGTTTTCTGACAAAGTCACTTTGCGCACGGCCACTTTAGGAATGAGCATTGCGGTGGTGCCTCAAATCCTGTAGACAGTTGATTTCCTTCTCAATTTATTTTGAGCAGCAGTTTTGTATTTAACCCCTGGGGTGAAATCTAGATTTCCACATATGAAGAAGATCCCACAAGTTTGTAATGAGTAAAGGCACTTGAAAATTATAACAAGTCAGAGAGGGATAAAGGTCACCACTTTATATTATAACTTTCCAAAGTAACTCCTTAGTTTGTCAAATATAAATAGGAAAACCTGTCTCCATATCCATGTTGGTTAAGGACTAAGAAGTCTGACTGCATTCTCTCTCTTTCTACCAGGGAAGAGACTTTAAGGAAGCAGCATGCAGTATAACTACAATTGCATAGTCTCAATATATACTCATATACACATCTACCTATGTGTGTGAAGAGTATGTGCAATGTGTGTACAGACACACATACTTCTCAGGCCACTTCACTCTTGACAGCCGAATATTTTTTGAGAGTTGGAAATCAGTCACAACCCATCAAAATTGGCATTCTGGAAAGAGAAAAGCACGGATGTAACATTAAAAGCTCTGGCTCTACATTCTATACCATCTATGCCATATTAGAAATTAGTTTTGCTAATTCAGTATGTAATAGCATATCTATCTATCTATCTATCTATCTATCTATCATCTATATACATCTTTATAAGTTTCTTCATTACATATTTGATCATTTTTAATATGGTGGTAAAAGGTGATTTCACAAGAAATATTTTTATGTGAAATTATTGACAAACTATCATGAAAACAAATGTGAGAAGGGAACATTACATTACAGGTGTCATCATTAAGGATGCTTACCTTAAGTGATGGCTCTGACAAAGAATAGGTTAAAAAAAAATTAAAATCAGCCACGAGTATATGGGGTTTATTCCAATAATACTAAGTATAACTCAATATTAGTACCTTTGTCAATGCAATTAATCACATCTCTAAGACTAAGAAGAAAACTCAGCTCCACCTCCAAATTGGAAAGGGATTTGGTAAATTTTAACATTTATTCCTTATTTTTAAGTTGGCTAAGTAGGAACAGAAAGATATTTCTTGAATTTCAACAAGCCAGTAGTTGGATCTCTCTTTTACTGGGCCATCCTTCTTCACACTATGCCCTCAACTGCACATCTGGCCTGTCCTAACTCTTGAAAACCTCTCAAACCTGCCCATCCCTCAGCTCCACTGCTACTACTTAGCTTTTTCTCCCATTATCTCTCATTTAGACTATCATCTCCTAATTCTTCCTTCTGCTTTTCTCCCTTTTCACAGTGCTGTCACAGTAATCGTTCTAAAATACAGCTCTTGTTTTATTTCCCTACTTAAAAAAAATTCAGGGCTTCTCTGCACCTGCTGAAGCAATATACCTGCTACACCTTCCATGTTTTGGTTCCTGACAAACACTCAGCCTGTACCTTTTACCTTTGTCCCATTCACAGTAAAAGTTCTGACTTTGCCCAGATGATTTTCTGAATGACAGCTCTCTCACAACTTGTGACACTTTTCATGTATTGTAACTGTGGTTTGGAATGCTTTTCCTACTGTATTCATCCTCAAAGAATCAAGATTTAATGTGAGCATCAACTCCCTTGAGAAGTCTATTCAATCCTTGAATTCTAACTAGAATTCAAGGTTCTAACTAGAACCTTCTCCACGATTCCAGATTCCTCTTCGAGGCAGTTATCTAGCACCATTCATTGTATGATGCATGGTGGTAATATCTCCTTGAGATAGGGATTATATTTCATTGAGAAAGGGATTATATTTCATTCAGTTTTGTATCCTCAGGACCTGCACTGTGTCTAGGAAATAATAGGCACATACTAAGTATACGTAGAAAGAACCAGCAATTTTTTTTTCTTGAGATGTATATCTCAAGCCTTCACTATAAGGCTCACCTAGGAAGCACTTAGGAACCATCACCTAGGAATATAGTATACCGTATAGAGCTTCAATCTGTGGACATATTTCCTAGGTGCCTACAATCTACCTAAAATTCAGAACATTACCCTTTTGGGTTCCTAAACATATATTCTGAACCTATAAAGGAAAATTCCCTGATGTCACTTTAATCTCTGGTGCCGGTTATTTCAACCAAGATATGCCTTAAAGGGTCTTCTGGGTGGCTCAGTTGTTTGAGCAGCCGACTCTTGATTCCAGTTCAGGTCATGATCTCAGGTTCCTGGGATCAAGCCTCCAGTTGGGCTCCCAGCTCAGTGGGGAGTCTGCTTGAGTATTGTCTCCTTTCCCTCCGCACTTTCCCCTGCTCTCTAAGATAAATAGATACAACTTGTTAAAAAGTATGCCTTAAAGATGATCTCCCTGCCATATTCATAATCCCCACACAGCACTAAAAAGAGACAAACAGAATGCCACTACCAGTTATCTCTCCTATCCACATCTTCCACAAGTTTTTAGCTCATTTGACTTCAATATCTTATCCCTCTCTGCAAAATGCTCTTTTCACCAGCATCACTGTACTCCCTTAACTCTTCCTTTATTTCCCTGATTTCTCCTGGTTTAGATGTCTTCATCTGCCCATGCTTCAACTAATGTCTGTTTTTCAAAATTCTGTCTTTAGCCATCATTTCTTTTTAATCTCTGTTTAAGAATAAACTTAGTCTTGTATGTGTTTTTTGGTTATTATAATTATTTGTTATTATAATTCTTTTTATTTGTTATAATTTTTTTTTACTGAAAACATATTTCTAGATGGGATATCCTTCCTATTTTCCAGGATGATCTATTTAATCGAAACTAGTTTCAAAAATATCTTAATAGTACCCCAAACTAAACACGTTCAAACATTTTTGTCTTTTCTACAAATATGTTCCTATTTCTGTGTTTCCTAACGTTGTTAGAGACACTGTCTTTCAAGGAACCTTGAAAGAAAACTTCAGGGTTATTCATACCTTATATTTCTCATCCACATCGTCAATAAATAAACCACCATACTGCAAAGTACTGTGAAGGGTCTGAGATTCATGTCATATCTACAAATAAAGAAGATAGCCGGTGATAATTTGATGGATGCTGACAAAAGACCCCAGAGTCAGAGAAAAAGGACTTTCTTCATAAGGGCACAGTGGGCAGCATGAGCTTCATGTTCACATCAGTTCCCTTTGACTCTGCAGAGCCATGGGTGTGGTGCAGAGGATATCCACGTGGGTGCTATGCATGCAATGGGTTTGTTTCACAGTTGAGGAACACCGACCTTATGCAGCCCAAATCTTTTATAAGCAGGGGATCTGTAAGCAAAACAACCAAACCTTTGCCATGTAGGGAGACATCTCTATCTTCCAAGAAGGTAGAAGATAAAAACATTCTTAAAAGATAGGGACAAAGGAAGTATCTCTATTCCTAAACATGCAAAAACCTAAGAAACCCATGAAAGATTGTCTCCCAGTACCTGTCCCTTCTATTGCATCTTCTTTGTCTCTTAATGATGTTCTAGTGACATTCATTCATTCTTTCAGAAGTTTCTGATGGTACCAAGGTGCATACAGAATCTGGTACTATATGTAGTCTCTTCTAATACGACTTGATACTAATGTTCTAGACTCTTTTTCTTTTAGATTCCAGTAGTTTTGACTTTCCTGTGAACAGTTCATGCACATTTAGGCCTTGAAAGCTTTGATCATGCTGCAAGCCCAGCCTGAAATCCTTTAACTCTTTACCTATGTAAAACCTTATAATATCACAATACTATGCCATTGCTTCCTTAAAGCCTCCTTGCAAGTACACACTGTGTCTTGGTCGTCATCTTTTCCCTTGGTTGTAAAATCATTTCTAGCTATGTGATCTTCATACTCACAATCCAATCCAATCTTTTTTTTTAATTTGTTTATTTATTCATGAGAGACACAGAGAGAGAAGCAGACACATAGGCAGAGAGAGACGCAGGCTCCACACAGGAAGCCCGATGTGGGACTCAATCCCAAGAATCCAGGATCACATCCTGAGCCAAAGGCAGGAGCCCAACCACTAAGCCACCCAGGCATCCCCACTCCAATCTTTATAGTCTTCCACTTTTTCTACCCATCTAGTTAACTTGCCTTTGCCTGTCTACATATTTCAGTAATTCTCTTCATTTACATGAATTGATGTAGCAGGCTCATTTTCCTACAGCCTTAGACTCCACCTGACTGGCTTCCTTTTGGACCTGTGATTTTGGCTGATCCAGCAACCAATTCTGCTCTACACTACTTTGCCTACTGTACAGTTGAGTCCTAGAACTAGGTTTGTGACCCTACAAATCTAGAAATAAATCATAGATGCCTCATAATCTTATCATCTGCTATTTTTGATCTAACACATATTTTTATATAGATAGATGTTATCTTGACAATCAAATGAAAAGATAAGCATCAAAAAATCATGTATGACTGAAACTGCAAATACTAAAGAAATGTTTTGATAATCATAAAGAAAGATGATACATAACCTTCTCAGTATAGCCTGTGTCAATTAAGTATGTGTAGGAGGAGATTTATTGCAATTAAATAATTTAAAATATTATATATAATTATGGTTAATTGAGCAAAAATATAATAGGATTCAAGGGAAAAGAGCAAAGGAAAAATCAGCATAAAATAAAACATATCTGCTGATCTGAACTCATAAAGGAAATTAAATCAGCTCTAAATTTATTTAGTTTCTTATCTCAATTTCATATCTATTTTTATTATTTTTATAGGATGTATTAAAAGGATGAGATTTCTTAAAAATCATAGGCTATGTTTCTTTATGTCCCTTAAAAAGTCAAACTTATAAAAGGTGGCCAATAAATGCTCTTTGCTGCATTAAAAACATAGAAGCTAAAAAACAAGCCCAAAATCTGGCACCTTAAAATGCTACTGTTCTTTCATTAATATACAATGCTAAATCTATAAAAGGAATGATTGAAAGATTAGTTAGGATAAATGTAAGTTATTATAGTGTATTAAAAATCTCTTGAAACAGTTTGATGTCAATCAACAAAATGAAAAAAAACATAACTAACATTAAAATAGAGGTTATTAAAAATCAAAACTCAGTTGAGTCGCTCAGTTGGTTGAACGACTGCCTTCAGCTCAGGTCATGATCCCACAGTTCTAGAATTGAGTGCTAGCTGCATAGGCTCCCTGCTCAGCGGGAGTCTGCTTCTCCCTCTCCCTCTGCCCCCCACCCCCCCACACCATGTGCACACGCACCACACACACTGTCCCTCTTTCTCTCTAAAATAAATAAATAAATAAAATATTAAAAAAATACAAGTAGGATACATATGATCAAAAGGAATATTTGCTATAGAAGGAAAATGGGTGACATATGAAAGAAATAATGAAAATAGAAAACATGTGGATATTGGAGATCACAAAGTATCTTGCCAAAATGTTCTTCACATGTATTTGTACAAAATAAAAGGTATAACAAATGCCTTTTGAGTATATGAAAAGAAATGCCCACCATATCCTTGCTTTTGTAACCAGAGCAATTACCCCAGTTTCTGCTAGGATAGTGGGGTGGTATCTTAGCACAAGATAAAGAGCAGTGATAGTTTTCTGCTGGCCACTCTGGCATTCGGATTAGGTATGTTACTATTCTTCACAAAGTATGTGATATCAAATAGGCTTCTAATGGTTGTAGATGATCTCACATTGCCCTGCTGGCCAACAGAGTATCCTTTCTGCCAGTGACTGAAAGAGGATCTGTTTCACCTGTTTAGGTGAGTCAAGAGTTAAGTAGCCAGAGAGTCAGTGTACCTCCTCCTGTAGCTTCCTTCTTTCCCAGATCCCACCAACTATCCTCATCTTTCAGCACAATTTTCCATAAATTTTAAAACTGTGCCACCCAAAGGAGCTGTTGGGAGTAACTGGAATCACAAAAGAAATTTACCTGGCATCATATCAGCTAAGCATCCAGCTCTGACTTCCTGTTCTTGGCTGCATTCACTTTAAGAATTTAATTAGTGTGTTCCTACTCCAGTTGAAGTTATCTTTCTTTCCCTCTGGAAGCTTTTCCTATAATAATTCATTTCTTATAAAATCCAAATCAGTGGTTCACTAGATTTCTTCAAAATTGTAGACCCTGGGATTTTCTTAGCTCTGTGAGGCCTAGGCAGGAAATGGACACATTTGTTCAAAGAAAATGAAATATTCATATTTGATGAGAGAAAAAGCAACGATTCAATTTACAAAAACAAGGTTAGACTTTTTTCCCCTTCATAATATTACTTTATTGATATTTATTTCTAATGATTTTATGTAAAAATGTGCACTAAGACAAACACAGAGTGAGAAAATTCAGTGTTCCTACCCTATTATCATTGGCTAGAGATGATTGGCTTTATTCCTAAATCAAGATAATCAAGTCTCCGAATAACAATGTGTTACCTAGCCTAGAAATAGTCACTTAAGGAAGGTCTTTAATAAAATCTCATTTTAGTCCTTTATTCATATTTCTTTGCAGAACCTGACTATGTACATTTAATTGGGCTTTTAAAATATTTTCCTGAGATTAATGCAAGCCTATGAAATTTCTCCTCAAGTCCAGCTTTATTTATTCATTATATTGATTATCTTTTAAAATCATTTTCATACTTGATTTTGAAAACTATTGATATACCCTGGTTGGAATATTCTGTTTCTAAATGATAAATCAAACTGCTGATGTAATTGGATTACTGTCTATGTAGTAACAGGCCATTAATAAATTGATGAATGAATTGAAATAAACTAATCTTAATTCTACTCATGAATCTTTTCCCAACCATCTTTACATTATTTGGAATAGAATTTAGATAGATTTCTCAGTAGCTCCATAGATAGATGGATAGACAAAGAGTTCGCCATGCATAAACTGGCCTATGCCTCTAATAAAATGTTCAATTTATAAACAAAATATATATGAAGAGCACAGCATTATTCTTGTGATTATGAAATAAATTCTGATGATATTCTTTCTGTCTTAATTACTATAGCTCAACTTAGTGGCTTGGGGAAAAATGAATTTCTTAGAAAATATATCAATATTTTGTATTACAATGTGTCATCATTTTATTGCTGATCTGAATGGCTGCATAGACTTCCCCAAGGAAGAAGTCATCTTTTTCACAGCATGCTTTACTTTACTGGAAACCTTGAAACATAGGTAGTGGTAAAGCAGAGTTCTCAAAAGTTATAGTTGATCCAGACTGTTCTTAGACTCAAGTTTTTGAGAGAAGAACAAGAAACCCTGAAAGCTGTCATTTGCCAGGGCATCATTTTAGGCAACTATTACTAAGTGCCTACTACCTAGTATGTTTAATGTTCCATAAGAAGGGATAAGTCAAAGGCAAGGTTCTAAGGAACATATATTCAATGACACTATATGAACATCCCATGTACAGGTTTTATACTAGACTTGAGATATGTAAAAGAGTAAGTCAGAGGATTCCTATGCTCTAATGGAGCCCACAATAACAGACGATGGAATGAACCTTGAACAAATTATTATACAAACTATTATTTAATGGTGATTATAATAAGCTTAGCATGTTGTAAGAAGGTAACATATGCACCCCACTGTGGCCTGCAGGTATTGAAGTCTTTCTAAAGAAGGAGGACTAGTCGGAGCTGAAGGAGTCCAACTGACCAAAGTGGTGACTGAATCAGCTAGCATGAAATTAAGAGTGATTTTTATAGTACAGCTCATGCATATTTTAAAGACAGCTTTACAAAAATTAGCAACCTCCAATCATTTGAAAATGTAGAATGGCATGACTTCATATGATTAAAGACCAGATGGGAAAGCAATTGAGTGATAAACATTGGAATCATTAACAAAAGAAGAGCTTGAGTTGATTCTAAAGGCTAAGTAGGTTTGGGGGTAGATGAAATAAGGGGAACAGCCTGTCTCATTCCACTCATTCAATGCCCCACCAATGTTTAGACAGGACCTGATATGTTCCAGCTACTGTGGTAGGATTACAAAGCACAATAAAAACACCAATCCACTACCTTTGAAGTGCTCATAGCCCAGGAGGGTAGATAGATATATTTCAAAAAACATCAACACAAAATAAGTAACCTTGACAGATATGTGGCCACAGCCCTGACAAGAGAGTGAATATGTGTACAAAGAAGTTAGAGAATAAGTCATGGAGGAAATGATGATATAATAACTAAAGATTACCCTAAGTGCTTACTGTGTGCCAGTAATTGCTCTAACTCAATTATTAACTCAGTGAAACTTCACATCAACATTATGAGTAGAGATTGCTATGGGGTCCCATTAAGAAATGAGAAGACTAAAACACACAGAAGTAAAGGAGCTTGCCCAAGGCCATGCAAACCATAAATGGTGAAGACAAGATTCAATCACAGAGTCTGACTCCAAATACTCAACCATTATTCCTGTTCAGTTAAAATCATCATTTTTGCATGGGGAATGAAGCAGGATGCTATTGCATGAGTGAGAGCAGCTGGCATCCACCCTACCCCAGGTGGTGTGAGCACCCTTGAGACCAACAAATTTCAGGCTCTGTTTCTCAGCTTTCTAGACTTGGAAAATCAACATATTTTGTCCATACCAAGGTAATCTGGCACAGGGGTTAAATAATGCTGATTGGTTATACTATAATAACTAACCTGGAGCCGCCATGCACATTCAAGAACAGAGTTTGAAGTCAGACACAATGGTGGTGGAATCTTTCTTCACCTTGCAGTAACTGCTTGTCCTTACCAACATATGGCATATGTTGCCCTCATTTTTCTTATTTTTAAAATGAAAATAGGGATCCCTGGGTGGCGCAGCGGTTTGGCGCCTGCCTTTGGCCCAGGGCGCGATCCTGGAGACCCAGGATCGAATCCCACATCAGGCTCCCAGTGCATGGAGCCTGCTTCTCCCTCTGCCTGTGTCTCTGCCTCTCTCTCTCTCTCTGTGACTATCATAATTAAATTAAAAAAATAAAATAAAATAAAATAAAATAAAATAAAATAAAATAAAATGAAAATAATACTAAACTACTGGGGGATCCCTGAGTGGCTCAGCGGTTTGACACCTGCCTACGGCCCAGGGCATGATCCTGGAGTCCTGGGATCAAGTCCCACATTGGGCTCCCTGCATAGAGCTTGCTTCTCCCTCTGCCTGCGTCTCTGCCTCTCTCTCTCTCTCTCTCCCTCAATCTCTCATGAATAAACAAATAAAATATTAAAAAAAATACTAAACTACTGGATTCTTGTGATGCAAGTGTAGGTTTGTTAGGGAGGGTTGGCATATAAAGCAATTGTTCAAGTGCCTGGAAGAGTGAGAAATCTGTAATCAGGATGGTAATGATATATCTGTTATAATTGAAATATAGCCGACAAAGTGTTGATCAGAACAAAGCTCCTTCTGGATATTGTAGGCAGTCCACTGCCACTGTTAACCTATTTTTGCAAGTTTCTGTGGGGCAGATACTACTTCCAATGGGGCAAAAAAACCCTGCAGAATAGAGAAGTGAAGGAACTTCTAGTTCTTTCTTGATCATTGTCACTCCTTTCTAAGTGACTCATTATTCCTTTAAATATTAAATATTATGCCTGGATATTGTAGGCAGCTCGTTGTCACTGTTAACCTGTTTTTTCAGTTTCTATGGGGCAGATACTATTTTCCAATGGGGGGATAAACCTGAAGAATAGAGAGATGAAGAAAGTTCTAGTTCTTGATCATTGCCCCTCCTTTCTGAATGACTCATTATTCCTTTAAATATGTAAAGAAGTATGATCCAGTGACAGTCTTCTGAAACTGAGAGCTGGCCTGGTTCATTTACATGAGTGCAAATATCTGCTTTGACTCATGTCCGATGGTTCAGTGTTCATGGTTACTGACTACGTGTGAAGTGAAAGAGAAAGCTGAGAATGTCACTAAGGTTTTTATTTTTGGTGGTTGGTTCTGTGATGATGCCAGTAACCTAGGAAACATAGGGTGCTAAGTGATTTAATAAATAAAGTTTTACATATACTGACTTAAAATGTAATTTAATTTATAAAGCTGGCCTAGTCATTCCTACCATTAGGTATACAAACATGTAAAATTTTATGTAGTCTTTTGCAAATATAGCTGCAAATATGATTGCAAAAAATATAAAATAATTCAATTGATGACTACATAATGCATGATATATGTTACTTTACCTTTCCAAATCTTTTCTCATGCTTAGAGGCAAACATCACTAAGTTAGGTGACAATGCATCTGGAACATAAGTGACAATCCAACACGTGTTAAAATATCAGGATCACTCTGGTCCTCTCAGCCTCACTTCTCTCTAGGCCATTGGCCACTGGTGACCTGACAAACTTCAATGTGGATGACCACTAACTCTGTGAAGACACAACCCAACAGCACTTGTTTACTGAATGCTTCAACTCTCACCTTGTCTCTGGGCTTCCTTGTTAATGCCTCTATTGATGTAGGTCTCTCAATGTGCCCACACATATATCTCAAGACACCTATGAAGCAAACCTTTGATATGTGGGAGATGAGGATTCATAGATAAAACTTGCCTGTCTTCCCAGAAGGAACAGTCTTTGTTCCAAGAAGTAGTCACTTCTTTGGGAATAATGTGTCTACAGATCAAGCAATCATTAAAGACTGACAGCAAGTGGCACCCTGTATCCTGGGGTTGACCCTTTCTCCTTCTCACACTCTTATGTCCTGGAGTTACACTCTTTAATATCACATCTTTGTACACACAACTTTGCTTCAGGATTTGCTTTGTTAAGATGGTAAACCTCCATGTATGGAAATTATTATACATCCCTCTATGGCAAGATCTCTTTCTCTCTTTCTTTGTAATAGCTGGCTATGTATCACTATTTTCTTTTTGATGAGTTCTTAGATTTTTTTCCTACTTCATTAAAGTGACAAATGATATTTTATATTTGTCAAAGCAGCACATCTGTTGTGCTTTAAGGTAGATTCCGGAGGTGAAACTCTAAGTCAAATGGTGGGCAAATTTTCATTTTCATCCCCTAATATGTCCATAAGAACTTGCCTTGTAAACTCCATAAAACTGGTATCATCAATATTAGTAAACAATTATTAATTTAAATCAGTCAACAAAAAGTGGATGCTAGATATGTGACTGTGGTTTTAATTTGATTTCTCCAATTACTAGTGAGATGGAACATATTACTGAATATCCATTGACCATCCCATTGGATTGTTGTTCTTGTTGTTTCCTCCTCATTGAATGGGCTACCCCTTTACACTTTATCTAGTGAATTTATGCTCGGCTTTATTTTTCATGTTGGTTTTGTGGAAGGTTTTTTATATAACATGAAATGTATTCTTGTACCTCATAGATATTTTTCACTCATATTTTAACTTTGTTTATGGTATCTTCATCAATATAAATGATAAATTTGCTTATGCAAACATATTTATTCATTCTTTTGAATTTTATCTTCTTTCTTCAAGAATTTTCCCACTCATGTTTTATTAAAAATAAAAAAATTTCCACTAAGTAAGTGTAATTTTGCTGGTACATTTGACACTCAAATCCATACCTAATGTTTTCATATGGAATGTAAGGAAGAAATTAACCGTATTTTTTCTCTCAAATTAAGAGACAGTTTTTAAATATTCTTTATTAAATAATTACTTTTCCATAGATTTGAAACTGTGTTTATCCTAAGCTTGCTTGATTGTCCCACTCTTTTTTTTTTCTTTGCTAGGCCCTCTGTTTTGAATTCACTTGTAACTGCATTGTTATGTTACAGTGTCTAGACTAGTAAAGAATTATTGGATATTTTTATAACTAACAAGGTATATACTATCTATTCTTCTTTTTAAAATAAGTTGGCCATTCTGTTGTATTTATCTTCCAATATAAAACTTCGGTTCATTTTGTTATTATATTAAAGAAATTCAGCTTGACTTTTGATTGTGCTTTCATTTAATTTATATCTTAATTTGGGAAGGGCTGACATGTTCACTATTTTGAGTCTTCTAATCCAAAAGTACAATTTATTTCTAGAAAACTATTCAGGTATTATTTTACACAATTAAGTAAAATCAAAAAATGATGTTAACATTAGTATTTCCATTTTTTTAGGATTTCCCTTTTGAATTTTATTATTTTATTGTTTTGACTGCAATTTTGCAATACATTTTTGAGATATGAGAGCTCATAATATTTGTATATTGGTCATGAATTTGGTAATTTTTTGATTTCTCTTTTTTGCCATATGTTTTCAATTGACTTTTGAATTTTATCTCCTCACGTTCAATTTGAGGACTTTTTCTTTCTCTTTTGGAATATTTAGGATCAATTAGGGATATTTAAAATTAACAATAATGGTGCATATCCTTGTTTTGTTTCTTATGTTAATGGGAATATTCTATTTCCCCATTGTGTTTAGTATTTCTTTTAGGATTGACTTTTATACATTGGAAGAAATTTCCTTATATTACCAGTTTGATGAGAGTTATATTTCTTTTTAAAAAAATTTAGGTATGAGGGGCACCTGGGTGGCTCAGTCAGTTAAGTGACCAACTCTTGATTTTGGCTCAGGTCATCAAGTCAGGGTTGTGAGATAAACTTTGTGTAGGGCTCATGCTGAATGTGGAACCTGTTTAAGATTCTCTCTCCCTCTCCCTTGGCCCCTTCCCCCACTCATTCTCTCTTTCTAAATAAATAAATAAAGCAGGAATGTATGTTCACTTTAAGCTGACTACAACATACCCAGGTAGTAATGTTAAATACTAGTTGTAAATATATATTTCCAGATCAAGTATTCTTAGCAGAAGATAATAAAGAATTATCAAGATTCATAAAATGAATGGATACTGAAGATATGCAAGTGAAGAGAATCTAGAAATCATGAAGGAAACAATTTGAATTTTCTTTGTTTCCATTGACCATCATACATACTGCCTTTCTAGCATATATACTATTATATTGTAATTACTTATTGTTAATTTCACTTACATTCTGAAACAGTCGGACCATTCGTCACTAATTTTTTTTCTGGTGTCTAGTACCAGGACTGATAGAGTAGTCATTCAATAAGTGTTTTTTTGAAGGAACAGAAAGAGAAGGAATAGCCAGTAGTTTCCAGGAAATCTAGGAGAAAATTCTGGCTGAATGGTGGTATCACAGCAAGTAAGCTGAAAACCAAAGAGGAGTCTATGGATTTAAAGTTGGAGAACTTTTGTGACCTTAAGAAGATTAATTTCAGTGAAGTGATAGATGTGGCAACTACAAAGTAATGGCATGAGAAATTCACAAGAAGGGATGACTTGGAAAATGGTGAAAGTGGTAGTGTTTCAAAAAAATTGAATCACACCAAAAAGAAAGAAAGGATGTTTAGCTTGTGAGAGAGACTGTTTTATTGCTACTATTTCAAGGGGAGAAATGCTAAGTTTTGTGTAATAGACAAGAGCTCTTGAAGGAGTTTAAATTTGATGGTGTTTATCCTCTACTTGAAGCAAGGACAACTGAGTTTCACAAAATGTATAAATTCTGATTTATTTTTAAAATTTGTTACTAATACTTTAAATAGATCCATTTGTTTACTTTTTTCATTTATGGAGAAAAAGATTTTTGCTATCTTATTTTAGGGTGGTCAGAGAAGTATAGATATACTATAGTAATTAATGAAGACATTTGAAGACTTGGTTTCTTGGGAAGAAAAACCTAGAAAAGTAATGAAAAATCATTTTCCATTTACTGATCATAGCAGATTTCAGGGCTGGGTCATCCAAAACAATTTGATACATCTGGGGAAGAGCATTCAATCTCCTTTTGCATAATGTTTGGAGTAAGCTTTTGTACATGATGAAATGTGAGTCTGTACAAAAGTTTTTATTATTCAAAACTGCCTTCCTTGCAGAATATGTCATCTGGATGTTTACATAAAGATTCAGAATTTGTATTTTATTCTCTTCATTTTGGGTTCAGCATGAGCTGATGAAAGAACAACCAGGTCAGCAGTTTTGTCACCAAAGAACCACAAAAAGAGCATTCAAACTGTACTTAGCCCCCTCCTTGATTGTATTTGAGGGTTGTAAAGAAGATGCTTTTCACTTAAAAATTTGATGCAATTAACCAGCTTTAAATTTGTTCACATCAGCAAATCTTATATTTGAGTGATCAAAATGATTGCTGACACAACTCTCAGCTTAAGAATGAAGAGCTTATCTTAGTGGATAAAAAGGTACATATGATTGCTGTTTAAATTGGAGAGACTAGCTTATAACTTACAATAGCTCCCAGTAAATTATTAAGTTGGTTGTATGTCTCTAAGAAATAGCTGTAAGCTTACATCAAGATAATCAAATCAGAAAGAACTAATGAAACATTTTCCTTCAATCTTCCAGAATTGTTTCAATTCCTTGAAAATATACATTAATGCCTTTGTTCCATATAGTTTGCCTATGTAACACATAGTTTCACCCATTCAATTTTCAATTTACAGGTTAGACTCACTCCCTTTGAGATGATTGCACTTCCACTGTGTGTATCACCTTGGCTATAGCTTGTCTATTCACATGGCGATGTGGCAAAAACTGAATCCACTATGGAGTTGTGTGAACATGCATATAAATACCTACTGCACCAGCTACTTGCAGTGGGTCCTTGACCCAGGAGCTGATTTCCTGAGCCTCCATTTCCTCACCAATACCACAGAAATAAGGCTAATCACTTTTTGGCATTGTTAAATTGAATTTAAAAATGTGTATTAACTGCACAGGGTGATAATTAGTGCTAACAATCCTGGAGTGCTTGCTGCATCTTGAAAAGCTTTCCTTGTCCAGTTCCACTTAATCCTCACAATAACCATGTGAGGTAGGAGCTCTTATCATCTAGTGAAGAAAGACATATTTACGAATCTTAGATTGCCTTATTCCTCTCAAAATTACCATTTACTTCTTTTACTGTATTTCCAAACCATGCTTTAAAAAATTGTTTTCCATATCTATAAATTGCATGCTAGGAAACCTGAATAAGGGTCTAAGGAGAAACATACCCTCCATAATTTCATCTTAAGGGAATTAGTTTAATTACCCGTGAATATAGAGAATGTGTCATTTCTGATGTATACACTGATCTGGCTCATTCATACAGTTTGCTTTATTGTATGCTTGGTGTGTTATTGTCACTTGGGGGATACAACAAGAAACTGCAGTTGCAGTCTCTGCTCTCACGTAGCTTATACTCTAGAGGGGGAGACACTTAAGGAATCATAAAAAAAAAAAAAAGCAGAATTACAGACAATTGCAATAAAAATGTAGGAGACCAGAAGAAGAGGGACTAGGAAAAGCTAAAAAGATTGCAGAGAAGCAGAATTCCAAAGGCATTAGACAGAATAAATTAGGTGACCCTCTGGATGTTATCATCATCTCCATCAGATTTCAATAGCTTGAATGTAGAAATGATCAGAAACATGATTGGTTGTGACTATTATATCAGATAGAAAACTTCTGGCTAAGTGTTACAGAAAATCTAATATAAAGTGGCCTATATGTGGGGACATTTTTTAAATTAATTCAATGGTCCAAGGTTGTCATTCAAATTCCAGGTTTTGTTTCTTCTTTTAATCTCTGCTTCTGGCCTGTTGGCTTAAGCCAACACCCCTCATGTTTACAAAAGTTCTGCAACAGTTCTAAACTCTGCATTTGTATAAAACAGATTTGATAAAATATTTATACTAATGCAAGCCGAAGGTAAGTGCAGTTAAGTACCAGTTTGAATACAATGGCCATGAGAATTCTACATTAGAAAGAGAAAAGTGGTGAAATGGTGTACACTTGTGTAGTCTTATTACACACCACACAGCCATTTAATCCTCATGGCAACCCTGTACAATAGACATTTTATTATCTCCTTTGTTTAGATGAGGAAAATGAAGCACCAAGAAATTGAATATTTTGTCTCTTGCCACTCAGCTGACAAGCTATGGGGCCAGAATTGAACCCCATAGGTCCCTGGATCCTAAACATTTGCTAACATGAGGAAAGGGTCCTGGTTTGTTATTATGTGAATTGATATGTGGCATTCATTTGTTCATTTTTTTATAATTATTTATTTAACATTACTTCTTTATTTGTTAATTTAAAATCTTTATTCAGCACTTACTCTGTGCTAGGCATGCACTTGTCTTTCCAGTTGCATTGAGGTACAAATAAACTGAGTCCTATCTGCTCAAGTAAGAAAGATAAACATTATATAAATATAAATACATATGTGTGTGTGTGTGTGTTATGAAGTTTATAAAGCTATGAAGGCATGTGGTAGGGGATCTAATCTGGTATCAGGAAAGTCTTCCTGGAGAAACTGTCATTGGAACTGAGGTCTGAGAACATGTGATATAATTAGGTAAACTGTGAGGAACAGTCTGTTCCAGGCAGAGGGTAATAGCATATCTCTTCTTACTAGAAAATTCTGACTTAAGAGTTAACATATCATGCCTACAGGGAAGTATCTATACCAGTAGTGCACCCAGGCATGGTCAAAACCCCATGCCAAAATGGGGGAGGGGCTCTCTGTAGATACAGTGCTGACGCCTTCACATAAAAGAAACTAGTGAATGTTGATGCTCATTTCTATTTCAAAGTATATCAAAGATCTAGTGAGACTGAAACTAAATAAAAAACATTGGAATCCCTTCAAATGTGGGACAGTCCTCAGGTTTATTCTTCAAACAACATCCATACCATTGAGAGAGTCAGGGGAGGCAGAGAGAGGCTTTCTCTCAGGGATGTCACCTAAATCACGTACCTGAAACTTTCACTTGTGTGCTGTCTCTATCTTCCCTTTTCTGAATTTCCTGGACCTCCAAAGGGATAATGCATTACATGTTGTAGTTGTCAATGGTGTGCTAATGTGTAATGCTGCTTGCTTTTTAAAATTCATTAAATAGGGGCCTTTTACTCTATAAAATATTTGACAATGACCCACATCAACCACTCAAAAAATCTAGTTCAGAGTTGCCTGGGTGGCTCAGTTGGTGAAGCGTCCAACTCTTGATTTTGGCTCAGGTCATGATCTCAGGGTCATGAGATGGAGCCCCATGATGAATCCCATACTGGGTGTGGAGCCTGCTTAGAATTCTCTTTCTCTCTTTCTTTCTCTCTTTCTCTCTCTCTCTCTTGCCCTCTGCCCTCTCCCCTTCTAAAAAAAATCTAATTCAAAAATCCTCCTTGATCATGGGCAGCCCAAGTAGGTGGCTCAGCAGTTTAGTGCTGCCTTCAGTTCAGGGTGTGATCCTTGAGACCCAGGATCAAGTCCCATGTTGGGCTCCCTGCATGGAGCCTGCTTCTCCCTCTGCCTGTGTCTCTGCCTCTCTCTCTCTGTGTTTTTCATGAATAAATAAATAAAATCTTAAAAAAATCCTCCTTGATCAAAAACTGGTGCTGAAATAACTAATATCTATATGCAAAAAATAGCTAATTTAAACACAGACCTTATACCATTCACAAAACTAACTCAGAAAGAGGACCTAGATCTAAGACACAATATGAGAAAGTTCATAGAAGATAACATAGTTGAGAAAACCAAGATGACTTTCAGTATGGGGATACTTTTTAGATATGACACCAAAGACACTACCCATAGAGGAAATAACTGATAAGATAAATTTCATTAAAATTACAAACATCTACTATCTGAATGACTACATCAAGAGAATAAGACACAGACTAAGAGAAAGTATTTGGCAAAGGCACATCTGATAAAAGACTGTTATCCAAAATATACAATGAACTCTTAAAACACAACTATAAGAAAATAACCTGACTTAAAAATGGGCCAAACACCCATTAACAAACACCTCACAAAAAATCTATACAAATGGCAAATAAATATATTAAAAAGTGGTCCATATAGTGGGTCATCAGGAAAATGTAAACTAGAACAATAATGAAATAGCACCTACACACCTATTAGAATGGCCAAAAAGCTAAACAATGACAACACCTAATGCTAGGGAGAGTGTGGGGCACCAAGAACTCTTATTCATTGCTGGTGAGAATGCAAAGTAGTACAGCCATATTGGAAGGCAGTTTGGCAGTTCCTTACAGCACTCTTATCCTTCAATCCACCAACTACACAACTTGACATTTACCCAAAGGAGTTGAAAACTTATGTCCACATTAAAGCCAGCACACAGATGTTTATAGCTGCTTTATTCATAATTGCCAGAACATGAAAGCAACAAGATGCCCTTCAGTAGGTGAATGGATCAACTGCGATACATCTAGACAAAGGAATATTATTCAGTGCTAAAAAGGAATGAGATATCATGCCGTGAAAAGACCTGGAGGAACCTGAAATACACATTAAAAGAAAGAAGCAATCTGAAAAGGCTATATACTGTGTGATTCTGATTCTGTGCCATTCTGGAAAAGGAAAAGCTATTGAGGTAGTAAAAAGATTAGTGTTTGCCAGGGTTTGGGCAATAGGGAAAGAATGTATAGGCAAACATGTAGGCTTTTTGGGTATTTGAAAATACTCTGATACTGTAATGATGGATACATGTCATTATATATTTGTCTCAACCCATAGAATGTATACATCAGAGTGAGTTTTAATGTAAACTATAGACTTTGGTTGATAATTATGTCAATGTAGGTTCATCAATTATATGTCATTCTGGTAAAGGATGTTGATTCAGGGGAGACTGTGCACATGTGGAATAGGTGTGGATGGGAAATCTCTGCACTCTCCCCTCAACGTTCTTGCTAATAAAAAACTGCTCTAAAAATGAAGTCTTAATTTAAAAATATTTTCTCCTTGAAAATAACAGCATAGAGACAGATTTATGATACAGAGAATGATAATAGAAACACATCACCAGGCTTACCAGATTATAATAACTAGTATTTATTAACTGCATCTTATATGCCAGTTGATTTACCAGACACTTTATAAATTATCTTACTCCTTATAACAACCTCACAGGTCATGTATCATTATCTCCCTTTCACATGTGAGCAAACAGAGGCTAGGAGGAATAAAATACACAAGGTCAAGCATCATGTAAGTGGGACAGTGAGATCCAACCTCAACCGTGTCTTGCTCTGAAGTCCATGCTCTGCCTTCCACCCCACAATTCCCTCCAGTTTAAAAGAACGTAATATTCTGAAGGGGAGAGGGCTTGGTCTGAAATAGATGGTAGATTTAATAAGCATGGCTTGCCCTGCATGCTTGGGAGGCAAATAATTGCAAGTCTCTCTCTCTCTTTTTTCCTTTTTCCTTTTAAGAAATCACTTAGGCACCCACTTGGCAGAAAGCCTAATATACCCATCTTAGGGCTGTTCCTTTTGCATAAGCTGTTCTGGCAAAACCCTGGGAAGTAGATCTGACTTCCAAATCTCAGTAGGAAGAGTACTAAACTTTAACAAATCTGTGAAGCTTTGATCCATGCTGCTCCCAGCATGACTGATGAAAAGCCACCCTGTGGAGTTGACAGACAGTACTGGTTCCTTGATATTTTGTGTTTTGTTCTGGCCTCCTTGGTTCTTCAAGGGAGGATGATCCCACACTCTTGGGAGCAGGGCCAGAGACTCAGCACGGTTGCCTGTACCTAGGAAAACATAGATCATCTCTTCCTTTGTATTTTCCTTTTTTTTTTAAAGATAGATGATAGATAGATAGATGATAGATAGATGATAGATAGATAGATAGATAGATAGGTGATAGACAGATTGATTTTAAAAAGCACTGAGCATGGATGCTGACATGAGGCTCAACCTCCCAATCTTGAGATAGTGACCGGAGCTGAAACCCACAGATGGGGACTTAACGGACTATGCCACCCAGGGGCTCCATCTTCCTTTGTATTTTTCTTAAAAAAAGGGATGAAATCTTTCTCAAAAGCATCTGAACAGAAGCCCTCACACTTTAGTGGCCAGAATTGCATCTTTTAATAAACCTAACCCAGTCATTGGCAATGGAGGTGAGATCTTCAATGCTGATTAAAGTCAGTCAGAACCCAAATGTTGGGTTTGTGGCTGAGGCCAGCCTACCATGTATGTAGTCATGTAGAAAATGGCAGCATCTGAATGAAACAGGTTTTATTGGTAAGAAGAAAGTGAGCAAAATAATTCTGGGTAGGCAAACAAAAATGTCTACCATCAACTTTAGAGTTTATCTGGTTAGAGTGAAAGAAGAACAAGATACTGACAGAATGGACTACATAGAATTTCTTTTTTAAATGCCATCCCAGTAGTAATTATTCTACTTATTATTTTCAATTATATTTTAATATTTAATTACTAAAAGTACCAATTTGATTTGGGGGAAGCATACTTAATTTTTTTTTAAGATTTTATTTATTCATGAGAGACACAGAGAGAAGCAGATACATAGGTAGAGGGATAAACAGGCTCCCTGTGGGGGAACTGATATGAGACTAGATCCCAGGACCCCGGGATCATGACCCGAGCCAAAGGCAGATGCTTAAACACTGAGCCACCTAGGTGCCCCAGGAATGGATACTTTAAAATTGAAAATTCTACTTTTCCAAAACACGTTATATTCTATTATTTTTTAAAAATAGAACATAATGACATCTACTATTAAGAATAACTACTTTTATATTATATAATAGAACCTGTGAAATATTTATTTGAATATGGCATAAAGAAATGACCAAAAAGAGGTTGATTTGACTGAAAAATTTGTTTATATTTATTTTCAGTATCCTTCTTCCAGGAAGATTTCTTGGAGTAGCAAAGAAGATAGTCATTGTCTAATAACTTAATATAAAAAGTATCATTTGCAAATGAGTAAAATATTTGTGAAATAAGTAATACTTTATTCTCACAGGTGATCATAACTCTGCTTCTCAGCCTAGAAGTTATTTATCTCAGATTCCTTATTTTGGAAAATTACATTTATTGTTAATTACTGAAAAATCACTTATGTAGCAATTTTCTCACTGGTAAGATCAGAAAATTCTGCTTTTGAATACACATTGCACAATTTTTAATTTATTGCATATTCCTATCCTTTTATAGCAAATATATAGACCACTTGTATAATAACATCATTAAGACTAATTACACATTTTTTAGAGAAAAGACCTGTTTAATAAAAATATAGATATAGAATGTGAAGATTCACCTCAAAGGCATAAGAAGACAGACTCTATGAACTCATTTATTCTTCTTTCTAACCCACTTCATCATTGAAATTACATCAACATTAGAATTTAACATAAATTTTACCATATTATATGGTAAATAATATAAATCACAAATAATATTTTTCAAATAATTTTTCAAGTTCATGAATTGTGCTCAAAATACTTTGAGAAAAAAAGGAAATGATGAAAATGCATGAATGTAAAAGTAAGATTTTTAAAACATGGAAATATGCAAGAGAAAGCTTATATATAGTTCAGTTTTCTAACTCCTTATGGTCCCTTGGTTCAATTAATAACCAGAGTATTATTGTATGTATAGAGAGGTAACCAGCCATATGTAGACCTGGAAAGAGATTTTCTGTGTTATACCTAGTTTCTCATTGGCAGTTTCTCCCTCAGGCCTATTCAGGTTGACAACCCATCATGATCCTCTTTCCCAGAAGAACATGATGTTAATCATAATATCCAATGCCCACACCCCCACTTTATTCTCCAAGGCCTAATATTGACTGATTGATTGGCTGATTTATTCATTTAAACCATATTTTGGCACTATAATTATTACCATTTTCTCTGCCCTCAGTACTCTAAGGAGCAAAAACAGAGCAGATAAATAATAGGCACCAATCCAAGTAGGATAGAAGAAACTGTTTATTTTCTAAATGTGCCTCTGTTGTACTTTTACATGTACAGGGTTTAGAAAATAACCCAAGGGGTCTAAGGGTTGAAAAAATAAAAGCATATGGCATTTGCCAATATGACATTTTAATCCTCTGTTTAATCACCTTAACTCTTTTAAAACGTTTTCTGCTAGGTTTATTGACTGACTGATGGGTGGCTAGCTTCATTAATTATGGCAAATGATCTTTATTCTTTTTATTAATATGCCGTCTTTCTCATATCTCCTTTTGGATCTTCATTAGAGGATTATGGCCTAACAAATAATTCTACTGGAACGTGACCTTCCAGGTGAATCAAAATGTTATACAGTAGAATGTTAAACAATTAAAGTCCAATGCTTCCTTCTGTTATTGATTTTCTTTGCTCATTAATCTAAACTGTATTAATTTTAAAAGACCATTAATGATTTATATGTTACTATCCCACAGCTGTTAGTATATTGCATTTAGATTCAGGAAACATTCACTGAGTACCTATTCTACACCTGCTGTCCAAACTCTAAGGAGCAACTCACTTGAAGATTCTGGTTCAGTACCTCTGGGATTGGGCTATGAGTCTCTGTATTCTAAAAAGTTCTTAAGTGATGCTGATGTTAATGCCCTTTGGCCACACTTGGAATAGCAAGACTCATGATTCTATTGAAGACCTTGTATTGGGTGCCTCAGTGCTTATGTAATTTTCTTTATTTTGCAAAATAAGTATAAAATGCCTATTATCTGCTAGGCATTGTTCTAGGTCCTAGGAATACATCAATGAATGAAATAAATAAAATGTTATCATAGAGCTTTCATTTTAGCAGGATGAAAGATAGTTAATAAATAGATACATTATATTTGATGATGATAAGTTATATAGAGATAAATAAATCAGGGAATGGGGATAAATCACCAAATTAGGAGTGCCAGGTGAGGATGTATATTGCAATTTTAAATAAGGTGGCCAATGAAAGCCTTGAAAAAGGCAACATTTAAGAAATTACGTGGTGGGAACGCCAGCCATGAAGATATGTGGAGAAGAATATAGGCAGATAGAAACAAAAGTACAGAAGACATATTTCAAGCTAAGAATCATTCCTTATGTATTTATTATAAGCTTTATCCATATCATAAATTAAATACCTTAATATAAAACAGATACCCAGTGGAATTATGTTACTTGTATATCTGAAAAGAGAAAAAGTAAGTACCCAGATAGGGCAAAATCTGGTACTGGCCAGCAGAAACCCTTGAAGGCAGATTTTTCAAAAGTAGAACATTATATTAGAATTAGTCCCTGGTTCCTCACACGAGAGCTCCAGGAGTGTCTTTCCACAAGCCTGACCTCTGAATGTTGATTAACAGCAACACTAAGATGAGGTATGTCTTAGGGCTCTCGATTGTAGGAAGCCAAATAGGCACTGAAACAAAACTACATATACAGGCTAACTCACAGCTGGCTCCAGCAATTTTGACAGTAGGTCCTCTTCATTGTGCTCAGAGTCAAGTTTGACTTGGACTAAGTCATTATCAAAAGCATCTGGGTGGTCAGTAATGCACCACTTGTTCAAGACTTTGGCATTCTGTTTTGCTCTCAGAGCTTTAGCTTAGGACAACCAGTTTCTAATATGGCTGATTTTCTTCTTCAAGTACTGATTGAAGGCTCCCAGATCAGAGTGACAAATGATTAGGGTCCTCACCTTTCGCTGATATGCCTTCACAGCTGTCTTCAGTAGCTCTAGCCACCTCCAGCTTTACACATAACACTGGCTTCCCCACTTTTGCTCTCTAGCCATTCCTTACTACATTCTACTGTGGGTGCATCTGAATTTCTTAACTCTATATTAAAAAAAAAAAAAAGACTATGAGAAATGAGGCACTTTCTCAAGGTGACACAGATGATAAATTTAAATTGTAATCTACTGATGTAAAGTCTTGCATTCTATATTCAGCACCACTACTAAAACTACATCTAATTTCCATTAACATTTTAAAAGTATAAAGATTCTTTGCCAGTTATGTCTGTTCATACATTCCTCCAGACTTTCATTCTAGTCTTTCCCGAAAATTCCCAAAACATGGCAATGGCAGCCATCATTTGTTTTTAGCTTACTACTTTGAAGGAAATAGACAGAAATAAAGGAGTTGACATGAAATCCACATTTTCAAAAGCTAAGCAGAAATAATTATAGTTTGGACAATCAATTTTATTATATCGCAATCTGATAATATAGTATTATTATAATTAATCTTGAAGATTTGGATAACAAAAACACCTAACAATGTATTTCAAAACCCAGGCAAACGTCTTTAACATTTATTTGCCAACATCACTATAATAAATGACTTCTAAAGCATATTTATGGGATGCCTGGGTGGCTCAGCAGTTGCACATCTGCCTTCCACCCAGGGTGTGATCCTGGAGTCCTGGGATCGAGTCCCGCGTCGGGCTCCCTGCATGGAGCCTGCTTCCCCTCTGCCTGTGTCCCTGCCTCTCTCTGTGTGTCTCTCATGAATGAATAAATAAAATCTTTAAAAAGAAAAAAAAAAAAACAAAAGCATATTTATCAGGACAATTTAGCATATCAAAGACCAAAGATTGCCATTAATGTTGAAAAATGTCTAAAAAAACCCCAAATCATATAAAGCACTATAGAAGAAAAATAGATCAAGGAGCAGCATTCCTGGTGAAAGGAATTTGAAAATGTACTAAGGAGGAATGATCAGTATAAAAATTACATTATTGAACCAAAGGAATCTTTGCAAAATTTACAAATTTGATAGAATCATAACATATTTAGTTACCGGGAACTTTACAGTTTGTTAGAAAAAGCTTTTCTTTTATTTTAAAAATTCTCCCTCTTTGTGTATTTAGATGCATCTTAGGGGAGATAAATAATATTTAATGCCCTGGAGATTGTGGGTGGGATATAAGATTTGTAAAACAAGGCCTCTCCTGTAAAATGCTATGGCAGTTGCCTGAGAGGAACACAGTGTCAATAAACTAAGTAAATAGCAGACAGTCAATCGTCTGTGCTTCCTTTCTCTTTACTGGTAAGATTATGTGTCAACCCTCTAATGGCTTTGAAGGATTTGTTTCTTTCTGGAGTTCAAATTACAACTCTAAATAGAGATGAAGCAATCCACTTTCCAGTGAGGAAGGAATTTGAATTAGACAACAAAATAACAGATAACAAAAGTATGTTCTAAATCTAAAGTTTTATTTTACCAGAGTGAATCACTGGCAGCATTCAAAGGGCCATGGACAATGAGACTTAGATTTCAAAAAGTAATATAAATCATAGGAGCAAATAAATAAACAATATAAATGAATTTAGAATCCCAAATGAAGTATTTCATTTATTCTGAGCTAAACCGGTAAAGAGATATTATTATGTATGTGTTCTCATTTTTGACATTTATTAATGTGGGAAATCAGACAAGGATTATCTAAACTAAAATTCACTGTGAAAAAACTTTCAACCTGAATAATGGATATAAAAGTAAAATTTTTCTTTAAAGTCTCAGCCATACATGTAAATGATGGATGACAAAATGGCCTCATCCAAGTCCAAGGCTGTAAATATCATCTAAAATGCTAAAGATTCTCAATTTTATTTCTTCATCCTGGATCTCTTTCTCTTTTGAACTTCAGACTCTGATATTATGTTGCCTATTTTAAAATGTCAATTGAATATCTGATAAAAATCTTAAATTGCATATGCCCAAAGGGAATTCTTAATTTTCTCCCTCAAAAACCTATACCTTTGGGGTGTCTCTGTGGCCCAGTCCGTTAAGTGTCTGCCTCTGCCTCAGGTCATGATCCCAGGTCTGGGGATCAAGCCCCACATCAGGCTGCTTGCTCAGTGGGGAGTCTGCTTCTCCCTCTCTGCCACTCCCCCTGCTCTCGCTCTATCAGATAAATAAATAAACTCTTTTTTAAAAACCAACCAAACAAACAAAAAAACCTATTTCTCTAACAGTCTTCCTTATCTCAGCAGATGATCACTCTATCCCTCCATTTGTCAAGGCCATAAACTTTGGGGTCACTTTGATTTTTCTCTTTGTCTCACAGCCTACAGTATTTGACCGCTTTATTACATCTCCAGGGAACTAATACCATGTTGCAAGCTACCATCATTTCTCAATCAGATTAAGATAGCTTCCTAACAGATTCTACATGGTCTATATCCAGATTTCCCCCCACTTCCCAACACAGTCTCTGCTCAACAGAGTGAGTCTTTTACCTCCTAAGTCAGACCATAACACTCATGTGCTCAAAATATCCAATCTCTCTCTCTCCCTTATTCCCCCCCCATCTCTCTCTGTCTCTGTCTCTCTCTCTCCCCTTCCCTTTGGGAACTTGGCAATGGTCATTCCTATTTCCTGGGATACTCATCCTTCAGATATCCTCAAGACTAGCTCTTTAACCTTCTCAAAACTTGGCTCATCTATTATCTAATCAATAAACTTACCATAACTACTCTTTTTAAAATTAATTTTCTTTGCCTGAAGAATCATTAGCAAATCAGAAATAAAAGAAACAATATAACTTAGAAAGTTAGTATAAGAGGGATATAATTATAAATAAAATATTATTTAGAAGATAGTATTACAGAGATAAAAAGGAACATTCAAGACAAAGCCTTAACAATACATCCTTGATAATAATCTGCATACAGCTATATGGTCTTCTAATTTCATTCCCCCCCCCAAGATAAGTGTCACCCATATTTCAAGATTTATTATTTCCTTGATTCCTTTTATATAGTTATATTGCATATATATATATATATATATATATATATATATATATATAAAATGGTTATTTTACCTGTATTTATTTTTTAATTTATTTAGCTGTATTTAACATTAGTTGCTTTTAACCATGTATATTATAGTTATTTTCACTGTATTTAACTATCATAGTGTATGTGATTTTGTTTTTTTTTTTCTTTTTTTTTTTTTTTTTAGTGTATGTGATTTTGGATGTATTTTATCTGTTAGTGTTACATTGCTAAAAAGTAGTCTGTCACTGTAGTTTATTTGTTCACAATGTTTAATTTTGTCTATATTTTACAGTTTAGACATCCATTCTGGTGATGAGAATTTGAATTATTTTATGCTTTCTTTTAAAAAAGATTTTATTTATTTATTCATGAGAGACAGAGAGAGAAAGAGAGAGAGAGAGGCAGAGACACAGGCAGAGGGAGAAGCAGGCTCCATGAAGGGAGCCCTACGTGGGACTCGATCCTGGGTCTCCAGGATCACATCCTGGGGGGAAGGTGGTGCTAAACTGCTGAGCCACCGGGGCTGCCCTATTTTATGCTTTTGTTATTATGAATGTTGCCATACTTGTTTAAGTCTCCTTTTATATATACTCTCCCTTCATGAAATTTCAACACTTTGTTATTTCCCATTTTTAATCTATAGGTTCCAAAATTAGCCTAAAATTTGACGCATTGAGGAGTGTCAAGATAGTTGCCACAGATCTCTCACTCTTATCTTGGGCACCTAACTTTTAGGAGGCCACATGCCCCCACTGTGTTCATTCCAAAGGGGTCTCCATAAAGCTTCCAGAGAAGTTCTGGTAATGGTGACCTGCCACTCTCAAACCTTCACTACAGAGCTCCCATCTTCCTAGCAGAATCTGCCCCCACCACTCATCACATCCTTCTTGGGAGTATAGCCACCAGAGACTTCACTTTGAGGCTGAAGGTAGCAGGGGCAGAGAAGAAGTTTTTGTTCCCTCTGATTTGGATGAGAGGAAATCAGGTCTTTAGGGAGTAAGGGCAGATTCCCAACTTCTCTATTTAGAAATTGA
This sequence comes from Vulpes vulpes, assembly GCF_048418805.1. NCBI lineage: Eukaryota > Metazoa > Chordata > Mammalia > Carnivora > Canidae > Vulpes > Vulpes vulpes. The sequence goes on along the minus strand of NC_132784.1, from coordinate 101,865,383 downwards.
AGCTGTTTGTTTTCTACTAAAATTGTATAAAGCATGTTCTAACTGCTTTTTAGTTCCTAAATATTGTTTGCACTATAAATCAGCTATATTATTTTTTAGAAAAACGTATTCTTAGACCAGAATAACCTATTTACAAATGACCTTTTGGAATGCAACCTGTTTACAAGTTAGGGACTCTGGGTAATGCATCCCAGAGTTAAATGCAAATAGCTTTTCATTATCTGTTGTTATGGATCATCTGCTTCATTGCTCCTCTTCATTAGTACAGATAATAGAGATCTAACTGAATTACTGCTATCAAGCATATCCATTACTTTTGTTCTGTGCTACTCAAGTTTCCTTGGGTCCTTAACATTATTTCCAACTTAATGTTTTGGTTCTCTGTTTTTTGGATGGAAAATTTTTTAATATAACTAGTGACCTCCATAATATGCCAATAAATGGACAAGCTGAATAAGCTTTGCCTCCCTTTCTGAACAGATATTTACTAAGAATCATTTCAAGGTATAATGTGGTGTCAGGGGCAGTGGGGTATATAGAGATAGAGCATAGCATACTTTCAATAAGTTTATTAATTTTTTATTGAAATCTTGTTATATATCAGACACTCTTCCAGGAGCTAGGGATGCCTACCAAGCAATAGACTTGGTTTGTGTGCTAATGGAGCTTACATTCAAGTGGGGGAAGATGACAATAAACATTTTAGAGAGTAATAGGTGCAATGTAGAATATAAAACTGGTTCAGGGATAATGAGATAATGTATAATGCATGAGGAGGGATTCCTTGAGGCATGATGATCAGAGAAGTCTTTTGTGAGGAAGTGATATTTGAATGAGATCAGAATGAGGAGGTAGAGCCAGGCATGGGAAGAATAGCATAAAAGTGCTCTAGATAGAGAAGATCAAGTGTGATAGCCCTGAATTAGAAAGGGCTTGGTGGGTTCAAAGGACAGAAAGAGGTCAACCAGGGCCCAAAATATAAAAATTCCATTAAAAATAATCTCCATGTTTTAACACGTGGTAAAGACAATAATCTGCTATTAGAAAAAAAAAAGTCTGAGGGTCAAAAATAATAAGGTGAGGGACACCTGGGTGGATCAATGGTGGAGCGTCTGCCTTCAGTTCAGGGCATGACCCCACCATGCCAGGATGGAGTCCCGCATGGGGCTCCCTGTGGGGAGCTTCTTTCCCTGCCTATGTCTCTGACTATCTGTGTTTCTCATGTATGAATAAATAAAATCTTAAAAAAAATAATGAGGTTATGGCAAGACAAGCTCCAGATAGCAGCAAGCATGTGAGCATATGGAGAGAAATAGACTTTGATAGATAAGAAGGTGTATCCCAGGCTTTAAAGATAACACATATTAGTTATTTTTGTGACTAAAATAATAATAGCTAGCATTTATTGAACTCTCACTATGTGCCATGCATTCTTCAAAGCACCACATGACATACCATATTTAATCCTTACTTATCTCCCTATGGGAAGATCCTTAAAAAATGTCTTCTAATATATGATGGAATTCGAACAAAGAGAGGTAAAAGAACTTGTCCGAGGTTAGATAGATAATACTTGAAGACACTAGGAACCAATCTACATAGTCTGGCTATTACCATTAAAAATCTAGAAGTTGAGTTGTTGTCCATTGCAAAAAACGGCACTAATGTTTTGCATCGCTGTATAAAACCTTTTTGCAATATGATTTGGAGCTTTCCCATCAAGAGGTGGTGTTCATGTCTCCACCCTAGGAGTCTGGGTTTGACCATGTGCCTGGCTTTGGCCAATGAGATATTACCAAGCATGACACAGGAAGATGCTTGGACAGTGCCTATCCCTTGGCAATTTCCCTCTTTCATTATATTTGAGAACACTATGACCACCACCTTGGGAACAAGCCTGGGCTAGCCTGCTAGACGAGGAGTAGGAGCTACACACTTAGCTCCATTTTCCCTGCTAACAGTCACTCTGCTCCCAGACATCCGGGCGAGGCTTTTCTATTTCCAGTTGACTGCAAATGTGAGAGTGAGCCCAGCCAACACCACTTGGAACAGAATTGAGCCATTTCAGTTGAGCTGAGCACAAATTGCTAACCTTAGAACTGTAAGCAAATAAATAGTTGTCATATCAAGTCACTGAGATTCAGAATAGTTTTATTACATAGTAAAAATTAGCTATTCAGTCCAAAGTAAAATGACAGCTTTTGGTTATTTGAAGATGTTGATCAACCATTCTTCTTTCCCCATTTCTTGTGAAGATGCTATTATTCTATCTTCAAGCAAAATAAATAGAGGAGACTAGTCAAAGTGAGCTGTGCAGGGGCCATAAAATTGCCTTAACAAACTGTTGTGTTCCAAAGAAAAGACCATGACACTTGATAAAGCATAGATTAGGTAGAAATATAGTTCTAGCCAACCCCATCTGTCATATGTCCTGGTATTTAATTTCAATGAATAACCCAATAGCCCCATGAGAATTTTGATAGTGAGTAGGACAACTGCTTTCAACTTAAAAGCTTGAGTGATTTCATAAATGTTGTTTTAGAGTACTTGTATGTTAAAATTCATATGGGTATCTTTTGGCCAAAGAAAGTATGATTAATAATGTCCAAGAAAAGATGCTAGCCAGTGAAAATATGTCAGCCACCTCTGACAGAAAAATAAAAGAAGAAATATCTTATATGTTGTTCATAGCATGAAGTAAGCAAGTTCTTTCCAACAGGGTCAGCAGAATTGGATATTGCATTCTCTAGAAGATTTGCTTATCTGTTCGAATCTACTGACCCCTGTTTGGTCTGCCAGGCTTATACCAATATTCACCTCACAGGTTTACGGATGCAAAGTTAACATCCATGAAAACTAATATCAATCACCATTCATTAGAATGAAGTTCAAATTTATTACCATAGCACACCTATCTCATGATTCCACAATACCCACATGACTATGTGGCATGTTGCTAAGATTCAGGAAAAGGTAACTGTTACTGTGGTATTGCATTTCCAACAGGAAACTGGAAATAGCAATGAGGATCAATGAACTCCAAAAGAGACAATTTTATAAAATGGGAGAGAATATTGCTTAACAAGATATTTTTTTTCAAACATCTATACTGTCACAAAAAGTACAAGAGTAAAGAAAATGAAAACAACACAATGGACATGGAATTGAAAAATAAAATGATCTGGGATCCCTGGGTGGCGCAGTGGTTTGGCGCTTGCCTTTGGCCCAGGGCGCGATCCTAGAGACCCGGGATCGAATCCCACATCAGGCTCCCGGTGCATGGAGCCTGCTTCTCCCTCTGCCTGTGTCTCTGCCTCTCTCTCTCTCTCTCTGTGACTATCATAAATAAATAAAAATTTAAGGGATCCCTGGGTAGCGCAGTGGTTTGGCGCCTGCCTTTGGCCCAGGGTGCGATCCTGGAGACCCGGGATCGAATCCCACATCAGGCTCCCGGTGCATGGAGCCTGCTTCTCCCTCTGCCTGTGTCTCTGCCTCTCTCTCTCTCTCTCTCTGTGACTATCATAAATAAATAAAAATTAAAAAAAAAATTAAAATAAAAAAAAAAAAGAAAAAGAAAATGATCTCAAGGTAGTCACTTCCTAGCCACTCCCCAATACCTCCTTGTCGAGGATAAGAAATTCAGCCTGCACCAACTACGAATGGAGTTGGGCAAAAAATAGGAGCCAAATACATTATATTCTTTATTATGGAAAACATTAGTGCAGCCGTTGCATTAATAATCATTATACATGCCTATGATTTAATCTTTTTTCAGAAGATTCACCTACGCTAGAGTGCTAATGCTATATTCTGTTCAGTCACATAGACCTGAGGTGATATTGTTTCAATTTGTGCTATGAATGTGTATCATGTCTCTTTCACTAGATATGTTTCTTAGGCAAGCCACAATTACAGTGGAACAAAACTTTAAAAATGAAACTTTTTTGCATCTGCAGAAATAAGCGTTCAAGGCAATATCGGTAATAATCGCCAATTTTCTTTTTTTTTTCAAGTATTTATATCCAGTTAGTTAACATACAGTGTAATATTCGTTACAGGTGTAGAATTTAGTGATTCAACACATACAACACCTGGTGCTCATCACGATAAGTGCGCTCCTTCATCCCCATCACCTATATCACCCATCCTCCCACCCACTTCCCATCTGGTAACCATCAGTTTGTTCTCTATTGTTAAGAGTCTGTTTCTCGGTTTTCCTCTTTTTTTCTTTTTCCCCCTCTATGTTAAGAAACAAAACAAACCAGTTTTCTTTTTCATCTCATTATTAGGGCAACATGATTGCATACAATGTTTAACAGATTTCCCATATTCTCTTTGAGGAAACAGAATAAGATTTCTCACATATGCTTTTAGCCAGTGTAACATTTCTCTCTAGTACCATCTGTCCCTGAGTAACTGCTTTTAACTTTTTTTTTTTTTTTGGTCATTTTCAAAGTACTCTGAGACAAACACATTTATGACTAATTAATATGGTGATAATACCTGCTACCTCTGTGTGGACAAATCTTATAAAATTTGTATCAGGTGTAGAAAAAGGCACTGGCCCAGCTCACATTTTCTTTCCAGGCTGCATTCTAAGGACTTATCAGAGTAACAACAAAAGAAAAGAAGGATTTTTGGTTGTTCAAAACATTTAAAATGCAATAATAAAAATAATACTTAAACAATTTTACATGCTTTCATCAAATTTTTTCATTTGCTTATCTTGATAGCCTCCTTTCCTTCACCCTCTTATATTAATTTATTGATGAGGAGACTGAGGGCACACAGGGAAGACCATATTGTTGAATGGTAGAGAGAGGAATTACTTGTTAGTTTCAACCTCTCCACTCTGGTGGTCTCAACTCCATATCATGAAGATGGAGAAGTTAAGTGTATGGAGTTCTGGTCTAGCTTCATTTAAAAAGCTGCATTTTTCCATGTTTTATATATTAAGGTTTTGTCAAAGACTGTGTTCTATTAATAAATAATATTCTACTAAAAATGTACAAAGATGGCATTATCACTCTACACTGCAATATAAGGTATGCCAACTCTGTTACTATTTATTGATTTTATTGATGGTTAAAAATATGTTAATGGAGGTGAAGTCAGGACATAAAAAACCGAAATGGGGGAACCCTGGGTGGCTCAGCGGTTTCATGCCTGCCTTTGGCCCAGGGCGCGATCCTGGGGTCCAGGGATCGAGTCCCACGTCAGGCTCCTGGCATGGAGCCTGCTTCTCCCTCTGCCTGTGTCTCTGCCTCTCTCACTCTCTCTCTCTCTCTCTGTCTATCATAAGTAAATAAAAATAAATCTTAAAAAAAAAGAAACAGAAATGAATAGCTTTTGTGTTTAAAGTAGATCAGACTGAAATAAATCCCAATATGGTAAAATTACTCTTGTAGTCATTCTATTTTATCTGGTGTGTCAACTATACACGTATATTTGATATATATATCTCTATCTATCTATCTATCTATCTATCCAATAGAAGATATATATTGACTTTATTGCTAGACTAGAATTTTAGAAAAAAATTGAAACTAATTTCACAATACAAAAACCTTTTAAAGAGATTGAAAACAGGAAAATTGAAATTTCAGTTTTGATTGCTATTCAAATATAAACATTTTCCATAACACCTAATTTTCTATATGTGTATATAGCATCTATGTCCTATTTTGACATTCTATTTTTATTAAAATAAAATAATATATATTTATTAAATTTTGAATTATGAGAATCTAATAAAATGTTTAGTTGATAATGATCATTTTCCTTTTAGAGGTTCTTCAGTTTTTCCTATTTCTCTCTCTAGTCTTGCCTGCAAAAGCTGGGATGACTAGTTTGTGCATCTCTCTTGACCATCAGTAGAGAAAGTAAAAACTTTCTGCCCCTTAGTCTGGCCATGTAAGCCCAAATCCCATCTCTGTAGCTGCCAATGTGTAATGCTGTTAACATACGGGCAATTCCATTTTTCCTCTTGCCCACTCCTTGTGTACACTGTTGTGTCAATCAGTTGCATATGTTTTCACAGGAGGTGAAATCAAAGCAGCAACCATTTACCATATGTGACTGTGCCATATGGGGTTCCATCCCTTTTACCATTTCTTTCCTAAAAAATGAATACACAAAAGACATCTTATTCACACATTTTGTTTCATGTGTAAGATCAGTCATAAATGATTTCTAGGTTATCCAAAATCTTTACTACCACCAAGGCTTTGGGCTTCTTGATGAGATGCTAACAGATTGCCAACAAAACTCCAACAGGTCATTATTTTACCACTCAAAATTCACATTGTCCTTATCTTCATCTTACTGAGGTATCAGGTTTCAGCAATTCAATCTACATCCACTTTCAATGTTAAAGTCTAGGGAGATGATAAAATGAGGAATTAAATTCCTCTTATGCTTAGAACATTTTCTGATATCTAGCTCTTAATGATCATTTAGGAGAATGATGAATCCTAATGATTCATCAACTGAATCTTGAGTCATGGATGTACTCAGCTCACTGTCATTGCTGACACAAGTATAAATTAATGCTTGGAGTAGGAAAAGGAAGAGTGTGGGTATAAATTGAGGGTATTGGTTGACTGACCTAAGAACGTCTGACACATATGGAGCTGGCATTCTAACTTCCAAGTTCCTGAAGGGAGTTATAACAAATAAGGAATAAGGTGCTGCTTTATGATTATCTGGCTATTTGCTAATACTTTTCAATCAAAATTCTGGTGAATATTGGTTGGGGAACACAATTTCTCCTCATTGTCTACATGGGTCATAATACATGATCTCAAATCCTGTTCTTAGAAGCTTACTGTTATTTGGCTAAATGAATGGTAGACATCCAAATTTGTGATGAACACACTAGAACGTATGCACAAAGAGAGACTGTGTACAACACACACACACATACACACACACAATCTTTTATTGCACAGAGACCATTTTCAGTATTAAATAGTGCCCTAGAATTTGAATATGTATCCAACCTGCAAAGTATTCCAGTTTCTTTTGAAGGAACAAGAAGAGATATGTTTGAAAGAATTTCAAGCAAAGTTTCTTAGCATGGGGAGTGGAATAAAAGCTTCCTACTCATATTTTTCTTCTTTTTCCTTTAACCCCAACAGCTGCACAAAGGATTTAAAATTATTTTGTTATCTGTTTAATTTGCTTGCCTCTAAAGTCACATATTAATATACTTGAACATTGAACCCAATTAATAAACTTGTGCACCTAAGATTTCTGAACGTTTTATTAGTTTGTTCTTAAGGATTCTTAAATTCATGTGCTTCCTCTTGATCATTACAATGGCTTTACTTGATAAGAGATTCAATCCATTTCATATTCTTAATTTATTAACCATCTAGTATTTTTTTTTTGCAAATTAGCATATTATTGCTATTGCTAGTTATATACACATACATCAGATCCAGTAATGTGGACGTTAGAAAGTGGAGTTTTAAGTAATTGCTGAGTAGGTGCCAGATATGGGCCTTTGGGCCCTTTTCTATATTCAAGTCAAATGCATTTCTCTTTCACTCTACTCAGTTGTAAGTGGTATTTCTTTTGCAATTTCTGCATCCATTGAGCATAACTAATTGTTTCTACAATCTTAAATTTATATGGAGTTTAAATTAGCTTGCTGATTGTAATTTTTTAAACTCATATAGATCAAATATGAACAAGTAACAAACTTTTTGTTCTGATTTGTATCAGAACTATTGTAAAAACATTTCTTAAAAGATTAAAATATTGAACGGTATATGTGTTCCATGCTCATTGGTATCTCAGAAATAAATAATATTTTATTTTATTTTATTAAGACACTGTTTTTTCTTAACCAAGTATAAAACATCTCCTTAGTGCTTCCCAATAAATAATTAAATTTTTCATCAAGCTTCCCCTCCTTTGAAATATATAAATGAAAACACTGCTCTATAAATCCCACTTACTGAAGTATAATAATAGTGAAATCAATGTCTTAGAAAAAATGCATCTATTCAGTGTCTCTTTAATAACCACTGAATAGCAAAACCTACAGGGAAATATTTTCCCTATTCTCCACAGGATGTAGTGAATCGAAGTATTTTCATTAAAACTAATATGAAATGACAGAAAGTAGAGAAAAAGAGAATGGTCCTTGTTTATTTTACTTCTTTTTGCCACATATCATATATTGATAAAGCAATTTTAAGAGACGTATGCATGATATAATACAGTGAAATTGACTTTTCTTTTTCATAACCACATGCACATTTTTACATGTGCAGCAATATTCTTTTTGAATAGCTACCTGCAGTTAATTCTAAGTCCCCATTGATCTTTGGTGGCCTAGACAAGTTAAAGTGATGATAAAGCAGACAACCTGAATTATCAGCATACCAAATAGGATATGAAAACTTGGTCATGCACAGGCATTCATCTCTGATAATGTATAGTGGCAGACACCAAATTCGAAACTACATTGTGTGTTTTTCAAGCCAGAACAAACTACAATGTGAAAAGAATACCATTTATTTTCCTTCTTTTGTGATGTTCAGCTGCGTAAACATATATTTTAAATAACTACAATCAAGAAAACCATGTAAAAAAGCTCAAATAACCCTCCATATTTAAGTGTAAGCAATAAAATGTTTAGAAGATCTAAAATAAAATTGGCTGAACATTAAACTTACATATACATTGCTGAAAACATTTTTTGAGTCTCACCACACTGAGCAGACATGTAGAGAGAAAATATTCTTATGTATAATTCAATGAGAATCCAAGGTAGCCGTAAATTCTACAGAGAGTTTCTGAAAGAGATTTAGACAGGGAAGCAGATGGATCAAACTGGGTCATGTTAGACAGGATAAATATTATGGCTCCTCTTCTGCCACAGAAAATAGAAAAACCATAGAGCTACATTGCGGATGCTCTTTGAAAATTGGCAGATACTTTTAGGTAGAAAAGACTTGGAAGTATTTCACTTTTTTTTTCTGAGGTTTCAAAATGGGCTTTTTGTCAAGAAATATTTTCTGTGATCATTCTAACTAAATACTAACTAGAATCAATCTCAGGCCTCAGTCCCATATCTTTCCTAGTAGTGGACTGGTTTATAGAGCTCTTATTGACAAACAGTAAAGCACCAATTTATAACTCTCTATGGCTAAGTGGAAATAAAAATAAGAAAAGCTACCGCATGAGAAAAAGCAATTTTAAAGTGAAAAGATTGTCCAAGGAAAAGAAAAATTCCTAAGTTGTGGCAAGTCAGCAACGTGCTAGAAATTAGAAAACTAATTTAAGCCAAGAATAAGAAGATACTACTCTTCACCTGTTTCAAAGTTAGAAGGTCAGATAATGAATTTAAGCATTTTTTTTTTAATGCTTAAATCACTTTCTGCAATCCTCATGTATTACATGATCCTTTGTGGGGTTTTGGCAGTGTTGTTTCTTCTCAATATCTTATCTCTCCTTATGGATTGTCATTCTTCCAAGTGTATACTGGAGCCAGATCTTGGACCAGCTTTCCACAGTTAACTCTGCCCATCCCTCTTAAACTTGGAGTTCAGTGAATATGAAGTTGATAGCTTAAAATCAATCAAACTGAAAGTATTTATAACACAGAAAACTGCAAACACCTCAAATGAGGGCTTCTCTTCTCCCAGAATGCCAATTGTTCAACATTTGTCTACACACTACTGCCTGGGCATAATGCTTAGATTTAATAAATATTTTTGAATGAATAAACCAAGAAATTAATGTTTGAGACCACATGAACATTTACATAAAGGTAAATTAGAAGACAACTTATTCAGGCTTTCATAAATTAATATGAATATTAATAACCTTTAAAAATTGTCTTGACAAAAATCAGTACATTATTTGATAGAACCAAGGGTTTGGAGATAGTGAAGCATCTCTGCCACCAAGTGATAACCTGCTTGCAAGCTTTTTTTTACTCCTCACTTCCAGGGGCACTGAGAGAAAATGAAATAAAATAGTCAATTTGGAGTCTTTTGAGTTAATAGAGGAGAAGATAGATTTCCATGCAGAAGTTATTAGGTAATATAAGTAAAAGAACAATATGTTTTAAACTCCCTAAAATTTGCACTTAATGTTCTCTGATCCAGATGCTATGTTTTGACCTAAAGAACCAAAAAATTCAACTAGCCATGGGTATTTACATTCTCTTGGTCCTGATGAGAGAGAAAGCCATAGGGTTATTTGGTTTAGTAGTGAAGATAGTGAGGAGGAAAAAAAGTCTGTTTTTCTCTATATACTCACATAGACACTCAGAACATTTCTGTAGTCTGGTCATCAAGTGTGTGGGTGTTTTTCCCACACTAAGTAATTCTCTGATTTTTCGGACACCAGCTGGGTGCGCTACAAATTTACTCAATTCTGACACTATGTACCTGGAAATAGCATCAGATTCCACAGATTTAAAGCTTATTCACGAAAGACTCCTTTTCTGCCTAAAGGCAGAGTATGAATTCTTCTTTTACTAGAGACGGACTCATCAGTCCAGAGATGCCACCAAAAGAAAACGTAAATAAGCCTTACTCCGTTAGTTCCCTTTCCTATAATTACTCTCCCATAGTTTGACACCTGTGGAAGCCAAAAACTACTTTCCTTTGTCTTGTCCTTTCTCTACAAATTCATTGTTTCTTGTTGAAGATGCTATGTAAGCTTGAATTACAAACTGCTGTTTTGAGTTACTTCGGTTTGATTTCTCCTACATGATATGCACTGCATGTGTTAATAAAATGTTTTTCTTTCTTTCAAGAGTGCACAAGCATGGGAAGGGAGGGGGAGAAGCAGGCTCCCCCTGAGCAGAGATCCTGAAGCTGGGTTTCATCCCAGGATCCTGGAATCATGACCTGAGCTGAAGGCAGATTCTTAAAAAGACTGAGCCACCCAGGTGCCCCCATAAAATGTTTTTCTCTTGTTAACCTTTTAGAATTACAGCTGAAAAAAAATAAAATTACAGCTGAAAACCTAAGATGAGTAAAGTTTTGCCTTCCCTACATTGCCATAGTATTTTTCCATTATCAGATAGGTTGTCAATGTAAGGTCAATATATGACTTTGCTCCAAAGTCATACTTTCACCCCTGTCATTATTCATATCTGAAGATATATTCTTTTTCTTATCTTTGCTGCTCCTAGGCTAGTTCAAATCCTTATCATCTCTTGACTGGATTATTGAAATAATCTCCTAACAAGTTTGCCAATTTGTATCCCACATGACCCAGTACTGTCTTTTTTTTTTTAACACAGCAACCAGTATGATGCTCATAAAACAGAAGTCAGAATATGTCACTCGTTAACACTGAACCTTCCAAGAGCTGTCATGCCATTGAAAGGCAAAGCTTAAACCATTGCAACTGCCCATAGGGCCCTACACTGTCTGATCCTTAATACTTCTCTGATCTGATTTTCTTCTAATCTACCTTTTTCCGACAACCACCACCCCAGACTCTCTTTGGTCCACTCACACTGGCCCTCTTGCTGTGTCTTAAAGACAGAGATTTTGAACCAGCTATTCCCTTTGCTGAGAATGCCCTTCCTCAAGATGTATACTTAGCTAACCAAGTTTGGCTCCTTAGATTTTGGCTTAAAATGTTACCTTCTCTGAAATCTCTATTTAAAATTGCCAGTTGCCACCTCTCCCCACCAACCCCCTTACCCCAACTCACTATTGTGTTTTTCTGTTTCATTTTACTAATAGCAAACACTTCCTTCATGTAATTTATCTCCTTCTAACATGAGAATTCAGGTTACATATGGTAAAGTATTTATTCACAGCTATGTCCCCAGTGTCAAGAAGAGCACCGGGCATTTACTAAGCACTCAACAGATATTTCATGAGCGAATGAATAAATGAATAACAACAAGGATATAAATCCAGAATACTGAATTTCAAAATTAACATCTTAATTCTGGTAGTCAAATGATCTGATTTCTAATCAAATTTCTGACAATGTATGACTTTAGCAACTGTTAAAGCAAATGGTCTTCAGGGGATTCATTTACTTGGAGAATGTGTTAACTTTCTCTACATGCTAAAAATGCTGCAGAACTATCTTTAGGAACCCTATAGATCCTTAGAATATTAAGCTGCAAATCTCTTGGAATCCTTCCTCCTTTTCTGCTGTCAAAATCTACCAGTAATCGGTGCTTAATTCAAAAGATAGCTCCTGGGGCAGCCTAGGTGGCTCAGTGGTTTAGCATCACCTTCAGCCCAGGTTGTGATCCTGAAGTCCCAGAATCAAGTCCCATGTTGGGCTCCCTACATGGAGCTTGCTTCTCCCGCTGCTTGTGTCTCTGCCTCTGTCTTTCTTTCTTTCTCTCTCTCTCTCTGTGTCACTCACAAATAAATAAAATCTTAAAAAACAAAAACAAAGGATAGCTCCTTCATGAAGCCATTCCCAGTTAATCTGTTGTTCATCTTTGAGTTGTCCTTAGTATCATAATTTACACATCAAATTTCTTATCAATTTATCAAATTACTTTTTAATTATATCTATATTGTACTTGAATTACCTTTAATCATTAGCTATCTGGGTCTTTAAATATTAGGCACTGGTGTACTCTGAATCAATCATAATAACCCGTTAAAAATATTTTTGATTGGTGTGAGAAGATTCAATTTATTACTTGATCAAATTTTAATTACTTATTTATTATCCAATTTCTTTTGTTTAAAGTACAATTCAGAAATCTGTGTAGTATAAAATAAAAGAATAAGACAAATATTAAGTAAAATAGTTAATTTAAAATTGTAGAATTCTATATTGATTCAACTTAAGAAAGAAAACATATCAAAAAGCAATTTTTCAAAGGTCATTTTCTATTTGGAGAGATAGATTTAAGATACTAAATCAAGGAATATGTTCACTGAAATTTACATGAAAGTTGGACCTTTATAAGGAAACATGAAAGACAGTGCACTCCAAAGAAAAGAAATGAAAGTGTCTCTTCCCATCTCTTGAAACTTCATGGCACTTATATTTTTTTTATAAATGGTTACTATGATTTTATGTTTCACAGGTATAATTAGAAGTTATAAGACCCCTAACGAGAAAACTCACTAGGAACCACTTTTAAATATACTCACATATTTTCACTTTCACTTAGGAAATGGATGAAAAAACTATATATAGCTTTAAGAACATAATATTATTATTAAATACCATTTGTTGAATGATGGAAGTAGTGATGCTTCTTTAAATGTATATGTGTCTTTACATGTATAAAAATAAGCAGAGTTACTTTAAAAATCTGTGTTTAGTAAAAAAACAATTGTATTGAATTACTGGATACTCTATATTTCAGGTTATTTCTTGTCAATCCTTGCATCTTCCCCCACAACCTTTGCATCCCACAGTACTTTCTTCTCTCCTTATTTTTGAACTAATATTGAAGCCATGTGCTTTGGCATCCTGATTTCTCAAATGACTCCTATAGGGTTGTTAGATAAAGAAAATGTGGAATCAAATTAGGTAAAGAAAATGTGAAATATTGTGTTCTGAATTTATGTGCATTTTAGGCACAACTAAAAAGTAGGTTTGGAAAACACGTATCATCAACCTCTACCTCTACCTCTGTCTAAACCTCCACCTACATCCATATTTATATCTATTATTTTCTACATTAATATCTATATGCCTTGAACATTAAGTTCCATTTAGCTTGTGAATGGTGAGTATCCCAGAAGAGAAGATGACTCATTATATCCATATTGTTGAACTTCACAAACTTAGATCAATTTTCCACATTCACAGAATAAAAATGAGAACTTTGCAATACCTCTTTGGGTAGAAAGTTGAAACCTTCCAACTATGCAGCTTCTAGGAATTTATTTCAGTGCCTGAGGTGGCTCTCTTTAAACTTAAAAAGAAACAGACAGAAACTCTAAATGGCAAGCATGTGATGACTTTTATCTGCAATATCGCAAAATAAGTAAAAAGAATGTTATATTTCTAAATACTCAAGAAAATGAGAAAGGATTCAATCTTTTTGTAGGGAGGAAAGAAACTTTTTTTTTTTTTAAAGAGGAAGATTATCTTTTGAAAAGATCTGAAAAAAAAGAAAAAAATTAAAAGATATGAAAAGTACTGTTAAAATATATGTGCTACTAACTCTGAGAAACAAAGGGTTGCAAGGAGAGGTGGGCATGACTGGGTGACGGGCACTAATGAGGGCACTTGATGGGATAAGCACGGACTGTTTTACTATATGTTGACAAATTGAATTTAAATAAAAAATAATAGAAAAAAATTAAAAACTAAAGTTCCATAAATGTAAAAAAAATGTATGTGCTTATGGTATACCAACAATTTTGAAAAGATTTTGGCAAGAAAAAGCAAAACACATTTTATATCTCATTCATATGTAAAATTATTTTTTAAAATATTTTATTTATTTATTCATGAAAGCACACACACAGAGAGAAGCAGAGATTCAGGCAGAGGGAGAAGCAGGCTCCATGCAGGGAGCCTGAGGTGGGACTCTTCCGGGGTCTCCAGGATCACACCCTGGGCTAAAGGCAGCACCAAACCACTTAGCCACCCAGGCTTCCCTATAAAATCATTTCAAAACAAACATATACTTTAGGTGCAAATATATACTCTAAATTATTTGATGAAACTGTCACATATTTAACTTATAGGAAGATAGAAATAAAGAATGGCTTAGGGGATAATTGAAGATGTTTCTTGGAAGAAATGGATTCAGAAGGACATATAGTCATCCAGTAAGAAGAAATATGGTGAAAGAAGTGGATTCAAAGATTTTTCTTCATTCGGAGGAAGAGAATCAAAACTATTTTTTGAAAAATACAAAAAAATCACAAGGAGCAGCTAAATAGAAAAGGTATGAACAACAGTGCTAATTTTCTATAAGAACATTATTATAAGAAGGACAGTAAAAGACAAAAAATAGACTGAGATTCTCATTAACATATTCCATAGTGGAGAGAAACAGCCCAAAGTGGAGAGTAGAAAGCCCCGTGAGAACATAAAGCAAATCTCTCCAGAGTATCTCTGCCTACAAAAGCATGAGGTAGGTGGTAGGCCACAAAGACTTTCAAAGTCAACACATGTTAAAGAATTGTAAAAATCAATACTTTACCCAACTGCAGCAACCAAAAGATGGGACATAATTCATTAAGTTGAACTACAATGACATTGTCATTTTTGTAGGTCAGACTCACTGAATATCATCAGGAAGAAAGCATATTACCTGAGTTCAATAAATATCACTTTCAGTTGTTATAATAATAAAATAACACATTGAGAGCAGTATGGAGACAGCAGAGTTAAAGAAGCAAGGCAAACCCAAACTATTACAAACTCGTTAAAAATGAGACCCAGGGGATCCCTGTGGCTCAGCGGTTTAACACCTGCCTTCGGCCCAGGGCATGATCCTAGAGTCACAGGATCGAGTCCTGCATCGGGCTTCCTGCATGGAGCCTGCTTCTCTCTCTGCCTGTGTCTCTGCCTCTCTCTCTCTCTCTCTCTGTGTCTCTCATGAATAAATAATATATTTTTTTAAGTGAGACCCATAGTAGGCTGTAATAAATTGTGCTAAAAATGTAATGACTGACTTAAGATAGACCCAGCAACCACTTTAAAGGAAAAATAAACAAATAAACAAAAGGAATTAGCAGGAAAATTATAGATGAAAAAGACAAACTTACCTGATGTAAGGATGATTGGTGTCCCTAAGGAGTGAGTCCTGTAATGGGAAAAACATATATTTAGAAACATAATATAAGATGACATTCTTGAGATAATGGAAGAATTAAATCTGTACATCTAAAATGAACTGGAATGCCTAGGCAATTTGACATGGAATAATTAAGGTTGAGACAAATCCTTGTTAAGCAATCAAATGTTGAGATGAAAAATGAGGATTATTCTCATACAGCCAGAAAAAGCAAGTCAGACTGGTGTCAGACTTTATCAGAGCAGCCATCAATATCAGAAGACAGTGCAGCAATCACTATTCTCAAAATATAGAGATTCATCAAATTGCTGTATTCATTTTTTAAAAATAGTTTTGGGGTGCCTGGGTGGCTTAGTTATGCATCCAACTTTTGATTTGGGTTCAAGTCATGATCCTAGGGTTGTGAGACCCCACGATGGGCTCTACACTGGATGGGGAGTTGCTTAAGATGCTCTCTCTCCTTCTCCTTTTGTTCCACCCTCTCTTGTGCCCATGCAGCACTTTCTCTCTCTCTCTCTCTCACACAAAAAAATCAGTTTTTTTCAAACACAAAATACTTTGGGAATACAGAGTATCTTTAATCATATTTTAAAACAAAATGCTTAGATGATTAAATCCACCTGATTCTGACATTAATCAAAATAAATTATGGAGAATAAGAAATATTTTGGCATATGGACTGATGAGCAATGACACAATTTAAATACATAAAGTCAATTAAATACTTGAACAAAATGTAAATAGTACAAAGTCTGAGAAAATAAAATCATTGTAAAGCAAAGAAAGGAGATGAGAAAGGAAAGAAAGGGAAAGTGATGTAAGCAAGTCAATCAATTCATCATAGGAAAATCAACTCATCCCATAATATGTAAGACTTAAACATGAAATTAAAGGATACCTTCTAACTCATAATGCTTTTCATCATACATTTTTTCAATCTAGAGATCTCTTTGAAGATTCAGAACTTAGAGTAAAAATAATATATTTTTAAAATCATGTAACTTCTTCAGTTATTTTCTGCTGAATTCAAGAAAATTGTAATTAATTCTTTAATTTAAATCATTCCATATTTTTTTAGATTTTATTTCTTTATTAGAGAGACAGTGTGAGAGCACATGAGGTAGAAGGAGAAATAAGCTCCCCACTAAGCAGGGATCTTGACTCTGGGCTTGATCCCAGGACCCTGGGATAATGACTCCAGCCCAAGGCAGCCACTTAACTGATTGAGCCACCCAGGTACTTCTAAAACATACCATTTATAGAATTAATCTCTGATTGAAAAATTTGTTCTGTCTGTAGATGTATATCCATCCTTCTATTCACTTTTTGGTCCAGAGAAATGTTAATACTGCTTATTTCTGGATAGTAGTTTTTTTTTTTTTTTAAGATGTATTTTTTTTTTAGAGAAAGAACATACACATGCAAGTAGGGGTCAGAGAGAGAGAAGCAGACTCCCCACTGAGCACAGAGCCTGACATGGGACTGTCTCACAACCCCAAGATCATGACCTTGACAGAAATCAAGAGTTGGACGGGTAACCAACTGAGCCACACAGGCACCCCTGGATAGTAGGTTTTTAACTATTATGTTGAGTTTTACCTCTAGCTTTTTTGGTTTTCTTTTAGTTTATTGAATTGTGGGCATATATTATTTTTTTTAAATTATAAAGTCACAAAAGAAATGATAGTCACTACTTTGAAAACATATATGCACTGGTTGGTGATTTTAGAAATAAAGAAATGTATTCATGAGATCAGTTGATTTTTACTTTATACATTTTTATACTATTGATATGAATTTTAAATATCATATTGTAAGCTATTTCAAGGCCTGTTTCTGAAACTTTCCTTATGATTGAAAAACTATTGTTGCACTTAATTAGAATCTGTGGATAATTTCATTGAAGTATGTTGATGAAGTATCTTAAAATATCATTTTTAAAGATATTAGTTTCATTTGGAAGTTACAGGTGTATTGATCATCTTACTGATTTGCTTTCAAATGTGATGATTTTGCAAAGGCACTTCATAAGCCCACTCTACATTTTCTACTTTCATACAAAAATGAGCAAATGATTAAGAGTGTACAATAACACAATGGAAATTTTCAGATGATTTTATCTAAGTCATTAGTAACAAAAAAAGAAAGAAAGAAAGAAAGAAAGAAAGAAAGAAAGAAAGAAAGAAAAAAGAAAGAAAGAAAGAAAGAAAGAAAGAAAGAAAGAAAGAAAGAAAGAAAAGTGAGTATACCTTTTAGTCTGTAATTAAGAGTTCCAGAGTCTTATATACTTGTCACACCCAATATTCTTAACTATAGATAGTGTTTAATGTTTTCTTTTGTTTAGTTTAGTGAAGGAACAACTTAAAATTAGATTCTTTTAAAATTGCATATGACATGGAAAATTCTAAGACTGTGGAATTAAAGGAATTGAATGTTTTTCCTTAAAAATGAGCTAGAATAGTTAACAAAATATTAAAGAAAATAAAAAGAAATGGAGGACTCATACCAAACAAATTTAAGACTTACTAATAAAGCTAATTAAGACACTAATTAAGACATTGTGATACTGACAAAAGAGTAGATAAAATAGAACAGAAGATCCAAAAATAGACTCACATAAATATGGTTAACTGACTTTTGACAATGCAAAGGTAATTCAGAGGAGAAACATTTGTCTTCTCAACAAATTGTGCTAGAACACTTGGATGCACATATACAAAAAGATGAACCTAGATGCAGGCCTTACCCCCTATTTAAAAGTTAATTCAAAATGTGTCATACACCTAACTGTCACAATCTACATGATGTTGGTTTGATAATGAATTTTCAGATGTAATCGCAAAAACCTGATGTACAAAAGAAAAAGTTGGTAAGTTGGAATTTTATTAAAAACTTCTGCTCTATGAAAAAGTTTTAAAAAATTGAAAGACGAGTCACAAACTGGGAGAAAATATTTGCAAAACACATTTGGTAAAGAGCTTGTATCCAGAATATACAAAGAATATTTAAAATTAAAAAACATGAAAACAAACCACCCAACTGAAATGGGCAAAAGATTTATACAGACACCTCACCAAAGAAGATATACATATGGCAGATAAGTATGCAAAAAGATTCTCAACATTTTTTTTTGTCATTAGGAAAATGAAAATTAAAGCACATTATATTAGAAAGCAAAGATTTGGGGAACAAAGAAAATTTAAGAGAATATATGCCCTCATTACATTCTGATAGAAGGACTGGGTAAATTCTTATGATTTTAGTTGATGGTCTGTTAGCCAAAGGAAGTAAAATATTTTTCCCTTGCCTTCCAGATAACAGGACTGAAGAACACATGGTGATGTAGATTTGAACTGTTACATGCTTTAAAAAAATAATTTACAAGAGAAATTATAGACTGAATTTCTCCTTTGCCTAATGAATGAAACTTCAAAGATACTGCTAGATATGAATACCTTAAGAAAGAGATCACCAGCTATGTTTTATCTTATGGTTATGTATTACCTTTGCTTTAAACTATGTCTGGGGAACAAACAGAAGCATTCGTTATGTTCATTTTCTATTTTATAGCAAGATGGAAAATAAGCTTTCTCTGAAGAGGCCCAAGTGGGATGCTTCCAGGCATTTCTGGTAACTTGTAATACCACACTGCCTGAAATGATGGTGATATATTCTTTACTTAACTTTACAAACTTGCAGGTTTTATTATTAAAGAATACAAAAGAATTGAGTAACACTGACTTGCGATGGAATAATGTTGCCCTAGAAAATGTAAAAGCAATCATTTTGTAATGTATAATTCATTCCTTTGTAGGACAATCAGAAAATTGTTTTCCTGTCTGGATTGTTCTGAATTTTTACTCTAGCTGGAATCATCATTGTTCTCATTCAGAGTGTATAGCCATTCACACGTGGGAGAATAGTAGACAGTTCGATTAATCTAGTAATTATTTGACAACCAAGATTATTCCCTGACTGACTTTTGTTTCCTTTCTGTTAAGGGTTTGTTTGTGTTCATTTATCTTTTAGAGGATAAAGACTAAAAAAAAAAAAAAAAAAAAAAAAAGAGGATAAAGACTATCCCAAATGTCCTGTGAAGGAAGTTAAAGGCAAAATATCTCATCCTATCACATGAAATCCATGCAGATGAGCAATTCCATGTTATATGTGTAAAACACCTGAATGAGGCAGAAGGTAAACAGGACAGAGAATATATTTCCATATTCCGGTGTGGATTGACTTCCAATTTGATCTTTATACAGTCCTCTATTCTCTTAGTGCCAGCATCTGCTGAGCACCAATTCCTCTTGCTTCTAGAATGAAGGCTTCTGGCTCATGGCTCAGGTTTTATCCATACGTAAATCTCTCTTGCACTATTCTATTCATTCTCTGGAGGAAATCAACCAGGTTTCTACACTGTTTTTTTTTTTTTCTTCAACTTCCACAGGTAGTTAACTAAACACTTTTTTATTCAAAATAACTATGTGCCATCCATTCATCCAGATGCTTGGGATAAGTTTATAAACAAAGATTCCCATTTCTTGGAGCCCACAGACTCCTGAGAGGTGGCAGGTGATAAGCAATACCTCAATTAAGTGAATTATATATGTTAGAGGTAAAAAGTGTTATGAAGAAAAAGTGGTGAGCAGACCAGTTTGCAGAAGAGTGATCACAAAGGATGGTCTGGACAAAGACTTGAAAGAAGAGAAAGAGTTTGCCAGACAGAGTGTGGTTAAGTGCATTGCAGGAAATAGACTATTAGAAGATGGGAAGAAGTTTTTAATTTTGATATAGTCTAATTGATCTGTTTAATTCTGATACCTGTGCTTTTGGTATTGTACCCAGGAAATCACTGCCAAATCCAATGTCATGAAGATTCTCCTATATGCCAAACCCAGTATCATGAAGGCTCTCCTCTATGCTTCCTTCTAATACTTTTATAGTTTTGACTCTTATGAATAGGATCTATTTTAATTACTTATTTATAAATGCATCTATTTTAATTATTTATTTATAAACCTATTTTTCCATGCTACTTTCTTAGTTATCACAGCAAAAGGAGGATGTTCTCTATTTATGTATTCCCCAAGCATGAAACACTATGTCTGATATAAGTTGTTCATAAATGTTGGATGACTACAAAATAAATGAATGATTAATAATAAAAATGAAAATAAGATCTTCCTATCTTGGGGATAGGTCTCAGCATTCTACTTGTATTAAACTCATTTAGTCCTCACAAAACACCTCTTAAGGAAGAAAGGGATGCACTGAGATGTTAAATTACTTGACCAAAATGATATTGATGGGCAACAAACCTCGGAATTCATGTGCATATATATTAAATGTTGAAGCCATTTACAATAGTATCTTCTAGATGGCAGAGTAGAGTGTAGGTTCACAGATTTGGCTTAGCATCATAAGCACTTTAAAAAATACAGTCTTGGACTACACCCCAGATCCACTGAGATACTGAGAACTGGAATTTTAAAAATTGTCTTGGGTAATTTATATGCAGTCAGCCTGACATCTGCCTAAGCAAAATTGTTTGTGAATCACTGAACACTAAGATTTCTCATTTGTACTTGTACACAATAGGACTAGAAAGTGCTTGGAAATGTATTCTTGCTGCTGTTATTTGCTATTCAAATTATCATCTTCCAAAGACAATTGCAATTATTTGACCAGAGAAGGAATACTCCAGGGACTTGTAGAGCTTGACTTGCTAAACTAGGGAGTATTATTATCATCAGGAGATAAAACAAGGGTATTAAAGAAATGTAGAGCCTCCACCTGCATGGTAAGCCCTGAAGTAGGTGAGTGTGTACATTAATGTGTACAAATCACATAGAAATAAAATGGAAAGAGGAGCTCACAGACACTTTACTCCAAGCAGCCTACTAAGGGTGGGCAATTTGTTTTTTGAAAGAGCAAAATAACAGTTTTGAGGGAGTCCATTAATGACTAAAGAATGAATTAATCAACTCAATGGATGTGTAATGCCCCCCTGAGTCATATAGAATTTCAACTTAAGCTCCCAATTATCTTTCACACTCCTTACCAAACATCATTCTGCCCTACAGAGTATAGAAAACATTTCAAAATGTGAGGGGGCAGGGAAAGATGGCAGAAGACTAGGGTCCCAAGTCAACTGTCCCCACCAACTTACCTAGATAATTTTAAAATCATCCTGAAAACCTACAATTCAGCCTGAGATTTAAAGAGAGAACAGCTGGAATGCTACAGAGAGGAATTTGTGCTTCTAACAAATACAACTCATTTTTAGCCACTCTGCACTGAGCAAAATGACTAGAAAGAAGAACTCACCACAAAAGAAAGAATCAGAAACAGTACTCTCTGCCACAGAGTTACAGAGTTTGGATTACAATTCAATGTCAGAAAGCCAATTCAGAAGCACAATCATAAAGCTACTGGTGGCTCTGGAAAAAAGCATAAAGGATTCAAGAGACTTTATGACTGCAGAATTTAGATGTAATCAGGCCAAAATTAAAAATCAATTAAATGATATGCAATCCTTCCTTCCTTAGGAAGGAAGCTGAGGAAAAAAGAGAAAAACAATTAAAAGATCATGATGAAAGGTTAAGGGAAATAAATGACAGCTTCAGAAGGAAAAAATCTACATATAATTGGGGTTCCAGAGGGCACAAAAAGGGACAGAGGACCAGAAAGTGTATTTGAACAAATCATAGCTGAGAACTTCCCTAACTCGGAGAGGGAAACAGGCATTCAGATCCTGGAGATAAAGAGGTCTCCCCCCCCCCCCCAAAATCAATAAAAATCATTCAACACCTCGGCATTTAATAGTGAAACTTGCAAATTCCAAAGATAAAGACAAAATCCTTAAAGCAGCAAGAGACAAGAGATCCCTAATTTATATGGGGAGAAATATTAGATTAACAGCATATCTCTCCACAGACAGCTGACAGGCCAGAAAGGGCTGGCAGGATATATTCAGGGTCCTAAATGAGAAGAACATACAGCCAAGAATACTCTATACAGCAAGACTCTCATTCAGAATAGAAGGAGAGATAAAGAGCTTCCAAGATAGGCAGAAACTGAAAGAATATGTGACCACCAAACCAGCTCTGCAAGAAATATTAAGGGGGACCCTGTAAAAGAAAGAGGAAGTCCAAAGAAATAATCCACAAAAACAAGGACTGAATAGGTATTATGATGACACTAATTTCTTATCTTTTGATAGTAACTCTGAACGTGAATGGGCTTAATGATCCCATCAAAAGGCACAGGGTTTCAGACTGGATAAAAAAGCAAGACACATCTATTTGCTGTCTGCAAGAGACTCATTTGAGGCCTAAGGACACCTACAGCCTGAAAATAAAAGGTTGGTGAACCATTTACTATTCAAATGGTCCTCAAAGAAATCAGGAGTAGCCATCGTCATATCAGATAAATTAAAGTTTATCTCAAAGACTGTAGTAAGAGATGAAGAGGGACACTATCATACTTAAAGGATCTCTCCAACAAAAGGACCTAACAATCAAGAATATATATGCCCCTAATGTGGGAGCTGCCAGGTATATCAATCAATTAATAACCAAAGTTAAGACATACTTAGATAGTAATACACTTATACTGGGAGACTTCAACACGGCGCTTTCTGCAAATGTCAGATATTCTAAGCACAACATCTCCAAAGAAACAAAAGCTTTATTTTTTATTATTATTTTTTTTATGATAGTCATACAGAGAGAGAGAGAGAGAGGCAGAGACACAGGCAGAGGGAGAAGCAGGCTCCATGCACCGGGAGCCTGACGTGGGATTCGATCCTGGGTCTCCAGGATCGCGCCCTGGGCCAAAGGCAGGCGCCAAACCGCTGCGCCACCCAGGGATCCCGAAACAAAAGCTTTAAATTATACATTGAACCGGATGGATTTCACAGGTATTTATAGAACTTTGCATCCAAATGCAATTAAATACACATTCTTCTCAAGTGCACATGGAACTTTCTCCAGAATAGACCACTTACTGGGTCACAAATCAGGTCTCAACTGATACCAAAAGATTGGGTTTGTCCCAGAATATTTTCAGACCATAATGCTTTGAAACTAGAACTCAATCACAAGAAGAAATTTGGAAGAAATCCAAACACCTGGAGGTTAAAGACCATCCTGCTAAAAGATGAAAGGGTCAACTAGGAAATTAGAGAAGAATTAAAAAGATTCATGGAAACTAATGAGA
Source organism: Vulpes vulpes (assembly GCF_048418805.1). Classification (NCBI taxonomy): domain Eukaryota; kingdom Metazoa; phylum Chordata; class Mammalia; order Carnivora; family Canidae; genus Vulpes; species Vulpes vulpes. The sequence continues at coordinate 101,841,439 of NC_132784.1, read as the reverse complement.
ATGAAGATACAACCATTCAAAATCTTTGGGATACAGCAAAAGCAGTCCTGAGAGGGAAATACATCGCAATACAAGCATCCCTCAAAAAACTGGAAAAAAACTCAAATATACAAGATAACCTTGCACATAAAGGAACTGGAGAAGAACAACAAATAAAACCTATACCAAGCTGAAGAAGAGAGTTAATAAAGATTCGAGCAGAACTCAATGACACACAGACCAGAAGAACTGTAGAACAGATAAACAAAACCAGGAGATGGTTCTTTGAAAAAAATTAGTAAGATAGATAAACCTTTAACCAGCCTTATTAAAAACAAAAGAGAAAAGACTCTAATTAATAAAATCATGAATGAAAAAGAAGAGATCACAACCAATACCAAGGAAATACAAACGATTTTAAAAGCATATTATGAACAGCTATACGCCAATAAATTAGGCAATCTAGAAGAAATGGACGCATTCCTCGAAAGCCACAAACTACCAAAACTGGAACAGGAAGAAATAGAAAACCTGAACAGGCTGATAACCAGGGAGGAAATTGAAGCAGTCATCAAAAACCTCCCAAGACACAGAAGTCCAGGACCAGATGGCTTCCCTGGGGAATTCTATCAAACTTTTAAAGAAGAAACCATACCTGTTCTACTAAAGATGTTTGGAAAGATAGAAAGAGATGGAATACTTCTAAACTCATTCTATGAGGTTAGCATCACCTTGATTCCAAAACCAGACAAAGACCCCACCAAAAAGGAGAATTATAGACCCTGATGAACATGGATGCAAAAATTCTCAACAAGATACTAGCCAATAGGATCCAACAGTATGCTAAGAAGATTATTCACCATGACCAAGTGGGATTTATCCCTGGGATGCAAGGCTGGTTCAACACTGGCAAAGCAATCAATGTGATAGATCATATAAACAAGAGAAAAAACAAGAACCATATGATCCTCTCAATAGATGCAGAGAAAGCATTTGACAAAATACAGCATCCATTCCTGATCAAAACTCTTCAGAGTGTAGGGATAGAGGGAACATTCCTCAGCATCTTAAAAGCCATCTACGAAAAGCCCACAGCAAATATCATTCTCAATGGGAAACACTGGGAGCCTTTCCCCTAAGATCAGGAACATGACAGGGATATCCACTCTCACCACTGCTATTCAATATAGTACTAGAAGTCCTAGGCTCAGCAATCAGGCAACAAAAAGAAATAAAAGGCATTCATATTGGCAAAGAAAAAGTCAAACTCTCCCTCTCCGCAGATGACATGATACTGTACATAGAAAACCCAAAAGACTCTACCCCAAGATTGCTAGAACTCGGGAATCCCTGGGTGGCTCAGTGCTTTAACACCTGTCTTCAGCCCAGGGCATGATCCTGGAGACCTGGGATCAAGTCCCACATCAGGCTCCCTGCTTAGAGCCTGCTTCTTCCTCTGCCTATGTCTCTGCCTCTGTCTCTCTCCTCTGTGTCCTTCCTGAATAAATAAATAAAATATTAAAAAAAAAAGATTGCTAAAACTCATACAGCAATTTGGCAGTGTGGCAGGATTCAAAATCCGTGGAATTTCTATACACTAACAATGAGACTGAAGAAAGAGAAATTAAGGAATCAATCCCATTATAGTTGCACCCAAAACCATAAGATACCTAGGAATAAACCTAACCAAAAAGGTAAAATATCTATACCCTAAAAAGTACAGAATAATTCTGAAAGAAATTGAAGAAGACACAAAGAGATGGAAAAATATTCCATGCTCATGGATTGGAAAAAATTAATATTGTGAAAATGTCAGTGTTACCCAGGGCAATTTACACATTTAATGCAATTCCTATCAAAATACCATGGACTTTCTTCAGAGAGTTGGAATAAATAATCTTAATAGCCAGGGGAATGTTGAAAAATAAAACCAGAGCTGGGGGCATCACAATGCCAGATTTCAGATTTACTATAAAGCTGTGATCATCAAGACAGTGTGGTCCTGGCACAGAAACAAACACATAGATCAATGGAACAGAATAGAGAATCCAGAAATGTGCCCTCAACTCTATGGTCAACTAATATTCGACAAAGCAGGAAAGACTATCCACTGGAAAAAGCACAGTCTTTTCAATAAATGGTGCTGGGAAAATTCGACAGCCACATGCAGAAGAATGAAACTAGACCATTCTCTTACACCAGACACAAAGATAAACTCAAAATGGATGAAAGATCTAAGGGTGAGACAAGACTCCATCAAAATCCTAGAGGAGAACACAGGCAACACCCTTTTTGAACTCAGCCACAGTAACTTCTTGCAAGATACATCCACGAAAGCAAAAGAAACCAAAGCAAAAATGAATTATTGGGACTTAATCAAGATAAAATACTTCTGCACAGCAAAAGAAACAGTCAACAAAACTAAAAGACAACCTACAGAATGGGAGAAGATATTTGCAAATGACATATCAGTTGGAGGGCTAGTATCCAAGATCTATATGGAACTTATTAAACCCAACAGCAAAGAAACAATCCAATCATGAAATGGGCAAAAGACATGAACAGAAATCTCACAGAGGAAGACATAGACATGGCCAACAAGCACATGAGAAAATGCTCTGCATCACTTGCCATCAAGGAAATACAAATCAAAACCACAATGAGATACCACCTCACACCAGTGAGAATGGGGAAAATTAACAAGACAGGAAACAACAAATGTTGGGGAGGATGCGGAGAAAGGGGAACCCTCTGGCACTGTTGGGAATGTGAACTGGAACAGCTGCTCTGGAAAACTGTGTGGAGGTTCCTCAAAGAGTTAAAAATAGATCTGCCCTATGAGCCAGCAATTGCACTGCTGGGGATTTACCCCAAAGATATAGATGCAGTGAAACGCTGGGACACCTGCACCCCAATGTTTATAGCAGCAATGTCCACAATAGCCAAACTGTGGAAGGAGCCTCAGTGTCCATTGGAAGATGAATGGATAAAGAAGATGTGGTTTATGTATACAATGGAATATTACTCAGCCATTAGAAACCACAAATACCTACCATTTGCTTCGGGGTGGATGGACCTGGAGGGTATTATGCTGAGTGAAGTAAGTCAATTGGAGAAGGACAAACACTATTGATCTCATTCATTTGGGGAATATGAAAAATAGTGAAAGGGAATAAAGGGGAAAGGAGAGAAAATGAGTGGGAAATATCAGTGAGGATGACAGAACATGAGAGACTCCTAACTCTGGGAAAGGAACAAGGGGTGGTGGAAAGGGAGGTGGACGGTGGGGGGGGGGCGGGGTGACTGGGTGATGGGTACTGAGGGGGGAACCCGACAGGATGAGCACTGGGTGTTATGCTATATGTTGGCAAATGGAACTCCAATAAAAAAATTTCAAAATGTTGAAGTATGTGGAACGTCATTTTCACTTATGTGTAGAGAAGCCATGTGTAATTACAGGGGTAAGATCTCCCCTCTCTTTAGAACCTGAACATAGAATGGGACTCTAAAAACTGGGTGTAGTATTATTAGAAATAATTACATGTGTGGCTAGAGTAGTAGCCACTTATGCCTCAGCAATGTGCCTCGTTCTTATTTCTAATAGACTCTAAAATGCCTCATTTGAAAGCCTAGAGTAAAGGAAGTGAACTAACAATAAATGCATAATAATGTGAACCACTGTAAGTATCTATTTTTTTGATTCTTCATGGTGTGAGATAGCCAGAAAACCATTGCCTATCTTCCTCATGTGAGTTTGGATTGCACAGCTTCTGAAAATTAATGTTTTTTTATTGAGCAAGTGCAGCAAGGGCAGTTTTTATACAAGGGAGAAAAAAACCCATTACAATTATAATTACACACACAAGAAATAAAGAGAAACCCTCAAAAGATTAAAAAAATTTGTAATCAGGATGTGAAAATGAAGGTGCTTGAAACCACAGCAGAGAAACTCTGCAGAAGGACTGCCTGGGAATGTGTTGCTGGAATTAGTGAGCTGTGAGGGGTCCTTAATGGTCCTGGGAAACAGTCTTTTTTTCCTCAGCTGTTAGATTTAAGGAGTATATTCTAGAACACTTGATAGAGGTATGAGATTGGGGGACTTTATATGTATAAAGGGAGAGTGAAGCTTTGAATATTAAAAGGAAACAGAGAAGAGGAGATTAAGACTTGAGGATTAAAATTCAAATTCAAACCAAAGTCAACTCAAAGCAGGTTTACTTGTGAAAACTTGAACATTTTTGTACTTCTCTCCTTGATCATGGGAAAAGTCATGCCATTGTGCATCTTTATGTTGCTTTCCTCTTGTGATTTATTTTATTTATTTTATTTTATTTTATTTATTTTATTATTTTGTCTTGTATAAACACAATATGTAATTCAAGGAAACATTTTGACTAGATCATGCAAACAACTATGGTTAATAAACAAGACAAAATTTCTAAGATAGTTATTTTAAGTTTTGATCTTAAAATTCATCAAAGATACAGAAGCAAATCTATGAAATTATGTGCCTTTTAATTTCTGCAGAATTCTAATATGCCATCATATTAAAATTACTGTGTTTACAAGAACAAATGTAATATATTTTTCTTGCAATGAATTAATAATATAAAGATGGCATTGATATTTTATGTAGAGGATTGTTTCTTATTCACTTTTATAATAACAGGATATTTTATGCTCCTCAAATATTGATGCAAGGATGCTAAGTATACAGGAGGTCTCCTTATCCCCTGAGCAACTCCACCATTGCTTTGTGTTTAACTTACAAAAGTAGAGAAAGCATAAACTGGGAATAATCTATGATCTACTCTCTTATTTCCCTATTTCTTTTACAATTCACCTTTAGGTGTTTTCATTTTAGTCTTCTCTGAGAAGATAAAGACATAAATTCTGCATTAAAAACAGACAGTGATGAGGGAATAATCCACCCAAACTGATTTGCTTTGGCAGATTTCATCTGTCTTCGAACCTAATATGCATTTGTTGTCATTTCCATGAAAATGCTTCTGATTACTAATCAACCATTTTTATTAATAATGAGTTAATATCACTCCTAATGATTTTACATTTTCCTTAAAATGTAAATGCTACATGTAATGCTAGACCTATGAATTGTGTGCCTACTGCAGGTACTGAGTTTGCATAAGTGAACTGTTAAAATGATATAACTTCTCATGCAATGTTATTCCTTCTGATTTTCTCAAAAACAAGTAATCCTCTATATCTGTTTTACTGCATGTTCCAGTTCTAGGTGGCATGTTACTTTTGAATTATAGGCTTTTATAACAAGCAGAATGGAAAGTTTTCTTAGAGTTGGGCCAGAAATCAAGGACCACGTGTCCCTTCTCATCATAAAGGGGCTCTCCGCACTGTTTAACCCTGTTAACCACGCTCTGCTCCTAACAGAACACCTCACTTGGCTCCTTACAGAATTTTACTTCTAACTCTCCTTTCATTCACCATAATGGCCACATCCTTCTTCACCATTAATTAACCATTGAAAGCTAGGTTTCTGTGAGGCTTGCGTCCAGGTAATTTCCTTTCTGTTCTCCTCTATAGACATTCTATTCAAAGCAGTGCTTTACTAACCCTCAACATTACCAATAACTACCAAATTTTCATCTTTGGTCAAAACCTTTCTTTGTGCCCAGACTCATGTCAACATTTCCAATTCCATTCCATTCTTTAATCTCAGCTTGCCCAAAATTGTCCTCATGATATTCATTCTCTCTTCTCCTACCCCAAACCTGGTCATTTCCCAGTGATTCATATAGCAGAAAACAAAATCACCAAACTTCTAGCTACACATATCTAGTTTTCTCCTTAAAACTGACATAGGGACCCAGCACCAATTCTTTTCCTCATTACCTGTTAATATCTCTTGCATTCTAACATTGATGATCTATCACTATATCTCACACACAAGTTACTCTCTTCAGAATAGTTTTTGCCTCTACCCAATATATTCTTTTTCCAGTGCAGTTCTTTATACTCTATTCATAGTAATCTTTCCAAATGAGAAACTTACCATGTCATTCAATGCTTGCTTCCCCAACTACCTGTCCAAACTTAACCAATTTAAAATATTCAATGGTTATATCCTATTTCTTTTTTTATTTTATTTATTTTTAAAGATTTTATTTATTTATTCATGAGAGACGCAAAGAGAGAGAGGCAGGGACATAGGCAGAGGGAGAAGTAGGTTTCCCGTGGGGAGTCTGACATGGCACTCGATTCTGGGACTCCAGGATCACACTCTGAGCTGAAGGCAGATGCTCAGTCACTGAGGCACCCAGGTGTCCCCTATTGATTTTTTAAAAAAGCTAAATACTTTATTCCTTTAGAGTGCTTTTAGGTCCACAACAAAATTGGGAAAGAGGCACAGAGATTTTCCACACACTGCTTGCCCAGACATATGCACAGCCTCTCCTATTAGTAACATTCCCCACAATAGTGGTATATTTGTTACAATTGATGGCTCTAAGTTGATGCATAATAATTACCCAAAGTCCATAGGTTACATTAAGGTTCATTCTTGGTGTTATAAATTCTATGACAAATGTATAATGGCATGTATCCACCATTGTGGTTACATGCAGAGTATTTTAACTGCCCTAAAAAAGTTCCGGTGTCCACCCATCCCCAATCTTGTCAACCACCGGCTGGCTGTTTTACTGTCTCAATAAATTTACTTTTGCCAGAATACTATATATTTAGAATTATACAGTATGCAACCTTTTTAGATTGGCTTCAAAATATGCATTTGAGGTTCCTCCATTATGTCTTTTCATGCCTTGATATTTCATCTTCTTTTATCACTAAATAATATTCCATTGTTTCATCTATTTCTCCATTTACCTACTGGACACATTGATTACTTCCAAGATTGGGAAATTATGAATAAAGCTTCTATAAACATCCACTTGCAGGGCTTTGTGTGAACATAGTTTTCAACTTCTTTGTGTAAAGACTAAGAAGAATGCTAGACTATATAATGAAAATACCTTTAATTTTGTAAGACACCATCAAACTGTCCTCTAAAGTGGCCATACCATTTTGCATTCCTGCCAGCAACGAATAAGAGTTCCTCTTGCTCCACATCCTTGCTAACATTTGATGTTGTTGTTTGTCAGATTTGGGCCATTCTAATAAAAGCATAGTGGTATTTCACTGTTGTTTTAATTTACAATCCCCTAATGAAATATGCTGTGGAACATCTTCTCATGTGCTTATCATCTCTACATCTTTTCTGGTGAGATGTTAAGGTCTGTAGCCAATTTTTAAAATTGAGTTGTTTGCGTGTTAAGTTTAATAGTTATTCGCATATTTTTTATGACAGCCCTTTATAATATGTGTCTTTAGCAAATATTTTCTGCTGGTCTGTGGCTTGTCTTCTCTTTCACTTAGCATTTTCTTTTGCAGACAGAAGTTTTTAATTTTAATGAAGTACACTTATCCATTATTTCTTTTGTGGTGTGTGCCTTTGGTTTCATATCTAAAAAGTTCTTGATATATCCACAGTAATTTAGGTTTTCTCCTATGATATATTCCAGGAGTTTTATAACTTGGCATTTTACTTTTAGATCTATGATTTATTTTGAGTTAATTCTTGTGAAGATTGTAGGGTCTGTGTCTAGATTTATCCATTTTTTATTTTTTGTACTTTTTGCATGTGGATCTTCAGGTTTTCTGGCACCATTTGTGGAAAAGATTATCTTTACTCTGTTTTACTGCTTTTGCTTCTTTGTCTAAGATCAGTTGACTATATGTATATATATACAGGAGGGTCTGTTTCTGGGTTGTCTATTTGGTTCCATTAATCTATTTGTTTATTTGTTCTCCAATATCATACTGCTTTAGTTACTGTAGCTTTATTGTAAGATCTTGGAATTAGGTAGAGTCCTCCAACTTTGTTCTTATCCTTTGGTTATTATGTTAGCTATTCTTGCTTTTATTTGTTTTCTTCTCCAAAAAAAATAGACTTTTTGATTCCATAGAATAAGCTTTTCAACATCCACAAAATAACTTGTTGGAACTTTGATTGGGATTGGCTTGAATTTATGAATAAAGTTAAGAAGAATGGTCAGCTTGATGATATTCTTGTCCATAAACATGGACTATCTCTGCAATTATCTAGGTCTTTGATTTTTTTTCATAAGAGTTTTTTAACCTTCCCTTCTATAGATCTTGCACATATTTTGTTAGATTTATAACTATATATTTCATTTTTAAGTGTGCTAAAGCAAATGATACTGAGATTTTAATTTCAAAGTCTATTTGTTAATTGCTGATATGGAGGAAAGTGATTGACATTTATATATTAACCTTGATATTAACTTCAGGTTTGCTTCAAAATATTTTGTTCTATTTTAAATTTTATTATATCTTTCCAAAAGCTTCCCTTAAAAAATATTTATTTACTTTTATATAGAGAGGGCAGGAGTAGGAGGAGGGATGGGGGTGTGGGGGAGAGAGAGAGAGAAAAAATCCTCAAGTAGACTCTCCACTGAGCCAGAGAGTCCCATGTGGCATTCAATCCCAAGACTCTGAGATCATGACCTGAGCAGAAATCAAGAGTCAGAGGCTTAATTGACTGAGCCACCCAGGCACCCCTTTATCTTTTCAAGAACTTTGTAATAAGGTAATTGTGTTTTATTAACACTGTTTGTTTTACAGAGAAAACAAACTTGATTCAAAGATATTCAGTTACTGTCTATGACTCAGTGGTGGTATTGGCAATGATCATAGCTGCCTACTACTGGAACACTGCATATCACCATGTTGGCTGAGAACTTGATGAAAAAGATGCTTCCTGGAGTTTTCCAGACTACAGCCTTCACAACCATTCCCAGTGGCCTAGCAATAGAGTACCCACTACAACAATGCAAATTCTGATTTAGTATGTTTTCCCCAGGACCATTTTGCTGTTCTACCAACAGGGGCATGTGCAGACACACAGTCATATGCACACACAAACACACATTGCTCTGCATTCATTGTTCTTAAGTCTTCCAAATAAATACTACTCTTCCAGTAGTAGAAGTGGGAAGAAATTTCTAATATCAATCCTTATGCTAAGAATGAACAATGTTAATTATTTTAAAATATTGCAGGGTGAAGTACACAGTAAAGTATTTTCCTATGAATATTTGCACAGTACACATATTTATCATTAAATACTCCTCTCTAGTCTGTATATGATCATAGTTTAATGAAGCAAAAATTTTGAATAATGATCTTACTTAAAACATTCTGGAAATACCTGGTAATCTGATCCTATATTTCAAGATTGATGTTTAAAACAATAATTAATTTTATAATTTCTGTCAAAATATTCTAAGAGAATTTAAACATAGATGCATGCTAGAAATAATTTAATCTGTTGTTTCTTTGCATGTGCCTATCAAGTGTGTAGATAGCAATACATGAAGAATTTGATTTTTTTTAACAGAAAAGAATTTACAATTTAATCATATTCCTTAAATGTTACTAATTGATTTCAAATATTTAGTTAATTCCAATAAGGATAATTAACAAGTAACACAAAACATGTCTCATTTTTGAGGAATAACGTTCTTTGCAATCTACATTAAAAACCTGAAATATATTTAAAAAATCCTGAAATATAAATTACTGCTGAAACAGAAAAATTTTAAATGACCTAAATTAGCTTCATGCAGATTACCTAAAATTAAAATGCCACTGTCATTTCAGGTCACTAAATAAGTAAATATAAATAGTCTTTCTTGTGATACCTAAATATAACATCTGTGAACTAACGTTGGGGAAATGGAATTGTAGTTAGAGAAACTTTTCTCTTGGCATCATGGTCTTTCTAGGTTGGCTAGGTTATTCATTATACAAATATTATTTTAGCTTAAAATGTTTGTGAGGGAGGTGCCTGGTGGCTCAGTCAGTTAAGCATCTGAATCTTGGTTTCTGCTCAGGTCCTAGGATAGAGTCCCATGTGGGGCTCCATGTCCAGTGTGGAGTCTGCTTGACCTCTCTTTCTGACCTCCCTCCCTCAAATAAGTAAGTAAAATCTTTTTAAAAAAAGAAATATTTGTGAGGTTCATTATTGTTGCTGAGAGTACTATAGTGAACAAAATCTATAAACAAAAATAATAAAAACCACCAAATTCTAAACTTTGTGTCCTTATGGAATTCAAGTTTTTGAATAACTAAACAATAGGCAAATAAAATTCTGAATAAATAATATAATTTTACATAGTAATTATCTAAAATATAAAGGAATGAATGAAATAGATGGGAGAGTTAGTTGTAAAGGTAATCGAAGTAGTATTCTATGAAGATGTGATATCTGAACAAAGACCTAAAGAAAGTAGACATATGAACATGGGGACAGAAATGAGCTGAGCAATCCAGACTGAGGCAATTGATGCAGACTCTAAGAGAGGAGCATGACTGGGTGTCTGAGAAATAGAACAAATATTAGTGTTGAGCAGAGGGGACCAGCAGAAGAGTAGTGGTAGGAAATATATTTAAAGGTTGCCCACAGTCACACCAAATAGAAAACACTAACAACTTAGATTTTTTTTTTATTATTATGAGTAACTATCAAAAAAGAATGACCAAGGAAATGACATAAGTTGTGGATATATATTTTGAAGAGGAGACATGAACTGCTATATTTAATGTAGGTTAAGAGGGAAAGCAGAATGAGGCTGGGAAGCTATTGCAGTGGACTTTAGGGAGACCATTTTGGCTTGAATATGGAGGATGGAAAAGAAATGTTGACTATACCTGACATTGGGGCTGGGGTGAGAACATTCTAAGGGTTGCCTCTCATCATCTCAACACTAGGCAGCCCCTCTGGTGAGCTGGAGGAAGTATGTGCCATCATTAACCATGCTGCTCTCTTCAACTGACCTTTCCTCAACAGTGGATGAGTATAATGAGATCTGAGAACTCCATGAGGGGAAAATGGGAGAAAACAGTCCAGTCAATGTTAGTTCTAGGCTGTACCTATATAGTATTTACATGCTATAGCCTTATTCACTGGTAATCTTCAGTGGGCCTTGGAAAAATAATTTTACAAATAGGACATTAACCTATCTATATATCTGCTACAGTCTGTGTATATACATATACCCTGTGGTGCTATTTCTGGAACGGTGGCTGATGAATGACAGACACTTGAGTGCCTCTGTACACCCTTGTCAAAGAACATCTTAATGCTATTTTTTTCTTTTTCTCTTCTTCTTCTTCTTCTTCTTCTTCTTCTTTCTTCTTCTTCTTCTTCTTCTTCTTCTTCTTCTTCTTCTTCTTCCTTTTTATTTTTTATTTTTTGTTTTTTGTTTGTTTGTTTGTTTGTTTTGTTAAGGTAGTGGGTAGAGGGAGAGTCAGAAAGAGAATCTTAAGCAGGCTCTCACTCAGCCTGGAGCTCAAGGCAGGGTTTGAAATCATGACTCTGAGATCATGACCTGAGCCAAAAGGAAGATTCAGATGCTGAATGGACTAAGCCATTTAGGTACCCTTTAACATTATTCTTTTAGTATGCAACACATGACATAGTTTCTGGCCACAAACTTTATTCTTAACCTCCAGCTAGGAATTATCTATCATTTGGTGAGTAACTGGTGCTCTCTCCATATAAAGTATGAAATATAGAAGAACATGTCACTTCAGAAAAAAAGAAAGAGAAGCGGAAAGAAGAAAAATTTGAAAGTATCATTTAAAGATACCACTCATAATAGACCAGTATAACTTGAAACAGTGTGTAAAAATTAAAGAGGCAATTCTGTGTCTGGCTAGTAAGTAAAAGATGAGATACATAAAAATATGATTCCTATATTTTGCTAATTCATTCAATAATTACTATTAGTTCCTAATTCCCAGGGATTGCCTAGGAGCTGAGGGTAAAACAGTTAAAATTTGATCACAAAAGTACCTGGAAACTTGGGGGAAAACTAGGTATTTCTAAGTTTTAAGTCTGAATATCTTGCTAGTGCTTGTAACAAAAGAATCTGGATTTTAAAAGCCCCTAATATACAGCTTTACTTAGTAACCATCAGTATGAAATATAGTTTTTCATATATGATTGACAGCCAATCATCAAAATCATTCCAAACTCTGAGAACAGCTATCAAGTTTATATTAATAAACAGCACAGAAAATCACAAGACAAAAGCTGTATTTCTCTGGTCTTCATTGCTTATAGCATTAATATTATAAGCTATTCTTATTCCCAAAAGAATTATCTCTTTCAAGACATTCATCACTCCCTCTGCCACATTACTTATGAATATTTTATTACTTAAGAAAAAAAGAAATTAAATATCCCAAATGAAATTTGTATCATTTTAAGTATTAAAATCTTTCAAACAAGGGCATTCTGATCAAGGACTGAGTTTATAGTCACTCTTCTCTATCTAAGCATTGTCTAGAATTTCAATCATGAAATTAGATTAGATATTCTAGCTAATATACTTTAGTTTTTGACACCATGTTACATGGTTAATTATATGTAGAAAGCCTTAGATGTAACCACAAGGGGATATTTTTTCTTTCATTAATTTAATTAATGTAATATAATACTAAATATAAGAAAACTTTATGGGGTGAAGCATCCTTCAGAAATGAAGGAGAATGAAACTTTCCCAAACACAAACTGAGGGAATGTATCACCACTAGAACATCCTTACAAGAAATGATGAAAGGAGACCTTTAATATAAAATAAAAGGATGCTAATTAGCAGCACATTGGTAAAGGTAAGTACAGTCATCCCCCCTTATCCATGAGGAATACATTCTGAGACCCCGAGTAGATACCTGAAACTTGGGAGTAATGAAACCTCTATATACTCTATTTTTTCCTATACATATCTATGATAAAATTTAATTTATAAATCAGGCATAGTAAGTGATTAACAATAATAACTAAAAATAGAATAAAACAATTATAACAGTACACTCTAAGAAAAGTTATGTGAATGTGGTCTCTTTCTCAAAATATCTTACTGTACTATAATCACTCTTCTTCTTTAATGATGTGAGATGATAAAACAACCTATATGATGAGATGAAATGAGGCAAATGATATAGCCATTGTGATGTAACATCAGGATACTGTTAACCTTCTCATAATACATCAGAAGGAGAATCATCTGTTTCCAGATTAGGATGGACCACAGGAAACTGAAACCCTGGAAAGGAAACCCCCACAGATAGGGGAAGAGGAGAGTACTTGTATATCGTCGAATCCAGAATACTCTAATACTGCAATATGGTGGAGAGTTAGCCAGTTAACTCAAGCATAAAGAATATAGGACAGTAGTATTAAAAATAACCATGGTTGGGTGCGTGGTGGCTCAGTCGTTTAAGCATCTAACTAGATTTTGGCTTAGGTCCTGATCTCAGGGTCCTAGGATCAAGCCCTGCTTCATGCTCCATACTCAGTTGGGATTCTGCTTGAGATTCTCTCTCCCTCTCCTTCTACCTATCATTTTCTCTAAAATAAATAAATAAATAAATAAATAAATCTTAAAAAATAAATAAACAGGGCTACAATAAATGTTTGGTGTCTTTGGAAAGTAATGTTGGATGGAAGAAATAGTAAAATTCAAGACTAGAAAATAATAGGCCATGGAGAACATTGGATATTCATTTTAAGGGTTTGGTGATTGAATCCACTAAAGCCTATTGAGTGGTCATAGTTGTACATTAGGTCCATGTGCAGAACATGAGTCTAGTGCATTTGATGGATTAGTTTGTGATGATTTCTTCATCATAAGCCAAGTTTTTGACAGTTAACTCAATGTCAAATAAGGAGACAGCTTCCCAGTCCTGTTGTTTACTAGCAGGAAGCACTTGTCATTCTTATTCCTACTTGAGTGATGGCCAAGCAACTTCTTCAGCCAATAGCCGATTATGAATGACTAATTGTTTAAACATAAATCTCATGAAGCACATCCCTGTAAGATCTTCTGTACCAATAAGAAAGCTGAGGAACATATCATCATCTGTATAAACACAATCCACGATTAACAGGCTGACTTTTCATTTTCCTAGAAGTATGGAACACTTTATCATATCCATCCTTCCTACGTCCTTTTTGCCTTGTTTTTCCCTTAGATTTTCCAGTTCTTAAATAATCCTTAAATAAGAGGAAAATTTAGGGGGAAATACATTTTAAATGAAAACAATATGCTTTATTACTTCAAAGGTATCACCCAAACAACTGTATGCTATTTAACTTTTTGACTTATGTAAACCCTTGTGTGAGGGCAAGGGGTAAACTTTCAGAAAAGGATAAAGCCTCCTTAGATTTTTTAAATGGAAATAATTTTACTTAATTCTGAATGCATATCATACATTGTTCACTGAATTTGATTGTTTAGTTCATTTAATCGTATGCTTAAATGAAAGTTCTCTGCATATTCTGGTTTCTTCCCAGGTTAACATATATTTCAAGTTTCTGGTGTTTTTCATTCCAGGTTAATAAATATTTCAGTTGAAAATTGTGAAAGAATCTATCCAACAAGAGGACTTAACAATCCTCAATATATATGCTCCGAATGTGGGAGCTGCAAAATATATAAATCATTAATAACCAAAGTGAAGAAATACTTAGATAATAATACACTTATACTTGGTGACTTCAATCTAGTTCTTTCTATACTCGATAGGTCTTCTAAGCACAACATCTCCAAAGAAACGAGAGCTTTAAATGATACACTGGACCAGATGGATTTCACAGATATCTATAGAACTTTACATCCAAACTCAACTGCATATACATTCTTCTCAAGTGCACATGGTATTTTCTCCAGAATAGACCACATACTGGGTCACAAATCGGGCTTGAACCGATACCAAAATATTGGGACCGTCCCCTGCATATTCTCAGACCATAATGCCTTGAAATTAGAACTAAATCACAACAAGAAGTTTGAAAGGACTTCAAACACGTGGAGGTTAAGGACCATCATGCTAAAAGATGAAAGGGTCAACCAGGAAATTAAGGAAGAATTAAAAAGATTCATGAAACCAATGAGAATGAAGACACAACTGTTCAAAATCTTTGGGATGCAGCAAAAGCAGTCCTAAGCGGGGAATACATCACAATACAAGCATCCATTCAACAACTGGAAAGAACTCAAATACAAAAGCTAACCTTACACATAAAGGAGCTAGAGAAAAAACAGCAGATAAATCCTACACCCAGCAGAAGAAGAGAGTTAATAAATATTCGAGCAGAACTCAACAAAATCGAGACCAGAAGAACTGTGGAACAGATCAACAAAACCAGGAGTTGGTTCTTTGAAAGAATTAATAAGCTAGATAAATCATTAGCCAGCCTTATTAAAAAGAAGAAAGACTCAAATTAATAAAATCATGAATGAGAAAGGAGAGATCACTACCAACACCAAGGAAATGCAAACGATTTTAAAAACATATTATGAACAGCTATACACCAATAAATTAGGCAATCTAGAAGAAATGGACGCATTCCTCGAAAGCCACAAACTACCAAAACCGGAACAGGAAGAAATAGAAAACCTGACCAGGCCAATAACCAGGGAGGAAATTGAAGCAGTCATCAAAAACCTCCCAAGACACAAAAGTCCAGGGCCACATGGCTTCCCAGGGGAATTCTATCAAACAAGAAACCATACCTATTCTACTAAAGCTGTTTGGAAAGATAGAAAGAGATGGAGTACTTCCAAATTCGTTCTAGGAGGCCAGCATCACCTTAATTCCAAAACCAGACAAAGACTCCACCAAAAAGGAGAATTACAGACCAATATGCCTGATGAACATGGATGCAAAAATTCTCAACAAGATACTAGCCAATAGGATCCAACAACACATTAAGAAAATTATTCACCATGACCAGGTAGGATTTATCTCCGGGACATAAGGCTGGTTCAACACTCGTAAAACAATCAATGTGATTCATCATATCAGCAAGAGAAAAACCAAGAACCATATGATCCTCTCATTAGATGCAGAGAAAGCATTTGACAAAATGCAGCATCCATTCCTGCTCAAAACTCTTCAGAGTGTAGGGATAGAGGGAACATTCCTCAACATCTTAAAAGCCAGCTATGAAAAGCTCACAGCAAATATCATTCTCAATGGGGAAGCACTGGGAGCCTTTCCCCTAAGATCAGGAACAAGACAGGGATGTCCACTCTCACCACTGCTATTCAACATAGTACTGGAAGTCCTAGCCTCAGCAATCAGACAACAAAAAGACATTAAAGGCATTCAAATTGGCAAAGAAGAAGTCAAATTCTCCCTTTTCGCTGATGACATGATACTCTATGTAGAAAACCCAAAAGACTCTACCCCAAGATTGCTAGAACTCATACAGCAAATTGGTAGCGTGGCAGGATACAAAATCAATGCCCAGAAATCAATGGCATTTCTATATACTAACAATGAGACTGAAAAAAGAGAAATTAAGGAGTCAATCCCATTTACAATTGCACCCAAAAGCATAAGATACCTAGGAATAAACCTAACCAAAGAGGTAAAGGATCTATACCCTAAAAACTATAGAACACTTCTGAAAGAAATTGAGGAAGACACAAAGGGATGGAAAAATATTCCATGCTCATGGATTGGCAGAATTAATATTGTGAAAATGTCAATGTTACCCAGGGCAATTTACACGTTTGATGCGATCCCTATCAAAATACCACGGACTTTCTTCAGAGAGTTAGAACAAATTATTTTAAGATTTGTGTGGAATCAGAAAAGACCCCGAATTGCCAGGGGAATTTTAAAAAAGAAAATCATATCTGGGGGGCATCACAATGCCAGATTTCAGGTTGTACTACAAAGCTGTGGTCATCAAGACAGTGTGGTACTGGCACAAAAACAGACACATAGATCAATGGAACAGAATAGAGAACCCAGAATTGGACCCTGAACTTTATGGTCAACAAATATTCGACAAAGGAGGAAAGACTATCCACTGGAAGAAAGACAGGCTCTTCAATAAATGGTCCTGGGAAAATTGGACATCCACATGCAGAAGAATGAAACTAGACCACTCTCTTTCACCAGACACAAAGATAAACTCAAAATGGATGAAAGATCTAAATGTGAGACAAGATTCCATCAAAATCCTAGAGGAGAACACAGGCAACACCCTTTTGAACTCAGCCACAGTAACTTCTTGCAAGATACATCCATGAAGGCAAAAGAAACAAAAGCAAAAATCAACTATTGGGACTTCATCAAGATAAGAAGCTTTTGCACAGCAAAGGATGCAGTCATCAAAACTAAAAGACAACCTACAGAATGGGAGAAGATATTTGCAAATGACGTGTCAGATAAAGGGCTAGTTTCCAAGATCTATAAAGAACTTATTAAACTCAACACCAAAGAAACAAACTATCCAATCATGAAATGGGCAAAAGGTATGAACAGAAATCTCACAGAGGAAGAGATAGACATGGCCAACAAGCACATGAGAAAATGCTCTGCATCACTTGCCATCAGGGAAATACAAATCAAAACCACAATGAGATACCACCTCACGCCAGTGAGAATGGGGAAAATTAACAAGGCAGGAAACCACAAATGTTGGAGAGGATGCAGAGAAAAGGGAACCCTCCTGCACTGTTGGTGGGAATGTGACCTGGTGCAGCCACTCTGGAAAACTGTGTGGAGGTTCCTCAAAGAGTTAAAAATAGACCTGCCCTATGACCCGGCAATTGCCCTGCTGGGGATTTACCCCAAAGATTCAGATGCAATGAAACGCCGGGACACCTGCATCCCGATGTTTATAGCAGCAATGTCCACAATAGCCAGACTGTGGAAGGAGCCTCGGTGTCCATCGAAAGATGAATGGATAAAGAAGATGTGGTCTATGTATACAGTGGAATATTCCTCAGCCATTAGAAACGACAAATACCCACCATTTGCTTCGGGGTGGATGGACCTGGAGGGTATTATGCTGAGTGAAGTAAGTCAATTGGAGAAGGACAAACACTATTGATCTCATTCATTTGGGGAATATGAAAAATAGTGAAAGGGAATAGAAGGGAAGGGAGAAGAAATGTGTGGGAAATATCAGAAAGGGAGACAGACATAAAGACTCCTAACTCTGGGAAACGAACTAGGGGTGGTGGAAGGGGAGGAGGGCGGGGGGGTGGGGGTGAATGGGTGACGGGCACTGAGGGGGGCACTTGACAGGATGAGCACTGGGTGTTATTCTGTATGTTGGTAAATTGAACACCAATAAAAATAAATTTATTATAAAAAATAATAATAATAGTGATGACTCCATCATGGATTCACTAAGATTTTCATATGTAAGAACTTCATTACTTTTTAAAGATAAATATTAGCATGTTAAGTCAAGTAACTGATGTTAAGATAAATGTTAGTAATTCAACAAACATTTATTGTTACTTCATAAGCAGCAGGCATTATAATATGGATAGAATGATGTATATCATTTGGTTTGTGTCTTCAAGGAATACACAATTTGTAGGAGAGGACAAATATAAAAATAACTATAAAAAAAGATAATTGTGAAAGATTTGATCAAGGACTATGAAGCAAACTATATTTACAAAGAGTATCCTGTTTTTTTTTACTTGATAGAAGATACTAAGAAGTTCTATGACTGGTAAATCTTAATTCTAAAGAAATAAATCAAGAAGATAATTTTCAGTATGATATTATTATTTATGGTCCTTTTGTATGTGACTGTTCAGAAAGGTAGATGATTTTCAATATCTTTTTCTGAGAGTCCATGCATCCTAGAGAATAAATTGTTAGGTATAGAGCCGGTTAAAAAAAAAAAAAAAAAGCAAATTTCCCCTACCTGTTTGTATGCTCTTGTAAGGTAACTTGCTTTATCAAATGTGACACAGGCAGACACTTGAGAAATACTTGCACAGAAGAATTTGCTATACTTAGAACCCTCTATTTATAATGCAAATAAATACAAGCTAGTCTTCTGGATAATGGGTGCCATGTGGAGAAAAAGTGATATAATCGATTGACATTCAGTGATCAAATATGTGAGATGTGAGTTAGACTGTTCTAAATCATTCACCAGCTAGCTGACCTGATGGTTAACCTGACAGCCACACTACTCATGCATAAAAGAGCTAGCATAGGTCAACCTCTGCTGGCCAAGTCCAGAAGAATTGGCTGTACTAAGAAAAAGAAATGTACTAACTCAAAACTAAAATAACTTTTCCATATATAGACTGCAACATTTTAATTGAATGTATACATCTAAATGAGCTATAATTCTATCCATAGAAATCCACCGTGAACTGACATCTAAAATATCAGCTTGAACCAACTCTATATGACCTATATTTACATACAGATTTTTTTAAGTTTAGCTATTTCAGTGGGTTATTAGATATTATATTAGCATGCAAGAGTGAATTCCAAAAGCATTTTAAATCTTTTTCATATAATGTATGTAAGAGTCATTCAAAAATTCTAACAATACTTAACTCTGTCCACAAATACTGATTGCACTATCTACTACGTGAAACCTTAAATTTGTAAAACTTAACCATAATTGTCAAGGTACTTTGTCTCTCTTGGTAAGCCATAATTAGCTTGTGTCACTTACTGGAAGGATTACCCTTGATGATGCATTCTGGCCATCTGCCGAATTTAACAAATCAAAATGAACACATTAATGTTTGCATCAACTAACAAATAATTGAATTCCTTTAATGTCTTATGGATATGATGATCTGATTATTCTCCTTCCTCACTTTTCCAAAATCCCCAAACTATGAAACAAATGTACTCTCAATATAAAAGCTATATTTATGCCATGCTATTGATAATTTAATCAAGTTTCTAAAATCAATTATACTCCACTCTATATAAGTATAACCTCACATTACCACTAAAGATGCAGAAAATGAAATTTGATTGCTTTCTCAGGTTATCTGTCATGAGTACTTAATGGAAACTAGCCAAGCAAGTTTCTCACCAGACCGACTATACACCATACCAAAGGTACTCAGCAGTGTTTTATGACACTTACTATTCAGTAATCACAGTTATCGTTCTAGGTCCCACAGTATGAGTTTGTCCTATTGAAGAAAATGAAGCATTATCAAATATTGAACCTCTCATATTTCTTGATAACGCTCAGAGGAACTACTCAGATCTTATCCATCATTTCTGCATTTTAAAATTCTGTGCATTATCTACAAAGTGATATCTAGGATTCTGGCAAGCAGAATCTTAATGCTCTGGATATTTAGTGTGAATGTCAAAGTCTGTGATTTCCCCCATAATAAATTTCAATTGACTGGTGTCACTTACTGGAAAGGTTACATGTGATTGAATTTATGACCATTTGCTGCTGAACTCAGCTTATAAATTGCTAATGATTCTGGCAGATGATCCAGTTTCTTATGCCAGTGAAATATTTGAGGTTAATTAAATAGCCTTCATCACCTCTTTTTACCAAAATGCCAATGAACTGCTGAGAAGTTAAATAAATGTACTACTTGGTACCCACTGATGCCAAATAAACTACTCTAAGTACATGCTTTCCTGAGCCTATTATAATGATCGTCTAAAACAGAGCATGAAGTCTTAGATCCTTAAACATTACTAAGTGGAGAAATTATTTGAAATGTAATTTTTTTTCCCCGGCACCATTAGGGAGAATCCCATAAGATCAAAGTAAGAGTAAAATAAACTTAATAATAATAATAAAATAAATTTAAATATACAACAGTCAACAAATATTAAGATCATAAAATTCTTTACAGATACAGAACATAATTTTTCATTTCACATAAATATTTTAAAATCAGTTATTATTGAACATTAGTTCAATGTTTAAGTCACACTTCAAAATTATTCTAAATTACAGTAATTCAGGTAATAAATTATTTAAATAAAACACTTAATTGATTTCCTTTAAGAAACAGTATCTTCAGCTCTCACTATCTAAAGAAATATTTCTCTTTTGCCTTAAGTATTGTGTTATATAAATACGTCTACAGTGACATCATTCGAAATCATTAGGACTTATGTGCACAAGACTATTTTCCTATCCTCTATTATACTCTTCTAAGATTTTTTTAAGGATTTGTTTGTTTATTTGTTTATTTATTTATTTATTTATTTATTTATTTATTTATTTGAGAGAAAGAGCAAGAGAGAGAGCACACATGAGCTGGGGGAGGGCAGAGAGAGAGGGAGAATCTCAAGCAGGCTCCTCACTGAGCGCAAAACTCGACATGGGCCCCAATCTCACAACCCTGAGATCATGACCTAAGCCAAAATCAAGAGTTGAGGGTCCAACCAACTGAGTCACCCAGGCACCCCTCTTAGTTTTTATTAGAATTCTAGTTTGTTATTGTTGTTTTTTTGAGGTGGTAAAATTCTTAGCTAGGAGATTCTGTTCCCCACTATTCCTTGTAGTCAGGGGTTGACACTGAAATGTAAGAAGTTAGTGGGTAGAGTTTCAAGTATTGGTCCTTAAGACTTTACCTTCTTTCTGTTATTTTTCTTTTAAGAATTCTCAAGTTCTGGCATCCAAGTTGGGTCATAGGTGATATTGAAAATAATAGAGCAGAAAAATAGAAAGGGTGCCTAATGACCTTGGACTTAATGACCCCCAGACTTATTTTATGTAAAAAAGAGAAAGAAAGTGCTACATTATTTAGGTCCTTTATTTGGTCACTTAGCAATTGAACTTTAGTCTAACTTATATAGCTAGCAACTAATTCATTAATTCATCAGGTGATATAAAATGTTTTAATAAAAATGTTAGCCATTAATTAAGTATAATTTGAAAGATGGTCAACAAATTTTCTGTAAATTTTTTAGTTTTTTTTTTTGTTTTGTTTTGTTTTGTTTTGTTTTGTTTTTGTAGACTTTGCAACCAGCTTGGAGCCCAAAGCGGGTCTTGAATGCACTACCCTGAGATCAAGACCTGAGCTGAGATTAAGAGTTGACCACATAACCAATTGAGCTAATCTTAATAGTTCCAATATTTACTACTCAAGATAAAATAGAATGAGCTGTTTTTTAAGGTAAATATTAATTGGTATATGTTCAATTTTAACCTCATCAGTTATCCTACTCTGATCAAATAGTGCTGCAATCATCTTCAGCATTCTGCATTCTTTGACATTGTATTGTCTACCTAAACTAGCTCACCCATCCACAATATTTTAGATATTGTGGGGATGACTTTAAAATTATAATCTACAGCTCTGACTTTTCCACAGAACTGCAAAATCATTTGAATGCTTCTGTGTGGCTTGTGCTGTGCTCAGGGATGTGTATATGTGAACAAAATAGATTCAGTACCTGCATTGACAAGTTAGCAGTCTAGTGCACATGATAGACATTAAACAAGCAAATTCGAAATCAGTATATATTTGTTATTGTGTAAAATTCCATGAATAACATTTCAGGATTGTGGAATACAGAGTGACAGGATAAAAAAATAATTATCTTTGTCAGTCAAGGGAAAGATAATTACAGAGTCTAGAAGGAAGAAAGAGAGATGTCTAGGAAGACAAGAAGGAAACAGCATGTTAAAAAGTCCCTAAAGTCAGGATAACTTTAGTAACTTTTTGCCAAAAAATGATGTCAAGAAAAAAAATTCAGGTGGAAATCCCTGAAGTGCTTAAAGCAAGTAAAATAAAGAATGTGATTTATTCCACTGAAAAGATGACTCTTGCTGCTCTGTTGAAAAAATAATAGATTGGATTGGAATACACCCAGTAAATTTGTTAAATTAAGCCAATAGAAAGTTAAGAAATGTGATTATGTGAAAGCCAGTCTAATCCACTGATTGATAAAAAGTAAAAAATGTTTAAATTAAACTTTCATTGTTTTACTACAGAAGATTACTTATTCATGATGACAAAATGCCCTTAAGAATGATAATAGCAAATATGCAATGATGCATCTGAGAGAGGCTCATATTGTTGGTGAGCACATAATGACTTTATTGTAAGTATTCCTATGTTGTGTTTTATTTTATTCTATAAAATAAAGGTGGTAATATGGAACTGTTATTAAGATATGGATAAGTCATGATTTATTATTTTAAACATTATTTTAAAACATTTCTTATTAATCTGATCTTCTTATATGAATATGCATCCATTTTTAGCAGGGAAAAGAGGTTCAAATTTTATCATAAAAGTCCAAAGATGAATTGTAATTATTTGATAGAATTTCGCTTGTTGCAGCTATTGACAGAAAACGTGTGCTAACAGAAATTCCTATAGTTCAGTAGAGAGACATGATAAAATAATAGGATGAGCACAGAAAAAAAGAAAAATAAAATATTTTAGTATTTAACATTGCACTGTCTTAGCATCTCCAGGCTAATAACCAATTAAAGAATAGCAAAATAAATGTATAGCTAACAACCCCAAAGATAGGAAAGATAGAATAATGAAAATTCTTGATTAAAAAGAAACCAAATGGTAAGGAAAAAAGGAAATAACGTTAGTTGAAAACAAAAAACCAGAGCAAAATGTAGATGTAAATACAAATATATCAGTGATTACATTAAATGTTAATAGTGATCTGGTTAATATTGGATACATTAAACCTAAGCACATGCTGCTTATAAGAAAAATCACTTTAAATATGAGGATACATAAAAATTGAAATTAAAAAGAAAATATGCCATGCAATACAAAGCTAACGTACATCAAAGTAGACTTTTTGCAAAGATATTGGTTTTAGTAGTAGGTAAAAAGTAACATTCCTACCAGAAGAAAAATAATAATTCTCAATTCATATGTACTTAGGAATATAGTTTTAATTATAAGAAGCAAAAACTGAATGAAAAGGAGAAATAGATAAACCTATAACCCACATGAGAGATGTTTAACCCACCTCTCTCAGTAACTGATAGAACAGAAAAAATTAAGTAATGGAAAGTCTGAACTCTCTGATTAACACACCGAACTTCAGAATTGACATATTTAGGACACCATGCCCAACAGTGACGGAATAGAGATGTCCATAGACACTTGCTGGACCATAAAACAGGACTGAAGAAATTTCAAGTGATTGAAATCATTCAGTATATTCTCTGACTGCACAATTTAGAAATTGAATATGAAAAGATTACTAGAAAATCCACATAAGGATCCATAAGCAGCTGTTGAGAAGAAATTGTAAGATAGTACTTTCATAACCTCGAAGCTGGTGGAGATTTCTTAAGCAGGGCACAAAAGCACTGCCCATAAGGAAAAAACTGATCGATTAAGTCTCATTAAAATATTAAAAATTATCATAAAATCAGACAAAACTAATTTACCTTGTATAAGTTGGGATGGGAGGAGTAGGATCTAGGGTTTGTGACTGTAAGGAGGCAGAAGGGAACCTTCTAATATGTTGACCATTTTCTATATCTTGATTTGTTTGGGTGATTGTGACATGAGTGTGTTCAGTTTGTGGAAATATATTGATTTTTATTTTTAGCATAGTGCTCTTTTTTTCATATATATTATAGCTGAATTAAATATTAAGAAAAAAACCCCAAACTTCTCTTCTTCAGTGGATATAATTAAGAGAGAGAAAAGGTAAGCCATAAAGTGAAGATATTTGAAATACATACATCCAACAGACTTATATTTGTAAGTCAATAAAAGATAGTCAAATACAAAAGAAATATAAAAGACTTAAACATTTTATAATGTTCTTACGAAGACCAAATGCCCAATAACCACCTTAAAAGCTACATTAGGAACTTTTAGTAACTATTACTAATCGGGAATTAGGGAAATGCCAATTAAAACCATAATGGTTACTACACACCCAGTAGAATGATGATTCTAACAAGATTTATAATATCAAATGGAGCAAATGGAACTTTAATATACTGATAATCACAATGTAAGCAGATGGATCCAATTTTGAAAACTGTCAGTATTTTGTAAAGTTGAACACTGATATTCCTTTTAAATCTACAGTGCCACTCCTAGATGCATAGTCAACAGAAATTCTAACACATATGCATCAAAAGTGATGTACAAGAATATTCATAGCACCACTATTTATAAGAGACAAAAGATGGAATTAATATGTCCATCAGGAACAGAATGCATAAAAATTTGTGATATATTAATATAATATTGCAATAAAAATGAAGGCAATAAAGTTACACAAAACATGGATAAATTTCATGAACATAATACTAAGAGAAAGTAGCTAGATGCAAAATAGGTCATTCTGCATGATTTCATTTAAATACATTTCAAAAAAACAGATAAAACTAATTAATGGTGACATATAAATAAAGCTAATCTTTATCTTTGGATGGGAGTTACTGGATGGAAATATATAAAGCTTCCTATCTGCTAATAATATACTTTATTGTTTATTTTTATTTTTTTAAAGGTTTTGTTTATTTGAGAGAGAGAGAGAGAGAGAGAGAGAGAGAGAGAAAATGAAAGAACATGAGCTATGGAGAGGGGCAGGGGAGAAGGGAGAAGCATGGAGCCAGATGCGATGTGGGTAATGGATGGGGTTAAAAGTTGTTTTTGAACTTCTAAAATAAGCATGAGATAATCAAGTAGCGATTTCTTTCTTTCTTTCTTTCTTTCTTTCTTTCTTTCTTTCTTTCTTTAAGATTTTATTTATTTATTTATTCATGAGAGGCACAGAGACAGAGAGGGGGCAGAGACACAGGCGGAGGGAGAAGCAGCCTCCATGCAGGGAGCCGGATATGGGACTCTATCCTGGGATCCCAGGATCACACCCTGGCAGAAGGCGGCACTAAACCACTGAGCCACTGGGCTGCCCAAGTAATGATTTCTTTAAAAAAAAAAAAATTGTATCTATGAGTAAAGGAGAGGGAAAAAACATTAGACTATCAGATAAAATTAGGGAATTGTAAGCATATTGATTTCAACTATGGGAATAAATGGCAAAAAAGAAAAAAAAAACCTTAATAAAAGGAGACTCACCAAATATGAGACCTCTTCATCAGCTCCATATAGGCATAGAAATAAATTCATGAAGAACAGTAATTTAAATGTATTTTAAAGTTAAAATGACCTACACATCAACTTCAAGAGAAAATATATACCTTTTTTTAACTTCAAACTTTTTATGTGTCTGATTAACGTATCTGGATTGTTTCTGTAGAAAAATCTGAAGGTTTAGTAGCAAATGGCTACTAGAAAATCAATTTTATTTGAAAACTCCATTTCAAATGAGCAGGGGCTGATAGTCCAGGTGACAGATTTAATAGATTTTATTCTACTCTCTGGAGTGCACTGAGCCCATCACAGTTCTACACTGATACCCACACTCAATCTGACAAACACACAGAATCTCATGTCTTTATTAAAAGTCGTGATGTAATTTTCTCTTATGTTACTAAACATCATATTCTTAGACAAAAACTATTTTAAATAATCTCTTTTCTCCATAAAGAGAACCCTTGCAAATGTTATACTTCAAACTTCTGCTAATCGCTGAGAATTACATATAGCAAGCTTACAAAAACAAAAGAACAAACAAACAAAAAACACCTTTTGATTGAACTGAAGAAGGAATGATAAAGTACTCTTTCCAAAATCTGCCTTATTAGTAATGCTTGATCTTTACTAAGGCTATTTGACCACCCATTTATTTATTTATTTATTTATTTTAATTTTTTTTTTAATTTATTTATGATAGTCACACAGAGAGAGAGAGAGAGGCAGAGACACAGGCAGAGGGCCACCCAGGGATCCCCACCCATTTATTTATTACTCAACCTACAGTTTTTACCTTTTCCATTGTGTTGAACTCTGAAGGTATTTCTGTTGTTGTTCTATTAAACTCTGTGGGAAGTTGAAAACCTTTAAATGACTTGGAAATGTTAAAACAAAAACAAAAACAAACTAAAAAAAAAACCCACCACTGTATCTTATTGCTTTCACAAGTGATGTCTTTTAAATATAAAAACAGTTGCATTAATCTACATCACATTAATGAAATGTCAAGGAAAATACAACAATGTCAAAGGTTACTAACAACTCCAGAGTCATGCATTCAGATGAGCAAAACGATGAATCAGTTCATCTAGTTTATTTAGGAGGGCAGGCAATTTATTTGCTTTCTTTTGTATAGAGTAAGTCACAAATACTGATATTTTTAAGATGCCAAAGATTGTAATAAATTAGTCAATCTCACTTTTGCATAAATCCTAAGTCAAATATAACTTAGGACAGTTAAGCAGTACATTTAAACAAATTAATCCGAGTTAATGTGTGTTTTGTTCTGGAAAGTTTGCAAATATTTAATATTTAGAACCCTATTAATATGTTAATAGACCAAAGCAAAAAATCTGATAATAGTTAAAATGCACATTCATTCTGTATAATTCTTCCTATACTAGTAATATAAGATACTTCTTTAACATGATAAAGAGATTTATCTCAAGCTACCATTGAAGCAGTTAACAACTATGTGCTTAAATAGCTTTCTCATTAGTGTTGGAGGAGCTACGCATAACTGTTATATCTCCACTATTACCTGGCAGTTCTAACCATTATAATAAGAGAAGACATAGAAATAACAGAGGAAGCTAACAAATCAAATTATTATTATTATTATTTTCAGGCCCTATGATTGTCTTAAGAAACTAGAAAACTAAAGTAAATCAACAGGCTAATACTACAACTCTTAGAAGTAACTGATGTGTTATATCAACAAATGGCCTTCATATACTGGGAACAAGCATTTATTTGTATTTTCCACAATGGACTGGCTTCGTAGATTGTTTTCACATTATATAAAGAATAATATATTTCTATTATCAGATAAAACATGGAAACGTGTTAGAAAATGATACCAGAAAAAAAAGAAGAAAGAAAAGAAAATGATACCAGGTATCTCAGCACGTTTGTGTTGCACCTGAAATGTACCTGTAAGCATATGTAAAAATGTAAATTATATAGCAGAAGTGGGTTATTAGCACATATTTTCCCCTAAAACACTTGTTTATTTTTTTCCCCATTCTTACCCCACCCCATACTTCTCCACTACTCAAATTTCTCCTCTCCTCTCAACTAATAACTGCAGGGTGATCATTAACAACTCAATTTTATTTTTTCTATATTCCTTTCCCCAGTCTCATATTATAATGCATACACATCCACACATGCCTCCCTGTACATACATAGTTCTTTGCCATTGTTTGCTTAATTAAAAAATAAAGATTCTGAGTGCCTGGGTGGCTCAGTGGTTGAGTATCTGCATTTGGCTCAGGTCATGATCCCTGAGTCCTGGGATCGAGTCCTGCAATGGGCTCCCTCCAGGGAGCCTGCTTCTCCTTCTGTCTATGTCTCTGCTTTTCTCTCCATGTCTCTCATGAATAAATAAATACAATTTTTAAAAATATATAAATAAAAAATAAAGATTCCATCAAGTAGGCTGTGTATCTCTCTTTTCCCCCCTCAGTAGGACATCAACAAAGTCTCTGCAAATCAGCTATTATAGCTCTCTCTCATATATTATAGTAACTGTGTAATATTCTTGACAGAATGTTCATAACTTATTTAAACTTGGTAAAATACAGACATTGACTATAATCCCAATATTTCGGTTACCATAACAATGTTGAATAAACTTTTCTATATATGCTTATTTACTTATAATATTTTTGTTTCTAGCTCTGGTACTTATAAGCCTAGAGAACCATACGGAATTTATTTTCAGTGTAAGACTCTACATCTTAATTCATGGAGCCAAAGCCATAGAATAGAATAGAAATTGTCTCAGTTTCCAAACACCAAGTGTACAAATGTACCTTATCTTTACTTTTTCCATCCTGGTAACATGAAATGGGTGTTCACTCTCCTGTTTTAGGAAAATACCTTCCCCCTTGATTTGAATCCTATCCCCTTTTACATTTATCAAAATCTTCATTAGACATATTATCTTCTCTATTCCAAATATTCAACCTCTTTTCATATTTACTTGGTACTTCTCAGCAGAATTTAAGCATGTGTTTTACTCCATTTTGAAAAAAAACAAAACATAACCAGAAACAACCTCATCTTTTGATCCCATATTCTCCTCTTGTTTCCACAAGTTTCTTTCCTTTCTTTTACTGACAAGTTTCTTGAGTTATCAACACTTACTATGACAATTTTCCCTGTCTTACTGATTAACTCTAAATTCCTGAGATCTAGTTTTTGTGTTCATAAATGCCAAGGTCCACCATACCTTTCTGATAAGAGTCAGCCTTGATCTTTCATCAGCCTCTTCACTCAAGTAAAAGACTAAGAATAGTTGCTGCAATGGTTAGTTCTCTGTGTCAACTTGACTGAGCCATAGGGTGCTTAGGTATTTGATCAAAAATTGTTTCTATGAGGTCGTTTTTGTTTGAGGTTAACATTGGAATCAGGCTTAGTAAAGCAGATTACTCTCCCTTTGGGGATGGGTCTCACGGGACCAGGTGAAGGCCTGAATAGAACAAAAAGGCTGGTGCTTCATGAGTAAAAGAGAACTTCTTCTGCCTGATTTCTGGGAGATGGGGCATAGATCTTTTCTGGACTTCTGACTCAAATTGAATTATTAGTTCTTCTTAGGTCTCAAGCCGTTTGACTCTCTGACTCATATTTACATCATCAGATATCCTGGTTCACAGGCCTTCATATTCAGATTGGAAGTGCACATTGATTCTCCTGCACCTTCAGCTTACCAACCACAGATCTTGGAACTTCTCAACCTCCATAATTGTGAGAATCAACTTCTTTAATGAATCTATCATCTATCTATCTATCTATCATCTATCTATCTATCTATCTATCTATCATCTATCATCTATCTATCTATCATCTATCATCTATCATCAATCATCTTTCCATCCTCCCAATTATTAATAGCAATATCTGACATGAAATTACATGCAAATTTTAATTTTCAATATCTTTGTTTTCTAAAATGAGTATGATTAATGTTTTTTAATGTTTTTTAGAATAAAAATAATAATGGTAGTTTTTCTTTCTTATTACAATATCTCAAAGAATAGTGTCTATTTTTGACTTAATGTGTCTTCGCAAAATTCATATGTTGAAGCTCTAACCTCCAATGTGATGTATTTGGAGATGGGGCCTTTGGGAGGTAACTAGGTTCAGGTGAGGTCATGATGATGGTGCTTCTTTGATAGGATTGGTGTCTATCAGAAGAGGAAAGAGTAGAGCTTTTTCTCTCTCTTTGGCATAAGATACACAGTGAAAAGGCAGCAATCCACAGCCAAGAATAGGGCCTTCCCAGAACTGGCACACTAATCTTGCACTTCTAACCTCCCAAACTGTGAGAAATAAATTTTTATTGTGTAAGCCACCTGGTCTATGGTATTTTGTTATGGCAACCTGAGCTGACTTAGGATGCATCATATTTAAAAAGAAACATTTTAGGTAAACAAATGTGGTTAATTTTTAAAATAGAAGGCAAAAGAGCATAGTGGAAAGTGTGTGATATTTGGAGTACTGTGACAAACTGGTTTTAGTACTAGTTCTGTCAGTGGACTTTGGATCAGTGACTTAGTCTCTGAGGGCCGAGGAAACTTATCCTAGTAACACCTGTCTCAAAGCTTTATAAGAAATTGTGAAATAACAGATTTAATGTGCTCACCCTATTGTAGATGATCAAATCAATGCAAGTTATTATATTTAGACTATTCAAAATACATCCTAACAAACATAATTCTATTTATATTTTACATGTTTTTCCCATTAAAATAAAAGCTCCATAATGGCAGATACCATTTGTTTTATTTATATCTGTATGCTCAGAGAAATATTTGGCACATGGAAAGTATTCAATAAATGTTTTTGAATAGGTGCATGAATGAATAAAAATTAGGAAAGGAAAATCCATCTTTATGTTTATATCTTAGTTAGAACAATGTCAAATAATAGCAATTAATTAAATATTGATATTGAAGTGCCAGTATTTTAATTGAAATGCATCCCTTAATACTGAAGATTTTAAGGAACTCAGAAGAGTGTTTATTATTTGACCTATTAAGAAGAGTCAGAATTGTTCTTTCATTAACAAATCAAAGCTCTAAAAAGGAAAAAGAAAAAGATGAAAGAAATAGGAACTAAGGTTAAGGTGATAAATTAATGCCAAAGAACTTTATAACCACTGATTAATTTCCTGTTAGTCCAAGTACCCTATTATTTATTATAATTCTAAACTAAGATTTACTTAGCCCTTTCTAAAAGATGAATGACTTCAAAATTATGTCCCAGGATCTATTTCTCTTATTACCTAGCAATTTTCTCCTTCTGACTCATTTTGGAAAAAAAGCATATCATTTATATTATATATGTAAATATATATTTATATACTCACAGTTGCATATCTATCATTTTAATAGTTGAGTTAGTTATCAAGTCTTGATTATTTTAAAAATATATTTTTAAGCTGTAACTCCATATTTAAACCATAGCTCAATTTCTTTTCCTGACAGATAAATTGCCCTAGGAAGTTCAAAGAGCAGCAAAAGAACATTTAACATTTGAAATTGTGTTCTTTAAATTATAGATTTAGGACCTTGGGGATGAAAAGAACTTTTAAGATCTCTTTGCCTAATCAGTAAAAATGAATTTACTTTACATAAAGAACCACCTGTTCCAAATTGTTATTTAGCTACTATTTAAATATCTTTGGCGATGAAAGTTCTATAAGGGAATTTTTTTCCTTGGTACTATCCATAAAACCTTGAAAAGGGTTTGCATATAGCAAGGACTCAGTAAACATTTCTTGAATTAGTGAATGGAAAACGAATTACTTTCTCAAGAAAAGCTAGCTTTTAGTCTTTTTTTAAAGCTTCCTTAGTGATATTGTAAAAAAGGAGAACAAAAATGAAAAAAAAAATAAGAAAAAAAGAGGTACAATGCCCGTGGTGGAAGAAAAATTTGAAAGAGCAAATACTACGTGGAATAGTAAGTCATGGATATCTTTTCTCATCAATAAATATAGCTCAATTACATCATGTTTAATAAATAGAAAGGATCCTTTAGAATGTACATATCATACATTATCTTGTCAATTCTCCTTTGATTAATATTTACATTGTAACACATTTTTGTTGTTAATAATAACATTGTGATAAATATCCTTGTCCTTACATTGTTTCTTATCCATGTGATTAAAAAAAGGACTTGATATAAATTGTAATATTGCCCTCTAAAAAGCTCAGATCAATTTATATACCTGCTGAAAATGCATTAGATGCCAACACTGGGCATATTCTGGGAGTTTTAATCTCTGTATAGCTGATAGGTGAAAAATGGCATTTCACTGCTAATACTAACACATGCAATGTAACACAAGTGGTCAGTGGTGTGGACTTTGGGCTCAAGCTGCCTAGGCTGGAATCCCTACTTCACCAATCAATACATATGGAGCCTTAGCCCCTCTGAGTCTCAGCTTTTTCACTCATAAAATAGAGTTGGAAAAGATACGTACTATATAGTTACCTCCTGGGATTCAAGGAGGTTATGTATGTTTAAAGCTTGGTATAGTGCCTCATGTATGGTTACATGTTTTTTTTCAAGTTGTTTATGTTTTTTTTAATCATGATTGTTATGAATATTAAATATATTTTCTTGTCTTTATAATAATATCCTTAGCTAAAAATATTTTGGTTTTCATTTATGTGCATGTGTGTGTGTGTGTGCATGTGTGTATGCTATCATCTATCTATCTATCTATCTATCTATCTATCTATCTATCATCTATCATCTATCGTTTTTTTTTTAAAGATTTTCTTTTCTATTTGAGAGAGATAGTGTGTGTGCAAGCAGCGGGAGGAGCAGAGGTAGAAGGACAAGGCAACTCCACATTTAGCACAGAGCTGGAGTCGACTTGGGGCTCTATCCAATGATCTTGAAATCATATGCTAAGCCAAAATCAAGAATGGGGTACTCAACTGATTAAGCCACCCAATCTTTCCTATCTATTTAATATATTTAAGATAGTAGGAAGCATGCGCTTTTTATACCATACTGATATATTTTTTTTTCCCTCGGCCATTGTACTCGTTTGCTAGACCTGCCATAATAAAGTACCACAGACTGGGTGACTTAAACAACAGAAATTTATTTTCTCACAGTTCTGGAGGCTGGAAGTCCAAGACCAAGGTATTGGCAGGGTTGATTTCTCCTGAGGCTTCTTCCGTTGGCTCCTACAACTTCTCATTGTGTCCTCACCAGACTTTTTTCTTGGCCTGCATATTCTTGACCTCTTATCCTCTTCTCATAAGGAAAACAGTCAGATTGAATAAGAACCCCACTCTATGACTTCATGTAATCTTAATTACCTCATTAAACACCCTTTCCAAATATGGTCCCAGGATTATAGTTTCAACATACAGATTTGAGAAAAGGGGGACAATTCAATACATAACAATTATTTTTACTAACCATTTTATTCCCTGTAATATTTTTGCCTTAAGGAAGTTTCTTTTAAACATTTTAATATAAGCTGAACATCCATTAATATGAATTCACAAATGACAAGTGTGCAATTCAATACATTATGAGAAAGTGAATGGATTTAGGTACCAGTACTCAGGTCAGAAAATTGAATGACTACCACCAAAGAAGCTCCTCACCCCACCCCTTAATTCCTCCTCTTAAGCACAATGCCTTCCTTCTCCTCTGGTGTGAACTTTAAATAAATAAATTGTATAGTGTTTGTTTATTTGTGTCAGATTTCTTTTGGCCAACAAGATATTTATGTAATTTGTCTATGCTATTGCATGAAGTTCATAGTTCATTCATTTTAATTGCTAGGTAATACATGTTTGAAAAAATTAAAACTCATTCATACATATTACTTTTAACTTTTTTGTTATTTCTAGTTTTAATCTATTAAAAATAATGCTGCTATAATAAGTTTTATGCATGTCTATTGTTGCACTCATGCACACATCACTGTTTGATATGCACTTCAAATGAAATTGTTGAGGCAAAGGCCATGTACTTGATCAAATATATAGGAACGTATCAAAGAATTTTCCAAAGTAGCTGTACAAATTTGCCCTCTCACTGGCAATGCATGAGATTTCTAATGGGATTATATCTGCAACAACTATTGTCAAGCTTTTTCACTTGGGCCATTTTAATGAATGTGTAGCGCTATCTATTTTTTGGTTTTAAGTTAAATTTTCCCTGATTAATAATAAGTTTGAATGATTTTTCTCATATCTAGCCCTTTGAGAAATACAGAAATTTTAAATGTTTATGTAGTTAAATACATTTATTTAAAATTCATAGTTTTAAAACCATAATGAAAAATTCTTTCAATCTAAAGACTTTTTAAAAATTTACTCATGTTATCCTCTAGCATTTTTATGTTTTAATATTTTACATTTAAATGTTTGATCTTCTTGGAATTAAGTCTCAGAAAAATTTGCCAGTAGGAATCAGATTTAGGTTAGTCCAAGTACATTTTATTGGTTGGGCTAATCTTGGCTGGGTTAACATTAGTTTTTTCATCCACTAACTGAGATTTTGACTTGTCATTGGTGTTGATTCTTCTTTCTGTAAGTATGTTATGAAGCATCTGCAGAAAGTTGACATATCCATAGGATGTATGCAAATATATTTTGCTTTATTCCTAGAAGTATTTCCCTTATTTAGTGGACCATATTTTCAGCATTATAGGGTCATGACTTTTCTTGAGCTAATTCAACCTTTCAGTTTATTTTTTACCTCACTATTTCAGAGGGAATCACAGGATGAGCAGGGTGTTCTGGAAATAAACTTCTCTAATGCCTCCCTATCATATATCAGACATCCAGCTGTCACTACAGTTCTTAAAATAGCTGTATTATTTTTTGGTAACACATTTTTATCTTTCTCATTTCTAGTATTTACCTACCATTCTCTGTCTAAACTCAGTCTAAAAGTGTTAAAAGTAAGAAATCCAGGGCACTAAATTTCAAATTTCTTTATGTATGATATTCTATAATTAGTTTTATAAATCCATCTAATGTTCTAGATCCCATAATCTTAATCAGAGAATGAAATATTTATTTAACAGCCTCACCTAGAAAAAATAGAATATCCTTAATTATTTAGTACTCACAAGGTGTGCTAAAAGTCAGTATCTTCTGAGGTAATTATGGCTGAAACAAAGTAGGGCTCAATAAATAATTTTGAATGAATGCATGGACTCAGCTCATAGTGGGAAATGTGCTCATGATCCTTATGAAAACACCATTAATCTAGTTCATAAATATTCATATGTTTGGTATATTGTTGGAATTTGGACCATGAAAACAAAAAAGGAGGAATAGTGCCAAAAACACATAGCTAAAGCCAAAATTGCAATTAAATTTTTTGGAAAGGAATCAACATTTTAAATATACCCTTAGAAGAGAATAGGTAGTTAGCTATGTATGGACCAAAAGAAAAAAAAATCAATGTTATATAAAAATCTTATTTATAGATACTTCAAAAGAGCCCTTTTGACACTCATTCCTGTGATCTAACTTTTCAAGGACAAAGTATGAGCCTCAGCTCTGATAAGATCTCTTATTATACCTTTCTGGGACTTTCTCTCTAATCCTTTTTCTCTCAAGTTGAATCAAGTATTCTTCCTTTTTGCTCCAGCACTGTCTTGTGTCTCTATCTGAAGTTAAAATCACCATAGTTTTTAAATAAGCAGTAAATGTTTTTGTGTCTATTCTCCACAGAAGTCTCTGAGGGCAGGGACTTCTCTATCTTTGTGCTCTTAGCACTCTGCATAATATTTAACACATTATAAATCTACTATACATAATTCTTTAACAGAAACAACTTTTGAATTGAAAGGCAGAGCATAGTAACTCCAGTATGAGTAAATTGAAGTAAAAGACTTTCCCCTCTACTCACATACTCTATGTTCTCAACATTCACCTGTGTTCTAGTATCCTAAAGATAATTGACAGTAAGTAACATCTATTTTTCATTTACTATGTCCAGGCCACATGAGAGGGGATTTTGGTTTCCTAGGGCTTCTATAGCAAATTATCACAAAATTAGTGGCTTAGAATAATGTGAACTTGTTCTATCATAGTTTTGGAGGTTGGAAGAGTCCAAAAACAAGGTATAAGCAGATATTTTGGCCACACCTTATATCTGTGCTAAAATCTGGAAACTAAAAAGAAATTACAGTTCTCTCTGTGATTCTTAATCAGAGAGGTTGGAAACTTTCTGCCCCATGAAACCCTCCTCCACCTCATAAAAAGCTTGCTTTTTGAGTTTTAAAGCCCCAATTCTAAAATGTTTAACCTGGAACCCTCACATGCATAAATTATGTATCAGTTTGTTCATGTTTAAGATAGGGATTTTTACCTTACATATTGACAATGAGGAGTAAATGTGGAGACATAATCAATAAATAATGATAACAGCTACCATTTGCTGATTTCTTATCATGTGCTCAACACTGTACTCAAGTCTTTCCATGCATCGTTTGTATATCCCTGTCTCCCTTCCAAGTACTAACCAGGCCCGACCCTGCTTAGCTTCCGAGATCAGACCAGATCGGGCGCGTTCAGGGTGGTATGGCCGTAGACTGTATATCCCTGTCAAATGACTGAGCTTCATAATAGATTCCTCTTTTCCATGGAGCCTGTATCCAAAATATGGTTCAGTATAATGTGAATAAAACAAGATACTTTTCTCCCCAGAGTCTTTAAGGAAGCATATTCAGTAAATCAGTGTTCCAAAAAGGGGAAATAGGGAATCAACATACTAAGAATACAGTAAGATTTAGATACCATAGTTATTCAAAGCAGTGAAGCCATGGGGCAAGCGGAATGGTCCAGGCATCTCGGTGCAAAACCTGGTTTATCACTAACGTGTGATGGTTTTTCTGAAGCCAAAAAATGTTTACACCATAAGAGAGGCATCTGTAATATGGAGATAAGATGCTTGCCCAATATTATATAAATATATAAAATATATAAAGCAGTTTAAGACATCAAAAGTACTATAAAAATTCTATTAACAACAACAACAAACTACCATTGAATGGTTTTTAAAAAGAGATAGTCTAGGGAAATATGACGTATTTTGAAAGTTTAGCAGATGGGAACAAAGTAAAAGCAGTTGGTTGTGGTGGTTGTTCACGATGTTGCTGTTGTCTTGCTTCTAAATTTTTTCCAGGTTAGTCTTTTAAATTTTTCATACCTGGAGTTGAAGAAAGTTTTAAACTTTGCTTTATATGTGTGTTTTTTATGGGAGTGAGAGATAAAATTACTCAAAATAGCATCTCCCATCAAATATTTTTAATATGCTGTTAAAAATAGTGTTATTGTTTTTTCTATATATTGTGCTCTGCTCACCAAAAGTGTTGATACCATCTGTCACCATACAACACTATTACAATATCATTGACTATATTTCCTATGCTGCACCCTTCATCCCCATGACTTATTCATTCTATAACTGTAAAAATAAGTGTTATTTTTCTAATAATATTACACACCAAGAGACTTAAAGCCCAGAAAAAATGATGCTGCCAGTGATTTTAGGTACAGAGAAGTTTGTCATTTAGACACCAGAATAAATCCAGTAATGATCAGACTTCAAATAAATGCATATCAAACTTCAACTATGCTGTATTCTAAAGATTCGGATATAATATATTTTAAGATTCTATTACCACATTATATTTCATTTAAGCATTTTATTTGAACTATTAACTTTAATTTAAAAATAGGCAACTTTATGCATTTATTTCTATGTTGTTTGTTTTTGACCTAGTAGATCAATAAGAGAGAAATACATATATGCTAACATAAGTTTCAATCTTTTCTCCAAATTTTGTCTTCAGTCAAAATCTTTTAGAACTTTAAAAAAGTTAAAGCAAAATTCCATTTTCACTACTTTTTTTTATTGTTGATCCCTCAGAGCTTTCAGATAATAAGCGAAGCGGGAGCTAGAAATGTTGAAATACTGTCAACCAGGTTTTCTCATTGAATTTCCAATCTAAGCAGAAATCTCATAAGGAAACTGCTTTCACAGTATCTCAAAAAAGTGTGGGGAGTTTAAATAGAATCCCAACGTTTGGATTATTACTTAAAACAATCCCCAAGTCACCCAAGGTTATCCATATTGTCATTTAGTCCTTTCTTTATGGTACAAAAGGGATTGTATAAAACATTTTCATAACTGTATGCAGTTAGTAAAATACTAAATTTGTACATCTTAATACATTGGTAAAACCAATATAGGTCTTCATAAAACCTAATTGAATTGGAATTTAGCAAAAAAAAAAAAAAAAAAAAAAAAAAAGTCAATGTTCTCAAGTTTCCTTATTGTTTACTAATTATTTAGTTCTCTATATATTTAAGTTTGAGATTTCTCATTCTTTAAGAGCTCATGCTGCATTTTAGTTTGTTAATCTGATATCATTTTAGTTTGCTAATCTAATATCAAGATTTTTCTCCTATAAACATTGCATATGAGAAAAAGGTTTTGAACTACTCTAGCATATCTTGTTCTCCGAATCTGACCTTAAAAATAGCTTTTGAAAAACTGTGAGCAATCCTGCAGTAAAGCAGCCTTCTAAATTTATTTAACACAGGATTTCACAAAGTTTTTAACATGAGACTTTTTTCTTACATATGAATTCTCATATGCAAGAAATATTAATATTATTCTTCATTAAAGATATACATTAATGTACGTATTAATATGATTCTTCATTACAAAAGAATAGTTCAAGATGGAATGTTCCTTTTCCTCTCCCCTGAAACCCTGTTGAAATGTCAATGAAAGGTGAAAAAGGATTCAAATGCATAGTATGGAAGAGAAGGTAGTGGATGTTATCAGTTTATACAAGTTGTTATTGGATTTGTGGAAAATGAAAAGTAGATAGAAGGGTGTTAAGGTATAGTTAGAACAGAGGAGGAAAAACCCAGATGTCTCTGACAGACACAATGAAAATGGGTTTGTTTTATTTTCAGGTCCATGGAGAGCCAATACGCACAGAATTCTTGGATAGAGATTGCAGAAGAAATACAGGATGACCAGAAAAAAGCTGATTAATAGGGAGTCCACAAAGAGCCTTGCTGGCTTTTAGTATTTCCTGCCTCTGTGTGCTGAGTCACTCAGAGTTCAGCCATTATTCCCAGACAAACACCAGAACGCTGTTTACATCCTATTACACATTTGAGGACAAATTGAGATTTTGATATTATCAATGTTCTAGCATTTGGGATGATTGTGCTCACCTGTTTTCCAGTTGTGTACCACAGAACAAAGATTATCAGTTGAAATCTATGTAAGCAGATCCTCTAGTAAACTCTCTCATAGGTGGAGGGCTGAGGCAGCTACAGAAGAAGAAAGCTTACCCATACAGCAATGAAAAAAAATCCAAGCTAACTGCTAATATGAGTCAATTGAATCTTCATTTTAAAATAAGAATAGAAATCTAAAGTGACAGCAGATATTTGAGGAAACCGGAACAAAATTGAAGAATCTAAATGAATAAAGAATATGACTAAGCTGAAATAGTAATTCAGAGTAGAGAGAAGAATTTCAAAAAATTATAATTAATATTCTTTTAGAGATATGAACATATTCATTGAAAACCTAGAAATCTATCATGAAAAAAGAAACAGAGGATAGGAAAGAATCCTTTAAAATTAAAATGTTATTTCTTAAAAAAATTAAAAGTCCATTAAAAGCATGAAGGTAAAAATCAAGATATTTTCCAGAATATTAAGCTCAAAAGTATTAAGTCAGAAAGTATGGAAGAGGAAGAGAACAGGTAAGAAAAAACAAACTGACAAATATCAATTTAAGAGGTTCAGTAGTCAAGAAATTGGGATTAAAGAGAGAACATGAATAACAACAATAGCAACAGTAATAATAATGAATGGAAGAATGTTTTCAAGAGTTTAAGATAAATCTTCAAGTGATGGGGGCTTTAAGTGCTAAATTCAGTAAATGAAAAATGACACACATAAATTTTCAGAAATATAAAGACAATTTCCTATATAATGTATAATCTAATCCTGAACAATTTTCTTGATAAAGAGGTGCCACTGAAACTACTCCATGGCAATCAGAA
Organism: Vulpes vulpes; assembly: GCF_048418805.1. Taxonomy (NCBI): domain Eukaryota; kingdom Metazoa; phylum Chordata; class Mammalia; order Carnivora; family Canidae; genus Vulpes; species Vulpes vulpes. The sequence continues at coordinate 101,801,416 of NC_132784.1, read as the reverse complement.
TAACCCAAGACCATCCCAGACACAGTGTGACCTCTGGTAACTCTATCTGTAGAGGAACAAAATTGAGATTGTCATTTAAGTTTCCAAGAGGAACACTAGATATTAAAAGATAATACAAATGAATTTTCAGCAAAACTATGGAAAATGACTACAAATCATTATAAAAAAGTCATTATAAAAATTTCTGGAAATTAAAAGAGTTCAGCATAATTTCAAATATATATATTTCAAATATATATTTTCATCAATATATAGCCTCAAATTTTATGAACTTTTTCTGAAAAAAAAAGTCTGTATAATAATTAAATGGAAACAATAATCCAGGAAGAGGAATTATAAAGATAAAAGAAACAGTAGAAACTAAGGAACAGAAATCCTAGATTAACAGGTCATTCCCTAGAGCAAATATTTTATGCTTTAACAGGAAGATGTAGGTCTCTTATAGGGATATCCTTTTGAAGAATGTGGTCACCATGTAATAAATAATTTAGTTAAAATAAATGATAATGTTAAGGATATAATAAAGGTCGGTGCTTAGGGAAAAGGCAGGTAATGATAACCCCTGGAACCCATTTAAAATGCTATTCAAGAAAATTGTGGGCAAAATATGCAGCACTTTAAAATGTGGCATACCTTTCATCTATTCAATTACTCTTATAATGTTATTTTTTAAATGGCACAAGGTAAGTGTCATAGGGTAATAGAGTGATACTTGCTTTCTTGTATCCCTATCCCATTACTATGCTTGGTTGTAAACGGAACTTAGAGGAAGGAAGAATGTATTTAGGGGAAATGTGAATGAGCTAAAGCTTTATTTTTCAAAATTGAGATTTAATATTTACTGTCTAAATTTTGATTAACCAAGAAATAGGAATATAAGCATATTTAAATTTATAAATGACTGTAGATTTACTAAGAGAAGCATTAAAAATGCTTGACTTTGGTGGAAGAGAATTTGAGTTAGGTGAGACAGTTTAGAACTTTCATTTTTACACTTTTTTTTCAATTGTTTGCATTTTTCTTCTTTTAATCATCTGTTAAATTCATGTTTTATAACCATAATTTTAAACTTAGAAATAAAATTATCCAAACTATACATTAATGCATAGTTGGATGAACAGAATCCCACTATCCATACTGTTTTGCAATATGTTCTTTTGTTTAATTTACTTTTATTTTTTTAAAGATTTATTTATTTGTTTGAGAGAGAATGTGTGCACATGCTCGAGAGCCTGTGCAAGTTGGGGGGGAGGGGCAGAAGAAAAGGGAGAAAAATGAAAATGCATCCTTACTTGAAAACATTCTATTTTGGATTATCATTATACCACTTAATTTACAGGATAAGAACTTTACAACAGCATAATAATTCCATTGTCACTCCCATTCTCTGTGGTCATCTCATGACCCTGAGACCATGACCTGAGCCAAAATCAAGAGTCAAGCCCTTAACTTACTGAGCCACTAAGGTTCCCCACAATCCGTTTTTTAATTCAATTGCATATTTTGGACAGTTTTCCACATCCACACAAATAGGTCTAACATCCACCTTAATAGCAGCATGATTTGACTGGGTCACATTTGATCAAACATTTTCCTTTCTCCTCAGAATATAGATAGTTCCCATTTATTTGATATTATAAATTGTGCAATGCATACATGTGTGCATTTGTCATTGCTCACTTTGCAAATTTTAATTTAGGGTAAATTTATGGAAAAGGAAATATCAAATAAACTGATTAGAGCATATATATTTCTACACTACTTTCCAAAATAATTTAAACCAATAGAGACACCCCAAGTGGCATAAAATAGTGCCTGTACCCACATATCCATATTGACAAACTTTAATATGCATCAAAATAAACTGGATGACTTATTGCAATACATGTAGCTAGGCCCTACTTACTTCCAAAGCTTCTACCTTTGGACATGTGGATAAATCCTGGTGATTTGTATTTCCAGCAAGCTCCCATGTAATGCTGATGTTGCAGGTCAATGCACTCTTATTTTGTGAGCCACTGTAGTAGAGATTAGAAAATGCATTCTTGGGATGCCTAGCTGGCTCAGTCAGTAGGACATGTAGCTCTTGATCTCAGGATCATAAATTCAAGTCCCTTGTTGGGGGTAGAGCCTACTTCAAAAAAAAATTGTTTAACAAAATAAAAAAAAAATGAAAATGCATCCTTACTTGAAAACATTCTATTTTGGATTATCATTATACCACTTAATTTACAGGATAAGAACTTTACAACAGCATAATAATTCCATTGTCACTCCCATTCTCTGTGGTATTGTCATTTATTTATATAGATAGTATAATAGTGAAACCCACACTATGTTACCATTTTTTTTTAATTTTTATTTATTTACAATAGTCACAGAGAGAGAGAGAGAGGCAGAGACACAGGCGGAGGGAGAAGCAGGCTCCATGCACCGGGAGCCTGATGTGGGATTCGATCCCGGGTCTCCAGGATCGCGCCCTGGGCCAAAGGCAGGCGCCAAACCGCTGCGCCACCCAGGGATCCCCCTATGTTACCATTTTGCTTCTGATTATTGGTAATCTCATGGTGATGAAAGGGAAAAAGAGTCTTTACATTTACCCACATTTCATCCCGGTCAATACTCTTCATTCTCTCTGGTAGATACAGGCTGCTCTCTGGCATGATTTCTCTTTAGCCTGAAGAAGCCCTGTTAGCCTTCCTTGTAATGAGAGTCTCCTGGAGAGATAGCCTCTTAGCTTTTGTATATTTGAAAACATCTTGATCTTTTAATGGTATTTTTAAAGGGTATAGAAGTCTCAGTTGACAGGTTTTACACATTTTCAAAATTTTTCACTTATTACAACTGAAAAAACTACAGTTTCTATATCTGGAAGCTGGGGCTTGCCTGTTTGTTCTCATTTTGACTTTGCCATGTTATCACCCTCTTCTTCTGTCTCACACATTTTACTCTGGCCATAGTGATTCATTTTCTTGTTTCCCATATACAGCCAGGGCTTTCTAAACTCACTTATTTGCTCATTTTATTTAAATCCCAATACCTTGTCTCTTCCAGCCAATTCTTGCCTCAAAGTCCAGTCCAAATGCACCTTATGTACGAAGTAATTCATTTACAATGAACCGTCTGAACTATTCTAACTCCCAGCATACTATCTGACTCTACATAATGGTGTTCATTATTATAGAACACTTACTGGTGTCACCATCTTATCTCTTCTAAACTCTGTTAGAGTTGGTGGTAAACTCTGTTAGAAAAAGAGTTATGTTACTATCTTAGTCATCTTTCTATTTCCTTAATTCCTAACATGCTTCTTCCATAAATAACACAATTACTTCTTATTCAAAAATATCCCACAGAAGATCCAATTAGCATAATAGGTATATTGTTGACTAGAATAACTTTGCTTTTGCTGCTTCATGAATTTTAAACTACTAACATAATTTTCTAGTACATTTTTCTTTTTGAATCTAAATGGAGACAATTGACATGACTGATTCATGGCATATGGCATGCCCATCTGCGGTGAATGCTGTGCTGCCCGGATCCCCCTTCAGGAATGAAGGACTTACACTCCAGTTTCTGGGAGACCTGATGGCAGGCAGCCCTCAGCTGTCGATCACTTTTAGGGGCTGCTTCAACTGCACAGAGCCACGGTGCCCAAGACCACACTCTTGGACAATCCTTCACCATAACAACCAATCAACATGACCAAGTTCAGCTTATTCTCCCCAAGACAAAATAAAATTCCATGTAAGTTTAACTGAGGCTTTACAGAGATTGCATTATAGCTTGACTTCTCCCTCTGCCCGGTTCTGTTCTCTTCTACGCATATTGATTCCTGGGGCCCTTCACAATACACCTCCTTCTTTCTACTCTTCATCTCAGAGATTGTTTTCCTGGGGGACCCAGGCTGCAGCACAAGACTATGACCAAAGCAAATGCTAAATATTAATGTATATTTCATTTGCTGGACAATATGCTTTAAAGTTCTTCCCTTCCTCCTTGCATTCCTGATCAATTAGTATGTACAATACAGATACAAACAGAACACTTTATTAGTCTAGAAAAGTAGATTTATTCTAAATGTTACAATGGATTTTAAAGACATATTTGCCTCATATTACCGATATCCCACTTATTTCTCATTAGATCATATAGTGCAAAAGAGACAAAATACGTGGCTCAGCCTAATTTGTGAACATCACAGGAATAAGCCCCAAAGCATAGTTAACATAGGTACCTATGCAGAGATCCAGATAACTGGTCTCAGCTGGCTTTTGTCAGGCAGTCTGACATTACACAGATTTAAGGAAGATAAACTGTAGGTATTTATAGACCTGGTCATAAAGCCATTTTGTAAAAACTGTTCCCTTTTCACCTGCTGACTGAAGCAATATTTGATTATTGTGGTACAGAGGATAGATCGATCATACCTTTTTACTAGAATAAAAATAAAAACAAATTCAGGAGAGATGAGGAAAAGCTTTTTGTTCTATTTAATACCCATTCAAACTACTTAGGTCTTGGGTTTTAAATTGAACTGGAGCCTTTTTAGATTTCTGTTCCTTTCATGGGTAGGAACCATTTCCCAGTTTCAATATAGAAAACAAAGAATAGGTACTAGTGTACCTACTTAAGTATACACTAGCCTTCTAGCATTACTGGAAAAGATAAGTTTCTCATGAAAGCCATATAAATTTTCTTTTCTGCTGTGCAGTACTCGGTTTTACTATAAATGAGAGCTATTAAAAAGAAAAAGTGTAGAACAAAATTCGGTGAATAGAGAAGAGGTCGGAGAACACAAAAATCCTAAGTAATCAAACTATAGTAAGTCAGGAATAGATTAATGAGAACAAAATCAGTGTTTCTGCTATGCCACTCCTAAATATGGGACTGTATAAAAAACCCAAATGAGTCACAGTGAAAGCACTCCCCAGAATGCAGATGAGTTTTGATTCAAAGGAGTGTGGAAGTCAAGGCACCCGGAAAGGAAAGAGGAAGGAAGGTATTCCACTGACTATAGGGAAAAAGCTCTCTGTCCACTCATTTCCCACAATGGGGTAGAACCTTCACCACATTTCTGTGGAATTCCCGTGAGGAACATAGTGTATCCCTTCTTGAATTAGTGTCTGCGTGTCATGTATAAGCATATACGAGTCATAAAAATTTCATTGCAGTTTTATTTTTTTGTTCTTTATTATTTTTTAAAGATTTTAATTATTTATTCATGACAGACACACAGAGAGAGGCAGAGACACAGGCAGAGGGAGAAGCAGGCTCCGTGTGAGGAGCCTGATGTAAGACTGGACCCCAGGACCCCAAGATCATGCCCTGGCCCAAAGGCAGACGCCCACCAGCTGAACCAGCCAGGCGTCCCTCATTGCAGTTTTAAATTCTGTCCACATCTTGATCCATTTCACTATGTTGAACAAAATTATTTCTGGGGTTACTTAATTTTGCTAAAGCACTATTCTGATCAATTAGGGAACGCGATAAAAGTATTTTCTCAAAATTCAACTTGCAGGATGAAACTAAAATGTTTCTGGTCATGTTAATGAGTATTTAGATAAAAACAGGGTTTTAGGTAGAAAAGTCTCTTTTGAAAAACCTAGATGTATACATTTTTCTTTGGAAATGGATGTGGAATTGAACAAAATAAGGAGAGAGACCCGGGGACCAAGATTCATTCATTCATCATTCATTCATGCATTGTAAATATTTTTGTTTTGTTTTCTTTATTTTGGTAAAAAAGGAATTTTTTTAAAGATTTTTTATTTTTACTTATTCATGAGAGAGAAAGAGAGAAAGCATAGACACAGGCAGAGGGAGAAGCAGGCTCCATGCAGGGAGCCTGATGTAGGACTCCATCCCGGGTCTCCAGAATCACACCATGGGTGGAAGGCGGCATTGAACTGCTGAGCCACCCGGGCTGCCCAGGAATTTCTTCTTTAAGATTTTATTTATTTGACAGAGAGAGAGAGAGAGAGATTGCGTGCACAAGCAGGAGGAGTGGCAGAGGGAGAGGGAAAAGCAGGCTCCCGCTAAGCACAGATCCAGTGACAGGGGGCTCCATCCCAGGGTCCTGGGATCACAACTAGAGCAGAAGGCAGAGCCACCCAGGCACCCCAAGATGTTTTACTTTGCTCATTGTTTCTGTGCTTGTCTCAGCCTGCTCCGACTGCTGTAACAAAGTATCATAGACTGGCTTGCTTATAAGCAACAGGAATTTATTTCTCAGAGTTGGGGAAGCTGGAAGTTCAAGATCAGGGCTCTGGGGAGAGTCCTCCTCCAGGTTGCAGACTGCCACCTTCTGCCTGTGGCCTCAGTTGGCAGAAGGGGCAAGGGAACTCTCTGATACCTCTCTTATGTGGCACTAACGCCATTCACAAGGCTTCCACTCTCATGAGCTTATCACCTTCCAGAGGCCTCACCTCCAAATAACATCATACTGGGGAGTAGGTGTTTAAATTTACAAATTTTGAAGAGATGCAAATGTTCAATCTCTAGCTATGCTCAAAGATTTTTCAATCAGAGGAAGCACAGTCATCGAAACAAACAAATGATTTGAATGTGATGCAGACGAACTTAAAAAAAGAGAACAGATTTAAAAGTGCACCCAAATTTGCCCAAAGCATTAGGAAAAACCAGAAAGTTGGAGTTAGGACTTTGCCAGGGGCAGTGTTTTTCTAAAGGGGCCAAAGGACCATTTGGCCTGTGCCACACATTCAAGACAAAACCCAGATGTAAAGTTTGTCCTTATCTTCAGTTGAAGCACATACACTAGAAACCTGTGTGTAAGCTGGTATGTGTGTTTGCAAAGTGTATTATTTTCTAAATGTGAGCATTTAAAATATACATTTTAAAACCTGCTGATAATTTTTTGACTTTTTTAAAAAGATTTTATTTATTTATTCATGAGAGACACAGAGAGAGAGGCAGAGACACAGGCAGAGGGAGAAGCAGGCTCCATGCGGGGAACCTGATGTGGGACTCAATCTCTATACTCCAGGATCACGCCTTAGGCCGAAGGCAGACATGCTTTACCGCTGAGCCACCCAGGCGTCCCTTTTTTGACCTTTTTAATAGTAGTATAGTGATTTAGTAAATGAAAGAGACCAACACTTTTACAACCCCTAAAAGACCCCCTAGGTATGTTACTCCTCATATAGACTTAGTGTGAATGTATTATTTCTTCTATCTCACAGGCTGGAAGAAGCTTTTCATAGTTCACTATAGAGCACATGACATTCCTACATAGGTTCACTTGTCATGAATGCACCCAATACCATGCTTTCCTGCTTATATCTTCTCATCCCACTTCTGAAACTCCACTCCTTGACCTCCACATTCTTACAAAGTATATTTCATGAGAAATTATTAAGTCTAAGAAAGAGTGTATCTAACCACATCCACTCTGAAGCTAAGTTTTATGTTAAAAATGCCTGGTACTCATTCAACAATATTTGAATGATTACTATGGGTCAGGCAATATTTCAACCTGTAATAACTAGTGAATAAGATGGGAAAGGGAGCCCTCTATCCTCATAATGCTTATAGTTTAAAGTATATTTTTTACCTGTCATTTGTGTGATTTTCTGTTCACACAAACTTCATTATTAGATAGTTCTCTGAGAAGATATTTCATACAGAAAAAAAAAAAAAAGAATTGAAAAGTAACGAACTTCCTGCTTGCCTCACAATAGGTGAGGTTTAGATTAAGCATATGAAAATGGCTTGTGACAAGATCGTTAAGAATCCTGGAAACAGAAAAATACTTAGGAGAGATTTGTTTTCTCAAGTCAACTATCAAATTTCTTTGCAAAATTATTCCCTCCAGGAGGAAATTCTCTGTCAGTAACAGTGAAAAATAACAGATTCTAAAGCAATATTTCCATAGTTTTCATTTTTGGAAATTCACTTGCAAAATATATAACTTTTCTCCCAAGGTGGAGTTCTGCTTTCCCAAAGAGGTACTTAGACAGACTGTTGGCGTGGGTACTGGAACACTAAATAGTCAGCTGGCTTTGAATTCTCACGTTGCCCACCAACACATTTGTTTTCTCAGAGTCTATTTAGCCCAGCAGGAGTTGTTATGATACCACTGAGAGCCAAGCTGCTCCCCAGTAACGCAGGATGTTTGCCACTACTTCCTTAATTACTTCAGTTGTGCATATGGCTGAGCATTTACTGTGTGTGAAGAACCTATGACGTATAGATCATTTTATGGCTAAATCTACACTTTAATCCTTTTTTATGAGCAAAGGAACTAGGTAAGAGCATGGTATATGAAAAAAAAAGAAAAAGAAAAAAGAAGTTGATTCCCTTAAATGGGAAATTTCACTTACCAAGAAGTGAGATGGATTTGGGTACATCTAAATATAAAGAAAAGGAGGAAAATATACCACCCCAAAATATGCCTCTTTGGCATATTAATTATTTTAAACTAGTTATTTTTAAGAACAGCAGACCCAGGTGAAACCCTCAAAACTGAATAGAAGTTACACTTTTGTAAGACACATTTCCATTTGTAAGGAAATCTCCATTTGGAAGTTTGTCTCCCTCACTGTACCAGGAAGAGGAGGATGACTCTAGAAAATGGGGAATGTTTTTTTTTTTTTCTTACCTCTGAAACGAACAAAAATCTAAAGAGGCTCTAGTTCGATTTAAAACCCAGGATCTAAATAAACAGTTTGAATGGGTATTAAATAGAAGGCCTGGACTTCAATCTGCACAACAGCCCTACCTTTGTTTACTGTTATTTTCCTGGTAACCCCCTAGAACTGACTCCCCACAAAACATCTTCTTTGGTTTTTAGCTGAAGAGATGTTCCAGGTGATGATTTTAGTCATTTCTGGGAGTTAAGTAACATTCTTTGGGTCTCTCTCATGTTTATATTTGCATGAGTTGCACATGTTATTAAACATTTTTTTCCCCTGTTCATTTCTCTTAAATCCATTTAATTATTAGACCAGCCAAAGAACCTAGAAAGGAGGAAGGAGAAAATCGTCCACCCCTACAGTTTATAGATGATCTCTAATTATTTAGCAATGTGTCTTAATGAAATATAGCAAACTACTCTCTTCCAGTAGAATCCCACCATCATCCTACTTCTCACTTCTCCTGCTAGTTTTAAAAGGGCACATGAAACCTGGCTAGAGAGTGTGTTTCTCAAAATTCTCTTTATAGCTTAAAGTGGTTATCTAAGCTCTGGCCAATGACATGCAGCTGGACTTAATATAGGCAACCTGTACCTTTCACCCTTATAAAGGAAGCAATTTGTTCTTCATTATCCCCTTCTCATTCCCTTAGTCTGGAACACAGTGGTGGTTGAGCAAGTGAGGCTTTTCCATTTGGAGTTATAAAGGACAATATCCCACGGATGGCAGAGCAATAAAAGGATGTATATTTATCCATCTGTGTATTCCTATATAATGTTTACAATAGAATATTAATAAAACTGTTGTATGAAAATTATTGCATTTATTATGCCTCCTACAAAATCAATTTTTTCTGTTAAAAGACTAAATTATCCTGTGCCCACATAACAGAGATTTCTTTTTTTTTTTTTTTAAGATTTTATATATTTTCTCATGAGAGAACAGAGAGATAGAGAGAGAGAGAGAGGCACAGACACAGGCAGAGGGAGAAGCAGGCTCCATGCAGGGAGCCGGACATGGGACTCCATCAGGTGACTCCAGGATCATGCCCTGGGCTGAAGGCGGCACCAAACCGCTGAGCCACCCAGGCTGCCCCAGGGATTTCTCTTAATAAAGAGTCCACTAACTTCTTAATTTTGTAAGATAATAAAATATTAATCTTTTTTTGATATAGCATGGTTTCAAAATATTGCCTTTAATAATTTACTAATGGCTTATGTTCACATCTTATCTTCTCTGGCAAGTTCTGGTTGTGTGGTTGTGCCTTTTGCAAACTCAAGTTCAAATTCAGAATACCCAAATTGTTAAGACTTCTTTTTATGCCTAAACTGTATTTTGGCTTTCTGGAATGAATGGCTATCAGTAAAACAAAGCTTTACTTCTTCATCTTATTTTTTAAATAGGTTAAGTGGGTGGGAGGGAAGGAAAAGTGAACATAATCAGGTGTTTTAGTGTTCCTTTAATTTTGATGACTTAGAAACTTTTGAGGACCCCCCCCCCTTTTTTTAACAGTATTTGCAATTTAACAGAGACACACGCATGCACTTTACTCTCAAGTTAAAGAAACATTCTCATATTTAAGAATAAACACTGGGCAGCCCCGGTGGCTTTGCAGTTTAGCACCGCCTTCAGTCTGGGGCGTGATCCTGGAGATCCGGGATTGAGTCCCATGTCGGGCTCCCTGCGTGGAGCCTGCTTCTGCCTCTGCCTGTGTCTCTGTCTCTCTCTCTCTCTAATAAATAACTAAATCTTTAAAAAAAAAAAAAGAACTAATACTGGCATAATAATTTTCTACAAAACATTTGTTTCTAGATATCTATATTGATACACTGTTGTCAATCATAGTTTTTGTTTCGTGTGGTTTTGTTCTTGGAGAAAGAGAGTGGATGTGTGTGCAAGCAGGGGTGAGCTGGAGAGGGGCAGAGAGGGCGAGAATCCCAAGCAGGACCCACAGTCAGTGCCAAGCCCAACATGGGACTTGATCTCATGACCCTGAGATCATGACCTGAGCCAAAATCAAGAGTCCGATGTTTGACTGAGCCCCACAGTTGCCCCCATAATACACTGAATGAAATAAATTAAAGGATCTGATTTATACCCTCATGATTTCTTTCCCCTTCACATATCACTATCTGTCACTGTAACAACCGGAAACCAGCAATCTCCTTCTCCTGCCTAAGGAATGAAAATTCCTTTAGTTTGTACCTCTCAGAAAATTATTTACATCATATGCAGAACTTTTAGAGACTCGATGGGATAATTGTGATTTAATTTTGTTAGTTAATAGATCATATTTAAAACCCAACCTGGACACTGTCCAGAAGGCAATATTATCACAGATTCAAATTTATTTTTGGTATATTAACTCCCAGGAGTTAAATCAATTCAGACGACTAGGTTAATTGACTTTGACTGAGCCTGCTATGTACCAAAAGAAAAACAAACAAAAAAGCCCAAATATTTATACAAGCATCAAGTGAGTTTTAAAATGTTTTGGTCTTTTTCTTTCTCTCTCTCTTTCTTTCTTTCTTTTTTTTTTTTTTTTTTTCGTAATTTCTATTAGGACTGAGGACTTTCTTTGCTTGTAAACCACATTTTACTGAGAAATTTATTTAAAGATGTGTAAGACCTTTCACTCAACAAACTTTATTGCCCTTAACCTCAAACTTCAGGAGTAAATAAAGAGTACTGATGGAATTCTAAAACCAAAAATTAGCTAGACCACCTGGGTTGCTCAGTCTGTTGGGCCACTGACTTTTGATTTCAGCTCAGATTATGAGCTCAAACTTCACATTGAGCTCCACAGTGGGCTTGGAGCTTACTTAAAAAATAAATAAATACATAAAAAATAAAACCAAAAATTAGCAAAGTTCTAAGAACTCTAAAACTATGTTCTCCAATATGGTAACCACTAGCCTTGTGTGGCTATTTGAATTTAAATTTGAATTAATTAAACTTAAGTAAATAAAAATCCACTTCCTCAGTGACACTATCCCCATATCAAGTGCTCTAGAACTATGTGTGGCTGATAGCTACCATATTAGTTAGCAAAGGTTAGAGTATATTCATCACTACAAAAAGTCCTAATAGTGAGCACTGCTCTAGAACTTCTGTGGTTTTCTAGGGAAGCCTTGATGACACAGGATCTGTCCTTCAAGTACCAGTAAAATCTTATATTCAGTTGGAGATTCTATCCTATAGGAAACAAATATGGTTAGAAATAATTCTTATAACAACAGAGTCTTATAACAATAGAGTCTTAACATTAAACCAGAAGAAGCAGCCTTTCAAGACAGTTACATAAATAGCCATTGGAAGGCCTGAGAGGGAGAGAGGAGAGTTAGAGAAAAAGATTGATTCACCCTTCCATCCCTAATGGAACAAGTTTTTATCACACTATTAACAATGATCTCCAAGAAAAAGTGTGATCTTGGATTTATATTCCCCAATTTAAAAAGACAAGGTCATCATCTCTCATTCACTGAATTTAAATGCTTTGGGGAGACCTTGAGCTGAGAGTAGTCTATAGAATACTCCAGAAGCTGACAATCTTGGTAGACAGTGACCAAGAAGGCATTAAGATCTCTCTCAGCTTGGCTAAACTTTAGAAAAATTTCGCCTGATTGATTTTTCTTAGGGCTTTTACTTTAGAAAACTTGTAATTATAAATCCTTTCTCTGCTCCTTTGAGATGTAAATCATTTTAAAAAGTCTCTTGCTGGATTACAATTGAGGACTATCATTTGCATGGACTTGGAGGCATCCCTTTGAAATGTAGTTATTGAAGGACACAGAGCACCTGCCCTCCAGTCTTTGCGGGAAGGGAGGGACCTAATTTTGGTGAGCCCCTTGCTCCAAATTGAAAAACTACCTTGTGCCATGAAGATATGAGAAAGTTTACTTTCCTTTTGGATAAAGACAATTAGCAAACACAGAGGACCTGAGATCCCCCCTAATCTATCTCTTAAAAATTCTCCAAGCCTTTGTTTCCATGGAAGTGAGTATCTAAACTTGGCCTGTGCTGTCTCCTACAACTGTCAATAGCATCCGAATAAAATCAGTGTTGTCTGTTCGTTTGCTTTGTCTGGTACACTTTTTCTTTAACAGTAGATAACTGATGCCAAGACTCGTGGTTTAATGACAAAACAAAATAGACAATTTTCAACCAAGAAGCTGAAATACTACTACTTTTCCAGTACTTCTGTATTTCCTTCTGCAATACGAATCATATTTGTTATCATACGCCTATGCTCTCTAGTGATCAATTGAAGGTAGTCACTGTGCTCTTTTGTAACTTTTTCCACATCCATCCTCACAGTCTTTAAACTGCCATTTAATGAAAGAGAAACCTCTCTTGTTCAATGTTTTCAGACCATAACCAATGATCTGATCCTAGCTATTGTGGAATGTCAGCCTTCCCCTGATCTTGCTGATAAAAATTCAAATACTGTTCTTAAACTTTTCAGAAGGTTGATTCCCTTCTTTACATTCCTCTAAGTATTTACATTTTTCTTTCATCATTAATTCCAACTTTAAATCTCAGTGCAGTAGAATTTGACCCTATGTCAACAAAATATTTCTACTGAAATCAGTACAGTACTCTCATTAAAACAGAGCCTGATAAGAATAGAAACAAGTATCAGGACTATCCTTTGATGCTCCACTCAGCTTATTTATTGCTTTACAGGTCCTATTTAACTTCAATCAGGAAATCTGTTCTTTTATAGGTACCTAAGATTACCTCACTTGTGTTGCCATAATGATTCTTATATTCCTGATTATTCTGTGGTCCCACAGTATTATTTCTTCTATGAACATAAATTTTCCTCTGAAGATTAAACAAACCAATTTACAGTATTATCTAGTGTTGTTACAGACAATCACATTAGCCCTTAATTTCCTTTCAACTAGCTGAGAAAGTATGCAATAGGAAACATTTCTAGTGTTTCTATATGGAAAAGTTCATGCCCAGGCCCATTAAAAAAAAAAAAAAAAAAAAAAAAAAAAAAAAGAAAGAAAGAAAGAAAGAAAAAAGACACTTGACTCTCTGAAAAAAAAAAAAAACTGGTCTGGACTGTGGGATATGTGTTTTGTAATCAGGTTTGGTCATCTAGTCTCCTGGATTTAGTCTATTGCAAGGACGAGTAGTTTTTTGTTTGTTTGCTTGCTTTTTTCCTGATAAATATCTGTACTGAAGTTGGTTGATGAATCTTTTGAGAGTCCCAAAAATTACTGTGTAGGTATTATCAAATTAGATGGTAACTTATAAAAGAAACTGAAAAGATTAACTTTATTCAATTAAAGAGAACCCACAGCTCCATGATTGGTAAATTCTCAGCAATATCCTGCAGCTGCTTTTATCAGTCCAAGAGTACTTTGGAGAAAGAAAACAAAAACCAGAAAGAGAAGTAGCTCTAAGAGGTATAAGCTAGTGCCTGTCCTAGTTGCTACCAACTAGACAGTGATATTTCCCTGATGAAGATGATCGATTTCATAAAATATCAGCATTCAATGAGGAATCTCCATGACTATGAGAATCATTCCATTGTCATGCTTGAAGATAAATAATAAATAAATAAATAAATAAATAAATAAATAATAGGAAGACTCTCAAAACATTACTAAATACCTCCTGTTTCCAGCTCATACTGACTATTGCTACCTCAATGACAACTATAGCTTCTTTGTCCTTCTTGACTCCTAGAGAAAAGATACCCAAAGAGCAAATTGCAGCAATTTTTACACCATCTGATCCAGAACAGACCTCAGCTTCCTTTGACCTCTTCTCAAATTAAATCCTGTAATAAGTCTCTTCTAACTCCTTTTAATTGAGGTACTTAGATTTCACTTGGTGTGGTATGTTGCCTTGCTTATTACAGAACTTCACAAACTTAACTTTTTTTAATTACAGATTTTATTTTTAAGTATTCTCTCCACCCAATCGGGCCTTAAACTCACAACCCCAAAATCATGAGTTGCCAGTTTCACTGACTGAGCCAGCCAGATACCCCATAAACCTTTTTTTTTGATCATGGGTGCACTTTCTATTGATCTTTGGCTTTGATGTGGGCAAAATACTGCCCTAGACAGAGGAATCTAAGGCAGAGATGATAATTAACTTTTTCTGGGTCACACAACCAGGTAGAGGAAAAACCAAGAGTCAAACACAAGGAGTTTGGCTGAGTCCATGCTCTCAAATTTATGCTATGCTCAAATGATGTGATGTGAATAGAAGCTGTGCCAGCGTAGTTGTTTTCAAGCTGTTGTTATTGAGTATATGAAACAAAAGAATTCAACACATTTAACTCAAAACACCGCAAAATAGATAATCTAATAGGTCCTATGTACCTCAGTTCAAAAGAGTCTAGCAATTTATTTAAACATTTATGATTATATATGTTATTCATGAAATTACAGCTCATTCTATTGCCTGGGGTCTAAATAAAATTGTAAATGTAAAGGAAATCGGTTGTACAAAAATATGAACATGTCTTATCTTTATAATCCTTTTCTTTTATCTTCATAGGAATATGTTATTTATGGAAGAATTTATATTCTAACTTAGTAACAGGAGGACAGAAAAGGTGAAAAAAGAAATAAGAGGTTGCTAAAAATGAATCTGAGTGGTGTCAGGTCAAAGTTTTTTGGCTACATAGAATTACTGTGGGCTTAGGAGAAATCTGCAAAGCAACTGACGAGGAGTGCTTAATCTTTATTGTTATTATGAATTTCTCATTCGGTTTCATTGCCTTATATTTTATGAATTTTATTTCCCGTAACTTCTTATGATACAAGATGATTATATTCTAGAACAAATATCTTTCATCCATTGAAAACACAAAATGTATTTTGCAATCTTTAGGGTCAAGCAATTGATTAAAATGAAAGGTAATTATGGATATGCTATGGAATGCATATTTGCTTTTAAGTATTTTTCCTTTGAGCAAATTATAGCTCTTTTGCTATATTTTCTGTGCCTAGTGACAGGGCAATTAGTAATCTGAACTATCAAATCTGTTTGGAGATAATGGAGCTTAACAATTCTTGTGTTATAATTGCTTTTTCAAAGCCCCTCCTCCTGCTTGCCCCTTCGCCCATCACTTACCCAGTACACTTAATCCTGTTTAAATAGCAACATGTCAAACATGTCTGCTAATCAACTGGCTGGCATCCCCATGGAGATTTCCGCAGTTTTAAGCACTGCATTTCACTGTGTAAGGATTTTTCCCAAATATTGACTTTTGGTTTTCAAGGTTACTGATGATGTGCTCTGGCACATTAATCATTCTAACCACCTTAACAAAGAAGCTCATTAAAAAGACAAATACATTTATCAAGCAAATCATCAAGCAGATTATATACTTTCTACCCATAATAGATTATAGCTGAATAAATGACTTGGGTATTTTATAATTAAATATGCAGAACACTTAATATTTTAATACTCATATCCTTCATTGAGAAATGGGGATGAATTTTATAGCATATAATTAATATAGCACAATTTAGTTGCAATTATGTGAATTAAAAATAGAAATAGTACTTTGAATATGCAAACCGAATAATATTTTGATATCATGATAAAGCATCACATACAAAGACATTTGAAGTTCAAGTGATTAGAGATTTAGCTCTGTAGAACAGCTGAGTATTTCTGGTTCCTAACACATAGTTTCTGCCTTGGAAATAAGGCTGTAGGTTGGAAGACAAAGGTAACTAGTCCTTTGCCCTCAGGCTGCACTACAACTGGAGTGATTATTTCTTTTGTCAGCCAAATAATACTTTAAAAGCTTGAAAAAGGCCTATGGGTCAGTTTCACAGGTTCCAATCTTACCTTTTGTTAAATTTCCCACCAGCCCATCTTGCACAAATCTAAGTTTTGTTTGGAGAAGTTTGCTTTTCTATCTCTGTGTCTTCAAATTAATGGACCATGGATAACCTTGGATTGCAGCCCTCAGGCAGAAAGTATTTCTCTTGGCAATGCCAGATTTCCTTATTTCTCTATTTTTAGTTTCAAAGTAAATAATATTGCCTTCTCATAAATTCTTCCCAAAATATGTACAAAATAGCTAACACACTTTTCCTTAAAAACATTGCTATCAAATCCTCCTGTGCCGCACACTGAATCCTAAACAACGATAGGCAACAATTTTCATTAAAATTTTTGTGGCCATTCAACAAGGCTTGCTGACTTTGGTGAGTGGTGTCAAAAGAAAAAGTTAAACAGATAAGAAAGATTTTATTCAAATCTATTGCAATAGAGGGGATAGAAGACCAGAACTAGGTCTGAGCTCAACCTGGCCAAAGCAAAGGAGAGCTTATAAGAACTGAGGAAGGGGAGCATGTGTCATAGGCCATCTATGCTTGCTAACTGGCTTTACCCAGATACAAAAAATAAACTTTCTTGTATCTTCACCATAGAGGTGGTATTACAACTTAGAGCGAGGGGCCCATCAGAGTTAGGTCCCTACCTCCCAAGGGATCGGGAGATAGGGGCTCTGTCTCCTTCAATGACCCTATGTCAGATATGGCTCCTCTGTCCTTGAGAAAGACATTCCTGGGTTGCAAAACTGGAAAGAGGCTTTTCAAAAGATTTACATCTTAAGAGAGCAGAGAAAGAATTTAAAATTTTTAGTTTTCTAAAGTAGATCTTCTCAGAAAAAGAAGTCAGGAAGATGCCTGTGTAAAGTTTGAGGCAAGATGAAGAAACTATAAAAGCCCTCTTGGTCATTGGGTAGGATGGGATGTTATTGCCTCATCCAACTTCTCAATTTAGCTCACATTTTAGGGTCTGTTTCTTATAAGTGTACAATCATTATACAACAAAATTCTTTATTGCGATTAAGAAAACTCAACCTAAATTGGTTTAAACAGTGAATTGATTAGGGGAATAGAAAGATTCAAGCAGCTCAGACTCCCCAAGATAGGCTGTTTCATGCTTAGTAAATCTGCCCTCTTCTGTGTGTTAACTTCATTCCCTGACCAACCTCCCCCATGATAGGAAGATTGTTTTAATAGCCATAAGGCTGTGTTCACATTCAGGAAGAGAAATAGAGGGAGTCTTTTCACAATGATTGAATAAAACTCTTGAGTCTTACACTGACCAGACTACCCTTGAATCAAACCTTGTGGTGAGAGCTCTCTATGCACAAGTTTTTCCCTGAATCAGTAAGTGTGATAACAAAGATGAAACCTCCCATTATCTACTACAATAGGTTAAGCTCTGTTTTTTTTTTTTCCAAGATTTTATTGATTTATTCATGAGAGACACAGAGACATAGACAGAAGGAGAAGCAGGTTCCCTGTTGGGAGCCTGATGAAAGATTACATCTTTCAATCCTAGGCCCTAAACTGAAGTCAAATGTTCAACCACTGAGCCACCAAGGCATCCCAACAGGTTAAGCTCTTATATCTGGATTTTCTCACACTTCATCATTTCAGTTAACCTACTCACTTATTACTTTCTTTAGTGAAATCAAAAATATTTTTTGCCTGTCTGACAGTTCATGCCATGTTCTTTCTGAAGCCTCTGCTCATTCTGCCTTTACTACCTGGAAAACCCCCTGTCCACCTTCTTCCCACTGGCCGTCAAAAATGCCTTATCACAGATGACAAGCCCTAGCTAAGACTTCTGTCTGCACCGTACACTCTTAGAAGACCAGACTATTGTCTCAGATTCCAAGTTAGTTCCATGGAAGAAGAAAACACAGCAATCAGTAGTTGGTCTAGAGTCAGGTGGGTCTGAACCAGACTTGAATTGATTTTTTCACTTATGATTTGTATGATTTATGACTTAAGCAACTCCATGTTTCTGAGCTTTGGTTTAATCTGCTGAAAGAAAGGAATATGAGTATCTATGTCATGGATTGTTGTCAACATTTAAAGAGATACTCTAGGGCTTAGACCACTACTAATATCTAGAAAGTTCTGTTATTATCATTACTATATCAGACAATACATACCCAGAGCCCTGGGTATTCATAACAGTATTCATATAGATAATGAATTCCAATTGTTTTAAACATTTTCACTTTTTGAATTGCTTCATTATTAACTTGTTTGAAAGTTCCCAGAGAACATTTTAACATTATACAGAAGCATTGTAAATCCTTGATAAATTCATCTTACATATTTTCCTAAATTAGAAGGGAGTGGATAAGAAGTCTCTCTTCCATCACCTTTCAGATATGATCAATAAATCAACACATTCAGAATAAAGACAAATTCAAGAAATCATCTCACCTGGTTTCTTGGAATAAAGAAATTCAAAGAAATATCATGTAGTTAGAAATTATTACTATCCAGTAAGTTGGGAGTCACAGAGGGTCGCCATTCAAAATAATGACACTCTTCCTTACCGTGGTTCTGAACAATTTGAGACATAAAAGAGCAATAGGTGGGGGAAAAAACACATTATGCTTATTACTTCAGATCAGAGGAAATGATTTAAGATAATATTAGCTAATTTATTGAACTTAACTTGAGCCTTATAATTAGGTAGTCCTCACTTACTCTAACCTGAGAATAAATAAAGGCAGTGTTGAAGGAGGACAGTTCTCCAGACTAGCAGAACCACATTCCTACTCCCCTGATGCTACTGGCTCTTCTGAAGAAAACAGAGCTCACAAAGAATGGGCGTCCCTCCCAACCTGGCAGAGATCTCTGAGGCCACACCTGCTCCTAGGAAGGAAAAGGGAGAAGTGGCACTCTACATGGCCAGGTCTTTCCAAGCTCTCACCTAGAGAAATTTCTTCATCTTCCTTATGGTGGAATAAGTGGTAATGTGAAGACAGGCTGGAACATGTTGGAGTGGGGCAATGATGTTCCTCTTTCCTGCAACTCTATCCAAGGAGATGGTCAAATATATTAGCCTTTCTAAAAGAATACATGAGTGAGATGCAGTTCTCAGATCCAGTTAGCGCGCACACACACACACACACACACACACACACACACAGAGTTTATTAGTGATAAAGTATATCTTATTTTCCTTGAATTAAGGGACATCAAGACAGATTATTTTAAATTTTATTTTCCTTATTTAAAATTTTATAATCCATGCTTATTTTTTAGTTGATAACTTTTGTTTTAATTTTATTTATTTTTCCAGCTCCTATTTATGACAATTTTACTTGTTCCTCATTTGTTTCAGTGATATTAACAATTTCCTTTTAACTTTTTTTTTTTTAAGTACGAGTTAATTTACTGACTTTATTTGATGAGTTATGGGACAGGCTATATAGAGACAAACTAAAAGTTATGAAGTCAGGACCCGGAAAACTAAAATTTCACAAATACTGCTCTAACAGATAAGAATGATCTATATGGTGTCATAAAATTCCCCCATGGATTTGAACTAGTAGAGTCAAAACCAGGCCCATGATAGCTGAAACTATGATCACTGATGTTCTTCTTTGAAAGCCCTTTTTACTAGTGGGTGCTCTAATGGCAAACAAGGCCCAGATTTGAAGGTCTTAGAAATATAGTTACAGCCACATCTCTTATCAGATTCTGAATTTTGTTCTGCATTTTGCTGTGAAAGCGCTTTAAAATCGATGAGCATTCTTGGGAAAGATCCACTCTGAGTTGTGGCAGATGTTATAGCATCTGCTCGCACATTTTAAACTGCATTCTACATAATACAGCTCAATGCAATGGAAAGCAACATTCAAAGTGGGAAGAGCCACAGCTGTGGTTACAGCAGACCTTCCAGTGATGGAGCCTGTTGAGTAGTCGAAATGGATCCAAAAGACTATGAAGCTAGGGTGATGGAAATGCAATCACTATCCCCTCTCCACTGTCATGCCAGGTGCAAAGAACAGGGAGAAGAAGATGTGCCAACTGCTACTCGTGGGGCTATGATGGACTTCATTCCATAATGAAAATTCTTGGTATCTTCTTACTCCAAAATCTCATCATCTTGTTTGCTCCCATCAGCTTGTTGCTTCCCTCATAGACAAAATTTTGAGATCAATATTCATTCATTTAAATAATACTTATTGAGCTTCTCATGTGGCAGGCACTGTGAGACTCTAGAAATTCAATAATAAATAGGACATTTTTCCTCTCAAGGACTTTAAGCTAATGAGAAAGATAATATATAAGTTAAAAGCCATATTCTGTAACTGAAAGCTCTGATACTGGCAAACAATGGAAATTCATAAGATATTCCTAACCTAAATGTCATATAGAAAAGATAGGAGTTAGCTAGGTAAAGTCATCTGCAAAGAGCAAGTGGACTTTATTTTAAGGACAATGTGAAACAACTAAAGGTTTTAAACAGAGGAGGATAAGATCATCTCTGCCTTAAAAAAAAAAAAAAGAGTCATTAGAACTAACCGCCTTTTACTTCTACCAGCTTTTTCTGGAGAAACACCACTTCCTGTGTTAATGTACACTTTATTTAAAACATACAAAGGAGCCACATCCAAGCCCAAGGAGGTTATAGCAGACCAGGAATGAGGAGCAAGCCCCCTGACAAAGATAATGGTAAGAGGATGATAATTTCTGATTCCGCTTGGCAGCTTTGAGCTCTACAGCTCCCAAGGGCTATCGTTGGTCATGCTGAACCAGATGGAATCAGTTGGCAAACTATTCACTCAGGTATATCCTGTGATTCCATTCCCTAATCTCTGGTCTGTTTGTGGTTGAGAAAATCACAGCTTGCTCCTTGTTATGAGATAGGATATAACGGTGACATCAGTCTAGACTCAAGATCCAGCTGAAGCCCAGAAAAGACTGAATTTGAAGGAAAGGTTTCATCCATTATTTCTCCTTCTCATCCTTCTATCACCACTTCATCACAAAGCTCCGGCAAGTAACACCTACAGCCAGAGTCTGTGATTTGGCAATAAACAGAGCAGTAGCCCTGGGCCGTGTATTCAAAAGTGGGTCATTTGTTGGGGATTTGATGCTACCTGAAATTCTTAGTAACTTTGGATTTGTAGGGTTTTTAATTTTTAAAGTTTATTTATTTATTTATTTTTAATTTATTTTTTTATTTATTTATGATAGTCACACACACACACACACAGAGAAAGAGAGGCAGAGACATAGGCAGAGGGAGAAGCAGGTTCCATGCACCAGGAGCCCGACGTGGGATTTGATCCCGGGTCTCCAGGATTGTGCCCTGGGCCAAAGGTAGGCGCTAAACCACTGCGCCACCTAGGGATCCCTTAAAGTTTTTTTTAAAGTGTTTATTTGAGAGAGAGAGAGAGAGAGAGAGAGAGAGAGCAAGCACAAGTAGAAAGAAGGGCAAAAGGACAAGAAGACTTGCTGCTGAGTTGAGAGCCGAATGAAGTGATTGATCTCAGGACCCTAAGGTCATGACATAAACCGAAATCAGACACCCTTAACATACTAAGACACCCAGGCACCCCCAAATTTTATGTTTTTTTTTAAGTGAAGTCAGTGAAATGAGCATGCACAAAGTCCTTGGAGTCTCAATGTAAGTGTGGTCTCCCCTCCCACTGCCACCTTGCCTCCTTGGGATGGGTTCTCAGCTGTCCCCTTCTCTGAACCAACCCACCAAGCATTCCCTTCAGAGGGCAAGGCCTGAAACACAGAGAGGTTCAGGGTCAGATATCCACAGTAGATGGCAAATCTCTGTGTAGGGTCCTGGGAGACTAGAAAGGTCAGCTCAAACCTTGCAAATACTTTGTATCCCAAGGAGTACAGCAATAAATAGCAATTTTAAAACATCATAGTGAGAGAGAAATTGTAGGAAAAAGGAAAATATTTCTGTTTTTTGAATAAGAGATTGCATTTTAATTTCGCTCTGGTATGCACAACTTAGGAAGACAGAAATATGTGGTCATACTCAGAGCCAAGTAGCAAGTGTTCTCCTGGAATGGGCCAGGACATCCTGCTTTGATAGGATCCTCATTCTGTCCAATGCCTACACACTGAGATGGTTTGAGGCCTGATTGCTCTTATTCCTTTTGTTCAGCCTCTCTTGTTGATAGTTTATTGTTTGATTTTCGGGGTAGTAGTGTATAGTACAGGCCTCCTGGGCATACTTTCTGGAAGGGCTGTAGCTTGAGAAAAATTATAAATATCAATTGGAAGGCAGGTTTTGGTAGGGAAATCCAGCAGAGAGAAAGTATGAGGTAAGACTCTGAGTCATGATTCAGAGAGCTGCATAATAGACAACTAATCTTCTAATGTAGATGTTTGGAATTAAGATGTATGTAACAATTATGATCTTCCT
This sequence comes from Vulpes vulpes, assembly GCF_048418805.1. Classification (NCBI taxonomy): domain Eukaryota; kingdom Metazoa; phylum Chordata; class Mammalia; order Carnivora; family Canidae; genus Vulpes; species Vulpes vulpes. The sequence continues at coordinate 101,778,551 of NC_132784.1, read as the reverse complement.
TTACCCACCTGATTCCTCTGTGACTTATCACATCTGTGTTCTTTTGCACGTTTTGACCAAATAAGTCTGTTTTTACATAGCAATTAGCACACTAGAATTTAAAGAACCTATTTTTAAAATACAATTTGCATGTTCTGATTAATTTCTAAAGACCTAGCTGTTTTTCAAGTCAGAGTTTGTGTTTATAATATGCTTGTGGAAATATTTTAGACAGGAAATTAAAGGGATTTCTCACAAGAGAAAGGCACGATTGGGAACAAAGCTATAAATAAAGATTAACTGCAATTTTTACAAGCAGGCCAGTTGCCAGAATAACAAAGAATTCTTTAAAGTGTTTTATCAGTTGGTTGATTTTGTGTGAAGGAAATCACTATCAAGGAAATGTAATGAAATGTCTTCAGATGTGAAATTCAGAAATGGGAATAGGTTCCATCTTGTACACTGCATCAACTGAATAATTAAAAAGATTGGAGTAATGAAGTTCAGACATAATTGATAAGAGAAAAATGTAAGCTTCATTTGAATATGGTAACTTAATGTACTATAATTTGGTGAAATGAGGTCCATTCGACTCTTAACAGGATGCTTTATGTTACTTGTATTTCATGAAAAATAGAAAAAAATTATTTAAAGCAGTATTTTAAATAAATTTAAGGAATTAAAACTTTATATTGAATCAAAATTCAATGAGATTTTTCTGACTTGTAAAAAAATTACATTTTAAGGTTAATTTGCTTGGAATATGTATAGATGATTGTTTCTGACCTTTTGCATATAAATGTCATATTTACATTTTATAAATAATGAATTTAAGAAAGTTTACTCAGAAGCCATACAAATCTGAAACTCAAAGTTTCTTCATTTTGTTGTCTGTCCTTTAAGAAGAGTGCTGTGCATAGCTTTCTTTGGCTCCCAGAAGGATTCAAGGGCACAGGTAAGGCTTTAATAAAGTCACAAAATTGTTGTTGTCCTCAGTGCAGGTGTGCTCTGCTCCTGGGAGCAACACAGATGGGAAACAGTAGAATAAGCACTGATATACTCTGAGATTTAAGTCCCCTGGGAGCACATCATCAAGGTGAGTTTGGAGTTCAACTTGCATGGTCAGTCTCAGAAGGATATATTTTCTCCCTTCTGCATTATATAACTGTCTCCCTTAGCTCTCCTATAATTCAATAATAAGGATTGTCTGAGCTATTACATAATGGAATTTTGTAACCAATAATTATTGTAATTTTAAGAGCCATTATTAAGTGCACTTATTAGCCACCAGGCACTGAAAGGTCCTGAGGTTGAAATAGGCTCTTGCCCTCTGGACAGGACAATGGGGATGGCGTACGTTAAATAAGAAACTATAAGCATATAGTGAGAAAGAGAGGAATGATGGGATGATACTGAGAACCCAGAAAACAATGAGAGAGGCTCTCCCTGTAGAGAAAAGCAGAAGTTTCAGTAGAAAACTATTTGAAAGTAGAAACTATTTGAGAGAGAGAGAGAAAGAACAAGCAGTATGAATACTATTATAAAAGTTCAGATTTGATAAACAACACTTTAATAAAGCAATTTGTATTTGGCTTATGAAATAAATGAGTAGTAGGTCATAATGAAAGTACAGAAATATAGAGGCAAGGCATACAAGCAAGATACACACAAATATAAAATTAGGCATAATTTCAAATTATGCTTTAGCAAATATAATGCAGAGTTCTATTTCAAACTATATTTAGCTTTCAAGAGGCAATTCAAGTTAATCCTACACAAACTTGTTGCATGCCTACTGTATTTTGTATACTGCAGGTGTTACTGAAGAGAATGATGGAGGACACACACATGGCTGTAGTGAGACAATAAATGCATTGCAACGTTGAGTGTTAAGACAAAAGAGATGACTTTGATCTCCGTGTTTGGGGATTTTCTTCTTACTCTTGCTCATTTAAACTAAAATAATATATAGAAAATAAAGGTCAGTTATGTTGGTTTATAAAAGATTATTTACAAATCTTAACTAACAATACTGTAGATTTCTGAAATGATCTTGTAGGTCCACTCTATTTAGTGGATGAGGTGATTAATTTTATGGAGTCAAACAATTTTCTTAAATAATATCTCACACAATTAGAGCATTAGCTCCTCTCTTCCAGCATGAACCGATTGTCAAAAATGCCCTTAACTGACTTATGTTAACAACTGACACAATTATAAACAAAAGTTAATTCTGATTTTCATTTTACTTCATAACTAAATCTTATTTTATTAACATTTCCTTTAGGCTTTTCTTTACTAGTAAAAAATAAACTACAAATCATATTTTCCTTTTGGAATAGTTTTCATCCCCTAGGAAAAAATCAATACATCAAAATTAAATTTCAAAACTGCATTAACAGCATCTTGGAGGTCAGGTATTCTAATAGTCTCTGAGTAGAAACCAAATTATGGAGTTATTATATGTGGACAATATAATTATTTTTACCACCTTTTACTTTAGAGAATATAACAAAAAGGAATTAAATCTAGTATAAGATTCAGTTAGAAAATAGAAGTGTGTTTATCTATGTCATCTTAATACCACTGAATTTAATGATTCACATGAGCATTAGTTTTAACTTATGGAACGGAATTAGACTATGGATATTTAAAAGCTTTAGCAAAATAGCAAAATTAAAGAAAATAGAAATTATTGGATTTAAGGAATTGACCTCTCTTGCAATATACTAACTCCTTAAAGACATCAAAGTATTATTTAATAGGATAGAAGAGCTGGAAGAAATTTTAGAAATCAATGAATCCAATCACTTTCATTTTAAAGAAAATGAGAACCATAATAGTGAAATGACAGATATGATCCTCAATTTCATCTCATAAGGACTTTTCTAATATAATCTCATTTTTTCCCCAATATCTTATTCCCTCATTTATCCTTCAGTATCTGGGGCCTAACTTCTTGGATAATTTTGATACTTGTGACAATTATTAGTTACATTTATATCTTCTGCTCTATGTGGGCAGTAATTTGTATCTGCTTTATTCTGATGTGTCCTTTGGCACATATTTCTTTATGTAGCTAAGAGAGTCTCAAAGCAGGCAGATGGATTTGGAGAACAAGAAAACAGTACTCATTTTTAGAACCCAAAACCTGTTCTGTGGAAGAACATAAAAAGCCATCCTTGAGACGCCTAGGTGGCTCAGTGGTTGAGCATCTGCCTTCAGGTCAGGGCCTGATCCCTGGGTCTTGGGGTCTAGTCTCTCATCAGGCTCCCTACAGGGAGTCTGCTTCTCCCTCTGCCTATGTCTCTGCCTCTCTGTGTCTCTCATGAATAAATAAATAAAAATCTTAAAAAAAAGCCATCATAAGTTTTACCTGGTGATTCTTTGAGGATTATGTTGTCTTTAGAGAAATGTTTCTTTTTCCTTAGCTATGATGTGGCAGGGACTGCTAATTGAGACCTTAATGATTTATGTGTGTATCTTGCTTGTATGCCTTGCCTCTATATTTCTTATTTTCCCTTCTTCATTTGATTACAAAATCCCCTATATTTCCCAGGGCACATGGCTGCTTAGCTAAAGATTGTATTTCCCCATCTACCCTGCAATGAGGTTATATCCATGTACTAAAGTTTTGCCCAATAGGCTCTGTGTATGGAGGGGCATAAACAATCTGTCACAAATGCTTAAAAGGAGGCAACCTGTGTGGCACCTTCTCTTTCCCTCTTCCCACTGACTAAAATGTGGATACAGTGAGTGAACTGACTCTGAACACGAAGAGACTACATGACAGCAGGATTTAAAAAGAGATGAAATCTGGGTTTTGGAATGGCTTCATGGAGTACAGTACATCTACCCCCAGAACCCATCCTACCTACCAGCTTTTATAAAAAATATTTTATTTATTTATTTGAGAGAGAAAGAGAGAGTATGAGCAAGGGGGCAGGGCAGAGGGAGAAGCAGGCTCCCCATGGAGCAGGGAGCCTAACAAGGGGCTCAATCCCAGGACCCTACGGGTCATGAACTGAGCCAAAGGCAGGTGCTTAACCCACTGGGCCACCCAGGCCCCTGTGCCTGCCAGCTTTAAATGAAAGCAGAATAAACTTTCAGTCTAGTTTAAGCAATTATTTATTGTTTTCTGAAAAGACCTCCAACCTCAAGTGCCTATAACCTATAAAATTCTTAGAATAAATATTCTGTATGTATCCTTGGGAAAAGGTGTTTGTGTTTTCAAAGGATTCATCACAAAAGAAGTAATTGCAACACAATATGAATATGTACATAGAAAAACCTTTAACTCATTACATGGCAAGAATTTGAAAAAAGTTTTTACAAAGCAGAAAGATTTCCTTTCCTTGCCTGTCACTCCCTTCCAATTTTTCTGGATTCTTCAAAGCGTACTATTTTTCACACTACATATTGAGTTCCAATATCTAAAACATTTACACATTTGAGAGCTTAGTTTAATATAGCATTTAACTGACTTCAATTTAGGTTTATGCTGTGGGTCTTAGAGAATTTGGGGTCTGAGATATCTCTGAATATTGCTGGTCTTCTTCTCCAGGTAACCCTTCCTAGAGTTAGAAGATCTTCTACATTTGCTTATCCAACACCTGGGGCCCTTGTAGGCACTCAGTAAAAATTTCTACTGCACAAGTATTTACATTCAAAAACACATATGCAATATATGCATATGTGTGTATATATGTATATATATATATGTATATATAATTTATGTATTTACTTACAGTAAACAGTGAAGTTAGAATGGTATTACAAGTTTTCTGTTAGAGATAAAACAAATATCTGTTACTTGACTTGTTCTCTTAAGTATGTTCATCTTCAGAAAGAAACAACGTATTTTACTTAAGAGAATATTTTCACTAAGGAAATTTGTGGATTGAGTTGGGACTTCTGCATTGCCCTTTATAATAATTACATGCATAAGGTAGGCACAAGGCAGAGAATATACATGCTCCCTTCTAAGTGCATTATTTCCTTTCAACCAACTTCTATGAGCTTGATTATGAAAGGGAATCTGATCTGTGACCTTGAGCAAGTGAGAGCCACCTCACAGAGTTTTGGGGACAATTAAATTAGATACTAAATAGAAAGCTTTCTAAGACAACATTTATTATATTGAACACTTTTTAGTTCCCTTTCTTTATTTTCAGTTTTCATTACTAACTAATAAAAGAAAATTTTAAGAACTCATTTCTCTGAAACTTAGTATAAGTCAATGAACTGAGTTTCTATGGGACTAGTTATTGTTATTCATATTAGTAATATAACTCTATCTATGTTAGTAATGTGAATAATTGTAGCTACATTTATTGAAAAATTTTGTGAACAGCATGGTACATACATCACCTCAGAAAAATATTGTTGAGCTCCTATCGTTATCCTGACTTTACAAATGAGTAAATTAAAGCTTACAAATGCTAAGGAATGTGACCAAGATCCCATAGCTAATAAGGTGTTCTGTCTATATGAATCTAGAGCCCACATCATTAACAACTACAATGTACTATTTTCTATAGTGACTAGCCATTCAGTAATTTTGAAATTCATATTTTTCTGAAATATTTGACTTAAAGATGGTGAAAGTCTCTCATCTGGATAACGGCTGAATTTTCACTTTATTTTGCTAGAAGGCAACAGCAAGCATTTGTTGCTCTTTTCTTCCACCTCTGAACACAAGCAAGTTAGATTTTTAGAAAAGACCATGACAAATAACTGAATGTGGTCTGGATCAATAAAGCAGCTGCTGTAAAAGAGCCTTGGGCTCCGGAATTTCTGCTAAACTATCAACATCTAATGTCAAAGTGTTCTTTGAAGGATGAAAGTCAGACTGGTATCTTAAAAGTAATTTTCTTTTGGTATGTCAGTGATTGAATTTGAGTCACTTTTCCAAATTGTTTAATAAGACAATGCAAAATGTGATTACTCATATCTCCTGCAAATAAAGCAAATGATGAGTCCCAGAATACTGGAGGTATCTTAAGAGGGAAAAACATCCTGGTCAAACAATTACATATTTATATATTATGGAAATTTCATATACAACGAAGTGAGATAAGACACTGTTTATAGGGTTCATTCTATCCAATTTTTTTAATCATTTTTTTAATCAGGGGGCCCCGTGAATTACTGAGACCACCTCAATCCTGAAACATCTCTGCATTTTCCCTCTCCTTTCCAAGTGGTTATCACCGTGGTCTTCCTCACCCTGCTCTCAGTCGTGATCTTGATCTTCTTTTACCTGTACAAGAACAAAGGCAGCTACGTCACCTACGAACCTGCAGAAGGCGAGCCCAGAGCCATCCTCCAAATGGAGAGTGACTCAGCCAAGGGCAGGGACAAGGAGGAGTATTTCATCTGATGATTCCCGGGCCCGGAGGGGCTCATTCAGGCTCCAGTACTAACACACTATTTATTAGGTGAAAGTTTTATCTGAAGCCAGTGAGAAGCATTGACTGATACGAGCAAACCTGAGCTCCTTCTAGGACACAGGCCCAAATGCCAACATGACTGATGCCAGGGACCCAGGGAAAGCTATTTATGGGGTCTCTAACCAGGCCTTTGTAGTATAGCTGGTTTCTGCGGCTGCCCATCGAGGTGGAGCGACACCAGGCCACCATGAGTTATGTGCCCGGTCATCTTCAGTTTTCAAGGTCGAAGGGAAGGAGAGTTAGGCCCACTGGCTGCTTCTCTGTCCCCTGCCTGGTCAACTAGTGACAGCCTGAGCAGAAATAGTGTGTGGAGAAGTTCTTCCCAGGTGCTGGATACCATGGTAAAAGGCCAAGTGGGGGGGGGGGGCAGGAGACAAAAGACCCCACCCCCTGATGAATGTGCTGTATCTCCTCATCTGAGCCCTTCCTTACCGTATACTGATGCTATTTTTATCACAATTAAAAATGTTCTCCGATTCTCATGTGCAAAAAAAAAAAAAAAAAGTGAGGCTTTTTTTTTTTTTTGCTGAATCTACCTTCTCTTCTTTATTCTGAATGCCACTTCAAAAGAGAAGTTTATACCCAGCTCAAGTTTCCCCAAGAAGTCAAGTCTTGATATTATGGCTGCTGCACAAGGCTTGGCCCACCAGGGAACACTGCCTCACCTGTGCCCTTTCCATATGGTGTTCATGTACCAGCAACCCTAGGTTTCTGGGGGCACAAGGATGGACGTTTCCTGGGCTATAAAGTCTGTCTTGTCTGTTTGCTGCTGCATTTCCTTCTGCAGTATCCCTGCAAGGACAAGGACGCTGCAGATTTATGAGCCCCCTTGGGGGCCAGAGCATTCCTGGACTTCCTGGCTCCGATTCCAGCTGTAAATAACTTTATTTACTGAGAAGTTCTCCTGGGCTGAACGCGGTCTCATTGTCACCGTCATGGCTCCTTCACTCTTCCTGGGTCCAACCGAGTCCCATATTTGAAAATATTCCTCTTGGGATTTTTCTTCTTCAGACTGGAAATCCCTGGAAAGTAGTTTCTTTGCCTTCTTGAGGGCATGATGCTTAGTCGCTTCCTTCATTTGGCTTGTTATAAAGCTCCATGATGCATGCAGAGCAAAACCACCCCTTTCCTTGTTTTAGACACTACCTTTCTTTCTTTCTTTTTTTTTTTAGGAGACTAAACGGTTAGACTTTATTCCACCTTCAAACCTCAACAATAATCAGACAAACATTCCACTGGGCATCCAAAGCCTTCTAAGCTCAATGGAATCACAAACTCCAGCTCCATGTCACCATCTGGTTTAAGTTTCTTCCTCTTCCTCCTCTTCCTCCTCCTCCTCTTCATCCTCGTCATCCTCATCGGAGCCGAATGTGCCATCAGGCAGGCTGTAGACGCGGATGACCTGCTTGTTGGGGTCCTTGAGGATGAGGTACTTGCCCTCCTCGAGTTTCATGCAGATGTCAATGATGCAGCGCAGGATGCCCCAGGCGTTACTATATATATGTGTATATATATCTGGGTGTGTTTGCATATATATATATATATATATATATATATATACACAGACATATATATACACATATACACACATATATACATACATATGTACACCCACATGTATACACACACATATATATACATATATATATATATATATATATACACACACATAAAATGTTTTAGAAAATTGCATTATAACATAGAGAGAACATTATGGTTGTTACGAATATCTGAAAAAATATTAAAGCCAATTCTCATATAGTAGCATTATAGGAGCCATGAAGAGTTGAAAGGACGTAGTGACATAGTAAGTAAATTGATTTCTTTACTAGAAAGCAACAAATAATAGTAGAGAGACATTAACTAAATTCTCCATGTTGCTGGGTATGTGTATTTTCCAGTTGTGACGAGTCATTTGGCCACTAGCTTTCTCTTACATAAAGAAATTTCCCTTAAGATACTTAAGATTTTCTTAAGTTCTTAACTATTTGAGGCTTCCTATAGTCATCTTTTTATTTTGGTCCCCTTGGCATAGCAAAAACAAACAAACAAACAAAAAACATAAAGTTTCCTTTATGTTAGTAAATAGAAAGTTGTTCTTTCTGATAGTAAATTAGAGAAACCATATTTCCTTTTGTAAAGAAAGCAAGATTCCAGACCAGAATCACATGTGTTACTCCCATCATCACTGCCACTGCTCAGTGAAACAGTAGGAACAGGGGCATTGAAGGTCATTTCCACCAACTTCCAGAGGGTACTACTGACCATTTCACATTTAAAATTTGCTTTTATGACTTCTCTCTTTCCATACCCTTTCTTATTTGTGATTCTATTGCTCATCTGTGAACTGTCATTAATAATATTATCTGAATTTTTACTCTTAAGTAAGGCAACTTTAATCATGTCCTTCTATATTATGTGCTATGCTTCCATAGCATACTTCTATTGTTGATGTCTAAAGTGATGATACTCAAAAACATTCAGAAGAATGTAACTAGATGAGTTAAGAACAGTAAATTAAAAAACATAAGCAGTTCTTGCTTTTGTAGTATTTATAATAAATGCTTTTGAATAGCACAAAGAATATCAGCATGCCCCTGAGCAAATACAGTAGGCATATTTACAAATCATTCCTGATTTTTGTGTTACATTATAGCTTCTAAGTACCATCCCTCCTGAGGGGAATAATGGCTTCTTTGGTAAATGGCTGATTTTAGGTCCCAGGTAGGAAATTTGAAAGTGAGCGTAGGAGAGCTTATAATTCTATTTCAGGGAACCAAACAGTTTCATTTGAGAAATTATTTTCTTTAAAATACTCAGGCTACATTGTTAAAGAAATGATCAAATTAGAAAATAACCATTTGCCACACCTAATTAAATAATTGATTCAAGCAATAATCACCAGTCGATTAAACCATTAGATGAAAGGCTGATGTAAAACTTGCAATGGAAGGATCAAGTGTTAGAATGTAAAACCACTAGTTAAGAAATAAAAGTGGGACCACAGACATTATTACTCGCCTCCTGATATGATGCAATGCAATGCCCACAGTATTACTCATGAAGTATTTTTTCTCAAAAGATAGATTGTGAATCTAGAGCTAATCTAGTTACAGGAAATTGAAATAAAGATGTTAAAGAATCAAATTAAATGACACCAAAAGGAAGTAAGTAGAAAAAAATCAAGATATGATGCTTTCAACAGGACAAGGGGCAGTTTCTAACAATAAAGAGAAAAAATAAATTAAGGGCAAGGAGAAGGCTGGAATGCTTTGCTGTAGATCAGAGGACTTAGGAGACACAGTAACCAAATATAACATTAGGATCTTGTTTCAGATCCTTATTTGAACCTATAGCCAATTGCTGAAAGGCACTTCTGAAACAATCATGGAATTGATTATGGACTGATCCAAGATGATATTAGATACAATAATAAAATAGTTATATTATAAAATTCCGTATTTTTAGAGATACATAGCAGGGGTGAAATGACATAACATTTGGGATTGTTTTAAAATAGCTCATTAAAAATAGGTACGTAGATAAGTAGTTAAAATGGAGAAAATGTGGCAATTTTAAAAAAAATATTTTATTTGTTTATTCATGAGAGACACAGACTGAGAGAGAGAGAGGCAGAGACACAGGCAGAAGGGGAAACAGCCTCCATGTAGGGAGCCCAATGTGGGACTCGATCCCGGGACCCCAGGATCAGGCCTGGGTCCAAGTCAGGCGCTAAACCTCTGAGCCACCCAGGGATCCCCAAATGTGGCAAGTTTTGATAAAAAATGTTGAATTTGGTAATGTCTTTACTGAAGCTCATTTAACTAATTAAATATTAAATTATTCTCCCTACTTTTATGAAATCTGTTTTTTTTTCCAGAATAAAATTAACCAGTAGTATTTTGAGTTGAGTTTGGAATTGCATGAATATAAAGGGTATGATTGCTTAAAAGAATCAACACAGACCTGTACTTCCTTAATCTTACATTTCTTTAAAAAATTAGAATTGAGTTCAAAATGTAATATTCTATGTCAAAAGTTGTTGGTACAATGAACCATATACTACCAGAGGGCTAAAGATATTGAATATCACTGAATTTCATGCCTGTCTTAGACTATTAAAGCATAAAACTCTAAATGTAAAGAAATCTGTCTGCAGCACATCATTTTCCCTGTAGTATGGTGTTTTTCTAAGCACCAATAACTCTTAGGATTACGAGCTCTTTCTACCAGGAAATAACTTTTTCTAGAATTTCTCCTAATCCTCTATGCATTACTTTTCTATTTTCAGTTTTTGCTGTAACAAAGTATCACAGGCTGGGTGGCTTAAACAACAGAATTTTTTTCCCTCACAGTTCTAGAGTCTAGAAGTTCAAGATCAAAGAATTGGCAGGGTTGATTTCTTCAGAGGGCTCCTCTCTTTGGCTTGTAGGTGATATAGTCTTCTTCTAGTATTTTCACATGGTCTACCCTTTGTGTCTGCATTTTAATCTCTTCTTATAAAAACACAAGTCATATTGGATTAGGATCCATTCTGAAGACCTCATTTTGCCTGAATTATTATTTTAAAGGCCTATCTACAAATATAGCCATAGTGTGAGGTACTGGTGATTAGGCCTTCAATATATGAATTTGGTTAGGGGGACACAATTCAGTCCATAACACCCCATTATGGTCATAAATATGAATTAAGCACTTTTAAAGGAACTAAGTTTTCTGGAATGATAGTTGAAGTTGGCAGAAGGAAATATGGGACTACTTAGGCAACAAAGAAAAGTATTGCTTAATAATAGAGATGGCCCTTGCACCCAGCCTTGGATCTTCTGAGTCTATGTAAGTGAAAATCAGCAAGCTCAATTTGTAGTACCTATTTCCTGTGAGAAAAGTCCCTGAAAGCTTGGGAGGTAATTATTATACTGTTTTATAGTCAAATTCCAAGTGATCAGCTCAAAATATAAATTTAATGAGGCTTCTTTTATAATTCATCGATACTCTATTATACCCCATTAATATTTGCTTACATGTTACAGATTTTTAAATTTTCTTGTGCTTTCATTGAAGAGTTCATTTTGTTACCTCTGATGTTGTTGGACTATCATTTTTCTATGGTAACTCTGCCAGCTGTACCCCACTGCCCTGTTATGCTTTCTTCAGCTATAGTTTTATTGGGAGATTAAAGGCAAGGTTCTAGGTGTGGGTAAGTTATTTGCTGTGAACAAATCAAATCTCTCCTAGAAGTGGGTGAAATATAAAGTATAGGTCTATCAACTACAGAGCATTCTGGATTACTGAACTGACATGAGCAATGATTCTGACTTGTGAATGAATTTAGTTAAGCATCACTTTATTCTAGAATTGCCAGTGCCTATATTTAATGAGACAAATGTTTGATGGGTCTGCTAATTTGAGTCTGAAGATTAATCGAGTACTTTGTGAAAGACTAATAAATATGTAAAAATAAAATTAAAAAAACTCTGAAAGCAAGGACTTCTCCATTTTAGTAGGAATAAATCTGTCTTCGTCAGTAGCAATCACCAAGATTCATACTAATTAAATCAATATACAAAAGACAGATTACATCTGTCCATTTTTTTCACCCTTTTTAAGATTCAAATACTGTCATGGGTCTGAACAGAGAGAACTACTCCCTATGAGGAACCTGTTCATCCATGTTAGGTAAATTAACTCTTCCAGGGCACTAAGGTATCATTTAGCAAATGGTGTGTTTTGTGCATGAAATACTATCTCATGTCCTTCAAGGGCTCATTCATCTCTTTGCAATGAAACATGTACAGTTAAGTATCTTCTCACTTTCTTCCTTTAAACCCAACTAAAATGAAAAGGTCTTTGTATTTTTATTTAATAGAAGAAGTAAAACTAATTCTATGAATTACAGATAACTGTAAGCCAACTCACATATGGTGATCTGATACCAGGAATATTTTTTATTAAGAAGCCTGTGACAAAGTATGATTGATATAAAATCATCTTTAAAAGTCTAGATTAATGTATTATAGTTGATAATAATATAATAGAGGCTCTCTCTCTGTACCATATATATGGTCCTTTACAAAAGCAACAGCTCTTGGTTGGTATATGATTAAAACTATTTCCTGGATCCTAATCTCCTAGGATCGATCAAAAAGTTTTAAGATCTTATTGGGCCTCATGTGATCTGCTCTGCCTAACTTTAAAAGAATTTAACTTCTGGTAATACCAACTCCTTACTCAAACTACATATTAATTCATTTTTATACAACAAATATGTTATTTAACAGCTCATGTGACAGACACTGTGATAAGAGGTTAAACATAAAGTTGATCCAGTGAGTTTAAAGTTTAGCACGTACCTTGCAATATAGTTACTGAATTTCTCAAACACATGGAGAATTCATATCTCCCTATTACCCCTTTACATCAGGGGCTTCACAAATGCTATTTCTTCTGCCTGGAACACTGTGCTCTATTCTTCTGTCAACCCTTTAATTCATTTCATTGAATAGTATTAAGTAAGTACTATTTAGCCTTTATGACTCCAAATGAATGTTATATTTTCAGAAGAAATACTTCACAGACCACCCCTTATTTCCTACTCCACCTCTGCAAACACAAATGTTCTGTATTAGCTCATGTATCTTGTGCTTCAATCACCACAGATACTCTATCCTTGTTTAGTAATTATCAAACTGGATATTGCCACCAGCAAAAGAGAATCTTCCTAAAGTCAAGGACTTTATTTTGTTTTCTATTTTATTCCTATCACCTAGCAAAATACCTGGGACATAGTGGCCATTGGATAGCTATTTGTTAAATATTTAATATATATTTGGTGTACCATGTGACAAACAAGTTAGGCATGTATTATAATTAGACACATTTTTATAAGGTAAAACTAAGTGACAATTTCCTCTTGACAAATCTAAAAGATAAGCAATGATTGCTATGTCATAGGGACGAATATAAGGTAAGCCACATACCACCTGTGTGTAATTATTGGAATCACTTAACTGCCTTAGAACATCTAGCTTCTCCCCGAAGTGATGGGGAGATCACTACTCTTTGAAACCACCACCTCCATTACAAAACAACCTCATCTGTCCTATAGTCCTTTTCAACAATGAACAACTACCTACTTCTTTACAACTTCTTCTACCTCTTTGTCCTGGACCTGCTGTAAGAAACTAACCAGAATTTTAATCTTTTTTTCTGAAAGAAAGCTGGTCATATATCAAAAGCCAGATACTCCTCTCCTTCCGCCAAAATCCTTTTTTTTTTTTAAGAAAGTTTCTTTCATCTATCTAAAGGAGTCCTTACATGATGTGCCTTCCAAAATTTCATCTTAGTTCTCTCCCTTTAAAGGTATTCTAATTTTTCACTATCTCCTTTACACTGAATAAAATATTACTTCTTATCTGGACAATAATTTCTAATGATTATCTTATTTTAATACCCTTCAGTAGTTGCATTATGTGGATGACTTATCCTAAGTTTGAGGAAAACCCAAATATCTAGGCCATATTACTTTTTTTTTTTTTGGTCGGATTAATTTGATGGCAATCTGGACACAATTCTTAGACTTCTCCCCATTTTCTAAATTCTTCATTGAAATCACTATATGGTTATCAAGACCATTGATTTGGTGTGTAGAAGAGATTTCTTTAAGAAAACTACATTTTGTAGTGTCCAAGGCAATGATGACTAGCAGAGAAGACCTGGATGTCATCACTCTGACTGCAACATACAAAAAAGGACCCAGGGATAGCAGGGTGATGTTGACATCTAGATCAAAAAGTAAGTCAGTTGAAGAAAAATGTTTTTCCTGGCCTCTCATTCCAGAAAAATGTTGCAAATAGACTGGGGAGTCTTTCTTTAGAACAGCATGTCTTCTATTTAAACTATGGGCCCTTTGCTCCCACTTTCAGATTCTGGAAATTCATATCATTTCTTATAGCAAGAATGTAGAAAACACAGTGTTCTGACACCATTTCACAGCTATTCTTGTACTTTTTAATTTTTGTTAAGTGCATTTTAAAATTAAAAGGAAATCTTTAGGACTCCAATTGAGTTTTAGCAATGAATCTACAGTCCATTATATTTTAAGCCTTCAGACTTTTGCCTTCTTTCCTCTTTTAACATTGAGAATATGGGATACAATAAATTACAGGTATTAGATTTCTGGCAAAATGCAGTTTAGGACACTGCACGTTTTTGCACAAAGTGCAAAAAAAATCAATCTTTTCTGCTGTCATAAAGCTTATTGAAAACTGCTATTGTGCCATTAAAATTAATGTAATCGCTTTTCTCTTTCTCTCTAAGTCCTGTTGCCCTTTTGGCCAACCCCATCAGGTCACCTCCCCTTGAAGACAATGAGCCCCTTCTGGTTCTTCCACTTGAATTAAACACTGAAACTAATGCTGTGAAATGTTGCTTTTCTAATTCACATTTTACACAAAGAGATTTAATTTTCACATAAGATGGCTGAATTTCCATTTGGATATTTCCCATACTCTTTGCATCATTTAAAACCCACTGCTATAGAAATGTAGAGGGAAATGGGCTCTCTTTTTGAAATATGCCTGAAAAAGGCATCAAACCTGAAATAATTTACAGCAACTTTTTGATTTAAGACAAAACTTTTGGGGTTTTATTAGGCTTTAGAATAAGGCTTGGAAGTTATCATAGTATATTAATATTTAAATATAAAGAATTATGTATTCTATGCAATACAGATCTGAACTCAAAATGCAGTAACGATGCATTCGGTATTAATTTAAGCATTTGCTTAAGAAAACGTACCCTCATTTATAATGCTCTAAAATTAAGCTTATACCAAAATTTTCCTTTACCGATATTTAACCAGCTTATGGGTTAACTTCACTGACCTCGTTAACCCAGGGAAGAAACTTAGGGCCCACTCATCTCCACAGAGCTTTCACTGCATGGCAACTACTCTCTACAGGCACTTTGATCAGTGAGACAATTGGAGACCCAGGCTCCAGGTCCTTGAACTGGCCACAGAGGGAGCAGAAAAGTCTTCTTCTTTATACTTCTTTCCTCCAACCCCCACGCTGGTAAAATATTCATTAGCTAATATCAAATTACTAAACTCTCATGGGAAAGTGAATTCCTCCAAGGGATCAGGGACTTCTCTTGACAAAGTCATTAGTCCTTGACCCTCATATAGTAAGGATTTAGTGCGAATTGTTTTTATGGACATGCATGCTAGTATTAAAATGTTACTGTAACATAAACTGTAGTGACTTATAAAATACACCAATTAATGATGTTAAATTTTGCTTACACATTTTTTCCCTATCAGGTGCACATAGGCACTCTCATATCCTGTCAGGTGAAGAAAATCTATGGTATATTTTACTGCATGATTGCACGGCACATTCACCTTTATTTCCTTGCTACTTGAAGACAGAAACTGCTTCGACTTGTCTAAAAAGAGTATTTTTTAGTACTTGCCAAAAGGAACAAGTGGGAAATTAAAGGCACAGTTTTTTGTTCACCACTGACTCAGGAAGGAGTGAGCAATAAGCAGAAATCCCTTCTCTCATTCATTGGCATAGCATTTTATCTTTGTCCTTGCATACCTGTTTCTTTCTATCTCCTCGGTGCTAAGATGACACCCGGTCCTACCACATGCTGCAAGAGGTGTAGTGTTCTTGAGTCTGTTCCTGCACGCTCTGTCCCCTCCCCTAAGACCTTCAGTCTTCATACATGGAATCAAGATTCAAATCAACATCAAAATACAAACACATCTTTCAGGCTGTCTTAAATCATACCTTTTGCCTTTTCTGATTCATAAAAATGCACACATAACCTAAGTAAATGACTGTCTTCCTTAAGGTCTCCCTTTGATATGAGTGGTATTTTAAAATAATAGCATAAATTGCAAAAGGAAGAAAGAACTATTAAGAGATTTGAATTCCAATTAACTGTCAGTGATTGCTTTGTAGCTCTGGGTCAATTGCACTGAGAATTTCAGAGATCAGTGTTTTCTGAGGGTGGCAAAGGACAGGATCCTGGAGGCTTGCAAAGCTCCTCAATAGCCTTTGAGACTGTCAGTTAAACTTCAGTTATCTGGGAAATTTACTTAAGGAGCATACCTCATTTCCTAAAGTCAGAAAAGTGAGGAAGATTTTCTATTCCTTTATGTGTTTGTATTGAACTATTTTCTTCACTTTTCTCAAGTTCTTTTGCCCTTGTCCTTTGTCTTCCCAATCATTTGATTAATAGCAACCTTCAAAACAAAACATTTGAAACTGGTTAATTGAAAATGTTGAATGGATCAAAGGAGTACCGAAGAAGGAAAATTTTACATATCAGTCACAGAAAACCATTATCTTATAGTAACTAATACCAAATGAGGGTTCAAAGTATGCCATTCAATAGAGTATTATTTATATGAATGTACACTCTATTAAAATCTTATATGATATTATCCTATTATCCACAAAGAAACTAGGGTTTGAAATCTGTCTGTTTAGCTCCAAATCCCATAATATTAGCCAAAATATTATATAAATAGTTGGTGCAGAAGTTACAAAGATGCATACATATGTCTCTTCCCTCAAACAATGGAAATAAACATGGTTCTGGGGAAAAGACAGACAAATAAACAAACATGGGTAGTAGGCAGTGTCTTTCCTTTCTCAGTGTTTCAGAGAGAATACATGGCTTAGCCTCCCCTCTTCCTCCGAGACTTGGTCACCTAAATGAGAGCATGTGCTCTGATATATTCTCAGCCTAGGTACTGTGTCAAGGCTGTAGTGTTCCAGGGCTGTCACTGGATTGGTAAGTCTGTGGAATGCTGGAGTACAAAACCAGGATGCCACTTTCTCCAACAACTCTATTGGTAATCAAGCTGACATTTTGATTTCCACATGGCTGTTTCCTCTGTCTTCCTTCAGTAGATGTCAAATTTTGAAAATGTGGGAGGAGGAGGACAAAGATTTATTAGTCTTGTCAAATACAACATAGCATCAAAGGATAAATGCTGTTTCAGAGCTATTGAATAAAATGTCAAAGGGAGTCCCACTGAAGGGAGTCACCAATTCTGCATAAAATTAAAAGCATTTTCATAGAGGAGGTAGATTTTTAGCTTAATCTAGATAGAACAATAGTGATGATCCACAAAAGCTAGGGAGATGGAAATTTTAGGCAGATGAAACACTGCATACACAACCTGAGTGCATCCCCCAAAGTGAAGAACAGGAATGTTAAGTTCATTTTAACTGACCACATGGTGCACAGTGAATAGGATGAAGAGCTAAAACCAGAGAAATTGTGATGGCCAGATGATGAAGAAAAGGCATTTTTATTTGCTTTGCGGCAGACTCCACAAAGGTCTATCATGCAGGTAACTGATGTATCCAGAGGGAGCTATATCTGACAACAGTGTGAAGACAGCTCTTAGGTTGGAGGAAATGAGAAAGTGCTTCTTGCAGCAATCAAAGGGAGAGATGATGAAGGGGTATCTTTCATCAAGGTTTGTAGAATGAATGAACAGAGAAGATTGGGTATAAGATATATATCACATATTTTTTAAGATTCAGTGGTAGCTTGGGTAGGGGTGGTAAAGGAAATTTTATTGACATTTAGCAAATAATATATCCATACAATTTCAATTATGCCTTATAAACATGTAATTAAGCACTAAAATATTTACCTATAGTAAGTACCATAAGATTTTAGGAGGAAAAAATAATAAAAAGTTCAATTAATGTATATCCCTTTGAGTTTTATAAAATGCAAAAATAAGCTTAATACATGAATCAAACTTTAGTTTCCTTTGTTGTAGGCTCCATACCCTGATCAATCTGCTCTGCATAAAATGCCAAAAATAAAAGATAAAGTATATTTTTAAATACTTATTAAAATATTTATAAATTCACAGCCTGGAAAATAAAATAAATTACCAGAGGAGATGAAGAAAAAAAAGGAAAAAAGAAAAAGAAGAGAGAAGTAAAAAGTAAAAATAAAAAAAGAAAGAAAAGAAAAGAGGAAGAAAAAAGAAAGCAAATTTAAATCTGGAATAGGTAACAAACACCAAAGCCAGTGTGGCTGGTTCTCTTAATAGCAGTTACTGTTCCTTGGAGGCCCTGGACTTCAAGTTTTCCACATGAGAAAAGAGATAAAAAGAGGACCTGGGAAAGATGAGAAATTGTGTTTTAAGAAAATCCATCCAGAAGCTCAGTTCTAAAAAGTTATAAAACCAAGGAAGAAGAAATTCGCAATAAGTCTTCAGGAAAATAACAAATAGATTCAAACTGTCAAAGACTTCAGAGAATGAAGATGGTTCAAAATTAAGAAATCTGTCAATATGAAGTATTGGCAAGACAAATAACAAAAAGAACTCTTCTCAGCTGTGGGCTGGTGGTAAGGACCATAAATTTGAAGGTGCACTTCCTTTACACTGGGCTTTCTCCACCATGGCAATATTGACACTTGGAGCTGGATCACCATTTGGGGGGTTGCCCTGTGTTTTGTAGGATGTTTGGCAGCATCTCTGGCTTCCATCCACTAAATGATGGCAGTATTCCTAATTCCTCCTTCCAAAATGTTTCTAGGCATTGCCAAATGTCTCAGAGAGGGAAAAAAATTCCTCCCTGATTGAAAACTACTGCTCTATTTCAGCAATGTTACTTCTAGATGTTAATAGCAAAGAATTCTTGTATATTTGCGTTAGGAGGCATGCATATGCATCAAAGTAACATTGTTTATAAAACAGAAAAATAGATATAACTAGGAGATTTGTGAGTATATCTTGATACATTAATATAATTAAAGAGTGTATAATTTCAGTACGGTGTAACAGTAAAAAAAAACGCAATAATGTGTATGCAGCTCATACAATATTGAGAACATAAGAACATTACAGAAGAATGCTTGGAGTTTGACTCCATTTATGTAAAATCTCAAAAGATGCAAAATTAAGAAAAGTATATGTATTTATTTTGGATGATATTTACTTGCTAAATCTAGGACAAAAAGAAGGAAAATAAAAAGCAAAATATTCAAGATACAGACTATTCTTAAGGGGAGGGTTGAGGTAAAGGGCAGGGGATAGAAGTCACATAGTGAGCTTCAAAATATTGGTAATGTTTGATTTCTTTAGCTTAGTGGTAAGTACATGATTTTTCATTAAAACATTCTTCCACTAATTTTTTCCTAATTTTACTCATTTATATTTTATAACTCAAATATAAAAACATAATACAATACAGTTTCATATTAGTAGATGATTTGCTAATGCCATTGTTTTGTCTGCTGAGAATTCCTTTCTCCTTCTTGAAATATGCCCCCCTCCTCATTTTTATTTGTAGAACTGTTTATTCTAACCACCACTATACCCATGTCTCTCCAGTAGGAAATTGTAGTTATGGCATTTTGCTCATATGGTCACAGGAGTTATCTGGGATCACAACTAATCATGACACTTTTATTAGTTTGGTAGGGCTGTCATAACAAAGTACCACACGGTACTTTACTTTGTTTTTTTCTCACGGTTCCACAGGCTGGAAGTCCAAGATCAAGGTGTTGGCAGGTTTACTTTTTTTTGAGGCCTCTCTCCTATGCTTGCAAATGGCCATCTTCCCATTGTGTCCTCATATGGCCCTTCCTGTGTATATGCGCACTCCTGATGTCTCCCTATATGTCCAAATTTCCTATTCTAAAAGGACATCAGTCATGGAAGATTGGGCCCAAACTAATGGCCGATTTTTAACCTAATGATTTTCTTAAAAGCACTAATTCCAAATGTAGTCACATTCTAATGTGCCAGTGGTTAGGACTTCAACATATGAATTTGAGAGGGACACAGTTCAGCTCATAAGAGCAGCCATGACCCCTAGCCCTATGAAAGTTCATTCTCAATACTTTTGAGCTCTAGTTGGAGGTAAGAGCTTTAAAACTCATTGTTTCAAGGCTAGGGAGATGTAATTTTGTATCCATTTAAATACATCCTCCCTCATTTAGAGAAAACATATCTAGTTGTTGAAAGGAATAAAGAAGTTTTACAAAAAGAAGGGAAGAAAGAATTATTTCTGCAACATTTAAATCTGTTTTCAATCATTGTTGGGCTTTCTACTATTTAGCTATGTGAACTGATCCATTTCTCTTTATTGCATACATTAATCACAGTGTGATTTTTGGTAAGTAGGTAGAGTCCAAACTAGAAATTAAATTTAAAAATACTTGCTTACGGGGATCCTTGGGTGGCTCAGTGCTTTAGTGCCTCCTTTGTCCCAGGGTGAGATCCTGGAGTCCCGGGATTGAGTGCCACGTCAGGCTTCCTGAATGGAGCCTGCTTATCCCTCTGCCTGTGTCTCTGCCTCTCTCTCTCACTCGCTTTCTCTCTCTCTCTCTCATAAATAAATCAATAAATCTTAAAAAAAAAATACTTGCTTATAAAATATGGTGTACATTGAAACTAAAAATCACCCCTGTTTCTATTAGATATAAGACTTGGAAAATAGTTGTATCTGAATTTATTTTACTTTTTTTTCTACTTTTTTTTTTACTTTTACTTAATTATTGATAAAATAGAGTGTTGGTAAAATATTTTATTGCAGATGATCCATGTTTGCCATCCTAGGCATACTTTTTTGTGGTTATCCTGCCTAAGGCATGAAATCACTACTCAGATACTACAAACATGTGTAGCATTAAGGCTTCTTGTCTGAGTCATGTAACTATAATTGAACGGAATTCACAAAATGTCCATAAAAATGAGAACTGCAGTTATTAATTAAAGCCATATTTATTTAACAGTAGCTGCATTAAAAATGACAATATCTGACTATCCCAACTTATATATTTCCTTAATACTTAACCAATACAACTAGATTGATAGTAAGAATCATCAAATCTTATGAAAAACAAAACAAAACCCCATCAATTTGAACATTCATACTATCCATGTTTTTAGAAAGCTTTTTTTCTAACTTTGTAGGTTAATAATAACATCTTAGACTAGAATCAGTTTCCCTGTAAATATTATAAATAAGATCTTTCTGTTATCTTTGTTGGTATTGGAGTACAGATTTTTTATTTGACTGACAACAGATGAAAAGTAATTTATGTATTCTGTTATATGGAGCAGGATTCTAAAGGAATCAGTTGTTTGGATTACATCATAATGTAGATTTTTCATGTTGATTACTTTGATAAAATTTTTCTTGAAATAATTCTAAAACTTAAATCGCAACATTATTCCATTCTCCTTACCTTGTATTAGTAAATCTTGAAATTTCTATAAGGCTCATTTGGAGCATACCCATCTATTTATACATAAACATGCAATATTAACACAGTAATAAGCCTTAAAAAATATATAGTACAGATCGTGTTTACTGAAGTGATATCCAAATTCATACAGAAAATAAATATACACTTCCATTTAAACATGACAGACATAACACATATTTGTCTCCATTCCCCATGAAATTCCCATTAAGGGACAGTAAAATAATTTAAAAATTATAGTCCTCAAACTGAAACAATAGACAAGGAACCGCATTAGGCAAGACATATCAATAAAATTTGTGAAGCTAGAAAATAGATATATGATGATAGCAGATTTAGCAACTTGGAGACAAAATTTTAAAAGCCAAGGTGATTTATGCCATGGAATCTAAATAAGCCTTCGGATCTGGAGACATAGTTATTCCTCCAGCATGTTCAATAGTAGGACTGGGTGGAAGTCTGTATGAGGAGTATTAGGGTGCCCAGACACCTCCTAAATAACAGACTACCTAGTTAATCCTCTGCCAACTTAGCAAAAATAAGGGATGTTCCCTAGTAACTTGAATGAGCAATGCTCTCCATGAGGACACATCAGGATTGATTGAGGGCAGGAATAGGTGCCACAGTTTGCATGCTAAAAAAATGAATTTTCCCCAGCCCCTTATACCCTTGGTTCCCAGAACAATAGCAGGAAGACTTCTGGATTCTCAGAAAGAGATTGGAAAATCCCTTTGCAGAAGAAATGAGTAGTTCAACAAATGTAGATTAGTGTATTCATACATAATAAGTAGAAAGTTAAAGATTGATGAAGAGAGCAAATCTTGGCTTCATGGTAAATCAAAAGTTTTATTGATAAGAAGATACAGAAGAGGGCAGCCCGGGTGGCTCAGTGGTTTAACACCACCTTCAGCCCAGGGCATGATCCTGGAGTCCGGGGATCGAGTCCCACGTCCAGCTCCCTGCATGGAGACTGCTTCTCCCTCTGCCTGTATCTCTGCCTCTCTCTCTCTCTCTCTCTGTGTGTGTGTGTGTGTGTCTTGTGGATAAATAAATAAAATCTTAAAAAAAAAGAAGATACAGAAAAAAGTTAGCCCTCTAGCATACATGGCAGAGAGCCACAATCATCTTCCAAATATCTCACAAAATGGTGCACAGAAGCCAATAATAACATATGTGTGAATGAGTTTTATCTGAGAACTCCAATGAGTATATCCATCTCTCTCTGAAATCTGTCATTTCAACAGGTAGGAAAAGATCATCTTATCAGGATGAATATACCTGTTAACTCTTTGGAATGAATACTACATAGAATGGTTGCAAGGCACTGTATATCCAGAAAAGATCATTTCTACCTGTCACTCTCAGACTTTTCTCCAAGTATATTCCCTTCAGTGCAATGGAACCAAATTTTTCTCAGAAATCTTAAGAATGAGGGGCCCTTTCATGGCTCAGTTGGGTTAAGCAACCAACTTTTAATTTAGGCACAGGTCATGACCTCAGGGTTGTGAGATTGAGCCCCATGCTGGGCACTGTGTTGGATGTGGAACCTGCTTAGGAGCCTCTGCTTCTCCTCACTCTCTTTCTCTCTCTCTATCTCAAAAAAAGAAAAAAAAAGAAAGAACAGAAAAGAAAAAGATCTTGAGAATCATGCTAAGAAGTACCATTTCAATTTTATCTTTCATGCTATTCTGTAGTTCCCTCCCCACCACCGAAAAAAAA
The DNA here is from genome assembly GCF_048418805.1 of Vulpes vulpes. Taxonomy (NCBI): domain Eukaryota; kingdom Metazoa; phylum Chordata; class Mammalia; order Carnivora; family Canidae; genus Vulpes; species Vulpes vulpes. Next base: position 101,755,146 of record NC_132784.1, on the reverse strand, counting down.
AAAAAAAAGGAAAGAAAAAATGAAAACAAGAAAAGGCCCAATACCTTCCAGGTAAATCCATTAGCAATAAGCTAGAGAGTGCGCAGAAGTTCTTGTTGCCATTTTAGTTCCTCAGTAACAAACGTCAATGGTGAGCTAAGGTCCCAAGACATTTGAGGAAAGCCTGATATATGAAAAACTAACAACAAAATAAGCAAGCAGCAAAATGGAAATAAAAAGTATCAGTGCTAAGAGGAAAGAAGAAATTGTCAAATAAATCTGAACATCTTAAAGATAAAAAAGGATTCTATTGCCACAAAACAATAATATAGTGGTTGTTTCAAAGAAGTTTTAAAGGACAAGAGTTTTCCTAAATTAAAGATTATTAAAATAGTAGAATTTTAAAATTTCAATAGGAGAGTTGGAAGATAAAGGAAGATCGCAAACAGAAAACAAAACATGAGAGAGAGCAAAACAGAAATAAAAAAAGACAGAACAAAAACAAAAACATGAGTGACCCTTCTCTCACCAAACGGCTGCAAATGAGCCTGGTGCCACCCACAATAGGGTCAGCAGGGAAAACAGGACTGGGGATCCCATACCCATCATCCTAACCAGCTCCTGTAGGGACCCGATTTGGATACATGGATGGCCCACGTGCAGACCAGATGAGGTGTTCTGTTCCCTGTCCCCAACCCTGTTTTCTAGCAGGCCAAGCTTGTTAGCTCTCCCCCAGGTGTCCTAGAAGGCAAATCCCTCTCTGGTGAAAAGCCCATTAGAACTGCTTGGCTAGAGAACAGATGTGGGGAGTCTCCCACACCATACCTAACTGCCCTTGGTGGTTCAAGGAAACACTCTACCCCATGGAGACACCAAAGCAGGAGTCTGTTTGAATTTTGGGGAAAAGGCACAGAAGTGCCCACTAGTCTGTGGGCATGGTATTTCCACACCAGGGTCCAAGGAAGTGCACTCTACCCCATGGGTAAAGACAGCGCAAATCCAGCAAGATGTCCTGATGAGCCAGGTAAATAAAGGAGACCAGAATAGCACTAAAAGTGAAATTGTCCTTCGAATCAGAGACCTCACATATAAACCAGGAATATCTTTTGCTGGCTAAAATAAAGTCATTAAACACACTCCTAAATAGTCAGTGAGTCAAAAAGATAGTCTAAAAGTAATTTAAAAAATACCCAAGAGGATGAAAATGAATCCTGAACATAATGAGGCCCATATGTGGCAGCCCTAGCACAATAAAAAAAGCACCAAGCAAGGCACAAAGTTGTGCTATTTCAGCAAACCGTGGGTAAAAGTAAGATCCTAAAATATCCCACAAATTAAAAATCTGGTCCATAGAAAGGATCTAGAATGTGAATTGCATTTGACTTCTCAATAGCAATAGTGGAAGCCAGAAATTAATAAAAGAAATTAGTGAAAGTCTTTAATAATAGGATGGGAAAAGATTCTTTTTCTAGAATTTCATATCAGAAAAACTATCCAGTAATTGTGTTCTTAAAATGGATAGTTTGGTCATGCAAGATCTTAAATATTACCTCTTCCAAATAATGATTAGCAATGGCTGCTAAAGCATTATATAATGTATGTTATGCTGATAATATTTAAAACGTCATAGCTTAGAGATATATGCTCACATATTAAAGATGGGCTCGCATAATGATACCTGGTATTTGCTTTATAACCCTGGTGGTGTTTGGACATATGCTGAAATTTATCAAATTTGAGTGATAGATAAATGAGGTTTCATTACATAATACTCTTTCCTCTTGTACATGTTTTAAATTTCCTTAACAAAAAAAGTTTTTAAAAAGTCCAAGTGTGTATCACCAAACATGAGTATAGAACAGGAAGAGAGGAGAATTGGATACAGAAAGGAGATGAGAAAACACAGTAAAGGAGAGAAAGGAATGCCCAGGGTTATGGTATAGGGACCTTTCAAGACAACTCTCAGAGTTTCTCCCACTGAGAGTTTCACCCACTCTCAGAGGGTGGACTTCAGGAGTAACAACAATTCAGCCAACTGATAATAATAAATATATCAGATGGAAGCACACAGTGACACTGTATTCTTGGAGTGGGTGGCTCCACTAACTCTATTAGCTCAAATACCTCTGTAGGCAGCTACCAACTTTCTCTGAGTGTCCATTTTCTCTACATGAAATGACAATAATTAATATGGCCTAGTTCATATGATTGTTGTAAAAATAAATGAAAAACTAAATTAAAACGAAATAATTGTAATATGTAATAGCACAGTAATAGTAGTACCGAATGGTAGTAGCAAACATTTTTGTTATGATCCTCCGCCTACCAGGCACCACTACACTCTTCACTTATATTTTTATTTTTGTTTTTTTTCACTTATATTTTTAAATTCCTCTTTATCACCCTGAAATGTAGGCAGACTTATCCTTTGTTCATACATGAAGAAATTAAAATCAGAACGCCTTGGGGATTTGCCTGGGCCTGCTATGAATATATATTTCTAGGCTTCAGTTCACTTTTGACTACCTCTAATAACTTCTTTCCATTAAAATTTAATATATCTTAATAACAAAAAATTAAAGAGCTCACTTAATGTAGCTTCTGATAAATTGGTGAAGGGTTGTTTTTGTAGGGCATATTCAATTTCTACAATTATTTTCAATTATTTAACAAAGGACAAAATAGATGGGGGAAAATTTGTTTAGAAGGTCTGCAAAAAATTTGGGGGTAAATTATGTCTAAAGATAAATGAACTTCCCATGAGGAGACAGGAGCAATGAGAATATTTAAGGCATGTCTGACTCTACTAAAATATGAAGCAGCATTGCTTACATATCTTTTTTCATTTTTGTCAAAGTTTAAGATCATACTGAAAATTACGAATGGAATTATTTCACCTTTTCACTCAATAGTGAATATAGTAATTGGAAATTAAAATTTATACTCATGTTACTTATACTTTTATAATTTTAAAAATTCATAATTTTTCCTATGTATAGATTAAAATTTTGCTTTTCATTGTATCTATTTCTGTAAGCTGACAGACCTTTCCAGGCCAATTATACTAATCTTATGCTTAATCCTGATAGAGTTTCTGTGCAGGCATTCATAGTCAAGGGCATTCTATTTATAAGAAATATCTCCACTCTTCAATGTTATAAATTTTTTAGCATATTTTACAACATTCATTCTTTAACTGATTAAACCCTTTGGTCCTATATAAGTGCAAATTTAACATTTCTTTTTGGAATGAACTATGAAAGTCTAATGCCTTTGTCTTCTCCTGTGTAAAAGAAATTTACAAAAATGCACAGCCATAAATCAGACAAATAAAGGTAGGTAAAACAACCCTCATAAGTAATTAACTTAAAGGGTAGCTATTGCTGGGTGAAATAATCTGCACATTTTCTCATAAAATATTTACAGTTGTTTATATGTTTGCCCCAGTACTTATTGAATGAATTCTCCAGATTGTTTGCCAGCTATTAATCAAGACATTGTTTTATTGCTGGTTCCCCATGCAGTAAACTTTCAGTCTTACATTTTTATAAAAGCTTTAGAAACATTTCCCATTACCTATAGTCTTTCCTAACTAAAGATGATTCATATCACAAATTCCAATATTCCATTTTCAGAAGTTATACATTTTTAAAAGCACATTAATAACATGATATTGGTTTCAATAACTAAACATCAAATCCTCCTTTATTTCTAACTTAAAAATATCCAAATTAGGGGCACCTTTTGTTGAGAGAATTGAAAGAGAAAGAGATTCTTGGTGGCGATACTAATATGCAGTAAATAGAGATAGTTTTAGATACTGATTTCCAAGTCACACCCTAGGCAAAATAAGTGGAACTCTATATGATGGAACCCTGATATTAAGATTTTTAAGTTCCTCAGGAAGCTGAAATGTACAGTTAATTCTGAGAACCAATAAGGCACATTTAAGTGAGCAGGTCCTATAAATAACAATTTACCTAAACTCTTCCCAAGTTCTGGTCATCACTGTTGAGAAGTGTCAGCCAAGAACACTTAGCATAGCTGAATCAAAATAAAACAAAATGAAATAAGAAGATGAAAGGGAGGAGTCAAAGATGTAAAATATTAATATGAAGGTGTAGATGCAGGAAATTTCTGTGATACAGAAGAGGCCTATACCCCTTTGAACCAAATGAAAGCTATTGTGAATTTGTCTGTGAGACAGACCAAATTCTGAGTGAATGGTAGCCGACCAATGAAGTAGGCTCAACTGCACAGAAACAGATATGTTCCAGAAATAGGATGGGAAGTATCTACTGAAAAAGAGCCTGCTGCTTTTGTATGGTATGGGTTCTCATAGATTTCCAGAATTCTCCATTAGAAAACTCCATTTTGGTTTCCCCACTTTCTGAATGCTACAATATAGCTTTCTCTTTACTTTTGTCTTCACTCTTTAAAATTGTCTATTGTACGTGAGGTAACTGGTGAATGTGGATGAGTTATAATTTTATATGCCAGGAAATGGAGAGTAGGGAAAAAGATGCATAAAAGTACTCTATTTCTCCATTTGAAACATGCTCATATAACTCTTATATTTATATTCAAGAAAGTTATTTTATCCATACTAGAAAATAAATATCTTATCTCATGTGTGTGTCAGCCACAATCAGAAAGCCACCCTAAACTTAAAACCCAGTGACTTTGAAAAGTATTCCTCCAATAGCTATCTTTTTCATGTCTATGGTTAACTACCAATGGGTTACGAACCTCTAGTGAAAATATTAAGTTTTTACATCCTGTCAATATCTGTGATTCCTTTCAAAGTGAGGCTTTTCCATAGTTGATTGCACATTTTTCCTTGTATTTGTGATTTTTCTTTAGGTTTGTTTGATTATACTTGCAAGCAAGTAAAAAGAGAAAAGAAAAAGACAGGAGCAAGGGAAAACTGTGAGAGTAAGTCTACGAAGAAAAAGTTTATTTAGCACAAAAATTACTCAAATTACACAGTAAGCAGAAAGATCTATTTAAAATTTAAATACTGCATCCTTTCACATATTAGTTAAAACAAAGATTTCAGTTGGGTCCTTAGAATAGAGGGTTGATATTTTAGTTTAGTTTAGTTTTCCACATCAGACCTTCACTATATATGCTTCTTCTCTCTATAATTGTTAATACTGCTAAGACAAAGTAGGCAAATTATTTGAATGGATTGTACACTGATGTGATTTATTTATTTACTTCCTCAACACTTGTTTATTGAGCATTTAGTATGGGCCAAACTTTGTGTGGGCAATGTGAAATCAATAACAAAACAAGATAAAAAATAACAACAAAAGTATGTTGGTGCCCTCAAAGAGTTTGTTTATTTTTTTATTTTTAAAGATTTTATTTATTTATTTATTCATGTGAGACACACACAGCGAGGCGGAGACATAGGCAGAGGGAGAAGCAGGCTCCCTGTGGGGATCCTGATGTGGGACTCCATTCCAGGACCCCGGGATCATGCCCTGAGCCAAAGACAGACACTCAACCACTGAGCCACCCAGATGCCCCCTCAGAGAGTTTATAATCTGGTGAGACAGAGAGAGAGAGCGCAAAGAAGTATAAGATCACAATCATGTTAGATGAGTTATGTCGCTATGGGGGCATGATTCAGGGTGGTGGGAAAGCTGCCTGTTGGGAAAGGGAAACTGAGGAAAGATCTGAAGGTTGAAACATTTGGTGAAAGAAGTGAAAGGGATAGAAGGTAGAAAACCGAGGAGCTTGGAAGTTAAACATTCTCATGATAAAAATCAAAGAACTGCAGCCTGAGTGGGCAGGAAAACAAAGCTGAGGAAATATGCTGATTTGGAGGCTGTATGGGAAATGCCTGGAATACACTGAGACTGGAAAATGCCTTTGTCAAACGGTTGACATGACCACACTCGCCTTTGGAAAAATGCTCTTTGCTCATATTGTGGAAGCTAGTTGGAGTGGAACTACACCAAATGCACTAAGACAAGAGACCATGAAGAGTCCAAGTGACACAAGTTAGCAGCAGTTTCGTGTTAATATTTCATGAACTCATTTACATAACTTAGAACCATCACAGTTTGGAAGTATAAACTTTGTAGTTATGGAATGATACTATCTCACTGACCATTAAATAAAACAGATTCCTTATTAAACTTGTATTAAAATGGAAACTTTATGCCTGCATTTATTAACATAGCAAAAGAAAAAAAAACAATTTGCAAGATTATAGGGACAAAAATAGAAATGGAGGTTGCAAGAACAAAAGTTGATTGACTCCAGTATTACTGAGTGTGACATGAATTTTTACTTAAATTATTCATTTCACTGCTGAAGCCCTGACTTCTACAGGAGGCTCTACAATCATCATTTTCATGCTAATATTTTAATAAGTCGCTAATCAATTTTAAATTTCTCTTGTATAATAAATTTTCAACCTGAGAATTGGAAATCCTACTGGTACTCTAATATGCATTATGTGAAAATATGGGGACTATTGTCCTTAGGAAAAAAGAAGATGGTGTGTGAGATGGTGTATTAGTGAGTTTCTCCAGAGAAACAGAACTAGTAAGATTTATTTAGTTGTTCATTCATTCATTCATTATAAGGAATTAACTCACACCATTAGGGAGGCTGGCAAGTCCAAAATCTGCAGAGCCAATTTCCCAGTTTGAGTTCAAAGACTGGAACCTGCTGCAGAGCCAGGAGGATCCAGTCTCTCAATGTGAAGGCCATCAGGCAGGAGAATTTTTTCTTACTCAGGAGAAGGTCAGTTTCCCATTCTGTTTAGATGTTAGCTGATTGGATGAGGCCCAGTCACATTATGCAGAGCAGTCTCCTTTATTCAGTATATCTTGTCCAATAATACTTTCAAAGGAACATCCATAATAATGTATGATAAAATATCTGGGCACCCAGTGGACCAGTTAAGTTGAAAAATAAAATCAACCATAATAGATAGATTTGAGATAAATTCAACAACAAAACTGTACATAAATTTAAAAATTAAAATCTAGTATCTTATTTTTATTTGTCAACCAATTGTCAATTTCTTTTTTCTCACAAGATGACAGTTCTTTGTGTGGAAAAGAAAAATTGAAGCCTGTCTTAAATTTATTTATATAATATGAAAGCCATTTACATTTTTATATATTTACATTTTTGTTTTAAAATTTTGATGCAAGGAGATTGTTTTATTTTTGCTTGCTTATTACTAAGTTTCTAACTTTGGATATTAATACTAAGTATTAATATAAGAGAAGAAAATTATAATGTATTTTTCTTTATCATTGTATAATGACTCATATCTGGTAATATTTCTTGTGCTGAAGTCTGATTGGAATATATAGCTACTCCAGCATCCTTTTGCATAGAGATTATATCATATATCTTTTTCTATTATTTTGCTTTCGACTTATCTGTGTATTTCTAGTTAAAGAGGGTTGCTATAGATACCATATAGCTGTGCCCAGATTTTTATTCCAAACTGGATAGCCAACAGTTTTCAACTGGTGTGTTTAGACCATTTACATTTATTATAATTATTGGTATGTTTAGATTAAAATTTACCATCTTCCTATTTCCTTAGTTTGTTTCATTTGTTTTTTTATCTTATTACGTGATTTCTGTTAGTTCAGTACTTTAACTCTATTTTATCTGTACTATTGGCATCTAACTTATTTTAGTATTTAATATTTGTTTATATTTAGTATTATTTTAATTCATTTTAGTGTTTTATGGTTGCCCTAGGGTTTAAAATACACATCTTTAATTAATCACAGTCTATATTCAAATAATATATGACTTTATGTTCAGTGTAAACTTTTTACAATACACTTCCAAATCTTTCTTCTTATCTTTTTCTCTATCACTGTCAGGAATTCTCTTTTTCTTATGCTATAAACCTCAAAAACATTGCTACTATATTTGCTTTATAAAACCAATTATTTTTAAAACAGCTAAAATAAGAAAAAATCTTTTATATTTGCCTTTATTTTTGCCTTTTCCAGACCTTTGTCCTTTCCTCATGCATATGCAACAATCTATCCTGGTATATTTTTTCTAAGAATTTCTTTTGGTAGACAGTGACAGTCAGCAGGTATGTGCTTGCTGCTCCTTTACCTTGCTTCAATATAGCCAAATCCTATTCTATTTCATGCCAAAAGCATCTCTTAATGAAAAAGGAAGAGGCATAGCTTATACTTTAATGAAAGAATTATCACACTTTGTTGTGGTGAATCTCTGCTCTCCACTGAGAAATGGAGAGGTTCTTCAGTACTCCAGTGAATTGAAGAGGGGGTTTCTGCTTGTTGTTGCTTTCAGACAGAAAAAAAACAAACAAGCAAACAAACAGGAGAAAAAAAGAAGCATACAGAAAAGAATTATATGTGGACAATTTTTCTTTAAAATTTTTTTAAAATGGCAGGGGATCCCTGGGTGGCGCAGCGGTTTGGCGCCTGCCTTTGGCCCAGGGCGCGATCCTGGAGACCTGGGATCGAGTCCCACGTCGGGCTCCCGGTGCATGGAGCCTGCTTCTCCCTCCGCCTCTGTCTCTGCCTCTCTTTCTCTCTCTGTGACTATCATAAATAAATAAATAAATAAATAAATAAATAAATAAATAAATAAATTTTTTTAAAATGGCAGCAGTAGAATTAGTTATTATAATAGGAGCACGAAATAAAGGATTCTACGCATAATTGCATGAATCACCAGAGAAGAACCTAGTTAAAATATATCACCTACTATTTATATAATTTTTTAATGAAAATTATTTTCTGTATTCTGTTGAAAGAAAAAGCTACCAAAAACATATTTTCTCCATCACAGTGGCTCATGAAAGACAGACTTGCATATTTTGCATGCTTAATGAAGTTTGTAGTGACTGGTTTTCAACTCCCAATTTTCTTGGTTTACAACAATATGAAGTGACGTAGATTTTTGGCTAAGTTGAGCACCTAAATATTTCCTTTCCAATTTTTTTTTCCAACCACACTGTTGAATGAAGGAAAGAAAAAGTATAAAGGGGTAAATAAGAAAGATCGAGAAGGATTTTATATATATATATATACACACACATATATATAAAATATATACATATATTTTATTTATAAACATATAAATGTATTATTTTATTTATATACATATACATATATGGCAGTGGCATTTAAGAATTGCTTCCCTAACAATACTAAAAAAAATATTTTAATGAATTATCTTAGTTTTGCTTATACACACACTTTCTTATTTAGAGATGATTTTTTGGAAAGATATTTTTATAGGACATAAAATTTTGAGTTGACTTTTTTTTTTCTTTCAATACTTCGAAGATTTCTCAATTGTCATCAGGCTTCTGTATTTTCAGATAAGGAATTTGCTCTAATTTTTGTTTGTTTCTTCCCATGTATTATGTCTTTATTCTCTTGTTGACTTCAAGTTTTTCCTGTTTATCTTTTTTTTTTTTAATTTGAATATGTGCTTGGAAAATTATTTGGCATCATCTTGTTGAATGCTTCTTGTACCCCATTTGTTTTCTCTTATCCTGTGGGCTAGATAATTTATTTTCTACTTTTTTGGCTGCTCCATTCTGTTTCTCCCACCATCACTCCTGCCACCACACACACTTTTTCTTTCTCTGTGTACTTAAATTTGAGTAAATTATATTGCTCTATTTTGACCAATTTCCTCTAGTGTAACAAGTCTACTGATGAGCCTGTAAAAAAAATCATCCAATACTTGTCCATATGGGAAAAGAGCATTGTAGTCATTGGGTTATTTTCACAAAATAGTGAGGAGCCAGTGTGACTGTGACAGAATGAATGGGCATGGGTAGGAATGAGATAGACCTATAATATGATCAGAGAAGGAATAAGTGGTCACAACAATTATATGTAAAAGTAAAGATTTTCAGTTTCACTCTAAGCAAAATGGAAAGCTGTTGGAGAATTTTGTGCAGAGCAATGTAATAATCTGTTCTTTATTACCTGATTACTATGGCTACTGTGTTAGGATAAGAGTCAAGCAGGCCAAGGGCAGAAACAAGTAGCCCCATTAGGAAGTTATTTTAGTGACCCAAGAGAAAGATGTTAGGTTCTTGAGAGTTGTGATGACTTTTTTTTTTAGATGTCAATTTGGCTTATTTACAATCCTCAGTTATTCAGTTGATTCAGTCTAGGTGCTACCATGATGGGAATTTGTAGATGTAATTAAAGTTTCTATCAGCTGACTGTAAGTAGGGAGGTTATCCTGGATAATCTGGATAGGCTTGACTTAATCAGTTGGAAAGTATTAAAAGTTGGACGTGAATTTTCCTTGTCAATGTAGGAAAAATTCTCTTGTGGGCTAGTCACATGAATTCCAGCCTGCTTATTATCTTCCTTTCCAGACAGCCTGCACTACAGATTTCAGATCTGCTTGCCCAGTCCTACAGTCACGGAAGCTACTTTGCATCCTTGCCACCTCTCTCTTATCACGTGCACATGTACACACACACACATATATATAAACGAATATATATGTACCTAAATATACATATATATGTGTATATATGTATATATGTGTATACATATACATATACACCTTCTACTAGTTCTGCTTCTCTGGTTGAACCCTGACTAATACAGGAGGCCAAAAGTGGTAAGATCATGGGTTTAAATCTGTAACTGGAAATCTATATATCCACATAACAAATAAATGCGTAAATTTGATCTAAACATTCTGTAATATGTCATAAAAATGAATATCAATACATATAGATCCATGGCATCATTTTGGTGGCTATGTTTCCTTTTGCTATATGGAAATCAGTGTTATTTCATTGATTTGGCTTATTACCTGCTTCAGTATTATAAATAGTGTTGATTTGAACTCTGTGTCTATGGATGTTTGTGAGTTTGTCACATTTAGACATAAATTTTCAGCTAATTGCACTGACATCTCATTACAAAACACTTAAAAATATTTTCAGAGATAAAAACTTTTACAGTTAAATGTAACATAAGATAATTGCTTTATAATATATGCTTTATAATATAATATAATAATAAGTATATTTAGTTATTTAATAAAATTGTATCTTTAAAAGTCCAGTGTTCTTTTTTTTTAAAGTCCAGTGTTCTTAAAGGGTATATTGTTGATTATGTTAAATTTAGTTAATTACAATTAAAGTATGAATGCATACCTAGATGCATACAGGTTATAAAATTACACTATGGATTCTTTGTAAAATCATGAAAAGAAAGGGTTTGAACATCATATGACAAAGTAATGAATTTTACTCCCCAAAGAACTTTCTAAGATTAATCCAGAGTCCATTCCTTTAAAAGAAAATTAAATGACCCCATTTTTCTCTGTTCATTCATTATTTATGTAATAATCCCCATATGACTTAGTGGCTTGTTTCAAAGTGATGCTTGCAAAGTCCTCTGTGAACAAAAATATTACAGACTGAAAAGAAGCTAGCTGGTAGGCTTTTGAAAATATAAATAGACTTGTACTAGCATCGTGAACTCCACACTTCATCCTTAACTTACTGATATTTCAGTGGGCAGAGTCATATTATGACTTCAGGGGTGTTAATAGTTTGATAGAGTCATCCTCTATGTATTAAAGATTTCTGCAAGTTGACATTTCCCAAAAGAATGGATAATAAAGGGGGAAGGGGGGGTGGGAGGTTTTTCCTTGTTCTCACAGCTGTGAGGACTGTTATTAGTGAAAGACACTCTAAGAATATATTTAGTTTTTGACAAGCAATCTCTGTCAAATGATGGCATGTCAGCATTTGGTGATATTTTGAAAAGAATGTCAGGTGCGATTGAGGAAAGAATCTCTAGTTTCGTGGATGGTTAAAACAATGCATTACATTTGATTTCTGAATACATTTGATTTCATTAAGCCTAAAAGCTTCATTTTTTCTCATTCTTGAAAAATGGTTTCTCTATTTCGGGGGTGAGAAGGAGAAAAAAATAGTTTCATGTTAATCTAGACTTGTTCCCTCCCCACCTCTATTTACAATTACAAATACAGCAGAAATATTGGAAATCCTCAATTGCTATCCCTGATCTAAAACCTACATCAGGACACCACAGTGTCAGTCTTACATACGCAAGTTGTTAGTTTTTTAGGTGTTTCATGTATGTTGAATCCTGTATTTTAAAAATGCTTCTAATGTGAGCTATATTTTCTTTCCTGCTAAGGAAAGCAGGTATTATTTTTACCCTGACTTTTTAACACAAACAACCAAAGGCACTAGGATAAGAGAAATTCTTACCTTGCCATTTACTAGCCATATAACTTAGATAACTTAGGGCAAGTTACATGTGTGTACGTGCACGTGTGTATATACCTAAAGTGTCTTCCTGTATAATGGAGACACTAATAGAACATACCTCACAGGGTTATCATGTGGATTCAGCAAGTTAATAAGAAGCTCTATTAGAGTCTTGCCTGGTGCACAGTAAGAGTAGAGTCAATGTAGGCTTCTATTAGGTATTATGGACCAGCTGGAGTTCTGTAGATGGTATTTAATCTAAATTAATTAATAAGACACTGCGGGCTCTTGTTACTGAAATTGATTTGATAAATCAATAGTAGCCAATACAATAATAAAACCGATCTCTTAAGCAGAGATTCTATAATTTAAAAATGTGGTTGGTATAAACAATAACTCTTTTAAAAGAAAACTCACTTCAGCAGGAGGTTCCAGCATCAGTTCTAATTCCTGCTAGATACATGACCTCAGAGAAGTCATTTAGATTTAGAAAATCATAGACATTTGAAAAGAGTATTTGAAGCCAGTAAATTTGAACTAATTATAATTAGAGAAATTGAAATCAGAAATCACACAGATAATTGGTGGCAAAATTTGAACTCCCTATGCAGTGCTATTCAATATGACTGAATTAATGCAGTCAACAAATATTTATTAGCAACCACTCTGAGCCAGTCAATCAACGTCAACATCTATAAAGTGAAATTGGATAGATGCATGATGTACTGAACTTTTGAACTCTAAAATCCTCTTTCTCTGTGAAACAGAATTAAGAAACATTTTAACCACTTAACTGATTCATTACATTTTTCTGAAATGTGAATTAAAGTTTGAGGCAATTTACTCAAGTAACTGAGAACTCAGAACCCCCCGCTAGATACCAGGGCTTGAGGATATGAGGTAATTTCTCTGAGCTTCAGAGTTTTCATCTGAAGAGTGGGAATACGTAGCAGGGCGATGATACGTAAAACAGCCAGTGGGACTTGGCACTACAAGTCCCAGCAGCTCACTGTTCCCTTGCTTGGAAGCTGGGGGGGATATAGAAACGCTAACACCAAGTTTTATATATGACCCCACTTGATTTCAGAGTTTCTGGGGCTGGGTTTGTGAGGCAGTAGCTCCTTAGCAATCAAAAGTTTCTTTCTACAAACTACACTGTAACATTACCATTACTTTACTTTCTTTATAAAAGATCTAATCACTTGGTTTTTGGCTGAGGAAATTGAGAGACAGAAGCATTAATGGCTAGCTCGTTGCAGCGTAGGAGGTACAACGTAGTTTTCTTCTGAATTCTATTTTCTGATTTTAAGGGAATGAGCAAATGACGTTTACAGAGTATCATCTTCTTATGCACTATAAGGTGCTTTAACCCATCATCTTGAAACAAATTTCTCCATACCATTTTATATTTTTGAGGTTATGTGATGCCTTCAGATTTAATATTGTCATGTCTTTCTTGAGAATTTTTCACTATAAAACGTCCGTGTTAATATCTAGCAACAGTTCTTGATGTAAAGCAGTTTTGTCTGATATTAATATAACTATAGAAGCTTTTTTGTTGTTGTTGGGGTTTATTTCATCCTTTTACTTCTAGTTTTTATATTTCCTAATGTTATTGGGAGTCATAACATATGGAAGGTTTTAAAAAACCTATTGTTACAATCTTAGATTTGTAATCTTAGAGATCAGTCTAATTGTATCTAACATGATTCTTGATAGATTGGATTCATAACTGCCATCATACTATTTGCTCTTTATTGAACCCTTATGTTTTAAGTTCTTCCGTCTCTCTTTTTCAGACTTTTTTTTTTGGAAACTTCAACATTTAAAACTTTCTCTTTTTCTCTTTATTAGTTTTTTGTATTTACAATTACTATTGTGCACTGTTGTATATATTAATTTACCCTAAAGATCCCCACGTACATACTAGGCCTATTACAGTCTAATACAAATATTACTTATACACATTTCCTGTCAGTATTAGGGCCTTAGAACACTTTAATTCTATTTAACTATTTCTGCTCTTTGTGTTATTATTGTTATGAATCTTAGTTCTTGTTTTATCTTGCATCCCATAAGGCATTTTTATTACTGTTTTGTACAGACAATAGTCTTTCTGAGGTAGGAGTTGAGATTGCCTTTTTTCCACCATAAAAATATCATATTGTTCTGGCACTATCCATTTGATTTGTTCTCCTTTTTCTAACTTCTTAAGGTAAAATCTTAGATCATTGATTTTATACCTCTCTTTCTAATTCTTAAACTTTAGCTGCACTTCCCAAATATTTTTTGTGTTGTATTTTATTATTCTTCTAAAATATTTATATTTTTCTTTTTGACTTCTTTACTAACGGTTTCTTTTGAGGAATTTTCACGTATTTTTTCCTTTAGATACCTTGTTGTTATTAACTCTAATATTATTTGTCAGCAAGTATGTTCCATGTGATTTGAAACCCTTGAAATATACTGAGACATGTTATAGCCCAGGATAAAATCTATTTTAGTGAACTTTCTCTGTGCAGTGGGGAAAAAAAAGTGTGCTCTTTGTTGGGTGTAGTTTTCTATAAATCTCAATTAGATAAAGTTAGTTGACTGTTTTTCAAATATATATATATATTGATGTGTTCTATCAGCCACTGAAGGATATTACAATCTTTAACTTCGGTTATTGATTTGTCTACTTCTCCTTCCAATTCTGCCAAATTTTGCTTAATGCATTTAAACAATTGTTTGGGGGCTATATAAGCATTTAGAAGTGTAACTTTTTGATAAATGGATGCTTTTGTCATTAGAAAATATCCCTCTTATCTTTTTTTTTTCCCTTTAAAGTCTACTTTAATATAGCTATACCAACATTTGTTGTTCTTGGTGTTTATATCTCTTCCTTTCCTTTAGTGTTTAGTCTATTTATGAAACACTTTGGTGTCCTGAAATTCATCATTTCAAAATATAATCATTTCAAAATCCAAGTATCTAACATAGACTGAAAGACATGTATTTTACTTAGGGGAAATCAAGTCTCCTAAAAATAGCATAGTGCCTATGGCAAGGTAAACAGAGAGGCAATCAGCCCAGTGTTCCTTTTCAGGTAGAGGCAGGAGGGACAGCTTTGGCTCAAGATGTCCATATGTTGATAAATAACATCTTCCCCTGTACAGAACCATAGCAGTAGCTGCTGAGGAATGTTGGCCATCAAAATGACCATGAGTAAATGTCGAGAGTGGTTCTTAGAGCTCCTGTCACAAAACTTGAGCAGGGCCTAGTAATAGGGAGGTACATGCTGTCGCCCAAAGACTTGGTCATACCTCTACTATAAATTAAAACAGTTAAACAGAATATGACAACATAATGGGGCTCTCAATTTCTGTATTCACAACAGCTAGTGTGAAGATCCAAATAGAATGCAATCACTGCTATGCTTCTTGAAATTCTGTGTAAACTATAATATTCTGTCAATGTTAATGATATTTCAAGTGGCTTGACAAAACAATTGCCGCTATATTATGTGTAAAACATATTAAATAAGTTCTGCAAACTTGTATTTTTCATTAAGTTTATTTTCATTATTCCTCTTTTTTCCTATGGATGAACTTAAAAATAATTTTGTTTCTTAATTATGATGCTATGCATGAAGATCCTGAATAATTTAAGACAATTGTTCTTTTAAATGGTTGTTAATTACACCCTCCTGGCATAGTTATTGTATTATTACTACACTTAGAAAAAATATGCTGTGCTATTTGGACTTGAAAATATTTCTGACAGTTTAATGAACACACCACTTAGTTATATTTTACCAAGTTTTTCAGTGAACCACAAAGGATTAAAAAATGCCATTCAAGGGTTATAGATAATTAAACTGACTGAATATAAGACACTTCATATGGAAGTGAAAATTATGTACGAATTTTGTTGAGCTGGAAATGTGTTTCACTAAATGACTTTAGATTTGTTAATTTTAAGTACAAGACGAAGGGTACCAAGGGGATACCTTGTTTTCACCTCAATTTGTTTCATTTGCATAAGCTATTTTATCTTTCGACACCCCTTTTGATTTTTCATTTTGGCCCTTGAATAAATTAAGGATTATTTAAAATAAATAAATGTCAACTTTGAAATACCATTAAATATATTCATTAAAATATACTTGATGGAGAATTGGCGCACATCAGTCACAAAAGAACACATAGATCAGGCTTCCAGTAAAATTTTAATAGAAATAAACCTTAGATAAACACAGTTTTCAGATAAGATGAAGTAAGAATTTTTATCAGTTCCAAAATAATGATTTTACTTGCTTATCTACAGAGTTGACCATTCTCCACAGAACCATGCTCCACACTCTTCTAAGTACTTGTTATAATTATATTAATGTCTTCCTATATCTACAAATTTGATTATTGTTCTATTTCCATGGATCATTAAATTTTTCTATTCCAGCAGAGATCCCTGCAGTCCAGTTCCTAAGGGATCTCTGCTTGTTATTTTCTGTTTCAATTGTGTGCATTTTATATTTACTATTAAAGATTTGAATAATGACACATTCTCCAAGTGGCTGTAGTTTTGATTATGATAAACCTCTCTGGAGAATTCTGTGAGCTTTCACATCTGGTGGAAAACTCCAATGAGAACATCTCTAATGAGGAATTTCTGGCACAAGAAATTACAGATTATCTGTTTTTCAAAAGACATGACAAGCTAGTGACTGCCTTTCTTTGTATAAAAAAGTCAACTTCTCTATTTAGTAAGTGAAGATTCTCTAGCCAATTCATTGTTTTATCTAAGTTAATTGATCAAATATTTTAGTTATATTAGCTATTTTTGCCTCTAAAATATCATGAGATAAAAATTATTTCACAATGCATACGTTACTATGATCATGCATGCTTTTATTATACAGCATGCTACTTATTTTATAATACCATAATTAAAATACTAAGACTCCTATGAAACTTTTAACTCTTTCTCTATTTGAAGGAAATAAAATCCTTAGAATTGATTAAATTTTATCAAAGTAGTTGGCAAAAGGAAAAACTTTTCTACTATGCTTTCATAAAAGTAATTTTCTAGCTATTGCTTTTGGCAAGAGATTAATAGTCTAAAGTGGTAGAAGGAAAAAGAATGATGAGTATATGTTTTTCAGTTACAATTAAAAATGTATTTATAGAGAATTATATATACTATTGCATATACTATTGCATATAAATTATGCACTTCCATTCTTAAAATTGACTATTTCTCATTTCAGAGTTTAAGTTGGGGTAATGGAATGTTTTCTTCTGAATGTGAATTTCTTTCCATGGAAAGTTATTAAGAAATTATAATTAAGTTAAAGTATTTACCAATTCTTTATTTGAAGCTGGAGAGGGTTTCTGATTTATGATGGCTCAAGCTATGATTTTTTCGACTTTTAGAATCATGTGAAATCAATGTGTAGAAACTGTACTTTGAATTTTGAATTTTGATCTTTTCCCAGGCTAGTGATGTGTGGTACAACATTCTCTCATGATGCTCAACTGTCCCAACAAGCCACACGACCATGAGTGTAAACAACTGATACATTTACAACCATTCTGTACTCATACAACCATGCTGTTTTTCACTTTCAGAGGAACAAATTAAATATAAATGACAAAGCCACAAGAGAAGCACAAGAAAGGCAGGTTTTGTCCAACCTGCATTAGTTTCTTATGGCTGCTATAACAAAATACCATTATCCGGGTGGCTTAAAACAACAGAAATGTATGTATTCTCTCAGTACTGGAGACCAGATGTCCAAAGTTAGTATCACTGGGTCAAAATTAGGCTGTTGACAAGGCTGTGCTTCCTTTGGAGGCAGTAGAGGAGAATCCTGCCCTGTGTGTCCCAGGGTCTATTGGCTGCCCGCATTCCTTTTTTTCAAGTGCAGCACCTTTAAATCTCGTATGCTCCATCTTTACATCATCTTGTCTTCTGTATATGTTAAATCTCCATCTGCCTTGGCCTTAAAAAGACACTTGTGATATAGCATTTAGAGTCCACCCAGATAATCAAAGAGAATCTCCCCGTCTCAAGGTCTGTAATTTAATCACACTTATAATCATTCCTTTTCAAGTGAGGTAACACTCACAAATTTCAGGTATTAGGCTCTGGTAGCACTGAATGTCATTATTCAGCCTAGTAGGTCATAGGAAAGATTTCCTTTATTCATATCCAAAGGATTGTGTCCAAACAGAGAAAGATCCTAAAGACTTCTATCAAACAGAACCTAAAGACTTTGTCCAAACAGAGAAAGATCCAAAGATTGTCTTTAAATAAAAAAGCTAGGAAGGATGTTGGAGGTGCTGGCTACATCCCCAGGGAACTCTACACTTTTCTGTGCAGTATCATTTAAAGGGAGCAGAGAAGACTATCAGACCAAAAGTATCAACTCCTCCTAAAGCTTGTTATCTTCACTAGAGTCACTCTGCACAAAAAGAAAGCAAAATGAAAACATCAAAGAGTGGAAAAGAAGCACTAAAAGTAAATGATGAAGAAGGTGAATCAGTCCTATCTGACACATTTTATCTATGATGAGTAGCCAAAGTTCACCTGGCTTCTAGACCAAAAGGAAAGAGGTACATAATTCATGGAAGAACTGAATATCATGGTCTTTTAGTAATAAACTTTAGAAAGGGCACACTTTATTATTATTAAAAATTAAGTAAGTTCTATCAAATCTACAGAAGAATGTTTTATTTATATTTATATTTATATTTATAATTTATATTTATATTTATATATTTATATTTATATTTATATATTTAAATGAGTAGCTATCAAGAACTAGCCTTCTAATCCTGGACCTTCCCACTTGTGCTCTCCTGAGCAATCTCTTGTAGCCTGTTGCTTCAATGCCCATCTCTATGCCATCTCTATGCCATTAAATCTTGATTCTTTACCTCCAGCTTTGTCACCCATGAAGAGGCAGACACTGTACATCTACCTAATTGTCTCCTAGTCATACCAGCTAGCACATGTTACACAGGCCCTTCAAACATGAGGCTCCTTATCTAATTCATCTCCAACTCCAGTCTTACTGCCTTGACTGAAACAGTGCTTCTCTTTCACTTCTCGGTTCAGGCTTACAGAGCAGCCAATCTTGATTCTTGCCTATCACTCATCACCCTTCTGTGTTAGACAAGTCAATCTTGCTATTTGGGTAAAATTGTCTGCTAATATATATTGGATTCTAGAAAAGCAACATACCTCTGTGGCTCTATCATTTATAATTCCAATAGCAGCACCTAGCTCTTTGTCTAATGACTTCCAAAACTGATGACTCTTGACGTTTTAACTCCAATGAGTAGAGTGAAATTTCTATGTAAGGACATAAACTCAAATTACCACTGGATAAAAATATAAAAGGGATCAGGAGGGTGTCTGGAGTGAAAAAGATGTGCTGATTGGTGGAGTATGTTTTAGCTGTGTATTAGATTAAGCTGCTCTCTGACTCCAGCTGCAGGTGACAACAGTGTGCCTGATTTATAGATAAGACTCCTTCAGATATTGTGAGATCATTTTGCTAGGACTTCTGACAATTCACAACAAATTCTGAAACTCCTATGAGCTGAATGAGATCTCATGATATCTCTTTGTTTAGCCAGGATGACCTGTCTTAAGTCTTAATATTTTTTTCTCTGTCATTTTTATATGCTCTGGTCAAATAGAAGATGCACTTCCACATTGTCTCTGCTCCTTGATACTTTTGAGTCTTAGAGCAGACCAGTTGAATACACATACACCATGCACTGCATCAATTCAATGAATTATTTTATTAGTTGTCTATTTGGATCAAGTGATAAGAATACCTCTCTAAATACTTAGGTATGGGCAGCCCGGGTGGCTCAGCAGTTTAGCGCCTGCCTTCAGCCCAGGGTGTGATCCTGAAGACCCAGGATCGAGTCCCACATCAGGCTCCCTGCATGGAGCCTGCTTCTCCCTCTGCCTGTGTCTCTGCTTCTCTCTCTCTCTCTCTCTCTCTCTCTCTCTCTGTCTCTCATGAATAAATGAATAAAATCTTAAAAATAAATAAATACATACATACTTAGGCACACTGAAAACTTGAAAGGGTAAAACTGGAGTAGCCTAAATATCCACGGTTTTTCTTGGGTATCTGTGGGGAGAAAGTTTTCCAGAACTTACGTTATTTCTCACGCCTGCTTCTCTCTTACTCCAGGTTATCTTCTGTTCAAGGAGAAGGAGCAAAGAGCTATTCGGTCTCATGGACTTAGAAGTTCAAACCACCAGGAAGGAAATGCTTTGTACTCATTGCCTCTAGTTTGAGAAATCCCACTGACTCAGATGTGGAAATTTGTGTCAATTGCCACCCTTGCTAACTGTGCTGGCTACAGAGCAGAATCATCAGCAGTCAGTGACCCAATAATGATGACTAGTAGAACAGTCTGTGGCCACACTTCGACAATACTTCATGACCTATATCAATATGGAAAACACATGTGGAACTGCTAGTACTATTACTGCACGTTGATGAAGGAAGTAAATAACAGCACAAGTTACTTTGAATTTCATCACTTATGTGTTTTATTTTATTAATCATAAGATTATGTATATATTTTAAAAATAGCATCGTGCGTATTTGGTATTTAAATAATTCTCATGTAGTTGTGGGCTTGAGGACCATGTGAATATCTTCATGGTATTCAGGTGAATAAAGTTACAGTGCTAGTTATTACTGCATCACTTGTCTTGCACTATTGATACTGACTCTAGTTACTACAGAAGACCAATATTAAACTAGTATCTGAGAAGGAGAAGAACTACTAAATCTCCTAAAATGAATCCATAAGGGAGAGGAGGATCCTGAGGAACAGCAAGATAAGCTTAGCAGTAATATGAGGTCTGGGTGAAACCTAAGTAAATGTGCTACCACTGAGGATTATAAAGTAATGGGCAAGTAATAGGAGAAATGTGATGTCAGAGCCTGGCAAAGAACACAGAAGGGAAGTGGATCAGAATAGCCTCCACAGAAGAAGCAGAATGTAGAGGAAATCCTGTCTCAATGGTGCAACGAAGCTCAAACTATGGGGAAGTCAGAAATCAAGATCAACTATTGGCACCAACATGGGGTGGAGTACAGAAAGACTAGTCACCGAGAACCAACCAAGTGGGGAACTGTACTAGAAAGATATTTGGACTCCAGGGTGATTCACCCTGGAGGGTGACCTCCTGGATTTACATGATTTTGGGGGGAGAAAGAGACATATGACCCAGAGAGGATAATTATTTCTTTTAAAGGAACTATGGGCTTGGTCATATAAAAATTTCAGCCAAAATTTCTTGGGAAGAAGACAAACTGAAGCAGTCAGAAAGCATCTCATGGAAGCTGTAAGGTGGGCACTAGGTTCTGTGATGGGAGGACTGGGAGAATGACCATGTAATGTTAAAACCCAACATGAGGAAAAGAAAGCACAGAAGAAAACTATTTCACTTCCTTGTGGAAAATGCAGAGTGTATGTCCTGGGAAAATTCATTTATCTTTATGAGTTTATAATTTGACCCTTTCCATTTCTTCTGCCTTTAGTTTGCAAGCTTTCAGGGGACACTTCTTTCTAAAAATTCATCCTGCAAGACACTGTTATATGACCTCTGTATGATAATCTATAAATTGCAATCAGCTCAGGAAAATCAGTTAATCTAATCAAACATGCAAACCTCCACATTTAATTATTCTCTCCCAAATAAAGAAATTGAGCTTCTAACACACTAGATGTACTAGTGGAAAAGATGGATATTATTAAAGAATTTTATTCAAATGTTCCAGAGGTATTCCAAGTACAAAACAAACAAACAAACAAACAAACATTATTTTAATATCTTTTCCACCTCTCATGCACTCAACTGTTTATGGAGAAAACATTTATTGAGTGCATCTTATATTCAGGGACCTGGGCTAGACACTTGCCTCATTTTTATTAACATCTGGATGCCAATTCAGGTTATAATTATGTTACAAATAGATCACTTTCCTAACTTAGAAGATTGCTAGAAGGTTAATTTGGCCTTCAGCAAACTACAGCTAAATTCTCATATTTGCTACATTACTGAAATGGCCACATCAGCCAGAGCAGAATGCATTACAAGATTATGACCCTGTACCCCACAATTGAGTAAATCTAACAACAAGCTTAAATACTGTAGAAAGAGAAAAAGAACTAGGTAAAATGACATTGTCTATCTGATACAGACTTTTCAGGTAGTTTGATTCTTATATTTCTGGTACAGTAAGACATTAGAATGATAGGGCTTTCCTCTGCAAAAATGATGGCCCATGAGAAATAAATTTTCATGGATCATATTCATATTTGAACAAAATTTCCCTCATTCTCTCAAACTGTTATTCACTATACTACAGCTATAAAGGGAATTTCATCTGTTTTATCTTCTTGGCTTTTCCTGCTGTTTTTTAATTAAAGTTTAAAGAATTAAATGAAGCAGGATGCTGGGGTTACACCAGAATGAGAAAAGATCAGGCCGCCAAATCCACTGAGAGGTACTGGGTCACAGGCTGATTTTGGAATTATCATTCACAGCGATTTTTTTTTCCTAGTCTAAAGACTAAACATTAATGTATTTAAAAACTAGACAGATTATAGAGATCAGAGTTCCAGGTCATTTTCACAATGTAAAAGTATCTGGGTAAAAAAAGCAAAACAAAACATGCTTTTAAAGTATTTTGAGGCTATTTTATGCGCTCTTCTGTCAATTTCGGCTATTTATGAATAATAAAATGTTCAGTTTCTCACATATTTTGAGAATATTTGGTTCCACTTGAAATGGCAGCTTTGGGAATCTAAACAGAAGCATTCAAATTTATAAAACTGAAATCTATGAAAATATAATGTAGTTCTGCATATGTTTTTTGTTATTTTGAACGTCCAGTTTGATTAAAAAAATACAATAGCTGGTGGGCAGTACTTCCTGCAGGAGGGTGGGGGAGGGGAGCAGGGGGCAGGAGGGCAGGGGGGCAGGGGGGCGGGGGCAGCAGGGGACATGGTCTCAGAGGTCACACCACCCCCCCGCGGGGACAACTGCAGCCAGCTGGGGGCGCCACGGGGGCCTTGCCCAACCAGAACCCTGCACCTGGGCTTTGCAGGCATCGCTTGCTTCTGCTTTGTCTCCTTTGGTACCTGCTGACCCTACCTGTGGCTGGAAGGATTGTGGGGAGATGTCTGTGGAGATGGCCCCCAGACTCCTGCAGTAGTGGGAATAGTCACAGGTCCGGAAGAAATACAAGTGCAGGGATCCCGAGAGCAGAAATCCTCCTTTGCCATCCCTACTGCCTGTTCTGTGCCTTGGCCTTGAATCCACTGTGAGAGGCCAGGGCAGGTTCAGGGTCTCCCCAAGGTAGCCGGAAATTAGGGGCCAGAGAGGGTGGGAGCAGGGCTGGTCAAAAAACCCCACTGCCGCTGCCTCTCATTTCTCTCTTCCTACCCCAATGCTAGACTTTGACTGTCCACAGACCCAGCAGCTCCCACAAGACCATGTACATGTCCTCAGAGAATTAAGGCAGGCTCCTCGTTGGTGCCCCCACACCCATATTCAATCTGAGAAGCCAACTGGCCACCATGGACAGGTCACTTCACCTCTTTGAGCCTCAGTTTCCCTAGATGCAAAGGAAGTGGGCTGGAAATGAGACTCTTCAATCCCTAGCATCTTGTTCACCTGTCGCTGTGACACTCTCCTGTGCCTCTTCTCTATGGCTGCTTGGGTGACATCTTGTTCCAACCGTTTTATGGCTTCTTATTTCCCATAGGATAACTCTGAGATTTCCAGCTGTGCTGCTCTCAGCTTTTCAGATCTCTTCCACCTCAACTTTCACCAGGCTATGTCTCCTCTCTGTGCTCTTCCCCACTCCCACCATCCCAAGCCCCGACTCCTTGCAGCTGGTGCAGCTTTAGAAACATGAGGAATGAATTCTCTAGTTAAATCCCCCTTGCCTTGAAGATAGTATTCTTTTTAGGGACATTGCCCCCTTCCCCACCCTTGAAGATTTCTCTCTGCCTCCTACCCCAGGTAGTCCTTCCTCCAAGTCCCCATGGCACCTTGTGTAGCAATCTGCATCTAAATTCATTTTACAACCAGATGGAGATTATGGATGTCCAAGTCTTCTGACTTTTCTGTCAGACAGGTCTCTCTGTGAGGGCGGGCCTGGGTCTCCTCTCTGTGCCCTGGCTCAAAGCAAGAAGTCATGGGGTAATGGACACATCTGTGAACATAGTCATGGTTCTTTTCTAAATGCTTTCTCCAGCAACAATTATTCCTAATTCCTATAAATCTGTGGAGAACGTTTCTTGGTCAGTGCTCCAAATGTAGGGAGGGTCTGAGCAGGGGTTCAGAATCTTTCAAGCCACTCTGGGAATCTGGGCTTGACAAAATAATGTTAAAGACATTAAATAAGCAAACATTATTAGCGAAGTCCAAAGCCACTGGGAAAGAAACTTTTTCCTCCTTTCACACCCATTATGTTGCTTAGAGGTTTGTTACTATAGGACCTTCTTTGTCAGCTTGGGTTGTTGTAGCAAAATATCATACACTGGCTACCTTATAAACAACAGAAATTTCTTGCAGTTCTGGAGCCTGGAAGTCTGAAATTAAGGGGTATCTATCTGGAAGCCTGGTTCTGGAGAAAGCTTTCTTCTATGTTTCAGAGAGGTTACTTCTTGCATCCCTGTTGGGCAGAGAACAGAGCAGTGAAAGTAAATTTTCTCCTAACTCTTCTAAGAGCACTGGTCCCATTCTAAGATCTCCCCCTTATGATCTCATCTAATCCCATCACCTCCCAAAGTCCCCACCTCCTAAAACCAGGGTAGGTGTTAAGATTTCAACATATGAATGGGGTGGGGGGAGGGGTGGGGAGACAAGCCATCAGTCCATAACAAGGACCACTGAGATAAATTTCTTATATTAGTGTCCTAGGGACTTTATCTTGCTTATTTCACAGTAAAGTAGTAACTGCTGGACCACTGATTTTCTCTATCTCCTATATTCCCTTATATTGAAACACAACGAAAAGACATAAAACATGTAAAGTTGAAAAGTTACAGTTCTATAAGCTAATTACAATTATTTTCATTTTAGGCACACTGTTTTCCGTGTTTGTATATGCTTTTTATGCTGCAATGGTAATGTACAGAATATTATTATATTCTGAAGTTTATTTAATGTATTTCTTTTGAAACAGGAGGAAAGAAAACTAATCATAATTAGTTTTAATGGTTGTAGGGATCCCTGGGTGGCGCAGTGGTTTGGCGCCTGCCTTTGGCCCAGGGCGCGATCCTGGAGACCTGGGATGGAATCCCACGTCGGGCTCCCGGTGCATGGAGCCTGCTTCTCCCTCTGCCTATGTCTCTGCCTCTCTCTCTCTCTCTCTCTCTGTGTGTGTGACTATCATAAATAAATAAAAATTTTTAAAAAAAGTAAAAAAGTTTTAATGGTTGTATAACACGTTGTTTGACAATGTCATGAATAGCTTATAAAATGTTAAAATTTATTTTAATTTAGTGACCACTCTTCAGCTGAGCAGACATTTTATTGGACGGACACTGATTTTATCACAAAATTTACATTCAACTTCATTAACATTTTTCAGTCAGATAGGTTTTCATAGGTTTCAGGGCTTCTTGCTTGCTTTTTTGGCATTATAAGATCCAAAATTTATTTTCATTCTTTAAGAATCAGAATAATTCCCTACTTGTGTAGTAATCACAATAATCACAATAATTATAGACTATTTTTATGTTTCATCAATTAAAAGAAAAATACTCCGAGTTAAGAAGGAAATTAATTTTCATTTCCATAGGATCAGAGAGGTGAAGGCATCTGCTTTAATTGTTAACCGCACCCTTTGCCCTCAGCTCTGGCCACTGACAATTTGAGAACAACAGGAAAAGTTCCTTGATATCCCATTACAATGGCATAGAAAAAACCCAGACCATTATACACCATGCTGTTATCAGAGAAGTTATTTTGGAAATGGGATGGAAAGAAGGGTGAATTTCTACTTTATCCTATTGTACTGTCTTCATCTTTTCATCAAGCATGTACTTGTTATATAGAAGTAAAACGAATGTTCCTCTACAAAGGCTCCTATATGACAAAGATCACACTCTCTGTTATCACACAATTTGTTTCACAGTGCCTTCCTGGTCATTGATAAATGCTCTTAAAACTATACCATTGTGCTCCATGGAGCACATTTTTACTGTTATGCTAATGATTCAGCTACTAAACCATCACTCATTGTTCACTCACAGTATACACAATCAGATGCTAGAACACTCTGATAACCATATTGAGTTTGTAAATTTAAATGCCACTCAGAACTTCCTATAGAAAAATACAAAGATTTTTAACCCGTCTGTATGACATGACTGACCAAATGAAGGTGCACTGACATCTCAGCTTTATCCCATTGATTTCCTGAGCATGGCTGCATAAGGAATTAAATCCTTACCAGATTCAATATTGTCAGTAAAGCAACTATCCTATCTTGGGAAAAGAAAAATGAAACTAAGATCATTAACATTTATGGACATTGTTATCATGTAATGCCTATTGGACTTAAGAAGAATAAAACATTTTCACATTTCCTTGTAACTAATTATTTCTGTAATGTAGCATAAATACTCATATATTTGGAAAAATTAAAATTAATGTAACAGCTCTAATTAAAATGATGTGTTTGTGTTTTAATAGGTTCAAGTGGAAGGAATTGGGATGTTAGCAAGTTTTGTTTTATTTCTTCTCCCTGTTTTCCTCCTCTCTCCATCCCTCATGTAGACACAATATTGAATTATAGAATCTAAGATTCGGAAGGACTCTCATAGGCCTAATTTCTTCGTGTTGCTGATGAGAAAACAGAGGGTTGGTGAAGTGAATTGGTGCCATGGATCATATGAGGCAATTTCAGCACTAATCTCCATGATCTTTTTTCCCTCTGTTCACCCACAACTAGACAGCCCCTAGGGTGTTGACAAGGAGTTGAAAATCATATTCTTCAAATAAGGCAGCCTAACATAATTCATGTTTTGAGGGAGTTGTACTCATTGTTCACCCACATTCAATCATTAATTTACTAAAATGTGTCAGTTTCTTTACATGTGCTGCTTTTAAAAGAACTAGTCTCTACTTTGCTTGACTGTACATCATGTGTACGTGTAAGTGCACATACAAATGTTAACATTTTTAACCTGATTTCAGTGAGTTCATCAAATTCTTATAAAAAGCAGTATGCTGGATATCAAAGATACAAAGATACAAGATGAATACCATGTGGTAGTGGAAACATCCAGAGGGTAATAGATATGCTTAATACTGTGATAGAGGTATGCTTAGATAGCAACAAGAGTACTCAATCTAGTCTGAAGCAGTCTTTGATGGTGGCCAATTTACAACCTTTAAAGGAAATGATGTAATACATTCATGGGTTTTTAATGGGTGAGTCCAGAAACAAAGAAAGGGAATAAAAGAAGGAACCATGTAAGTACAACTCCCATAGCTCGGTAGGCCCACACAGATGGATGTTTGTGGAGAGCTACATGGAGTCCTGTATTGGTAGAATGTAAAGTTCAGTTTAGAAAGTGGTATAGAAATAAAGTTAAAGCATAAGGCAGTAGGAGGAAATGAAGGACCGGAGAGTCTGGATCTTATTCTTTAACTTAAGGCAACCACCAAAGTGTTTTAAGCAAGAGTAAATATGGTCAGCGTTTCATTTTCCATAACGGGTGGAAGGACGGGTTTGAGGACATATGATTAGTAGAACAGGGAATCAATGAAGATTTTGCTACATTTAAAGAGGTAAGTAGTAGGCAAGTGATTTGCACATGTTTTTTGAGGGAGGGGAATATTGATATATAAGTTGGTGAAATCAACAGGATTTGCTGATTAGAGAGGGAGTGGGGAGAGTCAAGGCTCACCATCAGTTTCTAATTCAAAGGATGGTGATGACACAATATGAACTATGGACTAAAAGGATAGGTGTGGAAGGAAGAATGATGGATTTGTGTGCTTGTAAAACAGTCAGTTGGATATATCCAATGGGCATTTGGAAATAAAAGTTAACAAAAGATGTGAGGCCAGGGATACGTTTGAGTGGTATCAGCATATATAAGAGTTTAAGGTATTCCTGGGAGAAGTTGAAAGGTGAGAATAAAGTGAGGGTCAAAAAAGAGTCTGTAAAACACCAACACTGAAGAGCAGAGAAAGGGGGTTCAGTTAAGATGCAAAATGTGCACTAGTTACTGAGTTAGGAGAGAACCCTCAGTGTATAGTTTTAAGAAGGAAAAGGTAATAATGTATGGTGGCAAATGCAGCAGAAAGATCCAATGAGATAGAGACCAAGAGGTGCCCTTTTGATTAAGCTTTTGTAATATTTATATGGTGCTCTAAACTATCAGGGTATTTTTTGCTTTTTTTCATTTTCTCATGAATATAATATATGAATCTCCTAAGGAATTCTTCACTCAAAACACTAATGAGAATACATAGCCAGGCAGGCCCAAGGAGAGAGTCTGTGGCTGAACTTTCTGTACCCAACAACCATCTATGGATATTAAACACTGGAAATGCTATTAGTCTGAATTGAGATGTGCTGCAATTGTAAAATATATACTGAATTTTAGAGACTTAGGTATAAAAAACATAAAATATCTCAATAATTTACAAGTTTGAATCATAATATTTTGAACACACTGGGTTATATAAAATGTATTAGTAAGTTTAATTTCATTTGTTTATTTTAACTTTTCTTGTGTGACCACTAGAAAATGTGAAATTACCTGTGTGGTTTGCATTTGTGTGTGACATATTTCTCTTAAATAATGCTATACTAGGCTCTGCTTATTTCCCTGTGCTTGTGCTTTTCACAACATCCAGAGCAGCCACATTTTTTCTGTGACTCTTACATAACCACTGAGCCCAGTTCAATGCTGCGGTCCTTTATGCCAACTTCAGCAGATTCAATATAAAGTGATCCTCCACTTGACCTAAATGCCTTCTGTTTACTAATTACAACTAGATTATGGTTACATGTATGTTATGCTATTCTCAATACAGGTAGTTCTTGTTCTTTAATTATTTCAAATTGTTATATTGTAGTTTGCCCTAGGTTTTTTATGTGTCCTATATCTAGGATAATATAGAGTCCTTAAATCCATAGACTGAAATAATAGGATCTGGTAAAGGCAACCTATTTCTACCACACTAAAATAAATCTAGGATAGAATTTTCTGGGCAGCCCTATACTTACGTTTTGACTTGTGACCACTACTGAATCAGGAAGATTATTATTTTTATTAATTTCTCAACATAAGACATACTTTTAAGTTGTATAATACTTAATAACATTAACTAGATTAAACAATTGAAATGTTTACCTAATTAGTTTCATATGTCAGAGACACATATTAGCAGACATATAGACCTTTTCCATGATATACTTGGAATATTTCTATTTTTGCTTTTGAAATATAAATGGATAGTTTCTCTGTAAAAAATACCAGGTACTCCAAATTTTTTTGTACATGATGTATTTTCACTGTCAGAGTCAAAACAACATGAATTTAAATATTTCTCTCAAATTACACTAAATAATTAATTCAATATATGCTATTAGTCAATACATTATTCAGTATTTTCTTCATAAGTAAGACATTTCATTACTATAATTTAGTACTAATTATAAAAAATTACTTAAAAAAACTATATCAAACAAAAGAGTTAGCAGTTCCTTATTAGGCATGCCATCATCTACTAAGTGTAAAATACATTCATTTATACCAGACAATAATGAAATTTTGATTTAGAACAATTATAATTTGTTTCTGGTGTGAGTTTAAATCTGATCAAAATAATAAAAGAATGTATTCTTTAAAGCTGGTGACTAGCCAATATATTTTTTCTCTCTATCATCTATCTGTCTATCATCTATTGACTTGACATTAAAATAAATGGATTCAAATCATTTACTGAATTGAACTATTTTTACTTGCAGAAGTGCTATTTCCATAAATAAAAAGGTATTTATTTTTTTCCCATTCTATCTTCTACATCACTCTCCACGTACTTATGCACAAATGAAGAAGTGATAACACTTTTGCATGCATATACACTTAGTTTATGCTATATTTCTTTCTCATATATAATTTGAAGAGCAGGATTAGACCAAATATAAAAATAAGTTTGCTTATAACCTGGTTTGCCACCACTACCTTCCAGTTGAACAGGACAAAAGACTATGAAACATGCCTAGAAAGAACTGTGTATGTTTGTGAATCTTTGGTGAGAGCTATGCTGTATTCCTACCATCAATCTTCTGAATCCTTGTAGAAGCCCACCTGGCCCAAATAGCTATATAACATGATCAGCAAGAAATCTTACCTCTCATTTGACACAAGCTCTCATTACTTGATATTACCAGTCAATATAGTAAGAATTTCAGCCAAACTAATTTAGTGTCATACAGATAAAAGATCAGAATAATTTACTTCTATAGACTGAATATATTGGCAATCTTTGATCAAATAAATCAAATAAGATCCAAATAAAATAAAACAGAGGCAAGTATAGTTAAGATGGTGGAGTAGTAGGGGGACCCTGAGCTTGTCTCATCCCTCAAATACAGCTAGATCAACATCAAGTCATTTTGAACAAAGGACATTCATCTGAGGATTAAGAAAATAGTCTGCCCAATTGGAAGGAGAGAATGTGGCAGATGCAAGGTTCAGAACTGCAAATTGGGGGAGAGAAAAGCCATGGTGCTGGGGAGGGGAGGCAACCATTTCACCTAGCAATCTGAGAGGGGGGAGGAGAGTGGGAAAGAGAAAAGCATAGGGTTCCCACAATATGCTACAGTGAGGGGATTTCCTGGATAGCACTGGGAGAGATTGCTCCCCATCCTGGAGTACATTTGAAAGAGGGTATTTTGCCTCTCCAAGGACAAAGGGCACACTGGGAGCCATTGAGCAACTGTTCAGAAGCAGGGGACAAGTGTGTGCAGAGGGCAGATAGTTTGGTCGCAACTTTTCACTGTGTATCACAATGGATTCCAGCCACTGTGTGTTCCTTGTGCAACTGTCTTTCTGGTACAGAATGGTGAGGAGTGTGCTGCAAATCTCTACCCTGCGGGAGGGAAGTAGATCCACACCTTGTCAGGCCCTTCAAGATTTGGAGTTTTGAATTCCAGCCACGCATCACAGATAAAACACACATCTGTAGTGCCAAGCATGCCAATGGCCAGGTACAGACAGGTTGAGGGCAGCAATCTGATGAAAGCCTGGGACACAGGAGAGGAGATTATTTACTTCTCTATGAGGGCCTCCTGAAAAGCATAGGTTGTGATTTCTTCCCAGGGATGACAGTGGAGTGACACCATCTTCCACTCTCCCCATCCCACCACTTGGCATGGTTGGACTTCAGAGAGAAATACATCACCTCCAGTGGAAACTAAAGTAGCTTACACCAAGCCCATCCACCCTATGCCTGGCCAGGGTATCTTTGCAAAGGCAGATCAGACTGTGAGTGAGGCAGTGGGCCTCTCCCTCAGAAGACCAACACAAGCCCAGCCCCCCCACCCCCCCACCCCCACACAATGTACTAGGCTTTTCTTAACAAACAAATCAAAGCATATCTAGTTAAGGGTCCAAATGCTCCCCACTGCAAGCAAGGTGGAACTCTCTAGAGGACTGACTTGTGGGAAAGAGCAGTCAAAACACAACAGCAGAGTGCATACAATATACACCGGAAACACTTCCTGAAGTACTAGGCCCTGGACAGTGTAAGACCCTTTCTTAATATATACTCTCAAGAGCAGGACACATACCAAGCTTTCATAATACACAAAAGACAGGAACCTAGACATAATAATAAGATGGAGGAATTCTCCCCCCAAAAAAGTTCAAGAAGGAATCACAGCCAGGGATTTGCTCAAAACAGATATAAGCAATATATCTGAACAAGAATTTAGAACAACAGTCATAAGAATACTAGTTGGGCTTGAAAGAAGCATAGAAGACACCAGAGAAACTCTGGCTGCAGAGATAAGAGACCTAAAAACTAGACAGGCTAAAATAAAATATGATATAACTGAGATGCAAAACTAACTGGATGTAATCACAATGAGGATGAAAGAAGCAGAGGATCAAATAGATGATATAGAAGATAAAATTAGAAAATAAGGAAGCTGAAAAGAAGAGGGAAAGAAAACTATTACATGATGAATATAAACAGGGAGCTCAGCAATTACACAAAGAGCAATAATATCCAATTCATGGGAGTCCCAAAAGAAGAGGAGTGGAGGTAAGAAGGGGCAGAAGGCTTACTTGAACAAATTATAGCTAAGAATTTCCCTAATCTGGGAATGCAACAAGCATTCAGGTCCAAAAACCACAGAGAACTCCCCTCATAGTCAACAGAAACAGGTCAGCACCAATGCATATCATAGTGAAACTTGTAAAATACAAAGAGAATTCTAAAAGAAGCTAGGGACAAAAGGTACTTAACCTACAAGTGTAGACACATAAGGTTAGCAGTAGACCTGTCCACAGAAAATTGGCAGGCCAGAAAAAAGCGGCATGATATATTCAACATGCTAAATGGGAAAAATATGCAGCCAAAAATTCTTTATCCGGCAGAGCTGTCATTCAGAATAGGATATAAAGAGTTACCAAAACAAGCAAAAACTAAAGGAGTTAGTGAATGCTAAATCAGCTCTGCAAGAAGTGCTAAAGGGGACATTTTGAGCAGGTAAGAGAGATAAAAGTAACAAAGATGAGAAAGGAACAGAGACAATCTACAGGAACAACTACTTTACAGGTAATGCAATGGCACTAAATTCATATCTTTCAATTCTTGCTCTAATTGTAAACAGACTCAATGCTCCAGTCAAAAGAAATAGGGTATCAGAATGTATAAAAAACAAGAGCTAGGGAATGCCTGGGTGGCTCAGTCAGTTAAGCATCTGACTCTTGATTTCAGCTCAGGTCTTGATTCCAGGGTTGTGGGTTTAGGCCCCACTTTGTGCTCCATGCTGGGCATGGAACCTACTTCAAAACAAAACAAAACAAAACAAAACCCATCAATATACTACTTACAAGAGACTCATTTTAGACAGTAAGACTCCTCCAGATTGAAAGTGAGAGGGTGGAGAACCATCAATCATGCTAATAGAAATCAAAGAAAGCTGGAGTAGCCATACTTACAGCAGAGAAGCTAGATTTTAAACCAAAGACTGTAGTAAGAGATGAAGATAGGCACTATATCATAACAAAGGGGTCTATCCAACAAGAAGATCTAACAATTGGAAATATTTATGCCCTTAACTTAGGAGCAGCCAAATATATAAATAAATTAATAACAAACTTAAAGAAACTCATTGATAATAATGCAACAATAGTAGGCGATTTTAATACCATACTCATAGCAATAGATAGATGATCTAAGCAGATCAACAAAGAAAGGCTTTGCATGATACACTGGGCTTAACAGATATATTTAGAGCATTTTATCTAAAACAGCAGAACACACATTCTTTTCGAGTGCATATGGAACATTTTTCAGAATAGATCACATACTGGGTCACAAATCAGACCTTAACCTGTACAAAAAGATTGAATATGCATATTTTTAGAACACAACACTATGAAATTTCAAGAGAATCACAAGAAAAAAATCTGGAAAGATCACAAATATATGAGTTAAAGATCATCCTACTGAAGAATTAAGGGTTAACCAGGAAGTTAAAGAAGAAATTAAAAACTACATGGAAGCAGATGAAAATGAAAATATGACAGTCAAAACCTTTGTAATGCAGCAATGGCAGGCCTAAGAGGAAAGTCTACAGCAATACAGAGTTTCCTGAAGAAGCAAGAAAAATCTCAAATTCACAATCTAACCTTACAAGCTGGAAATAGAACAGCAAATAAAGCCTAAATCCATCAGGAGAAGGGAAATAATAAAGATTAGAGCAGAAATTAATGATACAGAAATTTAAAAAAGCAACAGAATAGGTCAATGAAACTAGGAGCTGGTTTTACTGACAGAATTAACAAAACTGATAAAATCCTAGCCAGACATCAAAAAGAAAAAAGAAAGAACCCAAATAAATAAAATCACAAATGAAAGAGAAATTACCAGAACTGATACAGGAATTCAGCAAAATTGCAGAATATAAAGTCAATACACACGTCTTGTCGCATGTCTATACACCAATAATAAAGCAGCAGAAAGAGAAATCAAGGAATCAATCCCATTTACCTTGTACCAAAAATCATAACATAACTAGGAATAAACCTAACCAAAGATGTAAAAGATGTGTACTCTGATAACTACAGGACACTTATGAAAGATGTTGAGGAAGGCACAAAAAAGTGACAAAATATTCCATGCTCATGGATTGGAAGAACAAATATTGTCCAAAGGTCTCCACCACCCAAAGCAACCTACACCTTCAATGCAATCCCTATTAAATAACACCAGCATTTTTCACAGGGGTAGAACAATACTCAAATTTATATAGAACCTTTTTGGGGTATATAGAATACCCCAAAAAGACAAAACAACCTTGAAAAGAAAAACAAAATGGAGGGGTATCACAATTCCAGACTTCAACCTGTATTACAAAACTGTAATTATCAAGACAGTATGATACTGGCACAAAAACAGATACATAGGTCAATTGAACAGATAGAGAACCCAGAATGTACCTGTAACTGTATGATCAACTAATCTTCAATAAACCAGGAAAGAATATCTAATGGAAAAGAGATAGTTTCTTTAAACAAATGGTGTTGGGAAAACTGGACAACAACATGCAGAAGAATGAAACTAGACCACTTTCTTACACCATACATATTTTTTTTTCCAAAATGGATGAAGGACCTAAATATAAGACAGGAAACCATCAGAATCCTAGAGGAGAACACAGGCAGCAACTTATCTGACCTAGACTGCAGCAGCTTCCTTTTTTTTTTTTTTTGCAGCTTCTTACTAGACATGTCTCTGGAGACAAGAGAAATAAGAGCAAAAATGAACTATGAGGAGCTCATCAAGATAAAAAGTTTCTGCCCAAAAAAGGAAAAAAATCAACAAAACTAAGAGTTAACCAATGAAATGGGAGAAGATATTTGCAAATGATATAATGGATAAAGGGCTAGTACTCAAAATCTGTAAAGAACTTATCAAGTTCAATACCCCAAAAACAAATACTCCAGTTAAGAAATGCGCAGAAGACATGAATAGAATTTTCCAAAGAAGACATCCAGATGGCCAACAGGCACATGAAAAGATGGTCAGCATTACTCATAACTAGAGAAATGCAAATCAAAACCACAATGAGATATCACCTAACACCTGTAAAAATGGCCAAAATTAACAACTCAGGAAACAACAGGTGTTGGTGTGGATGAAGAAAAAAGGGAACACTTTTGCACTGTTGGTGGGAAGGCAAACTGGTGCTGCTACTCTGAAAAATAGTATGGAGGTTTTTAAAAAAGTTGCACGATCACTCAGCACTTGCACTACTATGTATTTATCCAAAAGATATCCAAATGCTGATTTGAAGGGGCATATGTACCCCAATGTTTATAGCAGCAGTATAAACAATAGCCAAATTATAGAAAGAGTCCACATGTCCACTACTGATGAATGGAAAAGAAGAAGTAGTATGTATATGTGTGTGTATATATATATATATATATATATATATATATATACACACACAATAGAATATTATTCAGTGATAAAAAAGAATGAAATCTTGCTATTTGCCATGATGTGGATGGAGCTAGAGTGTATTAGGGTAAGCAAATAAGTCAGAGAATGACAAAAATCATATGATTTCTCTCACATGTGGAATTTAAGAAACAAAACATAAACATAGGGGAAGGGAGAGAAAAGTAAAATAAGATAAAACATAAAGGAAGGCAAACTATAAGAGATTGTTAAATACAGAGAACAAACTGAAGGTTGATGGAGGGGAGGTTGGTTGGGGAGATGGACTAAATGGATGATAGGCATTAAGGTGTACACTTGTTGGGATGAACAATGGATGTTATATGTGGGTGATGAATAATTGGATTCTGCTTATGAAACCAGTGCTGCACTATATGGTAACTAACTTGGAGTTAAAAAAAAAAAAAGCCAAGCCCAGGTGGATAAAGGCCAATATAATTGGAGTGCAGTGAGCACAGGGAGTAAAAAAGGTGAGATGCAGGCAAGCCCAGGGTCATGCTCAGTCTCCAGGCCTGGACTTCAAATTTTGGGTCATAATTAGTGGGATTAGGAGTGCTTTTCAGCTTCTTTATACTTGACAAAAAAATTAATTAATTAATTAAAAATAAAACAAATATTTAATGTTGCAAAACTGGTTTTATTCCGTATAAGCAAACCCTGATTTATAAAATGATTTTAATTAACTACTTTTTATTTGTAATTTTTCATGTGTTAACAATAAACTATTTTGTGGTTTCTTTTTTTTTTTAATTTTTTTTTTTTTTTTTTAGATTGTCGCAGAGAGAGAGAGAGAGAGAGAGGCAGAGACACAGGCAGAGGGAGAAGCAGGCTCCATGCACTGGGAGCCCGATGTGGGATTCGATCCCGGGTCTCCAGGATCGCGCCCCGGGCCAAAGGCAGGCGCCAAACCGCTGCGCCACCCAGGGATCCCTATTTTGTGGTTTCATTCAAATTTTAGGATTCTTTGTTCTAATTCTGTAAAAAATGCCATCTGTATTTTGATGGTGACCCTGAATAGCCAAAGCAATCTTGAGAAAGAAAAACAAACCTGAAGGTATTGCATTCCCTGATTCAAACTATACTACAACGCTATAGTAATCAAAACAGTATGGTACTGGTGTGAAAACAAACACGCAGATCAATTGAATAGAATAGAATAGAGTGCCCCAAAATAAACTCATACATATACAATTATTCCATGACAGAGGTGGCAGGAATATACAATGAGGAAAAGACAGCCTCTTAAAAAAAAAAAAAAAGTGTGGAAGGAACACAGGGTGGCTCAGTTGGTTAAGTGTCTGCCTTTGGCTCAGGTCATGATCCTAGAGTCCCAGGATAGAGCCCCACATTGGGCAGCTTCCTCAGCGGAGAGTCTGCTTCTCCCTCTCCCTCTGCTCCTCCCCTCACCTCCCTTTTCATGCTCTTTCTCTTTTACTCTCTCTCTCTCTCTCTCTTAAATAAACATAATCTTTTTTAAAAATGAGATGGAAAAAAAACTGGACATCCACATGCAAAAGAATGAAACCGGACCCCTCTTTTATACCATATACAAAAATAGATTAAAATGTATTCAAGTCTTGAATGTAAGAGTTGAAACTATAAAACTACTAAAAGAAAACATAGGCAGTAAGCTTCTTTGAACCAGTCTCTTCAGACAATGACAACAAAAGGTAAAATAAACAAATGGGATTGTATCAAACTAAAAGCTTTTGCACCGTGAAGGGAACCATCAATAAAAGGAAAAGGCAACCTACTGAATGGGAAAAGATATTTGCAAATTGAACATACAATAAAGGCTAAATATCCCAAATACCTAAAGAGCTTCTGTAACTTACTATAGGATTCAGTATAGCATTATTTATAATAGCCAAGATATCAAAGCAATCTATGTCCATCAACAGATGAAGGATAAAAAAGATGCAAGATAGATATACATATATATATATATATACACACACACACATATATACACATATATATGTACATACAGTGTATATAACTCACATCTTTTATATATGTACATGCACACTCATGGAAGGGGAGGAGGGCGGGGCGTGGGGGTGAATGGGTGACAGGCACTGAGGGGAGCACTTGATGGGATGAGCTCTGGGTGTTATTCTGTATGTTGGCAAATTGAACACCAATAAAAAATAAATTTATTATAAAAAATATATTTTAATAAAAACCTTGCTACAACCCGCCCCCCCCCACCCCGCAAAAAAGAAAGAATAATATCTTGCCATTTGCAACAACTGGAATGGACCTAGATGGTATTGCGCTCAGTGCAATAAATACAGTATGATTTCCCTTATATGTGGAATCTAAAAAAAAAACAAAACAAATGAACGAACAAAGCTAACAGAAATAGATTCATAGATACAGGAGACAAACTGGTGGTTACTAGACTGGGGAAGGAGTTGGGGGTGGGCAAAATAAGAAGAGGATAAGAGGTACAAACTTCTAACTATAAAATAAGTCATGGGGATGTAATGAACAGCATAGAAAACACAGTCAATAATATTGTAATACCCCTGTATGGTGAGAGATGATAACAAAACTTATGGGGATCACTTTATAATATTTATAAAGATCAAATTACCATAATATATTCCTGACACTAATAGGATATTGTTGAGCAGAGTTGGGATTACTGGCCTTCTGGTAGAGTCCTGTAACCTCAGAAGTGGGTAGGAACAGATGGGAAAAGATCCCCCTGCTTCCTAAAGTCACCCCAGCACATACGTAGCCATGTACACACTGAGCGGCACATAGCAGCCCCATAGCAGCCTGCTGTCAAGCATCCAGGGGCCTCATATGAGGGCCTGTGCTTCACCCACCTGCTGTTGAATGTGACAGGTTTGCCTCACCTTGAGGTAGGTGTAAAAG
The DNA here is from genome assembly GCF_048418805.1 of Vulpes vulpes. Taxonomy (NCBI): domain Eukaryota; kingdom Metazoa; phylum Chordata; class Mammalia; order Carnivora; family Canidae; genus Vulpes; species Vulpes vulpes. Next base: position 101,716,256 of record NC_132784.1, on the reverse strand, counting down.
AGTGTTAGTGAGCAAGGAGAAGTATGAACAAGATCCTGACCAAGCCCAGGGTAAATAAATCTGCTTAGCATCTCTGCTTGTTTCTCGTGAATTATACAGGATCTGGCTAACAATTTAAAATTAGTTTGGATTTTGGAATAGCCACCAGAGTGAGTTTAAGCCTAATGCTGCTATTAAAAAACCCATCCTTTCCTTCCCCCAACCCAGAAAATAATAAAACATGTTAACTCAAAACATTTTTACTTAATAAATGGCTTCCTATTTTTAGTTTCTGATGTGGGCTGGGGACAGAACTTCTCTCCGTCCACCAACAATGTAAATGGAGGGGTTGTGCCCCTTGATTTTACATATCAGTTTAAACTGTCATTTCCCTTTTTAGGGTCACATTTTGTATTAAATGTCATTGACCTCACCTGTATAAAATATGAATATGGAATATATAATCATTTTTCTGCCTCATAGCTCATTACTCCATAGTAAAGCCCAACATACATGCCTCACTCAGATCTTTTTTTAAAAAAGATTTTATTTATTTATTCATAAGAGACACACATAGAGAGAGGCAGAGACACAGGCAGAGGGAGAAGCAGGCTCCCTGTAAGGGGCCCAATGTGGGACTTGATTCCTGATCCTGGGATCATGCCCTGAGCCAAAGGCAGACACTCAACCATTGAGCCACCCGGGTGTCCCACTCAAATCTTTTCTTAAAATGTGAATGTAGATTTCTCTGTTATTGTTTCCATTGTTTTTAAGAGAACCAGTGAGCCAAAAATCAATTGTGATCCCTTCTCCCCATCAGAGTTCTCAATGTCAAAGCACTCCATGGTGACTTCAAGAAGCCAGCCCTGCTAGTGCTCCTCATGACACGAGCAAAGGCTGGCCACCAGTCCCTCAAACCCTGAAGAAGTGAAGGAGAAACCAAAGGCACTGCTGGACCCCATTTGAAGAGCTCCACAGGAGGAACGGCTATGCCCTACTATCCACAGCAGCTTCTTCCCCTGGAGGCCTGGTCATGGTCTCCTGCAGCCTATGGATCCTGAAGCACCCAGGGGTGTCATTTTTCTCAAACAAATCCAAACACCACGGCACATCTACTGTCTGGTTCACATGGAGCATGTTCTGAGCTTTGGAAGTGGCACCAGCTCTTTATTCCTCAGGGACCAGAGGAAGACAGAGAGGGGTTTCAGTGTAGTAAGGCAATTGAAGAAACTGGCCAAGCAGCAACAAAGGATATTCTTTCTCTTTGCAGGGTAAAATTAGAACCAAAAAACAACTGATGGCTGAAGCCATTGGCTCAGAAAAGAGAAAAAGAGGCAATGATAGTGTTCACTGGAAGCTTGTTGGATCCTGTATACTTAGAGAATGTTGAGTCAGGAGGCAGATTCTTGGAAAAAGAGAGCCAAAGACTGGGAAGACAAGCATTTAATGGTAATGATGATAACAATTTCCTTGATCTGACTGATCTGGTTGAGAAACCTCTGAACAGATGAAGAAGTCTGAAAAATTCCCAGGAAGCCAAAGACCTTTTAGTCATTGGTTGCCAAGTCAAATGAAAGTGAAAGGGGATGCTCTGAAACGTCTGAGAGGCTAAAAGCCTCAAGCAAAGCTCTGTGAGTCACCATCTCCAGATATTTTATATGCTTTCATGTCAGAAACAAAATCAGAGAGTGTATTCGATGGTATGCGGAAAAACCTACTTGAGAACTTGGAGCTGAGGAAACAAGGGCAGACATAAAGGGTTGACAAAAACTGCAAAGCCCACTGGGATACCAGAACTAAAAAAGACTGGAAATCACATTAGAGAGATGTGTGTGTGTGTGTGTGTGTGTGTGTGTGTGTGTGTAAGCTAAAAAGCTTTCATTGATTCTTTTTGGTAGCATGAAAAAAGGAAACCAATCCCAATTAAAAACTGGAATAGTAGGGAAATATTCTCCCCCTCCCAACATTCAGAACTCCCTCTGACTCTAATGAGATGGAAGGATGAGCCTGATGTGGAGGAAGAGGAGGCTGTGAGGGAGGAAGAGAAGGACACTAAGGAATATGAAAAAAAAAAAGATGGGTGGAATCAGTACGCAATAGCAGAAGTTAGAGTCAGAAGAAGCATCAGGGAAAGGAGTCTTCTCACATGCTTTAAGAAACAGAAACCCATGAAAACATGCCTCAGCCAGATGGAACAGAATAATTGTTAACAAGAGATTGGTGAAGTAACTTCATCATTCAAGGAATCCCTAGCATCAAAGAATGAAATTGAGGAAAACAGAAGAGTTGAAGAAAAAGAAATCTACCAATCCAAAGAAACATCCACCAAACTTTTCCTCCGAATACCCAGAAGATGACCCAGGCTGCTATGGAGGGGTCCCAGATGAAGCCCAAAGTGGTGGTGGCAGGACCCATTTCATGAATATATGGCATTCGATTGCTTCAGAGTTGTGAAGGAAGACATTGTGGACCAAGTGGCATGGGAAATGTGGGATCTTATATCATGGTGAATGGCCAAAGTAGGAGTTCAGATGGTGGCTTGTAAAATGTGGTAACAGGTCTTCCATGCTTTTGGCTTCTAAATCAATCTGTCTATCTTATTCTTATATTTCTGAATTTGGTATTTATGCTTAAAAGTGCTTGTGTACATATATAACAATGGAACAATATATTTTGTGAATTACTAAAAGGAGGGCATTGAGTCTACTAAATGAGAAAGCAAAATTTTACTTGTGAGAAGGAAATAAATATTTCGATATGCAGTTCTATTTCTCAAGTTTATTGTTTTTCTCTAATATTTTAAGTTTTATGATAAAAAGAGTTAAAATATGGTATTTCCTTTCTTGGTTACAAATACCTTCTCCTTTAGTAAGGGACAAGATTTAGAGGTTGCATTTTTTAATTTTCTAGTGTGAAGATTTTGATTTTTTTTTCAGAATTTCTGAATATTTGATTTAAAATGTTATCTCAAGTAACAGCCATCAATTATAATACTTACGAAAGCTTAGTTTGAGAATTTAGAGTTTTTTACATTCATGAAAGGTATTGCAGATAAATATTTTGAATGCATGTTGTTTTTCTTCAAAGGAAAAAGAAGATATTTATTTTTAGGGTTACCTGTGGGCAGGAAAACAATGTACTCACCGAGAGGAAAGAATTCAGGAGATCAGAAAGTTTTAGTACATAATCTTGCATTGAACATATCTTAACATGTTATTTATGGTTACTTTGTTCTTAAAGTAGTTTAAAAACTTCTGATGTTTCACATATCACAAGATAGCGTTTTTTATGTGTCAGTATCAATTGGTTACCTAGTGACAAGATTTTGAATATAAAAGTACATAAATGCATCTAAACTACTAAAAGAGGAGTGAGATATGGAGCCAAGTAAATGAAGATGACTTAGAAATAACCATAATCACCTCAGTAAGTTTAGGATGCTGGAGCTTTAATAAGCACTGGTAAATTCAATGTAAGTAATTCACTTTCAAAATATCCATCCTTGATCATTTTAATTAGAAAATAAATTAGTATTGTACATGAAAAATTCAACTTGGATTCACATGTTGGCTGTATCTAGACTGAGTCCCACCTGTATATATATTTTCTTTGGCTAGAGCAGTGTTTTATTCATTTTGTTTTAAATTTGAATGTTTCTAAATGAAGCAGATGCTACCTGCTTCAGTATGTTTCAAAATCTGAAAATATCCACAGTAAGAAGCATATGTTATATTGTTACTCAGACTATTCTCTCTCTTTCCCTGTTCCCCAACAACCCCACCACTCATATACATGCACACATATGCGCACAGACACACACACACAAATACAAAACAGTCCTTACACTTACTACATTTAGGGGATGTGTTCTGATTTGTTCTATTTTATTCTTTCATTTTAAAAGGGCTGGCCATGGCCCACCAAATTCAATCTGATGTCTGAAAACCACATTGTCTTACCCTGTGTAAGCACCTTTCGTTCCCCTGGGCATTACACCTTTTCATTACCTACCCTGCCCTTAAAATGCATATGCATTTATGATTATTTAACTGAAGAAGGAAAATATCTTCTAAAATCTGAAGTGGAAATTCTCAGAAACTAACCAGCTAGCCAGAGTGAGACTATAACAATGTCAGTAGGGGAGCAACATTTTAGATCCAGAAAGGGAAGATAAGTAATATACATATCACTATTCATAGTTAAAGACCAGGATAGCCAGTGAACCTTGAGAATCAGAGAGCGCGCTTTTGGCTGCAAGGATAGAGAACCCAAACACAAACTGCCTTAAATAGTGGATATATATAAAAACAAATTGGCTTAAGACAATTCCGCTACTCTTCATCGCTACTTGAAAAATATCCAACCCTCAAACCATGGCCTCGCATAACTGAAGAAGTAGAAGCCTATTTTGTTTTTGTGTGTGTGTGTGTTCGTTTTATAAAACTAGTACATTCTAAAGTATATGAAAATATTACTTTTTAAATCAGTTTTAGTGAGTACAACATTGAGCAGCTTCCTTTCCTCAAGGAAATTCCTTAAAAGATAACTGACATACTAACATCTGACATACTAACATCATAGAGAGTTTGAGCAGTAACAAAGTAATTACAAGACTTTTGTACTGATGTTGCCTGCATTCAACCTCATAATTTTATGTCCTGAATTAAATCACAGAACATTTGATATATCATCAGCCCATATCTAAAATACATAGAGCCAAAGTGAGAAAAAATTTTGCAAACTTATGACTTTTTTCTTAGGAACAGCATGTAAAATAAAAGACTTGATATTGCAAATCCATCTTCTTGGAAGAATTAAAGTTGCTATGTAGATGTTCAGGAATGACAACTATGGGAGGATTTTGTTGTGGAAATAGTTAAAGCACGGTTAGGCATGACAGATTTATTTATTTATTTTATTTATTTATTTTAAATATTTTATTTATGTGGCAGAGAGAGAGAAAGAGACAGAGAATTCTGAGAGAAAGAGAGTGAAAGAGCACAGGCAGGGGGAGCAGGAGAAGGAGAAGTAGGACTGAGCGGGCTTGATCCTAGGACCCTTAGATCATGACCTGAGCTGAAGGCTGTTGCTTAACTGACTGAGCACCCAGGTGCCCCTGGGCATGACATTTTAATTCAATGGTTAGATAAGTGGAATCATCTTTCTACATATCTCTTTCTTGCTTGTTTTCTTTTTATTTGTAGCAGAAAGATATTTCCATGGCAGTGGACCTGTGTAGGAGGCACAGAATAAGGAAGTCAACAAAGATTGAAAAAAGAGAAATTCTAATTTGAATAGGCAGTGGCCAAGCTGAAAGGTGCGGAAACCAACTAAAAGGTGTGTTGGAGATTAATGTTTTTCATGACATTTAACTGATACTATCAAGATTGAAGAAAATCCTACTTTTAGAAATGCATTTTACTTCTTATTAGTTTGGAAGACTTTAATGCTCTTTCCCCCAATTTATAGGAAAGACCAAAATATAAGTAATATTTTCATTTAATCTTGATAGATAACTGTATACAAAGCAACCGAATATTCTAAGTTTTTGGGACAGGCCACATTTCAAATCTTCTCTCATCCCCAAAAATATTTATACCTGTCAGTTCATATTTCCTGATCTGTGTTATTAAAATATATTCACTCTACCAAAGATAACAATGTATATGAGAGCATTGACTTCATTTTTATAAACATGCTCTTGTTTTGGATCCTTCTTATTCAAAACAAAATTTTCTTCTTTTTCTTTCAACCACATCCCTCCACTAAGAATAAGAAGTATTGCTAACAGTTGTTATAATCAGAAATGCCAAAGTTCTAATTTTAAGGCAATGTCAACCTAAATTTCATGGTAGACCATCAAGTATTAAAGAAGTGATACATCGTGGCATTTCCATTAAATATATTCATAATTGTATGTTTTACTTTTTGTGGATTTGAGCTTCAGAGAGAAAACTTTCATAACCAATGAAAGCTCGTTATGCCAATGAATTATCCAGTAAACAACTGTGCTTTTATATGGTAACAAGCGAATTTTGAGAAATGAAAAACTCAAGCAATATGGATTTTTCATAAAATAAAAAATGACCAAAAACACTTTTTGCCAAATATTATGTTTTAAAGTCAAACTTAAACATGTAACAACTAGAGGTGACATTTACTTGGATGGTTACTTGTCATGCAGTGAAGGCTACATTAGAAATCAGTATTATTAGAAAAAAAAAAAAACAAAGTTTGCCAGTTTTGCATTTTTAATCAGATTAGGAGAGGAAGTATATAATTGGGAGAAGCAGTATAAGCAGTGTAGGTTGGCAAGCCAACTCTGAGCACCTTCAGAATTGCTTTCCAATACTGGCTGTGCCACTGCGAACTGTGTGATGCTGTTGAGAACATCTTCTAAGCCCCTTGTGAGGATAAAAAGAATTACCTTCTAAGGTTCTTAGCACATTGAAAATGTAAATACTAGTTGTCATTGTTACTTTACTATTATTAGCTACTTCGTCTGCAGCTATGGTATCTATAAAGACAAAAATAGACTTAAGCATCAGAAGCATCATGGCCCTCTTTCCCACCACTTGGAGAGAGTTTAAGTGAAGGCAACATAAAAATAAGCTGAGAGAAGAGACCAGAAGATTCCAATCCATGACTTCCATGTTCCCAATACCTGCTTGCATCCCAGACTCTCTTGCAATTTGATTAATCTTTTACTCTCGACCAAATTTAGATTGACCCAGATTTCTATCATTTGCAACCAAAAGAGTTCACATTAAGAACTACTGAATAAATTTAAACATAGGAGCTTGAAAGTTGCAATTCAGACACAGTTGGTAGAGTGTAATGGGGACCAAATAATTGTATCCTGTTCTACCTTCATGAGTTTGGGACAAATTGAGAGATAAGCACACAGAGGACATAAAAATATTAATATTACTGAAAAAAATCAACCTTGATTCAGGGTGCATGGACTTCCAGTTCTGGACCTAAGAATTAAGTTTCTCATTGGTCACAGTCAGAGCTAGGAAACCACAAGGTCTCTGAACAGTTGGTTCCTTTAACTTAATGCATGGAATTGAAACAAGTGTGCATTCTATAGATAGGCTGGCTGACTCAAAGAATACCTGCTGGGAAGCCTCTATCTCCTCCAACGGGAAGGTAGGTGAAATCTTCAAAGAAAAACTGACGCTATTGTTCCAATTGAATTCCCATCTGAGGCCATGGCATGCTGTGGTTACTCCCTAAAATAAAAGTATCTCTTTGAAATATCATGGGAAGACTTTGGAATTGGATAGCATTTAAATTTTATTCCTTCACTTCTTAAATAAGCCATTTAACATTTTAAATATAAATCTCTGAATCTTTAAAATGGAGAATGATGTTATCTATATCCATGTGATGTGATTGTGAAGGTCCTATGAAATGTGGGCGAAATAAAATAATTTATTACATAAAGGTTTTAAATAGCTGTAATTTAATTTTTAATTTAATAGCAATTATCAAAGTTTGAGTTGACATGTTAGATGCACTCTATATAGAAAATGTCATAATATTTCTCTTTCTTACGTCTGATTATATCAGTCTCCAAACCCTTATATTTCAGTCTGCTATTATTGGGATTCCTTTCTAACCTTCAAAGTTAGGTGAAGATCTCTATGCTGATATGACAGCTCAAGATCACTCAGTTGAGATTGGATGCTTTATCACCACCTAGTATCTCATGATCTTTGCTGAGTATGGAGACCCCAGACTTAGAATTCACCCAACCTGTGAGCTGCTACCAAACAGGGAAACTAAAAAGGCAAGGAACCTATAGAACTCCACCTCTAGAAAAATTATGGATTCTCTCTCTTCCTTTAATTATTTTTTTTTAATTTTTATTTATTTATGATAGGAACACAGTGAGAGAGAGAGGCAGAGACACAGGCAGAGGGAGAAGCAGGCTCCATGCACCGGGAGCCTGATGTGGGATTCGATCCCAGATCTCCAGGATCGCGCCCTGGGCCAAAGGCAGGCGCCAAACCGCTGCGCCACCCAGGGATCCCCTCTCTCTTCCTTAATGCCTTATCTTCTCACCCCTCCATAATGGTTACTCCTACAAAGATACAGACAAAACCGAAATGCAAAAGCCAGGGTGGATGGCTATCTATTGGCTTTTGGTCTGTAGCAAAAAGGTTGGCTGCCTAGCAGTTCCATGTGCTTGCCTGAATTCTTAAAACATAAATGAGTATATACAATTAAGAAATAAAACCGGGCAGCCCGGGTGGCTCAGTGGTTTAGCGCCGCCTTCAGCCCAGGGTGTGATCCTGGAGTCTTGGGATCCAGTCCCACATGGGGCTCCCTGCATAGATCCTGCTTCTCCCTCTCCCTGTGTCTCTGCCTCTCTCTCTCTCTATCTCTCTGTCTCTCATGAGTAAATAAATAAAATCTTTAAAAGAAAGAAAGAAAACTGAAACAAAACAGAAATCGGTGTATCTGTAAATTTTCCTAATTGCAATATTTAATTTATTTCCATTGGAGATTTAAAAAATGTAATATCCACATAGAATCTGTCTTACAGAAGATGAAAGTAGTGTATCCCTCCTCTTTTTCCCTTTTCCTCTTTGGATAAAAGTTTTATTAAGGGAAAATAATATTTTATATATTTTTGGGTTTTAGTTGTCTTAAAGTGTGTAGTGAGAAAATATATACTTTCAAAATATAATAAAATCAAACTATTTCAATTCTGATTTTCAGAATGACTTCAGTATAGTGTATTCCAGCTCCCTATGAAATGAAAACCATTTTTAGGGAGGTGACAAAACACTCATATTCTAATCTTTTGCTTTTAAATTTGTTTCTAAATCAATTATTACTCCACAAAAGCAGATGCTGAAGTTTCCTGGAGGGAGAAAAAAGAAAAGGAAACATTAACCTTTTAAAAAATAATTTTAATCCTTGGCTATTTGAACCATTCTGGGAGAACAGGAAAAATTTTAAACTAGCCAAGAGAAAAACAAAACAACAACACAAACTAATATCAGCTGAAGCAGAAGGTTCTAATTCATTGGAACTTATTTATTATATGCTTGAGAGATCCTGTGAGCTGCACAAAGCTGAGTATTAATACATGGGCAACCACAAGCCAGACAAGGCAGATGTTGCATTAACCAAAACTCTCTGGAATTGGAGAGCAGCTGTGTGGTTTGAGATGGCCATTCTGGCACATAATTTATGCAAGGACCAAAATAGATACCACTCTACATTAAAAATAATAATAACAAAAATAAAAAGAAGGACACTTAAGGAGAAAAAGAGCTAAATTGCATTGTAAGAGCTAGCTAAAATCAAATTATATCCCCTTAACAATGGAGTAGTCAATCATAATATACGAGAATTAAGGTTTTCCCCAGGCAATAAACCCTAAATTCCCAGAGTCAATTGAAATGTAAATCACCTAGCCATCATTTTAAATCTAATATATCTTCATTAACCTAAAAGTATAGCTAGCCAATGCAGAGTCCATCTCAATCATAATTCACAATAGTGCTATTAATTCACAAATGACTTCTAAATTCTCATCTGTCAGGAGAATTAAGACCATGACAGCTCTAACATTCCATTGAGTAGGCTGCATGCTATAATGGAAAGAGAATCTGACCGAACCAGAGTCTCTCAACATCGTTAGTTACTAGAGAAGGTTTTTTTTGGGGGTAAAGTCCTTCAAATTTCCTGGCCCTCAGTTCCTTCAACTCTAAAATGAGAATATCCATATTAGTTTTCTCATCTATGTTCTACTCCTCCCTCTTGAACCTACACTGGTTAGTTTTCCATTTCTATCTCTTTTCTGAGAGAGCTCTTGCCAAAGTCACTAATAACTTCTGGTGATGAGATCTCCAACCATATTTTATGTGATTGTCAGCAACACTTTACAGAGTATATTCATTGAACTTGACTTTCTAGGGCAACGCTTTCTTTTGGGAAAACTCCTGCTGCTTTGGCTATTCTTTCTCAGTCTTCTTTCATATTCTTTTCTTTATTCTAAAATAATAATAATAATAATAATAATAATAATAAAAAGAATCTTCAAAATGAGTGTTACCATACATGGTGATTTATGTTTTGAGAACACACAATTATCTGAGAGTTTCATTCCCTGCAATCTAATCAGTCAACTTGCTGCAGTTTAATATATATTGACAAAAAGTGTAAGAATCTGTTTTATTACTCACAACAATGGTAGTAGCCAAAGTACCATTGTTGGGTCAATCACCTTAGCCCGGTTCCCCTAGGGTGATGTGATAAAAGCTAGCTGCTGTGTATGCAAACAGAGTGTGTTAGAGGAGAACAAAATTGATATTAGGGAGCATGATCTTATATAGGAGGCTGTAAGCCGACCTACCCATTCTCCTTTCCAGAGAGACATTATCTCTATTACCCTGATAATACAAGTATATATGCAGCTCTTGAGGGAGAGGACTCTTTTTATTATTCTGGAATGTACAAAATTTATTCGAGGTTGAGGGGAGATCCTTATCTTTAATATCCTGGAAACTAAGCAAAGCAAATCTTTGGGGAAGAAGATATTTCTACCTTCCCTGCCTGCTTGCTTATACAAAAATACTTGAATATGCCATTGGGAGCAAATTAGTTGTTGTTAATATCTACACAGGAGAGCCCAATGGAAAACTGTCTCCCCAAACATAAACTTATTTGCTTTTTAAATAATGAAACTGTTGTTTACTTGCCCTGATCTGGCTTTGCCATTGAAGGTAGCATTACTTTTGATGATTTAGAGTTTAGAATAGTTTCCAATTTCATGTTGGCGTATTCCACAATAATATCCACATCTTCTTCACTTTGCAATACTTTCATTTAAAGGCCAGAAAGAAGTGAAACCTATAGTGAATATTCAAACACTGAAAACCACCTGTGGATATTACTGTGTAGCATTTGAATAATGCAACATTTGGATCTCCTAGCAAGTTTAATAGCATCATGCAAAATTACTTGCAGAAATTGCCAATTTAAAGACATTCTTCCTAAATACATTACTTCTTAGAACACTGCTCAGTGTTTGCAAAAGGTACATTATGCCCTTAAACTTATTAAAAGTTATTTTATGTGCAAGAATGTTTCGCTGTTAGCCACAAACAGGACCAAACACATTTGCATAAAATATGGCAACTGCTATGAGTGTAGTGACTGCTTCTCTCCTGCCTGTTCTTGATTCAGTTCATGCAGATATTGGCCTTGAAATTTATGGTCATATGTTAGCGTTTTCTGTTTTTTTTTTTCCCCCGTCAATTTGGTATTAGTGGATTTCTTCAAGTTTTGTCTTTATGTTGCCTGGTAAGCTTTCATATTTTCAGAATTATAATACATTTTTCACACTTTTTCAATCTTTCAATTGATTTTGTTTCTCTAACTTCTGGACTTGAAAAAATATACATACTTTGTCAGGATTGTTGAGAAGAAATTCCTGTATGGAAATGCTACCCTACCACAAGGTTGAAAAGATTTTCTCTTACATTTTCTTCTAGAAGTTGTATGGTATTAGAATTTGCATTTAATCTTATGATCCTTGGGGGATCCCTGGGTGGCTCAGTGATTTAGCGCCTGCCTTTGGCCCAGGGCGCGATCCTGGAGTCCCGGGATCAAGTCCCACATCAGGCTCCCTCCGTGGAGCCTGCTTCTCCCTCTGCCTGTGTCTCTGCCTCTCTCCATCTGTGTCTCTCATGAATAAATAATTAAAATCTTTAAAAAAAATAATCTTATGATCCACTTTTTTAAGCAGCAAATTTATTATCATATAGTTTTGGAGGTCAAATTCCAAAAATAGGTCTCACAGGGCTAAAATCAAAGTGCTATCAGGGTTTTATTTCTTTGTGGAGGCTCTAGAGGAGAATCCATTTTCTTATCTTTCCAGCTTCTGTAAGTTAATGGATTCTTTCTATGTCCAGAGCCAAGAATGTCTAGTCAAGTCTTGCTTACATTCATCACTATGCTCCCACCTTCCACATTTGAAGACACTTGAAATTACACTTGACCAATCCAGATAATCTAGGGTAATCTTATTATTTATTTAAAAGACTTTATTTACTTATTCATGAAAGACACAGAGAGAGGCAGAGATACAGGTAGAGAAAAAAGCAGGCAACCTGTGGGGAGTCCAATGTGGGACTCTATCCCAGGATGCCATGATCATGACCTGAGCCAAAGGCAGATGCTCAAACACTGAGCCACTCAGGTGCCCAGGGTAATCTTATTTTAAAGCCATCTGATAATTAAGCTAACTTTAAGTTAATAATTATGCTAATCTTATGTACAGCACAAGGCAAGAGTCGATGTTCATTTCTTTCCATATGAATATCCAGAGTTTCAGTACCATCTGTATCAATAAGGTAAAATATATGCAAATCTTGAAGTCTTTTATTTTCTGAATTACCTTGATACCTTCTTTGAAAGTCCATTGGCAATACATATTTGGATTGATTTCTGGATTATTCTTTTCTATTTCAAATCTATATGTCTATTATTTCATTAATTCCATACTCTACTGATGACTACAGCTTTAAATCAAGTCTTGATATCAGATAATTCCTACAATTCTCTTTTGTCTTTTAAAATTGTTTTGGTATTCTCAGTTGAATTACCACATAAATTTGAGGATCAGTTTGTTAATGTCACTACAAAAATGTTTAAATTTTTATTGGTATAGAATTTTATCAAGAGACTAATTTGCAGAGAATTGATATCTTAATAATATTGAGTTTTGCAATTGATGATGGCATACCTTTTTGTTTAAGTCTTCTTCAATTTCTTACAGAGTTCTGTTCTGCCCAACAAAAAAGTTTTTCATAATTATTCATGATTATTTTCATTATTATTAAATTATTAAATTTATTACTAAATATTTATACTTTTAAAGCCAATGCGACATAAATGGCTTGAAATTTTATTTTAAAATCCTGTTTATAAAAACAATCAATTCTTTAAAAGTAATCACTTTTTATAAACCAAAGTTATACCATATGATCTTGCAAAATTCACGTATTAGTTCTGGAAGTTTTTTTTTTTTTAATATATGGATTCCTTAAGATTTTCTATCTAAATGATTGTGTCATCTGCAAATAAAGCTAACTTCCTATTTTTATATGGATTTATTTGTTTTCCTTGCATTGTTACAGTAACTGGATCTACTAGCATGATTTTAATAGCATGAGTAACATTAGATACCCTTGTCATATTCCAAATTTTTGAAGAAAAAAGAGTGTTTAATATTCATTATTATATATTTTGGAAGTGCTTGTTTTCAGCTTGTTGAAGTTCCCTTCTATTCCCTGTTTGCTTAGAATTTTAATCATAAATATGGGACTCCTGGGTGGCTCAGCGGTTAAGCATCTGCCTTTGGCTCAGGGCGTAATCCTGTAGTCCCGGGATCGAGTCCCACATCGGGTTCCCTGCATGGAGCCTGCTTCTCCCTCTGCCTGTGTCTCTGCCTCTCTGTCTCTCATGAGTAAATAAATAAACTTAAAAAAACAGAAAAAAAAAAGAATTTTAATCATAAATAGATGTAAAATATTTTTTCTGCATTCTGTGGCATTCAGATTCTATGATTTCTGATAAAACTCCACACCTGTTTGCATTGTTGTTCCCTTTATGCATGTGACATTTTTTTTCTTGTTATTTAGAATTTTTATCTTTACCACTGGTGTTTAGCAGTTTGATTATGGTGTCTATAGGCATTTTTTTTATTTAGTTTTTATTTAAATTCAGTAGTTAACATGTAGTACAATATTAGTTTCAGGTGTACATTTTAGTGATTTAACACTTACATAAAAGTACCTAGCATGCCACCTTTTTTTCCTTATTTCCTGTTTGTGGTTAGCTGAGCTTTCTGAATCTGTACATTGATTTGTTTGTAGACTGCTTATATTACTGAAACTTAGTTTTGTTATATATTGATGCATTTTCACCTTTCTGACTTATTAAATGAAACAAAATGTTATGATTTCTATGCATCTTCAGCTGTTTAATTGATGAAAACGAACAAACAAAGAAAAAGCATGTAACTCTAGTATGTTTTTATTAATAGCCTGAGAGCAATAGTCACTTGAGACTTCCTGCATCATAACTAGAAATGCTAAAATTAAATCTACCTCATTGCTTTAAATGCCATCTCTAAGCTAATGGCTCTCAAACTAATATCCTCTCACCACAGGCACACTATATTTCCAGCCCACCAGCCCAAGTGATTCTTTTAACGCAAGAGACTGGTTATGCCAAGCTTCTGCCCCAAATGGTCTAGTTAATTCCTCATCTCACTTATTGTAAAAGTCTAAGTTTTTGTAATGATCAAATGCTGTATATGATCTGTATTCTACCCTCAATACCTATCTCTCTGACTGCATCATGCAGTTTCCTTCTCCTTCTTTCTACTATAGCCATACTAGCTCTTGCTACACACTAAAGACTCTCCTCATTCAGGGCTTTGTGGTTGGTGTTCCTTCACCCGTGATGGTCTTTCTCAATAGCCCCCCATCATGTTCTCTCATGTCCATCAGATGTCCACTCACATATCTCTTAAGCAGTGCCAACTTTGCTGAACATCTTCTGTAAAAAAGCAAATGTCAGCACTTTGTATTTCATTATTACCACTGTTTGAAATACTATTTATTATACTGTTTATCATTTGTCCTTCCCAAGTAGAAGGTAGGGAATTTTAAGTTTTCATTTTTTATTTTATTTTTTTTTACTGTTCTGTTCCTAGTGCCTAGAAGATAGATGAAGATACAAGAAATACTTAAAAATATATATTTGTAAATGAATATAAAAATGAACAAAGGAGGCTTGGTTATCTTGAGCCCTGGTTCAAATATCTTACTAAAATATCATTAGACTTTGATAAAAATATATTTTCAATGAAAATGGCAATATTTCTTAGTGGATAAGATCTTTACACTTTAGATCGAATGTCTGGGGCACTTACCTTTCAGAGTAATTCTTTTTAAGAATCCTTAAGATTTTTATTCATTTGTCTTTAATCACTTGGCAGGCACCTCCTTCATGTACCAAAGATTTTTATTTTAAAAAGGAAAAGAAAATATAAAATTTAGCAGCATTAAAAAAGAAACACTACAACTTTCTTGAATATTTTATTACTGAATCTTTCATATCGAGGAAAAGTGCCTTGGGCATCTATGCAGGCTGAAACAACTTATCCAAAAAAGAGTTTTCATTGTGCTAGACAAAATCCAAATAATAGAGTAACCTGACACTCAGTGGCTAACTGGTATGGAGTAGAACAAAGATTTTGAAAATATATTTCCTCTTTGAGGATAAATTAAATATAAATAGAATTTTTTAAAGCAGTGAAATCCCCTATTGGTATACATATGAGTTAATTTTGTAAGAGTTGTGCCCATCTGCGAGAGTAAGCATAGTGGAAGAGTGTAATTAGTGCCAAGTGCTTTAGTTTATATGGAAGAATCACAGTGCCTGGGGGTGGGGAGGGGGTGCACGGTGTGTAGTTGGAGCTCCAAGAATACTTGATGATATAAAAATGAAGAAAGACTAACAGAGAGACAAAATATTGACTTTCTTTCTCTTCTTCTCTTTTCCTTGCATTTCACAGCATTAACAACAATATGCTTCACATGAGGAGTTCCAGTATAAAAGTAATGGTTTAGTGTTGCCTTACTCTTTAAACCTTACCAAATGAGTTTTTGCCTAATTTGCAAACAATCATGTAATAATTTCTTATTGTCATCCTGGTGATGGGTAAATGATGCAATGAAATGAGAAATGATTATCATTTTGTTAATTCCTCAAACATATATGATGAATATTGAATATTGAATATTCATGTCACACTGTTGTCCTCCCCAGTGATTATAAAATGATGCATTTAAGATTGTTCTCCATCTGGCTACCACTTATTAACATTGATCAAGGAAGATATAATAATTATAACATAATATAATATTTAATATATGTTTATGTATAAATCTATGAAGGAAACATGTATATACTAACACACATATATGTATTGGTGTATGTGTGTGTATATATATAATATATATAGTGGATATGGATGTCCACATCTAATCTATATTCATATCTACTTACCTATCTAATCATATTTTTCACAACAGGTGTTTGATCGTTGCTTATACAGAAGCTCCTTTAAATCCCAGCTTGCCTTTTTTCTTTCAGTTTAGAATTTTCCCCTTTTCTTCAACTAAAGCAATTATTTTCTTTCTGAAAAAGAATAAGCGTCATTTACCATTGCCTTTTAAAAAATGACATCTTTAAAATAGTTTTCTTTTGTTATTGAATACACATTTCTTTTGGAAAAAGGAAAATGTGTCATAACTCAATTGCCTTAAACTGGAGAGAGAACTGGACAGAGAAAAGGAGAGAGAGGAAAACAGTGCAGTGGATATAAGATGTTCTAATCATTTAGTTCACGTTAGTTTTATAAAAAATGAAAACGATTCATTTTTCTCTGAGTTCCTTTATTATGCATCAAGTGCAGCACCTGGAACCAATCTCAAGAAACAATTTGTCACGGCATATAATTGTTATGCAGTATATGAAAATCAAACAATTCGTTATGTTGGTTTTCAGAAAAAAAAAATAAGCTAAAGATTTCCTTTCGTTTCCCCCTTTGTAGAAACATCAGTGTTTCCCTCTTTGTTCAAGCTGGAGATGAATTGACTCTCACTAGAGACAAATGAAGACATATATACCTGTCCTTGTTCTATTGCCTTTTGACTCCTCATTCCTCTAGGGCTGAACAGTCTTTCTCATTTAGGCATCAGAATTTGGACAATAAGCATCATCAACATCAATTTTCAAAAATATCTTTAGTGCACAGAATTCCTATGACATCCCAATTGTGCTTCATAGCTTTTATGGACCTAACCTACCATTTCGCCTAATTATAATCCAATTATAAAGCAGTTTTGTGATTCTTCTAAGGAGTCTAAAATAATGTGAAGTAAGAAAATAAAAATCATCAGTAATTTCACATTCACTGTTAATGAAAGCAGTGGTGGGCAACAGTGGCCTCCAAATGTGCCCAGGACCTATTGTTTGCAGCAAGGGTCAAGTCCTACCGAAGGTGTACCAAGTCCAAGCTGACAAAGTCCAGGCTGCTGAGAACCATGAGGGGTTAGTGGAGGCTGGGCTGACAGGCACTGCAGCAGGAGATTTTGGTGACTAGGCCCAGGCAGGCCTGAGCTCTGCCCTCCATTTATCCTGAGAAAAACCTCCTGAATGTCTCAAGGACAGGAACCTGTGTCATTGTTATTTCCCCTTCTGCAGAAACCGATGGAATCCCAGGATGTAAGTAGAACTGGAGCAGGAGAAAGTTGGTCCTTTAGTCTTGCAATTCTTCCCAGTACTTTCATATTGCAATATTTTTTCTCTTACAATTTCTCATGACTATTAACAGTTGTATTTTGTATAGAAATATCTAACAATGTAAATTTATGTGAAATATTTTAATTTGGGGGATATTTGACTTGTTTCCAGAACAAACATTTGTCTGAATTGCTATTAATTATGATAGATTAGTAGGAGTTAAATTACCAAGCTAACTTTATTTTATTTTTTTTAAGAGAGGGAGGGGAAGGTGGGGGAGAGGCAGAGGGAGAGAGAGAGAATATTAAACAGGCTTCACGCCAAGCTCAGGGCCCATTGTGGGGCTCAATCTCACAACTCTGAGATAATAACCTGAGCCAAAATCAAGAGTCAAATGCTTAACCAACTGAGTCACCCAGGTGCCCCACCGGCTAACTTTTAAAAGTTTCTTGATACATATCGACAGATTTATACTCATACTCTATAGATATTAACAAACTGATCTACTGTATATTGAACATTATTAATATCATTTGATAATAGCTAATTGCTAAAATAAAAATAAGTTAGCATTGGGTTAATTTGACTATCTTTCCTTGTTAATGAGGATATACATTTTTCATGTGGTTAACAATGATTTTTTTCATATTTCTGAATATTGTCTTTTCATGTAATGTGGCTGTTTATCAAATGGAATTTCACTATTTTACTTAGTTGAAAAGATCTTTACATATCAAGGATATTAAAAATTTCCTTTATTGTTTCAAATAATTTTTATCAACTAGGATTTTTTTAAATTTAGTTTTTTTTTGCTAATTCTTGATGTCCAGAAGTTTCGTTTTTTATGTCTTGATTATTATTGACTTTTTTTATTATTTCTCCTAACATGTATACTTAAAAGTCTATATACTTCTAATTACAACACCCTTATTTTCTTCAAGTTTCATTATATTTATGATAAACCTTTTAGTTTACCTCTAGTTGATTTTGTTGAATTTAATTTTTCTATCTCAAGTAATTTTCCTTGCATTATGAACTAGTTGTAATGACGATAATGGTAGTAGGAATAATAGTAGTGGTAGTTAATGTATATTTACTATATGTAAAACACAGTGCTTAGTGAATTGTGTTATTTCATTTATCCAACAATCCTATGGGAAGTTTATTATTACTATTTTTAAAATGAGCAAATTGTGCTTACAGTATTTAGAACCATATCTACAAAAAGCTACTAGGAAAACTCAAATACTACTTCTTTTTATTCTCCTGGTGGCACTGTTTTATATGAGACATTCTGAATACACACATACCAGCAAATAAATACTTATTAGCTATAAAATGAATATTTTTAGAGCACAGATTCCCCAAATTAGTACCAGTCAAGCCACTGGCATGAGGCATATATGCAGATGGATCACAGCAGCCCATCACCAGCTGTGCATGTCAGACACTTAAGCCAAGTTTGACACTTGTGAGACAGATGGTGTAAAAGACTATTATAAATATATATTCTGGATTTTTTTAAGCTGCCATAATACTGTCTATTTTGTCAGTGCAACAATTGGCATATCTTACTTGTCATTCATCTTGACTTTAAAGAAATATATAGATATTATATATAATCCTACCTTAATTTTCTGGTCACTCTTCAGGGTAGTTTAAAGTCTATCTACTTAAAAGATTAACTATCTGAGTAATTTATATCTATTCTGACAACTTCACCATCAACCCAGCTAGGCTACATACTATGGAGGAATTATGGATTCTATTCCACCTCTGAAAGAAGAGAGAGGTGTTATGGTACATTAAAACAACATGAGTTTTGTGTCAGGAAAACTTAAAATCACTTCATGGTTCTATCACTACCTAGCTGTGGAAATATAAGCAAATTATTTAAACTCTCAGCACCTCTGCTTCCTTATAAATTCAAAATAAACAATAGTATCTACTTGCAATATTGATGATTGTGAGAGTATTAATTATATCACTAATAATGGGGATAATAATAAAATAGTCAACAAATTTTATACACATACATAATAAGGGTTATGGCCAGGAGTATGCTGATCGCTGGGTTCTATGTTAAGTGCCTCAAATATATTATTTTCCTTCATATTATCAACAATTATTGGAAGTGAGTACTCTTAATAACTTTACAGATGAAGAAATTGTGGTTCAGAATGTTTTAAAGTCACATTCAAGATTGTATGGGTATTTAGTTGAGAAATGAATACAAACCCAGGTCTAAAGAAAAGATCGCTAAATTCTTCAACCTTCCATAGATCCTGTATCTTTTTGCTACATACTCCAAGGACTCAACCTAATTTATTTTGTTCAGTAGCTGCCACCATTCCTTATATCTTTTGGCATTTTTCTTCCATTAACATGTGGTTCAGATTTTTCAGCAAAGCCAATGATGTACCCTGAGGCCCAAGAAGACAAGTAAAAAAATATTTTTCATTGCATAGATTTTATTATATTTCTTTATGAGAAATAGAAGTTTAAAAAAGTTGGAAAGAACATACATGGTGTGATTTTAAATTTTCTGGAATCTTAAGTAGGCTTTCCTATAAAATTATATGAGGTCTTTATATTTTTCTTGTGAGTCTTATTTGTGATTCCAATGGCTCACAAAGTACATGAAAAAAATGGCAACATTTACTTCCAACTTTACAAAAAAGAAATAACCATCTTGATTATGTATAAACTTGTAGAATTATTGAAAAAAGTAAATTATAGAAAATTATTTTCACATGGAAAATTGTACAATGGGAAAGGAGCTTTAAAAAGTGGATTAAAGTATTATGGACAATTATGTGTTAATAAATAGGTATTTTTTCAATGCATTTAATTTATTCTTTGTTGTGGAATGTAGGGCTACTTTGGCAAAATCTGCAATGCTGTATGCACAGAATTATGCCCCTAAAAGCTGGCAGTCATCCAGAGCATGCGTTCTTAATATCTTTACTCAGAAAAATGAAACTATAAGGATATGGAAAACTTTTAGAATAACCTCTGTCCAGGAAACACATATTAAATTTCCTAGATTAAGGACTATCCAGTTCACAAAAATATGGCGAACTCATTGTTGAATGTGTACATTTTATGTGTGTGTATCTCTACTTAGAAAAATGAATCTATAAGGATATGGAAAACTTTCAGAATAACCTCTGTCCAGGAACACATATTAAGTTTCCTAGGTTAAGAACTATCCAATTCACAAAAATATGGTGAACTCATTGTTGAATGTGTATATTTTATGTGTGTGTATGTTAAGGGAGATTCTCTAATCAACACTAGTTGCAATTTCTCATGTTTACAGATGTCATGAGCTCTTAGTTTTAAACTTTAGCCTGATCTATCAACCACAGAACCTAATTGGAAAACCGTAAAATTTATGAACTGATGATTCTATTCCTCATTAGAAATTACTCCTTTTAAAGTTTTATCGTTCATTTTATAGTTTTATGATGTCAAGTTACCATACATGTTCTAATAGAATTCACATTTTTGCACTATAGCCATTATTCTCTAAATTTTCAGTAACTTTCTCACATGGAATAAAATCTTTGTGGTCAAATATCAAGGATTCGTTTCCTTTAAAAATAGGCAGACAAAGGTTATATTAGTGAGTCCTTGAAATGACCCTATCTGTGAGTCTATTACAACATTTTATTATTATATGGAGTTTATTTGCTCACAAATTCATGGTTGTAATTTGACATACATTATATTCTTTTCAGTACAAATTATTGAGATTGCTGTCTATGTCATTGGAGCTGTTGATTTAACACAATGTGAAATTGAGAACTGTTATTATTCTTTAAATTCAACTTGGATCAGCAATTTGTGTTATTATGATTTCTTCTAGGCTCAAAGTTCTATACCTCTATTTCATCTAGTCAGACACTAAAATTAATTTTTTACTAGTAAGTGTTTCTGATGATGAATATAATATACATTGCATTCTGATGTAATGTATGTATGTATATATGCCATAAATATGTGTATATATATATATATATATATATTTCTAGATCTAGAAGATTATTTCTAATCTTCATAAAAGGTATTTTACATCCATTTGTACTGCATCTATGTGGTCTAATTTCTAGTTTTTCACATTTAAATTGATCTAGCAAACTTTAGTTTCTCTAGATTAGTTATCTAGAGATAACTATTAGTTATATTATTATAACTATATATATTATATATATTTATATATAATATATAAATATATATAATATATGTTTATAATTATATATTGACTATATATTATATATAATATTATATATTATATTATATTATAGATTATTAGTTATATTAGTATTAGTTCTAATGCTAATTAGGTCTAATGCTAAATAATAAATTACTTTTAAATCTAAGCAAATTAAAACAACAGAGATTTATTATTTTTCAGTTTTACAGGTCAGTAACCAGGGATTGATGGAGCTGGATGTCTCTGACACATGGTGTCTCATGAGGTTGTGGTAAAACTGTCAGCCAGGGCTGTTTTCTCATTTGAAGGCTCAATTGGTGGTGGATAATTTTCCAACCTCACTCATGTGGCAGTTTTCAAGTCTCAGTGCTTTTCTTGCTATTTCTCAGAGACTTTCAGGTCCTTGCACATGGGTCTCTCTGAAGTCTGCTTGTCATGACATGTCAGTTGGCTTCCCAATAGATCCAGTCAAATGTGAGTGAACCCAAAATTGAAGCTGTGTTGTCTGTATAAGCTAGTCTCAGAAGTGACATAGCATCCTTCTGCTTCATTCTGTTCATTAGAAATGAGTCACTAAATTCAGCCCATATTCAAGAAGAATAAAATTAATAATCATCTTTTGAAGGGAGACACTTTAAAGTGTGTGGACTTATTATTATTATCATCATCATTATTATTATGAGAGAGAAGAAGTTCAAGTGAGGAGGGGAAAGGGAGAGAGAAAATCTTAATTAAGCAGGCTCCACTCCCAGCATGGAGCCGAATTTGGGGCTTGATCTTGCCATCTTGAGATCATGACCTGAGCCAAAATCAACGGTCAGACACTTAACTGATTAAGCCACACAGGTGCCCCTGTATATATATTTTTAAACCACTGCACCCATTTTATGTATTATAGTCATAGAAGTCATCCTTAAATGCCATTGTTTTGAGCATTCCATGGTATCTTATTTTCCTAGTCTATCAGGTAATGCCTGATTCAGTGTATGCCTGGAAAGCTGTACATCATCGAAACCAAAGAAGGAAAATAACTTTAATCCTGAATTTCTGATGCAATCAGATGTGTGTATATAGAAGAATCAACCTCCTACATTATTCAAATACCATATCATGGCAGGAAACCGGGGAGAGCTCATAGGCATTCCTCTTCAGGGAGAGTACTCCTTTTCACACTGTGTATTAATGACAACTTGTATACATTTGCAAGTATCTTATCTGTTAATCATTGTTCTGAACACTTTTGGTGCTTTATTTCACTTCATTCTCAAATCAGCACTATGTAGTCACAAGTATATTTCTTATTTTATAGATAAAGAAATCTAGATTTAAAAGAGTTAAGTAAATTGCTCTAAGTCTTAGGTAATAAGGAGAGGTGCAGGATTAAAATACAGTCATCTCTTAACCAAT
This sequence comes from Vulpes vulpes, assembly GCF_048418805.1. Taxonomy (NCBI): domain Eukaryota; kingdom Metazoa; phylum Chordata; class Mammalia; order Carnivora; family Canidae; genus Vulpes; species Vulpes vulpes. The sequence goes on along the minus strand of NC_132784.1, from coordinate 101,693,308 downwards.
AAGTCTTTTCTTTTTGAATGCTACCAAAGTGATGTGCCCATGATTTGACATTTCTCCATATCACTTCCATAGAAGAGTTTTCTTTTACCACCACTAGAGAGAGAATGGCTTCTTTACTAACTTGTATAAATCACCGATAGTCTTTATAAGTTGTCCTATAGTCCAAACATGCACATAAACTGAGTTAAGTGCTTTTTAATCCATAATGTTAAACAAAATGATTTTTGAAGGGTATTTGTTGTATTCAGGGACTAAAAGGAAAACAGAAATGATTAAGTAGATCTGGCAACAAGGAAAGAGAATGAAACAGGTAATTTGAAGGGCAGAAAGAGGAAATTTTTTCAAGGCTGTTGACCATATGAAGATAAGATTGTTCGTTCTCTGGAACCTTTTTCTTAACATGGCGTTGGAAATTAGGCCACCTTTATAGGCAGATTCAGTATATAAACATCAAATGAATGTGACAAACATTTAAATAGGAAAATCTTGCTTGAGTCCTTCCTTATTTACATGAGTACTCATTTCATATCAGCTTTACACTCTTTGATCTTGGAAATACTTATTCATGTCTTGTAAGCTGAGTTGGAGACACAGTAAGCAGCTTGCTCAAAGGTTACTTAGCTAAGAAGTAGCAGTTCAGAAATAAAATCTATGTTTGTCTAACTTCAAAGTCTATGTTGTTTCATTAAATCATACTGTCTTCCTAAAAATAAGATTAAAAGATTGTTGTAGTCTCTCTGAAGAAGCATGATGGCCCCTGCTTCTGCCCCCAAACTGATCTGATGTCAAGGCTAAAGATGCCACTCACACACATGCCAAAAGGATCTGAAAGGTTTATTGCCTATGTAATGAGGCATTGGTGGAAAAGCAGGGCTGGTCCTCAAAGCTAGTCTGAGCATGGCTTGAAAGAGCAGGAGAAAGACACTGGCTTGGAGTTTTTGTGGTGTTTAGCAAGTGAGAATGCAGTGAGAGTTACCACTCTGGCATGGGCCTGTGTGACTTTAAACTGCCACAGGCACTAAAGGAGGGAGCGCTCAAAGTTTCTTATCAACTTGCCAAGATATTTAACAGAAGGAGAAGAGGACAGAGTGAAGCTTCAAAGATGGCAGCCCTGAAACATAAAAAAGTGGAATCAGCCTCTTTCATTACTTTTCATACCAGATGCTCAGTTGATGACAAAAATGTACTATATTTTATCCAGTTGAGTAAGAACTTGTTTAAATAAGCCACTATTGTGTTTAGGAGGCTTGCAGCCAGATGTCAGTAAGGCAAGTGAAAGTTCTATTGAATGCCTTGTTCAAGAGCCCAACATTGCATATTTGGGGAAATAAATTGGGTCACTTCTGATAATGTGGAACTGATGTAGAACTCCACAGAGAATAAGAAGTGTTTTGATGGGGACTTGTAGGGTGACTTGAATATGTACAGAGATATATGTGAACTTGATTCGGATTTTGAATATCTATAAGGCAAGAAATTGCCAGAATTCTTTACCCAAAGTGGGCAACCTCAGACAAGGAATTGTTCTCATTACTGACATGGGCCAGGCCAGACAGCAAAGCAAGATCATTGGCAATGGCTCAAGAATCAGTAAAAATGTGCAGATGAAGCTGATTGCTGGCCAGGGCATCAGTGCTAAGATGATTACTTGAAATCTGGCCAGCTACTGACCTTTGTGTTTATCCTTTATTGGGATTATCCCAGTTAAGGAATAAGAAGCAGAAGCTCTCCAGTGAGCATAGTAGTGATTCCATCAATAAAATATATAAGCTGTCATTGTTGATTGCTCAGTTTACCCCAAGGGACTTTCCAGATAGTCAAGGGGTTAAAACGAGTGGTGGACTCTTCTGGCACAATATAGGACTGGAATGGGTGGGAACACAGCATTAAGGCTATAGTTATCCACTGTGAGTCTCTTTATTTCCAACTTAAAAAACAGACCAAATAGGTCTCTTAAATGGAGAATCCATGAGGATAATTGCTCCTTTTCTAAATAGGTCTTGTGTAATGGGTTTCAATCCTGGAAAATCCTATTTTATTTTACATGGAGCTTATTAACTTTTAATGGGAGGGAAGGGATAGGTCCAAGAGAGTCTGATGGTGTCAAGCCAATTGGTAAGTGCCAAAAATTAATTTTAATGTATTACTCATTGCATCACATTGTCCATGTTCACTACCCAATGTTTTAGGACTATGTGTGCTGGGATCATAGGAATTTAGATAGGCAATAGTTCCAATGGCTAAGGTGAGGCACACTTGTTTGTCCTCCCTTTCATATTTATATTCCCCTAAGATTATAAGGAGTACTTTGTTGAAATTTAGTGGAATTGCTCATATAACTGTAACTTGTACCCCACTAATGATTAAGGCCATGAAGGCTTTCTAATTGGTGCATTTTTTCAGATGTTAACATTAATTCAGGATATATTTTGTAGATGTGTACAAGCCAATCATAACCATTTCATCTTTTTGTGATATAAATTCTTTTAGTAAATTTTGGATTTCTAATTCTGTTAAATTGTGGACCTCTGTTTCAGGTTTTTGTTTTATTTTTAATTTCCTCCTTCACCTATATGCAAGTTTCTGGGGGACTTTGTTTTGTTTTGTTATTTGGTCTCATCTCCCTTAACATCTCTCTTTCTCTCTCTCTCTCTCTCTCTCTGTGTGTGTGTGTGTGTGTGTGTGTGTGTGTGTGTTTAGGTTACTGGATAGACTATGAGGGGATTTCTCTACCTTGCAATTATTTATAAATTCCTTCCTCCATATAGCTTCAAATCAGTATTATCAGGGTTAAAGTTTTCCCCCAGGGATATGTTAAACTCATTGGTTGTGCCACAGAGTTGCTATGTGTTTTCCCTATAACCCTAAGGATAAGGGTGTTTTCTGGAGATAGCAGCAAAATGCAAAGGCAGCAGCAAAGGCATTTTGTAGAGTCCTAATAAGACATCTACCCTTAGGAGTGTGGACCTTAGTAATTCAAATCTTCAGATAATGACTGCTCTTTACATAGTGCTCCTCTCCCTCCATATGAATGACTGTGCCGTGGTCACTTATTGGACAGGGTACTGTATAAACAGGACCAATGTCTGGTGAGGCACATAACCAATGATCACAGGATAAGGTTATTTTCCTACAGTCTAGGGTTAGTCACAATTTATATTGAAATCTGGACACATTGGGCAGCCCGGGTGGCTCAGCGGTTTAGTGCTCCCTTCAGCCCAGGGCATGATCCTGGAGACCTGGGATCAAGTCCCACATCAGGCTCCCTGCATGGAGCTCCCTTCTCCCTCTGCCTCTCTCTCTCTCTCTCTCTCTCTCTCTCTGTCTTTCATGAATAAATAAATAAATAAATAATAAATAAAATAAATAAATAAATAAATAAATAAATAAATAAAATCTAAAACAACAACAAAAAAGAAATCTGGACACATGAATCAATCTAAGACACACGGATATGCCTGGGAATAGGTATATGATCCAGAGGCACTATAAGAAGCATCCAATTTCAAATTCTTGTCCCTAAATGTTAGTTATCAAAATATCCAACTTAGGTAGAATTCATTAAATGCAGCACAAAGCAGCACGGTTCAAACGGCTTGCTTGTCAGCCGGTAGCAGAGCCAGTTAGCAAGCCAAAACAAGAAAAGAAATACTGCTGGTAGTGGTTGCTATTGTCCAGACAATCCTGTTCACAATGTCAGCAGTTGTGGCCACTCTTAAGATTCAAAATTTGGTTCAACTGTCAAAATGGATGGAAACACACACACACACACACACACACACACACACACACACACACGTCTCATTACTTACATAATGAGTATTTCTAGGAAAAGTGGGGCAGGCCTCCAAAGCTGATCCCAAATGGCTTAAGAAGATAGGGAAATGTGACAAGCTTGGGATTTTCATGATGTTTGAGGTGTGGGGCAAGGTTTGAGGGCTCCTGTGTCATTAGACACTTGTACGGGTTGAAACTCTTATTGTCATTAAAGGAGAGGACACCTGGGCTTTCTTAAAGGTTTGGCAAGATACGGAACAGAAGGAGAAGAGAAGAGAAAGGCTTATCTGGTGCTGACAACCAAATACCAAATAATGCAATTGGATTGCAAAGATAAAGACATTTCATCATTTTACCTAGAGTTTAGAGTATTGTGGGCAATACCGACCTATAAACATGAATAACTGTAAGCTCACAGGAGCGAGGAACAATATAAGCTGTATGAAAGGATCCAAGAGAACTGATTAATTTGGATAACACAGCTAAATAACCAGTTAGATCTTTGTGGGATATCATTTGTCAAGATGACAGATTCTTCTCTACCAAGTATGCCTGTTTCAATGCTTAACTACTTCATGAGTTGGATCCTCTTTTCTCTCCTCTAGAACCTGTGTTGCCTTGTGTTGACTAATAGAATGTGGAAGAAGTGACACTGTTGTTACTCCCAAGATTAGATATTTCACTCTTGGAACTCAAAATCATCATTTTGTATGGAAGACTACTCTATGGCAGGATAAGAGGGCCAGCCTATGAAGGAAAACAAAGATTCCCAAGATGACAGCCAGTATCAACTGCTCAACACGCAGGGCTTCCAGTCACAGTCTAGCCATCAGATGATTACAGCCACATGAGTAACTCTAAACAAGACCAAAGGAAGAAATTTCCAGACAGACAACCCAAGGGAGTTATGAGAAGTAATAAATAGTACTTGCTTTAAGCCACTAAGTTTAGATGGGTTTTGATGCTTAACAATGGCTAATTGATGCTTACTGAAAAATAATTCAGAGTGGACTTTTAAATAAACTGTTGTTTACAAAGGGAGCCCCATGCAGCTTTCAGACCCACTATATATGATACATTCAATAACCTGCATGTATAAATGTTCAGGAATTTGGGATAGCACTGTGCTTCAATCATTGTTTATATTAAAAATACATGAATTCTTTATAAATCTATTTTGTATAGATTTCAATTCAATTCATTTTATTAAACTTTTAGGTTATACCAAGCCCATGTTAGTGGATATAAAATAATTAAATTCATGCTATTAAGAAACAGATGTATTTTCTTTAAAATAATCTGGAGCTTACTAAAGAGGAAAATTTAAAAGGAGAAGACAAGCAGAAGACAAACTATATTTCTCTGCCTCCCAGCTCTAGGACAACTAATTGTAGAGAAGAAATCCTATATGTCTATGTATTGAAGGAGTTCTGTGTACATTCTGTTTGCAGCATCTTTCCCCCTCCTTCCCCTTCCTTTCCCTTATCTAATCACCTTCTTTCTCCATGCAGCTTTATACTACATTGTCCAATCAGGTTCTCCTTAAGAGAAGTAGGAGGAGACAAAGCTCAGAGAATTCATTCCAACTTCAGCAATGGCCTAATTCTAGGGTTAAAATGTAAGCTAGAACAGTGTTAGAGCTTTCTCTGGGCATCTATAGTACCGTTGCTTCCCGTGGCCAACTGGCCTAGTGCTTCTCATGGCTTCTCAGTATTGCTATTCCCTGGGAGCATTAACCATCCCTGAGTGTTCCCTCAATTCTCTCCAGACTTCTATAAAGGGTCCTTTCATTAAAGACAGTTCCTCGGTTAAATTCACTGAGTCTACCATGTTTTTCTGGTGGAGACCTTGGCTGTTACATTACCCAGGAAATACTTTCAAGTGAAAAAGTTTGTTGAAAAGCAGTGTAATAAAAATAAACAAACAAAAAATTACTTACAATAATTACTACCCTTGACCCCGCAATCCTTGGCATTTTATGCAGGACCTACAGGAAATCTTCTACCTTTGAGATAAGCTAAGAGAGAACTAAATTGCTCTAAGGAAGGAAAGAGGTGCCAGGTAACATGGTTACTTATGAACAGAGGCAAAGGAAGGTTAGCTAAAACCTGGGGCCTGCTGGGCCTGGAGGAGGCAGCAAGCAAGAGAAGACAGGCAGCCATTGAAGGAAGAGTGGTACTTTGGGGATACTTCTATCATCTATCTATCTATCTATCTATCTATCTATCTATCTATCATCATCTATCTACCTATCATCTATCTATCTATATCTATCGATCTATCATGTATCTATCATCAATTAGATGATAGATTTCTTTCTGCAGCATCTGAATTTTGTAAGTGTGGGTAAAATTTCTAATCAGAAAATTAAACAGCAAAGATAATACATGCTAAATATTAAAGGCAACTTTCTGGTTGTGTAGGGAAGGATTAGAGCATCTCGGAAATTCAGTGAGACTCCTGGCTTGAAGGCTGAGACAGATGGTATCTAGACTGTCAGGTAAAATGTCCTGAACATTGTGTCTAGCACAGGTATTATGTCACCAGACTTAATCCTCAAAACAAATCTACCTGACAGGTAATATTATCTCCTTATTATTGATGGGGAACATGACACGCAGACAGGCTGAGCAACTTGCTGAAGTTCACATGGCCTGTAAGTGTCAGAACTGGGATTTGGACCTGATGCCAACTCCCTCCAAAGCCTGACATTTATAGCTTCACTCTAGGCTTCCCAATGAAATTTATGAATATTTAACGGTGGGGGCAGACATATCATAATGGTTGTAGATTACTTTTAATTGCAGAGATCAACGTTAAAAGAGTAAGTACGTCTGCTGTAAACCTTACTTGATCTTGTTAATTTACAGTGTTGCTTATTCTACCTAAAACTTCTTGAAATAATATGAGTTGCTTCATCCTTTTACACATTTCCCCTTTCTTTCCTCTTCCATTAAAGATTAACAAATAAACTAAGCTTACATATATTAGACTATGTAACAACTAAATGCATTTATTTGTAAGTTTCCTACAACATTTTTTTCCAACAGTTTGTTAAAATTAATAAACCAGATATTGTCAGATAATCCTTTTCTGCACCATTTCTTTTTTTATGCATCAACTCATCCAATACAAAGAAGTCTGCATGCAATGCTTTCCCTTAAAGTCTAGATGGCAGCAGAAGTACAATTATTATAAATATTTAGCACAGTATATTTACAAATGGCTTATGAAAAACATACAATTTTAAAAAGTCTTGAAATCTGATAAATTACATAAGTTTAGAATTGGTTGGTGATTTATTTGTGTATTAGAGTATGTTTGGTAATTACTTTATATCATTTAGAGTACAATGATCTTAACATAGTTTTAATTTCAAGGATTCACTCGGTATAAATAAGAGTTAATGATATTTAATATAGATTACATTTACTAAACCCAGTTTTTCACTTTCCCCAATTTCTAGATTTGTGAATACCTTTAAACCCTTATAGGAAAAAAAGGAGATAAATAGGGTGAGGTTGAGTGAGAAAACGTTTTGAGACCATGTGAATTAAGAAATGCTAACATTAATTCTGCCTCTCTGGTTCCTTAGAGTAACCTGCAATTATGTGTTGGAGATTAAAAGCATCAACTCTAGCAGATGAACATCTCTAAAAGGTATTGTAAGATAGCTACTCACTAATTATTCATTGATTGTACCATCTATTTGAGGCACTATCAGATTTAATATAAAGGAATAGGAAAAAAGCGACAATGTATTACCGTAAAGTACATATTCCAATCAGGTAACATCGACTTTTTGATCTGGTCTTGCTAAGAGTAGACTGTTTCCTTCACATTCACTAAACTGCGGCCTCAGTGCCCTGGCAGGAGCAGCTGGCAGGCTCAAATGAGGTTACTGAGGATGCCAATAAGGGGGCTATGTACAAGGTGTGGGCGGGTAGAGGGAAGTGCCAGAGCAGGGAGCTACAGACAGAGTCCTACCAGCCTTAGACTTTGGACAAGTGAAGGGAGGTTAATTAGAAACCTAAGCCAGTAAGCTGAAGCTATGAGGGTTGCTGAATAGGAGTTGCAGTTTTTAATGAGGGCCAGGTACCTGAAGACACCCAGCCTGAAGAAGCCAGGAGGATAATTGTTGTATCTTACTCTCCTCCTGGTCACAGTTCCTCTGCCGATGCTTCCTTTTTACTGAAACCCAGCTTGAAGACACTGGGTAAGAGAAGCCTAGATCAGGGTTCATGAAGATCAGCTTCTGTGGAGCAAGAGAAGCAGAGACTGCATTTGGAGGGGTAAGTAGAAAATACCCTGCATAATCACTGCATTAGTCTGCTAAGGTTGTCATAACAGAATACTACAGTCTGGATGAGGTAAATAGCACAAAAGTATTTTTTTTTTCCTCCAATTCCAGAGGCTGGAAGTTCCGAGCTCAAGGTGTCAGTGTGTGTGGTTTCTCCTGAAGTCTCATCTCTTGGCTTGCAGATAGCTGACTTCTGGGTTCCTAAGTGGTCATCTTTCTGTCCATGTCTAATCACCTCCTCTTGTAAGGAGACCAGTCAAATTGGATTAAAGCTCACTCTGATGACCTCATTTAATTAACTCTATAAATATTTTATATCCAAAAACATTCACATTCTGTGGTCCTGGGGGTTAGGACATCAACAGGAGAATTCAGGGGGATACAATTCACCCATAACAACCACCAACTCTATTATCCCAGGAAATAAAGGGAAAATGTGGGGATCCCTGGGTGGCTCAGTGGTTTAGCGCCTGCCTTTGGCCCAGAACGTGGTCCTGGAGTCCCTGGATCGGGTCCCATGTCGGGATCCCTGCATGGAGCTTGTTTCTCCCTCTGCCTGTGTCTCTGCCTCTCTCTCTTTCTCTCTCTCTGTCTGTCTCTCATGAATAAATAAATACATAAATAAATAAATAAATAAATAAATAAAATCTTTTTAAAAAATTAAAAAAATAAAAGGAAAATATGTGGTGATTGTGGTGCTGAAGAGACAATATGGTAGCAGTAATAATAATTTAGAAACCAAGATAATAATAAGATCATGACTAAGCCTCACAACCTTGAAAGTCCTTGATTTTTACTTTTAAAATGTTATAATTTGCTTATGATATCCCTGTTACGTAATCACTATCTAAAAATATTAATATGCAGAAAAGTGACTCACTCAAAAATTAATATACCACACAGAAAACAACTTAATTTTTTGATTTCAGTAAATCAATGATATGTTCAAATGTGCTTCCAAATAACCATAGCTCCTGGCTGGAGTGGAATGCTCTATGCCTCAATTTAAAATATATTCTTTTGACCACATGTGCCCGAGAATGTGCTCAAACAAAACTGTAAAAGAGGCCAGGATTCAACTTCCTACCAACATCAGTATCCTCATATACCTTCCTCCTCCCATCTTTGAAACTTGTTAGGAAAAGATTTGATAAATAGAACTTATACTTAGTGAAATGGTACAGCTTAATGGGTAATCTCATTTGCATTTCAATAGGAGACAAAGCTTTAAAGAAGAATTTCTCAAACTCCATTTCCAGAATACCAATCTTCTAAGAGATATTAATCTGTAGTCCTTTAAAAAGATGGTTCTGTATAAATTAGAGTTAAAATAATAAACTATAAAAAACTGAACAAAATACATATTTATTTTAGAGCTCAAAGCATGTTCAATATTTAAGGTTCTAATGATACAAAAATTTTCTTAACCTCGCCTTAAAGGATATAATCAAATAAAATTGAGGAACATCAGCTACTAGTATGCAAGGGAAGAGAAAACAGGCTCTTTCTAGTCCTGAAATTGGACTGGAACCTTCAATCACAGTTTTATCACCCCAGGCAAAGCCATAAAAGTTGGCGAACATGCACCTGATTCAGATGAATAGGACCTTTATCCTATGCTAACTAAAGAGGGTAGGGAAAAGGTGTACTTGACATCAGGGAACACCTCCATACTGGGAATTCAGCAACAACAAAACCTTTGATAAAAGACTAACTTCCTGCCGGAGAACGGTTGGAATTTAAGAGCATGTTTGTTTAATCAAGGAATGTGACTTGACAATGAAATTCATTCTTTCTAGGAATGCATTTCAAATCTCACTGGTTGAAATTTTTCTTAGGTCCCTTTCTGTCACATGGCAACCTAGCAGACTTTTAGAACATTCTAGTGCACTTAATATTGTCAACTTAATGCACCTAACTCAAAGCATAAGAGTAAATGAAGATTATACTAAGTCAGCTCTGAAAAATAGTGGTGTCAGTTTTCTCATTAAATTAACTGTATCAGTCTAATCTTATAGGACAATAATGTGACCACTATGTCAAAGGAGGATGTAGAAAAAACGGAAGGCAGTGCAGACACTCTCATTCTAGTAAGTTATGGCTTTTATTATTCCAATTTCACCACATACACACACACTCACACACACTAATGCATACTCACACATTCACACACCAAGCCACATGTACTGCAATCTTTGAATTCACATGCAGTTCTCATGGCTCACAGTTCCTCATGCTTAGAGTCAGTGATGATACCACACTTTTGTCCACAATGAACATGAGCACTTACTTTCAAGCAGGGTAATATTCTGAACCTTATTTTAGCCTCTTCGGGGAAGAAAGAACAGGCAGCAAAGAGATCTAGTCATTACTCCTTCACCTTCTTTGAGGTCATCTCATGGGGCAGGTCTCCACTAATCTATAGTATCCATGTTAACAGACAATATGTGCAGACATATATCTCTGGAAGTTTCCAAACATCACATATTCCCCTTGATGCAAAAGTGAAATTTATCCTCCTGAGAAAGTTGCTTAGAAATTTTGTTGAAAAAAAAAAAAAGAAATTTTGTTGTATTTGAGAACAATAGTTAATAATCACAATTTGTTATATTTTTATAAACAAAGATATTTCTATAAATAATATATTTTTTCTTATAGTTTGCAATAAAAAAGAAAAATCTTAACATACTATGAATGTTTGGGAGCATTAGGTCTACAAACGAGAATGTGGCCAAACATCTCCTGAAATGAGCTCATTTTTTATAATATATAATATATATATAATATATAATATATTATAATATATAATACAATATATAAATAATATATATACATATACATATATGTGTATATATATATGTGTGTGTGTATATATATATATATATATATAGAGAGAGAGAGAGAGAGAGAGAGAGAGAGAGGTCAGTGAATATAATCTTGAACAAATACCTAGAGATACGGACCACTGCCAGTACACAGATATCACTCCTCATATTTTGGTAAGAAATTGAGAAGGGCAAAGCTTTAAAATTCATGTTCATATTGCTGATGTTTCAAGTAGTCATGAGACATAATCCAGAACGTAGGGTTCAATTTCTTATAGTGAGTCTTTCACCAGAGGGGAGCCCCTAGGAGAAGGCAAGTCTACTGGGGTTCTGACATGATTAGGAAGCTCTGCACGTCAGAACACATGGTGGCATATTTCCACTGGCCAAATAAAGGTATGCTGAGACATTAAAAGAAAGAAAAGACTATGCTTGAACTGTACAAGGCAGAAGAACCATATACACAATGAGTATGGCTTTGATTATTTCTCCATGTCCATGTAAGGATTTATAATACATCATACAGCTTTAATTTTTTGATAATATTTCTATGATCCATTACTTTTGCTTCACACAAAACAGCTTTCTCTTGAGAAAATTATGAATGGCTCAAGAAGAGGAATTCTTGATATTTGATTTTTACAAAAGATATTTCCCAACACACATTATTTGTTGTGTGTCCAGCACCTCCTAACCTGCAGGCCTGTGTTTCTGTGAAGCTACAATCCACCAGGCTACAGCTAGCATCAAATTACTCCTACAGGAAAGCACTTGCGACTTTATGTACATAACTGAAACAAGCCAGTCCATTGTACACCGGTGTAGAATAGAATATTGGAATGCTGTTCTCGTAGATGTTGCCCTTGTAAGCACTAGACACTGTGGTGTGCTGAACATGATGGTCTCCATTTAACTGTGGATACCTGAAGAGCTTTTTCATGTCACATACAGGCAATACAGATTGGAAGTACTTGATGCCTGTTGTAGCTTTGGGAGGGTGGATAGAAATCTATTATTAATCTCATTACCTAGCATCAAAGAGTTCTAGACTACTGCAGTTGACTAATTAATACACTGCTGAGAAAGTAATTGCAATGTAGCAAGCACAACTACATGATAATATTCATCTTTCATGCTGACAAGGAGAATCTGCAAAACTATCTTTTTCTGTAAAATAGGATTAATATGTTTTGCTTCCCAGATATATATATATAAGCAATAAGTATGTTTTAAGCAAAAGTGAATGTGTGTGCTCTCTAAAGGCATAAAGTCAAAATATTGGCATCTCAACTAAGATAATTTATTTTGCATCTATTTTGGTAGGTTGGAGTCGCTTCTCTGTGGAACAAAAAGGTCTAGAGGGGGGAGGACAAAGAGACAAGAGGTCTAGGCTCCTGCCCCTCCACCCCCTGCTCCCCACCAACCCCCTCTTCTTCTACTGAAGCATCTCAGTAGTTGCTCGATTTACATTCTAGATTTCCAGTTGCACTGACACTTGAGTATTTTTTTTTTTTTTTTTTTTTTTTTTTGCTCCTTAAGAAATCTGATGAGAGCAGTGGCCTCTTAGATAAGGGCAGCCACTCTGGAAACAGATTTCCTGCATGCAAATCTCTGTCACTTTGCAGCTGTCAGTAACCCCTTTCTCCATTAAATTTCCTCAACTATAAATTGGCTCTTTCACAGGGTTTTCAAGTGGATTAAATATGTCACTACATGTAAAGTACTAAGGACAGCACGATTAGTGCTGTATAAATATTATCTCTCATTTAGACGTGAGATAGACCAATGGAGTTCATAAACAGAGGACTCCAGAGCTGGAAAAGAACTTACCTACACTGAGATCTAAGAGCATTACACACGCATTTATATTTACACGGCTAAACATAGGTAATGTCAGAACCCAGACCCACAATGTATTTTATAGTCATTCATGTGGATAAAAGTACTCCTAGTTACAGAGAAGTTAAAACATATTTAGTCTAAACATGGGAATGCTGATAGTCTGTGTTTTGCAAATTCTACTCCAGATTTTGAAATAGAAAAGTATTCACTCGTTAATGAGCTTTCTCTCTTTTTTAGGAATGAATTTACATACAGAGGTATACATAGATTTCTGGATGGTGCTAGATGGATGGAGCACTGCTCTGCCACAGGCCAGTCATCTGATTGCCCATCCTCACCAGCTTCAGTCCGGGCCAGGTTCTTGGCCTTAAGTGGGGTTTCATCTGATTCATGCCTGTATTATAGTCATGCACGATACCTAGAACAGGTCAGATGTTCAATAAGTATTTCTTGAATGAAAAAGTGAGAGAAGAATGAAGCCTTTCTTTCTGTTGATACCATTTATAGCCCACTTTATAGGGACTGTACCTGAGGCAGGAATGCTTCACATGGCTGGACAGTTGGGGGGCGTTGCACAAGGATACCAGGGCCAGGACCCACGTGGGCTTAGCAGTCAGCCCTGCCCAACCACTGTGGAGATGAGTCCACCCTGAGAAAGGGACTTTTTCCTTTCTGCCTGAATAATATGCCATCCAGCTGTGCATCACTGGTTTGCTGATGATGATGTTGAAGGGAGGCTCATTTTACTCTGCCCACAACAGTGTCTTTCAGGAAGGGGCTGCCCGGCTAGTGTCCCCACTAGTGATCAGATCAGAGCAGGGACACTAGCTGTCCCTACGGGTCAGTGTCTGGCATGGTTGGCTCAGGCTCCAGGGGCTAGCCTTGGAGCTGGCTTCCAGTTTCCATGTGTAGGTAACCATTACCCATCAGTAGACATTTCTGACACTGATGTGTCTCTTTGTCAGACTTATATAGACTTTGGTTGCTTATTAATTCTGTGGTTATCTATTTTTGTACCTCTCCATGGCTCCATCACAACTGAATCTGCCCTCTGTACCTTAACTGTTGGCCCCTTCAGCCCACATCTCTTCTCTATTTCCTTACCAAACTTGTTCACATGATCCCTCTATTTCTACCCCTACTGCCTCAGACAATCTCATCCTGACATTCTTTTCTCAAATTCTAATCCTCCTTCATTCTGCTTTCTGCTCAACTTCATACTCTACTTCTCTCCTGCCTTTGGGGCTCACATTCCTAAACGTTGATCCCTAAAGGAACATTGTCACATATTTCTTATCTGCATCCATGCATCTGTTCCTGACCCTCCAGCTATCATTAGAATCTTTAGAAATAAATGAACCCTTCCAATCTATGCCATTCCAAAGCAAACCACATTCTGATTCCAATACCTGGCTTGAATCTACACAGTTTTGGTTGTACTATGTGTGAGATAATTTTTTAAAAATATATCTTTGTTCACTAAAACCTTAAAAAAAGTCACAACCATATAAAATACCATTTGCCCAGCACACCATGTTTTGAATTTTTTCAGTAATATTATGTTAAGTACCCAGTTAGAAACTGCTGATGATAATTGTCTTCATCTTGAGATCTGAATTAGGGTTCTAAATTTCTATACAGGGCAGAAAGCATCTATGTTCAATATACAATAATCCTTCCTTACTGTTATGACACTGTGCACATGCAAATTATGGAAACAAAAAAGAATAGGCTCTCATCTGTATACTGTACTATTTATATTGTGTATGAATCTATTCATTACATCAATTCGTCACCACGAATCTTGAATCTTTTTATACTATCAAGTGGCTGATACAAGATCATTATGAAAATCACTTTTCTTGGGCTGTGTCTCTAAAGCAAACATTTCATTTCCTTCTTTTGACTTCTAGAACACAGATATTCAATGTGCAGCTTTAACTTTTGTTTAGCTGCAGTTTCTTCACGAAAGAATCATAATTAAAGAAAACCATTTAAAAACTTCACAAGCTTTAAAAGGTTCTGAGCAATTAGGCTAGGTAATTAGAAACATGATAAAGGAGAAGCTTGGGAAAAGGATTTAAACCCCTATTGAACATTTATATCAAAAAATGAATAAGGAATAGAGAAAATTAAAAGCATAGTTTATATCTGGTGGGCAAAGGAGAAAGCCAATTACTCTGTAACATGCTTATTTATCTAGATTTAGTTATTCATAATATGTAAAAAAAAATCAGATGTGCTGGAAGGGAAAAAACAGAGTTGTTCCTTTTCATCTTTCAGGCAATAAAACATGCCTACACGGGGAAAGGATTTTCTACCTGGCAATATATATTTTTTCACTTCTTCAAAATATAAATTAAAGAGATAGCCAATATATGTCTGAAGTTAACCAGGTAACATTATCTACTTTGCAAGTCAGAAGATAAATTTTAGAAAGAGGGCAATAGCTCTACATGTAAAGACTAATCTGGAAGCAGACAGATGGCATTGAAAAAGAAGGCCATCCACACACAGGTTTCCTTGAATGAACAAGATGTTTTGCTTGTGCCTTGTTTGGTGACTTGAACTACTGCTGCAAAGGGCATGTTCACAAACTTGAGACAAGCAGGAAAACAAATTTAGAAAAATTAGTAAATGTAAAGATCACCGTGAAAGTACTACCTAGGACCTAAAATGAACAAAACAAAACAAACTCTTTCTATTGTGTGAGTTTTTGCAACTAAAATGCTTTTTAAATGAATCTAAAAGATCTATAACAATTTTAGATTTTTAGGATAGTGACATGAGGTATGTATTACAAACAGCATATGTTGTTGGGTTGTTGTTTCTTTTCTTTTTTTTTTTTTTTAAGCATTTTACAGTTTCTTGGCCATAGTTGTCCCTCTAAAAAGATGTGATAAACTACACATGACATAAATTGTGCCATTTTGGTCATTTTTAAGGGTACAATTTGGTGGCATGAAGTACATTCACATTATTATGCAACCATCACCACCATTTATCCTCAGAATTCTTGCATATTCCCCAACTAGAAACTCTGCTTATTGAACAGCAACTTCCCATTACTCCCCTAGCCCACTCCTTTGAAATGCCACCATTTCACTTTCTGTCTCTATGACTTACACTACTTTAGGAACCTTATAAGAAGCTCTTTAGTGACTGGCTATTATGTTTTTTAGGTCTATTCATGATACAGCAGGTATCCCAATTTTCTTTATCCATTCCTGTGTCCAGGGGTACTTGGGTTGCTTCTACCTTTTGGCTATTATGAATAATAATGTTGCTCTGAACAGGAATGTACAAATACCTATTTGAGTCCTGGAACTGGAATTGTTGAATTATATGATAATCTTATGTTTCATTTTTCCAGTATCTGTCACACGATTTTCCAGAGCTGCTGCACCATTTTACATCCAATCAATAGTGCACTAGGGCTACAATTTCTCCATGTCTTCACTAACACTTGTTATTTTATGTTTTGTTTTGTTTAAATAATGGCCATTCTAGTGGATGTGAAGAGGTATCTTATTGTGGTTAAATTTCTTTTTATAGGATTTTCACCCAGTAGCAACCAACTGACAAGAACTGACCAAAACCAAGGTTATGACATTTTCTTCATCCTTTCTCACCCTAACTTTTAGGTTTATAGACATTTCTTTCTATAGTTAGAATTCCAGAGATCTATATGATTATAAATTGAGGGCAAGATTCAATTTAGTAGGTAACAAAACAAACTCAGTTAGTGGAAATTAAACACAGTCAACATGTGTAGGTCTGATTTCAAAGGTATTCTATTATTATCTATCATTGGCATTGTGGAAATTAATTTTGAAAATACACAAATTTCTAACATAAGATTCTTCCTTGATAGGGGTTCTCTTAAATAAAATATCATAATTTTGACAGTTAATTATGAACTAGAAATATGCAGATTAAAATGACTTTGGACATCAGGAAAACATTTGGTATATTTTATCTGAAAGGAGCTCTGCATGAGTCCGTCTGTTTCATGAACAAATTAGTCAAAAGATAAATGACTTAATTTTGCTCCTTTCCTGCCTCAGGCTTTTAAAAATATCTCAGGTGGTCTAATGGAATTGGGCAACAACATGAAATTTAATAGAATATTATTTGCCTGGTTACCATTCTTACTGTTATTGACATATAATTGAAAAATACAAAGTAAGAATTTTCTCCAATTGGTTCAAAAATTACATTTCCTTTTTTTGTTTCCTCATGAAATCCAAAGTCATAATAACCTCCATTTTGTAATTTCAGGTTAAAGTGAAATTGATGAATTTATTAATGTTGATTACTTAATAAGTAACCAGATTGTTTTTCTATTTTATTTGTATTTTGAATTTTTGGAATGACAATTTTCAAAAATATATTGGCTCAAAGTATTTTACATCTTACTTGAACAATTGTACTACATTGTTTGTGTTCCTTAAAGTTGCATAATTTTAAAATATTTGGACTAAGAGGAAACAAAGAAACTAACCAAACCTGCACATTAATTTTGAAGAAGCAAGAATTGATTCCTGGAAAAATTAGACTTACTCAACATGGGCTCCCTGGTTAATTCATATAGGCTTGGCTTAAACTTCTGACTGGTCAGGTAGTAATCTGTTTGTTATTCACTTTATATCAACTGTCATGCCACAGCCCCACTGCAAAAACGACTACATGAGATAGGTAAATAAATTCAAGTATCGGTTTATTTATTAATCCTGAACTTATTATTGAATTTTTGTTGGAAACAACAATTTTTGTTGGAAACTTTTCTAAAATGTGTTTGGTTTCTTGTCCTTCTTAATTGATGTACAAAAAACAAAAAAGATTGTAGCATTCATCCTGTGTGATGATTTCTATATTATGTTGTTTCAGAAAATCGGGTTTTTTTACTCAAATCCACATTCCTCATTCTGGTATAGAGGAAGGCTCTGTGACAAATGTTTAGGTGCTGAAAGTTTTTTCCCTCACTCTCTGTGATGAAGATGCCATTATACTAGACCTCTGAATAAATGAGTTATTCCTTAAATTGTAACTAAGAAAACTTATTGCCTGCTTTTTTTAAAAAACACCAATCATGGACACTGAATCATTATTCATATTTAGCATCCCAAGGAAATGGGTTTAAGACAGAAAAGCCTTCTTCATTTGCTGATTGTTGTTATTACCCTCCTAAACACTGTCCACATCTATCTTACCTTTAAATATGTCAAAACTTCTTAAAATTGGAATTTACTGAACCTAATAAAATGAAATAAACTCATTTGGGGTGTTGTGAATAGTATGTAATATTTCATTTTTTTCCTGTGGGCAAATGTCTCTTGCCTTTTTAAAGATTTAATTGAAACAATAATTTTATTCATTTACACACATTTGCTCTTCTCTCCAAAAGGGAGGGAAGGTGGAAGCAGCAATGTAAAGCAGAACAGAACACATAGAATTATTTGCAAGATGGAATTTCAGACATAATCCGTCCCTTGTAGATTTTTTTGTCCCTGAGCTTTACCGTTTCATTTCCAAAAACATTCCTATAGAACTTTTATCACCAGAACATATTCTTAAAGCATATGGACACAGATGGTCCTGAAAACGCTGCCTCACCACATGATTCCTGACCTCAGCCACAGGCTTTCCATATGCTTCCTCTGAAGGATGCACCTCTTCCTGGTCTTCTGAAACCTCAGGCGGGTTGGATGCTCCAATATCAGCAGGCTGCGCTGGTCTCCTTCCTCTGCATGTGGCGGTGCTTCATTAGACTGTGCAATAATCCTTACAATCCACATTCAATTCACAGTCTTTTAGACCTACACAAGTCAATATTTGAGTATGGGGCTTTGGGGAAATAGTTATAAAACATCAAAAACAATATTTGTCCAATTTTTTCCTTAAAAATGTGACAATTCCAAGCTCAACATAACATATAAGTACAAGCATTATCCAAGAGGGGCAGTGTGGCTTCTGTTATCTGTACTTATGAAGAGTGACAGGCCAGAGTGCTCCAAGTAGCCAAATCCATAGAGTTATGAATCCTAATTCTATGAAAATCATTCACTTAATATTCCACTCTGACCAAGACTCTAGAGCTCACTCTCTTAATCTTCATTGTGGTGGTAATATTAACTGAGAATTCATAAAAACCTAGGGGAAATAAATGATCCTCCAAATGAAAACTATTTAAAGTATGCTCGTATTGTACCATATTTTAAAAAGAGACAACTCCACTATATTTTTATTTAATACTAAAATTTAATACTAAATTTCTCTCAAATTTCAAAATAGTCACATTGACTAATTTAGATTTTATGTGTGCATGAAACACTAAATTAGTTATGGAATTTTAATACTTAAAGGACTTCATTAAGAAAAAATGTTTCATAAGCCAATGAAATATCTATATTGCATATTTATTTTTCTTACTATTAAAAATTATCCACAGTAAGATTGTTTTTATAAATTAAACTATATCGTAATTTCCATCAGAATAGAGATAGTATTTGACTTCATATGTAAATACACACGGTATGCCTAAAACTGTGAGGGGTTAGTTCTGTGTGATAGGCATATTCAATTTTTATCAAGCTAGGCCAGGAGGAGCAGTTTTTTTGGGGGGAAGGGTAATTGGCAAAATGAAATGTATTCAGAAATATTCTTGTGGCCAGTTTTTTGATGGACTCCTCTGCTTAAATATGCTAAAAGCATATTACTTAATTTACACATTTATTCATAATGTATTGACCCCTGAATTCCATTCTCAGAGGTCCATGAAGATCCACACAAATTAAGTTAGGAATCCCTGATATAAATTTATTCACTGAATCAAGCCAATCCATAATAAAGATGAATATTGGACCCATGTTGTTTTAACTCCCTGCAGAATTGCCTTTACTTGCTTTTATTTTTTTCTGACATCAGACAAAATTATAAGTGTTAAAAGTAACTTAATACAAAGCATTGTGTGAGTATTTTAAGGATTTTTTCATTCATTCATTCATTCATTCATTCATTTTTTAAGTATTTATCAAACACTTATTCTATGGTCAACACTGTTTAAAGCCATAGTAATAGAGTGGGAAAAAAGATTTTAGAAATCTGATCTCCTTCTTCTAGTAGTTGTGAGGTACAGATGATAAATAATAAAAAAAAAATAAGTAAATGGCATAATCTCTTACAGGATGATAAATGTTGTGGGAAAAGTAAAAAAAAAAAAGAGTGAATGAGAGTAAGAACAGCTGCAATTTTAGAGTAGGCAGAGAATGTCTCTATGACAGGTGACCTTTGATCACAAATTTAAAGAAGATGAAGGAGTACACCCTATGGACATCTAGTTGAAGGGCATTCTGAGAAGAGGAACCAGCAGGTACAAATGTCCTGAGGCAGTGGAGTAAGTAGTGTGCTAAAGGAACAGCAAGAAGGTCAGAGTGGCTGACAGAGTTTAAGAGAGGAGAGATTGGAGAGGCTGTCAGAGTGGGTAACTCTGTGTGCTATCTAGTAGAAGTTGGAGGAGTGGGTGGGGAAAGTACATTGAATTCCAGGACTACTACTCACTGTCTATGAGACTTTAGGCAGGTCATTTAACACTCCTAAGCTATCTATTATTTGCATTCCCTATAGTTACGGCCCCTTGGGTTTTGGTATAATGTAGAAAATGAAGATAATATTATACATTT
The DNA here is from genome assembly GCF_048418805.1 of Vulpes vulpes. Classification (NCBI taxonomy): domain Eukaryota; kingdom Metazoa; phylum Chordata; class Mammalia; order Carnivora; family Canidae; genus Vulpes; species Vulpes vulpes. Next base: position 101,672,882 of record NC_132784.1, on the reverse strand, counting down.
TATTGGTTCATGGAATCCAGTATGCCACAAGAGGCTGTGAGTAATACCTGCCAGTATTAGCAGGTTAGAGTGAGAATTCCAAGGTGGCACCCATTAGTATCAGCCCTAGCAAAGTAGAATGTGATCATGAGAATGAAGCCCAGCAGTTTCCATCCCCACTGAGTGTCTCAGCAGTTTCCTGCCTCTTGGGCAGCTGCCCTGGGACTAGTAAATGGGTCTCTTTCACCTATGTTCTAGGCTCTTTTCTGACTGGTATTTTATCTCTGGGTCCCAGGGCAAGTGAGACTGCATACAAATCCTTTAAGATCAGGTTCTCCATTCTTTGTAAGTTTATGGTTTTCCTGGATGTAATCCTCATTAGTTTACAAAGCCCAGCTTTTAGGGGGCTCATCTCTCCTGTGCAAGATCCAAGGACTGGAGTACCTGATATGGAGACCTAATTCCTTGGTCCTCAAGGAAAAAAAAATTAATGTTTTTGAGATCCCTCCCAATTGTGGATTGCTGTTCCTGGAGAGGTGGTTATTCTCTTGGTGACAACTTGCCTTTGCCACTCCTACCCATCTTGATGCTGTCTCTTTGTCCCTTGTTATAGAAGCTTTATTTATCCTTTTCAAACTGATAGTGTAGGGATGAAAAAAGATATTCCATGAAAATGGATATTAAAAGCAATACTTGTATCAGACAAAATAGACCTTATTTTTTTTTTAAGATTTATTTATTTATTTGAGAGAAAGAAAGTGGGAGAAGGGGCAGAGGGAGAGAATCTTCAAGCAGAGTCCTCACTGAGCATGGAGCCTGACATGGAGCTTCATCCCACCATGCATAAGACCAAACCCTGAGCCAAAACCATTAGATCATTAGCCAAAACTATTAGGATGTACTTAACAGATATATATATAGAACATTCCACCCCAAAACAGCAGAATACACATTCTTTTCGAGTGCATGTGGAACATTCTCCATGATAGACTGCACATTAGGCATTCAAACAAAAAACAGTAAGCTTAAGAAGATTGAAATCATATCAGGCAACTTTTCTGATCACAATGGTTTAAAACTAGAAATTGATTACAAGAAGAAAACTGGAATAAACACAAACACATGAAAGCTAAGCAACATGCTACCAAACAACCAATGGATAAATGAGGATATTAAAAAGCAAAAAATAAATAAATAAATAAAATCTTGACACAAATGAAAATGGAAAAATGCAAGTTTTCGACATCTACAGGATACAGGAATAGCAGTTCTAAAAGGAAAATTTATAGCTATACAGGCTTTCCTCAACAAAAAAAGAAAATTTCAAATTAACAATTTAATATTACACCTGAAGGAGCTAAAAAAGAAAAACAAAGGCCATAGTTAGTATTAGAAAGGAAAAGATAAAGATCACAATAAACAAGAGACAGACAGATAAACAGAAAAGAAAAGAAAAAGGAAAAGAAAACAAGGAAAGAAGTAAGGAAGGGAAAGAAAAAGAAAGAAAAAAGAAGAAAGAAAGAAAGAAAGAAAGAAAGAAAGAAAGAAAGAAAAGAAAAGAAAAGAAAAGAGAAGAAAAGAAAAGAAAAAAGAAAAACCCAGCAGTGTCTCCTAGAAAAGAAAGAAGAAAGAGGAAAAAGAATTAATGAAACTAAGAGCTGATTCTTTGAAAAGATAAACAAAATTGATAGACCTTTAGCCAGATTTATCAGGAAAAGAGAGGAAAAGATTTATTAGGAAAAGAGAGGGTTCAAATAAATAAAATCAGTAATAAAAGAGAAGTTACAACCAATACCATAAGAAAAATTAAAAAAAAGATCAGAAAAGACTGCTATAAATAATTATACACCAACAAATCAGAGAAATTAGAAGAAATGGATAAATTCCTAGAAACATAATCTTCCAAGACTGAATCATGAAGAAATAGGCAATCTGAATAGATTGATTAATAGCAATGAAATTGAAAAAGTTATCAAAAATCTCCAAACAAACATTTCTTTTTTTTTGGCTTTGCAGGTGAATTCTACCAAATTTTTTTTAAGTTAATACATATTCTTCTCAAATTATTCCAAAAAATAAAACTGAAGAGGAAAGAATGTTCCTAAGTCATTTTATGAGGACAGCAATGCCCTGATATTAAAACCAGACAGAACACTACAAATAAATAAATAAATAAATTAATTAATTAATTAATTAAAAAAATTACAGGCCAATACCCCTGATGAACACAGATGCAAAAATTTTCAATGAAATATTGGCAAAATGGATCCAACAATAAAATAAAAGGCTTATACACCATGATAAAGTATGATTTAATCCAGGGATGCAAAGGTGGTTTAACATCTGCAAATCAATCAATGTGATACATCACATTAACAAAATGAATAATAGATGCAGAAAAAAAATGACAAAATTCAACATCTATTTATAATCAAAACTCAAAAAGTGGGTATACAGGGACTGTACCTCAACATAATAAAGGCTATATGTGACAAACTCATATCTACTATCATAGTCAAGAGTGAAAAACTGAAAGCTTTTCCTCTAAGATCAGGAATAAGTCAAGGATGCCCATTCCCACTTTTATTTAACATAATATTCGGTGTCCCAGCCCTGGCAATTAGGCAAGCAAACATAAATAAATAAGTAAATAAAATGCATTCAAATTGGAAAGGAAGAAGTAAAACTGTCCCTATTCAAAGATGATACCATATATAGAAAATCCTGAAGACTATACCAAAAAACCTGTTAAGACTAATAAGTGAAATCAGTTAAGTTGCAGGATACAAAATATAATATACAGGAATCTGTTGCATTCCTAGATACTAATAATGAACTATCAGATAGAGAAATTAGAGAAAACAACCCCACTTCTAGTTGCATCAAAAAGAATAAGATAACTAGAAATAAATTTAACAAAGTGAAAAATCTGTGCTATGAAAACTATAAGATATTGATGAAAGACTTTGAAGATGACACAAACAAATGGAAAGAAACACCATGTTCATGGATTGGGAGAATTGATATTGTTAAAACATTCATATTACCCAAAGCAATCTACAGATCTGATGCAATTCCTATCAAAATACCAATGGAATTTTTCACAGAACTAGAACAAATAATCCTCAAATTTGTATGGAGCCACAAAAGATCCCAAATAGTTAAAGCAGTTTTGATAAAGAACAAATCTGGACACATCATGCTCTCAGACTTTATACTACAAACCTATGGTAATCAAAACTATAGTACTAGGATACAAACAGACACACGGATGAATGGAGCAGAATAGATGGCCAGGAAATAACACACATTATATGGTCAATCTATGACAACGGTGGTGAGAATGTACAATAAGGATAAGATAGTCTTTCCAATAAATGATGTTGGGAAAACCAGAGAGCTACATGCAAAGGATTGAAACTGGCCTGTTTCTTACATTATATACAAAGCAAATGCAAAATGGATAAAAGACTTAAATGTAAGACCTGACACCATAGAACTCCTAGAAGTAAGCACAGACAGTAAGTGTAGTAAGACACTATTTGTCTTAGCAATATTTTTTTGGATCTTTCTCCTCAGGCAAGGACAACAAAAGCAAATAATCAAATGGGGTTGTATCAAACTAAAAAAAGCTTTTGCACAGTGAAGGAAGTATCAATAGAATGAAAAGGCAACCTACTGGGCAGCCCGGGTGGCTCAGTGGTTTAGTGCCACCTTCAGCCCAGGGCTGATCCTGGAGTTCTGGGATCAAGTCCCACATCAGGCTTCCTGTGTGGAGCCTGCTTCTCCCTCTGCTTGTGTCTCTGGGTCTCTCTCTCTCTCTCTCTCTGTCTCTCTCATGAATAAATAAATAAAATCTTAAAAAAAAAAAGGAACCTACTGTATGGGAGAAGACATTTGCAAATAATCTGATAGGGGGCTGACATTTAAATAAATATGGAACTCATACAACTATATATGCAGAGAGAGAGTTTCTATAAATACTCTCTTAGGCAGTGTTCATCACCTACACAAATTAATGGTTTTTAAAACTTTTTTATTTTTATTCATGAGAGACACAGAGAGAAAGAGGCAGAGATGCAGGCAGGGATGCAGGCAGAGAGAGAAGAAGCAGGCTCCATGAAGGGAGCCCAACTTGGGACTCGATCCCAGGACTCCAGGATCATGCCCTGGGCTGAAGGCAGGCGCTCAACTGCTGAGCCACCCAGGCTCACACAGATTACTTTTTAGTCATGTTCATTCCCCTGCAGGAAGACAGGAAATATCTGGAAGCGCTTGTGCACCTGAATTTAGCTTCCTAAGCTTCACTGAGCATCACTGTTCACTTTCTTTCAGATTGACCCTCTCCCAGGTGAAACACTGGATATGGCAAGCACCAGGCCATGGGAATTTGCAACTGGCAGAAAAATTCTTTTCTGATATGTCTCAGCAAGAGTTCCGACTCTGGAGAATGCATGGAGACTTACCCTGCCCACTAGCCGCTCCTTCTGTCTTCTCCTTACAAATGTACTTATGACACAATTGTCATGAACAAAAAGTTCGTGAGACACCCTCTGAAAATTCTTTTATAATGTGTGGCATTCAATCAATTGTAAAAGGGTATTTTCTTAATAACTCCTTTATCTACTACTTCCATTCATCTTGCCTGCAATTAATTTTCTGTGCTGTGACTATTCTATGCAACATTCCAAGTATCAAGTGCAAAGGAAATATTCCTGTGAGAAATATGTGAGATTAAAACGTTATAGTCTCTCTTAATAAGAAATTCAATTTCTCTATTAAAATATTTTTTTACATTTTTCATGTTGAAGCATAATTATAACTTAATTTAATCTTATTTAATTTGATACCAAAAATGTAGTAAAAATAGTTTTTGGTTTAAGGTCATAAACTAGTATCCAATATCCTCTATGGAACTTGCCATGGACCTATCTCATGGGAGAAACATGGAAGATAATTTGATTTAGATAAATTACCATCTCCAGTTTGCTCTTTTTTCAAGTGATTAAAATATAAAATAAAATTGTTATTAATAATATTTAATCAGAGTAAGCATGAGACACAAATTTTAGAGGGAAGAGGAAGAATTAATCTTAAGGCATCTATAGAGTACTTGTTTTTATAAATAGGAATAGTTAAAAGTGATGTCTTTTCATTTATTCCTTCAACAAATATCATTGAGTTCCATAATATACCAAAGTTTGTTTTAGTTTCTGGAAGTGTTTCCAAGAAAGAAGAGATGGTCTCTGGCCTCCTGAAGCTAACTAACTAGCTGGAGAGAGTAAACAAAAAAGTAAATATTAAATAGGACCTGAGAATGTGGTGTTAGAGGGGAGATGGCAAGGGAGGGGTTGTGGTGCTAAAGATATAGTGGTGTGGTGTAGAGGTGGGAACTGCTCTTCTAGGAAGAGGAGTCCAGGGAGCACCTAATCTGACCCTTGAGAAGACACTTGAATGGAATCAGAGAGTAATATGTGTCAGCATCCTGAGCAAGAAGAATTCCTGTTGGAGAAAGCAGCAAGTGAAAACTCCCCAAAGAACCCCAAAGTTCAGTATTTTGAGGAAGAGCGGGAACACGATCTGTGGCAAGGTGGCACTGAGCGAGATGTACTAGACGGAGCTGACAGGAGATAAGGCTCCATAAACAGGAGCCAGAGTAGATAAGGCCTTACAGGTGGTGGTAAAGCGTCGGACTTTGTACTGAGAGAGATGGGAAGCCTCACGAGGGCTTTGAGCAGGTGAGGGACATGACCTAATGCTTTTACAATGTCTCCCTGGCCCCCATGTGTATGGGGCCCCCTTGACTATTAGAGGCAAGATGGACAGCAAATGACAGGAAGTCATTGCCTTATTCTCAGGGCGGGGCGGGGGGTGCTCAGATTAGGTTTGCAGTGGTGGAGGTAGTAAGAACCAGGCAGATTCAGAACATATTTTAAAGGGACAACCTATAGCACTTGGTGTTTTGGATTTGGGTTATATGGGAAATAACAAATCAGGAATGACTTCCAGGTCAAGGTCTGGGTGGATGGTGATGCCATTTACTGAGATGAGGAAGCTGGGAAAAGATTCAGTTTGGGGGGATAATGTCAAGTCCTATTTTAAATGTGTTACTTGGGCTGTGGAATTTCTTTTTTGGCAATTGATTATGTGTGTAAAGCTTAGGTAAGGGTTGAAGATGGAGATAGAAATGAGGAAATAATCAGGGTTCTGGTGAAATTGAAATGTTGGTGTCAGGATATGAATACCACTGGAATATGTGTAAACTGTAGTTTCTCAATTTTAGCATTTTTGCCATTTGAATCAGTAAAATCTTTGTTGTGGGGGTGCTCCTGTGCATTGTAAGGTGTTCCCTGGCCTTCACCTCCTAAATGCCCATAGCACCTCTTCCCCTCCACTTGTGACAACCAACATTGTTTGTTCAACATTTCCAGGGATACACTGGCAAGAAAAGTCACCGCCTAGTTTATAACCGCTGGTATAACTAGAGACAAGAAAAGAACCAGAGGAATACAGAATGAACCCTGAGCCACCCCAACATGTACAGGCTGAGAAAAAGCTGAGTAGGAAAGGACACTTAACAAGGTACAACCAAAGAAGTAGTAGAAAATCACAGAGATTCTTAAGTAAAAACATAAAACATTGAATTTATCCTTTATAATGAGGTAATAGCTGCATGACTAAAGTATAAATTCTTATTGACACAAAAGTGAGTAATATTTCTGAGTAAGCAGAGTGATCCTTTTAAAACCAAAATCAGGCTGTTCCTCCCCTGCGATGCTTTTCCAGAGGCTGTTAAAGTAAAAGCCAACATGCTAACAATGATCCAAATGTTCCTGCATGATTCTGGCGTCCACACCCTCACTGCTGCCAGTGACTTCATCTCCTACATGACCCCTGCCCCCTCCCACCCCCCACTGCACAAGAGCCCACGTTCTTCTGCTCTTGTGTTCAGTGCCCATGTCCCATATCTAGGGCTCTGGCCTCACTGTTCATCCTAGCTGGATTCTTCCTCCCCAGGTATCTATCTACTGGCCAAACCCCTTCAGCTCCTTCAGCTTTGCTCAAATGTCTTCTCCACTGACCTCACTTTTTTTACCTGCCACTCCCCTCGGGAAGGAACTACCAAAAACACCTCCTACTTTAACTTGTTCGCTTACGTTTGTCACCATTGAGCAAACTGCTTTTTTTTTTTTTTTACTTACTTTGCTTATATTCTGTTTCCCCCTATAAAAATGTTAGTTCTATGAAGGATTTTCAGCTATTTTATATACTGCTCTGTCCTTAGCACCTATAATAGAGCTTCACACATAGTAGATACCTAATGAATATTTATCAAATCCACAAACAAATCAAGGAACGAGATTTTATCGAGGGCTTACCATTTGCCAGGCACCATTCTAAAAGCATCATAATATTACCAAATTAATTTAATTTCTTATCATTTAATTTGTTACCAATGATTTTTGTCTTCCCTTTAATTAATAAGTACCCTGCCTTTAATTTGTTCAAAAATGCATTCTGTGGTTCCTGTGATGTTGGTTACTGTGCCAGGATTTAGGAATAAAGTGGCAGGGGTACTTAGGAGGAGAAGAAAGTAAACAGTAAGCAAAGTGTGATGGAGATTTGACCATGGACCTGTCAAAGCAGACAGTGGACAGTTCCTCCAGTGGACGAACACATACATTGACTTCAGGGTCAGGAAAATCTTTCTGGAAGAGGTGGATCATTGAACTTTGTTGCAAAAATGATAAGAATGAATCTAGAACAAAATAGGCATTCCAGAAAGAGAATGGCATTTGGGTTAGTGTGAAATAGTGTTGTCCCTTTAGGAATCATTAAGGAAGTTTCATTATGTACTTATTGGCATGACATGGATTGAGATATCTCCTCATCAAAAGAGTTTTCAAATTCTTTTACCTATACAAGGGAGCCACTGAGAGATTTTTTTAAAGCTATGGAATGACATGATCATATATCAAATTTTAGAAACATCAGTTTGACAAATATTGGTTTTACTGTCAAAGAACCAGACAAACTGGAGGGTGGGAATGGGGCTATGGCATTTTTCTAGAAGAATACAGACCTGAACAATGTGGCATTGAAATGAGGAAACAAAGGTACATAGAAACCTTACTGTGTCAAATTACAATTAGCTGATAATTATATTTTCTCAAGACACATATCATGATAGGAAACCAATGCCAAATGTCATTTGTTTCTTTGTGTCCACTGTCTTATTAAAAAAATTCTACCCTATGGATAATTTGAAATATGATATATAAAAATGGAGGATACTGAGATTTAAATATTACTTATATTTAATATTATAGGATAAATTAACCATTTTTTCCACCTCAGTTTTATTCAAATTTGTTAGACATTCACTGAGAACACAGGCCATATGCCACAGAGATTAAATGCTGAGAACACTCATACACATACTTTGTAGTTTCAAAATAAATCACTAAAAGAGAAACTATATATATATATATATATATATATATATATATATATAAAATTTGTTTTGGTTTATAAATATAACTTGGGTTTGGATTTTTATGGAAAAGTACATTAATTATCAGGAAAACTGACAGCTCTATTATCTTTTTAAATAGGATCCCTCTAGCCTTTATTTAATAAAAGCTTTTCTGTTGGTTCATCTAAATGTTGCCCTTTGATGAGCTTTAGACTTTATCAGTTTAAGGAGTGCAGCCCTCAGATTAATGGGCAGGCTGAGAACCAGATGTCTGTTGTCAGGGCTGAAAACCCAATTAAAATGGAGGTCGTGAAGGTGAAGGGAAGAGAAAGGGTCAACAAGAGCTCGTTTGAGCAGGGCATAGGCTGGTGGAAATCAGAGGTTTTGTGCTACATTGGCAGATCTGTTAAGAAAACTAATCCATAGATACTTTTATCAAATGCTTTGAAACTCCTGAACCATATGGGATTCAGGGAGATATTAATCTCCACAAAAATTTCAAGAGGAGTTTGCTCTGAATGTTGATCTCAAAAGTAAAGCACTATTTTGAAAAATACATTAAAACATATGTATTAGTATGTTATCAAAAATCTCAGTAATGATTTTTAAATCATATCTGGAAAGTATCTTTTTGCTTATGTATATTAATATTTGTGTAACTCACCTATTTATTTCTTCCTGGTCAAAAAACTATTGCAAAATTTTCTTCTGCCTCCTATTTCTTTAGACTCATTGCTTTTGTGCCATCCTAGAGAGCACTCCAGGTGAATCTTTCTAAAGCATATTCTAAAGCATAATATGTATATATTTTTTAAAAATCTATGAGAACTCCTAGTTGGTTACTAAGTAAAGTCCAATTGCTTTCTCCCCAAACCAAAAATTTCATACAGTTTGAGCCAATCTTACTTTCATTCATGTATTCATTCAATAAATGTCTATCATGTGCCCACTGTGTGTCAGACATTCATCTAGGCTCTAAGGACACAACTGTAAATACACAAAGCCCTCACTTTCATGGGATGTATATTCTAGTGGGAGGAGTACAGAAGTGTACACACACACCACAAAATATGCACACACACATACAGAGAAAATGAAAATTCATTGGAGGAAAACAAAACAGTGTAATAATGAGTAGGGACTGTTATGGTATTGTGTGGTGGCTTTTCTTTCTTCCTTTTTTCTTTTTCTTTTCTTTTCTTTTTTTTGTAAAAGGTATTTGGAAAAGGCTTCACTGAGAGAGTAACTTTTTCTGAAGGCTTAGAGGAGATGAGAAATAAATGTTGAAGTATTTGAGGGAAGACCATTCCAGGCAAAGGGAATGGCAAGCAATAATCCTGAAGAACATTATTATTTGGTAAATAACTAGCCAAAGGCCATGGAGCCTACAGCAGAGTAAGCAAAGAGGCACAGAGTAGTTGATGTGGTCAGAGAGGCAACAGAGAGGCCAGGTTAGATAGGATATTACAGGGTATCTTTACATCTATTGACTCTGGATGAGGTCTATTGACTGTGGGTGGTCATTTAAAAACTTTGAGGAAAATATATCACGATATGCCTTATATTTAAAATGACCTCTGTGACTGGTGTGTTTGAATAGACTACGAGGGGAAATAAATATATGGGGGATCATGGAATTTATAGATGATTTTACAGCCAATGAACTTGTGAATTTACAAAGGAATAAGGATAACTATAAAGGGACAGAGTCTGGGAACAGCACCCGGGCGCACTAATATACTCAGGCAGATGAGGGAGGCATCAAAAAGCCTTAAAAAGAATGAGTGAGCAAGAGGAAAATATAGAAAAAGGTTGATCTCACATGAAGAAAAGTGATCAAGGAGGTTCAGGGGATCAACTGTGTTAAAAGTCAGATGAGGGCTGAGAACCATCACTGGGTTCAACAAGAGAGAAGTTACTGATGATCTACTGATGATCTGAAAAATACTTTCTTTTTTTAAAAGACTGTATTTACTTAATCATGAGAGACACACAGAGAGAGGCAGAGACAGCAGAAGCAGGCCTCCACGCAAGGAGCCCAATGTGGGACTCCCTCCAGGGACTCCGGGATCACACCCTGAGCCGAAGGTAGGCATTCAACCGCTGAGCCACACAGGCATCCCTTGAAATACATTTTCAATTGACTATTATGAGTGAGAAGGTAGTTAAGCAGAATCTGAGATGGAAAAGCACAGACAATTCTTTCGAGGAACTTTAACATTAAAAAATAACAAAACAGGGATCCCTGGGTGGCGCAGCGGTTTGGCGCCTGCCTTTGGCCCAGGGCGCAATCCTGGAGACCCGGGATCGAATCCCACGTCAGGCTCCCGGTGCATGGAGCCTGCTTCTCCCTCTGCCTGTGTCTCTGCCTCTCTCTCTCTGTGACTATCATAAATAAATAAAATTAAAAATAAATAACAAAACATAGATAAGAATGATAGATGAAAGGTGATGTAAATAAACATTGATGAAAAGAGTGGGGAAATTTATGATTATGCACGAGGAAGGATGGAGCATGCGTATTGAGCAAACATGTATGCAACATATATCCCATGTGCACTTTGGGGTGGAAACAACACCAGAATGAAGCAAAATTCAGCAACTTACATCAGGAGCTTGACTTAGGACAAGGGCAGGGGTCTATGGGCCTGCTCCAAAAGCTGGTATGAGGTTTGGGGATCATTATCTTAGGCAAGCAATGCAAGGCCTACTTGTTCATAAATTGCAACCATGTCAGTTGACCTTGAGTCCAGGCTTCTGCAGGGACAGCTAGTGGATTTGTTAGCGGGGTCTGAAAAGACACAATAGCGGATTAGGGGGAAACAGTTCTCTGAAAAATAAGCATTAAATGTTCTGTTTGTTTCAACCTCATTAACCCTGTGGGGCACAGTTTCAATCCCTCTAGAGTTATGATCATTCTTCAATTTTGAAGGAATTGGGATAATGACTGCTCTGGTTACGTCCCTATCTCCTTAGGTGAGCTAGATTTCAGGTAAAAAGTGGTTTTTGCAAATCTTAGCTATATGCAAAATCCTTTCAATGATTAATGTGCCTACATGCAAGGCTAAGCAGAAGTTGCTAACCTACAGGTCATAGCAGCAAGGGAAATAGAAGCAATATGGAATCAGACATGCAAAGTTTCTCCCTGTTATACAATGATTTGTGTAGAGATTCCCTATCAATTGAGTAGAAAAGTATAAATAAAATAAGAGAAAGGCAAGGAATGTGTCCAGGTTAATCACAAATATACTGAAATATTCTGCAAGTAAATGGAAAGTTCTGAAACTATTGATCAAGCAAAGTAAATAATAAAATATTACTTCATAAGTTAAGTAAAGATAAAAAATGTTTCTTCAAACACTGATAGAGGAAATATGGGTGGTTCTATATGGCTGGCTTTTTTAAATTGAAAATAAGATGAAAATGTCTAATATACATATATGTATTCTTCACAAAATATATGTATTAGATATATGTATTTAAAATATATGTATTAAAATATGTGTATTCTTCAAGGATTCAGCATATATACCCAAGTATATAAATTTCAAGATTGTTGATAGACGAGGTGAGAAAAATAAAGAATAACTGAATAAATGATTATATCATTAACATGATGAATTGGAACTGTATATACCAATAGACTTGGAGGTGTTTTCATAAGGCACTACTGAATGAGAAAAGTAAAATACAAAAATATAATATAAAGGGTATTCATAATGAGGGAAATTAAAACATATGTTCTTGTGTGTGTACATGTATGTGTAAGATACATCTTTCTATATATTGACTGATACATACAAGTAATGGCTTATAGTTGCTTTCATATTTGTCTATGAACTTTGAAAAACCGTAGGAGGGAAAGCACCATTTTGTTCCCCTTAGTGAAGACATTGAATTAATAGATTTAGGCAAGGAACATCAATGATGAGTAAAATCATTAGATGGAAGACTAATGGTAAACTGGATATTTTTATGGCACCAAGGCATCATTCCACAAATTACTACCTGTTTCTAAGGGGAAAAAAATGTGTAATCTACAAAGGAGAGTTAAGACTGCCACAACTTCAGAAGTGTGATCATTTTAGCAATGGTATTGGGATGATTAAGCATTATGTACCCCGTGAATATGATGCAACGAATGGAAGAATGTGCGATATTCATTTTTCCTTCAAAAAAAACCACATAAAACACACATTTTTAAATTAAGAGTTCATGGCTTGATCAATGTTCACAAGGAACAGTCATATATAACCACCATCTAGGACAAACTGGAATATTATCTGCACCACAGAAATCTTCCCGTAAAGTCACCAACTCACCAATCCCTCCTCCTGTTAGTTATCACTCTTCTGGCTTCTACCACCTACTATACAGGAAGTTTCCATAAATGTTTCACCTGAGTGTGATTTATCTCATAGTTCTAAATTCTATATACAAAACTACAGATAATAGAAGAAATTACTAAATAACAACATGAGTAAACAATCTAACAGATCTAGAAAATCATGGACCCCATGGACAATTTGTCTGATCTCTGCAATGAGAGCAACAAATTAAAAACAACATTTTAAAAAACAAAACAAAAATCACAATAAATTGAATTGATGATCTTGATTGGATCCCAACTAAAACAAACCAGCTGTGAAAAACATTTTAGAACCCTTGGGGAAATTTGAATACAGATAGAGTATTTGTAAAATTAAGGGACTATTTTTAACTGTGTTGGTTGTGAAAATTATATTGTGGCTATGTTGGATAATATCTTTTTTTGGAGTAACCCACTGAAATATTTAGGGATGAAATGTTATTATATCTGTAATATATTTATAAATATTCTGGGAAAAAACTGATAAGTATGACAAACTATAATAGATCAATCTAGAATAGATTATAAGGATATAAGTGTTTATTATATGATTCTTTCCCATGTGATTGAAAATTTTTATAATGTAAAGCTTAAAAAAGGACCTATATAGGGTATCCATACGTTACATAGACTTTTTTTTTTTTTTTACTTTAATCCAAATTTCCTTACAAGGATTTCACACTAATAGAATTGAACTTGTTTCAATTTCAGTATTACTGGAATCCCTTTAATAGGTTTTTTTTCCCCTTCAAACTTCCATTTTCTTTTACTCTGTAGAAAATCAATATGAAGTTAAAAAAGGACTGATAGCTAAATTTACAAGTGGCTAACTCTTCCTCATTTATAGATACATCTACTTTATAATGGTGCTAAGTAGACATATTATTTTTTAATTTCAAAATGACAGTTTTCTAAAAGACTCCTTTATATTTGAATATTTTTTATTACATAGATTCTTTGCCATGTTTGAAATGGTATTTGAACAGAAAAATATCTCCTTGACCAAGAATATCTAACAAATTATATGCTTAAATATAAATAGAATTATACGTTAAACCCCAACTGGTAAAGGTCAGAAACACCATTAGCTTCATTAATACTGTGCTTTCAAGCACAGTCTAGTCTAAGATATCACTGAACTAGATATCAAAAGATTACACAATATCTGTACTTTGAGAGTGTAAGTCACTGATGAACTCTAGATGGCATAAATGTTAATTACTTGGTTGTTTTCTTAGAGTAAAATCCTTCAAGTGCAAGCTTATTTAGGGCTTTATTTTTTTATAATATTCATAATCTGTTTGTTGGGTTTCCAGTTTAAGCCAAACTGTAATATAAACATGAAATTTAATATTTTTGGAAATTCACTAGTTATTATGGTATATACTGGGATTTTTGTTACAAACATGATAACAAAGATTTTATATAATCTGTAGCTCAGTTTGAACTAGAGAAAAAATTGGTTTAAAATATATAAACAACCTAGTATCTTAGATCATTTTAGCTCAGTTAGAACTCACAAAATAAGTACCATTTATTGATTTGTTTATTTAAAGATACACACAGTTCCCTTGAAATTTCAATGCTCTTAATTGCACCCACTGACTTTTATTTGGTTGTCTGTTATAGAGAGGTCTCATTGACCTGCTGCTTGTTCTTTTCAGCAAGTGGTAAATTTCAATTTACTTTTCCTCTGCAAGAAAGTAGAAAATTGGTTCTCTGCACTTGTGTACCTGGGATCGGAAAAGAAGTCCTGACACTTACAAAGCCCACTTACAAAGTTATGTTTTAATTTTCTCTTGCTCTTTCATTCAGAAACTATGTTCGTGGATTTATTTAAATATAAGCATCAACTTAATTTACATAATAAATAAATTGACAGATTACTGAATGGTAAAAACTCATATACTATGAAACATTTCATCTTAGGGAAAAAAAATCAAATGCATTGCCACTCATTATTTTCCTAGACATAGGTTGACACAATTTGTGGAAGTGATTTAAATTGTTCAAAACCATGTGTTTCCCATGTAAAATCATAAGATATATGCAAATGACTACATTTTGTTTTTGTTTTTGTTTGGATATGGAAAAAAATGCAATTCAAGAAAATCATAGATCATAATTTGCCTATGCATCAAAGCAGCAGATGATTTTGATGAAATGGTTACTTCTGCATTTTGTTGATACTATTAGGTGATAAGAGATACTGTTTATTGCTACAGTGCATGATATAATGTCACAGTGCCACTGCCTTTAGGAAACTATCAATCTAACAGAAATATTGGAATCAACAATAAATTGTAACAATAATTACATAACAATAAATAAGAATAACAATAAAAATAACAGCTAGCCAGCTAGAACAAGCTCTTTTTTACACGTCTTATGTAAGTGCTCTAAGACATATAAAAATAAATTGTTGTGGATTAACAAAGGAACAAAAGTATAAACTGTTTTTGCTAGACGATGATAGTGTATCTGTGGAAAGCCTATGTCTTAAATGGAAGCCCCAATAGGAGCCACAATTGTACTAAACATACCTCGAGAAATTCACATATAAAATTTTTCAGAATTTTAAACAAGTTTAGCACTCATGAAATCAATAGAAATAAGATGTATAAGAAGAATTCAGTTCTTTATGGTCCTGGACATTTAAGACAATGCCAGAGTAGTTCCTAGCAAGGCTTAATTAATTGTCTTAACATATCTAAGAAAAGGGAGGTGGGATAACCTGCCAAGATCTTTAAAATAAACTGTCAAAGAACTAGAATTCAAAGCTATTTTCAGCCTCACCTTGCCAAAGGGCAAGGGACCAAAATAATAGCCACTAGAGAGGTATACTTTAATAGTCAAGGGAGAACTAACTATTCTTTACCTGGCATAGGAAAATTATGCCCATACTGCCTAAACTTTTTAATAATTTGGCTTTCTTTTTACAATAATACAGTGTAAATGTTAATTTAGTTTAATGGACACAATCAGCAGTGAGTGAAATATAAGTAGTTAGCATATGATTTATGTATACATATTTTGAAATTAATTATTTTAACTGGATTTCTTAGATAATAGATAAGCTCTGGAATCATCATGTTGGAACTTTTAATCTTGAGGACCAACTTCTAAACTCCGGTTGTTAAGCTTTTTCTTTAAGGGCCTGTAGCAATAGTGAATTGTTGCTCTCAATACTATTTCTTTCCTTTCTTTTTTTAAATGCTATTTCTGTCTTGACCTTGCAAAGTCAGGAGACATAATATGTGCCAAATCTGGCGATCCTTTTCTCTTACTTTGCCCAGATAACTTTTTGGACTTTGATTTATTAACTCATAGTATACAATAGTCAAGAAATTTCTACTTAAGTTTTGCTCAATATAAAATTCCCTCTCTCTTAGAGAAAATTCAAACTCTATTTGCTTTAGGTTGCTTTTTTTTCTTTTCTGTTTCTTTCTTCCTGTGAGAAAAAAAATTCATTGTATAAATAAAATTTGCTAAAACTTTATTCTGTATAGTTAGGATTTTGCTAAATATGTTAAAACTGAAATTAGAAAGTTTCTAGGCAATTCAAGATGAAACTTTTGCTCATGTATGATGTAATCAACGAGACTCAGCTCAACTCTTGCCTGAAGACATGTCTTCATACTTGGTGAGCAAGTTTTGCTTTGTCATAGTTAATTTTTTATCTCATGTTCACTTTTTAAATTAATTAGTTGAAAAGGAAATGCATGTAATGCACAACTAGCAGAGCTCAATAAAGGAGATTCAAAGATGAATTCATGTATTCATTCATTCATTCATTGTGGGTTTGTTCATATGTTCAAGGTATTTACAGAATGTATAAAATGTTCCAGGCACTGTTCTAGGTGCTGGTCTTATAATGCTGAATAAAAAATGAAGTGATCTCAAATCTTACAGGTCTAAGAGTTTTGATAAATGAATAAAGTTTAATGAATTAGTCGCGTTATATATATTAGAATTTTCTATATCAAGATGCTAGGGACCAATAGTATTAAACAGAATATGATGAATGACTAAAAATTACATCTATTGCACTCAACAGCTAACATTGTTTTCTAAAAATAAAAGACAAAAGAATGCTACATAACCAAAGCATAGTGAATGTTTTTGTTAGTTAACATAGCTTTTGATGGACTAACCAGATTAGAGGCCCAAGAGTACCGTTAAATTTAAGAACTAAGTTTCCAGCTGCCAATACTCTGTCAAGAATCCAGATGGTGCTTTTGGAAGAACACATTTTCAGTAATTTGGCATCATTTAATTCCATCATTAGTAAGGAGAGCTTCATATACGAGTAGATTGTGTTATACCAAAGGTTTTGATATATTTCTTTCTACCACGTGGAAACTATACAAAACAATGAACATGTATATTTAAGATCAAATAACTTTCTAAAAGAAGTCAATGCTTAAATGTTAGTCTTGAAATGAGATTGAACTCATGGAATTTTGTGAGGGCAAACACTTTGTTATATTGGTTTTGTTATATTGGTTCATTGCATGGTGAACCCATGCAATGCAGGTTTTTTCAATGGCTGTTTGAGAAAGACAAATGCTCTTTAAGATAGGTCATCCTGTCTTAGAAACAGTGCAATCTGGAGTTAGTAGAACGTAGTCTGTCACCATCTTCTCCTGGCATGGCACATTGAACTCGTTCTTTTATTCTCTTCAAAATGCTTGAAGCCCTGATGTCATTCCAGGTGGAGCTTTTTTCCAGCTCTCCTTGTATAAGTGTTAGTCACTTCTCTCAAGCTGCCTTGATATTCATAATATTCTTCATTTTATTGAAGGATTCCCACAAATCCCTCTTGCCTGTTTCTCTTTACTACTGCTTATTCAATGATTTTATTAAAAGATTTCAGACCCTACCAACTTAATTTTCACATCCACTGTGATACTTCTATTTTCTTCTTATGGGTCTGTATGTAATACCTGTTTAGCAACTTTTATCATCTGTTATGGATCCAAACAATTCTCTAAGAAATTGCGTAAATAAATAGCTTAAAAGAGGCCATCATCAAAGCATGGTGAACCCATGCAATGCAGAAGAGCACAGCAGGGCACTAAGAAGTGAAGATTATTGCCCATACGGGTCACTAAAACTGTTGCAGTTTCCACAGAAGTCAAACTGAGACAAGAGATTAGTCTGTTGGTGGCTTATTAGGGATCATTTATGGGATCAATACCAGGAAAGGAAGGAAGCAGGGGTGGGCGAAGGGAGAAGCTGTCTGTCATGGTTCTTGATAGAGACTCCAGCTGGCCCCATAGAGAGCTTTTGAAGTGAGGAGGACCCTTTAAGATTATGTCCAACTGGGACAAGAGCCATGGGAGTTTATATACCAATGCCTGGATGTGGTTTAGCTCATCCTAGATGGCTGACAGCTGAGGCCTTCCTGCCAGCAGCCCCCCTAGCAATCCTTCAGCCTTAAAGGGAGATCTGGGAGAGGCATCACATCCATCCCAAGTACTTCTTGGCCAGCATTATCCAGTAAAATATTCCACACTACCTCTCAGCAACTGACAGCATGCAGTACCATTCAGAGAATAAGGAAAAATATATACAGTGTTATTTCATGGATTTGTTTCACATACGCACACAAATATACACACACATATGCATATAGATATGTATGTGTATATATGTACCTATATGGACATTTTCTAAGTCTTTATCTAAATTCCAGTGAGTTAACATACAGTGTAATATAAGTTTTAGGTATACATATATATAACAGTCATTTTTAAGACATAGCTTAACTATCATTCCTAGTTGTAATTAATTCTGACAATTACTTACATATGTAAAAATTTATTATTTCTGGAAAATATTTCAGAGAGATATGGTTATATAATGAACCGGTGGTAAAAGATAGCAATATCGGATATATATTTTTTAAATGCTAATTGAGTAAATGAATAAAGGAGATGCTATGTACCACCATGTCTTCCCAGTTATGCTTGTATCTAGTTTTGTACTATAACCTTTTTATGCTTAATTATCTTATTCCTCCTACCAATCTATAAAGTCTAAGATAAAAGAGATTCTCATTATAACCTCAACAACTTGTATTGTGAATTATATATGCAAATGCACTAGGACTTCATAGGCTAGAATGAATAGCACGCATTTAAGTAGCTTCAAGCACTTCATTATCTGTCTTGTGAAACATTTTTATATGTCTCTTTGTTAGGCATTTTTGTTTTTCAAATTTTTTAAAGTTTTCTAAAAAAAATGTTGAAATTATGAAGTGGAAGTTCTGTGACATTTGCAACCTTAAAAATGGCATGTAAGCTACCCTGCTGATTTGTCAATGTGACCCAACCATCTTTTAATCAGATACTTAGACCTCCATGGGCCTTAATTAGTTCCAATTTAATGATAGTCACTTTTTTTAACATGACCTGAGTTAGAGAGGAATGAGCTAGATTGAAACTACCAATTTACTTAAGATTGACCAACAAGTAGTAAACAGATGATAAAAACATTCAATTCAAATCCAGACTCAAAATCAAATGACTATACGATAGAAATTTCTATGCTTTATTCAATTTACATAATTTTTATTGCTTCCTAGGTATGTGTTCAAGATATATATCTTTAAGCATGAAAGATTGTTAATGAAACTGTTATTAAAATATTACTATTTTATATACAATAACATACTTGAATTTCTATTTTATATATTATATATTATATAAAATATATACAAACATGAATTGTTGAAAACCTGTATTTTCAATTTATGATAAACTAAAAAAATAAAATGATCATTTCTAGGATATGAAACCTATTAATTTTGGAATTTTGTTTTTTTAGTGATCTAATGAAATTAGTAGTCAATATACATAATGTAATTTTGGTGTGGATGGAATTAATTATGGCATCTCATTTTGGCTCAGCATTCACTAAGACTACATATAAGCAACTTAATGTAGACACCAGAAAGTTATATCCATATGGGCAAGGACAATGTCTCCCTGTATATTGTTTTGTCTTTAGCACCTGGCATGGTTCCTGTTTAATCATGAACTCAATAAATATTTGTCAGATTAGTGAATAGATGTATATTTTAAGCAACATTTACTAAATTTGTCAATATTAAAATCCTTTGTGTAGGGATGCCTGGGTGGCTCAGCAGTTGAGCATCTGCCTTCGGGTCAGGGCGTGATCCTGGGGTCCTGGGGTCGAGTCCTACATCAGGTTCCTTGCATGGAGCCTGCTTCTCCCTTTGCCTATGTCCCTGCCTCTTTCTGTGTCTCTCATGAATAAATAAATAAAATCTTTAAAAATAAGAATAAAATTCTTTGTGTATATTCTTTTCAATAAGGTAAAATTTACTGAATAACATTTGCTTCATGGGGATAGAAAGGAGTTGGTGTATTAGGGGGATATATGCTCTTCTAAAACTTATTTATTGCTGGTCAAAATATAAAATTAAAGATATCTTTTTGAAATGGATCTCTGTACATTTTGCACAAACAAGTCTACTCATTTCCTGGATTTAAATTAATTTTGAAAATAAGTAGATTTATCACTGCATCATTTAAAGATACTGTATTTCCTTCATATTTAAAATATTATGTTATATGTTAAAGGACATAACATAATGTCATTGGCAGTGTTCTTCATAATTCTTTTAAAATGCAGTAAATGATATTCTATCTGCATCATTAGGTTACCGTACAACACTGTCCTTTGAGAATATGGTTTTGCTATCATTTCTAGTTGTAATTACTTCTCACAAAAACTGTACAGGCTTATTGAAATGACTTGATGTGTGAAGGTTGAGAAGACAATGTCTACAATCACTGTAAATAACTGCAGCTTGATTGTCTGGCATGTTTATTTCCCATAAGCTCACCCTTACAAGGTGCCATATTTCTGAGTAGGGTTTTCTAAACCTCTCCAGAATTTATGGTTTCTCTAAAAAGTCTGAAGTTTCTCAACCTTGACACTTGTGACATTTTGGACCAGATAATTCTTTACTTTGGTGGAGGGTGCTCCGTATATTGTAGGATGTTTAGCAGTATTTCTTTTCTCTATTTACCAGATGTCAGCAACACTCTCCATTTCAGTTGTGAAAATCAAAAATGTCTCCAAACATTGCCAAATATTCTATGGGGGGCAAAATCCAACCTGGTTGAAAAGAACTGCATGAGTTCCTCTTCATTGTATGTGTGAGTGTGTGTATAACCTTCAGGGGAATATTACCGTCTCTGCGAAATGCCAGGTTCAAAACTGAGAATGATACTTTAAGTGCCATGGAGTCTAAGGAGAGGTGCCATGGAACTAACAAACATGGGAACCAGGCACTTTGCCTAAGGGCTTTCTTGGAGGTGGAAGTAGCTCTATTCTACCAAATATCCTTCTCTCTATTTTCCAGTCTGTAGGAGGAGAGAACAATTAGAAAGTTGCCTCCTCTAGTGTTGGAAGTTTTCTGTAAAAGGCTTGCTCACATTAGGAAACTCTGGTGAGGGGAACTGCACAAAGGCCTTCCAAGTCTCCATAAAGGCACTGGGAAAGAGTCACTATTCAATTACTAGATAAATCAACAAAAGGCTTAGCCAGTCACTTTTTGCACATTTTGTTTTTTCTGATGTTTGACTGTTATGCATAATAATTCTTTAAAGATTCTTGTCTAGTGTTTTGGTAATAGGATTCCACACAAATGAAACTATAGTATGGAAGATGAAGACAGTACAAATCAAAATTGAGATAGTGGTGGAGAAAAATAAAACTCTTCTATCTTTATGGCTCAGAGAGTTGAGACTATTGAGTACATTTAACTCCCATATACACATAAGTATCACATATTAGTGAGTATGGCAAGGTTAAAATGTATAACCAAAAGTCATAAATGTAGAATTAAAATTCATTTTTAATAAATTTATTTTTTTAAGATTTTCTTTTTTTTCTTTTATTTATTCATAGAGATGCAGAGAGAGAGAGAGAGAGAGAGGTAGAGACACAGGCAGAGGCAGAAGCAGGCTCCATGCAGAGAGCCTGACGTGGGACTCAATCCAGGGTCTCCAGGATCATGCCCTGGGTTGCAGGTGGCACTAAACCGCTGCGCCACGGGGGCTGCCTTCATTTTTAATAATTTTAAAATAAAATCTTAGCTTAGTTTTGGAACTACCATTTTTCTCACGAAGACAAAAAGAAAAAAAAAAAGGAGTGCATAGGTGGCTCAGTCGGTTGAGCATCCAACTCTTGATTTCTGCTCAGGGTATGATCTCAGGGTAATGGGATGGTGCCCCATGTGGGGCTCTCTGCTTAGAGAGGAGTCTGCTTCTCTCCTTCTCCTTCTCCCTCTGCTCCTCCTCTCACTTGTGCACATGCTCTCTGTCTCTCTGTCTCTCTCATAAATAAATCTTTAAGGAAAACAAAAACAAAACTCTACCTAATAAGCATTATTCTTGAAATATCTCTTTAATTAATTTTTTTTAGGTAAAATTAATTCGATTTTAGTATTCAAAGCCAACCATTTAGGATTAACTTATTCTCTCTCTTCTTATTCTTTTTCTCTGCCCAAGGTGAGTCAAATGAAGTGCTCAGGGTATCTGCATAGTCCTAATATCAATGATGGGGCACCCAGTCTATAGAGGCCATGGACTATAATCACGCTTGTGTTAATAATGCCTTAGTTTCAACATCATCCTCAATCCTCACTAAATATGCCTCTGCCCAAGTCTCTCTAGCTGATATACTGTGGGTAAATGAAGTCTTAGAAAGGCCAGTATTACCACTTAGTGACTCACTTGGTCCTTAGCAGTATTGATGATATCTGAATTTATCTCTGTCCTTCTTTGATTCCCTAACTATGAACTATTTATCTCAGAACTTCTCACAGAGAATCAGCTTTGGGCAAAGTTTAATTTGGTTCTTCAGAATTTAACTCAGGTCTTTGCAAATGTGCTTATCTTAGATTATTAACAAATATCAGATGCCACTTTCTTTTTAGAGAGTTCTTGCTTGTATTTTACTTATCCTTGAACTCCACTTGGTTAAATCCATTATATATACAACTTCTTTATATTTTTGATCATATGGAGAATAAACATTTTCAGAGTCTGTTAATCATTAAAGTACACATATTGCCACTTATTTGAACTTCCCCTGTTTTGTTAAGTTTTCCAGTCAGCACCTCATTTTGTGATGCAAGAATATAGGTATTTAGAAAATGGATTTTATGAAAACCAAGGTAAATGATACACATTTATTAAAAGTAAGAAATTTGTTTAAAATTACAACAATAATATGCTGGACTTAAAATTTGCATTATTAAGAGAAAATCTATGCATCTATTTTTGTGCTACTATAATAAATGCTACCATCTTCCCCTACAATGATTGCATTATATTCTTACATCATTTATGACAGTAAGATATCTGATATATATTCGGCATTCCCAATGTTAATTATTCATAAACAATGTTGACAACTGTAAAATGTTACCAGTTTGCTTCTCTTTTAAATATAAAACGAAATCTGTGCTGCAAACATTTTTTCTTAGAAAAAAAAGTGGAATTTTAATTTTATCCAAAGATAAGAATTGTTTCTAATTTTCTTCTTACTAAAGTATGTGTCAAATAGCATTTGTAAATGTTAGAAATATTTTTGTTAATTTTTAAATAATTTACTAATAATGTCCTACCCTTTTGAGAATAATACTCAAGGAAAATAATTAGTAAAATTAAGTAATTTAAAATCTGTTAGAAAATATTGGGTTATTTAAAAATTATAAGTATTTATTTCAATTAGCTCTGCTGTCTTTTTTTTTCTTTTCGCTTTCATAGGATAATTTTATTTTTCATAATCTAAGTTAGTTGTGAGTACTGATGAGAACATTCCTGAGATATTTATATTGACATTCACTGTATAATTGTTCTGACTTTTGTTTATATGTTGGAAAATTTTCCATTAAAATATTTGAAAACTATTTTATTTATATTACTGAAATACTGTGGATTACATTTTTGCTACATAACCATATTACCACTAATTGGTAGTTTATAACAGCACAAGGGTTTTATTTTGGTTTCAGTAGGTCAAGAATCTGGCCATAACTTAGGCGGAATTTCTTCACCCAGTTCTCATATATTTGCAATCAAGGAGGTATTGGCTGTGGTCTCATCTGAGGTTTGGCTAAGAAAAGATCGATTTCCAAGTTCATACGGCTGGTGGCAAGAGTCAGACCCTCAAAGACTATCATTCTAAGATTCTCAGTCCCTTGCTTGCTGTTAGCTGCAAACTACATTAAATTGTTTCTCACTTGAACTCTCTGAAGCACAGCTTATTTCATTAATGCCAGTAAGAGTAAGAGTCAAGAGTCCATTAGTAAGAGAGAAGCTATGATCTTAAATAATGTAATCATAGAAATGACATTTCATCACCTCTATTATATTCTATTGTTAGAAGTAAGTCACGGATATCACTTATAATCAAGGGAAAGGGATTGTACAAAGGTACAATACTAGGAGATGGGGGAAATTGGAAGCCATCTTACAGTCTCTCTTTCAATCAATTAGTGTTTTTATTTTCATTAGTTTTACAGAATGAACTTACTGTATTTGTTTTTGAAGCAACTGCATAGACTTATGTTTATATGCAATCTCAGCTCACTGAGTACAAATGGTTTGTAGCCCTTGAGTATTTACTGGTAAAAAAAAAAAAAGTGTAATCTGTGAATGAGTTCATCCCTAGGAAATGCATTATTTCATCTATTCTTTATATATATATATGTATATATATATATATATATAATGGTTTATTTATAAAGGAGAAGAATAACTTGCTTTGCATAATGACTATACGCCGCATATTGATATAATGTTCTTAATTATGTCTTATGTATTCAGTATGACTATTGAAGAATTTATCTTGTAACATTTGGCACCAAAGGTTATTTTAGTCAACAAATTGTCTTGGTTTAGTCCAGAAAATACCTGCTGGTAGGAATGTTGGTATTGAGGTTATAGATTATAAGGAATTGAATAAATTCATACAAACATAAATATATGCATAGGTAAACACACACAAAAAAAATAAATAGCTGCCTGCTTAGGAAATAAAATAGTCTGGTAGGATGAAAGACAAAAGAGAAGAAAGGAGATTAAAACAAGGTGGTGAACGATAAAGAAAAACAATAAAGCTTATAGAGTACATTAATATGCTCAAAGATGTTTTAAGACTAAGGATAATAACTTCCCATCTTTTTGTGATGTCACTTATATACACATTTTACATGATGTCCAAAATTAAATTACAAAATACCATACTTAGTTTATCTCTAATTTTATTAAAAATATTTGGCGAATAACATGAAAGTGAGAAAAACAGTCATTTTGAAATCTGTAAGGGAGAGAAGAGGAAACTTGTACGCAGTGAGATTCCTAGAGGCAGAAGTAATAAAGGCTCCCTGAAGTTTATGGAAATCAAAAGAAAACTTTTGGTATTCCATAGGAAAACTTCAAAGTACAAAAGACTCTTGAGTGAATCAAGCTCAAATTTATAATTATTCTTTGAGGGGGAATATTCTAATGTGTATGTTATTAATTTATTTTTTAAGATTATTTTTTAAGATTTATTTATTTATTTGAGAGAGGGAGCCCGTGAGCAGGACGAGGGGTAGAGGGAGAGGGAGAGAGAATCTCAAAAGACTCCCCACTGAGTAGGGAGCCCCACATAGGGCTCAATCCCAGGACCCTGAGATATGACCTGAGCCAACTCAACTGACTGTGCCATCCAGACACCTCTAATCTGTATTTTAAAATGAGGAAATAGAATCTAAAGGAAGATAATGATTTACCTAAGATCCCCAGGTTAATAGTTACAGGAACTGGATTCAAACTCAGGTATATCTAACTCTACCGCAAACATACCTTCCACTACAATTTGGATGGGTACCACAGATGAAGCTGGAAGTAGCTGTAACAAATGATTAAATATTTAGATAAAACTATTACTATTTTTAGTAATTAATATAAAACCTAAGTGAAAAAAAGTGACAAAACCCAAATAGTTTAAAGAGAGGCAACTTTTGGTATGTGATATATGACTATATTACAAGTGATGACTTAAATGATTTTATCTAAATATTTAATTAAAATAATACGAAATTTAAGACTATGGAGGATAATTCTTATACATGGGGTAACTCATGTCTGTATTATATATTTTATTCCCAGAAAAGTTGTAAAACACCCTAATGCATTTATCTTTAGCTCTGTCAACGATGTTTGACAAATGACATGTAGCTTTTTAAAAAAAGACTTTTAAAGCTATCCATTTTCCCAAAATAAACCGATATTAGTGTGCTTGTAAAATTCAGAACTTTGAACATCATTTGAGCAATTAAGTGAAATGACTTATTAATTCAGAAGAAAAACTTGCATAAATGTGAACTGGTGTGTGGAGAATAATTAAATTGTAATTCTAAAGGTTAATGTAGCAATTTACTTGTTCTGATTTTTTAATTTAGATAATAGTGCAGATTTTTGCAATATGGCAAATCAATCCATAATTTATTCTCCAATACATATGAAAATAATACATCTGTATTAAGATTTTTGTATGCTATCCTATGATAATTAATTTGATATAAATTATTTTATATACTGCATGCTAAATTTCATTAGCATTTAGATGTCAATAGTTTAAAACTATTGTAAGTATAATATAATATAATCAATTTATATATGAGTTGACTGATCATTGCAAGGGAGCAAATAGGGAATATATGCTCTATAATGCTGCAACAAATATTTAATTATTTCTTATTTATATTACTCTTTTTTTAAGGTTTTATACATTTATTCATGAGAGACATGGAGAGAGAGAGAGAGAGAGAGAAAGGGGCAGGGACACACAGGCAGAGGGAGAAGCAGGCTCCATGCAAGGAGCCTGATGTGGGACTCCATCCCAGGACTCCAGAATCACGCCTGGGGTCAAAGGCAGGTGCCAAACCACTGAGCCACCCAGGGATCCCCTATATTATCCTTTAAGTCCCACTTTATTCTGGACACATGGAATTTTTCAGGTAAATTTTATTGACTTCTTTGAGTTATTTTACATGTTTTTCTTTTGCTAAACTGCTAAAATATGTAAGGAAATTTCTTATTTATCAAATAAAATATAAGTTCACAGACAAAATTAAAACCTATAATGTTTTGCTGAATTATAATTGCACAGTATTATTGCACACTATTTTATTTTACTTATTTTTTTGAACCATTTTAATATGGAGCTTAAGAGGCCACTGCAGATAACTTGCTTCAGTCGTCTTTGTTTGAACTGTGTCAAGAGCTGTGGACAGGGCAATGTTTTAAGCAAGTGCTGGAGAAGTCAGCTGAAGAAAGGACATCTTGATCACAAGTAGTTTAGCTTTTTTCTTCTTCTTAACTCATGCAGTTGCCACGCCCTCATAAAAAAAACCTTTCTTTTACACTCCAAGTGGGACAGTATTTGGGTTTTACCCCCACCCTCAAATTGCAATCTTTGATCCCAAATACACACTCCTTTTCCTCTCATCATGGCTTTTTATTTTCAGGTTAACAATACATATATAATTTTAGGTTTTTTCCTATATGATTATCTTTTAGAAAATTCAAATTATTCTTTGTTGTTTTTTTTTTTACTTCATTTATTAACTGTTCACTCAAACTGGCTGTTTGAGCAGCCATCAGCTGTATGTGGCTCAAATGTAGCCATCAAAGGTAACAGAAATGAAGTCTACCTATTAGATTTTAAAGTCATTTTTCTAAAATGCAATGGTAAGCAATGCTGTGTGAAAGGTCTTATGGAAACCTGAAGAATATCACAAAAGCTTTCATTTTGTTATAAAACATATATGATTTAGATAGAATTATAGAATTTAGCCTGTTTCATAATTTATTTTTGCAATAGATAATAAAATCATATTATAAATATATGCAGAAAATATCTTGTCAATGGAGAATGATTCTGTGGTCTTTTCAAATTTATGGTTTCAATTTCTTTCATTAATGAAAGTTTCACTATAGTTATTTGCTGACAAATGTACTTCTCTGGCGTGTCATCAATGAAACACTATTTCTCTAATTATGGTGATATTTTCACGTGCATAGGGGCTTGAAACCTGGAACAGGAATGAGGTATAGAAGGAACAACTGAGCTATGTTTTGGTTAAGTAGTTAATGAGGTCTATAAACCTATTAAAATTTTTGTTGACTGGAGAAGTTCAAAACCCTCACTCTAACATACATTTAAATTTTAATTAGTAAATTTTGAACTTTTCTTCTCTTTTTCTTTTTTTTAAAGATTTATTTATTTATTCATGAGAGACACAGAGAGAGAGAGAGAGAGAGGCCAAGACACAGGCAGAGGGAGAAGTAGGTTCTCTGCAGGGGGCACAATGTGGGACTCGATCCCAGATCTGGGGATCACACCCTGAGCGGAAGGCAGATGCCCAACTGCTAAGCCACCCAGGTGTCCCAATTTTGAACTTTCCTAATGAATTTAGAACTAATTGATAACAGAAACTGCGGATGTCTTATGTTTATATAACTGGTGCTTCATATGTTTAGGCTTATCCCTCTTCCTTTGAAAAATATATTTTTTAAATATTTTATTTATTTGTTTGAGAGAAAGTGAACACTAGTGGGCTGGAGTGGGGGCACAGGGAGAGGGAGAAGTAAACTACTTCTCCCTCTGTCCATCTTGGGACTGGATCCTAGGATTCTGAGACCATGACCTGAGCCAACGGCAGATGTTTAACCAAGTGAGCCACCCAGGTGCCCCTGAAAAATATTTTTTAATAAATTCCATTATATACACCTTCATACTATTTTAATATCAAAAATCGATTATATGATTGGTTGTAGTCATTTCCTTTTTGGCATAAGATGGTGTCCTTTTTTTTAAAAAAAAAAAGATTTTTATTTATTTATTCATGAGAGACACACAGAGAAAGAGAGGCAGAGACCCTGGCAGAGGGAGAAGCAGGCTCCATGCAGGGAGCATGACATGGGACTTGATCCCAGGTCTCCAGGATCAGGCCCTGGGCTGAAGGCGGCACTAAACCGCTGAGCCACCTGGGCTGCCCAGATGGTTTCCTTTTATATTATTTCTGTAACCGTCATGCAAAAAACACTGGTGTTGGGATAAACACCTACATACAATATATTATAAATATTTAAAATTTTCTGTACATGATGATGTTTGACTTTGAAAAATCCTTTCTGAGGAAAGACTTCCCCTCTATAAGATAGCCAATTCTTAGAAATCTAAAAGTAAACAGCCAAGAGTATGCCTTTGATATATAAAGTAATTTCACCCCAGGAAATGATACTTCTCTACCATTATCATCCCACAACAAGATGCCAGACAAGTAGGGACCACCCTGCATAACCTAGAACCCTCCAAGGTTACTCAAACTCTCCAGTCTTAAATGTTTACCCTGCTCTGCCTTAACTTTCCTTTGAAAACTCAATAAAGGCTTTATAGCCTGAGCTCTCCCTTAGATCCTGTCTTCTACTTCCTGTTACCCTGCCCTGTGGCTTCCTCACATGGCCCTGTACCATATGCCATGTCCCCTCTTTCTTGGATCTATGAGTATAATAAAGTGATGTGGAGTTTTTTGAGCCTCTCTTCTGTTCCTTCCTACGATTACATCGAACTGACCATTTCACAAAAGAATACAAAATCCCTACATACTGTTTTTATTTATTTTTTTCCTGATGTAAGTTAAGTGGATAGGCAGAAAGAAGTCATTTATTTCATTAAAAAGAGAGGGGGGGGGGAGAGACATTCATTTGGGAAATCTGCAATATCAAAATACGGTGATTACAGAAATTATAATCTGACTTTCCTAGAACCCAATTGAGAACATAGTGTTATGACACTAAAGAACCATTAGCGCTACATTTCTAGCACCAATTGTCCATCTTGTTTTTTATTTTTAAAATCATATTGCCAAAAAATTAACAGATACAACTAAAAACAACAATGGAAGCATGATTATGAATAGCTCTCAGCAACAGATCTCTGAAAAAACATTAATTTTCCTATTCATAATTTAATCATCTGTATAACTACTAGAAGAAAAAAATCAAAGTTCAACCACATGATGGAGCTCATGTAGAAATGATAAAGGTGCTATCAACTGGCAACATGAGGAAATTAAGCAAAATAATTATGTTTCTCCTACGTTTTACTGGTTCCCTCATTCATTTTGGTATGGAAAGAGGCCAGATAATAAAATGCTCCTGTTCTTTAACTCACTGAAAAGTTATCTTCTATAGTACATTCTGAAGCTTATGGGCCATGACTTGACATTACAGGCATGGCTTAATTAATAAATGCACAAGAATAAGTAGGCTCATAAAAACATAAATTTGTTTAGAGCAGCGCTTCTCAAACATTACTGTTCATAAGATCCATCCAAAGAGCTTAGTTAAAATACAGATTTCTGGTCACCACTCTTAGAGACTGATTCAATAAGTCTTATGTGGATCCCAAGTAGTTGTCTCCCAGATAATACTGATGATCTTGGGACGGTATTTGTAGCCAACACCAGAATGGTTAAAATATCCTCTTTGTTAATTGCTTAAAAACAAATTTTAGTGCCATATTGCAATATAGATTGTAAATCGTAAGAGAGAAGTTATGGTGTATTCAATGATTATATTTACCAGTGCATGCAGACCAAGGTTAGAAAGACATTTAATATAAACAAAAGATGAAACTAAAGGTTTGGAGTACTTAAAATATTAAACTTTCACCATTTAAACATTTAATATAAAAAAAAATAAAAAAAAATAAACATTTAATATATATTATTGAACACCTACTAAGGATTTGTATGTTGATGTATGGTGAGTTCTATGAGCTTACACTCTAGACACTCCAAGACTATGCCTGCATGAGGTTACATTTTTGAAAGTGAGATATAAGTTAAACAAAGAAACACACAAATTAACATATACTTACACATCCTGATAAGTTCTCTGTAAGAAAAAAAGGGTACTGTGGGAGTCTATGAGATCTAATCTTTCTGAGATAAGATAGTTCATGATAAAGCTCCACATTTAAAGTTAAATTTGCATATTGAGTAGAAGTAAGCAAGAATTAATTAGTGGACCAGGAAGAAAGAGTATCAGGCTCAAATACCCCTTGGTATATTGAAAGAAGACTAGGGTGCTAAGGTACAGAAGAAAGCCAGAAGCAGGGTAAGTGTGGGTAGGTCTTTGTGTTCTAGGTTAAGAATTGCACATTTAATCTAAGTGCAGTAGGGAGACATTGAAAGAATAATTTTAAAGATCTCACTTTTTTTTTTTTTTTAAATTTGAGAGAGAGAGAGCACCAGTGGGAAAAAAGAGAGCAGTAGTGCAGGGAGGGGCAGAGGGATAGGGACAAGCATACTCCCACTGAGCAGAGAGCCAGACCCTGGGCTGGATCCCAGGACCCTGAGGTCATGACCTGAGCCAAAGGCAGACACTTAACTGACTGAGACCCTTAGGTGTCCCTAAAAATTTTACACTTTTAAAGATCGCTTTTTTGAGAGAGCACACGTGAGTCAGCAGGCTTCACACCAGTGTAGAGCCCAACATGGGGCTTGATCTCATGACCCTGAGATCATGACCGCAGTGGAAACAAGAGTCAGTTGCTTCACTGACTGAGCCACACAGGTACTCATTAAGATCACTTTTACTGCTGTTTAAAATGGATGAAGAAACAGTGGAATAGAGAGACCATTTAAAAAATCTATTGGAGTTTCCCATTTAATAGACAATGGTAGTATAAGTCACTATGTCAGTTTTGGTCTTGCTTCTATAAGTTAACTCTAAAGCTAATCTATCTTAAATACCCTGTGCCTGCTATTTGACATACTGCTATTTCCAATATATGCTGGATATCTTTAAATAATTGGTGATCATCAGTGGAAAGTACATATTTTCAGAAGCTACTGTGAATTTCCTGTTTTTCTTCCTTAAATACCTATGAAGTGTCAACTCCTGGTTGGCTCATGACACCATTCATAGGCCATGGACTGGTGAATCTGTGGTTAAGACCTCAGGTTTTGAAGTCATACTGCCAGAGTTCACAAGATTCTCCTACTAACAAAGTTATTTGGTCTTAGTCTGGCTACTTAACTCCATTTTGATTTACCATCTGCAAAATGGCAATTAAGTAAAGTACTGAGCACAATGTAAAAAAGAAGATCCTCCACAAGCCTTAATTATTATTAAATTTTTCATGTATAAAACTAAAATTGAAGACTTTTATAGAATTTTATTTTTTATAATTTTGAAGCTTTGCTGGAAACATTCTCTCTGATTAAAAATGCAGGTGATGATTTTCATTTGGGGAAATATCTGTTGTAAATATTAATTACATATTAAGGTTAAGAACTTCTTGTATCTTATTTAATTTCATCTAATCTAGTTCAGGTCAGCCATTGATGTATTAAAGAGAAAGAGGATGAAAAAAAGTACTGATAGTTGAAAGTTGGAGTTTATTTCAACAGTTTTTTACTAAATAGACAATAAAAACTGTAACCAGCAGGTATCTGTAGAAACAACTGCACATTATGTTAAACAAAAAACAAAACAGAACCTTTGATGGTGCACAGTCAAGCCAAAGGTAAACCTGGTGCACAATTCACCTGAGAGGGAATTGATCAGAATATGAGGGAAATAACAGTAATGATATAAAACAAGCCAGGGAGAATAAAGTAAAATTATTAATCATCTTTGAAGTTCAGACCTCAAGTTTTCCAAATGTATCATTTAGTATCACTGAGGTGTGCTGTGAGTAAGGATCACTCGGTGAACTACTTCAAAGACTGGTCCCATTATTATGAATTATTACCTTCTAATGGAAAGAACAGAACTACTTACTGTGTTTTAACAAAATGTTCTATGCTGGTATTACCCTAAGTTTTCTAAAAGCAAAAAAATTGATGAACAGCTTTACAAAAAGAAATTTCACCCATTTCTAATGGTTTAGGAAGAAATTTTACAGGCGTCTGATACATCTCTGCTTGTCTATTATTCAGCGAGTGTTAATATTCAAAACATGAATGGCCATCCCTGTAATAGATCAGTAAAAGCAATATCAACCAGGAAAATATTGGTTACTTTCTTTATGAATATTGCTTATAACTAACAAAATCCCTTTGTGTTATGAAAAACAAACAGCATAATATGAAGTAAGATATGGTTTAATAAAAGGTAATGATGTTTAGGTTGCCTGGGTGCCTCAATTGGTTGAACATTACACTCTTGATTTTGGTTAGGGTCGTAATCTCAGGGTCGTGAGATCTTTCCCTGTTTCACGCTCCATGCTCCTCTTCTCCATGCTTTCTCATTCTTTCTCTCCAAAATAAATAAATATTTTTTTTAAAAGAAAGAAATCATGTTTGAATTGTGATTATTTAATATCTTAGATATATCTATGGGTATGTATATACATATATATATATAAATATCTTAATATTCAAATAAGCAAACATTCACATAATAGAATCATGAATCAAATCCTTTCTTTACTCATTCAGTAAAATATTTATTGAGAGCCTACTACACATCAATCATTTTTTTTCTATATGCTTGGATTTGGGCAATAAAATTAACATATCAGACTTCATGGTACTTTCTACAGGGGAAGATATATAATAATATTGTTAAATTGTAGATATTATAGATGTACAATATATATACCAAATATTTTATGTAATGAAAAATAGAATAAACAAAACAAAATATTAAGGGGATCAAAGACACCCCCAGTGACTATTGTTCTAAAAAAGGTCACCAGAAAAGGACTCTGAAGAAAGTCTGAAATTTATGTTTTGTTTTTAAATTAAACTGTAAAACTTAAAAACTAAAATCTTTTTTTGGTGGGGTTTATAGCTAAGTTAGACTAACCTCAAAATTTGTTGCTTGTCTGTAGGCAGATGTAATTTAGGAGGCTAAATATTATAGTAGTGCATTGGTTTTCTCCTACTATTCACAGAACATATTTGCACAATTTCAAACACAAACTAAATTTGAGCCACTTTGGACAACTGGCAATATGATTTTAAATTTGAAGATGGGATACATACATGCTGGATATCCTTGTTTTTGTTTTTGTTTTTGTTTTTTTGTTTTTTTCATTTCCTAAAAGTGGTTTTTACTTCTTGTGTCTGTATTTTTAAAAATGACCGCTGAATGATATATTTCATCTTGTTTTTGAAATCATCACACAGAGCTGCTATGAAATGCCTCAAATCAATACCGATTTAAAACAAATAAGCAAACACAAAAATGAGGAGTCTGAATAAAGCACAGGAATCAGAAAGACATCTGGTAAAAGAACATTCCAGGCTGCGGGGGCAACCAGTGGGAAAGCTTTGGGTGGAAGCTGCCTTTAGATATTTGGGAAATGGCAGTACAGTCACTGCAATTGGATCAGAGTGAGTATGGGGACGAGCAAGAATAAATAAGTTTGAGGAGGCAACTAGTGGCCTGATAATTTACAAAGGACAGTAAGTCCTATTGTGAAATTTTAGTTGATTGTGTGCCGAGAGAAAAGGAGCCATTGAAGGTTTTTGAGAAGAAAAAATGACCGTTCTAAAACATGTCTCCAAGGACATTTCTGGTTGTACATGGAGAACTGATTTATAAGAGCACAAAAGTAGAGGTGAGAAGACCAGTGAGTGAGCCATTGCAGTCACCTCGATGAGAGACAGTGGTTTGAAAATAATTCCAGTGGTGGGAACTGGTCAGATTCCAGGATATGGGACGTATTTTGAAGAGACTTCCCTAATTTCAGTGTTTGAAAAAGGAGTCCATGCTACCCCATTAATAGTAAGATAAAAATCCTTATGCCTTATTATTTTTTTTTCATGATCCATCCTCTGTCTCCAGGTCCACTTGCCACCATCACAATACCATATTTCCATACGTGTGTGATTTCCACCCCCCTACTTCCGGATCTATTTTTTTAAGATTTTATTTATTTATTCATGAGAGAGAGATAGAGAGAAAGAGAGAGAAACAGAGACACAGGCAGAGGGAGAAGCAGGCTCCATTCAGGGAGCCCGATGTAGGACTTGATCCAGTGTCTCCAGGATCACGCCCTGGGCTGAAGGTGGTGCTAAACCACTGAGTTACCGGGGCTGCCCTGGATCTGTCTATATTTAATGGTTGTACCATCCCTTCTTTCATGCCTCCAAGCAAATTCAAGGTCCCCATTTGGGACTCTCTTCTTTTGTGAAACTTCCCCCAAACTTCTAGGGCAGGATAAGGACACCCTCCTGGGCTGTTTCAACATTTTAAGCTCTCTCTCTGTCTCTGTCTCTCTCTCTCATGCACCTGCACACATGCAGACATGCTCCCAATACACACACATACAGTCACACAAACCTGTATCTTATTGTATTCTACTGTTTGTGCACTTTCATACTAGAATCTATAGACTTTAGACGTCGAAAGACATGATCATTTTATTTTGTGTCATCCACTTCTTTTTTTTTTTTTTTAATTTTTTTTTTAATTTTTATTTATTTATGATAGTCACAGAGAGATAGAGAGAGAGAGGCAGAGGCACAGGCAGAGGGAGAAGCAGGCTCCATGCACCGGGAGCCCGACGCGGGACTCGATTCCGGGTCTCCAGGATCGCGCCCTGGGCCAAAGGCAGGCGCCAAACCGCTGCGCCACCCAGGGATCCCTTGTGTCATCCACTTCTAATTCAGGTCCAGACACACATTAGGTGCTCAATAAACTAATACCTCAGGACTTTTTCCTTAATCTTATATTGGTTTCATAAAGAGATATTTTATGATGCCTAATATAGTATGTAATAATTTATATTACATAAATATTTATGAAACATTGAATACTTGATGGGTTATATGTGACTACTTTATTAAAGTATAGTTGCTTAGAAAAAAAACTTTTTTGAGAACTGTCTAGAAAAAGACTGATTTTTGCACTCTTTGGAGTGCTGGTGTACTTAGAATACAAAAGCTAAAGGAAAGCACTCTGTATTGTTAAAAAAATATTTCTGTCAACAAATATAAAGATTATGCATTTATTTTGTTGAATGAATTTTTGAGAAGTATAAGTGAGATCACTGAATGGCAAAACATAAAACCTTCTACATTTGCTACTATTATTTAAAAATTAACAATACTATAACCTCAGCAATTTATTAACATCTTCATCAAGTAATGATATAGAAATCTCTATTTCTGAGGTATACTTGCGACACATTTCACATACACTTAATAACTTCTATTGGAATGTGAAACTATTGATGTTGTTTGTTTCCAAAAAACGCACAACTTAGTTCTGCAAAAATGCATCTCTACCCAGAAGTGTAAGATGACATAAAATGCTCTCTCTTTAGGATTTCTGCCTCAGGAATTAAATGTTTTCAGAGAACACATTGTACTGAAAGGAGAAGATACTTTAATACATAGAAGTAGAAAAGCACACAAAGTTCTCATTAAATCCTGTGAAGACTGTGATGGTGATTTTTGGATATTCTGCTATTGAGTTAAAATAAAACTCTTTCAAGATAACTTTCCCTTACAGTATATATGCTCCACAGAAATGTTGGATCTAGTAAATATACAGGACACACATTGTCCTTCAATGATAGCCATGTACTGGGATATATTCTATAGAACACATTCTATGGTAAATCATTGTGACTTGCAATTCAGATTCATAAAGGGATGAAAGATATTCAAAAAGAGTCTGTGACACACAAATAGCAAAAAAAAAAAAAAAAAAAATAGCCCATGCTTCAAAAGTTTTATTTAACTCAATTTGTGAAGGATCTAGTAAGATACTACAAAAGAAAAAGCACCACACTTCTTTACTCAGGTAAAGAATGTTGAAGTGAATTTACAAATAAATGCCAAACTAGCAAAAGTGATTCATGTCCACAGAGCAATCATCACTTGCATTTCTCTAGACAAACGCTGAATTTCTATGGGCAATAATTATCTGTTATACTATGAGATTTTGTTTTGCTTTGTCTTGTTTTACAACTTAGACAGTTGTAAAATAGCTCAAAGATAATGAAAACCAAAACCAAAAACAGAATCAGGTAACGCTGAAGGACATGCTTTAAACGATGCATAGTTTTCCTGGAAGAAACCTAATGTATTTTGATTCCTTTAGCTCTTTCATAGCAAGCTGTGGGCATGAACCGAGGTACAGGATTTTAGTGTACAAGCTCTGAGAATGCGGAATGAATGAAAAATATCTCCAATATACTGTCTGAATTTAAATTATCATGCTATATTATTTTAGTTGATAGCCTTTTCTCCTTATTGATTAATCACTTTAAATTCAGAAATTATTTTTATTTTTATAAAGGTTCTCAATTCTACTCCTAGAATTTAACCAGCAAAACACAAAAAAAGAAAAGGCATGTTAATATATGAACTTTAGCTCAGACTATTGACAGGTTTAATCATGAGATTCATATTTAAGCAAGGGAAGAGGCGCCTTCACATGCTTCACAAAGATAAGCGTTTTAATTATTGAAAACCATTGTGGAAAGATTCTTCTAATCCCAAGTGAAAAAAAAAGAGAAACAAATGAGAGCCTGAAAAGAGGCCATTCAGGTAATTAATTTGGAGAAGAGGTGAAGGTGGGAGAGGAGTTACAGTTGGGCCTCTTTCATAGCTCTCTGTGCTTTGATGTCTAGGACTTCTTAGTAACTACCCCTCCAAAGTGAAACTTCCGTAAGTATTAATTGAATGGGCTTGAGTGAATCTTTAACATCAGGATACTACTGAAACACAATTGGTGTGTTTACCCTTACATGATTATATATGCTCTAAAATGTCTAAAGTATTATGGTAACAGCATGTACACTTGCACACTGCCTAGCACACTCTTTGATATGAATATTTACAGAAAATACATGTCCCAGGAATATATTATAATTTTATGGATTAATTTAAAAAGGGGTGGTTTTGTTTGTTTTAGACTACATTTATTAAAGCATCTGTATTTCTAGGAACATTAATTATGGATTTATTTGGAAATTCTCCAATGTAACATCATTTAGCTTGGTAGGATAAACTTTTTAAATCACTCTGCAGTTTCCCACACAATAGTAAAATGACATGGATTTTAAGTGTTGACCCGCATTTGGATTTTGATTCATGGAATTCAACTTGGACTCTCAAATTGCCATCTTTCCATTCTAACTTAGTGTAACCCTATATGCCTGTAATTCTAGAAAAAATAAGCTTGATTTGCTTTTTTTCTGATTAAAAAAATAATAAATATATCCTTGCAAAGAATTCCACAGTGAAGAAATAAGTCATGTTAATGGGGCAAACAGAAATACACCATTTTTTCCTTTGTATGTTTTATTTTATAGATGGATATAGATGATTTCTCATGTCTTAGGGCACAGAGGAAATACTTATTGTGCATTCTTGTTAATTCATCCAGAATTCAGAGATACTTAATCCATTTTAAATTATGAAAGAATAGTTTATGAGTAAAATATTTGAATGTCACTTA
This sequence comes from Vulpes vulpes, assembly GCF_048418805.1. Classification (NCBI taxonomy): domain Eukaryota; kingdom Metazoa; phylum Chordata; class Mammalia; order Carnivora; family Canidae; genus Vulpes; species Vulpes vulpes. The sequence continues at coordinate 101,634,526 of NC_132784.1, read as the reverse complement.
TTCTAAATTTTTCTATTTCTGGCTTCTGATAAATAATTCATTTAACACATATATTTGCATTTCTACTCTCCATAAAACATATTGCAAAAACAAAATGTCAGATAGCCAGTTGGTAGGACATGAGTGACACAGAGATTCTCATAAATTGCCAAAAGATGTTAAGTTAGAGGCTATTTCACAGATACTGACATAGGCCAGTTCAGAGCATGTGCAAAAAAAGATGCAGGTGGCCCTTTGTGAAACACAGCTACAGAGAATGGGAGAGGAAAAAAAGGCCAAAATGAAGGTTAGTGGAAAAAAAAAATGTGTGTACTGGTTATAATGGTCAACTCCTTTATTCACTTACTTCCTCTCTTCTGTTTGAAGATTAGTAAATTGTTAAATTTTTAACTTCATATTTTAGCAAATTGGCAAGGGGGTAATTCTATAAATTTTTAAATTTTAATTTTAAATTGCAAAGGGCCACCTGCATCCTGGTAAGTTTATAAATTATAAATATGTGGGGATTCCTTTGTAGCTCAGCAGTTTAGCACTTGCCTTAGGCCCAGGGTGTGATCTTGGAGTCCTGGAATGGAGTCCCACGTCAGGCTCCCAGCATAGAGCCTGCTTCTCCTTCTGCCTGTGTCTCTGCCTCTCTCTCTCACTCTCTCTCTCTCTCTCTCTCTCTGTCTCTTGCGAATAAATAAATAAAATCTTTAAAAAATAAATAAATTATAATCATGTAAATTATTAAATTAGTAACTTTATAAATAAAAATATAAATTTGTAAATTACTCATGTTATTAATTAGTGAATTCATAAATTCATCCCTCTGAAGATTAGTATATTTGACTCCCTAGAAAAGTAAGTTAAGTAAAATTCAAGGTTGCCTCCCAGGGAAGAGAGAAGGGAATTGTAATGAAGAGTAGGAATCTGTTTTGCATCTGAGAGAGTCCCATTGAATTGCCCATTCTCATAACCAATGCATTCTCAAAGAAGCCATCCCCACCAGCCAGAGGCAAGAGTGCCCCATCCATGTGAAAAGCCAATAATGGTTCATGGTCACAGAGTCCTTAAATCAGAGATGTGAGATACAGCCACAAATCACTAGATAGAAAAATAACCCCAGCGGATGCATAGATAATTCAAAAAAATCCAATAAACTTAAAAATCATGATAACAAAGAGTTACAATGAAAGTGCTAAAAATAATAATTAAAAGAATCTATGAAGTTTAAAATTAAAGACATTAAAAACTTTAAGACTTCTAGAGTGTGCAGAAAACAAATGAAGAAAGGAAATCAAAGAAAAAGCTCTAAAGTTGAAAAGGACACAAACTTTCATAATGAAAATGCTTTCTGAATGTTTCAATCAAGATTAAGAAAAATGCCCTAATATTAGGAACAAGGCAAGAGTATCTCCTCTTTCACTACCATTTCTTTTCAACATCTCTGAATTTAGGGTGGTTGCTTTGGCTCCTGCCATTGTATCTGCATTCCATACAATTAAACGGAAGAAAGAATAAGAAACATACTTGCAAGTCTTTTAAAAGCATGGCTGCTGTGTCATGCATCATTTCTGCTTTCATTGTAAGGGAATCTCATCACACTAAAAGGGAAGTTGGAAAATATAATCTTTACCAGGGTAGCCCTGTGTCTAGGAGAACTCTAGTATGTGAAGAGGGCAAAAACCAACAAACACAGTCAGCTAAAAACCCCTATCATGTGTATAAATCAACACCTTTTTCCCTATAGTGGGAAGATTTTAAGTTTAATTGATCAAAATTCTGCCACCAAAATTTTGCTCCTGATGTTTCTGCCTCATGGTTCTTAGAATAGCAAAACTATTTACCACTGCTCGAGGACTGTCTTTTATGGCAGCTTCCAGGTGAGCTTTTGGATTTGGCATAATTTTCTACTGAATGTAATAGGCAAATATTTCACATTTGGATGTGATAGCATTGGCCTTCTTGCGCCAAAATAAACAAAACAAAACAAATAAAAATGAGCCCATACCCGGTTTGGGGCTCTTTCTCTTTTCCAAAGGCCAAATGTAATATATAATTAATGTTTTTTGAAACAGGGAAGATAGCAGTTGCCATTGTTCTCACCACAGGTAGGACACAATCCGATACTATATTATTTTTACTAATCGTGTCAGTCAAGGTCTTAGTGATAAACAACAGAAACTGTCTATCTTAAACAAAAACAAAGTTAATAAGAATAATTACAAAGATGTGGGAGGTTTCTAGAATGAAGGGCTAGGCTAGGAGATAACAAGTGACAAACCTGCTCTGAAGATTTTAGAGCCCAGAAAAGAAGAGTCATATTTGTGACTAGATAATTGAATGTTTGTCCTCATCACTGTCTTTGTGTCACCAGTTCAATAGTTAAATATTAACTCAAGTCAAACATCCTCTACTGGAGACATAGAGGAAGTATTGGTCCGCTTATTTTGTAAATAAATTTATAATATTATAAGTATTATTACTTGTAAAGATATGAGAATTCCCCTCAAAGAGAAATATTATGATATATAATAATAAAAAAGGTATTTAAATGCTCAATAATAAAACCAAGTCAACTACTCACACCAGTGTAGTTTATGCTAAACTCAGGATCAAAATTATAATTTCTCTGGAGATAATGATCATATTCTCTACTTGGAAGACTTGGGCTTTCTAACTTGAGATATTATAGATTTTTCCAGAGTCACAATTGGACCAACACTCTTCACCTTGTCCGGGTTGGCACCAAACAATCATGCGATGGGGAATGTCATTGCACTCTTTGAATAGCACCTCATATAGATTACTCAAATGTGTCTGTGACAATTATCCATCAGAATTTTTATAGACGTCCATATAGTTTCCTCCTCTGTCCTTTTGAACAAATAATTCCTAAGTTCTAATCACTAGTATGCATGTGGGGAATGAAAGATAATCACTAGCCCAAGCTCCAGTACAACTCAGGCTTCCAAGCCATTGAATCACCATTAGGATATCACCTAACTCATTCCCAAGGTTTTTGAAAGTGTGTATTACTCTTATATTTTAGCTTTGCTTTTTTTTTTTATCCTTACGGGTTAGTTCTTCATAAGTCTGTTATAGTATATGTCTACTTTCAATAAACTATTTAATGTTATATAATTTGTGGTTTGAAGACTTGACCAGCTGGCATAAAGAAAGACTCTTTTATGTGTACTCATTTGTTGTTTTACTAGATATTATACGGATGTACCAGGTTTAGCAGATAAGGCATAGTTCAAGAAAACCTGATTTCCTGTATTAGACTAATGTCTCTAAAAATTGGAGACTTAGCTCATTACTTGCTTACTTTTTAGCTCACATAACAATTAATTGTGGTGCGTGATCTTACATGAAATGATTTCGGCATCCTAGCTCCTTCCAATGGCGGCTTGGCCATGCCATCAATGTCAGTATTCTTTGCTGGATCTTCAGTATCTCATAGGGTAAGAACGGGAGTACAGAGAATCACATGGGAGCTATGCCCCAGCCAGGGTGGGAAGTGGCAAATACTATGTCCATTCTCATTCTGTGCACTAAAACTCAGCCACATTGCCATACCTCACTGCAAGAAGGCAAGGGAATATAGTGGGTTTTGTAATAAACTTTCCAGGAAGGAAGACAAAAAGAGATTGATAAAAATAACTGGTGAATCTCTGCTATTGTCGTCTAGACAGACCAGCACTTTGGAGCCTTCTTGTTAATAGTTGTTGAAAGTTTAATCAAAACCTATTATGGTATCTCAACAAGCACCTCTAGATAATTAATTTCTAAAACTATCCTTTTAAACACTGTTGTGAATTATCAAGGGCTCCTATTTTCAAGCAGGTAAAGTGTCTCATGATAAATAGATACTGTCTTCTCTTCGACCTTTCAGCCATCAGGGTCTTGTAATACCAAATCCTCAAATCCAGCTCTGGTAGTCCTGGCTCTCTTGACAGCAATTTAGGGCAACATGAACAGAGTACTATTTTAACACATTTTCACAAATAGTGATACTTCACATATACCTGAATAAGGTCTGATTTATTCCCCTCTACCACTACAGAGAAAGTAGTTGGCTTAAAGGGCACAGGAGTATTTGTGTTAATCAGTAATTCTTTAATAACAAATACTTAAATTATTTCTTTAGACCCTACAACTGTGAGAGCCAGAACCATTATAGTCTTTTAATTCGGCATCTCCCGTAGTCTTCCTCTGGTGGCACTTGACCTCTGAGGGGGTGGGAGGCCATCTTCTTGGTTAGTCTTTACACATGTGCTCAACTTTCCCTAAAATAATAATAAGTTAAGGAGTTACCTATATTGCCTGTACTCAGACTCCTTTAAGAGCTTAACATTTTAACTCTAAAAGCCTTGGTATTCTGAGTTTTTTGAGATGGACAAACAGGGCTTCAAGGTGCTGTGTTGAATCATTGGGGCAGTATCATGTAGAGTCTTAATGATACCTTTTTGGCCTTGTTAATTACTTATTATTTCTGTTCTAGTGGCCTTGGACATATTTCCTTTCTTTCTTTTCTCTTTCTTCATATGAAACAGTTTAATTAAAAAAAAGGAACACAAAAGTCCTTGTTCTTGTACTCGCATTTTTGCTAAATTATTCTACCTTGAGTAGCTCCAGTAATTAAGCATCCTCTAATTTTGCTCATTTTTCTCTTCTTTCTAACAAAGCCACTAATATTAAAATGAGAGATAAACTTTTCCTCTTTTTAGCACATGACTATAACTTGATGAGATCATTTTTTTTAGTTCTGATAGTCACAAATGAGAGCAAACAAATATTCAGGAATATAATTTCCATTGGTGAAGCAGCATTTGTCTTAATTTAGCAACATGTATTAAGCACCAATTTGGAAATACAAAGTTCTTGTACTGAACTACATTAGTGAATGAAATTAACAAAAATCCTGGCCTTTTTGAGCTGTTATTCTAATGGGGTGATAAGAACAGTAAACACAATAAATAAGTAAATCTTATTGCATGTGAATTGAACAATGCTCCATCTCCTCCCATCCTCTCTTTGACTGCTTTTTCTCTTCCTGAAGTACTTTTTCTTTCCAGATTGGCTGCTGCCTAGAGCCAACATCTCACTTACCCTGGAATTTCTGGACTCTCATTTTTAAGGGCTGCCTCCACCATGGCTGAAGCTGATTGCCTAGTGTTTCCAGCTCCTCCCATCACTTAAGGACTTTAAGAAAATTTATAATATCCCAGAAGGCCACCAAAGAGGGAAATCATTCAACATTAGCTCTAGTTCATTCATGTATCCAACAAATGCTTTTCTAAACACTTAAGTCTGACCAGGCACTGTTCTAGTTCCCTTGGAGACATCAATGAACCAAGATCACTGCCCTCATGGAGCTAACAATTTAGGAGGAAGCAGAGAACCAACAATAAAGTGTCTTCTTAGAAGGTGGTAACTACAACATTGAGGGAAAAAATAGATGTAAAACAGGATAAAGGGGATTGAGACAGCTGCAGGTGGAGCAGCTATAATTTTAAAGAAGGGAATCAGGATAGATAAGCTTCAAGAAGGAGGGAGCATTTGATAAAAGACTTGGGGGTAAGGTTCGAGCAGAAGCAGTGAGGGAAGAGAAGATAGAAGAAGACAAAGAGGGGGATCCCTGGGTGGCTCAGCAGTTTAGAGCCTGCCTTTGGCCCAGGGTGCGATCCTGGAGTCCCGGGATCGAGTCCCATGTCAGGCTCCTGACGTGGAGCCTGCTTCTCCCTCCTTCTGTGTCTACCTCTCTCTCTCTCTCTCTATGTCTAAAATAAATAAATAAATAAATAAATAAATAAATAAATAAATAAATCTTAAAAAAAGAAGAAGACAAAGAAGTAAGTAGGATCAGCTTGTAGGGTATCAGAAGAATCTTGGCTTCCAGTCTAAATGAAACTAGGGATTGTTGCAAAATTTTGAGCAGTAGAGTGAAGTGTATGACAAAAATGTATATATATGTGTGTATTTGTGTGTGCATATGTATACATACCATTGGTACATAATTCTGCTGGATAAATAATTCATATCTCCCTGAGCTGGGACTTCAGGCCTTACTCTTTTATCTGTTTCCCTTAGATTCCAAAAGTTGTCGAAGGTATGATGGGCAAGAGTTCACACGTACAGTTTGCTCTACTGCCTGTCCTGGCTATCCTTCATCGTCTTGTCAATTTCTTCTGTCCACAACTCTGCATCATATATCAGGCAACTGAGCTAGTCTACACTTCTTAGTTACCCATCAGAATCAAGGACATGTCTTGATAGGTGGCATTACTGAAATAACTTCTTGCACAGTCTTCCCAATTTAATTTAAAAAAAAACACACACACACACACACATAAGTTTATGGCAGATGTAAAAGTTAAGTTGCCCATGCGATAGCTTTGAATTATCCTTGACTTCAAAATATATAATCATTTTGACCAGTTTAGGACATAATTTTCACTTTTTCAAACTTGTTCTTTGGGAGATGAGTCTTCATTATAGTTGTGTGGATCTCTGGTGACACAGATATTTCAGTTTTATCACACAGCTTTCTCTTTCCCAGGGTGAATGGATCTATGTCTAGGCAGTTCAATTACAGTCCCATGGTGTACCTAGCACTATGCCTTCTGACATTCAGGTCCTTCAACTATGCTTATCTCTCCTAACTTCTTTGAACCTGTACTCATCTTTTCCCCCTTAGAATACTGTTTTCCCTTTTTAAAACCTGGTATCCATTAAATTTCTCAGAACATCAGTGTACAAGAAGTCCAAGTATAGGTGGATTGTGCACATTCCAATGTGCATTTTAGGATGCATATATACATTGATGATGGATGAATATATAGAGAATGTAGCTATTTAACAAAACAACTGGCACATCTAGATAACCCAACCATTATACTGGCTATGTTAAGGAAGTACTATTCAAAATAGGAATAAGTTGCCTTAAAATATAATGAATTCTAATCACCTGATGGACTGAGATAGATAGAATGTGCCCATTGCTAGGAATGCTATGGAGGAAGTCTCTGAATTTGTTCAGAATGACTGCTACCAAAAGGAAGTCTCCATGAGGCTTTTTATCCAAGGAAAATAATTGGTTACAAAACCTGTAGCTTTCACAATTTAAGACTTCTAAATTTTTGAGGTCAAGGTACAGAAGGCCAATGGCAGAACAAACATTAAGGGAGTAAGAAAGAAGTGGTTTCAATTTGTCATTTTCCTACCTGGAAACCAAGGGAAGAACATGATTGAAGTGGGGAGATTTCAGTCAGGAAATCAAGACCTTAAAGTCAGACTTTTAAGTGAGTTTTCAGCAATAGTAACAGGCAGAAAGGACTATAGGGAAAAAATCATGGCACCAGGGGTCAAGAGGACTGCCATATCCAGATACTCTGTTCCAGTAACTCTGTCTTTTAGGAAATGAGGTTTTCCCAGGGTACAACTCTCTGAGAGTGTACAAGTAAGAACAGTAACAGGTGAATGCCTGAATAGGACTGGTTAGGATCTAGAGATCTGATAGCTGACCATCAATTCTGGGTTCTTCACCTATGATTACCTCTTCACAGACACACACACGCACACACACACAGACGCACACACCACTGCTTTTAAAGAAAACCACATAACTATTTTCATCACGAAAGTTCTTAGATGGGAAAATATATTGTGTACCTTCTCAAATTTGATATTTTGACTTCATTGTTTTGGTAGCTCTATGGAGCAATATCTATACTGACAACAATTATTTAAGTATTAATATGCAGATGTCAGAATCATGAAAATATTCGGAAACACAGTACAAGTTATAAACCGTCCTTAAAACATTTTGAGAAATTTGCCTGAGCTTAATGCAGCATAGATTGACACGGTGCAGTGTTACAATCCTGAACTGGGACTGAAAGCCATTAGAATCAAGAGTGGATTTAAAATTTTGCATTTTGTTTATAGGGTAGCTATTATTTTAACTTCTTTTCATGATGATAAGGAGGACACATAAACTTATCTGCAGGAAACAGGCTGCTCATTTCAAAATTCCTTCTCACGTCCCACAGTGCAATCATCTAAAGCCAAGATGCAGTTATGCAGAACACAGATGAAGTTTCACTCTGTATTACAAATGCATTTATTTAAGCATGTTCTGTAGGAGACCACTAGAAGGTAAAACTATTATCCTTCCTACTATGAACATCAAAATCTTATTTTTTCCATTTAACTCTTGATAGAATAGTATGAAATTCAATTGTGACAGAGATAGCTATGAAAATATTTAGCCTATTCTCTTTATTGATGTACTATGAATCTCTAGCAAGAGTGTCTTGAAAATTGAACTCAAGGTCAAAAGTCCTGGGGTGAGGAAATGAAGAGAGGAGGTGAGGAGAAATAGGAATAGTCAATTTTAATGTCTAAGGGGACAAACTCAGTTAAGCTGTAAATAAAGAAATCAGTAGCTTCAGTCTTTGAAAGAATTTTTAAGTAGATTCTATACACGAAATATGAAACACTGAAAAGGCAGAAGTCTGAGTGGAAAAATATTTGTTCTTCATGGGGCAAGGAGGTAGCTCTTACCTTAGCTATTTCCCTCCTGATGACTTCAAGTTAGACTATTCAAGTAAAGCCTTCTATTGATTTGTTTAACTTTCAGAAGTTAGCATCTGGGAATAAGACCAAAACTTAAATTAAAAAAAAAAAAAGCTATACTTCAGAAAGTTCTCAGGGAAAATCCTGGGAAAGAATATAACTCAAGTTGATATATCTATAGTATTGGGGGAAAATTTTTTTTCTCCAGTAGAAGAAACACATACAAAGATAGAGATATCTTTTTAAAATTAATGTTTCAAAATCCACCAAGGATTTATTGTCTCAGGCTTTGTCTTTACTCATTTTTCAGATCAAAGGCTTCACATTTTTTGGATTGAGGTTAGCATCCTATTTTGTATATAGCGGATAACAAAGAATAATTGCTCAAATAATTGTCTGAAGACCTTATAGTCTATTGCCTGATATATAATAAGCATATAAGACATATTTGTTAAATCAGTGAAAATGAAAAAATGCTCATATATATGCTGGAAATAAATTGATATTGAAAACATTGATTTTTGTAGATGGCATCTAAATTAATTGATAAATTAAAGACAAATGTGAATTATACATCTATCTTATATATAAGACTAGTTAATATAAAGTATATGTGATTATACAGCAGATGGAGCTGGAATAGAACTTGGCAAGTAGATACTGTGTCCTTCTGAGTAATATTTGGTCTCTACATACATATTTACTACCCTACATTTTCCTCTTTCTTCGAAAAACTTCTTAGACTAAGAGTTTATACTTTCAATTCATTCATTTATTTCAACTCATGAGAATCTGGTGCCACCACCCTACTTCATCAGCACAGCCTAGCTGTGATCACCAATGGCCTAAATACAGTCAATGGATGTACTGTCCCACTGATATTTCTTGACTTCTCTTTTGCACTAAACATTGACTGCTCCCAGCTTTGGAATCAGTCTTTCCATGGTATTATTAAATGTTCACACTTTGTGTTTTCCTTATATTTTATTATATGAATGGTCTGTATTCCCAGAGATTGCCTTCTCTTGCACTGGTGAATTTCTCTACAATTAAAGTGTAAGCTGCTACCAATATAACAATGAATCTCAAACATATACCTGTATCCAAGGGTCATCTTTAATTGTCACCTAAACACTTTTAATAGATTATCTTAAAATCAATTCACATTTAACAAATCTATAACAAAACTTACATTTTCTTTTTCACTTTTTATTCCTCCTATTTCTTTGCTCTAGATGTCAGCATCAATTACTCAATCACTCATCACACCACAGGGGTTGCCATGGTATCTTAAATACTTCTCAACCGACCATCAATTTTGGTCAATGTCAAACCCACTTACTCTTTTGAACAATACTCATTGCCCTGTTTGCGTTCAGACCTCTCCTTCTCACCTTCCTTTTGCCACAGTCTCACCATTGGACTGGACTTCCATCCATCTCAAACTCACTGTGAACACCCGTGCTTCCCATATTGGGGCTAATCACAACTCAAACTAAATCGACATTTTGCTTTGAACATTTTTAAAACTCCAGATTCATTTTCAGTATAAGATAGAATTTGAGTTTCTTAGCACAATATATGAAACTCTCAAAGAGCTGGCACTTTTCTGGTATTCTCTACAAATGGTATACTCCAGTCATGTGAGACTACATATGACTGTTTAGGTACAAGGTGATGCATCATAACTCTGTGCCCTTGAATGTGATGTTTCATCTGCATACAAGACCATCTCCTTTCTTCTTCACCAGCCTGCCTTCTACTTGCCTCTCACCCCAGATATATAATAATACTTTGTAGTCTGCCAACCTCCCTGCCTCAATAAAAAAATTTAAAAAGCACTGTGGAAACTGATGCTTTTGTAGTCTGCCAACCTCCCTGCCTCAATAAAAAAATTTAAAAAGCACTGTGGAAACTGATGTAAGAAGCAGAAGAAAAAAATTAAAAAATCCTAGTGTAATACAAGGAGACATTACATTCATTCAACGTTTTTTTTTTGTTGTTGTTGTTTTAGTAATTTAAAAATAGTTTAATAACACATTTGTGGAATTCAGTGCAACCTTATAGCCATATTTCCAAACAGGTTTAATTTTTTTTCAAACAGGTTTAATTTTAAAAACAGTTTTAGATTTACAGAAAAGTTGTGGAGACAGTACAGAGTTCCCGTATACCCTATACCCAGTTTTCCCCTAATATTATTAATATACCAAAATATGTGATGACATAACACAGTGTTAGGATCCTTCCTCAGGCTTTGGAAAAAACCTATTCAAGTGGTTATGAGAAAGTCAAATCCATAGTAAGTGTTACTGGTGGTATGATCAAACCTAGTAAAAATAAAATACTGAATAGTGTTTGCCCTGTTATGCAGGTGCAATAAAGATCTACTGTATATAAATTATTTTTAATGATTTACATACACTGGATGTTCAAGCTACAAGCTCTACAAGCTAATTTAGATCTGTAAAACCATCCTGTTCAGATTAATATATTATGTTTTGATATACTTTGTGGAGATAATGAAGAATTCTTGATAAAAAAAATGCAGCTCCAATGAGTTTATTCATTTGAAGAACTGAAAAATAAAGTTGAGAAAATAAAACAATAGTTGTAAAAAATTATATGTGGTTCATGAGAGTTTCTCTTTATTCATGGATATGTTTATGAACAAGTATTCCAATGTGTTAACTTAAAAAGGAATATATTATTACAAAGCAGATGGCAATATCAGTGTTTCTGTAAGGTCATAGACCAAGCTACATGTTTATCTGAAGTCTTTCTGGTGATCATGGAATCAGGGTAAAGGCACTTTGATTATCTTAGTGGCTACTACAATACACTTTAAAAAAAAAAACTCTGATAATGGGGCACCTGGGTAGCTCAGTCAGTTAAGTGTCTGTCTTCATCTCAGGTCATGATTCCAGGGTTCTGGAACTAAGTCCTAGGTCAGTCTCTCTGCTCAACTGGGGGTCTGCTGCTACCTGCTGCTACCTCTCTTGCTTGCTTGCCTTCTCTTTCAAATAAATAAATAAATAAATACATACATACATAATAAATAAATAAATAAAATCTTAAAAATCTTAAAAAATTGATGATGTCCACTGTGAATATATGTGAATCCATCTGCTACCTGCCCAGGAAGAAGGATTTTTCCAGATTGTCAATCAGGGTACTCTACTAAACAATCTTGGGGCATAGTCTCTTGGAATCCAATTTGTCTGGGAAGTCGTGGCATTTTACAATAGGTATTTATACCTATTATAATATTGATATATTATCATTAACTAATGTAAGATATTAATAATATTAGGGGAAAACTGGGTATAGGGTATATGGGAACTCTGTACTGTCTCCACAACTTTTCTGTAAATCTAAAACTGTTTTTAAAATTAAACCTGTTTGAAAAAAAATTAAACCTGTTTGGAAATATGGCTATAAGGTTGCACTGAATTCCACAAATGTGTTATTAAACTATTTTTAAATTACTAAAACAACAACAACAACAACAAAAACGTTGAATGAATGTAATGTCTCCTTGTATTACACTAGGATTTTTTAATTTTTTTCTTCTGCTTCTTACATCAGTTTCCACAGTGCTTTTTAAATTTTTTTATTGAGGCAGGGAGGTTGGCAGACTACAAAGTATTTGTATTATATATCTGGGGTGAGAGGCAAGATCTGGTCACTTAGACCTCCAGATTCTCTCCTTCCAATTTGATTTCTCTGAAGAATAAATTTCTGTCATATGGCCTATGTACAGCACCCATGTGCAGAGTTGGAAGGGAAACTGGTTGTTCCAATATTCTAATAAATTCTTGTATTTTTTACTTTATGCTACCTATCAGTTCTAAGGTCAAGGTTTTTTGTTGATTGGTTTGGATTTTTAGGTTCTTCAGGGTAAATGGTCTCTCTTCTCCATTCTTCCTAGGTTTTAGTTGCAGCTTCCTTTGCCCTGAGAAATTCCTTGATAAATTCCTTTCCACTCCTCTATCTTTGCCTTTCAAACCTCTGTTGAAAATTTTCATCTACTCTTCTCTTTATATTTCCATGTTGATACTTTTACAATTTTTATCTTAGTATCAGTGGGTCTTGGGCAGGAGAAAATAAAAAATATACATATGCCTCCATATTTTTAAGAGAAACTATCAAGTAAGCTAAAAATTTTAAAGTATATTCTTGAATATTGAAGGTTTTTGGATAGATTGAAATGACTTCATATTTTCCTTAATTTTTTGAGAAGTTAAAAGTAATGGGTTAGATGAGGCAGATAGTACACATTCTGAGAGGAATAAATCCCTAAGTGTTTCTAGGAATATGCACTCAATTGCAAGCCTCCCTTTCCATATGCTGTCATTTATATATAGAAACACAAACTCCATACATTTGAAATGGCCAGATGGCAGCTCTTCTCTTCATTACTGAAATGAAACAGGGAATACAAGAGTTCCCTGGTGAAAACATACTGCAGTATTTTGTTTTAAAACATATAGTTTTGAATTGAACATAAGCTTGCTTCCAACTTTTTTTTAATGTGCGTTCTCTTTTTTAGAACTACACTGACAACAAAAGAAATGCACTGAATTTGGTAGCCTGATTTTTTTTAAGTTAAAAGGGAAAAAGCCAAGTAATATTAGCATAAACATTTGCAACTGTTACCTAAGAGAATTCTGATAGCTGCCTCAACTCTCTGTGTGAAATTATTCTTGCGTGGCATTTGTAATTGTTTCTGTCAGGAAAATGGAAACCTTGCAGATATTTACTAATGTGCCTTGGAGAGCATGTAACCTTGGAGATTTGTGTAATGTACCTTTGGAAATGGAAATTCTACAGATAGTTCATAAACTAACTCCTCTGACTCGTGATAGCTAAATTCTTCTTGAGGCAATATCTGTCCTTGGCGAAACCTGTTTTGTCACTATTTTATTTATAAACAACGAAAGAAACTGGATGGTTCGAATCCGACCAGATATGTTTATTAGACAACTTTATGCAGATCATGAAGTTAAGATTTTGTACTTACAAGTGCCCTTTTTAACTTTATAACTAGGGTCATAAATGAGGTGTGACCCAATCTCCCATTCCTACATAAATGGTGATACAGTTACATTAAAGACAACATAAGCCTAAGGTAGATGGGCAACTCTGCTTTAATGATGTGAATAAAATCACATAAAAGCTTTCTACGTAATACTTTTATTTTTTATTTGAAATAACTCTGTGGTTCTATATATTCATGACATTTTCATTTCAATTTGATTCATAGGAAACATTACTACTAAAAATAACTGAATGAGACTTTTCAACATCTGAGTTATAAGAAATTGGACAGTGAGAAAACTGGGAAACGTGAGTCCTGGGACACCGGGGTGGCTCAGTGGTTGAGTGTATCTGCCTTCGGCTCAGGTCATGATCCCAGGGCCCTGGGATGGAGTCCTACATAGGGCTCCCTGCAGGGAGCCGGCTTCTCCCTCAGCTGTATCTCTGCCTCTCTCTCTCTGTGTCTCTCGTGAATAAATAAATAAAATCTTAAAAACAAAAAAGGTGAGTGCCATGTAGAAAGAACAACTAGATATTGTTTGTTTTATATTTTAAAATTCTAGTGTTTATCATATTTTTCTAAAATATAATCACCTAAAAAGCAAATATTATTATATACTTTCTTTTCTACCTCTCAGGGGTTTAATACCTAAATCTACATGATCCCAAGATTACTGCTAGATCGGCTTGAGCAAAAAGAGGCACATTTTATCCTGATGGGATGTGACTAAAGGGAAAAGTGAGAAATAGAAATAATGAGGACAGTTATGCAGAAAAGAGATGCCAAAAGTAGAGCACTGCTGGTCTCTTGACAGCAAAGTCATCTTCTCACTGAGCTAAACAAAGCTATGCAATTTTTTAAAAATCAAAATTCAGCTCAATTACTAAAAACTTGAACAGAGTACAAGCTTTTATCATGGGAATTTACTATACCCTCTTTGAGTTTTTAATATATATCTTAGAATTTTAGTTAGCAAGACTCTGGAACATAGCCATGGTCTTGGAAGAGAGCAGATGACTGAAATGAATAACCAGCTCTCTCCAGAGCTTAGCAACAAAAAGCAACCTATTCCCTAAATGCTTGTTCCTTCAAATTTTGAAGTTCCATGGTTCCTCATGGCAACATCTCTTCTTATGAACATAAATATGAAATTAAGCATACATTCTGAACAAATAAAGCTTGTCATTCTGGCTTCCCATTCTGTTTTTCATTTTACAAAACAATAAATACATAGATGCAAACTGAGTTGTTAGGAGCATCTGCATCAATATTAGCAGTAGATGGCTTCATGTCTAAGGATCCAAAAAACAACAAAAAATTTTAGAAAGTAGAGGTAAGTTTTATTTAAAAGAGATGTATCACTTGAAAAATGGTAATTTTAATTTTTTTCCTAGATGAGTTATTTTCAGATTTTTTTTCTCACTACTACTACTACAAAAAAAAAAAAAAAAAGAGGTGGATGGCTCTTTGCTTCTCTAGTCACATAAACCTATTCTCCTCCCTTAAAACTCCAACGGAATATAAGGCAAATAAAAAAAGGAAGTAATTGCACTTTCTCATTTGTGTCATTAAGAGCAAAAGTGTATAGATAGGTGGATGGATGAATAGGTGGATGGTTATGTAATAGATACATATGTATGTACATAAGAAGAAAACTCATCATTTTAATATCGTTCAGTGTCTCTTTAATGTTAAGAATATATTTAGAGGATTCTAATCTCTGCAGTTCTACTTTTAATAAAAGAGCTTAAATATTAGAAACAATACA
Source organism: Vulpes vulpes (assembly GCF_048418805.1). NCBI lineage: Eukaryota > Metazoa > Chordata > Mammalia > Carnivora > Canidae > Vulpes > Vulpes vulpes. The sequence continues at coordinate 101,619,155 of NC_132784.1, read as the reverse complement.
GTTCTGTTTTCTAAATATTGTTCCCATTACCTCCCATCTTGGTACCTGGACTGTTTCGTTATTATAGCACAGCAGTCCTTCCTGAAGAGGCAGGCACTTATACTTCACTGTGAGCCCCCTTTCTGGTAGCAATCATTTCCACAGCCTAAAACTTCCAATCCAGGAGCAGCTGCTTCAATAATTAATATTGTAATTGTATTTGTAATTAATAATTACAATAATTCAATAACCAAGCACAACAAAACAATTATCCTTCTGCTCATTTCCCCATTACTTGAAGACTGCAGAGAAACCCACCATTTAAGCAAAAGTAAAAGAAACACACTATTTAAGCAGAAGCATTTTAATTTTTTTATTTATTTTATTTTATTTTATTTTATTTTATTATTTATTTATAATAGTCATACAGAGAGAGAGAGAGAGAGGCAGAGGGAGAAGCAGGCTCCATGCACCGGGAGCCTGACGTGGGATTCGATCCCGGGTCTCCAGGATCGCGCCCTGGGCCAAAGGCAGGCGCCAAACCGCTGCGCCACCCAGGGATCCCCAGCAGAAGCATTTTATAAAAGTTCATAAAATAAACCATCATTTGGGGGGGGTGTCCTGCAAAATTTTTGTTTTCAAGGGAATTAAGGAGGAGGGTAGCTTCTTACTAAGTGGAAATAAATAACTGGCCTCTGGAAGAATAAACAAAAATGAAACTTTCTGAATGTAATTTATTAACTTACAAGTAAGTTGTCTTGCAATTACTTCTCATATCTATACTACTTATTGAAAGATAGTCTTTTGTAATCATTTTAGTTCTTAATAAAAGAAAATATGACTAACTCTTGACATCATCTTCAAACTTATTTTCTAAACCACTTAAAACTTCTGATTTAACAAAATAATAAAATAATTTTTGTTGCAAGAAGAAACAATTTCACTATCAGTATATCATCTAATAGTTTAGTATCAGTTAGTTTCTAGTGATCTTTGTGTTGGAGGGTGTGTATAATTCACAAAGGATTAAGACACAATTTCAAAACAACTACATTTTCTGGCTAAAAAATTTTGATGACAACCATTTATTTTGGACTGAGCATTTATTCAAATTATTTTCAAATTGAACCTTTGGGCTATTTAGGGTTTCTCAATTGCAGAACTCTTGACAGTTGGGATGGAATAATTATTTGTGGAATAGGTCCTGTGCACTGTAGGATGCTCGGCCTCATCTCTGTATTTTATCCAATAGATATCAATAGTACTCCTTCCCTTACTCATGACAACCAAATGTCTCCAGAGACTGACAATTGTCCCCTATGGGGCAACATTACCCCAGGTTGGAACTGGGACTAAAGCATTCTCTTCTCCAGTATCATGAGCATGGTTCTACTTTGAGAGAAGACTCATCTGTAGGGCTAGAGTGTGCTATTCTGTTGCTTTTATTTGTAACTTTATACTCCTCAGTTAGGACATCTACTGCTCTTCAGTGGCTTTAAGTGTCAGCCACTTGCTCTTTCTATCTTTTACCTATCAATTTTGTAATCATATATGTTTAGTGAACCAAATATTAGGAGAGTTAAGTGACAGCAATTATCCTCCTTAGAATCTTGGAAGTTATAATAATGACAGAAAATACTAACAACTATCTATAAAATGTTAAAATTTATTAATTTATCTATATATTTCTATTTCAATAAGTGGAATATATTTATAGAATTTGTAAGCAAAATATTATTATTAATAAAATACAGTAAAACAAATAAAAATTGGTACACAATGACTTCCAGGTTAAAATATTTTTCTACTCTTATAAACTGATTATCGCATCAGAAGATTCTAAGTCCCCCAAGAAGCTAAGCCCAGGTTAAATTACCCATGATAGCATATTTGTTATATTCAGAAGGCTAAATTTACTCAGGTATGAAAAGAGACAAGGAGCTATCTCAATGGCTTTTGTCTACATAAGTATCAGCTTCATTGTTCTTATTTTTTCATCTGAAAATTATAGGGTTTGTCATAGAATTAAATAAAGAAATAAACATAAAGTAGTTAAAATAGTACCTGGCACACAGCAAGTAGTCAAAAATCTCCCCTGATAATGTCTGCTACTCCAATTATTGAAATGTCACCAATAAGTTAATAACAACCAAAACTTATTTTGAAGCTTAGAACATTCCATGAAATCCTAGCACATATGTCTGATTGCCTATTAGGCATCTTGTTTGTTTGTTCATTCATTCATTCCTTTAAATATTATTCTACATTTCAACATCTTTTAGACACTTCAAATATAATATATCCCATCTTAAAATTTAACCAAATACTACTCTGTCTCTGTGTTCTCTAGCTCTGTCTACATTCTTGTTTGTAAAAATATTATATAGGGTTTTTTAAATATTATATCTCTTTGATTAATTCTATTTCCCCAATTCTTCACACTTCATAGAGCCTTATCTATCTGGGATTTCTAAAATATCTCCTAACTTGTTTACATGCTCTGATATAATCTTCACATTACTGTACACAGTGATCCTTCTAAAAGAAATAATCTGATGAAGTAACTTCTTACTTAAAATCTTTCAATGGTTTTCAGGGCAATTTAAGATAAGATCTGACATCCTTAGTATGCTATAGAAAGCTCTTTATGAACTGGCCTCTATTCTTTCTACCCTTATCTTTTGCCTGTCTTCACCTTGAATCCCCTGTTAGAGTCCAACTGAAATACTTGAAATTGATCAAGTCTGTTTGTGCTTTAAAGCCTTAATTTTAATCCATGTGTCTCTCCATCTGCTTGGAATGCCTAATTGTCCATATTCACTGCCCTATTTTCTAACCTTTTGTTGAATTAAAGACCAATATTGGGTTCCTCCATTTTACCTGAGACTTATCTCTTTATAATGTTCATTATATTACATTTATTGACATATTTATCTAACTCCTCCTTAAATGGTGCTTCTTCAGGGCTGATGATATTTTTTTTTCTGTAGCCCCTAACATCTCACATTTTTAAAACTATATCTATGAATGAAGATGTATAAAGTAAGAGTGTTTAAAGACATACGATTTATTGTCAGCATACTGTAAAGAACAGTGATTTTTCTTATTCAGATTGGTTCCTACTGAATGGATCCTAAAAAATGAACATGTGGCTTAAAAAGATTTATGGAAATAAACAACAAACAAAGGATAGTTCCAAGTATTAAAAATGAAAAAGAAATGCAACCCATTCACTTTCCTGTACTTAATTTAAACTCCTTTTTTGTATGGTGGCAACATTAATGATGCAAAGAAGTAAGCTAAACATACAAAATCTCAAGAAAATTATGGGGAAAAAGAATTTTATCCAAAATCATAATTATTGAACTATGTTCTAAATTTAGAGTGTTCCTGGAGTTATTATCTAATAACAGTAGAATATGTATACAATTTAAAAATGAAGAAACATAAAAATCCTATAAATTTTTTGAAATAAGGGAATGTGTTCAAAAGTTTGGAAAGTACCAAGATAGATGTCCACCAGCAACATTTTACAAAACATGTTGGTAGGAAATATTCGAGAACATACTTTGAATGATTGCACAGATGCAAGAAGAAAAAGAAAGAAGAAGGAGGAGGAAGAGGTGGAGGCAGAAGAGGAAGAAGAGGAGAGGAATTATTAAGAATGATCTTGAAGGTAGTCACATTCTAGAGCATCTGGTTGGTTTAAGAGCAATATGGAACATGAGTAAATGAATTCAAAGTGAATAGGAGACACTATTCCCAGAGCTAAACTTCAGTAAGAAGGATTAGAGATGCTTACCAGAACACACTGTGTATCCAGATTTTGTCATATACTGTATTATGAACTAAAAGTTTTAATATATTATGTTCTATCAACAAATCCTCTGTCCTTTCATCAAGTAGTAATTTAAAGAATCCTCTAGATGGATTATGAAATGCTGACATTACGCCTAATGATCAGAGTCAAGATTATGGAATTCACATGGATTGAAAGAACAAATATTGCTAAAATGTCTATACTACCAAAAATAATCTACACATTTAATATGATCTATACCAAAATATGACCAGCATTTTTCACAGAGCTAGAACAAACAATCCTAAAATCTGTATGGAACCACAAAAGACCCTGAATAGCCAAAGCAAACTTGAAAAAGCAAAGCAAAGCTGGAGGCATCACAATTCCAGACTTCAAGTTATATTACAAAGCTGTAGTGGTCAAAACAGTATGGTACTTACAAACAGACACAGATGGATGAAGCAGAACAAAAAACCCAGAAATGAACCCACAACTCTATGGTCAATTAATTTTGACAAAGCAGGAAAGACTATCCAATGGGAAAAAGGCAGTCTCTTCAACAATGGTAATGGGAACATTGGACAGAAACATGTAAAAGAATGAAACTGGACCACTTTCTTATACCATAGACAAAAATAAATTCAAACTGGAGAAAGACTTAAATGTGAGACCTGAAGCCATCAAAATCCTAGAGGAGAACACAGGTAGTAACCTCTTTGACATTGGCCAAAGCAACTTTCTTCTAGATATGTCTCCCGAGACAAGGAAAACAAGAGCAAATATAAACTATTGGAACTTCATCAAAAAAAACAAAACAAAACAAAACAAAACAAAACAAAACTTCTGCACAATAAAGGAAACAATCAATAAAACTAAAAAGCAACCTATGGAATGGAAGAATATATATATATATATATATATATATATATATATATATATATATTCCCAGATATATCTTCGTACATGTTATGTATTATATAATATATATATATATATATATATATATATATATATATATATATATATCACATGTTTTCTATCCATTCATCAGTGATGGACCCTTCGGCTATTTCCATAATCTGGCTGCCTATTGTTGATAATGCTGCTAGAAACATCAGGGTGCATGCATCCCTTTGAATTTGTATTTTTGTAATCTTTGGGTAGATACCTAGTAGAGCAATTGCTGGATCATATGGTAACTCTACTTTAAGTTTTTTGAGGAACCTCCATACTGTTTCCCAGAGTTGCTACACCAGTTTGCATTCCCACCAATAGTACAAGAGGGTTCCTTTTTTCTCCACACCCTCACCAACACCGTTGTTTGTAGTGCTGTGGATTATATATAAAATCAGCCATAAAAATAAAATCTTGCCATTTGTGTATTATGCTAAGTGAATGTATAGAGAGTATTATGCTAAGTGGAATAAATCAGTGAAAGACAAATATCATATGATTCCATTCATATGTGGAATTTAAGAAACAAAACAAAAGAACAAATGGGGATAAAAGACAGAGGCAAATCAAGAAACAGACTCTTAAAAATAAAATAAGATAAAAAACAGGAAAACCATGAGAGATTCTTAATATAGGGAGCAAACTGAGGGTTGCCCAAGAGAAGCTGAGTAGAGAGATAAGATAATTGGGTAATAAGCATTAAGGAGGGCATTTGACATAATGAGCACTGGTTGTTATATGGAACTGATGAATCACTAAATTCTATCCTGGAAATTAATAATACTCTATATGATAATTAAATTTAATTTAAATATTTTAAATTTTAATTTAAATATAGTTTTAAAAGAAACAGACTCTTAACTATAGAGAACAAAATGATGGTTACCAGAGGGGAGGTGGGTGGGAGGATGAGTAACATAGGTGGTGGGAATTAAGGATTGCACTTATGAGGAGCACCAGGTGATTTCATGGAAGTGTTTGTTTTGTTTTGTTTTGTTCTTTTTTTTTTTCTTTTTCTTTTTCTTTTTTTTTTTTTTGTCATGGAAGTGTTGAATCACTACACTATAAGCCTGAAACTAGTATATTACACTCTATGTCAACTAACTGGAATTTAAATGAAAACTTAAAAAAAAAAAGATTCTGGAGCTCAAATTAAGACAAAATACAGTGAGCAAAAGGCTTTCCAGAATTCACGTGTAACAAGTCATACTTAACTAAGCACCTTGACTGTATATTAACATGATTGCATGAACATGGAGACATAGAGAAGGATCAACAAAATTTAAGTGAATGAATGTATTAATGTATTAATCATCTTGTTTGTCTTTAACTTCAGTGTTTTTTTTTTTTTATTTTATACGTATGATACTGCAACCCTAGGTGAATTTAATCATGCTCAAGTAATTCTTTTACAAACATAGCATGTTATCCCATTTATAATAGAGAAGACATTTGTCACATTTATTTTCCACAATATCTCTAAAAGTTTCAATAGTCTTTTGTTATATTTTCAAGAGTAAACATTAGCATATAAACTATATACAGGTCAAGGTTTTCAATATTCCATTCAGCAATTTTCCAAGAAGTCATGTGTGATGACATGTTGCAAAAACGGCGTGAAGTTTTCCTATCCCTATGCTCATGTCCTTTGCAGCGGGACAATTTTCCCACTAGAGGTGAGGTCTATTTCTCCACCCCTTAAATTCTGGCCTGTCCATGTGAGTCGCTTTGGTCAATGAGATATTAGCAATTGTGATGCAAGCAGAGGCATACAAAGTACTTGTGCAATGATGTCATCTGCTTTCTGGGCTTGCACTCTTAAAACCATCAAGTTAAATAAAGTCAAACTAGCCTACAGGTGTGGATTAGAGACTAGATGGAAGAGAATCTAGATGCTCTGACCGATAGCCTGCCAGTCACTGGGCAGAATGAGGCCACTCTGGGTCATTCAGCCACCAGCCACTTACCAGCTGCAGGAATATGTGAGACAGCACAGTCTATCACACAAGCCAAGTCAGGTCAGAAGAAGCACACAGCTGATCAACAGAATATTGACTTAAATAAAAGGTACTTTTTAAAGTCACTAACTTTGAGATAGTTTGTTTTGCAAACTGTAACTGTTAACACAGTGAATAATCTCATAGATAAAAAACAAAGCACCTCTATACATGAATTTTGTTCTGACAAAGAAGGCTTTTAACATAATGGGTAACAAAATGAAAACAATGATGTAAGAACATTCAAGATGAAAAATAAATCCTCAAGCTTGATGACTCATTCTTAACTGCTAGATCAAATTCTACATCAAATGATACTATTAATTGATTCTTTTTCGAAAGGTAATTTATATCTATTTTGTTCTTCCATAGTGTTTTTACTGTTTTCCTTTTAAGACATTTAATTTATCACTTTACTGTATTATTTCTACATGTGAGCATTCTTGTCTCCTCCACTTATTTTAAACTAGATGAAGGTAAGGTTTTTTTGTTTGTTTGTTTGTTTGTTTTTACATTACACCCTCATTCTTTTTTTCTTTAAGATTTTATTATTTTTTAAGTAATCTCTACACCCAGTGTGGGGCTCAAACTTACAACCGTGAGATCAAGAGTCACATGCTTCACTGACTGAGCCAGTCAGGTGCCCCATCATTTCACCCTCATTCTTGTTATGAGTAACACAGTGTTTGGCACATAAAATTATTGAACCTTACTACTTCAGTGGAAATTTTATTATTATTATTACTATTTATGTAGTATTCTTTCAGTACCATGTTTCAAAACTTATTCCTTGAAATAAATTTATCTATATGGAATATTACACATTAATAGGCATTTCCTAGATTTTACCTGAATAAATGCTGAAACCTTAAAACAAACTAAAAATAAATACTAGGGAGTATCTTGTGAAGGCTTTATTTGCTTTTTGTTGAGCACACCTTTTGTTATAGGTGTGCTCATTGCTACTGGGTGTTGTTTCTTTCAGCTCCTTCAGCTGCCTGAGCAAGGAAATATGTGTGTATATCAAGCTATGTATATATCTGTATCTCTAAGCATCTAAATCTTCCATCTGCATCTATATTAAATTAAACATGAGTTCCTTTATTGATGTCTGCAACTCTAACCCATGACCACATGGATCATTCTAAACTCTTCTTGCTTATCTGTAAACTCCCACTGAGAATGTAAGAATGCTGGCTCTCCTTGTCTGTCATCAATTTACTTAATTTTTCAGTAACAGTATCAATATTGTTAACCCACATGCCCTTGGGATACTCTATTAGCTAGAAGAAAGTGCTTATGTTCAGTTCCTTTTGCTTTTAACTCACAGACTCCATTCATCTCCAAGATTACTGAGGTCAGCGCCTTTTCTCCCACCTTCGTTAGTGAGGTTGTTTCATACATTTGTAATACAGTTAAATTCTCTTGTCAAAGTCTATATTCTTTCCTGGGATTCCCTGAACTCCTAAATGATTCTTTTAAATTTGCATTCATTAAGTTTCACTCTTTGCTATAAATTGCTGTGTGTCTAACAAATGTATAATGTCATATGTCACCATTCCAATATCATGGAGAGCAGTTTCACTAGCCTAAATAATCTCTTGTGCTTCACCTCTTCATCTTTTCCACCATCCCCCAGAGCCCTAATATCCACTGATATTTTTCACTATCTGTACTGTTTTGACTTCCAGAAAGTCATATCATTGGAATCACACACTATGCAGATTTCTTAGACTCTTTTTTAAACATAATTAAGTCAAATTTATTTCACAAATATAAGGATTATTTTATTTTATTAATTATAATTTTTATTTTAACTCCACTATAATTAATATACAGTGTTATTTAGCTTTAGGGGTACAATATAGTGATCCAACAATTCTATGTATTATTCTGTGGTCATCAAAAGAAGTGTACTCTTCATCCCCTTCATCTATTTCACTCTTCTCCCCACCAAACTCCCCTCTGGTAATCACCTATTTGTCCTCTTTAGTTAACAGTCTGTTTTTCGGTTTATCTCCCTCTTTTGTTCATCACTTACATATAACACCCAGTGCTCATCCCAACAAGCGCCCTTCTTAGTACCATCACTCATGTAGCCCATCCTTCTGCCACCTTCCCTCCATAACTCCTAAGTTTGTTCTCTATAGTGAAGAGTCTGTTTTATGGCCTCCCTCTCTTTTTTTTCCCTCTATTCCCCTATATTCATCTGTTTTGTTTCTTAAATTCCACATATGAGTGAAATCATATGGTATTTGTCTTTCTCTGACTGAGTACCATAAGACATCATCTCACACCTGTCAGAATGGATAAAATCAACAACACAAGAAATGGCAGGTGTTGGTGAGGATGTGGAGAAAAAAAAAAGGAATCCTCTTGCACCACTGATGGGAATGCAAACCGGTGCAGCCACCCTGAAAAACAGTACGGAGTTTTCTCAAAAACTTAAATATAGAACTACTCAATGATTTAGCAATTGCTCTACTAGGTATTTACCCAAAGGATAGAAAAATACTGATAGAAAGGGACACAAGCACCCAATGTTTATAGCAGCATTATCAACAATAGCCAAATTATGGAAAGAGCCCAAATGTCCATTGACTGGTGAGAGGATATGGTTATATATCCTGGTGACAGAAATGGTATATCTAGCGATGCCTGGGTGGCTCAGTCGATTATGCACCTGACTCTTGATTTTGGCTCAGGTCATGATCTCAGGGTCTTGAGATAAAGCTCTGCTTCAGGCTCTGCACTCAGCTGGGAGTCTGTTTGAGGATTCTTCCTCTCCCTCTGCCTCTCCTCTCAAATACATACATACATACATACATACATACATACATACATACATAAATCTTTTAAAAAAGAAAATACACACACACATACACATACACACTGGAATATTACTAAGCCATTAAAAGAATGAAATCTTGCCATTTGCAATGACATGGATGGAGTTAGAGACTACGATCCTAAGTGAAACAAGTCAGAGGTTTCTTTTATTTAGTAATTTATACCAAACCTTTCTCCAGTCTTATTTGTGTTTGGTAGGGTTTTTAAATTAACAGACTATTTTCTAGAGCAATTTTTGGTTTACAGAAAAATTAAACAGGAAGTAGAGTTTCATACACCTCCTTTGCACATATGAGTGTAGTACACTTATTATAACTTATGAACTAATACTGATGCTATTATCAACCAAAGTCCATAGTACATTAGGGTTCATTCTTTGTACTCTAATGTGAGTTTTGACAAATTTATCATCATGTCATGTATCCACCATTACAGTGTTGTACAAAATGGTTTCATTTGGCCTAAAAATCCCATTGACCTATTCTTCGCCCCTCTCCCTCTCCCGCCCTTAGCAACACTGATCTTTTTACTATATTTGTAGTTATACTTTTTACATAGTGCTGTATAGTTGGAATCATACAGTATGTAGAGTTTTCAGACTTTCCTCACTTATCAATATGCATTTATCTCTTGTGAGTCCGTGTTCACAAGAGAGAGGATCCCATACAGGATCGCGTGCCGCGGGGTGGTAAGGAAGAGCCGTGAGTGGGTGCTGGAGAAGAAGGAACGCCGTAGGCGGCAGGGCAAGGAGGTCAGACCTGACACCCAGTACACCGGCCGCAAGCGCAAGCCCCGCTTCTAGGTGGTTTGCTTAGGCTGCACACGGTTATTACAGGCGAGAAGTTTTCTCTGTTGAAGTGCCTACATCCGTCAGCTTCATGTATTTCATAGAACAATAGCTCATTTCATTTTATTTCTTAATAATATTGTTTTGTGTGTATATATAGTTTGTTTATTCATTTATTGAAGGAAATCTTCCGATTTTTGGCAATTATGAATAAAGTTTTTAAAAGTATTCTTGAGCAGGGTTCTGTGGTAACATAAATTTTGAGCTCATTTTGGTAAATATCAAGCAGGACAATAACTGTATTATATACTGAGAATATGGATTTGGTCTTTTGCTCTTGCTTGTTTGTAAAAAGTGTCTGAGCTGTCTTCCAAAGTGGCTTTTAATAATATCTTTCCCAAAGTAGTTTTTAACTTGAGTAAATTCGGCATATCAATGTTTTTTAAAATGGATTATTCTTTTGGATTTGTGTCTAAAAACTCACTGCCAAATCCAAACACAACTAGATTTTCTCCTCTGTTGTCTTCTAGAAATTTTATAGTTTTGTATTTTAACATTCAAGTCTATGATCAAATTTGAGCTAACTTTTTAAAAAGGTATAAGATCTAGGTCTAGATTCTTATTAATTTTATTTTTGGCACATGCATATCTAATTTTTACACTACTGTTTATTTAAAAGATTCTCCTTCATCCACTAAATTGCCTTTGCAACTTTGGTTGGAGGACTATATTTATATGAGTCTAGTTCAGGGCTCTCTCTTCTATCCTACTGATTTTTTTGTCCACTCTTTCACAATTACATGCCATCTAGGGGTGCCAGGGTGGCTCAGTTGGTTGTTTAACTCTTGATTTCAGCTCAGGTCATGATCTCAGAGTTGTAAGAAGCAGTCTCACATTGGGCTCTGTGCTTAGCAGGGAGTTTGCTTAAGATTTTCTCTCTCTTACTTTCCATTTACCTCTCCCTCTCTCTCATGCACAAGCTCTCTCTCTTTCTAAAATAAATAAATAAAAGCCAAACACATGCCATCTAGATTAATGTAGCTTTGTAATAAGCCTTGAAGTAGGTGGTGTCATTTCCCCAACTTTGTTCCCCAAATACTGTTCTTCAATATTATGTTGATTACTCTGGGTCTTTCGATTTTTCCATATATAATTAGAATCAGTTTGTCAATATCTTCAAATAATATACTAATATACTGTTTTGATCTGGACTTCATTGAATACATAGGAAAGTTTGGGAAGAGCTGACATCTTAGCAATATTTAGTCTTCCAATTCATGAATATAGGACTTCTCCATTTATTTAGATATTCTTGAATTTTTTCATCAGAGTTTTATAGTTTTCTGCATATCTATCCTTGACATAATTTTTATATTTATACTGAAGTATTTAATTTTTTGGTGCTAGTATAAACAGTATTGTGTTTTTAATTTCAAATTTCAATTGTTCATTACTGGTATATTGACAAAGCAAATGATTTTTACATATTAATGCTGTGTTCTGTGACTTTGCTATAGTTGCTTATTAATTTTACAAGTTTTTTGTCTATTCTTTGTGATTATTTTTACATAGACAATCATGTCATGTGTGAACACAGTCTTATCTCCCATTTCAAATATGTATTTCTGTTCTCTTTTTGTTCTTAATTCACTAACTCAGATTTCCATGACTCCTATTCCATTAAATAGGAGTGGTGAGAGAAGACATCATTCCCTGTTCCCAACCTTAGTGGGAAAGCATACAATTTCTTATCATTAAATATGATGTTAGTTGTGGGTGTTTTGTAGATTTCTTTTTATCAAACTAAGGAATTTCCTTCTATGTGTAATTTGCTATGTGTTTTTTATCATGTATGTGTTTTGGATTTTGTAGGATACTTTGTTGGCATCAATTGAGATGACTTTTTTTTTTTTTGAGCCTGGTAAGATTATGGATTGCATTAATTGCTATCCAAATATTAAAACCAGTCTTGTATACATTGAATAAATCCCACTGGATTAAAGTACAGAATTCTCTTTACAGATTACTGAACTTCATTTGTTAATATTTTGCTGAGGATCTTTGCATCCAACCTTTTTTGAGAAATGTTGTTCTGCATTTATTTTTCTTTTCTTATACTGTTGTTATTTCACTTTGGCATTAGGTTTATGCTGACCTGATTGAACAAGGTGGAAAGTGGTTCTTTGCTTTTGTTATCTGGGTAAAATTATAGAGTATTGATATAATTTCTTTTTTATATGCTTGATAAAATTCAATAAGAAAATCATCTGTCTGTACCTGGTGCTTTTCTTTTGGAAGTTATTTATTATTGACACAATTTATTTAATAGATATAGGTATTTTCAGATTATACATTTCCTCTGAGGTAAATTTTGGGAGTTTTCTGTTGTTAATGTCTATTAGGGAATTGGTCTCTTTCATTTATGCTATCAGATTTGTGGCCATAAAGTTTACATAACTTTATTACATTTATCAAAGATATAAGTGGTGATAATCCCTTTTTCATTTATAATTTTAGCAACCTTTGTCTTCTCTCTTTTTTTCTTGGTTACCCTGGCTAGATTATTATAACTATCTCTGATCTTTTCAAAGAAACTACTTTGTGTTTCATTGAATTTTTTAATTGATTTCTTGCTTTTTGATTTCATTTATTTCTACTACAATTATTATTTCTCTTCCATTCACTTTAACCTTGATTTTTTTTCTTCTTATACTTTCCTAAGGTGCCAACTTAGATTATTGATTTGAGATCTTTCTTCTTTTTAATATGTGCATTTAGTGCTATACATTTACCTATAAACACTACTTTTGCTGCATCTCACAAATTTTGACAATTTGTAATTCACTTTAATTTAGTGCAAACTAATTATCACTTCTCTTGAGATTTCTTTTTTGGCTCATGTCTTCTTTAGGAGTTTGTTCAGTACACATCAGTTGAAACAGTTGAAATCAGAGTTCTCTCTCTCTCTCTCTCTCTTTTTTTTTTTTTTTTGTATTTTTACTTTTGTAATTGTCTTACATTGGAAAATTTAAAATTGTAATGATCCTGATGGTTTGAATGAGGCTTTCATTTCCTAGAGAAAGTTTTTGCTTATTTATTTATGTTTATCTTGGGAAGAGGTAAAAATTAACAGTTTAATGTCCAATCATTTATCTTTATCCTAAAGGCCCCTTGATCAAGTAGGCATGTCCAATGATTCCTGCTTATTATCATTGTGACTGACACACTTTACCTCCAAAGTTAAAATATTCTCATTGTTCTTAAGAATTTTTTTTTCAGTGGAAATCTCATTATCCATCTATCTTGTTTACACAGACAGATACTAGTGTGATTTTATGATACTGGTATTTCATTCTTTGAAGTTTTTCTTAATGCCTTTTTAGTGGAAATGTTTTATGTGGCTTCCTGCAGGCCATATTTAAGTATTGGCAGAGAAGGTTGCTCTTAATACATCCATTCTAACATTTCTAACTCTCCACACTACATCAAGGAATTTCTGGCATTTTAGTTTTATTTAGCAAAGTCACAAATGAGTTCAGCTTTCAGTCAAGTAATTGTTAACAATCAATTACTTCCAAACTTTTGTGTTAATTTACTTAAATTTAGGATTTACATTGAATTTAGGATGTGATAGTTGCATCTGTTTCAGCAAATTGATCATATCTAAAACTGTACTTCTTTCCCTTACATTCCCAGAATCCACTGCCACATGTATTCCACAGATCTGCAGCTAACCAATTTGAAAAATCTTGCTGTGTATATTGTGTATATTGCTGTGAAAACATTTTTTTTATTTTGCTTTTTTAAATTCTTTTTTCCTGACACCAAGCTCAAGCTGGGAGTTGACTCTGTTTTTAAGTCTATCAAGGTGCCATGGTGAGGGTGGATGTAAGAATTGAATTCCTCTTGCCAGGTAACTGTCTCAAGCAGCCCCCCCCCCCCCGCACCCCCCTCCCCCCTGGCCAAGATCTTAAAATAAAGCAGAAATATCTTCATGATGCAGAAAAAGAGGATAGCAATGGATTGTTAGTGAATTCTGTGGATCCAGGGAATCTGAGTCATCTGAATCTTCCCATATGTCTTCATTCCATTCCATAGAGTCCATAGAGTTATATCTTAGAGTTAGAGTTATTTTTCCCAGCAATGCCCTAACTTTCCCTTAAGGAATCTGGTAAAGGTTTAAATAAAAAATAAAATCCAGAAATTCACAAAATCAAATGTTGAGTTTACTTTTTGGCTACATTAATGCTCTGGCAGCAAATATTGAGATTCTTTATAATGCTTATGCAAATTTCATGGTTCTCAGACTATGCCTTGATCTGAGAATTTGGGATTTTGCATATATCATTCCTTTTCTGCAAGCCCTCTTGCATAATTAAAGGTGTGAAATCAATCTCTTACTCTTATACAATTCATCTGAATAGCCTCTTGGTCCCCCTATAGCTTTGCTTACAACAAATATTTTATTCAAAGCAGTTATAAGAAATTTATTTATTTTGAACTGCATGCCATGTGCTAAAGCCTCATGCTAGCTGAATTCTTACTGTTTTCAGGATTGACCTGACCAGAAAACAAAGTAAAATCTTCCCATGTATGGAAGGTACATTGCCTGGAACAACTTACAGTCCTATTTATGCATGTTCGGGGACCTTAGCTGCAACAAGAAAATTCACTTTGCCTCATTTATGCAAAAAAAAAAAAAAAATAGAATTTGTTAAAATAAAAATTAGGAGAAGCTTGATAGATAGAAAGTACACTGGGATAATCTTGATTCTCCTCCCCCAGAAACAGTTCCCAAGTACCACCAGAGAATAGCCTCTTGAGGAAACTACTGGTGCTGTACTTTCCATCATCAAGCATTAAATGAAAGGTATTCACCTTTACAAAACCACTTCTCAGCACCAATTCTACTTCTGCCTAGCAGGTCAATCAATCACACAAATCCTGAGGTTCTTCCAATCCTCTGTTCCATCTAGAGCAGCAACACTGGGCTTGCAACACAAAGTCTTTGCCATCAGTAATTTACTATGCACAAAATTTTTGTGTGTCTGATTGGAAAAGTATAGATCACATATCCACCTTTCATTTGCTAGGGAATCTGAGAATTCAAATTCTGGCTTCTGTTTCTGAGAGACAGGATTGATGGAAATTTCACCAGTTATGGAAATACTATTCAAGAGGTGATCATGAATATGACAAATGTCGATTACAGTAACATGCTACTACTGTTGGACTCACTCTTCCTGTTGTGTCTACCCATTATGATTTTTGAGTCACCTTTGCTTTTGCTTCATTTCTAGAACAGCCTCTCTCACAGGTCTGCACTGTTGACTGTCATCATGGCTCTTGGCTTCAGCATTCACCATTTATTGCACTCTTGCTGGAAGTTTGTCTCCTTTCCTATTCTCTTAAGTAAATCCAATGCATGAGGCTAGTGTAAGCAAGGAATATAAGGAATACAAGCAGACAGCTATTAATAAGAGTGAAACAGAGCTTTAATCACTGAATTTAGACTCTAATTTAGGCCCAGTCATAAGACTGAGCACTGATATTCTTTGGTTTTGAAAATTATCCCACCTTCAAAAAGGATTCCTTCTTTGGACTCAGGTCAGAATTAATGGTGTGAAGAGCGCAATGGCATTAATAAAGAGCCCAGCTCCGGGATGCTGGTGTTGGTCTTTCTTTTGCCAGCATGGGCTTACCACACCTGTTATTAAAAGAGGTGCTCAGGCAGCAGGGCAAGGAACGACAGAGACAACATCGGCAGGAAAACTCCAGTTGCCAGGAAGAGCATATAATTATCTCTGTTCCCCAGAGCATAATTTCTTAAGCAAGGATTGTTGAAAAACACACGTGCTAGGCTCCACTTTGTCCAAGGTACTGATTTAGTAGGTCTGAGTTAGTGCGTGGGCACCTGTAATTTCTAAACATACAAAAAAATAAATGTTTCACATGAATCTGAAACATGCTCTTTGTTTTAAAATACTAGTATAATGGGGGAAAAGATACCTTTTTTTTGTGGAGAGAAGAATGGGAAGGCTGATGTTCTGTATTTGGTTAATATCTAGAGTGAAAGACAAAATTGGGAGTAATTAGTGTGACTTCCGTTGTAGTCTCAGAAGAAATCTTGTGTAGAACTGGGGAGGAGGTGAGGGGCATAAATGGTCAGAAAAAATTACAGCTCTATTTCTTCAAGATTCTGGCCACTGAAATACTGAAATGGACATAAAAGTATCCAAACTCTCACTACAATGATTAGATTATAATATTTTAAAATATTTTAAGTTATAGAGTTTTGCAGTATATCTATTCTTCTTCAGCTACTTTGTATTCATTCACTAGTAATACTTCTCTGTAAGGTGGCTAATTAGTTAAATGAAAAAATTTCAGGTAGGAAATAGAATTCTTAGGGTATCTATTCAGAAGACAATTGACTAATGATATGTTTTATTTACTCATATTTACCCATAGGAAATATATGCTTCCCATTATTTGAACACAAATAATTCTATAAAGTAAAGTATAGGAATAGTCCCATGCATGTGAAAAGTCTAATAGAACACAAATTAGTATTTTATATTTTATCATTTCTCTGTTATCTTCTTTGAGGTTCTAGGCCCTAAAGTCTAAGTTTAAACAATAACTAGGCAGATACTATTCCTCACACATTTCCTTCGAACAGCTCTTTTGGAAACTTAAAGAGAATCAGAAAGTTTTATTTTTGCAGGTATACCTTCCTACATTCAGATATTAATTTTAGCCTCAAAGCTCCTGAAAGAAGTTGTTAAGATCTTTATAGGAGGAAAAACTATAGGGTTTTGAGACCTGAACAACAAAGACTGGCAGGCACAGATCCCAACCTCTATGTATTGAGGGCAGAGTTAAGTTGATTAGTTATCTGAGTTTTATATGAGGGACTCTGTGTTTCTGTTGACCCCTTTTGTTCAGCACCTTGTGGATGAAGCTGCTGAGTTTTTAATCTCACATATTCTATCACAGTCTCCATTAGAGATGTAATCACTCAACTGTCAAATCTATTTTGAAAAGGATTTTGGAGAGAATACAGTGATTTATTCTTTACTTCTCTGAAATGATCTTTTCTGAAAATCGCACTACAAGCATACACAGGGGATAGTGTAATACAATCTCTGACAGCATTAGTTTGCTAACCTTATCCAATAAAGAGATTCTTCTTACAAAGGTTTATCATATTACCTCATCTCATGGTGGTATTGCCCTCTTTGAAAAAAAAAATCACCTGTTCAAAGAAATGCAAAGAAAATAATATCTTTGAAGGGTAAACATATATTCTAGCATTTTCAGGGTAACATGAGCAATGCAGCAGGCATCTGATGCTGGCACACTATCCATCTACTATCATACACAATACACAAATGCATACATTGTACTGAATGTAAAGTGCACAATAATCAGCCCAATCAGAACAAGAATATTTACTTGTCATTAAGATTGAATGGCATAGATTTCTATCCAACTTTATAATTGGAGCATCGGGCACTCTAAATTAGCAATGCTATAGAGTATGAGTGCAGTGTGAAGGCATAAAGACCGTGAAAACTAGAAAATTCTAAGTTGTGATTTGCACAGATAATAAAATAAAATTCAATCTAAGAAACATTAGCAATGTTGGGGTGGTGCTTTTTTAATCATTTGGAAGAAGCCTCCTACTTGAATGATAGCTGATATTTTAAGATCTTGAATCTTTTTTTTTTTTTCCCCTGAAACTACTATTCATCCCATGGGTGAGGAAGGGATCCTCTCCTCCACCCTAATAAATCAAGGTGGGTGAATACACAACACCCAACACCAGACAGATGACATCGACAGCAATTGCTTGTCACATATACCCTCCCACAGCTTGTCAGGACCACATAGGGTCTGAACTCAGGAACAGAGTTGATAAACAGAGGCTGTGGGAGGAAGGTTCTGTAGTAAGAAGAGGATGAGGTGACCCTCAGTTGGCAAAGCCTTCTTTAAATAATTCTGCAGGCTGGCAGGGAACTTATGCCTGCCACTTAAGGATAAGCAGAATGTATGCCTGGTTTCTATGATAAGGAGAAGTGTTTGGCTAAGGGATCTTATCCAAGGAAACAGAGTGGGGAGACAAACTGGTGGTTTGGCCATTTGAAGTCCTCCCAATTTTTCCAGATGTCAAGGCAGCACTTAACATTGAATCTTCATTTCAGACCCTACACCACATCATTGAATATGTTTAAAATGATTACATAAGGGATCCCTGGGTAGCTCAGCGGTTTAGTACCTGCCTGCCTTTGGCCCAGGGCGTGATCCTGGGGTCCTGGGATCGAGTCCCACATCAGGCTCCCTGCATGGAGCCTGCTTCTCTCTCTCTGCCTGTGTCTCTGCCTCTCTCTCTCCGTGTCTCTCATGAATAAATAAATAAAATCTCTAAAAAAAATAAAATGATTATATAATATTCTACATTATTCTCTTCTCATTTTGACCATCACATTCCTGATGAATGATACCTGGAATATGACCCATGAAGATGTTTTAGTTTCTAAAATCTGTGCCTACCTAGTTTAGTCATCATGGAAGCAATTTATTTCTGAGTTAAAACCGGGCTTCATTTGATACTTATGTGAAATTCTCACTGCCAAAGATTGACTGTAACATTAAAGATATATTTTACTATATCCATATAGCAGATCTATGAATTTATCATTAAATAGATAAAGAGAAATCACAAGTTTAGATTTCAAAGACCCAGGGACTCACACCCAATACTGCTCCACTAAGAAGTTGGTCTAAGGTAGAATTAGGTAATGGTTACATCTTTTCCTCATTCTGTCTAGTAGAACAATACTTATCATTGTTGATATATTATGGACATTTAGTCCTGCCTTTCACAGTCATGGCATACTCTTTGTTAGTTTAATGAATATGATTTTTCTATAAGATAATCAGATCCAAAGTAGTATACACCTCTTTGAAAAATCATACATAATTTTAGCAAATTCTGATCAAGATTTTAGAGTGACTTTTCAAAAGTCATTAAAAATGCAAATGTGTTTAGTGTGAACATTCAACATCATTGCAATTGTTTCACTACAATTATTCTGCATGCTCTACTTTAGAAAACATTTAAGACATGGCCAATTGTTCATGGCATTTCACTGAAAAAAACTCACTTTCACTACGCTTTTTGTGTGAAGAGAATTTTAATTCAATAAGCTCAAATATGCATATTATTGAGTTATATCAGGAACATATCATTGCAAGGAAACTTTATTTAATTTTTAAGATTTATTTATTTGAGAGAGAAAGCGAGCATGTGAGCATAGCAGGGGAGGGTCAGAGGAAGAGGACAAACTCAAGCAAACTCCGTGCTAAGCACAGAACCCCACAGGGGGCTTAATCTCACAGCCCTGAGGTCACGACCTGAACTGAAACCAAGAGATGGTCACTTAACTAGCTGGACTATCCAGGCACCCCACAAGGAAATTTTATTTTTAAATGAAATAAACATAGATTGAAAGTCTATAAAAAGTGAATAGTAAAATATTTAGGGATAAATATGTAAATAAATTCCCCCAGAATAAAAAATTGTCCATATAATTAACAACTTGTCCATTATGAGTAGCCTTCCAAATGAATTATAATGTGTTATATATATATATATATTTTTTTTTCTTTTGCTTGTAAAAAATTAACATGCCCATGTTGAAAACCACACACATTAATGCACTTTGAATGGGGCAGTGCTCGTTTGGCAGGGTATAGTCATATTCTTATCACTAGTTTTTGTGCTATAAGAAAGAAAACAATCTCCTATAATTTTAAAGGCAGAGCATATGATCTGAATCATGGTTCAATATAACTGGATGCAAAGTTTAAGAAACTTACTATAATATTAAATTTGTTTCAGTGGTTATGCTGATAATTTTATGTAATAGAACACAAAAGTTAAATTTCCTTAAACAATAGATATTTATTATTGACTCATGTAGTTGAATAATCCTTAAGTAAGATGAGCTTCAAGTATGGCTCAGTTAGGTGGTGGGATACCAGTAGATCTGCTGTCCTCCACCGCCAACTTATTTGTCTTGCTCTTGGGAACAGAAATCATAGTGACTGGGTTTCCTACTCACTTCCAGAAGGAAAGGGAGGACTTTCTGAGCCATAGGACCTTTGTCCTAAACCTTGTTTGTATTAAGCCAATTTAGCCTATATGAATACTTCTGAAGCCACCATGCCGGGCAGAAGAATTCCAGGTGCTCTCTGATTTAAATTGGGAGTCTTTTTTGACAAAATCATCCTTATCAGGTAAATGGTATTAACTTGACTGTTTTAGAGTGCCCAGAAACTGGGCTAGCCATAATGAGAGTAGATAAAATGAGCTTGGCAATAACTACAATAATAATCAAGGAATAGTATAAGTATTATGCCAGGAGTTTTTCAGGAAATGTAAACAATGTTAATTACAATTTTTATAAAATATTAAGAGCCAGAACATTATATTTATATATTTATCATTATATCCATAATAACCTGTGCATTTGCTTAATAAACTTAATAAAACTTATCCTTCCCCTCATATCAGGGAAAATAAATTTGTTATAACATGATGCTTTTAATAGCCAATATAAGGATATTTTTGAAAGTATATTTTTAAATGGGAAACAAATCTTATAGGAATTACATTTTTATTACTTTTTTTTTCCTGATGATAGGATAATCTACATTTATCCAGAGGGATATGTTTCAAGACCTCCAATAGATGCTTAAAACCAGAGATAGTACCAAACCACATACAGTACTTATATATACCATGTTTTTTTCTATTTTTTTTCTGTTTTTATAGTATGATAAAGTTTAATTTATAAATTAGGCACAATAGGAGATTAACAATAATAACTAATAGTGAAATGGAAAAATTACAATAATATAATATAATAAAAGTTATATGGATTTTTTTGCTCTCTCAAAATTTCCTGTATTGCTCTCACCCTTCTTCTTGTGATGATGTATGTGGATGATAAAATGCCTACTTGATGACAGAAAGGGAGGTGAATGACATTGGCATTGTGAGCTAGCATTAGGCACTACTGACCTTCTGACAATACATCAGAAAGTGGATCCATCATCTACTGCAGGACCATGGTTACCAAAGGTAACTGAAACTGCACAAGTGAAACTGAGTAATGGGGTCTACTGTACAAGTTCATTTAAGACAATATGGTCACATGGGAATCAGTAAAGAACAAAATTAATATCACTGTTATTTAAGAATTTTAGAGTTCGATCTATCAATATAATAGTGTATTTTATTTCAGTCTTTTTATTTTAATTAATTATGTAGAGAGAGTGGGGGAGAAGGAGCAGAGAGAGAGAGAGCATCCCAAAGCAGACTCTGCACTGAGCTCAGAGCCTGAAGCAGGGCTCAAACCCAATGCCAGGCTGGGGATCATGACCCTGAGATTAGGACCTGAGTCAAAATCAAGAGTTGGATACTCAACTGACTGTGCCACCCAGGTGCCCCTCAGTCTTTTTTCTATGTATAAATATATTTATAAAATTAAAAGAAATAATTTTGGAATCACATTGTACAATCTTCTTTTTTCTCAAAATATGCTCTCTTCTTTCTTCACACATTATATCAAATCATGACCATTTTATATTGTCATTAAATATTTCTCCAAAGCCTGTTTAATCCATGCCTGTTGCAGCTTATGGATTTACGGTTGTATATTTCCATTTCCCTTATTGTTTTGCCATCATTCTCACTATTGGGAATTATACTTCAATGGATAGCCTTACTCAAACTTCTGTTACATCTTTATTCCTATTTTAGGATGTTTTTCTTTACAAATAATATTGCTATTTTAGGAATATCTGTCTCCACTTTTACTACTCATGCATTACTTTGGATATGTTCCATTTCAATGAGAATCTCATTGACAATGAATATTTTACCCACTATATTCTCACTTCTCTTAATTTTGATGTATAACAATTTGATGATTCCAACATTCACCTTGTAGACATAGTAAGTACTATTTTGTAAATGTTTACAATTTTCTGTGCATTGGAGGTTAACAAAAGGCAGAACTCTCATAAAGGTCAAATACAGACCCTAGAGGCTATTGGCCTAAAGGGAATAGCAAGGGCAGAGAAAGGAAAGGAAGGCATTGGGGTGGAACATGCTAATATCCAATAGTCCCTGGGATATTATAGTTTTAAGTGCAGTATCATAGTTCAAACCAACATTCCAATTTTATGTTTCTACAGTTTTCTTATATGTAAAAGTTTAGAAAAGGTACATTATTTTTATAACTAGGGCATGTTCCACAAACATCCGAGTTTGGATAACTCTTTATATATTTTATTGACTTTAATTTTTTAAATGGTACGTTAAACAATGACTATTTTTTGATGGACAAATAAAATGATACAAAATCGAAGAAATTATTTTTATTTTATTTAGCAAAATAATATTGTCATTGGTTGCATTCTTATTTTATATGCTTTTAAAGAACTATGAGTATACTGCTTCGGGATAGGAGAAAAGGTTTTGTTTACATTTTGAGTACATATTTCAGTCCAATTATTTATTGGGTAAGATTTAATATTCCGTTCACTCTTGCTTTGGGATAAAGCAGTGGAGTTTTATTCTTCTGCTTCTTTCAGTATCAAAATAAGCTAGCAGAATAAATAAAATACTTTGTTAACTTTCAAGAAAATATTCAATATCTATTGTCATTTTGAATGGCAAGACATTTATCTTACAAGTTCATGTGGTGAAGAGAAAATGGAAAACAAGCCTCACTACCAAATATGGGTTTGTCAATTATGAGAAAGATACCCTAAAAATATAAAGAAAAATAATTGTAATTATCTATGTCCAATATGAAATTAATCTGTTCAAATTGCTTTTTTTGTTTCCCTAGTTTCCTGTCCTTCTATCTGAATGAAGCAGGTACTTATAATTACATGCAGCGGTGCACAGGGTCCTCCTTCCTCCCTGATACCAAGCTTTAATGAATTTCATTATTCTTTTTTAATTTACATACTCTTGCAGAATAAAGATTCCCAAATCATTAACTAATTTGATATGTCTGAAATACCAATTCAATTGTCTGGTCCCCTGAGATTTTCAAATATCTTGTTCAAACACCTCTTAACTTAGTTTCTTAATTAGATACACCGTGATGGATGGGCTTTTATACCATAGTCTCAAAGGGACAGCAAATCAGCCTAATTTTTATGACAATTTAGGAGACTTAGATTAAAAGTCATTTAAAATAATCAAGTCAGAGTTTGTGAAGAAATATTAAGGGTCCCAGGAATAAATGTTTAATTTACAGACATCTGAAGTGATACGAAAAATGTGAAGGATGCTGATCATGTTCTGTTAATAAATGCTAAGTATTACTAAATGAGGTTAAAAAATATATGATATTTGGTTTTAAGGAAAAACACTCCTTTACAAAGATATCAGGTTTATAGAGAAAAAGGATTAAGATATTAGAGATTATAATAAACAATGCTGTAAAAATTGTTGAAATTTTCAAAGGGCTTATTTTTCTCCTAGTCTCCACAGGAGTCAAAACGTATGTCACTTTTATTTATATCATTCTTCTATTTTCTATTCCTTTTCTGTAAAATGAATGTAAAATATCTATGGTAAAATAAAACAAGACTGAAAAAGAGTTTTGCATGTGTTTTGCTAAAAGTTGTCTGTTTTTTATAATGGTATTATTATATGTGTGAAGGTTTTGATATAATGATATATATGTATATATCAGAATTCTACTACATAAATCATATTTTAGAGAATCTGATTTAAACTACTCAGAAATTTCATGCATTTAATAAGGTTTAATTTATTTTTGTTAATAAATCCTCCCTAGTCACTGAAAACAACAGGCTATATATAATGTCACTTTCTACAAACTAATTAATAGAATGCACTTGAATATTACAGCAGAGATAATTTTAGAGGAATTCTAGAAATATTAATTTTGTCATATTATGTCATTTTATAAGATCCTGGCAAGGAGTAGGCACTCAATAATTATGTACTAAATGAAAGAATTCTGGAATGCATTTTAATCATCTGAATATCCACTAAATTGTGCATATTTCTAGCCTGACAAGGAATTGTAGTGGTGGAGAAATAATGAATTCATATTTAAAAAGCCATTATAATTAAAAATGCAAAGGCAACTAAGCACTTTAATATTCTCTCATATTTTTTAAAAGATTTTATTTATTTATATGAGAGAGAGAGAGAGAGAGAGAGATAGAGAGAGAGAAAGACAGAGCACAATTAGGGGTAAGGAGCAGAGGGAGAGTGAAAGGGACAAGCAGACTCCCTGCTGATCATGAGCTCTATCAACCCCAGGACCCCGAGATCATGACCTGAGCCAAAGTCAGATGTTTAACTGACTGAGCACCAAGGCACCCCTAATATTCTCACATACTTTTCACTTAGTGTGATATACCAATGTATAAACATTATTTTCTATGTTTTTCCAATAAAATAATTTGTGTTAGGAGATACCTCAAGCAAAAGTGATGGCTTTTAAAATATAGGCAATAGGGATCCCTGGGTTGCGCAGCGGTTTGGCGCCTGCCTTTGGCCCAGGGCGCGATCCTGGAGACCCGGGATCGAGTCCCACGTCGGGCTCCCGGTGCATGGAGCCTGCTTCTCCCTCTGCCTGTGTCTCTGCCTCTCTCTCTCTCTCTGTATGACTATCATAAAAAAAAAAAAAAACATATATAGGCAATAAATTGTTTAGTCTAAAGCTATTGGGCTTTGGAATTTCCAGGAAAGGTTTATTGAAATCTCTTGGATTAAATAGAATGAAAGAGTAGCAAGCACATCAAACTGGAATCAGGACTTATGATTTAGCCCCCTCCCATCATTAACTTTAAACAATAATTTCAACTTTTATGATTGCATTTTCTTTCTCTGTAATCTAATGAGACTAAGCAAGTCATTTTCATCTGTAAAATTCAATGAATTTGAAATTGTACATTTGTGGCTTCAGTATTATAATGTATTTATATAGTAATTATATATGTGTTGAAAGTATGTACACAGAATAAATATATTACATATATATTATATACTGAATATATATAGAATAAATGTATAAGAACCACATACATTATTTTTACAATATAGAAAGCATACATTGTATATAACATCTGTGTACACCTGTGTGTATGTATGTATATAGAGACATGTATTATATAAACACCCAAATATAAGGTAATACATAATCAGTACCTAATAAAAATATTCAGTTAGTAAAAAATTGCTTATAGTATTAGTGTTAAGTTAAAACCTTAGAAGATCAGACTGAGTCATGTGAAGAAGTAATATATTAAGACAAAAATATAGAAGTGTTCAACTAAGAAAAATAATGGAAATAATAGACAGTGACCTTAAAATAGTAATCACAAATACGCTCAATGATTTAAAGATTTCCTTTAAATCATTGAGCGTATTTGTGATTTTTTTATTTAATATTTTTAAACATAATGAGGAAAGAAAAGAAAAAAAACTAAATTGACTTTATAGAAATAAAACCCAAAAAGTCTGAAATAAAAATTAATTGGATGTAATTAACTATAGATGAAATGAGAGAGAAGGAAAGATCATTGAACTTGAAGACAGAGCAATAGAAACTATCCAAAACAAAACAGAGAGAGAATATATAGACTAAAAATAATGAAGACTCTTGGTATAATTTAGGAAAATAATAAGCTGTGTAATGTATATGGAATTAGTATGACATGGATGGGAAAGAGAGCTAAAAACAGGCAGAGATAGAAAAAAAAAGCCAATTAAAGAGAAAATGGCAGAAAACCTTCCAAATTGAAAGAAAATCTAGACCTACTGATACAAGTTCAATGAACTGAAAGGAGTATAGGCACCTAAAAACACCACAATTAAACTGAAAAAACTAGTGTCAAAAATATTTTTAAAACAACTAAAGTCTCTATACGCAAAGGATTATGAATAGAATCCTCAGACATATTGTAAGAAATTATACAGTCAGAAGACAAAAAAGGAACATTTTAAAGCGCTGGAAAAATAACAAACAGTATACCAACCATTGTTCTTATTTAGAATAACATTCTAACATAGGACTTTTGTTTATGTAGATTTCACTTTATATCTGTTAGAATGGCAATTATCAAAAAAACAGAAGCTAATGTGTTAGAGAGGATGTAGAGAAATTGAAAGCCTTGTGCACCGTTGCTGGGAATTGGTGCAGCTACTAGGGAAAACATCCATTTCTCAAAAAACTGAAAATAGAACAAATATATGATTAAGAAATTTCACACATACTCAAAAGAATTGAAATCAGAATATCAAGGAAATATCTGCACCCCCATGTTCATTGCAGCATTATTCACAATAATAGGTATAGAAGCCACCTAAATGTCCATTGATGGATGAATGGATAAAGAAAATTTAGTATTTGCACACAATGGAACATTATCCAGTCATTAAAACAGAAGGAAATCCTGCCTTATATGACAATGTCAATGGCTCTGGCATGATTTCATTTATAAGAAGTATTAACATAGTCAAATTTGGGGCACCCGGGGGGCTTAACTGGTTACTCATATGCCTTTGGCTAAGGTCATGATCCAGGGTCCTGGGATTGAGCCCCTGAGTCAAGCTCCCTGTTCTTTGGGGAGTCTGCTTCTCCCTTTTCCTCTGCCATTCCCCCTGCTTGTGCCCACTCTCTCTAAAATAAATGAAAGAAAGAGAGAAAGAGAGGGAGGGAAAGAGAGAAAGAAGGGGGAGATGAGGAGATATTCAATGAGTATAGTGTCAGACAAGTAAGATAAATAAGTTCTAGAGATCTGCTGTACAATATTGTGCTTATACTTAATAATACCGTATTGTGCACTTAAAAATTCACTAATAAGATAGATCTCAAATCAGTGTTCTCACCAGAATAAAAAAATAAAATAAAACTGAAAAATTTTAATACCTCTTTATAGATTGAAAATTACAATAAAATATGCTATATTTTAAGGTAAGGAAATATTTCAATTAACATCTGCATATCAAAATCATAACCAAATATCACCTCATATCTGTTAGAATTGCTATTATTAAAAAGATTAAAAAATAACAAATAGCAAAAATATGGAGAAAATGGAACTCTTGGACACTATTGATGGGAATGTCAATTGATACAGCCACTATGGAAGACAGTACAGAGATTCTTCAAAAAATTAAAATAAAAACACCATATAATCCAGCAGTTGAGCTTTTGGTATTTATCCAAAGAAAATGAAAATACTAATTCAAAAAAATATCTGCACCCTCATGTTTATTAATGTATTATTTACGATAGCCAAAAAATGGAAACAATCTAAATGTCTATTTGTCAATTCACATATAGATATGAATATTATTTATCCTTATAGAAGAAGGAAAGGAAATCTTAACATTTGTGACACATGAATGGACCTTGAGGGCATCAGTTAGACAGGGAAAGACAAGTACTATATGATCTCACTTGTATGTGGAATCTAAAAATAAAGGCTCATAGATAGATAAAGAGAATAGATTGATGGTTGCCAGAGCTGCTGGGTAAGGAGTGGGCAAAACAGGGTGAAGAGGGTCAGAGGGTACAAAATTCCAGTTACAAGATTTAAAAATTCATAGTATAACATGGTGACTATAGTTAATGATACAACATTGTATATTTGTAAATTGCTAAGAAAGTAGATCTTAAAAATTCTCATCAGAAAAAAAAATTAACAACTATGATGACCACGCTAACGATTTATTGTGGTGATCATTTCATAATATATACAAATATTGAATCATTTTGTTGTATACTTGGAACTCCTGTAATGTTAAATATCATGTATATCTCAATTAAAATTATATATATATAATGGGAGGACAGTGGCAATGTCTTAGATTTTGAGAATCTCTTAATATAAAGATGAGATAGCTAGATTCTCACAATTATTTCTGCATTCAGTCCATTATGTTTTTTTATAGTTCAAGTATATGAAGAAAATCTCTTCCTAATACAGATAAGTAATTTGAAAAGTTAAAAGTATTCTAAAAACTGTTTCAGATAATCGTGGATGTTTTCCTTTGATATAATGTCAAAACTTGACAAGTGGTAGCTTTTTTTTTTTAAGATTTTATTTATTTATTCATGAGAGGCACAGAGAGAGAGAGAGAGAGAGAGAGGCAGAGACACAGGCAGAGGGAGGAGCAGGCTCCATCGAGGGAGCCCAACGTGGGACTCGAACCTGGGGATCCGGGACCACGCTCTGAGTCAAAGGCCACTGAGCCGCCCAGGCGTTCCGACAAGTTGTAGCTTCTTAAAGGTTAATTTCAATAAGGAATCTGAAACCATATTAGTGTACTTTTTATAATTGGTTACTTTAAAATTCATTAGTCTATTTTATGCTTTGAATGGATCTTTTTCATATGAATGGTTTTATAGCATCCTTCATTGGTCATTTAAGAAAATATCAGTCCACAGAATTATGTAGCTCTTCCAATATATAAAAAACCATATTCAAAATGAATTAATGAATTGTGTAGTTTATAAGTAGACATAAAATATATAATATATATATTATAAAATATATAATAATATATTTTTTGAAAGTAGACTGTAAGAGAAGTATTGAAAATTTCATCCGCAAGTATAGTTTTATCTATTTACCTTATCAATTCTATCATTTTTAGCTTTATGTAAAATATATCTATTAGGTTCATAAAAATTCTGATTTTTATCTTTTTTATAAATATCTCCTTCTGTCATTATAACATTTTCTTGTCTATGATAATTTTTCCTGTTCTAAATTCTACTAAGCCTCTTAATTACTATGTAATATGAATGTTACTTCCCTAGGTATCTTTTGTATAGTGTTTTGGGTAATATATTTCCTTGGCTTATTTAGATTTAAACAATGATTTTATTTTAAAAGTGATTTTCCTGTGGAAAACATAGTTCAGTCTTTTTGTAGTTCATGACAATTTCTGCCTTATACTCTTGAGCTTAAACCATTTATATATAATACTCCTATCACCATGATTGAGCTTAAACTGCTCTTTGTTTTCTATTTTTGTTTTTGTTCTTTGCTTCAGTTTTTGCATTTTCAGCCTTTATTTGGATTAATTTAATGCCTTTTAGTATTCTGTTTTATTGCTACTATTGGTTTAGTAATTATCTCTCTGTTTTTTCTTCCTGTTATTGCTCTAGGGTTTACAAAATGCATGTTTTTTAAAGAAACATACATTTGTTAATGTCAAATAAATATGATAATATAAATCAAAGACTACTAGTAATATCAAAATTTGATTAATTAAAAAAGTTACATTTATAAATCATCCTTATTTGTACTACATTCATTTTTGAATATTTTGTTAAAATATACTATTCCTGGGCAGCCCCAGTGGCTTAGCAGTTTAGTGCTGCCTTCAGCCCAGGGCATTATCCTGGAGATTCGGGATTGAGTCCTATGTGGGGCTCCCTGCATGGAGCCTACTTCTCCCTCTGCCTATGTCTCTGCCTCTCTCTCTCTAGCTGTGTATCTATAAATAAATAAATGAAATCTTTAAAAAAATGTTAAAAAATAAAAAAATAAAATAAAATATACTATTCCTTACCCTAGGAAGTTATTGAAGCCTTGAAGTGCATATTTTCACAAATTTCAAATTAGAGTACCAATAAATACTAATTACACTTAAATCATTTTATTAATATGTAGGCTTATTATAATAGTCCTATTACCCATAAAATTCATTTTTTAAAGTGGTATGTTTTGTCAGAGGTCTATTCCAAACAAAATTCATTTTATTCTAAGTAAGATTCTACAGAATTGTGCAGTAAATTTCTGACAACTTTATCTGGGGCTGACAATGAGGCAGTGGTTGTAGCAAACATCAAAAATTATTTTGGACCTGAGCTTAAGTGACAGACCAAAATTGTTTGAGTCCAGGCCAAAGCTGTGCTCAGATTTGTATAAGTGAAAGATATAAGAAGCAGTGATTAGAGAGGGAAAGAATAAGAATAAGCGAACCTGAATTAAACTGGAACGCAGAGAGTGACATTAGAGTACAGAATTAGAAGGCGGAATGAATGCAAAACAAAGACTTCTCAGCATTGTCAAGGAAGTCACTGAAATATTCTCTCGGTGGGACATTTGTAGAAATAGCTAGCCTTGTACTAATGGAATAACAATGCATAAAAGCCATAAAAAAAGAACAAAAGGTGCAACTTACCAGAAGATATATGCTCAGTATGTAAAACTCAAGGAAAAATATGGCTCTGACTACAGGCTTTAAAAGGTAGCACATCGATCTCCGAATAGGGAAGAAAAGCAAATAATTCAGAGTATTTCTTCTGAACAGATAAAACAAAGTCACAAGAAAAAAACATGTTTTTCTACTATTTCCATATGGAATACTATGGAAAGAAACTAGAAAATAGAATGTTTTTACATTGTATATATTAAGAAGAGATATACCTCCAGCTACTTAGGTCTTTATGTTTTTAAAGAAGTTCATTTCTATACAGACCAGTGAGATCACATGTGAAATATGAATAAAATCTATCTCTTTCCTTAGATGTGGAGAAAATAAAACAAAAAGTGGCTAAAATAAGGATTAACAGGGGAGCCTGGGCAGCTCAGCTGGTTACGTGTCTGACTCTTGATGTCAGCTCAGGTCATGATCTCGGGGTCATGAGATTGAGACCTGTGGAGGTTCTCTGTGCTGGGCATGGAGCCCGCTTGCAATTCTCTCTCCCTCTCTGTCTGCCTCTCTCCCTCACTTGAATGTTCTCTCTCTCAAAAAAAAAAAAATTAACAAATTATATAAATACTGAAATTTTTTTTATGGATAGACATTATTGTCAGTGACTATTCCTTATGTGACGAAGTATATCACTGATTAAGGCAAACAAAAAGTGAATGCCTACTGGCACCTGGTGACCATAGCTGATTTCTAATGTAGTTGAATTCACTACATGCATCGTGACTAATCACTGGGGTGGGTGTTTTTTTGACACAGTTTTTAGACACCATTTGTTTTCCATAACTCTTATTTTCATTTTCTGTGTAACAGTCTATGGAAGAACAGCTTCAGACCACTTAATTGTTGTTCCTACCCATTCAGTGGCCTGAGCAATGGGACCTGTGGCACAGGCTTCAGCCACAAGCTGAGCACGCCAATCTTCAGTAGGAAACAGCCAGGTAGGCCACCTGCATGCCTTCAGACCGGTCTGCTACCCCCAAATTCTTCCTCAGTCATACAGCATTTTCAGCAGTGGCCTGCTCTTCCTTTTCAATGTCTTCAAGATCTCTGGAGAAGTACATATCAGGCACGACCTTCTGTGTGTGCTGCCACATATGCACAGAACTTCCTAGGCCAGCATCCACCACATCAGACCCACTGAGTCAGCTCACTTATTGCATGGGATGACAAAGTCCACAGACAGCGGAGGCAAGTGTGTGTTATACAAAGCACTGGTAAGCAGATTAACAAAAGCTGCCTCTGTGAGGGGCTGATGCCTCAGCCCTGGCATCAGTTACCACCAGAAATTACGGCTCCCAGAGGCCTCTTGATCTAATTAGTGAAATTTCCAGGAGTGAAGCAGCCAGGAGTAGGAGCAGCTCCAGGACAGCAACAAACTTTAGCACAGCTCACAGGCCAGTGTTCCTGGAGAATATTGTAGTCAAACAAACGTGAATTTGCTCCTTGGCGAGTCACAGATAGAAACCACACTGGGTGAGTTGTCACGCAAAGGAAATTTTGCAGCAAATAAGTAGACTTCAGAGAAACACTTCCCAAGCTGTGACCACGCCCCGCCCCCCCCGCCTGCCCCCTGAGCAAGGGTGGATAGGTTTCTATTATTTAGGGTTGGAATGAAAAAGGGAATCCTTATAGAAGCAAGCATAAGGATGCTCATGTCCCTTAAGGAAATATATATATGTTGGGTGTTATGTAATTGAGGCTTGTGCTCCTCCTTGGGCAGAGATTTTAATATTACAATGAAGTAAATGTAGTTGATGGTCATTCTGGAGGTCATTCCATAGTTCAACTACACAAGCGTGAGTGGAGGGAGTATACTCAAACTGCTATGGGTGGTCTGGGCTGGCTAGACATCTTGCCAGGACAGTTGCTCTTACTTGAGGGGTGGTTTCATTTTCCATTGGCCTGAGTTAAGAGATAAGCTGGAAAGGAGGGCTTAAGGAAAAATGTGGGACAAAGGTCAGTGAGTACAATCATGTGGGCAGTAAAGGTCAGGTCTTGTTCTAGAAGGTGACAATATGATCCTGACATCATTCAAGATTCCCATGGCAATAATAGCATGAGCTGCCAGCAGACACTCCAAGATTCCCTTCAGATTCATGATGTAAATGTCATACTTTTCCTTTTGTTTAGATGTACTGTTCCATTTGGAGGTCAAGGTTGTCACTACCTTGGGTTGGATTCCTACTATAGGGATTTGAGGACATCCTCTTCCTTCATTTTCAGGACATCAAGAGCTCTGGACATTCTGAAAGTTGCCCTTTGAGTTACAATGTGAACCCAGAACAGCACTGTATAGACCTCTCTCTAGGTAACACAGAAAAGCTTGAAACTCTAATTTTGAAAGCCCTTGTATACAAAGTTAAAAGACAAACCACAGATTGGGAATAGATACCTGCAATGCACTTAACAAAGATGCATTGATGTGAAGAACATAAATAGAACTACTACAGAACAAATAGTAAAAGACCAATTATAAAAAAAAGGATATATAGGGTGCCTTTTTATCTGCTTTTTAAAAAATATTGCCACATGAAAATGGGGCAACAAAAAATGTTTGTGCCAATTGTTAAAACATTTTTTTCTGTCTTTCATCTACTTTTGTCTGAAAGTTTGGTGGATACTCAAAGGAATAAATTATATATATATATATATATATATATTTTTTTTTTCTGACTTTATTCTGTTTCTCCCTTAAGAGAAAGCATTGTAGCCCATTGTAATTTATTATATTATATTTGCATTGGCCAGACCTGGTTAAGAGATGTTAGAACTTGGAAAATATATTGCTGAAAATAGAGACATATGATTAAATCAACTTGCTTTTCTGTTTTCTCTATACTCTTATTTATACATATTGAAATGGACAAATGCATTGGTGTGGCAATGAGAAACTCATTGTAAAATATTCAAGATAATTTAGTCTTAAAATCTTTTTACTTTTATTTGTGGATGGGTTCAGGGTAGAAAGAATTCCCATCATTGCTCAAACAGATAATTTTCTAATGTTTAACAAAAGGTAAGCAACACTTGTTCTAGTTTGTGACTGTAGCAGAGTAAAGTATGTTTATGGGCAGTCCATTTAGTGCTCAAGAGCAAGATGAGGGCAGGAGGACATAAATTCTGTTAAAAAAGAAACAAGCCCAAAATGGAGTCCTTGTCCACAACAGAAAACCAAGATTTAATTGCTGTTTCGACCTATCTCAAGAATATGACCTTTAATAGTCAATCTGAAATTTCCTGATCACCATTAGTGAAGTCACCTGTATCATAAGAACCCTGCCATTCCTTTTCTACCCAGAAGATGTCTTGACCTGAAACAATCCTTTCTTTTCTCTTGCAAATAATTCCTTGCCCCCTTTCCTCCTATAAAAAGCTTCCATTTTGTACAACTCCTCAGAACATCTCTCTACATGCTAGATGGGATGCTGCCTAATTCGTAATGGCTTTGGGATAGCTGTAATAGTAGCTGGAAACAGATAAGAGAATTTTCAATGCCCTTTTGAAGCTTTTAACACCAATTGCTGGGGAAGTATATTTTGCAAAACTGACTCTAGACCCTATTTCTTTCTTTTATGCTGCTATATTCCATGGGATTTGATTTGATATTTGGACAAATTTAATTAGGTATTGGGGGAGGAAGAAGGGGTGAAAAAGACCTCCCTTTCTCTAAGTAACATTTTGTTTTTCTGACTTTTCCACATTCTTCAGACATCTTTTCCAAAGGTTTTATTTGAAAAGTACTTTTATTTTGCTTTATTTTTGTTAAAGGTTAGTAGTACTCTAGAAAATTGAAAATTCAATAACAGCTGTAGGGGAACAGAATGTCACCCCAAAATATGCCTCTTTGGCATCAGGATTATTTTGAGCTGAATATTTTTTGAGCTGAATATTTTTTTTTCAAACAGTAGACAGGAAAAGCTCTGAAAATGACATTTATAATTACAAGAAAAATCTCCATTTGGAAGGGCCTCTCCCCTCTATACCAAAAGAGCATGACTCTAAATCTCTCAAAACTATTTATGGAGAAGGCAATGACTTCTATCTGCACAACTTTGCCCTTGTTTACTGTGCTTTCTCTGATAACCTCTCATACCTGGCTCCAACAGCCTCCACTCCAACATATTTTGTTTTTAGGTGAGATGGTATTTAAGGTGATCACTTGGGCCAATTTGGGGAGTTACTCATTTTCCTGGGTATTTTCCATATATACAGGAGTATGTATGTTACTAAAGTTCTGTTCTTCTCTTGTTAATCTGTCTTCTACCACAGAGGGTGTTTCAGCCAAGAACCTAGAAAGGCAGAGGGAAAATTATTTTTCTTCCCTTACATAGCATAGGATGAAAAGAATACTTAATAAGAGAAGGAAATCAGCAGCCTTTGTTTCATCAGTAGAGAGATCTCATTTCAAAAATCAATTGTTTTGCATATATATCTGTAATCAGCATTTCTTTAACCTGAAATTCTTAATGAATCTTTAAGAATATTGCTATCTTGTGATTTAACTGGCAGAAAGATGCACATGGTAAACAAGCTTCCTTTGTTTGCTTGTATCTTTGATAAGACAAAAGGATTTTTGCATTTTGCATTTGTTTTAAATTTAGTTTTCCACATATTTTGAATTTTGGTACTGTTGATTTTTTAAAATAGTCTACAAAAGGATCTCTCCTGAGGCATTTATATTATATTTTCTTATTAATGTAGTCATTAGTATTCATCAAATCAGTATTGGAAGATAGTCTTTAATTGACAAAGATTTTGGTGCAACACTAATTAGAATTGAAATTTTTTAAAGAAAACTGGGTAATTACAGTTCAACACAAAATGAGAAATGAATTGAAGCTAAAGGAGTCAAGGAGTTTGATAGTTTTATGCGCTAATTCAAGTTACTAGACGGGGAAGAAGCTGAAAACACACAGCTGATAATGACTCTCAGCTTAAAAAGCATGCCTAATCATTAAATACATATGAATAAAAAATAGTAAACCAAAATCTAAGCATATCATCATTTCTTTTAATATCTTTCTTAACTGAAACCATAATATACCTGAAAAGTTGTTTCTTTCTCTTTTTTTCCTCCATCCTAAGCAGTCTCTTATATTCTAGACTTTTGGATTTTATTTAGGAGAAAGTAATTAAAATACACACAATATACATATTGAAGTATTAAAATAAAATAAAAATCAGCACTAACTGACATATATTCTCACTTAAAAATAAATGTAAAACAAAACTAACACTTAGTAAGCATTTCTATGTTCTAAATAATATGTACAAACTGACTTGTATGATAAATTTTGTAACATCACTATTATAACCTTAACATTAAAAATGAGGAACCTAAGGACAAAAGAGGTTGAAAATTTGCCCAAGATTATCCAGTGAGCAAATGACTCTCAAAAACCTATATAATCTGGCTCCAGAAATTATATTCCAACCAGTATGCTATTTTGTTGTAACCACTGTACAATACTAGTTTTCAATGTATTACAATAGTGATTTTTTTGCATACAAATATTGATAAAAACACCTTTGACATGTATTTCCTATTTTCATTTTAATCAAACAGTAACCTTCATAGCACCACAAGGCAAACTGTTGAAACTCTTCAAATTTGTCTTTCATTATTTTCCAGTAGAATCTGATATATGTAAGCACTTACTGACTAAAGTGTTTCTATATATTAAGGTATTTTTCCATATCATGTTGCTGTGGACTCAAATAAAATAGGTGAGTTTCTACATTGTGTTGTCCTTTTTGAGAAAAGAAAGAAAGAATCTTTTTTTTAAGCAGTATATTTAGGTGGCATTGTCTGTGGAGTTTTGTGAATCTTCTATGGTCCAGCCCTCTGCTATGCTAGGGAAGTTCAAAAATCCTTAGAGGATTAAGTCTATTATAATAAATATTCTCTCACTCTTCCATATAGGTGACCTATTTTTTTTCTTTCTCTCTTCATTTCTCTTCCTTCTTCCCTGATATCTAATTCCATATTTTCTCCTACTTTGTCTTTCTTTCTCTACTACCATGTCTCTTAGTTCCTATGGTAGATATACAGTTTCTGTCTCATTTCAAACTACATGCAAAAGTATGACAGAAATCGTTCCAAGATTAAATTTTGTCCTGAAGTATAATTATTATGCAGAGCTATGTTAACAAAAGCTAGCTTTGATGCTAAAAACTTCATATTTGTGAAAGAATTTGGATATGCATTTTCTTATTCATTCCTTATAATACTCTAATAAATAAACACTTTCAATGAAGAAAATGAATAGATTAGGTGATGGCCCATGGCCTCAAAGTTTGTAACTAGACAAAAAGAACCTAGCCCCTTAACAGTGCCTCAGCCTGCGATTTCTCTGACATGCTGTTCATGGGCGCAACAGGTAAACTGAATGGGATTGATGTAAATTCAAATTGCTACCATGTGCTATGTACTGTTGGTGTTCACAAAGAAATATGCAATATTGCCTGCCATGTAATTAGGAGCCAACAATATTGACATGTACTTCTCAAAAAGAGTACAGCTTGAGTGAGTGTACAGTATGGTATACAGTAGTTTTCAGAGTCGTTTGGAATCCTTGCACCAAATAGTTCCATCAATGATGCTCTTCAGGTCCTGAAATTAGAGTCACTATTTTCAGGGTTGAAGACTTTTTGGTCTTTGAGAGGTTCCCATGTCCCTACATGCATTAAAAAGACATACTAAATTTTTTCATAGACGGCTAGGACTTTAGTGTATACAACATGAGATACACACCTGGTGGATGACAACATGAGATATACACCTGGTAGATGACAGAAGCACAACATAGAAAGGATGGGATGAGGGAGTGGAGTCCCAGTTTATCATACTTTCAATTAGTGCTGGTTTAGTTGCCAGTCTTGTTTCATCTTTGACAGTTCTCATCAAAGAATAACAAGATTCCCTCTTAGAGAATTATATAACTCACTTGCTCTCTAACTCACAATCAATATCAGTTGTTCTTCCAAATTATTTCTCTCTTGAAATTGTCCTATATTCCTATAAGCTCCTTGTTTGGGAGTGTTCTTATTTCAAGGACTGAGCAGTTCAATGGCCAGGAGTTTTGCCTGTTAGATTTCTCATTCAGGCTTATCTGTGATGCAAGTTTTCACATTAATTGACTGATTGATGCTATTATACATTAATTTAAAGGACACTTCCTTTGATACAGTCTATTACTTAGAAGGGAAGATGAATAAATACTGTCTTCATCATATCAAAATGTATTCATTTAGAGAGAGAGATTTTTTAAGGTATAGAACTCAATAAAATTATACAGTACTATATCTTCTAAGCCATTTTGTCACCCAGATGGAAAGGCTTATGCTTCTTTTGTGATGCTAATTGCTTCCTATAATATTGTCTATCACTGGTGCTTTCACCTACTACATCATTAGGCAACTAACTTCAGCTAATCTCATCATATAATTTAATCCTTGATGTGAATGACTGCAACAATCCTGATGCATTAACTGACAGTCTAGATATGGTTAGGCTTGTCAGACTTGCAGAATTTAAACCTAAACAGCTAAACATATCCTTAGATATAATCTGGAATAACCACATACTACATACAGAGATAATTAGGTTCCAAGTGTCTTCCTAAGATTATTCATTGACAAGAAAAGAACCTCTTTCTTAAATTACCAATTCTTGGCCATTTAATTCAATTAACAGCTCATAGGAGGTCTTTAAATTCCTAAAACCAAAGACTTTCATAGAGACTTCGGATGTCATGATGATTTAGAGGGGGCATTGGAGAAAAGGAAAATATTTTTGACTAAAACAGTTTTTTTTTTTCAATTAAAACATTATTTAAAATCATACCACAACAAAACTGCCCTGCTGTGACTAAGTATCAGGAGGAGGGTGTGATGTTAATTTAATTAGTTTCTCCTTTTTTTTTTTTTTTTTTTTTTTGAGACTTTACCAAGAACACTGTCCTCATTTGGGTTAGTGAATTGCCCAAAAGCTGTATCTAAGTGTTAATGAATTTATTTAATTTGATATGATATCTAAATGCAATTAAAGTAGTGTTTCGATAGAAGACTCCCCAAACACCTGACTAAAGATTAAACCATTGGATTTCCTGACCCTCACTCTCTGGGGTTAGGAACTCAATAGGATACAGGAAAACAAATCTTTGAGTTTCCTAAATAAAAAGGGATTTTGTATTTCAATGTAGACTTGGCATTTAACTGGTTATTCTCTCTTAAATAGAAAATATGGTCTCTGACATTAAAATGAAAAGTCTGCACACATAATATTATTTGCACTACAGTAAAATGTTTTGTTGTCAAGCATTACAAATTCAGATTGCATGGCTTCCTTATAGAGTCTGTACTTCTCTCTCTGATCAAATACTTCTATACTGAATGTCACTTTAAAGACGCCAACATTTGAATCTTTGTGTATTCTCCTAGCTGCTAAACAAACTTCAGAAGCAAAGCAAAGCAGTGACCTTGAAATGTCCCCTTTACCACAATAAAATCACGGTTAGTTTTTCTGTGGTAGAGAGTTTGCAAGATGTAGTATTTCTCTTTTATATCTGGATCTCAAATCGGATGCATTTTCTCTGAAAACATCATTTTAAATGAGTTTAAAAACACTTTTTTGAAAAATAAAAAGGAACCTACTTTAGACTCTTTTAATTTATGCCCAAAGCAGCAAAGGTAAGAGTTCAGCACATAATTAGCTTAAAATATACCCTAGAACATATCTGACTCATCATGCTTTAATGAGTCTCCATAAGTAGATGATCTCTGCAAAAATAAAACAGAATACTGATTACAGAGGCCTTGACTCCTACCTGAGTAGAAAAACCTGTGAGGTGTATCACTGGAGAAAGTTTAAATGTCACAGAACAGAAATGAAAACAAAACTTGGCAATTTAATTTTCTTGACTTGCCAATGTGTAAGAAAGATCTGAATCAATAGGAATTTAGTATGTAGGCAGAGAAATAGTTTCTTCTTGTCACATAAACTAAAAAAAATATTCAATTTTTGTTAGGAAAAAAAGATGACATGTCTCACCTACATCTCAGAGTGGCATATTGTATGAAAGAAACTAGAAGTAAAAATATTTGGTGCTTATACATAGTCATGATTTAATGTGGCACAATTGATTCTACATTTAAATCCCTTTGTTAGGCAATGTTTGCATAATTCTTTAGGTAGAAAATGCAGTAATATGCATTAGCTCATTAGTATACCTATTTCCTATGCAGCATTAAATGCTGGTACTAAGAACTTTGAAAATTTTAGCATATTATGTTTAAAAACTATTTTTTTTTATTTCTGACGTGTGTGTGTGTGTGTGTGTGTGTGTGTTTGTGTGTGTGTGTGTGTGTGTGTACAACTATCCATGGGAAATTTGAAACTCCAAAAATAGAGAATAAAAGAAAGTGACGGGAGAGAGAAATGTAGACAAAATAAAAATTATGAAAATTATTAATCTTTGATTTTTTTTTTACCAACTTTGCTTAGCAATCTGGAAAACTATTTTATGTCAAACATTAGAGGATATGACCCAGGAGGTGAGATTCAGGAATGTGGTCTCATAAGCATGTGTAAGACATCTGTTTGGGATATAGAGGCTTTTTCCTCTCCATGGAAAGGAAAAAGTAACGAAAGACAAATGTATTAATTATAAAGTTGATGGAATTTTTGTTCTCTATTCCTCTGACAGCTGGGAAAGGGGATTTT
Organism: Vulpes vulpes; assembly: GCF_048418805.1. Lineage (NCBI taxonomy): Eukaryota > Metazoa > Chordata > Mammalia > Carnivora > Canidae > Vulpes > Vulpes vulpes. Next base: position 101,578,757 of record NC_132784.1, on the reverse strand, counting down.
AAGTAAAAGAGATGATTTTAATATTCCCTAACAAGGGTATTAACAAACAAGGGAACATAGAATTTTATTCCCATGTATTGTTTATCTTTGAAGGAAAATTACACTGATAACTAGCAATAGGGATGCCTGGGTGGCTCAGCGGTTGAGCCTCTGCCTTCGGCTCATGGTGTGATCCTGGGATTCTGGATCGAGTCCCACACTGGGCTCCCTGCAGGAAGCTTGCTTTTCCCTCTGCCTATGTCTCTGCCTCTCTCTGCGTCTCTCATGAATAAATAAATAAATCTTTAAAAAAATAACAAGCAGGAATATGAATATTACAATAGGTATAAGATTATTGCCATTTCAGCTCAATCTAGAAAATAATGTCAACTGATCTAATTACTTTTTTTCCACCAATGGTAATGTCAAAATCTTAGACAGAAACAACAAAAAAATCAGTATATTGAATCCATAATTAAACTTTATAAAACATTTTGAGTTACTACTACCTACTGGGGACACTGAAAGATACATAAGGCCCAAGAAGAAAGATATATAAAGCCCAAGTTCACCTGCCAACAAAGGAGTGGCATAATCAAATAAATTATTATAAATTATAATTAAATTTTATACGATTGCAGAGGAAGAAGTCATTAATTCAGGGCAAGTCAAGAGTGTCAAAGAATTTATAGAGAAGTGGACATCTGTACTATTCCAATGTTTGAAAAGGACTTTGATTCAAAGTTAGGGAGGAAGGAAATCATTCTAAGCATTCGTGGTAGGATGTAATATATCAAGACTAGGTATGAGGAATAAAGAATTATGAAGGGAATGTAGTTGTGGTGAGAAAATAGAACACAGAATTTATTAAAATAGTAGCAGGTGTTTCAATGATTTTTGTAAACATTGGTCAACTAAAAATGGAAGGCAAGCAACTGGGAAGTTCGTGTGCTTCTCTTTTCCCTTAGCAGCATTAATGATGGGATGCTGCTGGGAATTAAGATGGAAGAAAAGACTACAAATGATGGCCAATGTTCTCATGAGATGTATGACATTGTGAAGTGGCATGGGGAATAGTTAGATGACATGAGGGTATTCTGGTGTATATTCTCCTACCTCCTGATATTTAAAAATCCTCTAAGGATTATATGGAAAGTCATGAAAAATTCTGTAGAAACCCAGGAGGTCTCTTAGCAAGGATTATGGGCAACAGTTGGCTCAATGCAATGGTTCAGGAGAAATCAATAACAGTAAAGTGAGGCATAACGGGGTTCTTTTTTAAAGATTGTATTTATTTGTTTATGAGAGACACACAGAAAGAGGCAGAGACATAGGCAGAGGGAGAAGCAGGCTCCCTGCAGGGCCTCTGATGTGGGATTCCATCCTGGGACTCCGGGACCACATCCTGAGGCAAAGGCACATGCTCAACCACTGAGCCACCCAGGTGTCCCACATAATGGGATTCTGAAGGACATTTAGAACATGATAGAAGATAGGCAACGGGAGAGGCTTAAAATTTGCTTATTAACAAAGGGTGACCTTGAGGTCATATCTAGATTTTCCTGACTTCATGTTTTGAGATAAACTTTTTAAAGATTTTATTTATTTATTTGAGAGAGATTGAGAGAGTGAGAGCATGAGCAGGGGGAGAGGCAGAGGGAGAGGGAGAAGAAGCAGACTTCCCACTTAGCAGACTTAAGGCTCAATTCTAGGACCCTGAGGTCATGACCTGAGCCAAAGGCAGATGCTTACCCAACTGAGCCATCCAGGTGCCCCGAGATAAACTTTTAAAAATAAAGTTGTTTTATGTTTCCAGAAGCTATAAGATCCTAAGTACAAAAAGAGAATAATTGTGATAAGATTTTAAACAAAGGCATCAATTTATTATCGTCTCTGCCTCTTTTCTAACCAAATGAGGTCTAGTATTTTCCTCTTAAAATCTGTCCTGATTTTCGCAGCCTGCATCAGTATTCCATTGTCAGAACACCTGCAGTCTGATTTGTTTGCATTGTCTTACACAATCCTTAATAAGTATGTGCCTGGAGATGGCATCTTCAGAGGTGTATTATACTTTTTTTACCTGCCTTGATTAAAGCAGTGCTGACTATATAAGAGCTATTCAGTAAAGGCTTTCCTCTTCTAATGTTGAAATGGCCTTAGGATAACAAGCTAATGACTGAGAGGTTGTAGGTTATACAAGAGCCTTATAACCTATTTCTTCTTCTGAAAATATCTATCCTTATGTCAAAAATGTTTTCCAAAGCCAGTGGATTCTTCTTTTTTGATTCAGAAAATTACATATACTCCAAATGCCCATGTATATCTATATATCTATATATACACATATATATGTAAGTTTAAATGGCTTGGTCAATTTTCTAAAATATTTGGAAACCTAGATGAACTGTATAGCTTCCAGTATGACTGCAGAAATAATGGCAGAAGAATAACTAATCTTCATTTAATTTTACTGGACATTAACAAAAGAAGAAAGGATAGTACATGAAATGGAAGTAAGTGGCTAGAAAACAAGAAAAGCTCTATTTTTGTGAACACGCTCACGGACCCACACTTGATTAAAATGATGAGTTCCCTGGGGTCCCTGGGTGGCACAGTTGGATGAGCACCCAACTCTTAGATTCAGCTCAAGTTGTGATCTCAGGGTGGTGAGATTGAGCCCTGTATCAGGCTCTACGCTTAGCACAGAGGCTGATGCCTTACTTTCGTTTTCTCTCTGCCTCTCCCCATGCTTGCTTTCTCTCTCTTAAATAAATAAATAAATATTTGAAAAGAAAAATATAAATTTCCTACAGGCAAGAAAACCAGACAAGATTCATGACCTGATGTTGACACAGTAGGGGAATTAGATTTAATTCAATAAATGCATATCAAGCTCTACTATGTGCCAGATATTCCTTTAATCACTGGGATACAGTAGAGAACAAGACAATAAATCCCAGATTTTACAAACTATATTTTAATGTCATACAAATATATAATTACAGATTTATAACAATTAAATTCCTTTATAAATATTCTATAATATATTTATATAGATGTGTGTTTATATACATCTATATTAAAGTCCACAGTATATATTAACTTGGATTACCTGGGTATTCAAAATTCCAATGTGATTTTTTTTTCTAATCATTTTGTGCTGGCCTTAGTTCTTCACTTTAAGAACTTAAAAATGTTGAGGATTTGCAAATTATATTACTTTTGTGGATATTATTAGCTGTGGGTATCACTGAAAGGAAACTATTTAATTAACTTGTGAATAAATTGATAGGTCCATAGAGTATTATCCCCCCTAACTATTTTGGGATCTGTCCTTGTCCTTCATTGTTCTTGAAACTTGTAGTTGAAAATATAGTCATTGTCTCTTTATAAAACCATACTTTATAGGATTACTTGCTAAAGAATTATCATTATCATAAATAAAAACATGTTTGTTGTAGAAAAAGAGCAAATGATTGTAAGAAGCCTTTGAATTAATCCACAAACATTTAGATTCATTATGGTGCTTTTGGTACTCAAGTTTGTTACATTTAATAAAGCCCATAAATTTGAGGAGAGGTAACTAGGAAACCTCAAAATAACTGCTTAACACATTTTAATCCGACTTTTAGATGGATGAGTTAATAAAATATTCAATTCTTTGAATCATTTCCTTGCCCCTTTTATAATTCCATACCAATTTTTCTAATTCTGGGATTTGGCTTTGATTTTGTTGATATTCATAGACATTTCTGTTGGGAGGAGGTTTTATATCTCACTGAAGTTTGAGTGGGCTATTTGTCAATCATACATTTCTACTACCCAGAATGCAGGATTCCTTACCAAAGAGTGCCTTGTGTTTCCTCTTTCCTGGCAAGGGACAGCCCCTATACTCAAGTATAGTACTCCAAATTGTCCTATGTATGCTAGACATTTCTTTACAATTTTTATGATTTTTAAATACAGCCAAAATTATTCAATATTTTTTATCAATGAGTGAGTGCCTGGATACTCTCCCCTTAAATAGTAGTGGGTTTGTGACTACTTTAACTAATAAGTATAGCAGAGATTCTAAATGTCTTCTGAGGTTGGGTTATAAAACCAAGTAGTATCCAATATTGTTTGCAAAAGCACTTGCTGTTGGAACTCTGAGTTTCTATGTGAGAGTCTGACTAAAAAGTAATACAAATATAATTTATTTATTATTTCATACAATTCTAATGTTACTCTAATAAAAATAGACTTCCAGTCATCCTTGCCAAGATACCACACTTGTTAGTGAAGCAGCCTCAGACACTCTGCCAACAGAACAACACCACTGACCTCCATCAACACCATATAGATCACATGGATTACCCATTCCAGATTTCTCTGAATTTCTGATGTGCAAAAAGATGTGATTTAATAAGATAATTGCTCTTTTAAACCACTGTTTGGAGTAGTTTCTCATGCAGCATTAGATAACCGAAATGCTTCCTATCAAACGTTCCTTGATTTATGATCCATTTAATTAGCTCTCAGCTTTTTAGTTGGAAGAATGTTACTTGCATACCCATATCATAAAACATCTAATCAGATATTAATTGTTGGTTATACAATTTTAATATATTTCCATCCCTCAAAATCATCCATATAAGAAAATGGGTAAATATCTGTAGTCTAGTTACATACTTCTAATGAACATAGTATAGCCATCAGAATTGGAGAAACAGAGAAGGGTTTGAGGCAGAACATTCTAATGAATCCTTAAAATGACTAATAAATGAATTTGTCCAAACTTGTATACATCTAGGATTAAATTTTTAACTAAATTCAAAGAACACCTATTCTACTTCCTGCAAGAGCATATTTTCTATAGTCACTGGAATTTCTTTCCAAAATAAAGTAACACATTTTGAGTAAATAATTAACGTCTGGGCTGGTTGGGGCTGATAAAGGCCTTTCTAGAATGATCTTAAACTCCCATAGCACTGTTTCCTTGGAAACAACAGAGCTCAAATAAATGAGAATGTAATATCAGCCTCATTCATCAAGCAAAACTACACCTGCATTAGGGAAAATATGAGTTGGCATCCAGGCCTGAGGCTTGCATGACTGAAAAAGTATTAATGATTGGTGGGAAATAGAGGACACAGGTTCTATCATATTGCTCTTGTCCATGACGGTTGTACATACCTTATTCGAGGGGAAGGCAAAGGAAACTGTGTACGTGGGTAGGTGCCAGGAATCCTGATGAAATGATGATGTACTTACTGTATCTACTGCTTGCGTTCTTCTATAAAATTAGGTAAATGAAGTGAACAATATTAGATTAAAAACTATTTGTGTCTTATAAGTCTGATTGCCCACTTGCATTTATAATCACAGTAGAGGTACTAAAATAATGAAAATGCCATTAATAATAATAATCATAGTTAATAACACACTGAGCACTTTGTATATGCCAAACACTCTTCTAAATACATTGCTATATTAACACATTTAGGAATCACAACAAATCTGTGTGTTAGGTACTACTTACCATCTACTGTTTTTATAGATGAGAAAAGAGAATCACAGAGGGATTAGTGGCTTGCTTACATCCCACAATAACCACAAAATGGCTGAATAAGGATTTGAATGTAGGCATCGTAGGTCCAAAATGCACACTTCATAAATGAGCATCTTGCCTCTTAAAATTCCAATAATATCTTACTAGAAATAGAAAACAGACATTAATATTACAAAGAATAGCTCCCAAATCTCCTGAGCAAGTGCTCTTAGCCAGGGAACTCACTTGGAGATAGAAGAGACATTAAGTCTTATGGGAAGCTGGATGATTATCCATAAAACATAATTTTGGGGGTAAAACATTGTGTTATTAAATTACTCTACCAAGTATAAATAGTGAAAGATATCGAGGTAAACGTCCTTAGGTACTTTATAGGCAAGGCCACACATAGGGGCCTAATAAATGTTTGGTGATGAGAAGATCTTTGCACAGATAGTGAAATGTGACTGATACTAGCAGGAGTAAGAAAAATGTTATGAACCAGGAGGAAATACTAGGAATCTGTTCAAGAGAAACAAATCTTCAAATCACTGGAGCAATGACCACAGGAAGAAACCAGATCAAGCAATTGAAGAGATATCGTATTATTTAATTAAGCTAGTAAGGTATAAGCAACTGTAACAAGTCACATTGATTGAAGAAGATATGCAATTAGGCTAAAAATTAAATGCCAGAATATGTAACATGACTATCTTATAACCACTTGATATGTTGCTCAAACATTAAATAGGGTAACACTTTTTAACCGCTGATTAACCTATGTCACATTACACATACAATATAAATTATCTGTGAGTGATGAATGATCTACAATCTAATGTTGTGGTTAGGTCAAATATGACTATTTCCAAAAATTAATTTAATAAAATTCTGGGAAACATAGACTCTATGTCATAGTTAATAGTAAATGTCAATCTGGGCATAATTGAACATTCAGCTTTCTGTCAGTCAAAACTAAAAATAATGGTGTGCTTCATGCAGCATCAGAGAAAATAAACACATATATGACTGGAGAAAAATAGCCAAGTAGATAATATTTGTGTTTCTAAAATACTACTATCCTTTCCCTGAAGATTATAGACGAGAGAGTATTAAACGTAGATGAAAAAGAAGCACTTCAGAGGTCACTGTAGACGCCCAACCTAGGGATGACTGCAGCAGTGAGGATGAAGAGAAGTGTCTGGAATCAAGAAGCATTAAAGGTAGAATCAGCATAACTCAGTGACTTAGAAGACCACAGGGGAAGGAAACACAGACGGTAAATGTGCCTCTTGAATTCTGGGATAAGCAACTAGCCCGTTAGTGTGGATGCTGCCGGACTGTATAAGCAGTGAGCTGTCCCCGGCACTCTGAAGATCTCGAAGGTGACTAATGTGTGGACTGTGTCAGCAAAGGGACTTGAAATCTAGTTTAGCTTATAAAGAGTACAAGGACTCTCCTGTTTGGGCTGCAATGCAGGGGACAGGTCACTAGATTAAGTGCATTCAGTTCCATTAACACAGTAAACAATCATTCATTTGCCATGACTACAGTAAGATAAAGACACTTTCTAGTTATTTGTTTTTGATTACTACTATTTCACATATTTTTGTTTTGAAAATACACTATACCTCTATATATGTTTATAATACTTTTTGTAGTTTCATAAAAATAAAAATTCATAAAGCCTTCCTTCCATTAGCTTTTTTCCCCCATCATACAGTGATGATGAATGGTTTGGATCTAAAGCTTTATTTGTAAAATTTATATATATTTATATATGTATATGTACGTAATGTTTCTTTTTCAGGTCACACTTTTCAAATGATTGGCACTTGGGATGTTTAAATAAGAGGCCTGGGGCTTCTATAAATATAGAAACAGAGCACAAATTAATAGCAATTTTTGTTATTTTCATTTATAAAAATGAAAATGTACGATAACATTTTAAAATGAGTTACTGCCTGTATTATGGAAACACCTTCTATTTATGGACTTGAGGGATAGATGAAAATCCTATCTTTTGAAGGTATACAAAATGTTATCTGTTTTAATTCAGACATTCACTAAGGCCCTACTTTGTTCCAGGCCTGTTGGTAGCAATGGAGAGAAGATGGGTAATAAAACAGACGAGGCCCCTGGCAGAGGCATAATTAAACAAGCCATTGTATTACAGAGCATTAGGCCTCTGAGAGAGGACATGAACTATTCCTGTCAGGGAAACAGCATGTGTCAAGGCTAGACTGTGCTTGGCTGATTTCAGAAAATGAAATGGAGTGCAGCCCCTCTGGGCATGTGAGAAGGTGTAAGTAGTGGGGCCGAAATGGGAGGAAGCCAAAGCATGAAATCATGGCCAGGTGATGAAGAGTCTTACGAGCCAAAGGTGTATTTGAACTGTCCCATTTGGGCAAACGGTACCTTTTCACAGATGTTACATGAGGGAGGGACATGTGATTTCTGTGTTTTAGGAAGGTCCCCTCTGGCTACAATGTGGAATGTAGGTTGGGAGGGAATAGGTATGAGAAACAAAAGGAGATGCTGCAGGCAGTTGCAGGAATTCAGGCTAGAAATGGATGTCACCTGCTTGAGAGAGATGGTGACAGGAACTTAAAGACCTAGAGGGCTGAGGTGGGATAGGAGAACAGCTTGATGATAGATTGCTGAGGGGTGGGTGGTGGAGGGGGGCGGAGACCAGATGACACTCAGATTTCTAATCAACCAAAATATTTAATTATGCAGTGCAAATAGCATGTGCATAATCTCTTCTTTTAAGTTTACTGGCATTATACAGATTTATTCACATAGATCAAGGTACTACATTCCTTCTTTAGTCTACAAATACCTCCTAAGCCTTACCACTAAGTGCACTGGGGATGTAGCAGTGAGTGACCAAAAAAGCTTTTGATGTGCCAGTATGTTGAAGAAGATGTATGTAGATCCTTGAATTCTAATATACTAATTGAATTCCTGGTGACTCTGTGGTAGAGCTGTAAAAAGCGCAGGCTGTGAACACAGTCAGGTCTTGAACTCTAATTCTTCCACTTGTTGACTGTGATGTTAATTAAATTATTCAAACTCTAAGCATCCATTTCCTCATGAATAAAAGGGAAATGATAATTCTATCTCAGGTTTTGAGATTTTCAGTTAAATTTGTTGCCATAAAGTTATTTTCATTCCTTCTGCCCCTCAGAATACAACAAAAACAACAAGAATGATCAAGAGATTAAGAGAATGGAAGAGAGGGAGAAAGAGAAAGGAGAAGGACAACTTCCAATGAGACAAGGAAACTATCTCATTGCCTCATCACATATTTTGAAAAAAGTAGCTGCTAGACACAACGATTTTTGTATTAAATGATAAACGATGCCAAGAATTGACACATACTTCAGGATTTTGGAAAGGTTCTGTGTTATACATCTCTAATTCTGAGATATTTAGTGCTCAAAGGCAGATCTGACGATCTGACCTCAGAATGAGAGAGTAGTATAGTAGAGACCCAGCTCAACTCCTAGAGAGGGGCGGGTAGAGCTAAAGAAGAAATGCCTCTCTACTGTCTGTAACAGCCTCTCAGCTGAGGGATTGGCCTTGACCAAAGGCAGGGTGATGTAGGAAGGAGAAGCTGTGGGAGACAGACATTCTAATAGGTGCGGAAACTATGTCCCCAAAGCAGGGAATGATGAAAACGGAGATCTGTATGATAGGGCACAGGGCAGGACAGAGGCGATGAAAGGGTATTGAGAATCTTTAAAAAAAAAAAAAAAAAAAAAAAGAATTAAAAAAAAGACACTGCAGTTGAAATTTTGGCTGAAATAATTCACTTTCACAAACGTCACTATAGGATTTAACATATCTGAGATGTCTTTGGAATCAAGAGCTCCAATTCCTTGGGGTTCTTTTTCTTTTCTTTTTAATTAGCATTTAAAACATATGCAGAAAATAGCAGAAAACATACACTTACACTCTGACGAATGCTTCTAAAGCAAACATCCAGGTAAGCATCCAGTGAACACCAGGTTGAGAAATAGAAAATTGTCTGCAGCCGGAAGCTCCAGCTCTCTCTTTTTCATCATTTATCCGTCCTTCGTCCTTGCCAGAAGTCCTACATGCTAATATTTATGAGAAGAATTCCCTTCCTTTTCCATAGCTGTGACACTTCTCTATGTTCTCTCTACACAATGTGACTTAATTCCGTCTATTTTTGAACATTATGCAAATAGATCATATTATACGCATTCGTAATGTCAACATTATGTTGTTAACATTCATCCATGCCATTTTATATAGGGGTAATTTATTCATTTTTATGGATATATACAATCTTTTATTGTGAATATATATCACAATTTACTTAATCATTATATCTTGATGCCTTGTTCTAGTCCTATTTCTGCTTCTACTTTTTTCTCATAACAAGCAGAGGCATTTAAAATTTGTGAGATAGTTCTCCTAATGTTTCCTAGCAGCACTACATATTTGCCTTGGGGAAAACACAGAATACATAACAGTAAAAAAATAAAAAAATAAAAAAATAAAAAGTTCTCCGTTTAAAGAAATTCTCCCATGTTGTTGGGTTTAAAATTCATAGAAGCTCTGAGAAAGAGACCCTCTCTTCATTATCAGAAACAGTAAAATCATTCTTTATATTCACAATTTGTAATTTAGAGTTAAATTATAAAGTACAGAAATATTATTATGAAGACAGTATGTAAGTTTCTGAGATTAAGTCGTGAAATAGGATGGTGTGATAGATGAGATAGTGTAGTACAGGTTCTTTGGGTTATAAGGTCATAGGCCACTAAATCTAGCTTGAAAAAAATGATATTTAATTGTGAAGCCTATCAAAAGGACATGTACTATACCTTTATGAATAACTGCAGATAACTACATAAAACATGTTCTGTGGCAGCTAGAACAGGGAAGTAAGGCAAAGGTTTTGTTCGGTCTCCTGAAGATTGCAGCAGTTTCTCTCATTTTTGCCTCTTTCTATATTTCCCTCTTGTAAATAACCCTCTTTCCCCAATGTTATTTGGAATTGACTGAAGGAGTTGAAAATATTCGTGTTTCACTGCATGTACGTTTCTTTCCTCCTAACCCTCCTTCTGTCATCTAGCCACAAATTGTAAGATTATATTTAGCCCTGCCCAAGACCTTTCTTTCTCTTTTTTCTAGGTAGAAGATATGAACAATCAGTTTTATTAATTTTACAATAAATTGTCTTGGGGTTAATAATGTATTATTTTAGCAATCTTCAGTTGAAAATCTATAACTGCTTCTTATTTTTCACAAACAGAGCTATCCATCTCTTTGGATAGCACCTAGACTACCCAGTTATTGATTGTTTATAAATACATAATAGACTGTTCTTTAGGAATCATTTCCCCTATCATTACATTGATTACTTTGCCTATCTGGTAGCCTTTCTCTTAGGTTAAAAATGTGGGTGGTGAAAAGTATGCTACTTAGTCCTTAATTCTTGCCTAATTCCATTTTCAGTATTAACTTTTATAAAATTTATGTTATTATTTTCTTCCAGTTTTGTTGAAAAGTAATTGACATACAATACTGTATAAGTTTAAGGCATACAGCACGATGGTTTGATGTACGTATATTGTGCAACACTTACCACAAAAGGTTCAGCTAACATCCATCCTCTCATATAGATTCAATAAAGTGAAAAGAAAGAACAAAAAAAAGGGAAAAAACAAATTTTATGTGATGAGAACTCTTAGGATTTACTTTTTTTTAAAGATTGTATTTATTCATTCATGAGAAACAGAGAGAGAGAGAGAGAGAGAGAGAGACAAAGAGAGAGACAGAGAGAGAGATTGAGGCAGATACACAGGCAGAGGGAGAAGCAGGCTCCATGCAGGGACGTGGGACTCAATCCCAGGTCTCCAGGATCACGCTCTGGGCTGAAGTCGGCGTCAAATTGCTCGGCCACCAGGGCTGCCCCAGGATTTAGTTTCTTAACAACTTTCCTGTAAGAGATACAGCTATGTTAGCTTTAGTCATGTTGTACCTTCCCTCCCTAGTATTTATTTATCTTATAACTGGAAGTTTGTACCTTTGACCAACCTCCCCAATTCTCTTTCAATTAATACTTCCACATTGGATAATCACAAGTTTGATCCCTTTTTGTATGAGTTTGTTTGTATAAGATTCCACATATAAGTGAGGTCATAGAATATTTGTCTTTGGCTTATTTCACTTAGCCTAATGACTTCAAGATCCATCCAAGTTGTCGCAAATGTTAGGATATCCTTGTTTGTTCATTTTTTATGGCTGACTAATACTTGATTAAATGAATATACTTCAGCTTGTTTATCTGTTTAGTCATCATTGAATGAGTGCCAAGGTTGTTTCCATGTTTTAGTAACTGTGTAAAAACTGCTATGAACATGGCAGGTGCAGCCACCTTTTCAAGTTAGTCCTTTCATTTCCTTTGGGTATATTTCCAGAAATGGAATTTCTGTATCATGTGGAAGTTCTCTTTTTAAGTTCTCAAGGAAACTCCATACTTATTTCTATAGTGGCTGCACCAATTTACATTCCCAACAGTGTATAAGGGTTTTCTTTTTCCATATCCTTGCCAGCATTTATTATCTCTTGTCTTTTTTGATGATGGCCATTCTAATAGGCATGAGGTAATATCTCATCATGGTTCCAATTTGCATTTTCTAATGACTAGTGATGTTGAGTATCTTTTTACATACCTGTTGGCTTTTTGTAGATCTTCTTTAGAAAAATTCTCTTCAGGGATGCCTGGGTGGCTCAATGGTTGAGTGTCTGCCTTTGGTTCAGGGCGAGATCCTGCAGTCTTGGGATTGAGTCCTGCATTGGGCTCCCTGCATGGAGCCTGCTTTCCCTCTGCCTACGTCTCTGCCTCTCTCTCTCTTTCTCATGAATAAATAAAAAAATAAAATCTTAAAAAAAAGAAAAATTCTCTTCAGGTCCTCTGCTTATTTTTAAATTGCATTCTATACTTTTTTTTTTTTTGCCACTGAATTGTATACATATTTTATATATTTTGGATATCAATTCCTCATCAGATATGTGGTTTGCAAATATTTTTCCTATTGTGTAGGTTGTCTTTTCACTTTGTGAATAGCTTCTTATGCTGTGCAGAAGCTTTTTAATTTGATGTAGTTTGGTCCCACTTGTTAATTTTTTTATTTTGTTGCTTATGCTTTAAGTGTCACATACAAAAAAATCATTACTAGGATCAAGGATCTTTGTTGTATATTTTCTTCTAAGAGTTTCAAGGTTTCAGGTTTTACATTTTGAGTTAATTGTTTTTCGTGGTATAAGACATGGGTCCAGTTTTATTCTTTTACATGTGAATACCCAACTATCCCAGCACCTTTTAATTGTTTAATTTTTATTTATTTATGATAGTCACAGAGAGAGAGAGAGAGAGACAGAGGCAGAGGGAGAAGCAGGCTCCATGCACCGGGAGCCCGATGTGGGATTCGATCCCGGGTCTCCAGGATCACGCCCTAGGCCAAAGGCAGGCAGCAAACCGCTGCGCCACCCAGGGATCCCTCCCAGCACCTTTTATTGAAGAGACTTATTTTTTTCTTTATTGAGTATTATTGGCTCCCATGTCAAATATCAATTGGTCATTTATTCTTGGGTTTATTTTTGAGCTCTCAATTTAGTTCTACTGATCTATTTGTCTGTCTGGTTTTTTTTTTTCTTTTATGCCAGTATCATACAGTTTTAATGACTATAGCTTTATAGTATAGCTTGAAGTCAGGAAGTGTGATACCTCCTGCCTGTTTTTCTTTCTCAGCATTTCTTTGGTTAGTCAGAGTTTTTGCGTGTGTTCTTCCATATAAATTTGAGAAGTATTTTAAATTTTTTTTACTTTTGTATTAAAAGCCATTGGAATCCTGATAAGGACTGCATTAAATCTAGAGATGGCTTGATAGTACTGACATTTTCACAATATCAATTATTCAATCCATGAGCACCATGGTGTACTTTTCCATTTATTTGTTTCTTCTTCAATTTCTTTCATCAATTTTTTTCTAGTTTTTAGCATAAAGATCTTCAACCCCTTCATAAATTCATTCCTAAGTATTTTATTGTTTTTGATCCTATTGTAAATTGGATTGATTTCTTTATTTCTTTTTCAGCAATTTCATTGTTAGTGAATGCACACTACTGATTTTTGTATATTAATTTCATAATCTTGCAATTTTACTCAATTCATTGAATGGTTCTTTGGTTGAATCATCAGGATTTTAAACATAAAATCATGGCATCTGCAAATAGAGATGACTTTACTTCTTCTTTTCCAAATCTGATACTTTTATTTTTTCTTGCCTAATTGCTTTTGCTAGGATTTTCAGTACTATGATGAATAGGAGTGGAAAGAGTAGGCATTCTTTTCTTGTTCCTGGTCTTAGAGGAAAAGCTTTTTTCCTTTCACCCTTATTTAAAATAATTCTTGCTATTTCTGCAGGTGCAATAGTATATAACGCTGTGAAATCAGCTCTGTTTCTTCATTTACGTTTTACTGTTAATTATTTCTCATACAATTTCTTATTTTTTTAGTCACACTGAGAAATGGTATAGGTAGCTAAATTACAATGGAAGCCAGGATATATCATTTCAATATCTAAAAAGGGTTATAAGAAACCCAAATTTTTCATAGGAATAGTAAAAGCAGATGCTAATTGAAGAATTTAGGATGGGATGATAGCATAAGCTGTGACCACAAGGAAAAATGAGAGATATGCTGCCTATAACACTGGAAGTGACAGTAGATGCCATTTTAAGAAGTCTATAACAAATGATCAAGATTTTTACATCTTTATTCCAGTTTTGTAAGATTTCAAAGTTACTTCAATCTATTGAATAAAATTATTTTAAATTTTTATTTCAAGTTTTATTAACCTTTGCCTCTTTTCCACTGTTCTCTTATTGATATTTATTTCCAAACATAGGTATCAATTTACATTTGATTGAGCTTAGAGTTTAGGATGTTCCCATTTTGTAACTAAACAGGAGTATTAAACAAAAAATATTCTTCTTTGATGATACTAAGAGGCTACGCTTAACATCTTCTTTGGCAAATATGTTAACGTCTTGAAAAAATAAGTTACACTTTTAAAACTATTAGGGCTAGGAGACAGAGCTCTTAATCTGCCATTTATTAGTTTTATGATTATCCTAATCTTTTTGAGTCTTGATTTTATGATCTGTAAAATGAAGATAATATCTGTCTTTTAGGTTAGTTGGTGGATTAAAGATAATATGTGCAAAATATCTGAGTTCCTACTTTCTAGTAGGCATTGAAAATGTTTGATATGACTCAGGAAACAACAAATGTTGGTAAGAATATGGAGAAAAGGGAACCCTCTTACATTGCTGGTGAGAATGCAAACTGGTATAGCGACTCTGGAAAACAGTATGGAGATTCTTTAAAAATGGAGCTACTCTATGACCCAACAAATGCACTACAAGGTATTTATCCAAAGGATGCAGACATAAGGATTTGAAGGGGCACATCACCCCAATGTTTATAAAAGCAGTGTCCACAATAGCCAAAATATAGAGTCCAGATGTCCAAAGACAGATGAATGGATAAAGATGTGAGGAATATATTTATATTCATATATATATACATATATGTGTATATATATGTGTGTATATATTTTATATGGAATGTTAGTCATCAAAAAAAAAAGAAACCTTGCCATTTGCAGCAATGTGGATGGAACTAGAGGGTATTATGCTAAGTGAAATAAGTCAGAAAAAGACAAATATATTATATTGCTCATATGTGGAATTTAAGAAAAAAAGCTGATGAGCATAGGGGAAAGAAAGGAAAAATAAAATGTGATGAAATTATAAAGGGAGAGAAACCATTAGAGACTCTTAAGTATAGGAAACAAACAGGATTTCTGGAGGAATGGGTTAACTTGGTGGTAGGCACTGAGGAGGGCACTTGATGGAATGAGCACTGGGTGTTATATATAATCAATGAATCACTAAACTCTACCTCTGAAACTAATATAATACACTATATTTTATTTAATTTATTTAATGTTTTTAACTTAAAAAAAAGAAAACTTTTGCTATGGAAGATATTATATGACAGATTAGTCAATAGTTTGATTACAATAGAATGCTTATTTTATAATATGTTATTATGATTAACATAATTTATACTTTGTTCTATGATCCTGCAAAGTAAGAAATCTTCTATGGGATGCCAATATCACATCTAAAAAATATCTGTGATGTTAAATCTTTTTCCTATTGTCTTGCCACTATGGCATGGCAGTAGACATTCTCACAGTCACTATTTTGGTGATTCTAAAATGCTTATGCTATGTATCAATTAATTGCTTAGTGAAGGAGTGCGATTGTCTCCATCTCAATGCTCACATTGGTTAGTTTGTTAGAATCCCAACAGAGAATATCATAGAATCAAAAGTAAAACTTAATCTTCTGTTGAAAACAAAAATTATTTTTTAAGACATTCCAGAGACATGGGCATTTAGTTACTTAGTTACTTCTAGGAAGTAAGAGGTACTCAGCCTAACTTGCCCATGCTATTTTCTGGACAGTTCTTGTTATTATAAAAATATTTCTTATATTGAGCAGAAATTCAACTGTAGCTGCTATCCATTAGTCATACTTCCATTCATTGCAGTAGCATAAAACAGATTTATATCTTTCTCCACATTATAGATATGAGGAGAATTTTTCTGTGCCTGTAAGTCAAGTTCAAATTCTTTTGGCATGGTCTATATGTTTTTCTAATCTACTTACCAGCTACTTCTTCGCTGCATATCACATTTCAGCAACAGTAAGTAACAATCTGTTTTTTGGTCTACATGTACTCTTTCCAAGGAATATTGGAAAGTATTTAAAACTGGTATTATCTCAAATATGCCTCGAAAAACAACTTCATGCTATTCATTGGGTAGTTCTAAAATGACATCATTTCTCCCTTGATAAAATCCTATTTATAATAAATGATCCAGGTTTCCCATTTTGTGACACTTAAAATGTTCTAAATTGAGGGACAGTTGAACATCTGCCTTCAGCTCAGGGCACGATCCCAGGTCTGGGATCGAGTCCCGCATTGGGTTCCCTGTGAGGAGTCTGCTTCTTGCCTGTGTCTCTGCCTCTTTTTCTAGGTCTCCCATGAATAAAGAAACAAAATCTTTAAAAAAATGTTCCAAATTGAAACATCAACTCAATTAATTTGTGTTAAGAAGAATATTTTGGAAGAATAACGTAATATAAGCATATTTGAATATGGAAAAAGTTGGAGAACTTTTAGAGCAAAAATATGCTCTCTGAGAGGAGTGAGTTCATGTGGTCTTTATCTGATGGACTGCCAAATTGCCTAAGTGGGTCCTTAGCTTGGAAAACACTGTTAAAACTGTAAATGTAAAATATTTAGAAATAAAGGAACGGTTTAACTTTCTGAAATGAAATGAATGGATACACATGATAAATATCAAATTTAGTTATATTCTGAAACAAATCAAAGATCATTAGATGCTATACAGTTAGTTGCTAAGTACTCAGCTTTTCTGCCTCCTCCAATTAAATTTAATATTTATAATAGAATATTTTTGTTATATGAATTATATATGAGTAATAGAAATAAGTATAATATAATAATTATTTAATACATGTTTCTACATTTTGTTGTTGTTTAGCTATGGCTAAGGCTCCAGGATGCTTTTGAATTCTTTCTCAGAAAGCTCACTTAAGTATTTTGACAGTTCATCAGATAAAGGCCACCAGGAATATAACTGTAGTGTAATAAACAAAGTTTATTAGATTTATAACTTTCTGCAGCAAAGGAGAGAAAACACCAGAGAAACTATGGATTGGATATCTTAGTAAGAAGGGAGAGAGGCGTTTCATAGGATTTGGGTGTATACTGAGTAACTCTAAAGTGGGATTCCAAGAAAGCAAGGATTAACTCTGGATTGAGTATCAGATGTGAGTAAATTATTGTTAAGAAAATAGCAAAAAGATAAAGGGTTGTGTGACCTTGATTGTGTCCCATTATCAATATTTTAGTTTCTAATAAGAATATCATAGTCTGACTACTTGCAGAGCTGAGACACAGACTTAGTGTGTTAAGAGTTTTGGAAATTAAACATATATATTTGAAAAAAGCTCTAGCTGAAGCTTTGGATGTAGGTTGGTATCCAAGGATGCTTCTCTGTGTGACCCACTTGGCCCAGATCCTTCAGACAAGAAGGACATATTCCATTCTCTGTGCTATGACTTCATAGCAAAGTTTCTGAGAGTCTTTGGTTTTAGAAAGCAAGGATTTTTAAGCACATGTTGATAAACAAAAGATGTGCAATTTTATTCTGATGAAAGTAGAACTATTTAAAAAAAAGAAAGTAGAACTATTTATTTAAATACACTAGAATGCTCAGGTTTAAACTATATTATTTTTACATATTGAGCAATCACACTTATTAGAAAAATAAAACTACTCAATTAAAGTAAATAAAAAGTGCTAACTTTTCATTTCATTCTCAGAAAACAATTTGAGCAACCTTCAGGAGATAGATTACTTTGAAAGACTGTGTATTATTTTGCTTAATTGATTAATGACTTTTGAAATTTTAGCTTCAGGGACTTTTGAAGATTAATTTAAAACATAATACTGCTATTGATTAAAATAATAATTGCCTTATTATTTAAGGGTTGTCTTTCTCCTTCAAATGAACTTGTACTATTTCTTAAAAAAAAAAAAAGTGCCAGATCATCAACATCTGAGGTAGAGTCAGAAAGAAGTGTAACTTGATTGTATTAAAGTATATCATTTTAGCATCATTAATCTTTACTTTTCAAGGAAAAGGCAATAACTAATGGGTGAAATTGTTATAACCCATGAAAAGTTAGAGAATCCTCAGTCTGGAAGTACAGAATATCTTTCCTACTACAATTCCTTGCAAACATTAATAATTTTTTGGATAAATGCAATGTCAGCATCTACAGACTTTGAATAAAAGCAGTTTCCTTTGCTTAATGAGCTAATGTAACCTGTTAATATTTCAGGTCACTACCTTGAGAGCTTTCAGTACTTAAGTAATTTGGACTCACAGAAAATGAACAGAGAGAGAACAAATAGATCAATACATGATTGCTGAGGCAACAGCAAATTTGTAGCATTTCACTTTTCAACATAAGATTTTAAGAAAAGACAAAATGTACTGTGAAAATGGAAAATATTCATTGCCAAACAGCAAAGTTATTCCTGTGATACAACATAAGCCAAAATATGTTGTAAAATTGGCTTGTTATAAAAGAATACTTAACCTTAATGAGATACAGGCAGGAGATGTGTTATAAAACAATCTGCTATGTATTCAAATTGGGAAAAAGACAGACTTATCCTGTAGGTGTCCAATGAGGTATAGTTATGGAGACCTTGTCCTAGGGTGATTTAATCAATAGGGCAATGATCTAGCCAGCACCTAGAGGCTAATGATACTATGATGCATCAGTAACTTTTAAATTCCATTAACCAAGGACAAAAAAAAGTTAAATACCTCATTAAAAATGTACAATTACAAAATAAAATTATATGAAATTATTAAAGTTTTAGATGTGATAATACTTATAGATTTGTATCTTAGGTTTAATCATTTATATTACTATCAAAAGCTATAATGGGTACGTAATAACTTTAATTAAAAATCTCTATACAAAGCAGTTGGTGTTTGATAAAAATCAGAATGTATACTATAGATGGGGGGGATTCAAAAACTTCAGTTTAATATGAATTTCTATAATGTCAACCTAAGGCTAAGAGAAGCCACATGCCTATGGGAACCAAGTTATTATCCCTTGGTGCAGCATTGTCTATGATTGCTGGCTTCACTGACTACTTCTGGATATCAGAACCTTTGCATATTCACTTGGCAAAGAGCCCCATACTGTGTAACTGGGCCCATTGTGGTAATAAGGAAAAATTTAATTATATGTGTGTGTGTGTGTGTGTGTGTATACTGTGTTCAGAACTAAGGAGAGGAAATATTCATCAGCCTCCCTCAAAATCCCAATAATCTTTAATGAGAATTTTGAAGCTCTGAGAAGTCAAATAATAATCACAGTGACTTTTTTTGCCTCAATGCACTCTCCCTTCCTATCTTCTCCTCCTCTTCTAATAGAACAGTATTGAGAAAATGAATTTTGAGGTATTAATTTAGCTTGAGGACAGATGTACAGGGCATATCATTTCCAAACTGTGTACTCTAACTTGGACTGCTAATGTAGTGGTTACCTCCAACCCATGGAGACGGCAAAATTATCCATCTTCTCTAGACAAGTCTTAATAATTTTGTACAAAAAAAATCCAAGTTACATTCACTTTCTTTTCTCTGTTCCAAGTAATTTTTTTCATTTCATGTTTTTATTTCCTTGCATTTCTAGACTTGCCTCCGAATTTATAGTTTGCTTTTAAAGAAGCCCCACAGAAGCACTTTCAGTATCCATGGTCACATGTCCATAAGGATTAGCATCTGGGAAAACAATGTATTCTGAACCAAAACAATACTCTCAAAATAAAACGTATTAAATAGTTGGGTCTCCATCTTGATAAAATAATTTAAATGACTAATACTCTTTGGCACTGTTTATGATATTTAAGATTTAATGCCAATAGATAAAGACTATTTGATATGTATATTCAGGCTCAGCTTCACTTTCATATCTCATGGTTGATTTTGATCTGCATTAGTAAGAACTTCAAGAGTCTTCACTTGATAGATAGGACCTGAGCATCAAGCCAAACCTGAGGCCAGTCTGACTCTAGCATGGAGCCCCAGGTTCTGATGATTGCTCCAAAGTCTTGAGTCTAAGTTCCTGGCCTCCTGATGCACAACAGTGTTTCTGAATCTCATTCTTAATCCTTCTTCTTTTCCTCTTTGCCATTTTAGTGTTAGACTTCTGTTTCCAGATTAAAAGCCAAGCATGGGCTCATGCAATCCCTGCCCCAGAGAACAGAAACTAACCCACAGTCTTAATACGGGGAGAAGAACCTTCCACCTCAAGGTAGAATTTATTTAATAAAAAGGTTTGGGGATGCCTGGGTGGCTCAGTGGTTTAGCACCTGCCTTCGGTTCAGGGCGTGACCCTGGAGTTCCAGGATCGAGTCCCACATCAGACTCCCTGCATGGAGCCTGCATATCCCTCTGCATATTTCTCTCTCTTGCTCTCTCGCTCTTTCTGACTCTCATTAATAAATAAATAAAATATTTTTAAATAAATAAATAAATAAATAAATAAATAATAGGTTTGATGTTTTAAAAACTGTTAGTTTCTGTAGATGTAACTTTAAATAAGGCGAATATAACTCCACTGTTATTTACGTCAACGAATGTGAGATGAAGGGGATCCCTGGATGGCTCAGCAGTTTAGTGCCTGCCTTTGGCCCAGGGCATGATCCTGAAGTTCCGGGATTGAGTCCCACGTCCGGCTCCCTACATGGAGCCTGCTTCTCCCTCTGCCTGTGTCTCTGCCTCTCTGTGTGTGTGTGTGTGTGTGTGTCTTTCATTAATAAATAAATAAAATATTAAAAAAAAAGAAAAAAAAGAAGGTGAGATGAAAGCCAGTTACACAAAATCAGGTTATGATAGATGCTATTTGAGAGAATGATGGGATATTGTGAGTCCACTCTGACCATCCTCCTCCTCAGGACAATGAATGTAGCCTTCTTCAGATTTTTGGTTGTGTGTTCTCTTTGCCAACTAAATATCAAAAGTCAATGGAGCCACTCATTAATTTATTCCTGTCATATTATATCTCACTTGAATATTAAGATTCTACTTTATGTCAGCCATTCTATGCCAGGTTTAGGTCTAGTGATGACAAACTAAATACGATCCCTGCCTTAGCTAAAACACAAAGTATCATTAACTTATATGATGAGAAAGGACAGGTTAGTATGTGAGAGGTGGACAAGGAAATTACTCTGGTTATGTTGAACTCTTATTTATCTATCTATCCAGAAATTGAATCTAACTCTTTAGATTGATTTTTTTGGAGGGAAAGTATCCAGCCCTGGCTATTCCACAGTCTGCTTTCTTACCCCTGACTACATGGGGCTACAGTTTTTACCTACTCATTCTAACTTCCACTCTACCCCAATAGGTGACCAATTATGTATGTTCTGGTGAATATCTTCATGTCATATACTAATTTGATGTTACTAGTAACCTCCAGAAATAGAGTTTCACTAATCTCTAAAAAGTGAAAAGTAAATCTGAAAGAGTAAAGAAAGTTTTGGGAAACTTAAACATAGCCAAAGATAATGGAGAAAAAATATATTAGATGTAGATGTAGATGTAGATGTCGATGTAGATGTAGATGTAGATGTAGATGTAGGTGTAGGTGTAGGTGTAGGTGTGTGTGTGTGTGTGTGTGTGCGTGTGTACAGAAAATACTATACAGTGGAAGTGATCTTTTAGCAATCTATTACTGGCAAAAAAATATTACAGTAGTAACTTTACATGCAGCAAGAATTTGAAAATTTTATTAAATACATTTTGTGAATTGCTGCACCACTTTAAGAATCTTGTATTTTTTTTAAAAAAGGAATCTTGTATTTTCAACAGGAATATAGAAATTGAAGCAATATTGGTCAATATTTGCAATCCTTCTGGTAGAGATGACTAACAATAACCCCAGTTCTACATTTCCATTTACATATTAGAGAAATATCCCAGAAAATAGCTTCCTACCCAGTACATTCCCCAGCTTTGGTGCATCTAAGAGTGGGCATATGACTGGTTTTTCTCTGCCAGTGAAATGTAAACAGAAGTGATAGGTGTCATTTCTAGACCAAGGTTTTAAGAAACTAGTGTTTATTCTCCATATTTTTCTTTTTACCAGCTACAGTTAAATTAGTTGTGACCACAGACAGAAGAAGCCTGGCATCTGCATCACAACATGGAAGAAGTGATCTGCCCATGGGGAACAATGCTTTGATGTCTGATGTAAGCAAGAAATATTTTTGTTTTTTCCTGACGTATTAGAGCCTACATATCATAGCAGCTACTGTTACACTAAGACACTCTTGCCATATATTGTAAAGATAAGAAGCACTAACAGTCAAGTTTTTATTCTTATTCAAATTAACGAAGTCTCAAATCTTGGATCAAACATTTTGATGTGAAGAGATGACTTTAAAAAGTATTTAAAATATTCTAGAGTGAAGCAGTTTCTGGAGATAGAAATGGAGAAACAATTTACATCAAAGTTTTTGAAAATATGTGCCTGAAATCTTACTAAATATATGTTCTTCCAAAAATGTGTTTCATTGTCAAATATATTTAGAAAAAAACATATAAAGTATCCCATGGCTAGAGTCACAGTGCACTTTATCACATTAAAGGTGTTAAAAGACCTGAAAACATACTGCTTAGTATTTATTAATCCCATGTTTTTCAAACTTATTTGACAAGGCAATTCTTTTCCCCTTGTAATACCTGTTAATAGCCCATGGGAATGTGCTCTGAGAAATATACTAGAAATGTTGGCTATAATTTACTCTGAAATGAAATTTAGCCTCACATGAGCCCACCATGCAAACTGATTACCAAATTTTACTGGCTGTATTTGCTTTTGCAACAGCAAATAGTGGTTCACTTCTAGTCACTGGTGTCAGAGGCTAGGAATTGAATCTCGATTTTATCACTATACTTGCACGAATGGGAACAATTTTATCTGGGCCTAAGCTTCCTCTTTGCAAGATCTGTTTGTTATGAAGATTAAATTGGTTGATGATGTACATAAAGTTCTAATGTGTATAGCACATAGTAAGCATTCATTAAGTGTAGCTGGTAGTATCTATTCCCCACTTTAAATAGTAAAGCTACAGAGGAGGAGTAGAAATCCAGCAGAGTAAGTCCAAAGAGTAAATGGGCTGCAGTGAATGGATACATCCCCTTTCAAAATAAAAACAAGAGATTCATTACTAAGGGAGCAAAATGATAAGGATAAACAAAATCTGATGTTATTATTTTGTATTTTTATAACATTTCCCCAATGTGTCCTTTCTTCTTTTTAATGCCTTTTCTCCTGAAATTAATGGTAAAAAAAAAAAATGCCCTTAGATGTAATCAAGAATGTTCGAGATTTCTTGAAGAGAGGTATGAAAAGAAAGTAGTAAGAAGGAAGAGCCTGGAACTCCTCTATGCTCCTTAGTGCAATGAGGTGTGGTCAAAATATGGGAGGTGGCAGGCAGAGGGAGCTCAGAGCCTAATTAAGTCTCAAGAGAAATCAAGACTGCATCTGAATTATGAAGAAGGACGAATACAGAATTATTGGAGGGCAGTCTATAACAATAGGGACCTTTCATCTCTTTTTTCCTCCCTGCCTTTAGTATTTTTTTTAAATCCCAGTGCTTTGTCTTCAGCTTTTTACAAATATTTTAAAAATATTTTTAAACAATGGAATTTTTGATCTAGAAGCTCACTTTGGAAAGATGAGATCATTTGTTTTGGGAAATGAGTGTCTAAGGGAAGCAAAAGCAGCAATAGTCAGGTAGACAATTTAAGTGAAGCTTTGACCCCTGGGCTCAGCACAGATGAAGAGTCAGAGTCCTTGTGTAAAACAACAGATAGGGAACTTAAGCACCCAGTCCTGGGCAAGATGTTTCAAACAATACAAGATATGTAGAGAATAGGAGACCTTTGAACATAGCATGTATTTGTTATTTGTCTCTCTCTTTCCGTACTGCCTAGACCATTGTCATGATTGGAGAAGGTGTTAAAGACATATATGAAACATATGTCAACATATATCAACAAGTTCCCAAATCCCATTTGAAGCAAACTATTAAACTCATACCAGAGAGGGACAAGGGAAAGACTCCAATACTTGTAGATAAATATCCTGTATACTAGCTGCATTTTATTTTGTGAATAACATGCCAAGTTAATCAAAATAAATGTACTTTTTTCTTCAACTTCTCCATAAATTAAAGGGTTTTTTTTAAAGCCTTCTTGGCCTTCTCATGGTGACCTGATGCCCACTTTTCTACTTTTTCTCAATCGTGTGTATAATTTTAGTTATCCTTTGCATGATTTTCCTCCCCAGAACAGCTCTTTTCTCTGGTTCCTGAGTAATTTTTTAGCTACACATATATGTCCAAAATAGAACTCTTTACCTCCAACCCAAATCCATTTAATTTGCAAATTCATAAGTTAGGAATTACTTATGGCAATTCTCTGATCTTCACCATCCACATGAAATCCACCATTGAGTCCTTCTACATGCCATTAAATCATCTGAAACATCACTTTTATGATTACATAGAATTTGATTTTTGATCCAAAATTTATTTAACCATCTTTGAGGTAGTTGTTTCTCATATTTTTTGTCATATGTGACATGCTTAGCAGATTCGGTTGGTATTAACCTCACCACATTTTAAATGGAATTGAATGTTTTTATACATCCTAATAAATATATATTGAATAATATATAAATCAATTAATAAATTCTTCAGCACTTCGCTATTGATGGTTTTATTTTATTTTATTTTATTTTACTATTGATGGTTTTAAACCTTATAGAAGACATATGTCACACAAAAGTAGAATTGGTCTTTAATAGAGGAAAATAATGGTGATGCTAAATGTTTTGATTACTTTTGAAACTAATAGTGTTGAATTTCCTTCACTCTCCATGCATTTGTAGATGTTTTCATCAGGGTCTCAAGATTTGATGCACAAAAGACACATGACGATTATTAACCTTACAGAACTTATAGGCATTTCAGACTGCCCCTAGATTAAACTGCTCCTAGAGAAGCCCAATTAAATGCTTTTTTATTGAACATATTAAAGGAGACACTTGCATTGTGAAAAATTTTTCTTGAAATGGAAAAAAAAATATTTGGAACATATGATATAGAGATGGGTAAACTATTTACAGTTGTTTTTCTGAACATGATTATCATCATAACTACTACTTACTGAGTACTAACTATAAGAACTGTATTAGGCACACTCAGTGTTTCTTCCTGATGATCCGTTGCAAATGATGATTATTGTTATTGTTATCAGCATCTTGCAAAGAAAAAAACCTGAATCTCATGTAGTTCAAGACATTTTTCCAGGGCTACTACTGACACAGAGAACTGGTATCACCTATTATTAAAATATTACTTAGAATGCTAGATATGGCTAAATTCACCATCTTCTGAAAATAGACCACTTCAAAGACATGGACAATAAAAATTATTTCATCTTCATATCCTATATCCTGTGTTTGAATCAATTTATTGATAATAATGTATCCCATTGGAGTTTTATAAGTTATGATGATAAATGAATTTTATTGAGCAGCTTATATAAATATATAATATATAATTATCTTATATAATTATATAACTTATATAATTTATATAATTATAAAATACATATAATATTTATATATATATATAAATTGCACTGTCTGGTTTAGTGATTACAAGAAATCTTAGATAATTTCTGCTGTTTACTCTTCTTGTGACTTTTTACTTCCCATGTGATCTTGGACAAGTTAATTGAACTTAGAGTGCCCATATTTCTTTTTCTTTTTTTTTTTTTAATTTTATTTATTTATTTATGATAGTCACAGAGAAAGAGAGAGAGAGGCAGAGACACAGGCAGAGGGAGAAGCAGGCTCCATGCACCGGGAGCCCGATGTGGGATTCGATCCCCGGTCTCCAGGATCGCGCCCTGGGCCAAAGGCAGGCACCAAACCGCTGCGCCACCCAGGGATCCCTGCCCATATTTCTTTAAGAAATCTATCTCAAAGAGCTGTTGTAAAAACTAAATTAATTAAATCATCTAAAATACTTAGCATACACCGTCCTCTGGAAAACCAGCACTGAGAACAATTGCAACAGTCAAAGTTGTAGCTGTTTTTCACTGTTGTGCTTGAACATTATCTTTCTGGCAAGACTTCCTATTCCCCAGCTCAGTTAGAAGTCCCTGGTGGCCCAGTGGTTTAGTGCTGCCTTCAGCCTGGGGTGTGATCCTGGGGTCCCAGGATTGAGTCCCATGTAGGGCTCCCAGCATGGAGCCTGCTTCTCCCTCTGCCTGTGTCTCTCTCTCTTTTTCTCTCTGTCATGAATAAATAAATAAAATTTTAAAAAAGTTTAAAAGTCTGATTATATAAGGGTTTAAAACCCTGATAATATAAGGGTTGTAAGCTAAGTATGTTGCTAGCATTAATGAAAGAAAATCAACCAGAGGACCCTTAGCATAAACCTTTATTCTAGAATGCAAAACACGAAAAGTTTCAGAAGAACATCTAACTTGAGAAAAGAGACTGAAATGTTTTTTTTTGGGGGGGGTGGGGGGGTGGGGATAAGTGGTGAGGGGGTTAGCAGCAGGAGGCTGTCTAAAGTTTAACCAGAGAACTGTCAGCTGAAGTATAGAAATTTGGGAATGGGATTAAATAGATGGTTATGGTTGATTAGCAGCTACTACTTGGAGAATCTGGACTGAATTGAGAAGAGAAAAGTTATTTTTGAGAGTTATCAGGCATTGTTTGGACAGTCTGGATTTATCTAGAGGGGTGAAGATGGACAGTTAGAAGTCAATGTCAAATGCGAGAGGATGGGGTAAGTGGAACTGCCAGGAAAAGGATGTTCAAAATCTTCGGGAGAAATTCTCAAGTTTCATGTTTTTACCATTTTTATGTTTACAGTTGTTTTCTTATAATTTTTTTCCTACAAGAAAATGTGACTTTCTGCAAGAGAGGAATTGTTATTTTTAATTTTTTCCTTCAATTTACATTTGTGGATTAAATTAATAGACTCTTAGGTCCCATCTTCTGTATACATATAGTTTCAGAAGTTTAGGGTAACTCAGGAGTCTCAGCTAGAATGGCTTAGCCAATCCAACATGTGCAGGTCCACTTAAAATGGGAAAACTGCATTCTTATGCCTCATGCTTGGAAAATATTTCACAAAGTACATTCTGTGAAGTACTAGGTTTGCAGATTACATATCAACAAAAGTTAACGAGGAAAGATCATTGTTAAAATGTTTAGAAAGTGATGGGCCCCACACTGTTAAATGAATATTCTCTATGTAAATTTTACTAGTTTTTTTTTTCTTTTTCTATGATCATGTATTATGGCTAAGAGGAATGTATTATGAAACGTATCTAAGTTCATTTTAAATGGGATTCCCTTCTTTTTCATGTAATTCCACCTTTAGGTACAAGTATCTGACAATACATTTTCTGGAAAATGTGAGTCTAGGATATTTTTTGAGACACATTTCTTAAACACAGGCTTATCATATTAGTTCTG
The DNA here is from genome assembly GCF_048418805.1 of Vulpes vulpes. Classification (NCBI taxonomy): domain Eukaryota; kingdom Metazoa; phylum Chordata; class Mammalia; order Carnivora; family Canidae; genus Vulpes; species Vulpes vulpes. The sequence continues at coordinate 101,550,937 of NC_132784.1, read as the reverse complement.
CACAAGCTATCTTGATATCAGAACACAGCAGGAAAAAAAAAAAAAGCCAAGGCCTGCAAAACCCACATCAAAATCCTCGTTCCTTTGGTCTCAGTGAGAAGGAATGCAGGCCAAGGTCTTTTAATTGTTTTCTTACATATAACAAAAAAACACAGCAAATTACAATTCTGTAATTAGTTTACCAAACTTCTTCCTCTCCGTTCCAAATTCCACTTTTTCTCAATTAGCACAAACCATCTCTCTTTTCATAAACAAATAAATAATGCCCAGAATGATTACTTTTCTTATCCAACAGCAAGAAATAGACTCAAAGATGGATAAATGCCCAGAATGTAAGCCTTTTGCTTCCCTAGGTGGCCCTATTGCCCAGGGCACCTGACTGCCATGCACTACTTTCTTTCCTCAGATTTAACTCCCATCAGATTCTACAGAAACCCATTAGTTCTCAAATACCAGAGACCTCTATCACAGGCAGGTTACCTAACTCTTGGAAATGTAGCTACTCTCTTTCTAGGTAGGTCTTCTACAGCCACCATCTTCGGCAAAATTTAGTCCTCTTAATTCTATTTAAATCAGAGAGTCAGTTTTGGAAAAAGGACTTCACTAGAACCATAGGTATAAAACTTAATAAGCCTTTCTCACCTCATAGATCTTTCACTGTGGATGTGTGAGAGATGAGAACATGAGTAGCTCCTGACCTCAGTTATAGTAGATTTTCTTTTTCCTAAAGAAGAAAACACAGGAACTGAATTAAGGTACAAGAAGCCTATATTCTAGTTTTCCTTTAATATAGAAATTACTCTTTAATTGCATATTGATAAGTGAATGTGTTCACTTGGTAAATGAATCAATAATACAGATAAGGAGACCACATGGGCTGAAGGCCCCTCCCCGTACTTGCTATTTTGTTAGTGGCTTGTGGTGTGTATGTTCCTACAGACCTATTTCTAAACATTTACTTTTATAAATCATATACTAGCCCAAAACATATAATAGTGTTGTGTCTGTTTTTCTGTAGATAAATTGTATTTCTTCTTTTTTTTTCTTTCTGAGCGCTGTGTATGAGATCTTTCCAAATTGGTACATATGGCCTCACTACATTAATCATAACTACAACATAAGGCATTTCTGAAGTTTCTATTTGTGTTTTTTCTAGATTTCAGTTCCTCTAACGAAAGTCTCCATCTTGTCCTTTATTGTTTTGAACACATTATACATTGTTTTATTACTTTTTGTCTACCAAAATGTAATATAAGACTCTCCTGCAGCGGGTCTTTTCTACTGGCTCTCATTTTTTTTTCAATAGTAATTTAAGTTTAAATCATGGTATGACTATTAACTTTTTATGAATGCCAATTTTTGTAAGTAAAAAAAAAAAAAGTAGAGAGAATCTGTGGCTCTGAATAGTAATACAACATTCTCCAGAGGAAACTGTAGTTTATTCCCGTCAGGAATGGAGCTTCCTTTGAACTCTGCTTCAGTTGTGAGGGCTTGTCTATTTTGATGCATCATTACTCCTGGTGTGTAATTGGTCACAAACGAAAGTCTGGCGCATTTGCCAAGTCCCTTCCACCACTGCAGGATCTGAAACGGACTTCTTTCTTTCTGACCTTGGAGACTAATGAAAGCTTTGCTTAGGTTTTTGGACTCTGTGCTGCTTTGACAAGTGCCTCAGGTGGAAAAATGTTTGGCTCACATCTCTTCATGTCCCTTTTTTTCTCCTCTATCTTTATTTCTTAAGTCTTCACTGTTTTGGTAGATCTGACCCCATCAAGCTTATAATTTTAGATATTTTTCTTAGCTCTTTTAGAGTATGTCTTATACAAATGAATCCTCCACAGCCAGAAATTAAACTACTTTCTGATGGTTTTTAAAAACTTATTTTTTTTAAAGATTTTATTTATTTACGAGAGAGAAAGAGAGAGAGAGAGGCAGAGACACAGGCAGAGGCAGGCTCCATGTTCAGGGAGCCCAATGTGGGACTCGATCCCAGGTCTCCAGGATCTGAGCCACCCGGGCTGCCCCAGTTTTTAAAAACTTAAAAGATGTTCCTACCACTTGTAAATGAAATAAACAGAAAATATCATAGTAATGTAACTTTGGCAAAGATAAAAAAATGTTGACGATATTCAAGTATGGATAAGAAATCACATTCGTAGTCATATTTTAGGACTGTGAATTGTACATTATTTTTATAAGCAATTTAGTAATATCTATCAAACATTTAAATACTCACATATTTTGATCTCTTTTCTCTTCCAAAAATATATCTTAGCTGTACACTCACAAAAACGTACTATATTATAGGCCTGAAGATGAACTTCAGCACTGTTTATACTAGCACATGTCTACAAGCTACCCAAATATCCATTAGTAGGGATTGATTTAACCAAGTTTTGTGAACTCAGGCAAGAGAATACTATGTAGCTATTAAAAATGTGAGATAGAAGTATCTAGGTAAAATTATGAATAAAAAGAACATTTCTCAAAATATATTATAACCTTCACATTATATTAAGAAGAGAGATGGGGCACCTGGGTGGCTCAGTTGAATAAGCATCTGCCTTTGGCTCAGGTCATGATCCCAGGGTCCTGGGATCAACCCCTGCATCATGCTCCCTGCTCAGCAAAGAGTCTGCTGCTCCCTCTGCCTTTTCTGACACCCCAGTCCCTTGCTCATGCTCTCTTTCTCAAAGATTTTTTTTTTAAGAAGAGAGACAATATCAGAAAAGTATTGGATGTGCCAATGTTTGTTGTTAAAATGATGTCTTACTAGATGAATATGTGTACTTGTAAAGTGTGTAACTACAACAGTGGTTGCCTCGAGGATAAGAATGGTAAAGGTGAGAGGAAATCTGAAATTAGGGATAAAATGTCATTTTACTTTTTACTGAACTCTTTATCCTCACATACTATTCTTAATATTTGCTTACTAGTTTACTATTCAATTGTATTCAATTAAAGTAGGATAATTTTCCCCCAGTAGTGAAGTGGATGCGGCCTAATCACTGTACCCATAGAATTGACCAAGAAATTAGTTATTGATCTCTTACTTCCCTTATCACATTAAGTACAGTGTTACAGCTATATGTGTGGTAATAGGTAAAATGAATGGTCTATAGATTCATCTCAATCTGGGCCTTCTGTAACTAACTTATGATGAGCAACGTAGGACTGATAATCAATATTGAATAGGAGGGTTTTGTCTTTGAGAGAATTATTGAATTATCTCCTAACTTTTGAACATATAGTTAATATTTTAATTTCCTTGTAATAGGTGAGTGTGACCAGGCATTTCCTTTGATTTATTTAAGAAAGTTCCTACAAATCTCTTCTTAGCCTTCTCAAGAACAAGTCTTTGTGCCATTTTTGATGCAATTTTCAATACTAATATGCTAGCCCAGCATTAATATGTATGGAGAATACAAAGTTTAAAAAGCTTTCAAATATATATTAGCCATCTTCCAAGAACAGTGTGTTTTACGATTCTAAAATAGGACAGTGTACTATATTTTTATTTTTATTTTTTAATTAATTTTTTAAAGATTTTATTTATTCATGAGAGACATACAGAGAGAGAGGCACAGACATAGGCAGAGGGAAAAGCAGGCTCCATTAAGGAAACCTGATGTGGGACTCAATCCCAAGACTCCGGGATCATGCCTTGAGTCAAAGGCAGGCAACAAACTGCTGAACCACGCAGGCGTCCCAAGTCTATTTTTTAAATCTAAAACCAAAATCAGTTACTTTAATTAGGAATTTGGATCAATAATTCAGATCAGAATTTTGATATAAAAACAGATATCTTCAAGGCTACTATTTAAGACCTAAAACACCCTAAGGCCTTTGTATGGCAACATTATATTTCCAAGCAACTGAAAAGGGTCTAACTACCCTGCTGTATGACTGAGTTACTCTCTGATAGCTACTTCTGATAATACTTTAGAGCTGTGTAATGGATAATGTGAGAGCAAATGAAAAGACTCAAAGAAAATATATATGCACCTCCTCATGCGATCACCGTCTGTGCAGACAATTTAAACATTATGAAACATAATTGGCAGTATCTTTATAGTTTAAAGAAGAGATGCACTTTTGTCCTTTGGATCTTGAATTATTTACCACAGTTATTATGAAACCAGCACTGACAGCATTAAGAGAGCTTAGTTCACCCTCTCTAGGAATACAGGAAAAAAATCCAGTCCCATATAACACTGATTATTTATGGGCTCCCTTGTCTATTCCAATAGAGAAGAAGGTAGTGCCTGAAAAATATAACCAGTTATTTTCTGCTTTCAAATGCTGATGAAATTGGTGATGGAGGCTAAGGAGTACACTCGTGATTAGCATTGGGTGATGTATAGAATTGTTGAATCACTATACTGTAAATGGGGAACTAATACACCACTGTATGTTAAGTATACTAGAATTAAAAGGAAAAAAAAAAAAGAAGGAAAATGCTGATCCTAAAATAGGTAAGTGGGAGAAAGTAGAGACACAGGTACATATCAGCCATCACATGGAATAAGGTACTTTAAAACCTAAAAATCACAAATCTGGAAATTAAATTCTTTTAGAAGTCAATCATGTGAATCATACCTCACTTTGACACATGGGTCATTCATGCACTTAATTTATTGTTCTTTTGAATTTTCACTGTTACAAGAAATATGAGCTGTGCATGAAGAAATCATTACACTCTAACAGATTAGTTTTGTATAAACCTTAAGTTTTAAATGAATTGAATGTTTTTAACATAATACCTGCTTTAGGTATTACACACTAGACTGAAAAAACATTGTGATTTTGATAAAATTTGCATTTAGTATAAATGCCAAGATCAATATTTCATTAATATTCCACATGTCAACCAACTAATTTTGTATTTATTTCCATATTTATCAGGCATGGTATGTTTTTCTCTTTGTTTCAGCAAAATATATCATCTTGTTGTAGTATTTTATATTGGTATAAAAAATACTCTCAAAATTGATTGGGAACCAAGTCAATGTGAAGATAATTAAAATGGCAATTTCATAGGAAGCATGTTACTTAGTTTCATAGCAGATAATTGTCTATGTTGAGGCCATTTAATTTGGGATAGATGAAAACAAAAGTTTCATTCCATCACTCGGTTAAGTAATTGAAGTTAGTATAATCCATTTCTAAAATCAGAACAACAAAAAATTGAGAAAGGCTAATCTTTTTCTATGCTTATTATGAAAAGACAGATCTTTCCTCGAAAAGAAATATCATTGAATCATCTTGCATTCCAAACAAAGCTATAGAAAATAAATGTAATTTGATAAGAGAAACTTTTTTTTGAGAAAATCTAAGCTGTGTGAGAGCAAATATTTTGTCTGTTTTGTTTATCGCTAATAAAATGAGCAGTATATATTTTATATATCATTTTGTCTGTTTATTAGCATAGGATCTACTATGTCAAACCTCCTTAATCTATATTTGTTGAATAAATTTAAAAATAAAGCAGCATCAGAGATTTCTAACATAAAGAACTTAATCGTGGAACTAATTAGATTTAAATAAATTCTTATCTTATGAAGCTATAATTATTTACTCATATTCAGTACTTATTTCAAGTTTCTGCTTATAATGATGTAGTGGGATGGGTAGTGTCTACCCTAACTTCATGACCCCTAGACTCTCACAAGGTGAACTATTTATTTATTTATTTATTTATTTATTTATTTATTTATTTATTTTAAAGATTTTATTTTTTATTTATTCATGAGAGACACAGAGCGAGAGAGAGACAGGCAAAGACACAGGCAGAGGGAGAAGCAGGCCCCATGCAGGCAGCCCAATGTGGGACTCAATCCCGGGTCTCCAGGATCATACCCCAGGCTGCAGGCAGCACTAAACTGCTGGCGCCACCGGGGCTGCCCACAAGGTGAACTTTAAAAAATAAATTGGGTATCCTTGCAAGTATAATTATGAATCTTGAGATGATATCAGCCTGGATTAAGGTTGGGCCCTAGATCCAATGACTGATATCTTTAAAAGAAGGAGAGAGGGCAGAGAGAGACACAAAAGGAAAAGCCATATGGAGATGGGGGCAGAAATTGTAGTTATGCTGCCATTAACCATGGAACACCAGGAATACGGAAAGCTGGAAAAGACAAGGAAGGGTTTTCTCCAGAAACTGCAGAGGTTGCTGGGGCACCTGTGTAGCTCAGTCAGTTTAGTGTCTGACTTAGCTCAGGTTATGATGTTGGGGTCCTAGGATTGAGCCTCTGGTAAATCTAGCAGGGCGTTGGGCTCCATGCTCTGCAGGGAGTCTGCTTGCCCCTCTTACTCTCCCATTCCCCCTGCTCATGCTCTGTCTCTCTGTCTCAAATAAATAAATAAAATATTTTAAAAATAAATAGTAAAAATAAAGAAAAAACTGCATGGTAACATGACCAAGCTGACACCTTGATTTTGGACTTCTGTTCTCTAGCATTATGAAAGGGGAAAAAATGCTGTTGTTGTTTTGGTTTTTAAAGCACCAAGTTTGTGGTGATCTTGCAATAGCTTTAGGAAACTAGTACAGATATAGAAAGGTAGGAAGTACATTATTTTCATGCTTACAGTAACAAAAAGTCTGATAATCCACAAAATTATAACTTCTTTTAAATCCATCAAACCACTAAGTTTGTAAGGCTCAAAAGTCTAAGAAAAGACACCAAAAAGAGACAGGAAGCAAACACTCGATTTCTTGGGGCAAATAGTAAGCAGTTGCCATATGAATTAGTAAAGCAATTCTGCTAAATTTATCTAGAGAATTTATAAAGCCTGACAGTGGCTACTGTGAGAGAATAGAACCCACGGGAACTGTACCCACAATGGAAATTCACAGTGACTTTCAGACTCTTACCAGTGAACCAATCGAGTGGTTATGGGAAAGATCTAGGGCACAGTAGGGCACTGGGAAAGCCTTCCTCTTGTGGTTTGATTGTGGGAGAAATGAGCTGCAGCAGCCACAGCAGGAGAGATGAGCACCTCGCCTGGATGCTCCTCTGTTATCTCTACTTAAAGTTGTCAACGGATGGGAAAACAGCAAATGCAGTCAACATTAGGATAAAAGCCAAGAAAAAAACTGCATTTGAGATAACAGGAGGGAGCAGATATCCCTAGAATTCCTACTTCTGGGCAAGGGACAAGGTAAAGAATAAGCCCCGCCCCTCAATACTGGGACATAGCACACCTAAAACAGGTGATAAATCAAAATAACAGATAATGGCTCTCCCATTCATATGCACCATCACCACTATGGGGCCAGTTGGTGTCCAGTAACAAGTAAGGGAGGTTTTCTCCTGGGATGGGTCAGAAGCATGGAGAAAGCAACTCTCTATGGAGCAGGCATAGAAAGGAAGACTTTATGCTGAAGGTGGGGTAAATACTATGAAAAATTCTCTGGCAAATCAGCTCCCATACTAAGCACAAAGCAACTAGAGGAATATAGGCCTAGGGAAGAACTGATAATAGTCATAGAAACAACAGATCCCAAAGTCAGCTCAATTCATTATTTCTGATTGAGAGAACTGCCCACCCTAAAGACATACCATAAAAGAGGTGTGCCCACAGAATAGATAATTACGATTTATCACAATCTCTACTGCTCTATATAGGACTTCAGCTTTCAACAAAGAAATTGAGACACCCAATAAGCAAGCAAAAGCAATACATTCTCAAAAAAACAAATCAAGTGACAGCATCAGTCTCAGAGACCCAGAAGTTGGAATTATCAGACAAGGAATATAAAAATAGCTAAAACAGTTATGATTAATATGTTAGATACTTCAGTGTAAAAAGTGAACAATGTGCATGGGTAATTTCAACAGAGATATATAGAAATAAGAAACAATAACAGAAATAATAGAAATACATAACATGATAATAAAGACAAGAATGCTTTCAACAGGCTCATCAACAGACTTAGATCAACAAAAGAATTAACTGTGAAAAAAAGAAAAAAATGAACTTCATCAAAGGCACTATTAAATGAAGTAAAGACAAAACTAAAGACTGGGAGAAAATACAAAAAAAAATCTAGAATATTACTAGCTCTTAAATATCACTAATAAGAAAAAAACCTAAATAAAAATGGGTAAGGACTTAAGGAGACCCTTCCCCCAAAAAGGTAAAAAGATGTGACATGAAAGGAGGCCTATCATTAGTCATTCGGAAAGTGCAACCAAAAACCCAGTAAGATACCACTGCACAATTATTAGAATCGTTAAAGTAAAAAATGGAAAATATAAGATCTGAAAAATATACAGAGCAACTCAAATTCATATACTGCTTGTGAGTATGACAGTTGGCACAGTCACCCTGAATAGTATGGCAGTTTCTTATAAAGTTAAACATAGACTTAACCTATTTCCCAGTAATCCCACTCATAGCAGTTCCCCCAAGTAGAATGAAAACTTTATGTTCACCCAAAAACCTATCTGTGGTTGTATATAGCAGCTTTATTCATAATTACCCAAAGAAGAATGAATCCCCTGTTCCATGGTTATGGAACAAGAAAACAAACTATGAGATCTCTGATCAATGTAATACTACTCAGCAATCGCACAGATAGAATTAGTTACTAACACCATATGAATGAACTTGAAATGCAGAATGCTAATGAAATAACAAAATAAGCCAAAATGCTGTGTGAGTTAATTACACCTATGTGGCATTCTGTCCTTCTTCCCCATTTCATTCCAGTCTTTCCTTGAATATAATTTCATCAGCAAGAACTTAAATCCACAGAATCTACAAGAGCTCACTACATCCCGATAGTTCTGTAGTGCTTACTTATATATTACTTTCTACTTATGTATATCAAGTATTTACTCATTTACTATATATATATATATATATATATATATATATATATATATATATATCTCCCACTGGAATGTCATTTCTATGAGGAGGGAAACATTCTTATCCTCATTTGCCTAGAGTATAGTAAATGCTCCATAAATGAATGAATGAATGGTTGGTCCTGAAACAGAAGGAGAGGACTGACAGTTATATCAGTGATAGCTTCCCTGTGTGATAGAATATTTGGGTCTAAATATAACTGTAAAGACAGTGGTCTGCTCTGCACAAATTGCAAATCACAGACAAGATAATGGGAAGCCTGCCATTTGAACCAACCCCATTGTTAATGAAACAGTCACACAAACAGGTGGAGTCTGAGGAATGAGGAATATATGTATCTAAGCCTCCTGCGAGAGGCTATCTAAGCCTCCTGCGAGATTTCATAGGTATCTGGGAAAAATGTTTCCTGTTTATCATGTGATTATTACTCTATCTTTGTTTCTGTAAAGGTGAACACATATTTATTATGAACTCTATCATACTTATATTTATACTTTTATACATATATACTTTACAAATCTGTTTACAAAAACATCAAAATTTTCATACTTTTAATATATCTGTAGTACGTGTGTATGTTTCTGAAAGTTTTCTATAACAATAAAAACAGGTGGAACTTTACAACTCATTTATCTTTATCCAAGATTCCTACTAACAGCTAAAAAATACTAGTCCAGAAGAATCTATACTAAAATCTACATATTGATGCATAGATTACTAAACACCTAATAGGGATTAGTTGCCTCTATATATCTTAAAGAATGTTTTGCATGTTGCCTGCATGCATCTAACATGCTTTATGAAATGTTCATTTCTGGCTTCCTATCCATATATAGGTATTTGAAGCTCAGTAGTGAAAGCATCTCTGGTTTTAGTAAACTGCAAAATGAAGACTTGTTCTTGTGGAATAAAGAGATAGAGTTTTCTGATTTGTTATATTTCATTAGGGACAAAGAATATTTTAAGGGGCCTGCATAATAAGATCAATGGCATGATGGGATGATAATTGATAAAAAGCCCCTCTAAAATCATAATGTTCTTAAAAGCAATCAGTTGGTAACTAAAATACGCACAATTAATAAACATAATTAACCATGGTCTAAAGATTCAATTAAATGGAATTGTGGAATCATCCCAGTCAGATGAAAATATATCAATTCCCTTTGAGACTAGCTGGATTAAAACAAATTTTACTTCATTTGATAGTGTCTAATTTTAGTAATTAATGAATCGGACTCTTGGGAATGTTTCCTTCTATCTAACTTAAATAGAGTAAGCTAATGAGTAATTAGTCCATCTAAATGCCTTGTAAGGTGTAATCCCTAAGTTCCTTCTAGATTCTCTTTGTTCTGTTTGCATCTTAATTGTTTTACTTTAAGCTATTTTTAATTTTGTGGCACATTCCTCAATTAAAAAGATAGGTAAACATGAGCAAATACTTCATTTAATGTTCTATCTCTGGTCAATGGACGAATAACCTTTTAACTCTTCAGAAGACAGTATTTCCTTCTTCAGCTTTCCAATAGAAAAATCATAATTCTATATTTAAAAAAAATTCCCATTTGTTTTAGGTCTGAGAATTTTATTTTCTATTTTCTAAATGACTTCCATGGAAAGCCTCTAAATCCAATCCCTGGCTCAGCCCTTCAGTTGTGGGCATCTATAAAGCTACCTCTTCACTTTTGCCTTAGACCCAACCCCTCCCACCCCCCAACTGTTACAGAAAATTTACACAATGAATAAATGTTCCCCTCTACCATCTCTTCAACCTCTTGCTCACTATTGATTCTTACCATGACATAATTTGCAGGGTTCCATACAAAGTGAAAAGGAGAGTTCCTTGTTAAAAATGGGAATGGGGAGCAGGTGTACTAAAGTACTAAGATACAAAGATTTTCTCCTTCTTTTAGTCTTTCTCTCAATCTCTTATGATATTTGCTATTTAAGGTTGATTTAAGCAAGAAAAGTTAAAAATTTAAATTTTCATAAACTTTTCCATGTGATGCTGGATTTGACTGTGTATAGAGTTATTTAAATTATATGGTTTTCCAAATTATATAATTTGTATTTCGCAGCTTGTTTACAAACAAGCTCCTCATGCTCTGGCAGGTCAGAGCTGACAAATACCTCCAGATTCAGGAAGGTCGAAAGGAGGAAGAGACAATCCCCTGAGGCATGGGGCTTGTCCAGGAAAGGCTGCCTTGGCATAGAGATACTCTGCAGACACGGGGATACTCTGCAGACACAGGGATACTCACTGGACAGGTGAGTACAGACCCTCACAGTCATGTAGATGTCCTGTCCCAGGATTCAGGCCTCCTCCTTGCTGAGTATAATCAGCTGCCAGATTCCCCTTCTCTCCAGCCTCAGGACCCACATGCTTCAGAGCCAGGCATCTCCCCTTCCTGTGGCTCTGCCATCATAATCTATGATGGGCCTGCCTTTAAACTTTCATGGCTAGATGCACTATACTACAGTTAAGAATGGGCATGAGAGTTGCCTCCACCAAGCCTAGCAGGTCACCCGCTGATCCTGCTGCTGCCAGACTCCACCCAAGATGCTCCAGAGTGCACACCCTGGCCCTAGTATTCATGCAGGTGGAGGTTGACAGCAGAATGATGGCCTCCTTTCCTTTCAAATGTCACCTGGTCACTTGCCCCAATGCAGGGCCAGGAGGGATGCCAGGAGGTGAGAGATTATGTAGTCAAACCATTTCCAGATGGTGGGGAGCCACCAGGAGGCAGGACCCAAATCCCTGTCACACACTCTTTTCTCTAGCAGAGTTTACCTACAAACCATAATTCAATGACTAAATTGTTAGTAATTTCAATACAGGAATAGCAGAGCATTTAACCAGGGTCAGGTATTTCTGAGCCTGGGCCTCATGTAAATGCACAGTTCCCATGCTCATGGAATAGGTCCTCTTGGTATTTAGTTGTACTCAAATCTCTCCGATGCATAAAAAAAAAAACAACAAAAAAAACAAAACAAAACAAAAAAAAACTTCAATATCACTCCCTGCTCCCTCCACCATCCCTTTTATCACTTCCCAAAACCCAAATATCAAAAATTTGCTTACACCTTTTTCATTTCCTCAAACTATACCATTTTTGCTCCAATCCAATATGGTTTCAAGACTCTCTTTAGGCCAATAATAATCTAAGTACCCCCAAATCCAGTGAAAATTTTTCCATCATGTTATACTAGCTTTCAGCAACTTTCAAGATTTTTGACTTCTTCTTTAGTAGCCTCTGTTCTTGTTTCCATGGCAACACATATCTAGGTCTCTTCCTCCCAGTCTGAGCTCTTACCCATATTCTCTTGCTGCCCAGATTTCTACTCCATTTAAAGCTCAGTTTCCTACAGATTTTGTCCTATGCCTTCATATATTTTTAGTGTATTTTCTCTTTTAAGGCAATTTTCATTCTTGGACAGGTTTTTGATGGCTACCAAATACACATCTTTATTCCTAATCTGTCCTGAGCACTTCAATGTTGTCAACATCTCTGCTTGGATGTTTGGAAGACAACTCATTGTTAAATAGAATTCAAGATCTCTCTGAGTAGCCTTCTTCAATGTTCTCTCTCTTACTGAATGATATCACCATCCATTTACTTACTAAAACTAGAAATCTCCTCGTCGTACCAGGTATCTTCACCTCATTCTTGTGCCTCATACAGTCTTGTAACAAATTCTCACACTTAACTCCCAAACACCTCCCTAAATCTTTAACTACTGTCCTATAATCCATTTTCAACATCATCCCTCTAGTTTAAACTACATTAATGTGTCACCTGGATGACTGCAATGGTCCCTAACTGTTGCCCACTCTTTGTTCTTTAGCATTGCAACCAACATGATCTTTATAAAATATAAAATTAGTTATATTTCTCTCTGCCTAAAACCCTTGATTGACTTCCTATTGATTCCAATAATGTATGGGAAAGTAACATACTTGAATGCTATTTGTGGTAAGAATAATAGGTACCAAGATGTTCATGTCTTAATCTCCAGAACCTGTGAATATGTTGCCTTAACATGGCAAAAGATATTTTGCAGATGTGATTAACTTAAAGATCTTCAAATAGGAAGATTATTTTGAATTATCCATGTACTGAATGTAATCACAGTGTCGGGGATATGACAATCAAAGTCGAGAATCAGAGGATACACTGGGAAAAAGACTCTACTAGCCCTTACTGGCTTTAACAAGGGATAAATGGGGCTATGGGGCAAGGAATGAGCATTTCCTTGCCCTTTGCAAGGAAATGCATTATCCCATAGAGGCTTTAGAAGGAGCAGATAATATTGAAAGCTTAATTTTAGGCAAGTGAGAGCCTGTCCAAAACTGTAACATAACAAGTTTGTGTAGTTTTAAGCCACTGTTGTAACTTTTTTACATCAGCAATAGAAAACTAACACACTTTTGCAGAAAGAAGTATATTGTATAAACAGTTTAATTAGGTCTTTATATTTTGATAGAGATTGCCCTTCTTTTTTTTACATGTAATTAATTCAGTCTGTAATAAGGATTTGTTATATGAAATAAAAACCTTGATTTGTTCTTCGTTAAGCCATTTTAAAAAAAGAAACTTCTTTAAGTTCAGTTGCTCTGTAAACTTTGACTAATTCTTAGTGAAATAGTTTTCTATTCCTTAGAGAAAAATAGTGTCCAATTGATCAGAGGCATAAGATACTGGCCCATCCTGCTATTAAATTATGGTGCAATGAACCCATTACTTCCATGTCTAGCTATTGTACAATCAGGTTAGCTTGAACAGAGTTACATAGCCTGCAGAAAGAGCAGATGGAAAACGCTAGTGCAGATAGCATAAGAACCCTTAATAATGTAACTTTTAAAATGTAATCACTGCCAATTACTTTTCTATGACTGGCATTTAGAACATAACACCAATATAACAATGCTAACCCACTTAGAGTAAACTTAATTGGTCTGTGGAATGACAGCTTGCTTATTTTCTATATTTGTAAAGCATTTGGGGCTTATTTGAAAGAGTAGTTAATGTCCGTCCCCAGTGTAATCTCATTAATGGCTCATTTTAACTCTTATGGAAACACACACACACAGACACATAAAAGCTAAATTAAGTGACATCTTAGCATTTTCTAATTGTTTCCTAATCCACAGCTAAGACTAAACACTGTCCCTGTAGCAGGACTGAACAATATGAAAGAGATTAGAAACTTATTTCAATGATTTATCAAGTATCCAAAACTTTAAGAGATAGCTGACTTAGGCAGTTAAAATTGTAAAGATATTTCACGTTTTCTGTTTCAGTATAATTACTTTATAATTACTTTCTTTGTTTTTAAAATTTTTAAATCCTTTGTTTCTAATGATAATGAATTCCCAGGCATCATTCAATTTGATGACATGAATCAACATAGATTTTGTAATATATACACCTCTTTGTTATGTATTGAATTTAAAACCGTATTGGTGAACACAGTCCCTTAACAATCTTTACTTCCTTAGCTGAGACAAACAGAATGATTTGTGAAAGATGGACTTTTAGATCTCTTTGAATCATCAATGGCAAATATGGACACCTTTCCTTACTGTATCTAAATATATTACTTGATATCACTGCCTTCATTTTTCCACTCAGACTTGAAAAAAATATATTGGGGGTTAGAAATGATTTTAATTAATGTAACATTGCCATTCTTATCTTTGTTTTTTATCTTCACATACATTAATTCAACAGTTATTGAGCACCAATTGAAAAGCAGGCAAGAAGCATTGGAAACACAACCACAAGTAAAATAAATAGGAACACTCATGGGACACACATTATAATGGGTAGGAGAAAGAGGATTTAAAGTTCAAGAATATGAATAAAATAATTACAGATTATAAAATATTTAATGAAGAAATAATCAGATGAGGAATTAGAGAATGAGAGAAGCAGAAGCCTGATCATTATTTCAGATAGATTTGGCAGAGAAGGCCTATCTGCACACCTGAGGTTCAGATAATGAGAAATGGGCAGCTAGATAAAGAGCATATGGAAGAGCAGTCCACCCCCCAAAAAATAATGACCAAGCCTGCCTAAAGAAGAAATGAGATTGGCAGGTCCACATATGAGAAAAGAATTCAATATGGTGACTCAATTCAGAAAGATAAGGAGTGTAAAAAATCAGATAATAGAATTATGATTTACTTCTTGATGGCTAAGATATAAATTTTGAATTTTCATTAACTGAGGCATTTTCTATAAAAAATGAGGTGATCTATGTTTTTAAATTATTCTGGTTTAAAATCATTCTATTTTAGATCACTTTGGTTGGTAGATTGAGAATGGTTAGGGGTGGAGAAGTAAAAGCAGAGGGATTATTTGAAAGGTTTTTACATACATTAAGGTGAAAGATGATTATAGTTGAACTAGGATACTGCCATTGTGAAAAGCAGAGAAATTAAATACATGTTTTGAAAAAAATTCATGAAACTAATTCACAAAGTACTAGGAAAATGAGAAAAATAAAGGTTTTGATTTAGTATTTGAAACACTTGTACTGAATGAAATCATCTCAAGAAAGAACATAGTGAGAAAAAAAAATCTTCCAATATCTCGATATTTAGAGTCCAAATAAAGGAAGAAGAACCAGCAAGTGATGCTAATAAATGCCTGATGGGGTAACTGGAAATCCAAATAAATATGTCCCATAGACTGAAGAGAAAAGAGAGAAGGGACTGGTTAATAGTGGCCAATGATGCTAAGATGCCAAGATAAATCAAAAGGGGGAGGACTTTGATGGACAATGGCCCTGTTATCACTTGTGATGAGATGGTTTCCTGGGGGTCCAGTAATAAGGCTTGGATTGATAGCCTTTCAAGTGAATATCATATTGTTGATCTGCTTATTATACCACATCCTAAATTGAGAAAATCTTTATTCACTTCAATGAGATTATATAATTGAAGAGTAAAGGAGTAGATGATCACATAAATTTATTATACCACATCCTAAATTGAGAAAATCTTTATTCACTTCAATGAGATTATATAATTGAAGAGTAAGGGAGTAGATGATCACATAAAAATGTATTTATTTTTAAATTTCTAGGGTAGGATTATTAACCATACAAATGTATTGTTCTTGATCCCTTTCTGCCTTTGACTTAGCTAGAAACCCATGTGAACATTCTCCCAAAATTCCTTTTCAGACACTGAGGATCATGGAGAAGGGAGGTGAATATTATCACTTTGTTCATGTGTTCTTGGACTCTAATGGCAACAAGCCCCTATGCTTTTGCCATGTTTTTTTTTTTTTTTTGTATTGTTTATGATACTACACAAAACAATTGCCTTAATAATATTTGCTTGGTTCATTTCAAAGATCAATAGTGTATACTGATGAGAAAATTGCAATTAAGAAAAGAGTTGGATTTATTCCAATGTAATTTAAATGAAGTCAACAATTTCACAATTTTAAAATATTGCTTACATCAAATTATGGCCTATTTTAATTGCATTTTTCTTTTCAAAAAGGCTTAAATGCTAATTATCTGAAATTCCAATATATATGTTTGAAAAAATCAATAGTAAAATTGATTTTGAGGTTGTAAATGAAAATCACTTTATCCATTTAAACTCTTCTCCTTTACACATAAATGTCCATTTTTATATGTGTGTTTTCCTTCCATTTTGCTTTTATGTTTAAACTTCAAAGTTTTAAGTAGGGGCACAATATAATTCATTGTATTCAATGAATGGAAGTTAAAATGGAAATACACATTCTTACTAGATTTATTCATGATTGTGTCCATTATATATTTATCAATAGGTTCTGACTTGTATACTTGCTAACAATTTCTTCTGACCATCAACGTTATCCTAGCCTTTTATACCTGAGATGATTGAAAATGATCCTGAATAATTGTTCTTTTTTTTTTTTTTTTATTTGGAGCATTAAGATTTGAGTTCTCTTGCTACCATGATAAAAACATTCTATCATGGATACAAAAATCATCCTGATTTTAAAAATACCTGCAGAACATTCTATTCCATGTTTTTGCTGTTATCCCTGGTTATAAAAATTCATAAATGTATAGAAATCACCTATTGGGATTGGATCATGGAAGCCCTGATGTATCAGACTCAGCTACTGACAGGTTTTTAAATTCAACTTTCTGAGTGAGGAAAGTGTGACAACCCAGAAGTTGGTGATAGACACTTCTGTATAACATGTAGTGGCTAAGTGTCTCTCATGTCTCTCATATCATAGAGTTTTTGTATTAAAGTTTCAATGAATATTAAGTACAAAGCGATGAGCAGTTACTAAGGGTTTGTCATTCTCTCCTTTTTATTAAGAAACCTGCCCTGTGACTTCTGCTTCAGAAATTTTTCCTCTCTCTCTGAATTTGTATTTCGTATTGTTCTTCTTTACACTTTATAGTTACGTAAAGTTATTGGTGAATATATTATTTTTTAATGTGATACTAACATACATAGGTCAGAATTATCCTTTGGAATCTTTCAAGTAAAAAAACACCAAGCCATAAGTAAAATATATTTATTCTGGGAATAAATATATCTCTATAGATAGTTAGAAAGCTCAAATCATATAATCATGGTATGTGATTACATTATCTGCATAATCAGTCTTATAATAAGCCCCCAGTTATCTTTTTACCTTCCCACTTATTAGTTTCCATATCAGGTCAATTATAGAGTCATATATGACTTATTTATGAAATTTCTCCTGAATCTGTTGCTCTTCTTTATTCCCATTATCACTAACCAATATCAGATCCTAATCATCAACGTTTCAGGACCCTAAAATAACTTCACAAATGATCTTTCTGCATTTTCCAACAATGAGTCATCTTTCCCCTAGAATTAAGCTGCTAAAATAGTGTTCCTAACATTGATCACACAGCTACACAAACAAAAAATCATTATAAAAGCATACAATGCCCTTCACCTCAACAATTCCTGCTCACAAGCTTCCTTTCTAATCTTATTTATCAAAATTCTTAGAAATACCAAATGGTAAGCTCTTATATAATAAAGATATAATTTAATCAATAATTCCTATGCTGTGATGACTGCATTTCAAGTTCTCATTTCTTGTAATGCTCTGACCTGGACTTTTATGCTTGGTATACCTGCTTGAAAATCCTCATTACTTTCCAAAGGAATTGTCACCTCTCTCATCTTCATAACATAATAGATGGCCATTGCTCAAATACAACCTCAGAAAAGACTTTCCTTAAACTCCTAGGATTCTTTTTCTATTATCTATTCTCTTACCCTACCTTATTTTTTTAAATATCATTGACTTCTTTCTCATGTTACATATTTATCTTTTTTATTGTCTTCTTCATGAAAAAGTTAACTTTAAGAGTCTTTATCACTACTTTATTCCCACATATTAGAATACTGCTTGTCACATATTATGCCTTCAAAACTGTTTCTTTTTCTTAAAATGATGAATAGCTGTACACAGTACAAGTATTAAAGAAACATATCATTTTATGGCAAGTATCCATATAGGGTTACATTTCAAATACATTATTAGAAAACTATAGTATGTTATTACTTATTAGTTTATTATTTTTATGAACACTGGTATGGGAAAAATTGTACACCCTAAGTGTCTTATCAGTGAATATTGAGTTATATATCAATTTTAATATCATAATTAGTTATATTCTGCAATAATATATTGTCTTATTCATATATCCTACTGATTATTTCCTATATTTTTATTAGGTAATCATTGATCATTTCTTTCTCTCACTCCTATCAAATATTAAAAACAAATTGTTGTCCCCAAAATAACAAAATACCTAGGAATAAGCTTAACAAAGGAGGTAAAAGACATATACTCTCAAAACTATAAAACATTAACAAAATAAATTGAAGATGACACAAACAAATGTAAAGATTTCATGCTCATGGATTGGAAGAACAAACTTTGTTAAAATGTCCATACTGTCCAAAGCAATCCACAGATTTAATGCAATCCCTATCAAAATACCTACAGCATTTTTCAAAGAACTAGAATCCTAAAATTTGTATGGAACCACAAAAGACCCCAAATAGCAAAAATAATCTTGAAAAAGATTTAAAAACAAAACTGGAATTATCACAATTCCAGATTTCAAGTTATCCTACAAAGCTGTAGTAATTAAAACAACATGGTATGGTATTGGCACAAAAATAGACACGTAGATCAATGAACCAGAATAGAAAGAAACAAACCAATGATTAAAGTCAACTGGGGCACCTGGGTGGTTCAGTTGGTTAAACATCTTGCTTCAGCCCAGGTCATGATCCCGTGATCCTAAGGCCCTGGGATCCAGTCCCTCTGCAGGTTCCCTGCTCAGTGGGATCCTGCTTCTACCTCTCTAACTGCCCCTTCCTCCACGCATGTGTGCACACACACTCTCTCATATAAATAAATATATATTTTTTAAAAAGGTCAATTAGTCTGGCAAAAGAGGCAAGAATTTCCATGGGAAAAAAAAATCTCCTTAAAATATTGGCATTGGGAAAGCTGAACAGCTACATGAAGAAAAAAAAAAAGCAAAAAGAAACCAACCACATTCATATATCATATACAAGAATAAACTCAAAATGGATCAAAGACCTAACTGTGACACAGGAAAACATAAAAATCCTAGAAGAGAGTACAGGCGATAATATCTTTGATATCAGCCATAGCAACATTTTTCTAGCTACGTCTCCTGAGGAAAAAGAAATAAAAGCAAAAATAAACTATTGGGACTATATCAAAATGAAAAGCTTCTGCACGACAAAGGAAACAATCAACAAAACTAAAAGGAAACTTACAGTGGGAGAAGATATGACATATCTGATAAAGAGTCAGCATCCAAAATACATAAAGAACTGATACAACTCAACACCCAAAAAACAAATAATCTAATTACAAATCAGAGGACACGAACAGACATTTCTCCAAAGAAGACATCCAGGGCCAACAGACACATAAAAAGATACTCAAGATCATTCATCATCAGGTAAAAGCAAATCAAAACTACAATGAAATATCACCTCATACCTGTCAAAATGGCTAAAATAAAAAACACTAGTGTCAACAAGTATTGAAAAGGATGTGGAGAAAGAGGAACCCTTATGCACTGTTGGTGGGGATGCAAACTTGTGCAACCACTGTGGAAAACGGTATGGAGATTCCTCAAAAAAATTGAAAATAGAACTACTCTATTAATTGGTATTCACACTACTAGGTATTTACCCACAAAATATAAAAACACTAATTCAAAAGGCTATATGCACCCCTATCTTTATTGCATCATTATTTTCAATAGTCAAATTAAGGAAGCAGCCCAAGTGTTCAACAATATGAATGGATATAGATGATGTGTATGCAATGAAATATTATTCAGCCATAAAAAAGAATAAAATCTTGCCATATGGATGGAGGTAGAGAGTATAATGCTAAGCAAAATAAGACAGAGAAAGATAAATGCCATATGATTTCATTCATGTGTGGAATTTAAGAAATAAAATAAAGGGGGAAAAAAGAGACAAAGGAAAAAACAGACTTAATTATAGAGAACAAACTCTTGGTTACCAGAGGGGAGGTTGGGTGGAGGGATGGGTAGAGATAGATAAAGGTGATTAAGAGTACACTGATCATGACGAGCACTGAGTAATGCATAGAATTGTTGAATCACTCTATTTTATACCTGAGACTAATATATAATATTGTATGTTAACCATACTAGAATTAAAATTTTAAACTTAATCTCAAAACCCAAATCATCAGTAAAATTGAAAATTTTTCTATTTTGAAAAAAAAACACTAATGAATGCCACCTCAAATATTAATAGACCACATTAACAGACCACTAAATGGAAAATAATAATGCTATTAAGGCAGGTATAATTGTTATACTGGGCTTTATTATAATTCATTTCTGAGTATTGTTTGAGAAGAAAATCTTATACCTACTTATAAAAATTGATATTTAGCATGTCTCTATATAAAAAAATAGTGAATAGTTACATAATGCATATACTACTTTAAATAAAGTGCATCTGTACATTTTGGAGCTCTTATCAAGAACTTTCTGCCAAGTATCTGACTTCACAGGGCACCAAATAGACCTAGCCTGAGGGTGGGATAGGAATCAAAACATATCTATACATAGTCAAATGAGATTAAATCAGTTTTCATGTCTGAAGAGCTTGTTCTTATCTGCTTCTAGGACTCTTAGTACATAGACAAAAAATCTTTTTGATTTCTTAATCATGAATAAAACTTACATCATTTTCTTTCAAGCATACTGTGTAGTATGCCAGCATTTCCTCCTTGTTAAAGCCTGTCAAGCATGGGGCCTTATCTCACAATTGATATACATTTTAAATTGCCTGACTTGCCTGCAGCTATCAACTCAGACATACATTCTATCAGATACAAAATATCACAGTGAAGCAACACTGTAAAAACTAGCTTTATTGCCTTTTCTTGCAATTACCATGCTCATTCTTTGTAACTATTGAGATTTAACTGTATTTGAACTTGCTTTGTAATAATTGTTTTCAATGAGATGAGGCAGCAAAATCCATTATTTATATGTTTCTCCATAGACCCATAATATCTTCAGATGCAGAGTTTTCAAGCTTTACATTAATAGATGTTGGTAGCATCAGCAGCACACAGACTGCATAGATTCAGCAGAAAAAAAAATCACGTAACAAAAATTAGTACCAAAGATCTTTAGTTACCAAATTATTTTGTGCAATATACCTAGTGTCTCTGAAAAGTAAAATTTATCATGAGTAAAAACTAAAATTGTAATATATATTTTAGCAATTAACATCTTTGGCCCAAATGAGAATATATTTATACATTACTTCACTGCAATAGACAAAATATTTTTGTCTATAACATGTGTAGATATATTTCAAAATCAGACCTATTCCATAGAACTCCACGTTTGAAACTATTTTTCTTAGGTTTTCCAAGATTACTATCTTATATTTAATTATACATAAGATAACATGGCATGTTAAAAGTGTTATAGAGATTTGATTTTTCTTAATACATTTTTCCATTTCCTTCTTCCTATAAAAACACTATTTACCTCTCCCGTTTTATTACATTTGCCCCATTAGCATAACATTCTGAAGAAAAACATATTCACAGTTTCTTGTCTCTATATTTTAACTTGAAAATAAATACTTCTGACTTTTGTTGTTGTTGTTATTAACATATCTAGCAGTACATAGTTTCACAGGCCATGGAGTATTGTAACTAGGTCTGCAAATATCTGTGTGTGTACTTCAATGCTATGAAAACCGTCGTGTCATAAAGATATGCACTTCTGTTAAACTTCATGAAAGACTTCTCTAAAATAGATCACATTAGCCTAAGAACAAAGGTGAAAATAAAGTTTGACTCATTTTCTGGTAGTGAAACTTGATAGTTCATTTTCACTTAACACGCCATTGTTTAATATTTATACACTGTTTCCTAGAAATAAGTCTCTAAGAAAGCAAGCAAACAAACCCAAGAAACAAAACCAATAAAAACCAAAACAACAACAAAATGAAGATGGCTATGGGGAAAGATCTCTTTTCTGGGATGCAAAAAACAGAAGTTACAAAAAAAAAAAAAAGCAATGTTTGGGCATAACAAAGACCACTGGTGGGAGTTGGAAAGAATATGAATTTGGAACCTAACATCTGTTGAATATTAGGTCTTCTTCCTCTTATTTTTTTATTACATTTTTATTGTAATATTGCAATGTGGCATTAATAGAAACACTCAAAAAGAGAAGGTATGAAAAGATTAAGACATCATAAATTGACCGAATATTTGAAACCTATATAAAACACACTGTTGACATGTAATACTCTTACACTACAACAGGCAGACTTGTGAGTTTACAACAGAAGCCTTCTGTATTTAAATAGGACACAAAAATGAAAAAGATTGAGTCAAAAGACTACTGGGACATCCTTAAAAATGGAGTAGGGTTGGTAAAGTGTCCTCTAGATGGAGAAGGCATATGAAGACTGAAAAATGATGCAAGCCACTCCATAGCATTTACACAGCTCTATCGAGGGTAACTTACCGGTAGAGGGAATCAGGCCAACAGACGATCAATGCTCCAAAACCATCCTCCCCAATGTCCAGACCTTAATCCACAGCTTTTATAGGGCAAGGGTTGGTGTGGTATTTGTAGTGAGGTCTAAGGGTAGTCATCTAAACAGGCACATTCTGTGTGTGGGAGGATAGCTGCTACTGATCTGAAATGTTGCCACCTGTGTGCTGGTCATCTCTACTAATTAGCTCAAGTGGCGCCTTCTGTGTGCTTTAGGGAAGCTCAGAGCAAGCCTTCCTGCATTCCAGTCTGGGCATACCTTAACCTTCAAGGGGCTTGGAACATATAGCTCGAAGGGAAGTCACTGCACAGACATGAACACAGGAGGACCAGTGTTGTCGGTACTCCTACAGAGTAGTAGGTCAGGATCTGAGCTTTCATTAAATATTTTTCACTGACACAGATCTCTAACCCTTAAGTTTTTTGTTCACACTTCATGATAGGTACTTAAAATTATCAAAATTAAATGTGAATACGATACAAATAAATCAACCATTGCAGTTTGGCAACCGCGAAAGTAAAAACCACAGGCCCTGCTTCCCAGCATGTCCAATCATACCTTCAAGAGGCAGGTTCTCATAACTCCAATTTTGGCTTTAGGTAGTTTTCTCCGAACTCTAAAAATAAATTATATTGCTTTCTAGATTGATGACAAAACTTAGTACAATTTGTTTACCTATCATAAAATGTAAAAACAGCTTATGTATTGTCTCCCTCTACTTTACCATTTTCCACCTTTGTCTCATTGTTAAGTTTCATTAATACTTTTGGTTTTTATCTTGATTACCTTCATAAATTTAAAGAAAACACAAATATGTATTTTTGTTCTATCAAGTTTGAGTAATATGTTTTGACTCGCAAAATTGGAACGTTAATCAATTGGCCTTACCACTCAACTCTTTTATTGGCTTAAATTACATTGTCCAATACAGAAATGGCTAGCTATAAAACACTAATTTGGAAAAATAAATGCACTCCTATGCTTATTGCATCCTTATTTACAATTGCCAAGATATGGAAGCAATCCAAGTGGCCATTTATAGATGAATGTATCCAAAAAATGTGGTATATATACATATTGGAATATTACTCAGCCAAAAAGAAGAATAAAATCTTGCCATTTATGACCACACAGATGAACCAAGTGAAATTTATGCTAAGTGAAATAAGGCAAAGACAAATACCATATATTTTCACTTAAAACAGGGAATCTAAAAAACCAAAGCAAACAAGCAAACAAAAAGAAACACAGTGTTAAATACAGAGAACAAATGGGTGGTTGTCAGAGGGG
Source organism: Vulpes vulpes (assembly GCF_048418805.1). NCBI lineage: Eukaryota > Metazoa > Chordata > Mammalia > Carnivora > Canidae > Vulpes > Vulpes vulpes. Next base: position 101,526,642 of record NC_132784.1, on the reverse strand, counting down.
AGATACGGAGGTGGGCGAAATATGTGAAGGTATGAACTCAGTATAAAATAAGTAAATCACATAGATGAAAAGTATAGGATAGGGAATATAGACAATAATATCATAATACGGGATTCCTGGGTGGCTCAGCAGTTTGGCGCTTGCCTTTGGCCCAGGGCATGATCCTGGAGTCCCGGAATCGAGTCCCAGATCGGGGTCCTTTCATGGAGCCTGCTTCTCCCTCTGCCTGTGTCTCTGCCTCTCTCTCTCTGTCTCTCATAAATAAATGAATAAAATCTTAAAATAATAATAATAATAATATCATAATATAAAAAAGTAGCTAGCTCACTGACTTGAGCCAGTTTGATCATGTTCTCAAAGTAATTCATGTGTGTGAAGACTAGAATCTACTTCTGAAGTTATCACTATATTTTATTAAGTACCATGTATCAAATGCCTTCTAGCAAAAAGTAATTACAATAGATTCTTTTCTCTATGCTAAATCCTGGCTGATACAATTTTCCTGGGCCTATGGATTTATTATATAATGTGGAAAAAGGTTATCCCTGGGTGGCGCAGCGGTTTGGCGCCTGCCTTTGGCCCAGGGCACGATCCTGGAGACCCGGGATCGAATCCCACATCGAGCTCCCGGTGCATGGAGCCTGCTTCTCCCTCTGCCTGTGTCTCTGCCTCTCTCTCTCTTTGACTATCATAAATAAATAAAAATTTAAAAAAAAATTTTAATGTGGAAAAAAAAGAAACAAGTATTGTGTATATTATAGGGATAACTGTATAATTCATCACATAATCACCAATCATTTGCTTCTATATGAAGGATGTTTCTAAAGTCAAGACCAAATTTATAGTTTTCTCTCCTTCTCACTTTCTTTCTCATGTCTCTCTCTGTATTTCTCATTCTTGTAGCATACCTCTCTCCTCCCTCTGGTTTTACAAAATTTGTCATATGGAAGATTTTTGTGAAAATATTTCATTGAATATTACATATTTCTACCCCTTCCTTCCATTCATTGCCCCTGCTGATTCTGAATACAGAGGTTATCTCGAGCTGTATTAAGAATATCCTTGCTATTATGAGGTGTTGTTTTTTTCTTTTTTGATTAACTTTTCTATAATTTCAATTACATTTAGGGAAAAAGGGCACTCAAAGGTGTCACTTAATCTTATATCATGCTCTGCTGCTAAGTAATTGTCTTTCCCATAAATATAAAAAAACAACAAATGTATCTTACAAATACTAGCTCTCCTCTACATAAAATATGCATTTAATTATATATTTATACAGGATCTACTATATGATAACAAATATCCGATTCATTGATCAATGAGCAAAAAAGTTACGGGTCTTTGTTCAAATTTATAATTTAATGAAAGAGACATGTGATGAGCAAAAAAGTTACATACATAGATGTACAATTAGTTTCTGAGAATACCAATAGAATACTACTGAAACTATATAGTTGCAATATATATAGAAACTATATAGAAACTAATTTAGAATAAGAAGATTAAGGAAAGGCCTATTAAGAAAATAACATTTAGATTAAAATCTGAAGTTTACCAGGTTTGTTTGTTAATCATAATGCCTTATTATCTATTTTTATATCGTCTACCATAATTTTTGTAAGCTCATTGTTTTCCCTGCACACAAAGCAGTGCTTTATTTTAAAGACACATTCATGTTTCTGAAGCAACTCTTTTTAAAGTTTATTCTTTAGTAATGTTCTCAAAGCTATATTTGCAAGGAATATAAAAATAGTTCCCTTACTGGACAGATAATCATTTATTTTTTTCAAAATTTGCAATATTTCAGCATCCATTGATTCAACCTTTTTCTGACCAGATAGTGCCATCTGCACTTCTCATTTTTCAAAGAATAATGCAAATCAGTTTCTCTGACATATAGATTAAGTACTATTTTTATTATCCAATAATTTTTTGAATCTTCTTGATATCTGGTTACTTCTAATTAACTATTAAAACTGAATACTTCTCTTATTTTGCATTTGAGAGCTTCTTCTTTATGACTTATATTCCCTATTTTGAAGAAAATAAAACAAGTTGTACAGTGGTTATCTGCTGTTTGTATATTTCAATTACATCCTGTATACATTTTCCTTATATTTACATTTTCTCAAATTTCAGTTCATGGTCTACCTCAGAAAGTTTAAGCCACTTAAGTAAGAAGCAGGGATAAAAGAAAGCCCCATGACTTACTGTATTTTTTTTAACCAGTAACTACCTTTCCTTGCTCAGTAAACATTTGTCAGAAGTTGAAAATGTGATTACTATACACTTACACGTTTTATTCCATTTTAGTTTTGCCTTTATGTTCTGTTCCACTGAGTGGGTTCAAACAAAAATGAACTATCTACATCAGTTTTGTTTTGTTTTTTTCTTTGATAGAGAAATGATTTTCCAGTGTGTTTTCTGTTTCTTAGATGGCCTCTGCTACTTCTAGGTCTCCAGGCTCCAAACTACAAATTATTGTGAGAAGTTTCACAGTTCATTATGCCATGATTAGAAATCATTTTTATTTTGCTCAAAACCGTAAACCCTCTAGCAAATATTCTTCCTAGAGTGTAGTATTGGCCATTTCTTCATTTCAGAAAGTGATTTCTGTTCAGCCTCTAATTTATATTCTTTTTTTTTTTTAAGATTTTATTTATTTATTCATGAGAGACCCACAGAGAGAGGCAGAGGATAGGCAGAAGGATAAGCAGACTTCCTGTGGGGAGCCTGATGCGGGACTCGATCCCAGGATCCCAGGATCACGACCTGAGCCAAAGACAGCCGCTCAACCACTGATCCACCACCCTGGTGCCCCCCTAATTTATATTCATTCTTTATATTCTTTCTTTACATTCCATTTTGAGTTATGCAAAATATATCCAATATAAAAACATGAAACCATAATAAAAGAATAAAAAATATAGTATGCTTATGTGATTTGAATAATCACCCTCATTCATTGTGAATTGGACCATCTCGTGTCTGTCTGCATGTATGTTTGTACTTACACAAACTAAATTTTAATTACTTATTACTGAAAACTGATTCTGGAAAGAGAATGAATAAAGGAGGATGATTATCTGTAATACTTGAAGAAACAATTTGAATGAAACTGTTATGTATTAAATATAATCATAAGTTAAAAAGAGAACATGGTAGCCATTTAGTTTAGCTTTTCTTTTGACATTTGAACTCTCCTTTTTTTTTTCTTTTCATCTTTAAGAAATAGTCCTACAAACTGTCCTTAAACTCCAGGGATTAAAAATACTCCACCATTCCAAGCATTAACATTTCACAAAAATCTATTTTGTGCCAAACACTTTACTGGCCCTAAGTTTACTAGTGAGGATAAAAAGGTGAATTAAGCATGATTGAATAACATGGAATAAAGGGGAGCATCTGTAAATAATGAATAGTATTTAGCCAATGGGGAAAAATTTAGGGGAAACACGTTGAATGCATTAAATAATTTATCTTAGGAGAAAAATGCTGTGAGATCATAATATAGGAGTTAAGGGAGCATTAGAAATCAGGTTGTAGAGGCCAGCAACTGTGAGAACATGGAAAGATTTTATGCCTTAAAAATACTTTGGGGGCAGCCTGGGTGGCTCAGTGGTTTAGCTCCGTGTTCGGCCCAGGGCGTGATCCTGGAGACCCGGGATCCAGTCCCACGTGCTCTGCCGGGATGGAGCCTGCTTCTCCCTCTGCCTGTGTCTCTGCCCGCCCTCCACCGCCCCCGTGTCTCATGAATAAATAAATAAAAATCTTAAAAAAAAAAAGTACTTTGGACTTTATCCGTATGCAAAACAGAGATACAGAAACAAACCTCACAAATTTATGACAGTTCTTCCTGTGAAAAGCAACAAATATTTGACTCAGAAGGAGCTGAATGAAAGGGAGAAAGAATATGAAAGATCATTCATCTGCCTCAACTCCACCTTTTTGTCCTGCATGGAGGTCTGTCCTGTTTGGTGGCCTCTCCACTGGATACAGTGCAAGAGCCTGTGTATATAAGGGGATTGTTATTGTAGGTACAGAAGATTTTCCTTCTTCAGCATCCTCTAATTACTATACATTCTATACATAAATCGTACATTAAACTCATAACTTCCTACACAAATAATGGGATTTCAACCCAGAATACAATCGCAATTGTGGCCTCTTTGGCTGAGAGTGTCTTCTTCCTGCCACATACTTTTTAGATACACCTTCATCCACTTGTAAAACATATATTCACCCTTGAATCTTATTTTTGGGGCCTTAAAATGTGCCTCTTATAGGAGAGGCAACTTAAAACTTGTGTTGCGTCTTAAAACTTGCCTCTTATAGGAGGCCTGCTGTGCCACCCTAAGGTAATTAATTCCTGCTTTCATCATTGTCTTACAGTGACAGATCCATCTGACATTACGCACAAAACGGAATAGGTAATCAGTAAATGTTGCTTAGGAATTGAATGACCAAATTTCTAAAAATGTATTAATTAAATATGATTGAAAGCGTGAGTTGGTAAGGAAACTTCATTATGCCTGATTTTATCACTGTATTTCAGCCTGTCTGGTCTATTCTTGATAATTTACAAAAAAATAAAAAATAAAAAATAAAGAAGATTTATATTTTTATCTTCTAAGGGGAAGAAAATCTCAAGAACCCTCATCATTGATAAGAAATAGGTCCCAGGGAAGCATTTGAGACATTTATAGAAACAGTATCTTCACTAAAATGATACTTAAAGTAACCAGTAGTATCCAAAAAAGGGCATTTTTAACTATGCTTTTTATCATTTAATCTACTTTCATGAAGCTCAATGAGAAGCTAATATCTATGCAAAGTATTATTATGATCTACTTTACACAAAGGAAGAGGCACAATGTAGGAAAGACTTTCACTTGTCTACGTTCATTTGTCTTCTTGCTATTCCTTTGCACACTAGAACTACTGGCTTTTAGCTGAGCACAAATGCCCCTTCCCTGTCCCCAACTAGGCTCTTTTTCCCAGCTTACCTTGCAGGAGGTATGGTTAAGTGATGAAAATTCTGCCAGTGCAATGTGAGCAGATGTGAACTCTGCATTTCCAACCATGCCCTTCAAATATATGTATTATGAGTGCCCTCTGTGTTTCTTCATCCTGTTGACTGGGAAAGTGAGAGATGGATCAGTCACTTCGGGTGCAGAGATGAAATCCACATGCAGACGATGCTGGTGTCATTTTGCCAGTCCTGCAATGTTTACGTCTGGATTGCTACATGACGGAGAAATAGGAATCTATCTTGTTTACACTACTGTGTTTATGGATCTCAATGTTGCAAAAGCTTTTTGTAAATCAATACCAACAAAACAGAGAAAACTATCATAAAAAAAGTCTCTGAAAATGCAATGTAATTAGAGAGGAGAATTACATTATAGGACATTTTGGCTATTAGTCTAGTGCTTAGGCTACTAATAACTCTATTTTTTTGTAGTGGGGTTATAAGTAAAACAAACAAATGTGTTCGCTCAATGAATATTCACTAAATAACCAGTGTGTACTATTTACTGTGCCATTCAAGTAACCACAGGGAGTACACTTCTATTCAGACAAATTAGGTTAGCCTGGAATCACATTGATTCAAGTTGATTTGGGAGGAAAAATTGCTTTTTGCTAAATGATCATTGCCTAGTATGTTTTGGACTCAATATTTGAGAGGCAGAATGATGTGAAAATGTATAGCTGAGAGGAACCTGTCTCACTCATTCTTTTATATCATCTCCCCTTGCTTCTCCTAAGTAGTAGAATATTTTATGCCTATATATAAAGCAGTTTATACATGTTGATAGAACAGGATTCATAGCAGGTGGGTCAGAATAAGTGAATTGAGGGAGTTAGGAGTGGATAAGAGGTTAACAGAATCATGCAGGCATGAGTCATGCATAGGCAGCTATATCATCACTCCTAGATGCACTTTACTTGGAGTTATCAACAGTGGCTCAAGGAAGGCAATTGTAAAATTAGATGGTGTCAAAAATCTAATCTTGCAAGTGCAAGGGAATAAATTAACAAAATTAGCCTTCTTTATAATAAAATTTCACGTTAAGATGTTTTAATATATTAGGTTAAAGAAGGTAGCTAAAATTTAACAGGCTACTATAATCTTGATAGAATATGAATGGCTAATAATACTGCTGCCTGTCTTATCTTTGAGCAACAGCTTTATGAAAACAATTTTATACAGACATTTAAATTTAATAAACTTATGCTGAGCTGTATGCAAGGCACTATAGGAGATAGAAAGATGAAAAGGCATGCTTCTGCTCTGCTATGGATCATAAGTGATTAGAAGAAATTAACAAACATAGAGACAAGATAAACTGATTATTGTTATTGTTTAATTGAAATATGATCATTTCTTTGACAAATTATGCATCTTAGAATCCCATTCTCAGAGGAAAATATGAATATACTTTGCTGCTAAATTAAAAAAAAGACAATCTAAACTACATTTTTCTAAAACATTTAGGGCTCCAAGCAATATTTGTCAGAGTAAATCACAGCACAATGAACTTAGCAATAAGATATGTCTAGTATAAAACACTGGGAGTCAGTCTAGGGAAAATTTTAAAGTTTATTTTTTAAATGGAATAAATGCTTTAGTTTCAAATCAGGCAAAATAATTATTTTAAAGTAAGTTTGAGAAAACTCTGGGAATACATCATTTTACAACTAGGTTGATCATAAAAAATATGATTCTTTAACATGCTCAGATGTACCTTAAAATGACTCGCTGGGCTGTGGAAACCAACACATTTTCTTCCCAATTATTTTTGAAGGGTTCCTGACAAATGTTTTCTTAGGAAAGAATGACAGACCATCTTCTTTATTTTGTTTTTATGAGACTCTTATTTTTATCCTGTCATAGAGGCAAATGGCAGACCTATGATTTGGGTAAGCTACGTAACAGAGGCTCAATTTGCAAAATTTATGACATAGCATTCTTTAATCTGTCAAAGAATGCAGGTTATATGGTATTTCGATAAAAGATTAAATTTGGTTATATATGTTAATGAATTCCCTCCTGACAATCTTAAAAAGGTGCCAACAATTGCTGAAGCAGAAACTCTACATGATATTGAAAGCCTAAGAAACTCTCCCAAGTGTAAAACTTTCCACTTACTTTTGCCATCATTTTGAAAAGTTAACTATTGATAAAAAATGAATTAACAAATTCAGTAAAATATGGCTATGTGTAAATGCATGTTTATTAGAATATCTTAATATTTGGGGCACGTGGGTGGGTCAGTTGGTTAAGCACCTGCCTTCAACTCAGGGCATGATCTCAGGGTCCTGGGATCGAGTCCCACATCAGGCTCTCTATCAGGGGAGTCTGCTTCTCTTTCTCCCTCTATGTGCTCATGCTTTTTCTCTCTCAAATACATAGGTAAAGTCTTTAAAAAATACCTTAATATTTGAAATTTAAAAGGTCATGCTTCAAACAAAGAAGATTATTATTCAAATAATAACAAAATATTGTTTTAGAGTGTTGAAAGTTAATAAAATTTTGAAAATATATTGTTTTAAACCGACATTTTATTGCTCTACTTATAAAATATGTTTTTCTTTGTTTAAATTGACATATGACTAAATTATATAAGGCAAATATTTAAATTCTTAATTTGGTGAATTGCATGGTGAATACTTCAATTTGAATCTTTTAAACTCCTTTTAGTAGTTATCTAAAATACAGTCTGCTCTTTTTGCAGTTACATTCATTGATTTTCTAATAAATTTCATTCTTCTGAACACTATGTTCACTTAGTCTGATGAAAAATGTTGCTAAAGGCCCTTGCACTGTCTGTACTACGAAGTATGTCCACTTCTACAAATCATTTCAATACTTTGCAAAGGCTGACATGGAGGGCAGAAAAAGAAAAAGAAAACTGTTGGAGAAAACCTTTCAACATGGAAATTAACTTGGACAGTCATAGCACTCATTCACTATTAAACAAACAAACAAAAAACAATGGGTTTCTTAGAATGGAGCATGACATTTTCTAGACCTAGCCAGGTATGGGTTGAACTATTTTCTCTTCAGAGTTACTAAGTACATACGCTTTCCCAGTATCTACCTAAAAAAAAAGTCATTTATTTCCAAGAAAGAATGCTATTGTATGCTTCTTTTAAAATATGTGTTTGAATTTCAATTATTACTACCTACGGCCCCTGGCAATACTAAGGAGACATTAGTAAAGTTAATGATTGCCAAATGACAACTATATTGATATGAAAGCCCTCAAGAATGGGTAAATTCAATCTTAAATACAAATACCATAATTCTCTGAGTTCCTCCAACCAACTATGCCTTCACTCAGCCGATAGCGAGCAAAGGGCAGCAATTAACTGATGTCACCATTCTCATGCAATGGCAGAAGATTAAGACATGACTGTGGGGATGTTGATGCAGACGGTGATGATAATGATAATAAAGATTAAAACTTTACCACATATTTATCGTGTGGGCACATGAGATTGGGTCATACACAAAGCTTTTGAAAATCTAAGTCTTTATAGCTGAACTTGTAGCTTCTAAATCTTACAAAAAAAATAGAAACCTGGTTACATATACAATGACAACAGAAAACAAAGATCTGTGAGGACTTGCGGCTCATCTGTCAGCCTCCAGTTACTTTTTAACTTATTTTCTACAAGGTTTTATTTTAATTCAAATTTTAACCAATTTAGTAGAATCTCAAAATTGAATTTCCCAGTTGTAAAGTTCTTTTAAAAATAAGCTCGGATTATGCATGTCTTCTGAATCAACATATTAACTACTGACTTTCCATCTTCTAGCCTTCATATCACTAGTCACAGAAGAGTACAATTTTTACACTACTATGACTATATAAATACATGCAAAGTCAAGTAATATATTGATTATGACTCTTTCTCATGACATTTATTTTTCTTGGACTTATTAGTTGTCTGTTTTTTAAAAGATTTTATTTATTTGAGAGAAAGAGAGAGAGCACCAGTGGGGAGAAGTGCAGAGGAACAAGCAAACTCCCCACTGAGTGGGGAGCCGCATGTGGAGCTCAATCCTAGGACTCTGAGACTGATACAGGAGAGCTTGGTTCTTGTCTCAGAGTCGAAGAATGAATCTCCTAGACCACAGAGAGTAAGCAAAGCAATACAAATTTATTAAGCAGAGATACAGGGAAAGCTCTCAAAAGTGAGAGAGGTCCCGACAGGGTTGCCATTGAGGGCTTTTATGGCCTGTCTCTTATAGGAAACTGACCAGAGCACTTGGTAAATTTCTTGTCAATACCATGTTGGTTATTTAGAACAAACATGGTGGACTTGTAGCTATCCAAATAACAAACAAGATGTTTTTGTAAATATCATGAGCCCAAACAAGATATTCCCTTATCTCTGGTTAATATTGCCTCCATAATATTTCTCTACATTTGGGATTTCTGTGAGCCTAGTCAGGGAGCCCATGGCCTTGAGATTCTTGTGCCATCTTGGTTTGAGCAGGGACTATAGATAACATGTTAATCACATATTTCTTTGTGGTCTGGTGAGTTTCTGTGATTAGTAGTAATTAAAGGGGGATACTCCCTAACATTTTGGAGCTAAGGAGCCAGGTTTTTGTTTTTTTTTTTTTTTTCCTGTTTTTACTGTCTTATCTCTGTTTTCCTGGGATGGGTAGGGGCCTGACTCTGGGACCTTTCCCTTATCTTTCCCTGCCTAGTCCCATCTGCCCCTCACTCTTCCTACATTGAGATCATGACCTGAGCCAAAATCAAGAGTCAGATGCTTAACCCACTGGGCCACCCAGGTGCCCCTAATTGTCTTAGTTTTTATTTGCTTAGTTTTCTAATTATCTCAAGCATTCTTACAGTTGGGTGACATACTAATCACTAATTTTTGAAAATGCTCAAATGTCTTTCAAACACTCAAAATATTTATGATTTCTCTTTTAAAATTCTGTCTCTTTGTCCTTTTATTTCTTCTCCACCTGCACTTCCTCTTCCCTTTTCTTTTCTGAGGACCTCTTCCCACAGCTCTCTCTTTCCACTGTAATAAGGAGTGATTCACTGTAAGTACTGACATCTAATGCCATCTGGGGACTCTCCTTCCTCCATGTCCTGTATCCCATAATCTTATTTTTACTTTACTGCCTCACTTTAGTGGTGCCTACCTTTCACAATTTTATAAAGAATGGGAAAAAATGACAGATTTAAAAACAAAAAGACATTTTTATGATTCATTTCTGAAAAATCCTTTATTTGCCCTCATCTTTGAGTTATAGTTTGATAGGTCACGGGATTCTTAGGCTAACAAGCAGTTTCCTTTGAAATACTGGATATATTACATATTAATTTTCAGGCTTATTGCTGACAAGATGGATGCCATTCTTCAATTCCAAAAATCTTTTAACAAGTTTCCTCTAAACCAAGGTGTTCTGAAATTTCACAAAAACATGATATGTATGTGTGCATATATATGTGTAATTCATCATGTAGTACATGTAGCAGGCCCATTTAACCATCTAAGGACTAAAATCTGGGGAATATTTTTATATTTTTATTTTATAATTACTTCCTTTATGTTCTCACTTCTTTTTCATTCTCCCCTCCCCCTCCCTTTTCACCACATGTTCTTAGTGTCAGAGGTTGGAATGTCTAAACTTTTTTTTCTAAATTTCATCTGTTGATCTTTTTTACTATTTTCAGAGTAGTTTCCCTGACTTTATCTTCCAACTTTTCCATTGCTTTTATGGTTTTGCCATTATTTTTTCTTTAACATATCTAAATTCTAAAAGCTAACTGTTGTTACTATAATGCATGTTTATATATCACACTGTTCTAGCTTCACAAATATAATATTACCTCGTAATTTGAAGTGATATCAGTGACCATTTGGAAACTTCCTACACTCTGTCTCTTTTGTTATTTATTTTTTAAGATTTTATTTATTTATTCATGAGACACACACACACACACACACACACACACACACACAGAGAGAGGCAGAGACACAGGCAGAGGAAGAAGCAGGCTCCATGCAGGGAGCCTGATGTGGGACTCGATCCCAGATCTCCAAAATCAGGCCCTGGACTGAAGGCGGCGCTAAATCGCTGAGCTACCTGGGCTGCCCTCTCTCTTTTGTTAAATCTCTTTTCGGTTGATGTTGACATTGCCATTGTTTTATTGTTGATGTTTCCATCTGTCTCTTTCATCTTGGAGGTTTTTCTAGGTCCCATGGTTATTGATTCTCCACTCCTGGTTAAAATGGAGTCTCTAAAAGCTAATTTAAAACTGCGTTAAAAAAAAAAAAAACTGAGTTCATAGGTCTCTTATATAGAGGGTAAGCTAATGTAAAACTATGACAAGAATTAACATTCATTAACAGAGAATGATTAGTTATACAACTTTTTTGTTGGGAAGTCCCAAATATCATGATCTATAAATTCTCAAAGAGTCCAATTTCTCAAGCTGAGGTTCTCTAACATATTGGCTGAGGTGTTTGTGGGTGAGGTGTACAGAGGAGAGAACTATGCCTCGCTGCCCACATTCTAGTGCAATCACACATACTTTCAACCAGTCTTCCTGCTTTTTACTATATGGTTACCCACTAGATGGTATCTACCACTTTTGTGTCTCTCTCAGATTTTATAGCAGTGGGATTGCTGACTCTTGATATAACTTGTTCTCTGTAGGGATTAGGCCAGAACTTCTTTTGTTGAGTCAGTTGCCATTATCCATCTGTTTACTGTTTCTCAAAATGTTGACATCATTCATCTCCTATCATCTACTCTTGCATTCTTGATTGGTGGATTTAAACAGTTGGTTAATCTATCATTTTATTGACTGAATTGCCTAGAAAAATTTTGCTGATTTCTCTTTTTTATAAAGCCAAGTCTAATAACTTGTATTTTCCTCAATTATTTTCAATTATATCATGACTTTAATATGCACTGCCACAGAATGAAACATGATTTGGCACTGAATTTTAGTTTCTTTTGTATCTGTGTTCATGTTCCCTTTTAATTTATAAGGGTTTTATTTTTATATTTTTATTTGATTAGATAAGGTCTGTTTCAGTTTGATTTTTTTTTTTTAAACACAACATATATTTCTAATACTGAGTCTACCAGTAATTGTAACTTTGGCTAACTGGATGTTATATGTGTTAATACTGAGTGCACAAGAGACTACAGAGAACATAATTTTCCTTTCTTCTAAAATGTCGTATCATAGGTCATTTTCCCCCCTTTTCTTTTATAATGATTATTATTGTGTATTCTTTATTTCGGATATTTCATTTATAATTCATTTAGTTCACCTATAATTCAATTTGTAAACATTGTACGAACAAGTAAAAGTTCCATGTTGTACCCCTCATAGTTATTACTTATAAAGCCAAACGCATTAATCATATTACTTAGAGCAATTATATACTCATTCATTTCTTCCCAACTTGATTTGTCAAAGGCTGAGCCATTTTTATCATTTTCTATTAATATATTTTAATTTCAGAATTTCTTCTAGTTTAGTTAAAACTAGATGTAACTCATTTAGTTACAATTTAGTTATTACTCATGCAGAAAGATACATGATTATTATATTTTAATCATGGATTTAATATCAAAAAAATGTAAATTATATGTTGCCCTATCTAATGTTTCTTGACTTAGAACATAATGACTTAGTCATCTAATAGATGCCAGTTTTTACTATTACACTTTCCCAAGTTTAATTTTTATATTTTATAATATGATGTTAATAATTATGCTGACACTACTCATTACTTCTGAAAATTGTTGCATGTAAGGTGTTTCAAAATGCCTGACAAATATTGAGAACCCCAAAATTTTAGCTTTCTTCTTCTGCCAGTTTTTCATCTCCCATCCTCTGATCTTTTTAATTTTCTTTTCATCTCTTTAATACTCATACAATTATATTTTATTCTTTGAACCAACTTTAAAGCTTTGCTTTTACTGTAATACAGGAGCTTAGCCATATTTCAAACTTTATGTTCATGATATCAAGCTTTCTTCTGCCTTCCTCTTTTTACTCTATAAACCATATTTCTATTAGTTTTTTTAGTAACTTTCAACAATGCATTTAATTTTTATATTACCGTAGTTGCTATGTTTAAGGAAAATGTTTTTCTAATTATCAAATCAAGATTGAAGTAGCTTTTATCCTCATATAACATAAGAAAATTAACTTTTTATTTCTACACATGACTTTTCCATTACTCTGGTTATTTTTAAATGACTAAATTGCTATGTGTTTTTATTATGTGTATTTTATTATCAGGATACTTCTAACCTTAAAGTTTGCCTTGGAATCTATACATGACACTTATGAAAAGAAATTAACTGATGCAAATCTACTTGTGTTTTTCCTCAATCTTGCATTCTGTTTTGATCTGTCTCTGATTGGCTGTGATACAAGCAAATTCTGGTAACTGTTTTCAGAAAGCTATATATTCTGAGTACTTACATACCTAAGAGGGTTTTTTGTGTCTTAAACATAAGACACCTGGCAACAGTTGATGGTTTATTGATCTTTTTTTTTTCTTATTATGAAAATGCTAAATTTGCTTCATTTAGTTTATTTTTTAGAGAGAGAATATGGAGAGGGACAGAGGAAGAGGGAGAGAGAATCACAAGCAGGCTTCCCACCCAGCATGGAGCCCCACAAGGGGCCAAACACAGGGCTCAGCTAATGACCCTGGGTTCATGACCTGAGGCAAAATCAAGTCAGATGCTTAACCAACAGAGCTGCCCAGGACCCCTGCTTCATTTAGTTTTTGCAGTAAACATACCTGAGCATAGTTTTAAAAAAATCTTCCCTTATTTTTTAATGTATGTTTCTTTTATTTAGCCATTGTCCCCTCCCCGCTCCCCCCGGGTATCTGTATCATTCTTTATTTCCAAATTCAAAATTTTTAATTTTGTAATCAGCAGAAACTTGTCATATGAGGAAACTTTTCACTTCAATTAAGTTTTGGGGCATAGTTTCTATTAATTTGTCCCTGTGTTCTATTTTGACGTACATAATTGACATAATAGTTCCTTTTTATTCTCATAACTTTTATTTTTCACATTATTTCAACTTCATTAATTTTCTTTATTTTGAATCATTTTGGAATCCATCTTAGGTTTTTTTTTCTCAAAAAGTTATTTTACATTTTTCTGTGATATTAATTCTATACTGAAATGCAATTTGTTTTATATTTTAAATTAACGATGACATAATGATGGATGGAGTATCTGAGTGATGGACATTAAGGAGGAAACATGATGTAATGAGCACTGGGTATTACATAAGACTGATGAATCATTGAACTCTACATCTGAAACAATAATATATAATATGTTAACTAATTGAATGTAAATAAAATAAAAATTTAAAAATACATTTTATCTCATAATAACTCCTTAGTGATGGAAAGCAACCTGTTATTTTGATAGAAAATAGTTTCAAGCAATTTAAAAAATCTTAATGCAGATCTTTACATTTAACTATGTGAATGTTATCATGCTGCTTTTGGCTCATTATTATAGCCATAGTTGAGGTCCCATTTCTGGATTCTCTATTCTGTTCTATTGATCTATGTGTCTGTTTTTGTGATAGTACCATACTGTCTTGATGATTACAGCTTTGCAATAGAGCACAAGGTCCAGAGTTTTGATGCCACCAGCTTTGGTTTTATTTTTTCCTTTTTTTAAGATTTTAATTTTTTATTCATGAGGAACACAGAGAGAGAGAGGCAGATATATAGGCTGAGAGAAGCAATCTCCTGCTCAGAGCCTGATTCAGGACTTGATCCCAGTACTCCAGGATCATGACCTGAACCAAAGGCAAACACTCAACCACTGAGCACCCAGGCGTCCCTGGTTTTCTTTTTCAACAATCCTTTGGCTAGTTGGGGTCTTTTGTGGTTCCATATAAATTTTAGGATTATTTGTTCCAATCCTGTGAAACAAAGGTGATGGTATTTTGATAAGGTTTGCATTGAATGTATATAGATTGCTCTAGGTAGCACAGGAATTATTTTAACAATATTTGTTCTTCCAATCTATGAGCATGGAATGTTTTTCCATTCCTTTGTGTCTTCCTCAATCTCCTTTATGAGTATTCTATAGTTTTCTGAATATAAATCCTTTCCCTCTGTGGTTAGGCTCATTCCTAGGTATCTTATGATTTGGGGTGCAATTGTAAATGGGATTGACTCCTTAATTTCTCTTTCTTCTGTCTCATTGTTAGTGTATAGAAATGCAGCTGATTTCTGTATATTGATTTTATATCCTGCTTTGCTGGATTTTATATCCTGCTTTGCTGAATTCTTGTATCAGTTCTAGCAACTTTGGAGTGGAGTCTTTTGGGTTTTCCATATAGAGTATCATGTCATCTGTGAAGAGTGAAAGTTTGACTTCTTCCTTGTCTATTTGGATTCCTTTTATTTCTTTTTGTTGTCTGATTGCTGAAGCTAGGACTTCTACTACTATGTTGAACAAAAGTGGCGATATTGGACATCCCTGCCATGTTTCTGACCTTAGAGGAAAAACTCTCAGTTTTTCTAAATTTAAGATGATATTAGCTGTGGGCTTTTCATATATGGCTTTTATGATATTGAGGCATGTTTTCTCTCTCCCTACACTGTGAAGAATTTTTATTAAGAAAGGATGCTGCACTTTGTCAAATGCTTTTTCTGCACCTACTGAGAGAATCCTGTACTTCTTGTCTTTTCTTTTATTAACATGGTATATCATGTTGATTGATTTGCAGATATTGAACCACCCCTGCAGCCCAAGAATAAATCCCACTTGGTTGTGATGAATGATTCTTTTTATGTACTATTAGATTCAATTACCTAGTATCTTGTTGAGAATTTTTACATCCATATTCATCATGGATATTAGTCTGTAATTCTCCTTTTTATCAGGGTCTTTGGTTTTGGAATCAAGGTAATGTGGGCCTCATAGAATGAGTGAAAATTTTCCTTCCATTTCTATTTTCTGAAACAGCTTCAGAAGAATAGGTATTAATTCCCTTTAGTGTTTTGTAGAATTCCTCTGGAAAGACATCTGGCCCTGGACTCTTTTTTGTTGGAAGATTTTTGATTACTGCTTCAGTTTCCTTGCTGGTTATGGGTCTGTTCAGATTTCCTGTTTCTTCCTGTTTTAGTTTTGGTGATTTATATGACTCTAGGAGTGCATCCATTTCTTCTAGATTGTCTAATTTGTTTACATATAGTTGCTCATAATATGTTCTTACAATTGCTTGTATTTCTGGGGTATTGGTAGTGATCTCTCATCTTTCATTCATGATTTTATGTATTTGGGTCCTTTCTCTTTTATTTTTGATAAGTCTGGCTAGGGTTTTATCACTTTTGTTAGTTTTTTCAAGGAACGAACTCCTAATTTTATTGATCTGTTCTACTAGTGTTTTTTTATTTTTTAAATTCTATATCATTGATTTCTGCTCTAATATTTATTATTTCTTTTCTTCTGCTAGATTTATGTTTTATTTGCTGTTCTTTCTCCAGCTTCTTTATGTGTAAGGTTAGGTTGTGTAATTGAGACCTTTCTTGTTTACTGGGAAAGGCTTGTATTGTTATATACTTCCCTCTTAGGACCACCTTTGCTATATCCCAAAACTTTTAAACAGTCGTGTTTTCATTTTCATTTGTTTCCATGAATTTTTAAAATTATTCTTTAATTTCCTGGTTGACCCATTCATTCTTTAGTAAGATGCTCTTTAGCCTCCATGTATTTGAGTTCTTTCCAAACTTCCTCTTGTGATTGAATTCCATTTTCAAAGCGTTGTGGTCTGAAAATATGCAGGAAATAATCCAAATCCTTTGGTACCAGTTAAGACCTGATTTGTGACCCAGTATGTGATCTATTCTGGAGACTACTTCATGTGCATTCAAGAAGAATGTATATTCTGTTGCTTTAGGATGGAGTGTTCTGAATGCATCTGTGATGTCCATCTGATCCAGTGTGTTATTCAAAGCCCTTGTTTCTCTGCTTAGATGATCTGTCCACTGCAGTGAGTGGAGTGTTAAAGTCCCCACTATTATTGTATTGTTAATGATATATTCCTTTAATTTTGTTATTAACTGGCCTATATAATTGGCTGCTCCCATGTTAGGGGCATAAACATTTACAATTGTTAGGTCTTTTTGTTGGATAGCCCCTTTAATTGTGATATGGTGTCCTTCCTTAACTCTTATTACAGTCTTTAGTTTAAAATCTAATTTATCTGATATAAGGATTGCCACCTCAGCTTTCTTTTGATGTCCATTAGCATGATAAATGGTTTTCCACACCCTTACTTTAAATCTGAAGATGTCTTTGGTTCTAAAATAAGTCTCTTGCAGAAAGCATATCAACAGATCTTCCTTTATTATACAATCTGTTATCCTATGTCTTTTGATTGGCCCATTTACATTCAGAGTAACTATTGAAAGGTATTAATTTAGCTATTGTATTTCCTGTGGAGTCACTGGTTCATGCTTTTCCTTTCTGAACTATGTTACTTTTGGGGTCTTTCTTTGCTTAATGGATCCCTTTTAATATTTTTTGTAGGTTTGGTTTGGTGATATCAAATGCTTTTAGTTTCAGTTTTTCTCAGAAGATTTTTATTTGTTCTTCTATTTTGAATAACATCCTAGCTGGATAAAGTATTTGTGGCTGCATATTTTTCTTGTTAAGCACCCTTGATATATCATGCCAGTCCTTTTTGGCCTGCTAGGTCTCTAAGATAGATCTGCCACCAGTCTAATGTTTCTACCCTTGTAGTTTACAGATCTCTTGTCCCAAGTTGCTTTCAAGATTTTCTCTTTGTCTCTGAGATTTACAAGTTTCACTATTATATGTCAGGGTGTTGACTTATTTTTTATTGATGGGGGGGGGGGGGCGGGATTCTCTGTGCCTCCTGGACTTGGATGCATGTTTCTTCCCCCAGATTAGGGAAGTTCTCCACTCTAATTTGCTCCAATATACCTTCTGCCTCCCTCTCTTTTTCCTTCTTCTGGGATCCCAATTATTCTAATATACTTCACTTTACGGTATCACTTATATTTAATTCTCTCCTTGTGATCCACTAGTTATTTATCTCTCCTTTTCTCAGCTCTTTTATTCTCCATCATTTTTTTCCTCAATATCACTAATTCTCTCTTCTTCCTCATTTAGCCTCCATTTTTATTGGATTTCATTAATAACCTTTTTTATTTTGACTTGACTTGATTTTAGTTCTTTTATTTCTCCAGAAGGGGATTCTCTGGTGTTGTTTATATCTTTTTCAAGCCCAGCTAGTATCTTTATAATTGTTATTCTGAACTATAGTTCCAACATCTTACTTATGTCCACACCAAGTAAGTCTCTGGTGGTCAGTATAGTCTCTTGTTCTCTTTTTTGAAGTGAATTTTTCCATCTTGTCATTCTTGCAGAAAATGGTCACTTTTCTATTTGTAGAATTGCAGCTATTCTTTTCTAAGATCTCCAGTTGAGTTTGAAGGTGTTCAAAATGATTTAATAGCTCTCTAGTTAAATTTCTGGTACCAGACAAAACTAAGGTCTCCTATTCTCCACCATCTTGGACTCCAATCAAGATGAAATGTATTTTTAAATAAAATATGACTAAGTACACCTATAGTATAGTTTTTCTCTGATAAAAATAATAGCACTATAATTATGCACTGCATTGATCACACAAAACCTGAAACATTATGTTTCTATTAAAGTAGTTCTTTAGAAACAAGAAAATCCAAAAATCAACCCTAATATAAGAATTCTGAAGATCTTGTCATAGAAAATAATTTAATGAAATGAATAAGTGACCCACAGTGTTTGAAGGCACATTAAATGAGAGAAAGGACTTGTCTTGTTTTGTTTCTCCAGAAGGCTAAAACCTGAATATCCATAACAGTTCAACATAAAGAATCATCTCAATATTAGCTTTCCCTAATGCAGTGAATTATCTTCCTAGAAATAGTCACATAAAAACAGGATTGTAGAAGGGGTTTTACAGTTTCTTTTCTTACAATATCAAATCTATGCTTGGACTCTAAAATAGGATTTGGTTTCAATGATAAAACTATTGATAAAACCTGACAAATTTTTAGTAACCAACATACAAAAATGGGTGATGGACTGTATAAAGCTTGCTAAGCTCTTTATCATTTCACCACTGATTAATTCATTCATTTAAAAATATCAATTATATATAGCCTGTTCAAAGTGCAATGTTCAGCACCAAGAACACAGCAGTGAAGTAGACGTGGGCTTGGTTTGTTTGGATCTGTGGTAGGTGGAATAATATTCCTCTCCCCAAGATATACATGTCCTAATCCCAAGAACTCTGTGAATATATTACTTCACATAACAAAGGGATTTTGCACATGGTTTAGTTAAGGATATTGAATTTGGGACATTCTCTTGGGCTCTTCAAGTGGGCCCAATACAATAAAAAAAAAAAAGTCCACATAAAAGGGATGCAGGAGGATCAGAGTCAGAGAAGGCAATGAGATGTTGGAAGCAGAGGGAGAAAAGGTAATATGACAATGAAATGAGAGTTGAGAGTAGTATGGAGCCATAAGCCAAGAAATACAGATGGAAAAGATCACTGCTAATTACAACCAATATATATATATAACTTTCTTTCTTTGATGTTACATTAGGTTTTACAAATACATTTTTTATTTGTTACAAATTTTTCTTTGTATAAAATCTAAAAATACAAATTAAAGAAGTTAGTTTTTCAGAAGTAATTTATGACAGATAATCAATCCATCTGAGATGGAAACAACCTTCTTAATTTTGTCTTCATGTATAGCATTATTAACAGGCAGTACATTTTTAAAGTGGGATAAAAATAAAAATAAGGCTATTGATAATTTATTACGGCAAGGTAATACATTTTATATATCATGTTATAGTTAATCAGTTCATGGGCTTAAACTTCTTATTTGGTTTTACCTCTGAAAGACCTGAATGCCCCCAATATCCATTCCTTATAACTAGAAAATAAGAATTTAATCTGTTTCATGTTTTTACCTACTTCCTGGCCATTTGGATTGTATCCATAGGTGACTTTCATTGTATCCATCAACTGTTTCATGATTCCATGGACTAAACTGGCTTCTACATCTTCACTAACTCTTCCTTTGTTCTGTGCACCTTCTGAAATCCAGGTCACATACTCAATTTGTTTTATGAAACCACCAACCACAATTTTATATCAGTTTATTTTCAGATATTGCCTTTTCAGGTTTTGACCTAAAAAGTTAGATGTCAAGCACTCAATTATTTCTTCATATCCACTAAAATCTTTCTGCTATTGCTGTATTCTTCTCTGAAAATTCTTTTCTTGATACACAACAGACTTTTATAAGATTATTTCAGATTGTATAACATTTAAAATTAGTATGGCTATATAAGAATAGTTTGGCCTTTAAAGTATAATTAATTGTATTAACTGATTTACAAAGATATTTCAGAGTAACATCTATAATTGATTCAAAAATAATATACAATTTATTTTTACTAAATGTACTAAGATGTACTAATATTATTAAATGTACTGAGAAGTTAATATTATCTTTGAGAGGTGGTATTATTAACAATTTAATATTTTCTCTTTTTTAAAATTTCAAATAATTCATTATTTATAAAAATGCATCATAAAAAGTCTCTGAAACATTTACAGAAATTAGGTCTAACTAGCATTTGGAACAAGATTTTTTAAAAGAGAAAGCAGAAGTTGCTAATAAATTAAAATTAATTTTCCATGGACTGTCAAAGGCTTCTATCCATTAAAGATCCTACTTTTAAAATTTTACATATTACTGTAAATATGTGCATGCTTAAATTAATTTTAAGAAATAAGTGAAGTATATCACTTTATAAAATATCCACAAATATTCTAATGCATCTCTGCAATCATATAACTAAGAATTTTTAAATTTCACTATCGTTCGCAAATTGTGCACATAATGTACTTTGAATCACTCTTCCCTAATAAAAGCCCACATGCTACTTGCTGATTGCTTTGGTTTTTAGCACCATTAGACAAAGTTCAAAGAAAGCTCTGTACTTGTGCTCTTAGCTTGAACTTGACTTGTTCATTAAATGAATAAATGGATGAGAACTGGTTGCATTTAGCCTGAAGTATAATAATACTTTTTGATTACTATTTGTATGTATTACTGATTCTTTGAAGTAAACATGTTCCTTGTTAATAATTAATTGGGACTATTGTTTTATCTGATTCATCTGTAACAGGATTGGCAAAGGATCTATTTCACAGCAATTGGTTATTATACTTTAAACACAAATCTTTTATGTTATCAGCATATATTCATACCTGTAGGGCTCCAAAACAAAACGAGGAATGCAAGGTCACAAAGAATTTTATTTCCTTCACTATTGCATCATGGCTTGAAATGAAAAATTTTGGAATTGTTTCCCTATTGAGATGGCTGTGTTGATGATGACAAAGAGAATCTTGAAGTCTAGGAGGCTTTTTGTTTTCCAGCTTTGTTGAAATATAATGAATAATATTGTATAAGTTTAATGTATACCATGATGATTTTGTATACATACAGATTGTAAAATGATTACCACAATAAGGTAAGCCAACACACTGGTCACCTCACATATTTATTGTGTGCGTGTGTGTGTGTGTGTGTGCATGTGTGTAGAGGGGCCAATGTGGAGAGGTGTGTGTGGTAAGAACAAGATCTACTCTCCTAGCAAATCTCAAGTGTACAATACAGTATTATTAACTATAGTCATCATACTGTATATTACATTCTCAGAATTTATTCATTTGATAATCAAAAGTTTGTCCCTTTGGCTAACATCCTCTCATTTGCCAACCCCTTCAGCCCTGAAAACCACCAACCCACTCTCTGTTGTCATGAATTCAACTTTTTTAGATTTATAGGATGCTTTGAGAAGATAACCTTTTTAATATCTCTCCAAATATCAATACCAAGATGGTATTGGTCTAGAATAATAAACTTTAATCATTTGTTGACAATTACATATAGTTAAACTGACTTGTTATCTGACAAGGTTTATATACCAAGACTAGGACTGATGAGGATTCATTTTTCTTTCAAAAAGTCAGATACCCCAAAGGAAAAGTCATTTCTGATGCTTCATGAGTTAGAATCAAGTGTACGATTTACATCTTTAAGGGTTAGATTTAGAAGGCAAAGAACATGCCTTTATGTCTTTACAATTCCTTACTTGATCTAGATAAAAGCTCAATGCTCAGGTGAAATAAAATATAAACAGCAAAACAAAATAATTAAACATTGAAAAGCAAAAAAATATATATTTTGGTCCCTTACCTTAGATTTTAGTCTGCACACAGAATTCAAATAGAAACTGATTGATAAAGAAGGCCACTATCTATAATAAAGAAGTCTATCCAATAAGAAGATCTAACAATTGTAAATATTTATGCCCCTAACTTGAGAACAGCCAAATATATAAATTACTTAATAATAAATATAAATAATCTTACAGATAATAATACAAAATAGTAGGGGACTTTAACATCCCACAGACAGATCATCTAAGCAGAAGATCAACAGGAAACAAGGACTTTGAATGACACTGGACCAGATCGACTTAACAGATAGATTCAGAGCATTTCATGCTAAAGCAGCAGAATACACATTGCTTTCAAGTGCACGTGGAACATTTTCAGAATAGATCACATGCTGGGTCACAAATCAGGCCTCAACCAGTACTAAATGATTGAGATCATACCATGCATATTTCAGGCAATAAAGCCAGTTGAGTGTCTGCCTTTGGCTCAGGGTGTGATCCCGGGGTCTTGGTGGGGAGCCTGCTTCTCCCTCTGCCTGTGTCTCTGCCTCTCTATGTATGTTTCTCATGAATAAATAAATAAAATATTAAAAAAAAAGAAAACCAAACCTGGAGACATCACAGTTCCAGATTTCAAGCTGTATTACAAAGTTGTAATCATCAAAATAGTGTGATACTGGCACAAAAACCAGAAGCAGATCAATGAAACAGAATAGAGATCCCAGCAATAGACCCAAAACTGTATGTTCAACAAATCAACAAAGCAGGAAGGAATTTCCAATTAAAAAAAAAAACAGTCTTTTCAATAAATGGTATTGGGAAAACTGAATAGCAACATGCAGAAGAATGAAACTGGACTACTTTCTTATACATAAGAAGAAATTCAAAATGGATGAAAGACCTAAATATGAGACAGGAAACCACTGAAACCCTAGAGGAGAACACAGATAGCAACCTCTTGGCCTCAGGTATTAGCAACTTCTTACTTGACACATCTCCAGAGACAAGGGAAACAAAAATGAACTATTGGGAGTTCATCAAGATAAAAATCTTCTGAACAGCAAAGGAAGCAAAAGTAAAGGCAACCAAAGGAATGGGAGAAGATATTCGTAAACCATCTACCTGAAAAAGGGCTAGTATCTAAAGTCTATAAAGAACTTATCAAACTCAAAACCCAAAGAGCAAATAATCCAAAGAAATGGGCAGAAGACATGAATATCCATTTCTCCAAAGGAGACATACAAATGGCAAAAAGACACATAAAAAAAATTCTCATCATTCATCATCAAGGAAATACAAATTGAAACAACAAGATATCACCTCATACCTATCAGAATGGCTAAAATTAACAAGTCAGGAAATGACAGATGTTGGTGAGAATGTGGAGAAAGTCCCTCTTACACTGTTGATGGGAATGCAAACCGGTGCAGTCCCTTTGGAAAACAATATGGAGGTTCCTAAAAAAGTTAAAAATAGAACTACTCTACAACCCAGCAATTGCACCACTAGGTATTTATCTAAAAGGTACAAAAATACTGATTCGAAGGGGCACATTCACCCAATGTTTATAGCAGCATTACCAACAATAGCCAAATTATAGGAAGAGGCCATATATTCATCAAGCGATGTATGTATGTATGTATGTATGTGTGTGAATAAACACACATACACACATAATGGAATATTATGCAGCCATCAAAAAGAATGAAATCTTGCCATTTGCAACAACATGGATGGAGTATATTATGGAGTATATTATGCTAAGTGAAATAAGTCAGTCAGAAAAAGATAAATACCATATGATTTCACTCATCTGTGAAATTTAAAAAACAAAACAGATGAACATAGGGGAAGTGAAGGTAAAATAAGGTAAAAAACAGAGATGGAAGCAAATCATAAGAGACTCTTAACTATAAGGAACAAACTAAAGTTTGTTGGAGTGGAAGTGGGTCAGGGGGATGGTGTAACTGGGTGATTGGGCATTAAGGAGGGCACTCGTAATGACCACTAGGTGTTACATGCAAGTGATGGAGCACTAAATTCTACTCCTCAAACTAATACTATACTATATGCTAGCTAACTTGAATCTAAATAAAATCTTGAAAAAAGAAACTGATTTATTCAGAAGCAAAATATTATATTTCTGGTACACAGAAGTATAATGATAGAGATATCACCAGGTGGCACTGCAATTCACTCATGATAAAAATAATAAATGTATAATCAATACAGAGCTGAGAGATGGTCACTTTGTCACCTCACTCCCATTTAAATACTGCAAAGACAATGCCACCCACCACATCAGGTACTGGTTATGGACAATTATATCTGATGGATGCAGTGGGCAGATGCATTTTAGTGGATGAATCAGAGACAGGTAAATAACACTTATTCTACAAAAATAAGAAAGAAATACTTATTTTTTTTTAAATAAAACAATATATATAGAAATTACTCCTTCCTCAACTCAACTCTAGGTAATGTATCTTTTCTCAATTTTTACAATTTCAACAGGCTAGAAGAAAAGTGGTTTAAGTTTTAGCAAGTAAATTTGGAAGAAAACTAACACTAATTGTAGGGTTTTAAATAGACCCACGTAAGTGTATTTCTCATTTTAAAAAAGGAAGCTGGTCTGAGCTACAGATCACTAGATTTTTGTCCATAATATCAATATTTTTTAAAGTTTATGCTGATTTTTTTTACAAATCATTATGAAAGCTTTAGAGATAGTGTTTTTACAAATCTGTATTCATAGCATAGAAGTCATTGGATTGCACAAATCACAGTTTTTGCTTTTGTCGAGAAAAATATGATTTTTCATTCCTAAGATAGCCTCAAGAAAATTACAGATGTATTGTACTTACAGAAGATACAAAATGAGTAGAAAACATCAATTATAACCATCAGTGCAGTAAATTAGTTTATACACTTAGCTAGTTTTAAACAAAGAAGTTTTGCTCTTTGTATTTCTCTGTATAAAAAAGGGTAAAAAGTAGTGTGTCCCCTTCTCTGTTACATCATAGGTAAGCAATGTCTTCTAGAAGAGTAGAAAAAAGTTTCTAGTTCAATTGGCATGCATTTGTGTTTTAATGTATTGTGATATGTTTAAGATTTCAACAATATAGATATTTTTGTATGGAAGTTTTATTATTCTGATAAAAATTCTTGATACTGTATTTATGAGTTTTTCTGAATTATGTATTTTGGTAGGTGAAAATTGCATTGACAGAGTAACTTTTGTATAATTTCATGTGAAATAGTGTCAACAGTTTATCTGTGTAACTATTCAGATGATTTCCAGTTACTAATCAACCATGCACATTTCTTCAAAAACCTTGTTTTATAACTAATAGATTTTCTCATAATGCAATGAGCTTGTCAATATTTCAATGCAAATTGGTGTGATACTATTAAGTTCTATACTCACTCACCACTAAATTACTCTTAAATTTTTTTAAATTTTTTTTAATTTTATGATAGTCACAGAAAGAGAGAGAGAGAGAGAGAGAGAGAGAGGCAGAGACACAGGCAGAGGGAGAAGCAGGCTCCATGCACCGGGAGTCCGACGTGGGATTCGATCCCCGGTCTCCAGGATCACGCCCTGGGCCAAAGGCAGGCGCCAAACCGCTGCGCCACCCAGGGATCCCTAAATTACTCTTGACTCATAATTAAACACTTGTTCTAAGCATGTAAACTCCTCATCCTCCACAGAACAACCAACTTGCTGCACGTATTTGAATACCAGGAACTGGCTTCATAAGTTGAGTCTCAGGTCAAGATATTCCCCAGGCTTATCAGAGAACACCTGCACAAAATTCATTGTGATCACTACCCTCTTAAACCAATGGACCAATATTCTGATTATGAAATGTATTCCTACTAAGATATCTCAAAAACTTTTAGTAGTCATTATGACTTACTCGGGAAGGTAAATTGCATCATGCATCCAGCGGCCCCAGTGCTGCAGATGAGATCCCTTTTGCCTTTGCAAACCAGCCTGGCTAGAATGCCTCAACATTTGTCCTGGCTGCTTTCAGAAGAGCGTTGATCTCATCCCCCGCGATGGTCATGTCATCATTGTGCTGATGAAGGCAAGTAGGTGCTACAAGACCACGGGGCAGGAAGCAGCTGGAGGCTTGTCATTCGAGGAAGTGAGGACTTCATTCCAGCGTCACGTTAGCTCCTTGGAAGGACTGAGGACCCTAGTGGCAGCTGAGGAAAATTGTTTCTTGAATTATAAGTGCATTAGCCAGCTATGTATAGATGTATCATTTATTGGTGATTATGTTAAGTGGTAAAATACAGTTTTTGTTAATCCAGAGTAAAGGAGAATTGAGGGATGAACTCAATACCCAATCCCATACTGAATCTTGTACTGGCAGAAAAAAACCGGGGGGGAGACTAGAGTGGGCTTATTGACAAAATTGCAATTAGGTTAGTAGATTAGATAAAAATATTCCTTTAATAAATTTGCTAAAGTTGGTAGCTCTAATATGGTGAGATAAGAGAATTCCTTACTTGTAGGAAATATGTCCTGAAATATTAAAAGATAAGGTCTGGGATGCATGCCACTCACTTCCAAATGGTTCAGAAAAAAAGTTAAGTAAGTAAATGAATCAATGATAAAGACAATGAAGTTAAATGTTAACTGTAGGTAAATTTGTATAAAGCATCATCATTTTTTCTCCTGCTATTCTCATTACTTTTCTGCAAATTTTTAGTTATTCCCAAATAAAATGTTTCCAAAAGAAGAAGATAGTAAAATTTCACACACACACACCCTTTTTCTTTTTTGAGGAGAAATTACCCTTTTAAATGACAGGATAACACAAAGCTGTAAAAATAATACAAAGTTCCAAATTATTTGTTCAAATAAGGACTGTAATGGAAGGGGATTCTGGGGATCAAAATGAGGATGAGGAGAACCTCTGACCACTCCCCAAATTAGGACTCTCCCTGCCCCAGCCAGCTTTTCATCACTTCTCTGAATCATTAATTTATACAACTTTAGTGAATTATGAGCATACATGTTTGTTTTGATATTGCCCTTCTTTTTAAGATCTTGGTCTAGACAGGAATCAACCAACTATAGCACTTTGGGCAAATTGCAGCAGAGCCTGTGAGCTAAGAATGGTATATATATATATCTCTTACATTTTTAAAAGGTTATAAAGGGTGGAGGAGAAAAATGAGAAAGGGGAGAAGATATGTGTCAGAATCTTTGTATGGATTACAAAGCATAAAATATTTACTATCTGACCCTTTATATACAAAGTTTGTAAAAGTTTGTCTATAAATTACTTAAGGACCAGAACTGTATGCTCCACATAGGAGCATGTGCCAGTTACTTATTGAATAAGGAAGAGATCATTCAGATCTAAAAAGTATTGAAGAAAATTTCACATAAGATGTAAGATTTATACTCAACATTCAGATATATGCATTGGATATATGTTAGAAAAAGCAAGATGCTGTGGCATTTCTGGGAAGAAGATTAATGCAAAGTTACTAAGGTATAGAACACACAGCACTAAGAGCATTTAGAAGGAAGTCCCAGTCATATTTCTGAAAGGTTAGAGACCCATTTTGTAATTGGCATTTATTTTTATGAAATATTCATGTGGATTTATTTATTTCTTGTCTTCACAAGTAAGGCTTTCTCCTTAGTTAACCCAAGGCTTCCAACTCCCAATGGTAGAGGGAGGAGCGTGTATTTTACAATTAATCTGGAAAGAATGCAAATACAAACAAATTAAAATTTAGATTCTGAGAGTAAAAATATAAATTTTGCAGAGGGTTAACAGTCTTAAAATGAAACTATTGAGAAAAAAGTATATGTTGAGTTCCTTTATCATTTAAAATTTTATTGCATTGGGTAAGTAAATAAAAGTGCTCTTTTCAGACTGAGGAATTTTTGTTTTGTTTTGTTTTTTTTTGTTTGTAAATCAGGGAAATGAGGAAGATGGACACTAGAGGGGAATAAAGGCTTAAAAGTGCATTTCCCTGCCCTTTGGGCCCTTAGGTCCATGCAGTAAGAGAGAAGCATATAATAGAGTCTAGGTGAGTAAGGTAGAATACAACTGTATCTTTTGGGTGGAGACCTTGGTGTTGGCAATTCTTACAAGTGGTGCGGTAATGGTGTACAAACAGTCATTATGGCTAAATAGATGTATCTGTATCAATTTCCTGGATCCCCATGACCAGGAAAATTTCTGGTGTGTGGTGAGAAGCACGGAAGAGCAAGGAGTGCTGTTAGACTATTGGGTCGTCAAGCACTGCTACTTGGATACCTAGAACATGTCTGGGGCTGTGAGTCAAGTGTGACTCCCATTTCATAGGCCAGAGATGAGAGATTTAGTGACCAAGAGCAAGGATTAGTGAAGATCCTTTGGGCTCTAGTGGATACTTTTTTATTTTTTTAAGATTGTATTTATTTTTTCAGGAGAGACACAGAGAGAGGCAGAGATGTAGGCAGAGGGAGAAGCAGGCTCCCTGTGGGGAGCCCAATGCGGGACTCGATCCCAGGATCCTGGGATCATGCCCTGAGCCAAGGGCAGACTCTCAACCACTGAGCCACCCAGGGATCCCTAGTGGATACCTTTTCTACTGTATGACCCTTCCCCCGCCATATGAAAAGTAGGGGAAAGAGTTATTTTTTGAACCAATAACAACAATAACAAACAGAGCAATGCAACTTAAAAACTGTATTAATGTCTCAGTCAGCTGCAATAACAAAATACAAGAGACAGGGTGCTTAAACAACAGATTTATTTCTCACAGTCTGGAGGCTGAGAACCCCACCATCAAGGGGCTAGCAGACTCAGTTCTTTGTAAGCATCCTCTTGGCTTGCAAACAGCTACCATCTAGCTGTGTGCTCATATGACCTCTTATTTGTCCATAAACAGAGAGGTTTCTCCCTTCCTTCTTAATTACTCCCCAAAGGTCCCAATTCCAAGTACTGTCACTTTGGGGGATAAAGCTAAAACATATGAACTGGAAGGGGGAGAGGGGCAGAAGCCGCAAACCGTCAGTCTGTAACAAGGAACAAATGTTTAGATGATGTGATATCAGAAGCTTTAAAATTGAATTGACTAAAATTAGTTCTCTCTCCCCACCTCTACGTCCCAATAAGTGGGAATTTTTAAGGAAATATGATTTAGAATATTTTTAAAGATCTTATTTATTTATTCATGAGAGACACAGAGAGAGGCAGAGACACAGGCAGAGGGAGAAGTAACCTCCCTCTGGGGAGCCCAATGCAAGACTGGACCCCAGGACCCCAGGATCATGCCCTAAGCCACTCAGGCACCCCATGATTTAGAATTTTTAATATGGCTTATGATTTTTTAAAAAAATAGTATAAACTAGTGAAAGAGTATGGCATAATAAAAGAAATGTGGATTTCAGGGTTCATTCGGGTACTTAGTTTCATTGTTGTTGTTACTCTTGGCTCCAGCATCTACTCTGTAACTGGACAAGATATTGAGTTTCTTTGATTTGGAATTTTCTCTTTCTTTAATTGAAATAATAGCACTTAATTCACAGGGTCTCTTTCTTTCTTTCTTTCTTTTTTTTTTTTTTTTTTTTAGGATTAACATCTCTGCCCAGAGGTTTCTTCTCAGAACCTAATAGTTTCTCAATATTTGTTATGCTCACACAGCACAACATTGTGGAAGTGTACAAAAGAACATTTTGGGGAGCCAATTATTAATGCTCAATCATTGAGAGACGCATAACATCTCTACCATATTTCTCATATCTCCAGTCAGATAACAATTGGAGAAATACCATAAAATTATTATTATTATTTGGCCACAGGGAAAAAAGAATCATTCATAATTCTATAATTCAGAGAAACACCACCACTAATATTAAACATTTTTATATACTTTCAGTAAGATACATTCTAGCAGCTTTTTTTTCCTGTATATATGTGTTTTAATTTTCTTGAGTAAATACTTAGAAGATTCATATAATGGATGGATATTTACCTTATGAGAAATTGACAGATTAATTTCCAAACAGGTTGTCACATTTTCAATCCTAGAGATACTTGAAAACTTCAGTTGCACTCAAAAATTAACTTAGTCCTCATCCAAATCCTTTGAGGTCAGTTTTATCATCACAGACATTGATAATGAGCAAGTCAGGCTTTGAACCTATCCAGTTTGATCCTTGCTTGGGTTCTTAACCATTATATTACACCAGCTCACAGCAAACCCATTTTAATTCTATTCCATCTGATTGAGAAGGTAGAAATTAAATGTGATGGGGAATTTAATCTCTTGGTTTTCATAAGGAGCCTTCCACTTCCTCTGGCAGCATTTGCTCCCGCATATGAACCCCTCCTCTGCTATACGGGCTTCTGCCTCAGTATCTGCTCATTTTTTGTTCTTCATTCCAAAGGCAGACTAATCCACTGTCCTGCTCAAGAGTGGGTCCCTCTGCTGTTCTGCTTTAGGTGCTTTACTGTGAGTCTCTAACAGCCCTTGAGTGATTCACAGTGTCCTCACTTGAATGAGAGAAATCATCTTCCCCTCCCATAACCCTACGTTTTGGTGATCAGGCCCTAAAGCCTGCATGCAGTCTCATGTTCTCAGATTCCTAGATCTTTTAGTAAGACAATTTCTTAAAGTGTTCACTTCTTTGCTTTCCAGTCTTATTGTACATGACCCTGGATACATGGAAGAAGCCAAAGAACAATTCAAGCAGCGCAAACTCTGACCTTGAGCCATCCTAGTACATCGGACTTTTACCATCATTGACTGAGTTAAATAAATCTTAGGAGGCCCTGTCAGTCACTCTCTCTTCTGCTATAAACATGCTCAGGAATGATGAAATCAGTCTTTTAAGCTAACGTGAAATCCAAAAAAACAAATTCAGATTTTAAAAAAAGTCAAGATTGCTCTTTAATATTGTAATATTTCTTGTTTGCTTGAAAATTTCAGTTATATTGACAAAAGCCATATTGATATGGTGTGGAATATCCAAGGATTAATATTATAGTTCAAATGCTCATTCTAGAAATACAATATTATTACCAAATGGTGGTTCTGACTTCTAAGGCATAGATATCATACTACACATTGGCCTGTAAGACAGTACTAAGACTGTCAATAGTAGGTCTTGCCCTTTTACTGGCATGTTCCTGAAAGGTAAGCGTAAGCTATATTTTTCAAGGTTCCTGATGTCATTGAAAAATAAGCTTTTGAAGTCATGGAATTGAGGTTATTAATATATAATTAATATAATACATATAATAATATATATTTTAATATATATTAACACTTAAAATAGTAACTTTTATTCAAAGTCTTAAAAACATAAAAGAAAGAAAGGGAGAGAGAGAAGAAAGAAAAAAGAAAGAAACAAAGAGAGAAGTTATATCTAAGTAGCACCTATACTGCACCTATCTCTGTTCTAAGTACATTTATAAAGTCAACTAATTTCAAGAACAACTCTGTGAAATAGCTACCATTTTTGTTCCTGCTTTCCAATGAGGAAATGAGGAAAAGATATAAAGTTCCTCATTTAGGATCATATAGCTTTTGGGATTTGAGCACATGCTTTCTGGTCCCAATGTAAAAAAGGTTAGGCTCTAAATCCATTGACTTCTTTTCATTCTTGGGGGAGGGGAGTACATATTTTCTTGGAGCCAAAAATAGAAAAATCACTAATTTTGAGAATATGGATAATGACATCTTTGGTTCTTATTCTACACACTGTATTTTGAGATATGAACTTAGTCATGGACTAAATGCTCATTGATCATCTGACAGGCTTTTATGTTTTTTCACAGAATGAAATGGAAGGACTTTTTTTTTTTTTTATTGTTGCTGCTACTCTCCCTAACTAATTATGCTTTAACTTCATCCTGAAGGAGAGTTTCCAAAGTGGAGAAATTATAAATAATACTTTCATGCGTATCCGGTCCTTGTGTGGCATAAAGCTTAAGTCACTCTTACTCTTTCATTGTGGAAATGAATGCACTAGATACCACTTCACTAGTCAGTTGTGATCTGCTCATGGGTGTTTGATAACCTAGAAAAGTTTGTGAACATGGAAAATAGAGGATTTTACCCCATGTTTGCTATGTGTCAGTACTTACATATATGTAGCCTTAACAGTGGCATATTTGATAGAACTGGGCATTGGACAGTATAGTATGTTTGAAAAGGAGGGCAATACATTTGCTGATATGCCAAGTGGACCAATTTGAGGCTGGTTAATAGATGACAAATGGGATGGAGTCTAAGAGTATTTGGTCTCTGTCCTAACTGCCTAGCTTCCAGTTTTGTATCTGATGCTTATTAGCTATGGGACATAGGAAAATTTAAATAACCTTTTGAGGTCTCAGTGTTATTGACAGTGAGGTGGTAATAATAATAATGCCTACCTAGTATGGCTATTGGGAAGATTAAAAAAGAAAAAGATGGTCCGTGTTGAGTTCTGTATTATGTCTGACTTATGGAAAGTCTTTTTCTTCTTTCTTTTTTTTTTTTTTTTTGTTTTGGAAAGTCTTAAGTAAGGGTTAGCTTTCATTTCCTTTTGATAATTAAATGTCTCCTATTGTATCTTCCACACTCGTTATTTGATCTATTTCAGGAACAACAGATTATAAGAAAAAAATATGCAAATCATGGTTTTCAATCTAAAGTCTACTGATAACTGTATTTCTGACCTTTGTCAGGTCACTCATTTCTCAGGCTTTCAGTTTAATTATTGGCAAAATGGAGTAAAACTAATTCTAGTCTCCACCAGGACTATAATTTTATAATTTCTTATTGTCTAAATCTTCACATTATGGTCACCAAAATGTTGGACGTTATAAGTCTTAAACATGATTCAAATCAGTGATTTGTTTGCATAGAAAAGTATTCCTTTTTTGCTTTGATAGTTCTATGATTTTCAGTTTTATTTTTGCTGAAAATACATACACTTTGTTATTTTCCAAAAGAAAAATATTTTATGGGGTTAAATACATGCGACATTATGGTTTTTAACATAAAGAAGTGGGTAAATCTAGTACATCATATTATTAAAGGACAGATTCTGAGACAAAATTAATATCAGTGTATTCTTTTTTAAAAGGATTCATTTATTTTAGAGAGAGAGCAGGAGTGTACACATGCAAGTTGGAGGAGGGGCAGAGGGAGAGAATTTGAAGCAGATTCCCTGCTGGGCCTGGAACTCCCATGAGATCATGACCTGACTCAAAATTATGAGTCGGAGGCTTAACTGACTAAGCCACCCAGGTGCCCCTAAAATCAGTGTGTATTCTTATTTCATCCTTATATTATAGACACAAAATGAGTTACAAAATCTGTATCTACTGTTATCACTAATATTCTCAATTCCTCCATTATCACAAATGATATAGTAAACTGATAAAAATGTAATCAGTAAATATATAAACTTAAATTCTTTTTTTGTTGTTTTTAAAGATTTTATTTATTTATTCATGAGAGACACAGAGAGAGAGAGGCAGAGACATAGACAGAGGGAGAAGCAGGCTCTTCACAGGGAGTCTAATGCCAGACTTGACCTGAGCCAAAGGCGGATGCTCATCCACTGGAGCCACCCATGTGCCTCAAATTCTTTCCTTTCTGATAAAAATTTTCAGTGAATTTCCAACCCATAGTGTATGTGCTTCTCACAAAATAATTCCTTAAAGTTCTACTGAAGTTATTCAATATTCTTTATATACAGAAAGATGAATATGTACATATATTTTTATTTGAAAATATGAGGATTTCATTTACTTATTTGAAAGAGACAGAGATGACGGAGATGGTGAGAAAGAGCGCCAAGAGGGAGAAGAGGGAAAAGCAGGATCCCTTCTGAGCAGGGAGCCCGACTTGGGGCTTGATCCCAGGATCCTGGAATCATGATCTGAGTCAAAGGCCGACGCTTAACTGACTGAGCCACCCAGGTGCCTCTTGAAGTGATTTTCAAGACTTGTTGCTTAGAAACTTCTTTGGTATCAAGAGCTAAAATGAGAAAGATAATTTCTAATATCTTTATTGTGTCCATTTTCAAAACAGTATGGGACCATATATGATTTTGATTTATTTCTGGTTAGTCCTGTGTTGCAATGAGGGGCAAAAAGTAGGGAAGCTAGTCATCATTGCTCAGTTCTGACCTTTCTGTGCCATTTGCTGCAGAAGCTGTGGTTTCGCTTCTCAGGGTTGGTTGTGGTAGAGATTGTGGGTCAGAGTTCTACTATCCTATAGAGCCTGGATATTGTCCTTTTGTATACTTGGTCGTTCAATAAGTTGAAATAAATCACTTTTATCCAGTGTTTTAATGGAATCTAGCATTTTGGTAGTTGCATGCATTCTTTAAGGTATTCATTATTTGTTCAAGAATGACTGGCTGAACATGCTTAAATCCTCTAAATCATTGCTTGGAAATATGCAGTGCATTTAGAAAATCTGGTTTACTTAGAAATTATATGGATTAAAGAACAGTCTTACCAAAAATATCTACTCTTTTTAAAAATAATGCTCCCTATTATGAAAAGCCATGTGAGAATTTATTCAACATATTCAATGTTGCCTATACTGAAATTTTATGAATAACATTTCATTAGAACTTTATATCTTTATGTGCAGCCCCAGTGGCCCAGCAGTTTAGCCCCACCTTCAGCCCAGAGCACGATCCTGGAGACCTGGGATCCAGTCCTGCGTCGGGCTCCCTGCAATGGAGCCTGCTTTTCCCTCTCCCTCTGCCTGTGTCTCTTCCTCTCTCTCTCTGTGTTTCTCATGAATAAATAAATAAAATCTTTAAAAAAAGAAAAAGAACTTTATATCTTTGATGTTAAAAAGAATGAGGTCAATGAGTTGAAGAAAAAAATTATTTCAAAACTGAAAACTTTCTAAGTTATGTTAACAGAGACATGCTCTAATGCTCTAATCCAGTGAGTTGTCACTGATGTTCTGTGTGCAGGTTTCTTGTTTTATAAATAAAGTTTTATTGTAATACACCTAACCCATTCCTTTAAGTACTGTCTATGATTGCTTTCTATACAACAGCAAATTGAGCAATTGCAGGAGAGATCATGTGGTCCAGAGCCTAAAATATTTGCTCCTCTATCCTTTACAGAAAAAGTTTGCTATAACTCCAAGAGGGTATATCGAAATATGTGAAAATATAATATATGAGTTCATACCAATGACTTGAGGCTGCGGAATCAACCCTTGAGATAGATACAATTTATTAAGCATTACTGAACAAATTAGGACATTATTAGAAAAGTAAAGTTCTTTATTTTCCCTATTGCAAACATAGAATTCCATTAGCTCTTCAGAGGAAAGACTCCCTTCGAGCTGGTTTTTGTCTTCTACTTATAGGTTGCATCTGGATCAATTAAATCTTTGTCATGCATGAATAATTTCAAACCCTTAGGTAATTAGAACAGTCATTCTGCCTCACAGTTAACTCTGAGATTAAAAAGGTAACTTTATTTTCTTTAAGCCCACTCATCAAGCTTCAAAGTGCTCACATTTTCATACTAATGAAAAGATGACTGAATAAGAATGAAAATCATTTATTAAATACATCAATTAGCTAATAAAGTAGTTATCTAAATGTTTGTATGTCTGTATGTATCACAGAACCTGAATTTTTATATTTTAGTTTTTTACACATAAACCATTTTTTAAAAAGATGACTAATTTTTCTTTCAATTTATAAGCATTTACTAATGACTGTTCTTTCTTTATATATTCAGAAAAGACTGCTAGGTGTTATCACACGTGAGCACACGCACTCCTACACATCTTTGCATTTGTCGAGCACCACATAAGTAGTTTTACTAGATAACTGAGTCCTTATTTTGTAAGCTACCAAACTACATACTATAAGCAAATAGTAAAATATGAATAAATTTTTAAAATAAATCATATAGATAAAAATCACTCTAGAAAATATTAGAAGAAAACAAAAATAATTTATTTCAACATATGTATTTTAGTAACATTTAAAAGGGCTTTTTTATTGTAGTACATACTTCAATGTCTCTATAAAACAATTTTTTGAAATGATTTTCAGCCTTCTAATTTTGCTGAGTCATCAAAACCTACCATGATTTATTGTATTGCCTTATGAATTAGTAATATTTAGGGAGCAAAATATGTATCACTATGTGGCTCTAAAAAAATTCTAAATTGCTGTACCTTTTGGTTCTTTTTATTTATCAGTATTTCTGTTTTTTTCTTGCTGGAGATTATCCATTTTTATGCCACATATGTTTAATTCCATATTGATTCTGCTTGCTACTTTTGTCTAATTTCACAACATACAAATATTTTTAAGTACCTATGCACCTAAAAAGTGGAGTAGCTTCTAATGATTTAAAAAAAAATCACATTTCTTGCTCTGAAAGAATCCAATCTGTTTGAAGTGAACGGTATATATACAAACAATTACATTCCTCTGATAAACGTTATAATACATTAAAAAAAACGCAGAGGCGAGAGAGTAATTTTTTGAAAGCATATTAGAAATGTATCATAAGAGTGGTATGCATAATCATCAAAGTAAAAAATATATATGTATACAGTAGCTGTTGATTTTTTAAAGCCACGATAGATGTTATCTGTACTCATAAAATAAGTAAAATTAATGTGTCTTAATGTATCTTTTTCATGCTTTATTTTCCCAGATACAAACCTTCATTACATGCCTGAATTAGATATAAATAGAATATTAATACAAATAATGTAAATTATGTGCTTATTTAATATCTATGTTTATCAATCTACCTATAGAGGTATACATCATACTTTGATATAAAATTTATAAGAGAAGTAACCTTTTGTTTTTGTTCATAAATATAAAAAGAAATATTTATATCTGCTTTACCTGCATTGATAACTGTCTATTTCCCAGAAATCATTCTTATACCTTTTTATTTTAAATACTTGTTGCTCTACTCATGAATTATATGAATAGAAATGTGTATTCCACACTGTGATTTATCATCACATCAAGCAATGCCAGCATTGCTCACAAAAAATGTGTGATGTATTTTAATAGCTGAAGAGTACCCCCCAAAAAAAAATTACAATTGAAGATGACACAAAGAAATAGAAAAAACGTTCCATGCTCATGGAATGAAAGAACAGATATTGTTAAAATGTCCATGCTACCTGAAGCAACCTACATATTTATACAATCCTTATCAAAATACCAACAGTGTTTTTCACAGAGCTGGAACAAACAATCCTAAAATTTGTATAGAACCACAAAAGTCCCTGGATAGCCAAAGCAATGTTGAAAAAGAAAACCAAAGCTGGAGACATCACAGTTCCAGATGTCAAGCCATATTGCAAAGTTGTAATCATGAAGACCGTTTGGTTCTAGTACAAAAACAGGTACAGATCAATGGAACAGAATAGAGAACCCAGAAATAGACCCAAAACTCTAATGCTCAACTAATCTTTGACAAAGCAGGAAAAAAAATCCATTGGAAAAAAGATAGTCACTACAACAAATGGTGCTGAGAAAACTGGAAAGCCACATGCAAAAGAATGAAACTGGGCCACTTTCTTCAAAAATAAATTCAAAATGGATGAAAGATCTAAATGTGAGACAGAAAATCATCAAAATCCTAGTAGAAAAGACAGGCAGCAACCTCTCTGACCTTGGCCATAGCAAATTCTTACTAGACCTGTCTCCAGAGGCACGGGAAACAAAAAAAAAAATAAACGAACAAAAAACAACCCCCCAAAGCCCCACAAACTATTGGAACTTTGTCAAGATAAAAAGTATCTGCACAGTGAAGTAAACATTCAATGAAACTAAAAGGCAACCCACAGAATGGGAGAAGATATTTGCAAATGACATATCTGATAAAGGGTTCGTATCCAAAAATCTATAAAAAATTTATCAAGCTCAACACCCAAAAAAACAAATAATCCAGTTAAGAAATGGGCAGAAGACATGACTAGATGTTTTTCCAAAGGAGGACATCCAATTGGCTAACAGCCACATGAAAAGATGCTCAACATCACTCATCATCAGAGAAATACAAATCAAAACTACAAGGAGGTTATCCCATCATACCTCTCAGAATGGCTAAAATTAACAACAGGAACACCCTCTGGAGAGGGTGAAGAGAAAGGGAAACCCTCTTAGACCATTAGTGGGAGTGTAAGCTGGTGCAACCACTCTGGAAAACATTGTGGAGGTTCCTTAAAAATTTAAAAATAGAACTACCCTATGATCCAGCAATTGCCCTACTAGGTATTTACCCAAAGGACACAAAAATATGAACTTGCACCCCAATGTTTATAGCAGCCTTATCAACAGTAATTTCCAAATTATGGAAAGAGCCCAAATGTCCATTTGCTGATGAATGGATAAAGAATATTATATATATAATGCATATATTTATATATGTATGTATATATATGTATATATACACACATATAATACATAAAATACATATATATAATGGAATATTATTCAGATAAATAAAAGAATGAAAGATTTGCCATTTGCAATGACATGAATGGAGCTAGAGTATATTATGCTAAGCAGAATAAGTCAGAAAAAGACAAATACCATAATATTTCATTCATATATGGAATTTAAGAAACAAAACAGATGAACATGGTGGGGGGAGAGAGCGAGGCAAACCAGAAAACAGACTCTTAACTATAGGAAACCAACTGAGGGTTGCTGGGGGAGGTGGGGATGAGTTAAATGGGTGATGGACATTAAAAAGGGTGTTTGTTGTGATGAGCCCTGGATGTTATATATAAGTGATGAATAACTAAATTCTGCTCCTGAAACTAATATTACACTATAAGTTAACTAACTGGAATTTAAATAAAAACTTAAAACAAACAAACAAAAATACAATCATTTATTTGGAATTCAATTCCGGTGACTGCTCAGAAATTATAAAATGACTAACAATTCAGTTTGCATATTTACTGTAATAACCCCCACTTGCATGGTGTTATGTATAGTTCTTCAAGGAATTTTTAATTAAATCAGCATCTTTTGTCCTGAAACAACCTTTGAGATGTACCAGACTGGTGATTATTATCATTTTTTAAAAAAGAGGAAGCAGAAGTTCAGAGAGTTTAAACGACGTTCCCATGGATACAGAGTGCTCTTAAAAAGAAGGGCCACAGTAGATGTATATTTTTTTATAGACAGGATGCAAGGACAGCAGTATGTTTATAATTTAATTTGATCTATAAACTGAATGCTAATGTTTTGTTCTATTGTAAAGAAGGGCCACAGTAGATGTATATTTTTTTATAGACAGGATTCAAGGACAGCAGTATGTTTATAATTTAATTTGATCTATAAACTGAATGCTAATGTTTTGTTCTATTGTATGTTTATGTGAGCAAACTTGAGAGTAAAAATAAGAAAGTATGTGTATTGTTCTCTTGAAAATGAGTATTATCTAAAATAATCAAAACAACAGCACATTTTTCTTTACTCAATCTTTCTTGTGATTATTTTAAAGGTCTTTCAGTTTACAGTCTATTTGTCAAATTTCTTACTTTGTTTTAGAAATCATATAATAGGTATGATATTGGACTTACCACATAGATGAACGTGTACTTATAAATTAGTTTTCTTAAAAAATACATATCTATACAACCTGTCAGTAATAAATGTGAATTCTGCAGCTAATTCCAAAGATACAAAATTAGAAATAGAAAAAAAGGAAATATAAGTAAAGTTATATTTAGTATACTCATACATCTTAAGGTACTTTTTAAATATAATGATGTCACATTTAAAGATAAACATTCAATTATTGAATGTATTAGCTAATCTTTTAGATCCTTTTGATCACCTTATACACGATCATGTAAACACATTTTATAGGGAGCCATTTAAATAGAAATCCCACATTTTAAGAATTTACATTCTAAAATATTCTGACATAACTAGAAGTACCACAGAAATCCTAGTAACTAAATAAATTAGTTAAGAAAGATGATATATTTGCTACAGTTATGGCCAATTTTTTATTATCTTGGGAGGAGATAGAAAATGAAATCCATAGTTAATTCTCAAATCTGCTTTCTGCAGTTACATTCGATCTGCTGCTGCCTTGCTAAAACTATCAGCAGAGCTGATCAGACGTCATATCAGCCGAAGAGAATAACCTTGTTTCTCCTTTCTTTTAGACCACTTTAAGGAGGAGGGCAAATGGAGGGAGGCTGACAGCAAAGAAAGGAAGGTCTCTGTCTTCATCATTCACAAGACAATTTAGACCTGCCATTCTGAATGGCTGCCTCTTGCGTTGCTAGGCACATATGGGTAGTTCTAGGCATCAAGTTTACTTTGTGATTAGAAACCTAAAACAGGACCTGGATGGCCCCTGAGGGGCCACCACAATTGATACTTGACTGTGTTTCATGATTGGAGAAGCAGCTGAAAGTGTGGAACAATTCACATAGAATTCTGTTGGCATTCAAGCTTTGCCATTTGTAGCCATAACTTATGGACAAGTACCTTCACTCCTGTCAACCTTGGTTTCCTCAGTACTTAAAAGGAGCTTCTAAAATCTACCACAGTAAGTTTGTTGTTTGGATTACAGCCTGTGTGCTTTTCCTGACATGGTGGCTTAGACATAGAAGGGGAGCAATGAAAGTGCCCAATAGCATAAGAATGATCGAGTTAAGATGAATTTAGCCTGGGGCACCTGGGTAGTGAGCTCTGACTCTTGGTTTCTCCTCAGGTCATGATCTCAGGGTTGAGATCAAGCCCTGCATGAGGCTATGTGCTCTGTGCAGGGTCTGCTTTGGGTTTTCCTTCCCTCCCTTTCCCCCTGTCCCTACCCCCCTCAAATAAATAAATAAATCTTTAAAAAAAAGATGAATTTAGTCTTCCTTTAACAATAATGGGCTATTTGCCCAAATATAAAAGAGGGGAGGAAAGTATTTCCTAGTTCTAAAACATGACTTCTTTCCAAGAAAAAGAAAGAAAGAAGAAAGAAAGAAAGAAAAAGAAAGAAAGAAAGAAAGAAAGAAAGAAAGAAAGAAAGAAAGAAAGAAAAAGACCCACAACTGTTAAAAATATATTTGTAAGCCTTTTCAAAAGAGATTTATTTTTTTATTTTGGAGAGAGAGAGAGCATGCACACAAGTGGGGGGAGGGGCAGAGAGAGAAGCTCAGGCAGACTGCTGGCTGAATCTGGAGGTCCACGCCTGTGATCTCAAGATCCAAGATCATGACCACAGCTGAAACCAAGAGTTGGACGTTCAACCCACTGAGCCACCCAGGGAACCCTATTTATAAGACTTTTTGTGAACTATGCTTCCTTATTGGAAATAGTTTAACATATCTGTCTGCTTCAATAGATGTAGCAAGCACTACAAAACAAATCTGTTGGACAAAAAGGAACTTGGACTAAGATTATGGTCTAAGTACAAGAATCAAGAACTATTCTATTCAGTTAAGTGATGCTTGCAGGACCTAAACCCTGGTCCTATGAAGGATGGGGCAATATCCAGAGCAGGAATGCCAATGCCCTATCATGAATTATCTGAAGTCCATGGCTTATAACTCACTCCTCTCTTATAGGTAAATATAAGAGTAATAGGATTATCAATAGCCAAGGTCATCTTCTTTTAAAGAAAGCATTTGTGGAAGTGAGAAGGAGGGCATGAGAGGGAAGAGCAAAGGCATGTAAGAGAAGGAGGCAGAAAAAGAGGAAGGAATAAAAGAAGGAAAAGCATTAGCTGAAAGAGCAAGTGAGCATAAAGAGAAATATAATTTGACTAATTCATTTAATATCTTAAGTCTATGCTCTACAAAAGCAATTTGTTGCTTTGATTTTTCTAGGATTTAGACTTTATGGTCCCTTCCAGCAAAAGTAACTCCAAGGGAGTGGATTATAGTACTGATTTTAATAGACTACCGAAAGGAAACAAAAACAAAAACAAAACTTATCTTCTCTTTGCCCCCAAAATTTTACTTAAAATAAGCTTCAGTGCCAATTCAAAATAGAGAAGAGGGAGAAGGTACAGTGCCTGCAGGGGGTAAATTTCTATTTGCCAGTGATGTCCTGTTTTTTAAGCACTTCCAATACATAGATGGGGCAAGGAGGCTGATTTCCCCCAGAAGCATTCCAGTTACCTGGTATGTGACAGTGGCAAGCATTCTTCCATCAGACCCAGAGCACCACATACGAGTTGTAAGTCAGGAGACACTGTACCCTTTAAGCACAAAATCAATCTCTCGAATAACCCACCATCCCTATGGGCCCAGGACCAGGCCTAACAACCCCATTTCAGAAACTCCTTTGAGTTATGATGTGACCTTCAGAAAAATCTTTGTTAAATCAAAGTATATGACTTGGGAGGTTTAACAACCCGGTGTCTTATCAGTTTGAATTAGATAATTAGCTGTCATAAGAGCCCCTTGAGAGAGAAACAGGTTAAGTACATTTAATTGAGCCGAAGAATGAATAGACATGGAAGGATTTTCACATATCACAGCCATGCTGCCATCTGTACTAGTAGCACACAGAAAGCAGGAACCTCAGAAGGATTTAGAGTATCTACTAAAGAGAAACCTACAGAGAAAAAAGATAACAGCAAAGGCCAAAGTTGCCACAGAGGAAAAACAAAAACACAATTGCCAATCCTCTGATTTTGCCTAGACTGCCCCTGGCCTGGACGTGACCTGTTCATTTTTACCCTTGTTCTAATGGCAGACTAAGAACAACGGCATGCTGGAGACAGCAATGAGTAGTCACATAACACAGCAGTGATGCAACTTCTAGAAAAACCTCCTGTGTAATTCTAAAGATAATTAGGTTGCAGATTCTCTACAGGCAGAAAAACAAGCAAAAACGGTACAGTGGAGTTCTCAGTTTTCTTGATTTTTTTTTTCTCATTTGTCCTTGCCATCTTAAAGAGAAAAGAATGGCTATATTTCTTTCAAAACAGTAGAGTTCCAATTTCTAGATTTTTTCCCCATCCCTCTAGCTAGTTACAACTAAACCTTATAGACATTGTACAAAACACAAAGATGAAAGGTCTGTGAGGTGGAGAGAGGGTGATGCACTGGAAAGGAACCTCAATACCTCGGGACTGATATGCTGTTAAGTTCCTTAGGTTTTCCTTTCTCCTCATACATCCAGACCAATAACTAGAGAGGCTGGACACCCAGAAATGCTAACAGGTGTAGACAAGAAAAAAGACTCACAAAAAACTCACCTCTCTGGCCAAAAATCCAGGAAAGAAAGAGCCTAGCACTAAGCAGAAAACCTTGAACAATAACCACTCCACTCCAAACAAATACACAAAACAAATGCAAAGAAACAAAATCTGTAACCTTCTCTCAGCCCTGACAGCAAAGGCTGGGTGGCAAGTTTAGATGTCCACCTTTGCTAGATAGTTAAAGTGCCCCCAACACTCCTGCCAGGGTATTGCTAGAGAAGGTAGAGTAGCAGCTACCTCTAGGAGCTGAGCGAGCTAGAGCTCACGAGAGTGGAACCTAGGCAGTCACCATCTCCAGGTAGGAACAAGTGATGTCCTATCTCTTGCTCCACCAATGTCACTGGAGACCACATGGAAGCCTACATCCATGACCATGTGGCAGTAATCAGCTGGCATCCATCTTCATCCATAAGAGTAATAAGAGGTAGTAAAAGTAGTAGAAGTAATAAGAAGTGATAGAAGAGGAGGCCTGCTGAATCATGACATTCAACATGATCCTGAGTCTTTTAAAACAATACTCAACATTCAGGTTTCAATGGAAAATCACTTGTTATATCAAGAAACAGATCTCAGAGATTTTCCCCCACAAAATTTTGGCATTTATTCATCCATTTATCATTATTCTTATTTTATTTTTTTTATTTTTTTATTTTTTTTCATTATTCTTATTTTAAAAATTTATTCTTTAATGTGAAACCTAAGTCATTTCACACAAATTCAGAAATATGTATGTTATATATATAAAATATCCAAATTATATCCAGAAGTTTTATATATATGTATTTATTTATTTTTAAATTTTATATTTATTATTTAAATTTTATTTTATAATCCAAATTATATAAA
The DNA here is from genome assembly GCF_048418805.1 of Vulpes vulpes. Lineage (NCBI taxonomy): Eukaryota > Metazoa > Chordata > Mammalia > Carnivora > Canidae > Vulpes > Vulpes vulpes. Next base: position 101,482,245 of record NC_132784.1, on the reverse strand, counting down.
TATATATTTATTTATATATTTATTATTTATTTTATATTTTATATATATATATATATATATATATATATATACTCCTTATGGACTTGAGCTTCTAGCCATGATATAGTATATGGATCAGATTTCTCTTCCTGTCATAAAGAACTAGAAAACTAGACAAAATATATAAAATGCTCATTATTAAACATTAGTAAGCCAAAAGAAATCCTTAAAATCTTCAACTAATCCAAAAGAAGGCATAAAAAGAGGAAGACATGAAACAACAACAAAAAACACACGTAGAAAAGAGAAAATGAAAAGCAAGATGATAGACTTGAATCCAATCATATTAATACATTACACTAAAAATAAACGGTCAAATACTTCATGTAAAATACAGATGGTTAGATTGTATTTAAAAAAGAATGAATGAATAACATACTATATGCTGTCTATGAGAAACTCACTTTTAAAAAATGGAACATATAGATTAAAACTGGAAGAAGGAAAAAAATGGTGCTCATTATGTATCAGTAAGGGCTCAGGGAGGAAACAGACACCATAGAGTAATTTGAACAGAAAATTTTTAGTATAAGGAATGATGATAAAAGGGAATTAGAGTAAGGAGGAATTGGCTAGTAAATACAGGGAACTCTAGAGAATGCAGGAATCACAGATATGAATGGCTACCACCGCTAGAGGCTGAGCTAGACCTCATGAGGAGGAACCCTTTCCTGCCAGAGGTTAGATCCAGACCTTGTAGGAAAGAGTACAGCCAGCAGAATTTGTTAGAAATCTGACTGCTAAATTTTGCTAGAAATTCATCTTCTAAGGCAAGAGTTGGCAATCTTTTCTATACAGGCCATAAAGTAAATATTTTAGGCTTTGTGGGCCTCACAGACTCTGTGACAACAGTCAGTTCTGCAGTTGTAGTATGTAATTTAAAGGATTGGCATGGCTAGGTTCCAATGAAACTTTATTAACAGAAACACCTGGTGGGCTCGATTTGGCATGTGAGCCATAGTCTTCCAACCCCTACAATATGATATCAGGGATTTGGGTTCAAAAGTTGATGTCTCACTGGAGGTGCTCAGCCACAGAACAACTTATGGGGGAGAGTGGATGCTGGAAGAGCTTTCAGCTGCTGAATGCTACCCAGAGCCTGGTGCCAGGGAAGCCCATCTTGCTATAGGAGCTGGGTACTGGGGAAGCTGTGCGTGCTGCAGGAATCACTTATTTTTCCAGTGTTTTTTGCCAAATAATTTTGTAAATCCCATTCAGATTCTTTTTTTTTTTAAGATTTTATTTATTTATTCATGAGAGACACACTGGAGAGAGGCAGAGACATAAGCAGAGGGAGAAGCAGGCTCCCTGGGGAGAGCCTGATATGGGGTCCGAATGCAGGACCCCAGGATCATGCCCTGAGTCAAAGGCAGACACTCAACCACTGAACCACCCAGGCATCCCAAAATCCCATTCAGGTCCTAATATAACTTAAGAATTTACAGTCCTTTTATTCCTCTATTTTCTTTGTCTTTTATAGCTTTAGTTTCAATAAATTGTTATATATTTCTTCATATTGATGTGGCTTATTTCCTGACAACTTTCCTTTTAAGTATATATTTTTTCTTCTTGCAATTCTTAATATGATCCCTTTTAAAATACAGTTTTAACTGCTTATTGCCAAAAGATGCACAATAGGGACTAGATGCAAATGATTGCTATGCCTTATCCATTCATTTTTACTTCATAATTTTATCTTATTTTTTGAAATTGCTACAGCTTCAAATTGTAGGGTTGTCATCCCTCTCATAGTGATTAAGATATAGAATGTAATTTGAAAATATATATCTTAGGTACAGAAAATATTCTTATTTTTTTACAGAAAATATTCTAATCTGAATTTACTAAGGTTGAAAAATCAATAGTGAATACTGACTTTTAGAAAATGTCCTTTTAATAAAAAAAAAAAAAAAAAAAAAAAGAAAATGTCCTTTTGCATCAATTAAGATATTCCCATTGTTTTTTTCTCCCTCAAACTGTATATCTAACTTTAAGGAAAAGAAATTACCTTTAAGTGGGTTGTTTAAATTGTACATTTGGTTTCTATTTTTTAATATAGTTTTAGAAGCAACACTTATTGTCTGATATATAGACAATATGGATATATATTAAAGTAGTTTATTATCTAAAAGTTAATTTGAGGATTATCCTGAAAATTATTTTTGAATAAATTCATATTATAAGTAAATATATAATTTGGATATTTAAAATCCAGCTGCATTTCTTTCAACCTTATTTTTAGTATTTTTCTAGTTCACAAGGTGTACTTTAGATATCAATGCAGAGAAAATTAAAATGATTAATTGTTCTATCAGAGAAAAACAAAAGTCACAATGTCTACATTCAGCATCTATCATGTTTTCTATTAGTCTTTCAGAGCTAGTTTCTTTAAGATTTATATTCTACTTCTATGCAATCATAATCATCAAAGAGAGTGTAATGAGACATCGTCAATTTAATTTAAATTTTCAAAAGTGCCAAGTTGATTGATCTTTTAAAGTGCCACAGGGATCTTGAAGGTAAACATCCTTTTCAGTATTATTAGTTCAAATTCGGTGGTACAGTGGATCCTATGAGAATATTATGAACACTGAATCCTACACAAGGTTTTATATGCTACTGAGCTAAATTATAACATATGCTTGAAAGACTAACAATTAATTAACACAATCCATGCAGGAAAATCAAGAAGTCAATATGATAATCTCACAAGAGGTCTTTAAGCTGTTTTTTTTTTTTTTAAGATTTGATTTATTTATTTGAGAGACAGAATGTGTGCACAAGTGGGGGGAGGGGCAGAGGGAGAGGGAGAAGCAAACTCCCCACTAAGCAGGAAGTCTGATGTGGAGCTGTATCCCAGAACCCTTAGATCATGATCTAAGCAGAAGGCAGACGCTTAACTGATGCAGCCACCCAAGCACCCCCAAACTGTTTTAAATATACAATCAAAAATATCATATCTGCTCACAAAGCATGAAAAAAAATCCATGTTGCTTGCAAAGGTCCTAAATGTTTATTTATTTAATATTAATATGCAATTTAAAAGTATAGGCTAGGAAACTGGCGGTATGTTGTATGTATTCAATTATGTGATAAGTAATTAGTCAAGCTTCTTTCTGATAATCCAGACATTGGTGAATCATACTCGGACTGAACTTGAACTTGTTCCTCCCACTGTTTCTGGGTCTAAACTTTCCTTCTTGACAAAAAGCTTCATATGGCAACAGTTTAGCTTGCTGGCAAGTAGGTTCTCTAGAATAAATAGATTTTTTTTGTTGTTCAATACTAAAAGTCTCCCATGTCTTTGAATTATTTTTTAGGTTTAAGGTAAAAATATCAACAAGTATCCTATGTGACTTTAAGGTTCTAGGAATAGATACAGAAAAAAAAATGATTAACGCAGGAAAAAATATTCTTAAAACTAAACCAAACTTTGTTTCTTTTTTGTTTTTTAAAGCTTTTATTTATTTATTCATGATAGACACACAGAGAGAGAGAGAGAGGCAGAGACACAGGCAGAGAGAGAAGCAGGCTCCATGCAGGGAGCCCGATGCAGGACTCAATCCCGGGACTCCAGGATCACACCCTGGGCCAAAGGCAGGCGCTAAACCTCTGAGCCACCCAGGGATCCCCAAACCAAACTTTGAAAGTTAATTCTCTTTGATCAGTTCACAGTATGGAGAGGGAAAACTACCCCCATGATTTTAACTGGCATGCTTCAGCATAAAGAATCATTTGCCAGCTGTAGAATAATTAAAAAGGGGAAAATGGGAAACAGAAATACTAACATGTAGAAACAATGGGAAGCAGCTGCCACAAAGAAGTGTTAGAATTACTGATGTTTACAGGTTGAGAGTGGGGCCCCTGGGAGTTGGGGCCCAGACCTCACACAGCCTCCTGGTGCTATCCTGAGAGCTCGCCCAAAGCTCGTTCAGCAATTGTTAGCAAACTGAAAATGGGAATAAACTACTGATGTAAGAGTGGGGAAGGAAAACATAAAAAACCTGCTTCAGAGAAGGATGCTGACAAGAACAGGAAGATGCTGTGTGTTCCTTTTTCCTTCGGAAGTCAATCTCCCAGTATGCACCATTGTCCGCAGAGACCCAGCCCCTTATCACAAACCCAGTAACATAGAAAGTGGGTTTGAAACCTGGATAATATTTAACAACTGGCATAACAGTGCAAGAAAATCCAATATCCTTGAAGTCAATCCAAAACTTGAAAACATCACTCTATCTGAGCATTTTTTGTGAAAGAGTGCTACATTTCTAACTCATTGTGGGACTGTGTCTCAGAAATTCCAGTCGAGTGGACTCTTTTAGTTTCCCTTGCAATGTTTCCATTCACCTACAGGTGAAAAGGTTTTCTCACTTCGTGTGTTGGTAATTATCCAATATGATTGAAGCAATTCTTATATTCTTTTCAAGTATTTTACAGTTTTGATATCCACATTTCTACTTGTTTAATTTACCTGGAACTTATTTCCAGTTTGATGTGAGGCATAGTTTTATGTATCACTGCTCCCTCCCCATGTGGGTAGGTAATTATCTCAGACAATATAGTGAATAACCAAGATAGATATCCCTGCTCCTAAATGCCATTTCTGACATACATTGAGAACCCAAACAGCTGTAGGTATGTTAGAGCCAATTTTTTCTGTTTGCTTGCTCAGCCTCTATTCTTATTTTTTATTTTTCCATATGAATTATAGTATAAATTCTACCCATTTTTGAAGAAAATGCAATTGCAACTTTGTATGTAGATCAAAGTAATTTGAGAAATATCTATTTTTACAATATTTGGTTTTCATTTGCACATCCTTTTAAGTTCTTACTTTATTTCTTGCATTTTCTTTAATAGTCTTAGTAAAATACCAACACATGTTCATTAGCTTTGCTTTTTGGTGAATTATATCTTTTGATATTATTATACATGGCATTTTAAAATATAATAGTTGTAACTGAGTTCTCTTATACCCTGAATCCAGGTAATATTTATTATGGTACAATTGTCACCGTTAATGAATGAATATTTAATGAATCAATATTTAACATGTTGTCATTAACTAAGTGCCTATACATTATTTGGATTTCATTAGTTTCCCCTAAAGTAATTTTATCTGTCCTGGTATCATATCAGGGATACCATATATTGCATTTAATCCTAATAACTCCTTAGCTATCTCTGGTTGGTTTCTCAGACTTCCTTGTTTTTGATCATCTTAAATGTTTTGAGCAGTACTAGTCAGGTATTTTTAGAATATCTTTCAAGTGAATTCTGTTTGATGTTTTTCTAATGACTACACAGTTATGGGTTTGGAGGAGAAAGATCAGAGAGACACAGTGCCATTTCATCAGATCCTATCCAGGGCACCTACTATCAATATGACAATCATTACTGATTGACATTAACCACGGCTTGAGGTAGTGTTTGTCATGCTTCCCCATTGCAAAGTTCTACCCCCCCCTTTTTTTTTTCTTTTTTTTTTTAACCTTTCCATAAAGTAGACTTTGGAAGGAAATCACTTTGGTCAGCATACACTGCAGGGCAAATAAGTCATACATGAATGGTGTACATAAAATTGCATTTTATATTTCTTTGTGGTAGATAAGAATACTTTCAATTTATATATATTAATGTTTGCATTCAGTAACTGTTTTTAATTTTTCTCTAATTCCGTCAATTTGTAGATTTTCTTTCATTTTCTACGTAGACTATTACGTCCTCTAAAATTTATCCAGATCCATTTCTTTCTGTTTCCGATCTATGAGAGAAAAACTTTTATTTTTCTCTCATATCCTCATTTGCTGGCTCTGCCTGTTAGTAAAGAGGAAATTTTAAATTTTCTTTGCTTTAAATAGAATAAAATTCTACAGTTTCACAATGAAGCATAATGTTTTCTGTATATTTTAATATTTTTAGCAGCATATGGAAGAGGTCATTTTCTTCTAATTTTCTGAAAGGAATTTTTATCTCCTTTTAAAGAATTAAAGATACATATTTTGGAGGTTATGCAAATCTTTCTAATATTTGGTAAATTTGTTTTTTTATATTTTTTTATTTTTTAAGATTTTATTTATTTACCCATGAGAGACACAGAGAAAGAGGCAGAGACATACGCAGAAGGAGAAGCAGGCTCCATGCAGGAAGCCCGACATGGGACTCGATCTGGGACTCCAGGATTATGCCCTGAGCCAAAGGCAGGCACTAAACTGCTGAGTCACCCAGGCATCCCTACTTCGGTAAATTTAATTAAAAATATAACTTGGACACCCATAAAAATGAATTATTCTGTTAAATTTTAATAAATGGTTTTCTGTTGTTATTGAAATAAAATGTTAATATAATGATATTATATTCATTTAATCTGTTAATATAATGATACAAGGTAAAAGTTTCCTCAATATTTAGCCATAATATGTTCTCCAGATACCCACACACACACACACAGACACGCACACTCAGTTGTGTTAGTTGTTATAAGTAATATTTTAAAAAGCTTTCATTATTTTACTATTTATAATGCTATCTGAAGAGCTTTAAAATATGATTTTGGCTTTATGGTGTTCTATTCAACATAAGACAGAGTATATTTCTCTGGATATTTACAGGTATGGCCAATCTTATGACCAGTCTTAGCTTTCAGAATAAGTGATTTCAGAGTAAGTGAATGACAACTATTTTCTCAAAAAAAAAAAAGTATGTAAAATACTACCAGATATAAAATTTTTTATAAAGAATCAATGTAGGGCAACCTGGGTGGCTCAGTGGTTGAACATCTGCCTTCAGCTTGGGTTGTGATTTTGGGGTCTTGGGACCGAGTTCCCCACTGGGCTCTCCCTGTAGGGAGCCTGCTTCTCCCTCTGCCTATGTCTCTGCCTCTCCCTCTCTCTCTGTGTGTGTCTCTCATGAATAAATACATAAAATCTTAGAAAGAAAAAGAATCAATGTACTATGAGATTTTAATTTTATTTTAGATTCCCTATTCTCTAAACTTCGATTTGACTCTTCAAACCTGGTATATAAGCAAACAGGTTTGGAAATGTTGAAGGTCAGATAAAGTTCAAGTAAAACATTTCAATACAATGTTAGATTTGAGAAAATCATGTGGATTTTGATCAGAAGAGATATGTTTTTGCTATATAGACCAGAGCAGAGACAAGCACAATTCAAACTTTAGCTCTTCAAAGAAAAACATTGTAAACTGACTGCATGGAAAAAAAAGAAAGCAATTGAAATCTTGAGCATTTAGAAATTCATTTTCAATAAGAACTCTTCTTAAATCAATATAAGAAAATTAAAAAGTATAAATTTATATTCATGCTCACCATATTCTTAATAGCTTATTTGTAACCCCCAAAATACAGATAAGACTTTTTTTTTAATAGAAAAGAACAATTTGAAATTTGGTTCTAAGGATCTCTTGGTCATAGTGATTATTTTATAATGTATTTTATTAGAGAACTTAGGGGATTTCTGAACCCTTTCATCTCAAATTTCTGACTCAAAAGATACAGCTAGACTTTCATAATTGCACTTAGAAAGAAGTTTACAAATGTTTGATAAGTACTACATGGTTTTGTCAGAGCTCATATTGTGTTTTTTACATTCACCAATTCAAGATTAGTTTTGCAAAGTGAATAGGAAATTCCCAAACTGGGAAGATGGGAAGAGCATCCCAGGCAGAGGGAAGAGGTGTGTATTCTCTGAGATAGAATGCAGTTCTGAGGCACCTAGGTGGTGCAGTCAGTTAATGTGTCAGACTCCTCGTTTCTGCTCAGGTCTTGATATCAAGGTTAAGATCAAGCCCCCGATGGGTTCTGCACTCCCTATGGAGTCTGCTTGAGTTTCTCTCTCCCTCTTTCACTGCTCCCCCCTCACACCTGCCCCACATTTGTGTGCTTGTGTGTGCTCTCTTTCTCTCTGGAATAAATAAATAAAACTTAAAAAAAAACCATTTTATTTATTTGAGATAGAGCACAAGCAGACAGAAGGGCAGAGGGAGAGAAACAAACTCACTGCTGAGCAGGGAGCCCGATGTAAAGCTCAATCAATCCCTGGACCCTGAGATCATGATCTGATCTGGAGGCAGATGCTTAACCAACTGAGCCACCCAGGTGCCCATAAATCTTAGGAAAAAAAAGAATTCAGTTTTAAGGAAAGGGCAGTTACATATATCTGGAACATCGGGTTTATTGGAGCAACTGCAGATGAAGCTAAAAAGGCAATCATAGCCAAATTATAAAAAGACATTTTGCCAAAACAATCTTACATACATCAATGTCACTCTCAGTAATTTTGTAATTGTGCATAGCAACTAAGATTTGCAGTATGCTTCACCCACAGACAATAAAAACACTGATAGATTCAAGTCACAATTATACTTCTATTGCCAAAAATTATTAGTAGTTTGAAGCTCTGTAATACATCTCACTATAGCAATTTAATACATATTGGTGAATGATAACAAGTCTTTGATTTCAATGAGTATATTTGGATATAGGGCATTGTGTTTATTCATTTATTTACATATATATGCAGGCATTCAACAAATGTGTTAGTTCTCTTGTATGCTAAGCATTGTGCGAAAGCTTGTGGTGTAAAGATGAATCAATTCAATTGACTCCCTAAAGTGGTCAAATAGGGGGAGATAAAGGTAAATGTATGTCATTAGTCAGGTTATACATTTTTTAGCAGGAGCATATGCAAAAAATTGTGGAAGTAACAGAAAAAAAAAATGCACAAACTGGCTGAACATTAAAGAGAAGAACCTAGAGAGGAGGATACTTAAGCCAGGACCCTGGTTGGATCAATACTTAAAAATGTTTTACAAAAAAGAGCAGAGCTGCATTTCACTTAACCTAAACTACTTATTGTTCTCAGAATACGAGCCATATCCTCTTTTAAAAATATATTTTTTACTTCAATATAATTTAAATTTACAGAAATATTACAGGGGTCCTACAAAGAGTTCTTGTATTTCCACACATCCGATTTCTGTTAATATCTTATATTAGGATGTTACCTTTACTATAATTTTTTAAAAGATTTATTTATTTATTTATTCATGATAGACAGAGAGAGAGAGAGAGAGAGAGAGAGGCAGAGATACAGGAAGAGGGAGAAGCAGACTCCATGCACCGGGAGCCCGACGTGGGACTCGATCCCGGGACTCCAGGATCGCGCCCTGGGCCAGAGGCAGGCGCTAAACCGCTGAGCCACCCAGGGATCCCCAACCTTTACGATAATTAATGACTCGGTATTAATATATTTTAACCAAAGTCCATACTTAATTCAGTTTTTCTTAATTTTACCTAATATTCTTTTCCTGTTCCCATTCATGATGCTACACTACATTTCAATGACTATATTTCCTTGGCTCCTTTTGGCTGTGACAGTTTATCAGAATTCTTATTATTTGACACCTGTGAAATGTTTTAGGCGTTGTTGTCAGGTGTTCCTAAAAATATCTCTCAATGAAAATTTGTGTGATGTTTTTCTCAGGATCAGACTGGGATTATGAGTTTTGAGGAAGAAAACCAGAGGTAAAGGGCCGTTCTCATTACATCATACCAAGGGTACATATTATCCATATGACTTATCACTGTTGCTGTTGATCCCCTGGCTGAGGTAACATATGTCAGGTTTCACCACTGTAAAGTTGCCTTTCCTTTCTCTATTTTACACTGTACTCTTTGGAATGAAGTCTCTATGTACACTCCTCAGGTAAAGAGTAGGGAGTGTACATAGTTACATAACTGATTTATGTAAATTTAATATATATGTAATATATATGTAATATATAATATATATATATTATTTTAAATTTTTCTGCATGAGAGATTTGTCACTTCATATTTATTTATTTACTTACTTTTTTATTCAATCATTTGTTATATTATGGATTCATGGATGTTTATTTTTCTTTGGATTATAACCCAGTAATACTTAATTTAGTTTATTGCTCAAATTTTTTCAGCTTTGGACATTGGGAGCTTATAGTTGTCCCATTGAATATCTTTAAAAATTTTTTTTACTTATTTTTAAGTCCTTTTTTACTTTCTGGCACTGCCTATGAGATGCTTCAGATTCATTTTGGACATTTCTCTGTGCCCTGAATCAGCCATTTCTCTGAGAAGCCCAAGCTCTTTTTAATGGAGAATGGTATTATAATCCAAGGTCTGGGTACTAAATGTGCTCACTGTTACTGGGGTGTCATTGCTTCTGGACCCTCTCAGCTGACAAAGTAAGGAAATACATACATATTTATGCACTGTATTTTTATATGCATACTTCAACTTCTCCCTATTATACTAAATTTTCAGTTGTATCTCTACTGTAGCTGAAGCGAACATTAATTATTTCAAGTAAAGCCTTAGGAACATCTATTTGTTCAGTGAACATTTTAATAATATCTTTAACCTTTCTCCATTCCTTGAAATAAAATTTATCAGAAAGTATGAGAAATGAGAAAATAAAAGAATGTAAATATGCCTAAAAGGATAGTCTTGCTGCCACTGAAAAGAATTGAGCCAAGATTGTATTTCCTCTAAAATATAGTTTTACAATTACTGAACATATATGATTAAAATATATTAAATTATAGCTATAAAAAGCATTCATTTTGTTAGTGCTGTATGTGACCACATGCTCACCTACGTTTCTCTCCATGGACAATGACACAATTATCTGTACTCAGAAAAACATACACAGTACTTAGAATTTTCTTAGTCTGTGAAAGCTGCTTATATTTGAAATTAATGTCATCAATGTCAGTTAAATTAAGTGTCTCAATAAGATGGTCTTCCAAGATAACATGTATATAAGCTCCAGCACGTGGAGAGCTCACAAGAGAACCCTAGAGTCTTTAACTGAAGATAACTGATTTATGTAAAATGTAAACGGATTAGACAATTAGTAGATGATCACACTGCTTCTCATGGAGTGAAGAGCAACCATCACGCTGGCCTGCCTTGTTTATCATGCCAAACCGATTGTGTTTTGTGTTTAAAGATAATGGCTAAAGATTGTAATTTCCCTTTAAGAAAGAGAACTGGGCTGAAGGTTGCATTTTTGTACCATTTCCTAAGAAAATCATCAAACTTTTAAAAAAAAAATTTTTTTTATTATTTATTTATGATAGTCCTACAGAGAGAGAGAGAGAGAGAGGCAGAGACACAAGCAGAGGGAAAAGCAGGCTCCATGCACCGGGAGCCTGACGTGGGATTCAATCCCGGGTCTTCAGGATCGCGCCCTGGGCCAAAGGCAGGCACCAAACCGCTGCGCCACCCAGGGATCCCAGAAAATCATCAAACTTAAAATAGTATTGCTTGGATTTGAGGATGTATGTAGTAAAGAAATATTTAAAAAAAAAAAAACAAAAAAATAAAGCTGTTCTTTCATTGTAGGGACATTTGGAACTTTTACTAGTAATGTGCTATGTAAGAGAATGTTTATACCCATTCTTTAAAAAAAATTAAAAAGCTACAAGCTGTATTGAATCATCCCTCTTTCCAAAATTCTTATTTAAATTCATTTAATATTTATGTTCTGGTAATTGATCACATGTCAAATTTATATTGAAAAAGCCAAGTTTTCCATTTTGGGAGTTGATGGTTAGCAGAGAAAGTATTTTAGTTTTGATGAACTGGCTAATCTTTGTGGGTACTAGAAAATCACTTTAATAGATTTTCATGCCAAAATATGTATTTTTTATTTTCCCATGAGAGTTTTGTTGATTAACTTTTAGAAATTTAGATTGAAATAGTTGTTAAATATATGGGGATATGGTAATTACGTTGAAATATCAAGCATCCTCTAAGCCATACAAGAAACTATGAAAGAGTATTATTTACAATGCATATGGTGACACTGGAAGCCTTCTGTTTGTTTCACTAGACTTTCTGCCTTTCAGATATAGCCTTCTCTCCTTAATCAAATACTCTACAGGATTCTCAATTGGATAATAAACTCTAAAACTACAAATCCTCCCTTACTTTCTTGAGACCTTCTGGTCAAGGTTTTGTAATATGTCTGAACCATAAAAATGAATCTCTTTTTTCAATTTGCTATGCTCTCTGCTTTTGCAAATCTTGTTGGTATAGTCACGGACTACATGAAGGATAACTGTCAAAAATATTGGTTAACTTGAAATATGTTATTGAACTGCATGTCCAAGATAATATCCAGTGGCGCTTGCTGAAAACTCTAAAATATTCTTTGGTCACTGATTTACTTGTGTGTGTTCAGTAGATCAGAATTCAGTCTAACATGCACAAAGATTGAGTTTTAGGTTACTAAAAGTTGCTCATTTTTTTTCTTATTCAGTATGAATTTTATTTTGAAGTAAAATGAGATGCTCAACATAATGCACTTAACCCTGTGTCCAGCATGTAGTATGTGTTCAATAAACATTAATTATTATTATAATACTGTTTAATACAACCACCTGAAATGTTTACACTGAACGGATATTTATTTATTTATTTAATTTATTTTTTAAAGATTTTATTTATTCATGAGAGAGGCAGAGACATAGGCAGAAGGAGAATCAGGCTCTCCATGAGGAACCCGATGCAGGACTCAATCCCAGGACCCTAGTACCACACCCTAAGCCGAAGGCAGATGCTCAACCACTGAGCCACCCAGACATCCCTAAACAGGTATTTATATAATAGATTAGGTAATTGAAACTCAGATCATTTGCTACTTTTCCATATCTGGTAAGTAACTGAACTTTTTTTTTTTTTTTTTTTTTTTTTGAGCACAGATATCTCTGACTTCCCAGTCCTCTGAAATGGTCAAGCTATACCAGCACACACACATTTTCTTAGTGTAATTAAGTCAAATTTATTAGTCTAATTTTCTAATTATTAAGATGGGACTGAAACACATTTTTATTTTATTTCTAAATGAACGGGCTTTTCACAGTGAACCAATTTACATGGGATGCCATTCATGCCAATCATACCTCTAAAGTGGGAATATAGAAAGGTGACAGAGAAAATTATGGTCAAGTTGGGGGAAAGTTTCCAGTTTCTTACCAACTTTGTTGGAATAGGGTTCATGATGTTGGGGATAGAGCAAGGGAGATTGAACTATTCTGCTGTCTGTCTGTTCTTGAAAAGCTGGGTCTGCCCTATGTAGGAAGAATAGGAAAGGCCCCAGGAATAACATGGGATGGCTTCCCCAAGAAAGAGCCATGAAGGGGAACTTTTTTTAGTAGGCTAACTGGATGTTGTAGACATTTAAAAAGGCTAGTTGTCCATGAAAAATAAGCCATATACATAGTATATGGTCAAAAGCTGTTCATGCTTCTTTGCTTCAAACATAGTATTTATTCTTAAATGCCAATCAGATGTTATTTACTTAATTTTAATAAAAGGTTTACTGGTTTCACCTAAGTTAGGGCATAATATAGTGGCTAGAAGAAGAAAAGCTCCTTATGGTACGTCCAATGTAAATCCTCTTTGGAAATTGTCCAAAAGGCAATTTCCCAAGACATTTTTACCAATAGACACATGCACACACAAACATTATAATTTCAAATAATTATGTTAAGCCGTGCCAGCATTGACAAAATTAATTTGAAAACTTCATTTTCAGATTACACAGCATTGTTGACGATGAACTCGCATTTAAATTTTATTAACGATTTTGTGAGCTCATGTAATTGTCCCCTTCCTCCATTATCATTTCATCTACATTCAAAGAGTTGTAACCTTACTCAGGAGAGTGGGACCTCTTCTTTGGTATGTCTGCTAGGTCTGCAAAGCAGCATATAATTCAATTTGAATGTTTTGAGGTAAATCAACACAATGTTTAAGTTTAGAGTAATGATTATAGAACATTTGAACTAATCTGTTAATTTACTGAGTTCAGTTTCTATTTCATTTTGTCTTATAAGCTATATATTGAGATAAGAGACTATAAATGTAATTCATAAATTTCACAAGGTTTTTAAAAAATATTTATTTATTTATTTGAGAGAGAGCGAGAGAGCATGAGCTAGGGAGGGGCAGAGGGAAAGCGGGAGAATCTCAAGCAGACTCTGTGCTTAGCATGTAGAGCCCAATGCAGGGCTTGATCTCATGACCCTGAGATCATGAGCAAAGTTGAAATTGAATCAGATTAAAAAAAAAGAAAGAAATTGAGTCAGATGCTTAACCAACGGAGCCACCCATGCACCCATGCACCCTCACAAGTTTCTAATAGTATGCAAGTAGTATATTGAGGCTCTAGGGATGTTATTGAAGGCAAGTTGAATATTGTGAACTCTATATTTTGTGTCCAGCAGATGAGTCATATATTGAGAAAAAAGGATAATCATTTTATAGTGCTACTTGAGAATATTTTAGAAATTCTTCTCCTCCGCATTTTGATATTTCTTTTTAACTTTGGCAAGTTTAGAGAAAAAAGAAATTGCAACATTTTGCATAAAATCCAGGCAAGGGAAAATGTGGTAAATTAAAATTCAGAGATATCACCTTAATAATTTCGGATCATCATAAATGTTCTGAAAGTAAATTTAAATATGGTATAAGAGATTTAAGTAGCCTAATGTGTACCATGAAGAAAAATAGGGTGATTTAACTAAATAGTATGAAAAGTAACTCTATAGGAAATTCCAGTGCTCTATTTCTATCTCATGATGGAACAAAATGCATGGACCATTGGACCAAAAATATTTCCTGGAAAAAGTAGCACCACTTGTTCAAAGCCTTATAATCTACTTGGATAAGATAGTATGACTTACTGAAGGTCAATTTGCAGTAACAGCTCCACCGCCAAAAACTTAAATGACAGTTGTCGACACAGAATATGGTTAAGGAGCAAAGATTGAAGAAATTTATTTTGAATGAAACTCTAAACTATCCTTGAACTAAATAAGTAGGAGTACTGCTATTAGCCTTGTGAAAGATAAAATTGTGTCAGAATTTATTTTTCATTTGACTTTAGTTTTTCCAAAGGGAGCCTGCTACATGCATGGGGTTTGTCAAAGTCTATGCATTGCAACTCAAATGTGCCCCTTGGTTTTTAGAACTGATTGCATCTGCTGCTGGAGCTCCATTCTCACTGATGGGGTTAGAGGTTGGAAGAGCACTTAAATATGTCCCTTCAAGGTAATTCAGCTCTTCTTTCTATTGAAACAATCTTTGTGTGTGTGTGTGTGTGTGTGTGTGTGTGTGTGAATTTAGGCTCATTTTTGTACCTCCTGTGTTTTTTAACTATTCCATCCTTCAGGATTTTTTTTCTCAACACACTCTCCTTAGTCCTCAGATGCTTAGCTTTTTGGCACAACCTTTGCTGGCTCCTTTTGATGCTTTGCTGCCTCTTCTCTAATGTCAGAACTTTTTCCTTCGCTTCTTTTACTCAAGTAACCCACCAACTGTCCTCTCAGCACAGGCAATGCTCATTGGTTGTTCCCAAAGAAGTTCAACAGTCCTCCTCTGCTGACCAGGGTCCCCTCCTGGAATTTTACTGAGCTTCTCACCCACTGAAAATCAGCCATCAGTGCCTTGGGGATGTTCACCCTGCTGTTTCTGCTACACACTGCTTGCCTCTCCCCAATTCACCTCTCTGGAAGGCAGACTGCTCTTAATAATAAGTTGCTTTACATCTGCCCCTGGGGGACTGGTGGAGATTTCACCTCTTATATTAACCACACCAGCCACTAGATTAGAAATAAGCGAGTTTCTGTCCCAGGTCATATTATTGCCCAATGATGTGATTCACCATTTATAATTTACTGTAGCCATTCTTCTCTGTCTTGGCAAAAGATTCCCTAATGACTTGTTTTTGTTTTTGCTGTTGTCTCTTGTTTGTTTGTTTGTTTGTTTGTTTGGCTTTGGTTAAGCAAGAGTAATAAGAAACTCTCTTCTATCTCTAGTTCTGAAAAACTCTCAGATCTTTCCCTCTCTATCTTCTCTAGCACACAATCCAGAGTTTTAACGAGTTTTATGGGGAGGGTAACCAGGAAATTCATTGATCACTTGTCCTTCCATTTTCAATCTTTCCATCTCTCTGTGATTATACATATTATATACATAACAAATATAATATGTAGGCATACACAATAGATGAGATAAGTGAAAAAAATATATGTAATCACTAGGGGTCAGACCTGTTTCTTCTCACTGCAAAATGACCTACTAGCATTATCATTGTTTGCAGTTTCAAAACCCACTTTACATTTATCACTCTCCGCTTATCAACTGATGTTATTTTATGAAATTATTCATTGCAATTTCTTTGCAGTTATTTGAATTTGGTTCACTAGATAACAAATGAGTCAAAATGCTACATGTTCTGATCCTTTGGGATTACTTATGAATAGCTGAATCTGTGGTAGTCATTATCCTTTGTCATTATACTTATGGTTTTTCTAAATTATGTTTCCCCTTTCTAACATTCTGTAACTAGTTCTGTGTTATTTAGGAATGGCTCCATTTGCACACTGTATAATATTATAAACTGTTTTGATTCATCCTAATTGGAGAGCTTTTTGCTCTGGCTTAGTATGGTAACAGGAGAGGGACTTGAATCCAACTAACTATCAAATTTACTTGATAGTAGCACTATGTTCAAGCTGAAACCATTTTTTGGTAACTAAATATAGAGCAATTATATTCGATGTGTAACGTCATTACATGTACTATGGCTCTATGTTTTGCCAATCAATTTAACCTTTAACTTTCTAAATAGAGTTATTGATATTCAGAGAGCTCTTTGTCACACAATCATTCCACTTATTTCACCAACTGTTTAAGTAATAGATAAAGCATTATATTTAACAGAAAGAAAAAAAAAGTTTTGTAAAGAGGGGACAATAGAGAAAAATGCCATCTAAATAAAAATACATAACAATATAGTAATTGTAAATTTAATTTTCTTAAAGCTATCAAGAATCTAGATTTCTTTCACAAAATAATGGACTGCACCACTTAGGATTTCATTTTATTCCACATTTACGTGAACTTGTAAAATGGTACTATCAATCTATATGTAATATCAACCTTTTATATTACTTTTTTTATTAGTACTGTTTTTACAAAGCATTTTACCTGTGTTTCTAAAGTCTTTTTTTTTTCTCTAGAAGATATAACCAGCAAAGACACACATTCTCTAAAAATAGTGTGGCAAATTATATCATTGCCTTTCCTACTTGATGATAAACTGATTTTAATTTTTCAAAGGATTTAAAATTAGGTTCCTGTGACTTCCAGCAATAACTTTTAGATATGTATCTCATGAGAAAATCACAAGGAAACTTAATTTTATATATTAAAATGAAAATAAGTTTTACTGAAATGTTTTGAAATCATTTTAATGAAATGTTAAATGGAAAGATCCCAAAAATTCAGGAATAACATATTTCTGAGCACATACTTCATGGAGAATTGGAATCAACATACTTTGCAAGTTTTTCAGATGCTCTCTGTGATACTCTAAGAGATCAGAAGAAGTAGACGCTAGGTGTGCGGAAAGATACAAGTGGTAGAAGAGAGGGGCTCTTCACTATGTTTTGTACACTTGACCAGAGAAGAACAAAGAAGAAAACCCAAGTGGGTTTTCACAAAGCCTATTTTTATATTATAATAGCTCCTGTTTTGTCCAAGTGGCAAATTTTACTTCCGATGGAAAGTCAGATTCGGTTTTGTTATAAGTTCAAAATATCCAATTTAAAAGGCCTGACAGAAAATTAATAAACATTATTTTCTATTGAAAGAAAGAAAGGAGGGAGGGAGGGATGAGGGAGGAAGGATAACTGAAAGGCTTCTATTGTCCTACAAAATAAAATCCTTGGCTTAACCTTAAGACTTCATGAACTTGGCCATACATAGATGGTATGCCTTCATTTTTCAATCCATGTTTTTGCTAAAAAAAAAAAAGTGAGATGTATTCTTGTTCCTAATTTATATTTTCTCAGGGCTCAAAAGCATTGTCCATCCACCAGTCTTCCTTTCCTGGTAAATGGTAATTCTGTTCTATAGTTTAAGATAAAAATCTGGAAGACATCTTGACTTCTCTTTTATAACCCAGATTCTGTTTGTCTAAAAGTCCCATCAAATCTACCTACGAAATATATTTAAACTTCAACTTTTTTTTTCTTTTTTGTATCATGACTGGTACCACTCTGGTTCAATCCACTGTTCTTTCTCCCAGGTGACTGCAATAACTTCTTAGTAGGCCTTACTCTTTTGACCCTTGAGATCCTACTCTCAGAGACCAGTCAGTGTGATCCATTTAAAATAGAAGTTGAGGGATCCCTGGGTGGCTCAGAGGTTTAGCACCTGCCTTCAGCCCACGGCGTGATCCTGGAGTTCCGGGATTGAGTCCCACATCAGGCTCCCTGCATGGAGCCTGCTTCTTTCTCTGCCTGTGTCTTTGCCTCTCTCTTTCTCTCTCTCTGTCTCTCATGAATAAATAAATAAAATCTTAAAAAAAATAAAAGTTGGATCATGTCATACTCTGCCAAAATCCTTCTACTGTTTTTTCTTATCAATGACAGTAAAAGCCAAATCCCTTACTATAATCTACAGACCTTTGCATGTGCTGTCCCCTCTGAACACTTTCCTCCTAGATATCAGCAAGCCTTCCTTCATGATCTTTTTTAGATTTCCATTTAAATATCATCTAATCATAGAAATCTTCCCTGACCATCCTCTACCAAATATTCACATACTCCTCACTAGTTGCCTTAAACCCCTTAAACCCTTACCCCCCAGTTCTTATGTCTATATAATAAATTGTGTTAATAATCATAGCAGGTATTGCTTTAACATTATGTTCCACACATTATTCCAGGAATTCATTTAACCCTTATAACAACACTAAGGGACAGTTTTATTATTCCATTCTATACACGGGAAATTCAAGGCATGGTGATATTCAAGAATTAGCTGTAGATTATAAAGCTATAAAGTGGCAGGGCTGAGATTCAAACCTTCACAGTCTGTCTCCAGTTTCTGTGCTTTTTTTCAGTATGTGAAAGTGACTCATATTATAGACACTCTTATAGATAATTCTATTGATTTGTTTATGGTTTGTGTTCTCTTGCAAGAAGGAAAACCTCGAAGGCAGAGATCTATGATTTTATTAACTACCATATCCCAGTTCTTAGACCACTCCCAGCTCACAAGAGATTATCAATAAATATTTACTGGTGGATGATACTGCGTCATCATTCACACTATTCCTCTAACTAAATAGATGGGTTTGCTGACACTCCTGGTTAATTTTAGCTTGAATTTTAGTTATATCTTCAACTATAAGGTCAGTTGTTTTAAACTGAACACATTCCTAATGTTCTCTGTTGGTTATCACAAATCTTTGTACATGACGTGATAAATTAGTCTTGTTCTGGGCACAAATGAATAGATTTATCTGGAAGAAGGTATTACTCAGGATAAAGAAATCTCAAAGAGTAGTTACCAGAGAAGGAAACATGTTTATAAGGATGCATCCTAACTATACTTAGAATTGTATCTATGTTCTCTCACTCCCAAAGTAAGGGTGATAAAACATAAAATAATCAAGCATATAGTTCTGTCATATTGTATTCAAGTAGAACATTGAAAGAAACTTTTCTGGCCATATTCAGTCGAATAGGTTCTTTATCCATTATTTTGTTTTCACTATGTAAAAAATATGTTTTAAATTACCAAAGGAAATTCTTATTTTTTAAGAATGCATATATTTAATTTAAATTGTATATATATATGCAGTATGTATAGTCAACATTTTTATGCATGGCACGTTTTGAATATACTAATGAAAAATTACTGGAATATGCAATTTAGTAACTGTAATTGTAAAGAATAATAACCTAAGAATCTAACCAGATTAAAAATCAATTTAGTAAGACTTTGTTACATTCCCTTCATATCCTAATGGTTTTTAGGTGTACACTTTAGTTAATAGATAGGTATGCTAAGTAATAATTTCTCATGCAACAGTTATTCTGTTGACAATATGAAAATGCTTTCATATTGCCTGTGGAACAACTCCATGATGAAGCCATACTAACTTTTATGAGTTATGCAGACAAAATGAACTTCTGTGACAGATGACTTCATAATTGCTTGCTTTTTAAATTCCTTTACAAATCATTCAGCAAACCTTGGTAACAGATCAGGATATAATATTCCATGGAAATTGATATTAGTAAAAATGAAGTAACATTGATTACCTAAAGTTAAATATGTTTCCCTTATTGAGAATAGAAAAATCTTCCAAAATCTTTAGAATGCAGTTTTTGTTAAATTTAAAATCTAGAGGGTATTATCTTTTTTTTTTCCTCCTCTATGTGTTGGGCACACATAGTGCTGAAATTTCCACACATTGTCATGTTTATTCCTTAGAATCAATATATAAGGTTGAGATACTTATCATTTTACAAATTAAGATTGCATGACTCAGAGACATTAAATATCTTATGTAAGACAATACAAGGGGTTATCTAGGATTCAAATTTTTTCCTCAACTCCAAAATCCAGCATAAATAATAGTGACAACTAATATAGCTAAATTTTGTAATGTTCAAAAATGAATATTCTGATACATATTGTAAGCCTGATTAAAAATAAAATGTTCAGCTCACAATCTCTTGGGGCCATGAGAGCTTCCTCATCAGGAGGGTAACTGCACATGGGTCCCAGCTGCTGCCCTCTGCCATCCTTGGTGCTGAGGCCAAGCCCCCAGGGACTGCTCCCAGCCAATCACTGAGCATGGCACCTTGTTCCTGGGAGACACAAGATTCCTCTGAGGTTGACACTGGCCACAGACGGTATAGTGATTTTCCTCTCCTCCATCACTCAGTGTTGGATTTGCCCTCCCTGACTTCTCCAGACCCCTCCATATTTTCTCTCAAGTTTGTTGTCACTAATATAAAACCCTTACACACTGAATTCTGTCTGGGCACATGCGGTTAGCACTTAGAATAACATACAAATCATTCATCCAATAAACGCAATAATTCTTGGCCTCTAGTCTGTTCTCACTTTGTACCCTCTTTCAAATTTAAGTATTAGATTGAAAGAGAATCTACTTCAATCTCCTTCAGTCAAAAGTTATGTTACTTTTCTCTATGTGCACCATTCTAGCAGCACTTTTGTTCTAGAGAAATGTGGGTATATGGTTTGTCATTTCTAATAATTCATAAAAATACATCTGTTTTAACATTATACAATTCATTGTGCCTGGTACAATGCCTTATATAATTAACATTGAAGAATTCTTTGTATTTAATCATAGGTTGGAAAACCATAGCCCATGGCCAAATTCAGCAGGCTGCCTGCTTTTATAAATAAAGTATATTGGACCATAGCCACACCAATTTGCTTAAGGATTATCTGTAGCCACCTTCCCATTACAACACCAGAGATGTTGTCCTTCACTACAGACCCCAAACTAGCCAATACTGAACTATTTCTTACAGAAGACAGAGTTAGTTTCCTGCAGGCCTCTGGTCACACATTTCCATTAACTGATTAATAAATAACCATGTTTTACATGTGTTTCTGTTAAAGATACCATATTTAGTATGGACTGTTGATTCGTTAACATTGAGCTCTCGGCCAACAGCACTATAGCTCATGCCTGAAAGAAACTTATCTAACACATATATTTTTCCCTAACACATCACAGTCCTCTTTTGCTTAAGAACACCAGACAGCAATTCAGCAGTGTGTCTAGGGGCCAACTTAAGCAATAAACCCACCAACAAAAGTCACAAAAAGCAAAAAAACATAACACTAAATATATCGCACAAAGGACACTTGTTGATGCGCGAGAGTTGAAACCAAAAGGCAGAGAACTACCTTGTCAACTATAGTCGGGAATGTATGTTGTCTGCAAAGTGGGCAAATATTGATCTGAGGGTTATAAGTAAATTTGAGTAAATAGACAAATTTGTGAATACAGAATCAGCAAATAAGGAGGTTTGACTGTAGTTGAATCTGAGAACTTATGGCTTACAAAGCCTAAAATATTGACTGTCTCATTCTTTAGAGAAAAAAAAAAAAAGTTTGCCAATTCCTGAATTACCTGAAAAAATAAAAGAGGATTAGAAAAGTGGTGGAAGAAATTTTAGGTTGTGTAAGAAAACTAAGTTAGATAAATTTAAAAATCACCATAGACTTTAATAATAATATGTTAAAAGTTTATTCTCCTTGGGGCACCTGGGTGGCTCAGTTGGTTAAAAATATGACTCTTATTTTGGCTCAGGACATGATCTGAGGGTCCTGAGAATGAGTCCAGTGTTGGGCTCTGTACTCAGCACAGAATCTGCCTGAGATTCTCCCCCTCTCTCTCTCCCTCAATCCCTCCCCTCATTCACTCTCTCATGCTTATAGTACTTATTTTTTAAAAGATTTTAATTATTTATTCATGAGATATATAGAGAGAGGCAAAGACACAGGCAGAGGGAGAGGCAGGCTCCATGCAGGGAGCCTGATGTGGGACTCGATCCCAGGTCTCCAGGATCATGATCTGGGCCAAAGGCAGGTGCTAAACCGCTGAGCCATCCAGGGATCCCCCACTTATTGTACTTAATACAGGAGATTATAAAAAATGTCTGACATTCAACACTCTATACATCTGTCAGTGATGTGACATCCTTTTTAGTCTGTATTCTGATTCTAGAAGATGGAAACATTCTTAAGTATAATACTATAGATAATATAATTCTTTCGGTATGAGAAAGTATTATTTAGGTTTAAAAGGCTTGCTTACATGTCATATAGTCCTAATAATTTAAGTAGAAATATTTGATGACTGTCACTAAACTGTTTTTAATAATTATTATTTTTTTAAAGATTTTATTTATTTATTCATGAGAGACACAGAGAGAGAGAGAGAGAGAGAGAGAGAGAGAGAGAGAGAAACAGAGAGACAGAGAGACAGAGAGACAGAGACACAAGCAGGCTCCATGCAGGAAGCCTGATGTGGGACTCGATCCCAGGACTCCAGGATCACACCCTGGGCCAAAGGCAGACGCCAAACCCCTGAGCCACCCAGGGATCCCCCTAATAATTAGTATTTTGTTCATTAAGTAATTAGATGATCAACTAAATCACATTAAATTGTATTGCAAAGATTTGGTCATATCTGATCCTTGCTCAAGGTAATCTTTCACTTCCCTATGTAACTGAAATTCTGACACATTTATGAAAATTTGGAGACATTTTTAAATTAGGAGAAATTTTCATCCATTATAAGTAGAGTGTGCATTCTTAGCCTTTAAAAAACATTCTTATTAAGAACATTAGCAGTATTAATGTTAATAGTTAACATTAATAATTAATGTTAACATTCTTATAGAGAGCAGTAACATTATTTATGTTCATAATTAACATTATTACCTTAACATTAAAAAGGTTTTATCTTGAAAGTGTTTTTAATTGATTTTTAATCTTTTTTCTTGGCATACCATCAGCATTCAAATACATTATAACTCAATTTTTTTGTATTTTTCAAATAAACTAAATCAAATTTTTTAAAGATATATTTATTTATTTGAGAGAGAGAGCATGTGCATGTGAGAGAGAGTGGGGGAAGTGCAGAGGGAGAGCATCTTCAGGCAGACTCCTGGCTGAGCACAGAGGCCAGCATGGGGCTCCATCTCATGACCCATGAGATCATGACCTGAACCAAAACAAAGAGTTGGACACTCAACCAAGTGAGCTACCCAGACTCCCCTAGAGTAACTCAAATTAAGAAAAAAAAAATTCAAATCTCTTGGTTAAGGATAATCCAAGATAAGTAAAAATTGAAACGTGGTAGGAAAACAAACATGTTGATTAGGAAAACATAAAGCATTATTCCTTATTTTATGGTCTTCTCTGTCCTGAAAAAAAAGAGATGCCAAATAGTTCCTTGTTTTCATTACAGGTTCTCATGGCTGCTTCTCTTTAGAACAACATCCATTTCTGAATACTTGCTTGCTTGTTGTCCAGCTTTTCTATCATCTAAACAGTTTATCTGAATGTTTCAGCTGTTTTCTAAGACCTTCAATAAGACAGGTTGCAGCACTCTGCAATTACAAGCTGCTATTCAGATGTGCTCTCCACCATTCATTCACGATTGTTTCTCACCATTTTGTGTTTGAAGCTACAATGGCAATCAGAACCCCTCCTTCTAAACTAGATATGGAATTCACTACATCTTTAATCCTATCATTTTATATGTAAAACAACTTACTTTTGTTGTTTAAACTATAGCAATTATTCATGCACCTTCTTTTATATAACAGAGCTTCTTTACCTGCCATCTGTGTATATGCATAATTACATCTGGAAGGTAATTAAAAGCATTTGGCCCGGTATAAATTTTAACTTATCATTTCTGTTCTGTTGTAGGTATAAAATTCACTTGAGCATTTCTTCAGAATTGCTCTAAATGATTTTCAAATATTTTATTCACCTATATCTAAAATTGATGAAATGCTATTTAATTCAGAAAGAGACCAACTACAAAACATTTGTATGGATTCAAGACTTTTACTTTCATTAAACTAATACAAAAGACTAGAAATTTTAAAAAAAAGTTGCATTGAGAGCTGCATTCAGAGAGTACATACAGAGAAAAAATAAAACATTTTAATCATCATTCTAAAGCTTTAAGCTAGTTGATAAAATAATTAGTATAGCCCAAATTCACTTTTTGTCTCCTATTACATTTCCATAATAATAATTATCACAAAGACAACTGATGTTCATCAGTTTCATAGGCTACTATGAATATTGCAGTCTAAGTACATCTTTTCAGTAGACTCATAGCTTTTGTAGATTAGGTGCTTCCATTAATTCTTTTAAATTAGAAATCTAGAAGCATGGATTTTTCTCTTCTCATGCATACTATATATGTAGTACTGAGAAATACACCACTGCATAGCTTTGGGAAATTACATTGGTTCCTTATTTCCAAAGTTTTTTCAATTCACAAATTTCATGATTCCATGGTTTTCTTCTTCTTTTTTTTTTTTTTTCTTATTTATTTATTCATGAGACAGAGGCAGTCACATAGGCAGAGGAAGAAGCAATCTCCCTGCCAGGAGCCTTACAAGGGACTCAATGCCAGGACCCCGGGAGTGAGACCTGAGCCAAAGGCAGATGTTCAACTACTGAGCCCACTCAAGTGCCTTGACTCCATGGTTTTCTATACGATACACACAATCTACAGAAACACTTGTTTCTTTCTGGAAACATACCTCAAATTTCCCATTGCAGCAATCTTATTTCATGTACATTTCACTTACTATTTTATTGATAATGTATTATTGGGATATATAATATTGGGTATTTGGAGTTCTTCATCTATAAACCCATTTCATATGCATCTAATAGACACATGTATTGATTTATTCCACACTTATTGAGGGCAATTCAAGGCTCTCAGGATACAATAATGAATGAACCAAAAGTGATTCTTGAGTAGAATTTGTATTGTGCGATATATAGGCAAGTAAACAGTTAATGCCAATTAAACTAGGCTACACTACAGAAGCTCGTCAGAGTTCAGAGCCCAGCAAGAACGGTGAATCAGAATCAGATTAAATAGCTTTCACTTTGTTTTACTGCCTATCATGAAAACAAAATTGCAAAGGACTTGTGATATAAGAAGTCAATTAAAAGTAAGCAAACAGCTCCCAGTATTTCTCTCGTTACTTTAGTTAATCCACTCAATCAAGGCAGAATGAGCAAAGAAACGCATGGACTCGTACCTTTTATATCATTAGACTATAGGAAGTGACACATAAATAATCAAGTATCTATAAATACCATATAAATGAATTCCTTGTGTACTAGAGGCACATGTCAATGGACCATTTTTTGCAAAAACCTTAGACATACAGCAGACCTGGACATGACTCACCATTAATTCACTTTTTTTGTTTCTGGCCTCATTACTTATTCCCAGGAAATATTCAACAGTCATGGACAATGTGAACAGATGTAAACTTTTCAATCCTGTATACAGACCCCATAATAAATGGGTGATAGAAATCACTATGTAACCCTCCACCTTGAATTGTCTAAAATTACACAAATCTTGAGGCAACTCTCTGAGGTCTGTAGGACATCTGATTCTTCTTACTACACAGTGTGTCCATTGTTTGTAGTCTGCATTCAGACTTATTCAGGGAGACTTATTTTGCACCTCAGGGTGGTGATAAATTGTGGGAAACCCTTGTCATAGTCCAGTTAGGCTGCTAGAACAAACCACTATAGGCTGGGGGGCTCAAACAACAAATAATTATTTCTCACAGTTTCAAAGGCTGGAAAGTCCAACATCAAAGTCCCAACAGATTCAGTGTCTCGTGAAGGCCTACTTCCCGGATCATAAATGTCTCTCTTTCTTTTCTTGGTGTTTTTCACATGGCAGAAGGGGCAAGGGATCTTTCTGGGGTGTCTTTTGTAAGGGCACTGATCTTATTCATGAGAGCTACATGCTAATAACTTTGTCACCTCCCAAAAACTCCTCCTCCAAATAGTATCAATTGGGATTTCAAAATGTCCACCACCAAATACTGACAGGTGGGGCTAAAACACTAGCATAATAGTTTGTGAGATGTCAACACTGATGTGGGAAGAAGCAGAAGTACGAAGCAGAGACTCTGCTAGTTCGGAGAATCAGAAAAACTCAAAATGACTGTCAAATATTCATTAGATAGGACACAAGGTCAATTTGAGACCATTACCTGAACTGTGAGGATTTTTTTTTTCCAGTCCAACAGTGAGTGAGTGCAAGGGTTCTCTGGTAAGGCCTGGAAACACTAAGGTAGAAATCCCTGAAACCTCTTGAAATAACATTCCCAGTTCCCTTGGCCTCTGATTAAGAGGTAACTTTCAGGAGTGGTTTAAAACTGAACAGGATACTGGGACACCTGGGTGGCTCAGTGGTTGGGTGTCCGTGATCCCAGATCCCAGATCGAGTCCCACATCCCACATCGGGCTCCCTACGGGGAGCCTGCTTCTCCCTCTGCCTGGGTCTCTGCCTCTCTCTCTGTGTCTCTCATGAATAAATAAATCTTTAAAAAATAAAATAAAATAAAATTGAACAGGATAGGACTAATGGAGAAGAAAGAAAGATCTCAGGTAAAAGTGTTGAAGAGAAACAGAGTCAGGGTAAGTCAGAAAGTCACCATATTTTAAACACTACTCCAAAACAACATGAGGCAGTATTAGACAGCTAGAAAAACTTTTGAACCACAGTTTCTTCTGAAGGTGAGGAAAACTAATATTTAAAAAAATATGCAACCAAAAATGATCAAGGTTATATCTCATACAAAATTGTTACAAAGGTAAAAAAAGAGAATAAAAAGAATAGCATTACACAGATAATGCTAGGTCTCTAGACAGAATACTCATAAAACAGATGAAAATAGAATCTCCTGCTTCATAACGAACCAAAGGACATTAGGAAATACATAGAATAAATGAAATGATAACATAAATCAGACGCAAATAGTCACAATTCAGAAGAGTTGCAAATACAAGAAATGAAATTAGAGGAATTCCAAAAGCAAATTAACACAATAGATACTGCCACAAGACAAACAGATAAAAGGGATGCCAATCCAAAAACTGAAATAAAAAAAAAAGAACGAAAGAAAAGTCTTAAAAAGATTTGAGTGAAATTTTCAAAGGTTAATAATAAAATCCAACATATGAATGATAGGAGTCCTTAAGAAGAAAAATAAATCACTTCAAAAGAAGCAAATTAACTTTCAATTTACTAAGGACAAAAATAAACCATTATCAACATGCAAAAATATAATAGCTCCATTGCATAATAATATTTCCAGAACTAACATGACTAGAAGGACATTGACATAAAGATGCATAATAAATATTAAGTATGTGGCTGCTTACAGAACTAAGTGTACATGATAATGGAGATATGGTATATTTTTTAAAAATGTGTAAAGAATAGGAGAACATAAATAAAAATGAGTTTTAGTAATCAAATTAATATTAGTAATGCTGTAGTGTTATTTTGAGACTGCTGTGTTTATAATGTGCTATAACATAAATTAATTCTTTTATGATATTCTAATTTATCGCTTCCTGGGTCTTTGAGAACTAAGATTCTTAGTGTGGAAGAAAGAAGAAAGATACAGATGCAACAGAGAAAAAATTAAACAACAAAATCCTATAGACCTGATTTAATAGAAAATAACAGTAGGCATATATGAAAAAATTTTATCTTAAAAAATTCTAGATGGAGATCTTCTAGCTCCTTTGAAACAAACAGCCTAACTAATCCAGGTACAAGAAACATCCTTGTTATACATATTAACCTTGTAACGTAATTTGCTTATAACAAAAAAAACCACTTGCTTGAAAAAATGGCTGATTCCAGGTCTGGGACAGGCATCAGAGGAGCCTAGGGAATTTTCTATATATAGGAAGAAGGCAGTAAAAGTAAATATGTTATGATAAAAGGACTTAGCCTACTTGAGGGGTTACTCTGGGCTAAGATGGGATAATATGATCTTCAGTAAGGATAATAATTACATTGGATCAAATTCAAGAAATAAATTTATATCTGAGTTTATAAGTATGTTAAAAGTAATTGTTTATTTTTGGAAAGTTATAGTAAATCTATTCATTATAATAAAACTAGTAAATAAATGAATCATTCATTTATTTTGCCTTTCCTATATGAGCTCTATAACCAGAAAGCCCAGTAGGAGGTGAAGGAGGGATGTCTTTTTATAAAAAGTATTCCAACTAAGTATAAAAAATAAATGAAAAACTTAGAATACCATAATTTTGCAATCCCAGAGAATTAATGAATCTAAGCCTTGAACAACAATGACTTCTAATATTATGCAAAAAGGGGAAATCTAGATGTCATGGGTCTTCTGAAAGAAGAAAATAATACTTTCTAGAGTCCTGATAAAGTGACCAAACCTGGGTTTGATCCAGCTGCCATATTGCAGGAGATACAGAGGACACAGGAACATGTTGATCTACTCTAAGACTATACGATCAATTGGCCGAGTGACAGGATACAAGTCATATGCCCCAAGTCGTTCACAGAAAAGAAAGAAAAAAAGGTAGACAGAAAGCCTATAGACTAAAGAGATTTAATATATATCAAATAGAGAAAAATTTCATACCATATTGTGTAGGGACACACACTTAGGTGACATCATTAAAGAAACACAAGAGAAAGATTATTATGAGATGGGGATGGTGGTCTTTCTGAAGAAGGAAGGGGGCTTGTGATTGGAATAGGGCACCTACCTAGTGGTTTAGACAGTGTTCTGTTTTTTGACATGGGCTGTTGTAATGAAAGCCTAGACTTTATAGTAATTCATTAAGCTTTCATATTACTTTGTTATTTATTTCTATAGATGTATTTCATTTTACAATTTTTTAAAATTTTTATTTATTTATGATAGTCACACACAGAGAGAGAGAGAGGCAGAGACACAGGCAGAGGGAGAAGCAGGCTCCATGCACCAGGAGCCCGACGTGGGATTCGATCCCGGGTCTCCAGGATCCCGCCCTGGGCCAAAGGCAGGCGCCAAACCGCTGTGCCACTCAGGGATCCCTACAATTTTTTTTTAGATGAAGCTGCACAGGAGAGGACAGTAGCAGTCACTCATTTCACTAAGTAGCCATACTAGTGTTCACTTCATGAGATATGATTGGGCTCCTCACTGGCTCAGTTGCTTTTCCTAAAATTAGCCCTGAGAAGTGAATGACAGGAAGCCAGCAATGCAAACCAGAATGGCAGGCTGAGGAAGAAAGCCATTTAAGCCTCAGGCTAAGTCAAATACAGGTAAGGCCAGAACCCTGCCTGTAGGGCACTTTATTACCAGCATCTGCAGCTTCTTTCCCATCCTGCCAAGTGTTGAGCCCCTATCTGAAATGGCACCATAGTTTGTTCAGGAGAAGGGAGACAACTATAGTGAATCACTCATCTAACACCTCCATGCCCACCACCTTTTGGGGTCATACAGCAGACAAAATTCAGGCAGATACTTCTTTTCCCCTGACAGGGTACCAGCCCATGTTCTTTACCCAACCAAAGAGATAGAAAATAATTCCCCACTCTTTCAGTGTTTTAAGGCTCTCGGTTATTCTTAGTTTATTGACGTGTGTGTGTACAAAAAGCAAGAGCCTTCCCTTGCCTTTTGCTGATATGACAATAATTAGCTAGGCCTAGGGCACCTGGGTTACTCAGTTGGTTAAGCATCTGACTCTTGATTGCAGCTCAGGTCACAATCACAGGGTTGTGAGATTGAGCCCCATGTAGCACTGCTTGGGGGTCCATGACCGCTGGGCATGGAAACCGCTTGAGATATTCTCTCCGTCTGCTCCTTCCCACCCACCCCTTCTCTCTCCCTCCCTCTCTAACAAATAAACAAACACCCCAAACCATTAGCTGGAACAGACCAAAAAGCGATGGTTTAAAGATATTTTAAAAAAAAACCTCTGGGGCACCTGGGTGGCTCAGTAGTTGAACATCTGCCTTTGGCTCAGGGCATGATCGCAGGGTTCTGGGATCGAGTCCCACATCCGGCTCCCCACAGAAAGCCTGCTTCTCCCTCCGCCTATGTATGTCTCTGCCTTTCATTCTGTGTCTCATGAAAAATGATTAAAATATGTAAAAAAAAATAAAACAACCCTAAGTTCTATTCCTGAAACTAATATTATACTATACGTCAGCTAATTAGAATTTAAATAAAAACTTGAAACAAACATTCTTGAAAAAATGGTGACTCTATGATAGTTCAAATTGCCTTCTTCTGGGTTTTCTAACACATTAACAACATAAGCAATGTAAAGATTTATTAATGAAGATGCCAGTGAAAGAGAACGGAGTCCCCTCAGTGCTTCCTTAGCTCCTCACCAAGGCTCTCCTTGTGTTCACTGTTAAGTGAAATGCACAGAAAGACAAATTCACCCAGAGTGGGGCAGGTAAAGAACCATGGGCTCATTGATTTCTACACCATTAAGCTGAATGAGGGGGACACATTAGCACTCAAAGGTGTAACAATTACCATAAGTCAATTTCCCGCGGCAGCCAAGGTATATATTTCTGTGCTCTGGGTCTTTCCGAATCGTTGCCTCATGGTACAAACACCATTTGATACCACTACATAGTGTTATTATGCACATGGCATTATAATGAAACAGATTTAATTACTGCTTCAGATAGTACAGCTATTCAATGGATGCAACAGAAGGCACACCCAGTTCTATGCTGACTTCAAAGTCCTTGACCTTTCTTTTCTCCATACTCCTTTCAAAATGACTTTATTTTCCATTCCACCTAATTAGACTTCACTCACTCTTTAAATCCTAGTTCAAGTCTTGCAGTATACCCAACTTTCTTCTTTCTCTGGCACCTATTGAACTTTTCAAAAATTCCATGCTGTTGGTCATTCATTGCTTTCAAGTGTGTTATGCCTGAATTCTTAATACTTGCCTGCTTCCTTAGTGGCAGGCAATATTCTTAACAACGGAAACATGTGTCTTCCTATTTTCTAATGAATCTAGCACTAGATTTCACACAATTAAAATCTTAAATAATTGTGGAATGAATGAGTTGTTTTTACTGCACTAGACTTCACACAATTAAAATTTTAAATAATTGTGGAATGAATGAGTTGTTTTTACTGCTTTTGCGTCCACTGTAGAGTCTATACAATTAGATGCCTAAATTATTAAAGCAATCATCAATCTACTGATCCAACCAATTGATTGATTCCACCTATTAGTCTTCTTTCTCTAACTCCCATTACTGCCACTTACTTAGTGTTTATAATGTACAATTTACACTTCGTGTATGTTATCTCAACTAATATTCAAAAACACTCTGAAGAACAGGTATCATTATCCTCATTTTCAGAGAAAGAAACTGATGCCTAGAGAGAGTAATTAGAGAGTAAGTAAGAGAGGAAGAAATAAGAGTAAATGAATAAGAGAGTAAGTAGGCCTCAGACCACAGATAAAAAAGGACAGAGCTGTAAGATTATCAATTTATATGTGATGAGTAGGACTTCACAACTAATCCTTATTGTGATCACATTCAAATGTCAATGAGCTGTCCTAATTCATTCATTGATGTTATTAATTTGAAGACACGAATGGAAAAAATATTGGCAGATTTTAACTTGTTTTATAAAAATTAAACCACATCTAAAATACAACTTTCTAGTATTTCATCCCTCTTGTGGTAGCCATACCAGCAGTAAGTACCTGCATTGCTGACACTGTTCTGTCAAATTTAAGACTGTTTTTAATGTAAGTCACGATAATGATCTGTTTTGAATGAAAAAATAACACTTTTATAAACTTGAAAATATTCTTTTTTTTTTAAAGATTTTATTTTTATTTACTCATGAGGGAGAGGCAGGGATAGGGGCAGAGGGAGAAACAGGCAGAGGGAGAAGCAGGCTCCATGCAGGAAGCCTGACGTGGGACTCGATTCCTGGTCTCCAGAATCACACGCTGTACTGAAGGCAGCACTAAACCGCTGAGCCA
Source organism: Vulpes vulpes (assembly GCF_048418805.1). NCBI lineage: Eukaryota > Metazoa > Chordata > Mammalia > Carnivora > Canidae > Vulpes > Vulpes vulpes. The sequence continues at coordinate 101,449,699 of NC_132784.1, read as the reverse complement.
CCAGGGCTGCCCAAAAATATCCTTAATAAAATAAATCAAAGTTGTTTTCATTTACTTTCAATAGCATTCTAATATGTCTATTTAAAACTTATGTTATTTTTTATTTCATAAAAAATACCCAGTGCTAACATAATTTTTGAGGGCCATAAAGGCTATATTTTTAAAAGAACGTGGTTTTTAAACATTTTTCTGCTTTATTGAGGTATAATTGCCAAACTGTAAGATATTTAAATTGTACCTGATGATTTGAAATACATATGCATTGTGAAAGAATTCCTGACATCAAGTTAATTAACACATTCATCACTTCATGTACTTAGCTTAATTTTTTTCCCCAGATTCCACATATAAGCGATACCATACAGTATTTGTCTTTCTCTGTCTGGCTTTTTCATTTAGTTGCCCTTCAGTTTTATTCATGCTGCCACAAATGGCAGGAATTCCTTCTTTTGCAAGGCTAAATAATATTCTGTTGTGTACATATACCACAATTTCTTTATCTATCTGTCAACAGACATTAGGCTGTTTCCATACTTGGCTACAATGCTGCAATGAACATGAAAGAATAGATGCTACTTTGATATACTGATTTCATTTCCTTTGAATATATACCCAGAAGTGGGATTGCTAGATCATGTGGTAGTTTTATTTTTAGTTTTCTTTGGAACCTCCATATTGTTTTCCATCCTGGCTGCATTGATTTATATTTCCACCAACAGTGCACAGGGGCTTCCTTCTCTCCAAATTTCACCAGCCTTTGTTATCTCTTGCCTTTTGTTAATAGACATCCCAATTGGTGTAAGGTGACATCTCATTGTGACTTTAATTTGCATTTCTCCAACAATTAGTGATGTCATACACCTTTGCATGTATCTTTTGGCCATTCATATTTATTCTTTGGAAAAATACCTATTCTGGCTTTTGCCTATTTTTAAATTGGATTTTTTTTTTTGCCATCGAGTTGTATGTTATTTGTATGTTTTTGATATTATCAGACACGTGATTTGCAGATATTTTCTCCTATTCCACAGGTCACCTTTGGTTTTGTTGATGGGTTTTGTTTTGCTGTGCAAAAGCTTTTGAGTTTAATGTTAGAATTTTTCATTTTTGCTTTAGTATCAAATTTAAAATCAAATGTTCAGGTTTTTTTTCATGGAGTTCTTTGTTGTTGTTGTTGTTGTTGTTTTCAAACTAGTTTCCATGACCAGCGTGGAACCCAACATGGGCCTTAACTCACAACCCTGAGATCACAGCCTGAGCTGAGGCAAAGACTCAGATGCTTAACTAATCAAGCCACCAGGCACCCCACAAATGTTGTTGTTGTTTTTAATCTATTCAGCCACTCTATGTATTTTGATTGATGATTTTAAGCATTTAGGTTTAAAGTAATTATTGGTAAGTTTGGCCTATTTACTATTGCTATGTTGTGAATTGTTTTCTGGCTGTTTTGTGTTTTGTTTCATTCTTCATCTCTTGTTTTCTGTCTTTATGATTTGATGATTTTCCTATAGTAGTATCCTTTGACTCCCCTCTCTTTATTTTTTGTATATCTATTACAGGTTCTTATTTTGTAATTACCATGAGGCTCACATAAACTATCTAATATTTATAAAACTATTTTAAGCTGAAAACAACTTCACTTTGAATGTACACGAAAGCTCAACACTTTTACTCTCCTTTCTCTCCACATTTAATCATTTTGATGTCACAATTTACATCCTCTTCTATTGTGTATCCATTAATAAATGATTGTAGTTATATTTTTACTTCTTTTGGCTCTTAATATTCATATTAAATTATAAGTTATTTACTCACCATCATTACAATACTCTAGTTTTCTGAATTTATCTATATGCTTACCTCTACCAGCGAGTTTTATGCTTTCATATGTGTTCATGTTACTAAATAACATACTTCATTTCAGCTCAAAGTACTCTCTTTCTCATTTCATATAAGGCTGGCCTAGTGATAAACTCTCTCAGCTTTTTGTTTTATTTTGTTTTGAAAACTCTATCTCTTCTTCACATCTGAAGGATGACTTTGCCAGGTTGAGTATTCTTGGTGGGGAGTTTCTATTTCTCAGGATTTTTTTTTTCTTTTCTCAGTATTTTGAATATATCATCCTACTCTATTCTGGCCTACAGAATTTCTGCTAAAACATCTGCTTATTGTTTTTTTTATAGGTTTTCCTTGTATGTAACATGTTGCTTTTCTCTTGATGGTTTTAAATTCTTTTATGTCCATAACTTTTGAGAGTTAATTATATTGTGTCTCAATGGCCTTTTTGCATTCATCTTATTTGATACCCTTTTGGCTTCATGGAACTGAATGTTTATTTCTTTTCCCAGATTAGGGAAGTGTTCAGCCATTATTTATTTAAATGAGCTTTCTACCTCTTTCTCACTCATCTCCTTTTCAAATATCTATCATGCATATATTGGTCTGTTTGATGGTGTACATAAGTACCTTAAGCTATCATTACTCTTTTCTATTGGCATTTGTTTTTGCTCCTCTGATTAGATGAATTCCACTGTCCTATCTTCAAGTTCACTGATCCATTCTTCTGATTGACCTAGTTTGTTATTGGTTCCCTCTATTTATGTTATTGTATTCTTCAGCTCTATGATTTTTGTTACTTTATTATATTTTCTATCTCTTCATTGAATTATTTTAGTTCATGAATTGCTATCTTGGGTTTAGTAAGCAACTTTATGACAATTCTTTTGAATTCTATATCCAGTAAATCACCTATTTTTATTTCATTAAGATCAGCTTCTGGAGATTCATCTTTGTCTTTCACTTGGAACATAGTCCCCTGTTTCTTTATTTTCCTTAAAGCTTTGTATTGTTTCCTACACACTAGAAAAAATAGCCAACTTTTCCAGTTTTGACAGACTGATCCTGTGTACGAGATGAACCTCTTTAATACGCCTGGTCCAAGCTTCTGATTGTCTATATCCTCATCAAGAATGATTCCAACTCTTCAACTATTTGCTGAATAGCCATACATTTTGATAATTTAATGTTGCTAGCATAAATAGTTTTAATTCAAAACAATATAAAATATGGTAAGAGAGATAAGATTTATTTATTTATTTATTATTTATTTATTTATTTATGAAGTAAAAATATGCATTATTAGCAAAATATATTTGTATTTTGGGGATCCAAAGCATTAAGTTTCATAAATAACTGCTAATATGAGAAATCTTCAAATTTACAGGATTCCCTGTCTCCCATAAAGAAATGTAAGAAGAAAAATTGAAATGTAATACTTTAAAATAGACAGATTCTGGACATTCTAAATGTTAATAAAGTATTTCAAACCTTAAGGCCATTATTTAAAATATTTTAAATATGTTAAAGAATTTGAGAAAATATTTAAATTTCAAGCATACCTGATTTTAAAGAGAGGAATCAAAGTTGGCACCTTAAAGTGATTTTTCAAAATGCACATTTGAGTCCCTTTTCCTCCCAGTACTTAACACATATTGCTAGAAAATTGCTTACAGAAATTACATTTAAGTATCATTTTCTCAATGTGCCTTTGCCAGAATTGTGTTTCTATAAAAAAAAGTATGGTATAGATAATATGCCCACAACATACTGACAGAAAATTTTAATAGTAAGTTTTCTTATGAATCTAAAAACAAAATTGTGGGGTTTTTTATGAACAGGCAAACAGTCATTATTATCATTGTTTGGCTCATGGGCATCTATCAGAAAAAATAACACATGAATTAATAAAAGATGTTTCAAAAATTGTATGCCAATGAAAGTTATTCTCATTATTATTTACATAAAAATACAGAGATCTTAAATTTCAGATAAGGAGGTGTAGTTCATGAAAACCTGCAGCACAGGTTTCACAGGTTGTATTTTAAAACCATAAGGCATATTTTTGCTTTGATAGAAGACCAATATATAATATTTTATTTACATTATTTCTGTAAATATAAAAAATATTTACCAAATAAAATTAATATTAGTATTTGATTAGCGATCAGTAACAGCCAGCAAGGGATGATCCCTTACTTATAATGGTTTGACTTATAATTTTCAATTTTATGATGGTATAGAAGCAATGTGTCTTCAGTGGAAATTGTACCTCAGATTTGGAATTTTGATCTTTCCTGGGCTAGTGCCATGTGGTATCATACTCTCTCATGATACTGAGCAGCAGCAAGCCATAGCTCCCAGTCAGCCCTGTGACCATGAATGTAAACAACCTACTATACTTACAACCATTCTGTACCCATACAACATTATTTTTCACATTCAGTTTTTATAATATTCAATAAATTACATGAGATATTCAGCACTTTATTATAAACTAAGTTTTAGGTTAGATGATTTTGCCCAACTATAAGCAAATGTAATTTTTCTGAGCATGTTTAAGGTAGCCTAGGTGAAACTACAATGTTTAAGTAGATTAAGTATATGAAGGCATTTTCAACTTGGACTATTTTCAACTACAATGGGTTTACCAGGACATAACCCCATTGTAAGTCAAGGAAGATTTGTATAGCTTTTGTTTTCTCTATCAAAACTGTTTCATTTCTTATATACTCTGTGGACTTCAGTAGCTTATTAAACCTGATTATGTCATTCTGTCAAAAATTGTGACAATATACTCTAGAATATGTTTCAAAAGCTTTTGAGTACTGAAATTTTGATTGAGCTTATTTAAGAACTCCTTATTAGATATTCTTCTTCCTTTTGGGAAAGAAATAGAATGAGCTAACATTTCATTCATCTCCCTTAATGATTTCAAGATCTCTAAGAACAGAAAGTAAGTGGAGGAAAGTTCCTAAATAATTTTTGGATAGTTTTGTAGCTGTACCTATTGAATACTGAACAGCAAAGAAGCTACTGAAATGCTCAAATACACAGTGTCCAGTCCACATGATCCAACTTGAATGTGAAGAAGCAAAATACATACTCAATTTTGTAATCTTGCTTCTGTTACCATTTGTCATATTCACACTGAAATCTAGTGGTAGTGATCTTAATACTTGTAATGCCATTTATATTTTGCAAAGCATGGAGGATAATAAAATGATTTAAAATAGTAAATAAGACTTGACAAAAGGAAATATATGTCACTCAATATGAGAAAGAAATAAATATTCAATAGAGACTCTTTTTTGAAAATTAGAACTAGAAGATTGCATGAGCAGGATGTCGAGTAAGAATAACGAACACAAGTGATGGAAATATATTTAAAAATTATAAGTGATAGGGATCCCTGGGTGGCGCAGCGGTTCGGCACCTGCCTTTGGCCCAGGGTGCGATCCTGGAGACCCGGGATCGAATCCCACATCGGGCTCCCGGTGCATGGAGCCTGCTTCTCCCTCTGCCTGTGTCTCTGCCTCTCTCTCTCTCTCTCTCTCTCTCTGTGACTATCATAAATAAATAATTTAAAAAAAAATTAAAAAAAATTATAAGTGATAAATATACTAGCAAGGTAAAATTATGTCATAGCATGAGATTTTTGAATTGGTGGAAGAAGTTGTGGTTTCAGAGATACTAAGCAAGGATAAGATACCAACACAAAAATTAATGCACTCATCTTTCTAAGTGATATATGGAAACCAAATGGAAAAGCATCTTTTGTTCTGTGCAAGATAGCTCTACAGTGCACTTATTATATTATGGATTCATTTTCCCCACTGGTCTGTAAGCTACCTGAATGATACAGATAGAGCCAATATCTTAATTACATTTGCTTCCCCAATGCCTTTTATAGAGTTAGGCACTTAGTAGGGATTCCATTCATTTTATTGAAATCAATGGGAAAAACTGTAAGAGCAACGCTATACTTTTTTTTATCTTTGTCATATCTGATCTTTTAGTATTCCTAATATGTAGCAATATTTTCAGATAATGGGAAGCAGCAAAAGATTTTATAATTCATATATTTGGTAACTTTTTGTGTTGATTTTATTATCTATGCTGGTTAGCTAGAAGTAAAAGAAACTTAATTGGGCCTCAGAGAACTTAGGATACAGTGCCATCTTTCCCACTTATGTTTCCTACAAACCACAAGAAGACCATTAACTTTTTCATTTTTCTTTTTACTTCCAAAATTCTGTTTCTGTAAAAGATAAAATCTGTCTTCAGGGCAAATGTTCAGTTTCATATTTTCTGCAATTATTAGCTTCACTTTTACTGTTGAAACCAGTTAATAAATTTAAACTCCAGTAATACTTAGAGCAAAAAGAAAACAGATAGGACACTCAGCACATATGTATAATAATAAGTCACTAGTAACACATTCCAATCACCATACCTATGCTTATGGAGTAGCCCTGGATTTTGTAATCAACAAAAGATCCCACATCTGCTGCTAGTACAAATAATAAGTTTTGAAGAGCTGCAGGTGACCAATGAAAGAGCCAAATATAGTAAACAATTCACAGTTTGATTATCCATGCATCAATAATTGTCATTTATTGAAAAATGAGAACTGATGCTCGTAAGTCCCTAAGAATAGCTCATGGTTTTCACATTACTCCTTCGACCTTGTTTTGCTTTGTTTTGTTTTGTTTTGTTTTTTCTTTACCATCAGTGTGGGAATTAGGGATTATGCTGGGTCAACATCAAGCCTATTGGGTCACAGCTGTGAAGGTTTGAAATATCATGAAAAAGAATTAATAGCATTTAATCCAAATTTGGGTAATGTCTCCTATTGCTTCTGTCTTTTATTTCAAAGCTGGCTGGTGGTTGGTCTTGACATGGATTTGTCAATAAGTTATGGCTGGGGGACTAAAATTTATCAGGTAAACTTCTTTCTAAAAACAGATAATGAATTGTATTATCCTGTAGCATGTTTACAAGCCACAAGTTTCCACACGGAATTATCAGGATCCCATATTACTGAGAATAATTTCACTAATTGGAACAAGAATGGCTCATACAAGGCCATGAAACTACTATAGTGTTACATTTTAATCCCGTTGTCATACTTCAGTGTATTGTTTTAGTTATTTTCTTAGTGGAAGTTCTGGAGATTAAAGTTATGATCTTAATTTATAGCAATCGAGTTTGGATCAATACCAATTTAATTTCAATTGTATATAAACTTTGTAAGTATATAGCTAGCTCAATTCCATTCTTCTTCCTTTGTTCTGTTGTTATACAGATTTTATCTTTATCCATTGTGTGCCTATCAACACAGATTTTTAATTTTTAGGTTATCATTTTCTTTTAAATCTGATAGGAGAGAAAAACTATAATAGAAAAATAAATTTGTATCGTCTTTTATATGTACCTATGTTTTACCTTTACAGGCACTATTTATTTTTACATATGTATTTTATAATGTTTTGACTATTTCACGGCTTTGGGGAGATAGCACCTAAGATTTATTATTATAGAAATTGGGAGATTTAACTCCTTATCTCATTGGTTTTAGATAGTTGTATAGCATTGGTACAGATTGTGAAGTGGCCCCATGTAGGGGTGAGTAGAAACTTATCTGATTGATATTTTTCACCTTCCTTCAAGGAAGGTAACAGTTCTGTTGACTGATGTGAGTCAAGTCCACTATGTCCTCAGTGATTATCAACTTTCCCTCACAAGGTAGCCCTTAAAAAAAAACATTGCTCAGATCCCAGCCACTGAGATTATAATTCACTTATTCTCAGGTGGAGCACTGACGATGTTATTTTTAAAATTCTTACCCGCAGCTAATATTGACAGAAATTGTGTTGAAAGATATGAGAAGCTCCCTCCAATGACCTCACACATCCACCCCCGAAAACAAGTACTTAAAAGAGTGTTGATAATTGCAGATCAAGATCTAAGGTGTTTCCTAGGCATTGGTATTGAGCATAAAGTATTAGGGTCCTTTTGTTTTATTTGTTTTTGTTTGTTTATTTTAGAGAGAAAGAGGGATGAGAGGCAGAAGGAAAGAGAATGAGAGAATCTTAAGCAGGCTCTATGCCCAGCATGGAGCCCAACACAGGGCTCAATCTCACAACCCTTATGACCTGAGCTGAAATCAGGAGTCAGATGCCACCCAGGTGGCCTTGTGTCCTTTTAAAGGCTTAGGATGAATAAATCGGAGCATATTAGCATAGGATTTTAAAGGCTTAGGATGAATAAATCGGAGCATATTAGCATAGATTTTAAAGGAAATCCTCACTTCCCTCTCTTTTGTGTACCCTACCCCATTCCTTGAAGTTCAAAGAGTACAATACAAAAGAATAGCAAGTAGATTTAAGTTTAGGAAAATATATAGAAATGGAAGCTACAAGATATGTTTCAGTTCTAGTCCTTAGATCTACCTATGCCTTGGCAAGACAAATTTTTGTAGCTTTACATGGTCCACCAAATATCATCAAGCCTATATGTTTTCAGTAATACCAGCAAGTAACTGCTACATATGCCTTTGCTCAGCCACATATTGTGCACATCTGTCCATTTATATTCCTCAGTGACCCTTTGACTAACAGGGGATGACAGCATTTTGTTACTCAGAATCCTGACACTCCTTTAGTCAAAGCTGAATCTACTTTACGATTTTTTTAGTCAAAGTTTGGGTTTACTTGCTGCAACCAGGGAAAACACACAAGAAAATAATGTGCATCTCAGGAAGATGGTGATAGCATGACTTCATTAACAAATTTGAGTTTGTATTACCTGATTTTGAGAAGAATACAAGGAAGTGAAGTTTCTTTGCTCTGAGATGGGTGCAATTGAAAGATGCTGTTAATTATGTTATTGGTTACTTTAATGTCTTTCATTCAGGATGAGCACAGAACAGAGCAAGGGTACAGCTGTAACTGGTGAAAAAGCAGCCATCACTCTCTTTTGCTGGGAAAGAAGTATGATGGTCCTTTTGTTGTGGCACAGTATTCTTGTTTTGTCTGTGCTCAGACATGGTTGCAGGATGGTCTTCTTTTGGTCTTTCTCAATTACAGTCATTTTTTATCAATGTTCTGTGAAATTGTTTATGTCATGAGGGACACATATGGCCAGCTCCCAGCAGTTGGCTAAAAGGAATCCATTTTTCCTTCCCATCTCTATTAAAATATCTGGTGTTGATGTTCTTTTGCTGATTGGACTCTGAAACAGCAAATTTCATCAATATTTATCTTTATTTTAAAAAATTGAACAACTTCACAATACCCACCTTCTGTTAGCCTTCTTTCTTAAACCAGGTCATTGCATTAGGATGATGAAAATTAGAAAACTGACTGAGTGGAAGGTAGACTAAAATGTCATATTTCGGCTGATTTAAAAAAAAAAGAAATCTGCAAAAGTAGAGGATATGACAGGTTTTGGGTGATAATTTTCTAAAATATATATGCAGGTGAGAAACAATAGGAAATTATTTCTAGGCACAAAGTCTAATTAGCAAGAAAGAAAGAAGTAAAATGAAAGTGATGAGATATTTTGAGAGGTTCTTGCTGTCTTGGGGTTTATGATGTCAGGGAGAGATAGCTTCATCATCAACTCCTTTCTACTTTCTTTTTTCCATTATCAAAGTGTCCAACATTACTTTTCCTGTATATCTCTATCTACTCCATCTTTGCCCTAGATACAATGTCTTCCTGTATTCTCTAGATCCTTCATTTACAAAATACATATTTTTCTTATATGTAATTATACATCACTATAAATTTCACTTCCCTATCATTTTTGTTTATCATGAACCTATAAACTCATTTTGTAAACCTAAGAATTATCCTTAATTCTGCCCCCCTTTACTTCCTTATTGAGCTTCTAAACATTTAAAGAATTATTCCTCTCTCTTTACATACCCACTATCCCAACCTAAACTCAAAACATATTATCTCCATATTTCATTATGAATTACATATTTTAGGCCTATAAAGAACATAAAATATTACAAATCATCTGTATCAAATGATGCCAAATCTAATGTCAAAGCCTCATATTTTCCCACAATTGTATCAGAGTAAATCAAAATAAAACATTACACATACAGGGGCACCTGTGGCTCTCAGTTAAGCATCTGCCTTTGGCTCAGGTCATGATCTCAGGGTCCTGGGATCAAGCCCTGCATCAGCTTCCCTTCTCAGTGGGGCATCTGCCTCTCCCTCTCCCTCTGCCTCTTCCCCCTACTCGTGTTCTCTCTCTCTCTCCAAAATAAATAAAATCTTTTTTAAAAAGAAATATTACACTGGGTGACGGGCACTAAGAAAGACACTGGATGAGATGAGCACTGGGTATTATACTGTATGTTGGCAAACTGAATTTAAATTAAACATTTTAAAAAAATTAAAAATTAAAAATAAATATTACACATACAGCTGAGCCCTGCTGAATGCCTTTCTTCCTCCTCACTTCTTCCTTCCATCTCCCTTTCCCCATATTATCACTTAGGCAGACTTCTGCCCTCGATGCTAACTGGAACTTCTATCATTTATTCACATACACTGCAGACCGAAGTAACACAAACAAAATCCAACTTAACACAAACAAAATCCAACTAAGTCAAATTTCCAGATTTAAAACTCATCAGTGGTTCCTTGACTTCTCCTATAGTATGAGTCCTTTGCCATGGTCTTTAATGAGATTTGTGACATCTCCCTTTGCTAATGAATTCATGTTCTATCACTACCAAAGTGCATGGCATAAACATAAAAATACATGTTTAGTAAAATGCCGTGTAATAGTAATAGATGAGCAGTAGACTGGAAACTGTAACCACAGAGATTAACTACAGAGTTGTCATTAGCAAACCACATCACATTGAGTAGATCATTTAACTTTTCTGTGCCTCAGTGTCTTATCTGTAAAATATGACAATGAAACACTAGCTGTCACAAAATGAAAACATATACACAAAGAAACATTTAAACTATTCGCCAAGTCAAATATTTATGGAATAAAATACTTGAAACTTTAGTCTGCATTTTTGTCTAGTGATAGAACTAACTTTTGTAAAGTACTTATTACACTATCTAATTTAATCATCTCACTTTTTAAAATACAGTTACTAGCACTATTAATCAACGGATGATGAAACTTGAGCTTAAAACATTAAACATTCATTCATGTAGTTAACCATTGAGTCAGTATTCACTGGGTACTTATTTTGTGCTGGAGAATTTTCTAGCAACAAAGGATATAAGTGTGAATATATGAGGCATACAAGGAATATCAGTTAGTAATTTGTGGGCTTAAGTTAAACTCACATTGGTCTCCAATGTTGTTTCATATCTCAGTTGGGTCTCAGTAGCATATTTCTCAGCAGAAAAAAAGATGCTAAATAGAAAGAGATACCCTTTTTTAAGGAAAATTTTTTCCAATATGAAGAAAATTATGAAAACAATGACAAGATATGAGTATTGTGTAATGAAAGGCAGTAATAACTATAGAATTGGATAGAGGGGATCCCTCGGTGGCGCAGCAGTTTAGCGCCTGCCTTTGGCCCAGGGCGTGATTCTGGAGACCCGGGATCGAATCCCACGTCGGGCTCCTGGTGCATGGAGCCTGCTTCTCCCTCTGCCTGTGTCTCTGCCTCTGTGTGTGTGTGTGTGTGACTATCATAAATAAATAAAAAATTTAAAAAAAAAGAATTGGATAGAGTCCAATTAGATATGTTTGAGGATTTTCATGTATATTGTGCTTTTTCTATAACTTCAATCACCTCCAAATTTTCTGAATTTTTCTTTAAAATGCCTGCTGAATTTGCCCTGTCCTTTTTTCTACTGCCAACCCTCTAAGCTTGCATCACTTTATTCTTGGATAAATACAATGACCTCCTGACGGACATTCTTTCTTATCTCCACCTCCCAGCTCATCCTGAATTGTAAGTCATAAAGGCATATTTCAGGATGCCAATTCCATACTTCAGCCTGCCTCGTGGGTTTTTATGCAATATTAGGTATAGTCCAAGCTTCTCATCTTAAAATTCATGGTATGTTATTATATAATTCTCTTAAAGCCTAGCACTTACTGCCTAGAATGTGTGTACTTTTCTCCCAGTGAGGCGGATCCCCTTTCCATACACTCTTCCCTTTCAGGGTGGTTGTGATTAGACATCTAACTTGTTACAGTTTAAAATTAGCTTAAGGTTGTTATATTTCCAGTTTAGGATTTTCCAAACATCCTCTTTCTCTATTCATTGATTATATGATCATATATATTATATAGTTCATTAATTATTGTAATGCTAATTTTTTTGTTCTTCAAAAGGTTTGCAAATGACTTGAGAACTGGTATTACAGTATATATATTCTTTAAATATCCCTTAAAAGTATCTGTGCTTAGATATTTTAAGCTGATAATTTACCCGAAATGATTTTAAAAAGTTGCTGTTAGACTTACACTTAGCAAAAGAAGAAAAATAATCAATTGGCATAGTTGTAAATATACTCACATATTCACAGATATTTATTTCATCAAATAACTCTCCTAAAAAATGCTAGTAATTTGGAACATTATTTTTAAAAGAGAATTTTCTTATTTGAGAATCATGGTTAATGGACACATGAATAATAATTCAAGATACTTTTAAATAAATGTGTTTATCTTGCATTTTGCTTAGTTGCATGATATAACTCACTTGAAGTATAAAGTATAAGAACACAATATTATTAAATGTTCATTGGAGTGCTTCTGCACTGACAGATTTTATAATGACAGATACACAATATTTGTTTAGAAATGCCTATATATATGTATTTGTACATATTATTCTAAAACCTTTAATGTGTGAGTTAAATCTAATAAAATAAACAGAAAGGGATGAATTTAACAACATTAAGAAATGTTTGCAAAAGAATTTATTTTAGACAAACAATCTAGCAATGGTTCTATTCATAATTTAGGTATTTGTTTTGGTAAACAGATTAAAATCCTTTTTTATAATTTCTTGTTCCTCTGATTATCTGTAAAATTGAAACAATAAAATACTTGATATTTCATTGATTTGAATCTCCTTTTTCCCAGGAATTACTGAAACCGAGGTTAAATGAACAATTTAATTTAAAATCCACACGTACTATATAACATATAAGGTTCTTGTTTGAATTTCACTGTTTGCCATGCATTAAAAAGCACTATTTTAAGGCTGTGGAAGATGCTCCCATCGTATCCCTAAGCACCTATTTTTTTAGAAGGATTTGTGGCCTTCTGTGCTACTGAAGATAAGGAATTTCATTGTTCTCGTTTTCATACTCAGCTTGACCTATTCATCCTAAATAAGCTAATCCTGAAGAGGGTTTTGCTTCAGGCATAAAATGATCAACACAGGGATGGAAAGCAAATCGACCACCACACATGCAAAAACTGATAGAAGCGCCAAGTAGAGGGTTATAGCGATGGAAGCAAAGTTTCAGATCATCCTCCCCCCTAAAATCAAGACATTCATTTTAAGAAATGTTATCATTGGCAATACTTTATCTGAGCACCAGAAACTGATGTTACATAGAGTATGACAGAGATACCTTTATATATAACATGCAACTGTTGACAAGGTTCTGATTCAAAGAGAAAATCATCGAAGAAAAGACAGTATTTAAAAGGAGAAAAATGAAAGGATGGCCAGAACTTGTAAATATGGTGTTAAGGACTCCTACTTTTCTTTAGGGCTTGCTCTTGTAATTGATACCAAATCTGAATTCAGAGTATGAAAATATCTTCTTTGATGAAAGAGTTGGCCAAGTGTCAAGCAAACTTTTCTCCTAACTCAGCACATCTCCCTAAATGCACTATTATCACCTACCATCTGGAAGGAAGCTTCCACCAACTAATGATCTGCCTCATTAATATCAGGAACCAAAGTCCTAAAACCACTCCGAGCTGGAATGATTCCTATTCTAAAAATAATCAGGGCTTGTGATAAGAGCTACATCGAAGGACTTCAAGTCAAGCCAACTTAGTTGGATCTAAGTATAGAATGGCCAATATCAAAGATGCTTTGCATAAATATAGACATAATGGTATACAGAAGATGGAAGAACACTTGGCATACAAAAGTATTGAGTTCTGGTATTAGCATATCTTTTTATTTTAATGTAAGCATTATTTCTTGGAAGATATCTTTATTGGATTAGAAAACATTTCATTTAAACTTGAAAATATTTTCAGTAAAAGAAACACATCACTCAGCCAAATCCTTACGCTTGAGCTGAGCAACTGGAACAGAAATATAAAGGTTATATTATCATTAATATATTCAGATGTTGTTAATTTCTCACTCAACTATTATAATGGTAACAAGTGGCTTAATCTTTTAAATGGCATTTGAAAGCCGACAATTGAGTGATTTATAATTATAATGAACAGAAATTGTGACTTATTCACAAAGGTAAAAGAAATCATACCAGGGTAGCGCATGGTACTCCCTCAAATGCTAAGCCCATATTTCCTATTCTTGGATGTAGAAAATAAAAAATTGACTAAATTTCTGTTCATTTTATTGAAAATATCCCGGAGTCCACTGTGATATAAAATTGAGAAAGTAATATCTGTTCTTTTTGATACAGATCATTTGAGTTAATTATTCCAAATATAACTTTATATAATTAATAACTAACTTTATACCATTGCCATTAGATTCATCTTTTACCTCACTTCTCCTAATATTTAATCAGTGGAATAACTGTAGGGATCTGTGGGACTTAGATAAACACACACAGGTTTTGAAGCACATTTCAGATTTTAAATGATTAACTTTAAATATCTACTGCTTGTGTCAGACCTAGAAGTTTTAATTCAGCTTTAAGGAAGTAGTTTTTGCAATGCACATAGACACATACATACACACAGATTATGAATTTTGTTACTATGGTAAACAATGGTTTTAGAAATACATTTGCCTGCAATCCTGCATCCATGAGTTTACTCCTCAGGAAGTAAACATGCACATACGATTTCACTCATATGTGGAATTTAATAAACAAAACAGAGAATTGTAGGGGACAGGAGGGAAAAATAAGATGAAATCAGAGAGAGAGAGAGAAACCATAAGTAACTCTTAACCATAGGAAACAAACTGGGGATCACTGGAGTGCAGGGGGGTGGAGAGTTGTGGTAATTGGGTGTTGGGCATTAAGGAGGGCACTTGGTGCGATGAGCACTGGATGTTGTATGAAACTGATGAATCACTAGACTCTACCTCTGAAACTAACACACCACATGTTAATTGACTGAATTTAAATGAAATTAAATTAAATTTAAAAAAAGAAGTGAGCATGCAGTTGGTTTCCAGTGACAGCCTTGCTTCAGATCTTGCTTCAGATTTCTGTAACTGCTCTCTTACCCAAATAATGGTCTTACAGACCTCAAGTTTGTTTTAGGAGCATACAAGGCACAGAAATTGAGTTGAGTGATTCTTAAAAAGGGATGTAATTCTTAATACAAAATCCTAGGGCACAGAAAATGTTGAACCTCTTGCATAATACAGAGGACTTGCATAATACAGAGGACTACCTTGTATAAATAATATCAGTGGTAAATCTGTGATACATATTCTTCCCCCAAATTAGGGAACATAGGTATAAGAGAAGCACTGCTATGCTATACTAGATCCCCTCCTGCTCTTTGCTTCAATTTCACATTAAATACATCCCTGTATCTTAATTTATTTTTTTTAAGATTTTATTTATTTATTCATGAGAGACACACACAGAGAGAGGCAGAGACACAGGCAGAGGGAGAAGCAGGCTCCATGCGGGGAGCCTGATGTGGGACTCAATCCCAGGACTCCAGGATCACGCCCTGGATTGAAGGCAGGCACTAAACCATTGAGCCACCCAGGGATCCCCGCTGTATCCTACTTTAAATAAAACAGGATTTTATCTCAATCTTAGCATCTGTTTGTATACTTTGTAACTGCCACCCGAAAACCACCAGAAGGGATGCAGAAACATGAACTAAAAGTTAATAATCACAACAACACAATGAAAGAAAAGCAAAATAAAAAAAATAACCATACTCTTATTTTGCAAAAGGTCTATTAGAATGAATCACAAGCTAGAAGAATCTGAACATGCAGGATGAGTTAGGATCCCAGTGGTAGTCTGCTCAAACCAATAGATTACTTCTCAGAATAATATCTTTAAAATGTATAAATAAATTATTTAACATTTTAAAGAAAACCAATTATATTTAATTAGAGTTATTATTCATGGAACTTTTGGTCATCTTTGGACATACAAAGAAACTGAATGATGTGAATGCAGTACAGATAAAGAAAATACAGGTGTACAGCAAATACATTTCCACAAGAGGTGGAAATGATAGAACTTTCTATCTAACTTTTTTTTTGAAATTACAAAGCTACTTTTAATACTTTGGGGTGAGCCCCACAGGAATAAAAAACACTGGGAAGTGGTAACCCCCTCACCCCTAGGCGTGGCCCAGGGGGAGAGAGGCTACCTGAGGGGAAGGAAGCACAAAAGGGACCCGCTGCAGACTCAGGGCAAAGGGAATGCCATCGGTGCTGGGACCTGTGAGCACTACAGGAGAAAACGCGAGCGATGGAAAATTTTGGGTGGAGGTGATTGAGAGTGAGGTAGTTAACAGACGAGAGTCAGTTTCATATTAAACAGTAGTGTGGGTGGATGCTGAGAATTGGTTGGTAGATTTGGAAAGGCTGTACGTCTTGAAAATATTGATGGTGATAGTGTGGTAGATTTAAAAAGTTCCATTCTGGCTTCATGATTTTTGGAATGCCTTGTAGGTTTTCATGGGAAGCTGTTAAACAGGCAGTTGAAAGTATAAGTTTGAATACCAGAGGAGGGTTTGGGTTACAGAAGTACAATGATAGGCCAACAGCATATAAATGGGTTTTAAGACCATGAACTTGAATACGATCGTACGGAAGAGAAAGCAAGAGAATTGAGACCTGAGGTAATCCATCACTTAGATGTTGAGCAAAGGAGAAGCAACCATAAAAGGAAACAATAGGGAACAAATTATGAAAGAGAATTTTAAACTCATTAAAGAAACTATTCCCAGAAACAAAAAAGTTGTCAACTGGATCAAATTCTCTGAGACGGTGGGTACAATGAGAATGGACAAATTACTTTGCTTCAGAAAATTTAGCTCATTGGTAATGTTTATCCACTACACACACACACACACACACACACACACACACACTTCCTGGTGGAGTGAGATGGGTTGAGACTGAAATGCATTAGGGTCAAGAGTAAATTGAGAATGAGGCAGAACAAGCAGCTCTTTTAGGGATGGGCTTAAAAGAAAGTAGAGAAGTGAACAGTAGCTGATGGCAATAAGGAAAAAGGAGAATACATGTTTTAGAACAGGAGATAAAGGATATTTATAATTTAAAGTAATCTATTAGAGAAAGACTGATCATATCATTCTATGCATAGAACCAGAGAAGTTAACATAAGTCTTTGAAAGGAACACATTAGAGAGGCTCCAAAATAACTTAAGAGAATAATGAAATATTTAATTATAGTGCTATCAAAATAAGTATTATTATTCACTATCGTTTTTTAAGTGCTTACTTTTCTATGGTCACAGAGATGTTTTATGAATCATATCTCTAAATATCATGGTGGCCATTCAAAAATGTTATTTTCAGGGACATCGGGGTGGTGCCATAAATCAAGTGGCTAACTCTTGCTCTGACTTAGGTCATGATCTCAGGGTTGTGAAATTGAGCCCCTGCATCAGGCTCCACGCTCAGCGAGCAGTCTGCTTAAGACTCTCTCTCTCTGCCCCCCTCCTGTACTCCCTCTCTTTCTAAATCAATCAACCAATCTTTAAAATATGTTATTTTCATTCACACATGAACAAACTGAGGCACATAGAAATCAAGTAAAATATGTATAGCATTAAATTCTTTGACATTTTGTCACTACAGACTGAATGTTTATATCTCCCACAATTCATATGTTGAAACTCTAACCCCCAATTGATGGTATTTGGTTGGGGCAGTAGACTCTGAGAGGTAATTCAGTTTAGATGAGGTCATGAGAGTAGAGTCTTCACAGTGTGTTTATTCACTATGTAAAAAGAGACCAAAGAGATAACTTTCTCTCTCCACCAGGTAAAGATACAGCAGGAAGGGCCCCATCTGCAAACCAGAGGAAGCCCCCCACCAGAACCCTACCAGGCTAGCACCCTGATCTTTCAGGTCCCAGGACTACAAGAAATAAATTTCTGCTGTTCAAGCCACACGGTTTATGGTATTTTTGGTATAGTACCCTAAGCTGAATAAGATATCCATACTTCATCTTTACATAAAGACTAATATAATATAACCTCTTCAATGCACCTGATAATTATGTGAATATTAATATTTTTTTCTAAAAGTTTGTTTGTTTGTTTGTTTGTTTTTAAGATTTTATCCATTCATGAGAGACACAGAGAGAGGGAGAGAAGCAGAGACACAGGCAGAGGGAGAAACAGGCTCCATGCAGGAAGCCTGATGTGGGACTCTATCCGGGGTCTCCAGGATCACCCTGGGCTGAAGGCAGGTGCAAAACCACCTGGGCCAAAGGCAGGCCACCCAGGGATCCCCCTAAAAGTTAGTTTAAAGAAAACCAACCAGTTCTATAAGATACAGCTGTGCATAATGTACACACACACTATAAGGTCAAATGTGTGGGAAGCCATGTTATTTTCTTTTACAAATCTATTTTTTTTCAAGTTTTGCTAGAGGATTTTAATGTAACTCCAGATAAATTCTGATAACAAGATTTCTTAGATTTCCTGATATGTTAACGATAATTATGGGGAAGCCCGAGTGGCTCATCAGTTTAGCGCCTGCCTTCAGCCCGGGTTGTAAACCTGGAGACCCAGGATCAAGTACCACATCGGGCTCTCAGCATGGAGCCTGCTTCTCCCTCTGCCTGTGTCTCTGCCTCTCTCTCTTGCTCTGTGTCTCTCATGAATACATAAATTTAAAAAAAATCTTAAAAAAATAATTATGAATTTCCAAAGGGACATTAGCAAAGGTGACTTCCATATACATTGGTATAGATTGTGCATAAATGTCTCTATGATGACATTCTCTGATGCCTTCCCTTGAGTGTTCTACTATATACTGCTCTTCAATCTTACTTTAACATAAAAAAACTTTTCTTTTTCTTATAAACCTCAAGGGACAAGAATTAAGCCAGAGATTACTTTAGGAATTGCTGACATCTTACTAATTACTCATTCTATAATTCTGTAATATATACTAATGTTTGAGAACATACTACATGGCTGATACTATTCCCAGGCCCTGTAGTTCACATGTATCAATTCAAATCATGACATTTTGCAAATTTTTTATATGAAGAAGCTGAAGCTCCAGATCTATTAAGTATCTTTTACAAGGTTATACGGTGGTTAGGTTTCTAACTAAAATTTTAACACAGGTCTCTGTGACTTCAAAGACCATAATGTTTCTGTGGTATCATGTGTTATTGTTGTTGTTGTTTTTTTGTCATCTATTCTATTTCAATTTGTTTAAACTTCCAATTTACTAGTTCATTCAATTTATTCTTCTCATATCAGGCTGAAACAGAACTTTTTAATAACTCAGATGATAAATGGTCTTTCTATAGCTCAGTAGATAAATTTATTCATTCCAAAATGGGACTCAACTATTGATACTTTATTGCCTATTTGATGGTTTGGTATACCATCAATTTTTTTTTTTTTTGCATAAAATAACAGTGACAACAGGATTTTCCTTTTAAAAAAAGGAGTATCCCATGGTCATTATTAAAGAAAGAAAAAAAGAATTCCTCCCCCTAAACCTTGGTGGGAGCAATCATCTAAGCATTCCCCTTTCCTGTAAAATGAAATGAGAAAGCTTAACTTTTCAGTGGATGCTGTATTCACAGACATAATCATAAGCTATCCCTGCAGAGTTATAGCAATGATTGGCTTTTTTGTTCCCTAGGAGACATTTTTCTTTTCCATTTTTATTCCTTGTTGTTTTATTCCTCTGAAAGCTTTTTAAGTCTTGTTTACTTACTCACCTGCAGTTAAAACTTGTTTTCATAGGTAGGTGGTAAGGCTTTTTTTGGTGCCAGTTTTAACTTACTTTATTCTTTAAAAGAAATCACTTTGATTTTTCCCATATCTAGAATTATAATCTTCAGAAAGTATTTTTAAGAGCAATTTCTGTGTATTTATCTAAGGGTTATCTTTGGTTTTGCTAAACATTAGTACTAGGCTGGATGTTTATATCTCAACATTTTCTCCCATTTTGGGGATGGTACCCTAAAACCTTCAAAACACAAAAATACATATGAGTGGAAGTCATTATTTGGCTTCTTATTGTTAAGTTAACTTCTATAGTCTTGCTGTGAAATCCACTTTCTGAAGGAATTTGGTTACAATAGAGTATTTCCATACTATCAACCCCACTACGAGACTACTTTTGATTTTTTTTTAATAGAAAGACTTACCAGATTACATATACTCATCGGTTATAAATGTTAGACTATTTTCTTGTGTGATTTAGTAAACCCATGGACTTTTACCTGTGGAATGTTTATTTTAAATTTATTTGATTTAATTGGAAAAACTCAAATAATATAATTAAAATGGGTTTGGAATAGAACAGTGTCTTCCAAATAATGGTTTCATATTTCAAATAATCATTTCTGCTTTGCAAAATGTTTGGGATAATACTATAGACCTCACTGATGGCTAGCTAGTCACTGAGCCCTATAGTTACTTAAAAATACAGGCAGATAGAAAGATAATAATAGAAATAATAGATAATAATAATAGATAATAATAGAAAAACCCCAGGCAGGTAAAATCCTGTCTCAGAACTTTCGACTAAGTCTTAATGACCTTATATTTTCAGGGTTTTTTTTTCCAGGTTTTTTTTTAAGATTTTATTTATTTATTCATGAAAGATACAGAGAGAGAGGCAGAGTCATAGACAGTGGAAGAAGCAGGCTCCTCACCGGGAGCCTGATGTGGGACTCAATCCCTGGACCTGGGATCACACCCTGAGCTGAAGGCAGATGGGCAGATGTTCAACCACTGAGATACCCAGGCGTCCCTCTTTTCAGGTATTTTAATAAAAAATTTGATTCTATTTTTGATGTTTGCTGACAGCTTCCAAGCCCCACCCTTCCCTCTTTCAATCTCACCCACATGTGAGAGCAAAGACCATGCATTTCTTCCTTTGACCCCAGTAGGAACTTAAAACCAGGTAAATCCTGGCCAGGAAGTAGGAACTCTCATTCCATGCCCACTTACTAACCAAGCCACCAGCTACTCCCTGTCTTTCAAGTTATTTTCAAACCAGCTTGGGAACCAGCCCTGCTCTCCTCAGAAAACTTCATTCTTGTGAGTAATGAGTCATTTCATGTCTTCTCAGTGTCTGTGTAGTTTCATCACTAACATCCAAACCAGTGGAGCATTGATCCTGTCCCCTGCAGGGCAACCACAGGGTCCCTATCAATCTTCATGATATCACAATATACTCAGTTTTCTACTTTTAAATATTTGAATTCAAATATGGAAAACTTTTACTATTGCTAACATTTGTTGTACTTTAGAGGGTAACTAAGCTCTTTGCATATGCTCCGAACACCACACAGCCTCATTGATTTCAGGCATATTTCAGTATCAATAAAGTGGAATTCTTGAGTTGAGTAGTTCAAGTCACTTAGAAGCACCATGTTGGAAGTGTGGATTCTTGGGATATGCACCAAATCTCCTGGAACAGAATCTCTGAGGACAGGGCATAAGAATCAGTATTTCTACTGAGAGCCTAAGGTACCTGTGTATATTTTATTTGAACACCATGGGACTTGTACAACCTTGGAAAACCCCAACTGTATTTATTCATAGTCTTTCTGCCTCTTTTCAATTACATTTTAAACATCACACTCAGGTCCTGTTTTTTGTTTTCCTATGTAAATTACCTTGAATATTCCTGTGTGCTATGAGTTTAGCCAGAAGAAATTTCTAGGAATCTTTGGGAATATTTGTGTTCATTTTTATTTCCATGCATTCCATGAGAAACGATAGATTAAACATGAGATATTTTAAAGGAGCAAAAGTCACAAAAAGGCTGAAGATCTCATTGCTTTTTCACTTTCAAATAATTTGAAATTTCATTTGCTATTTAAACAGAGATTCTCAGGAAAGTGTCAATGCCAAAATTATACCTGCATTGCACCTGAGCTATCTCTGATAGTTCATTAACTAGATGACCCTAAAGATTTATTAATTAAATTTTATGAATGAATTGATGATAAAGTAATTAAGGTTTTTTGATATTTATCATATCTGGTTAACTCAATCACAACACAAACTGTGTTGTGACTGTGGGAAGGAGGCAAAAGAAAGTAAGAGAATCAGAAAGTAAGAGAATCCAGAAGGAACATTCTGGATACATAGCTAAGAAACCTAATATATGAAAAGACACAAGAATGAAAGTCAGTTGTAAAAACAAATAGGTGCTCTTAATCACAGACACTGTTCATGAGGTCTAGAACTCACAATTGTGAATATATGCTTTGCAGAACAGATGTGTTTTAAATATTACTTGGATGTCAGTCCTGTGGTGAAGTCTAACCCTGAGGCTCATTTAAAGAGTTTATAAAAGCAGACAATATTTATAAGTAGAGTACTTTCCTCCAAAATTTTACATATTGGGAACATATCATCAGTTTTATTTATTTATTTTTTTTTATATCATCAGTTTTAAAACCTAAAACGTTATGGTCAAGATGCATGATTGTAACCCTTCACCTTTTATTTTTTTCTTCTCTTTTTGGATTTTCCCCCTTTCCTTTTGGCTTTCCAATAGTTTTTTTTTTTTCTTTTTTATATATTCAAATAAAAATACTCAATTATTAACATTTTATTAAGAGCCCAACATAGTAAGTTACCAAGGGTCATTCAAGGAATTGGCTTTTTTATTCTCAGCTAGGAGGATTCTCAACATTACTACAAGTAACAAAATAAAAAATATGTGATGTGTAGTTTATCTCTTTATGGCACACACACAAAAATAAAGAAACAAAATTATAGAAGCTGAACACCCCAACAAATTTGATAGCTAAATAATAAAATTTCCTCAAATATATTTTTTTTCAAAAACTTTCAAAATATGGTGTGTTTTGATGAACAGTTTCTTTAATTTTAATCAAGTCTAGTATATCAATTCTTCCCTTTTTTTTTAAGATTTATTTATTTATTTATGATAGACAGAGAGAGAGAGAGAGAGAGAGGCAGAGACACAGACAGAGGGAGAAGCAGGCTCCATGCAGGGAGCCCGATTCGGGACTCGATCCGGAGACTACAGCAGCACGCCTTGGGACAAAGGCAGGCGCTAAACCTCTGAGCCACCCAGGGATTCCCATCAATTCTTCCTTTTATGATTAATTTATTTTGCATCATGTTTGTGAAATGTTTACTGAACCCAAGATAATGAAAGTATTCTCTTGAACCATTTACCAAAGACATTACATTTTCTTTTCTATTTTATTTTATTTTTTTCCTATGGGTCCTGGACACAAAAAGAGACTATATTTTCTCTCTCTCTGTGTGTGTGTGTGTGTGTGTGTTTACCTATGCAAATTTATTTTGTTTCCTGAAGTTTGATTATCTTTTGATATTTTTTTAATTTAAATTCAGTTAGCCAACTGAATTATAGTACATCGTTTCAGATGTAGTTTTCAATAATTCATCAAAATTGTTGAAAGAGACCATATTTTCATTATTCCATTGCAAAGCACTACCTAAGCATATAGGTTTCACATCTATTCTGTTTTCTATTCTGTTCCAATGGTCCATTCGGGTATCTTTGAATGAATACAAAGTATCTTAACTATTACAGCTTTATAATAATTTGAATATCTGAAAGGGTAAGTCCTCCATTTTTTTTCTTTTCAAAATTGCCTTCACTAGTGTTTGTCCTTTGAAGAATAAGTATGTTCAATTCAACTTCAAAAACAACAAATCTGTTGAGATTTTTTATTTGGATTCTATTAAGCCTATAGATTACTTTGGGTATAACCATTTTGAGTTGTGATAGAAATCTTTAGCTAGCATTAAATTCAAAGCATTTTAAAATTTCCATTGAGATTTCTTATTTTACTTAAGGATTATTCAGCATTGTATTGCTTAATTTACTACAGGTTGTGGTTTATATTTTATCCTTTTGTTATTCATTCCTAACTTAGTTCTACTATGCTCAGTGAACACACTTTGAAGGATTGAATTCTTTTGAAACTAAGAGCTGCTTTATGGCCTAGCATAAAATGTATGTTTCCAGTTTTAAAGAATGTGTACTTAGTCTTTATTAAGTGTGCAGATATTTATAATTTTTAGATTTTCATCTGAGGAATTAACTGATTGTTCTAAGTTCTCTTTTTATTTTGTTTAATTCTTCTCATCCCAAAATATATCTGTCTGATATTAAAACTGGAACCTGCTTTCTTTTTGTTTGTATTCTTTCTAGAAACTCTACTTATACCTTTATGTCTAAACTGATGATCAGTTGGTTTTGATTGTATTTGCTATGTATAGTGTACAGTTAAATCTATAACCCTTTACATTTATTGGTATAGCAGATGCTTTTCCTTTTAGTTCTTTTACTCTAATTTAAGGTTCAATTTCCCTTTATATTTGTCACATCATGGTCTCTTTGTTTCACTTTATGCTATTGTTTCTTCCAATATTTAAAAAGATTTAATTTTTATTCACTGATTATATGCCAGACAATTTTTTTTCATTTAAAAAAGTACATTGAGAACTATGAAAATAACAAAACTACTACATATCAATTTCCTCTCCTTAGGCTTGTATAACCAGTGCTGCCATTGCTGTGTCCATATTCCCTTAATGAATCATAAAAGCCCAGTGTGAGTGGAATAGTGAACAATTCTTGTCACTGAGGTCCCAATACCAAACACCTGTGACTCTCTACCTGAGAACATCCTCTGGTTTACTTGAGCATTCTCCGCCTGCATGTCCTTTTAACATCTCCTCTAGTGACTTTCAACCAATTTCTACAGTGGAATTGGTAGAAAAATATCTCAACTTTGCTCCTCTTGGGAACAATTCTGAATTTTGTTTTATAGATGATCTCAGGGTCCTCAGGAGGACCCACAGGAGTCCCCCTCTACTTAGTAGGCATTTTATTGGCTTTTTTTCACTTTCCTTTTAATTTCTTATTTCTTCACCTACTCCTCCCTAGATTTTACTGACCTCTAAAGAGAGAGGAATTAAAGCAGCTCATCTTTGTGTGTGTGTTTTTTTTAAGATTTATTTATTTATTCATGAGAGACACAGACTGACAAAGAGAAGCAGAGACAAAGGCAGAGGGAGAAGCAGGCTCCTTGCAGGAAACCTGATGCGGGACTCAGCCCCAGATCCCGGCATCATGACTTGAGCCGAAGGCAGGCGCCCAACCGCTGAGCCACCCAGGCATCCCAAAGCAGCTCATCTTTGAAGGGCAGATGTCTTAGGGAAAGAAAAAAGGCAGCTGCACAAGCCTTATCCTTTTATACATGCGGTGACAACTAGACCTCTTTCCTGACAAAGCACACTAACACTGTTTGCTGGGAGAAGAGCTCTTGTGCATGAAATGCTTTAAGCAGAATGTTAAGTAGACCATGGTTTAGGTCTACTTATGGTGAACTGTGGATTTTTTTTTTTTTTAAGGCAGAGGACCATTTAAGATTCATTTATTTATTTTTGAGAAAGAAAGGCAGGGAGAGATAAGAGAGAGAGAGAAAAAAAAACCGAGTGGGGGAGGGGCAGAGGGGGAGGGAAAATAAGAAACTCAAGCAGACTTCCCGCTGAGCATGGAACCCGCACCCCCCAAACCTGAGGCTCGATCCCAGGTCCCTGAGATCATGCATGACCCACGCTGAAATTAAGAGTTGGTTGCTTAACTGAACCACCCAGGTGTCCCTAGAATCTATGTGGATTTTGTGAGCTTTGACTCCCTGGCAAATGTCCCATACACTCTATAGTAACCTAGGTTACTAAATGGATGTATTTCACAAACTAAACAGTTTCTACTGTGTGGTATAACACATATGACTCACAGGTTATCTCCTTTATTGCTCTAGATTACACAGCATGTGTACAACATGCAAAAGAAAGTCCTGGGAAGCAGCTCTCCCCTAGACCTCTCCCTAATTCATCTGTAGTAGATGATTGCTTTTATTCTCAAACTTTTTCACAAAGCTTGTTAATGAATAAGCACTGATTTTTGTGAATCTGGCTTTACATCAGAACCTTTGTGTTAGTTCGTCTCCTAAATAAATTATTTACTTAACAGTCTTAAGAGTCTGATTTGGATGGAACCTAAGCTAAGACATGTATTTTCCTCTTTACTTTTGTTGTAGATTGGGTTCCCAGAAAGCATATTCTGAGACAAATTGGTATGTAAGATAGGTATTAAGCAGTGCACTATGGGCTGCGTGGGTGGCTTGGTCAGTTAGGCTTTTGAGTCTTGGTTTCTGTTTGGTCCCGATCTCTGGGTCATGGGATCAATTGCCATCTCAGGTCTTGTACTCAGCAGGGAATCTGCTTGGGATTCTTTCCCTCCCTCTGCCTCTACACCCTCACCTCCCAAACTTGCACTCTCAGTCTCTCAATAAATAAATGAATCGTTAAAAAAAAAAGTGCACTTAGGATACAAATTTGTAAACAGGAGGATTAGGAAACATGACCTGGTAGAGGGAGAAGTGAAGCTGAAATGTAAGCGGTGGAACAGCCTAGTCTGATGACTCTGGGAATTCGGGAGCTACAATAGTCCTGCAAAGATGTTATGAGTTGAGTTGAGCTGAGCAGTCATTTATACTTTACTACCTCTCAGTCATTGTTTGTGGCAATGGGACTTGGGCTACGTGAACCTCTGCAGTTGAAGCAACCTTGGAAAAAGTAAACGGCTAAAGGTTATCAATCAGTAATACTCTCAGCTGTTCAATAAGGGTGAATCCTTCATTGAAAGGCTATGCAGGTGGCATATCACCTGGTTTTGATGACTATATTATTTTTTTCTAATACTCTTTTTTACATTTTTTTTCTACTCTTGTTTAAGCCTTTGAATATTCTCATTTTTTTAACTTGGTTATCAGTTTGAAATAAGATCATCAATGTGATTTCACAACCTCATAACTTTTCTCTTCCTCTTTAATATTACTAATTATATTTCTTATGGATCTTTTGTATTGATTGCATTTACATTAAAGTCTGCTTTATTCTTAGTCTTGTTATTAAATAAATTGAATTGCAAGTCACAAGTCATCTTGCTTTAATTTCTCAATTCACTTTATGTTCAACTAAAGATTTTAAATTAGTAGTTTCTTTAGAAAGGGCTTATAGAACATATTCATTTTTTGTATGTTCAAATGTGTTTTCTGATTTATTTTAAAAACAATTTTATTAGTCAACTTTTGCTACAGCAACAAGCAACTCTAAGATGTCAGCTCCATATTTGTGGGGCTCCACTGGCTTGGATTGGCTCAATAGGGCTTTATGACTTTTTCATTGTGGAACATGGGTTGAAGAAAAGTCTACTATCTTGGTTTTGCTGTTCTCATGATGGAGGATAAGAGGGCATATAAAAAACTGATGGTAATACAGAATTCTTCTTGGAAATCTCTGTTGAACTGGCATCCTGACATTTTTGCTTACATTTTACTGGCTAAAGTAGATTATATGGTGAAGCCCATGTGGCAGGAAGTCATATGGCAAAGGGCATAGATAGAAATGTATTGGAGAAGAGAGAGTGGATGGCTCTGACAATATTATAATCTAACAAGTATATTCCTTGAACACAATAATTGAATTATATCCCTTCTTCACACAAAATATACTCACTCCTCCTAAGAAAGTTACCACAGATGGTTCAGACACACATGACCTTAGGTTTGAAAGCCAGAGTCTCTCTCTTTCTCTTTTTAGGGAGTGAAAGGGCAGTAGAAGAGGGAAAGAGAGAGAGAATCTCAAGCAGGCTCCACACCCAGTGTGGAACTCAATGCAGTGCCCAAATTCACGACTCTGAGATCATGACCTCAGCTGAGATCAAGAGTCAGACACTTAACTAACTGAGCTACCAAAGCACTCTATTTTTAGAAAGTGGGAATATTCTTTGATTAGATTTTAGCTCTACTCCTGATAGATACCCTCAAGTCCCCTTTTATCCATGGTTCTTAGATGTGCATTCTGAGAGATCCTTTCCATTGGTTATATCTGAAGAAGTTCTGCTTTTTGTCCATAGGATTTTGCATATCTAACTGTTTTTGGTTCTTGAACTATTAGGGTCTCTTTTAATCCACAGGTCAGGTTCATTTCAAAATATGACATTGCTAAGTCCTTCTTTGATTGCTATTTGATTCCACTCAGTTCTAAATGCAAATGGCCTACCCATAAGATATGCATCTTTCCTTTAGACTTTTTTCTTTTTTTTAGATTTTTATTTATTTATTAGTGAGAGACAGAGAGGCAGAATCATAGGCAGAGAGTAGGGAGCCGATGTGAGGCTTGATCCCAGACTCCAGGGTCACTCCCTGGTTCGAAGGCAGGCACTCATCCACTGAGCCACCCAGGTGTCCCTCTTTAGACTTGATATAAGTATCTGTGTCTATCAAGTTTCCAGGTAGCTACCTTTTATCTCCTTCCCCTGAGTCATTTTGTTTACCTGAAAGAATCTGCTGAGAGTCACATTAATTCAAGCAGGAAGAAAATATGCATTGTTTCTATTATTCCTGGTAAGAGTTGAGACCACCCCAAATTTTTCTTCTTGTGAAAGTTTTTCATTATCTCTAAAATATAGTACTTTTATATGGACAGGTTGCAGGGTTCACTTTTCCATATTCATTTTATTCCTATAGAATCTTCCCTTAATACTTTTAATTCCTAGGCAAGAATAAAAATTAAGCCCCAGACACCAAAAATATACATTTCTAGAAGTAAGTTAACACATATGTTAAATAAAGTGCTATCATCCTACTTTGAAAATATAATTATGAGAAAAAAAAAAGAACCACCACCATTCTAGTTTCAACGTTGGCAGCATATCAAAACCACTGAATTTAATCATTAAGAAGCATTTTTGTAGATATTGTTTTTGGCATGACAGAGTTTGGGCAATTCATAATGTAAAGAAAATAATAGTTTCTAAATTACTAAATATTTATTGTATTGAACTTATGCCTTTATTTTAGGCAGAACCAGAATTATGTTCTTATAATTAACATCTTCACACTACATGTTTTATTTATGGTAATTTCAAATTCTGATTAAAGTTCCTTAATTTTTTTATTACTGTCAATCTGAAGAAGCTATTGTCTACTGAGGCAGTAGCCCTTGAAATTGTCCATAAGTCTTAATGCCAAATTTAGATTTATAAATAAACTATATACTTAACATATAATATTCAAATATTATAATGGTATCACAATATAGACTCTCATTTTGCATAAAATATTACAAGTTTTATAAATTAATCTTGTAAATTATCAGATACCATATTTTTTTCATTGTATCTTAAAGTAAAGTAGATCAATATAGTATTTCATGAATTTTTCTTTGTATGAATTTTATACTTTTGGATAACACTTTCTTATATCTCATGGGTATTTTCACTTCAGTTTACTACCTTTGCAGTTAGATTCTTTTTGTCTTGTTCTAAGTTTTTAACAACATCTAATAAATTATTCATTGCCTCAAATCTCCCATAATTTCTGGGATAATATATTTATTTTCCTTCTCCAACATTGCTAGGTTTTTCCAGCTCATGCTGCATCAATTTTTACTGTCTTGCTATAGATTTTACAAATTCTCTTGTCTGTACTTTTTGTTTTTGCTTTAGAGAGGTAATTTATTCCTTGAGCTATCCTCCAATTCTTGGTAATATATTTGAATAAAACTTTCAAAGTTCCACAGAAATATGTTTTTCTAAGAATATTCTTAAAACTTTTAATTCTTTCCTTCTTTATTGTAGTAATTTTTATATATTTCATATAAGTTCTTTTTGTTGTCTTATTATTACTCATCTATGAATGTTTTTAGATTTGTTTGTGAGCTTTTGCAAGATTTACATGAGAGATGAGCCACAGACATGTACTATTAGGAATTCTCTGGACTCAAACCTTGTTTGTGCGTGTGTGTGAGAGAGAGAGAAAGAGAGAGAAACAGAGACAGAGACAGAGAGGTAGAGACATAGAGAAGAGAGATAGGAAATAGAAATAGGTTTGATACAATTTCTAATTTTGTCCAAGAAGATACTGCACATCTTTCAGATATAAATAATATCTATAAATGGAAAGATGTGTACTTCTGTCAAGATGTTCAAGAAAATCCAGAGCTGCCTTAAACACAAATATAAAATTATCAATGTTTACAAGTCCTCCATTATGGCCCTTGACCTATAGCCTATGCAGGTTAGAAGTAGATCAATATTCCCTTTTAAGGTAGTAATAATAATTGCTAATCCTTTATAATGCTTACTACGTTCCAAGGCTGTTATAAATACTGTACATACCCTATGATGTAGTTATAATTATTATTCCATTTTAGAGTTGAAGAAAGTGAGGCACAGGGAGATAAAATAACTTGGCAACAGTTACAGATTTCCTGGTTTCTTTTTCCTTTCTCCCAGTAGATTATATTAAGACTAAGTAGTTTGGAACTTCTTACAGGAAAAAAGGATTACATACTCAAAGGTGCTTTAGTCTATGGCATTCTTGTCTGGGGCTGGGGAGTGACCCTTTGCTTATCCAGTATATGTTGAGCTCCTAAATATTTTTGAGTTTCTCAGCCTTCTTTATTACTTTTGAGCTTTGTAGTATAGAGATCCCCTTGGGAGACACTTTGACCAGGAAGAACAGGATGGGATTCTGAGAGCAAGTTGGTGGTAGTTTCTAGGCCCATGTGAGAAGAAAACTAGTTCTTCAGGTTTCTTCTTCAAGCTATTTTCTTCAAGAGACAGGAACTCAATGAAAAGTGTTTTTTTTTTTTTTTTTTTTTTTTTTTTTTTTTTAGAAAGAGAGAGAGCAGGCGAAGAGGGAGGAGTAGAGGGGAGGGAGAAGCAGATTCTCTGCTGATCAGGGAGCCAGGACAGCACAGAGCTCAATCCCAGGATGCTGAGATCATGACCTGAGTCAAAATCAGATACTTAAAGGACTGAGCTACCCAGGTGCCCCAGGAAAAACTTCCTTTCGGTGACCTTTATAATTTTGGATAATGCTTCCTTGTTTTATCTCCTGGGACTCTAAATCTCCTAGGATTTTAAGAAGAATAAAAATAATTTAAAAAATTTAAGTTCTACTAAAAGTAATCAATATGCTTTCAAATAATTTTAAAATATATTTTTTAAATGAGATACTTAGGGGATGCCTGGTGGCTCAATGGTTAAGCATCTGCCTTTGGCTTAGGTCATGATCCCAGGGTCCTGGGATTGAGTCCCGCATCAAGCTCTCCATTGGGAGTCTGCTTTCTGCCTCTATGTCTCTGCCTCTCTCTCTGTGTCTCTCATGAATAAATAAATAAAATCTTTAAAAAATAACAAACATGATTTTTAGTAACTGGATAAATTAGTGAACACTTTCTGAAAATCTTTCTTCCTCTCAAAAAAAGAGCTGTACATTACATATGATTATAGAATCATTCTAAATTAGTAACAATTACATTTGAAATAAGAAAGAACTCTATGGAATAGGAACATAGTCAGCAAAGTCTAGATATATTCATTATTTTAATATTTGTATTTAAAAATTACTCAAAAATTGCTGACCATGTAACAATAGCAATTTCATATTTTTCAACCAAATTGAAAAATATTTTCTTCCTTTTTTATAAAAATGCTTTTTAAAAACTATAATAATATACTGAAAGCTCTAAAATGCACACTATCTAACAATACACACAGAAAAAAAAACTCATTCTATTTTGGAGAGTACACCATCTAAGTTGACTCATGTAGCAATCATCTTATTTTGACAGCCATCATCTGTATAAAATGTCAACCTTTACCTGAAAAATAGACAAGTGAAGCATGATCTGTCACCGTTTCTGAGTTCAAAAGAGCAAATGCACATCCCATCTGAATAGGAAGTATAAATCTGAAAATGCTATAATTAGTTTTGTTAGCCTTATTTTGCAATAATGAAGTTGAGGACAAGTCTAATATAATTAGTCGAATTTCCTAGGATAACAGAAAAAAATGACTTAAATCACAAAGTGTATTAAATGGATCTAGATGAAAAAAATTTTAAAAATCTGTATTAGCAATTCATGCCACAGATTATTTTCATTGATAATATCCATGCTAATAAGAGAAATACATAGAGTTTACTGTTACATATGTAAAAACTTTCATGTGCTAAAATTTTTCCATTATGTTCCATTTCTATAAAAGTTAGAAATTCAAATATTTTAAATACACAAGCTAACATTTATATCTGCTTTCTCACCCAAAATCCATGAAACAAGCATCCAAAAAAGTATCCTCAAAAAGGCATCTGAGGATAAGGAAATCATTTTTTAGCCATGAGTTTTCTGTATTCTGATAGGTTCAGTTTTATCAAATAGTAGATGGATGGAGAACCATTCAAAGTTTTAAAAAAGAGAATGAGGAAACTATTGGATAGTTTAAGGGGAAAATATTAGAGCTTAACTGGTGACAATGGTAATAAAAATAAGTAGGCAGATTTATATATATTCATATATTTGTGTAAGCATAGAATAATTACAGAATGATGCACAGTAAATTATCAATAATAATGAGCAATCAAGAGGGAAGAGTAAGTCTATCAATGTTTCCTTAGACACTTCAGTATTGCTGCATTGTTGCATAAGTATGAATAATTATTTTATTTCAATTATCGAAATTAAGATAATTCTTGCAAGAAAATAAGTAGATGAAATGAGAGACATTTAATGAGTAGAATCAATAGGACTTGGAGACTAATTACGTGTGCTTGAGGAGCAAATGCATAGAATAAAATATCTGTACTAAACTGAGATTTCTCACTCGGATGAATATGCTGAATTTGATGGCTTTAACCAAGGTCAAGAATACAAAGTCAGGGGTGTTTTGTAGTAATTTTTTAAGGGAGAGGCTAACATGAGACAATACACCTCTTTTAGACATATATGAGTAGGGTTATGTTCAAAAGGTGGTGGGGAATAGGAGTCCGTAATTCCTAAGAGGTGTGGAGATAGAAAATGTAAAAAAGGGAGTTGTTAGAGATGAAAACATGGGAGGAGGAGACGGCCCAGAGATAGAGCAGAGGGTAAGGGATACGCAGAGTCAGGAGCACAGTCCTTAGTACTCACTACTATTTACATGATGGTTTGAAACTCAAGAGTTTTTAAGAACAAAGAAAATGTGAATTATGTTGTAGTATAAGTTAGGGAAAATGGGAGAGAGGAAGAGAAAAATATTTTTTAAAAGTTAAGAATCTGAAAATCACAAAATACATAAATCTTTCATATCTGCTGTGTTCTGTCAAATTGAAGACCTATTCCTTGAATAAATCACAATTACTTTACATATCACTAAGAAAAGGAAAATGCTGTCATTAGAATTTGATAATGATGCTTTCTTACAGTATCCATTGTAAAATTCATTCTGACAGTAGAGGTGTTGAAATGTAAAAACAATGACAAATGGTGGATGCGATGATGTGCCCTACTGCATCTAGAACAGGGCTTCAGCAATCATCCCCTTTCATTTGACACCTCCATCTTTCTGATGAGCCTGGATCCTTCTCTGTCTGCACGTTATTTTATCCTCCCTTTCATTATGAGAACAAAAATGAAGCAAAGCAACTATGAAGTGCAGCTCCGCTCAGTAACTCAATTTGCTCAGCTTCAGCTGCCCTAGCTTTCGATTCTTTTCTTTCCTTCTTGACTCATGAAACAGCACCTAGTAAATTCTCCAGAAATCATCTCGTCTTCATTGGAAATCTCATAGGATTTTGCAGTTTCTCTTCTCACATCACATATTCTTCTTTTTCTCCTGCATTTAAAATGTGTTTCTTGTGAAAATTTATTTTGGGTCTCATCTCCATGAGACGGGTAGGGAATGTTGCTTGTAAGAAAATGATATGATGCACTGGAAAAGCATACGTCTTGCCAGATAGAACATGTAACAACTGTGTGATAGTGGATAAGTTGCTTGTCCACTTAAATTTCCCTGAAACGCATTTGTAAAAGAGGAATACTAATATCTATTTTATGGTGTTTCATGGTGTCATTGGGAGAAATAAATACTAGTAAAGCATCTTGAAGGGTGTTTGGTACCATATGATGAAGGTTATTAAATTCTCTTCTTGTTCTTTGTATCTTTTATATCATTTCCCCTGTTTCTTTCTGTGTACATATCTGTATAAAT
Organism: Vulpes vulpes; assembly: GCF_048418805.1. Classification (NCBI taxonomy): domain Eukaryota; kingdom Metazoa; phylum Chordata; class Mammalia; order Carnivora; family Canidae; genus Vulpes; species Vulpes vulpes. The sequence goes on along the minus strand of NC_132784.1, from coordinate 101,415,411 downwards.
CTATAACTACATACACATTTTTAAATATGTATAATATTTATATATAATCGTAAACAATTTCTTGATTGATTTTTATATGCAAGGCATTGAGGAGATTTAAAAGATATTAAGAATTCAACCTTTAACTCTGACAATCTAGATTTGTGGATTTTTTTATTTTGACTGCCTCCAACATCCAACACTTTCTTGGTGAGGTCTTCCTGACAATCTTATTGCTAATTGCAACCCCTGATCTTCATTCTGGGGCAATACTGTCCTTCCCCTTAGCTCTATTACTGTATTTATTTAATATCTCACCGACTAGAATAGATTGCTCCCTGAAGCCATGGATTTCAGTTTGTTTTGTTTATTGATGTATGTATGTCAAATGCTTAGAATTGTGCCTGGCACTATGTAGTCATTCAATATTTATTGGATGACTGGAAAAAAAAACTTTGTATATATACAAAGTTGTGAGAGGTCTGTATATTAAATAGTCACACATCAATAGCTAATATGGCTTCTAACCCTTTCAATGGTTAGATTGGAAACTACTTGGCTTATGCTAGCATTATCTGTGGTTTTATGACATTTTCAAAATTCTCTTTCCCTTAATGTGCCAAGCTGAAAACAGGATTTAATTTCCTAAACTACTTGTCTGCTTTCTATGCGCCACCAAGGAAGTTGGTCTATCTTTCAGCTCATTCATGTGTTTTTGAAAGATACCTTGGGGGTCAAGTCTTCAGGTGTGTGCATACACATACACACACACAATGAATTTTGCTTTCCCTTTTGATATAAGCAACAATTCATAATCACAATGTAAAGAAATAAAAGCCTGATGTATTACTGTACTTCAAGATGCTTTCCTGATGCTATACATCAGGAAATATAATCTTCTTAAACAATAATTGCATTGTAAATAAAAATACATGTTTATAAATAAATATATATATACATGTGACTCATTGGATTGTTTTGAAATTTCATTCCTTTCTGTACATTTAAAACAAATATAAGCTCACATTTAGCATTGTTTTTAGAGAAATGTCCATGGTCTCTAAAATTGATTAAGAAGTCTGTACTTGAGGAGTCCAGATCTTAAAACATTAATAAAAGTTATATGAAATGTCATTTTGACACAGTGCCTTGTTAGCTATAGGAATCTGTTAGGATTGACCAAATAGCAAGCCTGTATAAAGGAAAATAATTTCATAGAATCCATTGCTTTATAGGAGGTCCCAAAGTGGGTTATAACTGCAGTTGTTGGGGGCTGACAGGGTTTGGGGGGATGCAGCACAGGAGTGAGGGAAAGTCTGTGAAAACAAAACAAAACAAAACAAAAAGCCATTTGCCCTGCAGAGCATCCATCTCTGTGTTAGCACATTGCCTTCTATGATAGTTCATAAAAGCTCACAAGTATGGGATTACAGGTAAATATTACAAAGAAGATGTTTTTATTAAATCAGTTTCTCTTCTTTCACCTTCAAGTGGGAAAATAAATGAGTATTCCAAAATACAATTTAAACTGATCCATGGGTAAATGTCAACAGTAGTGTTTTACTCAGTGGTGATTATCCACAAATGGTTAATCTTTCTAGTTAAATAGTAAGTGAAGGACTAAGCATTTATGTGTTTTTAATGCTACTGTAATAACATCATGAATCATTTAATTGTAATACTCAAAGTTTTCATTTTAATGGGAGCAATCACCATCACAACAATAATCAAGAGGCCCTGGTAAAGCTCCTCTCCCTGAGCACGACCTTGCCGACAGAGAGATTTAAAGGAAGCCTACAGAGCCCTCTCTTTTGTTCCTGGCAAGTCATTTCCCTCTACCATGACACCATCTGTCTCATGATTTACTCTGCCCAAGAGATTAATTCCTAGAAGGAGGCAATGATTACTGTGATTACTTCCACTACCCTAAGAGAACAACAGAACTAATTCCACCATTTGTTTCAATCCTATTTATTCAGCTCTTACCCTAAGTCAAAACTTTCAGATGACCTATTATCATAAGGGCATTTATCCAAATGGCCCTGTATATTCCATAATCTGACCTAATCTCCCATCTTCCCAAATCCCACAAATACTTCCATTTTGAAACTCCTTATCTTGCATATCTTCAAAAACTTCTCCAAACATTCCTTTCACCTTTCTTGATCCAACTGAAATATAAGGAAAAACAAAACCCAAATGGCCATCACTCCTCTATTCCCCTCTCAAGTGGACGCTGATTTCTTACTCCTACTTTGTGTACAAACCCTAGAGGTGGCTTCTTCCTCCTTTCCACTTCCAAACAATTGCTTCTTCCTCTCTTCTAGAAAAATACAAAACAAAAAGAATGCTGCTTTTGTTGGTCATCAGATCATAGCACTTCCTTGTGACAACCATCTATAAATTTCCCAGTCATTCTAAAACACTCAAGTTGTTAAGATCTTAACACCAGGCCCCCTCCTCACTCTACATCTCTCAGTAAGGGAGGCTATCATTACTCTTGGTTACCTAAGCAACCACATTAACAAAACCTCCAACTTTAGTGACATCTGAATCTCCTTATCTTCAAATACCTTCTGTTTCTCACCTCCGCTTCCCACTTTCATGTTTATAGCTTAGAATATTTTGCTACTTAGAACTTCATACTATTAAAAAAAAAAAAAAACCTCACTTTTAAGTATTCTGCTTCTATCAGCTCTTATTTTTGCTTATTTTAGGCAGTAACCTGAAATAATTAATTAATGAATAATTACCATTATTCATTTTTATTGTAATGGCCGGTAAAATTTTTTTTTTCTGAAATTGTGTTTATTATCCTGGTCAAAAGTTACTCATCCAATACAGTAGTCTTGAATTTTCATTTTGCATGGTTATAACAGAGTGAATGATTAGCTTGCAATTCAAGGCAGTTTTCATAAGCTTTGCTCTTCAAAATGGTGTTAGTGCTGTTTTTGGGCAAAGTCCTCAATGGCAAAGAAATTACATTAATGAAATGAAATCAAGAATGATGTACTGGTACCACAGATTACAAAATGGCTCTAAGCAAACCATTCCCCTGCCTCTCACGGCAAGAGAGATCAAGAGCTACTGATCCTGATATTTTTTTTCCACTATCATTGATTATCCTACTTGGACATACCTCCTTATCTATCTCAGATAGTATGTGACCAAGGAAGTCTTAATGTTTCCTTCAACCTGACTATACTTGAGACAAGTTTGTTTTGGAAGATAGATCCCTAACCTCTCTTTTCATAGAGCATTTACTTTAGAGATTCACAACTTTAAATTCTTTTCCTGCCCCACTGAGATGTAAATATCTCAGCTTCTTGCCAGTTTTGGAACCTAAGAATGTCTTTCTAAGGACCTAGGAGCTACCCTTTGGAAATATAATCACCAAGTAGGATAGCACCCCTATCTCAGAGTCTCTGTGGGTGGGAAGATAGGGGTCCAACATCTTCCATAACATTAATTAGCAAACATAGAAAGCCTAATCACCTTGACCAACCCACTAAGAGTTTTCTCATTGCTTCTACTCCCTCTTTTCCCATTTGCTCCTGAATTCATTGTTATCAGGCTTTCTACCTTTCCAAAGTAACCACTCATGTCGATGTTACCCATGACCTTTTTTGTTACCAAAACTTTTATTAAAATAATTTCTTTCCACCCCACTTAATCTCCCAACTAACTACTCTCTTCTTTTTAAAATATTTTCTTGGGGCAGCCCCGATGGCCCAGCGATTTGGCACTGCCTTCAGCCTAGGGTATGATCCTGGAGACCCAGGATCAAGTCCCATGTCAGGCTTCCTGCATGGAGCCTGCTTTTCCCTCTGCCTGTGTCTCTGCCTCTCTCTCTCTCTCTCTCTCTGTGTGTGTCTGTCATGAATGAATGTATAAAATCTTAAAAATATATATATATTTTTTTCTTCACTTTGTTCTCTAACAGGACATTTCTGGCTACCCACCTACATTTTGACTGCATTTTCCAAGTCTCTTTTGCTAACTTCTTATTCTTAAACCAATCCCTTTTGCATTAAAAAGGGGCATATTTAATGGAAAGCATTCTCAGTCATGTTACTTATTTCACTCATTAAACACTAATTCATCAAAAGTTTTATATATATATATATATTATTATTTATTTGACAGAGAAAGAGGGAGAGAGAGCGAGAAAGAGAGAGAGCATGTGCATGCACAACCAGGGAGAGCAGCGGAGAGATAGGGAGAAGCAAGCTCCTTGCTGAGCAGGGAGCCTGATGTGGGGCTGGATCCCAAGACCCTGCGATCATGCCCTGAACTGAAGGCAGATGCTTAACTGACTGAGCCACTCAAGTGTCCCCATCAAATGTTTTAAATGCACATTTTCAATAAATGTCAGTTTTGTGTAGATTGGGGATACATTAACAGTAAAATCAATATGACCTCGTCCTCATGGAGCTTATGTTCTAGAGGAGCAGATAAGCACTAATCAAATTCTTTTAAAAATGTGTGTGTGTAATTTGGTAAATTCTAAGGAACCTTACAAGATGGCATGGCATGGCATAACTCACAGGTGAACTGGAATGTAGAGAAACATTCAATAATTGGAAAGTTGAATCACTAATAAAAGAAAATAGTATATCATTTTAAATAAGTAAAAGGCTAAAATCATGATTATTTTAAAATAAAAGCTGCTTTTATATTTAGAGTACAAGCAATAAAAATGTTACTTTCTGAAACCTCCAGGGGACTTTATTTTAATGACTATATCAGAATAAATTATAATTGGGCTTTCTATGGCTCCATGTACTATGTACTTTTGAAGTGCTCATGTAGCTCTAGGGTATATTTCTTACATTCTTAATTATTTCTACAAAAGTTTTCTTCATTATTAATTTGGCCTCTCTATGAAGTAAGAATGTGCTAAATCAATTTCAGCTTAGCTGTTTTTCAAAGGATCATTGAATTTAGAAAACACTGAGACCTTATTATATCTAGAAGTTATAAATATTAATGCTTAGATTTAAATACTAAACATAAATAAATATAATGGAATACAAAATAAAGTAACACTTTATGTTGGTGCCAGGATATTTGAAGCCCAAGTATATCTGAAGCTCAAATCCTAGTACTATTAAAATCATCCTACTATCATGCAAGGTCAACTTTTTAAATTTTTCATGTTCATGTGGAAAGATGACAAACCTACATATTAAAAATTAATGAACAAAACGTGTTTTCACAAGGTAATCATCCTTTTTTCTGTTGTTTAAAACCAAACACTAACTTAAAACAGTGAGACTGCACTGTTTTTAATACAGTAAACATAATTGCTTTTCCACTAACACAATACTGCAAACAATTATCTAAAACAAAGGAAAATAACCAAATTATTTTACTGACTAGAAAAAAAAAACCTGATACAATGCTTTTTGTACAGACCTCTCATCTTTCTTTCCTAAATTCAGATCTTTCTCTCAAGAAAATTTTGAATGAATGAAATGGCTAAACCAATGCTCAGTGCAGTTAAATGTTGACATGTTATCAACTTCATTGTAATATTTCTTCTATTTTTGCTTTTTCTTTATTTCTTTTAAATCTTCACTAACCATGCTTCATAGATAGCTAAAGCCAAGGTACAAAGAGAAAATATTTGTGCTTCAAAAAATTTGCATGTAAAGGCTGTAAGAATTATCTTACAGAATTATGTATCCGTACTATATCATATTTAGAAAAAAAAATTACCTCTGGGGTAATTTGGTTATTCTGATCAAGGATACCTGCATCTTCTCAGATCAATCTATTGTAAGCCACTAAGAACCTTCTTTTTCAGTTTCAATATTTATTTATTCATTACACTGTTTTTAAAATAAAAATTTAAATAGTTAATGATCCTGCAACATTTTAATATTCTCCTACAGGATATAGGGTCTTGTTGGTGAATTAAAGTTTAAACTTGGAAATTCTTGAATGTACTTTTATCTTATTTCTAAAAACATTTAAGTATTACTTTATTTTTTTTCATTTAAGTATTACTTTAATCTTTAAATATACGAATACCTAAAGATGTTCTTCCCCAAGAACTTGAACTTGGAAATCAGCTGGCCTTGTTTAAATCCTGGATCTTTACATAATCTTCTTCTTCTTCTTCTTCTTCTTCTTCTTCTTCTTCTTCTTCTTCTTCTTCTTCTTTTTTTAGTTTCAAGTGTAGGATTTAGTGATTCATCACTTAAATAAGACCCAGTGCTCATAACAGCAAGTGCCCTCCTCAATACCCATCACCCATTTAACCCATCGCCCTTCCACCTTCCCTCCAACAATCCTCAGTTTGTTCTCTATGGTTAAGAAAGAGTATGTTTCATGGCTTTCCTCTCTCTTTTTTGTTCTTCCTATGTTCATCTGTTGTTGTTTTTTTTTTTAATTCCACATATGGGTAAAATCATGTAGCATGTGTCTTTCTCTAACTGATTTATTTCACATAGCATGGTACTCTCTACCTCTATCCATGTTGTTGCAAATGGCAAGAATTCATTCTTTTTTATAGCTGAATAACATTCCTTTATATAGCTGAGTATATATACATATATACACACACACATATATACCACATATATACCATATACTTATATATAGCTGAATATATGTATATATACACCATGTTTTTCTTATCTAGTCATCAGTCGATGGACCTTTGGGCTCTTTCCATATTTTGTCTATTGTTCATAATGCTGCTATAAACATCAAGTGCATGTGTCCCTTTGAATCCATATTTTTGTATTCTTTGGGTATATACCTAGTAGTAAAATTACTGGATTGTAGGGCAATTCTATTTTTAACTTTCTGAGGAACCCCTATATTGTTTTCCAAAACGGCTGTACCAGTTTGCATTCTCACCAACAGCGTAAGAGGGTTCCCATTTCTCCACAGCCTCACCAACATCTGTTGTTTTAGGCATTAATTTTAGCCATTCTGACCGTTGTGAGGTGATAACTCACTGTGGTTTTGTTTGTATTTCCCTGATGATGAGTGATGTTGAGCATTTTTCATGTGTCTGTTAGCCATCTGGATGTCTTTTTTGGAAAGATGTCTGTTCATGTCTTCTGCCCATTTCTTAACCAGACTATTTGTTTTGGGGGTGTAGAGTTTGAGAAATTCTTTATAGATTCTGGATACTAACCCTTTATCACATGTGTCATTTTCAAGTATCTTCTCGCATTCCAAAAACTGCCTCTTAGCTTTGTTGGTTATTTCCCTCAGTGTGCAGAAGCTTTTTATCTTGATGAAGTCCCAATATTTCATTTTTGCTTTTGTTTCCCTGGCCTCAAGGGACATATCTAGTAAGAAGTTGCTATGGCCGATGCCAAAAAGGTTGCTGCCTGTGTTCTTCCCTAAGATTTGGATGGTTTCCTGTCTCACATTTAGGTCTTTCATCCATTTTGAGTCTATTTTTGTGTATGGTGTAAGAAAGTGGTCCAGTTTCATCCTTTTGCATGTTGCTGTCCAGTTTTCCCAATACCATTTGTTGCAGAGACTTTTTTTCATTGGATATTCTTTCCTGCTTTGTTGAAAATTAATGATCATATAATTGTGTGTACATTTTTGGGTTTTCTATTCTGTTCCATTAACCTATGTGTTTGTTTTTGTGCAAGTGCCATGCTATCTTGATCATTATAGCTTTGAAATATAATGTGAATCCTGGAATTATTATACCTCCAGGTTTTCTTTTTTTTTTTCTTTTTCAGCTTTCTTTTCTTCTTCAAGATTGCTTTGGCTATTTGGAGTCTTTTGTGGTTCTGTACAAATTTTAGGATTGTTTGTCTTAGCTCTGTGAAAAATGCTGGTGATATTTCGATAGGGATTGCATTAAATTTGTAGATTGCTTTGGGTAGTGTAGACATTGTAACAATATTTGTTCTTCCAATCCAGAACATGGAAAGTTTTCCCATTTTTTGTGTCTTCTTCAATTTCTTTCATAAGTGTTCTATAGTTGTCAGAGTATATATCTTTTACCTCTTTAGTTGGGTTTATTCTTAGGTATCTTATGGCTTTTGGTGCAATTGTAAATGGGATTGATTTCTTGATTTCTCTTTCTGATGCTTCATTATTGGTGTATAGAAATACAACAGCTTTCTATACATTAATTTTATATCCTGTGACTTTACTGAATTCACATTTCAGTTCTAGTAATTCTTTGGTGGAGTCTTTTTTAGTTTTCCTACACAGAGTATCATTTCTTCTGTGAATAGTGAAAGCTTGACTTCTTCCTTGCTGGTGGTTTGGATGTGTTTTATTTCTTTTTGTGTGATTGCTGAGAGAAGGGCTTCCAGTACTATGTTAAATAACAGTGGTAAGAACAGACATCCCTATCTTGTTCCCAACCATAGAAGAAAAGCTCTGTTCTTTCCCATTGAAGATGATATTAGCTGTGGGTCATTTGTAGGGTCTTTATGATGGTGAGGTATATTCCCTCTAATACTACTTTCTTGAGGGCTTTTATGAAGAATGGATGCAGTACTTTATTAAATGCTTTTTTCTGCATCTGGTAAAAGGATCATATGGTTCTTATCCTTTCTTTTAGTAATGTAGTATATCACAATGACTAATTTGCAAATATTTTTTTAAAGATTTTATTTATTTATTCATGAGAGACAGAGAGAGAGAGAGGCAGAGACACAGGCAGAGGTAGAAGCGGGCTCCATGCAGGGAGTCCGATGTAGGACTTGATCCTGGGTCTCCAGGATCATGCCCTGGGCTGAAGGCAGTGCTAAACCGCTGAGCCACCTGGGTTGCCCTGATTTGCAAATATTGAACCACCCTTGCAAACCAGGAATAAATCCCACTTGGCTGTGTTGAATGACTCATTTAATGCATTGTTGGATTTGATTTGCTCGTATTTTGTTGAGTATTTTTGCATTCATGTTCACCAAGGATACTGGCCTGTAGTTCTCTTTTTTAGTAGAGTCTTTGTCTGATTTTGGAATCAGGGTATTGCTGACCTTGGAGAATGTGTTTGGAAGTTTTCCTTCCACTTTTATTTTTTTAAATAGTTTGAGAATAGGTATCAACTTTTCTTTAAATATCTGGTATAATTCCCCTGTGAAGTGTGCACTTGAAAACCAGGCACTCCATAAAAGATGGAAGCAAACCAAATGCTTATGTGCAAAGGGAAAGGGTGGGAAAAGAGGAGTGAAGGAAAGATGCACGCACTTTTTCCTCTCAACCATGCACGATAAAAGGAAGACTAAATGAGCTAAGTAAATGCACAAAGTGCTGAAAAGACCTTAATCAAATTAGAGATTGTACAACTGGCACCTTGGTAATATTAACTTATTTTAGTTATAAATATCCCATTAATTGCTAAGACAAAGTGATGCCCAACTTGGCATGCCCTCTCTCCCCAAATTTCAAGGTATCTTGAAAGTCATTATTGTGCGTCAATTAAGTTGCCAGATAAGGGTTGGTTACATATAGTGGTTAACATACAAATGATCCATTGGGCAAACAGGAATCATGACATTAGAAAATAGGTAAAGAAAACTTAGTTACCATCTATAGACTGGTAGCACTGTGACTGTACTTGGGGTGGTGATGTGTATTCTGCTGCTTTGCGAGGAAATGTTCAGAATATGTCTGTTAAGTCCATCTGGTTCAGTATGCCATTCATAGCCTTTGTTTCTTTGTTGATTTTCTGCTTAGGTTATCTGTCCATTGACATAAGTGAAGTGTTAAAGTCCTCCACTACTATTGTATTATTGTCAATGAATTCCTTTATGTTTATTGTTAATTGTTTTATATATTTTGGTGCTTCCAAGTTAGGGGTATAAATATTTACAATTGTTAGATCTTCTTGTTGGATTGTCTCCTTTCTTATGATGTAGTGTCCTTCATCTCTCGTTACAGTCTTTGGCTTAAAATCTTGTTTTTCTGGATTAAGTATTTTGGCTCCAGCTTTTTTAAAAAATATTTTATTTATTTTTTCATGAGAGACACAGAGAGAGAGGCAGAGACATAGGCAGAGGGAGAAGCAGGCTCCCCTCAGGGAGCCTGATGTGGGACTAGATCCCCGGACTGGGATCACACCCTAAGCCAAAGGCAGACGCTCAACCGCTGAGCCACCTAGGTATCCCTCGACTGGTAAATGTTTCTCCAGCTCCTCACTTTCAATCTGCAGGTGTCTTTAGGTCTAAAATGAGTCTCCTGTCAGCTGCATATAGCTTGGTCTTCTTTTTTTCATCCATGTTGACAATCTATGTCTTTTGATTAGACTAGACCATTTAATCCATTTATAATTAGAGGAATTACTGATAGATATTAATTCAGTGGCATTTTATTACTTGTTTTGTCATTGTTTCTGGAAATTTTCTCTGTTCCTTTCCAGTCTTTGTCACTTTTGGTCTTTCTTTCCCACTCAGAGAGTCCCCTTTAATATTTCTTGTAGGGCTCCTTTACTTTTTATTTGTCTTGGCAACTCTATCTTTTTCTCTTTTCTGAATGATAGCCTTGCTGGATAGAGTGGCTGAAGATTTTTCCCATTCAGCACATTGAATATATCATGCCTCTCTTTTCTGGCTTGCTAAACTTATGTGGAAAGATCTGCTGCTGATCTTATTTGTCTTCCCCTGTAAGTTAGGTACTTCTTTTGCCTTGCTGTTTTTAGGACTCTTTTTTTTTTAATCTTTACATTTTGCAAGTTAACTACAGTATGTGTTGATACTGGACTGCTTTTGTTGATTTTGATGTGAATTCTCTGTGTCTCCTGGGAAAGGAAGTCTGTTATCTTCCCTCAAATTACATTAGGTAAGTTTTCAGGTATAATTTCCTCAAATAAACCTTCTGTCTGCTTTTCTCTTCTTCTGGGACTTCTATGATATGAATGTTATTACATTTAATGGAGTTACTGTGTTTCCTAAGTCTACTTTCATAATCCAAGATTTTTCTCTCTTTTATTCAGCTTCATTATTTTCCATAATTCTTTTTTTTTTCAATATTTTATTTATTTGACAGAGAGAGAGAACAAGTAAGGGGAGTGGCAGGCAGACGGGGTGGGAGAACAGGCTCCAACTGATCATGGAGCCCTATGCAAGGCTCAATCCCAGGACCCTGGGAACATGACCTGAGCTGAAGGCAGACACTTAACCTACTGAGCCACCCAGGCATCCCCATAATTCTATCTTCTATATCACTTATTCATTTCTCTATTTCTTTCATCCTTGTAGTCACCACATTCAGTCAGTTTTGAATCTTGGTTATCATATTTTTCATATTGACCTGATTGGTTTTAAACTCTTTTTTCTCTGCAGTAGGATACCTCTGATGTCTTCTACGAGCTTCTCAAGCTCAGCCAGTATCCTTATGATTATTGCTTTAAATTCTGGATCAGACATATTATTTAACATATTACAAAACATATCTGTTTTGTTTAGATCATTTGTTGTGACCTTTTCTTGTTCTTTCTTTTGGGATGAATTCTTCCCTCTTGGCATTTTGTCTAGGTCCCTGTCTTCTTCTCTTAGGAAAGCCTGTTATGTTTCCTGCTCCTGAGCATAATGGTTTTATAAAGAACATGTTATATAATATCCAGGGCCTGGCACTATAGGAGGTGTCTCTGGTGTGTGCTGCATGCACTCTGCTGCTGTGTTTTGGCTGCTGTATCCCTCAGGTCAGTCCTCTGAAGTTTCTCTCTGCCTGCAGTAGGGAGTATTTGGACCTTGCCTAGAGTATGGCATGTTTTAACTAGGTGTGCTCTCATATGCCTATCAAAAGACACCTGATGTCATTCCCACTAGAGCTGAAGCTTTGCAGAACTCTATGGGCAATAGATATGGGGTGTGTGGGGACTTGTGTTGGTCTTCTAAGGGAGGGGCTCACTATGCTGGTTCTCAGGCACACCTGACTGAGAAAAGCAGTTCCAAAAGAATGCAGGGGGCAAGGACTTGGAATAAGCAGTTTAGGCTATCAGTGTCAGCACTGTGTTGTTTACTGTGTTGTTCCCCTTTATGCTGAGGGGCAGGGGAAATTAATGGATTCAGACAGCTCCTTCGTCTCTTGAAAGGGAAGTTCATGCTTGCTGCTCTCAGGGAAGCTATCCCAAAAGAACAAATAATTTCCCCTCATGAGCCCTAGGTGTTTTTCAGATTGCAGTTTTCACGCTGTCTGTAACTAGGTTGCTTGCCTACCTGGAGCAGCAAGCACAGTGCACTTTGCTTCTCTCTCTCTCTTTCTCTCTCTCTCTGTCTCTCTGTCTCTCTCTCTTTCTCTTTCTTTCTCTCTCTCTCTCCCTAACTAGGGCTCCCTCCTCTATGCAGCATTTGTGATCCATTTCTCTCCCAAACCACATCTCTGCACCTACTACCTTCTATGATATGGCTGGCTTCCTCACTCCCTCTAGTTGCACAGTCTGTCTTTCAGTCCTCAGATCAATTTCTCGGGTATTTAGTGATTTGATATTTATCTAGCTGCATTCAAGGGACAAGGGAAACCCAGGGTCCTCCTAACATTGTGCCATCTTAGCTCCTTCTACCCTTTTATGTACTCTTTATGCATCCTTCGACAAGCTATTCAACCTTTTTGTTTCAGTTTCTTCATCTGTAAAATGGGGTAATAATAGTGCCAATCTCATAGGTTAAAGATTTAGAGATGTATATAAAACTTTTAGGAAAGTGGCAATTAAAATCTCATTGATTATTTTACGAGCATCATGAAATCTAAAAGAGAAAGAGGGAGAGGTATTTTAAGGATATGTTTTAAATGACTGTGGAGACTTGAAGCCTAAGATCCATAGGGTAAGCCTGCAGGCTGGAGACACAGAGAAGAGTTGTAGAAAGTCTTAAGGCAGTCTGCTGCCAAATTCCCTCTCTTCAGGGGAGGACAATATTTTTCTTAAGGCCCTCAGTAGATTGGATGAAGCTCACACATATTATGAAGGTCAATCTATTTTATTCAAAATCTACTGATTTAAATATTAATATCACCTTTAAAAAAACGCAGAAACATCTAGAATATAGAGCACATACGTGGGTACTGTGGCATAGCCAAGGGACACATAAAATTAACCATCATACTAGACTAAGACATATTATTATCCTATAAATGATTGTATCTCTTGCTTCTCTCATTCAAAATTATGTTGTCACATGTTTGTCTTTATTGATATTTAGTATTCTTTAATAACCATGTACCATAAAAATGAGTTATGCCTAATATTTGGCTATTTCAGATAATACTGCTATGAGTAGTCATTTTAAATATTTTGGTCCAAAGGTACACAGTTTTCTGTATGGTATATATATTTTATACCATAATGTACCATATATTCTGTGCTTCAAAGGCTTATGTATCTTCAAATTTTTAGATTGTACTAATACTGTCTAAGGGTATGCTATTAATTTCTAATTTTATTGGCAAGAGGTAAGAGTTCCAGTTGCTGTATGTTCTCACCAGTTCTTGGTACTGTCAAATTTTTATATTTTTGCTAATATAGTTAATATATAGTAGGATGTACAGTTTGTCTGGTATAGTCATGTTTCTAGCTGTTTCCCCAGCATAATTATTATCAGCAGCCAGTATCACTGGCCTTATTAGAGAGGAAGAGAGAGAGAAAGAGGGAGGGAGAGAGAAGCAAAACTTCTTGCTCTTTACGAATGCACACAGCACGGAGGACAGACCTTGAGAGAACAGAGACAGAAGCTGACAGTCTACATGCCAGGAAGACAGCTCTCATCAGAAGTCAAACTCTGCCAGACCTGATTTTAGACTCTCCTGCCTCCAGAACCATGATAATATAAATTGCTATAGTTCAAGCCACTCAGGCTATGATATTTTGTGATGGCAGTGCAAGATGACTAATACAGCTGTCTGGTTTTATAGCTTATGATTTATTCTTTATATATTTTAAATACTAGTCCTTTGTTAGATATTGACATTTTTATTTTTTAATTTTTATTTATTTTTGCTCTTGGTATTTTGAAAAAGATCTTTCACTGTGAGACATGCATTTGCTCTTCTAATTTCTTCCTATATATATCAAGTTTTAGTTTTAGGAAGTCAATTTTATCAGTCATTTCCTTATTTAATTTTTAATCTTTCCTTATGTAATTTTTAATCTTTCCTATTTTGAAGTCTTGAATATATTTTACTAACTTATCTGAAACTATTAAGTATCACCATTAGTCTTTAGATGTATAAACATGTATAAACATATATATGTATATTTAATGTATGAACATCTATTTCCAAGAATTTCTGAGTTCTTTTTTTAGAGGTTTATTTAATTTAGAGAAAGACAAAGAACATGCATGTGCCCATGCCAGTGGGGGAGGGAGGGGCGGAGGGAGAGAATCTCAGCAGACTCACTACTCAACATGAAGCCTGATGTGAGTCTCTATCATGATCCATAAGATCATGACCTGAGCTGAAATCAAGAGTTGGACACTCAACTGACTGTGCCACCCAGGCACCCTTCTGAGTTCTTTTTCCTTCTAATTATTCTTGTTTCATTTCTCCTCTTTTGGGCTACATTTTTATATTCTTTTTAAGAGGATATCATTTCTTCATTTTCTTAAGTATCCCAGAAACATCATCATCATCATCGTTATTATTATTATTATTACTATTATTATTATTATCCTACAGAGTCTTTGCCATAAAGTTATTTTTTTTGGAGAGAATTCATGTGTGCTTATTGTGGATTTGTTGAGATGTCTCTATTAGCATTGATTTCTAGAAATAATTTAGAATTTTAGGTTCTACTATCGTTTTGAGCAGGTTTTATTTTCCAAAGTATCATAGTTTTATTCCACTATGCCTTTGTTCCTATTTTTTTTCACTTTATTCCATTTCCTTTTTTCCTTTTTTTTTTTTTATTCCACTATCCCATTCCCCACAATTTTGTGTGTGTGTCTCTCACCCCTTCCCCCTTTCCTGGACCCTCAGCAAGAGAAGTGTCTTGGATCTTCCAGTTACCAATCCACAATTCAATTCAGAGCTTAATCTCAAAACTCTCTGTTCCTCCTGTTCCACAGTTTGACATGCTAGGAGATAGATCAGACATTGTTTCACTATGTCTTCAGATTCTTTCCCAAGCAAAGAAATCTACCCTAGTTCTTAGCTAAGAGTAAATAATCTCATAAAGAGTGATCCTTTACAAAGAACCAGGCTTGTGTTTGGCTGTTTCCACTCTGGACCCAGAGCCCAGTAGTGCTGTGGTGATATTCCTACTAATTTCTTTGCATCCTCACTCAATTTCTTAGCTGTGAAAATATAAATCTTCCTTTTTAAAATGACCACGATGCCTTTTTATGTTTTATCTTACATTAATTTTTATTTGAGGATAAGAACATACCAGAACATCAACTTCCTCAGCTGTTCTGGCTTAAAGTATGGATTTATTTTTAAATGGAAGATATTTTTATTCAGAAGTCAGAACTTGAAAATATTCAGAATAGTCTAATCCTTCATTTTCATGATGTTAATCTTCATTCCCTGAGCTGTTTTTCATAAGGAAGAGATGGGTCACTATTTAGCATTACTGAATCTCTCACTTCCCCACCAAATTGATATGTGCTCTCTTGATGTGTATGGTGGAGAAGATTTATTCCTGTTTCCACACACACTGTCAGGAAGAAAGGGGATCATTAGGAGGAAATTTTCATTTTTAAGAAAGGAATTACCATTTAGGGATTGTTTTAAATAAAACATGCTTTTTCTTTTTAAGAAAAAAAATCAACTTATTTGCTATCAGGGTAATGCTGACCCCAAAACTCAAAATGAGTTTTGGAAGAATCCTCTACTCTTCTATTTTTGTAAGAGTTTGAGAATGACTGGTATTAATTCTATTTTGAATGTTTGGTACAATTTACCAATAAAGCCCTCTGGACTCCTGTCTGTTGGAGGGCTTTTGATTACTCTTCAATCTCCTTGCCAGTAATTGGTCTGTTCAGATTTTCTTTTTTATCATGATTCAGTCTTGGTAGATTGTATGTTTCTAGAAATTTATTCATTTCTTCTAATTTATTCAACTTGTTGGCTTTCCAACTCCACTGAAAGTCCCTAGGTCATGATGTTACCACTATAATAAGCATTATAGTGGCCCTCACTTCATATTTGGTCTTCTCCAATCCATTCTCACAAAATAACTCAGATTACTGCACTTTTCTGCTTAAATCC
The DNA here is from genome assembly GCF_048418805.1 of Vulpes vulpes. NCBI lineage: Eukaryota > Metazoa > Chordata > Mammalia > Carnivora > Canidae > Vulpes > Vulpes vulpes. Next base: position 101,399,292 of record NC_132784.1, on the reverse strand, counting down.
CTCAAGGACTTTTTAGTGCTTTTAAAATAACATCCAAATTCCTTAAAAGACCATAAATCCTTGAATGCTGTAGCTGGTTTGAAATCTTCTATCCTCACTCTCCTCCAACAATGTAAATTTCCTACTCAACTCTATATCTTTGGAAAACTACATTCTAGTGTCACTTAGAAGCATATGAAAATCTTGGTCTCTCTTGATGTGATATTCTTTTCTCAGTTGTTTGCTTGGATGGCTCAATCAAATTTTTCAGATCTCAGGTCAAACGTCACCTCTTCAGAGAAGCCTTTCTTGATTACACTATCCAAATGAATTCTCCCTATTTTCTCTCTTATCACTTTATTCATTTCCTTTTATTTAATTCATTTTAAAATTTTATTTATTATTTATTTATTTATTTAGTTTTTTTTTATTGGAGTTCGATTTGCCAACATATAGTATAACACCCAGTGCTCATCCATCAAGTGCCCTCCTCAGTGCCCATCACCCAGTCACCCCATTCTCCCACCCTTTCCATTACCCCTTGTTCATTTCCCAGAGTTAGGAATCTCTCATGTTTTGTCACCCTCTCTGATTTTTCCCAATTCATTTTCTTAATAGGATTCAATACAACCTGAAACCAATCCAAATATTTGCTTATGTTTATGCTCTTAATCTCATCTAAAATATGAATTTCATGAGTCAAAATATTTATCTGTATTTTTCATTATTTCATTCTGAGAACTGATATAGTATCATCATGTAGTAGGTGCTTAATAAATACTTGCTGCTTTTCTTAAATTTTGAGGTTTCATAACACAAATATAATACTACACACTTCAGAATCACAGCAATGTCCTTTCAAGTACTTTTTTGAATTTTTAACTTTTGTCCTTGGAAAATTTATTTAACCAGTTTGAGCCTGATTCTTCATCTTGATTATATAGGTTAAAATAATGGTCAGTTATATTCATTGAATATTTTCCACGTGTAAGATATTCTGATAAAGACTTAAATGGAGAGGTACCTGGGTGGCTCAGTCAGTTGAGTGTCTGAGTCTTGATTTCGGTTCAAGTCATAATGTGGGTTCCATGCTGGGCATGGAGCCTGCTTCAGATTCTCTCTCCCTCTCCCTGTCTCTTCCCCCTCTGCTTTTGTACACATTTTCTCTCAAAACAAAACAAAACAAAACCAAAAAAACAAAGAAGTTAAATAGATTAAATTATTTTACCTGCTAAAATATTTTACCTGTTAAAATAATTTTATGAGCTAGACATTTTAACACTCCCATTTTTTAGACTGAGAAAACTCAGCCTAATGGTAACTTTCCCAAAGTTACACAGCTACCAGCCTTATTGCAGAGGACATGGTCTCAGAATGAAGTGTGATACGATTTGTAAAGCTGTAGTGTTGGTGGTTATTGTACTTATTATTGAGCCAAGGAACTATTCCTAAGACTGGAAACCATTTGAATTCAACTTTTTAAACAAAACCTGAGTTTTCATAGCCATGGAACATAAGATCTGGGGTCTTTTCTCTATTTTGCTGCATGCCTATTGTGAATCATCACAGTTGGTTTCCTGATATCAGATCAAGAACACTTTTTAGGTTGTATACCATCCCATAAAGCATAATTTGTAATTTTCACATCATTGCTTTAAGCAAATCTTTTGAAGTTCAATAAAATTCACATGATTATCAGATTTCATTTTCTCAGTTTTTTTTTGTTTGATTGACATCTTAAAAATCAATGGAAGAGCTCTCATTTCTGAAAAATGCACATACAATCATTACATCAAACAATCATTATATCTTCTCGGAGACTACATATCCCCATGAAAAATAAATCAGTTTAAAAATTAATGTCATGATTATTTTCACTATTTTTCAAAATATTTCATATTTTGGCTATATTTGTACCATTCAAATTATCCAAGCTTAAATTATTAAAATGATTACTGAAAAAAATAGTTGAGTCATTCTCTACTTTACTATTTCAGGTCAAAGATGTTTTCTGTGTCAGGTTAATTTTTTTCTCCTTTAATCTCTTACAGTAGTTTATTTAGATCACAGCTTGTCATAAGTCGGGGATTGTTTTTGTGTGTTGCTTATTTGTTTGTTTTGAATTTTACAACCCCCATTAAATTCTAAGCTCCTTACAGAAGAATGCTGCAGGAGTATAGACTAGCTGGATTATAAGGGAGTGCCCTGATGCTCATTATCTGATGGTCTCCCTCTCACAAACTCCTAAATGTCCATGGGTTTTCAAATTTTCCCTCAAAATAAAGCATGGAGGGTGTATAGTAATGAAACGTGGTTAATGAAAATCTATTTGGGGTCACATTCTGGTGCCATTATAGTCTCCCTGTGAAAGGCTCGCCTTTTGGGGAGTAAAAGCTACCATGTAGTAATGTAAAGTAACTGAACAGGTAATAGCAAACAATTGCAAGTAACATTCATAAGTATTTAACTGGCTTTCAATACAAGGAGTCAAGACTCCAGTCTTGACTTGGAGTCCACAGACTCCAGTCCTGCTCTAATTATTGCATTAGCCTCTGAATTATGAGCCCAGGTACATTGTGACTACCAGTGAAGTACAAGTACATGTGACTAACAGTGAAGGCAGCAACAGAAAGAATGTGAAACAACCTTAATTTATGAATGATCACTCTTTTCCCACTTATATGTTCTCCCCCAGGGAGAGCTGCAAGGACAATATTTTATCATTCGCCTATCAGTAACATTTGCTGACTATATCCCTGTACAATAAATAATTCTTCCTGTAATTACAGACTCAGATTTCTCCTCAAATAATTTGTACCTAAGGTCATACTTAACTGGAGATGACAACACTCGTGTATGCAGAACACCTCATGAATGACAGTGATGTAAAAATCCCAGTCCTACACCTGACTGCCACCACTTTAATGTACTGAGCATGTCCTTTATACAACATTAAGTATTTTATGTTACTTTCTTTAATAACAGAAAAAAAGTTGGTGAAATAGATACAGCTTTAACCCTGTTTTGCAAGTGAGCAAACTGAGGCTTTAGACAGCTTAAATGAGAGTAAGTTAATAAAACAGTGATAATTCCAGGTTCAGTCTGACCCCAAATTCTGGATACTTAAGTTTTAACCATTACTTGCAGTGCTTCTGTATTCTACACTGTAATAAATTGGGACTATAGAGATGTTTTTACTTTTCAGTATCTTTCAGACTTTTCTGAAATCATATAGTAATGCAATATAGTAACACGATATGTAGGGAAGTGAAATGAAGTGGTTTGGAAAAAGGAATGTCAATACTGTATAATCCACTATTCTGTAGGGGCAAAATGCCAGAGCTCCTTGTTGCCTTTTGGAATTAGTTTTTTTAATTTTATTTACTTATGATAGTCATACAGAGAGAGAGAGAGAGAGGCAGAGACATAGGCAGAGGGAGAAGCAGGCTCCATGCACTGGGAGCCCGATGTGGGATTTGATCCCGGGTCTTGAGGATCACGCCCTGGACCAAAGGCAGGCGCCAAACCGCTGCGCCACCCAGGGATCCCAGCCTTTTGGAATTATTATAAATACAGTATGTTTTCTTTTAATCTTTGCAATCTAATAGTATTCATTCTTTACCAACTTCAAACATTTTTATTCCAGTGCATGAACACATTTCCACTTTGCTGTCCCTGGGCTTTAACTCTTTTGCTCTTTATTTAACATCACAGTCTTTATTGAGGGCCTGAGCTAGGATGTGTTAGTCATTGTACATAGCACTAAGAATCATGGATGAATGAAATATTGCTTCTGTTTTCAGAAATATTATAGGCAATAGTGAAAAAATGACAGATCAACAGATATGTAGGATTGAATGAAAAGAAGTACTAGATCATAGATAACTGTATGTGATATCTTCATTCTGTGCTTCAAGAACCAGGCAAAGGAAACAGGAGGAGGAGGAGGAGCAGGTGAAGGACTCAGCAAAAGAATCAAAGCAAAGCTATTGCTTAAATTCAAATCATCATCAAAATGTAGGTCAAGTTTCACCTTCTCCACAATATTTTGTGACAGTTCCACTTGAAAGTAAACTTTCAATATTCTGAACTTTTCATAATATTTTAAATTTTGTGTTGGTTGGCATATATAATTGCTATGCATGACTTATTTTCTTGGCTAGATGGGAAAACATATGTTATACATTTATTTATTTCCTAGAGTAACAGCATGACTACATTAACTCAATAGCTGTCCAGTGCATATATTTTGATTAATGAAATAAAACTATAAATAGAATAAATATAATAATTGAATGCGTTATAGCACCATCTGTCAAATCTCAATATTCCTCAAACTCCCTCCCTGCTTCCCCAAAATGCTATTTTTATTATTCAGACTTTCAGAGATCTCATTGTCCTCCCCAGACCACCATTAGAGATGTTGTTGTATATTTTTAAAGTTTTTTTATATTTTAACTTGCGTTATATTGATCTTAGATTTATATGGGATACAATCTATCCACACATAATACATATCAATACAGGATATTATTAGCTAAATCTACATTTTAATTCTGTGTTTTGTTTGGTTGTTTGTTTTTAACCCCCTGGGATTCCTTCAAGTGTTCTGAAGATCGATGTATTCAGTGAATTGAATGAGGAACATTTTTCTTTTCCTAGGATGATGACACTAATTAAAGTCATAGCTTTTAATTGATGGCTTTTAAATCATCCTTATGTTTATTTCTAGATTTCCCTTTATGAATAGAACAAAGGAAATTATTTTCAGACTGGCAAATAACAGTAATGGTTTCAAGCACTCTACTTAGTGTTTGCTACGTATATTTATCATTTTCTGTGCATACTCACATACTATTTTACAGTTAATTACTTAGAACAGTAGGTTGCCCCTCCTCCAAGTAGAATAAAATAATTTTAATTTGCTTTCTAACTAGAAACAACTGCTAATAATATGGAAATTTAATGAACACAAGGCAAGATTTCTTTCATAGAAACTATTTCCATTATATTCACATCATATTCTTTAAAAACCACTACATTTTAGAGTTCTTTGGTAATGGAAGAAACAAGTCATCATAATTTCATGCAATCATGCTGTTTTTCTAAATAGTTTGTGGCTGTGACAGGTCATTTTTAATCCAGCTAGCTGTGTACATTATATTAATGTGAAAAACCCAAACTATAAATTTGCAAGCTCTTTGTGCTGAAATAACGTCTGTCCTAAAATAGCTTATTTCCTGATCCATCAGGAAAACAATTTTAATCAGTTTATTGTCTACATCAATGTTCATTAACAGCAGGACAGAGTTGGTTTTAAGTAAATACAGTGAACCATTCTTCAGTCCATTTTTTGCATTGGTTCCTAGAACATGTATAAGAATTAGGCAGTGAGTGCTTTGTCATAACATGGCCAAGCCTGGAGGAAAAGTGAAAGCTGAGGCATCTAACCAGGAGTAAGAACAATTCCAGACAAGAATTTGTAGGTATCTCTGATGGGAAGCTTATAGTGTCTGCCCTATTTGCTCATTGGTAAGAAAAACAAACAAACAAACAAACAAACAAACAAACAGGTGGGCATAATATACATGCCTTAGCCAGCAGTTTTGATAAGGAAAAACTTATTCCTGCAAATATTCTGGATCCTCACAGGTACATTATTTCACTTTTTTACCTGGAGTTGGGAAAACACAGAGCCATACACACACACACAATTCAAATTACCAACTCATATTAAAACTGTCCAATTAGTCTGTCTCCTTACGGTATTGCAAACTAAAGACACAGCTCTTGTTATTTTACATCCTTCTGTATCTAATTGCAGGGTCTATACTTAACAATAGTTGAGGATGAAAATACATTGGTAGATTCGAGATTAACTGAAACCAAGAAATCAGAGTAAAGAAAATTTCCCTCCATGGTGTTCAAAGAAGTGATGCTCAAGAGCTTCACTCATTCCCTGCGGTTCTTATCTCTGGGAATGTAGCATCACCGGTGGACTGAAATGAGCCAGGGCTCTTGAGCCACATCACCCCTGAGCCCTCTCACACATGTACTTCTTCCTCATCCCCTTCACAGAGATGAGGGCAGGTGCTCTGGGCACCAAGTATTTTCTTCAACATTCTTCAAACGTTCTTTAAACATTTTCAAGCCAGTATGTAATGTCAATCCATTGTAATTTATAGGAATGGACATTCATCTGACTTTAAATAAAAAAGAACAGTTCTAACTTTTATGTTCCTTTCAGTTCAGAGGATGACTGAAATAAGTAGGTGAACAATGGCTGTGCAAATCAAAGGTGGACCTACTTCCCCAAATCAATATCTTGATGTCAGAGACCTTCATTTTATTTATCAAAAATCTGAGACTGCCTCTGGACTGGCACAGGGTACCGATAATCAGAACATTTATTTGATACCATGTGTGCCTGGGAGTATGGAACACCAAATACATAGCTGAATAACTCAGCTGTAGGAAAAGGAAATATTTTCCAACATTGAACTTGCAGGAACAAAAGTATGGTTAAGCCCAGAACTTAAAGAAGAACTGAAGAACCAGGAGACAAAAGTTTAAAAGCTGCCTTAAGTTTTAAACCACAACTTTGATAACACATGGCCTGGACTACATATAAATAGCTTTCTTCTACTATTTTGAAGGAATATTGCAGAAAGGTTGTCTCTGTTACTATTGCTATGTCACAAAGCACCCAGAATATTAGTGGCATAGAATGTTCTTCATGTCATGCTCACAAATGATGGGTCAGGAAGTTGGACAGGATGAATTAGGAAGAGCAGAGGTGGCTGTCTGTCTTTAAGATGTATGGGGACTCAGGTGGGAATATTGGAGCCTGAGGGTCCCTTGCAGTTTAGAGGCTGGAGATGGACACCCATTCACTCACAGATGTAGCACCTGAGCTGGAACCATTAAATGGTGCACTCAGCCAGGGACACTTAGGGGTGGCTTTTCCTATGGATTGGGCTTCTCAAAGCATGACAATTGGCTGTACGGTCATACAGAAAGTGACGATTCCCAGAAAGCCAGGTGGAAGGCCTTTTCTGATCTATTGGTTACCAGGAAGTCAGGTCAGATTCAAGGAAAGGGGAGATAGAAGTTGCCTCAAAGTATTGGCACTCATGAGCACCTGAGTGGCTCAGTGGTTGAGAGTCTGACTTTGGCTCAGGTCATGATCCTGGGGTCCTGGGATCGAATCAGATTCCTTGCAGGGAGCCTGCTTCTCCCTCTGCATGTCTTTGCCTCTCTCTCTCCATGTCTCTCATGAACAAATAAATAGAATCTTAAAAAAAAAAAAAAAAAAGTATTGGCAGTGGTGATCTGTTTTCCATAATCAGCACGTAAACTAAATCAATAAAATCTCCCTTAATTACATTAAATTTGAAATGTAAACATTTTAATGCCTTCAATTAGAAAAGAAGTAAATAAAATTAAAATCACCAATAGTGAACATTTATAAACTGGAGTTTAAAAGATAATTTAAGACTACAGAGGGTCCCCATCTTACAATTATGATTGCAAGCTACAATTTTTCAATTTTATGGGTATGCAGAAGTGATATGTATTCAGTATAAATCATATTTTGAATTTTGATCTTTTCCCAGGCTGGTGATATGCTGTGCATTCCTCTCTTGCGCTTGATGCTGGACAATGACAGTGAGTGCCAGCTCCATCAGCCATGAGATCACAAGGGTAAACAACCAATACAACCCTTGTGTAGCCAGACAACCATTCTGATTGTCGCTTTCAGTACAGTACTTAACAAATTTCATGAGCTGGTCAACATTTATTACAAAAATAGGCTTTGTTTTAGATGATTTTACCCAATTCTAGGCTAATGATAATTATTCTGAGCACATTTAAGGCAGACTTGGCTAAGCTATGGTGTTTGATCTGTTAGGTGTATTTATATTTTCAACTTAGGATGGGTTTATAAGTATGTTAATTGAGGGAGATCTGTATTTAAAAGCGTTCGCTTTCTTTTTATATGATTCTTCAGATAACTTTTTCAAGAGTGACCTTGCTTCATTTCTGCTCTTAAGTAGCTCTCTAAACTTTGATCCAGTACTTTCTATTAACTCAAAATCTATGGGGCCATCTCAACAGTAGGATGATCTTCTGAACTGGATTATGAACAGCCCCGGTTTCTTGAATGTTAATAACCTCCCTACTTAGGATCTACATTAATAGTCTTTCTAACGGAGACGTGCCTTTCCACTTACAGACTTGAAAAGCTCCACTAATGTTTTTAGGAGCCAAAAGTCAGATGGGAAGAAATATATCATCAAGCGATTGCTGCCTTGAAATTGCCCAGTAGGATACAAGGTTTCTATGAAATTGTCTGAAGTTAATTGCACATTTTTATTCCCTTTTACAAAGAGAGGTAGTGATACCTACAGTAGGTTAATACTTCCACTTGAGAGCTAAATAAAAGGAAAATCTTTCTGAACTTAGCAAAGCACAGCAATTAATTTTGTCTGTTAGGATATAAATTAAATGTAAAGCTACTAGTTAAAAGCTGTTTTGAAAGCAAAAAGCTAGTTAGTCTTAAACCACAGTATGGTGCACACTGAACACCGGATAAAATGGGATCTCTTCATTACAGATTAAAATTTATCTACATCTCTGAATTTTATCGACACTTGTGAGTCTCCTTTCAAAGTCAACTGCTATGTGACACCTTTCCCATTAACTCCAGCTGGTGCTAATTTTCTTCTTTTACCCTCTTTTTGCAATATATATGTATGGCATTTCTCACACAACGTCTCCTGTCCTGGACATTGTGTGCCTATCATGCATTTCTTTTTTAACATTTAAATTGAATGTTGTAAGGCATAAAATACAGGAGTTGAGTGGTAAAAGCACTTTTTAAACTCATTTGAAATGAATAAGCATTGCAATTGGTGTACAGATAAAAAAAAACTTTATTGATTAAACAATGTTGTCTCTTTCCCAAAGCAGCTTGGGAAAGACTATGGTCAACTATCTCCTTGTCATGCTTATACCCACATATCTTCCTCTCCATATACAACTTATGTCTATATCTGCTATGGACTGAATATTTTTGTTCTCAAGTTCATATATTGAAGCTCTAATCCCCAGTGTGGTAGGATTTAGAGGTGAGGCCTTTTGGAGGTAATTAGGTCATAGAATGAAGCCCTCATGATGGGATTAATGTACTTCTAAAAAGAGGAGAAGACGTAAGATCTTTCTGCCATGTGAAGACACAGCAAGAAGGCAGCCATCTGCCAACCACGAAGAGTCCCCACCAGACATCCAATCTGCTGGCACATTTATCTTGGACTTTTCAGCCTCCACAACTGTGAGAAATAAATGTTTGTGCTTAAGCTACTCAGTCTATGGTATTCTGTTATAGCAATCCAAACTGATTGAGACAACATCTATATGTGTAAACACATATTTTATAACTTTTTTTGCTGAGTCTATACAAATATGGAATAAAACAGAATTATTTCTATAAATAAATGAGTAAAAATGTAGGTATGTGTACACCACTAGCCAAAGTACTTTTTAGTAAATTTTACATTCAATATAAACAATATATGTAGAGAGAGAGAGCTGTAATAAATACTTCAACTTGGCTAACTTTTCTCTTGTGTTGTCAGTTCAATGTTATTTTCCTTCATGCTCTAGCCATATGTTGGAAATTAGCCCCAAGCAAATTCTCTACATATCACTTCCTTTTATAATCTGAAATTCTCTACTACTCATTTGTATATAGTGCACTCAGATCTCATTAATTGTAAGATCCAAATTTTACTGCCTCTTTGCCTGCATTTATCAAATATGCAAAATCTTCTACTCTCCTAATATCTCAAAACTGTAACTTAATACACCCAGCTGGATGTTTTATCTATGTTCACGACCAAGTTTCCTACCAGGAGCCACTGACAGTGCATGCAGCTTTGCTTGGCATCATTACTTTTCCTGCCATTCTTCCAACCTTCTGAGGTTCTATGTCTTCCCTATTTATAGAGTGCAGTCTCTACTGGGCCCTTCTTAGACAAAATTAAGTACTATCTGTTGAGTATTCATTTTCTCTTAGTAAACGCCTTCTTGTTTTCCATTATATGAGTAGGTGTGACTTTGAAGGAGCCGATTTGTTTTCTGTGGCCAGACTTGGCCATGTGCTTTAGAGGTGGGAATCCTCTAAAGGGAAGCACATGGCCAAGTCTGGCCACAGAACACCACATGGCCCTGGACAAAGTGATACATTAATTTATAGGCAGGAGCATTAGTTCAGTCCTAATCCTGGGGCTTTGGCTAAAAATGTGGAGAAATACACCCTCATTTCACCTGGTCTTAAACTTGGGAGAATGATAGTCTGAATCTACTGCTGGTGACAGTAAGTAAAGCCAACCCTAAGGAAAGCAGAGACAGGGGATGCAGAAAGACTAGTTTTTTTAATATATTGTTTGATCCTGCAAAACAAATGGTGTACGAAAGCTTTTCAGCCACTGTATTTTTCAATTACATGTACCAAGTCTTTCTTCTTTTTTTTCTGCCTAAAGCTAATTTAAGTTAGGTTTTCTATGACTTACAAGTAAAATAATCCTAAAACTCAGTTACTATACTTTCATTGTTCTGCCATCATTCATCACATTCTGAGGATATCTTAGGGAAAGAGGGTGGGGGAAAGAATTCTTTCTGCATTGTTTAACTCTCAGAGTGTTGTTTATACTCTAAATTTATACAGACTTAGATAAGATAGTTACTTCAATTTTCTTTTTCAGTGCCTTCTGCTTCAGGGACCCAAATATGTATCCAAGAGCTAGATAGTTTTGAATTCCTTCTATGCACTAACAAGGGAGTTGGGGAACACTTTCAACACGGTGATTTTTCACTCCTTTGGATGAGTTCTCTCTTAAGGGCTCCTTGCTATCCATTGCAAATACCCTTCTGTTGGGCTCTCCTCTTGAGTTTGTTCAATTTACTCTAGATGTGCACTAGTTTTTAATTCTTAATAAGACAACTCCTTAGCTTCTGTTTTACTAGATATATTTGAATATCTCTCATATATTTAAGCTATGCTTTGTATCCATCTGTGTTCTTCTGCATGTGCTTTCCCTGCTATCAAAATCTCTTTCATTTTCTCTACTGCTCTGTATAAGCTAAATTAATTAAAATTAAATAGAATTAAAAATTCAATTCCTTAACTTATTTAGTGACATTTCAGGTAATCACCTGAACGATGAATGTAGTAGTCACCTACTACAGGTGACTAGTAGCTACAGTTCTGGACAACATAAATATAAAACATTTCTACCATTGCAGAGTCATATTGGATGAAACTCTTCTAGATCATGTTTCAGAACCTGGTTTCAAATACAAATTACATTTTAAAAATATTAATTTCTGAGTCACATCCCAAATACACTGACCCAGACTCTCCGGGTGTGAGTAGGGCCTTTGTTTTTTTGTTTTGTTTTTTGTTTTTTGTTTTGTTTTGTTTTTTAAGGAAAGTTGTTGCTAAGGATTTGAGGCTACTTCTGCTGAGCCTTTGGGAAAGATGTCAATTTCATGGCATAACCATCTTATCTCAGTTTTTACCTGCTCTGGAAATAAACCACCTTCTACTATTTATTATGCTGTGATTTCTAATGTCCCTGTCACTCTTCCCCCAGTATTCAATTTCAGCTGGAACCGAAATAAAAACTAAAATCTAAATATCATCAACTTCTTTTTTATATGCCAACTCAGTAATTACTTTGTGATCTTAAGTCACTTAACCTCCTGCATCATTTCTTCACACATAAATAAGTGGCAAGGGAAGATGAATTAAATTACCTTTAAAATTTAAACATCAATCATGTCTGCTTTAGCACCCTATTTCTTTTTCTTTTTTTTTTTAGCATCCTATTTCTTAAAAGATATCATATTCTACATTTTTTTCTTGAAAAAAATTCAAATTTAGTGGAAGGATTATTTTCATTAATATAAAGATTATTACTAGTGATTAATGTAGTGTGTTTCTTGAAGACACATGGCCCCAATTAGAGTAAAGGAAATGAGAGCAAATATAGAAGGGATAAAAAAACAAAAACAAAAACAAAAACAAAAACAAACAAACAAAAAAAAACAAAGGAGTGAGAGAGGAAGAAAATTAAAACAGAGAATTTTATCACATAATCTCTGCTTTCTTCTATCTTCCAGTTTCTAAATAACATCTATTTGAACGTTCATAATGAACAAAATAGATTTTTTTCTTCCTCTTAGAGATAATAACCTCAAAGGTGATCATTAGTAAGAGATAGGGTGATTTTGATGATTATATGTTGCATCTCATGTCTATCTTATCAGTTTTTATGTGCTTGGTTATTGAAATCAGTGTACACAGACAATTTGATAAAGAAAAACATAAGTATTGTAGGTTGAACCAAAGTCTTATAGGAAATGTGAAAAAATAGTAATAAAATATAGTGCATTTTTTTCCATTTAATATTGTATTTCTTACAGATTTTTCATTTTTAGGTATATAATGTTGCAATGCTAATTACCTGGATTTAGGCCAAACTTTGCAAGTTAAGAGCACAGACCTCTAAAAAACTGTCTTCACTTCAGATACCAGCTGCAAGCTTTGGGGTTGTCAGGCCACTCACACTTCTGACCAACATAAATTTGGAGTTTCCTATTATCGTTTCAGGTTTGATAATTTGCTGGAATGACTCACAGAACTCAAGGAAGCATTATACTTATGATTACAATTTTATTACAGCAAAAGGGGATACAAATCCAGACAAGCCAAAAGAAGAGATGCACAAGGTGAGGTCTAGGAGGGTACTAAATTTGAATCTCCCATATTCCCTTTTGTGGAGACAGGATCCCTCACCCTCTTGGCATATCATATGGCAATATGCATAGAGTATTGTTATCCAGGAAAGTTCACCTGAGCTCTGAGACTAGAGTTTTTATTGGGGTTTCATTACAAAGGTATGATTGATTCAATCATTGGCCATGTGACTGAATTCAATATTCATTCCCTCTTCTCTTCCCTGAAGGTCAGGCTGATATCACATGCTTCAAAGTCCCAACCTTCTAATCATATGACTTCTTTCTGGCATGGCAAGTTCCCATTCTGAGTCATCTAGCTAGCATAAACTTAGGTGTGGCCTGAAGAACCATCATCAATCTCACAAAGACACTCCTGTCACTCAGGAAATTCCAGGAATTTCCAAGGAAATTTTTGGAACCATGGACAAAAGTGAGTGAATATATAGCAGGTCAAATAGTGATCTTATCTAACTATTTCTCCATAAATTTTATTAGAACTTTTTTGATGGCAATTTACTTGAATGATAAACTAAACTATATAACTGATATTGTGTAATGTAAATTGTTATCAATAAACATTTCCACTTTAAGCAGTAAACTTATGCTTGAAAGTAGTGACGTAAATATTTAACATACAATCTTTGGGGGAAACAGTCCTGATTTGTGGCATTTGTCACTTTCTGTAGTACAAATGTCAAGTTACCAACCTGCCATTTCTAAATGTGAAGTTGGGAAAAGAGGTATAGGATACTTGCCAGCCTGAGGTGGCTCCAGCACTCCAGCCACTGCCTAAGAACATTATGCTATTGAAGATCTGATGCATATATTTGGATATACTTCAATGTTTTACTTAATCAAAGAGTATAAAGAATAGACATTAATTCATATGTATTTTAACTTAGCAATTTGTTTCCCAAAGAACAGTTTATGATTCAGTAGATTTTAACCAGTTATATAAGTTAATGTCACAGACACTGCTTCCCAGTGACAAGAGATGGAAAACAGCATCCACACTTTCCATCAAGTTTCTATTCCTGGAGTGCCTCAAACTTATGGCTGGTTTAGAGCTTGAATAACCCTGAGCTCTAGCTTCTAATTATTACTGGTATTTCTCCATATCATTGAAGGAATTTTTTCTATGACAATTATACTATTTGCATTTGTATCTATATTCTGGGGGTGGGAGGGGAATGCAGTATGTGGAAGTTTGCCAGCAAATGACTTTCCCTGGAATTTCAGATACTTCTGGATTAAAGTTTATAGAGGAGAGTGGGACAAGATGGTAGATAGACTGTTAGGATAGTATCGATGTAACTTTCTAACAATTATTTAATTTTTTTTCTTACTTCCAATTCCCTGCTGGTATCATTACTAATATTCCTTCTATACTGTTCTCTCTCTTCTAATCAAATCTTTTTTCTTTTTTTTTTTTTTGCCTAAAATAACTTATCCTGTCTACATTATTTATTCAGATTACTTTCAAGTTTTTTATGTTTACTTCTATGAGTGTGTGATTTTTAATGTTTATGCATCAACATAGCTAAACCCATAGCCCAGTTTTGAGTCAAATGTCAATATAGATATTAATGTGAAAGCATTTTTTAGATGTGATTAACATGTAAGTCAATAGATGTTGAATAAATCAGGTTACTCTCCAAAATGTGGGTGAGTCTAACTAAATCAGCTAAAAGCCTTAAGAGTAAACTGACAGGTCTTCTGAGTAAGATGGAATTCCACTGCCCAACTGCCTGTAGACTTGAGCTGTGACACCAGATCTTTCCTGGGTCTACTCACTGTCAGCAGCCTGCACCGCAGATTTTGAACTTGCCAGCCCCCACAATTATGGCCCAAGTACATGTATATCACACATCCCATTCTTCTGTTTTCCTGGAGAACTCTGACTAATCCAGTGTCCATGGTCATTTCTCATTTATTTCATTAGCAGTACAGCTATATAGATCCTTGAGGGCACAGATCAAATATAGAAGAGAAACCTATGTACATGTGGCTAATATTAACGATCAGACAATTAGGATCAAATTCATGACTTGTTTAAAAAGTCCTATCATTTTCTTTTTCCCTTTTTCCTGAAAACTTCTCATGTAAGAATAATCCATATACTATACTATGAATAGGGCACAAAATATGCCATTTAATCTAAATGCAGCATGGATATGTCAGGAACAACATGTATACAAAGTATATAAAGTCTATGGGGAAAAGACCCATTCTCCAAAATGATAAATGAATGCCACACATTCATTTAAGTGGTACAAGCACAATTTTCCATCCTTGATCAGTTCACTTGGATTATCTGAAGCACCTCATTGTCTGCCAGCTGTCAGACGTATTTTTAATTAGGCACTAATGAAGTAATATATGTATGTAAACCATTTAAATCTTGTTCCAGTTTGCAAGGACATCTGTGAGGTGGAAAGTGAGAATCCTTGATCTTTGCCAGACGTTACAAATTATAAAACTATAAAACATGAAACTCAGGTACTCAGAATGACTCCATTTAAAACAGGGGAGGGTGCTATTAAGAAGGTTAAAAAGGACATTTTGCTCGACTTAGTAAAAAATAAGAGGCTTCTTTTCCTTCAATTTTTCTCTGCAGCTACATTTTGGGGCTGCTTTATTGCTCAAGCATAATATATTTCTAAGTGTCTCTAAGTGTCCTGATTTGCTTGAAATTTAAACATTGAATAGAATTTTGGAAAAGTAAGTGTGCTTTTTTTGGGTTCAGTATATTCCAACAAATGTCCTTCTATAATTGTATATAACATTTGTACTTTGGCACAGAGAAGGAGGCAGCTATCATCCGAACTACCTTGCATGCAACAGATTCCAGCAGTGTTTTTGACTTATTTTTATCTATAAGATTACTTACAACTGCTGAGAGAAGTAGAGATAGAAAGAAAATCCCTTGGTAGTCATCTGTAGGTGTGAAATCAGCCATAATTATATGTTAGTTTGTTTACTTGTTTTTGTGGGAGGTGGAAGGAAAGCTCTAGTCCAACTGAGGTCATTGTTAAAAGCAGGAAATAAGGTATGCTATTTTTTTAAATCACTCCCTTATGATCTAATCTCTGCCACTTCTAGCTACTATTAGTTTATCTAGTTAGTTATTTTTATTTTCAGTAACTAATGATAACCTATTCACTTTTCCATTTGCTCTCTATAAAGCATCCCATTCCCATGTGTGGCCATGTTGCCAGTTCCCTATGATGTAGGAGACCAGCAACTGTGTGTGTGAGAGCAAAGCATTGCCAGGCTCTCATTGGTTAATTTTTGGGGTCCAGTCCAACTGGCAGTTAATAGTGTACCTTCAAAAAAGAGTTATAACTATATGCACATTTTAATGGAATACTTTAAATTTGAGTGCATAATCTTCTCAATTAAGAATCTTTGCCACATTTCAAAGACATTTAAAAGTAGATGTTACTGTTAACATCAAAACTCCTGTACCAAATTATCCTCAGCATAAATTGATCCACAGCTCCTCACAAGTTACAAAGACATCCCTGATCTCTGTCAGTTTATAATTCAAAATTTGCCCTACTTTTCTGCCAAATGAGTTTATGATGAGACTTGCATTTCCCCCTCCATCCATTCTTACCACCTTCTCTATTAGTTTTTCTTCCATTAGTAATGCTTTGCCCTTTCTTATATAGATTCCAAGCCTTTTTTATTATAAGCTATTATTAGTTCATTATTTGCAATAGGCCCTAAGAATGAAGCTAGAGAAGCAGAATTTGGTGTTTTGTGGGAGAGATTTGTGAATGTTGAACATTTACACATTTCCTATGTCAGGGGCTTTTAAGATGATCTTTGAAATAAAAACATACAATTAAAAATAAATTATTAAAATTGTTAATTGTAGATAATATATTCATGATTATAAAAATATATATTGTATCTGGTGTTAGGATTGATCACTGTGTCCTCTCCATTTACTTTAAAAAGGAGCTAGAAAAACTATTTGCTTTCAAAGCAGTATCAAAATATTTTTGTCAAAAGAAATCATAGTCCTCATTTAACAAGCGACTAAAGTAAGTTTAACATGCTGATGCTAAAGCAAAAATCATGCTAATTTGCTAATTCCTCTATGAATATCGAGTTACAATTGCAACATATTACTAATTTCAATATGACTTGAATATAACTTATCTTTTTTTGCAAAAATATATTTTAAGTGAAAAAATATATTAGGAGTATGCTCATATTTAAACTCTCTCTTCTTAAGAGAGATTGCTTTCTGCCCTCATTCCTTGCTCTTGCTCTTGCTCTTGATCTGATCTAAGAACTGTGCTCAGAATTTGATAATGGAAGAGAAAAGTACATGAGGAGACACAGGGTATTAAAATAGATGTGTGACTGATGAATGGATAAAGAAAATGTGAGATATATATATACATAATATATATATATATAATATATATAATGGAATATTACTCAGCCATTAAAAATGAAATCTTGACATTTGGATGAAGCTAGGGCATGATGCTAGGTGAAATAAGTCAGTCAGAGAAAAACACATACCATATGAGCTCATTCATGTGGCAATTAGTAAAGAAAACAGATGAACATAGGGGAAGGGGGAAAGAAAAAAAGGAGAGAGTGAAACAAGCCATAAGAACCTCTTAATGATAGAGAACAAACTTAGAGTTGATGGAGGGAGGTGGGTGCAGGATGGGCTAGATGGGTGATACGTATTAAGGAGGACACTTGTTTTGATGAGCACTGGGTGTTGTATATAAGGGATGAATCACTGAATTCTACTCCAGAAACTAATATTGCTCTGTATGTTAACTAAAATAATTTAAATTAAAAATAAAAAAATAAAAACAGACAAAAAAATAAAATAGATGGGGAAATGATCAAGAGATTAAATCATTATACATGATAAAATATTTTTATTTTGCATTGAGGCATGAATAAAACATGAATGTTTTATTATGTAAACTTTTATATATATTCATACATATTACATGTTTCTATGTATAACTTGTAATAAAATTATTTTTAAAAGGTTAAACAGAGACACCAGGGTGGCTCAGTTGGTTATGCATCTTCATTTAGCTCAGATCATGATTCCAGGGTCCTGGGATCCAGCCTGGGTCAGGCTCTCTGCCGAGAGGGGAGCCTGTTGCTCTCTCACCCCTTGCCCCTCTGTGCCACTTGAACTCTCTCTTACACACTCTCTATATATATCTCAAATAAATAAATAAATCTTTAGGAAAAATAAAGGTTATACAACATGAACTGTAAAAGCCTTTCCGGATTGAATAGAATCAACAGAGGTTGAAGTTAAAAAAATTCAAAGGTGAGGGATCCCTGGGTGGTGCAGCGATTTGGCGCCTGCCTTTGGCCCAGGGCGCGATCCTGGAGACCCGGGATCGAATCCCACGTCGGGCTCCCGGTGCATGGAGCCTGCTTCTCCCTCTGCCTGTGTCTCTGCCTCTCTCTCTATCTCTCTGTGACTATCATAAATAAATAAAAATTAAAAAAAAAATTCAAAGGTGAAACAACAAAAACTTATTACCTCTCTCTTATTTTTCTTCATTTATGTAAAGCATGTTCAAAACTGCAGCTAATAACAGGGATGCCTGGGTGGCTCAGTCAGTTACACATCTGACTCTTGATTTTGGCTCAGGTATGATCTCAGGGTCATGAGATCCTGCCTGCCTGAGGCTCTGAGCTCAGAGTGGAGTCTGCTTAAGATTCTCTTCCTCTGCCCAGCCCTTGACTCTCTCTCTCTCTCTCTGTCTCAAAGAAATAAAATATTTTTTAAGAAATTCAGTTAATATTATTTACATATAGTTATATGGTTATAGCATTGTATGAAAGAATCTAAAACATTCTATTGGAGAAAAGAAAAACATCAAAAATATTATTGGCTTTTCGAATGATGCCAATTTTTCTTTCCTGAATATATCTATTACGTGAATGCTATCCATCTCCCCACACTGAATCTGTTTTTCTTCATATAAACAGAGAGCATTTTAAAAGTGGGATCTAAAAGAATCTAGTATATTAAAAGCCAATGAAGATGCTTATATCTAAGAAATTATTCCAAAAATGTAGATATATGTAAGAACAAAAGACAGAACCAATAGCTTATTACGATATTTCTGTCACATTTAAGATTTGCTTACAGCAGTATTTACTTAACTTTGTATTGACAAACTCATCACAGCATTAAAAATTGCTACAAATAAAAAAAAATTGCTACAAATCATTGTCGCAGGGATATGAACATGGCTGGACTCGAAAAACTACTGGTAACATCAAAGCAGCTGATTGTTTCAGTGCCTGAGTTCATCTGAGGAACCACAGAAGATGTATTCATTATAGTCCACAACCCTCTGGCCAGAGTGTAACTGGGAAGTCACTTCAGCAGTTCTGTGTACTCTCAGCCTGTGTCTCTTATTTTCTATATAAAATACGACTTAATTAAGAAACTGCATTTGAAAGTAAACTTCAGAGTATCTGGTGACATTTAAAGTAGAAGTTATGGCTTAAAATAATGCTGGACAGTAGTTTTAATAATACATGCAGTATTCCTATGGAATGTGATGATTTTTAACACCGTTTAATAGGAAAGCTATAGTCTGGTTAGCACTTATAAATCTGTTGGTTTCTTTAATCAGTCTTGGGCCTGGAATTAACAAGCAATTCATGTGGCATTTGATGATAGAAACTTAAGAGCAGAATATATAATTCCATGAAGACACTCAGATATATCTTAAAGGAGAAAATTAAAGTTCGGAAGCAACATATTTATATAAAGGAAATTTGATAGCTGCTTGGCCTATCTTTCTCTATTCAAGTTTTCACAGACAATTAGAGCTTAGGAAAACCTCCATCTGTTTTGTTTACTGTTGTTGCTGTGGCCCTTCTTTAAATAAGAAATAAAAATAGTCCTGACGCATACTAAGAAAAGGCTTAGATGAATAATGAGGCATAATCTCCAGTTACTGGCTATGCTAATTAGCATATGACTTTAGGCAATCACTTCATTTATTTATACCTTAGTTTCCACACCTTTCTTAAAAGGAGATTATGCCACATAATCTACACAGTTTTCTCCACTTTTAAATTGCTAGGGATATATTTTTACACTGGAGCTTAACTTTTGGGCTGGAAAACAGATGATCATAGACCTGTGAAGGGCTGAGGAGATATTTCAAATTGATTATTTTAACTTTTATTGAAATGTTTCCTGGGTCTGGGTTAATGTGCCCACTCATTAAAATGTAGCATGACACTCTCTTTCCGATGTTAGAGGATAAAAGCATTTTCTACGAGTCCTTTACCATCTCAAGTGTCTATTGTCTATGACTCTGTCATAGATACATAGCAAATGCTAGTAGAGATGGCAATTAGTGATTCACACTGCAGAAGAGAGTACCCAAAAGGGTCTTTGATTCCTCCTCAATTTTACGGTTTAGTACTCTGCCAACAGTGGGACATAGACACCATGGATTTTGGATGATCTAAGGCAGCACATGAATAGATCACTAAAATTTACTGAGAAACAGAAAGAGACATAAGGGGAAAGATACTCTCATCAATTCCATTTATTGTTTTCTGATAAACTCAAATATAAAAGTCTCACTCTGAGCTAATATATTTTTAATATTTCTCTGCCATGTATTAAGCTCCATCTTTAATAGAGCTCCCCTTGGACTCAAAACATTTAGGAGTCAGCATTATTTTGTTGTCACTGAATTTATTGTTGTGATTAGTCTATTTATGTAAGAAGGTATTTGTTTTAATTTCTGAGAATTATATCATTTTATTTAAAAATAAACACATTTAGGGGCTTGTGGCTCAATCAGTGAAGCATCCAACTCTTTTTCTTAATTTTTATTTTTTTAATAAATTTATTTTTTATTGGTGTTTGATTTGTCAACATACAGAATAACATCCAGTGCTCATCCTATCAAGTGCCCCCCTCAGTGCCTGCCAACCAGTCACCCCCACCCCCTGCCCACCTCCCCTTCCACCACCCCTAGTTCGTTTCCCAGAGTTAGGAGGCTTTCATGTTCTGTCTCCCTTTCTAATATTTCCCACTTATTTTTTCTCTTTTCCCCTTTATTCCCTTTCACTATTTTTTATATTCCCCAAATGAATGAGACCATATAATGTTTGTCCTTCTCCAGTTGACTTACTTCACTCAGCATAATACCCTCCAGTTCCAACCACATTGAAGCAAATGGTGGGTATTTGTCATTTCTAATGGCTGAGTAATATTCCATTGTATACATAAACCACATCTTTATCCATTCATCTTTCAATGGACACCAAGGCTCCTTCCACAGTTTGGCTATTGTGGACATTGCTGCTATAAACATGGGGGTGCAGGTGTCCCGGCATTTCACTGCATCTGTATCATTGGGGCAAATCCCCAACAGTGCAATTGCTGGGTCATAGGGCAGGTCTATTTTTAACTCTTTGAGGAACCTCCACACAGTTTTCCAGAGTGGCTGCACCAGTTCACATTCCCACCAACAGTGCAAGAGGGTTCCCCTTTCTCTGCATCCCCTCCAACATTTGTGGTTTCCTGCTTTGTTAATTTTCCCCATTCTCACTAGTGTGAGGTGGCATCTCATTGTGCTTTTGATTTGTATTTCCCTGATGGCCAGTGATGCAGAGCATTTTCTCATGTGCTTGTTGGCCATGTCTATGTCTTCCTCTGTGAGATTTCTCTTCATGTCTTTTGCCCATTTCATGATTGGATTGTTTGTTTCTTTGGTGTTGAGTTTAAGAAGTTCTTTATAGATCTTGGAAACTAGCCCTTTATCTGATACGTCATTTGCAAATATCTTCTCCCATGCTGTAGGTTGTCTTTTCGTTTTGTTGACTGTATCCTTTGCTGTGCAAAAGCTTCTTATCTTGATGAAGTCCCAATAGTTCATTTTTGCTTTTGTTTCATTTGCCTTTGTGGATGTATCTTGCAAGAAGTTACTGTGGCCTAGTTCAAAAAGGGTGTTGCCTGTGTTCTCCTCTAGGATTTTGATGGAATCCTGTCTCACATTTAGATCTTTCATCCATTTTGAGTTTATCTTTGTAGTGTAAGAGAATGGTCTAGTTTCATTCTTCTGCACGTGGCTGTCCAACTTTCCCAGCACCATTTATTGAAGACTGTCTTTTTTCCAGTGGATAGTCTTTCCTGCTTAGTCAAATATTAATTGACCATAGAGTTGAGGGTCCACTTCTGGATTCTGGATTCTGTTCCATTGATCTATGTGTCCGTTTTTGTGCCAGTACCACACTCTTGATGACCACAGCTTTGTAGTACAACCTGAAATCTGGCATTGTGATGCCCCCAGCTATGGTTTTCTTTTTTAAAATTCCCCTGGCTGTTTGGGGTCTTTTCTGATTCCACACAAAACTTAAAATAATTTGTTCCAACTTTCTGAAGAAAGTCCATGGTATTTTGATAGGGATTGCATTAAACGTGTAAATTGCCCTGGGTAACATTGACATTTTCACAATATTAATTCTGCCAATCCATGAGCATGGAATATTTTTCCATCTCTTTGTGTCTTCCTCAATTTCTTTCAGAAGTGTTCTATAGTTTTTAGGGTATAGATCCATTATCTCTTGGTTAGGTTTATTCCTAGGTATCTTATGCTTTTGGGTGCAATTGTAAATGGGATTGACTCCTTAATTTCTCTTTCTTCAGTCCCATTGTTAGTGTATAGAAATGCCACTGACTTCTGGGCATTGATTTTGTATCCTGCCACACTGCCAAATTGCTGTATGAGTTCTAGCAATCTTGGGGTGGAGTCTTGGGTTTTCTACGTAGAGTATCATGTCATCAGCAAAGAGGAAGAGTTTGACTTCTTCTTTGCCGATTTGAATGCCTTTTATGTCTTTTTGTTGTCTGATTGCTAAGGCTAGGACTTCTAGTACTATGTTGAATAGCAGTGGTGAGAGTGGACATCCCTGTCTTGTTCCTGATCTTAGGGGAAAGGCTCCTAGTGCTTCCCCATTGAGAATGATATTTGCTGTGGGCTTTTCGTAGATGGATTTACTTAAAGGATCTATCCAACAAGAGGACTTTACAATTATCAATATAGATGCCCTGAATGTGGGAGCTGCCAAATATATCAATCAATTAATAACCAAAGTTAAGACATACATAGATAATAATACACTCATACTTGGTGACTTCAATCTAGCACTTTCTTCACTTGATAGGTCTTCTAAGCACAACATCTCCAAAGAAACAAGAGCTTTAAATGATACACTGGACCAGATGGATTTCACAGATATCTATAGAACTTTACGTCCAAATGCAAATGAATACACATTCTTCTCAAGTGCACATGGAACTGTCTCCAGAATAGACCACATTCTGGGTCACAAATCGGGTCTGAACCAATACTAAAAGATTGGGATCGTCCCCTGCATATTCTCAGACCATAATATCTTGAAATTAGAACTAAATCACAACAAGAAGTTTGGAAGGACCTCAAACACATGGAGGTTAAGGACCATCCTGCTAAAAGATGGGTCAACCAGAAAATTAAGGAAGAATTAAAAAGATTCATGGAAACTAATGAGAATGAAGATACAACCATTCAAAATCTTTGGGATGCAGCAAAAGCGGTCCTGAGGGGGAAATACATCGCAATACAAGCATCCATCCAAAAACTGGAAAGAACTCAAATACAAAAGCTAACCTTACACCTAAAGGACCTAAAGAAAAAGCAGCAAATAGATCCTACACCCAGCAGAAGAAGAGAGTTAATAAATATTCGAGCAGAACTCAATGAAATAGAGACCGGAAGAACTGTGAAACAGATCAACAAAACCAAGAGTTGGTTCTTTGAAAGAATTAATAAGATAGATAAACCATTAGCCAGCCTTATTAAAAAGAAGATAGAGAAGACTCTAATAAAATCATGAATGAGAAAGGAGAGATCACTACCAACACCAAGAAAATATAAATGATTTAAAAAACATAATAGGAACAGCTGTACGCCAATAAATTAGGCAATCTAGAAAAATGGACACATTTCTGGAAAACCACAAACTACCAAAACTGGAACAGGAAGAAATAGAAAACTTGAACAGGCCAATAACCAGGGAGGAAATTGAAGCAGTCATCAAAAACCTCCCAAGACACAAAAGGCCAGGGCCAGAGGGCTTCCCTGGGGAATTCTATCAAATATTTAAAGAAGAAACCATACCTATTCTAACCATACCTATTCTACTAAAGCTGTTTAGAAAGATAGAAAGAGATGGAGTACTTCCAAATTCGTTCTATGAGGCCAGCATCACCTTAATTCCAAAACCAGACAAAGACCCCACCAAAAAGGAGAATTATAGACCTATATCCCTGATGAACGTGGATGCAAAAATTCTCAACAAGATACTAACCAATAAGAAACAATAGTACATTAAGAAGATTTATCACCATGACCAAGTAGGATTTATCCCCAGGATGCAAGGCTGGTTCAACACTTGTAAAACAATCAATGTGATTCATCATATCAGCAAGAGAAAAAACAAGAACCATATGATCTTTTCAATAGATGCAGAGAAAGCATTTGATAAAATACAGTATCCATTCCTGATCAAAACTCTTCAGAGTGTAGGGATAGAGGGAACATTCCTCTACATCTTAAAAGCCATCTACGAAAAGCATCCAACTCTTGATTTCAGTTCAAGTCATGATCTCAGGGTGGTGAGATGGAACCCTGCATTAGGCTCCATCCTGGGACCAGAGTCTGCTCAAGATTCTCTTTCTCCCTCTGCCTCTGCCCCTTTTCCCCTCAACCCCAACTTGAGCTCTGTCTCTTAAAAAAAAAATAAATAAATAAAGTAAACATGTTTAACTAAAATACTAAAAACATTAGTAAATAGAATAAGATGTTTTACATAAATAGTAAATAATACAGGTCATATGTGGATATAGCAAAATATTGATGGCATTATGTAAAAGATGAAAGTTTATGAACTACAAATTTATGGAAAAAAATCACAAACTGAAATGAAAGAGAGGAAGAGTAAAGCTCCTCTCCTAATTTTACCATAGGTAACTGAACAAGTTGTTGAAACATTCTAAGACTCCATTTCCTCAGTAATTTAGAGACTATGATATTGGTTCTTCATTGTTTTGAGGATGAAAGCTGATGTGAAGTAAAGTGTCTGTGGACTGGCGGTGCTGAAAAATGTCAGGTTTTTCTCCCATATTAGACAGGAATGGACCACTAGGCTCACTAGGATGAATCAATATAGAGTCAAACAGTTCGAATATCAGGAGAACTATATATAGCACAGAGGAATTAAAACTTTATCCTTATTTTAATCTTATTTTAATCTTTTGATTATTTAGTAGTAAATAAGTAGTAAATAAGTATATAAATAAATAAATAAGTATATAAGTATATAAACAAATAAGATGGAGCAAAAATTCATTACTGACAAAAAAGGGAAAATATGAAACACAGGAAGGGAAAATAAACTGACTTTTATAGTAAAAAAATAAATAAATATAAAGGACTACATATTTAATAAGAATATATTCATAGATCCTTACCTTATACATCATTTAAATAGCAGAAACGATAAATATTTGTGCATAGAACTTAAATTTCACACTGCCATATTGTCACTGTCAATGACAGTGAAGTAAAATGCAAGAGTAAAAATGAACATTACAAATACACCACAGTAGTATAAATTCTGTAAGGAGGACAGTGGAAATAGCAGGTTGTATTAAGAAGGAGAAAGAAGAAAGTGTGGGCACATGTAGCAAAATATTAAGTAAGAGTCCTGACTTTTGGTTTAACAGATTTTAAATATTTACCTGGATTATTAAACACGTAAATATGTCTTCCAAATGTTTCAGTTTAAGAATAGTAGGTGGTAGGTGATTAAGTGGTTGATCAGCAATGCCTATTACCAACCACTTTTTTTCCTGTTATTAATATCATACTGACTTAATTTTTCCTCATCATCTCTATTAGAAGATAGACATGAGGAAGCAAGGGGGAATTAACTTCCATAAGGTTTGCAGATAATCTTTGGGCTTGCTTTCATTCATGTTATTAAAGCTAATCATGTTAAATATAGTTTTCTCCGTGAGAATGGATTTTTAATAACTTTGTCTTCATAATTAATCCTCTTTGAATATACTGTTACGGTATGACTTTCTTTTAATCTAGGTGTAAGTTCTCATTTGGTTTTCCATTTTTTCCTCTTGTTATAAAGCTGTTCAAAAATAAAAACAATAAATTGGTCCCATAAAGGGCATCTCAGGTGTGGTGCAAAGTTTTGCATGTCCAGAAATCTGGTTCAACCAGTTTGACAAAGTTGATCAGTCTCTGGGGGACTGAGAAACACTAATCTAATCCAAAAGTTTGGCAAATCAGAATGGCAATTATTAACTTTAAAGAAAAGCTACTGGGATCCCTGGGTGGTGCAGCGGTTTGGCGCCTGCCTTTGGCCCAGGGCGTGATCCTGGAGACCCAGGATTGAATCCCACATCAGGCTCCCAGTGCATGGAACCTGCTTCTCCCTCTGCCTATGTCTCTGCCTCTCTCTCTCTCTCTCTCTCTCTCTGTGACTATTATAAATAAATTTTAAAAAAATTAACAAAAAAAAGAAAAGCTACCTTCACATCAATCTAACTCTAGAAATTATTAAGGAAACTTCCTTTCCATTATCAATCTACCTGTAGCTCAGAGTAACTAGAAATTCACCAGTTACTTGTAATTGCAAGCAGAAAATGTAGCAAAGGGAACTACAACTGTAGTAGGCAAAATAATACATAAATACATCAAATTTATTCTTTATGTTAGAAAAAGAACTGAGAAATTCTCCTAATCCATAATCTTTTAAAATTAACAAAACTGGGGACACCTGGGTAGCTCAGTCAGTTAAGCATCTGACCCTTAATATCAGCTCAGCTCATGATCTCAGGATCAGGTTATGGAGCCCCACATTGGGCTCCATGCTCAGTAGGGTGTCTGCTTGAGATTTTCTCTCTCCCTCTCCTTTTGCTCCTCCCCAACTCTTGCATGCGCTCTCTCTAAAATAAATAAATAAATCTTTAAGAAAAATTAACAAAACTTAGTGTATCACTCATATCCAAATTGATACAACAATATCTGAAGTTATGGTACATCCAAGAATATTGACTGATGTACTATAATGGTCCCAATAACAATATAATATTTTTAAACTACTTCAAAAATATATATATATGAGTGACTTACATATATATATGTATATATTTCACAAATATATATATATATTTCACAATGATTGAGGCACATGTAGCAAAATATTAGACTTCTATATAGACTTCCATAATATATAGACTTCTATAATGTACCTTCATGCTAGCATGAAATATTTTTTCATGATGTCTCATATGAGCCTATATATATATATATATATGTATATATATATATATATATATAGCTCACCTCAATCATTGTGAACTTGTACTTTCCTTTGCTTTATTTTTTTAAAACTTAAACTTTTTAAAAGAAGTTTTAGGTTTACAATAAAACTTGATAAAATAAAAATTTGAGACAATTAAACTTTGCTATATAGCCCCTGCTCCCACACACGCATAGCCTCCCTCTTTATCAACATCACTTACTGGAATGGTACATTTTTACCAAGGCTAAACCTACATTGGCACATCATAATTACTAAAGTCCATAGTTTACCTAAAGGTTCACTCTTGGTGTTGCATTTAATAGGTTTGGACAATTGATAATGATGTATATACACCACTATAATATTAAATAGGCTGTTTTATTGCCCTCAAAATGCTCCGTGCTCTGCCAATCCATCTCCCCCCACCTCCTCCAGCAACCTCTGATCCTTTTATCATCTTCAGTTTTGCCTTTTCCAGCATGTCATGGAGTTGTCATATAGTATTTGGGCTTTTCAGATTGGCTTCTTTCACTTAGCAATATGCATTTAATATTCTTTCATGTTATTTCAGGTTTGGTGGCTTATTTCCTTTTTAGTATAATATTCTTCTGTCTGCACATACTACAGTTTATCCATTTACCTATTTAGGAACATCTTGGTTGCTTCCAAGTTTTCGCAGTTATGAATAACACTACTGGTAACATCTATGTGCAGATTTTCACGTGGATACAAGTTTTCAAGGAGTGCGATGGATCATATGGTAGGAGGAGGTTTAGTTTTTTAAGAAAACACAAGACTGTCTTCCAAGGTGGCTGTACCATTTTGTACCCACCAGCAATAGATAAGAGTTCCTGTTTTTCCACATCCTGCCGGCATTTGATGTCAGTATTCTGGATTTTGGCCATTCTAATAGGTATGGAGTGTATCTCATCTTTGTTTTAGTATGAATGTCCCTGGCCTGTGATGTGGCATATATTTTCATATGTGCTTTAATTTTTAAAAGTGACTTAATTTTATTCTTGAAAACTGGAGAAATAACCTAATGTGGAAACTACACAAACTTAGCTATTATACTTAATGTGCAGGTGACTATCAAAGTTGAATTTAATTATTATTGATGCATTTGGAATATTACAGATTCAGGGCATTTGTGTCTGTTCAGTAAAATGACAGATGAGTAACACTATATGACACCTAAGCATTATTAAAAACAAATAAAAAGCCTAAAATATATTTCTGTAGTACTAAAGCCCAAGTTCCCTGTGAAAACATGTTATTTAAGTGCAGTGGTTTTTATTGTAAATAACCTTCCATATTGAGACTCCCTGAATTCTCCAGTGTTTGGTCAGTTATAAAACAGAGCTCCTATTGACAGCGGAGTTTCTGTATAGGCACTCATTTATAACCTCCAAAATTCTAGTTATCTAACAAACACAATTGAAAGACCAAATAAATACCAATTTTTCCACAGTTGAATGATTGTCACTGTTGTTCCATCTACAGAGCCTGTTTATGACAGAACCAGTTATGCACAGTGGATTGGAGGAAGAAATCATGGAGAGACAGGGAGAGATCGGTAGAGAAGAGGGAAACAGAGAGATAAAGAGAAAGAGGGAAAGACTGGCGGGGGAGATGGAGAGAGAGAGGAAGGTTGAAAAAGAGAGACAGAGAATATAGCATAATTAGGAAACCATATGTTTTCTTGCTGCCCTATTTTTTCTCGTACTTTAAAATATTCTCTTGAGTTCAATTATCCTAACCTAGGCTCACAGCAGGTAGAATTTGAAAAATATTTATAAAAAGAGAATGAGCTTCACTGAGATCTCACAGCACTAAAAAATAAAACAAGTTAGCCAAGAAATATTGATATAGTTGGAGAAATATAAAAAAAGGATATCTTTGTGTTTTTTTTAAAATAAATGCACTGTTTGTAAATTTTAGCACTATTCAGACTAAAAAGCATTATTTCTACAAGAGGAAACATGTATTAATACATTGATATACAGCTTTTTAGGACTATCTGATCTTTAAATTCTAATGGCTTCACTACATATAAAATATTGGAATTATGATGTATACAATTTGATCAAAAGTATAGGCGCTCTCTATAAAAAGGAGCTCACATGAAGTTATTAACACTATAATGAAACACCCAGAATGCTGCTAACAACAAAAATTAATTTGACAAAAGGCAAATATGTTTGGAACCATTCCAAGATTGATTTGTAACTTAAACAAATATAAACACTATTCGCTTTGTGAGATGACTCTTGTTTATTTTTTCAATATCCACCTTTGCCAATTACTATAAATTCAGTAGCTCCAAATACAATATTTCAACAGAATTCCAGTCCTGATTTCCAAACATCTATTTACTATTTCCACTCCAGCACTTGGTTGAAATCATCAGACTTCAGGAGTCCAAAACTGAAGTGATCTTTCATTTCAATGTAGTATTATTATTGCTTCAGCTTCATTAATATTATTTACATTTCCCAGCACTGGAGATTTTTTCTTGTTCCAGGTATGTAAATGTCATGAAGTCTTATGAAATACAATGTCTCTCAAACATTGTATCTCCTTAATTTTACTCTAATTGAGTAAAGTCATTATAATGTCTTACCTAACAGACCAAGTTGTTCATAGTATTTCCAATCTCCTCATGTTTTACTCAGCATTATAGATTTCTATAATGTACCTTCATGCTAGCATGAAATATTTTTTTTCCTGACGTTTCATATGAGCCTTATAACTGAGCAAATGGTTTCTCTTTACTATCCATCTCCCCTCCATCATCAAGGACATCCCTGAGCTACCTCCCACACTCACCTTTCATTGTATTCCCACCCTCATCATCATAAAAACCATTGGCGATCCTATTCCTCTCCCCTTTTTCAGACTCTCAGACTACAAAAACAGCACCCATTCCCCCAAAATTAGATCAGATTTCTTTTCAAAGATTTCCCTATTTCCTTCATTCACTTATGCATTTACTTGTTTATGCAGACAACACATATTCATTGAGTCCCTAACTCTGATGACCCAGACTGACATGCTGCTGTCCTGAATGGGCTGACTGCTGAGGATTAAAATCTTCCTTTTCCAATCTCCTTTGTATACACCGATTTCTTCCTGCTGAAGACCACTGCACATATTCTATAGCTTGGGTTTCTATTTTGTCTCACGTGTTAATGGCTTAAAGCTCTTCTGCAAGCTTGAAATCAGTGCTGGAACAGACCATATGACTTACAAATTTTGGGTGCACCAAATAGCCCAGAGTCCAGTACACTGCTAATACATGGTACCGTCACAAATACTTCTGATTTAATTATTTGGTCAGAGTGTCCCCCAATTCTTAAAAACAGATTTGTCTGTATGTTTCAGTAGATCATAATGACAATGGTCTAGTGACTCTCTGATATGTTATTTCAAACATCAGTAGTACCTCTATTTTTTATGAGCTAATATATCGGAGAAAAACAATGGCCATAGTTTAAAAGGGCAATGCAAGGGCGCTATGACAAGTCTGGCAAGATAATTTTCTTCAAAAGTTTTCCTTAATGTTCCTCTCCTCCGGTTTTAAATTCAAAAAGACAAAAGCAGCATTAGAGTCAATTTCCTTAAGTATCAAGTAATCTGTATTTTGCAAAACTGATTATTGTAGAGCACAATGAAAAAAAGAAAAAAAGGATATTTCAGCGATCAAAGCCTCTCCAGGGACAGGTTAGAGGAATTGAAGATCATAACAGATGTTTTCAGCTATCTAGTTAGCTAGGGCTATGATGCAAATAATTGTTACTGCCATTATCTTTGAAACCAGCTGTCTGATGTCCCTACGAGAGACAACAAAATAATAATAATAATGGTATAGATGATTTTCAAGCCTATTGCTGAGTTACAACTTAATACTGATTTTTGTCTGTAATAACAGCTGATAGGCACATGAAAATGTTGAGACCAGAAACACTTTTTTTTTTCTCAATTTCATAGAATATCATTTACAATTAAGGCCTAATTTATTATTAGTAATGGCTTTTACTGTCACAATATGCTAATAAGATTATAGAAATAGAAATAGAGAAGTGAGGATCTCTCTAGAATTTCTCTGTCAACTGATTTGAGCTTGAAAAACTGTTAAATTAATTGCATGGCATGTTTATCCAGAATTTCCTCTGTGGAGGGAGTGGAGTGCCTGGCAGTGTTTTTGTTACTCTGATATTGAGGCTATGCTCAGAAAAAGAATAAGGCTTTTTTAGTGGGGTTTCTTCAGGGGCTCAATTCATTTTGAACATGGCACATTGCCTTCTAGCTAGCATGTTAACTGGCCAGAATTTAACGTAGCAGGTTGACTGCCAAAGGACAAAGGATTCCAATGGCATAAAGGTGTTCACAAATGCCTGACAAAGTATTATCTCATAAAGTTAATTGGAAGACAAACTTGTATTTTAAACAGGTTTGCAATACGCTGGTTTGCTTTACAGTATATATTAAATTATAATCTATAAGCAGATTAGTTTTTGTTTGTTTTAAAAACTGATACTATTTTAGATACAGTAATATTTTTAAAAATGACGAATGTAAACAATCACCAACTAATTAGCTCAGTATGTAAAGCTACCTTTTAACGTGTTGCTTTTTCTTATATTTACATGTGCTTGTAAGTAAAGACATGTAGTTTCCAAAATTATTTTTAAATCTTTCAATATAAGAGGTATGAAAACAAAATTGATAAAATACCAAAAGCAGTGCAGCAAATAATGATGTGTGCTTTCTGTAAGTTTCAATCGATAGTCATGGAAAATGCAAACAGTGACAACTCAATATATATAAAGATAGAAATCCAAAATTTGAAGGAACTTAACAGATCATCTCATGAAAAAGTCGGTTTATGACTTTGTAAATACAACATAATGGCAAGTAGTATTTTTGCCTTTGCTTGAACTCCTTCATTGACAGGGAACTCATTATCTCCTTACTGAAACTTTTGTATTGTTGGGTCACTCCAGTTATTGAAAAGGTTTATTTTCATGGATATTATTTATCACTTCTTTTTCACAATTTCTGAAACATTTCTCCTACTTGAAAAAAGTCATTCTTCTGATAGTCATTCTTGTGTGCTAATTTTTGAATTTCCTCTAGTGAGTATTAGAAATACCAGAATAGGTATAAAATATGTGCCTGCAAAGAGTATCTGGCTTCACAAAATCTACTAGGTTTACACTAAGTATATGAGTCTCAATTAGAGCCTGAGACAATTTCCCACATTTTGTAGAGGAGAGCTAGAGTCATCAGTAAGTTACAGTGCAAACAAGTAAACCTCCTTGCACCCTTTCCGCAGTGTGGTGGAGGGGCTTCCGTGCAGCAGGAAAAGTGTTACCCAGGTGCTCAAGAGACAGATCTGTAGTTTTATTTCTGGCAATAGTTCTGCTACGTGTTATATTATTAGTCATTAGCTAATAATATGCCTCTGGACAAATAACCTAATTTCTCTGAAATTAGTTTTCTTAAAAAGACTACATAACCAACAAGATTTTTATGACAATATTATATAATAATATTAGTATAATAATGCTACTATATTGGCATAATATACT
This sequence comes from Vulpes vulpes, assembly GCF_048418805.1. Classification (NCBI taxonomy): domain Eukaryota; kingdom Metazoa; phylum Chordata; class Mammalia; order Carnivora; family Canidae; genus Vulpes; species Vulpes vulpes. The sequence continues at coordinate 101,366,503 of NC_132784.1, read as the reverse complement.
ATATAAAATGATGCCTACAGATACTATCACAAAATATTTGTAACTGGAAACATCTGTTTTGCTATTTCCTATAATTCACTTTAAGGTAAGACTTTACAACAAACTTCAAGTATTTTTTTTTCTTTTTTGAAGAAAAAAAGAATTTCTTTTGAATAAGAAGACTTGAGCTGATATTATAACTGGAACTCAGTGATGGGAATGCTCTCTACATATTTCAGAGGTATATTTCATGTTAGTATTTCCTTTCATAGTAGTCGATAAGATTAAAGAACAAATATAACTGGATATTTAGCATGATGAAGTAGGAATGAAGCATGTGTCATCAGAACATTTGGGTTTTTCTCTCAGGTCTGCCAGTTACTAACCAAATAACCCAAATCTATTAAGCCTGTGTCCTATGAATGGAAAGGTTTTTAAAAAGTTGAAAGGAAAACATGAATATTCAATTTATAAGAAAGCATCACCTAATAAATTATTTCAAAGATTTCAAGGGAATTTTTCTTTTTATTAGATCTATCTGAAATAACTTTATCTCACAATTTATGGTAGTAAACATTCAATAACTAATTTTAATGTATATATAAACTGTGTATGTATATACACACATGCTATAAATGTATATGTACAATATTACTCAAATGTATATCTCTCTCCCTATATATTTTATTGTTGTACTATAATACATCTAATTTTATATATTACATATATTCAAATTAAATAATCTAAATAATGAAATAAATCCAATAATGAAACAATTCACTTCACTCATAGTATTTTAATGAAAATAATGTGGAATGGTTAGCACAGCAGATGAACTTAGGTTCAGGCCAAGAAAATTCTGGAAGCATGGAAAGTGAAGAGAATTAGTTATTTGCTCAGTTGGATGAGGAGGTAGTGGTGAGGGTGTCTGTGTATCTGTAATGTGGCATTCGTTAATTCTGTATTTGATGCTTATTGCTCAGTCATGCTATTGTTTCTCTAAAACATGTGTACACATTGCCTCAAGCTATATAAAGTATTATGATTACTTATCTTAAATGTATTTAAAACCAAAAATCTTGTGGTGGCTGTTGTCATGCTGACATGAAGTTTCTCCAGAGCCTCCAAGAAATAAAGCAATTTGTTAAAAATCTCTTCTGTGGGTATTTTAATATATTTATACATCCTAATTGAACTCCCAAACCATACAAAATAAAACCCCAATGCTCTTTCCCATAAGACACAAACATACAAGATATTAAAAGATATAGCAATGTTATAGCTTCTTCAATTAGGAAACATCTTGATTCTAATAAATGTTAGAAGAGAAAAGCTTTGCCACTTGGATATTTTCCAAACTCATTTATACTCAATTAAGAACTTTATTTTTAATCTACAGAACCATTCAAATCAGTAATTAGAAAGCATGGTTGAACAACAACAAAAAAAGCCCACTTGCATTTGCTGAGAATAACAAGAACCATTTCTTTTTTCCAGCTGGATGCCAGCTCTTGCTGCCTGCATTAGAATATATTGAACAGAAATGAGCCATTGGTATGTTAATACCTATCACATCAAATACTTATAATAAGAAAAACACAGTGGTTGTGCAATACTGAAAGGACAAGAAAAATTTGTTATATTAAGAAGGACATGCAAAATAGGTGTCTTATGAAGATTCTTTTCAATCACACTTTACATATATGGAAAAGAAAGCAAATCTCACATGTGGCACATTTGCTCCCTCAAAAAAAGCCAAATAACTCTTTCAGAGCAGAGTAAAGGAATCTTATTGCTTCAGTTTAGAACCCTCTAAGAGCCATACCCCAAGATAGATCTGTATAATTATTATAAATTAGCTTAAGTAGCAGACTCTGATTTTTTATTCAAATTATCCACTATTTCTCATTTTTTCACAGGACTCTCACTATAGAACAGATGCATTAACAAGAACTGTTGTTTTGTTTTGTTTTTTTCTTTTTTTTGAAGCCACAAAAGGATTGGAAGACTATAAAAGCAATTGTAGTTAAGTATTATCTGTGTCAACCTTGTGACGCTTGACATGATTTGCTAAGTTTTTTTTTTAAGATGTATTAAAGATGGGGGTGCAGAGACAGAAAGTCTCTTCAGCAGACTCTGTATTGGACATGGAGCCTGATGCAGAACTTGTTCTCATGACTCTGACATCATGATCTGAGCTGAAACCAAAAGTTGAACACTTAGCCAACAGAGCCACCCAGGCGCCCCTGATTTGCTAAGCTGTTAAATAGCTAGGGTCAAATAAAGAAAGTAGCTTCTTCTGTGTAAACATATTTATGTCCTTGCTCAGCTAAAACTCTTAAGAGAAAGAGTTGTATTGCTGCGGTATGAAAATTCCATCTTCAATTCCTATCATAACAGATAAACTTGAAGTAAAATAGACTGTGAGTACTCTAAAACCATGGGTGATATGATAAAGAAGTAAAGTTTGATGTATATTCAATAATTCACTGAGTTGTGATATGGAAACAACTAAAGTGTCCAGTGATAGATGAATGTATAAAGAAGACATGGCATGTATAGACCACAATATGTCAACTACAACTAAAACAAAAGAAATAAATCATCTAGCCAATAAGCTAAATTAGAAAAAAGAAGTAACTTGTGAAGACAAGCTGTAAAGAAGGTATTTGTGGTTGGCATGTTCACTGAAATAATTGATAAGAATTTTCTAATTAAAGTCAACCTATAATCATCAAATGCACTTCACTGCATTATGCTAAATCAAATAAGTAGTAGGTGTGCTCTCAACTGCAAAACAAATGTGAATGATTTTGTGATTGGTAAAAATGCCAAGCTTAGGACTTATTTTTGAAACTATGAGAGAAATTGATATGAATCTGAGTTTTTTCTGAGCACAAATTTTTCAAATTGTACATAGTAGTTTAGATTTATCCTATTCTAGAACTGCATATAGCTTAGTACAAGTACAACATAGTTAAGAAACATGTTTTTTTTTTCAATATAATCATGCCTAAAGCAAGTGTGACCAGGAAGTCTGATTATTCAGATTCCGTGATATTCTAAGACTGTCTAAACAAATTATAAAAAACAAAATAAAATTTCAGATATTTCACAATTGTCCTATCATTGTCTAAATGTACTAAAATCCTTTGGGTTGAAAATATTCTGATTTGATTCAATGTGGCCAATTAATCCAATACAGTTCTTAAATATAGTCCATAAGGTAATGAGTTCTGTCATCCAATATTGATGTCTTTCTTTTCATATCCTTTTGATATTTCTTAGTGTTGAACTGGAGCAATTAGCCAAATTGATCTCTACGGATTGCGTGCATGTGTGTGTGTGTGTGTGTGTGTGTGTGTGTGTGTGTGAATGTTCTAATAAAAAGATTTTGACTAAAAGTTGCTGGTTCCTTCTAGCACAGGCAGATTTCGAAGACATAAAAGTCTTCTGAATCTGTGAAACCATTTAACATCCACTCAACTAAATTTTTAGCCTTTGTGCTCCATTATACATTCAGAGAATGAATTTCTTTTTTTCCTAGTTGTACTTCATTGATAATGCCAAGAAAACCAGAGATTTTTCCCTTTGGGGTGATTCAGCTCTCATACAAGTAAGGTGCCATAGCATCATCTTGGTACCTCAAAGAATACTGCTGTAAAGTCCTTCCAAATGAATTGTTTTCTTGTGTCAAAGCTAGATGACAAGAACACGGCAAAGAAGGGGGAAGCAGTGCCAAGAGTTCTGTGGTGTGCCACCAATTCCTTGTTTTATAATAACAATTACAAATAGTGAGCAAGTACTTTTAAGGATTCAGGAACTATTCTAAGTCCTTTGGAAGTGTCTATCAAAACCCAACAATTGTATTGGGTAGAAACTGTGATTACTCTGAGGTTACTTCAAGGAATTTGAGGCTTAGAGAAGATAAGCAAACTGCCTAGGGTCACGCAGCTAGCAAGGGGTATTCCAGAATTTAAATTCCAGAGTCTATGCTTTTAATCAATACACAATGCTGCCTTGACACTGGATCAGACATGATATTCAGTTGAATCTGTATGTCCTCACAGTTGTGTAAGTTAGCATCTGAAAAACATGGGTTCTTTTAAATTGTAAGAAAACTAATTAAGAAATGAACAATAGCAAAATTACATTATGGGTAATCTGTGTATCGATTTACTGAATAATTAAGACCTATATAGAGCACACAGAAACTTGTTTTGCTTTTCTGCTTCGCCGCATCAAAAAGTTTGTGTTGTAAGAGGCTTGGCCTCAGGCCTGAATGAGATGGCCATTCCTTTTGGTTTCATGTTTGTGCAATAGTTCTATCTGCACAAGTATTTTGCCTTTAAGGACTCTGCACGTTGGCCTAAATTAAATCTCTGCCATGTAAAACATTCTGTCCTTGTCACAGATGCTGCTGTTATTCTGATGCCTTTACTTTATACTCTGCTATCTGTCTCCATCTCTTTGCATTTTCATTATATAGATGAGTTATGGAGACTGATTCCTTTTTAGGCAGAAAAAACATAAACTTTTATGTATTTATATTTTGCATAACATATTGCAATAATCTATTTGGGCTCAATTCCTCTGTTCTAAATTACTTGGCATGCTACTTTTTAATGTCCTCCTCTCAATATATATTTATATATATATATAATTTAATACAATATATTAAATTGAATTTTGTTATTGAGCTCCAGTTTGCTAAGAATAGTTGCTAAGAGGTCCGCACCTCTTTGACACTGTTCACTTCTATGCAAGAGGTATGTGCAAATGTTGTTCTGGTTTTGGGACATTTCTTTGAGTCATAATGTTCAACCCTAGAATTCTGCACTGACTATACCTGTTTGAGAAGATGGGAAAGGACAGCCTCTACTGGCTCTCATGAAGACTGAAGAGAATATTATGTTGATATGTATCTCAGTCTTCTGAGAAATCTTTCTTTGTATTTTAACTTGCTGGAAAGAAAAAAATGCCTTTCCTTGATATTATGGTAGAGAAATGAAAGACTGTAGGTGGATTTAGAAGGAATAGAGTCCAACTAGATTATTCATATTTTGCTTTGTTTGTATTTCTAAGTTTGGCTGCTCTATTCTCAGCAAAAGGAAATTGAGTTATGGTCCAGTAGATTTCACTCACATTCTACTTTGACAATTCAGAAAAAGAAACTCTAATAATTAAATGAAAAAATAATTATATGAAAAAAGCCCAATAAAAAAAATGAAACTAGTTTGCCCTCTACCTTCATTCCTGATAATATTTCTCTAGAGGATAGCCTGTTTTAGGTCACTTTGCCTTTTTGCCCAAGTCTCTGGTATCTCACTACTGAAAATACTTCAGCATCAACAGTTCAACATACATAAGATAGTTAAACTATATGTATGTGTGTGTGTGTGTGTGTATGTATATGTGTGTATATATATATATATATATATATATATATATATATATGTATTTGGCAGGAGCTAGAGAGAGAGAGAGAGAGAGAGAGAGAGGAGCAGGGGGAGGAGCAGAGGGAGAAGGAGAATCTTAAGCAGGCTCCATGCCCATCTCAGAGCCATATGTAAGACTGGATTCCAGGACCCTGAGATCACAATCTGAGCCAAAATCAAGGGTTAGATGCTCAATGGACTGAGCCACCCAGGAACCCCATTAACTCAACCTAAATTAAAATAACAAGTTACTCCAGTCAGGAATGATCAGAAAGTCTACATTCAGATCTTATCCAAATGTCTGACCAATCACACACATTGCAAATTATCATGTTAAAGGCTTAAAATGGGCTTCAATTGTGAAATTTGTCTTCTGAACATGCTCATTGTTAGATTTAAGTTCTCATTGGTGAAACTAAGGATTTTTAAGATTACAATTTGGCTAAAATAACTTTAGCTATATACCTGATCCCTACATGATCAAAGTGCTCAAATTGAAGGAGAGTCCTAATATCTCTTTTTTTAAAAGATGGAATCTGAGTCCCCATCCCACAGCAGTCCTGGGTCTAGTCATGTAAAGTAAGATTTCTGGTTGTCAGATGCCGACTATAAGAATGAACAAATACTTTTTCTGGAATACCACCACCGTAGTCTTGAGTGAACTTGATGCAAGATGATGGCTGTTGCAGCAAAAAAAGTGGAAAGCTAGGACTTCATCAAGCTTACAAAATGAGTTTGATAAAGTGTTTTTAACTCACTAGGTAACAAATATTTGTTTAATATATGTCAGTATAAATGACAGAATTTGGACCAAGGCTTGCTTTTATAAGCTGGTGGTAAAGCGATGGATGAGTAGCTAAACCTTATGCTGCTTGAAGATTCATGAACTTACCATTATCACCCAATTGGCTTGGTTCTGGTAGCACTTGTTGTCTATATTCCATTCTCTTTTTTTTTTAAGATTTTTTTTAAATTTATTCATGAGAGACACAGAGAGAGAGAGACAGAGAGATGGAGAGACAGAGAGAGAGAGGCAGAGACACAGGCAGAGGGAGAAGCAGGCTCCATGCAGGAGCCTGATGCGGGACTCGATCCTGGGACTCCAGGATCAGGCCCTGGGCCAAAGGCAGGCGCTAAACCGCTGAGCCACCCAGGGATCCCCCTATATTCCATTCTCATACTAAGTATTTCTTCCTTAGATTATCTTCAATTCTTCTGTACTTTCAACTCCTCTCTTCACTATTTGATTCTATGATTATTTAAAATATATTTCTCTATGATATTAAAAAGAAAGAATTCCTCTAGTTACTGAAAGCCAGCCTTCCTTTCCTTCCCACCAGCTCTTTGAAAGAGTGAAGAGTGTTCACTTGATCTTTCCACCTCCTTATCTCCATTTTGCACCTTAAACTTCTCTGATCCCCAGATCTCCACATGCTTTTTTGTTAATTAAGCCAATGAGCACTTTTCCGTTTTCTCTCATTTGGCCTCCTGGCAGCATTTGACACAATTGGCTTTTCTCCTCTCCTGACTTTATGGCACTACTCTCCCCTCATTCAATCTTTTCGTTCTGATTAATAATTCTCTGTTGCTATTGAGGACTCATTTCCCTCTGCCCAGCCTTTAAATATTTATATTTTCTGAGTAAACAATAAACCCAGCATTGAGTTTACTGCAGCATGTTAATGCTCTTCTCCCACACTAATGAGATGCATGCTGTGAATGCTTGCTTACCTGCAGCCTTCTGCTGGTTGTTTATCTGCAGGGGAGAGTAAGTTCTGCACTGCCAGGGTACCATGAAGCCAGAACCTCCTGTCTGGTTCTTATTTCAGTCTAAGAGTTAAATGGTTTTTTATCCCCCCTGATTATTCCTAAAATGTTTTTAAAAATAAGTACAAGAGAAGGACTGTGTAAGTCCAAGCATTCACTACCATAAAAATCCATGACTTTGCTTTGAAGATGAGGGTGAAAATGACCTTCTTCATCAGAACAACAACAAAATTTAATAATTTAGGCCTTGCCTCTCAGAAAGTTGGAGGGTCACTCTGAGGAATGGGTGGAAAGAAATATGAGAGGGTTAACAAATAGTTTACCTTCTAATTTGAGACTCTACCAAAAGATTCCTGTGAACTGGGTCTATTTACTAGAGAGCTTAATAAGGACATTGTGCAGGTGATTCTCTGATAGACAGGAGTAGTGAAGGAGAAAACATAGTTCGTAAAACATTACCATGTGATCCTAAATTACTGACTTTCCATATTGACTGTGAAATTGAGAAATCAAAGAGGGCATTTTGTTCAGTGACAAATGGATGATATATAGGCTTTGTTTTCATATCTGGAAAGTGAAAAGACAGCTAATACAGACACAATAATAATGCATTGTTTGAAAAATTATAACATTTGACTGTCACAGCTAAAATGTTTTGGGTGTCATTTTTCTTAAACATGTGATTATATTTATAATTTGAATAATGGGTATAAGAAGTATTCTAAAATAGTAGGCACAATTTTAAATGATATACAATTTATGTTACATTAGATATTGGTTGTTTTTATTTAAATCAAATTTGGAAATATTTTAGAATTTCCACACTTCCTTCCATCATCATTAAGTGAAAGATTATCTATATAGACAACTCACAAATTTATCTTTCCAGCCGAAATCCCTCTATTCTCATTAATCAACTGCTTAATGAGTATTTCCCCAAAGTTATCCTGCACAATCAGAAAATCCCTATGAATAACACTAATTCATCTTCTTTCCTAACACACCTTTAACTTGTTCTGTGTTCCACACTGAGGAAATGGCAAATGCCACGGCTGGACCCTTGAGAACCACTGGCTTTCCTTTCATTCAGTTTCCATATTCTAAAGGTTATTTTTCTTAGTCTGATTAAATTGCCTTAACAAAATACTGTAGACTGGTGACTTAAACAACAAAAATTTTGGTTTTTCATAGTTCTGGAGTTTGGGAAGTCAAAAATCAAGGTATAGGCCAGTTCAGTTTCTAGTGAGAGCTCTCTTCTCTGATCACAGATGGCTGCCTTCTCACTATATCCTCATATGGTGGGGTGAGAGAGCTCAGATATTTCTTCCTCTCCTTGTAAGAGCACCAAACATATTAGATTAGGCTCCCACTCCTAAGACCTCATTTAACTTTTATAACTTCCTCGCAGACCCTATTTCTAAATACAGTCCCACTGGGGGTTAGGAGTTCAACATATAAATTTTGGGAGGACACCAACATTCAGTCCATAATAGTTATGTAGTTCTAAAGTTTACCAATGTATTCTCTCTTATAATGATCATTTCTCTATTTCAAAACCTTATTATTTCTCACCTACATTATAACAACCTATTAACTGTCTACATCGGATACCTGGTATCATTAATTAACTTACCCTTAATCAATACATGTTCTATACAGTGACCAAAGTGATCTTTCTAAAAGACAAATCTAATATGTTGTTTCCCTACTTTCAAAACATTTAAGGGGATTAATTATGTGAAAACTCCAGAATAAGCTTCTGATCTCGGCTCTACCACTTATTAGTTCTGTGGCCTTGACGAGCCAATTACTTCATATCTTCAAGTCCTACACTTCTTTAAAAATAACAATAATAATCACAGCATTTACCTCAGAAGGTTAATGTAAGAATTAAATGAGATAATGAATTAAAGATACATAGCACAATGTTGTTCACACAGTGTGCTTTTAATAAAGGCCGACCATTGTTATTTTACCCAATTAATGTCTTATATGGCTCCTTTTAGCTTTTAAGATAAACCACAATCTCCTTTCAATGATATGCGACCGAGGCTCTTGGGTTATATCTTTAGCTTTACTTATTTACTTTTGTTTTGCCAAAGATTACCTACTCTTCCCTTGGGTTAATCATACTGATGCTTTTACAGTTCTTCATATGCCCCTATCTGAACGCTAGGCCTCAAGACAAAACCTCCCTCTTCATTCCTTCATTTGCGCTCCTCCCTCCTTCTCCAGTAGGTGGCACATGCCTAATCATAATTCAAGATTCACTCAGGAGTTTTCCAACTAACCTTGCATGAGTTCCCTTCCTAATGTAGGATACTTTCTCCTCTCCTCTCCCATGACTCTGATAGCAGTCATGTTTATCTCTCTCAGAGCATAAATTATAGTATATGATAATTTACTCTTCCAAGGTCTACCCTTCATGAAGACATTCCACCCCATGTGGTTCCTTTTATTTGTTTCTATTTTCTTTTCTTAGTTTTGACTTTAAACTTTGGGGCTTCGAAAAATAATAGGTATTAAATAAATACTTCAAATGAACAAATATGCCATATCTCTTTTAAAATATCCATATTCTTATCTGCATAAACAAATAGACATAATAGTCTTTTTATCCATTAAATTCATACCTAACCTAACATTTCTTTATCTTACTCTAGATCCTATAACTAATGACATTATGTACATAATTTTGTTATTGTTGTTTTTTCCTTTTCAATGCAAATCTAGAAGATGGAATTCTTTTAGTCTCTTTTAATGAGCTGAAGTAGATATTCAAATAATTCTGTTAAAGCACAGCAGACCTTTTCAGCACTTCAAAATATTGTAATTCTCTCTGCCCTTCCAAACTATATTACCCTCATTTTATAATAAAGCACTAACCTTAATTGGGTTTCTTGACTATTATTGTAGTACAAAGAATGCATGATTATACAGAAACAGACTTCTCTCATTTCTTCTACTGTAAAATGAGGATCATAATTATGCGGTTTAATGCTATGCAAATTTCAGAGTAGAAGTTTGTTTTTATGCCATCATGAACTCATGTAGTATTTATTTTCCTGCATACTCATATTTTGCTTTCCTTGGGCTGCTGATCAGGCTGCAGTTGTATTTTGTTATTCACTAGTAGGTGTTAGATGAATTTATAGGTAAAATTGCAAATCCCTATAGATAGCTGGTATACACTTAGCCAGCTAAAAATAACTGAACATTCTTAGGGTGTTCAATACAGGATCAAAGCATAGAGTGCAGAGAAGTGACCTCAAATCGAACACATCTTGCACTGCTGTTTGTCAACAGTAAATTACATCTGATTTTAAACAAGAAAAGGAAAAACTACTGGCGACCTGTGAGTGTGCTTCATATAAGGATCAATACAAAGGAGAATAGCCTTTTTAGCTTTTCCCAAGTTCTCTGACTTCCCGGAGCAAATTGGCAGTACTTTTTGATCATACTCAATTAATAGCACTCTCTCCCTAAGCCAGGGAGTCTATAGTCCTGGGGCCCACAGCAGGGCTGGGGGCTTCTCAAGGAACATAATGGGAGTGTTACAGGTTGAAGATTGCTTTGATTTAAAAAAAAAAAAAAAAGAAAGAAAGAAAGAATGAAAGAAAGCAATTGATTTTCACCTTCTGTAAATGGAATTAGGAACTCAGAACTATGTGCTGGGAAATGGAGTCAAGGAGAATTTTGTGTATTTTGCAAACCTTATTTTGAAGTGTATAAACTAGTGATTTTTGGAGCAATTTCATGTCAAAAAGACACTAAACAGAAACCTTTTTAGCCAAATCGTTGAAGACATTCATACAGATTTTTCCTTTCTTATGATGGTGAAAGCAAACTATAATCTTACTCTTGCCCTGAATATAGATGTTTTGTTCTTATATATTTTTCAGCAAGCCTTTTGAGTTACAAAGAAACACTGACACAAGTACACCTTGAGTGTGTCTCAACATTTGGTTTAGAGAATGATTAAAGATTAATTATTTTCAGCAATCCTAAAACATTTGGCAAAACAAAACAAAACAAAAAAATGGATGACAGGTTCCAAATCACTTTAGTTTCTATCATTCTTGTAGCCAAAGTGGATCAGTTTATTACATTCAAGGAAAAAAAGGAAGAGTAGAGAGAAAAAATCAGAGTAAAAGAAATGAAAAGTAGAGCTGAAGAGAAAAACAAAAAGGTATGCACCTGCTAAAAAGTAAAAGTAAAGTGTGCTGGTTAGAAAGGTGAGCATTGGGATGAGATAGGTCTATATATGAATTCATATTATGGCAACATTTATGTATATTACTTTGGTGTTACCTTGGGAGTAATAACAAAAGACACAGTAAATACTAAATGAATATTAGCTTTTAATTATAAAATATCATTCGTAAGCATAAATTCACTTTATGAATTCCGTAGGTTCCTAAGCTTTTGTTCGGTTTTAGGTAATAGCAGTTACATACCATACCCATACCTGTTGAATTTGCATGGTGACCGTTCATAGATTAGTAATTGGGTGTCAGTTTTCAGAACTGTTTGTTGCAAATCAGTTGAGGTGGCATTGGACACACTGAATCTTCCTTATGAAATTTAGTTTAACTTGACATTTTAATAATGTCTCTATAATTAATTGACTTCAAATAAGACTGAACAAATGCAATTAAATAAGTGCATCAAAATATTAAAACCTAGAAGAGTAACGTAAAAATAAAATAACTTCAGAAACTTTGTGCTTATATTAGTGAATAGATTGTTAAAGAATTATTCTGGAAATCCTAATAGAAATACAAATATGTATGTATTTTTAGAATATTAAGTGCTCCTCTGTGCCATGTCTTGTGTGCGTCCCTATGAATAAACTCTCCTATAAAATAGACTTCATTCCTATTCTTATGGAACTTAGACTACAGTCAACAATCAAGTAAATAAGCAAATATATAATTACAAAATTATACAATGTTTACTGAATATACATGAGAGAATAGTAAGAAGTGATAGCTATTTACCTGGAGGTGTCAGGGATATAATATATGAATGAGTAAAATTTAAGCTGCAATGTTAGGGACAAGAAAGAACCTGCTATTAATGGAGGTGGGAGTAGAGTCGCCCAGAGGAGATTCCATGTCTAACTGCTGAACAGCAGGTGAGAAGATGCTTATTTGATTCAGGAATTTAAATGAGTGTGGATTGTGTGTAGGGGGGTAACAGTGATATATTATATATTTTATATATTATATATATTATATAAAGATTATATATGTTTAAAATGAATGATACTTGGGTAAACTTATCTTAAAAAAAAAAAAGACACCTCTAATAGATGCCCACCTGGGACCATAAGAGGTAGGAGATAAGAGTGGAAATAGGCTATGTCCTTGGCTGTTTGAAGTAAGGTGCATGAACCAGCAGAGTAACATTATTTGGGAGCTGGTTAAAAACGTAGAATTCAGGCTTAGAGAAAAAGAAATCTACATTTTCACAAGATCTCAAAGTGATTCATATGCTTATTATTACAGTTTGAGAATCTGTGGTGTAGGTGACTATGAAGGTGACTTGAACTTGTTGGAGAAATGATCTGGATAGAAAGAAAGAAACTGATTCAAAATATATTTTACAGAATTATTAAATGGGGTAATTTAATAAGGTACTTTTTTGAATTCTACTATCAACATACCTCTGATTGACTGGGAGAAATAAACATGTCCTGTGTTGCCTAGCTTTTCTGAGTTTTTCCATCCAAACTGTAAAATATATTTTGCTTCCAGATTTACTTAAACAAACAAAAGTAAAAAACCCACAAAAAAACCCCCAAAATCCCTATATAACACTTAAATTTTACTCCATAGCAGATTTTATTTCATTAGAAAATTAGACTGTTAATTAAAACTATGATTAAAAGTTTTGATATATTTACTTTATGTAACCTGATACACTATGAGCAAACCAAGCACACAGATCTAACAAATTACAAAAACACAGAATGTATTTAATATAATGACAAAGATTAAAACTTTGAAGGCCTTGGGATTTAGACATGCATTAAAAATAAATAAGCCAATATCCCTTCAGTCAACATGAAACAAACATTACTCTGTGCTGATTATGTACCATGCTATGTCCTATGTACTAAGATAATGTAAGAGACTGACATCTAAATGAAAAAACAACTTGCACTGGAACTGAGCAATAGGAGAAAAATAGGGTAAAGACTCTCATGTTTTCCTAATTTGAATTGTCCACCTTTTAGGTAAATGTGCATTCATTGAATATATTCAAACAGCTCAGTAATTCAGAATGTGATTAACTCAAATGCAACACTAATCTACTTGCAAATCCAGTTCTCTGGGAAATGAGGAAAGATGGAAAAGCTGTTTGAAAATTGTAACATCTGACCTATTACAAGCCTGGGTGAAAAAAAAAAAAAGAAATAGTAAGACTGCTGCAACAAAACAAACCCATAAAAGCACAAAATGGGAGTGCAAGCCATTTACCTTTACAACAGCTGCACGGTGCAGATGAATCAAAGCACTGCCAGCAATAAACGGATCTGGTCAATGTCAATTTTCCCCAGGCATCTGGTATTGTCACTAGTGATTTTACTGAAGATTACCCATCAGTTAGTGCAGATTTGTTTTTTAATTGGCCCTCACCACACCTGCCACATTTTTCTTGCTCTTGGTCCCAGAAGCTTTTGCAGAGAAGAAGGTGGCTATCTGGAGAATATAGTCTTAAAGCACACCATGAAGGACATTCATGAGAACAATTAAGTTTTTAATACTAGGGGGGAAAAAAGCACCTTTGTTTAGTATAAGGAAAAGGAAAAGGCAATCATTAGTGAATTAGGAAGAAGTAGCAAAAGCATCTGGATTATTATAATCTCAGCCTTGGAAAGTGATCATTTTCACAGTATTTTTTTAAATTTCATTTAATAGTCAAGTATGACATGTTGGAAGTAAATTATGAACAGGTGGGCAGGGTGTCTAGAGGGCAACACCACTCATCAGGTTGACAAAGCAGCAAGACAGATCACAGGATAATCAGCAGGTGGGTAGGGAAGCAGCAGGCAGAATGATTTGCTACATAATATTTGGCATTAATTACAACTGTTGAGATGCTGGAGGTGATTTTATTTTAAGGTGAAAAAAACAAAAATATGGTTTGGAATTTCACATTGCCTTCATGATCTATGTATTTTGGAATCATTTCATATTATGATTCTATTATACTATGATACACAAATATTACACATTGGTATAATGTAATAAATAAATCTGGTCAATGTCAATTTTTCCTAATTTGAATTGTCAGTTACAAATCACTTACAAGCATTTTGTTTGACTTTCTTATAACCATCACTGTATGTTCCAGAAATGAATACAGAATTACAGAAATGAAGATTGAAGAAATATCAGAATTTTTTTTACTTTATCAGTTTATGTAAGTCAGTAAAAACATACCACTAAAATGGAAATATTGTACAAATGACATTGGAAGTTCAAACTTTGGATCAATATACAGTACTAACTAAAATCAGAAAACAGCAAAAGTTTCAAAGGCCAGTGTTATGGAGAATCCATATATTCCTACAAGGAATCTCTTACTAGTGAGATTAATCCACTTTAGGGCCTAAACCCTTTTTGGGTACTATTAAATAAAACAAAACAAAAAAAAAGAAAAAAGAAAAAAGTCTTGATGGAAGAATTTGACTTGTTTTTGAGGTAAATTTCAGCAAGAAAATGATTAGACAAAAACATTTGCCTGAAAAAAAGACTGTAAAAGGGAAGGCAGAGAAGGTTTATGGAAATAAACATAACAGCACTGGACTCTAAATGAAGGTAAGAACAGGAGTAGGTTGAGAGACAATGCTAGAAGTCTCTACATTTTGTCAAAGAAGTGTTGGATTTGTTAATATCCATGCACTGAATGTGTCCCCACTAAAGTTCATATTTTGAAATCCTACCCCCCAGTGTGATGGTATTAGAAGGTAGGGGCCTTTGGGAACTACTTAGGGCATGAGGGCAGAGCCTACAAGAAGAAATACACACCAGATCTTCCCGTCTCTCTGCTCTGTGCCATGTGAGGAAACAGGAAGATGGCCATCTGCAAACCCAGACGTGGGCTCTCATCAGACACTGGATCTGCCAACACCTTGATCTTGGACTTCCTGGTTTCCAGAGTTGTCAGAATTATTTCATTTAAGCCACCTAGACTATGATAATTTGTTAAAACAACCTGAACTTAGACACCAACTGTTTAAGTGTTGAGAGAGGAGAGTGAGATATAGAAAACATAACAATAATTAGTTGCAGAATTTTACTATATTTCATAATGAATCATTGACCTATGCTGAGAAACTTTTCACGTTCTTCAAATGTCATCTCAATGTGTTTGGTCATTGCCCATTAGGCTAGAGAGTTTAGTACACTTACTTGAAAGAAGGAAATTTGCTGGTTTTACTAGTGTTAAAATGCAAACATTTAGTAATCTCCTCATTAACTGATTTACACAATTATTTTTTTCCATATTTAAGAATTGAATTTGTTATGTTTTTGTCTTATTTAAGTTAGGAGAATTATATTTCATACTTTATATTCTTGAAAATGATTCCACTCTATATATCCTAGGCTACAGGTGCCTAACAGAAGTGACATTGTCTATGAATAAATGAAAATAACACGATTCCACAGTGCAACGGCTACTTTTCATTCCCTTATAAGGAGCTTTATCCACCGTGCTCAAGAAGTAGATGGAAAATATCCAGGATTGAAAGTGAATTTTTATATCTCCTATATCTAGGGTCAATAGGTTTAATTTAAAAGCCTGAACAACTCTGCACTGAGAGAGGGAAATTGACCTTATTCTCACATTCAAAGATAGTTTTGGAAGTATATTTCCTATATAGTGAGTTAGTAAATGCTAAATAGGTAGAACAGAGCCTGGCTCGTATGCCATATGTATGTGCTAATTGCACTTGTTGTTATTATTGATTGATTGATTGGAGTAGTAATTGTACCTTGATGAACATCTTAAAGGGGGTGAGAAAGTCAATAGGACTTTTATTTTTGATTGCATGCAACTCTTTTTAGCAGAAACTTGGATACTTGTTAAATGTCTACCGTGGTCAATTTGAAAAATTACCTCCTAATATAGACACATGTCCTAAGCCTTAGAACTGTGAATGTTCCCTTATTTGGCCAAAAAACAAAACAAAACAAAACAAAACAAAACAAAAAAAACAACCAAACAAACAAAAAAAGCAAAACAAAATAAAGGCAAAAAAAAAAAAATCTAGGCTTTTTGCAGTTTTGATTGCATAAATGATCTTGATATGGGGAGATTATCTTGGAATTGCTGCGTGAGTCCTAATGTAATACCCGTATACTTTAAAGAGTGGGGTTTTATCCAAGAGGAGGTGATAGGAAGACCAAGCAGAGATGTTTGAAAAAGTCTGGTCATGGTGAGCAGAGTGATGCAGCCACAAGGCAAAGGAGATTGGGAGTCACCAGAAGCTGGAAGAGGAAAGGAATGGGTTCCGGCCTAAAGACTCCAAAGGGAATATGGGCTTGCTGACACCTTGTTTACAGCCCAGTGATATTGATTTCAAGGATTCTAATATCAAGAACTGTGAGAGAGCATATGTCTCTTCTCTGACACCACCAGGTCTGTTATGATTCATTAAGCAATGTCAGAGGAGGTCATTGAGAAGATGTGACTTTGATAGATGCTCAAGATGGACCTTGAGCTGAAGTTCCCCTTCCTCTCTCTCTGATCTGTGAATCAGAAAAAATGTTCCACCCACTTCTCTCATGCTACAGGACACTTCAAGAACACAGCCTTGAAAAAGTAGTATGTTACTGAGACCACCGAGAATATACTTGACTGAACACTGTTAAGATCTCTACATGAATTCTCAAGATTCTGGTCGGCAGGTGTGGGGACCCACTTGTCTTAAAGCCCTCCTAGATAAGCCTGGTATGTAAATTCCCTTGTTTATTAAACCACCTTACTGATTGGGAGTGATTTACCTCTTTATCACTCCTTATCTTCCATATCTTCCACTGAGGCCTGTTTTGAATTTCACCCAGGGAACTCCCAGGACTGTGAACCAATAAGCAGCCACAGAAAACTAATATTGACCTAGATAATAAAGTGCAGCCTATCCACCTATAAGCATAGCTTAAGCTGACCACAGTCTGTCTTCCCACCCAGTTCCTGTTCTAAATCACTAGATATAATTGTTATCAGGAAAATGCAGGTCCTTTGACACCTGTTGAGTTAATTTATGCCAGAGTGCTCTTACATGGTTTAGAAATGCTGGTATATACAAACACAGATTCTGCTTCTTACAGGTACTGTTACCTACTGGTTTCTGCAAAGTTGCAGCTGCTTTTCCCTATTGAATGAGAGAAGGGAATTGTTGCCTCATTCCTAGGCCAGAGGAACACAAAAATGTCAGGCAGAGGGGTACCTGCGTGGGACAGTCAATTAAATGTCCAACTCCTGGTTCTGGCTCAGGTCAAAATCTCCGGGTTATGACATCGAGCCCCATATCAGGCTCCACCCTCCACGTGGAGTCTACTTCAGATTCTCTCTCCCTCTCCCTCTGCCCCTCCTGCTTGTGTGCTCTCTTTCTCTCTCATCTTTTCTTTCAAAAGAAAGAAAGAAGAAAGAAAGAAAGAAAGAAAGAAAGAAAGAAAGAAAGAAAGAAAGAAAGAAAGAAAGAAAGAAAAGAAAGAAAACAGACAAGAGAAAAATGTCATGAAGAGTACTTGACCTCCAAAGCAACTTTTCTTACTTTCTAAGTGACTAAATTAAACAAACTGCTATTAATACCACAAAAGTGTAGCATCTAAGGTCAAACACCTGTTAGGAGATTATTGATAATTCTCTTGATCCAAACTCCTGGATGATGATATAAGAGATGCTTGCCATCTTAATTAAAATAATTTCTTTTAGGAATTAAAAGGAAATAATAGATTTTTTCCCCATAGAATAATTAACCAATATATTGATGAATGCTGAAGCATGACCTGAACTGTAATTGAGGTAAGAGGTAATTGAGTAAGAGGCATACTCTCCATGTTCAAATCGCTGGTGATATGAGTTAAAACTCTTATATTAAACAATGTTAAACTCCCCAAATGGGTTTGTTTTAAAAAGTCTAGTCATTTACCTAACCCACATATAGAATATACATATTTTCCAGTTATTTGTATATGATCTATGCATTTTCAAACTTCACAAAGAAGGCAAAATGTCAAAGGGAAATATTACATGGTCACAAGAGAGTGACTTGAAAAGACATGAAGGAGCATTCCATAAATATGCCTGAATGTTGATCAAAGGCAACAATGAAATTCTCATTTCCTGGAACAGAAGTTAATTTGCTGCTAGGAAAGTACTAAGGCTGTTAAAAAAAAATAGAAATAGAAAAAAATTATTTTGTTGTTGCTTATTTTTTGTATTGCATAGAATCCATTTCAAATGTAAATAGAATGTCCTTTTCAAAGTAGGGTGGAATACCTTCGTGTCCAATTAGATATCACATCGAAAACTCTATGAGCCAAATTTTGATGTTTTTCTGTTTTTCTATCATTAACTTTTTCCTCTGTTTTTCTTTTTGTTACCCTAAGACAAAAAGACTCATGGTCCTAGAAATGAGATATAGTACAGAATTAGTTTCTATGGAATAATAATTATGAGAATGATGCTTTATTAGTTTATTATGTATTTTTAAAATACATTATGAGCATATTTTAATATACATGTGTATATTTATACATACACACCCATATATAAAATTTTATGTATGTAATACACATGGCAAGCAGTGGCATCGGTGAGAAGGTATACAGTATGTAAGAGACTATGTTTGGGGAAACAGAACACCTAGCCTGTTTAGCTGCTCTGGAATTTATTATTAACTCTGTCACTTTGCAAAAGTCTTTCAACCCCTCTGCATTCCAGTGTCTGTCCCCACCTGTAAAATGGTGAGCACAAGAATATCCTCCACTCTTTTTGCTGAGAGAATTAAGTGAGCTGATACATGCAAAAGCACTTGGGACAACTCTTGCTCATGTTTTTAACAAATTATAGTTAGTTCTTGCCAGTCTTCATCACAACCTTACAAGGTTCATTTTCTTTTTAGAGACTTACTTATTTGAGAGAGAGAGAGACAGAGAGGCAGAGAGAGAGAGAGAGAGAGAGAGCATGTGTACACACGGCGGAGGTGGGGGGAGGTGGGTACGGAGAGGGAGACCGAGAAGCAGGCTCTGCGTTGAGCAGAGAGCCCAATGTGGGGCTCTATCCCAGGACCCTGGGAATCATGACCTGACCTGAAGGCGGAAGCTTAACTGACGTAGCCACCTAGGTGTTCCCCAAGGTTCATATTTTTAATCCCCATTTTCTGTATCAGGAAACTGTTGGTAAATATCTCCATACATTTACCAAATGTACATAACTAGTGAGTGAAGACACTTACTTATGAGCCCAGCTCTCTCTTCAGCTTAAGACACAATCACATTTCTTCACTGTTAGTGCAACTGATACTACTCATCAGGTGTTATCTACCCCTGCTTCATTTTTCTTATTTGAAAAATAAAATAAATTATAGCACCTGACAAATGATAAGTTATCATTAAATATTAGGTCTTACTATTGTTTTTATGATTGTTAAATTGATTTGCCCTTCATTGTCAAAGGCTTTATCTTCATATTCACTTTTTCACAGTATTTATTATCACACTTATATCACAAAGAATTTATGTATAACAATTTTGTAACAGAAATATATGTGTGTATATACCTATGTATACAGCTTATGGATAAATATGTTCAATTATTAAATAGATTTAATAAACTTTTGGAGCACAGTCTGTTTATAGCTTGGAAATGTAAACATCATTGTATGTACCTTTCCTAATTGTAATAATTATCATCCTTTTATTTTGTGTTTGAACCCTGGCTTTCATCCAAAACTTTAATTAACATTCTTTTTCAACCTACTCTGAATTTCACCTTAGAGACAGATCTCTGCTAGGGTCTTGCTGCCTCTATGCATCTCAGACAATGTGACATAAGAAGTGTGTCTGTATGTCCATGTTGTTCCTAGACTGTGTCATCTCATCTCCTTGTCTGTAGGCAGAGCAGCATTTAAAAATATTTCCCTCCTAACTCTCCTCCTATCTCTTGATTTCAGGTTACCTAATATTTCTACCCTAATGAATTAACATTTAAGTTCCTCTCAATAATGAAGAATCGGCTTTTCTACACATTTCTGTTGTAGCCAATGCTACCTAAAATACCTTCTAGTACATCATAAATTGCTTAAACAATGCAAGGATACAGTAGGTTACTTAAGAAAAAGCACTCTAGAACAAGTCTAGTAAAAAGAAAAAAGGATACTGTTGACAAAATATGATATAATTTTTAACAAAAATTCTTTTGAATCAGCATTCATAAATATGCTCAGATCAAGATGAAGAACTTGCATATCTGCAGTTATATAAATATAAAATAAGTATTCTATGAAGCCTGGGAATCTTATTTTCTGATGAACCAATATAAAATTTACCAAAGTGTTGATGTCAGTCATTCTAAGATTCACATCAAACCTAGAAAAAATGAATTACATTCCTGAAAGTAGAAGAACACTAACAGTTAATACAAACTATTAATTAAGAATTAGAGAGGCACCTGGGTGGTTCAGTTGATTGGGCATCTGGCTCTTGATTTTGGCTTGGATCCTAATCTCGGGGTCATGGGATCCAACCTCACCTTGGGTTCCTCGCTTGGCATAGAATCTGCTTGAGATTCTCTCCCTCTGTTCCTTGCCCCACTCACACTGACTCTTGTGTGCTCTCCCTCTGTAATATTTCTTTTTTTTTAAGAATTAGAATAGCATTCATGGTAGTTAAAATTTTTAAGTACATGTCCTCCATATTTTATGTACAATTTATGTATACATAAAATACAGTCTGCTCCTGAAATAAGTATTAATATGCCCAATCTTGATATATAACCTCATGTATACAGAAGTTAAATGATTTGCTGAGTATTATACAAGTTATATGCAGCAGAGCTAAGGTTTAAACCCAGATCTGTTGCATTCCAAGATTCGTGCCTGTGAACATTTATCAAGATCCTATGTCTCCTTGAGCTAGTAGCTCATCTTCTTTCCTTCATGAGCTGTGAGTTTTAAAAAATATGAATTGGTGTCTCTACTTCATCACCTGACAATCATTCAAAGAAGTGACCCAAATTCAGCCACAACTCTCATGGATATGTAAAACCTGTTTAGAATATGACTCTTTCTTTGTCACTTGGAAGCATTTACATAAAGAGAATATCCTATAAATTCTTGTCCTTCACACCCTCAGTCCTCCTCCATATCCATACTTTTTTTTTTTAATTTTAAAGATTTATTTATTCATCTTAGAAGAAGGGGAGCAAAGGAAAAAGAGAGAGAGGGAAAGAGAGGGAAGCAGAATTCCTGATGAGTGAGCACTGAGCCCAAGGCAGGGCTCAATCTCAAGACCCTGAGATCATGAAACTGAAATTAAAAGTCAGACTCTGAACCAAGAAGTGTTCACACAGGAACACTTACACACCTGCACACTCGGGGTGGAAATAATCTATTTCCATGGTCTTATTTCTACTGGAGAAACTTTCTGGAGTCTTCACTAAGTGGCTGAATGAGGTTGAGGTTTGTTCTGGGTCTTTAATAATATAATGCGCATGTGAATCTGAAACCTAAAAACTTGGCCTCATTTTGTGCCATCTATTACCCAAAAGTGTTTCTAGAAGAAATCTAACTCCAAGTATTTCATACTGTAAATAATGAAAAATGTCTAGTTCAAAACTTCTTCTGGAAGGGTAATGGCTTGGCAATCTCTTTTCAGATATTTAAAAGTCTGCAAATTCATATTCTGAGCAAAGTGCTAAATAAATCTGCAAAGCCCTTTTAATAATTTCTCCCCGCGGATTGCACACAGTGTTTGAATCAGGAGGTTTTGATTACATGGAACCACTGAGAATAGGATTATTAATTCCTCAGACACATGAACAGAATGAAAGGAAAAATCTTCACTGAAAAGATGATTAAAGACTTAAAGGGAAATGGATTAAAAACTGAAAATTAAAGGAAATAAAATGCCAAGGAGCATGTGTGTTTGGATATGTTTTCATTTCCCCAAATACACAAGTAAAATTAATATTCACTCAATCTTGCAGTGATTCAGTAACCCTGTCCAGCCAAAGAATGGCATCATCTTGATAAACAAGATGATGATTAACTGATTGTTTAAGATTTTATCTATTCACACTTTTAAAACAACCTTAAAATGACTTGAAGTTTTTATTCCATTAACACATTCTACTACTGTAAAGCAGATATTTCTGTACAGTTCAAAGTTAGTGTTTAAAAAATGAATAATAAGCATTTGATGACCCTATGTTTAAGTTTTATCCAATTGTGTGTTTGTATGTGTTATATATTAACTCTCCTAATACTTGCCTTTTTGATGACTAAATGAGACTTCTGAATATCAGCTTCCATACAAGTATGTTGTCCCAAAGAATCCTTTGGATGCTCCCCAGATAGCAGTTCAGCAGTTTCTCCTCCATCCCCTCTCTCCAGCCCCTGGCAACCACAACCTGTGATTTGTTCCTATGGATTCTCCTATTCTGAATGTTTCATATAAATGGGACCATATAATAAGTGCACTTTCTTGACTAGCTTTTTACACTTGTGTTGTTGAGATTCATCCATATTGTAGTATATGTCAGTATCTTGTTCCTTTTTATAGCTAAGTAATATTCCATACAAAAATCTATTTATTCATTCATTGACAGGCACTTGTGATGTTTCCACTGTTTGGCTATTGCAAATTGTGTTGCTATGAATATGCATGTACAAACTATTTGTTTTAGTAACTATTTTCACTTCTTCTGAGTATATATCTAGGAGTGGATTTGCAGGGTCATTTAGTAATTCTATGTTTAACTTTCTGAGGAACCACTAAATTGCTTTCCATAGCAACTGAAACATTTTCTATTTCTACTAGCAATGTACCAGGGTTCCAATTTTTCCATATTCTTGACTTTTTTTTTTTTTAGTTATAGCCATCCAAGTGGGTGTGACTTGATACTCATCCTAGTTTTGCTTTGCATTTACTTAATGACTAGGGAAAGAAGATGTGTAACATTCTTATGAGAAAGACAAATTATTCTCCTGATGTAACTTGAAAGAAGCTATTCCTCAATCATAAGGATCATTTTTATTATCATTTCCAAAATCACAAGAGGTGTTGTTTTATGTTCATTTAATATAAATCAAATTCATTATCTCCAACTTGCAAGTTACTTTCAGAAACAAAATTCAAATTTTTATTATTGAAAAATGCATATTTTTTAGTTAAGACAATAAATAAACATGATGCCTTCAAAAAGCTTTCCGGTGTCTGTTTTTCTTTTTCCTCTATGCAAATCCATCCTATATAACTGTAAATGTTTCCTTATTAGAACTTTTCCTCAGCTATATTCTCTCTGTTCCAAAGCTTCCTATTTTGGAACATAATTATGCCACTAAGCAATGTGGGATTTTGGTTTTATTAAAAGGGATCTAACTACTTATTTTATATGTCAACAAAATCATTTCAGTATGCAAAGAGGAGTTCAATAAACGGCAAAAGCCACTTTCAAAATCTGTCCCCTGAGAAGGTGAGTGAATATTCTGGTATTGGTTAATTAAATGGGAAGTACTTGATTTTGGGAAGATGATTATTCCTCATTACTTTTTCAGAATGAAAGCATGTATGATGACCACAAACAATTTAATATACTTGGCTCCTGTGGATGATTCCATATTGTTTTTGTCTCCTTGATGAATAAGGTAACTTGAGAAACTGCTAGTATTTTTCCTGTTGAAGCCAAGCCTATTACCCGTGCCCATATGTCTGTAGTAAGAGCAATTGGGAATATAGAAACCTTGCATCTGGAAGGAGTTAGCTTTACTTCCTCTATAATGGCTTCCAATCATTCTTTCTAAAAAACCCAGTCTTACAGAAAAAGACTAGACTTTCATGCAAAACTCTGTTAAATTAACAGTTCATCATTTTATAGTACACGATAATAGAACTCTATGTTCAGTCATGTGCTCTTGTTCACACTCCTGAAATCTCATTACAAAGTCAGTCTAGACATATGGCTGAGTCTATAGCTACTTACTTCTTAAAAGAGGACTGGAGTTAGTCTCTCCTTCCCTCATTTATCAAATATGCATGCAAAATGTGATCTTATGTGACATTTTCATTTCACTTGTTTTTCCTTTTCTTTCTTTTTTCCCCTTTTTTATTCTTTTTCTTTGTTTCCTTCCTTTTTTTTTTCTCTTATAAAAATTACATTCGGTTTATTTCAAACATGCCTAACTTCTTTCTTGGACATTACTTCTCATACCCAAGAGCTATAAAAATATGATGCCAGGTGAGAAGCATTATGTTCTATGTCCTGAAATCAGATTGTTAGTAACATGCCCAACATGCAGGCTTTTGTTAAATTGTTAAATTTGCCATTTACGTATTGCTGTAGCTAAAGTTATATGCAGCTTTGGTTTGGAGGGCAATTGCATGTTCCTTCTTGTTTGGATTGGTATATATTGGTTCTTGAGTATTCTGTGGCTTTCCAATAGTAAATAATACTGGTGTTTCCATGAGTGTAGGATGCTCTTGTGGTTTGAGAAAGAGTTGTTAATTTAGCTGTATACCAAATTGGATCCCAAACTATGGGGGCACTCATACACAGGATGGTCACAGTTGGGTCAAGTTATTTCCAAAATAGACATCAATTATGTTATATGTGTAGCCCATTTCTTTCTTTTTTATTGTACTGCTTTCAGTGGGGTGCCACATACCACTGGGTGTCTATTCTAAGGGAAACTTTTATAAAGCAGCCATTAGTATTGCTTTAACAATCTTGAGGTGGCCTCTTGTGAGAGGGCAGAGTAACTACACCAATAGATTTCCTCTCAGGCTGGCTCTGCTACAGACATTTTCATTATTGTTTCTATTTCCACTAAGGCAGGTAGTGTGTATATTTTTTTAAGGATCCTCTAGAAGAGTAACACAGCTTATTTCCATCAAATATTTTCTTTTTTTTTTTAATTTTTATTTTTTTATGATAGTCACAGAGAGATAGAGAGAGGCAGAGACACAGGCAGAGGGAGAAGCAGGCTCCATGCACCGGGAGCCCGACGTGGGATTCAATCCCGGGTCTCCAGGATCGCGCCCTGGGCCAAAGGCAGGCACCAAACCGCTGCGCCACCCAGGGATCCCTCCATCAAATATTTTCCAAATGCTTCTTAATGATGGTCTTAGTAGGACTGGCAAATTTTGTTAAGTAAGTAGCTGTTATTTTAGGTTGAGAAATCCCAGTTGGAGAGCAGTCATATTTCTCCACAGGTCTTAATGTCTCTTATAAGAATTATTGTTACTGTAACACCCACGAGCGATGTTGTTTGTGGTACACAGCACTGAAATTGTGGTAGAACTCATTTCCACTGAGCGTGATGTAAAACTGGCAGTTGGTATTGCAAGATTAGGTGAGGGACCATTGTACAGTTGGTTGCACTTCTGACTTTTTAAACACACCTTGGCTAAGGTGCTTATTTGTATTCATACATTGCTTGTTTTTGTTTATATTAATTAGCAGCCATTGAGGAAATCCATGGTTCACTAAGATGGGCGGAGGGAAAGCCAATGTGGCAATTTTCACTCCATCTCTTTATCCCAAGTATCTTCGCAGGGCCTTGTGTTTTCCAGCCGTGATTTTCCAAAGTCCTAAATAGTTGACTCTTTAGCCTCTAGCCAAGAGTCAGTAAGAATATGCACCTCAGGAAAATGCCCCTCAGGGCAACCTCTATATCTAGGAATACTGCATGCAGATCAACTTATTTGACACTTTGTTCTACTCCACCTATGGAAATTGGAGTGTTTGAATAGAGGTGATAGTTTC
The DNA here is from genome assembly GCF_048418805.1 of Vulpes vulpes. Lineage (NCBI taxonomy): Eukaryota > Metazoa > Chordata > Mammalia > Carnivora > Canidae > Vulpes > Vulpes vulpes. The sequence continues at coordinate 101,340,317 of NC_132784.1, read as the reverse complement.
AGCTGTGCATTGTCTGGCTCCCTTTCACTACATGCTCACTGGATCAGTAAAGAAAAAACTTTGCTTGTCTTGGTTTGTTGCTTGTCTTGGTTTGAGAATGCTGATCATCTTCCTTGTAGTCCCTACTGAGCAAGAGACAGGTGCATTTCTGGAGGTTTTGGCAAGTTAACCTCAATGGCAGAGGATTGTTATTTCCTCATTTCTTCCAGTAGAGCCAGAATTAGTTCAATCATGTAGGTGTAATTTCCATTTTAATAAAAAGGCCTCTGTTGCTGATCCAATTTTACCGGGAGATTTTTCCATTACTCAGGGCATAATAAGAATCTCAGTCCATAGAGTAATTGGCTCTATCCCTATAAAGGAGACATTTATCTTAACTGAAGCTTCTTTAGTAGGAATTGCCTCTTTAGTAGTTAATACCTTTGGGCTGAGTCTGGGAGCCACTTATACCAAAAGCCTGTGGGGAGGCATGTACCTGTTCATTTGGTCCAGAGGTTCCTGGAAACAAACTTATGGGAGGTTCAAATTTAAAATTCTAAGTTCTGTTTTTAAGGCTCCAGTGGGAAGCCAAAATGATACCCTCCTTTAGTTTACCTAGTGTCTGTCATTGCTGAGTTCCCCATGAAAATTAGAGGATGCGAGGTGACTCAATAACAAAAGCCAACAAATTTTGGAGGTGAAGAATTTGTTGGTACCAGGATCTAAACATTCTAGTACATACTGGGTCCTCTTTACCAATGTATGAGATTGGAGCACTAAGAACTTATCTTTTAAGCTACAAGTGGGGAACAGTAGCTTTTCTATGTTTCAGATGTAGCTCCCTAGTTTAACACACTGGGGGGTGCCTCATATCTTACATGAGGCAATTGCTCATCATTGCCTTTCAGTGAGGTGTTTATTCACATTTATTAGGGGCTTTGAGACAGTGTCTTGGTCAGCTCCTGTGAGGAGGATATCATTTATATAATGCCAAAGCTGAGTTTCCAGTGGGAGTGAGAAGAAAACATCTAGTTCCTATGGGTAAAGCCTATATGGTTCTCAGGAATAGGTATACTATTGACCATAAAAGATGAAGGTAAATTGTGGTTGACTCTCCTGTCATACATTTACTGAATAGAGCCTATTAGCCAAGTCTACAACAGCAACCATTTACCCATGTCATTCTGAATGCCATCATTTAAAGTATAGATATCTGGTAGAGGTAGGTGCTCACAAAAAGATTTATTCAACTTTCTATAGTCAATAGTTAGTCTCCACTTGTTAGCAGTGCTTTTCAGCACAGGTCATAACAGGGAACTGAAATAAGATTGCTAGGAATCAGGACCCCTTCTTTAACTTAGCTCTAATAGGTCATAACCCTGAATTCAGTGTCTTGCCCTGCCTTACCTAACTCAGTACTTTATCATAATTACCACCTACAGCAGTAGGGTAAGGTTAACTGTTTCTTTCCTAGTTGTACCCACCAACTAATAGTCCAAAAGTCTTTGATGTGTTCCATTAGGTTACCTGCTGAATAAGGGTGTCTAAATAATGGGAAAAGGGGTAGTCTCTGGGAAGGGGGTATGAGTAAGGTAACAGTCAGACAGATGCATCTTTTAATAAAACTGGGCCAATTTTATTATTCAAATTCATTAACTTTAATTAATCCTCCTCTCAAACCAGTAATCTCTTGTGGCTGGTGGAGGGAGATAGGAATCCCTTTGAAGTATGAGTGCTTCCAGGGAATGGGAAGATTTGAGTATCATTTTCCAAAAGAGCCAGCCAGCCAACGTTTGCATGTTTGTTCATTCATTCATTCATTCATTCATTCATTCATTCATTCACAGAGCCCAAACTACTATAAATGTGGTAAAAGAGTGACTATTAACTGAAAGGGGCCAACTTTCAAGACATATAGATCCCTATGTGGGGGCAGGTCTCTGTCACTAATTGGGATCAGGGGCAAGTGGGGAAGGTGAGACTGTTTCCAAAGAAGACACTGGTCACAGATTGTAATTTAATTCTAGTAAGTATTGTAATTGTTCCACCAATTTATCAGATACCATCCAGTTTAGAACCATTTGTCCCTTTCAGTCCAAAACAACCTCTCTTGAGCCATCTTAGATTCATACTTAAACAGGGGCCTGCCTTTAGGTGGTTTATTTGACCTAGGAAGGAGTGGCTTCCCCAGTGATAGTAATTTAGATTAAGTCCAGGTGCAGATTGTAGAAGTAACAAGCAACCTTGACTCAGAATTTGTTTCCCATGATTTTCTACTGAATCCAGAGCAGCTATGTCTTCTTAAATTATTTCAGCATTAGCCATTATCTCCAGTAAAGGGGATTTATATTTGTTGGAATTCAGCCATCTCAGACTTCACAAGATATCGAGCTAAACGCTATCCATTGTCTGATAAACCCAGTCCAAAATCCCTAGGTGGAGATCTTTGGCCTCAGCTAATATTTTCTACTGATAGTTGGTCTGTCCATGTAGACATATGTATGATGGGCTGCCCTCCCTGCCATAGAAATCCATACCAAGGTTTATGTGGACAGCTTCCTCTAGAGGTCATTCCTACCTTCCACACTAATTGTGGGATCCTTTGGTAGGGGCACCATTTAATCATCCTTATTATAATGGCAGCCAATTGTTTAAATACAGTCTCCAAGTAAGTGGAATTCCCTCCCTGCCAGACACACCACATCTGTAGGCAGCCCTTTTCGTTTAGTTCCTGGATGGATCCTTAAAGAGAGTCTGGGCCTCAGGGTGAGAGAAAAGATGTGTTATCTCCTCCAAAGAACAACCAACTTGACCCTCACAATTTTTCTTTTTCTGTCTTCATTACTTTGCTGGTGATACCAGCAAAGCAAATTATCCTCACTATTATCATGGTAGGACTGTCCTACCTTATCCACTAGAAGACACCAGTCCTCTTCCCCAGGATTCTCCTTTCTGTCCTTCCCCCAGAGTTTAACTCTTCTCTCCAAGTGCCACCCTGATGAAAAGCAGCTGTAAGCAAGGTCCAACATACATATCTGTGACTTGGAGTACCTGTTTAGTAAAATATATACCACCTTCCAAGTCATGAGAGGGATATGCCAGCCTTGGCCTGACATCTCTGGCTTATTGGCTCATTTACTGCCATAGGGGTCCCTAAGGAGGAGGATGATCTCTTGCCAAATCATCTGCTACAGGGACTTCACTCACTAGGGCCTCTTCTGGGTGATGGGGAGCCCACCCTTGGCACAGTGGCCTGCTTTCCTCTCCTTTTCTATTTACTCTCATAGATCTTACAATGTCCAGAATCAGTCCAGTGGAGACCTAGGCATGCACATTGACTTCTTTCCTCTGGCAGTTTGGCATCTCTGACACCTAAAATCAATTCTAATGGAGTGAGTTCACTCAAATATAAATGCTCCTTGGCCAATCTAATGAGGCACACAAGACAGCAAGAAATATAGAATGTAAACACCACACAGATCAATGACACAGGAATGAGTCCAGGTGTTCCAAACCATTTAAAGCCATCCAGGATCATTTTGCCAACTCATTTTCTTATTGACTTGGTAGATCCCATTATCTATTTCTTGACCAATTCCAAAAATCCTTCCCTTTTCCTCATCACCACTTTTAAGTGATTTGAGGGATTTTGAGTCTGATCAAGGAAAAATATATGGAGGATGTAGAGTTGGAAGACATCTAAGGAGGTTATAAAGCATAGATTTCCAAAACTGTAGGAAGACTTCAAGGGGACTAATTGAGGGAGTCCACACATATCTAAGCAAGATAAACACAAACACATCACACCCATGCACAACACAGCCAAATCTGAAAACAAATGACAAAAACTTTTCTAGGAGTGGCCAGAGGAGGAAGGGTGACATATATTATTGTCCTCATGAAGCAAAGATAAGGTCATTAGTTGACTTCCTTTATTAGTTTCCTAGGACTACTATAATAAGTTAACACAAACGTAGTTGCTTAAGACAAGAGGAATCCTTTTTTTGTCTCACTGTTCAAGAGCCCAAAGGTCCAAAATCAAGGTATCAGCAGGACCACACCCCTCCAAATGCTCTATAGGAGAATCATTCCTTATCTTTTCCAGCTCCTGGTGGCTTCTGGCATTCCTTGACTTATGTAAGCATAACTCTGATGTCTGCATCTGTCTTCTCATGACACTCCCCCTGTGACTGTGTCTTCACATGACAGTCATACTTGTGTGGATAAGAGGCCCATATAATTCCCATATGACCTTATATTAAATAATTACATCTGCAACAACCCTGTTCCAAATAAAGTCGTATTCTGAGGCATTAGAGGTTAAGACTTTAATATATTTTTCTTGGGGAACATAATTCATAACAAACAGTAACAAGATATCATTGTGTACCTAATTAGACTGAAAACTGGAAAATGTCAAATGTTTACATGTGTGTCCGGGTTTCTTATAAACTTTATGGCTGACTTTTTTATTGTAATTTGGTACACAACAACTATTGTGGAGAACAAATTACCAGTATATCCAATCTCAATTAAGTGTGTGTATGTGCATATATATGTGTGTCTGTGTGTGTGTATATGGGTATGTATACTCTCATCTATACATCAAGATATAGAAATTATCTTCCTGAGTATCTCTATTCAAAAGACTCAAGTCCAGAGCAAATATGAATATTTTACATTGTTTATAGCAGAAATGAATCAAAAATAGTCTAAAAAGCTCCATCCCACAATCAGGTAAGTAATGTGATATGAATGCTCAACATAGAACATTACAGATAACTTAGAAAGAAGAGAATGGATGTACACATTGAAATATGAACATATCTTTCAAAAGTAGCATTTAGGGAAAAAAGTAAAATGAAGAACAAAATGATTCTTAATGCAAATAGTGTTTATATACATTAAACTCTGGTAAAACATAAAACAGGTTTCACTTGAACACAGATAAACAATGGCATATGAATTAAAATAGTAATAATGTTATGGAGATAAAAGGGAGGAGGTTACCAAAGATTGATCTGATAAAATAGGAGGAAGGCATTGCATGACAGTGTGCCAGTGTGTATACACAGAGCATGCTGAGGAGCAGTATGCTCAATTTGGCTCCTAGGATGTGGGGAGCAGAATTACAGAATGAACCTGAATGACCCATATACCTATATAATTTTTCCCCCTCTGTGTAGCAGGATCTGTGAATATGATGAGAGATTACTCTTTTGATTATGCTACGTTATCTAGCAAAAAGAAAGTCTGCAGATGCAGTTAAGGTCCTTAATCAGTTGTCTTTGAGTTAATCAAGAGACAGACTGGATTAGCTGCACTTAATCAGACAAATCTTTGAGGTCAGAGAGATCCCCACACTATCCTTACACAGGTAAGGTCTCATATCCTGAATGACTCTAAAGAGGGTATCACATGGCAAGAACCTGGGGTCAGCCTCTAGAATGTAAATATGGTTCTCAGTTTACAGCTTCCAGGAAGACAAAAACTTTGGTCTTAGAGCCACAAGCAATTGGATTACACCAACATCCTTGTGAGCCTGAGAGAGGATTCAGGGTTCTAGGAATGAATGAATATAGCCCAGCCAACAACACTGATTGCTGCCTTGTGAGACATGAGCAGGGGACCCAGAGAGACTATGCCAGAATCCGAACCTATGTAAACTGAGATAGTAAATGTAGTAAATTTTAAGCCTAAACTTGTGGTAATTTGTTACATATCATGTTAGCTCATCATCTATTGGTTAGTTCATGCAGATTGGTACCAGTAGCTGCATTAGAAGTACTGGATACTGGGATCCCTGGGTGGCGCAGCGGTTTGGCGCCTGCCGTTGGCCCAGGGCACGATCCTGGAGACCCGGGATTGAATCCCACGTCTGGCTCCCGGTGCATGGAGCCTGCTTCTCCCTCTGCCTATGTCTCTGCCTCTCTCTCTCTCTCTCTCTCTCTCTCTCTCTGTGTGTGTGTGTGTGTGTGTGTGACTATCATAAAAAAAAAAAAAACAACTGGGGGGGAGGGGGGACATGGTCCCTGCCCTCAAAAAGCTTATCATGAAATAAGAAATCACAATAGATCTTTGTACATGTGGTATAAATGCCCGACTTTAAGCTTTGATTGCTGAGGCATCCATTTGGAAAGACACTCATCTTAAATAAACATACTGCCAGCTGTATGACATTGATACTAGCAAAACAACCAAATAAAGAACCAGGTCGTTGCCATCCATGAAGCTATCTCTTTCTGAAAGCCCTAGGTAACTTGAATAACTGACCCCTGAGTATCCCTGCCTCTCTCTTCCCATGCTCTAATTCCCATTCTTATGCTTAAATTAATCAGTAAAGAGTGAACCCACAAAACCCTAGACACCCTAACCTCAACTCCAATAAAGGCAGAGTTCCAGGTCCATAGTCTGACTCTGCCTTTGTCTCTGTCTGGGTCTTTCTCCCTGTAGCCTTTCTCTATGGCCTTCAGGACTCGTGAGTAATAAATTTTGTTACTTAAAGTTCCTTGATGGTTTTAGCTGAAGTGCTTCCTGCGATCATAATAAGACCACAGGGGCTGGTCCAGCAACACTGGTTCCAATGGAGGAAATATCTATGGAGGCTCCCTACTAGAAATATGGATGATTGAGTGCCCCAGGTATTCCTAAGATTGCTATCAATAGGCTAGGACATATGCAATAGTATGTTAACATGAGGCAAAAGAGTAATAAGAAAAACAGGCAACAGTGCCCTTTGAAACCTGTGTTTATAGTGAGTTCTCACTTCCCCGACAATATTTTTAGAGATCCCACTCTCTTTTGCACTCTCTAGTTATATTAGTCTATTTTCATCTCGGCGAACTGAATTGTGTTAAAGTTTCAGCAGATGAATTTCAGTTTTAAATCTTTTGGAAAGCAAAGAAAATCTTTACTTAAATTCTGTCCTTTAGTAGGGAGCATAGGTTGAGTTTAAAGGACTGAGATAACCTCATTAGGAGCACAAAGCTAAACAGTCCTGAAGATTATTGAACAAATTTCCTAGCGGTTTTATTTACTAACAGAGGCTGAATCACAGCTTTATGACAGCTTCTGGAAGGTCTCTTATATAACCTCTCCCTGCTACCCTTTTTTAAAATAAGTCCAGGGACAGTTTATACTGAAGCATATTAAGAGGCCAGACTAATTAAAATTATATGTATTTATTCAATAAAAAATAGATTTATTTTGGAAATGCCAGAATAGAATACAATCATTCAATCTGTAATTAGTATTTGAGCAATAATGTGTATTAATTGCATTTTCATTTTATCGATCATATTTAATTACTAATTTAATATTTGTCACTTTTAATACATAATGTAAGGTAGTCTCTATTAAAAGGAAATTGAATTATTTTTGTGGAAACTTTATTTGACAATGGCAAAGCTTTGTTTGAGAATCCATTTTATTTTCTTTCTGTGTTCTCAGGAAGAATTTTATTCCCTAGGTCAGGTTGTATGACTAAATTTTGGCCAGTGGAATATGGGTAAGAATGATATACATGACTTCCAGACATGACCATAAATTCTTTAGGGAGAACTTTTACTTTATTTATTCAAGACTTCTGCAGTGACCAACAAAGTCATTTTGAAGCTGGTAAACTCAATATGGAAGAAGTCTGAGTATTTAAACGACTGCATGTAACAGAGCTCTCACCAACCACATTAGACAGTAACATGAGAAGCAATAAAATGCTATTGCATTAGGCCACTGCTATTTTGGGTTTATTTTATTACAGCATAGTTTACCTTACTCTAATACAATAATCAATATAGTTTTATTTGGCTTCTAAATTAGCGTTTTCAAATTTGACAAGGGATTATATTATGTTTGGTCAGCAGAATTTTTTAAAATTTATTTTGAATGCTTTTAGATGCTGAATATACTACTTAATTACTATTTCATTGTTATTACATCCCTTCTTCACTAATTTTTTCATGTGACAGGCCCTAGAATCCATTTGGTTTTGCAGGCCACTGCTATATAATGAGTCTTATTTAATATTATCTAATGATGAGCAAGCAAATGCTCTAGCTTTTGTGTACCTTTCTGTATATATGAGTTATGTGCTTCTCAAAGATACACATAACAGTAACAGTTGGATAAATTTTAAAGCCTGGCCTTTTCAAAAAATACTGCACATGGAAAAGCAAAAATGTAATAATATAACCTGAAATATGGAACTATTCCATCTGGGTAGAAAGCTAGGTTTAAAAAATCAGTATTAAATATGCAATGCACCTGCAAAAATTTATGTGACTATTAACAAAAATGATAAATAGATAACTGCTGACCATCTTGCAATATTTATAAGTATGGGATTAAGGCCTCTCAAAATCAAAACTATGTGTCCTGAGCATATAAACTAAAGTTTATGGGATTTAATTAAAGTGGGCTATGGTTCCAGGCAGGAATATGCTACTAGATTAAAGTTCCTCCTGATGCTATGCAAATATTGTACTTGCTAAAGCAGTGCCAAAAGTCCATCACAAAACCGTTTTGAGGTACTCATAATTTTATTTTCATAGAGAAATTTATAAATCATGAATAGATAGGAGGCAGGACACCATATGAAACTAGTCCTAATGGATAAATTCTAGATATCTTTTCTAAATCCTAAACCAGTGTCTGATTCTTTTTCATCAGTTCCCCAGAATTGTTTTGAAGATTATATATTTCCCATTATTTTATTGTCTGGCCCTTTTAAAGACTTTAATAGCAACTATTGCAGTAAAATGGACAAGTATCTAACCTCGACACTAAATAAATGAAAGATCTTATAAACTCATTGTCACAGATCAATGATATTGATACTTTTTCTTAAATGGGCTTGGAGAAACTCTTATACTGCTGATAATTACCTGATGGGATTATCTTACTAAATAAAATATAAGCAAATATTGCTAAGTTTCATAAGATTCTAATTCTCTAACATAAGACTAAAGATTACAATTCTCTGACATGAACCACCTCCTTAGATATGCCTCAAGTGTACACTATTATAGCACACACTATTTGTCAGCATTTCTACTCTTGCTCTTTCAAGGTATATGAAGATGTCTCTTTCATATACAACACAAACAATTCCTCTGTAGTGCTTATAACTTTCCTATACTAATTTTTTAGGTGATTTACTCCTCATTTCTGGAGGTCTGTTTGGGTCTATACTCTAGAAACAAACAAACAAAATTGTACTAATTGTATAGTTGTATTTCAATAAACATGCAGACATGAACTCCATAGATGTGAAATTCTGTATCTATTTAGCTTAACATTATTCCAGCATGCCTTCAAACTCTGCTATAGGCCTAAAAGTAATTTGTTTTTAGTCATTTATGTATATATTGTACACACATTTATTAAGCAAGCCAAGATCCTAATCAGGAGAAAGGACCAGAGGGTGAGTGTAACCCTTAAGGCTGCTTTTCTACTATGTCAAAATGTGTAATGATGCATATGTCTTGTAATTCTTTAGATACGATAGGAAAAAAATTAAGAACAATGATATAGATAAGGAGTAATGTGTAAGTTTCATGAGAAACAGAATATGTATATAGCTTTAAAATCTTTCTCCATCAATAATTGATTAGAGCTGACATTAATTACAAATGCTACCACATCAAATGTCTAATACTACAAAATAGAACAACTGCTGTGATGGGTTTTGCATTTGGAAGAGAGGAATAGTGCTATTTCCCATTTTTGAACACCTCTCTTTTTCTTTTTACCTGATTACAAGTATAAGTCTTCTGAGTTAGGGATAAAACGTGGAGAAAAACTCTTCAGTCTTGCGGGCTATAAAGCTTGGACTCGCCATACCTGGAAGTGAGAAATTCCATATAGCAAGAGAACCAGAGAAACAGTGCCAAATTATATGACTATACTCTGCTCAAATTTCTGACTAATTTCTAAATATGTATGTTCAAGGCAGCCTCAAGAAGCCTATCTAAGTTTAAAAAGGCTAAAGAAAATTTCATATGTTTTCCACCTCAGGTGAGACACAAATTAGATTTTTAGTCATGCCAAAGTAACTGAATACAAAACAAACAAAAATATATTTTTCTGAGGAACATAACAAAATCTAGAGTCTCTAAAATGTATCATCAGGATACAATACATACATTAAGACATAAAAAGAAACACAGAAGTGTGACCCAAACTCAAGAAAACAAAAGAAATTGCCCCCAAGATAAAATCATGGAAATTAGCAGACAAGGATTTTAAAGCAGCTACTATAACTTCTCAAGGATATAAAATTAGTCATGATGAATGAACAAATGGGAAATCTCATCAGGAAAATGGAAACTTTTTAATTCACTTTCATTTCCGTATAGTTTTTCCCCCAGTGGTTAGAGAGTTCCAAATTGACTGATGTAGTGGGCTGAAGAGTGTCCCCCACAAAAGCAAAAGATTCTAATCCCTAGAATGAATGTTACCTTATTTGGTAAAGTTTTTGTGGATGTAATATGATAAGGATTTTCAGATGATGAGATGATTCTGGAATATCTGGATGGTTCCTAAATGCCATCAAAAGTGTCCTGAGGGTTAATAAGAGAATAGACACACAAAAAGGAGAAGGTGATATGAAGAGACAGGTAGAGATTAGGGTGATGTGTCAACAAGACAAGAAGTACTAGCACACACCAGAAACCGGAAGAGGCAATAAATGAATTCTCCCTGGAGCTTCTGGAGGAAGTATGATCCTCTAACACTTTGATTCCAGAGTTGTTTTCAGAACTGTGAGAGAATAAATTTCTGTTGTTTTAAACTACCAAGTCAGGGGTAATTTATCATGATTGCCCTAGTAACATACAGAGTTTTGTTCTAAATGTGTTGTGCTACTGTAACAAATATCTAAAACTGAGGAAGTTACTTTGGATTTGGATATTAAGTAGAAGCTGAATGGATTTTGAAGCTCATGATAGAATAAGTCTAAGATTGCCTTAAGCAAACCATAAATAGACGTGTATGTTACAAGCATTTCTGCTGAGGGTTCAGTAGGAAGAGAGAAGCATGGAAGAGAAAACATATTATTGTAGAAAATACTTCTATCTGAATAAACATAATGTGGGTAGAAATATCAGTGTTAAAAGTGTTTCTGGTGATGGCTGTGTCCTACACTAGTATGAAAAACAGAATCTGTGAGTGATGGATATTCAGCTGAGGAGAATTCTAAACAAAATATTGAATATGTGATCTGATATCTCTTTGCTGATTACAGTAAAATGCTAGAGCAAAGACAAACCAAAGAAGGAACTGTTAGGTGAAAAGGAACTAGCATTTGATAATTTTGGGAGGTTCTTCGTCTATCTGTGTGATAGAGGATGCTAAGATTTAGCAAGTAACTATTGGAAAGTGTGCTCTGGAAGGAATGTGCCTGGACAATCTTTTGCTGAAAAGATTAGGCCTGTGACTCATGGGTTTGCTTAACATTATCAGAAGTCAGAACAGAAATGTTATCTACAAAACATTGGTGGAGTATATGCTTGTCCAATTGTATGGATCCCTGTTACATCCATGGAAGGATCAAGAAGTGTTTGAGAATTTTATATCAAAAGCAGCACTACTGGGACAACTGGGTGGCTCAGCAGTTCAGCGTCTGTCTTTGGCACAGGGCGTGATCCTGGAGTCCCAGGATCTAGTCCCACATCGGGCTCTCTGCATGGAGCCTGCTCCCTCTGCCTGTGTCTCTGCCTCTCTCTCTCCCTCTCTCTCTCTCTCTCTCTCTGTGTCTTTCATGAATAAATAAATAAAATCTTTAAAAAAAAAACAACAAAAGAAGCACTATCATCTTAGTCTGAAATGGCCAGAGACAGAATGAAATAAAAGAGGTTCATCACATTCCCAAATTCTACAGGCAAGTAACAGACTGATATAATTTCTCGTCAGCAAACATGTGCAGCCCTTCAAGAATAAGAGATGAGTCCAAGGGGGGCAGCCTTGGGCTCAAAGAGCAGATATTTGGGCAAAAAAGCACTGATCTATGCCTTTACAGACCAAATCTATGGGCAAAGAGACAATATTGATGGTCACAAGGGCTGGCAACTAATGCCACAGAAAATATATTGTTAGTTCTAGAATCTAATGAAATTTGTCCTGCTGGATTTGAAATTTCTTCAGACTGGTGATTCCTTGCCTCTTTTTGTTTCTATCTTTTGAAATGAGAATGTCCATAACTATTACCTATGCCTGTCCTCCCATTGTATTTATAGTTTTACAGGTCCATAGATGGAGAATAATTTTGTCTCAGATGGATTATATCCAGAGTCTACTCATATCTGATTTAAATAATTTAGATAATGAGATTTGGGACTTTGATGATATTTACATCCAAAATGGATGTAAATCCATTTGAACGTTTGGACAACATAGTTTTGGGTTGATGCTGCAATGGGTAGAATTCACTAGTAAATCCATCTTGCTTGAGATTTCATTTGGGGAAGTTTTTTGACTGCTAACTCAGTTTTTACCTGTTGCACATCTATTCAGATTTTGTATTTCTTCTTGAATCATTTTTGGTAGTCTGTACCTTTCTGGGAATGTTTCCATTTCACCTAGCTTATCTAATTTGTTGACATAAAATTGCTCATAGTATTCCATTCCTTACTGTAAGGTTGGTAGTAATGTCCCCTCTATCATTTCTGCCTTTTAAAATCTGCATCTTTTTTTTCTCATAAATATAGCTAAAGATTGTCAAATTTGTCAACTTTGTTTCATTGATTTAATCTATTGTTTTCTATAACCTAGTTTGTTCATTTCTGGTATAATCTTTTTGTGATTGCATTGGGTTTACTTTGCTTTTTTATTTCTTATTAAGATGTAGGATTAAGTTATTGATAAAACTTTTTATAATTTGCAAATTAGGTATTTGTATCTATAAATTTCTCTTTTAGTACGGTTTGCACTGCAAGTTTTGTTCTATTGTGCTTTGTTTTCATTTTCTAAAAGTATTTCCTAAGCTTTCTTTTAATTTCTTCTTTGACCCAAAGGATATTTAGGAGTATGTTGTTTAATTTCTATATATTTATGTGGTTTTCCTCAAATTTCTTGCTGTTACCAATTTCTAATTTCATATGATATATTTATATTTATATTAATTTATATGATATTATATTTATATCATAATATATTTGGGTGAATCCAAACTTTGTAATTTTATTTAGACTTGTTTTGTGGCCTAACATATGTCCTATATGCACTTGTGAGGAATATGTATTTTGCTATTGTTGCATAGGTTGTTCTACAGATGCTTGCTTGGTATATTTGTTTTATAATGGTGTTCAAGTCTTCTATATTCTTGTTGATATTCTGTTTAGTAGTTGTATCTGTTATTGAAAATGAGACATTGGAGTCTCCAAATATTACTGTTGAATTGTCTATTTCTCTCTTCAAATTAGGTACAGAAAAATCTATAATTATTTTTTTTTATATTTTCATTGATCATTTGTCATTATAAAACATCCTTCTCTGTCTCTAGTTGTAATCTTAAAGTCTATTTCTTCTGATATTGATACGGCCACTCCAGCTCTATTTGGGTTAAGATTTGGATAGTATATCCTTCCATCCTTTACTTTCAGTCTAATGATTTGAATATAAAGCATATATACTGTGAACAATATATAGTTTGAGTATTTTATTTTATTTATTCATGAGAGACACACAGAGATAGGCAAACACATAGGCAGAGGGAGCCTGATGAGGGACTTGATCCCAGGATCCTAGGATCATGACCTGAGTTGAGGGCCGACGCTCAACCACTGAACACCCAGGTGCCCCAGTTTGAGCATTTTTTAAACTCATTCAAACAATCCTGCCTTTTAGCATTTAATTAGAACATTGTTCTCAAACTTTCTTCTAGTTATCTAGATATGGTTTTCTTCTTTGAATATCTTTATAATAGCTAATTAAAGTCTGTGTCTACTTGGTACAAAATTTGGTCATCTTTGGAGCCAGTTTCAACAGATAATTTCATTTTGTTTTGTTTCTTTCTATTGATTGGCCATATTTCTGACTTTACATGTCTTGTTTTTTGTTGTTGTTGAAAACTGGATTGAAATTCTAAAATGTCACAACATTTCTAGTCAGAATCACACTCTTTCAGTGTTTGTTGTTTTCCTGCTTGTGAGTTGTAGTTGTTTGCTTATTCACTGATTTTTGTGAACTGATTTTATAGAATCTGTATTCTTTTTCATGTGGCTATTTAAGTTTCTGGTAGGTTAATTTAGTGGTTAGCTAATGATGGTATATTTTTCTTTAAATGACCAAAATCAATCTCTGAAGCCTTGCCAAGGAGTTTGGGGTCATGCCTTCAACATTCAGCCAGGGAGTTTACAACTTTGTCTTAGACTTCTCTTCCTGCTTTAGCAGAGCCTCAGTGTTAGCCAGATGTGACAGCATAGGGTATTCTCAGATCTTTCTTGATTATGCATACAACTCTATGCATGTGAGTGGCCTTCTAGATTCCCAGAAAAATGTCAGACTTCTTCAAATCCTCTATAGACATTGACTTCATCAGCTTTTAAGCTCTTGGTTAGTCTATTGTTTATCCCAACTTTTATCCATTATCTCAGACAGCTACAATGCTAAAATATGTACCTATAAATGTCTTTTAAAACTTTCCCCGGGTAGAAACTTTTAGCACAGAGTGCAGGTCAAATAAAGATAAGCCATTTGAGTGGGACATTCCAGGGAACCATCAAACAGGTCAAATAGTGACATTTATTGGTCATGACAGTTTGAAAGAACTCCAGCTTCTTTCTGCTCCTTTCAATCTGATCCTAGGAACGTGGACTATTATTTTTCAGCGTTACTGCCTAGCTGAGGAACAGGAAATGTGATTAGGGCACATCACACTCATTGTTCTTACTGAGATTCAACCATTTTCTTGAACACTCCAGGTTGCTCTAAGCCTTGATCAGTTTCTGAAAAACTTGATTCTTTCAATTTTTGCCCATCACTTTTATAGAGGGTTGAAATTTTGTAAATCTTTACTCTGATATCACCAAATTACACTCTTAAATGTTAGTTTTATTACAATGTTTGCCTTTCTTCTTTAGGTATTCCTTTTACACATGGGTTCACTATTTTTAAAATGTCTTCTATACTTAGTTTCTTCTCTTTTTCTCTTCATTTCTGTTTTTTTATTTATTTTTATCCTCTCATTTCTTCATCTTTCACTTGTGTCTCTTCATTATTCAGAAACAATGTATATTCTTCCTTCTTTATTTTTGAAATGATATCCTTTTTCTTTAACTTCTTCCCTAAGTTCTAGAAGTCTTTATTTCATTTATTTTGGCTATTTGTCCTGCATTTCTATTCTGAATATGTGAATTTCAATTTAAGGGTTTTGTTTGCTCATTTTTTACAATACAAAAATATTTATATCAGGGTATTATGTATACATTTCTCAAAATTTTGTCTGTAATATGTCAGCATGGTCTTGTATGTTTAAGTTTATATTAAATTGTGTTAGAATTTCTGTTTACTAAGTGCTTTTGCTTTTTATTTATCTTATTGTTTGTTGACATTTTATTTTCCTGAACCAGCATTACCAGGAGATCAAAAATTGTGCTATGGGTGGGTGCAAAGGATTTGAGGTAGCTTTCATAGTGTCTGTGTTTAAGCCACCACCTTTTCTGTATATGTCATCTCCTATTATCCCCTGTTTGGCTCACTGTGTTCCAGCTTGTACTTAGCATGTTTCTGGAATATGCCAAATATGATTCTTTTTTAATGACTTTTTCTCTAGATATATGCACTGCTTGCTCCCACATTGCTTTCATTTCCATATGTCTGTGACTACATATCATTACACAGGAAGGACTTTTGTTAGCTAACAGAAAACTTTTACTATTTTCATTATATATACCACCTATAACCCATGACAGAAAATGATGGAATCATACATATTTTTTGACTCCCTAAATATAAGCTTCATGATGGCAATGACCTCATTTTGTACGTTGTTATATCATCATTACCTAGAAGTCAGGCACATAGTGGGGACCCTAAAATACTTATTGATTAAATTATGAATGTGTCCTTTATGCTTTACACACTTATTTTAATCAAATATTGGTTTAAAATCCAGATCTAGTCTTTCATACACTATGCTTATTCTTAAAATTTTATAAAAAATTATAGTAAACTAGTAAGCACATATAAGATTGATATGACAGCAATTTAAAAAGATGTACTATATTACACCAAATACTATGAAATTTAAAAATATACACAGTATTAGAAGAGCCAACGATGTGACAAATCTTTCTTATCTTTTGTTTCTTATTGGCCTTATTATTAGAATAAAATCCTAACTGCAAATGTAAGTTTGCATATAAAAATTAAGGGAAAATTCTATTCTCAAATATCCTCCTAATTAAATATTTATATCCATTTGGTCACACTGAACTGACCTTTGTTATAGATTTCTGACTGCTCACATTAACTGATCTGCTCTGTATTATACTTATAAAATTATCTCGAAGAGTCATGAAAATAGCTAATTCTTAGTAAATGTTTCCATTTTGAAATTGGTTTGAAGTACTCTGTTCAACAACCTTGTGAATAGGTGTTTTGGGGTAGGTAGTAGGAAACAAAGCACAAGGTAGTGAATTTACCTCTTCAGCTAGAAACACCAATTAGCTATAAGATCATTCAGGCAATCTGCAGTCCAGCAGTTGTGCTCCAACCACCAACCTATAATGCTTTGTCTCGTAAGACCGTGGCACAGTATGATCATATTCAGCATATCATGACATCAGTATTATCAATTACTACATCAAATGAATATGGTCTATTTTTATTATACATTCATGTATGCTAAAGTTAAACCACTTCCAAAACAAATATTAGCTGTGTTTAGCTAGTGAATTTAAGCTAGCCAGTCATCTATAATCAATACTTAAGTTTAAGGATCAAAATAAAGAAAGGTCTTAGAATACGTAACCAATAATAATACTCCCATTCTACATACTTATAAACATTTATAATAAAAGGAAAACAAGTTAAATATAAAGTTTAAAAAAATAAAAAAAATATAAAGTTTATAGGACAATAAAGGTATATAATTGTATATAATGGTATATAATTATAATAATGGTATAATGTCTACTGGGAGGGGTACCTGGGTGGCTCAATATGTTAAGCATCTGCCTTCTGTTCAGGTCATAATCCCAGGGGTCTTGAAGTCATGATCCCGGGATCCCCATCTTGGGTTCCCTTCTCAGTGGGGAGTCTGCTTCTTCCTCTCCCCTCTTCTCATGCTCTCTTTAGCTATGTCTCTCTCTCTCTCTCAAATGAATAGAGTCCTTTAAGGAATGTCTACTAGGAATATATAACATCTCTGAAAAATATCACTAATAAAGCATCAAAAAATAGAGGTGTGATAGTCATACAGTGAAAGTGATGCTAAATAGTATGATTCAAATTATGTTTATTTTATATGCTAATTATTGGTAAATATCACGACATATTTAAAACAAGATTTTGTTACTTGGGCACTTTCATGAGGATGGGATCATAAAAATATTAACATTCTACAGATATAAAGACAAATTCTTAGAAATTGAGAACAGAAAAACTCCACAGAACTTACTATCCTAATCATGTCTTCTGCTAATCATAATACAATTAAGACTGTTTGTAAATTTAGTATATATAACTTAGCATAAATAATGCAAACATGATCAGTGGAATTCATAAGCATGAAGATAACCCTGAACTCTACTGAAATAGGGTATTACATTTACAAATTCTAAGTAGGCTTAAATTGCATTGCATTTGGGGGGGGTGGGTGGGTAAAGACATGCCTATCAAAGCACCAGAAAGAATATCTGTGCACCAGTGATCCAATAAACCTCCTTGCCCATACATCCTATGTTCATCCTCTATTCAATCTATATCATCCACAACTCCTCTTGAGAGATTTTTCAAAGATGCTAGTCCTTTGATGGTTCCCTCTGGCTTTCTCAATAATACCCAGATTGCTTAGCTCATGTGATGGGTATAACATTTATTATCATAATTATCTGTGAGTCTTAGCTTTGCACAAATTGACTCTATTTTTCTATACGAATATGTTATCTTACTCGGAACTCTTTTTTTGTGCCTAATTCAGCCTATTGTGCATTTTGTCCATCCAATGGTCTTTCTGATCAACTAACAACTGAGAAAATTAATCAGATCCAATTAAAGTTTTATTTTAGACTTATCTTCCCCTACTTTCTATTTGCTTTTTAGAAAGTCTGGTGGCTAGAACATTTATGCCTATGAGATTATCTTATCCAGTCTGTGGGGAACTTTTTTTTTTTTTTTTTTTTTTAGGTTAGCTCACTATTGGTCTCTGCTGTTTAATTAATCTCACATCATTTTGTATCATATGTATAGGGGGAGGAATGGCTTACTCAGTATCTAAACCTCTCAGTACAGGTGATATTTGTTCCTGGCTCAAAATAGGAAAAGGTTGGCAGGTAGTGTTAGCATAGATGAATGTCCAAAAGCATTCTTATTGTACAATTCCAGTCTCCAAGAGATTATTCAGTCAATCTTCAGCCTTTCTTGCTATGTATCCCTTAGACTTTGCTCCTTACCACTTTGGTTCCCTGGGTGGTAACATAGGCTCACTTTCCCATTACGTTATATGCTGCACTCTGGAATCAAAGGCCAATGAATTATATATCCCTCTCATTCTATTTTTAGGCACACAAAACATGGGAACCTTCTGAGAATGGCCTGAGAGATGAAGACATTGTTAATATTATCAGCTTGCTTCTTACTTGTCTTGTTTCTACCTCTCATCTCCTCAAAGATTAAAGACTTTTTAATTTATTTTTTATTGAAGTATAATTGACACGCAATTTCTATTAGTTTCAGGAATACAATACATCATAGTGACCCAATATTTTTATACATTACAAAATGATCCCCATGATAAGTCTAGTTACCACCTGCCACAATACAAAAGTGTAATATTATTGATTATATTCCCTAGGCTGTACATTACACTCCAGGACTTATTTATAACTGGAATTTTGTACCTCTTAATCTCATTCACCTCTTTAGATGCCCTCTCCCCTCTAGTAGCCAACAGTTTGTTTCCTGTGTCTATGAGTCTGTTTCTGTTTTGCTTGTTTGTCTGTTTTATTTTTTAGATTCTACATATAAGTAAAACAGCACATCGTTGCTTTTCTCTAACTTGCTCACTTAGCATGGCACCCTCTGGCTCTACCTATGTTGTAGCGAATGACAAGATTTCATTTTTTTGTATGGCTGAATAATATATATATATGTATATATATATAATATATATATTTTATATATATCATATAACCTCATATAATATAAATTATATATTACACAGAAGGAATTGTTATATTGCATAGTACTTATTTTTAACTTTTGAACGAACATCTATACTGTTTTCCATAGTGACTATACCAATTTATATTCCTGCCTATATATATTCCTATATACACTGTTGAGTATACAAGTGTCCTGTTTCCTCCACATCTTTGCCAACACTTATTATAATTCGTCTTTTTGATAATAGCCAATCTGACAAGTGGGAGGTGATATTTCATTATGGTTTTGATTTGTAATTCTATGATGATGATGATGATGATGATGATGATGATGATGAGTATCTTTTCATGTGCCTTGTTGGCCATCTATATATCTTCTTTGGAAAGACAGGCCTATTAAAGCCCTCTGCCCATTTTTTAATTGGGTATTTTTTAAAAACTTTATTTATTCATGAGAGACAGAGAGAAATTGAGGCAGAGACACAGAGGGAAAATCAGTCTCCCTGCAAGGAGCTCAATGCGGGACTCGATCCCAGACCCTGAGATCACGCCCTGAGCCAGAAGCAGACGCTCAACTGCTTAGCCACTCAGATGTCCCTAATCAGGTATTTTTTATATTAATTTGTATACAGTCTCAATAACATTTTGAATATTAATCCTTATGAGATGAATGATCCACCAGTAACCTCTCCCATTCAGTAGATTGCCTTTTTGTTTTGTATGGTTTTCTTTGCTGGACAAAGCTTTTTTCTTTTTTTTTTTTTTCTAAGATTTTATTTATTTATTTGAGAGAGAGAGAGCATGAGAGAGCACAAGCTGGGGGGAGGAGCAGAGGGAGATGGAGA
This sequence comes from Vulpes vulpes, assembly GCF_048418805.1. Lineage (NCBI taxonomy): Eukaryota > Metazoa > Chordata > Mammalia > Carnivora > Canidae > Vulpes > Vulpes vulpes. The sequence continues at coordinate 101,320,171 of NC_132784.1, read as the reverse complement.
AGCAGACTGCCCGCTGAGCAGGGAGTCTGACTCAGGGCTCCATCCCAGGACCCTGGGATCACCACCTAAGCTGAAGGCAGACACTTAACCTACTGAGCCATCCAGGAGCCTGGACAAAGGCTTTTTAGTTTGACATAATCCCATTTGTTTATTTTAGGTTTCACCGCCCTTGCCTGAGGAGTCCAGCTCCTCCAAAAAATTTTCTAAGACCAATGTCAAGGAGAGCACCACTTATGTTTTCTTATAGGAATTTTATGGTTTCAGGTCCTACATTCATGTCTTTAATCTATTTTGAATTTATTTTTATATATGGTACAAAAAGAGTGGCCCAGTTTCATTCTTTTACATGTAGCTGTCCAGTTTTCCCAACACTACTTATTGGAGAGACTGTCTTTTCATTATTGCATATTCTTGCCTTCTTTGTCATAGATTGATGACCATATATATCTGAGTTTATTTCTAGGTTCTTTATTCTATTCCATTGCTCTGTATGTGTGTTCTCATGTCAGCACCATATTGTTTTGATTACTATAGCTTTACGGTATAGTTTGAAATCAGGAAACTTAATATTTTCAGCTTTGTTCTTTCTCAAGATTGCTTTTTGGGTCTTTGATGGTTCTATACAAATTTTAGGTACCTTTGTCCTATTTCTGCAAAAAATTCCATTGGTATTTTTATGAGTATTGCATTGAATCTACAGACTGCTTTAGGTAGTATGGGCATTTTAGCAACATTAATTTTTCCAATCCATGGACATGAAATATCTCTCCATTTATTGGTGTCATTGAAGATCCATGAGGCAATACAGAGAAACTGTCCATACCACATCTTCTGCATCTCACCAAAGATATTCAAATCTGCCTAATTTTATTTTCTGCATGTTCCCTATTAATTCCTACCTGCTATAAATAGATACCTCTTGTCTCATATTCTCACGGTCATTAGGGTTTTTTTAAGACTTTATTTATTTATTTTGAGAAAGAGAGAGACTGCACAAGTAGGGGGAGGGGCAGAGGGAGAGAGAGAATCTTAAGTAGGCTTTACACTGAGTATGGAGTCCCATGTGGGGTTCCATCTTAGGACCCCAAGATCTTGACCTGAGCCAAAATTGATAGTCAAACACTTAACCAACTGAGCCACTCAGGCACCCCAATAGTGTTTAATATTAAAAAGAGCAGAATATTGTAAGTTAATGTCTAAAGTTAATAATATGTCATAAAATTAATATTTAACATTAATCTAAACATTTTAGGGTTCTTAAGATCTCTACCAATATTACTTTCTCATCAGCAAGCTAATCTACTTAAAACAATTCAACTGTCTCATGTCAGTTCCTTTATTCCCTGCCTCACCCTCCCACTTTGCCCTTTAGCAATGCCAAATAACTATAATTCCCAAAAAGCATAAGGCATCCTCTTCACCCTTCTTCACTTAGGTATATTATTCCCTGTGCCTGGAGTACTTTTGCTTTTCTTTCATGTTAGGTTTATTTACTATTTTTTAGATTCTGTCTAGAAAAGTCACTCACTTAGAAAGAGTTCCATAACCTCCTTCCATCCCTCCATCACTCAGTTACTTGCACTGTACTGCAGCAGTTCGTTTACTTTCTATCTCTCCCATTAGGGCCATTATGTGGCTCTGCCGTGTTGTTGTTTTTCTCTTTTAGCCGCAAGACTAGCAATGTCACAAATAGTGGCTATTCATTTCAGCCAAGTCACAAAGTCAAGAAGATATGTGATGAATAGCAATGGACATACCAACTGAGTGACAAATAGATCTTTGTTTTTATAAGCCATTTAAATTTTGGAATGGTTTGTTGCTACAATTTATCTTAGTCTCAGATGCCTGATACAGTGATACATATTTTGAATTGGTTTACTCACTTAGAAAACAACTTCAAGATTTATCATTATTTAAACAAAATGGTATGCCATATTCATATATACTAACATTACATAATGATTTGCCACTTCACTTCAGAAATTATGTAAATCAAATTCCACATTTAATACTCACAAGGTTCTTGAGGGCTGCTATAGACTCAGGAGAGAGAAAGAAAGGCAGAGAAAGAGAGGAAGATATTGAGAGAGAGACTTTAGGAACACTAAGACAACTTTTAGGAATAAAATTCTAATTAAAAAGAGAATTATGTACTGTGATAGTCAAGAGGAGCCTAGGAAACAGGATGCCTGAAAATAATATGCTTTTCTTGATGGGATCATGGAACAGAGAAAGTACATTAGATACATTAGATAAAACCTATAAATCTGAATAAGCAAATTTGAATAAAGTATAGACTTCAGTTAATAATAATGCATCAATAGTGGTTCATTAATTGTGACAAATGTACTATCCTAGTATAAAATGTTAATAATAGGGGGCGCCTGGGTGGCTCAGTGGATGAGCATCTGCCTTTGACTCAGGTCATGATCCTGGGGTCCTGGGATGAATTCCCACACCAGGGTCCTTGCAGGGCCTCCTACTTCTCCCTCTGCTTCTCCCTCTGCCTATGCCTCTGCCTCTCTCTGTGTGTCTCTCATGAGTAAATAAATAAAATATTTTTTAAAAAAATAAGGAAAAATGAATGTGAGGTGTATGGACACCCTTTATCTTCACAATTTTTCTGTAAAGTTCTAAAATTGAAAAAAATATTTTTTAAAAAAATTGAGGCTCTACGTAAAGATAAAGAATTATAGGAGAATGATTAAGTATTTTATATAATAAACATTTTGATTAATTACATAATAATGTAATAGAATTAAATATGTGTTTGGAAGAGATTTGTTGACCTCTAAGTTTTTACATTTAAAATAATATTTATTTGAGAGAGAGAGAGAACACGTGCACATGCTGGGGGAGGCACAGAGAGAGAGGGAGAAGGAGAGAGAATCTTCAAGCAGACTCCCCACTGAGCCTGACCTGGAGCTCAATCCCAGGATCCTGAGATCATGACCTGAGCCAAAATCAAGAACAGGCAGCTTAACAAATTGAATCACCTGGGTGCCCCAGTTTTTACATTTTTTAAAACCATGGTTGTAGAAGCTCTTTTCAGGCATTATGTAAAATATGAACTCATTATAAAATATTTTCAAAGTTAAAACAACTTGCAAAAGTATCCTATCGAAAAAAATAAGATAATATTGAATGTTACATGGATCTTTGTATAATTAATTTATAATTTTATCTACTGGGAAAATATTTTAGCAGTTTTTTTAAACAATTCTAATTAGTGTAATTTTCAATATTTTTACATAAGGGCACAAATCACTTTCATTTTTGAAACTTTACATCTGCACTGATAATTTTTAAGCCCACAATATCCCCAAAGACTAATTAAATTAAAAGTCAAATAACATTCCTTTAACATATTCAAAAGTATATATAAATTTTTCAGGTAGAGGGAACTCTTTTATAATAATCTGGTGAATTTTTAAATGGATTATTCTTTTAATGATAATTTTACACTCCATAATGATAATTGATTGAGTTATCTCCTGAGTCTAGATTGTAAAACGTATTACTATAGGTCATATCTTTATTAGTTAGTTTTTCTTTTTTCCTCTTTTAATTGTAATCTTTTAGATTAACTAAAATATTTTCCTTCAAAATACATTTTAGATGAGCCTAAATTTGACTCATAAAGTAATTTATACATGGCCAAAACAATACTTTACAGAAGTTCTGTATTCTAAATACTTAAACCTCACCTAAAATGTTTTCTGAAGGAAAATATTTTAATTCATCTAAAAGATTACAATTAAAAGAATATAGTAGTTTTCTTAGTAAAAGTGTTATCATCACTTAAAAGAAAATAAGACCCTTATTAAACTTTCTGAAGTAAAATATAGTTTTACTTTTGATGATAATATTTTGACTGAACCAGTACAAAGTTGAATTTATGAGCTTTATATGGAATAAAGTGATACTCTCCTAAAAAACAAATATCATAGGTCCAATCTTAACCCCAGAATTATATTACCATATGTAATTGAGTAAGTTACACTCTCAGATCATCTCTTTCCATCATGAAATTAAGGTATCAGCATATTTAACTTATAAGTTGTCTATTAACATTACAGAGTTTAACATGCCTTTTGTTTTTGTATTAGCAGCTCTGTTTGTTTAAATATTAATTTTATTAATTTTATTTTCCAATATAAATCATTCTTACATTTCTAAATTTATTTTACTTGCCTCTGTAGCTTATACACATAAGTTGTTGAGTTCTATTTTCTAAAAGTTTGTGCTTTTGTATATGAATGAAATTTGGAAAAATAAATTTGTGCTTTTGTTTATGAATGAAATTTGGAAGACTAAGTTTCAAAACATATACTGTCTCACTAGACCTCAAGAGGATAATCTCATCAAAATGAACACCTTGTTATGGCAGTACTTCTGAGGAAATCTAATTTATTTTTGATCCTGGATAACCCCAGATTAGCTCTGAGAACAGGGTTTGGATACCTTAATTGGACTAGCCAGTTTATTAGTATTTGTGTTCTGGTTTATTGCATTTTTTGTTGTATGCCAACCAAATTCACTCAATAGTTAGCCCTCCGGGATAAACGTATTCTGATTTTTTAAAGTGTCTATCATTCTGTTCTATTGGCCAGAACTTGGCACATGGCAACACCAATACCAGACGGCAATGGGAAATAACACCTCTCAGATGCAATTGGCCTACCCTAAATTAAGAGATCCATTTGTTTAAAAGAGAAGAGGAGAATGGTTACCTTGTAAAGAGTTAACGTTATCTGACATGCTTATTTAAGTCTATATTTGAAATTATGCTCTTCGAGAGAGATTATAAAGACAAATCACAGGATGACTCATACTCTTTTTACTTTAATACCTCCTAAAATATAAGACTAGAGGTTACCTTTTATTACCCGGAATTTATGAGCATCTTAAGTAATTAATCTAATACAATCCCTCTCTATCCTTCACTCTGTCCTAACCTCTCCTATCCTTCACTCTGTCCTTTGACATTCTAGTTAAAACTTGAATTTCTGAAATTTTTGAAGACAAAGTAGCTAGAATTTGCAAAGAAGAGTACTGGAGAGGAGAGAGCTGCACAAAGGGAGGGAGAGAGAGAGAGAAAGAGCATGTGCAACCTTTGGGGATCCTTAGCTGAACTCCCTCAAGTATCAGGGATCTTTAGTTGAACTCCCTCATGTATTTAACTGAATGCTGATCAGCACATGTAGATGTGGCAACTCTACGACATCATAGAGAGAACCATGGGAAAGGAGCAGGAAGAAAATATCCAAGAGATCACACTGTGCTGAGGATATTTCTTGTTCCCAAGTGATAGAATAAAGAAATCGTAGAAAGAAAGAAGAAAGAAAGAAAGAAAGAAAGAAAGAAAGAAAGAAAGAAAGAAAAAGAAAAAGGAAAGAAAAGAAAGAAATCTCATAATACATCAGAAACTGCACACTTGAAAAGATATTGTCTTAGTAACATGGCCAAATCAAAACTGGAATAAAGGTTGATTTAATTGTGCTTAGTAAATTTAAAAGCTTGAGAGAAGGGAACTGGAACTATACTTATCAGGTTACCATACTATATGTGAAGTTGCATAAGTAACTTGACTATAGACTGTAATTATGTTAAATATGTATAATATAAACTCTAAACAGTATGCCCCAAGACAAGTAACAACAACAAAAATATATTCATAATTAAAAGTAACTCAATAAAAGTGATAAAAATGAATCTAATATATAATATTAAAAGGGAGAATAAAAAAAAAACATTGGAATCACATCAGAAACAACAGAAAAGTATCAAGATGACAGATCAACTCAATATTATTAATACTCATTTAAAAGGCAAAGGTAGTTGGGATGCCTGAGTGGCTCAGCAGTTGAGCTTCTGCCTTTGACTCAGGTCATGATCCTGGAGTTCCAGGATCAAGTCCCACATCAGGCTCCCTGCATAGAGCCTGCTTCTTCCTCTGCCTAAGTCTCTGCCTCTCTCTCTGTGTTTCTCATGAATAAATAAATAAAGTCTTTAAAGAAAAGTTAAAAAAAATAAAAGGCAAAGGTAGTCAAATCGAGGAGGGAGAAGCAATAGCTAAATACAGACTGCCAACTAGAAACTTATATTAAGTATAAATAAATAGATTAAAAATAAAATGGTGGAAACCGTATATGTATGTATATATATATATATTTGTTTTAGAGTAACACTTATCAAAACAAGTTAAAGTTACTATATTAGTATCAGACTATATAGATTTCACAGCAAAAATATTGCCAAGGATAAAACATCATTTCATAATGATAAAAGGGTCAATTCAAGAGCACATAGCAATCTTACTTTTTATGTGCCTATTAACAGAATTTCATAATGTGTTAAACAAAAAACAGAACTGAAAAAATATAAACACATTTATAAGTCCAAAATTATGCAATGTGGTACAATATTGCTAGAAGGTAAAATGTGATACATAATGAAACAAAGAGTTATAACTAATAAGTCTACAATGAAATAAAATATTAAAAAGTAATCCTAAATAAATTAAAAAAGAAAAAAGGGACACATTAAAAAATACAGCAAGATATTAGATTTAAATCTAACTATATCAGTAATCATATTAAATATAAATAGAGTAAATGACCCCAATTTTTTCTTAAATATTGTGTTTATCCATTCACGAGATACACAGAGAGATGCAGAAACATAGGCAGGGGGAGAAGTAGAATCTTCGCAGATAGCCCAGTGCAGACCTTAATCCCAGGATCCCGGGATTATGCCCCGAGGAGAAGGCAGATGCTCAACCCTTGAGCTACCCAGGAGCCCCTAAATGACCCAAATTTAAAGAAAGTAGTTGTCAAACTGCATAAAAAGCAAGAACTAAATATATGCTACCTATAAGACAGTTACTTTATATGTAGGGGCATGACCTGATTAAAGGTAAAAAGGATGGGAAAATTTGCAATGGGTAGCATTGATCAAACAAAGGGGGGGGGGCTATCTGTATTTAATACCAAATGAAGATTTAAGAGGAAAAATATTGCCAAGAACAAAAAATTATGTTTCCTAATGGTAAAGGGGGAATTCACCAAGAGGACATAGCAATCCTAAAAGTGAATGTACCTAATAAGAAACAGAACTTAGAAATACATGAAGAAAAAAATTGTCAGGATTTAAAGGAGAAATAAACAAATATACCTATAGTTGAAGAGTTTAAATAACTCTCTTCCAATAATTGATAAATCAAGTATGCAGAAAATCAGTAAAAATATATAAAAGTTCATCAATGGTATTAGCCAATGTGAACTGATTGACATTTATTGAATAATCCACTCAACGACAACATAATAAATATTATTTTCAAGTTGCACATGAACATTTACCTAGTAGACTTTCTGTGGGCCATAAAACAAATCTTAATAAATGTAAAAAGAATCAATATATACAAAGTATATTTTTTGACCATAATGAAATTAAATTAGAAATCAATAATACAAAGATGCATGGATATTCTCATAATACATGTGTTGAGGTTTTTTTAGTTAATTTTTTTCTAATTTCATCCTGAAAACACAGGAAGTATTCTGTATAGAGACAGATTTTTTTTTTTTTAATCAATTACCTACAGTGGAAACCTATAGTTCATCAGCTTCCCTTCCTCATAATGACTTAAAGCGACTCAATGAAATCCAGGTCAAATGTCCTACATGACTAGTCAAACACTCTATATAGGTAAGAGATGGGTGGAAAAAAGTCTTTTCCATTTATATGCAGGAGAGAAGCAGCTGACTTTCCCTGCACAAAGGAAAGGGGAAAAAATGTTTTTTCTCTATTGATATAGGATGGAAATGTATCTTTCAAAGGGCCAAATAAATTCTTAGTATTTGTAGTTTTTATGACTTAGAGATGCCTTTAAGTTCCTGGAAGATCTTATCTAGGAAGACAACACTCTGATATTAGGAGCTAACTTTGATGTCTATCAAGAATGTAACCATTTATCTTTTGAATAGCTAAGGTGAGTTTTATTATTCTTTTGGATCAGAGCATTTAACTAGATAAATGGCTACAAATCTAATTCCCACAGTATGTAAAGGGTCTCAAAAGGCTAGAACTTCTTTATAGGACATTGAAAAATCCAGAGGTTTTATTTTCCCTATGTAATGGAAATTAAATAACAACCTTTTAAGATATTTCATCAGTCAAAAATAAATTGAGAAAAAAAATTAAAGTTTCTTAATTGATGACAAATATCTCCCACAACAAATCAGTACTTGTTTGAAACTGGTGCATAAGGAAATATAAAGAAATATAAAGAAAAATTTATAGCACCAACCACCTGTTACAAAAGAGTAAAGGTTCCAAACTATGAGCACGGCTCTATATTCAAAAGCTAGACCAATAAGAACAAATTAAATCCAGCAAAAGTGGATGAAAGGGAATAATAAATATTAGAACAGATATCGACAAAATATAAAACAGATTAAAAAAAAAAAACAATTAAAAATCGGGAAGCCTGGGTGGCTCAGCGGTTTAGCGCCTGCCTTCGGCCCAGGGCATGATCCTGGAGTCTTGGGATCGAGTCCCATGTCGGGCTCCCTGAACGGAGCCTGCTTCTCCCTCTGCCTGTGTCTCTGCCTCTTTATGTCTCTCATGAATAATAATAATAATTAAAAAATCCCTAAAAAAATTAAAAATCAATGAAACTAAAACTGTTTGTTTGGAATCAATAACACAGATAAAACTAACCAGACTGAACAGGAAGAAAAAGAAAAATGCACAAACTGACAATATCGGCTATAGAAGAGATGATATTAAATTCTACAGAAATTAAAAGATAAAAAGGGGGAGAGAGTGAACAAATATATGGCAATAAATTTAAATGTGATGGATGTAATGGGCAAATCCCTTTTAAGACACAAACTACCAAAATTCACGCAGGAAGGCAGAATGTAATGTAAATAACCCCATAACTACTGCAGAAATTGAAAAGAAAAACCTCGGCCCCAGATGGCTTACCTACTGAATTCTACCGAACATTTAAAGGAAAAATAATGCCAAGTACGTAAAAGTGCTTCCAGAATGTTGGAGAGGAGAGAATCATACCCAACATATTCTGTTACATCAGCATTATCCTGATACCAAACAAGATAAAGAGATTTCAAGAAAACTATAGAGTAATAATATCCTGTATGATATAGATGCAAAAAATTCTTAACAAAATTTTAACTACTTGAATTCAACAATATATAAAAAGAATAATAAGGCATGGTCAAGCAGAGTTTATTCCAGGAAATTAAAACCTATATCCCTTACAAAGACTTGCATATGAATGTTCATAGAAGCTTTATTTTTAATATCCCAACACTGAAAATAGTCCAAATGTCCATCACAAACAGATACATACAATGTCATATATGCATATGTAGAACATTAGTTGCAATTAAAACTAAGGGATTACTGAAACACAGAACAGAGAAAAATCTCAAACTTATGTTGATTGAAGGAATTAGGACAACAGCAACAACAAAAAACGAGTGCATACTGTATAATTCTACTTACATAAAACCTAGAAATTATAATCTAATGTATAATTAGAGAGTAGATCAATGATTGCCTGAGAAGAAGTTAGACAAGAAGGATAAAATGTGAGGGATAAAAGAGGTCCTGAGAAAACTTTTGAGGTGATGGATTTGTTCATTATCTTGATGATGGTGATGGTTTCAATGGTGTATACATATTTCAAATATACAAAATTTACACTTTTGGTAGTTGCAGTATATTATACTATTCAATATGACTGTTTACAAAAATACCATCTTTGGTTGGAAATGTATTTGGACTGTCTATAATGGTCAACTAAAAATGACAGAAGCTGGTGTGTAGATGAATCAGAATATGAGCAAGGAATATGTATGGATGTACTTGGATGAATGAAATGTAGAAAAAAAATCATTGCAAATGTGAAAGTGCAACATATTATAATAATAATACAGATAAGAGGAGAAGCAATACCATGAGAGATGAAGCCCAGAGCAAAACTGAAATTTGCTTTGAATAAGAGGGTGTTAATCACTACCTGAAAATGTTAGAATGCTAGGAGAATTGTGTTAAAAAAAAAAAAAGAAAAGAAAAGAAAAGAAAAGGAAAGTCTTTGGCAGATGATCAGTAGTGATAAAACAAAAATTAAGGTCTGACATGGATTTTTTTTCTTATACCTACTTTTCCTAAGGCCCTGTTAGACTAGATTGTTTATTAGATTGCACACAAACAAATAAACAAAAAATATGTTAACAGTACAAATAAAGTCTTATTTATCTTTTGCTTTCTATATTCAGTCCATCATGCCTTAAGAAGATGTTAAAAATAATTTTTTCAGGGCACCTGGATGGCTCATTCAGTTAAACGTCTGCCTTCAGCTCAAGTCATGATCCCAGAGGAATCCAGCCCCGCTTCAGGCTCCCTGCTCAGCGGGGGAGCCTGCTTCTCCCTCTCCCTTGCCTAACTCCTGCTCTCTCTCTCTCTCTCTCTCTCTCTCTCTCTCTATCTTGCTCAGGTAAATAAATAAAATCTTTAAAACATAATAATTTTTGCAATTAATTATTTAGGCTCAAATATTGCTATTATTTATATGAATGATCACCAGAAAAAAATGACTATATGATAGCGTATAACTATCTGCTAGAAGAACATAACCTAGAAATTATCCATAACATTTATTTCTTGCTTTATCATCTGTCGAAAAAAATCATATAAAAGGAATGTTTGGGCTATTGTTTGGCACTCATCAACAGTTTGAAAAGACAAATTTGGGGATCCCTGGGTGACTCAGTGGTATAGCGCCTGCCTTCAGCCCAGGGCACGATCCTGGTGTATCAGGATCGAATCTCACATCGGGTTCCTTGCATGAAGCCTGCTTCTCCCTCTGTCTGTGTCTCTGCTTTTCTTTCTATCTGTGTCTTTCATGGATAAATAAAAATCTTAAAAAAAAGGAAAGATAAATTTAATTTTAAAAAGTAATTTTCTATTTTCTAAGATGAAACTTAGGTTATATGTAGCCAAATTTTTAAAAATTCATTTCCTAAAATACAATTTAATTCAATACACTAGGATTCCTTATAGGTGTGGGGAGGGGGGCAGGATTGCTGTGCCCTTCTAGAAATACCAAATTAGGTACCGTGTAAAAACATACTTAAATTACTTCTATAAAGAGAGATCTTTAAAAGTTGCAAATATCTGAAGATCAGAAAAAATGTCTTGCAAAAGTTTATGGACTAATAACTACAAGTTTTCCAAAGATGATCCAGATGTTGGGAATATATTTTAAAACAATATTTAAAAAATAATCCCATAGTAATCAAAACCTTTGTAAGAATAGAGACACAAGGAAACACATTTACATAATAAAAAATCTATTTTCCATTACATTTCATGTAAGTTGGAAATATTCAACAACAGTAACAAAAGAAAAAGATGTCATCTTATCTTTTATGATAGTTAAGTATCTTTTTATGTTTACCATATCATATTATTCTAGCACAAATAAATACTCTCTTTTCTAAAATATCAAAGAAATTATCCACTTACCTTTTCAAGCATCTCTTATTGAGAATATGTTGCCTGTTTTGCTTTGTTCTGGATCTAGGGATACAAAAAAGAGAATGAAATATAATCAATCCCTGCCTGGAGGAATATAATGCGGCTGAGCATTCATACCACTTACTTGACTCATATACACGTTCTTATGTTGTTTTATATTATTTGACATACATCTGCACTTGTATTATTGTTAGTTTTACACACACACACACACACACACACACACATATATATTTCTGTGCTTATATAATGTAGAGGTGTATATGTGATTATTATTTATTTATTTATTTATTTATTTATTTATTTATTTATTTATAAGTGTATTTCAAGGTGCCTAAAGATAAAGACTGTTCATTACAGTTTATTCTTTTCCACTCCTATTATGGTAGAAATATAGAAACACTACAAATATTTTGCTAAGTGAGGCAATTTGTAAGTCCATATGATGAAAGTGTCTTTCTACAATATGGTAATCTAATATATGAAAGCTTGCATGCTTTAATTATTATGATCAGAGGTGTGGTGTAATTTTCCCTTTGACTTAGGGTGCTGACAGGAGCACCTTGGGTAATAGGTAAAGCTGAGATGTTGACGATACCTATATTGAGGACATTGGTGGAAGAAAAGGGGTGAGAATTGTATTATCCCCAACAGCTGTTTAATGGGCATTAGAGATGCTTGGCTGACATGAAGCAAAAGCAGTCCTCTCCCTACCAAAATTAAAAAAAAAATTAATAGATGGTAATCTACCACCTACCCTTGGCTAAGTTTAGATTTTTTTTTTTTCTCCAGAAAGGTTAGCTCATGAGTTGATGGTTTATTTTAACTTAGTGTTTTTCAAGTCAAACTACTGTTTGGTTCAAGCCAACTCTCCTGTGTTTTTACATCTATTATAGATATTTTAGTGTCTAATAGTAGGAATTAAACATTACCTATAGAAATTTATATTAACTAAAAAGTTCCCACTTAGAAGACTATCCAAATTTTTACATATTGGCATTTATCTGTTTTCTGGCACACATGCTGGTAAATCTTTTGGCAGCCTTTCAAATATTTATTTACTATGTTCTGAGTATAGTGCTAGGCTTTGGGAATAAGTATAACATTACACAAGCAGATACAGTCCTCTAGTCTTGAAGCTTACAATGTAATAAGGAAGAAATATTATAGAAGTGATTGAATGAATGAGTAAATAAATAATACAATGTAGACTTTTTTTAAAGATTTTATTTATTTATTCATGAGAGACAGAGAGGCAGAGACATAGGCAGAGGGAGAAGCAGGCTCCCTGCAGGGAGCCTGAGGTGGGACTTGACCCCTGGACCCCGGGATCATGACCTGAGTCAAAGCCAGGTGCTTAACCACTAAGCCACCCAGGCGCCCTGAGATAGAATCTTAAGAACTCTATTGCTAGCTTATTTATAAGAAAACATGTTTAAGAGGTTAAGCAACTTAGGATCATGAAATCAAATGTGGGAGAGCTGAAGTATGATTTACACTGAAGTTAGAATCATGACAAACATAATATTACACTTGAAATAGCAGAGGAGCCACACAAATATCTCTGAGGGGTAATGCTTAATAAGACTGTTATATCTCTTCCTTTTCACCACCTCAGTACTAATTGCCTTTCACTATGAACATCAGAGAAAGGAGTAAAATTAACCCACGTAGTACATAGGGGGTAAAATAATAGATGCTACAGAATGAAGCTTCAGGACAGTACATGTTTATTTTTTTTTCTAATCAAACAATTTTTTTTCTAATCAATCCACCTCTCTCCTTATTAAAACATGAATGCAGTACACTAAAATTCATCTGAGTGCAAAGCTTAATTAGGACCAAGCCATCAGAAATGGCAGATGATAGTACTGGTCAAGAGAGAGAATGACTGTGCTGATTTAGGTACAAAGCTGCTGTTGTAGTGGCATCTTGTGAACAGAGTGGCACTGGTGACAATTAGGGGGGAGAAACCTATCTCGCAGTCAGGGCAGTGAAAATGAACACCAGCAGGAAGACATAACCTGAAGTGAATTAAAAGGAGGGAAAAAAAGAGCTAGTAAATTGTGGTTTCTGAATAGTTCCTAAGAAGAATAACCAAACCGTTTTACCCAAAAATAGCATTGATCTTTGTTGTTTGGCTTAATGGGACTCCACTGAAAATGATAGTTTAAAGGATGATAAAGTATCCCATTGCTGCAATTAAGTAGATGACTATGAGGGTAATTCTTTGAAACTGGGTATTTGATGGTTTTATCTTTCAATCACATCAGTAGCATCAATCACAGATCCTGTGATACTTTTAAGCTGTTGAGAATTCTGTAGAAGATGACACACAGGCAGGATTTTTCTCTCTGGCTTTCTTCATCCAAGCACCGCGGTGTCTGCACTGATATTTCACTCTGCCACTGGTTTTCATTTGTGTCAGTTTAAAGAATGCATTTCATGTTTTCTCTCAATAGGAATACCATTTTATATGTCTTTTATTTATTTTCTTCACTGCAATTTATTTACTGCATACTATCTCATGCATGCCTAACAGTTTTGGTGACAAAGATGGACAGATATAAAAATAGAAGGAACAACAAGACTTTGCTGAGGTATTTTCAATTACTAATCACTTCTTGACACAAAACTATGAAGAATGTAAGGCAGGAATCATTACCTGTTTTATAAATGAAGAGGCAAAAGCTGAAAGAAGATTATATCCTCCACAAAGGAATACTGTTAAACTTTGCTACATTTTAACACAAAAATGTTAATGGAATCCATAAAAGTTGCAGCCTAAATTTTATTTTATTTTTTTAATATAAATTTATTTTTTATTGGTGTTCAATTTGCCAACATATAGAATAACACCAAGCGCTCATCCCAAAGGAGCCTTGGTGTCCATCGAAAGATGAATGGATAAAGAAGATGTGGTTTATGTGTACAATGGAATATTACTCAGCCGTTAGAAATGACAAATACCCACCATTTGCTTCGACGTGGATGGAACTGGAGGGTATTATGCTGAGTGCAGCCTAAATTTTATCAGAGCCCACTCATGGAACTTTATTGCCTTTCTCTCTAATTATGACCTGCTTTTGTTTCTCAGATGTGCTCCTGGCAAATGCAAACTTCTCTTTACATTACCTTCAATTAGTAAGTATATTGTTTCAATGTGGGCAACTAAGTCAGGTGAATACTTAGTCATGGACATAGCTCTTACTTTGGAGAGGATAGAATTACTGACCCCTAAAGAAATGTGTGTGTGCATAGATCAATGGAACAGAATAGAGAACCCAGAAGTGGACCCTGAAATGTATGGTCAACTAATATTCGATAAAGGAGGAAAGACTATCCATTGGAAGAAAGACAGTCTCTTCAATAAATGGTGTTGGGAAAATTGGACATCCACATGCAGAAGAATGAAACTGGACCACTCTCTTTCACCATACACAAAGATAAACTCAAAATGGATGAGAGATCTAAATGTGAGACAAGAGTCCATCAAAATCCTAGAAGAGAACACAGGCAACACCCTTTTTGAACTCGGCCACAGTAACTTCTTGCAAGATACATCCACAAAGGCAAAAGAAACAAAAGCAAAAATGAACTATTGGGACTTCATCAAGATAAGAAGCTTTTGCACAGCAAAGGATACAGTCAACAAAACTAAAAGACAACCTACAGAATGGGAGAAGATATTTGCAAACGACATATCAGATAAAGGGCTAGTTTCCAAAATCTATAAAGAACTCATTAAACTCAACACCAAAGAAACAAACAATCCAATCATGAAATGGGCAAAAGACATGAAGAGAAATCTCACAGAGGAAGACATGGACATGGCCAACATGCACATGAGAAAATGCTCTGCATCACTTGCCATCAGGGAAATACAAATCAAAACCACAATGAGATACCACCTCACACCAGTGATAATGGGAAAATTAACAAGGCAGGAAACAACAAATGTTGGAGAGGATGTGGAGAAAAGGGAACCCTCTTACACTGTTGGTGGGAATGTGAACTGGTGCAGCCACTCTGGAAAACTGTGTAGAGGTTCCTCAAAGAGTTAAAAATAGACCTGCCCTACGACCCAGCAATTGCACTGTTGGGGATTTACCCCAAAGATTCAGATGCAATGAAACGTCGGGACACCTGCACCCCGATGTTTCTATCAGCAATGGCCACAATAGCCAAACTGTGGAAGGAGCCTCGGTGTCCTTCGAAAGATGAATGGATAAAGAAGATGTGGTTTATGTATACAATGGAATATTACTCAGCAATTAGAAACGACAAATACCCACCATTTGCTTCAACGTGGATGGAACTGGAGGGTATTATGCTGAGTGAAATAAGTCAATCGGAGAAGGACAAACAGTGCATGTTCTCATTCATTTGGGGAATATAAATAATAGTGAAAGGGAATATAAAGAAAGGGAAAAGAAATGTTGGGAAATACCAGGAAGGGAGACAGAACATAAAGACTCCTAACTCGGGGAAACGAACTAGGGGTGGTGGAAGGGGAGGAGGGCGGGTGTTGGAGGGGAATGGGTGACGGGATGAGCACTGGGTGTTTTTCTGTATGTTGGTAAATTGAACACCAATAAAAATTAATTTAAAAAAAAAGAAAAAGAAAAAAAAAAAGAAATGTGTGTGTGTAAGTATACATTACAAATATAGAAATATATACTTTAATACCAACATGCACATACATTTATGAAATACTTGTTAGATTTTTTTCCAAAATGTACCTGCTGAGAGAACTGTAAGACTTTATTTCATAGAGCAGGACAGTTTTATACTGCAACAATATGACAGCTCTGATTCTCTCTCCCTCCCCTGTGTGTGTATGTGTATCCCTGGTATTTAGGCATAATTAAAGTTTAATTGTGAGAAATTTCCCCAATAATTTCTGATTTATCAAAGTTCATCCAAAATAGAATTCCTACATATTAACAATGTCGGTACTCTTGGATATGGCCTGATTGGAGAAGTCATTTCTAATACCCAAAGGAAATATACTTCCTTGGAGAATTTGAAAGGGCCATGGTAAAATTTGGAGACAAATATAATAAATGAAATTTTCGTTATACTATTTATATTTTCTTTTCTGTAAATGTCCTTTTTAGAAGTAGTATATGTATTCCAGATACACCATAAAATTCCTAACATTCATTGCTGAATTAAATCAAAGCCAAATGACCATATGGTTAAACTATTCACCATGGAATACTGCTTTTTAAAATTCTTTTTACTTTAGCTACAGCAGTCCCCAGCCAATCCTGATGCATTAAGAATGTCTGACATATTAGCATATTTTATAATTGAGCTGAGAAATGATGTTACTATTAATTTATTTTTGAAATATTAACTTGCTTTTAAAGTAAGTATAATGAATAAATGTCAGAAATATTTATGACAACATATTGTTATATCAGGTATGCCCTTGAAATTCCAAGCTACATTAACATGAAAATTACTGTGTCTTTGAAGAAAGTTCTCATTGTATCCAGGCAAACTGTGGTTTGAATCATGCCATGGAGCAGTCCAGTATGAGTAAATAATGAATGACATGGACTCAAAATAATTAACTATTACTATATTAGTAATGATTCAGAAGAATTGGTAAATATTGAAGTTTATACTGATACTGACTTTCTATGAAACTGTAGTACACTTCTATTTTGTAGACTGATGCTTAGCACTTAGTTAGGCACTGTAACTTTTGTGGCTTCATACTTTCACACAAATCTTGTTTTTCTCTAAAATTTCAAATTATTCCTGGTGAGAAAGTGAGCTACATCCAACATTCCTCATAGCATTTATGTTTTTAAATATTTTTTAAATTATCTTTTACATCACTTAAATAAATTTTGAAATGGCTGAGATAATAGTTGATTATCTGACCATAAACACAAAAATACTAGTACCTTGGATATATTCTATGCCAATAAATAATTGGTCAATTAATATGTTTTTATAATAATTATAGGCAAGCAGGTGGACTTAATATAAACTTGTCATGCTTGATATATTGGATTACACATACGGAAGTTACAGAAGAATGGTATTTGAGATATTAAGTCTTATATCATTAATGAGATTTGCTTGAATCATAATATTTGAGTACCAAGAGCAGCACTTTCCAAAGTATAGAAAACTCATTATATATTTTTACACATATGCATTCATTTATAAATCTTTGTTAAAGTAAGTGAGAGAAATACAAAATAAAAACAACATGTAAGAAAAAATTAAAGTTTATTAGGTTTTCACATTGCATTGTGAATACGTAAGCAAGAATTGAGATAATGATATAGGGGAAATATAGCATCTCTTGTAGTCTCTTACTTTACTCAATTCTAAGAGCTGTACAAGGACTAGAGTTTCCATAAAGCATAATTTAGGAAATAATGACCAGGAGGATCTCTAGTGCTTCTCTGTCATTTGGAAAAATCCATACTTTTATTTCTTCTGCTCCTTCAATTACATATTTAATGCTTGCCACAAAAAAAAGGGTGGGGAGAGCTTATTAGTTTAAATTGACATGGTCACTAGATAGATGATATATGGAAAGGTGGATAGAAAGGCTTTGGAATGTTATATGTCAATCAGAGGACTTTACCTTGTTTTAGCCATAGTATTTTTTTTTAAGATTTTATTTATTTATTTATTCACTAGAGACCCAGAGAGAGGCAGGGAGACAGACAGAGGGAAAAGTGGGCTCCTCAGGGAACCTGATGGGGGACTCAATCCCCAGTCTGGGATCACACGCTGAGCCAAGCACAGATACTCAACCACTGAGCCACTCAGGTGTCCCTAGCCATAGTACTTTTATACATTCTATTTTTCCATTTATCAGTGATCATTCTAATGATATCAAATGATTTTTTAAAATAGCAATTCATGGGATCCCTGGGTGGCCCAGCGGTTTGGCGCCTGCCTTTGGCCCAGGGCGCGATCCTGGAGACCCGGGATCGAATCCCACATCGGGCTCCCAGTGCATGGAGCCTGCTTCTCCCTCTGCCTGTGTCTCTGCTTCTCTCTCTCTCTCTCTCTCTGTATGACTATCATAAATAAAAAAAAAATTAAAAAAAGATTAAAAAAATAAAATAAAATAAATAAAATAGCAATTCATGATAATTTACAATTGAATGCAAAGTGTATTCACTTATTTAACTTTGATTCTAACATCATTAAAACACCATGTAAAGATCAGAACATCTTTTCCCTTCTTTAGAGGCATAACTTACTTTTAGAAAGTATCAAAGGACACATCTGTATTTAGAAGGGTGTCTGATGTGCCAAAAGGTGTCTTAATTTGAGTTATTGGAGAAGCCATCCCTACAACAAGAATTCTGGTGAAAACATTTTATTTGAGAGAGAGCAAGATACAATGGTAGGGATATCTGAAAGAAGGGAAGCAATTATCAAAGGATGCCTTATTCAATCAATATCCATAGTGGCTGACTAGAATTTAAACTCATAGGGAAACTTCAGGATATGGTATAAATTATATTGTGTCAGAATTATCCCACTGGATGGATGAAGAAGCTAACTTGTATACATCAATCCCTTTTGATCAACAGTTGAGGATGATCCAAGGCTATTCATTTCCAGGCATTTAATGTCTGCCATGAGCTAATAGTGGTCTTCAATAGTTGACAAAAGCCCTGAGGCACAGAGAAAAAGACACTGGCAACTGGAAATATGCTGAATCCCACTGAAATTTGTGAGGTGTCTGAGTCTGGCACTATCAGCTTCTGATATAGTAGAATTTTTTCATCACTCAGATGCATTTGTGCTCCATAGTAAATTCCCTCCATATTAATTACCCAGCCAGGAGAGTAATCAGAATTAATTAATTCAAAGCATGTTCTATAACAATACTCCTACTATCAATCTTGGCTTCTCAGTGATGCCCATGCTCCTATCACATAGACATTATTATATGTTTTATGGAGAAGAATGTCTCTAGTGCTTCTTGGGAAACATAGCTATCTGTTCTCTGGTTTTATGTAATATACTCATATTGGCATGTTTACCTCACTGAACCCTTGATTTCTTAATACTCTACCAAGTTAATATTGTAATTTTTGCTTCGTTAATTATGTCATTTATTTTTCCATGTGTCAAATAGCAATTCTAGTTGTGAATCAGTACTGGCTCCAGGTGTGTTTGTCAGTCTGTAAATCCTGAGACACATGAGAGGTACACCTCAAGAAGGAATTCTCTAACCTTTACCTTCATTAAAGCCTTACATGAGTAATTCCTAAAGGGTTGTGTATTTTCAAGTACCCAATGCTGTGTAATTGATGCAAAGGAATACCATTAAAGTAAAAAGGTGAGTTCCAGAAGGAATGAAATTGTAATGCATATATCCAACAAAAGACTCATATTCAGAATATATAAACCAAAACAGTGGAAAAAATCAGACACTTAAATAAAAAATAGGTAAAGGACTTGAATGAAATTTCACATTGTTGATTTTACAATGGCCAATAATCATGAAAAGGTGATTAATTTCATTAAATATTAGGGAAATTAAAAATAAAACCAAAATACATTGCTGTTTCCTACTTAACCACGATTGCTTAAAGTTTCAGATAAGACCAAAAGCATATCGGGGCACCTGGGTGACTCAGTTGGTTAAGCGTCTGCCTCTGGCTCAAGTCATGATCCTAGGGTCCTGCTGGTGGGAATAACACTGATTTAAAAAAAAAAAAATATATATATATATATACACACACACACACACACACACATTATATATATATATATGACATATATATGTTAGCCTTTGAAAGTCTCCAGGGATGTTAATACCAGTACTTTAAGTTTTCTGTACTCACAAAAGCAAAGTGGCTTTCCACAGTGTTGGAAAATAACTCAGGCGCAGAGATGCAGTTTCTGACAAATGAATGTTGTATCTAATTCTAAATAACTTCTTGTAAACATGTCCTGCTGCTACTTATAAACTGAGTTGCATGGAAAAAAATGTTTTTCTTCATAAAAGTATTACATAAGATGTATTTTTCTCTAAAACATCTATCCTGGGGTGCCTGACCATTTCAGTTAGTGGAACATCTGACTCTTGATCTCAGGGTTGTAAATTTGACCCCATGTTAGGTGTAGAGATTACTTAAAAATAAAACCATTAGGGCCGTGGGTGGCTCAGTTGGTTAAGTGTCTGACTCTTGATTTCAGCTCAGGTGATGATCTCAGGGTTGAGATCAGTATGGGGCTCCCTGCTGGGTGTGGAGCCTACTTGAGATTTTCTCTCTTCCTCTATCCCTCCCCACCTCTAAAAAGAGAAAAATTAAAAAATTAAATCTTTAAAAAAATAACATAAAGTCTATTCTCAAAAATTATTTCTTGTTGAATTTAAGTGGTAGGTAGGTAGGTAGATAGATGTATCTATCTTATGGTTTTTGTAAAGAATATGTAAGGGATCCCTGGGTGGCACAATTGGTTAAGCATCCAACTCTTGGTTTTGGATAAAGTCATGATCTCAGGGTCATGGATTGAGTTCTCAGGGTCATAAGATTGAGCTCCATAACAGGCTCCATTCTCAGCAGGGTGCTTCAGACTCCTTCTCCCTCTCCCTCTGCCCCTACCCCCAAACTTTCTCTGTAAAATAAATCAATAAAACTTAAAAAAAAAGAATATGTACATATATAATCTTAAAAAACAATACTATTTTCAACAATCATCATTTTTATAAGGAGATATATTTACCTATAAAATTATATAATTATTATACTTATAACTACAAAGTAGAGATAGAATACAATTTCTGGTATTTCTTTTACAGAGCCTTACAACACACACACACAAATTCATACATATTTATGGATATTTTGCTCTAATCTTTATTTTCTTTGTGCTGAGGTAAAATTAGAATAAAATTTCATTATCATTGAAAAAAATCAGATACATTTAAAAAGAAACATTTATTATATCTGAACTTTTAATTATATCAAGATTTCTTAGAACTAACAGAAGAGAAAGAAGAAACTAAAACTTTCCTAACCCTTGGCATGTGTTAAAAGTGTTCCAATACATTATGGCATTTAAACACACAATTTCCAAATCCTAGGCACTTTTTTTGTTTCAAATTTCAGTTCTTTAAGATACGATATCTGGGAACATTTTGAAGATAAACACACAGGCAATTGAATGATTGTGACTCCTTTTTACACAGTGGAACTATCTTTCAAAGATTTTATTCTAAAATGCCTTCTTTATTGATGTCCTTAAGCATTTCAGTTCTTGTAAGGTTTAGATTCTTATTTTTAAAAAATGAAGAAATGCTGTTATTTGACCTTGAGCTTATTCTACTGTTGCAATAGACAAATCTCATTTTTTTGAAGCTTTAATACTTTTTAAGGCAAAATGACCTTGGGACAAATCTTATGAATGTTCACAATTTTTTTTGAATGTTCCCATTTCTACTATCATGCTCATCTACCAGGTAATGTTGGCTTCTAAGGAATTCACACAAAAAATCATAAATGTGATATGTTGCTCTGATATCTTCTACTATATAGGATATGTATTGCAATTTAATAAAGAAAAATAATTTCTTAGATTCCATTTCTATATATTACTCATTGATATGTGTTTCAGTCCTCTCCAAAGATGTAAGCATGTTTCCTGAATATACAATTATTAGCTTTCTAAAATGTAAAGTTTTCAGAGAGGAGAGAATAACAGGTTGCAGAAAAATTTTTAAAATATATACGTACCAGTTACTATTTTTAAAACTGAGATTTCTTTAGTAAAGAAAAATCTTGACTATATGACAGGAGCATACCCTTTCTATATGTTCAAGAGTTAAAATAAAATTAGAGAATTTGTTGTTATTTTTTTTCTTTTTTTAAGATTTTATTTATTTATTCATGAGAGACAGAGAGAGAGAGAGGCAGAGACACAGGCAGAGGGAGAAGCAGTCTCCATGCAGGAAGCCCGACATGGGACTTGACCTGGGGTCTCCAGGATCATGCCCTGGGCTGAAGGCAGAACTAAACTGCTGAGCCACCCACACAGCCCTTATTAAATTTTTCTTGATATAATGAGTCAAATTTTCCTTTTTTGTTGAATTTCTTTGGGTAATTATTACATATATACATATGTGATATATTACACATATGCATATAAACATTACATGTATATAATTTATATATACATAGAACAAATGGTTATTATCATCTTGTGAAGATAATGATTCACTAATCAGAGGTCTTTGTCCACATCCATGTCCTTCCTGACTTCTAACATTCTTTGATATTTGATTCTGAGTCGGATCTGACTAGATAGCATTCCTAAGACTTTTGAAAGCAGAAGGGAGGGAAAATCCTTCTAGCTCTGGGCCACTCCAGCAGTGTCAATGACAGTGGCCCCAGTATCATTTTTCATAACGCCACAGCAATGTTACTAACAATGGCAGTGGCTCAAACAGCAGCAATTTTAATTTCATGAGTCTAGCCTACGGGGAAGTAGCAGCTTCTTATATTCTAGATGACATCATGTTCCCACTTTTGCCCCTTTGTGACTATTTTTTAAATTAAATTTTCCTCTTTTTTCTTGACACTGACTGAACAGGCAGGTTGAGAAAAATTTTAATGGTTGCTTTAAAAGAATAAAGTTTTCTTCTTTCTTGCTTTCCTTCCTCCTTTATTTCTAAATTGGTGGAATATCATATAGGAAACATACTAGCTTTCAAAGAAACAAAATGAACCATACGTGGTCTACTCTAGAGCAGAGTGTAGCACCCCACTCAAGTTGTAAGAACAAACATTGCCAAATATCCCCAGGGAAGCAAAACCATCCCTGGCTGAGAATGACTAATTTAGAAAATTGCTGGAGATTTCAACAAGATTTAATGAATTCTAAAATTATAGATTATATACCAGAAGATACTGGTTTAAAAAATGTAAATACATATATCATCTTTCTAACATAATACCCTCAAGTAAAGTATTACTAGTACAAATTAAATTTAATGTATTAACAAAGAAGTGTTGTCTTTGAATAATACATTGTTGCTTCTGGAAAAATGTTCATTCTATTGTATGCATGTCAATTCATTCTGAATTCATTAAGATATTATCCTTTCAGAACAGAAATGAAATGCCTGGGATCTCCAATTTGATATCCAAATTACTTTTAAGTGTTTGTCTATAATTGGACCTTATAAACCTCAAGCAACTATTTTAATAACTGATTGATAAACTCACATTGAGTTAAAATGTACTTTAAATTCTAGTGATTCTCTGGCTTTACCTAATTTGGTCAACCAAAATGAGACAGCAGGCAATTTAACAAGGCTTCCAATAAGATAATACAATGGCTTGCTCTGCTTTCTCAAATCTTCTTTACTGTCTCCAACATTTCTGCAGGAATAAACTCCTCCTCCTAAAAGCATGCACATGTCAATGAATTAATAAATAGGCAAAAACATTCAAAATAATCATTTGTGTACATAATAGATTAATTTGAATAAATGGATATAAATTAAGAAATGGCAAAAGTTCTACACCTTAAAATTGAACAACTAATCCAACAATTCCTACCAGAGAAAATCCTAGGAGTAATTTGTATTCTGATAAAGAAGTTAAGCAAAGCAGGGGCACTTGGGTGGCTCAGCCAGTTAAG
This sequence comes from Vulpes vulpes, assembly GCF_048418805.1. Lineage (NCBI taxonomy): Eukaryota > Metazoa > Chordata > Mammalia > Carnivora > Canidae > Vulpes > Vulpes vulpes. The sequence continues at coordinate 101,295,949 of NC_132784.1, read as the reverse complement.
CTTCTCACTCTTGATTTTGGCTCAAGGTCAAGGGATGAGCTCTGCACTCAGTGGGGAGTCTGTTTTTCTTCCTATCCCTCCCCCTACTCATGCTTTCTCTCTTTCTCCAAAATAAATAAATAAATCTTAAAAAAAAAAAAAAAGAAAGTTAACTGAGCATATAGAAAGCTGTATTTTCAAACTTAAGTGGTGAACCTTAATAAGGAGAATGAATGAATGAATGAATGAATGAACGAAAAACCACTGCTTGAGCTAGAGTTTAGCTTTACACCTTGTATCAAAGCAATTGCTATCTGTTCCTATCCTTGCTTCTTGATTGTCTTTGTTCTGCTAATCCCATCAGCCAGAAAGATCAGAAAATAAAGAAAAAGGTTCAGCTAAAGATGCAAAACAATATATAAAAATTCACTTAGTTATAAGCTGCCTTTCTAGTACACCAAAGGCTGACTCCTTAAGAAATGTATCATTGTTAGTAGTAGCATTGCCCTATCTATGTCCAGGAACTTTTTTTTTTAATGTAAAGTCTATACAGTGTCATGTTAGTGTAGCCATTCCAGACTTATTATAGTGGCTATTTGCATGATATATATATATATTTTTTCCCATCCTGGTAACATAAAATTTGCTTGATTGAATTTTGGCTAAGGAGTTAGAGAAACAATTTAAAAGAGAGGAAAAAATAATGTCCTTAGAGATCTAGAATGGACTGAATTGCAGAAGATTCTGAGATTACAGGTAAACGGATTACTTTGGAGAACAAACAGGTAATTAAAAAGGAAGGATTTTTATTCAGTAGGGAAATGGTCTCTAGTCATGCTTAAACACAAATTCCTACTTAAGTGCCAAAAATATACATCATGACATGACCAAAGAAGGGGGCATCCGAGTACAAAGTATTAAATGAAGGCAGAATAGGAAAAAATATGGGAATAATCACTTTTCATATAGTGTCAGAAACAGAAGTCATTGCCTTGCATGCTAATAACTGACTTACTTCTTTGACAGCTGTAGTGGCATAAAGTACACTCATTAAGAGGAGGGTTTGTGTCCTACGCTTCTGATTTCCAAAGCTAGTATGGTCAATGTTTACTACATATGGGGATGTGACTAAAATTGAAATTATAGAAAAAGAAAGGGAGAAGAAAGAAAGTATAAGAGAGAAAATACATTATATATAAAATTATATACATCTATAAACATTTCTGAGGGAAATAATTACAAGCATTTTTATACATTTTATACAGGTGACCTATGAATATGACTCATTATGTGGCAAAAAATTATTTTACCTTTCTGGGCTTAAGTTTCCTTATCAGTAAAATGAAGAGGCTGTACTGGACAATCTTTAAATTTTCTTCAGCTCTATGGCATTCTGTCTTCATAATTCATTTTCAACATCCCACTTCAATGATTCTGAAATTCAATTATGTTTAGTGAAGTCTTTTCTCCACAAAAGGTAAATTTCTGTGTATTCATGCACAATCTTAAAAGTTGTGTGAATGGGGCAGCCTGGGTGGCTCAGCAGTTAAGCACTGCCTTCGTCCCAGGGTGTGATCCTGGAGACCCAGGATCAAGTCCCATGTCGGGCTCCCTACATGGAGCCTGCTTCTCCCTCTGCCTGTGTCTCTGCCTCTCTCCCTCTATGTCTCTCATGAATAAATAAATAAAATCTTAAAAAAAAAAAAGTTGTGTGAATGAATGAGCACTTTGAATAAGTTCTGGAAACCTAATGTGTGCACTGTTGTGATTTTAGTCAACAATAGTATATTATATACTTCAAAGTTGCTAAAACACTAGATCTCAAATGTTCTTGACACAAAATAAAATGATAATTATATGATGTGATGGAGGTATTAGCTAATGCCGTGGTGGTGATGATGATATTGCAATATATAAATGTATCTGATCAACACTTAGTGCACCTTACATTTATACATAGTATATGTCAATTATATTTCAATAAAAAATAATTCCATTCACAATAGCACCAAAAAATAAGTACTTAGGAATAAATTTAACCAAGGAGGCAGAAGACTTGTATACTGAACACTATACAATGGTGCCTAAAGGAATTAAAGAAGACACTAATAAATGGAAAGGCATTTTGTGCTCATGAACTGGAAGACATAATAATGTTAAAATATAGGTACCACCCACAGTGATCTATAGATTTAATGCAATCTCTATCAGAATCCCAAAGACATTTTTTTTTTCAGAAATAGATTCACTCAAATTCATATAGAATCTTAAGGGACTCTGAATAGCCAAAACAATTTTTTTAAAAAAGGATATCTCACATTCATGATTTCAAAATTTATTGCAAAGTTACAGTAATCAAAACATTGTGGTACTTACATAAACTCAGACATCTAAAACAATACAATAACATAGAGAACCCAAAAATAAGCCATTACATATATAGTCAAATGCTTTTTGACAAGGGCGCCAAGACCATTCAGTGGGGAAAGAATGGTCTTTTATCCTTTTTTAAAGATTTATTTATTTATTCATGAGAGACACAGAGAGAGAGAGAGAGGCAGAGAGAGAACCAGGCTCCTGGCAGGGAGCCCAGTGTGGGATTCTGGGATCTGGGATTACGACCTGAGCTGAAGGCTGATGCTCAACCACTGAACCACCCAGGCATCCCAAGAATGGTCTTTTAAACAAGTGGTGTTGGGGAAACTGGAAATCCACATGCAAAACAATGAAGCTGGACCCGTATCTTATACCACATAAAAAATTAACTCAAAATGGATCAAAAACCTAATATATGAGCTAAAACATACAAGAAAACATAGGGGAGATCCTTCATGAATTTGGATTTCAATGGTTTCTTCAGTATGACACCAAAAGTACAGCCAACAAAAGAAAACATAGGAAATTAGACTATATCAAAAACAAAATAAAACAAAAATTCCATGCATCAAAGGACAATCAACAGAGTAACAAGGCAACCTACAGAATGGAAGAAAATATTTGCAAATCATATATCTGAGAAGAGGTTGATATCCAGGATATATAAAAAACTCCTGTAACTCTACAACAAAATAAACGACTTGCTTAAAAACAGGCAAAGGACTTTAATTGACATTTCTACAAAGAAAATACACAAATGGTCAACAACCACATGAAAAGGTACTCAAAATCACTAATCATGAGTGAAATGCAAATCAAAACCACAAGATAACACCTCACACGCATTAGTGGAGCAAGTATAAAACAAACAAAAACCAAAACAAACAAACAAACAAACAAACAAAAAAACAAAAAAAACCCCACCACCACCACCACCACCAAAAAAAACCAAAAGCATAACTCTCAAAATCCCAGAAAATATCAAGTGTTAGGAGGATGTGGAGAAGTGGAGAAATTGGAATCCTTGTGTACTGTTGGTGGGAATGTATGATGGTCTAGCCACTATGAAAAACAGTATAATCCTTCCTCAAAAACTTAGATATAGAATTACCATATGGTCTAGCAATTCCACTTCTAAATATATACCCAAAAGAATTAACAGCAGGATCTCAAAAATATATTTGTACATCCATGTACATGCTAGCACTACGCACAACAGCGAAAAGGTGAAAGAGACCCAAGTGTCCATTGATGGCTGAATGGATAAACAAAATGTGGTATATACACACCATAGAGTAGTATTCAGCCTTAAAAAGGAAGGAAATTCTGACACATGCTACAACATAGATGAACTTGAATTTATGATAAATGAAATAAAGCCAGGAACCAAAAGATAAATATCACTAAATGATTTGACTAATATGTTATGAACCCATTCTATGAATTCACCCTTCAAATAGGAAAAGTGATTGAACAGATCAGCATGAGAGAAAAAAAGCAGAATGGTGGCTGCCAGGGACTAGCTGGAGGGGAGAATGGGAATTGCCCAACAGATACTGAGTTTCAGTTTTGCATAATAAAACGTGTTACTGGGATCCCTGGGTGGCTCAGGAGTTAAGCACCTGCCTTCAGCCCAGGAAGAGATCCTGGAGTCCCAGGATTGAGTCCCACATCGGGCTCCCTGCATGGAGCCTGCCTCTCTCTCTGCCTGTGTCTCTGCCATTATCTCTCTGTGTGTTTCTCATGAATAAATAAAATCTTTAAAATAAATAAATAAATAAATAAGATAGATAGATAGATAGATAGATAGATAGATAGATAGATAAATAATAAAATGTGTTACTGAGATTGGTTGCACAATAATGTGAATGAATTTACTGTTATTGAACTGTATACTCGAAAAATGGTTCAGAAGTTAAATGTTAAGTTCTGTGTATTTTACCACAATTAAAAATATTTTTAAAGGCTTCATTTAAAAAAGAAAGTTGTGTGAACATATTTTTACCTTTTCTTATCAGCTTCACATATTTTTAACCAACTCCAAATATAATTTAAAATGAATGAGATACTTTAATCTATTTAGACCTTTGTGCAAATGACAATCTGCTCACAGTTCTTCTGCCCCTTTTCTAATTTATGCCTGAACAGTGTGTGCTAGCTTAAGTTGCGGGTAAATTATGATTTGTTTGGTTTTCTCCTGGGAAGGGCGAATTCATATAGTGGAGAGAGGCACAAACACTGGTAGTATATGCTTGTTCATTTATTTTGCTGAGCATGGTGAAAACACAGGCAGCTCTTCTACCAGTGCAGAGCTGAGTCTGGACAATCTGCTTCTGTGGGGGTTCAAAGAGCATCAGAGGCAACGCATTCTCTTATGTCTTGGATTGACAGTTGAAATACGTGAGAGAGATTCCCTGGAGAAGCTGTGATTCCAGCTGAAAACTCCTCAAAAGACTTCACTGAGTAGAGGAGAGAATTTAGATCCTTCACATTACTTTCACTTGACTTGTGTTATTGATAAGGTTTTTCTGATCAGCTTCTTGGGTAAGGACTAGGCTGCTATGTCTTTCCTCCTCACCTATACTTTCTGGATTAGTTTTGGTCTTAAAAATACCACCCCTGGCATCTGGTTTGATTTTCTTTTCCTTAAGATGCAAGTTGCTCACTACTTGGCTGGCAATTCCTGCTCATCTACTTCCAGGGCTCTAAAGTAGATGGCTTTGGGGAGGGTTGAAGGGTTGCTGTTGGGACTTTCCCCTCAGTGAACTTGCCACCTAACTCTGTAAGATTAAGGGCTCCAAGAGTCAATGAAAAAGACCCAACGAAATAATTGTTACATTAAATCGCTAATAATGCTTATTGTTTCCACTTATAAGTTAATAGATTTGTTTTGTTTTTTTTTTTTTTTTTTTTTCTTGGCTGACTATAAAAAAAATGTTCCCTCTGAGGTTTTCAAAGGAAAGAGCTGCTAACGAGTAGTCCCTGCAGGGGACATGTTTTCTAGTAGGGTCTTCACTCTTCTCATCTACCTCCCAGGGCCACCTTAGCATCTTTAAATGAGTAATTAGCACTCTCCCTGCTGACTTGGAACAATGAAAATCTCATCTAAAGAAGGTCAGAATTTCAGAACAGATCATATTAGTTTCCAATCTTTTTTTGTAAAACCTTTATTCTTTAATTTACACTAGCCTATGAAGAAATTAATCATTCTCATTTCCAGTGTGCATACATCAGTACACAATGAGACTAAAAGAAGATTAAATTCACAATTAATTTTCTGTGAATGGTGGCATTTGTTGCAAAATTTGCACACTCTCAAATTTTCAAGCCTTAACTTAAATACTTGTGTAAATAATATTTAAACAAAACATAACTGATTTTATTATGCAAAATCTGTAACTGATTTTCATCAAAAAGTATTTTGTATATGTTTAAAAACATTACATAATGTTGTATATATTATATATATCCAGAAAAATATAAGATTATCTTATATTATGAAACCAAAGATGATACAAAACAATTTATTTACTTTAAATATATTAACATTTTAGCATACTTTCATCAAAAGTACCGTGTGGGGTGGGCAAGGGGTGTGTGAGAGGGGTATCCGGGAGCACCCCAGTGGTTGTGTCTGCCTTTGGCTCAAGTCATGATCCCAGAGTCCTGGGATCGAGTCCCTCATCAGGCTCCCTCCAAGGAGCCGGCTTCTCCTTCTGTCTATGTCTCTGCCTCTCTCTGTGTGTCTCTCATGAATAAATAAATAAAATCTTTTTTTAAAAAAGTACTGAGCAACTAATTTATTCCTTTATGTAATTTTTTTCCAAGTATTGATCATGTATAGAAATGTACACTGAAAGAAAAATAAAGTTGATCTTTTGATGGTCAGCCAGGATTCTGTATAGTTTTTTTCACTATCATAGAACATATTTGTATTTCTTTTCATTTTTCTCAGATTAAATTATTACTATTTACTGACACATTTCTTGTATATAATATGCATTTAATGTTTTTATCAAGTATGTACCAAAGTATATGTTAGGATTTTAGATTGCTGTGACATGTAATGATATAGTTTTTATTTTTTTTAAGTCTTTTCTTGACCCAGGATAAAAGCTAATTTTATTTCAGTAAGATCTTAAAGCATGTAGTCTTATAACAATCAAGGGAGGCACATATTATTTCCTCATCTTACAGATATGGACCAATACACTGATGGGTGAAGTAACTTAACTAAATTATAAGATAATAGAACTTAGGTCCAGAAACTGTTCTTCCTCTCTGTGCTGTCTTGCTTTTACAAGCAAGAGCTAAGAAATTTAAGAATATAGACAACAGTCTTCTAGATAAAATAAAAAGCAAACTAGAAGTTCTGAACGTGGAAAAATCCTTAGTTAAGTTAACGCAGTAAGTAATGTGAAAAGGAACTACAAGTTGGATCCAGGTTCAGAATACAGACATTGTAACATTAAGATTTGATTTCAGCTTTACAGCAGCAGAGGTTGGGGGGCGGTGGGGAGAAAGCATTTTATGTTCTGTGCCAGTAAGAAAGGAAATGTGATATTAAAAAAAAAGCTACAAACAGGGTTCATGTTTGGTAAAATACTGTTCAAGTATCCAGATGTGACAGGATGGTGGCTTTGACCTTGGAAATTACAGTGGAAAGGGAGGAAGTAAATGGATGTAAGGTCTTGATGAGGTGGAATTTAGGGACTTGATAAATTGGATATAGGGATGGAGGGAGGGGCAGTAAAAAGTCATTCTGCTTTATTAGAATTTGTTAACTTAGTTAACAATAGTGAAGGGATGCAGGAGGAGAAACAAGTTGCAATTATTATGAAATAGTCTATTAAATAGTTCAGATTTATGTTGAATTAGGTATCTAGCTTATATATACTGGAGAGTTTAAGTATGTATTTTGTGTATGACTGTCTCTCTCTGTACACACACTGCAGGTAAGGTATTGCTGTTTTACGCGCAGTATCACTATGGTAAAAGTTTAGAGCAGACATAAAGAATTCATTCTCTGGTTAATTCAGATCTAAGTTCTAATCTCAGGTAAGTTGCTTTGGCAAGTTATTCGAGTTCTTAGCTGTATGATGTTATGTTACTAAGGACGATATAATGTTAAAGTGAGAATTGAAATAGAGCTCTATTTAAAGTACAGGATATAGTATGATTTATACAGTGAATGGTAGTGATATTATTATGATTATTATTTTATAGAAAAAATAAAATTAGGGCTTAGCAAATTACTAGATTCATGTAAAAGTTAGTTGCAAAGCAAATACTTGAATCCGTATCTGTCTGAAATCAGTGTGTGAATTCTGTCTTGACAAATGCTAGTTTAAGATCAAATATTATACAAATCTTTGGCATTAATACAATTGTTAAAATATGCACTATATAGTAAAAAATGAATGAGTGAGGGCCCACGACAGAAATCTGAAGAAAATTAAAATTTGGGAGATGAGAGGAAGAAAATAAAATACAAAGCATATTAATGCGTATTCAGCTATATATAAGGAAGTCTAGACTCTTTATAGATTCTGAAACACAGAGAGTTTCATGAGGAAGAGTCATCAGTGTCAAAGGTGACTGGGATGACAAGAAAGATAAATTTTGAAAAATGTCCACTGAGCTTAAGAAAGAGCCTTGATAATTTTGGGGAAAATACTATAAGATATCAAAAATGGGTACAAAAAGCTTTCTGAATAATAATGTAGTACTTAAAAGCAATAGTGTCTATTATTTCAGAGACCAGGGTTTTTGTCAAGTAGACAATCTTTAATTATAATGGAGAAAGAGCACTTGAGAAATGATTGTGCCCATGTCCAAGAGCAAGTGCAACAATTTTATTCACAAAAGCATTAAAATGCTAATGTTTCATCCTTATTATAAAGCTTCTAATGAAAAACTGAAAATGAAATAACAAGACTTCATTCCAATTATAATGACTGAAGCTAGAATGAGACATAGTGATATCACATTTCCAATTCAAGTTTCTACAAATTAATATTACACTTTTGCAGCCTTCCACAGGAGTTGAGTAGCTTAACTTAATAGACTTCATTGTAATGTGTTGTACATATTCAGAACTTCAGCTAACCACTTCACTACATTTAAACATTATTGTCAAAATACAACACTTTTAGAAAGTCCATTATTAGATTAATTTTCTAGGACTTACATATGGTCAGAGATTGACATTCCTGGAGATAGAGATTATTATTTATTTACCAAATTTTTGCAGCCTTGTTTATCTTAATATGTTTCTCTTTGTTTCCACCTCAACGTTTATTTGCTCCTTACCGAAGGCTGTCACCTGTAGCAGAATATATTGATTCTTTCTCACTAAACATTTAAATTCTAGATGAAATACTGTCACTGTTTTATAGTTTTCTAGCTATGTTTCAGATATTTCTGTGGACCAGAATCTGGGACTCTTCCTGTGAAGATAATTTAGTATAAAGTTTTTCATGAGATACTGGGTGGACTTACTTTGGAACAACTATGATTAGACCAATAAAGACTGGTATGATGCAGATATTAAAAATTAAGTCGGATTACCTTTCAAACAGCTTTAGATTTGCAGAAATACTGAGAAGACAGTACAGAGAATCCCCTTCTGCCCCACACCCAGTTACTCCCATTAATATCTTACATTAACATGGTACAGTTGTTATTCTTAAACAACGTTGACACACTATTTTTTTTTTTAGGTTTTATTTTATTCATGAGAGACATACACAGAGAGAGAGGCAGAGACCCAGGCAGAGGGAGAAGCATTCTCCACGCTGGGAGCCTGATGTGGGACTCAATTCCGGAACTCCAGGACCACGCCCTGGGCTGAATGCAGGCGCTAAACCAATGAGCCACCCAGGGATGCCTGACACACTATTATTAATAAAAGTTCATATTTTGTTCAGATGTATTTGGTTTTTACCTGTTGTTCATTATCTGCTTCAGGATGCCTTCTGGAAAACTGCTACATCACACTGATCATCATGTATCCTTAAGATCTTCTTGACTGTGAGAGGTTCTTAGACTTTTTTTTAAAAATAATCTTGGCAACTTTAAGGGCTAGCAGTCGGGTATTTTACAGAATGCTCTAATTGGCATGTGTCTAACAGTGTTCTGATTATCTTCAAGTTTTGGGTTTGGAAATAAAGTGCCATTTTCATCATATATTACAGGTATATGCCAACAACATGACATCCCTGTTGATGTTGACCTTGAGCTAATGTTACCATATTTTTCCATTGTAAATTTACTCTTCTCTACACCTTTTCCATGTTGTACTCTCAGGAAGGAAATTACTATGAGGAGCCAAAACTTAAGTAGCAAGAAGTTCTGTTTGACTTCCTTGAGTGTTGAATATCTCTACAGCAGTTATTTAGAATTCTTCCATGGAAGAAATCAGTTTTTTCTTTTCCATTCATTCAATTTTTTTTCAAATTTTATGTATTCATTTGAGAGAGAGAGAGACAGAACACAAGCAGGGAGAGGTGCATGGACAAGCAGACTCCCCACTAAGCTGGGAGCCCAACACAAGGCTCTGTCCCAGAACCCTGAGATCATGGCCTTGAGTCCAAGGCAGATACTTAACCATCTAAGCTACCCAGGCGCTTCTCCATGTATTTATTTATTGAATCACTTATCTATATCAATATAGACTCATATTATCTAATATTTTGGGTTATAATCTAATACTACTCAATTATTTCATGATTCAAATTCTTCTAGCTTTGACCACTAGGAGCTCTTTCTGAGTTGGTCCCTTGATCCCATTGGCATACATCACTGTGACTATTTTTCAATATTTCCTCATATTCTGGATCATGCTGTGTATTTTCTATACTAGTCCTATAATCAGCCATTTCTACAAAAAGCATTGGCTCCTTTTATTAGAGAACACTATTGGAAACTAAGATTTGAGTGCCAAGTGTTTTCATTCCTCTGGGATTTTGTTGCTTCTAGGTCCTTTCAGTTGACAGATGAAGTAAATATAAATATGTATACTAACCTACTTACATACACATTTCTGTACATACTTCTAGATGATACCACATGCATCTTAATCATCTAAAACATGGTTTTGTACCTATATCCACTTGGTTAACCAAATGATAATCTGTTATTACATGGATCATTCTATCCTTCTACCCTTGTCTATAGACGCCAACTCAAACAGTGAGAAGCCTGTTTACAACCATCCATCATCCATTTACTTAATTTTTAAATTCAATTTTATACAGGCTGTTACCATAATTGATAGCCAGTAGTACTCTCATGGAAAATAATTTTATCCACTAGAATACAGTGCTTCTGTATAGTTTCTTTTACTAACTTATATACTTCACTAATTTCCAAAGTTAATTAAATCAGCAATTCTTTCTCTCATCCCCTTGCTGAGGCTGTTCTGTATGTACATTTGTAATACAGTTAAATTCTTTCTTCACATTCTGCATTCCATCATGAGATCCCTTGACCTCCTAAGTGAGTTTTTATACATTAAAAGTCACTATTCATTGAGTAAAGTTCTGTGGGCTTCAACAAATGCTTTGTGTCAAATGCAGTATCATGAGAATAGTATCCCCACACTAAACTGTTCCTGTGCTTCATTTATTTAAATTTCTCCCCTCCCCCCTGAGTCTCTGTCAATCTCTAATTTTTCTATATCTCTTCTTCTGTCTTTTGCAAAACATCATATAATTGGAATTATACAATAAGTATAACTCAGACTTACTTCTTTCACTTAGCTATATGTATTTGTTTTACCTATGTATTTTTGCAACTTCATGGTTTATTTTCTTTTATTGAAGAATAATCCTATTCTACAGATGTGCACAGTTTATCCATTCTTCTACCAATGAGCATTTTGTTATTTTTCCAGTTTGGTGTAATTATAAATAAAGCTACTTTAAACACTGATATGCATGTTTATGTGAGGACATATGTTTTGAAAGCATTGGATAAAGCTGATATTTTTCCTCTGAGTTATTTTAAAATAATGGGAGCTTCAAGAGAAACCAACTAATAAGAATATGTGCTTGAAAACAGCCCTTGGAATAGGTTTTTTAGCCAAGACTCATATACTGGTTATGAGTGCTCTCAATGTATCTAAGGTAAGGGTGTTTGAGATCCAAGGAACAAAAAAACAAAACAAAAAAAAAAAAACAAAACAAAAGCTAGGGAAAAAACAATCTGGTAATTCTTTCAACAATTTTGTTTAAAGCCAGTGGATCTGATACTTCTTTTGCTCCCTTCTTAACCAAAACAAAGCAAAACAAACACAAAAGCAAGGAGGAAAAGTAAAAGTCAAGACATTTTGAAGGTAACCAAAATTTGTGAATTACTTTCTAAAATAGTTCATGATCTTAATGGAAAAAAGACAGATACTCAGAAAAAGCACCTCTTACGATGTGAAACATACTACATTATTTCTAGAGAAAAATCTATCCTTTCATGAAAATTTTGTCCTTAGCAAAGTTTCAATTTTCCAAATAAGGCCTTTAGAAATGCTTGCCTTCAAAGCATATCCAGATACTTACCAATAAAATGAGGTGCCCTCTAGGAAAAGACCTACACAAAGACAAAGAAAATAAACCATAGCTGACTATACTTAAAAAGAAATTTCTTTCATGTGTAAGTTTATAACAATTACATCCGTGGGGAAAAAGAGATTTTATGTCTGTAGTGTAAGCTCTGACAGTTGGCTTTTCTTTTTGTAATGCAAGTGCCTGGTTTAAGCTTTGATAGTAGAAACATTGGCTTCAAAGACTCTTCCATTTCAAAGAGTCCTCCATTTCACCAAAGGCTATCTAAAATAAACATTTTGTCAACCACACTACTAGATAAAGATTCAAGCCACTTTCTCCACCCCACACCCTCTCACCCCACCCCCCACCCGGGGCTCCTTTGCTTTAGAGATCTTGGTTGATTTCTATAACTGACCATTTGGTCTACTGGATTTTCCTCTTTCCGTGTTTCAAATTCCTGCTCTTATGTTTTAAATTCACCAAAGATGAGCCTGTGAAACCCTAGGCCCCTACCTTTGACCCCAGTAAAAGCAGAAACCCAGGCCTGTCTGTATATGTGATCTGTCTCTCTCCCTCTTTCTCCCCCCCCACCCCCAATCTCTTTCTACCTGTGGTCTCACATGTGTGTCCCCTGGTATGCTTTTTACTTACTCTCCAGGGCTTGTAAGTAATAAACACTATTTTTTTCTTCAAAATTTCCTAATGGTTCTGGCTGAAGGACATCTTCTAATCATAAAAGGAACCACAAAGGTGGGTTTAGTTTTAACACTGATTTAAAAGGGGAAATGCCTGAGAGTAGCTCATTGGGGCTCATGTGAGTGTGCCCAGGCATTTCTAGTCCACAGCATTACTACTGATAGGCTAAGACCAGCACAAAACAATGTTCAATTAGATCTCTAAATAGTGTCAAAAGAATTTTGTATTTAGAAAAAGAGTATCTGTTGAAAGTACTCACAGAACCATAAGTTTAGACTTGTACACTACAAAATAAAACTTTGGTTGCTACATTAAATAAGATAATGCATGCTTAAACACAAATTTTTGATCTTTCTCAAATCTGCAAAACATATTTCCAATATATTTATTGGAAAAAAAATCCACATATAAGTGCACCCATGAGTTTAAACCTGTGTTATTCAAGTGTCAACCTTACAGGACATTCTTGGAAAGGCAAAACTATGAAGATAATGAAAAGATCAATGGTTGCCAGGGGTGTGGGGGGGAGCAGGGAAGGAGGTGGGGGGAGGTGAATAGGCAGGAGCACAGAGGATGCTTACGACAGTGAAAATACTCTATATGATCTCATAATGATGGATACATGTCATTATACTTTTGTCCAAACCCATGGAATGTACAAAATCACAAGTGAACTGAATGTAATCTATGGGTTTGTGGTGATTAGATATGTGGTGATAAGATATGTCCATGTAATTTCATGCTTGGTAAAAATACCCTATTTGGGTGACCATTGTTCATACTGGGGGATGCTATGTAGATGTATGAAAAATCTCCATATCTTCTTCTCAATTTTGTTGTAAACATAAAACTGCTTTTAAAAATAAAGTCTTTAAAATAAAACAAGAGTTACATGGTTTTGTTCTTTTTCTTCCAAATTGCTTTGAATATTCTTGGTTAATTTGTATGTATTTCGATGTAACTTTTTGAATCAACATACAATTTCAACGGAAATGCCCTCTGGATTATTAATAACACATAGAATCTATCAATTAGTTTGGGGAAATTTCAATTCTTTCCAAGGTAAATACTTCCAGTCCATGAAAATATATTTTCTGCATCAACAATAATGTGATGAGCAAACAAATAAAATTATTTTTCCTTTCTAATTATTTTATTTTAAAGTTTATTTATTTATTTGTTTGTTTGTTTATTTATTTATTTATTTATTGGGAGGAAGAGGGAGAAGGAGAGAGAAAATCTTAAGAAGGCTCCACACCCAGCAGAGTCTGACATGGGGTTTGATCTCACAACCCTGAGATCATTACCTGAGCCAAAATCAAGAATCACTTTTTTTTTTTTTTAAGATTTTATTTATCGATTCATGAGAAACACAGAGAAGAGAGAGAGAGAGAGAGGCAGAGACACAGGCAGAGGGAGAAGCAGGCTCCATGCAGGGAGCCTGACGTGGGACTGGATATCGGGTCTCCAGGATCAGGCCCTGGGCCGCAGTCAGTGCTAAACCGCTGAGCCACCCGGGCTGCCCAAGAGTCAGACACTTAACTGAGCCACCCAGGCACACCCCTATTTCTTATTTTGGGATTTATTGTTCTAATGTTTAAAATAGACTGAAATATAATTCACATATCATATAAACCACTTAAAGTATACAACTCGCTGATGTTTAGTGTAGTTACAGATCTGTGAAACTATTACTTCAATCTAATTTTGAATATTAAGTTATGTATTAGCAATCACTCCATGATTCCTTCCAACCTCCTACTCAGTCCTGCATAATCTTATATACTTTCCCATAATTGCCCATTCTACACATTTCTTATCAATGGAATGACAGAAATGTGTTCTTTTTTATTGCTTCTTTCATTTGAGTTAGTACTTTCAAGGTTCATCTATATTTCTGTGTATCTCTATTTTTTATAATTCCTAAATAATATCGCATTGAATGATGTACAACATCTTACTTTTCCATTCATCAGTTGCTGGAAATGTGAGTTGTTTCTATTTTGGGGCTCTTACAAATAATGCTGCTATAGACTTTATGTGGGCACATTTTTAATTTTCCTAGATTATATAAGAAGGAAGAGAACTCCTGTGTCTTACAGAACCTCTGTGTTTAAGAATTTTGCCATTCTTATTTCCAGAATTACTGTTATCATTTTATATTCCTACAAGGAGTATATGTGGATTCTAATGTCTCAACCTCCTCAAAACAATTGTTACTGTGTTTTTGATTACAGCCATCCTAGTGGGTGCTGAGCAGCATTTGAATGAGAGTTTTGGTTTGTATTTCCTTAATGACTAATGATGCTGTACATCTAATTTCAGCCAATTTTGTATCTTTTTGGAGAAACAGCTCCTCAGATCCTTTGCCTGATTTTTAAAAACTTAGTTTGTCTTTTGAATATTGAGTTTTATATATTCTTGATGCAAATCCCTTAACATTATATAATTTGCAAGTATTTTTTTCCATTCATTGGGTTAGCATTTCACTTTCTTGAATGTATTATTGTACAAAACTTAGTTTTGTTCATTTGTTTCGTTGTTTGGTCATATCTAAGGAATTATTGCCTAATCCAAGATCAGGAAAATATTTTCCTCTATTCTCATCTAACCCATTTATAGTATTTTAATTTCCATTTTAGCTTCATAAGTTATTTTTTTTAATTTTTGCATATGGTGTATAGTAGGGTCACAAATTCATTCTTTTGTTTAAAGTAGATTTCCACTTATCCCAGAAACATTTGTTAAAAACACTATTTTCCCACTGACTTGTGTTGACATCCTTGTCAAATAGTAATTAGCAATAAACAGGAGTTTATTTTTGACTCTGTATATATCAACGAATCTAATGGCCAGGCAATAAAATTTAAGATTTCAGATCTCTTGGTAGGACAAGTTCTAAGTTGCTTAAATGTAAATGAATATGGATGTTAACCAATCTTTAGAGTAGTAAGAACAGAGTTTCCATCCAATTTGAATAAGAAAATGTCACAAAATTTCATATCATTGTTAGAGATGACTAGAATTCTACTCGTGAAATCAGTTATATCTCTTGTGAGACCTGAGAATAGAAATAATCATCAGAATTGAGATGAGTTCACTGGTAAAATATAGGAGCCCAAAAGTCTGTGGATATTTAAAACATATTTGAATCAGTGTGGTTCTTCCATTCGTTCTTTATGATATTCCCCATACTGGTGCATCCCACCAGTCTGCATTTTTAGTTACGGCTGGAGCCATGATTCTCCTATTATGTTCACTGGTCAGGACCAGCATTAGGACCAAAGGTGAAACAGAAATGCGAATTATCAGGCTCCAGGCCACACCTACTAAATCAGTGTCTGGTGGGTTGGATCCTTCAATTTATTTATCAACAAGTTTTCCAGATGACTTTGATGGAGGATACAGTTTGGTAATCCCTAAGAAATGATTTGAGAAAAGGATATTCTAAATTTGCCATATCTGATTTAACACACATTTCACTTTCTTTTCTTACTTCCTCTCCTGGGTTCTGTGTTTATAATGTTACTTTAAAATTTTGGTTAGCACCTTTTGTAAAGTAACATCCTGCATGCCTTTATTTATGGTAGGTGTATTACTATCTATGGGCCTTTCATGGAGAGGGTAATTACATGTTGTATTTAGAATATAGTTAAACAGTTAAAGTAATTTTTTGACCTTTTAAAAAATTTACCTGTTATTTTGTAGTTTTTGTTTATGGTAAGATTTAGTATTTATTACTTGCAAGGCATTACAAACAAGGACTTAATGGGCATAAATACACATGCACATATATATATACACACACAAACATATACACACATAACAGAACATTATATATGCATATGTATATTGACACAAATATATTTATATATATACATATGCATGTATAGGTATTAAGTAATTTATATGCATATATATTATTTTAATACTAACAGTTAACTCAGGAAATAAAATTATTAATATCCCCATTGTATAAATGAGGACACAAAACAAAAGAGAAGTTAAAGAGCTTGTCCAAAATTTGGATCCGTTAAGGGGCAGAGGGATTTAAAAAGGCAGTCTGGCTCCAATTCATGATGCATGCTGGCTAATATACACTGAATAAGCAGCACATGTTTGCTTTCCCCATTAGGCATGATGTAAAATATTGGCAAAGAACATATCTGTTGCAAATGAATTTGGATTCATAAATCATTCTGCAACTATGTGGGAATGATTTCCTACACACTGGCTCCTTCTATGCTAGTGAAGTTGCCCAGTAGAAAGAAAGCAATTCTGGATATGTGGTGAGTATACTTTTAGTAAAATATGGCCATGGTTATATTTCTTACATAATAGCATCAAAGTCAGATTAACAGTAAGAGTATACCCCACAACCAAGATACACTGTGATATCTTCAGCAACACAACAAAAGAAGTCCAAACTCAAGATGATGAAATTTGTTTTCCTTTCATGCTGCTCTACAAGAAATGATGGTTACCTACCTCTGGTGCAGAGAGCATTGCTTCAGCTGCTGGACACTCCTCCCCAGTCAGAGACAGAGAAATTTGAACAAATAAAATCCTCCATCTGACTTAAATCTGAGATGGCAGAACGATCAGACACAAGGAGGAACAAAGCACACACAGACATCTTTGTCACTGCAGAGACAGATTGTGTCAACAAAATGGGGACAGATTTACCAACCAGCACATAATAAGTACTAACTAAAGTTTGCTACAGATAAAACTGCATAATAACAGGTAGTTTCTTTTAAAAAGTCAAAAGAATTCTATTATAACTATCTAATTGTGATTGGAGGAGAATTATGGGGAGGTAGAATTGGAGAAGCAAGTCACAGGATTCATTCAACACTATATGTGACAAAGAACAAATAAGCTAGATATTATTACAATTGTGTTCCTCTGATTCAGTAATGCTTTGGAATACTTATCTGAACCATGTAATAGAAGCACTTCAATATGTGTTCATTCCTGGTTTTAGGAAATGATGCAAGGAGTTCTCTATATCTTCTGCAAGTACAACATGCCATTCTCTTGTCCACTATTAGGTGGAAATTACTATGAATGTGGAAAGTACCACAAAACTTCCCAACACATTTTATGAGTCCAGTATTACACAAATGACATGAAATACATAAAAAAGATAAAGGTATTATAAGAAAGGAAAGCCAAAGACCAATATTCCTCATGAAAATCAATATAAAAATCTTCAACAAAATATTAGTAAGCTGAACACAATAATTAAAAAATAATTATACACCATGAATACATGGGATTCACTCTAGTTATGTAAAAATGTTTCAAAACATAAGAATCTAACAATGTATTCTTCCACCGAAAAGATAAAGAAGAAAATCACAGTATGATATTAAATGAAACAAAAGTATTTGGCAAAATACAACACCCATTCATGATAAAAAGTTTCTGCAGTTTACAAATAAAGAGGAACTTTCTCCACTTGATGAAGAACATCTACAAAACAAACACACAAACAAAAAACCTAGAGCTAACTTTATACTTAATGGTGAGCATGGAGACTTTCCATCTAATATTGGAAAAAGTAAGGAAGTTCTCTTACACTATATCTATTCAATATTGTACCGGAATTCTTAAATAGTGTGATGAAACACGATAAGAAAAGAAAATGAGTGCAAAGAAAGAAATATAACTGTCTTTATCCATGGATGACACTATCATCTATGTAGGAAAGTTCCAAGATTCAAATAAAAAATTCCTGGGAAGCAAATGAATATAGCAAGAACATAGGATACAAAACAAAACTTCTGGAGATAAATATATGAAAATTGATATTGATGAGTTTTTATACACAACACAAGAAAACACAGTGCATATCAAAAGTGATAAATTGGACTTTAATAAAATTAAAAACTTCTGCTGTATAAGAGAACCTATTAATAAAATGAAAACACAAACCACAGATTAGAAGAAAATGTTTGTAAAATATATATCTCCTATATGTCTTGTTTACAAAATATACAAATAACTATTAAAACTGAAGGGGTAGCCATCCTTATATCAGATAAACTAAAATTTACCCTGAAGACTGTAGTGAGAGATGAAGAGGGACACTGTCTCATACTTAAAGGATCTATCCAACAAGAGGACTTAACAATCCTCAATATATATGCCCCGAATGCGGGAGCTGCCAAATATTTAAACCAATTAATAACCAAAGTGAAGAAATACTTAGATAATAATACACTTATACTTGGTGACTTCAATCTAGCTCTTTCTACCCTCGGTAGGTCTTCCAAACACAACATCTCCAAAGAAACAAGAGCTTTAAATGATACACTGGACCAGAAGGATTTCACAGATATCTACAGAACTTTACATCCAAATTCAACTGAATCCACATTCTTCTCAGGTGCACATGGAACTTTCTCCAGAATAGACCACATACTGGGTCACAAATCGGGTCTGAACTGATACCAAAAGACTGGGATCGTCGTCCCCTGCATATTCTCAGACCATAATGCCTTAAATTAGAACTAAATCACAACAAGAAGTTAGGAAGGACCTCAAACACGTGGAGGTTAAGGACCATCCTGCTAAAAGATGGAAGGGTCAACCAGGAAATTAAGGAATAATTAAAAAGATTCATGGAAATTAATGAGAATGAAGATACAACCATTCAAAATCTTTGGGATGCAGCAAAAGCAGTCCTAAGGGGGAAATACATCGCAATACAAGCATCCATTCAAAAAAGTGGAAAGAACTCAAATACAAAAGCTAACCTTATACATAAAGGAGCTAGAGAAAAAACAGCAGATGGACCCTACGCCCAGCAGAAGAAGAGAGTTAATTAAAATTCGAGCAGAACTCAACGAAATCGAGACCAGAAGAACTGTGGAACAGATCAACAGAACCAGGAGTTGGTTCTTTGAAAGAATTAATAAGATAGATAAACCATTAGCCAACCTTATTAAAAAGAAGAGAGAGAAGACTCAAATTAATAAAATCATGAATGAGAAAGGAGAGATCACTAACAACACCAAGGAAATACAAATGATTTTAAAAACATATTATGAACAGCTCTATGCCAATAAATTAGGCAATCTAAAAGAAATGGACGCATTCCTGGAAAGCCACAAACTACCAAAACTGGAATAGGAAGAAATAGAAAACCTGAACAGGCCAATAACCAGGATGGAAATTGAAGCAGTCATCAAAAACCTCCCAAGACACAAGAGTCCAGGGCCAGAAGGCTTCCCAGGGGAATTCTATCAAACGTTTAAAAAAGAAACCATACCTATTCTACTAAAGCTGTTTGGAAAGATAGAAACAGATGGAGTACTTCCAAATTTGTTCTATGAGGCCAACATCACCTTAATTCCAAAACCAGACAAAGACCCCACCAAAAAGGAAAATTATAGACCAATATCCCTGATGAACCTGGATGCAAAAATTCTCAACAAGATACTAGCCAATAGGATCCAAGAGTACATTAAGAAAATTATTCACCATGACCAAATAGGATTGATCACCAGGACGCAAGGTTGGTTCAACACTTGTAAAACAATCAATGAGATTCATCATATCCACAAGAGAAAAACCAAGAACCATATGATCCTCTCATTAGATGCAGAGAAAGCATTTGACAAAATACAGCATCCATTCCTGATCAAAACTCTTCAGAGTGTAGGGATAGAGGGAACATTCCTCAACATCTTAAAAGCCATCTACAAAAAGCCCACAGCAAATATCATTCTCAATGGGGAAGCACTGGGAGTTTTTCCCCTAAGATCAGGAACAAGACAGGAATGTCCACTCTCACCACTGCTATTCAACATAGTACATAGTACTGGAAGTCCGAGCCTCAGCAATCAGACAACAAAAAGACATTAAAGGCATTCAAATTGGCAAAGAAGAAGTCAAACTCTCCCTCTTCACTGATGACATGATACTCTACATAGAAAACCCAAACGCCTCCACCCCAAGATTGCTAGAACTCATACAGCAATTTG
Source organism: Vulpes vulpes (assembly GCF_048418805.1). NCBI lineage: Eukaryota > Metazoa > Chordata > Mammalia > Carnivora > Canidae > Vulpes > Vulpes vulpes. The sequence continues at coordinate 101,275,362 of NC_132784.1, read as the reverse complement.
GTAGCATGGCAGGATACAAAATCAATGTCCAGAAATCAGTGGCATTTCTATACACTAACAATGAGACTGAAGAAAGAGAAATTAAGGAGTCAATCCCATTATTGCACCCAATTGCACCCAAAAGCATAAGATACCTAGGAATAAACCTAACCAAAGAGGTAAAGGATCTATACCCTAAAAACTATAGACACTTCTGAAAGAAATTGAGGAAGACACAAAGAGATGGAAAAATATTCCATGCTCATGGATTGGCAGAATTAATATTGTGAAAATGTCAATGTTACCCAGAACAATTTACACGTTTAATGCAATTCCTATCAAAATCCCATGGACTTTCTTCAGAGAGTTAGAACAAATTATTTTAAGATTTGTGTGGAATCAGAAAAGACCCCGAATAGCCAGGGGAATTTTAAAGAAGAAAACCATAGCTGGGGGCATCACAATGCCAGATTTCAGGTTGTACTACAAAGACATCAAAGTCAATGTACTACAATGTACTACAATGTACAATGTACAATGTACTACAAAGGTCATCAAGACAGTGTGGTACTGGCACAAAAACAGACACATAGATCAATGGAACAGAATAGAGAACCCAGAAGTGGACCCTGAACTTTATGGTCAACTAGTATTCGATAAAGGAGGAAAGACTATCCATTGGAAGAAAGACAGTCTCTTCAATAAATGGTGCTGGGAAAACTGGACAACCACGTGCAGAAGAATGAAACTGGACCACTCTCTTTCACCATACACAAAGATAAACTCAAAATGGATGAGAGATCTAAATGTGAGACAAGAGTCCATCAAAATCCTAGAGGAGAACACAGGCAACACCCTTTTTGAACTCGGCCACAGTAACTTCTTGCAAGATACATCCACAAAGGCAAAAGAAACAAAAGCAAAAATGAACTATTGGGACTTCATCAAGATAAGAAGCTTTTGCACAGCAAAGGATACAGTCAACAAAACTAAAAGACAACCTACAGAATGGGAGAAGATATTTGCAAATGACGTATCAGATAAAGGGCTAGTTTCCAAGATCTATAAAGAACTTATTAAACTCAACACCAAAGAAACAAACAATCCAATCATGAAATGGGCAAAAGACATGAAGAGAAATCTCACAGAGGAAGACATAGACATGGCCAACATGTACATGAGAAAATGCTCTGCATCACTTGCCATCAGGGAAATACAAATCAAAACCACAATGAGATACCACCTTACACCAGTGAGAATGGGGAAAATTAACAAGGCAGGAAACCACAAATGTTGGAGAGGATGCGGAGAAAAGGGAACCCTCTTGCACTGTTGGTGGGAATGTGAACTGGTGCAGCCACTCTGGAAAACTGTGTGGAGGTTCCTCAAAGAGTTAAAAATAGACCTGCCCTACGACCCAGCAATTGCACTGTTGGGGATTTACCCCAAAGATACAGATGCAATGAAACGCCAGGACACCTGCATCCCGATGTTTATAGCAGCAATGTCCACAATAGCCAAACTGTGGAAGGAGCCTCAGTGTCCATCGAAAGATGAATGGATAAAGAAGATGTGGTTTATGTATACAATGGAATATTATTACTCAGCCATTAGAAACGACAAATACCCACCATTTGCTTCGACGTGGATGGAACTGGAGGGTATTATGCTGAGTGAAGTAAGTCAATTGGAGAAGGACAAACAGTGTATGTTCTCATTCATTTGGGGAATATAAATAATAGTGATAGGGAATATAAGGGAAGGGAGAAGAAATGTGTGGGAAATATCAGAAAGGGAGACAGAACATAAAGACTCCTAACTCTGGAAATGAACTAGGGGTGGTGGAAGGGGAGGAGGGCGGGGGGTGGGGGTGAGTGGGTGCCGGGCACTGAGGGGGACACTTGACGGGATGAGCACTGGGTGTTATTCTGTATGTTGGTAAATTGAACAGCAATAAAAAATTAATTTATTAAAATAAAAAAAATAAAATAAAAGTTCAAAAAAAATTGAAAAAATAAAAAAATAAAACTGAAATATCCTAACCAATTAAAAAATGGCAAAATGATCTGAACAAGTACCTTACCAAAGTAGTTATGTGGACGATAATAATCATATGAAAAGATAAGAAACAATTTGATGTTAGGGAATTGCAAATTAAAACAGTAATATACTACTACATAGATGATAGATAGATGATAGATAGATAGATGATAGATAGATGATAGATAGATAGATAGATAGATAGATAGATAGATAGATAGATATAGAGATATAAAGATCCAAAAAAAGTCAAGACCAATTGCTGGCTGTACAGTGAAGCAATTAATTCTCTGCTGGTGGGATTGTAAAATGATAAAACATCTCTGGAAGACAATTTGACATTTCCTAACAAAACTAAATGTAATCTCGCTGTGCGATTCAGCAACAGTGCTCTTAATTATTTACCAAATAATTTGAAACTTATCTCCACATAAAACTTATGTCCACATAAAATCCTGCATGGGAATATTTATAGATATTTTATTTATACATAATGGCCAAATATTGAAAGCAACAAGATGTTCCTCAATAGAGAACTGGATAAATGAGCCACCGTACATCATACAATGGAATATTATTCAGTGATAAAAAAAAATGAGCTATAAAGTCACAAAGAGATATGGAGGAAACTTGAATGTATATCTCCAAGTAAAAGAAACCAGTCTGAAAAGGCTATGTACCACACAATTTGACTTATACAACATTTTGGAAAAGGCCAAACTATAGAGACATTACAAAGATCAGTGCTTGTCAGAGGTATGTGGGTTGGGGAAGAAAGTTTCGAGTAAGTGAAGCATAGGGAATATTTTAAGGCTATGAAACCATTACAATGATACTATAATGATGGATATATGGCACTATGTATGGGCCAAAATCCATAGAATTTACTGAGCAAAGAGTGACCTTTAGTATATAAAAAATAGGAGGTCATGTGATCCCTAGTAGAAATATAAAATATATTAAAAGAAACTATTAGAAATGTATGAAACAACCTTACTTAAAGGAATGGAACATAAGTTGCTACATAAGTAAGTCTGGAAATAAATGGATTAAGACTAAAGGTAAAACCAAACCAAACCAGGATTCCTGGGTGGCTCAGTGGTTGAGCCTCTGCCTTTGGCTCAAGGCGTGATCCCAGAGTCCTGGGTTGGAGTCCCACATCGGGCTCCCCTTGGGGACCCTGCTTCTCCCCCTGCCTGTGTCTCTGCCTCTCTCTGTGTGTCTCTAATGAATAAACAGATAAAATTAAAAAAAAAAAACTAACAAAAAACTCTATACCTAAGTATTGTATTTCATTTACAGTTATTTCCTGTGGAGTTACATGTTAACAATTCTGATACTGCTACACATATATACTGGAAATGTTAAATGAATTAACCGTGTTAACAGGAGTCAGGTTCCTCACTGATGGAAGTGTCTACAGATAAGCAAGGTAGGTAGCTAAAATGATCCAAGTGATAACGGATTACACCTGGACATACAAGCACAAACTCTTGTTTACTTTATTATAAACTCAGATGGTTACAGATAGAAATATGTATAGATGCATGTATATATGCTGGTTAATATATACACGCACACAGAGCTGAGAAAATCTAAACAAATACACCTCAATGGCAATGATCACACCAGGCGCTGAATTTTGGTTTCTAATATTATTCTCAATTAAAAGAAAGAAAAGTTCCTTGAATAAATATCTTATTCTAGGATTGGACAGGACTTGTACAAGATGAAGCTGGAACATCTACAAATTAAAAAAATGCTAACACACTCACATACACACACAAATTGAGGTATGTTAAAGGGACAGAGGAGCTAACTGAAGGAACTCCCAATGACCAAAGCTGAAAATATATAAAATAAATAAACTGATATTAAATTATAACTCAAAGTATGAAATGAATACCATAAGCTCATAGTTATATAAATAAATGAATGAATAAATATAGATAGAAGAGATAAATCTCTTCTGAAAAATAACTCCAAGTGATTTATGTTGATACTTTTTCCCCAAGGATGAGAAACACAACTCCAACCCCTTAAGTGTGGACTTCACATAGTGACTTCTTTTCAGATAGACAGATATACATATGGATTTATAGATTCAGATCCCTGTGTATATATATGCATATACACATATGGGGGTGGGGAAAGGAAAGTAACTTTGCATTCAAGAAACACTATTTCAGCCAAGTAATCGAGGTTAACATCAACTGTGAAAGGTAATGTTTATATCATGTGCCATTAATAGGATGTGATACAATGCCACTTTATCTGTGTTCTTCCTCCCACAAACATGTAACTAGTCTAATGAGAAGGAAAATTTCAGATAAATCCAAATTAATTCAAAATACCAGTGTTCCTTAAATCTATCATGGTCATCAAAAACAAGGAAATTCTAACAAATTGTCAAAGCCAAGAGAAGTACCAGAAGATAGGACTATAAAATGCAATATGGTATTTTAGATGGTCAGAACAAAAGGAATCTGAATAAAATATGAACCTTGCTTAAAAACAGCACATCGGTATTTGTTACTTAATTGTGCCAAATATACTACCTTACTGTAAGATACTGAAAATAGAGGAAACTGTATGTGGGATATATGGGATGTCTATGCACTATCTTGACAATTTTACAGTAAATCTAATCTAAAATCAAATGTGTTTTTTGTAGTGCAATTTTCAAACATGTATTATACTGACAGTTCTTTAATTTTGAACATGAACTTCCTTGACATTTTAGCTTTGAGATATTCAACAGTTATTACATGCTTCTTGAAACCTTTCATTCTCCCAAAGCAATTTATTTACAATGAAAATTTATTATACTAGTTTCATCTTTTAATGGGAGCTATTTTAAGCAAGATCGTTTTGATGATGTTGGTAAACTTTCACTACTAAGCAGTTTAAATGTATTTTATACATAATGAAAATGTAAATCAATGAGTATTTTAGAACTAGCTGCCTGTTGACTAATTCTAGGTGACTAAATCATTTAAAAATTAATTAAATCAATTTAATTTAAAATTTTTAATTCAGAATTAATTAAATGTAAATCATTAAAAGTTAATAGAATGTCACAAATTACAGGACTGTTGAATCAGCATTTCAAATATTCTTCAGTTCAATATCTATTATGAAGTTCCTTTAATAATTACACTATAGTATATTTCAAAGTGCAATAAATAGAGTATTTTATGTGACCTGGACTAAAAGAGGATTTCCTCTGAAACTTCCTAAAAATATTTCTGAGTTTAAAATACATATGTAAGTCTCCACTTTTTAAAAAAGTTTATGCTTATTGAGTTTTTTGTTTACTATTTTGCTTTTTCAATATATGCTGTTAGAGCTCAGGAAAGCAATTTACATGGAAATAAACAACTGGCTCACTGCAAGGTATAGTGTTCAAGCAAAATGGCAAGTATTCTTTGAGTCACAATTCTAGGTTGTGGTTTATTTAATTATAAATTGTACAGCATAATAATTACTCTAATTTATTCCTTTTTATGGTTACTTTTGTGTGCTACCATACATACACACAATTTGCATAATGCAAGCCATTGGAAATTTGATATTTATGACACATGAGGCTTTTTGAGGGGTTATTTTCAAGCTACTGTTAATAAGGTGCATTTGAAAACAATCAGATATATCCAATAATGTAGTGCTTTCCAAATATTATTCAGTTAAACACTCTATAGTTTCTAAAATAATTTCCTATAAAATAATTTCATACTTGACACATGGGTTAAGTGTATTTTGAAACTTATAAATATGAAAATTTTCTAGTTGTAGTTTTACTAATTGCATTACTATCAGCATGATTTTTATTCCATAAAACTGTATTCTGTTGCTTACATCATCATTTTCTATAAATGTCATAAAAAACCACATAAAGTACCTTTTGTTGGTCAAAATGAAAAAAAGTAAGAACTTAAGAATTAAATATATTATAATTTCCATTTGTTTCTAGCAACAGTTTGTGCACAAACATTAATAGCTAGTTTGGTGCATGATAATTGTTTAAGATGCAGGAAAAAGAGGACATGAAGGGAAGTCTGTAAACTTTACATTTGAAAAGAGAAAAAAAGTCAAAATAATGGCTCAGTCATCTCAACAAGTGATGAAATGGACATAGCTAGATTGGACTCACCAAGCAGGGCTCCCAGAGAGGGGTTCTGCTCTCTTAATGTTCTGCATATTTATAGAGGAATAGTAGTAAAGAAATACCTGGTTGTTTATAAGAAAAAGAAAAGATGGAGGTAATCACTGAATAAAATTTCTTCCCTCCAATAAAAAAGAAATGCCTTCACGGATCCGACACTGGCATTAATCTGTTTTTCAGTTGAGCTAAATCAGACCGGCTGAGCTGACTTCTAAAGCTACTTGGAAGGAAAAGGGTATGAATCTCCTAGACTTGTGGTTTTTCATAAGAATGATATATCCCAACTGAAAATGGTATTTATTATTGATCTTTTACTGATACAACTTTATCAAGTAAAGAAATTTCTATTCTTCCTTGAACATTTTTTTCAATGAATTACATATGAATGTAATAAGTCTTACTGGTATTGCGAGTTTGGAAATCTGTGCTGTCTAAATTTTCTCGTTATTTTTTCTGATATCTCATTTGATAATCATCACATAAAATTTATAAACTAAAAGGATTTTATATGAAGAACTTTGCTTTTATTTATTCTTTCAGCATTCGTTTTGTGCTGAAAGTGAGAATTCTGAAAATTAACAATTAACTTTCTTTTCTCAAATCTGGACTGTTTTGCTTTTTATGACTAATTTTTTTTACAGCAGTTTCATATATACAATAAAATCAAGAGAAAAGTATAGAGATTTCCTAGATATGCCCCATATTTGCACATGCATATCCTCTTCCATTATCAATATCACACACCAGATCCCATTCTGCAATACTATAATCATCCAAAATCCTTTGTTTACCTTACTATATGGGTTTGGACAAACAATAATGATACATACCCAACATTATAATATCATCCAGAGTATTTTCACTGGATATCAGGATATGTGGTTATATTTATAATTCAGTACTTAATGCTTTTGTTGCTAACATAAATAGCATTGTGGTTTTAATTTCATGTTCCACCTGTTTATTGTTGGTATCTAGGAAATCAATTGACTGTTGTACATTAACTTTGTATCTTTCAAACTTGCTATATTGTTTATTTTTATAGGAATTTTTATCTTGATTCTTTTGTATTGTCTACATAGATAATCATATCATCTGAAAACACAGACTTCATGTCTTCCTTTTCACTCATATCATTTATTTCCTTTTCTTCTCTTATTGAATTAGCAAGGATTTGCATTATGATGGTGAAAAGGGAGTGATGAAAGGGGAAAGCCTTTCCTTGTACCTGATATTAACAGGAAAGCTTTGAGTTTCCAACCACTGAGTATGATTTTGCTATAGATATTCTGTAGATAGTCTATGAAATTAAAAGTTCCCTTCCAGTTTTAGTTTACTGGGAATTTTTAGCATGAATGGAAGTTGATCTTGACAAATGCTTTTTTTTTTTTTGCATCTATTAATATGATTACGTGTTTTTTTTTTAAGCCTGTTGATGTGGTGGATTACATTAATTGATTTTCAAATGCTGAATCAGTCTTGTATACCTGGGCAAATCCTACTATGTGGTATATAATTCTTTTTATACTCTTTTAGATTTGATTTGCTAACATTTATTTATTTTTTTTTAATTTTTTTTGATTTGCTAACATTTAGATGAGGATTTTCGACTCTGTGTACAAGAAAGTTGTTTTGTTTTCTTATAACATCTTTATTTTGATATGAGGGTAATGTTGACCTTATCAAATGAGTCAGGAAATATTACCTCTATTTCTATTATCTGAAAGAGATTGTAGATTATTGGGATTTTTTTTTCTTAAATATTTGAAAGAATTAAAAAAAAAAAAAGAAAGAATTCACCAGTGAGCCTGTTAATTCAGTGATTATTATTCTGGAAGTTTTATTAATTATTGATTAAGTTTCTTTAATATATACAGGCTTATTCAGATCCTCTGTTTTTTCTAAAGTGGTTTAGAGTAGACTGTGTCTTCAGGGAATTGGTTCATTTCATCTAGTTATAAAATCTGTGGGCAGAGTTGTTCAACTATGATAGTGTATCTATTTCTCATTGCAGTTCTATCAGTTGTTGTCTCACATTGGCTGGTTGACATGTGTGTTTAGACACATATTTGTTAGACACTGTTAGGTCTTCTTGGATAATTGCCCCTTTATCATTATGTAATTCCCTTCTTTATTCCTGATAACTAACCTTATATTGAAGTCTGTTCAGTCAGATATTAATATAGCTACTTCTGCTTTCCTTTGAATAGCATTAAAATGATGTGTTTTTCTATGTCCATTTATTTTTTAAAATCTATCTGTGTCTTTATATTTATAGATAACATATAGTTAGGTATAGGCTTTGGATCTACTATGAAAATCCCTATATTTTAATTGGTACATTTAGACCACTGACATTCAAAGTGATTATTGATATAGTTAGATTAATGGCTTCCATGTTCATTAGTATTTTGCGCTGCCTTTCTTCATTCCTATTTTTATGTTTCACTCTTTTTCTGCCTTTTGCATTTTACATCAAGTATTTCATCTGATTCCATTTTATCTCCTTTCTTAGCATATCAGTTATGCTTTTTTTCCTTACTTTTTGCAGTGGTTGTCCTAGAGTTTGCAATATACATTTACAAATAATCCAAGTCCAATTTCAAATAGCACTATATCACTTCCCTGGCAATGTGAGTACCTTATAATAACAAAATATTCCTAATTCTTCTTTCTCCTCCATCATATTATTGCTGTTATTCATTTCTTACATATATAAGCATACATCCATATATATGTATGTATATGCATACTCATACAAAACCAAATACACTGTTGCCATTATTATTTTGGGTGGAAAATCTGTTGTAAAATGAATTAAAAATAGAGAAATAGAAGTTTTTATTTAGTCTTCACTTATTGCTCCTTTAATGCTTTTATTTCCTTTATGTAAATCATATACTATTTTTCATCTCTCTAAAGAACCTAAGCAGCAAATTCAATTTTTGTTTGATAGCTTTTATTTCTCCTATACTTTTCAAGGGTATATGTACAGATATTTGAGAAAAATCTATGCAACTTATTTAAATACCTATTACTAACCAACAAGAAAAATGGTGGAAAATCTAACAGAGAAATGGTAAAGTATTAAACAGGAATGTCATAAATATGATATCCAAATGATTGACAAACCAATAAGAAAGTAGTCAATGCTATGAGTCATCAGGGAAATAAAAAAGTTAAAATGCAATGCAGTATCCATCCATACCTATTATAAGGTCTAAAATTAAAACAAAAAGAACAACTTATAGAGGCTATGGAAAAACATAAACACTCATAAAATGATAAGAATATAAATAAACATCGTCATACATAACCAAACTGAATATACAAATTTTCTACTACCTAGCAGTTGTACTTCTAGATATATACTGAAAAGAATTGTTCAAAGATGATCATCAAAAAGTATATATAGTAGGGCTGCCTGGGTGGCTCAGTTGGTTGAACTTCTGATTTTTGATTTTGGCTCAAGTCATGATCCCAAGATGGTGCGGTAGCACCCATTGTCAGGCTCCTTGCTGGATGTGAAGCCTTCTTAGGACTCTTTCTCTCTCTCCCTCTGCCCCTTTTCTCTCCCTCTCTGTTTCTCCCTCTATAAAAAGCAACAACAATAGCAAAACAATATATATTAGAATTATATAAAGACATTATTCATAATAGCCTAATCTGGAAAACCCTTAGAAGTTAATATGCAGTAAAGTAGATGAAAATGTGTTATATACTCACTGACTAAAAATCTATATAGTAATAAAAATAATCCGAAATTCAGACAACTAGAAACAGTTTTGATAAATTTTATAAACATACTGATGGAAGGAAGCCAAGCATAAAATAATACATTTTGTTTGATATCATGCATATAAAGTTAAAAAAACAGGTAAAACTATTCTAAGGCAAAAATTACAACAGTATCTTTATTAGTCAGGTTTCTCCAGAATGAGTGTGTCAAGTTATAGAATGTGTGAGTTTATATTAATATCTGTCTATAACAACAGATATATGTGTATATAAGAAGATATGTAACATAGATGTGTGTGTATATGTGAGACATATACATGTATATATAAAGAAATGTATATATACATATAAAGAGATTTAAAAATATAAATGTAATAGATTTAAAATATAATATTTTGCATATATTACATAGACAAAATACATATGTAATCAATCTGGTTTTAGGACATGTTCATTATCTCAAAAGTCTGTAGACAATTCTTGTTTTTATAGTTCACTTTTTGTTATTTTGTTTCCAAAATGCCCAAAATTATTCCTTTCTCTTCATGAGTGTGACTCTCAGGAATCATTTACCATTTCCATATTTTTTTTTGCTTTTGAAGCAACCATAAGGACTTTAAATAAGCTTAAATGTTACTGTTTTAGTTAAGACTTTCAAATTGAAATGTCATCAGCACTGTTAGCTTCTAAACTAAATTATCAGAAACACTGGGAAATGAATACTTATTGTGAACATTAAATAAACCAATCCTCATATTTATATATTTGATACCACATTGAGCTGCATGTTATTCTCTGTTTTAATCTTTTTTTTCATTATTTTGGATTTTTATAACCCATTTTATTTTTTCATAACCCATTTTAAAGTTCTTTCACCAAAATGAATTATCATTTTGTAATACTCTTACAAGATACTCTTACAGCCAATAGAAATGGGTAATATTGAGCTTCATTTCCTTTTTGAAGAAATTAAGAACTGGAAGTCAGGTGACAAAACCAGTATTATGAACTATATATTTTTACTCCCAATTTAACCTCATTGTGTAATGACACAAACATCCATGTATGATTCATTCCATTGAAATGAACTCCTAGCTCATGAATATTTTGAAAAGTGGTTAGAAATCTTGTTTGTGGGATCCCTGGGTGGCACAGCGGTTTGGTGCCTGCCTATGGTCCAGGGTGCGATCCTGGAGACCCGGGATCGAATCCCACGTCGGGCTCCTGGTGCATGGAGCCTGCTTCTCCCTCTGCCTGTGTCTCTGCCTCTCTCTCTCTCTCTGTGACTATCATAAATAATAATAATAATAAAATAAAATAAATAAAAAATTTAAAAAAATAAATCTTGTTTGTAATCATTTCTTGATTCTGTTATGACAATAAACTAAATTTAGAGGAGTTAACTGGTAGTTCTCTGCCCAACCTCTAAAAGATACCTGAGAAGTGACCTCATAACACAGAGTAATATTGAAAGGAAAATTCAATATCAAGGTTAGGAAGAAGATTCTTCCACTATAAATTATTAAAATCAAAAGATTTACTATCCCGAAATTGCAATCTTTCATATTAGCAATCTATTTCAAACTAATGCTTTCTTCAAGAATTAACAAAAAATAATTTTGATGGGTACATAATTTTTAGTTTTATAAAATGTACCACTTATTTACTGTTAAGTACGATCAAGATATTATTCCCTCATTCAATAAATTTGTATTAAGAATCTTTTATTTCTGATTTGATGGTCTGGTTCACCAAAGTGCTTACAGTCTAGGGTTTAAAGTCATATATGCATATGACTAAATTAACTTTCTTTCTTTGTTTCTTCCTCTCTTATCTTAGACAAGTTTTAACATGGAAGAAAGACTATCCTGGAAGGCAGAAAATTACAAACTACTTGCAATCAAAGTGATAGAGAAGATATTTAATTTTACATTCTAAATAAATAAAAAAATAAGTTAAAAGATGTAGGAAAGTACTACATGCATATAAAATGTCAAATTCAAAGAATTCTCCTTATTTCAAGCGGTATATAAACTACTGTCTCCTAAAGAGATTCACATTCTCTACCATCTATTCTTTGCAAAATTGATTACTAAAAAGAAGTTAAAATTATATATCAACTACATGAAACACAGCTTATTTTTGCCCACATGTTCAGAGTACATCATAACATGCTTCTACTTTGTTAAATGGGCTGGAAAATAAAGGGTACTATGCAAATATGCAAGAAGATGCAGTGGTGACTGATATCAGTGCATGTAAAATGAGTCTATAATAAAGAATATAAAGTATTAACCAGGGTTTGCTAGGAATAGGGTAGCTACCTCTCTTCTGCAGTGAATGTGAAGCAGATGTAAAAATAAATGAAATCCTGACCACCCCCAAAAAATATATAAAGTAAAAAACTACAGTTGAGTCTGTAATTATACTTTTGTCAGTCTTCAGAACGCTGAAGTTTGAATCAAAATATAGATAAGGCAAAGCACAGCAGATGGTCCTTAACAATATATTTACTATTATCAGAAACATTCTACATCTTACGCTATTTTGAATTATTTGCTATATGTGATACATAAAGAAAAAAACCTGATTTTTGCACTCATATAACCGTAAAAGATTTTTTTTTCCCAAAAGGTCTTATTTATTTATTTGAGAGAAAGAGAGCAAGTGAGGGGAAGGGAAGAGGCAGAAGCAAATTCCCTGCTGAGCAGAGAGCCCGACACGGGCTGGATCCCAAGACCCTAAGATCATGATGTGAGCCAAAGATAGACGCTTAACCAACAGAGCCACACAGGTGCCCTCATATCCAATTTTAATACAGAAAACAAAACAAAACAAAATATATTTTGTTTACACTGCAGTTGAAACAAAAGAAAGAAAAATATTAAAAATGTAGCTAAACTCAAGGTTTGCAAACTGTATTACTTTCAAACCCATGGCTAATTATCCCTTTGAAAATACTTTTAGATAACCAAGTTGATGATGAGAAACATCCCAGAATTACTTAATATCATGCTATTTGACATGGAAAAGAAAACAGTTCACATTTAAGATCTTTTACCTGTCACAATGTTCCTCAACTTTTAAATTCTTAGTCTTTTTGTAAAAGCTTTTGGAACTCATTTTCTTAACTACTCAAATTAGTACATGGATTCTTAAAGGCTTATATTTGGAGTGTCACTTACAAGCATTTTCAGTCTAAATAAATATTTTCCACTAACATCAAGAACTCAAAAAAATACTTTTTCTCAGTAAATACACTACACTTCTATAGTATTATTAAGGTCAACAATCACTTTCTGACTTATGATTGCAGAATAAAATCTCTATAACACCCAATTGGAAAAGCATACTACTTTACTGAAAATCAAGTCTCCATGTAGCACTGTTATTAAAGATTAGTGAGGGGCAGCCCAGGTGGCTCAGCGGTTTAGTGCCACCTTCAGCCCAGGGCCTGATCCTGGAGACCGGGGATGGAGTCCCATGTCTGGCTCCCTGCATGCAGCCTGCTTCTCCCTCTGCCTGTGTCGCTCTGCCTCTCTCTCTGTGTCTCTCATGAATAAATAAATAAAATCTTAAAAAAAAAAAAAGATTAGTGAGGAGTGGCTAAGGAGGCTTAGTTGGTTAAGCACCACACTCTTGATTTGGGCTCAGGTCATGATCTCAGGGCCTTGAGATCAAGCCCCTCATCAGGCTCAGTGCTCAGTGGGAAATCTGCATGAGATTCTTTCTCTCCCTCTCCCTGTGCCGCTCCTTCCACTGTCTCTCTCTATAATAAATAAATCTTAAAAAAATCAGTGAAAAACAATACAAAACATTTTTAAATGTCTGCAATATAGTGGTAAAATACACAATTCATAAAGAGAAAGTGTTTGTCAATCAAAAGTGATTTTATCAGATACTTTCAGTTGATCTCTGTCCTTGGGATTTCATGTCATCTTACAGCCCCTTCTCACTACTAATACTGGTCTGAAAATTGACTGTGCCAAGAAATCCTAGAAGCAGCTATTTATACTCTCAAAGATTTTTTTGAAAAGAAGACAAGATTTATGCCTACTAAATGAACTAGACCTTTCAATCTTCTATTCCATTATAAGATTTTTCTACTTTTAATATAATATTTTAGTCTTTTGCCCTACTTTCAAGTGGAAATAAAAAGGAAAAATTTAACTAAATAAAGGATAAATTTAACACTCTTAAACTCTAAACAGAAGTATCCAGAGAGACAATTTAAAACATGAAACTATCTCCTTGGACTGTAATTGTCTAAGGTTAATTTGGAGGCAATTATTAATGGTTTCTTAAACTCTAGGACAACATTGTAGATTACAATTCTCCATAGGCAAAACATCTTCAAACTAACTGTACATAATTTAAGGAATGATTACAAAAGGTAAGAAATTCATTAGCTGGACCTTTTTTTCTAAGTAAGTCTTGAAAATGTATAATTTTAGACCATCAGGCATATTATGAACATAGAACCAAATGTGTTAAAATAACTTTTACACTCTCCTCCAAAAGTGGGAGTTTTGTCTTTTCTTTACACAGGATTAATCAATATTACATATTTTCTTTTTGAACATAACACACTAACCATTGATTAAGACATGTAAGCAACCTTTCACATGATCTCAAGTAGAAATAAAAGTATTCTTTTGGCTTCCAATATTAAGAAAGGAAAAATCACAAAATCGAACTGATTACTTAAAGGTTATTTGCAGATAATATGTGTTGGCTCCAAGGAGCAGTGATACAGAAATTCACTGTTGGATTTATTGTCACTGACTGGTTCTTTGCCACTGCAAGGTCATGGTCCTTCTTTGCCTACTGGATCACTCTTCTATTATCTCTTCCTGATATTTCTTCAAGCTCAAGTTCTTGTTTGTTCAAGTAACTGAGTTACTCATGCTTTTGCCTTTTATTATGAAGCACATGATATTTTCAGCATGTATCCTCAAATAAAGAATTTCCACACTATCTTATCTATTTTTTGGTCCATAATGACATTCATCCCCCTTTATTAGTGCTAATTTTTTAATCAGAAAAACTTTCCGACATGCAATTGGAGCTCATATTCTTCAGAAATATTTCTTGTACTTTGTTATTGCCCCAGAAGAAGCAGACCTGATTCTAACACCAACTGGTTGAATTATACTGAATACTGAGCAGCCTTGGAAAGTGTATGAGGACATAACTCTAGGCATTAGTGTAAGGACAGCCACATGTTAATAACTTATGTAAAGTGTGTCTTACCTGAATTATTGATTAGGATGCAGTTACTGGAAAAAAGTAAAGATGTTTTATGTTCTAAACTTAGAAATAAACTTAGAGATATATTTAATTGTCACTAGGCTACTATGTTATTAGTAAGTTTTTAAGTTGCTTTGATGAGGATATGACTATTTCTCAATAGATAAAATCACCTGCTAGTGCTTAAGATATAAAGGTAACATCTACTGTATTCATCTTCATTGACTAGAACTCCAAAGGCAGTAAAATAATGGTGTAACACTAGACTCAGAGAACATTAAGTCATGTCTAAAATAGTCAGCATAAAAGTACAGTCTGCCTCACTAGCATCAAAAAACCCACAATATCACTAAGTTTCCTTAGAGTACACTAAGCTGGCTATGGACCATTTCACGTATGTCATAAGGTCACTCTAACCCCATTACTCTCTTTGCGATAAAGAACACTCATGAACAATGTATTATTTTGATGCACAGACTAGGAATACAGATCAATCAAAGGCATTAGATAGACTTTCAAAACATGATAACGTTTCTGCTTTTTCTCTGTTGGTTAGTAAAGTCACTGCTTGATGATAAAGTTAGTTAAGCAGCCACATTAATTAAACGATTGGCTCCTTGACCTACTTGACTGAAGAGATTATTTGAAAAGCATGTGTATGGAAATATATATGTCATAAGTAGTAAATGGTTTGTAATTTTCTGGGTTGCCTCTTTCAACAGCATCGTTGAATTTCATCTTTTCTCTATCTCAAATCAAAGCCAAAAATTCAAAGTTTTCAGAAAAATACAATAATTAATTGCCAGTTGGCTAAAATAAAACATAATGCTGAATCTTATCTGGCAGCAGTGATCAAGCAACTGAAAACCTCCCGCTGCTGCTTCCTCCTTTCTCTCCATGGGCTAATCTTAATAGACCTACTGCAGTGAACTTAGAATTAGACCCCTGACTAAAATTTTCCTTTGCCTTCCAATTTAAAGTAATCAACAACCTCTAGGTTTTCTTCTTGTTATCTACTATTAAGAGCTAAAAGAACCCTTAACAGGCTTCAGGCAGGGAAAAAAAAGAGCGGTTTTCTCTTATTTATCTTGGAACAATGAACCTTGCTGCAGGAACGAGAGAAAGATACATCTGAAAGGAAGGAGAATTGCTGAAGATAAACTCCAGTACTACGAGCTGCACAAGATCAATATTGCCCATTTCAGAATGTAAATCATTCTATAATCTTCACATCATGAAGAAAACATAATAATAATACATACTTTGGAAAAGTTGGGCATGATGCATATTAAGTAACTTGAAATCTTTAAAGGAATGAGAATTATAATCACAAGTACTTTATGTAGTTTTTAACATTTTGATGACTTTTTCATGATTATATTTTACTTTCACATCTACATTTTCAGAATTATACTTTCCCTATATGCACTATCAAATAAGAAGTAGATATTATTCTAGATATTACATAGTCAGATTTTTACATTTTTGAGGTTGAACCAAAGGAAATTACCATTTTTGAGGTCAGAAATGGTTCATTTGCCCCTGAGCAATTTTTTTTGCTCAACTTATTTGGATTTGAATATTGAATCACTATCATATACTCACAATGCGGTTATTCTTTTATTCTAACTTTGCTGCTAATTCTAGAAATAAAATAACACATTTTTTCACATTTCTGTAAGCGCTAAAATGTATGTAATCACACAGTTTCGATGTCATTGTGAAAAAGTAGAATTTATGTTATGTTGTCTACTCTTTTCCTTTTCAAGATATTTAGCAGAGCTGATCTATTGAAATGGTCAACTTCTAAAATCGCCAGATTTTTTTTCTAAAGATTTTATTTATTTATTCATGAGAGACACAGAGAGAGACAGGCAGAGACATAGGCAGGGGGAGAAGCAGGCTCCATGCAGGGAGCCTGACGTCAGACTTGATCCCAGGTCTCCAGGATCACACCCTGGGCTGAAGATGGCACTAAACCGCTGAGCCACCAGGGCTGCCCTTAAATCACCAGATTTTATCTCAACATATGAACCATAGAGTCTCAGCCAAAATCTACCTTTGAATATGAAACCTGGTGCTGAAAATTTGCTATGATCTATAATCCAAAATGGACAGTGGTTTTAGGCTTTGATTTGTTAGTTTGCTGGATTTAAACACACACACACACACACACACACACACACACACACACACCAGTTTTTCTAACCAGATTCTAGCTGAACTAATTTATAAAACAAACAAAGATAAATACTCACGAGTTATACCCAAGCTTATCTATGTAAAAAAGACAGGATAACTTTCTTTATCAGGAAAAGAACAGTAGTAGGTATAAAACTACCTTATACAAGGCAGCTTTTAAATGTATTTTTCAAGTATAAATTTTATGTATCACATTATGTTCCTAAAAATGAGCTTCACTGAAAAGACATTTAAACCCCTGTATTCATAGGCCATATTATCAGGAATTAGATCAGGAAGGGCAAGAAAAATATTCTTATTCTACATTATATTCTTATTCTCCATATGATCCATTGTCCTATTAAAATCTTTAATTTTATAAAATAAGTAACATTACACAAACTTGAGCTTACTACAAAAGGCAGAATAACATAGTGATAAAGGCATCACCGGTGTTTGCCTAATAGGAAAGATATGGCCAAGCAAAAAAAAAAAAAAAAAATCATATGACTTCCTGGTGAATGAGAAGTGCACATTCCCTATTTCTAGGGATTTTATTTGGAACACTCAAGAAAGTTAAGGGTCATCCAAAATGAGAGTTGGCAAAGAATAGGGCATTTTTGTCTCTGAACCCTTATACGTAGCTGGTTAATTCATCCATCATTTATGGCACAGAACAAAAACAAAAAAAAAAATCAGCTGAAGGCAAATATTTCTATCTCATTATACTTTACTTGCCTTCTTGTTTTCTATTCATATTCTCCTGTCTCTTTGAGCCCTATTTTAAACTCTTATTTCTCAGGATCACCCAAATCCACCCTCACCTCCTCATTTAGGAGACTTATGTTATGTGAAATGCTTATTAGCTAGAAATTCAATATACAAGCACAAAGAATTATAATCATTTTGGGATGAGATGAGAGACTAGATATGATAAACTGCTGAATACGACTATATATATATATACCATAAATCCTCACAATAAACCTGTGAGACAGTATTTTAATAAATAAGGAAGTTACAGCTCAGGAAAGTTATTTTCATGATGTACATCAAATCTGTCACCATATTCTCTATGTTTCAGTTTTAGCATTTATTTAGAACCAGAACACTTCTCCATCATCACCACCCTTGTTAAATCCACCACTGTTGCTCAGCGGAAATACTTCAGTGTTCTGCTGCTTTTGCCCCGGTCTTACATGGTGTCTTAGAATCATAGCAGGATAATATACAATATTTTCAGATATGTCACAACTCACTTATTATAGTCTTCAAGGCTCTAAATGATTCTTATTTCTACTCTATTTTCCACCACTCCATCCTTAGATCATTCTGATCCACTGGTCTTTTTCTATTTTCTCAAACAAGCCTCCTCAAAGCTTGGTCCGGACAAGTACTTTTCCCTCTGCATGGGAAGTATTTTCCTCAGATATCCATACAACATAATACTTCATTTCTTACAGGACTCTGAGCAAAGGTGACCAGGCCAATCAGGCCCTGACTAAGTCTCCTATACACAACAGAAATCCCACTCCCATTCTCTGGCTTTCTGTATCTCTTTTACCATTTTTTTCCTCATTAGGATTTATTATTAGTTGTATATTATATATACTTATTTATTTACTGTATGTCCTTCTGACTAGAGTAAACATCATGAGGGGTAAGACTATGTCATTCACTGCTATGTCTAATTAATGCATGCATATAGTTGGTAAATGATAACTAGCTGTTGAAATAATCCATGATCCATTCCTTACCAGGTGTTCAGTCTAAGGTAGTCATGGTAATATTATTTCCTAGGAAAGTCTGTTTAAGGAGTGGTTTTTTGACAGCAATATAGCCAATGCCACACAAAAGGAGGTTGCCGGGGGAGTCTGAAATTTCTCCTGTTCCTTGGATAGCAAGACTTCAGAAAGACTATCCCCTTCTGCCTTTGCTTTTTCTCTGTAGAAAGTGATGTCTGGAACTGCAGTGGCCATCATGTTCTAGGCTTTTACATGCCATAAACACCATGAATGTCAGAGAGGAGAGGAAGAAGGACCTAAAAAAACCTTGATGTCATTTTTGAGCCCCCGAATCAATCATCTTGTAGAATACTCTATCTTGGGGCTTTCTGAAACCAAAGATAGCACATTTCCTTACTGCTTAAACTTGAGTTAGAGCTCTCTCATTTGTGACCAAAGCATAAAAGTTGGAATTCAGCCCCTGAATCAGAGGTTGCCATACCATATGACTCATCTTTGCCAATGAGACATTATAATTGTGACCAGGAATTTACAAAGCAGTGGGAAATGGGGGTTTTCATGCTTGCTACTTTTGGAATCCTCTGACAGTACGCAAACAAATCCAAACTAACCTACTCAATGATGAGAGACACTGGATGATGTGAAATGTAAAGTTACTACCACTGAATCAGCTGACAGCCAACAGTCAAACATGTAAGTAGAGCCACTATTAGATGATTGCCAATGCATGAATGAATGAAGCCCAGCAGATACGCTGCTTAACTGAACTAAAACCAAATGGCCCCCCAAATTATGAGCTAAGCAAGTAGGTATTACTTACACCACTAAATATTGGGTAGGTTATAGCACACCAAATCTAAAAGAAACAGCATTTTGACTGATATATAGTGACAAAGTAGAATTTGTTTGCTTATACAGCTATCCTTTGCACCTTTGCAATTAAGAGTATTCAACACTTTCATGTCCTAGACTTAGGGGTCTAGACAAAGGTGAAGTTAAAAATGGGTTACATGGGGGTAATAAAAAAGATTGAAGGAAGCATCTTCTTGTTGGTGATATGTAGACTAGGTTTTAATGCCACAGTGAGGTAATTTTGTCATAAATGCCACAAATAACAATATGATGAAAATTCAGAAATAACATAAGAATTTAGCTCTATTCCCAAATTGTATTTCTAAGGCACCTTTCTTCTTTAGAGACAATCGTTATGTCACATCAATCCCAATAGGTTCTGGTCCACTGCTTTCCATTTGCACTGGTACATAAAGAGTAGTTCTTACAGATGATATAGTATCCTCTAAAAGAGTCTGCATATCTGCTAAGCATTTTGCCTTTTGGTAACATGCTGATGTGTAACATAATTATAAAAATAAATCTTGGATATTTGGAATAATGGCTAGAGTTATTCAGTATGCTGGTCTTGTTTCTTCAGAGTTGGCTAATGTGCATAGACAAAGGTAAGCCATAGCCTGATTTGCTATAGGCAGCCTGGTATTCCTATTTGACTAAACATTTTTTTACTTCATTTTCTAATATTTTTGTTCAGATTAAATCTGTTTTTAAGGTTTTGCCTTAGATGGAAAACAAACAACCCCCCCAAAACAACTCTTTTTTTTAAATTTTCGACCTCAGGATGTTATATAGAATATATATGGCTTGAGTCAGAACCTATCAATAGCCAAGATCCTTAGATGTTCATTTGGGGGAAATCTGGATATTTTAAATTAAACATCACAAATTCTGGACTTTCTAGTAATAATTACGTCACAGCAATACATTCTTTAGGATCAGTGAAAAATATGTGAGTAAAGGAACAAATTTATATACATGCTTGGAGTGGACAGAAATATTATCAATATAGCAAACATGGGATCATTGACTCAGTTTTATTTCTTGATATTTTTATAGTTTCTTCTGTAATTTTCAGTAAATTATTTTCATTCCTTCAGTGAGTCAATAATCTCATCCATAAAATGGGAAAAACAACAGGTGCAAGTAGATTCCTCAACCCAGTGCTGTGGGTGAGGGCTAGGGAGTGAATATGCTTCAACAAAGAGAAGAAACTCCTACTTCAAGCCACTACTCTTGCACTTTTGGCAGAGACAGAAGAATAAAGAAATCAGTCATTCAAGCAGTATATTCCCTCTGTGAAATAATTCTAACTTGAAAAGTAAATTGTGGGGGGGGAAGTTATTTTGGTGCTGAGAATAAGAGATGAACAAAGACTTATACACACACCCACAGATAGCCATAAAAATAGCCCACAAGCATCTCTCCAAACTTGTTCTTAATTTCAATGACTAAAAACAATGTGCAATTTGTGAAATAAGAAATGGAACAACGTGACCACATGAAAAAGGAATTAGACAGCCTATTAAAAATATAACAGTATGATGACACAAAAAATAGCCATTATTAGAAAGAAGTCATATTAATATTGCATTAAAATATAAACAGGAAAACAATCTTGAAATAAAGGAAGCTGAAATTTACAAAACAAAAGACCCTCTATTTCTAGGTTCTGTTATAAAGGAGTGAAGGGAGGAAGTTAACTACAAAATTAAAATGTTGTGGTGAACTTATTGGACTGTATTAAACAAAGAATCCTGCAATATCCTGGACAGTGAACCAAAGCATCAAATAAAATAATACAAACACACATCAAACAATGCAAAGCAAAGCAAAACAAAACCTGTGTCTACTACCAAATTTCCATTCTAATATCTTATGTGCCAGAAGATAGCAGGGGACAGCTACAAAAATTTTATTATAAATATAATTTTAGAATTCACCAATCATTTTTTGTGTCTTAGAATAATCTAAAGTATTTGCAAATATCCAATACTAAGACTTAGGTGTATGTGCCAATAGTCATACCTACCCACCAGCATTCTTCTCTATACATAGTTCTTTGATTCATTGCTTTATGTTATATATTATTTTCTCTCTCTCTCCCACTCCACTCCTAGTTCATTTGTTTTGCTTAAAATAAAACTAGTATTTTCTTCTTTTTTTTTTTTTTTAGATTTTTTACTTATTTATTTGACAGGGAGAGAGAGAGAGAGAGAGAGAGGGAGAACAGTAGGGAAAGTAACAAAAGGGAGAGGAAGAAGCTGGATCTCCACCAAGCAGGGAGCCCAATTCAAGGCTTGATCCCAGGACTCTGGGATCATGACCTGAGCCAAAGGCAGATGCTTAACCGATTGAGCCACCCAGGTGCCCCTATAGTTATAACTAGTATTTTCTAAGTTCTTTTTTCTCCTAATAAGTTGCTAAATACAACCATTAAAAATTAATACTGTGTTTTTTAAGTTCACAAACTGTCTTTCATACTATCACAAGTGACAGTTTTTACTAAATGTTTTTATAACTATGTAATATAAACTTAATTTCTGTAACTTCCTCATCACTTCAAGACTTGACATCTAAACCAGTTCTCTGCTTATTTTATGCTTGTGTTATGACCTATACTCAACTTCTTGGTCTCAACCTAGTGTGTTACTCACAGAAGCCTCAGGGTTACAACACGACTTCTGTGGGTCCTAGGACTTCTGTGGTTCCTTCTTCCATAAGAAAAAAGAGAGAGGGAGAAGGAGAGAGTACAGTACAGACTTGATTATTTTTTCTTCTGATTTTAAAGAAATTAGAACATTTTTTTCTCGGTCCTCAAACTACAATGGGCCTTAGGTACTGTGTGTTTGCCATGCTTAATGGATGAATCAGTTTTGAATGAACTATATTAATGAGACAATAGCAAAAGAAATCCCAAATTATTAGGAATTTAAAACAAAACTGTACTTCTTGCTGATTTACACATCTACGTGCAGTGGGCTAGGTCTGTGATATGTAATGTTCTCACTATGAGACTTAGGCTAGGGGGCTGCCACTATATAAAATACTTCTTGTCAGTGTGGCAGAGAAAGAGCAAGAAGATCAAAAGTGCATGTTGACCTCAAACTTTGGATAGGAAGCAGGTTGAGGACTCTACTATGGAAGTTATTTCTTTATGTTGAAACTCACCATCTTTGTGCTCTGCCCACTTCTACAATGATCTTTCATTAGTGGCACTAGAAATCAATAACTTGGTATAGCTCAGAGGTAATCTCAATGAATTTCATCATCATTCTCTTGGATTAGATTTGAGACCTGAGTTTTCTACATCAAAAGTAGTTTAGAGGGCAGCCCTGGTGGCTTGGTGGTTTAGCGCCGCCTGCAGCCCAGGGCGTGGTCCTGGAGACCCTGGATCAAGTCCCACTCTGGCTCCCTGCATGGTGCCTGCTTCTCCTTTTTCCTGTGTCTCTGCCTCTCTCTCTCTGTGTCTCTATGAATAAATAAATAAAACATTTTTTGAAAGAATCTTAAAAAAAAGTAGTTTAGATTATTTTAAAAAATATTTATTTATTTATTTATTTATTTATTTATTTGGGAGAAAGAAAGAGCACAAGCAATGGGAAGAGCAGACAGAGAGGGCCAAGGAAACTCCAGGCTTTTTTTTTTTTTTTTTTTTCAGAACTGGGATTTTATTCAACTGGAGATTCTATTAACAATTAGGTCAGACGGGGTCATCAGGGAGAGGTTTTTGAGGCTGGGGTGGGAGGGAGCCAGCTTTGGCTCTGGCCACTGTGAACCAGGATGTCCTTGTATTCATTGCCCTCGTCCCTGCTGTCACTGTCACTACTGCTGCTGCTGCTGCTGCAGGGGCCAGGCCTGTCATCCTCAACCTCAGGCTCAGGGGCTCCATGTGCACGGAGAAGGTGGATGAGGATGGGGTTGGGCCGCAGTGTGGCACTGCCCAGGGGGGTGCGGCCACCCTACATGCGGGCAGCGGGGTCGGCACCGGCCCTCAGGAGAAGCTCCAGTACATCAACTGCTTGGGCCTCCACTGCCAAGGCAGGGAGCTCTGGCCACACGTGGGCTCCGTTTGTTGAGGTCCACTCCAGCCTCCCGGAGCAGCCGCACCATCTCTGCCTCCTTGTGGATGATGGCCACGTGAAGTGGAGCCTGATGTGGGACTCGACCCAAGACCCTGGAGATCATGACCTGAGCAGAATCAAGAGTCGACTAGTTTAAACTACTTGCCACTTGTTCATTTGAGGCTGGAGATAACCAGGAATTCGAATTCCAAACATCATAACATCATTGCCAACCATTTTTGTAACTAAGAAATATTCCTTAATTTCCAACAACTCAAACTTTGTATCTTTTTTTTAAGCAGTGGTAATTTTTTATGCATAGCATTTTTTCCTTCCTTAATTTTCTTTTCTCACCTATTTACATACATTAACTTTTCTTATTTTTGTAGTTATCCACATGTATTTTTCTGCTTCTCTAAGGTTTTTTTTTCATCTTAATCTAACTTCACAATAATGTGTAATGAAACAAATGTTATGCTGTATTGTGATTTGTTATTTTCTTGTTTATCTCTTACTAAACTGTGAGGGGTTATAATTTATTAATTTATATTCTTTGCTTCTATTACAACATTAGAATACACTAAGTTTTGAATTAAATTTGAACAAGACATCCAGAGATCATCTTTTATTTAAGAGGCTAATTTTGTATCTGTGTATCCTGTGGCAAGTCACATTAAATTGGGGTGATATACTTTTCAGTTTACAATGAAAATAAATGAATACCTTGCCTCTAGTCCTTGCTAGCTCTAAGACTTATAAAATTCATACTCTCTTACCTTTCCAAACTCATCTTATGCTCCTGACTCCTACTTCAACCTGTGTGCTATGATGTAATGCAGTTTAATGCTCTGAGAACATTCCATGGTTTTAATAAGTGGTTGTGCCTTTAATACAACTGGTTATTCTGCCCGGGTTAGCTTTCCTCTCTTGTCTTTTTTTGTTTTTAAGATTTTATTTATTTATTCATGAGAGACAGAGAGAGAGAGGCAGGAACATAGGAAGAGGGAGAAGTAGGCTCTTCAGAGGGATCCCGATGTAGGACTTGATCCCAAGACCTGGATCACACCCTGAGCCAAAGACAGACGCTCAATCGCTGAGCCACCCAGGTGTCCCCTTCTTTTGCCTTCTTGATAAAGTCAATCACCATTTCAAATACTAATTCAGTATGAGGACTTTTCAGCAGAGTTCTCCATGTTCTTATATAACTTTATTCATGCCTCTACTATAGAATTTAATATACTAAATTGCTGTTAATTTATATGAAAAATAATTCTGAATACCTGGGAATATTCCTCTTTCTAAAGTACTCTGTATCTGATATGAGCACATCAAACCCAAAGAAGAGAGTATCAAGGGTCACCAATTGATGAAAGGGTATAGACATCAATGAGCTTAGAGTAAAGAATAAAATATCAGCTTTTTGAATTTGGGATCAATAACACCCTCCAAGCCACATCTAATAACTACCTATCAAAGGTAATCCTTATCCTTCCTCCTAAAACTATGTTAGTTTTGCCTCTTCTTGAACTTTATAAAAATGGAATCATATAGAGTTAGTTGCACAATGTCTAAAACAAATGATCTTCAATATTTCATTTTTCATAATTATTTATTACTGTTCTGTAGTATTCTACGATCTGTAGTATTCTACGATCTGTAGATTCTACTACAATATAGTACTATGTATCTATAATTGATAGGTTCTCAGGTCATTCTCAGATTGGGGAAATTAGAAATACTAGTTCTAAATAAGCCTTGTGGTAAACATACATACACATTGTATCACATGAAAGTGCTAGTCATGGTACACAATCACAGAACTGCCATGCATACAACAGCAATACTGAAGACCTAGGTAGCTAATATGGCTTATTTAAAAAAAAAATGACAAGAATACATTTTTCCTCAGTGGTTGATTATACATAGTCATAGATATTTATTTTTATCTTCTTTTTTTCAATTAAGTTTTTTGGTTTTTTGTTTTGTTTTGTTTATTTTTAAAGTGGGCTCCACACCCAGAATGGAGCCCAGTATTGGACTTGAATTTATGACCTTAATATCAAGGCTTGAGCCAAGATCAGAGAGTTGGACACTTAACTGAGCCATCCAGGTGCCCCCTTTTAACTAAGTTTTAAATTTAAATTACAATATAGTTAACATATAGTTTCTGGTGTGCAATATAGTGATTTACCAATTCTATACATTACTCAGTGCTCATCGTGATAGGTATATTCTTAATCTTTTTCACCTATTTCACCTATCCTCCATCTTACCTTCCCTCTGGTAACCTTCAGTTTGTTCTCTATAGTTAAGAGTCAGCTTTTTGCTTTTCTTTTTTTCTTTGTTCATATTTTCTGTCTTAAATTCCACATGAGTGAAATCATACGGCATTTATCTTTCACTGACTGGCTTACTTCATTAAGCATTATACTTTCTAGATCCATCTATGTTATTGCAAATGGCAAGATATAATTCATCTTTATAACTGGATAATATTCCAGTGTGTGTGTGTGTGTGTGTGTGTGTGTGTGTAATCTATTACTTATCCTTTCATCTATCCATGGGCAATTGGGCTGCTTCTATAATCTGGCTATTGTAAATAATGCTGCAAAAAGCATATGAGTTCATATTATCTTTCCACTTAGTGTTTTCATATTCTTTGGGTAAATACCCAGTGGTGG
Organism: Vulpes vulpes; assembly: GCF_048418805.1. Taxonomy (NCBI): domain Eukaryota; kingdom Metazoa; phylum Chordata; class Mammalia; order Carnivora; family Canidae; genus Vulpes; species Vulpes vulpes. The sequence goes on along the minus strand of NC_132784.1, from coordinate 101,248,670 downwards.
AATCACTGGATCATATGGTAATTCTATTTTTAACTTTCATGAGGAACCTCCATGCTGTTTTCCACAGAGGCTGTACCAGTACACATTCCTGCCAACAGTGCATGAGGGTTCCTTTTTCTACACATCCTAACACTTATTTCTTGTGTTTTTGATTTTAGCCATTCTGACAGGTGTGAAGCAATATCTCATTGTGGTTTTGATTTGCATTTCCCTGATGATAAATGATGTTGGCATTTTTTCATGTGTCTGTTGGACATTTGTATGTCTTTTTTTGAAGAAATGTCTGTTAATGTCTTCCATCCATTTTTAATTAGATTGTTTGGTTTTTGGGTGTTGAGTTGTATAAGTTCTTTATATATTTGGATACTAATCCTTTATCAGATATGTCATTTGTGGGACGCCTGGGTGGCTCAGCGGTTGAGTGTCTGCCTCCAGCTCAGGGTGTGATCCCGGGACCTGGGACTGAGTTCCACATCTGGCTCCTTGCAGGAAGCCTGCTTCTGCCTCCACCTGTGTCTCTGCCAGTCTCTCTCTCTCTCACTCTCTCTCTGTGTCTCTCATGAATAAATAAAATCTCTTTTAAAAATATGTCATTTGCAAATATCTATGTTGTCTTTTAGTTTTGATAATTATTTACTTCACTGTCCAGAAGCTTTATATTTTGATGTAGTCCTAGTAATTTAATTTAGATTTAGTTTCCCTTGCCTCAAGACATATATCCAGAAGGATGTTGCAATGGCTGATGTCAAAGAGGTTGCTTCCTGTGTTCTCCTCTGGGATTTTTATGGTTTCAGGTCTCTCACATTTAGATCTTTAATCCATTTTCAGTTTATTTTTGTGTATGGTGTAAGAAAGTGGTCCAATTTTATTATTTTGCATGTAGCTGTCTAGTTTTCCCAACACTATTTGTTGAAGAGACTGTCTTCTTTCCCATTTGAGTGGGATACTTTTATGATAAACATGATATTAATTGCCTTGCTGTGTTGTATGAGAGAAGCAGGTGTTCTCTCCACTGCATCTTGTTAAGATTTCTTTTAATAGTAATTAGTAGTGTTCAGTTTCCAAAACCAAATGCTGAAATTCTATTCATGACCACTCAGGTTAAAAAAGCCAATCTAAAACTCAAAATTTGGAATCAAAAGGCACCAAATGGGATGATTAACAAGTAGATATTTAAAAAATATATAGATAGGAAGGATGCTGGGATGATACTGTAAAATAGTTGATGTTAAATTAAACAAATACCACTATTTAGTTTGAGTAAGAAAATATTAAAGAAAACCTTACCTTATCAGATTAATTTGATAGCTACATGCAGGATAAATTATAAGGAAGAGCTAAAGGCAGTTAGAAAACTTCTAAACCATTTAAAACATGTTTCTAAGGTTTTATTTATTTATTCATGAAAGACACAGAGAGAGGCAGAGACATAGGCAGAGAGAGAAGCAGGCTCCCTGCAGGGAGCCTGATGTGGGACTCGATCCCAGGACCCTGGGATCACCACTCAAGCAAATGGCAGATGTTCAACCACTGAGCCACTCAGGTGCCCCTAAACCATTTAAAATTAGTGGTTACTCAGAGCAGAAGAGAATGGAAACAGTGTGTCTGTATGACTTTGTGTATTGTGAGTAAATAAAGCTAATGGATGCAACAATGTGAAGGAAGAATTCACAAGTCATTACAACAGAGTACAGGTTGCAATGGAGAAGAACACAACAAAAATTATATTTGATACTGGGTAATGGCAAAGCACATAAATCAGACGTTCAGGAGGTGTTCCATTTCACAGGGAGAGTGAACTGGTTTTAGATGCACTGAATTTCATCTGTTCTTGACATCTCGAAATGAAATTAACAACCAAAGGAGAATTGTGGCCCTTCATATGCAGACTGAGATAGCAACAGGAATAAGTAATGAGAATAATGGAGACTCTCAAGACACCCTATTTAATTTTAAATAAAATTTAAAATGATTGAAAAATAATTTCACAGATGTTCAAAGTGTGTTCTTCCCTTGAGACTGATTTGTAGACTCACTGGCTTAATCACATTACATGTTGAGCTAGTTAATATATAAACAGCATTCCAGCAAGAATTCAAAGCTTTCTTGCTTAAACTCCTAGCAAATAATTGCCAGAATGCAATTATAGTTTATACTATTGAACTTTGAAAACTGAAGCCAGAAATGTGTAAATGTGTTTAGTTTAAATTTACCCATAGGATGTCAGTACTAGGCAGATGATTTAATTCTTTCTAAACTAGCTTAATATTACTTTCACTTTTCTATATCCTATATTTATGTCTAAGGCTAATTTTATCCTAACCAAAATAATGACTACAGTGACAGATTACTTTTCTTAAGCATGAATTTTAAATTATTAAATTCTTCAGTATTAATATCTTAAAATTTTACATCTGAACTTTAAAAAAAAAAGATTTGTTTATTTTAGAGACAGAGCACACATAAGTGGGATGGGTAGTGGGGAAGGGAGAATCTCAAGTGGACACCGTACTGAGCACAGAGCCTGATGCGGGGCTTCATCTCATAGCCCTGAGATCAGGACCTGAGCCAAAACGAAGAGTCAGATACTCAACCGACTGTATCACCCAAGCACCCCAAATTTTTATATGTTAATTTTGTATTTAGCCAAAAAGAGGAATATGAATTTGACTAAAAACAAGTAAAACATTAACTACATCTCAAAACATTCCATTCATATGCAACTGCAGTAGGCTTTAAAGATTTCCAAAAGATATTAATCCAATTTTTATATTTATATTAACAAAAAGTATATCACAGAAATATAAAAAAATATTACTATACACAAAAGATCTAAATTAATGTTATATTTCAAAATTTTCGATGAATACTTATTTATTTATTTATAAAAAGATTTTATTTATTTATTCATGAGAGACACAGAGAAAAAGAGAGAGGCAGAGACATAAGCAGAGGGAGAAGCAGTCTCCATGCAGGGAGCCTGATGTGGGACTCGATTCCGGGACTCCAGGACCATGCCCTGGGCCGAAGGCAGGCGCTAAACTGCTGAGCCATCCAGGGAGTCCCTCTGATGAACACTTAAAGGAACAGAATGGAATTCTAATTATTAAAGTACAAACTAAAAAAGATAGTACAAAATGAACTTAATATAAACATATAGGAAATATATTTAAATTAAATAATTTTTTTGAAAAAGGATATGTATAAATATTAAAATGAAGGGGTTATGAGACAATATTTCAGAAAAAGATATCACTCTACTCTAAATTAGCATTACAAAATCGCTAATTAAATACTTCATCTTATTTTATTTATTACTGTTACATTTACATAATTATGAAATGTAAAATCATCTGGGCTTTCTCTTTTTGTTTCAATAATCAACAAATATTTATTGAATATCATGAACTTAGTCAATGACAGGTGATCTTGGATACAAAAATGATAAACACTCAATGTTTATAATTTAGTCCATAGAAAGATGTAAGAGAAAATTAAGAATGAAATATACTTTTCTGTTTTTTCTATATTGTACCTAACTTAATGTCTTTTAAGAAAGAGGTTTAGGTTAGATAAAAAGATGTAAAAAGTGAAAGTATAACTATTCCTGCATTGTACTAAAAGGTTGTATTAGTTTTCTAAGCCATATAACAAAAAAACACAAATTTAGTGGCTTAACACAATATACATTTGTCATCTCATTTTCCTTGGGTCACAAATCCAGGAACAGCTTAACTGGTACCTCTGCTCAGTTTCACAAGACTGACATCAAGATATTATCTGGACTGGATTATCATCTAGAGTTTGGGGTACTTTTCTTCATGCTTTAGCAGAAATCAGTTCTTTTTGGTGACAAGACTGAGGTCTTCAGCTCCCACAGTTGCCCCTGCCGAGGTAGTTCACCACAGTGATATTTGCTTCTTTAAGGCTGGCAGGAGAGCATTTTTCCAGCTTTGACTATTCTTTCAGATAATTCCTGGACCCCATCTTCCCAAAATATCCCTTTTGAATATCTAAAAATCAACTCAGTGGGACTTTATTTACAGCAGTTTCCCCTCATCTGTGGTCTTGCTTTCCAAAGTATCAGGTATCTATCTGGAAGCAGATGATCCCTTTCTGATTAATCATGAGAAAGTCATTGTATCCTAATGCAACATCATAATGCCTGCATCATTCACCTCATTTCATCTCATCATGTAAGTATTTTATCATCTCACATCACCATGAGAAGAAAGGTGAGTACAGTACAATAAGATTTTTTGAGAGAGACCACCTTCACATAACTTTTATAACTGTTCTATTTTATTAGAACAAGATTGTTATAGTTATAACTGTTCTATTTTATTAGTTATTATTAGTTGCTTACTGTGCCAATTAATAAATTAAACTTTATCACTGGCATATATGTACAGGAAAATACATAGTATATACAGGGCTGGGTATTACCTGCAGTCTCAAGCATTCACTGGGAATCTTGGAACATATCTCCGGCACATAAGGGGGGACTCAGCTACATCTGCAAAATGCTTTGACTTTTACTATGTCTTGTCATTTAGAAGAAAATCACATCTTCTGTTCACACTCGGGGGAAGGGATTACACAAAAATGTGGATAATTGAGGACAGAAAATCAGCAATTGGGACACTTGAGTAGCTCAGTGGTTGAGCGTCTGCCTTTGGCTCAGGTTGTGATCCTGGGGTCTTGGGGCCAAGTCCCACAACGGGCTCGCTACAGGGAGCCTGCTTCTTCCTCTACCCATATCTCTGCCTTTCTCTGCGTGTGTCTCATGAATAAATAAATAAAATATTATAAAAGAGAGAAAATCAACAATTTATTTTAGAATTCTCCTAACCATTATAGCAATAGGAGTAAGTGCGAAATTTAGATGTTCCAATCAGAGAACTGAAATAAACGTGTTTAAACCATGAGTTTTATATTAAATTTCATCCTGAATGATTTATAATTTCAATAATGGTGATTGTACAATGAGGATTAAGAAGAAAACCGTAAGCTATAAATATCTCAGAAACTCAAGCTATATTATGATTTTCAATTTTTAAATTGCATTATTTGAATATTATGATTTTAAAGTCCTGTTTATCACATAAGCAAAACCTAACTTACATGTTTTTGCATTTTCTAATGGGCATTATTTATAGACTCATTCACTTATTCAACAAACATCCTATCTGAAGGATGCCTGAAAATGTATCAAATTCTTAAAAGCAAATATTCCAATATAAGGAGACTAAAATCCAGCCCCTAAGGGATCCATAATCTAGTACCTATATACTATATAAACACACAATCATATTTCAGTGGAGTAAGCGCTAGTGGGTTACTCAAGTCTGGTATAAAGGGGATGGTATGGAAAAGTAAGGTCTCCTCACTTTATCTTGAAGAAACACTCTTTGGATATTGAAAATATATAAAAATTAATACATATAAAGAAACATATATGCACGTATATTCTGTAGAAGAAAGGTGAATTTACTTAATATATTATTGTAAAGTTAGGGAATAGTCCCTAAGAACACCCTCACTTCTGACAATAATTGCAAGTCTGGGAGATGTCAAGACCCCCTTCAGTTTTGATAATTCACTTGAAGGACTCACTGACTTAACGCTTCCATACCTACAGTTATAACTTCATACAGTGAAAAGATACAGATTAAAATCACACAGGACAGAGTTCAGAAAAGTTGCACATACAGAGCTTCCAGTTGTTCTCTCCCAGTAGAGTGATAGTAGTAAATTTTTTGGCAACAATAGATGAAATTTGAAGAATATTGCCAACGAGGGAAGCTTACATGATCAGGTTTTATTTCAAAAAATGATTATGATTACCACGTGGAGGATGGCAGCAAAAATCTAAGTCTAGAAGTATGAATAAAAGCCAGGGAGAACATAAGAAAGTCTGAACTAACAACAATAGTGGGGTTAGAGAAACACTGATAAACTTCAGATATGTATATTTAGTAAAGTCAATTAAAAAGAATCATAGGAGTAAAGGATGAGGAAGTAGGAGGAGGAGTCACAAATGAAGACAAGATTATGGGGCTGGCATGTTGCAGGGGTTGCAGATGATAGCACATGATGTTGATCAGCTGCAAACTATTTCTAACTCTTCTTTTCCACTTCTCATTCTAGAGTCTGAAAAGTCAAATGCTAATTTTTACACTCCATGATTCACTATATTTAGTTCTCCATCTTATGAATATGTCAGACTTGAGGGCAACATAATAAGATAAAAAAACAGTATTTTAATAGATCTATGACCTTTATTGAATAATAATTGTTTTAAATTTATGAGTTACACAGTGATGTATATATTAATAGTTCAATGAACTTACATAGAGTAGAAATAAAATATTGACCTAGTTCATTGACCTTCATAGTTTTGAGGTTATGTGATCTAAACAGCTAAAATTGCTTATAAATATTAAGAATATTACAAAGTTTTAAATGGAATGTTATGGTGGAAAAGGGAAGCTTCAACATCTTAAGAGAGAAGTATTATGAGAAAACACCCTTTGGATATTGGAAAGATATATATATATATATATTTTTTTTTTTCTAAGTGTCTTTGAATTAAAAATAACTTACATTTTTTTAGGGCTTACAATTTATAAGGCCATGGCATTGCTATGGAGTCACGTTACTTTAAGTCTTTTAATCCTTTCAATAAGAAATTAAACTGATACTATAATTATCTCCATTTTAAAGTTGAAGAAATTAATCATAGCCAACAAAGGTTAATCTTAAATTAGTTTGGGGGCAGTTCTGGTACAAAAATCTAAGTCTCTCTGACTCTAAGCCTACAGTCTTAACTTCTAGTTTGCTGCCTTCCAAACCAGCATGCATTTATTCAATAGGTAGGTTTACTAGATTTAGCAAATAAAAATACAGAACATCCAATGAAATTTGAACTTCAGATAAACAGTGAATAATGAATAATTTATAGTATAAGTATCTCCCATGCTAATACTTAGGATACACTTAATAACCTTCCCCCCAAAATTGTTTATCTAAAATACAATTCAACTGGAACTTTTATTTTTTTCTGCTAACCCTACAAAATAGACTATAATTTTATAGTCAAGGCCTAGAGATCTGATCATGAATACCTGCACCTGAAAGAGAGTTCAGAGAAACCAGTCTGTGGGAGATCACAGATCATTTCTCAGCAAGAGAAATGGCTTGGCCATTTATTGTGTCTCATAAATAAGAGAAAACTACACAAAATAATTATTTGAAGGGGGCATGTTTTGTATTCTACTAGACAATGTGCTGTGGTACAATGCATGGTGAGAGCAGTAGTGGTTCTATAGTCTTTAGTGGATTACGTGTTTTTAGTCTTGGGGATCTTCTGGTTGCCTGTCTTGAGTAATCCTATTTTGTTTAGTGCTTATTTTTTTACTTCGGTGTTCTAGTCTTTTACTTAAAGTTGCAGTATTATGTATTAATGAGTCGAGGGTCAAGTTAAATTAAAAAGCTATTTAATTCCTCAACACCATATTTTCACCATTCAGCAAATAAATGAAAAATATCAATTTTCTCCCTTATATCTTAGGTTATTATGTATGTCTAAGAATTGTGGAGGAAGGATACTGGTTAATATGCTAAATTGCTTTCTCCCTTGCTTTGTCTCTCTTGAGACTTTTTAATCTACTTTAATATATCTACACACCAACTTGCTACTCTCCCAATTAACCATTCATTACCTAATTATCTCCTCCAGCTGAGAATTCCACTTCTTTAGAATAATTTTCCCCTTGTTATCATTCTTGTAACAGTATTATTTGTACTCTTTACTAAGTGATTTCTAGTAATTTGAATTGCATTCAAATAATTCAGCTAATTTACAGCAGGCATTTTTCAGTTTTCTTAGATTTTTGTTATTGCAATTGGTATGAAACAAATATACTCCCATTGTAAAGAAGTTTTTTTTTTTTTTTTAAGTCTACATCAAATAGCCATACTGGTGTCCACACTAGCTCTCCCATTATAAAGGATAAGATAACTATTTTCAAGCAATGGAAACAAGCAGCACAAGGCTCTGGTACCCTTACAAAAGGAAACTCAAGAATCTGAGTTATTCCCACCTATGTATCTGTGGATAATTTCCCACTCAACCACAGCTCAGAACTGGGACTCTATTTAATAGAGAATGAAATCCAAAAAAAAAAAAAAAAAAACCAACAAAACAAAACAAAACAAAAAAACAAAAAACAAACAAACCGAGGAGAGAGTAATTAGTTTGAGGTAGGTTGAAGTGGGTGGAATCTGTGGGGTGAATCATAAGAGAGAGCTGCACTTTGCAAAATGGGAGTTCCATAGGTCAGGTTAAAACCCCTGCCTGTGTACAAGGGCTAAAAAATACACAAAATGAGACCCACAAGTCTTAACAAATAACAGCCTCTGCAGGGGTGAAACCAATGGAGCAGTGCTGGTTGGTCATGGGGAAGTTGTAAAAAAGCAGTGTCTGGGGATATCCTGCCCCACCATTAGAGAGAGAGCTCTCATTAACATATAGCTGAGATGCCAGAAAGGCCTCAGAGTAAGAATCACACCCTAACAAAGCTGAAACCCAAGTCTGAAGAAAATTCTTAGAGGTTATGAAATTTAAGTATTGCTGAGTCGCAGTAGGAAACACCTCTGGCTTCCCTTGGTCCACATCAACAAGGTACGAAAACAAGTCTAAATAAATTCAAAGGATCCATCAATGACTAAACTGCCAGCTTAAACAAAAAAAGTAGAAAAAGGTAACCGAATTCTGCATTTCTACAAGATAGTATCCACAATATCCAATATTTAATAAAAAACAAGAACAGAAAACAAAACAACTATTATCAATAAGAGGCAAGATGATTCAGTGGGGAAAGAATGGTCTCTTCAACAAATAATGGTGGGCAGCCCAGGTGGCTCAGCGGTTTAGTGCCGCCTTCAGCCCAGGGCCTGATCCTGGAGACCTGGGATCCAGTCCCATGTCAGGCATGGGTCATTACTTTCCATCAAAAGAAACCATGCACCCTTCAGCAGTTATTCTGTTTTCCTCCATTAATCCACTTTTATTCTCTGCAGATTTTCCTATTCTACACATTTAATACAAATAAAAGCATACAATACACGTCTTTCAGGATTAGCTTTTTTCATTCAGCATAGTCTTTTTAAGGTTCATCCATGTTGTAGTATCAATACTTCATTTGTTATACGCGTGCTTACAAAAAGGAGATATTCTTTTTTTTTAAAAAAAGGATTTTATTTATTTATTCATGAAAGAGAAAGAGAGACTCATCCCTTTTTCCATTCAGCCATCTAGGCACCCCTGTAAATCATATTTCTTTTTTTTTTTTCACAGGCAGGTGAAACTATTTTATTTAACAGTTGTCTTTAAAACCACAATGTTTTATGGTTATATGAAGACACTATGTTCTTCATATAAAAACATTAGTACAGATAACTATACTTTCTAGAAAATGATTATATAGACCCTCTCAAAGAAAAATGCACACCATTATATGGTTCAGACAAGTTCCTTGGGAAAAACACATCTGGACTGATTCCTAAAACATACCAGAAGACCACACTGCATCTTTTGGTGCAAAGTATAGATTATTGTCACCAGTAAGCGCTCCTGCATTCTTACATATTTGTTAATACACATGTAGACTGGTTTGTGACTTAATGCTCCATTGGTTCATCAGCCTTTTCTGCAGGTTCATCAGCAGGTTGAGTAGGCTGTGACTTTCTCTGTGGTCTTTCTTCAAGACCTTCCAGGAACGGAGATACATCATCATCATCATAAATCATAAACTCCAAGTCTTTACCAACAATTCCAATGGAAACATTCTTTGTAGTTAGGTCCTGTTCTGCAGGAAGTGCCTCTCGTAAGGCACACAGACCATGTTTAACCAATTCGTTCAAATTGCACTCCATAAACCCAGACATATGTCTCTCCAAGTAAGTACGAGCTGATTGAGAACGGGCTCCAATGGACATGGCTCTACAGTCAAAATAGTTGGCAGATGGACAGGTTTGGAAAATGTGAGGGCCCATATCATCATAACCAGCAATAAGCAGTCCAACACCATATGGTCTCTGGCCATACTGTTGTGTTGGTGTCTGGGTCTTGCTTCCAATTAGAGATACAAGACGAGACACAGGAAGAAGTCTGTCAAATACAAATCTGGAATCCAAACACTCCTGGCGCATAAAATTACATAACAGTCTAGCATCAGCAGTAAGCCTGGCAATTGAGATACCAATATGGTTATCAACACGGGAGAATTTTCTTCTGATGAGCTGCAAGCTCTGACTGTGCTGTCTTCAATGCACCCAACACTGCATGGGTTTTTGATTTCAGACCAATTGTGGCTGAACCTTGTTTGACAGCTTCCATTGCATATGCAATTTGATGAATCCTGCCCTGAGGGCTTCAAACAGTGATGTCATTGTCATACTGGTTGGGAAACATGATTCTGGCGTGGGTCTGGCTGCGGCCTCCAGCAGAGGTGGCGGCTTCCTATAAATCATATTTCTGATAAGAAACTTGTATCCAGAATGTATAAAGAATTCTTACCACTTAATAAAAAGACAGATCACTCCTTTAAAAAATAAACAAAGGCTCCAAATAGATATTTCTCAAAATATCTCAAAAAGGCTAGCAAGAACAACAAGGATGCTCAACATCATTAGCCAGCAAATCCAAACCCAAACCACAGTGAGACACAATTTCACATCCACTAGGATTCCATGATTTAAAAAAAAAAAAAAAAAAAAAAAGATGGATAACAAGTGAAGATACGGAGAAATTGAAACCCTCATACACTGCGGGTAGAAATGTACAATAATGCTGTATCTTTGGCAAAACGTTTGGCCATTTCTCAAAAATTAAACATGGAATTATCTTGACCTCGCAATACCACTCCTAGCAATGTACCTAAGAGAAATAAAGTGAGGTTCAGAGAAACTTACACAGGAAGGCTCATAAATACAACAATTACGAATAACCTTCACAAAGCAGAAACAACCAAATGTCCATGAACGGAAAAATAAAGAAAATATCGAGAAGAAAGTATCAAGTACCTGTGGAAAGCACACCTGCTCTCAAAAAGGATGGAGGACTAGGCCTCGCGCTTGCGCATCAGGTGCCCCTGACCAGGAGCGAGATCTCGCGGGATCTCAGGCAAGTGTCGAGTTACCCACAAGGCTGTGCCTCGGGACCGGAAGCACCGCTGGGACCTGGAGTTTTGAGACCCGGCGCCAGGCCCTGCCCTGACCGCGTGAGGTGGGCGAGGTGTGATGGCCGGGATGGTGTGAAGAGACGGTCAGAAGTCCGAGGAAAAGAGGTCCGCTCTGTCATGGAGTTCGTGGGGGCGCTGAGGGTGCATTTTGCAATTAGTTCTGCCCCGAAACTGCCTGCAGCCCGGCCCCTCCCTCGCCGTGCAGCGCGGCCCCTGTCATCTTAGGGTTTTGCCGCCGTCTCTCCTTCTGCTGGCCTCGCGTATCTCCGCGCCGCCTGGCTCACTCGGGATGTCTGCCGAAAAGCCGGCGCAGCAGGCTGGTCTCCAAGGTAAATTCCCCCAACCTTAGCGCGGGACCGCCGCGCGGGTGCCTGGTTTCCAGTTTATCCTTGCCCACCACCTACCTGGCTGGCGAACCCTTCCGAATGCCACCCCTTTTGTGAAGCCCGGCCCTAAAACACTACGACGTACCCCTCTCTGAGCCCACACGCCCATCCGCCTTTATATACAGCCTTTTTCCTTTTGAACTTTCTTTTGCGACCTCAGCCTAGTCCACTGTTTGGAATTTAAAGCAACTAGTAAATGTGAATTTACTGATGAAAGACTATAAAATTATAGATTGGTTAAAAGCCATAATGCTGAGCATAGTGCCAGGCACGTGATGGGTGTATTAAACAACAAATTGTTTTTTAATTTAAAACAATTAAATTTAACAATTAAAAAAAAACAATTTAAAAATACATAAATGGAAAAAGGGAGGAGTCATCTAGTGCAGCTTGTGGTTTACAGGTGAAGATAGGGGAACCCCACAGGGTGTGAACGGCCGCAAGTTTTCCAAATGTCACCTGAAGTTTTTAGTGGCCCACGGTATGAAATGCTGTTTTTCATGGAGCTAAGTTTAAAAAATTTTTAGGAACCCCTTATTGTGGATTATGCTCTAATTTTTTTTTATTGTGTGAAAATGTCTTTATAAAATTAAGATGTATATAATAGGGGCGTGGGGGTGTATTTAAGAACTCCATTTGGCAAAATAAAGAATATCTCCTTTTGTAAGCACCCCTATAACAAATGAAGTCTTGATACTACAACATGGATGAACCTTAAGAATACTAGGCTGAATGAAAAAAGCTAGTCATAAAAGGCGTGTATTGTATGGTTCTATTTGTATTAAATGTATAGAATAGGAAAATCTGCAGAGAATAAAAGTGGATTAATGGAGGAAAACAGAATAACTGCTGAAAGGTGCATGGTTTCTTTTGATGACAAGTGATGAAAATATTCTTAAATTGATCTTGGTGATGGCATAACTCTGTAAGTGTACTAAAAACTAAAAACAGTTGTCCTGTTCACTTTTAATAAATGGTTTAATTATATTGTATATTAAATTCAACTCAGTAAAGCTATTACCCTCCCATCAATGATATTACAAAGAAGCAAAAGAATCCATGTAATCCCTAGACAGGGAAAAGCAGTTATTAAACAACAATCTGAAACGGTACAGAGATTAGACTACACATTTAAAGCATCCATATTAAGTAACTTAATTAAACGAAAAAAATGTCTAAATTAATTATAGTGCTAATCTCATCAGATAGAAACAATAATATTCAATAGAAAATAAATTCTGGAATTAACTAAAATTATAGAAGAAAGAGCCAGTAGATTGAGGACAATTATCAATTATCAATTTGAAGAACACAAGGGTAATGAAGAAAAATGAACAGTTTTAGAGACCTGAGTAGGAAAATACCACAAAACCTCAGGACAGAGAAAACATTTTGGAAAAAAAAGTTAAAACTTTAAAATTGTATGAAAATTACATTTGTGTTACAGCAGCTGAGCAAGCCACAAGAGGCATAAATATAATCACCAGGCACATTGAGGAAAGTTAGTCAAACTGTAGAAAATCAATTAAAATCTTAAAACCAACCATAAGGAAAACAAAATTTCGTTACAGGCAAACAATGGTAAGAATTATTACTGACTTTTCATCAATAACAGTAGAGCCAGAAATAACCAATGATATGTTTAACATACTGATGAATTTATAATATGTAGAGGTAAAAGATAAGACAACAATAACAAAAAGATATGAGATATTAAATAGAGTACTGTTTAAGTTGATTATATTTGCAAAGATGAAAGTGGGAATTTGAAAATAAGGCTATGACACGAGGGAGAGAATATAAATTATTTGTGTGAAGATGACTAAGAATCTTAGAGATTTAATTCTTGGACAGAGTTCTAGTATTATGCGAGGCATTGTGTAGGAAGTACAGACTACATCAGTGAACAAGATAGGCTTTGTCCTTGTTCTAAGTAGAGACAAAAGCAGAAGGCCATACATAGTGAAGAATCTTGTAAGGAAAACAATTATACTGATGTTTAATTAAATAGAGTTGACATAAGTAATATGGAATATTACAGTGTAGAATTTGATGACGATTATCTGGAGAGTTATTTTTGATAGTGATACAAAGCAAGAGGATGTTCTATAAAATTTAGCAAATTTTTCCATAATGATGTTTATATTTTGTTTTATCCCCAATTTATAGTGAGCTTCTTTGAGGCAGTGACAAACGTATTCACCTTTGGATCTGTTTGCTATACCTAGCCCTGTGTCTGACACAGCACAGAGTGCACCTTCAAAGATCATGTTGTTTTTTGGGACTCCTGGGTGACTCAGCGGTTGAGCATCTGTCTTTGGCTCAGGGCATGATCCCAGAGTTCCAGGATTGAGTCCCACAGCAGCCTCCCCGTGAGGTGCCTGCTCCTCCCTCTCTTATATCTCTGCCTTCTCTCTGTGTCTCTCATGAAGAAATAAATAAAATCTAAAAAAAAAAAAAAATCATGATGTTTTCAATAAGAGAAGTAAATTCCATAATACAGTAACTCATAGACAGGTTATGGCCTTATGTCATCTCTTAAATGATAGGGAAGTTAATATTATCTGGATGGAGAATAACGTCCAGGTATATTTTCAAGATACCCAGTTTTGAGGTGAAACCTAGAGACATCATACTTTCTATAGTCCTGGTTCTTAAATGTCCTTTCATGTTAATAACTTTAAGTATTAGGAGAAATTTGATCTCCTAGCATTCAGGAAACTTTATGGTGTTTCTTTGTGAAGAATAGATATTCTTTTTCTTATTTAGCTCAATTTTAATTATTATTATTTTTTGTAGTGACTTAGGTCAATTTTAATTATTAAGTAACAGTGAATGATATTTAATTTTTCAAAACATGAGAACTAGATGCCTGATTATTGTTTTATGTGTTTTCATTTGGCTACCTTAGTGATATATTTATAATATATAATACTATTTTTTTTTAAAGATTTTATTTATTTATTCATGAGAGACACACAGAGAGAGAGAGAGGCAGAGGCATAGGCAGAGGGAGAAGCAGGCTCCATGCAGGGAGCCCAACATGGGACTCAATCCCAGGACTCCAGGATCACACCCTGAGCCAAAGGCAGATGCTCAACCGCTGAGCCTCCCAGGTGTCCCTAAAAGTCCAACTTTTTATGTAATTATATTCTATTTTATTTTATAATGTAGTATAGAGAATAATATAAGGTATATATTACCATACTACTTTTAATTACGCATTCCTTAAATTACCATTGTTTTATAAGATTCTTTTTTCCCCATTGGTCTTTTGAAATTAGATGTTTGAAATAAAAACAATTTTCATCTCAAAGTTCTCTGTTTCAGATGATTGGCTATTTCTATAGCATAAAGTGATATCAATAAATTTTTCTGATTCCAATAACTAATTTTAACACATTTATTTTATTATGTTAACATAGTTAATTTTGGTTTTTTTTGGAACTGTCAGTAGAAAGAAAGGAATTTGTTCAAAAATTTTTAAATGTTTAAATTGAATCTATTAACACAATTAGCAAACATATGGCAAAGCAAAATGTTTACATTTCAGCAAAATTCTTTCCTCTTTTCAAATCTTAGCAATGAAATACAGTTTTTAGTTACGTAATACAAAAGTGATCGCCATACATTTGACTGAAAAGTAAATGAATGGCTGGGGGCATTGATATTATATAAAACCAAATCTTCACATCTGGATTATTTAAATTTATAACAATCAAGTTAGTGGTTTTAATTACTAATCCATAGGCAATAAACCTGTCATATATCCACTAATTTATATAATAGTATTTGTAGAGTCTTTACGATTATACTAGATAATAAAAACTCAAAAGTAAAACAATCCTTGCTCTAAAAATATTTTTACAATTTGGTCTGAAGAATATTCTTTTAAAGAAAGAAAATAATAAAATATGGTAACTGCAGCAGTAGGGTTGTGTGGTGTAAGCTCAAAATAGGTATGGTTTCCTAAATTCATATATTTATAACCATCAGTGTTGCGTAGCTTGTAATCTGAGGATGGTTGAGAGATACAGAGATGGCATCAGTATTTTGATTTGGGGCTGTCAAAAGAGTTTAGAAATATCATAAAGAATATACATCTCCAGGGATACATCAATCTGAGTGTACATCAATATGAATAAATATACATCTCCAGGGATACATCAATCTGAGTGTACATCAATATGAATCATGAAAGAAAAATAATATATTCTATCTATGATGTAATTTCTAACTAAATTGTTTTCTTTTTTGCAAATCTCAAAATTATGAAAAGAAAGCCACATCTTGGATAGGGTTTATTAGAGAAAACTCATTAGATGTTAACCTTCCTGAAGGTAGAAGCCATGCCTAAACATTCTCTGTCAGGTATCAATAAACTTTTTCCTAAAGGACTTGATAGTTAATATTTTTGACTTTGTGGGCCATATGTTGTCTATCGCAGCTATTCACTCCTGCCATTGATCAAAAGCAACTGTAGACAAATGAACAAATTGGTGTGTCTGGATTTGGCCCAGTGGCAAGCCAGATTTGATCCACTGACTAACTTTTCCACCTCTTTTGTGTATTCCCACAGCTAGCACTGTGATTGTATTGTGCATTATCACTAAAACATTAGTTTTTAAACTAATAATGAAAAATTAAAAGAAACTTAAAGAAAATAGACACTATAAATCATTGGATTTGCTTCCTGGTGTATTTTCTGGTAAAATTATGTTCTTTAAATAAAAATTAGTAGAGGGATAAAAAACAGTAAAGTAAAATTGTTTTAGAACAGCCTATCCCAAAAAGTGTCCTATGATCATTGATTCTGCAGAATGCTTAATTAGACATTTTGTCATAAAGCGGTCCATGTTAAATTCAGTTTAATGAATGTCTCATACTAAACAAAGGTTAGGGTTAGAGGTTAGAGCTTTTGTCAAAATATTCACTGTAATATGGAAGAAATTATGTACTGTGGCATCTAAGAGAGGCCTGGATTACTATAAGTGATTGCTCATACTTATTTTAATGCTACTTACAATTTCCAAAATCTTCTATATAGAAAAAACAGCAAGGATGATATGATATATATGGATAGTTTGGGGCTGCCTTATGTCAGTTACTTTACAAAGCTCATTGACTGATTTATGTACAATCATAAATAATCACTTGAAAGATGGAAAGGAAACACAGTTGTCTACAAAAGTGTGGTTACTTCTAAAATTATATGCGCACATACCAAATGTTTGATCAAGGAACAAAATACCTATTACATTACTACTTTTGTCAACAATGAGAATATTCTAACTGGTATTTGCTTTGGGTAGTAGACTATTATGCCATCTTTTTATTGGAAAATAAAATATATAAATTCTTAATAGTTCATTAAAACATAGCTTCTTTATAATATTTTTAAAAAGTGTTTAGAAGAAGAACATTGGAATATATTTTAGAAAATACATTAAAATTTCTAGTAGTTAAGGAAAACATGAATCCTCTTTTTAAGCTTGGCATGCATTGTGTTTAAGAGATAAGCTTTGGGGCAGGCCCGGTGACTCAGCGATTCAGCGCCGCCTTCAGCCCAGGGTGTGATCCTGGAGACCCAGGATTGAGTCCCACGTCAGGCTCCCTGCATGGAGCCTGCTTCTCCCTCTGCCTGTCTCTGCCCCCCCCCCCCCCCCTCTCTCTCTCTCTCTCTCTCTCTCTCTGTCTCTCATGAATAAATAAATATTAAAAAGAAAAGAAAGAGATAAGCTTTGTGGTTCACTGCTCTACTGTAATTAAAACAGATGGTAATTCAATGTGCAAAGGGGGAGATGGCCTTTTATTTAGACAGCTAAAATATATAAAAAAAAATAAGATAAAAGCTAATGGAGGAAAATAGAAAACTAAAGAATTAAAGTCTGAGGAAATGTACCTATTGGAAGATGAAATTTTTCACATTCTGTTTGCCCCCAGAGAAATCTGTAGATTCCTCTACTCCAGTATTTCAGTTCAATCTTCTAATTATCTGTATACTCTAGTCTTCACAACTGCACTGAAGAATCCTCCAGGGCAGAAGCCATATTTCTAAGTCTGTATATCCATGGTTTTTAGTATAGTTGCTGACCCATAGCTGGTTCTCAATAAATCTTGGTTTAATGGATATATTGCCTGCTTACAGAAAGGATGACAGACTGAATGAATGTGTGCTTTCTCTCCTTGGTGGTATTAAAGACTTTTGGTTTCCCTCCCAGATAATGCCATTAGCATCCTGCCACTGTGCCTATTCTCCAGCTGCAAAGCTTGTGGGCTAATGGTTTACAACTTCACCTGTCTTTAGAGACCTACCCTTAGCTTAAAGGTGGCTCAGAAGATGGTATTATGTTTTTACTCTGGACATGAATTTCACCATTTAAAAAAATTGAGGTAACAGTGATTAATTTGCAGTGCTGACAGGATAATTAAAAATAAATTTATAAAACTCACATGCATGTCCAGTGTAATTATGCATAGTAAAATTTCTACAAGTTTGCACAGCATCCCCAAAATAAATGTTACATATTATTTCTAAGGAAAGAAGTGTTCCTAAATTCATGTTGCTTTATTAATGAGTCAGGCACTTAATGAGAAAAAAAAATCTTGTAATTTTTTCTAAAATTTATTCTCTACTAAGATAAATCTTCAACTTCTGAAAATGTAGGAATTATATTGACTTGCAAATTTGTTTTATTAGAGAAGGAATATATATTATTTCCTACACAAAGTTTATGAGACCGGTTAATATTTACAATGTTGGGAAAGTAACATGACAAACTGCAATTTCTTTACTGCTCACCACTCAAAGCAATTTATGTATTCAAATAAGTTAGAAACAACTTTCTGTTATCATTTAAAATATTTCATCATGTCATCTACCTACCATTATAGTTCAAGATGCTGAGACTTACTTGAATGTCTACCCTGAGTTGATAAAGTTCATTTAATTATTTTATTTGACTATCAGTATGCAACTCATATTTCAAGTTTCTAAGTAGAAAAACAACAACAAACCACAAATTCCTAAATCTAGCTTTTAGGATGTAGTAATGACATTGCTAATTTCCAGGTCAGTCATTGTTAATTTTGGGGCCGCAAGGGGTGAGAGTGGGGTGGGGTTGGTAAGTTAAAAAAAAAAAATTAATTAAAAAAATATTATTTAATTTAGAAGCCAAAAGTTACTTTTGATTCAGAAGTAGACAATTGGTGTTGGGGGCACCATGCACCAAGGCTGCTAAGTATTTTTCACTTTGGGCCTTCAAAATCCACTTCAATATTGCAGATCAATCTTTCTTTCAAGAGTGATTCTTAGCAAAGAGGAAACCATGGATTCTCAGAAGAACAAATTGAAAAAGTTTAGACCAACTAAAGTAGTTGACTTAGCAGCATTAAAAAAATCACTGAAAATTAAAACTTAACTATATTATTTAAAAATGCATAGATGTAATTTTCAGTTATAAAATCAGGCATCTAAAAAATTAAAAAAATAAAAATAAAATAAAATCAGGCATCTTTGTGACATTATTTTAATGTCATAGTGATTATAGTAGAGTATTATAGTATTTTAAGATTCTGTTCAAGAAGAAAATAAAGACCGTGAAATTCATTAAAAAATGCTAGTTCCTGAGACAAACTAATGCTACAAAATATTGAAGCTACTTAAATATAGCAAAGCTAGAGATATAAATAAATGAAGAAAAACATTCAACACATCACTTTCCTAGTAGTTAGGTTTTATGAACAATATCTTAAGAGTGATAGCTCATATACGGCACCTTTTGGGAAGAAAGAAAAAAATACGAAAGAACCAAATGTATATAATTATTTTCTCACTTTTAGTAAATAATCACATTTCCAAGGTAAATGCAAATGGATAAGCATAAAGACTGAAAAGCAACTTAACATGACAAAGGACATGAAAAACTTGCAGTAAATCAAACAAGGCAGATTTCCCTGCTCAAGTCCTGGTAATACAAATTCACTTAATGTCAGCAGAGCTAATTCCAGCAGAGCTGACACTAGAGTGATTCAGACCTTAATCCTTTTATGTAGACAACTTGGGAGAGTCAGAGCTTTTGTCATACATAGAAATATGTTTCTGAGACATAGTGTTGTCTCAATTTTGAGGGAAAAATATCAAAGTGTATCTGTGAAGATTCTGTGAATTTTTGTTAGGTCTGTTTTGTGTTTACTTGTTTTCTATTTAAAAATAGAAATGAGGGGATCCCTGGGTGGCGCAGCGGTTTGGCGCCTGCCTTTGGCCCAGGGCGCCATCCTGGAGACCCGGGATCGAATCCCACATCAGGCTCCCGGTGCATGGAGCCTGCTTCTCCCTCTGCCTGTGTCTCTGCCTCTCTCTCTCTCTCTCTCTCTCTCTCTCTCTGTGACTATCATAAATAAAAAAAATAAAAAAAAAAAAATAAAAAAAAATAAAAATATAAATGAAAAAAATGCCAAACTCTTTTATTTTTCTATTGTTTGAAGTTACTTTTAAAAAGGCAATAAAATATGTAGTTGCAATAAAATCCTGAGCAGTCCTTAAAGACATGGGTAATTTTATTCTCCAGATAAAAAAAATAAACCTATGTAATATGATCGAGAATATCATAAAATAATAAGTAACTTAAGATTGCTTTAAAATGAGCAAAGGAGGTGAATAAACATTTCTTCAGAGAAGACATCAAAATAACCAACAGATATATGAATAGATCACATTGTGTCACCAAACATATTTTTCTATCATTTTTATAGAAACATTTTCAATCATTACTCTCATCAGTACATACCTAATTCAAGATTAAGTTGTATGTTAGAATGAAAATTTAGATAATATACTCATAAAATGGACAGCCTGCATCATCTCCATCTTTTTCTTGTCTTAAATCAGAGAATTCAGAAATAAAGACTACTATTGCCAGAAACTGTTAGAAGAAATAATATAATCTAAGACAATATAGTTCAAGTTACACAGCATACGAATATATATCTGAATATATGTGAAAATATATGTATGATGGTTTTGAAGTGGCCAGAGGTATTTTGAAATTCCTGTCATCAAGAGGTAGAGTTATTTGTTTTTGGAGTTGAGTTGTAAGAGTTCCTTACATATTTTGAATATTAACCTTTTATCAGATATATGGTTTGAAAATATATTCTCTGATTTTGTAAATTGCTTTTTCACTCTGTTGATCATTTCCTTTGCTGTGCAGAAGCTTTTAGTTTGATGTTGCCCTACTTTTTATTTTTGTTTTTGTTGCTTATGCTTTTGGTTGTTGAATCCAAGATACTATCATCAGGCAATGGGAATGGTTTTTCCTATGTTTTCTTCCAGTTTTACAGTTTCAGGTCTTATGCTTATTTTTTTTAATTTTATTTTTTTAAAAAAGATTTATTTATTTGAGAGAGAGGGAGCGCACGTGCACACATGAGCGAGCACGAGGTAGGAGGTGGCAGAGCAAGAGAGAACTGAAGCAGACTCCACACTGAGCTCAGAGCTGAGGCAGGACTGCATCTCACAACCCTGAGATGATTGATGACCTGAGTCTAAACCAAGAGTCAGCCTATTAATGGGCTAGGCCACCCGGGTGCTCCTCTGGTCTTCTGTTTAAATCTTTAAATCATTTGTGAATTATATTTGTGTATGGTGTAAGATAAGGGTCCACTAAAATCTTTTGCATGTCGATAACCTAGTTTTCTTAAAATCATTTTTGATTTCAGAGAAGATGAAATTTTTGAAGAAACCATACTTTGGCATTTGTGTATTCTTGAAATCCTGTTGACAATCAGTTGACTCAGAGTGAGTGTATTTCTGAGCTTTCTGTTCTGTTCTGTTCCATTGGTCTGTATATCTGGTTTTATTCCAGAATCTTTCAGTTTTAATTATTGTAGTGCAATATATTTTGAATTTTGAAATCTGTAATGTGATATCTCCAGTTTTGTTCTTTCTTAAGATTGCTTTAATGTGAGCAAAGGACTTGAATAAACATTTCTCCAGAGAAGACATAAAAATAACCAACAGGTATATGAAAAAATGTCCAACATCAGTAACCATCAGGGAAATCAAAAGCACAATGAGAGATTATTTCACACTTGTTTGAATGACATCATAAAAAAAAAAAAAAGACACCCCCCCCCCCCCCAATAAGTGTTGGCAAGGATGTGGAGAAATTGGAAATCCTGCACACTTTTTTGAGAATTTAAAATGATGCAGCTGCTATGAAAACTAGTTTGGGAGGTCCTCAAAAAAATTAAAGATACAATTAGCATATGATCTAGCAACCCCACTTCTGGACATATATCCAGAAGAGTTGAAATCAGGATCTTGAAAAGATATCTACACTCCCATGTTTATTACAGAATTACTCATAATAGCCAATGTATGGAAACTAAGTGTTCATTGATAGGTAAATAGAAAAAAAAATGTAATATATAGAATAGTAGTCAGCCTTAAAAAAGAAGAGTCCTTCTATATGTGACAAAATGGATGAACCCAAAGGAAATTATGCTATAAATCAGTTACAGAAGTACAAATACTGCATGAGTTTATGTATGTGAAGAATCTGAAGTAGTCAAACTCTAGGGATGTGACATTTAATCTGGGACCTGAAACACTGAAAGGAATTGGTTATGCAAAGTTCCTAGAGAAGACAGTTCTAGGTTGAGGCACCCTGAAGCACTCTTGTCTTCTACAAGAAGAAACTTGATCTGTGCCCTGATGGAAGGGAAGTTAAATAATAGCTTAGTGAACACTAGTTAAATAACCCACTTTACATACTTTCCACATTATCTAAACATCCTTATCTCAAAAGTGGCACTTATATTTTTACTAACGATATGTTCTAAAGAACTGTCAGACTATCAGGATGTTTATTTATTTTTTAATTTTTTTATTTATTTATGATAGTCACACAGAGAGGAAGAGAGAGGCAGAGACACAGGCAGAGGGAGAAGCAGGCTCCATGCACCAGGAGCCCGATGTGGGATTCCATCCCGGGTCTCCAGGATCGCGCCCTGGGCCAAAGGCAGACGCCAAACCGCTGTGCCACCCAGGGATCCCTATCAGGATGTTTATAATGTCATTAACATAGGAAATCCATTCTGGCCATTTTAGTTATTTTTTATTTTTTTAAACTTTTTTTTTAATAGATTTTATTTATTCATGAGAGACACACACACACACACACACACACACACACACACACAGAGAGAGGCAGAGAAATAGGCAGAGGGAGAAGCAGGCTCCCTGCAGGGAGCCTGATGTGAGACTAGATCCTGGGTCTCCAGGATCACGCCCTGGGCTGAAGGTGGCGCTAAACTGCTGAGCCACTGGGGCTGCCCTATTCTGGCTATTTTAGCTATTGGCTGGGAATTGTTTGTATTGGCTGGTTTTACATTCCAAATAAAACACAGGATTGAAAAAAAAAAGTGACATTTTTAATATATCAGTTTTCAATTATTAGAAAACAAATGTCTACAAAAGGATAGAAAGCTATATGATAGTAAATTTGTACAGACAATGGTGGCTGCTCCCTAGGACACTTTTTAACACTAATTGAGAAGGAAGTTTACTGCTGAGAAAAGGGCATCTTTTACTTAAAGCAATCAATTCTGATATTATTATCTATTCACTAGAAAACAAAAATATACCAAATATTCACTTAAACTTTTTCCTTAAAAGACATGTAAGTTTCTAAAAGTCTGTTTACAACTTGATCAGATATGAAAATGTAATCAATACATTTTAGAATGATCTTAAAGGGCTATATTTATTCACCTTAAAGGAAACTTCAAAATTCAAGAAAATATAAATTGTTAAATAAAATTACTTTAAAAATTCTATTGAGGGATCCCTGGGTGGCTCAGCGGTTGCCCTGCCTTCGGCCCAGGGTGTGATCCTAGAGTCCCAGGATTGAGTCCCACATCAGGCTTCCTGCATGGAGCCTGTTTCTCCCTCTGCCTGTGTCTCTGCCTCTCTCTCTCTCTCTCTCTCTCTCTCTCTGTCTCTCATGAATAAATAAAAAATAAATCTTTAAAAAAAATTCTGTTGAATTAAAAAACATGTTGGAATATGGAACTAAGTCAAGGAAATATTTTTGGATCAAAATGCAATGTGTATATAAATGTGCTTTGTATACAAGCTCATTTTTAACATTCTTACTGTTAATAGTCTTTAACAATGACAAACCAAAGCATCCTGTATTTTGATAAGTTACTTAGAATTAAAGTTATCTGTAATTACTAGTTACTCTTGTCCCATAATGAACTAATTAATTACTAAGACAAATTGGTTTCTCTTTCTCCCTGTTCCTTAGTCTGTCTTCTATATTTCATACTGTAGTCAACATGCATTGTCCCAAGTCTCATGTCTTGATGACCACATTTTTGTTCTTCCTGTCTCCAGTCTTTTTTATACTAATGGTTCTTGTCAAATCAATCTTCATAAAATTGCTTGATCCAAGGAATTGAATACTTCTATTCAATAAACCAAAAGAATACCACTGCTATTGAAGCAAGTCTTACCTTAGAGTCCTGCCATCCAGAGACATTATAATATATACTAAATAACTTCTGTGTTCCAACATGAATTCCACTTTAAGTAGAAATTGATTTATTATTCTCTTCATTGTTCATGTGTGTGATTAGGAAAGAACAGGAAGTAAATTTTAATTTCTTTTTTTTTAGAGGAAGACTACAACCCTTACTACTTATTTTTCCTTTTTTCTTTCCAGCAAACATTTAAATGTCTTCTAAATACTCAAAATGAATTTTCCATTTGCATGTATCTTTGACTCTTCCCCTTAATCAAATATAATGTTTAACTGAATGTGAAAAAAAAAAGTCCCGGTTACTAAAAAACTTAAACATATTCTTCTTATAAGGTTATAAGGATTCCTCTATTCCATAGTATATATAATTTTCCTTAATTTAATTAAGCCAACTCTAGGAAATCTGGTGTACTTGGAAAATAAAAACATTCAAGCATCTCGAAGTTACTATCATGTAGCCATCCACTTTTTACTTTCTCACCCTACTCTTCTGTGTTTATCTCTTCAGCTTAGAAATACTGTCTATAATTTTACTGACCCAGTGGATTATCTCTTGGATTTTCAGGTTTTGATATCTCTGTGGACTGTTCAGTGATCTTTATTGTTTGATTTTGATGGTGATTATTGCCTTGATTTACTCATCACTCAAGCTTCAAAAACACCAATTTCTGGAGGCTTATATTGTAATTTCTTATAAAACATAACTGAGTGCGTGAATTTTTGAATAAAGATCTGTAAGACAAGGCAAAGATCCCTAAGAAATGCTCCTAAAGATTGAACGTACCTAGTGGTGCTCAAAGAATAGTGAGAAGGAGACTGAGATGGCTGAAGTAGAATGAACAAGGGTGGATGGAAATAATAGGAGAGATTGTTATGGTAATGGAGAGCCAGGTCAGACAGGGTCTCATAGCTACTTTCTTTTTTACCCTGAGGGAAATATAATGCCATGAGAGTGTTTAAAGAAAATAACCTAAAAAAAAAAAAAAAAGAAGAAGAAGAAGATAAAGACACAATTCCATATATGAGTTACACATTAAAATTCTGGCAGCTGTGTCAAGGAGGATCAGTGAGCTAAAACATAAGTTTGGGTAAATAAATGGCTACTGCAATAATGTCGTCAAGAAACCCAAGTTTTTTAGACCATGTGAGGACAGTATGCAGAGTGAAAATGGTCAGTTCAGATACATTTTGTAGGGTCTTGTCATCTAGTTTTACTAGATTTACACTAGATCTGGAGAAATAAAGAAAAAGAGGAAGAAAGATGACAAGTATATTTTGGCCTAAGCAACTGGCACTGTGTGGTTGGCATTAGCTGAGATACTAGGACTCTAGTACGAGTTGGATTGGACGATTGGAATATGAAGAGCTCAATGTTGATATGTGGTTTGTATTAGGTATTGAGGTAGGTTAAATATAATACCTAGAGTTTAGGGGGAAGGATTTGTTTAAACAGTAAGGTCACAGTGATTGGAGAAATTATGGGTACATTGTCACGGATGACCTAAAGTACTGATGTGGTAGAAACTTGTAGGATTTAAATCTTGGTGGGGTTAAAAATATTATTACAGCCAAAATACTGGAGAACATTTACTAGAAACCTACAGTATGGTGGTCAGTAAGTGTGATGTTTGAAATTGAAATTTTGGAGAGCAAGTTGTTACTTGTATGCCAACACTAAATGCATGCCCTTAGAAGTTAGTCATTAGATAGGACAAAGTTGGATCTTTAGTAAATATTAAATAATTGTTTTTCTTAAGGTATTTTTTTTTATTTTTTATTTTTTATTTTTTAATTTTTTTTTCTTAAGGTATTTTTAATAGCAAAATTGGGAAAGTGCATTGCTCATCAGTAGGAGATTGCTAAGAAAAAGACAAACATGTTATTTTGAATATTACTAAAACAATATAAATAATGATGCAGGAAAATATCTGTTGGAAAATGACCATGGAAAATTTGATAAATAGTAAAGACAGTTTACAAAACAGCATGTATTACCATTTTTTAGAAGATTAATTACATCAATTGAATATGTTTATTGATTTTGCAAAATATGTTTGGTAGGCTTTTCAAAAGTGAGTCATCAGTGGTTATATCTTTAATTTTTAGGAGCACATACATTTTTGAAAAAAACAGTACAATATCTTTGAAAACATTTAATATTCAGATGAATACTGAACACATTTAAAAATAATGAAGTATTCTTTTTTAAAATTATTAGTTTGATTATTTTCTTTCCTTCAAGTAGAAGGATTTTTTCTTTTTTATGTAGAATCTCATCATTTAACCTTTTTTAACATTACTAATTATCTAAATCTAATGATTGTTTCTACTTGGACATGGGCAAACTTTACTTCAAGGTACCTCTCTAATTTGTCTCCAGAATGCAAATTTTGATGATTTTATTGTATCATTTAACTGAGATATAGATATTCTATTGTCCCACTGTTGTGTATACTATGAAAATTGATATAACAGTGTTGTCAATCATTAATAATGGATTTTATTTTTCCTTCTCCTCACAGCCACTGGAGCTGACCCTTTCTCCCAGTCTTTAGAACACAGCTTTATTTTATTCTGTATTTGTTCAATAGGAAAAATTCAGTTGCATAGCTTTATTATGCTGTATTATTTCTTTATGCTTTAAACTGATCCTAAGCTAGTGACAAAACTTTAAATAAAAGCCTATAATTAAAGTAATGCTGAAATATGAAGAGAAATATATTTGTGTATCTCTGCACATGATTAAATGCTACTGCTTAATCATGATTAATAAACATATGATAGAGCAAGAAAATGTAAATTTTTTTCCTCTGCTCAGAACTGAGAGAATTAGATTGTAAAGCAGGATTTATTGATGATTCATGGAAATCAATTTCTTTAAAAGGCATTTTAAGGACATAAACAAGCATTGTGGTTACCCAGGGCAAAATTAAGCACAAAAACATATTGCCTCTGAGGCAGAACAAAATCGTTTCTTGCAGGGAACAATATTGCATAGTCACAGCATGAGCCTTGCATTCTATTTCATGGAAGAGACTGAGGAAAGGAAAACATATTAATAACAAGCTTCTGTCCATGATCACGAAATCTAAAATTCTTGGCTTGGACATGTGTTGGAGTAAGAAAACTATGGTTACTGTATATAATTTGAAAGTTAATTAGTATCATGTTTCAATTACTTGTTTCTGAATCATTTATTTTCCTTAAAAATAATTAATAATATTATGATTAAGTACTTGGACTGTTTTTTTCATCTCCCCTTGTTAAGTTGGCATAGAGAAAATTTTGTTATTTTACTTTATAAGTCATAAAGGAAACAAGCATTTAGTTTTAAGCATTTTCATGATGCTATTTGGGGTAGTTGATGGCTTCATGGCACAATCTAGTAACATTTTTGTAATACCAAATAATTTTTTGCTCTTCATTTTTCCTTAAACGTATATACCTATTATACCTTCCTTCCCTCTCCTGTCTACTGTATCTGTATTACTTTAACTCAGAATAAGGGTTTGAGTTAGTAGTTTCTCTTCAATCAAGCAGAAATGATATCATATGGCTGAACTGGTGCATGAGCGATTTGGACCACACCTCAGCTGCTGGAGTGAACTACCCTGGAGTATTTAGTCATCCAACAACATAATCAGTCCTGGGTCTGAAAAGCAGCCCACTTTCCAATATGGGATTTTTACTTTGCTGCACATTTCATTATTGTGTCACCTGGATTCCCTTACTGTTTTTCTTTTTCTTTCTTTCTTTCTTTCTTTCTTTTATTTTTTTAATTCTTTTATTTATTTATTTATTTTGCTAGTTCCTTAAAAGCAGTCTTTCCTGCTCTCAGATAATGAAAAAAGCAAAGGAATAGCAATATCCAGAAAAAAAAAAAAAAAAACAGCTGAATACACATAATCATCATGAAACTTCACACTGTGATATATTATCTCTGATGCAGTAGAGCAGATGTACTATATTTAGTTTTAATATCTAGGAAACAGCATGGATTCAAAATTGTGCATTCGTCAGTCCCCATAGGAAACTATTTCATTTTCCATAATTTTCTCTTTTCATAGATACCAAGGATGTATTTTCTTTTTTTACTTCACTTTTTTTTTTTTTTTTGGCTATGATTTTCGATAGATGCTGGAAAGATTCCATTGTAACCTTTCTGAAACTCTGGACTCATCTGTCATTTTTTGTTTTGTAAAACCTGTTTAAAGTTTCAGAAATGTAATTTTGTTTGAAATCTTTCTGGGTAAAATTTTACCTTGGTATTATGCGGAATTACCATTCAGATTTTAAACTACTTTCATTTATGCTGGTGCATTTGATCAAATGGATAAGTAATTTCTCTTAATATCCCTGAAGAGGGATCTCTGTGTGGCTCAGGGGTTTGGTGCCTGCCTTGGGCCCAGGGCATGATCCTGGAGTCCCGGAATCGAGTTACGCGTCGGGCTCCCTGTGAGGAGCCTGCTTCTCTCTCTGCCTCTCTGTGTTTCTCATGAATAAATAAATAAAATCTTTAAAAAAATATATCCCTGAAGATTTCTATGCTCATTATGGTTAGTTGCTGCAGCAGCAACTTTTTGGAAGAACCAATCTTCTGTAGCTTTCCCGATATTCAACTCATTTAGAAAAGTACATGGCATGACCCTAGCAGATGTTTTGAGCGTTAGACTACTGTGATGTTGTGTCCCTCTGCCACCTTTTTTTCATGAACAAATGAATTTATTCATGAACTGACATGTTTAGTTCCAGTACCTGTGTAATAACACTTTCTCATATAATAATAAGACCATATTGCTAGATATGCAGATAAAGTTGATGCTAGATTTCCTTTTAATTTTATACTTTCAAAGTATTCATACTCATAATTATTAAAAATGTGGTATATAGGACAGCCTAGGTGGCTCAGCGTTTTAGCACCACCTTCAGCCCAAGGCCTAATCCTGGAGACCCAGGATGGAGGCCCACATTAGGCTCCCTGCATGGAGCCTGCTTCTCCCTCTGCCTTTCTCTCTGCCTTTCTCTCTCTCTTTGTGTCTCTCATTAATAAATAAATAAAATCTTTTAAAAAATGTTATATATGAAATAAGAGGATCTCTAATACTAACAAACTATCCTGAAAGAATAGATTTTGAAACTCTTAAATTCCAGTATTGATAATAGGTATAAAATTCAAGCAGACATTTTCATCATGTAAAACAATATTTCAGCACTAGAATAAGCTATAATTTTGATTTTAATCTATCCATTGATCAGAATTGTATCAAAACCATAGAAAATATAGGGAAATATGCAAATATTTTCTATTGAAATAATATAAAAGGATTTGATTCCTTGGCACTCTCATTAAAGATTCATATTTGTGAAACTTTGTCATTCTCCATTTTATATACTTTGCACAATAGGCAGCACAAATAGACACTCATGTGTGGAAGCAAATGAAAAATTAATCACTGAAGTCTAAATCTCCATTATGTAAAAAGTATTAGCTGCCAATACTTTAAGTCAGCTTAAAGTATATTTAAGCTTCGTGGTGTTTTTTAAAGTTAGGAGCTGCCAAAAGTTGGAAGGTAGAAGGATTTTGTGAAAATGTGGAGATGCTAATGATCTCATTTTACCAAGTGGTTCCTAAAACAATATACAATATTATAGGTGGACATAAAGGAAAATATGAGTATATTATTTAATTTCATAAAATATTTCAAAGAGATGTCTGTACTCCCATGTTTGTTGCAGCATTATTCACAATAACCAAGATATGGAAATAACCTAAATGTTTGTCTACGGGTGAATACTTGTAGAAACAGAGAATGAGTGGCTGTTACCAGGGCCTGGGCTGGAGACAATTTGAGAGATGTTGGTTAAAAGGTACAAACTTGCAGTTAGAAAATGAATAAGTTATGGAGGCCTAATACATAGCATTGACATTACAGTTAACAAAAATGTATTGTATATTTGAAAGTTGCTAAGAGACTAGATCTTAAATGTTCTCACCACAAAGAGGAAATAATAATGTGACATGATGAAGGTTAGCTAACACTATGATAGCAATCATATTGCATATGTAAATGCATCAAATCAATACATCATACATGTTAAACTTACACAGTTATATGCCAACTTTAAAAGAAATTGAATTGTATATATTTTATTCATTCTGATATGGATTACATTTTTAAATGAAATAGATTTTTTATTAATAAATATATTATAAAAACAAAAAAATCAGAAATATATATAGAAAAATCTGACTAGAAGAGAAATACAGATCTTTTATTTACCTATCGTCTCTCTCTCTCTCTATATATATATATATACACACACACTCTTTCTCTCTCTCTCTATATATATATGTATACACACACACACACACACACATATATATATATATTTAAGATTTTATTTATTTATTCATGAGAGACAGAGAGGCAGGCTCTTTGCAGGGAGTCCGATGTGGGACTTGATCCCTGGACTCCAGGATCAAGCCCTTAGCCGAAGGCAGAGGCTCAACCACTGAGCCACCCAGGTGTCCCACATATATAATGTTTATTGATAATTTAACACATTGAAAGTTTAGGAAATCTTGAAATGTCTTATTCTGATATTTAAAAGATGAAAGTTGTCATTTTTAAGGAATTGACAGTAGTGTTAAAATATAAAATGTATCTTAATTTTTCATTATATTAGTTGCTACTTAACTTTCATGTATCAAAAATTTAATTTATATTGGCACTTTTACTTTGTAATTAAATTATTTTAATCAATGAAGAATGGATTACAATTTTTCGCTTATAATTAATAATTTTAAGGATATTGCTACTTATTTTTTAATATTAATGTTTTGAAATATTCTGTATTGAAAAGTTGTGTGTACTTCAATGAGATATTTATTAAGCTAAGTAACTATTACTCATGATGTATTTGAAGAACAGATTTTGAGCCACTGAATTATCTAGAATGTAACAGATAAGGAATGCCTTATATATTTAGTAAATACATTGATTAAATTATAAAGCCTCCTAATATTTTTTATTTGTCCGAAACTTTAAGTTTGATACTCTCTCTTTTACATAGTTACAATACGTAGACAGGGGAAGGGGAGGCAAAGCGAGAATGTTTTGATGATACTAAATCATTATTGAAAAGTATGTATCAGCTGAAATTAATTTGTAACAACTGAAAATTTGAACATCTGTTTGGGGTTTTTTGGCTTCTATTTACACATAAATTAAATTATAAATATAATTAATGATAGACACCTAATTGACCTGGACTTTAAACCCCTCCCCTCCTTTTTATTGTTATAACATGGATGAATGTCAAAACATGCTGAGTGCAAGAATCCAGACATAAAATAGTATTTATAGAATTATTTCATTTATAAGAAATTCTAGGAAAGATAAGTCCTATCCATAGTGAAACACACACACACACACACACACACACACACAAAACCACACAAATATGAATGGCTACCTGGAGATGGAGGTGTGGAGAGTTTGATTGTGATGACACTCAAGGAACTTTTGGAGATAAGGGAATGTTCTGTATTTTAATGTGGTAGTTACACAGGTGTATGAATTTGTCAATGCTTGTTGAAATGTACATCTAAAATGGTTGCATTTTGGGATGCCTGGGTGGCTCAGCGGTTTAGTGCCTGTCTTTGGCCCAGGGCGTGATCCTAGAGACCCAGGTTTAAGTCCCACATCGAGCTCCCTGCATGGAGCCTCCCTCTGCCTATGTCTCTGCCTCTTTCTCTCTTTGTGTCTCTCATGATTAAATAAAATATTGAAATAATGCATTTCAATTAATGTAAATACACCTCAGTCAACTTATTCTAAAATAAATAGGGAGAACTAGCAATTAGTTTCATTTTTAGCTTTGACCACACATGGTATATTTAAGTCAGCTTAAAGTATATTTAAGCTTCGTGGTGTTTTTTAAAGTTAGGAGGATATAATATTTGAGAAAATTATGGATTATATATATATTTGTATATATATATTAACCTGGAGAGGGGATCTGTAATTTCCATAACCTCTATTAAGATCAAAACATGCATTTTGTTAATTTTTTTAGGATTTATCATAGAGTCTGTTAAATCATTTTCAAAGGTTTTCATTTAATCTATGTAGTTTATTACCAGTATTCAAAATTGGGGACTGCTGTCTATCATTTTATTTGGATAATCATTTGATATATGGTACTTGTTTTTCTTGTTGTTGTTGTTTTTAAATACTGTCTTGATCTAGTTTTGAGGCTCTGGCTGGAAATCAGCATTGCTGATTTCTCATATCCATTTGAAATATCTCCTTAAAATCCCCACCAGTCAAAAATTTGTGATCAGTCTATCACTCTCAATACTAGACACACATTTAGAACACAATCCCAGAAATATGAACATGTCAACGTTTGGGGAAAAACGTTTTAACTTTGGATATCATTCATGAATTCAATTCAATATTCTCTATTTATTTCCTTATAGCCCTTTATGAGAACAAAATGAAAATAGTGACTGTAGGGATTGTGATAAACAATTTGGAAGTAATATCAATAAGATTGTACACCAATCTGATATATTTGGTAACAGAGAAGGAGGATTGAAAAATGCTTCCAGAGTCCTAGAAATTGGTATGGATGATAAAGGTATACATTTAGATCAGCAACTGAGGGAAAGCAAATCTAAGCATGCTGAATTTATTCTTTCTGTGCATATATGTAGAGAGAATGTATAGCCTTTTCCTAAAATCCTAAAGTCTCCAAAGGAAACCCCTACTTCATCAATCAAAATATAATTCAATTAATTTTCAGCATTTTTACTAATCTACAAACTTTTTTTACATTCATACTAGTTCTATTAACTTTCCTAACTGTAAAAGATACTCCATTTTTAGTCTTCTTTTTTTACTTTTCTAAAAAAGATTTTATTCATTTATTTGCGAGAGAGAGAGAGAATGAGAGACTGCACAAGCAGTGAGTGGGAAGGGGCAGAGGGAGAAGCAGGTTCCCCACTGAGCAGGGAGCCCCACGTGGAGTTCAATCCCAGGACACCAGGACCATGACCTGAGCCAAGGCCAGATGCTTCACCAACAAGGCCACCAAGGCGTCCCTCACCATTTTACAATCTCTTATACCATAATTTGTACATATTTTCCTCTATCAGTAAGCTTACTGATTAAATCACACATTTAATCAGCAAAGACTTCCTTATCAGGAACTGTATGCAGATAACAGGGCTAAATTCTAGGAGTAGTACAAAGATGAATAAGGCAAAGAAGACTCAGACTTCCAGGAGGAGTTCATGGCCTCATCCAAGAAGTAGGGAAGAAAATCTATCATTATAATGGTGTATACCTGCTATAGTGCTCAAGTGTGTATTGTGCATTCCTGCTTCTGCCTATCAAACAAAACAAATGACCTAATGCCTAAGATCTAATGTCTTCTTTATTCCCTCTTCTGATTACTCACCTCACAGTGGTTTTTCCCATGTCTAAATATAAGCATTATTATCTGTATCTGTTAGAAATTTTAAATTGAAATTATTATTGAGAGAATTGTAAATTCACATACAGTAGTAAGAAATAATGCAAGGAAATCCCTCATTCATTTTGTCCCCCCAATGATAGCATTGTGCAAACTTAAAATAGCTCAACCAGAATATTGGAATTGATGTAATCCACCAATCATTCAAATTCTCCAGATTTACTTGTATTCACATATGTATGTGTGTGTGTGTGTGTAATAAATTCTGTACAATTTCACCTGT
Source organism: Vulpes vulpes (assembly GCF_048418805.1). Taxonomy (NCBI): domain Eukaryota; kingdom Metazoa; phylum Chordata; class Mammalia; order Carnivora; family Canidae; genus Vulpes; species Vulpes vulpes. Next base: position 101,214,724 of record NC_132784.1, on the reverse strand, counting down.
ATAGATTTAGGTAGCCCTTTGTCAGTCAAGATACTGAACAGATCCAAGACAACAATGATCTTTGAGTTGCATTTTTATATCTACCCCTCTCACACCTTCCTGCCCTTGGTCCCTAACCACTGGCAAGCGCTAAACTGTCCTCTATTTCTGAAATGTTTTTCTTTCAAAAAGGTTGCATAAATGGGATCATACAGTATGTAAACTTCTGGGATTGGCATTTTTAAACTCAGCATAAGTCCCTGGAGATTAATGTATGTGAGTATGTGTAATAATAGTTCATTTTGTTGTTGCTGCTGACAAGTATTACATGGTTTACTTGTACCAATTTATTTAACCATCCATCTGTTGAGGTCCATCTAAACTGAGCATTTTCAGGTTTTGGCTTCTACAAATAAAGTTGCTGTAGGTTTTTCTTTGAACATCTTATTATTTCTCTGAGATAAGTGCTAATGTGTATTTGCCGGATAATATAGTAATTGTAGGTTAAGCTTTATGAGGAAATACTATTTTCCTTTGTGGTTGCACTGTTTTACATTCCTACAAACAATGCATGAGTGATGTAGTTTCTCTTCATCCTGATTTTGGTGTTGCCACCATTTTATATGTAGCCACTATTTTAGCCATATTTAAATCTTATATTTCTTGCATAGGTGGAATAATTACAAATAACTTCAGTGGTTAATTCTGACTTTTTGGACACTAAGGGTATCACTTAGATCCTCCAGTGATAGACTATTGCCTCAATTGTTGGGGCAGTGTAGGCAGGCAGCCAGAAACCTTCAGCCTTCTTAGGGATAGCCTTAGTTGCAAAGATTGCATAAGGTAACATCCTTCCTGAAGACAGACCACATTTAATGACAGACTAATTAGGGAGGTTAAAGATGTGCCCATCATGGCCCAACTTGGGACAACCAAAGGATAATGCTAGTTCCAGTGCTCGCTCTGGAATTAGCTAAGGGTGTTATCTCCTCAGCTTCTCTCCACCCTCTCCTATTTTCTTTTCCTCCCTTGAACAAGTTTTGATTTGAAGTGTGCTCCTTAACATTTTGTGTGTTAAAGGCCATCTCTGATTCTACTTCTCAGGGAACTCAACCTACAATACTAATATGATTTAATTTTTTATTTTCCAACGTACTTTACATTCTATTATGAACTCCTGAAAATTGATAAATGTTAGAAATCACTACTTGCTTTCTATCTCTTCTGCTTATTAACTCCTGTCTCTCAGTTTCAGACATGTCCTCTGATATTTTTCTTCATGATGCTGGCTTCTTGTTGAGGTTTTGCCGATTGAGGCCTCTAAAGGGACAGTGGTATGCTGGAGAAGGAAGAAACACGTTCCTTTCCCTTTGCCTACTCCTCCATCAGTGCCATCAACACAGTTGATTCCAGTCACCTTCTCTACCAGAATCAGCCCCAACACACTCCTCAGACGTACCCGTGCCAAGCACAACTTCCCCCTCCTCAGTAGTCTGAATCTCAGTAGGAATGCTCTTTCAAATTGTAGAGTTTTAATAATTTCAAACCGTTCTCTATGTTCTCCAGTGCTAGGTGTGATAGCAGCTTCCTGTAATTACTACATGATCCCTCAGTATTTCCATTGGGACCTTTTGGTTCTTAAATAGCAGCTCACCAAATTGTAATATTATATCCGTCTGTGCATGCTTCCTGAGATCCTGAATCAGATGCCATCAATTTTGTATAAAAGAAGCTAATAAAATACATGAGTTAAAAAAACATCTTTAATTTTCATAAGAATGTAAAATGTTTAGGACGAATAAAAAATGTAAAAGACACACCCATCAAAACACCAGGTTATTTTTTTTCATTAATCTGAATATTTCCTAACAATTTCATATTTTGATTTGGTCATATGAATAGAAGCTTTTCAATACAGGTAGAACTTTTTCTGAAGTTTTCATTTTAATTCCAGCTAGTTAACATGCAATATTACATTAGTTTCAGGTGTACAATATAGTTATTCAGCAGTTCCACTCATCACCCAGAGCTCATCAGGATAAGTGCACTCCTTAACCCCCATCTTTTTAACCCATCACTCCGCTCACCTCTCCTTTAGTGATCATAAGTTTGTCTCTATAATTGAGAGTCTGTTTCTTGATTTGTCTCTCTCTCATTTTTTTCCCTTTGCTTGTTGTTTCTTAAATTCCGCATGTAAATGAAACTATGTGGTGTTTGTCCTTCTCTAGTTTACGTCACTTAACATGATACTCTTAACGCTTCCATAATTTGGGTATTGTAAAAATGCAGTAAATATAGGGGTGCCATGTATCTTTTCAAATTAGTATTTTGGTTTTCTTTCTGTAAATACCTGGTAGTGGAATTACTGGATCATATGGTAGTTCTTTTTTTAATTTTTTGAGGGACCTCCACACTGTTTTACCACAGTGGCTGTATCAGTTTGCATTCCCACCAAAAGTGCAAGAGGGTTCCTTTTTCATTACATCCTCACTAAGGCTTTTTTTTTGTCTTTTTGATTTTAGACAGTCTAACAGGTATAAAGAGATAACTCATTGTGGGTTTTTTTTATTATTTTGGTTTCAAGTTTTTATTTAAATTCCAGTTAACATACAGTGCAATATTATTTTAGGTGTAGAATTTAGTGATTCAAGTAATTGGAACTTCTTCCTGACATGCCCCTCTCCCGGTTTCGTGGAGTTTCCTCACTCGCACCTCAAATGAAGAAACCGGGGCTGCCTCCTGGCCCCAAGCCGGAGGGGATATCGACCCCTCAGCATTTGCCAAAGGGAGAAGAAGAACAGCAAGAAGCAATAGAACATATTGATGAAGTACAAAATGAAATAGACAGACTTAATGAACAAGCCAGTGAGATTTTGAAAGTAGAACAGAAATATAACAAACTCTGCCAACCATTTTTTCAGAAGAGGCCGGAATTGATCGCCAAAATCCCCAATTTTGGGGTAACAACATTTGTCAACCATCCACAAGTGTCTGCACTGCTGGGGGAGAAGGATGAAGAGGCGCTGCATTATTTGACAAGAGTCGAAGTGACAGAATTTGAAGATATTAAATCAGGTTACAGAATAGATTTTTATTTTGATGAAAACCCTTACTTCAAAAATAAAGAATTTCATCTGAATGAGAGTGGTGATCCATCTTCAAAGTCCACTGAAATCAAATGGAAATCTGGAAAGGATTTGATATAACGTTCAAGTCAAACGCAGAATAAAGCCAGCAGGAAGAAGCAGCACGAGGAACCAGAGAGCTTCTTTCCTGGTTTACTGACCATTCTGATGCAGGTGCAGATGAGTTAGGAGAGGTCATCAAAGATGATATTTGGCCAAATCCCTTACAGTGATACTTGGTTCCTGATATGGATGATGAAGAAGGAGAAGGAGAAGAAGGAGATGATGATGATGATGAAGGATTGGAAGATATTGAAGAAGATGAGGATGTAGGTGGAGAAGATGACGATGATGATGAGGGGGAGGAAGGAGAGGAGGATGAAGGAGAAGATGACTAATGGAACACTGATGGATTCCAACCTTGCTTTTTTTAATTTTCTCCAGTCCCTGGGAGCAAGTTGTGCCTCTTTTTTCCCCCCTCCTCTTGTGCTCATTTGCCCTTTTTGGAAGTCTCTTTTTTCTCCCTTTATACCATTGTTCTCAACTTATTTTGAGGGGAAAAACCTTGAGCAGAATACAGCGGGAAAAGAATCTCTACCCCTTTCTGTTCCAAATTCATTTTTATTACTTCCTGTCTCAACAAAAACTTTATGGAATCAACACCACCATGCTCTGTGCGAAAAAAGAAAACTTCTGCTCTCTTAGCTCTGCTGGAAGCTGGAGGATGCTAGGTCCCTGTTTAGTAGTGCATAGAATTCTAGCTTTTTTCCTCCTTTCTCTGTATATTGGGCTCAGAGATTACACTGTGTCTCTATGTGAATATGGACAGTTAGCATTTACCAACATGTACCTGTCTACTTTCTCTTGTTTAAAAAAAGAAAAAAAAATTTTAAAAAATGAGGCTATAGAAGGTCAGCAAAGGGTGGGTTTGAGATGTTTGGGTGGGTTAAGTGGGCATTTTGACAACATGGCTTCTCCTTTGGCATGTTTAATTGTGTTTAATGGACATCCTTGCAGTTTAAGATGACACTTTTAAAATAAAACTCTCCTAATGATGACTTGAGCCCTGCCACTCGATGGGAGAATCAGCAGAACCTGTAGGATCTTATTTGGAATTGACATTCTCTATTGTAATTTTGTTCCTGTTTATTTTTTTTATTTTTTATTTTTTTATTTATGATAGTTAAAGAGAGAGAGAGAGAGAGAGGCAGAGACATAGGCAGAGGGAGAAGCAGGCTCCATGCACCGGGAGCCCGACTTGGGATTCGATCCCGGGTCTCCAGGATCGCGCCCTGGGCCAAAGGCAGGCGCCGAACCACTGCGCCACCCAGGGATCCCTGTTCCTGTTTATTTTTAAATTTTCTTTTTGTTTCACTGGAAAGATGCTCAGTTTTAAACGTTAAAAGTTAAAAGTGTACAAGTTGCTTTGCTACAATAAAACTAAATGTGTACACACAAAAAAAGAATTTAGTGATTCATCACTTATATACAACATTCAGTGCTTATCATGGGTGGCCTCATTATTTATCTATAAAATTGCTAGGCTGGGTGTAAACTAGACTCTAAATTTTTGCCTTTTTTAATCCTGATATTCTGATGCATTTTATTCTGAGTATTTTTAAGGTATTTATTACCCAAAATAATATTAACAATTATTCAATAGTACTGTTTTTTACATGTCAGGAGGCCCCATGTTTATCTAAGTACACTTTTAATCTTATTCTTTGCTGATATTATATTTCAAGCCCTGAAATATAAGGAACCTATTCATGGAAAAAAAATATGTATCACCCATTTAATTCATTGCCCTGCCCTCCTTCCCCCTAGCAACCCTCAAATTGTTCTCTATAGTTAAAAGTTTGTTTTATGGTTTGCCTTTTTCTCTTTTTTTCTCCCTATGTTCATCTGTTTTGTTTCTCAAATTCCACATATGACTGAAACCATATGATATTTGTCTTCCTTTGACTGACTTATTTAGTTTAGCATTATACTCTCTAACTCCATCCACATTGTTTCAAATGGCAAAATTTAATTCTTTTTTATGGCTAAGTAATGTTCCATTGTATGTATATACCACTTCTTTATCCATTCATCAGTCAATGGACATTTGGGCTCTTTCCATAATTTGACTATTCTTGATAATCCTGCTATAAACATTGGGATGCATATATCCCTTTGAATCAGTATTTTTGTATCCTTAGGTTAGATACCTGGTAATGCAGTCATTGGTTGGTAGGGTAGTTCTGTTTTTAACGTTTTGAGGAACCTCCATAGTATTTTCCAGAGTGGCTGCACCCATTTGCATTTCTACCAACAGTGCACAAGTGTTCTTTTTTCTCTATATTCTCACCAACTATTTTGGCCATCCTGACCAATGTGAGGTGATATCTCATTGTGGTTTTAATTTGTATTTCCCTGATGGTAAGTGATGATAAGCATCTTTTCATGTATGTGTTGGCTATCTGCAGGTCTTCTTTGGAGAAATATCTGTTCATGTCTTCTGCCCATCTTTTATTAGGATTATTCATTTTTGGGGTGTTGAATTTTTGAAGTTCTTTCTGTAATGTGGATACTAGCCTTTATTGGATATATCATTTACAAATATCTTCTCCATTCCATAGGTTACCTTTTGGTTTTGTTTATCGTTTCCTTCGCTGTGCAGAGACTCTTTATTTTTATGTATTCCCAACAGTTTAGTTTTGCTCCCCTGTCCCCCTGTACTCAGGAGACCTATCTAGGAAAAATTTGCTATGGCATGTGTCTAATAAGTTACTGCTTGTGTTCTCTTCTTGAATTCTTATGGTTTCAAGTCTCACATTTAGGTCGTCAGTCATTTTGAATTTATTTTTGTGTATGGTGTAAGGAAGTGGACCAGATTCATTCTTCTGTGTGTTGCTGCCCAGTTTTTGTAACACCGTTTGTTGAAGAGCTTGTCTTTTTCAATTGAGTATTCTTTCCTGCTTTCTCAAAGATTAATTGACCATATAATTATGGATTTATTTATAGATTTTCTATATTTATAGAAATATATTTATTTATAAATTTTCTAGATTTGTCACATTGATTTGTAAATCCACTTTTGTGCTGGTTCTGAACTGTTTTGATTACTACAGCTTTGTAATGTAAATTTAAGTCCAGTATTGTGATGGCTTCAGCTTTGCTTTGCTTTTTTAAGGTTGCTTTGACTATTCCAGATCTTTCACGGTTCCATACAAATTTTAGGATTGTTTGTTCTAGCTCTGTGAAGATTACTGTTGATATTTTGATAGGGATTGTGTTAAACGAGTAGATTGCTTTGGATAGTATAGACATTATAACAATGTTCATTCTTCCAATCCATCAAGATGGAATATGTGTGTCATCTTTGATTATTTTAGCAGTGTTTTATCGTTTTCAAGTAGAGGTTTTTCATCTCTGGTTAGATTTATTCCTAGATATCTTATTATTTTGGGTGCAATTGTAAATACGTTATTTCTTAATTTCAGTTTCTTCATTATTGGTGTTTATAAATGCAACAGATTTCTTCAAATTGATTTTGTATTCTGCCACTTCACTGAATTTGTTTATCAGTGCTAACAGTTTTTTTGTGGAGTCCATCAAGTTTTCTATATCAGTTTTCTATATATAGTATCATGTTATCTGCAAATAGTGAAAGTTTTACTTCTTCCTTACTGATTTGGATACCTTTTACTTCGTTTAGGACTAGGACTAGGACTTCCAGCACTATGTTGAATAAAAGTGGTGAGAGTGGGCATCTTTGTCTTGTTCCTGACCTTAGGGTAAGAGCTCTCTGTATGATGTTAGCTGTGACTTATATGGCATTTATTATGTCAAGTTATGTTCCCTCTAAACCTACTTCATTGAGGATTTTTTTTTAAAATCATGAATGGATATTGTACTTCGTCAAATGCTTTTTTCTTCTTTGTCTATTGAAATAATCGTATAGTTCTTAGACCTTTCTCTTATTGCTATGATGTATCACATTGATTTGATTTGTGAATATTGAACCACCTTTGCCACCCGAAATATATCCCACTTGATTGTGGTGAATGATCTTTTTAATGTTTTTTTGAATTCCATTTGCTAGTATTTTGTTGAGAATTTTTGCATCTCTGGTCATTAGGGATATTGCTCTGATGATAAATGATGATAAGCATCTTTTCATGTATATATATGTCTTTATTTGATTTTGATATCAGAGTAATACTGGTCTCATAGGATGAATTTGGACATTTTCCTTCCTTTTTTATTTTTTGGAATAGTTTAACAAGAATAAGTATAATGTTGGTAAACATTCACGTGTGAAGTCATATCGTCCTGGACTTTTGTTTGTTGGGAGATTTTTGATTAATGACTCAATTTCTTTTCTGGTTACTGGTCTATTCAAGTTTTGTTTTTTCCTGTTTTCAATTTAGTAGTTTATATGTTTCCAGAAATTTATCTATTTCTTCTTGGTGTCCAATTTGTTGGCATATAGTTTTCATAATATTCTCTTATGATTGTTTTGTAAGTAGCAGACTTTTTGATTGACTCAATTATCCATTTATATGATGACCGTATGTGCCTGTGTCCTTGAGCATACACAGAATGTTTTTTAAAAGACTTCAGTACAAGAGGCTAAGCAAATGATGTTTTAATTCTGTAAGGTCTTGATTTATTGATATTAGAAAATGATATATTTTGGTGAACTGAGCTTTCAAAATCTATGATTAAAAACTCAGAAATAAGTACATGTTCTGTATATAAGTATAAAATTATTTTCTGGTACAACCATATTTTAGTGAAATAACTTACAAATTTCCTGAATGAGAATAATTTCCTATAAAAACAGGCCTTAAATATATATTTTTTAAATTGGGAGGTTGCAGGAAAAGAGTCTGTTACTTGATCCATTTCATTCAGATGTGTGCATGTAATTACTATCATCACCTTCTAAGTAATCTTCTCTTTCTAACCAAAGGTGATATATTGTTTTTTTCAATCAACCCTATGAAGGTTATAAAATTATTAAGTGTCTGAGTTTGCTATTACAAAATGTACTTTAGAAAATTTGAACCATTGTTGTACCATTTTATCAATTTTGTGTGTTATGAGAGTCATTTGAGATTAATGTACATTTCTCTATGAAAATTATTTCAAAATATTTTCCTGAAGAATTATAATTGATTAGTGTTATGTGGATTTTAAAATAAGCTTCTTCTTTTTAAAAATAATGCAAGATAAGATATTCATTTCACTCAGAGTACAAAATTTAACTAATTATTAAATCTATGCTTTAAATGTATCTAAAAATAAGAGGAAATGTTATTATAAATGGAAAATAGATTACAAAAATAGAGTGGAATAGAGAACCAAGAGACTTCTCTAGGAACATTATGTAATTTGCTTTTCTTACTTATGTTATGCAATGTAAATATTCTTCAAAATACAATCTAAGGAATACTCTAACAATCTGTAATAAAAGAAATGAGGATGATATTATACTTCAATCATGTATGCTATACATGTATGCTATACATTGCTGCTATAGTTAAACTTTCAAATAATTGAATTTGTTCACATTTTTTTCTGTCTTAAAAGTTACCTACTGAGCAGAAATTTTGCAAATGCTTGTAACATTCTGACTCTCAATTAGATGTGCTATTCAAAAACTATCAAATGTCTGTAGATAGATATTTAGAGTTTTAGCCATTTGGATTAGATTAATAAATTACGTAATTTTTAGTAGCAATATTGTCATTTGTTATTGACCACTCCTCATCAAATTTGGATGAATAGAAATTTTAACTGTCAAATAGTTATAACACAGTTTTACTGTGGGTTTAATCTTCAGAATAAACTAGCTTAAGAAGGAAAAATTAAGACATTTTGTGTACTTCTATCTTCATAAAGTTTTTTTCTACAACTACTCCTTTAATAGACCAGTGCAAGGTTTAAGTGTACACAGCCTAGTTTCACACTGCTGCATTTTCTCTTTGTAATCTACGTTATTTTCTTGAAAATAAGATACTATTCAAGTCTACTTAATTTTCTTATAGGTCGGCTATCTATGTATGGAAAGCAGACATTTTGAAGAAAGTAAAAATTAGTGTCTGATTAAAATGTGATTTGGTAATTGGATTTTTTTGAAATGAGCACAGAGGGAAGAAACCTATGCATTACAAAAACCGAGAATCAGATACCTCAGCATTGAGAGGATCATCCTAAGTACAACGATTAAGTATTTGGTAAATTGTATAACACCTTGTTAACAAGGGGCCTGAGGCAGTCATAAGTGTGAAGGCAGCTGTCCAGAGAGCCTTAAAATTGAGATCTAAACTTATTTACTCATATATATATGCACTATTCCAGGTTAGTGTAGTCTCCAGATTTTACCTTAAAGATTTTCCCCTGTATTCTTCTTTGCAGAATTATTTATATTATTAAAATCTCCCCCAATGACTTCTCATTACAATTAGAATAAAATCCAGATGTCTGACTATACCCTATTAAGACCCCTTAGGAATTGTAGTCTGTTTAACATTCTAACTTCATTTTTTTGTTTGTGTGGTACAACTTAACCCCTAGTTTAGTTGCTTCTAGCTATATGGTAAAAACTGAGGCCACACATCTTTTCTTAATTCCTGTGTCAATAGAATATCACTGTTTGCACCAGTAAAACAATTCTAAAACAATTGTAAAACAATTTATCTTAATAAATTGATAATCAGCACAGGTGGGATGCATATGAAGAATTACTTCAAGACCCTTGTTTAGCTGTATCCGATAATATAAAACTGTTATTTTACAAGTAATTTTAATACTCCCCTGACTGAAATGTTGTGCTTTAATTCACATTATCCCAATAATAAATCCAATATAAAATACCTTTCTCTTACTATCACCACTAAGATAAACACATTAATAAGATTAATGAATTCAGTTTCACGTGGGCAGCTGGATTTTATATAATTTATAGGGGCATCAACAGTCCTAGAGACCCCATCAAGATCCAGTTGAGACTTACTCAGAAGCTCTGTGGTCTGTTGGTCCCTTGAGTCTCCTGCCACAAGGGGCTAGCCATTTATGAAGATATGGTTTGTCATGGTGAAATAATTGCAGGATTGAGTCTGATCTCCAATTTCTTTTCACCACACCCTGTATTTTCTTCCCAAGAAATGAGGGTATTTCTTTTTAAGGATTCTTTGATTATGGGCAGATTTAAAATATCTCTGGTGGAATCTGCCATATATCTAATGTATTTCTCCTCTTAATTTTTTTTGTTGGGAATGTATAAAAGATAGTTCTCAGGAAGGTCAACCCTTGGTTCAGAATGTCCCTGTCTTCATGCAGACTGGAGGGTTAATGAGTAAAAATGTCCTCTTAAACTGATTTCTTACAGGAGAAACTTTGCCTTGAGTTACTTATCAAAACATTAGGAGAACATTCCACAATCTTACTTTGTTTTATCCATGAGAATCTAGTCAGAAAAATCTCTTCTCTATGCTTCTATTCACTGATAGACAACTTCAGGTTGGGGACCAGAGATAGGAATTCACAACCAGGATATTTAAATAATGCTTACCAGGGATGCCTGGGTGGTTCAGTGGTTGAGCATCTGCCTTTGGCTCAGGGCCTGATCCCAGGGTCTTGGGATCGAGTCCCACATCAGGCTCCCCAGAGGGAGCCTGCTTCTACCTCTGCCTATGTCTCTGCCTCTCTCTGTGTCTCTCATGAATAAATAAATAAAATCTTAGAAAAATAATAATGCTTACCAGACTCTCATGAATTTGTCTCAGGTTAAGTCCATACTTTTTCAAAATTTCCCAGAATTCTCTTATGTGTACTTTCATTATAATGTTTTATAACATTATAATCCTTCAAAATGGCATGAATCCACCTAGTAGTATAGTTAAGAATTACAATGGGCACTCTAGACAACTTTTTATATGAACAAAATTATCCATCTGAGAGCTCCCTAAAAACAAAGGAGACCAAAATTTCAAACATGGAATGGTTGGCATTGTTTGATTAGTATGAGGAATTTCTGAAAGAAACTCAGATATCAAAATTAAATCCTGAATAAACTCTTTGGTGAAGATATATGCCAGATATTCAAAATGATAAACTTTGTATTTTTGTAGTCCCCCTCAACTTCAACCACCAGGGCTGCCCTTTAGCAGGTTTATTGATGATTGCCAAAAACTCAAAATAATCAAGATGACTTTTACAGATGAATATCCAAACAAACCATGGTACATCCATACAATGGAATATTGCTCAAGAGTAAAATAGAATCATCTATTGATTTAAACAACAATACGTATGAATCCTACATGCATTTTGTTAAATGGAAGGAGACAGTCTCAACTAAACACATACTATAGAATCACATTTATATAAAAAACACATCAGTAGTCTTCAGGGGTTGAGGCAGAGGGTGCTGGTTGACTATAAAAGGGAAACACAGGGCAGCCCGGGTGGCTCAGTGATTTAGCGCTGCCTTCAGCCCAGGGTCTGATCCTGGAGACCCAGGGTCAAGTCCCGTGTTAGGCTCCCTCCATGGAGCCTGCTTCTCCCTCTGCTTCTCCCTCTGCTTGTGTCTCTGCTTCTCTCTCTCTCTCTCTTTCTCTGTCTCTCATGAATAAATAAATAAAAATTTTTAATAAAGGGAAACACAAGGTGTTTCACATAGGGTGAAGGCAGTAATGGTTCTATATGGTACTGAAATATGACTATATTTATCAAAACACATAGAACAGCATATCACAAAAGACAAAACCTCACTTTACACAAACTAAAGAAAAATGAAATTAATCACGTCAGGGATCCTTGGATGGAATGTTATTGTGCCAGATGACTTTAACTGTGCTAAAATGTATGAAAAAAAGTGCACTGAAGGGAGGGGGATAGGAGCTGACCTAAAAAAAGTAACTAAAAAAAATAGTGTTTGTTGGGAATTTTAAAGCTAAAGACAAACTGAACATAAATGACATATAGATTCCAAAATTGCTATCTTTTATACAATTTAGAAATGAACAATGTACAGTCTAGAATAATAGACATTTGATTTACAAAGGTATTTTATGGAAGAATATGGTGATATTAAAGATTAGCTTAAAAGATTTAACGACTTTTCTTTAGAAGGCAATTGTAAAACTAATGTTATTTATTAGGTAAACAATTTATATTAACTAAATAGACATTTTACTAATTTTTTTTCATATCTCTGATTTAAATAGTAAAATGGCCAAAGATTTGTTTTTAGAAATATTTCATTGGGAAAATAGAAAATTGTCTTATTTTTAGCATTATTTTATATGTAGGTATGTTTATAGGTATTTCCTTTGGTAATGAAAACCAAACTTTTCATCTATAAAACTTTTGTGGATTTAGCATAATAGTACTTTAGCCTTTCTTAAGTCTCATTTTCTCAGGAGCTCAAATTTTTCTTGTTTATTCAACGAACATTCATTGCGTTATTACATATTTGATTATAGGACACTACTTAAGGGTCAATGAACAAAACAGGTAACAATTCTTTTTATGGGAATTGCATTCTTGATTTTACTCTAAAACATCAATTTTATTTAAGTTATGTGATTTAGAAATATATGTATATCGAGCTTCCTGGGTGGCAGTCAGTTGATCATCAGACTTTTGGTTTCAACTTAGATCTGATCTCAGGGTCATGAGATTGAGCCCCACGCTCAGCCAAAAGTCTGTTTGGGTTTCTCTGTCCCTCTTCCCCTGCCTCTCCCCACCCATGTGCTCTTTCTCTCTCACTGAAGTAAATAAATAAATCTTTAAAAAAAAGTAGGTATTTCATAATAGCTCTTTCAAAAAAGATGCAGTGAAATAATTGCATCAGTTCATGTTGTGACCAAACATAGGAAAACAAGTTTATATAGATACATAATTATGACATATTATAGAAACAAAACCCTGTAAGTTTTCTTTTGGATTATTATAATTTGACAGTAATGACTAAATATTGCTAACATATTAAAACTTTGATTCTGGAAGCTTCATATAACCTCTTCTCTCTATACCCCTAGAATTTGTTATTATAAGCCATTTAATTCCTGTACATAAAATTGCTAGAACAACTTCGATATTGATGACTTCTGGTATGCAGCACAAAAGCTTGTAGATGAAAAAGTTTTGCCAGTATTTATTATGAGGAATTTATCAACAAAGAACTAGACATTTTTATTTGAAAATTCACTGCATTGATAATTTTAGAAATATTTGCCAAAACAAAGTTTTTTTAAAAAAAAAACCTCTAAAAAAATTAAAAAACACCTCTAAAAAGAAGTTTTTTTCAGTGTTTGCCCTTGAAATGTTTGAAAAATAATTTTCTATTTTGTTTTTATTTTATTATATTTTAAGATCAATTGTGATACAAATTTATGGTGTGAAGTTCATTTTCAGAAATAGGAATCCAGTGTATATTACTGGTTCCACCAGAAAATAGAATTGAGCTAAACAATTCTTATGTTACCAACACGTAAAATGTAACTACATGATATACCAATGTACCAGCAATGTTTTGGTGATGTAAAAGAAATTGTGTACATCTTATCGTGTATACAGTGAGAGTGAACATACCACGTTTTTTAAGAAAGCATTTTATTTATGTAAATCAAGGAGAAAAGTATAACTAGTTTAAACAAATTCTAATATATATATAAACAAAGTTTATAAAGAAAATTTTAATGAGTGTTAGCAATAAAGTAAAATATTAAAATTTTAATAAATTCTGATATTTTCATCCCTCAGTGAAATTAAGTGTTATCTGAATATAAATACATAGGTAACAAAAGTAAGTGAATAGCTTCCGGTATCCTTACAGCAATACCTCACTACTTTTAACTATACATTATGTGAGTAATACATTTCAGTTTACAATATTAAAATAACTTCAAATCTACCCTCCATCAACCTTAAACCACAGCTAGGTATTTTTTAAAGGTTGCTAGTAGCATGGGGATATTATGTAAGTGTTGTAATACTTTGTATTAAGGCCTTTTGACCAAATAGAGATCTTTGTCATACATACTTTTCCAGAACAAATTAGGAATTTTATTTAGTTTTTTAATTAGTTAGCTGATTATTATTTGTTCATTCATTTTTCTCTTCCTTTTGAATGGGTGTTTTTTGCATCTATAGGTCAAAATTTAAAAGATACAGTAAGGTATATTTTGAAGAAAATCATTCCTTTTTCTGTGAGATTTTTAATTTCTACTCTTTCTGCATTCTTGCTTTATTAAAGTCTGTTGTTAATGTGATTTATGTTTATGTCTTCAAGTATTATTTAGGTACATAAATAATATATATATCTACTTCAGCTCTTAAAAATTTGGAAATTGCATACTTAGAGTATCTTACATATTATTTTTTTACAGTTCATCATTGTTCTAAAAAGTTACATTATTTTCTGTAACTATAATACCCCCTTTTTCTTTTAGTTCTTATTCAATAAAGCACTTAAATAGATTCAATGCCCCTTGACTGCTCACTTGCCATTTTTCTCTTCTTGGATGATATATGTTTTCTAAGAATTTTTTCAAAATGAACTTACAGTTCAAATGAACTTCCTAGGAACTCTGGTTTCTTGTAAGTTCAAAAATATTGCTCCCTTGTCCCTGTTTCATTCATGTTTGAATGGTAGTTTGGCTATCTATAAATTTATTAGGTCACACTTTCTTTCCTTGAAGATTATATAGGTGGTTTTTCACAATCATTATAACATTGAGTATTGCTGTGGAAAGTTGAAGGTCAGCCTATTTTTTCACCTGAGAGATGAATCAAAAAATTTTTTTTCTAGCTGCCCAAAGCATTCATATATATATGATATATATATATATATCATACATATTTCATATATTATGAAACTTGAAATTCAGTTAACTTACCAGAGTTTATCTTATAGTAGATAATTTTAAGTCAACTGCTCCTAGAATAAAGCATTTTCTTTAATGAAGTATATTGAAGTGTTCTCTTATATGTGAAAGGTTTTTCTATTAACTAAATCTCTAAATGTTGTTTCCATTATTTTGATTGGACCAATTAAGAGATATTAGTTAAGAGTGTATTGGATCTTGCTTAGAAAATCACTATTTTAGTTTTCTTTGTATTTTGTTCAATTTTTTTGTTTATCCTCTTTTTATTTTGCCCAGCTTTTAGTCGTCTTCTCTGTTTTTCTCCTCTGTGATTTTAACAATGTATATTACATTTGTTCTGTTTCCACTTAGCCTTTATTTCTATGAAACATCTAAAAATTTTCATTTTTGATGAAAATGAAAATTAACATTTTATTTTCATTTTACCTTTATTTTTCTCTCGGAAAATATCTATTGCTCTTGTGTAACTAAGATGATGACTTCAATAGTTTTATAATTAACCATGATCTTTTTGTGATGACTTTTAGCAGTTCCACAGCAACATTTTTGTGATGAATATTTGGCAAGTTTTCTTTTTCTTCATTTTTTGGTTCTATTTCCTTATATGCCTTGTTTACATCAAATTTGTTACTTTTGAATTCTTTCTCTTTTTTGAATCCAATGATTCATCATGGGGTGGAATCTAGGTTTGTGTTCCTGGAATTTCCCCCATATGTTAGAGTTATTTGAGTATGAATTGATATCTCTCCAGTCAGTCAAGTTTAGCACCAGAAGGCTGCTGACAACACAGAATATCTCTGCTCCCCTTTGCTGAAACATAATATTCCTTTCTAGACACAAAAACAGCCCATATGTTCCTTCCTGTAGCCCCTGACCATCAAGCTACCAACCCAGCAAAATCACACAGCGTCTTTGCACTGCTTTCCATCATCAAAGATGAAAATTGTTGCTTTACACTTCAGAGTGTGCTATTTACTTGATGAAATGTGCTATGGAAGCTTTTTTAAGATCTGTAGCTTTGGATATGCTGATCTGCATTTTTCTGCACACATTATTTGACCTCCAAAAGCTTTTGGAAATAACCTCACCTGTTTTGGGATTCAGAGTTTTAGATACTTTTGGGTTTTTTGAATTTGATGTTTTATTTTTGTTTCTCATTTTGCTGTTTTCTTTTGGGTGATTGCCAAGAGAATATAATAATAAATGCAATTTTAAAATGGATGTTTTCCCAGTATTTAAGAGTAAGAAAACAAGTTTATTAGTCAATGTAGTCTTTTTCTTATCAGACATAAACCAACATTATAATTATATATTTGTAAATCTAGGCTTGGCTTATAATATAGTGATTTAATTGCTAGAAAATGATGCAGTTCAATGTTCTTCCTATTTTTTTCTATTCTAACTCATATTATTTAATTTGTCTTCATTCATCATTTTCGTTTATCACTTTCTTATTCTGTACATACTCTACTTCCATTTTTTCCACTATATATTCCTTTATTTTACAGACTGCCTCTAAATTCCCTAGTTTACATTTTTCTTTCTGTCTTTATTTGTTACATAGTTTCATCAGGGCAGCCTAATTCTTCCATCTCTTATAAGTGACAGACAAAAACAATTAGCTCATAAAAGAAATGGAATCAAACTGTGTTATCTTTTTTTATTTTTTTAAACTTTGTTATTTCTTTAATTTATTCCTGCACACAGATGCACCGATCATACACACATTCACAATTTCTTCAAGTAAACTTCCTGTTTATTTCTTCACACCTTGATTCCACAAAGTACATACAATTCTCACATAATTCCCTTCCTTCCCCTGTTTAATTCAACGGAGTTGTGGATTAAGGTCAAATCTAGGCATTTTCCCTATCAAAATAAAATGGACGTCAAATATAAAGATATTGGTGAATAGGTTAAATTTATTTTGCTTGCTGTAGGTTCTTTTTTAGTACTGTTGCCCAATTTTTATTAAATTAAGAAAAAAACATCTCAGACTTTCTTTTCATTTACAGATTTGAAATTATCTCATATTTTTGTTGTTAGTTTTATTTCTTGACGGAATAATGAATCTCTTAAAAAATGCGTCAGTAATGAATTCTAAATTCATCATTGAATCTCAATTGTGATAATGTTTTATCTTATACTTAAAAAGTGGAAGTTAAGCCCCAGATTCCTTTAATAGTTAGGTTATATTTTAGGTTATATTGGTTATGATTTTATGATATTTCAGATAGATATATAGTTGCCTTTGGAAAAAATACACTTTTACAAAGTACATAATGTTTGAGAATGGTTTTGATACTAGTTTTTATGTCTTGGAATTTCAGAAAAGGGGTTGTAGGGCAAAGCAAGGGACAAGACTAAGATTTCTAATTTTGAAGAATGTATCCAGTTTTCCTTTAGGAAGAATATAAAGAATGATTGTAGTGCAACTTCTGAGCCACTTATGCTCAAGATATTGTTACATCTAAAATGTCAGTAGACTGAAGAATGCTGACCAGAGGGAAATGTAGCAACAACCTAGAAACCAGGCAAAAATCTATTTGGAAAAGAACTCAACTAAATGTTATCTCTGAACTCAAAGAGAAAAAATATCACAACCATAGAATAAAATAATAGAGCAAAACTTTTAGAAAAATGTAAGATGTACATGAAAAAGTAACTCAAAGATTAATCTGATGGATTCCATTCTTTTTATGATACACATTTCAGGAAATTGTTCAGGGAAATTCTGCTTGCATATTAATTGTAGTGATTATGAGTATAATTTTATATTAGGGAATTATTAAGATTGATCTATAAAATATGAGCTTTTAGCTGTTAAAATTTAATTCCAAAATCATAAATACTGTAAGTGGCTAACTTTCATATTTTAATGAGCAATGTTATTTTCTAGGTTAAAACACTGTGCTAACCCAATTTATAAGAACAAATTAAGTAGAGTAGGCTGTTGTAATAAAACAAAGAGAGTCAAAATACATAATGATTCACATAAAATGAAATTTCATTTCTTGCTCATAAGCCAGTTCAGGTCAGGTTCTTATAGGTCAGATTTTTATGCTGTTGAAAGAACATCAGTTGTCACCCAGCCGAGCCTGCAGAGGACAGAAATTGTGAGAGGAATCCATCAGAATAATTGTCACTTAGAAGATGTAAAACACAATTAATCCGTTCTATAAAAAGAAACAGAGGACAGTCATACTTAACTCCATGCTGATTGAAGTCCTGTCATAAAGCAGATGCTTGAGTTATCTTGACAACAGGATATAAAAGAGCATATTAAGTCAAATATTTTCCATGAGAGAGGAGAGTTGTTGAATTTCTAACAGTTCAGGCCTCTAGTGAATGTATAATATATTTTTTTAATTTTAAAATTAAAGTTCTTTAAATGGAACGTTTGGACACCTTTTTGAGTTTTGAAATTTTAACAAGATGTTTTCAAAAGAAGAGACATTTCTCTACATTAATCCTTGCTTCTACTAAAATGAAGCTTACAAAGGTCAGAAGCAGATGGAGCCTTCCTGCCCCTCCTTTTACTGTCATACCTATGGAACAGCAGGGTCCTCCAAACGAAAGGGCAGGAGTGATGTTCCCTATAATGAATAGTGCTATTTTGTTACTTGACCTTCAAGACAGCCTGAAAGTTTCAAGTCAGAGATCAGTGTGGGAAAGCAAATTGATGAGCGGGAACACTGTAATCTTAGCTGATAACTCTTTAAAAGGTAACCAAAGCTATTTCTTTTGCTCCCTGGATAACGGTAAACTTTTCAAAGAACTTAAAAAAAATCTGCTGGAGCATGAGGAAAAGTGAATATTTTGAATGGCCTTTTCAAGACCATGAGTCATGTTAAGAATCTCAAGACAATCATTCTTCACAAATGGCTGTTAAAAATACTGAAAATACCCAAAACTAGAAATGAGAGTAATATAAGATTGCTTGTAAACAAGAGTTTTGAAGGCTTGGAGGAACTTCCAAGAGAAGTTCAGAAAGAAAAAAGAAATAATTGAGAGTGAAAAAAATATAGCAGAAAACCATATAAGATAGTACCTAAGCTAGATTTTAATTAGTGGAATTTGGGACTGGTGTCAGAGGGCACATTATCAGATACAGATGTTAGGAAAACACATGGTTTGTTTCTCTCTCTAATTGTACTCAGTTCCCCTCTTTTATAATCCCTTCCACTATTTCTTATATTCCACATATGAATGAAGCCATATGATGTACTTTTCATCTGTGTTTTCATAAACAAGTAGCCCCATGTCTTGCTTATTTACTATTTAAGCAATTTACTTTCACTCTTTTAAATGGTAAAGCCCAATTGTATGGTAGGAATTCAGCATGTTATTTTAACTGCATTAGTGCTTTTATTATTTTTATCAGGATAATTAAAGCATTAGTTAACGTTCTTGTTGCACAGTTTCTTAGGACTTTAGTTGGTCTGCTTCACACCTATTTCTCCATATGTATATTGATAATTTCTATGTGCAGATTCTCATCATGCTGTTTTATTAAAAATACATACATTGCATTATTGCAGATTGTAAGTAATAAAGCAATTAAGTAGGACTTGGAAGGGGGCCTATAATTGGTTGACTCCTAGTACAATAGTTGATTATGACTGACATTATATATAGTAAAATCAGAAAGAGTATATTAAACATCATTGATCATAAATTTTCATTTTTTTGCGCAGTAAAAAATTTCTGTGACAAAATCAATACAGGAAAACACAGTAAAATATGAAATTAAAGTCTATTTCTTTTCTGTTATATTCTTATGACTTTTTCAATATAAACTCTTGATTCTTGACAATCAAGTTCTCGTGTAGCTATGAAAGGGGAAGTTTGTGCTTAAAGCATATGATAGCCTACCCAGTTTAAAAACTATAGTTATATATTAACACTATGCCTCATAGCACACACAGGAATAATTTTGTACTGCAGTAAACTCTACAGAATGTTGCATGCATTCTTTCATTGTACTTACAGATACTAGCATTGGCTTTTATTTAAACTGAGATGTCAACAATAAGCACAAGAGATAGAGGAAAATTGTAATTATGAAGGATAACAAAATAAATATCTGTACAAAAGTCACTGGATTTGCTGATCTGGGTACCTAGAAAACTATTCTGAGTAAGGGGAAAGCTAACAGGGAACTGAACACAGTTTGAAAATTCTTTTCCATCTATCACAACCTAACAGCAACATTTAAATGACAAAATTGGGCAAACTTGGTTGCTATAACAAGCTCTGCAGTGGCAGAGCTGAGAATGCAACATTCACTCATTTTTTGAAACAGTGTTCTGACAAAAATGATCTGAACTCAATTTATTTCTTACCTGAAAAAGACTTTTAAAAGTTGAAAAGGAATGATACCAATTTTATAGGATTTCAGTATCCACAGAAATCTGTAGCTTCTTTTGTCAACATAGGGTCTCCCTTCCGCTCTTGATAAAAAACAAAAAACAAACAAAAAATAAAATACAATACAATACAATACAATAAAATAAAATAAAATAAAATAAAATCAAAAACTGGTCAGTTATTTTGCTCCAGAACAGTCAACTGTTTAAACCTTGTTCTTTTAGGTCTTGGAGTTTTTTTTTTCCTTCTTCTAGTTCATGTGTTTAAAATTGAAATTTAGATTTGGAGAAGGGCTGATTAGTTATCTACTCTAGTGATACACTGAGTGCTGAGAATATAGAACTGAACTGGTGGTTATAAAGACATAATTATCAGAGTTTTGCTTCTGTAGAGTGAATAATGCTTAAAAATTTAATTTAATCCCATTAGATTTAGAAGATTTACCGTGGAAGCCAGAATGATTCAGAGCCTTTATTATTAATATTACTTTTCTTTGATCTGATTACTATTTAACTTATAATTCAAGTATATAAATTAAAAGCTCTAGTATTGTATCCATGAAAATTAATAGACGGAAATCTCATTTAGAACAGAGTCGAGAAGCCCTGCAAAGGGGACATTTAGGATTGAACTTTCCATCTCAGCTTATACTTCACACACATTTCTGGGCAGGGAGAGGTTCACAGTACCCCACAAGGGGAAAGAAATATTTTCTCCTTGCCCAGGGGCAGCCTAGCCACTGAGACACTGCCACAGCTCTGCTAATGAGAAACCATTGCCACACTGAACTCTAGCTTTCCTCCAGTAGAATTTGTTCAAAACAACCTCTCCCAACTTCCTCCTTTTTCTCTATAAAGTTCTTTTACTTTCTTCTTTAGAATTGCCTATGATTCGCCATAGTTTGCATGTCCTGAACTGTAATCCCTCTGCTATCCCCAAATAAACTCAGTTTGCTGATAAATAACTATTTTATTTTTAAGGGTAGTGTCTCTACCTAGTTTTACCAGTAACTAATTGGGCAGACATAGGTTCTTATGCATAAAATGAGTATTTTAAAATTCAAGTTTTAAATTATCCATTTCTATTATTTCATGAAAGAGTTTTTAGATTGTCTCCTCTTCTCTCATTTTAACAGTGAAGATACAAGTTATAATAGATCCTATTTAAGATCTCATAAACCTACACTTTCATTTAGGGCTATTATTCTCTATTTCTATCCTAGGAATCCTTAGATTGATATCTTTAGTTATAGTAGTTGAACCTAGTAAAATATATGCCCCAGGAAACATTTGAAACTCCAAAAAACTGGTAATATAAACATTCCTTGAGGAAAGGGATGAGAAACTAGAAGTGGATCCTCTCTACAGAAAGTAGCATTAAAATAATCCAAAAAATTAGCATTACAATAGGTTTAATGCAGCAGTAGTGGTGAGTATTCTTCATGTATTCAAGACAATTTTTACTTTATTTGCAACAATTAGGACTACTGGCAAACTATACACATAGAATTTATTTGAGCTTTTGAATAAAGAGTAGATTTAAGATTAAGGCCAAATCTGACAACTGAAAATGTGCATGTATATTTTCAAAATTTAACATTATTCCAAATATTAAAATGTTTAATGGGAAATCAAATCCCATAAAGCATATTTAAACACAAAGATGTATGTAGAGAATTAAATGCATTGTAAAAATATGCATAACTTCTTTTACATTGATAGGTGTATGTATGCACATTGCTCAAGTATTAAAGAGACTTCTCTCTTGTATCTAGTTTGTACAAATAAAATTTCAAAGTGCTTTTTACATTGGAATACATTCACATACCATAAAATGTAACAGATTAGGGAAATTTATGCTTTATTCTATCAATTTAAATATTTTATGATTCATGTTTGAATATTTAGTCTTCAGTGCCGTGACATGACATTTTGCTAGTGAATTAATGTAGTACTTTCTAAACATTTATTTTGCTGGTGGGAGATATGAAAGGAAGACAATGCTTAGTATGTACATTTCTTAGAAACCTTGATTTTTATCTCTAGACTGATTAGCAATAGCAATTGACATAACTAATCACAAACTAGACTAAAATGAATATTGATAAAGCACTGTTCAATTAATTCAAGTGACTGAAAATGAAGCAATGACACAATAACTTGTTTCTAACAGGGTAGGGAAAATACACTAGCAATTCAGAAAATTGCCTTTTTTTTTTGCACAAAATGAGCTTACATTTTGGAGCTTATTGATCTTACATGATTTTTAAAATCATTTTTAAAAAGTAATTTTATAAGGAATCAGGATTGTTTTTGTGTATTACTATTAGTTATGCGGTTGCATGGATAACCTTAAGATTTTGAAAATTCTACATTGAATCTGTCACTACAGAAGCATTTGTTTTTCATTTTGTGTAGGAACTTTGATTTTTTTTTACCAAGAGATATATTTTTGATTGACAAAATTCATTACAGAATAGAAAACTGAACAAAATTTTAGCTTAATTCATCACAATTGTCATCGGAAGAATAAAAGAACCTCTAAATTGAGTTCTTTCATAGACAAATAGCTTTATTTGTTGCTTACACTTATGTACATACTGTTATTCCTGCATAAAAATGCCTCTTTCTCCTGACTTAAAAGAATACTTCTACTCTTATTCTACTCATATTTGACCAAATGATCCCTTCTGAGGTAGTATTTTTTCACCTTTCTCAAAAAAGATCAATACTCATAATTTCATGAACTTATTTAAACTCGTGTGTTGCTTTAATCATTTGTGTATGTATTATCTCCAGTAGGCTATGAATCCTGAAAGGTTGGCACTTTATTTATTTTTTTAAACTTCACTAAATAGAAACAGTGACTGGCATATAATAAACATTTTATAATAGTTGTAGCAACCTGCCTATGTAGATTATTAAGATAAAAAGGGCAAAATAACCAACATCATCACTGTATTGATTTAGCTTGATTTTTTTCCGTCATTTCAGTGAAACTAATTGTGTAACATTCTTTATACCTTCCTTCCCGCAGCATCCTTTTCTTGTCTTCTGCACTAAAAAGTACAAAGTGGAGGGGTTTTATTAATAATTGTGGCAAAGTTACAATGGTCATGTTCTACTGTACTGACAGTTCCATCTCTAATCTTAAACCCAACTTTTGTTTTGTTTCCAACTGTTTCCTGGCTAAGGCTACGCAAAGATAGTCTTCCTGTTTAAATTCAGGTTGTACTGTTTCTTCAATTTCAAATACCTGCCATCTGTGGAGGCCGAGAAAAATTAAAGCCATTCCACCTTAAGTTTAGCATTAGCACAAGTACAGCCATCTTAGCCCCTGTGAATAAGAGCTGAACTTTACAGGAAAAAATACAGAATGTCCTTGGCAGGGAATCCCATATCAGAAAGACACCAGAGCTCAGAATGCCCTTGGCAGAGAAACCCATATCAGGTCTTAAGAAACTTCCCCACCCTTCCCCCCATATTGGAATGAAAAAAAATTCCTCCACCCCTTCTGAAAATCCCCTAGACCAGCCCATAAAAAAACCCAGCTGTAACCCACTTCAGGGTCCCAGCCCCTGCTCTGCTGCGTGGAGTATACTTGGACCCAAGCTCAAGCTTGTAAATAAACCCTTGTGTGCTTGCATCGGTGTCAGCTCCTTGGTGGTTTCTCAGATTTGCAGTCTTGGGCACAACACCATCTTAATCTGTATAAAATGTAATAAACATTTGAACAATTTTAGTAACCAAACTCCCCCCAGTATGCTACCTTGTGATTGCTGTTTTGAAAGAGAAATAGGCTACCTGATTAAATAATAGTCAGGACTGGAATTCCCTTGAAGGAGGATTTATGATCATAAAGCAAGGAAACACAGCTACCAGTAATTTGACTGCAAAATAAAATGCATTTGATTACAATGCCACAATATAAAGGAGAACTTGACTAGAAAATTTGGAGAACTTTGTGGAGGCCAAGAAAATTAAGGCCATTCCACCTTAAGTTCATCTTTAGCACAAGTATAGCCATCTCAGGCCCCTGTGAATAACAGCTGAACTTTACCTTCAGTTACAGGAAAAAACCACGCCCTTAAAAGCCCCATATCAGAATAAGAACAGAGCTTAACACCCTTGAAAGCCCCATATCAGAATGTAAACTGAGCTTAAGAAATTCCTCCACCCCTTCTGGAAATCCCCTAGACCAGCCCATAAAAACCCAGCTGGAACCTACCTCAGGGTCCAAGTCCCTGCTCCTCTGTGGCTGTGTCCCTATACTTGGACCCAAGCTCCAGCTTGTTAATAAACCCTCCTGTACTTGCATCAGTGTCGGTTCCTTGGTGGTTTCTCGGATTTGCAATCTTGGGCACAACAAACTTATTATTATTTTTTTTTTTTGTTAAAGTTCAATTTACCAACATATAGTATAACACCCAGTGCTCATCCCATCAAGTGCCCTCCTCAGTGCCTATTGCCCAGTTTCCCCATCCCCCTACCCGCCTCCCCTTCAGTGGAAGGGGGGGAAACTATCCTTTGTTTGTTTCCCAGAGTTAGGATGGTTTGTCTCCCTCTCCAGTTTTTCCCACTCATTTTCCCTCCTATCCCTTATAATCCCTTTCTGTATTTCTTATGTTCCTCCTATGAGTGTAAACATATGATGATGGTCCTTCTCCGACTGACTTACCTGGATGGAACTGGAGGGTATTGTGCTGAGTAACTCAATCGGAGATGGAGAACGTAATTCTAATCTCAGTTCTTCCCATTTTATGATCCTAAATAAATCAAATCCTCTTTACTTCATTGGGTGACATTGGCCTAATAGTAAGATGAATGGGTGGATTTTATTAGACTCACTTCTGACTCTAAAATACCATTGTATAAATCAGTTAATTTGCATCAGTAAACTTGCTTGTGTACTTGCCACTTTTAAAACATAGTAGGTAAGGCAGATATGGACACAGTTAACATTTTTAAAATAAATATATATACTATGTACATAGCACATACTTGAAACTGAGTGGTTCTGATATTACACAGTGTGTGACTGCTAAGTCATTTTTGCAGTAACAATAAGAAGATAATAAAATGTCTAAATTTCTATAGGCTTAAAAATGTGTTTATAGGGGTTATTTAATATGAACCTCTATCAAAAATTGAAGTCAAAATAGGCATTGTTATCCACATGTTAATAATAAAGAAATTGAGATCAGACTTGCTCAAAGGCTTCTAGTTTAAGCAGCATTTTAATTGCAATTACAAGCATGAAAATATATGTTACCACTTTAAACTTTTCTGTCTTTTATTGTTTTAATCCAGCTATCACCAAAAATAATATGGCTAATATCAATAATAAATCTACATATAGTTACTTTAATACTTTTATCAATGTAATACATTTGTTTGGATATCAAGTGTTGTACATTAAGGTGGTTTCTATTAAAGGCTAAAAATTCAAGTTCTTCCCTTTTTCTTACATAGAGCTTTGGAGTTCTGTCATAGCTTGCAGTTGATTTGTTTTTGATTTTGGTTTTTCATTTCCATTATCCAAGAAAAGTTTGTATACAATAAGAGTAGAATTACTCTTCTCTCTGTGTGTGTGTGTATTTAAATTTAAATTTGACAATATCACCAAAACCTACAAGAAAATATTAGGTGAAACACCAAATATTTTCTAAGTCTAATGTTCTTTGGGTGGAATACTTGGTAGAGTTCTGATTTACTTTTGTATATGTGGCCATGGACCTGCCAATCACAAAACAGTGATAGCACAGAAATAAATGAACTGTAAATACACTGTTAAACAGGCATTCTGATATCCAACTGAATAAACTCAATCACATTTCAGTAGACAGACTGAGTCATATATCACAACAGATGGATGCACAAAGGTGATCATGGCGATGATTTAAGAATAAAAGACTCAATGTAATTGGAATTATTTTGGAGTAAGTTCCAGAGCATGAGCAAAAATGCACATCTATAAATGCTGGTTCTTGCATAAATACTATGTAAAACTATTGAAAGTTTTCATGCTATTCAGTTGTATGATATATATCTACCAATATAAACAATATTTCATCATTCAAAACTTACAGGACTTTTAAGGCATTATATAGATAGGTTTTTATCAGTGGGAGCAATGGACAAATAACCCAGTTCAATTGCTGATAATACAAAATTGGCAAATATGAATAATTAAAGGTTATACAATTATTTGTCATATGTAATTATTGACACTGCTAAAGTTTTCTAGTACACAAAAATTTAGTTGGAACACAAGCATATTTTTATAAAAAGGATGTTCAGTCATGGTAGAAATTAGTACATTGATCAAATTCAGAAACTATTCCTTAACCATATCTCAGTTACTGTTGTATATACTTATTTATTCAGTAGACTTAAAGAGCTGGTGCTATTGATTCATCTACTTATATCTAAAGCGTTTTTACTATAAAGAGATGGGAAACACATTCATGCTTTAGTAAATGCTTAAAATAAGCTCTTTATTACTTTAGTCCTCTGTAACTTTAGGATTATAACTTGGAGATTCTCCTGTGTGTTAAACAACATATCTTCCATCTCTTCAATTTTAATAAAAATATGTTTAGTTTTATATCCGGAATGGCAAGGATTGGTTTCCCAGATGACAGCCTGATAAACTCCACAAATATACTCCCTAGTAAAACAAGGAGAGCTGGTGAAGACTACTAAAGATAACCATTTAAATAATCCCTGGAAATTGTTCTAAGGGAAAAAAGCAAATAAAGACACATTTAGGACACCTGGGTGGCTCAGTGGTTGAGTGTCTGCCTTGGCTCAGGTCATGATCCTGGGGTCCCAGGATCAAGTTTGACATCAGGTTCGCTGCAAGGAGCCTGCTTCTCCCTCTGCCTCTCTCTGTGTCTCTCGTGAATAAATAAATAAATAAACAAACAAACAAACAAACAAACAAATATCTTTTTTTAAAAAAAGATTTATATTTGTATTTATTCATGAGAGACACATAGAGAGGCAGAGATGGTAGAGACACAGGCAGAGGAAGGAGAAGCAAGCTCCTTGCAGGGAGCCCAATGCGGGACTTGATCCTGGGACTACAGAATCACATCCTGGGCTGAAGGCAGGTGCTCGACTGCTGAACCACCCAGGCGTCCCTAAATAAATAAAATCTTTAAAAAATACATTTATTCAGGGAAACCTACAGATTCTGTGGCATTTGAAACATGACCTGCTCCCTTCATCCTCATGTCTCCCAGCTCAGGAAACCACCTCCATACAGGTGTAGTAAAAAAGATGGGATCTCTCTCCCATTGGGTCCCACTTAAGAGTAACTGTATTTTACTGGAAGGGCAGAAATCAGTATTTATCCTCCTCTCCAATTTTAAGTAGAAGAGATGAGATTTCTGGTGAGTGTAGCCTAGAGTCTGGGGCTTCTTTTCTTCATCCAGGGTCTACCCCTTGGATGGAGATTCTCCCCTAGGTACACAGGCTGAAAGTACAAGGTCCCCAATTGTCTTGTAGTTCAGTTAGAGAGGAAATCATAATACCTGAGGGATCAACCCACCTAGCACATTAAGGAATGACCCAGAGATTTTGCTAGGAGAAATACACAGAGTAGGAGTACCAATAAGGGAGTAAAGAGAGAAAGAAGTAGGGAAAATATTTGAAAAAAGAATGGCTGAACACTACCTTAGTTTTGCTGGAAAATATCTGTGTACATATCCAAGAAGCTCAGTCAACTCAAAGTACTCAAAGTAGCGTAAATGCAAAGAGATCCATGCCCAAACACAGCATAGTTAACACATGCAAAAGAAAGACAGAGTTATAAGAATATTTGCCTAGATTTTTTTTTCTTTGCCTAGATTAATACCACTGATGTACTAATGATCACTTGAATCCTTGCCCATCCAAATTCTCATTCTTAGACTGAACATCACTTATAGTAAAATAATTATAAAATTCTGTTTCCTTTTTTTTTTTTTTTTTTAAATTTTTTTATTTATTTATGATTGTCACAGAGAGAGAGAGAGAGGCAGAGACACAGGCAGAGGGAGAAGCAGGCTCCATGCACCGGGAACCCGATGTGGGATTCGATCCCAGGTCTCCAGGATCGCGCCCTGGGCCAAAGGCAGGCACCAAACCGCTGCGCCACCCAGGGATCCCCCTAAAATTCTGTTTCCTAAGTCTATCACAGTATAAGCAAATCTCTTTATTCTTTAGTATTTTAAAATTAATTTTATATTGACTTTTACTTATATCCCACAGAAAAGCTTTTCAAATCTTTTTCATGCTCCTTGAGCTTCCAGATAAATTCTGCATTTTTTTCTTATTACTTTTATTGTACTCAAAAGGTTGATGTCATATTGCATAAATTCTTCAGTTTATCTGATTCCCAACTCAAAATGTATTTTGTGTATCTTTACTCCTTTAATCTTTTATTCTTACAACAAAGTTTTTCTCTTCTTCATGCCAAAGCTATTTTCTCACTTTATACCTTCAATACTGTTTTATCCAGCTTTTTCATATATTTTACCCTGCCAATTTTCTAATCCTTTTCATTTTTTGCTCCCTTGTTTTCTGAGCCCATTTATTGTGTCTCTTTTCTGTTTTACATATATTTTAGGTGTGCCTTTAAAAAAATATACCTGCAATAACAATGGTTTAAAACAACTGTATGTGTGTGTGTGTATATATATATATATATATATAATCATATATATATATATATATATGATTTTATTTATTCATGAGAGAGAGATGCATGGAGCCTACTTCTCCCTCTGCCTGTGTCTCTGCCTCTCTGTGTCTCTCTGTGTCTCTCATGAGTAAATAAATAAAATCTTTAAAAAAAATTCATTTTCTTACGAATGTCTGGAATTAAGCAAGAGTTTTTCAAGCCTCTATGTTCATTAAACATTTTAATATTAAAAGTCCAGTCAGTGTGGAAGAAGACTACAAAAGGGTATGAATGGTGGAAATCTTGGTTCTGAAGGAATAGTATTTCAACTGCCGACCACATCCTTCCCCTGGGGATTTTAATGTTTCATTTTCCTTCTACATGCAAAATACACCAACCTACCCCAAATCCTAAAACCATCAAATTTTCATCCAATTTTGATATTTAGACAGTCCTGAAGACCAGGATCTTGTCATCTAAACTAGGACCAGATGCAATTAAGATATCTTAGATACACGTACTCCAATACACCATTTCAGGGTTAGTTCTCTCAAAAAGCAAGTTCTAGCACTTCAAAAGGATGAGTCCCACTATGCAAGCACTTGAAAAACAAAACACAAAAACCCAACTCTCTTCCTGCCTGATGCCTACTAATCTCCCATTAGCCAAAACCAGCCACATGGAACATCCTAGACAGGGAGGCGTTATACAAGAGAAGGAGCATCAGGAACTGAGATGATTGGCTATGACTATTGAAATTGTCTACCACATGCTTTCTCTAAATCTTACAATTGCTCTTCCCTCTTCTTTCCTCCTGATTATAAGAATATAAAATTTTGCTTCTGCTTAATATTTGTTTCTTCAGCTCTTTCTTTGAGAACCTTGCATAATCAATCACTACCGAAATTGGACCTTTCAACTAACATAATCCACTAACATCTCACATAAATTATTAATGCTTCTGAACCCTTGAAAGCTTATTGTTTCATACTAGACATATAGGTCTCTCAGGTATCTTACTGAAGCAGCAGAGAAACAATACGTACTCTCTGAACAAACAAGCCAGGAATGAAGTTTTATTTTAAGGTTTTATGATAGTCTTATTTTCTTCTCCTTAAGTAGATATGGTTTACCACATAATGTCCCATTCTGTAGAGAGGCTGTTTTACAAAAATTGATTATTAAACAGTTACTTATATTGATTCTAATTACCTTAGATATTTGTCTCAGTATCATTCATATGTGCACAGTATGAAAAATCATGTGTAAGAGTCAGGTCCAATCATACGTATTTACCCTATTTTTTAACAAAATAAATCCAGAAACATTATTCTAAAATATTTTGTTTTGTGGCCTGATAATTACAATAGAATATGATAATAAG
The DNA here is from genome assembly GCF_048418805.1 of Vulpes vulpes. Classification (NCBI taxonomy): domain Eukaryota; kingdom Metazoa; phylum Chordata; class Mammalia; order Carnivora; family Canidae; genus Vulpes; species Vulpes vulpes. The sequence goes on along the minus strand of NC_132784.1, from coordinate 101,184,314 downwards.
ATGATAGGATATTTTATTCTTTATATTGTTTTTATCCTTACATGTATGGTATTCACATTGTCATTACAATAACATTATAAAATTTCAAGCAATAAACATCACATGAAAGGTTAATTAAAGCATTATATTGGGATATGAGCTCTAAGTGAGAAAGGGGTTTTGTCAGTTTTGTTCCTGGCTTTCATCTTCATTGCCTAGAAGTAGTGCCTGAACTATAGACAGAAGCTCACAACATATTGAATAAATAAATGAATGATACAAGTAGAGAGGAAGTAATGCATGCATATCTTCTAAAATCGTATTAGGAAGAAATGTAAGGATAATATCAGAAAATGTAAAATGTAAAAATCTGTTCCATAGCAAGAGGAAAAAAAGAATCACATTATCTTAAAACAGTGCTAAAATGCATTTGTATAATAAATTTTAGCGAATGTTTATTGGAAAATTCAAGTTTTTCTAGTCTAATTTTGATTAGTCAAATAATTCATTTTCCCTTCTTTTATTTTAATACTCACATGGACAATCATACACAGTTTTCCATGAATTAAGGTATTTCAATCAGAGAGCAGTGAATCCTTTGCCTACTATTCCTTTAATTTTTAAATTTGCTTTGTAATTTATATTTAAGGTTGATTAATTTGGATGAATGTCATTTTGCAAAAAAGAATAAATAATGTTTCTGTTTTCCTAATTGTCATTTCTGAGAACTCTCAAAATATTTTAACCATATGGTTATAATATCTCATAGTATACATTGATAAAACAAAATTAATTTTCATTTTTAGAACTTTGAATTCCATTATAGTTAATATAGAGTGTTATAGTAATTTCAGGTGTGCAATATAGTGATTCAACAATTCTATACATTACTCAGTGCTCATCATGATTAATGTGGTCTTACCGCTTTCATCTATTTCACCCATCCCTCCACCCACCTTCCCTCTAGTAACCATCAGTTTGTTCTCCACAGTTAAGAGTCTATTTTTTGCTTTGTCTCTCTTTTTTCCTTTGTTCATTTGCTTTGTTTCTTGCATTCTACATATGAATGAATTCACGTGGTATATGTCTTTCTCTGAGTCACTTATTTCATTATACTCTCCAGATCTACCTATGTTGTTGCAAATGGTAAGATTTCATTCTTTTCTATGACTGAATAATATTCCATTTTATATTCATATATGTGTAGATAGATATGTAGATACACACATACATGCCCCCTCTCCTTTATCCTTTCATACATCCATGGATACTTGGGCTGCTTCTGTAATTTGGTAATTGTAAATAATTTTGTAAGACAGGGGTGAGTATATCTATTCAAATTAGTGTTTTTGTATTCTTTCTATAATTTCTTTCAGTAATTCTGTAATTTCTTTTTTGTATTCTTTCTGTAATTTCTTTCAGTAATTCATTAGTGGAATTACTGGACTATACAGTAGTTCTATTTTTAATTTTTTGAGAAATCTCCATACTGTTTTCCACAGTGGCATTCCCACCAACAATACATGAGGGTTCCTTTTTCTCTACATCCTTACCAATGCCTGCTTCTAGTGCTTTTGATTTTAGCCATTCTGACAGGTATGAGGTGCTATCTCATTGTAGTTTTGATTTGCATTTCCCTGATGATGAGTGATGTTGAGCATCTTTTCATGCATCTGTTGGCCATCTGTGTGTCTTCTTTGGAGAAATCTCTGTTCATGTCTTCTGCCCACTTTTACATTGGATTATTTGGAGGTTTTGGGTGTTGAGTTGTATAAGTTCTTTATATATTTTCCATACTGTTTATTAGATGTCATTTCCAAATATTTTCTCCCATGCAGTAGGTTGTCTCTTTGTTTTGATGATTGTTTCTCTTGCTGTGCAGAAGCTTTTCATTTTTAATGAAGTCCCAGCAGTTTATTTTTTTGTTTTTATTTCCCTTGTCTCAGGAGATACATCTAAAAAGATGTTGCTGTGGCCTTCATCAGAGAAATTACTACCTGTGTTGTCTTTTAGGATTTTTTATGTTTTCAAGTCACATTTAGGTCTAATCCATTTTAAGTTTCTTTTTGTGTGTGGTGTAAGAAACAGTCCAGTTTCATTCTTTTGCATATAGCTGTCCAAGTTTTCCAACACTAGTGGTTGAAGAGACTTTTTCATTGCATATTCTTGCCTCTTTCATTAAAAATTAATTGATGATATAATCTTGGGTTTATTTATAATTCTCTATTGTGTACCACTGATCTCAGTGCCTTTTTCTTTTTTTTGCCAGTACTACCTGTTTTGACTATTACACCTTTGTAGTATATCTTGAAATCTATAAAGAAGAGGTGGTATGTGTGTGTATGTCTATATTTATACATTTATATTTATCTACACACACATATATTTTATTTTATTTTAATTTTTTAAAGTTTTTTTTTTTAATTTTTATTTATTTATGATAGTCACAGAGAGAGAGAGAGAGAGAGAGAGAGAGAAAGGGAGAGAGGCAGAGGCATAGGCAGAGGGAGAAGCAGGCTCCATGCACCGGGAGCCCGACGTGGGATTCGATCCCGGGTCTCCAGGATCGCGCCCTGGGCCAAAGGCAGGCGCTAAACCACTGCGCCACCCAGGGATCCCACATATATTTTATTATATTATCTATCTACACACATATATATATGTGTATATATATAACGGAATATTACCCAGCCATAGAAAAGAATGCAATCTTGCCATTTGCAACAACATAGGTGGATCAGAGAAAGACATATGCCACATGAATTCACTTATATGTAGAATTCAGGAAACAAAACAAATGAACAAAGGAAAAAAAGAGAGACAAATCAAAAAACAGACTCTTAACTGTGGAGAACAAACTGATGGTTACCAGAGGGAAGGTGGGTGGAGGGATGGGTGAAATAGGTGATGGGGGTAAGAGCACACTTATCATGATGAGCACTGAGTAATGTATAGAATTGTTGAATCACTATTTTGCACACCTGAAATTACTATAACATTCTATATTAACTATACAAGAATTAAAAACAAGAAATGGTGAGTTATATTTTTTGTTTCATTTTGTTTTTAGAGAGAGTATGTGTGCCAATAGGGGCAGGGTCAAAGGGAGAGGGAGAGAGAGAATCTTAAGCAGGCTCCACTCCCAGTGTGGAGCCCAATGAAAGGCTCAATCTCATGACCCTAAGATCATGACCTAAGCCAAAATCACATTTCTGATGCTTAAGTGACTGAGTCACCTGGTGCCCCCTACGTTTCTATTTTTATTTATTTTTTATTTTTTAAAGATTTTATTTATTTATTCATGAGAGACACATGAGAGACACAGAGACACAGACGCAGAGGGAGAAGCAGGCTCCATGCAGGGAGCCTGACGTGGGACTCAACCCCGGGTTTCCAGGATCACGCCCTGGGCTGAAGGCAGGTGCTAAACCTCTGAGTCACCCAGGATGCCCACATTTCTATTTTTAAAGAGATGTTATATTGACATAACTAAAATATCATTCAATATGAAATTAATTTTTTGATCAGTATACATTTGATCACCAGTTTTCATGACTCAATGCAACTCAGATTTTCCCCTCTTTTTTTTTTCTTTTTTAAAAAAAATTCACATAGCTGAATATATGTGTCAGAAATGAATTAGGTTTTATGGCAGTGAGTACTGAATCCCTAGCTTGAGACCTAAGTCTCTTTATTCTTTGATTAATAACAGTACAGAAAGTGAAGTAAGTGCTCCTAGGCTAGTCAGTAACTCTAACATGTCAAGAAAGTGAGACAATTTAAAAAATAACAATAACAAAGCAAACAAAATTGACTCTGACACTTGGCTTCTGACAGGTGGCAGCTTGCATCTGACTGTGAACATCTAGGAAACACAAATAAACACAAATAATCTTCAGGAAATATTAGCAAAGATAGAAGAACATTCTTCAGTAAAAAAAAATTAAATATGTCCATGTTCTGGGTAACATGGGTGCCTATTGCTGCTTCTCCCCTTCCTTTTTCATTTTTATACCTAATAACTAAAAGCAAAGTTCCACAATAATCTAATTGTCTTTCTGAATCATCCAATTGATAAAAATCAATCAATCATCCAATTGAGAACAGACTCTTACTTACATTATACCACCCCTAAACCACCCCTAAATCACCACATTATAAAAAAAAAAAGGCTTTTAAGTATATACTACAGACTTCCAGAGACAAAGATGTCTCTTTCCCTTACTGTTTCAAGGTAACAAACTTTCTTTGGCAATATGTATGATACTGCTAGACCTTAACTTGTAGCTTTTACAGGTAAGAGACTTTGTTGGATACCACTTTTTTAATTTTCAGGCTCTTAGCTTATTATTCTTCCTTTTTTCTCAATATAATAAGAATGCTGCTGTAATTTCATACTTCATGCCACCAATCCTATATGCTAAACTGGAAGAAAAAAAATGAACCCACAATTCTTATTTTTTTCTTTTAAATTGTCTTCTTATAAGGTTAAGTAAAATGTTTTCCAAGATATCCCATATAGGTTTTCCTTTATGCATTATTGACCACTAAGAAATCAACTTTGTTTGGAAAGGAAATTGGAAAAATAAGTATAGAATAAAAAGAAATGGCAACATTGTGGGTTTTTTGTTTGTTTGTTTATTTTTTATTTAGCAGGGTACAGTATACTTTATTGATGGTACATGATAAGGTAGGGCTCCCAAGCTCCTCCCCTTCCTCGGGTTCTGGGATGGAAATTGGAGGCCAGGAGATTCCCAATGTGTTGGGGGATTCATTTGGGGCAAGGACTCCCACCTCAGCTGAGGGCCTCTCTCTTCCTCCTGTTCTTGCTGGGGCTGGTGGTCCAGGATGCTCTTACTCCTTGGAGGCCATGTGGACCATGAGGTCCACCACCTGGTTGCTGTAGCTGAATTCATTGTCATACCAGGAAATGAGCTTGACCAAGTGGTTATTGAGGACAATGCCAGCCCCGGTGTCAAAGGTGGAAGAGTGGGTGTCATTTTTGAAGTTGCAGGAGACAACCTGGTCCTCAGTGTAACCCAGGATGCCCTTGAGGGGGCCCTCTGATGCCTGCTTCACCACCTTCTTGATGTCATCATATTTGGCAGCTTTCTCTAGGTGGCAGGTCAGATCCACAACTGACACGTTGGGGGTGGGGATATGGAAGGCCATGCCAGTGAGCTTCCCGTTTCAGCTCAGGGATGACCTTGCCCACAGCCTTGGTGGCGCCAGTGGAAGCAGGATGATGTTCTGGACCATCCCCTCAGCTGTCATGCCACAGCTTCCCAGAGGGGCTGTCCACGGTCTTCTGGGTGGCAGAGATGGCACGGATGTTGGTCCTGAAGCCCTCCATGATGCTGAAGTGGTCATGGGTGACTTTGGCCAGAGGAGCCAAGCAGTTGGTGGTGCAGGAGGCATTGCTGACAACCTTGAGGGAGTTGTCATACTTCTCATGGTTCACGCCCATCACAAACATGGGGGCATCAGCAGAAGAAGCAAAGATGATGACCCTCTTGGCCTCACCCTTCAGGTGAGCCCCAGCCTTCTCCATAGTGGTGAAGACCCCAGTGGACTCCACAACATACTCAGCACCAGCATCACCCCATTTGATGTTGGTGGGATCTCACTGCTGGAAGATGGAGATGGACTTCCATTGATGACAAGTTTCCCATTCTCAGCCTTGACCGTGCCGTGGAATTTGCCGTGGGTAGAATCATACTGGAACATGTACACCATGTAGTTGAGGTCAAAGAAGGGGTCATTGATGGCAACAATATCCACTTTGCCAGAGTTAAAAGCGGCCCTGGTGACCACGCGCCAAATACGGCCAAATCCGTTCACTCCAACCTTCACCATTGTGTCTCAGGGACACGGCTTGCACTGCACCAGAAGATGCGGCAGTTGGTCGAACAGGGCGGAGCAGAGAGACTCAATATTGTGTTTTGATTAGACAGATAGTGATTTGTCCTTTAAGAAAGAATAATTATTTGCAACTGATTCACTACATTAGAATCACTTCACCTTGATAAAAAAATCAATAGTAATAGAAATATTTTTATCAAACTTAAGAAAGAGGATAATGATAAAATCTTCATGCAGCATCAAAGAGGAGAATGTGGAAAAAGGAATCAATGATTTTCACTGTTTTGAGGGTTCACATCGGTAGACATACCTGCTACACTTAGGGACAAAAAAATTCTCAATACTTAAAAAAAAATTAAAAATCTTTGGAAAATAAAAGGGATACTATGTGTTTGCACTTTTTATACATGGCTTTTAATTTTTTTTTTTTTTTTGAAATTTTACTGCAGGAAAAGAGGATGAGTGTGTCCACAAACCAGCAACCAACTATGGCACCATAGTTCACAACACATCAATTTTCACAAGTTTCCTTTTGGATTAGAATAACTCAATTTTCCCTCATTTTCACTTTATAGGAATTGCTTCTTAATGCACAGGAAAATTAGAGCTTTAACTTCATAAGTAAACAAAGTATAAAAGGTTATTTGCAATGAAATTTTATAATGTATATTTAAAAAAACATTCAATATACATTTTAAAAATGTTAAGTATTTGAATATAATGGGAGTCAAATACATATTTGCTTATGTATGATGAATTTATATTTTTCAAAGTATTTGTTCAAAAGAACATAAGGAATATGGTCCTGCCAGATATTGAACTCAAAATGAGTGTCTGAACAAATCCAGTTCCAAATCTTGAGTATTTAATATTCTAGGAACCCCATTTGCAACCAGCTGCTGCATCAAATTTTGTTTGCATTCCCATAACAAAATAAATTGTGTTTCTGACTCACATAATAGTTCAAGTGTTTCTTTTTGGTGGATGGCTTTCTTCCGTGCATTCAAAGATGCAGACACCTTGCATTTTATGACTCTCATATCACCAAGAGCCACTTAATAGAATGTCCTCTTTCTGATGCAGAGCAACTATAACATATTCACTAGAGCTTTAAAAATTAAAGTGAGATCATATTGAGAGAACGAGGATCTTACAAGACAAAGTTGGCCACATAGGCCACGTGTGAAGGTCTAGAGAATGTCTAGACATGAAAACCTGTGTTCTCCATCTTGTCTGTGGCTAATCTTCATTGAATTTTGAACTCACAATCAAAATATTGAAAATGTGTTCTAAATTCTTCCAAACACATATAATACTAACAAGGATTAATAGAAAAATATTTAAAAACATAGTGTCACTGATAATATATGAGTTATTTAAAACAAATCTAAATATTTTGACTAGATTTTATTATTTTGCCTTTTTGCCATAGTTAATTAAAACTTTAGACAGTCATTTGATAGCTAAGTTAGTATAATATTTTAATTTTCATGAAATTATAATTATGCTTGGCTGTACTTTGACATTGAAGAGAAAAGATGCTTGCCAATTTCATTATGGCATTACCAATCATCATTTGTTTGTTGTGGCTTTTGTGTAGATTTTATTATATCAGATATAACTGAAGTGCTTGGGGAATTACCCTAATAATCCCTATAGTCTTGTGTCCGTCTCCATGACCTGATATTCTAAAAAGATGAAGCTGCTAAAATGATTAGAGGAATCAGAAATGCTTCAGCCAATGACTTCTTGTCCTCCTGGAATAATACATTGTATAATTTTACTGCATGGGAGTACTTTAGCAATTCCAAAAGTTCCCATTTAAAATTACAATTAAAACCAGATGAAACAGAGATTTGGTGGATATCATATAAGAATAGTAAGTCACAATCTTTCATTTACACATAACCTATGTTACTGGCATTCAACCTTATTATATAAGGTTGAAATGACAGACTATCTGCAGTCTTGTTTTATAACTCTATACTGTAACTTCCAATAATCTCCATATCTTCTAACTTATGCTTTGGGGGCTTTAAAGATTCCTGTCTTTCTGCATGGGAATAATGGTACATTGAAGCTCATGTCTTAATAGAATGTCCTCTGCATTCTGTGATAGCCTGGCTTTTTGACACATGTAGGGTTCTTACTTATGACATCTAATCAGGTGCCAGAAAAATATTAAAAAGATTCCCTTTAACAGAAGGGAAAACAAATATATTTACTTCCTCTTAGACTGTTTTAGTTTTCCTTTTTATAAATTTTTCAATGGGGATGCCAAGAACAGTGAGGAAATAGTAATTTTTGCTTACTTTTGTTTATTTTAATGCATTTCATTCTCTATCTCTTCCTTTGGCCAGTCTCCCTGGTCTAAGTTCATATCTTGAAAATTATCCAGTAAACTTTTATTTTTATTACGGCATCCCAAGGATGCCTAGGAGGTCATCACAATAAGTTTAGTTTTCAGATTTTTCACTCTCTCTTTTTTGTTGAAAAAGCTAACCATAGGTCTGGAAAACAATCTTACTGCTACCAAGTTGTGTTAAGATAAAAGTTGATTCATAGAAGCTAGCTCTTACCTAACACTGAACTTTACTAATGATGGGAAAGATAAACAACAAGAATCAATCATAGATAAAATATGCCTGTAATTAAAAACTTTGAAACCTAAAATCATGAGAAATATTTGCTTAAATATTTATTTTTTTCTGCATCAGGTTATGAGATTTGAACAATACGTGCAGACACATTTAAAATGAAGGTATTTTCAGATTTGGGGATTCTTCATTTATAATTATAAAAATAATGAATAAAAGAAATGCTTGGTACTGATTACATTTATCCTTCATTCAACTAGGTTTCATACATTCTATACTTATTAAAAATAAGCAATTTAGGTAGATTATGTATGGCTAAAATATTCTATGAGGGGAGATTTCTATGTATCTTTCTGCTAGTAAATATCATTTTTCTCACATTTTGTACTGCCAATTTAGCTAATTTAAGAACCGTGTTTTTCAGACTTCATTCATCTTGTAAATTAGAAAAAGCTTCCTAATCTTTGCCTTAAGATTATTTTATTTTTTCATTTTTTCGAAACATAACAAAGTGTAAATATTATAAGAAAACTATCCTAAATGTTTTCACTATTGAAAGATTGAAGGGAATGGTGCAGTCACATAGTAAATATATAGGCAAAAGATACTCTGAAAAGCAACTAGATATTTGAGATAAATGATACAGATGGATGGATGGATAGATGGATAACTTTATGCTTGGTAGAAGCCAAACTGTGATTACAATATTTCTATTTTTTAAACTATGAAAGAGAATAGTTTTTATTTACCATATAATAATATAGTAACCATAATAATATATGAAATTTTATGATATTGAAGAAAAATTCTGATTTATTAATATTTGTTTATATGGAATATCATTACTTTAGTTACATTTTCTTGACTTTAATTTAAAAATTAACATTATATAAAAAACAAGACTATAAAATTGAAGTGGAAATATATAATTTGTATAATTTATATAATAAAGAATCTGTTAATCATGTTTATATTTGAAAGCCGTGAGGCTTTCATAATTATGCTTCTTCATTAGAAAAGGATTTGTGTTTTTGGTAAAACTATTAAAAAGTATATAATTGAGAGTGAAACTTGTTTAATAATAAAATAATAGTAAAATATATCTAGGCATTGTTCTGAAAGTTTATGGTCTTGTAATAAATGAATTAATAGAGAATCTTTGAAAAAATATCTTGGCCTTAGATTCAATTAAGTAACAGCTGAACCAAATCTGAACTTTGATGTAGTACACAGTGTGAAATAGAATTTTTAATGTAAAGGTTAATGAGTTAATTAGCCACATTTAAATGTTTAATTCAAATAAATGCTCAACCAGTTAACTGTAAAGTTCAGCCATTTTGTCGTCTTTGCTTATTTGCTCTAAAATTCTTTTCTGAAGTTTGATAAATGATATAACATGTAAGATTAAGGAGAGGAAACACAATAATTTGACCATGTTATATTGATAAGGGATGCATATATTAAAATGAAATACTTGATAAAATTTGGTAAAAATAAATCTGGTAGTCGTAAAAAGTCTCAAATTAACTTTTATGGTCATTGATATATTTCTTGCATTTCATTTCAATTACTTTTCTTTGGTGGATTGCAAATCATCTGAAAATTAAAGAATTCAAAGATTTTTAACAAATCATTTTTCCAATTAATGTCTTATATCTGAAAAGAGTATTGCCACTTCAGTGCCCTTATTAATAAGACATACCTATCTTCACAAAGAAAAATGAAGAAACAAAGCATGGATACATACTGCATGCTACTTCTTTCTTGTTATCTATGTATTCTTTAATTTTGAAATATGAACAGTTTTATTTCTATCATAAGGATGCGGGGAAACATCTTTAAGGGATTAATCTGATTTTTCTAGGTAGTTTTATTTTTTTAAGATTTTAAAAAATTTATTCATGAGAGACACAGAGAGAAAGAGAGAGAGGCAAAGTAGAAGCAGAGGAAGAAGCAGGGTCCCTGCCAGAAGCCTGATGCAGAACTTGATCCCAGGACCCCAGGATCACATCCTAAGCCTAAGGCAGACGCTCAACTGCTAAGCCACCCAGGTGTCCTTGGATAGTTTTAGAATAATAATATAGTATGTTATTTAGAATATAATATAGTATATATAGTATATATAGTATATTATTTAGAATAATAATATAGTATATACATAATTTATATACTATATTATAATATATTTATATATTATATAATTTATATATAATATACATAATGTATATACATAATATAGTATACATAATGTATATACATAAATAATAAATTATTTAGAATAATATAGTATATACATAATTTATATACATAAATAATAAATTATTTAGAATAATAATATAGTATATACATAATGAGGAAATTGTAATTGAAATTTTTCCATTATAATATTTTTAATTTGCCAGTCTTTTCATTTGCCTATAGTTAAATAATTCTCTAACCTGATACCTTGCTCAAAAAAGAAACCTAATATACATTTTCATAAAATGCATATAATAATTTTAACCAGTTATGCAGCTCAGCATGCCTCTATCTTTATGGTTGCTATTTATTTTCGTATCTTGATTCATCTCTGTCATTTGAGTTTTTTGAATTCTAATCCATATATTTCCTTTAATCACTGCCAGAACCACAAATTTCCACTGGAATGGATCCACATTAATTAGTTCTATCTGCTTTTACCCACTGTATTTCTTTTATCTGAAAACCCTTCTTACATTTCTGGCTTAAATGCAATTTGCTCATCAGCATTAAACACACCATTCACCATGCTACACTCAAAACACAAAATTGCAGGATTATTCAGAGAAAACAAGCACTTGACTCCTTTTCAAAACTGTCCTCAATTATTTCTCAATTCAAAAGAGAAAATTGAAGTCACACTCTGTTACTGTAACACGGAAGCAGAATTTCAGAGAAGCCACAAGACTTGAGTCAATCACAATTACTTCTGTGATATGAATAAGCTTTAAATAAAAAGCCTCAACACTTCAAGTACATGCTTCAATTAAGAATTGAGGGTTAAATTTACTCTGTGGGATAAGAGAGACCCAATTTAGTAACTTAGGTATAGCCAAAGGCAAAGTATAAGGTAATTTATCCTTTAATACTTCAACATATATTTTGAGTCTTGAAAGTTATCAATTACAATATAAGCATAGTGATCAAAATTGTAGCTATTCTAGGATTTTCACATAAGCACCAATGTGAATTAGTTAAGATTATCAAAGTTTCTCACAGGGAGGGAATACTAGTTGAAGTTCCATCCGTAATTAATCTTTCTATTGCAACTTCAAATATACACAATAATCACTGAGTAGATTTAAATTAAGAATCCTCCCTGTTAATAACTTTTACTAGTATGTTTTCTAAGTCCAATCCCTTGTATAATGTCAACACAAAACTTACCTCTATTCCCTTTCTTTTTAAATTGATAGCTATTTTTTGAACTCTAAGTATTTTGCCCCTGCTAGTTATAGAAGTGTTTATTTTCCTCTGAACTGCAAATTTTTCTCTCTCTTGCCTACTTAAGATAATTCTGATTTTGCCCTATTAGTTTATTCCACATCTATTCCTCTTAGGTGAGTTATGCTTTACTAGACAGTTTTCGTAGGTGCTGCTAATGTACTGTCTGGAGAAAAGGAAGGCACAGACACTAAAGAGTGTAGAGCTAAGACTGGGAGAAGTAAGTTTATAGGAAGTTTGCAGGAGGAGCCCTTGTGATGAAATTGGACAGCTCTGCTTCATGAAGTTATTTAGAGGGTAGATCCGATTTCTCCATCTCTTTGCCCACAGTTCTTGCAGAATATGGGTTTTGTTCATTGTATCAAAAGAGCTGACCACTAACACATTTAGCTTCAGATGTTGGGCTGAGAGAAAAAGGCAAGGAAAGGTGTACAAGTTTATCCTGAAGATATTGCACAGAAGTTGCACATACCATTTCTGTTCACATTTTATTTGACAAAAGTTAGTTATATGGTTATTTTGAGCTTCAAGGTTTACTGGTTTTCTGGTGCCACTAAAACTTGAGTTGATAGTTTCCATTACTAAAATAAAAATGGTGAGAACAGATATTTGAAGACAACTAACATCATCTTCTAAAAAAAGAAAAAAAAAATCCCCTGAGCTTTTCCACTCACCAAAACATAACATCTTGGTCAGAAGCATTACATTGACCTAGCTAAGAGAGAATTAAGTAAGTAGTATCAGCCCTTCATAGTGTCATTCTTGATACTGTCCAGCAGGGATATTCAGAGGTAAAATTATTAGGGGAAAATAAATGTATACCATTTAACTTTTGTTCCCCCCCATTTAGAGTATTTATTTTAATTCCAGTTAATATACAATATAATATTAATTTCATGTTAATCTGTTTGAATCTTCATGCTTCTTAGTGATTGCATTTCAAATTTATTCTATGTTTGAATTTGTTTCAGTAAAAAAAAAAAAGAAAAGATAGTTTAAATGAAGAGTTATTTTACCATTAAGTTTTGGTGTAATTTAAAAAATAATCAACTCCAGAAAATAAGGACTACATTTGTATAAAAATTACCTGTTCTTGGATGACTATTTTACATTGGTAATATGCAAAATCAGTTATGAAAGTACCATGAATTAATGAAACTAAATTAGTAATTATGTAAATATATAGTTCATCTTTTTATTTATTCTCTTATTTCTTGAATAATTCCAGATTTCAAGTAAATATACTAAGTAATGTTATTTGTATATTAAATGCTAATCTGTTCTAAATTATGAACTACATCCTAAAATGTAGAATATTCTATTTACCTGTAGATTACTGGTCGCAGAGCTGAGAAAATCAGCTCATGTAAGTTACACTGATTATAACACACAAACGTTATTCTTTGTGCCAAGTTTATAATTGAGACTGTTTATTTTGCAGGATGTGCAAGAGCAGCTGTGGACTATAACTGAGAGGAGTTATCTTTGCATTTTTCATTGTTGCTTGGTAAGAGCCTAATTTTTTTCTTTGATATTTCCTCATATAAGGATTCCAATTGCAAATATGATGGTTTCATTCCATTCTGTGTATTAATTTCAAAATCACTGTCTTAAAAGTTTTAACAATGTATATGCTGTTTTCTTATAATTAATTCATAATAATAGAATGTGTTTACTCCACTGAGGCAAAGGCATGATACAATAATAAATTTATAGTCTAACTTTTCTGGCTTTAACAGCAGAAATAAATGTAGACATCAAAGTTGACAGATGATTGAGGAAATTAACACTATACAACAATTCATTTGGTTAATCTAAAAGCCTCCTCAAGTTCTCTGTACATTTGTGTAGTATTTTTAAACAGTATTTTTACAAGCATGACCTACAGATGTAGGAGGATGAAAAGGGGTACATTAATAAATGTGAGCTGTCCTTCTACTTTAAATAAAAGTCAGCCTTTGTTTATAGTTATGTGGAAATCTTTATTCATATCTTTAATGAAGAATAATGATTTCATTTTTAATTGGTCTGTAATCTCCTTTCTAATATAATTCATAACATTGAATTATAGTTATAGGGTTTAAGGACATTGTCAGAAAACACAGCTAATTTACCTGTTATGATAGATGCTTCTTTTTATAGACACTTGTCTCTGTAACAGGTATGGGCTTGAGACTGAAACTTATGTGGCCTTTAGGCAGAGACAATATGGTTTTTGTGATATCTTTCTTGAGCAGTATGTATGTGAGTAAAGTTTATCCATTGAAGGAAAATGAAGTAAGTGATCAGTGACTACAAAAGTTGACTGTAGCAGTAGCTATGTTATTTGTTCATGGAACAGTTTCAGTTTTCCTTATGGCCATAAAAATATTAACAATCCCTCTTGCTTTTATGTTGAGCCCAGAATGTAACTCCAACCAGTACAAAGTGGGAGAAAGTAAAATGGTTCTTTTCTGTCTGAATTCTAAAGCCTCCTGAATGATCTTTCTGTTTTGTTGTCTTTCTTTGCTTGCCATATATGTATATATCAATGAAAGGCTCAAGAAGAGATAATTATGTACTCTCCCATAGAGTAGCCACATGCCACATGTAGCTGTTGAGAAATTAAAATGTGCTAGTGCACTGGATTAACTTAATTTTTAAGTTAAATTAGTTTAAACTTAATGACCCACATGTGGTTTATAGCTACAATAGCAGAGAACATAGCCCTAGAAGCTGGTGTTGTCAAAATTTAGAAGCCAAGATTCTAAAACCTCACATGGAATATTTCCCATGAACACTATAATTAGACTCTGTTCTAAGAGACAAATATATAATTTGTTAACACAATGAGGTATTTTGATTATGTCTTACAATAATCAGAGTTAATCAGCATGACTAATATAATGGTAGTATTCTATTTATATTTGTAAATCTCAGCATTTAGTCTAGTACTGTCCCATGTTTTGGTGAATAAATGAATTAATACTTGATTTTCACATACTCTATAGGTATTGAAAGAACATTTGTTCAAAAATAATATATGACTTATAAAGCAATTTAGTTGTTATGTGAAAATAAATATATATGTATGTATATATTTATATGTGTGTATGCATACATGTATGTTTCAGAGAATATTCAGATAATATCCATGTGAAAATAATATGGCCTAATTTTCTTTAAATTCTTAATGTAGAGCTTTAGTGGTAAAGCTGAACTGGTTAAGAGATTTTTATGACCCTTCAGTAAGGCAACTCAGTGTAAAAGGATTAAATAAACTCATTGTAGGTGACCTTTCCCTTGTGATTTCCAATGTTCCTTCCATGATGTTTGTCAGTGGCTTATATATCTGCCTTATAATGTTACAAGATTTAGGTGTTTTTTATTAATGTAAGTTAAGGAGTCAAAAAGTAAGGCATGTGACAATTTTCCCAGATAACTGGAGCCCATGAAGATGTGAGTTTGTTTGTTGAGAGAGTGTCTCTCAATAGACACTGGTCTTTTCCCATGAGTAATGTACTTAGTGACACAACGAACCACAGCTATGCGGATCCTTCTGTCTTAATATTAGGTATCTTGTGCATGTGATGGACATGGGGACAGTGGAGAGGGTGATGAGTATTCCCAGGGACTTCTTCACACTAACACTCTATAATACTTTCCCTCTGACAATATTCTCTTGGATGTAATGCATTTCCATCATTTAATGATTACTTTTACTTGGTCATTAGAACTCAGGGTACACTTACTACTTGGTCATGATCCAGAAATACTTGGGTTGTTCTGGGGAAAAAAAATCTGTAGTACATATATAGAAGGAAGTATAGAAATACATAGAAAGTCTTCTATAATTGCTTACTATGATTTTTTCCAGAGATACTTTGGCCCTTTTTGTTTGTTTGTTTGTTTTCCCTTGGGACATAGCCTGCTGAATAACTTGTGAAGCAAAAATATAATGGATGCCAGGATGCCTGGGTGGCTCAGCAGTTGAGCATCTGCCTTCGGCCCAGGGTGTGATTCCAGGATCCGGGATTGAGTCCCACATTAGGCTCCCTGCGAGAAGCCTGCTTCTCCCTCTGCCTATGTCTCTGCCTCTTTCTCTCTGTCTCTTGTGAATGAATAAATAAATCTTTAAAAAGAAAATATATAATAGGTGCCTAATTCTTCCTGTGAGTAGAATTTATCTTCTATTGAATAGGTCAATGCTATACACGTTTTTTTTTTTTTAAGAGTCACTAACATAAGGAAATTAATAATAAGATTCTATTTTTATATACATTTTTAAGATTTTTAAACATTTCTTCTTATGTATTTTATTTTTGGACAAAGTTGCTTTTGATTCTGAAAGCATATGAATTTCAATCTCTATACATTATTTCCTCTCATTTGTAAAATAGATAAATATAAATATATGCAGTTTATAATTACATAAAAATATAAATTTTCTTCATAGGTTGGACAAGTAGAATAGGGTGCACAGCCAAAGAAGATGCCCAGTAGAGATAGATATGTATAGGAATTAGGTTATATGCAAATAATGCAGATAACTGGTAGTTAGGAAGAGGGGGCACACGTTTTGTTCTTTTTCTCTGACACGAGGAAAAGGAAAGAAGGGTGCTACCCAATTCTAGCTGGGTAGAATTGGTGGGGTTTATGAGAGAGCCCCATAATCTGATTTCCCTGTGTGCACTGTTGTGCTAGAGGAGGCAAAGCATGCAGAACAAAATAATATATGATACTGGCCCTAAAACACCAGTCAAATATTTTAGAGAACTGAAATATGTATTCAGGTAGCAAAACTAATACTTAGTATAAGAGCCCTAAAGCAGCCATTGAGACTACTGCAATCATTCAGATTTTACAAACTGTACCCTCTCCTGCGAATGCCAAGGAGAAGACAGTCTTTTTTGGGGTTGAGTGCTTATGTCCATGTTGAAATACAGTTAATCTATCAATGTACTGCCACCTCAAATTGCATATTTCTATACTTCAAATGGATCAGAGCTGAAGAATTTGCCTCCTTTCATGCCAGGTTGTATTAAGGTCAAGAGACTTTTCCTTGGAAAATAAGTAAGGCTTAAGCCTGTTATCACTGAGTTTATTGAAACAAATAAGCCATAGCTTCAGGCAAAAGTCTATACAAATCAGTTTGATAAACCTAATTACCACTTCTTATAACACCTTTGGGCCACTTTGAAATAGAGTCCAAGCACCATCCAGTGAATGGCTGACTTTCCCCAAAAGCACTGAGACATTGATTTAATTGAACTTTTTCCAAAGAGCAGTTTCAATTTTTCTCACTCTCCTAAAATACAAGGAAAAGCAGAACTCAGGCATGTCCTGACAGTCCTTCATTTCAACTTTTAAGGCCTCAAATTCCTCTTATGAGCATCTTCAGTGTCATTAGCTAGGAGGTTTAGTAGTTTTATATTACACTTTCTTTTTAGCCTAACCTTATTAAATTGCAAGATATGTTAGTACATATGGTGCCTGATTTGTAAGGATATATTCCCACTGTTCTCATGCTAATGCATTGCCCCATAAACTACTGTCTGGTTGTTTTATCAGCTGTTCCAATTCCTAACTGTGCTGTCACCACTTACCACTTACCTTTCATTATCTACATTAATTACAGATAACTTTTGGTAAAATTAAACCATGTCTATGCTGCTCTTTGTATTTTTGTGTATAATTTTCACATATCAAAACTTCTTAGAACCATTTTTATATCTTATCACAATATCATTCCAGTTTCCAAATGTGTATCCCACTGTTGATCAGTATTAATTAAATCCTTAACCAAACTTTATCATTCTCGTATTTTTACTCAGAATCTATTGATACTTATTTTAATTTTGAAAGTAAGCTTTATTAAAGTATATTACCCACATAGAAAATTTTACAAATCATAATAGGTAGCACAGTAAATTTTCATTATCTGAATATACTTGTTTACCCACCACCCAGATCAAGAAATTGGACATTAGGAGTCCAGAAGTCCCCTTTATGAGCCTTGCATTAATGAAGCTGCCTTCACCAAAGATAACCAGGATCCAAACTGCAAACTGCTCAAAGGCTGTTTGGAATTTTATACTTAAATCATACTGAGTAAACTTTTTTTCTGTCTACTTTTCCTAAACATTACATTAATGGGATTCATTCAATTTGTTGCTTATGCTTACATTTTTTCTGTATTCTATCTGGCTTGAGTTCTCAAATCGTTATTATTGTTTAAGATATACAGAGTTTAAAATGCTGTTTCCCAGCTTCAACTTCGTTTCTACCAACCTTACTCTTGGAATTCCTAAACATTTCTCAAGTCTTAGTTCAAAGGTTTCTTCTTATACAATGCAGTCCTTGTCACATTTTTTCTTCCCCTCTGTTCTCAGCCAAAGGATAGTCCTTGATATTCTAAATAAGCCTAAAATATGTATGGTTACTTCTAATATTATTGTGCTCGGTATATACTGCTCAAAGAGTCACTGTTTCAGGTACTAGAAGATAGAATGCTGCACCAAATCAGACTAATTGCAGCTAATGATTGGACAGTTATTTGTACTGCATCTTTTCCCACTTGCTGGACTCTAGGCACAGGATTTAAATAATGGCATCATTAAAAGCAAGGAATACCTTACACTACACCAAAGAATATGGACAAATTATAATATTAGCATTCTCCCACAGATTGTTAAATTCCATATAAATAAATACCATTCTAGTCAACGTTTCCTTATGGACTTTCCCCTAGCTATTCTTTCCCATTGGACCGAGTACAGCCCAAATAGCCTTTGTAATTATTTTCATTATTTCATCCAGATAGGATACCCCCCTTAATTTGATTCAGATGTCATGATTAAAGGTGCTATACACAAAACAAAAGAATATAAAGGTATTTATCACTCATATAATAAGATCTTTTGGAGGGAGCAGGGTTCCAAGCAAATCAGAAAATGGCTTGATAGAGAAAGGGAAGTGGCTCTGGGACTCTATGGTAATTAGGACACAGGTTTGAAATGATGATCCCTACATACCTGCTGGCACTTAAAAATCTGAACTCCCTGCCTCTATCATAGTAGAGGGCACCCAGATTTTCTTACCAGCTTGCCCTGTCTGATGTGGAGAAGAAGGGCAGATCAACAGCAGTGTTGCAGCCTAAAATTTGACTAATTACAAAATCAAATATCAAAAAGGGAAACAGATTCTGTTTCGGTAAACCTCTTAATTTTACATCATAAATTACAAATAATTCAGAATGTAGTTGTTTATAGATATTGGGGGCAGTTAATACATTCAGGCTTTCCTTTTCATGAGTTATTACAAAGAGATCCTTTGTTTTTTGGCTAGAGGCAGAGGTATAGAGTTTTTTGGTTGTTGTGGTTTGTTTGATTAATTTTTCTATGTGTACCAGATTCTGATAAAAAAAAATGGACAAATGATGGCAAAAGTCTATGCTATCTCCTTCCCATTCCTAAACTCAGTGATAGTTTTGGTTTCTTTGTTTCTTTTGTTCAGTTTTGTTTTGTTTGTTTGGGTTGGTAAAGGTTTTTGAATCAGTGGTGTCAGGCAAATGTTTAACCACCACATTCTCCTCAAAAGGAATCATAAACTGAACTTGATTTGTGCCATAAGCTTATTTACATGGTGCAAAATTGTTAGCAAGGTCTGTTTCAAGCAATCAACAGAATCACACCAATCTTTGAAATGTTTAGGGATTAATGTCATAAGATATGAAGTAGCTGACAAATATTTTCTGAGATTTGAGTTTAAGCAATATTTATCTTCAGTGCCTACATGCCAAAGGCTAACTCGGAGCTGAGAGACAGCTACTGTTCTCTTTCCCAGGGCCTCCTGAAACTACCGGCAGGCAACAGCTGTGCTATGCTGAACAGTGTTCTTCTCAGGCAGAAGCCACATGGAAAACCACCAGGAAGATAGTGAAGCAGAAAAACAGGATCTTGCTTCCTCATGAGTACCATAGAGATAGAACTCGGCTGATTCCGAGGAATACCTGAGATAGGCAGATATTTTGAGGGTCTGTGAGAGCAGATTGAGACTAAGACAATATATTTATAATATCAATTTTAAATCCAAAGTTGTTGAGCGGATGTGTCAACAGGAAAAGCTACTGGTGTTGGCATGGATTAAAAAAAAATTGAAAACAACTTTGAAATGTAGATGAAAATTAAACTTTAGATTGAGAATATGAGTATAATTCTAATTACAAAGAATAATTCATATTAATCAATCAAGACTATTATTCACAAAGCACAGTGAGGATTATTAATTTTTTAATGTGAAGGTTTATTTCTTTTTAAATGTGAAGGCTTAATCTAATATTTGATTTAAACTTGGTGACATATTTGTAATTTTCAGAGTTCATTCTGCTTGTAGTGTGCCCATTTGTTATGTAATAATATAATTGCTCATTATTATTTAAATATAATAAAAAGTCAAACATTATCAATTTCCATGATATTTATTCTTCTTGTGCCATGAACTATTTCAGTTAGGCCCTGGGCAATGGAAAAAGTAATATACAATGACTGAATAATTAATAAGTACATTTTTTTACATGACTGAATAATTAATAAGTTTTTTTTTTACATGACAAGCTATCTGTTGGGAGGCCTCTCCATGTCTAGTGTATATTCCCTCAATGAGCTTCTTTTATATTCCTGTATCACTGTTCTTTGCTTAAGACTTTAAACTTCAAAGTTTCAATCTGGCTATTACATTTTTTTTTGCTGTTGAAATGGTGAGAGGAGAACTACAACAACAAAGAAAGATTTCTTTCTTCCCTTTTTCTTCTCTTTTCATGTTTTACTCCTTCTCATATCCTTCCCTTCCCATATTCTTCCTTTCCTTTCCCTTCTCCTTCTCTCCCTCCCATCCTCCTTTGCTTCCTTCTTCCTTTCTTTCCCTGGGAAGGGAAAACCATCTACCCAAATGTTTGTTATCTCACTAGCCTAAACTGTGAACACAGAAACTTTTAGGTTCAAGGGAAGACTGGATATTGGGTGTTTACTTCTCAGCCTCTTATTCTCAGAATAATAACACAAAGGAAAAGGAGGTTGAAATAGAATTTGAGGAATTCAATTTGCAATGTCTATAAATGTGAATCTTCCATAAATTTGTCGTCCACCCCAGTACCCAACTTCTGCACTGAGAGTACACAAACAAAGAAAAAGAAAGCAAAACTATTGAAACTTCAGAACTGAACTAGTTCTGTTTTTTTTTTTTTTTTAGATTTAAAAGCATTTACGACTGAGCGCCAGGCCGGAGCGACCACCTCTCGGCTCAGGCCCGGCCTCTGGAGTTCATTCCTATCAATGCCATTTTGATTGTGCAGTAAGATGAAAATTTTGTCATTACAATCGTTACAGTGACAAAGAAATGCACACTATGTATCAAAGAGCAAGGTAATGAAGCAAATTATAACACAGTGTGGCAACGCACAAGCAAGTAACCATTAGAGTAACATGACTTTGTCCAGTAAATGCTTCAGTTCCACTTGTACACTTACCAATGATTTAAAGGGTTTATTATACATCTAGTTTTATTATGCTTTGTACTAGAATTATCTCAAACATACAATATAATGTATTTCAGCAAAAAAAAAAAAAAAAACTGAAATTACAGATTATTTAAAACAGTATCAATTTTCTATTCCTTCTCTTATACCGGTATACCGACATTCTCAACTGTCCTTGCAGGTGATGCAGAAAAAGCCGCAGGGCATGTGTTAGTAAGTGATGCCAGATACAAACGGTTTGGTCTGTAGATTGAACATGGAGCTGCACTGTCGCTGCAGCGAGATCATAATACACGATCTGTTTAATCAAGGTTAGACCCGTCGTGCGCAAGCATCGTGTCCATGGGTTGAGGGGGCACAGCTCAGATTATGGAGTGGAGACAGGACAGGGGCTGGCCTGGGAAGAGCAGGCTGTCACCTCGGATCAGCCCTGTTTACCCAGGGGCTGTCTGGCCTCCTGGGGCCACTACCACTCAACCAGCAGTGCCTTCTGAGGCGGACTGCAGCCCCCAATTAGAGGGAGGTTGCTGGCTGAGGGCTGTGGGCCTGGAGGCTGCCTTCTGAGATCCAAATGAAGACACAAATTCAAACAGATATTTGCTGCAAGCTGGCCGTGTATAGATCTGGGACCCCAGATGTGTGCCAGGCATGTGCCCGTGTGCAAGCACCTACTGTATACCCAGCTTGGGAGGCTGCTCTGATGAACCTCCACTGTACAGGTGAAGAACCAAGCAATGAAATGAACTCTTGAACCAAGATCACCCAGCCAAGCACCTCTGGGCTTCCTTCTACTTCTGAAATAATGACAGGTGGAGTGGGGGCAGCATGAAGGCGTTAGAAGCTTGGGCTGTAAAACCACTTATGGTCCCAGCTCCTCTGGCAGTGTGGAGCAGTCTGAGTGTCCTCATCGATAAATGGGAATAGAAATAGTACCCGCTGCATGGAGTTGTTATTATAAAGATTAAATAACAATTCCCAGCTTGGCAAAAAAAAAAAAAAAAACAAAAAAAAAAAAAACGTTGCTGTCATCACAGAACATTCAGTGCTGCAGATTACTCTACTTTCGCTTACAGGATAACAATCAGTGCAGTGCTATCGCTGATGTCCAAGAATCACTGTCGCAGTATAAGGCAGGAATCCCATGGTGGAATAATTGGCAAGCAGGAGAAATATTGGGTAACCATAAAATCCTGATAAATGTCTACAACTAATTGCTTTGGAACTCTCATGAAAGTCACGTACCTTCTCTAACAAAGTTCTCATTCTCAGTTTGTTTGTTGTTATTAAGTGTGAAAATCCAGAGCTCAGTGTTAGAATCTCAAAGCAGTAGATGTATAAAGACACTCTGATATATGTTTTGCTAAAACATTTGGTGGGGTTGGAGTAAATAGTCTGAAGTCGACTCTGGTGAAAATATCCCTTTTGTTTGAATCCCTAGAACCCTGCAGTTCTAGGGAATCTTCTTTTTCTCTTTTCTCAAAAGACTTCTCGAATCAGTTGAACTCTTTTCTTGCCATTGTATCACTGTAAATGCTCTCTCCTTTACACACAAAACTCTTCTGTTTACTCTCTCCATGCATTTACCCTCCCATAGGCCCAATATCTAAGTGATATTCCTAAAAAATAATTGACCCATATGTCTGTTTTATTTTCTTCACTCTTCATAAGAAAAAGGATTGAAAGAGAGGCAAAGATGAACTGCTGCAATGCTGTAGGGCAGAGATCAAGGAGAGCGAAGTCATGAAACTTTTCAAATCTATTCATCAGTGTGTGTACCTGGCTGGGACAAGAATTAATCATAGGATAATAATGATATTGAGATTGCAGTAGAGATATGCAGTATTTCATGATACAAAACAAAATGCATTATATACATAGAAGTTCTGAAATATAATAAGATAATTTATACTATGAGGCACAACTCCACTTAAAAACATTAGTAATGAGTTTGCATGCATCTCTGTACTCCTCCATTTCCCATATTCCTGCCTTTTGCCAAATGTAGTTGCTTATCAAATTTTACCTTTCTATTATAGTTTAATCCTGAAGGCATTTATTCATAAACAATGGGTTTTTAAATTATTATTGTGCCTCTTTTTCAGTCTTTTACAAACAGCATCTTACTTTATGTATTCATCCATAGCTGGCCTTTCTTAAAAGTATTGCATTTTTAAATCTTACTAATGTTGTTTTAGGTAACTATTGTATACTTATCTGTCGTGATATTTACTAGCCGATGGTATGAATATCTGGTTTGTTAATACAGTTGTCTATTCTCTGGTTAAAAAACATTTGTTTCCAGGTATTTCCTATCATAAGCAGCACTGCATTGTATATTTTTGTATGCCCCTATACTCATACAAAGATTTCTGCAAAAGTTATTCAGCAGTGAAATACCTGGTATTTAGAGTTTATGTGTTTTCATCTTTATTAGATAATACAAAGATATTTCCAAATTGTTTTTATCACTTATACACTCCCACTAAACAAGTGTTTGTTTACTTATCTATGCCAAAATTTGGTATTAACAAATTTGTCAATTTTTACAAATCTAGAGAGGAAAAAATTATATCTCAATGTTTTCAAAATTTACATTTTTCCCTAATACTAATAAGATTTAACATCCTGCCATTCATGTTTCATTCTCTGTGCAGTAGTAGTTTTATATATTCAGGCCACATTTTCCTGGGATGTCTCATTTTCTCTTAATGATGTGCATTTCTTGGACATTTTGGATATCATTCTTTCTGAACTATGCTTTTCAAATCTTTTCTCTGAAACACTGCTCTATCCTTCTATTATCAACAAAAATTACCAATTTCAGAACAATCAAAATTGTTAATTTTCACCTTCTTGATTTATTCATTTTGTGTGCTTTTGCAGAAGCTCTTTGTAAGATTGAGATCATAAACATGTTCTATAATTTCTTCACTTTAGTTTTAAAGTTTATCTAGAATTGAATTTTGTGTATAAATTACACTAAAGGACCTAATTTTACTTTCATATAATAATGCAGTTCCCATCCTTATGGATATTTAAGCAATTGTTCCAGAACAATTATTGTAAAGACTTATAATATTATCATTGTAATAAAGCAATGTTCATCATATCTGTTCATCTCTTTCTGGAGTTTCTATAGTGCTTGATATTTTAATTGGTCAATCTACAAAACAGCACCATACTAAGTATGAGAGTTCGTATTAAAAATTACATTTGGTAAGGTTAGCCATCCCAACATATTCTTTTTCAAACTACTTTTAGATATTGACTTCCTCATTTAAATTTTATACTCAATTACTGGAAAAATCTTGCAATGGTATAATGGATCTATAGAATTATTTGGGAGGAGTTGATATATTTATAGTATTGAGTTATCCCTGGTGAAACATTTGGCTAATTTTTGTTGATTTTATCATGGAAGGCAAACCATATATACCTACCACACTGTAATGTTAGTGAGAATGTTAGGTTAAATTAAAAAATGTGTATGTCATTGCTGATCCTCTTTTGTAAACAAAACATTGCAAAAGAAATGTGAATAGGCTAGACATATGCTGACGGCAAGTTGTAACGGATGGAAAAAAAGTTGTGCTACAGTTGCTTGTGGCTTATTGTCCACTTAAATGGAGAATTGGGAGCTTTGGGGCCTTTTGCTCTAAATCACAAGGCACAAGAGTTAGAATCTATGAGCCTGAAGTGTTGGTCTTATGAAAAGATAAATATTTGGCCCAACCTTCTTCTAGAACACATCTTCTGTTACGAATTTCTGCCCTGTGATGGAGGCCAGCATAGAATGAGTCAGTATGTAAAAGGGCACAAGGTCCCACCCTAGTTGCTTGTTTCATAAAATACAACAAGTTGAAGGATGAGCAGGAGAGACTGCTAAATATAAGATAAAGCCCTGAGGCTTAACAACAGGATCTGTAGTTGTAGACTACTGTAGCTACTTGTACATTGCAGTGACCAGAAACAAATAGACTATTTTTTTAAGAGATTGTCTCACCAAAAATTGTAATGTCAAAACACAAAAAGTAAACTGTGGCCTGCAAAACTTGAAGTTGTTCAACCCTTAGAGCACAAGTAGGAAGTAGGCCAAAAGTGTTGTGACAGCTTATCTAAGGATTCACATCTTTCAACAAATCTGGAAAAGTCTTAGGTTTTATCTCTAAGATACTACTTATCTTCCAACATCTTTATTTCCTCTTCTAGGATTGTGATTAGCTAATTTTACAACTGTGATTAGCTAATTTTACATTTTCTCATTCTATCCTCCATGTCCTGTAATATCTGTTGGCTCTTTCTATATTTAAATCTCTCTGTGCTTCTTTTTAGTTACATCAGAACTTCCAGCTACCTAGTGTGTGTCTTATCTACAGTTTTTGGTTTTAGAACTTAGAAACAATTTTTTCACATGCGAGTGTGTCTGTATAAAATACATCTATATAGTTTTCAAATTCTATAGGCCATTATATAATCTTTTGTTCCTTGCTCATTTTTTATGTGATTCCTTTTTTTATTTTGTATGTATGTTCTGCCCAAGATTACTTATCCGAGAAACCACCAAGGAGCCGACACGGACGCAAACACACGAGGGTTTATTTACAGGCTTGAGCTTGGGTCCAAGTATACCCGACACAGCGGAGCAGGGACTTGGACCCTGAGGTGGGTTTCAGCTGAGTTTTAAGGTCTGGTCTAGGGGATCTCCAGAAGGGGTGGAGGAATTTCTCAAGTTCTGTTTACATTCTGATATGGGACTTTCAAGGGCATTGAGCTCTGTTCTTTTTCTAATATGGATCTTCCTGCCACTGGCTTGGGCTCTGTTCTCATTTTAATATGGGGCTTCCTGCCCTTGGTTTGGGCTCTGTCCTCAATCTAATATGGGGCTTTCTAGGACGTTAAGCTGTAAGCTGTTTTTTTTTTTCTCTGTAACTGCAGTAATGTAAATTTTAGCTCTTATTCACAGGGGCCTGGGATGGCTCTACTTGTGCTAACGCTGAACTTAAAGTGGAATGGCCTTAATTTTCTCGGTTTCCACATGTATTTCCTACATAATTTTATTTTTCATGTCTAATAATTTCAATATCTTAAATACCTGGAGACTATACCTAAGTTTTGCCTTTTTTTAACCTTAATTTTCAGAAAACAGTAATGAAATGGTTACTTGCTTTCAGGGCTATCCTTCCTTTTGCTTTTGCTTACTGCCTTAGTGTTCTTGTTCTTATTTTGGTATACTGCTTTCCATTCTGTTTTTTTAACCAAGTTTGCTTTTATTTTTATTTTGGAGTTCAGCTCGAGAAGTTCATAATATATTAAGCTCTTCCTGTTGCAATTTACATGGCCTATACTTTCACTTTAGTGCAATGAGGCTCAGAGTACCCAGTTCACCTTACTGCCACCAACACTGAATCGTTTTCTGCCTAATCTTATTATGAACCACATAAATGCATTTCATCTAAATTATTACATGTGATTAACTTTAAAATGCAGTTAGCATACATACAAGGAACATGTACTGCATGCCATGAACTCTGTTCAATACTGTCCCAGTATTTTTAATGATTACAGTTCTCAGGGGCTGGCAAATATGAAATCAGTGAGTTAGTATGGTACAGTATGAAATAACAAGATAAATACCATGCAGTGTTAGAGTGGTAATGGCTATAATATTTTTGTTGGTTGCAACCAGAAACTCTGAATGATATGTGAGGTTTAAATAAGGCAGAGTGGAAATACAGAGAAAGGAGAATTTACTTGCAGAGTGGAAATACAGAGAAAGGAGAATTTACTTGTGACTGTAGGCATCAAGAAAGGCTTTACAGGAGTAGTGCAGACTGAAGAAAAGTTGAGAAAATGAATATAATTTAAAGTGATGGAGGGTCAGTGGACATATAGGTTTCAGAGAAGAGAGAAATCATGTATTAAAATGTTTCTATTTCATTAAGTCATTGTTAGGGATTTGGTAAAGAATTTCAGTTTCCAGTAAATGCCAATAGTACTATATAATAACGGGAAGCAAAAGGAGAGTTAATAAGATCAATAAAGGGTGATTTGAGATAACCTCAAAGGTAGATGATGAACTGTAAGTAGCGGAATTGGGATGAATATGAGGGAACAGAGTACTAATAATTGATTAAATATTGAAAATGGGTGGCATGTAGGATAGTTTCTGGTTTGTTGCTTGGGCAAATGATTAAGGAGAATGTTATTAATCAATGTAGAAATATAGGAGAAAGAGGAGATTCTTGAAGGTGCTTAATTTTGGATTGAATTGAAAATGATCATGAACATTCAGAAAATGTTGTTTAGTGTTTCGTTAAGTATATAAAAATACAGTTTAGTATTAAGTGAGATAAAATGAGATGTGAATTATTGACTTTAAGTTTTTGCATGGACTTTCTTTGGAGAATGTATAAAATACAAAGAGCAAATGAGGCAGAGTCTTGAGCATTAGCCAATACTTATAAGATAGAAGTAGAATAGCCTGCAGACGTAAATTGCAATGGTATGTTTTTTTTTCCCTATCCTTAGTGCATTATTTATTTTGTATTTGTATAATTTTAAAGTGACAAGGCTAACTTTAGACACATGTCTGTAGCCAAAATATGAATCTTTCCTCGGGATCCCTGGGTGGCGCAGCGGTTTGGCGCCTGCCTTTGGCCCAGGGCGCGATCCTGGAGACCCGGGATCGAATCCCACGTCGGGCTCCCGGTGCATGGAGCCTGCTTCTCCCTCTGCCTGTGTCTCTGCCTCTCTCTCTCTGTGACTATCATAAATAAATTAAAAAAAAAAAAAAAGAATCTTTCCTCAAGGTGCTAAATTTTTCACTTACTTCTATATTGTTGGTATGTTGAGGATGTTTTATCATGCTATTTTAAGAAATTGGCTTAATGTGCTAAAAATTAACCAAGTAAGTAGTCTTCCTAACATTAAAGCAAAGCTTATACTATGCCTCTGGATTTTGAAGAGATAAGAATTTCTTAATGTTCTCAGTTCTGTTTGCCATCCTGCTTATCATTACCATTCCTCTCCTGTCCCTCATCATAAGGGTGCTCATATTGAAATATCTTATACTGATGAATACTATTATGTTTGCAGTGCTTGTGTTTGATAAAAAATCCTGTTGTATTTTCTTTTTTCTCTTCTTTTTAGAACATGCTTTAAACATAGTAATTTTCTTTGTTCCCCAATTCTAAAACCACGTAATTTGCTGTCTCTTAGCAACAGACTAGAGAGGCTACCAGATGCATTTATTTATGTGCTTGATTTTTAGAGAGAAATACACATACTATCTATCATTCAAGGAATGCCTAAAAGCACCTTCTCTGGTCAACAAGACTGTTTCAATGGCTAACTAAAAAGGTTTAATGCATTTTGCTTAGCTTAATTTTTAAGAGATTCCAAAATATTTAATCATATTTGTTGTAAAAAGAGGTTGAGGGTTGAAACCACTCTCCCCACCAAAATTTTAAGGTGAACTCAGAGTAATAGAGAAGAATGACTAAGTGAGAATTAATTTAACTGGGCCACTCGCAGAATGTCAAATTTAAGACCAACATGAATAGAATTCCTTTAAAAGGAACAGTCACTGATCTGGAAGTTCAACTCTAAGACTCTGAGAATACTTGCAAATCCAGTGACTCTCCCGATCCATTTTGGTCCAAAGATAAACTTTAATTCACTTTCAGTTGAAAACATATTAATTAAAACATCCAGTGGTCTAACTATAAATGGTGACCCTGATTTAGCAATAACTGCTATTTCTCTCCCCCAAGAGCAGGACAGCTTTAGTTTGGGAGGTGTAACAAGAAAAAGGCAGGGACTGTGAGTTTGCTGGTGTATCAGCTTCCTGTGGTCGCCCTCACAAATTGCCTCGAGTTGAATGGCTTCAAACTACACAAATTTATCCTTACAGTCTTGAAGACTGAGTCTCATGGGGTTAAAATCAAAGTATCTGCAGAGCTGCTTCCTTCTGAAGGTTCTGAGGGGAGCATCTGTTGCCCTGCAGTTTCCTGCTTTTACCAGCTGCCTGAACCCCTTGGCTTTTGCCCTTTCCTCTGCCTTCATGTGGTACCTCTTCAGTCTCTGCCCCTCTCATTGCATTGCTTTCTTCTCTGATTGATTCTTCACAGGTCCCTCTGATAAGGGGCCGTCACAATTACGTTGGACCTATTTGGAGAATCCAGGATGACCTCCCCTTCTCAAGATCTTTAATTCAATCACATCTTTTGCTGTAAAAAGTTAACATTCATAGGTTCCCAGGATTAAGACATAGGCATGTTTGTAGAGTCATTATTCAGGTTACCTCAGGTGCTTTGTTCTCTTTTGTCTGCTTTAAATTTCTCTTCCTTCCTCAAGGAATTTTTCCTCACAAAATCCTCCCTTTTTGTGTGTGTCTGTTCCTTTTTATATGTTAGGGGTCATGGAGGAGTCCTAGACTTGTGAAATTGGCTTTTTTAATCTTTGAAAAAAAACTGCATATGGTTATTTAACCTTATATTTTGAATTTTTACATATGTTTTATTTGGGGGCCTAATTGCCATTTAAATTTTAACATTTGTTATGTGTGAAAACCTAGAGAAAGAACATTTCAGATACAGAGAAGAGCATGTTAAAAAACTCTGAGATTGTATATAAGCTGGACAATTTTGAGGATGATAAAGGAATTTGGGAGTTAGAATTATCATTGCAAGATAAAATACAAGATATTCAGTTAAAATTGAATTTTAAATAAAAAGATAAATACTTTTTCTTTTCTTTTTTTGCTAGAACTATATTCCAACTATTGCATGGCATATACTTATATTTTAAAAAGAGGGTTTTTAAAATCTAAAATTTAAGTATATGTTTTCTTTTTTTCTTCACTTTTTTGTTAAATTTGGCAACCCAGGACAAGCTCATAGTGAATAAGAGTGTCTGTAGTTGATAAAATGAGAGAAGTCAGAGTTATAGCATGGAGAGACTACGAGGCTAATATAAAATGTTTACGTATTTTCCACATGCAGTTCAAAGCCCTTGGAATGTTTTAAGCATTCAAATGATAGATATAATCTTATTTATATTCTTGGATAATTACACTGGTGTAAATTGCGGAAGATAGGTCATGAAAGTGCATGCTTGGGCAGCCCTGGCGGCCCAGCGGTTTAGCACGCCTTCAGCCCAGGGCGTGATCCTGGAGACCCGGGATCGAGTCCCATGTCGGGCTCCCTGCATGGAGCCTACTTCTCCCCCTGCCTGTGTCTCTGCCTCTCTCTCTCTCTCTCTGTCTCTCATGAATAAATAAATAAAATCTTAAAAAAAAAAAAAGTGCATGCTTAAAAGTGAGGAGACAGTATGAGTAGCTGTTTGATCAGTCTTGGTGAGAGATAATGGTGACTATAATTTGGGAGATAATGAAAGTAGAGCAAAGTGTCATTCACTTGGGGTACACGTGCTCCAACTCAGTGAGGAGCATAGTGGGAGAGGATGGGGAGATAACTGAATAGTATAGATTCAAACCGATACACAGAAGATTGGAAAAAGCTTCCCAAACCTACAACCTGAGTATGTTAAGTGGTGGATAGGAACTTCAATAAAAAGAAATCCTGAGGAAGTGATTAATAAAGTTTTTTCTAATAAGGAATAACAATATGAAAGAAATGGACTTTCTGTATCTGTATAATTTAATGATGGAGGAATTACAAGAGTATTAGCATGCTTCTTTAAGGCTATTTTTCCACCTATTATAAAGGTGTCTGGATACATATTGTATTTTACTAGTTCATAAGCAGATCTCTAGAAATCAACTATTTAAACTTTAGCCCCATTTTTGAAGAGAAATTCAATGTTTACCTGTTTTTCATTAGATTTTCTATCATTAAATAGATTTTATCAGTAAATGTATCAGTCCCTATATTCTCTTTCCAGATATTTTTTCCCTCTTATTTGAACATGAAACTCTAAGTATGAACTTCACAAAACTTAATGTTCAGTAAATAATTACATTTTGCAAATAGAATAAGGTACTGTTCACTATGATAAATATTTGAAAAAATCACTAGTAAGACCAACGAAGCACAAGATGATTTCATTCCTACCCTAGAATAGACTTTGAATTATTTTTTAAAATTGTTTGTTATTCATTATATAATCAATGTCTTTTTGAAAAAAGGTACAAACATCAGGTAATGGGATAATTTTGCATATGCCACATAACAAATGAAGAATTAAAAAAAAAAACTAACACTTAGAATATTTGTCTTTTCCCTCAAAGTTTTAATGCTGAATTTTGCCTTCATTTCCTCAAGGAATTGAGGTTACCTGGAACTAGTGAATACATTAATATGTTGGGCTTTATTAACAATTTCTTACAAAAACATCTATATCAAACGTTTGTAATTATTTAATTAGGAGTGATTCTACAGTGGGAGTTGCCTGGTTAACATGAATATGTTTAAAGCTCATGATTATTTTCTAGAAGAATTATGCCATTTTAAACTACTACCAGCAATGTGTCAAGATACCTGCTTTGTCAGCATTATCTTTTTTTCAGTTAAACCATGTTACCAAAAAATAATATTTGTGAGTTCAGTAATAAAAGAATAGTTTGATATTTTTTCAAGTATATTCTACATAACAAATGAGCATGTATCATTTGTTGAGAACATTTTACTGAGTTTCCTATTTGTCCTTCAATTTTGTTTTGAACAAAAATACTTTTGGTTGCCTTGTCTTGACCTATACATTTTTATTTTTTGTGGTCAAATTGTTTGGTCTCCTTTCATCAAAGCATCCATAATTTTTATGGTTTAAAAAATTTTCCTAATACAAAATTTACATTAAAAAACATTTCCTAATGACTTTATTTTTAATATTAACTCACAGTTCATAAGACTTGTGAGATTTGTTTGTATGTCCTTTTATTACAGGACTTTATATGTAATTTTATCTTCAAATAACTTATATAACTATAGGCCATTGTCCAGGTTAATGTTAAAAGTATATTTTATTGTCAATAATAGTGTTTTGTTACAATTAATTTAATAAAAAATAGAATACAAATATATCAAGTTCCCTAATGTAATACTTGCTTATTTACATCTCATTAATGCCATTTCATCAATTAATGAGACTATTAAGATCTGATGTCTGAAATTTAGAAGAAATGTAGCACCCTTATTTATTTATTTTTTATATTTTGTATGTTATGTAATCCAGAATTTTTCTGAGATATGTCTAATCCTTCAGCTGAGAACGTTTGTGCTGTCACACACATAAAAATTCCTTTCAGTCTTCATAAAGCTTTAACTATGTCTCTGTGACCACAATAAAGACTTTCTTTCCTACCTGATCTTATTTTGACATCTATCAGTTGCATCAAATGTCCAAATTAGTTTTGCTTGAAACTATGGTCTATGAAATGATTGACTTATTTGCAGTGAATCTACCTTATGTCCTCTCAGCCTGTACCTCTCACAACAGGATAGCTATAATTACCCATATTATACAGATAACAAAACTGGGATTTAAGAAGATTAAAAAATTCAGCTAGTATATAATAGTAAAAGCATCTCCATCTAGATCTTTTTACCATGTAAATTTGACTACCTTCTCACTAGATCCTGTGGATTTCTTTTATTAAGTGCATTTAGTATAAAAAGAGCCATCAAACTGCTGATGATAGAAGAAATAGAAGATGATGTAGAAGAAGGTGCTGTCCACACTTAACCAAACCTTAAGATTTTCAAAACTTCCTAACAATATGATTTTAAAATGTTCCTTCAGCCTCCTTAGATTTATTGATCTTTTTTGTAAATTATATTATTATAAAAGAATTCCTCTGTGTTAAAGATTCAACTGACATTATAGAGGGCTGGGGAGGAAGTGGATTTAGCCTTCTGAGATTTGTTAGTGACATATCAACTGACAATTCCCCCATGTCCAGCAATACTATCAATAAACAGGATGATTTATTAAGAACTAAGAATTCAACAGAAAATAAAAATCAATGCTCTGTCTCTTTATGGAATCAACATTTATTTTATGTTATTGGTTAAAATAAAGTACTAAGATACACCAATCGATTTGGATACATATTACTTAAGTCTACTCTAGGTAATTAATATCATTGATTTCTTGAGCATAAAGTATATTGGTCAAATAAAAGTGTGCCTTTTTTAGTAAATATCAAAAGTGCAAATAAAAAATAAGGAGACTTTAAAAGTCTGCTGATAACAGATAGGCATGTAGAGTTAATGGACTATGGTCCCTACAATCCATCAATTGTCACATAGCTGCTATCTAGTGATAAAATCAATGCAAGTGCTTTGAAATACACAGAACTGCTTCATTGAGAACTCTAACCTCAATATGTCATCACACAGGTATTTAAACATCAGGAGATGTAGAAAAGCTTCAAATGGTTTTGAACTTGTAAAGCCTGACAAAAGATTTATATATTTTACAGATTTGTTTTCTTCTAGCTCAGTACACAATTTCAGAATATATCAATCCATCAACCATTCTTCTTCGAATAGTTGTGAATAAATTGTAGCCAGGAATTTTACTACATCTTACATTGACTAGTTAAATGAATGCCCTGACTTAAAAGGAGATAGGGAAAATGTATAACTCCTAGAGTACAGAGATAAGCTTCGTATCCAGTATCTATTGTTAAGATACATGATTTTGAGTTTTAAAATTAAAGTCATCTTAAAACATTTCCCTTTAAATAATGTGATTTTCTGCATCAACACTCCCCAAAAGCAGTGATCTAAAAGTTATAGATGGGCTTAGAATGAATTTAAATTGAAATCCGATTTATATAGTGTGGAGAAATTTTAGTTCTAAAATAATCTATTTTGGTCCAGTGTGCTGGGAATAAGGATTGTTGTATAAACCTCACACAAGATTTTTAGTACAGCAGATTTAACTGCTATGTGGAGAAATTGTTGTTCCTCTGATTATTACATTGGAGTGAGATTGATTTATTTCCATGCCCCTGGGGTTAAGATGTTATTTCATCAGGATTCATGACTAGAACTAGAGAATTCTTTTGTAGTTAATTAAAAGTTGATTCACAATCAAAAGAATGTATATGCACAGAATACATAAGAGTAACACAACTCTTTTTTTTTTTTTCTTTTTTTTTTTTTAATTTTTTATTTATTTATGATAGTCACAGAGAGAGAGAGAGAGGCAGAGACACAGGCGGAGGGAGAAGCAGGCTCCATGCACCGGGAGCCTGATGTGGGATTCGATCCCGGGTCTCCAGGATCGCGCCCTGGGCCAAAGGCAGGCGCCAAACCGCTGCGCCACCCAGGGATCCCAGTAACACAACTCCTTGATTAAAAAAATGGCATCAGTTATTTTTCAAACTCATAATTTTCTATGTGTTTTCACATGTTATCTTAATCATGTCAACACTATTAATATATGCACTACTGTTCAGTTTGGGAGCATTTGAGAAGGCTATACTTGGCAAATTCAGTCAGTTTCCCTATTTAGACAACTTAACATCTTGAACACATTTAATTCTGGCAGTGTAATAAACTGAATGAGCATGTGGTATAATTTCTATTTCATCGAGAAAACAAAGGACTGACTAGAACATTGATTGGACCAAATGAATACAACTAAATATTAAGCAAGAGGATTACATATAATATTTTGATTCTTGTGATGTTTTTATTTATT
This sequence comes from Vulpes vulpes, assembly GCF_048418805.1. Lineage (NCBI taxonomy): Eukaryota > Metazoa > Chordata > Mammalia > Carnivora > Canidae > Vulpes > Vulpes vulpes. Next base: position 101,149,229 of record NC_132784.1, on the reverse strand, counting down.
TTTTTTTAAGATTTATTTATTTATTTTTAGAGAGAGACAAGAGAGAGCACAAATGAGGGGAGGAGCAAAGGGAGAAGGAGAGAATCCTGAAGCTGATTCTGCACTGAGCATGAAGCTCTACCCGGGGCTCAGTCACAGGACCCTGAGAGCATGACCTGAGCTGAAATCAAGAGTTGGTCACTTAACAACTGAGCCATCCATGCACCCCGCTGTTTTTATTTCTTTAATTCCATAGAATTATTTGGTTTGGGGGAACACATAAGTTCATTATGTGTTTTGGATACTAACCCTTTATCAGATATATCATTTGCAAATATCTTCTCCCATTTCATAGATTGCCTTTTAATTTTATTGATTCTTTCCTTCTTTGTACAGAGGTTTTTTGTTTTGTTTTCGTTTCCCTTGCCTAGGAAGAAGTTGATGTGGCCAGTGTCAAAGAGGTTACTGCCTGTGTTCTCCTCTAAGATTTTGATGGTTTCCTGCCTCCATCCATTTTGAATTTATTTTTGTGTATGGAATAAGAAACTGTTTCAGTTTCTTTCTTCTGCATGTTGCTGTCCAGTTTTCCCAACACCATTTATTGAAGAAACTCTTTTTCCCCCTATTGGATATTCTTTTCTGCTTTGATGAAAACTAATTGATCATATAGTTGTGAGGTCATTTCTTAGTTTTCTATTCTGGTCTGTTCATCTGGGTGTCTGTTCTGTGCCACTACTGTACTGTCTTGATCGCTACAGCTTTGTAATATAACTTGTAGTCTGGAATTGTGATGCTTCCAGCTTTGTTTTACTTTTCAAGGTTGATTTGGCTATTTGGGGTCTTTAGTGGTTACATACAAATCTTAGGATTGCTGGTTCTAGCTCTGTGAAAAATGCTGATGAAGTTTTGATAGGGATTGTATTAAACATATAGAATGCTTAGGGTAAGTGTAGATATTTTAATAATATTCTTCCAATGCATTAGTGTGGAATGTTTTTCCTTTTCTTTATGTTGTTTTCAATTTCTTCCATCAGTCTTTTATGGTTTTCAGAGTAGAAGTCTTTTACCTCTTTATTTTATTAAGAGTTTATTCCTAGATATCTTATTGTTTTTGGTGCAATTGTAAATGAAACTGATTCCTTAATTCCTCTTTCTGCTGCTTCATTACTAGTGTATAGAATGCAGAAGATATCTGTATATTGATTTTGTATCCTGCGACTTTACTCAATTTGACCATCAGCTCTAGCAATTTTGTGGTGGAGTCTTGGGTTTTCTACATAGAGTATCATGTCATCTGAGAATACTGAAAGTTTGATTTCTTCCTTGACAATTTAGATGCCTTTTATTTCTTTTTGTTGTCTAATTGCTAAGTCTAGGACTTTCCTCTAAACAAAGTCTAAAGCTAGCAGAAGGAAGGAAATAATAAAGATTTGAGTAGAAATGAATGATATAGAAACTGAAAACAATAACAGCAACAACAAAGCAATCGAACATATCAATGAAACCAGGAGCTGGTACTTTGAAAAAAATTAATAAAATTGAGAAACCTCAAGCCAGACTTTTCAAAAAGAAAAGAGAAAGGATCCAAATAAGTAAAATCACAAATGAGGAAGGAGAAATAACAAGCAACACCACAGAAATACAACCAATTATAAGAGAATATTATGAAAAAAACTATATGCCAACAAAAAGGACAACCCGGTAGAAATGGAGAAATTCCTAGAAACATATAAACTATCGAAACGGAAACAGGAAGAAATAGAAAACTTAAACAGACCAACAACCAGCTAAGAAATTGAATCCATGGGATCCCTGGGTGGCGCAGCGGTTTAGCGCCTGCCTTTGGCTCAGGGCTTGATCCTGGAGACCCGGGATCGAATCCCACGTCGGGCTCCCGGTGCATGGAGCCTGCTTCTCCCTCTGCCTATGTCTCTGCCTCTCTCTCTCTCTCTGTGTGACTATCATAAATAAATAAAAATTAAAAAAAAAAAAAAAAAGAAATTGAATCCATAATCAGAAATCTCCCATCAAGCAAAAGTACAGGACCATATGGTATCACAGGCGAATTCTGTCAGACATTTAAAGAAAAGTTAATACCTATTCTCAAATTATTCCAAAAAATAGAAAAGAAAGGAGAACTTCCAAATTCATTCTATGAGGCCAGAGCCTGATAGGGGCACCCTATTCAGAAAGGAGTCTCAAGGAAAATCCAAGACAACAAAAGAGACAAAAGCTGCAGAAGAAATTTTAGTTTCTAACATCTGCAGCTAAAGCAGATATTAAACACAGCGTAAGTCCTAGCCAAATAAAAATAAAACCAAACACCAGGAGCCTTTAGCCTTTAAACATAAAACCAAACACCAAGATTTACTACAGTTCCTAAGTTAATATTATTGATTTTCAAAATTTGTCATAGGAATACACTATATCATTAGGAGTTGTGCCAAGTATATGTGTGTGTACTTTTTATTTAACAAGTAAATCAATAAATTGAGTTGTTTACTTTGGCCAGCTGCAAAGGGCTAGTGGGCAAGCTCTCCAGCCAGTACCTTGGCACGCCACTGGCTCCAAGGCCCTTTTCTGCTCATCTCACTGTAGGTGGTGATAACATGATCAGCAAAAAAGGATCAGGAGGTTCAGGGAAAGGAAGCATGACAATTCCCCATATAATCAGAGAAGAGAAGGGAAGGGTGTTAATTTATCTTCACCTGGGATGTTGGCCTTCAGATCATTTCAGCAGGAACTTAATGCAAAACACAACAAAAAGGAGAGACTTAGTGGGGATATAACTACTCAAAGTAAAAGGTTGATTTTTCTCCTACATAGGGTTGCAAGTGCTCTTGATATGGAAGAAATATTGACTGAATTGGTAATTAAATTGGATGGTATTAGACAAAAGATATCACAAGTACCCCCAGGAGCTCTCAGGAGAAGACATGCGTCAAATCCATAGAGACATTACTACAGGACTGCAGGAATATGTGGAGGCTGTCTCCTATCAGCACTTCATCAAAACATGGCCACTTATCAGTATGGATGAAATTAAATGGTTGTTATTTACAACAGAAGAATATGAAAAGAAAATAAGACCCCCCTCCTCTGATACAGAGGGGAAGCACTTGGGAACATGAAGACTGAAAATCACACCGGTTGATTACCTTCTGTCATTCCCAGAGGGTGTTCTGAGAATGGCTATTTTAACTGGAGAGTTGATGGAGATGTGTGTGAACAATATGGGAATGGGACATTGGCACCCCCTTTGAAGTGAGCCCATTTTTATGTCAAGTTTATCATGGGTATAATGGTTTTTCATTCATTGGATATTGTGATATTTCTAAGAAGTTGTATACTTTGAAACACAGTTTGGCCAAAGCAGAGAATGCTTGTGATGCCTTGAAAGTCAGAGGTTCTGAAATTCCAAAAATAAATCGGCAGATGTCTTTTCAGTTAAAACAGAAATGATTGGGACACCTGGGTGGCTCAGTGATTGAGCGACTGCCTTTGACTCAGGTTGTGATCCCAGGATCCAGGATAGAGTCCTGCATCAGGCTCCCCACAGGGAGCCTACTTCTCCCTCAGCCTATGTCTGTCGCCCTCTCTTTGTGTCTCTCATGAATAAATAACTTAAATCTTAAAAAAAAAAAAAAAAAAAAAGCAAAAACACAGAAAGGACCAATCAAGAACACCTTACTCAGTTATTTTATTGAATACCATATTCAGTTATTCTTTTGAGAGACCATTTTGTGAGACTTTTAAAGTATTTCTAGTATTTCATTGGACTTTATTGTGACTTTTGCATAGAAATGTTTTCAGTTTTACTTGTTTTAAAATGTATACAAGCTGTACATAAAATTATTGAAACAAGTCATTTCTTACATCTTACTTAACAAAGTTTGCATACAAATGTTTGCATATATGCCAATTTGAATTTTTTGCTGGGTAAACTTCCATCATTTATCTTTGAAATGAGAACATGCTTGAGTGCATTTTCTGCTATACCTATTTTAATGTACATTGAGTGATTTTTGGACTGGTAATATTTAATGGAAACCATGTATTATTTAAATTGGTGATTTTGTTCTTATGCATGTTGTCTTGACTTTCATGTTTAAATTTCTTGGTAATATTTTGCCAAGCCTCCAAAATAAGTTTATCCCATAGAACAAGAATTAAAAATTATTTTCAGTATACTTAATTTTATGAGGTATTATCATGAGAATTCATTAAATATTCTGGCCAATTTTTAGGTCATATTTAATCCATTTAAAGCAGCCTTCCAAAAAATTGTTGGATACCCAGATTTTAGTTTTTAAATTTAATGTTTATCCTTTATCACAGAAAGTCTGATAGTGAATTAGAGCTAACATTATAATATTTTCACTGGTGTTTTAGTTCAATCGTATACCTGTACATATATCTGAAAAGTTTTAGTAATGATTATTAGTTGTTCTTTTGTTGTCATTATGGTACATTAGGATGTTTCTTATAGATGCATCTATAAGAAATTACATTTAAATAATTACAATGAAGTCTTAAATTTTTCAAATACTTCGTTAATTCAAACTTTTATAGTTGTCCAGTTGTGTTATTTGATAGTATAAAAAGTTGCCAAAGAAAATTTATCATATACAATTCAGCAATAAGACAATTGCCAACAGTCAGGAATAGCAATGGTAGTCTCTAATTATGTTTAGAATTGGAATTTACATACTAAAATTATAGATTATTCCCTGTGGTGTGAAACTGACTTGAGCATGACACTATTGGCTGACAACCAGACATTTCAATTGGGTTTGTGAATTTTGAGCATCTAAGATACTGGATTTTAGTTTTGGAAAGATTAGCTGCTCTGTTTCTTGGGACTTGATTCTTTGAAAGTGAAATTTCCCCAAAAAAATCATGTGAAGGAAAATAAAATGTAGACATGCCTAATAAATTAGGTTGGTTGGTTTATTTTGGTGGTAGTAAGGTTTTTTTTTTGTTTGTTTGTTTCCCTATTCGAAGACATACTGCTAAAATATAGTCTAATTACATAAATTTGTTTCTTCTGTCACTTGAAGTTAAATTTATAATGTTAAAAGTAAAATAATAAATACATTGGTGAATGTCATAGATGTTTAAAACTGAAGTCTTTATACTCTTTAAAAAACAATTACATTAATTGATAATTCAATGCATGAATTAATGGGTTATTTTCTTTTAAACTATAGAATTCTGATAACCTTCTTACAAATATACAGCTTCCCTTACAGAGGCAGTAGTTTACAATACTAGTTTGTGATATTTTTAAGTAATTTACTTTCTCCTGAAAATGTGTTGGTTAATCATGGATTACATTTGGCCTTATTTTACAGATCTTAAGGGAACTTTTTCTTTTCTTTTCTTTTCTTTTCTTTTCTTTTCTTTTCTTTTCTTTTCTTTTCTTTTCTCTTTTCTTTTCTTTTCTTTTCTTTTCTTTTCTTTCTTTCTTTTCTTTTCTTTTTTTTTTTTTTTTTTTCCTTTTAGAAATAAGAGAAGGGGCAGAGGGTGAAGGAGAGAAAGAACCTTAAGCAGGCTCTATGCTCTGCTTGGAGCCCAAGGTGGGACTCAATCTCACAACTCTAAACTCATGACCTAAGCCTAAATCAAAAGTCTTGTGCTTAATTGACTGAACCACCTAGACACCTCTTAAAGGGACTTTTTCTTAACCAAAGTAAGTAACTAGCCAGATAATATTGTCTTTGCTAAAAGCCAAATGTTTGGGGACGCCTGGGTAGCTCAGTGGTTGAGCATTTGCCTTTGGCTCAGGGCATGATCCTGGAGTCCTAATCGAGTCCCACATCAGGCTCCCCTCAGGGAGCCTGCTTCTCCTTCTGCCTATGTCTCTGCCTCTCTCTCTCTCTCTCTCTGTCTCTCTCATGAATAAGTAAATAAAATCTTTAAAAAAAATGTTTGTGTTGCCCTAGATTCATATGTTAAAAACTAATGCCCCATGTAATGATATTTGGAGGTGGGACTTTGAGAAGTCATGAGGGTGGAAATCTCATGGATGGGATTTGTGTACTTCTAAAAGAAATTCCAGAGAGCTCCCTTGCTTCTTCTGCCATGTGGGGATACAGCAAGAATACAGCCATTTATGAACCGGAGTGTGGCCCTCACCATACACTGACTCTATGGGTAACTTGATTTTTGACTTCCAGTCTCCAATACTATAAGATATAATTGTTGTTATTTAATCCATACAGTCTATGGTATTTTGTTATGGTAACCCACATGGACTAAAACAGATATTGGTTCTAAGAAGTGGAATACTTCTGTAAACAATAACTAGAGATCAAGAGGCAGCTTTGGATCTAGAGAAAGGATAGAACCTAGAAGAGTTTCGTAGTTATGCTAGAAAAAACCTATATTGCCATGGACCTACACCTTTAAAGGCAATCCTGGTGACAGCTTCTCTAAGCCTCAAACGTGGAGAATATTTATGTAATCCTGAATAGAGTATTGGTACAAATAAGAGCAGTAAAGGCCATTCCAGTGAAGTCTCAGATGAAAATGTTGAACATATTATTGAAAAGTGAAGGCAAGGCAAACTTTGTCATAGAGCATCAGAGACTTTATTTGTGTTTGCCTTTTATTGCTTTGTGGAAGGTAGAACTTGTGGGTAATTAGGTTGGCTATTTGAAGCTATTTTTAAGCAAAATGTTGAAGGTTGGCTTGTTTCCTTCTGATTGCTTATAGTAAACTATGCGAAGAGAGAGAGAAGTAACTTAAGGATGGAATTGTTAAGAAAAAAAGGAAGTAGAACTTAAAATTGGGGGAAATTCTCAATCTATCAATATTGCAAAATATGAGAACACTAAGGGTGTGGCCAGTTGACCATTTGATAAGAAGATTTGTACTCATACAAAGTCAGCCATCTCAATGGAAACTAGGAGCTATTGTTGAAGACCATGGAAGAATGATGCCAAACGCATTTCAGAGATCATCAGGGCTGCCTCACCGATCACAGGCCCAGAATGCAAGGGCCTGGGAAACAATGCAGTTTCAAAGGAGGAGCCATGCTTCTGAGATCCAGCAGCACATTTCCCTGCACAATGCCAGTTGCCACTTATCTTTGAACGCTCCCTTCACTCTCTGGCACCAGGCTCCTCCACTGTCCCAGGTATGGTTTTGGTAGGCCCTAGTGCAGTAATGGCCTCCCCTCAGGAGTGCACAGCAAGCAATTCAGCATCATCCTTCAGCCACAGTCATCACCAGAGAGCAGAGTGTAAAAGCCCAAGGCTCATGTCTGCCTCCACCTGGATTTCAAAAGATGAGGCCACCTGTCAGACTGGGGAGACCCAGGCAGAAAGCCATGATAGGGCTGTCCCCCTGAGGCGTGGGAGTGACCCTGCAACCCCAGAGGGCCATGAAGACAGAGCATTGAGCCAAAGAGAGTCACTTTTGAGATTTGAGGTTCATTATTTTCCCCATTAGATTTGAGACTTACCTTTACCTCTTTCTTCTTTCTTATTTCTCCCTTTTGGGATGGAAATGTTTCTCTTATGTATGTCCTACCATTGTATTTTGGAAGCATGTAATGTATTTGGCTTTACAAGATTCACATCTGAAAAGCAATTTTTTTTTTTTTTTTGCCTCAGGATGAGTCATATATATAGTCTTGCCTGTGTCTGATATTGATGAAATTTCATACTTTGAGTTGCTGTTGAAGTGACTTAAGACCTTTGGGGCTGTTCAGATGGAATAAATTTATTTTGCATGTGACAAGAACATGGATTTTGGAGACCAGGGCAGAATTCTGGAGACTGTGACCCCTCAAAATTCATATGTTGAAACCTAATCCCCAGTGTGATGGTATTTGGAGGTAGGATTCTTGGGAAGTGATCAGATCATGACAGCAGAATCTTCATAAAGGCAATTAGTGCTCTTATAAAAGACCCCAGAGAACTCTCTTGCCCTTCTGCCACCTGAAGATACCTGGAGAAGAAGGCCATTTCTGAACCAGAATGCAGACCCTTCCTGGATACGAATCTTTTTTTTTTTTTTTTTTTTTTCCCCTGGATAAGAATCTGCCTGCATCTTCATCTTGGACTTTCCGCCTTCAGAATTGTAAGATATAAGTGTTTGCTGTTTAAGCCACCCAATAGATAATATTTTTCTTACAGCATCCCTAATAGACTTACACTATCACTCATTCTTCTCATCAGTTCACTTAAAAGCAACACAGAACATCAGTTCTTCCTCCTTCTCCACCACGGTCCCAAAGCATAAACCTATTCTACCTTTATTTTCTATTAAGAAAATACAACAAAAATAAATAATTGCATGTAAAAAATTTTAGAAATACAAAATATGGCACTTAAAAACATAACCAAATTAGCATTTAACCTGTAATCAACTTAACCAATTTTTAGATCTTTACTTTTTCCATCAGAATATTTTTGCTTCTTTTCATTTTCTTTCATTGTTTCTGTTTCTGACTCTCTCTCCCTCTCTCACTTTGAATTTCCTTCTCTCTCCAGTTATCTTCATTCATTATTTACTGGAAAAAAATGATAAGACAATAAGAAACTGTACACTTAAAAATCTGCGATTGTGGTTTTATTGTACAAGTTTATACCAATCTTTTGTTTTTATAGGTGGATTGCTTTATTTATTTAGGTGTTTAGGCAAAAACATAAGTAAGAAAGAGATTGTTGCTGTAAAGGGAGTAATGAGGAATATATTCTATCTGGAAAAAATCTGTATCAAGTTTCCTGACTAAGAAATTTCACAAAATTTAATAATAAATGAATAGTCTCTGGGTTATATTGAGAAAAACTCATTTCAGAGTTACCAGAATTACCTTTTGACCACAAAATGTTAGGAAAAAAGTTATAAATCATAGAAGTCAGCATTATTGGATCTGTAAGAAATTATATTAAATCAAGGTTATATATATTAAACATAAAGTATATCCATAACTTATTTATTACAAACCATACATTTCTATTTGTTCACATCAGTGAAATATAGATGAGATGGTGAAATGAATTAATTATGAATTACTTCCTATTGAATGAATGCTAATGTTATAGTTATTGATTTTTTTCCATGATTTTTCCCCTCAAAATCTAGAGAAAATGTCCTTCAATTTCACTTTAGCCTTGTTATTACAGTCTGTGAATGTATATTTGCATTATTGGGTATTCCAGTCAATTAGACCCTTTATAAGTATACTCTGAATATGTATTTTTTAACCTTTAGCTCTGAAGACCTATTTTTTTTTTTCTTTTAAAGTAAAGCTTGGGACTCCTGTTTTGCTCAGTCGGTTGAGTGTCTGACTCTTGATTTTAGCTCAAGTCATGATCTCAGAGTGGTGGGACTCAGCCTTGTGTTGGGCTCCACACTCAGTGCAGAGTCCACTTACTCCTCTCCCTCAAAGATCACAGGATGTAGAAAGAAAAATCACACTATGTGAAATCTAATACCCTCATTTGTCAATCATTTCTGTAGAACATAAAATTATATGGCTCAACATTTCCAGTCTTCCTAAACTGTGTTTAAATCCTGATACCACACTGTATTAAAAATGCTCCTTGGAGTAAGCTATCACAAGCTATTTAAGTTTCCAATACATCACATGGCTTGTAGAAGAGCCCCATAGGCTGCTGTGAGAATTAAATTAGGTAATTCATATACAGCTCCTTACACTTACAATAACAAAATACAAATAATGCTAACCACTGTTACTTATATTTAGGTCATTATTTTTCTTATGCCTTTGCTGTTACTTGTCTTTTATCTCTGACATTGGAAAAAAATAGTACTATATTAACTTAAAAATACCTTAGAATTGGGAGACCTAGGTCACACAGTTACACATCTTACTCTTGGTCTCAGCTCAGATCTTGATCTCAGGGTCATGAATTCAAGCCTCACATTGAAAAAAGCCCTTACTGAAAACTAACTAACTAACTAACTAACTAACTTACTTCTCTATTTGGCCAGAGAATGGTGTAAGGAGGAAACTGCCTAGAAAGGACTTTCAGACCTGTCTGCCCTTGAAAAACATGATATTTAAATCCATATTTCAAATAAGAAATTTTATTTAATGTCACAAAAACACCATTTTTATTTTTCAATATCAACTTCCTGTTGGTCTACTGTAAGTGAAACTTTGGAAACTTGGATTTATCTATAAATTATAGGATGTTAGGCCCTCCTCTTTAACTTAGAATGACTATATTAACATGATTAATATTGTAATGCCTTAGGCAAACATCATCACTCTCTTCTTTTCCATTGACTCTAAAATTTATTGATCCACAGTGACCAAAACTGACTACACATTATTACTTTCTTTGTAATATTTTCCACTAGGATGGAAACCATATTGAGTAACCTTCCATACTTATAAACTTCTCAAACCCATACCAAGTGTAAATGGCTAATTAATTCCATAAAACATAACAATGTGTTTTACAACCAGAGGACAACTCTAACACTGAATAAAAATCATGAGGAAAATATAGAATAATTCACACAATCAAGAAATACCTGAGTCAAAACACATGTAAATTAGCTTATAAATAGGCTCACACAAATAAACACTTCTTTTACTTAGTAGACAGCTTAATTTAAGTCTATACTTCTATTTCAAAATCATATTCTATCACAAATATGAGTTGCAAATACTCCAATAAACTTGCCCTAGGAATTTTGAGATATTCTATTGTACTCTGATTTGAATGAAAAAAATTTCATGTAAAACCAAGCAAAAGCTTATGATGGATTAACTGACCTTTAAACCACACATACATAAGCTTTTAGTTAAAATGATTCTCAACCTGGAATATCATCCTGGGTATGTATGAATATTCATTTTCACAGATAATAAGGATTCAAATCTTCAATGTAAATTCAGATCAGATAATTCAGTTCTGATGCATGTAAGCTGAATTTATTAGGTAATTACATTTTCATTCAGTTATATACTTTAGTGAAAACATCTAATTATGCTTTTATAGCATCAATATGGTTTGGTCATTTATACATTTTTTCACTATATGTATATGATATGATATACATACTAATATCTATATTACACATTATATTATTCACATCTAGTAGATATATTTATAGGTAAATATAGAAATAAAATATATAACATCATTACATATCTATATTTACCTTAAACATTAATATACATATCTGTATTATATATAAATTAAAACATGTAATTGATGTCTGACATATATATATATATAGAGAGAGAGAGAGACAAAGACAGAGGTAGAGTATTTAATATTGTTTAAGGTAAAGATAGTTCAGATAAACTCTATTTCCACCCTTACTGCATTAGGTGGTTATAATTTAAAATAGACTTTGGGGATCCCTGGGTGGCTCAGCGGTCTAGCACCTGCCTTTGGCCCAGGGTGTGATCCTGGAGTCCCAGGATCGAGTCTCGCATTGGGCTCCTGCATGGAGCCTGCTTCTTCCTCTGCCTGTGTCTCTGCCTCTCTCCCTCCCCCCTGCCCCCGTCTCTCATGAATAAATAAAATCTTTAAAAAAATAAAATAAAATAAAAATAAATAAAATAGACTTTTTTAAACTTACACTTTTTACAAATTAATCATTTAACCTAAAATTAATTTCTTTGGAAAATTAATTATTACTATTGCTTTAAGAAATAGTTGGAGAATCATTGTAAGAACTTAAAGAGGTATCAATAATTTCTTCCCCAAAAAAAAGAAATAAAACATTTTATGGGCAAAAATCAATACTACTTCCAAGGTCTAGATTATTTCCATGCTCTATAAACTCTGAGCATACCATAATAGAGAAGATTAATAAAAAGTTTTTAATTAGTCTACTTTTCATAAAACATCATAAGCAAAATTAAGCAATATACAGTAAACTCTGAATCAGCATTTATAAAGTAATGGACAGAAAAAATGTATTAATATGCAAAATAAAATCCTATTAACCACTTTAAACAGTTAAGGGATAACTATATGAGGTTTAGATTTAATTTATAAAAGAATATGCCCAGAGGGAAATCATATAAAAGTTATAATAAGAGATAAAATATCTGAAAAAATAAAATTACAGCTTGACATCTTATTTGTATTATCATATAAACATTTAAAATTAAGTATCCAAATAATAGTGTGAAGAAATAACTACCCTTACATTACTCTAGTTCTAAATTATTACATGTTTTTTAGACAATTGTCAATGTTTGTCAAAAGTCTTCAACTAATCTGATACTGTAATTCTATTCTTAGAATATATTTCAAAGGCATAATTTAAGAGAAATGTTGAAATGTACATATGAAGATGATACTGCAGTATTAATCATATATGTAAATATATAATACCTAAATTTCTAATAATTATATGATGTTGATCACAATGATGATAGCAGCTAACATTTATTATATACTTATTATAGACTAGCAATAAATATTTTCTCATGTAAGCATAATAGCCTCATTTCATGCAGTTATTTTAAAGAATCTGAGAGAGGTGCTTGGGTGGCCCGGTTGGTTGAGAGTCTGACCCTTGATCTGGGGTCAGGTCATGATCTTGGGGTGGTGGGATCAAGCCCCAAATCAGGCTCTGTGCTCAGCAGGGAGTCTGCTTCTTTCCCTCTCCCTTTCCTTCTACCCATCACCCTGCTCACACTTTCTTTCCCTCGCTCTCTAAAATTAATAAATAAATCTTTAAATAAGAACCTGAAAATCAGAAAGCTAAAATAATTTGCTATGTAATATATAATAGAAAAGCCACAAGTATGTAATTTAACCCCAAATTTCTTTATCTCTCATTAGCCATTTTTATTTCATCAAAACAAAATACTAATTAATACATTGATTAGATACTTTCTGATAATTATATGTGATATCATACAATGCAACCTTTAAGGTAAAGATGACTGGATAATAATTTGAGAAAATTCTGGTAGTATATCATTCTTAAAACTTACAAAAAATCTTGAATGTATTGCATAACTTTGTATAATCTGTTTTTTAATTTATGGCAACATTATAATGCATATGTGTCCATTTTGTGTGTATGTGTATGCAGCTAGAGAGAGAGAATTTTCAGTGAATTAAAATCAGCACATCTCTGCTCTTTGTGGAACTTACATTCTTATGGGGAAAGTAGACATTTATAGAAACTAATATATTTAGTATATTCATTTTTACATTCAGTTAAGTGACTTACTTGTATAAGTGACAGAAATAAAACAAAATAATGAGAAAAGAGTGTCCTAGGGAGCTGGCATTTATGTAGAGTGGTCACTAAAGAAAGACCTTTTGGATAGCAGCTGCTCAGGATGATTATGGTGGTCTAGGTGAAAATGGTAGTCAGAAAAAGCCTTTGTGATAAAGGGTGATTTGTGAATTTGAAGAAGTGAAATAATGTCATAAGATTATCTGGGGAAGATCATCCCAGGAAGAAGAAATAAGTTCAGAGGCTCTGTGATTGAAGTCTGATTGATATGTTCAAACACTGACAAGAGGCAATAGCACCTGGAGGGTAGGCAATGGAAGAATAAAACAGAAGCTCTACATAGAGTTAGGCCATGTAGGGCTTTGTGGGTCATTTGTGTGAATGTAGAATCTACTTTGAAATAAGATGCCTTTGATGGGTCTTGAGCAAAAAGTGTGATGTTCTGTGATATATATATTTATATATATCAGATTTTTTTTGAATCTTAAATTATTATTATTTCTTCCTGTCGCTTACACCCAATGTGGGGGCAGAGAAGAGGAGGGAAGAGGAGAGGGCAGAATCGCTTCTCCCCCTAAGGCACTGAGTGGAGAAGCCACAAGGGGAGAGGGGGAGGTCACATTGTCCTCACTCTGTGGGGCTAGGTCCCTGGTCTCCCCAGCCCCAGGCTCCCCCAGCTCCTGAAATGCTAAGATGAGGCCCAGAGCAACCGGACCTCCCCCAAACCCAATATATTATCTTATTTTTTAAATAGATACAGGGACTTTTTCTATATATAATATATATATAGTCTTGGTTCTCAATATTTAAATCAATCATGATATTAATTAGTTTGTACCAAAAACCATCTAATATTCATGCTAAAGTATTTTATGAAATAAAATTACATAAACTTTGAAAGTAGAATCAACTTTACTAATTTCACAGATGAACTCAGATTTGTGAGTAAACAGAATAAATTGTATCTCTTTAATTAGTTTTTCCCACTTTACAAGTTATGTGTATCTGGTTGTAAATTCCCCCTTAGCATTATAAATACACTATGAATACTCATCGATACAGCTTCAGACTATAAATATGAAATGCCTTATATCTAAAATTATTATGACTCAAACATGAAGAAACATGGATTGAGACATGAGAAACAGAACAATTTCAATAATCTGTCTTTTTTTTTAAGTTTTACTTTTTACCATCAACAGTGAATTACTCACTTAGTATTTTCTTTTTCAGTATGGATTTTTGTTGTTGTTTTTGAGGGTCATTAATTAATATATTTCTTCATATTTTTTATGTTTACTCAATAAGGTTTAAGTTTTGGGGCACCTGGGTGGCTCAATCTGTTAAGCATCTAACTCTTGGTTTTCACTCAGCTCACAACCTCAGAGTCATGGAATCAAGCCCCACATGGGGCTCTGCATCAGTGAGGAGGCTACTGGAGATCCTCTCTTCCTTTCCATATCCCTCTACTCTTCTCTCCACTTGTACTCCCCCTCTCCCTCAAATAAAATAAATAAATCTTTTTAAAAACTTAAAAAAATAAGTTTTAAAATAAGACTTTCTTTCTTAGAGAAGTTTCAGTTTTAGAGATAAATTGAGTGGTAAGTTCAGAGAGTTTTCAGGGACTCCTAACCCCCTACACATAGTTTTTAAGTCACTGATCTTTTTACTGTCATCATAATTTTGCCTTTTCCAGAAGATCATAGAGTTAGAATCATATAGTGTGAGTCTTATCTAGTTGGCTTCTTTCACTTAGTAATATGTGCTGAAGTTTCCTTCATTTCTTTTCATGGCTTAATAGCTCATTTCTTTTTTTTTTAATCACTAAATAATATCTCATTATATGGATGTACCTCAGTGTGTTTATCCATTTACCTACTGACGGGCATAGTGATTGCTTGCAGGGTTTTGTACAAGATTTGTGTATATTAAGTTTTCAACTCCTTTGAGTAAATGCCAGGGAATGCAATTGCTTAATAATTTTTTAAGATGATACTTGGTTTTGTAAGAAACAACCAAATTGTCTTCCATATTGATCACACCATTTACATTCCTACCAGCAATTAATGAGAGCTCCTTTTTCTCCACATCATCTTCACTGACTTGTGTAATATTAAATTAAACACTAACAAGTGTTTTAACTTAAATTAGCTATTCTGGCTGATGTATACTGGTTGCTCATTGTTGTTTTAATATACCGTTATCGAGTGACATATTATTTATCATATTTTTAAAAGCCTACTTTAGTGATTTAGACCTCCACCAGAATGTCCCTATTCATTCTTGTAGGGAGAAGAAGTTATCAAGAAACAAGAAAATAATTAGGGTAAGGTGATGCTAGAGCTTCTACTGTAGCATAATATCTAACCCTTTATACTATGTGATGTAACCTAAATAGTGACAAGTCCTATAAAGAAAGTATGTCTGGGATAAAGAAAAAAGGAAAATGGATCTGTGGGTGAGTCTTTAGTTCAAAAGAAAGAGACTGTGATAGTGATAAGGACTAGAGTGTTAGTTGTAGAGCTGATAAATAATGTTTATAATTTGAAAGATTGGCTTAGTATGTGGTATGATAAAGAGATAAATCAAGAACTAATCTCAGGTTTTTGGCCTGAGCACATGGATACATAGTGTTGCTCTTTCCTGAGGTGGGAAAGACGATATAAGGATGGCCTAAAGCTGAAAGCAAGAATTTTTTTTTTTAGATTTTTTTTTTTTTTTTTGCAATATGTTAAGGTTTTGTAAAGACTGAAAATTCAGTATAAAGTAACAAAAAATACTCATAAATGTAATCATTATTTCTCATTTTTCTCATACAATCCACCACTATTACTAGAGTAACAAGAGTAGAACACAGTTTTACTGTAGAAATTCTAATTATTTAACTGCTTAGAAAGAACAGAGGGACCAAGGAATTTAAAACTGTTTCCTTGTCTACTTATTCACATTCGTTGCCAAGAGTGGTTTAATATCCAGATGCTTGAAAAGAGAAAAAAGAAAAAGAAAAAAAATTCTCCAGTGTATCTGAGACCTGACGATGCAGCAACATATTTTCATCTTTGCATTTCAAACTAGTCTCTTATAAAGCCTCATTCACACTGTTTAAAAATAGATATCTCTTCAGTTAAAACTTTTGCTGTACTGTATTTAGCATAGTTATATATTTTCTGCCCACATTTAATTCCACTCTGTCTCTAATTTACATTTTAACAAGATCATTCCGGCAATTGCTGCTGGATAATACATTGGAGTTCCAAGAGTGAAGGCATAGTCTCACACCTGAGGCTGTCGGAGTGGTTGAGAGGGAAATATCAGAAAATAGTTCATTTAATGATGACACTGCAGAGGTGGAGAATTTCAATACAGTTAGTGATCATTTGGGTGTGGGTGGTAAAGACAGAAAGGAATTAAGGATGGATGGCTCCATATTTTTGAACTCGAAAAACAGAATAGATGAGAGAAAACTTTATAGATACATTAAATTTAAAGACTCTCTACAAATGGAACTTAATTGCTCATTTGGCATTTCACATTTCAAAGGACACACTGAAAGGGGATTTGAAAAGAAAACAGCAAACATCTTGAATCTTGATTGGCTTGAAAAGTATTTTTATGGATTATTTCTTTCTATTTTCATTTATTTCTGTAAATGTCTTTTGGAAGAAATAAACATGTTTCATAGGTATCTGTATTATTCATAGCTTTTGGATTTCTTAAAAATTTCTTTATTGAGAGATTTTAATATTATATGCATTCTTTTTGCCATTGTAACAGATTTTACTTATTTTTACTTTTAAATTAGTTTATATTCATTTTATATGTGTGAAAGGATAATCAATTTTGTCTTTAAAATGATTGTTACTTGTGTGAGAACTCAATTAATGATATAGATTTTAATGGATCATTGTCTTATAAATATTGGGACATCTACAAGCTATATCACATATCCAGCTGGTATTCTGGTGATAAGACCTGATGAGTTTTACAGATAATTTAAGTGGTCACATATAAATTCAAATGAACTTGTTTCAGAGGCAGGCATTTCTGATGTGTCTATATAAAAATTACAGATTAGTAATGTTTTATAGAAATGTAACTTTAAATATATACTGAAATATATACAGCATAGATATATATTGGAAAAGCTGCAATAATGAATTAGTGATATGTATCTTAATTTCTTTCATTTTTAATTGTTTGATTAATAGAAAAAATGATGAAGAATATTATTTTCTTCTTTATTATTCCAAATGTAATTCCTAGCCACATGCCATTTTCTGAATGAATATTGCTTTAAATCAACTTTGCTAAGAAAAATGCTATATTTAAAGCATACTTTTAAATGGAGAATATATATAAACACACACATATATTCATATATATATGTAAATTCTAGAGCATTTGGGATAAATATATCCCACAGTATGTATAACATTTCAATTTTGTATATTATGCTGTTATATTATTAGTAATAATATAGTCACTTTTCTCAAGTGTGTAGTTTCTGTTGGACAGTTTCAAATGACTTTTATTCTTTCCTTCTCCCTGAGAAAAGCAACCCGGAAAGGAGATAAGCATAATGCCCAATTTATTTAGATTCCTCTGAGTATTCACAGTAGGCTTCACATTTTTCCAGGCCTACATTTTCCTTCCAAGGTCGGGCTCTACTGAAAGACTTATGTTTCCAGCCAAGATGGAATAACAGGGACTGCATTTACTTTTCCTACAACAAATCAATGACCCCCAGCTTTCATTTCAAGAAACCAGAAAAAGAATAGCAAATGAAACTTGAAGTAAACAGATGAAAGGAAATAATAAAGATCAGAGTTGATTTCTCCGCTTGTTTATTTTATTTATTTATACATTTGGTATTTATTCACGAGTTTACCTTGGTATTTTTTTTAATTTATTTTTTATTTTTAAAAAATTATTTATTTATTTTATTTTATTTTATTTTATTTTATTTTATTATTTTATTTTATTTTATTTTTCTACCTTGGTATTCTTAAAGTCATAACAATTAAATGGTTGTCCAGTGCAACCATATAAATGGTGATCTTTGCTTTCTTCTTCAGAGAATATCGACTGAAGAGTTTTACTGTATGTGAACGAAACTTTCTCTCAGAGATATAACTATGAAATGTCTATAAGTCACTATTAAAAACTGCCCAATGCCTTTTTATATTCCATGCAATATATGTACAAACATTATAGGTAAAACTTTTTTAGCAGTAACATTTACAGTGGTGAAAGATTGGAAACAACTTCTTTGGAATCTTGTGACTTAATTTTCACATAACTGTGGCTTTATTGTTACCTTGTAAATTACTAAGACATAATGTGTAGTTCAACACATTTCAATTTTGTTTTTTTTCCCCATAAGAAATAAACTTAGTAGCTTTATTTTCCATCAATTGCACTAAATATAATTAGTCTTAAATAATATAATTACAAAGCTTTCTTTTCAATCAGACCTTTATAAACTTGCACCAAAAAGTGCCTGTGATTCTGTGTACAATATCTAAAGTGTCATTATGACCTAAAAGCTTTGTGCCTTTTATGTACTTTAGCCTGAAACATTTACTGCTACTATTACATTTTGCAATTACAGTGAAGTGAGGCAGAAAATAGCAGTTCAAAAAATGTATTCAAGTAATGAAGTTTGAACCATTAGTTTCAAGGCTGTTGTTATTTTAGTAAATATTTAATCTTCCTAGCAGCATGGGTTCCTAATTGATCTTTAAGTATTATTGTTCCTGGACATTTCTAATCGACTTCTAATTGCTATATTAAAGCAGTTAGCAAATAAAGTGTAATGGATGGTGGAGACTTTTACAGTACAGTAAATCAACAGAATATCATAAAATTTAGAATTCATTTTTATCATTTAAATTTGAAATGGAATACACTAACATTCACATATATGCTCATTTGTCTTATTTTGAAGAGTTCTACCAATCTAAAGAGAAGTGTGGGTAATATGTTCCATTTATGTCAAATTAAATGTCACATGTCTAGTAAATTTTAAGGTGATTTAAAATCTCTTAATAGCTCTTTATCTGTATCTATGTGATAGCAGGGAAGCACTTTATGAGGAATTTTTTGAGCATTTCATAATATGCAAAATACTGTAAACTAGAGAAATATAACACAAAGTCTTCCAGGTATTGCTTATAATAGTCACATGGACACATGGAGGTGACTCTTATGTTAAGATCCATTTCTACTTTTCTCTACCCACTTTCCTGTTATTAGTAGTTTAACCATCTGTTACTTTCCACTGTATGCAGTGGTTATAGTTACTAACACTCTTAAAACATGATACCATCTTCCAGAGAGTTTCTAACTATTGTGGTATTATAGAATTTTTTATTTGGTTTATCCTGGGTACAGTTTTTTCATTTTTTGTTTCTTTAATAAATAAACACGTTATAGACATGTCAATTATAGCGATACCTCTGTCTTTTTTTAATGCATTTATCAGAAAGGAAGTGTTTTGTTTTGTTTTTCCTAGGGTTATAATTTGTAAATATAGAGTGGCCAGAACCTAGTTTGATCCCATATATAAAATACCACTTGAGAACAAGCATAATACAGAAAGAAAAAGATCTGAGGTCACAAGTTAGAGATAAAAGGTCCTGGTGATTTGGTTTGAGCTCTTGTATTCAGCTCTACTCTACTTCCCAGTTTCATGAATGAATTCCTGTGTCGGCTTATTTTTTAAAGATAATTTGGGTTGTATTTCTGTCACATAAACCAGGAAGACTATTTAATGAAATAAATAAATTGACAATGGTGCTAGATTGTTGGCAGTGACTCATGTAATTTTCTAAAGTACATTGTGTTGGGAGTAGGAAGACAGAAGACTGTTTTCCTAGTTGGAAAGTTAGAAATCCTAATTAAGCAATAACAAAATATGTGGCTATTGAAAACTTTGTTGTTTCTTCTTGCTTAGATCACACAATTATTAATACTAAAGGCTGTGATGATACCAGAGAAAATATCAAAATGTCAGGGGAACTCCATAAGAAACATAAAAAAGAGACTAACAATTGTCCTGGCACATTTGAAAGGAGAAACAGATTCTGTCCTTTAAAAGAAGACTTTATGCCTTAAGTTAGTGAACCACGGTGTTTGAGAGAGGCTCATGTACATGTACATGTACAGATTCTGTCCTTTAAAAGAAGACTTTATGCCTTAAGTTAGTGAACCACGGTGTTTGAGAGAGAGGCTCATGTACCTTCTAGGGTTGAAAAGTGTAATTCAAAAAAAAAAAAAGTGGAATTCTCTTTTCCAAATTCTCTTTTCCAAATTCAAAATTATAAAAGTAAGGGAGCTAGAAACAATAGGCAATGTGACTAAGATCCATTTTAGCTATTTTTCTCAGCCAATGCAAAACTCCACCGTAAAGAGTGAGTCACCGATCTGTATTCTATGCCTATGAATTTGCTTTTTTTCAGATCTTCCTGTAAGTGAGATTATATGGTATTTGTCCTTGTCTGATGAAATGAGTGAGGTGGGGTCCAGAGGTACCAACTTCCAGTTATAAGATAAATAAGTTTTGGGATGTATGTACAACATGGTGATTACATTTAACAATACTGTATTGTATATTTGAAAGTTCTAGTAGGTACTAACAGTTCTCTTCACGAGAAAAAAAAAAGTAACTATGTGAGGTGATGGCGTCAACTAAACTTATTGTGGTAAGTAGTAAAAACATATATATGTGTGTGTGTATAAAATATATATATATATATATATCATGTTATACATCTAAAACTAATACAATGTTCTATGTCAATGATCTCAATGAAACAAACAAAGAGTAAACCATTAGGATGCAACTAGGAGGAAGAGGAAAACTATCTTATTTTTTTAATGAAATGGCCAAAAATGACATTGTCCAAGATTGCAGTCACTTAGCTTCAGGCAAGGAAAGTGAGTGGAACATCGATATCCATTATTTAAGGACAAAAATCCTAAAGATAGGTCTTACTTAAAGATAACGAAACCAGGGGCACCTGGTTGGCTCAGCAGTTGAGCATCTGCCTCTGGCTGAGGTTGTGATCCCGGGGTCCTGGGATCGAGTCCCGTATCAGGCTCCCTGTGAGGAGCCTGCTTCTCCCTCTTCCTACCTCCGCCTCTCTCTGTGTGTCTCATGAATAAATAAAATCTTTAAAAAAAATAACAAAACTGAAGTTTTGACTCCTAACAACACATGGATTGGAAAGACATAAACATTGACTAGATGACTGCTGAAGTATTTTAGGTGGTCGCAATCTGTCCAACACAGGCTGGCCTGGTGAGTGGTTGTGTTTGAAAATAAGGCAATACAGAGGAAAGGAGAGGAGAGTGAACGCGTAAGAGTGCTGATGTCATCCTCAGAGCTCTGGCAGCCAGCTCTGCTCCCGAGTCCCAATCACAGACACACAGTAACCCAGCCCCTGCCTCCCCAGTGCACACTATGCTGAGTTCAGCTGATAGCATTTGAAACAAAAAACATCTAATACATGCTTGTCCTGGCAACTACCTGACTATCTATGTATCTCTATTGATTTTTGTCAGACTTTCCACCCTTGAATAGTTGAAAATTAGAGGAACATTTAATGTTTGAACATGGTGGAATAATAGAAGTTCAAAGATAAACTATTTGATTGACATTGAGCATGGAAGGAAGGCGCATATTTTAGAGATTGTTTTCATTGCTTCTTGAAGTAAAAGAATCTCTAATTCCAACAGTACTTCTTAAATTAAGTAATTTTTTAAAATGAGTTCCATGTTTCCAAGATTTAAAATAGTAATTTGGTATGTAAGATTACTCCCCTATGACTTTATTTGTCTCTTGACATATTTAATAAAATCTAAAAAAATGTGAGTATATTTTAAACTGTTGTATCACATTGTTATTTAATGTCACTAACTGAAGAATTAATTATCTTTTATTTTGACATAACACACAATAGTGGTAACACTTATAATACATATGACTTTTTTCAGAAAAGGGTTTTAATGTTTGATTTTCTTTGTAATTAACCTTCATAACTTTAATATGGATATGTAAAAGTGCTTGTAAAAAGACTGAATTATTCTCTATTAAGTTAAGAATTGCTTTTGGTTTTACCAGTGACTGATAATTTTTATTGATTTTTACTTGCACTAATAATTGTCAGCAAATCGTGCGATTAAAACTATTAGAATTCACTTTAAAAGTGTAGACAATTAGAAATTAGATAACAATTGTTTTCTCATTTCATTTGAGGTCACTAAATATCTGAATTTGGTTGTATCCCACTATTTTCTCCTCTGAAATTTTGAATAGTAGTTAATTGCTACTGCCCTCTCCATTTTAGATTTATATTTTGTCATAAAAATAGAAAATCAAATTTCTGGAAACATAATACTACTTGAATAAAAATTCTTCTTTGTGATAAATTAACTATTTCAATAGATTTTTACTAAACTTCAGTTGAGACTCTTTGCCAGGTTGGGAATTCATTGTTATATTAAGCTAAAGTAGTTTATGTTCAATTTGGGGAACCTCTGAATACCATAAATCTGGAATGATGAGATGGTCATACCCATTGACTAGTGGAGTCAAGATAAATCTAGTTTCCATTGAAATTGCTTATTAAATCTGGTCAATTTCTAAGAGGTAATTTATTTCCTCATTATAGTGGTGATGAGAGTAGTAGCTACAGAACTGTTTAATTATGAAAAAAAATACATACTGAATAACTGGCTAATTAAAGTCACTAAACTTCTTGATGTTTTTCCTAATTAAGCCTGAGGGAAATGGAGGGGTATTTCCAATTACCATAAACCTTGTAAATACACTGATTGCTGCAATCTGAAGTTGGTCTTTACATTTAAAGATTTGGAAGTCACGGTGCATGGAGAAAGAAATAGCCTAATCTGATCCTTTATTTTTATATAAAAATATGCTAATAAATTTGCCTCTAAAATATGTAAATTTGGGAGGACAAAATGTTAAGAAGGAAAGGATGATTTCATAGTAAGACCCATGACAAAATATATGACTCTTTTAATTGACAATATCTAATACAGGGTATGGTAAAAAATTGTTTTCACTATTTCATAGAGGAAGAAATATAAATTTGATCTTTGAAATAACCAGTACAGGGGAAATTTTCCAAAATAGGAAGAAAAAAAATCATGGTCTTAATAAAAATATCCATTAATTGTACTCAATTACAGTTAATTAAAAAGTGATAGGTGGTAGACCATTCAGTTGGGAAACTAAAAAAAAAAATAAATTTACTAAAAATGTAAATGAAAATTTTCTTTAGAGAAAAATTTCATAGTGGAAATATGGGAGATTACAGTTTAAATACTTTGATTAATGAATATTTACACAGGCATATCTTGTTTTATTCCTTTGCTTTATTGTGCCTCATAGAAACTGTATTTTTTACAAAATTTTTAAATAAATATTTTATTTATTTATTCAAAACCACTGAGCCAACTGGGCTGCCCCATTTTTTACAAATTGAAACCTTATGGTATCCCTGTACCTAACAAGTCTGACAGCGCCATTTTTACAACAGAATTTACTTGCTTTGTGTCTCTGTGTTACATTTTACTAATTCTTTCAATATTTTAAGTGTGTTTATTATTATTTGTTATGGTGATCTGTGATCAATGATCTTTGATGTTACCATTGCAGTTGTTTTCGGGCACCACAAACCATGCATGCCCAGATAAGACAGGGAACTTATTGGAAGGCATGTAACAGTAAAAAACAGGCCAAAAGTTAAGCCTCCTGGGCCAAACAGCCACATTGTGAATATAAAGGAAAAATTCTTAAAAGAAATTAAAAATGCTACTTCACATGAGTGATAAAAAAGCAAAACAGACTTATTTCTGAGATGGTGAAATTCTTACTGGTCTAGATAGAATTTCAAACCAGCCATATAATCCCCTTAAGCCAAAGCCTAATCTACAGCTAGTCTTTAACTGTTTTCAGTCATATGAAGGCTGAGAAAGATAAGGAGCCCGTAGAAGAAAAGTCTGAAGCTTGCAGAGGTTGGTTCATGAGGTTTAAGGGAAGATGCCATCTCCATAACATAAAAGTGCTAGGTGAAGCATCAAGTACTAACTTAGATGCTGCAGCAAGTTATCCAAAAGGTAAGATAACTAATGAAGGTGCCTACACTAAACAACAGATTTCAAAGTAGACAAAACAGCCTTCTATTGGAAGATGCCAACTAGGACTTTCAAAGCTTCAAAGGGCAGGCTTGCTTTTGTCAGGGACTAATGCAGCTGGTGACTTTAACTTGAAGCCAGTGTTCATTTACCATTCTGAAAATCCTGGGGCCCTTAAAAATTATGGTAGATCTACTCTGTCCTCTTTGGAACAACAAAGCCTGGATCACAGCACATCTGTTTACAACATGGTTTGTTGAATAGTTTAGGCCTACTATTGAAACCTACTGCTCAGAAAAAAAAGATTATTTTCAAAATATGACTGTCCATTAACAATGAACCCAGTCACCCAAAGTGTGATGAAGATACACAATGATATGTTGTTTTCATGTCTGCTAACACAGCATCCATTCTGCAGCCCGTGGATCAAGGAATCATTTCAACTTTAAAGTCATATTATTTAAAAAATATATATTTGGTAAGACTATAGCTGCCATAAAAAATGATTTCTCTGATAGATCTTGGCAAAGTAAACTGAAAACCTTCTGGTAACGAGTCACTATCCTAAGCCATTAAGAACACTCATGATTTGTGGGAAGAAGTCAAAATAGCAACATTAACAGCAGTCTAGAAGAAGAGTCCAACCCTCATGGATGATTTTGAAGGATTTGAGATGCCAATGGAGGGAGTAACTGCAGATGAGGCGGAAATAGTAAGACAACTAGAATTAGAAGTGGAACCTGAAGATGTGACTAAATTGCTGCAATCTCATGATTAAAAATTTTAACAGATGAAGGATTCTTCTCAGAGATGAGCAAAAAAAGTAGTTTCTTGAGATGCAATCTACTCTGGTGAAGCTGCTGTGAAGATTGTTGAAATGTCAAGGAAGGATTTAGAATATTACATTAACTTAGTTGATAATCAGTGACATGTTTCAAGAGGAGGGACTCCAATATTGAAAGAAGTTCTACTATATGCATAATGCTGTTACACAGCATTGTACACTACAGAGAAATCATCCATGAAAGGGAGAATCAAAGTGGCAAACTTTATTGTTGTATATTTTAAGAAATTGCACAGCCACCCCAACATTCAGCAATCATCAACACTCTGGTTAGGCTGCAGTCGTTGATATGGAAACAGGACCTTCCACCAGCAAAAAGATTATGACTCACTGAAGACTTAGATGATGGTTAGCATTTTTTTGACAATACAATATTATGTAACTAAGGTATATACATTTTTTAGACATAATGCTATTGCATAATTAATAAACTACTTATAAACATAATTTTTACATGTGCTGAGGAGCCAAAAAATTATTTGACTCATTTTATTACAATATTCTCTTTATTGCTCAGAGATGTTAGCTAAATCTGTTACTTTGGAGAATTGATTATAAAATGATAAGTCTCATGGAGAGCAATAAGAAGATAGTTGCATGATCTTATCAAGAAGCGTTAGACTAAACAAAATTTGAAACAAAACTGACCAGAGTTTAAATGATACCTTTGCCATTTAGTAACTATAAAGGACTCAAATTCCTTTATAATAACAACGTGAATAATGTAGGATTGTGTGAAATAATGCTTGAAAAAATCATTTAGCATGCATGCACATCCACATGCTCAGTTGATGCAATCTGTGGATTAAGAGCCAGTCCAGTTATGGTCATCAGTAATGGTGTGGGGAGTAAAAGAAAGATGGCTCTTGATAATTGTTAGGAGAGTTTTAGTTGGGTTAGTAGATGGGAGATTGTGCTTTTCTGAAGATATAGAAGACAGAAAAAGGTACTGGTTTGAGGGGGGGAAAAAAAAAGGTGCCGCTTTGGATATGTTGAGTTTGATGTGACAGCAGGATAATGTTCCAAAGTAACTTCAGAAGGACTTGATGAGGGGCAAAGAGACCTATGTTGGATCAAGATTAAAAGAATGGGAAGATGAAACAAGTGATGGAAAGGGTGAAGACACTGAATGACTCACCATGAAGTAGCATGTTGACTAAATGAATATAATGTTCCAATTTCTACAAAAGAGAATGTAAGTACTCAAATAGCCCTAACTTGTAGTCACTTTTGTTAGTGCATATGTAATAATATTAAAGTAGGAAAATATATTCAACAGAGATTTAGCCACTCATATCAATTTGATCCACTTAAATAGAAAAATAAAAAATTGGGTTCATAACATATTGTTTCCATTAGTGGAAAGGTGGTAATACCCAAAACATAAATAAGTTTGATATCTTAACATATGGCTTTTTTAAAAATGATTGATAATATATTTCTCTTAGGTGATACTATAAATAAAATAAAATACATTGTAATTTAATAATGTGATACTGTATCACATAGATTTTTACTTGAAAATTGAGGCTTTTGGCCTACCACATTTACATAAGAGAATGAATATTTCCACTACTAAATTTCTTCTATCTCTTGTGTGCTTACTTCTCATTTATTATAGAATATTTCTTGGTATGTAAACTAGTATTTAATGAAAATAAATCGTGGAGTAAGTGAAAATGAAATTAAAATCGTTTTGTTGATGTGATAATCCAAATTAATCTATTCTAGAATATTTTTATCATCATTTTTATCCATTAAAAAATATCTACTATTGAGTCTTCCTGCCACTAGGGATTATAACAGGATCTAAATTATAATTAAAATAATCAAACAAACAGGGGTCCCTGGGAGGTGTGGTCAGTTAACCATCCAAATCTTGATCTCAGCTCAAGTTATGATCTTGGGATGGTGGAATGGAGCCCTGTGTTGGGCTCTGTTCTCAGCATGGAATCTGTTTAAGTTTCTCTCTCCCTCTCTCTTCCCTTCCCACTGATCTGTCTCTCAGTCTCTCTTTCAAATAAATGAATAAATCTTTAAAAAAATAATCAAAGAAAAAATCAGAGAGTTCACCAATAAAAGGAAGTAAACCAACTCTGTTGAAGCACAATTATACCCATTGATTAGTCAGTTAGATCTAATCATAAACATAGCTACTGTCTCAAATGTAAATAATTTATTACTTAACATTTTTGATTGAAGTAGATCAGATTAAGAATTACATCACCGGCACTCACAATTGTTTTTTGCTGTCAGAACGTTTAAACAGGATGAGACCTTGGTGAATTCTACCTAAACAAAGTGCTGGGGGTTTGCAAAGCATGTTTAATAAATACTGTTTAACAAATAGAGTCCACAGACTACTGAACTGATATTGTGATTAAAAAGGGATCCCTGAGGCAATTTACAATGTCCAGAGTACAAAGAAAATGAGAATTAAAACATTGTTTTCACATTTTACAAATCTAAAATGCATGAATAGTCAATATTTTCACTCATTAAATTTCATTTATAGAAATCACTAGAGGTCTAGAGATGTGTATATGCTACAAGGGCTCTGTTGACCATTTTGTATTATTTAGTATATGTTAACACAATGCATTTTGTCTCCACTTATCATTTTATCACCTCATTAACATGCTATTATTACTGTTTGTTAAAATTTTCACTTTGTTAATATTATCATCTTGCATCAGAGCTCCAATTCATAATAATCAATGGTCCATTGAAATGGTTTACTGAAGTATCATAGAAGTGATAGATATAAAAGCATTAATAAAATAATGTAGAATTTAATTGCAAATGAAGGGAACTTAAGGTTAGGGATAAGTTTATTTTATCCTCATCTTTGCCTTCTGAGAGATTACCTCTATTTTATTGCCCCCTTCACAGTATCCCAAGCCCTTGACCATCCCTACAGTCAAAACATGTTCATTCACATTCCTGAGTCACATTCCTGACTCACTTTGGCTATGGAAACTAGAGACATATGGCATATTTGGGAAGCAGAGAACTTAAAAGTGAAGTAGATCTTAACTATGACCTCCCTAACCTAACCCAGTACCCTTTAAAACCTGAGACAATATTAATATCTGCTATCACATAGTATATATTATATTCATATTATTAATCATAATATATTAGAACTAAATATTAAATATTACTATTTTAGAATAATGATTATTATTTCTATTAACCTATTATGATTATCTATTAACCTATTAATGATTATTATTTCTATTGTTCAAAGATTCCTTGAAAGGGGCTTCTTATGCCCACCTCTGGCATCTACAACACACCCATTCAGAGGTGGGAGAGCCAACATAAAGTATTACTGTTGGTCCAAGATTTACCAGTGATAAATAAAATTATAAAACCAGATTCCTTTGTGTCCCAAACTTCAACACTATATCTTCTTGTTCATACCTCCAATACCATTCATTTTGCCATTGTTGACTTATACTTTGATTTCTTTAGCGTACATCCTCATCCTAACTCCCAATGCCTATTCTCCTTTACGTGGAAAATCAGTAATATTCCTGGATAGTTATGCCATAAGGATTTACAGAAAGAGACAACTTATCTTGCTGAGACATTAAATGCATATCTAAGCATTTTGCTTATTGACTTGCAATTCAACTCTTATGTAACATGTAGATGACTTCTTTCTTTGTTCTAAAACATTCAAGAATTCTCTGCAAGGTACCCAAGACTTATTATAAACTTTGGCTCTATAGGGACATAAGGTACCAAGAGATCAAAATAATCCCATCATTTAGAATGATAGAGCTCATGGACTACTAAAATTGAAGATTGCTAAACTAATGAAAATACTTAATCTCCCTTGGCCTGAGATTTTACTCTCAGCCCAGATTGCCATCCAGTCTTTTTCTGCTGGGTCACACTAATGTCCCCATATAAAATAGTTACTGGCTAATTTATGAAAATTCTCTGTTCTTCCTGAAGTTTTGAAGATTCTAATATGATCAACCAAGACATTGTAAAATACTTCAAAGGGCTTATTAATTATATTCACACTTCACATCAATGAGTTGAGGCTGCTTTCTTCTAGTCTTTCATCCATACCACTGTATAACCTGTAAATTAAAAACTTAGTTCTTTGGAGAGGACATCATCAGAAGACTAATCTTCAACCCTGTGTGAAAGACACTTATATCATCCTTTTTACCACTAACCCTACTACCAAACTTCAGAAGGGCCAAATTAGATGCATATCTCTTCACCAAAAATGAACAAAATCTATTCTGGATAGTAGGCACCAGGTTGGAGACTTTAATCATAATTCTCATGATTCCTCAGAAGAAGATGGCACCACCAGGTATACCGCCTTCCCAAGTACTTTGGACCAAACAGATAGCAATACAAGTTAGTTTGCTTTTCTTCAAGATATTTGTACAAGGCCCTTTAAGATTCCTTTCTTTCCTGTCATCACTATTTTTGTTGTTGTCCTTTGCTATATACTCCTTCTCTATCTCCTACATGTAACCCTTGCCATCCACATAATTGCCCACCCCCATTGCAATTGCAATTTTCCGTAATGAGCCTTACTTTGTATTTTCTTCTTCTTTACCTTATCCAACCTGTTTTCCCATTCTTTCGCTCCACTCATAACATAGTCTCACAACCCTATTTCTGATTTCTGGTTATGTACTCATTTTCCTTTAGAAGCCTCCAGCTTCCTCCAAATTCCTATATCTATTTCAGGTTTAAAGATTTTTATCACATTTATCAAAGGTCTTTTAGGTTCTCTCTCTAGATTTAAAAAAATGAACTTTCTTCAATATGCTTCCAAAAGGGCCATATTTTTTTCACCCTAACATTATGAAGGGTCCTTACATGAGCTTTAAGTATTTGTAATCACACATACTCTGCTAACAATAAAAAATACTTACATTTTTATTAGGGAAGGCAAGGGTACATATTCCTTGCCTTATTGTATGCTCTAATAGGTGCAGATGATCCTAAACATAATTTCACTTGTTATGCTTGGGATTGATCTTCCTCTTCCTTTCTCTCTTTCTAATTTAATGGGACAATGTCTCCACCAAAAAGGCCAATATAAACTCTGAACTACAAATCTATGGGACAATTATTCCATGACATAGCTGGATAGAACTTAATGGGAAATATTTTATTTATGGCAATATTGCCTATTGGTATCTGCCTACTAATTGGACTAGATCCTGTTATCAAGCTCATCTTATGAGCTCTTGTCAACTCTTTAATGAAACTGCCTTCTTTTCTTACGTTAACTATTCCATTACTTTGGATTTGAGTTTTCTAGGCTCTAGATAATCCAAAAGGCCTATAAAACTGCATCACAGCTGGAGACTTAAATGCAAAACCTCAGTCCCAGAGGATATTAGGACTGTCCTTTTTTACCAGATTTTTAACAAGACTTAGAACAAGAGGCCAAAAGGTTGGAATTAAATCTAAAAGGTGTTCTTGCTTGGAATAACATCTTTTGGAATATTCTTCCAGTGTATTCATGCTGGGAGCAGCTGCCATGTGATCCACTCAAGGAGTTCACTGGAAGTCTTGCATTTTCCATGCTCTGCTCCAAGAAATAACTAGGACTGTGGATAGTCTTATGAAAACCACCATCATTGCCAGAAAGCCATAATGACTACAGTGAGTGATCCTCTACAATCATTTGCCTTTAGGCATTATTATAGCTCTCTGAGGGACTGCTTGCACAATGGCCAAAAGTGGCTATTGTGCATAAGTTCCCTGGGACATGTCAGATGTCTGTACCATAACCAAAACTATTCTAACAGAAAACTGAGAAATTAGGTTTCCACTATTGTCCTCACTCTGCAATCTAAGGATGGTTTCTTTGGCTCCAGTGTCCTGAAATAATCTTAATGGCTCTGCTCAAACCTCAGAATTCTGTTTCATTTCCTTACCTGACCTCTCTAAATGTTATATTTTTACCTAAATTTAATTAATTAACATATAGTGTTTTATTACTTTCAGATACTGAGTTTAGTGATTATCAGTTGCATATAACACCCAGTGCTCATTATATCACATGTCCTCATTAATGCCATCATTAATGCCCTCCTCAGTGCCTAGTTACCCCATCCTCCCACCCACCTCCCCCCTAGCAACCCTCAGTTTGTCTCCTATAGTTAAGTTTCTTATGGTTTGTCTCCCTCTCTGATTTCATCTTATTTTATTTTTCCCTCCTTTCCCCTATGATTCTGTTTTGTTTCTTAAATTCCACATGAGTGAAATTATATGATAATTATCTTTCACTGATTGACTTATTTCACTTTGCATAATACCCTCTAGTTCCATCCACATCATTGCAAATGGTAAGATTTTTTTTTTATTACTGAGTAATATTCCATTGCAAATAAGTACCACATCTTTATTTATTCATTTGTCAATGGACATCTGGGCTCTTCCCATATTTTGGCTATTGTGAACATTGCTGCTATAAACATTGGGGTGCAGTTGCCCCTTCGAATCACTATATATCCTTTGGATATGAGTGTTCTTTTTTATATGTTTCTAGGTATACTCTCATCAAGTGCATGATCTCTAATTCCCTCCAACAGTCAGTATGACAGCATGCTAACAGACAATACAGCTAGTCCTTCAAGGCCAACGAGAACATGAAGTCCATTTCACCATGAAAACTACTTTGACCAGCTTTAACCTCACAATGACTCCTAACTTATTCCTAATTATGTTTAAAGACTTAATTTGTCTGAAATAACAGAGCTATTTATGGACACAATTGCCCAGTAGTCACAAACTGACTTGGCCAAACTTCAGTTTGTCTTTGAGCTTATGGATTCTTTTTTTTTTTAAGGTTTTATTTATTTATTCATGAGAGATACAGAGAAAGAGGCAGAGGCATAGGCTGAGGAAGAAGCAGGTCCCCACAGGAAGCCTGATGTGAGAATTGATCCCAAGATCCTAGGATCATGCCCTGAACCAAAGGCAGATGCTCAACCACTGAGCCATTCAGGCATCCCACAATAGGCTTTTCTGGTAAATATCTCCTTATATAAGTGTGATTTGTTTTCATTTGACCATGTCTCTATTTCAGTTTTATTTTTTTATTTTATTTTTTTTTCTATTTCAGTTTTAAAGCAACTTACTGAAAAAGTTTACTGCTTGCATATCAGAAGCTTCTGTTCTTCCAGAGAGTTAATATTTGTGCACATGTTCTGGGAGTCTTGGGCAAAATGACTTCTGACGTTGGGGCTGGTTCTGCTCCCATGCAGTGTCCTCCTTTCTCTTGGGGCCATGGCCCTACTGTCACTGCTGTTACTTTTGCTATTGCTGCCCTCATCACCATCGAAATTCTCAGTCCAAATTTTGCCTAGGCCATCCCCTCTGTTCCCCTTGGCCCCAGTTACTGAGGTAGTGTGTGCTAGGTGGTCACATGTGCTTAGTGCACACGTAGCCCACTGTTTCCCCTCAAAACCCCTTAATCCCCTCCCCCCACCTATTATACTCATAACCTAAGCCTGCATGTGATTACTGTGCAAGTTCCATTGTGCAATTAAATTTCATTAAAAAAAAATTCAAAGATAAAACTATTAGAAATTTCAAGATGGTGACAGAACATTTAATCAAGGATGTGGAAATTCCAGGAATCCCTGGGTGGCTCAGCAGTTTAGCGCCAGCCTTCCGTCTAGGGTGTGATCCTGCGCACCCGGGATCAAGTCCCACATCGGGCTCCCTGCATGGGGCCTGCTTCTCCCTCTGCCTATGTCTCTGACTCTTTCTCTCATGAATAAATAAATAAAATCTTTAAAAAAAGGATGTGGACATTCTAAAGGTAGGGTTCTGTGTGACTACACTTGTCTCACACTAATGAAGCCGGTTCTTTCAGGGAGGTTTTCAAGGGTGCTATCAAGACAGAGCCCAGCCTAGTGTAGGAGCCCATCACAAGGTTAGCCGAGTGGGATTTAAACAAAAGCTACAGAAAAATGGCTGCTACGACTCTATTTTTCCTGTTTATCATAAGGAATATTTATTATACCGACCCTGTCCAATTATTTAATATAAAGTGGCAAAAGAAAGTATATTTAAATTAGAAATTGTCTGAAGCAAGAAATATCACATCTGAGCTTTAAATTTTTAGACTGTTATTAGAATTGGTGTTTTAATTTCTTTTTTGAAAAAAGAAGATAGTAATATTTTGTGCACATAAAGGAGTATAAGCTTAATATGAATGTTTTTGGCCTGAGGTGTGATCATCATTAAAGCTATTCATAAACGTCCTATTCTTTCCTGCTGGAGACAGTCTTAGATAACTCTTTGTTCACTAGAACTTGGGTATTGCTATTCTGAAGAAGTTATATGTGAAGTATTTAGGAAGATTTTAGAATGTCAATACATTCTCCCTTTTCTGCCTCTGATATCATGGAAGCATGCGTCATGTTGGAGCTTCTGTTAGCCAACGTCTCTGGAGACCATGATGATCAAGTTTCTGTGCTAAACCATGTGCATATGCACTGAACAAAAATAAAATTTTGATGTTTCAAGCAATTGAAAATTTAGTTTTACATGCTATAAGTAATCTAAGATGGTACCAGTAATAAATTATATAACACTGTGGAAGGCTAGCAACTATTGAAAAAAGTAATATAAGGGCCATGTTGAAATTTAAATTGGGAATAGGTACCAGGGGAAGACACACTACAATGATTTCTGGGTTATTTTTAAATAAAAAGCAGTGAATCCCTTTAAAACTTATCATAGATTTTAAGAATAAACAGCAAATAATGCTTTGCAGGGCTAAATTACTTGATGTTGTCACCAAAAGAAGCGAACAGACCAAATCTAGATGTCATTTAAAGTTACAATCTAGGGGGGGAGGGGCAAGATGGCGGCAGAGCAGGGTCTCCAAGTCACCTGTCCTCAACAAATTACCTAGAAAACCATCCAGTCATCCTGAAAATCTACGGATTCGGCCTGAGATTTAAAGAGAGACCATCTGGAACGCTACAGTGAGAAGAGTTCGCGCTTCTATCAAGGTGGGAAGACGGGGAAAAAGAAAGAAAGACACAAAAGGCCTCCAAGGGGGAGGGGCCCCGAGGAGCCGGGCTGAGGCCGGGGCGAGTGTCCCCAGGACAGGAGAGCCCCGTCCCGGAGGAGCAGGAGCTGCACCGACCTTCCCGGGGGAAAGGCCTCCCGGGGAATTGGAGCAGGATCCCCAGAAAGGCGGGGATGCCCTCGGGCTCCCTGGGACTGTAACAGAGGAACTGTGCCCCGGGAGATGCGCCGAGCTCCCTAAGGGCTGCAGCGCTCGGCGGGACCCGGAGCAGCTCGGAGGGGCTCGGGCGGCGGCTCCGCAGAGGGGGCTGCGCGGCTCCGGGAACAGCTCAGCGGCGGCGGCTCGGGCGGAGGAAGAAGCTCCGCGGAGGGGGCGGCGCGGCTCCGGGAACAGCTCGGAGGGGCTCGGGCGGCGGCTCCGCGGAGGGGGCTGCGGGGCGGGAGCGCGAATCCAACAGCGCAGGCCCCGGAGCACAGGGTGCCGGGACACAGCCCAGGATCCGGCCTCCCCCGGGACAGGCAGAGGCCGGGAGGGCCCAGGACAGCGAGGACGCTCCTGCCTGGAACTGAGCAGATCAGCGGCCCCGCCCCGGAGCCCCCAGGCCCTGCAGCCGGAGAGCCCCGGAGCTACTGCGGGAGCTGACTCCAGGGTCCCAGAGCTGCCCCCGCCACTGTGGCTTCCTCCCGGGGCCTCACGGGGTGAACAACCCCCACTGAGCCCTGCACCAGGCAGGGGCAGAGCAGCTCCCCCAAGTGCTAACACCTGAGAATCAGCACAGCAGGCCCCTCCCCCAGAAGACCAGCGACAGGGACCAGTTCCAAGGGAAGTCAAGGGACTTAAAGTACACAGAATCGGAAGATACTCCCCCGTGTTTTTTTTTGTTTTGTTTTGTTTTCTTTTCTTTCTGTTTTTGTTTTTGTTTTTGTTTTTTTTTTTGTTTTGTTTTGTGCTTTTTTTTTCTCTCTTTCTTCTTGATTTCTGATTGCTTCCCCCACCCCCCCTTTTTTTTTTCTTTTTTCTCCTTTCTTTCTTTTTCTTCTCTTTTTCCCCTATTTTTTCTTCTTTCTCTTTTTTCTTTTTCTCTTTTATTTCCTTCTCTCTCTTTTTCTCCTTTTCCCAATACAACTTGTTTTTGGCCACTCTGCACTGAGCAAAATGACTAGAAGGAAAACCTCACCTCAAAAAAAAGAATCAGAAACAGCCCACTCCCACAGAGTTACAAAATATGGATTACAATTCAATGTCAGAAAGCCAATTCAGAAGCACTATTTTACAGCTACTGGTGGCTCTAGAAAAAACCATAAAGGACTCAAGAGACTTAATGAGATGCAATCCAAGCTAGAAGTCCTAACGACGAGGCTTGACGAGGTGGAAGAACGAGTGAGTGACATAGAAGACAAGTTGATGGCAAAGAGGGAAACTGAGGAAAAAAGAGGCAATTAAAAGACCATGAGGATAGATTAAGGGAAATAAATGATAGCCTGAGGAAGAAAAACCTACGTTTAATTGGGGTTCCTGAGGGCCCCGAAAGGGACAGAGGGCCAGAATATGTATTTGAACAAATCCTAGCTGAAAACTTTCCGAATCTGGGAAGGGAAACAGGCATTCAGATCCAGGAAATAGAGAGATCCCCCCCTAAAATCAACAAAAACCGTTCAACACCTCGACATTT
Source organism: Vulpes vulpes (assembly GCF_048418805.1). Classification (NCBI taxonomy): domain Eukaryota; kingdom Metazoa; phylum Chordata; class Mammalia; order Carnivora; family Canidae; genus Vulpes; species Vulpes vulpes. Next base: position 101,113,331 of record NC_132784.1, on the reverse strand, counting down.
AATAGTGAAGCTTGCAAATTCCAAAGATAAGGAGAAGATCCTTAAAGCAGCAAGAGAAAAAAAGTCCCTGACTTTTATGGGGAGGAATATTAGGGTAACAGCAGACCTCTCCACAGAGACCTGGCAGGCCAGAAAGGGCTGGCAGGATATATTCAGGGTCCTAAATGAAAAAAACATGCAACCAAGAATACTTTATCCAGCAAGGCTTTCATTCAAAATGGAAGGAGAGATAAAGAGCTTCCAAGACAGGCAGGAACTGAAAGAATATGTAACCTCCAAACCAGCTCTGCAAGAAATTTTAAGGGGGACTCTTAAAATTCCCCTTTAAGAAGAAGTTCAGAGGAACAATCCACAAAAACAAGGACTGAATAGATATGATGACACTAAACTCATATCTCTCAATAGTAACTCTGAACGTGAACGGGCTTAATGACCCCATCAAAAGGCGCAGGGTTTCAGACTGGATAAAAAAGCAGGACCCATCTATTTGCTGTCTACAAGAGACTTATTTTAGACAGAAGGACACCTACAACCTGAAAATAAAAGGTTGGAGAACCATTTACCATTCAAATGGTCCTCAAAAGAAAGCAGGGGTTGCCATCCTTATATCAGATAAATTAAAATTTACCCCGAAGGCTATAGTGAGAGATGAAGAGGGACACTATCTCATACTCAAAGGATCTATCCAACAAGAGGACTTAACAATCCTCAATATATATGCCCCGAATGTGGGAGCTGCCAAATATTTAAACCAATTAATAACCAAACTCAAGAAATACCTTGATAATAATACACTTATACTTGGTGACTTCAATCTAGCTCTTTCTACCCTGGATGGGTCTTCTAAGCACAACATCTCCAAAGAAACGAGAGCTTTAAATGATACACTGGACCAGATGGATTTCACAGATATCTACAGAACTTTACATCCAAACTCAACTGAATACACATTCTTCTCAAGTGCACATGGAACTTTCTCCAGAATAGACCACATACTGGGTCACAAATCGGGTCTGAACCGATACCAAAAGATCGGGATAGTCCCCTGTATATTCTCAGACCATAATGCCTTGAAATTAGAACTTAATCACAACAAGAAGTATGGAAGGACCACAAACACGTGGAGGTTAAGGACTATCCTGCTAAAAGATGAAAAGGTCAACCAGGAAATTAAGGAAGAATTAAAAAGATTCATGGAAACTAATGAGAATGAAGATACAACCATTCAAAATCTTTGGGATGCAGCAAAAGCAGTCCTGAGGGGGAAATACATCGCAATACAAGCATCCATTCAAAAACTGGAAAGATCTCAAATTCAAAAGCTCACCTTACACATAAAGGAACTAGAGAAAAAGCAACAAATAGACCCCACCCCCAGCAGAAGAAGAGAGTTAATTAAAATTCGAGCAGAACTCAATGATATCGAGACCAAAAGAACTGTGGAACAGATCAACAGAACCAGGAGTTGGTTCTTTGAAAGAATTAATAAGATAGATAAACCATTAGCCAACCTTATTAAAAAGAAGAGAGAGAAGACTCAAATTAATAAAATCATGAATGAGAAAGGGGACATCACTACCAACACCAAGGAAATACAAACGATTTTAAAAACATATTATGAACAGCTGTACGCCAATAAATTAGGAAATCTAGAAGAAATGGACGCATTCCTGGAAAGCCACAAACTACCAAAACTGGAGCAGGAAGAAATAGAAAACCTGAACAGGCCAATAACCAGGGAGGAAATTGAAGCAGTCATCAAAAACCTCCCAAGACACAAGAGTCCAGGGCCAGATGGCTTCCCAGGGGAATTCTATCAAACGTTTAAAGAAGAAATCATACCTATTCTACTAAAGCTGTTTGGAAAGATAGAAAGAGATGGAGTACTTCCAAATTCGTTCTATGAGGCCAGCATCACCTTAATTCCGAAACCAGACAAAGACCCCACCAAAAAGGAGAATTACAGACCAATATCCCTGATGAACATGGATGCAAAAATTCTCAACAAGATACTAGCCAATAGGATCCAACAACACATTAAGAAAATTATTCACCATGACCAAGTAGGATTTATCCCTGGGACACAAGGCTGGTTCAACACTCGTAAAACCATCAATGTGATTCATCATATCAGCAAGAGAAAAACCAAGAACCATATGATACTCTCATTAGATGCAGAGAAAGCATTTGACAAAATACAGCATCCATTCCTGATCAAAACCCTTCAGAGTGTTGGGATAGAGGGAACTTTCCTCGACATCTTAAAAGCCATTTACGAAAAGCCCACAGCAAATATCATTCTCAATGGGGAAGCACTGGGAGCCTTTCCCCTAAGATCAGGAACAAGACAGGGATGTCCACTCTCACCACTGCTGTTCAACATAGTTCTGGAAGTCCTCGCCTCAGCAATCAGACAACAAAAAGACATTAAAGGCATTCAAATTGGCAAAGAAGAAGTCAAACTCTCCCTCTTCGCCGATGACATGATACTCTACATAGAAAACCCAAAAGCCTCCACCCCAAGATTGCTAAAACTCATACAGCAATTTGGTAGCGTGGCAGGATACAAAATCAATGCCCAGAAATCAATGGCATTTCTATACACTAACAATGAGACTGAAGAAAGAGAAATTAAGGAGTCAATCCCATTTACAATTGCACCCAAAAGCATAAGATACCTAGGAATAAACCTAACCAAAGAGGTAAAAGATCTATACCCTAAAAACTATAGAACACTTCTGAAAGAAATTGAGGAAGACACAAAGAGATGGAAAAATATTCCATGCTCATGGATTGGCAGAATTAATATTGTAAAAATGTCAATGTTACCCAGGGCAATTTATACGTTTAATGCAATCCCTATCAAAATCCCATGGACTTTCTTCAGAGAGTTAGAACAAATTATTTTAAGATTTGTGTGGAATCAGAAAAGACCCCGAATAGCTAGGGGAATTTTAAAAAAGAAAACCATAGCTGGGGGCATCACAATGCCAGATTTCAGGTTGTACTACAAAGCTGTGGTCATCAAGACAGTGTGGTACTGGCACAAAAACAGACACATAGATCAATGGAACAGAATAGAGAACCCAGAAGTGGACCCTGAAATGTACGGTCATCTAATATTCGATAAAGGAGGAAAGACTATCCATTGGAAGAAAGACAGTCTCTTCAATAAATGGTGCTGGGAAAATTGGACATCCACATGCAGAAGAATGAAACTGGACCACTCTCTTTCACCATACACAAAGATAAACTCAAAATGGATAAGAGATCTAAATGTGAGACAAGATTCCATCAAAATCCTAGAGGAGAACACAGGCAACACCCTTTTTGAACTTGGCCACAGTAACTTCTTGCAAGATACATCCACAAAGGCAAAAGAAACAAAAGCAAAAATGAACTATTGGGACTTCATCAAGATAAGAAGCTTTTGCACAGCAAAGGATACAGTCAACAAAACTAAAAGACAACCTACAGAATGGGAGAAGATATTTGCAAATGACATATCCGATAAAGGGCTAGTTTCCAAAATCTATAAAGAACTTATTAAACTCAACAGCAAAGACACAAACAATCCAATCATGAAATGGGCAAAAGACATGAAGAGAAATCTCACAGAGGAAGACATGGACATGGCCAACAAGCCCATGAGAAAATGCTCTGCATCACTTGCCATCAGGGAAATACAAATCAAAACCACAATGAGATACCACCTCACACCAGTGAGAATGGGGAAAATTAACAAGGCAGGAAACAACAAATGTTGGAGAGGATGCGGGGAAAAGGGAACCCTCTTACACTGTTGGTGGGAATGTGAACTGGTGCAGCCACTCTGGAAAACTGTGTGGAGGTTCCTCAAAGAGTTAAAAATAGACCTGCCCTACGACCCAGCAATTGCACTGTTGGGGATTTAACCCAAAGATTCAGATGCAATGAAACGCCAGGACACCTGCACCCCGATGTTTCTAGCAGCAATGGCCACAATAGCCAAACTGTGGAAGGAGCCGCGGTGTCCATCGAAAGATGAATGGATAAAGAAGATGTGGTTTATGTATACAATGGAATATTACTCAGCAATTAGAAACGACAAATACCCACCATTTGCTTCAACGTGGATGGAACTGGAGGGTATTATGCTGAGTGAAATAAGTCAATCGGAGAAGGACAAACAGTGTATCTTCTCATTCATTTGGGGAATATGAATAATAGTGAAAGGGAATATAAAGGAAGGGAGAAGAAATGTTGGGAAATATCAGGAAGGGAGACAGAACATAAAGACTCCTAACTCGGGGAAATGAACTAGGGGTGGTGGAAGGGGAGGAGGGCGGGTGTTGGAGGGGAATGGGTGACGGGCACTGAGGTGGACACTTGACGGGATGAGCACTGGGTGTTTTTCTGTATGTTGGTAAATTGAACACCAATAAAAGTTAATTAAAAAAAATAAATAAAGTTACAATCTATAAGGGGGAAAAAAAAAACTAGTACAGCATATAGTTCAGAACATGTAAATGTAAATGTGAAACAAATTTTAAAACAAGGTCTAAAGTTGGTAGAAAATATACTCAAGAAAAAGTTGTTGACAATTTATTTTTCTCATTGTTACATGCCTAATTTGTATATAATATCACTGAGATAAAATCAACTAAAGTAATTGGAAGCCAACACATTACTTCATAACAAACGATTTTTTAGAATGGCACAAAACTCTTATTAGACACATATATTGGGAAAAAGATAGACACATATATTAGGAAAAAGAGCTTAGTGACTTTTTTTATATGTTTATTACTGAAATACATAACACAAGAAGGAGGTTTTTCCTTTAGTTGATGAAAATTTTAAGATACAATATAAAATGGAATATAATATTTTAGTCTAAGTGCCAGTGGACTATCAACTATGTGGCAACAAGGAAGCATTTCCTACAAAATTAAAAATATTACACAGGAATTTAAAGCCATTTTCTGATATATTCCTAAGAAAATCTGGAAGCTGGAAAAGTTTCTATACATTTTATACATCTATTCATTGTTGAAAAACATTCTAAAACTGGATCACTTTTGAATGTATACATCAGTGTAGACATCTTCAAGTGTATGTTATTTATAAGTAGAGAGTAAGGGGATCCCTGGGTGGCACAGAGGTTTAGCACTGCCTTCAGCCCAGGTCCTGATCCTGGGGACCTGGGATCAAGTCCCACTCGGGCTCCTTGCATGGAGCCTGCTTCTCCTTCTGCCTGTGTCTCTGCCTCTCTCTCTCTCTCTCTCTGTCTGTCTCTCTCTGTGTGTGTGTCTCTCATGAATAAATAAAATCTTTTTAAAAAAAGGGAATGTGGTGACTTTAGAAGAAAATATACATTTAGATTTTTAAAAAATGATTTAAAATTGTTCATAAAATAATTGTCATTAGTGAAAGCAATTTCTATAATGTAAAATAATTACTCTCAGTTATTATCTCAGTGATAAAGTCAATACCTTGAGTACCCTAAACTGATTTATTCAGGACCTTTTAGTTTTCTGAGATTTTCATTTAAGAAAAATTATTTATCTGCAATCGTTTGAACTTCAGTATGGAAATTTAGGATTTACATATCATAATTTAATTATGCATGTCTGACCTTTATATTCACTTGATTTCTAATAAATTTTTGTGAGTGACATAGTACTTATCCACGCTTTATTTATTCAAGCTACTTAGCTGTATGGAACAAAGCATAAGCAAAGATGAATTTGAATATCCTAAAAATAGCACAATAGTAATAAGGATAACTAACATTTATTGAGCTTTGTGTCAAGGAGTATGCTAGAAGCATCACACAGATTACTTTATGTAACCATTACAAAAGGGGCTATTATCCTCTCTTTAGAGATTTGTAAACTTTGGTTTGGTTAAGTGAAGCACCAGTGTTTGTAGGGCCATGCCACTAATTAGTCCAATCTTGACAGTCTCTTTCCAAAGTTTATATTCTTAATGTCATGTTCTTCTTGTGTTTTACTGATTCACCTTATACCTTGCATCTGGAACTCTCATTCAACATCCATTGAAGTCAGCTCCTAAAGGTATTACAATCAGGTGGCTTCGTGTAATATAACTATTATTAATTTCCTTGCCTTCAGTCTTTGTCCTTTCTGACCTAAAACTACACAGAATTGCATTATCCTTTATTCAGAATCTTTTTTTTAATTGAAGTTCGATTTACCAACATATAGTATAACACCCAGCCTTTACTCACAACCTTCAATTGTTTCTCATTTCTTATTGAACAGTCTAAATATTTTAGTGTTTAAGATTTTCCACAATATAGTAATAATTTAGGTTTTCAAAACTTAATTCCAATTTTTCCAGCATAAAATCTTTACACATTTTACATACACTTAAAATAGGGGTCTTACAGGAGGAAAGGGCAATTTCTTTCAAATAATGTTACAACTCACCCAGTAATGGACCCATAACTACAAGTTCAACTAATCTTCGACAAAGCAGGACAGCCACATGCTGAATGAAACTGGGCTACTTTTTTTTTTAAGATTTTATTTATTTATTCATGAGAGACACACAGAGAGAGGCAGAAACATAGGCAGAGAGAGAAACAGGCTCCTCACAGAGAGCTCGATGCAGGACTCAATCCCCGGACTGGGATCACATCCTGAGCTGAAGGCAGATGCTCAACTGCTGAGCCACCCAGGCATCCCCTGGACTACGTGCTTATACAATACACAAAAAGAAATTCAAAATGGAAAGGACCTAATGTGGAAAGACCTAAATGTGAGACAGGAAACCATCTAAATCCTAGAAAGAACACAGGCAGCAACCTCTGTGACATCAACCATATCACCTTCTTTGTAGATCCATCTCTGGAGGCAAGGGAAACAAAAGCAAATATGAACTATTGGGACTTCAACAAGATAAGCTTCTGTGCAGTGAAAGAAACAAAACTAAAAGGCAGCCTACAGAATGGGAGAATATTTTTGCAAATGACATATCTTATAAAGGAGTAGTATCCAAAATATATAAAGAACTTACCAAACTCAGCACCTCAAAAACAAATAATGCAGTTAAGAAATTGGCAGAAAACATGAATAAACATTTTTCCAAAGAAGACCTCTGGATGGCTAACAGACACATGGAAAGATGCTCAACATCATTGGTCATCAGGGAAATACAAATCAAAACCATGATAAGATACTACCTCACACCTGTCAGAATGGCTAAAATTAATGACACAGGAACCAACAGATGTTGGCAAGAATATGGAGAAAGGGAAACCCTCTTACACTGTTTGTGGGAATGCAAGTTGGTGCAGCCAATTTGAAAAGCGTATGGAAGTTCCTCAAATTAACAAATAATAAGGGCAGGGGGCCTGGGTGGCTTGGTAGGTTAAGTGTCTGCCTTTGGCTCAGGTCATGATCCGAAGGTCCTATAATTGATCCCCATATAGGGCTTCCTGCTTAGTGGGGAGTCTCCTTTTCCTTCTGCACCTCTCTCCTGCTCTCTCACTTTCTCCCAAATAAATAAATAAAATCTTAAGAAAAATTACAATTTTTTTAAAGTTAACAATAGAACTACCTATGACCCAGATTTGCAGTATTAGGTGTTTGCCCAAAAGATACAAAAATACAGATTTTTAAGGGGCACATGCACCTCAGTGTTTATAACAACATTATCTACAATAGCCAAATTATGGAAAGAGCCGAACTGTCCACTGACCGATGACTGGATAAAGAAAATGTGGTATCTATCTATCTATCTATCTATCTATCTATCTATCTATCTATCTATCGATATTACTCCACCATCAAAAAGAATGAAATCTTGCCATTTACAATGATGTGGATGGAGCTAGTCTGTATATTATGCTAAGCAAAATAAGTCAGAGAAAGCCAAATACCATGATTTCACTCATATGTAGAATTTAAGAAAAATGAACATAGGAGAAGGGAAAATAAGAGAGAGGGAAGCAAACCATAAAAGACTTCAGTATAAGGAACAAACTGAGGGTTGATGGAGGGTAGGTGGGTGGAGAGTAGACTAAATAGGTGATGAGTATTAAGGGGAGCACTTGTGCTGAGCACTGGGTGTTGTATGTAAGTGATGATTCACTAAGTTCTACTCTTGAAACCAATATTGCACTATATGTTAATTAACTAGAATTAAATAAAAAATTGAAAAACAGAAAAATAAATGAATAAATTTGAATTCCAGGCCAGAAAATAAAATACTGTTTCAACTCATCATATATTACTGTCCTCTCTGTTCCTCAGACATTAGCTCAAAACAGAAATCTTTTATTTTTCCTCTAGAAATAATTTATCTTTTGTTTGATATTTGTGAATTAACTGTTATATTGCAAGTCTATTGCTCTAAACTTTTTATTTTGATAAAATCAAGAATTTAGTGAATACTCAATTCAGAGAACTGAGTTAGGATACAAAAATACAAAGGCTTACCAATCTCAAGTCTCAGAAATGTCATTTTCAAATGTCAAATGTCATTTCGTTTTACAGAAACAAAATTATAATTGTGAATTTGGGAAAAGATACTAGGCATCATGTATGTGTCTATTAATTTAATACTAGAAAGCATCAGATTCAAAATGAGCAGTTTATTGAATTGGTATGAGTATGTCACACTTTATTGCACATTATTATTAGAAGGTCTCAAATGACTCCTAGTATTTGGAACAAGATCCCATACTTCTATATTATGAGGAATGAGACATACCAAAACTTAACTGAGGAAGGAACCTGACAAAGTGGGATTAAATGCAGCAGATGGTAATATAACTTCCTGACGGTCTTTTTCTCCAACATCCAAGTATGGTTCTCTGTGCTTATTGCTGCGCGAACACTTGGCTGTTTTGTTGGTTTCTAGAAGCTGAATTTTGTGCTTCATCAAGTCATTTTATACCTACAGCTTGCTTATACCACCTTCCTGTAAGAAAAAATAACTAATTTGAGATGAAAATAGCTTATGAATTAAGAGCTAATGTTTCTTCCTATGTCTTTTTATAAATAAGGAAATCTTTCTAAGAATTCTCAACAAATTTGCCCAAATCTCATTGGCAGAAATGTTACACCAGCCATCTCAAAATTAATAAGTAGCTAACATAGGGAACCATATTGTCAAGATTTGCCTTCAGGGTTTCGCTGAGTGTATAACAGGGTCCTATTCCTTAATCAAACTATTTGAGAATAACATCATAAATGTTTCATGAAATACTACCCCAAGTATTTTTAATGCATGTTTTGAAAAATAAAGATTTTGGGGTGCCTAGGTGGCTCAGTTGGTTGAGTGTCTGACTCATGATTTCAGCTCAAGTCATGACCCTGAGCCCCACGTCAGGCTCTGCACTCAGTGGGTAGTCTACTTGGGTTTCTGTCTCTCCTCCCTCCGTACTTCCCCAAACTTGTGCTCTCACTCTCTCTCTCTCTCTCGCTCTCTTGCTCAAATAAATAAATCTTTCAAAAAAGAAAGATCTCGTGATTACTTTTTAGATAAACAAGTCTAAGAATTTTCATGTTAAGGAAAGTCATATACTTTTTCTTCTTGCAGGCATTCTCAGAGCCTTTAATATACTAAATCATTTTGTATGTTATGAGAACATAACTGATGGCATTTTCTTTCTTTAAGTTTTAGTTAATTAATATTTTAATTTCAATATTGCTAACATACAGTACTATACTAGTTTCAGGTGTACAAAATAGTAGTTCAATAATCCTGTACATTACTCAGTGCTCATCATAAGTGTACTCTTAATCCTTCTTTACCCATCATACCACCCAACTACTCTCATGTAACCATCAGTTTGTTCTTTACAGCTAAAAATCTGTTTCTTGGATTCTTTCTTTTTTAATTTGTCTGCTCCTTTTGTTTCCTTAATGCCACATTGGTCTTTCTCTGACTTATTTCACTTAGCATTATAACCTCTAGATTCATCTATGTTGTTGCAAATGGCAAGATTTCATTATTTTTTGTGACTAATATCCCATATATATATATATGTGTGTGTTCTTTTGCCTCCCCATAATTATTGCTTACCTCTAATCTTTAGATTTACTTAAGAACTTTAATTTTTTGCTTGCATTTGTGTATTCTTTATCCTTATTTTTTATAACAGTAAAAAGTTTCAAGAAGAGAACAGAGGTCAGTCTCCTTCCATAATTTTTTAAATGCTCTTGCTCTCATTCTCCAATCTGGAAGATTGGGGTGCTTACATTTTGGCACTTGGTGTGCTTCCATATTTTGGCTATTGTAATAATGCTGCAATAAACATAGGGGTACATATATCTTTTTGAATTAGTGTTTTTATATTCTTCCAATCAATACCCAGTAGTGGAATTACTGGATCATGTGGTAATTCTACTTTTAGTTTTTAAGGAACCTCCATACTCTTTTCCAGGGTGGCTGTACCTGTTTGCATTCCCACCATGAGGGTTCCTTTTTCTCCACATCTTTGGAACTGGCAGCATTTCAAAATTTATTTTCCCTTCTCATGAAATGTTTGTATGATCTATGTTCTGTAGAACACATTTTCATAAATACTGCTCTTGTAAATGGCCACATTGCAAAAATGGTTTTCTCTTCCCTACAGAACTCGAGCTGTGGAATTGCCAATTGGTGTTGGATCAGGGCTTAATAATTAAAATCATTTCACATAACGAAACTAGTTAGAAGATCAATATATTACTTTAGATAATGTTACATAAGTAACAGCTACCAAAAGAAAATGACAGTGAATTCACTTGAAAAGTGAGTAGCTAATAGTGGTATCATATGACAGTCACCTAATTTATATTGACAGTATAAGAATATGATTATTGAAAGGAGTAAAGATTCTTTTATAGAAATCATGCATTTTGGTTGAGACTGAAGTTGTTTTTTCAACCACCTTCAAATAGCAAATCTCCTAGTAAGACTATTTAGGACACTAAGGTTTTTTGCTTGATTTTGTTTAATTTGGGATATGTAAAAAAAATAGATTTAAGCACTGTAAGGAGAATTATGATAAAAACGGAGGAGAAATAATTTGAAGAAATGAGATTAACTATAAAAGTAAAAATGTCAGGTCTTAATAGCGGTATGTTTCCAGTTCAGGGCTAATGAAAGTATTCATTATAAGGTGAGGGAGATTGAGCCAAATGGAAAGTGTAAAAGAGGTCAGCAGTTGGGAGACTAGTTGCTCCATTAAACTAGTGACTAGATCACCTTGATGACCTTCCTGATTGGAGAATGAGAACAAGAGCATTTAAAAAATTATGGAAGGAGACTGACCTCTGTTCTCTTCTTGAAACTTTTTACTGTTATGAAAAGTAAGGATAAAGGATATACAAATGCAAGCAAAAAAATTCAAGTTCTTAAGTAAATCTAAAGATTAGAGGTAAGCAATAATTATGGGGAGGCAAAAGAACTTCCTATAAAGAATAAAACAGAATTAGATAAAATCTTTCAAAAATAATTGATCTATAGACATAAAGAGACAAAAGAACTCTAATCTCAACAGATTTTAAAAAAGACATATATGACTGCATATCAACTTCATCAATGCCAGTTGATTTTATATCAACACAATATAAGAACCAACTATGGAAGGCTCGTCACCATTGAAAGAGAACTTAATTAACTTTTACTTAGCTATAGGAAAATATACCTAATGTAACAACTGAATTTCTTTGGAAAATGCATTACAAAAAAAACAGATGTAGTATAGTCCAGAGACGGTACTTATTTATCTAAAGCTCTAGATATGATATTTGATTTTTAACATCAATATGTTTTAAGATAAACAACATGTTTTGAAAAGCATTGTTAGGCAGAGTTTGGCAAAATGCAAATAGGAAAGAAATATGCTATTGCAAATAATAGCAAATTCCTACAATTCCCAGAAGAAAATATTTGAATACATGGTTTCTACAGAGGTTATATTGGGACTTACCAATAGTTAAGCTATGTACTTTTTATGAACATACCATATCAGGTGGCCTGCCCTTGGAAATACTGCATAAATTGAATATAAATGCCCGTGAGGTGTTTGTGGTACCATAGATTTTTGAGCTAATCTAACAATTCTTTCCATAAATATATTTATCGCCCTGGTCTTCAACATAGTATAGTCTCAGCAATATGTCACTTTTTTGAGGAAATCCAAATATAACTAAAAATTTTGCAGGCCTTGACTAGGAAATATTATGTTAAAATTTTTATAGCCAGACCTTCCACTTTTTGTTTGCTTCACCTGAATTCTTGTGGTAATCAAGTCACAAAAATATTCTCCATAAAATTTTTAAATATGTAGCACTACTGAATATATATTCAAGGTATCTTATTATCTGAACCAAAATGCGTCCTCTTGTCTTGACATTTTTTTCCATAGGAATTCAGCTAACCTTACCCTAGAAGGTGTTACCTAAAGGTGTTAAATAACTTTTTTTTTCCTTGATGCCTTTTGACAATTGAGAAATAACAAGCAATTATAAAAATGCTCTTGCCAAAAACATACAAACAAAAAAAACATTTCAATCAGAAATGAATCCTGTAGCATATTCAAATTGTAACACATGATGAGGGAAAGGAAATTGATTATTATTCAGTCTTTCAGAAAGATCCACAATCCTTAAAATTATTATTTTAATTGATTTTGTGTATGATTTTTTTTAAAGATTTATTTATTGATTCATGATAGACACACAGAGAGAGAGAGAGAGAGAGAGAGAGAGAGAGAGACAGGAGGAGGGAGAAGCAGGCTCCATGCCGGGAGCCCGATGTGGGACTCGATCTCGGGACTCCAGGATCGTGCCCTGGGCCAAAGGCAGGCGCTAAACCGCTGAGCCACCCAGGGATCCCCTGATTTTTTAATTAAATATTTGGAGTTTATATTCATAAGTACCTTTTTTTTTTTTTTTTTTTTTTTTTTAGGTAATCAGTTAACTCTGTGATGGGATTACAGCCATAAAAAGGAAATTCCTGGCTTCACAGAACTTCCTCCTATTGGCGAGAGGTGGACAAACATCTATAAAAAATACGTAAAATACATACCTACCATCATGTTTAAGTTTTAGCTTTCTTCACTCTTTTCTTTTTCCATACTTCTCCACCACTGGCCTAGGTTATAGACACTTTTGTATTACTAAAAGAATATCCAAAAAATTCATATTTGTTTCATTATCATGGTAAATTTGAGCAATTCTTTTGAAGTATTTACTTTGCTTTAGCAGTCCTTGCTTTTTTTTTTTTTTTTTTTTTTTTTGTTTTTCAGCAAATAACTACTTAATCTTCTATCTTGTTTACTCCTTCTCTGGTTTTCCATGAGCCACACAGGCTTTCTTGGCACTCCTCTCTATGTCCAGAACTTTTATCTCCTCATTCCACATAAATAACACTAGTGATCTCATCCACTCTGCCTCACTTACAATCCACATATTGCCAGGTTATACAATTACATCCCTCTCTAGAGGACTGGAGATTTATATTTACTACCAACTGACCTTCTGCATTTGGATTTTGCAAAGGGATTTCAAATTTAGTATATTCAAAACCCCATCTCATAGTTTCCTCTAAAAATTCTTTTCAGTTCTTCCCAAAATCATCCCCATGCATAAATCAGCCTCTTTCTTTTTTCCACCTCATCCATTCAGATATTCAATGAGCACTCTCTTCTCTAATTTGTTTTCAGTGTTTCTGTAATCCATTTACTTTCTGCCATTCCAGTGTGACTGTCTCAGGCCACCAGTATCTCTCAACTGGATCATATCATTTTGATATACGGCTTCTTTATACTGGGCTTTCTGCCTCTGGGTCTTCTCCCTTTCCAGTCATTTTGGCATTCCCGTAGTGTGAGCTTTTAATGTAAATCTCTCTCTAATCATCTCTCAGCTTAAATTCCTTGGATAGAGTCCAGATTCATTAAAACAGTTCATTAGCTGACCCCTGGTTATTTCTCTAACTTCATCTCCTGTCATTTCTCTGATTTATACTCTGATGTCCAGATGCACATTTCTCCATGTTATATGTTATATCTCAGTTTTTTTGTGCAAGCTTTTTCCTATTCTTAGAATGTATTTTGCATCTCTTTTCACAAGTTTAATTTCTACCTAATGAAGTACATGGCTAACAGCCACAGGACTTCACATCAGACAAATCTGAGTCCAGATACTAACTCTGCCATTTATATTGAAATATGAGTTGAAAAAGCCTTCCTAGTTACTTCCCCATGATTTATCATCTTTTGAAGCCACAAACCTTTTTCCTTTGTTAAAATGGTATATAAGCCCCTGAGACCACCTACTTCTTTGAATCTCACTTTTCTGTGAACTTCTGTGTACATAAAGTATTAATTAAATTGTATGTTTTCTTTCTTCTTTTTAGTGTGTCTTTTGTTAGTTTAATTTACAGGTCCCCATTTTCAAAATTTAAGATGGTAAAAGGAAGTTTTTCCTTTCTGACACTTGCTTAGCAGGCAGGAATCCTCTCTCATCACAACTCTCAGTGATTGCTGGCTGGACAAATGTTAATAAATATGTATGTTTTATTGGATATCGATTTTTAAATTTTAACTCATTTGATAATCAGTATGTAAATATTGATAATTCCATATGACAAACTAATTCCCAGGATTTTCAGCTTTAATTTTTATTTTGTTTGCACGTACTAGAAAAAGTAAAGATAGTTTCAGTAACAACAACAAAAATCCACCTGAAAATGAAAAAAAGCCTCCTGTAAAAAATGCCCTGTGTTACTGATACCAATTTTAAAATTTTTAACTCATTTGATAAACAATATGTAGGTACTGATAATTCCATATGACAATTTATTCCCAGGATTTTAAGCTTTAATTTTTATTTTGTTTGCTAAATAAAACTGCTACTAGAAAAAGCTAAAGATACTTTCAGTTTAAAAAAAAAAAACACTTAAAAATTGAAAAAGCCTCCTGTACAACATGCCCTGTTACTCGAATTATAGAAATGACTAAATAGCTTTAAATTTTGACAAATAACCAACCTCTTCTCCTGATCACACTACCTTTGAGAGGGATAAGAGGCCTCTGAAAATTAAGTAGTCCTTGAAATTAATATCGCTGGGATGGTTTCTATGGATACTTAAAAATAGGTAATGGCTTCTTTATATCCTTTTCTTTCAGTCCACTGTCACTGACTAAGGGTTTTGTCAGTGACTGACCACAATATAAAATCTGTTTATTCAGATCAGTAGTTTGATATCACTCATGTATATATTTATAATATAAAATCTATTATATCAGATCAGTAGTTTGATATCACTCATGTAAAGGGATAAATAGCCATTAATATAATTACTGGCACCTATTGTAATGCAAAGCATGATAAGATGATGATCCTCCTTGACAGGATGTACCATTTTTTTTTTTTATAGATTTTATTTATTTATTTATTCATGAGTGACACAGAGAGAGGTAGAGACACAGGCAGAGGGAGAAGCAGGCTCCTTGCAGGGAGCCTGATGTGGGACTCGATCCCAGGACTCTGGGATCACACCCTGAGCCAAAAGCAGGCACTCAATTGCTGAGCCACCCAGGTGTCCCAGGATATACCTGTGAATGATATTCTCTCCAACTGTAGAGTCAGATTGTGGGCCATAAAGAAATAGGGACAAAATAATGGAAAATATTACACATTCTCATTCTAATTTCCCCATAACAATAAAAATAATATAACATGTTTAATGAAAATATTATCTTGCAAAAATTTCACATTTAGCAGCATTTCCAATTGTCAGTGCATTTAGTAGCTATGCATTTAGTTTCTGTGAACAAGATGGAAACCATGATTGGACACTTTAAGTGAAATTAAATTAAATATAAAGATCTCACATGTAAAGTCCACCTATTATTAATTCGTGAGTATCTGGCTCATTTATTTGATTTCAGTAACAGAATATTCTGCACACTTTATCCTATAAGATCCCTTATATTTTAGGTAATTATAATGTACAGAGAATTCTCTTATTTCTAGCAAAAAAATGATAAAATGATGGTATTCAAATGATTCAAGACATATAGCAGATAGTTTCAGAATTTACCAAAGATTTCTTTATAAGTAAGCATATTTCTGATATGGCTATGCATCACCCATTTTGTACAGTAGAAAGAGTGCATTTGTTTTCTATTGCTCCTGTAACAAATTACCACAAACATAGTGGCTCAAAATAACAGACGCTTATTATCTTGCAATTCTGTACATTATAAGCTTAACACAGTTCTCACTGAGCTAACATCAAGGTGTCAGCAGAGTTTTGCTCTTCTAGAGGTCCTGTGCGAAAATGTTTCCTTATCTTTTCCAGATTCTGTAGGCTGCTTACATTTCTTCACTTGTGGCCTGCTTCCCCCATCTTCAAAGCCAGCAGAGGTGGGACAGGTCCATCTCACATTGCATCTCTACAGTGTCTTCTATCCTTCCTTACATCTCTCTTTGATGCTCATTTTTTTTCCCCACTTTTAAGGATCCTTGTGTTTACCCTGGACACACCAAGACAATTCAGGGTAATTTTCTTATTTTAACATCAGTTGACCGGTATATTAGTCGGGTTCACTAGAGTAACATAATAAATAGGATATGTACACATATATGCAGAGAGATATTTATTTTAAAGAATTGGCTCAGGCGATCATAAGGGCTGGCAACTCCAAAATCTGCGAAAGCCTGGCAGGGTAGAGATTCAGGGAACATTTCTGTCGCAGTTCACGTCTGAAGGCAGTCGGGAAAAGAATCCCTTCTCCCTGCAGGCACCTCAGTCTTTTCCTCTTATGGCTTTAAACTGATTAGATGAAGCCCGCCCACATGTTGGAGGGTAATCTTCATTTAAAATCTAAGGAATTAAAAGTTCATCTCATCTAAAAAACACCTTCACAGCACATCGAGACTGGTGTTTGACCAAACGTTTGGATACTGTTGCCTAGCCAAGTTGACACACAAAATTAACTATCACAAGTGGTAGCCTCAGTTCCATCTGTAATCTTAATTCCCCTTTGCCGTGTAATTTAATTTATATGCAGGTCTCAGAGGTCTAGGATGTTGACATCTTTTGGGGGGGGTCCTTGTTCTGCATACACAATGTGTGTGTGTGTGTGTGTGTGTGTGTGAGTGTGTGTGTTTGTATTTGTCTCTTGACCACATTTTTTTTTTTTTATCTCTTATTTTGCCCACAACTCTTTGTGCAATACCTGGTCACAACAAAGGCTTACTGCATAAATAGGCAATCATATCCTTGTCTGCCTTTTCTCTAATCTCTTGCTTCCTAACCTGCTGGAATAGTCTAAATTCAATTCTTGGCAATGTCTTTTGGTTTTTTTTGCTTCTCCTAATCTTTTGCTTCTGGTTGCTATTTTTGAATTTGTGCTTTTTTTTCCCTTAATATTTTGATTGTTCACCACAGTATGAACTTTGTGGTTAGGTAGATAACTTTTACTTCTCTAAACTTGAGTATTTGTATCAATAAAATGAGACTAACAATCACCAAGATTTAGTTTACAAGAAATATGACAATACATGTATAATTTTTGTGAAAGTGTCAGATCTGACACATTAAAGTTCTTAATCTTAATATTTTGAGAGTTTTTTAAAAGATTTTATTTATTTGCCAAAGAGACAGTTAACAAGCACAAGCAGGGGAAGAAGCAGAGGGAGAGGGAGAAGCAGACTCCCCGGGGAGCAGGGAGCCCAATGTGGGGACCCTGAGGTCATGACCTGAGCTGAAGGCAGATGCTCAACCGACCAAACCACCACCCAGGCACCCTTATGAGAAGAGGAAGAGAGAGAAATCTCTTTTCTCCATGAGTACTCAGGGAAGAAAGGGCATATGAGCACACAGTGAGTAGATACTGTCTACAGGATAGAAGAGAGCCCTCACCAACAACTGAATCTTCTGGCACCTTGATCTTGGTCTTCCCAGCCTCCCAAACAGTGAAAAATAAATGTCTGTAGAAGGTACTAGTGTGGGGTATTTTGCCATAACATCTCAGGCAGACAGACTAAGACACTTTCCACAAAATTTTGACAATTGTATTTAATAAGATCTTTCTCACTTGGATGTGCCTGATGATTACTTCCCAGTTTCTAAAGTATTTTACTAAATACATAAAACATAAAAGTCCTACATATTTTCTTAGTACATACACAGTACCTCACACTCTCCCTCTTTTCCAACCACCAGGTAAACTGATGGTAATCAGTGTGAGTTAGCCCAATGTGAATTAACTTCCTGATGTGTTATGGAAAAATTAGACTGGTTAGAAAGAAGAGAGGATGGGCAAACTTATCAACATAAATGAGAGAAGCAATTTTGATAAAAAGGATGAAAATGTCCCAGAGGAAATGACAGCCACAAAAAAACTTTGCATTAAAGGCACTGAGATATTTCATGACATTGAAACTTGAAAGGATACATGGAAGCTTATCCAAACTTAGAAAGTAATTATAATTCATTAAGGCAGAGAAAGATTCTCACTATGTATCATAAATCATATGGTAAGAAAAGAAGAGCATTATTCAAACTTGGTAATTTTTTTTTTTAAACAGAATACTAGAATTCTCAATGTACCTAATGTTTAGTATTAGTTATATATATGTACACACACACACACACACACATATATATACATATATATAACAAGCACAAGCAGGTGGTCTTAGGTAGATAACTACACATATATATATATATATATGTGTGTGTGTATATATATATATATATATATATATATATATACCAGCAGTTCAAGAGTTTTTAATGCTTTAACAACAAAATAAGTGTCACAGAACTATTATTATTTTTATGTTTTTTAAATTTTTTAAATTTATTTTTTATTTTTTTACATTTTTTTTAAAGACCACTTTGCACTGTACTTTTTAAGTCTAGGTATTTGTATTCTGTTCACAGATTTAATATATGTTTAATTTTTATTTAATACTCGGTGTTTCTGACACAGTTTCCTCTCTCAACATAGTTTTAGATACTATAATTTAATTACAAAAGATAAAATTTTACAGAAATATGTGGCAAATTCTAGAATTTTGGCTAAGGGAATGCTGTATTTTTTTTCCAAAACATTTATTTAGTTATTTGAGAGAGAGAGAGTGAGTGTGTGCGTGAATGGGTGGAGAGTCAGAGGGAGATGGAGAGAATCCTCAAGCAGACTCCCCGCTGAGCCTAGAGTCTCCCTGGAGTTCAATTTCAGGACTCTTGAGATCATGACCTGAAACAAAATCAAGAGTTAAATGTTTAACGAACTGAGCCATCCAGATCCCTGAAGGGAATGCTGTATTTTATAAAGTAGTGCAGTTTATAAAGAGTGAGTCCACATCAATATTTAGACCAACATCTTTTTAAATCTTAGCCAAATAAATCTTGATTAATGAGTTAATTCTTTTCTAGTATACTGATCACATTTTCAAGACAACCTGGAATTTTAAAAATAAAATGCCTGCAACAAATTAAGAATTCCTTGACCCAGGCAGTAACATTTTAGGTAGTTAGTCTAAAAATTCTACATTAGACAAAAATAAATTCTAATTACTTTATCAATTAGAATTTTTATTTATATAATCAGAATAAAAGCAACAACTATTTTTTTTGAAAAATACAAAACATTCATTAGACAACACAGATTTAAGACATTTCTTGAAAACATTAATTTGTGTCTAAATCAAGTTTATAGCCAATTAAATAATAATTTAACTAAATTTTTTAATTATTTGCTTGAAATCAATATTTTTTGTCTTAAAGATTTTATTTATTTGAGAGAGAGAGAGAGAACATGAGTAGCAGGGAGAGGCAGAAGGAAGGTGGGAGAGACAAGCCGACTTCTCCTTGAGCAAGATGCCCAATGCTACGCCTGATCCCAGGACACCTACATCATGACCTGAGGTAAAGTCCAATGCTTAACTGACTGAGCCACCCAGGCACCCCTTAATAATTTATTAAATACAGATTGACAGTCCTATTTTTTGTTCATCCTTTAATTTCTCTATGTTCATTTTCCCCAGGTTAGTCATAGCATAATTCCTAAATGCATTCAAATTATTTTTATATATGTATAGTTTCATATTACAGATAATTACGATGACTGCATGTGAACATAGTAACTATGTCTACTAATGTTTTATATGCCCATCTTGAAAATAAATGCAAACTGGCAATCTCTGTTGTACTACCAATAATCTTGAAGCACTAAATATACTCGATGTGAAATCTATTGTCCATAGTAACCATGTTTTTCAATATTTTAAATTATTTTTTCTTTCATTTTCTCAGCTTTGAGTAGTTTTTCAAAACAGGATTTGCATCCTTGTGACTAAAGAAAAGTGTTAGTATAAAATATATTTCCTTTGGACTCCCATTTGTGTATGAAAGCTGATATTTTCTACTTCATATCATTTTGGAAGATTACGTTCTGATTTTGAAAGACATTACTATTTAAAAGTATGGACACACTCTCAAGTATTTTGATCCAACATAAAATATGAGTATATAAGGGTTTTTGTGTATATATATTATATATTTTGTATCTATACACATATATATACAATACATGTGATATGTCTGTATATTATAAGTATATATCATAAGTAATATGAAGAAAAATTACATTTGTTGAAATTCTGACTTATAATCTGTTGTCAGAATTTGCAACAACTAAAATTATCTGATATCCAAATTTCTCTTGGCTACATGGGATTGTCATTCCTTTGGACTACCCTGCAGAAATTTCTGGATTTGCAACAGCTTGCAGGATTCAAAAATTAATTTTATATTACTAGATTTGCATTTTGTAGTATAATATCAGCAGCATCATATTAGCTTTGGAATCTGGTTTCATTTATTTATATTTTTCAATTACCCAGAGATTTCTTCTTTTATTTATTTTTTATTATTTATTCATGATACTCATAGAGAGAGGAGAGAGAGGCAGAGCCACAGGCAGAGGGAGAAGCGGGCTCCATGCCGGGAGCCCGACGTGGGACTTGATCCCGGGACTCTGGGATTGCGCCCTGGGCCAAAGGCAGGCGCTAAACCGCTGAGCCACCCAGGGATCCCCGTGGTTTCATTTATGATCCTCTACTGATGTTTTGAAAAACCCAAGTGTGTTCATTTGAAACTGAAATTTTTCTAGGACATGAGCATTTCGGTAATGCAGTGAGTTTTATTTAAATTATACCTTCAGATTACCACCTCATGTTTGAAGCCAGAATTTTTAAATACTAGTGTTCTTATCAAATGATTCCTAAGCTGTGAGTTAAATGAGTTATAGGTTATGCTGGCAATACTGCTAGGATGTTGCATTTTTGCTTTTAATGTAGAATATATGGCAGTGAAGCAAAACAAATATTTGACTAGACTTTCAAAGACTGTGTAAGACTATCAAATTTCCATTGAAACATGATGTATGGCATTAATATTTTTAACCTTGTAGAAAATCTAAAAAATAGACATAATTTTAGTTGAACGAACTATACCAATTATCTGCTTGTCAACAGTTGACAAATCATTTATTTTCATGGTTCAATGCAATAATAAAAAATAAAAATGTTACTATAATCAAAGTGTATTCTGTATATCATTCAGTGACAATCTAGAGCAGTTTTCAGTTACTTTAAGGACAGATTTTTTTGGCAATTGACTCAACAGAAAGTGTAAGAAGGATTTAAGAAATACCTTGTAAGTGCTGAGCTCAGAACTTAGCACTGAATACCATCAATCTATATCCTCCTGAGACCAGACTTACCAAGGAGTTTTATCAAACTTACATAAGTTATTCTGCTTCACAAGCTGATACTGGGTAGTACAAATTCCTTAAACAGTATTGCAGACAAATACTGAATAACTAAAATAGCAGGGATTTACTGTCTATAAATGAAGGCTAATAATGATCAAAACATTCAAATTGCAAATATCTAATGGTCATTCAGAACACTTCAGAAGGATATTGTTAAATTTATTTTATTTACTTTTTTTGTACTAAGGAATTTTCTTGGAGATAGTGTCATAAAGCAGTTAAAAATCATACTTTTGGGCAAGGCACAGAAGACATGAATTTGGTCTTGCAAATTTATTAACTAGAGCAATCATTTAAATTCTATAGTAAGGTTTTTTGTCTGTAATATGAGGAAAATAATATCATGGAATATTTAGAATTAAAAATATATATCTATAGAAAATATTTATGTATATATATATAATATGTAGCTATATATTACTAGATATGTATCTGTATACAAATCTATGGATATCTATATATATATATATATATACATATAGATTTCTAGGTATATAGAGATAGATATACGTAGAATGTATTCATCATAAGTTAGTATTCAGTAGCATTGGGTTTGTCTTCCCACTTTAAAATTTTTTTTTAAGATTTTACTTTTTATTGGAGAGAGTGGGAAGGAGAGAGCACAGGAGGAGGAGCAGAGGGAGAGGACATGGAGACTCCACAGTAAGTGAAGAGCCCATCTTGGGGCTCAGTCTCAGGACCCTAAGATCATGATTTGTGCTGAAACCAAGAGTTGGACACTTAACCAACTGAGCCACCCAGGCATCCCTTCCTGCTTTTATTTTTAAAATGATATACATTATTCTAAATAGAAAAGACTCATGTAAATACTGAATTATAGCAAAAATCCTGTGATAAGTTACATTGTACTATCTATGACTAATGTGTTGTTTGTTACACAGCTATAATTGATGTAAATATTGAAAAACAAGAACAAAGGAGAGGAATTGCATGGAATCATAGTTTAAGATTATTTATTTTTATAATTTTTTAATTTAGTGGAGTTGACACACTTGACACTTTTACAAATAAGACAAATGGCCAACAGACACCGTTTAAGACAATTTAATGAAATAATCTTGCTGTATCCTATATCTATATTTATGTATTTATGGGACAAATTAAAGATTTTTGCAATGCTGTTGTAATAATATAATATAACATTAGTCAAGAGAAAAATAAGATTTTTTTTTTTAAAGATGGCAACCAGCTTCTGAAACTGGGGTAGCCAGTTCTTCCCAATACGGGGGGAGTGTTTGGGGGTGATTTCATTTCTTTGGATCCTCTCAATTGAATGGTCAGCTCACCAACTGAGAATTAGAAGAGGGAATTTTTAGGGGTTTTTTTCAAGTACTTTTTTGAATGAAATTTTTTTGTAGTTATTGTATATGTACCAGGAAAGCTATAACTTAGGGTTTGGTTGTGTTTTTGTTGTTTTTTTTTTTTTTTTTTTTTCTCTCTTTTGGTTTTGTATTTTTTGGAATGATTAATTTTTCTAAATTTACCAAAGTTTGCAGCATTTACCTCAATACAACAGGAATATTTTAAATCACATAACTGCAGGCAAACTGGAGAGATACTGTTTTAAAAGTTCTTTTTTCTCCTTCTTATTTGGTTTGTTAATGTATTAGGAAGAAACCATGGAATCCTGTGTAGGCTTTTTCTAAAAAGTTCAATATTCTTTGTCCAGGTTTTTAGATTCTCAGAGTAAATGCCTTTTACAGATAAAAAAATTGATAATCTGTCAAGTGAGTAATAGAACTGGTTAATTCATTTTTCCTTAGTTAAGCAATAGAGAAACTTTTCATAAAATCTTAACTAGAATTAACATTAAAGGACATAGTTCTATGTTGCAGAATATTGGCAGATATATTATTTGAACTTCATTGGCTATTTACTGCATAATTTATATATTTGTTTTACCTGTCCAGACTCTTTAATATGTTGTTCAGTATGTTTTCTGTACATCAAGAGTTGGTCTATTTGTACACTTTCTTCATTCACTTTTATGATGGATCAGAATTTTCTTATGAAATTATTAGTTATGCCTTCAGTTGCAACAAAGACCCATATCTAATTACAGATATTAAATTTTTACAATTGTAATGGAAATGAAAGGGAAGAAATAACACATTTTATTTTATATACACCTAATTTCACAGATTTAAGGATGTATATTGTGAAAACATCCAGGAAACAGTCTATAAAATTTGAGCACCACGTGTTGTATGAAAGTGTTGAATCACTGTATTGTATACCTGAAACTAATGTTACACTGCTTGTTAACTAACTGGAATTTAAATAAAAACTTTAAAAGAATTATTACAAATCACCCTTGAACAGAACAGGATTTAGGGATGCTGACACCCCCACAGTCAAAAATTCACATGTAACTTTTGACTCCCCCAAAAGTTAACTGCTAATAGCTGACTGTTGACCAGTACACAGCTGGCTAACATTTATTTTGTCTATTATGTACTGTATTCTTACAATGAGGTATGCTAGAAAAAAGGAAATGTTAAAAAATCATAAGGAAGATAAAATATATTTATAGTACTATACTATATTTACTGAAAAAAAACTGCATGTAAGTGAACTCATGCAGTTCAAACATATATTGTTCAAGGGTCAACTATAATTAATTGCTTCTTTTAGGAAAAATAAAAATGAAGACCACACTGTCCAGTAACCTTTAATTATAAATGAATCTGCCTTATTAAAGTTTCCTCTCGTCTTGAATTTTGTCCTGATAGATTTTTTTTTTCTTATTCAGTCTTAAAATGACTGTTTAAAAGAAATCAGGTAGAAACTTTCTACCCCTTAGCTCCAGATGCCTTATTCTTGATTTGCTGACTCATCCAACAAGCAATCACAAAACTGTCAACTTGCTCAAGGGGAAAAAAAAAATAGAACCCAAAGTCTCTGCCAAAAAGGATGTTCCTTTTCTTGAACAGCTGTTCTCTGAATATTCAGTGTAATGAATCAGGAAACAAGAGATATCAAATATTATCAAAAATGTTGCTATTGAGCTTAGCTCTGCTCCAAAGATCTGAGCCCATCCAGATGCTGAATTTGTCAGTGAAACATTGTTCCTTCTGTCAGTGACACCAGTACCTGGTTTAAGGTAGGTAATGAGAGAAAGGAAGAACTACCTAACTTAACCTAAACCTAAACCAAGACCATATATCTCAGAAATCAATGCAGAGACTTTACTGGCTATGTCTCAAAATTTCCCATGTAGAATGACAGAAACCTAAACTCAGCATTTTTATGAGTAATTTGTGAAATAGCCTCTTTTCTGTAGTACACTCATTTCTCAAGCATACTTAGAGCACCATAATGAGGACATGGTATACTTCAGAGCCACCAAGAAGTTTATATAATGTTCCCTGGAGGCCAGGTAGCTCAAAGAACACTGACTTAAAAACTAAACTAAACTGAAGATGTATTAAAACCTTTGTTGTTGCCATGGATACTTCAATTTGGATGATGGTTAAATGGAGGACTGGCATTATAATATCTATAGTCACTTTAGGAGAAGGTTATATTTTAGCTAACTTTCTCCAAGATTTTTAGGAAAAGGGAAAATCTGGGAAATACAATGTCATATACTGTAATATTGCAAACTGGAAGGATGGGTAGAAATTTTTTTTAACATCACTAAATTCACATTAGATAAAGAATGATTAACTGCTCTTTGAATGGTTTATAATTTTGGCAGTACTAATAGATTTTTACCATCACAATAGTTTTATAATAAAGCTTACTTAAAAGTTGGTAGATATTTGTTGCTTCTATATTAAAATAGTATCATCTGATAAGAGGGAGTCTGCAAGTCACATATCTTTTTGTTTTCACATGTGAACTCTATTTGATCAACTGTGGTTTCTCTTACATAATTAGCACATCATGTATTTAAGAACCATAAAAATTGTGAGTGATTAGCATGATTAAATTAGTATGTAATATTTTGTTCCAACTCAACAATTAAATGAAAGATTATCATCTACTAGATGAAAAAGTATACAGTTCTACTTGAAATGAGCAATGCTTAACAGGCATCAGGTTTAAATCAGAAGAATATCAGTGTACACACACACACACACACATACACGCACACGAGGAAATTTCCAAGGAGACACTATAGCAAATTTTTCACTATTGCTAGTGCTTTAATAGCAAAAAGAGATGAAAAAAAGTATTTTAAAATACTTATAAGGACATTTAAAAACAAAACAATTGCAAAGTAATGATTTTCCTGAATCTTTTACAATAATTTACTTTCACTAAGCAACTTAGTATGCATTTCCTCATGGAAATGATACTTTATAATAGGAAAAATCCCACATATATAGAAATTAAACAATAAACTTTTTTTTTTTTTTTTTTTTTTTTTTTTTTTTTTTTTTTTAATGATGGACTTTAGGGCATCCCGGATGGCTCAGCGGTTTAGCGCACCTTCAGCCTGGGGCGTGATCCTAGAGACCTGGGATCGAGTCCCACCTCAGGCTTCCTGCGTGGAGCCTGCTTCTCCCTTGCTTGTGTCTCTGCCTCTCTCTCTGCATCTCTCTGTGTCTCTCATGGATAAATAAATAAAATCCTTAAAAAAAATAAATAAATGATGGACATTAGTTTTAGAGAAGTTTAGGCCTACAGAAAAATTTACCAGAGGTTCCCATATCCCTCCACTTCCTCACATGCAGTTTCTTCTGTTATTAAAATATTGCATTTTTGTGATGTATTTGGCATAACTGATGTACCAATATTGATCCATCATTATTAGCTAAAGTCCATAGATTTCATTAGAGTTTATTCGTTGTGTTTTATATCTCTATGGGTTTTGACAAATGCATAATGTATCCACCATTTCAGTCTCTTTCAGAATAGTTTCACTGGCCTGAGATTCCCTATGCTCTATATGCTTATCCCTTCCTTCCTCTTCTTGAACCACTGCAAAACATCAGTCTTTTACATCCCTATAGTTTTGCCTTTTACAAAATGTCATAAAGTGGAATCATACAGTATGTGGCTCTTTCAGACTAGCTGTTTTTACTTAGCAGTATACATTTGAGATTCCTCCCTGGCTTTTCATGGTTTTATAGCTTACTTCCTTATTTCTCTTACAATATTCAACTGTATGGATGTGCCACAATTCTTTTTACCCATCTACCTATGAAGATCATCTTGGTTCTGTCCGTGTTTTGATGATTATTAATAAACCTCTTATAAGCAGTAGTTGCATGTTACTGTGTGCACTTAAGTTTTCAGCTCATTCCTATAAGTATCTAGGAGCATGATCATTAAATTTTTATGCTGAGATTATGTTCCAAAACTGTCTTTCAAAGTGGCTGCACCATTTTGCATTCCCGCCAACAATGAATGAGAGTTCCTGTTGCTTCACACTCTCCCCAGTTTGGAGTGTTGTGCCCTGGATTTTAACTGCTGCAATCAGGTGGGTAGTGATTTCTCATTATACTTTATTTTTCTCGGATGACATGTGATGTTGAACATCTTTTAATGTGTTTATTTTTCTTCTATATATCTTTTGTAATGAGATGTCTTTTCAGATTTTTTGCCCTTTCGTGTTTTTTTAATCGTTACTAATGTTGAGTTTTTAGTAGTTCTTTATATATTTTGGATACATGTCCTTTTTCAGAAATATGTTTTGTTAATATATCCTCCCAATTTATGCCTTGTTTTCTTCATTCTCCAAAAAGTATCTTGAACAGGAAATTTTTTTTTCAATTTGAATAAAGTCCAACTCACATTTCTTTTTCTTTTTTGAATTGTATTTTTGATATGGTATCTAAGTCATCCCCATAAACCTCAAGGTCACCAAAATTTCCTCTCTATCTTCTAATCTCAAAGTTTTATAGTTTTATGCTTACACTTACATCTATGATCCATCTTAAATTAACTTTTGTGATGTACAAGGACTCTATCCAGACTTTTTTTTTTTAATGTGGATATCCATTTCTTGAGGATCATTTGTTGGAGATTATCCTTTTACCATTGAATTGTTTTTTCTCCTTTGTCAAACATAATTGAATTATATTTATATGAATCTGTGTGTGGGCTTTGAGATCTGTTCCTTTGATTCATTTATATTTTGCCAGTACCACACAATCTTGATTACTCTTGCTTCATACTAAGACTTAATGTCAGGTAGTGTCAATCTTCTAATTTTATTTTTCTTCCTCACTATTTTATTAGCTCTTCCAAGAATTTTGTTTTTCCTAAACTTTAATGAATTGTTATGGAACCCTCTCAAACCACTGGTATCTTGAAAATGGACGAGTGGTTTCAAGATAATTTAGTAATGATTATTAAAGTATAAAATCTATTTCATCTTTTGCCCTGAAATTGTACTTCTGCTAATTACACCAAGAAAATTTTAGGGATGTATGCAAGAGGTTATTTATGACACATATTAGTAAAAAACAAAAACAAAATAAAGCAAAAAACCCCTAAATAAAGTGAGGAAACAAGCTATTAAAAGGTCAATTATACATTAACTATATGATAAATAGGTAATACTACTTCTCAGACTTTTCCTAAAGGAGTGAATGATAGAAACAAAGACTGACATATCCAAAACATAGGCAGCTAT
This sequence comes from Vulpes vulpes, assembly GCF_048418805.1. Classification (NCBI taxonomy): domain Eukaryota; kingdom Metazoa; phylum Chordata; class Mammalia; order Carnivora; family Canidae; genus Vulpes; species Vulpes vulpes. Next base: position 101,084,922 of record NC_132784.1, on the reverse strand, counting down.
TCAGTTATTAAATTGTATACTGTAGAATAATAATTTGTGAGATTTCACTTCCTTTGGGTTACATTGTTGTAAGGTGGCTGAGAGAGATCACTTATGTTATGCTAAAGACTTCCTTCCACAAAGAAGAAATTATTAAGGGTGGGAAAACAACACTCTCTTTAACACAGAAACTGAAAGAAGAAAGAAGATTGTAAAAGTTTACAGTTTATAGTTGGTAGAAAAAGGCTATGAGCCACTTGAGGTATATTATCCCAATTTTGAATAAAGAATAGGAGATATATATTTCTAGTATATAAACAATTTTAGTGTATATTTATATACTAAGAAAGTATATAGAAGTATAAAAGACAATATTGTTAGTTTTGATACAGGCTATGAGCCACTTGAGGTATATTATCCCAATTTTGAATAAAGAATAGGAGATATATATTTCTAGTATATAAACAATTTTAGTGTATATTTATATACTAAGAAAGTATATAGAAGTATAAAAGACAATATTGTTAGTTTTGATACACACTAGCATCCCTTTTTTTCATGAGATTCTGAAATTTCAGAATGGGCTAATATTTGTTTGTTGGCCTCACTCAATCAACTTTTTATTGGACACAAATGATTCAGAGTTCTTATGTCTTTTATTTTCCCCTGTTCTCTCTTTCTGATGCAGATAACAACTGACTACTAACTTCCATGAATTTATCTCTCAATTTTCTAATATCTCTTATTTTCCATATTTTGGTGTTTTTTTCTTATGTGGCATTTCTTTTTTTAACTAAAAAAAAATCATTCAGGATTAACATATAGCATTATATATTAGTTTCATGTGTACAATATAATGATTTAACAATTCTATGCATTGCTTGGAGCTCATGATGATAATTGTAATCTTAATCCTCTTCACCTATTTCACCCATCCCCCACTCACTTCCCCTCTGGTATCTGTCTGTACTCTAGAGTATGTTTCTTTTTCCCTCTTTGTCTTGTTTCTTAAATTCCACATAAGTGAAATCATATGGTATTTATTTTTCTCTGACTTATTTTATTTAGCCTTTTACTCTCTAACTATTCGTGTTGTTGCAAATGGCAAGATTTCATTCTATTTTATGGTTAGTAGTATTCCATTATATATACAACACATCTTCATCTGTTTATCTGTGGATGGACACATATCTTGACTACTGTAAATAATATTGGAAAAAACACAGAGACATATATATCTTTCTGAATTAGTGTTTTTGTCTTCTTTAGGTAACTACGGAGTAGTAGGATTCTGGGTCATCTAATAATTCTATCTTTATCCTGTGGTATTTCCTTAACTTTGTGTTTTAATCCTTCCAATGATTGTTTTTATTTCATATGTTATATTTTTAATTCCCAATAACTTTCCTGAGGGATATTTATTTTAATAGTTATTTTTGTTTTATAAATACCAAAATCTTCTATTTTCTTTCTTTCTGTCTTTCTTCTTCTTTCTTCCTTTAGTTTCTATGTTTAAGAGAGTATTGCTTTCCCACCCATGATAATTTCTTCTCTGTGGAAGGAAGTCTTTAGCATAACATACGTGATCTCTCTCAGCCGCCTAACAACAATGTAACCCACAGGAAGTGAATTTTGAAAACCCAGTGGTGAGTTTTGAAAGAGAAAATAAGCATGTATACCTCTGTGCTTTCTTCTGTTTCCTAGAACCAAGTTGCCTGTCTAGGTTACACATTGCTCTGTTCCAGGTAAGCTTTGCAACTTAGAGGCAGAGGGGAAGGGGGTACTGTATGTAGCTCTACTCTAGTCTACCATGTCTGGATAATTCTGAGATCTTGTATTAAGAAGCACATTTGTGGGCAGCCTGGGTGGCTCAATGGTTTAGAGCCACTTTTAGCCCAGGGCGTGATCCTGGAGACCCAGGATCAAGTCCCATGTCCAGTCCCACATCAGACTCCCTACATGGAGCCTGCTTCTCTCGCTGCCTTTGTCTCTGCCTCTCTCTCTCTCTGTGCCTCTCATGAATAAATAAAATATTTTTTTAAAAAAGCACATTTGGATGTAGATCTAAGGTAGAGGGCCTAGGAATAGTTTTATCCATTAGTAATAAATATGACATTTAATCTTTTATTTGCCAACCCTCAGTTATTTCCCAATTAGCTTGATATTTATTAGGGGGATATTGAAGGATGATATTGATAATCATTCCCACACCAATTAAGACAATAAAATGCAGGGTTCTTATTTTCTCTCTGATTACTATTTTATTTTTAATCCACTTGTTTTTTTTTTCTCTTTCATATAGTTTCCTTCAAACACCACATTCTTAAGAATGAAGCACTGAAAGCTAATTAAAAATTGGTTTAAAGTGGTAGGATTTATATTGCACAGGATTTCTCAGAAGTAACATTATTAGAACTGGATTCTTATGTAAGCAGCTATCCTGTGCATTGTAAGATGTTTAGCAGCATCCCTGGTACCTACCCATTGGATGCCAGTAGCACCCCCTCAGTGTGTTAATAAAAGTGTCTCTAGGGATCCCTGGGTGGCACAGCGGTTTGGTGCCTGCCTTTGGTCCAGGGCGCGATCCTGGAGAACCGGGATCGAATCCCATGTCGGGCTCCCGGTGCATGGAGCCTGCTTCTCCCTCTGCCTATGTCTCTGTCTCTCTCTCTCTGTGTGACTATCATAAATAAATAAAAATTAAAAATAAATAAATAAACCTATAGTTACAGCAAGAAACAAATGTAATACCATGCATTTCTCATGCATCGAAAAAATGTATTCTGTTACAGAATTAGATAGATAATAATATTAAAAAAAAAAAAGTGTCTCTATTTTTTGCTACATATCACCTGGGGGCAACCTCGCCCCTAGTTGAGAACCACTTATCTAGGGTGGCATGGAGAAAAGTTGGCAACATTTTTGTAAGATTCACAAGTGTCACTTCCAGTAGGATTTTTCATTCAAATATTTAGTTTCTCTAGAGAAGAATCTGCCCTGGCACAATTCATCCTCTTTCTGACTTCCAGGTATTTGGTTGATACACTTCTAGTGACTTGTGTTATCCTATATCCTATCTTTGTCTTTTGAAAAATTACCTTGCTGTTGTTTTAAAGAGATTTTGACTCAAAAAGGAAGCAAATGTGTAATTATTTGAGGGCTAATTTGCATGCTTAAATAAAATTGAGGCAGAATTTTTGCCCAAAATGGCACAGATATCCTTGGTTGCTTATTCATTTATTCACCTAAGAAATACTTATTTAGGGATCCCTGGGTGGTGCAGCGGTTTAGCGCCTGCCTTTGGCCCAGGGCGCGATCCTGGAGACCTGGGATCGAATCCCACATCGGGCACCCTGCATGGAGCCTGCTTCTCCCTCTGCCTGTGTCTCTGCCTCTCTCTCTCTCTCTCTCTGTGACTATCATGAATAAAAAAATAAAATCTTAAAAAAAAGAAATACTTATTTAAGGTTTATAGTTTCCATAATTCAGTGTAATCTATATGCTCCAGAGAAGTAATGACATTAATCTGAAGTATAGATCATTCAGATTTAGATTTTAGGATTGAAAGTAGCTACAAATGTCTCTTATAAGGAGCATAGCTATTTTTAGATTAGATGAGAAATCCAATCTAATTAAAAAAACTTCTCTGTATTTCTCTATTCAATCAGGTTGAAATGGCCTGTATTTATTTTCTTATTTACATACACTTGTTAGTATAAAACAAGCAAAATGCCTAGTAGAGTTCCCTGATAGAAATAACTAATTTCAAATACTCTCAGTTATGGGCTTAATTGTATCCCCTTGCAGTTCACATGTTGAATAATGACACCCAGTCCCTCAGAATGACTATATTTGTTGACAGAGTCTTCAACAAGGTAACTAAGTTAAGATGAGGAGAGAGGCCTCAAAAGAAACCCACCCTTCAGCTCAGACTTCTAGCCTCCAGAATTGTGAGACAATATATTTGTCACTTAAGCCACCTCGTTTGTAGTACTTTGCTGTGGCAGCCCTACCAAACTAACATACACCTCCTAAATCCTCACTTTGGTGGCAATAAAGGAAGAAAGAACATAAAGCCACAAAGAAAGCACAGGAGACAAAAGCAACAAATGGCCACTCATTTAGCAGGACCACTGAAGCCGGCGAAAGGGTGTTCCTGAACCTATCAGTTCACGGAACAGAACTTCTTTTTTTTTTTTTTTTTTTTTTTTCGGAACAGAACTTCTAGAGTTGGTGTGAAAGTGGACTTGTGGGTGTTGCTGAAAAATATAAGGGCAGACTATGAAGCCTGTGTAAGAAGCCACAGGGCACTCAGATTCTACTTTCACCTCCATTTCCATACCAGGATCTCATTTCAGATCTCATTAAGAAGACATGTATGGAGTTCTGTATGCAGGACATTGGGCGCAAGTCTAGGAGTTTGTAGCAGAAAACGGCATTAAGGAAGCTGAAGCCACGAGAAGGAAGTTAGATCACCTCCACTCCACCCCCGTTCCCATCCAACCCTTTCTATATCATCACTTGTCATACAAAATGATGACAGGCAGGCATTTGACTTTATCACAAAGTTGGAAGATTTGTTATTGAGCTAATAAGCCACTTACAAAATAACAGTATATACCTGCCTTGATACATGCATTTGTATCTTCCTTAAGTTAAATATATAGTAACTACTAGTCTTAACAACAATTCTATGAATTAGAAGAATTACTGTTTTATTTTCTATTTGCCTCCAGTATAGTGAAAATTTCAAGAGGACCAACATCTAGGGACTTAGTAATTTTCTCACTAATTTGCTTCCAATATAAAAATACATGTCTCGCAGTATTAAGAGCTCAATAAATGTTAGACGAATGAAGGAAAGCTTGAATTACCATTTCATGGATGAAGAAACTAAAGCACATAGGAAGTAAGTAATTATTTTAAGCTCTAAAAACAAAACAAAACAACACACCTAAATCTTTTCACTCTCAAAAGCCTGTAGATATTAATAGTTGGAGGTCTTTTCCCAAGGAGCCCATCTTCATCATCTATCACTCTGCATGGCATGCACATGGATTTTTTTTTAAACTGAGTTATAATTTAGGTACAGTAAATTTTATTCCTTTTATGTGTACAAATCTAAGGGTGTTGACAAATGAATAGAGTCTTATAAACTCCCTCCAGAATCAAGATAGACAATATTTTCATCATCTCTAAAAATAGCCTCATGCCTTTGGAACCCGAAGCCCTTTTCCTCCGTCCAAGCCCTTGTCAACCATTGATCAGTTTTCTGTTCCTATACTTTTTTTTTTGTAGGAAGTCATACAAATGTAATCATAGAATATGATTGTATGTCTAATTTCTTTAACTTAGCATGATGCTTTTGAGATGTCCCCCAACATAGTTTTTTAATTTTTAAATTGTCAGTATTTCATTCTTTTTATTGCTGAGTAATATTCTATTACACAAATGCACTACAGTTTTTTCATCACAAGTTGATGAATATTTTGTGTTCAGGTTTTGACAATTATGAATAAACCTACTGTAACCATTGGTATGCAGGCTTTTGTGTGGACATATGTCTCTATTTTTCTTCGACAAATACTTAGGAGTATTGGATTGCTGAGCCATAGGATAAATGCGTGCTTAACTTTATAAGAAACTGTCAAGTTATTTTCAAAAAGAATGTTCTATTTTGCATTGACAACAACATTGCATAAGAGTTCCAGATGCTTCAAAAAGTCCTCAACAAGTAGGATTTACGGTACATTTTTCTTTCTTTTTTTTTTCCTTTCTGCTATTCTCCTGGCTAGTATCTCATACTGGTTTTAGTTTGTATTTCTCTGATTGAGCGTTTTTTTTTTTTTCATGCTTTTTTACCATTACTACTATGAGTGTTTTATTCAGAAAAGCCAAGATTTGAACCTCTACTCTGTCTCTTTAACAAAAAATGTTCTTGAACAGCCCCAGTGGCTCAGCGGTTTAGTGCTGCCTGCAGTCCAGGGTGTGATCCTGGAGACCTGGGATCGAGTCCCACATCAGGCTCCCGGCATGGAGCCTGCTTCTCCCTCTGCCTGTGACTCTGCCTCTCAATCTCTCTTTGAATAAATAAAAAATAAAATCTTAAAAAAAATGTTCTTGTTCTGTTTATTCATGCTTAAAATGCAATAAAACATTTTTATGTGGATTAAGTAGGTTGACATATGAAGCACACATATCCTAGGCTATCCATAAATGTTATTTTCCTCTCTCTTAAGTTTCATTCTTCTGTGTTCAGAGGTACCACTCTCTGTAGGAGTTAATTACCAAGTACTCTCAAACTGTTCTAACAGTACCTTTTCTTATATTTCCTTGTGTTCATCCAGTAGGCTGCTCAGTTTTCCTCACAACTTACCTGGCATGTCAGTACTCTGTTGAAAGCTGTGATCACCTCCCCTTTGCCAATGGAAATAATGTATGATTTAAGCTTGTTCTTAATTTCCTTCAGACTCTTCCCTAATTGGCTGTCTCCAGTTTTATTTCTAATTAATCACATAATGTCCAAGTTACAAAGTATACCATAGCTGAGTATTATTATTATTATTATTTTATTCCAAGTAATGTATTTGCCTCCTAATTTCTGTATTTTTACTTGTTCTCCCCTCTAACTTACATACATATTTCTAAATCTAACAACTTCTAAGTTTTACGAAGGCAGAGCCTTTTAAAAAATATTTTATTTATTTATTCATGAAAACACAGAGAGAGAAAGGCAGAGACGTAGGCAGAGGGAGAAGCAGGCTCCAGGCAGGGAGCCTGATGTGGGACTCGATTCTGAGACCGCGGATCACGCCCTGAGCCAGGGGCAGGTGCCCAACTGCTGAGCCACCCAGGTGTCCCAAAGGCAGAGACTTTGTCTTATTAACCCTTAGATATTTCCGTGGAACTTTGCATAGAGTGTGGCGCATATTAAATGCTTAATTAAATCTTTGTTGAATGAAAGAGAAGGAATAAATTTTGCTAGCATCTATTATCTACTTCCTTTTCCACCTTAAAAGGATTTATTTTTCTCTGACATATAAATTATTTTTTGCCTTTAATTCCTAGGTAAAGTAACTGTAAAATTTGTTTAATAACATTATTCCTTAGGGATGCATGGGTGGTTCAGTGATTGAGCATCTGTCTTTGACTCAAGTCATGATCCTGGGGTCCTGGGATCTAGTCCCGCATCAGATTCCCCACAGGGAGCCTGCTTCTCCCTCTGCCTGTGTGTCTGCCTCTTTATCCGTATCTCTCATGAATAAAGTAATAAAATCTTTAAAAATAATAACATTGTTCTTTAAAAAAATAACATAGATTAACAATAGTATGCTACAGGTACTATACATTCATGCTGCATTTCCCTAACTAGATTGAAAGTTGTTTGAGACTAAGAAGAATTTATTTCTCCAAAGTTGGAGAAATATGAGCCACTGAAGAAAATAAAATGTAAATAATGATATAGCTTGGCTTTCTTTATAAAATAATATTAATCAACTGGCTTGCAGACCCCAAGACTACAGAATGACTTATAGATTAAAATACAATATTGAAGTCTATGCCAAAAAGAAAAAAAAAAAAAAAGAGGCAAAACTGAAAGTAAAGTCATTGAAGGAGATGGAAAACTGTATGATATGGAATGCTATTTTCTTGGAATTTGTTCTTGCTCATGGTTGTGGACCTCTTTGCCTTGAAAAAAACTGCACTGATATTCAGATCAAACTAAAAAATGCAATTAAGATTTCAAGTAGTTATATAATAGATGACTTTGATTAATTCTCCTCCCTTCACATTCAGTGTACATCCTGGCTTTTTGCCCCTTATAAAGTTAATTTATGAGAGATGCCTTTTTAATGAGCTAACCAGAGGAAGTTACTTTTAAAAATTCCTTTATCCAACAGGCTATTAAAATAGTAGTAACTGATATGGAATATGTGCAGCCCAGGGATTACTTACTTCATTTCTCCTTGATTTTGCTTTGAAAATGACTGCCCTGCTGTGCACCCCTGCCAAACCTAATGATTAGATCTGTCTGTTCCAGGAATCCCTCAGATTGGCATCCTTGGTGTCTCCAGAGGCCTCTCAATGTTTTGTTAAAAGCACATCACCAGTGAGCTTGCTTTGATTGAGATTGACACAGTATACCAGTTCTTCAGTGATTTTCTTAAATTATAAAAGTTATCTTTATATAATTGTGAACATTATGCTTGACCCCAGGATTATAGAAATTTTCAGATGTGTAGTTGAACTATTATTAGATTTCAAATAAGTTTAACCATGTTCAGTTCTCAAACGCCTGCAGCATGCTTTCAAGAGCATGTCTTGAACTCACATTGAATAGCTTTCATCTTATGCATTATAGCATGTTCATGTAGCTGGAATATTTCATAAAAAGCTGTGGTCAGGTAATCTAACCTACTTTGAAACATATTAAGTTTATAAAGTAGTGCAACCTTGTAAAATCAGAAGTGAGCATGATTTGCATCAGGACCCACACTGTCTAGTCTGCCACACTCAGCTGTCCTCATTCTGACCCTGCTATCTAAAAATAGGAGAAATTGGTGCAAAGCAGCTTGTGGAGTAAGAGTCCTTGGTGTGGTATAGCAGTTCTCCAACTTACTGACTGTGCAATCCTAATCAAATTGGGTTGATGTAGTGATTAAATTAAATTGGATTATCCATATAAAGTGCCTGCACATAACAAACACTTACTTAATGGTTATTAGTTATATTAGTTGTAACATTCCAAGAGCTACGGACAACATTGTCTAAGGGGAACACAAAGGGATTGGAATTGAAATGCAGTAAACCACAAATCTAGTCCTGCCATTAACATTAATTTTTTGAGAGATTCTTTGAAAGGCAAGAGTGAGGGAAATACATAGCTTATTCTGATCCTGAAACCATTTTTCTATTTGTAAAACACCATTAACAGGAGTGAGAACCAGACTCTGTAACTCTGTGTCCCTTGCTACACTGCTCCTCCTGAGGCAAGAAATTGAGATGGGAAACACAGAGGACCATCTGCATGTCTTTGGTGAAAAAAAACAGAAAAATACTTTTCAGCCACAACTACCCCAGTGTGCCTAAGAAACAAGCAGAAACAACCTCTCATAGAATGCATCTCTGTTCCATCAGTCACCCAAGAAACCCAAAAGTCAGGAAGTTGCTCATCACCTATCTCTTCCATTTCCACAGAATTCTGTACATCCCTTTATCTAACCCCACATGCACCCTTTCCCAGCTCCGAAATGTTTATTGCCAATATAATTAGAATACACTATATCCTCAACCTCTTTATTTCCATTAATTTCTATCTCTTGACTGAAATAATGTATCTCCTTTGAGACATTGCTTTGGCTGAAGGTCTCTCAAGTGGCTTTTTTTCTTTTCTTTCATACCACTCTTAAATTGGGTTTACCATGAAATAACTACTTTCCTAACTTCTCACTGCGGATTCCTGATCATTGTATTAGTCTTAACCACATTGGTCCCTCAAAACAGCACAGAACACACACCATTAGACTGTAACAGGTATCTTCAGTAAATATGATTATTTCAAAGGATGTGATATATATGACACTTGTAAATATGACAAACTGTCTAACTAACTATATTCTTTTTAAATGACATTTTCTTCCTCTGGTTGAAAACAAGATTCTTAGTTCAATTTTCACTAGAGCAGTGAGTTCAGTGGACAAGTAGTTTCCATAGACAACTGCCAGTCCATAAATTGTTATATTGTGATACAATAAATACAAAATTTGAGAAAACATTTGGAAAATTTTATAATAATTTGATGAGTAAATTCATTGCTATTGAATCTAATATTTTAAAGGCTTATTTTTTATGCATTTTTATTCTATTTTTGAATCACATTACAGTTTAGAAAGTTATCAGTCTGCAATGCTTTGGGAAAAGTAAAATTAAAAAAGATAAGATACACATAATAGGCATCTCCATGGTAAAATGAAGGAGAACTTAGATTCTGATTCCAGTGCACAGCTTCATCCACATGGGTGCTATGCTTTCCAAAGCACAACTATTGAGAGGCAGCTTCAGGGCTTCAAGCCAAGAAATTAATATGTAATATAAAATCATAACAAAACAAACATAGCAAGTACTTAGTTCCAGGGAAATTAGCCTAGCAATGTGCCTTAACCTAGCAGACATTGACTATATTCAAGCTGAAGCAAAGATACTATGTTGCATGGTAATAAGCTATCAAACAGGTTGGAATGGATGAAGGAAAAAGGAAAACTGATCTCAGCCCAGAACAGCCAAGAGAAAATATTGATCTGTTGACTTTAAATTATTGAGAAGCTTCACTCACATTGGGAATAAAACAGTATGTTATAATCCTGTATATATGGTTCATAATTAGGATAAAATAATGCTGTGTAGTAAAAGCAAACCAGTAATTCTGCAATTAGGAGAAAATATCTATTTCCATAGATCTATTTCTATATATCTATGTAATATATATAAATACACACACATATCATATATGATTAAATCATTTGAGTTATTTAAATGAACAAGATCAATTTATTATCCAGAAACTAACATATATGAAACCTCTTTAAAAAATAAAATTATTTTAAATTCAGATTTGTAAAAGAAAATATTATAGGATATGTAACAAATAAAGTTCGTGTATTTTATAATCTTAATCTTTACTATTCCAGGAAAGTATTATAAGATTTGAGAAGTCCTTTCCAGAGATTCAACTACATAGGGCAAATGAAATCATTACCTTTTCAGTTTAGGATTTCATACATATGAAGTCACTGTATGAGAACTACTGTAGTTTGGGAACCCCAGCCTAATTTTTTTTCCTGGAGATACTATGCAGAATAACTGATTTTTTGAGAATGTCCAGATCTTGTTACTTACATAGAGGCATAGCTTTATTCATTTATTGAGTCTTTTCATGAAAATATATTGAGTGTTCACTCTGTGCCATGCATTGTTCTAGGAACTAGGGTTATAGCAATGAATAAAATAAAATTCTTAGATGTAGAAGAAATGAAAGCAAAGAAGATAAGACATGTTGAGACATTTCCAAAAGTTAAATATGAAAAATATCATTGAGAACTGATTTTTGGTGGAGTTCTGAAAAGTGCCTCCCCTAGTGGCTATCTGGGGAAAGGGTATTTCAAGAGAAGAAAACAATACTAAGTGCCCAGAGGTAGTAAAGTCCTAGGCATGGTGTAAAAAGAGCATGGAGGCCACTATGACTGTATTGAAGAGAGCGAGGGAAAAATGGTAGCATATGCGGTCAAAGAAGGGGTGGCAGGTCACATAGGCCTTTGTATGCCTTTGTATGTCTTTAATGGATAGCTCTTGAGCGTCTCAGAGCAGAAGAATGACATAATCTGTATTCTGACTTTACCAGAACACTGTCACTATTCTGTTGTTCTAATAATCAATTGGGCTAAAAAAAAAAAAAAGCACTCAGATTTTTAGGAGGTCTGACAATTTAAGCCAGGTGACTTGATCCTCAGTGATGACTAGGAGATGGTCAAAGGTAGTCAAAATCTGAATTTCCTGATGGATTGGGTAGTGAGTGTATGATAAGATTGTGACATTTCTGGACTGAGCAACTAGGTAGTGATATCATCACAAACTTCACAAAGACCAGATTTGTGGTGAGTGGGAGGGTGGGAACTTAATTTTGTACACTCCGTTGAACAATTTTTGATTATTCGTATTACACATTGACCTGTTAAATGACCCTTTGACACACAATTCTAGTTGATACTACTGAATAACATTGAAATTAGGCATGTGATAAAATATGGAAGCCAAAAGCTCAAATTCAGTAGTGTTTTTAATCTGTGCCAATAGAGCAATGCTAGTTTGTATAAGAATTTAAATAAATGTAATTTTGTTTCACTTTTGTTTTTTACAAAGTGAGAGAAAACTGGCAGTAAGGATGATACCTGTGATGTAAATGGAAACGTCATAAATTCCATATCATTTAGACAAACATGGAAGTCCCTAGGCATGCCAAAAGCGGTAGCAAACCTTCACCTTTTATGAGAGTCTATTGGATTTAAATGGATGAAAATAATACCATTTATGAACCTGAAAAAATTCTGGCAGTATATTTAAATGAACTTGTACAAAATTCTGGCAGTATATTTTAATGATGGTGCCTAAAACTGATGTAGAATTTTAGACATTTTATGATTCAAATTCCCTGAGAAAAAGAGCTTCCTCTTACCACATGAATATAAATTTCATGTTTAACTTTTGTACTCTCATTCAATACATATTTTCTGCTAGTCTTTTTATGCAAAAAAATGAGGTATCTACTTGTGTAAACTTGATCTGGAGAGAAACTGCCATTATTAAGTCATGTGAAGTCAATTTATTTCATAAAATAAAATCAGATGCATTGTGTCTCAGAGTCCTATTACTTTCTGCTTTAGCCTTGCTTTCAAAAAGAACCTTATTAAGGAAACAAACGCATTAAGAACATATTTCAAAATCCTCTTTTGATCAGAAGGGAATATATTTCATGATATGTTTATCAAAAAGTTACAGGGAAAGGGGCACCTGAGTGGCTGAGTCGATTGAGCATCTGGCTGTTGATATTGGCTCAGGTCTTGATCTCAGGGTTGTGAATTCAAGCCCTGCTTGGACGCCAACTAGGTGTAAAGCCTGCTTAAAAAAAAATACAGGGAAAGAATTCTCAAACCCTGATTCTGAAGTATCTTTATAATTATTTTATTTTGTTTTATTTTTGTGATTATTTATAATTCCTCATTTCAGGGATTCTTGTCAGGAGAGTTAATCAGGCATTTTCATTCAGTTTAAATATTGAAATCCATAGTGAAAGTTTTCAGGAGTATTATCCTCCCAAATAACTTCTATTTCTATTTATAGTTAATCTGCAGTTGTATTTGGTTAAGAGGTAGATCACAGTGAAGCCAAGTTCTAACTTCTAGATGTACTATTGGAATACCCAGCAGAATTGCCATTATCTTGGGAGAATGGGGATATTACTGTTTAAGTGTATTAGATTTTTTTTTCCTAGCAGATTTGGATTCAAGACACAAGGAATTAAAATTTTACTTTATAGAATATGAGAATTGTTGGAAACCTAATTAGAGGCTGAAAACATGAAAGACATGTATATAGATATATCTTAACTTATACAAAATGAGAAAAATAAACAAATAATAGAAATAAGTATATAAAATCAGCTGAGAAAACAGAAGGAAATGAAAATATAATTTACACTGAAAGTAAACAAAAACTAAAGAACATTTTAAAATTAAAAAAATGATATGAAAGTAGATTAAGCTAAATTAAAGGAAGAGATTATAAAATATGCTAAGGATAAAGGTATTAAATGTAATGAAACATAAAGTAAGCTAAAATACACATGAAATGAGCAATTATTCCTCCTCCTTGCTCTGATACAATCTATCATCGAGTTAGGATTATCAGCATAGAAAATCCCTCTATTTTGCCTTCCCTGAATTGTAATTCTATGACTGTGTTTTGAATTTGGGGTCCAAGTATTTTTTTTAATTTGAATCACACATTTTCAAAGTGTGCAATAACTCCAATATTTGAGTCTAGCAATAATAGCAAATGTACTATAATAATTTTTTTGTTTTCTTTATATTAAATTGAAACAAATAGTTACTAACAGATGGTTAAGAAAATATTTGCAGTAATTGCTACTGTGTTGTCACTACTAGGATATCAGCCTCACATAAGCCTATGAAACAAACAGACTTAAGTGCTTGTTTTCTCAGGTCAGAAATATCTCTCAAGTACTCATAAATCTACTTGAAAATGAAAGCATTTAATTATATCATAATTGGCAATTCTAAAATTACAAAGGTCACAGCAAGCTTATCCAAGTGCAAAACTCTTTTTAGAATTCTTACTACAAGAAAGAAGTATATTTCAAACCTGGTCCAAGGACAGGACTTTAGCTTGTTCAAACATTTGTCAGGTATCTCCTTTTATCATGATGATCACTTTTAAAATGCACTTCAGTTATTCCTCTGATTAACCAAACTTCGAAAAACTTCTTTGAGGTTTTTATTTAACCCAAAAGAAAATTTCACAGGATAGAAAGGATTTTACATAACTGCTTGTCTATTAATAAAGAAAGACTAAAATTCATGCATCTTATAGCTAAATAGAAGTTCAACTCACATAGCTCTAAGTTTACTTGTTCAGTTAGTTTTACTCCAGAGAAAGTTGGAAATTTGAATGAAAGTAATCAGAGATAATCCTTCTAAGGGAGCAAAAAGGTTTTAAGATTTTTTTTTAATCTAGGTTTTGCAGATTAGCTCTAAATTTAATTCTTCCACTTGCTGAGCTCTAGATCTCAGGAGTCCTTCTTTACCAATCTCATTATAAGTATCCCACCCAATGTATCTGTGATTACAGCTTTCTCTATCTTTGATTTATATGCAGAATCTGAATACTTCATCATCACCTCAGCCCAAATGAGCCTCATTTCTGACTTGGACTATTCTATATCCTCTAAATGGAAATGCTTCCCCTGTTTTTATGCTTGCCCCAAAATAGATAATTCCCAAAATGATCTTATTTAAATATAAAAGATCCTTCCTGAGCCAAGTCCCTACAAAAACTTCCTATTGCACTCCAAAAGTAAATAAATAAAAAATCTACTTTTCTTTTTTGTTTTAGAGATTGTATTTATTTATTCATTAGAGACACAGAGAGCGAGGCCGAGACATAGGGAGAAACAGGCTCCTTGCAGGGAGCCTGATACAGGAAGTGACCCCAGGACCCTGGGATCATGACCTGAGTCGAAGGCAGAAGCTCAACTACTGAGCCACCCAGGCGTCCCAAAAGTCTACTTTTCTTATCACAGTTCTTCTAGACACACCTTAAAAATATTTTATTTATTTATTCATGAGACACACAGGAAGAGAGAGAGAGGGAGAGACAGAGGGAGAAGCAAGCTCCATGCAGGGAGCCTGACGTGGGACTTGATCCTGGATCTCCAGGTGGCGCTGAGCTGCCCGGGCTGCCCCACACTTTTTTTTTTTTTTTTTTTTTATCTACCTCCACGCATCCTTCTCTGTCCAACTTTATTTCATCTTCATCCTGTAATTCCACCATCATCCTCAGATTGCCCCTCCCAGCCTTCACAGTATTGATACCTGTGCTTGGACTGCTCATTTCCAACATCCATATGACTTGCCTCCTCAGATCATTTGGGACTCCTGCTCAAATACTCAAATATCAAACAAGGATCTTTTTTTAAAACGGGACTTCCTGCTCCCCATTTACTCATTCTACTTTGTTTATCCTACATACAGTTACTTGGATGCAACATTTTGTTCTATAGTTATTTTGTCTTCTTTTATCAGTCTCTTGAAGTTTTATATGATTTCATAATAAGATATATTGAAATAATCCAAAATAATGATAATAAACCTTAATTTTATCCTGTTGTCATGAGTACCAAATATAAAAATAGAAATCAGAAAAAAAGTTGCCAACATTATATTATCACATATATTAGTTGAAGTATGCATTCCCTTACTGTCTGTTTTGATTTTGATTTATTTCCCATTTGTCAGAATTTTACAAGCATCTTTTTATTATGCAGATTAGCAAAGTGGAAAGGTTCAGGTCAGTAGAGGTTAGCTGACCTTATTTTGAATTTTGAAGTTTATCAGATAACACCACTGAGATTTTGCTCAAGTCACAGTTTTAAACTCTTAACTTCTTTACCTCTGAAATGGATATAGTAATATACCCTAAAATTTCTATAGCATAGCATTTTGAATGTTGTGGATTAATTGGGACAATCTATATCATTTTACCTGGCACAAAGAAGTCCTAAAAAATATAAATAATTATTTGATATTGTTGCATTAGATACATATGGGTAATTCATTATTTTTAAAATGTCATAATCTCTATAAAAAAGGGAAAATGATAGAGGTCTGTCCACAGGTGATTTGAAAATAAATCATATAGTAACATATGAAACTTTCAAAACAAATCATCAGATTTACCTTGTGCTTAGGCTATCATCCTGATAGTATGTCCTTTATTACTTTCACTTTAAATTTTTTTAGATTTTATGTATTTATGTATTTATTTATTATTTATTTATTCATTCATTCATTCATTCATTCATTCATTCAAGGCATACAGAGAGAGAGAGGCAGAGACAAAGGCAGAGGGAGATGCAGGATCCCTGTTGGGACCCCAATGCGGGACTCAATCCCGGGATCCTGGATCACGCCCTGAGCCAAAGACAGACAGGCAAACCCCTGAGCCACCCAAGCATCCCATCAATATCATTCTTAATCTCAATATAATTCTTAGTTAATTATATAACTCAAAATGAATTCTCTCACAAAAGTCTTGAACAAACGTAGTTTAGGGCACATGGGTGGCTCAGTCAGTTAAGTGTTCAGTGGGGGTCATGATCTCAGGGTTCTGGGATGCAGCCCTATGTTGGGCTCTCTGGTCAGCCAGGAGTCTGCTTCTCTCTCTTTTGCACTTTCCCTGCTCCTACTTTTTCTCTCTCTCTCTCAAATAAATAAACTAAATCTCTAAAAATTAAAAAAAATGCTAGTTTAATTCCTGGATGAGAATATTAAAAGTAATTCAATTAAAATAATCACTTCTTATATTTATATGTCCTCTTTGGGGAGAAAACTCTTATAAAGATAATAATTATTTTTTAAACTGTTCAAAACACAAATGTCACAATTTTCAACATGAAATATTTTGTTTTTATTTATTTTTAAATGCAAAATGTTTTCTGTCTAGCTTTGACAGTACTACAAAATTTGAATGAAAAATTCCATTTTTAACTTCTTTTCTTACTCATTGAGCATTTAACAGTTAGACAAGCACAATCTGAAAAATGTGCATGCTATTATAAATAATACATGGTAGACATTTTTAAATGACATTTCACAGGTTATGTCAAAGAGTGAAGACACTGATATATAAACACATTGTCATTATAAATGTATCTCTCAGTTATGATGATGTTAAATACATTTAGAGACTCATTTGAGATAAAGGAAAAGACTAGCTCTGAAATTGACTTAGATTTTTAAAAATTATAATAAAATCTTAAGACAATTACTGAAACCTACAAATAGAAAATAACGTTGTCTTCATGGGACCATACAGATGAAAAAAAAACTGGCAAAAAAATGAGTCTTTGAATGTTTACATCTTTAGTCCCATTTTGTTTTGTTTTTTAATATCTATTCTTTCTATTATTCTATTGCAATGTTGGATGCACCACTCAATATATTTCATGTGTTCCACAATTTCATATTATTTTTCCAAAATTCTCTTACCAAGAAAACAAAAATAAGCCAATATATCTGGATATTTTTCAGTCGAGAAAGGAATTCATGGCCTACCAATTCTTTTACCATTATGGAGAGTTTCTTAATGCCAATTTTTATTGCCTTTATTAGAATAAGAAGTATTTTTGATATGGCTAAATTATAACTTTTTCCACATATGAACGAATAAAATTACATAAAACATATTCCACTGATCCTGGATTGAATATAAAAACAATGTAAGTTGTTGTATCAACAGTTTTTTCTTTGGTTTGTGATCATGTGAAGAAAGCTTTACAACAGAGATAATTAACATTGGATATTCTTGCTAATAGGACATATTATAAATTTATAGAGTATAAGAATCATGCATGTTATAAACTAAAATCCTTCAATCACAGTTTCACAGCATAAATAACTAGTAAATGAACAATTTGGTCACTGACATAGAGTATGAATTAACTTGTCAGATAATGTAAATGTTAAGTCTTTTAAACTAAATAAATGTCTATATATGTCTTATTCCTATTTCTACTTGCAAATTGAAATTGACATTCTATCGTAATGCCACAGGCAGTTATTAATTGCCTTATCATTATGCCTAGAGAAATACAATGTTTGTCTCTCAAAGTGAGAGTGGTCAAGGAATTCTTGAAAGAGAGGACCCTTTTTAAGGATTTGCTCTGCATTCATCCATATTGCTTGAGAACAAGAATGGAGTAAAGTATCCACATATGAATTTGAAAACTGGGTAACTATTTCTGCATGGTATTCTAGAATCTCAGAACAAAATGATAAATAGATAAAATTTCTGCCCTCATTCAATGAAGAAACAGTTACAACAGTTCATTATGATGTAGCTTTTTGATTCTGCAATTGAAGAAGAAAGAAAAGACAGTGAAATGAATGGTGTGTTTGTAACATGGAAAATTTTTCTAAATTTAAAAATTATCTGATGAAAGGTTTAACTGTTCTGCAGAGATTATTTCAATTTAATAAGAGAAATTTACTCTGTGTATCTGTCCACTAGTGATGACTTCAGTGAAACCTTTAGTTTTGAAAACAAAAGTACTGTGAAGTTATAGTTTCTGGATTTGACCATTCATGGTATATTGGGGAAGTAAACAGAAAGAAATTATATATAATATAAATAATAATTTGTATTACAAAATTACAAATAAAATATCACAAAACATATGGAAAAGTTTACCTGAAAGACTAAGAAACAGCATATTATGGAGAAGGTAATAACTAAGTTGATTCAGGATTTATTTTTAATCACATTAACTCAAAAACAAAATGACTATTTTCCCCACTACTACTAATAATTTGTATTACAAAATTACAAATAAAATATCACAAAATATATGGAAAAGTTTACCTGAAAGACTAAGAAACAGCATATTATGGAGAAGGTAATAACTAAGTTGATTCAGGATTTATTTTTAATCACATTAACTCAAAAACAAAATGACTATTTTCCCCACTACTTAACTACCTTTTACAAAAGTGGCACCACTTCTAAATCTTCATATGGTAGGGCTAATAATAAGAGGCATTATTTGTTTCGCTATTTCTTTAATAAACTCCTGGAAGATAGACCATGACAGCATAAAACTGAGATTTAAATAACATTGCAAGTGGATTATTTCTGAATATTAAAAGGCCATAAAGTTAACAGACTTCAAATAAACATATGATTAACTTTTATAATAGGATAATGCAAGTATAAATATTTTGCATATCTTAATTTCAATATATTGTTATGAACCAATTGTGCAGTTAGTTACTAAGTTACTAATTATATTGTTCCACTTATTTGTTGACAATTAAAATTATCTTTTGGTTTATAGCATATCTTGGCTTCATAGGCTTTCATTGTTTTTTTAGGTTTTCATTTTAAAAAGGATTAAATCTGTGGATAATCTTGAAACTCACCCTCTCTCTTTCAAGTGTATGCCTAGAGATTCATTTATTAATTCTGTGGATAATTCTCTTTGTCTCCATTAACTCAAAATCTTTCTGTGAAAAATAACTTTCTTTTTAAAATAATGGAGTTTGGATGAGTTATATTTCTGGAATAAATGGAAGTAGTAATCTTGGTAACTTATATCTGTATATTAGTCTTGATTGTCATACTATAAATTTATTTAGATTATTAATGAATTTAAAGGAATGTATAATGAGTCAACTTTCATTTGAATGCTTTCATTGAAGAGAATTTTCTCCTAAATAATAAAATTTACAACTTTCATACTTGAGTACTGGAAAATGCATTAATGAAACCAATGTATGTACATATATGTTTATATATTAATCATTAGAAGGTTGCTGAAGTAACCAGGATTAGAAGGGCCAGCATTTCAAAAAAGGATCTCACAGAATGAAGAGTTGATATCTTCAGTAGTTTTTTCCCAGAACTTGCCAATAACAAGCATGGGGAAAAACTGAAAACTCATGTTTTATTCAGGAAACAGGCTGCTTATGTATTTGAATTTAAAGTCTTGATCTTACTATGTGTTTCACATTTATTTCTCTCATCTTTTATTCTTTTCAACAGATGAGTCATTCCATGTGTTTGTTTTGCATATTTTTGTTATTGTTTATTAGTTACTGTGTACGGTAACTAATATCACAAACTTGATGGTTTAAGCAACAAAAATTTATTATCTCTCAACTCTGGAAGCCAGAACCCTGAAATCAATTTCACTAAGCTGAAATCAAGGTGCCAGCAAGGCTTTGCTCCCTCTGGAGACTGTAGATAATTTATTCCTTGCTCTTCCAAGTTTTGATGGCTGTTGGCATTCCTTGATTTGTGGCCACATCACCCTAAATTTTGCACCATGGTCATATTGCCTTCTTCTCTTCTGTGTATGAAATCTTCTCCTGCTTCTTTCTTGTAAGGATACTTGTAATTGGACTTAGGACCGACTCAAATAGTCTGGATTAATTTGTCCATGTCAAGATGCTTAATTTAGTCACATCTGCAAGGATATGTTTTCCTCATAAAGTAACACGTATTGGTTCCAGGAATTAAGACCCGATATCTTTGGATGTCCATTACTGAGCCTTCTGTACTTATTCTAGAGATAATATACATGAAGTCTCTGACTTCATAGAGCCTACTAAAAATTAAAACTTTCAAAGTATATATGGATCCCTGAACTCATTAATTTTGTATTAAAAAAACAAGTCCTGTGTGTTGAGGGACTTCCACTTCTGACCTCCATGAAGTAAAAGACATCAGATTTGCCTTCCTAGCTGAAAACAAGAACAACAAACAAAACAAAATACATGACACGAACTTTTTGACACAGTGGTTACCTGGCAACAAAGGACAATGTTCCTGAGACATTTGGGGAGGGGATAGGAAACAAGGTGAATGTTACAATTGTCCCAGCTTATTAGGTTGTGGGATATGGAGAAGAAATGGAGACAGAGAGCAGCATACTCCCTAAGTTAAGGAGATGAAGTTAAGGGTAGGGGGAGTCCAAGGTACCTAGAGATCATAGGAAAAATCTCTGATTCTGATATGAGAGCTACATGAAAAAAGAACCCTGGACATTTGCAGAAGGGATCACCTAATCATTCAGTAGAATGGTAGTTTGTACATTCATGGGAGGAAACTATACATGGCTGGGTAGTAGGGAGAATTAAAGCAGTTGTTCTTAACTAAGAACAGTTTATCTTGCAGGGAGCATTTGTCAATGTCTGGAGACAGTTTGGGTTGTCACGGCTGGGATGGTGTACTGATATTTAGCCCACAATGGGCAATGTTGCTGCTTAATATCCTACAATGCACAGGACTGTCCCATAGAATTATCTATATCAAAATATAAATAGTGCCAGGATTTACTACGAATTATAGGGAATAGTTCCTGCACTGCACAGGCCTGGGAACAGGGCCTGTTCTGATCAATCAGTCATATCATCTGAGAAGTACTAATAAAGTCTTACTAGAGTAGGAGGGAATACTTAGAATTGTTCTGCAATACCCAGCAGGATCAAACTATATCTAAATAACTAAAGCTCAGATAAAAAGAGGAATAGTTATATATAGAGATTTAAAAATATCCAACATCCAACAGAGTTTGATTAAGAATATGTGGTATCCCATCAAAGATTATGAGGCATCTATATCTCAGTTGGAAAGCTTTCAATTTCTCACCATTGAATGTGGCACTAGCTATGGACTTTTCATAAATGACTTTTATTGTGTTGAGGTCTCTTTCATCTATACCTAATTCCTTGTGTGTGTGTGTGTGTGTGTGTGTGTGTGTGTCTGTGTTTTAGACTTTTTTTTTTTCAGAGCAGTTTTAAGTTCACAATATAATTGATGGGAAGGTACAGTGATTTCCTAAATACCCCATTTCTGTGCATATATCTCACCTATTGTCAATATCACTCACCTGAGTGGTACATTTGTTTTGACTGATGAATCTATATTAATAAATCATAATAATTCAAAGGCAGTGGTTTATATCAGTGATCACTCTTGATGGTATACATTCTATGGGTTTGAACAAATATGTAATGACATGTTCTCCTCATTATGGTATCATACAAAGTATTTTCACCATGCTAAAGTACTCTGTTTTCATACCATGTATTTTTATTGCCCTTGAACACTGTCCACCCCAACCCCTGGCAACCACATTTTGATATTTTTACTATCTCTTTAATTTTACCTTTTTTAGAATGTAATATAGTTGGGATCATAAAGTATGTATCCTTTTTAGATTGACTTATTTAATTTAGTAATATATATTTAGGTATTCTCCATGTCTTTTTGTAGCTTGATGGATTTTTGGTATCAAGCTGAGTCTGGCCTCATAAAATGTATAAGTGCACCTTCCTCTATTTTTCTGAAAATTTCAGAAGTGTTACTTAAAAAAAAAAAAAAAAAAAAACATGTTTGGTAAAATTCACCTGTTAAGCCATCTGGTTGTGGGCTTTCTTTGGAGACTTTTAATTAGTGACTCAGTCTCTATTTATTATCAGTCTGTTCAGGCTTTCTATTTCTTCTTGATTCAGTTTTGGCAGGTTATGTTTCTAAGAAATTACTCATTTCTTCTAGGATATTCAGTTGCTGAGCATATAACTTTTTATAATAGGTTGTTATAACTTTTTTTCCTGTGATATTTCTTTAATATCTAACTTTATTTTTCATTTTGTTTATTAGTGTCTTCTCTTTGTTGGTTGGTAAAGTTAAGTGTTTGTTGATTTCATCTTTTCAAAAATAATTATCCACTTTTCCCATAATTTTTCTATTCTGTTCTAATCTTTATCATTTCCTTTCTTCTGCTAATTTTTGGCTTAGGTTGTTCTTTTACCCAATCTTGCTACTATTGCTTTTTCAACATAGTACTAGAAATTCTAGCCAGAACAATCAGACAAAACAAAGAAATGAAAACTAAACAAAAAAAAAATCCAAAATAGAAAGGAGAAGTGAAATTATTTGTTTGCAGATGACATGTTCTTATATGTAGAAAATCCTAATGACTTCATACACACACACACACACACACACACACACACACACGCACACACTTTTAGAACTAATAAAAATTCAGTAAAGTTTTAGGATATAAAATCACCATAAAATGAGTGCATTTTTATTCATTCATAACGAACTAGCTAAAAATAATATTAAGAAATCAATCCTATTTATAATAGCATGGAAAAAATACTTAGGAATAAACTTAACCAAGGAATCCTTGGTTAAGGCTGAAAAATGGGACAGCCCAGGTGGCTCAGCGGTTTAGCACCGCCTTCAGTCTAGGGCCTGATCCTGGAGACCCGGGATGGAGTCCCACATCAGGCTCCCTCCATGGAGCCTGCTTCTCCCTCTACCTGTGTCTCTGCCTCTCTCTCTCTCTCTCTGTGTCGCTCATGAATAAATAAATAAATAAAATCTTTACAAAAAAAAAGGCTGAAAAAAAAAAAAGGCTGAAAAATATAAAACATTGAAGAAAGAAATTAAAGCATCCAGAAATAAATGGAAAAACATCTTATGTTCATGATTTGGAAAAATTAATATTGTTAAAATGTCCATATGATTTGATGTGACTCACAGACTTAATGTAACCCCTGTCAAAATTCCAATGGTATTTTTATAACAATAGAAAACAATCCTAAAATTCTATGGAAAACAAAAGATATTGAGTAGCCAAAGTAATTTCATGCAAGAAAAATTAAGTTATCAAAAAGAAGGTTATCATATTTCCTTGTTTCTAAATACATTACAAAGCTACAGAAAGCAAAACAGTAGGTACTGGGGTGCCTGGGTGGCTCAGTCAGCTAAGCATCTGCCTTTGGTTCAGGTCATGATCTTGGAATCCTGGGATCAAGCTCTTTGAGCTCTCCCTCAGCAGTGAGTCTGCTTCTCCCTCTCCTGTAATCTCTCTCATTCTCGATCTCTCTCAGGTAAATAAATAACGTTTTTAAACAAAACAAGACATAAAAGCCAATATGATACTGGTATTAAATCAGACATATAAACCAATAGAAAAGAATAGAGAGCCCAGAAATAAACCCACAGATATATGGTAAACTGATCTTCAAAAGCAATATGAAGATATACAACTGGGTAAGTAAATGATTTTGAGAAAACTGGATATCCACTTGCAAAAGAATGAAAGTATCCCCTTTTCTTACAACAAAAACAAAAATTAACTGAAAATGCATTAAAGACTTAAACATAAAACTTGAAACTATAAAATTCCTAGAAGAAAAGGCAGAGGTTTCTGACATTGCTTTTGGCATTGGTTTATTGGATGTGATACCAAAACAGGCAACAAAAGCAAAGGACAAGCAGGACAGTCAGGATCATATCAAAGTATGATCATATCAAAGAGCAAGTTCCACGTTGGGCTCCCTGCATGCAGCCTGCTTCTCCCTCCTCCTGTGTCTCTGCCTCTCTCTCTGTGTCTATCATAAATAAGTAAATAAATCTTTTTAACAAAACTTCTGTGTCAAGAAGTCTTTCTTCAGTTGTTTTTATAATGGCCAGTTGGTGATAAAATAAAATTTAGTTAGTCTGAATATTATTTATTTCAATTTCATTTTTGAAAATAGTTTTATTGAGAATAGGATTCTAGTGTTCAGCATTTGATGGCCATTGTTACCTGATTTTCCATACTTCTACTGAAAATTTGATTGTAGTTTTCTCTTTGCTCTTTTGATGATGATATATTTTCTCCTCTTGCTTTTTAACTTTTCCTCTGGGTTTTATGGTTTTGTTTTGTTTTTTCCTCTGATATGTCTAATTTTTCTTTTTTTAAAAAATCTATTTGCATTTTTTAATATGGACTAAGTCTGCATGTACATCATCTTTCTAAAATGTATTTATTCATTTTTTTTTCTTAAAACAGCACCTCTGTCATAGTCTCTTCTCTCATTTTGGGACTCCACTTACATGGACAGATGCTAAGCTTTTCTCTCTCTTTTTTTTTAACAGTTTGTTGGATGACTCCTCTCTTTTACACATTTTCATACATTCTTTGTCTCTTTATGATTAGTCTAGATATTTTTGACCCTTTTTCTGAGGCTTTATTACTATCTACTGCTGTGTCTTGAATAGTATTAATCTATTTATTTCTTTTTTTCCTAATTTTGCTAAGATTTTATTTATTTATTTACTTATTTGAGAGAGAGATAGTGCACAATGAAGGGGAGGAGCAGATGGAGAGAGACAAAGAAACTCCCATCCTGAGCACAGAGTCTGAGGCTGGGCTCAATCCCATGACCCTGAATCATGACCTGAGCTGAAATCAAGAGTCAGCACTTAACCTACTGAGCCACCCAGGCATCCTAATCTGTTTATTTCTTAAATCTTATGATTTTTCCTTTCTAAAATTCTTTTTCTTTTCTAAAATTTCTTTTGAATAATGTGGACTCCAGTTTTTAGGGAGTAGTTTTTCTCCTCCTTAAGATACAATCACAAATTATTTCAAAGATCACATTTGACAACTACCATACATTGATCACTTCTGGTTCTAATCTGTTGTCTGGCCCACCTACCTCACAGCACTGTTGTGTGGATGAAGGAAAATCGAAGGAAATCTCTTTGAAAAGAATAAAGCCTAATGTATATTACAATTGTAAGAAATGGTTTTCAGTGTTTATCAGACATTCAGTTATTTGACAACATCTTGAGTTTTTGTCATCTGGTTCTGTTTATCAGACTGATTTTTTTAATTGAATGATTGGAATTACATATAAAAAAATAGAACTTCTTGATGGTATCTTTCTGCAAAGAGGAATTAACATTATTCTATAGATAATTGTAATAGGATCAGATTTCTTATATCTAAAGAATAATTGCTGGGACGCCTAGGTAGCTCAGTGGTTAAGCTCCCAGAATCCTGGGATCAAGACCCACATCGGGCTCCTTGCATGGAGCCTGCTTCTCCCTTTGCCTGTGTCTCTGCCTCTCTCTGTGTGTTTCTCATGAATAAATAAATAAAATCTTTTAAGAAGTTAAAATTTTTAAAAAGGATAATTGCATTGGTTCTTGTGAGAATTTACTTTTGAAGAGGACAGAACTAATTTGATTTTAATTTTAATGTATAGCCTTTCTGGGGTTTTACCTGAAATCTAGGTTTTTTGACAAGAACAGTCCTCTGTGGATATTTTTAAAGTCTCATGTTTGTTTCCTCAATCAGTGCAAAAGCTCTACTTAGTGACTAGCCCCTTAGCTGTCCCTTCTACTTGCCTCAAGGTCTCTTGATGGCAAAGCTGAGGGATTAGCAAATGCACTGGGGGAGAATATCACAGAATGTGGAGATTAGACCCCTACAGTTCTCTGTCTCTGTAAATTTGACCCCTCATGTCTTTACTATCTTGGTAGAGCTTCACTGCCAATTTTCTCTTCAAGCACGATAACTTTTTGCAGTATCCATGCTTTTACTTTCTCTTTGACCCTTATGTCCCTAGCTTGAATTGTAAATATCTCTAGTATTAAAAACCAGAGGCTGGGTTTACCTAAATGAATGCATAAACTCATTTGTACAATTATCAAGAAAGGAAGAAACAACATAATTTTCTATCAGACTGCATTTATTGATGTGAATTGCATCCCGATTAGTTTTAGCCCAGTGTGCTAGCTTCAGCCACTGGGATCTGATGATGGACATTATTTAAAAAGTGAGTAACTAGAAATTCCTTATAATATCATCCATTAAAAATCCAATTATCAAGGAAATATTAATAGTGGTGTAGAGTCATTATAAGTGGCATACCCACCCACCACCTAATCATGTCATCCCTAGAGGTCCCATATAGACTTCATCAAATTTTGAGAAATTGACTGATGTGGTAATGGCCACAGTAATTGAAAAAAATATTTCAAGTGTCATTATCTGAAAAATAGGAATGCTGAAAAAAGATATATAAGATGAAGTTTTCTCTCTGATTATTAAGATGATAAGATGACAAAGACCAAAGAGTGATATTTAGCTCACATTGATCAAGTGAATAAGGATCCCATACCACAGCTGGTAGTGTGATAAAGAGAATGTTCTGACTACAGGAGTATTTTATATGTGTGAATTGAGTTTGCACTCCCTAAGTAAAAGTAGATTTCTTTTCCGTCATTGTCTTCTATTGTTAACAACAATATGAATATCTTCATCAAGGTGATTTTTCTTTTTTTTTAATTAATTAATTAATTAATTGTTTGTTTGTTTATTGAGAGAGAGAAAGAGAGAGAGGCAGACAGGCAGGCAGAGAGGCAGAGACACAGGCAGAGGGAGAAGCAGGCTCCAGGTAGGGAGCCCAACGTGGGACTCAATCCCAGGTCTCCAGGATCACGCCCTGGCCTGCAGGCGGTGCTAAACCGCTGCACCACCAGGGCTGCCCAAGGTGATTTTTCTAACACAGATATGTCACTCGTTCGTTGTATGCCAGCCCCTGGTCCAGGGTGGGATGAAGTAACCCCTCCTAATAACTTTATCACAAATGTGTACGAGTATTATCAAGATGTACTCACACAGAGATAGAAATATCTGAAAAGATAAATAGTACACATCTCAGAAAAATATATGAATAATCCTTATTAAGGAAGATGTTTTGCTAAATGCAAAATGTAAACATGATCTTTCAGCATACATACAACAAAGAATAATATTGAAGTTCTTTCTATAGCATAATGAACATGTGCATGTGGGTGTACAATGGTCGGATTCAATAGAATATCATTTCAGTGAAGAAAACTGTAATTTTTTAAACATCACATTATGACACCAAGACATGGAAAAGGTTTGAAATTCAAAGTGTTTATCATGAGCCAGGTAGAATTCTGGGCATGATTTCCTTCCTCAATCATTTCTGAAAGTCTAAAAGCCAGAGCCAGGATATTGTATTGCTTTAGCAAGACTCTGCCTTTGTCATCCGCCCCAAGAGCTATGGAAAAGGTCCACATTGTCATCGTACTAGTAAATTTATGAGGAAGTGTCTCAAAAATATGCAGGTTTGAAATTTTTCCAAGGTGATTCTGATGTCAGCTATGCTTGGGATCAACTGAAATAGGGGAAAGGGAAGAGTATGAGTAGAAAATAGAAAATGCCCTAAGACCAAACCATAAGAAATTTCAGCATTCATTTCTGGTAGATTTTGGCTTGATGAAGGATATAATTTAGGATAAACTGGTAAAGTATGAGAAATAACTGTGGTCTATATAGTGAGGAATTGAATTCAGAGAGCATTTGTAGAGGCAGAGGTTGGTCAAATGTTTGGAATGTTCTGAAGAAGCCAAGGAAAATGAAAAATGAAAAATGAAAAATGCCATTTCAATTTAACAACTTAAGCAAGGTCATTTTCAGTGAAATGGAGAAAAAAGAAAAAAAATAGAATAATTTCAAAATGAAGTGGAGTATAAGGAAGAGAAAATGTTATGTGTCCATTCAATCATTAAGATATTAAAATTGCATGCAAAGATATATCTTGGAAAATCTAATCTAGACTAAAATAGTTCTATTTTTTTCAAATATTCTCCCTACTTGAGATTGGTTATATCATTTGTCTATTCACACCTATCAATAACATATCATATGCCTAAAACTATTCACATGTATCAATAACAAAATCTCTTAAGATAAGAAAATTGTATATCATAAGCCTAACAGTTGTGGATTTCTCTGAGAGATAATAATAAATGTCTATAATAAATAGTCTATTATAATTTACTTTAAAAATTGGAATTCTGGAGGCAGCTGGGTGGCTCAATTGGTTAAGGTCTGCCTTTGGCTCGGGTCATGATCTCAGGAGATCCCATCATGGGCTCTCTGCTCATCAGGGAGTCTGCTTCTCCCTCCCACTCTCCTTCTATGCTTTCTCTCTCTCTCTGAAATAAATAAATAAATAAACAAACAAACACACAAATAAATAAATAATTGGAATTGTGTTTTATATAGCTAAAATGTTTCATGAAACCTCCATCAATTTTCTTTTCCTAACAGCCATTTTATTAAGGCAAAGAGAAAAACACATTATAGCATGCTAAAAGCAAACCAATGAATATAAAACAGAGTGATGAAGAGTATGAATATTATAAAAATAGACAACAAAGACTTGAAAAAGACAGCCAAAGCATGTTTAATTTGTAACAAATATTATATCAGCCTTTTCTTAGAAATGTAACTCTGAAGCAACTTTGATATCAAGAAAGTTGATAATGAGGATATTCTAAGTAAAAGTTTAGTCCGCCAAATATAGGTTTGAATGGAAACAAAGCATACAGATATATCTTTTTAAATATAACCATTTGATATACATATTCATCAGAACTAATTCATCCAACTCCAATCACATCTTATTTTAAGTTCAGAAGCACTGGCAATTTTTACCTTTATTATGAGAAAATAACAATCACATTAGAAAGCCTTGTCATTCTCCCAGTAATGAGCTTAATATGACATTTGGGAAAGTGCTTTGCTGTGACTAGAATAGCAATGTTGATTTTACATTTTAAAAGATTCTTCAAAACACATACAGTGAAAACAGTTTCATACAGGGTTTTATTTTCCCACCCATTTCAATTTGAATGTGAGTTAAATTCTAAATTACAGTAATTGTGAACTGTTTTCATGTTACTATAAAGTTTCAAATTGTGGGCTAAATCTTATTCTGGAAGCAGAATCTCATCAATAGAAAATTATTTTCAAAACTGCTATTATTGACTTTTCGTCTGAGGTATTTCCTTTATACGCAGGGCAAATTCCGATGATTACACATTAAATCAGAAGTATTGAAATGAACACAATTGCTGTACTTCAATCACAATGAAGTAAAGAAGAATTTTTGTTAGTCCAACCCTTTTAAGCTATTATATTTAGTTTTAGAATTAAAACTTGTATAGATCCGTGCCTAAGGACATTTTGAAGAAAGTAAAAGAGATGACTACACTAATACAGTTTATTTCTAATCAGTATTATTCACTTATATTTTCTACCCTACAGTTCTTGAAACTATCATTTCATAAAACACAAATGACACTAAATTTTGTTAAAGCAAAAATTACCCTAGACACAGTAAATGGGTAAAGAAAGTTTTATTGGACGCTCTTGCAACAGTGAAGAGAGAATATAACACAGTCTTAACTCCTTTTTAAAAAGGTGGGTGGTAGGGGGCAGGAGAGTGTTTAAGAGCAAAGTTGGGGGAATCATAGGCCATCTGTGTTTGCTTATTGGACTTGCCCATAGGAAATATAAACTTTCTTCTCTTTTCATGAGAGGAGGTAGTTTTACAACTCTGAACAAGATGCTTACTGAGGTCGGGCTCCTATTCTCCACAGAAACTAGGAGAGAGAAAAGCTAACTAGCATCCTTGATGATGACATTTCAAAGGGATGGTTTCCAGGTCCTGGAGAAAGGTAGTCCTGGGCTGTAAAACTGCTAAGAAATGTTTGGAAAAAAAAAAAAAAAGATTTACATCTCAAGAGGCAGAGAGGAAATTTGCAGTTATAAGTTTTCTAAAGCAACTGCTCCAAGAAAAGAAAGGATGGACTTCTTTGGTTAGGCTGGTTGGATTCTTTGAAGGCAATCATAGGTCTAAAGGCAGGAAGAAATTTGCCTAAAGTTTAATTAAGCTTAGGAAACTATTAAGACTATGTTGATTAGTAATTTTTTAATTTGTTTTTAAGGCTGTTTTTGTAAACCTTTATTTATTTATTTTGAGAGAGAGAGAGAGCACAAGCAAGAGGGAGAGGGAGGAGAAGGGGCAGAGGGAGAGGGAAAAGCAGGCCTCCCACTGAGAAGGGACCCAATATGGGGCTCCATCCCAGGACCCCAAGATCAAGACCTGAGCCAAAGGCAGACACTTAAGCAACTGAATCACCCAGGCACCCCAAGGCTACTTTTTAAAGAGCAGTTTCAAGTTCACAGCAAAATTGAGAGGCACAATTCTCCCATAACCTCCTGCTCACACACATGTATAGCCACCCTCATGTATTATCAACATTTCTCTCCACCAGGATGGTACATTTGTTAAAATTGATAAGCCTATATTGACATATCAAAATCATCCAAAGTTAGTGTGGCAGGCTGCTTTTGTCAGTTAAAACAACATTATTTTTTCTGTTACTGTTTGGTTGCATTTACATTTCATTTTTTAACCAAAATACTTCATTGTAAAAAAATAAATGCAATAAATTGTCATCCAAATTTCTCAAAAAATATTGTTTATTAATATTTACTACAATTTCTTTAAAAAACAGCATAATAAAAATGCAAAGGTCATATTCTCAGTACATATAAAAAATGTGCCTCTGCTTAATTGAAGTCATTTAGTTTTGTGAAAAGCCCACTTTATTGTCTTATATTATTAACTCCATTACAAACTGGCACTTTTCCGAACAACTGTTCTTGGAGACACTGACTAGATGTCTGGCACTAGGAAACTTTCACCATTACTCTCATGATATACTATCACAGTGAAGATTAAAACATGAGTGAGTGCTGGCAAAATGAAAAAGGATGTGGAAGTTAATAAAGAAACTTCTAGATGTAAAGCTGTTCTTGTTTGAAACCTGTTCAAAATATATAGGTGTGTTTACATATTTAGTATGTTATTTGATCGTATATCAGCATTTGTGCTAACTCAAAATAATCAGAGATCTAAAAAAAATATGAATTGCGTTATTTTCAAATTGATCCACTGATCAAAGCTATGTAACTCTCAAGGCAGTAAAACCCAAGCACAAGCTGCATTTTTTTGTTGTTGTTCATAATAGGGTGAAACTATATTCATAGAGAAATAATTGGAATTAAAGTGTTTTTCTTCTTCAAATATATGAGTCAGATGTTAATTTGGTTGCATTTACCTTAATAATTCATTCAGAAACTTAAAATAACAAATATTTAACACTAGTAAGCCCTGTGATTAAACTATAGTTCACAAAAACAAAGATAGACAATATTAAAAATATGTATAAAAGACTGAGTTATATGCATTCTCTTTCATTGCTCTTGGCTGCTAATTATGTAAGAATTTATCTTCCATGTCAGTGGCATTTTGTGTTCTATGGATGGAATTTGAGATTTTCTTTTAACTTTTGAAAATGAATACTTGAGTGATGCCAGTAAAGAAAGGTTGCACACATTTATACACTTTACAGGCAACCTTGAAGAAAGGGTAAAATTTCATTCCTCAATATTTGAACATCACTGTGATTTATATGTTGAATAGAATAAGATAGTATAAATACATCAAGTAGTTGGGACACCTGGGTGGCTCAGCAGTTGAGCGCCTGCCTTCCGCCCAGGGCTTGATCCTGGAGTCCTGGGATGGAGTCCCATATCGGGCTCCCTGCGTGGAGCCTGCTTCTCCCTCTGCCTGTGTCCCAGCCTCCCTCTCTGTCTCTGTGTCTCTCATGAATCATCAATCAATCAATCAATCAATCAAGTAGTAATGGAAATGGAGAGTTTAATAAGTTACATGCTACATTGAAGATATATGCAAGTTAAAAATATAAACACAAGAACATGATATTTGAGAAAAAATACTTTTTTCTCAATTATGAACTTATTCAGTAATCTCTAGGTCAGCCATGTGCATCAATGACGCAGTGGTTTTCTAAATTAACATATATTTCAAGAATGTGTAAAGCAATATTAAATGTGATTTAAGAGGACATATCATAAATGGGAATCATAAACACCAAATTTAGAATTGTTTCCCCTGAGAAGAGATTTAGAAAATATGTTCATAGATAGAATATTGGGGACTTAGTTTTTCCATAATGTTTGCTTCTCAATGAAAAAGATCTGAAATAATTGATACGATTTCATGTAATTGAAGGATTGATGCATGGATGTTCTTTATATTTTTATAATGTCATGTTTTGGTTGATAGGCAATCATAAATATTTTTTAAATGGCATGCAAGAACATTCTTTAGAAGTCTGTTTACTATTGTTTGATCTTCAAATTTGTATGGCAAACCATAGGGCAGGTATTCATTTTCCTTCATAATACTCATATGACTTTTCTCACCTTGGAAGAGTAGAAACAGAGATAAGAATAATACATTGTGCTCAGGAAGTAAGTTTTAAATACAAATATATCAAGAATTAAACAATAATCTTAACTGTTTTAACTAAATAAATGTATTTCCCTAAATAAGGTAAAGCATGTCTTGTAATATTTAATTCAATCTCTAAAATTGAATCTTAAAAATGAATGAAAGATGAACCTTTTACTCCCTAAATTCCAGGATTAGAATTTTAAAAATATGGATGTTGTTAAGAATTTTAAATATGAGTGAAGTTTTCACAATTTGTGTCCCAAGGCAATCATAATATTTATTTTATGAAAGAATAATACATCCTACTGTTGTGTGTGTATGTGTATGTGTGTGTTTATTTTCTGCAACTATAATGTTTAAAAGAAAGCAAAATTTTTGTCTACAAGATTTCATAATTCCTTTGGACTATGTTCAACTCAATTTACATGGAATACCCAAGGAGATTCCTACATGAAAAGTTGGGAGAATCAAAACTTAGGTTTCATTAACTGTCGCATTAATTTTTCCCCTAAAATAC
This sequence comes from Vulpes vulpes, assembly GCF_048418805.1. Lineage (NCBI taxonomy): Eukaryota > Metazoa > Chordata > Mammalia > Carnivora > Canidae > Vulpes > Vulpes vulpes. The sequence continues at coordinate 101,051,574 of NC_132784.1, read as the reverse complement.
AAGAAGCTTTCTCAAATACTCTTCGAATCAAAGAAATGTCTTGCATGGCAATACTAAAGACTCAGTTAATTACCGTCATTAAATGTTCAAGATATGCTAAAATGAAAGAAAAAAAATCTTCTCAACCTACTGAAGTTCATAGTTTCCCCAAGCTAAAGATTCTTCAATGATATTTTTCAGATATCTTTTGATAGGATATTTACACATTCTGATTCCAGATACACTTCCATTTGCTCTCAAATATGAACCCTCTTCTTATAAAAGGAAGATTGTATATGTGAAAATCAATATTTTCCTTTCTCAATGAATTTTATTACAACTTGATTTAAAGTAGCACTGCTGACTGGTTTTATAGATATCATTAAGAAAGTCTACTGAATTTAGTTGAAAAAAAAAAAAAGACATTACTAATTAGGTTCAAAGGGTATCTTTCTTACCATCCCCGAATACCTCAGTTTGCAAATGGTCTCCCTAACCCTGCTTTCTATTCATTTCTTACTTCATTTTTTTCTAGTACCACCCTTCCCTTTATCTAAAATTTTCTCATTCCTTATCTCATAAAGACATGCTTGAGGGTGTCATAGACTTCCACCTAATCTCTACAATCCATAAAACTAGAGATAATTTCACTCTTCCCTTTCTAATATATATCATCTGATTCCTTTCTCCTCCTTAATTATATTAGTTAATATCTCTAAATCAGTGATGGTGAGTATAATAAACAGCTTTGACTTAGTAACACTATCTCTAGTATTATCTCTAGTTTCCCTTTTAAATAGAATGATGGTTTTTATACTTAAGTATGTGTATTTTAAAGTTTTTACTCAAACTTTAATTTCTAATTTATTGATTTAATTTGATTTTTTAAATTTTTTTTTATCATGATTTATGTACTCTTAACTCCCATCACCTATTTCATTCCCTACCTACTTCCCTCTGATAACCATCAACTTGTTCTCTAGAGTTGAGTCTATTTCTTGATTTCTCCTTGCCTTTCTTTTTCTTTGCCCATTTGTTTTGTTTCTTAAATGCTGCATTTGAGTGAGATCATATGGTATTTGTCTTTCTTTGACTTGTTTCACTCAGCCAATTAATAGTCTCTAGCTCCATCTACATTGCTGCAAATGTCAAAATTTCATTTTTTGTGACTGAATAATATTCCATTATATATACCACCTCTTCTTTACCCATTCATCTGTCAATGGACTTGGGCTGCTTCTATATCTTAGCTACTATACATAATGCTGTTGTAAACATAAGAGTGCATGTATCTCTATGAATTAGTATTTTTATATTTGGAGAGTAAATACATAGTACTGCAAATACTGGATTGTAGGGTAATTCTATTTTTAATTTTTTGAGGAAGCTCCATACTGTTTTCCACAGTGACTATACCAGTTTGCATTCGCATCCACAAAGTAAGAGGTTTCCTTTTTCTCCTTAGTTGATTGATTTTATACAAGGATAGTTTTAACTTTGAATTCGTTTCAACATTAATGTGGTTAATCATGAGATTTTTCTCTCTTGACCATATCATTATGGCAGTTATATTCATTGATTTCCTAATACTAAATCATCTTTGTATTTCTGGAATAAATAACACATGGTAAATATGCATAATGTTTATGTTTTGTATTCTGTTTGCTAATATGTATCTTGGATATATGGCTATTTAAGTGAGTTTAAGTTATAATTTTCTATTCAAGGATTATAACCATTAAATGTCAATATTACACATGCTGCATAAAAATAATTTGGAACATTTTAAGTGTTACTAAGTCTCTGATTTTTGAAATTGTGTTACACCTATGGCCTTTCCATGGAATAGGAATTTGGGGTAATTATTATGATAAAGATATGACCTACCACTGACACCCCCCAAAAAGATATGACCCATAATGAGGTGAATAGCAAATCAATCAAATCTGGCCTAGAAATGACCTAAATGATAGGATTAGTAAAGAAGACTATTACAATGATTATGAAAATGCATTTCAATTATTATTAAAGTATGTATTTCATACCACGAAACAGGAACTATTGAGCATGTTAAAAGGAATAAGGAGCAACAAAGAAGTCCCACATCAAAATTCTATAGAAAAAAATACAGTATCTGCCATACCAGGATGTGGTGGATGAATGAAATAGGTGAAGGGAATTAAGAATACCCTTATCTTAATGAAGACTGAGTAATGTATAGAATTCTTGAATCACTATATTGTACACATGAAACTAATATAACGCTTCATGTTAACTATAATAGAATTAAAATAAATACTTAAGTAAAGATAAATTAAAAAATAAATATCCCCTCAAAAAATAACCTGCAATATTTAAGATGAAAAATACAAAAAAAGATAAGAATTAATTGTAAAACAACTTAATTTGAATTTTTGTCAGGAGAAAGATGACTTTAGGAGACATTCTGAAATTTTATTGTGGACTGGCTACTAGATAATTCCATCAAGCTATTGTTAATTCTTTTTTTCAAAATGATTATTTTAATTTATATAGGAAATAAACCTTATCTTTAGGAGATACATACTAAAGTCTAAAAGGTACCTTATATGAGATTAACTACAGAGTTTATGTTATAGGAGAAAATTATTTTAAATTGTAAAATAGAAACTAAAATGGAACCTATAAATAAATAAAATGATTAATTTATTAATTAATACAGCATCAATGAATTGAGTCACAACTTCAAGCACTCTCATATGGATCAATTTGGAGTTCCTTTAGGAAAAGAAAGAAATGGGGTTAAAGAAGATACTTGAAACAAATATGGCAAAAAAATTTGCAAATCTGATGAAATAAACCTACAAATAAGTAAAAAACACAAAAAGAATAGGAAACATGAAGAAAACTACATTAAGTCACAGTGGGATCAAATAGCTTAAAACCAATGGCACAAACTCTTAAAAGGAAACATATACAGACACATACTTAAACACATACACAACATCCTCTGTTGGTGCAGGGAGCCTGTCTTGATGCATGCATCACCGCTCATGGACCCTTGGGCAGCTCTGAGTGTTGTAGTCATATAGGCCAGACCCATGTAAGAGAGTGTTCCCACCATTGCCAACAGCCACAGAGCCGAGACTGCAAACAGGAAGCATCTTCAAAGGAGCATTCTGCCCCTTCCAAACCAGTGGTGGGGATCATTTACCCTTCTCCAAAGGTCAGGAATATCATGGACAGCAACTGACAAACTTATGAACAGAATCAGACCTAAATTTGAAGCTAGGATACAACAGAATGCAATCAACAACTCTCAGTTCAACTTCCTGAACCCCAATGACCCTTATTACCATGCCTACCATTATCACTAGGTCAGTGAATTCAAGGGGGAAAAGGTTCTGTAGCCCACAGCCTACATCCCCAAGGTCATGCAGCGGCAGCAGCAGCAACAGCAGCAGCAGCAGCAGCCACCCAGTAGGAACTGCCTCAGAAGGCCTAAGCCTAGGTGATCCAGGAGACCATCATGACCAAAGAGCCTTCTCTTGAGTTTGACTTCACCAAAGCATGCCCCTCATTCTCAGCATCAACCTCCATCTCAGTCTTTGACCCACATGTGATGAAGCTGATGACTGAAGTCTGTTGCCAGGAATGGACACTGCTTTCTGACACAGCTGATCTAGAAAAAGCAGCACAGTTACCAGTTTGACTTCCTCTGCTTGCAGCACAACTTTACAACTGTTTCACCAAGCTGGTGGAATACTATGCCAAGTCTTAATTCCCTCTCAAAGGCTTGTTTGCAAAGCTCAAAAAAAAGAGGAGAGAAGTTTGGACCAGGTTTCTTACTCACTCAAGTGGGTCAGGTTCCAAGAGAAGAAAAGAAAGAAGGAAGAGGAAGAGAAGAAGGACCAGGTGTCCATTTGCCAAGTAGTCTCCCTCCCAAGCTAGATCAGGACCCCTGAGTGCAAGATATGGAAGATATGGATCAAGATTCAAATGATGAAGAAGGGCAAAAAGTGCCCAATTCTCGGAGACACCCATGCTTCTACCTCTGCCCTTGACTTTAAGCCAACTCATTGCACAGAAGGATTTACCCCAATAATTTCTTTCTTTTTTTTTTTAAAGATTTTATTTATTCATGAGAGACAGAAAGAGACAGAGACACAGGCAGAATAGATGCAGGCGTCCTGTGGTGAGCCCGATGCGGGACTCCATCCCAGAACTCCAGCATCACACCCTGAGCCAAAGGCAGGCACTCAATCACTGAATTACCCAAGCATCCCACCCCAAAACCTTCAAGCTGTATAGAATTGCTCCAGATGAATATCTTAGGAGAAAGATTCTGATCATAAAAAGTATAGGAATAAGTGGGCATCAGGCTCAGAGAACAGCAGCATGAGTTCCACGTATACACTAACACATTTTATACAGAGTTACAAAGATAAATCTCTTCATTTTCATTGAAACTTCTCATTGAATACAGTGTAAGTTAGGAAACAGAGGAGAAACATCTTAAAGTACTGAAAGGAAAAAAAAAAAAAAACAAGTAAACCTGCCAACTTACAAGATCTATCTCCTGTAAAAATATCTTTCAAAATGAAGGAAAAATAAGGACTTTTTTTTTCAGACATAGAAAGTTGAAATAAATAATAACCAACTGACCTGTACCAGAAAAAAATATTAACTGAAAACCCTCAAGCAGAAGAAAAATCATACTAACAAGAATGAAAACCACTGAAAAGAGTAATTGTGGGTAAATATAAAATACCTTTTTAATTATAAATCTCTATACAATATAATGGACTGATTAAACCAAATAAAAAACAAACACCTTGTGGGATTTAAAATATATATAGAAATAAAATGTCATAACATGAACGACAAAGCCGGGAAAAGACAAATGGTAGTATATTATATTGTGGGAGATTCTCATAATTTTATGGAAATAGTATATTGCTTGAAGATACAATATGTTAGAGTATAGTGCTCTATTTATATAAGCACTAAAATAACATAGAGTCATAGGCCAGAGTCCAAAAAAGGAGATAAAATCACAAAAAGTTATTCTAAAGAAGGTAGAAAAAGAGAAAAGGTAACAAATAATGAGACAAATAGAAAATAGATTTCCAATCATAGATTTAAATATAAACTACCTAAACACTGCAATTAAAAGACAAAGACAGTTATGATAATTTTACAAGTACCTTAATTGACTCTAATTTCAATTAGAAAAAAAAAATTACGTTTCCAAAAGAGCACTGTTGGTAGGCCAGAATGTGGCTTTGGGAATCTCTGCTACATATTGCTTATTTTCCATGGATAGTAGCCACGTTTTGCCAAGATAGTCTCAGTGGTCAGAATGTACTAAAGGCAGGGCAAAAACTAAGGGGAACCAACTCAAATGAACAGAACACCAAAGCACTTGGAATGGTGATAGCCATATAAAGTGAAATAATTGTCGAAGAAAATGTGTTTCTTCTTAAGACATCAAATTGACAGAGGTAACAGAAAAATGCGTTTGTACTTGTTGGGTACTTTTCTCATTACAATTTAATATTGGTAAAAAATAAGCTCAATACTCCCTGTTGTGAATACCTTTTTTTGTTTTGTTTTTTTCTTTTTTTTCTTTTTTTTTACAACTTATATGCCTCTTTGAGGTTGGCTTTATTTAATGAGATAATTAAATAGTAAACATACATGAATGCTGTAGTGATTTTAAACTGGAATTTTCATTCCAACTTCTCTGATGGGTTTTATACTTCAGTAATTTGCAAGCTTCCAAAAAATTCTAGGAACCTTTATTTAGAAAGATGCATATGGAATTGAGATAAATAATAGGCTTTTAAGGCACACATATGATTTCTTTCAGTTGATTCTGAGTTGTGACTTCAGCTTGATGGGAGTAATGCATCAATTTTTGCCAAGAAATCCTTAAAGAAGTAAATCTTTTTTGGCAGCAAAGATTTAAAAGCCATCAGTAAAATCTAGTGCCTTGGCAAGATGCTATTAAATGGTGAGCTAATTGACAAGGATTTGTTTAGCAGCTTTAGCTGAGCCAGTGTGGTTTTGGCTCATCAGGGAAGAATAAGGCATGAAAGAAATAACAGTCTTTGGACCAAACTAAAACTATTGAAAAGTTGCTGCCCAAATTCTTGAAATTCCTACTGTCTTCTTATCTGTGGACCTTTATTCTCCCTATTTTCTATGCCTGCAGCTTCTCCTGTATCTTCAAGTGGCTTCTTCTCTTAGCCAATTCATGTCTCTGTTCAAATTATCTTCTCGGAAAAACTTTGCGAACTCTAATTAAAATTGCACGACTTATTCTACTTTATTTTTCATCAGGGTTATTATTGCTCCTGGAATTTTGTTTGGTATTTTACCCTTGTGCATTGCCTGCATTATCTAGGAGGTTAAAAGCTTCATGAAGGCCAGGAAATTATCTTTGTATGTCACATTTACACACTCTACTGTAAAGCTTCACATTATATAATTAAGCAGCAGTGATACTTTCTCCAACTGAGAGGTTTAAGAAATTTTTAGAACTTAAAAGCCATTATTTTTTGTTAATCTTGGTCTTTTCCCAAGGAGCTCAAAGTCAGAAGTAAGAGCAATGTAGTTTAACCTGGCTTCGCCTGAGTAGCTACTAGTCAAAATATTGAAGATTCCATGTGTGTGTACCAAAAAAATTATCTTAATAGTTATTAACGAGATGGAAATAATAAGAAGGAAAAACAGCTAAATTCTGATTCCTTTGTCTCACGGGATGACTGTTTCTTAGTTATTTTGATATAAAATCTTAAAGCTTTACAATGTATTTTAACCCACACCCCTTGATTGAAATTGGTCTTGTTAACTATGTGAGGGAGACTATTAAACTGTTGACATTGGAGGCCGCCAATGAAATATATACCTCCTGGTCCTCATCTCTGCTGCAGTCTCCTCCCAGAAAATCTGAGTGTGGCTTTAGTTAATAGACTAACAGAGGGGCACCTGGCTGGCTCAGTCAGTGGAGCATGGGACTCTTGATATTGGGGTTGTAAATTAGAGCTCCACGTTGGGTGTAGAGATGACATAAAAAATATAAAATCTTAAAAACAAAATCAGTAAAAGTTAGCAGAAGAAACTCTATGATCCTTGCAGTTCTCAGCCTTTAGAACCCTGACAGCTTCTGCTTTTGGAACCCTGAGCATGCATAAAAGAATTTTGTCTGTCCAGCTGGAGAGAACATGTACAGAGACATGGTGGCAAAGCCACGTGAAAGGGAAGGATGCCAAACTTATGAAGATAGAGAGTAGACTAGTTGTATCAGTTTATCAGAGCTGCAGGAACAAATTACTGCAAACTGTGTGGCCCAAAACAACAAATTTACTCCTCACCGTTCTGGAGCTTAAAAGTCTGAAATCAAGTATCAGTGCATCTGGTTTCTCCTGGAGTCTTGGGGGGTAGAATCTGTTGTGTCTCTCCTGGATTATGGAGGTTACCAACAGTCCTCGGCATTCTTTTGCCATTATAGAGGTAATTTCAATCTTTGCTTCTCTCTTCATGTAGTGTTCTTTCCTGTGTGTGTCTCCTCTGTGTTTTTGTGACTCTCTCTCTTTTCTCTTATAAAAACACCAGTTTTTGGATTTAGGGTTCATCCTAATCTGGCATGACTTTTCATTAACTAATTGCATCTGTGATGACCCTGTTTTCAAATAAGTTCATATTCTGAGATTGTAGGTAGATGTGAATTTGGAATGGGTTACGCTTCAACCCTTTACACCAGTCATCTCAGTGAACCAGCTGATTTTAATCTCTAACCTCCATCCAAATGCAGCCACACCATAATGGTGGCCCAGCTGATCTCAGCTCACCTTAAAAAGTCATGTCAGAGGGGGAGAGGGGGCAAAGTGGGTGAAAGGAATCAATAGGTAAAAACTCCCAGTTACAAAATAAATAAGTCATGGGAATGTAATGTACCCTATGAAGAATACAACCAGTAAAATCATATTAACTTTGTATGGTGACAGATGTTAACTGGACTCATTGTGGTGATCAGTTCGCAATGTATACAAATGTTGAATGGCTATGTTGTACACACGAATTCAATTATATATCTTATATATATCAATTATATTTCAATAAAATCAGAAAAAAGAATTATGCAAGAAAATAAAAACAATTGTGTTTACATGGCAATGTTTATTTACCTGTTCTATAGCAATATATAATAGAAAGACTGATTAAAATCCCCATCAATCCCTTACAGACTCATGTTGAAAGTATGTAAATATATGAGAGTAAGAATGGATAAAGGTCTTGGTGTCTTTTTCATACCTTGACCTGGCAGCAAAGATATTCTAAACTAAAGCACTGCAGAGAAGCCTTAAAACAAGGGGTAAGCTACACAACCAGAGTCGCTATTCCTCATGGTCAATCAATAAATACAGCCAACTTGTAAAAGTATCTGTTTATGCTTGCTAACTTTCCCATCAAAGATTACAATTAATTGAAATGTCCTTTGAGAAAAAAATTGTAATATTAGTCAATTAGTCACTTGAACTTTTACTTATTGATCAACTATGCCAGCATTAGCTAGTGCTTATTTAATGCAGCTTTATAAAATGTTTATGTCCATGTATCTTACTTACTTTCAGGCACAACAGATCAACTGTTTCAATATTCCCATCTAGATATGGATATAAACTAGAGAAAACTCATCCCTCACCCCTCAGCAAGCAGTTGTGTACATGATAACTTTACATAAGTAATCCTTTGGTCTGTTTGGTTTGGTTTTGATATGAAAGATGCAGTTTTGGGGAATAGGTGTTCCCTGAGTTTGTTTCTTCATTCTTCATTCATAAATACATCCATTCATGTATTTATTTAGTTAGCTTTGTATTTTTACGAATTTGAATCTTCTAAAATTTTATGAGTAAAATCAGAATAACTTATTATTGAACAACTTAAAGGATCAGTTTTTAATCTATTTGTGTCTTTCTTTAGTCTGATTTCCTGTCTGCCTGCCTTTCTTTCTTCCCTCCTTTTCCCTTTCTTTCCTTCTTTCTTTCCCTCCTTCCACCCCCTTTCTCTCTTTCCTTTCAACAGATCTCATTTTTAAGCCAGAGTTGTTCTTTTTCCATATAAAAGTCCATGAACTTATGTTCTGGACTCATGATTAATTTTTCCTGTAGAAGACATTGGGTGCTAGGGGCACCTGGGTGATTCAGTTGGTTAAGTGTCCAACTCTTGGTTTTGACTCAAGTCATGATCTCAGGATCCAGGGATGGAATCCCCTACCATCCCCTGCCATCTCTCTGCCATGTCAGTCTCCACACTCAGCAGGGAGGAATCTGTTTGAGATTCTCTCTCCCCCTCTAGCCCCCCCCCATCTCTCATTCTCTCAAATAAATAAATAAATAGAACTTTTAAAAATGGCACTAAATTTTTATTAGTCTAACTAAAAATTTTGTGGAGATATGAAGTGTGATAATTTAGATTTCTAAGAAAATATATATGCCTAATTCAATTTGTTGGCTGGAATTCAAGTACAATTAACAAAGGGAATCTCAGTCCTTATTTTTCACTTCTAACAACACATTTTCCCAAGAACGCTGACAAAGAAAACTTCATGTGCACTCTTTCTGAACTATATTATTAAATTTTATTCATCTAAAAGAACATAGACCCAGGAGTAGTATTCTTTTTTTTCCTGAATGTTAGATTTGCATATGAAAAGTTATAGAAAGTGACCACTTATCTCTCTCCAGGAATGTATATGTGGATGTGTTTTGCCTTCACAGGAACAGAACAATTATGTGAAAACAAAAGGATAATTTTATTCTCTACTCTGGTTCTTTAAATACAGGAAGAAAAAAAAAAGTCTCCTTTATTGGCTATTTGGCATCATTCTTTCTGCAATTCAGTCTGAAAAATCAATGGATTTTATTTAAATAAGTTCTAACAGATATGTAGATATAGATCTGAAATTTCACTAATGTGTTTTAACTTTCTTTACCCAGGCAGAAGTGGCATTTCTTTTATTATTCTTTGGAATCACATAAAATCACCAAACACAACTATTAAATGTAATAGCTGCACACATTAGAAATTCAAGGTTGAAGTAACTAGAATGAAACAGCAGATTTTAAAGGAACAAGACTGTCACTTAGTGTCAATGTTACAATTCCATTTATCAGCTCCATTAACTTAATGGTCAAAAAAAAAAAAATTCTCCATACTTTCTTCTCCCTGGTGCATATTCACTCTCATACACATCTAAACTAATGCTAATAGAGAGTAAAGTGATGCTATCAGCATTCTTTTATGTAGCTTTTATTGTTTTCCATAAAATTCTGTCACTGGGATAAAACTAATGATTTTATACATCTGGCCCAGCCATACAAACCCCAGTTTCTACTTTTCTTATTTTCATTCAACCCTTCTTTTCCACTCTTTTAACTTAGAGTACTTTTGTCACGTGAAAGTTGAAATACCAAAAAGTCAGAAACCTCATCAAAGAAAAACAGGTGCTTTACTACCTTTTGATTCTCTATTTTCATATGAACCATTTTAGATGACTATTTACCTCTCCAGTCCTCATTTATATTGCAGACAGCTACACAATAGACTTTCTGGTATTTAATGCTGAAAAGCCCAATTGGTGATGTGTAGTAAAATTTTACTGCTTGTCTCAGTAAAAAAGGGAGCAATTCCTATACCTACTTTGCAGTTGAAAAGTTCAACCTTTATCTGTTTAGCCAGCTTTAATTCAAGAATAGGTCTCTTTCCACAGAGAAGAGAATTGCTGAGGCATCAAGCCCTTTCCGGCAATCCCCTGTGCAAGCTGATTTGCCTGCTGATGCTCATGCATTTTTCCCCTACTTTCACGAAGTTTATATTGTTTTATTTATAAAGAACTCTTACCTGATAAATTTGTCAATAACTCATCATTTTCTGGCTTTACCAATTTTTGTATGCATTAGTTTACAAATATTAAGTATGCCATTTTATTACTCAGTGATCCACTTTTAAAATTGTATGAAATCTCTTGAGAGTCTTGTGTTACAGAACATTTAAATAAAATGCATAAATTAATTGTGACATGTAGTTTATTGCCACAAATCAATACGTCACAGATGCCAGTACTTGCTTATGGAGCTAATGATCTCACTTAATTTCTTTAATGTTCAGCTTTTTTAATATGCACATATTTTTGAAATATTTAACCAAAGCTATACCCTCTTGTTTTGTTTTGTTTATTCTCTTATAGGCATCCTTATAAAATGGGCTAAGGATATAAAATTATAAAGAAAGCTATTCATATTCTCATATTCTCATTCTCATTTTAGCTTTTTTTTAAATTTACAGAATTTGTGTGTGTGTGTATTTTTTTTTTTTTTGACTCAAGTGTCTGCAAAGTCTTATAAAAGAATAGCATCCAGAAAACTGCTTTTGTGCCTTGGCTCCTCTGTTTACAGGTTGTGTAGCTTTGGTTCAGTCACAAAACTTTTTTTTTTTTTTAATTGCAATTATTTTAATTGCTCCAATGGATAATAATAACTGTTTGCTTTGTTGTGTGAAAATCACATAAGATAAAGTATAATTGTGCTTTTCTGAAAACCATATAATATCATAACTAAAATGTGAAATTCCAATACTAAAATTCATACAAAATTCATTCAAATATATTTTTTCTTACACATTTATGATTTGCATTAGGTTATAACAAAACAAAAATCATATAATACATTTGGGCACTTTTCTCACGACTATGATATGGAGCTGTTGGGCACGAGCAAGAAATTTCTGCCTTCCTGAAGACTAAAGTCTTTATTTTTTTTTTACTGAAATATTTACTTATAAATATAGCAAATATTACTGGTCTAGTAGATAAGTTTTACAAAATGTTCTTAAGTGAGGAGCTGAGATGATGTATTTTGGGTAGAATAATTTTCCATTTGAAGTTCCTTTTCCATATGATAAAATTTCTGATTTTTTTAATAAGATGTAAAATGAGCTGTAATGAATAGTGGGTCAGGTCTGTTCATTTTCCACATATAAAGACCCTGTATTTAATTTGAAATGCTTTGTACTTCCTGGGGTTCTGACCTTTATATTTTTACTTATTCTCTGTATAGCAAGCAGGTATGTGAGATTTCCACTTCATTTCTACATTTCATTCAAATGCACTTTACCAAAGTGAGTTAGAAAGTATAAAGTATCTCTGGTTTCCATTTTTAGCTTCTTTTATCAGGTGCTTTTGAAACTTGGAAGTGAAATTTTAATCACTCGATAAAATATTTGAAATTTAGTACTCACCTGACAATTATTTAAGGCTTATGCTTGCACGTTGACTATCCTTTCTTTTATGCATACCCTTTAAATTTTAAATATAATTTTCCATTTTTTTCCAATTTTTGATAAAATTTTCTGCTCTAATACATCTGAGATCAGTAATGATATTTAGGATTTCACTTATCTTCTCTTTCTTCGTTGTTTGAAAAAAACAGATTTATATGTAAGTTTATTTTTTAACATAGAATTTACAGTAGTGAATTGAAATGAATGTCACAACAACTATCCCGCAAACAAGTATATTTAACTGGATATTGTGGAAGCAAATGTGAAATAAGGGTTAGTATCATTATTATATAGAAAGAAATGAATTTGAAAGAAAGAAAATGGTTTTGAATTTTTTTTAATTTTTAAAATAAGAGACAATATTAAAATAAGAGAAATAAACTTGGTAATAAATGGGATACATTATATGTGCCAGAATTAGCTTTACCTATATAGCTATAAATCTAAAAACAAGTATAAATATTAGTTTTGCATATATATATCTATAAATCTAAACACATATAAATATATATTTCCTTCTAAAGGTAAACAAATTCAGAGTTCTGTATGGTTATGGAGTATGTTTTAATGGGTACTATGATTAAGATAATTTAAAAAAATATGTCTCCCTTGATTTTGTATGTGATTACCAATATTGCTGCCATGAACATGTCTAAGATGTTCTGAGATTTGAATATAAAATATATTTTTAAAAGCATTGGAAAATCAAATGATATGTTCTGTAACATAGTCTCACATAAACAAGAGTGTTAAAATGTTGTAAAACTTCCTTAAAGTACTATGAAATGGCCAATGTCTGCTATAGATTTGTGACTATTTTTATTCCCAGGACATTTAGTTAAAATATAGGCAGTGAGTTTTGGGTGCCATTCTACGTATGTGTGCTGTAATGTAATACAGTTTCAGATAATTAAGAATTAGTGTTCCATATGCTTTGGGGAGGGTTTCTGTGTCAAACAGAGATTCATATTAATGTGGTGTGTAATTGGCAGTGGAACAAATCCTCGATTCCCCTTCAGAGTTCTGGAAATTGATGCTAGGTTCTCAATAGGGAGATGTTACTATGTATTTTGATATGACAGTCTTGGTTCAAATCAACAGGCTCAATATTCTAAATATCAGTTGGTGTAAAAGTTACTTTCTTAGGGCTTATGCCCTTATTTGTTAAACTGGAATAGTGATGCATAATTACTTAGTAATTGAATGAACTAATGTCTCTCTGAATTGTAAACCTGGCCTCTTAGTGAACCAGAGAAAGGTAGAGAAGTCAGAGGTAGATGTTTCACCAACATGCAATCTTTACAAATCTATGTAGTTAGCCTGGAATCTGCCTCACACCATTTTCAAAAAATAAAAGAAATTTTAATTGATTTATGGTATTTATTGTACCCTGTCAGTATCTTAAGAACCATGTCTTAAGTAAGCTCCCCTCTGGTTATAATGTAATTTGTGCTTAATTACATTGTGTAATTTGTGCTTATTGTGTAATTTGTGGGATTTCATCATGCCCTTAACTGGAGGTTTAAAAACAGTGATCGACTGTCTGGTTTTGTTTCTCATTTCCTCAACTATCAGAGTATATACAGTATTCCTATGTTACCTAGTTTGTTACTTAGGTTTTTTGGTTTTTGTTTTTTCTTTTTTTTTTAAGATTATATTTATTTATTCATGAGAGACACACAGAGAGAGAGAGAGAGGCAAAGACACAGGCAGAGGGAAAAGCAGGCTCCATGCAGGGAGCCCGATGCAGGACTAGATCCTGGGTCTCCAGGATCACGCCCTGGGCTGAAGGTGGCGCTAAATTGCTAAGCCACCTGGGCTGCCCTGTTTTTTTGTTTTGTTTTCTGTTTTTTTTCTTCCTACTCAGTATGGGAAGAGGTCCTTCCTTCTTATGTTGTCCCCGTCTTCAAGTCTACAAAAAAAGAGAATTAAAAGGTGCCTCAAGTAATATCTCTTCTGTTTGATTGTAGAGATGTGTGGTAATATAAGGACTTTTCAACTTCAGAAAGTACAAAGGCCATTTTGCTGTCTTCTTGATGATTTTTAAAAAGAGTGATAAAAAGTAAATTGTCTTTTTAGGCACAGATTTCTGACTTAAGTCAGTAAAATCCTATTTGAATTTATGCCTTCTTTATTTCAATGGTCTGCAGGCCTTTATGCCATTCAGCATGTACAAAACATTTAGCAGACTATAAGTAATTTATTGAGTGATTAATTTTATAATATGTCAGTGAAGGATCAGAACATACAAGTAGGTAGTAAGCAAATTGAATGACTGTGGCCATCACTGAAATGCATAGTTAACATTATTCATAGAATAATTTATGTCCTTATATTTAACAAAATGTGTTTTTGTCCATAAAGCTTCTAGGTAATACATGTTTGAAAACATATTTATCTTATAGCTTAATGTAAAGTTTTCTAGTAAGTCAGATGTGACTTCCCTCCATGTATGAAAAAATGGAATGCAAAATTTACAAAATACAGTACCAAATGTCATTTTTTTTTTCACTATTTAAATACTAATGAATCAGAAACATCTTTGGCCTTTTATTTAAAGTTTTCTTTTTCTTTCCCTCCTATGGCCTTTTAAAAGCAATATGCAGTGTTACTAACTGCATTTAAATTTGCATCAGTGTAACTTAATATCAAAATGCATGAAAAACTGGGCCTCAAGAAGCAAGAAAAGTAAATTAAGTAAAATAGAGGATATACTAAAATAAATAAAATGAAATTAAAGTTATTAATTTACAGATGAACAATGGTAACAGTATCTCAAAAAGCAGCAAAAAATATGAACTTTTTAAATTAAATGTTTTGTTTTCAGAAAGTCAAATACATAGAGATTCCCAAAAGAGTAGCTACTTTCAAATTATTTAATTTGCCTAAAGTATTATATTTGTTATTCAGGTATATTGGCATTGTACAGATAAAAACCTAAATTCTTTGACTCTTATCAGGATTTTGACCCAAAAACATGTTCATATTTTTTTTCCATCAATGACTACAAATTTTAGTCATGATGGGAAAAGTAATTTAGACAAATGTGTATGGCTGTTGATATAAAATTATATCTTATTCCTGTATTGGAATAACAAAAATTAATACAAGGTTAGATCGATAAATGAAGAGAAATTACAAAATAGAAACAAAATCTTAACATAATTTGGGAGTTTAAATAAGCTCTTCTTTATTTTTTTTTAAAGATTTTATTTATTTATTCATGAGAGACACAGAGAGAGAGAGAGAGGCAGGGACACAGGCAGAGGGAGAAACAGGCCCCATGCAGGGAGCCTGATGCAGGACTCAATTCCGGGTGTCCAGGATCACACACTGGGCTGAAGACAGTGCTAAACCACTGAGCCACCTGGGCTGCCCTATAAGCTCTTCTTCATAAGAGTGAAGAGATACTTCATTTTATAGATAAAAAGAATTTGATAAAAATATATATGGTCAGACTCTTGGGGATGTCATACTACCAAAGACTTATATTTTCTTATGACTCTGCAGGCTGTTACCTAGGGTGTGCACTTATATAGGGAGCCAGTCAAAGATCACTGCAGACTTCTTGGCCAAACCCAATGGATACTGAGACAGCAATAGCTTGGAAGAGTTTAGCCAAACTCTGAACCTGTAGTTTGAAATCAGGTGATGTGATGCCTCCAGCTTTGTTCTTTCTCCAAATTCCTTGGACTGTATGAGATATTTTGTGGCTTAATAGAAATTTTAGGATTGTTCTATTTCTGTGGAAAAATGCCATTGGGATTTTGATAGGAATTGCATTGAATTTGTAGATTGATTTGGGCAGTGTGAACGTTTTAACAATATTAATTCTCTGATTCATAAACACTGGATATCCTTATATTTATTTGTGAATTCTGCAGTTTCTTTCACTAGTGCCTTATAGTTTTCACTGTGCATATCTTTCACTTCCTCGGTTAAATGTATCCCTAAGAATTTAGTTACTTTTGGTAGTATTGTGAGATTGTTTTCTTAATAAGCTTTTTGATAGGTCAGTGTATAGAAATGAATAGAAATGAAACCAAAATTTTGTATGTTGATTTTTTCCTGCAGCTTTATTAGTTCTAATAGGGTTTTATTGGAATCCACTTTTATTATTAGTTCTAATAGATAGTTTTTATTTGTTTTGTTGTAGAGTTTTTAAGGTCTTCTATATGTAAAATCTGCAAAAAAAAAAAAACGTGGTCACTATAGTTCATAACACTTCTTTGTATACTTAAATTTGCTGAGAAAGATCTTGAGTGTTCTCACCACACACATGCATGCACATATGCACACTCATACACAACGAATGGTAACAATCCGAGGTGATGGATGTGTTCATTGATTGTGGTAACCATTTCACAATATGTAGGTTTTTTTTTAAGATTTTATTTTTTTTAAGTAATCTTAATCCCCAGTGTGAGGCTTAAACTCACAAACCTGAGATCAAGAGCCACATGCTCCCCCAACTGAGCCAGCCAGGTGTCCCTGGCTTTAAATCCTCATATTATATATGTTAGATATATACAATTTTTATTTATCAATTATACTTCAATAAAGCTGAAAATAAAACCCTGCTAAGAAAAATCCAGGCCATGAAAATGTGTTTAAATTGTGTGTGTGTGTGTGTGTGTGTAGGCACACAAATATCCAAGGCAACATCTAAATATATGTTTAATTCTTAGCTTGCTTTTTCTTCCTCCATTTTTTTTAAATTTTATTTATTTATTTATACATGAGAGACATAAAGAGAGAGGCAGAGACATAGGCAGAGGGAGAAGCAGGCTCCCTGTGGGGAGCCCAATGCAGGACTCGATCCTAAGATCCCGGGATCACAACCTGGGCTGAAGGCAGACAACCACTGAGCCACCATGTGCCCCATTCCTCCATTTTTTAATATCTTTTTTTTAATCAGCTTCAAATTTGTTTATTTTATCCCAACCCTTTTATTTCTGTATTTCCCTATATTACTGTGTGTTTATACAGTAAAACTATTATCTTAAACATATGTGTGTATGTTTATGTGTGTGTGATACAAATAAGGAAAACAATAAAACAACAATACAAAGTGATTTCACTAAAAAATAAAACATACTGATTTAACAAAGTAAATTCTATAATAACCCTGAGATAAAACCAGTACAATAGTAAAATCAAAAGGAAATATTTCTATAAAACTTTTCTTGAATCTCTAAAAGTAAAAAATGTACAAAAGTTGGATTTCAAAAAGCATTCGCTTTTTACAGATATGGTAATTGTGACTTGACTATATTGGCAAAGAAACAACTCTATATTAACTGCATAAAAACAGGGCACTCTTAAATTTGCTTTACTCATTAATTTAAATTTGCATTTAGAAATTTACATATATGCCATTTTCACCCTTGCTGTCTCTTGCTTTAATTAGCTTAATTTAACTGGAATCTCTAGATAGGTCACAGCTCTCAAGTTTAATAAAATATAGTAAAACAGGTTTAATAGAAATTCATAAATTATCAGTGTTCTTTGGAGTAATACATAATTTATTTCTTGTCAATACCCTGTACATTTTGTAACATTCAAATAAATAGAATAACTAATAGTGTTACATATAATATCCTTCTTAGCTAGATAAGGAATGGAGTTACTTTTGAAAAAAATAATTCTGAAAATGCAGGGCTATGGCTAGTATGGCATGCCATATTCTATTCCAACACTATTGAACTAATATGGCCTTCTTGACCTCACTCACTAACTCCTTCTCACCACAGTTTCTCCCTCTTCCTCTTCTAGATTATTTTTAATAGCATGCCATATATTTAATAGCATGCTTCACCCAAGCTGAAGAGGTAGGAGTACTGGGTTTTTGTCCTAATTCACTACTGTACCATTAGGCTAAGAACAAGGCATAACAAAATTATTTGCTGAGGTGGCACCTGGGTGGCTCAGTGGGTTAAGTGCCTTTAGCTTGGGTCATGATCCTGGAGCTCCCTCACTCTCCCTCTCCAATAAATAAATAAAATCTGAGAACAACAACAACAAAAACCCAATATTTTATAATGAAATAATAACCACTGTTAACACATGGCATCATTAAGGTAATGTTACTAAAGTTGGAAAAATGTACACAACAAAAGCCTTTAAATTATCTTCAGCAAATGGACACCATCATAAAAGGGGTTTATACTTGTCTAGTCATTGTTAAACCTTTGCTTTTGCTTACTAACTAAATCAAAAACATGTATGCGCTTCTGCAAAGGAAGCTATGTATTTAAGGATCAAAGGAACAGAAAATGTGTCATTCAGAATTATTTGCAAAATACTAAAAACTTTCAACTAAAGTTACAAAAGCTTAATTTACTCAGTTTAAAATATGATAATTGAGTGGTTTATATAAATAAGGAGTTAAAAGTTTGAAGTCAGTTAAGAATTGATATGGCAAAAAATCATGCTTTCTTTTTTAGCTCTCTTACCTTCCAAAATGATTTCTTTAGCAATTGGCTGCCAAAAGTTTTTGTGGGCTAAAACTTTCTTGCTGAAGTCCAGTGGGAAGAGAACATTTCACTTCTGAAACTATAGTGAAGAAAGTAAAGTATTTTTGTTTGTTTGTTTTTTGTTTTTTGTTTGTTTGTTTGTTTGTTTACCAGACTCCTGCTAAATATCTTCAAAATTAGCCATGGCTGAATTGGATTATATGACAGTCCCTGAGGCCTGGTGTTTAATTGGACCTTGGGATTGAATCTGAGATTGGAATAAATGTCACTGAAATAGCTTTGTTTCAAACAAGAGAAGAGAGATTCCCCAAGAGATGTCCCCAAGGCATAGTTAGCATAGCAGATGTGGGAAGAATGCTGGACAGCAAAATTTTGTACATGTTATAAAAGTTTAGTTATCTTTTAGGTCCTTGGCTTATATGTCCTTCCTCACTACTAACCAACAGGTAAAATTGTAGCTACTCATAATTTTAAGGGGATATAAACTTAAAGGGACGTTAGGAATTCTGACACAGTTTTTATTTTACTGGATTTTTCTTTCCTATCTAGACTATAGTAAAAAGGGATGAGCAATTCTTGAAAAGTTTTCAGAAAGCAGCAGGAAAAATATTCAATGATTAGAGAATAAGACCTGTGATAAAGAACTAAAATAAATTTAAACTATGTAAGATCAATATTGTTAATTTAGTAATTTTAAGTTATAAAAGTATTAGTTTTTCCTGCCCTGTTTATTTTGATTCTTCCGTCTTAAAATTCTACTGACATGCTACTTGATAAGTACAGGCTAAATTCTAGTGTAGTACACATATCAAGTGATAATAATTTCAATAATGCATAGTTCAGTGTTTGAACACTCAGGAGTCATTATTTTACTAAGCACTTTATGTCCATTAACTCATTTTATCTCTGGAACAACTTTAGCTCATATTATGTAAAAAAATGAGTTTGAACAGTTTTAATACTTGTACAAATTCTGAGAGCTAGTGAATTCACAACAGCAGGATATGATGCCAAATCTTTCAGCCTGCAATAAATATGATGCCTATCAAAATTCCTGGATGCTGCTGTCTAGGATGTCTCTCAAATTTCTCAGATCCCCTATTGCTTTATTCTCAACCATCTTAGTCCACTAATCTTCCATTGATAGTTTAATAAATGCTGATGGAGAGTAGTTACAACATGCACAACTGTGCCGGATACATGGTATGTAAAATGAATAGATAAGGGCACCTGATCTTTAGTCTTCCAAGTGAGTTTATGAGCTCCCGATACATTTGCAATAATTTCCTGTCCTTGATAAAGTTAGCTAAAATATCTTAAAGCAATCTTAACCAAAAAATAAACCAAACAACAAAAAGAACAATCAATAGATTGAGAGTAAAATACTGCATATCTGAAATTATAATGTTCAGTTTCAGGAATTTCAAAGGAAAATGTAATCTGTGATGCATGTGTGGGTGTGTCATGACTTAAATAAGTTGTTCTTTCTAACAATAATAAAACAACAATTTTTTAAAAAGCAAATATAAATAGTAAATTATAAATTAGGAAATAAAATTTAAAAAGCAATAATTATAAGAGATAATTCTTTGGGAAAATGTATATAGCTCAATATAATATATAATAATAAAACTGATAATACCAAGATTAACCAAATATAAAAAGAAGTCAACAGCATCAAAACGACAGGAGTTTGCCCAACTTTTTCTTTTTCTTTTTTCTTTTGCCCAGCTCTTTCAAATCATGTTGGCAGAATGATATCAGCAAAATGTCAGAGTAAAGAGCTACCAAAGTTCTCTTCTCCCTTGAAAGAATTAGAAAACTGGCCAAAAGAAAACCAGAATCAACTTTTTTAGAATTCTGAAAATTAACCAACCAACCAGATGTCAATGACATATGTCCCAACAGTGTTTTTTTTCAAGAAAAATTATGGAATCCCAGTAAGAACAGGGAGTTTTAGGATATTTTAATTTGCCCCACTTCCAACTTTCCCACCCCAACTCTGTGGTATTCTTGACAAGCAAAAGCTAACCTCAGGATGATGAAGTAGCAGTTTGACAACCCTGGGATAGGGGGAAATTGGAATCAGAACTCCTTCAGGGCCTTATTCCAGAGAATTTTTATTATCGCAAACTGTCTGCTGGTTCCCTGGAAGACTTTACTTGCAATGCTTCCTTTATTTGAACAGTCTTGGAGTTTACGGAGTGCACCTTTTCCCTGGGTCGTTTTTCAAAAGCAATCAAAGGGACATGTTGAACATTTCAGGTGCCTGAGATGATGGATAACAGTTGTGGCCCACAATAGAGTAACTAAAAAGTTTTAAAGGAAAAGCTGGGAAGTGAGATATCTATAGAGGGCTTTGTAAAGCTTCAACATGTTTCTGAGACTCTAGAAGGCCACATGCATGAGTAGTGCTTTGTGTATGCCCATGCTGGGCATATTTAGAAAAGGCCTGACAAGGATCTAAGCTCTCACCTTTGTCTAACCATGAGGCTTTGCCCAAACAGCGAGTGAAGGCTGACTAGGGGTGATAAAGTGCTTGGGTGAGTGTTGAAGGTAAGTCTTAATATGCAGCTAGAGACCCAGGGCAATGAACAGGAGACTTAGTTGATTTTAGGTATATAAGAAAAATTTTGTCCAATCATTAACAGATCACTAAACTAATTTAACAGACTTTATATATACCAGAGAATACAGACTTCACATAATTACTTTGAAAAAGTTACTAAACAGACAAACAGAAATCAAAACAAATCATGGGAGGCGAGAGAAACTGATTAATGAAGTTGCCATATTATGTTACTCAAACATCCAATTTTTAACCAAAACTTAGAAGACATGCAAAGAAACAAGAAGTGGTTATATATACGTAATACAGTGTATAAGAATTATCTTAGAGGAGGCCCGGATGTAGACTTTCTAAACAAAGGTTTCAAAGCAGTGATTTTAAATATGTTCAGAAGAGATAAAAGGAAACAATGTCTAAAGAACTAAAGGAAAAATGAGAATAATATCTCACCAAATATGAAGATTAATAGATATAGAAATCAAAAGTAAAATAGAAAGTTTGGAATTGAAATGATAAATTTATTAGAAAGGCTCACCAGAATATTTACAAGAATTAGCAAAATTTAAGATAGATCAATTTAGATAACTCAGTCTGAAGAACAGAAAGAAATAAGAACAAAGTAAATGAACAAAACTTCAGAGATGTGGGAACACTAGTAAGTATGCCAGCATAGAGAGAATGGGAATCCCAGAGAGGTGAGAGAGAAAAATGTAGAAAAATAGTGAATACATAGCCACTAAAAACTTCCCAAATTTGATGAAAAACTAACCCTAACCATACATTCAAGAACCTCAACCAAATCCAAGTCAAATAAATTTAAAAAAACTCAACTCTGAGGTACACTGTAATCAAATTATCAAAAGCAAAAAGCAGAGAACGATGAAGAGGCAAAGGAGAGGTGACTTATCACACAAGGGACTCTAAATAATTAACAATTATTTTAAGAGGGGCACCTGGGTGGCTCAGTGGTTGAGCATCTGCCTTTTGGCTCAGGTTGTGATCCCAGGGTCCTGGGATTTAGTCCCACATCAGGCTCCCTGCAGGGAGTCTGCCTCTCCCTCTGCCTATGTCTCTGTTTCTCTCTCTCTCTCTCTCTCTCTCTCTCTCTGTATCTCTCATGAATAAATAAATACAATCTTAAGGAGGAAAAAAAAAAAACATGGTTGTTTTAAGAAACCATGAAAGCCAAAAAGCAGTGGGATAATATATTCGAAGTGCCAAAAGACTGTCAGTCACGAATTCTATAACCAATAAAATTCTCTTCCTAAACTAAAGGAAAACTTAAGACATTCTCAGATATCAAAAACTGAGAGAATGTGTCAGTAGCAGATATGATGAACTAAAAATCAAAGGAGTACATCATACTTGAAATGAAATGACCCTGGAGAGCAACTTGAGTCAAAAGGTCAGAGTGTTCAATCACACAGAGGGCTTTTTGAAGGTACTAGGCTTATGATTCATGGATCTTCTCAGCCATCGAAGAAGTTAGTAACAGAGATGTAATTATCCAAGAAATATCTGTGGAGGAGACAGTTTTCTACAAAGTGAATCTCCCTGTTATGCTCAGAAGATAGACAAGGATCTTGAGAATTTAATATGAGCAGAACTGCCAAATGGAATGAATGGTGTAGAGTATGAAGTGAAAGAAGACAGTTGGACTCCTCAAATTCTAAAGACAAGAAACAGACTGATAAAACTACTCAGCTTCAAGTATATGGTACCTTTCATGAAAAAGAAAGGTTGACTTAGGGAGTGGAGCTGTGAACCTAAATGGCAGAAACTGGAAGCCACAGATAATTATTCCAGAACTTGCAAAATAATGGAGTTTGTCTGGTTGGAAATTATGACTGATGACTACTTTTTTTTTCTATTATTTTTTCTGTTTTTGAGCAGGAGCATCTATAAGCATCTGTTATCCTGTTCCTGCCCCATCACATATTTTGGGAACAGGTAACTTATTTTCTAGTTTCATAAGGGGACACAGAGGAATTCTGCCTCAGGATGGATTACACCCATATGTAATTAAATCCTCATTCATATGTAATAAGATGATTTAGATGAAGAGATTAGAAACTTTGATTAAACTCTGATATAGGATTTTCCGTGTGTGTGTGTGTGTGTGTGTTTGTGTGTGTGTATGTGTGTGTGTGTGTTGATAGTGCAATAAGATGATACCTTTGTGGACTTTGGAGTTGAATCAATATATTTTACATGTGATGTGAATGTGAATTTTCGGGGAATTGGAGGGCAGACTGTGATAGGCTGAATTAACCTATGGTCTCCCACATAGGTGTTTATTTCCTAATCCCCTAACCTGATGAATATGTTACCTTACATGGTGTTACAAAGAAAACCACAGCCCCAAAATGGGGTCACTTTGAGTTCCCAAACTAGTGCTCACTGTGTATTCAAACTGCAGTTCCAACCCCTCACAGAAATATAGTATGTATTTATGTATTTATGTATTTATGTATTTATTTATTTACTTACTTACTTACTTACTTATATTTGACAGAGAGGGCTCAAACAGAGGGAGCAGCAGGCAGAGGGAAAGGGAGAAGCAGGCTCTCTGCAGAGAAGGGAACCCTCTTGGGGGCTCAGTTCCAGGGTCCCAGGATTACAGCCCAAGCCTAAGGCAGACACTCCACCCACTGAGTCACCCAGGTGCCCCAGAAATGTAGTCTTCATACATCAGCCATTACTAATGAGTCTACCACCTGCAAACTCTTCATCTTCCAAAGAAGGAAGAGGTGATCTGCATGATAAGACCTCTTGCTTTTTCCCCAAGTCTGAGGAAAGACTAGTCTTTTCAGGGAATTGTACTGTGGCAACAGGATATCTACATACAAAAAGAAGAAGAAGGAGAAGAAGAAGAAGTAGTTTTTTGTCTCCTTCCTCACACCATATACACAATTAATTTAAATGGAACAAACACTTAAATGTAAAAGGTAAAACTATAAAACTC
This sequence comes from Vulpes vulpes, assembly GCF_048418805.1. NCBI lineage: Eukaryota > Metazoa > Chordata > Mammalia > Carnivora > Canidae > Vulpes > Vulpes vulpes. The sequence goes on along the minus strand of NC_132784.1, from coordinate 101,027,261 downwards.
TTAGAAAAATACATAGGTAAAACCTTCCATGACCTTGAATTTGGCAATGGCTTCTTAGATATGATACTAAAGCACATTAACCAACAGATGCTATATAGATGATAGATAGATAGATAGATAGATAGATAGATAGATAGATAGATGATAGATAAATGATAGATAGATAGATGATAGATAGATGATAGATAGTTAGATGATAGATAGATGATAGATAGATGGATAGATAGATAGATAGATTTAAATTTAAAAAGTGGGTGCAAGATTTTAATAGACAAATCTCTAAGGAAGATATACCAATAGCCAATATACACATGGAAAATGGCTCAAAACCTCTAGTGACCAGGGAAATGCAAATCAAAGCCACAATGACATATCATTTCATAACCCGTGGGAGTTGCTATAATCACAAAGAGATAATCACAAGTGTTAGCAAGGCTGTAGGGAACTTGGAAGTCTCTTACATTTCTGGTTGGTGTGTAAAATGATGCAGCTGCTTTGGGAAAAAAATATGGTTTCTCTAAAATTTAAACATTTTCAGATCTGAACATGTAAGGTGCTTGGAAGTCATCAGCCCCTCCTCACAACAAGAAAAAAGCAGAACAATTTGAAAATTAACTTTTCTTAGAGTATTACAGGATTGAGGTCGCAAGGCAAATTGCTGTCCCCCAAAATGGAGAGATAGGCATGTACTGAGAATGACAGTTTACCAGAAGAGACACCCAGGAACAGATACCATTGCTAGAGCCAGATCTGTGATAGGAAAACTTAAACGGCAGTTGAAAAATTGTTGGATGCTCATCCTAAACAAACTTGTCTGTTAAAAACTCTGAAAGATCCATTCTTAGAGGAGTCCACACATTTTAGCGAATTTCATCTAGGAGCCATGCCAGGATCTCACAGTTCAGATCAGAGAAAAATCCCCTCATGCTTCCAGCAGCAGGAGGGGAAATGTGCTATTTTGAAATATGTTAAAGTATTCTGTTCTTCCTAACAAGGTCTGCTCTCAAGGAAAACTGTTTTACCACAGCCCACCAACTCAGGTTACCAAAATCTAACTGGACTGGTCTAGGGAAGGAAAATGTCACGCTTTTGCTTACTTGCCTTACCTAACAACCTGAGACACACTTGCCAGGGGGCAGAGGCACACTGAAAGACCTAAATCCTGGGACAATAGACTACTTGCCTCCCCCACCACAACAACTGCAATCCATTGTATACAGGAGTTAACAACAGAAAGATCTGCATGTCTTAGGTCCTATTGAAAAAGAAATCTTTAAGGAACACAAAAATAAGTATTCAAGAGCAATTTACAGCCTTGACATCTACAATTATACCAAACAGTAAATATAACCTCTCAGTCATATAACATAAAATCTTTCACTAAAGGTATGTATACTTCAGTTCCTTTTACCCAATACAGTATGTCCAGCTTTCAACAAAAAAACACAAGGCTTAGGAAAAGACAAAAAACACAGTTTGAAGAGACGGAGCAAGCACCAGACAGACTCAGACATGGAAGATGTTTTGGAAAAGTTAAATATAAAGTTCAAATATGACTCAGCAATACCTCTCTTAGGTATAAAGAAAATTAAAAACGTATTTGCAGAAAAACTTGAACAAGAATTCTTACAACGTCATTATTCTTATAGTCAAAAAGTGGAAAGAACCTAAATGTACGTCAACTGATGTCCATAGACAAAATTGGTATGGAATGATATTCAAACGTAGAAAAGAATGAAGTATTAATTCATGCTACAACATAGTGAGTCATAAAGATACTCTTCTTAGTAAAAAGGACAGAAACAAAAGGTCATATATTGTATGATTATACTTTAATTTATAACTCAATGCCCATAGTAAAATTCATGGAGATAAAAAGTATATTAGTGACTGTCGGGGCCTGGGGAAGAGGAGATATGGGAGTGACTATTAAAAGGCAAGGAGTGTCTTTTTGAGGTGATAAAAATATTCTGAAACTGGATACTGGTGGTGTTTGCATATTTTTGTTAATATTGTAAAAACCATTTAATGTTATACATAAAAAGGATGAATTTTTATGGTTTGTGAATTAATCTCAATTAAAATGTATATTACAAATAATATATGATTTATAAATATAAAATATAGTAAACTCAATGAAATACACAATTCATTGGCCAAAAATGTCTGAATGCATATTATAATACTATAGTACCTATAGTATCTACTATAATGTAAAACAAAAAGTACTTTCTCTGTTACTAAACATTTCTTAACACTGACTAGATAATGACATGAATAATTTCTTAGACTGAGTGACTTAATATATAAGAACATATTTCTTTTCAAAATCAACTCTGAAATTTACAACACTACGATCAAAATTAAAAATAGAATATTTCTTAATTGATAAACTATTTTCAAGTGTATATAAGGGCATAAGGACAGACTTATGCAGAGCTTGTCATTTTTTATGCTGTGAAAATTATAAATGATATAAAATATGGAGTAAAATAAGCTAAATGGCCATATGATAACAAACACATAAGTACATAATAGTTGGAGTAAAAACCTAAGTGTGAAAAAAAAAAGTGAATCTAACAAAAGACATATGTAGACTATTTTGGTATATAATGGGCTAGAAGATTCCCTCATCCTATTTAAAAATTTTAAACCAGATGATGAAAGATAATAGGTTTGATTACACTAATCTTAATCATTTCCATACAAAAGAAAGCATAATGACTGTGAGCTGATAATTTGCTGTGTTTTAGAACGACAAAGTATAAATATCTAGAATGTCCAAAACATTCATATTCATATGATGTAAATCTATATATGTATATAAATGCATATTCACATGTATTTATATATTATATATTAAATACATATTCTTATGTATTCAACTAACTATATATGTTCACAGATAAAATATATACATCGGCAATCATTTTAGTTAATTATAAAATTAGTATTTAAAATAGTCATTTTATACAAGAAACACTACAAATTCACTTCAAAAAGACAGGAAATGCAATGCAAAATGGACAAAAAATTGCAGAGAACAAGACTATCAAATAAGATACTCAATAGAAATCAGACACATTTAAATTCAATTATGATACACCACTTTATGTTCCTCTGGTCCTAGCATCGAGGCATTTCCCTTTTTAGCCCCTCTCACATTCCTTTGCCATCCTCCAAATTAGGCATTAACAGCCTCCTTGGCCTCTCATATTAGCCCAACCCTCAGAACAGCTAAATTTAGAAAGCTGAAATATCCCAACCCATGTGAGCACAAGGGAAGAGAAGCTCATATATATGGTAGGTGGGAGCATAAGCTAATACTTACATTTCACTTAGTGAAGCCATTCACTTAATGAAGAGGGCATTTCACTTAGTGGAGTTTAGTAAGTGTGTGCTCTGTGACCCAACCAGTGATCACATGCACAAGACATTAAAGTGTGGAATCACATGTATGAAGAGGATAATCAATAAGTAAAATGTGTAGATGCCAGTTTATAATATTATGCTGCAAGTAGAAGCAATAATTTATATATATATGTATATATATAATAACATAGTTACATATTTTTAAATAGTGTTAATTTTGAAAACTGAAAGTGCAATATGTAATATAATTCAAGTAAGTTAAAAACACATCCATACAGATTGTCCTTATTTTGAAAGTGTGCATATTCGAAGACATATATCACATACATTAAAGTTGGCACATGCATACACAGAGAGGGAATAGGAACAGAGAGGGAAAAATGGGGGAAATGAAACAAATAATTCCTAAGTGAGGAAGTCCTTGATAGAATACGTATTGAAAAAAAAAGTTGAAAACTAGGGAGGGAGAAAAATCACAAATTTCTGCAGGACAGATGAAAGAAGGAAGGGAGGGATATAGAAAGGGGAAAAAAATGTAGGAATGGTTAAAAAAAAAGAAAGGAAGATTCTAGAATTTGTATTTAGTTATGTCTATTTCCATGCCCTTACTGTCTTTTCACACTTTTCCTCAGGACATGTTGAGTCCATCAAAAGCCTTTTAGAAACATTCTTCACACTTTTCAAGTCCTTAGCCCTGTAAATCCTTTAATGCTTTAGATGTGCATAAAAGACTTCTATCCTTTAATTCAAGAAGGATGTTTCAGTTATATATATATATATATATATATATAAATTAGTGAAACGCAAACTTTATGAAATGGGACTTTAACTCTCAATTTCCACAAAAATATGTTGAGTTAAATTAACTGACCTCTTGCTCACTTTCCTCCCTAATAATATTACAACAATTTAAAAATCAAATGTGTGCATACATGAATGAATAAATGAGTGAGTGAATAATGAATAAATATCACTAATAAATCACTAATAGAAACAAAACTGTACCAAAAAAAGAAACAAACAACTGATATAACTATCACTTCTAACTAGGTATTGAGATTGTATTTGATTTTGAACCAATTTGTGCATTTACAGTATCATAAATTTGTGCTTCCTTCAGATAAGTGGTAACAAACTAGAGGCTTAGATACCCATCCATCATTCTACTTAATCAGAACATTTTTTACTAACTTTCATCCAAGAGGAGAATTCTTCTTATATTAGTATAAGAAATGTAAGAATCAAGAATACCAAATGCAATATGTCACACCAGAATATTTTCTTATTTTCTGGCACAAAGCACATTATATACATTTATTTTTTGATAATAGTACTTTTCTTTCCAATGTGCATGGTGAGCTCCAAAATACGTAAGGGGTTGAATGCAGCTCCTTTATTTGTTCTAGATTTCTGTAGGTAACCGAATTAAAACAATTTTAGTGTGTTAGATGGATGTTGGAAATCCTTTGACATTAGTTTAATGAGACACTTCTCTCCTCTTTATTTTCCAGTCAATTTTATTCTCTCTTAGGTAGGGCATGAGCTTAGAAATTGAAAAATTTCCTTCTTACACTAACTCTGTAATCTTTCTAAACTGAGACTTCATTTACAAAATAGAAGTGTGATTTATACATGTGTTACTCAAAACTATTTAAAAATCAGATGCAACTAAATATTTCCTCTCATAATTTTCTAAAGATATTATATTTCTAAAAAACAATGCATGTAAACATTTCTTGCAAACACAATATTTCCATCAAAAGATTTTCCTAAAATCAGTATTTATATTTTCATAACATATGGGATGGGACAAAATTTGCCTCCAGAAATTTTAGAAATAGCTTATCCAATTATATAAGAAACACTGATTTTTTTTTAAGATTTCACTAAATTTTTAGATTAATTTTAGAGACAGATGGGCATTTTTATTCACTGATATAGATGTAAATTTTTCCATTTTCTCAAGTCTTATGTTATTCAACTAATTTTTATAATTTCTATCCTTTGCTGTTAATGTTATTGCTATGCATCTGATAGAATGTGTTGCTATTGTAAATGGGACTTTTTTTTCATATATTTTCAATTGTTTTAAGTGTCAGTTTGAACGATGTGCGTATTATCTGCTCCTGGAAATCTTGGAACACATTGTCTGAAACTGCTACTGGAATACTCTAAGGGGTAAATTTTTACTGTCTCTCTAATATAGTAGTCTCTTGATTTCTGCATGCTTTTAATCAATTTTGATAGATTTAATTTTTCCAGAAAAATCATTCAATACTTTAGGGGATAGTATATCTTTCTATTAGAATATATATACTTTTCTTTATAACATTTTCTTTGTTTTTAAGACTACTACACCAGAGAATAGACATTTTAAAATTATAATTGGACCTCTTAAATATCCATTTTTCACAATTCAGGACTCTTTACTGGCCTTCACTAAAAATGACAGGATTCTTTTTTAAGACCTGAGAACTTCATCTGCTGGCACTCATAAGGGCTTGATCCCTATGTGACCTGGCAATGTCAGGCTGCTAAACCAGCTGGCACCCACCGGGACTTGACTAATGCCACTTCCAGTGGCCTGGCAACGTGATTTTGCCTTTCCCTGCTGTCAGTCCTGACAATGTGAGTTCCTTCCCGAATTTACCAGGTGAGGAAATGAAACCTAATAATAAAGTGAGAGTAATCTCAATGTTCCGTCACCTGTCAATTGCCTGACAACGTTGCTTGAAGATAGAGGTCTTTTCTGACTGTAAGTTTCTCAGTGTTCTAACCTGAACGAAGTGTATATAGTGCAGAAATCCAGAATTTACCAGACTTTTAGAATGAAAATGTGTAGTCAGTCTTCTTTTAGAGGAGACTTTCTGGGCTTTTAAATGGAGATGTTTTTAGGATTCTCTGTATTTAGTGAAGGTGCAGAAACTTGAGACCACAGATATGAGTGAAGACTCTGTTGGACCCTATGGATTTCATCAGCATCTGAATGACACATCAGGTCTACTGGTAAAGAACTGTAAATAACCCTTTCACACTGGAAATTGGTCTTTGAGAAAAGTTTTATTGTTCCTGAATACTACAGGAGACACATTATCAGGTTAAACTGACAATCTGGTCCTTTCTTTCTTTGTGCTGTACCTAAATTTGTTCAAACAGAGCAACAACAAAAAAAATCTCTAAAAGTAATAACACCACCTATCATTTAAATTAATAGGGTGCTGTAACAACCCCTTCAATATAGACCTTTTTTTTTCTGATTAGCTAAACTAGGGAGAATTTGTTTGGCTAATTGGTTCATTAACTTCCTAACAACTGGTTTTTCAAAGATCTTCGTTCTCATAGATCTCTATAGATATCTATCAAGTTATGATATATCCCCCCATAACTCTCTATGCTTCTATACTCCTTGACGTAGCCAAGGGTAATTTTATATTTGAGAACAGGATGGATTCTCTATAGTCAAACTAGTTAAGACTATAGAGAAATCTTGTAGGTCAGGTATAAGAGCATCCCTTGAGCAGTTTGATATCTATTTATTTTACCCTCTTCTCAGAAAATCAGTTTATGACTAATCTCATCCTAGTTCAAAAGAATAAGCAGGGACCCCAGTTTTTTTGACATTTCAGTCATAATTCCAATTCCTTTTCTCAGCATACATTTATTCCTTTGTATACTGCTTTTTGAGTGTTCAATTGTTGCTGTACCTTCTCATTAATGTTTTCTACAATGAATTTCATTCAAACTCCTCATAACTTTCTATATTATTTTCTTTTTATATTATTATATACTTTTTATTTCTATTGTTACATAACGTTTCTTATTTCTGTTTTTTAGCTGATTTAAAAGAGGCACTTGCTTTTGTTCCTTTTTTATTATTTTTATTTTTTAAACATTTTTTAAAGATTTTATTTATTTATTTATTCATGAAAGAGAGAGAGAGAGAGAGGCAGAGACACAGGCAGAGGGAGAAACAGGTTCCCTGCAGGGAGCCCAACATGGGACTCGATCCCGGGACTCCAGGATTGTGCCTTGGGCCAAAGGCAGGTGCTAAACGGCTGAACCACCCAGGGTCCCTCCATTTTTAGAGAGAGAGAGAGAATGAGAGAGCTTGTGCAAGCATGGGTGAGGGTAGGCAGGAGAGGGAGACGGAGAATCTCTGGCGGACTCCCCACTGAGCACAGAGCCCAATGTGGGGCTTGATCTCATATCCCTGAGAGCATGAACCCAGCCAAAATAAAGAGTTAGATGCTTACTGACGAGCTACCTAGATGACCCTTGTTTTCCTTTTTTTGATAGCTTCATTTTTTGTCATTAATTTCCACTTTCATCCATAACAATTCCATCTACTCTCTTTCATTTTGTTGTATACATCTTCTGCCTTAACTAAAATTAAATATTTAAATTATTTAATTTTGAACTTTATTAATAAGTCTAGTAGTTTATCTATAACAACAGAATTTCTAGGTGGTGCCTGGCTGGCTCAGTTGGTAGAGCATGTGACTCTTGATCTTGGGATCATGAATTCAAACCCCACATTGGGCACAAAGCTTACCTAGAAAAAAAAAAAAAAGAAAACCGGATTGCTGTGTATCAGAGACTGCATAAAATTTAATTAGAAATGCATTTAGTTAAAAATAAAAGATCATTTGAGATATAATTGTATATGAAAACTGAATATCATTTTGTTCCTTAAATCACATATTCAGAAATTAAAAAATATTTAGTGTGTAGTTTACATATATGTGCACTTATATGTATATTTGTGTATATATATATATATATGTGTGTGTGTGTGTGTATATATATATATATATATATATACTGTATACAAGTTAGATATCTAAATGTATACAGTCCATGATACAATAATAGTTGATATATTGTAGTGCTCACTGTTTTTATTTTACTATTGTTTTTAACTTTATTAAATTTTGGAGTCCTACTTAATCTGGATCTATAAAGATCAACCTATTTAATTTACTTGCACATATATTATGTCATATTTGTGAGTGTTTAGGTTTCAATTGCTTTGTTATTAACAAACATGTTTCAGTAAATATTCTCAAACTTAAGGTTTTAAATCTGCACTGTCAAATATGGTAGCCACTGGCCCTTTAAATTTAAATTTGATTTATTAAAAAATAAAACTAAAAATTCAGTTTTTTAGTCCAGTAGCTACATTTAAAATGCTTAATAATCACATCTTGCTAGAAGCTAACATAGGAGACAGAAAAGACAGAAGATTTCCATTAATCTGAAAGTTCTTTTTTTTTTTAATTTTATTTATTTATTCATGAGAGAAACAGAGAGAGAGGCAGAGACACAGGCTTCATGCAGGAAGCTCGACATAGGACTCAATCCGGGTCTCCAGGATCACACCCTGGGCTGAAGGTGGCGCTAAACCCCTGAGCCACCAGGGGCTGCCCCTATCTGAAAGTTCTATTGGCCAGTACTGCTTATGCTTCCAGGAAGTTATATTATTTGAAAGGTTTTAAGAGCTAAGGTTTCATGTTTAAGTGTTTGTACATTTTAAGCTTGCATGATTCCAGATCAAAATGATCTGGAATTTAATAGTCTCACTGACAATCCATGAAAGCATCTAATTTTTATCAACATCAGTTATCTTTAAAAAAATTCCTTAAAGTAATAGGAAAAGTGGTTTCTGTTTACTATAGTTTTTATTTATTTGATTACCAATGAGTTTATCAACTTATATTTGTTGAAATGTATATTTCTAATTCTTTAAATTGCTTAAATTTTCTCTTTATATTATATAGTCCATTGAATATATTTTTATATACATAGATTAATAAATGTGCAGGTGGGGCACCTGAGTGGCTCAGTGGTTGAGCATCTGCCTTTGGCTCAGGTCATGGTCCTGGGATCCTGGGATCCTGGGATCGAGTCCTACATCGGGCTCCCCACAGGGAGCCGGCTTCTCCCCCGCCTATGTCTCTGCCTCTCTCTGTGACTCTCATGAATAAATAAATAAAATCTTTAAAATTAATTAATTAATTAAGTTAAAGTAAAATAAAAATACAGGCATGCAAATACTTATTTGATTCTATTCATGTCTACATACATCTTTCAATATTTTTTTCTAGAACCATGAACAAATTTATTTGTTATACCATTCCTGAGTTTGCCTTGCTTCATAGTATTTTTTACACAATACTCATGTTGTTTTTCTCCACATTCATCCCCAATATGGGAAGATCTGTCTAGCTCTTAATAGGTAGGATGAAGGAATTGACCTTGAATTCCACTTCCTGTTGACTGGCACCGTTTCCAAATTCTATTTTCAAATCTGTAACAGAAGGGAAGGTTGATGTGCACAGTTCCCAGTCCAATTCCCAATTTCTGGCAGTTCTTCATCTCCTGGCCCAGCTCTACTTTGATTAAGTGTTTTTCTGAACATTGTTTCCAGGTTTTCTGGTATTGAGCCAAAGAAGTGAGCCAATGTTGTACACTGAGGATTACACTTGTCAGCCAGCACTGCTACCAGGTTATGTTTTCTTTGCCCTTACTTACAGCAATTTGCCCGTGGGGGGTACCACTCTCCTCACAATGCACTCTGCCATCACCTGATTTTTCCTATGATCTTCCAGTATGAGCAGTGTTTTGTGATTTCTATCTCAGAGAATGGCTTCAAAACAGAGTTTTAGGAGGATCTCTGCTTGTCAGAGGTTCTGCATCTTGGAGTTAGTTGATCAATGGTGGCAAAATTAGGAAGCACTTTCTTCAAAGATAAGTTTTTAGAAGATTAGGAATTCAGTCTATGCATTGAAGCCTGGCTCTGTATCTTTCCACTTTTCCTCCATATAACTGTAGCTATCTTATCTCAGACTAGTTTCAATTCCTACAAGACACCGATATTAGGTTATCTGTCAGAATTACTATAGAAGATTGCTAAGGGTTTTAAAAATATTTCACCGCATCTCCATCAGTATTTAATGAATAGTTGTGGGAGGCTCCCTTGGGGGCTGCAAGCCAGCTGTCATTTTGAACCAGAAATCTCTGATCATAAAATTTCAAAAATAATATCTTTTACTATAGCTAACAGTAAATACTGATATAGCTAGCATTGAAGCTGTTCTGCAAAGCAGAGATCTATTTTAAAATGAGTTTGGTATGCCAAAATTCCTCTTCACTTACATAAGTCAAGGGATTGTATTGAAGTATGTTAATTTTAAGGATTCTTATTTTTTAGAAAAGCAGTAAGAGAGAATGCCTTTGTGAAAAAAACAAGTTTCTAATAACATCTTTTTTAAAAAAATAAGTAAATATACTGGAACATTCCTTTATTCTGTAGATATTCTTTACTTTTTAATAGAATATTTTAAACAAAATGATTTACATTATTAACTGCACATGATCTTTTATGTTACCAATTTTTTAAAATCAATTGAATTGGCTTAGTTCCACACCGTAATTCTCTATTTGTATGTCTGTGTCTAAGAAACTTGGCAATAAGCAGAAGTCACATATTTTATTGCCCTGTAGAATATATTTTGAAAATTCCCAGGTATGTTGTGCAAATCTACCTTTAAAAAGTAATTCTAACAAGTAATGAAATTGCATCGTTTTGAGGAGAAAATGTACCTAGCTCTTTTTTTTTAGAACTGAATGTGGTTTATGAAGTATAAAGAGTTTTTTTCTCAGTAAAAATAGCACCAGTCTTTCTCTTATGTGCAAAATGTGTAGATGTTGCAGCAGTGAGATAATCAAGAGTACAACTCCTCTGATAGAAAATACTCATTCTGTTTCTCATCTGTAGTGACAGTGGTAAATAAAGGTAACTGGCACTTCTTATAGTCAGAATGTTTTTCCACGGTTTTTGTACTTAAAATATATATTTATAATACATCTTTGTACGTTAAAAAAACATCAGTGTATAAAATTAACATGTGGTAGAAATTACAATAGCTCTCACATATTTAAGTGTTGAATGTGCCGGAAACTGTAGGAGCCACTCTTAATAAATTATCTCATACATTCTTCTCAAACACTGAACAAAGAAAGATATTGCTAGTTTTTGTTGTTTTTGTTTTTGTGATTTTTTTGGATGAGGTACCTTAGAGGCACATAACTCCAGTGATTTGCCAGGATTACAGAATAAATATCAGGCTGTGTCCTTAAAGTTAGTTCCCTAGAGACATTGGCTGTTTGAATCCCTACAATTAAGTGCCTTAAAATTTATAGAGATATTAAAAAAGTATATGAATACAGTTAAAAATAAAAGTCTATTTATCATAACTGACCTATATCAAATACTATTTACAGAAAACTTTGTAGTTTTATTTTTTCAGTAACACTCAAATTTTCAGTTTCTTTTTGTTTGTGCTTGAGACTTAGATACTTATTTGTGCAATTTGATCATCTATTGTGTAGAATAAATAAATGGAGAATGTCTAGAATCACTAGCGAAATTGTGACATTGTATTAATTTATAGAAAATATTTCTAATTTGGATTGATAATTGCATAGTCAACACTGTTGATATATAAACCTGTAATATAATGTCTAAAAATGAAATAATAATGGATATTTCTTAGTTTACAATCCAACAAGATATTTTTGTAATTGTGACTTCAAATGAGCCAAAGATTAGCAAAACAGATGATCTTTAAATATGGTTGTATTTTAATACCCTTTTACATAGTCTACAGTAAAATGCTCTTTATATCTTTAAAAAATAAAATGATTTTATCCGAAATAATAATCTCCATCTATTGAGTTTTCTGTTCTAGGGTTTTTTTCAAGATTTTATTTATTTATTCATGAGAGACACAGAGAGAGAGAGGCAGAGACATAGGCAGAGGGAGAAGCAGGCTCCCTGTGGGGACTCTGGTGTGGAACTCGATCCCAGGACCCCGGGATCATGACCTAAGCCAAAAGCAGACGTTCAATCACTGAGCTACCCAGGTGCCCCATTTTTTGTTCTAGGATCTGATCAAGTTTCTCTAGGTTAACAATTATATATAAATATATACAATTTTATACTAATGAGGAACTTTATGTAACGATAGCTCCTTTAGGATAATAACCCAGAATTGTCAGTATGTTAACACAAGATATGTGTATTTCTGCTATATTCCATACAATGATTATTCCTTAAACTTCTTTTCCTTCACTTACATAAATCCACAATTGCCTTTATTTTTAATAAGCTATACTTTGTGGCACTCTGCTTACTCCTTTGACACATTCTTCCCTAACTATATTTACTACCTTCCTTTATTTCTTTCTTTTTTTTTTTTTTGGTTGGTGTTATTATTGTTGTTGCCCAAAGAAAACTTTTTTTGCAGCAAATAAGATCACAGGGTAAAACCTCCAAAGCTGTGACTCTCTAAGCAAGGGTGGATGGGTTCCTTTTATTTAGGGCTGGGATGAATATTTTGACTGGAAGTAATGCCATTGTATGTATAGGTGGGCATACAGCAACACATGTGTCTTAAGGGAACATGCCTGTACACACATTATGAGTTACATAAATGACTTGTGCTCCTCCTTGGGTGAAGATTTTAGTATTTTAATGAAGTAAAGCTAGTTGTCTGTCATTCTAGAGGTCTAGATATACTTCCAATGTGTACTTCCAAATTTTCTTCCAGCCCCACACCGGTTGATACCCCAAGTTCAGAGCAGCGTTGTCTTTAACACATACATACACACACATTCACACTCACTGGTTGCTGAGAGCTGCTGGAGAAAATGACGCGGTAATTCAGGAGCACAGATTATAGGCAGTATGCATTCAGAGTACAAAGGAACTGGGCTCCTCAGGCTTTCTGACACTGCTATCATTCCCAAATTAACTCTTTATTGTGTTCTCCTAGCCATTTCAGATTTCCCAATTCCCACATTTTTGACCTGTTTGCCATTCAGCCTCAGAACTGGCATGGACTTAAAACAAAACTTCTATCTCATGACAAATACATCTTAGATATTACTTTCAAAAATTTTTTAAAAAGAAATTGACCCTTTGTTCTTTCTATTTTCACTCTCAGTGAAAAAGCTATTTCTCTTTTGTGAGACAGTAGTCTGGGTTTCATTCCCTCCACTCTTATCAAGAACCTCATTTAATTGATTCCAAATAAGTTTCTCTCTCCTGGCTTGCACATCAACAGTCTTAAATTTCTTCAGTGTAAATAAAATAAAAAGCAAATTACAAGAAGAAAAAAACCAACTACCTTTAATTTTTGCTTTAATAAGCAACACTCTTACAAAAAAGAAATATCGCAAGATATATTCACATAAACTTTCTCCCATGCAGTTCCCACTTTTGCTTCTACCTGTCACAAAAACTAACTTTACTAACATTGCCCAGAGACATTAGCTAAAGATCGACTCCCAGCTATATTGATTAATTTGGCTACTCCTTTTAAGAACCCTCTCTTTCATTGGTTTCTCATGTCATCAGTCTAATGGATTTATTGTCTCTTCTAGTTAGTACGTTTCCTATGTCCTCTGCTATTAAGAAAAACATCAGAGAAGTAAGATTGCATAATGTGTACTGAATATCCATTGTTCTCATGCAAATATATTAAAAAATACAATGTAAGTATGGGCATAAGAAGGAGCATGAGATACACATATTCATTAGTAGACATCTTACTTTTTCATTTAAAAATCTTAAAAACCTATTGCTAAATGCTTAGCTATTACAAGATGTAATGACAGGTCTTAGGGTAGTCTTTTATTAATCGGTTTTATGGAATTATAATGAATATGTCAACTCTGTTGCTTTGTTCAGCCAAACCTTGTGAAATGAAGAACATGGTAAATGAGACACCCATATTTATTGGGCATTCATTATCTAACAGGTGTTATTACAGATACCATAGATATGCTCATGAATTTAATATAAGAATATTTTGAAATAAATATGATTATTATATGTGTTTTGATAAATTTGAAAACACAGATAAAGAATAGTTAGGTAAGTTGACCAAGATCACACAACCAAGAAGGGAAGACAGAGATTCAAATCTGGCCCCAGAGAACATACAACTACTACTACCTCTTTTCTCATCTTTGGATTTCCTGTCTTTGTTTTTTTATTCTATGGCCTTTGATGGTCTTCTCTTGAAATAATTAATGCTTATGAAAATAGTCATTTAAGTTAATTTTAAGCATACTGAGTAATACAGGGCTGTATTAATTTAAGAAAGAGATAAATAAGCATAGGCTTATTAAATTTAGGGATATAACTAAAATAAGGCATATTCATAATTTTTAAACATATTTTTATGGTTTTTAAAGTCTTGAATTTGTCTAATAAAAGTGTTTATTTCCCTTTTATCAATACCACATTCTCTTTCTTCAAAACTAAGTTTTCAATTCCTTTATTATACTATTTAATATGTCTCTGTTAGTTTTTAGCACATGTCAATTAACATTTCCCAAGCTCATAAACACTTCTCAATAAAAGAATATCTTAATTTGTGTTCTCTCATGTCACAAAATGCTCCTTGCATATCTAAATTCAACTTTTCTTTGCTGGAACATCGAATATGACCTCTTTTATGCAATTATGTACATCTGTATATATTTTTTAAAAATTTTTTAAATTATTTATTCATGAGAGACAGAAAGAGAGAGAGAGAGGCAGAGACACAGGCAAGGGAGAAACAGGCTCCATGCGGGGAGCCCGACATGGGACTCAATCCTGGGACTCCAGAATCACGCCCCTGGCGGAAGGCAAGCGCTAAACCACTGAGCCACCCAGGGATCCCCACATCTGTATATCTTATTTGTATGTTGTCCCTCAAACATTAAGACACTTTAGGTCAACCTCATTCAGATTAATATTCCTATCATTAGTCTTTTAATGCTTCCATACCTCAAATAAAATATATTTAGCTCAAATTCAGATTTCCATATCTCAATTGCATATCTCAACATTTTTTTCCTAATGAGTACACTCATTTTCAGTTCTTAAAAAACTTCTGTACAGTATTCTATCATCTGAACATACCACAAGTTAAAAAATCATTTAAATGAAAATATAATATCTCACATATAAATCAACATAGCAGTAGTGCTCAATAAATGTATTCATTAAGTGTAATTAAATATATATATACATTTTTGATCTACACATTAGTGTACAATATTTCTAAAGAGTTATATTTAACAACTATTGAAATAGTATTCATGTAATCAATATTCCTTCTATGTAGCCCACAAAGAATGAACATTTTTTCCCTTTTTTTTTTTTTTTTTTTGGTGTTTACAACTAACTTGCTTCATACTGGGAAATTCACCTGTCATTAATGTTGATTCATTTTTCTAGGGTAAGACAAACAATTGATTTCATTACCTGTAGTAATCATATAAATGCATTAAAGCACATAAAGAATACAAAAACTAATTTTTTTAAAGATTTTATTTATTTATTCATGAGAGACACAGAAAGAGAGAGAGAGATGCAGAGACATAGGCAGAGGGAGAAGCAGGCTCCACAAACGGAGCCTGACGTGGGACTGGATCCTGAGTTTCCAGGACCAGGCCCTGGGCTGAAGGCAGCACTAAACCGCTGAGTCACCTGGGCTGCCCCCAAAACTAAAATTTCTTATTGATGTCTTTTCTAATTAATGGCTTATAATACCAAAAATAAATATCTGAATTAATAGTAGTCAGTGAAACTCGACTCTGTGATTTTTACCACTATTAAGCTCCTTTTAGTCACATACATAAGGCCAACCAGAAAAATGACAAAAGCTAAAATGCTTTGTTTAGAAATCTGATGACATATTTCCATTATTGAGGTCACAGTAGAAGAGGGGTTTTGGCCATTTGCCAGTGCCATGTGGGTACTTAATTCCATTTTTATTTGGATGTCTGTGACCTATTCTTCACAGCTACATAAATGATAAACGGACATCTCATTTTAGTAACATATACTATAGTAGCAGGTATCTGCAGTTTGACACATTGCTAATTAAATATTGATTTGTTGAATGAACCTAAGCCTTCAGTATTTTTCTAATTAGAATAATGACTCTTCCGTATGCTAGCAGTTATGTTTCTCTTTAAAAAATAAAAGACACATAGAAGTAGTTCAAAAGTATAAATTATTAAGCATGTTGTACTTCAAGGTATGGTTAATAAATTAGACATATTGTAATAGGTTCAGGCAAATTGCTTTTATTGCTTATAATAAAGAAAGATTTCATGCTTCTAATCCAGTTTGGTAATGGCAAAATACAGCATTTAATAGTAGTGGTATGGCCTTTGGATAATACATTTACTAAGGAAATTTTACTCTATTCTTAGTGAGCAGGTATCCAATTGGATTATTGTATGCCGTGTGAAAATTTAGGAGCCTTAGATGTCTAAAAATGGAATTATTTTTCATTTTAAACTGTCATAAATAAATCTCTATCAATTGAATGATTCCCTAATAAAGGCAATATTGCATATAAATAGTATTCTTCTATAATGGAATCTCTGTAACAAACCTGAGTGAGGAAACAAACTTGAAGCAAGTCCGTTATATAATACAAAACATTAAAAAGACAAAAAAGGACAGCTTTGTAAACTTTTTTTTTTTTACTCCATAAATCAGTCTCAAGGCATTGAATCCCATGGACAGTGTCATTATGGTTCTTGACCATGAATTGCCCTTCGAAGAAAAAGATAAAGCTCCAGAAGCAGATGCTGAAGTTGAAAAGGAAGACTGTGATTGAAATGGCTTTTCCAGAGTTCGTCACTTTTAATCCACATAAGAGATGTATGAATTAATCTGTTCTTTCTTCTTTCACTCTCTCCTTTCTTTGTTCCTTTTAAACTCTTCTTCTGGTTTATTCTTTAGTTTGGCTGCAAATGTAATTGATGTGGGATGTAGAGAACAAAAAAAGTCAAAGGCACCCTTTTAAGGAATAGGATGTAATCATGATTTTTGAAACATCACCCAAGATTCCCTTCCTGATACCATCCCCTTTCTAGTCCCACAGTGAAAAATATTACTTAGATTTTGTCTTTACACTCACATGGCTGTTCTTTATTTTTCCCCCATATATGTTGGTTCCCATGGTTATATACTGTTTGATTTGTACATTTTGATTCTCTTTAGTATAGGTATTTTCCTGTGATTCATTTTGCACTCAATGTTTTGTCCCAACTTAGCATAGCTAAAGAGAACTATCTACTCTTTTGTTTGTTTAACTTTCATGTAATATTTAATTTCACATGATGTCTTTTATTTACCCATTTACTTTTGAATAACACTTGCATTTTTTTTTCAATTGAGGCCATGAGAAACAGAACCACAATATTATTTGAAGATTTCTTTTTTCTTTAACACACTAGAAGTTTGGGGGGTTACATAACAAGTAGTATTTCTGGATCATAAATATTGAAACAGAAAATCCAAGCAAAAGTGGTTAGCTTACCCCTTTATTAAGCACACTGCAAGATAAAAAACAGCTTCAGAATACTGTTGTATCAGAATACTAGCAAGTGTCCTGAAGAATTTATGAGTTAGATAAAGGAAGGTCAAAATTAGTTTTGTTCCATAGCTTGATTCCTCTTCAAAATATTGGAAAATATGGGAACTTAGCTTGTATTTATCATGGGATAGGATAAAGGGCCTTCTGAGTTGGAATTAAGATTTATCAGGTGTTTAAAAAAACACATATCAAGTGTTAGTTTCTAAGATTGGCAAGAGGAGTTAGGAACAACAAGGTGGAACAGTGTTTTATTGAGATCAGTGAAGAAAAAAATCCTTCAGCGTTCCTCATGTAGCTTCACCTCAAGATTTCTGGAAATTCTCAAATTATTTCCAGAACTGATTCCACTTAAATTCCAACAAAAACATGTGTGTTTCTATTTCCACACCCTACCAATCCTTGATACTATTGATACTTTCTTGTTTCTCTAAAAAAGAACTTTGTGTATTCTGACTTGTTCACTATATCCTCTGTCAAGATATCTGTGTCTGTATCTTTAGCTGTTGTCTATGTACCTGTCTGTGTATCTATCTATCTATCTATCTATCTATCATCTATCTATCATCATCTATTCATTTCTATCTAATCTATCTTTATAATGTAAACTTACATTTTGTGGCCTGATTTTTAATTTTCTTTATTGTGTTTATATAGAAATAGAGTTGTTATTTAGCTGTGGTCAAATGTACCGATATAATTATTTATACTAGATATTTTATATCTTCTATAAGAAATATCGCTTATCTTGATTTATGGCATTATTATTCGATATCACTGCTTACAATTTTGTACTTTCATTCTTTCAACTTATGATTTAGTTATTCTGGATTAAAGTTTTATGACTACGGAAAGAAAGGAGTCCAATTTCATGTTTTTTCAAATACATATAAGTAGTTGACATAAAACCATTCATTAAGAAACATTTTCCCTCCTCTGCAATGTGAGTTTGTTATAAAACATTTTTCTATATTATTTAGTTCTGTTTCTATTCTATTTATATCATTCATTGCTCTATTAACTATGCAATATTGTTTAATTTCTAACCTTTGACATTTAGTAAGGCAAGTTATTTCATCATGTATGCACTAAATCTGTGGTCATTAGATAGGAATAATTACCTTCCCCCTAGCCCCCAGGACATCTGAAAAAAATATCCAGGGGAAGATGTGCTACTGGCATCTAATGATTAGACACTAGGAGTGCAGCTAATCATCCCACCTTGCACAGGATTAACACTCCTATCCCAACAAAGAATTATACGGTCCAAAATGCCAATATTGCTGAGGTTGTGAAATCCTTAACCAAACAGATAACACACTGAGATGTCTTTTTGAAGAGAATTGGCCTGTTCCATGTAAGATTCAGTATACATATTTTTACCTCTGTCTTTATCTCCTTTTTATTCTCTTAGTTATTGTTTGGCTTTTTTTCTTTCAGTGCCCTTTATGAAATTTTAATTAATGTATTCTCTCTTCCAATTTAGTCTTTATTACTGAGTTTTCTATTTCCTTTCTTTAGTGTCTGGGGAGGTAAAAAAGAGTTTAAAGAAGATCACATTCTCTTTTCCTTTCATTTCTTTCTTGAGTTTAATTAACTGTCTTTTCACTTTAACTTCTTGATTTTGTTCTGTTTTGTTCTGTTTCTTTTTCACTCAATGTGATTTTTTCCTATTCTCCTATCCTTGAATGTATGTATATATAATTACATATAATTATATATAAATATACTGGATACTGAATATGATTACTTATTTGAAAGCCATCTGAACAGTTGTCTTTGGTTTATGGTGATTTTATTCGGGGACACTATTTCATTCTTTGAGGCATATTAGGTCTCATTCTTGATATTTAAAAACACTCTTCATGGATTTATTTATTCCCTACTTGATGTAGGTAAATGTTGGGGTTCAGAGCTGACAGCCAAGAAAAAATTCTTGAGATATCTTTAGTGCAAAAAGGTGGTTTTACTAAAGCACAGGGACCTTCTCCCTCTGCCTGTGTCTCTGCTTCTCTCTCTCTCTCTGTATCTCTTGTGAATAAATAAATAAAATCTTAAAAAACAAGAAAAGAAAAGAAAAGAAAAGAAAAGAAAAGAAAAGAAAAGAAAAAGATATCCCCATATCAAAGCATGGGGATAGTACCTGTGGGCAGCAAGAGCTGTGCTGAGGTTGTGATAGGTGGCCTATAATATATTTTCAAGTTGGGAAGGGATTAGGGAGAACTTAAGTCTCTAAGGAATTTTGGAAGCAAGGATTCCAGGACTTTAAAGGAACTAGCTATTATTGGAAGAGGTCATTTATTACTGTCTAATAAAACCTTAGTCATGAGACCCTTCAGGTGTATATTGGTGGGCCATATGCTTGGGTGATGATTGCCAACATGTATCTTGGAGGGGGGTAGAGATAAAGGAAGTTTCCAAAGGATTTTTTATATGTAAAAGTACACCTACAGGACCCTGGGGGTTGGGATACTGTTAAACTAAGATTACCTTTTACCCTTAGCAAAGCACTGACATTGAGGCAGCTGAGTTCCTAGGGGGATGTTACTCTGCCTGTTTCAAGCACTTGTCAATGGGCTATAAATAGTAAGGAAATTTAATTTTTCTTTTGCCTTTGCTTCCCACATCATATTCATTTGGTCAAATGTGGATAGTATACAGGGTTTCAAGTTTAATGGTATTTATTTTTGACAGGGTAGGAAAGTACAGATTCTTTAGTGAGTATGAGATTTTTATTTTTTCAGAGGTAGGGGATGGGATGGTGTATTCTCTGATTTATGGTTCTCTTTTGTCATGAAATTTTCTGCTTTTTCCCCTTTTAACTATTTTCTCTTTCACCAACCAGTGGTTAGAGTACTACTCTTTATATTCCCCCGCCCCCCTCTTTTTTTTTTGCCACAGAACCTATGCTTTTTAGACACTGAAACTTCAAACTGCATGGACTTTAATTTCCTTCTGTTTATATCAATGATTTTCAAAGGAAGAAGGAGAGACAGTTTTGTCCCACATAGCACATTGTACAATGCATGGAAACATTTTTGGTTTAACAATTCTGGGAGGGGCAAGGGCCGGGTGAAGGCAAGATTTAGATATGCTGTTCACTGAGTGGAGGTTAGGGATGTTGCCAAACTTCTTACAATGCACAGGACAGCCTCCATAAGAAAGACTTGTCTGGTTGCAAATAGTGTTGATCATTTCTGTCTCATATCACACACTTCTTGGTGTTTCCATCCTTTGGATAGGTCTACCTTTTTTAGGAGTGGTTTTAGATAAAATGTAGGCATATTCCTAGCTCTCCCTTTTTAAAAATTTCTCATGATTTCTTTCTCCTTACTCCTGATTATCACAACCCCCTGAAGTGGGGCAGATACAGAAGTACTTCCTAGGAATTGCTTGTTTGCTTCTACGTATTTTGAATTGGGGGCAGCGCTGTCATCGAGCAATGCTGAAGGCACTCCGCCCGGTTACACAGAGGCCACTGTTCTTCACATTTCACTGAGAGTCTGAATTTCCTTTACTTTATTGTGTATTCTCTTGACTACATCTTAGTTACTTCCAAATTTTTTCTTTTCCTTTTCTTTTTTTTAAAGATTTTGTTTATTTATTCATAGAGACACACACACACAGAGAGAGAGAGAGAGAGAGAGAGAGGCAGAGACACAGGCAGAGGGAGAAGCAGGCTCCATGCAGAAGCCCGAGTGGGACTCCATCCTGGATCTCCAGGATCACACCCCAGGCTGCAGGAGGCGCTAAACCGCTGCGCCACTGGGGCTGCCCTTCTTTTCCTTTTCTGAATGCCAGAAGAGAAAATGGAGTTTGAAAAAAGAAGTTCAATTTCTCCAAGAGAATTGCCCTCAGATAGAAAATAGCCTTCAGATAGAAAATAAGCCTTCTAGTTCTGTCTAAATGTGTTACACTGTTACATGGAGCTTAAGTAAAGAGTTCTAAGCAGGTCATTTCAAAGGATTATTTATTTTTTTTTGTAGAAGTGTGTATAGGACAAGAAATACTTAGAAAATTCTTGTTTACCTGTACACAACAGTGAAAGTATATCTTGTCTGGCTAAAAATGATTTTACCTGACTTCAAAGATAGTCAATCCTCCCCATCCAAGAAACGAATAATTATTTTCCTGGATATGTTTTACAAACCATCCAAATCTTACCACTACATCATCATAAGTCATGCTGACAGTTTTTATCCTTCATAGGACGTGGCAAAAGTATCACTTTACCTCTGTAGTCTTCCTCCCTGAAACACATAATTCAGTCTAATCATGAAACATCAGACAAATCCCACCAGAGGGGCATTCTATAAAATACTGGACAAGTACTCATGAGAATTGTCAGAGAAACAATCACAAGTCAGAAGATCATAAGGAGACGAGACAACTAAATGATGGTATTTTGAACAAGTTCTTGAAACAGAAAAAGGCCATTGAGTTAAAATAAAAACTGAATTGAGAAATCTGAATAAATTATGGACCTAGGGACATCTGGGTGGCTCAGTGGTTGGGCGTCTGCCTTCCACTCAAGGCATGATCCTGGGGTCCAGGATCCAATCCGGTATCAGGCTCTCTGCAGGGAGCCTGCTTTTCCCTCTGCCTGTGTATCTGCCTCTTTCTCTCTGTGTCTCTCATGAATAAATAAATAAAACCTTTAAAAAAAATAATGAAAGAACCAATTGCTATGATATCATACTACTTAACACATTGATAAAAATCTTTGAACTGGAAAAAAGTATTCATACAGCAGAAGCAGAATATAAGAGCAAAGTGAATTGCTCTTGCCTGTGGATCTTTAGGAAAAGGAAAATTGTAAATACCAGCCAAAAATTTAACTGGGGTATCTTTATAGAATATATGGCAACTGGGACTATAAAGAGAAAAGTTAAAAAGGAAAGATGAGAAAAAGCTATATATCAACTCTATTTTCATTTCCCCTGCTTCTGCCTTCCTTAGATGCTATACTAAGGCCTACTAATAATGCATTATTGTTGGAAAAATCTGAACCTTCTATTAACGGAGACTCTAGACCTGAGCTGCACTAATTACTTTCCTTAGATATAAATCAATTGCTAAGCACAAGAATCTGGTGGCCTAAACATAATTTTTAATAAATTTATTTTTTATTGGTGTTCAATTTACCAACATACAGAATAACACCCAGTGATCATCCCGTCAAGTGCCCCCCTCAGTGCCTGCCACCCATTCACCCCCACGCCGCACCCGCCTCCTCTTCCACCACCCCTAGTTCCTTTCCCAGAGTTAGGAGTCTTTATGTTCTGTCTCCGTTTCTGATATTTCCCGCACATTTCTTCTCCCTTCCCTTATATTCCCTTTCACTATTATTTATATTCCCCAAATGAATGAGAACATATAATGTTTGTCCTTCTCCGATTGACTTACTTCACTCAGCATAATACCCTCCAGTTCCATCCACGTTGAAGCTAATGGTGGGTATTTGTCGTTTCTAATGGCTGAGTAGTATTCCATTGTATACATAGACCACATCTTCCTTATCCATTCATCTTTCAATGGACACTGAGGCTCCTTCCACAGTTTGGCTATTGTGGCCATTGCTGCTATAAACATCGGGGTGCAGGTGTCCCAGCGTTTCATTGCATCTGTATCTTTGGGGTAAATCCCCGACAGTGCAATTGCTGGGTCGTAGGGCAGGTCTATTTTTAACTCTTTGAGGAACCAACCTCCACACAGTTTTCCAGAGTGGCTGCACCAGTTCACATTCCCACCAACAGTACAAGAGTGTTCCCTTTTCTCCACATCCTCTCCAACATTTGTGGTTTCCTGCCTTGTTAATTTTCCCCATTCTCACTGGTGTGAGGTGGCATCTCATTGTGCTTTTGATTTGTATTTCCCTGATGGCAAGTGATGCAGAGCATTTTCTCATGTGCATGTTGGCCATGTCTATGTCTTCCTCTGTGAGATTTCTCTTCATGTCTTTTGCCCATTTCATGATTGGATTGTTTGTGTCTTTGCTGTTGAGTTTAATAAGTTCTTTATAGATCTTGGAAACTAGCCCTTTATCTGATATGTCATTTGAAAATATCTTCTCCCATTCTGTAGGTTGCCTTTTAGTTTTGTTGACTGTATCCTTTGCTGTGCAAAAGCTTCTTATCTTGATGAAGTCCCAATAGTTCATTTTTGCTTTTGTTTCTTTTGCCTTCGTGGATGTATCTTACAAGAAGTTACTGTGGCCGAGTTCAAAAAGGGTGTTGCCTGTGTTCTCCTCTAGGATTTTGGTGGAATCCTGTCTCACATTTATCTCTCATCCATTTTGAGTTTATCTTTGTATATGGTGAAAGAGAGTGGTCTAGTTTCATTCTTCTGCTCGTGGCTGTCCAATTTTCCCAGCACCATTTATTGAAGAGACTGTCTTTCTTCCAATGGATAGTCTTCCCTCCTTATTGAATATTAGTTGACCCTAAAGTTCAGGGTCTACTTCTGGGTTCTCTATTCTGTTCCATTGATCTATGTGTCTGTTTTTGTGCCAATACCACACTGTCCTGATGACCACAGCTTTGTAGTACAACCTGAAATCTGGCATTGTGATGCTCCCAGATATTGTTTTCTTTTTTAAAATTCCCCTGGCTATTTGGGGTCTTTTCTGATTCCACGCAAATCTTAAAATAATTTGTTCTAACTCTCTGAAGAAAGTCCATGGTATTTTGATAGGGATTGCATTAAACGCGTAAATTGTTCTGGGTAACATTGACATTTTCACAATATTAATTCTGCCAATCCATGAGCATGGAATATTTTTCCATCTCTTGGTGTCTTCCTCAATTTCTTTCAGAAGTGTCTATAGTTTTTAGGGTATAGATCCTTTACCTCTTTGGTTAGTTTTATTCCTAGGTATCTTATGCTTTTGGGTGCAATTGGGTGCAATAATGGGATTGACTCCTTAATTTCTCTTTCTTCAGTCTCATTGTTAGTGTATAGAAATGCCACTGATTTCTGGACATTGATTTTGTATCCTGCCATGCTACCAAATTGCTGTATGAGTTCTAGCAATCTTGGGGTGGAGGCTTTTGCGTTTTCTATGTAGAGTATCATGTCATCAGTGAAGAGGGAGAGTTTGACTTCTTCTTTGCCAATTTGAATGCCTTTAATGTCTTTTTGTTGTCTGATTGCTGAGGCTCGGACTTCCAGTACTATGTTGAATAGCAGTGGAGAGAGTGGACATTCCTGTCTTGTTCCTGATCTTAGGGGAAGGACTCCCAGTGCTTCCCCATTGAGAATGATATTTGCTGTGGGCTTTTCGTAGATGGCTTTTAAGATGTTGGGGAATGTTCCCTCTATCCCTACACTCTGAAGAGTTTTGATCAGGAATGGATGCTGTCTTTTGTCAAATGCTTTCTCTGCATCTAATGAGAGTATCATATGGTTCTTGGTTCTTCTCTTGCGGATATGATGAATCACATTGATTGTTTTACAAGTGTTGAACCAACCTTGTGTCCTGGTGATAAATCCTACTTGGTCATGGTGAATAATTTTCTTAATGTACTCTTGGATCCTATTGGCTAGTATCTTGTTGAGAATTTTTGCATCCATGTTCATCAGGGATATTGGTCTGTAATTCTCCTTTTTGGTGGGGTCTTTGTCTGGTTTTGGAATTAAGGTGATGCTGGCCTCATAGAACAAGTTTGGAAGTACTCAATATTTTTCTATCTTTCCAAACAGCTTTAGTAGAATAGGTATGATTTCTTCTTTAAATGTTTGATAGAATTCCGCTGGGAAGCCATCTGGCCCTGGACTCTTGTGTCTTGGGAGTTTTTTGATGACTGCTTCAATTTCTTCCCTGGTTTTTGGCCTGTTCAGGTTTTCTATTTCTTCCTGTTCCAGTTTTGGTAGTCTGTGGCTTTCCAGGAATGCGTCCATTTCTTCTAGATTGCCTAATTTATTAGCGTATAGCTGTTCATAATATGTTTTTAAAATCGTTTGTATTTCCTTGGTGTTGGTAATGATCTCTCCTTTCTCATTCATTATTTTATTAATTTGAGTCTTCTCTCTCTTCTTTTTAATAAGATTGGCTAATGGTTTATCTATCTTATTAATTCTTTCAAAGAACTAACTCCTGGTTCTGTTGATCTGCTCCACAGTTCGTCTGGTCTCGATTTCGTTGAGTTCTGCTTGAATTTTTATTAATTTTCTTCTTCTGCTGGGTGTAGGATTTATTTGCTGTTTTTTCTCTAGCTCCTTTATGTGTAAGGTTAGCTTTTGTATTTGAGGTCTTTCCAGTTTTTGAAAGGATGCTTGTATTGCGATGTATTTCTTCCTTAGGACTGCTTTTGCTGCATCCCAAAGATTTTGAACAGTTGTATCTTCATTCTCATTAGTTTCCATGAATCTTTTTCATTCTTCCTTAATTTCCTGGTTGACCCTTTCATCTTTTAGCAGGATGGTCCTTAACCTCCACGTGTTTGAGGTCCTTCCAAACTTCTTGTTGTGTTTTAGTTCTAATTTCAAGGCATTATGGTCTGAGAATATGCAGGGCATGATCCCAATCTTTTGGTATCAGTTCAGACCCAATTTGTGACCCAGTATGTGGTCTATTCTGGAGAAAGTTCCATGTGCACTTGAGAAGAATGTGTATTCAGTTGAGTTTGGATATAAAGTTCTGTAGATATCTGTGAAATCCATCTGGTCCAGTGTATCTAGCTCTCGTTTCTTTGGAGATGTAGAGCTTAGAAGACCTATCAAGTATAGAAAGAGCTAGATTGAAGTCACCAAGTATAAGTTTATTATTATCTAAGTATTTCTTCACTTTGGTTATTAATTGATTGATACATTTGGCAGCTCCCGCATTCGGGGCATATCTATTGAGGATTGTTAAGTCCTCTTGTTGGATAGATCCTTTAAGTATGAGATAGTGTCCCTCTTCATCCCTCACTACAGTCTTTGGGGTAAATTTTAGTTTATCTGTTATGAGGATGGCTACCCCTGCTTTCTTTTGAGGACCATTTGAATGGTAAATGGTTCTCCAACCTTTTATTTTCAGGCTGTAGGTGTCCTTCTATCTAAAATGAGTCTCTTGTAGACAGCAAATAGATGGGTCCTACTTTTTTATCCAGTCTGAAACCCTGCGCCTTTTGATGGGGTCATTATGCCCATTCACGTTCAGAGTTACTATTGAGAGATATGAGTTTAGTGTCACCATGATATCTATTCAGTCCTTGTTTTTGTGGATTGTTCGACTGAACTTCTTCTTAAAGGGGAATTTTAAGAGTCCCCCTTAAAATTTCTCACAGAGCTGGTCTGGAGGTCACATATCAGTTCCTTCCTGTCTTGGAAGCTCTCCTTCCATTCTGAATGAGAGCCTTGCTGGATAAAGTATTCTTGGTTGCATGTTCTTCTCATTTAGGACCCTGAATATATCCTGCCTGCCAGGATATATGAGAATATATCTTCTCATTTAGGACCCTGAATATTTCCCTTCTGGCCTGCCAGGTCTCTGTGGAGAGGTCTGCTGTTACCCTAATACTCCTCCCCATAAAAGTCAAGGATTTCTTGTCTGTTGCTGCTTTAAGGATCTTCTCTTTATCTTTGGAATTTGCAAGCTTAACTATTAAATGTGGAGGTGTTGAATGGTTTTTATTGATTTTAGGGGGGATCTCTCTATTTCCTGGATCTGAATGCCTGTTTCCCTTCCCAGATTAGGAAAGTTTTCAGCTGTGATTTGTTCAAATACATATTCTGGCCCTCTGGCCCTTTCGGCGCCCTTGGGAACCCCAATTAAACATAGGTTTTTCTTCCTCAGGCTGTCGTTTATTTCCCTTAATCTATCTTCATGGTCTTTTAATTGTTTGTCTCTTTTTTCCTCAGTTTCCTTCTTTGCCATCAACTTGTCTTCTATGTCACTCACTTGTTCTTCCACCTCGTTAACCCTCGTTGTTAGGTCTTCTAGTTTGGATTGCATCTCATTGAATTGATTTTTTAATTTCTGCCTGATTGGATCTAAATTCTGCAGTCATGAAGTCTCTTGAGTCCTTTATGCTTTGTTCTAGAGCCACCAGTAGCTGTATAATAGTGCTTCTGAATTGGCTTTCTGACATTGAATTGTAATCCAGATTTTGTAACTCTGTGGGAGAGAGGACTGTTTCTGATTCTTTCTTTTGAGGTGAAGTTTTCCTTCTAGTCATTTTGCTCAGTGCAGAGTGGCCAAAAACAAGTTATATTGGGAAAAGGAGAAAAAGAGAGGAGAGAAAGAAGGAAAGAAAAGAGAAAAAGAAAAAAAAAAAGCAAGGAAAAAGAAAAAAAAAAAGAAGAAAAAGAGAACGCAAAAAGAAAAGAGTGAGGGAAGCAAACAGAAATAAAAATCAAAAAGAAAAGAAACCAAACAAATAAAGAAACAAACAAAAAAAAACACGGGACAGTATCTTCTGATTCTGTATACTTTAAGTCCCTTGACTTCCCCTGGAACTGGTCTGTCTAGCTGGTCTTCTGGGGGAGGGGCCTGCTGTGCTGATTTTCTGGTGTTAGCACTTGGGGGAGCTGCTCTGCCCCTGCCTGGTGCAGGGCTCAGTGGGGTTTGTTGACCCCGTGAGGCCCCAGGAGGACCAACCCCGTGGTGGCGGCCAGCTCTGGAGCCCTGGCGTCAGCTCTGGCAGTAACTCCGGGGCTCTCCGTCTGCAGGGCCTGGAGGCTCCGGGGCAGGGCTGCTGCTCTGCTCAGCTCAGGGCAGGAGCGTCCTTACTGTCCTGGGCCCTCCCGGCCTCTGCCTGTCCCTGGGGAGGCCGGATCCTGGGCTGTGTCCCGGCGCCCTGTGCTCCGGGGCCTGCGCTGTTGGATTCGTGCTCCCCCCGCAGCCCCCTCCGCGGAGCCGCCGCCCGAGCCCCTCCGAGCTGCCCCGTGTCCCGCCGAGCGCTGCAGCCCTTAGGGAGCTCGGCGCATCTCCCGGGGCGCAGGTGCCTGTTACTGTCCCACGGAGCGTGAGGGCATCCCCGCCTTTCTGGGGATCCTGCTCCAATTCCCCGGGAGGCCTTTCCTGCTCCTCCGGGACGGGGCTCTCCTGTCCTGGGGACACTCGCCCCGACCTCAGCCCGGCTCCTTGGGGCCCCTCCCCCTTGGAGGCCTTTTGTTTCTTTATTTCTTTTTCCCCGTCTTCCTACCTTGATAGAAGCGCGAACTCTTCTCATTGTAGCATTCCAGCTGGTCTCTCTTTAAATCTCAGATTTTCAGGATGATTTGAAGGTTATCTAGGTAATTTGGTGGGCACAGGTGACTTGGGGACCCTACTCTCCCACCGTCTTGCCCCTCCTCCCTAAACATAATATTTGATACCTCGGTCAATTATTGGCAACTTTGTCTCCATACCTCTAGCATCACCTGAATTTTGTAAATTATCTATCTATCTATCATCATCATCATCTATCTATTATGTGTGACAAATGCACATATTGTAGGTTTCTAATATGTATTTACTGGGCTATTTTTCTTTTTTCTCCTTTATACAACATGATTTTATCCCAAACCTGATTTTGCCTTTTAACCATAGTTTATTAAAGTGGATTTAAATGAATATGGTATTAGTTATTTTAGTATTGATAACTGCTGGCCAGCTTCTTTTCATAAAATCAAGCTTTATTAGCATTGCCTGCTGAGGTGTTCTGCTCATCTGATTTGTCTTTATGCATTAATTCACGTTATAAAGTTTTTTTTCTTTATGGACTGCTGGTGATTTTAACAATTCTGATCATTTCTTTTGAATTTAAATTGGAACTGTGGATAAATCATGATCTATTACTTCTTGATTATCACCACAGAATCCTCACCTTGACTCTAACTCAAGGAATATATAATAATGAATTATTGTTTGATGGTTAACTATCATTTTGATTAAGTCATTGTCTAGAAGAGACCAAATTTTGCAGAAAACATTTTCTAAGTGCTGTATTTTTTGCATGCTAGAAAGTATACTTCTACACTAGAAGATGTAAATATAATCTTCAAAATGGATGCCTGTATAAGAAACTAGAATCATCATATTGTTTAAATGAAATTCTCTAGTGTTCTGTGAATTTTAAGATTCCAATGCAGTAAACCTGCAAAGTTAAAAGTATTATTTTTATTTTATTTTTATTTTTTAATTTTTATTTATTTATGATAGGAACACAGTGAGAGAGAGAGGCAGAGACACAGGCAGAGGGAGAAGCAGGCTCCATGCACCGGGAGCCCGACGTGGGATTTGATCCCGGATCTCCAGGATGGCGCCCTGGGCCAAAGGCAGGCGCCAAACCACTGCGCCACCCAGGGATCCCAAAAGTATTATTTTTAAAGATTCATTCATTCTTTTGAGGAAGAGAGAGCGCAAGTGGAGGGAGGGGCAGAGAGAGAGGGATAGAATCTCAGGCAGACTCCCCACTGAGCACAGAGCCCAAATGGGGCTTGATCCCACAACCCTGAGATCAGGACCTAAGCTGAAATGAAGAGTTGGATGCTTAACTGACTAGGCCAACCAGGCGCCCCAAAGGTAAAATTATCATTAGAGAGGAATAAAAAACTCTGTGGGATAAGAGGCTTGTTCAAGTGCCCCCCTCTCCCTGTTATTCATAGCCAACTGAAGTCATTGATTATAGCAAAAGCATGAACCTTACCTCTAAGAATAGAGATAAACAAGAGTAGTGACCAAACAAATATCCTGAAGAACTACAATATTCCCTGAGTTTAAATAATATACAGATTAAAGTAAGTTTCCTTCTCTCTACCATAGGAAGAACTCAAAACATGTTATATCTCTCTCACTAATACATCATTGGTATTGAGTCCCTATTATTCCTGCTTCCTCCACTTTCTCTTATATTGCTCTTGCTTAAGAATCTCTTGGAACATCATTATCCTTTTAACAACAAGGTCTCTCTCTCTCTCTTTTTTTAATGAGGCTAAGAAAACTACATGTTTCATTATTGCACAGTTTTTAGATAATTTATTAGTGGGTGGTCAAGTCTTAAATATTAAAAACTATTACCAACATCATATCTTCATATTAACATCATTATGGGCTTTTTGTAAGTAATAATTTTGAGTAATGAAAAAAACCTATAGAAATGTCTTAAGATTTTAAAATTTATTAGACAGTAATTCATGGAATATTGAAAAATGATAGTGGTATAATTACAGAACCATAAATAAGATACTATACCTCTCATTTTTGTTGATTATGAGTTATTATGGAATATTATTATGGGAGAAGAACATCCAATTCATACATTCCCATGTGTAAACACACACATACAATATATTTTCCAATAGATTTATATAATTATTTTTTTGTTACGTGTTTACTTCATTATACGTGTATAATTTTTATTAACAATTGAGCCATGTAGTATACATGATTGCATTTTTAAAGTTTTTGTAATATTAATAATTACCTCATTTTCATTGTTTCATTCTTCATGTATCTCTTGATAATTGGGTCCTAAACTGTCATCAATAGCATATATGCTTCCAATTTGTGAAAATACAAATTGCCTAGCTGGCTCCCTTGGCATTGCTGGGTAACTGAATGGGATACTGTCTAAGCCTGATGCACAGCTCTGTTTCTGGGAGGTCTCTGTATGGAGTTCCCATTCTGTATGGAGTTCCCTGTTATATAGAATTTATATCCTCTGGGGCACTTGGGTGAGTTTGCTTGGGAGCTCTCGCTTTCCTATGCCCCTCCCCCACTCAAGCACATTCTCTCCCTCTCTCCAATAAAAAAATTTAAAAATCTTTTTTTAAAAAAGAATTTACATCTTTCTTCTTTATTTGGTTTCATATTTTAGTGGAACACTTTCTTTAATAAATTCCTGAAAAGAGGCATATTGGGTTTTGGCTATATTAGTTGTCTAAATTGATAGTTCATTGGCAATTTTTTTGAATGTCACATTTAGGATGGAAACTATTTGCCACTCACAATTTTGAAGACAT
This sequence comes from Vulpes vulpes, assembly GCF_048418805.1. Taxonomy (NCBI): domain Eukaryota; kingdom Metazoa; phylum Chordata; class Mammalia; order Carnivora; family Canidae; genus Vulpes; species Vulpes vulpes. The sequence continues at coordinate 100,995,510 of NC_132784.1, read as the reverse complement.
TTGTATACCTGCTGGGTACTAGCAATGCTAACAAGAAACTTGAAATTGTGCTAATTTCTACTCTTTACATGCGGCCTTTTTTCTTTCTTTCCAGAAGCTTTTGGCATATTTCCTTTGTCCTTTGTATTCTTCATTTTTACAATATTTTGCCCTCATGAACACATTTTTTAAACAAAATATTTGGCTGTTATGAATCTTTTTCAATCTGGAAACACTCATCCTTCATTTCTAATATATGTTTATTGTAAATTTTCCTTTTCCTTTTTTCACCTATCCTTTTCTGAAATTGTGATTGCAGGATGGACTTCATGAACTGATCATTGACAATCCTTTTATCTTATCTCATTTGTGTGTGTGTGTGTGTGTGTGTGTGTTTCAATTTCTGATCTTCATATTTGAATTTGTTTCTCTTTGTATGCCATACATTTTTTCTTTCGTGGGTGCAATATTTCTCTCTAAAGACATCAATTGTCCTTCCTTTCCTAAAGATACTGTTTCCTTCATATTCTGTTAACTGGTCTCAATCTTTCTTGATGCAGACTCTTCTCAAATTCTTGGTGACTTACTGTTCGTGGGATCCACCAAATGAGTCAGAATTTCTGTGTATGTTTGTTGCTTTGAAGTGGTGGCTAACAGGCCCTACCTCTTCACTGTGGGACAGTTGGTTGAATTATTTCTTTGGTTTACTCTAAACTTTTAAATATCTTTGTGTTTTTGCTCAGGATGGTCATATCACTCTTTGACAAAAACATTCTATTTTCCTATGTCTAGAACAGGACTGGTTATCACTGTCATGACATCCAGTGAGTGTGAGGGACACATGTCTCTGTCATTTATATATATTTTACCTGCTTTTTTTTCCCTCTCTGAAAGTATACCTCCAAGCTTCGGCCATATGTAAGAGGGACTGTGAGGCCTTGAGATCTAACTATTATTACAACAGACTTTTAGCCACTTCTCTTTCTAGCCCCACATTGATATTATTTCAGAAACACCTGTTATTTTCCATTCTTTACTTATGAATATTTCCAACTCTTCCAAAAACCATTTTGTCTTCATTACTTTGGGTTTGCTATTTGCAGTTACCATATATCCATCTGCCTTTCAGATTTGAAAATTTTGTTTCTGTCATGCTCTCTCACCCTTTCTTTGTCTTTGTGAGATTTCAAACCTAACAATCCTATTTACATTCATTTTACCAGTGTTTGAAAGAACAGAAACACTTACTCTACTTGGTCTTAACTGCTAATCAGAAGTGCTGTTATTGTTTAAAAAAATATGTGTAGATTAACAGGATAGAAGAACATTCCAAACTGACTTATTTATTTTTTATTCACTGAGAGGTCTTTTTATTACTTACCTCTCATTCCATCTTCATATACTTTTTGCAGTAAAAAATTATGCAGATTTATCGACTCTACATGCATTCTTGTTAATATTGTAAAGTTTTACAAATATGTTCTCTTGCTTGGAATAATTCTTTTGAATACTGTTCATAAATTACATGTATTGGCTTTTAGTGTTTTAAGCAAACTCACCATATATCAATACTGAAAATTTTCCATATTCCTGCTAATTTTTATTATATTCTTAAAGGAAAATATGTGTAAGTTTCTTTGAATAGCCTGGCCATTTGAGGAGCATTTATCATGAAAATTATTCTGCCATTGTATCATTTGTTTCCCAAACAATCACAGAGCAACATATGTAATTATACCATTGAATTTTTAAGTGTTCATAAACATTGCCCCAAAGTATTACTAATTAAAGCTTATTTAGCATAATTCAGTGAGATTTGTGGATATGGCTTATTTCCATGTCCAACATTTTACAAGAAAATTGCAACTATAAAGTCCTTTGTATTGTGCTGCACTCATACAGAAGACTTTCCCATACAAGATGCTTTATTCAAGTAGAAAATTGGTATATTCTCAGATAACAATTCACTCTTGATTAAAAGTGGGATTTATTTTATTTGCATTTTTATTTAAGTATTCTATTGTGCCCCTGCTTATTAACTCAGATCATCAAAGTAAAGAGAGGAAAAGACTAGTTCTCTCTGGGTATGGATAAATTTTCTATAGAATAATCTGTAATTTCAAATTAGTTTCATTTTATCCATAATTTCAAATTAGTTTCATTTTATTTTTCTGCAATCCCTGATCTTCCCTGTGAATTCTTTGTGCCAAAACACTACCTGAGCTTTAACTTCCAGCTCAAAAGCTACCACTTACACCTAGATTTCCATGAATAACTCAACAGAAAGTTATCTGTCAATTTGATTACATATGGCACTCTATTTGCATTTATTTCATGGTCTCTGTCACTTAATAATATGCCCTTTAAAAACATAAACCGAAGGGCACTTGAGTGACTTAGTTGGCTAAGCATCTGACTTTGGCTCAGGTCATGATCCTGGGGTCCTGGAATCGAGTCCCATGTTGGGCTCCCTGTTCAGCAGGGAGTCTGCTTCTCCTTCTCCCTTTGCCTCTCCCCCTGTTCATGCCCTCACTCTCTCTTTCTCAAATAAATAAATAAAATACTTTTTCAAAAAAAAGCATAAGCAGTAATACCACATTGGAGGATATTTTATAAATAGCAATACAAAGAAAGAAAGAAATTTTGATACACATAAGTAACTACTTTTGTTAAATATGTTCTGTTCTATAGTAAATTATTTTCTCTAATTGTACCCCTCCCTCGACCTTTTGGATTATGCCACCATTGATTTGTGTTAGTTTCCTTACTACTAAATTATACATTACTATTTTAAACCATCATTCTCATTTTGAACAGAGAGCAGTATAGTCATGTTGAATAGAATAGATAGGTATATTAAGAATAAAGGCATTATGTCTCTATTAGGTAAAAATCTTGTATCCCAAGTGCCTTCTTTCTCTAGAAAAACAGCCACTGGAATTCTTTCCATATCCATTTTTAACTGAAAACTCTCAATTTACTGAGGGTCAATTTGCCAAATCTCATTGCTGTTAAAACTTTTGACCAATTAAATCACCAATGAATTTATTTGTTTCATTATAGTTAATCAGGTTTTATGTTGCTTTTATAACATTATTTTATTTCTTTTATTTTTTTTAAAGATTTTATTTATTCATGAGAGACACAGAGAGGCAGAGACATAGGCAGAGGGAGAAGCAGGCTCCCTATGGGGAGCCTGATGCAGGACACATCCTAGGACTCTGGAATCATGCCCTGAGCCAGAGGCAGACGCTCAATCACTGAGCCATCCAGGTGCCCTATAAGGTTATTTTAATGAATTCAGTAAGTCTGTGGCTAAGCTCCCCTCCCAACATTTATACTTTGTAGACAAAACGGATTTTCACTAAAGGCTCAAAAGTAACAGTGATGGGCTGTTATGGATTGGCTGTTCAGTAAAACATTTAACTTAAAACTGATAGTGATGAGGGAGCATAAGGCTAGCTGAGGACAAAGCACAAGCTCACACTTGGCAACACCCGCCCCCAACTTCTAGGTGGGATATGTATGACCTTCCTCCAGGAAGCTCCCAACTGTCTTAATGTTGAGGACTTCCTAAAGGGAAGCCTTTGACAATGGCAAGGCCTCCAGTATCTTGTATGTAGGTCCTCTTTAGCATATAAAAGTTCTTTAGGGTTCGTTCCCGGGTTTCGGCACCAAAAAAAAAAAAAAAAAAGTTCTTTAGGTATTATGATGGATGAAATAAATCAGTTGGATAAAGACAATTAGCTTATGGTTTCACTCATATGTGGAATATAAGAAATAGTGAAAGGGACAATAAGAGAAATGAGGGAAACTGAGTGAGAAAAAACTAGAGAGGAAGACAAGTCATGAAAGACTCCTAACTCTGGGAAACAAACAAAGGGTTGCAGAAGGGGAGGGAGACGAGGGGTGGGGTAACTGGGTCACAGGCACTAAGGAAGGCAGTTGATGGGATGATCACTGGGTGTTACACTATATGTTGGCAAATAGAATTTAAATAAAATATTTAAAAAGGAAAGAAAGAAAGTTCTTTTGAAAACATTCCTTTTCTTTATCTTGTGGCTCTCCTATTTATTCAAAGACTCATAATCCTGTTCTACCTAATGGCCATGTAGATTCTTCCTTTTTGTGTTTTAATCCTTTCCCCATCAAGGTTACCATAAAAGAAAGATGTACAGATTTTTATTTTAGCAGATATGATTTAAGTCAAATACCTTAGAACATTGAGGAGCATAGAGTAACAATTTCTTTTAAAATTTACAAAATTATAGAAGATTATAGAAAACAATACATAAAATTTCTAAAGCAGTGCACAGGACATCAATTTTTAAAGTCTTATATTTTACTCAAAAGGTTACTTTGTTTACTATGTATATTTTAAAAACTGCATTGAAAATAAATCACCATACAAAAGAATATGAACAGTGGATCTGCAAAACGCTGTGCTGTTCAATTCAATAGTCAGTAGGCAGATGTTATTTAAATATGAATTAATTGATGATATATGCAATAAAAAGTCAGTTCCTGATAGTAGCTACTACCTAAAGGCTACTGGATAGAGCAACTCAGAATATGAACAATACAATCATTAAAGAAATCTCTACTACAAAACACTGATCTAAAGCATACCGTTTTGGGGTTACTATTTGGCTCAGTGGTTGAGCGTCTCTGCCTTTGGCTCAGATTGTGATCCCCAGGGTTTTGGGATTGAGTACCACATGGGGCTCCCCACAGGGAGCCTGCTTCTCCCTCTGCCTATGTCTCTGCCTCTCTGTGTGTGTCTCTCATGAATAAATAAATAAAATGACAAAAATAAAGTATACCATTTTAATTTTAAATTGTTTTTCTTTACCAAAATATTATGGCAAGACAATAATAAATTATTGAAATATTAATGGATATTTGGGAATATTTACCATGTGAATACTTCACATGAGAACTTTCTGAGTTAGCTTATCAATCATAATAACATAATGAAGTGGATATTGATAGAAAAAATGAAGAGATATATTATCATTTAATTACTGATAAGTACATTGATGTACTGAAAATAAATTAATTTCCCTAAATAAAACAAGTTGCACATCTAGGCTTTGAACCCAGAATTTATTGCTTCTGAGTCTTTCAATTTAAAGATTGTTAAACTGCCTCTTTAGCTTAAGGTATCACATTAGATTTGCAGAATTAAGAGAGAACAGATCATGTGGATTGTTTGTTTGCTTGTTCTTCCTTAAGGTGTAAGAATTTAAAGTCCATGAAATAATAAGCCAGGAGATTCAGATAAATTGTGAGAAGGATTTTTGGATATGATACTGTAATTGGCATTGAGATTGTGTTTATTTATAAGTGACCTCCTTCCAAAAGAGACTTAGGATATATATATATATATAATTTTTTAATGTAGTCAAGACCAAATATAGGTTCTTAAAGAGAAGAGTTTGTCAAAAATGGTGAAAATTGTGAGATTTCTTTCCTTGCTACAGTTTCATAAACACTAGTAAAATAAATGCACAAGACTCCTGAGTGAGAGACAAAGGACTGTTTACTCCAAACACTGAGAACTTCATGCTCACATCAATTGCTCTTGTCCCCTAATTTCCAGAGGGGACAGACAAAATCTGTCCTTTGACCAAGAGGGAGGTACTCTTCTTTTTCTAGTCTCTTTGCTCTAGAGACAGGAAATTTAATAATTTTTCTTCTGCCTTCCCACATGAATATTTTAAAAGATAGCTTGGAAAAAAGAAAAAGCTGACACAGAACATGTATTGATGAGTAAGAAACATCAGGGCTAGGAGGGAGAAAATAGGGGGCCATGGTATCAGGCTCACAGAAATCCAAAAAATGCTGAGGTGTAAGGAAACCAGACATAAGGGAACAGATCAGACCACTCTGCCCTAGGTATGCATGGGCAGGGACAGTGTCTTTTTTATGATAGTCATCTGTGACCAACAAAGAATAAACAGACCCCAATGAAGTAAGTCATTAAAGATGTTATCACCAGTCCTTACTCAAACCAGGACTTCACAAGAATGATAAGGCCACAAGCTCCCTGGTCAGTTGTTAATAAAAGACTGTCAGTGGAGACCCACGATGACAATTCTGTCCAGATCACTCCCACTCCGAGAACTTTTTCTGTACCCTTGCTTAATAAGCTTCCATCACTTTATGCTCTACTCACTTTCCTTTGTCTGCAAGATTCATTCTTCAACTCTGTGAGACAAGAACGTAACTCTCCCACTTCATTGAACAACTTATAGTGTTCTTCCAAGTAATTAAAATCCATAATTTCTTAGTGTTATGCCTTAAATTTGAAGTCTGCTTAATAATTTTTATTTACTTTGTTTTAAAGGGTTTGTTGTACTTTGATTTATCCCATCTTTTAAATCATAAACAAAACGATTTGGATTGTACCCAAATCTTGTTTTAACAGAGTATCTTTATTGTCTTTGTGAGGATTTTCATAGGGTTTAGTTAACATTTTGGAGGGAGAAAAGAATATTAACAGTAAAAAAAAATTTAAATTCAAAAAAATTCCTCTATGGTGTTTTGTCTTATAAATTAATATTCTGAAAAAAATAATAAAAAAATAAATTTATATTCTGGCTTCCTGATGTTGAAGAGGAAGATCTTTCTCTGCCCTATAGACCTTCCAGCTGGACTTCAAGTCAAATTGACATGAGACAGATTGATGGGAGAAAGATAAAATTTAATAGGTGTAGGTATGGGTAATCCACACAGATATGAAATTCTAAAGACAATGAAGCAACAGGAGTTTACAGGAGCTACAAGTGATGGGTAGGGACCTGAGATATAAAGGGGAGAAAATGCATTAGCAAGAAGGTGAAAGGGTTGTTTGGGGAAAACAAACGTTCTATTATGCAGATAAGTTCATTAGGTAAAGAGTGGTTTCTGTTAATAGTTCTCTTCCTGTTTCTGGCTCTCCTTTCCAGTGTAAATCTAGACACTTAAGGGGGAAGTCAGGAGCCTCTCCTGCATCTGCTGGGTTTTCATTACTTTTAACTGGAAATATTATTTATGCCAAAGTGGCACATTTTGGGGCAGCCTATCCTTAGCCCATACACTGATATACATAAGTTATCCATTTACGACAACTAATAAAATATTCTGGCAAAATACAACAGCAGCTGTCATATTAACACACAAAATTAAAACTCTCTATGTAACACATTACAATGCCTGAAATTAGAATTTCCAATTTCTCAGACGGTACTATAATTTCTTGTTTTCTTTTTGTATATGCAAACCATCTCCACATGATAAGATGATAAGATTTGGAATTAATCCAACTGAGTAAAGAGAGGAAATTCATATTTAAGACTCGTTTAAGTTATCATTCATCATTGTCTTACAGCACATTTAACATGACTTTATTCCTTTCTAATTCCATTTAATTAACAATATTTGCAAGTACAACATTTCAAGATCCAAGTGTACAGGAAAAAAGAACTCTATACCCAAAATAGATTCATCAAAATTTCCATTCTAAAATTCATCTAGTTGCCTTTTGCACATATCTATTGGCTCAGAGCCTTTTCTAGCAAGAATCACAATTACTTTATAATCCAATAGCCAGCAGGGATTTTGTCAGTAGACATATTAACTATGCACAGAAGTCTCAATTCAGCAGCCTAGGACAGAGGTGCAATAATTTTTGTACAGAGTCTATCATATAATACACATAAAACTATGTACATCATAGGCAAGTAGCTCTAAAAGAAATTATAATAAAGAAAGAAAAAAGAAATGCACTAGAAAATGGCTAAATCCTCAAAGCATGTACTCTCAGGGCAACCAGACACACACAGGTCATTAGGGTCTGATGATAAAACTGCTAAAACCAAGTTCAATAACCCAAGTTTGTAATGATGTCCTTGAATATTGACATTAAAAGATGCAGAGACAGAATATATAAATAAACCTAAAGCACAATTTATGTGATGAAAGTTTTCACGGGTATCATCACCTCAGGCAATCCTTACAATCATCCTCTTCATGTAGGTATTATAATACTTTCATTTTAGAGAAGAGGAAATGGAAACACTAGTGAAATGATTTAGCCTCCACCACTTGTTAGCTGCCACAACTTGCAAAGGGTTAAATCTGTTAGTTTCTATTTTCTCATCTGTAGTTGGAGATGATAATATAATTAAATCCATAGAATTTTCTGGGAGATCTAAATTGTTTTAAAAAATATGTATGGTACCGGGGTGCCTGAGTGGCTCAGTCTCTTAAGTGTTTGCCTTCAGCCCAGGGAATGATCTCAGGGTCCTGGGATTGAGCCACATGTCAGTCTCCCTGCTCGGTGTGGAGTCTGCTTGGGATTCACCCTCTTCCTCTACTCCTCCCTCTTGCTCATGGTCTCTCATTCTTTCTCTCAAATAAATAAAATCTTTTTAAAAAATCTACATGGGGACACCTGGGTGGCTCAGCAGTTGAGCATCTGCCTTCAGCCCAGGGCATGATTCTGGAGTCCCGGGATGGAGTCCCACATCAGGCTCCCTGCATGGAGACTGCTTCTCCCTCAGCCTGTGTCTCTGCCTCTCATGAATAAATAAATAAAATCTTTAAAAAAATGTGTATAGACTTAAGAGACAGCCTTTTATATAAAAGTGTTCAATAATTGTTACTATTTGTTTTTCTTACACTACTGCTCTTGTTATTTTTTGCCATCATTGTTATTCTATGATAGATTAAGCAAATGTAAGAAAATTCAGTCACATTTTTGTGAAAACAAAACAAAACAAAAAGGTAACCAAGACCAAAGTTTATATTTTTTTGAAGTTAGGATTTTTTTTTTCAAACATTGGTGGTCATAAGTTTCACAAGCTTCTCCTTCCACCCCAGCAATTGTAGGTATTTGTCTCTCTCTTTTTCTTTCCTTTTTTTTTTTAGCTTCAGCAAAACTGAGAGGAATACACAAAGATTTTCCATATACCGTTACTCCTACACATGCATAATCTCCCCCATAATCAACAGTCCCTATCAGAGTGGTACATTTGCTACAACTAATGAACCTACATTGACACATTATTATCACTCAGAGTTGATAGTTTAAATTAGGGATCACCCTTGGTGTGCACATTCTATGGATTTGGAAGTGTATAATGATATGTGTCCATCCTTATAATATCACACAGAATAGTTTTACTGCTCTAAAAATCTGCTGTATTTTGCCTATCATCTCTTATCCCTGTTCTCACAGCCTCTGGCAGCCACTGATCTTTTTATTGTACCCATAAGTTGGCCTTTAAAAAAATGTCCTAGAGTTGGAATCATATGGAAAGTAATCTTTTGAGTACTGGCTTCTTTCACTTAGTAACATGTATTTCAGTTTTCTTCCAAGTTCTGTTGCTATTGTTTTGGTTTTGTTTGTTTGTTTCCATGGCTTGATGGCTTATTTCCTTTTAGCACTGAATAATATTTCATTGTCTAGAAGCACCGTATTTATTTCTCCATTCACTTACTGAATGTGATCCTGGTTGCATCTACAAAGCTGCTATATGTATTTTATCAGGTATACCTTTTGCTAATACTTTCTCTCCTTCTGTATCTTGTCTTCTTGTTCTCTTGCCTGTGTCTTTTGCAGAGAAGAAATGGTTAACTGTAATGAAGTTCAGCTTGTCAACTCTTTTTCCATGGCTTGTGCTTTTGGTGCTGTATCTACAAAAATCCTCACTTAACCAAGGTCATGGTGAATATGGAAAGGATGGGACTTTAGGTAGGTAGGGAAAGGATAGGGACCCCAACTAGGCTCTGAGGATATTTCAGGTATGCAGATGCTGAGGCATAACAAAGACAGATCAGGAATAAAGTCTAAGACCACCCTATCGCAGTCACTAGGGTTGAAATGTTTTTGTAATAATTATGTTCTGGGGGGGAGGGCAATAAACCTCTTTCAGGCCACAAAAAAAAAAAAAATTATGTTCTAACCACAGAAAATAAACATAACCACAAAAACTATTCAGGCCTCAAAGGAAAAGTTCACTATAAAGATTAATAAGACCCAGCAATGCATATCTATAGATCATAGATGTCACAGATACAAAAACTTTCACACAATGTATAAATGTCATGTCTAATTCCAGGCCACTGACATAACCACCAGCAAGTTTCCTGGTAAGTTCTAATAAAAAGCCAGAGATGAAAAGTCCTCAGTGGCAGCACAGTCAAGACCCCTCTCACTCCTGAGATTTTCTGTATCTTTGTTTAATAAAATATTATTGCTTTGCTCATTCTTCTTTGTCCATGAGATTCATTCTTCGACTTCATGAGACAAGAACCTCACTCTCCTGCTTCAATAGTTATCGATATTTTTCCTTATTATCTTCTAGGAGTTATATAGTTTTGCAACTTTACATCTAGATCTGCATCCAGTTAATTTTTGAGTTAATTTTTGAGTAAAGATGTTTGTGTCTAGTATTTTTGTTTTGTTTGTTTCCTTGTTTGTTTTGTCTTGTAGTTGTTCAATTGTTCCATCACTGTTTGTGGAAAAGAATATATTTTAATCCATTGTATTGCCTTTGTTCCCTTGTAAAATCACTTGACTATATTTATATAGGTCTATATCTGTGCTTTCTATTATGTTCTATTGATATATCAATAGAACATAATAAAGATCTTTATCCATTCTTATCCTATCACAAAGAAGCATTGTAGCAAATGTTGACATCAAATACTGTCATTCCTCCAACTTTGTTACTATTTAATATTATGTGTGCTATTCTGTGTCTTTGGCCTCTATAATCTTTGGAATTAGTTCGTTTTGTGATCCACTGTATAATGTGCTAGGATTTTTTTGAGATTGTACTGATTCTATAGATCAAGATGAACTAACATCTGGACAATATTGAGTCTTTCTATCCATGAACATGGGCTATCTCTCTATTTGTTTTGTTCTTCTTTGATTTTGTTAGCATTTTCCTCATATAGATCTTATACATATTTTGTAGATTTATACTTAAATATTTAATTATTGTGGTTGCTAATGTAAATAGTATTGTGTCTTTATTTTCAAATTTCGTTTGTTCAAAACTGGTATGTTCAGAAGTGTAACTTCTTGCAACCTTGTTATAATTATTTATTTCTCCTTTATTTTCCCCTATTGTTTTGGATTTTTTCAGATGATCATGTATGTCATCTATGAACAAAGATTTTTTTGTGTGTCTTCCCTTCTAATCTATATATACACTTTTCTTTTTTCTTTGTCTTATCTCATTGCCTTAACTAAGATTTCCAGGATGATGTTGGAAAGGAGTGATGAGCAGGGTAATATTGCCCTGTTCTTGATCTTAGTAGAAAAGCTTTGTGTTTCTCACCATTAAGTATAATGTTAGTTGTGAGTTTTTTGTTTTGTTTTGTTATAGATATTCTTTATTCAATTGATGAGTTCTTTATTTCTAGTTTACTGAGAGTTTCATTATGAAGGAAGTATTGGATTGTGCCAAATGCTTTTTCTGCATTTTTTGAAATAATCTGTGTTCTTTTTTTCTTTCTTTTGTAGCCTGTTAATATGATGAATTACAATTGATATTTGAGTGTTGAACCAGGCTTGCATGCCCAAGATAAGTCCCACTTGGTGATGGTTTATAATTCTTTTGATACAACACACAACATGCTTTTTATAATACTGGAAAATTATTCAATATACTTAAAAACTTATATCATGAATAAGTAAAAAACTGATTTGTTAGTGGTTTTGTACAGATAAAAATGAGTTGCTTCTGGTTTTTGTCCATAATTTTGTTATATTTTCTTTTTCTCTATTTTTGAGTAACAACTACTTTGAAAGAAAATGAGTTAAAGCTTGTAAAGAAGGGCACCTGGGTGGCTCAGTTGGTTAAGTTTCTGCCTTCAGCTCAGGTCATGATCCTGGGTGGTCCTGGGATTGAGCCTTATGTTTGCTCCCTGCTCAGTGGGGAGTTTGCCTCTCTCTTTCCCTCTACTCCTCTTCTCAGCTCATGCTCTCCCTCTCTCTTCTCTCTGTCTCTGTCTCTTAAATAATAATGAAATCTTTAGAAAAATAAAAATAAAACATAAAGAAACTGCACCAGAATGAGGAACTGAAAGTGCTCCTTTCAATGACCATATATATTAAGTTACATGGATGCTGTCATTTTCAACTTTTATGATCATATGCTATTACTTTTTAAAAACTCCAGTACAAAATATTGTACTATTCAATATGTACTACAAAATATTGTAATATTCATAAAGCAAAAGAGGTAAAATGTTATATAAATAAAATATAATAAATTCAGTACAGATTATGAACATAGAAAAATTCACTAAATTAACTCCCCACAAAAGAACCCCAAATCAGAGGAAACTGGCAGTGCAACTCTCCATTAACTACTCTTTCAATAAATTGCAGATATGAAAAAAATAGTATGAATCAGAAATTAAAAAACCAATATAAAAAAATAATACTAGCAATGGAAATGTGTAAAACAAACTCAAACTCAGAATGAAACTCAGAAAATACTTTGAAGGAAAATATAAAATAATCTTAACAACTCACAAAATTGCAACAAGCCCAAAGGAGTAAAACTGCAGCCATGTATATACCAGGAAGAAATGACAAATAAAGTGAAATAGAAAAATAAAGCAAAAATCTTAAAGGTACAAAGTGAAATAGAGTGAAAAAAATGTTTTGAACTTACAAAAATAGACTATCATTAAGTGATAGTTATTGAGCAGCTTATAGCCAGCTCTATCTTAAAATATAGCACAATACACTAAAGAAATTCAGAAAAGGTCCACTGTTATCCAGTAGTGTGAGCACAATTAGCAGTCCTTTGCTATTTACATACTTTGCACAAAATGTTTTTAAATGGTATTTCTAAAAAAATATACAGTTTGCCCTTTTGTAATATATTTTCTTTGTAATGATGTTTTCTTATGTGAGGTTTTGAACACATTTTCCATATAGTAGAAATCATTATTTCAAATGCATTATATTTTAAACTACCATGTTACATATTTTAATGAGGCATCTATTTAAATTTTTTTTTAATTTTTTTTTATTTATGATAGTCACAGAGAGAGAGAGAGAGAGGCAGAGACATAGGCAGAGGGAGAAGCAGGCTCCATGCACCGGGAGCCTGATGTGGGATTCGATCCCGGGTCTCCAGGATCGCGCCCCGGGCCAAAGGCAAGCGCCGAACCACTGCGCCACCCAGGGATCCCATGAGGCATCTATTTGAATATAATTTAATTGACTATGGTAGATCTAGCAATGTTTCTTAAAACAGTAGAAAAATGATATTATTAAACAATAGATATCCCATATAGCAGTGGTGACAGAAATATAGTAATGGGGCCATTAATAGTAAATACTTATTATAATTGTTTAGAAACATTTTACTTATACAAAATTCAGATAACTAAATATATTCTAGGAAAATATATAATTCTTTAATATATTTTCAATTAGATGCATATCCTAGAATTTCTTCTCTAATACTTCACTTCCCTATTGAACAGATCAGAACTGGACCACTGAAGAAAAGTATCTATGTCCAGTGCATAGTCTTCCTTTTAATTACATGAAGATATTAATTAGATGTTTGAAAGTGAATGTTAACCTACCTTGAAAAGTGCCAATTTTAATAAAAGCTCTGAAAAATATCCACAGAAAGGTAGAAAAAAAAGAATTATAATTCTTATACTTTCTTTCCCTTGAGTTTCTCAGCAATAGTATAAATTCCAGCAAAAAAAAAAAAAAAAAAAAAAAGTATTTTACCATGATATCAGACTAAACCTTAGAATGACTATGGAATAGCTAAACCATGTAATTATCTATTTAAAAGTCTAATTATAGTAGTTTAAGAATTTTATTTTCCTTTCTTCTTTTATAAATCAATATCTTAATAGTACTCATTGTCAATTGAAAATAAATAAAATTTTAACACAGTATTTTGACCACTGGAGAAACCACTCAATATTAAAACTGTGAAATCAATGTATTTTTCTTTTTTTAAAGAAAGATTTTTATGTTTTTTTTTTAATTTTGACCTAAATATTATAAGCAAAAGTGTTCTGTTTCAGATATTTTGAAAGATTGATGTTATACATACACATTTTTCCACAGAACTAATCCTAAACTACTTGCCAATTGTAAGAGTTATTTAGGCATTTTCATAGTGAAATCTTTAAATGATTGCATATAATGTATTTAAATGAGTGATCTATTAGAAAAACAAATTACTGCTATGTAGACTTATCATTTTACCCCCAAATAGTAGAAAAATGTAGAAATTGTTAACTCTTCAATATAGCGTTGGTATCAGTAATACTTCCTTTTATTCCCTTATTTTTATATTTTTTTCCATTAAATCCTCCAGTCCTCCACTATAACGTTTTCGAGCAGAATTCCTTATAAGCAACTCACAAGGGGATGCCAGTTTGCCTCAGCAAAGAAATATCTTTGAAAATAGTTAAAAACAGGAACTCTTTATGAAGTAACTTTTATATGTCAAGGGCGGGACTAGTTTTAGGTTTTCCCATTAATCATTAAGCTAACTACTATTGCTTCTATTTCGCAGATAAGGAAATTGAGACTTGGGAGATTTTTATTTAACATGCCTTAGTGAGTAACATACTTTGACATTCAAAATTTGGGTGAATCTTCAGAGATGATTCTTTTTTTATTTTTAAGATTTTATTTATCAAAAAAAAAAAGAGAGAGAGAGAGAGAAAGATTTTATTTATCCATTAGAGACAGAAACAGAGAGAGAGACAGGCAGAGAGAAGCAGACTCCACACAGGGAGCCTGACGTGGGACTCAATCCCGGGTCCGCAGGATCACGCCCCGGCTGAAGGTGGCGCTGAACCACTAAGCTTCCGGGGCGGCCTTTCAGAGATGATTCTTAATCACTTTACTAAACTGACTCTTCAAAAGCCACTAGGTTGCTGTCAGATATTTGACATTATGCTGAAAGGCTTTGGTCTGACTTGGATTCTATCTTTAAGGCCATTGGGGACCTTTGAGTGAATTGTTATTTTGATGTTCCAACATCTTTGACTGACTTCGTTACCTAGCAGTGAGAAATTTAATAAATATATGAAATTACTACATATAGATTAATCAGGCATGCATTAAAATCACAACTTTATAGGGGCACTTGTGTGGCTTAGGCAGTTGAGCATCAGCTTTTGTCTCAAGTCATGATCTCAGTGTCTTGGGATTAAGCCCCACTTTGGGATCCCTGAACAGCAGGGAGTCTGCTTCTCCCTCTCCTTCTGCTTTCTCCCTCCACCTTTCATGCTTTCTTACTCTCATAAATAAATAAATAAATAAATAAATAAATAAATATCTTTAAAATTGCAATCTTATGAGAATGGTTGAATGAAAGCCATGCTGCTTACCTTGCAGAACTGCCTTTGATTTCAAAGCTGTGATTTAGGAGAGTATCAGGGATGGTTTTGCACTCGGTGGACATTTTTAAGACTCCCAGTGGTTTCCTTCTGATTATGTAAATTAGTATTCATGGAGGTCATTTCCCATAGGAAGTATCATTATATGTACCTGAAATGACTAGCTTCAAATCAGAGCAGATACTAGAGATCAGTTGTTCTCCAGAATAAGAAAAACAGGAATGACACACTCCAGAGCATTCAACTGTCAGTTCAGATATGCCACTCATTGCTGAAATGATGTAGATTCACACCAGTGTACTGTGTGGGGAGTCAAATAATAATTAGGGCAAGAATAAAACAGCATTTAATCACTGGCTACCTCCTGTGTATCAGGCAGTGTGCCAAGTGCTCTTTACATGCATTATCTTTAATCTGTTCAATAATCCTTTACTGTAGGGATTATTATCCCTAGTTTATAGAAGAATAACAGAGGCTTAGAGAGATTAAGTGATTTTTCTCAAGGACTGCAGATCTAGTAAATTGTATATTTGGAATCAGAGCTCCAGGATGTTTGTCTCTGATGCCCACAAATAAAGGGATTATGTTATAAATGTATGACATTAACAAGTATCAGAAAGAAAGAATTTTAGTCACAACATATTCCATCATGTGGCATACAACTGTTTAATTATTCACCTACTAGTGAAAAACAATACTGGGTTAGGTCAAGGTGCATCAGCCTGATGAATTTCTTACAGAATGAGTGAAAGAATCTTTAGATCCATCTTTTTGCACTTTTGCTTTGTATGTGCTCACCGTTTACATACTCAACTAACCTCTCTTTTGGTGCAATCTTTTTCTTTTTTTCTGGCATTCTGAGTGGTCATATCTAGGCCAATGTCCTATCTTACACATTTGAGTCTCTAGCTCAGGCTCAATTTCTAAACCATCATTCGAGAACCAAATTGAAAAAAGTGGATAGCCACCCATGGAAGTATTGTGATGCTTACAACCTTTTTTTTTTTTTTTACACTTATTTTATTAACCATTTCTTTCATACTTGCTATCAAACCTCTTGAAGAAAGATATTTCTCTCTGCCTGTTGCCTTGTAAAAGGCCTGCTATGCTTGCTATATTAAAAGAAGACAAATAATTAATTCAATAATTCTGTGTAATGTTAATTATCTATTTTCACGATGAGCTCTACATGTGGAAGGAACTAAGCACTCAAGATTGTGATCATCACCAACTTACTGTTTCCAAAGAGTATTGTGCAACTGAAGGGTGTATTGTGTGTGTATGCTTGGAGTGGGGAATAGGGTATAGAATTATTTCAAAGAAGCTTCCACATACTTAGGCAATGAATGGCATAAAATCTCTGAAAAGTACTAGGTTACAGCAATATAATTGAAGATATGCAATCTACATTGTTAGAATTATGTGCTTTTTAGAAGAAGCCAAATGTTTTCTGAAGATATTACATGAAAAAAAAAAAGTAGAGTACAGGTAGAGCTCTGTTCTTTTAAGAGTCAGGGATTTCTATAATTCACACACACAAAAAAACTATTCTTTTGCCAAAACTTTAGAATGTGTATCTACTTATGTTATATGTTTGATTAATTACAATGATTTTGGTTCCAAAATTTAAAGGTAGCTGAAATTTTGCTGGACTAATGTCCAAACTGATTATGTCCACGTTTTCAATAAATAACAAAACAGACGGAAGAAAAGTGTTAAAGTTAACTGGACTTTCCTTCCCATTATCTTTCAAGTTAAAAATCTTTAATACAGAGCAGCCCGGGTGGCTCAGCAGTTTAGCACTGCCTTCGGCCCAGGGCGTGATCCTGGAGACCTGGGATCAAGTCCCACATTGGGCTTCTTGCATGGAGCCTGCTTCTCCCTCTGCCTGTGTCTCTGACTCTCTCTCTCTCTCTGTCTTTTATGAATAAATAAAAAAAAAATCTTTAATCCAGAATCATTACTTCTCCTAGATTTTTCTATTATTTTAGGGAGCTCTGCTTTACATATGTTTTGAGTGATAAAATATGTTTATAGTGATATTAGCCCAACAAAATAAATTTGATACAAGATGACAAAAATGAAACTGTGTTTTCAGATTTTGGAATATAAATTTAATAAATATATTTTGAGCTCCAACTGTGAAATTTGGTATTTTTCTGAGCAAGTAATAGCAAAATGGCCAAAATGCTCTCCTCTTATGGAGATTATATTTTTGTGTGAAACAAAATATACAAAAACAAATACATAAGAAAAGTTTATATATATATATATTATTATATACATTATTTGTTTATTCATGAGAGACACAGAGAGGCAGAGACCTGGGCAGAGAGAGAAGCAGGCTCCCCATGGAAAGTCCGATGTGGGACCCAATCCAAGGACCCTGAGACCACGACCTGAGCCAAGGGAAGATATTCAACCACTAGCCATACCGGTGCCCAGTTTATAATTTTTATGTGATGTTTAGTGCTATGGAAACAAATGCAAAGAAGAGATCTAGGGAATGTTGGTGTGGCCATTTAAGATTATTTATTTATTTATTTGAGAGAGAACAAGAGAGATCAGGGAGTGAGAAGGAGAATAAACTTTAGATGACCTAGACATCTTTCCATGAGAGCAAAACTTTAAAATATGTTTTAAAATGTTGGAGGATAATTTTATATGAGGTTAAGGAAGAAAAAGCATGAACAGCACAAACAAAAGAAAGTTTGATATCTTATATAGGGCAAAGGAATATTAGAGAAAAAAGCAAACTCCGGACTGGAATAGAATTGTTTTCTAAACATTTATGAAACACTTAGCCATTGTCAGCACTGTATTAAGACTTCCTGCATATCAATAAATAAAAGGTAAAAACGTTTACAAAGGACATAAAAGGCTATTTATGGAAGAGGAAATCTGAACCCTCAATAACCATAAGTAAATATTTATAATTTTAAAATGGAAAATGCCAGTGAAAGGATTCAAGTAAAGATTTAACATTTATGAAAATGGCATGTACTTTTATGAAAGCACATATAGATGTTGATATTGTAGAAATGTAGACACAAAGAATACACATCTACTGCAGAGTTATGTGTAGGTATCCTAAAGAAACATATATATATATACACATATATATGGAATTTATATTTCTGGAATTTATATATATAAATTATAGATATAAATATATCATATATATACATATATAAGATATATATGTATGTATATATGTATATATATAAGAATTATGGTTGTAGCCTGAAACAGTTGAAATAAATAAATTGATGGCACCAATTATAAAACTCCAAACTTGGCAAATTACTTACTTCAGAAAAAAGCACAGATTTGAAAAGACTATATTTTTAGGCCTACATGATAAATGATTGAGATACCACTGAAGAGCAAGATTTCTGTCCTAAATGGAAGGCATTAAAGGGGTGAATTTTGGTAAGCCCCACTGTGAGCAATAAATGCAAAATGTAAAAGGATTGCAGGAGAAGAACTAAAAGCACAGAACTAAAAGAAAATTAGAAATTATTGTCCAGGGATAAAAGTTAAGAGAACTTTGCAAACTACTGTAACCTTTGCAGCTTTCCCATGTGTGTTATTTTTTCTATTCCTTGTCTTTATCTTAGTACTGATTTATAGAATATACTTGTATTAAGGATTATGTTAGCTAAGGGAAGAGGGGTTTTATGTATGCAACAGAACACTATGGTTTTATGTATGCAACAGTACACTATGGTTCAAACACTATTAGTGTTTGGGACTCCTTTTTATTTCTGTTTACACTCTCTAGTTAAAATATTTTACAGTAAGGCTGTGTTTTTAAAGTTCTTACCTTTTATGTGATTGATGCCTTACAAAGGCCTTCTAAAGTCCTCCACACCAGTGGTATAAAATCTATGGAAAATGAGTTGCATTTTATGCAAATTGGAATTATGAAAAATTTAAATCGTGTTTAACAAGCACTAATAAACACTTTATTTGCAATTTAGAAATAATGTGATGATCTTGAGAATTATAAATTATTGTACATTTCAAAGGTGGGAAGCCAAATGAGATGTAAATCATGTTTACACAATTATCCCATGGCAGTGAAGATTCAACTGGCAAAGAGAAATAGCTGCCATTATTTATCAGAATGTTTTAAACCCTCACTATGTTCATGTGTATCAGAACTTCTCTCAGAATTGATGGTGACAAGTGTGCTGTCATTTTAATCTTCACTGTTACCATAATCAGTTGATTAACTTGTTATTAAGAAAAGGTATTTATTCTCATGCTGGAAATGTGCTAAACTCAGTACATTTGCTGCAGAGTTTAGAAGTGAAATGCCAAGAGTAGGTCAGACAACTGATATGCTACATTATGCGATTAATTTAGGAATAAAATATGAAAAATATTACAAAGAAAGATGGAAAAAAAAAGAGCCATGCTAAACTGACATAAGTTTAAACATGTAACTTTCTGTTTTTAACATCATAATGACTAGGAAAAGAATATAAAACTAATTCATTTTTAATTACTTGGAAATATAATTATGTGAGTTTTTAAATAATGAGGATATCCTGAACTAGATAATTATCTTGATATATTTTAAAATAACTTAGTTAATACAAATATCTTATTTGACACATTTTTTTTCAAAGTGAAAGTAGTATTCAAATTATCAAAAACAGTGTGGGCATGTAATTTCAAGTAGGCATTTAATTCTGCTTGCTGTTTACTTCTTCCTTTTTCCTTCTTTTTTCTTTTTGCCTCTTTCTTTCCCTTTTCTCCTTTTCAATCCATAATGCTTCCAGTTTTTAAGTTACTATAGATTTTTGAACAAGCTCTCTATCCTTCTGCAAAAAAAAAAAAAAAAAAAAAAAAAAAAATCCTAGGGATTAAACCCACTCTAAATTGTTGTGTGTAATTACTGAAAATAAACGAGAGTCCTAGGCTGAAATAGAGAAATCTTTATAGGAAACTAGAGATCTTTCAGAGTATGCGAGGAATTTATTACAACTGGTTGGTTCCCCAAGGATGGTTTCCCCATTAACTTACAGATTTCTGAATTTACAAAAAAAAAAAAAAAAACACTTTGTATTTGTCTTTGTGGCTCATAATCACAAATTCTAAATACACTGCTTTTTATTATTTTGAATCCTGGATCTCAACCTAGTGTCATATGTGCAAGACAAGTATCTCATGATTCATCAGTGATTACTTGAAATTGTTGTGTGACATATTATGCCATAGCACATAGCTACTCTTAACTATTAATCATAACTAGAAATCTAGCTAGGCATCCACTGCCCCCTTTTCATATCTATGTTCTTTAAGTAATAGTTTTACATAAAATATGATGTAAAATATAGTTAATCTAGGATTTTTTTCCTGTATTATAATTTAGCTATTCCTTTACATAAGAGAAATTTTACTCTTGTCCTCAAGGAACAGATCCTATTTCCCTCCCCATATTTTGCTTTTTAACCTGTGAAAACTATTCCTGAAAATAGTCTTTTAGATTAGTCCCAGTATGTAGGTTTCATTTACCCTCCTTATTTATGCTTCATGTTTTATTTATTTTTCTAATTAGAAACTCAGCCAGGTTCAAATGCTGAAAGCAGAAAACAGGCTGAAGGGACCCACATTTTGTCTTTTGGAGTCTTAGGTGT
Organism: Vulpes vulpes; assembly: GCF_048418805.1. Taxonomy (NCBI): domain Eukaryota; kingdom Metazoa; phylum Chordata; class Mammalia; order Carnivora; family Canidae; genus Vulpes; species Vulpes vulpes. The sequence continues at coordinate 100,974,487 of NC_132784.1, read as the reverse complement.
GCATAATCAATGCCCCTTGTAGAAATGCACAACATGAGCTAATTTTTATAAAACTGGAACAAGCCTCTCATATAATTTTTATAATACCATAAAACCTAATGTTATGTTAAATTATTTTTTATATTCTACAAGGACATTAGGAGGAGACACAGTAGTGAAAGGTACAGTCTTTTCAGTGTTCTTTGCATTTCATTCTACAATGGATTTTCCAACTTTACTTCCAGCTAATTACAAAAATTTAAATTATCCCAACAAATGATATTTTAAATATTTTAACATATGTGATTTATCATTTTAAAAATTATTTCCAGCCATGTACATTTTATTCATTTATTTTTTTAAATCTAGGTACATTTTAGAATTGACACATTTTCTATATAAAAACCTGTGTATTGGCAACCAAAAATGTTGCATTTGTTTATAAATGAAAGTGTTCAATTACTACTTTCCATTTCCAGCCTCTTAAATATTAATCAGTTCTTTATTACATGGAAGGGATTTCAAAAATAAACCACAACTTTATCCTCCTTGTGTATTTTACTTTATTTTAAATTAGAATAAATTTTAGGGTGTATCAAAACATAACAGTTGTAATAATAGCAATTTCAAACTGAACAAGTAAATTTACAATGTCATTTCTTAAGACACTAAATTATTTGTTCTGTAGAACACATAACAAAATAAGACCAAAAATTAAAATAATACTTACAGCAGCTACTATTTTAGCTTGAAGTTTCGAGAAATTGTGTGGTTTATTTAAGGTCATAGAGATATTAAGAATCAAATTTATGAAACTAATTTAGATGTCTTGAACCATCTTGTATTTTTTCCCACCAAAACATTCTGTTAGATACCAAAATGTGTACTTCTGTTCTTATATTCCTATTTAACTGGCATTCTGGAAAACCCTTATTGTTATCAGAACCTCTTTATCTCTCTTAGTTGTTATTCTGGACCCTTATATAGAAATACAACAATCATTGTCTTTATCTGCATTTCTACTTTCTACATCTAAATTGTATCAAATTTTATTTTAAATTGCCTCATGGATTTTACATTCCTTTTTATTGTTGGTATGCTTATCCTGGTCTAGGCAGTTTATCAGCTAATTACTGAGTTATTTAAATGGTTTAATTTCTGCTCACATTTTCTTTGGTCTCAATTCCAGTGGTGTTGTAACTGAACTAGGTGAGTTCACTCCATGGGGAGTTACAGGTAGAAACTACACCAGGTAGACTTGTCACACAAAGGAAACTTGATTTGCATCACATAAGGACATCATAGAGAATAACTTCCAAAGCTGTGACTTCCTGAGTGGGAGTGAGTGGGTTTCTTTTTCTTTTTCTTTCTTTCTTTCTTTCTTTCTTTCTTTCTTTCTTTCTTTCTTTCTTTCTTTCTTTCTTTCTTTCTTTTTTTGAGAGAGGAGAGGGAGCACAAGAGAGGGGAGGAGCATAGGGAGAGGGAGAGGTAGAGGGAGAAAACCTCAAGCAGGCTCCTTGCTGAGCATGAGCCCAGTGCAGGGCTCATCCCAGGACCCCAAAATCATGACCTGATCTGAAATCAAAAGTCCGATGCATAAAGAATTGAGCCACCCAGGTGCCCTGTTTCATTTCTTCAAGGCTAGGATGAATATTCAAAAAGGGAGTTTTGTCCTTGCCTATAAAGGTGGACATAAGGTTATGCCAACATAGAAAACATTCTCATATGTGCATTTTATATTATGATAATGAAGCTTGTGCTCCGACCAGAGTGAAGACTTTGATATTATAAGGAAGCAGAGGTAACTGTCAGACAAGGGGAAGGGGGCTATGGGCGTGCTCCAAGAGCTGGTATAAACTTGGGCTATTTATTTCAGGTTAGGAGTAGGGTCTTGCTTACTTTTGAAACAGCAGTGGGAGTTTTACCACTGATTTATTGCCTGCAGTATGGTTAGGCTATATCCTGGCCTGATACCCTGAGACTATTAGTTTTTGCATTCCCTTTGTTTCCTTAAAATTCTTAGCTACTGAGGTTTTTACATTTCTTTGTAATTCTGACACTCCCTAGGAAGTTGTAGGAGAAATGTGCTAGGGCAAAAACCAGTAAGGAATAGATCATGGAAAAATAGATGGGGGCCTAAAATGACTTCTTTCTGGGGACCCCTTACACTTTCTGCTTGCAGTTAGTGTACAGTTATTGCTGCAAGACCACTGTCACTCTGTCACTACATTGACCAAGACCCTATAAATGTTTTTGTTGCCTAAACAATCACAATAGGAGCCCATACTGTTTATCCAACTCTCAATCTTATTTTATTTTATTTTAATTTAATTTAATTTTATTTTATTTTTTAATCTAATTTTATTTTTTAAAATATTTTATTTATTTATTCATGAGAGACACAGAGAGAAAAAGAGAGGCAGAGACATAGGCAGAGGGAGAAGCAGGCTCTATGCAGGGAGCCTGATGTGGGACTTGATCCAGGAACTCCAGGATCACACCTTAGGCCGAATGGAGGCAGGCCCTAAACCACTGAGTCACCCAGGTGTCCCTCAATCTAATATTATATTAAACAATAAACTTGGATCTAATCAGAGGTTTTCTCAAAGCCCCTAGAACTTATTTCTCATGCTGTAGTCTATCTATGTTTTGCCTATTTTTGCCTTTCGACCTAGCAAAATCTTTCCTGTTCTCACTTAATCTAAGTTCCAAACATTAATCAACAAAAGTCCTACTTCCTCAAAGAAGCATACTCCAGCAGTGACTTTCTCTACCATAGGAGAATTGCCTCCTATAGTCTGATAGTAATAACACTTATTCTGAGGACGTCTCTGTCTCTATTTTTTTTTAAAGATTTTATTTATTTATTTATGAGAGACACAGTGAGAGAGAGGGAGAGAGAGATAGGCAGAGGGAGAAGCAGGCTTCCTACAGGGATCCTGATGTGGAACTGGATCCCGGAACTCTGGGATCATGCCCTGAGCTGAAGGCAGACGCTCAACCACTGAGCCACCCAGGAGCCCCTTCTTTGCCTCTGTTGAATAAGAAAATTAATATCCCAATCTCAGAAGCCAATATATTACCTCTTTTTCAATTCCTTAAAATACCTCTTTAAAATATTTATAAGTGTCTATTTTTTCCAGAACATGAGTATTCACCAGAAAAAAATTCATAGCAATTTTAGTATTTTTCCTGAAAAATAATTTGGTATGAGTATCTGAAAGCACAAAGATGCTTCACTCTGTTCCTGGCACACATGATACAGTCAGGACAAGTTAGAATGTTGAGATAGGCTTTGCCTAAGGGGTGACATTTAAGCAGATAACTAGAATGCTAAACAGAGAAATAGAGAAGACATACAGAAAGAATTGGGACAGTAAAGGGATTCAAGTGTGCTAAGATAGAAAGAAGTAAAAGATGCTGTTATAGCTAGAGCCCAGGGAGAGAGGGTACAAATGGAATGGAAAAGACAAAGTTCAGGTAACATAGGACTTTATAAAGTATACTAAGGATTTTTGAAATGTATATTAAGGACAATGGGAAACCACAGAAGAATTTTAAGCTAAATGTGATGGAACTTAAATTACATTTTTTAAATTGACGCACATTTTTAAAAAATGTTCTTAGTTGACACACAATGTTACATTAGTTTCAGGTGTGTAACATAGTGATTTGACAACTCTGTAGGTTTCTATGCTCACAGTGTGGCTACCAGTTGTCACTATCTCATTAACTGCATTCTGTGCTGTACCTTTTACCTCTGTGATTTATTCATTCCAAAACTGGAAGCCTGTATCTCCCACGCCCCTTCACCCTTTCCTTTCTCCTCACCTCCATCCCCTTTGGCCTTATGCAATGGCAAATTAATATTTTCAACAGCAATATAAAGAGGATTTTAAAAATTCCTGCATTACATATAATTTGACAACATAATAAAACACAAAATATGAACATATTCATAAAAGTATATGTCATAAGGATTGCTTAAGCTTCTGAACACTATGTAAAATTAAACCTGATAACATGGAGTATTGCTTGGCATCTTTCCAAAGGAGTTTTAATTTAATAGCATAGGCATTGTTTACAGTTGTTCCCTTCCTGTTTACCAAAGTGAATTTCACTTATTTATTATAATAGTTGCAGGTTTTAGTAACAGTGGATTTCATATTTTCTTAGAGAAGAAAAATATCTTTACATATATACATGTCATGAATAATTAATTCTCTCTCTCTCGTTCTCTCTCTCTCTTTTGAGGATGTGTGTTAAATCTGTTTGGTCTTGCATGTTATTTCAAGTACTTGGCTAGTAAGTCAACCCTGAGACTCACCGAGTCCATCTTAAGATTATTTTTTCCAAATAAGTTAAAGACACAATATTATATTACTTCCAGTAATATGCTATTTTGAGACCATAAACATCATTAATATTCAGAAGTTTAAAAGATACACACAATTGTTTACGTAACTGTGCATTTAGATAATACATTTGTAATGTTTTTTTTTTTTCTCTAAGGCAAATCTAGTGATGATTTTATTTTATTATTTTTTTTAAGATTTTATTTATTTATTCATGAGAGAGAGAGAGAGAGAGGCAGCGACATAGGCAGAGGAAGAAGCAGACTCCATGCAGGGAACCTGACGTGAGATGCAATCCTGGGCCAAAGGCGGCAGTAAACCACTGAGCCACCCGGGCTGCCCCTCTAGTGATGATTTTAGCCTTTGAATTGCATTTCACCAATTTTGAAGTTGGTATTGCTTTAATATATTCGTAAAATGGCTCTTTGTGTGACTACTTTGAATATCTTTTCATTATCATTCTTGAGTCAACATTTTTTGTTAGCACAAGTAGTAGTTTATTGTCTTGTTTTTGAAATGTTAAAGAAGACACATCTTGTGTCTGGTTTCTAGATCTAACTTTCCTTTTACATATGTTGGTTTAAAATGTAATGTCGTAAGTAGAAGCAAAGGTTAGGAAAAAAGAATGGAGGGACAAAAAGGAAGTTATAATTTCCTGCTAGTTCACAGAGATGGCAAGGAATTGAATGATGTCTAAATTATGAAGGAGGAGATAAAAACAATAGATATTATGCTACCTTATAACCTTAACTGAGAAGGAAATAAGTTTTGAAAAAAAATGATAAACAAATTTGAGCCATAAATACTTAATGAAATAATCTAAAATTTATATCCTGTGCATGCATACCTAATTTTGTGTCTATGTACTCCTCACATACATTGATTCTTAAGAGATTTAAACACTGTATTTAAAGTATATTAACCCCACTGCTCTAAATTAATGAGAAATTATTTATGAATTAAGTACATTTTAAAATTCAAGAACTTGTGATTGAAGCAGTTAGACATAGCTGCATTCTTTACCAAACTGTGAGTACTTGTATAAGTGATAATCTAGAGGCTTTCCCAGCATTGTTAAAATAAGTTCTTCAGAATATAAGCACATGATTCTAGATGGAAACTCAAGTCTTTAGGAATGAATGAAGAGGAAAGAATATGGTAAATACATGATCAAGTATAGAATTACATTTCCTTTCAAATTTCCTAATATGCATATGACTATTTAAAGGCAAATCTATTACACTGTGTGGTGATATTTATAGCATACATATATGCAGTATATATAGCAACTACCAAAGGGATTGAGAAGGATATTAATAGAATATAGTTGAAAGCTCTTTCATTTTATTTTCATTTTACTTATACAAAATAAAATGTTAAATTATAAGATTTATATATAATGTATAAATTAAATAAGAAAGGATATAAGGGCTCTATAGATTAAAATGGAATTCTATATATTATATACGTGTGTGTGTGTGTGTACATAAGTATGTGTATGCTGTGTATTCCTCAAGAGAGTGAGAGAGCAACAAAAGAGGAGAAAAAGCTGAAGACAGAAAAAAAAAGTAACACCGTAGACAAATATAACTGAACATATTACATTAAATATTAATGGACTTAAACTTCAATTACACAGCAAAGATTGTCAGAGTGGATACAAAAGGGCAGTACAACTGTTTACAAAGATCTGAAATAGATACATGTTAAGTATGAATTTGTTTCAATGTAATTGGCAGAAAAAATATACTATACCAACAAGAAAGAATATGAAGCAGAATGGGCTGTATTAACACCAGATAAATTAGACTTACACATAAAGGTAGAGAACATTTTTTTTTATAACATAGACCTATATAAATGCAAATATAAATTTTAAAAATGCAAATATAAATGTAAAATGAAAACTATAAATTCCTGGAAGATAACATAAACAGTATAGATGACCTTGAATTTGGTGATTATTTAGATACAACACCAAAAACACTGATCCATGAAAGAAAAAGATTGATTAGCTGGACTTCATTAAAATTAAATACTTTTGCTCTGCCAAAGTCACTCTCAAGAGAATGAAAGACATGCCACAGATTGAAAGAAAATATTTATAAAAGGCATATCTGATAAAGGATTGTTATGTAAAATATACAAAGAACTCTTAAAATTCAACTATTAGAAAACAACCTGATTAAAAATTGAGCCAAACAAACTTAATATACAGGATATACAGATGGCAAATAGTGTATAAAAAGATGCTCCACATCATATATCATCAGGAAAATACAAATTAGAGATATCACTACACATCTATTAGAATATACAAAATCCAGAACCTTACAATATCAAATGTATTGATATTATTATGACAGACACATGGCATTATAAGTTTAATGAAACGTGAAACAACATGGACAAAAACTTATCCATGTATGACTCTATTTCTATGACCTTCTGATGAAGGCAGAAAAGAACTCAGTGGTCATCAAGGGATGGGCAGGCCACAGTTGACTACAAAGGAAAATCAGATTTTGAGAAGGTGATGGAACTGTGTTATGTCTTGATAACAGTGATTACATGCCTCTGTGTTTGTCAAGCCTCCTAGAACTGTACACTAAAAGGGTAGCTTTTTCTGTATTTTGCTTCAAAAAAAATAAAAAGAAACAGTGATTATGCATGATTCTGTACATAAGATTTGACTCAATATATATTTGTTTAAAGATTTATGTATTTATTTTAGCGAGATTGAGAACATAAGCAGGAGGGGCTGAGGGAGAGAGAATCTCAAGCAGATTTCACACTGAGCATGGGGCTCTGCATGGGGCTTGATTTCATGACCCAGAGATTATAACCTGAATTCAAACCAAGAGTCAGTTGCTTAACTGACTGTACCAGCCAGGCACACCCTTGGCTAAGTATATTTTTTAGTTTAGTATCTGGGTCAGAGTCTACCTTCATTATATCTTTCTTTTATAGAAACATAAACAAAGTACTAATTAAATTTTGTGGGGTGATAGAATGGATCAATATCATGAGTTTGGTGGTAGTTGAATTAACTATAGATTTATTCAAAAGTCAAAAATTTTACATGAAAAGATGTAATTTTTAATGTATATAAGTTATACCTCAATATATCTGGTTTATATATTTCAGTGGACTGGTATTGAGTAAAATGATAAATAATTGCCTCCTGAGAAGGAAACTTGAAATTTGCATTTAGGATATAGATAGATATAGATATAGATGATAGAGATATAAAATTACATGCCCTGAAGTTTCCATTTAGTGCTAATATGTTAAAATATAAGAACTCAATTCCTGTAGTAGCATATATTAATTATAACATCATCCCCTCACAAATAGTCTCTTATACATTGACTCTCATTTGAGTTCAATATATTAATCTCACACCTTTTAACAGCAATTAGTGGCAAGAAGCAGTCAGTGGCTCATTTTCGTGGCTTTAATAATTATGAGGAAAACAATTTTTTGTACTGTGAATTTGATGCTTTTAATTCATAATTATGTGTTTCATTATGTATTTATATATTTTAATTAAGTGTAGATTCTAAAAAGAAAGTTAAATTAAATAATACAAAAGATACCATATGGGAAGGCAATACATAGAATTTCCAAACATGTATATAAATGTATGTGATTTGAATATGTGTATACACACTTTTTATTTGGCATCTTTAGTGAGCATCTACTATTTTTCACAATATCTTTTTTATTCTTGAAACAGCATACCACACAGTATATTGCAGACACTTCCTTCCTCTATTCAAAGCTCTCTCTTTGGTGGGAGTTATTATTAACACAATATCGACTTTGTAACCTTATTTTGTCCAGCAAAACTACCTAAAAAAAGACAATGGATTTTTACCATTTTTTATTCCAAAATGCCAGAAAAAAGAAATTTTTACTGATGAAATACTGGACATATGTTTTGGAGGCTGTTGGCAGCTGCCTCCCTCTATCCTCATCTTCTATGATGCAGAAAAGTAGCAGTAACAATCATAAAGGTGCAAAAAAATGAAGAAAGGCAACATCAAATTTAAATAATCCCTAAAGACACTTATAAAGCCAAGTCATTTCTATAGTTAAGCCAGATAACTCTTTCTAAATGAAGTCATTCTCACCCATATCATTTAAATAAATAGTATTTTTCTAATCAGTTCAAATTATATGCTATCAACTGCAAGCAATATTTATGACTGATACATCAGTTATGTATAGTTTGCTAATTAACCTCAAACAATTAGTTGCCCTAAAACCAGTGTTGTTTTATGTTCAAATAATTTAAAGCTTTCCCACCAGTGTACCACATACCTGTTACTTGTTTTTTTTTTTTTTTTAAGGTTTTATTTATTTATTCATGACAGGCAGAGAGAGAGAGAGAGAGAGAGAGAGAGGCAGAGGGAGAAGCAGGCTCCATGCAGGGAGCCTGACGTGGGACTCAATCCTGGGTCTCCAGGATCACACCCCGGGGCTGAAGGTGGCGCTAAACCTCTGGGCCACCAGGGCTGCCCCCTTTTACTTATTTTGAAACTTACTTGCATTTAGCAGTAGTGCGCATTTTTGTAGAAATATCTACTTTTTAAAAATAAATGTTTAATTTTAATGTAACACGCCTACACAAGAGTTTAGAAATTTTAGGCTGTTTGGAAGTATTTCTAGGTTTTTTGCTTATGTAAACATTTATGAAAATGCATGCATAATTTCAAGTGCTAGTTTTAAGGCATTAATAAGAACATGGAAAGAAAAGCAACAAATTTAGAAAATATTAATTACAAATATATTTTGCAAATGCATATATATATATTATTCCCAAAATATGTATTTGACTACAAACTCATAATATTCTTATAACTGTATCAAATCTGTAAGAAAAACATATTTCATCAGAAAAATGTACAAAAGATTTGAATGAGGACTTAGCAAAATAAAATATCCAAATGGATATATTCCTCAAGAAATCTTTGTACAGTGAATACACTCATGACACCACCCCTCAGATCAAGAAAAAACACTAACAGCATTTTGGAAATCTCTTTCATACTCTCTTGCAGTTACTACTTTGTGATGGTAACCACCATAATTTCTATTATCACCACAAAGGAGCTTATCCATTTTATATAAATAGAATTAAGACACACTCTTCAGCATCTTCTTTCCTGCGTTTAGTATTATGTTTATGAGATCCATTCATGTAATTACATCTCTAGTGTATACTTTTTTATTGTAGAATATCATTGTTTGATTATTTTCTAATTTATTTGTTTATTTCATGGTTACTGGCATTTGGGTTGTTATCAGGTATAGCTCTTTTTTTAGGATTTTATTTTATTATCATTATTTATTTATTTATTTATTTATTTATTTATTTATTTATTTTTGAGAGAGAGAGCAAGAGAGAGAAGTTGCTGGAGGAGGGGACCAGGGAGAGAGATAAGAAGACTCCCCGCTGGGGATCCCTGGGTGGCGCAGCGGTTCGGCGCCTGCCTTTGGCCCAGGGCGCGATCCTGGAGACCCGGGATCGAATCCCACATCGGGCTCCCGGTGCATGGAGCCTGCTTCTCCCTCTGCCTGTGTCTCTGCCTCTGTCTCTCTCTCTGTGACTATCATAAATAAATAATAAAAAATAAAAAAAATAAAAAAAAGAAGACTCCCCGCTGAGCAGGGAACCTAGCATGGGGCTCAATCCAGGGCTCCTGGATGATGACTGAGCTGAAGGCCGAGACTTAACCAATTGAGCCACCTAGGTGCCCCCAGGTATATCTTGTGAGTAATATTGCTGCAAACATTCTTATGCAATTTTTTTGGTAAAGGGATATATTTACTCTTTGCTTCCCTTTCAGGTACATTCCTAGGAGATAAGTTGCTGAATCATAGTATATACAGTATGTATGAAAATGTCTAACAGATATTGCCAAAAGTTTGCCTAAAATGGTTTTGTCAATTTCAATTCCCACCAGAAATAAATGAATATTCCAGTTCCATATCATCACTAAAATTTGGTTTGTTCTTTTTTTTTTCTTCTCATGTTCTGATGGGTGTATAGTATCATTCAATTATGATTTTATTTTGCATTTTCCTTAACTGATGAGGTCAATCACTTTTCCTGTGTTGATAGGCATTTGGATATATTATTTTGTTTAATGGCTATTCAAGTCCTTTACTTATTATTCCATAGAACTGCTTGTCTTTTTCTTACAGAGTTGAGACATTATTTATGTAAATGCTGTATATGAGTCCTTGTGAAATTTATGTTTTGCAAATATCTCCTCTCAATCTGTTGCTAGTTTTTCCACTCTGTTTTTTAAATCTAGTACCTATAAATGTTCTATGCATTTAAAATTTATTAAATAAAGATTCCTTTATTAAAATTCAAATGAGACATAAAACTTAGAGATACTTCAAAATAGCTATTATATCTAAGATTTATTTTATTTAAAATTTTATTTAAAATTTAAAATAATTATAGGACAAATAAAATACTCCATGGAGATTATTAAAAGCATAATGATTGAAAATTTCACTAATCTACTAATTAATTATGCTAAGATTTCATTTCCTTTCATATTTTGTGATCTTTATACACTCTTAAGCAATATTTTCTTGATTAAAGAAAAGGTGGTTCTCATAGTCTTACACATTTTCCCCAGGGTGCTTTTTTTCACTAAACGCATTAAGAAGGATTACATGTGTTAAAAAGTCCATTTTTTATGATACACATGAGGAAAGAAAAGAGTCTCTTGGCAAAAGCAAGATATTATTGCTTAAGCATTCCGATCCTGGGAGGACCATTAAATGTAGTGTAAGTTAAACGTATTTTTGTTGCTTTCTGTTTTCTGGTAAATACCACATCTAGTTGTTCATATAAAACATATAGGGAAATACATTTCAACCTTGAATTTAATTTTCTATATGGAAACCTTATGCATTGTACCCATCTTGGTATAATAAGGTCATAAATCATATTTCTGAAACATCCTTATTGTGAAGTCTTCAGAGCATGTGAAAACAACTCAGAAGTTACCAGTTTAGCCTTTATTAAGTTACCTTGAATTAATCCCCATTTATGACTCTTGGAAGTGTATCAGTTTACCCAATCTAATTAATCCTTCCACATAATTGAAGACTCTTAATATACTTGCCAGTCATTAACACAGTGACATATTACCCAACAACAAAAAATACTAAACTATGACTTAAAGTGAAAAAAAATTAAACAGAATTTTGTAAGCAGAAAATTGAGAACACACTTTAATTCATTGAATTTTACCCACTGTCTGGACCATTTAATCATTCCATCAATACATCAATAGGCTGTCTAACAAACTGAAATGGCTCTTGGTTCATTATTCTGACTCCAAATGCTGAAAAAAAAAAAAAAACTGGCACTTAAATAAACTAGATTAGATGTGCATTTCACTTTTGACCAAATATATTTGACTCTTTCCCAAACATTAGGCATTTAACAATGACATCTGGTAACCACATAGAGTAGACTTGGGGTTAGAAACTCCATAGTATTGTTTCCAGAAAATTAAATCACTTGCAAAAAGGAGTTTTGGTTTTTTTTTAAAGTGTTGAAAGAAAAACTTTGGATATGTAAAAAAAATGCCTCAGTACCATAAGTTTCATTTTCTTCCTCTTTTTTATCTAATCAAGTAAGGTCTATGCCCAATATGGACCTTAACTTACGACCCCAGGATCAAGAGTCACATGCTGACAACTGAGCCAGCCAGGAGCCCCCATTACTGTTATTTTCAATACAATTATTATTTTATTATGGTTAAGCAAATAAGAAATGTACTCTTAAACAAATCATTTAAAAGTAACCAAACTGTATGAATTTTTAATTTGTGTGATATTTAGTGATAATCTGATTGTATAAAAGAGCTTATATTATTTTAAATTTGGTGATATTCTGACTGTATGGAATAGTATGTATTATTTTAAACCAAAATATCTATTTAGACTGTCTTCAAGACCACTTTTTATATTTTATATTTTTTAATCCTTTTCGTTCCCAGCTTAACTTGGGGCTTAATGGACATAATCAGGTATTTTGCAGTATTTAAAGTGTAAAAGTTGATAAATCTTAGCATATGTACACACGTACAGAGCTCTTCCAACAATCAAGGTTAGTGATCCTATCTATCCATCATGACCTTCATGTTCTTTGTCATGCTTTCATCCTGCTTGTTACCCCTCTCCCCAGGCAATAGTTTATGTTGAATTATTTTACATTCTTTTGCATTTGCAAGAATTTTATATAAATGAAATCAAATATATGTATTCATTTTGTTTGATTTCTTTCACTCAGCTTAAGTGATAATCATCCATACATAGTGTTGATCAGTAGTTTTTTTTTTTTATTGTTCACTAGCAATTTGATAATCCATTAACTTCCCAATCATTTTTTTTCATTTTGGGGCATCTAGAAATAAACTTACTAAGGATGTTGATGTACAACTCTTTGAACAGACATATACTTGCATTTCTCTTTGGTGATTCACCAGGAGTAGAATACTGGGTCAACTTGTAGAGATATGTTTAAAATATTAAGATAAATAGTCCGGCTGTTTTAAAAAATTATGTGCTATCATATAATCCCACAGCAATGTAGATAGATTCCATATGTTCTACATTGTTGGCAACACTTCAAGTGGTCAAACTTTTTAAATTTTTGACATTCTATTAGGTGTATATTTGTAGTTAATTGTTGTAATGTGTATTTCACTAATGACAAATGATGTTGAGCATCTTTTCTGTGCTTTTTTGGTCACCTTTATATCTTTTTTGTGAAACGTATGTTTAAATCTTTTTTCTTTCTTTTTGTGGGGTGGAGGGTGTGGTTGTTCTCTCTCCTATTAACTTACCATTAAATCATAAGAATTCTGTAATGTAGGTTAAAGCCTTTGTTTCACTATAATTTGCACATTTACATCTGTTCTCTCCCAGTCTCTTACTTGTGCTTAATTTCCTTACCAGTATTTTTTGAAGAGCAACATTTTAGCATTTATGAAGTCCAATTTATTTTAATTTAATTTTTGTGCTTTTTGTAACTTATTTTAGAAAAAAATTGTTGAAGTTCAGTTCATTGTAATTACCCTACGTCTTCTTAAAATGTTTTAACTTTTTTTTTTTTTAGAAAGAGAATGCATGTGCACAAGTTGGAGAAAGGAAGGGACAGAGGGAAAGGGAGAGAGAGAGAATCTTAAGCAGGCAGGCTGTATACTTAGTGCAAATCCTGATGAAAGGCTCAATTCCAGGATCCAGAAATCATGGCCTGTTCCAAAAATAAGAGTCAGGTGCTTAACTGACTGAGCCACCGAGGCACATCTAAAATGTTTTAGCTCTTACTTCCAATTTTATGATGAGTAATATGAGATAAAGATTGATATCAAGTTTTTGCATAATGTTATCAAATTTCTTATTTGAAGATGTTATCTATAGCTGATTCAATTGCCCTGCTGCTAATGCTGAAAATTAATATGTGGCTTTATATCTGGACTCTTTATTCTATATTGTTGATGTGTCCATTTAACTTAGGTCCATACCATGCTGTTTTAATTACTACAGGTCTCTAAAAAGTCTTGATATCACGTATTTACACATTCTAATTTTGTTTTTTTCTCCAATTTATTCTGTTTGCTCTTCTAAGTCTTTCACATATTCATATGAAGTATGGAGTTAGATTGTCATAGTCCACAAAAAATGTTGAAATTTAACTAAAACTTATTTGATTCTCTAGATAATTTGGATAGATTTTATATCTCAACAGCACAAGTTTTCTATCTATTAGCACAGTATATGTTACCATATATTTCCTTCTTTGGTTCTAACAGTTTTTAGAGATTGGATAATATTTCAACTGTAAACAGTGACAATTCTTTATTTTTTAATTAAACTTGCTACTGTATCTTAAGAATTATAATGTTATGAGGGATATAATCTAAATTTTTTTTCCTAATACCATAGTATAGGTTTGCAAGGGTAATGATGGATGCAGGCAATGAGCTGGAAAGTATCTTATTGGTTCCTTAAATGATTGATAAAATTCACCTGAGAAGGCATCAGAGTCTGTTGCTTTCATTGTGAGAAGGCATTAAAGTGCATGTTCAATTTATTTAATAGTTACAAAATTATTCAGATTACCAATATTTTCTTGACTGGCTTTGGGTCCATTTGTATCTGTCAAAGATTTTGGTCATTTCATGTACAATGTCAAATGTTAACATAAATGTTTTCATAATAATCCCTTAATGTCTATTCACATCTGTGGAAGCTATTTATGTCACTGTTTTGAATTATAATATTCATAATTGTTGCCCTCTTCATTGCTGACTAGTCTGGCTACAGGTTTATTAATTTTATTGATCTGCTCAAAGGATTGGACTTTATGTTTCCTCTATTGGCCCCATTTCTCTATAATAGATTTCTGTTCTTATCAATACTATTTCCTTTCACTGCTTCCTTATATTTTAATATGTTTTTCTTTCCTAGTCACTTATTATGAAGGCTGAAGATGTAGTTTAGGACTTTTCACCTTTTCTAATATGGGTATGAAGTATCATAAATCTACCTTCAAGGAAGGCACATCCCACAAATTTTAGTATGTTCGCTGCATATTTTTTCTTTTCTTTAAGATTTTATTTATTTATTCATGAGAGACACACAGAGAGAGGCAGAGACACAGGCGGAGAGAGAAACAGGCTCCTCACCGGGAGCCCGAGGCAGTACTTGATCCTGGGACCAGGATCGTGCCCTGAGCCAAAGGCAGACGCTCAACCGCTGAGCCACCCAGGCATCCTGCATTTTCATTCAGTTCAAAACACTTTCACTTTTTGTTTTGTTTTGTTTTGTTTTCTCATTTGATCTTTTAGTTACTTAGAAAGATGCTTTTTTTCAAAACATTTGGAGATGGGGTGCCTGGATGGCTCAATGGTTGAGTGTCTGCCTTTGGCTTCGGTCCTGATTCCAGGGTCCTAGGATCCAGTCCCACATCAGGCTCTCTGCTCAGTGGGGGTGCCTGCTTCTCCTTCTGCCTTTGTCTCTGCCCTCTCTCTCTCTCTCTGTATCTCTCATGAATAAATGAATAAAATTTTGAAAAACAAAATTTTTGCTCAGCCATTAGAAACGACAAATACCCACCATTTGCTTCGATGTAGATGGAACTGGAGGGTATTTTTTTTTTAATATTTTTTTTTAATTTTTTTTCTTATTTATTTATGATAGTCACACACAGAGAGAGGCAGAGACACAGGCGAGGGAGAAGCAGGCTCCATGCACCGGGAGCCCGACGTGGGACTCGATCCCAGGTCCCCAGGATTGCGCCCTGGGCCAAAGGCAGGCGCCAAACCACTGCGCCAACCAGGGATCCCATGGAACTGGAGGGTATTATGCTGAGTGAAAAAAGTCAATCGGAGAAGGACAAACATTATATGGTCTTGCTCATTTGGGGAATATAAAAAATAGTGAAGGGGAATAAAGGGGAAAGGAGAAAAAATAAGTGGGAAATATCAGAAAGGGAGACAGAACATGAAAGACTCCTAACTCTGGGAAACAAATTGGGGGGGGGGGGGCTGGGTGACAGGCACTAAGGTGGGCACTTGACGGGATGAGCACTGGGTGTTATTCTATATGCTGGCAAATTGAACACCAATAAAAAATAAATTTATTAAAAGAAAAAGAAACATTTTGGAGATATTTCAGACATTTTTCCATCATTAAAATCTAATTAAATAGAATTGCAGTTAGAGAACTACTCTGTAATGATGTGATTCTTTATAAATTTATTGATATTTGTTTTATGGCATACAATTTTGCATAAGTTACTATGTATCACATAGTTAACTGAAAAGAATGTGAAATCTTCTGTCATAGAATGTAGTGTTCTCTAAATGTCAGTTAGGTCAAGTTGCTTCATAATGTTGTTCAGTCCTTTATATCTTATTGAATTTCTGTCCACTTGATCTGTCAATTATTTAGAGAGTTCAATTTGTCAACTATAATTTGGATTTGTCTATTTCTCCTTACAGTTCTATTAGTTATTTTCTTCACTTATTTCAAATCTTTAAAATCAGGTATATACCTGTTTAGAATTGTCATATTCTCTTGATGTGACTGCTTTATTATTGTGAAATTACCTTTCTTATCCTGGTATTATTCTTTTCTTCAATATCTACTTTGAATTTTATTAAAATAGCCACTACAACATTCTTTTAACTTTATATATTATATTATATTATATTATATTATATTATATTATATTATATTATAATTATATGTATTATGCTATCAGTAATTAATATATTAAATATATTAAAATACATTTTAAATATTTATTTATCTATTTAGGAGAGAGAGAAAGAGAGTGTGAGCAGGGAGAGGGACAGAAGGAGAGGGAGAGAATTTCCAGCAGGCTCCCCATTAAGTGTGGAGCCCAACATGGGGCTCAGTCCCAGGACCCTGAGATGATGACATGAACTGAAATCAAGAGTTGAGTGCCTAAGCAACTGAGCCACGCAGGCATCCGCTTGGTGTATATTTTTCTACCAGTTTTCTTTGAATCTAATTAAGTGTTTATATTTAATATGGTTACATAAGTGAGCTTATAGTTGTTTGCTTTGTTTTGTGCAAAATACCAGTTGTAGTTTTTTTAAAAATCCAAGTTGACAATGTTTATATGCCTTTTTCCTTTTCCTCTTTTCCTGCCTTCTTTGGAATTAAGCACTTCTATGATTTAACTTAATATTCTTACTGGCTCATCAAATGCTGCCTTGTGTTTTGGTTTGTTGTGACTTTGTATGCTTTAGTATATAGCTTATTATCAACTTATTATTGTACTATTTCATGTGTAGATAAGAATCCTACAATGACGTACCCCCATTTCCTCTCTCTTAGTGTTTAGGCGGTTATTCTCATGTATGTTATTCTCCATAATGTATAGTGAATTTTTTTCTATAAACATTTACAGTTACTTGAGATTTTTAAAGTAGGAACAATGTATTGTGTGCTTGCCCACATATTTACATTTCTTGCGCTTTTTATTTCTTTGGTGATCTCTAGGTTACATTTGATATCATTGTTCCTTTACATGAAGGAATCTAACATTTTTTGCAATGTTGATGCTCTATTTTTTTGTCCAAGTTTTTTCTCCATTTGTTATTTTAAATACTTTTGATAGAGATAAATTCAAGCTTGCTGATATTTTATTCTCTAAATTGATGTCTAAGTTAATCTTACTCCTCCTATCCAGTAAATTCTCATTTCATATAGTTTTTACCTCTAGAAATTTGTATTTTCAATGTCTCCACTTTTTATGTTCAGTCTTTTTCTATCTTCTTTAATCTATGGAACACAGATTCAGCAGCTATATTAAAGCCCTAACATAGTAGCCCTGTCTAATCCTATTATTTCTTCTATTTTGGATCAGTTTCAATTGATTGATTTTCTCTTTATTGTTCTCCTGCTTTTTTCATGTCTGGTAGTTTTATTGGATGACAGAGATTGTGAAGTTTACCTTGTTTACTGCTGGATATCCTTACCACCCTATAAATATTATTAAGCTTTTTTGTGCAGTAGTTCAGCTAATTGGAAACAGATTGATCCTTTCAAGGCTTGCTTTAAACTCCATGTGTGGCAGTGTAGCAGCCTTTATTTTAGAGCTAATTTGACTCTACTTCTGAGCTAATAACCTTTTGATTACTGTACTAGATGCCCAGTTAATCACGAAGTTTTCCACTTTGGATCATGGGACTATGAGCTATTCCTTTCCCTAAGTGTTCTCTAGAAATTGTCTTCTCTCCCCTTTTTGTGTGGTTCTTTCCCTACTTTTGGATAATTTTCTCTCTTGCCTGCACTCGTCACCACTCAGCTGCAGATTTGAAAGGGACCTTGTGCAGAGCACTGGAGCAGAGCACCCTTCCCTTGTGCATCTCTCTCTTCTCCAGGGCTCATGCAAACTCCCATCTATTTTGGCTTCCTCAGACTTCCAGCTCCATCTTCTGAATTTAGGATGAACACAGGGCTCTATATAGGTTTCACTTCCCTGTGTTGCAGCCTGGAAACTCAAGTGAATAAATTGGGGGCAATTTTAGGGCTCACATTTGTGGCCTCTCACTGAGGAATCACTATCCTATGCTTCCTGTTGTCAAAAGCCTGAAAACTATTCTTTCATATATATATTTTTGGAGATTTTAACTTGTTTTAAGTGAGATTAAACCCAGTGCCTATTATTTCAACTAGCTAGAAGATGCCTCTGATTCATTCTTGAATTATATTTTAAAAGTATGCATTTATTCATTGAGAAATGTATTTTTTAGAAAAAGATGTTATATTTATCATGTTTAATATTTCATATATTATCTAATATCCTCCTAAATTGTAAAAACAGTTTCTATATGTTTCTGAGAGAATTCATGTGTATTTATGAAGAAAATTTAGAAATGTTTTTAAAATGGAAACCTGCATTTTGAAAAAGAAAACGAATGCATGATATTTTCTACTTTTGGGGAGGATCTGTTTCTTGAGTTTTTAACCAGAAGTGAATGAAAACTGTTAAGTCAACTCTTAATTCTCTTTCCATTTACCTTTTCTTTTAAAAATTATTCTCATACCACAAGAGAATAATGAGCAAAAAAAACCCCACAAAATAAACAAACAAACAAACAAAAAACGCCACAAAACACCGAAGTGTTCTTTTCTTTTCTTACAATTTCCCTTAGGTATATTACAATGTTTTTACAGTATAAAAAAATCTATGCAGATAGTAGTATGAGTGTTTGGAAGCAAGATTATTTGACATTGCAAATACTGAAACCATACTTTAGGAGATTGTCTTATGTGTATTCTAGTTTTACAAGTTGCAATAAAATATACAAGTCCATAGGGAACAACACCACAATGATAAACCATCAGAACAATGTGTAGAGCTATATGTTTTTCCTGCAGAATATACAAACACCAAGAGACTTAAATCCAGACATTTGGATCTTCAGCTACATTCAGAGTACCATGGAAAAAGTGTGAAGACACTATCTTTTTCTTTACAGAAGAACCCAGTATCCCTTCATTGTACAGACCACTTCTCAGTTTATCAGTTTTGTTTTATATATGATTTAACTCAAACCCACTATAAAATTACAATAATGTCAGAATAAAATCTAACATAAGGAAATAAATGTTTTACAATATTACTAAATACTATGTTCAACTACAAGGTTATTTACTACTTACTTTATTTTTACAAAAAGATACATAGAAATTCAAATGTCCATTCCATTTTATGCCACTTTAAGTAGGTATTAAATATATGTATAGGGGCCAATATGTTGATTGAATTAGTTGCATAGAAATATTAATTATGTTATTTATACAATTAGTAATGATGTATTATTAGCATTCATGTCTCTCAGTAAAATCTGCATGGAATGCTAAATTTTAAAACTTGAAATATATATAACTGCTATTTAACAGTTGATATGTTTCTATTCCTCTTAATAGAATAATAAAACTAATTGGAGATTCTTCTTTTTCTGTAGTCTGCATAATTATTTAAATACCATTTGCCATGCTTTCCATTTTGAAAGCCTTGAAAATATTGTAGGATTTAATAGAAAACTAATGAACTCAAAAAATTAGTGTTAATTTTACTAGCAGTTTCCAATTAGGTTTACAGGAATCTTTTATTAGCAGTTTGGAATCTCTATGACCAAGCATGTGTAATGGTTGGTAAATTTACTAAGATTTCTAATCTAAACAGTGTATTTGATTGTATCATATTATCTTACAACTACACACACCCTTCTTTCTCTGAAATCCAGAATGAAGTGATGTGGCAAGCATTTTAGAGTAGATAGTTCATATGCAGAGTCAGCTCTGAGTAAATCTATACAGCATTCTATGTTTTGTTTCAACATGTGCAGTCATTGTTTTAAGGACCCTCCCTCCTTCTATGGACACTCACTTTTGCTGCCTGAACTTCCATTTTTGTTCTACCATTTCCACTCTATCAGAAATGGATATCATGATTAATGATACAGAAAGTAACATTAACCTTGAATACATCTTTGGGCCCAATAAGCAAGTAAGAATAGATAAAGGGAAAAATACAGAGGTGAGGAAAGAAGAGAAGAAAACCTTTTTCTTATTTAGAAGATTTAAGTTTTCAAGCCAAAAAGAATGGCACTTTATTAAGAAATCTTAAAATATCAGAAAATTTGCAAAGCATGTTGTGTTTGAGATATCATGTGAGCTCCAATCTAATTAGTTTAGCCAAAAATTCTTCTTCCTATTTCTTGCATTCTTAAAGTGATTCAGTAAATATTTTTTGAGCATATGCCATGTGCACAAGTCAGCAGAAGAGGTGAAGTATGCGGAACACGTGTCCTTAGAAGGACTTTGATTATGTTTGTTTCACAATTACTTTTCATGATTTTCTTTGGTTGACAGCTTCTTATGGGTCTTCTTCTCACTGACCTCATTAAAACAAATTACAAAAAAAAAAGTCATTGACATACTACTACTTAGTGTTTAAAAGATTTACCTTTAAAACATAATAAAGTATTGATCAGAAATAATTAATGATATCACTACTAAGGTTTTTATTGAAATGCCTTACAAACTTTACAACTATTTTCACTAACATCATATCAAGTAAAAAACATAATTAAATTAGTATGTATCTTTTTTTTAAATTTGATTATCAGTAACATAAGATGCTACATTAGTTCTAGGTGTACAATATAGCGATTTAACATCTCTTTATGTTATGCTATGCTACAATTATTACTTCTTATTGACCCAGGATTTGGGGATGCGGCTTCTCTGACCTGTCCTACTAGAATAGAGATGATAATGTTGATATTAAAAACAAAACAAAGTAAGCTGTATAAATAAAAATTCTTAAAAACAAAGAGGTAAATATGCTCTTCCACATCTTAGTCCTTGTGTAGAATTTTGGTAAACTATTTTTTTCACAACACATTCCTTTTATATTGAAAGCCTGCTATTTTTCTCTTTTTGTACATCTAAGCAGAATTAATTTATTTTATTTTATTTTTCAAAGATTTTATTTATTTATTTACTTGAGAGAGAGCAAGTGGTAGGGAGGAGCAGAGATTGAGAGAGAGAGAGAGAGAGAGAAGTGGACTCCCTGTTGAGCAGTAAGCCCAATGAGGAGCTGAATCACAGGACCCTTAGATCATAATATGAGCCGAAGCAGATACTTAACCAACTGAGCCCCCTAGGCACTCCTAAGCAGAATTTTAAAAGAATATAAAATATAATGGTTATGACAAGAAACATTATTTTTTATCATGAGAAGATGCAATTATTAGCAAATCAAAACCACCAACCTATAAAAGAGTAATATATTATGACGAAATGGTGTTAATTTCAGGAATACAAGCCTAGTTCAATATCAATTTAATGTTAACTACTGCTTTCCTTATTCCTGATAATTTTCTCTATTCTGAAATCTGTTTTGTCTGAGATTAATTTAGCAGCTCTAGATTTCTTTAAGTAACGTCATCATGTTTTCTCTTTTCCCATATCTTTACTTCTACCCTATCTGAGTCTTCATATTTAAACTGGATCTCTTTTACATAACATATATTTGGGAATCGCCTTTTTAAAAATTTATTCTAACAATCAATCTCAGTCTTTTAATTTGTGTATTTAGAGCATTCATATTTAAAGTGATTTTTTATATACTTGAATTAATACCTGCCATGTTCACAACGGCTTTCTATTTGTTGCACTTGTTCTTTATTTCTCCCCCCATCCCCTTTTTTTCTTCTCTGGTTTTATGGTTTTAATTTGACCATTTTATAACATTCAACTTTCTCTTCTTCTTAGCCTATCAATTACATATGTATATAAATATATAGATAGAGATATATCAATTATATATGTATATAAATAGAGTTTAAAATATGTTTTTGCTGTTTTGTTTTTAGATAGAAGGCCATCTAAAATATCACTTTCCCTTCTACTCACCAGAAAGGTACTGTGGAAACCCTGGTGAGGTTCCTAAAGGTAAAACCCAGAAATGCATGAGGGCCCACCTCAAACTGTAGCTCCCAGTTGTTTCTACTCCTCTCTCTAGTTCACACTTAGCTCCTATACTCATCAAAATTACCATTGAAATGTTTTTTCCAGTGTATGACTCCAGCAGTTTCTGGCTGTGATAATCTGAATTCACCTGTCTTTCTAGATTTTAGCATGAATTCCTGCCATGTGTGCCCAATTCTTTGAAGAGTCCAACCAAGTAGTATGATTTTCAGTTTGTTCAAACTTTTACTGACTGTTAGGATGGGAGTGATCACTTCCAGTTTTTAACACGTTGAATTGAAATCAGAAGTCACCTTCATCTGTTAATGTTTGGCTAAGATTAATGTGCCAGATACTACAATGACTAATACGATAACTAAAAACTTCCTTTGCTTTTTAATCATTTGTAAAGAAAATATTTTTCAATTTCAGTTGTACTTAAAAAAAGTTCATTTTCAGATAATAAGATTTTGTAGCATCAAGAGATAACATCATATGCATAATAATGAACTACTTTGTCTTGAGCTAATGGTAAATCAGATTTGTTACAGGGTGATGGCAAAATTATGTCAGTGTTTTTTACATAATAAAAAATTCTACATTAGTTTAAACTTCTCAGTATTGAAAGTATGAAATTATCATAGAACACGCAGGGTTGTAATAATGATTAAATCAAAAGACAAATGCTGCTGCTCAATCTATATAGGTATTATGAGCAGTGATTCCATTCCATTATACAAAACAAATCTGCTATGATAAATCATGTTGTAAATATTTATTTAATGCTTTTACAATCTTTTTTATGTTGGGGATATTTTGGGGTTCATAAAGTTATATATAACCACCATAAAAAGTGAATGCTTCTGATTATAATAAATAATAAAAATAATTTATGTCAAAATTAGTACTTCACAATTTTATGTACCTCTTAAAGGGTATCACAGATAACTTAATTTTTAGGCATACTAATTTGGTGATAGAATTTTCAGTGAACACTCACTAATAATCCGGGCAGTAAATAGAAGAATGTCTCAACCTTTGCCCTATTAACCCAAACATATTCTTTCTGTGTCAATTGATATAACTATATATTTTTCCTTTTTAGCCAGTTAATATGGTAGATTACATTAACTGACTTGCTAATATTTTTTTTTAATTTTTATTTATTTATGATAGTCACACGCACAGAGAGAGAGAGAAAGAGAGAGAGAGAGGCAGAGACACAGGCAGAGCGAGAAGCAGGCTCCATGCACCGGGAGCCCGACGTGGGACTCGATCCCGGGTCTTCAGGATCGCGCCCTGGGCCAAAGGCAGTCGCCAAACCGCTGCGCCACCCAGGGATCCCCTGACTTGCTAATACTGAACCAAAATTGCATCCTGAGAATAAAATCCATGACGTATAGTTCTTTCTTAAACAATGTTACATTCAGTTTGTTAATATTATATTGGGGATTTTTGCATTTAAGTTTATAAGAGATATTAGTATGTGATTTCCTTCTTTTATTTATTTGTCAGCTTGCTTGCTTTTAATTTTACTGCTTTTGTTTGGTTTCTGGAAGAGTTATGTAAAACTAATGTTAAATCTCCTTAAAAGTTTGTTAGAATTCTCCAGCAAAATAAACTGTGATATATTGGTGATATATTTTTGGGAGAGCTACTTAACTTGAAATTCAATTTTTTAATGATGATAGAGCTACTATCTATTTATAAATATGATTTATAGAAATAGTGAGGAGAAAGATATTATATTTTATGTATATTTATTGGCTCTTTTGTTGTTCATTCTTCCTTCTTAACACTTCAAGAGTTATTACTTTTATCATTTTATTTGTTCGAAAATCTTCCTTTAGCCTAGTCACAAGTCCTTTTATTTATTTATTTATTTATTTATTTATTTATTTATTTAAGATTTTATTTATTTATTCATGAGAGACACACACACACACACAGAGGCAGAGACATAGGCAGAGGGAGAAGCAGGCTCCATGCAGGGAGCCCGACGGGACTTGATCCTGGGTCTCTAGGATCACACCCTGGGCTGAAGGCAGCACTAAACTGCTGAGCCACCTGGGCTGCCCCTTTTTATTTTTCTTTTGTTCAAGAATGTCTTTATTTCTCCTTAATTCCTGAAACATAGTTTCACTAGTTACAGATTTCACAGCTGACACTTCTTTTCTTTTGGAACTTGAAAATTATACTGGTTCCGTGTGGCTTTAATGATTTCAAATGAGAAATCGGCTGCTATTCAAATGTGTTTCTTTATAAAGAATGCTTTCTTTCTTTCCAATTACTTGAAAATTTTCTACTGTTTCTTTACTTCCAGAAGCGTAATTTTTCTGTGCTTTGGTGTGGATATCCTTAGGTTTATCTTTTTTCGCTATTGATCACCAATATGAATCTGTAGGTTTGGGTCTTTTGCCAAATCGGGGAGATTTTATCCATTACTTCTGTGCATACTCTTTCACTTACACTCTCTTTTTTTCCTTCTGGAAGTCAGATTGTACATCTTTTGAAAATTTAATTTTTATTCACTGGTCCTTAAGGCTTTTCATATTTTACCAGTCTCTGTTGTTCCCATGGGACAAATTCTAATGCTCTGTTCCCAATTTTACTTACTCTATTCTCTTCTCATCTCCACTCTATTTGGTTTATCCATTAAAAAAAGTATTATTTTGGGGGATCCCAGGGTGGCTCAGCGGTTTAGCGCCTGCCTTTGGCCCATGGTGCGATCCTGGAGTCCCGGGATTGAGTTCCACGTTGGGCTTCTGGCATGGAGCTTGCTTCTCCCTCCTCCTGTGTCTCTGCGCCTCTCTCTCTCTCTATGTCTATCATAAATAAATAAATAAATAAATAAATAAATAAATAAATCTTAAAAAAGGAATTATTGTTTTTTTTAATTCTCTAATTTGAATTTGGTTAATTTTTAGATCTTTTTATTTTCCTTTCATTCCATTTCAATAGAACTTGTAAGTGTATTTTAGAAACAATTTTTTGATGACTGCTATAAAATTCTTGTCAGTTTATTACAATATCTGATTCATCTCAGAGTAAACATTTGTTGTTTATTGCCTTTTTCTCATTCAAGTTGTGTTTTGCTTTGGGAGGCTGTTTGTTTCTTTGTAGGACAAACGACTTCAGTTCTATTTCAGATATTTCATCTAACATATTGGGCAACTCTGTGTCCTATTTAAATATTTTAATAGGAAGTCACACTGTTTATGTAGCAGTAGGTACTGCCCTAATAATTTTGGACTTTGGTTTTCGAGTTTAATTTGTACATTTGAACATTTGTAGTGTTATTTTGTTTTGCTTTGATTATCTGATACCACTGGGATCCTACTTCTGGTGCCACTTGACAACGTAGAAGATATTTTTGCCTACAACCACCAGAGTTTCTCACTGAGGAAGAAGGGGCTCATATTCCTGGAGGCAAAGGGACTCTCATGGTCTAGTGAAGGAATTTCTGTTTCCTTTACATTATTCTCCATACGTCTGGCCATTCTGACCACAGAATGTGTGAGTGATTTTCTTATACCAAGCAATTCTCTGATTCTCTGTGCCTTATCAATTGGATGTCCTACAATTTAATTCAGGTCTGAAGCTATCTACTTGGAGTTAACATCAGTTCCCACAAGTTAAGGGCTCAGTCCCTCAAGAGTTCCTCCTCCCTCTCCCATTTCAGATATAATCACAAGTCCCAGGTGGCTACTTGTACTTCTGGCAGACGGGCTATAAATCAGAAGTTCCTACAACCCGCTTCTTGGGCTCAATAACTTGTTAAAACAGCTCACAGAACTCAGGAAAAGAGTTTACTAACTAGATTGTCAGTTTATTATAAAAATATACAACTCAGAAATGGTCAGATGGAAAATATGCATAGGACAAGATATTGAATAGGGACATACTCCTCTGGATGCTCTACATTGAGGTAGAGCCCTGTGAACTCTGTACACTAGGGATTTTGATGGAGGCTTCATCATGCAGGCACAATTAATTATTAACTCAATCTCTACCCCTCTACCCCCATTGGAGAATGGGAGCTAGAACCAAAAGTTCTAAGCTTCTAATCATGATTTGATTTTTCTGTTGACCTGCCCCCATCCTTAAGCTCTGTAGGAGCCCACCAAGAATTACCTCTTTAAAACAAAAAATGTTTCTAATACTCAGGAAATGTTCCTATCACCCAGAAAATTCCAGGGAATTTAGGAGCTCTGTGTTAGAAACTGGGATCAGAAATCAACTATTAGAGGAAAAGATCCACCTACCACTTTAACAGTTTGGAGAAATTATATATATATAATATATATATATTGGGGGCTTGGGGCTTATATATATATATATATAATAGGGACTTGGGAGCTAGGGAAGAGCCAGAGAAGAGCCAGGGAAGAAGACCTAAATATATGTTTCCTATTATTTCACAATTTCACCTGTGATTCTTTTTTTCTTTTTTACCTTTTTCTTCTCTCTCTCTCTCTCTCTCTCTCTCTTTTGTGCATTATTTCATATTTGTTGGTGTTGATTTCCATAGCATGCTCTAAACTCCAGAAAAAAACAGTGAAAAATAAACAGGAATAAATAAGTTCAAATTGCAACAAAGGATGCAATTGACTTCATAATTCCATGTCATGAGATCTTAGAAAGGCCAGTGATGGCAAAATTAATGTTCAGCAGAAAATAAGTGGACTGAATTTCTCCTAGGCTACCCCCCCACTCTGCTGATGGCCTTTTCCTGAGAATTCAACCCTGAGTATCCTATCCCTAACTCAAACTGTGTATCTGTGGAAAATGGTAAGATTTCATTCTTTTATGGCTGAGTAATACTCTATCATCTATCTATCTATCTATCTATCTATCTATCTATCTATCTATCTATCATCTATTTATAAGCTTTTTTCAGGGCATTTTCTCTAGGCATTTGTATATATGTTCAGGTCTATATCAAAATGTCTGACCAAGAATGTTTCCAAATTTCATTATAGTGAGTCATTTATAAAGCAATGATTCTTATGCTTTATCCATGAATACACCTAGAAGGTATTATGCTAAGTGAAATAAGACAGAGAAGGACAAATGTCATCAGGTGATTTGTTGTTGTTGTTGTTGTTGTTTTGTTTGTTCTTGTTTTTTCAGGATTTGTTTTTGTTTGTTTTGGGTTGGTTGTTTTTGTTCATTTTGTTTTTGTTTTTGTTTTAGATTTACTCCCGCCTATGGGAGACAAAAATATGGAGCATGGCCTTTTGTTCTGACATATAGTCCTCCTACCTCACTGGGTCTCTGGGTGGAGGAGAAGTGTCTATAGCCTTGTACTAAAAGAGTTAGCTTCTTCTCGCTGCTTGCTCTAAGCAAGAAGGAACCACTTTTTTGGAGGTATAGTCTTCAACTGAGACTTTGGCAGGACTTTTGTTGGATTCAGAGTTAAAATGTACCTACTTGAATCACCTTCTGCTCCTATGCTGGTGGTTGCCAGACAATGGTTCTTGGTTGCCTTCTTCTATCAGGTGGGAGAACACAGATGTCTGGGTCTGTTTTTTTGTTGTTGTTCTGTTCCTAATGTCCCTAACCAGTTCACCTGCTTCTTACCATCTTTTAGAGTTTTCCTTGGTTGAATCCTGCATTATTTCCTGGGTTTACAATTATACTTAAGTTTGAAGAATAGGAAGAAATAGTTCTATAGCATCTTGTTAGGACCAAAAATGTTTTATTTATTTATTTATTTATTTATTTATTTATTTATTTATTCACTCATTCATTCATTTATTTATTTATTTATTTATTTATTTATTTATTATTTTAGAGACAGAGAGCATGCATGTGATGGGGAATAGTCAGAGGAAGAGGGAGAGAAAGAAACTCAAGCAAACTGTCCACTGAGTACTAAGCCCCACACAAGGCTTGATTTCAGGACCCTGAGATCATGACCTGTGCTGAAATCAAGAATTTGTTGCTTAACTGACTGAGCCACTCAGGTGTCCTTATTTTATTTATTTGTGAAATCAGTATCACTTTCAGATTAGATATTTTTTTCCACTTGACACCCTAAGGTGATCTTAATAATTAAGGCAGTGCCTAGAATAACAAATAAATGTTTTATTTTATTTTTTAAAGATTTTTATTTATTTATTCATAGAGACACACACAGAGAGAGAGAGAGAGGCAGAGACACAGACAGGCAGAGGGATAAGCAGGCTCCATGCAGGGAGCCCGACGTGGGACTCGATCTCAGGTCTCCAGAATCACACCCCGGGCTGCAGGCTGTGCTAAACCGCTGTGCCACTGGGGCTGCCCAATGTTTTATTTTAATAAAGAAGAAATGGTAGTATAAATTCTAAAGTCTATAATATACATGTCATTCCACAATAAATTTTTCATAAGCAGGTCGGCTTTACTTCCTTATTTATATCAATAACAAAACTAAGAGTTTTATACAGATGTTTGTTTCTGCAGTTGTTTGAAAATATTGGTAACACCACCTTTCTTTGTCTGTCTTAATTGTCAGCTATAGATGTAGATAAAAGTGTTTAAATTTAAAAAAATGTTTTTTCCAGTTATCTCTTTGGCTATACAACTGGTTCAATTTGTTTGGGTCATCTCTAATTTGATTACTTTCCGATTTCAACCATTGAACATGTTCTTTCCTTTCACCTATAAAACTCTCTCTGGCTCCACTAGTTTTCATTTGCAGTGCCTCTCCTCCTTAAGTTCCTAGGTAAGCTGTTATTCATAGAAAACTCCCACCTAACAACAACCCATTCTAAAATACCTTCCTATAGGTGATAATCTAAAATCACTGTATTTTCATCTGTATTTCACTCTTTTCCCCTAATAGCGTATAAATGTCATAAGGATACAGAATTTGTCTTATTTATCCATGTATTCACACCATCTTGAAGAGTGCTTAGCAAAGCATATAGTTAACACATAATAAATATTTTAGTGAACAAATGAATAATCAATTATAGTGTTTTTTTCCTTTTTTATTATTTATTTTAAAAATATTTTATTTATTTGTGAGAGACACACAGAGAGAGAGGCAGAGACATAGGCAGAGGGAGAAGCAGGATTCCTGATGTGGGACTTCATCCCGGGACCCTGGAATCACGCCCTGAGCCAAAGGCAGACACTCAACCACTGAGCCACTAGACATCCTTTTTATTCCTTTTTTAAATTCTTTTTTTTCCTAGTAGTAAGTTAGTGTTTCTAAACTTCTATCATAGCCTCTGACACAAGATGAAAGTATAATATATAATAAATGACAAACTCCTAGTACTATTTACATAATATCAAAACAATTTTGTTAACATTCTATCATCATTCAGGGCATTTTCTTTAGGCACTTATATATATGTATTTGGGTCTATATCAAAATTGGCCAACAGCTTTTACAAATTTCATTATAGTGAGTCATTTATAAAGCAATTGTTCTTATGCTTTGTCCAACCAGACTGCAATAATTTCACAATAAGAAACTATTTTTCTGTTATGAAAATATCTGCATGGACAAATTGAATTAGATATGGTAGTTCTCCATCATCTGGGAATAGAGCTTCTACTTTTTTCTTGGCCATTCTTTTTTTTTTTTTTTTTGTAAAGATTTTATTTTTTATTTATTCTTGAGAGACACGGAGAGAGAAGCAGAGACATAAGCAGAGGGAGAAGCAGGATGCATGCAGGGAGCCTGATGCAGGACTCGATCCTGGGACTCTAGGATCACACACTGGGCCAAAGGCAGACACTAAAACGCTGAGCCACCCAGGCATCCGTTTCTCTGCCATTCTTAACATATGCTTCCTATTTTGCTTCAAGATTCTGCTCTAACTTCTACCAACATTTCTTTATTTTATATTTTATTACATATTTATATAACAATTTGAACTTGTCACAGCACAGCTATTTTGAAATTGAAAATTTCATTTGAATCTAATAAGTTCCCTCTAAAGAAGACAGATGATAAAACAAAGCTCAGAGAGCATAAGGGACTGCATCTGTGTTGTGCAGGATATAGCCAAGAACCTTGCACATTTACATGCTCAAGGTATTTTAGCCTGTAATATTTATTCTTTGTATGTAACATGATAATATTTCAATACCTTTTCCTTTTAAAAATATTTGAACCAAAGAGTTCTTACAAAATACCTAAATTTATATTCAGGAACAAATTAACCCAGCTTATTAGATGTCCATGCATTTTCCCCCAGAATAATGAGTAGAGAGATCAGAGAGATAATGAATCTTTTCCTAACTTGGCATAAGAAGGATTATCATTCACAGAATATTCTTACATTCACACAATAAATACTTTACATATTAAAAGCCTGATTGACCTCTAAATTCTTGGATACCTTAACTGATAGAAAAACTGATTCAGAAATTTAGCAAAGCATGTTATGATGCATTCAACTAGTGCATACATTTATGAATTCTAATTTCTTAGAATGTCTTAATGCCCTAAGTAATATTATCTTAAAGTTTTTATTTTTTATTTTATTTTTTAATATTATTTATTTATTTATTCAGAGAGAGAGAGGGAGAGAGAAAGAGGCAGAGACACAGGTAGAGGGAGAAGAGGGAGAAGCAGGCTCCATGCAGAGAGTCTGACGCGGGACTCCATCCCAAGTCTCCAGGATCACACCCTGGGCTGCAGGCGGCGCTAAACTGCTGTGCCATCGGGGCTGCCCAACTTAAAGTTTTTTTTTTTTTTTTTAAATTTTTATTTATTTATGATAGTCACACAGAGAGAGAGAGAGACAGAGACACAGGCAGAGGGAGAAGCAGGCTCCATGCAGGGAGCCCGACGTGGGATTCGATCCCTGGTCTCCAGGATCATGCCCTGGGCCAAAGGCAGGCACCAAACCGCTGCACCACCCAGGGATCCCCCCAACTTAAAGTTTTTAATTTCACAGTGCACTTTTATGTATATTTGTAAAGTGCATTTGCAGCTGGTAAAAAATAGTGACTTAAATTGGCTGAATACTCTTTTATTATTATCTTGCTTTAACAGATAATAACTCTAGAATTGGCACTTATTTATTTATTTTTTAAAGATTTTATTTATTTATTTATTTATTTATTTATTTATGTATTTATTTATTTATTTATTCATGAGAGACACAGAGAGAGGCAAAGACATAGGCAGAGGGAGAAACAGGCTCTCCACGGGAAGCCCGATGTGGGACTCAATCTCAATACTCTGGGATCACAATTAAGCCAAAGGCAGACGCTCAACCACTGAGCCACCCAGGTGCCCCTAGAATTGACATTTAAACCCATTTTTTGTTTCAAATGCTACATCTTTCAATAGGTTGCTTATACCGAGGAATATTGAAGTAGTTTGAAAAAGGGGGTTCAAGTAAGCCAATCTCTTAGGAAGGAAAACACAGGACTCTAATAATAAGCAAAATGGAGATATCAAGACAAAGGAACGGTTACTTTGTCCGTAGATAGCAAAGCCTCTCCATCATTAGACCGGTCTTTGGTGTAGGATTAAATTTTCAAGATGTTAAAGTCCTTAGACTCCTTATCAATTATATACCTGAGTAGTAGAAAAGAGGAAAGTAGTCAAACAAAACCATGCATTAGGGCTTCATGATCTAAAGAAAAGATAACTATTACATGTGAATTTTGACTACTAACAACTATTCCTTGAACAGAGGAAATACCAACTCCTAGGTCTCTGGCCTTATAAGGCATGCTTGCATCTGTGCAGAGGATTGGCGCATGTAATCTCTGTGATAGGAAGATAATACAGTCACACCCTAGTGTGGCAGTGACTCCTCCCAGAACTGCTGAGAGAACAAACTAAAAGCCAAAATAAACAAAATCTCTTTTCTAAGTTTGAGGTCCATTGTATTGACATATTAACTGATTTTATCAACCTACTTGTGTGTAACTAATTCACATCACTGCACCTCTTCTCCCTACTTTGCTCATTAAGGATATCAGATCATTTCAGAGGACAGAATTTGGGAACATATCCATGTATACCTGTATGTTTTATGTATATAGATAGATGTGTGTACACATAACTCACAAACACACATATAAACATGAACATATCAATATATCCAATATCTAAAACCACATTATTTTAGTAAGTTTAGTTACCCATATTTCTAATTCTATTCTTCAATTGTGAGAAGCCTGGCTCCTACCATCTTAACATATTTATCTATTCCATTAGTAATTATTCGATTCTAAACATTTCATATATTTGGTTATATTATAAATGACACCCCTTTTCAAAATTTTCATTTGAGACACCTGGGGGCTCAGTCCATTAAGCATCTGCCATCAGCTCAGATCATGATCCCAGGGTCCTGGGATTGAGCCCTGTGTTGAGCTCTCTGCTTAATGGGGAGTCTGCTTTTCCCTCTCACTTTGCTGCTACCCTGCTTATGCTCTCTCCTTCTCTGTCAAAAAACAAATAAAAATCTTAAAAAAAGATGTTCATTTAATTGTTCTTTACTAGTATACAGAAACACTATGGGTTTTGTATGTTGACTTTGTACACATTTTCGATATGTGTAGATGTGTATGTGTTTTAAAATACACTTCAATTTTTAGAGCTTAGTGTTAGTTTCACAGTAAGATTGAGCAGAAAGTACAGAGAGTTCTGTACCCCTTGCCACCATATGCATACACAGCATCCTTCACTATCAACATCTTATACCACAGTGATACATCTGTTACGATGGATGAACCTACATTGATACATCATTCTTACACTTGGAGTCCATAATTTACATTAGGGTTTACTCTCAAAGTTGTACATTCTGTAGGCTTGGACAAATTTATAATGGCATGTGTCCACCATGTTAGTATATACATAACAGTTTCATTGCCCTAAAAATCCCTGCTCTACTTATTCATCCCCCATAATGTCTAGCAACTGCTGATCTTTTTACTGTCTCCATAGTTTTGTCTTTTCCAGAATGCCTTGTCCCTGGAATCATACAGTGTGTACCCTTTCAGATTGTTTTTTTTTTTTTTTTTGCTCAGTAATACACAGCTAAGATTTCCTCCTTTATTTTCATGACTCAGTAGTTCA
The DNA here is from genome assembly GCF_048418805.1 of Vulpes vulpes. Classification (NCBI taxonomy): domain Eukaryota; kingdom Metazoa; phylum Chordata; class Mammalia; order Carnivora; family Canidae; genus Vulpes; species Vulpes vulpes. The sequence goes on along the minus strand of NC_132784.1, from coordinate 100,941,043 downwards.
TTTCTTTTAGCATTGAGGAATACTCTATTGTCTGAATTACTGCAGCTTACTTATTTATTCACTTACTGAAAGACATCTTATTTTTGTTGCTTTCAACTTTTGGCAGTTATGAGTAAACGTTTTTTCATAAACACCAGCATGCAGGCCTTTGCATGGACATAGTTTTCTCAACTCATACTAAATATTGTGTTTCCTGAATCATGTAACAGTAAAGGGTTTTTTAAAATTTTTGTTTCAGGTTTTTATTTAAATACTAATTAGTTAGCATATAGTATAATATTGGTTTCAGGTAAATTTAGTGATTCATCACTTATCTATAACATCCAGTGTTCATCATAAGTGCCCTCCTTAATCCCCACACTCATTTAGCTTACCCCTCCATGACCACCTCCCCTCCTGAAACCCTCAGTGTGTTCTCTGTAGTTAAGAGTTTCTTATGCTTTGCCTCCCCTCTCTTTTTTCTTTATTCCTTCCCCTATGTTCATCTGTTTTGTTTCTTAAATTTCACATATAAGTGAAATTATATGTTATTTGTCTTTCTTTGACTGACATTTCACTTACCATAATACTCTCTAGCTCCATCTATGTGGTTGCAGATGACCAGATTTCATTCTTTTTTATTGCTGAATAATATTCCACATTTTATTCATATTATATATGAATAAATACACATACACACATATATATGTGTATACACACACACACACACACACACACGCAAACATGAATCTTTTTTATCCAGTCACTAATCGATGGATACTTGAGTTGCTTCTATATCTTGGCTTTTGTAAATAATGCTGCTGTAAGTGTAGAGGTACATGCATCTCTTTGAATTGGTGTTTTTGTATTTTTGGGTGCATACCCAGTAGTCTGAGGACTGGATTATAGGATAATTCTATTTTTAACTTTCTGAAGAACCTCTATACTGTTTTCCATGATAGCTATACTTTTTCACATTCCCACCAACAGTGAACAAGAGTTCCTTTTTCTTCTGGTCCTTGACAACAGCTGTTGTTTCTTGTGTTTTTGATTTTAATCATTCTGACAAATGTGAGGTGATACTTCATTGTAGTTTTGATTTGCATTTCTCTGATGATGATGAGTGATGCTAAACATTATTTTCATATGTCTATTGGCCATCTGGATGTCTTCTTTGGAAAAATGTCTGTTCACGTCTTCTGCCAATTTTTAAATTTGATTATTTGTTTTTTGGCTGTTGAGTTTTATATCTTTATAGATTTTAGAAACTAACCCTTTATCAGATATGTAATTTGCAAATATCTTCTCCCATTCTGTAGGTAGCCTTTTAGTTTATTGATTGTTTCCTTCTCTGTGCAGAAGTTTTTTATTTTTTTGCAGTCCCAGCAGCTTAATTGTTGGTTTAGTTTCCCTTGCCTCTGGAGACATACTTGGGAAAAAAATACTAGGGCTTTTGTCAAAGAGATTATTTCTAGGATTTTTATGGTTTCAGGTCTCACATTTAGGTCTTTAATCAATTTTGAATGTATTTTTGTGAATGGTGTAATAAGGTAGTCCAGTTTCTTTCTTTCATATGCTGGTGTCCAGTTTTCCCAACACTGTTTCTTAAAGAGACTGTCTTTTTCCCATTGGATATTATTTCCTGCTTTGGTGAAGATGAATTGACCATGTAGTTGTGGGCTTATTTCTGGGTTTTCTATTCTGTTCTATTGATCTATGTGTCTATTTTTGTGCACGTACCATATTGTTTTGATACCTACAATTTTGTAATATAACTTGAAGTCCACAATTGTGATGACTTCAGCTTTGCTTTTCTTCTGGAAATTACAATCAATTTTGTTCTATATTATTTCAAAAAAAAAAAGAAACTACACAAAAATAATGAAAAATGCAAAGACAAATCAATATTTATGGAGGAAGACAATATTGTAAGCATGGCAGTCTATAATGTACACATTTAATACAACCCTAATATCATTTTTTCAAGCTCTTTTCAAATATAATACCAAACTCTAGATTTTGTATTTATTAAAATATAAATAGTATTAAAATATGTAAAATAAGTGCAATGAGGACTAACACTACCAGATTTTTAAAAATAAATAAACACATTTTAATTATTAAAAGTTTTTTTGCCACATACATTTAAAAAAGAAACCCAGTGGGGTGCCTGGGTAGAACAGTCAGTTGAGTGTCTGACTCTTGGTTTCTGCCTAAGTCATGATCTCAGGGTCGTGAGATCGAGCCCTACATCAGGCTCGACACTGAGCATGGATTCTGCTTGAGATTCTCTGTTCCTCTCCCTCTACCTCTCCTGCTTTCTTTCTCTCTCTCTAAAATAAATAATTAAATCCTTAAAAATCAATAGTAGAATATAATGAAAAGTTCTTAAAGTAGACACATATAATCAGAGTAGATATTATAACACAAATGCATTAGTGCAAACCAATAGGAAATTATAGTATTTAAACATGGTCCAGGGAGAAAGGGAAATTAAAAAATATATATATTTGGAATCATACTTCTTATTATAATCAAGAAAAGTTCCAATTAAAACTACAATATAAAACAATAATAAAGCATAAAAACCTTAGAATATAAGAGTGAAGGGCTTCTGGCTCACTCAGTCTGAAGAGCATGCAACAACTCTTGATCTCTGGGTCATGAGTTCGAGCCCCACATTGGAGGTAGAGATTAAATAAAAATAAAAATAAATAAACTTAAAAAAAAACTTAAACAATATAAGAGTGATGTTTTTTTATTGTAAATTTGGAACCTGGAACATATTTCTAACTGTCACTCAGAACCAGGAACCATTAATATAAAAAAAAAACAAACAACAAACAAACAAACAAACAAAAAAACCTTTGGGACAGAAAACAAGCATTTCTTTACTTTTACATAAGGGTGTCATAGTGGAGCAGGGAAAAGTGCAATTCAAAAGAAAAAGTAGGGGATCCTGGGGATCCCTGGGTGGCACAGTGGTTTAGTGCCTACCTTTGGCCCAGGGCGTGATCCTGGAGACCCCGAATCGAATCCCACATCGGGCTCCCGGTGCATGGAGCCTGCTTCTGTCTCTGCCTGTGTCTCTGCCTCTCTCTCTCTCTCTCTCTGTGACTATCATAAATAAATTTTAAAAATTAAAAAAAAAGAAAATAAATAAACAACAAAAGACAAAGTAGGGCAGCCCCGGTGGCTTAGCTTAGCGGTTTAGCAGCCGCCGTCAGCCCCGGGCGTGATCCTGGAGACCTGGGATTGAGTCCTGCATCGGGCTCCCTGCATCGAGCCTGCTTCTCCCTCTGCCTGTGTCTCTGCCTCTCTCTCTGTGTCTCTCATGAATAAATAAATAAAATCTTAAAAAAAAAAAAAAAAGACATACATGATAAACTGGGGAAATAAATTTGCAATTCATCTTTCAGGAAAAAGTCTTGATTCCCCCAGAATGTGAAGTTTCTGAAAGGTAATAAAGAAAAAAATAAACAATAGAAAATAGCTGATTTATATGAAAACGTTGTTGGCAGGAAAGTATATTAAAAGCTACTTAAAGGGGTACCTGAGTGGTGCAGTCCGTTAAGCATTTGCCTCTTGGTTTCACTCAGGTCATGCTCTCAGGGCCATGAGATGGAGCCCTTTGTCAGGCTCTGCATTCAGTGGGGAGTCGGCTGAAAGATTCTTTCTCCCTCTCTCCTTGCCCCTCCTATCCTGGACCCGCACCCGTTTCTCTCTCTCTCTCTCTCTCTCTCTCTCTCTCTCTCTCTCTCTCAAATAAGTAAATAAATATATATTTTTAAAGATTTTATTTATTCATTCATGAGAGACACAGAGAGAGGCAGAGACATAGGCGGAGGGAGAAGCAGGCTCCTTGCAGGAAGCCCAATGCGGGACTTGATCCTGGACCCATGGATCATGCCCTGAGCCAAAGGCAGACGCTCAACCGCTGAGCCACCCAGGCACCCCAGTAAATAAATCCTAAAAATAAATAAATAAATAAATAAATAAATAAATAATAAATCATCTCCTTAACCATCTGAAATTCTCAGCTTCATTTATAAAAGAGAATTTCAAATGAGATTACACTAAGAATTCTAAGTTTGTATCATGTCTATAATGGAGTAGCTTGTGTTAGATTAACTCTCACACAGAAAAACTTTAAAGTCTGAACAAAATTAAAACAAAGAAACAGAAACCAGCTGCTTCAGTATATGAAAGAGCAGTCAAGGCATGTAGGCTCCAGGGTACAAGATCCTGGAAGTAGGACAACCTGATAACATAAGCTGGCCTTCCTCAGTTGAATTATCCTCTTTGTGATATTTGCGAATTGGTGGCTCTGGGTTGCTAGAGGAAGACATCAACTAGAGTTCTCTGTAGTCTCATGAATCTGTATTGAAGCAAGTTGGATATATTATTTTTTACTGGTTTTTAGAATATTCTATACGTCTATTAAATAAATACACTCAGTATACCATTCAATATCTGCTTCTAAAGCTAGTTTGGCTCTCCTGCTTGATACAGAGCATGAGATGTTTTTGTTGGCATAAGAACACATTCCTGTGCCATGTCTTGGGTAATCAGTATTCCTTCTCAGGTTCCAGAATGCTGAGATTGTCTTAGAGACGTCTCTGGGGTGCCAAATACAAAAAATTACTGAGTTATACCATTGAAAATCATTTGTGCTTATGAACTCTTTTTGTCCGACAATAATCAGAGTGTTTCATGGTGTAGCTGGTTCTACATGTTCTGTCTGTCTTCTTTCCACGAATTCTAGGTACCTGCGATCATAAGCAACTCTGCCCAAGGCACCTATTCCTCATGTCTACATTTTTAAATTCTTGCAGAGCATATGCCTCAGGCCAGTTGTGGGCTATAGTATGAGGAGTTTTCTCTAGAGATCACAAGGTTCTCCATCCAGGAAAACCAAAGCTTTTTTTGAATTGTATAATATTTATCTTGTGAACTAATTATTAGCAAACTAGTTCTAGTAATTACTGTGAACAAGATAGATACTGAGCTGGTTCAAACCCCACAAAATGGTCATCCTAGGGAATTCCAACACCAACTATGATGGAATCTTGAAGTTTCCTTATCTAAACCATGACCAAGCTAATTTGTCCAACACAAGCAAGTTAAACACTTAGCATGATGTTATAATCATACTATTGCACTCTTCTTCCTCTCGTTAAACATCCTGAAATATCTCTGAGTTAATTTCTGATTTTCATTCTCTGATATGGACATTAACAAAAGTAGCGTATTCTCTGTGCAGTCTTTATGACTCCCTGCTTACTCGAATGCAGTTATATAATGACATCTCTTTGATTTGAAATGATGATGCATGAACAAGTAATATCTGAGAATACAAAGAATTTTGCCCAAGACTGCACCCTTTATAACACCTCAGAGTCACCATGGGGATAATTATTGGCATGGAGCCATTTAACTCTCAAAAATTATTTTAAGCCCCTTAAATCACATTTATGTTTCAAACAGACCATATTGGAGTTTCATATATAAGGCATATAAATTTCTCTTCTGGCAAAATTGTTTCCTTTTGTCTCTGATGTGTTGGATATACTCCATCGTATATAGTTTGGTAGAGGACCTCTTAGCAATTCCATCTACATTGGAGCCAACCCACAGTGCAAGATCTTTTGGGCTCAGACATCTATATTTTTCTATTTCTCAGTAACTTCTCTTATATTCTCAAATGTTCAATGAAATTACCATACAGGTTTTGAGTATTTGGCTCTATCAATTGCTAGTTAAATTGGCTCCACATTTATATCTGTTAGAATCTCAGTGGCTATTATGTTAAAAAGGATCCCACAGATTCAATTGTCTTCCTCCCCTATCTCACATTAAAATCAGCCTCTGAAACTGGATATATTTGTCTATTTGCATTGATCTAAATTTTTATTACCTCAATATGTGTATTCATATTTACTATATACTTATTCATGTTAATTAGTTGTCTGGTACTAATAATGAAATGCCAAGGATTCTGATGGCCAGCCATCTATTGGACTATACAGTGGCTGCCCTAGCAGTGGCTCAGAGAGGGTCCCTAGTTTTGCTATCCTTGTCGGTCATGAAGTGGGAACTGGGCACTTGATTTCTCCAGCTAATTGAGTTTGTCTGCTATTATAGTACATCTTAATGAGTTGTATTGCCTCTGCTTTATCCTGAGGAGGAGTAACTCACTTTGGTAGCATGTAATTCTGCTGGGGAAAAAAAAAGTCCTTTTTCTTTTTTTCATCAAAATTTGTGGCTTTGAGGTAAGATATATGACCTTTCATTTTGTAAACACCGTATCTACCTCAATGAGCCATGCCTGATTGGTTTCAGTTTCCCTTGCTCCTTAACTGTTAACAACTTTCCTTCTAGCTTCTGGCTATTAACCTTCATTTTCTCTTTATGACCGTTAAGTGTATAAATATCTTTATTTCCCTGACATGTGAGTATTTTATTTTCTCTAAGTTTTTGGATTCATACTTTCTTCTTTATAATATACTATTCTAAACCCACCTCATATATTAGAGTAAGAGTTCATAGAGCATCTCTGTGTTGTATGTATTATATCATTGAAGACTTTTAACACTGTCATTTAATTTAACTGAAGAACATATGAGGAGTAGATATCATCACTGAATGAGGAAAAATGGGTAAAATTTTAGCGTTAAGCATAGTGTAGCTTTGAAATTATTTTTATTACTATAAGAATTTAACCCTTCCTGTGGAACCTTTTTGTGTCAAATAATACTCTGCTCACCAGCAGTAAGAAAAAGATAGGTAAAGGAGAAGTAGGTGGTGTTAGGGTTTGGATTTAAGAAGTTAGACAGGGATCCCTGGGGGGCGCAGCGGTTTGGCGCCTGCCTTTGGCCCAGGGCGCGATCCTGGAGACCCCGGATTGAATCCCACGTCGGGCTCCCGGTGCATGGAGCCTGCTTCTCCCTCTGCCTATGTCTCTGCCTCTCTCTCTCTCTCTCTCTTTCTCTCTCTCTCTCTGTGTGACTATCATAAAAATAAAAAAAAAAAGTTAGACAGTGGTAACCACAGTCCTGATCACAATTTGACTTAAGGGTTAAATCCAGTAGCAGCAAAGAAGAAAATAATATAGAACATAAGGAGTAGTGTTTTCCCTACTTTTCTTTTTTGATATGAAAGGATCTCTACTAAAGACAAATTTTTGGTGCCATCTTTTGTTCTCCCCTTCATCTACTATAAGAAGGAGGTATGAATTACCTGGCTGATGTTTGACTCAACAAGGTAGACCTAATATATTTACAGTTTATGAGCACAAACTGGACCAATAGAGTCAACTTATGTTGCTTCCATATAGCCTAATAGCATCTAGAGGCTCCAGTTGATTGGATAAAACTGAATACAATTTCATCCCATTTATCCCTGGGATAGCCTTATGCTCAGAGATATTGGATGATGTGAAGACTTGAACAAATTTTTCTTCTTTTTTTTTGTTTGAGTTGTTCCAGTGTGGAATAATTTTCTTGTATCAGGCTTCCTGATATAAATTTCCTCATCAGACATGTGACCCAAGATTTTAGTGGATATGCAAATAGGATGAGTGGTTAGAAGTAGGAAACATTAGCAAGCCAATTTGGCCCACTGGTTGACCCATACATTTTGTTTTAAAGTAACATCATCAGCAATAAAGTGCTTTCATTTATATTCTATCAATATAATAAGTAAGTTATCAAAATAGTTTTAAACTTTATATTCATGTGTAGAGTAGTACATTATTAATTTACTTAATACTAGAATCTACTAGAGTTCTTATTTGGATGCCACCAAAAGAATGTGTTGCCATGTATTGCTCAGCATTTTGCACTTTTCTCTCACTTCATATGTTTATATATGTATTGAAATATCTAAAATTTTCAGGAATGACATCTTGTTTTTAGTGCATAAGCCCCTGCTACTGCCTGAGTTGATCCTGTGAGTCTAATTTGTCTTCAATTTCACTTGTTTTATATTGTCTAAGAGTGGAATAATTGCTATTTTCATGAACAATAATTTGTCCTGCACACTTTAGAAAAAATAAGATACTAAGTCACACATGGCAGTTCAAATATGACATATACTACCATTATAAAAGGGATTTATTTTTGTACGAAGCATGTACATTGGCATATCCTTATGCAGGGTTATATGTGTGTGTGTGTGTGTGTGTGTGTGTGTGTGTGCTATAAATGAAGTGATAATGGATGTAATGGATGTAGTATGTAAATGGATCACAATCAAGTACCTTTGAAAAATATAGACCCCAATCAAATATCCAGGCAGAAAAGGTCACTCAGCTACCTTTTCTTCTCTGGAAATTATAAAACATAATAGTCTTTTATAATTAGGTGAATTTCAGCTTATAGTATTTAATTGATGTGAGCCTTTGTGTGTATGTGTATGTGCTTAATCCCTACATGCATAGTGATTCACATGTGGAATATGTGAAAACAAATATAGGGAATGTTCAGTAAAGCTTAACCTGGTAAATTTAATTCAGTACTTAGTTTCCTGGAGAAGTAAAAACTATGCTATTATTTTAGTGCCTTAATCTATAGACTCACTTAGCTTTTGGGGCTAACTTTATTGAGATTCAGCTTATAATTTCTGTGATCTAGGTATACATTGCTATTCTCTTCATATTTCAATAACATTGATTAGCGTTCAGTGCAGTTCTATTGAAAATAGCATAATTTTATATTCTTAAGGCTAAAGGGTACAAAAACTAAAGTGCATTTTTGCCTCATCTCCAACACTAATATAGCATGATATTAGACGATTATTGCCATGAGAACTGCATGATAGGGAGGGCAATACAATTGTCCTCTTCTTGTCTATGAAGGGATAAACACAATTTACATATCATTAAAGAGTGAAATATATTAAAAAGCACAAAAATGCCATTAAAACATCATCTTCGTATTTATTAGGTATCTATTTATGTAATTTCTACATTTTTTTAAATCAAAAACATTCATATTCATGAAAAGGGATACTTAGCATTCAAGGGATATTTTAATGGAGGAGACCACCATGAGGACAGTATGAAGTTTGATTTCTGCTGATAGGTTTCAGTCTTAACCACGGTTTATAAAATGAGCAATGGTTGAAAGATTTCTTGATAACATCACAGGAGCTCATTTCCACAGCAGCACCTTCCCCAACCTACAGAGCCTTACTATGGTGTTCTGGTTAAGTTCTAATTTGGATAATTAAATTCCACCTGCATATCTGACTTCTTACAGTTTTCAGCCCTTTTTGCAATCTTCTGTTATTTCCTGTTTTGAATTGATGACTGCTGTGCCCTGTGGAACCGAGGCTGCATAATGCACAGGAAATTATTCACTCTGCTTCTGCTGCAGTTGCGGTAACATAACCATCTCTGGCTCCATTTTTCATTTCATTGTAAATTTGTGAAATAGAATCACTTTTCCTTGTTTCTGTTCTGCTAGAAAAATAAATTCCATGGAAACCTATACCTCTTCAATTTCTATTAACATATGTACTTATCTAACTGAAAGTTAAAAGACAATATTTTTTAAAATATGTGCAGACACTACACAGCGTACCTTTAAAGATTTTAAGCAAAACTTGCAAAGTTAATATTGTTTAAAATAAACCTTGTTTCATTAAATTCAGATAGCAGCCTGCTTTTCATGATTGAGATATTCACCATTAAGTCTCAGGTATAAAACTCAATCTATATGTGTACTTTGTAAATAATGTATGTGTCTGAATGCAAACTCAGGTCATATAGTTCAATTCTGGGGGCAGATGACTATATTTGTTGTAGACAAATTGCAATGGTTCTGGTACCAGCTCATTTACATCAAATCATTCTAGAGAGAAAGTATTTCATTCACGTTGTTGACCGTGTGCCCCAGCCCCGCCTCTGCCCTCATTTTCTAGACTCAGAGACAGTCCAGTTCCCACTCCGCCTGTGTCTACAGTAATATGGAGTGCATGGTAATGAGCATGATAGTACAAGCTGGGCCTTTCCTCTTCACACAGGTAAACCATAGATTCTATCCTATTCTAAAAGGAAAAATATATTACTTTTAGGTTTATTACTCAGTATAACCATATAAATAAATGTGAAGTTCCAGTGGGTTTAGATGAAAGGCAATATTATCAAAGAAATATATAGACTCTGGCAATGTTTAATATTTCAACATAAAAAACACAGAGTATGATAATAAAATGAGTACTTTGAAGTCAATATTAATATATACATCTTAAAGAACTACAGGTATACAATTTACATAGACTTATGTTTATTTTCTAGCTGGATTTTCTTCAGTGAATATATATGTATGTGTACATATACCTATTATATTAAATCAATATTACAGAATAGAACATAGTACTTTTAATTTGAAAAAAAGTTCTCATTAATTCATCTCAGCCAATCCAAGTTAGAAATAAAACGTATAGATTTTTTGCTTTAAACTTTGAAAGTGTTATACAAAATATAATTTCCTTTGAAATGAAGATATGTCTGTGTTATCCTACAGAAAAAATTAATTGTGTGCACATGCATGTGTGCACATGTGTCCTGCCTCTCTGTAGTCTAATTGGGGATAGAAGCATATACCTAAACCTGGCCTCTTTGGAAGCCTTAAGCCTCCCCTGCCTCACTTAGAACAAAATAGAATGTGAATCAAAAAAAAAATGATGTCACCAAGAAGAAAGTGGAGTCACGGTACTAGTAAGGGAATAATAAAGTAGTAATTGGATGACAGATTACTTTCTTTCTTTGCATCTATTTTATTATCTTCTATAAGTTTAATAAAATAACTTGAATTTGTAGGCCTAATGCAGCCAGGTGGCATCTCTGTCCTAGTAAAACTAATAGAAGGCCAGAATGCAATGCAAGGAAGACATATTATAGGTTTTTGCTTATAACTGTATTAAAGGATACAAAGATACCATCCAGATTCACTGCCTACCTTATATATCTGAGCAGAATAAAATATTATTCTGTTTTTGAATTCTGGAATGTGTATCTTTCAAAAATCAACCACTAGTGACACTGTACATGGTAGATGCCTTGTAAAGAATTCAATAACCTAACATTAATTAGTAATGTAATTTATTAATCTAACATAATTGATTATTCTCTCTTGCACATATAAGTGACAGTAGCTTTTATGCCATAATGCTATGATCTGTTATCCTTAATTCTTATTATTTGAAAAAGCAATTATACATTCTGGCCTGAGCTAATGAGTTACCATTGCAACATTAGATCTTTTAATATATGTAATGATGTGTGTGTGGCCATCTAAGAACAAAGGCCATTGAAACAGACAAAACTTACATCTAAAGCCCAGGTCCATAAAATACTGAAACACTTAGAGCCTCAGTTTTCTTACATATAAAATTTAGATAACAGTGCCTAATTCACACACACACACACACACACACACACACACACACACAAAATATAATATATAGTGTTTGAAATAATAAAAGGTCATAAAAATCCATGATTCTGGAAGAGAAGACTTACGTACATGTGATATAATGAGAGATTCTTAGTAATGGAATTAATACTCTCCTCTCCACCAAAAAAAGCTATGGGGCACATCAGTGGCTCAGTCAACTAAATGTCTCACCTCGGCTCAGTTCATAATGTCAGAGCCCTGGGATCAAGCTCCATGTTGGGCTCCCCGCTCAGTGGGGGGTCTACTTGTCCCTCTGCCCCTCCCTATGCTCATGCTCTCTCCCTCTCAAATAAAACCTTTTTGAAAAAGCTAGTTATAGAGGCACCTGGGTGGTTCAGTGGTTGAGCATCGGCCTTTGGCTCAGGTCATGATCCTTGGGTCCTGGGATGGAGTCCCCACAGTAGTAGGAAGCCTGCTTCTCCCTATGCCTGTGTCTCTGCCTCTCTCTGTGTCTCTCATGAATAAATAAATAAAATATTTTAAAAAGCTAGTTATATTTTCTTAATATACTAGCTAATTTTCTCAGAAGTCCTTACAGAAGAGATAATAAAAATTGCTTACAGAAGTAGAGCATTGTTATAACTGCCTGGGATTTTATTGCATGTATGAAATGATTAAGTCAACTAACCAGGGGCACCTGGCTGGCTCAGTCAGTAGAGTGTGTCATCTTGATCTCAGGGTTGTGAGTTTGAGCCACATGTTGGAATTAGATATTACTTACAAAATTTTTAAAAGGTTTTTAAAAAATGAGCTAACCAGTACAAAGCACTCAAAAATATCTGGTACATGTAAATATTTAAAATACTTTATCATTATGTGCATAGTTAAGAAAGTTTTATGGTAAAAATATGTAGTTTTTTTTACACTGAACTGTGGTTCAGTCTTTCTCAAGAAGTCCTGTCATCATGGCAACATTATGAGTTTACAAACTATTCTAGTTATTTTTATGTACTTACCTACACTGACTAAATTATATCTGACTGAGTCTATCAAGACAAACATTTTCATAGTGGGTGAAAACAGGTAAGTCCCTCTGGCAGAATTATATCTGACTGAGTCTATCAAGACAAACATTTTCATAGTGGGTGAAAACAAGTAAGTCCCTCTAGTTTCAAAAGATTTAAGTCTGCCTGAATATAGGAAATAGACCAATCTGGAAATGATACCTTGGGACTATTACAGAAAACTTATATTTATGTCTTTATAAAGGGGATAAGTAAGAAATCTTAATAATCACTATAGCTTAAAAACATGCATATTAGATTTATGTATTGCCTGCTCTAATCCTTTTCCTTTGGACTTGCCTTCAAGATAGCTTATAACTTTTGTGCTTATGACCAAACAGCTGCAAAATATCATCAATATCACTCTTTCCAAAGCATGTATAAAAAATAAAAGGTTTTTAAACAAACAAATAGCTATTTGCAATTATTTGTTTATTTATTTATTTATTTATTTATTATTTATTTATTTATTATTTTTTAATTGGGGTTCAATTTCCCAACATATAGCATAACACCCAGTGCTCATCCCGTCAAGTGCCCCCCTCAGTGCTTGTCACCCAGTCACCCCAAATCCCCATCCACTTCCCTTTCCACTACTACTTATTCGTTTCCCAGAGTTAGGTGTTTCTCATGTTCTGTACCCTCACTGATATTTTCCCTCATTTTCTCTCCTTTCCCCTTTATTCCCTTCCACTATTTTTTATATTCCCCAAATGAATGAGACCATATAATGTTTGCCCTCCTATGATTGACTTATTTCACTCAGCATAATACCCTCCAGTTCCATCCATGTTGAAGCAAATGGTGGGTATTTGTCGTTTCTAATGGCTGAGTAATATTCCATTGTATACATAGACCACAGCTTCTTTATCCATTTCATCTTTTGATGGACACCGAGGCTCCTTCCACAGTTTGGCTATTGTGGACATTGCTGCTATAAACACTGGGGTGCAGGTGTTCCGGCGTTTCACTGCATCTGTATCTTTGGGGCAAATCCCCAGAAGGGCAATTGCTGAGTCGTAGGGTAGCTCTATTTTTAACTCTTTTATGAACCTCCACACAGGTTTCCAGAGTGGCCGCACCAGTTCACATTCCCACCAACCGTATAAGAGGCTTCCCTTTTTTCACATCTTCTCCATTTGTTGTTTCCTGTCTTGTTAATTTTCACCATTCTCACTGGTGTGAGGTGGTATCTCATTGTGGTTTTGATTTGTATTTCCCTGATGGCCAGTGATACAGAGTATTTTCTCATGTGCTTGTTGACCATGTCTATGTCTTCCTCTGTGAGATTTCTGTTCATGTCTTTTGCCCATTTCATGATTGGATTGTTTGTTTCTTTGGTGTTGAGTTTAATAAGTTCTTTATAGATCTTGGATATGAGCCCTTTATCTGATACGTCATTTCAAATATCTTCTCCCATTCTGTAGGTTGTCTTTTAGTTTTGTTGACTGTATCCTTTGCTGTGCAGAAGCTTTTTATCTTGACTTAGTCCCAATAATTCGTTTTTGCTTTTGTTTCCCTTGCCTTCATAGATGTATCTTGCAATAAGTTGCTGTGGCCAAGTTCAAAAAGGGTGTTGCCTGTGTTCTCCTCTAGGATTTTGATGGAATCCTGTCTCACATTTAGATCTTTTATCCATTTACAGTTTATCTTTGTGTGTGCTGTAAGAGAATGGTCTAGTTTCATTCTTCTGCACATGGCTGTCCAATTTTCCCAGCACCATTTATTGAAGAGACTGTCTTTTTTTTTCAGTGGATAGTCGAATATTAGTTGACCATAAAGTTGAGGGTCCACTTCTGGATTCTCTATTCTGTTCCATTGATCTATGTGTCTGTTTTTGTGCCAGTACCACACTATCCTGATGACCTCAGCTTTGTAGTACAACCTGAAATATGGCATTGTGATGCCCCCAGATATGGTTTTCTTTTTTTAATATTCCCCTGGCTATTCGGGCCTTTTCTGATTCTACACAAATCTTAAGATGATTTGTTCCAACTCTCTGAAGAAAGTCCATGTTATTTTGATAGGGATTGCATTAAATGTGTAAATTGTCCTGGGTAACATTGACATTTTCACAATATTAATTCTGCCAATCCATGAGCATGGAATATTTTTTCATCTCTTTGTATCTTCCTCAATTTCTTTCAGAAGTGTTCTATAGTTTTTAGGGTATAGATCCTTTACCTCTTTGGTTAGGTTTATTCCTAGGTATCTTAAGCTTTTGGGTGCAATTGTAAATGGGATTGACTCCTTAATTTCTCTTTCTTCAGTCTCATTGTTAGTGTATAGAAATGCCATTGATTTCTGGGCATTGATTTTGTATCCTGCCATGCTACCAAATTGCTGTATGAGTTCTAGCAATCTTGGGGTGGAGGCTTTTGGGTTTTCTATGTAGAGTATCATGTCATTGGTGAAGAGGGAGAGTTTGACTTCTTTGCCAATTTGAATGCCTTTAATTTCTTTTTGTTGCCTGATTGCTGAGGCTAGGACTTCACATATCCTAATTCTTAAGAGGGTAGAACTATATCATAAATAAATGATTTTGTTCTTAATCTGAAATATCAATTTCAGCTAATTTTTCCTGTTACGCGTATGTTCCCTTAGGTCATAAAAGTACTTTTTTTTTCCTTCTAAGCAGGCAAAATCAGATACATATTTTGATGTTAGATTTCTATAAAAATCTTTCCAATAAGCTTTATAATCATATAGCTTTGAGCAGTGTGCCAAAGTATCGAGTATATAAATATGTAGTTTTACCAATGGCTCTTTTCCAAAGGATGTCTTTAATCATTTGCTCTGTTTTAAAATTATTTTGTTCTGCTTTTAATAAAACTCAAATAAGATATGTCATTTGTCATCCAACACTTCAGCAACAAAGCCTTAGGACATGCACGGGGCCCTTCTGAAAAGGGTTCAATGGAACTGCCTAGGTCACATGGACACCAAATTGGCTTTGTTGTAAGGTAATATGAACTTCAGAAAATAATTTTTTTATCTTTGATAGTGAGGTCAGGGATTTCCATCCTGAGGTGATCTGCTATTGGATGTATGTTTTACATAGATGATTGGTGCTTACTAACACAACTGTGATGACATGACCAAAAAAGTTTGTTTTCTTGCAAAAAACAGAGATCAAACTGAGAAAAATGTATTTTATTGTTTTTGGTGAATTAAATAACTGAATAAATATGTTTATTTGTCTGAGATGTATGTCTCAAGTTTATTGTATTTTGATTATTTGAAAATTAATTTATCCATTATTCTTTTGTTTCTAAACAAGTATTAATTCTTAGCTGACATATTTGTGTATATATTAATGTATTTAATGTACATATACTCTCTTAGAAATCTCTAGGGTTTTTCTGTAACTAGATCTGCACTTTTAAATTAAATATGAATTATTATTTTTTAAAATGAATAATAAATCCCATGTTTATTTTAAAAGTACATGAAGCTTTGACTATATATACATATCTACATAATTATATATATTTTTACTCTTTTAAGAAATTCTGAAAAATATTTTCTGAGCTTTTAAGATTTTAGACACAGAGCTTCAAAACCTAGTACAGCACACATTATACACACATACGATTTTATACATATATGATGTATAAAACATAAAAATCTTCAAAATTGTCTCTAATTTTTCTTCTTTGTGATATCCAAAAACCAAGGACAACCCTCAAACTTTTAAATCTATAATTTGTTCTTTTTCTCAGCATTATTTAAAATAAAACTGATGGTAAAATGAAATAAAAGTAACCGTAAAATAAAAGTTTTGAGATAATCTCAGAAAAATGAGTGTGACTATTCTATAACATATACTAAGTCAACAAAGTGGAAAATTTTAGTAATAAAGTATGATGGAATTCCACTTTCTTAAAAAAATAAGGAGGCCTCACATTTTGTTAGAATATCTGACATGGCCAAGTGTTAGAGAAATACCCAAAATTTATTCTGACAACTCTAATCAATTCTGTTTGTCTGATAATAATTACAATGATAAAACCATTCAATCTGCACTAATACATGTTGAGGTGTCCATCTTCATTTCAATATTAGAGATAAGAACACCCAGAACCAGAAAGTCAAATTAACTTTCTCAAAGCACAGGATTTATGAGTTGTTGTCAGGACAAAAAGCTATCTACCCATTTTCAAAGTCCTTGCATTGCTCAATATACCACATTGACTTATGGCCTATTTTAGTTCTCTTTTTCAATGTCCCATGTACAAAATGGCTTTGTTCTTAAAATCTTGACTGCGTCAAAAGCTGTAATAGGATGTAATAATACTGGAACTGGAAAAAATATTTGGATTTTATTGATGCAATAGAAAAAAACATTAGTTTTTATTTTAGTATAAAACATTATTTTGTACCCATATTTGTTCCATCTTGTAAGTAAGCAGCTTTAGTTCCTAAAGTTCAAATACTGAGAATGTAATAAGTCAATGATCTTGGATCACTATTTAGCTGTACTAGTTCATAAGGCTATGGGCTCAAAGTCATGAAAACAAAACAAAACAGATTGCCTGGGTAGGATCCTCTTCTACTTATCTACTATTTTTTTAATTTGAATTCAAGGAAATATTTATTTTTAAAAGCTGTATTTGTATTTTTAAAATATTTGAATTTTTCTTTTTAGTACCCTGGAGGTCACTGTGAGTTATGATAATAGAAAATGATTAGTGAAATTGTAAAATTGCATTTCTGGATAGGGAGCCAAAGTTGCATCCTTATGTTGAACTTTTCTGAAAAAGGGACTTCATTTTCTCATTTGTGCAAAATAGGAATTAGGTCAAGTCATTTGATTCAGATTGAACAGGATTTCAACATGAATCCCATTACTTTCTAGCTACATAATCAAAAGAAAATTAACCGCTTTGAATTTAAGATCATGATTTGCAAAATGGGCAGAGTAATAACCCTATCTCAGAATTTCTGTGAAGACTACATGAGAAAATTCTTATAAAATGATTTAATGTTGTGCTGAATATGTATTTAGAATTTTAAAATATTAGCTATTATAAATGGTTCTTCATGGCCATCCACTAGTTTGAACATTTCCAGTTAAAGAGAATTCTCCAAATTGTGAAAAATGATAATGTACTATGCACTTAGTTATTTGATGTGGAAATCTGTGTAGCTCCAGTGGTTTTCCAGAAATCCTAGTGTTATCAGCTTGCAGCTTTAGCTCATTCCACATAGCAGGCTATCTTAATTTAGTATTGTATAATTTATTTTAGTACTATTTATATTTAATATGTATCTCATATTTCCATTTTTGCCTTCCCAGAAACCTTTTCTTCTTTAGGAGTATCCCAAATTTCCTTTTGTGCATTAACTTGTTTGTTGCATGGATGGAAGGGTCCATCAAAGTTACAATCCACTCCCTCCTCTCCCACTGCCCTCAGGCATGTGAATTAACTAAGACATTTAGATGTTTTCTCTTTGGAATATAAAACACTTTTGAGTAAGAAAAAAAAAAAAAGCCTAGAATTGAGCCAATTGCTTGCTTGCTTGCTTGCTTTCCTTCTTTTCCTTTCTTTCTTTCTTTCTTTCTTTCTTTCTTTCTTTCTTTCTTTCTTCTTTCTTTTCTTTCTTTCTTTCTTTCTTTCTTTCTTTCTTTCTTTCTTTCTTTCTTTCTCTTTCTTTTTTTCTTCTTTCTTCTTCTGTTTCTTTTACAGATTTTATTTATTTATTCATGAGAGACACAGACAGAGAGGCAGAGACTTAGGCAGAGGGGAGCCTGATGTGGGACTCAACCCAGGACCCCGAGATCATGCCCTGAGCCAAATGCAGATGCTCAATCACTGAGCCACCAGTTGTCCCGAGTCACTCACTTTTTTCCCAAAGATAGTAAAGGAGTAGACTTCCACTAGTCATCAAAACTTTGATATCTTATTTTCACTAGTTTTTGATGTTTCTAAAATATATATATATATATGTATATATAATATATATAGCATACATGATATATACAACATATATGTATTAGAAATATATATGTATATATCTTTTATTCATTGATATAATCAATGTTTTGAAATAAAATTGTTTTTATGTTTTTCAGAGGTTTTTTTTTGTTTCTACCCACATCACATACATAGCTATGCAACAATTATTTAATATATGTACTTCAATTTATATTTCTCTCACAAATAATAATTGATAAAATATCCAAGCATATACATTTTTCTACACTTTAAATAGTTTGCACAAAGTCTATAACGTATCACATATTGTTATATTTTATATGGCAATATAATCAAATTTTTATGATTGTAATAGTTATTTAGGATGAAGGCATTAAATAGAGATGGATAAAGTATGGTCAGAATTGAAATATTTTGTAGAAAACTCTAAGTCCTATAAGAATTTAGGTAACATTTATAGGCATTAAGAATCACTATGAAATCTTCAGAAAGGATATATTTTGATGAGAAAGTACTTTAATATTTTTTGTAAGATAGGTTGGAGTTATAAAATAATGAATAAGAAGTTATCACTGCAGTTAGCCCTGGAATTTTAGATAAATAAGAAATAAGAAAGAGACAAACTGGAAAGTTTTAGCTGCAAAAAAGAAAACAAAAACCATGCCATCAGTATCTAATAGATTTGAAATATGAAAAGTGGCCACATTCTATTTATTGTATTTATGATCGCATTCCTGTTACTTGTAAATTACTATTTTACTTATCTTTTCAAATAACAGTCAATGCAATCTGACATATAAGGGCAAAACTCATAAGCGTTTGTAAATATGTTTTCTATGAATTTAACATCTTTCTCCTGTCAGCCAAAATACCATAATTTATATCATAGTTAATTATATTCTGAAATCAATATTTAAATGTACTTTTGTGTGTGTATTTTTGTATATGTGTGTGTATATATGT
Organism: Vulpes vulpes; assembly: GCF_048418805.1. Classification (NCBI taxonomy): domain Eukaryota; kingdom Metazoa; phylum Chordata; class Mammalia; order Carnivora; family Canidae; genus Vulpes; species Vulpes vulpes. The sequence goes on along the minus strand of NC_132784.1, from coordinate 100,921,696 downwards.
TTTTGTGTGTATATGTAAAATCTTTTATGATTAAGTATAAAGATTTCTCTAAAGATAAATTAAATTGTTCTGAAAATCAACAGGCTTTTAGACATTTATGCTTCTAAATATTTTAATTATTGTATTTCCTCTCTATTCAAATCCTATTTCCAATAGTAGTTCATATTGTTCATATGCACTGTGAAGACATTTTAATTCTGATTCATACCACCATTCACATTTGCCTTCTGTCAGAAAAATACGTGCCCTGTCATCATAAATTCTCCCTAGCAGAACTTTTCTTCACTGCACTCATCCTATTCAGAGCCATACTACTCATCACTTGACAGGATGCAAAATGTAATGGTCATAAAAGTAAAGTCTGCTAACTTTCTCTCCTGACAATTTGTCAAAAGACACATTAAAAAATAATTGGAGGGAAACTGCACAGATTTTTTAAATGTATTGAGTCATTTTTCTTCACTGCTTGACTGGTCAGCTTGCAAGATACCATTCTCTCCATTATTAACAAGCCAACACTACTCCTTTAACAAAAGAAATAACACTATATTGCACTCATCTCGCTCTTGGGTTCTGTTGCCATAGACCTCTGATTTATCTGGAAAGTCAACAAGTAAAACAGTTCTTTATCACATGACTAGTTTATGTTTCCAATTTTACCTTTCATTAAAATTGTGTTTTTTTCTTCTCCAAGCCTACAGGGAATATCATAAATACCACCTAAAGTGGAAATAATAAACCCAGAATAATTTTTCCTTATATACTGTTTCATTAGCAGTTTAATGTGTTAATAAAATTTTAGAGAATTGTACTGTTAAATATGTTCTGTGCTTATTCTATCACACACAAACCACTTAAACCATCGTAGATTTCAGTGACTCATTATTACATTGTCATGTGCTTCTTATGAGAACCTAAACAAAATATAACAAATGTCATAAATTATGAACTACATTGAGGTAAAATTCATATTCTTTGTAATTTCAACAGAGAAAGAAAACAAAACTTCCTCTTTAGGGAACTGAAGATATAGGGATAAGAGATAAGTAGCAAAAAGAACAGGAAATTTAAATTTAAGTTAATGTGCTGATTTAAAAAGTTGAATCTGAATTATATGCTCCCTTTGAGCAAAAAAAAAGGAATAAAATTATATTATATAAATTATTATTATAAATTTATTATATAAATTATATCTATATTACAGTGATTAAATAAAATATAGGTTACTATAAACAATATTTTAAAGAACTAGCAGTATTTTAACTAATATTTTACAGAATTTCTGTGAAATCATACTATTAAGTTACTGCAATACTTTCAGTAAAGTCATATTCATTTTTCCCAAACTTACCATACCTTTTTTATACCATTTTTTAATAAGAAATAGGAACTTATTTTCTAATATTATGATATTAGATATCTGCACAAGAATTGCTCCTGGAAATGTTTGATATATTTCTGAATGAAACCAATGGAAATATTGTTAGGAACAGTTTATGAGGTTTCAACAAATAATCTTAAGATAAAATATTGTAGAGTTAAAAAAAATAAAAAAAATATTGTAGAGTTAAAAAAAACCCTCGTGACATATATCATTGATGAATATGTACTATTTCCTGTAAAGTATTAATTTTCAAAATAAAAGCAAAATAATGTCATTTTTGCTTTTTGTTTCATTGATCCTTCCTCTTCTTACTGAGTAAACTAAATCTACACACTTTCCAAATGCATTCTGGCAGGGGTGGAGAGGAGTTAAGAGACCTGAGTGGTAGGGAGACCTTGAGCTTGCTTCCTCCCCGAACACAGCTAGGTCAACATCAAGATCATTTTGAACAACTAGGAAATCAATCTGAGGATTACGAAAACAGTTTGCACAATTGGAAGGAGATAATGTGACAGATGCAAGGTTCGTAGCCATGAACTGGGGAAGAGAAAAGCCCTGGTGCCCCAAAGGAGAGGGAACACGTTTCATGGAGCAAAGTCTGGGAGAGAGGGAAAGAGTGGGAGAGACAGCATCATTTAGGGTCCACACAACACGCTGAGGGAACTACCTGGGTTGCACTAAGAGAGATCACTCTCCTTCCTGGACTACATTTGGAAGAGCATATTTTGCTTCTCCAAGGATAAAAAGCCCACTGGGAGCCACTGAACAGCCATTCAACAGCAGGGGACAGAGGCTCTAGCAGAGGGCAGATTACTTGGTCACAGCTTTTTGCTATGCACCACAATAGACTTCTGCCACTGTGTGCATGTCCTGCGATTGCTTTTCTGGGACAGAAAGGTGCCAGGCATAGCATCGCAAGGCTCTCCTTGTACCTCCTCTGGATGTAAATGGATAAATAACTTGTGGTACATTCAGAGAATGGAATATTATTCAGCACTCAAGAGAAATAACCTATCATGCCACAAAAAGACATAGAGGAACCTTAAACTCATATTACCAAGTGAAAGGAGTCAACTTGAAAACACTTGAAAATACATATATGGTATTCTGAAAAAGACAAAACTATAGATAGTAAAAAAAATCATTGGTTGCCAGGAGTTGGAGTGGGGTGGGCAAAAAGTAGACAGAACACAGAGAAATTTTAGGGCGGTGAAAATGCTCATGTTTGATACTATAATGGCAGATACATATTGTTTACACATTTGGCCAAACTCATAGAATGTATAACACCAAGAATGAATCCTAAAGCAAACTGTGGATTTGGGGTGATTATGATGTGTCAATATAGATTCATTACTTGTAACAAATGTACCACTCTGGGGGTGAATGCTGTTAATGGGAGAAGCTGTATATGAGTGGGGTTAGGACATCTATGGGACATCTCTATACCTTCTCAGTTTTGCTGTGAACTTAAAACTACTGTGAAAAAACAAAGTTCTTAAAAGAATCTTTAAAAATAAATTGTTATAGTAAAAATAAAACACCATATTATAATTTATTTTGGGTCTTTTTGAAAAACATGTATCTATTACACATTAGACTTTATTTTTTATAAAGTCTAATTCTTTTATTTTTTAAGTCTAATTCTTTTATATTTCTCATATGACTAATTGAATTCAAGTTAGGTTCTATGACTAATTCTCTATTTAAAATTGTGGATAGGTCAGGAGGTATAAAAATAAAATATAATAAATTATCAATTACCTGAGGATGAGTTGAATAGTTCTAAGACTACTGAACAAGTATTCTTTCCATCAATTTTCAACAGAGACATTTTTATTCCATTTTCAGAATGACAACTTCTAGGGCATATAGAAAAGTTTACTGAGAACTCTTGCCTTTTGGTGTCTTAGAACTCGTGTTCATGCTATGACATTTTATAAAATAATATCAGCTGTAATATAACAGTTTTGGAGGGAAGTATATCTTTCATGTTATAAAATCAATGGATGTATGTGTCTAAAATTTTACATATCTCTTCATAAAATTTTACACATATTTGAGGTTAGTATCTAATACTCTTCTCTAGTGGTAGTGTTATGAAAAATCACTCTGTGAATACTTTTGTTATTTTGGCTTGACTATACAACAGAGGCAAATCTTAGAAATGGGGCTTGAGAGAGTGGCAGAATGGAAGTTTGATTGAGAAAGTCAGTTTGGATATATAAATAGAAAGAAATGTCTTCTTTGAATCCACAGTACATTGCAGAGTTTCATTTTTGCTGATTTGAATTCTCTTTCTGTCACTCCTTGGTCTCTTGCAACCATCACTGTAGGGTAATAATTCTGCACAGAAATCTGCTGATAGTTCTCAAAGATAGGTATGGGTAAGTATTCATCATTTATTTCTGCATTTTATAATGTATTGGAAATACTATTTTAATAATATTTTATTTTAATTTATAATTTAATATAAGATTAATACCTTTAGGATTTGGATTTAATCAAGTTATTTTTTTTGCCTTGTGTTTCTTCTCCTTCATATTGAATCTAAATAGTATTTGTTATATGCCAAATTGAATAAAAAGTGAGCATACAATATATAAATCTTACATAATATCACACAGATTCTAATTATTTTTATATCTTAAAATTAGCATTTTCATGTTATGAAGTAAAGAACCATAATTATAGAAAAGTCTATACTTCCTTTTGGCTTTCTTTTAAAATAATGTGTTAAAGGATATATAGTTCAAATATACTCCTTCATTATGCTTTTTTTCCGAAGAGAATTTTATGAGCTTATTTCCTTTTTTTTTAAGTTTCTTGACAAATATGTTGAAGAACTTCATCTTGTGTATAACCTTTCTTTTTACAGTTTATTCAATACTTTCTGTCTTCATCTGACCTAGGTGCATAGTTTTTATCTGTCCCATAAGTAATAACATATTATATTAATGGCCAAACTAGTAACAGTTATTTGAATTATGACATACATTAAAAGATGGCTTTGTCTACAATAGCTTTCTCCTTTAGCATAAAATAGAAATCTGCAGAAAAACCACCCACTAGGAAAAAAAATGATTCACTTGCCAATGACAATTTGTAATCTAAGGACAAGGGTAGAAAGTGAGAATTAATTGAGCACCTATCTGATATACAACAGAAATTTCATATTAGCTTGCATTGCAAGTTACTTTGGGTAAAGTTTTCAATGTAAAAGCAATCCTATGAAAACAATTTACTCCTGTATCCTATAAATGGCTTTGTATTCTATTACTGAAATGACAGAAAATTTGGGGAAATACAAAAGAATCATTGCAATTCAAGATAATAATTTCTGCTTGTTATCTGCTTCCTCACTTAGATCCAGACCAATTCCATGTATCACAGCTCTATAAAGCTTTTTTTTCTGCTTTCACTTTCATTTATTTACAGTGATTTCTTGAGCATTTGCTTAGGATGGTATCCTTTCAGAGTTCTTGTATTCCAAAATATCTTCACATCATGCTAACATTTAAATACTATTTTCCTTAGATATAGGATCCTTGAATTATAACTCTTTTCTTTCAATAAGTGGAGCATTTTATTCTATGGTCTTCCATCTTTCAATGTTGCAGATAAATCCATATTCCTCTGATTTCCATACTTTTTAACAACTTAATTTTGTCTAAATACTTCAGATATTTTTATACTCAGACTCATACTCAGAAAGTTCATGGAACTTTAGGCTAATGGTCTACCTTTATTCATTTATTTTTTAAATTTTGCTAAGTTCATTATGCTCTTCTATGTTCGTTTAAGCTATTCTCAGCTCAGAAAAAAATGTACTCATTTATAAATTTTCATTTTCTCTTCTAAAAAAAGTTATGATTCTCAATGCCATCTGCACAATATTCTTAATTTGTAAAATATTCTATCACCAGAGAGTCATATCTCAGCTTCCAATGTGATTTTTATGATCACTCATTTTGAGAAGCATTGGAATATTTTGAAAGATAATGTTCCCTCTTGGTTCAATAGCTACCATGAAATTTGATATTTTATAGATGTGTAGATTTGATTTACCTTTTTTGGAGTAAATCTAAATGAATTCTAGTCAAGATGGTGCCATGACCAGAAATGAAAGGCCCTGTGGTAGAAAATATTGTTTATAATTATTTATTATTCCTAGAACACAAATGTCCTTCCCGTGGATCAAATGTAGCTGCCTGTATGAAATCATTGTGTTTGGCCATGTGATTTTCTTTTCCCAAAGAAATGTGGATGTAACATATAAATGCCAAGTAGATCCATCCATGTTCTCGATTTCACTGGATGCATACCCAAGATGTTATCCAACATGCTCCACTCTCCCTTGTTTTTCCTATAAACAAGTAGATAGATTTAGAAATTGGACCAGATTCTGTTTCATTTTTTCAGCAAGACTGCATTCTATGTGATGGTGTATGTTTCTTATTGTTGTTTCGGTGAAAGTCACTTTTTTTGATGTTAGCAGTTAGTGATAACCATTGCCTAAACCCATTACTTCATTTGGTGTTGCAAATGGTACTTTTATTATCCCAAGATTTCTTCCTCATTTATTAGCTGGAATACTTTCAAAATGAGAAGTTTCATGTCATCAAATAGGTAACTTATTAGAAGATAGTTTACACATGAAAATCGTGTTAAATACTTGAATATTTTTGAAACAGACTGAGTAGTTTATAAAATAAAAATTTTATTCTTTAGCATTCTCTACTGGAAATCAATAAGAATGTATTTTTATTTTTTATTTTTCAGTTCTAATTTTGTTTTTATTTTTGATATTCTTAAGAATGTTTTTGCTATTTTTAATTCTCTGTCAGATATATTTCTTATTGGTGTATAAAATTCCAGTTTTGACCTGTGGAAACTTCTTCAAATTGGCCTACATTAGCTCTTACTTAACTTTAACAACTATCTATAACTCTGAACCTGTTTTCCCCCATAATAATAACAGTCTTTGATAACTTTCTGTTACTCTAGCATGACAATATACCCTTCTCTCATTTAGCACTTTTTCTGTTTCAGTCCTCAAATTAGTCTTTACATTAAAAAATGCTTTTAGTGTAAATTATATTTAGAGACCACAATATAAGCTGTTCATTCTACTGTTGTAAGTTGTTTCTCCATATTTTTAATGAATAGAACTACAAAGTGTGTGTGTGTGTGTATGTGTGTGTGTTACTATGTTAGCTGGTGAGTAGAAATAATATTTGAAATTCAAATAAGAATTTAGGATTTTTGCTTGTTTTTAACTTATTTTATAATTGCATATATTTTACCTGAAGGTAAACATCTTGGCTCTTAATCTTGTCATGATGAATTATTTGTTTCAACTTGTTGATATATACATTTATGTATGTTACTAGTTTCAGAAGAAAACATTATTAATAACACTAATCACTTAAAATAGTTTCAATTTTTTTTCAGGTTCTCTTGGTACTTATGGTACATTTGTTTTCACTAGGAAAGTACAATCAAATCATTGGATTTAAAGTCAAATTTTTTTTCTTAAATTTCATGAGTAAAATCATATGGTATCTCTCTTTCTTTGACTGACTTATTTTACGTAGCATAATACATTCTAGCTTCAGCCATGTTGTTGCATTTAAGAAACAGCATGGATGAATGTAGGGGAAAGGGGAAAAAAAGAAATAGAGGGAGGCAAACCATAGAGACTCTTAACAATAGAGAACAAACTGAGGGAGGGGAGGTGGTAGGGGGATGAGCTAAATGGGTGATGGGTTATTAAGGAAGGCACTTGTTGTAATGAGCACCAGGTATTACATATAAGTGATCAATCACTAAATTCTACCCCTGAAACTAATATTACACTATATCTTAACTAAAATTTAAATTAAGACTTGAAATTATTAAAGAAAAAAAATAAAGTCAATTTTTAAAAAATTCTTCATTGTGTAGGATGGGCTGTAGAATACAGCTTAAAAACATTTTGTTCCGGACGCCTGGTTGGCTCAATGGTTGAGCATCAGCCTTTGGCTCACATTGCATGATCCAGGGGTCCTGGGATGGAGTCCCGAATCAGGCTCCCCATGGGAGCTTGTGTGCCTCTGCTTCTCTCCCTGTGTTTCTCATGAATAAATGAAAAAAATCTTTCAATAAAAAGAAACATTTTGTTCATTTTTTATTTAGCTTTTGATTTTTAGGAATTACTTTTTTAAATTGTCATATTGAGTAATTATTATATAAAACATTTGCTTGCTTGTGAAATTAAATCTACAAAATGTGGTGAATGTAGGAAAGTCTAGTTTCTATTCTTGTCCTCTTCATCCTGTTTCCTTCCATCCTGATAAGTAACTGTTATGTTAACTTTGTAGGTTTCTTTTTCCATTTTTCTTTTTTTCTTTTTCCATTTTTCAAAAGCACATATACTTATGTGCATCTTCTTTCTTTCTAAAATTTATATTTTTGAATATGAAAATTTATAAGCATACAGTTACAAGTCTACAGAGTAGTAATAACTGCATTAGCAACTAGACGGCTATATTTAAATAGTAGTGTCTTTAAACAAATATGCTAATGTTCACAAACTTACTGAAATTCAGACTCAGAGAGTTGGCATTTCATATCAGCTTATACAAATACAATGTCTTTATTTAGTTTATCTTTGCCAAAACTCTCTTTTGTTGATTTCAGTTTTAAAATTTAGTCATTGCAATGATTGAGTTTTGCAATATTCAGTGTGTTCATTTGGCATTTCCTATAATTATAAATTCAATACTGCATAGTTATATAAAAGAAAGTGTTAAAAGCATAATATTAAACATGTTTTAGTTCTATTTATATGACATTAAACATTTTGGAAAGCATATGGGGTACGTAAAAAACAGAATGTCATATTTCTTGAATGATATCCTGACTAGTGTTATTTAGCAATCCAATTGCTTGAGAACCACCAAACTCACTAATTCTAAGGGTTTTATTGTTCATTTGTTTGAAGGTAAATAATCTTTAATTATTACTCAATTATAACAAATTATAATGTGATCATTTCTTAATTTTAGCAAAGCTTGGAAACCATTTAGATTTTTTCAGTTTTTTTTATTCTGAATAGAAATAGGTTTTTAAGATAATACAAATGCCCAAATAGTCCCACAGTAGTTAGTTACCTTTTCTTTGTTCCTTTGGAGCTGTAAATGTTAATTTATAAAACACAGACCATAAATGCATTTCCCTTTCTCTTTTTTGCTCATCCTCCACCTGTATCTCTATTCCATTCACTTAACCAACTAATCTCAATTAAATTCAATTAACTTCTTTCTTTCCTAAAAAAAAAGATGCAACTGTATTTGAAAAAAAACTGAAAAAAAAAACCCATGGAATAAAAATCAGATGAGGACTTTATTAATATTTCATGTATATAACACTGATTGCCTTTGACCACAGCACTTGAGATCTTAGCACCCTACTCTTTTCTTTTATGAAATTCAGTGAAGACACTTAATAGCTTGATCATCATCTCTCTTATCTCATCATCCTGAATTTAAATATTTCAACATTTTCACAAGAGAATAATTTTGCTAACAAAATAATGAAATGCACAAGTCTTGCATCTAAAAGTAGACACAGCATAAACAAATAATGCATTATTAGAAGTGTAGTGGTCCACAGAAAATCTTTTTTCCTACCTTGTTTTATATGCAGGTAGACTAGTTTTGTATCCTATGTAGTTCAATAAAAAACAAACTTTAATGTTTTGAATTATATATAAGAAAGCATGTAAAATGCAGTTCATGTTTCTAATTTTGTAGTCGATATGTTTTACAGTAAAGGGAGAAAGTCCCAAGCAAACATGTTATTAACCATTCCCATTTCTCCCATTGCCATTGAATTTCTTAATAAGTCATCCATCAAATATGTCAATAACTGAATGAAAAGAGGAAGTTGACTTTGGCAATGTATATATGGTAGTAAAAGAGAAATTCAGAACTGCAAATTTTTTATTCTCTGAAGATATTTGAAACTTCTGGACAAAGTAGATCTGAAATGTCTGAGAAGCTTGTAATAAGTTGTAATGATATAGACGAAAAATGTTACATGTGTTTTAACTAAGTATTTATACAATCTTGTTTGCCTGGTTCAGTCCACATGTGAATGTGTTGCCCTGGCATAATACTTAAGATGGCTTCCTTTAACTTCCAAAAGTATCTTTTTTTTTTTTTTCCAAAAGTATCTTATTCTGAATAATGAATTACATGATAAACCTAATCATAATTCTTGAGTTTATAATGGTTTGCTAAAGAGTATAGTCCGGAAGACATGCTAGAAAGGCAAAGCTGAGAGTGGTGGGCATAATCTAGATAAAAAGAATATATATGATAGTCTAAATAAAAGGGCCAAGTAAATCCTGTGAACTTATGACCCTCTGTTCCAGCATCTGTCTCTAGGGACACTGACCTAGTGAGATCTTTTGAAAAACTAGTTCTTACGAATGAATGTATAATAACATTATTTTATGAGACTTCCAGGTTGGAACATTGTCAATAGCCAAATTAGAAGTCTAGGAGAAGAAAATGCATGTCCATACACTTCAGGGTTTCAAGGATGGGTTTCCATTCTGGTAGAAATTTAAGTATAGTTAGAAAAAATAGGAAAAAACAAACCCAGTGGAGGAAGATGATGCATCTTACGAAGGAGCATTGCCAAGCTCTCCTGATATGGTTTAGCTAAGTGTTTCTTCAATTCATTACTTGTTTTCTTTCTCAAAATGTAAACCTCTAATATGTCCAGAAGAAGTGTAACAAAACTGACTCTAGACTTTTTGCAGGGTGGAGAATAGAATCCTAACAATACCAAGTTGGTCAAAATAAGCTCATTATGTATACTACACTTATTCTACTCAGTGAAAATTTTTCAGTGTGTATAATGTGGTGAGGCTCAGAAAGAAGTCCTATCATTGTTAATAGCAATGGTATTAGGTTTTGTTTGGTTTGGTTTACAAATGCTGTATTAGATTTACTTACATGCTTATTAATTTATTATTCAATCTTGAAACAGCAAAATAAGTTAAATGCATACACATTCATTGCAAATCCCAAGATCAAGATCAGTATCAAAATATTTGTTATTATGTTTCTTTTTCTTAACCTTTGCATGTTGTATCATTATATCACGTTGTAATAAACACAGAAATATATCACATAAAATATGACAAACACTTTTCTAGTTTTGTACCAAAACTCTAAATATAGTATGGCTTAAAATAAAGGGAAAACGGAACCAGATTGTTTCAAGAACAGTGGGATGAGGTTTGAGGAGTTGATTTGGGTAAGAGAAGCCAAGAGAGGTACAGTCATTCATCTAGGAACACTGAAATGGAGAAGCCGGAATACACGAAGTTCGGGCCTAACTTCTGTCCTAAATAAGAAAAAGAATCAGTCAATTATTGAAACTGCAAATAGATAATTTTTGGCATAGTGTTAAAATAGTAAATTTTGCTCAGATTATTTCACATCATTCTCCCAGCCTTATTCTCCAGGTTATACAATGCAGTGACTCTCTTTCCCTGGTTATCATAAGCCTTCATGTGGTTTCTAAAATTTATTGCCTTTTAAACTCTGTATGCACATGTATTGTATGTTGTGTGTGTGTGTATACATCTATATGTGTGTGTATCTATTTATACACAGACACACATATATATATATACACATTTTATATTATATCATATTCTTTAAGGCCTAGGCTTTATTCAAGTAGCTTTTGATATCATGCAACAATTTACATATTATATTTTCTGCATAGACAATTTTGTCCACGATATATTTGTGTCAGAAATTCCATTTTAGGCTATTTAAGAAATTCTACCTGTAGATCATAGCAATTTCTTGGCCACAGGTAAATAACGTAGCCAGGCTATTGTCAGTAAAATGTGTTCTCAGGGTAAATATGAATGCAAAATATGTGTGTAAAATTCTTTGTGAGACCTTTTAAAGACTTAAGGTGATGTGTCAAAAATATTTTCAAACAAACAAAAGATTTTCTAAGAATCTTCTCAAGCTTTGTAAATCAGCTCTGCTAAACAAGAGAGCTTCAGGGTTGTATCCTAAAGAAGCTTCAAAGGAGATCAAGATAGAGAAGGGACTATCTCAAAAGATTACTCCGAGTGACTATTATCTAATGGAATCTAACTGATACATAAGAAACCCACCCCATTTTTATAAGAATTTTATCAGCTTGAACCTAAAAAAATACATTTTGTGAAATTAAAAGAGATTTCATGCTTCTTCTGGCAGTAAGCAAGTGTTTGTCCTTCATCAAATAGAATCCAGCATTCCATGTGATGACATTGTTAGTAAGGGGAGTGCAGAGCTTATAAGTATGCATATTCATATATCCAGATGACTATATATAGTATGTATACTATATATAGTCAAGACTATATATATATATTCATATATATCTCAGATGACTTGAAAACTTTTTCTTTAAGTGAAATGAATGCAATATTTGTGATTTAAAAGTTTGGAATTTGCAATGACTTTATAGTCATCTAAAGCTTCGGTGATTTTGTCTCTATAAATGTTGCAAACACAGGCTATTTCTTATAGAAAAGGAAGGGTGATATAGAAGTAGGAAAACAAAAGTCATTCCCCGAGAACACTAGTGATCTTTAGTTAAAACATGAGCAACATATAAGTGACTGAATTTAAGAATTTCTTTGGGCATTTGACCTCACGAAGAGGTACCTGGTGTGTGCCTCCTCTTTTCTACATTTCTGAGAGTGTCTGTTATAGACACTATTATAGTCATCAATGCCTATCCCATGGTTGTATATTGGGCATTTAGAGGGCAAAAATTCATGTATTTGGTTTATAGATCTGCAGATCAAAATATACCATACTTGAAAATCTGAGTCAGAGAAGTCTTATCTGCACCTTAGCCCGATTTAGATAATGAGATCCTGCACTGTCAGTCTGAGCTTGATACTATATTTTATGAGACAATTTGAGGTCTTGAGAATAGCAAGTGCACTTTTCATTTGGGAAGACTATGAATACTTTTTGGCCAGAAGGTATACTGTGATAGTTTTAAAACTTGAGGAGACATTCTTTGACAGGAAGGATTCATGGACAGGAAGGATTTATGGCCACTCCTGTTAAATCTGGCCAGACTTGTGACTCCTTTTACCAATATAGTGGAAATGACTGAGATTTCCATGGCTAGGACATAAACAGTTGTGCAGTGTCTGCTTTGGTCACTGGGAACATTTGCTCTCGGAAGTCTGAGTTACTATGTCAGAAGTCAGAGTATCTTGATACTATCCTACACCTACTGGTTGGTTCTTCCACTATCCTAGCTCAAGTACTATACATGTGTGTGAAGAAATTATTACAAAAAATGGGTGTTACAGACCCAGTGGTTCTCATCTCCAACCATGAAGAATACCTGTCACTATTTCGGGCAACCCATATGATGCTCTAGATATCACAAGGTATTATTATACAAGAAGTATTTATGGTTTTAGAGTTCCTGATCCAAGTGCCTCTGACCATAACAAAATGGTTTTGTTTTATACTATATTCTTGGATGATTTGTTTATGGACATAGTTGACTAGAACAGAAATATGTGGAACTTTCTGAAGTATTTTAATCAGAGACTAGCATGATCTTTTCTTTTCTGCCTGCTTTTCAGAGAAATGTTTGAAGAGAGGATAAGTGAAAATGATATCACCAAGTAGATTTAACTGAATTAAATCAAGTAGAATATGATGATGGTTTCTCAAAGAAAACTTTGACTTAGAAATGGAGAGAAATAGAGGAATATAAAGTCCATTTTGCATGTAGAACCATGGACGTTAGTCACTATTCGGTTGTTGAATTTATAGAACTACAAGATAACTTAAATTCATCTTCTCTAACTTTATTGTGCAGACAAACCACTTGGCTATCTTACTGAAAAACAGATACCAGTTTAATAGGTCTAAGCTGAGGCCTCAGATCTGGCATTTCTAACATTTCCTAATGATGTTGATACTGCTCATCTATGGTCTGCATGTTGAGTGGCAAGTTTCTGAGCTATCCTTCAGCCTATGTCACCAAGAATGCTGCCAAATATTTGAGTTAAGAAAATATAAGGAAGACTGAAAAATTTTTCTGCTTCTTCATCTTGGCATCTATAGTACAATTATCAAGTTAAGGCAATCAGTCTGCAGACTTCAGCTAATATAGTATGTTGATTAAATAGGCATGGTTTTTGCTACCCAAAACTTATATTCTAGTACAAATATCAGTCAGTGAGCAGGAAAAAAATAAATGAAAATTTTTAAAGCACATTTTTCAAAAAAGTATGAAGGATATATAAAGGAGCCTGCCTTATTTTAGCCCGAATGTCCAGGGATGCCTATTTAGTTTGAGACATGAAGAACAAAATTTAAGAGAATAACAGGATCAAACATAGTAATGATTTTTCAGAGTACTAGTACAATGAGGTTTTTCTTTTGAGGTTGTGAAATATGCTAGAATAGTTAAACAAATGTTCCATACAAAGAGAATAGTTGCAGTGTCTAGAAATAGAATCAGGCTCAGACCCCGCATAGTGGTGTTGCCAATAATTAAATCTTTTTTTTTTTTTTTAGATTTTATTTATTTATTCAAGAGAGACACACACACAGAGAGAGAGAGAGAGCAGAGACATAGGCAGAGGGAGAAGCAGGCTCTTTTCAGGGAGCCTGATGTGAGACTTAATCCCAAGATGCCCAAATCACTCCCTGAGCCAAAGGCACATGCTCAATCACTGAGCACCCGGGTGCCCCAATAATTAAAACTTTAAACAAATCAGAATTTGTCAAAGTCTTAATTGTACTTAATTTCAGTTTTGTCATATTTAAATTGAAAAATTCCATAGCCACAAGTTTATTAGGTTTAATTATCTATCTCTGTATACCAACACTCACACATACACACACACTCACATACAAGCATTTTAATGTTGAATATCTAGCAAATTTCTGACTCTTCATGAATTTTTGATAATTATATTTGTGTCAATAATCTTTCTATTATGATTTTGTCTATTTTAAATTTTTATTATTTTTCATTGATTTTTAAATTTTTTTCATGTTTCTATTTATTGTCATACGAACCAATGGCCTAGATAAAAGTAAATATAACAAAGAAATTATACTAAACTATTTATTTAAAGTATTGTACACCATACATTTATATTTGGATGTACACTTCCTTAGAGTTTAGCACATGTACAGATTTGTGTAACTAATGCTGTAATCAGCATCGGAACAGTTCTATCAACATAAAAGTTGCTACCTTGTGCTGTCCCTTTATAATCACACCTTCTCTTCAGTCCTAACCACTGGCAACCACTGATCTAATCTCTATTACTAAGTTTTGCCACTTTGAGAATGTAATATAAATGGAATCATGCAGTACATAATATTTTCATTCAGAAAAATAAATTCTCTTCAAGGAAGGAACTACTAGTGACTGGAATTACCAGCCATTGTTGTGCTTTGAAAGTCAAATTGTTATTTGTTTATAGGATAAAAATTTGAAAGTTAGGTTTTTAACTTTCAAATAAATGCAGGAGGTAATTTTACATGTTCTAGACTTTCTCTACATATTTGGAAAGCTTAGATCATAGAATTTTTCTATCTCCTAGAGGAAGTGAAGTAAGGATATATCATAAATTAGGATGTACCATACATAAGGATGTGCTATAAAAATAATCCCACTATATGGATACAGTCGCCCTCCACCATGTGGGAGACATGGTAATAGGCCAGGCCTAAAGTAGGGTAAAGAAGAAGGGAGAAATGAGGAGAGGAGAGAGGATAAAGAGATTTTTTTCTTTAAAAAGAAAAATTTTTTCTTTATCCTGTAAAAGGATAGTCATAATTTCCACTTTTTGCATTTATTTATATCAAAATCTTTTTTGCAAAAACCACAGACATAGCAAAACTGAGAATGACTTACAAGTCTTTATTTTAAGTCATGTTATTTTGAACTTATCTCAGAAACAAATCACAGACCAGTAATACAAAGCAGAAACAAGAAATCATTAATAAACAATTAAGTCAACTGGTGCAGGAAATAAGCAATTAGAACTTGCATGAAGAAAAATCAATACCCACTTGTAACTTTTTCCAACAACAAACTTCAAAGCAATAAAAGTGGGGGCTTACTTTACAAAAGAAAGCTGAGAAAAGAAACCAAAAGAAACCAAAGTTGAAATACTATGTAGAACAAGATAAAGACAAATCCTGGCTATTAAACAATAACTAGAAATAGCTAGATATAGTTGGGTTTTAAAGTATTCATATTTGAATTCATTTTTACTGAATCTCTTTAAAAGATGGTATCAATTGTAATTCTTTGGACTTTTAAATGATTTTTATATAATATGTTCAATTAAATCAAATATGAATTCTTAAAATGAGTATTCTTTGATCATTGAATTTTACTTTATAACAAAAGACCTAATACATTTAGGATACACACACATACACACACATCCCTTTGGTAGATAACCCTTTATTGGAGCCTAAAGTTTACTACAAACTACAGTTGTTCTGCTTCTTAGGTCAAAGTGCTTATTCAAAATGTAGTAAAAAATAATAACACCATATTATCTTCATTAGTTATCTAATTATCTCACTATATTTTGACTTAAAAAATATCATAAACATTCTTAATACCCCTAGTCAGCAATGTATACAGAGTGATTGTCAAATGATGATGGAATGTGGAGGAGAGAAACACAGGAAATCTAAATAGCTCAATAAGAATCTGAGACTCCTACTCTAGGATGCCAGAATTATATTTTTCATGTTCAATATTTTATTTAGGGTTCAATAAATCCCATTGTAATTTGCTTTACTCTAAGAATTCACTTACATTCTTACTATATTCCTCTAATAATTTAATGATATATGCCAACTTACACTGAGTTACTGTTAGGAATATATTCTTGGGTATACAAAGCACAACTAAGAAAATATCAGTTTTTAAAATGCTGGAAATAAAATTAAAATACTTAAAAAGATAAACAATATCTATTCATATGTGGCTTAAATATTTGATTAAAACCTATACTATTTCAATATAAATATTTTAAAAAATCATATATATATTTCCTTTTACCATAATAATTAAATTGCTAATAATTAAGTAAATGTTGTATATTTGACATTTTTCACCATTCCAATTTTTATCTTTTTTTAAAATTTTTTCCAATTATTTTCTACTTTAGTCAACTTTTGCTGTTTTTTTTCCCCTTAAGAATCTATATTTACATTGTAATTACACCATAATTTAAGAGGAAAGTCAGACTCTATACAGATAATATCCATAATATCTACATCTAAAGGGTGTAGAATACAATTAAATGCTTACTAGACTTGCAAAGAAGCAAGAAAAGTGGGCCGACACCTAGGAGTAAAGAAATAAATACAAGGTAATTATGATACACTCATAAATAATTTTATGTTGGAGTTTTGCAGTTAAGGATTTGGAAAATTGCTATTATAAACATACTTAAGTATTTAATGTAAAATATAAATGCAACCATAGATCCGATGAAGGTTTTCTACTGGCCAATGTAAATGACATAAAGACTAAATCTGGAACATCTATCTTAAAATAAGACATTATCAACAAATTACAAAGCAGACTGGATACTGCAAAAGAAAAAGCTAGATATAAGTTGATAGGTCAGGAAAAGCTCCCTAAGCTGAAGCATAGAGGAATACAAAACAAAACAAAACAAAACAAAACAAAAAAGAAGAAATAATGTAGAAATTTCCCAAATTTGATGACACGATTTTAACTCATATTTTAAGAAAACTTAACAACCCCAAAGCAAGAGGAACAAACAGAGGGGGACCTGGGTGGCTCAACTGGTTGGGCATTTACCTTCAGCTCAGCTCATGCCCCTGGGATCCTAGATGGAACCCCATATTGAGCTCCTTGCTTGTGCTCTCTTTCCCTCTCTTTCTCTCTCTCTATGACAAATAAATAAATAAAATCTTTAAAAAAGGCAAAAAACCCTAGACAGACCACAGCTAAGTGGTGACAACTAATGTAAACAGAAAGTGTAATCAGAATTAAAAACAAGAAAAAAGAACAACTAACATATAAAGAATGGCAAAAAAAAAAAATCAGTGGTTTCTAAGTTGAAACAATGCAGAAGACATTGAGATGATGTCTTTAAAAGAAAAAAATGGCAGACTTTTTATCAAAAGGAAACATGCTTGATAAATGAAAATGAAACAAAGACTTTTGAGATAAAAGATTAGAGGGTTTTTTTACTAGCAAGCATGCACTAATAAAATAAAGAGGGGAGGGAGGGAAGGAGGGAGAGGAAAGGAAAAGAAGGGAAGGAAGGAAGAATGGAAGGAAGGGCATTAAAGGAAATTCTTTTATTTTTCAATAAACTAAAGGCAAATTATATCACATAGAAACATAAATCTACACAAAGAAATGAAGAGCAATATAAATTATAACTAAGTGGGTAGATGTTAAAAATTCATTCTTGTGGGCACCTGGGTGGCTCAGTAGTTGGGCGTCTGCCTTTGGCTCAGGTCCTGATCCCTGGGTCTTGGGATTGAGTTCTGCATTAGGCTCCCTGCAGGGAACCTGCTTTTCCCTCTGTCTGTGTCTCCGCCTCTCTGTGTCTCTTATGAATATATAAATAAAATCTTTTAAAAATTTCATACTTTAAAATATTTTGTTTATTTGAGAGAGAGAATGAGTTATGGGGAGGAGGAGTGAGAGATGGAGAAGCAGACCCTTGCTGAGCAGGAAGCCCAATGCGGACCTCAATCCAAAGACCTAGAAATCATGACCTGAGTCAAAGGTAGATGCTTAACCCACTGAGCCACCCAGGCACCCTGATATTTGAATTTATTTTTAAATTCAGGTTTGAAGTTTGATAGATAGGTGACTATTTAAAGAAAGAAAACAATGAAATGTATTGTGGAATTTATAACCCATGTTGAAGTAAAATTTCTACCAATAACAACAAATAAGTGGATGCAGAAAACAAATTACAACACCATAATGATCAGTTAAAATACATCTTTCATGAAAAATAACTTAATGGAGATAAAGTTGTATATTTCTTAGTAATAAAAAAATTTATCCACAGTTGTATCTATTTTGAAGTGACTGGTAATACAAAGATAATGTGTCACAGATTACAGGATAGAATTAAAGATATTCTAGAATCAAAAAAAAAAAGATATTCTAGAATCAAATTTACAATTTTAAATACTTACATTAGAATGAGGAAAATTCTTAAATTAACTAATTTTTACCTTAAGCTAGAAAGCAACGAACAAATTAAACCTAGATTATTTAAAAGATAAAACATAATAAAAGAAGGAATCCAATAAATAGAAAAGAGAAAAGCCACAGAAAAAAATTAATGAAACAAATTTTATTATTTGAAAAATTATTATAAAAAGATAAAATTCTAGGTAGAATAATCAAAGAAAAGTACCAGGAATTATAAGTTACCGATATCAGGCATGAAAGAGAGGATATCTTACAAATCATGTGATAAGATGATGATCAGAGACTTTCACAAAAATAGCCAATAAATCCTAAATTCCCCTAAAGATAAAAATGAGCAAATATTCTTCAGAAATCATTTTTTTCAGGAATCATTTAAATCTGAATAGTCTTATATCTCTGAAAGAGAAATAATAACAATAATACACTTGTTATTACTCACAGAAAACTTTTTTAGAGAAAAAGAAGAAAAATAATCCAAGTCTGACAAAACTGTTATAAAATTATCTCCAGCAATATAATAAAAGGAATGAAAAGACAGATAATTATAAATGTTGATGAGGGGGTGAAGAAAGGGGAACTCTCAGGCATTGCTGGCAGTAATGTAAAATGTTGTAGCCATTTGGAAAACATATTGGCAGTTTCTTAAAATATTAAACAGATTTTTCTCAGGTGACCTAGCAATTCAACTCTTAGGTATCCATCCAAGAGAACGGGTATATATATCCACACAAAGGCTCACACTTAGATGTTCTTCACAGCATGATTTGTAATACCAAAAAAATTGGAAGCAATGGAAATGACATTCAGTTTGTGAACGGATAGATAAAATATGGTGTATCTATAGAATGGAATGGTATTGAACAATAAAAAGGAAGAAACTACAGATCCATGCTATGATGTGGATGAACTTCAAAAACATCGTGTTCAGGAAAAGAAGCCAGACCTAAGTGACCATACATTTTATTATTCTTTTTCTGTGTAATATCCAGGAAATGCAGCTCTATGAAAATAAACAAAAAATAAGTAGATTATTTGATGGGGCAAGAGGTTTAACAGGAAATGTGCATGCGGAATCTTATTAGAATGATGAAATGTTTTGTACCCACCTGGCCTTCCATCTGTCCCTGGTGAGATAGCACCCTCTTTTATAGGCTTCTTTTCCTTTGCTTTCTGGTTAATCTGGAGGGAACATCAGTGCTGCAAGCAAGACCACTGAATTTTCACCCTAAACCACAGACAAGGCGTTTACTCCCATGTAGCCTGTTGTCACCTTATACTGAAATCTCACACATCCATTTCTATAGTTTGGAGCGAATTCCTCACCTCATGCCCTTCCTTTATAGTTAGCCATTTCTTGGATCTCACCACTTGGGTATTTTGCCAGCACCTCAAAACACATCCAAACCTGTCCCAAATGTATCACTTTGTTCTAATGCCCTCCTCCGACTTAATGCTTCTCTCTTTTTCCACCAGTCAGTAATCCAGCCGTTCTTTCATTGAGGCTTCTAAGCTTGCAATTTTGATTCTTTAAAATAAGTGCCTTCACTCTTCACTAATTCCCTCAGTTTCACAAATTTCTACTTTCCTCCCAACCTCTACTCTAGTTTGTCTCCTTATTTTATGCCCCCTAAGACATCTTGTTTTTCTCTCTTTATAAGATGTGTTGTTCATCAATTATGTTACCTATTTCTATATATTTTAACTTTAATCTAATTATACTGGGGATTCAGAATCCACTTTATCCACTTCTCTAGGCTCAGCTCTTATGTAAGTTCTTGACTTGTAGCCAGATTTCAATAAGTTTACACCAAATGGAACTGAAAAACAAATTAATTAATGGCTTGTCATCTCCTTATACCAAAAAGCCTAGAAGGAAATACAACTTAATATGTGCACTAATTCAGTGTTTTTTGAATTTGGTTTTAGACATATGACCATTTATTCTGCCTTCTGCATATTAACAAAAATATAGAGGGAATTGTAATAGTTAACATTACAGTGCTGACAGTTTCTGGGAGACCAAGCTAATTATGATGATAGATGTCATCTCATGGTACATGATGTTAGAAGTATGTAATTGGTAAGTAGAAGCAATTCGTAATTATGGTAGTTTGAGAAATATAATGAAAGCATTGAGGAACATAAAATGGCAACTTAAATAGATCAAGGAAAATATTCATTGAAAAACAAATCTTTTTTTTATATTTCGCATATTTTACAATGATCTAGTAAAATAATGATGAATAAGACAGTCTCAACCTTTGATGATTTTGCTGTCTGGATGTATAAAAGACAAATGAATTGGCAGTTATATTACTGTGTCATAAGTGCTAAGCTAAGGTATACAAAGTCACAAAAAAAAGTTCCTCAGAGTTTATGATTTCAGAAAGGGAAAATGCCAAGCATGAGGAGAATAGTTATGAAATATTTGAAGTAAATCAAAAGTGGGATAATAATGACTTGTAATAGATACTAGCAATTAGAATAGAAATATTTCTTGATTTGGATTGAAGAACAGGGAATACCAGTAATGATGGTCTCAGAGTTAGCAAGATTGCCAGAGGCATCTTGTGGCATAAGCCAAGAGAAAAGCCTAGGGAAAGGAAGGAGTAATCAAAAGAAACTGATCTTGTGGGCACCAAATAAAATGAAGATGCAATTTGTGTGCATTATATGGAAAAAAAATGTGATTATTTGTAACCCATTTTGAGGATATAAAGATATAAAATATGTTTTTTTTTCCCTTAAAAAAACCTCACTGGCAAATGAGGTGCTGGGTAAGAATATGGGCATGAGAATGTAACAAGGAGTCAGAGAACAGGTCTTGCTAGTATGAGGTGATAAGATGAAAAGCCCAGACACATTAAAACTGAAGAATATTGACCAGGGGATATGGAAATAGACTACTGTGTAAATAGATAATTTACAAACTAGATAATTTATATATAAATTAGTAGGCATTGAGAACATAAATTTATTTCTTCTAATAGCACTTGGAGATTTGTGCAAAGATATTCCAAATGGAAAAACAAAAAACTTCAGGATGAGCAAATGATTTCTGTTACCTCAGTTATTTTATTGAGCACTAAATAGAAATCTGAGAAATATTTAAAGGCAGAGGGAATGAAATCTAAGCCTTGGATCAGTGTTGGCTTATTGACTAAGATTACATTGATGACGTTATCTCCATACCTAAAAGAACAATTTTATCATAGAACAAAAATTGAAATTTTTTGAAGTTGAAATAGGCAAAACTTGCAAGAAAAATAAGTAAAACTTTAAATTTTCTTTCCATTAAATGATTTAACTCTTACTTTCACACATAAGACTATACAAAATATATAAACAGAGAAGATGAAATGGTTCCATAAATGATTATGTAGTTATTTCACATGTTTTTGTTACCAGTATGAAATGTCTGCAAAATAAGGACATATTATATCAAACAATTCCGTAAATTGTATTTTTAATGTTTTCTTTAAATTTTCATAACAAATGCTAAAATTCAAAAATTTAATTGCTTCTGGTAATGTCGCTTTAGTGATTTTTTTTTGTCTTTACATTTTTTGAGGAAATCTGCCAAATATTAAACCTTATTTGTAATTATGATGCAAAAACACAGCTGAGGAACTAAACCCATAAATTGGTTTCTGTCATAAGCACCAATATATGCAGCTTTAAATATACAAAGCATACACAATGCTCATGTAACATAAACAAAAAAGTAATGAATCTGGCTGATGCTAGTGTAAGTATCGTAATACTCTGTTTTATTATAATTCTAAAATATAGCCAGAATAATCCCTCACCCTTCATGCTTGCTTATACTATATACTGTATGTATAGCAATGTATAGTAAGAGAATGCTTTTGCATAGCTTTGTTTTCAAGTTTTTGCTTTTGTTCCTAAGTAAGAATTCAATTATAAGTGTTCTTGGCTCTAAAAAAATAAGAATCTACCTGAGAAACCAGTATTATAAGTTTTACAGGAGTACCTGAATAGTCTTATAAGACTTTTAATTAGCACTTTTTTTTTTTTTGTAAAATATAGTCTAGTAAAATTAGAATCTCGCGGAAAAAAAAAAAAAAGCTCCATTACCTTCCACTGTGTTTTTAGAGAATAGTCAAGCTTATTTTGATGTTTTATAAATAAGTGGATGTAATAAATAACTATAACAATAATATGAAAATGTTGGCTCTTACTTGATCAAAACAATACGTTTGTATATTGCACTGATATCGTTAATGTGATTTATTCATCTATATGCATTATAATTCAAAGGTATATGTATAAATAAATAAAACAATACTTTTGATATATAATTTAGGCATTATATTTGCAAATATAGTGTGACCAGAAATAAAAGATATATGTTGAAAATAAATTGTCAACAAATATGTATGGTAAATTTGTTAAAATTATTTTTGAATTAGTATTTTTGCATTAGGATCTTGAGATTATTAGAATTATGAGAGTAATAATGAAAATTCATTAACAACAAAGACTTTATTAACATTTAGATAAATGCCAAAACAATTTAGGTTAAAATTTGTATAGATATAAAAAGCAAAAAATTGAAATAAATAGTATGTGATATTCTAGAAATCAGACACCACTAATTACTCCTTTCAAAATAATTTCAAAAAGGCACAAATGTATCTGATTATAGATTTTTATTATAAAAATATAATAAGAAAAACATTTTTCAGGATAACAATTTCTTTTCATTTTTCACCCAGGAAACTCCTAAGGTTGCAAAACAATAAAAACTAGGGCTGAATCTGATTGTAGGGAACAATTCACGGATAGTTTTTATGTTGTGCATACGGTACAGGAATTTATTGTGGTTCTGGAACCTTAGTATGGATAAGCATTGCCTGAGTTGTCTATTAAAAATATATATTCTCATTATTTACTCACAGAAATTTTAATGCCTTTTAATATTTAGTCTGAGGTAGAGTCCAGGAATTTACATCTTTAACAGATAAGCAACATGATTTTTAGTAATATGGTTTTGGACCAAGTTTGGAGAATATAGTTAATAAGTAGTCATCAGAGGATTTTAAACAGGTAAATGGCATTTAAATAGATCACTCTGATTGTAATGTAAAGAATGATTATGAGAACAAAATTATAGGAGAGAAACTAGTTAGCAGCATAATGCAAAATTTAGATAAAACATGAAGAACTAAAATATGGTTAACTATAAAATACTAAAATAACTAAAATAAAATATGGTAGTGTACCAGAAATGGGAGATGATACATTGATTCCACAGATTCTGAGAATATATACATATATGTGTGTATCTATTTTATTACTTTTTAAAAAAGATTTTATTTATTTATTTATTTATTTATTTATTTATTATTTATTTATTTATGACACAGAGAGGAGAGAGAGAGAGAGAGAGAGGCAGAGGGAGAAGCAGGGAGCCCCTATGTGGGATCCTGGATCTTCAAGATCACCCTCTGGGCTGAAGGTGGCGCTAAACCGCTGAGCCACCCGGGCTGCCGGTGTGTTTCTATTTTTATTTAAATTCCAGTTAGTTAACATACAGTATAGCATATTAGTTTCAGGTGTACAATATAGTGATTCAACACTTCTCTACAACATCTGGTGGAGAATTTTTATTTGTGAAATATAAACATGGCTTGAATTTAAGAGATGGTAAAAAATGGTGGGGCGGGGGGGATGATTTAGAATACCTGTTTATTCTCTACCTTGTGTGACTGGCTAGTTAGTCAGGACATTAAATTAAATAAGGCATATGGCAAATTTATGGTTTTAAATTGGTGGTTTATTATAATTAGATATGTATTCTAATATCTTCATCTTGTATGAAATACAGTGGAAATCTAAAGAATGAAGAAAAAAAAAATTCTAGCAACACCCAAGCATTTAAGCAAACCATCTGTTAACTGGAAAGTAGAATAACTTTCTGAAAAATAGACAAGAGACAACAGAAACCAGCTACATATATAGGGGGTTTTGTTCTCTAGGATGGGAAAAACATCAAGGAGTTCCAAAGACAGGTATGTACAAAGCTGGGAGCAGAATGTGTATACAGGCCAAATCAAATATCAGACTAATGACTTGGGGGAGGTGTATCATTATGTCCAGTTAAGGAGCTTGATCCGGATAGAG
This sequence comes from Vulpes vulpes, assembly GCF_048418805.1. Classification (NCBI taxonomy): domain Eukaryota; kingdom Metazoa; phylum Chordata; class Mammalia; order Carnivora; family Canidae; genus Vulpes; species Vulpes vulpes. The sequence goes on along the minus strand of NC_132784.1, from coordinate 100,896,867 downwards.
TCCTGATCTCTCAACAGCAACTTCTACATCTTGTAAAAGATAGAGATAGATGGGTCTTCAAGTGGGCCAAAGGTATAAGCACACTCTGGTGTCAAAGAAATCCAGGGAATACTAAAAACCAGATTAGATAATCCACTGAAGTTACTTCCCTACTGCTCACTCTTCATGAAATGGAGAATAAACAACAGCATCTTCTTTAATATCCCCTAGACGACCTGCACAAATAGAAACAAGGACTCATTAAACATGAGCACAAGGTAATGATAGGGCATATTTAAATCAAAGTAGCCTCTTACTTACAGGACAGCAGATCCAAGAAGACAGACACATCTTAGAGATAAAATGGAGATAAAAACTTCATCTTGAGTCTGTTGTATTTCCAATGATTGCAGAAAATATGTAAAAGTATGAATGTCCAGGTGAAAATCAAGTACATAGATTTAATTCTCAAGAATGAAAGCCAGGGTAGACATATTGATTTAAAAAAGAAAGGTTTTGAGTAACTGCAATCTTCCAACAAATTATACACATTTATTACTAGATATAGTATATGAATTTTTAAAATGCAGAAAAATGAAGGGATTAATATGTACTAAATGTAAGAAGTTTTAGTATTTTTCGTAAACACCCTTGGTATCATCTTAGACCTTGTCTTTTCCAGTTTTTGATTTACACTATTGATTCTCACTTTGATCAATGGACAGTTGAGTGATTGATATGATGAAATATGAGAAAAATTAGTGAACAAGAATGTCAGTCTTGCAGCAACTACTTACAGACTTGGTTTGATATCATTGATCATTATTAAAAAATCTTGTTTAGTGTTTCATAGTGCACAAATACTTTTACACAGAAAATCTTTTTTTATTATTATTATTTTTTATTTATTTATGATAGTCACAGAGAGAGAGAGAGAGAGGCAGAGACACAGGCAGAGGGAGAAGCAGGCTCCACGCACCGGGAGCCTGATACACAGAAAATCTTAATTGATCCTCATTAGTGCCTTATCTTAAGGAGATATTCTCATTTTCAATTTATTGCAATTAAGATTCAGAAACCTGTGTCTTTCTTGGCCATTATGGCCAATAATAACATATCTGATATTAATAATAGGACTTTGCAGTGATGGGCATTTGACTAGAATCAGGGTTTAGAATTGAAGTGCTCTGAGTGATAGAAGCAGAATGAAAATAACTGATATGTGCAAGGACAAGATTGGCCTGATCATGTTGAAGAATAAGGGACTTAAAACCAAGAGTCACAGTGGACCTGGGTCAGAAGTGAATCCAAAGTACAGGTGATGAAACCCAGAGGATCAGTATCCGGGCACAGAGAAACAAGCAACACAGAGTGAGAAGCCAAGTACAGAACTTCTCTCTGCAGGTGGTTGATAAGTTTTTATATATAATTGTGTGTGTGTGTGTGTGTATGTGCATGCATGTGTGTGGGCATATGTGAGAAAACAAGCAATCTTTGGTTTAGAAGATAGTTGATTCCTTAGAGACAACTTCAGGGCTATTTCCAGGAGCCCTGACCACCATGGAGTAACACAGTGACAGCCAAATGTTCACGTGTTCCTGCATCACAAGAATCTTGATGTTACATGATTCTCAGCTTTTAGAGGACAGTTTGTACATAGTCCCAATCTCCCCTTGGTTGAAAGAAAGGTCTTTACTTTGGGATATAAAATATAAAATAAGAAAAAAAAACACTTTCTCTGGGGAGGGTATGAGGAAGGTGCCTAGATTTTTAGGCTCCTGGAATCTGAGGAAATATCCTTAGGTCAGAAAAGTCTGAATCTCCTAGTCTCTCTAGAGCAGTACACAACCTAGAGCTTCTGAGGCAATCATCCTTTCATCAAGCTTGCCAGTGCTCTTAGGTCAAAAAGCCTGGGCCTTAAAGAACACAAAAATATTCATAGAGAATTGTTTTTCGAAAATCGGTGACCACAAACAAAAGCAAGAGAAGAGAGCACAGCTACTGAAGCCTCCAGAGATGGGGCTTTCCAGGTTATTTCCTGAGTTGCTTGTCAAGCTTTTCAGCTACACAAATTGTCTCTGTGTTTCATTTCATCTTTTAATATTGTTGCTTTCTCTCTATTTGATCTTTCTGCCTTAAGTATTTGTTTTTTAACTGCATTTCATAAAATATTCATCTTTTGTAAAGTCTGATGTAGCCATGATCACCACATTGAAAATGTGCCCTTCACCTCCCACTGCTTGAGCCAAATTACAGGCTGTACATTTTTCTCATAGTTATCCTGGGAGCAGCAGCAGTTGAACCCCTTCTGAGATGTTGTAGTCTGGTTTTCTGATGTGACCCAGCGTTAAGGGGGAAACTGGGAGGAGGGATATGAAAAGGGGCCTGTCACCATAGGGTGGCTATACTTTTTAATGGTGCATTTCATCAAAAGAATTTTTTCTTTCCCTTTAAGAAGTTTCTTCAATTACACTAGCTCAGAATATCATAGGCATCTATGTGCCTCCACAATACAATGGCCTGTCAATGAATATGATGAATTAGTCATAAATCCAAGACTACAAAGTCATTATTATTTAAAAATTGACACAGTGTATCATGTTTTGAAATAAAAGGCTACTATAAAGCATTATTAATAAAAGTACTCTTTTACTTATCAAAGTTGAATGGTAGTTTTAAGAAGTTAGTCTCTACAAAAGCTTTAACAAGATGAATGGACTTACAATACTGTCAGATACAGCTAAGAAAAACTTGAAAATAACTGACAAAAAAAGAGGCCCAAGAGACATTTATCCATTCATCCTTACCACCACAGATACTGTCTGACAGCATATCTAGTTTCTCTGATGTTCAGTACAAGAGATTACATATCTGACACTGGATTTTTATAGGTAAATACAAGAAAGAGTTGCTTGCTATAAAATGGCCTCTTGAGAAGTTTGCAGTACCTCAGCATCACTTTCAGGAAGAAACAAGGCCTCAAAAATGTAACTAACTATATCATATTCATTTTTCCCCACTCTTGTCTCCTACTGTAGAATTTTTGAATACTAAAATTACAGGACATTTTTTTATCCCATTAAAACTGTTTCAACCTTTTTGTATATAAGAGTCCCATGTCTTATACTTTACTGGGAGTTTTCTCATTTTATTGTTTTGCCTAGAAGACCCAGTTTCTCTTTATGCTAGGCAATAATTTAGTTTTTTTATTAATGTAATTTCCTCAGAAATGATTTCCCTTTATCTTGTAGGTCCTTTTTTATAGGCCTTACTTGTCATCTGGCACTCTCCCTTTCATATCACTTTTCAGAATTGAAATTTCTCACTTAATATTTCCCTACTGTGGTAGACCATGCATCACAAGGACAATGACCATGTTCATTTGGTTCATTGTTCTATCCCAATGTGTCGAAGAGTGTCATGTGTAGTGTACTTAGATTCCTAAGTCCATGAATTATCATAAATTTAAAAATTTGAATTTCTCATTCCAGAGATTGAATGGTATGAAGCAATTAGAAGGCTAAGGTCTACATAAATGATTGGGTGACTGACAGGTATGGATCTGAGATGTTGAATTGGAGAATGCAATGTAGTAAAAAATCTAAAAGATAGACTAATTTATGCAAATCTTGAAACAGCACATGGTAGGTGAGAAAATATAGAGAAATACGTTAGCAATATGTGAAAGACTTCAATAGCAAAGTGGGAAAAATAGAACTTTACTGTAATACTGTAACAAATCAAAGAAAGTAGAAGGAAGCAGATAAAAATGATGAAGGCATAAATTAGAAAATTCTATATAATAGAAAGTATCCAGAAAATTATTTTTTTGAAATACATAATAAAATCAGCAAACTCCTGTTGAGACTAATCAATAAAAACATAAAGGGGAGAGAGACAGAAAGAGAATAAGAGAGAAAGTCACTCATACACAAAATCAGAAGTAAAACAGCAGATATTAAGCAAATCAAAAATTATAATTTTAAACAACTATATAATCATTTAACAACATGAATACATTTCTCCAATATATAATTCATTAACACAATTTGTCTTATAAAAGTATTTGCAGCATGCTATCTTCATAAATATTAAAGATATTTTAAAATAATGTATACTGTATATACATGCATAAATACATGGAAACCCATAGTAGCTATTTATGGAAATGACAAACATTAATTATATTACCACTGGGAATTGAAGAAAGAAATTATTTTACAAATGGATACCTAATGAGATTTAACTCTATCTTTAATATTTTATTTATTAAAACAAAGTGAAACATGGATTTGAAGTAAATATGGTTTAATTTTAACAACTATAAAGATGATTGGTGGGTTTTTGGATGTCATTCATATTATTCTCAATACAATTCTGAATTTCTGAAATATTTTATATTATGAACTTAATTAAAACTCTGCTTCCAAGAAGATGTAGTAGATAAACTTTACCCTATTCCTTCTGGTACATATAACTAAAAACTGATCATCTTATATAAAAAGTAAGAAGAAAATGAGAGGTAGAAAGAAGTCATACTGGCCAGGAACTTCAGGACCCAAAAATCAAGTTTCCTGAATTTTCTTTGTAAGATTTTATCGATTTAGGAACGCCTGGGTGGCTCAGTGGTTGAGTGTCTGCATTTGGCTCAGGTTGGGATCCCAGGGTCCTGAGATTGAGTCCGCATTATGCTACCCACAGAAAGCCTGCTTCTTCCTCTGCCTATGTCTCTGCCTTTCCTTCTGTGTCTCTCATGAATAAATTAAAAAATAAAATCTTTAAAAAAGATTTTATTTATTTATTTGACAGAGAGGGAGAGAAAACACAAGCAGGGGGAGTGGCGGGCAGAGAAAGAGGGAAAAGCAGACTCCTTACTGAGCAAGGAAACTGCAGTGGGGCTCAATGACAGGACCCTAGGATCATGACCTGAGCCAAAGGCAGATGTGAACCAACTGAGCCACCCAGGTACCCCCTCTTGGGTTTTCTTTTTGCTTCAGACATCTCATGCTGGATCCCAGTGAAGCCTGTAACCCAGAAATGCCAAATGGCACAACAAAATAAGCCCCAAAAAGCTTGATCTCTTGAGACAAAGGAATAAGAAGATAGAGCATTAGGGAAATAATATCTATTACAGCCAAACACCACCAGCAATTTCCCAGTGGGTAACCTAGATGTTCACTGTATGCAGACTAGAACAAGGTGTCCCAACCCCTTTGCTTAGGAGGCTCTAAAGAAGGATGCATGGGGAAGTGGACTTCATCTCTACCAGATGACAGCCAGTGTCATCCAACCCTCCCATGATGTCATTGGAGACCATATAGGAAGCCTGGGCATCCATCCCACCCTGCCAGTATTGAAGTATACTTCTCTCTTCCCACTGGAGCAGAGTCAGGGGAAGACTTCGAGGAAAGAAGGACTTTGACCATTACCAGATGGAAGGGGTCTAGTTCCACTGCAGTGTCAGTGAATACTTCTCCTTTTGGGGGGCTTAATCTAGTGGACTTTTTAAAAATTAATTACCCTCATCCTTTGTACTACTGTTTTATTGTATATTGCACCTATATACATTACAATCCACACAATGCAAGGTTATATTTACCATTTTACATGTCCTTTATTTTTTTTTTCCTATACCTAAGTTTCTATCTGGTGCCATTTCTTTTTATTTTAAATAACCTTTTAATTTAAAAAAAATTAAATGCAACTAATTAACATATAATGTATTATTGGTTTCAAAGGTAGAGGTCAGTGATTCATTAGTCTTATATAGTACCCAGTGCTGATTACATCATGTGCCCTCCTTAATGTCCATCACCCAGTTACCCCATCCCCCCACCCTCTGCTCTCCAGTGACCTTCAGTTTGTTTCTTAAGATTAATAGTCTCTTAAGGTTTGTCTCCCTCTCTGATTTCATCTTGTTTCATTTTTCCTCTTTTCCCTTATGATCCCTCTGTTTTGTTTCTTAAATTCCACATGAGTGAAATTGTATGATGATTCTTTCTCTGATTGGTTTATTTTGCCTAAAATAATGTCCTCTAGTTCCATCCATGTCATTGCTAATGTAAGATTTCATTTTTCTTTTGATGACTGAATAGTAGTCCATTGTATATATACACCACATCTTCTTTGTCTATTCATCTGTTGATGGACATCTCATCTCTTTCCATAGTTTGGCTATTGTGGGCATTGCAGCTATAATCATTAGTATGCAGGTGCCCCTTTGGATCACTGAATCTTTGGGGTAAATATCTAGTAGAGCAATTGCTGGGTCATAGGGTAGGTCAATTTTTAACTTCTTGAGGAACCTCCACATTGTTTTCCAGAGTAGCTGTACCAGCTTGCATTCCTACCAACAGTGTAAGAGGGTTCCTCTTTCTTTGTATCCTCACCAATATCTGCATTTCCTGACTTGTTAATTTTATCATTTCTGACTGGTGTGAGGTGGTATTGCATTGTAGTTTTGATTTGTATTTCTTGATGAAAAGTGATGTGGAGAATTTTTTTGTGTCTGTTGGCCATTTGTATGTCTTCTTCGGATAAATGTCTGTTCATGTCTTCTGCCCATTTCTTGATTGGATTATTTGTTCTTTGGGTGTTGAGTTTGATAAGTTCTTGATAGATTTTGGATACTAGCCCTTTTTCTGATATGTCATTTGCAAATATCTTCCTCCATTCTCTCGGTTGTCTTTTGGTTTTGTAGACTATTTCCTTTACTGTGCAGAAATCTTTTATCTTGATGAAATCCCAAAAGTTCATGTTTGCCTTTGTTTCCCTTGCTTATTTACTGTTATTGGCAGTTCAGCTCTAATCGCTGCAAATTTGCTCATTTTTAATTTATCTACATAAGGCTTTATTTTATCTCCATATGAAGGGTATAGTTTTGCCAAATATTGTATATTGCATTAAGATTTTGGACTTTTATTTTTCAATAGAATCTCATCAAAATTTAAAACTTCTGCCTAACAAAATATCTTGTTAATAAGAAAAAAGAAAGCTACATACAAGAACAAGTTTTTGCAAACTGCAATTCTCCAAAGGAATTGTTTGTGATATGTAGAAACTCAAAATTCAACAGTTGAACAATTAGGAAATTGACAGAGTACATGAGCAGATATTTCACAGCAGAGGATTATATTAGGGTTCTCCAGAGAATCAGAAGCAATAGACTATCTATACATATGTAAGGAGAGAGAGCATTATGTTAAGGAGGTGTCTCCTGTGATTTGTGGGCCTAGCAAGTACATAATCAATTTACGGGCAGGCTGGCAGACTGGAGGCCCAAGGAAGAACTCGTGTTGCAGCTCAAATCCTAAAGGATTCTGGAGGCAGAATTGTGTCTTTTCCAGTAGACTTCACTTTTTTAAGGATATCAAGTGAACAGAAGAGGCCCACTCACATTGCTTTTCCAAAGTTAACTAATTTAAATGTTAATCTTATCTAAAAATGCCTCCACAACTACATCTGGACTGGTGTTTGATCAAATATCTGGGTACCATAGCCTAACCAAGTTGATACATAAAATTAACAATCACAAGTATATACATGTGGCAAATAAGAATTTGAAAGATGTTCAACGTTAGCCATTAGAGCAATACAAATTAAAAGCACAATGAAATATAATCATGCACCTTTCTTATCAGAATAACTAGATTAAAAATTAAAGTGACACAAAATGCTGGCCAGGATGCAGAAAAATTGGATCATTTTACATTGCTATATGCAGTAATTCCACAGCCACAATGGAAAACAATTTGACAGTTTCTTAAAAACTGAACATATAACTATCATATGATCTGGCCTTGTACATTTATCCCAGAAAAATGAAAACATATTCTCACAAAAATATACCATAAATATTTATAGCATATTTATTTGTAATCACCAAATCTGGAATTAATTCAGATGTCCTTCAACAAATGAATGGCTAAACAAACTGTGGTAAATACATACCTTGGGATACTGCTTAGCAATTTGATACATACAAAACTTCTGATAAAATCTCCAGGGAATTTAAAATGAATTTAATCTCCTGAATTTTATAATGAATTTAAAAATAATAATTCTAAATAGCTACATACGGTATTATTCCATTTATACATAGTACTCTTGAATTGATAAAATTATAGAATGGGTAAGAGATCAGAGGTTGCCAGAGCTTAAGAATAGAAAGGAGAAGAAATTACAAGTTGTCAGGGCTTAAGGAGGGAGTAGCAGCAGGAGATCAGTGAGATGGGTGTGTGGCTCTAAAAGAGCAGCCTGAGGAAGCTTGTCATGATAGAAGTGTCCCCTGTATTGTCTGGAACAATGCCCATGTCCTGGTTGTGATATCATTTTACCCTTTTGCAAGATGTTAACTATGGAGAAAACTATGTAAATGGCAGGGATATCTCTATTATTTCTTACAACTGCATGTGAATCTACAATTGTTTCAAAATAAAATGCTTAATTAAAAAATCAATTAGGGACACTAAGGATAGTCTGCCTTTACAGAAAATAAAATTAATTACAAAAGCAATTTGTGAGACAGATATATGAGTATTGATACAGAAACCATGTTGTTAAACCCATTAGCAAATCATCTGTTCAGAAAAAAAAAACTCATCTATAGATCATCTACAGCATCACAGTTTTCATTAAAAAGTAATATTTATTATAGTATTTTGAAAGGAAGCTAAAAAGCTACACACACAACTGTAGATAGTGGTAACCTTAGGAAGGAGAGTTTTTTGTGATGATGTCTAGGTTTGTGTGGCTTGGGGAATATTTTGTTTTATTTTGTACAAACAAATAAGGTCCAGAGAATGTTGCACATCTTTGCCTGGTTCTTCCAATTTTATGTTTTGTGTTGGTTGGTTGGTTGGTAGGTCTGGTTTTATATTGTGAATCTTTGCAGGTTTTTACATGTAAATCTGTTCAGTCTCTGTTTCTGGAGCAGCAAATTAAGTGGTCTGTGCCAGGAACCAATGATTTTGATTATTTTCTTATTTTATCTCTCAATTCATATTTGCACAGTGCCATCCTCATTCTTAAGTTGCATTCTAATTGAATATCGATAGAAAGGAGTGTATGTGTTGTACCTTTTCCACCTTTCAGGATGCAGACCAGGTTTACTGGACTGCCAAGAAATCCTGAATAGACAGACTAAACTAATGATTGATACTTTGGTTTCATATTTAACGTTTCTTTTTAAGGTAGAAGTCTCCTTAAATGACATCCCTTTACTCTTAGACAAATACATTAGGAAATATATTACTGGTATACTATATACTGGTGGCAAATTATCACATAGAGCCTGGCTCCATTTTTTATATTTTAATGCCAACTGTTTTTAAATCCCATCATTCCTTCTTTCACCCCCCATCTGGGAAACCCAGACACAATAAACCGTCACCGGGTTACCCACTCTTAACACTTCCACCATTGTACACATGCTTTACAGTCAAGATCTTAACTACACTCAACATTAGTGTAGGAACACAAATATAATATTACATTAGTGTCATCCTCCTTAGAAAATAGTCATTTGACACACTCATCCAGGACATCCAATCATTCACAAATAATCTTACACACACACATACACACACGCACATGCTCATGCGCACTCACAGAGTGATAGGTCATTGCCCAACATGTTGTACAAGGCCCTGAAACCTCAACCTCTCAATTAACTTCTGGGCATTACAGAGTCAGTCAAAGCCTGCTTTCTCTCTGACACTCTTAAGAAACAACTATTGATCATTTCAGCATGCAAGATGTTAAAACAAGTCCAATAGTTTTGGGGACTTTTTGATTGCTGGATGTAACATATTCCTCATTTACAAGTTTTATCCAAGTTAACTGATGCTTTTACAAACCAGCCCATTTTGTCTGTCCTTCCACCCACCAACAAAAGGCTTTAGAATCTATCTATCCAAATTATAATACAAATAGGCACATCTGCTAGGACCCAGCAGAGACTCTTTAACTTTAGAAGCTTTAGCAATCTTCTTTCGTTCTTCCTGAAGTCTCTGTACCTCTCACAAAGGCCATAAAATGTCCATGGATTTCTGTTTCAAAAAACTGCCCTTCCTAGTCCTGTTAGAGAAACTGCTGGCCTCATCTTGAGCTTGTGACTCTCTCCACCCTAACACCTATTAATGATGTTTGTTATGAATGCAGTATCCTGCATGGCTACAGAAGCCTCTTTACCAAAATGTAAATTATGTCTTTGGGATAAATACAAAACTGGGCCATCTGGCATATTCCCTTTGCAGAGGGATTCGAATGGCTTCTCTTTGTCCTCAGTCCCTTGGACTATGATGTTGGGGGAGACCATGTCTCTTCCAGGAATATTAGCAAATTGAACCAAGTTAGGTTGAGTTGTCAGCAGGGTTAATTACTTTTGAATCAGTTCCATGCCTCTCTCCTAACTTCTGGGGATTTGTAGGCAATCTTTGACATTCCCTGGTTTGTGGCAGCATAACTCCAATATCTGCTTCTATCTTAACATAGCACTCTCCATGTATGTATCTGCAGTCTGTGTCCAAATTCCCATCTTCTTATAAGGGCATCAGCCATGGGATTGGTGGGTGTAACCTGACATATCTGCAATTACCTTATTTCCAAATAAGGTCATCTTTACAGGTGCCTGGGTCTATGACTTAAATATATTATTTTGGAGGACTCCATTCTACCCACTACATATGCGGACTTTCTTCCAGGTCCCACCTATCCTATTCTTTTCTTGCTCTATATCAAGGTAAGAGGATAAGAAGACCCATGAGCTCCCTTTCTTGGTGTAGGTAGGATGTTCAAACTATGACTCTTCACCCCTGTTGCAACCACAATAACCCAAGCTCCTACTCCCCTTTCTAATCTCTCAGTTCTTTTCAAACCTTATTATGTGAGAAATTAGGCTTTCCATGTCTGGTTGTTAAGAGTCTTGAAACCTCAACTAAATTTTGGGTTGATCATACCCTTCTTGGGACAATAATAAGATAAAAAACATTTTTAATTTTTTGATATGATACTCATTTCTTTTATTTATATATTTTTTCTTTTTAAAAATTTTAAATTCAGTTAGTCAACATATAGTACAACATTAGCTTCAGATGTAGTTTTCAATAATTCATCAGTTGCATATTAATACCCAGTGCTCATCCTATCATGTTCCCTCCTTAATGCCCATCACCCTACCCACTCACCCCTTCAGCAATCCTCAGATTGTTTCCCAGCGTTAAGAGTCTATAATGGTTTATTTGTCACTCTCTCTGTTTTTTTCCCCATTCAGTTTTATCTCCCTGCCCTTATGGTTCCCTGCCGTGTTTCTTATATTCTGCATATGAGTGAAACTATAGGATAGTTATCTTTCTCCAGTTGATTTCTTTCACTTAGTGTAATACCCTCCAGTTCCATCCATTTCACTGTAAATGGTAGACATACAACCTTTCTGAGGGTGAAGGAGTATTCCATTGTCTATATACACCACATCTTCTTTATCCATTCATCTATTGAAGGACATGACGGCTCCTTCCATAGTTTGGCTATTGTGGACATTGCTGCTATGAACATTGGGGTGCAGGTGCCCCTTCAGATCACTACATTTGTATCTTTGGGGTAATTACCCAGTAGTGCAATTGCAGGGTCATAGGGTACCTCTATTTTTTTTTTAAATGTTTTGGCCTTTTTAGAAAGGCTTTTTATGGGTGCCTTAAAAGGCCCTCTATGGATCTCTTTCAGCTGGAGAGCTAGCTCTGTTTTCTTTCTTTTTTTAATTTTTATTCATTTATGATAGTCACACACACACACAGAGAGAGAGAGAGAGAGAGAGGCAGAGACACAGGCAGAGGGAGAAGCAGGCTCCATGCACTGGGAGCCCGACGTGGGACTCGATCCCGGGTCTCCAGGATCACGCCCTGGGCCAAAGGCAGGCGCCAAACCGCTGCGCCACCCAGGGATCCCGGGTAGCTCTATTTTTAACTTCTTGAGAAAACTCTATACTGTTTCCAGAGTGGCTGCACCAACTTGCATTCCCACTAACAGTGTATAAGGGTCCCCCCTTGCCAACATTTGTTGTTTCTTATTTTGTTAATTTTAGCCAATCTAGCTGGTGTGAAGTGGCATCTCATTGTGCTTTTTATTTGTATTTATCTGATGACAAGTGATGTGGAGCACTTTTTTTTTTTTTTTTTTTTAGTGTCTCTGCTGGCCATTTTTATGTCTTCTTTGGAGAAATGTCTGTTCAGGTCTTTTGCCCATTTCTTGATTGGATTATTTGTTCTTTGGGTGTTGAGTTTGATAAGTTCTTAATAGATTTTGGATACTAGCCCTTTATCTGATATGTCATTTCCTTTTTTTTAATTTATTTTTTATTATTTTTATTTATTTATGATAGTCACACACACACAGAGAGAGAGAGAGAGGCAGAGACATAGGCAGAGGGAGAAGCAGGCTCCATGCACCGGGAGCCCGACGTAGGACTCGATCCTGGGTCTCCAGGATCGCACCCTGGGCCAAAGGCAGGTGCCAAACCGCTGCGCCACCCAGGGATCCCTGATATGTCATTTCCAAGTATCTTCTCCCATTCCATAGGTTGCCTTTTAGTTTTGTTGACTGTTTCCTTTGCTGTGCAGAAGATTTTATTTTGATGAAGTTCCACTAGTTCATATTTGCTTTTGTTTCCCTTGCCTTTAGAGACGTGTCTTGCAATAGTTGCTACAGCTGAGGTCAAAGAGGTTGCTACCTGTGTTCTCCTCTAGGATTGTGATGGATTCCGGTCTCACATTTAGATCTTTCATCCATTTTGAGTTTATCTTTGTGTATGGTATAAGAGAAAGGTCTAGTTTCATTGTTCTGCATGTGGCTGTCCAATATTCCTAGCACCATTTATTGAAGAGACGGTCTTTGTTTCCATTGGATATTCTTTCTTGCTTTGTCAAAGATGAGTTGACATAGAGTGAAGGTACATTTCTGGGTTCTCTATTCTGTTCCATTGATCTATGTGTCTGTTTTTGTGCTAGTACCATGCCATCTTGATGATCACAGCTTTGTGATATAGCTTGAAGTCTGGAATTGTGATGCCCCCAGCTTTGGTTCTTTATCAACATTCCTCTGGCTATTTGTTTTTTACAAATATTTTATTTATTTATTCATGAGAGAGAGAGAGAGAGAGAGAGAGAGGCAGAGACACAGGCAGAGGAAGAAGCAGGCTCCATGCAGGGAGCCCGATGTGTGACTCGATCCCAGGACACCAGGATCATGTCCTGGACCGAAGGCAGGTGCTTAAACCGCTGAGCTAACCAGGCTGCCCCTCCTCTGGCTATTTGGAGTCTTTTCTGGTTCTGTATAAATCTTAAGATTATTTGTTGCAGCTCTGTGAAAAAATGTTGATCGTATTTTGAAGGGGATCGCATGGAATGTGTAGATTGCTCTGGGTAGCATAGACATTTTAACAATATTTACTCTTCCAATCCCTGAGCATGGGATATTTTTCCATCTCTTTGTGTCTTCCTTAATTTCTTTCATAAGTGTTCTGTAGTTTTTAGAATATAGATCCTTTATCTCTTTGGTTAGGTATATTCTTAGGTATCTCATGGTTTTTTGTGCAATTGTAAATTAAATCCTTAATTTCTCTTTCTTCAGTCTCATTGTCATTGTATACTCATTTCTCCTTTAGGTTGATAAAAAGAGTCATTGAATAGGATAAAGGGCAAAGTAGTCACACCCTCTGAAATATTCAAGATGTTACATGATAAGATAATGTGTGTCTCAGTGTGTGTGCACAGTAAGAGTTAAATGTTACAAACTAATAAAGGATGCAAAAAATAGAACTACTTAGGTGCATTTACAAACATCAAGGAAGTTGGTCACATTTTGTTTTGTTGTTTTTATTGTAGTAAGAATACTTAATATGAGATATACCTTCTTAAATGTTTAAGTGTACATTATGGTGTGTTTAAAAATAAGCACAATGTTGTATAGAGATCCCTAGAACTCATTTGTTCTGTATTATTGAAACTTTATATCTACTAAAGAATATATATTCTTTATTCATATCCTCCTTCCACTAGACCCTGATGAAAACCATTCTACTCTGTTTCTATGAGTTTGACTATTTTGAGTACTTTATGTAAGTAGAATAATACAATTTTTTTTTCTGAGATGGTACATTTCATTTAGCATAACATCACTTGGCAAGAGATCAGTTCATCCGTGTTGTCATATATGGTAGGGTTGACTTCTTTTTTCATTGTGTGTGTGTGTGTGTGTGTGTGTGTGTGTATGCACGTGTGGTGTGTGTAAACATCACATCTTTTTATTAATTCATCCATCAATCAATTTTTAGGTTTTTTCCATATCTTGGTATTGTGCTTAAAGCTGCAATGGACGTGAAGTATATATATAGCTTTGAGATGTAGAATCTAATTATTTTGTTTGTAATAATCAGAAATGGAGTTACAGTATCATGTGGCAACACTATTTTACATTTTTGAGGAGTCTTCATACTGCTTTTCACAGCAGCTGCATCCTTTTTATACCATGAGCAGTGCACAAGAGTTGCAAGGTTGTCAAAAAATAGGTTTCGTTTTTGTTGTTTGTTTTATAATGGCCATTCTAACAAGTATGAGGTATATTGAATTATGGTTTTCATTTATATTTCCCTGATGTTTTGGATTGTTGAGCATCTTTTCATACACTTTTTGGTCACTTTTTTGTTTTCTTTGGAGAAATGTCTATTCAATTATTTTCCCTATGTTTAATTGGATTCTTTATTTGTTTGTTTGTTTTATGCTACTGAGTTATAGGAGTTTCTTTAATATTTTAGATACCAATCTCTTATTAATTATATGGTTTGCAAATATTTTCTCATGTTCCGTAGAATGCTTTTCATTCTGTTGAGTGTTTCCTTTGCTGTGCAGATTCTTTTGGTTTGATGAAGTCCTGCTTGTTTAATTTTGCTTTTACTGCTTGATCAATAAACAGAATAGAGTTCAGGAAATAAGCACACACATATGTGATCAACTGATCTTCAAGGTTGTCAGGAATGCAGAATGGGAGAAGTATGGCTCTTTCAGCATATTATGATGAGAAAACTGGATATCCACATGGAAAAGAATGAAATTAGCCTATTATCTTACATCATACACTGAAATAAAATTAAGATGGATTAAATATTTAAACATATGAGTTGAAACTGTAAGACTTTTATTTTTTATTTTCTTAAGATTATTTATTCATGAGAGACACAGAGAGAGAGAGAGGCAGAGACATAGGCAAAAGGAGAAGCAGGCTCCCTACAGGGAGCCCAACGTGGGCTTCGATCCCGGGACCTGGGGTCGTGACCTGAGCCAAAGATACTCAGCCACTGAGCCACCCAGGCACCCTGAATCTGTATCAGTTTTAGAAGAAAAAGCTTCAGGAGATTGGACTTGGCAATGATTTATAATCTAAGACAATAAATGAAATGAAATGAAAGCAATGACAATGAAAGCAAAATTAGACAAGTGTCACACATTTTGATCTAAATTAGTTTTTATTGACATTGAGCTTTTCTAGATATATAAAATAATTGAGCATTAACCAAAAATGCCATCATAATCGACTAAGTTATATAAGGTTCTTTTATGAGTTGAGTGATGATATATAATTTTTTAATAGTCAAATTTTCTAGAATATTCCATCATGCTCTAGTGATAAGATGGTGTGGTAGGACGAATAAACCTGTAACTATGTTTACTTATATGGCAAAAGAATTAAAGACCTAGAGATGAGGAGATTATTTGGAATTATTCCTGAGCCTAATCTCTTAATAAAAGGAGTCTCTTAATTTTTTAAAAAATTTTTATTTATTTATGATAGTCAGAGAGAGAGAGGCAGAGACACAGGCTGAGGGAGAAGCAGGCTCCATGCACCGGGAGCACGACGTGGGGTTGGATCCCGGGTCTCCAGGATCGCGCCCTGGGCCAAAGGCAGGCACTAAACCGCTGTGCCACCCTGGGATCCCAAGGAGTCTCTTAATAAAAAGGATACCAGAAAATCACAGTTAGTAAAAGAATGTGTAAATAAAACAGAAATAGCTACTAGAATCTAGAAAAGCTAGAAAGTGAATTCTCTCCCTTCCAGCACCTTATGTTTTTATGTCATTCAGTTTTAAGTCACTAGGTTGTGTTATTTTATTACAGCATCAGTAAGAAACTAATACATATGATAAATTAAAATCATTTTGATAGACTAAGAAAGTAGATTTTCCCATCTTATGGATATCAAAACAGGAAAAGTAATGATAAAAAGTATTCAAGCATGTGCACATGAGTTTTCAGCTTTCTCACTATTATGAGCAGATTTTCTTTGCTAAACTTATTTTTCATTTGTTTTCTACTATGTTTTTGTCATTGATATTTCAGTCCCAACAGAATTTTATTAAAGCAAATACCTTGACTTTCCTTTAGGGATCTTAAAGAAGTCACTGGATACTTACAACATGCTCAAGTATTCTTTCTACAATTTCCTTTGCAATTATTCTTTATTCAACAAGTGAATGATTTATTCTGTTGATTGATGTCTTACTTTGCTAAAAATATGAGAACAAGATATTCTTCTTGAAGAATACAGCCAATATTCACAAAGATGATACTTTTATAATCCTAATTGTGCAGTGGTTTTCTCTGTATTTCTAGGTTAGGACCCAACACTTCTATAGTCATTATTCAAAAAAGTAAGCTTTTCCTTTGAAAAGTTAGAAATAATAATGTAGATAAACATTTTATTCTTTATGAGACAAAACCACTTTGATTATTGTCTCATTCAAACTTCTAATATGTGGGAAGTATGGAGATTTAATGCAATATAATGGCAACATTTTTTTCTTTCAAGAATAAACTTGTTTTCAGGTAAAGTAAAAAATTTTACAGCAGCATCGTTTAGTAACAATTCAGTGCAATCAACATATGTTACTTAAATTTTCTAGTTGTCATTTTAGAAAAACCAAAAAGAAGTGGGCAAAAGTAACTTAGTAATATATTTCATTTTTCCTTCTGTATCAAAAATATTGTCATTTAACAATTAATTTATAAGGCATCATCAATTTATTTTACTTTTTTTCACAAAAAAGTCTTTAAGATTTGATATGCATTTTATACTTGTAGAACATTTCAATTTAAACTAGCTATATTTCAGGTTTTCAGTGGCTAATAAGTACTACATTGGATGACAAATGTAGGTAGGAATAGTAATAAAAACAAAGAATAATGAATTAAAATACTTTAATGAATATAGCTAAAAGTCCAGATGTTTTGATGCATAGTAGTATTGTTCCAGAATATAAAATCCTCCTAAAGTTTTTGCCTTTATTTTAGCCCATTTTTAGCCTAGGAGGCAATTAGAAAGGTATGTTTCATGCAAGAGCTTGAGAGGAAAACACCATTCTCTTGACTATGTCACGTTAAGGAACATAGAACATAAGGAACTATAATGCAGATTCAGTGTAACAAAAACAGAGATAGATAGAAAAGGAAAAAAAGATCAGATGTTTGGAAAACTAGTATTCTCCTAGTAAAAAATAAACAGCAAATATTTTGCATAGGTTAATATATTTTTATTCAAATACTATTTTTTAAAATATTTTATTTGTTTATTCATGAGAGACACAGAGAGAGAGGCAGAAGCATAGGCAGAGGGAGAAGCAAGCAGGCTCCCTGCATGAGCCGATGTGGGACTTGATTCCAGGGCCCTAGGACTGGGTTGAAGGCAGATGCTAAACCCCTGAGCCACCCAGGTGTCCCTTAAATACCATTCCTAATACTGTTTTATATTTAATTAAACATTGGATAATTTTAGAAATATAGTATGTTATGTAAAAACAAAGAGAGAGGGAGAAATAATCTTGTTATAAGGATATTACTTTCCTGCCACAGAGAAGCATGGGCCAAAACAACTCTACACATTAAATAAAAGTTCAAGATTATTTGAAAAGAACAAAGGGGAAATCTCTTCTACTGCAACATAGAAAACTATTCTACCTGTGTCTCTATTTGTTTTTAATATTCTGAAATGATATACAAATACAACTTCACCATCTTGACAAAAGTCACATCCATGCTATAGATAAGAAAACTGCCAGTGAAATTTTAACAATATTGATATATTTTTGTTGAAGAAGTTCTTTCTAGAAGAAATTCCCTCCATTAAGACAGTTTTAATTCTTCATTGGCATAAATTTTCCGATTTAAAAATAAAATTACATTTGGTTGATTGATTCTTTAATCTATGTCATATTTTCCTTATAACTTATGATTTATTGTGATTTTTATTGGAGCCATTATTGCCACTAATCCCAAATTTGTAGGACAAATTTTTCAAAAAAAATTGACTCTTAAGTTTTTTTTTTAAAAAAGTGTTTGGATCTCAATATGTTGTTATTTCGATTTATGTTTATTGTTACTATTTAATGATTTTTCTGAGGGAATGTTTATTTACATGTTGCTTCACTAAGAGTGGTAGTTATGAGCTTTTAGCTCATCACAAGAAAAGGATGCAAAATAGTAAGTACATTAATAATATGCATCACAGCCAAATGCTGTCACAGAACAAGGAGTCTTTTGCTCTGGGATCGGAATTGATTCATTCTCACAGAACATCTGGGAACCTGGAACATCAAAATGGAGCTTATGCCCATATTTCTATATTTTGCTTGTTATACAGGCATTTTTGTTCTGCAATCACCTCAATAGCAAAGCCCTGTGCAGAGGAGGGACAGCAAGTCTCACCCAGCTCAGGTACAAATTGTTACATTCATTGTAATTATGGTCACTCAATATGCTTTATGCCTTGACCAAGAGTTTGTGCCATGCAGGTTCATTTCTTATTTCATTAGCACAAGTCAGGCTAATTGTAGGTCTGTTGAAATTATAAGTCTCAATGCACAGTTACCAATAAGGTATGATAATTCTATCCATTTGAAAAAAATTATGACCAATTAATCCAAGTGTACATTTTAAATGTTTCTTCATTAAAAGCATAATACAGGCAGCCCGGGTGGCTCAGTGGTTTAGCGCCTCCTTGGGTTCAGGGCCTGATCCTGGAGACCCGGGATCAAGTCCCAAGTCAGGCTCCTTGCACGGAGCCTGCTTCTCTCTCTGCCTGTGTCTGTGCCTTCTGTGTGTGTGTGTGTGTGTGTGTGTGTGTGTGTGTGTGTGTGTGTCTCATGAATAAATAAATAAAATCTAAAAAAAAAATAAAAGCATAATACATTTTTTTTGCTTCTTTTATTCATTGGAGCAAAAAGCAAAGAACATAAGTGAAGTAAACCAGTGTGTATGTTTGGGTACCTAGATAGAACTAAATGTCCTTGTCAAAAAACTATTTAAAATGATTGCCATTTCTAATTTTGATTTTGTTTCACGTAGTTATGTTTGTAACATAGTAATCTCTAAACTCCACTTTCTCATAGTGTAAATTCTGCACTATTAGTCTTAGTATTATTATAAGCAGATATTAGAATTTAGTGGACTCCTCACATGGAGAAGTTATGTGGTCATGTTAGAATGTTGGCTTAATATTTTGGGGCGCCTGGGTGGCTCAGTCAGTTAAGCAATGTTGGACTCTTGATTTCAGCTCAGGTCATGATCCTTGGGTCCTGGGATTAGCCCCCTGTCGGGCTCCCCACTCAGTGGGGGGGGGTCTGCTTTTTCCTCTCCCTCTGCCCTTTCTCCTGCTCCTGGTCTCTCTCACTCCCTACCTGTCAAATAAATAAATATTTTCTTTTAGAAGAAATACTTTAAAGAGTCATGTTACAGATAGGAGAGTCTGTGTTGTGTAAATGGAGGTCTTGGTCCTTGGATTCCAGGACAAGATTTACTGGAGATCTGCACTGGAATAAAGACAACCAATAGGTGAGAAGCAAGCACAAAGCCATTTATTAAAGCAAAAGTACACTCTCAAGGTGGGAGAGCCTGCAAGTTCTGGGCAGTAGAACAGGCCCTACATTGTTTTGGAATTGGATATTTGTTGCTTTCTCTCTGGGCAGGGAGTAGCTGTGAAGAGCAGTAGAGTGGTCTCTAAAGAAGTCAGCTGCCAGTCATTTGGAGAACTCCTCCCATAGATTGGAAGGGGCAGTTTTTGACCTTAGAATGTTAGTACCCTAAGGGTCAAGGCAAGCTTTCTCCATTGGGTGGGTCTTTATCCACAATGCAAATGTATTGTAATGAATCTAGAGGTTACCTTTGGGCAGAGGTGGAAGAGGAGAGCGCAGGCTCTGCACCTCTGGTGCTTGGTCTCTCAGCCTCAAGGTCAAGGTATTGAGCCCTGGGGTTCTAATCCATAGCATCCTTCCCTCCAGCTCATTCTCTTTCAAGAACTTGGTACTCTGGGATGCCTAGGTGACTCAGTGGTTGAGCATCTGCCTTCGGCTCAGGACGTGATCCCAGGGTTCTGGAATTGAGTCCCACATCAGGCTCCCTGCATGGATCCTGCTTCTGCCTATATCTCTGCCTCTCTGTGTCTCTCAAGAATAAATAAAATCTTTAAAAAAGGGGGAGGGGGACACCTGGCAGGCTCAGCGTTGAGTGTCTGCCTTTGTCTCAGAATGTGACCCTGGATTCCAAGGATTGAGTCCTGCATAGGGCTCCTAGCAGGGAGCCTGCTTCTCCCTCTGCCTGTGTCTCTGCCTCTCTTTTGGTGTCTCTCGTGAATAAATAAATAAAATCTTAAAAAAAAAAAGAAAAAGAACTTGGGCTTCTGCCTCCTGGCATTCCTTCCACTATTCATGTCTAGCTTGAACCTAACAGACCATTAATATAATACATTTGTGTGTGGGGGAATAGATACAAAGAGTGTCTCATCACCAAAAAATAATTGCTGTATAAAGTAACAAAATCTTTATAAATAATAAGGTAAAGTGAATAATGAGTATATTTATAAAGTAAATATAATGAATTTATAAATAAATTGTACTTGATAAATATTACACATTGTGATATAAAGCAGCATTTGCTTTTTTTTTTTTTGAGCTCATAGAGATTACATTACCAGTAAAAGATTTAGCACACAGACTATTAGTAAGGGATTTTGAGATTAGAGTATATTTCTCTTCAGGAAGAATTCTTACAAATACTATTACTGTTTCACAAACTAAGGAAAATGCTAAATTTTTCAAGAAACCATGTAGCTATTTTAGTTGTTGAAGGCTCCTTAATCTTTAATTCCCAAACTAAAGTAAAGCCAGGGAAAATTTATTAGCATTTCTATTCTTTAAAGAAGTTGGTAAGTCTAAAAGAACCATGTCATAAAATTTAAAGTTGTCTGTGTGTACATGTATACATGCACACACACACACACACACACACACACACACACACACATATATATATATATATAGTTAGTTAGTTAGTTAGTTAGTTAGTTAGTTAGTTAGTTAGTTCCACAGGGGTTTATTGTTATTCAATTTAGAAATAACTCTTGGGTAGTGAGGAACTGGTTCCTGTGTTTAGTATGTAAAATCTGAAAGGCAGTAAAGGAGATTTGCATTACATTTTTTACACTTTGGAAAGTTTGCTCTCTGGAGATTTTAGTAACAGAATTTATCAAATCTTTTATATTGAAGAGTAAAAAGAAAATAAATTATTTTCTTCTCTTTCAAAAAGTACAATTTTAAAAGAAAAAAAAAACACTTTCTTGATTTGCACTTAGGCAATTGGGTGAAGAAAAACGGCTTTTTCCAGAGTAAAGTTTCCTCCCCCAGTCATTTTGAAGCAGTGAGATGCTCATGAACAATATCTCCGAGGTACACTTTTAATAGGAAAGAAAAAAATCACTGACGTAGAGTAAGTAGTATATGAAAGCTAGGAACTTTCTGGTCTAAATCCCACTAGCCTATGTGCCAGATCAGCACATGTGCGTTAGTATGAGTGCGTGTGTAAGTCTCACAAATATATGCAGTACATGGGATTCAGACAACTTGAATAAATAGACTGTGGAGACTGCTATACTGATAAATCATCTTTTGTCTAGAAAATCAATGAAGTACAAGAGTACTTAGGTTTTTCCTTCAATCTACGAGTTTAATTTTTAGTAGGTACAGAAATGAAAGTTGAACATTGAAGAAGAAAAACAAAGTTGACTGTTGGAATGTATTAAAAGGTATAAATAGGTATCACTAATTCTTTCAACAATTTATGACAGTTTGGTATACACTAATCACATACTTATCAAAAGTATTTTTAAAAGTTTATCTTATTTATCAAAAAAAATCTTTAAAAGTTTATCTTATTTCAATAGTATAGTATATTTAAATGAGTGTGTGCATATATACATGTACATATGCATATATACAATTTTTACAGTTTTCTTTAGTAATAATTGTAAAAAATGTGAAAAATATAACATGCAAGCATAAAGTAGACATTTACAAGTCTTATAGAAAGAAATTTTAGCATAATTTTGCCATTTAAGAAAACACATTATTTTGTTGTAAACACATATTATTCTTTGGTCCTTAATGCAAATTGCAAAGCTTTTTTTTGACCTTGTAATTATTAAGCTTTAATCCATACCAGTGTTGCTAAATAGGGAATTGAGAATCAGTTAGGAAGCTATGATGTGACTGACTTAAGTAAATTATCCAGTTTAAAATTTTCTTCTGTGTATTAGTAAAGTGATGAAGATGGTTTCAGCCTTTCTATTATTTTGCTTGTGGAAATCCATGTCAAACCTGGAGATGAAACAATTTAGTACTATTACCTCTAATTGCACTGTGTCAACCATTTCACCCTCTGTTTTTCAAAACATTTCTCCAACATTTACTTGCTTTGGTCTTTAATTTTTCTGACATCAAATTTTCCACCCAAAATTTGGGGATATGTTTTTGATTTGTTTTTTTTAATTTTTTTTTTAATTTATTTATGATAGTCATACAGAGAGAGAGAGAGAGAGGCAGAGACACAGGCAGAGGGAGAACCAGGCTCCATGCACCGGGAGCCCGACGTGGGATTCGATCCCGAGTCTCCAGGATCGCGCCCTGGGCCAAAGGCAGGCGCCAAACCGCTGCGCCACCCAGGGATCCCTGTTTTTGATTTGTTTTTATGGTTTCTGTTTCCCAAGTAATAGTTGTGCATACTTCGTTACCAATTTTTAGTAGAGTATAAAGAATTGATTGAAGTTGCCAAAACCAAAATATTCATTTTGCCCACTGCCTTATATTTTTTTCTTATTTCTTGGGATTTCTTTGTTATTTTCTATTTTATGATTTTTTTTAGATACTTATGTTTTCTAGTGACTTTTAGTTTTGTTTGGTAGTTCCTTTTATTCATTCCAAGAAATAATATTTATACAACAGTATAATAACTCTTAAAGCTCTCATGAAATTTGATTATTTGTTCATTACTCTGTTCATTTGAAAACATTCACTGGAATCTAATATTTGCATGGCATATTGCTACACAAATATAAATGTAATATGTTCAAGTATCAGGAGTTTTGTTTAATTGTGGGGATTCAAAAATATACATAGATTTTCATAATATCATGATGTTAAAATGATAAGAGAGATTGATTTCATTGACTAAAACAAACAAACAAACAAAACTAAGTTCTTTCTTTCACCATGCCAATGGAAAATACAAATACTGTCTGAAATACAAAATTGAACATAGCTGCCACAATACCCAAATATTAGATGTATCTTTTTAGGAACTTAAGTGATAGGGAATTAATGGTTAATTTCTAACTAATAGATAAATGTTCACTGTAATGATTAATTTCTTACATTAGGATTTTAGTCTTTCAGCATGTCTTTGTAGAATATTTTTAGCTTTGATCTCACAGGTATTTTGAGTCACTGTAAAGTCCTAGAGATTGAAGAGATATATTTTTTAAAGACTTTATTTATTCATGAGAGACAGAGAGAGACAGAGAGAGAGAGAGAGAAGCACAGAGACACAGGCAGAGCGAGAAGCAGGCTCCATGCAGAGAGCCTGATGTGGGACTAGATCCCGGGTCTCCAGGATCAGGCCCTGGGCTGAAGGCGACACTAAACTGCTGAGCCACCGGGGCTGCCCTGAAGAGAGAATGTTGAAGAGGAATAATGTCAGGATAGTATATTGTCCTCTTAATGTTATCCATATCAACTATTGATGCAGAAATATGCTAAACCCAAACGAACTGGTTTTAATAATTTTAAAGTAAATATTTGTTTCACCTATGCAAAATAATACTCAATTCAAACCTCAAATACAGCTTCATATAGAAAAGAATTACCGGGAGTGCCTGGTGACATAGTCGGTTAAGGGATCAACTTTTGATTTAGGCTCAGGTCATGATCTCAGGGTCTTGAGATGAAGCCCTGCCTGGGGCTCTGCACTCAGCACAGAGTCTGCTGGAGATTCTTTCTCCCTGTCCCACTTACCCCTGCTCATGCTTACTGATTCTCTCTCTCTCTCTGCCTCTTAAATGAATGAATAAATCTTTAAAAAAAAAAAAAAGAAAACCATTATCCTTCCAAGATAGGTTTATTTCTTAGTCATTAATGGTAAATCATTAAACTGTGCTAAACACATGCTAATGAATGAATACTAAAGTATAGAGTGAGACTTGAGTAGAATTTAGCATTCTAATCTTCAAAAAAAAAAAAACTTTTAACAAAAGTTGTGCTATATTCATTTTATTTTATGTTTTTCTTTGAGTAGTCACTCTTCAATTCCTTTAAAAATGTTTTCTGGCCACCAAAAAGTACTCACTGCAGCTTCTCACCCATATTTGCTTACATCTATCTGCGTGTGTCTGTGCAGGTGATTGCATGCATGTTGTATGGACGGACATGTGTATCTCTTCTTTGCCATCAAAGTTAGGCTTTCTATTTTCTTGATTGTATTTTTACAAAAGATATTTAACAAATTAATACTTTTTTTTTTTAATTTGTGGCTGGTGAAATTTTGAAGAGTGATTTTCTTTTCTGAAAAGTGACCTTAATTATATTCAGATTTTCATTTCCTTGATTCAAAAACGTTGTGCATTCTGATAGGGACATTTGGGAAGTTGATCCCCAGAAAAATATTTCTGAAATTATTAAAACTGTTCTACTTGTTTCTATATATGACTCCTTGGATATTTGAATTTGATACTTATGCAGATATTTGCAAATACAAACTTCATTCAGAGAGCCAAAATAGGTATATGGAGTACTGTGTCTAAGAAAGAAAACAATTCATTTTTTGCATCTTTATTTAGTAAAACATGTATCTATTCCCATTAACCAGGAAATGTGAGTTTGAGGGTGAATTAAACTAGTAATTATGTCTATATTGATAGACAATTTTTTTTAACTTTCTTAGGACATCTTCCTCATTTTTTGAGATGTTAACTTCATTAAATTTTATTATTTCTTATTTACTGTTAGTAACTTAAAGCTATGTTTCTCAGTATATATAATATATTTTGATGCATATTGACATTAGCCTGTATATATGTTGTAATGGATATATGGCATCTATCTTCTTAGGCCTACATATTATTTTAAGTTATATTTTTAAGTATCCACAACTTTAACATAGTTTTTGTAGATATAGTTAGTTTTTAATCTAATTGTATCATAGTCAGACAACATAATTTGTGGGATAAAAATAATTAGAAATATATTAAGACTTGATTTATGGTGCATTGAATGGCATTTGAGGGATGTGATATCTCTAATTAATATGGCTTATGTGAAAATATGTTCATTAGAACTGTAGTTTTAAGCTACTTCCTCCTATTTGTTAGATTCTTTAAGCATATTAATGTTTAAAAATATAAGACTTGTATTTTTAAAACCACTCTATTGATATTTTTATGTCATTACCTATCACTTTCTGAGAAATATGTGTTAATCTTCTAATCAGTTTTCCTTGTTCTTTTCTTTATTCTGTGTATGTATTTAAAAGAGTTATTATTCACACATTTGAATAATTTTATATGTTCTTGGCTAGTTGAAACCTTATTCATATTACAGCTGCCCTTTATCTTACATTTATTTATGACTTTTTAAGCAATATTTCCAGTCTTCATTTTAGATATGTATCCTTTAGCTTGTGTATAATTATATTTTCATTATTTTTTTTACTGCTTATGAATGGAATAATTTATCATTTACTTATTTTTGTCCAGAGTAATTACCATCCAGTGTTATATTACTTTCAAGTGTACAATGTACTGATTCAACAAATCTATACATTATTCAATGCTTATCATGATAAGTATATTTTTAATTCCCTTCACCTATTTCACTCATTCCACTACCCATCTCCTCTCTGGTAACCATATGTGTTCTTTATATCTAAGAGTCTGGTTTTTGTCTCTGTTTTCTTTGTTCATTTGTTTTGTGTCTTAAATTCCACATATGAGTGAAATCATATTGTATTTGTCTTTCTCTGACTGACTTATTTCACTTAACATTATGCCCTCTGAATCCATCCATGTTGTTGCAAATGGCAACGTTTCATTCCTTTTTATGGCTGATTAATACTCCATTGTATATACTTACCACATCTTCTTTATCCATCCATCTATCCATGAACACTTGGGTTGCTCCATATTTTGGCTATTATAAGTAATATGGCAATAAAACTAGAGATGCATACATCTTTTCAAATTAGTGTTTTCATATTCTTTGGATATATGCCCAGTAGTGGAATTATTGGATCATGTCATTTACATATTTTTATGATAATTGATATATTTGTATCTATTTGTCTCCAATTATTATTTTATACTATTTTCTATAATATTCATTATTTTCTTACCTGTTTTTATTGAGATTTTATTTTCCTCTATTCATTTTGATATATCATAAATTTTAATATGTTTTAAATTTCTTGTTACAATTTATGGCCATAAGATGGAATCAAATTCAATACTTCTGTGAAAGTCAGCTGGAGTCATGAATTCGCACATGTATGTTAAATAGTTTATCCTTTTGCTGGAGGTTTAAATCTTTGGGAATTTAGATTTTTCCTAGGGTCACTCTACACTGCAGCAGTTCCCCATATTGTGTGCTCAGGTGCTTGTATATTGTCTCCTGTGGGCAATTGGAAAAGTAGGGGGACATCTAAATTTGGGGGATCTTCAAATCTCCTCATGGGAGCTGTTGGCTTTATCTCACTTGCCTTTCTATTTGTCTTCCTTCTACTCTTTTGTCCTTAATGATTTCTTTCTGTTTCTTGAAAGCTCATTCACATATTTTAAAGTATATGCATTGCTATGTTTTATTAACTATTTAAGTGCTTAATAGGAAGTAGGTTTATAGGATAAATGGTCTGTGAATTTGGGGGAGATTTTGACAGCTATATTTTGCAGAGTAAAGGACTATCTTTAATTTAGTAACTTAGAATATAGCCATCAATATACCTCAGCTTTCTGTGGGTCAGTAGCTTGAGCTGAGCTCACCTGGGAAGTTCTGAATAGTTGTTCTCATGTATCAATTGTCTCTAAGAATAGCAAGAGCGAGCAAGACCAAATGAACAAGAAATTCTCAAGCCATTGCTTCCTTCATATTAACTACTACTCCATTAGTCAAAGCAAGTCATATGAACATTCAGCAGTTAAAAGCACTCCACCTCTCTTATGAGGAGTTTCAGCATTACATTATATAAAAATACCAGAAACCAGAGAGAGGGATAATTTATGGCTGTATTTGGAATATACCACAAAAGGAGAATTTCCGTAGTATTGTTTTTTTAAATTTTTATTTATTTTTTAAATTATTTTTTATTGGAGTTCAATTTGCCAACATGTAGCATAACACCCAATGCTCATCCGGTCAAGTGCCACCCTCAGTGCCCATCACCCAGTCACCCCATCCCCCTCTCCACCTCCCCTTCCACTACCCCTTGTTTGTTTCCCAGAGTTTTGAGTCTTTCATGTTCTGTCTCCCTCTCTGATATTTACCATTCATTTTCTCTTCTTTCCCCTTTATTCCCTTCCACTATTTTTTATGTTTCCCAAGTGAATGAGACCATATCATGTCTCTCCTTCTCCAACTGACTTACTTAACTCAGCATAATACCCTCTAGTTCTATCCATGGCGAAGCAAATGGTGGGTATTTGTTGTTTCTAATGGCTGAGGAATAACCCATTGTATACATAGACCACATCTTCTTTATCCGTTCATCTTTCGATGGACACCGAGGCTCCTTCTGCAGTTTGCCTATTGTGGACATTGCTGCTATAGACATTGGGGTGCGGGTGTCCTGCCGTTTCACTGAATCTGTATATTTGGGGCAAATCCACAGCAGGGCAATTGCTGGGTCTAGGACAGGTCTATTTTTAAGTCTTTGAGGAACCTCCACACAGTTTTCCAGAGTGGCTGCACCAGTTCACATTCCCACCAACAGTACAAGAGGGTTCCCCTTTCTCCACATCCTCTCCAACATTTGTGGTTTCCTGCCTTGTTAATTTTCCCCATTCTCATTGGTGTGAGGTGGTATCTCATCATGGTATTGATTTGTGTTTCCCTGATGGCCAGTGATGTGGAGCATTTTCTCATGGGCTTGTTGGCCATGTCTATGTCTTCCTCTGTGAGATTTCTGTTCATGTCTTTTGCCCATTTCATGATTGGATTGTTTGTTTCTTTGGTGTTGAGTTTAATAAGTTCTTTATAGATCTTGGATACTAGCCCTTTATCTGATATGTCATTTGAAAATATCTTCTCCCATTCTGTAGGTTGTCTTTTAGTTTTGTTGACTGTTTCTTTTGCTGTGCAGAAGCTTTTTATCTTGATGAAGTCCCAATAATTCATTTTTGCTTTTGTTTCCCTTGCCTTCATAGATGTATCTTGCAAAAAGTTGCTGTGGCCAAGTTCAAAAAGGATGTTGCCTGTGTTCTCCTCTAGGATTCTGATGGAATCTTGTCTCACATTTAGATCTTTCATCCATTTTGAGTTTATCTCTGTGCATGGTGCAAGAGAGTGGTCTAGTTTCATTCTTCTGCACGTGACTGTCCAGTTTTCCCAGCACCATTTATTGAAGAGACTGTCTTTTTTCCAGTGGATAGTCTTTCCTGCTTAGTCAAATATTAGTTGACCATAGGTTTGAGGGCCCATTTCTGGATTCTCTATTCTGTTCCATTGATCTATGTGTCTGTTTTTGTGCCAGTACCACACTGTCTTGATGACCACAGCTTTGTAGTACAACCTGAAATCTGGCATTGTGATGCCCCCAGCTATGGTTTTCTTTTTTAATATTTCTTTTTTTATATATTCCCCTGGCTATTCAGGGTCTTTTCTGATTCTACACACACACACACACACACACACACACACACACACACACAAAGATGATTTGTTCCACCTCTCTGAAGAAAGTCCATGGTATTTTGATAGGGATTGCATTAAATGTGTAAATTGCCCTGGGTAGCATGGACATTATCACAATATTAATTCTTCCAATTCATGAGCATGGAATATTTTTCCATCTTTGTGTCTTCCTCAATTTCTTTCAGAAGTGTTCTATAGTTTTTAGGGTATAGATCCTTTCCCTCTTTGGTTAGGTTTATTCCTAGGTATCTTATGCTTTTAGCTGCAATTGTAAATGGGATTGACTCCTTAATTTCTCTTTCTTCAGTCTCATAGTTAGTGTATATAAATGCCACTGATTTCTGGGCACTGATTTTGAATCCTGCCACACTGCCAAATTGCTGTATGAATTCTAGTAATCTTGGGATGGAGTCTTTTGGGTTTTCTATGTACAGTATCATGTCATCTGCAAAGAGGGAGAGTTTGACTTCTTCTTTGCCAATTTGAATGCCTTTTATTTCTTTTTGATGCCTGATTGCTGAGGCTAGGACTTCTATTCTATGTTGAATAGCAGTGGTGAGAGTGGACATCCCTGTCTTGTTCCTGATCTTAGGGAAATGCTCCCAGTGTTTCCCCATTGAGAATGATATTTGCTGTGGGCTTTTTGTAGATGGCTGTTAAGATGCTGAGGAATGTTTCCTCTATCCCTACACTCTGAAGAGTTTTGATCAGGAATGGATGCTGTATTTCGTCAAATGCTTTCTCTGCATCTATTGAGAGGACCATATGGTTCTTGTTTTTTCTCTTGTTGATATGATCTATCACATTGATTGTTTAATGAGTGTTGAACCAGCCTTTCATCCCGAGGATAAATCCCACTTGGTCATGGTGAATAATCTTCTTAATGTATTGTTGGATCCTACTGGCTAGTATCTTGTTGAGAATTTTTGCATCTGTGTTCACAGGGATATTGGTCTATAATTCCTCTTTTTGGTGGGGTCTTTGTCTGGTTTTGGAATTAAGGTGATGCTGGCCTCATAGAACGAGTTTGGAAGTATTCCATCTCTTTCTATCCTTTGGAACAGCTTTAGTAAAATAGGTATTGTTTCTTTAAACTTTTGATAGAATTCCCCTGGGAAGCCATCTGGCCCTGGACTCTTGTGTCTTGGGAGGTTTTTGATGACTGCTTCAATTTCCTCCCTGGTTATGGGCCTGTTCAGGTTTTCTATTTCTTCCTGTTCCAGTTTTGGTAGTTTGTGGTTTTCCAGAAATGCATCCATTTCTTCTAGATTGCCTAATTTATTGGTGTATAGCTGCTCATAATATGTTTTTAAAATCTTTTGTATTTCCTTGGTATTGGTGGTAATCTCTCCTTTTTCATTCGTGATTTTATTAATTTGAGTTTTTTTCTCTTTTTTTTCTTTCTTTTTTTCCTTATTTTTTTTCTCTTTTGTTTTAATAAGGCTGGCTAATGGTTTATCTATCTTATTAATTCTTTCAAAGAACCAACTCCTGATTTTGTTGATCTGTTCCACAGTTCTTCCGGTCTCTATTTCATTGAGTTTTGCTTGAAACTTTGTTAACTCTCCTCTTCTTTTTGGTGTAGGTTTTATTTGCTGTTCTTTCTCCATTTCCTTTAGGTGAAATGTTAGCTTTTGTATTTTAGTTTTTTCTAGTTTTTGGATGGCTGCTTGTATTGCGATGTATTTCCCTCTCAGAACTGCTTTTGCTGTATCCCAAAGATTTTGAACGGTTGTATCTTCATTCTCATTAGTTTTCATGAATCTTTTTAATCTTCTCTAATTCCCTGGTTGGCCCTTCATCCTTTAGCAGGATGGTCTTTAACCTCCACGTGTTTGAATTTCTTCCAAATTTCTTCTTGTGATTTAGTTCTAGTTTCAAAGCATTATCGTCTGAAAATATGCAGGGGATAATCACAATCTTTTGGTATTGGTTAAAACCTGATTTGTGACCAAGTATGTGGTCTATTTTGGAGAAAGTCCCATGGTCAATTGAGAAGAACCGTGTATTCAGTTGCATTTGGATGTAAAGTTCTGTAAATATCTGTCAAATCCATCTGGTCAAGTGTATCATTTAAATCTCTTGTTTCTTTGGAGATGTTATGCTTAGAAGATCTGTCAGAAATCGCCAGGTTGAGGTCTCCCACTATCAATGTATTATTATCTAAGTATGTCTTAACTTTGGTTATTAATTGATTGATATACCTGACAGCTCCCACATTCGGGGCATATATATTCATGATTGTTAGGTCTTCTTGTTGGATAGATTTTTTAAGTATTATATACTGTCCCTCTTCATCTCTTACTACAGTCTTTGGGGTAATCTTTAATTTATCTGATATGAGGATTGCTACCCCTCTTTCTTTTGAGGACTATTTGAATGGTAAATGGTTCTCCAACCTTTTATTTTCAGGCTGTTGGTGTCCTTAGGTCTTAAATGAGTCTCTTGTAGATAGCAAATAGATGGATTGCTTTTTTATGCAGGTGAAACCCTGCATCTTCTGATGGGATCATTTAGCCCATTCATGTTCAGAGTTACTATTGAAAGATATGAATTTAGTGTCATCATGATACCTATTCAGTCCCTGTTTTTATGGAGTGTTTCCTTAGATTTCCTCTTTCCTTACAGAGTCCCCCTTAATATTTATTGCATTGCTGGTTTGGTGGTCACATATTCTTTCAGTTTCTGTCTATCTTGGAAGCTGTTTATCTCTCCTTCTATTCTGAATGAGAGCCTTGCTGGATAGAGTATTCTTGACTGCATGTTCTTCTCATTCAGGACCCTGAATATATTGTGCCAGCCTTTTCTGGCCTGCCAGGTCTCTGTGGAGAGTTCTGATGTTAATCCAATACTTCTCCCCATATAAATTAGAGATCTCTTGTCTCCTGCTGCTTTAAGGATTTTCTCTTTATTTGGAATTTGCAAGTTTCACTATTAAATGTCAGGGTGTTAAATGGTTTTTATTGATTTTTGGGAGGGGGAGGGAATCTCTCATCTCCTGGATCTGAATGCCTGTTTCCCTCCCAAGTTATGGAAGTTCTCAGCTATGATTTGTTCAAATACACTTTCTGGTCCTCTCTCCCTTTTGGCGCCCTCTGGAACCCCAATTAAACATACATTTTTCCTTCTGAGGCTGTCTTTTATTTCCTTTGATCTTTCCTCATGGTCTTTTAATTGTTTGTCTCTTTTTTCCTCAGCTTCCTTCCTTGACATCAATTTGTCTTCTATGTCACTCACTCACTCTTCTACCTCATTAACCCTTGTTGTTAGGACCTCTAGTTTGATTGCATCTCATTTAATTGATTTTTAATTTCAGCCTGATTAGATCTAAATTCTGCAGTCATGAAGTCTCTTGAATTTTTTATGCTTTTTTCCAGAGCCAGCAGTAGCTTTATAATTGTGCTTCTGAATTGGCTTTCTGACATTGAATTGTAATCCAAATTCTGTAACTCTGTGGGAGAGAGTACTGCTTCTGATTCTTTCTTTTGTGGTTCTTCTTTCTAGTCATTTTACTCAGTGCAGAGTGGCTAAAAACAAGTTGTACTTTTTAGAAGTGCAAACTCTTCTCTCTGTAGCATTCCAGCTGTTCTCTCTTTAAATCTCAGGCTGAATTCTTAGGTTTTCAGGATGATTTGAAAGTTATCTAGGTAAGTTGGTGGGGAGAGGTGACTTGAGGACCCTACTCTTCTGCCATTTTGCCCTGCCCCCCTCCTTATTATTGTTTTTTAAAAAATATTTTTTTTATTAATTCATGAGAAACACAGAGAGGCAGAGACGTAGGCAGAGGGAGAAGCAGGCTTCCTGTGGGGAGCCCAATATGAGACTGCAACCTGGGACTCTGGGATCATGCCCTGTCTGAGCTGAAGGGATACACTCAACCACTGAGCCACCCAGGCATCCTGAGAATTTCCTTATTTATTTAAGTGTAATTTCCCTCTTTTGTGACATTTGTTTAATCACTTTTAATCATTAAAATAGTATTAGTCATGGAATGATCTTGAAAAATTAATACAGGCTTCTGAAGTTAGTTAAAATTCGATATTAAGGATAAATGAATAACATTGGAAATGCTTAGAGATATATTTTTATGTAAATTTTACTTTTAAAATGCTTTTTAATAATTTCAAGGTTCTATTCCCAGAGCTTATCATGTTACCTATACTGCAAAGCATAAAAATATCTAAGGAAATAAACATAGATGGTAAGTTCTAGTGTAAAAAGTGAAATAATAAACCCAAAATTGAGGGTAAGAGTTATTTATATTTGGAAGAAGGAAGAAAAGCATAGATCTGAAGATCTGAGGCATAGATCTGAAGAGATTCCAAATTAATGATAGTATTCCTTCCCTTAAACTGAGAAGTGGATATTGAAAAATCTATTGTTTGTATTGTGATTAAATATAACACTGCAGTGTTGCATTATACAAGGTATTGATCTCTTTTTTTTCAATAAATTTTATTAAGTGCAATGGGATAGCTATGTTTTAAAGTGAGATTCTTGAACAAACTGAGGGTTGATGGAAGGTAGGTAGGCAGGAGGGGGTCCAAATGATGGGCTGGTATTAAGAAGGGCACTAGAGATGAACATTGGGTTTTTTTTTGTTGTTGTTGTTTTGTTTTTTAAAGATATTTTTTATTTATTCATGAGAGACACAGAGAGAAAGACAGAGACATAGGCAGAGGGAGAAGAAGTCTCCCTGCAGGGAGCCTGATGCGGGATGCCATCCCAGAGCCTTGGGATCATGATCTGAGCCAAAGGCAGATGTCCAACCTTAGAGCCACTAAGGTGCCCCATGAACACTGGGTTTTATATATAAGTGATGAATCACTAAATTTTACTTCTAAAACCAATATTATACTACGTATTAATTAACTAGAATTTTTGCTTTTACTAACTAGAATTTAAATAAAAACTTGATGCCAAAAAAGGAGATTCTTGATTTCTAAATCAAGTAACATATAAAAAAACATTTGAGTAGGATTATAGATATAAATGTTAAGAGAAAAGTAATTGTGATTCTAAAATATATATTTTAATGGATAATTATTCTACTTTTAAAATATTTGAATATTCATTATAAGTGCAATTTATTTTACTTGGCTTCAATGTATATGAGTAGTTTTCATAATAGTTTTCTTGATAGTCTCTTATTTGGGGGAGTTATTAAGTGAGAGTTTATAGAGTTTGGTGAAATGCTTTGGTAGAGCAGAAAATTGCAAGGGAATATCAAGAAGCCTAAGAATAAGTTTTTTAGAAAAAGAAAGTGTATTGTGTTATAGTAATGTCTTCTCATCTATGAAAGGGAGAGTTTAGAGGTCAAGGCAGAAAATATATATAGGATGGCTGGTCACACTAAATACTGGTGATTCAGATTGTGGTTTTGCAATTTCTGATGAAAACACTTTATGACTTCAACAATGTTTATGCCATCTTCACTTGATCAGAGACTACATTAACTTTATCAAACTGTATTAGTTTCTTATTGCTGCTATTATCAAATAACCATAAAATTCATGAAATAAAATAACACATATTTATTTTTTAAAACTTCTGAGGCCAGACGCCTAAAGTCTGTATCACTGAGCTAAAATCAAGGTGTTAGAGTTATTCCTTCTGGAATTCTAAAGGAAAAATATGTTTCCTTGTCTTTTCCACCTTCTGTAGGCACATGCATCCCTTGAATTGTGACCTCCTAATCTCTGTTTTCATTATCACATTGTCATCTCTTTTATCTTTGACTCCTCTTAATCTTAACGATTATTGTGATTATACTGGTCACTCTGATAATCAGAATAAATCTGGATAACCTGTCTAAAGAACTATAATCATACATTAAAAGGCATTTCTTGCCATATAAGGTAACATCACAGGCCTGGGGACAAGGACCTGTGCATATTTGTGGGTACTGGGATAGAAGAAGGAGAAGCCTAATTCAGCCTGCCACACAAGCAATCAGTCTGTCTATTGTGAGTATGCATATTGCAAGTGAAAAATTAGGAACTATTTTATGTGTTTATGCTGGTTTTGTGTCTGACATTAGTCTTAATTAATATCAGTAAGTTTCAGCATCTTGA
This sequence comes from Vulpes vulpes, assembly GCF_048418805.1. Lineage (NCBI taxonomy): Eukaryota > Metazoa > Chordata > Mammalia > Carnivora > Canidae > Vulpes > Vulpes vulpes. The sequence goes on along the minus strand of NC_132784.1, from coordinate 100,861,554 downwards.
TTGGAACAGATTGATGAAATTTCTGCAAATGTCATTAAAGCCTGTGTGTAAACACAGGAATAATTTTGTAAGGACAAATACTATTTTTTAATATAATTTCCTTTCAATGATGCTAGCTCATAGATATCTGCTCCCTTCTCAAAACCGTCTAGAAATAGCTCAAAGTAATAAAACAGAAAATTAAAAAAATAAAAATTAAAAAAATAAATGAAATAATGTAAAAAAGAAAAACACACAAATGATGATGGCAAAGATTGAAGTATTTGGCTACAAATAGGTATAAAATTGATGTTATTCGGTCTCATTAAAATAGTGATTATAAAAGTAGCATCCATAAGCCCATTTTTTAAGTATTTAAAGTCATAATTCCATTTGGAAAGCATTTGGGGGACTTAGAGAAAGTGCTGAGGTCTGAGGAAGTTGTTAATATCAGTGTCAGAGGAGAAATATAAGAAAAGAAAGTTACAACGAGCTTTCAAGATTCAATGATTTCACTCACAAATCTACACTAAGTTTAACTCCATTTTCAAGGCTTTCTAATTACAGGTCTTAATAGAAAAATCTAACATGCCAGAAAATAAGATTTGGAAGGCAATAAAGGAGAATAAAGTATGAATAAATATAAAATAACTAAATGTTCAGGACCTGTGTTTGAACAATTATAAAGCCTTACTTCAGGATTTAAAAATATTTAATAGAGGGAAAGCAATATTACTTAGGATAGAAAACTCAATGCTGTAAAAATTTCATCTGTCTAAATTAACCTATAAATTCAAAAAGATTTTAATTAAATCTATTATGGGATCTCTGAAAGTTGAGGAAAATATGGCCACAATTCATCTAGGCAATGAAAAAGTAAGATGAGATTGGACAAATACTTCAATGTGACAGAGTGACATTTTCTTACCAGATATTTACACATAATATCCAGCATGCTGTACATTTGCAGAAATAGAGTGACAAATCAAAATAAAAAGAAATTCAAGCCAGACTCGGGAATACATGGGAATTTAGTGCATAATAAAGTGTAATTTCAAGACTACAAAGGTATAGATTACCCAATGTCTTTAGTGCAAGTAAAAGAAAAGCAATATCCAGCCTTATCCCTTACACTAAAATACATCCCATCTGGATCAAATATTTTTATTTTTTAAGTCTTTATTTAATTCCAGTTAACACACTGTGTTGTATTAGTTTCAAGTTTACAACATAATGATTCAGCAATTCCATACGTCACCCGGTGCTCATCATAAGTGTACTCCTTAATCCCCATCATCTATTTCACCCAATCCCTTCTCACCTCCCCTCTGGCAACCATCAGTTTGCTTTCTGTTGTTAAGAGTCTGTCTCTCTTTCTCTTTTTCCCTTTGCTCCTTTGTTTTGTTTCTTAAATTCTACGTTTGAGTGAAATCATATGATAAGTCTTTCTCTGACTGACTTATTTCGTTTAGCATTACACTCTCTAGTTCCATCCGTGTCAAATATTTACATGTAATTAAGCTACAGAATTACAACAAGAATACATGTTTATATAAATGTGTAGAGGAAACTTATTTTTACACACGGAAAAAAGCCAAGACCCAAAGAAAAATAATGTGGTTATATTATATAGCTTCTTATATTACCAAATAGAAACATAAATTTTAAACAAGAAAAATGTTTTGGAATATACTTCCAACATGTATAACAAATTGCTGGTATCTAGAATATGGTTAGATAATATCAAAGTTTCTTAGGTTTAGTAATCATATATTTTTTTATCTTGTTAGCAATAGACTGGATTGATCATTTATTTCTCAGTTGATTTGATTTAGCCAATGGAGAATAATTGTATTCAACCTTCATTGCAAACCTCATCATGACAGTAATTAATATATTGGAAATGCATCATTGAACAAGCCTGTCAAAGAAAAAATTAATTACCATAAAGCTTTTCATATATTAGTGGGCAGGAGGGTTTGGGAAACATTTTATGACCGATAGAAAGGCATGAGCAGCAAAGTACAGAAAAGTAAAAGGGAATCAAGTGTTCTTTCAGTTAAACAGCATGTGAGCACTCAATAGCATTTATTTAATTAAATTTAAATTACTAGCTCTTCCTTGTTTAAAGCCTCAGAAAATATTAACTATGGACATGTTGAATTTTAATAATTATAACAAAAGTATATAAGCAAGTATTTCGGAAGAGAAATAATTTTTAAAAATTACTTTCCTAATCTTACCTAAGAGTTCAAAATGTTTTTTCTACTGCTTTGTAGTAATAATTATAATAATGTCTGTTAGTCATCCATCCTGAGGTTACTTCTGGCTTATCAAAAATAAAAGTTTGGTTATTAATTATGCTATAAACAGAAATTCTATTTTCATTAAGTATTTGCTCACATAATGAATTTTAATCTAATTACTTTAGATTGGTTAAAAAGAAATGAACTGTTTTAATTAACTTCAATTATTTAATTAGTTTAATATAATTACAATCTGAATAAAGACTACCCAATAAGGATAAAGAATGTTGAATGTTTCCAGGATACTACAATATTCCATTGTTGTACTTTACAATAGGTATTCAACACCCAGAATTAACTGTTCTTCCATCTTCTATCAGCATAGTTATTTTTTCTTGAATTTCACATAAATTGAATCTCATATTCTTTTGTACATGACTTCCCTCGGTTATTTCTATGTCTGTGAAGTTCATCTATCTGAATGGATATATCATTATATATTTTTTATATACTGTAAAGTATTTTATTATTTTAATATACTATAATCAATTTATCCTTTCTACTGCTCATGAATATTTTGGTTAGTTCTAGCTTTTGTCAACCATGAATATATAGTTGTTGTTTTTTTGTACTTTTTTGTTTTTATTTTTTTATTTTATTTGCATATACACACTTCTTTACTGTGCACACACACACACACTCCTACATACACACACCTGGGAATAGAATTGCTGTGTTGTAGAGTAGAAGTGTGTGTTGTTTTATTAATATTGAAAAAACTCATTTATACAACCAAAACTCTAAAGTAATTTTACCATCATTAATGCTCATTAGCAATGTTTAAATTTCATCCATTTCAACAAGATTGAGAATTTTTAGTTTTTTAATTTCTTTGTTCCTTTAAGTTTCTAAAGATTATTCTTTGTGATTTCAATTTGCATACCCAAGATATCTGATGATAGAGAGCAAATGTTATTGTCCCTTTTGTGTATTTGGTTGTGTAAAATAGACTTCTTTTGCCAAGTGCCTGCTGATTTTTGCTAGTTTTTTCCCAATTAGTTTTTTCTTCGATTTTTCTCCATTGATTTATAAAGTGCATTATATATTCTGGGTGACAATTATATGCCAGAAACATACTCTATATCAAATATCATGAAAATTTTCTCCCCCTTTCTGTGATTTCCTTGTTTATCCTCTATTATAAAGTGTTTTTGAACAACATAAATTCTTCATTTTAATTCAGTTTAATCAACCAAGTGAAATTTGTTTTTTTGTTGAATCTTGTGAAAGAAAACTTCACTACTACAAGGTTGTGTAAAACTATGATATGTATGACCAAGGACTCTTAGTCTGTACCAGATGGGATAGATTTATTTTTCCCTACACCTTCCCATTAAGCAAATCTGTAATCCCGAATGTACAGTAGCAACTAGAGGAGAAATCTGCAAAGTTAGATAGGAGAATGCAAACTGGTTTGAGACACTGGGGCCAGAGGAACAGCACCGCAGCAGAGTGTGTTGTGCTCACCCCCATCCTCAAAACAGGAAGACCACCTGGATCTAGTGTTTTCTGATTCTTGAGAGAAGACAATTTAGAAGGTGGAAATTATTCCACTTCAGTACATTCCCTTTTAGAATCAACCTTGAAAACATTGGGTGAGCCTAACCTCCTGATACCTTAATAAGTGGAATTAATTTGGAGCCCCACCAACAATAAGCAGCCAGGAAAAGCCTTCACCTTCCCTTCTGTGTCTGAGACTTCTCTTTTCTATTGAAAGATACAGAGGCAGGTTTATAGAAGTCAGGAAAGACCCAGCTACAGTGTATGGTCTGGTCTAGGAAGCCTTTTTATTCCAGCCATTCTCACTCACTCCTCTGGTGCTCAAGGCACACCACTATCACTGTTTGGGCCTGCATGGGGTGGATACTTGGAAGGAGATCCTATCACGACCATCTCCCACTTAGAGACATTCAACCAGAGGAAATCTCTTCTGTTCTCTCAGACAACCTCAGCAAGAACTGCTGGGGAGACTCCAGTGGCACCAGATACGCTAAATAGACCAAAATAACACTACAAAGGTTCTGAAGGGATCCCTGGGTGGCGCAGCGGTTTAGCGCCTGCCTTTGGCCCAGGGCGCGATCCTGGAGACCCGGGATCGAATCCCATGTCGGGCTCCCGGTGAATGGAGCCTGCTTCTCCATCTGCCTATGTCTCTGCATCTCTCTCTCTCTCTCTCTCTCTCTCTCTCTCTGTGACTATCATAAATAAATTTAAAAAAATAAACAAACAAACAAAAAAAACAAAGGTTCTGAAAATTAAACTGCCATTGCAACCACAGCCTAAAAGTGGGCCAAGACTCATATGTTAAACCTGAACAAGGTGACTGCCTGCTAATACAAAATGTTTAAATAAAACCCAAGGTGTTCTAACATAATAATATCACATGTTTAAAACAATTTTAAAAAACCTCCTCATCTGTCATAAAAAGAAAAAAAAAACACCACTGAATAAGAAAAAAAATGATCTTTTGACACCAACATCATGCTGAATCAGATATTGGCATTTTTTTAATTAGGATTCTTAAAAGCAGTCTTAAGTTTTATAACAGACTTTAAAAACTAACATACTGTATAAAATATCAATGAGACATGTCAAATTTCTCATATATATTTACTTTATTTAATTACTTAAAAACTAAAGTGTGTTGAAATCCTTGTTTGCCTAAAACACTGAATATTATAAAGTTATATTTTATTGCTGTATAACTGAAAATAAAAAAAATAAATTTATATGATTCCTAGAATATTTTGGTCTGAAATTTAGCACTGCATAATAAATCTAAATGATATATTTTATTTTCTGTTTTCAGATAACAAATTAATGAGAACAAATTAAAACTGACTATTGATGCCTTTCATTAAAAATTTACTAATACATAATAGATTAAAGGAGTGCTTCTGTGAGGCTTACATTATGGAAATGCCTTGTTGAGTTTTTTGTTTTGTTTTGTCTTTTTCGTGAAGCTTAATGCACCCTTGAGTGTGTATTCAATGCATTGGTGCTATTTTTACTGATTATTTTTGCATTTAATTTCATCTACATAGGCTAACATTTGGGAATGCTATTTCATTTTTCTTAACTGCTACACTAATCCTAGTTAAACTTATAAATATAACAGTCTTTTTTACAAAGGTCTATTAACATGATCAGATGTATCAGTCCAATATGTAGCCTTATAATTTTAATAGCTCCTATTTTCAGATTTCCTTATTCTTATTTGTAACATATTGTGTGTATCATATTCAACCTACACATATGAAATTATAAGGCAAAGTAGTTAAGAGTATGGGCTCTTAAAGCTAGCTAGACTCCCTGCCTTTAAATCCCAGTCTTATCATGCTTATCTCACTGTTTTCAGTGAGGCAACTTTATTAATCCCCTTGGTTTTTTTCATCCATAAAAGAAGGACATCAAGATGCCAGTCTTGGAGACAAAATAGATAAAGGATTTGACCAGTGTCTAACACATGGTGGATGGTCAATATATATTAGCAACTGTTATTCTTCAGAATTCATGGTGTACTCGTGGCTGTGGTATATCAATCCAGAATGATAAATAATGATAAACAAACACCTTGCCTCTCTTTGTGCCTAAGTATTTCAAATTCAAAGCATCCATATACAAGTTATTATTCTGCTAGTTCATACTACAGACTTGAGATTTCTATCATTGATGCATATCCATGATTAAACTTTTGGAATTATAACTTGAATTATCATATTCATTTGAGCCATATATCTGTTCAGTCAGCAAGTCTTGATGGTTCACCTTTCCTAATATTCCCATACTTTTCATTCCACTTAAATGAACTACTAATCATTCCTCCCGAAGGATGTCTATAATATGTGTAAATAATAGGGATGCTTGGGGGCTCAACGGTTGAGTGTCTGCCTTCAGTCCTGGGCATGATCCCTGGGTTGAGATCAAGTTCCTCATCAAGCTCCTTGTGGGGAGCCTGCTTCCCCCTCTGCCCATGCCTCTGCCTCTCTTTGTGTCTCTCATGAATAAACAAATGAAATCTTTAAAATATATATATGTAAATAATATATTTTGATTTCATATGCAAAAAGAAAATCACGTAATTCCCATCATCCAAAGATATCCACTTAATTATATCCACGTAGTGCTGTATTATTTTGAGTTAATAAAAATATTTGCTTTTTCATTTTGTTTTTAAAAATATTTGTAAACTGCTCATAAAATTCAACATGTCACTTTTTTTTACAGGCTAATAATAGTAGGGGCTTCTCTATACACTATGACTACTTATTATTTATTTATTTATGTATTTATTTCTAAATATTTTATTTATTTATTCATGAGAGACACAGAGACACAGGCAGAGGGAGAAGCAAGCTCCATGCAGGGAACCTGATGTGGAACTTGATCCCTGGACCCTGGGATCATGCCCTGAGCCGGAGGCAGACACTCAACTGTTGAGCTACCCAGGCATCCCTACAGTATGACTATTTAAATGTATATTTAAATGAACTATAATCAAATAAAATTAAATTAATCTTAGTATCATTAATCATATTTTAAGTGTTCAACAGACTCATACCACTATATAATAGGGCTATACTGGACAACATATATAAAGAACATTTCCATTTTTATCAAAGTTTATTTTCTAAATGTTTGGTCAGATTCAGATATTCTTAAGATGGTAGAGAAAATTACTAGTGCCCATATTAAACAAATGAATGACCAGTTTTCACATGGAATGAGACTTAAAATCAAAATACCTAAGTTTCTAATTGGACCAAAGACATTTAGGGAAAAATCTAGTATTATATCTGAAGAAATGCAACACAGTTCTGCTAGTTTCAAGTTGTCTCAAGATTTTTTTTCCATACATAATGTCATAGATTAAGTAGAAAAACAAACGTAAAAATAAATCCAAGAAAAATAAAAGATACTAAGAACAAACCACAGGGGACCAGGTAATGGAGAAATTTACAGACTTGAAAATCACTGTATTTAGTATATTCAAGAACCAAAAAGGCTATATAGATTTTGGTAAATAACTGAGATCGTTACAATAGAATCAAATAAACATTCTGAAACTGACAAATGGAATAACAATAGAATAATTCAAGGGATGGCATTAAAAACATATTTGACAAGGTGATATAATTTTGCAGCTATTGCAAATACCTCATCATTACATTGTATACCTGAAACTAATATAATTTTATGTCAATTATACCTCAATTTTAAAAAGAACATATGGACAAAGACAAAAGGAGAACTTACAAACTGGAGGAAAAGTGAGAAATAAATAATGAAAAATAGAACAAAAAGCCAAAGTAAAAGAGATAATTCTAAAAAAATCTAAGAGTTGACTCATCAAGAACAAAAGAATCAACAGAGGAAAATAAAGTGTTGTCTTCAAATTTCTGAAAGAAAATTGTCACATAGGATACTATAAGCAGTGTAAATATCCTTCAGAGTAAAGGTGAAATATGCTATTTTAATTTATAGAAAATCAAAAAAAAATAATAATTTATAGAAAATCTGTGAACTTCAACATTAGAAACACACAATTAATAAAATACTTGAATATAGAAGATATGATGGACAGCTTCTCAAACCACTGATAAAAAGAGACAACCCAACATAAAAATGTATGAAAGAGTTGAAGCAGCACATTACAAATAGGAAACCCAAAAGATAATGGCACATGCTGATGAGAAAATTGGTGCAAAACTGATCCAAATACGATGGAGTTGCTAATGGAAGGACAGTGGTTAACATCATAGTGAGATAACTAGTACTGAGCATTCCATGGTCAAATCATCCAGGCTTTCAGAGAAATCTATAATCGATTGATACTACTAGTCAGCCTACTCTCAATGGTAAACTGACACAATCCTCAACCTTTATATTTTCTTGTTATCATAATTATGAACATTTTCTCCATTTTAAATGCTTTAAACCTATCATGTAATCAACTTATAGGATGCAGTTTAGCCCTTAAATCTTTTAATCTATAAATGTCTTCAGACAGGGAAAAAGTGGATAAAATTCTATTAAGGAAATGAAGATTTGGTGGCAGTGTCATTTCTGAATGTCTTGAAAAATTTTAGCAAGGGAAGTAACTAAAAAGCTAGAATAGTGAAAGAACCTTTATTTTTCAAAAACAGTGAGAAAATGTATCAATTCTTAGGGTATTTCAGAAACAATTATCAAAAATACTACTAACAAAGAAAAGTCACTGACCTCAGAAATAAAGCAAACAACAAAAACCTTAGGTTAAAAGGGAAAATTTAAAGTTGCATATATTTTAATGGTTACAGAGTTCATAAATTGAGCAAAGTCTTTAAATGTTTTTAACAAGTCTACTTTTATAAATACAGTGAAATTAATGGTTATAAATTATTGTTATAAACTGTACATTATGCAATCATTAATATTATTTATTAAAATAGATGTGGATATTGAGTGGAATATCAAAAGTTCATAGTTTTACCAATTCTGAAACTTTTGCTAATGCTTTGGATGAAGGCAGTTAATGCATACATAAACTTTCTTTTTTTCTTTTGGTAACAAAACTAGAAAAGGTAAATAATATTATTTACTAGGCTTACAGAATTGGATATAAAAATGTTTCAAAAATATACTGGATAAAATAAAATTTTTAAAATTTAGTAAAGTTAGTTTTAAAATATATGTTTTAAAATAAGATCACATGAGTAATAGTTGAGAGATACAATTAGTGAAACAGTGGATAATGATGTCAGGATATGGTGGTGTCAGTGGTTGGAAAGTTTAATGAGCCAGTCATTTAAAGCAGATGCTAAAATAGCAGACATAATCTTGTTTGCATTAATGTAGTGTAAGCAACTTCAGAGAAAATAATCACAAGCAGCAATCCATGTTGAATAAGAAAACCCCCAGGGGGATTTTGCTCATTAATTGGATACATGTTATTTATCTTTAAAACACTGAACTTAATATAGTCCAGAGTTTATAGTAAATACTCCATAAAAACTATGAATTTCAGTCCTAAAGAACATTCAGAAGTTAATGCAAATGGTAAAAGGTGGGAAATCCATGTCACACAGATATCATTCAAAATAACTACATGTTTAGCATGACAAAGTTCAAGACAATATGTGAGAACTATTTAAATAATGAACTGCTGCTCCTTCCTTCCTTTCACAGATAGTCATTGGCTTTTGCACCAACTGGAAGCACAGAGATAAATAATGACATAGAGAGAGTAGATTAACTTTATGTAGTTTCATTTTTTTTTACTTTTTTATGTAGTTTCAAATTGAAAAACTAAGAAAATTTAAATTATAAATAAGGTGGAGCTAAACAATAATGGATTAAGCTGCCTATTGTCTTCTGAATTGCAAATTTTTATATGTGTTGAATGGCTTTTTGACTATAACTTCTGAGAGATACTTGGTATGGAATTTATTGGTCCTGAATATAACGTTTTATTTACTTCAAATAGTTTGATAAGATTTTCATTACTGGTCAGATATAAAGGTGTAATTATGCTTTACTTGTATGGTTTACTCAGCACTCATGTACCCATTATAATTATTTTACATTATTTGATGTGAATTTTTGTTTTCCATGATTACTCTATGATAGATGCACAACCATGCTATAATGTGCTTTTCAAGGTTCACATAAAATAATACTGCCCTAGTCACATTTCTTAAACCTCAAATAATGAAGTTAAGGTCCACTATTTATTTTATGTTACATATTTCATGTTCCACATATTTTCTTTGTAGCCTACCTTTGTTTTTGCCAGTTAGAATGTAATCTTAAATGCAGATTTTGTATGAATACCTTGGCAATTACTGTTTAGGAGAGAGCAAGAGGATTTTGGAGGCTTTTTTTTTTTTTTTTGGTGATGGGCAGGAGTTTGTGGTGGAAGAATCAGGTGAGATACATTTGATTATTTAAATAGGCAAATCCCAGGAAAAAATTTTCAGCAGACCAGTAATGTGGTTCATGACATAAAAAGGACGACATTACTAGGATAAGTACAAGTTGTTGTACCACCATGCTATATAACACCAAGAATTATGGTCTTTCATTTCTAAAACCCCCTTTCTTTTAGCAGTCAGTTCAATATGTGGCTATGTCATCTATTTCAATTTTCTTCATATTTTCTGTATGTTTTTATCGTAAATGTTTAATAAATTATTTAGAGCATAACTTCTTATTTGATATATCTTCATTGTGAATTTGATCCTTTCGCATTTAAAAATTATATTAAAATACATTTTTTAATAGTTTCTAGCTGAATTTAAGTTTCTCTGATAAGAAGTTTATGGTTCCCGATAATGGAGTTTTGTTACTTTTGCCTGATGTTTCTTTTCCATTTCTTCTTTTCTTTAGTCTTTCTAAATCTCTTTATTTTAGATCTCTTTTATATACCTTAATGTCACATTTTATCTTGTTATTAAATCAGATAGTCATTTGTCTTTAAATAGATGAGTTTATACCATAACCAAGACCATACATAAATATGACAGATGTTTAATATTTTCTGTTATTATTATTTTATTATGTGTTATACGTTCAAGTTCTGTATCTTCTTTAAATATTTCCCATTGCGGTTTTTTCTTAGTTTTGTGATTTTATTATAAATTTAAACATAAGAAGGCTAATATTTTCCTAATATTTAAATTTGTAACTACACTTTATAGAAATATAGTCTCTAAATAATGTCTGATTAAATTCAGACATTATCCTTAATTCCTTACAATGAACACAAAATTTATAAATTTCCCATCTCTTGATTGGTTTCCTTTATTGTATTTGGTTGTATTATTCTTCTTATTTTTTACCTTCATGTTCTTAGGTATAATCAAAACTCTTTTGGTTCCTCATTTTTTAATAAACTATTTGTTGATTTCAATATACATGCTAAAAAGTGCACAACATATAAATATGCACCAAGTGTGCATGTCTATGTAAATACCACACACAATACCACGCACAATTGATGTATCTCCAACTCTATTTTTTTTTTAATTTTTTTAATTTATTTATGATAGTCACAGAGAGACAGAGAGAGAAGCAGAGACATAGGCAGAGGGAGAAACAGGCTCCATGCACCGGGAGCCTGACGTGGGATTCGATCCCGGGTCTCCAGGATCGCGCCCCGGGCCAAAGGCAAGCGCCAAACCACTGCGCCACCCAGGGATCCCCTCTCCAACTCTATTTTAAGTGTAAAATAGAGCTACTACTATTTGAAATGATCATTATTAAGATTATGGTGACGTAGTGTTAAATGAAGCAGTGTAAAATATGGAATTGAAATCAAGATTGAAAACATTCTTTTTACATTAAGTTTTCTTCCTTTACTCTACTCTTAGGCTTGCTTCTCCTTCTCCAGATAGTAGAACTTGGCTATGCCTATGGATGTTTGAGGAGGCATGGCATCAGTGATTATTATTTAAGATAAAATACCATAGAATATGCTTCTGTGATAGTCAAGACAATCAAGTAGAAGAGATATAACTGATAACTTTGGTAAATTGATCAGTGTTGGATGTTTACAATATGATTAACTGAGAATTAAGTCCTTCCAATACCACTTCATTTGACATTATAGTCAGTAATTGTTTTAAAATATTAATTTCTTCCTGTTAATAAAATATTTTGATTAAAATTTGTATATGTTAATAATTTAATCAGTATTAAATAGCCTAGAATAATTTATAAATATATGAACAATGAGTCGGTGACCTCAGAGCTCTCTTTAGAAACTGGCTGTGCTTAAAAATAAAAATGAAAAGCAATCAGAAAAAAGCTTTTCACAAGACACCCACATTAATATCTAGCAGAAAGAGAATAGAAATAATATGTCTATCACCACTTCCATTAATAAGTTAGAAAAAGCACAAATAATGTAATGCAGCTTTTTCCCTCTTTATAAAAATAATTCATTAACTTTTCTTGAGATAACTTTGATTTTTTTTTTGTTTCTTTCATCTTGTTCTCTAATTAGTATAATCATTTCACCCAGAATGACCTTATTGAATATTAGTTGCATTGGATGTATTCAAAATTTAAATGATACATGTAGGAAACAGGTTTTAAATATTTATTGAAATGAATGTATCTTTCTCAACTTCAATGAAAAAAAAATAGGATAGGCATTGATGCCTAGCATCTTAGAATGACCCTAACAGTTATTTGAGTAATTACCTAACTGCTTCTTTCACTCACTAGCCTTTAATGCCAATGAAAGTTGCAGACCATCTCCTCACCAATGACCATGCCTGGCACAGAATAGTATTCAATTATTTTTGCATGAATTAAAATGTAAGCATTACAATATCTATTTTAATGAATCAACTTCTGATTATCCACTTCTAAAAGAGGAAGACTGAGGATGGAGAATTTTCTTGAAGCCACTCTTTACTATTTGAGTGGTCAATTATTTTTGCTCCATTACTCATGATGGGCTAACTTCCTCCCACTCACTCTGAGTGTCAGTTATAACCACAGCTACTACCACACTAAACTTTGCCTTTGTGTGCTGATGTGTTCTTTTTTCAAAAAAAAAAAAGATTTCATTTATTAATTCCAGAGAGAGGAAGAGAGAAAGCAGGGGTTGCAGCAGAAGGAGAGGGACAAGCAGACCCTGCATGCTGAGCACAGAGCCTGATGCAGGGGTTGATATCAAGAACCTGGGAGGAAACTGAGTCAGAACCTTAATCACTGAGTGATCCAGGTGCCCCATGTAACGATGTATTCTTATAATAATGTAAATAATCAAGAATTGACTGGCAGCATAAAGTTAACTTGGCAATTTATTTACGAATATCAAATAACTGTGCTTAATCCATTAGAAAAAAAATTGTGCATCCTTCTTTTGAAGTACATTCTCCCACACTCTTTCTAGTATTCATCTATGTCTTCATGATAAAGTACATCGACAATGCTTTTTTAGCAATTTTATCTTTCTCTAATAGGGGACCATTTTACTTTTTGTAAAATTGAAGTCATTCTATCACAGTAATTTTATCATTTTCTGTTATATATTATAGTCAACCTCTTTTTCTAATCATTTTATTACATTATATTTTTTATATCACATGTATTTTTATTATAACTGAATCTTACCTATTACCCTTTCTACTTAAAGTAATTTTCTGAAGGAAATAAATAAATAATCCTTGTGATAAATCTAAAAATAAGACAAAGATCTCAATCTTATATGATCAGATATATGTATAGAATTATTGTCAGAAATATTCTATAAAATACAGTGTAAAAGAAAAGTGTGATGATTATTCATTTATGTAGTACAATAAAGTAAGTTATTTTTAGTGATATGAGGAATGAGTGTAAACCTGAATGAAATGAGAATGAGAGCCATATGGTATTGAAAGAAAGAGTTAGAGATTGCCTTTAACATGAAAAAATAGATTAGAGCCCAGGGTAAAAACTAAATATACATTAGAAGAATACATCATCAGCCCCAGACCCCTGGGTGTGTAATGGAATCCTAGAAATCCTAGAAAACTCCTAGAAGTGTGTGATTAAGAAAGAAACCAACTCTAGAAAGCAGGAGCTGGAAAGCCTACTGCTTTGACAACTCAGAGGTAGTTTTTCAAATTGGCAGTTATCTCTTTGGGAATTTAAATCAATCTTAGCTTGAAGGCTATTTTGTTTTTATATTAATCATTTATTTATTTATTTATTTTATTCACTACTGATTTGGGTTTCTCATTTGTTGATATGTGTAGATTTTCCTTACTAAAGCTAGTTAAGCCTGTTGCCTGAGAACACATTCTTATCATGTTTGCCATTAACACTTAAATAGCTTTAGTTCAAAATGAATTCCAAAATTTTAAAAAGTGTTGGGGAGATTTGTAGTATACTGATCTTTAACTGCCTGGATTTCAGTTGCCAATTAGGAATGTGTACATAGATCTAGCTATATTTCAGAATCCTTAAACATTTTTCAAAAGGAGATAAAAGTTGAAAATCGCATTGAGGAAGCAGCCCACATTTCTGCAAACTGCTCCTCTTCTGCCATTCTTCAGTGTGAAAGGTGATGGAGATACTCCACATGGCCCTGTTTTCAGGATCTGATTGGGTCCTACAAGACCTTCATAGTTGGGCTCTTAGCTAGCAACACACATACTTGTAATCATTATCTGTAGAGATGTGTGTCTTCTCTAGTTCTACAAAACTTTTCCCAAGTTTGACTGTGACAATTTTTTTTCATATCTTGTAGAGTTGTGATTATCTTTTTACTGAAGACTAATTTTTATGATTTTCCTTTTTTTGTCTAATTTTTTTAATTGAGTTAAGGGGATACCTGGATGGCTCTGTTGGTTAAGTAACCAACTCTTGATTTTGGCTCAGGTCATGATCTCATGTTTGTGAGATCCAGCCCCACTCTGCACTCAGCATGGAGTCTACTTGAGATTCTCTCTTTCCCTTTGCCCTGCCCTCTACTGCTCATACACTCTCTCAGGAAAAAAAAAAAAAAAATCAGCTTTAAGGAAAAGAGCAGGAATAGGTACGTATGTAATTATTTCAGTTTATATGGAAATTTTTCTTCATTTTATACTATATCCTGAGAATATTAAGATATCTGAGCTTTTCATTTCAACATAATTAGCTTTGGCTCAATTCATATATAATGCTAACAATCTTTCTTCACTGTTGACATTGACCAATCATTTATCAACACATGAAATAATACAACAGACAAATATGGATAAATAAAGAGAACACTTCAATTAGTTTCATTTTTAAGCATGTCAAATGTAAATTTTCCTGTACTGTCAAGAGCACATCATGGTATCTGTTCTCACCCAGGTGTTCCTTCTGACTGTGATAAATCTCCATCTTAGCTACATGGCGATTCATTTTCAATATAAAATAACTATTACAAAAGAGAAGAAAATTTCACTTTGGGGATCTGCTTTGACTTTAACCCAGAGAGAGCAGCCCATATAGTCAATTATAACAGACTTTTAGGGATCTGGCCTAGTCTTCTCAATATAGATGGGCTAAAAAGATGTATTAATTTAAAAACCTCACATTTTTTTTATCCTGAAATTGTTCAGATTAAATATTAATAATTTAGCGTTTGGATATAGTATATTTTCTTCTTTACTGAAAGTATCATTATCACTTGCTTAAGGTAGATGTAACCACTAGTGAGAGAATTCAAATTAACTTTCAGCACTCAGGTCTGAAATGATTGATCAATCTAGACTAAAGCTTATAAGTGCTCTAATAACTTTCATGATATGTTAAAGTATATAAAATAGTATTTTTCTCCTTTTAGTTCCTTGTCATCTTTATAATTTTCTCACATTATTTAAATTATTCAGGCAACAAAAAATTTAAAATGTTATATGTACAATAAATATACTGACAATGAAAATATAAAATTGGCCTACTACCAGGATTCACTGAGCTCATATTAAACAGACACAATGGGATAACTTAAAAAAATCTCAATATAATGCCATGAGTATAATATTAGATGTCTTAATTGCTTCTTTACAATGATTCAGATAAAATCATATGTCCTTAGTGTAGTGTTAGTTATTGTATTCCTTAACTAAGCAATTAGAAATTTCAATAAATGTGTAATGGCTAATATTTTCACTTTTAATGAAATTAGTTTATTTCAACCACTAATTTCTTCTATTCTCTTTCATCCTCATTTAAAGATCCCAAAAGTGATAAGAAGAATTGAGTGATAGCCTGAATTGAGGCAGCTATTCAAAGATTGTACCTTAACTGCTGTAGTCCACATAGATAAGCCAACATATAAATATTACAACTGCTACTTATTAAAGGACAAAGACAAAAACTCAAAGTTTTAAAACTAAATTATGCCACAGGTGATACATTTTGAATGTAAAGAAAAAGAATGTTGCTGAACTTGGTGAACTTTTGTCAATCATTTGCCTTGGACTTAGTTTTAATACTCATATTCATAGACTTTGCCAGTGAATGAAAAACTCTCTCTATGCTCTCTTTATAAAAGAAAAGAAAATAGCTCATATCCCCTTGGGCTGAATATGAACTTTTGATTTAAATACTCAGCTTATCAAAATTAATCACATTAAAATCATGTAAGCTCTTCAATTTAATTTACTTTACATTGTTGTGTGAACAATGTATTTAGAAAATGTAAACCATTAATAAGAAATCTCTAGTGTTATGTTTTAATAATATATTTGAACTTCAAATTATCATAAGTTGGTGGTTTTTAACAAATTGAATTAACTTCTTCCTGTTTCTCCTCATCATGCATATGGTGGGGAAAAAGATGCATATAAGAAACGAACCCATAGTTTCACTATTTGAAAGTAACCATTATCTATTATTTATATATTCTTTCTTCAATCCCTTCAATTTCATTCTCTCCCCTTGCCCACCCAAAAATGAGGACATCACATTGCTTTGCTTAAATCAGCAAAATAAGTCCATGAAAATAAGGACCCATTTATTCTTAAGGGACTTAAATTCTTAAGGGACTTAAAGAAGTCCTTGAAAATTTTTTGAGAAGTCGATGGGCTGCTGCCTGATATCTGCTTACAAGCAGGATCCTTAGAACCTCATGCTGTGGCCTCCTATTCATGACATTATAGTGACAGTTTTGTGGTCATTACTCGTGTAAACCTTGTTAAAAGCCCAAAATCTGGAACACTAACATCAAATGATGGCAAGGATTGGAGAAATAAGAACTCTCATGCACTGCTGTGAGGAGTACAAAATGGTACAATTGGAGGTTTTTTTTAAGATTTTATATATTTATTCATATGAGGCACAGAGAGAGAAGCAGAGACATAGATAGAGGATCCCAGGATCCTGGGATCATAATCTGAGCCAAAGGCAGATGCTTAATCATTGAGCCACCTAGATACCGCAATTGGAGTTTTCTTACAAAACCAAACATACTCTTACCATACAATTCAGCAGTCTTACCCCTTCATATTTAAACTTGTGCCATTGGGGTGCCTGCACAGCTCAGTGGTTGAGCATCTGCCTTTGGCTCAGGTTGTGATCCTGGGTCTTAAGATGGAGTCTTGCATCAGGTTTCCTGTAGGGATCCTGCTTTTCCCTCTGCATAAGTCTCTGCCTTTTTCTGTGTGTCTCTCATGAATAAATTTTAAAAATCTTAAAAAATAAAATAAAATAAACTTGTGCCATAACTGTCCAAACTTTAAGAAGTAGATGAGTGGATAGACAAACCATGGTACATGCACACCATGGAGTATTTGTTCAGTACTGAGTATGAACTCTTATGTAAACAATGGACTTTGGGTAATTATGATGTGTCAGTGTAGGTTCATCCAGTATAATAAATATACCAATCTGGTGGGCAATGTTAATGGAGGTAGCTCTGGATGTGTGGGGGCAGGTGGTATCTGGAAAGTCTTTGTATCTTTTTCTTAATTTTGCTATGAAACTAAAATTACTCTATGAAAATAGTCTTAAAAGAAGTTATAAAATTTGTTACTTATTAATGATATGACATGTTTATTTATTGGACAATTCTATTTGTATGTATAGGGGTAATCTATTCATAAATTTTTCCATTATCATAAAATATTTTATATTTTTATGATTTCAAGATATTGTTATATAAGAAAATTAATATTTTGCATGGTTATGAAGAATATATTTTCCTATGTGTTTTATTAATTTTATATCATTCTTGATATATACATAAGTTGATGTTTTATAATTGAGCTTTATTTATCTTTTGGTTTTTGTGTTTAGAGAGATTGTATTAATTATCTATGCCTCCATAATAAATTATCCCAAATGTGGTGTCTTATTAAAATAAACATTATCTTACACTTTCTATAGTCAGGGACTTGGATATGGCTTAGCTGGGTTCTCTGACTCTGAGTCTCACACATCTGCAATTAAGTCATCCAGGACTGTAATCATATAAAGGCACAACTGTAAGAAGATCCTCTTCCAAGATCATTCCAATAACTGTTAGCAGTTCCTCACACAATGTTGTTTCCTGCAAGTGTCAGTTTCTCACTGTGTGGAGCCTTCTCATAGGATAGCTCACAACTTGTTAGCTGATGTCCATCAGAGAAACAAGAGAACAAGAGTGGCTGACAGATGGCAAGTCAGGCAAAAGTCACAGTATTTTGGTAACTAATACTGATATCTCATCACCTTTGTTCATTGCTGTGCTTAGAAGCAATACGAAACACAGCACATATTCTTGAGAGGAATTTTACATGCATGAGTGCACACACACACACACACACACACACACACACACCACACCCCCAGGTGACAAAGATCTTTGGGAGGTATTTTAGAAGCTGTCTGTCATGTTGATTTTTCACAATCTTACAATTATTTTGTGTATATGTATAACATTTTTTGTCACTTATGTCTTTCCTTATATTTTAAAATTTGTTGTATATTCTTGCTAAGATATTTTGACATAAATATAAAATACATTATGCATGTTATATATGTACTCAAATATATCAAATATGGAATAAGCTTGAGTATTCACTGTCACAAATAAAAACTTTTCCTGTTGACTCGTTTATTACATGTTTTTTTCTTTTTCTCCTTTATTTCTTGCAATACTGTGTACTCTAATTCAGGAAATTTATTTTTAAATATTATTTAAATGACAAGTAGAATTATTAACACTGATTAGAGGAATATTCAATTATGGTTTTGCTTCTCTGAAGTCTTTCGGGTATACTTTGCTTCGGTCCCACAGAGCCATCTTATTGAAGTTTTATAACTACTAGGTTGAGAATTATTCAAAGTATGTAAAAGCCTGGAAAGAAGAATTGTTTTTTAACTATGCATAAATGTGAAAGCTAAAATTTAAGGTGACTATTTTAGCTAAATGAAACTAATTTAAGGTTATAATATCATTGTGAACACGTGTTATATTCTTAAGACTATATGCTATAGCTAGTATTTTTATATTTGGATGAAGAATAAAAGTATAAAAGCAATTTTAAATAATGACCCATCTTAACTGTACTTACATTAGTGTAAAGCATCTGGATATCCATTTCCAGTTACCACTAGAAAGAAGGCATTGTTTTAACCTGTCACAATTTGGACTATTTTTTTCTTAATTTTTGAGAATGAATTGTAGAACATGTGTAATTCCTCTGTCTTCATGATTTTTTTCATGTCAGCTATTTAGTTTAAGTCCTAGATGCTGGATAGTATTTTTCCTTTTCCTAAAAATTATACTCTATTGAATAATCTCAAAATTATATTCATCACGATATTTATTTTAAAAACTACCAAAATGTAAAAAATAAAACAAAAAAATAAAATATAGAAACTACCAAATTGTTACCCCTAACTATATAACATTTGATATCTGCACCTTTGCAAAACAAAACAAAAACAATGTAACTCTTATAATGGGCTAATTATCAAGTTCATTACTTAAAATAATTCTTCTGTTTATTCCATGATAGACAAATGTAATATATCATGTAACAAAATATTCTTTTGACCTGAGTATAAGTAAAAACAGTTCAAGGCTTCAGAAAAGCCAAAAAGAAATCACCCCATCAGCATAAGAGAATTCTGAAAAGAAGTGTCAAGTTATCAGAATCCTGGTAGCATTCATCATTTTAGTTTATTTTGGTCATATCAGTAGACATGTAATACTCAGGAATCCTGTATCTTTAACTTTCAAATGGCATTCCTAGGGAAATTGATGAATGGATACAAAGTGTATCTTATGATTTCCATACACTGTTTTAGGAGATTATTTATGGTTTATTTGAATTACCAAATATTCTTCAAAAATCGATCTATTGCCTTTTATTAATGACATATTTTTAGACATTTTGTTATTTAGCAATAATTTCGCAGTTTAGTTATTTAGTAATAGTTTTGCAAACTTAACATTTTGGTGAACTTTTAGGTTAACAGAGAATTTTTTTTAAAAAGCTAATGTTAAATTCTATGTATTTTATTCTAGGAAAAGCCAAAAGACTTTCACCCAAAAGAAAAGGTGACATTTCCATTTTGTAAAGTCTGCTAAAAATGCCACACAAGCTAGAGTTTTAATCCATGTCAGTGAGTTATGCACAAATTGATTTTAAATGCAGCATTTTATTGCTATAGAAAGAAAAAAATAACGTTTCCTTCAAAATAAGATTAAATAGATCTCTAATGGGATTTTAGTTATAGAGTTGAATTTTTACACATATTTGTTGGTTATGCTGTATGATATTTCCTTTCTGCATTTACTGTCTGCTTAAATATCAGCTGTAAACACCCTGAAGGGCAGGTGCTGAAATGGCAGATGGAGACTTTATTCCATCTGTGTGAAAGGTTAGCATCACATTGCAATGCTTAACATAACCTTAAAAATCCATAATTTAAACTCTGTTTCTAGGCCTATTTCTTCCTGAAATGTGATTTTAGTACAGTATATTCTAGCAAGTTCAACACATAGTTTGGGGTGATCATCTTATTTTTGTAAAATAATCACAAACTGCATAGTTGTCATAATATCATAACTTTAAGGTAGATAAAAATACATGTGTGTAGGTTAAAGCCTCACAGTTCATGCAAAAAAATAGTTTCCTATTATTCCTGTTATAATAGTTTCCTATTATTCCTATTATTAGTTCTACTTGTATAAAATGTATTTATCCTTATAGGTTATTCTAATTACTTACAAACATTGAAAATAAGAGTGAAAATGTATAAAGCATTTTTTTTTTTTTTATTTCCCAGTTTAGGTCAGATGGCAAGATTATGAATTCCATATATTCTCATACTATGTAACCTTTACAATTAGATTTTTTTTAATTTTATTTTTTTATTCATGAGAGAGAGAGGGAGGGAGAGAGAGGCAGATACAGGCAGAGGGAGAAGCAGGCTCCATGCAGGAAGCCTGATGTGGGACTCGATCCTGGAACTCTAGGATCATGCCCTGGGCCAAAGGCAGCACTAAACTGTTGAGCCACCCGGGCTGCCCATACAATTAGATTCTTAATTGATTATTTGATATCTTCTATTATACAGATTGTTCTTGTCAATATGAAGGCAAATTCTTTAGAAATAATATAAAATTTATTCTTGTACATGTATAGCATATGCCATTCCATTATAGTAAATTAATAATTCATTATGGATATCCATACCTTTTATTTTAATATGTCCTACTAAACTGCTAAATATCATTTATTTATGATAAACTTCCCTTAGAGTTTGAGTCAGTCCTACTTTGTAATTTCCCCTATCATGTGCACTTTTTATAATGAAAACAAATTTTATAACCCTATTTACTATAACTGTTTTCTTGTGCCCTCTTAGTTTTGAACTTTTGTATTATTTTGTCTTATCTGGTCAGCAAAAGCAGTCGCTTCCACATTGTTTCACCAGATTTACATTCTCTACTCATGAAACAAATCCATCCTTAAATAAAATAAAATAGACTAAAATAAAATAAAATAAATTATTTTCAGTGGTTGCATAGATGGTTGGAAGAAACAACCCTTATACCAGAAATTATCCTCTGTACTTTTATTTCCTCATTTCTTATTTAAAATGTATATTACATGATTCAAAGAATGTTAATAGATGCTACTTCAAATTTAGATTGTGTGCAATTTTGTTAGGGATTACTATTTTAAGAAGGAAGGATGTGATAATATCATGATGCATGCTTAAGGCAGAAGAAGTATAATCCATACACAAAATTGCTCAGTAATTAAACCAGTTCTATACTTGATATAACCATTCTGGTCTTGAAATCAATTTAAGTTTCAGCTGAGAAAAGAAATAGTTTCCCTCAAAGATAATAGTTAAGCAGATTAAAACTTATTTAATAGTTTACATAATATCTTTAGAGATGCAAAAATAATAACATCTTAAAAAGTATTAATTTTAAACAATTAAAGATGTTAAATTGCCAACATTAGCAACAAGTTCATTAAAATAATATTTTAAAAAGTCTAGTAGTGTTTTATCTAGTAGTATTGTATTATTTGTCATTCAGGCAGACTCCATTAACTTTTTAGTAATTGCAGAATGCAGTCAAAATAATGGATGTTCTCACTGTTGCCCTGTTTCACTCCTATGCCATCGTTCTCATCTTGTGAACTTCTGGATACTGGCATCGTAGCTGTGCATCCATCTTAGAAATCTGTGCTCAGGGCAAAGAGAGAATGACTTGAGCATTGTGGCATACTTCAAAATGAAAGTTTAATTTATTAAGTTTTATAATTGGCAAAGTGTAAACCAATTATCCTTAAGACCCTAGTCTGAAATGATGTAATATTTATTTTTGAATATTATTGATCAAACACATACAAAAGTTATAAATAATAAAATGGCAATCAAACAGTCATTAATAAACTCTATTGGATTTCATTACTATAATGAGGAGCCATTTAAATTCCTCTAGTTGGAAAATCCAATAATAGTTAAGGATAAATAGGGGCAAATTGATTGGCAAATAGAAAGTAAAACCCAATAATGTGACCCAAATCTAAGACAATAGCGCAAACTGGAAAATCAGAATTGTGTTGCCAATGAAGTTAGCCTCTCAAAGGTGTGCCCCTAATAGGTTCTATCAGAGCAGTGGAGATATGCAGACTTCCCAATGCAGCTGAGTGTGCTATAAACTAGATCACACTAATCCTTCAGAGTGGGTCAGTTTCCTAAATTAGTGGTTGATGTGTCTGGCTGTGTGTTTGTGGATTTCTTGAGAGGAAATCTATTCAGCTCTGTTGGACTTTGCTAAGCTCTGCTTTACATGTCTTCACATTTCAGAGCCAAGCATAAATGTGTCACCCTTAGATAAGGCATGCTTATCTCATTACAGAAGGTAGAAAAACAAGAGATTCAGCTAATTCATGCAATTATATTTAAAGTTTTTGCTTTGATGGTGAAGTCCTCGTACATTCATTGGCCAAAATAAGCCACAAGCCTAACAAGGTGGGGAAAATAAATGTCGTATATTTGGATACATTGTCAATCACTTAGCAAATGGTATACTTGTACATTTTATTTTAGGAGAAGGAATTAATCAGGAACAACAAAAAAAAATCTGCTAATCCTCTTCCACCTTAAAAAGAGTAATATTGGACACATTTAAAAGTATTTGGGGCATAAACTCCTTGCCCTGAGTAATTGTCAAGTAAAAGAAAATAATTAATCATTTATTCATTCTAGGGCAATTTCCCTAATTGATAAGAAAGTTTTTTCTTTATAAGTGGAGTTTTAGAATCACAGCAAAAGACCTAAGTGAAATGGAGATAAGTAAAATGGCTGATAGAGAATTTAAAGTAATGATCATAAACATACTCACTGGACTGGAGAAATGAGTGGAGGACTCAGTGAGTCTTTTAACAAAGAGATAAAAAAAGAACCAACCAGAGATGAAGAGCCCAGTAAATGAATTTTAAAACACACTAGATTGTAATGCATAGCAGAAAAAGAAATCAGCTACCTGGAATAATGGAAATGTAATGAAGTTGAACAGGTGAGAGAAAAAAATATGCAAAATGAGAATAGGCATAGGAAACTCAGTAACTCCATTGAGCATAATATTTGTATTATAAGAATTTCAGAAGAGAGAAGAAATGGGGAAGAAAATTTATTTGAAGAAATAATCACTGAACACTTTCCTAATCAAGGGAAGAAAACAGATATCCAGATCCAGGAGGCAAAGAGATCTCCCAACAAAATCAACAGAAGGAGATGCTCACCAAGACATATGTAGTTAAAATGGCAAATGGTAGTGATAAAGAAAGACTTTTTTTTTTAAAACTAGTAAGAGAAAAGAAGACAGTTACATACAAGGAAAACCCCATAAGGCCATCAGTGGATTTTTCAGCAGAAACTTTACAGGCCAGAAAATAGTGGCATGATAAAATCAACATGCTGAAAGGAAAGCATCTTTAGCCGAGAATTCTATATCCAGTAAGGTTATCATTCAGAATAAAGAGAGAAATACGGAGTTTCCCAGACAAACAAAAGTTAAAGGACTAATGACTACTAAACCAGCCCTAGAATAAACTTTAAAGGGGACTCTGAGTGCAAAGGAAAGACCATAAGTAAGAGTAAGAAAAAGTAGTAAGCACAAAAACAGTAAAAATATATCTATAAAAATCAGTCAAGGGACTCACAAAAAAAAGGATGTAAAGTATGACACCATATACCTTAAAAATGTGGGGAGGAGAGGAGTAAAGGAATGGATACAAACTTAAGTGACCATCAACTTAATGTAGGATGCTAAATGCAGACAATATTATTTATACATTTAATGGTAATCACAAGTAAAAAACCAACAGAAAATGCAAATGAATGTAAATGGACTAAATCAAAAGACATGGGGTGACAGAATGGATAAAAAAACAAGACTCATCTAAATGTTGCCTACAAGAGACACATTTCAAACTTAGACACATGCAGATTGAAAGTGAGAGAATTGAGGAATATTTATCAAGCAAATATATCCATTAAATATCATTATATATATCATATATATATGTTATATATATATGTTTTATTTTATTATTTATTCTTGAGAGACAGGAAGAGAGAAAGAGAGAGAGAGAGAGAATGGCAGAGACACAGGCATAGGAAGAAGCAGGCTCCACGCTGGGAACCTGATGTGAGACTTGATCCCGGGACTCCAGGATCACACCCCGGGCGGAAGGCAGGTGCTAAACCACTGAGCCACCCAGGGATCCCCACAACATTTATATAAATGGAGTTCTAGCTGACACTAGTGACAAGAGTAATCCTTTAATGGAGTGTTTGATTCAGGGAAGGCTCATCCATGTATAAAACCAATAAGTACTTCAGGAGGCCTTGCTAATGGAGGGAATAGGATATCACCATCTGAAACACAGATCAATCTTAATTAAATATGTAATAACCAGACATTATGTGTCATTGATACAACATAATACTGAACATCTAAATCAGCTGAATCTAAAAAAGTTTCTAGAGGTAACTTCCATCTACCAAACAAAGGGAGAGAAAGAACCAGTTAAATAACAAGACAAAGAAGCAAATAAACAGTTGAAGACTTTAAGATGTTTTGTAGGATAACCCTGTCTTTATCGATTAGTGAAATATAAAAATTGGGAAATTTTATAAAAACAAGTATTTATTCTTTTCTTTGTAAAATAGATTTTGAGCATTCATTGAAAAAAAAGTTTTGTTTTGTTTTTCTAAAAACCTATAACGAGGGGATCCCTGGGTGGCGCAGCGGTTTGGCGCCTGCCTTTGGCCCAGGGCGCGATCCTGAAGACCCGGGATCGAATCCCACGTCGAGCTCCCGGTGCATGGAGCCTGCTTCTCCCTCTGCCTGTGTCTCTGCCTCTCTCTCTGTCTCTCTGTCTCTCTCTCTCTCTCTCTGTGACTATCATAAATAAATAAAGATTTTAAAAAAATGTTTAAAAACCTATAACGACCTTTCCTTTAGGATCAGAAGAAAAATATTTACATATCCATATAGATCATAAGCCTTTTCTCCTATTTATACCAATACTTATTACATTTTCTAAAACTCAATGTATTTGTAAAATATTGTTTCCTTTTGTAAAAAGCTATGTATACTATCTTCCATTAAGATATTTGCATTCAAATATTTAGGACTTGCATCATGTATTAAAGACTCTCAGTAGTTTGCAGAATGTGGAAATAAAAGTTCTCCTTCTTACCCTACTTCCTTTCCTTCTCTCTGTTCTCCTCCCTTTCTTCTCCCCTACTTCATCTCCCTCTTCTTCACCTTCTTTTCCTTGTCCTTCCTTTTATTCTTCATTCCTGGACTTCTCAAAATGTTTCCACAGAATTCACATTTGCAACCAGCCAGTTGTCTAGAACAGTAGATATTTGTTATACCTGTTCACAAAGGTGAACAACAGTCCCACAGAAACAAACTTCAAACCCATATAATACGGCCAAAATTAACATTGAAACACTAAATTGCATGTTCAAAAGGAAAAAAACATTTTATTTGTCTTTGCAATAAAATACTATTTACCACTTACTGAAAATATATTTCATGGCATAGTAAACAATTTAATGTACACTACTTTTTTGATAGATATTTAGAGGAGCTTCAAATCTATTGTATACTCCAAAAAGACTAAAATAAATTATTTTCCATTATATATGTTTGGAATTTTGCTACCACCTTTATGTCTTAGCCTCCTTCTGATACTTGTATCTTTGTGAAGCTTGTTAAATATATTTTCCAACATTTTAAATGTACTTGTGAAATTTTTTATCACAATAGAAACATTGTATTGCATAAAGGTGGATTATATACAAAGACATAAATTATAATGGAGAATTTCATTGTTTATAATTTTTACGGATGTACAAGAAATACAAGAAAATAAGGAAAGATTTGGAAGTCTGCATATGATCAAAGTAATCTCTAAATATAAAAGTTTATGTAACTCACTAAATATGAAGAGTAATCATTACTAAGGATCATACATGACCTTATAAGGTAGGTACTGATGTATTCACTTTAAACATGAAAAAAAAATGAGCTTTAGTATGTTAAGTAATATTTTCAAGGTCAGGGAGATGCTATGTAGTAAAGGAAGATACCAAAATATTTACTCCGATTGTAGAAGCCACATCCTTAAACATTGTGTAATGATCAGGGCTAATATTCAAGTAATACAAGCCAATAAAAATACTGTTTTGGTATTTTTAGAGTAATAAAATACAAATTTTACTGATTGCCTTCATTCTTCTAAGTAGAAAATCAGAATTTTTCAGTAGTTAATGTGAATATATTATTGAGGTATAACAAATATATGTAAAGGTACACAATAATTGAATATAGACCTTGATGAGCTTTTCATACTTTACACTTTAGTAGCACAGATCAAGGCATAATATATTTCTAACACCCGGAAGTACTCATGTGCCCTTTTAATTGATACTATCAATTGGTTAATGCTGTTCTATCTTTTATCATTATAGATTAGTTTTGCTAGTTTTTAAATTTCATATGAATGGATTCATGCATCATGTTTCCTTTTTATTGGACTTATGCCTATGAGATTCATCCATATTGTCCTTGGATATGTCTTTTGGACAGAAGCACTCCTTTTTATATACCATTGATTATATTTGCTGGACTGCTTGTGTGTGTGTGTATTTATAGGAGTGTGTATTTAGCTTTTTAGCAAACAATATATGTCCCATCAACACATAAATATTTCATTTGCTCTACATATTTGCCAATATTTTGTAATTGTATGTTCTTTTAAGTTTAGCTCTTCTGGTATGTGTATTATGATACAACATTGTGATTTGTTTTTTAAAAGATTTTATTTATTTAATGCAGAGAAAGAGCATCAGTGGGGGGAGCGTCAGAGGCAAAGGGAGAAGCAGACTCCCTGCTGAGCAGGGAGCCAGATATGGGACTCTCTCCCAGGACCCTGGATCATGACCTGAGCTCAAGGCAGACCTTAATCTACTGAGCCACTCAGGCTCCCCCCACATTGTGGTTTTAATTTACATTAAATCAAATTAACTAGTAGAAATGTGTTTCCTAAACACAGTTGTGAGTCTTTCACAAGCTGCCCAAATCTCAGAAAATGTCTTATGTTAAAAAGTGTTTCTGGTTTCTTAATTCTTCATGCTGCCAGGCCAATCCACAGAGGCAGCCAGAAGACTTCTCTGGTTTCTCTCCTTCAGGAAGGCTCTTCTTTTTGGGCTAAACCCAATCCGATGTCCACACAGAGAAGTGGCAAACATGCCCAAGAATTCAAAGAGCCAGAGATGTTCATCTCACCTCAGATTGGCTCCGTTCTGGAACTGCAGGTCAAATTTTCCACATCTTTCCAATATCTTTTAATATGTCATTAATGTGACTTTCCAGCCTTACCTAATTCTTGGTTTAGTAGTATTATATTGGGTTGTGTCAGTTTACTATAACCTGGTCAGGAGAGAAAGACCTATAGACATATTTGTCTAAACATATGCTCTTAAATGTAGAGATAACCTATTTTTTTCATACTGTCTTGCTTCAGATTAGGGGTTTATGTAATTGAATCACTAACCCTTGAATCATAAGTATCAACATAACTATTTAAAATAGGTCACAACGGTTGAATAGTTAAAATATATTTTCAGTTGAAATTCTGGCCTAAAACTCAGGTTTCATTGCCAATCCTGTTTCAGCACTGTTTGTTTTTGTTTCTCAATATTCTACTTGGAAAACTAAAGAATATTAGAGATAGTTTTGCCATTCAAAGTATGTATTTTTAACTCCAAATGAATAGCAAGTCTATGAACATTAAAAAACGTATTTCAATATTACAGTCAGCTCCTAGTTTCCCAAGTTCACTATTAAATGTATTAATACTGTGTAGTGAGTAACCAAAATTGAACAAACAAAAACATTGAGCTAATTACCAAGAGATTTCCTATGCACTTCGTATAATAAGAAAGACATTTGGGCAGCCCGGGTGACTCAGCGGTTTAGCGCCTGCCTTCAGCCCGGGGCATGATCCTGGGGACCCGGGATCCAGTCCCACACCAGGCTCTCTCCATGGAGCCTGCTTCACCCTCTGCCTGTGTCTCTGCCTCTCTCTCTCTGTCTCTGTGTAATAAATAAATTTTAAAAATTAAAAAAATAAGACATTTAAGGAAATAAGGAAAGAAAGACATTTAAGAAGAAAAATAACATGACAGCTATTTTCTTATTAATTAAATATCTAAAGGAATTTTAAAGGAAATTCTCAAGATGGCTGCAAATTTTAGATATGCATAACGTGATTTCACAAATGTATATGAATAAAGTTATTTTTACATTTCTTTTGTGTTTTATAACTTAGCAGTTATTTGATTTTTATTTATGGTTGGTGCATTGCTTAGAACACATGTTTTACTGCTTTAATAAATACTCTTGCTTTTTAAATTTTTTTTTTATTATTATTTATGATAGTCACAGAGAGAGAGAGAGAGGCAGAGACATAGACAGAGGGAGAAGCAGGCTCCATGCACCGGGAGCCCGATGTGGGATTCGATCCCGGGTCTCCAGGATCGCGCCCTGGGCCAAAGGCAGGCGCCAAACCGCTGCGCCACCCAGGGATCCCCAATACTCTTGCTTTTTAAAAAGACAGCTACTTAAAAATAATCATTTCTCTATCATATAAAATTTTAAATTAAAGCAAAGCAAATGTGTTATTGGGACTCCATAGTTTTGGGATATGGGCACTAGTCATCAGTAATTCTGCCCTCCTCAACATGGGTCTTCACACAAGTCCAACCACTTTCTACATTGTCCTGAAGAGAAGAAAAGGGAAAGTAGGAAGCACAAGTCTTCCAGTGGTTTAGAAGGAAGGCTGGTGAATGCAATTTTAAGTAGCATCCCTATGTGCAAGGCTTAAATCTGTGAGTTTCTTTTGGAAAGTAACTCTGAAGAATTGATTAGAAACTACTGGCTTTCTCAATCACATTTGAATGATTCTTTTACCTGAGAAGTCTCCGTTCTATATTTTTTCTTTCTTCCTTATTTTAAAATTCCATTTTAAATAATATTGGCTGCATGTTCATGGAATTGGATATGTTGTTTAACCAACATTTCAGTTAATTATACTTAATGTAGATCTACCTCAAACAATGTATTACCCAGGATTCCCCAGAGAAATAGAACCAGTAAGATAATATAGGATGAATAGATAGATAGATGATAGATAGATAGATAGATAATAGATAAGATTTATTGTGAAAGATTAGCTCACAATCATGGAGGCTGAAAAATCTCAGGATCTGCCCTCTGCAAACTGGAGGCCTAGTCAAAACCCCAAAGCCTGAGAACCAGGGGAACCCATGGTATGTGTCCCAGCCTGAGTCATAAAATCTAAGACTTGAGGGCCAAAGGTATTAGTCTAAGTCCTAAGACCCAAGTGCAAGGACCACTGATGTCAGAGGGCAGGAGAAAAAGATGAATGTTCTGGCTGAAAAACAGAGGAAAAATTTATTTTTCCTCTACTTTTTTGCCCCTATTCAGGCTCTCAAGAGATTAGATAATGTCCACTGAGGTCAGCAGTCTTTACTCTCTATTTCTAAGGAAAGGAGAGGTTTTTCTTATTTATTTTTTCTTCCCATTTCTTGGCAGGTCACTTAACTATAGCACTGATTAAAAATGTATGTATATACTTAGTTTTGAACTTTGTTCAATTTTATTCTGCATGAACAGTGTACAGTATGACCAATCCAAATCCCATTGGTCTGGGTTAGCACGAGTTCTAATATGTCATAAATCCTTACGTCCATTAGAATATTTGTGAATATTCACTAACCACCATTGGGCCCAGATTTGTTCTTAGGAAGCTAAAGGACACCATGCCCACTGCCAGTCCTGGCAGCCACAGAGGATGGACATGTCTTGATACTGAAGCTACTATCATCATGGCCAAAAAAGGCAAAAATATTGTTGGTATTTTTTTTATAACAGTTTGTTCAGGCCATTTTTATTTTATTACTACTTCTAATACTTTGTTAATTATCACTCATCTATAGTTTCATGATAAAAGGACACTATTGTTCTCCGTATTCTTTTTTTTCCAAGTATAGATATTGTTTGTTTTAAATACATAATGAGCATAATTTATCTATACAATCCCATTTTGGAATACATCCTAGCCTCCCTTTTACTTTGTTTCTTTCTGACCATGGGCAGCTCTTCTCTCTCTTCCAACAGCTTCAAGCTTTCAAACATTGTTCCAGGAATAAAAAAATCCAGATCCCAAAGAGAGAAAAGATTTTTTTTTTCCAAATCCTGGATAATGTTTTGCTACTATAAGGAAACTCACAAAGAGAAGTCTGATTCCAAAACTCCAATAAGGAAAAAACAGTAAAAAAAAAAAAAAAAGGAAGAAACAGTAATCCCACAGTTATTGTTATTTTCATTTTCAAATCTATGTTTTTAATTATCTTCTTTATTATCTTTCTTATTTTCTTCACTCTAGTGAGAGATTTCCATTGAAATGTAACTCAAGTCTCATTGCTGATCCATAAAACCATTAAAAGGAAGAATATAAAATAAATTATGTATGTTTTTACTTCTTTGTTATTTTGTTTTGTTTCATTTTAACCTAGCTCATTGCCACCCTCAAAGACCTAGATTGTGTTACTAAACAAAAGGAAAAGGTACAGGCCATGTAAGCATGGAATTCAGTGTGGAGTAATCCACTCTCCTAATAAAGGGACAAGGAAAAATCTTTAAAGAACTATGTCTTATTCATGTATTTGTCTTGCTACTTTCGAGGGTATGATGAAAAAGTAAACTATCCTCTGTGAAGGGAAACACCATTTTCAGTTTCACATCTACATCCAAGCCATGATGGAACAGTGGTAATTCTTACCCTTTCATCAATTAATATCCATATTCATCTTAGGGGAGAACACATGAATTATAGGAAGGTTTTGCTCTGTGGAAACATTAGAAATCTAGAGGAAGGTGGGCAAAATATGAATCTGTCACCTTGTTTTTGTTCCACGGACAAAATAAATGAGTCCATTTACCCTTGTTAGAAATCCAGTAATAGCAATGGTCAGTTTGATCACTTAAGGTGCTGGTACCAAGAAACCTATCTTAGAATCTTATCTCCCTTAACTCCACTAATTATTTCAGAGGCTAATCAGAAAAGAAAATTATCTCTTTTGCACATGAAGTTTTTTAACACCTATCATGAGAAAGTAAACTAATTTTAAATATTCTGTACGTGTGAACATGAGTTAACTATTGGCTATTGAAACAAGGATCATCAAGCCCTTTTAAGATTTTGTTGTAAGACCTGATTGGAGGTACTTCTTTTTTTAAAAAATATATATTTATTTATTTACTTAAGAGAGTGAGTGAGCGAGCATAAGCACGAGGAGGAGCAGAGGGAGAGTGAGAAGCAGACACCCCGCTGAGCAGGCAATCCATGGGGCTAGATTATAGGACTGTGGGATCATCACCTGAACCAAAGGCAGACACTTAATCAACTAAGCCACCCAGGCACTGAAGGGGTACTTCTTTTTCATTTAAATGAAAAATACACAAGAAATTTTCCATCAGGTAATTGAAATGTGCACCATGAAGGAAATTGCTTATATAGAGAAGAAAGTTATGTACACAAATCATAACGATCATGTTCTCATAATAATGTGTAAAGGGAGGGGGGAAAAGCCAGAAAATATAGATTTGATTATAGTAGCTGCAAAAAAAGAAGTTAAACCTATCAGGAAATTTTGCATCCTTTGAAAAGTAAGTGAATACCTTGATTCAGATTTTTAAGATAATTAATGTAAAAATCTAAGTAGCGTGTTGATGTACTAGACAAGGTATGTCCTTTGAAGAGTATGTTGAAAGTCTTTCAATAGTTCTACAGTTTTTCAGAAATTGTGTTTTAATGAAAAGAATAGGAATAGAAATGTGTTTTATAGGGGCTATAATATTGTAATGTGAGCTTCTACCTTAAAATTATGATAGCTTGCATTGGCTCTGAGACAGTGTCTCAGATCAGATCTAATCACTTAGCAAAAGCACATTTTAATGTAAAAGGTTATGAGTATGACATACAAAATAGAGGTCTGTGGGGAAGTATATCCTGTAGGAATATGAAATGACCATATTACAATTATTATTTCTGTAAAGTTATGTGAAGAACATATGCATATCCTAAATGTAGTACTTTCTTGGTTTGGAAATAGCATTTAATATGGCCAAAGGACTTTCAATTTAGCAAGTATCAGGGCATATATAAAGTCAGAATTAAGGCAATTCACCTTCATCAATATATATTTGATTTTTTTCATTCTTCACAACTGATTTGGAATTATCTCACCACGTCATTTTGTTTTCCTGTTCATGGGTCTTTTAAAGGATTAAAGCCTCATTATTTGATTAATAGTCATTAAGCTCAGCTGCTTCATGTTCTCAGTTGACCTATGTTGTGTACAACAGGCAATAATAACTTCTGTAGGTTAGCAACTATTCTAATAGCTGCATTACACTTAAAATTCTTGTTTGAGATTTTTTTTTTATTTTTATTTTTTTAATTTTTTTTTTTAATGATAGTCACAGAGAGAGAGAGAGAGGCAGAGACATAGGCAGAGGGAGAAGCAGGCTCCATGCACCGGGAGCCCGACGCAGGACTCAATCCCGGGTCTCCAGGATCGCGCCCTGGGCCAAAGGCAGGTGCCAAACCGCTGCACCACCCAGGGATCCCTATTACTGAGTTCAGATTATTAACTTTTTACCACTCATGTTCTAAATACAACTTCCTACTTCTTCCAGTTTCCTACTAAATTTTTCCCACTTAATCTTCTTAATGAAAATTATCAGAACTCCCAGACCATTAATTTATTTCCTTTTTTCCTATGAAACTTTATAATAACAAAGTAATCCTTTTTTCTTAAAAAAATATGCATTTATTTGAGACAGAGAGACACAGATCACAAGAGAGAAAGAGCAAGGATGAGTGGGGGGAAGGGCAGAGGGAGAGGGCGACAAGCAGATTCCCCACTGAGCAGGGAGACATGGGGCTTAATTCCAGGACCCCTGGATCATGACCTGAGCTGATGGTAGATACTCAACTGACTGAGCCACCCCGGCACCCCAATAACAAAATAATCCTAATTTCTTACAACAAGGTAATCCTGATTCTTTCTTGCCAAACTTTGTATCATTGCTCATTCATTTCACTTCTATATAAACATTCATTGACATGTGTGTGTATATATGTATACAGACATATATATGCATGTAAGCAAATACTAAATATACATAAACAAGGGTGCCTGGATGGCTCAATTAGCTAAACATCTGTTTCTTAATTTTAGCTCAGGTCATGATCCCAGCACTCTGAAATTGAGCTCCCAGTCAGACTCCACACTGGACATGGAGTCTACTCAGGATTTTCTCTCTCTTCTCCTCCCTACTCTATCCCCCTTGCTAAGAAAAATAAATAAGTAAATAAATATACATAAACATATGTATGCTTAAGTATATATGTCATATATACATACTCTACATTGTTGCTATTATTTTAAGCCAACTGTTATCTATTAGATTAATTAAAAATAAGAAAACTAAGTTTTTATTTTACCTTCACTTAAGTTTTCTTTGATATTCCTCCTTTATGAAGATTAAAGTTTCTGACCTATATTTTTCTTCTCTCCATGGAACTTCTTTAAACATTTCTTGCAAGAGAGGTCTGCTGGCAACAGATTCCTCCAATATTTGTTTGAGAAAGTCTATATATCTTTTACTTTTGGATAATTTTGCAGGATATAGAATTCTAAGGTTATGTTTATTTTTTTCCTCAACACTGGATTTTTATTTTTTTGAAATTTTATTTATTATTTGTGTGAGAGAGTACAAGCAGGAGAGAGGAAGAGGGAAAAGCAGATTTCTCATTGAGCAGGGATCCCAACACAGGCTCAATCCCAGGACCCTGAGATCATGACCTGGGCTGAAGGCAGATACTTAAATGACTAAACCATCCAAGCACCCCTCTCTCAACAC
Source organism: Vulpes vulpes (assembly GCF_048418805.1). Lineage (NCBI taxonomy): Eukaryota > Metazoa > Chordata > Mammalia > Carnivora > Canidae > Vulpes > Vulpes vulpes. Next base: position 100,826,769 of record NC_132784.1, on the reverse strand, counting down.
TTTAAATATTTCACCACACTCTGGTCTTGCTTCATGAATTTTGAGGAGAAATTGACTATAATTCTTATTTTTGTTCCCCTTTATATAAGGTGTTTTTTTTTTTCCTTTAGCTTCTTTCAAGATTTTTTCTTTCTTTTATTTCCTATAGTTTTAACATGATATGCCTAGGTATAGTGTATTTCCCCCCATTTACCCTAGTGTCTTTTTCATCTATATCCAGTGTAGATTCCTTGAGTCACTTTTTAAAATAATCCTTCATCAAACCACCAAACTAATTTGTCCTTTATCCCTTCCTTACATTTCTTTAGCAAATCATCAAACATAGATAATCCGTTACCCACTGGTTAGCATTAACTGTTAGGAATAATCACACAACAAAATATTAAATTCACAGAAAATCTCAACACACCAATACCAACCTAAACTTCAACATTGCAATCTTACTTTGTTTTTCTCATCAACTCTCATTCTACAAAAACCATTTGAGTCTCCTCCAACTAGCTTCCTAGATTTGGCTCTCATTTATAAGTCTTAACATTTTTCTCCTTAGGGGGAAAAAAACCATGCATTTATATAATACATCCTCAACTCTCTGCTACCATATGTATAACAAGCATCATTGTTTTCTCTTGTAAAAGTGGGTGCATATTGATAGCAGTTCTCTTCTAAAGGTCTACCTTCCAGGGGTGCCTACTTAACTCACTAGGAGGAGCATGCACTCTTGATCTTGAGGTCATGAATTTGAGCCCCACCCTGGAAGTAGAAGCTACTTAAAAAATAAAAATAAATAAATAAAATAAATAGAAAATAAATAAAAGTGTACCTTCTACAACTTATCTTTCTGTTTTCTCAAGAAAACTATACATTTACTTATCCTTCCATTTTCTTATACCTCCTAGGTTCTCTCCTGATTCTTTATTTGAAGACTAAAACTAGGATTTATCTATTAGATCTATGGATTTCCTTATCTTGTAAGAATATAATATCTGCAAATAATAAGTTCTATTTCATGTCTTTATTTAAATGATTTATTTAATTAATTCCCTTGTCATATTACATTGACCAGGAAACTTTGTACTGTGCTGGAACATTATGGTGATGGTAGTGACAGTGACAACTCTCCTCTGGTCATTCTTACAGTAAGCTCTAATTATGTTATGTTTTATTAGTGGTACAGTAGTAACCTAGCCTAATGAGCACTTTACCTTTCCATCTTGCCCTTTTGGGAAAACTCATATATGGTTAAGGCTATTTGTCTCAAAAAAATTTGGCAAACTCTGCTGAAGGCCATCAGTGCCTGGGGTTTAAGGATACACAATGGTTTTAATTCAAAATATATTTATTTCTATAAAATTTCATTTATTTATTTATTTATTTGGGGAGAAGTGGGAAAGAGCAGAGGGAGAGGGAGAGAAAGAATCTTAAGCAGGCTCCATGCTCAGCCTGGAGCCCGACACGAGGCTTGCTCTCCCGACCCTGAGATCATGACCTGAGCTGAAATATAGTCAGACACTTAAGTGACTGAGCCTCCCAGGTGCCCCTCAAATGTGTTTTTAAATTCTGTTCTAGTTTTACATTTGGTCATTTTCTGAAAATATGTACATTTTGTTTCATGCCTCGTAATTTATTGATCTATTTTTTTAAATAATAGTTTCTTTAAACTATTCTGTCAGCTTTTTTCTGTATCATTCTAAATTTTAGTTTATTTGTATCTTCTTTATTTTTTATAATATAATTATATACCATATTCACTTAAAGTCAGGTTTTTTTAATATCCACTATTTTCATTTTCCTAATTTTTGCACTTCTGTTTTAAAGCTATTATTTGTGCTCCTTTGCTCTTTTCTAGGTTTTTTTTTTCTTTAAAAGATTTATATATTTATTCATGAGAGACACAGAGAGAGAGAGAGAGAGGCAGAGACATAGGCAGGGAGAGAAACAAGATCCGTGCAGGGAGCCCGATGTGGGACTTAATCCAGGATCCTGGGATCACACCCTGAGCCAAAGGCAGATGCTCATAGGTTGTGATTTTCATCAAACAGTTTCATTTTTCATATTTACTGGTTGTAGTAAGCAGAATAATGATCCCCCAAAGATGTCCACATCCTCGTCTAATCCCCAGTATTCCTAGTGAAATGTTGCTTTACAGAATGGCAGGGAACCTACAGACATAGTTGAAGTTAAAGACTTTGAGATGGAGAGATTATTCTGAATTACTCTGGTGGCCACAATAATCACGTGAATCCTTCAAAGTGGAAGAGAGTCAGAAGAGTGGGATAATGGGTGTGACTTGAGGAGTTGATGTGCTGTTGACTCTGAAGATGGAAAAAGGGAGCTAAGTCCAAAGCACGTAGTTGATGCCTAGACACTGGAAAGGGCAAGGAAATAGATTCTCCCTTAAAGCCTCCATGAGGGAACATAGTCATGCACAATGTGCCTGTGCCAGATGCTGATTTTTGGGCCTAATAAATATTTATAATTATCCATGTTATTTGTTTCCAAATTACTGTGATGACAGAATGACATGATCAGAAATCATAGTCTGAGATTCTTTAACATTGATTGAATTTTAGTTTATAATTAATTTATAATCACTTTTATGAATGTCATATAATACATTGAAAATAATTATTTTTGTTTATTTCATTATTTCATCTGGTTTTCCATTTTTTCCCTGTGTATTGCAGTTACAATCATAAGTTGCTTTTCAATTTGTAAAAAGAGGAGTAGTTGGTTAGTGGACCTTCTAGAAGAGCTAAAAATATAAAGTTATGGGAGGTTAAGAGACATCCTCAAGACAGAGTAAAGATATTACCATCACGAAATAGTGATATTTAAAAAAAAACATTATCCTTCCCTTGTGATCAGTTTGCCCTATGCTGTGCAGCTCAATACATTAGAACACTCATTGATTATGAGTAAGAGTCCACATCTCATTCCCTACACTCAGTCTCCATTCACTTAAGAGAAGATATGCTACATGGATGAGTCCTGGGCAGGCTACATATCTTCTCCCTGATGGCAGAGACAGTAAAGACCACCCAGGACAATATGGACAATATGAAGGATATATCTGAAAAATCCTCTCTTACCTATAAGAACCAACAACTTTCTGAATAATGGACCATAACCTGAGAGCAGTTGTTACTGAAGATTTATGTAGAGAATGGGAAAGAGAAAAATGACATTTAGAATTTAGCATTACAGAAAACTGCAATTAGTTATTTGTTGGGATAGTATTACCACTCCATTCCTAATGTTTCCTTCTGTTGAGAGGAAATTTCATTATAATGGACTAACTATTCTGCTGGCACATTTGAGCACCATAAGTTTGGGATATTTTCATCATAGCTCCTTCCTCCTTCTCTTTGGGAATCATGCTGCTTGCAGTGAATACACATTTTACTACTTAGCTCCTTCTTCCAAGGGGTAAGTTCCATTTTCTGAAGTGATCCGCTAGTCTAGACACTTTGACACTGAATATTCATTCTGATATTTTAGCTATGAGAAAACCATTAGCTATGTTTTCCAGTTGAGATATATAGATTTTAAAATTGGCATTACTGTTGTACACATGATTTTTGTTGTGTTTTGGTTTAGTTTTGTATTACCTACCCCTGTTTGAGGGTTGAGATGCAAAACAAGAATGGTTTATATTGGACCTCCATAACATTCATTGGTTTTTTCAAATCTTACTATAAAAGGAAGAAAAATTAGGGTGCCTGGGTGGCTCAGTTGGTTAGGCATCAGACTCTTGATTTTGGCTCAAGTCATGATCACAGGGTTGTGAGATTGACCCCAGTGTCAGGCTCTGTGAGGGTGTGGAGTCTGCTCGAGATTCTTTCTCTCCCCCCCCCCCAAAATTAATTAATTAATTTTAAAAAGCAAAAAATTAAGAGAATGCGTCAACCTCCTTAAAGATAAGAATCAAGTCTTCTGTAAGCTACCTAGTTGAATAATGATGAGGCTATATGGAATAAATTAAATTCTTTTAATTAAAAATATTAACACCCAAACTGTTGATTATCATCTATAAAAAGCCTAGCCTTTTAATCAGATCTTGGTTTAACTTGTAATCATCTTTAAATATCATTACTTATTTTTCTAGGTTTTTGATAATTCAAATATGTTGTAATTAACTTTCCCAGAAAAGGTATTTCCTTGATATCTTTCTGCTCTCTTGAAACTACGAGCTGGAAATTAAACAAAGAAAGAAAGAAATGTAGCAGTGGTAAAAATGCGGTACAAATATATCAGCATGTCAGCTTTATATCTGGCTGGTATCATGATGACAACAGATCTGTTAAGGCAAATGCTTCCCTGACAAGCTATTTAATTAGAATTACAATCATCTTCCCAGAAATGATCCTTAAAATAAATTGTCTACTGTAAATGGATGAAAATAAATAGTTTGTCTGTCTTCAAATCTTCTGAAAGAAAAGAGCCAAAGACAAAGAGTCTTTGAAATACCATAACTTTCAGTGTGGAAATGTGGAAGGAGCAGTTAATACTGGATAACAGTAACAGTTGCTGTGATCAGAAGTGTCGTTTTCTGTTTTTTTTTTTTTCTATTCCACTTTCCTTTTTTTTTTTAGACCTACATGGATGACTAAGTAATGGTTTTTGTCACACACTATCATTAAGCAGCTTCTCTGTTTACAGTGCCTCTACCTCAGTGAAAATCAAGGAAACAAGATTTTTTTAAATTTATTTAAATGTAATCTAGCATAATGTAAGACCATGTGAAAAATACTTGGTGGCTTAAATTCTGCTACTTACATTTGGTTATCAGGATCACTTTGGAAAACCCTTTAATCTCTTTTGAGGTCAATTCCTGGTCTCTAAATGATAGACAACCCTTTTTTTTCATAAGATATTTGTAAGTATCATACAACATAACACTACTTAAAATAATTTCTTGAAATATTCAGAATAGGAATAAAAATATATATTTAGGCACAGTGTATAGCACTGTCTTTTGTTTTTATGGAAACAAATTAATTTGGCTTGTCAAGAGCCTTAAAATTTTCAGGTTTAAAGAGTTATAATACTACTAAGGCTTGTCAAGAGCCTTAAAATTATATATATATTATATATATTATGTATATAAATATATATTTAGGCACAGTGTATAGCACTGTCTTTTGTTTTTATGGAAACAAATTAATTTGGCTTGTCAAGAGCCTTAAAATTTTCAGGTTTAAAGAGTTATAATACTACTAAGGCTTGTCAAGAGCCTTAAAATTTTCAGGTTTAAAGAGTTATAATACTACTAATAAATAAAAATATTTGTGAAATAAAGAATCATGGAATCTCAGGTTATAGTCTTGTTAATAATATAATGGCCAAAAGAAACTAACATCTATTACTTAAGTTTTTATATATTCATATTAATTCATTTTTAAGAATCATAGAATTTTACATAGATGAGGACTCTTATTTATACATCACTTACATATTCCTCTAAGAGAATATTTAGATATAATGCACATCATAAAATAATTACAAAGCACAAATTAAAAATTATGAGTGAAAAATAAATAGATATTATACTTCTTTCACACATGTCGGTGGATGAATTATCAATACACACTTCACTGCAGAGATGACTAAAGGATCTGTGTATTTTCAATGTATTTCTTTGGCCTTAATGATAAAATTTAAATGTTGTGATGTACTAAATATGAATGTGTATTTAGTTAATTCACTTAAATTCATTATTCAAACATTTGAAACGTATAGCTATATTTTAAATATCCAAGGGTTATTTAAATAACATAAATTAACAGTTCAGATTTTAAGTATCTGGGAGAGTTTTAAGTGTTACATTCACTACATTCTGAAAACTTTACTATATAGTAAATGAACATCAAAAATATAATTTATAATTATGAACAGCTATATGCCAATAAATTAGGCAATCTAGAAGAAATGGACACATTTCTGGAAAACCACAAACTACCAAAACTGGAACAGGAAGAAATAGAAAACCTAAACAGGCCCATAACCAGGGAGGAAATTGAAGCAGTCATCAAAAACCTCCCAAGACACAAGAGTCCAGGGCCAGATGGCTTCCCAGGGGAATTCTATCAAATGTTTAAAGAAGAAATCATACCTATTCTACTAAAACTGTTTGGAAAGATAGAAAGAGATGGAGTACTTCCAAACTTGTTCTATGAGGCCAGCATCACCTTAATTCCAAAACCAGACAAAGACCCCACCAAAAAGGAGAATTACAGACCAATATCCCTGATGAACATGGATGCAAAAATTCTCAACAAGATACTAGCCAATAGGATCCAACAACACATTAAGAAAATTATTCACCATGACCAAGTAGGATTTATCCCCCGGACACAAGACTGGTTCAACACTTGTACAACAATCAATGTGATTCATCATATCAGCAAGAGAAAAACCAAGAACCATATGATCCTCTCATTAGATGCAGAGAAAACATTTGACAAAATACAGCATCCATTCCTGATCAAAACTCTTCAGAGTGTAGGGATAGAGGGAACATTCCTCAACATCTTAAAAGCCATCTACGAAAAGCCCACAACAAATATCATTCTCAATGGGGAAGCATTGGGAGCCTTTCCCCTAAGATCAGGAACAAGACAGGGATGTCCACTCTCACCACTGCTATTCAACATAGTACTGGAAGTCCTATCCTCAGCAATCAGACAACAAAAAGACATTAAAGGCATTCAAATTGGCAAAGAAGAAGTCAAACTCTCCCTCTTCACTGATGACATGATACTCTACATAGAAAACCCAAAAGCCTCCACCCCAAGATTGCTAGAACTCATACAGCAATTTGATAGCATGGCAGGATGCAAAATCAATGCCCAGAAATCAGTGGCATTTCTATACACTAACAATGAGACTGAAGAAAGAGAAATCAAGGAGTCAATCCCATTTACAATTGCACCCAATTATTTTTTTTTTTTTGTGAGGGGGAAAAAAAGCCTTTATTGATAAATAGTTTACAATGAAATAAATAGAGTGACAGTTTGTTGGGGAATAAAAACTCAGGCAGAACCTCAGTGTCTCCATCCCAGCTCTAGCTCTCAGTCTCTGTCTTCCTACTGGCCAGTTTGGATGAGGAGGACTTGGTGGGCATGCCAGCCCTCCTAGGGCCCCTGGGGGCCTCTGTCTTCCTGGCCAGGTGTTCAGGCAGCGTCTTAGACCTGCCACCATTCGGAGGAGCAGCAGCCTTGGCTTTAGGTCCCTCCTTGGCTGCATGGGCAACGACTTCTTTAGGGGCACGGTTTTCCTTCTTGGCTGGAGAAGCAGCACCATTCGTGCCCTTGGGGATGGTGGATTTTGAATTCTGACTCCCAGCTTTTGTTTTCCTGTGGGTCTCACCACCTTGGCTATTCCTCCTGCCTTATACCTTATGCCTAGGTATAAGATACCTAGGAATAAACCTAACCAAAGAAGTAAAGGATCTGTACCCTAAAAACTATAGAACACTTCTGAAATTGAGGACGACACAAAGAGATGGAAAAATATTCCATGCTCATGGATTGGCAGAATTAATACTGTGAAAATGTCAATGTTACCCAGGGCAATTTACACGTTTAATGCAATCGCTATCAACATACCATGGACTTTCTTCAGAGAGTTAGAACAAATTATTTTAAAATTTGTCTGGAATCAGAAAAGACCCCGATTACCCAGGGGAATTTTAAAAAACGAAAACCATATCTGGGGGCATCACAATGCCAGATTTCAGGTTGTACTACAAAGCTGTGGTCATCAAGACAGTGTGGTGCTGGCACAAAAACAGACACATAGATCAATGGAACAGAATAGAGAACCCAGAAGTGGACCCTGAACTTTATGGTCAACTAATATTCGATAAAGGAGGAAAGACTATCCATTGGAAGAAAGACAGTCTCTTCAATAAATGGCGCTGGGAAAATTGGAGATCCACATGCAGAAGAATGAAACTAGACCACTCTCTTTCACGATACACAAACATAAACTCAAAATGGATGAAAGATCTAAATGTGAGACAAGATTCCATCAAAATCCTAGAAGAGAACACAGGCAACACCCTTTTGAACTCGGCCACAGTAACTTCTTGCTAGATACATCCACGAAGGAAAAAGAAACAAAAGCAAAAATGAACTATTGGGACTTCATCAAGATAAGAAGCTTTTGCACAGCAAAGGATACAGTCAACAAAACTAAAAGACAACCTACAGAATGGGAGAAGATATTTGCAAATGATGTACCAGATAAAAGGCTAGTTTCCAAGATCTATAAAGGACTTATTAAACTCAACAGCAAAGAAACAAACAATCCAATCATGAAATGGGCAAAAAACATGAAGAGAAATCTCACAGAGGAAGACATAGACATGGCCAACACGCATATGAGAAAATGCTCTGCATCACTTGCCATCAGGGAAATACAAATCAAAACCACAATGAGATACCACCTCACACCAGTGAGAATGGGGAAAATTAACAAGGCAGGAAATCATAAATGTTGGAGAGGATGCGGAGAAAAGGCAACCCTCTTGTACTGTTGGTGGGAATGTGAACTGGTGCAGCCACTCTGGAAAACTGTGTGGAGGTTCCTCAAAGAGTTAAAAATAGACCTGCCCTATGACCCGGCAATTGCACTGTTGGGGATTTACCCCAGAGATTCAGATGCAATGAAACGCCGGGACACCTGCACCCCGATGTTTCTAGCAGCAATGGCCACAATAGCCAAACTGTGGAAGGAGCCTCAGTGTCCATCGTGTCCATCGAAGGATGAATGGATAAAGAACATGTGGTTTATGTATACAATGGAATATTACTCAGCCATTAGAAATGACAAATACCCACCATTTGCCTCAACGTGGATGGAACTGGAGGGTATTATGCTAAGTGAAATGAGTCAATCGGAGAAGAACAAACATTACAAGTTCTCATTCATTTGGGGAATATAAATAATAGTGAAAGGGACTATAAGGGAAGGGAGAAGAAATGGGTAGGAAATATCAGAAAGGGAGACAGAACATAAAGACTCCTATGTCTGGGAAACGAACTAGGGGTGGTGGAAGGGGAGGAGGGCGGGGGGTGGGGGTGAATGGGTGACAGGTACTGAGGGGGGCACTTGACGGGATGAGCACTGGGTGTTATTCTGCATGTTGGAAAGTTTATATTTTGAAGAATGTGCAATGGTCTTGGATAGGATATAAAGCCTATGCACACCCATGTGGAGAATTAATAATCATATTTCTAGTTGTCATCTCTATTTAAGTAGAATACAGTACAGCATGGTAGTCCAGTGTTCCTACTGCCATAAATAGAAAACTACAAAGGGAGTAATAATTTAACAGGCTTTTGAGAAGACAGGGAGGAAATAAGGGAGGACTTGATGAATTAGAGCTGAAGGGTAGAGGAGGACATCTGGACGGTTCAATGGCTGAGCGTTTGCCTTCAGCTCAGGGTCTGATCCCAGGGTACTGGATTGAGTCCCACATCGGGCTCCCTGCAGGAAGCCTGCTTCTCCATCTGTTTAAGTTTCTACCTCTCTCTGTGTGTCTCTCGTGAATAAATAAATAAAATCTTAAACAACAACAACAGCAAAAAAGAACTGAAAGGTAGAGGGACATCCCACAGCAATCTTGGGAAGTTTTATACCCTTGAAGTCATTTTTAATCCAAGATACAGACTGAGGATCAAGCGTAGTTCAGACACATGTTCTCAAAGAGGAAAAACAGAAACCAGTGAAGATATTCATTACCTTGAAGAAATGTCATGAATAGACTGGAAATTAAAGAAGCCCAAAACTCTGGTAGTTTCCCTCAATTTACTAAATTGTTTAGACATATTGCAAAATGCAGTGTTATTAATCTTAGTCTAAAGAAGTAGATTAATATTCTAATAGTGCCCAGAAGACAGAGTTCTACCAAAAAGAATATTCTTTTGTTAAGACCAATTATGAAAAAATCATATATCTATATAGTTTATTTTTCCTACATATAATACTAAGTAGAAACATCCTCTAAGCAGAAAGAAGATACTTGTCTGAAAGATGCAGTTTGTCTCCATTATAAGTTATTTTCTAGACTTGGAATTTACAAGGGTGAGAGCTAATGTAAGAAGAGCTAAGAGAGCTATGATAAAAATCTCCAAAGAGGAAAATTATACCCAAGGCTATGAGGGCATAAAAGAGAGAAAAATTTGCCAAACACCTAGTGAAAAGATTAGGAGGGGCATGGCCAAGATAGAAAGACAAATCATAGATGACCAGAGGTTACTAAATTTGTGACTAACTGTATCTCTAGGCTAAATCTTTAATTTAATTGAATGGTTCAGAACCTCTATCTAGGTGTCAAACACACACATAGATACACATACAAACATACCCATACATTTACTTTACCCAAAAGTAGGTAAGAAAGAAAAATGAATGATTAAAACTTGATGAAAAGATGGAAAACACATAGAATGATACACCCAAACTAAACCGTAGGTGATAATTATGTTACATGTAAGTAGTATATACACTCTCAGGAAAAGGAAGTGGTTATAAGTAGTATATACACTCTCAGGAAAAGGAAGTGGTTATCAGACTAAATATAAATAAATAAATAAATAAATAAATAAATAAATAAATAAATAAATAATAAAACGAGCCAAATTACATACTGTCTACAAAAACCCACTTTAAAAATAAATGCAGATAGATACAAAGTAGAAGAATTGAAAAGATATTCCATCCTAACTCAATTAATGTGCTATGTGGCATAAAAAGGACAGAAGCTGAAAAAATTTCATAATGAAATTAAAAAAGATATTTCATAATATTAAAAGAAATGGTTAGTTCATCAAGAAGACCAAACCATTTTAAATGCATGCTTGAAACAAACAGTAAATCTTCAAAATTTATGAATCAAAGTTTATATAGCCAAAGAGAGAAAAAGTAAAAGTCACAATTCTAGCTGGAAATTGTAGAAGTCCTCCATCATTAATTGATGTGGCAAACTTGTAATGATACAGAAGATTTTCACAACAATGTCAACCAATACATGACCTGAGTGACATTTCTAAAACACTATAAGAAACAGATTCATAGTATAAGTTCTTTTCAATTGAACACAGAATTGTCACCTGGATAGTTTATATATAAGATTATTATTATTATTTTTTAAATAAATTAATTTTTATCGGTGTTCAATTTACCAACATAGAGAATAACACCCAGTGCTCATCCCGTCAAGTGCCCCCCTCAGTGCCCGTCACCCATTCCCTCCCACCCCCCACTCTCCTCCCCCTCGACCACCCCTAGTTCGTTTCCCAGACATAGGAGTCTTTATGTTCTCTCTCCCTTTCTGATATTTCCCACACATTTCCTCTCCCTTCCCTTACCTTACATTCCCTTTCACTATTATTTATATTCCCCAAATGAATGAGAACATACACTGTTTGTCCTTCTCCGATTGACTTACTTCACTCAGCATAATACCCTCCAGTTCCATCCATGTTGAGGCAAATGGTGCGTATGTGTCGTTTCTAATGGCTGAGGAATATTCCATTGTATACATAAACCACATCTTCCTTATCCATTCATCTTTTGATGGACACCGAGGCTCCTTCCACAGTTTGGCTATTGTGGCCATTGCTGCTAGAAACATCGGGGTGCAGGTGTCCCGGCATTTCATTGCATCTGAATCTTTGGGTTAAATCCCCAACAGTGCAATTGCTGGGTCGTAGGGCAGGTCTATTTTTAACTCTTTGAGGAACCTCCACACAGTTTTCCAGAGTGGCTGCACTAGTTCACATTCCCACCAACAGTACAAGAGGGTTCCCTTTTCTCCGCATGAAATATCTTGTGGTTTCCTGCCTTGTTAATTTTCCCCATTCTCACTGGTGTGAGGTGGTATCTCATTGTGGTTTTGATTTGTATTTCCCTGATGGCAAGTGATGCAGAGCATTTTCTCATGTGCGTGTTGGCCGTGCCTATGTCTTCCTCTGTGAGAGTTCTGTTCATGTCTTTTGCCCATTACATGATTGGATTGTTTGTTTCTTTGGTGTTGAGTTGAATAAGTTCTTTATAGATTTTGGAAACTAGCCCTTTATCGGATACGTCATTTGCAAATATCTTCTCCCATTCTGTAGGTTGTCTTGGTTTTGTTGAGTGTATCCTTTTCTGTGCAAAAGCTTCTTATCTTGATGAAGTCCCAATAGTTCATTTTTGCTTTTGTTTCTTTTTCCTTCCTGGATGTATCTTGCAAGAACTTACTGTGTCCAAGATCAAAAAGGGTGTTGCCTGTGTTGTCCTCTAGGATTTTGATGGAATCTTGTCTCACATTTAGATCTTTCATCCATTTTGAGTTTATCTTTGTGTATGGTGCAACAGAGTGGTCTAGTTTCATTCTTCTGCATGTGGATGTCCAATTTTCCCAGCACCATTTACTGAAGAGACTGTCTTTCTTCCAATTGATAGTCTTTCCACCTTTATCGAATATTAGTTGACCATAAAGTTCAGGGTCCACTTCTGGGTTCTCTATTCTGTTCCATTGATCTATGTGTCTGTTTTTGTGCCAGTACCACACTGTCTTGATGACCACAGCTTTGTAGTACAACCTGAAATCTGGCATTGTGATGCCCCCAAATATGGTTTTCTTCTTTAAAATTCCCCTGGGTATTCGGGGACTTTTCTGATTCCACACAAATCTTAAAATAATTTGTTCTAACTCTCTGAAGAAAGTCCATGGTATTTTGATAGGGATTGCATTAAACGTGTAAATTGCCCTGGGTAACATTGACATTTTCACAATATTAATTCTTCCAATCCAGGGCATGGAATATTTTTCCATCTCTTTGTCTCTTCCTCAATATCTTTCAGAAGTGTTCTATAGTTTTTAGGGTATAGATCCTTTACCTCTTTGGTTAGGTTTATTCCTAGGTATCTTATGCTTTTGGGTGCAATTGTAAATGGGATTGACTCCTTAATTTCTCTTTTTTCAACCTCATTGTTAGTGTATAGAAATGCCATTGATTTCTGGGCATTGATTTTGTATCCTGCCACGCTACCAAATTGCTGTATGAGTTCTAGCAATCTTGGGGTGGAGGCTTTTGGGTTTTCTTTTCTTTTTTTTTTTTTTTGTTTGTTTTTTTTTGCTTTTGGGTTTTCTATGTAGAGTATCATGTCATCAGCGAAGAGGGAGACTTTGACTTCTTTGCCAATTTGAATGCCTTTAATGTCTTTTTGTTGTCTGATTGCTGAGGCTAGGACTTCCAATACTATGTTGAATAGCAGTGGTGAGAGTGGACATCCCTGTCTTGTTCCTGATCTTAGGGTTAAGGCTCCCAATGCTTCCCCATTGAGAATGATATTTGCTGTGGGCTTTTCGTGGATGGTTTTTAAGATGTCAAAGAAAGTTCCCTCTATCCCTACACTCTGAAGAGTTTTGATCAGGAATGGATGCTGTATTTCGTCAAATGTTTTCTCTGCATCTAATGAGAGGATCATATGGTTCTTGGTTTTTCTCTTGCTGATATGATTAATCACATTGATGGTTTTACGAGTGTTGAACCAGCCTTGTGTCCCAGGGATAAATCCTACTTGGTCATGGTGAATAATTTTCTTAATGTGTTGTTGGATCCTATTGGCTAGTATCTTGTTGAGAATTTTTGCATCTATGTTCATCAGGGATATTGGTCTGTAATTCTCCTTTTTGGTGGGGTCTTTGTCTGGTTTTGGAATTAAGGTGATGCTGGCCTCATAGAACAAGTTTGGAAGTACTCCATCTCTTTCTATCTTTCCAAACAGCTTTAGTAGAATAGGTATGATTTCTTCTTTAAACGTTTGATAGAATTCCCCTGGGAAGCCATCTGGTCCTGGACTCTTGTGTCTTGGGAGGTTTTTGATGACTGCTTCAATTTCCTCCCTGGTTATGGGCCTGTTCAGGTTTTCTATTTCTTCCTGTTCCAGTTTTGGTAGTTTGTGGCTTTCCAGGAATGCGTCCATTTCTCCTAGATTGCCTAATTTATTGGCGTATAGCTGTTCATAATATGTTTTTAAAATCGTTTGTATTTCCTTAGTGTTGGTAGTGATCTCTCCTTTCTCATTCATGATTTTATGAATTTGAGTCTTCTCTCTCTTCTTTTTAATAAGGTTGGCTAATGGTTTATCTATCTTATTAATTCTTTCAAATAACCAACTCCTGGTTCTGTTGATCTGTTCCACAGTTCTTCTGGTCTCGATTTTGTTGAGTTCTGCTCAAATTTTAATTAACTCTCTTCTTCTGCTGGGTGTAGGGTCCATTTGCTGTTTTTTCTCTAGCTCCTTTATGTGTAAGGTTAGCTTTTGTGTTTGAGTTCTTTCCAGTTTTTGGATGGATGCTTGTATTGCAATGTATTTCCCCCTCAGGACTGCTTTTGCTGCATCCCAAAGATTTGAACGGTTGTATCTTCATTCTCATTAGTTTCCATGAATCATTTTAATTCTTCTGTAATTTCCTGGTTGACCCTTTCATCTTTTAGCAGGATGGTCATTAACCTCCACGTGTTTGAGGTCCTTCCAAACTTCTTGTTGTGATTTAGTTCTAATTTCAAGTCATTATGGTCTGAGAATATACAGGGGACTACCCTATCTTTTGGTATCGGTTCAGAAACGTTTTGTGACGCAGTATGTGGTCTATTCTGGAGAAAGTTCCATGTGCACTTGAGAAGAATGTGTATTCAGTTGAGTTTGGATGTAAAGTTCTGTAGATATCTGTGAAATCCATCTGGTCCAGTGTATCATTTAAAGCTCTCGTTTCTTTGGAGATGTTGTGCTTAGAAGACCTATCCAGGATAGAAAGAGCTAGATTGAAGTCACCAAGTATAAGTGTATTATTATCTAAGTATTTCTTCAGTTTGGTTATTAATTGGTTTAAATATTTGGCAGCTCCCACATTCGGGGCATATATATTGAGGATTGTTAAGTCCTCTTGTTGGATAGATCCTTTGAGTATGAGATAGTGTCCCTCTTCATCTCTCACTATAGTCTTCGGGGTAAATTTTAGTTTATCTGATATAAGGATGGCTCCCCCTGCTTTCTTTCGAGGACCATTTGAATGGTAAATGGTTCTCCAACATTTTATTTTCAGGTTGTAGGTGTCCTTCTGTCTAAAATGAGTCTCTTGTAGATAGCTAATAGATGGGTCCTGCTTTTTTATCCAGTCTGAAACCCTGCGCCTTTTGATGGGGTCATTAAGCCCATTCACGTTCAGACTTACTCTTGACAGATATGAGTTTAGTGTCATCATGATATCTATTCAGTTCTTGTTTTTGTCGATTGTTCCACTGAACTTCTTCTTAAAGGGGAATTTTAAGAGTCCCCCTTAAAATTTCTCGCAAAGCTGGTTTGGAGGTTACATATTCTTTCAGTTCCTGCCTGTCTTGGAAGCTCTTTATCTCTCCTTCCATTTTGAATGAGAGCCTTGCTGGATAAAGTATTCTTGGTTGCATGTTCTTCTCATTTAGGACCCTGAATATATCCTGCCAGCCCTTTCTGTCCTGCCAGGTCTCTGTGGAGAGGTCTGCTGTTACCCTAATATTCCTCCCCATAAAAGTCAGGGATTTTTTTGTCTCTTGCTACTTTAAGGATCTTCTATTTATCTTTAGAATTTGCAAGCTTCACTATTAAATGTCGAGGTGTTGAACGGTTTTTATTGATTTTAGGGGGGATTCTCTATTTCCTGGATCTGAATGCCTGTTTCCCTTCCCAGATTAGGAAAGTTTTCAGCTAGGATTTGTTCAAATACATATTCTGGCCCTCTGGCCCTTTCGGCACCCTTGGAAACCCCAATTAAACATAGGTTTTTCTTCCTCAGGCTGTCGTTTATTTCCCTTAATCTGTCTTCATGGTCTTTTAATTGTCTGTCTCTTTTTTCCTCAGTTTCCCTCTTTGCCATCAACTTGTCTTCTGTGTCACTCACTTGTTCTTCTACCTCGTTAACCCTCATCGTTAGGACTTCTAGTTTGGATTGCATCTCATTCAATTGATTTTTAGTTTCTGCCTGATTGGATCTAAATTCTGCAGTCATGAAGTCTCTTGAGTCCTTTATGCTTTTTTCTAGAGCCACCAGTAGCTGTATAATAGTGATTCTGAATTGGCTTTCTGACATTGAATTGTAATCCAGATTTTGTAACTCTGTGGGAGAGAGGACTGTTTCTGATTCTTTCTTTTGAGGTGAGGTTTTCCTTCTAATCATTTTGCTCAGTGCAGAGTGGCCAAAAAGAAGTTGTATTGGGAAAAGGAGAAAAAGAGAGAGAGAGAAGGAAAGAAAAGAGAAAATGAAAAAAGAGAAAGAAGAAAAAAAAGGAAAAAAGAGAAGAAAAAGAGAAAGAAAGAGAAAGAAAGGTGAAAAAAAAGGGTGGGGGAAGCAATCAGAAATCAAAAAGAAAGAAAAAAAACAAAAAACAAAAAATAAAAACCACGGGACAGTATCTTCTGATTCTGTAAACTTTAAGTCCCTTGACTTCCCTTGGAACTGGTCCGTGTCGCTGGTCTTCTGGGGGAGGGGCCTGCTGTGCTGATTCTCAGGTGTGAGCACTTGGGGGAGCTGCTCTGCCCCTGCCTGGTGCAGGGCTCAGTGGGGGTTGTTCACCCCGTGAGGCCCCGGGAGAAGCCACAGTGGCCGGGGCAGCTCTGGGACCCTGGAGTCAGCCCCCGCAGTAGCTCCGGGTCTCTCCGGCTGCAGGGCCTGGGGGCTCCCGGGCGGGGCCGCTGATCTGCTCAGCTCGGGGCAGGAGCGTCCTCACTGTCCTGGGCCCTCCCGGCCTCTGCCTGTCCCGGGGGAGGCCGGATCCTGGGCTGTGTCCCGGCGCCCTGTGCTCCGGGGCCTGCGCTGTTGGATTCGCGCTCCCGCCCCGCAGCCCCCTCCGGGGAGCCGCCGCCCGAGCCCCTCCGAGCTGCTCCGGGTCCCGCCGAGCGCTGCAGCCCTTAGGGAGCTCGGCGCATCTCCCGGGGCGCAGTTCCTCTGTTACTGTCCCAGGGAGCCCGAGGGCATCCCCGCCTTTCTGGGGATCCTGCTCCAATTCCCCGGGAGGCCTTTCCGCGGGGAAGGTCGGTGCAGCTCCTGCTCCTCCGGGACGGGGCTCTCCTGTCCTGGGGACACTCGCCCCGGCCTCAGCCCGGCTCCTCGGGGCCCCTCCCCCTTGGAGGCCTTTTGTTTCTTTATTTCTTTTTCCCCGTCTTCCTACCTTGATAGAAGCGCGAACTCCTCTCACTGCAGCGTTCCAGCTGGTCTCTCTTTAAATCTCAGGCCCAATTCGTAGATTTTCAGGATTATTGGAAGGTTTTCTAGGTAATTTGGGGGGACAGGTGATTTGGGGACCCTACTCTCCCGCCGTCTTGCCCCTCCTCCTCTATATATAAGATTATGAAACCTATCACAAGAAAGTTCAATAGACTGAAATTACGCAGAACACATATTTTCACTCAAGTGAAATTAAGGCAGCCTTTACCAAGAAGACATGCCTGCTGGAGAGAAGAAAGATGGACTATGAAGAAATTCTCTTACTGAAGCATGAGCTTAGAAGTTTTGTTGGTGGTGGTGTTTTTGTTTTGGACACCTCATTCCTTGCAACTCCAGAGGTTGGTGTCAACATACAGTGGACCACACACCACATCTGCTGCCATCGTGATATTTTTTGGTTGTTTGGTTTTGTTACATCTTATATTGTGCAGAAATATTTTTGTACAAATTGTTTAAAAGTTATTTATGCAAGGTTCAAAAAGAATAAGTGAAATTAAATTGAAAATTAGCAGCAAAAATAAAATAATTAAAAAATATATAAATCCAAGTATATTCAGATAACTAACGTATTCAGATAACTGGTAAAATTTATCTTTGTAAATAGAATTTTTAAGAAATATAAAGAGAGTGAAAATGAAGTACAAAAGAAACACTAGGAAAACAACAAGAAAATAAAAATTGGTTCTTCAAAAGTATTAGTATAATTGACAAACCCATACATAAGAAGACCGTTTTCAAGAGAGGGTGAGTGAGGAAGATAATTTTCAGTATCAAGACTGAAAGAAAAGACAGTGTAACTTACAGAATGGCTGGGTGGAGAGCTCAGTTGAAAGTCTCCAGCTAAATAACATTTAGTGGGTGTAAAGTACATAGTAAAATCATTTAAAAGTTACTGGAAATTAGTCTAGGGCATATAGCAAGTCAAAAACATTTTTTTTTCAAGGAGATCTACTAAATCTTAGTTTATAGCATTAGAGCCAGGCCTGCTCTCATCTCCAGTCTAGCTCTCTGTGTTACAGAATGTTTACCATAAATGGATGTGGGCAAGAAGACAGAGGTTCCATTTCCCTTCATTTCCAAACCACACGACAGTAATTTCACACAAAGAGGAGCAGGTCACAAGTGTCTTTCACTTCATCCCCAAGAATCTGTGTTGTGGGAGCTCTATTCCAGGAGGGCAAAGCAGAGAAAGATTGGGGCTTCCTTCCTCTCTCAGCTTCCACTCACAGGCTTGGGGCTTTAACTCAGGAGTGGCAGGTGGAAGACACCTGGTATTCCAATAGCCAGCATGCCAGACCCCTCTGGAACGATAGAGGTTCCATGCTCAGAAATGAAAGATGAAATAACAGGCTGCCATCCTGCTACCTGATTCCGGCCAGTATGTTGGAGGAATCACTGCAGGACTAACAGTTCGCCATGCCTTCCCACCACTCTGGTGCAGTAGCAGAGAGGTTCTCCCCAGGAGGAGGAGCAGAAGAAAGGGCTAGTATTTCCACAGCTCTGTCGAGGGATATTCACTTTATTGGAACCCAGCAGAGAGGAATTCATGCCTTAAGATGGTGAAAACAATACAGTTGCTAGTGTTGAGCAAAGAGAAGCCTTTTGGCTCTGTGAAACCTGGAGCAACAATCAAAATGTCAAGTAGTCAAAGTTTAACAAGGAGGACAGAGGAGCAAAGACAAAATGGGCTCAGCTGGACATGGTGCAGATTGAAAGCATCCTCCAAGTCACTCACAGGTCCATCAGAAAAGTAAGACAGCTTCTGACAGCTCTGGAAGCCAGAAGTCTGGAATCAGTACCACTGGGCTGATTACAAGGTGTCAGAAGGGTTGTTCTCTCTCTGGCTTTACAAATTCAGAAATAAATATACTACTTTTTAATAAATTTCTTTTTAAAAAGATTTTATTTATTTATTCATGAAAGACACAGAGAAGAGAGGCAGAGACATAGGCAAAGGGAGAAGCAGGCTCCCTGCAAGGAGTCCCATGCGGACTCAATCTCAGGATTCCGGGATCATGCCCTGAGCCGCAGGCAGACAGTTAACCACTGAACCACCCCTGCGTCCCTTAATAAATTTCTTAATAAATTAATAGGCTCATAAAGTTACAATTTGTATTTGAAAATCAACTTCATCTAAGATTAATGAAGCGAATTTAATTTTTGCTAATGTTTACCTGTCAAAGACTTAGTGCTTTACTATGACTATTACATTTTGCATCAGTTCTTGTAAAAAAATACCACAAAACCCGATAACCCTATGCTTATAACAATCCTAGCTTTTTGTGCAAATTCCGTATTTAGTCTGAGCATAAGTTAGTGGCAACAATCAAAGTCTTGGATAATTTAAAATAACTCACAGAACAGTGCTTTTTTTCTGGGTGTTTATCCTACCTGCACTGAAATCCCTTTGTAGTGCTAAAGGGTGAAAGATGTTGCTGGATATTGCCCTTTCAGAGAGAATATAGAGCAGCAGGCTGATAAAGGCTATAATAGCTCAGCTGATTTTAAGCAAACATACACAGCATTTCCCATACTTCGATATACTTGAGAGAGCAAGAAGAGGGAATAAATTACTTGGCATAAATATGATATGCTTTATTTTCTGTCCTGAAAAATATTTTGCAATTTTAACACTGTCATACAGTAACTTCAATTTTTCATATTTATTTTGTCCTCCTGTAAGGCACTGGAAGTGTAGACATAAGTATTATATATGCCACTTCTCACCATCACTTGAAAATCTGTCCTTAGAACACTTCCAATGTGAAGGAGAAGAGGGTACATCTCTCTGAAGATCTCCAAAACTGAAATATTTTGAATGGTTACGTTGGGACTCTCTAAAAGAATTTAGAACCTTTGCATTTATATAATAGAAACTTTTGTACAGTTTTCCCTTGGCAAATGGATGCAACTTGGAGACAGGGAGAGATGTTCACCTGGTGGTACAAACTATCTCACCAAAGGAGTTACATTAGGTTTAGGGAAGCATTCTTTTTTGTATAAAAATATAAAATAGTTTTTTTGACTGTATCCTTTGCTGTGCAAAAGCTTCTTATCTTGATGAAGTCCCAATAGTTCATTTTTGCTTTTGTTTCTTTTGCCTTTGTGGATGTATCTTGCAAGAAGTTACTGTGGCCGAGTTCAAAAAGGGTGTTGCCTGTGTTCTCCTCTAGGATTTTGATGGACTCTTGTCTCACATTTAGATCTCTCATCCATTTTGAGTTTATCTTTGTGTATGGTGAAAGAGAGTGGTCCAGTTTCATTCTTCTGCACTGGGTGTTTTTCTGTATGTTGGTAAATTGAACACCAATAAAAATTAATTTAAAAAAAATATATAAAATAGGTTTTCCTTGTTCTATATATATATATATATATATCCTGGGAGTTGGAATATTGTGGCTATAGTAGAATAAATTTTAAAATGTAGATTCATGTATTTTTAAAGATTTTATTATTTATTTGAGAGAGAGAGAGAGAGAGAGAGAGAGAGAGAGAGAAACTGTGTGTGCACACATGCAAGCAGGGGGGACGGACAGAAGGAGAAGGAGAAGCAGGCTCCTTGCCAAGCTAGAAGCCTGATGGCAGGGCTCTATCCCAGGACCGTGGGATCATGATCTGAGCCAAAGGGAGACGCTTATCTAGGTGCCCCTAGATTCTTATTTTAAATGCAGGTTGTTAATTATCAACCACATTTTACCTAATGTACTTTCAGGGAAAAAAAGTGAGTATATACCAAGGATATTTGAATAAATAACAAGGGAGAAAAAGAGAGCTTTTTCATTTAGAGAAGAATGTTAACTGAGCTTAAAATTGCTGATAAACTAGCTGAACTTTTTGGAAGAAAGCATGCAATAATAGAAAATGCTTCATTCCAGTTAGTAGAAAATCTGTGCCAATATTTAATTCCAAGGTTCACATTTCTTATCTTTAAATGGATATATCTTTAGCTCATATATATCTATTAGCTGTTATGATCATAAGAGTGTAGCAGAGAGTCTATTAACCATTCCCATTCCCTATCTTTTAACTCAGAACTGAGGAACTGTCATTTTACTCCTGAGGAAATCAGTTGTGCTGTGGAAACTTTTTTTCTCTTTTAAGTATCATTACATGTGGTAGCCATATGCTACTTTTGGTATAATGAAGAGTAAGTATGACCCTGGAAATTCAAAAGCTTAATGTAGAAGACGTCAATGCAGGAACATAAAGTAAATGATACATTTCTTTGCATTGTGTATCTAAAGGCGCAGAGTTGAGAAGCAGCACGTTGGCAAGAAAGTCTTTTGAATACTTCTGGATTTTGAGAATTAAAGACAGAAGAGCAGGACATGAAAACTCTGCAAAATGTAGAATTGTATAAATTACAAAAATTGACCAATTTCACACTGGTAACTGTTCTGGAAATCTGTAGTACTGCAGGAGAATTTTTTTTTTCCATATTAGTAGTAGAGCTGTCTCTATAATGATTCAGAGAGATACAATTTTAAAATAGATGCAATTGCAGATTTCATTACACATCATCAAAATCAAATGAAATATATAGACACAGAACATGCTGTACAGGAATGGTACAGCATATCTGACCTTTATATAGACAATTATGTCATAAGAGTTACAATGAGCTTTGAAGAAATCACTGAAAATTGTATGTGTTCAGGCTTTTTGGTGGAAATCTTGCGTCCCAGAAAAAAAGATCTTTTCTCTCTGTCTCTTGACTCCAAAAGCAATTTGTAGCAAGCCTATGTATTTAAAGTAACAGCAATAACTCCTTAATATTTTTTTTTGGGGGGGGCAGCAATAAATGGTCAGAAATGTTAAATACTTTACTCACAAAAAAAACAGGATAGATCTTAAGCCAAATGAAAAATTCATGTTCAATTTATCATTAAGGAGTCAGGATTAAGGACCAACTGAAAAAATAGGAATTAAAAAATATAAATGTAAGGATAAATACTGGATATAAGTGCTAAATAAATAATCCAAACTTTATCTCTGCAAAATGAATAAAGGGCCTATGTCTAAAAAAATAAAATAATAGAAGAGAGTTAATGTGTACATTTTAAAATTATAAGTTATCTGGAAGAGACAGAACAGAATTTTATTTTAAGAAATTGAATTATCTATGCCTTCAGGGGATTGATTTTTAAATAGGAGAAGGGAAAACATTTATATTTAAAGTATCAATTCGGGGCCATCTGAGTGACTCAGTCAGTTAAGCATCTGCCTTGGGCTCAGGTCATCATCCCAGGGTCCTGGGATCGAACTCTGTGGCAAGCTCCCTGCTCAGTGGGGAGCCTGCTTCTCCCTCTCCCTTTGCCCCTCTACTGCCCCACTGACCCGCTCATGCTCTCTCTCTCTCTCCCAAACAAATAAAATTAAATAAAATCTTTAAAATACCATTTGATATAAAAGGTGGCAACAAGTTAAAACATTTTTAAAGTTTGTATATCATATTATTCCAAATATGTTAGTGTCTGGTTCAGATTTTATAACCTGTCTATTGATAACTCCAAAACAGTATAGTTTGACTTACTCCAGAAGCTTCTTTGAACAATAATATTTCTGTTTTTTAAAGATTTATCTATTTATTTCTGGGAGAGAGAAAGAGAGAGGTGGAAGGGGCCAAGGGAAAAAGAGAGAATCTCAAGTAGATCTCGCTCTGAGGACAGAGCCCAGCACTAAGATCATGACCTGAGCTAAAACCAAGAGTCAGATGCTCAACAGCTGAGGCACCCACATGCCCCTGAACAATAATAGTTCTAATAATAATAAAAGGAATATCCATCTGTTATCACATAACCTCTCTGATAAAGTGAGCAGAAACTCTATGTGTGTTATAGGCAGTGGGAATAGCAGGTGCAAGGACCCTGAAATGGGCATGTCTTTTCCATGTTGAGAATCTGTGAGGAAATCAGTATGGCCAGAGTGGGGGGTAAACAAGAAAGATGGGCAGGAATTTACATCTGGAGGTATCTAAGTAGGAAACAACTCATGTAGGCTCTTGTGGGCATGGTTAAGACTTTGGATTTTATTCTGAGTGAAGTTGAAAGCCCTTGCAAAGTTTTGAATGGAGACATGAAATTCTCTGATTAATGTTTAACCAGATCACTTTTGTTCCCTCCTAGAGAATGGTCTATAATGGAAACTAGTTCCATACCTCAAACTTAAAAAGAGAAAAAGAAGAAAAAAAAGAAAAGAAAGAAAAAAGAAAAGAAAAGAAAAAAGAAAAAAAGAAAAAAGAAAAGAAAGAAAAAAAAGAAAGAAAAGAAAAAAGAATGCTTAAAAATTCATAGTTGCAGATATGACAAAGTAAACAGACTTTCTCCCATTGAATATAGCAATAAAATGTGAAAAGAATGCATGGAGCTATCTGAAGATTCTGAAAAAAAAAATAGCAGGATGATTGAGGGAGAAGATTAATATTAAAAATACCACAGAACTTTGAATATTTTTTCATGTGATATTCCTGATATGATATGATTGTGATATAATCTATGAATAGATAGCTTTATCTCTTTCCAATCTGGATGCTTTTTACTTATTTTTCTTACCTAATTATCCTGGTTGGAGACTCTGGTGAAATGATAAATAGGAGTGGTGAGAGAAGGCATCCACTTCCTGTCCCAGAATTTAGAGGGAAACAATGATTTCTTTTACCATTAACTGTAATATTTTCTATGAATTTTCCAACGGAAAACACACATTTTTTTTAATTGGGTTGAGGAAGTTCCACTCTATTCCAAGTTTGTTGATTGTTCTTATCATGAAGCCATGTTTGCTTGTTTCAAATATTTTCTTCTGTATCCAGCATAATGATTATGTGCTTTTTTTGTTTTCTATTCTATAATTTATTACATTGATTTTTAATGTGAAGCTAACTTTGCATTCCTAGGATAAATCCCACTTGGTCATGGTTTATAACACTTTTTTTTAAAAGATTTATTTATTTATTTATGATAGACATAGAGAGAGAGAGAGGCAGAGACACAGGAGGAGGGAGGAGCAGGCTCCGTGCCGGGAGCCCGACGTGGGACTCGATTCTGGGAATCCAGGATCGCGCCCCGGGCCAAAGGCAGGTGCCAAATCGCTGAGCCACCCAGGGATCCCTTATAACACTTTTTAAGTGTCGTTTTAATCTGTTTCCTAGTATTCTGTTGCCAAATTTTGTGTCCACATGGATAGGTAGTATTGGTCTATAGATTTCTTTTCTCACGATGCCTTCTCTGGTTTTGTTATCCAGGTAATATTAGCTTCATGAAGGAAAGTATTCCCTCTTCTTCTATCTTTCTGAAGTCTGTGAAGAATTGGTGTTAATTATTCTTTAAATATTTGGTAGAATTTACTAATGAAGTAATCTGGTCTTAAGCATTCCCTTATATTTTAACGACTAATTAAATCTCTTTACTTGTTATACTATTGTCTATTCACATGGTCTATTTTTTTCTTCAGTCAGTTTTTGTTGTTTGCATCTTTCTAGAAATTTTTACACTTTATCTTATTTGTATAATTTTATCATACAATTTTCATAGCGTTTCTTCAGAATCCTTATTTCTCTAAGCTAGTACTAATATCCTTTCATTTCTGATTTTGTTAATTTGAATTTTGTCTCTTTTATTCTCAATGTAGCTAGAGGTTTGTCGATTTTAATTTCTTCAAAGATCTAGCTTTTGGTTATATTGTTCTTTTTTTCTACTCTTTTTCTCTTCTCTGTTTCCTGTGTTTGAGTATTTATTCATTTTCTTCATTCTTTTTTCTTTCCTCTTTGGATTGTATAATTTCTATCAGTTTCAATTTAACCTCAATAGTTCTTTCTTCTGTTTCAGTTATTATTAAGGTGCTCTAGTGAATTATCATTTCAGTTATTGTAGTTTTTGACTTCAGAAGTTCCATTTATACTTTTTTATAATTTATCTCTTTATTGAAATTATCTATTTATGACATATTGTCATCATACCATTCTTTCCTTCTTCATTCAGAATTTCCTTTAGTTCTTTGAATATATTCATAATGGCTATTTGAAGTCTTTATCTGGTCAATCCAACGTCTTGTTGTTTTTATAGGCAGTTCCTGTTCCCTGATTTTGGAAGGGGGGGTGTCGGAGTCAAACTTTCCTGTTCTTTTATGTATCTTGTAATTTTTGTTGAAAGCTAGATGTCTTATATATTGATTAGGTGAGTTATTTTAGTGAAATCTATTTTCCCACTATAGCGCAAAGCATGTGCCATTATTCCTCAGTGGGCACAACCTTGAGTATATCCATAATTGCCCTATGATACTAGTGATTTTGGCTAGGCTCTCTGACTAATTCTTTTCCTGGCCCTTCATAGCTATTAAGCTTCACTAATTGCTGGCTAATTCTTCTCATTTTCTACAGTGCTCTGCCTCATAAATTGCTTCATGGAGATACTCAATTACATTTGGGCTTTTTGGAAAGACTGTTTCCTGAGATTGGTGTTTAAGAATTGTTCTGGCCAAAGCAAGGTGATTTAAGTTATTCTTTCTCCATTTCTCTCTAGTAAACTAGTTTACAGTTTATCATCCATTTTTCCTCATTCTTCTTTTTAATAGCCTTTTACTACAGCTTCCACTATTGGTAAGCATACAATTAGGCTTGAACTTCTCTATAACCTGTGGCATATGAACTGAGTCCTTTGGGGAAGGATTGGAGCTCTCTTCTAAGGCCTAACTCACACTTGAATCCACATATCTGAACCACTACTTTGGTGTCAAAGTGAGTACAATGGTACAGTTCTGACTGACACTCCTATGTTAGGAGCTGAGAGTTTGGTGGATAAGGGGCAGTAGTAGCCTCAGGTCTCCTTGACTTGCCTCTTGGTGTGGAACCTTCACCTCACATGCCAAGACAAGGGTGATTTGGGCCCATATTCTCAGCAGCATAACACAGTTTTGGAACAAGTGGAAATTGTGCAAAAGATGGGAACTCTTACTTCTTGGATGAAGTAAACAGAATGTAACATCAATACCAGGTAGCTGGGTCCAGGATGAGAAATGTTGTCCTGCCCCTCCCAGGATGTAGTCCTCTGACCAAGACCTGAGCATATAAGGAGCCTTGGCTTCTTGGTTGTATCATTCTAGACAGGAGTTTCTCTCTGACTGTGATGGGGGAAGGAGATGGGTTGGTGGATACAGGTATTGATTCAAATACAACAGAATATAAGGAATCACTTAGGAGTGATGAAAATACTCTAAAACTGGATTGTGGTCAATTATATATTTATAATGGGTGAATTTTTATGTTAAGTCAATTAAACATCAATAATGATGTTAAAAAGTTAACTTTGCAATATTTCAACACCATATGGGTCTAGATTTTATGAAGCAAATAATCCAGAATAGGGAAATAACCACTGACAATCTTCTAAGTAGTTTTTGTGGAAGGAGTTCGGTATTATGCCTTTCTTTCATTTCCTCAAAAGTGACTTTACAGACTTAATACAAAAAGCTTGAATCCTCAAAAGAGAATATTAACATTACAGATATATTCTATGCTACGATCTCTCTTATTGCTCTTTCATTCTCAAGTGTCAGATTTAATAAGCCAAAATTTTGAAGAAAATAATAAACTTCAAATCCCAATCTTTAAAAGTTTACTTTCTGTTCACTTCATTCAGTTTCTAAATTTCCAAATGGCATTCAACTATAATAAAAGTAAATGCCTCTGTCAGCAAATAAATATTTTAAAAACTGGTATTTCCAAGTAGTTTGAAACTTAGTAGACATTCTTTATAAAATGCATGCATTTATATATAATAAAACCATGTAGTATTTATTTCATCTTTCTTGTGGCCTTGTATCTATTCTATTAGACTAGAAGAATAATATACAGTATTTCTTATAAAAGTTTACTGGTTTAGGGGATTCTATTTATGCTAAAGTCTTTTTTTAATTGAAGATTTTATTTATTTACTTGAGAGAGTGCATGTAATAGAGAGAGAGAGCACAGCAGGGGGAGCAGTGAGGGAGAGGGGAAAGCAGACTCCCCACTGAGCAGGGAACTCAACATGGGACTTGATCCCAGGACCCTGGGATCATGACCTGAGCCAAAGGCAGATGCTTAACCTACTAAGCCACCCACGTACCCTATTTATACTAGTTTCCAGATCTACTTGGATTCAATAAGTATAATATATCTCACTGATTGTCAATACTTATGTATAATCTTGCTAGCCTAAATATTTTCATTTTTCAAGTAAACACTGTTAGGCTAGTTTACTTTTTTTTTTTTTTTTCAGAATTAACTAATTTTTTTTCAAAAAAAAAAAAAAGAAGTGCAATTTCTAAGTATATAGGCTTGGACAATATATCCTAAAATCCTAAATCCTATCCTATTGTGATGATTAAATAAGATATCGTTAATATATCTAGCCTAATAGCTGGAAAAATTGTAATTACTCAATGAGTATTTAGCTTGTTTTTTGGTTTGCATTTTCTTTCTGAATGTTCTAGCTGTATCTAGAAAATAACCCATATTTTTAAAATTTGTTCTTTTAATGATACTGCTGAGATTAGATGTTTTAAAATAGGTGAACTTTTAAATTTGAAGTTAAGTTGAATCTATCACGAGCATTGCTCTTGTGTTAAAGCTAAAGAGAAAGTATTTACTCAAAGACAACATGAATCAGTCTATAGTTTAGAGAGAACATGAAATCAACTTGAAGGAAAGTTATGGCCAGATGCAGAAAAAGAGAATTTCCCTTTTACCATTCCTGTGTGATGAATAGGTGCCAGAAATAAAAGAATTATGAAATTGGGTCAAAACCAACAAACAATATGGAACAACATTTTAGGACTATTGCCATAACTGAGAAAATCTGGGGATGCACTTTGATAAAAATTTATTGTCCAATATGTTATAATACAAACAAGTAATACCACTAAATTACTCATGGACTAAATAGACTCATTTTTCAGACAAAAATCTTTGTAGAAGTTAATAAACAGTCTGTATAACTTTTTGAGGCAAATTTTGGTCTGATACTTGTATTTACCATAATATGTCACTAAGCAAATCTAAAGTTTCGTTTACCCTTAATCATCTGAGACTACCAAATTGGTTTAAGTCAATGTAAACTTCATAAATGGCAATTTAGACCCTTCATCAAAGATATAAATAATATTTTTTGCATAAGTTCCATAATATTCAAGGTTCTCCACACTTATATTTTGTCTAAATTGTTTGCTTCCTACCTCTCAGTTCGCTATTAGAAAACCTTTGAATAAAATTATTAATATGCTCATCACAATTTAAATTAGAACAGCTTAATGTTGGGCACCTGGATGTTTCAGTGGTTGAGTGTCTGCCTTTGGCTCAGGGTGTGATCCCCCGGTCCTGGGATTGAGGCTTGCATCAGGCTCCCCGCAGGGGTCTGCTTCTCCCTCTGCCTGTCTGCCTCTCTCGTGTCTCTAATGAATAAATAGATAAATATTTGAAAATAAAACAGTTAAATGTTTTGGGGACATATCTACTCCATCCACAAAACTCCGTATTTAAAGTTTGATTCCTCTGAAGAAATTTTTAGGCTAACTATAGCAGAACTCAATAGGACACTATGAACTGTCTTCATTCCTCTCACACATATATGTTCCTCTTCTTTTCTACCAATTATGGAAGAAAAATTATATATTAACCAAGCACAGGTAATTCTGTGTCAACTTTATCATTTCTACTGAAGATTATTTTTAATATACTATGTTCTATCGTCTGTTTTATCTTCTATGTCTCTTTCCAAATTTAACTCTTGCTTTATAAACAAACAAAAAGCTATCTCTGTGAATGTTATTTCACTATTTTGTTTAACAAAATGATGGTGATAATAAAAATGATGGTGATGCTGATAGTAATAATTACTATAGGTAAAATATAGGTATACTATAATACGTATAGTTTTATATGATTTGGTTATAAAATTTCTGTCTCAGAAATTTGGTCACCTTGCTTTTCCTTAATTAGATCTGACTTCTTCCTCTGAACAGCCATAAAAATTGTATTTCTCTTGCAACACTTGATATATTACTTTAAATCTTTCATTATTCACATTCTTGTCACCATCGTAATATTTCCACCTCTTTAACATACATTCATGAAACATAATAAGTTCCCTTGTGTCAGTAACTGTAAAAAGCACCCTTGGGAGCTTAGTCCTAATTAAAAATTTCATACCAAAAAAGGAGCAGATATGGCAAATAGAAAAATTGAAGTAGGCACAGATACTCTCTTGCCTGAGGGTAAATTGTGGTTTCAAGATTGCATGGTCATAGAAGAAAGTTTTTTTTTTTTTCTATATAGATAGAATCAGGAAGGTTCAAGAAGAGTTAAATACATGGTTGTCAGTGGAGACAGGTAAGATACTATTTGCTATAACATGCTAGAGAGTGCCAGAACAGTTGGACAAATATATTCAGACCTAACAGTATAGACATTTATCAGTAAGTGGAAGGACTTAAGTCACATGTCATTAGTTCTGAGTTTTCCAGAGATAGTCAGGAACACTTTAGGTAGAACTGGTCCCTCAGTAAATTTTAGGAGTAAGAATTTTTTTTAAAGATTTTATTTATTTATTCATGAGAGACAGAGAGAGAGGCAGAGACACAGGCAGAGGGAGAAGCAGGGTCCCTGCAGGGAGCCCATGTGGGACTCAATCCCGGGTCTCCAGGATTACACCTTGGGCTGAAGGCAGCGCTAAACCACTGAGCCACCCAGGCTGCCCTAAGAGTAAGAATTTAAATGAAGTCTTCTCTTGGGATGCCTGGGTGGCTCAGCAGCTGAGCATCTGCCTTTCGCTCAGGACATAATCCCAGGTCCGGGGATTAGGTCTCACACTGAGGTCCCTGCTACTCTCTCTGCCTATGTCTCTGTGTCTCTCATGAATAAATAAATAAAATCTTTAAAAAATGAGGTCTTCTCTTGTACCATTAAAGGACTAATAACAAAACAAGGCCTAAGACCGATTACTACAATCAGAGTAGACAGATGGTTCCTGAACATTAGGAAGAATGACTACTTCACCTGAGGTAACTTAATACTTCTTCATTTCTTCTGACTTAAGTCAACCGTGAGTCAAGGCAGTCTTCCAGAGCCTAAGGGATGGTCTGACTCTGGAGTGCCTAATAAAGACTCAACTGGTAGTACAGAAAAGCTTTGAGAGGTAGAATCGGTCAGATGTCTTTAAAATAAATCCTTTTGAAAAGGTCTATCAAGCTTTTATCCCTGTAATTCTTTAAAATGGCACCTGGGATATGGCAAAGTTTTTTTTTTTTTTTTTTTGAAGGTTGAATTGCATTAACTTGAATAAAAAAAAAAGTAGGTATCATTGAAGATAAGCTTGCAAGAATATCTTTCCTTTTATTACAATTCCTTTCTAATGCATTTTTTTCTTTCACATTTTATTAAATATGAGTTTGCAGTAAAATACTTTTTGATCTTCGCTTCTTATGCTTTTGAACACCTCAATTCTACTTCATCTTCCCCCTAAGGTTCCAGCCTGAATTTTTCTCACATATTAAGCAAAGTGAAATTGACATTAAAGCCAGGGAAACACATCTTGTCTCATTTATACTTAGTATTTCTATTTTTAAAGTCAGGGGAAAATGTACATGAATGAAAGCATCTTCTTTTATTCTTTCTAATGCATCCACTAGAGTTATTGTAATTTCTTTTAAATATTGAACAAGATTATAAGACTTTTTAACTTAAACTCTTATTTTAATATCTATTTGTATTTTTAACTAGTCTGGAGAATATGTCTAATAAAAACTTCTAACTATGTGCTTTAATATATAGAAATTATGAACTTTGCACCTTCAGGGACAAGACTAACAGGAAGGAGGTCATAGAAGGATGGTTAAAGTTTGCTAATTTTTAAAATATAACACCAAGTTAACCTGTACACACAACTATCCATGCGATTAATATTAATCCCTGTATTTATCAAACCACTAAAACATTCACTTTTAAAAAAAAATTATTTATTTATTCATGAGAGACAGAGAGAGAGAGAGAGAGGCAGAGACATAGGCAGAGGGAGAAGCAGGCTCCATGCAGGGAGCCTGACGTGGGAATTGATCCCGGGACTCCAGGATGATGCCCTGGCCAAAGGCAGGTGCTCAACAGCTGAGCCACCCAGGCATCCCAAAACATTCACATTTTAAACAAGGTCATTTGAGTAAGAACCTAAAAAAGAAGAATTTATTGATTTCAAATAACTTCAACAATTCTTTGTAATAATTCTATGTTAATATTTGGTATCTGTTGCTTTATTGTTTTATCAAGACACTCATTTTTCAAAATTAATCCTGATGACTACAGTGTTTTTGAGTTAATTGTCATCATTTTGGCTTTGTTATTTATTGTAATCAAAATTTCTAAGTTAAATTTAAATTTATTCACGTTCAAAATGTTATTTTACTGTATTGTAAAAGTTAGTGACAACAAAACTAAGAATAAGATAACTTTGCTGATTATGTATTAGCTAGTATAAATTAGGAAACTTTAATTTTATCTACTGAATAGGTAAGATTCATTCTAAGATTATGTAATTTTAGAGTTTGCAGGACTTAGATTTTCTTAATTTCAACCCATTTCTTTTTATGGGTGAAATCCAGCCTATTGAAATTTCATCAAGTTTGAGAAAATTGCCCCAAATCAGAGTTAGTTAATTATCTGATTATATGAAAAACTGAGTTGAGGAACTTTTCATTTAATTAAAGCCCTAAAAATCACTACATTTTGTAAGTGTGGGAAGAGGTGAAATATGTCTTTTAATATTTGGAATAAAGACACTCTTCATAAGGAACAATACTGTGAAGAATGTATTACTAAGTAGCTCAGGGATGTTGTTGAAAGCCCAGAGTGTATTTGGGTAAGAAATGAAGCATCAGAACACACACACACACACACACACACACACATGCATGCACACACGCACACACACGCATGCACCCAGGCACACACACAACCTGTATATCGATATAGATATAGTTACAGATATAGATACAGTAGTTAAGTTGCTCTATAAGACAGAGTTTGAAGAATTTGTAGAGTTTGGTATTCTGTTGTTTTGATTTGAACTGATGAAATAAATGAGTTAAGTCTGTTGTGGCAGACAAAGGAAAACAAGAAAAGAGATGGTATAGATCTGAGGCTTCTGTGAAACGAAAGGCTCGAAGAATGCTCTGTGTCGAGATGGTGAAAAAGAATTTTAATAACGTGGATATTGAGTTCCAAATTTAAATGCATGCTTAGATAATTAAGCCCTTCCTACACACACATGCATATAATCATTTTATAAAAAGTACTTACAAGTGACCGTAAAGAGTATCATGGCCATCAAAGTCCTTAGTTTACCTGGAGAGCTTCTGCACTGAGGTCCTTGGACATTACAGGCCTTCACCCCTAGCCTTTGGCTTCTGATGTCTTTATGATGAATCTGAGGTGTTGCCGTGGAAAACAATCTGAACTGTGTGTACCAAATCCAGGCTGTTTTTAGGTCTGAGGCCAACTGATGCATACTGAGAAGCTAGAAGAAACAAATAAGAAAAAGGAATTTTAAAGAAGGAAAACTATGGTTTAAAATAAAGATTCTAAAAGGGCCTGGGTGGCTGTATGGTTAAGCATCTGACTTCAGCTCAGATCATAATCTTACCCTGGGATTGAATCTCACATCAGGGTCCCTGCTCAGCGAGGGGTCTGCTTCTCCCTCTCCCTTTGCCCCTCCTCCCTGCTTGTGCACACTCTCTCTCAAATAAATAAATAAAAGATCTTAAAAAAAAATAAAGTACAGATTCTATTCCAGTAATGGACCAAAGATCCATACAAGGACACAGATAATAGATATAAAGGAATACACAATGATTTTAAGACAGTATCTTCTGCAGCTCCATGGGTGAATATTTCAAAAATATTAAATTGTGCAAAAGAAGCCTCAAATAAAAGAATGCCCTATGTAGTTTCACTTATATGAAGTTCAAAATGAATTTGGTTTTGAATGAAAAAATTCAGAATTGTGGTTGCCTAAAGCAGGATGATTAAGTGGATTAATTTAAGGACCATGAAAGCATCTTTTGGAGTGATCAAATACTTTGTACCTTGATTTGGGAGGTGGTTACATGTCAGCAGTGGGCTGAGCATGGCTCCCATTATTCCAAGAGTCAGTTCTTATTTAATCAAGATAATTTTATGAGCCGCTTGTTAAACCATCGCTAGCTTGAAATCAGCTATGGTGGCAGTATTTAAACCATGAAAATCATTAAATGTTATATATCAGGCTTTTTTTTTCTTCCAGAGAGCCAGTTTACCAGCACATCCCTGAATACATTTGTCAAATTCCATCACGGCATACACTTAAGATTCATGAAGTTTCCTGTGTATAAATTATGCCTTAATAAAACACTAGCAGCAAAAAAGAGGGGAAAAGGCATTGATACTCAGGAATGGGACCTGTAAATGTAGTGCTTGGGTTTCCTTGATTTTATAATACAGGAATGTAAAATAACCAAAAAACAGACTGCTAAAGGGCCTGTGATTTAAATAAGACTGCCCAGGTTCAAATTCTTTTCCCATTTACACGATCTTCGAAAGTTATTTAACCACAGCTTAGCGTCCTCCTCTGCAAAGGAGGAATACATTATTATAGATTAAAATAATCATGCATGTAAAGTGCTTTAGTATTTCCTGGCACACACTTAACCCTCAACAAATGTTATTTTATTTTTAAAGCCTGATTTCTCATGCTAGCTCAACGTGGAGTAGAACAGATCTAGCATGCATGTAAACAAAAGCCACACTAGGCCTAACTCCCCTCTAGATTCAGGGAATTCACTAAGTTCTAATAAAGTCTTTGGGCCTATCCCATAACAATCAACAATGCTGTCTTTTATCTAAGGGGTAGAGAAAACTAGCCCAATGAATCACTCAGAAATTATTTTTTGTAATGTGAAAAAGTGTGAATGTCAGTTATTCAAGTGTACCACCATTCAATAGGGGGAAAATATCTGTGATATAAATGGATGTTAGCTTCTATAGAAGCAGCTTAATGATTACCTGATTTTGGAATCAATATTATCTAATCAACAAATACATTCAATTTTATATAATGTATATTCAATTTTCATTTCAATATGTATACTAATTATATTATATATTAATTATATTATATATGATATTATATATTACTGCATATTAATTCTATATTTAATGTTTCATATCAACATTAAGAGACCTGAAATATAAGACTCAGTTCTATTAATTTGATTTATAATATTGATGTTACTGAAAATCCACTGAATAATGATATAATACTAATAACTGTGGTATAGACACTATAATATGCCAATCAAATTCTGTCAACAAAGAGCTTATCTCACTTGCACAGATGGCTCTTGTAAGTCATTCTTCTGCTCTCTGAGATGCCTCAGCTGCCCAAAGCTACCTTGCCAAGACCATTCCCCTTCCCAGGCAAACCACATCTCATGAGTACTTGAGGATGAGATAAGCCTGACTTGGGACAACTCTAAAGGGCCAGTTTGGCTCTAGAACTCCTACTAAGATTGCAGAGGTTGACACTAAACCTATATTACAGCTCAACTTCATCCTGTACCCACTCTTTTCCACTTACCCTCAGTTCCATAGATGTTAGGTCCAAGAGCATTCTTTTTAAAAATATTTATTTATTTATTTGAGAGAGAGTGAGAAGGGGCAGAGAGGAGGGGGAGAGAGAGAATCTCAAGCTGACTCCCCTCAGAGCACAGAGCCCAATGTGGGGCCCCATCCCAGGACTCTGAGATCACGACCTGAGCTGAAATCCAGAGCTGAAGATTAATCGACTGAGCCATTTAGGTGCCCCAATCCAAGAGCATTGTTAAGGAATCATGCTCAATGCTGAACTTCTCAGACTGCTTCCTGGGAAATGCAACCTGCTAAAACAGCTTTAGTAAGAGCAATGATAAATCCTTATATTTACCAAATGATTATCATGTACCAGATACTTTGCTATTCACTGTAAATTTTATTTCTAAATCAATGCCCAGAGAAACCATACCCTGTTTGGTTGGGAATGAGTATAATACTCATTTTGTAGATGGGAAAAATGAGGATTAAAGGGATTAGGCATTTTTTCTAAGGTCAAATAAACAACTTAGATACATACCTAAGTAGTCTGAAATCAGCATATGGATTCTTAAGCTATTTTTATTATTTGTAAATGCTGCCTTTTAAAAGTAGAAAAACTTGAGGCACCTGGGTAGCTCAGTCAATTAAGCAACTGACTATTAGTTTCAGTTCAGGTCATGATCTCAGGATTGTCCAGCTCCACACTCAGTGTGGAGTCTGCTTGAAGGTTCTCTATCGTCCCCCCATTCATGTGTGCAGATTCTCTGCCCCCTCTCTAAAATAAATAAATCTTTAAAAAAATTAAAAGAAAAAGTAAAAGAAAAACTTTTCTTCAAAAAGCTTTTTACTCATATAAAGACAGAGTAATTTATGCTGTAGAATACATGAATAATTTGGCACAGTATTACCATCTGATGAGAGCTTTTCAGATGTAGATTATTAAAGTATGCAGAATTTGATTCTATTCATTTTATGCAAATCTAAATGTATAGCTTTGAGACCATAAATGAGAGCATAAATATTCCCTTTACATTTTTATAAATAATTTTTAACACGATATATTTAACATTTTCTTCACACCTTGGTTTTGGATTTACAAAACAACATGAATATTTCTTGAATGCTGGCAAGATTTTATGTTAAATGATGTTAGTGGCCTGTGGTCTTAAATTTTGATGTGAATATTTGAGGCTTATATAATGGCAGATGGATTAGCGACCACTGCACTAAAACTCATTAGTTTAAAAAAAAAAGGGAAAAACAATAGAAAAAAGAGGAAGAAATCTTTAGCTTACTGTTAAGACTGTTTATTTTTGTCAATGTGAAAATGCAGCATTTTTTTCTCTTTTTTTTCTTTCATAAACTACCAGATTGTGGAAAGAATAATAGCCCCTCCTGGGATTGCTATCCTTATTAACTAGTTCTCTAGTATTATTGTAATGACTTTAAATTTCATAATCACAAATAATTTTCTAAATTTATTAGTTTATTGACAAATGCCATGCAAAACAAAGAAGGAAAATGTAAAAACTATCTTTTGATTATAAAATTGAGCTCAATTGCCATCTGTGATGAAAAAAATCCTTTCCAATTGCATAAATTTCTAATGCTAAACTTATTGTAAGATGCACTTGTGTTCTACAATTCATTATTATTAATCTTTAAATTAAAATTTCCAAATAAAAACACTTAGCAAAGATTTGTGATTAATTTCTTGAAATGATATTTTCCAGGTTCTTATAATTCATTTTAATGCTTTATTATTTATGTATGTTTTCAGATTCTTGTTTCTATTTATGTTCTCGTTCAAGAGGAATTGAGTACTGGACCAGTGGGAATTCATTTGCATAAGAACAACCTAAATCCTCAAGAAGAAAGTGATGAGGAGAGATTTTGGCCTGTCAGTTAAACTTTTAAAGTACCAGTATCAAGTGGCTTACAAAGCCAAAATAGAAAACACTACAAACAAAACTGATAACTGGGGATCCAAGATACTTCAAGAAAGTATGGAGATTATCCTGTATTGTGTACAAAGAAATAATAGATCTGGAAGTAAGAAAGAAAAATTAATATTCCTAGTAGACAATTTTCTCTATATTTAGTACATACCTTAACTAGCATGATGAAGAAAATAATATTTAACGAGACAACTCATTTCTAATTGCCAGGTAGAGTAATGGGTGTCTTACATTCTTTACCTTGAATAAATGTGGTCATCCTGACAGGATAACCTTGTTTTAATTCACTAATCCTCCTCACAGGGGATCAGGAACATACATAGAAACCTAGCTTTAGCTATCCTAGTTGAGATTTAAACATGGGTCATTGTGAATTCAAAGTTTATGGTATTTCCTTTGTAGCACATAGCACAATGTAACTAGATTGTCCTCAAAATAATAAGCACAATGAAAAGAAAAGCAATGAAAATCATTAAAGTTGTTTTGCTTAGATCATAGTCTGGGGTCTGATTACTGGGCTATTGATTATGCAGTAATTTCATACCCTGTTTGGTTGGGAACATGAGACACCATTAATGAGTACACAGTTTTGATTGACTTGTTATGTTTCCCATAGATTTGCCTTTGTCAAAACCATAAATCCTAGTTAGTATTTTTTGCTTCTTATGTATGTTCCACTATAATTTTGATCTTACACTTTTTTTACAAATAATAAACGTTTGCTAAAAATGACAATTATAATGATCTTTATGGTTAATTTATGACCTGTCAGAAAATACAGTTAAGAACAATTCCAGAAAAGGATAAGAGCAAAGAAAATACCAAACATTGATCATATTCCTTTGATTTGTACGCTGTTTCGAATGAAATGATCCCATGTTATTTTCCCTCTCACAAATTTTCTAAGCAAAAACCAAGTAAAAAAATTAATTCTACCTGAAATATTCTGTAACCAACCCTCTTCTTGCTCTCTTTATATATATGTGTGTGTATATAAATATTATACATAGTACATATAATTTCACCAGCTTTATGTATCTTTCTGCAGCTGTAAGTTGCCCAGCTACTCATCTACTTGTGAAGATTCTATAACTTTGGATATTTTCCCTAAACAAAATGAGCCAAATGAGTTAAGAATATCTTGAGGTTTTTTCTTAAGATAAAGAAAATCATATCATGGCAACAATAACTTCTTAAAATTATGAGTCCAGAAGGAAGATCTATAGGAGTTGAATTTAAACCCTATTCTGAAATGATATTCAATCTTATATTTAAAGATTTTCCTAAAGCCAAAAAAAAAAAAAAAAGATAGTTTAAAATCTTGCTTCAGAATTCAGGATTCAGCTAGGGGCTTTTGGTCTTAGACCATAAGATTTATAAAAGATAGTTGACTTCATTATTTATTAACTCAGATAGGAAAAAATGTTTAAATAAAACAAGTTAGGATATAGAAGAGAAAAATATGCCCCAGCCATGCCTAATTTAAAAAATATTCATAGCACGAGAAAAAGTAATAAATACACAGCATAAAAACATTTCAGAAGCTTTTATCTAAGGGTAAACTGGTTAAGTTTCAAAATTACAATAAAAAAGATAAATCAATAAGAGTCTTCAAAATTACACTCTGAGAAACTATAGTGCAGTATTTTGCTGCATAAAATACTGATAAGATAAAAGAGGAATTTCTGGTCTTTTTTTTTTTTTCGGAAATACCTTCAGGCTTGAAATAAGGGATTTAGTCAGGAAAAGTAATAAATATATTGGAAAAAGAAATCACACAATTAGAAGGTCTCCTCTATATGCTAAACACTTTCAAATAGCCCTAAACAGTAAATGTTATTGTTTAAAATCAACTAATCATGTTTACATAAAACACCTACTTCTCCATCCAAAATATCTAAAGATTCTCTTTTCTCTAAGCATTGGAAAAGAACAAATGAATCATAGACTATGTAAATATTGCAAGTATACTCCAAAGATTTACTGAAATTCAGGGATACGTTTCATAAACCTAAAACTAGAATCTTAAAGATTTGCAGTATCCTTGTGGGGGTACTCTGTTAAAATACATAGAAATCCTCTCTTAATGTTGTATTAATATGGATAAATCTAAAATCGGTTCTGGTATTCATTTCCTATTATTGTTATAACAATGGCTACAAATTTGGTTTATAAAGGTACACGTTTATTCTCACACAGTTTGGGAGGTTAGAGAGTCCAAAATCAGTCTCACTGGGCTGCAATTGAAGTGTCATCAAGGGCTTGTTACTTTCAGAGACTCCAGGAGAATTCATTTTCTACCTTTTCCAGCATCTACCACTTGGATTCCTTGTCTCATAATTACCTCTTCCATCCTCAAAGTATATTACTCCTCCCTGCTTCCATCACCACTTCTCTCCTCTGGATTGTGACCCTCTTATAAGAACTCTTATTATTTTATTAGGACTACCTGGATGGTCTTCAGGAATCTTCACATCTCAGGGTCCTTAATTTAATCACATTTGTGAAATCCATCTTGCTATGTAAAATAACCTATTTCTAGAGATTAGGATGTAGATATCTTTGGATAACATCATTCTATCTACCACAATTCTATACATTTATTTTCTGATCAGTCTGAAAAGTGACACAAAGCTTCTATGTAAAGCAATAAATATATTATCTTGCCCATGATTTGTTAAGTGAAAGATGAGTATTATCTAAGGATTGGGGTATCTAGGTGGCTCAGTTGGTTAAATGTCCGACTCTTGTTTTTGGCTCAGATTATGATCTCATGGATTGTGAGATTGAGCTCTGCTTTGGGATCTATGCTCAACAAGGAGTCTGCTTAAAGATTCCCTCCTTCTGTTCTCCCCTCAATTCACATACATCCTCAGGTCTCAAACTAGAATTACTAAATGTGGTATATTTCCTACTGATGCTTCAAAGGAAAGATAATTAACTCATCACTGTTACATATTTTTCTCATTTTTCTATCCACTGACTCTGATTCCAAAAATACTTTTATGAATACACAAGGAGGAAGAAACTCATGATAAAACATATTATTGAGAATAGAACTTTTGGATACTATTATAGTTAAGTAAATCCTGAGTTAGTTTCATTTCTTGATGGGTATTATCTTAAAAATAATGGACAGTTTTAGTCTGGTTTGGCAATAACTAATTCAGACTTCTTTAAATCTAGGTTAGTACAAATTCCAGGTATTCAAACTTGTGGTCTTCCCTGGGACTCTACAAATTGTTAAAAGTGCGAGGCTAAAAATATATCCTCATATTCATTATGCTTTTGATACAGTTCATAGAGTGCTTTAGAAACAAAAATTTTTAATTAACCTCTTCAGGTACTATGCTATAAAAATGAACAATAAATATATGAAATACTTATTGTCTTTCGTTACTCAGAAAAATATTGTCCACTTCAGAATAATGGCACTGGCTCTTTATGAAAGAGGTAATATAGGAGTTGGAGAAAAAGCTTTAGCAAATCATTAGGCTAAATAAATTGATCTACCTAAAGTTTTTTGCAAAGCCAAATCCATGAAGACCTTTATAGGTTTCACGTTAGGTGCATAATCTCTGAGTCTGAAAAAATATCTTGGAAAAATCAAGGTTGTCAGATCAAAGAGGAAATAATTTGAGAACGCTAGGTAACTGTGCCTTGGAATCAGATAACCTTAAGTGGGCACTTGCTAAAGTACTCCATTAGACAACATTTTTAAAATACAGTTGAACACTGATGGATTTTTGCAGTAACAATTCATGACTCACTTATAACCAAATGTTGCTGGAAAAGCTGGAAAAGTGGCACCTGGACAGTAATCAGATCCTAGGGAAGATTTGAGCATCTCTAAATGAATTTGATATTACTATCTCCCATCACAGGTTATGAAAATGCATCACTGAATATATACTGAGTTCCTGTGTAAGTCTAAAGAATTGACTACTTAAAAAAAGCCATGACACTCACAGTGTCTTGAAAAACCACAAAAATGCCTGGACCATTCTGATTTACTTCCTCAGTAATGAAAAAATACATTTTACTAGGACAGTTAGATGTAGATGACTCAAAGGCATTGCCCTTTATTCAGGAAACTGATTGTACTGATTATGCAGTACAATGGAAATAATAATATGGAAAAGAAGAAAGAGCAAATGAAAAAAGAAAAAAACACATGAAGAACAAATGAAGTAAAACATAAATTAGTTAAATTATCAAACAACTTTGAAATTCATGTTTTAAAGTAATTTCTTTAGCTGTCATGGCCTTACATGATTACCTTTAATAAAGTCATAGAGATAGAACCCATCACAAATAAGTTCATGCACTAGAAGTATCTGTATTCATAACTTACTCCAATCTTTTACATTTCAATCTATCTAAATGTCGTGAAAAATGTAAGAAGTATAATCATTCCTATCATTCCTATATTCATTAATGGTACAGGCTACCTTTACTCTCCCAACTGTCTGCATGACTGTGATGTATAATTGACCAGAAATAGATTGCTCTTGATTTTCAATGCAAAATATCTCATGGGGCTCTCCTAATTAACAGTTAAACAACATTTATCTTTGGATGCAGACTTAATAACTGAAATGACATCAGCCATCTTAAAATGACAAGAATTAGTAAGATATAACCATTAAATATCTTAGTTAGGAAACCTCGAGAAGCAGCTATCACATTGAAGTTGACTGCTGACCCAACAACCATGGAAAAGCAAATAGCTTAATAAAGTAGATAACTCTCACTTAAAGGCATGAGAAAAAGATTTTTTTTGGATACTTGGAAACAGTGATTATTACTTTCTTTCTTTAAAACTTTTGCTATATATAATTTTGATTATATTTTTACCTTTACTGATTTATTGAGAAGATTATATATTCATAAATTTATTTTTTATATTTATATATTTGTCATAACAATCATTTTGCTTGTTACGTTACTACTACTAAAAAATTCCCATTCTTTTTAACGTACCTTTTTTTTTTTTCCTTTCAGGATCCCATTAAGATACCACATTACATTAAATTGTTATGTCTCCTTAGGCTCCTCTTGGCTGTGACAGTTTCTTAGACTTTCCTTTTTATTTATTTTTTTGATAACCTGGACAGTTTTGCATTGTAATGGTCAGGTGTTTGTAGAATGTTTCTTAATTGGGATTAGTCTAATGCTTTTACATTATTAGATGAGGTTATGTATTTGAGGGGAGTAAGATCCCAGAGAAAAAGTGTTATTCTTATCATATCCCATCAAAGGTAGATATTATCAACCTGATTGGTCACCGTTGATCCTCTTGAATACTTGGCTGAACACTTGGCTAGGGTAGTGTTTGTCAACTTTTTCCAATTTAAAGGTATTATTTTCTCCCCTACCTATACCATAAACTTTGGAAGGAAATGACTTTGTGCAACCTACGCTTCCAGGGTGGGGAATTATGACCCATGTCCTTGAGGACAGAGTATCTACATAAATTATTAGGAATTCTATTGGATGTGAGATTTAGTTGTTTGTTCTCTGTCATTTATTTATCTATTTTTTTAAAAAATGTTTTATCAGTGTGGACCTATGCATGGTAATTTTAAAACTGGATTATGAACTGATACCACTTTACTTATTATTATTTTTTTTGTCAAATAATTCCAGTTTTGGATATCGGTCTTCTTTCAGTTTCATTCTTTTTACTTTTGACATACCCCCACAGTTGCAAGATTTTTGTTACTGTTGCTATTGTTAGTAATTAATTATTTTTTAACATACAAGTTGCTTCAAGCTAATCTTGTGTATTTTCTGCTTCAGTCCTAGATTCAGCTTTCTCTCTGAGGAGACTTGGTTCCGTTTATTGGTAAATGGTGTAAGAAAGCAGTATCTTGGTGTTCAGTGTGTTTGCTTGAATGTCAGTGCTTCTAGAATCTCTCAGATAACAGAGTAAATAAGGGGTTACGTATGTGTAAACTAATCCCTATACATGCACATATCTATAAATACTTCCCCATATCTGTATCCACAGTAAGATAAATACTATGTCCATACTGATGCTTCAAATCTAATTATCATTTAAATCATTCTGGTAGTTCCTCCTTGCTAATTTGTAATGACCCACACTAACAGTAAGAATATTGGTTCCCAGCACCTGCCATCCATTTACTTAATTATTCAATTTCAGTATGCAAAAAAAAAAAAAAAAAAAAAAAAAAAAAAAAAACCAAAAAAACTGTATCGGGGCAGCCCTGGTGGCGCAGCGGTTTAGCGCCATCTGCAGCCCAGGGCGTGATCCTGGAGACCCTGAATGGAATCCCACGTCAGGCTCTCTGCATGGGGCCTGCTTCTCCCTCTGCCTGTGTCTCTGCCTCTCTCTCTCTCTCTGTGTCTCTATGAATAAATAAATAAAATCTTTAAAAAAAAACTGTATCAGAATTTATAATCCATACCCCTGTAGGATACAACTTTATCAATGAGAGTAAAGTACTTATGTAAAGATTCTCCCTTTAGTCTTATAAATTTCTCTTATTTCCAAAGTTACTTAGGTTAGCAAATTTTCCCTCACCCTGTTCATTAAGGATTTTCAAACATCGGGATAAGTTAGTCTTTTGTTATAGTCTGCATTCTATCCTGAGACTCCATGAACTCTTAAATGATTTTTCAAAATTTGCCTACATTGAAGCTCACTCTGTGCTGTAAAGTTCTATAGGTTTTGATAAATGAATGTCATAATGGTCCATCATTATAATATCATAGAGAAGAGATTCACCGCCCTGATAAATGCCTTGTGCTGCATCTGTTCAACCATCCTCCACCCTTACCTCCGTCCCACTTCTGATTTGTTAGACATCTCAAGTTCTGCCTTTTCAATAATGGCATAAAAATGGAATGTTTGGTCTTTTTAGATGCCTTCTTTCATTCAGCAGTATACATTTAAGATTGATTTATGTATTTTTATGGCTTGATAACTCATTTTCTTTGTTGTTGAATCATATTCCACTTTATGGATGTAGTATAGTAATTTTTACCCATTCACCTACTTTTTTAAAAAAGCTTTATTTATTTATTTATTTATTTATTTATTTATTTATTTATTTGAGATAGAGAGAAAGAGCAAGAGAGAGAGCAGGGAGCAGAGGAAGAGGGAGAAGCAGACTCCCCGTTGAGCAGGGAGCCCAACACGATGCTCAATCCCAGGACCTTGAGATCATGACCTGAGCTGAAAAAAGATGCTTACCACCATTCAGGAGCCCCTCCATTCATCTATTGAAGAACATCTTGGTTGGTTCAAGTTGGGGCAATTATGAATAATGCTGCTACAAACATTTTCATGCAGGTTTTTGTGTGGACATAATTTTTCCAAGTCAATGGATT
The DNA here is from genome assembly GCF_048418805.1 of Vulpes vulpes. Taxonomy (NCBI): domain Eukaryota; kingdom Metazoa; phylum Chordata; class Mammalia; order Carnivora; family Canidae; genus Vulpes; species Vulpes vulpes. The sequence goes on along the minus strand of NC_132784.1, from coordinate 100,782,566 downwards.
AAATACAGTTTGATACCTGGGTCATATGTCAACGCTATGTTCAATTTTATAAAAGATTGCTAACCTTGGAAGTGGCTGTACAACATAAATTCCCAATGGCAATTAACAAAAATTCTATTCCTCCATATATTTGTAAGTAATTAATTTTTTCAGATGTTTACATTTTAGCCATTTAATAGTCATGTAATTGTACCTCATCACTTTCTTAATTGGCATTTCTCTAAGGTAAATGATATTCAGTGTATCTTTTTTTTTAAATTTTATCCATTTATTAATGAGAGAGAGAGAGAGAGAGAGAGGCAGAGACATAGGCAGAGGGAGAAGGAGGCTCCATGTGAGGAGCCTGACATGGGATTCCATCCATGGTCCCCAGGATCAGGCACTGGGCTGAAGGCGGAGCTAAACCGCTGAGCCACCGGGGCTGCCCCCAGTTTTCTCATGTTTATTTGCTCTTTGTATACCTTTCTGGTAAGGTGTCTGTGATATCTTTACCCATTTTTTTTTTAATTTGAGATGTTTGATTTCTTATTGTTCATTGCATTTTTGGATACAACTCCTTTATCAGATTAGTGTTTTCCAAATATTTTCTCATAGTTTGTGACCTGTGTTCATTGTTTTAACAGTGTCTTTCATAAAGCCTAAGTTTTTTACTTTAATAAAGTTCAACTTAACTTAGCAGTGTTTCTCTCAGGGACAGTGTTTTTGTTACTGAAGCTAAAACTCATGTTCAACCTAAGGTCATATAGATTTTTCTCCTAAACCTTTCTTCTGGAAGGTTTATAGTTTTGTGTTTATGTTTAGATCATTGATCCATTTTGAGTTACTTTTTGTCAAGGTATAATGTTCATGTTAAGTGCACCCTTTGTTTTTGTTTTTGTTTTGTTTTGCATATGGACATCCACTTGCTCTAGCTGCCTTTTGAAAGACTGTTTTTCTCCACTTGAACTTCCTTTGTGTAAAAGGCACAACAGTTGCCTTTGTTGAAAAGCAGTTGATTATAATTTTTGGTGTGGGTTCCTGAGCTCTTCCAATTATGACCATAGGATAATTCTCTTTTTATTTAGATCTTCTTTTATTTTTTCATTACAGTTTTGTGGTTTTCTTCTTCCTGATTCTTGACATATTTTTTTCTTACCTTTATGCCTTAGTATTTATTTTGGAGCAATCTTAAATGCTTTTGCTTTTTAAAAAATGTCAAATTCTAACTGTTTATGGGTAGTTTATACAAGATCAATTGATATTAGTTTATTGATGTTCTACATTGGGAACTTGCTATACTCACTTTAAAGGTACAATATTTGTGGTAGATTCTTTGGATAGATTATTTATTTCTACATCGACAATTATGAGAAGAACAGTTTTGTTTCTTCCTTTCCATCCATATTTATTTTATTTCCTTTTCTTATCTTACTGCACTAGCTAGAATTTCCATTTTAATGTTGAGTAGAAGAGGTAAGAAAGCACAACTTTACCTTGTTCCTATTATCAGAGGGGAAGCTTCTGGTCACTAGTAAGTATGATGTTTGCTTAAGATTTCTTTTATATATGTTCTTTATCAGTTAAGTAAACTCCATTGTATTCTTAATGTGCTGGGAGTTTTTTTTAGCACGAATGTATGTTTGATTTTGTCAAATATGTCTGCATTAATTGATAAGGATTTATTTATCTCGTGGATGGAATATAATTTTAGGAAGACTCCAAAAAATTAAACTCTTCCAGGAGGTAAATCTAAAAGCAAAAAACTATGATGCCAATCATGGGAGTATGATTAATCAGTGGCCTCTTCAAAAGTGGATTCCTCTTTTGGGCTGACTTAATATTTAAAAAAGAGCTCATGTCCTTGAGACTAAAAAAAAAACAAAACAAAACAAACAAAAAACAATTTAAAAACTTTAGACAAAATAGCTATGTATAATAGAATATAGGCAGAACTTAATTTGGCCATATAGGGTAATCTGAAACATTGTTAAAAATTAATTTGGATTAATACCATAAGTGAAATAATACTATCTATATCTAAGCTGAAGAAAAGGAAGCATGGTTATTTAAGGTAGACTAAGGTGACCTTAGGGACCTTCTTTTATGGTCACTCAGGGAAATCTTGGGACATAGTTCAAGACCACTTTTCTGTCAGTTCTGTTAGAAATTTATCCATTTTTGTGTCTTATGTGTCTTATGAAGACTATGATCCAGAGATTGAAAGGTTTCTGGGAAGCCAATCTTCTGAAAGATGATGCAACAAGTCATTAAAAAAAATAAAGTCTGGGCAGCCCGGGTGGCTCATTGGTTTAGCACCGCCTTCAGCCCAGGGTGTGATCTTAGAGTCCTGGGATTGAGTCACTCATCAGGTTCCCTGCATGGAGCCTGCTTCTCCCTCTGCCTGTGTCTCGGCCTCTCTCTCTTATTCTCTCTCTATCTCTCTCTCTCTGTCTCTCATGAATGAATAAATAAAATCTTTAAAAAAATAGAAATTTTTTTTGAAATCAATCTGATGATTGATGAAATCAATCTGACAAACACTGAAACCAAAAAATCAATCCTCTTCAAATTAAACCTCTTCCATGAGAATCAAATGAAATGATGAAATTCTGGAATATCCTTGATTATTATTCTAAAACTTTGGCTAAGGAATGATAAAAAGTGGGGTAAAGGGATCAAGAATAATTGGTAAACATTTTCTAAAATAAAGGAGAATACTAAGTCCAGAGCATATTATTTTATTATCATATATTATTACTTCTTTGTCCAGAAGTTCAACCATTTGATATATAATCAAAGAGATGGATGGAGAAGGAGAGATAGAAGAGAGGAGGAAGGGGAGAGAGAGAGAGAGAGAGAGAAAGGACAGGGGAGAGGGAGGATGGGAGGGAGAGAGAGAGGAAGGGAGGGAGATTTATACTCTTAATAATTAATCAGTAGAACTACTGATTAGTGCATACTTCTGAATATAAACTAATCCGTGGCAACCCTCATTTTTGAATGTTAGCCAAGCAACAGCCTTATTTCATTAAATTTATTTCTGTGGTGAATCAGCCAGTTCCTAAACAGTCTTGCTTCTTTCAGTACCTAAATATATTCTTTTCTCAGTGATATATCATTATACGGAATCTTATTTAGTTTCAATTGTACATTGAAATTGCATTTCTCTTTTGCTTAGCAAGCAATAAATTTGTTTACTTCTTTGAGATATAATTAGCAGCCTATGATTTCAGTATGACAAAGAATATCACAATGCTAATAACATTTCTGTATAAAGCAGGCACAATTCTTCATGCAAAACAGAGATGCCCCTAAGTAACTGCAAAGAAAAATGAGTTTATTGAAATAATATGCTTGATCTAGAAGTAAAGCTGAAATGTTAACTGGCTGACTCTGGAGCCAAATTGGCTTTTTTTCCCCCTATCGTCTATGCTTTATGTTATCATGAACTCTTGGCTTTTCCTGGTTTATTTTCTTCTTATTACCAAGTCCTCTACAATTTGTAAATACTTTTAAATACTTTCCCCATTGTTTCATAAATGAGTTTATATATGGCTTGGCTTTTTTTTTTTTTTTTGCCATGTGTGTAGTTAAATTTCATGGTATTTATTTACAAAATATCAGTTAAAATCCTAAGTGAATAATCTGTTCAATCTTCCTATTATAAAATTAAAAAGGCATAATCCTATAACCAAAACATTAGGCTTTTCATTGAGATAATACACAACATGGGATGGTTTAGCTTAAATTAGATATCTATGTATCCTTAAGTAGCCATAATACCTTAGTTAGCCACAATGACTGTGATCTTTTAGAAAGATTATATGACAAACATGGAATTTTTCAGAAAGATTTTAAAATTTTTCTTCTACATCTTTTTAGGAAGCCTATTCTTATAAATGAAATTACAATCAAATTTCATTGTATAGTTCTCTTATAAGGAGACTTTGACATGTCACTTACACTTAAGGTTATTCATAAACAAAAAGTATGGTCTGCTTGTTTTGGGGTAGTCTCAGTTTGCATGTATTTTCCAGAGTTTTTTCTTCATTTTTTTTTCTTTTAAGAATTTATTTACTTGAGAGATACAGAAATAGCAAGAGAAAGCACAAGTGGGGAGGAGAGAGATAAGCAGGCTCCCCACTGAAGAGGGAACCTGATATGGGGCTCAATCCCAGGACCCCAGGATCACGACCTGAGCCAAAGGCAGATGCTTAACCAACTGAGCTATCCAGAGACCCTCTAGAATTTTTTCTAGTAGTTAAATTCCGCCCCCCCAAATATTTCCATTGAAAACTTCTATTTTGTGTTATGAAAAAGATGATTCTGGACTTCTTTCCTGAAATAAGTGATGAGAAAGCTGGGTTAAATATATCATACAACTATTTCTGGAAGTGGATAATAGCACAAAACCATGATACCTGAAAAAAATATGGAAAGAACAAGACTAATCCTACAGTGACAATTTGCTCATTACTGTGCAGAGATAAGAAACTCAGGCAGAACATGTCTTTTTCAATGAGTCTATGGAAGGGTGATCAGAATTTGGAAGGCTGATGTGGCTGCATTTGCAGCAAATTAATAGAAGTTAGAGGGCTACACAGAGAAAGAACAATGATCTTTATAGAGCTTCCCTTAATTAAATTGTTCAGTATTAAGCCATGACTACATGGGTGAAAATCTAATTGCTTTCTTTAGATAAATTTAAAAAAATAGATGTATAGATAATAAAATGGCAGTCATTAAAAATGAAAAAGTTCCATTCTTAGTATTAAAACTTAAGGAATTCTGTGGGATTTTTAAAATAAATTTGGGGGCACAAATTCATAGTTATACTTATCAGATGCCAATGAAAAAAATACATAGGGGTCTCTGGGTGGCTTAGTCAGTTAATTGTAACTCTTGTTTTCAGCTCAATCATGATCTCAGAGCTGTGGGAAGGAGCCCAATTTTGTGCTCCACACTCAGCAGGGAGTCTGCTTGAGATTCTCCCCCCCCCCCCACCATATGAGTATGTGCACACGCCCTCTCTTTCTCTCTCAAATAAATACAGTCTTAGGAAAAAAGATACATAAATAAGTAGATTTTCTTACCTGCAATTTGAAAACAATATTGGTTGAATTTCAAGTTTAATCCTGAAAAATCATTCAAAGTATTATTGAAATGTGCAATTGATATTTTTCACTAAGGAAAAATATGGCTTAATAAAAGTGTCTACAGGGGCATCTGAGTGGTTCATCTGGTTAAGTGTCTGACTTGGCTCAGGTCATAATCTCAGGATCCTGGAATTGAGCCCCACATTGGGTTCCCTGCTCAGTGGAAAGTCTGCTTGTCTCTGTCAAATAAATAAACAGAATCTTTTTGATAAATCCACAATAATTATTATAATCCAAAGATGACTATTTTCTAAGAGTTGTTCTTTTTAGTAATTCATTTGTCAAAGTTTCAACTTTTTCTATATTTTTAGAACAAAACCATGCATATGAGGTGAAAATTATTGAAACTTATTTGCCTCCATTAATATTTGTAAATTACAACAATATTACAAGCAAAACATACAGATTGCTATATTCATAAACTATTTCTACAACTACTAAAAAGTGGAAACATTATTTGTTTACTAGGGTTAACTTTCTAAAGCAAATTAGTGGACACAATTAAAGTAGGTCTTTTTTTATGTAAACAGTACTGTGTAAGTGGTTGATTCAGAGAATCAGATATTTAGAAGAAAGCCATTGTTTGAGTAATGATAAGACAAAATTTGTACAATTTCCATCTTTCCTAAAGTGATGGAAACCCTACAGAACTCAATGGCCTTGGTCACATATGTTTTATCACTATTTAGAGAATAATCTCAGCAGGAAGCTAGAAGAAACACTAGAAAAAGTTCTTAACTACATTCTTTATTCAATAAGAAGTTGGTTATGAGTCTCACAGCTGCAATTAGGAACAAAAAATAAGACAGGAAAACAGAGGCATTCAAAATCTATGCTAAGCAAAAGAAGACAAATTGTTCTTCAAATGTTTTTGTTTTTCTTATTTTATTTTACTTGTTTTGTTGTTGTTTTGTTTTGTTTCTAATAAACTGATGACTTAGAGACAATCTTATGAAGGGAAACAAAATAAGTTACTACATTATAAAACCACATACATAAAAACAGAGACAACATATAAAATAATTGTAACTAAAATAGAAATTAATTAATACAATTTGGTATAAAAATTCTGTATAATGAATATTCCAAATATGCCCCCTTTTTATTCTATTTTTCAATAAAAACAAAAAATAAGACATTAATCTCTACCTGCATTTAAAAATAAAAGTGCATTACCTCTGCTTTTGTTTTCTTCCTGTAGCTTCCTATATGTATGTTGAAGTAAAGTTTAACATAGTTAAATCCCTTCAAGCATCATAAATCACATGTCCTTTAAATTTTCACATAGCTTCTTCTCAATACAGGCTGACCTGCTGGCTTCACCCTCATGTGTGATTTTTATTATTACGAAATCTTTATTTCTCCAGTTTAACCATATCCTACAAATACACATCAAGTCAAGGTCATACAGAAGTGGGAAAAATTCTCTCAGCAAAAATGCTGCCCCAGCTAAAACGATCAGATTTTAATTCTCTCCAATTCTAATTATAGCTCTCTTGTTATTTCTATGACATCTGAAGGTACTTCCTCCTGACGTCTTGACCCCTCAAAGTCATCCATAAGGGTTGGAATCAACTTCTTCCAAATTCCTGCTGTTGTTGATCTTTTGATTTCTTTCCATGAATCACAAATGTTCTAAATGGCATCTAGAAGGGAGAATCCTTTCCAGAAGGTTTTCAATTTACCTTGCCTGGATCCGTCAGGGACACCACTATCTGTGCCAGCTAAATCCTTACAAAATGTATTTCTTAAATAAGAAGACTTGAAAGTCAAAATGACTCCTGATCTATGGGCTGCAGAATAGGCGTTGTGTTAATGGCATGAAAAGTATATTAATCTCATTGTACATCTCCATCAGAGCTCTTGGGTGGCTGGGTACCTTGTCAGTGACCAGTCATATTTTTAAACAAATCTCCTTTCTCACTAGTAGATCACAACAGTGGGCTTAAAATAGTAAACTATGCTGTAAATAGATATGCTGTCATCCAGGCTTGGTGGTTCTATTTATAGAGCACAGGCTGAGTAGATTTAACACAATTCTTAAGGATCCTAGGATTTAGGGAATGTTAAATAAGTATTGGCTTCAACTTAAAGTCACCAGCTGCATTAGCCCCTAACAAGAAAGCCAGCCGGTCCTTTAAAATTTTGAGGCCAGGCATTGACCTCTCTCTAGCTATGTAGGCCCCGGACGACATCCTTCTCCAATATAAGGCTGTTCACCTGCATTGGAAATCTGTTGTTTAGTATAGATATCTTCATTAATTATCTTAACTAATTCTTCTGGATCACTCACCGTAGCCTCTAAATCAGTACTTGCTGCTTCACCTTGTACTTTTGTGTGATGAAGATGGCTTATTTCCTCAAACCTCAGGAACCAACCTCTGTTAGCTTCAAACCTTTTTTTTCTGCAGCTTCCTTACCTCTTATCATCGTAATAGAATCGAAGAGAGTTAGTTAGGGCTTTGCTTTGAATTAGGATTTAGTTTAAGGGAATATTGTGGCTGCCTTAATCTTCTATGCAGACCACTAGAGCTTTTTCCAATCAGCAATAAGGCTATTTCTTATCATTTGTGCATTTGTTGGAGTAGCACGTTTAATTTTCTTCGGGAAATTTCTTTTGCATTCACCATTTGGCTAACTGGTGCAAGAGGCCTAGCTTTCAGCATTTCTTGACTTTTGACATGCCTTCCTCATCAAGCTTAATCATTTCTAGTTTTGGCCTATTGATTTAAAGTGAAAGACATGTGATTCTCCGTTTCATTCGAACACTTAGATACCATTGTAGGGTAATTAACTGGACTAATTTCAGCATTGTGTCTTAGAGAATAGGGAGGCTTGAGGAGACAGGAAGAGGAAGGAAATGGCTAGTCTGTGTAACAGTGAGAACATGCTTAGCATTTACTGATTAATTTTTCTGCCTTATATGAGCGTGGTTCAGTGTGGTTCCCCAAAACAATTGCAATAGTGACATCAAAGATCACTAATCACATGTCACCATAACAAATATAATTGTAATATTTGAAATATTAAAGGAATTAACAAAATGTGGCACAGACACATGAAGTGAACAAATGCTTTTGGGAAAATGGCACTGATAGATTTAATACAGAGCCACCACAAACCCACAATTTGTAAAAAATATATCTGCAAAGTGCAATAAGGCCAAGTGTAATAAAACTTGATATGCCTTATAATGCATATTACATAGCATGTATGTAATATTTTTCCTAGTTTCTTTTTTCTTTTTTTTTGCGATTTTATTTTTTAAAATAATCTCCATACCCCATATGGAGCTCAGCCTCACAACCCCAAGATGAAGAGTTACAGGCTTTACAGACTGAGCCATCCACACACCCTTGTTTTTTTCTTTTACAGAGCAGGTGTTTCTTTTTTAAATGATGGCCAAAGTTTTATTTCTTTATGATTATTACTTTTTGTGTTTCATATAAAATCTTCATCTACCCTGGGACTGTGAATATTTTTCCTAAGTGTTCTTCTCACAGCTTTATAGTTTTAGTCTTAGTTTTTAAAGATGTACTTATTTTAGGGGGGAGGGCAGAGGGAGAAAGAAAGAGAGAAGGTAGGGCTCAATCTCATGATCCTGAGATTGTGACCTGAGCCCACACCAAGAGTCAGACACTCGACAGACTGAATCGCATGGTCCCCGTATAGTTTAGTTTTAAACTTACTCATATAATAAATTCCACACTAATTTTTATATATGGTATGTGGTGAAGAAATACTTAAATTACCCAAAATGATCTATATATTCAATGCAATCTCTACCAAATTCCAAAGGCATTTTTCACAAAAATAGAAAAAATAATACTAAATTTGTATGGAATAACAAAAACTCCTGAATAACTAAGGCAGTCTTGAACAAAAAGAACAAAGCCAGAGCTATTGTTTTCTTATTGCAGACTATATTACAAAACTATAGCAATTGAAACAAAACAACATGGTGTTGGCATAAAAATAGACACAGAGATCAGTGGTACAGAATAGACAGCCTAGAAATAAACCCATACACCTACAATCTCCTAATTTTTGACAGGGACATAAGAATACACAATGGAGAAAGCATACTCTCTTCAATACATGGTGTTGGGAAAATTGTATTCACACTTAACAGAATAAAATTTGATGTTTGGCTTGCATCATTATCTTATGCACAAAAATCAATTCCAAATTTATTAAAGATGTAAGTGAGAGACCGGAAACTGTTAAATTCCTAGAAGGAAATGGAGGGGAAAGCTTTTGGTTAGAATACAAAAGTACAGGCAACAGAAGCAAAAGTAGGCAGGCTAAAAAGCTGAAAAACGATATACAGCAAAGAAAAAACATCAGTACAGTGAAATGCAACTTACAGAATGGGAGAAAATATTTACAAACCGCATATCTGATAATAACCTATATCCAAAATACATAAGGGACTCTTATAAGTGATTATCTTTGGAAAATGTTAATTATGCATAATCCACAATCATAAGACTTTCAAATGTACCTAAATCCATAGAAGTCTAAATGATGCCTGTATATTGAGGAGCATAGGATGAAAAAAATATGGTTTTTTTAGCACTAATATACACAGGGTTTGATAAACTTAATTCCTTAAAGAGAGTTACTTCAATTGGAAAATGAATTATTTACTTTTGCTTTATTTGGCATAGTGAACAACGGGAACGTGTGTGTGTGTGTGTGTGTGTGTGTGTGTGTATGTGTGGAGTGCTCAGAATCCAGCATTTTAAAGACAGAAATTCCAAGGTCTTATGTATATTTACAACACTGCAATTCTTCAAACCTGCTAGAAATGTTTTTAAAATAAACTATTAGTATATTAGTATTGGTATGAAGGAACACTTGTTTTTCTTTTTTCTAATTCATAACCAGCTTCCATCATACAATCGATTTTTGTGGGAGAAGTTCACTGCTGAGTAAGCCAACTTTGATATAATGGAACAGTTTGAACACTGTTCTCCAGCTCAATCCAATTTGCAATACACATTTTCCACTGCATGGGGAATTCAAGTTTTTGTATTAATTTTTCAAGCAAGACAAAGGTTGTGATATTTAAAACATTTTACATTTAAACTAAATAATTACTTTAAAAGTTAAATGATAAGTTGAAGCATATGCACATTTTTTGCAGCATTAACTAATAACTGATATAAGATGCCAGTGATTCACAAATTATTCTACTAACAGCTTGTTTCTTAATAAATTTCTCCCTGATACCAGAAAAGCTGTTAAAAAATGAACTCACTCTACATTCTTTGCATTTGACATAATCAATTCTAAGAAATGACTGGACATAGTTATGTTCCCAGGTAATTAATATTTTTTGTTATTCTATTGTTTAGAGTAATAGCATAGAACAACATATGTCGTAATTATATGAGGTTTAAGCAAATTAAAAAATGTTAATAGCAAAAATTAGTCCATAATGCTTGTTTTTTAAATTTTATTTATTTATTTGAGAGAGAATGAGCAAGCATGAGTTGGGGGAGGAGCAGAGGGAGAGAGAGAAGCAGACTCTTCACTGAATAAGGAGCTCAGGCAGGGCTGGATCCAAGGACCCCGAGATCATGACTTGAGCTGAAAGCAGACACTTAACTGCCTGAACCACCTAGGCACACTCATAATGTTTTTAAAAGTATTTAAGTTTTTAACCATTAACAGGGCATTTTCTCTGTACAATGAAATAGGAAAACAATCATGAATAGCTTCATTGTTATAAAAAAATAAACTTTGCAAATTTAGGATTTAAAAAAATATAACATGAATATGGATGAATACAAATGTATTGCAAATAGTCCCGTTTATTGTAAAAAAAAATAAACCTTGATTTAAATAATTAATTTTATATAAATTTATATACAGTTCTGTTAAGGTCAGAAAGCAAAAACTATAAGTAAAATGAAGAGAGGTGGTGGAAGTTCTTTATTAAGCTGAGGTTATTTTCTTAAATATTTAATGCATTTATCTGAACTTTTGCACTTATTTTCCTGTTTTTATTATCCCATTGCAAGCATATTTTTCTTTATTTTAACTTACAATTATAATACCTAGCCATTTAAAAAATGTTTCATGTATTTGAGCTTTTCAAATTTATTCTATTTTATATCATTTTCAGCCATTGTCTCTTCATAGAATCATTCCCGTTAAGTTATAATCATGTTAGATCTTCTCCTAATCATATATTCAAAAATTATATCTCTAAAATTCACAAAATTTTAGATCTGTCTTATCAAGATGTGATACATAATTTCAAATTTACTTCATAGTTAAGAAAAATAGGAAATTTATGGTATTAAAGTGTATTGAACAAAACTACATTCTGGATCAGTTATGTTTCTTGGTTAAATTCAAGTTATTTCCTCTGAAAAACTGCATTATATACATGCAAGGAACTAAGCTAGATGACATTTTTGGAGTTTCGGTTTTAGAGTTAGGCAGGAAGCTTCTCATGTGTAAGGAACAGGAAATAGAGCAGGCCATTTGGTGATGTTACACTCTGGTCACTTCACTTCTACTGCAATGAATGACCTACATTTCTCCTTAATGTCCTTGCACAAGCTATAAAGCACAAGCTATATAATAATGTCCTTGCACAAGCTATAAAGTCCCCAGAGAGAGAGTCATCTTGGCCAAGCAAGCAAAAGTCAATGCAACTCACCTGTATTAGGAATCCTGAAGAAAAGAAAAGTTGACCCCATAAGTCAGAGTTATTTTCTCACCAATACTGCACATAACAGAGTAGAGGAAGTCCCCCCAAAAGGAAATTGGTAAATGTACAATATACAATCTAAACATGTCACAAGCAGAAATTCAGACAGTTGAATAACATTTTTTCTTTTTCTTTTTTTTTTTTAGATTTTATTTATTTATTCATGAGACACATAGAGGCAGAGACACAGGCAAAGGGAGAAGCAGGCTCCCTGCAGGGAGCCCGATGTGGGAGTCGATCCTGGGACTCCAGGATCACGCCCTGAGCCGAAGGCAGGAACCCAACCACTGAGCCACCTAGACGATCTCAGTTGAATAAAATTCAATCACATTTAAAAATGTCAAATTACACATTATAAATTTTGGAAAATTGAAATATCTTTAAGAAGTACCAGTATATAAGTATTCAAGGCAGTGCAGGTTTAAACATATTAAATTTGAGTTCAGGTATTAGTCAAGTGGGGTATTTTTCTTCACTAAAAGAGAAAGGAAGAATAAGTGAATATTTAGGAGAAAGTTACAGTATTCTTGATAGGTTAATTTTAATTTTGGAGCTGTCTCTACAACTGCAACCAGATTAGCTTTATGGAAGCACTGCCTAAATTTGGGTGTTTAACTTCATGTTACAAGCGGATGGACTGCATGAGTAGAGTCACTGGGTCCCTCCTGAGTGGTGCCATCAGATAGACAAGTAGCAAAATGAAAATATTATTCTACCCAATCCGATTTTGACATGTGTGAGTAGGTCTGGTCTTCATTACACAGATAAGATTGGGAATTGATAGGTGAAGTGGAGAGTTGAAATATCTTGAAAATTTCTATAGAAATAGAATGCTAAATTAGACTAGGAACTAAAACCTAATTTACAGCTGAAAACAGTGAAATTGAAAATCTGTTTTGTTCGTGTGCATTAGATGATTATAAAATGTTCCTTCACTTATGATCACAGTCATTTTTTTCCTCCACTTTTAATTTAATGGCATCAATATATGGCAAAATGCATTTTTTTGATAAAGCATCTTAGAGTGGACCACTTATTCTTTTTTAAAAAAGATTTTTTAAAATTTATTTATTCATAGAGACACAGAGAGAGAGAGAGATGCAGAGACACAGACGGAGGGAGAAGCAGGCACCATGCCGAGAGCCTGATGTGGGACTCGATCCAGGGTCTCCCGGATCACACCCTAGGTGGCAGGCGGCGCTAACGCTGAGCCACCAGGGCTGCCCTCAAACATTTACTCTTCATGTAGTGCGCAGCAACATATTAGGACCTGGAGGAGGGTTTCCAGCAAGGGAAGATGCGAAACATGAATAGAGGTAGTGAACAAAAGTTTCCTCATAATTCATCATCGAAAATTAGATACTAATTTCAGAATACAGAATATTTATGAGTGATAACTGCTAATACAAACATTTTGGGTGATAATGTCTTCCTAAAATCAATGTGTTTGCTCTTTAGGGAGCCTTCACTATGCCAAACCACACTGCTAAATGATCTGTACAATGAAGTGTGACAGTACAGAAATGCGGAAGTTTGAGTATTGCCTTCCAGAATCACAATGTATTGTGTGCCAAGACAAAAGTCCATTAAAAACATAGATACAGATACCTATTATGGGCTCAGTTAAAAGTCCACACACACACAAAAAAAACAAAGATAAAAACAACTTTGAAAAAAAAATTAATGAGAACCAAATGTAGAGAGTCTATATTCTTTACATTTTTAGGAAAGTTGAGGTATTTAGTCCCACTTAAAAAGAGCAGCAAAAGAATTAGTAAAAAGATAAAACTTAGTGGGAGTATACATCCTTGTGAATTCATTCAACAAACACAGTCTTTCATCTATAATTTTCTTTCAAACTATTGCTTGTATGATGGGTAAACTCAAGGCAGATAAAAGATTGCTTACAAAGCCCCACATAGAAAAAAATAGGTTCATTCATCTCTGTCTGCAATTTGAGAAAGTATTATGGATGTTGTGTATTATGCAATGGCTATGTTTATTTTTCACTGGCTTCTAGGAACCTGTTCTAAGGAAATTTGTAATAAGCCAAAAAGATTATAGGGTGTCTCCAAAGAAAAACTGCATTTTGTTTAGAGCAGAGCGTTCTGGTAGGTACTATCTGATCCTACCCTTTTAGGACATTTTTAAAAATTTACTTGCTAAATGAGAAATATTCTGTTAGGTTTTGTTTTGTTCTCTTTTTTAAAGAACTCATTCATATTGTAAATTGAATCCTAATTGAGATATTTGTGATCCAACTATTTTTGCATTTTAGTTGTCAGCTTGGGATTTCTCTGGGTTCTCACAGATATTGGACCAGGAAGATTAGAAATAGCTTCACTGAAACACACTAACTGTTGATCTCAATATTTGTTCCACTTCCTCTACAGTACTTCAATGACCTGAAGACTATTCTTAAATACGTCTGTTTTTTCAAACTAGCATGGATATTTTATTTATATTTGTTACACATGATTTTGTTTCATATTTTATGTTGTTCAAATGATCACATGGACACTTTATAGGTTTGTCTATATTGTTTCTAAAGAATGCCGGGATACCTGCTATCATGTATGTTAGTTATCTAGAGCTGTTAGTTATCAATAGCTGTATAAAAATTACTTTACATGTTAGTGGCTCAAAATAAGATAAATTTATTATCTCATAGCTTCTGCGGATCAGGAGTTCAGGCAAGGACCACCCACAAGGCTGTACCCTAAGGGTCAGCTGGGCCAAGGTCATTCCAAAACTCCACTAAGGAAGGCTCCATTTTCAATTTCACTGAAGTGGCTGTTGATGGGCCTCAGGTCATTTCTTGCTGTTTGATGAAGATATCACTTCTTTGCCCAGCTTCTCTCCACGTCATTGCTTCTGCAGTAAGATGGCAGCTTGCTTCCCCCAGAGACAGAAAAAAGGAGAGAGGTTAGGGAGATAGAGGGGGTTAAGCAAAAGGAAAGCCGGAGTGTTTTAAAATCTAATTTCAAAAGTGACATTTTGTTACTTTTGCCATATTCTCTTGATGAGAGGCAAGTCACCAAATCCAGCCCACAATCAAGAAGTTATATCACAGAAGTCTGTGGAGTAAGAGTAGGCAGGGGTCATTGTGAGATTGTCATTGTCATTACAAGCTGTCCATCACACCATGGGAGCACAACAAAAAAACCATGCACTTTCGACAGAATTATGTGAACCGATGTCATACACTTAGATGGATTTTAGGCATCAGCATCTCATACCTAAACCTACTGGCCAACAAGAGTAGCTTAAAACATAATAAAGGGATAATAAAAATGACTAGCTAGGAAGTTAATAAATCATCAGGCTATGCTCTTCCCTGTGAAGAGTGTCTACCAGTTATTACTGATGATAAATAGCTTGATTTCTTAGGTCTTCAGCAATTAGGTATTCCACCCCCCCCCTACAATTTAACATCCATCTCAAGGAGGAGGTTGTTTCTTACCCTAAAATCCTGATGATTAAGAGAAATGATGAGAAATCTTCTAAGCATAAAAGTGTTGGTTGTACAAACTGTATAAATGTCAGGAACACTGGATTGATTTAATAGGTTTACAGACTCATAACAGAATTCTGCTTCAGTCTCATTACATGAAGTTTCTGAACATCTCTGATCACAGAACTTGCTAAATTCTAGACATGAATATTTTAGAATCAGTCTCTTGCACATTCCCCAACACAAACCATCTTAACATCCTGATATTTAAATGTACAGTTTCTCCCATGTCTTCATTATTGAGTTAAATGTACCATGATATTATTTTTATATGCATTTCATCTTTGAAGATTTATAGAATATTAAAAAGTCATAGGTAGGGAAATGGACATACTAATAATGCATGGTTAGTAGGACTCTAGGCTAATGTCTGTGTACTGACTTGAAATGGTTTCCTAGGTACATTTTTTCATGAAAGAATTAAGGTGTAGAACTGCCTTTTAACTATTTTATCATTTTTTGTATATGAATATTTATATATATACATATGTATATGTAAAAATTTATCTGCATAAATCTACAAAATAATACAGAAATAGTTGCTTTGGAAATAAGAGCATCAAGTATCAAGTAGAGCATCATTTTTCACCAAATACTCTTGCATTTAAAAAAAATTTATAGCTTTCTTATATTAAAAAAATTCAAAGGAAAAAACAGTAATACAATTAATATAAAATAAACAATTACATGATTATTGCAGAAATAAAATGTTAACTATGATTTGGCAAAAGTTGCTTTTATATTAAAATAAACATTAACAATTATGATAACAGCTATTAAAGAAATAGGCTGGTTAGTTATTTTATATGTCTAAAAGGTAATTCTTTCTGTGTATATTTGCTATAATAACTAATTCATGATTACACTGAATATATTTTTTATTAAAATATTTGTTAACTGATAAAAATATTTTTAATAACTATACATACCTGTAAAAATTAACCACTTGAAAATATACTTTATTTTTCACATGCAAATCTATATAAGTGAAGAATTGCTTATTTTTAATAGTCATTCAAATATCATATATCTTTATTATATTTTGCTCCTAGCAATTCTGATATATTTTATAACCTTTAACAGAAATATTTCTTTATGTGAATTCCAGAGCATTACATTTCATGGTCTCATAACAACCTCATTAGAAAATATTATTCATTCTTTATGTCTTGCAGACATAAAGGAGAGGTTTCTACCTTTCTTGGCTATTCAGTAACAGATTTTCCTCTTAAAAATCTAAAAATGTATAACATGGGATGTATGCAAGAATTATCTGAAAGCCATATTGTATCATTCTATATACGATAAAGTTTAACTGCTTTTAATTTTTTTAGGTTATGGCTTTGTTTTCTTATTTAAAATGATATCAAGCTACCTGACTGGCTTAGTTGGTAGAGAGTGCTACTCTTGATCTTGGGTTTGTGAGTTCAAGGACCATGTTGGGTATAGAGAATACTTAAAAATAAAATCTTAAAAAAAATTGTATCCTTTTAATATCCATATCTACCTTTGTTAAAGATACTTTTTTTCACTTAGCAGAACTAAGATAACTAATTTTAGAAGACTTAGATAAAAATCCATTTTGTTTTATTCAGCAAGTTTCTTTAATTTGTCTCTAATGTTGAGTGGTAGATGGCATTAATAGCCTCATATCTTCAACTATTTTCTATGCTGTTCATTTTCTCCTCCATTTGACTTTGGGCTGTTATATGATTTAATTTGGGCAATAAAGTAAGATGGAAATGACAGCTTGTCAGTCCTGTGCCTAGGTCAAAAATGATATAGTTTCTGTTTTCCTTCTCACTATTTGGTCATCTCCAAGAGAAGCACATGTCCAGACAAGCCAGATGGTCTTAGAAGGAAGAGTTCTCATTGCTATTATCTTGGTGATATTGTTAGTGGTGACATATTATATATAAGTAGGAGAGAGTAAACTATCACCAAAAAAATGAAAACTTTGATGCTTTTTGTGAAAGGACTCTGGTACAATGAGAATGTATTTCCTTCAGAGAAAATTCATGACTGAATGAAATAAAAATGGTAGAAATAGAGATTTTTTAAAATATTTTTATGATAAGTGCAACTATAATGTTAGAAATGTAATATACAGGGGAGCCTGGGTGGCTCAGTCAGTTGATCTCTTGATTTTTGATTTTGGCTTTCAGGTCTTGATCTCATGGTGGCGGGTTCAAGCTCCACATTGGGCTCCATGTGGTGTATGGAGCCTACTTTAAAATAAAATAAAATAATAAAATAAAATAAAATAAAATAAAATAAAATAATAAAATAAAATAATAAAATAATAAAATAAAATAAAGTAATAAATTTAAATTAAAATAAATGTAATGTATAATAGAAAACCACCTTTGAACATTTTTCTAATCATTTACTTATTCATGAGGAGTTTGTCTTTGTCTGTGGGAACATTGTTCCTATGTTGACAATATATATCTTCAGAATAAATATTTGGGGCAAATTGCTTTTGAAAATAGTTGTTTTTAAAATGTGAACTCCTTCTTTGAACTTGTATATTCTATGGGTTTTGATAAATATATGGAAGAATTTTGAGTTAATTTTTGTAAAATGTGTAAGGTCTGTTTGTAAGGTAGAAATAAAAAAATTAAATAAATACATATCAAATAAATTGTGTAGTTAATTACTAATGATAAAAAAATTCATCTAGGAGAAAATTTATAAGGTAAATCATCGATCTGTTGAGCAAGTGTGCCATGATAGATCTTGAGTATTTGTTGAGACCTCTTTTTTATTTTTTTTTTAATTTTTTTTTTTAGCTAAGATAAGAAAAGATCTTGACTCTGAGTTAAAGGTTCAATGAAGTTCGGTATGGACCAGCCTCCAAGACACTAAAGATGAGCAACACAAGTCATTTCTGCCACCACTACTTCTAAGATTTTTATTTTAATCCAAAAAATATTATGAACTAAGTTTGGTGTCCTGAGACGTCACTGGGAGAAGCCAAAGTGCCACATTATCAGTTTATTCATCCAGCCTATGGAGATACTTGAGTGATGACAAACCAACGCTTGCCAATACCCACATGTATGAGTTTGGAAGAAGATTATTCAGGCCTGATGAAGGTTGGGATAAGCCAGCCCCCCAATGAAAGACCCTGAACAGAATCACTTAGCTAATTTGTTCCTGGATTCCTGACCCACCAAAAACTGTGAGATAAAAATGTTCATTTTTTTAAAGCTGTTAATTGTTGTAGTGATTTGTTTTTTAACAGTGGTAATGAATGTGCTAGTTTGAAATTTAAATTTTCTCATTTCATTGCTAACCTATCATTTACTTGATATACTTGTTCAAAATGCTCAAAATTATACCCCAAAAGTGTAGACTATTTTTGATTCATAAGTTAATTGATCAAATGCAAGTTTAGGGCAGCCCAGTGGCGGAGTGGTTTAGCGCCGCCTGCAGCCGGGGGTGTGATCCTGGTGACCCGGAATCAAGTCCCACGTCGGGCTCCCTGCATGGAGCGTGCTTCTCCCTCTGCCTGTGTCTCTGCCTCTCTCTCTCTCTCTCTCTTTAAAAAACAAATGCAAGTTTAGTGGGATTGATTTATATGCCACATATAATTCTTTAAGAAAAAAAACTAGCATGCTCATTTCTTATATTCAATCTCCTACCTAATGTATAAGCATCAGTGAGTTAAAAGTATACCATCTTTGAAACCTCTTTCAAAATATAGAATAGAACCTGTAGAGAGTAGATTGCTACAAAAGTTTTTTCAAAGGACAAATTTAATGATTTTTTTTAATTATAAAAGAAGCATGATTTTTAAAATGTTGACTAAACCAAAGAAAACTATTAGAACTTTCATGAATGTTTTTAATTCCTAGGCTTTGTTTTCCAAAATATTTCATTAATTATTACACTATGTATAACCTTTTTAAACCAATACATCTCAAATGGCACTAACATAATTCACTACATCTAATCTTCATATTATTTTAAATACTTCTAATAATTTGAAGAATCTTGTTTCTAGTCCTCTCTTTTCCTAGTGTTCTAGTATATTTGAAGTTTTGAAATTCTACCATTTTCCATTCAATAGACAGTGAAGTTATAGAATGTTATCTTTCTAATTTAGTAAAACAGAATATATACACAGAAACAGAAGGATAACGTGAAGTGTTAACACTGGCTGCTCTAGCTATGGGTATGTATAATACACATATACATACATATATTATTTCCAAGGCCATTAACAAAATTCAGTCAATTCCAGTCTTAACCATCTTCCTATTCCATGTTAGCACCACTGCTACTACATAACCTCACCTTTTATATGCACCTCATTCCAATTGATCACCAATAAAAACATTGATAATTATGAAGGTACTGGGATGCCTCGGTGGCTCAGCAGTTGAGCATCTGCCTTTGGCCCAGGGTGTGATCCTGGAGTCCCAGGATCGAGTCCAACATCAGGCTCCCTGGATGGAGCATGCTTCTCCCTCTGCCTGTGTCTCTCTGACTCTCTCTGTGTGTCTCTCATGAATAAATAATTAAAATCTTAAAAAAATTATGAAGGTACTGTACATTAGGAGTTTCACCCACCCAATTTATGATTAGCAATGGTTATATAATCACTGTTTGGGCTTCTGATTGGTCTAGCTCCAGAATGTCATGATTAGAGTCTACATTCTAGAAGTTATACTAACTTGGTTTCCTGCCAAAAACCTTAGTCTTAGAAACAAGCCATTCACATGATCTTGGCATGTGATCTCTGGAAACAAGAGCAAACAGATGGAAAGATAAAAGAAGAAGAAAAGAAGAATGACCGACCACCCTTGTCATCAATAGTAGCAACTGGATCTCGAGCAAGGGACTCATTAAGGAGCCATGTTGAATCTATTTTATTATTCTTGAGAAACAGAAAATATATGTGCACTAACTCCTAAATATTATTTTACAAGGTTTACCCCGTAGGATGTTAAATACTTCACATTTCCTAATTTGTACATTCATCAGAACATCAGAATATGTATATTCTACATCATTTCATATGTTGATGAAATATAAGTTTTAGGTAAGAAACAGAGAATATACGCTAATCTTAGCAAGGGGGAATATTGTCCGCATACATGTATTTACCATAGTAACAAACAGTTGTCTTGAAAAGATGAGTTGAAATACAAGGGTTGTTCAGTTCTATTTCAGCTACCATAAAAGACCTAGACTTTTAAGATATAGGGTAGAAAAAAATGTTTTCTAAAATAACCTCAAGTGGTGATCAACACTTTAAAGTGTTTAATGAAATTTACACTGGATCTTTCTGTTCATATTACCAAAACATTTTGAAGAAAAATACTAGAGATGTTAAAGTTTTAGAATTTATTAAAAGGACAAAAAATATTGTCTTAACAAATTAATGTTTTTAACTTTATTGATACTCAGCATAAAATTTGCTCTCAGACTAAAAAATCACAAACACTGATAGCAAGAGTTTTACTGTAGAACAACTAATTGTTTACACTTATTTATTCTGACATTGAATCCCAGGATATTGTGATGAAGAAAAGGGAAAACACATACACCACAGTGCCTAAATGCAAACAAATATTTACCAAAGCCATTTGGGGGACATTTTCTATATTACAGACAAGACCTTGTACCAGCCCTCTCAGTAGCAAATGAAGAACATATACCTGAAGGAAAACAAGACAAATATAACAATTACTGAATAATTAAGTAGACAGTAAAATATCAATCTCATTATTATATTCTAAACATCACAGTGATGCCTTATCCTGAACGGGAAATGCATTGTTTTGTTCTAAAACAATTCACATTATATAATAGAGATTTATTTTTTTTTGCCTTAGAAACCCTGATTATTCCATTGTGAGCTGTAGAGTTTTCAAAAGATAAATACTATAAAATCTTTTAAAAACCTAGATTTAAATGTATGTGACATCATAAAAAAATCCCATGCCATAAAATACATAGGAAAAAGGGGTGAAATTGCTGTATGCAGGAGTAAAATAGTAGCATTTTATGATTTGGGGAAGTTTTATGATACTGCCTAATGATTTTCTTTGTTTGGCCAGTGTACAAATGTGTCACATCCATAGTTTGCCATGCCTAAATTGCTACTCTGCCTGTATGCATGGCTTTCCTCCAGTTATTTTATGAACCTCGAGCTTATTAGATTTCATTGTTGAAAATGCAGTTTCCTCAGATTTAAGGTGGGCTGCATCACCTCCATGGTGGATTTCTTCCTCAGTGCACTTGTATTTAATGACAGCGTCTATACATCACAAAGTAAAGTGGTGACTTGGCAACTACATATGTGGTCCATTTTATTTATGGCTCAAGAAAGGAACAGGAATGTCTAACTTTACCACAACCAAAGTTTCTTAAAGATAAGAAAACTGAGAGCCAGGGAATTTAAAAAGTTTCTCTAAGGTCTCCTTGCTCTCTGCTAAATGTAGTTTGCCTTACCCCAAGATACAGTGGGTAAATTCAAAATTAGAATTAATATATGTGAGGTTCCAAATCATCTTGATTGACCACATTAAATCAAAAAAGCATGTTAAGAGTCTAATAATGTCATCTTTTAAAATCCCCAAATTCATTGAAATGGGAAGAAGATGTAGAACCAATCATTTCAAAAACTTCATTCTTAGAAGTAGAAACAAAACCTAGGAGTGTGAAGCGAGTGATCCAGGATCACACAGCTGACAGAAATTATAGAATTATAAACATATGTTCACGTAAATTTGTTCTTTTTTGTATCATGGCATAACGGGACTTTTGAATTCAATGCCCTGAGTTTCTAAATTTTTCTAGTAGCTGCTCTGTGATAATTACATATCTAAGTATAAAGAAAAAAAGCTATTATTCCATTATGAATCTAAGGCATTTTTTTTTCCAAAAAAAAGAGATAAAGATAATCTATACTTTGATTATAGTAAGAAATGTTACATTTTCTTTATATGCCTTTTTTCAAAGAGAAAAATTGGGAACAATACTGACAAATTCTAAGAAATGAATATTAACTTTAAACATCTTTGTTTAACTGTCAAAGTATTAACTTTAAAATTTTCTCTACAGTTTAACTTAGCACGGTATAAATCATGTAATGCATTTTTGTTGTGATTTTAACATGGCAAAAAATTACTAGCAGGTTCACAGATATGGAGGACATGATCACTTAGTGTGATTATGTTGAAAATTGCTCCACATATCTTGTGTTTTAACCAGAAAATCCCCATGTAATCATCTAAGACCTCACACTGAGATCCACATACACAAAAATATAAAGCTATCCCAAATTCCCGCCAAAAAAGAAGAATTGATATGATCCAAATAACAACACAGAGGTAACAGGGTATAACAAGGGAAGACACTAATTGAAATAATAAGCAACAAGGCAGAGGGATATGGAAGGATCGTAGAAAATATGAATCTTGGCTAATTTTCAATTTATGAATTAGACATTTTCAGGAATTAGTGGACTAAGAAATTGTATTATTTCTGTCAACCCTGGATACATCATTAATATTTATTTTCAATTATACTCTTATTAATTGTTCTTTTTTGTCTCTTTTTATTTTTATTTTTTCCTTCTTTCTTTCCAACCTTCTTTCATTCCTTCTTTTTTCCTTCCTTCTTTCCTGTTTTCTTACTTCCCCTTTCATTACTTTTTCCTTTCATTATTCCTTTTCTTATCTTCTTTTTCATTTTTTGAAAACCCTTATTTGGAAAGATTCAGTAATTTTTACCACTGTAAAAAGTTTTGCCCATGTAAAAACTACTACCAAGTTCTCTTACATGGATAATATCCAACAATGGTTAGTCTTCAAATTCTGAGCATGCCAATTTAGTGGTATTCTTCTTAAGGTTGGTAGATAAAATACAGGATGACAGTTAAGTTTGAATTACAAATAAACAACAAATTGATTTTTAGTACAAATACATTTCTTGGGATATAACAAGGCATCTGTATTTTTATTTGTTAATATGGCAATCTCTTTTTTTTAAATCTGGCAATCTTTGTTTATTCTATTAACCTCATGTGAAATGATAATAAGAATTCTTAGATACAGTCACATGGATTTTTCTTTTAGCTCCACACTTCTGAGTTTTCTGAAATAGTATAAATTAAGAACATGAGCTTTAAAGCCAGGTAGTTCTGAGCTTGAATCATAATTGCATAAATCTGATCAAATCACTTTACCTCTCCAGATTCATTTGTTGTTGTTGTTGTTGTTTCATTTAAATAAACAGTAGAAATGATAGTAAAAGCTTCAGAAGCTGTTGTGAAAATTAAATGGTAATATATAAAGTAACTGGCAGACAGTTTTCCCTTATAAAATACTTATTTCAAAAATAAAATAAAATAAAAATTTAAAACTTCATCATGACACTAAAATAGAAGCTTTCTATCTCTTTTGAAAATGCACTCATTTTTCTCCAATTCCGAGAAAATAATATAAGTCTCTTCATTATTTTGTTTATATATGAACTATAGCCATCAATTAAAAAAGAAGTGAGGAGGTCAAGATGGAGTCTACAAAATTGCAAGTCAGAATTTGGAAGACTATGACATGTTTTGAAAATATACTGTAGTAAAATAGATAAGTCAGTAAATACACTGTGAACTTTGGACTAAAGAAAGCTGGGTTTAATTCCTATTGCCTTCCACATGATCTGTGAATTTGTCTTTACCTAGAAAATTGGAATAAAAGTTTCTTGTCTATTTGATGTATGATTAAAAGGACTAATAAATTTAAAATAATTGAGCATAATGAAGATACTAATACTACCACTCATATCTGACAGTTCTGTATCCTTTTATTTTAATCTTGTTTTTATAGCTGTTTTTATTATCAGTTTTTTTTTCATATTTTCTCTTTATGCCTTGTAAAACTTGTCTCTATTTTCCTTCTTCTCCAATTAAACAGTTTTCTTTTTATGTCTTAAAAAAATTAGATTTATAGATGCTCCTCTCCATTTGTGATCGATAAAAAAAAATTTAAGTGTTAAAATGTATGAGATATGAAATCTTGGAAGAAATGTGTAAATGCTGCCTTTCATCTTAACCTGATGAGTAACTAAAGTTATGAACAGCTCATGATTGAAAATGAGAAGTTAATGACTACATTGTCTAAGGACAAAGAAAAGTAATTTGATAGATAAGAAATTTACTGTGTTTTCAAAAAGAGATCCTTTCTAACAATCAGTTATGCTTTTACAAGTACTTTAAATATGTGAGTTAAAAAATTGGATAATGGAGTATTATAGACAGAAAAATTGACTTCTCAGTCAATATGGAGAGATTTTATGTCCCCCAGGAAACTTTCCTAAACAATGAAAAATGGATGAATTGGAGGCAGGAAGATCAGGCAAGAAAGAAGTTATTACTCATAATTTATCAGAATACATGTTAACAGAAGTTTTAAATTATTATTCAATAAATTAAGGAGAACAAATTATTAGGTTTAAAGTTTTTTTTAAACTTAGTTTCCAAAAATATAATAAGCAGCCAAAGAAGAAATAATATATGAGCAAAGATCCATGGACTACACAACTCAAGGGCCAAATTACAGGACATTTTTAAAAGGTTGTAAAAAAGAATAAGAAGACACAGAAGCAGCAGCCAAGACCATGAAGGGTTTATAAATCCTAAAATATTTACTTTACAAAAAAGGTTTCAGATCTTTGACATATGGCATATATCTTAATTATTATATTAACTTGTTTTTCTACCCCTGAAGTAAATTTTATCAGTAAGATATAACTCAGTTTCCTTTTGGTTTAGTGTGGGAATGAGAATAACAACTGCTTGACTATATTTAAATGTCACTATTGTTTTTAGAATTTAGAGTAGAAGAGAATTGCTAGATTTATTTATTTATTTATTTATTTATTTATTTAGTATTTAGAAGATTTTATTTATTTATTTAACAGCAAGAGCAGGGGAAGCAGCAGGCACATGGAGACAGAGAAGCAGGCTTCCCACTGAGCAGGGAGCTCATGGGGTCTCTCTTGAGGCTTGACCCCAGGACTCTGGGATCATGACCTGAGCTGAAGGCAGACACTCAACCACTGAGCCACACAGGCACTCCAGAGAATTATCAGTTTAAGCTTGAGACAGAAGAAGTAAGTTAAAGGCAAGAACCTAGCTGAGTTGGGCTCAAGAACTATAAGTAGTGAAAGTCAATATTGAGTGGAAGTGTCCTGAAAGAAACCAAGGTTTCCTCATTTACTGATTCCTGGGGTAACAAGTTACCAAAATTGCATATCAATTACACGTACATACATAACCGAATCAAACAATCAGAGTAGGTACATACATAACCGAATCAAACAATCAGGTAGGTACAAATAAAAACATAGGGATTTTAATTTTTTTAAAAAAATTATTTAAAAAAAAATAAAAAAAATAAAAAAATTATTTATTTATTCATTAGAGACACAGAGAGATAGAGGCAGAGACAGAGGCAGAGGGAGAAGCAGGCTCCACGCAGGGAGCCCCATGTTGGACTGGATCCAAGGACCGTGGGATCACACCCTGAGCCAAAGGCAGATGCTCAGCCACTGAGTCACTCAGGCATCCCAAAATACATAGTTCTTAAACAAATATCACCATTTTATACATTGCAATTTAAAAAACAGGTAGTAAGTGGTGTATGTTTGGGTTCAATTAAAGCCAATGATGTATGTAACTTGCTGTAATAAGAAAAATATGGGCAGCCTGTGTGGCTCACTGGTTTAGCGCCGCCTTCAGCCCAGGGCCTGATCCTGGAGACCCAGTATAGATTCCCACGTCAGGCTCCCTGCATGGAGCCCGACTCTCTCTCTGTCTCTCTATCTCTCCCCCTCTCTGTGAATAAATAAATAAAATCTTAAAAAAAAAGAAAAACATAATGACATATCATTAATATCAGTTAATATATTTGTGACAGTTACCTGAATTACTATAAATTTATTTTTGGTATCTAAATTATTGGGAAATAATTTTGGGTAATGAGTTCTTTAACATGAATTATTTGCAAAACAGAAACCAGCAACCGGTGAGTTTGCACTCAGAACCCTCGGAGGATGCAATTTCAATTGTGATGAACAGGTAGCAAATGGAGGAATGTGTGGTAACAATAAACACAATAAGAGTGTTCCTTGTGTTCTAGGCCAGTTCTAAGTGTATTACATGGATTATACAAGAGCTTTGTATAGATTATAATTGGTTGAACAAAAGACAGCTTTACCTGTCACAAGGCACAGAGCATGATTGCAAAAAATATTATATAGGAAGATCATTTTCGCAAGAAATCCAAAAGACTCTTCATTAAGTGCTCTAATGTTGGAGATGCTTATTGTGAAAAACAGACTTTATGCTGCTGTATTTTCTCTGAGTAATGTCAAATGCCAATTTTAAATCATTTTCTCTTAAGAGTATTGTGACAGATGAGCTTTCAATGAATGAGTTACTGTTCACTTTTTGATATCAATTTCCCAAACTATGTCACTCAAATCTATTCTGAGCCACTTATGCCAATGGCAACTCCGAAAGAAGTTTTACAAATATAGGTTCTGGTGCCAGGTATTATAGTAATGTTGTTCTAACAGTTTATCCTCAAAAGAATTATTAAATATTGATAAAATATAAATACTTCAGATTTTGGAAAGATTAATTCCAATAATATTTTTAGTACAAATAGATACTTTAAGATGAATTCATCCTAAATATACTTCTTCATTGACATTTTCCCTGGAGTCAAATATATTTCATAATGTCATAAATCCATAGGAAATTTTATATGATAGCTTGTATTCTTATATCAAACGGAGGGAGGAATATATTATCATGAAATACTACTCAATATGATACTTTTAAATAGTCATTAGTTGGCAGAGCCATGGCATTTGTAGTCAAGCAGTGCATGAAATTCATTAGGAAGTTCTCCTTAAAGAAATTCAGGGCATTTTTTTTTAAGTTTTTATTTATTTATTCATGAGAGACACACAGAGAGAGGCAGAGACATAGGCAGAGGGAGAAGCAGGCTCCATGTGGGGAGCCTGATGTGGGACTCGATTCCATGACCCTGAGATCACACCTTGAGCCAAAGGCAGACACTCAACCACTGAGCCACCCAGGCATCCTTAGGCCTTTTTCATATTTAACTAACATATTTCACTAAAAAATTATATAATTATATAATTATATATATATATATATATATATATATATATATTTGCTCATGTGTTGAAAATGAGAAAAATATTTTCAATAAGGACATATTATATTTTTGGACTATTAATAAATTAGTTGTCTGTACCAGTTAGCATTACTATCTGTCAGGCCATAAAACTGATTCTTCTTAGCTTGGCTTTGTGATGTTGGGGTTTAGACTCTCCTCATCATATTTTTCTGTCAGTGAGCAGATGTGTTTAGGGGAACTAGAGAAGTGTTCTAGAAATCTGAGAGGAAGAGGAAGTCTTGCCCTTTCCTAGTGTCGTCTTAATCCTGCCAATATGAACTTAAAAATGGCTCTTTGCCTGGCATTTAGGTTTAATGTCCAGTTTTCCTGTACTCCCAGAAGCTCCCTTACAGATGGAAGCCCAATACTCTAATACTCCCCCAACAAGGGTCCCCAAAATGCAGCTGCCTCTTCACTTCTGGGGTATGGCCACCAACTGGCAGCATTCTCACTTCAGAGGGCCTGGTCTCAGCTCCACAGAACCTCTTCTCCAAGCTTCTAGGCTCCAGTGACCTAAAGTTTTCCTTTGTTTGCCAAAGAAGTTCTAGAATCACTTCCCCATGTGTTATTCCATATTCCTCTTTTTGCTTTTCAGTTGTTGACTAACAACTGGTAATGAGATCTTGATATTAACTCTTCCTTATAAATGAATGATGTAGTTTCTGTTTTCTCTATTGAATCATGACTTAATCTTTAAATAAAGATTTGAATTTTTTTAAAGATCTATTTATTCATGAGAGATACACAGAGAGTGGCAGAGACATAGGCAGAGGGAGAAGCAAGTTTCCTGCAGGGAGTCCCATGCGAGACTCCATCTGGGGACCCCAGGATGACGACCTAAGACAAAGACAGACTCTTGACCACTGAGCCACCTGGGCACGATTTAAAGATTTGACTTCTCTTATCAAATGTCTGAAGAAGTATTTTTTATGCTAAATAAATTTAAAGCAGGAAGAAAAATATTTTATTATTCTTAATTCCTTGTCCCCTGTATTCTGTAATGGATTTTAAATTATTAGTGAATAGAAAAAGAAAAAAATATATTACTGAATAGAAAAGGGAAAAAATGGAAAATAAGGACCTACTTTATTTCTGGCTGTTCCTCAGTCTTAAAACATGTTTGTATCAAATTGTTGTGTATTAACGTCTGCCTTATAAGGCATAAATGATATATGAACATGCTGGTCAGTATTAGTCAAGTATTAAGCAATCATTATGACATAATGCCTAGAACGCAGTACCTGTTCATACAGGAAATAGAAAACAATAAAATGGATCCATGCAAAAGAATACAATGTCTGTTAAGATGTTCTGTTTGGGGGCAATATGTACATAATGAAGACACATAAGAAACAAAATATTGTAAATAAAGACATCCAGTGAGTCATACAGTGTTTACAAAACACATTCAATGTATGTCTCTCCACTTGATCTAGAAAAATAACAGAAACTTTTGAGCTTTTAGTTTTTTTCTAAGTGATTTGTCAAGGTGACCAGTGCTAAGAACATTAGGCCTCTATATGGCAGGTCATGTGAGTGTAGGTTTTTGATGTCTGAAAGACAGTGGCTAAAGATTGGCTCTGCTCTCCTAAGTTAGTAATTTTTAGGAGTATTGGGGTTTAGACAACTCTTGTTAGAATAAAAATAAATTCCAATATATAGTTCCTTATCAATGTGGCTTTGGATTAATATGTCTGTAATATAAAAGGATGATGATGAGGAGAGGTAAAAGAGGGGTTTATTATGTTTCCATTTTTTGAAGATTGCATTCTTGTGCTTTTTAATTCCATTTGATCAGTCTCATACAAATTGGAAAGCAAATTATGTGTCTGAGCAGTTGCTGAGAGTCTAAGCAATATTTCTGTAATGCAGATCTGATTATTTGTCACAGCCACTGTAAGGTGGTTTCTGTCCTGAAGTCCTTAATGTTTAAAAAATATTAACAAAACAAAACTATTAGTCAATTGGTTGTGGTCAAAATCAATCGACCAATCAATCAGTTAATTAATCAAGATACTGTCTTCTCTAGGTTTTCTATGAAATTTTCACAGAAAAAAGTATTGTCTAAAAATGCATAAGTCAACAGCTAAAATCAATCTCAAAAGGGTTCACACTTAGATCATTTACCTTGTATATTTGTTCAGCAATTTAGCTTTGCATAAAGTCTCTAAATATTCCTTGTTGACAAAAGGAGATTTTAGAATGATTGTTTTCTGACACTGTGTGAGTGATATTGGAATAGTGCAAATTTATGTCCTAGAGTGCAACATCAGAATTTAGGTGTGTCTTGGGTGAGAGGGAGTACTTTACTCACATTGTTTGAAGAATGTAAAGACTAGATGATATATATGGCCAACTGAAGATTAAGGCAATAATCCTGCAGCAGATGGTAAACCTCTGGACTGAACCGGGGGATGAAATTTATCATAGGGGAATGAAACCAGGATACTGGAGGGAAGTAGCGAGAACAAACAGTGCAAAATCTAATAGGATTTTTAACTTAAAGTGGTAAATGGCAGAAGTAGGGAATTAGCAAGGGAACTCGTTTTGAGAAAAATGATACTAATGTGGCCATTGGTATATCCTGAGATAAGGAGAAATAAAATGAGATAGTTGGGTTCTGAGCAGAATTTTGAATTGCATATATGTAGGTGCAGGCACATGTTCCCTAATTTCCAACTAAATCTCCTCATATGCTTAATTTTAAAAAGAGATAATGGTTAGACTATTAAGAAATAAAATGCTTTGTTTTTAAGGAGCAGGCATTTGTTTAAATGTTAATGATATAACTGGTATTTAGAGAAATAAATTCCAAAAGATTAGGAAAAAAAATTTAAGACTCTTTTTAGGCAAATTCTATACCTTATGACATTTATAGCTGGATCCCATTTACACTTTTGAGCTTCATTTAAAAATAACTACATGCCACATAATTCCAAATGGCCTTTCTCATCACAGTATGGTTATTTTAAAAATTCAATTTGCATTAGCATAATTCTAACTGACATTTAAACTGTCAGTCTGTACATTTCTCACAGAGTGTTAATTTTATCCGAAAATGATAGAGTATATCACCATTAAGTCAATGATCGGATATGGAAATAAATTCAATTAAATTTCAAAACAAAATACCAAACAAATATCAAGATAATTAAATAAGTGTGCTAGATGTGTTTTTGAGATGTCTGTTATTTAAATTCTTTGAATAAATTAAAGTTGCATATACATATATAGGTATAGATATAAATATAGATATAGATAGATGCACACACACATTTATGCCAGATTTTTGTCATGACAAGTCCATTCAGTCAAATGTGCATTATACACAGACGTATCAAATCAAAATTAGTTATATGTATTCAAGCTAATTTGACATTTTCTGGTAAAAACACCAATGCTGGTTAGTCAAAATAATTTATTTATAATTTGAATATACATGGAATCTGAGAAAATATAATAATACAGTATGACGTATTTGGATTTAAATGTGAAGGCAGATCAATTGATTTATTAATTTTTAAATATTTTGAAATAGGAATGCATGAATTTAATAATGTAAGGCATTATCAATGCACATTTTTTCAAACAATGTGTGACTAATAAATGAGCTTTTTAATTATAACAGACTGATAAAATAATTTAGATTATAAAATTTTGTATGTGATCCAGCTGTCTATACCTCACCACTTATTTTGCTTTGCTTTTCAATGGATAACAGAAAAAGAAAGAAGCAAAAAGAAACGAAAACATTGGAACAATTCTAAAAAGATGGCATCTTGATATTAATTCTTTGAGGCCTTTAACATATCAACTTTCATTCAAGATGTCTCTGGAATATACAAAGTCAGTGTAGGTAAACTGGGAATGTCTAAATCATGAATTCTACTGAGATATGAAGAAAAAGAAAAGCTGGTTGTTTTTGTGACATAAGAGAGCTGGCTTGTTCTTATATATGGAATGTGGGCTCAAATTTTTTTAGTAAGGACCTGAAAATACATTTGAGTTGCCTCAGGAAAGGGTTGTACCACCATATTTGTATGTGATAATAAGAAAGGCCTCCTGACTCTGATGCTTGAGAACAATCTGAATTTATAGATTAGATTATTCCAGATAAAATTAGTTGGGACAGGATTCTGCATCTGCAGTAATCTGGCTAGCAGGAAAAATCAACAAGTACTATCCCATTTAATAATTTTTTTCATCTAGCACCTCAAGTGAGATTAACACTTTGGGCTATAAAGGGTATATGATATCATAAAGAGAAAAAAAATCAGGAATCAAAGGTTCATGACAGCACTAAACAGTCTAGAACATGTGCTTCTTATTGAAGTGAAACTAATAGACATGTCAAGAGAGTGATCAACAAAATAACGAAATTCTTCAAAGATTTAATTGATGCACACACATAAACACAAGTACACCGTAAAGACTAAAGAATTTTAGAAGCAAAAATAACATTTCAAATATAAAAATTTATTAAGGAACATTGGAAATAGTAATATCTACTTTTGAAAACAATTGCTTGGAAGATGAAGAAATATATAAAATCATTGAAAATAAGATAAAAGAATGAAAATATCTAAAAAATATAAAGGAAAGACTCAGAAGATATAATGTGAATAATAAGAATTCCAGAAGAAAATGGACAGATATGTAGAAAGAGCAAAACCCATGATCGTCTGAGGCCTGGCTGGCTCAGTTGGTTAAGCATCTGCTTTCGGGTCAGGTCATGACCCCAGAATCCAGAGAGCCTACTTTTCCCTCTCTCTCTGCCTGTCACTCCATTTGCTTTTGCTCTCTTTCTCTCTGTCAAATAAATAAATACAATCTTAAACAACAACAATAGAGCAGAATTTCTCTGATCTGAACAAAGATCTGCCCAATGAAAGGCTCATGATAATCTGGGAAAGACATTTCTTTTAAAAAAATTAGACAAATATTCACAAAATACTTAGACTCTAAGTGGAAAATAAATTTTAAAAAAATATTACAAAGTTACAAAAATGTTACAAGTCTACTACATAAAGACAATTTGCTCTGAAACTTCCTCTTATCTAGAAATCAACATGCAGTGTCTAAGTCAAAAATCACATGTGATAAAAGAATCTTGAAATTTACCATGTTGGCTAGTGTTTAACAGCCATGAAAAACAGGTATAAAATATTGCATGGAAAATATGTATCTTTTAATATTCAGCATAGCAAAATGCTCAAAACAATAAAAGGACACAAATCTGAACAATTAAAAGATTGTTCAACTATCATCTTTGCTCACATTGAATATAAGGGCCTTGAGTTGGTGCCCATATTATGGATCTTCTTTCTCAATTCATAGAAAAAATAAATGTTAATAAGAAAGATATTATAAATAATTTTATTGAGTTATAATTAAGATTTCTTAAGGAATTTTTAAAAACTGACAATTCATAGAAGGATTTATCCATATGACAAATAAGCTTGTGAAATGAAAACCCAAACATCTCTAGTTCTCAAGAATGTGCAAATCAAGTATTGCTTTTTATTCTCTAGACTGGGAATAATTAAACACAGTGGGAATTTCAGGGCTTGTTAAGATGGAAGATAGTGGATATTCTCATGAATTCCTGGTGGGAATGTGTTTTGCCACACTGCATTTTGTAGAACAACCAAAAAATAATTATAAACACTTGCAAGCAAGAATATAGTTGCAAGCACGTCAATAGGTCTATAGTAGCAGAGTCACATTTTATGCTTGGTACTGATGATTATGGTAACACATATTACTTGGCACCTTCAATGGGCCAGGCCCTTTTCCTACACATTTTTATAGATGGAATAATTGAAGCAAAGATTATTTAAAAAGCATATCTAAGGTCATATAAATAGGAAGTGGGGAGATTGGTTGAAACTGTAAGCAGTCTATTTCTGAAGTCTATGTTCTCAAGCACACTAGGTATTTAACATATGATTGAAAATTTGGACACAGTTTAAAAAGAATGACCTAGATCTACATTATATATTTGGAAGACTGCTCATGATTTATTTTTAAGTAAGAAAAGCAATTTGGAAATGGGAATATTGATCTTATATTGATCTTATTTATCTTATATTGCCTGCAACAACTAGATCACTAACACAAAAACTATTTTTGGTGCACTACTTTTTGTTTAATTAAATTGAATTAATTTGGAAACACCTACATGTTTCTGGACAAAGCATATGATGTACTTCTGATATTTTCCCAATTTTTATAGTCTGAATGATTCTAGTTTCTATTTAGTTATATAAAAACAACTAAAGGTGAGAGTTTAGGAAAGTCTACATACAGAAGCAAATTAAGCACTGCATTAGGCTTTAGTGTCTTAGCCCATAATACTTTGAAAACAAATCAATTAAGTAATAAATCTTTCCATTATTTCAACATATCAGAAACAAAAGTTATTGTCCCCAAATATCCCTTTGTCCAAATAACTTGTATTATCAAGCTGTTGATAAAACTCTTATGGTTCTGTCTAAATGACTTCTTATATATTTCCTTATATAAATGGCATATAAGTAATTCCTGGCCTCAGTGAATTTTCAAATATTATCCAAATTGTATCAAATTTTTGTACTTTCAAAATAAATATGTTCCAGAAGTGGTTATTTATTGAGTATAGGTCCTGTATGTCCATATTGCAAGTGAAAAAAAATAAAATCCACTGGAGTGCCATCGAATGACTTTGAAATCTAACTTTAAAAAAAACAATTCTTTGTAAATTGAACATGCTTATAGATAAAATGGAAGGGTCCACGAAATGACTTTGAATAGGAGGATGAGTTAAAGAATGACGGTGAACAATCTCTTTTATTTGCTACCAAAGAAACCTGAACAAAATTTCCTCCTAGTTTGACTTTATTTTCAATGTACTTCCAGTAAATAGAACCACTTGCAGTTCCTCAACTCTATTTTTGGTTTGCTGGCATTTGTGCTACCTGCTTCTTAACTACTCATACCTGTGTATAGCCTACTCTGATACATGGTAAAATCCTCAATATTTTTTTTTTTTTTTTACTTTTTCCCAGGAGTTTTCTAGTCTAGTTCTAGACCCAGGCATTGTTTTCTATTTCTGCCATGCATACAAGTATTTCTTACATCTCACACCAAATTGTAAATTATCTTTTTATTTCAGCATAATCCAAGGAATTTACAACCTGTTTGAAGACACAAAGTGGTCTGGTCATCTTATATCCTTAGCACTTTGTACAGTTTTTGATGCATTTGAGACATCCAGATGAAAGATGAGGGAGACAACCAGGCTTAATTTACTAAAACAGGGAGACTCCAGAAATTTTCCTTCGTATTCATCATGAGAGAACACTGTGAGCAAAATAAACCAGCAGAGAGTCAATCACCTCCATGAAACTCTGTAATTAAGAATGTGCTTATATAACATTAGATTAAACTCTTTGGGATTATATCCTGTGCTTTACTGAAAGTCAAGTTCTTTCAATTCTATTATTTTTATTTATCTGATTTTCATACCAAAAAAGGAGAGTGATTGGAATTTAAAATATATATTTGGCATTTTTTTAAATCAACTTTAGTTTCAATCAATAGATACTCAAGTACTAATCTCCATAATTTAAGTAATTAGAAATGTTATAAATTTAGTGTTTGATTGACATTTTTCATCAGTAACACTTGATTTTAATTTTAAATGTTGAACTTATATAATTATTTTCTAAATATAAATAGATACCAGGTAGAATTTGTTGCCCTGCCTTGTTGTACCATATGTAAACTCCATCTGTAAATAAATACAAATATATGTGTATATGATATATGCATCATATATTCACATACATACACTGAAGGGGAACAGAATATGCCACCTCAAAATATGTATTTTGACATATTGTTTGTTTTAAATTATAGTTATTGAAAAGCCAGCGCAAGAAGGACATTGACCTTCCTTGTCCCCCTGAAAGCAGGAAATATATCTCCCATGTGAAGGGTACTTTGCTTATACCAGGAGGGGAGAAGGCATTCTTAACTCCAGAAAGAGAATTCAGTGCTGAGAAAGCTGAACAAACAAACTTTTTTTCTTCCTTACTAATTTAACATCCTAAGGCCTAAACTCTTTTCTCTTGTCAAGTCTTTACAGATTGATTGTTTCATTGCCTAAAAGATATAAAAGCATAAAAGCTGTCTGCTTTGGTCATTTCTTTGAGTCTCTCTCTCTCTCTCCCTTTTTTTTTTTATGGAGTTCCTATCTGTATGAACTTAAATTAGTTTTTCTCCTGTTAATCTGTCTCATGTCAACTTAATATTAGTCAAGCCAAGGAACCTAAAAGGGAAGAAAAGTTTTCCATTCCTATAACACCCATAATTAGTAGGCCTATTTCAACAAGGAATCTTAATATATTTTTATTGGAAAGAAACTTAAAAAAAATCATCCAATTATTTTTGTTCATCTTGAAACCTGTAAACTTTATCAATGAAATAGCATTTCAAAGGACAATTTTTAGCAACAAAATACAATGAAAGATTTTTAGCAATGAACTAGCACTCCAAAGGGCAGGGATACTTTGCAAGTCAAAAATTAATCTACATTCTACATTGTATATGCTTATATTTGTCTGTTATTATTTCAAATCCTTTTGCTAACAATAATCTAAGGTTGTCTACACTTTATCAATCTATCCATCCATCATCTATCTATTTATATAAGATTACTTGCCACAGCCAAAAAATAGTTTCTTACCTTTCCATTTAATTATCCAACCTCTCTTGAGAGCTCTTGAACCATTTCCCACAATTGACATGGGTGATTTTCTCTCTGGGTTAGCTTCATGGTCTCCGAATTTAGGATAACTTGCATATGACAAAGAGACATATGACACCCAACCTTACATTTTATGATCTATGCCCCCGAATAGAAGAGTGATGTTTATGAGAACAAATCTGAAAATGTCCAGGAAAGTAATCTAATTGTCTAACTCTTTATTAGAGTCCTTGTCATGAACTGACAAATTAAGAAAAAAATTAATGACAGAATGAATAAATATTCATAGATGTGGCTACATGAAAATTCTTTGGCCTGGAGATTTCTTTTTTTTGGACTCTGCTAGAACCAAAAGATGTAAAAATGGGAGTAGGAAATATCCCAAAAGAAGCATTTTGATTCCAAAATGTGGTAAATATTTGCAAAAATAAAGGAATACATGTAAATAAAATATTTTTTCAAATCACCCTTAATGAAGTACATCACATACCCTAAAAGGCACCCACAAAAATTACACATTTAAATGAGCTTTAACTAAACCACCAGCAGTATAGAAACATAGAAATCTCAGGCTAACTCAGAAGATTTTCTCCTGTCTCTCCACAATTTATTTCTTTTACTCTCCTGGCCCAAGGACCACCCATTCTCTGTCATTATCCACTAGGTTTATTTTTTCTAAGCTTACTTATAAATAGAATCATCCTCTTTCCCATGTAGCTTATTTCACTCAACATAATATCTTCAGTAGTTTGTTAATATTTATTGCTGATTACACCACAGTCTATCCATTAACTTATTGATAGACTTTTGAGTCTTTTGCAGTTTGTTGCTATAAACAATTATATACAAATCTTTGTTTAAAGGTTTTTATATCTTTGAAATTAATATCTAGACATAGAATTGCTGGGTCATAGGGTAAATTTGTGCTTGACTTAAAAGAAAACAAACACCATACTAATTTCCAAAGTAGTTGCATAATTTTAAATTCCCAGCAGCAATGTGAAAGAATTCCACTTGCATTACCCTTTCACCAACATTTGGAATAATATTTATTGAAAAGAATTATCCTTTTTTCATTGAATTACTGTGTAGTTTTGAAAAATATTAATTGATCATATATATGTGAGTTTAGGTGTGCACTGCCCTGTAGTTCAGTCATTTAGATATCTCTCCTTACATCAGAGCCATAGAGTTGTCATCATTGTGACTTTATTTTTTTTTAATTAATTTTTATTGGTGTTCAATTTACCAACATACAGAAAAACACCCAGTGGTCATCCCGTCAAGTGTCCACCTCAGTGCCCGTCACCCATTCCCCTCCAGCACCCGCCCTCCTCCCCTTCCACCACCCCTAGTTCGTTTCCCAGAGTTAGGAGTCTTTATGTTCTGTCTCCCGTCCTGATATTTCCCAACATTTCTTTTCCCTTCCTTTATATTCCCTTTCACTATTATTCATATTCCCCAAATGAATGAGAACATACACTGTTTGTCCTTCTCCGATTGACTTATTTCACTCAGCATAATACCCTCCAGTTCCATCCACGTTGAAGCAAATGGTGGGTATTTGTCGTTTCTAATCGCTGAGTAATATTCCATTGTATACATAAACCACATCTTCTTTATCCATTCATCTTTCGATGGACACCGAGGCTCCTTCCACAGTTTGGCTATTATGGCCATTGCTGCTAGAAACATCGGGGTGCAGGTGTTCCGACGTTTCATTGTATCTGAATCTTTGCATCATTGTGACTTTAGAGTAAGTGTTAAGATTACAGAATGTAAATCCCTTTCATCCATTCTTGTCTTAAGAAATTATTTGGACTATTCCAAGTCCTATGAATACGCATAGACATTTTGAATCATCTCAATGTCTACAAAAAATGTAGCCTACACAGCTTTTGGTCTGCATTGCCCTGAATTCATACATCAATCTTAAAATGATGATCAGTTTAATGTATTGAGTCCTTCATTCCAAGAGTATATCCTAGCTTCCCTTTGTTTGGGTCTTTTAAAAGTCTGTATCATTAGTATTTTATAGTTTAAATGTGTAGATTATTTTAATATTACACTATTAAAGTGATTTTTTAAATATCTTCAGATTGTAATTGTTATTGCTTATGTAGAGAACTAGATTTTTTTTTTAAATGGATCAAGTGTCCTGTGACCTGCTCGACTCAATGATTAGCTCTAGTCAGTTTTATTTTGGTTTGTTCACTTAGGATTTTCTACATGCATAATAATTTCATCAGCATTTAGAGTGTTACTGCTTTCCAATGTGGATGCTCTTTACTTATCTATCTTTATTGCACTATCTGGAACCTGAAGTATTCAGGTTGTTAACCATATGTGATGTTGAGTTTTGTCAAATGCTTATTCTGGCTACTTTTAGGTTATCTTTTTCAATGATGGTCAATAATCTTTTTTTAAGATTTTATTTATTTATTTATTTATTTATTTATTTATTTATTTATTTATTCATGAGAGACACAGAGAGAGAAGCAGAGACATAGGCAGAGGGAGAAGCAGGCTCTGAGCAGGGAGCCCAATGTGGGACTCTATCCCGGGACTCCAGGATCACCCCTGGGCTGAAGGCAGACGCTCAACTGCTGAGCCAGCCAGGTGTCCCTGATGGTCAATAATCTGATGATGATATGCTTTGGAGATTTTTACATCTTTACATTTAAGTTTTGATGATGTTTTATGATTCGGGTTATGGTTATTATTAAGGCTGGTTGTCATTGAGCTCTTCAATGTATGGCTTTATAGTTTTTGTCCAATTTAGAAAAGTTTTAGCCATTGTTTTTCCAAATGTTTACTCTTCCACTATCTCCTTTTGGGACTCGAATTACCTATATCTCATGCTACGTGGTGTGTCTCAGCAGTCAACGAGGCTGAGTTAAAGTTTTCAGGTTTTTTTTTCTATGTATCTATCATTTTCAATAGATTCCACTGTGATATTTACTTTAGTCTTAATTTCTGCATTGTCTCATATGGTATTATTTTCCATCTAACATATTTTTTCTTTTAAATTATATTTCACTTATAGAGATTCAATTTGATCATTTAATAATGTCCATTTTTCACATTCTGACCATGTTTTCCTTTACATTTCTATATTTCTATTTTAACCACTTTATTGTGGTATTATTAGCATATAAAAAAGCTGTACATGTTTAACATACTCGATGAATATGGAGATAAGTATACACTTAAAATACCATCATCACAATCTATGCCAAAAACACATCCATGATCTCCAAAAGTTTCCTCTCTATTTATTATTATTATTTTGATGAGAATACTTAGCATAATATCTACACTCTTAGCAAAATTTTAAGTATACAAAACAGTATTAGTAAACATAGACGCTCTATTGTACGACAGATCTCTAGAACTTACTCATCTTGCATAACTGAAATGTACTCTCAACTAATGCTCTTCATTTCTACCTCCCCCAGCCCCTGGAAACCACTGTTCAAATCTCTACTTCTATGAGTTACTATTTTAGATTCCTCATGTAAATGGGATTATATAGTATTTGTCTTTCTGTGTCTGGCTGATTTCACTTAGCATAATATTTATTAGATGTTCAACATTGTGATATTGCATTGTTATATTCATGGATTTTCTTGTATTCCTTTAGAAGGGAGAGAGTTTTGTTTTGGAAGAATTAACATTTCTTCTTGATTATTTTAATCCTTTATAGGTCTCTTCTTAAGCTTTGCTATTTTGGTTCTAGAATAACTTTCACTGTGCATTAAGTTCATCTCTAGGTCTTCACTAAATATATCTGCTAATCATTGAGCACTATTGCCTGGCTGATTATAGCCCAAATGTATCTCCTTATTTGAACTTTGAAAATTATTAAGTTTATCCCTGCTCCCCATCACCCAATTTGGGGGTTTTGCCTGGATTTGTGGAGTTTCACTCTATGCATATACAGTTTAATAATCACCTAACACCAAGGGAATACCTAAACAGATGTTTGGAGCTCTTTTTCTATATATTTTATTATCCTTCTTTTCATAACTCTGGTCCACCACTTCCAGTCATTTCAGCTTCTTCATATTCTGATTTCCATCTCTTTACATTGGTAAGACCAAGTGCTCTGCGGATCCCCTCTCTGAAAATTACCTACAGAGAGAAGACAGGGACAATGCTCTCCTAATTTGTTTCCCTACCCTCAGGGATCTCATTCCTCCGCTGGCTGATTATTAAATGCTTTAAAGTAATTTTTCATTTCTTTCATTGAAGTTTTTAGTTTTTACTATTGGTAGTGAAGTCCAGTTTTTATTGCTTCATCATATTTGGAAGTGGAACTCCAGGTATTATAAATTTTTAGTCGCTTCCTAATTTTCTTTCAAATTGTTCATTGAATTTTGATTTGTTTAATAGGCAGACCTTAAAAGTGTTTCCTTACTGGGCAGCCCAGGTGGCTGAGCAGTTTAGGGCCACCTTCAGCCCAGGGCCTGATCCTGGAGACCGGGTATTGAGTCCCACCGTCAAGTTCCCTGTATGGAGCCTGCTCCTCCCTCTACCTGTGTCTCTGCCTTTCTCTGTCTCTCTGTGTCTCTCATGAATAAATAAATAAAATATTTTTTAAAAAGTTTCCTTACTCAAATTCATGAGTTTTTGCCTTTGTGGTTTACCTTTTGAATTTTTTTAAAGGCTACTTTAAATATTTTTAACTTTACATTTTTTTATTTTATTATTATTTTTATTTGAGTGTAATTGATAATTACATTACATTATTATGATAATTCATAATAATAATAATTCATAATAATTCAACAACTCTATATGTTATGTTGCGCTCACCACAAGTATAGTTACCATCTGTCACCACACAACACTATTACAATACCATTGACTATATTGCATATGCTTTGCCTTTGATCCCCATGACTTATTCTTTCCATAACTGGAAGCCACCCATTTTACCTATCTCGCCACCTTTCTCTTCCTATCTTCACCTATCTCACCTATCTTCACCCATCTCACCTATCTTCACCCATTTTACCTATCTCGCCACCTTTCTCCCTTCGGGCAGCCATCATTTTGTTTTCTGTATTTATAGGTCTGTTTCTGCTTTTCATTTGTTTGTTTATTCATTTTTGTTTTGTTTTGTTTTGTTTTGTTTTAGATTTTACATATAACTGCAATGAAAGAACAAGAATTAGCAAGGATGTGGACAAAAAAAAAACAAAACACTTGTGCACTGTGGGATGTAAATTGGTACAACCACTATGAAAAACAGTATGGAGGTTCCTCAAAATAAGAATAGAAATACCATAGAATCCAATAGTTCTGCTAATAGATATTTGCCCAAAGAAAACAAAACACTAATTCAAAAAACATATGCATACTTATGTTATTACAGCTCTATTTACAATAGTCAAGATATGGAAGCATTCCAAGTGTCCATTGATAGATGAATGGCTAAATCATATATGTGTATATATATATATGATTTTTATATTAATACATATATAATCATTTTATTATAGTAAGTTAACTTCATATTTAAATGTGTAATGTGTATATTATTTATTTGATGTTCAATATATGAGATATATAGGGCCAGTAATTTCTCAAGATCCATTTCTCTTATCCTCCATTTTCTGCCAAGGATTATGTGTTATAGCTATGATTTGCACCCAGGTTGAATTATGTGACTATTACTCACCAAAATGGAAGCTGAGTTAAAATACTGTATCTTACTTGCAAGCCACAGTATTGGGGGATTTGCTGTCTCTCTATTTGTTTGCTGGTGAGGAGGACTTCAAAGTCCTTGTGAATGGCAGAGATTAGTATAGGTAGAGCCAGGAAGAAAGCTGCTCTCTGATGAGGAAAGATTATATAGGCTATTATATAGGTCATTATATTTTTATTGTATGTTTATTATAGCAGTTAGCAGAGCTAATAATGAATTAATTAAAAATGAGATTATCATTATATTTTTCCAAACAATTAGTTACTTGTTTCAATATCATTTATTGAATGATTTATCTATCCACTTAAGTAATAACGAGGTTATCATTTTTCCAAACAATTAGTCACCTGTCACAATTATTGGATGATTCATCTAGCCCTTATTTTGAAATATCATCTTTCCACATAACAAACTTTCTTTCCAAACACAGTCTATTTCATTACATTTTTATATATTCTGTTTATCCAAAGTTTCTATGTCAGATGCACACTATATTTAACATCATGCATATTTAATAGCCTTTAATATTTGTTAGGGAAAGTTTGCTTTAGCATTTAATTTTCTTGACTATTTTTACTCCTTTATTCTTCCACATGATTTAAGAATTTTTTTTTTGCAATTAAAGCATAGTATATTAATTGAAATTGTGTTTAATTTTTAAATTAATTGAGTGGAAATTTTTATCTTTCAAATATTGTATTTCTTTTCAGGAACATATTATGTCTCCCATTAATTTAGGTCTCTTTTTAATTTCCTTAGTGGCAGATACTCATTTGTAAAACTGTATGCAAAATAATTGGAAATGAAAACTAAGACGTTTAGAAAGAACACAGAAATATTAATGGCAAAGTAACAGTAATATTGTTTTTCACTAGAGTCTTTGTTTGGATTAATACAACTGAGCAAAGAATGTGAAGGGTTCATGTATCTTCTGGAAAATGGTAGCATTATAAGTTCACACTCTTAGGCACAATGGAAGAAGGGAGGAATTAATTCTTGTATCAGTTAATATAATCATAATTGTAATAATCAGCCTCAGTGTCTTCTATATGAGTAGAGACCTAAAAACACCATTCATTTCCATTTTGTATTTACTATTATTCAGTGACTTTATATCATAATGAATGTTATAGGTATAAAGTATTAGAATCCCTGATTTTAATTATACTAACCTATAGTACTCTACCCAAAAGTACCTCTCTTCACTTTTCCTTCTTTTCCAATATTGGAAGTAGCACTCTTTCCAACTCATTCCTAATTTATACTCAAATTTTATGTGTCAAATATAGGTTTAAGGGACATGTACAAACTGAGTTTCTAGTTTTGAACTCAGTGGCTATTGGCTTGTATGTCCAAATTTCCTCAACTATGTATTCAAGTTTATGCCCTGCAAATACCTCCAAATCCATATTTCAAAGACAACTCAACCTGATTCACCACAGATACATTTTTGTCTCCTGGTTGTTTGAAAACAGAATCATCAGCATCTGATGTTATCAGATAAACCACTAAAATTTACTTATATTTATGGTTCCTTTTTCAGTCTTATCTTTCATAAATGATGCTCAAAACAGTTTCTTTTTTTTTTAAAGATTTTATTACTTGAGAGAGTGTGAGGGAAAGAGCATGAGCAGAGGAAGGGGCAGAAGGAGAGGGAGAAGCAGACTCTCCACTGAGCAAGGAACTCAGGGGGGACTCAGTCCCAGGACCCTGGGATCATGACCTGAGCTAAAGACAGGAGCCCCCAAACAATTCCAATTTGATCATCATCCAAATCTACCCTCCTCCCATTGATTTTGTGCAGGTGTTCATTGACTTATGTGATTTTCTCTAATGGATTCCAACTCGTTCCAGTGATATCCTGCAAACATTTTTTTTTCCTCTGAAACATTATTATATTTTCGGTGCTTTTATACACTGTTCATGAGATGCTAAACAAGAGAAACTACTTTGAAGGATGATTTGGCATTTCCTTTATAAAGAATAACTTATTCATTGAATTAGCTATTCTACAGTACAGAAATGCACAATGGAAATGTCCACATCCACTATGTAAGGACATGTATGTTTATAGCAGTTTGCAAATAGTAGTTCCAAATGAAAACAATATCACTGTCTCAAAGGACTAGGTAAACAAATTGCAGTATTTTCCTAAAATGTAATCCTACTTAAGACCATAAAGAAATAAATTATTGACACAGGAAAGAAATGACTATCAATATCATTTTGCTTAGTGAGAAATTCTGCCCAGAAAAACATATTCTGTATGATTCCATTTGTATAAAGTTTTAGAATAAGAAAATAATCTATGCTCAAGTATCAGAACAGAGGTGATTGTGTTTTGACTGAGTACTGATGGGGAAGGAGCATGAGGAAACATTCTTGAATGATAATAATATTCTATGTTAGAGATCTGGATTTTTCTGGAAGGGCCAGTAAAAGGGCATGGTCTCTGTGGCAACTATTCAACTTTGCCCTGATAGTGCAAAGTATTGTGAACAATTTGCAAACAAACGGGTCTGTGTTTTAATAAAA
Source organism: Vulpes vulpes (assembly GCF_048418805.1). Taxonomy (NCBI): domain Eukaryota; kingdom Metazoa; phylum Chordata; class Mammalia; order Carnivora; family Canidae; genus Vulpes; species Vulpes vulpes. The sequence continues at coordinate 100,737,966 of NC_132784.1, read as the reverse complement.
CTTAAAAAAATCAAATCAAGGAATGGCTGTATTTGGACCATAGATTATCATTTTTCTGTCCTTGCTCTTTATCTTGATAGGGGTATGGGTGCCCTAACTGCATGCATTTATAAAAAAATGAGCAAACTGTAACATAAAGTATGTATTTCAGTCTCGGTATGTCTCATGTAAAAAGAAGTGTATTAAAGTTGTGTAAATCTTTAGTTCCAAAGGCCCAGAAACCGGACATTGATATAAATTCATTATGTTTCTTGCCTCATTTACTGATAATGGTGGTAGTAACTGACATTGAGAACTAAAGAGAAAGACCAAAGAAGAGAGAGAGAACCAAAATTGCCTCATATTTTAACAGATTTTAAGTACAAACTTCTTTTAAGTTCCAATTGTTTTGTGCAGGGTCCTACAGAGGTCCTTGTCAAAGAAATATAATTAAAAACAAAATCCTACCCCATCCCAAAAAACTTCTCCAAAAAGGTAGCAGAGAAAGAAAAGCCTTGTTCATGAATAAGCATGAAAACAGAATGTGATGTACATCAGAGGCACTGCAGTAGGAGATAGCAAGACAGTAGGAAATCTTGTCCACTTATATAGCCAAGCAGATACAAGTAATTATATACAAGATCTGAAGATAGAGAATAACAAGTCCTCAAGTAAGAGAACCTGGCAGCACCATTTGTCACACAGAGTTGAACTTAAGTTACCTGGTAATTGGGGTGACCATCTGTATTAGCTAACTGGCTTTATCCATGAAGAAACAAACTTCTTGTATCATTATGACAGGAACTTGGAGCAAAGTACCCACAAAATTAGGCTCCTATCTTCTGATAGTAACTGAGAAATAGGGGTCCTACCTCCTTTGATGTGGTTATTTCAAAGTGATGATCCCAAGTCTTTGAGAAAATGATCTGGGTCACAAAGCTAACAAAAGATCTATCTAATCTCCCACAGGATTTATATGCATTTAAAAGACATGAAAAAGAATTTACCATAGAAAAAGTAAATGCTCTAAGACAAAGGAGGGGAGGGAAATCTTCCCTTATTTTCAGGAAGGAGAATTAAGCCTCTCATTTTAAATTTGTATTTCTCCTTATATCTTTAAGTAAATAAATAAAAAATATATATATTATTTAAATGTGTGAATATTTTAAATATGACTGAACTGTCATATTAGGTAAGTAGGAAAGAATACATGATTCAACAAATGGAATCTGAAAAATTGGTTATCTATGTGGGGAAAAAATTGGTCATGAATAGTTTCTTCATGGTGAAAACACAAGAGTCATTGCACTTAAAAATATATTCTATTTCATGGTTATTAGCTGTATTTTCCTACCATTTATCCCATAAGAATTGGAATCTTCCCTCTCCCCTTGATGAAGAAATTTATAAAAAATATACATCAGAACAGCCATTGTGTGACCTTATGTCTCACCCTCACTGTTTCCATTTCACGGTTTTGGTAGCCAACTGCCTGACTACACAGTGGATTGAAAAATCACATGGAGAAAGAGAAGTCTTAGAGGTTAAGAGCTATGAAAGGAAGAAGGGAAGCCCATCACAGCCAACCATCTCATCTACTCTGTTGACACGCTGTCATTCTCGTAAGGCCCTTTTGGGTCCTCCATCTTAGAGTAATTTTTATACTTCAGTGCTTATCTACTTTATATTAATATAACTAAAAATACAGTAAAATGCTTACATTTTAATATACCGTCATTTCTTTTCTGTGAATCCTGTGTAACTATGACCTGGATTAAGATACAGAACATTGCCCGTCCTCCCAAAGGTTCCAGTGTGCTTTGTCCTGGTCCATGAAGTACACTTGGTACAAAGTTAAACACCAGTTGTCCTGTGATGAAGGCCCTTGTGCTTGAACAATACTTTTTCCTCTTTTAATATTAATTGTCTTTTATTAAAGCACATACTCCCATAGCTTCCTCAGAATGGATTATGGCAAGTAAAACAAGGTCTTGGGTATCTCTATGCTATTTTTTCATACCTATAATTGATTTATAATTTGTTTGAGTATAGAAATTAAAATTATAATTCTTCTTTTTTCCCCTTCTTAGAAAACTGATAGCATTACTGGGTTCCCGAGTGGCTTAGTTGGTTGAGCGTATAACTCTTGGTTTCAGCCCAGGTCATGATCTCAGAGTCTTGAGATGGAGCCCCAGTTCAGGCTCCCCACTCAGCAGGGAGTCTGAGATTATATCTCTCCCGCTGCCCCTCCCTCCACACTCACATTCTCCTCCCTCTATTCTCTTTTTCAAATAAATAAATAATTTTTTAAAAAGAAAAAAGAAAAGAAAGAAAATTGATAGCATTACTTTACTGATTTATAGGTTTGCTTCTTTTAAGAGTCAAATGGCATTTGGATTTCTGAACATTTGTTTATGAGACTTGTTTCTTCCTTTCCAGATGCTGTGGTAATATATCTCTGTCCCAGTGTTCTGAATTTTAATGTAATGCGCCTTGGTGAGAATTTCTTTTCATTCATTGCTTTAGGCATTGTGTAGGTCTCTCAATTTTGTGTTTTAAACCTATTCTGTGAAATATTCGGATGAGATATTTGATAATTTACTTCTCCATTTTGTCTTTTATCTTTGTCTGAATAAAAGTTCAGATATTGGAATTTTCTGAAATCATTTCTTTATTTTATATCTAATCTCTCCTTTACTCAGTCTTTCTGCCTATTACAGCATCTGGAAATTATCCTTGACTTTTTTTTACCATCCCATTGGAGTTTTCATTTCTGAGATCTTTAAGTATCTTTAACTATATCTGTGTCTACATCTGTATTTCCAAAATATCTTTACCTATTGTTCCTTATTACAGATTCTCTTTCTTTTTGGGGGTAGAAAATGTCCTCTCTGAGGCTATTACTCACAGATATGTGGGTGCCTTATATATACTCCTTTCTGTCCCTCATATTTCTTCTGGTTTCCATGATTTTTTTTCTCAAGTATATGATGTATCTTAGCAATCCAATCACTTGTAGCTGTGAGGAACAAAACCCTGAGTGAGTATTCCTTGGTTTTATTCAAAGCATGCCAATTAATGAGCTTCTCGATCAATGTGTCTGCTCTATGTTTTTTTTTTTTTTTTTTTTTTTTGTAGTTTTTATTTATTCATGAGAGACACACAGAGAGAGGCAGAGACAGGCAGAGGTAAAAGCAGGCTCCCAGTGGGGAACCCGATGCGGGACTCAATTCCAGGATCCTGGGATCAAGACCTGAGCCAAAGGCAAATGCTCAACCACAGAGCCACCCAAGCGTCCCTGCTCTATGTTTTTGAGGGAAGATCTGTTAGCTTTTCATTTCTGGTGGTCATTTTTCCCATGGAAGAATTCTCCAGTGTCCCACTTTGGGAGGTTTTAAATCTACTTGTCATTTTTCTCAGACCGACTGGAGATAGGAAGGGTTGTTCTCAGTTCAGGATAGAACATTTCATTTCACGTAAGGTTCATTTTCCAGTGTGATCTCCCTGCTGTGCTATTGTCAGAGTTCCCTGCCTCCCTGGGGCAACCCTTCCAGAGGGTAAATTGAGGCTTTATGCCTTTCATTTGTGCTATGAGGGAAGAAATCTGAACATTTAAGAGCATTGAAACAAACTTGCAAATGTGATTTTGGTCTGTAGACCTATAAACAGCTTCCACTTTCAGAGGTAGTTGGCCCTTCAGAATCCAGCAAGCTGTGCAGACCTCTGCAGCAGGGATCCACCTCTTCAGCCAAACCCACTACCAGAGTAAACAGTGTGTTCATCAATGGCACTTTGTACATTATTTCTGTCTTTCAAATTTTGTTGCTGCCATTCACTCTTCTATCTCCATTGTCTTTATGCATATATTCATTAAATATTCCTTTATAATCTTAGAGTGACTCTGTGAGAAGCAGACTGTATAAATATTTGTTTAATCTTTTGTATTTACTAGAAGTACACGAACTCCTTCCACAAAGTAAAGCAAAAAAGACAACAGTTGCCGGCAATGCACTCAGGACACTATACAATACCTTTGATGTTTTCATGTTTGTTTTTTCTTTTATTCCTCAGAGTTATACATTTCCTTGAAGAAATGTTGTATCTAAGATATCAGATGTATTCCAAGTTGTTGAATTGTCTAATTTGCATTTGGAATGTGTGTTCACTAAAAATGAGGCCATTGATATCTGTCAGAGATGCAAACCTTTGGAATAAACATGAACTACTTTAGCATAAAACTCTTGATAAAAAAAGTTATTTTATCTTTGTATAGTCTGTATGATCCAAGTTTAATATTTTGTTTAATCATGCTTTAATGTACTAAAAATCAGAAAATGCAATGTTATCAATCAAATATGGAATCTTAGTGACTTATTGCTGTCCATTTCTGCACCTATAGTTGAAGCTATCATTTTCACAAAGAATTCTGAAGATGATGGTGTTGTGAGGTCAAAAGGAGGCAAATTTAAAGTTGAGAGACAAATATTGTGTAAATACAACTGTTTTATTCATAAAGCACCTCAGTTTTGTTAATTGTTATTTATTTTAAATGTAAATGCTTCCTCTAGGCATGTATTGTGATTTCATCTTTATTGCTAAAAGAAAAAATCATGTATCTTAGACAACTCTTTAAGTATTTTTTTCTATTTATGTGCTATTTGTTAACAGATCATTGATAATCTTTTTATAGAGATTTTCAGTTAACTCTGTAAGTAGGACAAGAGAAACCTGGTATGATTAGAACAGTCAAGCTAACTCTGTAAGATTTTTAAAAATTGGAAATGATAGTAGTACCTATATAGTAAATAAAAAACTGAAGTAATATTGTTATTTCTACTTAGCAATGGCAAAATAATTAAACACCTCTGTGCACTAGGGACAATACGATTCATCCGTTACAGTTTTGCTTTGACAGTGATCCTTAGCAGTACATTTAAAATTCGATTTGTCTTATCCTCTTCCTAGTGGGTCTAAAAAGTGTATTTACATATATCACAGACCTAAATGGAATGATTTAGTTCAGACTTAGAGGACATAAAGCTGCTACTACGGTAAAACACACTGTTTTAATGCTAGAGTCTGAAACTGGAAAAGTCAGTTTTCCAGTTAATTAACTTAGTATTTTTCTAAAAGCATTTCTCCTGAATAATGGTGTATTTTGAGCTACTTTAGTAATAATTATTTAAATAAGTTCACAAGTTGAGGCATCTGGGTCTCTTAAGCATCCGACTTAAGCTCAATCCAGCCCTGGGCTCCCTGCTCCTTGGGGCATCTACTTCTCCCTCTGCCCCTCTCCCTGTTAGTTCTCTGTCTCTCTCTCTCAAATAAATAAATATATATATTTTAAAATAAGTAATCTCACAAATCTTCATCATGTATGAACAACCAGAAACCAGTGTTTTAGTTTATAGATGATTCAAAGAAAAATGAATATTTTACCTGAAAGTATTACAGATTGCCCATAGAACTCATGTGTTAATTTCCAGCTGAAGGTCCAGCTCCCACAATTAATTACACTTGTCTGAGCATCAATTTCCTCTTTCACCTTCCAAGTTCAAATCAAAAGTGTAGACAACATCCAATTAACTAAGAAACTTTAATACACTTGGTAAACATAACAAATGATTGTTTCATTAAACTGACAGTGTAAATATGCCATTGTGTTTACATGCTAGAAATATTTTATCCCAGGAGAGAAATAGATGGATTTATAAAATTTTTGAAGGGAAGACTTGTAAAGAAAAAAGATCATTTTAGTTTTGAAGAAGAATATTATAAAAAGGCATAGAAAGTGAAATTTAAGAAAAAAAATACCATTTCAAAATAATTGTGACATAATCTATGTTAAGGCAAGCTAATTTAAATTAAGAGTTAATTTTCCCAAAGCTACATTATTTTAAATTATAGATTGCTGTCAAATATTAGGTCAGAGGGGATCCCTGGGTGGCGCAGCGGTTTGGCGCCTGCCTTTGGCCCAGGGCGCGATCCTGGAGACCCGGGATTGAGTCCCACATCGGGCTCCCAGTGCATGGAGCCTGCTTCTCCCTCTGCCTATGTCTCTGCCTCTCTCTCTCTCTCTCTCTGTATGACTACATAAATAAATAATAAAAAAAAAATTTAAAAAATTCAAATATTAGGTCAGAGATGGAAAGACTTAAAGTTAAGGCTAGTTGTATTTTCGCCCTTATATTTACCCTGTAAGGTAGTTCATTTAATTATCACAAACTCTATGTAATACTCCCTTTAGACAGACAGGGAAATTGAGTCACAAAAAATGTATTTAATCACTTTATGTTTTGCAACCAATAATTGGTCCTAAATATATAAATTTCTAAAGCCTTGCTTCTTTATATTTTTCCAGCTGCAAAGTGCATGTTAATGTATTAAAATAGCAAATAACAGAACACCCAAAATACACTGAGTTCTTAGTATCAATGAACCTTTTTTTTTTTTTACAAAAAAGGTATAATTTTCTCCTTTTTCAGTTATTCAACAAGTTGTTAAGATTACCTGTGTGTGACACCATCTTTGCAGGTGCTGTTGTTACAACAACATGAAATGGGACCAGTGCATGGGGGTTTGGTTTCAAGTAATTAGAAATCAGTAATTGTGCTGAGACCTGAAAAACATAAGTATATAATATAGCCCCACCTTTACCTAGCTCATGTGAAAATCTGGTGACAAAATTTTTTAGATAGAAGGAATTACAATATAAAGATCTTAAGGTAAAAACAAGCATGGATTGTGTGAGAGGAAAATATGGAAAGTCATTAAGTCTGGGCTATACCAACAGGAAATGGTCAAAGTTCTTACTCTGTCATCACATCTTCTATTCTTTCATAATTGTGTATTTTACAAGTTACTTTCTTACCATTATGGATCATTTCAATTCCAATTTTTACAGAGAATTTCGTATCACCTAAATGACCTGAAGAAAGCTATTTGAATAAACTAAATCACATCAACACATAACTAAGTGGTAAATATGGTAATACTTTTATATTATGAGAAGATTCCTATAATTCAAATATAGATATTTTCTGAAAAAATAAAAAAATCAGAGATCACAAATTTTAAATAATATGAGAAGACATGTTTTGAGAAAAAGATCCCTCTAAAATTTAGCAGTTGCTTCTTTTTAGAGTTTTGTCCATCCTGGCACATTGCGATAAAGATAGAATTTGTAATTAAGCACAATTACATTATTATTATACCTTACTAAATGTTGTCTTACACAAATAATTTAAACATTTAAACTTCAGTTGACTAAATAATTAAAAATGTGTAATAGCACTCTCAAATCTGCTCTCTGGTAAATTCTCTAGCACTCAAACTGAGCATGTGGGAATTGTTTTCAATTTATTTCTCTCCTACCATATCTTCCAACACCAATCCTCATTCTTTATACGCTCTTAGTATATGTCTAAACTTTTTATGTAGTTACTATCTCCTGTTTTGTTCTGGAATATTACAATAGTTTGCTAACAGATGTCCTTCCTGTCAATCTTTCTTTGCTTTCTAATTAATCAATCTTATATCCATTTATTTTAAAGAGCTAATACTTTTTGTAGTATTTAATCACTACATTGCTAAAAGTCTTAATATCTTAATCTGTGCTTTTACTAAATTCCAAACTCATTGGCATAAGGTAAAAACTTATTTTGTGGTATTATGTGCATTTATATTTACTTTCACAATCTCAGCTTATCTCATTCTCTCTCTGCTACCACTCATACTATTTCCAAAAATACAGGGAATGTTTTAAATACCTAAAACCTAAGAGCCACTTTGGTTTTTAGATTTATTTATTTATTTGAGAGAGGGAGAGCACCAGGTGGGGGTGCATAGGCAGAGGGAGAGAGAGAATTGCCAAGCAGACTCCCCGTGTGCTCAGAGATCAATGTGGGGGTTCTATCTCAGGACCTTGAGAACATAACCTGAGCCAAAATCAAGAGTCCATTGCTCAACCGACTGAGCCACCCAGGCACCCCATTAAGTATTTTATTTTTCGAATTAATTTTTTTAATTTTTATTATTTTTGTTTGTTTTAAGTAAGCTCCACACCCAGCATGGAGCCCAATGCAGGGTTTGCCTACCCTGAGATTAAGACCTAAACTGAAATTAAGAGTTGGATGCTTAACTAAGCTACTCAACCACACCCATTTTGGCTTTTAGATGCATTATAGTGATATGCTTCTCTTATTCTAGCTCTCACCCTTTCTGTCTCCTATTTCTGACCTAATATTTGCTGCAACAAATACACAAAAAAATTCTGAAAGAAATATTCAATATGGTAGTCATGGATGCATTTGGATAAGTATCCTTGCTAAGGTGCATTTTATGTTTCCCTACTTTATCCACATCAATAAATTGGCAGTTTGTCCATTTATTCACATTTGTGCTGCTAATTGAGGGTGCTGAGCAAGTCAAATATCCCTTCTCATTTAGCAGTATTGAATGAAAGGGAAATAACACTCTTCTCACCAACGGGAAAATCTATTTCAATAGAGTCTCATCAAGAAGTAGCTCATATCATTTGCAAACTGACTTAACTTAAAGTAGCTTTGATTGAATATATCCTGATTTTGATTGTGTTTGAGTGACCTGTCCCTGCCATTCCTATAATCTTTGCTGGTAGGTGTAATTTGATAGATAACTTTTATTTTTTTCCAGCAGTGACAAAAGCAGCCAAGATACCACATTCTTGACTATTTTTTAGTCTGATTGAATTTCTTTAGTAATTCACCTATATATTTTCCTGGTTCTGATGCTTTTCCTACTACTCATGGTCACAGTGTTTGAATGCCTTGATACCACGATGGCATGGATTATCGCCTCACATTTGAGGTTCTTCATCTTCTATATTTTCATCATTCATTCTCTCAAACAAAATCTTAGTCATCATTTAGATTATAGACCTAGAGATTGTTTCAGTTTTCCCATTCAATAAGTACGCAGGTCAGCATATTAAAGAACTCTTGAATTTCTACTAATGTAACTTATAAAGGTTAGGAATACTAGACAGGAGGAAAGAGAAAGCACAAACACAGGTCTGAGAATTCCAGGTGCAGCTTACAAAGATTTTCCTTAGAAGAATAATATGTGTTTTTATCTTCGTTGCACCAAGACATATAAGAGATATTTAACTCAGGGGGGCAAGTTTTAAATTTACCTAGTTGGTGTTTTTACTCCACTGGCCACATGGTCAAAACCAGGCTGTGTAACTGGCTAAGGCAGGTACAAACCCACATCGATTTTCAATAAACTACATCAATGAGCTGGTTCAGAGTACTTTGGGGAATGATTTGGTTGTAAATGGCATATTCTAAGTACCAGCTGGTACATTTCATCATTCTCTTGACTGAGGGTCAACATCAGAATTGCAGGCATCCCTGACAATAAGAAGTCTAGTTACAAGTTAACTCTGTCCTTCCACCTGCTTTCATACATTTGACACCTGGCCATTGCCAGCAATTCTCTAGATTTATGTGTTTTGTTTGGTACTTGGTTTTGGTTTTAGTTTTTACAAATTATGTCAGTGTTTGGTGAAGTTATAGACACTTCACACACGTTATATTTTTATACATTTCATTTGCCCTGTGTCTTCCTTCCTTCCCACACCCAACTCTCCCCTTAAATGTCTTTGTTTCCTTTGAGCTTCTTCTAGGTACAGAGTCAATACCAATTATTGAGAGGATTAATATGTCTACAAGCTATTATATTAGGCACTTCTGCCCTACTTTCTTTCCTGAATAGTAATTTTCAGAGAAGAGAGCTACTGTCTGAGATGGGCACAGTATAAAAGAACTTTACTAACACATTTTCATATAAATTCAAGAATAATTAGCTCGCCCAAGTTCTTCAACTGAATAAATATTTTGAGACATTTTAATGTTGTGGTTTCAGGAAATCAAAATATAAATGCGGGAGGGTGAAATCTGCAAATCAGGAGCAAAGACAGTTCAACAATAGGTAACTCCTATTTTGTCCCCGTGTCCCAGGCGCTACTCTGATCACTTTTTCACTTACTGAATCAGTACAACAACACTATTCGGTAGGTGCTATTTACTAACCTGAATTACAGAGCAAGAAACTGAGTCACAAAGAGTTTTCAGTAACTCACACATGAGTTCATAGTTATGGAGCAGTACAGCAGAGATGCAAAACTAGACCCTCTGGCTGTACCATCTGTACTCTTAACTAGAGGACAACAGACACTTTCGTCCTGCAGAGATCAAGGCGTGATGCCGGGGAAAATGTGAGCAAAAGTGAAGATACATTAGCCAGAATTTGTATATTCCTTTTTTTAAAATAAATTATTTTTTTATTGGTGTTCAATTTACCAACATACAGAATAACACCCAGTGCTCATCCTGTCAAGTGCCCCCCTCCGTGCCCGTCACCCATTCACCCCCACCCCATGCCCTCCTCCCCTTCCACCACCCCTAGTTCGTTTCCCAGAGTTAGGAGTCTTTATGTTCTGTCTCCCTTTCTGATATTTCCCACACATTTCCTCTCCCTTCCCTTATATTCATTTTCACTATTGTTTATATTCCCCAAATGAATGAGAACATACACTGTTTGTCCTTCTCTGATTGACTTACTTCACTCAGCATAATACCCTCCAGTTCCATCCAAGTTGAAGCAAATGGTGGGTATTTGTCGTTTCTAATGGCTGAATAATATTCCATTGTATACATAAACCATGTCTTCTTTATCCATTCATCTTTCGATGGACACCGAGGCTCCTTCCACAGTTTGGCTATTGTGGCCATTGCTGCTAGAAACATCGGGGTGCAGGTGTCCCGGTGTTTCATTGCATTTGAATCTTTGGGGTAAATCCCCAACAGTGCAATTGCTGGGTCGTAGGGCAGGTCTATTTTTAACTCTTTGAGGAACCTCCACACAGTTTTCCAGAGTGGCTGCACCAGTTCACATTCCCACCAACAGTACAAGAGGGTTCCCTTTTCTCCACATCCTCTCCAACATTTGTTGTTTCCTGCCTTGTTAATTTTCCCCATTCTCACTGGTGTGAGGTGGTATCTCATTGTGGTTTTGATTTGTATTTCCCTGATAGCAAGTGATGCAGAGCATTTTCTCATGTGCATGTTGGCCATGTCTATATCTTCCTCTGTGAGATTTCTCTTCATGTCTTTTGCCCATTTCATGATTGGATTGTTTGTTTCTTTGGTGTTGAGTTTAAGAAGTTCTTTATAGATCTTGGAAACTAGCCCTTTATCTGATACATCATTTGCAAATAATCTTCTCCCATTCTGTAGGTTGTCTTTTAGTTTTGTTGAGTGTATCCTTTGCTGTGCAAAAGCTTCTTATCTTGATGAAGTCCCAATAGTTCATTTTTGCTTTTGTTACTTTTGCCTTCGTGGATGTATCTTGCAAGAAGTTATTGTGGCCAAGTTCAAAAAGGGTGTTGCCTGTGTTCTCCTCTAGGATTTTGATGGAATCTTGTCTCACATTTAGATCTTTCATCCATTTTGAGTTTATCTTTGTGTATGGTGAAAGAGAGTGGTCTAGTTTCATTCTTCTGCATGTGGATGTCCAATTTTCCCAGCACCATTTATTGAAGAGACTGTCTTTCTTCCAATGGATAGTCTTTCCTCCTTTATTGAATACTAGTTGACCATAAAGTTCAGGGTCCACTTCTGGGTTCTCTATTCTGTTCCATTGACCTATGTGTCTGTTTTTGTGCCAGTATCACACTGTCTTGATGACCACAGCTTTGTAGTACAACCTGAAATCTGGCATTGTGATGCTCCCAGCTATGGTTTTCTTTTTTAAAATTCCCCTGGCTATTTGGGGTCTTTTCTGATTCCACACAAATCTTAAAATAATTTGTTCTAACTCTCTGAAGAAAGTCCATGGTATTTTGATAGGGATTGCATTAAACGTGTAAATTGCCCTGGGTAACATTGACATTTTTACAATATTAATTCTGCCAATCCATGAGCATGGAATATTTTTTCATCTCTTTGTGTCTTCCTTAATTTCTTTCAGACGTGTTCTATAGTTTTTAGGGTATAGATCCTCTACCTCTTTGGTTAGGTTTATTCCTAGGTATCTTATGCTTTTGGGTGCAATTGTAAATGGGATTGATTCTTTAATTTCTCTTTCTTCAGTCTCATTGTTAGTGTATAGAAATGCCATTGATTTCTGGGCATTGATTTTGTATCCTGCCATGCTACCAAAATGCTGTATGAGTTCTAGCAATCTTGGGGTGGAGGCTTTTGGGTTTTCTACGTAGAGTATCATGTCATTTGGTGAAGAGGGAGAGTTTGACTTCTTCTTTGCCAATTTGAATGCCTTTAATGTCTTTTTGTTGTCTGATTGCTGAGGATAGGACTTCCAGTTCTATGTTGAATAGCAGTGGTGAGAGTGGACTATCCCTGTCTTGTTCCTGATCTTAGGGGAAAGGCTCCCAGTGCTTCCCCCTTGAGAATAATATTTGCTGTGGGCTTTTCATCGATGGCTTTTAAGATGTCAGGGAATGTTCCCTCTATCCCTACACTCTGAAGAGTTTTGATCAGGAATGGATGCTGTATTTTGTCAAATGCTTTCTCTGCATCTATTGAGAGGATCATATGGTTCTTGTTTTTTCTCTTGCTGATATGATGAATCACATTGATTGTTTTACGAATGTTGAAACAGCCTTGTGTCCTGGGGATAAATCCTACTTGGTCATGGTGAATACTTTTCTTAATGTGTTGTTGGATCCTATTGGCTAGTATCTTGTTGAGAATTTTTGCATCCATGTTCATCAGGGATATTGGTCTGTAATTCTCCTTTTTGGTGTGGTCTTTGTCTGGTTTTGAAATTAAGGTGATGCTGGCCTCATAGAACGAATTTGGAAGTACTCTATCTCTTTGTATCTTTCCAAACAGCTTTAGTAGAATAGGTATGATTTCTTCTTTAAACGTTTGATAGAATTCCCCTGGGAAGCCTTCTGGCGCTGGACTTTTGTGTCTTGGGAGGTTTTTGATGACTGCTTCAATTTCCTCCCTGGTTATGGGCCTGTTCAGGTTTTCTATTTCTTCCTGTTCCAGTTTTGGTAGTTTGTGGCTTTCCAGGAATGCGTCCATTTCTTCTAGATTGCCTAATTTTTTGGCATAGAGCTGTTCATAATATGTTTTTAAAATCGTTTTATTTCCTTAGTGTTGGTAGTGATCTCTCCTTCCTCATTCATGATTTTATTAATTTGAGTCTTCTCTCTCTTCTTTTTAATAAGGTTGGCTAATGGTTTATCTATCTTATTCTTTCAAAGAACCAACTCCTGGTTCTGTTGATCTGTTCCACAGTTCTTTTGGTCTCAATTTCATTGAGTTCTGCTCGAATTTTAATTAACTCTCTTCTTCTGCTGGGCGTAGGGCCAATCTGTTGTTTTTTCTCTAGCTCCTTTATGTGTAAGGTTAGCTTTTGTATTTGAGTTCTTTCCAGTTTTTGAATGGATGCTTGTATTGTGATGTATTTCCCCCTTAGGACTGCTTTTGCTTCATCCCAAAGATTTTGAACGGTTGTATCTTCATTCTCATTAATTTCCATGAATCTTTTTTAATTCTTCCTTAATTTCCTGATTGACCCTTTCATCTTTTAGCAGATTGGTCCTTAACCTCCACGTGTTTGAGGTCCTTCCAAACTTCTTGTTGTGATTTAGTTCTAATTTCAAGGCATTATGGTCTGAGAATATGCAGGGGACAATCCCAATCTTCTGGTATTGGTTCAGACCCGATTTGTGACCCAGTATGTGGTCTATTCTGGAGAAAGTTCCATGTGCACTTGAGAAGAATATGTATTCAGTTGAGTTTGGATCTAAAGTTCTGTAGACATCTGTGAAATCCATCTGGACCAGTGTATCATTTAAAGCTCTCGTTTCTTTGGAGATGTTGTGCTTAGAAGACCTATTGAGGGTAGAAAGAGCTAGATTGAAGTCACCAAGTATAAGTGTATTATTATCTAAGTATTTATTCAGTTTGGTTATTAATTGGTTTAAATATTTGGCAGCTCCCACATTCGGGGCATATATATTGAGGATTGTTAAGTCCTCTTGTTGGATAGATCCTTTGAGTATGAGATAGTGTCCCTCTTCATCTCTCACTATAGTCTTTGGGGTAAATTTTAGTTTATCTGATATGAGGATGGCTCCCCCTGCTTTCTTTTGAGGACCATTTGAATGGTAAATGGTTCTCCAACCTTTAATTTTCAGGTTGTAGTTGTCCTTCTGTCTAAAATGAGTCTCTTGTAGACAGCAAATAGATGGGTCCTCCTTTTTTATCCAGTCTGAAACCCTGCGCCTTTTGATGGGGTCATTAAGCCCATTCACGTTCAGAGTTACTCTTGACAGATATGAGTTTAGTGTCATCATGATATCTATTCAGTCCTTGTTTTTGTCGATTGTTCCACTGAACTTCTTCTTAAAGGGGAATTTTAAGAGTCCCCCTTAATATTTCTTGCAGAGCTGGTTTGGAGGTCACATTTTCTTTCAGTTCCTGCCTGTCTTGGAAGCTCTTTATCTCTCCTTCCATTTTGAATGAGAGCCTTGCTGGATAAAGTATTATTGGTTGCATATTCTTCTCATTTAGGACCCTGAATATATCCTGCCAGCCCTTTCTGGCCTGCCAGGTCTCTGTGGAGAGGTCTGCTGTTACCCTAATACTCCTCCCCATAAAAGTCAGGGATTTTTTTGTCTCTTGCTGCTTTAAGGATCTTCTCTTTATCTTTAGAATTTGCAAGCTTCACTATTAAATGTTGAGGTGTTGAACGGTTTTTATTGATTTTAGGGGGGGGATCTCTCTATTTCCTGGATCTGAATGCCTGTTTCCCTTCCCAGATTAGGAAAGTTTTCAGCTAGGATTTGTTCAAATACATATTCTGGCCCTCTGTCCCTTTCGGCACCCTCGGGAACCCCAATTAAACACAGGTTTTTCTTCCCTCAGGCTGTCGTTTATTTCCCTTAATCTGTCTTCATGGTCTTTTAATTGTCTGTCTCTTTTTTCCTCAGTTTCCCTCTTTGCCATCAACTTGTCTTCTATGTCACTCACCTGTTCTTCCACCTCGTTAACCCTCGTCGTTAGGACTTCTAGTTTGGATTGCATCTCATTCAATTGATTTTTAATTTCTGCCTGATTGCTTCACTCAATCATGAAGTCTCTTGAGTCCTTTATGCTTTTTTCTAGAGCCACCAGTAGCTGTATAATAGTGCTTCTGAATTGGCTTTCTGACATTGAATTGTAATCCAGATTTTGTAACTCTGTGGGAGAGAGGACTGTTTCTGATTCTTTCTTTTGAGGTGAGGTTTTCCTTCTAGTCATTTTGCTCAGTGCAGAGTGGCCAAAAACAAGTTGTATTAGGAAAAGGAGAAAAAGAGAGAGAGAGAGAAGGAAAGAAAAAAGAAAAAGAAGAAAGGAAGAAAAAAAAGAAAAAAAGAGAAGAAAAAGAGAAAGAAAAAGAAAGAAAGGAAAAAAAAGGGTGGGGGACGCAAACAGAAATAAAAAAAAAAACTAAAAAACCCCCCAAAAACAGGGGGGAGTATCTTCCAATTCTGTAAACTTTAAGTCCCTTGACTTCCCCTGGACCTGGTCCGTGTCGCTGGTCTTCTGGGGGAGGGGCCTGCTGTGCTGATTCTCAGGTGTTAGCACTTGGGGGAGCTGCTCTGCCCCTGCCTGGTGCAGGCTCAGTGGGGGGTGTTCACCCCGTGAGGCCCCGGGAGGAAGCCACAGAGGCTACGGCAGCTCTGGAAACCTGGATCCAGCCCCCGCAGTAGCTCCGGGGCTCTCCGTCTGCAGGGCCTGGGGGCTCCGGGGCGGGGCCGCTGATCTGCTCAGCTCCAGGCAGGAACGTCCTTGCTGTCCTGGCCCCTCCCGGCCTCTGCCTGTCCCGGGGGGAGGCCGGATCCCGGGCTGTGTCCCGGCGCCCTGTGCTCCGGGGCCTGCGCTGTTGGATTCGCGCTCCCGCCCGGCAGCCCCCTCCGCGGAGCCGCCGCCCGAGCCCCTCCGAGCTGCTCCGGGTCCCGCCGAGCGCTGCAGCCCTTAGGGAGCTCGGCGCACTCTCCCGGGGCGCAGGTGCCTGTTAGTGTCCCGGGAGCCCGAGGGCATCCCCGCCCTCCTGGGTCCTGCTCTACCTCCCTGCGGGCCCCTTTCCCCCGGGAAGGTCGGTGCAGCTCCTGCTCCTCCGGGACGGGGCTCTCCTGTCCTGGGGACACTCGCCCCGGCCTCAGCCCGGCTCCTCGGGGCCCCTCCCCCTTGGAGGCCTTTTGTGTCTTTATTTCTTTTTCCCCGTCTTCCTACCTGATAGAAGCGCGAACTCTTCTCACTGTAGCGTTCCAGCTGGTCTCTCTTTAAATCTCAGGCCGAATTCGTAGATTTTCAGGATGATTTGAAGGTTTTCTAGGTAATTTGTTGGGGATAGGTGACTTGGGGACCCTACTCTCCCGCCGTCTTGCCCCTCCTCTCCAGAATTAGTATATTCCATAGCCCAACTTCTTCTTCTTTGTTTTTAAAAGCCAAAGAGAGTACAGCCTACTTTTTGGAAACCCAGTCTTAGTAATCAGTAGCTTAATCAGTGGTGTGCCACCAACAACGTACTTCCAAATTTTTTTCTGAATTTTAAAAATATATAGAGATACTCATGTTTACACATTTAAAAATATCTTCAGGTATATTTGATTCATGCTTATGATAAGATTGACTCATTTAAAGACTTTTATCCTGGCCTTCCAATATAAAGCAGCACTGGAACAGACAAAGTTGCAAATAATTCACCATTTTCTTTTTGGAAAAGTATGCTTTAAAATCTATGAATATTGCGAAAAAGTAAGGTGACATTTACTTTGAAGTAGGTTTCTATTAAATAAAACATCTGTACCTTCCTATGTGGACTCAATGAAATTTGATATGGTTGTCAGATTCTTAAAATGTATTGGTTTTCATATATATTTAATAGGCTTTTCAGAGACCTTGATTTATATTGTTTTATATTGATCTCAACCTAAAATTGTTGAGATCTTTGGGTAGTCAAAGTTCAGAGATGTTCAGTGTCCTCAATCCTTGCATTCATAATATCTTTGCATTTTCAGTGCGTTTAATAGTCAAAAAATTATGTCACTTGAAGTATCTAGGGATTACTCTTTCATTTATAGCCTCTTCAAATAATTTTCTAATTACTACAGAGAACCTCATTATGGAGACTGTTTGCATGTGCAAATAATTAATATAAATGTGTAAGTAGTTGTAAATAAAATAGTGTTAAAAGGAATTACATGTCTTCAGAAAGATATGCCAAACTAATTACGATATTAGCACATCCATAACATATGGTTCTTGACAGACAATGTGAATACATATTAATCTCAGAACAAGCACATTCTTCCTACAAAAATATATTATGGAATAATAAATAGTATTATGCTATAAAAGTTTATAAGGAAATATTCCTGGACTTTTGTACTTATCTGTAGGGTTATCACAGGAGAAACAAATTATGAAATGAATCATGTTTTCTTATTTATCTTAACTGTGTATTACTTTTTAATTTTGGTGAAAGATTAATTGTAACATTTATAAAATCCTAATTGAATCACTATAGCAAAAACAGTGTATCTAGAAAATCCAGTCTGAAGGTAGTATTTACTTTCAAGGTAGAAAATATTAAAAAGAGACCCCAACAGTAATGCTTTAAATAAAAAAGTTGCCTAATAACTGCATTAATTAATTAGGACTTTTCCTGTTGAAAGTGAGAGAACATCTAAGTCAAACTGTGGAAAGAGTATATTGAGTCTGATAAGAATAAAATTCTAAGGATCTAGGGCACAAGTGGTGTTATCAAGATGTTGTTACTTTCTCTCTCGTCTCATTGCTGTACTGACTTTACTTCCCACCACGTGGTAAAAGGATATTGCTGCTTAAGAAATCATATCCCCTCAAACTTAGATCCAGCAGTTAAGTTTGAATCTCTTCCCAAAAACTCCATTAAAAATCTTTTATCTCCAGATACCTATCTAGTTTAGGCCTAAGTTGTCTGTTCATCTCCTGGAGTGAAATTAATGATTGCATTAAACTTTACCGAAATCCTAGGAAAATGGAAATTTCCTCAGAAGAAAGTTATTATAGGATTACCAGAAGGAGATTAATAGGGGAGTAGCAGCAGAAATAATAGATGTTCATTCCAGTTTATCTTTATTGGAAAATAGCACTTATATGCACATACACAGATTCCCCTTACATAAGTACGTGTAAAATCTGCATACTCATAGAATGGAAGGGTTTGCAGTAGGCAAACGTCTCCAGTGAGAACAACTAGGAAAGCAAAATATATTACACAATTCCAATTATAAAAGTAGGAGTGCTATAGAATTAAGAAACACTAGGGGGACTAGAAATAGGCAAGCACTTCTGAGCCATTAAAAAGTGATATAACTTTCTACAGCTGTATTTCTCCCCGTCAGGTATTTATAAATTGTACTTTTAGGCTTAATAAATTGTAGGCTAAGACACTGAGATTCAGAACTTGGTCTAGAAAAAGACACAATGCTTCCAAAGGAAGAAAATTATAATGAATGGTTAACTTAGTAACAGAAATGATAGAAAATAGAATAAATCAAATGATATCTTTAAATTTTTTTTTAATTTATTCATGAGAGATACAGAGAGAGAGAGGTAGAGACAAGACAGAGGGAAAAACAGACTCCCTGCAGGGAGCCAAACATGGGACTCAATCTCCGGATCCATGATCACACCCTGGGCCCAAGGTGGCGCTCAACTGCAGAGCCACCTTGGCTGCCCCAAATGATACCTTTTCTTGAGCTTGCATTTAAATTCCAGTTAGCATACAGTGTAATATTAGTTTCAGGTGCACAGTAGAGTGATTCAACACTTCCATGCAACATCCAGTGCTTATCATAACAAGTGTCCTCCTTAGCCCCCCTCACTATATATCCCATTCACCCTGGAATGATACCTTTAAAATGATGAAATAAAATACTCACTAGTTTTAATCATATGCTTAACAAAATATACTCTTTATATAAAAGTAGAGTGAAGACAGATTATTTATTAATTAATTAATTAATTTATTTATTTATTTATTCTAAATTGAGATATAATTGAAAGAGATTTTAGGCCAAGACTGAGTTCTTTTGGTGTCTGTAGGACTACAGTAAAAGAAACATTTAAGTAGCCCCTTAGAAACAATGAGATGATACTAGAAAGAAACATGGAAATACTTGTAAGAATACAAAAACTCAGAAAATATAATAACTTTAAATAGACATTTGTTTTTAAATAGACATGCAAGATTAAGTTACATGTAAAATTAAAACACTGTTTATCATAGTCCCAAAGAGGGAACCAAATATTGATCAATAGCCACATAATGGAACATTTCTTAGTAATGAAAATGAATAATACACAAATTCATGAAACTATGTAAATGAAAAAAATGATATTAAGAAAAAGAAGCAAACCATATACAACTTTGTTAATATAAAGTACAAGGAGAAGCTGAACTATGCTGTAAGAAGTTGAGATTGTGGGAGGTTTTGGAGGTTGGTGTTTAAAAAGGATCAAAAGATATTTCTGGCATTTTATGATTTGAATATTGATTGTACGGTTATGTCTAACTTGAGAAAATTCATAAGCTGTTAATCTATTGCATGGACATTTTTCTGTTTGTACATTTTACTTTAGTGAGAAGTTAATGAGAAAGAGAAATAGAAGCAGCTCTATTTACTTAAATGTGAGCTGGTAATGTAGTCTTAAATAACTTTTAATACTTATCCTACTACAAATTTCAAAAGTCCATTATTTATCATAGTAATTAAAAGATTAAGCATTAGTAATATCTACCTGAAAAACTAAATGAAGCATAATGAAAATGTATTATATTAGAAACTAATCATTAAACTATTCATAGAAAGTTTCTAAGGATTATCTTCAGTTAATGATAAATGACTAATATATTTAATAATGATTATAGCAAGAGATAAATGTTTTCAAAGATTTGCAGGCATTGCACTTATTGCAAAGAGTTGATAATATTCTCATGATAAAATTCAAATACAAAATGATTTAAGGTTATGTCAGATAACCAAAATGTGACAGTTAAAACTAACCATAATTTTATTTATTTAAAAAGTACTTATTAGGACATATTCCTGAATATCAGTGAACATTGTATAAAGCCAATAAGCCAAAATAAATCTAAAAAAATTAATTGTGCAATTTGTTATGAATCTCTTTAAATAAAAATATTGCAACAGTTATAGTTTAAAATTTTCTTGAAAAAGAAACAGCAAATATAATCAACTTTTGAAAAATACTCAGAATTGTATAACATAATGACAAATTTTTTACACTCTTACCATGTGCCGCAATTTGTTATGCTCTGGCAACATCTTCCCTATAAATGTCACTACATCATTGAGAGTCCTACTCTTATTATTCCATTTTATAGAGAGGAAATTGAGAAATATTTTCAGATTGTTCTGTCCCTACCATCTATGCCCTCAAATGAGTGATTCTCAGAATGAATCGTATACCTGAATTTCATATGGAACTTCAAAACACACATGGGTCATTACCAAGACTCATTGAAATAACACTTAAGTAATGAGTTCTGTGTACCTGTTTGTTTGTTTTTTTTCCATAAAATCCTACAAATTCTGAATTTTCCTTGTGCTCACCTACACTCTTTGACACAAGCCCATGCAGGAATTTCCTGAAATATTTGTGTTTTTTCCCCCTTTTATTGGATGATATTGTTGTTTTGCTGTTGTTGCCTTGTTTATTTTCAGAATTTTTGCAGAATTCTTTTGAGAAACCTAGATCGCTGATTTTCACCTTGTGGCCCTATAATTCTTTCCTTACTTTTCACTTAACTGTCTTATTTACCTGTTCTTACTTTGTACTTGAAAGTCATGATGCCATGCTTTGGCTACCTCTGGTCTTCTGTTCTGACTGACAGCCAAGATGGATTGACTCACCAAATGACTGAATTGATTTACTGTTTTTGCTGTGGCTAACTATAATCAATTTTAATTTAAACTGTGATTTTGCCTTGGCTGTCCCCTGGACCCACTGGACCCACTGGCTATTATCACATCGATATTTGTGAATTGTCATCCCATCCTTAAGAAGAATATGTTTATATTCTTGATGATTCTATAAATCATTTCACTGACTTAGAAAGAGATAAAAATTGAGGCATCTTGGGGTCGCTAAGAAAATTTTATGTCTTTACTAGGATGTGGGTTGTAGAGTGTTCAATTTATTATATTTTCCTAAGTTATATTTGGGAAAAGTGTTTTTATTTTAATATCAGTATTTTTTTAATTTATTTTTTATTGGTGTTCAATTTACCAACATACAGAATAACACCCAGTGCTCATCCCGTCAAGTGCCCCCCTCAGTGCCCGTCACCCATTCACCCCCACCCCCCGCCCTCCTCCCCTTCCACCACCCCTAGTTCGTTTCCCAGAGTTAGGAGTCTTTATGTTCTGTCTCCCTTTCTGATATTTCCCACACATTTCTTCTCCCTTCCCTTCTATTCCCTTTCACTATTATTTATATTCCCCTAATGAATGAGACCATATAATGTTTGTCCTTCTCCAATTGACTTATTTCACTTAGCATAATACCCTCCAGTTCCATCCACGTTGAAGCAAATGGTGGGTATTTGTCATTTCTAATGGCTGAGTAATATGCCATTGTATACATAAACCACATCTTTTTTATCCATCTTTTTGTTCATCTTTCGATCGACACCGAGGCTCCTTCCCCTAATGAATGAGACCATATAATGTTTGTCCTTCTCCAATTGACTTATTTCACTCAGCATAATACCCTCCAGTTCCATCCACGTTGAAGCAAATGGTGGGTATTTGTCATTTCTAATGGCTGAGGAATATTCCATTGTATACATAAACCACATCTTCTTTATCCATTCATCTTTCGATTGACACAGAGGCTCCTTCCACAGTTTGGCTATTGTGGCCATTGCTGCTATAAACATTGGGGTGCAGGTGTCCCGACGTTTCATTGCATCTGTATCTTTGGGGTAAATCCCCAACAGTGCAATTGCTGGGTCTTTTAAATTGAAAGTTTTAACAATGAAAACAAAAGTAATAGACTAATTTCTATTAGATGAAGGGGGACAAAGACTGTGAGGGAGAGCTTTTTGGAAAGCTATTGTAAAAGTCTGTGTAAAAGAAATCAGTGTGGAAGATGATAGCAAGAGTAAAGATAATTAGAATTACCTGAATTCTGGATACAGGGTTAGTACAAACAGGAAGTGCCAATTAATAACACATGGGGTGTTAGAGAGTTGTCACTGCTATGACTTCAGGATTTGGGGCTTGAGCAATTAATTACTTATTTCTGTCACTGGGGAAAAAAAAAGCAGGAGAAAAGTGTTTTGTTATCATTTTGTTTTGTTTTAGGGCAGGAACATCAGGGGGTCAATTTGAGCCATTTAATTTTTGGGATGCTTAGTAACCCATGAGACCAAGCGCAGTCACTGAAGGAGTGAAACTGCAGACAGAAATAGAAGAAATAAAGAATTACAGGATGGAGCAACTCTGTATGTAGAGGTCAGAAAGAGAAATACCATCTATGAAGACTGAGTGAGATTAGAAAGTACAGTGAGTGACAAGGACAGAGTGGTGTGACTGGAGGCAAGTGAATTGATGTTTCAAGAAAAAGATCAACTGTGCCAAATGCTGCTGATAAATTAAGTGAGAGGAAGATTAAGAAATTAGCATTATAGTTGCCAGGCCCATGATAAATCAAAACAGTTTTTGTGGAGTTTAGAGTGATAACACTGTGTTTTTAAATGGACAGAATCCAGGAGAATGAATAATTAATAATGCAGAAGAGGCGGGAAGTTGCCGAAAACATTCTTTAGTAGGAAAAAGGGAACACGTTGTTACGCTGAAGAGAAAAGGGACCATTTCAATATTCCCTGATTGTTTTCCATAGTGAGAGTGAGGGCAAAATATGTGAACGCAGATCCAGGTAGCCTAATTGATCCATGTGATGGGTAGATTTCTTCAATAAAATAGGAGACATGATCATCAGTTTAAGGTAAGGTCAAGGAATACATGTGAGGTACTGAGGCTTTGAGAAGAAACAGAATGAAACCCCTTCTTGGAGCAAAGGATAGTTGAAGGGATTAGAGAAATACTGTAAGATTTCCATCTACATCAGGTAGTTCTTGGGCTGATCATCATTATTTGTCTGTTTTTCCCAGTGACTTCCCACTGTGGTGGAAAGCACTGTGCAACTAGAGCACAGTTAGAGCCCTGGACTCTGCTAAGGCTGCCATTCAGCAAAGGGAATAGAGTGAAAGGAGACACAAGAGAAATGTGAAACCAATAGGTGAGAGCATGATTATAATGAGCTGAGCATGGAATTTAACAGGAGAAAGCAGGAAATTGAGATTAAGCAAATAGTGAGGAATAGTAAAAAACAGTAGGATCAACATGTTTGTGCATATTGTTTCTGACCTTTATTTCAGATTTTACCATTTATTGACTTAATAACAATGTAAATAATAGACCTGATAAAACATTTCTGTATAAATAATATGTCTTCATATGGAATACTATAGTACTTTAGATTTAATTAACAAATAATGTTTATTTAGGATGATTTATTATGAACCAATAAAATTTAACATAAAATAAGAATAAACTCATAAAATAGGACATTTAAGAACTTCCAAAGAATAATATTCCAAGTTTAGATTTAAGGATTATGATATCTTGGCAGAAATCTATAGATATCAGCAGTATTAGACACATTGTCATGTAGACAGACAGCTTTGATTCTTTTGACAAATTATTATGGTTGGAACTCTTCCCAGACTCATTCAGCTTTGTGCGTGTCGATTCAATCTAAATTAGAGAGGTCTGGCCTTTAGTTACATAATTGCAATTGGGTATGAATTAATGCTCACTGTTTAAGGGAAAGACTTTTAAAAATATGTAGATTAAAGGGTAGCGTATTGCTAATGATCATTATTTATTCAACACCATTCATTACATTCTGGAAGAAATGAATAACGTTGCTGAAATGCATAGATTATCTTAGGCCTGTGCATAACCACATTGTCAGAAGTTTCTAGAACTTTATTCTGAAAGTCACAGAGTGAAAATAACTGTTAGATTCTTTTCTGGTTGGGGAAAGAGTGAGGGATAACTATTGTCCTACATTGAAGACCAACGAGGATTCCTTAATGCTTCATCCTTTACTTTGTCTTCTATCTTCTCTACACACATTCCATTTATTTTTTTTATTTTTTATTTATTATTATTTTTTTTTACATTCCAAACATTTAAAGGGTAAATGACAGCTTCCTAATCCTTAAGGAGAAAAAATGTAAATAAAAAATAAAACTTTAATATAATCCCATTTTAAACCATTAGATAAAATAATTATTAAGAATAAATGAAATCTCAATAAAGGGCAAGGCTACCTACTAAGTCATTGTCAATTTTAGATACTAAGTTTGTATAAAAATATAGTTTCATTTTAGCATATCAGATTTAGGACATAATTTGGAAAAAGAAAGATGTTTAACCCCCCTGTCAATGGGCAAAGAGACACCTTGGTGGTGGTGATGAAAAAAAAAAAAAAAAAGAAAGATGTTTAGAAACAAAGTATGTAATAAGCCCTATTCAAATATTTTGATTTAGTTCAGTTACCAGTGTTGGTTTCCAAAGGGTAATGTCTATTTGCATTATTTGTATTTTATAAGCATTTATTAATAATATATTTACTATGTGCAAAGTAATCTGGTGTCATATTTAGATATATTCCAGTACATTCCAGATTAATTTTTCTACTTTGAATGTATACTCATTGAAACTATATAAGCTAATTGACTTAAAAAATTAAAAAAAGACCAAAATAAATAAACAAATAAATAACCAAGCCTGAGAATATAGGTAGAAAACTATGTTGTCATTTGATACCTAATATGAATATTAATTTTCTTCTTCTATAGAAATATATAAAGAGAAAGAATGAGATCAGATTAGTTTCTGCCTTTGTTTTTTTTTATTTTTATTTATTTATGATGCTCACACAGAGAGAGAGAAGCAGAGACATAGGCAGAGGGAGAAGCAGGCTCCATGCACCGGGAGCCTGACGTGGGATTCGAGCCCGGGTCTCCAGGATCGCGCCCTGGGCCAAAGGCAGGCGCCAAACCGCTGCACCACCCAGGGATCCCTAGTTTCTGCCTTTGAAATATCTTATACTTTACTCTTTTCTGCTCTAAAATTCTGTTTGTGAAATTTAGACTCTTGTGCCTTTTTTCCTTTTAATAGAGGAGGTTGAGGTAATATTTTAATATTTTACAGCCCAATGACAGAAGTTTTTGGATGCATGCTTTGTAGATTTGTAAAACATAATCATGTTTGATTCCTCTAAATTTTATAGATTGAGCCAAAAACACATTATTTAGCATGTATGAATTTCAATATAGGAATAAAATTAACTGATATGTCAATTGAAATATATATGATTACTATATTATTAATTGATTTAATCATTAATATGGCAATTGTTATGTTAGGAGTGATAATCTTTTTTTGAAATGTAGTGTGTTATTCAAAGCTACATGCATATTGAGGCACCTGAGTGGCTATGTCGGTTAATGTTTAACTCTTTTTTCTTAAATAATAAATTTATTTTTTATTGGTGTTCAATTTGCCAACATACAGAATAACACCCAGTGCTCTTAATTTCAGCTCAAGTCCTAATCTCAGGGTAGTGGGATTGAGCTCCACATGGGGCTCCATGCTGGGTGTGGAGGCTACTTAAGATTATCTCTTTCCTTTCTCCCAGTTTGCATACACTCTAGCTCTCGCTCTCTCTCTCTCTCAGAAAAAGCAACATACATGTTTTAAAATACAATTACTGGGTAATATATAAATAGATCATTTTCCAGATTAAAATGAGTGCTTTATTGGATTCGGACTTTTGAATAGGACTCATTATTATGTTAATTATCTTAAACACTTTCATAGCGAATATTGGAAAGATAAAAATATTTCTGAAATGATAATTTCCCAATAATTGTTTCAGACAAATTCAAGCAAAAATTATTTCAATGAGATATAATTGTAATATGTAATTATATATAATACACATTACATAGTTGTAATTTCAACACGATTAGTAAAAGAAATAAACTGAATAGAGCTGAAGTCTCTCCCCAGCCCAGATTTGTGTTGTTTTGGCCAAGTTTCTGTTATAAAATAGACCATCAGTCAATTACCTGATACCATGATTTCTAAATGTTGCTTTTTTCCAACATCATGTAATATCAACATAAATTACCAGATTGCCCAGTTTTTTTTAACCTGCAAACTTTTCCATCTACTTACACTGTTGTTTATAATTGGCTATGTCTGCTTTTGTTTTATTTTCCTTCTTCTGTTAGAAATGTGAGAGTACTTGATCTACCTCTATTAGGTTCAGGTTCTTCCAACCTATTCTGATTAAACATGGTCAATAGGCTAGTATATTAATATGTGAATTGATTTATTTTGAAAGAACTTGAAAATAGAGTCATCTACATACATAGTTTAATAAGTGGTTACATGATCTAATAGCCTTAAGTGTGTCATACATAACTGTATAATGAATCGCAATCATTTAATTCAAAATATGAAAACTTAATCAGTGATTCAAAAGATCAGCTCAAAACACTTTAAAAATAATAGCACAGGGATCCCTGGGTGGCGCAGCGGTTTGGCGCCTGCCTTTGGCCCAGGGCGCGATCCTGGAGACCCCGGATCGAATCCCACGTCGGGCTGCCGGTGCATGGAGCCCGCTTCTCCCTCTGCCTGTGTCTCTGCCTCTCTCTCTCTCTCTCTGTGACTATCATAAATAAATAAAAAAAATAAAAAAAAATAAAAATAATAGCACAAAAATAAAATCATCAAAAATACTGGTATCAAAGATTCTAGAAAGTCATATAATGCTTACTTATAATTTTAAGAAAAATTAAACATGCATAAATAATTATGTACTTTATCAGTACACACAAACACACCCAAAGTATCACTAATTAATACACTTGGTAATCTGGGTCACAACTGTGTGGATTAGTAGTATTAGAGCCAATTGAAATACAACCAATTTTGCTTATTTGTGTGCCCATACAAAGGAGTAAAATAGAACAAACTTTGTTGAGATGTCTGAATCATTTATCAGAAATGAACTATCATTTTATTTTTACTTTTTTTTTTAAACTTATTTATGATAGTCACACACACAGAGAGAGAGAGAGAGAGGCAGAGACATAGGCAGAGGGAGAAGCAGGCTCTATGCACCAGGAGCCCGATGTGGGATTCGATCCCGGGTCTTCAGGATCGCGCCCTGGGCCAAAGGCAGGCGCCAAACCGCTGCGCCACCCAGGAATCCCTGAACTATCATTTTAAACAGAGTAAAATTATTAGGGTACTCTTACCTTAAAATCAAAAGTATGCAAGCAGCCTGGATGAGCATGAGGTAAATAGAAAAATCAATAATGGAAGATTGTAAAATGTCATCCTAGGTTCTGAGGGGATTTTTCTTTTATTTATTCAAGCAGTATTTATTGAGCATCTACTAGGCAGTACACTGGAGTTTCACTGGTGAGCAACATGAGGCATATAAATAAATAAACAATATAATGAGATAATTAATGAAAAAGTGTGATTTGCAGACATATAGGAAAGCAGTTAGAATCAGCACCTTTTATTAAAAGACACAGAGGAGGTTGGGGTTCAAGAAGTGCATTGTCATGAGCACTGGGTGATGTATGGAATTGTTGAATTGCTTTATTGTACACCCGAAACTAATATAATACCATATGTTAACTAAACTAGAATTAAAATGAAAAATTAAAAAATTAAGTATAAAAAAACCCACTGAGGCCATTTGTAACAAATGCATTAGGTACTCTGCTTATAGCACTTGGAGATAACCCATTTGTGGGGTTGTCTGACTTGGAACAGTATCTGAATCATTCTGGCTCTGCCTTTGCCTTTTACTTTTAAGGACCCTTCCTATTCCATTGTCCCAAATGGATAATTCAAGACAATTGTCTTTATCATTATGTCAACTAATTAGTGAACTTATTTCCATCTTCAATCTTAATTTTCCTTTTCCATGTAAGGTGAAATTTTCATGGTTTCCAGAGATTAGGACATGGTGAAATATTCATAGTTTCCAGGGATTAGGACATGAATTTTTGTGAGGAGGGGAGTAGCATTATTCTGCCTATAACACTAAATGATCTCTGGAATCATTTCCATCAGAAGTTTGGTTGAAGATATAACTTAATATGTGGTATTTACAAGTCAATGTTCTCTAAATACTCGTTTTCACTCTTAATTTGATGAGGAAATGTCAAATTGCAAAACACTCTGACTTAAATGAAGCCTTCTGCTCAGTTTTAAGTACACAACATTCCAGAGTATATGGAATAAATACTGTCAAAATTTTCAGAAGAGTCATGTTTTGAAATTTGTATAAATCATAAAACAAAACTCTGATTAATATTTATATTTAGATATGTACCTACCAGTCTCAATACCATGGTTTTTACTTGATTTGTCCATTTTCCATTTCCAACTTCCCTGAACAACATCACTGGACAAGGTCTACACATATACACATGTGCATATGTATTTTTTGTGTGTGCATATGTATTTTTAAAAGGTACTTTCTCATCTAGTTTAACCTTAATGTTATGTATTTGGATAAGAGCAGATCAATATTATAATTTCATCTTGATTTTTAAAAAGGTAAATTAGATAAAACTTTATTCAACTTCTGCAAATGCAGACTTCATAATATTACTTGAAGATTTATATTTTTCCATACAAACTAAATGATTAATAAAAAATTATGTGAATGTATTGTCAAATACACTTTGGATAGTTTTCTCTTTCCTTTCCCTAATTTATAATGCAACAGTTATAAAAGCTTACCCCTACCTTGGGGAAAAATCGGTTGAAATTTCCTAACCTCAGTTCTTATGAAGCTCTTTGCCACAGGCTTCAGGCAAGAGAAATGTTTATCACAAAGTAAAACATCTCCTGAGTCAGCCTGTTCAGGGAGATTTGCTGCCACTTTTATTGAATTCCTGAGGATTTTATTCCTTGAGCTATTACTCTCGAATGTATGAGCAAGGAAAGGCCAAAGACCTGTAACACTTTAATATGTCTCTCCATGTAAATGTTTACGAAAACTAAGAACAAAGCCGTAAGTCAAAGCACCACTGCCTGGTGGCTTTTTATCTTTTCTTTCCCCTCCATATTGCCTGGGGACTAAGGAAGAGTTGAGTTCAAGTCCTGTTTTTGACACCTTTTCTTTCTTTCTTTCTTTTTTTTTTTTTTACTTCATGGTAGTAACAATGTTTCTAAGGACATTTCTTATAGTCAAAGAGGTAATGTTACTCACCTGAAAGTGTTGGCGCTGGGTAAAATGAGATTATTTATCCAAACAATTTATTAGAGTGCCTGACCCCCTCTGTAAGTTTTCAATGAATTATGTTCATCAACATCCTTCCAAATGGCTATTTTCTGTTCAATTACTTTTCTATTGAATTCTTCTATTTTGACCGTGGACTTCTCTGAACTTTATTAATCAAAAGCAGGACACTTCGTAAGGTGTTTATCATCCTTTCACAGTCTAACTTTAAAATGAAAAAAAATATTATTTGAGAAAGTACTAGGGCAAAGAAAATAATTTAATTTCCAGAGGGTTTTTTTTTTTTTTTTTTTTTTTATCACCTTGTGGTCTGTTTGGACAAAAGCTTTGTCTTAGTCACACTGAAAATTCTTTGCATTAAAGTACTACAGATAATTAACATAGCACTAACCTGTCAAACTAGGTGAGAAAATTTGATTTAGGTAAATTGAATATTATTACTGGAATACCAAATAATTTATTAAGAAACAAGCAAATATGTAGACTAAGTCAATTTAGTCTCATTTACACACTAAAGCCAACTCTTCCTGCAAACCATTCTGTAGCTAAAAAAAGCCAGAGATCTTTAAATGAATGTGTCCACTATATACGATTCATATCAGTGGAAAGGAAGGAGGGATGTTTCAGGGAGTAGATTTTCAATTATCAAATCAACTTCAGGCCCGGACCAAAAGAGCAACACTCTTATGTGACATGTTGTAACATGAGGTCTCTAATAATGAAGTGGTCAGGACCTCATTTTTATATTCCAACGAGATAGCTCACAGAATAACATGCTACTTCCCTAATTATGATAAACAATAATTACAGGATCAGATTATTAAAGCATCGTGGTAAGAAAAAAAAACTTGAACTGGGCTAGAAAGGAAGGTGAGAAGGTCTCTGAGAAGAGCTTCATTTTATTTTCAACTTTATTAGACATTTGCCACGAGTGAAAAGTTAAAGGTGTTTTTATTTTTTCTTATCTCACAATATACCACGCAGGTTAACAAAAGAAGTGATACAAGCACAATTACATATCTCACCATCTATCCTAATGCTATGACACAGAAGCAGGTGGGTGAGAATGTGGCAGCCTTAATTTTTATTATAATTGTTCTATATTATTGCTTCCAACATAGTGATGACTGCAAATGCCATTTAATATAATTCAGCATTATTCCCAAATTTGTGCACCTGTCTCAAAAAAAGAGAAGAGCTACAGGTAGAATTTATTAATACCATAGGAAAAGCAATCATTTGTTTCTTTTCATTCAAAGGTGCTTTTTGTCACAATATATTAATGAAACTTGAAGATTTGGAAAAAGACCAATAATATATTTTTAATTCATTGAAAATTTATTGAGAAATTACTTTGTTTCACTTGTACTCGGGGACTAAGTTGACCAACTGACAGTATGTTCTCCAATCCAAACTACCATAAAATCAAATACTAACGGCGACTTAGGCCAATGTAAGTTTTAGTTTTCCTGAGTGTTAAAAATTCATTTACTATACACTTTTTAAGTAATATGATAGGAGAAACAGAGTGCCATGTTTGAAAATACTATTTTTTATTCTGTTCTTACATTTTTGTCAACAATTTCATTATTTTTTTGCCATAGCATTGGTTTGGCACATGAGGTACCCAAAATGGCCAATTTATTGGCTCCCTGTTTAAAATATCTCACTCCTGGCATTCCAAATCCACTGAGGCCAAAAGCACAAAGACAATAATCAAATTCTTCTGGCAGGTATTGTGTGTATTGATGAGAGGGGCCACATATAAGTACATTACTTGATTCTTGGATGTGTGCACACACTATTGTTTTAAGATATCCTGATACTGCAGCCAGTGGAGACCCCAGCCCTCAGAATGTTGTCTCCAAAGTAGGGAAGTAAGTCAGTCTTCATCAGGCCATTTAATCTTTCTATTAGGCCGGCTGCTTCTGGGTGATGGGGCTCCTTATAGAACCAGATTCCATTTACACTAATCTGTTTTCACACCTCCTCAAAATAAATATGACACTGTATGGATTATGACAGCAGTAGATACGGCACTAAGTTCACAGTGAGGATGCTGGTGGGTTTACAAGCAGGGAAGACAAATCCATGACCCAAAATGTGACTTTATAAATGAGCACAAAGTACTACTCTATGACAGAAGGAATTCAATATAATCAACCTGCCAGCTAGCGATTTGAGGATACTGTTGTGTATGTTGGTAAATCCGCTTTCTGAGGTGGGAAAAGATCTGAGATTTGTAGTTTTTGCTAATTTCCATCGTGTATATATTCTGGCCACTGATGATTTCACACTACCAACAACATGATTTTTGAATAATAAAACCTAGAAAAAATGTGCACAATTGACTTTTGAGATCTGGTAGGAGCTTCAGAACACCTAGTTTGATTGTTCATGTTGTGACAGTAGCCATATCAACCATAGTAAGGAAAAACCTATTTTCTTCTTTTTTTTCTTTCTTTCTTTCTTTTTTTTTTTTTTCCTGCGGAGAAGGACATCCCTGTATTCCTCAAAAACATAAGCACCAATCCCCGAATCCACTTTGAGGACCACTTTCCTGAAGCCTTCAAGAGTTATTCAGGAAGGTAAATAATGATTGAGCAGGAAAATAGGAGGTTTCTGGCACATATAGAAACCCTAAATAGGTACATCTATTAGTGAGTGGTTGATTTAGGATCAGAATCAAAATGACATGACTTTAAGACCCTTCATCTAAATTATGCTTCATTTATTTTATCTTGGCTTTCTAAAAAATTAGTAAATTCACAATCCTTGAGGTATATATGAATATATACATGTGTCTATGTGTATATATGTGTATATATGTGATATAGCTTATTTGGAAGAGTGTAACATTGCACATTTTAATACATTCTACTTCACAGAGACATCTATGCTATACAAAGCATACTGTTTCCATATTCTCAAAATATTTTGTTTGCTGTGTTGGGTATCCTGAATGCCAGATGGATAGGAACAAATGTATGGCATTATAGATTATTCTGATATTGCCTATTTGGAAACATGAAAAACAAATATAGTGTGGGTTGGTAGAAAGGTTGAAGTTGGGTGAGATAAATTGGGAAATTGAAATAGTATTGATATTTCTGGGTCACAAGAAAAATGATATACCCATCAGTTTAAACTAGTGAGTTGGAAACTCTAAAACTGCTCAAATTATCTTGAACTGGTAAAAATGACATGATATATCTGCTAGTAAAGTTTTAGTCTTGACAGATACATTTACCTAGATAAATATGACACCTTTCGTTTACTTTAGGCTCTGCACAAAATTATGGAATGCCTGTACTACATTATTATTCATCACAACCTCTAAGGTTAAAAAGGATACTCAAACACCAGAATCCAATGAATAGGTTAAGAGATTTTTATTCCATATTAAAAGCAAATCTCAAAAAAAAAAAGTAACCAACTTCCATTCTGCTCTCTCTTTGCATTGAGGAATTTTAATTATGTGATCTGTCTCAAATTGTAGGCAAAAATTGCTTGCTCACTTTAGGGACAATTGACAGAGCAAGGGTGCCTTCAGCCAACAGTTGAATTCTATAGGGAACTGAAAAGATGGAGTGACTGAAGCTGCTAATTAGTTTCCTGAGGGCAGAGGGTAGAACTTGTGGTTGATAACAAAAGCTTTTCCAGATCTTAATTCCATCAGATGAGATCTTGCCAAGGCAAATATTATTGGACCTAAAAAGATAGTACAGACATTTCATGCAGTATTAGAGGTACAGATATGCAGTAGGAAAGGATCGAAAATTATTGAAATAATAACAGTACTTACATGTATTATTAATCTTTCCTCAGTTTAAGCATTATGAATCTGAAAGTAGTCTTGAAGTTCTTCATTTAACATAAATAACATAATTAACATTTATTGTCATCTGAATGTTAGAGAAAAAACTGGCAACCGTTTGGGGTATTATTTGTGGGTTGAATACTTATTCATAAGTTTAAGCTTTCCCTTGACATATGGTAAAATACACAGTTATCATTTTAAAATAAGAAAACGCAGTTATTTCAAGTTAAAAGGAAAAGGATAAAAAAAAAAAAAACCTGAAAAATATTGATTGCTTTTGACTACGTGATTTCTTGATTAGTTTGAATGTAATATGTCATTGTAGTACATGTGGTAATTTCAAATGCGAGTCAGTTTTACAGCAGGAATAACATTAACTCAACTAACATTAATTTCACTGAAAAAATGAAAATATAGGAACAAGCATTGTGATGACTAAAATGTAAACAAATGTTCCTTCAAAAACATTAGATCATGTTTTTTTCAAATGAGAAGAAACAATTTTATGCTAAAATTTTAAAAAGCAGTAGGGATGAATTGCATATTTCACATATATAATATGAAGAACGAGAAATATTTTTTACAATGTTCACATTTTGCTTTGAATTGAAGCCTGGGGTATAAGTGGCATGATCATATGAACCATGAAATGTTTAGAAATGAATATCTATCTGTGTATGTATGTTTGTTTATGTCTATATGTTTACTTTTGTTATTATTTCAGTATAAATGCAGAGCAAAAATGTTTGCCCAAGGCAGAGTACACATATTCCAATTTGATTTTCAAGAGTAAATAATTTGTTTAAAAATATATGATACTGTTTCTAATAGTATAAGCTGTTTAGGAAATGAGAATTAAAGGAAACAAACCATTATAACAATGAGTTTTCATGATAGCTATGCTAATAAATTATTCTTTTATTTGTATTATGTGTTCCAATTGCTTTTTACTTCCATGTCCTCTTCGTTCATTGACATTCTTCTGCATTAAGGAAGAAATTGAACTAAAAGGCTCAACAAATATTTATTGCACTTGCTTCCAGTCATCTACCTAATGTCTTTCCTCTTCTCTCCTATAATTGCTATGCCCAAAAATCTGCTTTAAACCTTCTGATGGAGTATCCCAATAGGTTAAGATTTCCTTCTTGATAAATGTTGAGCTATTTCAACAAGCATCACACTTTATAAAGAGGTAAAGTGAACCTGTCCTCTGTCCAGTTATATTCAATGTCCTAGCTGTTCCCAAGTGATTATATTATTTTCTGTGTTTCTTTTAACATTTTGCTAATAGATACTTTGACATTTTTCTTACCCCTTTATGACTGTACAATCTTCAAGTCCTCCTGTCACTCTAAGGTTTGCATTAATTCAGGCTCAAGCTTTTTCCTCCTGTCAACATCATGAATATACACTATGAAATTGAGCATTTATTCATATACTTTCATATAGTTCTTTGTCTCCATGCATTTATTGTTACTAGTTTAAAGCATCAACCATCTCCTGCTTCTAATGGAATCACTTCATTTTTTTAAGATTTTACTTATTTATTAATGAGACACACACACACACACACAGAGAGAGAGAGAGAGAGAGAAGAGGAGAGAGAGAGAGAGAGAGAGAGAGGCAGAGACACAGGCAGAGGGAGAAGCAAGCTCCATTTAGGGAGCCCGATGTGGGACTCAATCTCAGGACTTCAGGACCATGCTATGGGCTGAAGGCAAGCACGAAAACGCTGAGTCATCCAGGGATCTCTAATGGAATCACTTCAATGTTCAGTTGCCACTCTAACCAGTAAAAGAATCCCATAGCTAACTAAACATGTAGATTAGATATAACATCTGAATTCAAGAAACTTATGCTTAAAAAAGGATCACTCAAAACATTTCTCCATATTACTAGAAAGTAGATAAATGAGCATATAGAAGGAATGCAATAAACCAGCAATGATTTTTTTTCAGAATTTAAGCAAATGAGTATCAAATTCTAATATAAAATAACATTATAAAAGCATAATGATATATGGGTAAGTATTTTGGTTCTTGAATTAGAGATGGATGTAGTCCTAAAAAATAGCATGCATTTTTTCCCTTTATTTCTGAAATATATTTCTGAAACCTTTGGATAGAAATCTGACTTGGTTTATAATGTCATCTGTGTAAGAGGGTGTTACAAAGGATTTATGATAGGATTTGAGTTTTGGTTGGGTGATTTTGGAGACTGTCCAAGGAAGCAGGGGTTGGCATTGTATAGGGTGCTGGTAGGATACAGACACAATTCCAACAAATCTTACCTCTGGGAAGGCACATTAGAGTAAAGCTAAACTGTAATTTGTAAAGATGCATCATTTAATCATCCCTACTGTCCCTGAGAGGGGAGGTTTGATATTTTGTGTCTTGGAAAATATTTACAACTTATGTTTGTTCTATAATCACTTATGTGATTACAGAATGCTGTGGGTTTTGTCGTGGTCTATCGTGGTCACAGAATGATCTTTTCTGATATTGATGTTTTGTGAATTATTTTCAAGAGGAGAACAATAGAGCCTAGCTGAAGTAGCAGGCCAGCTCCTGAATGTCAGGTACAGCCTTGCTCCTTCTCAATAATATAGTTTAAAAGGAGTAAATTTATTTTTATTTTTATTGCAAGAAATATTGTGATTAATTCTACAGACAAAACACCAGGATGCTCAGAAATAAATCAGGCTTTATCTGAAAGATACAGATAGAAGAGGATTTTGGATATGGCAACCAGAGGCACTTATTTTAAAAAACCCACATTTCGCAAATAATTGTTTATTTGAATGCTGGTACGGTAATTTTCTTTTGCTTTTGTTTAGCACCAGATAAATATTATGATTAATTATGATTCTCATGTTCTCATGGCATAATTCTATTTTCATAAAGTATTCTCCTTATAGCTCCTTAGATGAACTCATTCAAGATGTGGAAACAACCAGTAATTGATTTAACAGCTTGGATTCAGCACTTTTGCTTTAGTGGTATCATATAAATTCCTTCCTAAAGACATGTTATAGTTATGGTGTTTGAAATTAAATCTGGTATTGTATTTGTGTAGCGTGAGTTATTTATTATTGTACCATTTGGAATGAAAAAATTAAGGCAGATGGGGCACTTGGATGGTTCAGTGGTTGAGCATCTGCCTTTGGCTCAGGGCATAATCCCGGGGTTCTGGGATCAAGTCCTGCATCAGGCTCCCCATGGGGAAACTGCTTTCTCCCTCTGCCTATGTCGCTGCCTCTCTCTCTCTGTCTCATGAATAAATAAATAAAAGTCTTAAGAAAAAGAGTTTCAGTTATTAAAAGAAAAATATCACTAATTTTTAAGGACAACTAGTTAAATTAACACAATAGAAAAATAAATCTGTGAACCAGAAATATTTTCTTGTCTTTAATTTATATATTTATATAAATATATAAATATATAAATAAATAAAAATCATATATATATACAGAAGAAAAATCATATATATATATATATATATATATATATATATATATATATATACACACACACACACACAGAAGCAGCATAAAGAAGAGGCTTATTTAAATTTTACCTATAAAAATTCCTTTGAAAGGGTGTATATAATTTTACAAATTGATGTTGTTCACTACTTATTAAGTGTCTTGTATTTGAATTTTTGGATCATGATTTCCTAGACACCATGATTTGAGGATGAATATTTCCACACATTTTTCAGTGTATATGCACTTGTATTTTGCCAGACCCTTATGCAATGCCTTATACACTGTTTCTTCAAAGGGTTGATTTTTTTAAATTAATTCTACATTGTTTTAAAATTAATGAATCTTAGATGGAAAATAAAATCATTTTAACTTTTAAAAATTCTGGAATTGGGGATCCCTGGGTGGCGCAGTGGTTTAGTGCCTGCCTTTGGCCCAGGGCGCGATCCTGGAGACCCAGAATGGAATCCCATGTCAGGCTCCCGGTGCATGGAGCCTGCTTCTCCCTCTGCCTATGTCTCTGCCCCTCTCTCTCTCTCTCTCTCTCTCTCTCTCTCTCTCTGTGTGACTATCATAAATAAATAAAAAAAAAAATTATAGGGATCCCTGGGTGGCGCAGCGGTTTGGTGCCTGTCTTTGGCCCAGGGCGCGATCCTGGAGACCCGGGATCGGGTCCCACATCGGGCTCCTGGTGCATGGAGCCTGCTTCTCCCTCTGCCTGTGTCTCTGCCTCTCTCTCTCTCTCTGTGTGACTATCATAAATAAATTAAAAAAAAAATTAAAAAAAAATTATAAAAAAATAAAAACATAAAAAAATAAAAATTCCAGAATTGCAATCATTTGTAAATTTGCTAATTTCCAAAATTATCATCAATAATATATCTATACTTTAAAACTTTCCAATATTTTTTGCCAACATTTTATTTAATATTTTACACATGTGATCTGCCCAGAAAATTCTAATATAGCACAATTTTAATTTCTTTAAGTTGTATTGTGATTTTGTTTACTTGTTCACTTTTTATTGTTGTGTTGGACAGTTACAATATGCCATTTCTCTTTGTTAATGTTTTGTTATTTCTTTTTGGTGATAAGATTTTTTATTCTCTGACCTCTTAACATTTTTGCTAAAGGTATTAGAGAAAAAGTAAAAGTATATCTCATGTTTCTGCCTAATCTGTATAAATTTAGAAGAATTGGCTCTAGCAAACATTCTATGCTCAACATGGGCTTGAACTCATGACCCCAAGATTAAGAGTCAAATGCTCTTCCAACTGAGTCAGCCAGGCATCCCTCTAGCAAATGTTCAAAATCTTTGGGTCCAGCAGAAGATGTAGGCTATTTGAAAGAAAGATTTGTCTTTAAATTTCCAACATTTACTATAAGATTTACCTTATAGCAAGTGTTGTCCAACTAATTTACTTATAATCCCTGAATAAAACACATAATTGATAATTTTCATAATTACTTCTGTTAATAATTTAATAGCTATATATGATACACATATAATTTAAACATGTTATTAGACTTCAAGATAATGGAGAATTTTATATTTGATTTAAAAACAATCTGTCTGATTGGTAGAGGAGAAGGGAGTAGGGAGATGGGCAAAATGGGTGAAGGGCAGTGGGAAATAAAGACTTCCAGTTATGGAATGAATAGATCATAGGAATAAAAGATAAATCATAGAATATATAGTCAATGGTGTTTCAACAGCATTGTGCAGTGACAGATGGTAGCTACACTTGTGGTGAGCATAGCATAACATATAAATTTGTCAAAACACTTTGTTGTATACCTGAAACTAATGTAATATTGTATGTCAACTAAACTTCAATAAAAAATAAATTTAAACATCTGTCACTGAATTTAATTACATTTAATTAATATGAATTTACATTTGAACAAATCATGCAATATCTAGTATAAATTAATGTGTCACCCATTCTAATCAAACTCTAATAAAAAATAGGTATTTAAACACTGAGCACTTATATGCAAAAAGTAGATACAGATAGATGAAAAGGAGTTACTTTTTTGTTTCTTCTCTTATTCCATTTCCAATCTAATCTCTAATTCAGTAAAGGCCACCATTATCCCTGTAGTTATTGATCAGTAACCCAAGAAACATGTTTGATTTTTTCCCTATCCACATCTAAATAAATTAAACCCTAGCATTATATATGCAAACTATATTTCATATCCACCTCCTTCTCAACACACCACAGTCATTTAATCCAAACCACTGTTTACATCCACCTGGTCTATTACCATCTATCCCAACTTTTTCACTGTCTTCTTATCCGGTTCTCCTCCCTGAAAAACATGAATGGTCTACTAATATGTGAACTAGATGATATAAATTTTCACCTTAAAATCCTTCAATATACTTCCATTGAACTCATAGTAAAATTCAAGTCCCTTACCACAATCAACAGAAGCCATCATGATCCACCCTTTGGTATTTCTAAAACTTCATTTTAGTGGTGCCTGGGTGGTTCAGTTCGTTGAGCAGACAACTCTTTTTTTTTTTTTTTTAAGATTTTATTTATTTATTCATCATAGACACACAGAGAGAAAGGCAGAGACACAAAGAAACAAGCAGGCTTCATGCAGGGAGCACGATGTGGGACTTGATCCAAGGATCCCAGGATCGTGCCCTGGGCTGAAGTCATTCGCTTAATCGCTGAGTCACCCAGATGTCCCCAGCATCCAACTCTTGATCTCAGCTCAGGCCTGGATCTCAGGTGGACCCTTTAAAAAGATAAAAAATAAAATTAAAAAAATAAATGAGACCTCATTTTACTTAATCCTCACTCTTTACTACTGTCCAGCCACATACTGTTCCATTAGTTTCTTGAATAAACCAATTTAAACTGAAATTTTTATTGAAGTGAAAGTAGGTTCAAATTCAGTCTAACAAATAATTCACAGAGACCCATGGACTCTTTACAAAGACTACAAATGTCCCAATGATAACATCCTGAGAAATTATAGCATAATGTTACAACCACGATATTGACATTGATACAATCTATTATTATATGTTGCATTTAGTTCTATAATATATATTTTTATCATACAATTTGTGCAAATTTGTGCAATTTTATAGCTTTATTCAATAATCACAGAAAAGATACAGACTAGTTTCATTACCACAAACATACCATATGTTACCCTTTTATAATCAAGGCTATCTCCCACCCACTAGGCCATCTGCCCCATATTTATCCATTGTCAAGCACTAATTTGTCCTTCATTTCTAAAATCTTTTCCTTTTCAAAATGTATGTAAGTAGAATCATATAGTAAGTAACACTTTGGGATCACCTTTTTTCATTAAACATTCATCTTGGAGATTCATCAAGTTGCTGTATGGATCAAAGTTTGCTCCTTTTTTATTGATGATTCCAGGTTGGAGTTTAGGGAAAAAATGCTATGAATGTTACTGTACAGATTTTAGTGTGAATATACATTTTCATTTCACTTAGGTAAATTTCCAAGACTGTAATTGCTGGCTTATATGGGAATCATGTATACAGCTTTATAAGAAACT
Source organism: Vulpes vulpes (assembly GCF_048418805.1). Classification (NCBI taxonomy): domain Eukaryota; kingdom Metazoa; phylum Chordata; class Mammalia; order Carnivora; family Canidae; genus Vulpes; species Vulpes vulpes. Next base: position 100,697,639 of record NC_132784.1, on the reverse strand, counting down.
ACCAGACTGTTTTCCAGAGGAGCTGTAGCATTTTACATTCTCATCAGCAATGAATGAGTGATCCAGTTTCATTGTAGCCTTGCTAGCATTTGGTGTTGATACTATTTTGTACTTTTAGTCATTCTGATAGGTTTTTTTTTGTGCATTTTCTTATTGTGATATACTTTACATTTTCCTTTTGGCTAATAATATGTTAACATGTTTTTGTGATGAGCTGTATATATCTCTTCATCGAAACTGAATTGTTTGCTCTTGTTTGTAGAACTCTGGGAGCCCTTTTTGAATTTTAAACACAAGTCATTTCTTGTACATATAGCCTGTGAATATTTTCTCCCATTGTCTTGTATTCTATAGAATACTGTTTAAAAACCAATGTTCTTGATGTTTTAACTCAAAAGATTGCTTGATTGTAGTAGAAATAATTGTGTTTAAAATGTTTAATAGTTTTGTATATATATATATCTCAGTTTTAAACCTTATAGTTTTGTGTGGATATATCACAAAACCATAAGGTTTATATATACGCACTTATATACATAGGTACATATATGCATACATATATACACATGCACTGTGGTTTTAAACCTTTACCTGTGTGTGTGTGTGTGTGTGTATATATATATATATATATATATTATATTATATTATATTATATTATATTATATATGTGTGTGTGTGTGTTTTAAATCTTTACCTACTCAAAGTGGCACTGGGAAGTGGATTGTAGGTATGATTGAAGAGCAAAGAAAATTGACTAAACAGAGATTGAGTAATGAGGTTTTTAGGGAAGAAGTATTAAATATATTGAAAGCAAAAATAGAGATGTATTAGCAAATATACAACTTCTTTTACTGATTGGCTAAGTAAATTTGTCATTTAGTTACTGCAATTATCCTAAGAAAAATGCTATTGCTTTCTTAGAATGCTAGGAAAGATCTTTCTTCAAAATTTTCACTGCAACGATCATTTTGAAAATTGCTCAAGTGGATTAATTGTGAGCTTTGTAAGTTTTGGGGAGTGCAGCCAAGATCTTGAATGTCCAAAATGTCAATGTGCCAGCTTTAGTGTCAGCCATCTAGAGGCAGATAAATAACATAGATGATACTTTAGGCATTCTTTATTTCTTCTAAAGAGCTGAATGTATGGTTTTCTTTCCTTAAACACTGAAGTGAAGGACCTGACGTCATTTTTACCTACCGACAAGACTGAACACAGCCTGCTTCACTCCCTGGTCCTTGTTTGTCTTTTGAAATTGTGTTGTGTCCTTTTGGGAGTTTAGTCCTTGAGAAAGAGTTACCCACCTCCCTCCTTCAATGTTTTGCCTGTTAGTGGTCTCTCCTTTCCACATGCTGTCTTCCTTAACTACACTTTCTGTGTAGTCTCATACCAATCTCATGTTTTAATCTTATCTATCAATATGTGAATTATTAGCATGTTTACATTTCAAATCCCGAATTCACCCTTAAACTACATTTTTATATTACTTGCTTGATATTTCTCTTTGTATTTCTAATAAGCAATCCAAACTTAACACACCAAAAATATAAACCTCTAAACTTTTTCTTTCTCAGAATCTCTTTTTTTTTTTGTTCTGATAAGACCATGTTTTAATTGCCTATGACATGGATACAGCACATAATGGCTCAAAATGTAAGATTAAATGTAAGATCTTATATCATTAAATGGTGCCACTTTCCTCCAGATCGTCAAGTCTCAGTCCTATGATTATTTTTTGACTCACTCATTCTTTTATTCAACAAATAAATACTATTGGGGATTTAGTTTTTGTCACATTTTTTCTCCATCTGTCTCCAGGCACCATATCCAAATAAGCCTTCAAAATATATTCCAAATATATACAAATTTCCCATTGTCTTTACCATTGCAGTGGACAAAGCTGCAATAACTGCTCACCAGGACTGATGCATATAGCATTCTGACCACCATTCTTACTTTCCGAGAGTCTATTCTCAATATCCAGCATGAGCTTTTACAACCCTACATTAGATCCAATTATTTTCTTGTCTCTGACCATATGATTTTAGCAATAAAAATATTTTCTTATTTTATCAGTGTTTAAATTTACCAATTAAATAGAGTGGAATTAACATGCTAGTCTTTCACTCTAAGCTACAAAGCTCTATATAATCTGTCCCTGTGTCTTTCTCTCAACTTCATCATAGATTTTTATCTGAATTGCTCACTCTGCTTTTACAACATCAAGCTTGATTTCCACAAACAATCCCAAATTGCTTCAGACCTGAAACTAAAATGCTTCTTCCAAGTTTTAAAAAGTTATATACTTCTGGTCATTCAGGTCATGGCCTTAGTGTGTGCCTCCCTGGACAGGCATGAATAAAAATCCAGATATCTGACCCATGTTTACTAACAAGTTAGAGTGAGACTCACTTTTCATTTATATCTTAAATCACCATGGAATCAGATGCACTGAGTTCAAAGCTGCCTAATATTTTTTAATGCTTATTTACAATTATGTTACTGGAATAAGTGAGACCTTTATAGCAGCAGTATTTTTAAAAAGCTAACAATTACTCAACACCTACTATGTAGCAGTACTGTCCTAGTTATTTTACAATGATTACCTCAGTTAATTTCTATGAGATGAAAATTGTGAGAGAAGAAGGTTTTTGTTTGTTTTAATCTATTTTACAAAGGAAGACTAATGTTCAGATTGATTAATTAGCTTGAATAAAGTTCTTCAGGGAATAAAATGTGAAGTTGCATTTGACCAAAACAGCTATTGTTCATAATCATTAATCTTTCTTGAATATAGCCAGATGAATTTTCAAGATTCAATCAAACTTTAATATTATTCTATTGAAGCCATTGATTTTAATGATACTCTTACTTCTTAGATAATATTAATGCTCATTGTAGAGCATTAATGCTCATTATATTTCCAAAATTGAACATTAAGGGAGCTTGCAATGAGAATTTTCTTTACTTTTCTTTTTCTGAAATGGAGATAACCTCTAAGAATAAGTCTTCAGTTCTTAATTCTCCATTTGTCCACACAAATTTTATCTCTACACTAAACAATATCAAGCTTCTCTATCTACTCAATTTTTTCCAACTGACCTTTTTGTAACAAATGCAAATTAAGCAAAGCCAAAACAAGCTATCACTTTTATCTCAAACTACTATTTCTAATATTCCTTTGTTAGGGAATAGTATCTATCGTACATCTAGTTATGCCAGTAGAGACTTTAACTCTTCAGATAGACTTGTCAATATCATGTGCATACATTATTTGAACTTTGAACTTATTGTTAATTTCTTTCTATCATTTCTTTTTTAGATAATTGATCACTTTCTTTTTTAATACAATTCTATATCTGGAATGCGTCTCAAGTTTTTCTTTCTTTCCTGTCCATAAATGGTTTATTGCCTAAATTTCAACCATTCAAACTATCATAATTTGTATACCAGCATTCTTCCTGTGTAATTATGTACTCATCTAATTTTTATTAAAATATTTAGAATGCAAATGTTTTGTAATATAATCAATGGAAATCTATTTCAATTGCCATAGAAAAGACTGTGAAAGCTTTGCTACTTTTAAGAGAGTCTTTCCCATTTATCTTTCATTCCTCCCCAATCTCTCTCCATTTATTTCTTTTCCGGGGTAGGGGGTGGATTTATGAGTCTACTTTGAGGAACACAGTAGAAGTAGTTTGGTCTCTTTCTTCTTCTCTTCTGAGCAGAGAAAATATATTGTTGCTTTGCTATCTCTATGTCATATGATTTACAAGAACATAATCTTTTTTTAAGATTTTATTTATTTATTCATGAAAGACACAGAGAGAGAGAGAGAGGCAGAGAAACAGGCAGAGAGAGAAGCAGGCCCCATGTAGGGGCCCCATGTGGGACTCGATCCCCAGACTCCAGGATGATGCCCTGGGTGGAAGGGAAGCGCTCAACCACTGAGCCACTCGGGCATCCCTAAAAGAACATAATCTTATCTGGGGGGAGATTCTGAAGAGTTTTGAGTGATAATTTCAAGTAGAATTGATATTAAGATCTGGCTCATTGACCAGAAATTTTGAGAAAGAGATTAAAAGTGGATTCAGCAAGGGCACTTAGGTGGCTCAGTAGTTGAGTGGCTGCCTTTGGCTCAGGTCATGATCCTGGGGTCCGGGGATCAAGTTCCACATAAGGCTCCCTGCAGGGAGCCTGGTTCTCCCTCTGCCTATGTCTCTGACTCTCTCTCTGAGTCTCCCATGAATAAGTAATTAAAATCTTAAAAAAATAAAAGTGGATTAACCAAAATAAGAATTATAAAGTTAAAAAGTGTAGCAACAAAGATGATAGATTTAGTAATGATCATGTTGAACTTAGGTTACCTGTAAGAGATTCATGTGCACATATTTAGGATTATATTTGATGTCTAGATAAAGGTTGAACCTTTTGAATCAAGTAAATGCCCAATTAGAACAATAAGAATATCACAGAAAAAAAGTCAATAGATACTATCCTAGGGCTTACTACAGGGTGAGTAGTTGGTTTTAGAGAGACAAGGAAGTGATTCATATAAACAAGGCTACCCACAGACATTAGTCACACATGAATTGTGCACAGAATTTGGTAAAACTCTGGCCATATAGACCCAAGCATGTGGGTCAAGGGGGTCTTTAAAATGTAAATTGATATATTTTGACTTTAGACTTCAGAGGCACAGCTTAATATATATATATAAGAAAAAATGAGGTGAGAAAGATTATATATATATATATATATATATATATATATATATATATATATATATATACTTTTTTTTTTTCTGAGCCAGGTCTGTGTTCAGATTCTTGAGAGTGCAGCTGTGATACAGAATACTAATGTGTGATGTTCTCACTTTCAGCAGTCAGTGACAGTTGACAGGCACCAGAATAGCTGCCTCCAAATCTGTTCTTGTTTTATGTAATTTTGGGCTACATTCAGAGCAAGCAAGGCGATCTCGTGATTCATGTGTTTATATACAGGGTTCATGTGTTTCTCCACCGCACTTGTCCTGGGATGGCTCTGACCAAGATTTTAGATCCTGGGATGCAAATAGGAACTTCTCCAATGGAAAGATGGTAATAAAAAAAATCAAGATTGGAATTCTTAATTTAAAGGGAATTAGGAATTCCTATTTTAAAGGGAATTCATAATATAAAAACAGGTACATTGGCCAGAAAGTATAAGAAATTACAGTGACTTTTTACACTTAATTTTAGAAGCTTTTGTTATCTTCCATTATGTTGGAGGGAAAAAATTAGTGGACAGTAGTCAACTTTTCTGAAATAATTTTGTGGACATCATAGAAAAACAATATACCAGTATTCATATTGTCACACACACACAAGAAGGAATCAAATACAGCTGATAAATCAAATATAGCCTGCCACAGCAGGCTTCCACAAACTGAAAAAAAAAAAAGTTAATAGAACTACATGGTCAAAGAAGTAGTCTTCACAAAATTCTAAGAACTCATACTTTACCTCCATTAGTACCCTCAATTTAGAAATCAGCTGAACTGTTTTTCCATCTTAAACAAGTCAGAACTTGTTTGGAATCATATTTCACAAATCTAATGAATTTTATAGCAATATGTGTATCTCTAAATACATGGTGTTCAATACTGCACTGGAGTGAGGTAATAAGAGCCAGCGATGTATGACCATTTAAAGTTTTTGAATATTCTGGATAAAAAAGAATGCCTCCTTAAATAAGGAATTAGTGAAGGCTATCACTATTTTAGATTTATTTACTTTGAAAGAATTTGGAATGTCTTAGTTTCATTTAGCTGTGGAACTCAACATCATTTTCTTCAAAATCAGAAATGGTGATAGACAAGACTGGTGCTATATGCTTATGCAATCCCATATGCACAATCTCATAAATCTCATCATACTTGCATAGCTCTATTAATTAAAGGAAAGTCATAGGTCTTGCCTACAATCCATGAGAGAAGATTGCACAGTGGATCAACTCCAGACTATGGAAACACTTGTGCCACTTTAACATCCACCCCTCTACACTTTCCTATATCATAATTACCTTATCTCTATTATCCTATTTTGATGTCATCACCTGACCTAACATTAAAAACCTGCTAGATTTCATACCTGGTTTTCATATCGAAAACTTACAGCACTAATTGTAAGCAAAGGTATTCATCACTTAAACAGAAACTGTGTAGAACTTCAAAGAGGCAATATTTAATCTTATGTGATCATGTGGAAAAATGGGAAATATTCCATTTTAACTGCAAATCTTGAAAGACACTATTTTTCAATATTTCTTAAAAGTTATTATTATTATTTTTTTTAGGTATCAGATTTTTAAAAGACCCAAGGAGCACAATTCTCTGATGTGAATAAAATTAAAAATGAGTTTAAAATGCTTACTGAATGGGATGCCTGGGTGGCTCAGCGGTTGGGCACCTGCCTTTGGCTCAGGTCGTGATCCCCGGGTCCAAGATCGAGTCCCGCATTGGGCTCCCTGCGAGGAGCCTGCTTCTCCCTCTGCCTATGTCTCTGCCTCTCCTCTCAATCTGTGTCTCTCATGAATAAATACATAAATCTTTAAAAAAAATAAAATGCTTACTGAAATATCTTTAAGGCTGAAGTGATATTAAGGATTTATTTTATTTATTTATTTTATGTCCCCTTTTTAATTAGCACGTTGAATTGTAAGGTAAACTGTGTTTTGTCTTTCTTAGATTACCTAGAAAGGGGAACCATATTTGCACTTAGATCTATTTGTACATCAGCCTACCTTTATAGAGTATATTGGGCTATATTTTATAACATTTATATGATTGACATTATTAGAACTTCAGGCAATTTTATGAAAGAAATGCTGAATCAGAGGTAAACATGGGAAATCATATTATACCTAATTATATAAAGAAGAAATTAGAGTGTCCAAACTGTATTCCTTATATGTCTGCTTAATTTTCTCTTTTTTTTAATTTTCAAATTAAATACAGCTGTAAAAAGCTGAGACACTCATTGCTTCATGAATAAGCATATTATTTATATTAAAATCAAATAATTGCTAAATTTATTTGTTTAATTAAAGCTAAATTAAAAAAAAGCTAAATTAACATTATAAGAAAAATGTAAAACCATTTGGAAATAGTACTGAATATAACTTATGATAAAGAAAATCTCTCAAACAATAGTGTATCTATTTGAATAATAGTGCCCTTATTTTCTATCCTTAGCTTCTATTTGAAGATCCAGATACTATATAGATAATAAAGTATATAGATTTCCAACATACCACCAATCTACCATAGTCACTGTAATGTGGATGGTTGCTATTAAGAGAGTGAGATGTCATCTGGGTTAAGTACCCTTAACTTTAATAATATAAAGTGAACAAATGAGATTAGTCTTGTAATCACAATCATTAATAAATATATATTTTAACCACCAGTGAAATTAGTGATGAAACATCTTAAGTTAAAAAAATATAAGTGGAAAATTGGTGTGATTTAAGAGAAGGAAAAGACAAGCCGCAGCTCAGGAGAAATTCCTTATAAAATGTATACCTGAAAAAGGACTGGTTTCCCAAATTTATATATAAATTTTAATACTCAATAATATTTTTAATTTAAAATGGGCAAAATATATTAATATACACCTCACCAGAGCAGTTATTCAGATAGCAAATAAGCATATGAAAAGTTGTTCAATATCACGTCATCAAAGAATTGCAAATTTTGACAATAATAGTACCATTGCATACCAACTAAAATGGTGAAAATCCAAGAAAACCAATAACATCTAATCCTGAGGCAATAGGGACTCTTATTTGCTGCTGATAAAAGTGCAAAATGGCACATCCAGTTTGGAAGACATTTTGGCAGTTTCCTACAAAGCTTAGTATAGACTTAGCATAGACTATGGACTTCAGTCCAATAATCACACTCCTTGGTATTTACCCAAATGAGTTGAATACTTATATCCACACAGAATACTTGCCCATGAATGTTTATAGTAACTTTGTTCATAATTAACAAAACTTTGAATTAGCCAAGATGTCCTCAAGTAGGATAAACAAATTGTAGTGCATCCAGACAATGGCATATTATTCAACAATGGAAAGAATGAGCTATTAAATCACAAAGAGACATAAAGAAAATTGAAATGCATATTGCTAAGTGAAAGAAGCCAACTTTAAAAGACTATATACCGCATGATCCCAACTTATGAAATTCTGGAAAGAGCAAACTATGGAGACAATAAAAAATCAACAGTTACCAGGGTTTCTGGGGAGAGAGAGGGGAGATGAGTAGGTGGAGCACAGGGAATTTTTTTTAGAATGGTGAAATGATTTTACATGATGCTGTCATGGTGGGTACACCTACAGTATATGAAAAACCAAGAGTGAACATTAATGTAACTACGGAAAATTTTAAATATCTGGATACATATAAAAGATTTATCTCTCACTTATAATACCTTCTTAAAAATAACTGACTAGTTAAAGTAAATATAATAATAATAATAATAATAATAATAATAATACCATGTGAGGTTTATAAGATAAATAGAATAAAGTCTTGACGGCAGTAGCTTAAAAGCTGAGAGATGGAAAGGCAATGTACTGATTAGGAGAAAATATCTGCAAATTATACATCCAATAAAGGGTTAGTATACAAAATATATAAAGAACTGATACAACTGCCTTTTTCCTTTCTGCAGAAAATGGAATGGGGAGCAGCCAGCAGTTCTAGTTTTTTTTTTTTTTTTTTTGATATAGGTTTGTCTTTATTGGTGATGCTCATTCTCTTTGGAGGTCAAAAGGAATAATAATGAGGTACACATGACTTGCCATGGGACTCCACACATGCAGGGGTATAAATCTTTTATATTTTGATTTCTCTTTGTACCATTTCTGTTTAGACATAATTTGAAAGCTGGGTTGGCCCTTGTACTTTCTAATGTTAAGATAAAATACTTATAATGAATGCAGTATGGGTTTCAAGTGAGCCTTTCAGATCCTATGTGCATCCTTATGACAGGCCTTAAGATAAAGTAAACATATATGCATTTACTTAACACAACTACTTTTGTGTATGCTGGGGGAAGGGATGGGTCTCAAGTAAAATTTCCATGAAACAATGAAATGAACCAACAACAAAACAAATGAACCAATTTAAAAATGAGCAGAATAGATGAACAGATATTTCTCCAAAGAAGACATCCAGATGGCCAACAGACATGTAAAAATATGATCAATATCATGAATCATCAGGGAAATGCAAATCAAAACTACAATGAGATAGCACCTCACACCTGTCAGAATGGCTAAAATAAAAAACACAAGAAACCAAGTGTTGGGGAGGATGTGGAGAAAAAGGAACCTTGTGCATTGTTGGTGGGAATGCAAACGGGCACAGTGACTGTGGAAACCAGTATGGAGTTTCCTTGGAAAATTAAAAATAGAACTACCCTATGATCCAGCAATTGCTTTACAAGGTATTTACCCCCAAAATGCAAAGACACTAATTCCAAAGGATACTTGTACCCATATGTGTACAGCAGCATTATTTACAATATGCAAATTATGGAAGCACCCCAAATATCTATTGATAGATGATTGGATAAAAAAGAGATGGTGTGTATATACACATACACACACACACGCATACACACACACACACACACACACACATATATATATATGGTATATGCTATTATATGGTATATGCTATATATGATATATATATAGCAACAATATAGATGGAACTAGAGAGTATAAAGCTAAGTGAAATAAGTCAGACAGACAAACACAATATAATTTCACTCACATGTGCAATTTAAGAAGCAAAACAAATTAACAAAGAAAAAAGAGAAACAAACCAAAAGACAGACTTTTTAAAAAAAGATTTTATTTACTTGACAGCACAGGCAGGGGGAAAGGTAGGCAGAGGTTGAGGGAGAATAAGGCTGTCTGCAGAACAGGGAGCCCAATGAGAGACTCAATCTCAGGACCCTAGGATCATGACCTGAGCTGAAGGCAGATGCTTAACCAAGAGGCACAGATTCTTAACTATAGAGAACAAATTGGTGGTAATCAGAGAGGAGGCAAGTGGGAAGAAGGGGGAAATAGGTGAAGGGGATTAACAGTTCATTTATCATGATGAGCACTAAGTAATGTATAGAACTGTTGAATCACTGTATTTTATACCTAAAATGAATATAGCACTGTATGCTATCTATAGTAGAATTGAAATTTTAAAAAGTTACAGCTGATAAGCCAAGAAGGGATAAAATGAAATCATTAAAAATACTTAATTCAAAAGAGTTGGGAAAAAGAGGAACAAGAAAGATGAGGCAAATAAAAACAAAAGGTAAATGGTAGATTTAAACCTAAATATATTTTAAAAATCACATTAAAATGTGCCAATTTAAAAGCAAAGTTTATCTTGAATTCTGCATGCTGTGGCATGGAATTTGCTTAAGATTCTCTCTCCCTCTCCCTTCCCCGCTCCTTCTCACGTGTTCGCTCTCTCTCTCTCTCTCTCTCTCAAATAAATGAGTAAATATCTAAAAGCAGAGATTATCAGCTATAAATAAGAAAGACTCAATTTAATGCTACCTAATAAGAAACGTGAAAATGCATGTACATTATAAATAAAAAATGGAGATAAGATGTACCGTGTTAGCACCTATTAAGATAAACCTAGAGTGGCTTTATTACAGCAAAGAAATCAGATCTCAGGGGAAAGCATTTTGCCAAGGATAAATTAGCCATTTCATCAAGAAGGACATAGCAATCTTAAATCCTTATGCACCTAATAACAGAGCTTCAAAATACATCTAGGAAAACTGATTGAATGGCATGGAGAATTTATTACTTTCTTAGGGCTTCTGTAACAAATTACAACTAACTTCATGGCTTAATACAACATTTTTTTCCCTTTGTCTAAATTCTATGTCAGAGTTCCAAACTCAAGGCCTCTAATGAAGAACCTTCATCGATCTTTTCATCTGGTGGTTCAAGGTATTCCCTGGCTTGTGGCAGCATATTTCCATTTACTCCCTCTGGCTTTCTTTTCTTTCATGTGTTTGTATATCATATATCCCTCTGCCTTTTTCTTGGAAGGATATTAATCATTGGATTCAGTGTCCACCTAGGTAATCCAAGATTATCTCATCTCAAGATATTTAAATTAATTACACAAAATTGCTTTTTCCAATTGAGGTCATATTCATGAGTCCAGTTGCTTACAACATGAATATACCTTTCTGGGGCCTCTATTTAACCCCGACAGAGAGGGGGAGAGGCAAATCCACAAACACAGTTGGAGATTTCAATGCCTCTGTCTCAAAATTGATAGAACAAATAGGTATTAAGTTAACAAGGACACAGAAAACTCATACTATCATCCAACTTGAACTAATTGACATTTTTATAAAAATTACCTCAGCCATAGCAGAATATACATTATTTATAAGTGCATCTGGAACATCAATCCAGAGTTTTTCCTGGGCCATAAACCAAGTTTCAATAAATTAAAATTTTAAAGTTTTGAATTATACATATCATGCTCTTTGACCATATGAAAGTACATTAGAAATCAGTACCAAAAAGATATATGAAAAATTTCCAAGCAATCAGAAAATAAATATTTCCAAACAGCCAATGTACCAAAGAACATACTAAAGTAACAATTACAAAGAATTTTACATTGAATGAAAATGAAAGCATAACATTTCAAAACTTGTCCAAAGTAGTTAACACATTTATTTGAAAGAAATACATAGCACTCAATGCCTATATTAGAAAAGAATAGACATTGTATACATTTCATTGGTGTGTGTGAAATGATATACAGACACCCTTAAAAAATGGTAAGTATCTCTAAAGAAACAAACATAAACATAAAAGTAATAAATGGGACCATGTTTATATGCCTACACCCATTGAGAAAGAGTCTATGTGAGAATAGATCAGATTTCAATTCCTGTCAAGTTAACAGAAGCTAAAATGCTGATTGTAGCACATGGAATGGAATTTGCCTCACTTTATAACTGGAACTTGTGCAAGGTTTCTTCATTCCTTAATGAAAATTGTGATACTGCCTCTTTTTTTGGAAGTTATTATTGAATTCTATGACTGAAATGTGGTTAGTGGGAACAAAGCAGCCTCAGATATGAGACCTGTGTGAAATTGCTTTCTGACTCAAGGACGGCATCTGAGATATACTTTGCAATTTCAACAAACGAGAGCACTAAGGCATAAAAAAATTTGGTGTTATCTTCAGAGATCTGTGGACCTGAGTGAAAGCATATCTCAAATCATGAAATAAGTCAGGGTGGCTCAGCAGTTTAGTGCCGCTTTCAGCCCAGGGCGTGACCCTGGAGTCCCTGGTCTGCTCACTGCTGGGAGCCTGCTTCTGCCTGTGTCTCTGCCTCTCTTTCTCTCTGTGTCTCTTATGAATAAGTAAATAAAAATCTTAAAAGAAAAAAAAACCTCCAAAGAATCCCAAAAGCAAGTAACATTTTAAAATGAACAAAGATCATCAAATGAATTTGCAAATGCAAAACTCATTGCTAATGAAATAATCCAGTATCTTGGGGGAAAAAAGTAAGCTCAATAAGCAAAGTATATCTTGATGCTCAAGAAATTAGATATAATTTTAACTACAAAAGGGAAGTAAAAGATGAGGAGATTGAACACTTTATACATGTAAACATCTGCATGGTTAAAGGTAGACATACCAAGATTTATCAATTAATTAGGTAATCCTGATCCCCAAGTGTCCCAAATTTGACTTTAATCTTTTACTACAGGATGTGAGCCAAGAGCAATAAATGTAATGGAGAAGCTGGGATCTCCATTTACCATTTGTGTTTATCATATTCCCAGGAATGTTTGTATGCTGTTTTTCCTTTCATAGATAATTTCCACTCTCCACTGATAAGAGTGAATACAAATTCCAATTTTCATATTTCACAATAGAATGTATCACTTTATTATAATGCTAGGTAATAAATTGACATTGCAACTTTTCTCCAATGCTAAAATACTGACATTTACAGAGAAATTAGTTTTCCTTGGCCAAAAAAAGGGCTATTTTTAATAATTAAAAAATAGGTTTTAGTAACAAAGTACATTTAATTTAATTTAATCCATAGTGGGCCAGTATATATAGACTATATGAGATGTTGATAAAACTGCAATTTATTTCAGTTTTGAAATCATTAGACTTGATTGAGTAAACCTAATATGAAGCTGATGATTATAAATACTTGTGTTGATTAGTATGTGATTAAAAAGAAAAAGATTTGAAAACATGATTTACTTTTCTCTTTTACCATTATAAACTAAATATATGCAATTTCCTTATTCTAAAAATGTGAGCAAGGGTAAACAATTAAATTAGCTAAATGAAATATAAAATAAAACAAAGATTTTCTTCTTTTGTGACTAAATGCATACTGTGTATCTATTGACAGATTGTATGTCAAGACTGTGTGAGCGTTTTCCTATAGCAAGAAGCAATCTAATGATTTAAACTATTTGAAAAAAATGGCAAAAGAAAAAAATACTCCCAGAAGGTTTTTTCTATCATCTACATATTTTATACACACTTTTGAAAAACACAAAAAAACCCCCAAAAAACAAAAACAAAAAACAAAAAAATCCACATCCACTGGAGCCATATAGATTACTATGATGAAAAAATAGCTATCACTAAATTTCTATGAGAAAATATACCAAATTAATTGCTCAAAAATAAATTATCTAATTGACTTTCAAAAATATTTATTGCCACAATGAAATATTTCCATTTAAATCTAGTTAGCAACTTTTTCTTCAATCACTAATTTCACAGAGGGTTTCATTTGAATTGTATATATTTATTAACCACATTGCTGAAAATGATCTAAGTGACAAGTCACAGAAGTCACAAAAGTGACTAAGTGACAAAAGGTTTGCCTATACATTCTTACTGGGCTGTGCTGTAACCTAAAATGACAAGAAACCAACACAGCATAACTATTTTAAAAGTTTTGAGACTGTTTTTCTAGGTTTCTCTAGTGAATATTTTTGAGTTCTTCAGAAAGAAGGAAACATTTTAATGGTATTGTAAATTACCATTTACAATATTGTAAACTATTACTTTTAAAAGTCATTACATTTTACCTCATAAAATTCAATATTGTGTTGATATATTAGCTTCAAATCTTTTAATTTCTAAATTCCTTTAACATGTAATTCCATATAATTCAAAATATTAATGGGTAACTTAATAAAGGAATCACATGTGTTAGTCATTTGCAGTTGACTCTAAATTACTTGGGGATACTCATACTATTTAAATATTTGGATTTGGATTTACCCTAACTATGTATGCATAAATGCCTTAGTACTATAAAGCCACTAACTCTGGGGCTACTGGGTGGCTCAGTGGTTGAGCATCTGGCTTTGGCTCAGGTGGTGATCTTGGGGTATTGGGATCAAGTCCCTGTGAGGAGCCTGCTTCTCATTCTCCCTCTGCCTATGTCTCTGCCTCTTTCTCTTTCATGAGAGAATAAGTAAGTAAACTCTTAAAAAAATAAAGCCACTAACTCACTTTTTAACTGAAGAATTTTTGACAGTCACATAACACCTGAAATAACATTGTTAACACAGTGCTTCTGCTCCTATTCAAATCAAATGATTATTTATTATGTATATTTTTAATCTGACTTAAGCAGTTGTTTCTCTATGAAACCTTATTAAATCAAGAAATTTTATAATGAAAATAGGAATTAGACCTTCTAAACTCAAAGAAAATGAATGAGTAGCTAGAGTGACAATATTTTTCTAATAATGACACAGTTTGTCAAACAAGACTATTAGTTCAATTGCCAACTGAATGATTACATTGCCTCTACATATGTGGTCAAGATCCTGTTGCATGTCACAATGAAATCTGCTATAATTAGCATATTTAATTAAATTTTCAATGCTCTGAGTTGAAGATAAATAAAAGCTTTATATTATAAAAAAAGGATGGTAGAGAATTGTTTGTCAAGTACTCATAGTCTTTGATTCTTGCACAGCCTGGGCCTGGAATCCTTTAGGATTGTCTCTAAAGAAAGTGTTCCCAAGAGAAAATTAAGTAGTGTAATTTTAGCTACATGTCATAGATTACATTATCTTGATTTTATATTTTTCTACTTTTTAAAAATCATATACATATTATTTGTACTATTAGATCTTCTGCTGACCACTTAAGTATCATTTAAATTGGAATAAAAATTTCCCTGATGCTAATGGTGCTTGAGGGTGACTAAAAGATTACTATATTTACATTTTAATTTGAGTACTGTAAATGAATACTCATCATTATTGAATACTTGTTAAGTATACATATCATTATTATTGATTTTGTTTTGAATTTTCTCAAAATATTTTCTTATTTTTATAATCATTAAAAAGAAATAATAATCTGCATCTAGAAATAAATTATTTTTAGACAAGTTTCTTTAAGAGTTGCTATTGAACCCATGATACTTAGAGTTGCCTATGATTGTTAGTAAAAATTATCAGTGACATTTTGGTGGATGGTGAGGTCTTTTTTGATTACTATATATAAAACGGGAATATTTCCTTAGAAATTATTCCGAATTCAATACATATTTGAATAATGATTCAAGTATTTTTGCAATTGATTAATCAGAAACTGAGTAAAAAATTTTATCTAAACATTATAAAACTATGAATATTTATTTAAGATTTTATTTATTTATTTGTGAGAGACATGGAGAGTGAGAAAGAGGCAGAGACACAGGCAGAGACACAGAGACACAGAAGAAGAAGCAGGCTCCATGCAAGGAGCGTGATGTGGGACTCGATCCTGGGTCCCCAGGATCACGCCCTGGGGTGAAGATGGTGTTAAACCACAGAGCCACCCGGGCAGCCCTGAATATTTATTTATAAATTTCTTACCACTCAAAATGCTTCTGCTAAACAGAATATTTTGACAATACATGGTAGTTTTCCTAGATAGCCTAGCCTATAGTTTTTCCCAAGGATAGTTATGATATTTTTATAATCTGCATTCAAAGCTTGTCTAAAATTTAGTTGAGATTGCTTACTCACCAGTACAAAGGCCTACTTAGAACCATTCAGATCTAGATTCAATTGACATGCATGCAGATATCTCTTCAGAGGAAAAAAAAGATTGTTTACTATAGATGAAGATTAAGAAATACATTTTTAGCCACTGTAGTGAGCTTGCTGAAGACAAAGTTATAACATCTTTTTGGGCAAGGGAAAAGTCAGGTGGAAAAATAGGTGAAACAAAATAGAATACTAAAAATGCAGGTTTAATTACAGACTGGACTTGAGTAAAATGACACAGTGATATGTGGAGTGAAACTGATATATAAAAGCCTGTGGCTATACATTGAAGAAATATAATAACCTAGAACTCTAGTTTGATTAATTGAATGGTTGTTAAAAATAAGTACTGTGTATTTCACATAAGTTTCCTTCTTTCTTGTGTGAGGAAAACCCTTGTTCAATTATTCCTCACGGCTATACACAGAATAAAAGATTTGGGTATACATTAATTTGTAGTTGCCTGACAATGCTTAAGCCAAGGAGCTGTATATCACATTGATGTATATCAAAGCATTGGATTACATGTTTTTTTTTGGTGTTTTGTTTTTTGTTGTTGCAAAGAAAGTGCTGTTTTCACAATGCATTGGAATTCATGACCGTAGATGTTTATTTTCCACAGAGATGTTATTATGCCACGGTAAGTATGATGCTTTTACTTACAGTGATCAGCAGTACAAAGGAAGGAAAATAAGCCTCAATTTACAGCATATGATTTTCAGACTGCTGTTTAGATTCAGTGTGGGCATGTATGTTTGTATGATTTTCCCATATCTGAGATGAGCAGTATGTTTCACAAAAATTATCAGTTCTGTAACCTCCACAAAAATTTGGGACTTTTACTACTTTAGATACAGTAACTTATGAAATATTTTAAAAAGGGGAACAGAAAAAATAAAAAAATAAAAGCGGAACAGAATGGTTACAAATTATTTCTCAATTAATAATTATTGGCATTTTCAACAAGAAAGTTACTGGCTTTATGGCACTGTCTTTTGCACTTCAAGATCTTCAAAATATTCTTATCACGATTTTGCACTTCAAGATCTTCAAAATATTCTTATCACGATTTGAAATTATATCTTCATATAAAAGCTTGCACACACATATTTATATGTGTTGCATATAAATATGCAACAAAGGTACGTTTGCATAGGTGAATGGATATACAGATAGTGATGCATTTATGCATTTCAATACTATTCAGTGCTAAAAGAAATAATGAGCTATCAAGCCACACAAAGATATGGACAGAAGAGTTGAAGGAAAGATTCTGATTTAAGTAACTCTGGAGATGAAGAAAACTAAGACAAATGGCAAAAGGAACCTTATAGAAACACATTGTATTTTCTACTTGGTAAAGTTGTTTCTCATGGGAGTATGAATTAACAACTCTGAGACTAAATATACTGGAATTGAACAAATTAATTAAAATGATGAGTGGTGGGAGTCAGGTTTCTCATTATTGGAGTTAAAAATTACAGATAAACAAGGGAGAGGGCTAGAATGATCCATGTGGTACTGGATCAGGTGAGAAATATCAATATGAAGTCAAGCTTAGCTTAATTTAGCTACAGATATATACATATAGAAATATTTATATATGTGTGAATATATAGATATGTACATACTTACTGTGTAATCTGAGAAAGCTGAGAGCAATGACACTAAAGTTGCAATGACTACAGCTAGTGCCCACATCACGTTTTCCAATACCATTCACCAGTGAAAAGGAGTCAGGACTCCTTGAAGAAACAGCAGATTCTCAGACTGGGGCAAGGAATATACAAACTGAGCATGGAGCATATTGCAGTGCCAGAAAGTGAAGAAGTATTAAAAAATCCACAATATATGTCATAGGGTCACAGTTTGCAATTGAATGAGCCCCCAATAGCCAAAGCAGAAACAATTTGAACGAAAAGTAAATAACATAACTCAAGATACAAAACAAATGTCTGTAAGTCCATACAACACGAATATATGCTTAAGTAGATGACAGATGATTGATGACAGAACATAGATGATAGATGGATAGATAGATGATAGATGATAGATGATGGCTAGATAGATGAGAGATAGATGATTGATGATAGATGTTTAGAAAGAAAGAAAGAAGAAGAAAGAAAGAAAGAAGAAAGAAAGAAAAAAGAAAAGAAAGAAAGAAAGAAGAAAGAAAAGAAGAAAGAAAAAAGAAAGAAAGAAAGATAGATAGATAGATAGATGATAGATAGATAGATAGATAGATAGATAGATGAGAACATATCCCATGCAAAATTACAAATAATTTTGTAGATACTCAGCCACAAAGAGGAGCAGCATAACTTCCTACCCCATAAGTGTTGGTTGTGCATAGTGACTTCATTCCAAAGAATACAGTAAAGAAAGCGAGAAAAAATAATAACTTTACAGAGGGGAAATGTGACAAACACTAGCTTAACAAGGTGATCGAGGTTAACATGCAGTGTAATGTCATGTTGATACCGTGTGCCCCTGATAAGGCGTGGTGAGAATGGTCTTTTATAAAAAGTTTATAATCTTCCTCCATAAAATCCATAAACCCCCTGTTTATTTATTTATTTTTTTTAAACCCCCTGTTTAATTGTAAGAAACACATCAAACAAATTCCAAACAAGGGACATTATACAAAATACTGGATCAGTGGTCTCCAAAACTGCTGCAGTCATCAAAAACTAGGAAAGGCTGAGAAACTGTCACAGTCTAGAGGAGCCTAAGTAGCAATGGCATTTTGTGGAAATAACATGCTAGTGTAGCAGAGAAGCCCTAGTTTAGAAAGCTGAAGGTGCACAGAGCAGCTGATTCCCAGAGCTCAAGTGATGTCTGCACGCAGCTGGCACAGCCACAGCAACAAGATCAAGAGGATTTTGGATAGGGCTATAATTATTTGACAGGATTTGGGCTTACATTTTTACCTCCAATAACTTGATAAATGGCTTTCTTTTTCAGTCTCTCTTAGGCAGCATTGAAAATAGCTGTCTTGTCCCTCTATGAAGTTATTATGTAAACCAATTCAAATAATGTGTAATGTTTTGCATATGTTGAACTTCTATTCCAATATGCCTTTTGACAGATCATTATGTTATTACTATTTTGCTTTGCTTATCGGAAATACTGACTATCATCCTGACATCTTCCATATTTCCCCAAGATAATGTGATTCTGACTTCCGTTTTGCTGTGCTTGGGATAAGACGTTTCTGCAAGTATCTATGAAGCTATTGCAGATGTATCCTTATTGGATGCCACTTCTTTCACTACTTTAATTATATCTTTCTGACTAAAAGTATCAGAATAAGCTACTCTTGCTTATTAACAATTCAATTTCAAAAACTTCTTGGAATTTTACTTTCTTTAACGTGAAAATATTTTTTCCCATCACAAAATATGCGTGGGTTTACCGTTTCATATAATGATGGTTATAAATACATTTCAAACTCTTGACAGTTACATAAATTACTTATGATATGCTGTGATATATACCAGAATAATATTGACATGAGTTTAAAATATGTAGTTTAACTAAGAAATCACATTTAAGATTTTAAGAATCTCTAAAACTGTCACAGAGATATACATTTTAGAGATCATCAAACTTGTATGGGTGAAATGGATATTCTCTTCTTGATTATTGTGCAATAGGTGGATGTATATTAAGGGAATATAATAGCTGAGAGCCTGGGGCTTTCCAGTAGTTTCCAGGTGACAACATTTTGAATATATGAATAAGAAGTATGAAAACCCCCAAACACAGGCACAGGTATGCAGGTGGGTAAATCTATTTAGACACTTAAATATGGGAAGTTGAAAATTGTGGGAAACTTTTTAACTGTGAACCAAACATGTAGAGCATTTAATATAGTATAAAGACAGCATGTTCTAGAGTTTTATTCTCATTTTCATTACCTGTTTCACTTAGGAATTATTGAAAAACCAGTGCCACCCCCTCCCCATCTTCATCTATTATGGGATCTTTTCACAGTGTAGTTATGAAGCACTTGCGAGGTACAGGCATGGAGTAATGCTATGCTGAAGAGAAAATGGGGTCCTTTATTCCAATTTAGAAACTGTGGTATAGTAGGTACATGGCAACCAGAATCAAGACAATGCCTTTATATTGTCTCTTCTTAAGACTGAATTTTTTTGCAGATATGTACAAATCCAGATATAACAAGATAACCTCTGCAAGAAACCTCATGCAACAAATCTGAATATAAACACTCAGTAAAAAATTGAAATAATAATACCCTTGACATGTCTTTGTGGAAACTCACAGATCTCTCTGCTTTATGCTGTTTTTAATGGAGACATATGGTAACAGAAATAAACAATGCGTATACAATAATCAATGATGACAACTCTTTTAATGAAAAAAAAATTCCAAATTTCTAATTAACAAACTTTTAGGTAATAAAGGAGTATCATTTAAAGTCACCAAACTGTGACTTTAAATAATACATATTTATATGTAAGTATAAATATTTATATACCATATATATTCTCAAAAATATATACATTAAAAAAAAGACCTGAACTTTGTTAATTTTCCACCAATACCCCCACCCCCTCAATGGCCCTCAGGGAATGTCCAAGGTCAGTAAACAAGGGCTCTGGGAGACTGAAGAGCCTCAGAGCTGCTGCTGTTTCTCTGGGTCCTACTGCGCCCCCTTGAGCCTGTAGGAGGTGGGACACACGGGTGATGCCGATGAAGCCCTGCAGGTGCCCTCACAGGGCTGGCAGGGGGGCCAGAGGTGCAAGAAGGGCTCCTCCAGGGCGATCAAGGGGGACACCTGTTTCTGATGCAGCTCTGACCCCTGGGCTGCAGAAGCCACACACACAGCTCCCCTGCCCTGCCCTCAGCCACTGGGGAGTGCATTAATTCAGATGCCAGGAGTCGCCCACCGGGGCCTGCGTGTCTACAGGTAGGCTGGTCCACGGCCTTGGCGGACTGATGATCACCTAAGGAGCATGAGGCCCGGCTGGTGCGCTCCCCGGGTCCCCCTTGAAGCCTCCAGGAGCAGCCCTGAGGGGCCTGCTTGGCCTGGTGTTGAGCAGCTGCGAGATGGCCTTGCGAATGGACAGCGGGGGTGGGGAGTGGGGAGGGTGCTCTGTGTGGGCCACGGTACCTGCGGGGGGCCTCTGTAGGTGTGCGCTCGCTGCAGCCAGGCTGTCAGGAAGTTGGCCGCTATGTGTGTCCATACACACACACACACTCACTTCATTATGAGATAGATGTGTGTATCTCATAATCATATGTCTCTTTCATTTTAAGTGACTATTATTTACTGGCTTGTTTTATCTAACATTAAAATAGCTTTCCAATTCTTTTAGAGGCCACCATTCACATAGTAAATAGAGTATATATTTTCCCATCATTTTACTTTTAAGCTATTTGTGTTTTGGGGTCACATTATTGGATCTCGTTTTTAATCTAGTCTGACAATTTCAGGTATTTTGGACTTTTTATTCTATAAATTATTAATTCATTTAATTATCAATGTGGTTGAATTCATGGTGCCGTTTTGTTATTTGATTTGCTTTTTTCCCCCTTAGATTTCTTATTTACAGGCTTTTTTGTTAAGAAAAAAAAATTCGTATGTATCATTTTATTTTCATTGTTGATTTCCTTGCTATATCTTTTGAGTTTTTATATTCTTTAGTGATTATTCTGCAGATTAAATATACATCTGAACTTACTAAAAACTGCTTTGGAATAAAACAGCATAGATTCCAGAATGATATACCAAATTTCATAGAGTTCCATTTCTCATCCCTCTTTTTAAATTATTTATTTATTTCTTTGTTTGTTTGTTTGTTTGTTTAAAGAGAGAGAGAGAGAGAGAGAGAGAATGAGCCCAGGGAAAGAGAGAGGGAGAGGGAGAGGAAGAAGCAGACTCCCTGCCTAGCAGGGAGGCCAGTGGGTTATTCCTTCCCAGGACCCTGGGATCATGATCTGAGCAGAAAGCAGAGACTTAACCAAATGAGCCACCCAGGCACCACTCTCATCCCTATTTTTCTATTACTACTATATACTTTATTTCTTTTTTTTTCTTTATATTAGGGGGGCTGCCAATGGGGAGGGACAGAAGGAGAAGGAAAGAGAGAAACTCAAGCAGTGTGGAGTCCAACTGGCGGGTCATCCCACCACCCTGAGGTTAGGAACCAAGTGAAAACCAAGCAGCCCATACTCAACCTTTGGACCACCCAGGCTCCCCCACCTATATTTTATTTTATATTATTTACAAACCCTGGTTACTATAATTATTAGTTTAAACAATCCTTGTTTTAAAATTAATTAGGTAGTCCTTATTCTTTCCTACAGATTTGAATTTGTGCCATTTTTGTTCAGTCTGAAGACTTCATTGGTATTTTGGGGGCACATCTGATACCAAAAATTGTTCTCTCTCTCACTCTCTTTTAATGAGAAAGTGTTCATTTGGGGAGGCACCTACGTGGCTCAGCGGTTGAGTGTATGCTTTGGCTCAGGGCGTGATCTCAGAGTCACGGGATCCTGTCCCACATTAGTCTCCCTGCATGGAGCCTGCTTCTCCCTCTGCCTATGTCTGTGCCTCTCTCTCTCTGTGTCTTACGAATAAATAAATAAAATCTTTAAAAAAAGAAACAAGAGAAAGAAAGAAAGAAAGAAAGAAAGAAAGAAAGAAAGAAAGAAAGAGTTAATTTCTTTCTTTCTCTTTCTGCCCCTTTAATTTTTCTCATTCTTTTTTCAATGGATCAGAATTCATGTTTTCTGTATTTAGTCAATGTTTAAAGTGAATACTCTCATGCATTTTCTTTTAAGAGGGTGAATGTTTCTTTTTTCCGAATATTTAATTATTCCTTACCCAGAACCTTAGAATTGCAGTGTATTTTGGTTTGTTTGTTTGCCTTTTACTTTGATCAGAGTTCCATTTCCTCTCCAGTGTGCCATTTTGGATATCTCTGGCTCTATCTTAAATTTGTCCCATAGGAGATTTTCATACATTCTTTGTTCACAATCATTTCCCAAATCATAGCTTTGTGTTGTGTTGTGCCTTACTGCCACTTGTTAATTCACCCAAATTCTCCCTGTTTTGATGACTCAGACATCAGCTCACTAAATTCCTCAAACGGTGGAATCATATTATGCTCTCTAAGTGGCTTCACTAAAGTCTTATCTATTTTGGCTGAGGGTTGCACCAGTAAATATAAATTCGACTCACATTGTCTGACAATTCTCAGGTTTCTTTCCTGTCATTCATTAAGAACGTGCTCTGTAGAAGGCCATACTATTTAAGTCTGGTCATACCCTGACACTTTCCCTGGCTTTGCCAATATAAATTTATGCTTGTCATATATGTTGTGTTTATTATAATCAATGTAACATAAAAGTATAGCAGTGAAAAAATTTCTAAGATATTATGAATGAGTGTGGTTGTTGTTTTTGGCTTCAAAATATGGAGTATTTTTTTCAATCTATTTGCCAAGTTATCATTGTAAAAATGATATAGTTTATGCAGATATTGGCTGGCAAATTTATAAGGTTAGAGGATTCACAGTTCCTGGAACAAATATCACTAATACCTAAACTACTTTGGTGGCAAAAAGACATTTAATCATTGTTCGAAAGTAACTATGGAGGACATAATATGTTTCAGTTTTTTTTAAAACTCATTCTGAGTTGTGTAATTTCCTTTTTGTTCTTAAATCAGATATATAAATATAACTTAATTTTTTTATTTTCAACTTTTAGATTAAGACATCACTTCATCTATAGACCAAAAACAAACAAACAAAAAACAAAAAAACCCATGTAAGTAATAATCATGGAGCGAAAATTGCATTTGGCATCATTGCTGACTAATTATGATGCATACTGATTTGGAAATGGGATTGAAGCTAAAAGTAGCATTTGTCATGGCAGCCTTCATACCTCCAGAGCTTTTAGCCAGAAGTTCATTAATTTAACAAAAATTTATTTTGCCAGGCACTGTGAAAAATGGAAGAAAGAAGAGGAGGGACAGATGGAAGAGGATAAAAAGAATGAAGAGAAGGAGGAGGAGAAGAAATGAAGGTGATTTTTTACCCAAGACCTTAAAATCTGACATAAAGTGAAGAAAAAGACATATTGGATAAATATAAATGAATTAAAAGTCTTAATCACCATGCAAAATTTCTCTTTTCATTGACCTAGAAATAAATTAATTTAATTAAATAACTTATAATTAACTGTTGGTAGTGAGTCATTAGTGATTTGATTTTCTGGGCTATTATTTCACTTGAGATGACTTGTCGATTGTTTTAAATAATAATTTTACATTTGCAAGTAGTTTTAAATTAATAACATGCAAATAATTTACAACATCAACCTTTAAACATAGTTATTCAACAAAATATTACCTTTGGGTGGAAATATAAAATGCTGTTTGTCCTTAATTCATATTTACATACTTAAAGAGTATTGTGCTTAAGATTAAGACATATACCTGCATTTGTAAAATGATTATATATGGGACAATATTAACAACAGAGATTCAAGCAAAATATTTTGTCATTTCCTCTATTTAAACCAGTAGATGCAAAAAAAACCCCAGTAGATGCAATCTACTTTTCATCATGCTTATTTAAAAACATAGGTCAATAAAGAAAATATATGTAAAAGTCCTTAAATTATACATGCGCCTATACATATATTTGCACTGAACTGATCACTATGTTTATAAAAACAGACAATTGTTGTACTTTTTCGTTGCTACTCAGCACTCTGTGCAGGGACACATTCTAAATGACTTCATATAGTTTCCATAACACTGCTTGTTTCTGTAGACTATAATAGTTATAAAATTTGATTTAAAACCATATTTTTAAATTTAATCACAGGACTTTATAAAAATAACACTAAGTTTCAGCAAATGAAGTCCAGCAGAAATTTACTGGACAATGCACAGAAGATTGATTTAACAAATTTATATTCAAATTTAAAATATCCACCTTAAAACATGTTAATCCATCTGTATTCCAAGGCTACATATGTGTAGATTCTGAATGTCACAGCTCCACATTAACATGATTTGCCTAGCAGGTGGAAAGAGATGTGTCATTCAGATTGAGGTGCGGAGAAGAGGTGTTGGGATAAGCCTATGTGGTCTTCACCAGAGTCCACTGAGTCTTATGCCACAGTGATTACTTGGGTTGGAAGAAGTAGCCAAATTCTGAAGACTGATGAGTCAAAGAATCTTTGAAGTGGAGCATAAATAGTACCCACGCCTTAGAACACTGATATGCTTGTTCACTGTTTTTATGTCTTTAAATATTAGTTTGGAGTGTCTCTCTTATTGTAAGAAAAAGGTGCACTCACATGTGCCCCAAGATTGATGCTGCAATTCCAGTAAGTCAAAGTTTTCTTCAATTGTTGACCTCAATCTCTGACAAGATTTAAGGCAAAAGGGTCAGTGACTTAAGCAATGGCCTCTGCTAGTAAATGTTCTAAAAGTGTAATAATCACTCATGATCTCCTTTGCTCACCCTCAGGATAGATTATCTTCACTTTAGTCCCATTTCAGATTGCCTGGCTGCTTGCTTCCTGAATGACCCAGATGGTATTCGAAGGGTTTCTTTCTTAATCACTGTGGTAAATCAGCACTCCATTGGCTTCTAATTTGTTCACAGCTCCCACAAGGCATTTGGGTTGTCCTCTCTCACAGTGATTCTGGGCTTGACTATGGGACTTGCTTTGGCTGTGAAGACTTGAAAAAATATGGCATAAGTAGAAACTTCAAATGAGCTTGAAAAGTGAGGCTTATCTTCTGTGGCTTTGCTTAAAAACCTGAGACTACCGTTGGAATAAGCTCAAGTTCATAAGGCACCTTCTTTTTTTTTTTTTTTTAAGATTTCTTTATTCATTTCTTTATTCAAGAGAGACACAGAAAGAGAGGTAGAGACATGGGCAGGGGGAGAAAGGGGAGAAGCAGGCTCCCTGCAGGGACCCTGATGTGGGACTCCCCCATGATTCTGGGATCACACCCTGAGCCAAAGGCAGACAACCGCTGAACTACCCAGGCGACTCATGAGTCACCTTCTGAGAACTGAAGTGATCTGGCCAGCAACTAGCCAGCAAACATCAAACCATCAGATACATGAATGAGGCAATGCTATCTCATCTAACCATCAACTGACTTTTCAGCTTTTCACAAAGAAGAGGCCTTTTAGAAATCATCTAAGGTGATCAAGAGCACAAGATATGAAGATGGAAAATGTCCACTATGTATAAAATCTGCCCACTGTATATAAATAGCATTCCATGCAAAAATCATAAATGAGCAAATCTAATAAATAGGAAAATGTAGATATACTCACTAGCAGTTAATCAGATATAAATTAGTGTGGACATATGGTGTTTCTTTATGCCCATTAAGGCTAAATTAAAAACATGTGATTACACAAATATTGGTATAGATAGGAAAGTGAGCACAGTTGGATAAAACTGGTGAAAATGCAAACAAATATTTTTGGAAAACATTCTGCTAAATTCTATCAAAAATACCTATTCACTTAAAGAGTGGGTACACTAGAAAGGAAATTCTCAGTTCTGCCTTATGAAACTTTGTTTTATACTGTTTTGTTTATTTGTTTTGATAAGATTTAAATTACTTATTTAATTGATATTAAGTATATAAAGGAATTTGTTTTCCAAAGAAATACTTTTAGAAGAATACTTAAGTCTGAGGCAACAGTCATTAGAGTAATTAAAAATTATTAGAATTAAATAAGCATTTATAAACAATTTATTCACTGATTTAAACATTCTTTTCACCTCCAGTTAAAGACAGGAGAATAAAGTTCTAGAATATAATGTGAAGTGCAGTATGTGCTACCTACCTTCACACAGACAGTAGGCTAGTAGAAGAAAGAAAATAAACATTAATTGACAAATACTATTTTGTGTGAAACATCATATGCTATGGGAGCACATGAAGACCACTTAATACAGTTTTGGAGGTTAAGAATAGGGAAAGCTACCTTGGGGTGGAGTCTTTTGGGTTTTCTATGTAGAGTATCATGTCATCGGCAAAGAGGGAGAGTTTGACTTCTTCTTTGCCAATATGAATGTCTTTAATGTCTTTTTGTTGCCTGATTGCTGAGGCGAGGACTTCCAGTACTATGTTGAATAGCAGTGGTGAGAGGGACATCCCTGTCTTGTTCCTGATCTTAGGGGAAAGGCTCCCAGTGCTTCCTCATTGAGAATGATATTTGCTGTGGGCTTTTTGTAGATGGCTTTTAAGATGTTGAGGAATTTTCCTTCTATCCCTACACTCTGAAGAGTTTTGATCAGGAATGGATGCTGTATTTTGTCAAATGCTTTCTCTGCATCTAATGAGAGGATCATATGGTTCTTGGTTTTTCTCTTGCTGATATGATGAATCACATTGATTGTTTTACGAGTGTTGAACCAGCCTTGTGTCCGGGGGATAAATCCTACTTGGTCGTGGTGAATAATCTTCTTAACGTATTGTTGTATCCTATTAGCTAGTATCTTTTTTTTTTTTAATTTTTTTATTTATTTATGATAGTCACACAGAGAGAGAGAGAGAGGCAGAGACACAGGCAGAGGGAGAAGCAGGCTCCATGCACCGGGAGCCCGACGTGGGATTCGATCCCGGGTCTCCAGGATCGCGCCCCGGGCCAAAGGCAGGCGCCAAACCGCTGCGCCACCCAGGGATCCCTATTAGCTAGTATCTTATTGAGAATTTTTGCATCCGTGTTCATCTGGGATATTGGTCTGTAATTCTCCTTTTTGGTGGGGTCTTTGCCTGGTTTTGGAATTAAGGTGATGCTGGCCTCATAGAGCGAGTTTGGAAGTACTCCATCTTTTTCTATCTTTCTGAACAGCTTTAGTAGAATAGGTATGGTTTCTTCTTTAAACGTTTGATAGAATTCCCCATGGAAGCCATCTGGCCCCGGACTTTTGTGTCATGGGAGGTTTTTGATGACTGCTTCAATTTCTTCCCTGGTTATTGGTCTGTTCAGGTTTTCTATTTCTTCCTGTTCCAGTTTTCATAGTTTGTGGTTTTCCAGAAATGTGTCCATTTCTTCTAGATTGCCTAATTTATTGGCGTATAGCTGTTCATAATATATTTTAAAAATCGTTTGCATTTCCTTGGTGTTGGTAGTGATTTCTCCTTTCTCATTCATGATTTTATTAATTTGAGTCTTCTCTCTCTTCTTTTTAATAAGGCTGGCTAATGGTATATCTTATTAATTAATTCTTTCAAGAACCTTATTAATTCTTTCAAAGAACCAACTTCTGGTTTTGTTGATCTGTTCCACAGTTCTTCCGGTCTCTATTTCATTGAGTTCTGCTCGAATCTTTATTAACTCTCTTCTTCTGCTGGGTGTAGGATCTATTTGCTGTTTTTTTCTCTAGCTCCTTGATGTGTAAGGTTAGCTTTTCTATCTGAGTTCTTTTCAGTTTTTGGATGGATGCTTGTATTACGATGTATTTCCCCCTAAGGACTGCTTTTGCTGTATCCCAAAGATTTTCAATGGTTGTATCTTCATTCTCATTAGTTTCCATGAATCTTTTTAATTCTTCCTTAATTTCCTTGTTGACCCTTTCATCTTTTAGCAGGATGGTCCTTAACCTCCACGTGTTTGATATCCGTCCAAAATTCTTGTTGTGATTTAGTTCTAATTTCAAAGCATTATGGTCTGAGAATATGTAGGGGACGATCCCAATCTTTTGGTATCAGTTAAGACCTGATTTGTGACTCAGTATGTGGTCTATTCTGGAGAAAGTTCCATGTGCACTTGAGAAGATGTGTATTCAGTTGCATTTGGATGTAAAGTTCTGTAGACATCTCTGAAACCCATCTGGTCCAGTGTATCATTTAAAACTCTTGTTTCTTTGGAGATGTTGTGCTTGGAAGACCTATTGATTATAGAACAAGGTACATTGATAGAACTCATACAGCAATTTGGCAGTGTGGCAGGATACAAAATCAATGCCCAGAAATCAGTGGCATTTCTATATAATAACAATGAGACTAAAGAAAAAGAAATTATGGAGTTAATCCCATTTAAAATTGCACCCAAAAGCATAAGATACCTAGGAATAAACCTAACCAAAGAGGTAATGGATCTATACCCTAAAAACTACAGAATGCTTCTGAAAGAAATTGAGGAAGACACAAAGAGAAGGAAAAATATTCCATGCTCATGGATTGGAATAATTAATATTGTGAAAATGTCAATGTTACCCAGGGCAATATACACGTTTAATGCAATCCCTATCAAAATACCATGGACATTCTTCAGAGAGTTGGAACAAATTATTTTAAGATTTGTGTGGAATCAGAAAAGACCCCGAATACCCAGGGGAATATTAAAACAAAAATCATAGCTGGGGGCATCACAATGCCAGATTTCAGGTTGTACTACAAAGCTGTGGTCATCAAGACAGTGTGGTACTGGCACAAAAACAGACACATAGATCAATGGAACAGAATAGAGAATCCAGAAGTGGACCCTAAACTTTATGGTCAACTAATATTCGATAAAGGAGCAAAGACTATCCATTGGAAAAAAGACCGTCTCTTCAATAAATGGTGCTGGGAAAATTGGACATCCACATGCAGAAGAATGAAACTAGACCACTCTCTTTCGCCATACACAAAGATAAACTCAAAATGGATGAAAGATCTAAATGTGAGACAAGATTCCATCAAAATCCTAGAGGAGAACACAGGCAACACCCTTTTGAACTTGGCCACAGTAACTTCTTGCAAGATACATCTATGAAGGCAAGGGAAACAAAAGCAAAAATGAGATATTGGGACTTCATCAAGATAAGAAGCTTTTGCACAGCAAAGGATACAGTCAACAAAAGTAAAAGACAACGTACAGAATGGGAGGAGATATTTACAAATGACGTATCAGATAAAGGGCTAGTTTCCAAAATCTATGAAGAACTTATTAAATTCAACACCAAAGAAACAAACAATCCAATCATGAAATGGGCAAAAGACATGAACAGAAATCTCACAGAGGAAGACATAGACATGGCCAACAAGCACATGAGAAAATGCTCCGCATCATTGGCCATCAGGGAAATACAAATCAAAACCAGGATGAGATACCACCTCACACTAGTGAGAATGGGGAACATTAACAAGGCAGGAAATCACAGATGTTGGAGAGGATGTGGAGAAAAGGGAACCCTCTTGCGCTGTTATTGGGAATGTGAACTGGTGCAGCCACTCTGGAAAACTGTGTGGAGATTCATCAAAGAGTTAAAAATAGATCTGCCCTATGACCCAGCAATTGCATTGCTGGGGATTTACCCCAATGATACAGATGCAATGAAACGCTGGAACATCTGCACCCTGATGTTTATAGCAGCAATGGTCACAATAGCCAAACTGTGGAAGGAGCCTCGGTGTCCATTGAAAGATGAATGGATAAAGAATCTGTGGTCTATGTATACAATGGAATATTTCTAAGCCATTAGAAACGACAAATACCCACCATTTGCTTCAATGTGGATGGAACTGGAGGTATTATGCTGAGTGAAATAAGTCAATCGGAGAAGGACCAACATTATATTGTCTCATTCATTTGGGGAATATAAAAAATAGTGAAAGAGAATAAAGGGGAAATGAGAAAAAATGAGTGGGAAATATCATAAAGGGATACAGAACTCGAGAGACTCCTAACTCTGGGAAACAACCTAGGGGTGGTGGAAGGGGAGGTGGGAGGGGGGATGGGGGTGCCTGGGTGACAGGCACTGAGGGGGCACTTGACGGATGAGCACTGAGTGTTATTCTATATGTAGGCAAATTGAACACCAATAAAAAATAAATTTATAAAAATAAAATAAAATAAAATATCTCCACTACAAGAGTACCAAAAAAAAAAAAAATAGGGAAAGCTTCCTAAGAAAATCATTTTCAATTAAGTCCCCAAAAATGGTAATATTGGTGAAAGAAAGAAGAGAAGCAGGAGATAAAAGAGACTGTTTCTGGCAAAAGGGACAGAATTTAAAGATGTACATGTGAAAGGGGCATCATACATTCAGAGATTTAAATGCAGTTAGGCATGTATGTGGTGTTAGGACATGTACAGAGGTGCACCACAAATCTGTGGTTTTGAATATAATAACTTTTTGCTTTCCTTAAAGCATATCTAATTGTCTTCATGTTGCAAAATTGGTCTCACCATACGCTCAAATATACATTCTACTGGATTTAAATAAATTTAGCAAACCATTAGTTTTTTCCTGTGCATGCTTATAAAATTTGGAAATGTGAATTTTAAAAAATGGCATAGTACAAGAGTTTTAGGTGTCCTGATTCCAAAGACTGAGGAATCAGCTGTGTGAAAAAATTCTCAGCTGATCTTTCACACATAAGTGGATTATCTATGTACACACACATATAAATTTATATTTTCATGGCTTTTGATATTTTCAGTTTTGTTTGAGGTTATTTGGTTCAAACCAAAGAAAAGATAAATTGTACTTTTAACGTGTACTCTGCTATATTTTTTAAAGATTTTATTTATTTATTCATGAGAGACACAGAGAGAGAGAGAGAGAGAGGCAGAGACACAGGCAGAGGGAGAAGCAGGCTCCACGCAGGGAGCCCGATGTGGGACTCGATCCCGGGACTCCAGGACCACGCCCTGGGCCGAAGGCAGGTGCTAAATCACTGAGCCACCCAGGGATCCCCAGTAGATGTTATTATAATATACTTTAAGAAACACTGAATTCCAGTAAATATGTAGGTATTATTTGTTTTGATAAAATTGTAGACAGTGATATTACATAGTTAATGTAGACTACACTGTTATTTTTATATTTTTATTTAATGAGTGATTGAAATAATGACAATTTAATGTCAAGGGAATCATACATTTGAATTAAAATACATTTTTAAGTCTTTATCCTAACTGAATTATTTTTTCAATATATCTGATTTTAAACAGGCTTAAAATTAATCACTTGACACTATATGATTAAAAATTATTATTTATTTATTTTATTATTGATGACATTTTGGAAACTAAAATAAATCTACATATGATGGGATTAGAATTCTATTTTTTTTTTAATTTTATTTATTTATTTATTTATTTATGATAGTCACAGAGAGAGAGAGGCAGAGACACAGGCGGAGGGAGAAGCAGGCTCCATGCACCGGGAGCCCGACGTGGGATTCGATCCCGGGTCTCCAGGATCGCGCCCTGGGCCAAAGGCAGGCGCCAAACCGCTGCGCCACCCAGGGATCCCTAGAATTCTATTTTTAAAATTATTATGAACTCTGACAATTAGCTAAATTTTATGAGTCTATACAAATCTTTGGAGAAATAGCTTTCATAAAGCAGAATAAAATGTAAAACTGTTTTTTACAAGATATCATTTTCATTCATTTTCAATACTTTATCAATATAGACTATGCTATATTGTTTATAGTTGGCAAAGATCATACACTCTGAATGCTAACATTTTCTAAGTTCTCCAGGCGTGTGTCATGGATACTTAGAGAATAATTATAACTCTTTCTTATCCTTGATCATATAAAAGATTTTGACTTTGCAAGAGTAGTTTCACAGGCATTCTACTTTTGACGATCTGGTAGAAATAGAAGGAGAAAAGTTAATGGGGCATACGAATGTAATAATTGGATGCTGGACTACAAGTCCTAAACCTAAATGGAAAATACCCTTAACCTCCTAGATAATGTGTCAGATAAGAAAGGGGCCATTTCTTGAGGTGAGAAAGAGTAAGAAGAAGGAGTTCAATATTGAAATAGTTTTAAATTTTACCAATCAGGGTTGTATATCATCTGTGAGATATCAAAGTTTGAGAGGCAAGAACAGGGCTAAAGCGATAATGAACAATGAGTGGGAACTAAACGTAAGGGAATTTTCAGAATTCAATTTTAGCATCTCCCTTGTCTCTTGTATTATACCTGTCATGGTTAATAGGTTTTAGAAAACTAGAATTATGTCAGAATACTTGCAATCTATTGGTCACTTTGATGTGTTTGTTAAATTATAGTCTCCATCAGTAAAATAGGCATGCCTGCTGATTGATGTTTATCTTTCTTTGACCAAATGGTCCTAAAGATAAAGCTACTCCTTGATGTGTCTTCAAAGATCAGACTAGATTATTTGTTTTCATTTCAAGTATATTAAGATTATTATTTAATCTTTAAGATAAGTAGAGTTAGTAAAATAGAAAATATAAAAATTTAAGTCATAGAAGATTACCTAAAAATATCTAAGGATCAAAATTTGCACCTGAGTGTGCCGAAACCATATGTACTTTCTTTTGAAATAAGCATCAAACTTTGGATGCAACCTGTAGACCCTTCCTTCTCCAAGCTGCAATGATGAGGGGCAATTGGATGCTCAGGTGACTGAATTTCTAGAGACACAGTCCAAGATAAATGTGACATATGTAGAAGATCATGTGGAAGTAAAGATTACTGGCAGGTGTGCCCCAGTGAGAGACTGCTGGTAGTACCACACCTTGGGAAGAGACATAAGGGTGTCAATTTGAACCATTTAAAATCAATGTTTTATGAACTATCCAGAGGAGAGAAGATCCCCATGAGGATAATAATGAATTTGCTGTCTCTCTCATACTTAGTAGCTGTAATTCATTGTAATTTACTTTGTAGAAATAAAAATAATATGATTAGTCTTGATCCTAAGTGCCATGGAGCAAGACATACATGATGCATAACTAAGAAATAATTGTAGGACATCAGAGCTAGAGACTAAAAATTACTTCAATCATGTCTTTTTTTTTTAAATATTTTATTTATTCATGAGAGACACCGAGAAAGCTAGAGACATAGGCAGAGGGAGAAGCAGGTTTCCCGCAGGGAGCCTGATGTGGGCCTCGATCCCAGGACCCCAGGATCACAACTTGAGCCAAAGGTAGATACTCAACCAGCAAGCCACCCAGGTTCCCTACTCCAACCATGTCTTGTAGGTATATTTGCTTCGCCTTAACTTGAACAGGGTGTCTATGTCGCAAACAGCAGCCACCCCTTGTCTGTGGTTTCACTTTCCAAACTTTTAGCTACCCACAGTCAACTGAGGTCTGGAAGTAGATGATCCCCTTCCAACATATTGTCAGAAGGTCAGTAGCAGCCTATTGCTGTACCAATACCTACTCTATTTACCTCACTTCTTCCTGTCATATAGGCTTTTTAATCATCTCACATTATCACAAGGAGAAGGATGAGTATAATATAATAATTTGAGAAAGACTCATTCACAAAACTTTTATTACAGTGTATTGTTATACTTGGTCTATTTTTAGTTGTTTTTGATCTCCTATTGTGCTTAATTTAAACTTCATCATAGGTATGTATATATAGGAAAATAAAACATAGTATAATAGAAGGTTGGTACTATCTCTGACTTCAGGCATTAGCTGGGGGTTTTGGAACATATTCCCCAAGGATTTTCAGGGACTACTTTAATAAGTGCAATGCAAAATTGCAATGATACCTATGAAATTTTTGACAATTTATTTCACTTCTCTGAACCTTATTTTTCTGAAAGAAAATAGACTTTGGAGCTGACTATACTAGAATTTGAAATGAGGTTATTTACCTTACCTATTTAATAGTTTTAAGTAAGTCTTACAAAATCTCTGGGCATCCATTTCCTTCATCTGAGGAAAGCTAGCACCTAGCTCTCAAATATCTCAAACATGGAAATAACAGATATGTAAGTTTCTTTGTAATGCTGTGGGTTCTTGGTCTTATGCCCTAAATCTGGGTCAGTTTTTGATTGCTTTAAACAATGGGTCATAAAGGATGGATGTTCTATGACTTTTGTTTGTTTTTTCCTTTTGTTCTTTATGTGTGTGTGTTGTTCTTTTGTTGTTGTTGTTCCTTTTTGTTGTTCTTTTATTTTGCTTGTTTGTATTCTATGTCTTTTTTTTTTAATTTTTATTTATTTATGATAGTCACGCAGAGAGAGAGAGGCAGAGACATAGGCAGAGAGAGAAGCAGGCTCCATGCACCAGGAGCCCGATGTGGGATTCGATCTCGGGTCTCCAGGATCGTGCCCTGGGCCAAAGGCAGGCGCCAACCCGCTGCGCCACCCAGGGATCCCTGTATTCTATGTCTTTTGAAGCTACATTACAAATGACATGTAGCTTTCACATGGTCTTCTGCGTATTGACACTACCTGGAAGTTCCCTTTCTGAACCAGCAGCCACACGGAGGAGACACATTCAAACCATATGAATCAACAACATGTGTCCTCCAGACCAGAGTCCAGCTGAGCTGATTCTTTAGCCTTCACAGCCCAGTAAGCAGACACTTGATTAAAGGACCTGCCATCAGAATGTATCAACTAGTCTTGAGGATTTCAGCACTCAGCCATTCAGTTCTTCTTAGGTGACCCATGGATTTTCTAAGAATAATAAAATGACTGTTTTTATGCCATTAAATGTCACTAACTCATATCATTATCATGAAAAACACTAAATTTAAGAACAAGTATTTAACAATTTAAAAACACACCACAAAAGTATTATGAAAATAAAATACATAAAATTTCGTGAATCTACATAAGAGAGTGGACAAATAAATATATTTTAAAAATATGAGTTGTGCTCATTAATGAATGATTGGTCCATAAGAGACTACATAAAATTATGACAGTTTAGAATATCTCCTGTTATATTCTGAGCTGGATACTATATTAGGCACATTACATTATCTTATACCAATTGCTTATTAGTATCATTTTCAGAAACAAATGCTAGACTAACTGGAGAATTAAACAGTATAGAATGTGTAGTAACTGTGAACTGAGTTTCTGTCTTCATTCTGAATGTCATTTGTTTACCTCCTGGGTGGGATGGGGATAAAACCTAGCTCTTGTACTGAAAGTAGGCCAATATATTGAAAATAAAATTCAAGAACTAATGCTCAGGAACAAATTACATTCCACACTGAAAGTAAGGATGTAAGGTACGCCAACAGAGAGCTGAGATGCATATTATTCGAGTGTGCAAAATGACTTCTTCATGAGGATTTTGTAAGAGATGAATACTAAATTGGTTAGACTACAACAGGAAAATTGTATGTTAGATCAGAAGTAGACACTTTAGTTTCATGAGTCATTGGCTTGGAAAACTGTCTTAAAAGTATTAAGGAAGGAAAAGAAAAAGAAGAAAAAGCACAATAAAAAATAGAATATCTATCACAAACTATGTCAGCAGGGGTGAAAAAAGAGCATGATGCATGGAATCATAGAAACAGAGAATCCAATTTATCAGGAAAAACTTCTCACACCTGGCACTTTTTTGACACAAAAAATTGCAATAACAACTTTTTCTCCCTGAATTAAGATCCCACCAACTATGAAAGATAGCACAGTGATCAAACATTAGATATGAAATAGTTTTATATGATTAAACTGATATTTTAAAGTTAAAGCATTCCTACAAGAAGTTATTTATCAATTATGTGATTCATTTGTCAACCATAATATATCAAAGCAAAACATTTAAATATATATCATTTTATCAATAGTGGTAAAATTGGGTAATAAAATGTGCAGTTTAAAATATGCCTCTCTTAATCTGGTACAGTGTTCTGAAACAAAAAAAATAATAATGTATATTAAAATACTGTCATAATATATTTTCTTTTCCACAATATTACAAATACACACCATGTAGAATACACACACACACACACACACACACACGTCCATGTCAACAAAGTTATAGTACTTTTCAAATCTATTTTATCTTTTTCCAGCTTTATGGAGCCATAATTAAGAAATAAATCATATATATTTAAGGTATACAGCACTATGTGTTGGTATCAATATATCTTATATGATTACCACAATCAAGCTCATTAACGTACTATCATCTCACAGGTAGTTACTGTTGTGTGTGTGTGTGTGTGTGTGCATGTATGTGGTGATCTACTCTCTTAAACTCTACTCTTAGCAAAATTTAAATATAAAATGCACTATAGGAACTCTTATAACTCAATAGCAAAAACCAAACACTTCTCCAAAGAAAACATACAAATACCCAGCAGTATACTGAAGTTGTTCAATATCACTAATAATTAGGGAAATGCAAATGAAAACGACAATGACATATCACCTTATATGCATTAGGATGGCTATTATTAGGAGGAAAATAGATAACAAATCTCAGCAAAGATGTAGAGAAAAGAGTACCCTTGTGCACTGTTTTTGAAATGTAAATTGGTATAACCATTTGGGAAAAGAGAGTGGAAATTCCTCAAAAATCAGAACTACCATGTGGTCCACAATCCCACTTCTGGGTGTACATCTAAAGGAAATAAAATCAGTATTTTGAAGATATATCTGCACTCCCATGTTTAGTGAAGCATTATTCACAATAATCAAGGTATGGAAACAACCTAAGTTGTCCTAAGAATTTAGTGTCCAGTGGCATGGATAAAGAAATCGTGGTATTTAGATATAAAGTCAGATCGTGAACAATTAATTCACATGCAGGTATCAGGCAAGAAGAATTTAGATGCCTGAACAATTCCTTCCAGTGTGAAAAGAAGCTAGGTGAAGAGATTCTTAGGGAAGAAAGAATTTCTGGGAGAACAAAGGGTATGTAAAGATAGAACTGTGAAAGTTTTTGAGGAAACTAAGTAATGGTGTGTAGAAAATATGAGGGATAAATTTCAGACAGGTCAGTGGAAAGAAACCACTTTAAGAAAAATTTAGAAGCACATCATTATTTGCTAAGTTAAAGAGATGAAATGTAATACTCAAAAGATTTGGAAACTCTTAAGCTATGTAAGGAGATAAAAATTACAAGGTAACACATTGTTAGACTTGGACAGATTGTAAAAGAGTACTCCCCAGAGTGGATGGCGCTCCCCACAGCGAACTATGCAAGAAAATCCACTGAATGGGGAAAGAAAACAGCATGACTGTTGTTTAAATTTTTAAAAATAAGAATGAAGGGCAACCAGGTGGTTCAGTGGTTGAGAGTCTGATGCCTTTGGCTCAGGTCCTGATCCTGGGGTCCTGGGATTGAGTCCCACATCAGCTCCCTCCAGGGAG
Organism: Vulpes vulpes; assembly: GCF_048418805.1. Classification (NCBI taxonomy): domain Eukaryota; kingdom Metazoa; phylum Chordata; class Mammalia; order Carnivora; family Canidae; genus Vulpes; species Vulpes vulpes. The sequence goes on along the minus strand of NC_132784.1, from coordinate 100,659,414 downwards.
CCTGCTTCTCCCTCTGCCTATGTCTCTGCCTCTTTCTCTGTGTCTTTCATGAATGAATGAATGAATGAATGAATGAATGAATGAATAAATAAATAAATAAATATTGTTAAAAATAAGAGTGAAATATTGTTTGCTAATTTCAATGTGTTCATTCCAATTCTCCCATGTGCCTTATGTGAATGGATTTTTCTTTAAACAAAATATTTACGATATTATTTTTTAACTAAAAAGAGGTTGAAGCTTTTTGGTATTTGCCAAAATGAGTTGAAAACCTATGTTCATGCAAAAACTTGCACATAGATGTTTATAGCAGCTTTATTCATCATAGGCAAAACTTGGAAGCAACCAGGAAGTCCTTCATTCGATGAATGAATAAATAAATCATGATACACTCAGACAATGGAATATTATTCAGTGCTAAAACAGAAATGAGCCACCAAGCCATGAAAACACAAAGAGAAAACAAATTTGCATTACTAAAGTGGAAGGAGCCAGTCCGGTAACTCTACATGCCATAGAATTCTAACTACTGGACATTCTGGAAAAGTTAAAACTATGGAGATGGTAAAAAGATCAGCAGTCCCAGGGGTTGGGGGCAGGGTGTCCGGAAGAGAGGAATAGGAGAGAACAGAGCATTTTTTATGGCAGTGAAAATATTCTGTAAGACACTATAAGGAAGATGCATGATATTTTATATATGTTCAAGCCCATAAAATGGACAAGAAGAATGCATCCTAATGTAAATATCCATAGGATTTGTGTGATTACACTGTGTACATGTAGGTTCACTAATTGTAACAAATATTCCACTCTAGTGGGGGATGTTGATAATGGGGAAGGGTATATCCATATACCTGCGTAGATTCAGGAGATATATAGGGAATCTCTGTGATTTTTTCATAATTTTGCCATGAACTTACAAATACTCTATTTTTTTAGACCGAAAGTAAATTACTTTTTGTCTAGGACAGAAGTAAGAATGTCTATGTAAATGGACAGAGGAAATATTTTGGGGGTGATGGAAATGTTCTAAAACTAGATTTCAATGATTGGTTGCACAACTCTTTAAGTTTACTAAAAATTATTAAATTACACACACAGAATAGGTGAATTTATGCTGTGGAAATTATACCTTAAGGAAGCTTTTTTATTTTTACTTTTTAAAGGCTTTATTTATTTGAGAGAGGGAGAGAGGGAGCACAAGCAGGGGATGAGAGGAAGAGGGAGAGGGAGAAGCAGGGAGCCCCATGCAGGCGCTTCATGCAGGGCTTGATCCCAGGACCCCAGAATCATGACCTAAGCCAAAGGCAGATGCTTAACTGGCTGAGCCACCCAAGTGCCCTGAAAGCTTTATTTAAAAATAAAATCTGAAAAGAATATGTGAGAAAAGCATGAAAGTATTTTCATTGTTCAGAGATTAACTAATTATCTTTTTTTTTTTTTTTTTTTTTTACTATTTCTCTTGTTAAGGATTTCAAAGTATTTTGAAACTTAAGAAATATCATGCATTTTTTTCCACAGGTATATACACAGTTTCAAAATTCTTGGTCAGTACTTTATTGTGGTCAAATAGCTCTTAATATTGCAGCAACTTGTAATGATTTTGGAAAGAGAACCATGCCTAACCTGTCTCTACAAGATCAAGATGCTGTTATTTTTTAAATGGGTAATAAAGCATTTACCTAAAAAATCTTGTGCTCTCGAGAACATTTTTAAAATGAGTTGGAAATGTTTCAGTGATTTTCTTTCTAAAAAGTATTAGCTGACATTTCACTAAACTTACAGAACTTGTCAAACTCACTAGATTGAAAAATTCCCAAATTAGTAGTATCAGCAGTTATTTAACCAACTTATTATAAATATTATAATAACATTTAAAAAATTCAAGAATAACTAAATGATATCACAAGAGAAAGGAATTTACTACTTTGAAATAAATGAAATTAAAGTAATAAGTGCAGTTGATGATGAATTTTACAACTGTTTAACATCCAGATCTAGATTTGGGGACTATTTTTAGAGTCAGAGAGGTGTTTTGTATGAGAGTGTAATGATGGGTCCGTGACATTATGCATTTGTCCGAACCCATAGAATTTTAGACCAACAAAGAGTTCCCTTAAGTATGGAAATTAAAAAATAATTAGGAGTTTGTGGATCTCAGTAAGAAAATAAAAATGTTACAAAGCAATCTGACTATATTATATATATGAAATGGTTCATTGAAGGTGGTGGTGGGAGGGAATGTGCTAACTTAAGTAATTTTGGAAATAAATGAAAACTGAAAGAGTAGGAGGAAAAGGACCTGACACAAGCCTTATACTCTAGTTTATTAAGTTATTTTGGAGGGAGACATTAGTTAACATTGAGGCTGCAGACACCTATACATTTATAAGGCAAATAAAAAAATAAATGGATGGCGGATGATGGGAATCACTCTTCTTCCTGTTGGAGTGAAAATTTACAGATAAGCAAGGAGAGGAGTCTAGAATTATCTATGTAATAATGAAATAGAATTGGCTATATCAGTATAAACTCACGCATCTTAATACAGCTACAGATGGTTACATATAGAACTATTTATCGATAGATGTATACACACAGGTTAGTACATATGCATATATTTCCTTGCTCTGTCCCCTGAGTGTACTAGAAACAATGAGACCTCAAAAAGAACAAGTACACATAGGGCCCAGCTTTTGGTTTTTAATACCATTCTCCCATTAAAGGAAGGAAGCGAGGTTTCCTGGAAAACTGAGCAATTCTAGGACTGGAATAAGGAATATACAAGATGAGCTTGGAGCTGGAGTAAAAAAGTAAGAAAGTGCTAAAAACCTCAAAAATCCCTCCCAAAAAGCCCACCTCAATGATGAGGGTACATCAAAGGAATATGGGGACTAACTGAATTGCTCCCAATGGCCAAAGTTGGAATCAATGAATAATTTAATTTAGTCTGATATAAACAAATAAATGATGAGATAAACAGATACATGGGAAAGAGGAGAAAAAATTCAAATAATTTATATAGAAGCCCTACCCTTTAGGAAGCAAAGTGGAACTCTTAAGTGTAAGTTAAACTGTGCAGAGCGAATACTTTCCAAAGAGAATGGAAATAAGAAAAAAAAAATCAGTACATCCACAATGGACAAATTTGACAAACACTCTCTTAGCTAGGTTATCACTACATCACCAGCATTAAGTAAAGCTAATGCCATGTACCATTGATATGATGAAAATGATACTTTATCTCTGTAGTCTTTCTTCCCAAAACACATAACCCCAGTCTAATCATCAGAGGGGAAAAAAAAAATCAAAGCAAATGCCAATTGAAGAACCGGCTACAGAATAGGTGGCTAGTGCTCCTCTGAACTGTCAAGACAAGGGGTGTCTAAGAAATGTTTTCCAGCCAAGAGGAGCTTATGGAGAGATAACAGCTAAATGTATTACATTTTGTATCGGAACCTGCAACAGAAAGATTCCAGTAGATAAAAGAGACAATCTGGATACAGGATGAACTTTAATGATACTATATCAATATTAATTGATTAATTATAACAAATGTACCCCCCTAATTTAAAATGATAATAGAGGAAACTGGGTATATAATATATGGGAACATACTTTATTGTCTTTTAGAATTTTTCTAAATATAAAATTTTGCTAAAAGTAAAATTCATTGAAACACACCCATATGCAACTAGACAAAAATAATAATAGAAACAATTTTCCATTTGCTATATGTTTGTATCTATTTTTAGAGATAGATTATAAACATATATACAGGATATAAGCATATATACTCATGCAGTGATAAATATTCTGAGAAAATTAACAGAAGTAAAAGAGAATGGCAAGGGTGCTATTTCAGATAGTTTGGTTAAAACAGACCACTTCAAGGAGGCAAAGTCTAAATTAACTGAGTTGAAAACACTATCTCAGATATAAAATAAGAGAAGAGAATATCACAGTGGGAATGATCAATCCTGTCAAAATGCCACTGAGAAATTTAGAAAGGTGAAAATTTAGTACCAACTTTAGAGTTTTGACACTGCTGGAAAAGGCAGTCATGCACAGCCTGCTGACCCTTGCATGGTTCCATAAATGTGCCTCGGGCCTGGAACATTTTTTAACGTGAAGATAAAAATCCTTCACAGTTTGTGCTGGGCATATTGCTTTGTTTGGGAATACCTTTCTGTGTTCTGGGTTTGATGTGTACATCTTTGTTCTTCTTAAGGGTGTGTGTCATAGGGCACCTGGCCAGCGTCAGTGCTGCAGAAGTTCCCAGCAGAGAGACAATGGGGTTCTTCACCTTCAGAATAACAGGTCACTGGGGACCAGCGCTTACTATTGAAGGTGAGCTTGATCTGTCTTCTCTATGCAAGTGAAGCATCCTTCCATCCAGTGCCTGTGTGAGTCATGTCTTTCTTGGTGACCTCGACATCTGCAAACCATACAAAGAGTCGACATCTTAGAATGGCAGTTCCTACAGGTAGATATTGTTACGCTCTTTGCTCTTCTTCATACAGTGGGGAGCCTCTGCTGGAGGTGGTAGCCAGTGTCATGGCTCTGCAGATGTAAGTTTGTGAGTCTGAAAAGAATGGTTAAAGCAGAGTATTGGGGACAATGACCTGGCTGGCCAAAAGGGCTCTAGGGAGACCCGGAGGTAAAGTGTGTGGAAAGCAGTGATGGGATAAGCTGAATCATGAAAGGAGAATAGCTGACAACCTGAAATGGAGAAGTCAGAAATAATCCTTTATGACCAGGCCAGAGTAAGATGGCTCTTTTGGCAAGATTGTATACTCTGAAGTGTTATTAATTAGAGAAGGAAAACTCTTGTTCCATTTCAGACACATTTATGGTAAATTTCCTTTGTAGGATCTAAGAGAAGAAGGAGAATAGGCAGCTGAATATATATGGTTTTGGAATTCAGAAAAGAGGTCTTGGCAGAGATGAAGGTTTTTGAACATCGGATATATCAGTTGTTATTAATACACTGGGACATGAGTTTGCTTCATAAAGGCAGAGAGTAAGAAGAGAAGATAGTTTGATATGGGGACCCTATCACTGAGCCTTGGAAGAACAAGCTAGATATTTTGGAGGAAGGCCACAAAGAATAGAATTCAAGTAGAGAGAATATTAAAAAAAAAAAGTTAGGGAAAGGACAATCATGAAAAGTACTTTTCAAAGATCAAAAGTAATCTGTGCTAAAAAAACCTTTCCAATGATATTTTTTTTAATTTTTTTTTAAAGATGTTATTTATTTATTCATGGGAGACAGAAAGAGAGAGACAAAGACATAGGCAGAGGGACTCAATCCAAGGACCTGGGACTCAATCCAAGGACCCTGGGATCACAACCTGAGCCTAAAGCAGATGCTCAACCTCTGAGCCACCCAGGCGTCCTGTTCCAGTGATTTAGAAAGATAGAGATCATTAATGTCTTTGTTGAGAAGTTGGAGTGTGCCAAGCTGTGAGTGTAGTCTGTGTGTCTGTCTATCTATCTATCTATCTATCTATCTATCATCTACCTACCTACCTGCCTACCTGCCTACCTGCCTACCTATCATCTATCCTCTATCTTCATCTATCATCTTTATGCTTGGGTTATAGTTGTAAGTGCATGTTAGATTGATCTTCTCAGGCATACAAATTATTAGCTTGCTAGATCGCCTACCTGTCTTTCCTGTGCAGTTGGATTAAAATCTTTTTAAGAGTGGTCACTGTATCTTTACAGTGTTGATATCCACCCTCTTCCCCACAACAATTTACATATAATTGGTGTTAACAGCTCTGGCCTAGTTTTGTTACTATATACAGAAAGATTTAAAAACAGTAGAGAGTGAAGATGTAATATCCTTATTAATAGTTTTATTATATTCACTAGATTCAATTACTTTTATATCATTTATATTAAGCAGATGATCTTCAAAACACTCTATGCGTTGATATATATGTTCAGACAATCCACCCATTGGAAAATAAAATGAAACAGTTCATGCAAAACATACTTACTGAAAATGCAAAATCCTTTAGATTATCAATAAGAAAATCAGTGAGCATTCCTTAATTATTCCTTCTTCTTTCATATATTTATTTAATGTTTTCTATGCACTTTTAATGTTAACTTAGAGTTAACCTTATTTTAAATGGATTATTTAATTACATTCTCATGCAAAGCATATAATATAGCTACTATTATTGCCACTACTTGACAGAAAAGGGAAAGAAAGTATAATAAGATTAAACCAGATGCCAATTAACCAGTCACCCTTGTTGTCTCCTCTACACAAATTATGTTTTTTAAATTGCCATTTTCTGGCCAAACATTTTCAGTTCTTATATTGTAATGCCTATTTTTTGAGCAATTGAACATTTGGCTTTCTATATATATGCAGATAATTTGCAAAAATAGCATATTAATTGTCAGAGTTTTTCTACAGCCTAAGTGTGTTCAAATAGAAAGGTTTTATAAGGTTTGCTAATAACATATTTTAAATGTGTTGTGTATTATTTAAAGTTTTCCACATGATACATGGATTTAATAATTTTATACATTCCCTTTCATTGTTTAAAAATCATAAAAATATGCTATAAACCTGAAATGGTCAATTTGTCTCAGTTCTAATTCTTTTATATTCAATCACAGAAAAATAGTTCTAAGCCATCTGGCTGCTCAAAGAAAGTGAAAACTTGCATTCTATTTTGTGTTCTCTTTTGATAGCAAGCTTTGCTTTTTGGTTTATGGAGCATACTGCAGAATTTCAAGCAATGGATAATTGCAAATTACTAACAGCAGGTGCACAGATATTTACTTACTAGTTTTATAGTATAAAAATACATTAAGAAAATGGTTAATTTATTATCATTCACTATTCTCTCATATGAGTACTTACGATATTTTATGAGCGATAAGTTTCATTTTTAACTTGTCATTTATTTAACAAGCCAAAATATCCATGATGATCTCTAAGAATAAAGGAGATGACATATAGGTACAAGGTCATTCCCGGCATACACTAAAAACTCTGAAGAATGGAAACTGCTGTATTTATTTATACATATGATTCAAATTAGCAAACTATAGTACCTGTTAAATATTAAACACATGTACTGCAATACATTTAAATACTTAATTAGTTCTGTCTCTTCCTGCTATCACCAAATCAGGAAAAAGCTCATATCCTTTAAGATAAATGCATATCAACTTGAACAGAGAATGAATACTGAAATGCAAAAGTATTGTTTAGAATGGTAAGCAACATAATAAAGCAAATTTTCAATGATGTTTTTCCCCAATAATCAAAGTGAAAGACGTATTCCAGGGTTCAAGGATTTGAGCAATTTGGAACACAAATCTGATTTGTGGAGGTGGGTAACAGGGTTTCCTGGTAAAAGATCAGTGCCACCAAACTATCCCCATGCCCAACACACTTCAGAAGCCACTTCTATGCCCAGGTTATTACCTTGATTCTGACTGACTGGCTATAAATCAAAGGTTCCCACGAACCCCTCCCTTGAGTTCCATTACCTTGCTAGAGCCAGCTCATGGAACTCAAGAAACATTTTACTTACTAGATCACTGGATATAATTCCTTTTAGAGGATATAATTCAGGAACACATAAATGGAGGAGAGGCATAGGGAAACATATGAGAAAAAGACATGGAGAGCTGCACCCTCTCCATTCTTCCCGTGTCTACGTGTGTCCACTAACATTGAAGCTCTCTGAACCTAGTCCTTTTGGGTTTCTAGAAGGCTTCATTACGGAGACATGATGGAATAAATCATTGGCCATTGGCAATTGATGCAACTTCCAGCCTCTCTCCCCTTACAGGAGATGGAGGGTGGGGATGAGACTGAACATTCCAACTCTCAAATCACAAGGTTGGCTCTCCTGGCAAACAGCTCATGCTTTAGGTAGTTCCAACATAAGGAAACAAACCAGACAAACATAACAAAAGATACCTTCTTAGCTCTATTAGGAAATTCCAAGAGTTTTAAGATCTCAGTACCATAAAAGAATATACTTACTATAAATTACAATATCACATAGTATATCCAGATTAGTTGCAACTACTAGTTTCCCAAATACAAATTCATCTTTTTCTTCCAGTTTTATTGAGAAATAACTTACATATATTACTGCATATGTTTAAGGTATGATTTGATGCTTGATGATTTGACTTACCTATATGAAATGATTACCTTAATGGTTTAGTTAACATCCATCTTCTGATAAAGACACAGTAAAAAGAAAAGAAGAAAGGAAAGGAAAGAAGATTTCCTTGTGATGGGAAATAGGATTTACTCTCTTAACAATTTATCCTTATATCATACAGCACTGTTAATTATCATCGTCATGTTGTACATTCCATACCTAGTACTTATATATCTTTTAACAGGAAGTTTGTTCATTTATTATTTTTGCTCCAATTCAATTAAAAATATCAAAATAGAAGTAAGAAAATTATATTAGAGAGATAACCCAGATATGTGTCCCAATTTATTTTAAAATATCATAATGTATTTTATTTAGTGTATATATTTTACTGCATTTCTTCTAATTTTGTAGCAAAGCACAGCAGCAGTGCATTAAACTGTATAAATATTTTACTTTATTTTATGTTTTTTAGAGATTTTATTTATTGACTTGAAAGAGAATGAGAGAGAGATTAAGAGCAAGGAGAGGGAGAAGCAGACTCCCTGCTGAGCAGGGAGTCACATGAGCGGACTCCATGCAGGGCTTGATCCCAAGGCCAAGAGAATATGACCTGAGCCAAAAGCAGCTACTTAGCTGATTGAGCCACCCAAGCACTCCAAAATGTATAAATATTTTAAAAGCCAGGGATGAAATTAATATTTTTCTCATGAAAGATAACCCCAAACCTCCTTGATCTGAAAATTATACTTCCTATTCTGTTAGGTTTAATCACCCAGCACTACTTCAGTGCTTTAATTCACTTTACTTTCAAAATCGTTATTGATATTAGGTATCACAAGAACTTCTATTCTTCAGCAGATACTTCACTAGCTTTTCCTTTTTTTTTCTTTCTAATATATTTGAGAGTTACTTTGTCTAATTCTACAAAAGCATGTTGAGGCTTTAATGAAAATTACATTGAGCCTATAAATTAATTACTACTAATACCATAGGCCATTTTCATTGAATTTTGCAATTATTTTAACAAACTTGTAACTAATAATTTGTGTGTGTGTGTGCTTCTTTCTTTCTCCAGTGATTCTCTTCTGATTCTAGAAAAAAAAATCCTTATTATGATTTAGACTATAAAGTGAACATCCAAGTCTGATTTTATTTCCTACTATTCCCTCTCTTGCTCACTCTGTTCCAGTCAAGTAGTCTCCTTTGCTGTTCATTTTTTTAAGATTTTTAAAAAAGATTTTTAAAAATTATTTATTCATGAGAGACAGAGAGAGAGAGAGAGAGAGAGAGAGGCAGAGACTCAGGCAGAGGGAGAAGCAGCCTCCATGCAGGGAGCCGGATGCGGGATTGGATCCCCGGACTCCAGGATCACTCCCTGGGCTGAAGGCAGGCGCTAAACTGCTGAGCCACCCAGGGATCCCTCATTGGTGTTTAAATATGTCTCATATCATGTATGTCTACACCTCAGTATTTCTCTGCTTATATTTTCTTACATAGTGACATTGAAGTCATAGTCAATAATTGTAGTTTATATAGTTCACCATTTCTAACAGTATCTTCTCTACTCTTCAGTTTTGGTTTCCTCCAAGTAATATTAATACATAATAAAATATGTATTTTACTTATTAATATGTTTATTATCTTTCCACTAGAATGAAAATTACATAAGAGTGGCTGGCATCCTTCATTCGTCTCTTTCATTCATGAGTGCTCATCCCTATATCCAACAGGGAGTAGCCACTCTATAAATAGTTGTCAAATGAATGCATGCATGGATGAATGAGATTAAATGAATGAGATTTTTTTAAAAAGTGCCTAATATGTAATGTGCCAGTAAAATGCTTTGATTAAAATAAGATTTAATATAAATTATTTTGCATAAGATTATTATACGTGATCTATAAAAGTGCTTTGAAAGATTAAAAATATTTTAAAAATAATTCAGTTCTTATTAATTTATCTGTAATACAGCAAATATCAATGGACTCTATCAAAATTATATTTTTATCTGGAGGTAATAATACTTAATAGCATATATTTAATACACAATTATACATTAAACCTAGAACGTTATTCTTCAACATTAATGTGGGCCTAAGATTTCATGACCAATAGACGAAACTCTCCCTCTCTCTCTCTGTCATCACTCACTGAAGTTAGTACTATTCTCAGCAGACTTAGGCAGAGGCTGTCTTGGGGAGAAACTGAGGTCTTCTACTAGAATAGCCAAGGAGGAAGTGGATGGTAATACTCCACTCTCAGTGAAATCTTTGGATGACTCATTAAAAATTTTGCACCAAAACCAGCCAGCTAAGCTACTCCACTTAAAGACTACATAAGATAAAAAAAATTTTTAAGCCACTAACCTTCAATGATTTATTATACAGCAATGATGATTAATAGACAATGTTATAGATATAAACAGTAATATCCCTTTCTAAAACAGGCTAAAGTTGAAAATAAAATTTTTCCAGTATTGAATATAATTGAAATAAAAAAACACTTACATAAATTTACTTTTATTTTTTTTATTTTTACATTTTTTAAAAATTTATTATTTATTGGAGTTCAATTTGCCAACATATAGAATAACACCCAGTGCTCATCCCATCAAGTGCCCCCCTCAGTGCCTGTCATAAATTTACTTTTAGTTTTCTTTTTAAGATTTTATTTATTTATTCATGAGAGACAGAGAGAAAGAGAGAGGCAGAGACATAAGCAGAGGGAGAAGCAGGCTCCATGCAAGGAGCCCGATGTGGGACTCAATCCTGGGTCTCCAGGATCAGCCCTGGGCTGAAGGCAGCGCTAAAGGGCTGAGCCACCTAGGCTGCCCAACCTTTCAATTTTTTCATAGGTGAAAAACAATTCTACTTATTTTACCCCTATTTCTGTTTTATGTGAAAGATATAATTTATCAGTGGAATAATATACTTTCTCAGATGATTTTTGATGTTCTTCATGAACCAGGAGGGACAGATGAAAACATGAAGTCATAAAAGCGCAGTTTGATCCTCCCTATTTGTGGACTATCCATTTGTGAACTCACTCACTTGCTAAAATTTATTTTTAACCCCCAAATCAAAGCTTGTGGTATTTTTGTGGTCACTCAAGGACATGCTCAGAGTGGTGAACTAAGTAGAAGAAAAAAATAACAGAAATGAGATGGTTCAACTCAAATTTGAGCTTCTAGAATATTTCAAGATGATAAAGCCAGAAGCATGACAAGTTTGGATTTTGAGTCTCCTAATTAACTTGTGAAATCCTAGATCTGTCACTTCTCCTGAAGTGGGCTCAGTGTTCTGAATAGTAAGGTAGGGTAATATCTAGAGGACAGATTGCTGAGAGTATTCAATTAGACTTATGCATGTACAGTGGTTGGCATAATTTCTGGCACATAGTTTAGTGAGTCACTGTTGTTATTTTAGCTGTTAATATTATGATTGTAATCTTCATTAAATTTATGCTGTCTATAAGACTGAGTTATTTCAAATGACAACTAATATGGCCAAGTAGACTCCTCAGTATTTTAAAGCAAATAAACAAAAATGCAACACAATTAATTTTCACCCCTCTCCTCAAGGAAAATTTATGTGACTCCTGTTTTTCAGAACATTCCAAAGTGTATGTCATAATTTTTAGATTAAAAAAGAAATAGAGTACAATTATTTGGGAGGAAACTAAACTTTTTATACATTTATTTAAGGTACCTCAAAATAAACATTTTTATGGCAGCTAAATATAACGGTTACAAAACACATATATGGGTCTCATATAATGAACTTATTGTACTGAAGCTATATTTTCTATTACAGATATAATCAGCATCAAATTATTTTAACAAAATGAAGAAAAAAGGGGGAACCATGCAGAATTATGACGCATAGGATTGCAGATTTAAAAGGCAAGAAAAGAACTTAGAAATTTAACTGATGGATGAAAATCAGAGAGTGAGCTGGCATTTCTTCAAACTAACCCCATCCTCAATGCTAAAGCATCTCGTCTTCCATAGCACATTCAGATAGAGTTTCATAAAAAGGCATTTCAATTTAATTTAAATTGGCTGAAACAATCAGATAGCTTTTTCTCTCCTAAATGACTTGCTTTTGCAATGGATGTAAAAGCTATTAGCTTTTTTTTTTTCTAAAAGTAGGTATGAGGTATGAGGATTTTGTCTCTTGAGATACACTCTGATTATTAATAAAGTGGTTGTGAAAATTGAACATGACTTTCAGCCAACACAGTAACACAGACTTTGTTAAGTGACAAGTGACATTAAGAGCCCTTGAGAGGCAGGTTTCTGTCAGAGGAAGGAGATTCATGTTAGTGTAAAGGGAATAAAATATTACCATTATTGAGAAATTTAATCTTATTCCTTATCTGAAGATTACAGTAAACTAAAGAGAACTTGTTGTTCAAGAGATTGTTATAACATCTGATTTTGTTAAACTCCTGTCTGACTTGTTGGTCATAAAGGACGCATGATCCTTTTCCATTTTATTCAAGTTCTCGAATTTCTTACTCAGTTTCTTGCTCTAGTTCTATGCCTTATGATGATGACATAAATATCTCCATGTTTATTATCTATTTCCTTTCATTTATGGTGCTACAAAATTCTTAAACTCCACAATAATGATGGCACATTCAGGTGTCACACCTCAGACCCTGACATTGCTCAAAACTACTGTGGCTGTCAAATCTCGAGATTAATCATCAACTTCTGTCTTTCAGCCTTTCTTATAATAGCTCTTTTTCTCTCTTAAATGCCTGGTCTTTCTGTTCTTCACACAGTTTTTGTGATTATACAATCTCCAACTAAATCAAAGTAATAGGAATTTCATAATGCATTTGCTTTTGGAATCCTTTAATCCACCACCAATTCCCTGATATTTTTGCATTGATAATCTTTTTAAAGATTTTACTATTTATTCATGAGATACTGAGAGAGAGAGAAAGAGAGAGAGAGGCAGAGACATAGGCAGAGGGAGAAGCAAGCTCCCAGTGGGGAGCCCAATGTAGGATTTGATCCCAGAACCCTTGGGGTCACGACCTGGGCCAAAGGCAGACACTCAACCACTGAGCCACTCAGGTGGTTCCTAATTGATAGCTTTTAACCATCAATACTTTCTATTGTTGATTTTGAGAGTTTTCAGAAAAAGTAGAGAACTTAGTGGAACCTATTATAACTTGACTTTTTCAAATTCTTTGAGCCTTTTCAAAATCTCTCAAATTCTTTGTTCAGGAATAATTAAATAAAGACATTGCTGATGTCTTATGCACTGTGTTTTCTTCTCTTGAGGTGATTCAATTCTCACTCTGTGAAAATGCTCTAAAATTAATAGCTCTAACTTTCATTTTCTATTGAATTCCCTATGTACTGCTTCTTTCTCTCTTTCTCTCTCTCTGTCTCTCTGTCTCTCTCTCCTTTCTAGATAGATGATATATAGATGATAGATAGATAGATAGATAGATAGATAGATAGATAGATAACATGTGAATTGATTCATTAAATGCAAAAATTAAAAACAAAACATCTCTTCCCTTCTATAACCAATTTTAATTATGCAGAAACCAGTATATTTTGTAGATGTTTAGACAAAATAATCCATTGATCCATCCATTTATTTGTTCATTTATGCTATTATTTAAATATTAAAAATATTTATTAATACCATAAGCCAGATACTACCCTTCATGGTATGACAGAAAGATAAATAAGGCATTAAATGACTTCATAGTCTAGATAGAAGATCTAGATATAGGTATTTAAAAAGCATCATAGTAAGTTTAGCAAAAAAGCCCAGCCAAGAATGTTGCATTATAGGAATAGAACATAGAACATAGAAATCAATATATAGAGGCAAGAATGTAAAGTGAAAGTAAGTAAAAGAACCCAATCATAGGTATGCATGTAGCTAGTATTTGTAGAATCTAATTGTGGAAAATTGGCTACATGTTATCTAAGTGATAAATAATTATTCCAAATAGACTCAAAATGTTCTTTCTTTTTTTTTTAATTTATTTTATTTTATTTATGATAGTCACAGAGAGAGAGAGAGAGAGGCAGAGACACAGGCAGAGGGAGAAGCAGGCTCCATGCACCGGGAGCCCGACGTGGGATTCGATCCCTGGTCTCCAGGATCACGCCCTGGGCCAAAGGCAGGCGCCAAACCACTGCGCCACCCAGGGATCCCTCAAAATGTTCTTTCTTTCTTTCTTTCTTTCTTTCTTTCTTTCTTTCTTTCTTTCTTTCTTTCTTCTTCTTCTTCTTCTTCTTCTTCTTCTTCTTCTTCTTCTTCTTCTTCTTCTTCTTCTTTCTTTCTTTCTTTCTCTTTTTCTTTCTTTCATTTTCTTTCTTTCTTTCTTTCTTTCTTTCTTTCTTTCTTTCTTTCTTTCTTTCATGTTGTCACCTCTCTCATAGGATTTGAATCTTCTTGTCTGTTCCTTTAGCATTTAGCATACATCCCTGTAGATATCAGAGCTCACTTAATTATAGATTTATAGTACATATCATTGTCTTCCATGAAGCAGGTTATTGATGTTAATGACATCATATTTGACTTTATATCTTAGCATTTAATTAAATGATTTTCACATATTTGACATTGTGTAAATGTTTGCTGAATGGAACCAGTAAATCATCCAAGTTTCAATATCCTAAAGAACATAGATTCTAAGGTCACAACATCAATGGTTGGATGTTTGGTTCAGTTCATTCTAGCACCATATACTTGAGCAATTATTTGAGCTCTCTTCCTTAGTTTCTTTATCTATAGACATCCTTCTAGGATTATTGTGAAGAGTAATTGATTTGAGCATTAATGGACCCTAACAAGTCAGTGCTATACAGGATAGCTATTTTGTTAAACACTTTATGTCACTTTAAATAACTTCTACTCTAGTTCACACACATACACATATACACACACACATATTTTCCTTAACTTGTAACAGCTTTCGAGTGGATCTTTGTACCACCAGCATCTCTTTCTTCCAACCAATTATTCACACTACTGTAAGAATTCATGACCTAAAACCCAGATATAATCACATAATTTTCATCATGTGAATTTATATTGACTACAATTTTAATGGTTTCAATCTAGTACTTAAGTATCTCAATAAAATATAGCAAACTCTTTTTCAATAATTATTACTTTTAACAAACTATTGAATTATAATTTGCACATCATATAATTCACACACTTGAACTGTACAGTTCAATGGGATTCTTAGTATATTCATAAAGATGCATGGCCACCAACTCAGTCAACTTTAGAACATTTTGACACCTCAAAAAATAGACCTGCTTCCTTTAGATATCTCTTCTCCACTATTCCTTCTTTCCTTCCCACCTAGCCATAAGCAAACACTAATCTACTTTCTATCCCCTACTTTTTCGTATGAATGGAATCATGTAGTAAGTGGTCTTTTGTAACTGAGACTGACTTCAGTCAACTGTTTCAAGGTTCATCCCTGTTGAATGTTCATCCCTGTAAAATGTTTCAGTGCGTTGTTAGTGGCAATATAGATTTCTATTGTAAGGCTATATCACATTTGGTTTCTCCATTTATCCTTTGATTGACATCTTGACTGTTTCCACCTCTTAGCTACTATGAGTGATGCTGCTATAAACATCCATGTACAAGTTTCTGTGTGGGCATATATTGTTATTTCCCTTGGGAATGTATTTAGCAGTGGAACCACTGGGTCATATGGTAACTCTAAGTTTAAAAGTTTGAGGAACTGCCAGACTATTTCCCTACAGCATCACTTTGCATTCCAATCGGTAATGCATATGGATTCTGATTTCTCTTGCTGTTAACTGATTTTTTTTATTCTAGTCTTTCTACTAGATTTTTTTTATTCTAGTCTTCCTACTAGATTTGAAGCGGGATCTCACTGTGGTTTTGATTTATATTTCCCTGATGACACCTGCCATTTCTATATCTATCATTGTCTTTAGAGAAATGTATATTCAGAACCTTTGCCCATTTTAATTGGATTATTTTTTTATTTATTACTGAATTAAAACGTTTTTTTCTTTAAATACATTCTAGATACTAGTCTCTTATAGGATATACAATTAGCATATGTTTTCTCCATTTGTGTGGGTGGTCTTTTCACTTTCATTATGATCCTTTGAAACACAAACCAAAAGGTTAAAAATAATTTGAATCAAGTCCAATTTATCCATCATTTTCACATCCAGATGAAATTTACTTTAAAATGGAAAATCACTTTAATACAATAAACTGTATAACAATTTAAAAATTTAAATAAAAAGGAAAAAGGCATTTGATCCCAGGGAATCCAAATGGGATAAATTTACATAGGCATTTGAAATTCACATAAGGAATAATTAAAAACAACAGCATTGTCCTTCCTGTGTCTGATAGATAGATGTGCTCCCCACCTGTGCTCCAGGTATCTGCTCTGGAGAAACACTGTAGTAGGATGCAGCCTACAGCCCAACACTGGACATTCCTGCAGAGAACTGCCATATGAAAAGGGCGACCTCAAACAGTCAGTACCTTAGTGACCCAGGCGGATGTTTAAATGTTGTGAAGGGGAGGTGCAAACATTTCTTTCAAGATGCAGCATAAAGGTAAATAAAGAGATCCTATGAGAAACATTCAAGAGATTTGGTAATCTAAAATTATACCAAAGCTTCCAAACGTACTGAATCTAAGCTTTGTTCAGATGGCAGCCAACTGTAGAGCGGCTCCTCTAAAGTGATAGAACATTTAGTTTGTATGGGGTTTCCACTTGGGTTTTTTCTCATAAAACTTCTCAAATATTCTCACGCTGCTTTTATCCACAGGTTAATGCCATCTTTGGTAAAGGTAAACAGGAAACACTACATGATCCCTAAAACATGCCAGCCAGTGTGATGTTGGCATGGTGATGGTAAAAGCTAAGACATAGTCAATTAGTGTATTGCAAGCTTTGTAGATAAAGGTCTTCTAAGGTAGACTTAAAACTGACTTTATCTTCTAATTCACAAAGCTGAGGTAACAGAGAAAAAGGCAAAAACATATTCCATCAGTTGACAAAGCTGATTAACCAGGAAAACCAACTTTCCCTAGTTCAGTTGCTAATCCAATGCCTATTGGGATAAGGACTAGTAAATTCATCTTCTCATCCAGAAAAACAAGTAATATAACTACTGTGCAGCAGCTGACCCAAATCACTACTTTGGTGGATATTCCAATCATGCTCTTGTTTTTCCTTCAGAAACTGATGTCATTTTTTAAATGCCAGGAAATCAAAAAGGAGATGAAATGCGGTAATGAAGAGGGCTAAAGTTGGTGTCTGTAAACATTCCTTTCACCTCCTCAGCAACTATCTTTGAAAACCCAAACTCCTTCAAGGAGAACAAGGACTCTTGCTCATGAATCCAGAAGACTATTCTCCCCAGTGAGGTCTTTCTGTAGGACACTGTGAGAGGTAACCCAATAGTAGAATGATTTAAGAATTTATGATCATTAAATCCTCCACTTGATCTGAACTATGAACAGAATAGAGAAGTAACATACATTATTTTTTCTAAATGAATTACCTTCACCTATCTATGCACGTGAGCAGGAAGAGAGGACCCATCAAAAACAATATCATCTGCCTCCACATTTAGTGTTATTCTTGGCCTTCAGTGAAAAATGGGCTCATTCAAGGCATATATCCATGTCTTTTCAGTTTTCACTTACTGTGTAGCAGATTCCTCTGAGAGAAGATTGATTTCTTTGGGTTTTGTGAGTATGTAGGAGATAAGAGGATTTATAAAGTGCACTTGTTTTTTATTATGCCAAATGAATTTCCAGTATGATAGAGAAAAAAAAGGTAGCTATATAGCATCCCATTATTTCTTGTTTTCCTTGGTTCAGAAACATTAACTATCCTATTATGTTTGGACTCCTCATTGAAGTCTTCCATATTTAACATCAAATAGATGTTGTTCTCAGCACCAAGGTTGAACCTTGTCATGGTATATACACTCAGTTGAAATTTGAGCCTCCTGGTCAGGTAGAGTTAGATTCAGTTCTCTTGTAGGCACATGGGAGGCTATAGACATGGCCATCTGTGAGGAACACACTGCTGCGACATGAAGGAATTTCTTGTGTACAAGATCATTCTGTGGATAGAGACAGTTTTCCTCTTTTCCAATCTGGATGCTTTCCACACTCCCACCCCCACACCCTTTTCCTACTTTCTCTAGCTAGAATCTCCAGGGCAATAGAATAGAGGCAGTGAGACTGGACTTCCTTGTCTTCTTGATCATAAAGGAACCATAGCTAGTCTTAATTAAGTCTAATACTAGCCATGAGTTTTCAAGTTTAGAAAGTTTTTCCCCTTCCTATATTGTGGAGTGTTTTCATCATGAAGGTGTGTTAGTTGTTTGGGTTTCTTTTATTTTTTTAAATTTTTTTTAGTTTTTTTTTTATTTTGTTTTTCAAATAATTTACTATATGCATTGAGATATTGAGATGATCTTTGCAAGTTTGTTTTTAATTTTATCAATATGAGTAGTGTTGCATTAATTGATTTTTGTTTTTTTTTAAGATTTTATTTATTTATTCATGAAAGACACACGGAGAAAGGAGAGAGAGAGAGAGAGAGAGAGAGAGAGAGAGAGAGAGAGAGAGGCAAAGACATAGGCAGAGGGAGAAGCAGAGGGAGAAGCAGGCTCCATGCAGGGAGCCTGATGTGGGACTGGATCCCAGGTCTCCAGGATCAGGCCCTGAACTGAAGGCGGCTCTAAACCACTGAGCCACCTGGGCTGCCTGCATTGATTTTTGGATATGAAACAAGCCTTCCATCCCTGGGGACAATTCCACTTGGTCACAGTATACAATTTTTTATATGTTGCCATAATCAGTTTGCTAGTATGTCGTTGAAGATTTTGCATTCATATTCATAAGAGATATTGGTACATAATTTCTTTCCTTGTAATTTTTTTGTCTGGTTTGGATATAATACTGGCCTCATAAAATAAATTGAGAAATATTCCCTCCTCTTCTATTTTGTGGAAGTTTGTAAAGAATTGGTATTCTTTGAACATGTGGAAAATTCAGGAGTGAAGTCATCTGGGGTGGTCTTTTCTTGCTGGTAATTTTTTTTTAATTGAGCAAATGTTGGCACCTGATATAGTTCTAATCACGTTATCTATTTCATCTTGAGTCAGTTTTGGTACTTTATGTCATTCTAGGAATTTGTTCATTTTACCTCAGTTACCTGATTTGGTGGCAAACAATTGTTCATAGTATGGCTTTACAATACTTCTTATTTCTATAAAATTTGTAGCAATGTTCCCTCTTTAATTTCTGATTCTAGCCATTTGAGTCTTTCTTTTTCCTTTGATCAGGGTAGTTAATAGTTTGTCAATTTTATTGATCTTTTTAAAGAATCATCTTTGGACTTTAATGATTTTCTTTATTGTTTTCCTATTCTTCATTAATTTTTGCTTTAATTTTTCTTCTTTTTTTCTTGCTTTAGGTTTAGCTTGCTCTTCTTTCCCTAGATTGTTAGATTGTAGCGTTATTGATCTAAGATTTTTTTCTTTTTTCTTAATATAGGGCTTTACAGCTGTAATTTTTTTTCCTAAGCATTGCTTTAAATGCATCCCATAGGTTTTCATACATTATACTTTTTATTCATCTAAATAAGTTTCCATACATTATATTTAGTTCATCTAAAATTGTTTTCTGATTTCCCTTTTGATTTTTTTCTTTGACCCAGTGGTTACTCAGACATGTGTTTTTAAATTTCACATGGTTGTAAGTTTCCTGAAATGTCAACTGCTGTTGATTTCTGATTTAAATCTATTGTTTTAAGATAACATATTTGATATTATTTTTATTCTTTCAAATTAATTGAAATTTCTTAAGTGCATGTTCTAACCTAGAGAAGATTCTGTACATCCTTGAAAAGAAAGAATACTCTACCTTTGTTAGGTCATGTGTTCTATAGCTTTCTGTTAGATCCAGGTAGCTCATACTATTGTTCAAGACTTATTTCCTTGTAGAGCTTTGGTCTATTGTTCTATCCATTAATGAAGGTGGATATTATGGGTTGAATTGTGTCACCTTAAAAAGAAAATATTGTTATCTTAATCCCCAGAAACTGTGAATGTAATCATATTTGAAAACAGGGTTTTGCATATTGGACTTCTACTCTCCAGAATCTTGACACACCAGATTTCTATTTTATCGTTCACCTGGTTTGGGGCATGTTTTTATGGCAGCCCTAGGAAATTAATACATTAAAGCATTGAAACCTCCAGTGATTATTGTTAAATAGTCCATTTTTTTCTTCATTGGGCTATTTTTGCTTCATGTATTTTGATGCTCTGTTATAGGTTAGTATGTTTTATAATTATTATATACTCCATATGAATTAGCCTTTTTATTTTATAAATTATCTCTTTATCTCTAGTAGCATTTTTTTTTTCTTTTAGTATCTACATCACCTGTTCTTCATATAGTCATTCCAGCTTTCTGGTGTTTGATATTTTACTAATGAAATTAAAATGTTCAATTAATTTGCACTCAGTGCAAACGAAAGCAGTAAAAAATAGAAGAATATAAAAGATGTGGAATATAGGGTAAACAAAATGTTAAACGAGAGATACTACATTCAATGACTATTTTTGAAATGTTTAAAATTAAGAAGTCTCACCTCCTCAAAATTCTGAAAGATTTTGTGCACTACTCCAATTATTCCTGAAGGTGTTTGGTAGAGTGTCTGGTAGATGGTTCCCTAGAATTCTCTAGGGAAATCATCTGGACCTAGAGTTTCTTTGAGCAATGGTTTTTAATTACAAAATTAATTTCTTTGTTAGATTGTGGAATATTAAGCTATGTACTAATTATATTAACTCAGTAAGATTTAGTACTTTGTGTCTTTTAAAGAATTTTTCTAATTCATCTAAGTTGTTGACTATCAGAATGAAGTTTGTTCATAATATTCCACAACAAAGCTTTTTAATTTTTTTTTGTTGCTGTTTTGTTTGTTTGTTTGTTTTAGATGGCTTTAGTCTGTTTTAGGGGGTCACAGAGAGGTAGAGGGAGAGAGAGACTTTCAAGCAAATTCCACACCCAGCTTGATCCCACAACCCTGAGATGACTGGAGCCAAAATCAAGAGTCAGATGCTTAATCAACTGAGTGACCCAGGATCCCCAAAACTTTTAATATTTAAAAACTGTGTATCGATGCTCCATCTCTCATTTGTGATACTGTTGTGTCTTTGCTCTTTTTTCTTACTCAATGTGCTTGGAAATTTAACAACTTTATTTTTTTTAAATATTTTATTTATTTATTTGAGATAGTGTGAAAGAGTGAGCATGCGCAGGAGGGGTGGTGCACAGAGAGAGGGAGAAATAGAATTTCCACTAGCAAGGAACCTAATTGCGGAGCTCCATCCCAGGACCCTGAGATCATAACCTGAGCTGAAGGCACATGCTTAACTGACTGAGCCACCCAGGTGTCCCAATAATGTTATTGTTTTAAAGAACCAGCTTTTGGTTTCACTGATATGTATATTATTAATCCTTTTTCTGTACTATTGCTTTCCTCTTCCTCTCTGATATATATATATATATATTTTTTTTTCCTTTCTTCTCCCTTAATTTACTGTTCTTTTCCTATTATCTAATGATAGAAACTAGGGTGATTGATTTGAGAACTTCATTTTTTATCTATGTATTTAGTGACTATAAAACTTTTCTGTAAGGCCTACTTTAGCTGCAACCCAATAAATTTGGATAAAATGTTGGCTGTTTCTGTTGGAGAATCATTATTAAGAAAAGCTTTAGAAGTTGTCTCACAGTATATTTTTCCCTGACAATTCTCACTAATGCTACTTTATGTCCAATGAAATTCTATCACACATATTTATTGAATAGTTCTCTCTAGTACTTAATCACAGACAACTGTATGTATGCATTTTAATGTTTCTTAGGCATATAACTTTTATATTTGACAAACTTTTAACTATTTAAAAGTAGAGATTTTAGTTTCTTTTTTTGAGGTTATAGTTTGTTGTTTTTTAATGTGTCCATAAAACATCTAAATTCATGGCTATGAAAGAAAATTGGTTAAATTGAATTGATTTCAATTAATTTGAATTGAAACGTAGTCTGAATTTGCAGTGGTGAAAGAAAACATGTTTAGAAAAAAATAATGAAAACAACCAGGATATTTTTTTATAGATTAGAAAAAAAGTTTTTATTTTCTTCTCCACAGTCAGGAGTGAATCTAGCAATCTGTTTCCTTCAAAAGGAACACATTGTTTTGAAATTTTTATCAAACTGAGGTAAGAAGGCAAAGCTAAGAAATTGACTAGAGAATCTATATAAAACTATGAAAGCCTGATGTTTACCATACAGATCTTAATTTAAATCATTTTGGTCTACATAATATATTGTATCAATTAGTATTCACTTCCGTTTTACCTTGTCATCATCCGTTGTTGTTGCCTTAAAGTTTCTACTCTTTGTTAAACAGTTTCCCAACAGAATTTCAAAAAGCAAATCAAATATGAGGGTAATGTTCCAATCATCAAAAATATAGCTAGCCTCAGTAGTATGCAATTATTTCCTATAATTCACTATTGCTAATCAAGCTGTATTAATTTTATAGTGCTTTATATGTTTCTAAAACTCACAGGGTATGTTTAGAAACTACAGAAAATTTAAAAAGTGTATTTCTGGGTTTTAGCTATTGCTGTCAATTGTGGGGAAAAAAAATCCACTAAGTAAATGCATTCCTGGTACAACTACAAATCCCTTGGGAAATGTTTTAAAAAATGA
Organism: Vulpes vulpes; assembly: GCF_048418805.1. Classification (NCBI taxonomy): domain Eukaryota; kingdom Metazoa; phylum Chordata; class Mammalia; order Carnivora; family Canidae; genus Vulpes; species Vulpes vulpes. Next base: position 100,636,454 of record NC_132784.1, on the reverse strand, counting down.
TTTAAAAATGTACAATACTGGAAATATTTGAACATTACTAAACTAATATAGATTCAACAATGACCTAAAATGATGGAATTTTCTGGCTTTTTCAAATATTGAGAATATCACTTTTTCTTGTTCTATATAGTAGCATGCTATTGATTTTTTAGAAGCAAGATATTACTAGCTGTCATGTGAGCTTCTTCTTATAAATACTCATGTTTTAGAAATTCGAATGTGGTATTATTACTGTTAAAATTGATGTGTAAATAAATAATTGCATTTAACAGATTTAAAAAGTAAGAGGACATTTAAAGATTGTGACTAAGGAACATTTCAACTATTTTTAGCTCTACAGTATTCACTGAAATTCTTAGTGTTAACAGTTCTTGCAGCCACTCACACTCCAAATGTTCTCCATTGCTTTTCTCTTGCCTTACAGTAAAAAGAAACCATAGACAATAAACAAGAAACAAGTTTAAATCATGATGTTTGTGGCATTTGGATCAATAACTAACACTCTTAAGATAGAAAAATCAACTTTATAAAACAGTCTTTCTAACAAGATTGCATGTTGCTCTTGAAAACATACAGCTTTTGATACATTAGGGATACAATTAATAAAAACTAAAGGTTTAGTGTTTCAAAAAACCCCTACAGAATAACATGCAATTCTATAACTTAGGTATTTCAAAGTTATTCCAGGTATTTCATGAGTTATTCCAGTAACTGTGGATGATATTGTGGCTATTTTTATTAAAGGCAGACACTACTGGTAGTGTGTTGATCCATACACCAGGATGAGTTTGAAAATGCTTATATGACTCTAGTAGCCACAGTTGTAGATCTAGGCAAAAAAAAAAAAAAAAAGAAAAATAACACAAATTTTTAAAATTACATATTATAAGTGTGTGTATATATACATACATGAGAGAGAGAGAGAGAGAGAGAGAGAGAGAGATAGTAGACAATTTTTCTTGATTCATAGTTTCCTTTCTTCTCTCCATTTCATTCATATTATAATTTTAATCCTTCCATTTTAATACATTTGGCAAATCAGTCCATCTCCCTTGATTTTTGCCCTAAATTAAAATTAAAAAGTTTATCCTATTTCCTGTAACAAATTAAATGTAAGTAGGGGTGCTATATTATTTCTCCCAGAAATATTAAATGAACGCTATATTTCCTTAAGAAACAGCTAGCTTTGCTTCTCTTAAAACACTTCCAGGTTAAAATAAAAGAAATGTTAAAATAAAATAAAAAAGATAATTATGCACAATTATCATGACAGTACACCTGAAATCATACCAACAACAACAACAAAAAAACTATACCAAAGAGTCACTAGTGAAAAACAACAACAAAAAAAATTACTCACATGGCATCTTAAAGACAAATCAACTAACCGATTGGTTATGAGATCTTCTCTCTTGTCTACTGGGCCAGCATCTGACTTCTTTTATTGTTTCCCTTACCTTTCCTTCTGTGTAATTTAAATATTTAGTACTATTTTGGGGGGTGAGCTGTTTGTTTCAGTTTTATACCTTTGGCTTTTTTTTCTTCATTCATTACATTGTATCTTAATTGTCCACATTGAAATGCTGTTCTCCAATCATTATATAAGAAAACTAACCATTTCTTTTGATTTTGACGGACATCTTTATTAATTTAAAATGTTTTATTTTCAATTTGTACTTGTCATTTGTTAGTCTTTTCCCAATGGATGATGACTTTCAAAAAACAAATTTATTGTTTGTGAAATTCCTCAGTGTACACTACTTATGAGGAATTAAGGATGATTTGCCTTATTAGTTATTAAGGCTTTACATACAGGTAGGTGTGTGTGTGTGTATGTGATATGTATGTTTGTGCCTATGTACCATTTATGTATATATACATAAATGGCACATAATACATATGGGTTTATATTTGCATGTGTGTACGTGTATGTAAGTATATATATGATGATGGCCCCACATTTCATTGAGAAAGGTGTTCAGAAACCAAATGACATAAAAATGTATCTCTTTATTACATTATTAATTTACTACCCTAAGCTAGAAGAAGGAAATATAGAAAAATATCCTTGTAATCTAGGAATAAGATGATACATTTAAAGCAATTTAAATGCAAATTGATGCCAAACCATTGCAAGAGATATTAACGGATATGATTAGATCAAAGTCAGGATTTAGTTAAATGAAAGACACAATAGACACAGTTTCCAGGCAGGGGGCATATCAAGAAATGATACTGAAATATCTAAAATCATCAAGGGAATAATGTTGGAAAACTAATAAGAATAAAGTTTTATGTTGCAATTTAATCTAACAAAAATATAAAGCTGAATAAAGCCAACTGTTGGTGAGATTGTAGAAAAACTGACAATTGCAGTGCTGTTAATCTTTTTAGAATAGGCTTTTGAATGGGTGAATAGTAACTGTTAAAGAAAAACTGTTAGAAATGTCCAACAGAACAACTATTCTACACATTCTGTGAATCTGTTAACTCTCAGGCAAATTAAGTATTCACATTATCCCAGTACTTCTATTCCTGAGTAGTGTATGTGTCCCAAAAAGGTTATCCTACTATTCTCTGGGGTCCTTGTTCAAGGATGTACTTCCATTGTTACTAGTGACATGAGGGAGTCCTCAGTAGTCTAGATTTCCATCTCTGCTAAAGTAAAATGTGGACACACATGAAAAGGAATAAATACAGCAGCAAGCATACAGACTCTACTAGAGCAGACTGTTAGGATATATAGGTAGATATTTAAGAAATAGTATCAACCCCAAATTATGCATCCCCTAGTGAACTGATAAACAAAATGTGGCATGTTTGCACAATGGAACACTATACAAAAAAAAAAAAAGGATTGAGTGCTGACACATTTAACAAAAGCCTCATGATAAGTGAACAATCCAGACACATGCAACTGCATATTTAATGCTTCCACAGAATATATAGAGAGGGTATAAAATTGTGGGTGATAGAAGAGAAGTGAATGGTAATCTGAATACTTCTGAGATAAATGGTGACAGTCGTGTCCTAAAAGATCTTATGTCTGGAGATGCTGGGAAGAAGGAAGATGTTTGTGATTGATCTCTGATGTTTTTTTAATGGTACTCATTGACAGTTTCTGTATTTCAGATAAAATGTTACTGCACAATTGCTGATGCAAACATAATTATCTCCAGTGTTGCAGAATATTGGCTCCTTTTGGTATTAGAAAATGAGATATAATTTATTCTCAGGCTAGTACATTTTGGCTGCCTTCCACCTATTTCCAGAAGTAAGATGTGCAGAGCGAAGATGTACTGGTATCAATTATTGCTAAATGCATTAGAGAATGTGATATCATTCCTTTCTCCCTGATCCAAGGGAGTTCTCATTATAGCTTTATAAAAATATTGGGGGAGTGGGTCATAGAAAAAATTCAGTGTCATATATAGCTTATATATTGAATTATTTGTCTATGATTCTGTTGGTCCTTTTTAAATCATACAAACAGCACTATACGCTAATGGAGTGAACTTCATAGTATATGTAAGTCTAATTGCTATGCTGTACATTTTAAACCTATGCAGTGCTGTATGCCAGGTATATCTCAATAAAACTGAAAAAAAAATTACCACAAATTGAACAGAGATGATCCACATATGATGATATTCAATGTTTTAACGATATTTTGTGCACTAAATTCAAAAAGACAATGTTTTATGATCATTATTCTTAAATACTTTTCAATTATTATTGGATATTCAAATTGTTGTAAGGATTTTTTTCAAGTTAAACATGTTGACAATCCAGAATATACTGAATCATTTCTCAAAATGTAGCATGCTCCACTGAGGGGGCACTTGATGGGATGAGCACTGAGTGTTATTTTATATGTTGCCAAATTGAACACCAATAAAAAATAAATTTATAAAAAATGTAGCATGCTCCAAGTAACAGCATTTACATAACTGGACATGCAAGGAAGTTTTCCTTACACGTTTGCTCCATTAAAGCAGAAGAACCATTTCCACCAGGCGAAAACAGTCTCAATGAACTATTAGCCATGAGTGTCAACAGGGCACTTAAAGATCTTTGAACTCAGGAAACAGAAGCTTAGAAGGGGAGTCAGTATGTGACAGGGATAACTGACTCTGACCCTCAAGAGTTAGGAATGCTCTAAGGAAATGGGGAATGGTGGATTGTTTAGCTTGCAGGCTAGCACCTGGCACCTGTTGGTATTCCCTTGTCTAGTTTTTATTTGTAAATGCACAAGTACAGCCACTCCAGACTAAGATGGTCATGGTGGTCAGGTGTTCAATCTCAGTGACGAAACTACAAATAAATCTTGGGTGATTGTGCTTATTAAGTTAGCAAGGAGGGATCCCTGGGTGGCTCAGTGGTTTAGCGCCTGCCTTTGGCCCAGGGCCTGATCCTGGAGACCCAGGATCGAGTCCCACGTCGGGCTCCCTGCAGGGAGCCTGCTTCTCCTTCTGCCTGTGTCTCTGCCTCTCTCTCTGTGTCTCTCATGAATAAATAAAATGTTTAAAAATATTTAGCAAGGAAACCAATGGATTATAAAACTATGGCCACCCACTATGTAAGACTGATGAAATTGCCTACATGAATTGTCTTTAAACGTCTGCTGAAACAGCATCACATAAAGTAGAGAAATGTGTATGGCTTTGTTTTGATAACTTTGCATCTTAGTATGTTTTTAAAATGTGGCTATAACTAAAAATCAGAGTCTAGTTAATTCAATGGCCTCAATATCTATAATCATGGTTCATTTAGGTGAAATAATTTTCTTCAATTGTTCAAAGTAATTTTTTGTTCCTAAAATAGTTTTGTATTTTTGTAAACTTTTCAAATTGTTTTGAGAACGATTGGTTTGGAACATAGAGTGGTTCACACAAATATGTAGGCCAAGGGGGAAGTGCTGGTTACTTTGTCTTAACAGACCATATGTGATACAGTGACAGTTCAGAGACAGTACAGTTAGATCACTCCCATGGCTGCCAATATCTTCTAAGACCTTAAACAGATGTTAATCCATCCTCCAAGGTTGCTGGTCACCTGTACGAATCTCAAGAACAACTCTTGGGTGTGTACATTTAGTATGAGCTTTTAAAACTTAATACATTATACTGATCTCTCATAATTGAGAGTTCTGTAAGTTTAATTCTTTGAGGAAGTTTTCTCAGGTTAATCAAGTAAATGTTTATTACTTATCTCTAAGCATCCTATTTAGAAACATTATTTCTGAGAAAAAATTGCCAAACCTCCAAATTTGTTTCTACATGTTTTTACATATCACCTATAAATCATAATCAATGTCTTACTTTCCATTTCTAGTTGCTTAAACCTTCTGTTTAAACTTAATTTATTCTTGTTCATTTGTGCTACTGTTTATTGCCATAAAAAGAAACTCCAAGGTAGAAAAACTGTACATACACATCTAAAATTTTTACACTAAAATAGTTAGTACAAGGCTGTACATGATTATATATTTAACACACCATTCGATTGAATGTAGCAATTAGCTTTTATCAAAGTATGTAAATATTGCATGTTTTATGGCCAAACTATAAATCGTTACAGCTATTTTAATGGATCAGGTCAATGATATTAAAAAGAAATCCATCACATTGAATGTCACTTGGAGAGAAAAGAAGTCCTGAAACACAGTTTGCATGCCTTATAGATCCTGTTATTTCTGTATTATTCGCAAGTTTTGAGTTGAAATCTCTTATAAAAGCTATATTCTGTCTATGAACTGTGGTCCAAGGAAATTTAGCTAATAATTTTACTCTCCATCATAGTATATTTCACTTGTAATAAAATAAAGCACATTCCTGAGGATAATGTGCTGTAGTTTATGACTAGGAAGCAAACTTTGTTTCACTTTTGCCACCTTGAATGAAGACATTTGAATATTTAAATTAATATCAATTATGGAAAAAATCAACCAATATGAATAATGGATTGAATGAGTAAAATATCTCACTATGAAAAACACTTTTTGTTTTTCCAATTTTCTATGTAGGTTTTATATTTCTTGTATTGTTCATAAGCATGCCTTATAAATATTCCTGATGTATGGTCTTCCACGATTCATGATCTGCCCTGGATGAAATCATCTGAATATGTACGTATTTTTATTACTCATCCTTATCATAACAGGAAACACATTCATCTAATAAAAATAATCTGCAATAAAAAGATGCTACTTTTTCTCATTACAGTAATACAGAAAATAAAATATCATTTCTTAGCTATTCTGTTCAGAATAGAAAAAATATGACAAATAATGAGATATGATTTCAGAAATATGAGAAGCAGATTATGGAGAACTCTGTATGACATACCAAAGGCTTTGATTGTATGAATTGGAAAAACTCTGGAAAGGTATAACCATACAAATGACAAAGGAAGATTTTTGTCATTGCAGAATTAGTCTGGATGCTGTGTTAACAATGAAGGACAGGGGAGCACAGTAGAAGGAAAAGGATGATTTAGGAGGTTATTGATAAAATTCAAGGAGATAATGACAGTCAAAGAAAATGGCCATAGATTATAGTATTGGATGCATTTCATTCCAAGGCCTATGTTAAGGCTTAAAACCTGAGCATATGCTAGAAGAGAATAGTTCCTAACTTGCAGTAGGAAGTTTTGAAGAAATTATATTACTGTTTCTGTTTTTCCAGTTTGTATGTTTGCTTTCTGGCAAGGATAAGAGGAGGATATTAGGATCTCATATTTGAACATATTAGCTTGAAGCTGCATTTTAAACATTCAAGTAGGCCTGTTGGTACACAACTGGAAAAAAAAATGAGTCTAGATTCAAGAGAGGGCTTCAGGCTGGATATATATGTTGGGAATCATCAAAATGAGATAGTATTTTTAGTCATGAGATTGAATAAATCACCTAGGGTGTCAATGTAGATTAAGAAGTTGTTCAAGGAAGAAACCCTGGAACATTCTTTCATAGCCTTACTGAAATATCTTTGTCATATAAAAATTGTATATTTCTGGTGTATAATTGATGAAGTGATATATGTATATGTTGTAAAACATTACCACAATCAAGTTAACTAGCATATTCATCACCTTTACATAGTGCCCACTGCGTGTGTATGTGTTTGTGCATGTGGTGAGAAGACTTAATTTAAGATCTATTTTCTCAAATTTCAAGGACACAACAGAGTATTGTTAACTATCTGCATCATGCTATAGTTTAGATTTCTAGAATTTACTCATCTTGCATAAGTGAACCTTTATATACTTTAACCAACATCACCCCAATTCTCCTCCCTCAATCCCCATTTTACTCTATATTTTTATGAATTTAATTATTTTGGATTCTATAGATAAGTGACATCATGAAATATTCCTTCTTCTTTCTCTTACTTAATCCATTTAGCATCATGTTCTAATTCTATCCATGTTATCTCAAAAGAACAGAATTTCCTTTTTTATGTATGAAGAATAATCCATTGTGTATATTATATTATATTATATTATATTATATTTATTATATTATAGAGACAGAGAGAGGTATCTATCAATCTATCCATCTATCTATAAAACATTTTCTTTATCCATTCATCTGTCAAATAACATTTAGGTTGTTTCCATATTTTGGCTATTGTGAATAATGCCGCAGTGAACATGAACACACAGGTGTATCTTCACAAACATGATTTCAGATTATTTGGATATATACCCAGAAATTACATTTTTGAATCACATGGTTATTCCATTTTTAGTTACTTGAGGAACTGTCATACCATTTTCCATAATGTTTCCAATAACATTCCTACCAGAAATGTACAAAGGTTCCTTTTTTCCGTACCTTCACCAAAACTTTTTTTAAAAATATTTTATTTATTTATTCATGATAGACATATAGAGAGAAACAGGCAGAGGGAGAAGCAGGCTTCATGTAGGGAGCCGACGCAGGACTCAATCCCGGGTCTCCAGGGTCACGCTCTGGGCCGAAGGCAGGCACTAAACCTCTGAGCCACCCAGGGATCCACTTCACCAGCACTTTTTATCCATTGTCTTTTTTTATAATTGCCATCTAAGATGACATCTTCTTAAGGGTTTAATTTGCATTTTCCTGCTGCTTAGAGATGTTGAGCACTTTTTCATATAAGAGTTGGTCAAGGGATCCCTGGGTGGTGCAACGGTTTGGCGCCTGCCTTTGGCCCAGGGCGCGATCCTGGAGACCCAGGATCAAATCCCACATGGGGCTCCTGGTGCATGGAGCCTGCTTCTCCCTTGCCTCTCTCTCTCTCTCTCTCTCTCTCTCTCTCTCTGTGACTATCATAAATAAATAAAAACTTAAAAAAAAGAGTTGGTCAACTGAATTTCTTTTTTTTTGAGAAATTTCTGTCTAGTGTCCTTTGTCCGTTTTATTAATTGGGTCCTTTGTATTTTGTTATTGTATTTATATGAATTCATTATATATTTAGTGTGTTAACCTTTTATTGAATATATGGCTTCCTTTACTTTTAAGGCTGAATAATATTCCATTTTATGTACAAACCACGTTATCTTTATCCATTCATGTGTTGACTGACTTGGCTTATTTCCATGACGTGGCTATTGTGAATTATTTTGCAATGACATGGGAGTGCAGATTTCTCCTCGAGATAGAGATACTGAATTCAATTTCTTTGGGTGTGCACCCAGAAGTAGGTTTGCTAAATCAGATAGCAGTTCTATTTTTTATTTTTTAAGGAACCTCCATACTGTTATCCATAATGACTGTACCAATATATATTTCTTTCAATAATGTATGACTTTCCTTTTCTCCTTATTCCCACAAACATTTGTTATCTTTTATTTAAGAAACATCATCCTAACAGGTATGAGATAATATTTCATTGTGATTTTGATTTGCATTTCCCTGATGATTAGTTACATTGAGCACCATTTTGTATATGTGTTAGTCATATATGTTGTACAATTTATGTTGTACAATTTATACCTATGTTTCTTGGGAGAAATATTTATTAATTTTTTGCTTGTTTTTAAGTTGGATTATTTGGGTTTTTATACTGAGTGGCAGGAGTTCTTTACATATTTTGTATATTAACATTTTATTGGCTAAATGGATTACAAATACTTTCTGCCATTCTGGAGTCTATCTTTTCATTTTGTTGATTTTTTCCTTTGATATGCAGAAACTTCATAGTTTGATATAATTTCACTTGTCTATATTTGCTTTTATTGCTTGTGTTTTTGGTGTCACGTCCAAGAAATCATTGCCAAAGCCAATGTCCAGAAGCTTTTTCACTATGTTGTGTTCTATGAGTTTTATGGTTTCAGATCTTACATTTAAGCCTTTAATCCATTAATGACTCTGACTCTTTATAGTGTTTCTTTTCCCATTCCTGGCATTAATTGAAGTGTTGCCAATTCAGAGTAAAGGTCATTTTAGTGCTTGTATGACATACTATAACATGTTGTACAATTTATACCTATAGGCATTTTAAAATTAAGTGATATCCAAAGGTGAACATTTTGTAATAGATAGGATAGATATTAGCGCTTCATGTTTTGCAACACAATTTTATCAACTAAAATTAGTACCTTCTTTTAAAGGTTAAGAAAACCAGGACATTCCAACATTATTTGATCATTTACCTATTCCCGTAACTTTAGAGCACCTAGAGTTTTATGAATATTTAATTTATGATAGTAATGAAAGTGTTAGACAGAAAATCTTAATTTTAGTAGAAGTATATGCAAGATCAATTATCTTAAATGAAAAGAATCTAACCTTGAACAGCATACATTATCAGCAATCTAGACTTCTATTCAGATATAGATAACATCTCTTGGCAAATTTTAGTGGCTTGAAAGAGAAACAAATATTGGAAAAATAAATATTTAGGTTCATTTTATTAAGTATTGAAGTTTTAAGTAAGTATAGCCAAGGAATGACCAATATTTGTACAAATTTTCAGTTTGATTCTTCAGATTTTGACATATATATTTTTTTTAGAATGCTCTGTTAAGAAATTGTTATACATGTTAAAATTTACTTTAGAAATAAATATTTCATAGGTATGTATTGATATTTTATAAATGAAAATTAAATAAATGTCCATATATTAGTAAGAAGATCTTTTGGTAGTTACACAATCATATATATAATGGAAACCAGAAATATTATTTATTCCATCTCTCTTTTTATAGTCTCTCTATCCTATCTTGAAAAAGTGGTTTTATTGGAGGTTACAAGGAAGACTAGAGATAGTAAAATCATTTATCGTGTGATTTTGAGTCCTTCATTCCTGTTCCGTGTAATGATAAATACAAGAAAGCAAGACTCATAGAAGACAAAAATAGCATAAAGCAAAATTCAAAGCACAATGATTCACTTTTAGTCCCTTTCACGGAGTAGATAGAGAGCAGGGTTGCATCTCCCATGATCATTCCAGGCTTAATTATTATGTATTTTATTTATTCTAAGAATTAGAAAGCAAAAAGATTTTTTTTTTTTTTTATTCATAGCAATGCAGGCAGAGAAGCAGGCAGAGGGAGAAGCAGGCTCCATACAGGGAGCCCGACGTGGGACTCGATCCCGGGCCTCCAGGATCACACTTCGGGCTGCAGGCAGCACTAAACCACTGCGCCACCGGGGCTGCCCGCAAAAATATTTTCTATAAATGAGGCTGTGTGTCCTACATGAAGAAATTTAAGGATTTTGCTATTAGGATACTTCCATTGGGGACAAAAAAAATTATCAGTGTAAAATATAATACTTCTTAAAATGCTAGTAAAATTTTTACAAATTAAAATTTGTTACCTAAAATGGCATTACTAATTGTTGTCACTGTCTCTATTTGTCTGTGACTATATAGATTAGTACCAGGAACACAGGAAAGGAAAGATAAGATTGACTCAGAGAAGTAATTGAATGGCTAAATCACAACAAAAATGGATGTGCAAAGAGATGATAAGTTCCAAGTAATTGGATGGGATTGATTAATCTCACAGGACAAATGAAATCCAGAGAGGGATAATAATTGAAGATAATAATAATGTCTGATTCTGATAAGAAAGAGAAATTGAGGACTTTGAGGCAGTTATGAGACTGTATATTCAGTATATAGTATGTAGTATATGTAGTATATAGCATACATTGTATATAGGCAAACACTATTATATAATATGGTTTATTTTTATCTATTGGAAATTTTTCATTTTTTTGTTTGTTTGGGCATAGAAAATAAAGGATATGTGGATTTCTTCCAACATATTAGAATAATTCCTAATGTTACCTATTTAAGAAATGCAGTTTTCCAAGGAGAGTCTTTGGATAAAATAACACCTATCAGACTTGTGCGCTTTTGAGAGGGGTGCCATCCTCATTTAATTCTGACACTTGCTTTCAGTAATTATTTTACTTAAATATATTTTTATTAAAAATGCTAGAATTGATATAAAAACATCTGTAAGTAAAGGAGAGATATGCAAAATTGCCAGATATATTCTCCAGAAATGATTTATCAGTTTTGAAGATACCGTCTTCCGAAGAAAGCATCATCGAAGCTCTGTAATAAGGCAGTGTTCTCTGACTGGAGGTTGCCAAATGAGTAATTGAAAAAATGGGTAAAACCAAGAGAATATAGAACAAATGCAGGGGGAACAAGGATAAGAAATATACTCAAAAAGCAATTATAAAAATGAAAAGCAAAAAAAAAAAAAGCTACTGTCTTTTGGCTGATTCACTTTTTTAAAACATTGCATATCCTATTTTCCTTTTTCAAATGAAAGCTGTAAAAAAAAGGTTTTATTTAACTCTTTTATGTGTGCACTTTCTGCAAAAAATAAACTGCTTTGACTTATGCATTATTCTTTTGAGATATAAGTGGTGCATTGGCTTGACTTTCTGACATGCTGTTTGATTGGTTTGAGATAGTTCACGTGTTCACAAAATAAGCAGATTCGAGGAGAGTCTATCACAAACCGTCCTCCTTTTGTGGCTCTGCGGGAGGAACCAGGCTTTAGTGAAGCAACTTCCTGCATGGTGCTACCTATGCACTTCACTCCACCAGTCCAAACACACCCAATAAATGCCTGCATCAGGGGGTATTCTTTGTGAGCAAACAAAACTTCTTTCATGGACCTTATATTTTACCGGTGGCAAACAACCTAATTTTTAAAAGTTAATCTTACAATAATTTAGAAGGCAACATATGTTAGGGAGAAAAATGCAACAGAGACACAAGATAAATTTCAGTCAAAAGGATGCGCTTTTAAAAAAATGGTCAGGGTAAGCCACTTGGAGGAAGTTGACCTTGAAGCAAAGACTGGAAAAAGGTGAAGAAAGAAGAAAGTGGTGTGGATATAGGAGGGGCAAGGGGAGCACTTTATTCAGAGTGAACTTGAAATGAAAAAGCTCTGAAGCAAGTAATTGGTATTGACACATCCCAAGTAGTTGTTAATCGACAAATAGGATAAATAACATGGACTGTCTATAAGAAATGGACATTTATCATGTAATTGCATTTTCCCAAATCAAGTGGAAAATATATAAATGGTAAACCCATGAACTTTATAAGAATAGAAATGTAGTAATTTGCATAGAACTTTCTTCTTACTCTGATCAGATTACCTCTTAGTAAAAAGAGATCACAGACATGCATCTGCCCACTAAGATTTTTGGTTGATATAAATGTAATAATTAGATGAGATCATCTTTCAGGTTAAACCAAATGGTGGTGATTTTTTTTTTTCATGATAAAACATTTTTCTTTTATTAAATGTTTTTTAGGGCAATATTTTATGTGTGGTTTTTACTTTTATCTTTTACATAAAAAGTAAGGGACTCAGACTTTGTTGAAAAAATCATCTGGAAACTGTTTAATTAAAATGAAGAATATATAATTTGAATAAATTCTTAGTAAGTCAGAGACATCAAAAAAATCTGCTCCATATTTAGTGAACACACTGAAGGACAAATCAATCTCCCTAATGAACACTTTTTCCAAATAGCTTTATTCCAGAAAACAGTGTGGAGATCAGAGTTGTGATCACCATCTTACAAGGACCAAGTCAAATATCATTTTTCTATAGAGATACATCCACCTAAAAATGAACTTGTGTTTGTTTATTTTTAAATATTTTATTTATTTATTTATTTATTTATTTATTTATTTATTTATTTATAATTTTTAATTCATGAGAGACACAGAGAGAAAGGCAGAGTCATAGGAAGAGAGAGAAGCAGACTCCCCACGGGGAGCCTGATACAAGACTCGATCCCAAGACCCTGGAACCATGACCTGAGCCAAAGGGAGATGTTCAACCACTGAGCTACCCAGGTGTCCCTGAACTTGTTTAACTCAGTTTCAGGAGCACTTTGGGCTCTCTCATGGTTATCTTATCTCCTCCCTTGGATTTGCTTATTTATTTCACCTCTACTTATGGAATATAACATTCTTTAGAACATATTAAAAGGAATACTTTTAATATTAAAATATAGAAAAAATATAGCAATTAGAGGAGGCTGAGATGGAAGAATGATGTGCAAAGAAATGATGAGTTTTAGAGAGTGTTAAAAATATCTTAATAAATATTCTATGTCCAAATCAATAACATTATTGTAATATTAACATAATGATATATTAATGGTAACAAAATCATGACTTTTGTGTATTATTTTGGATCTTCTACCTTCTAGGCTAAGACAGAAACTCAAAAAAACAAAATAAATTTTATCCATATACAATGCTTTTTTTACATCTACAAAATTCAGATCCTAGCAATAATATTGTAAATCATATGATACCTTTGATGTTGGCTTTATTTAAAAAAAATCAATATTTTTATCTATATCTACAAAATTGAAATAAAATATACGATAATCTGTTTATAGTAAAGTGAGCAGAAAACATGTGAAATTCTGTATGAAGGTGTAAGAGGATATAAAGAGCCATGTTCAGGGGCCACATGTCCATGACAAAGGTGGATGAACAGATGCTTATGAAAATGGATGAAGGAATTCTGGCCTAAAACAGAGTCAGGAAGCCATGAAGGGAGTTCCCTCACACAGGTACCTCTGCTCTTAACTTATATGACTGGCAAGACAAGGGAAGATTTCCATGTGCCTCAGTAGCAACAATTGCACACCACTTGCAGTGGGGGAGAAGCTGCCACAACCTCGAACTCTCATTCTCCTCCAATGAACTTATATTCAAAACGACCCTCCCCAGTTTCCTCCCAGAGCTTAATAAAAGCTGGCCTCCTTTTGTCACTTTAGAATTGCCTGTGGTTCACTATAGTTTGCTTGTCTCCAATTGCAATTCTCCCACCATTCCCAAATAAACTCATCTTTGTTTGATGAAATTACCATTGGTTTTATTTAAACTTGACATGCTTAGTGTCCAAAACAAGAAAAGTGAATCCCGAACAATTTAAAAACAGCTCTTCATGACATCCCACCCCAAAGGCTAAAAATGTCCACCACATTCATCTGCAACAAGACCATTGGCAAGCTGTTCAAGCACATCCTGGAGCAGTTCCCACCATGTTCAGGTACAGCACCACCCTGCACTGGTATACAGGTAAGGGCATGGGTAAGATGGAGTTCAGGAGGACCTAGAGCAACATGAATGACTTAGTGTCCAAGTACCAATAGTACCAGGATACCACAGCGGATGAGGACAGGGAGTTTGAGCACACGGATGAGAAGGTAGTCTACAGGTGTCTGGTCCCTGGCACAGCATGGAAGCCTTATGAACTCTATCCCTTCACAACTTGCTCCCCAACATCCATGTCTTAGTGTGTGTACACTTGTTCTGTCTTGACATCACATGCTTCCTGTACAGGTAGCACCATTGAAGCATTTTTGTGGTGAAAAAAAAAAAGATCTTTTAATTTTAAATTAGGCTTATTTACGTATTTGTTTACATTGTTTTTAAATGATCATGAAATAGGAGATGGGATTAAATCAAATAACCTAAGTTATATACATTGATAATCTTAGACTGTTGAAGAATTGAGAGGGAAAAAGAGTTCAGTTTGTCTTTTTTTTTTTTTTCACTATTTACCATTATCTTTTTTAGTTGCAATATAATGCCTAAAAATTTAGAAGAAATATAGCAAGGAAAAAAAGAAATATAGCAAGGAGAAATTATACCGATTTTATATTGTGACTCTGTTGAGTGTCTCAGGATCTAAATATTTTTTTGACCTCTTTATTTCAGGTACTTCACAGCAATGATCATCCGCCCCTCTCTACACCAAAGCATGAAAGCAGATAGCCTTAAATAGAAAGGTTGATTGCTTCCTGAAGCCACTCTTCCCTAGGAGACATGTCCTTTGAAAATGTTCTGCACTAGAAAATATATTTCATCACATAGCATTCAGATTTGTTTTAAAATGGGTAAACAGGAAAACAGTTTCATGAAGTAAAGAGAATTTGTTGAAATTATTGTAATCCCCAAGGCATTTTTATACTCTGATTAAAAGCACAGCAATTTAATGTGAAGTTCTTTGAAAATATTATATCACTTTTAAGAGTAGGGGCAATAGAGTTTAAGTTTTAAGAAAAGTCTTTTTGGGAGACAGCATTTGTGTTGAACGTTGAAATGTTTACATCATTTCTGATCTGTCCAAATATTCCTTCCTAGCAAGCTTGTAACTTACAGTCCACCATTTTAAGTCCTTTTTGCTCTCAGTATCCATTTACTTGCTTTACTATGACATTATAGATTGAATTTAACACTCACATTTTTACCTTTAGCACAATAGCTACTTAGTGTCAAACACTAATTTCAGAACTTAAAAGCTATGGGATTTGGACTAATCTATTTATTTCTTATATGTAAATTTGAAATAACAATACTTTTCTTAGGGGATAATGGAGATTTAATGAAAATGTTGCATAACAAACTTATATAATGTGTCTTAAGCCCACCTGATGCTTGGTGAATCGGAATTCTGATAATATTTGTTGAATAAGTGGATGCTCTCTGTGTTATCCTATAGCGTTTTAGTCTTAGAAACCTAGGCTGAGTAAGAACATCTGCTACACTATCTATGACTTTAGCTGCCTCTACCTTGTGGGGTTACAAAGCCGAGCAGCATGCCTTTCCAGAATCTTCACTGAGGTCGCAAGTTCTGGTTTACTGAATTTATCTGTCATACCTTAATATGTAAATATCTTAAAATAAACCTACATTCATTGCTTCCTGTTGTCCAAATTCTATCTGATGGCATCAACTCATGATTCAGAATATTTTTTGGAGTTATGGATTCACTTGGTTTTACTGCATCTTAAATTTCCTCGCAGAGTACTAAAATGAATATGAGCATGTGGCAAGATCTCCTAAGAGATAGAACCAAACCTATTCCAATTTTCTTTAAAAAAAAAAAAAGATTTTTTAAAATTTATTCATTTGAGCGAGAGTAAGAGCAAGAGCAAGGATCAGAAGGAGAAGGAGAAGCCGATTCCCTGCTCAGCTGGGCTCAGTCCCAGAACCCTGGGATCACAACATGAGCCAAAGGCAGATGCTTAACCCACTGAGCTCTCCAGGTACTCCATCTAATTTTCTGCTATTGGGATAGAAGAGACAGGAAGTGGATACTTTTGAACTCAACAGCTGCCTGTCAGATACATTTGTTTTTGCAATGAGCCAGTCATGTAAGGTTTTGAGGAATGTGCTAGAATCACAATATACAGCAAAAGGTAAAAGTAGATATGTACCAAAGCAATATATATGACAGGATTAAAATAAGATTCAAATTATTAAAGACAAAACATATTTGGAACCACAAGGCAGTTATAAATTATTGTGAAAAATAAGATTTATAAAAGAAGATAATGGACCCTATAAAGACACAATAATTAGAAAGCATTGGAAAAATAAAAGAAAGCTTATCAAAATTGAAGAAAGCATACTGTATTAGAAGACTGAATTGAGGAAAGAAATAAAAACAAAATATGGAGACAATAGAGATAAAATACGAAAGGTCAAAAGGCATAGATTGGACTGAGAACAAGGAATAAAGGAAATTGTAGAGAAATTAGTGTCTGAGTTTATACAAGCCCTATATTTGATTATGAATATAATTAATGGTCCAACAGCTTAAAAACCCACCCATGCACACCCAAAAGATGAATTTCTAGTTACTTTTATCATTCCCTCAAAGTATGAGAGATCTAGAGAATGAAGAGAGAGAAAGAAGATGGGGAGAGGGAGGAGAAAAAGAAGAAAGAGAGAGAGAGAGAGAGAGAGAGAGAGAGAGGAGATAGTGTCCACACCTTATTTTAAGAACTTCTTAAAATACATGTTAACAGGAAAAACCAGTTAGGAGTATTTGAGAAAGAAGAAAAAGATAAGATTTGTTTAAGTACATAAATTCAGTAGCAGAAATCAAATATCAGTACATCAGATAAGAAGCTAGTATGTTTTCCCTCAAAATAGAAAGGAGTAAAGTATGAAAATCTACTAATGTAAGTTACAACACTGCAAAGGTGTGTAAACTGTTTGCTGGTGTCCATTCTTCCACAGGACTAAACAAAACTTACTAGATTATGAGAATCCACCCTTGCTACTAGATGTGTTCACGTGAGTTAGTTCTACATTTACTCTGCAGGATGTTTATTGGAGAGTTTAGAATTTATGTTATTTAATTAATTGCATATAGGATATGATATAATTTTCTGTTTTACCCTCAAAAATATATTTACTATCTCTGCACCCTGAATCTGGTTGTCTAGTAAAGAGTGCATAGTTGATTTATGAAAAAGAGAAAACAAAATTTAAAGAACTTGAATTTCATTAACACATTTGAATTGTGTCTAATTCAAAGAAAAATGTTTTCTCAATGTTTAAATGTACAAAACATTCTACTAGCCCCTAAGCAAAACACCAAAATGAGCAAAATGGCCCCCACCCTCAGGAAAGGGAGAAAGAAGCCATGCATATCCCTAATGAGAAGAATGGGAAAAAAATGTCTTCAGTGCTCCTGGACCTGGTAGTAGTGGAGAGAGATGTCTTCATGGAGGAGATATAGATATTATAGTCCTTTAAAGATGAAATTGTCAAGTATGATTCATACACATTTTTCATGGAAATAGCTACACTCTACTGTGTTTGTCTATAAAGATATTTTGCTTTGTTTATCAACACATTTATTGAGTTCCCTGCATGTGTCAGTAATGGGCTTTGCCCATAGCCCTCTTACTCAGGAAGGAATATCTTTATTTACTGAGAAATTATTCCTAAATAAATTACTTATTATAGGTGATATATCTACACACATCAATTAACCACAGACAATAAAGGGAATTTATTTTAACTGTTTTCATAAATCAGGAAGTTTGAAACAGACACTTAAGTAACTTAAATAAAAATATACATAAAATTATGTTTTCAAATAAATCCTATATTTTAATGATAATAAATGGTCTGGGTTTTAACTAGAGTTTTTTTTTAATATGACAAAGTGATACAATTATAGAGAATGATACATTTAATTTGTTTTGCAAAGTGCACTTTACACTTGCTCAAGACTTGTTTCAGGACCTATTCTAGAAAAAAACTTTGAAAGACAGTTTGAAATATTGCCTTTATTAATGTTCTGTGAGATTTTGAGAGCTTATATAGACACTTAAAAATTGAAGTTGGCTATCCTTAAGGAAGAACAGATGTTTTGACATATGTCCAGATGAGTACTTTGAACTAGAAATTCAAATCTCCTTCTGGAAAACTTTTTGTGCTAACATATGGTAGACAATGAATCTTAAAAACCATTGGCCATGGACTTGACAGCAAAATGGGATTAGTTACGATTTATTTACAGAGATTAACCAAATTGAGCACAGAAATGAATGGAATTGGCTATATTCCTCTGATTTTCAAATGATTGGCAAAAATTCCTTCAAACTTTCCAAAAAATTCTTTAAACTCCCTGAAATTTACATGAAATATAATATTTCTAACTACATTTCCTATCTGTCTTTGTTAAATCATGTGGAACACTTTCCATGCCCACAATATCATTAACAATTCTAAAAGGAATATAAATTTGTAGTCCCCAAATTGTAGAAAGAAATGCTCAAATTTGAGTAATTTTACTCTTTTCTCTGTTATCATAAAAAAGGATGGATTCAAAGCATAACAATATCCACATTTAAATGGCATCAAGAAAAATCATATCCTTTCTCTATTGCTGATGATAATTACATATAGAAATACCTCCCCATTTTTGTAGATTTACATTTATATAATTTAAAAGTTTAAAATAAGAAATGCATATTTGTCCGCTATTATTTTAAATAAGCCCAAACTTATATAGGACATTTATGCATTTAAACAAGATGTAAAAGTATGGTTTTTATTTTCTTTCTTGGAGATATGTACATGGCAAAAATAGCAATCTATGCTTCCTTCTGTTCAAATGCCATTTTCTTTCCTTTCTTTTTTTCCTCTTTTTGTATATATTGTGTTCTCACTGGACATTAAATATGATCAGTAACCCAGAATATATTTTTAGCATTCCCCACAGAAATACTTCAAAATTAATTCATAATAATTGCAACAATGGAAAATACATAATAGATATCTAATATACTTAGAAGTTGAAATTAGTGATAAGATGAGAGTAATCAGTTCTATTGGGCTCATGTACTTATCTGAGAAAGGATACCCCATGATAGTGACTAGTTTGGCAAGAACAATAATGAGCTTACATTATCCAAATTTCCATATGGTCCCAGAATTAATCTTTTGGGGGGGTACTGCTGAAACCTCAATTTCATTCTTCTCTGCAAAGTATTAAAAAAATCTATTCTATTTCACACTTAGAATTAAGGAAAAGTGTATAAAACTAGTTGAACTATTCCAGGGTCTTCTAAGAGATTACTGTAATAACGAATAATGTACTCATTAATGTTCTGTATATTGTAACCTAGATACTTTTCCCCACAGACAAATTTTCTCTAGGCCAGAATTGTCAACTTTTAAGGAGCGTACACTCAGTGTTCCCTGGTGCAGAATATAAAAATTACTTTGAGAGTTGTTTTTGTATAACTCTAACCGTTGTCTTGATCACAACAGCAAGCAAAGGTATGTTTCTTTCTTTCTTTCTTTCTTTCTTTCTTTCTTTCTTTCTTTCTTTCTTTCTTTCTTTTTTCTTTCTTTCTTTCTTTCTTTCTTTCTTTCTTTCTTTCTCTTTCTTTTTCTTTTTCTTTCTTTCTTTCTTCTTTCTTTCTTTTTTTTTTTTTTTTCTGACCAATTGACCAATATGCCTAATCCACATAAGGTGGCAAGGCATATTTATTTTAAATAAATATACTGATATGGTTCTCAAATCTCTGCTGTCTTCTTGAGAATCGCTTTTCTAGGTAACTACTATTAATCTTTAATATTGTTTCCCTGCTTTTTAATTGGTTATTGCCCATGACTAGTCTTTGGCCAAGCAGTAAACATAGGAATGTGTTTACATTATTCACTTAATTATAAATTTCCCTTTCCTGGTATTTTGGATAAAGTTTCACTGAATTTAAATATATCTGCTAAATACTAATTTTTAAACTCTTTAAAATTTGTGTGCAATAATGAAAACAATGTTTAAGAAACACATTTAGACTGGAATGTAAAATCTGCCTTTTTTGTATCTGTGTTATCTTAGGTGATTTGATTAACCTCTCAACTCATTTTTCTTATCTATAAAAAGGAAATAACATCATCCATTCTTCATTATTCAAAAAATACTGTTTTGTGTTTTGTTTTCACTTCAAAATCAGTATCTCCTTAGAAATTGAAAAATTAACTCTCTGACACTCGGGCTGGAAAAAAGTCTCCAGCATCCTGAACTATGATTCATTCACATTGTTTTTTATTTTAATTTTATATCTTGAGATTACACAAATAATTTAGTGACAATGTTAATGAATTTTCACACAAGATAAACAATGCGAAAGTGAAGTTATCCAAGTCAGACAAGTTGATGATACATAAAGCTGCTTTAAGGATCTGAGTGAAAGGTATTTAATCAATTTGACACCAGATAGAAATCTGGATTTGCCCAATAAATAAAGATCTCTGGAAATGATAAAAATGATAATCACATGTAGGATTTTTTTCTTATTTAGACTTGCTTTCAGAGGAATTCGACACTCTTAAGGGAAAATAGTAAAAATAAATTAAATGTTTAAACATAAAATTAAAATATAGAATTGAATGAAAACAGAGGAATGGAAGGAAGAATTAGTTTTATTGTGTTAAAAAGTTTTTTAACATTACTTTTTAAAACTATAAATAATAGATCAACAGTGAAGCAAAGAAAGCTGGAGTGGCTATAATAATATCAGATCACATAAAATTCAGAACAAGGAATATTACCAGAAATAAAACAGTTAAGAGATAAGACTAAGAAAATAAATAGAAAAATCCACAATTAGAATTGGACATATTAATACTCCTCTCTGTGAAATCACATGCAGTAAACAGAAGACTTGATAAATAGAAGCTGACCTCATTGATATTTATAAATGTCCCCAACAAACAAAACCAAATGTACACCAAAAATATATATACAAAACAAAACACACTTTTCAAATATTTATCAAGATAGAATATTTTCTGGGCCATCAAGCAAACATCAATACATTTAAAAGAACTGAAAACAGTCAAAGTATTTTCTGACCACAGTGGAAAGTTTATATGGAAATCAAAAACACAAAGATATCTGGAAAATGCCAAATATTTGGAAATTAAAAACTTTTAAATAACTTATGAGTTAAATGGAGATTCAGAAGAGATATTAGAAAATATTTTGAATTGACTGAAAATGAAAATGTAACATATTACAATGTGGAACATAGGTAATGCAGTGTTTAAAGGGATTTTACAACATTAAATACTTGTTTTAGAAATATGGTCTCAAATCAAATATCTTCCATGTTAAGCAATGATTTAAAAAAGAGAGAATTAAACCCAAAGCAAGCAGAAGAGAATAAAAATAAAAGGAGAAAAGATGAAATAGCAGAAGTAACAGGAAATCATCATTCAAAGAAGAACTGGTTCTTTTAAAAGAACAATGAAATTGATAAATCCCTAATTAGAGTGATCAACTAACTCAAATCCACAAGAGGAAATAAAAATCGCTGGAATGGCAAATATATCAGTATATATAGAATATATTTATATGTATATTTCTTCTCTTAATTTTATTAAAGACAAAATGTTACATAAAGCAATAATTATAATACTCTATTTGACTTATAATGTATATAGATGTGATTTTTAAATTCAATTTATTTAAACAAACAAACAAAAAAATTCACCTATCTCTCCGGCCCTCTATTCCTGCCCCTAATGACCACCAATTGATTTTCCACATCTATGATCATATATATACATATATATATATATATATATATATATATATATACTATATAGACCACAATCTAGTCCATATCGTGTGTGTATATATATATATATAATGTATATTATAAATGCATTTAGATTATATATATATATGGGATATTATAGGGTATTTATCTTTGTCTGACTTAGTATAATAATTTGTTAGAGGATCAAAGAGGAAAATGGATATGGAGCAAGAGTGGAGCAAAGTTGCAATATTTTATTAGAATTAAGTCAATATTAATGTGAAGTAGATCATAATATATAAAGATACATATTGTAAATCCTAGAAGGATGAGAAAATTAACATGGGGATTAAAATGATATACTCAAAAGTATTTATTTTATATGAAAGGAGTTAATGGAAGAATGAAGGAGCAGCAAAGATAAGAGAATTATCAAAAATAAATGGGAAAAATAATGTGTATATATATACATTATATACTATATGTAATATATATGTATATGTATAATATATATGTGTGTGTATATATATTATATGGCAGATGTAAACCCAATCATATTAGCAATTAAATCAAATATAGTAGACTAATCACCATAATCAAGTTCAGATATTATAATTTTGTATTAAATATCAAGATCTAAGTATATTCAGTAGAAACAGACATTTTTAGATTTAAAGGTGCAAATGAAGGTTTATCCACATATCACTCTTTTATTTCTCAATATGTTAAATCTACTTAATCATCTCAGTTTTGACAGATAATTTTTAAGTGATAACACATTTTATGAAGGCTTTGCATATAAAAATCTGGTTTCTAGGAAATTATTTTCTTAAAAGCCAATCCAATAATCGTATAGAATGTACAACACCAAGGGTGACCCTAATGTAAATTATGGATTTTGAATGATTATCATGTGTCAACATAGGTTCATCAGTTGTAACAAATGTACTACTCTGATGCAGAATGTTGATAATGACAGAGGCTATGCTTGTGTAGGATAGGGGGTATATAGGAAATGTTTGAATCTTCTTCTGAATTTTGTTGTGAATTTAAAACTGCTCTAAAAAGTAAAGCATACACATTATTTTTATACGTATAAATGCATTTACCTGATGCATAAAATATATATAAAATACAGTAAACACATTTTGTATGCACATATATACAATTTATACAAAATATATATTTTTGAATAAAAAACATTTTTGAGAAAAATATTTTTTTGAAAAAAAATTTCTAGTGTGTGGGTAAGCGTTCCTAGGCAAAAAATAAGAGTTAGAGATTAGCAACAGTTATAATTAAGAAAAAATTTGCTTTTAGGCGTCTGTTGTTTGTGGATACATATAGATTCTGGATGTTTCAAAGTCAGCCATGCACTGGCAATATAAATAAAGCATAAGAATTTAAATGATGATGCAAGAAAGCCAAACAGTCATCTTAACACAAATTTTTGTGATTGATGATGCTGAAAACTGGTGGCAATATTCATTGCAAGTGTTTATGTAAAAGAGCAACCAAAGTAAACCAAAGTGACTTAAAAAATACATTGTTAACACAATTGTATGCCATTAAAGTTAACATATGGATGAAACGGGATTGTTTAAGGAAAGTGACTGTTAGAACCTCCTTTTTAAAAAGAAAATAGCCTAACTAGTATTGAAATCTATGTAAATTAGGTTTATAGCTTTAACTTGGGGTAAATGGGAGACTGCAAGCCGCAAGCACAGCTTGTTTATTACACGAGAAACGCACATGTCTAAATGCTTTTTTGTTTTTGCCTCATATAAATTCAAGTTGTGCAAGATTATCTGAAATGGAACAATTGTAAAAGAAAGGATTTATCTCTAACCAGTTACTTCTTAGGAGAGGGATATGGAACAATTTAGGAATGAAGCACATTGACATAGGTATCTCTTTTAATGATGCAATTTTTTCTACTCAAGATGTTAGGCAACATGTTTACCTGTTAGCAAAAATTACAACCATTTGAGGAAAGAAAAAAAAAAGGTTACTCTATTGATAATTCTTTTTTTTTTTCTATTGATAATTCTTAAATGGAATATGAGTCCATTAAATCGTAAAGTGTCAGTTTCACGAAAATAACAGGATAATGTTGGTGAATTAATATTTGACGTTAGGTGGTCTAAAGCACTGAGAAATTTACTTCTACATGAAAATAAGACTATCACAAGTTTTAACATCATTGCTAATTGCTTTCTAAAACTACAGATTCTTATAATTTTATGGCTAAAGATGCTTTCTGAATTTTTCTTTTCTTTTTTCTTCTTTTCTTTTCTCTTTCTTTTCTTTTCTTTTTTTAAATTTATTTATTCATGAGAGACTCAGAGAGAGAGAGAGGCAGGGACACAGGCAGAGGGAGAAGCAGGCTCCATGCAGGGAGCCTGACGTGGGACTCATCCCAGGACCCTGGGATCACGCCCTGAGCTGGAGGCAGAGGCTCAACCCCTGAGCCATTCAGGTGCCCACAAGAATAGTGTGGGCACTATCTTAATGATAAAGAGGTTAATTTTCCAAGAAGATGTAATGTTCTTAAAGCTGTATGTACCTAACTTTCATTTGTCTGTGTCAAAACACATGAGGCAAAAATTATCGTAATTGGAAAGAGAAATAGGCCAAATGGTTAAAGACATCATTGTCACCTATAAATAATTGATACATTGCAGGGACAGAATGTCAGTAAGAATATAGATGATCTGAATAGTGCTATTATAAACTTGAACTAATTGGGACTTATATAACACCCTAACTAATAGCAGAATATATATCATTCTTAAGTAAATATGGATCATCACCAAGATAGACCACATTCTAGTCCATAAAACAAAACTTAGCAAAGTTAAAAAATAGAAATTATATGAAGTATGTTTGTAAACTAGGAAACAAACTAAAATCAGGAAAAGAAATATAGCTGAAAATTCTCATTAATTGGAAATTGAACAATATACTTCTAAAAGTCCATGGGTCAGGGCAGCTCAGGTGGCTCAGCAGTTTAGTGCTGCCTACAGCCCACGGTGTGATCCTGGAGTCTCGGGATCAAGTCCTACATCAGGCTCCCTGCATGGAGCCTGCTACTCCCTCTGCCTGTGTCTCTGCCTCTCTCTCTCTCCCCATGTCACTCATGAATAAATAAAATATCAAAAAAAAAAACAAAAAAATAAATAAAAAATAAAAAGTCCATGGGTCAAAGAGGATATATCAAAGGACTTTTTTTTTTTTTTTTAATCCTATAATCCAGCAATCACTCTCCCTGGTAGTCACACAAAGAGTTGAAAACTTTTGTTCACAAAAAAAAAAACAAAAAAACAAACAAACAAAAAAAAAAAAAAAAAAAAAAAAAAAAACCTTATACATGAATATTTACAGCACTTTTATTCATAATTGCCCAAACTTGGAGGCAACCAAGATGTCTTTTGGAGGTGCATTGGTAAACTGTGGTATATCTAGACAATGGAATATTATTCAGCACTAAAAAGAATTTACCTCTTAAACCATGAAAAGAAATACATACCACAAAGTGAAATAAGTGATTCTGAAAGTCCATACACAATATCGTTCCAACCATATGATATTTTGGAAAAGGTAAAAATATAGAGACAGCAATACAATCCATGGTTATGGAGGGGGAAGGATGATGAGGTGGACACACAGGACTTTTAGGGCAGTGAAAATATTTGGTTTAATACCATAGTGATAAGTATGTTATTATAAATTTATCAAACTGTGAAGAACAAAAGGGAACATCTTTGGTCAATTTGTAGTTTTTTTTCTTAAGTTATATATTTATTCATGAAAGACACACACAGAGAGGCAGAAACAATAGGCAGAGGGAGAAGCAGGCTACGTGGTGGGGGGCCTGATGTGGGACTCGATCCTGGGACTCTGGGATCATGACCTGAGCCAAAGGCAGATGCTCAACTGCTGAGCCACCCAGGTGTCCCTGTAGCATCTCTTTTCAAGCTCTGGATTGTGGCTTTCACAGAGGAAAGGTTGCTAATTCCCTATCTTAATTCTGATCGAGTTTAATGACTTGTTTCCAAAGTACAGAGTATTGAAATGAGAAGAGAGAAAAAGTACAACTAATTAGGGGTGCCTGAGTGGTAGAGTCTGTTGGGCAGCTGACTCTTGGTTTCAGCTCAGGTTGTGAATTCAGGGTCATGCAATAAAACACTCAATAAAGCCCCTGGTTAGGCTCCAAGCTTGGTGCACAGTCTGCTTTAGATTCTCTCTCCCTCTCCCTCTGCCCTTCTTGCTCATTCTCTCTCTTGCATGCACTAAAATAAATACATCTTGAAAAAAATGTACAACTAATTTTACAATGAATAACCCTGGCAAACAGTACTTCAGCCAGTTGATAAAGTTTAATACCAATGGATATGTCATATAGATAACATGTACCCTTGAAATGATGTAATAAGCATAGGACTTCACCTTTGTGATATATTTCTACCTCTCCAAAAATTATAATCCTTGTCTAATCATGAGAAAAAAATCAACCAAACCCACATTGAGAGACATTCTATAAAATATCTAACCAATATACCCTAAAACTATCAAGGTGATCAAAAACAAAACAGAACAAAATCTAGGAAGCCATAACAACCTAGAAGAGGTTACTCAGATATGACATTTATGAATAAATATATTGCTAATAAATGACTTAAATGCACTGTAGTAATGCACCCTGGAAAAGAGAGGTAATATTTTAAAAATAGTGCAATAGGAATAAATCACAAATATACTTAATAGTATATAATAATAAAAAATAGGGTAATAAATACATAAAGTGTAATATGTGCATATTTGGGATACAGGAGCTAAAAGTAGTAAACTACTGTCACTTGTGTCAACTTAGCATTTATTGAGAAAATAAATTGAATGAAATATATAACCCAATATACATCATATATTTTAAAAGCGTGATATAATTTATATGAATTTTAAAACTTGAAATATACTTAAAGATACAAAGAAATGATAGATGGATAGATAGATGATAGATAGATAGATAGATATCCTATATTATCTCAAAAGCTAATTGTAGAACAATGAATTTAGGAGAATTTAATATTTTTCAACTTTATTAAGGTACAATTGACAAATAAAAGTATATATTTAGTGTACAATGTGATGAGTTGAGAGAAATATGGTGAAAGGATTATCTATGATCTATAATGTAATATTTTATATTTTGTAATATGATATTTTATAACATAATATTTTATCATCTGTAATAGAGAGAAAGGATTTCCACCATTGAGTTAATTAGTGCGTCATTGCTTCACATTTTATTTTTTTGTGAGAACACTTAACACCTCCTCTCACAGCAAATTTGAATCCTGTGAATGTGAGCCTAATGTGTCTGTCATCTCTTTCCTTGTGAAGATTGTGTTCCATCCACATGCACATCCACACTTTCCTTATATGTAACCTGCCTGACTCTTTTTCATTTGCTTTGTACCTCAGATGTATCTTCCTTCAGAAAACCAATCTTGATATCTGGGTTAAATGCCCAATATATTTAATTCCTGTGGCATCCTGCATTTTCATTATGATATGACTGATTATGCTATAAAGATATTGCTAGTAAAGATATTGCACTGATCCTCACTAAAATGTAATCACAATTGGGGGGGGGGTGCTGAGTTTATATGTTCAGAATTTAGTGAAATCCTGACAGAAAGCCTTCAAGAGATTATAGATTAAGGATTAATGTCAAGATTGCTCTTCAATCAAAATATTAAGAAGGCAAACACTAATTTTTCTAATAAATAGAAAAGGATTTGTGAAAGATGATGTAGTTACAATGTAATGTTTTGAAGGATAGCTAGAATCCTTAAAAGAAAAAAAAAAGAGCAATAAGGTCTGGAAGGCACTCATGGTGGAAAAACTGGCATCAGTAAAGGCAGAGGTGGAAGTATTTGGGAAATAGAATGTTCTTTATTGTCTTCAAAATTACTCTAACATGTGTAGTAAGTGTCGTTAAGCCAGATACAAGGCTGAACATATTATAGAGATTTAATTTTATAACTTCTTTTTCCCAAATTTGTGGAAGATTATAATAACTTGTTTTCACTTCATTTTCTGTGAAGGAAGTTAGGTTCAAAATAGAGAGGACTTCTTTGACTACATAGAATCATCATTAAAGATGATTAGTTAAAGGTGATTAATCATGAAGGCTGCCTTCATTTGGTCCATGTCCATGCATATTACAAACACTGGTTTTTAAAAACTAGTGTATTGTATGCATTTGAAAATAGTTTTCCTCAAAAATGCAACAGCATTTATATTAATAATGTTTCTTCTAGAAGACAGTGGTTTGCTATTACTGTGCATTATTTTATCATGATTCTTCATGTTACATTTTCCTCTAAGGGCAAAAGAAAATGAAATAGCAAATATTTGGTAAAAACAAACAAACAACAAAACTATGTTAAAAAATAAGTGTCAAAAAACCTTACATCTATTGTGCACTGTTTTGGTAATGATTTCATGGTTTAATATATATGTCAAACTTTGTCAGATTATGTATGTCAAGTACGTACATTTTATTATATACCAATTGTTCATCGGGGAAGCTCTGAAAAAAAAACTACATATTTTTCACTCACTAAAAATTCAGTCAAATCAAATAATAACAAAACCTAAGATATATTTTTATAATTCTCAAAATTACCCATTTAAGATATGCTTTAATATTTATGACTGTGATATTTTAAAGTAATTAAACTGGCAGCGTAGTCTCTTGATTAAATCAATCATTATAAAACACTTTTATATTTAGATAACTATTAGATTTCAAATAAATTTATTTTTCTTAACTATGTATCTCCCCCCGCTTCATTGGTATCTATTCATACCTGTGATCTATATTGCTCTTATTGTTCAAATTTATTCCACTTCTATTCGGTTCAGTTTTCTCCTTAGGGTCTCTTCCAATGTTTTAATTTCCTTTTATGCTTTCTGTAGATATAGTGGCTTCTGAGATAATGTTGCTCTAATTAGAGTACCAGGGGTTTGGCTAAATAGCCAAAAGAAGTCTCATTCTCCATACTTTGTTTACTGCCTCCATGCCTGGTCAAATACAGACTTTTAATTTCCTGGGCTTAAAGGTCAGCCAGCTACCCTTTTAGTTGACAAGATACCAAGATCTAAAAAAGCTAATACTATGGGTTCATTGACAGTGGCTGGTGGTAGAGAGAAGAATAAACTGACTCAGAGGCCAAAAGGCAATGCATACCATTAATTGCTTGTAATCTAGAGCTATGCTTGGATATATTTACATTGCCATCAAATTATGAATCCCTACAGATTCAATTTTATTATTTATTCTGTTTTTAATCATGACAAATATGATGTATATAAAAATTGGAATTGATTATATTACATATGAGTCAGAAAATTTTTTTCAATGTCTAGTCCACCTTTGAAGGCCTAGCCCCATTTTTCATTTCTGGCATATAGCAATGATAAATGCCAATTACTATGCTAGGCAGTGATAGCATAAAGTTGTACAAAATATGTGTCTAGCCAGAAGAATTTAACAGTGCTTTGTAGGGTACAGATTAACAATAACAATCCAGTGCTTTATTTGTCAATTAGAGTTACGAAAGCATTAACCGGTAGACTTGTCAAAACAGGATACTAAATACTATCAGTAATTAACATTTGTATATGTAGTAATAATTATGTAAAATAATTTCATTTATATAAAAGCCTAAACCTTGAAACAACTCAGTATCCACCAACTGTAAAATTAATATTGTGATATATGTATATAAAGGGATATGTTACAAGGGAAGCACATGACCTATATTTATATAAAATATGATTGAATCTTACAACTATAATATAAAAAAACTATAATATAGATCAAAAAAAGCCAGACTCAAAGAATATTAATTATATTATTACAATTGTATGAACTTTGTAAATAGAAAACACTGAGTTTAAAGTCAGAATATTTTTTTAAATTTTATTTAAATTTTGCTTAGTTATACATAGTGCAATATCGGTTTCTGGAGTAGAATTTGGTGATTCATCACTTACATACTACACCCAGTGCTCATCACAAAAGTGCCCTCATTATTACCCTTCATCCAGCTATTCAATTTCCCCACCTGCCTCCCTCCATCAACTCCTAGTTTATTCTCTATCATTAAGAGTCTCTCATGGTTTATTTCCCTTTCTCCCTTTCCCCCTTCCCATTTATTCATGTGTTTTCCTTCTTAAACTCCACATATGCGTGAAATCATATGGTATTTGCCTTTCTCTGACTGACTTATTTCACTTAGCGTTAATACTCTCTAGTACCATCCACATTGTTGCAAATGGCAAGATTGCATTATTTTTTGATGGATGAGTAATATTCATATATTTATTCACATACATATATATAATCACATCTTTATTCATTCATCAGTTAATGCACATTTGGGCTCTTCCTATACTTTAGCTATTGTTGATAATGCTTCTATAAACATAGGGGTGTATGTGCTCCTTCAAATCTGCATTTTTGTATACTTTTGGTAAATACCTAGTAGTGCAATTGCTATGTCTAGTGTAGCTCTATTTTTAACTTTTGCAGAACCTCCACACTGGTCTCCAGAGTGCTGCACCAATTTTCATTCTTCCTAACAGTGCAAGAGGGTTCTCTTATCTCCACATCCTCACCAAAGCTGTTGTTTCTTATGTTGTTTTTAACAGGAGTGAGGTGGTATCTTATTGGGTTTTGATTTGTATTTCCCTAATGATAAGTGATGCTGAGCATCTCATGTGCCTGTTAGCCATCTGGATGTCTTCTTTGGGAAAATGTCTATTCATGTCTTCTGTCCATTTCTTAACTGGACTATTTGTTTTTTGGGTGTTGAGTTTGATAATGTCTTTATAGATTTTGGATACTAATCCTTTACTTGATATGTCATTTGCAAATATCTACTCCCATTCTCTGGGTTGCCTTTGAGTTTTGTTGATTATTTCCTTCACAGAAGTTTTTATCTTGATAAAGTCACAGTAGTTCATTTTTGCTTTTGTTTCTTTGGCTTCTAGTAATGTGTCTACTAAGAATTTGCTACAGAAAAGGTCAAAGAGATTGCTGCCTCTGTTCTCCTGGACTTTGATGGTTTTCGGTCTCACATTTGTCTTTCATCCATTTTGAATTTATTTTTGAGTATGGTGTAACAAACTGGCCCAGTTTCATTCTTCTGCATGTTTATTTCCAGTTTTCCCAACTCCTTGTGGTTAAGAGACTGTCTTGTTTCCACTGGATAGTCTTTCCTGCTTTGTCAAAATTAGTTGACCATATAGTTGTGGGTCCGATTCTGGGTTTTCTATTCTATTCCACTGATCTGTGCATCTTTTTTTGGGCCAGTACCATACTATCTTGATGAAAGTCAAAATATATTATCTCTGCTGAGTAAAGAGAGGAATGTAATTAAAATGGGAAAGAAGAGTGTTTTCTATTGTTAATTTTCTACATATTAGTTTACTACTGCTGTATAACAAATTAGCAAGCTACAACACTGCACATGTATTAGTTCACAGTGTCTTGAATCAGGAGTCCGGTACTTTAGCTGGATCTTCTACAATGAAAGGGTGGCCAGGACATGATTATCAACTGGAAGCTAGTTTGGGAAAAAGCTTACTTCCAGTTCACTTGGTATATCTAATTTCTTTACTCATATAATGTTCATGGTAGTTTGCTTTGTGAAAGTTCCTGGAATAAGTTTGCTAACAAGACATGGCATAATCATGATAGTGACATTTCACACTTTTTCATGGACCATTCCTTAGAAACAGTCAAATATCCTGCCAACATGCATGGTGAAGGGATTATAAAGATGCATAAACGAAAAGGCAGGGGTCCTTTGGTTGTTACCTCAGGTTCTGCATTCCACATCTTTTTTGATCTGGATGGTGATTAGATTAGATTAGATTGATCAGTTCATGTTATTGTCAGTCACTTTTTGAAAACCATTTTATATACTGGTTAGACTCTATGTAAGATTTTTAGAAATCATATTATCTATGTAAAATAAGCTGATTTGTTTTAAAAGTAAAATGTTACTTAGCAGCCTGAAGGAGTGTTAATTATTGCCAAGATATTAAATGATATATCCATTTTGTTTTCAATGATAATGAAAAAAGAAAGGATGTATTGTAATGCACTTTCTCAGATTATTTTTAAGTAGGTGAGTCACACAGTTATTTATGCATAGCTCACCTTCATATAAAATGTGCTGTAAAATTTAAGTCTCATTAACCTAGGTATATTAGTTTTCTATTGCTATTTAACATATTGCCTCAAATTTGGCAGTTTAAAACAGCACCCATTTATTATCTCACAGGTCAGAAATCCAAAACCATATGACTAGATTATTTACTTAGGGCCTCATAAGGTCAAAGTCAAGGTAGGCTGAATTCTTACCTGGCGTATTAAAGAATCCACTTCTGAATTAATTCATGGTTTTTGGCCCAATTCATTTCCTGTGGTTATTGAACTAATATAACTGTTTCTATTTTGGCTGGTGGCCATGGGCTGCTCTCTTCTAGAGGCTGTCTGTTTTCCTTCTTATGCGTTCTCTTCGTCTTCAAGTGAAGCAAAGTACATCAAATCCTCTGATGCCACAAATCCCACTGACTTTCTGTTCTGTCTTTAAGAGTTCCTGGTGTTGCATTTTGGGTTCACACCGATGATCCAGGATAATTTCCCTATTATAAAGTTGGATAATTAATAGCTTTAATTAAATCTTCAAAATCTCTTTTGCCATGTAAGGTTACATGGAATAGTTATGAGAACAGGCATTAAGGGTTATGGAGAGACAAATTTGACTATAACACAAGCATATTAGCATTTGAATGGAAAATCTAGATCTTGAAATTAGAACCTTCTTATGTTAATATGATATTTTATTCTGAAGCCATAGTAGATTAACAATTTTTGTCTCTACAAGACTTAAATGGTAAAATCCTATTGTAGGTAGAATAAATACTATTTTAATATACTAGTGTGTTTTCTACTCATAGTATAAAACATTTACAGCTGTACTTACTTTGCCTTACTAATTAAAACAAACAAAAAAGTAAAGAATGATATCTTTACAGTTCATATTTATGCTTTTAGAAATCAGAAAATAACAGTTCTTATTTTTTTAATTTTTATTTATTTATGATAGTCACAGAGAGAGAGAGAGAGGCAGAGACATAGGCAGAGGGAGAAGCAGGCTCCATGCACCGGGAGCCCGATGTGGGATTTGATCCCAGATCTCCAGGATCGCGCCCTGGGCCAAAGGCAGGCACCAAACCGCTGTGCCATCCAGAAAATAACAGTTCTTAAAGCAGGTGAAAAATATGTTTAAAGTTTCTACATGCCTTTTCTTTGTATATCAAAATACAAAATCTATTCCATATTACATTCCATGCGTAGGTCAGGATACTATCCAAATAATTTCTCTAAGTATTTTGCTATTGTGAGTGTATATTATATATTATGCCAGTTAAGTATATAGCACTACATCTGAACACTTTAATATAATTTTGTATATAGCACTTTAGTTTAATCAGTTATTTTAAATGACTAGTCTGCTAATTACAGTAATTTTTTCTTTTGTAAATACAAATAAGGCACAATTTCAAATTTAAGAATAATTTTTAATGTTCTTAATATACTGACAGAATATTTTTATTGAGATAACAATTAAATTGTGAAGGTATCAGTTAATATTAATTGAGATATAACTGCTAAACTGTTATCCACGATGGCTGCACCATAACAAAACCCACTCATAGTGTATGAATTTCCATATTCTCCACTTACCAACACCTATAATTCCCTGTATTTTTTTTATTACAGCCATTCTTAAAGGTATGATATAGTACTCCAGTGTGGTTTTGATCTGTATTTCCTTTGTGGCTAATGATGTTGAACATATTTTCATATTATTATTAGACATGCATTTACTAACTTTCAAGAAATAACTGTTTAGATAATTTGCCAATTTTTAAATTGCTTTTCCCCTTTTATTATATTCTGGGTACAATTCCTACATAAGGCATATCATTTGCAAATACTTTCTTCAATTGAGTGGGTTGTCTTTTCACTTTCTTGTTGGCATGATTTGCTGCACAAACACTTTTAATTATAATGAACTTGAATTTATATATTTTTGTCTTTTATCAGTTGAGCTTTGGCTGTCATATCCAGGAAAGCACTGCATAACCCAAGGTCAAGAAAATACATTCTTTTTCTTCTAAGATTTTATAATTTTGCCTTTAATATTTAGGTCTATGCTCATTTTGCATTAATTTTTGTGTATATTGTGAGACAGTGGTCCATAATCACTTGTTTTCATGTGAAAACATGTTGACGAGATGATCCTTTGCCTACTGCATCTTTTGGCACCCTTTTCAAAAGCCCATTGATCATAAATGTAAGATATGTTTTGGGACTGTAATTTCTAGTTCATTAATCTGCATGTCTATTTTTGTAGCTCATCTTCTTGGTTATTATAGCTTTGTGATAAAGCTTGATATCAGAAAGTATGAGTCCTTCTCCCGCAAAAAAAAATAAAAAAAAGTATGAGTGCCACCAACTTTGTTCTTTTTCAAGATCAGGTTGGCTAATTGAGGATCCTTGAGATTTCACATGAATTTTAGAAGTAGCTTGTCAAATTCTATAAAAATGCCCTTTGGAGCTTTGATATAGACAGTGTTGAATCCATAGATAAATTTGACTAATTTTGCCACCTCAACATATTAAGTCTTGCAGTCTGTGAATTGTCTTTAGATTTATTTAGATCTTTTAAAATTTCATTTAAAAATTGATTTTAAAGAAATTTAAATTCCTTTTATTGAAAAAATAATAAAAATAAAGAAATTAAAAAAAAATAATTTCATTTATAATAACATCAAAACAGTAAAATGCTTAGAAATAAATTTAACCAAAGATGTTAAAGATCTGTACAATGGAAACTATAAAATACTGATGAAAGAAATTATAAATCACAAATAAATGGAAAGGCATCTTGTGCTCATAAATTGGAAGAATTAATATTGTCAAAAATGTTAATACTATCCAAAGTGATCTACAGACTCAGTCTAATCCCTATTAAAATTCCAATAGCATTGAATGGTATAGATGGTAGCTACACTTGTGAGCATAGCATAATGTATAGACTAATCAAATCACTATATTGTACACCTGAAACTAATGTAATATTGTGTGACAATTATACTTTAATAAAAACAAATTCCAATGGCATTTTTCACAAAAGTAGAACAAAAAGAATTCTAAACTTTGCAAAGTACCAAAATAAGACCCTGATAGTCAAAGTAGTCTTGAGAGAGAACTGAATTGGAGACAATCACACTTCCTGGTTTCAAACTATATTACAAAGCTATAGTAATCAAACAGTATGGTACCCTCCTAAAAACAGGGCTATAAGACAATGGAACAGAATAGAGAGCCCAGGAGTAAGGCCACACGTATATGGCCAATTTGTCTTTGACAGCAGTGCCAAAAACACATAGAAAGTATAGATTCTTCAATAAATGTTGCTAAAAAATACTAAGTATACAGATGCAAAATAATAAAATTGGACCCTTTACACCACCCAAAAAATTTTAACTTGAAATAGACTAAAGAATTTAACATGAAACCTGAAACTGCAAAATTTTTAAAAGAAATATAGAGAAAAAGCTCATTGACATTGGTCTTTGTGATGATTATTTGGTGTGACTCAAAAAGCAAAGCAATCAAAATAAAAATAAATATGTAAATGAATGAATGAATAATAAAAAGTAAATAAGGCTACATCAAACTAGAAAGCTTCTGTATAGCAAAAGAAACTATCAATAAGATGAAAACACAAACTGTGGAATGGAGAAAATACTTGGAAGTTATATATTCAATAAAGGATTACTACCCAAAATATACAAGTAGCTAAGCAACTCAATAGAAAATAACAAATAGCCTTATAAAAAATAAGCAAAGTTCTCAGGTAGACATTTTTTCAAGAAAGAGAAAAAATGATCAACACATACATGAATGGGTGCTCAATGTCACTAATCATTAGGGAGATTCAAGTCAAAATCACAATAGGATACTTTCTCACACCTGTTAAGATGTGTTACTATAACACATTAAGATGTTAAGATTTAAGATGGCTGTTAAGATGTTAAGATGGCTATTACAAAAATACAAGAGATCATCAATATTGGCAAAGTTGTAGAGAAAAAGTAATCCTTGTATGCTTTGGGGGAGATGTAAATTGGTACAGCTACTATGGTAAACAGTAGAAAAGTTCTTTTAAAAAGTTAAAAATATAAATACCATATGATCCAGCAACTTCACACCTGGGTTCAGTATATATGTGTATAGTACAAAGAAAGAAAATCGTTATCTAGAAGAAAGATCCTATTCATTGCAGCATTCTTCATCAATAGCCACGATATGGAAACAACATAAAGACTTGTCAACAAATGAATAAAGAAAACATGTAAATATACAATAAGACATTATTTAGCCTTAAAAAAAGAGATCCTGCCTTTTGCAACAACATAGATGAACCTAGAGAACATTACGTTAAATGAAATAACCTGGACAAAGGAAAAAACCTGCGTAATGATACTTATAAGCAGAATTCTTTAATTTTTTTCAACAATTCTTGTAATTATCAGTAATAATTCTTTAACCTCTTTGAAAAAATTTATTTCTAAATATTTGTTCTTTTGTTGCTATTATAAATTGTTTTCCTTCTCTTTTTAAGATTTTATTTATTGACAGAGAGCGAGGAAGAGAGCACAAACAAAGGGAGTGGCAGAGAGAGAGAGAGAAGCAGGCTCTTCACTGAGCAGGGAGCCTGACATGGGGCCCAATCCCAGGGTCCTGGGATCATGACCTGAGCCCAAGACAGATACTTAACTGACTGAGCCACCAGACACCCTTAAATTGTTTTCTTAATTTCCTTTATAGATTGCTCATTTGTAGAACATGGAATTGGAATAGATATGTGTGTATGTTGATCTTGCATCTTGCATTTTTAAAAATATTTCATTTGATTATGAGATTTTTAGTAGATGTATTAGAATTTTCTATATATAAGATCATATAATTTGTAAATAGAGATAGTTTTGCTTCTTCCTTTCCAATTTCAGTTATTTCCTTTTCTTTCCATGTTGCCCTAGCTTGAACCACCGGTACAATGTTTTTAAGTGGTGGCAAAAGTGGACATTTTTGCCATGTTCCTGATCTCAGGTGGGAAATCATTCTTTCACTATTAATATATTTCCTGTAGGTTTTTCTCAGATGCCTTGTGTTACTTTGGGTTAGTTTGCTTATCTTCCA
Organism: Vulpes vulpes; assembly: GCF_048418805.1. Lineage (NCBI taxonomy): Eukaryota > Metazoa > Chordata > Mammalia > Carnivora > Canidae > Vulpes > Vulpes vulpes. The sequence goes on along the minus strand of NC_132784.1, from coordinate 100,598,748 downwards.
TATTAAATTTATTAGTTTTTAGGCCACACACTAATCTTACATTCCTGGGATAAGTCTTATTTTTTCAGTGTATTAACCATTTAAGTGCTATTGTATTCTGTTTGCTAGTATTTTTTTTAAGGCTTTTGCATCTTTATCTACAAGAGATATTGTTCTTTTCTTATGATTTTCTTGTTATCAGGCTAAGAGTAGACTCAAAAAAAATGTTTTCAGAAGAGTTTCATTGTTCTGTCTCTTCTACATTTCTAAGACTTTAGAGATGATTCACACACATTCCTTTTTAAAATGTTTGGCAAAATTCAGTAAAGAAGATATATTATCTTTGGATTTTATTTTTGGAGAAATATTTAAGTATAAATTCAATGCTTTTATTTCTTTTTTTTTTCCTAAAATTTTATTTATTTATTCATGAGAGACACAGAGAGAGAGAATCAGAGACACAGGCAGAGGGAGAAGCAGGCTCCATGCAGGGAGCCAGATGCAGAACTCAATCCCAGGACTCCAGGCTCTTGCCCTGAGCCAAAGGCAGACACTTAACTGCTGAGCCACCCAGGTGTCCCTTGATGCTTTTACTTACAGTTATAGTTGGATTTTTGTCTTTCTTATCCATTTGCAGTGTTTTGTTTTGTCTTTTTAGAATTTTGCTCATTTATCTAAATAATCTATTTTTGGCAAGTAGTTGTATTTCATTATGATTTTTTTTTATTTCTGTAAAGTTGATAGGCGATTTCTTAAGATACATTTCTAATTTTAGTAAATTGAGTTTTCTATCATTTTTTTCTTGGTCACTCTACCTAATTAATTTGTAAATATATTTGTGTGTGTGTGTGCACATATGCACACAATTCGAGTGCTCTATGACAATATATGTTTTTTTTTTGACAATATATGTTTTAATCAGAATCTGTTTTTGATATTTATTGACTTAAGTCTTGAAGTTATAGAAACTTTACTCCCAGGTAGCTCCATTCCTCCCTTCTTTTATATGTTGCTATTGTTATAAATATTACATCTGTTACATGCCTCTGTGCTGAGCTTGGAGTCTGCTTGAGGTTCTCTCTCCCTCTCCTTCTGCCCCTCCAGCTCATATTCTCTCTTTCTCTAAAATAAATTAGTAAATCTTTTTCAAAAAAATTTTTTTTCTCTAGTAGAGAATTTCATCAAGCTCCTCACACTGTTTTTTACTGACAAGAAATTTCAAAATGTGAAGTTACTTGATGTTCAAGATACAATTGATCCAATATTTATTTTATGAATAAATATTTACCCAAAACCCTTGGTCAGATAATGATTAAACACTCAAGAAATTTAAAAGATTTTTGGTACATGTTGGTGAATGTTTAGATATTTTGAAACATACAAATTTTTTAGTTTTTCATATTGCATTAGAGATTTACTCGTGTTTGGCATTTTATATGAACTTGCCAGATGATAACTATTTATCGTTTATAGGACAATAGTTGGGGAGAGTGCACAGATTATCTTTATAACTTCAGATATGTTTCTCACTTATATAAGAACAAATGACTTTATCTTAATGGTGAGAACTGCCCTAATCTTTCAATGAACAATTATCCTTTCTCTGGACTTCAGAATTCTAATTATGTAGCTCTGCATTTCAAAGATCCACAATTTCTAAGGGAAAATAAATTCTACAGTCCCTACTGTATTAACACAGGTAGTTATCCATCCAATGTCACTTTCTAAGATACTGCTCTAAGGGAACAGAAAATTATTAATTCAAAAGTAAGACATTAGTTAATATTACCTAAAATTGCAGAGTGATATTTTAAAAGTCTCTTTAAGAGAAGAAAACCTTAACTAACAAAAAAGAATAAAATACATTAGTAGAAAGCTATGGGGAATTTCTGGGAGGCATGCAATCTTGCCTGGTACTTACATAAATCTTACGTACTCTCTGTATCTATAAATACCACCTTAAAGATTGATGTAAGCAATATTCTATACAAAGATAAATGACTGCTATATGAAGGAAAGCTCAAAAAGACAAAGAAACAGATATTTATTAGATAAATACAGCATGCCAGTTTTGATGTAAGTTATTTGAGAGAAGTATAATAAAGTGAAAACTATATTTGAATTTAATGGAATGAAAATTTAACTGTAATACCTTGGCCAAATTAATTACACTTTCTAATTTTAAATTTTCCTATAGGAAAGGTAATACTGACTTTGCATCAAGTGGTGTTAAGGATTAGTATAGATATTTGTTAAGTGTAATAATAATATTGTTCTATATTTATTAATTATCAAAACAACACCATGTGAGAGATACTCTTTTTGTATTTTGTAGATGAAGAAGCAAAGGTATAAAGAAGTGTAGTATGCTCTATGGTTTATATGGAATGGATCCAGAACTTGAGTTCAGTTACTCTTACACCAATTTCCTTTGTTATTGTTGTTAATATACCCTAAATAGAAAAATACAGTTCTCCGATTTTTAGAACATAGGTTCTAAAATACTGTTATAGTTCTAATGTCACTTCTTAACTATGACAGGTCTTTTAACCTGTTTGAATATTAATTATGTCATCATTGTTACAAGAAACATAATATTCCACAGAGATGTTGTGAATAATCCTTATGAACGTGTTTTCTGAGTGACAATACACTGTGAAATAGTAATTGGTATAGTTGATTCAGTAAATTAAATGGAATAGAAAACAATGGGTTTATCATGGTCATATTTACATGATATTTAATCTATATCATAAAAAATCTAAGATTTTAATTTAGTGAATTAGATTTTTATTTGCTCCTAAAAATTTATAAATCTATTTACGCACAAGTTAAGCCATTCTTGAAAATATATTATAGGGACTACTGGGTGGCTCAGTGTTTGAGCATCTGCCTTCCACCCAGGATCCGATCCTGGACCCTGAGATGGGGTCCTGCATGGGGCTCCCTGCATGGAGCTTGCTTCTCCCTCTGCCTATGTCTCTGCCTCTGCCTTTCCCTCTGTCTCTCATGAATAAATAAATAAAATCTTAAAAAATATATGTATTATAATTATTGCCTCTTGAAATATTATGTTTAATCAGATATAGTTCAAAATTATATCAAAGATAAAAATTTTCGAATCATTCTGCAAGTATTAATCATGTGGATTATTTATTCTTAAGAAATCTATGAAATTTCTATAAATATTTATTATTTCTAAAGAACATTTGTTCTTTGGAAAAGCATACCAAATAAGTTTGTATACTGGATTGTGTTGGAGGATGCAATTGAGTGCATGTAACCACTGGTTGACTGGAGATCTGGACCCGGACACTTTCCTTGTCCTTGGAATGCACACCCTGCCCACTGTTTCCACAGTGGGAGTCATTTTCAAGGATGTAGACTTGAGAGAGTAAGGTGTTATTGAGACCATCTGGACTGAATATGTGACTGAGCCCCAGTCTGGTGGGTGGATATTGAGATCAATTTGTCTTACAGCCGCCAAAGGCAAGCCTCATATGTAAATTACTCTGCTTATTAAACCTGCCACCAAAAAAAAAAAAAAAAAAATGAACAAGCAAACCTGTCACCTACCAATCTGAAGTAGCCTACCTCTTTCTTCCGTTTTTTCCTGTCCTCTGAGTACAGGGGCCAGTTTCAGATTTCACCTAGGAAGCCTTTGAGATTGCACACCCAAAATTGAAAAATATATTTGCAAATACCTATTTTATTGAAATCTCTTGAACCCAGTTAAAGATCATGTAGAGACATAATGCTTTATGTTATCCTAGTTATTTACTTATATTTTACAGTCTACAAAACATTGACTTCTGCCCCCTAAAAGCAGGCCTAGGTTATCAAAAACAATAAAGTATGATTGAGTAGAAGAGGTGAAAGTCTTTTTAAGAGATTGATAAAATAATTTGTCTCAGAGGTAAGAGGTGAAGGGCATGAATGTGTGTTACTTCACAATAGTCTGGAAATACACCATGATATTTAGAATTTCATCAGGAGCAAACAAAAACCGTACTTTTTGTGTGTGTCAATGCTGTTTAAAAAAGAGATATCTCTAGTCTATAATCTTATTGTCATACTGTTATTTTTATTGACCCAAAGGTGAAGGAAATCAATAATTTGCAAATAATCTTTGTAGATATATACAATAAAAATCACCGTATGTGGATACTGATGAATGTATATTCGCAAATGGTCACAACTCCAAGGTATTTGCAAAAGTGAGAATATAGACTCAGATTACCTAATATCTATCAAGGGTGACTTCTATTCTCTCTCACATGTATAAAAATAAAAAAAAGTAAATCCTGCATCTAGATTACTTCTGTAACTACTTATACCAGGTTGCTAGTTATAGTAGTTAGCTAACTAACTCTGATAAGAAGTATAGAATTATGCTTTAATCTAATCAGATTCCAAATATAAAGACATTTGTTCACATATATACAATATTGTCTTTATGCCTTTAGAAAACACAAAACTTTTAATAGAAGTGACTGAGAAATATGCTACAGCTAAAGTATTTTTTTAAAGATTTTATTTATTTATTCATGAGAGACGCAGAGAGAGAGAGGCAGACACATAGGCAGAGGGAGAAACAGACTCCATGGAGGGAGCCCGATGTGGGACTCAATCCCAGGACCCCAGGATTACACCCTGAGCCAAAGGCAGTCACTCAACCGCTGAGCCACCCAGGCACCCCATAAAGTATTTTTTCTATAACAACAATCACTTGAGTCATAAAACAGAACACAGTGGCAGCAGTACATTTTTAAGCCATAGAAACTATGGTCTGAATTCTAACCCTATCTTTCAGAAAAGAATGTAGCTTTGAGCACCTATCTTCATCATGTAGTAAATGCTCAGTAAATGTTTAAAATCACACCACTGTATTCTCTGAAAACTCTGGGTGGAATCTACGTAGTGGTGGTAATTTAGCCTCTTATTTTGCTTCATATATTCCTTTTCTGTCCTGTTCTTCATTTCCATTCTTCAGTACTAAAACTTCATTGACTTTTATATATTTGTATCTCTCTATTGATTCGTCTCCCCTGTAACTGTTAGAACTATTAATTTCCATGTGGAATCATAGATCAACAGACATCCATTAACTTCTTCCAGAACCACTAACAGATACACGGCTAACATTTGTTGGGTTGTTGCAAGAATACAAATGGAGGCTAACATAGCATACATCTAAGAAATTTAGTTATAAGTAAAGTTAATCAGTTGTTAAAATATGTTCTTTCCTGCTATTATGACAAATATACCTTCATTTCAGCAAAATGGATAGATATGATTAAAGCTACAGTTTTGTGAAATAGGAATTCTGCAAAATATCAAATGAATAAAACATTGCACACTTCTGGATGGTCCATTGTTATGCAAACAATGTTTATATTAATAACAAAATAAGAGTATACGCAATACATAAATCCTTGTGATTTATTCTATAAAATTTATTTTTCCTATATATCAGAAAATTCATTAGTTATGTTGTTCTAATTGTAATGTTATACAGTTATGCAGCTGTTGATAGTAATGATACAGAGATTTAAATTGTAATGTAATTCTAAGTATATAAAATACAAATATATCTTCATGAAAAAAATATAAGTGAAAGTTAATGTCTAAAAGTCAAAACCTAGGGGCAGCCCCGGTGGCGCAGTGGTTTAGCGCTGCCTACAGCCAAGGGCGTGATCCTGGAGACCCTGGATCGAGTCCCACGCCGGGCTTCTTGTTTGGAGCCTGCTTCTCCCTCTGCCTGTGTCTCTGCCCTCTCTCTCTCTATGTCTATCCTGAATAAATATATCTTAAAAAAAAAGTCTCCATTATATTCGTTGATTCTGATGGAAGATTATGACATTATTCATTTTTCATTTCTTCGATATAAGTGCTTTTGTTGATCAAACTCTCTCACTCTAGGAAGCAGTGTTCTCCATTGTCAGCTGCAGCAAACCTCACAAAACTTTTGGATATTTGGAACTTTCTGTCTTTTCCATATCAAGATTATAAAGCAAATGTTGTGAAGATTTCTCCTTGGATTTAAATGGTGTTGGTTATGAAAATGTGCATTTTAGGTCTCCCAGCAGCTTCATGCCGACACAAATCTCTGAATCCCTACTGATGGATGTGGCCATTATGTTCTGTGTGTGTGTGTGTGTGTGTGTTGTGATATGCAGGGTCCTCTATAGTTCTGTGGGCTCTAAACCACAGTGCCTTGTTCCTTATGCTGAGGTGAGTCACTAAAGTTTGACAGACTATTTTTCTTGATGCAGTATGTCTTGATATTTTTACCATATTTCCTGATATTACTTCTGAATAACAGATGTATTTCTATCATTTCTTCATTTTTCTTGATTATCCTGTTTGGAGACTGGTTATATGCTTCAAAGTTAGTCTCAAAATCACAGTTTTATTTCTACTGTAGTTTACTTGTCTTTGGTAACGTATTTCAGGTCTCCAAATGCTCTGGGGACTTTGGCTTTTTCTTCTGACTGCAGGTCAATTATCACTATGGTTACACTTCTAATTTTCTAAACAAACACAATGGCTTCATAGGCCTAAGGTCTGTGATTTTATTGGATAGTTTTCAATACTTTCTTCATACTTAAAACTGTTCTGGTTTTATAGAGCATGTTGGCTACACTGGATCTACTGGACGTTATCCATTAAACCAATATGCACTCAAATCCTGCATTTGTAAGGTGTCCATATTTTTTTCATTCTCTCTAGGCAATCCAGGTTTATGCTTGACTGAAATACTTATTGTTTATAATAACAAATAAATAGTCATTATTTTATGTATTTTTTTAAGTGGGCTCCATGCCCAGTGTGAAACCCAACATGGAGCTTGAACTCATGACCCTGAAATCAAGACCTGGGTGGAGATCAAGGGTCAGCAGCTTATCTGACTGAGCTACGCAGGCATCCCTCTTTTATTCCTAAGTATCCTAGTTTGATGATATTATATGGTGGTCCTTTATATAGATCTCTGCGGTCTCTGAAGTCTCCCTGAGTTCTTTGTGATATCCCCTTATCAAATAACGTTAATGTTTTTATCTTGCCCCTCTTATATCAAACTAGTGGAAATTTCTCCCAAACATAGTGGAACTAAAAAATTAATCCTTAGAAAAGTGGACCTCTTCCTTGTTTGTCCATCAAAAATTTTCCCTCTACTAGTTCACAGCTGCTCTGGCAATCTAAATTTTCTAATTAGAAATATGTAACTCTTTCTTATTCAGTACACATTTTTGTTTTCTTTTTACCTTTTGGTTTCTCACAAAAGTCTATTTATTATACAAAAGCATTAAAAAATATATAAGGCACTTTTTTCTACACGTGGTTAAGTATTATTTCTATATTAAGTGCTTTAATTATCTACTAAACTAAATAATTTTTCTCCTATCATCATTATGTTTACCAGTAATCCACTAATTCTCCAAGCAAGAAATTTTAGTGTGACAGATATTTCACTTACTTATTATTCTTTATTCCTAATAGTATTTTCTAGGAAAGTCTTTCTTTCTATTGTTTTCTAAAAGTCTTTCTATTGTCATACTGTCAATTAGGACCATATGATTATCTAATCAGAAGACAATATGTAATGTATTTAATTTTTAATAATCTTTTTTCTTCCTAGACATATGGAGGCCACCATATTTAGCCAATCTTTAAATAGAAAGTACATATTATCTGATATTTTATTATAATTTTAGTGTAAGATTCACAGCCATGTTTTTAAAAAGATGATAAATATTTCTGTCAATAATATTTAATCTTAAAAAAACTTCAGGTGATTCTCATGCATGTTTCTGCCCTTTACACTACTTTAGTGCTTCAAGCATCCACATTTTGAATATCATTTATATAATATTTGCTAGTTCAAACAAAAGATAAACCAATTCATAAGGCCATTTTCTAGGATTTGTTAACATACTCTGGCCTACTTTTATGTTTTTCTTATGATCATAAGAAAGAAACAATAACTTGAGGCTAAATTGTTGCTTAGGCCACTTTTCTTCCAGAGAAACTCATGTTTTAAAGAAACTCATGTTTTAAAGATCTTTCTCCATTTTGTCTTACAAAATCCCCTTCTTTTTTAAAGATAAAAGGAAAGTGAAATGAATGTAGTTTAAATGCCAGTATAGCTCCAATTCAAACACTCCAATGACTTTTGCAGATGATGAACCAAACCAAACCAAACCAACGGACATACACTAGTTGACATTTATAAATTATTTCCATTCTAAAGAATTTCTGAGTTCATGTAAGTTCTTTGAAATATCCATTTATACAAGAGTAACAATAGTAAATCTCATATTTAATACACACTAAAATGAACATGACTATAAAATAATAATCTTTCTAAATGTCCCATTGCTATTTGTGCAAACATTCTCTTACTCTTATATGACAAATTTTAAAAAGAACAAACAAAAAGTAAAGGTTACAATTTTTGAATATTTTCTTTCCTTCTTTTCTGAGGATTTAAACATTTTTTCTATTATTTCACTTAGCATACATTGAAAAAGGTGAAAAAAAAAGCATAAATAAATAACCAAAAAGGTAACTTTGTGGTAACCAAGAAATCAGGTAAGGGACTTCTGCACTTCAGAAGGTTTCTCATGCCACCTTCTTCTTCTACAAAGGGATGCACAATATCAATTTCTAAAGAATAGTTTTATTGGCTTTTGAAATGTAGCTACTCTGAAAAACTGTATGGAGATTCCTCAAAAAGTCAAAAATAGAACTACCCTATGACCCAGCAATTGCACTATTAGGTATTTATCCAAAAGGACACAGAAATACATGCATTATCAATGATAGCCAAACTATGCAAAGAGTCCAAGTTTATATTGACTGATGAATGGATAAAGAAGATGTGGTATTCATACACAATGGAATATTACCTGGCCATAAAAAGAATGAAATTTTCCATTTGCAATGATGTGGATGGAGCAAGAGAGTATCATGCTAAGCAAAATAAGTCAGAGAAAAACAAATCCCATATGATTTCACTCACATGTGGAATTTAGGACACAAAACAGATAAACATATGGGAAGGGGAAAAAAAAAAAGAGAGAGGAGAGAGAGGAAGCAAACCATAAAAGACTCTTATGGTAGAGAACAATCTGAGGGTTGATGAAGTAAGGTGGGTAGGAGATGACCTAGATGGTTGATGGTATTAAGGAGGGCACTTGTCATGAAGAGCACTGTCATGTATTGTATATAAGTGATGAATCACTGAATTGTACTCCTGAAACCAATATTGGACTGTTTGTTAACTAACTGGAATTTAAATAAAAATTTGGAACAACAAAAAAAGAAATATCGCTCAATATGTGTTCTTTTCTGTGTGGCTCTTTCCCCTTAATGTTATATTTGTGAGCATAATCCATGTTGTATAAGTATTACCTAACTTATTTTAACTTATTTTACAATACATAGTATTTGATTACACAAGTATTCTACAATTTACCTACCTTTCTAATGCTGATAGACACTAGAATTTTAGAGTTTTGTTATATTATGAATAGCACTATGATGACATTCTGGGACATGTAATTTGGAGAACAGATACTTTTATTTCTGTTAAGTATCCATCAAGGAATGGAATTGGAGTGTAATGGGAGAGGTGCTCATTGAGCTTTAGTAGATAGTATAAAAGCTGTAAATATTCTTGTTCAAAAGCAGTGTATGGTAGCTCTGGCTATCCTACATACCAGAAAAAAATTAATCTTGTCTATCTTATCATTTTAATTATTTTGGTGATGGTGTAGTCATGGAACACTGTGGTTCAGATTGCCTTTCTCTGATAATTCATAAAGTTGCTATCATTTGGATATACTGGCTATTTTGGTTACTTGTTTTGTGAACTTTTCATATTGTTTGTTCATTTTTTCCACTGGTATGTGTCTTTTTTATTGTTGCTTTGTAGGAATTCTTTATATGTTTTTAATATTTGCCTTTTGTAAAGTGCACACGTTACAGATAGTTCCCCAATAATGATGATATCTGCTTTTATATTTGTCATGGATTTTCTCTTCCTTCCAGAATACATATTAACATGCCATTGGTGTATTATTAGCTACAACATTATCCTCAAGGTATTAAGGATGAAAAGCTTTAATTTTTGGTAAACATTCTGTAAGCTAACTTGGAAATACAAAATTAAAGAACAGAGATATACCACTCTCTAGCCACAGGCTTTAGTAAGACAATAAAAAAGAGGTCATTAGTTCATTTACTTTTCCTAGTATGTCACATTAGAAAACTTTTTACTGAAATTGATTTGTCTCACCTTTTAAATATCATAGCGACAACTGTCTTCCTTAAAAGCAGATTTATCATAATGCATACTTTTTGTGAGTGACCTCTCACTCCCTGATTTTTATTTATATGCTTGTAAATAAATTGAAAACTTTATACCCTTAAAAAATACCTCCAAAATGTATGCTTCAGGCTTGAGAAAACCTGGATGTGATACAGATCACCTTATTACAATTCTGGTTGCTTTTCCCTTACAAACAGTAGTAATCAAAATTGTCAAAATACTTAAATCCTTCCTTATTCATGAAGTTAATATAACACCAGATAAGATAGAGCAGTGAGTCATTAATTGACTGATGACATGCACTGGAGCTTCCTAATGAGGGAAATAGTAAGTAGAAATGGCCATAATTAGTTCTAGTAATGAAAATTAATAAATTTCAAGTCATAAATCATAAGAACTGTATTACATTTTGCCAAATGTATAAACTTCCAGAATATGGAGAATTATAGTATTTTTTTCCACACTGAGTAATTTTGATAAATCATGTGTCTTGAATGGGAAAGTGTATCTTTCTGACTTCTGCAAAATTTCAGACTCTAGTATTAGAAGAAATTAAGTTAATTAGCCTGTTTATAATTAAATATTCAACCTACAGGGATTTTCTAATCGGTTCCATATATCTTAAGAACAGATTGCCCATTGGAAATAATTGTTACCTGAATTGATAGCCAATATTAAATAATCCCTTACACATGAAAGTAAAATCCTTGAAAAGCAATATTTTAACTAAATTTGCACTGTTCATGAATAGAACAAAATCAATCCAGCTTTCTGAGTGGAACATAGGAATTCTTTCCAAGAACTGTTTAATGTGGCACATTCGTATAATTAATGTTTTATAAAGGAAATTTCACAGCACACACTTGAGGCTATGAAGTTTTATTATCTCTGGATATAATAGACCACATTCTCTGTTTATTACTTTAGATTTTAGATCTTTTATAGTGCAGAGTATGACCTGTTGTGCATAATACGCATAGATCTAAAATCTTCATGATCAAACACTTTTTTTCAATCTTATTTTCCAAAGCATTGCTTATATTTGATGCTTCTCACTCCCTTCTGAAGGCCTGTTGGTCCTGACTTCATGACTCTCCTCACATCTGGCTGCTTTCTTTCCATTCCCACAGTTACTTCCCATGCTTAGCTCTTTATAGGCTCACGCTTAGAAAATGGAAACTAGTCTCTAACTTGTGGTTCTGTTCAAGTGTTTTTTTAATCAATAATTCATAATATTCATTGATAGTTCCTTAATGTGTCAGGTGCTCTACTCCTGAGAAGAGCAAGGTAACAGCAATAGCAACACATGTGGAGATTTTTTTAACTTATTAAAGGAGAGACCAAACCTTCCACAATCTGAATTGAACTTGTTTTTCAAAAATGATCTTTCAGTGTTACTTCCAAAAAAAAAAAAAAAAAAAAAAACCTCTAGTCAATTATCAACAATAGCCACAGTATGGAAAGAGCCCAAATGTCCATTGGCTGATGAATAAAGATGTGTTATGTGTGTGTAAACACACACACACACACACACACACACACACACACACACACTGGCACTGGAATATTACTCAGGCATTAAAAAGAATGAAAACTTGCCATTTTTAAATGACATGGATGGAACTAGTGAATGTTATCCTAAGTGAAATAAGTCAGTCAGAGAAGGAAATATACCATATGGTTTCACTTATATGTGGAATTTAAGAAATAAAACTACTGAACATAGGGGAAGGAATGGAAAAATAAAATAAGATAAAAACAGACAGGGAGGCAAATCATAAGAGGCTCAACTATGGAGAACAAAATGAGGATTATTGGAGGGTAGGTGGGCCAGTGATAGGATAAGTGGGTGTTGGGCATTAAGAAGGGCACTTGTGATGAGCACTGGGTAGTATATGTAAGTGATGAATCTAATCCTAGTGAAACTAATACTACATTATATGTTAACTAATTTAAATTTAAATGAATTTTTGAAGAAAAAAACTACCTCTAGTCACTAAGAATGTCAGGCATGTTTTATTAATTTTAAGATTCTCACTTATGCAAATGTTCATTAATTCATTCACTCCGGTTTCTTTCTTTTATTAGAATTCCTTAAATTCTGGATTATATTCCACCTGTTTTATTGATCTCTACCCCAGATTCAGTAGCTCTGAGAGAGGTTCTCTATAATGACCACAGTGCTTTTAAAGATAAAAATAATAGTCCAATTTAGTTCTCAGGTCTATGGCTAATTCAAACGGTTTAAAATAATTCATTAAACTAATAAAATAAATATTCTTTAAAAGTTTTTTTTTTTTGGTTTGTAACAATTTTCAATATATGTAAACTGATCTTTGACTCATGGAGTTGAAGTGATTAATATTTTCACTTCCTCTCATGACCTGTGAGGAGAAACCAGGATTAATATCAAATCTCATAAATAGGTAAAAGTGAGAAAAGCCAAAAGGTAAATCACAATTAATACTTAATACATTCCAAGGGTAAGGCAAAAAGAAAAAAAACCTTAATCAGTGCACAAATCTAAATGAAAGAATAAAATTGCAGGCAATGCTAGAGGTCAGGAGCAAAATAAAATTGATTAAGCTAAATCAAGTGTTGGGGTGAACCTAGGAGGAGACTGGCACTTTTGTGATATTAATGGGTTCATTGCGTTCACCTACACAGTTCTTTGAGGGCTCAGTAAGGATTAGAAGTACTAGTTGGATGCATTTCTCCATGCAGAAATAACAGATGTAAGAAAAAAACATACATATGTGAACATCAGCATAAAAATAAGTATTGATATAAAAGTATATATAACTAAACATAGTTCACACTTTTGTAAATTAAATATGAGACATTATATTCTCCAGAAAGTTTTCTTATCCTCATCTGCTCTCTTTTGACAACACAGAAAACTTTATAAAGCTCTTTCAAGGCGATCTTGAAGGCAAGATGGATTTTAGATTAATTATCATCACAAAATGACCCCCAAACATATTCAGAAATTTATTTATTTTAAAGATTTTATTTATTTATTCATGACAGAGAGAGAGAGAGAGAGAGAGAGAGAGAGAGGCAGAAACATAGGCTGAGGGATAAGCAGGCTCCTTGTGGGGAGCCTGATGCGGAACTCGATCCCAGGAACCCAGGATAACGACCTGAGCCAAAGGCAGATGCTCAACCACTAAGCCACCCAGGCATCCCAAGAAGAGTAATTTATAAAGAGCCACCTACATGCCAGCTCCTATGCTAAATAACTTCACATGTATTTCATTATTTAATACATCCAAAGTATCATGTTATATTTTATATTTTATTTTTTTTAACTATATTAAGTTTTATTTATTTTTTTAAATTAATTTTTATTGGTGTTCAATTTACCAACATACAGAAAAACACCCAGTGCTCATCCCGTCAAGTGTCCACCTCAGTGCCCGTCACCCATTCCCCTCCAACACCCGCCCTCCTCCCCTTCCACCACCCCTAGTTCGTTTCCCCGAGTTAGGAGTCTTTATGTTCTGTCTCCCTTCCTGATATTTCCCAACATTTCTTTTCCCTTCCTTTATATTCCCTTTCACTATTATTTATATTCCCCAAATGAATGAGAACATACACTGTTTGTCCTTCTCCGATTGACTTATTTCACTCAGCATAATACCCTCCAGTTCCATCCACGTTGAAGCAAATGGTGGGTATTTGTCGTTTCTAGTTGCTGAGTAATATTCCATTGTATACATAAACCACATCTTCTTTATCCATTCATCTTTCGATGGACACCGAGGCTCCCTCCACAGTTTGGCTATTGTGGCCATTGCTGATAGAAACATCGGGGTGCAGGTGTCCCGACGTTTCATTGCATCTGAATCTTTGGGGTAAATCCCCAACAGTGCAATTGCTGGGTCGTAGGGCAGGTCTATTTTTAACTCTTTGAGGAACCTCCACACAGTTTTCCAGAGTGGCTGCACCAGTTCACATTCCCACCAACAGTGCAGGAGGGTTCCCTTTTCTCCACATCCTCTCCAACATTTGTGGTTTCCTGCCTTGTTAATTTTCCCCATTCTCACTGGTGTGAGGTGGTATCTCATTGTGGTTTTGATTTGTATTTCCCTGATGGCAAGTGATGCAGAGCATTTTCTCATGTGCATGTTGGCCATGTCCTTGTCTTCCTCTGTGAGATTTCTCTTCATGTCTTTTGCCCATTTCATGATTGGATTGTTTGTTTCTTTGGTGTTGAGTTTAATAAGTTCTTTATAGATTTTGGAAACTAGCCCTTTATCTGATATGTCATTTGCAAATATCTTCTCCCATTCTGTAGGTTGTCTTTTAGTTTTATTTTAAAGAACAGTCCATTTCCAAAACGTATTTCATACATAACTATTCAAATATAGTAATGAGACTTATATTCGTTCTAGTGGTATGTTTATTTTTGAGGGGAGGAAACTGCCTTTAATGACATCTGGAATGGCAGAGGACCTTTTCCCAAGAGAAACAAACTTCACTGGTAAAAATTATAACAAACAACAACAATAAAAAACATTTAATACCCCTGAATATTGTCCTAAGGACATATACAAATGAAGACAAAATTATTGAAAAAAATAAAACTTCTACTAAATGTTGGTAAAAGTATCAAGAGAGTGGGAACTTAGGCCACTATGCTCTTCAAACCTAGCCAGCTCAGTATGATGGAATCCTTACTCAGGTGGCTATGGCCAAGACTGCAGGGCTCTCTCCCTCCAGGTCACAGCCTAGGGCTACAGTCTCTCCAAGAGATGCAAGACATCAGCAAATCTTTATCTCCCCAGCTCTATGTTGCAAGAGCTCTATTCCAGATAATAGACAATGAGAGATCTGGAGCTTCCATCTCCCATCTATCTTCAACTCCTCAGAGGGGAACTATATTCCACATACAATGGACCTAATATTGGTACTTTATAATAGGATGGAGGTTTAATGCCAGTAGAGGCATGCTGAGAAGATCACGAGCTACTGCCCCTGCACAGAGCTTTGTTTGTAAAGAAAAAAATATCATTCTAAGAGAATTCATCCACTGTCTCTACCTTTTTCTCAACTCCACAGCAGTGGTACACAAAAGATACACAGGAGGAGGGGAAGGCAATAGAACAAAGAAAGAGGGTCAATTTGGAACAGAGCACAGGGAAGTTTAACCATAAGGATACTATTGAAAACAATGGAAATTTTGGTAGTAAGCAATTAAGAGGACGCTGGTAGCTCCATGAGAGCAACAATCCAAACTTTAACCAGTCAGAATTTTAACAAAGAAAACTAGGCAAAAATATAGCTAAGAAGAGTCTACTTGGACCCAGATCAAGCCTAACTGAATTTTTTTTTTGGTCTGGATTTTTTCTCTCTCTCTTTAAAATTGAGGTATAACTGACATACAATTCAGTTTCAAGTGTACACCATAGTGATTTGACATTTACATACTTCACAAAATAATTACCACGATAAATGTATTTACCATCTATCACTATACAAAATTAATGCAATATTACTGACTATATTTCCTAAGCTATCTTGAATGGGAGAAAATGTTTGTAAGTCATATCTGATAAGGGGTTGGTATCAAAACATATAAAGAACTCATACAACTCAATAACAACAAAAAAAAGACAATCTGATTTAAAATTGGCAAAGAAGATCAGAATAGACATTTTTCCAAAGAAGACATACAGACAGCCAAAAGGCACGTGAAAAAATGCTCAACATCACTCATCATAAGGGAAATACACATCAAAACCATATTAAG
Organism: Vulpes vulpes; assembly: GCF_048418805.1. Lineage (NCBI taxonomy): Eukaryota > Metazoa > Chordata > Mammalia > Carnivora > Canidae > Vulpes > Vulpes vulpes. Next base: position 100,582,681 of record NC_132784.1, on the reverse strand, counting down.
ATATCACTTCACATCTGTCAGAACAGCTATTGTCAAAAGACATGAAATAATGAATCCTAGCGAGGATGTAAAGAAAAGGGAACCCTCGTGCACTGTTGGTGGGAATATAAACTGATGCAGCCATTATGGAAATCAGGATGGAGGTTCCTCAAAAAATTAAAAATATAACTACCATATGAATTCCATTTTTTAAACAATATTTTTTTCCCTTTTTTCACCTTAACTATAAAAAATACCTCAGTAGAACAGATATAGACAAAAAGGGCAGATGGGAAGGTTGCATACAAAAGCATGCCTTGACTGCCACTACTTTGTAATTGGTTTTAAGCCTCAAATGGTTTGTGCCTCTGTCACTCAGGTCCTCCAGAAGCAGTGGCTGCAAAGGCTCAGTGATCTCTGGCTGGCTGGCATCTCCTAATGCCTCTGTGCCTCAGCTCACTGTAGTGGTGATAGAGGACACTGAGCCATGTACCATCCCAAGATTGCCAGACTGTGGTCTCCCAATTGGCTGGTGAGAGGCTGACCCTGCACATCGAGGTACAGGTGAGGTGGATATAGGGGTTGCAAGCTGCATCCATAAATGAGGTAGATGTGTGGGTTCAAGATGGCAGTGTGAATGGGCTTGTTGCTTTGAGGTAAGAGATTCTCCAAGTAAGACTTATGGAAGTCCATCTCTGCGAGATTATACTGGGCTTGGGGCTCAAAAAAAAATGTAAGGATTAAATCACTAATCTTCCTGTAGGTCTCAAGGACCCCATTGTTAACAACCTCTATCTGTTGTTCAATGATCTTAGTGACCTCCTGTTTGTGCCCTCTGATGTCCTCATCTTTTATGGTGGCAGTGCAGCTTTCTATGGAGCTCTTGATGCCATCCGTAAACTGTATACAGCATGGTGGTTTCTGGTACTTTACACCACCATTTGACTTCTAATTCTATGCTTTTGTCAGCTGAAACGTTCCTAGAGAAAAGCATTGTCATGAGCATGACACTCTTCAGTTTTTTCAAGACATTGAACTTGCACAAACACTCTACAGGCTCTTGATGATGCATCATTGAGGCCACTGGGGAATCTTTTGCATCCCCATGGCTACTTGAGAGCCTGTTGTGGTGTGATGCATTTTGTGGGGTTTTATGGTCAGTTCTGGTTAATCATGTTCTTGCTACAGGAGTCACTGTGTCCTGCTCTCGTGATGAGAAATCATACACTCCAGCCTGGATCTGTTGATATAGCTTGTGCTGATCTTCATCCAAGAAAGGAGAATTTCCCAACAGAAGGATATACAAGATGACTCCACAGGCCCGGTTAACCACAGGTTTTCCACAGGGATTTTTCCTCAAGGCCTCAAGGGACAAATAACCAGGGATGCCATCAAAATTAAACCAAGCCTGCTGTTCTTCTTACAGCAGGGATGTGTGTTTCATTGTTGTGGGAGGCCGTGTAGTTGGCACCATGTTATGTTGTTCAACAGATGGAAGGAAGCAAAGCAACTGCTCACTAGGTGGTGTGGGGATGATGTGCTCATTGAGTGAACAAGGAAAGCAGCTAGGTATCCAGATGTCTAATATCCTGGGGATGGATGTGTGTGGCATTGACCTTTTGATGAAAGATGATGGCTCCTTCTGTGTCTGTGAGGCCAATGCAAAACCCTTTTCAGGAGCCAAAAAAAAACAAAAACAAGCAAACTAAAGAAAAGAACTTTCCTTCTTCCCCCTTCCTGATGATGAGTGAGAAGTGTTGAGAACTTTCGGGGTCAGTGCCCTTCTGAACTCGCCTTCCCCCAATAATGCAGCTGTATAATGAATGGTAAATGCAGTGGTTTGGATTCAGGCACAGCCCAGCCTGCTTGCAGCAGAGAGATAAACTGGTAGGTGGCAGCAGAAGGAATTCTTCAGATTGATGGCTACTGAAAGGCTCTACATAGGAGAAGAAATAAAGTATAACATATCAAGTCAAGCAAAGGGGGCATAAAGTAGAAACAGGACTAAAATTTTTGGATTTTGCCTAAATGGTTCTTTTGAAGTAACCAGTGATCATGTTTGGTTATTACTTCATTCACAGAATGGACGAAGATAGATTTGACTGTATGTTTTTTGAAATGGAGGATAGAAATACCCAGAACAAGGAAGCAGTAGCTCTAACCTGTTTGATTCAGTGTGTTTCCTAAAATAAAAATACCAGAACTGGGAAAAACAAAAACAAAAACAAAGAAAACTACAATGTCTAGACCACAATCAGCCAGCTTCATGTTGGCATTCTTGTATCTACTTGCCAGCAGTAGGTTCTAGCAAGAAACCTGAAGGCCAAATAAACAGATCAGGGTATTTCTGTACTTTTTTTTTTTCTATCTTGCCAAAGTTCTGAGAATAGCAAGAGTGTATGTTATAGCTCCTGTTAGTTCTTATCTTTTCCACAGATCCAACTATCTCTCAAATCTGAGTTTGGGGAGATTTCTTCCATCTTCTCTCCACATGGATGGGTTGAAATGACTTTCTGTTGTGAAAAAAACAAAAAACAAAAACAGCAAACCACTAAACATGGCTGCTCCAATGATGCTGTTTGTTCAGTTTGGTCTCCTTAGACAGAGAGCAGATAAAAAAAAAAAAAAGACAAAACACTGAATAGCATGAAAAACAAGATGAGAAGTTGAAAACATGAATAATTCATGCAGAGTGTAAAATTTATGAACTAATCAATTAGAAAACTTCTCTCAGTTCTTACCTTTGCTTTAACATGGACTTGAAAAATGGTGTATTCTTTGCCCATACTAGTATCAAGATTAAAGAAATTGAATGAATGTAAGCATACCTTCTCTCTTAGCAGTCTTAGGGTATTTACAGAGCCAATCTTTGAGTTACACCAATGACATTTAATTCAAATGGAAGAAATTGATAATTTCTATAACTATTATCCATTAATAATTTAAGAAATAATAGAATTACATGTGATAGTTTATTTAGAAAAGGCAAATATCAAGGTCTGTTGAATTATATCACTCAATGGTGAGAACAGTGTTTTAATAGTAGATATGCAGAAGAGAGGCTTGTCATTCTCTTATTAATATAACACAATCTCATTCATTCTCTATCAAGTAAGGAGTAAAAGTCCTCCATGGATGTGAACTGCATGAGTGCCAGTGAATAAAACCAATGTATTTTTTTCCTCTCAACCAAACAAAAAATACCTTATTTCAGTGCAATCATGTGAAAAGATTTTTACTAACACTTTAAGTTCTATTATATTCATGGAAATCATACGCATCATTCTTTTGTTGTCATTGCTGATTTTGTAAGAAAGTCTATGAAGCATTCTGTTTTATTTCAACTGTTTGAATATTGTCCTATTGGAAATTCTGGGTTGCTTACACTGGCTAAGAAGGAAGCACTTTAGGTACTTCCCAAGGCATAAGAGAAGAAGATTGAACTCTTAGAATCCAAGAAGAAACAGAACAGATGAAGACAAGGCAGTTGATTCATACAAAGTGCTCTTACATTGAAATTAAAGCACTAAAGAAAAAAAAAAGAAATTAAAGCACTAACATTAGTCAATATAAAAATCACATAATTAGTTTTTATATAGTTTCTTTTTTACGTGTACAAACTGTGTATTAAATGTCCTGGACAAACAAATTACGCATTTTAATCCTTGTTAAATGAAATGCATATGTGTAAGGTTTCAGAAAAGTAAGAGTGTGTAAAATATAAGCATTATAATTATTTTAATATTTTTTTAAAGATTTACTTATTTATTCATGAGAGACACAGAGAGAGAGAGAGAGGCAGAGACATAGGCTGAAGGAGAAGGAGGTGGGACTCAATCCTGGATCTTGGAATCACAACCTGAGCTGAAGGCAGACGCCCAACCGCTGAGCCACCTGGTGTCCCAAATTATTTTAATATTAATATAGGTTGCCTGCATGTACATTTATGGATATTTTAAATTTTAAAATACAAAGTTTCCCATACCTAACAAGTTCATGATATCCTATAAATAAGTTATTTCACATATTACAGGAAGTAATGACTAATAATAAGGTGATGTTGGGATCCCTGGGTGGCGCAGCGGTTTGGCGCCTGCCTTTGGCCGGGGGCGCGATCCTGGAGACCCGGGATCGAATCCCATATCAGGCTCCCGGTGCATGGAGCCTGCTTCTCCCTCCGCCTGTGTCTCTGCCTCTCTCTCTCTCTGTGACTATCATAAATAAATAAAAAAAAATAAATAAAATTTAAAAAAAAAGGTGATGTAAAAGATCCATTTAAGAAATTTTGCAAATATAAATGTATGATAAAATATTAGTAATATATCATTGAAATATATAATATATCATTGAATAATAATATATTATATATAATATATTATATATAATATATTATTATATATAATATATATACAATATAAATATATAAATATAATAATATATATAAATAATATAAATATAATAATATATAATATATATTAATATATATAATATATATTATAATAATATAAATATAATAATATATAATAATATAAATATATAATATAATATATAATAATATATAATATATTATTATTAATAAATAATAATATATCATTGAAATAAAAAGGAAATAACTTCTATGTAGATCATGTGACTATAAATATCTGTAGTGTGGGGCATCAGGCTGGTTCAGTCAGCAGAGCATGTGACTCTTGATCTCAGGGTGATAACTTTGAGCTTTGTAATGGATGTGGAGCCAACTTAAAAAATAAATTAATTGAAAATTTAAAAAATAAATATCTATGTTGATTTTATTCTTGAGGAAATTATCATTATTTAACTTAAATATAAATATGTTCTTTTCCAGGAGAAAAAGTAAATGATTACCTAATAGTTTGGGGTAATTTGTCCCTGATATTTATTAGTAAAGTTTTTCTCAAAAGTAGTAAATTAAAAATCTGAGAATATACAAAAAAATCTGAGAATATATTTCATAGTAAAACCCCTCTGTTACCAGCTTTTGAACAAGCTATATATGATACCTTAGATGTAAAATTTTTCTAATTCTATTCATTTGCTTTTTCCACTCCTAATTTCCTCAGAACACATATTTTTCCTTGAGTATCAAGCTTTTTAAAACTTCTACTATTTAGAATATTTCTTACTAGAGTAAAGCCATTGAAATAATTACTAATTTGATGAAAACTATAAATATTCTAGAATGCTAAGAATTATTGTGTATCATTGGCTTATTTAATTGTATTAATTATATTTGCATAAATATAAAACATTAAGAATTAAATGCAGCTGTATATTTAACACAAGAATTTTTTATAGTTATCTCTAGTCTAAGTGAGAAATATTAAATTAATAAATAACCATATGCATAAAAATAATTTTAGTAATTAAATTATTTTTCCTATGCTTGCAAGTGATTTTTTTCTAGTTTTCTAAAAAATATTAAGAGACCCAAAAAATTATGAAAATACAATCCCAGCTCCATAGCCCAAGTGATGAACATGTTATGTTTTTAAGGAAAACATTAGTCAATAGTTTTTTAGTTTGTGCTCTAAGCATTAGTTAATGTCCTAGTCCTAACATTTGAATCATATTAATTATATGTTTGCTAGATCTAATTTTACAAGAATGGTATAATTAATATCACTACTTTCCCCTAATGTTCTTACATTGTTTTTAATGTATAGAATAGGAACTGTTTTTGACGGAATGGTTTTGTCCTTTGAAATTCATGTTGAAACCCTACCTTCCATGTGATAGAATTCAGAAGTGGAGTTTATGGCAAGCTCATCAAATTAGAATTTCTTTATTTTATTTTTTAAAGATTGTATTTATTTATTCATGAGAGACACAGAGATAGAGAGAGGCAGAGACACAGGCAGAGGGAGAAGCAGGCTCCATGCAGGGAGCCTGACGTGGGACTTCATCCTGGGACTCCAGGATCATGCCGTGGGCCAAAGGCAGACACTCAATCGCTGAGCCACCCAGGTATCTCTCAAATTAGGATTTTGATGAGGTCATGAGGATGGGACCCTCATGAATGTGATTAGTGCTCATATAAAAGTCAAGAAGAGCCTGCTTCTTCTTACTGCTGTCATCTGTGTGACAGACAAGGATATAAGAAGTCAACAATTTGCTGCCTGGGGGAGCGTCCTCACCAGACCCTGATTGTGTTGGCTCCTGATCATGACTCCCAGCCTCAAGAAAAGTGAAAAATTCTCTTGTTTATAAGCAACCCATTCTTTATAACAGTCGGAAAAGTAATACTCTTGCAAAGCCCTCAAAAAAAGGGTTAGCAACTCATGCAATTTTAAGCATTGCTTTAATCATTATGTATCTTTTATTTATTTATTTTTTCATTATTTATCTTTTAATTGTGTCTTTCTGGCTAGGTGACTTAGTTACTGTGGGACCTTGAGCAAATTTTATTCCCTGTTCCTCAGTCACCTCATTTAGACAGTGTTTCAGACCAAAGGAGTTGTAAGCGCTTGGGTTATGAAGCCTAATGGCTGCACAGGTAGCCTGCGAACTCATAGGTAACTTTACTAACTTGAGTGTCTGTGTGAGTGTGTATATTACACAGTAGTTTGAGCACTTTGTGGGGACTTGCCTAATACTCCCTTAGAAGAATTAGTTTTCTGTAAGACAAGATTACATAATACCCTGTATTTTTAGTATATTTAATTTTCTTAAAATGCTCTCATGATCTCAGCAGATGCTTTTGGTATTGCTAGGATTAAATTGTAGAAAATTGTGTGACCAAATAAACTTGTGCTCCAGGAACCAAACTTACAGATTTGTTTAAATGGACATTTAAACACTAATAGTAGGGACACGTGGGTGGCTCAGTGGTTGAGCATCTGCCTTTGGCTCAGGTTGTAATCCTAGGGTCCTGGGATTGGGTTCCACATTGGGCTCCTCGCAGGGAGCCTGCTTCTCTGCTGCCTGTATCTCTGTCTCTTTCTCCATCTCTCATTAATAAATAAATAAAATCTTAAAAAAAAAAAAACCTGATAGAAATTGAAATGATTTCAATTTCTTCACAAAATACTGATTTTGTGAAGAAAACGAACAAATAGCTTCTATTGGAGCACATCAATTGCACTTTTTAAGAGAGTTCTCAGTTCTGGAGGCTTTTTTTTTTTTTTTTTTTACCAAATACATTAGATACATTGTGTGTTTAATATCAGTTAAGTTTTCCTCAAACCTAATGTTAGGTGATGTGACTTTTGAATGAAGCTCATCTTTCACAGTGAAGTCAATCATAATAATACCAATCATAATGATACAATAAAGCAAAATTGTTCAAAACTGAGAAGTGGCACTCTGCTTATATCCTAAGTATTAATACTGAGCATAGATATATTTGTTAATTTTATCCTATTTATTGCTTTCATCATTACTTACCTAACCATTGGACCCAATATAAAAGATATTTTTCAAATATACAGTTGACAAATAGCTGGATCATTTATGACAGTAACTGACGGACAGAGAAGTGAAGAGGTAAGAGAACATCCCTTTTCAGAAATTGTTGTGGCAAAATAATGTTATTATTGTATTCCAAAATGTAAGATAACCACTGCTATTATTAGAATTCTGTGTTGTTTAAAATGCATAACAAAAAAATGCATAACAATACATATTTTTCCAAATGTTCTTGGCAAAAGGAATTTCAGAACACTTTCTGATTTTTAACTCAACTTTTAAATTTTCACAAGTTGCATGTTTTAAAAACAGATCCTAAATAAGCTTGTATGATAATGTAGTATTTTCTGATGCCTTCAAGGAAATTTGATTAGCAGTTGCATCATGCTGGTTTTAATAAATCATTACATTCAAAGCAGATGTGCTTTTCAATAATCCTAAATTTAAATTCTTGCAGTCCTTTTTTCCTCTGAAGTGTGTATGTTATGTTTTCAAAAGCATTCAGTTCTATATCAATAAAAATATTTAAATGCATAAGTTAAAGAGTGTTCCTTTTAAATAAGCATTCTAAACTACTATCAGGCTAAATTTGAATGTGAATTGGTGTACCTTTGAAGAATAGCTATATCATTAATCTGTAATCAGCCATTGACATATTCATTTGTTCAAGAGACCAGCTGTTGGTAGGGCAATTTTCATAAAATTAAGAAATCAATGTTATAACCATATGTAGTGTTTGATTTGATGCAGAGGGGAATTACTAATAAAACTAGAGTGCAGTACTTCATAAAGAGATGACATTCACATAACCTTAACCCTTTGCACAAATAAATCTGAAATTAAAAATGCCTTATACTAAGAAATAGTTTTTTTCACCTTCCAACAAATGTTCTAAAAGTTCTTTATTTATGTTTTGTAGATAAATAATATAAAAAAATAACTGCAAAGAAAAAAAGACCTAATAAATATGATGTCTTTAATACAAGTATCTGAGACTAGATTAAAATAAAACCAGCAATAATTTATAAATAAAATTCCACATCATAGTCATTTTGACTTGATAATTACCATAACAAAAAGATAGATGTTTATACAAAATACTTACTAAACCTAATGATTTGAGTATATATAAAATATAAGTCTATTTATATAATTTAATTTATGCAAACCAAAGATAGATTATTTATATCAAAAGAAAATAATTTAAAATTACTGATTATTTTGATAATCAAGCCTGTCAACATAGAATATTAAGTTATGTATAACAGATTTTTATAGAAAATAAACATAAATAATAGACAAATTTACAAATTGGCTAGTTTTAAACCTTTGTATAACTCAATCAGATGACTTCCAATGATATCAATAATTGTATACACACAATTTAATAAGAAGTATAAATACATATACATATATATCAAAGGGTTTAAAATTAGATTTTTAAAAATCATACTGTAGGAAAAATGTAATCACAGAAATAAGGTATAATTAGAATGATGGAATTACTTTGCTCATTTAAAAAAATTGCTCTACAAATGTTGAGTATTTGATTAAAAATCAGTTCTTTATAGAAAGAAAAGCCTGTTCTAATAGGTTATGTGTTGAATAACAAAAGAAATACTTTCGACTTAAGTTTTTAAATTATGGTTTTAGAATTGTTCACGAAACCTTTAATTGAAACACTTTCCTACTTTGCATTTATAAGGATACACAAAATGTCAAAGTTTCAAAGTGAGGGTGAGTCCTTGTACTTACCCCATAGCCTCTAACTCAGCCAAATGCAACTTTACCAATGAGACTACTGAGCAAGTCTCGGAGTGGCTGGAGCAGAAAAATATCAAGACTCAGGTATTATATCTTTCTGTTTACAGGCATTATAGTTTTTTCTACAGTGGAGAACTTAAGGAAAACAATCATAGAGGAAGAAAAATGTCAGATTTGATGTTTAATCATGAATATGCTTTTGTAAATCCCCTAAACCTTAGTCACAACTCTGTATTTTGCACCTCCAATTTCCTATTGATACTGTAATGGTAAAATGAAACAAATAAGCAAACAAAACCATAGCTGCAAATTATTTTACATTCTCCTTGGGGAGATAAGAGATCTAGATTGCTACTGCTTTCATCAACAGACTACAACTGAGTTCCAACATTCTTTTACATTCCCCTCAAATGAAAAAAACTATGAGGTAAGTGGTATTTTCCCTCTTGCTTCACAACTATGTATCCAGTAATAAGAAGAGCAACTGAAAAAGTTTTTAGACTGAATATCAATTTCTTAAATTAATAAATAAGCAAATGTATGAAGATCATAGATGGGCTCTCATAAGAAAGCTTTTCCCCTCTTATTAATTGGAAGGTGTGTACCTTTTATTATGTATATTATTCTTACAAAAGATCCAAATGCATATATTAACTTTAAACCAGAATGAATGCTTATTGCAACTTATTGCAATTGTATTCTTTTAATAAATGTTACAGAATTTAAAAATCTGTATTTTATATGATGCTCTTTATAAAAAATATCCATGAAGTAAGTCATATTGTTTTGTTTTACATGTTGTTCAAAGTAATTTTATTTAAATACAGAAATTTAAAAGTATATACCTCTGGTTTTGATTTTCTTTTAGTTGGCATCAGGAGCTCAGGACCTGGGAGAGAGCTAACTATAGGATGTCATAGTAACCAGCTAAAGTAGCAAGTCAGAATTAAAAAGGTAAGACTTGAATCACTTGCTGCCAGTGTATAAGCAAAAAGCTAAAACTGGAGAAAAGTCAACAGAAGTCTTGCATTTTATCCTATGGAATGAAGTGTTGCAAGTCAGGTGGACTGCACATACTCCTTCCCTTTTGAGGGAGCCTGGAACAAAAAGCTTCAGCAGTTCTCAGCATCCTGAGTTGGGGACAGTTTGAAGATAGGGGTGTGGCACAATGCAGGAGGGGTGGGAGTGGAAATGTGGTGGAAAATGTCTTCAAATTTTCCCCCTTTCTTCCCATATGAAAGCTTCACCAGAGGTGCTGGAAGCCTTCTCTCTGGTCAAGGCTCAGATAGAGACCTAGGGGTGAAGGAATGAAGGGCAGGGATTTAAATATGTTAAGAGAATGATCTTCCAGAAGGTCTTAAGGGAATTGCCTGGTGAGTGTGGAGACAGAAGGAAATAATTGTCTCATTCTTAATAATGTTAATCAGCTAACATTACTGAGCACATGTTAGTACTAAATTTCACAAATATTTTCTGCTTTCACTGAATTTAATCATCATTACAACCACACTGCATGGGTCATATATCCATCCTAATCCTGAAACTAGTGAAGTGCAGCTGAGAATGGTCGAGGCACATGCACCAGGCTATACACTGGTAAAGGGTGGAAGCCCTTTTATCCATTTCTGTCAGTATCCGGCAATATTTTATCACTACAGATCTGTTCTGGCACAAGACACTCAAAATGATAGATAATCCATGACAATGTAAATAACTGCAGTGTACCTATTTCTCTCACTTTTCTTGCACTTTTTTCAGCTGTCAAGAGACCTCTTTTGAACTGACAGGAAATAGCAAGCATACAGTTTAGAGGGATACACTTTGTCATGATAAGGAAATGATATATCTGAGATTTCATGGTTGATACCAGTTCAACTGTTTCCTGCTGCAATTTTTTTCTACTGCAATTTTAATACAAGTTTTGAGCCTAGAATATTTATTTCCATCTTATGATAATAACTCTATCCTATAGTTAATATACATTTTGGAATTGTATTTTATTATGGGATGGATCCTTAAAAAAACAAAGATGCCCCTTTAGGTGGTGAGTTAACTGATGGCAGCATTTGATACATTTTCCTTCTTGTATCTATCTATGCATTGATAAAAGTAGGAGCTAGATGTAGAAAAAAATAAGCAATACATTATTTGTGCATTCGAGTAGCTTAACATGTAAAGAAGTAAAATAAGTATGTTGCTAAGTGATTACTAAAGGAGTAAATAATAAAACCATAGTGGAATACTGTTGAAACAAATAAGCTAGAAACCCAAATTACCCAAATTATGACCAAATGAGTAATATGAGGTAGATATAAAAGTAGTCATCTGGAAAAAAAATGGTATTCTAAAAACATGAAATACCACTCATACAATCCTAGAAGCAAAGAAAACATAGCTCCTCTTTGGAATTCCAAAAAAAAAATATGTGTGATTGGAATACATAGCTTGGGAGTTGAGAGTTAAAGGTTAGATAGGGGCAAGAAGTGTCATCAAGAGTTTCAGATAAAGTGGATATAGAGGAAAGTCTAAGAGGCAGATGGCGAAGGGCCTTACGTTGTCAGGCTAAGGAGTTTGACCCTTTCTCATCAGCAATAAAAAGCCTCTGCAACGGTTTAAAAAAGGAAGAAGCATGATCAGTTTGATATTTTTTTTTTATCACTCTAGATGCAAGATACAGAAAGCTTTGGTTAAAAAAAAAAAAAAAGTAAAACTGAGAGCAGAATGCTTTGGTGAAAAGTAAAATCAGGAGCAGAACAACTAGTAGGCTCCAGTAATAAGCTAAGTGAGAGTGAGGGTGACAAACTGAAGGTAGGTATAGATAATGTAAAGAGATTTGATGGATCTGAATGATATTAAGATACTTGGTTATTAAAATGAAGATGATATGGGGATCAAGAATAATTACTATGTCTTAGTCCCTTCAAGCTGCCATACAAAATACCATAGACTGGGTGACTTCTGAACAACAAACCTTTCTCACAGTTCTAGAAGCTGGAAAGTGAAAAATCAAGTTTTATGGCAGATTCAGTGTCTAGTGAGATCCCACCTCCTGGTTCATAGATATTTGTCTTTCTCTCTGTGTTTTCACATGGCAACAGGGGTGGAGTAATCGATCTCTCTGAGGTCTCTTTTATAAGGACATTAATTTCATTCATGGGTCTCTGACCTCACGATCTAATCACTTCCCAAATGCCCTACCTCCAGATACTATCACATTGGGGATTAGGTTCCAACATAATAATTTTGAGGTGACAAACATTCAGTGTTAGGATTTTTAGTTCTGACAACAGAATGATAGTGACTCCAACTATGATGTGAAGCCCACAGGAAGAACAGAAAATTAGATGTGAGACGGAATTTCCTCCTAGACATATAATGTTTGAGGTACCTCTGATACCTCAGTACCACTCTCTTATGTGGTAAAAGAAAGAGATTTATTGGGGATATATGCCATGAATAGCAAGAAGCGTCCTACACTTAACCCTTTAGGAATATTCCAAATTAATTAAACTTCAAAATTACAAGTTTTGAAGCAATCTATCACTAAATACAAATCCCTAGAACAACTGACATTTACCTTGAACATGCACCATTATAAGAGGAGTGTGAACACGATAGGTTAAAATGTCTGTAAAATGTTTACCTTTGTACTGAAATACCATTTCATTTTGTATCACAAAGAGGCCATTAGTTAGGCCTCTGAGACCCAATACCAAAACACACGCAAAAAAAATTCTATGTGCCATAATCCAGAAAGGAAAAAAAAAAAACAATCAATCAACCAACAAACTAATAAAAAAAGAGAGAGGCACTTATGGAAATAGTTCACTTATTCCATAAAACTCTGTTGAAAGTGAGATGAAATGTGTATGTGTATTGAAATCATGCATATTTAATGGAAATGTTCAAAACCAATTGTCAAGAAATAGAAAAAAAGGTTAATGTGCTCAATGTAGATAAATAACTATTTGAAGCCAAAGTTGTGGGTTGGGCAGGGATTATAGGAAAGTAGACACATTTTAAGTTTTTTTTTTTCTCTGAAGTGTCAAACAATATAATGTCTTCATTTGATCATTGTTATTAAGAGTCAAAATAGGGAGATACCTGGGTGGCTCAGTGGTTGAGCATCTGCCTTCGGCTCAGGTTGTGATCCCGGAGTCCTGGAATCAAGTCCCATATTGAGCTCCCCACAGGAAGCCTGCTTCTCCCTCTGCCTATGTCTCTGCCTCTTTCTCTTTGTCTCTCATGAATAAATAAATAAAATCTTTTTTTAAAAAAGATTCAAAATAGGGATTCCACTCAGGGCTGGACAATTTGTAAAATAAGTGGATTAAAACATTAAGTTTGAAAAGAAGAGGGGACTAATAAATATAACCCTGGGGAACACAGCATTGCTGATTTAGGGCATGTGACATTAATTACCAGAGAGGTACTAGCTGATGTGTGTGTGTGTGTGTGTGTGTGCGTGGGTGTGTGTGCATGTGTGTGTTCACACACATGCCCAAGTGCTTTGTTGCCCTGAAAATCATGGCTTTCAGCATGATTTAATATTCAGTATCAGTGCGTCTCATTTTCCATTAGTGCTATTTTTCTAGACTATCACTACACATTCTTCTGTTTCCTATTGTCATTTTCAGTCATTATATTTCTCAACGTTTATTCTTTACTTCACCAAAATTTTCAGATAACTCCAAAGAGCAACTCTGTATTTCACATTCTTATCAAGTGAAACAGACAATATGATGGACCATAAAATAGGTTTTTGCAAAATCTTTTTCTAAAGATTTTATATATTTGTTTGAGAGAGAGAGAGAGTGAGGAGGAGGAGGGGCAAAGGAAGCAGGAGAGAATCTCAAGCAAACTTGCACCCAGCATGGAGCCAGACCTGGGGCTCAATCTCAAGACCCTGAGCCAGAACCAAGAGTCAAATGTTTAACCAACTGAGAACACTCAAGTGCCCCATAATACATTTTCTGAATACAGTAGGATTGAAAAAAAAATCAATGTTAATGTATCTATAAATCATAAAGTTTCATGCTAAATAACATACCTGTCAAAGAAGAAATCCCATATGAAAATAGAATGTGGGGATCCTTGGGTGGCTCAGCGGTTTAGCGCCTGCCTTCAGCCCAGGGTGTGAACCCAGAGTCCCAGGATTGAGTCCCATGTCCGGCTCCCTCAATGGAGACTGCTTCTCCCTCTGCCTGTATCTCTACCTCTCTCTCTGTGTGTGTCTCATGAATAAATAAATAAAATATTAGAAAAAGGAAATAGAATGTATTTTGAATATACTTTGAATGGAATAATAATGAAAACCAGGTATCAAAATTGGGGAAGGTACAGCTATAGCAATGCTTAAAGGAAGATCTTAAATGTACTTATTATATTAGAAAAGAAATACGTTTAAAATCAGTGATCTAGCTTTCCAACATAAGTTTAAAAAACACTTAAAGTAAGTTAAATTCTAAGGAGAAGAAAAAATTATCAAGGAAAAAATCGAGAAAAAAATCAGAAATAGGTCCTCTGAATAAATTAATAAAATGTATAAACCAATGAAGAAACTGATCAAGAATAATTGATATAATATAAAAATACAAATTATAGTATTTTTAATTTTCATTTTGATGTTCCCTTAAGATCTTTACATACAAACCTTTATTTCACTGGTTTGTTTGTTTATTTGGAACTCTGGATTTATAACTTTTATTTCATTTGGAAAAGCTTGGTTATTATTTTCTCAATTAGTGTCTTTTCCTTTTTCTCTCTTTCTGGAATAGTAACTACACATACCATTTAAATTGGATTAGATTAGGCCATTTACTCTTTTTCTTCCTTCAAGTTTCAAAACGTTTTATTTGCATATTTAAAAAGTTTGTGCATTCCAATAATTAAAATCATTTGAACAACAACAAAAAATGGCACTCTGATTACACTGCATTTTATAGCCTGCAAGACACCTTGGACAGCTTGATTTTTACTCTAGATTTACCTGCTGTCTCACCCAACTTCTTCCTTTGCCAATAGGCAAGTTCTTTTTCTTTTCTGCCAGCCAGACAGGCTGGTGGGAGAGGAGGCACTGCCTTATCAGTTGCTCTGGATTCTTTGATGTAGAAAAGGGCAACATAGTCACTTAAACTTGATCCAGCTTCATTGCATCTTATAATTTAAATAGCTGAAAGAAGTAGGGAGGAAGGCAATGCTGTGGAACGTACAGTATATACTATGGCTCAGGTCTCATTATGATTCATCATCTTGCTTCTCCTGTTCAGTAGTTTTCTTTGGAAGACAGTGGATTTATCTCTTGCATTTTTGTCTTTTTCAAGGTTTGACATCATATTTCTCTATCACAGTCAAATAGGATTTGTCAGACATGTTTGCAGAAAAAGCTAACCTAGAAGCTCCAGTCAAGGGTGTCTCTCTTGCACAATGGCCAGCACCAAATGCTTAGACCAACTACTTCTGTTTCAAATTTTATTTATGATTTGTTCAGATCTATCTATCTACCTATCATCTATCTATCATCTCTCTATCATCATCTATTTTATTTCTGTGATTTTATTTCATAGTTTTTATTGTTGTATCTCTCACTATTTTTCGGTGAAATATATATAATCCAGATATTGCATTTTCATCTTTAGATAACTGTTTTGGCTATTTTAAAATTATTCATTAAATATGTTTTCCTTGAAATATTTGAGCATGTTTATCATAACTTTTAAACTTTCTTTTTCACTAATACCATCATTTGTGTTTCTATTGTCTGATTTGTCTCTTTGCTATTGTAGCCTTTGTTTCTGCTTTCTCCTCTGTCTGGTACTTTTATTTGATGTCAAATATCATGAATTTTATGCTGTTGAATGCTTGATTTTATTGGTTTCTTTTATGAAAAATTGCAATTTTTATTAGTGGGCAGTTATTTGAACATGAGTTTTGCCAGTTTGAGGCTTGTTTTAAGCTATTTTGGGTAGATCATAGCAAAATTTATTTTGTGACTACTTCAGCTCCACTACTATGATGAGACTCTTCCTGGGTTTCTATTGAATGTCCCTCATATTTAACAAAGTATCTAAACTTTGACTATTGGCATCTCCAACACTTTTTATCCTTTTTCATTATGGGAATTTTTCAACTTATAGCTATAACTATGGTCAGGACAGGAGTTTATTGTTTCTTCAGTTATTTCTTGCTTTATCTAACATTCACTGAGAAAATGTTGGTCTGAGTAGATTTTGAAAATAATAAATAAAATGTTTTGTAATATTTGATTATACATACAGTTAATTTAATTTCTTTTTTTTTTTTAATTTTTATTTATTTATGATAGTCACAGTCACAGACAGAGAGAGAGAGAGAGGCAGAGACACAGGCAGAGGGAGAAGCAGGCTCCATGCACCGGGAGCCCGATGTGGGATTCGATCCCGGATCTCCAAGATCGCGCCCTGGGCCAAAGGCAGGCGCCAAACCGCTGCGCCACCCAGGGATCCCTTTAATTTCTTTTTAAATGTCCTCCAATCTGTTTAGCTCTACAAATTAGATGTTATCATGTAATAGCATTAATACAGAATGTAAAGAACAGTTTCTGGGTTTTCAGTAATAGGAGGGTATTATTCATTTATGAAGAAATGTAAGTACCTTTTTAAAAAAGATTATTATGACATTTTAGTTATATAGGCAGAAGAGAGGTGGTTATATAACTAACTCAGTATTAGAAAAGGCTAAACTTTTAATCAATAATGTATAACCTAAATAACCTAAATCACCTAAAGTGTGCTTTTCAAGTGTGCTTTTGATTTTTAAAAATCAAACTAAATAATATTTTAACTACTGAAAATATGTTAACAAAATGTACTTCTGTAATTGTTTTTATTTTGTTTTTTTCACTACAAAAGTATAAAAAGGAAAAAAAAACCACTGTAGGTATTTTTCACAATTTTTGTGGAAATCATGACTATAACTATCTCCCTGTATGTCTTCTGATATTTGTAGTTTAATATTTATTGGACATATTAACCACATGTTTAATTACACATTTTAAATATTAATTTCTCTAGATTTTTGTTCTCAGTAGGTAAATATTTAAAATTAGATATGTTTTAGAAATTGCTCCTGTAAAAGATAATATATAACAATTTCAATATCACCATATTTTTTCCTTTCAATTAATCTTCACTTACCACTATTTACCAGCATTTATTTATTTATTTATTTATTTATTTATTTATTTAAATTTATTTTTATTGGTGTTCAATTTACCAACATACAGAATAACCCCCAGTGCCCATCACCCATTCACTCACACCCCCCGCCCTCCTCCCCTTCTACCACCCCTAGTTCATTTCCCAGAGTTAGGAGTCTTTATGTTCTGTCTCCCTTTCTGATATTTCCCACACATTTCTTCTCCCTTCCCTTATATTCCCTTTCACTATTATTTATATTCCCCAAATGAATGAGAACATACACTGTTTATCCTTCTCCGATTGACTTACTTCACTCAGCATAATACCCTCCAGTTCCATCCACGTTGAAGCAAATGGTGGGTATTTGTCGTTTCTAATGGCTGAGTAATATTCCAGTGTATACATAAACCACATCTTCTTTATACATTCATCTTTCGATGGACACCGAGGCTCCTTCCACAGTTTGGCTATGGTGGACATTGCTGCTATAAACATCCGGGTGCAGGTGTCCCGGCGTTTCATTGCATCTGTATCTTTGGGGTAAATCCCCAACAGTGCAATTTCTGTGTCTAGGGCAGGTCTATTTTTAGCTCTTTGAGGAACCTCCACACAGTTTCCCAGAGTGGCTGTACCAGTTCACATTCCCACCAACAGTGTAAGAGGGTTCCCTCTTCTCCGCATCCTCTCCAACATTTGTGGTCTCCTGCCTTGTTAATTTTCCCCATTCTCACTGGTGTGAGGTGGTATCTCATTGTGGTTTTGATTTGTATTTCCCTGATGGCCAGTGATGCAGAGCATTTTCTCATGTGCATGTTGGCCTTGTCTATGTCTTCCTCTGTGAGATTTCTCTTGATGTATTTTGCCCATTTCATGATTGGATTGTTTGTTTCTTTGGTGTTGAGTTTAAGAAGATTAAGTTTTATAGATCTTGGAAACTAGCCCTTTGTCTGATACGTCATTTGCAAATATCTTCTCCCATTTTGTAGGTTGTCTTTTCATTTTGTTGACTGTATCCTTTGCTGTGCAAAAGCTTCTTATCTTGATGAAGTCCCAATAGTTCATTTTTGCTTTTGTTTCTTCCGCCTTCGTGGATGTATCTTGCAAGAAGTTACTGTGCCCGAGTTCAGAAAGGGTGTTGCCTGTGTTCTCCTCTAGGATTTTGATGGAATCTTGTCTCACATTTAGATCTCTCATCCATTTTGAGTTTATCTTTGTGTATGGTGCAAGAGAGTGGTCTAGTTTCATTCTTCTGCACGTGGATGTCCAATTTTCCCAGCACCATTTATTGAAGAGACTGTCTTTCTTCCAATGGATAGTCTTTCCTCCTTTATCGAATATTAGTTGACCATAAAGTTCAGGGTCCACTTCTGGGTTCTCTATTCTGTTCCATTGATCTATGTGTCTGTTTTTGTGCCAGTACCACACTGTCTTGATGACCACAGCTTTGTAGTACAACCTGACATCTGGCATTGTGATGCCCCCAGCTATGGTTTTCTTTTTAAAATTCCCCTGGCTATTCGAGGTCTTTTCTGATTCCACACAAATCTTAAAATAATTTGTTCTAACTCTCTGAAGAAAGTCCATGGTATTTTGATAGGGATTGCATTAAACGTGTAAATTGCCCTGGGTAACATTGACATTTTCACAATATTAATTCTGCCAATCCATGAGCATGGGATATTTTTCCATCTCTTTGTGTCTTCCTCAATTTCTTTCAGAAGTGTTCTATAGTTTTTAGGATATAGATCCTTTACCTCTTTGGTTAGGCTTATTCCTAGGTATCTTATGCTTTTGGGTGCAATTGTAAATTGGATTGACTCCTTAATTTCTCTTTCTTCAGTCTCATTGTTAGTGTATAGAAATGCCACTGATTTCTGGGCATTGATTTTGTATCCTGCCATGCTACCAAATTGCTGTACGAGTTCTAGCAATCTTGGGGTGGAAGCTTTTGGGTTTTCTATGTAGAGTATCATGTCATCGGCAAAGAGGGAAAGTTTGACTTCTTCTTTGCCAATTTGAATGCCTTTAATGTCTTATTAGAATATTTTTAAGATCTCACTGATACATTGTCAGAAAACTGCAGATGCAAAAGAAATCAAATTGTGTTTATTACCCTGAAATAAGACTTTTTAAAATGCAATTTTCTTTATTGTTTAATGTTTTGTGATGTAAAATATAATTATACATGAATGCCAATTTGAAAGCATTAGTAGCTCCTGGCAACCTTGAAAATAAATTATTTTTCATTTTTCTTCACTATAACCTGGAGAAAATCTGGATACTGAAATATTATTAGTATAATTAGTATAATGTGAAGTAGATCATAATATATAAAGATACATATTGTAAATCCTAGAAGGACGAGAAAATTAACATGGCCTATATTTCCTCTTTTAAAACATAACAATAAATTATCATTAGAAAAGTTGCTGTAGGCATGGTCTCATTGTTAACAGAATTGTAGAACAGAAAATAACTCATGCTCTGCCACCTTTGACATTACAGAGTAGACTATTTTTACTTTACATGAACTGAGAGTAAACCGCATTTTCCCCAGAAGATACTTTCAATTTTAGTTTTGAAAACTGTGTATAAAGATTACTAATTTAATAAAACATTTATATAAATCAAGAAGCTTTTAGTCAAGAGCAGAAACATTCTAGTAACTGAATTATGACAATTCCAGAAAAGTTTAAGATTGATTTTATAGTCAATGTAGTTTCACTTTTGCTTTTATTCTATGTGAATGAAATTTTGCTGTATTGTACACTCGTGTCTTCATTTATCAGTATCTTGCAAACAGATTATGCAATAAAACATCTATGTGAATGAAATTTATTTCATTTTATTCTATGTGAATGAAATTTTACTGTATTGTACACTCATGTCTTCATTTATCGGTATCTTGCAAACAGATTATGCAATAAAACATCCAGTTTACAACTGTTTGACACTAGTATCTTTTTCTTGACATATATGTCCTTTTGCTTTATTTTCAAAATCAGCATGTGATACACCTATTAATCAAGAAATATTTCTATATTACTACTTTTAATCATATATCTTAATTTTTGATATTTTATTATTTGCATTTAAGGTTCATATATTTTAATTGATGTTAAATTATAATCAAGTAATGTATTTATGACACTTTCTTGAACCACTTATTGGAACTTCTTAACCTAAAAGAACCACATTAGAGAATTTTTTTTATAAATTTTTTTTTAATTTTTATTTATTTATTTATGATAGTCACAGAGAGAGAGAGAGAGAGGCAGAGACACAGGCAGAGGGAGAAGCAGGCTCCATGCACCGGGAGCCCGACATGGGATTCGATCCTGGGTCCCCAGGATCGGGCCCTGGGCCAAAGGCAGGCGCTAAACCGCTGTGCCACCCAGGGATCCCCACATTAGAGAATTTTAATTAAAAGTAAATGGCTTAGTAAAAATGATCCAAACATAATTTTCTAATGGTAAGCAAAATACATGTTATCTGTTTGAACCTGTCTAAGACTTCATTTGTCAGGTGTAATTTGCTGCCTTGCAAAATAAATAAATAAATAAATAAATAAATAAATAAATAAATAAAATCTCTTGTATATTGATATCAAGGTTGAGAATTTATTCAGAATCTTTTTCTAGTTGTTAGTTGTAAGGATTCGATAACCATTTGATCCAGCAATTCTATTTATGAGAATTTATCTAAAGGAAATGAAATCACTATCTCAAAAAGATATCTGCATCCCCATGTTCATTGCAGAATTATTTACAATGGCTAAGACATGGAAATAATATAAATGTTCACTGTCAGATGAATGTATAAAGACAATGTGAGGTACATAAACGTACACACACACACACACACCTACACACACACACACACACACACATATTATCCAACCATTAAAAAGGGAAATACTGTATTTGCAACAATATGGATAAATCTTTAGGGAATTATGCTAAATGAAATAAGTCTGACAGAGACAAATATTGTATGATCTCAATTTTATGTGGAACCTAATAAAATAAAATGAACTCATTAGGTACAGGGAATGAATTGGTAGTTGCCAGAGCTGGGTACTGGGGGTGAGAGAAATGAGAGGAAGAAGTCAAAAGGTATAAACTTCCAGTTACAAGATAAACAAGTCCTGGGGATATAATGTATAGCATGGTGACTATAGTTAACAATAATGCATTGTCTATTTGGAAATTGCTAAGAGAGTAAATCTTAAAAGCTAAGAGAGTAAATCTTAAAAGTTCTCATCACAAGAAAAACAATGAAACTATGTAAGGTGATGGATGTTAATTAAACTTATTCTGGTAATTATTTTGCAATATATACATATATTAAATCATGTTGCAGGTCTAAAACTAATAAAATGCTGCATGTAAATTATATTTCAATAAAAAATCCACTTCTTATGTTTATTTACATATTATATTATTACAAATATGTTTATTTATATGTGTGTATATTTCAACATATGCAATTTTAAGAATTTGACTTCAAGAGTGGATAAGAAAATATTTCTATTCATGTGGTGCTGGTTTATAAACATGATAATTGCCTAATTCTAGATTTTAGTTGTAATAATTTATAAAATGGAACTTGGAAATCTATTTAAATTTATTGTTTGATATAAAATATATATGATATAAATATTTATGAAGATGGTTATGTTTTAAGAAAATTTACTAATAGCAGTCCTTAAGAACTTTTTTTTTCAAATTAAAAAATATCTCTATACAATTTCTTTCAAATGCAATTTTTCTTGTCAAATGACTATATATTAAACTCTTTATCACACTCAACATAGAACAAAAAATATGTTTTAAGCAATCTTTTAAGGAATATATTGTTTTGTCTTCTAAAAATGTTACTGTGGGGATCCCTGGGTGGCTCAGCAGTTTAGGGCCTGCCTTCGGCCCACGGATGATCCTGGAAACCTGGTATCGAGTTCTTCAGCAGGCTCCCTGTATGGAGTCTGCTTCTCCCTCTCCCTGAGTCTCTGCCACCCCCTCTGTGTCTCTCATTAATAAATGAATAAAATCTTAAAATAATAATAATAATAATAATAATAATAATAATATTACTGCAAGAAACAAATGATACACTGAAGGTAGTTTTAAATCAGCTGCCTGTGCTCTTCACAGGTAATCTATGTTAAAAATTTTTTAACATCATTGTGCTTGATATATTACACACAAAACTTTTAAAATCAGTTATAAATATCTTAAGCTAAAAAAAAACTTAAGCTATTAGAATGATCATAATAATGAACATTTTTCTGTCCTTTTCTGAGAATACACCATGTTAACTTGTGATTTTTCTTTGTTATCTTTTAAATTAAGGTTATCCCACATAACAATTCAATCACTGATCTTAAATAAAAAATATCATATGATTCTGATTGTTTGAAGGACTAACATAATTATCCTTTACTCTCCTCAACAATACTCTGTCACCTACTTAAAATTACTAAATGCCTTTTTAAATTAGTTGAAAATATGTGCAGTAAATTACATGAAAAGGTAAAATTCAGAAAATATAATCCTTAGCAAATTTATATACTAAAAATATCTTAGTATTGGCTAACTCCATTCAAGGAAAGAAAACAGAATAATTTTGGATAAAATTATGTGCTTCCCCTTGACAAATCAAGTTAGATGGGTATTTGTAATGTCTTTTTCATGACATTAGTGTTTGTTTTAAATTGTACTAGGGTAATCCCACAGGTTAGAGCTGGAGAATCAAAAAGGAATTGATCTTAAATTTTAAGGTCTTAGTGATATCCTTGACTATATATGTCTTTAAAAATAATGCTCTTAATTATCCACAATTTAAGAGGAATTTTCAGCTTCTCATAAATATGGAGTAAAAGGGACCAGATTTACCTGCTTCCAGAAATAACTAGACAAGATGAAACATGAAATAAGCATTTTCAAGGCTCTGGACATCGGGCAACACAGGACAATAATAATTCCTGAGATAAAAGAAACATACAAGATAAACTCTAAAATTGCCCCAATATGCAGCTTGAAAGGACTCCAGGTTGTGCCATTGGTGGGAGGACCCCAGGTAGAACCCCAGGATACTACGTGTTGAAGAGACTGACCTGAAAGAACAAGGAGACCAAGACTGGAAGAACTTTCAGGATAGAGTACCAGAGAGAATAGAGCTGCACAGACAGAGAGCTTCTGAGATCTGCAGCTGCTCCTCTTAGTATTCAGCAGAGCACTGATTAATCTATGGTACAGACTCACCAGAGAAATGAGTGATTTCAAGAATTACATAAGACCAGGTAAATAAGCCATCTGAGATGATTAGAGAAAATGGTGTCTGACATTCAATATACCTGAGAATGTTGTCAGTTTCTATCAGCCAAATTAGAATACCTCCTAATTCAAGAGCACTTGGTATAGTACTTAGAAAGACCATGCTTCAGTAGTGGGAGAGAAGTACATGTACACTCACTGTTTCTCTAAAGAATTCAGAGAATGCAAAGCCATGCCACTGAAATGATTTAAAATTACATATCTGATAAAGCACTACTGTCCAGAATCTATAAATACCCCTTAAATTCAACAATGGGGAAACAATCTATCAAAAATGTGCTAGGGGTGCCTGGGTGGCTCAGTTGGTTAAGTTTCTGCCTTTGGCTCAGGTCATGATCCCAAAGTCCTGGATCGAGCCCTGCATGGGGCTGCTTGCTCAACGGGGACTCTGTTTCTCTGACTTCCTCCCTCTGCTCATGCTTTCTGTCTTACTCTGTTTCTCAAATAGATAAAAAATATAATCTTTCAAAAAATGGGCAAAATATTTGGGCAGACCCTTCACCAAAGAAGATGTATGGATAGCTAATAACTACATGAAAAGGTACCTAACATTTTTTTTTTCACCAAGGAAACAAATACTGAAACCACTAAGAAATACTGTGAACTAATTAGAATGATTAAATTGAAAGGATTGACCATAACAAATTCTAAGGAGGATCATTCAGTTCACAATCTTATTTGACCCCCAAATTCTCAAGAGGATTCTATTCACTCAAGTTTATTTCCTGCTCATATCTATTCTTGAAAATATTATTCCTATGTGCAGTTCATTTGGGAATCTCTTTTTTCTCAATCTAATTGTATGAATACTTTATTTCTAGAACCTGATCTCTATGACTTCCTACTAACTTTGTTTTGCAGAACAGCTGGCATTTTTCATCTATTGCTAAGCAACTGTTATTATTGTAATAGTAAATTTTAAATATATGCATAAAGAATTCATGGCTCAGTGCCAAGTAAATCTTGAAGACCATCTTTCCCTATGTTTTCATAAAAGACTATTGAAATTATATTTTTTTAAAAGACAGTATTGACTGAAATTAGGATAATTATGCATAAAATTTTATGGTCAAATGAAAATACTTTATGAATATAGTTACATAATCTTACTACTCTATTGATCTCTGTGGTCTTGGTAGAGAGCTTGTCAGTTCTTTATGTGTTGTTGTGAAGATTCTTCTTGACTTCTCAGAGGCCTTTGATTCAAGTCCCTTTATTTCAGATCAGTATGCAAGCCTATAGATCATATTCTAAAATACCCCATAGCAAATAGAGGCTATAATGTGACCTTAATCATTCAAGCAATGGCTTGTGGCATTATAGTTTCTATCAGAACAATTAAAATCAGTAGTTTTCTTCCCTATGCTTCCTCAAAGTGTTTTCCAGGTTGACGGAACAATTTTTAAATTGTTTTAATGACTGGGAGAATAATTATGTTGAATGTATTAATTCTTACCAAATTTTCAGGCTTAAAAATCTTCACTAAAATACAGTGTCTAAATTTCAAAGTGAAATATCTCTCTCAGATATGTGTCTGGTCCCTATATGTTCACTTGTGATTGTTATTATGTTAAAGGAAAAGATCATCAATTTTTAACTAACCCGTATTTCAAAATGACTTTTTAAAATTTTCTTAGGCTTTAGGAAGGTTTTCTGTTTTATATTGTTTGTTTGTTTTGTTTCTTAGCATTTTCCTCACCTAGTGTGGGGCTCAAACTCATGACTGTGAGATCAGGACCTGAGCCAAGGCAAAGAGTCAAGCATTCAACTGACTGAGTCACCCAGACACCCTTTCAGGAAGGCATTCTAATGAAATGCTAATAATTCTAATAATAATAATATCCATTAATGAAATTTCAACCTCCTTACTCATATGTTATTAATAAAAAATTCACCTAAACTTAAATGATATGTCAATCATATTTCAATACATCTAGAAAGAAAAGGTTTTGGAAATTACATGGTTTTTATTGATTATTGTCTTACCAGCTACTTACAAAACTGATACCAAAGAAAAAGTAATTAAATGAAGTCTTTACACTTTCATAGTTCTATTATCAACAAATATAGGCATGTATCACAGAAGAAAAGAGCTGTAAATTAATAGTTTTTCAATATGTCAGCTAATGGCTTAGAGAATAATCTTTTCTCATAAGAAACTTTGTAAGAATTTGCACTGCTCAGAGTTAAGTTTATTAGATCCTGACTCAAAAATTATTTAAATCATAGAACCATCACATAGGAAAGCATTGAGTTTTATAATGATATTATCATATACCAAATTATATGTTTGTATAGAGGCATATACATGTATTTCTCCATTCCATAGATTGTCCTTTTATTTCATTATTTCTTTTGCTGTACAGAAGCTTTTTATTTGGTGTAATCTCCTTGTTAATTCTTGATTTTGTTGCTTCCAAATACCTTTGGTGTCATATCCAATAAAGTCATTGCCAAGATTCATAACAAGGTGCTTTTCTTCCTAGGGGTTCTATGGCTTCAGTCTTACATTCAAGTCCTTTATCCATTTCAAGTTAATAGTTGTAGGTGGTGTAAGATATGGGCCCAGTTTCATTCTTTTGCCCATAACTAATTTTTCCAGGACAATATATTGAAGAAACTCTTTTCCATTTACTCATTGAGTATTCTTATCTCCCTTGTCAATTATCATTTGGCCATATGTGCATGGGTTTATTTCTGGGATCTCAATTCTGTCCTGTTGATCAATATTACCACTTTTTATGCCAGCATCATCTGTTTTGATTGCTATAGCTTAGTGATATAGTTTGGAATTAGTTAGGGTGATGCCTCTACACATTGTATTATCTTGATTTGCATGTCTTTAATTACTAAAATGTCTGAATTTTTTCAAGGACTTATAGGCACAATTTTTCCTTGAACATAATGGGTGTTTAGTACCTTTAGTTAAAACCTAAATCAGGTATAATAATGGCAAACAAAAATAGTTGTTAAGTTGGCATATAAAATTGTCATTAAATAGATATACTATTGAATGATAGGGAAGTAAATGACAGGTAATAAAAATATTAAGGGTGATTATACAAGGTAAATAGATAACTTGACGAAGAGTATAAGTTTTTACAGTTATATTGTTTATAGAATTTTAAGTTAAAAATCAGAATAATATAGATTAGATTATGTGATATATATGATTAGCTGATTGATGAGATTGTAAATATGATTTTTTACTAGATTATATGATAAATATAATGCTTTCTGGGATTTTTTTATATACTAGCATTCAAAATCATAATTCATTTCTTAGACCATTATATTTAAGCATAGATCTTAAGGAAATAATGTCTTATTTCAGATTTTTGCATATAGAAAGCTAGATTAAAATTATGTCTTCATTCGATGATATAATATTCAGCAATTGAAAGGGATAAAAATTATGTCAAGTGAAAATAGCCATATACAAAACATATAAATGGTAGGATTACTTTCTTATGAACTTTGTAATAGAAATTAATAAAGACCTCAAACAGATCAATGATTGCCCTAGAATGGGGTTGAGAGTGGAGGTCGACAGCAGAATGGAAAGTTTGGGATGATAAAAATGCTTCAAATCTGAATTTTTTGATTCAAAAACTTTATAATTTTAGTAATATCATTGCATTACACCCTTAGAATGGATTCATTTCTGCATGTAAATTATATCCTAAAAAAGCTGTGCAAATATCATGTCAACTCTGTCATTTCAGAAATTCACCAAGAAGTAGCACTCTGAAATCATGTACAATGACATTGTGACACCTCATGTTTGACCCAGACATGATAAAGAATATACAAATTAGAAAAAGAAAAATCATGTAAAAGAAAAATTTGGCAATCCAAACACCTTCTCAACTTTTCACTAAATAACACTTAATTAAAACTCAAAATTTGAAAAAGATAATAATTATGAATTGAATACATTAAGAAAAAATTCCTTACCTTTTGCAGTTTGGAAATTTCAAAAAAGATACAACCTAACAGAAATACATGTTGAAAATTGCTGCCTTTTGAAGATGGAAGATTTTTACATATCCTAGACTATGTAGGTATATTGAATACTAAGTTTCTTCTAGAGAACAAATGGTTAAAATATTTTGTACGCAGTTATATACAAATAAGTTACTGGCATTGCTAAGTGGGCCATTTGAAAGTGAGTGTAAATTAAATTGTAATTTTACAACAGTGATTGTAATCAAACTGCACTGAAGGCTAAATTATCCTTTCTGCAATAAAATGTCAACTTTTAATATTTGTTTAATAAAATATTAAATAATAATATAATAACATCATTTGCATTTTAGGTCACATTTCATTTAGAGTGTGATATTTCCATAAAATGGACATGAAGATCAGTGCAACTGATTAGAGATTACAGAAATAAATCCACTCCTGTAGAATACATTGAATGAAACAAAGTGCAAAGGGTAAGGATAGTCTCTGCAACAAATTGTACTGGAACAACCAGATATCTGTGTGCTAACGAATGAAACACTTTTTCTTTTTTTTTTAATTTTATTTATTTATGAGAGAGAGAGAGAGAGAGAGGCAGACACACAGTCAGAGGAAGAAGCAGGCTCCATGCAGGGATCCCGACGTGGGAACTTGATCCCAGGTCTCCAGGATCAGGCCCTGGGCTGAAGGTGGTCCTAAACTGCTGAGCCTCTGGGCTGCCTGAAATACGTTTTCCTTAAACTAGACACACACACACACACACACACATATCTTGACAGTGACCAGAGATACAATTTAAAAAACTAATAATTTTAAATTTGTGGAATAAAATATAGTCAAAAAACTGACGTGGAATTATGGAGCACTTTTTTAGAGGAGGTAAAATGTGCTAACCAATATATATACATATATATATATGCATATTAAATATACTTCATAAAAATTAAAAAAAAACTTTAGTGCTTTAAAAAAACGCCATTAAGAAAATGAAGACACATACCAGTGTAGCAGAAAATATTTGCAAAACAAGTTCTGTTAAAGGTTTTGTATGTTAAAAACATAAAAGTATTTTACGACACAATAAAGGAGTCTAACTTTAAAAAAATGGACAAAAGGGTTAAGCAGTCACTTTACAAAGGAGATATGTATAGAAAATTAATCACAAAGAAATATGCTCAACCTTAGTTATTATAGAAAAGCAAGTAAAAATAATACTATGAAACACCATAACTCACTCATTAGAATTGCTAAAATTAAAAAGTCTAAGAGGAGGAGATTTGCTAGTGAGGATGTGAACTGGAGATCTCATGTATTCCAGTGAGCATGCATAATTGCTCACCTTCTTTGGAAAGCAGATTGTCATTTTTTTGTAAAATTAAACATAATGTTACCATACATCTTAGCAATTCCCCTGCTCAGTCCTTACACAAGAGAAATGAAAACATGTGTCTGAAATATGTTTTTACAAGAATGCTCATAGAACCTTTGTTCCAAATAGTCAAAATCAAAAACATTCTAAATGTTTCTTAGATAGAGACATGGAGTGGAAAAATCATACATGGATTAATCTTTAAAAATATGAAAGAAACAAAACATTGATATCATGATATAGCATAGATGAATCTCTAGAGTTATTCTAAGTGACCAAAGCCAGACACAAAAAGGCTCTGTAGACAGTGGTTCCTTTCAGGTGACATTGTAGGACAGGCATAGGAAAGGGCATTCTAGAGTGGGAGGAGAGGCATGACAAGAATAGGTAAAAAGAGCTTTTAGGGGTAATAAAAACAAACATGTTTTTTGAATTTTGTGGTTACACTACTATTTCAATCTGTCATACATCATACTGCACATTTTTAGCAATATTGCAAAGCAAATGTAGATAGATAGATGATAGATGATAGATTAGATAGATAGATAGATTGATTGATTGATAGGATTGTAATTTTTAAGGAACCATTCTGCTGAAATGCTGTTTGCTTGCTCCGTGATTTCTATATCCTTAATTCTTGTCTTCACTTACAATAGGAAATCTCAGGTAACAAGATAATTTTTTAACACTGGAAGTGATCTCTCAAGCAGACATTACTAGGAAAAATAGAGTATTACAGGCATACCTTCTGTCATTGTGCTTTGCTTTATTGTCTTTCTCAGATACTGTACTTTTTATAGATTGAGGCTTTGTGGTAAAGTGTTGACCAAGTTTATTGGTGCCATTTTTCTATTTTCTTTACTTCCTGTCTCAGTATAACATTTTGGGAATTCTTACAATATTTCAAACATTATTATTATTATTATTACTATTATTATTATTATTATTATATTTGTTATGGTGATCTGTGATCAGTGATCTTTGATGTTACCATTGTCATTGTTTTGGGGCCACTAACTATCCCCTCATAAGACAGTAAATGTAATCCATAAATGGCAAGTGTGTTTTAACTGCTCCATAGACCAGTTGTTCCCTGTCTTTCTCTCTCTCCGTGGGCTGCCCTAGACCCTGAGACACACACACACACACACACACACACACACACACACAAAACAAAACTGAAATTAAGCTAATTGATAATTCTGCCATGACCTCTAAGTGTTTAAGTGAAAGGAAGAGCCACATGTGTGTCACTTTAAATCAAAAGCTAAAAATAACAAAGCTTAGTAAAGAAAGCATGTCAATAGTTGAGAAAGGCCAAAAGCTAGACCTCTTGCACCAAACAGCCAGATCATGAGTGGAGAAAAAGAGTTCTTAAAGAAAATTAAAAGTAGCATTCCATGGAACACACAAATGATGAGGAAGAGAAACAGCCTTATCACTTATATCAAAAAAACATTAGTGGTCTGCATGGAAGATGAAGCCAGCTACAACATTCCCTTGAGCCAAAGTCTAATCCAGAGAAAGGCTCCAACTGTCTTCAATTCTACGAAGGCTGAGGGAGGTAAGGAAGGAGTCTATAGAAGAAAAATTTAAAAGTAGCAGAGGTTGGTTCATGAGGTTTAACGAAAGAAACCATCTCCACAACATAAAAGTGCAAGGTGAAGCACCAGATGCTGATGGAGAAGCTACAGCAAGTTATCCCAAGATCTAGCTAGGATTATTAATGAAGGTGTCTGCACTAGACACTAGATTTTCAGTGTGGATGAAATAGCCTTCTATCAGAAGAAGATTCCATTCAGGACTTTCATAGCTAGAGAGACAAAGTCAATGTCTGGCTTCAAGGCTTCAAAGGACAGGCCACTCTCTTATTAGGGGCTAATGCAGCTGGTGACTTAAAGCTGGTGGCCAAGGCTTGTTTACCATTTTAAAAATCCTAGTGCCCTTAAGAATTATGCTGAATGTACTCTGCTTGTGCTTTATAAATAGAACAACAAAGCTTGGATGACAGCACATCTGTTTACAACATGGTTTACTGAATATTTTAAGCCCACTCTTGGGACTTACCACTTAGAAAAAAGATTCCTGTCAAAATTTGACTGCTTGACAGTGCACCTGGTTACCCAAGGTGTGATGAAGATATACGACAAGATTAATGTGGTTTTCATGCCTGCTAACACAATATCCATTTTGCAACCCATGGGTCAAGGTGCAATTTAGACTTTCAAGTCTTATTATTTAAGAAATACATTTCATAAGGCTGAAGCTGCCACAGATAAGTGATTCCTGTGATGTATCTGGACAAAGTGAACTGAAAACCTTCTGGAAAGGAATCATCATTCTAGGTGTCACTAAGAACATTTGCAATTTGTGGGAAGAAGTCAAAAGATCAACATGAACAGGAATTTAAAGGAAGATGATTCCAACCCTCCTTGATGACTGAGCAGCTCAAGACGTTACTGGAGGAAGTAACCACAAATATGGTAGAAATAGTAATAGAACTAGGATTAGAAGTGATCCTGAAGATCTCAATGAATGCTACAGTCTTGTGATAAAACTTGTACAGATGAGGAGTTGATTCTTTTCTTGACATGGAAGCAACTTATGGCGAAGATGCTGTGAAGGTTGTTGAAATGAAAACAATAGGTTTAGAATACCACATCAAGTCAGTTGATAAAGCAGTGACAGGTTTTGGGAGGATTGACTTCAATTTAGAAAAAAGTTCTACTACGGGTAATATGCCATCAAACAGCATTGCATGCTACAGAGTAATTGTTCGTGTAAAAAAGGAACAATCAATATGGCACACTTCATTGTTGTCTTATTTTAAGAGATTGACACAGGGACCCCAATCTTCATCAACCACCACTCTGATCAGTCAGCAACCAGACATGTTGAGACAAGACCCACTACCAGCAAACAGATGATGACTCTCTGTAAGCTGAGATGATGTTTAGCATTTTTTAGCAATTAGTATTCTTAATTAAGATACGTGCATTGTTTTTTTAGACAAAATATTATTGCACGCTTAGTAGACTACAAGGTAAACATAATTTTTCTTTGCTCTGAGAAACCAAAAAACTTCATCTGACTTGCTTTATTGTGATATTCAGGCAGAAATTGATATTGCTGTATCTCTGAGGTATGGCTGTATATGAGAACAATAGGACCTTTATATCCTAGGCTCAGCACATAAAAATAATCAGAGGTGAATTAAATACAATTTTTACGTATGCATACTTGTAAAGTCATGAACACAAGTATCAATCAGTAGTCCCCTTTTGGAAATTGAAAACAAAAGATAAATCAAATAACTGTTGCTAAATGTTAGTTGCTATTATTATTATTATGCTATTTTTAGTAGTATTGCTTTTAGTAGATCCTGCTACCAATATGTCAATCTGATATACTTGCATGGACCTTGCATTGTCCCAATAGTATGGCTGTAACTTGTTTTTATAGAGATGTTTAAAGTTTGCATTTTAAAACCAAACTTCATCAGTTTTTTTTTTTTTAATTTTATTTATTTACTTGTCAGAGAGAGAGAGAGAGAGAGAGAGAGCCCAAGCAAGGGGAGTCACAGGCAGAGGAAGAAGCAGGCTCCTTGGTCAACAGGGAGCCTAACACAGGGCTCTACCCCCAGGATCCTGGGTCCATGACCTGGGTGGCTCACTGGTTGAGCATCTGCCTTTGGCTCAGGTTGTGATCCCAGTGTCCTAGGATTGAGTCCCACATCGGGCTCCCCTCAAGGAGGCTGCTTCTTCCTCTGCCTATGTCTCTGCCTCTCTCTCTATGTCTCTCATGAATAAATAAATAAAACCTTTTAAAAAATGTTCTGGCTACTTTAATAACTTCTGTTAAATGATATCCAGCTGCTTAGAAAAGGAAAAGGCACTCGATTATTTATACATTGCTTCCTATCTAAGCTATTTTCTTTCACAGAGGGAGACGATAGGGTGGGTCTTATACATAGTGCAGTACTTTGTCTGAGATGGGCTTAACAGGAAATTCAGTATGTGTATTAAATACCAGGGCTTTCAGTATGTTTTAAGAAATAAATCCCCTATTGCCACCTAAGTTTTATTAACCATTTTTTATCCATTTCATGACATTATTGTGTGGACCTTTTAACACATTAGATGTGAGAAAATTCTTTAAAATTTCAAATATGGGTTATTTTTCTAAATATAAGATGTGGTTATACATGGCAATTAGAGTATAAAAATTATTTCAGATATTTCATTTTCATTTTCTTTAAGTTAGAGATCATTTTTCCACATTTCTAAGGATCTTACAACTCAACAAACCTTAAAATTTAGACTGCAGTAGCAAGCAATTTATTAAGGCAACCCAACTATTTTTACATAAATGAATTTAGTATATGTCCATTCATATAATTAATTCTTCTTATAATACCTAATATATTGTTAAATATTTAGATGTATATCCATCGTTGTCTAGTGGTCATTCTCACCTATTGTATGCTCTTCTCCTACAAATCAGTTTCCATGGTCCCTTTCCAAAGCCTCCTAGGTAAATTTAGCCAATAGGAATTGCTGCTGATAGCCTGGAAAGCAAGAAAAGAGAAACCTGGTATTCCTATATTTTATCCCTCACATCTCTGACCTATCCCAGTAGTGACTGTCTCTCCTCCAAAGTGGTTGCTCTCCATAAGACTAACCCTTCTTCCATGATCCAGGATCTTCACAGCCCTTGAAAGGATTGCATATTCCAGAAGATGGACTCGACTTATTGCCTCATTAATATTATCTCCTCCAATTTCCAAAGAGTGGTCTCTGACATCTTGTCTCTTGCTGATGTCTGAATTGCTTCAATACTCTCTATGTGACTTTGTGATTCTTTCATAATCTGGTGATGGATTCCCTTCATTAAATTACTTGTCATAAAAATACCCAGAGAAGTTTTAGTGAATGTTCTGGAAAACAGTGCCTCTTGATGAGTTGTTGGGATCATGTGGCTAATCAGCATGAAAAATTTCCTCATTAAGATTCCTTGTATTGAAAAAAATAGAATGTTAAAATCGGTGTAAGGTAGTGACAGTAGGGACGCCTGGGTGGCTCCGCGGTTGAGCATCTGCCTTTGGGTCAGGGTGTGATCCCGGAGTCTCGGGATTGAGTCCTACATCAGGCTTCCGCATGAAGCCAGCTTCTCCCTCTGCCTGTGTCCTTGGCTCTCTCTCTCTCTCTCTCTCTCTGTGTGTGTGTGTGTCTCACAAATAAATAAATAAAATCTTTTAAAAAAAGATAGTCACAGTATAATTATAAGTGCCATCTACTATAATTGTTCAGTACTGTGCACCAGCTTGGTTAAACTGGGAACACAGTTTTAGTCTACTCTTCCCTGTGTACATCTGAGTGGCATTAGGCAAGAGAGAAATATGATATTTGGAGGATGGAAATGAAATAACCAATACTATCTGAATGTCACCATGGATAGATATGGTGAGATAGTTTCCTATATGTCTTCCACAACCTGCCTGTTTCATATCCATCTCCTCTTTCTGAATGCTACCCCGGCTGACTAATAGTAACCCAGGCACAATGCCAGATAGGAAGAGAAAAAGCCTTCTACAGATTAATTCAGCAACTCTCAGCAGCAATCCCACGCTAATGCAGTGCAAGTCTTGCTACAGATTTGTCTCAATCTCAAAATTGTTCACCTACACCAAAGTTTTGGAAAGTCTGCTTAGTAACTTTTTTTTGATGACTCTCCTTTTCCCTTTTGAAATTTTATTTTTACAGTTGTGGCAGAAAATTTAATCGCAAAATCTCCAATTCCTCCAAATACATTACTTTATAATATAATAATCTTAGCCTTTCTGTTTCTGTGATTGAGCCCTGACAGATTCATTTGTGGTTAGTCGGAATGAAGAGGTGGTTGAAGGCAAAAGTAGGAAGGAAAATCATGTAAACACCAAACTTAATTTAGATGAGAATAATGAAGACTTCTAGGGCTATGAAGAGTGATGCAATATTTGCTTCCATTGTCTCTAGAGAACTTAAAGAAAAATGATAGACAAATAATAATTATTTTTTATTAAGAATTTTAGGTTAAAATCTCTCAAGGCAGACTTAGAAAATCAGAATTATACTGAGATTAAAGAATTAAGTGGGAATTAGTAGGCATCTCAGATTTGAATTGAGAGTTTTGTACATCTACCAAATCCTTTGAAATTCCATTGTCAGTAGAAACATTCATCTTCACTCATGTGAGGAAACTAGATTCCACTTGTTCAAGTATATTGTAATGATCACATCTAAGACTTGCTTTGTAAAAGGTACTTATTTTCCTCAAATCTCATTTCATCTTTTCTCTTTGCCCCCAGACCCATAACTTGAAGATATTTATTGAGGATATTGACGTCTATTTTAAGATAAAGCAGCTTATACACCAAATAATTGCATTATCTAGTAAACTTTTAATCTCAAATACCTGTATAATATATGTGGAAATGGATTTTAAATTTTTTTATCCTAAGTTCAAGACATGAGACCAGAATAGGTTGAATTTATAATATTGGCATGCTCTCCCAAGGCCCTAGATTGAATATACTTGATGTATTTAGTTGATTGATTTAAAATTGGTTCCTGGTGAATATCATATGAAATCAAAATGACAGAGTTGCCATAATATGAAGGCAAGTCTAGAAAAAAATGTGATGTGAGGAGTAGGAGATCAGGAATGGTGGTGGGAGATGCTACCATTGAAATGGGCCCCTGATGTCATTGAAAACATGGACTTTTCAGATTGATGTAGCCAGGATGGTGATGTGTAGGATGGGTAATTATTGCCCTTTACTGTAGTGGGCTAGAAGAGTGAGAATGACACTCAGTCACTTTGACCCATAGGGAATGGGGTGTTGGGAAATTGAAGAACACTAAGAGCAAAATATATGTGTCCCTCCAAAATGCTATTTAAGAAATTTTAAGTGGAAAATACTAACTAAAATATTTCATAGAAACGTTCAAATGTTTGTGTTATTCTGTATGCAGTGACTTTGCTGGAACAAATTAATATGCATTATGAGATGTGATATGAAGACAATAAATGGGCTATTTTACCTCTGTAAGTAGGATCAGAGTGGTTTGCTTTCAATTGACAGTGACAGCAATACTTTCATTATCTTTCTCAAGACTATGTTAAACGTCCTGTCTCTCTTTATATATATATATATAAAATCCATCGGAAGGATTTCCTAAATATCACTAAAAATAGCAAACTGATTATAGATATGATGACTGAACTTAAAAAGCAGATTAATAAATTATATTTCTCTCAAAAGAGCCAAAGCTTTCTCTGTTTCTGAAACTAAGAATACCTCCTGAAACAATGATCTGTCAAAAGTTATACAGAAAGCCTATCTCAAAAACATATTTAAACAGATGTCATAACAATTGTATTTTTTTTCATCTTTTTCCGATAGCAAGTGAAGATATTCACATGCATCTCACAAACACTTCCTATGTAAATTGTATTTGGTCTCCCAAATCTCTGTTAACATTGTAAATACAAACAAACCCTAAAATGTTTTCTAGTCGCCAATCAGAGCATGCACGAAGTGCATTAAAGACCATGAATTGAAGGGTAAACTAAATGGTGCTGATCTCTGATCAGTGAAATATCTATATAAAACAAAGTTATTAAAAGCAAAGGTATTCACTAAACAAAAACTTTTTGCTTATCCTAGTATTATTTTTATGTACTTTTAGCTACTGCAGTGAGCTGAATAGTGGCTTCTTCAAATATCATGCATGCCTGGAGCCTGTAAATGTGTCTTTATTTGGAAAAAGACACTTTGCATTTATAATTGAGGAATTTGAGATGAGATTATTCTAGATTGGGGTCAACCCAATGACAAATATCTTTATAAGAAGAGAAGACACAGAGAGGAAGACCATATGGAGATAGAGACAAAGATTAAAGTTATGATATCACAAGCCAAGAAATACCTGGAGCTAAGAGATGGCTGGAAGAGTTGAGAAAAAATTCTTTCTCTGAGCCTTTGATGCCAGTGCAGCCCTGCCCACGCCTTGATTTCTGAATTCTGGCCTCAAAAACTGTGAGAGAAAAACAAACAAAATGTGTATATTGAAATCACCTAGCATGCAGTAATTTGTTATAGCAGGTGTAGGAAACTAATAAAAATATTGCCAGAAGAATAATTTTCTTTGGGGAGTTTATAATTGTTGACGGAACAGAAGGTCAGTGTAAGATTTTCAACTAGTCTAAGAGCTGTGGCTTCAGATCTGTGGGGAAAAATCAACACATGTTCTTGCGGTCACTTTCTGCCAGTGCCAGTGTGAGGTCATAGGCAGTGCTTTTTTTCCCTCCACCACCTTTCCACCACCATCAGGAGATGCACAGGTGAAATGTCAAAGAATCCCCAACAGAGTAATGACACACCAAAGGAGAAACCAGGGGCTTTTCCATATGGCACATAGTGTCCTTGCAAAGGTTTAATTTAGACAAAATTCATAAATGTATAGCTCCAGTTCTACTTCATAGTAATAACATCTTTGTAATATGTGTCTTCCTTCTTCTTCTGTATAGACAGCACCACCACTTCCTTTTCAGTAATAATGTGATGGGTACTCTAACCAAGCTATAAAAATCACACAGGGACATGTGTGTAACTACATCTGAAATAAACTCTACTCAAGACTTTTTCTATCAGTAACAGTTTGAAGGATAGCACATGTAACAGAACATGATGACCAGTAGACATCCTCCTCTTTGAAGTTATTTCATGACCACGAGAGGTTCTTTACTTAGCTCTTGTACAAGTCTTCCAAATGATTGGCAACAAGATAGTGAAATGAAAGTGCCTATTGAGCTGGGGATTTAAATGATGTGAATTGAAGTATAATTAAAAGCAGAGAGGCTGAATTATGCTGATACTTTGTAATAATGATGTAAGGAGAGAGATAGCACTATGTCAATTAGTTAAATGAATTTAATTGTTTGAGACCTGTTCCTAGGAGTGGAGCTATCTAGTTAGGAAACCAGAATCTTTAACATCTTTATTAGCCAATCTTGAATTTTGTAATTGAAAAAGATGAAACCCCTGACTTGCTACCATTCTGACTATTAACAGTGTGTTCCTTCTTCCCCTCTGGCATATTGTTTATGCATTTTTCTTATGGATCTTATCATGTATTATAATTATCTTTTATAAGAATGTGGCATACATTGCATAATACTTGAGAGCATGAGTCATTTTATTTTTTTATAATATTTTATTTATTTATTTGAGAGAGTGAGCAGAAGAGGGGAAGGGGCAGAGGAAGAAGAAGAAGCATACTCCCCACTGAGCAGAGAGCCTGACATAGGGCTCTAATCCCGGACCACGAGATCATGACTTGAGCCAAAGGCAGACACTTAACCCACTGAACCACTCAGGTGCCTCAAGGGCATACATAATTTTATTCATCTCAGTGTCTGTGGCAGCCAGTACAGTTCTGGTACTTAGTAGGATGCAATCCATCTGTGCTCTGAGAATGGCTGCAGTTGAAAAGAAAAGAAAAAAATACATGGAAGTAACGAGCAGGAACATATCCCTGTCTGAAGAAAGGATAACAACTATTTTTTACATTGTAATGTTAAATGTTTATTGTAAATATTATGTTTATTTAAGCTCACATGAACGGATAATAATTACTGGACTAATGAATCGACATAAGAGCTACATGCATAATATGATCAGTAAGATGTATGGTTTCACATGCTTGCATAGATCATAGATGTGATGTTATTGTTTTATTCTTCAATTTATGTATTTTATATTCCTTCTTGTTTTTTTAGGTAGATCTGCAGATTTTTTGTGTGTGTTAGTTATATTAAAATCTAAACTAAATTTATGCATATGCCATCAGAACTTGGAAGTTCACCTAATTTATACACACACATATTTGAAACCATATTTTAGTATATGAAATTCAAATTTCTGTATCTTCATCGTTCTTTTTTAGTATAATTATGCACTACTTTTATTTTTCCTCTTTATATATTTTTTCACCTGAAATTCAATTTTCTTTGGTTTGTAAATATTGTTTACCAAAGATTAATATGTGAATATTTCATGGAACACAGTTTTTCATTTTTTTATTATTATTTTGAATGTGGAATTATTGTAGGTGCTTACTATTAGCATCTAGATAAAATTTTATTTTGCTCATTTTGTTCTTTTTATTTGCCATGGTTTTATATTTTTTCTTTTAAAAATAAGCCCAGTGTTGATTGATTGTGCCTTTTAATCAGTCTTTTGCTGATTTTAAAATTATTATATAGTAAATTGTATCATACAACATAATGCAAACAAGCTATGGAAATTTCAAAGAAAGACTAAATTAACCCATCTGTATCCAGGAAATAGAATGGGTACCAGCTTTTTAAAAGCCAAGAAGATGTGCATTTCGTATTTATATCACCTTCCATTCTCCAAAAGCTAATACTATCATGTTATTTTTTATTTAAAAAAATTATTTAATGTATGATTACATATATACCCATGTCTTAAAAACATATTTAGTTTTATTTGTGTTTGAACATTATATAATGGCCAAATGTCATATGATATTTTCTATGGTTTGCTCACTTTTTATTTTCCGGCACTTTAAAAAATATTTTTTCACATATATTTATAAGGTTTTTGTATATTTTTCATCATGATGACTTCCCCCCAGATTTATTGAGACATGACTGACAAATAAATATTATACATATATTTAAGGTAAACAACTAGACGTTTATATATAATATAAAATCTTCCTCTGTTTATTTTTTTTAAGATTTTATTTATTTATTCATGAGAGACACAGAGACAGAGAGGCACAGACACAGGAAGAGGGAGAAAGCAGACTCCACGCAGGGAGCCCGACATGGGACTCAATCCCGGGTCTCCAGGATCAGGTCCTGGGCCAAAGGCGGCACTAAACTTGCCGAGTCCCCCGCCCCCGGCTGCCCTCTTCCTTTGCTTAGATCAGAGTCATAAGAATAGTTGTTGCACCAAAGTAGTCTAAATATATAAATAAAAAAACCAAAATTTTTACGTTAAAATCTCTGTATAATATAAAATTTAAAATGTGAAATAACCGATTAAAAATGAGACACAAACATCATTTTAAATTATATACAGTTTTACTACTTCTTCCAATATCCCACCCCCCCAAAAAAATCCCAAATTAGAAATGGGTAATTTGAAGTATAACACAAACCTTGAAAAGCATTTAGATCTAATGATAAAAGAAAATTTATATTATATTTTATGATTTTTATGTGTGGACTTGCATTTTTATTTTTTTTTTTGAGATTTTATGTATTCATTCATGAGAGAGAGAGAGAGAGAGAGAGAGAGAGAGAGAGAGAGAGAAAGGCAGAGACACAGGCAGAGGGAGAAGCAGACTCCATGCAGGGAGCCCCATGTGGGAATCCATCCCAGGTCTCCAGGGTCAGGTGCTGGGCTGAAGGCAGCCCCAAACCGCTGAGCCCCCCGGGCAGCCCTGGACTTGCATTTTAAACGATGCACTAACCCGTTCTCTAAAGAAATAATTGCTTGTCCTTATTAGTAGTTTAGAGAGTCAGTTTTTACTCATCATTGGGAAAGCATTCGATTTTAAAATTACTGTTCTAATTTTTTTTATTCAAGCAAGTTCAGGTTAAAGAATTATTGGATAAGTATAATGTTTGACATAAGAAGTTTCTGAATAATCCTGGACTTAAAAACAATCTTTCAGTATATAGACAGGATAAATTATTCAGAAGTGCCCTTGAGATTGATCTATTATTCTTCCTCCTTGGTGATTACTTGCTAGCCCAAATCAGTATGTGTGATGACTATGCAGACAGCTGGCCAGTAAAAGAGATGATGGGCTCCAGCTGTGCCAAGCATCAAGGGAATTAAAAGACAGTAAATGGAAATTCACTTATTCCCATGTCAAAATATTTTAAAACCAATGGTAGTATGATCTGTTCTTCTGTGCATCAGTGACACTGGTGAATATATAAACTGGACATCCATCAAGCAATTAGATCTATGCAGTGTACAATGTGTGCACAGGCAAAAAGCAGGTACTCATAAAACTTACCAAAACATAAATCTAATCAGCCTACTCATATATGAACCATATTAATATTGCCTTGTTCTACTCAGATTTCTGTAACAAAATGGCATGAAGTGGGTAGCCTATATAAAACAGAAACCTATTTCTTACAGTTCTGAGCCTGAGAAAACCAAGATCAAAATGCAGCAGATTCAAAGTGTGATTATGGTCCACTTTCTGTGTTACTGGGAGGTGGAGGAGACGAGAGATCTTTCCGTGGCCTCCCCTAAGGGTGCTAATCCCATTTGTGAGCTCAATGCTATGACCAATCACCCCCTAAGGGTCTCACCTCCCAATATTATTACACCAGGAATTAAGTTTCAACATATGACTTTGGGAGTGGACATAAGCTTTCAGTGTATAGGAATGCTCAAATAGAAAATGGGCAGAAAAAATAAAGTTAGAAACCTTTAAGGAACTGATACCATCAAGAACAAATCTCATGGTTTTATTTTTAAAGATTGTATTTATTTGTTCATGAGAGACACACACAGAGAGAGAGAGAGAGAGAGAGAGAGGCAGAGACACAGGCAGAGGGAGAAGCAGGCTCCACGCAGGGAGCCTGACGTGGGACTCGATCCCAGGTCTCCAGGATCACACCCTGAGCCCAAGGCAGACGCTCAACCGCTGAGCCACCCAGGCTGCCCCAAATCTCATGTTATATTGGATAAAGAGACTAATATAATTCCTACTCACACAAAAATAAAGGACTTATCATTCATATTCTCTCCCATAGAGTTATCGGGGAGAGTCTTTATTGTCAGTCTTTTCTATTACATTAAAAACATGATATGATTATTACTAATCTTTATTATTAGAGACATTTCAATGATTCCCAGATCCTGAAAGTATGAAAGCTAAGCCCCTTATAAGAACACAAGGCCCTGCATGCCTTAGTTTCTGCCCTATTTCTTATCAAGGCACATGTGGTAGGTTGTCCATAATAATAATTGTCCCTCATGATTCATGCATCCATATATTTATGTCCAAGAATAGTTCTCTTCTGTATAGATTCTGACCTTTTAACATTAGTAAGTGTGACACCAACAGAAGCTAGGAAAGTTCTGTGTACCAGAACTTGTGTGCTCTTCCTCCTAGGGATGTTTTTATTACATGGGCCAGATCCTAGGCTAGCATCCTGGAGAATTAGGGAGAAATAGCCCCTACTGTACCCTCCACTTCAGACCACATGGAAACACAAGGGAGCTTCCTCTGTCACCTCCTGGAGCAGAGGTAAACTAACCCAGCTGAACCCATTGCGAATTGAATCAGAACTTTGAGGCTCCCCCACCCCCAAGGTTATTTTAACCACCGAATTTGGGGACAACTCATCATGCAACATTTGATGAAGGTGATCAAACATAAAAATTGTGAAGCTCATTTTGGAAGCTATTTCTATTGCCTCAAATAGATTTTATTTTTCTGACTACCTCTTACTCATCTTTCAATGCTCAGCTTAGGCATTATTGCTTCCAGAAAGATTTTCACAAATTTTCAGTTTAGGTTTAATTCTTCTTTTCTATCATCGCATAGAATACTCAGTATATAATTAACAGTTTTTACATTATATTAAATATATTAATAAGTGATGAGTGCCAGAATTATTTGCTGTAAGCGGCAATATTAAACTTGTGAAGGTCTAATGTTTTAGGAACATTGGAAGAAATTATGCGGAGAACCAAAAAGTTGGAATTCTAACACTCTTATTATATTCATATTAAAGATCTGATCTGAATCAATGATCAGATATTTGCATAATTTTTCACGTGTTTTGTTGTCGTTAATGTTGCAAAAACCCCTGTGTTCTAGGATTTCTGCTTCACGCTCTATGTTGTCATTTGATGGTCCTATTAGGAACCAGTTTTCCTGGTATTTAACATTCAGTTAATATGAAATCAACTATATATAAGGGCAAATTTAATTACTATAGATTCCGAAATGTTTGAAGAGTTGGATAATTCCAGAATTCAAACAATTTAAATGATGACTTCCCAAGCAATTTTGGTTTGTTAGGTAAATTTTGATTATTAAAAAAATACATCAGAAAAAAAGTGGAGAAAGTGAAGCGAAGGAAAGGGAAGAAAACCCACTGGTTCTGGAAGATGATTTTCCATCAACCACACCTCTTATTATAAAAGATTTTGAGACAAATATTTTTTTTTGTCTCTGTGTCATATGCTGGTATCATTAAAATAACCCAGTGTTCTAAGTTTCCAAATGAGAATTGCTATTTGTTTCTTTATTCTTTGAGACTCTCCTTGTAGCAGGAATGGGAATTATCCATTTCAGTTTTTCTCTTTTCCATTTGGCAATATATTGCTAAGAAAAGAGAGTTTCATAATTCTCATAAGCTTTGTGCCTAGACATTCAGTGTTGACCGCTAATCCACACGACCTGAGTGCAGACAACACTTATGTTCTGTGTTGTTTCTGACAGAGG
The DNA here is from genome assembly GCF_048418805.1 of Vulpes vulpes. NCBI lineage: Eukaryota > Metazoa > Chordata > Mammalia > Carnivora > Canidae > Vulpes > Vulpes vulpes. Next base: position 100,539,105 of record NC_132784.1, on the reverse strand, counting down.
TTTCAAAAGCAGCTTTTCAGGTGTTTTGTTTTTCCTTCTGTATATTTACTTTAGCAAAGAAAAGGAAAATGATGTACAAACACATCATTGCAGTCTGTTAAAAGAACAACATTTTTTCTGTCAAATAAAGGATTTCATAGATTCTTAAAGCTTCAAGACAGATATATTTCTGTTATCTCCTATCAGCCTACTAAAGCTCTTGAGCTAATGTCTTTACCCTAAGATGGTATGCTCCTCAATGTCTCTAACTAATCTGTTCTTGTAATAGAAATACATTAAATAGAATTACATGTTACTTATCCTCAAGCACCTCAAGTAGGAATTTGACAGAAAATATGAATGAGGCCACCCTGTAGCCAAGCTTTTATGTAGTCTCCCATTGCTGAATTACAGTGACAGGATAAGTTTTCCATAGTAAGACATTTGTTCTGGAAACAAAATGCTTATTTTAGAATAGCTTAATAAAAATAAATTTATGCATATTTATCTTTGTGTATATATGTGTGTCTATGATGTTTAATTTTGATGCAAAATTGTTGTTCATTTTTAAATAATCATACTGGTTTAAAAATTCAATTTTCATTGTTAATTTGTGAGGCAGTAATAAAATTTAAAGTCTATTTTTTTTTTCAAAGTAATCTGCAGAGTTTCATTGCTGATTACTGTGAAATTGCAGCCTCGAGTTTTGTTTTGGAAGTTTGGTCTTGGAGAAATCCCATCAACAAAGTAGTGGATTAATTTACCTAAATAAGCCATTGTGTGTGAAATAGTAAGTAGGGTTGTAGGAGGAAGTAAGTTTCCCTCTTATTATAGGAATTAGGTAATTTGAAAAGATTGGGCAACATCTTTTCTCTAAAGTATTTTAGATATCTTAGGGGGATTCATAGGAAATTTGCATAAATATACTGAAAGATATAAAAGGTAGAATATTAAGAATTCCTGCTGCCTCTTAGACACTATATGGGAGCAGTAGAGGGAGGATGGAAGAGAGAAGTGGAGTCATGGCAGATTGTATAAAATGGCAATGGCGAGCACAAAGCTTCAGAATGTCTTCACCTCTATATTATGTCCAACAAGTAGGTATTAGAAATTTAGGTTGAAATATTTAAAACACTTGACTCCACTGTGAGACAGTATTAAAGAATAGGTAGGGAGGGGTAAACAGAATGTCCACTCAACAGAGTCATACTCACTTCCATTTCTATTCCTGTAGAAAATGCTCCTGAGTGGGGCCAAGTTTAAAAATCAGTATTTACAAATAGGGTTTAATGAGTCCTAGCCAATGCCACTATCAAAGTGGTTCAACTCCTCATCTGGAGAGCAATTTTTGCCACTTTTCCACTACAGAGAAAATAACATAAGACTTCAGAAGGAGCTTAATCTAGCTTTGAGTATTATTGGACTCTTGTGTTTGCAAACACATGGAGGCAATGGCTATTCTGCATGTGGAAATAAATTATGATCCTTATTGTAGTCAGATTGGACTGCTATATCATAGTACTATAGACTGGGTGACACACAACACACGCTAATTTCTCATGGTTCTAGTGCCTAGGAAGTTTCCTCTGACACTTTATAAATGACTGGGCCACTTTCCCTGCTTCTTCACATGTTTAATACTTTTATTGTGTAGAGGAAATTAGGGATGGTACATTGCTACAAGTCTGAATTTTGTTCCTTTGTTGGGTGCATCCAGAGTAACCCTTCCATTATACCAATGTTTCTCAGCCTCACCACTAATGACAATTTGGTCTGGAAGATTGTTTTATTTTTTTTAAAGATTTTATTTATTTATTTTAGACATGGAGAGAAAGAGAGCAAGAGTGGAGAGGAAGATCAGAGGGAGGAGAGAAGCAGACTCCTTGCTGAACAGGGAGCCCAAGTGGGGCTCAATCCCAGGACCCCAAGCTCATGACCTGAACTGAAGGCAGATGCTTATTCAACTGAGCCACCCGGGTTCCCCTAAGACTCTGTTTTAGAGACTGTCATGTTTATTATAGAATGCTCAGCAGCATTTCAGGCCTCTAGCTACTACATGCCAGTAATACTCTCCAAAGTTGTAACAGCCCAAAAATGTGTCCTAAAATTTCCAAATATCTTGTTGGGGACATAATTACCTCCGTTAGAGGACCACTGCTCAATGGCAAAGAGTAAGTTTATATCTAAGTCATAGTCTTTCTTGGGTCTCCCTTGAATTTGTTGTGTGTTCTGTGAAATCATTCCACTCTGATTGGTCAAAATCACTCAGCTGTATTCATCCTCCTGAATCTCCACTCAGCTCACAGGCTGCCAGTAGCTGTTTTGGGTTGGGACTCCTAGGCCTGTGCATATGCAGCTTAATATTCAACTAAAACTCAAGGAGATCCCAATGCAGATTCCTTGAGTTCTTTCTTTGTGCAGCTTCCTTCCTTAAGTACCCTGTCCTGCAAATTTTAGCTACCTCTTTAGCTCTGAACTCATATCTTTCCTCTACTGAGCAATATTGCTTCTCTGTAATTGGTTTGTATTTACCTGCTCTGTTGTTTGGAAAATGACCCAGGCAGAAATCTGGGGTGAATGTGGAGCTTATCTCAAATATTTCCTTTCTTTAAGGAATCACAGTTCTGTGCTGAATGCTGTTCAGTGTTTGAACTCACTGCTGTAGTCTACAATTTTATAGTTGCTTATAACAGAAGGGTATGGCTAATACATATTATTTTATCATGTTGGGAAATAGAGCTATATATAACTTTTAAATAATACATTTCTTTTTCAAAGAAACCTGGAAAACTTTATATAATTGCATTCTTGACTCTTATTTATGCTATTATCCATCTTATCCTGCTAAATGTGTACCAAGAAAAACAGAATAGCCCCGCTCACAGCTAAAATATCATCTAAATATGTTTTTAAGATTAGTGCTTATTGGGCTTAACTAAACAATTAGTTCTTTAAAAACACCAAAGCAGTATTTATAACACATGAATTACTCTATAATTTACAGACTTCATTCACATCTATTACTTTGTTAGATTTTAATAATCACGTCAGCTATGAAGCACAGCCACTAAATAAAATATAGGAATGTGATCATCATCACATTATCATAGTCACCATAATTCATATTGTAAAGGAGGAAATCAAAACATAAATGGCATATTATTGGTTAAGTGGTAGAGTCAGGGTTTATACCTATTTCCTCTATTTGAATACATACTGTCCTTTTCCGTATTAACCATATATTGTAGTCATAATCTCTCTGAAGCCTAGGTGCTGCATTTCTCATAATTTATATCAGAGCAGAAGTGCTTAAGAAATATTTTGATTGATTCACACATTAAAGTTGTTTCACAATATTAAAGAAATTAAATAATCATTACATATTACTTCCACATCTCATTCAAATATGGCTATCTTCCCCTTAACCAACAATTTCATTTTCAATCTTAGAATGGTATAAATATTACAAAAAGAAAAAAATAAAAATATAGAAAGTGAAATACTGAAGGGATTTCTGGAGTTGTTTCTGTATAAAAGATTTTATTTGTTTATTCATGAGAGACACAGAGAGAGAAGCAGAGGAAAAAGCAGGCTCCCTGTGGGGAGCCGGATGTGGGACTGGATCCCAGGACCCCGGGATCATGCCCCAAGCCAAAGGCAGATGCTCAATTGCTGAGCTACCCAGATGCCCCTTTGTGTATTTTTCTACTCAAGGGTTAAATGAAATGAGAGCCCAGCAGAATACCTTAGAATGGAGTTACAATGGGTAAAAGAAGGAGGAATGCACAATTCATGATCGCTTACTCTTGGGCAGACAGTGTACTAAATGCCTTATATATATTAATTCACTTAAGCATAGGTCATAGAAAGCACTTTTACAAGGGACGAACAAGCTTTTGGCTGCTCTGTTTAATACATCTTTGCATTTATTTAATCGAAATTATCATATTGTGTAAATAAATGAGGGTTATCATGAAAATTAAATGTTATGTTGTAACTAATTCATTTTGAAATAATTTAACAGTCATTGGATTTTACACTAATTGCTTTATGAGATTAATGAATTTACATAGTTATTTGAGTCTCATTACTTGGCAGAGTTTAGAAAAAAAGAAGCTAATAAACCAGTCCAAGAACTTCATTTGGCATGAAGCAAGTAGAAAATAAACTGCTTTAAAGAAGTGGTAGCTTTACTTTGTATAGAAGGATAACTGATCATAAAATCTCTTTCTCCCATTTCAGTACTCTGAGGAAAGTCAAACTGGAATTAGATAAAGTCACGTGTTTACTTGTGTAAATATAAATAATCAATATTAACTGAGCAGCATATTCTATATCTGGGACAGCAAGTTCCAGGCAGAGAAAACAAGTACATGTGACTTATGCAATTGCTTCAAGTACAACTGTTGAAGGCTGGAGTCAGTGGCAGGAGAGAGTAGTGAACTTCAGATATAAGTTGAAGGTAGTACGATTTCGCTGATGAGTGAGTTATGTCAGGCATATGGCCCACTAAGTTTAATAAAGATCTTTTTACAAGAATCAAGCAGAGTGTAGTTAAACCACTTAGGGAATATGCCAACACATGATCTGGTCACGACAGGGAGAACTCTGTACCCTTAAACCTGAAGAGGGAAGGAGAGGGGATACACAGTAAGCAAAGCCCAAGGAGATATGAAGAGCAGACCACTGTGGCTTATATACATATACATATAATGATCATATAAAGATCAGAAAATAATAATAACTTATTCCGGGTTATACAAAACCATCAGACATATTCTTTTGTAGGTAAAATATATACTTAACGTGTGTTATGTATGCAATTATATGCATAGTCTTTAGTGATGCCTCTTTTTTTAGCTTATGCATATATGTGATTTTTTCACATAAATCTAGCACAACTTTTGCACTGTAACTATGAATATCACTGTTATTATTCCCTGTTTATATGTGAGTTTACTAATAAATATGTACATTAGAATTGTGAAATATTATTTGAACTGTATATTTTAAAATGTTCTATTTTGCTGTGTTTTTAGTATATAGGCATCATAGACATGATCATTGATATTAAGAGGAAATAATTTTCCTATCTACTGACAAGTCATGCACCCTACAACTACATTTTGAAAGTCATCAGTTCCTGTCTCCTACACAAATCTCATACATATACACTTATACATATGTGTATACATACATATGTGTATGTGGCATATATGTGTATGTGTGTATACACGTGTCATATACATAAATATTCATATGTATGATATATATATATATTCAGCTGTCATTCTATTGGGGGAAAATTAAAAATGAAATTTCCTGCCAATCCAGAGAAACCTCTCCACAAATCTAAAAAAAAGAGAAACCATTTTCATTACTAAATAAGCCTTAAGCCAGACTGTTATGTGCATCACCGGCAATTTGCTAATGTGATTGCAAAGACAGAATGAAATCTCACTCTGTTATATAGCCAGGCAGATACAATCCATTACATGCACATTCTCAAGATAAATGATAACTTGTCCTCATATAAGAGGACCTGACAGCAGCATTTACCATACATAGTTCATCTGAATTTTACCCAGTAATTGGAATGGCCATCTGTGTTAGTTAATTGTCTTTATCCAAAGGAAAAATAAAACTTCTCCTGTCATTATGACAAGTAGATAGTTACAATGTGGGGATACTATCTTCCTTAATGTTGATATTTCAAAAAGGTGGTTCTTGAGTTGTAAAACAAGTGAGAGATTCATCTACTTTTAAATGGTATTACTTATATATCAAACTAACAGAAGAAGAATTTACAATTACAAGTTTTCTCAAGGAAATTCTCCAAGAAAAGGAAGAGTGGAAATGGTCTCTGCCTTTTGGCACGTTGGAAAATTCAATCTTAAAAAAAAATAAACTTTATAATATTACCATTAATATAATGAATTAACTTTTCTTAAAATAACTTGCAAGTCCAGAATGAGTTAAAAGTTAGACTCCACAATACACTGAGTCCTGAGTAGATGTTATAACAGTCCCTACCAATATTTCCCGCTATTTTTCTTCCGGGTACATAGGAGATTGCATCTCTTTTCTCTCTTTAAATCAGGCATAGTTGTGTCACTTGTCTTAGCCAACAAACTACAAGCAGAAGCCTGTATGGGTCAGTTGGTGATTTACAGCCTTTCCCTGCTTCACAACAGCTGAGGTCCAGATGGTGGTAGCTTCTCTCAGATTTCATCTCCACTTAAGGATTGCAAGGATCACAGCCTCCAGCTGACACAGGATGGACATGGAGTATGAGAAAAAAATGAATCCTTGTTGTTCTTAGCCATGTAGATATTGAGATAATTTGTTAGTATCGTCTGCCTCACTCTGACTGATACAGGATCATTTATTTGCAAAGGAAATTATCAGAACACTGCAGAGCTTGCCATCACAAGGTGATGATGAAGCAAAATTGAGTTTTATTTTGTACAGGATGCGTTTGTTTGTATATGTGTGTGTGTGTGTGTGTGTGTGTGTGTGTAACTTTTACCTATATTCTTTTTAAAACTGTTATAATTCTGGATTTAATATCCTTGCAAATGGACGTTCAGCCAAACCTAAAGCACTGTTTGAATGGACCCCATCAAGCTTTGAAAAAAAAACAACATAGCTATCATATATGTTTACACACTCTGATCTCTGATTGCATCATTGCATCAACTTCCATGTATATCCATCTATGTATCTACCTATGCATCTATCCACCGAGGCGGGGGGGATATAACTGTGACAAGGTTATGAGAAAGAAACCATGAACTAAGAGAGCTGAGCCTGTTGGAATGGATTTGTTTTTAAGTACAAGAAACCAACCAGCTGGATCAGGTCCTCAGAAAGGCACTCACTTCACCAATGTTATGAAAAAAAAAAAGTGACATTGAATATTCCAGTGTTGTTGAAAAGCTGAGTGCATGATGTCATTTGTCGATCATATATTGACAATAGGATTCTTTTGTAAGATTCCATTTTCTCCTGATAGGAATCTGAAATAAAAGGATAGGTGGTTTTATTCACCATAGTAGTCTACAACGTCAGGTGTTGCTATAGTTTATATAACCTCTATATTAACCTATATAACCAATGTAACCAAGAATAGGTGAGCAGAATGGCAGCGGTGGCTTAGAAAAATCACATCTGGGACACCTGGGTGGCTCAGTGGTTGAGTGTCTGCCTTTGGCTCAGGTCATGATCCTGGGGTCCTGGGATCAAGTAGGATCCCCACAGGAAGTCTGCTTCTCCCTCTGCCTATGTCTCTGCCTCTCTCCATGTCTCTCATGAATAAGTAAATAAAATCTAAAAAAAAAAAAAGAAAGAAAAGAAAAATCACGTCCTTTGCTCAGCTGTCACGTTTTAGTCAGCATTTGATGTTTTAGCCATTTTAGTAGGTAGTCGTATCTCATTGTTTCTTAAATTCTATTTCTTTGATAACATGTGGAGCATCTTTTCATATACTTATTTGCCATCTGTACACCTTCTTCAGTGAGGTGTCTATTAAGGTCCTTGGCCCACTTATCACTGAGGCTCTTTTCTTATTGTTGAATTTTATGGGTTTTTCATATACATTGGGAAAAAACCCTTTAACAGATGAGTCTTTTGAAAATATTTTTTCCCAGTCTGTGATTTGTCTTCTAATTCTTTTGGCCTTATCTTTCACAGAGCAGAAGTTTTAAATATTATGACCCAGCAATTTTAACTCTGGGTATATACCTGCAAAAATAAAAATCAGAGTTTAGATGATGTATTTGTACACATGTTTCATAGAAACATTTAAGAACTTAATAGAAACTTCAAAATTTTATTTTTAATTAAAAATATCATTTTCCATAAGGATGTATTGAGTTCTTTTACCATTTATCACTGCATATTCTGGTTCTTTCACCCAGGCAGGAAGCTTTGGCTTTGTGCAGTCACAGGCTCTAAATTATCAGTTTATCCCATAAGAATTTATATAAGAGGATAATGTCAATGCGTGCTAGAAAGTGTATCCAGCACTTAGATTGAAGTGATAAGTAATATACTGCAAGAATGAATCTGCAATCCTGGCAATACAGAAGATTGTGCAAAGCTTTGCTAGATCACCAATCTTGAAATATGTTTAGCTAAGATGTGTGTAGTGCAGCTGACAGTAGCTTTATTAAGTTGTGTCCATAGGAAAAAAAAAGAAAGTAATGGCACTTGTGTTATCTTGTGGTTTCATTTTTCTGGAAATAGTGCCTCATCTGTGTCAGCATGCAGGTGAATAGTCTGTAAGATCACTAAGTGAAACCATACCTACTACTCCAATAAAATCCTGCCTCATCCTTCTTACCACGAAAATAAAATACTATTGAATGTGGCCCCATCATGTTGTCCTTTCTTCTGGCTTTGCAGAATTACATTTTGTATAGGGAAAATGAAGAGTCTGCAAAATCCTTTCCTGTTCCTCTAATTTTTTTGTGATTTAAATATTTAAATACTCAACTGTAAACTGGGATAATCCATTAGAATAATTGCTTTACATAAAGAAATATGAAGCCAGTTAGCAATTTGTCCTTGATTCTTTCATCCCTTTTTCCCCCTTCTTTGGATAGTTCCTTATTTTCCTTCTTTGAATATTTTTTTATTCTGATTATTGGCTATTTAAGACGTTCATGTTTTCTTCTTTAATTTTAGGGTATAAATAGACACTATAATTACTCTTTTCCATGTTTGAGATATGAAGCCGACTGCATTTAAATATACACTTTTCTAACCATGCCTGGGAATTGGGCAAATGCATATGCTCTGTAAGCTATATCCTTTGGTACCATGATTTTGGAGTACATATCTATTAAAGAATTATCCATTACTAATGGGCTGGAGCTATATACTATGACTCTAAGCATCTACATGTAGATAACATATTAAGTACAAATGTTTCTTAATAGAAAGCAAAAATTTTATTCTCCTCCTTGATCATCATCTCCTAGAAAACCTCCCCACTGCTTATTAAGAGATGTGGGGTTTTAAAGTGATGGGAGAGACATTAACTAGAAGGCATCTACAAAACAATTTTATTTTATTTTTTATTTTTTATTTTTTACAAAACAATTTTAATGTAAAACAGAGGCAGAAAGGAGACATTGAAGTGTTGTCAAGATTTATTATAAGCATGCCTTAAAATGTTGCATGATGCCAGAAAACTTGGGGATGTGGAGAACTATTTGTTTTATTTGTTTTTGTAAGGTCTTACAGTGCAAACTGCCATCTGTTCTAGTTCATTAACCTTAGAATCCCTGGAAGTTATAGCCAACATGGGAGTCAAGGGGTGGGGAAGAGGTCAAGATGTCCTAGAAATAGTAACTCTGTTTACCTCCAAGACCAGTTCGGTTGTTCTCCTAACCCCAGCCCTGGCTGTGTCATTACAGACAAAGAAAATTCCTATAAGTTGATTTCTAAGGAACAGCAGTTCTGCTCCTCATCTTTTTTTCCTCCATAGGTATAACACTTAATATCATCTGTATCAAAGAATATGTGCTTTCTGAATCTTCTACAGTAGCAGATAAGCTGTTTCCTTTCATTAACTTTTAATTGCTGTCCTTTTGACACATGGGTGAAAATTTGCCTCAAGTTACAGTGTTTTGAGTCACTTCAAAATTACTCAAAGATCTTTCTGAACAAGTACTGATGTTGCCAAACTGCCTATGCTCAAGGTCACTGGATTTCCATTAGAAAGGCTCCAGTGGTCACTAAAAATTGCCTTGTGACAGGAACCATATGTGTTGGCTGTCTAGAAGCAAAGACGGAAAGTGCTTGGCTATTTCTGTAATCCTCTGGCTCTTGATGATACTCAAAACCTCACATCCTCATAACCTTGGACTTCAGGCCCAGGGGAGACTGAGTGCCTGGCATTTGACATGATGAATTATATGTTTCAAGGTTACAAATTGTTCAATAAGTTCCTTCAAGGAGTTACATTTTTGAAAAAGTTTGTATTCACATGTAGATTAATATGTCTACCTTGAAATGTTTATAAACATATTTTAATTAGGAAAATAAGTTAAATGTATATGTTATCAAGAAAGCCACAAAATCAAAAGAAGTAAACAAAAGTAGTATGAAAAAATCTGAAATATTTAGTTTATTAAGTAAGCATAGATTTAAGGCTATAATATTTATGGTATTCATAAAGGATTTAGTTTACATTCCAGAGGAAAAATAATTTGCTATTCCATTATTTATTGAAATTTCCCTACTTCTATGTGTATGTGCTTGCATGTGTGTACATCTGTTTATGTAGAATTTGTAATAGAAAATGAACAATTGTTACTGCGCTTTGATTTTGGTTCTTTGAATCATGAACACACAGGTTAATCTTTACAGAAAAGGTGGGCTAAACAATGTAACATCATTTGTTTAAAACTAATGATGAAAGAAAAACAAGCAATCAAAAAAATAAATCTCTCTGAAATACAGAGAAACTGGTGGTTGCCAGAGGGGAGGTGGGTCAGGAGATGGGTGAAACACAGGAAAGGGATTGCAAGTGGATTTATTGTGATGAGTACTGAGCAATGTATAGAATTGTGGAATCTTTATATTGTACATCTGAAACTAATGTAATGTATATTAACTATACTTCAATAAAAAAGTATTCATTAAACATTTGTTTTTCTCCTCTGAATAACACCTGTGTTAGATGCTTTCATATCTACATTGCCTTTATATTCCTAAAAAACACTTGAATCTTGAATTATTAATCTTCATGATAGACATTTAAAAACTGAGGTTTAGAAACTGAAGTAATTTGCCCAAGGCCGTACAAGTAGTGGCAATGTTTTCCAATTCCAACCTTCACAACCATCTCATTCACATCATTCCATGGAATAGATTGGTATATATTTTTTAATCTATGGATATAATTAAAGGCTAAAAATCTCTTGACTACTAAGTCAAGGACAAGAAAATGCTTATATAAAAATCAATGGATAGGTCTGAGAGGTAGAATTAATCCAATATTTCTTTTTGTTAATTAAAGTAAAATATAGGACAATGAAACTGAAGACTCAATAGCACTAATTCTTACTTAGCTTTAATATTTGGGAGCTGATGGGACACTTGTGACTTTTTTGCTGAGGTAATTGTATCTGATGGTGCATTTGTTCTCACTGATTGACATGTTTTATCCTTGACAGGTGAACGACTTAAGGACAAAGTCCAATCATTGATTAGCTGTCATCTCATCTCCTGTCCCTTGAAAGACTAAATCATGTTTGCATTTCAAATGAGATAATGTTAGCCAAAGGAATCACATAATAAAAGAGCTTTTAACAAATATACTACATGAAAAAAAATTAATAATTAAGTACATTGATCCATTAATAATGAGGAGAAATTTTTTAATAAAATTACTTGCAAATAAGCAATTTCAAAAAATGAATAATAACCATATGTAGGCTCACAGAAACTCAAGGATGTTTGAGTAGATATTGTAGTTATGTTATCAAATTATAGCACAAATGACTGAGGAAGGAAAAAAAAGACTTTTCTATAGGTTTAATATTTGAGTAAGAGATCAAGTCTGTATTTACAAGTGTAAAAAATATTTTGCATCTTATAAGATTAGAAAAGGTATATAAGCTGCAATTATATCATAGATAAATGGACATGTATTTTGCATACAGTATTAATAAATAGTTTTTGATTCAAAGTCATTAAGTGTCATTGACAATATATGAAAGTATAGTAGTATGGTTTCATTAACTAATGCATTATAATGAAATAGTTTTAACTTTTAAATGTCTGACTTTTTAAAAATGTTTTTTTCTTGGTTATACTTCAGTTTGTTTTTAAGGTAGACACTTTTATTTTATTATTTTTTAATAAATTTATTTTTTATTGGTGTTCAATTTACCAACATACAGAATAACACCCGGAGCTCATCCCGTCAAGTGCCCCCCTCAGTGCCTGTCACCCATTCAGCCCCACCCCCCCGCCCTCCTCCACTTCCACCACCCCTAGTTCGTTTCCCAGAGTTAGGAGTCTTTATGTTCTGTCCTCCTTTCTGATATTTCCCACACATTTCTTCTCTAAGGTAGGGACTTTTAAAATATTTCCTAAAAGAAAAATAGATAAATGAGTGTTGCTTGCCAGAACTCTTATTAAACTAAGAAAATCCATTAGTTGCAGTTGAGGTCACATTTACTACCATGGCCTGTTTTAATGTGTTCTTTAATAATGAACATCCAATCTTTATTGTTCTTGAATGATACCTTAAGCTGGATTCTCTAAAATATGATGCAGGAATGAGAATTCACATACAAATTATTTATTGAGAAATATTTCCATAAAGAGGCTATTAAAGTAGTATGGTAAGCTGGACAGGGAATAATCTGAACAAGAGTGAAACTTCAGGCATGGTCCCATCTACAACCTGATGTCATGAGAAGAAGAGAATATAGCTCAGGAATCAAAATTATATCTCAAAATTTGGCCTATCTTGAGAGAAAACAGCAGGGTTTTATAACCAATCAGACTTGGGTTTGAGTAGATACAGTGGATTGTAAGCCTTCAGGTAATTTCATTTCTTTGTGCATACAAGCAACACAGTTCCAATAGGCCTGCTGCAGTGTTCACAAAAAAATTGTGCATGTTAGATGCAAAGCATAGTGAAAATGTGGCTACTTTCTGGAACTCAGTCTCTGATATCTGTTAGAAGGCACGTGGAAAGTATGAAACTTTTATTCTGCTATTATGAGACTGCAATATCATTGCAAGTTCAATCAGAGATGCTGAGCAAACAACTAGTCAATGGTTGATAGATATTTGTGTGTGTGTGTGTGTGTGCATGTGTGTGTTTAAAGGTAGTTTTTATGCAATTGTGGGAGATGTTTAATCAGTTTATATACAGCTATTACTTTTGCATTTGGTGCCAGGTCTGAGTCAGGAGGGGGACTCAGACTCAAATAGTGGAGATTGAAAGATTGTTGGAGGGGAAAATAAAAAAGGATCTCATGAGAATGACCTGGGACCCATTTTGGTCACTTGCTGCCTCCAAGTCTCCAACTTCGATAATGTATGACCTACAAGAGAACCTGGCAGCATTTGCCAGAGAGCTAAACATGCATCTGTCCCAGAAGTGGAAGAAGATAATGGGAACTTCTAGCAGGAGCTGGAGTTGCTGTAGGTCTGACTGCTGCTCATGCCTGCACGATAAGCCAGAAAATCAAGGGAGAACAAATGTGACCTGCTATATAGTATGTGACCCTGCACTAAACTTTCTACTGTAAAAAGAATATTTCTGATACTGCAGTGCCACATTTCAAATGTTATGCAAATCATCAGCTTAGCCACTGGCTAACACAAGAATACTATTTGAGAAAATATAGGTCTGTCCACAGTAGTGAAATTGTCACACTGCAAATCCACAACAACAGTTCTAAGGTCTGCCAGTCTGACCTTTAGCAACGCAGTAATTTGGTAATCTCATATATTTAAAATATATTTTGTCAAATTTTGATTAAAGAGAATGAATGGTCTTATGCAATTTAATACCGGATTATTTATTTATTTAAGGAAAACGGATGCCTGTTACCTAGCATGGTAAAAGAAGTGGGAACAGCTGACAGTGAAGGGCAAGTATAGTCTCGGTGTACGATGTAATGAAATTCAAAAGCATCTCCCTTTATTTTTGCACAACTCATTCACATGTTATTCCTGTATTCTTATTTATAAATATTTCTTTTACTTATAAATATTTTTGATGGTTTTATTGTTTGTTAATGTAAATATGTATGTGCTTTTATGACCTTGTCTTGTGGAAATCATATCCATAGGTCTTAAGTCTTGTGAGAACATTTGGAGAAGCAAGATAGAGAATGGGGAGCTTACAGGATTCATAAAGGAAAAAATCATTTAAAAAGCAAAAATATGGGACTTCTGGATGACTCAGTGGTTGAGCGTCTGCCATTGGCTCAGGCTGTGATCCTGGGGTCCCAGGATCGAGTACTGCATTGGGCTCCCCGCAGGGAGCCTACTTCTCCCTCTACCTATGTCTCTGCCTCTCTCTGTGTCTCTCACAAATAAATAAATAAAATCTTTTTAAAAAGCAAAAATACTAGTGCTTTAGATGTCAGCAATATAATAACTCATATTTCCAAAATCAATGAATAAATATCCCTTCAAGATACATAGGGATGACATGTGGCAGTTTTTATCATAAGTCATGTTTCCAGTTCTTGGTCAAAATAACCAGAAAAAACTCTTTAAGAATAAACCAACTGATAATTTGCTTTATTTTATGATATTTGATTTAGCAATATTTCCCTAGTACTTGAACATTTGTGTACCTGTGTGTGTATGTGTGTGTTTGAACATTTGTTCTGCTTTATTAGTGTGCTTCCTGGCTACCACATTGCTTTCAGATGAAAAATGCAAGTGTAAATTATTTATATAATTTATTTTAGCTAATTAAAATTAAAATAATAAATTAAGGAAAATACGTGTAACTTTAGATATTTCATATGTTCTATTATAATAACACAGGTATTATTATTGCTGGTCTTTCATTAAGTAACTTTAAGACTAAAAAATTGGAAATAAAAATGCTCTTGATTTTCTATTGCATTTATACATAAAAAGAAAATTAGAATAATATAATAATTTTGCTGAATATTACATTTTTAAAGGAAAGCAAGATTTTTTCAATCTTAGTTTCCTGGAATCATAAAGATATTCAAAACTGCTTTTGATAGTTATGAAACAGGAAATCTCTAAGCCTCAGGATTTGTTTCTAATTAGTACTTTGATTCTATAAGGTTTTTATATTTCTGCTACTATATAGCAGACATGAATTTCAAGATGTACTAGAAGGAGCTTCTAGGGGACAATTAAGATATTCAGTTTTTAGAATTTTGTAAACATACAAAACTTGCAGTATCTGTCATATAATTACACTATGAGTAAAATTTTTTCAAAATCTGATGCTGTAAGATGCTATCTTAATTGTCTGCTCGTCCTTGTGATTTTCCACATGTAGCTATTTAACAGGGCACACGATATCACTCAGACACCTTGGGTAGCTAAGTTGTACCTGGAAAATCTGTGGCAATAATAATAAATAGTGAATAGAAATGATGTGCTCATATTACCATATGCATAATTACTGAATAGAGATAATGTACTTACATTATCATATAGAGTATAAATTATATATATATAACTGCAAAAAGATATACAATATTCTTAAAGGTTGAAAAGTGTTTCTGGTTTAGAGGAAGCTGTTTCTGAGATGCTTGATATAACATATGACACAATATGGACATTTTCAAAGCCTTCTCCATGTAAATTTAAACAAGCAAGAGGAACTGGCTCTTTGTTATGAGATAATGGAAATAGGGAAGGAAATATATATATATATGTATATATGTATATACATATATATCTATACATTTTGAAATTAAGTAAATGTGAGATGGAGTATTTCCCATAAATTAAAACAAAGTAAAACAAATTAATCATGTTCCTCATGATTTCAAAATCTAATGTATTTTGCTCCAACATTATGTATTTAGCTACTATCAAATAAACCTTTTTATATTTAAAATATCAATGCATCTCAAAATATAACACAGGGTTATCATTATTTGTGACCTGGTCAAAACCTAGTGGCCTGCCCTTGAATTAATCCTTCAAGCTCTCTGTGACTCAGTTTTCTTTATTCTAAAATCAGCAGATTGGATCAGATGATGCCTTACTGTCTATAATCTGACACAATTTACAGAGTGGTCTTATTAAATGAGGAACAAAGGCATTTGGCAATTCTAAAATATGTTGGATTTGGCAAATAATTCAAATTTTATGAGACTCAATTCATAAACTCTGAAATGGGAATAATAATAAAACACATAATGAAATAACAAACACATGTTGAATTTGATTTATTTTCAATGAATTATCTGATTTAGTACTCATAGAAACTTTAAAATGAGAATATGGTTATCACAATTTTGAAAATGAGATTTGAAGAGTATCTAATTTCCCTCTTATTAAATGTACCAGTAATAAATTAACCTTCTTTCTGGCTCAAAGTAATTCTTTAACTAAACCACAATACCTCTTCCTTTCCTAACAGGATCACATCAAGTCAAAGTTCTTTAAAACTGTAATTCACTATTCAAATGTTAAAAATGATAATTTATGCATAGAATAGTTGTATCCACAGCACTAAGTATATTTCTAATTACACAATATTTTCAAATTGTACTTTTCTGATAAAATAATGTCAGGATTCCTGAATCATCACTTATAACCCAATTTATCAAGGTCTGCTGTGTCAACAGGTATTCTTTATATTAAAATAATATACTAAAATTAATAGGACTCATGTTAGTGTCCAAACATCTTTTTACTCATACAGTTCTTTTAACATTATACTTCACAAGTAATTTGTAAGTTATGTTAATTTAGTAGAAACGTGAATCATAAAAGGGCTTGTTTAAGACTTCCAAGTGCTTCAAAAGGAATTATACTTTGGGAATTTTAAACTATGTTTATATGATATGCTTTGTAAATGTCACATACTGTTAGACATGTGACAGTGAATAAAATGATCAAGTAATATAAATGAAAAATATCAGCCTCAAATCAGCAGTAGTAAGTAACCAATCTGGAACACCAGATGGAGAATTAACTGCAATTCAATTATCTATATTAAAATGACTCCTAGGTGCAATTGAAAAAGATACAACATAAAAAAAGAGAAATTGACCATATGTAGCTGGTAAAAAAAAAGATTTGTCAATGCAAAATGAATGACTGTTGTACATAAGGCATTTGTTTTGTCATGGGAGATATTTATGAGTGTGATTCTAGTCACATTGTATTAAAATTGTGAAAAAGACATTGTACTGTTCTGGTAAATTTGTGATTTGTCCTTTCCTAATTAAAATTGTTACACAAGGAGAAAATATTTTTGCAGAAAATAGTTTTGTTTCCTTATATATTCCATTTGAATTTTATAGTGATTGTTACTGAAGTAGAGTTCACAGGAAAAAAATATACACTATATGAATATGATAGAGAATATCTGGAATCACAATAATCAGAAAATTTCGATTGAAGCAGCAATGAGATGTTTTTTATTGCCAATCACATAGATAAGGATAATTGAATTGATAGTGTCCAACTGTAGTGTGGGTGTGGGCAAATTGGGACTGGTATAAAATTAATGGAAGTATGAATTTACAGCATATCTGAGAGCAATTTGGAAGTAATGAACATATTTTAACATGCTCATTTACTTTGGATCAGCAGTTCCAGTTCCGGGAAGCTGTCTGTGAGACGTATGCTTAATTACCCACGGTGATCTATGTACAGAGGTGTTTATTGTAAAAATATTTATAGTGGGTAAGGCTTAGAAAAATACGGGTTATTTCCTGGTATTGGTGAATATTTTACAATATAAGTTAATGGAAGAGGTCCAAGACGGCAACATAGGAAGACCCTGAATTCACCTTCTCCCATTAACAAACCAAATTCATAGCTACATATGGAAGAAATCCCACTGAAAAAGAACTAAAAACTAAACAGCTCTGTCCATAGCAAGGGGTATAAAAGGTTTCACCTAGGCGGTAGGAGAGGCAGAAACGTGATCTCACCAAAAACCCCACCCCAAGCATGGGGGACCAAGAAATCTCAAGGTTCCTGAGCCTCTTCTTAAGGGGACAGTGGTTTGTGACCCACACTGGGCACCCGAATCCTTGGGACTTGCACTGGAGAGAAAAGCACCCCCAACCCCCAATCTCTGGCTTTGGAAACCAATGGGTTTCTTATCCAAGAGACTTTGGGAACTGTGAAACTGAGATACTTCTTTTGAGGAGATCATGTATGGGCGCAGCTATCACAGGACCCAGCACAGAGGCAGCATTTTGGGAAGTGACTTGATTGTATATGAAGGAGATTCATGTGTTAAACTTAAAGAATCTGCTGAAGGGATGGAAGCAGTTGGGCCTTTCTTTGGGGAGGGAGGTGCTGGTGAGTGCCGCTTTTGCACTCTCCCTTTACCTTGCTAGAGCAGACAAGCACATCCAGATGCTGCAAGCTTCCTGCTCCAGGGTTCTTTCCTGTCTCATTAGAGTCAAGAGTGTGCCCTGCCCTAGTGGTCTCCAACAACCTTGGTAAAGCAGGTGGCAGGTACAGTCCACACAAGGGCTACCTCTTGATTGCCTGTTCTGGGGGCCAGAAAGAGTTGTGTTTCTGGGCTCAGAAGACCATAGCAACCAGAAAGGCAGTGAGGAAGGCTACCAAACTCAGGACACTGCACAGATAACGGACTAGAGCACACCTCCCATCTGCCTGTGTAAAACGTCCATCTACCTGTCCTAGAGCTTCATCCAGGCTGACAAACTTCAGGACTGCCACATATCTAGAGGTTTTGGAGCTGCTCTCAGAGAACATAAGCAAGAGACAGCATCTTTGAGACTTCTCTTGGCCTCACCACAGCTTCCTGGAAAGGGGCTTGCTTATGCAATCATCTGAAGCGCTGATTTCTGCAGCTGATGCCAGAGAGTCACCTCCAGATCTTCTTGCCTAGAAATGAGCAGGACCTATGACTGTGATCATACAGGAATATATATATATATATATATATATATATATATCTGTATACTTTTCAAACTGCTGCCCCAAGATCTGATTTCCAATCAGCTCTGAAACTAGATAGTGACTGAGGTCGCTTCCTCTGGAACACTGGCAGGTCTTGGCACACCCTCAATAACAGACACCTGTCCAGAATATATCAGGTGGCTTCAGCAATCACAAGGGTTCAAGAGGCAACCAAAAGCTAGGGCACAAAGCCACTCCTTTAAGACTGGGAGGGGTTGCTGTTTCATTTGATACAAGAAACAAAGCACCAAGGAAAATGAGCAATCTGTTCCAAATGAAAGGACAAAACACTCTAAAAAGCCTACTTCCAGCAAAATTCCTGGAGGCAGAATTCCAGCAAATCCTGCGAGTGTAGCATTACAGCAAGATCTCCACCTTCACTGATCTGAGGCTCTGCGCTCTCCAACAAGGGAAGATGTCAGGTCTAACGTGATGGAGAGTGGAGGGTACCGTTGTCCCCACCCTCAGCCCTAGGGGACCCCTGCTACTTCAACTGCTTGGCAGAGTTTGTAATTGTTCAATGTTAAACTTTTCTTATTCAAATTACTGTGTATTTTTTTATTCCCTCATTGGAGTCAGATTGACGAGAGTTTTATTGGAACCTTAGGAGTTAAGATCTAATTGGAATGGCTTGAAGAGAGACTGGGAGATAAGGAATTGGAAAACTGAGTGTAAATAACTCTTTTGAAGGGGCATATATGGCTCAGTCGGTTAAGTGTAAGGCTTTGGCTCAGGTCATGATCCCAGGGTCCTGGGATCAAGGTCTGCATCAGGCTCCCTGCTCAGTGGGAAGTCTGCTTCTCCCCCTGCTCCTGCCCTTTTTCTTCTCTCTCTTAAATAAATAGATAAAATCTTAAAAAAAAAAAAAACTCTTCTAAGGAAAAGTGTTTTGCCATTAAGGGGAGCAAAGAAATGTGGCCCAAGACATAAAAAAGTAATGATCCAAACCACAATTTTTTTTTGTTTTTGTTTTTTGTTTTTGAGGATAGGTGAAATGACATCACAAACCACAGTGCTACAGTGGTTTGTAAAAAGTAAAGTGTAGCACTTTACTGTAGCACTTGCCCACCGGCTTTTGCATCTTCTTTGGGGACAGCTCGCTCTTGGCAGGTTCAGTTCTCTCTTCCTTGGTGTTAGGTCCCCAGCTGGCCCCACCAGGGCCTACTTGAGCCCCACCGCCGAGCGGTGAAAGCCGCTTTCATCTTCCTAATGTGGCTTTCATCTTCCTAATGTGCAACCTCCTCAGGTTGCCTTGGAGACTTTGCATTTTGACAAAAATATCCAAATTGATATAAAATATCCAAATTAAAATGCAATAAATTGAAATCATTATCTCAGTGTGTTTAAACATCACTGTGAAACATTTTATTGTAAGGATCAAGATTTAAACTTGAAATTTAATATACATTTATTAATATATATGCTATTTATATTCTGACATGAAAAAATGAAGGATGGAAGAAGGTCCATTTTTAGCATAAATGACATATTACTCTATTAATAAAATGACAGCACAAATAAAAAACAGTATATATAAGTTATGTACATTTAACAAATATGTGTGTATTTATTCACATTTATTTATATATAGCTTAGACAAACAGAGCATTTAAATTTAAGTTTGTACAGAAAGATTTTTATCATAATGGTAACAGGATCTTTATAAATTTTATATCAATAGCAAGTTTTACAATATTACTTCCAGTTTCATAAACAGAAGTGAGAGTTCTGATCAGAGTGACCCTGTCCACCAAATGGGGAAACATATACTAAATATTTTCAAAACTAAATAAATGGTATTTGCTAAGAAAGGCATGGCCTTCACTATGTCAATAACAGCAAGATATCAGTAAGCAATTCAGCTAGTTTCCTGAGACATGGAAATCATTCTCCTAAAAGCCCTTGGCAATTTCGTGGCTAATTTTAGAGAGCAATATTTTATTTTACTTTAGGTAAAATAACAGCTAGTTAAAAAAAGAGAATTCCTGAAAATTATATCACATATGTCATCATCTTCTTCAATAAAGAGTGAGAGAATCATTTATTCATTCCTTTTAGACACTTTATCAGAATAGGTATTTCTGAAAGCATAGCTGTTCAAACAAAAAGATAGTCTATATTTTGGTACTTTTAGTGGGAAAGTAAGTTATATTAATTTTGTAAATAGTGATTCTTGTTCTCAGTTTTTTCTCGTAATCTACTAATGTAAATCACAATTAAATCTGAACTTGCTTTTTAAATGTATTCCACGTCATTTCCAAAAAATTTACCACTACCATATTAGTCTAGGGCACCAAAATATGTTACCTGGACTCCTCATTAATGGTCTAATTAACTTTCATATTTTCTCCTTTGTCTCATACTGTTCAGTCTCTCTACAGCTGTCAAATTTTTTAATATATATGTCAAATCATGTCAATTCTCTGCTAAAAAAAATTGCCATCTCTCTAAGAATCAAATCTAAAATCCTGCTATGCTTAAAACACTATAAGATCTTATTTCCACAATCTCTTTGTCCTTATTTCTTCCCTGTCTTCCACTTATAAGCACCAGTGATCTCTTTTCAGTTCCAAAAACACAAAAATTGTCCTCATCCTTAGGGCCATGACACTTCCTTTTAGACTGTGAATATTTTCCATTATAGATATCATCATAATCTCCTCTTACACTTCAGTCCAGTCTCTGCTCAAAATTAATCTTAACAAAGAAATCTCCCCTGAACGGTTAACTGAAATAGCAAGGCCACTTTCCATCTACATCACTCTTTCTTCTCTCAAGCCTTTATTAGACTTCATGGCCCTGTTATTCTTTTAGTTTTCTTTTACATTTTAATATCTTACTGTTTGTGTTTATGCATTATTGTCAGAATTAAATCTTCATGAGGTCAGAGACTATTCTCAGTGTATGAAATAATGTCTAGAAAACAATACATCTTTAATTTATATTAGTTGGATAAGTAATTTCCTATGTCCTTGTAATACTTGCCAAGGGATACATTAAAATTGTTACACATTAGGCACCTGGGTGGCAAGTAGATTAAACATCCCCGACTCTTGGTTTCAGAGCACCTGCATGGCTCAGTGGTTGAGCCTCTGCTTTTGGCTCAGGTCATGATCTCTGGGTCCTGGGATCGAGTTTTGCATCAGACTCTCCACAGGGAATCTGCTTCTTCCTCTGCATATGTCTCTGCCTCTCTCTGTGTGTCTTTCATGAATGAATGAATGAATGAATGAATGAATAAATAAATAAATAAATAAATAAAATCTTTAAAAAAAAGACTCTTGATTTCAGCTCAGGTTATGGTCTCAGGGTGGTAAGTTTGAGCCCCTGTCAGGCTTAGTGCAGTCTGTTTGGAATTTCTCTCTTCCTCTCCCTCTGCTCCTCCTCCACCAAAATAAGTAAATAAATCTTTAATAAAAATGTTACACATAGCATATATTTTCATTAAGTCAGGACCTCAAATAAATTGCAGCAAGTTAAAGAGCACTAAGCAGTAGAACTAAAGGAAGTAAATATCTGATACAAAGGAGATTTTAGAATCTTTATAATTTTAGTTTTTATATATGGCATGAGGTAGGGATCACAATTTATTTTTTTCCCTTATGGAAATAATTATTCCAGCACCAGTTGGAAAGTTTTTCTCTTTCCTAGTAATTTCCATTGCCTCAAAAATACGTTGTCATATAAATGTGTATCTATTTTACGACAGTCTCCTTTGTTCATGGCTGTCTCATCTATCATTTCGCCTATAGTATAGAGTTCTATTTCTGTGGCTTCATATTAAGTTTTAAAATCATTAAGCATAGTATGTTTTAAAGAAACTCTTGGGCAGCCTGGGTGGCTCAGTGGTTTAGTGCTGCTTTCAGCCCAGGGCAGGATCCTGGAGACCTGGGATCAATTCCCATATCCAGCTCCCTGCATGGAGCCTGCTTCTCCCTCTGCCTGTGTCTCTGCCTCTCTCTCTCTCTCTCTCTCTCTCCGTCCTATCTCTCTCTTTCTCTCTGTGTCTCTCATGAATAAATAAATAAAATCTTAAAAAAAAAAAGTAACTCTTGTTTGGGACACCTGAGTGGCTCAGTGGTTTAATGTCTGCCTTTGGCTCAGGTCTTGATCCCGGAGTCCTGGGATAGAGTCCTGCATGGGACTTACTGCAGGGATCCTGCTTCTCCTCCTGCCCATGTCTCTGCCTTTCCCTGTGTCTCTCATGAATAGATAAATAAAATCTTAAAAAAATAAAAAAAATAAAGTAATACTTATTCTTTTTCAATAGTTAAAATATTTAAACTTTCTGTATAAATTTTAGAATCTGCTTGTCAATTTCTATTTAAAAATCCTGCTGTGGATTGTGTTGGATCTGTTGATTAATTTGGGGAGAAATGACATCTCAGTAACATTTAGTTCCTGTCTAGTCTCTTGGAAATATTTTCTAGTTCTTAGTGCATGTCACATTTTTGGCATTAAATTTATTCCTAACCATTTTAGGTTTTTTGACTTATTGCAAATAAAGATTTAAACATTTCTTATTGTTACTGTACAGAGAGATAGACTTGAATTTTTTATATTGGACTTGTATTCTGCTACATTGATAAATTCACTTAATAATGATAATAGCTTTTTAAATATTCCTTATAATTTTCTACATATGTAGCAAACCATGCTAGGGCTATGTCTCAGGATAGAAACATTTGAAATATTTTATTTCTAAAACATCAATTTTATATTTTTTCTTTTAAATATTTTATTTATTTATTCATGAGAGACACACACAGAGAGGTAGAGACATAGGCAGAAGGAGAAACAGGCTTCCCGCAGGAAGCCCCATATAGGAATCAAAACCAGGACCCAGGGATCAGGACCTGAGACAAAGCAGATGCTCAAGCACTGAGCCATTCAGGTGCCGCTATCTCTCTCTCTCTCTCTCTCTCTCTTTTTAAGATTTTATTTATTTATTCATGAGAGACACACAGAGAGAAAGAGGAAGAGACACAGGCAGAGGGAGAAGCAGGCTCCATGCAGGGAACCCGACTTGGGACTCGATGCCGGGTCCTCAGGCATACACCCCAGACTGAAGGAGACGCCAAACTGCTGCGCCACCGGGGCTGCCCTCTTTTTTCTTATATATTTTAATACCTTGGACCTCCAGAAAAATACTGAATAGAAACTGAAAAACTGCATATCCATGTTTGATTTCTATTTTTAAAGGGAAAATTAAGTATGATGTCAGGTTTTCCTAAGTGCTGTTCATCATACTGAGGGAATTCCCTTGTATTCCTATTTCGTTTTTAGGTAATGCTCTTTCTTTTTTAATTTCATCAAATGATTTTCCTATGCCTATTAATATAGTTTATCTAATTTATCCCCAATATTCTGTTAATATGGCATTTTACATTATTTGAATTTCAAATTGAGAATGAAGGTTAATTATTATGTTTTTATATATTGTTGCACTTTCCTGCTAATGCTTTATTTTTTTTTTATTTTTTTAAGCATTTTTAAATGCTTTATTAAGGATGTTTGCACTTATGTTCATAATGAATATTAGACAGCAATATTATTTTCTTGTCGTATATAAATATTAGAACTTTGCTACATTCATAGAATGAGGAGGAAATATTTCTTCATTTTTCTTCTTTCTCTAAGGCTTTTATTTATTTATTCATGAGAGCCACAGAGAGAGGCAGAGACGTAGGCAGGGGGAGGAGAAGCAGGCTCCGTGCAGGGAGCCTGATATGGGACATGATCTCAGGACTCTTGGATCAGGCCCTGAGCTGAAGGCAGATGCTCAACCACTGAGCCACCCAGACTCCCTCTTCACTTTTCTATATCTAGACCTGGTGTTTTCATTCTGGGATGGTATTGATAAATTCAATTTCCTAAATATCTATTTAACTATTAAGATATTTCATTTGTTATATTTTCAATAATTTTATTCATTTCATTTAGTTGTTGAATTTTTCATTGGTCATAATACTGCATTTTGTCATTTTAATGCCTCTGAAATTTTAGTGTTATACTTCTTCCCATACTAGAAATTTGTATCATTTATTGCATTCTTGATCAATCTTGCTAAATATTGTGTACCATTAATATTTGCAAAGAATAAAAATTTTTGCTTTCCTACTTTGCTATTTGCCTTTCAATTCATATTTACTGGGGATCTCTGGGTGGCTCAGCGGTTTGGCGCCTCCCTTTGGCCCAGGGCGCGATCCTGGAGACCTGGGATGGAGTCCCACGTCGGGCTCCCGGCATGGAGCCCGCTTCTCCCTCTGCCTCTCTCTCTCTCTCTATCATGAATAAATAAATAAATCTTTAAAAAATCATATTTACTTTTGGCTTTACCTTAATTATTTATTAATTTCTTGTGTCTTATTTATTTTTATTTTATTTTGTGTATAATTTGAACTCTTTTAGTGTAAGTAAAGTTTAGACCATTCATTTGTTTTCCAATACAAAATTTAGTGCTATGAATTTCCCCATAAACACTGAATCAGCTGCATTCCATAAATTTGACATCCTATACTTTCCTATCTGTGAGATCCAATTTCTTTTTCTTTTTTAATTCATTATTCAATATGTGAGCTATTTGGAAATTAGTTTATTTTCCTAAAAAAATTAATTTTCTGTCTCTCATATTATTAACTTCTGATTTATTTTCAATTTGGCCACAGAATATATTCTGTAAGATTTTTATATTTCAAATTTGTTAAAACTTACATAATTCAACATATGGTCTACCTTCCTTAGTGCTCCATGTAAACTTATCAACACTGTATTCTTTAGTTGTTAGCTATAGCTATCTACAAATGTTAAGTAAACCAATTTGATTGACAGTGCTATTCAGTTTTACATACTTTACTGATATATTGTACAATTTTTCTATGATTTAATAAGGTAAATGTGTAATTTGTTAATCTGATTGTAGCTTTGACTATTCCTCCTTTTATTCATGTCCTGTTCAAGATTCATATTTTGTACTTTTGGCATTATGTTTATAAATGCTTAAGATTAGATCTTTTTGATTAAATTCTTCATCATTATGAGGATTTATCATTATGGAATCCTCTTTTGTATGACCAGATGTCTATGCCACATTTGCATAATATACCTTTTTAATCCTTTTACTTTGAACCTTGTGTATCTTGATTTTTAAAGTGCATCCTTTGTACCAGAATATAGCAATACAGGCCTACTTCAAGAAGCAAGAAAAATCTCGAATAAACAACCTAACCAAAGGAAGTAGAAAAAGAAAAAGAAATGAAGCCTAATTCCAACAGAAGAAGGGATGTAATAAAAAATTGAGTAGAAATAAATGATACAGAAACTAAACAAACAAACCAAAATTTCTGAAATAGAACATATCAGTGAAACCAGGAGCTGGTATTAAAAAAAAAAAAAAAAGAATTGATAAGCTCACAGACAGATTTACCAAAAAGAAAAGAGAAAGGACTCAAATAAATAAAATCATAAATGAAAGAGGAGAGACTACAACCAATAACACAAAATACAAACAATTATAAGAGAATATAATGAAAAACTATATGTCAACATATTGGACAACCTAGAAGAAATGGATAAATTCCTAGAAACATACTACCAAAACTGAAAAGGGAGGAAATAGAAAACTCAAACAGACTAAAAATAGCAGAGAAATTGAATCAGTAATCAGAAATCTCCCCAAAAAAACCAAGAGTCCAGGGCCAGATGGCTTCCCAGGGAAATTCTATCAAACATTAAATGAAGAGTTAATACTTAGTCTTTGCAAACTATTCCAAAAAAATAGAAATGGAAGGAAAGCTTCCAAATTCATTCGATGAGGCCAGCATTACTCTGATAGTAAAACTAGATAAAGACTCCACTAAAAAAGGGAAGTACAGGCCAATATCCTTGATGAATATGGATGCAAAAATTCTCAATGAAGAGCTAGCAAATCAAATCCAATAGTACATTGAAGGAATCGTTCACCATGATCAAGTGGGATTTATTTCTGGGCTGCAAGTATGGTTCAATATTAGCAAATCAATCAACATGATACACCATATTAAAAAAAGAAAGGATAAGAAACATGATCCTTTCAATAGATGCAGCAAAAGCATTTAACAACATCCATTTGTGATAAACCCCCTCAACAAAGCCAAGCTAGAGATAACATAATTCAACATAAAAAAGCCATATATAAAGGACCCATAGCTAATACCATCCTCGATGGGGAAAAACTGAGAGCTTTTCCTTTACAGTCAGGAACAAGACAGGGATGCCCACTCTCACCATTGTTATTTCACATAGTACTGGAAGTCCTAGTCAAGAAATAAAGACATCAAAATCAGCAAGGAAGAAGCCAAACTTTCATTATTTGCAAATGACATGACACTCTATATATAGAAAACCCAAAGACTGCATCAAAAAATTACTAGAACTGATACATAAATTCCATAAAGTTGCAGGATAAAAAATCAACATACAGAAATTTGTTGCATTTCTTTTGTTGTTGTTGTTGTTGTTGTTGTGCATTTCTATAAGTCAATAATGAAGCAACAGAAAGAGAAATAAAGGAATCAATCCCATGTATAATTGCACCAAAAAAAAAAAAAAAAAGAAAGAAACAAGAATAAAATTAACCAAAGAGGTAAAGGATCTGTATTCTGAAAACAATAGAACACTGATGAACAAAATTGAAGATAACACAAAGAAATGGAAAGACATTCCATGCTCATGAATTGGAAAAAAAAAGTGTTAAAATGTCTATACTTCCCAAAGCAATTTACACATTTAATGCAATTCCTATATGAACAGCAATTTCTCCATAGAGTTAGAAAACAAAAATCCTAAAATTTGTATGGAATCGCAAAAGACTGAATAGCCAAAGCAGTCCTGAAAAAGAAAACCAAAGCTAGAGGCATCACAATTCTGGATTCCAAGTTATATTACAAAACTCTAGTGATCAAGACAGTATGGTACTGGCACATAAATAGACACATTGATCAATAGAATAGAATAGAAAACCCAGAAATGAACCCACAACTATATGGTCAATTGATCTTCAACAAGGCAGGAAAGAATAGCCAGTGGAAAAAAAAAATCCAATCTCTTCAACTAATAGCATTAGGAAAACTGGATGGTGTTGTGCCCAAGATTGCGAATCCGAGAAACCACCAAGGAGCCAACATCGATTCAAATGCACGAGGGTTTATTAGCAAGCTCCAGCTTGGGTCTAAGTATACCCCACACAGCAGAGCAGGGACTTGAACCCTGAGGTTAAGACGTGTAGCAGTTTTATAGGGGCCAGTGGCCAATGGGGATTGTAACACATACAGAAAGTTACATGGTCATGTCGGTCCACATGCAGGTGGCCAATTGAATTACAATTCATCCTATAGGGTCCGTTTGAACTAGCCCGTTATTCTGGTCAGAATTGGGGCGCGGGGGTTTGGCGGGCAAAGGTCGGGGTGTACATTCTTCGGGGGTTGGGGGTTCCGCATTCCTATATCAGCCAGTGGCTTGACTAGAGTGGGGGAGTGGTTTCTTCCTGTAACCGGAGTGGGGTTCAGTTCTTGGTCTGAGATGGCTGACAAAGTATAATGATAAACCAAACGGCCGGCCTCAATTTCTCGGCCTTCACAGATGGCAACATGCAAAAGAATGAATCTGGACCACTCTGTGACACCATACACGAAGATAAATTCAAAATGTATGAAAAATATATGACAGGGAACAATCAAAATCCTGGAAGAGAATACAGCCAGTAACATCTTTGACATCAGCCATAGAAACTTCTTACTAGATATGTCTCCTGAGGCAAGGGAAATAAAAGCAAAAATAAACTATTGGGAATTCATCAAAATAAAAAGCTCTGCACAGCAAGGGAAGTAATCAAATTTAAAGAAAACCTATGGAATGGTAGAAGATATTTGCAAATGATATAGCTAATAAAGGGTTAGTATCCAAAGTCCATTAAGAATTTCTCAAAATCAATACCCCAATAATAAGAACTACCATTAAACAATGGACAGAAGACATGAATTGACATTTTCCCAAAGGAGATATACAAATGGTCAACAGATACATGAAAAGATACTCAACATCATTCATCATCAAGGAAATACAAATTTAAACTACAATGAGGTATCACCTTACACATGCCAGAATAAATAAAGTTAACAACAGAAGAAACAATAGGTGTTGGTGAGGGTACAGAGAAAGGGAAACCCTCTTGGACTGTTGGTGGGAATGCAAGCTGGTGTAGCCACTCTGGAAAAGAGTATGGAGGTTCTTCAAAAGTTAAAAAAGAACTATCCTACAACCCAGCAATTGCAATATTAGGTATTTACCCAAAGAATACAAAAATACTAATCTGAAGGGATACATTCACCCTGATATTTATAGCAGCATTATTAACAAACCAAGAGAGCCCAATGCCTATCGACTGAGGAATGGATAAGGAAGGTGGGATATATATATATATATATATATATATAAAATACATATGACAAATACCATATGATTTCACTCATCTGTAGAATTAAAGAAAATAGATAAACATAGGGGGCAAAACAAAACCATGAAACAAATTCTTAACTAAGGAGAACAAATTAATGATTGCTGGAGGGGAGATGGATGGGCAGATGAGTTAAATAGGTGATGGGGATTAGGGAGGGCACTCGTGATGATCATTGGCTACTGAATGTAAGTGATGAGTCATTAAATTCTACACCTAAAACTAATGTTACACTGTATGTTAACTAACTGGAATTTAAACAAAACCTTGGGGAAAAATGAAAATTTTGTTTTTTTCCAATCCTCATATCTCTTTCTTTCCTCACCTATGGTACTTTTTATTTAGATGTCCTTGGCAATGTTGACTATAAGCACTGATGTTATATACATCCTTGTGTTTCCCACCTTAGAAGAAAGTTTTCAATTTTGACTATTAAAAATACTTTTCAAAAACTATCTCAATCCAACCAAGAACATGGCCTTCTTTTTCCAGTTCTGCAAGAATTTTTTTAATTAAAAAATATTGGAAGTAAAAAAATAAAGTGCAACCTTTGTGGCCAGCGTATTGCTAGATCTTTCATCTCATTATTTTCTGTTTTCTGCTTCATAATGAGTCATATTTTCTTAATTTTTCTTGCATCTAGTAATTTTTATTGTATATTCATCATTTTGAACATTGCATTGTTGAGTGTGTAAATTTTGCTCTCTTCCTACTGCATAGGAAGTCTCTTCAACTTCCTATTGAGTTTTATTCTGATAGGCAATTAATTTATGATCCTATTTCCTTGGTATTTACTAGATTCTTTTAAACATCATTTGAGCGGGTTTAGGGCAGCCCGGGTGGCTCAGCGGTTTAGCGCTGCCTTCAGCCCAGGGCCTGATCCTGGAGACCTGGGATCGAGTCCCATGTAGGGCTCCCTGCCTCGAGGCTGCTTCTCCTTCCGCCTGTGTCTCTGCCTCTCTTTCTGTGTCTCTCATGAATAAATAAATAAAATATTTATTAAAAAATAATAAAAATAAACATTATTTGAGTGGGTTTAGAAGAACTCTTACACATGGGAAAGTCTAGGTTTTCCCATGTTTGAACCTTTCTAACATGACAGTTAAATTCTTGTGATGTTTGATGTGGTCTCTCCACAGTGCGTTGGTAGAACTGTATCATCAAGTACTGTACAACTTCTTAATCTCCTTTCTGCTCATAACTTGGGGCCCATGAGTAGCTAAGTCCTCTGGACTAAACTCAAGGAACACAGAGCAAACTAAGTATTTTATTGTTAAAGTACATTATTATGGTATTATTATTATAAGAACAGTTGTGGTATGATGAATAATAGTGAGATAGTCCTAAAGTCTTGAAAGAAAGCCTGTGGTGTGTGTGATTGCTACAAGGGCGGTGTGTTGGATTACATAATTGTATGGAATGAATTTTGGTAGTGTGTGTGTGTGTGTGTGTGTGTGTGTGCATATATATAAGACAGAGATTTTTAGGTAAAGATTTAATTAATATTCATCCCTACCTGAGTGTATTTCATATATATAGAGAGAAAGGAGAGCAAATTCCTATTCTCATGCACAAATAGACAAACAGGTCAGCAGCTTATGGAAATCACTCTGTAAGCAAACCATGCAGAGAAATTTTTGCATTCTCAGGAGCACATCAGTTCTTCCAACTTCCCCATGCTCATTGTAATCAAGAATCTATTAATTGACAAATTTCAGCAGGGCCCCCTCAGAAGCTGTAATGTAAAGTTTTAGTGCTAAGTAAAAAACAATATTAATTATTATCCTCACAGTTCATTTAGTAATTTACTAGATTCCTACATAAAAGTCAAGCTTTGGAAGCTTTTTTTTTGTAATTATAGAATCAAAATATCATGACAGTGCATCTGTGTTTCTTACATCACTTTGTTATTATCCAGCCTGTCTTAAAGATTAGCTTTCCTCTTCAGAACACATATTTAAAGTCCACTAAACTTACTATTCAACTTACTCAATCTCAGAGAATTCCAGTTGCCTACATGCTTTATCTCTGCAACTTTCAAGCATTTTTTAAACAATATGGATGGAGGACAATAATTTCTTGCTAACAATTTCTGGGCCATCAATTTTATAAAAATGGTAATAAACAATGAAGTTTATGGAAGTCTTTGTTGTCCAGAATAGCCTTCTTATTTGAAATAACAAAATTTGATGCATAGAGCAGGAAAAATCAAGGAAACTTGAAAATCTGCTCTCTGAATATATAGCTATGAACTTCTTAAGCATCTTTTGCAAAACGTCATCTTTGTGTACACATTCATTGAGAATTGAATTCATCTCAAATTAGAATACTTTTTTGGACTAATTTCTATTACTTTTATGCCAGTTCTCAAGTTTGCATTCATAACAGATATTAGGGCAGCAGCAACCAAATGATGTATAGCTGACATAGTTAAGCTTCAGTTTGAACATAGAGGATTAGAGGTGAAGTGATATTAATTGACATTTGTCTAGGAGAAAAATCTCTGTTCCTACTTTACCATCATACCTACCCTGTGGTTGCAAAGATGGAAACACCTACGTGGACAAAGAGAAAATGAGGATCAATGTTCCACCTGATTAATTAAGCTGAAATATAGAGTGATGGCATAAACCTCTGAAAAAAAATTGGAGTAGATAATTTTTATATAGTTAATAAAACTAAAAAAGAGTCAGTATTTCCCTTAAAGCCTGGATTTAAACCTTTTGATTTTATTTCTTTACCTCTGTTTTATACTATACAAACTTGAAGCAATTTATACAATTTCTGGGGGAGCATGGTAGGACAAGTACTAAAGTCTGGGTGGAGTAGAAGAAAAAAGTAAAGTAAAAGGAGATGAAAAATAGAGTGAAAGAGAAGAGGGAGAAAGAAATCAGTTTACAGATTAAGCAACATGAGGAGAAAAATAAGTGATTTTTAGTCTAGATAATGGTCTGGACTCTAAACACTTAGCAAATTCTCCCTCTAAGGATTAAGGTAGACGTAAAGGTACAGAAAGGAGCAGAGACAAATTGATTTTTTATCTACACTTGTCTGTAAGTTCCTTGAGAGTTTTGTAACATAGTTATATACTGCCTATTAGTTGAGAATCAATAAATACTTTTTATAGGAATGAATACATTTACCTAGCTGTGCTCCTACTTTATATATTATATAATTTAATGTCCCAATAACTCAGAAAGGTAGACATTATTATCTCTGCAGAGGAATAATTTGAAATTCATACACAAAATATGATCAAGAGCTGTTAAATGGTAGATGTAAATTTCAAACTCAGGTCTATTAGATTCCAAATTTGATGGCTTTCTCATTTCCTATTATTATCTGCTCTGCCACTACTGTGCACACTTGATAATCATCTTTAAGACTTTCACCTGCATTATTGTACAGGTTATGCTATCTTAAAATTTTACTTAAATACTTAATCCATGGAATAATATATATTATCCTAAAACACAGATGATTAAAAAGAAAAAAAAAAAAGAAAGTTAAAGGAAATGAAAATACCAAGTTTTTCCCCAGCTCAAAGCCAACTAGGTAACACTAGGGTAAATGCTAGAATAGGACAGCCCCCATGGCTCAGCTATTTAGCGATTTAGCCGCCTTCAGCTCAGTGTGTGATCTTGGAGACCTGGGATGGAGTCCACATCAGGCTTCCTGTATGAAGCCTGCTTCTACCTCTGCCTCTCTCTCTCTCTGTGTGTGTGTGTGTCTCTCTCTCATGAATAAATAAAATCTTTTAAAAAAAATGCTATAATAGATTAACAAGAAGTGGCATGTGCCGTTAAGAAATATCCCTATCAACAGTCAATAGAGATCTAGAAGCATTCCAGAGTAAATAATGATATTAAGGTTGAAAAGATACATGCATATAGTTGAGGAAGGTGATGGCAATGAGAATTGACTACATCTAAGGCAAAGCCTTAGCATTACCTATGATTCAAGAGAAAGTAAAGTCATGCAAAAACCTGTTACACTCTCACTGTGGAAAATGTGGCTGATGACTGAGCCCAGATATGTAGTCCAAGGCCTTTAAAACTATATTCAGAAATCTGGACAAAATCTTATGAGAAATGAAAGAATTTCAGAAAATTTTACATGAAAGTTTTACAGAAAGGAATGTGATTATCAGTTTGAATTTGAAAAATCATTCATGTTTTAATGTGGAAACTGGATTAAAGAAAAATGAATTTATTCAAAGATACCAATTAGAAACAGTAAAAATCAATCTGAGAGATATAATTTTTTTAAGATTTTATTTATTTATTCATGAGAGACACAGAGAGAGGCAGAGACACAGGCAGAGGGAGGAGAAGCATACTCCATGCAGGAGCCCAATGTGGGACTTGATCCCGGAACTCCAGGATCAGGTCCTGAGCTAAAGGCAGACGCTCAACCACTGAGCCACCCAGGCATCCCTGAGAGATGTAATTTTGAACCAAAGAGATTGAGAGATTGAAATATACTGAGTAGACAGATTAGAGATATGTTGAGTATAAGTGAAAGATTGAGAAGGGTCAAATTTCTGGCACTAAATAATCTTAAAACATCCCACTGTGTGATAGTATATTAAATTTTGTAAATTAAACATTATTTGAATACACCATTTGTAATTTTTTGGTATTTCCCATTTATCATTATTATAATGAGCATGCTAATTCTTAACATCTGCTACCATTTATATGCATAATTTCTTTTTCAGGGTTTCTTATGTGATTTTAATTATTTACAGAGTGCTTGAGATGTAAATTGGAATACCTTAATTTTTCAACTTTTTAAATTAATAAAAGTCATGTACATACTCCTCTATACTGTTTTTCATTTGTGTTATGACCCCCTCATTTGGTGTAAGAGTGTTTTGATTATTTAATTAGCAAATTATTAAAAAAGAACTTCCTGCCTAAACAGTAACCACATTCAAATAAATTTCTGGCAAGATTACAATACAGAAAAAATCTTCTGTAATAATTTTAATTGGGTAGTTCAAAGTTGGTATCATGAAACATTGAAACAGAAATGCTTCAAAACTAAAGCATATACATTTCTAAAAATTTTGCCACATAATATGATTTGGTCAAAATTAAAAATATTTCCAGAGATCAAGAAACATTGCCTATTCAAATATAAATGGTAAATAGAAAAATGAATAACAGTTAGTAGTAAAAGTAAAGATAAACTATGCAAACTTACATGAACCTCAGTACTTAGTATTAATTAATATATAGAGAATGCAACTTTTCTCTTTTTAACATTTTTTATCCAGATTACATATTATTTTGCAATGACAGATATTGATAGTTTCATGTCAGTCCTTTCACTAATGAAGGGACTTTTATATGGAAGAAGTATAGCCTACCCAAGATGCTTTTGAAAGAAATAATTTGGCATGGAAATGGATGACAGGGGAATTTGAATATTATTAATTTTCCATCTTTTGTTAAGTATTAGTTGTATTTATTTTACAAACTAGGTGTAACTTGTAGTAAGGAAGTAAACTTGGAAATAAGACCATGCAATTTCCTTAGTTATCTCTAACAGGGAATATAAGAAAGCATTAGTCATAGTTTTAATAAAAATGTAGCTTTCTTTCTTTATGAATTTTGTCGTTGATTATATTAAAAGAAAACACAAATTATTATGCTCACTGATTCAAAACAAATTATAGGCATTTTTAAGGCACCAGAACTTCTTATTCTGTGCCAGGCATTGCACAGAATGAAAGTAGGTTTTAAAAGTATAATCCTTGACTTCCAAATGCTGCAAATTATATAGGGTCATTTTAGGCATGATTATATGCAAGAATTAACAACGATGGTTATAACAGAGAGATGAGGGTTATTCATGAATTGTTCTGGGGAAATTATCTCCTAATTTATATTTTTAAATTATCCGAATAGAAATACTGCTTTTTTTCTCCAAATGCCAAAATCAATTGTGATCCATCACAATTTATCCAGTTGCTTTGCCTTAAAATTATTGACTAAAAAAATATATATATATGTATTTACTAATTCTGAATTGATTTCTATCAAAGACTTCCCAGATATGCTAAATCAGTAATTCTTTTGCGTATATCCCAAAATCAACCACCTCTAGTCATATCTGGCCTAGAATACTGTAATAGTTTTAAAACTCATCACCTCCGGCACTTTGATTCCTCAAAACAATATTACCCTGATTTTGAATCTATCTACATAGAAATAATATTATATCCAACATGAGTTAAAAACTGACACTGGTTTTCCATACTCTCAGAATAAAATCCCATTCCATTAGTAAAGCATAAAGGACTGGTTTGACTCTCTGACCCTAAATCAGATTTTATCTCCCATCATTCCCTTGCTCCTGTCTCTAGAAATACAGTATTTCTTTCAGTTCTTTACCTTGACCAAAGGCCACCCTCAAGTCTAATCCAAAGATTTAGCATTTGCTATTTCTTGTTTCTGAAATGTTTTCCCAGACTCCTCAGTTTAGTTAGGATTCCGCTCAACTGTGACTCTTTCAGAGATTTTCCTGACCATTACATCAAAAAGAGTAGTGTCCTTACTTTTAATCTCTAACCTTATGCCATGCAGTGTTTTTCTCTAATGCAATTATCACTACTACCTGAATTAGATTACAGAACATTTTCAGCTGTTGTAGTTTACTTAAAAAGTAAGCTCTGTGAAGGCAAAAGCTCTGTCTTGTTCATGAAGAAGAATTTAGAAAAGTGCTCAGTAAACACAGTTGGGCAACTTAATAAGTGAATAAAACCTGCTGACAACTTATTCTTTCAGACAAATTATGTAAATCAATATAAAAATCATACTGAACAAACACATACTGAACATTTATGTGTTTGCGTAAATTCAGACTTAGTATACTAGAATAAAGGCGGTCACATTGATTTTTTTTAAAGCTGATGAAAGCAAAGACAGAATTGTGTTATCTGAAAATGATAATTCTAATTGTGTCTCACAATGTAATATATTTTGAGAAGGCATTTTAGGGCTTTTTGTTTTGATAATTAGGTAGAAGCCAGGTTGGTGGGATTTTGTGAAATTTTCTACAGTGGTGATCTTTGTATGTTTAGAACTTTTTTACTCCCATGCAATTTGATGGAATTGGACAGAGAAAATTGAAGTTACGTATCCTCAAAGGAATCTATCTTTAGCAGAAAGTTCACTACTACAGTGGGAAAGAGTTTAAAACTTATCTATCTGAAAAATGATGTGTAAATAGTCATGCCGCTGTAAAACTATCAAAATTTTTTAATTCAACTCACTTGCAAAAAAATTAAATATGATTACATTGAATTGTTTCTGAACAAATTTTTTTATTAAAAAGAACAAAAATGAAAATAAAAAACCCTCATGAGCCAAAGTTTGGTAACAATGCCAATACACACAGACTCCTTCTAGACCATTTATCTTCATTCACTCAGTCAGGAAATAAAAACATTTAATAAGTCCTATTTTGTATAAATATGTTTTCCATAGCACATTTTAATGCATTATTGCCTTTCATCTTCAAAAGGAGTTTGGGGCAGGTAGGATATAAATAAGACCTGAAAAGGCCCCAACTTATTACATCTGCAAGTGGGTTTGAAATCTTTGTCAGTAGGAAAAGGCAATAGATCAGTTGTCTCTGAATAAACTTGTACTGTACTTTGTGAAATAACGAGCATCCCTGCTGCACTGCTAAATTTTTTGACCCTGTACTCACTTGACTACTGCTGTTCTTTGAGATTGAAGACAACACAGTACAGACTGCTTAAGTTTTCTGAGAGTAAAGATAATGGTAATGATCACAAGGATGGCAACATAGTTACCATCATAATCATTGTAAATATAATAGAGATTCTAATCTACTTCTGAAGTTGTTGTTTTTTTTTTTTTCCAATATGCCAGGAGATTGTAAAGGTGCTACATCGTTTGCAATAAAACTTAGAAAGCCACTTAATTTCAGCTCTGCTGTAAAATCTTGTCATAATCATCATCTGTTAGTTTGTATATAATTTAAAATATTCCATAATACATAAAGAGTTTGAGGATAGGAGCAGTACATTTACAAGATTCTATCCTGACAATGTATATTTTTATATATTTTGATATGTTTTTCAAATTACAGTATTATAATATTTTTGTGGTATGCAGGTGGCAATGCTTACTTCCACGCTTAAACACAATAAAATGATAGCATGTGCCTCTAACTATGTTTTTTGTTACATTGATGGCTTAATAGCTCATGATTATTTCTCATTTCCTAATGTACACTCTTTGCAAAGCAATTATATCCAAATTCTCCTAGTCTAAATATTTTAAACTATATACAAACATTAAAAACTGTTTTATCAATCCCAACTTACTTTAAAACTTTATTAAGTCCCAATCTTGATAAAATTGGTAAAGGAACAGATACAAATCAAATATGCATAAGAGTTTTCACTGAGAAATATGGGGAAAATTTTTTGTTGTATGGTTAAAGGGATTGATTTGGAAGCAGATTGTCTATCTTGAAATTCTTCCACTACCATTTGCTATATGTTAAGTTTCAATGCATTTCTTAACTTTCTTGTGTCTCAAAAATCTCATGTCCTTTAGAGAAAGAAAAGAAAGGGTGAGAAGAGAAAAGAAAAGAAAAGAAGAAAAGAAAAGAAAAGAAAAGAAAAGAAAAGAAAAAAGGAAAATAGAAAATACATGTATTTATATGATAAGAATACTGTGAGAGATAAATGAATTGCACTGGGAACTGGGCCTCATACCAAATGTGCTATATAAATGTATAATTCTCCCACTCCTACTACTATAAGGCAGAGATAACTATCACATTTTATGGACAAGAAATTTTATTATCATAGAAAGTATGACTTATTCAAAGTCAAATAGTTAACCTATTACTAAGAAAATATTAAAATATGTATTTCACTATAGTTATGTAAAGTCAGTTTTTATGAAAGGAGTTTTTCTCTGTATTTAATGATATACTGAAATTGGCAATTAATTTCAATGATTTACCACATTAGTGATTTCTCGACATTGTTGATCACTTATAAATATTATAATTTTAAATTATATCAGAAAATTCAAACAATCATCCCTGTTAGAACACAGGGAAAAAAGTTGAGAAGATTTCACAAAAGAAGTAGCTTCAGGTTTATGTTGGATTACAAACTGATTAAAATTGGGATTTTAAATCAAATATGTGTCTTTTTATGCCATGCTTCTGCCACTGTCTATGAATGACTTTGGCAAGGTATTTAACTTCTCTAAATCTTGGTTCTATCATCTGAAAAATGAAAACAACAAAAACAAATTTTTCATGGTGTGTTAACTAATTCAGTTTTCTTTCCCAGACGTACATTCATAATTGGATATATAAACATGCCTGGGATATTTATTGCAGCATTATTTATAATGGTAAAAAGTGTCATTGAATTTAGGATATATCGTTTTCTTGATAGGGGAATAAATATAAACTATTTTATTATTTAAAAAAACCTCAAAATAGGTGAAGCGGATTGAGAGAACAATTACCATGATGAGTACTAAGTAAAGTATCAAATTATTCAATTAGTAAGTTGTATACCTGAAACCAATGTAATACCATGCATTAACTATACTACAATTAAAATTAAAAACTTTGATTAAAGAAAAAGTTGAAGGAAAAAATTCTCAAGCATACTAGGCAGAATAGCTGTTATTTAAAAAATTAAAACAAATCTATACTAAAAAACTGGCATAAGGATTTCTTTTAAACTGAGAGATGAATCATAAGACTCTTACCTATAGCAAATAAACTGAGGGTTGCTGGAGGGGAAGAGGGTTACTGGGTGATGGGCATTAAAGAGAGCACATGGTGTGAAGAGCATTTAACACCCTGGGTGTTAAATACAAGTGACGAATCACTGAACTTTACCTCTGAAATGAATAATATACTATATGTTAATTAATTGAATTTAAATAAAATTAAATTTTAAAAAAGTTCTCAGAAAATAATAAAAATGAGAGACAGGAAATAATGCTTACTTTCATCATCTTTATACAAGTTTATACTGTAGAATACTGGAGCTCTTAGCAAATGCATTAGGCATAGATAAATAGATGATGATGATAAATGATAGATAGATAGATAGATAGATGATAGATGATAGATAGATAGATAGATAGATAGATAGATAGATAGATGATAGATAGACAAACCAGCATAGAAATGGGGCACCTGGGTACTATAGTCAGTTAAGTGTCTGACTCTTGGTTTTGGCTCAGGCCATGATCTTGGGGTCTTGATATCAAGCCCCCAGTTAGCCCTACCCTGGGAAGGATGCTTACCTAAATTTTTTCTCTCCCTCTCCCTCTGCCCCTTCTTTCCCCTGCTCTCTCTCTCTCTCTCTCTCTCTCTAAAAAAAGACATAGAAATACATAATATCAGAAATAAAGATAAAATAAACTACTATATTTCAAAGATTCATAGTTGTCTTTGTAGAAAACTTCTTGAAACGACGCCAAATTTTATTATAATCACTAACCTAAGTATGCTAACATGTAAAAACATAAATGACTTTTCTCTATGTCCTTATTAGGTATTTAGAAATAATCCTGCAAAAAGGTGCAAGACTTTTATGAGGAAAACTAAAAATCATGCAACAGTTTGACATGGATGTTTCTTCACAAGTTTCTCTGACTCTATGTAAGATGAGGAGAAGTATTATTTTTATAGGTAGGAAAACTTAACATTGCGAATGTATAAATTCTTACTAAATTAAGCTACATTAAATGTAATTCTAATAACAATAACTCCTACCTTATTTGTCAAACTTGATTAGGTGATTCTAAAATGTATATGTGAGAGAAAAGAGTTAACAATTCCCAGGGCTCTCCCAAAGAAATGTTTCTATCTCTAAACTGAAAACAATGCACACATGTGACATTTAATCCATTATATAATTCCTTTACTATCACAGAGAAATATTAAATGCTTGTATTAGTTACCTTTGTTGCATAATAGTTGTTCTGCAACTTATCAGGAAACATCTATTATTAGTAGTCATAGTGGTATTTTAAAGTGCAAAACTGACAATCCTTATTTTAGTGAGGTAGTTTAGTGGGTAGGTCTGAGAAAGCACGAATCAGGTGGTTAAGGCCGTAAAAGCCTCTACTGCTTGCATATGCATTCCTCAAGCTCAGTGCTGCTCATTGAGAAGTCCATCTCTGTCATTATCAGCTCCAAATCTGTTTTTTTTTTTTTAGATTATTTATTTATTTATTTATTTATTTGAGAGTGAAAGAGAGCTCATGAGTGGAGTGGAGGGGCAGAGGAGAGGGGGAAGCAGACTCCAGCTGAACAGGGACCCCCACAGGGGGCTAAGAGAGGGTTCTATCCCAGGACACTGAGATCATTATCTGAGCTAAAGGCTGAAGCTTAACTCCTGAGCCACCCAGGCATCCCTCAGCTCCAAATCTTCTTTCCTTCTCCCTCTCCTGTTTGACGTTCTGCTCTGGGAACTTTCTGCTCTGTCTCTCATCACAAACATGACCATCTCCAGATTGGAATTCTGAATCTTCTTTTTCTCCTTCTTCCTGTCTTTTCTGACTAGCTCCAGGCCCCAGTACCGCTTACATCTATGCTTCTCAGGAGGCTGCTCTGGATTCTTAAGTCTGAAATCTAGGTGTGACTTAGCTCAATGGTTCTGGCTTAGAGTGTCTCAGGAGGCGGACGTCAAACTTTTGGCTGAGGCTGCAGTCTGTGAAGTTGATATTTGGGCTGAAGGATCCGCTTCCAGGCTTACTCATAATTTTATTGGCAGGAGGCTTTAGTTCCTCACCAGCTGGGTCTTTCTACAGGGCTGCTGACAGCGTGACTTCCTCCAGGGCAATGATAAAAGAGGGACAGAGAGAGAGGGCACCTAAGTGTGTCCCCAAGAACTATAGGACTAACTAAAGGAGTGTTAATTTCAAGGGAAGAGGCATGGTAATCAGCATCCTGGAAGTTTGCCACCACTTTGCTTAACAAAAACAAAATGTGAATTGAGTTTTCAAAAAATACCTAAACCACTTAGTTTTACAATAGAAAGATGCTGTTCCATTTTGTATTGATATAGCGTAAAAAGAATCACCAGGAAAATAGTTTCTTTCAGCACATAATTCTCAAGGTTGAAAAAATATAGAAAATATTTCAAAGAGATGCATGTTCATTTCTTTCAGTCTACTCGCTTATACTGATAACCAATTAAACAACGAGTAAAGACTTACAGGATGCATTCATTCATACTAATTAGCATTGGAGTTCCCAAAACCATAAAAATGTTCTCTTTGTTTTCTGGCTTCTGAGCCATTAAAATGGTAAGGAAGAAATGGAATCCAAAATATTACCTTATTTGTTGATGAAATTAATGTCGGATAATCTAGATTAGCAAGTGGATTTATAATTCTTAATTCTACAGCTAAATAAACATACCAGTTGACTATTGGCATTATTATACCACTGCTTTCTTCCACACATGGGCAGGGTGTTGAGAAATCTCTGTTATAGACTGGAACAACCTAGAAAACATGCACTTGTTATGGACAACTCCTGTGACAGAAAGGGTGGCTGTGTGTAGAATGGTAGATTTTCTCTTCCACTCATTTAGGTAGATTAACATTTTCTCAGTAAGGGTATGTCCTATTTTATTAGTGAGTAAATTTTCAGAGAATGTAAGACACAAAGCAGTGAAAATAGCAATGAAGTTACTTTAAGTGTAAAAAGAGAACGTTTTTAGGCCAGCCCAGACTAAATGTGACTACTATATGTTGTAGGATCCTGAGAAGCCATTGATTAACTCTGACCCAGGAAAAGATAGTTTGTGGAGAAAGGGGAATAATGTAACTATGACTTCATGTCTCCTATTGGTTGTTGGTTGAACTATGCACTATTATTCTACTTTTCAAAGGTTAATGCCATGGGTTGTTAAATTCACTGCCTTTCATCACTTGTGCATACATGGCCTTGGAGCAGGAACCCAGCACCTAAGCCTTGGGTACCAGCAGGAAAGTCCCAGGCGACTGGAAAGAGATATGTTGGGCAGGTATAGGACAAGTCAACTGCCCTTGCCACCTCAGTGTATTCCTATCTCACCTTTGGTAAGCAACCCAACCCCTGGGTTTGTAATGTGTATCCATTATAATCATAATGAGCATCCATTAGGGCATAAAAAATTGTTCTATCTTCTTTCCTTAATGAATTGTCCAAATTTCTATGTTCCTTAGGACTATTTTCATATTTTTTTTTTAATTTGGAGCAATTAAATAATTTTAAATTTCAAAATTTTGTGCTGTCTTCCCAAAGGTATAATAAATTAGTATTTACTAAAACTCTTCATATTTTTTGACATTTGTAGAAATGAAATGTAGATCATCTGTAAAAATCTTATAATTAAATATACATTTACTTTAAATTAGATTATTTTTACTGTTTAGTAATACTTAAATCTAGGAGTGCCAGAGTGGCTCAGTCAGTAATGTGTCAGACTCTAGATTTCAGCTCAGCTCCTGATTTCAGGTGGTGGGATCCAGCCCGTCCTTGGGCTCAGCACTCACCAAGGAGTCTGTTTGTCCTTCTCCCTCTCCTCCTCCCCCTGCTCCCTCACTCTCTCTCTCTCTCTCTCTCTATCTATCTAAAATAAATAAATAAAATATTTTTAAAAATAAAATCTAATCTAAAAGCCTCAAGATAGGAAGATTATATGTAAAAGAACTTTTAAAAGGGTTAATCAGATAATGTAAAACAGGTTTTTTTTCTAAATTTATACAATCAATTTCCCTCAAAGGCATTAAAAACATTCTTTTTTTCCCCCCCAAATGAATGTTTCCTTTATGCCAGATACAGGCTAATAAAATAGTGCTAAAATAGAAGCTCCCTCTCTCTCCTTCATTTGATTGACCTGATACATCCACTAGGTGTCTGATTCAGTTTTTGTAACTCCATTAAGTAATTGTTGTTCTTTTCTAAATTTTATTTTTGTTGTTCGGTTATTTGAGGTGGTAAAGAGCCCTGGACAGGACATAAATAGGACCTTGGGTAGGAGGACTGAGATTTCAAGGGTTGTCTTTTGTGTTTGTAACTGGAGACTCTGGCACATATGCATACACATATACTGACTCTATTCTTTTAATTTAGTCTCTTTTAGTCTGAACCTTTAAACAAATGTTTATTGAATGCTTAACATAATCATAGAACACAAAAAAGAAATAAGCTACTATCAGAATTCAAAGAATTTACCAACTATTGATAAAAAACATAATAAAATAAAACACATAGGAACAAATATGTAAAAATATAGTATAACAGCTTAAATGGGAGGATACCTACAAAGGTAGTAAACAACAAAGGTTAAACTCATCTTTGAGAGGCAATAAATGAAGTGTTTGGGAGTGTTCAGTGATTTCTTTATAGAACAAAAAATATGAATTTGTTTTTGAAAATTGAATAGGAGTTCACAAAGCAGAAAACTGGAGAAAATCCAATTATGGCAGAGAGAAATAACAATTTTATTCAGAGACATTCAATCTGCTTTATGCCGTTAGAAAGTAAAGTTGTTTAGTTTCTTTTTAATCTCATATTCTTTAAATATTATCTTCAATTAATCTCTACATATTAGATGCCATTATAATGCTATTAAAAATGTGAATCACAAATATGACTTGAAAAGCTGCAGGTGTAGGAGAATCTGCAGTAATAGTTTGAATAAAAATAGCCTAGCCTACATTTCACATACCCATGCAACGTTTAATTTCCCTTTTTACCTCTTTTCTTAAATATTAATATTACCTAAATATGTTAAAACACTTTTATTTCCAAAGACTCTAAAATTATAAATAATTAGTGACATATATTTCTATTACCTACTTCATTACACAAATGATTTTAAGTGAATCTCAGTAAGTCTCATATTCCTGAATTTAGTTGAACCTTAATCTAATCTTTTCATCTCTCCTTCTAACTCCTTTATTTCCCTTACAGTTCTGTTTTAACCTCACTTTAAAAAGGGGGGGGCATTTGCTTTGTATCAAGTTATCTATCAACTTTCACTTTAAAGATATTTATTTATTTATTTATTTATTTAT
Organism: Vulpes vulpes; assembly: GCF_048418805.1. Lineage (NCBI taxonomy): Eukaryota > Metazoa > Chordata > Mammalia > Carnivora > Canidae > Vulpes > Vulpes vulpes. The sequence goes on along the minus strand of NC_132784.1, from coordinate 100,494,879 downwards.
TTATTTATTTATTTATATGGAGAGAGAGTGAGACAGAATGAGAGAGCATAAGCAGAGAGGAGGGGGAAGAAGAAGCTGACTCCCCACTGAGCAGGGAGCCCAATGATGCAGGGCTCCATTCCAGGACCCTGGGATCATAACCTGAGCCAAAGGCAGATACTTAACCAACTGAGCCCATTCACAGGGCCCTAAGAATTTATAATCTAATTGCTCTCTGCTCAGTATGCTCAGATGACTTTCCTCCCTATGCTTCTAGAGAACTGACCTAGTGCTCATCATCAACTGACAGCATTTCTGTCTCCTTTCCATTTCAGGAAAGAATGCTGAGTGAGCATTTATGAGCATTCACCTGAAGTATACAAAACAGTACTACCGGATCTATTCTCTTCAATTCAAGATGAACCCTCTATCCTTTTCTATATTTTACTAATACTATAGAACAGGATAACTTGATATCCTAATATAGACTATTAAGAGCATGAGATTTGAAGTCAGACTGGAACTCAATAGAAACTCATCTCCTTTACTCAATATACCACTACATATGTACTTAGTAAACCACTAGTAGTGTATCTGTAGATCTAGGAGTGAAAACTTTATAAAATAATATTTAAATAAAGATTAAATAACAGTGGAGGCTGTTTTTAACACAATATATACTAGATAATATGTCTCCTACTGTGATTACCCACAGTGGCTCTTCAAAAACTTCCTCAGTCTTCAAATGTGATCTACTCCATTAATTCTACATTTACTCTTGTCACTTGACTATTTCTAATACTTCAGTGAGGAAATAGAATGCATTATAAGGGGACTCTGTGAACTTTCTTCTCTTTTGTGTACATTATCTGTATCCAGACTTTTAAAAAATCATTTCTTTATTTATATTTTTATTTATTTATCTTTAGAGAAAGAGAGAGCTAATGAGTGGAGGTGTGTGTGGGGGGGGGATGGGGATGGCAGAGAGAGAGGGAGGGTCCCAGTTTCAGGACCCTGAGATCGTGACCTGAGCTGAAATCAAGAGTTCAATGATAACAGATTGACCCAGGCCCCCTTTTATTATTAAAATCAACAAATACATGTGATTCTCTGTCTGACCTCTTCATTTGTCCTTTAAATCCTATGTCTATTAGGAAACTGCCCCATTATATCTCTTATTTATTTATTTATTTGTTTGTTTACTTATTGACTTATTTATTTTTGGTTGAGAGTGGGGCTGGTATTTTAGAATTTTTTTAATTTGATCAAGTCTATAGATACATCATTTTTTTTTAAATGAACAACACCAGAACCCTTCCTCAAGGCTCTATCTTATCCGCTATCACTTATACCTAATCTCTTTCTTAACACATCACTTGTGCACGTAATTTTCCCCCGTTCTCATGAACTACTCCTGCACTGCATTCAGCCTTCTGTTCTTACTCCATTAAAACTGCTTAAGCCAACACCACCAGTGATTCTGCTGCTGTCAAATCTGATAGAACTTTTAAGTACCTACTCCTATTTAAGATCCTCTATTTCACATAGACAGGAATGCATTATCTTATTGTGATTTGTGTTACTGTGCTTTGCAGATACTGCATTTTTTTTTGTACAAATTAAAGATTTATGGCAACCTTGCGTTAAACATGTCTATCAGCTCCATTTTTTCCAACAGCATTTGCTCACTTCATGTCTATGTCACATTTTTGTAATTCCTGCAATATTTCAAACTTTTTCATTATTATTATATTTGCTATACTGATCTGTGATCAGTGATTATGGGTGGAAAGCTGAGAAGAAGGCTAGCATTTTTCAGCATAAATTATTTTTAATTGAATTAAGGTATGTACATTTTAAGACATAATGCTCTTGTATACTTAATAGACAACAAGATTGTTTTTAGTAATATAAAAAGATAAAATTATGTCCAGTGACACTAAAAATAAATGTGTGTGATCAACTTTGGGAGAAAACATCATCTTAAAAATTAGTTCATTATTAAAAATATAATTATCAATAATCTCTCACCATCCTTGAAATGACTATCATTTTTTTCATGTTCTAGACAATAACTTTAACTTCTACTTTCATCCCTGACACTTCTTTGAAAGCATTTTTTTCAGAAAATCTTTTTCGTAATCCTTATGTATTATTTCTAATTATCAGAAACTTCTATGTAACTGTGTCCTGTAAATTTGAGCTGCCTACAAAGCTGTCTCAAATTCAGTATGTATGGACTAAACTTGCTTTCTCCTTACACCACACCATTCCTCTTGAGCATACTCAGCAACTGCTTATCTTGAGAACTTTTGCTTCACCCTTGCTGTTTCACCTGGTGAAATACTCTTACCTCTATCATGTAGATTGTGTTTCTATTCAGAACATTCCCCTTTTCTTCCTTATAAGATCTATTTTTATAGGTCTTTAACTTAGTGCCTCTCCATCTCCATTCTCTCCACCTTACTCATCTTAATCTAGATGATATACCTTTCTTTTGGAAAATGAAATGACACATACCAAATCTGAACAGATTCTGTAAGAAGTAGTATGTGACTGTTTCCCTTTTATTTTTTCTATGAACTCAAGAATCGTTTGTCTTAGTTCGAAACTCCTTTCTCGTCCTGAGTCCTAGAGTGAAGCAACATGAAGCTGAGTCTCTAAAATCAGAACTGGTGTGTAGTAAATGTGCTGTAGTTATTTGTTTAGTTGACAAGCCTATGTGCTTCTACATAGGTCCTTCATTTATTTAATATCACCACTATGTATACGCAGTTATCTAACCCTGAAATACAGAAATTGTCCTTTACCTCTCCGTTTAGCATTCATGTTCATATTCTTTATTAGAAATAAGGGTAAGAACATAGAGTCTGGAGCTATTTGGATTCAAATCACAGTTCTGCCATTAGCACTTATGGTCCTGGGAAAGTTACTTAAACTCTCTATGCTTCAATTTCCACATCTTTTCATCAGAATTTGTTTATACTTCAATTTTCAAATCTTAAAATAGTTCATCAATGTTTACGATTATCAACATTTACTTTATCTCTTTAATTTCCTTCTTATCCCTCCACTTGTCATCATCACCCTGAATTAGCTAGGTTACCATCACTTCCCTTTTAAATATAAAACTATTTTGCAACAGATATACTCTGCAGCCTTGTTGGTCTTTCTTCAGTCCATTATTTCTTTGTAAAAAGAATCTTTCTAAAACACCATTCTGATCATTTACTTTTTCCCTTAAAATATCTGAAGACAGAGTCCAAAATCATTGTAATATAAAGTCCTTCATGAAGTTCTACTGCTTACATATGGAAAATTTTCTCTCATTTCACAGCTTGTGAGTGTGGTCAGATTTTGAGTAGGGTAAAGATGCAATTTAGGACATTGGGATCCAGAGCCATATGTCTTTCCAATTTGCCTCAAATTGTTGTCTAATTTGTCCTTAGTACATCTATAATCTCTTTTTTCAAAGAAATTTAAAAAGGTATACTATTTTGAAAGTAAATTTAACACACTTGCCAACCAGGTATTTCCTTTATCCCTCTTATAATAAATTAATTATTTAAAGTAATTACCTTTTGTATACCTATTTAATGATCATCTATAGTAATCCATATTGACTTATACAATCAAACATTTCCTGAAGTTAAACTAAAATTTACCCTAGGACACACATCATGTCTTTATATATTTATGTTTTATGTTCGAGTTCAGAGATTATGTTTGGCTTTTATTTTTATATCAGCATGAACCTTGGCTTGTGTGCCTTTTCAAAATAATTCCACGTCTACCTTTTAGAAATAAACTATTTCAACCATATTAGATTGAAGGTAGACTAGAATACACAAATTGATTATTTGAAATAAAATTGATGTGATTAAATTGAATCTCTTAATCTAATAAGTTTTAAATAAACAACTAGAAGAAATGATATTTTATTCTATGAATTTCAGGATATTACTTGAAAACATCTTTCTGAGTGTCTATTGGAACACATCCTGAAGTTTTAAGAAAGATAAATAAATAAAACCATAAAAATTCATTGGGACTCAATTTTATAATTCTTTTTATCCTGCTATAAATCATGTTGCTTCCTATTTTTCAAACAATAGATGGAAAAGAATGCTTGTATGTTATTTATAATAGAAATTGAGATGGATTTACCTCCTACTGTTTATTGTCAGTATCTTATCCAAAAACAGTGGGAAGAAATCTGCCTTCTACTAATATTCAATTTGTGAACATTCACATCTTTATTTCAGCATGATACTCACTCTATGAACCACAGAAACAGATGCCTATCACCAGGCAAAAGTAGGTTTACTCATTTTACGATGCTGTGAGAAGCTGGTATTTTATGAGTTAAGCACATCATCTTCACTTCAACATACAAATTCATATCATCACTTGAAATCCTTCTGGAAATTTAGTAAATGAATTGTATCAGAATTGAAAATCAATAATCATTAAATGAGATTGAAGTTGGACAAAGAAATTTAAAAATAACATAATAAAAAGATGTATCTTAAAAGAAACTCACAGGTGATATAGATGTGTTATGAATTCTAGTTTATTTATTCATGAGGTCATTCAGGATTATAATCTGGGGAAGTATTGAAGTTAAGTATGCTATTGATTTTATTTTTTTTAATCTAGCACTAATTACACAAAAATCCTAAATTGAAGGATGTTTTGAGCAGTAAGTAGTAATATTTTTATAAACTGATATTCCTGTTCAAAAGAATGAGGACTTACATATATGCTTTATATTGTTTGAAACAAATACATATCTGTTTTACTTTTTATTCATACCTTCTGCTTTTAGAAGCTACTTATTTGGAAAGAAAAGTTGGGTAAGAAATAAGGAAATTCTAAATTCTAGACCCCTGTTTGTCACTGACTTATGGATCTTATTTTTCTCATATTTTGAATAAATTGTTCAGGCATTAATAGCTTTGCTACTTTCCCACTCTCAATTTCAGTAGGTACAGTTATTAATAAATGCTCTGAGCAGGTGTTGCATTTCTATTTTTTGATAAAAATAGTCACGAATTTTCAAGAATCATTAAGCTATAAAATTCCTTTCAGCCAAAAAATTTTCTGCAAGCTTTTCTGTTTTAAGAAAAATTATGGAAAACATTGTTTTCTAATATCAAGAATAAGTAATTCAAATAATTACAGTATTTCAGCTGTAAGCTGACATTAAAATTTAAAGCATCCTTAAAAATATTTTATTTCAGTCCTAGAATATATAAACCAATGCTAGTTTTCATGAATCAATTAAATATTAAACAATTGTTTTACTTTTTTCTGTAAAACTTAACTGATGAAGATTGTAGCTCTCATAAATTTTAGTTTTCTTCATGGTAAGTGTATGTGCTAATTCATTCATTTAAAACTTTTCTATTTTAATAGATTTGTAAGTAAATTCTGGAAGAATATCTTTAACCAAACTAGTTGGCCTTAAGTGAAATTTTAATTAACATTTCAATAAATGACTTCAGTGAAACTCATTTGCAAGGATGAAAACTTTAACATACCATGGAAATTCAAATACTTTGTACCAGGAGTGATAATAAAGTAAGGTTAGATCCTCTCCTTAAAACTACAGGCTATGAGAAGGAACACTTATCTTGAATCATGCTGATCCTTTTATTCCTGCAACAACTCTTGACAATTTCTGCCAGTTTTTTTTATGAGATTTACTCAAATTTGTGATGAGATTTTAAAAAGTTAGAACATAAACAGAGTCAGAAACAACACACGCTTTTCCTAGTAGTCTGTATTATTCACATCAATTTCATAATATTTATGAAATAAGTGAAGTAAGAAATTGAAATTTGAGTAAGAAGTTGGGGGATTTTTTTACATATTTAAATTCATGAATTCTCACATATTTTCAAAAATATCATTTGCTTAAAATAAAATTTATTTATACCCTGTAGTTGTTTATTTTAGTCTCATATATATGTTCATGTTTGTTCAAGGTACCACAAATTAATAAAATATTTTAATATGAAGTAAACATTTTTCAAAACATTTAATACATTTATCATGCTTTCAATATAGTAATGTACATAAGCTAAATAAATAGCACAAAATCTCAACTTCATTTTACTCTCATTGGAATATTGCAAATATACTCTATTCTTCTGATGTTTTGTGACAGAAAATAATGAAGACCATTTCTTCATAACTGAAGTGTTTCTTAGGAAGAGATAATTCCAATTCTAAATAAATCATTCCTGTATATTGAAGATGAAAGAAGGCACAACTAATGTATTTTTAAGTATTTTATTTATTTATTTGAAAGAGAGACAGAGAACATAAGCATGAGCACGGGGAGGGAGACAGAGGGGGGGCAGAGGGAAACAGAGGAGGAGAAGCAGATGCCCCACTGAGTGGGGAGCCTGATGCTGGATTTGATCCCAGGACTCGAGATCATGACCTGAATTGAAGTTAGATGCTTAACCAACTGGGCCACCCAGGCGCCCAAGGCACAATAAATATTAAAAAGCAAAGATTATCAAACTGACAAAAACAAATACAGTTCCAGAAAAGTTAATTTTGAGTTCTCATATATAAACATAATTCAGAATTTCGAAATGCAATAATTGAAAATCAAATTTAAAAGTGCACTGACTTATACGTTACATAAACAATTTATCTCAAGTATGCTGTGGCTTTTATTAGAAAGCTTTTATACACAATATGATAATTAAATATTAAATATATAATGATGCTAATGATATAAAAATAAAGCTATAGTTAATTTTGGTTAATTATTAATTAATTAATAATTAATTAATAATTGACTATATTAATACAGGAACTAAAAATGGTGTAAGGAACAATCCTATGTGTATATGTATTTTGCTATGTAATAGTGGTGTCATCCAAAATCAGTGGGGTAAAGAAGATATTTAAACAATGGATAGAACCCTTTTTTTCTTCACATGCTAAGTAAAAATATCAGCTGATCTTAAAACCAGAACATATAAATAATCCATTAAAGAGACAGAAAACAAAAATTGTGTAAATACAGAAGGAAAATATAGATGAAAATGTTTTAAAACAGAATATGGAAATCCTCTCTAATAACCTTTCAAAGGTAAAAGCCATATAGAAAATACTGATTTTTTTTAACCTTTAAGATTTTTAAAGACAATAAAATCACACAGTAATAAACAAGTGATAAACAACATTTGAAAGACATAACAAAGGCAAATGCTTATTGCCCAAAATATTTAGGTATTTTGACAAATTAAAAAATGCAAATAATATATATGCAAATGACATGAACAGGAAATTTTAGGAAAGTATTTGCTCCTAGGCAATATGAGCTGAACAGGTTCTTAACATTACTAATAATCAAAGAAATGCAAAACAGAGTGATGACACAGAGAAACAGGACTGGGGGCATATGACTAATAATTAGGATCCATGAATGGAGTGCTTTGTGGTTCCCAGGCTAATACCAGATTTGGTCAATTCAAACCAAAAGAGCAGGAGTTTATCTAATGGGTGTATACGGGGAAGACGTTGAGAAGAAGGGGAGACTGTTGATTACAGACTCTTAGGGAGGTCATATCAGGAACTTATATTTAATCTTGACTCTTATAGCCAATATCTACTACATGCACATGCATGAAGGGCTAGTGTCATTTTAAGGTCACTGTGGTGGATTTGACAAAACAAAATGGATGCTAAGACAGCAATACCATGAGTAGCTTAGCTAAACTCTCCACACTGGGACAATATTTTAGTTAATTTTGGCCAATTTCAGCGTTTAGTACAGTAGCAGCCACCCATCATTCATCCCCCAGCCTCATAGCATTAAGCTATGCATATTTTCCAAGAGCAACTTATATGCATCTTGTTAGAAGCAGGGTAGGCAAAAAGACTTTGTCTCTAAATATCAAGGATCTGTGCTCTGATTACTGATGGATATTTTTGATTCCAGAAGTTTACACAAAACACAAATCGCCTTGCCATTGTTGCAAGCCCCTCTTCCTCAGATTGAAGTGCCTTATGAAGGTTTTAATGAGTCAGTGTCCTATTTCTCTCCCTTCATTTTTTTCTTCTCCTGCCCTACCCCTTTATGGGAGACAGACATTAAAAAAAATGAGGATATTTTCATTGATGAATGGATAAAGAAGATGTGGTGTATACACACACACACACACACACATGCACACTCAGCCATCAAAAAAAGATCTAAATCAACTAGATCTAACATTATCAACAATGTGGACAGAGCTAGAGTATTATATTAAGTGAAATAAGTCAGACAAAGATGAATACCATATGATCTCACTCATATGTGGAATTTAAGAAAGAAAACAGACAAACATATGGTAAGGGGAAGGAACAAAAAGAAAGAGGGAACAAGCCATAAGAGACTCTTAATGACATACCACAAATGAGGGGCTAATGGCGAGAGGTGGGTGGGGAATAGGCTACATTGGTTGTGGATATTAAGGATGACATTTGTTATGATGAGCACTGGGTGTTGTATGCTATAATAAATCACTGAATTCTACTCCAGAAACTAAAATTGCACTGGATTTTAACTACCAAATATGAAAGAAAAGAAAGAAAGAAAGAAAAAAAACAAAAAAACAGGACAGACCAGGACATTAAAAAGCAATGTACATTAAAAAGCAACTGTATATATAGGGAAACTAGGGAATCATCACACATGCTTGAGGAAAGGCACAGACTCAGCAAGGAAAACCTCAAGGTTATATTTCAATCTCATCCTCAGCCCAGAAACAGTCTAGAGTAATCAAAAAACCAGAAACAAACAAAAATAAAACCCACAAAATAGTAAACTGTGGAGAAGGGGGAAAATTTGCTTTTCAGAGTTGCCACACTATTCGATTCAAATATTCAGTTTTTAACCAAAATAAACAAAAATCCCTAGGAATATAAAAAAAAATAAAGTATGACCCATTCATAGGTATAAATAACTTAGCAGAAATCATCCCTTTAAAAGACTTGATCTAATGGCCAAAGACTTTAAAGTGTCTGTCTTAAAGATGCTCAAGGAACTATAGGAAGATAGGGCATCTGGGTGGCTCAGTGGTTGAGCATCTGCCTTCAGCTCAGGTCATGATCCCGGGGTCATGGGATTGAGTCCTGCTTCCGTCTCTCCTCAGGGAGCCTGCTTCTCCCTCTGCCTATGTCTCTGTCTCTCTGTGTCTTTCATAAATAAATAAAATCTTAAAAAAAAGAATTAAAGGAAGATGTGAATAAAGTCAATAAAATGATGTATGGACAAAATGTAAATCTCAATAAAAAAATTGGAAACTTGAAACCAAAAAAGAAATTCTAAGGCTAAAAAATAAAACTAAAATGAGAATTTCACTTGAGGAATTCAAAGGCAGATTTGACCAGACAGAAGAAAGAATCAGTGTACTTGAAGATAAGACAATGGAAATGACTGAATTTGATGAAGAAAGAAAAAGATTGAAGAAAAGTGAACAGAGTCTAAGAGATCTGTGAGACACATCGAGCAGATCAATATACACATTGAGAAAGAAAGGGGCAGAATGAACATTTGAAGATATCACAGCTGAAAAAACATTGAAAACGTTATGAAAGATATGAATATAAAAGTCCAAGAGGCTCAACAAACTCTAAATGAGATGATTTCAAAGGAACAGACATCAAGATAAACTATAACCAAACTCCCGAACACGAAAGACAGCGGACATTTTGAAAACAACAAGAGAGAAGTGACTTGAGACTTATGATGGAAATTCAATAGATCAGCAGACTTATCATTAGAGACTTTGGAAGCCAGATGGCAGTGAGCTGTCATGTTCATAGTGCAGAAAAAGAAAGAGATAGAAAAAAAGAAAGAAAGAAAGAAAGAAAGAAAGAAAGAAAGAAAGAAAGAAAGAGAAAGAAAGAAAGAAGAAAGAAGAAAGAAGAAAGAAGAAAGAAAGAAAGAAAGAAAGAAAGAAAGAAAGAAAGAAAGATAGAAGAAAGAAAGAAAGAAAGAAAGAAAGAAAGAAAGAAGAAAGAAAGAAAGAAAGAAAGAAAGAAGAAAGAAAGAAAGAAAGAAAGTAAGAAAGAAAGAAAGAAAGAAAGAAAGAAAGAGAGAAAGAAAAAAGAAAGAAAGAAACCAAGCAAGCAAGCAAGCAAGCTCGGCCAACCAAGAATCCTACATATGGCAATTTTTTTCTTTTATGAGTGAAGGAGAAATTAAGACTTTCCAAGATAAACAAAATCTGAGGAAGTTCATTATCACTAGATTTGCCTTGCAAGAAATGCAATGGAAAAGAAAAAACAGACAATAATTTAGCCATATGAAGTAAAGATCTTAGTAGAGGTAAATATGTAGCCAATTATAAAAGATAGAATTATCATAGCTATGGTATGTAACTTTGTTGTTGTTTTCCATATAATGTAAGAGACCAATACATTTTTTAAATTTATTTATTTATGAGAGACAGAGAGAGAGGGAGGCAGAGACAGAGGGAGAAGCAGTCTCCCTGCAGAACACAGAGCCTGATACAGGACTAGATCCCAGGACCCCAGGATCAAGACCTGAGCTGAAGGCAGATGTTTAACCAACTGAGCCACCCAGGAGCCCAAGACCAATACATTAAAACACACACACTTGTTAATCTAAAAGCTAATATTATTATAACTTTGTTCTGTAATTCATCATTTTATTTCCTAAATTATTTAAAAGACTATGTATTTAAAATAATTATTAATTTATGTTTTGGGGCTGACAACAGTTAAAAATATAAATTTTGACATCTACAACTTAAAAAGATAAGAATGGATGTGTTAGGAACAGAGTTTCTTAACATTATTGAGGTTAAGCTGGTCTAAATTAGAGTATTATAACTTTAAGATGTTAAATATAATTCCCATGGTAACTGCAATAAAAATAGCCATGAAATATACAGAAGGAAATGTAAAATCTAAAATTTTCACTACAAGAAATCAAAGCGACATAAAAGAAGAGAGTAATTTAGGAAATGAGGAATAAAAAAGCTTTAAGACATATGGAAAATATAAGAAGTAAAAAGATAAGTTTCTCTTTATCAATACTTTGGGGAATATAAAAAATAGTGAAAGGGAATAAAGCGGAAAGGAGACACTGTGAGTGGGAAATATCAGAGAGGGAGACAGAACATGAGAGGCTCCTAACTCTGGGAAACAAACAAGGAGTGGTAGAAAGGGAGGTGGGCAGGGGGTGGGGGTGACAGGGTGACGGGCACTGAGGGGGGCACTTGATGGGATGAGCACTGGGTATTATTCTATATGTTGGCAAATTGAACACCAATAACAAATAAATTTTAAAAATAATGTTTTAAATGTTAGTAGAGTAAACTCTAATCAAAAGACACAGATTGGCAGAATGGATGAAAAATGCTTTGTCTAGCTATATGTTGCCTACAAAAGGCTCACTTTAGATGCAAAAACACAAATACATTGGAAATAGGCTGCAAGTAAAAATATGGAGAAAGAATCCTTGTAAATATTAGCAAAAACATCAGGGATGGCTACACTAATCTCAGAAGAAAATTCACCTGAAAACAAAAGCTTACAAGCTACAAAGTAAGACATTATATTAATAGAAGTTTCAATACAGCAAGAAGTTTAAACCATTGTAAACCTTTGCGTACCTAATAACAGACCATAACAATATTTGAATCGATCACTGACAACATTGAAGGATAGAGGGGATACGATCTACAATAATAACTAGAAACTTCCATACCCCATTTGCAGTAAGACATAAGATAAGACACAGAGGACTTGAATGACAGTAAACCAACTAGATCTAACAGACATATACAAAACATTCTACCCAATAACAACAGAATGCACATCTTCTCAAGTGCACATGGGAGATTATCCTGGATAGACTGTGTTTGGCCACAAATTAAGCATCAGTAGATTTAAAGATAGCAATTATACAAGTAGGGAGTCTGGGTGGCTCAGTGGTTGAGTGTCTGCCTTTAGCTCAGGTCATGATCCTCAGGTCCTACGATCACATAAGGCTTCCCACAGGAAGCCTGCTTCTCCCTCTGCTCACGTCTTTACCTGTCTCTGTGTGTCTTTCATGAATAAATAAAATCTAAAAAAAATCATACAAATATTTTCTGTGAGCATAACAAGAATGGAGTTAAAATCAGTAACAGAAGAAAAACAGAGAAATCTACAAATGGGTGGAAATGAAATAACATACTTAAAAAACAAGTGGACCAAAGAAAAAATCATGAGATAAATCAGAAAATTCTTACAGGTGAATGAAAATTAAAATACAACTTACCAAAACTTAGGAGATGCAGCAAAAGCACAACTAGCAATGGGAGGGTCTGTGTGTCTCACTTGATGATGCAAGTAACACACACACACACACACACACACACACACATGCACACACAATACACAAAAAAACTGTTGCTGCTGTATTGGAGTTAAATCCTTGTCTGGGTCTTTACCCTTAAAAATCATCAAACATTGCTATTAGAAATATGTAAATGATTGCTTATCCACATATGGTTTGCAATGTTAGAAAATGAAAATTTGACATTAGAGGAATATGTTACACCTTTGCATATGGTACAGTTATTAGAAGTAATGATTTAGGTCCAAGTGTAATAGCACAGATAGATCTCTAGCTGATCTGTAGCCTACCATATAGAGATAATTTAAGGGGTGCTGACATCAGCAAAGCAGAAGGGACCGAAAGGGATACTGGAAACCCCGAAAGGGATACTGGAGAAGGTGAGTTATTAAACATGTACAGTCTACATTCCAGAGGAGAACAAAAAGAAGAGAAAAAGCAGTTCAGAACTGCAGTTACCACTGTAACACCACAAAACACCAGTATTATATTCTGGAAATCACAAGGAAACAAAAATCAAAGAAGACAGAGTGATCAAGTAGATGAGAACTGAGAACTGATTCTCCTATTTACAAACATGGTACTCATAGCCTGTTACAGTTTGATTTCCTTCCAGAGGTGAATGTGAAATCCTAATAGCAGCACAACCAAGAAGAGGAACTATTCAGAATGAGTAGTTAGGCACTCAGGAAGGAGTGGGTTGCATCACTTTCTGTATCCACTGAGTGAGGAAATGGCATCTAGTGTTGAGTAGTGGCTTTTGATAAGACTAAGAACGGGTTATCCACAGTAACTGAAGGGGGTTAGGAATATGTAAACAAAAAAGTGATTATGTAGAATTTACTTCCCCAAATATATAAGAATATTTAAAAAGTTTAGCAATAGCAAGGTCAGGATTGCCCACATTGTTAGATTTGCCATGTTGAAGGAGATGAGCTAGAAAGAAGAGGGATTGTAGGAGTGTGTAGTACTTGCATCAAATAATAACTTTGTAGTTATTAGCAGTGACCATGTCTGCATGTGATCTTTGAGATACCAGCATTTGATAGGTGTTAGAAGGGAATATTGGATGAAGGTCATAATGGCTTCTCAAATGACCAAGAATTATGATGAGAATAGGTTGCCTCAGTAGTTAAAATCTCCAAGAAATGAAAGAGATGGGTCAGCGGATTGTAGATAAAGACAACAGAAGATAGACATGGTATTATCATCTCATATTCCTAGAGCTCATTTGGGTAGCTTAGATAAATTATGGGTAAAGAAAGAGAAATAGTAGGGCAGGGAGCGTATTTACCCCATTTCTAATATTGGGAGGCTCAACCGAGCAAGAAATACTGAGTAAAAAAGGAAAGCATGTACCTACCTCTTAACCTATCCATGTTTTGTACACTTGGCTTTATAAAATAAACTCCTTTCCATTTGTAAAATTGTATTTAGGAGATTGTCCCTAAATATCTGATGTTTTGACACATGTACATATAGAATATACACCCTTCACACATGTAATACATATGTGTGTTTGAACACATAAATTTTAAGAATCATTAATTAATGTATGTATTTACTATGCTTCAAGCACTAGATCAGTAGCTAAGGAGAGTAAAAATTAATAATAAATTTAAATCTTAAGATTGCAAGTTTTTGGAATAGTTATCTTAAGATTCATAAGCAATATAAATAAATAAATAAATAAATAAATAAATAAATAAATAAATAAATAAATAAGAATCCTGACGCTGAACGATCACAGCCTAGTTAGAGGCACACACATATAAACAAGTAAGTGATGGACATGGAGTTATCTGAAACATTCTGTAAGGCTAAGGGTGATATTATTGTGCTATTAGGCCGAGATAAGGCAGTTAGTAGAGGAGTGAAAATTCAATTTAGGTGGAGAAGAGTGAAAGATATCTAAGAAATGAGAAATTATGAAATTACAAAAATATAGGGCAGCGATACTAGCCATGTTTGTGTTCATAACAAGGAAGATAAAAGCAAGGAAGGATATAGTTTTAGGTAAATCAAGAAAATAGATAATTTTCAATAACCTCCATGTCCTCTTTAAAGATTTTTATTTATTTATTTATTTGTTTGTTTGTTTGTTTGACAGAGAGGAGGGGAGAGAGGAGGAGAAGAGAGTTGAGGAGAGGAAAGGAGAGGAGAGGAGAGGAGAGGAGAGGAGAGGAGAGGAGAGGAGAGGAGAGGAGAGACAAGCAGACTCCCCTCTGTGCACAGAGCAGGAGTTGGGGCTCAATTCCAAGGACCTGAAATCATGACCTGAGTTGAAATCAAGAGTCAGAGGCTGATTAGACTGAGGCACCCAGGTGCCTCTCAACCAAAGTCCTCTTTAAATTATAATCAGTGTAATATCTAGAATTTTGCAAAGTAATTAATATTTTGGTGACTATAAATTACATCTAACAGCTGTCTCGTAACTAGTAAGTTATGAGACTGGATGTTATTCTATAGGACAAGCTAAATCTCTCAATACATATCCTTGTACAGGATAACTTAATATATGCCGAATATAACCATATATCTGCAAAACAATCTAGACTCTGAATATTGGATCCCACTCAGGCATCATAGCAGGACATGACAAAAATGCATGAGTGCATGCATGAAGATCATGCTTAAAGTCAAATATGATGCAGAAACTAGAGCCAATAAGTAAGATCCTGAGAGTATATACAAATAAATATATATTCATATATGAATATGCATACTTACATATGAATTATAAATATATGTCTATACTTCATGCTAAGTCATTATTTTAATAAGCCATGAAAAAAATGATGGTAATTAAATCACTTTATATGAACATTGTATTTTAATAATTGCATATTTTAAAGCTATTTCATGCAAAATATGCATTCACAGTAAACCAACCAAAATTTAATTGCTGTTTTTTATTATGTTACACTTAGCCAAATTTCACTAACAATAGTAATGTCAATCAACATGTAATTATGGGCTACACAGCACACAGAGGCATGAAATATAATTTCTAGAGTTAAAAATTCAAGGAAGTTTGGCAAAATTGTAAAGCTATGTCCAATCCTCTTGTATTCCCATAAAATTAGTAGACATTAAGAATTTAATTTTTATTGTTCCCTTTGGTGGTTCATTGCAGATGTGAGCAAGTTATGAACTTCAGAAAAAGTAGTGTGTGCAGCAGGATCTTAATTAATTCACTGCATAAATTTTTCTCACTGTGCTCATTTCTTTGCCTACTACCAGCTTTATAAAAGATCCAGGCATTTCACATATTCCATTTGTTCTTAGGAACATTAACTTCTTTTAATCTATAACAGTCTCACTATTAAAAAATTATATTACATGTTTACATATTACAGGTATAAAATATATGTATATGTATATACACACACACACACACACACATATTGCATTGACTCTTTGAAGACATTAGGCCATTTTTCTGTGACCTTGTCCACATTTTGGAATTGTTTGTTTTCAGAAAAATGATTAGATTCAAGTTAAACATCCCTGGAGAGTTCCTGCATAGGTGAGATATTGTGTTCTACATATTACATCACCATTAGGCTCAGGACAGACATAATGTCACAACTCCCACCATTAGTGTTGCTAGGATTTATCACTTAGTTAAGGTATTAACTGCCAAATCATTCCCTTCTAAACACAGTCTTACCCTATGCTAGTAATTTAAACAGTGATATTTTGACCTCTTACAAATTTCCTATATTTCAGTAATCTTTTATTTAATGGGTTTAACATTCTTGATTCTGTAATAACATGTAAATTACACACTGACAATCTTCTTTCTTTTTTCATGCTGGCAATCTTCTAATTTCATTTCTTTTATATGTATTAGCTGATATCCTCCTGTTAAGAAGAGTTTTCCTTATTAACCAGAGATGAGCTATAATTCCAACTAAAAATAATGAATCAACGCTAAATTGTTGTTCTTTAGGTTAAATTCACTTAAATTTATCAATGGCATCTTTACATAACTGAGACAAAGTTCTCACTGTTGGAGTAAGAAAGTGACAGAAAGTTTTCTTGAAATTCTCTTGCCAGAGTATATTTCACATTGTTCAGTTCACAGAGTTTTAATGGTAATTCCTGTTCTGGTGACCATATGAGAAATCACAGTCTTATCAATTGATCCCAGGTAACCTCCACAAAATCTTCGTTAGCAGAAGGATTGGAAAAGCCTTTTAATCAACTGGAATTGGAACCTGATGATAAAGTAATTATCCATTACTCATAAAAATATAAGAAATGCAACCTTAGGATCAGAAGAGTATAGATGTGATCCCCAATGTGTTACTACTTATGTGATTCTGAATGAATTATATAAAAGCATTCTCAGAATAATTTCATATTTGTATAAAATAATGAGGAAATTGCTTACCTTATAGGAATGCTAGTAAGAACATAACATATATGCAAGAGATTCTTTCTTATTGGGAATGTAAGGGAAAGCCATTTGGAAAATGGTTTGGTGGTATCTACTAAAGCTGAAAGCATGTGTACCCTGTAACATTGTAATTAAACTCTTAGGTATAGCATTATCACAAATGCATATATATTTACAGTAATATATGTATAAGGAGATTGATAATACACTCTTATACAATTTTTTTTATTTTTAAAGGTTATTTTATTTATTCATGAGAGATTCAGAGAGAGAGGTAGAGACACAGGTAGAGGGAGAAGCAGGCTCCTCACAGGGAGCCTGATGTGGGACTCGATCCCGGATCCCAGGATCAGGCCCTGAGAGGAAGGCAGACACTCAACCTCTGAGCCATCCAAGCATACCATATATAAATTTTAAAAAGTAGTAAAGATTTATCTGTGTACTAGGTTTCCATTTGGGAGGCAGTGACAAAAAGATACAAGGGACACTCTGAATTAGTTATATTTCAGGTTACCCTGCTTCTTCAGTGATAGCTTTTTAAAACAAATCATAGACTTCATTTTTTTAAAAATTAATTGAGCTTTACAAACATTGTATCTCTTCCCACCTTCCTGTAATGAAGCTGTGGGAATGACAGAAAATCCCTTTGGCCAAAGCTGCATCACTTTGCAGAGACACAATTGGTTTCATTTTCCTTTACTTTTTTGTTTAAAAGACGTGTAATTTATCCATATACTGTATTTCAGTAAAATTGTCTGTGGATAAATCTTGTGAACAATGTTAAAGTATAGAACACTCACTTTGAAACTTAGAAATGACATTTCAAAGTCCCAAAGGAATTACATAGAGACCAGTCTTTCTATTATCCATGAGAAATGAGATATCTGGCCTGAAACAGATTGGTTTTGAAATTCTTTGTGATGCTGGATTGTCAAATTTTACTAGTACATTGTGTTTTCAGGTTTTAAAGTTTTTAAAGCACAATTGCCACCACACTATTTTATAGTTAAAATTCAAATATTATATAAAAAAAGATCTGTATTATTTAAATTATTTGTAAATATGATTAATATAGACTCATTTAATTAATTAATTAAGTTTAATTAGTTAGTTTAATTTAATTAACTAATTAAATAATTTTCTTAAAAATGCATTTGTATATGTTTAATAACTGATTTCCTCCAATTACATACATATATATGATGAAAATATATTTTATTGAAAATTTGAATTTTAATAAACTTAAATTATAAAATTTTCACAGTTTATATATAAAGTACATATATATTTCATCATTATTCTTAGAATTAAATCTTTTGATATTTTTATTTCAATTAGAATAGGTCTATATAATATTAACATAATTTGGTTTAAAAATGACATTTTCTTGAGGTGCTTGGGTGTCACAGTCCATTAGGTGTCCAGCTCAGGGCCCTGATCTCAGGGTCAAGAGATAAAGCACCCAGTCCCAGTCCCTGCTCAGCAAGGAGTCTGCTTAAGTCTCTCTCTTCCTCTTCCTTTGCCCTGCCCCCCCAATCCTTTCTTTAAAAAACAATTTTTTTAAATGACATTTTTCTTATTTTTGATGATATAAACACTACTGTTTTTCTCATTGAATTGATTTATCATTGAACTGAATTAATTTTTAAAAAGATTTATAAGTGCTGTTACGTTTTTGGGAACATGTTTATTCAATTTAGGTGTTTAAGTAATTAATGTTGATTGAAGTGAAGATAAGGAAAAATATAGAAGTTTTTAAATATGCCCTTTCATCATCTCTATTAGCAAATGATTATGGGTGCACAGCTTTATGACATAAATATAGAATCTATTGTCTACATTATAAAATTTAAAAATCCTCATTGCAACACAGAAAACACATATTTGTATTTATGCATTATTTAGGACAACAAGTAAATTAATTGGAGCAGACTTACATTAAATAACAACATGAAAAATAAGATCTCTCAGAATTAAATATTTTGTTTTTCAAGGCACTAGCCATTTTAATTACAAATATTTGATATTGACCTAATTTTATACTAATCCCCATGACATTTAACTTCCGAGTTGGCAATGCACATTTTTTTATGCTGTTTAAATGTCGCATAATCTTATTTTAACTATACATAAAAACTGATCCCTCTTGGCAATGAAAAGTAGAATATCAGTGAGAAAAATGTTCTTAATGCCTTCAGAATTTCTGCTTTACCATGTTTACCAATCACAGATGCTCAATTTAAATATTTATCAATGTGAAAATCATACATTATAAATGATTTCTAAGAGAGACTAGATACAATGTAAGTAGTGAAGTATTAATGGTAACAAAGGTTAAATATTAAAAAACTATCTTTCAAATGAAGATAATAAGAATATGTCACTAAATTTAGCTGAAATATTATATGGGGACAGTTCTGGTAGATATTTTATAATAAATGTTTATTCTAGAATTATTTCTAAATATAATTGAAGGGATTTACTTCACTATAATATTTGAAATTGGCATGATAAAAATCTATTAAACTCTGGACTTGATTACTCTATACACTATATTAATCAATTATTTCTAAAAGTCTCCTTGTGGTGACACTATATATTATTCATTATATGTTTAACTGCCACTTTTCATAACTATACAATAATTGTCAGTTACATTTTCTAAGGTAGATATTTCTAAGTTCTACCAAGTTCCTGCAAAGTTTCCCATTATGGTTCCTTTGCTTTTTCTTTCCCTCAGACCACACTTCTTAGCAAAATCATCTATAAGTAAGCATATCATTTTACCTCTAACTTCAGAGTATATCCATAATAGTCTATGTCTGTCTTTTGTTTCCATACTAGACACATTTATCAAGTTTGTAAGAATATTTCCCTGGACTATTATAAGAGTCTTGTTGGATCTTCCTTCTCTTATTTTTCATGTCTTAAATCACTTCTTCCACAGCATTTGGAATAAACTTGCTAAAATATAAATCATTCTACCTACCAGTACAATTAAACCCTTCCAGTGACTTAGGCATTTTTCTTTTTAAAATGTCTTTACTATAATTATTATAGTCTTTATTTACATTAAGTATAGGAAGCAATTCCCGCCCCCTTCCCCCATCATAAAGCGGGACTCAATCTGAAAATGCCCAGTGTTGTTTTCCAGCTTTTCTTGCCATTAAGAGTTTGGGTCATGATGTAGGTAGTCTCAGCCAATCAGGCACTATGGCCCATGTGTTAAGTTGGGAGCTACTGGAAAGCTACATCACTGTCTACATTAGAATACAAACCTCGTTAGAGAAAGGACCTAACCTGGCTTGTTTACTTGTTAACCCCACCATCTTGACCAATTTCTACCCAGTGACAAGACTATAAAAAATTGACAGAATGTATGCATGAATAATGATAAATATATTCTCTTCAGATAAAACCCTAATTAGAATGGCATATGTATTTTAAACTATAGTAATATATCACAGCCCACCTGATTATTTTCAGGTTTTTAAAGTATGCTTCTTAAATAAATGTAAAGGGAAATTATTTTGAAAATGTAAAAATCTGTTTATTAAAACTTAAGTGTATTAACAGTTCTCCCAGGATCTTTTTTTTTTAATATTTTTTTTAATTTTTATTTATTTATGATAGTCACAGAGAGAGAGAGAGAGAGGCAGAGACATAGGCAGAGGGAGAAGCAGGCTCCATGCACCGGGAGCCTGATATGGGATTCGATCCCGGGTCTCCAGGATCGCGCCCTGGGCCAAAGGCAAGCGCCAAACCACTGCGCCACCCAGGGATCCCCAGAATCTTATTTAATTTTTAAATTTATCCTGTAGCAATAAATTTATCCTGTAGCAATATCATTAACATTTATCCTGTAGTAATATTATTTATAAAGGCAGAGTTTGAAAGAAATAGAGAAGGTAAGTATAAAAACAGTGTGACACACCAATAATTTTTTAAAATAATAATGCAAGGCCAATTAAACAACCTATAATATGATGTGCTTTATTCATTTTTGTTAATAGTGAAGTGTGTTTTCATTTATTATTTTATTTATTTACATTGAGGCATAATTGACATATTACATTTGTTTCAGATGAACAACACAATGATTCAATATTTGTATATATTGGAAAATAATCAACACAAAAAGCTAGTTCACAGCTGTCACTATACATAGTCATAAAAGCTTTTTTTCTTCTGATGGGGACTTTTAAAATCTACTCCTTTAGCACCTTTCAAATATGCAATATTGTATTACTTCCTACACCCACCATACTGTACATTACATCCCATGACTTAATTGTTTTATAACTGTAAGTTTGTACATTTGATGTAAAAAACTCCCTTTTCTAAAGCACTGGGGCAAGAATTTAGAAAATTAGTAACCAAGACAAGAGAAATTTTGTTGCAGTTATAATTTCATTTATAATTTTTAAACAAAATTTAAGGGATAATTTAAAAAATCTTTTTGTTTCTTTATCTTTTTTATTTCAATATTCCCGGACTTTCCTAAATTTCATACACCAGTGAGAAAAAAAAAATTCATTATAGGTTTACTAAAATCCATCACCTTCTCTTTCTCTTTCTTTAGTTGTTCTTTTCTTTCTCATCTCATTCTTCTCATTCCTCTTCATCTTCTTATGCCTCTTCTATTTCATATTCCTATTCCTATTCCTGCTTCTCCTCCTCCTCCATTTTTTCTTTCTATACCAATTTATAGTTTTAACAAAAAGAAAAGCAAAACAAAACTGACTTAAAGATGAGCTACCTATCAATGTGATTATCTCATATTTTAATAATAATTTGTCTACTAAGGAATTTAAAAGGTGTGAGTAAAGGTTGATAATACATTAATTTAATAATTATGTTTTTGTAAGATCTATAATCCCCTGAAATTTCATAAGTAATAAAGGAACAAAATTAGAGAATCAAACAAAAATAGCATTACACAAAATATAAGCAGCACAAAGTTATTTCATCTCAAAAATGAAAATTCTTCTACAAAAATGAATAATATAATTGATATACAAAAACAATCATCCTAAGATTATTCTTCTATTTGTCCAAATGTTATTTGAAATTTCTCATTTCATATAATTAAGTTAAAATTAGCTTTAATAGAAGTATTTTTATATGTGATGAATCATACATATGATAAAGTTACTGCCATTATAATTGTCGAGAAAACTAAATCAAAACAATACTCTATAATTCTTTGGATCAAATATCCCTTTTAAATTTGTTGAAACTTTGGGTTGTGTTTATAAACAAAAATGTATTATAAGTGATTTTATTTATTTCTTTTGTCAGTTATATTTCAATACTGTAAAAAATAATCTATCTTGAATAAATTGCTTGTGTCTTATTTACTTTGATCTCTGTACCAATCATGTTGCTTTTGGTGTTGATTGTTTACCAACCACAATTTATTAAAATGCAGCCAATTAATTAGTTCATGTAAAATTATTTAGAAACCATATTAATTTACTCAATAAAATAATATGAACTTACTATGCTGTTATTACTGTGTTTAATTTGATTGAAGGACATTTAATGTAAATTAATTGGCTTCTTTTCTTCTATAACAATACACTGGCTTAACAATGAGCCCTGAATATCTGAGTTCAATCTTCTATCACATGAGAAGGCCTTCTATGAACATAGACAAAAATAAGAAGAGAAATATTAGTATAATTAGAAAAAAGTTATCCTATTGCCAAAAAGCTCATAAATTGTCAAAGGATAACATAAATAGTAAAAAAAAAAAAAAGGCAAAAACATGGAAAAAAACAACAGGCTTTTCATTACATTGTACATGATAAACAAAGAGAAATCTTACCACTTAACTACAAATTAATTATAAACCCTTAGAAATAGAAAATGAGAAAAGGGTATAAAAATAAAAATTACAAAATTACAAAATTCTATAAAATGCAGAAAAAAATATTTAACCTCACTATCACAAAAAATTATCTGTGCTTCTTTAGCCTAAAGTTTTTAAAGCATACAGATTTAAGGCAAAATGGAGGATTAGAACTCTCAGACATTGTAATGAACCTGAAAACTGATACAATGTCTCTAGGAAACAATTTTTAAACATGCAACAAATAGCTATATTAGTTAGTTTAGGCAGCTCTAAAAAGAGATCTAAAATACTCCTGCTCAGACAACTAAAAAGAGATATGAAATACTGTGGTTCAGACAATAAGAAATACATATTTCTCATGTAACAGTCTGGAGATATGTAATCTTAGGGTAGGTAGTCATTTTTAATTGATAAGATAACATTTTTAAATGATAAGATCATTCAGTGACCCAAATTAGTTCCATTGTATTTTTCTGCCATCATGACCAAGAATTGTGTTGTTATCTGCATAAACAAATCCAATTCCTCACCACATATGTGCAACAGGAAAAGAAATGTAATTACATGTCTAACATATTAAGGCCAAGGCCCAGTAAAGGTAATCATAGTTGCCACTTATGTCTCATTGTTGCAGTCTTAGACACATAACCCATAGCTATGTGAAACTAACATGGCCAAGGAGTTCTCTAGCTAGCTAATTAACATGACTTTATTATTAGTGATAATTTGTTTTCCATGAGTTCTATGTAAAAGTTACCACACCCAAAAGACTTTTCCGGTCATAACTCTTAAACTTATAGAATATCCTCCTATATTTAATATTGTCTACAGTCTGCTCAGCTATCACCCTCATCATCAATTCAATAGTAATAATTTCACGCCATCTGAAAACTCTTATTTTGATCTATGCAGCTGGGCTGGCAACCATTGTTTGCATAAATAAAAACAGTGCGATTCACTTCAAAAAAGACTGAGCAACAGAGTTCCTGGTTTTGGTTGTAGACAAAGCTCCAGCTTTTAGCAATAAATAATCTTTTTTTTTTTCCTGATACTGAATCCTCAAATTTTGTACTTTCACAAAAATTTTATTTCAGGTTGCAGGCAAAACGTTGCTTTTATAGGAGAACTCTATTTCCTTCCAATTATGCTTGCAAACTGGCATCTGCCTATTTTGTCTAGAGTTATAGTCTCCCTAGGCTTGAAATCTGGTTTCCAAGTTATTACAGGTGAAATTTGCATGAAACTTTCACAATGGCATAACAAATATCATAAGTCTTCATTCATTGTTTCCTTGTTGTCCAATGACCAAGCAGCAAGTCATTGATGTATATTTTCAAGTATGTTCAGGTGACACTCTCATTTCTTTATATGTCCAATATTTTACGTGTAATATCTAGGTGAAAAATTAAATTGCTATAGCCAAGATACTACAAAATATAAATATCTTTTGTTTTTTTCATTATTTGCTTCAATTCATTTCTTTCATGAATTTTAGTAAACAGATAAGTATCTTAATACTATTTATTTAAACAATATTTTATGTGTAATATCTAGGTGAAAAGTTAAGCTACTATAGCCAAGATACTACAGAATAGAGTTTTTAAAACTTTTATTTTATTAAAACACGGCTTATTTGTGCAGGAGGTCTTTATTGGTAATTGAATACGCAGATTCACATTGAGATGACAAAGTAACAAGAACAAATCCAAGCAGTCCTGATAACAGTCACACCATGACGCATGCATGCCATGGAGAGCCATCAGAAATTCTGATCAGAATTGGCATTAGTGTAAAATAAATATTTGTCGATGTTTAAGCATTTGTTTGTGCCATCCCATATTCTTGCATATTCTAAACATGAATTAGTATAGGAAGTGGGGCACAAAATATACAACTTTGGTTTAATGGGCAAATTGTAGACCATAAGGGTCATGATAATACAGTTTGAAAATGTTAGAGATTGATGTTATAGCTGAGCTGTCACATATGAATATTTGGAAGGCATGTTATTAGTAATGAATTTGTAGCTTCAGGGAAAGGAATTGGAAACAAGAAATGTAGTAGTGTATCCTGCTGTCCACCCTGCTTCTTAGCAGGGAAATTCTGTAAGTGGCCTTCTGCCCAGATTCTTGGCCTCTCAACTTAGGCTAAGAATTGGCAAATGTCCTGAGACAAAATTACAACAGAATGCCAACTACTCATCTGAAACTCTCCCCTCAAGGGGATATTGGCCCTAAAAATTCTATTTTCCTATATTTGCATGTGTTTGTGTGTATTGTGTATGTGCCCCGCCTTTCTTATTCATTGCTGAGACAGTGCAATACAAAAGATTCATCCATCTTAGGAGAACTAGAAGCCTCAAAGGTAAAATATATTATAATGTGGTAATCAATCAAATAAGTAACTAATATAAGTTGAGACTTTAAAAAAATTTTTCCTGTTCTTTTCTAAAAGTAGTCTACGAGCTTACCAAAACCACTTAGAGCCCACCAGTAAGTAATTTTTATTAACACTATCTCAAATTTATTCCCTAAAGTAGGAGCCAAGCTCCATGACATTGTACTGAGTCCATATTTTTAGCAGAATGTGCCTGAAATATCTACCTGTGACCCAATCCTACTTTGGTTATGAGAATGGATGCAAATAATTGAAATTTATTATTAATAGAAGTAGTGGTAGTAGTTATATCTAGTGAAAATGATTTTGTTAAGTCCCTTAACTCAGAATAATACACAAAAAGTTCAAAGGTAACATAAAAGTATCAAATGATAATTTCATATCAATAAGGATAAATGTGATATCTTAGGTTTGGTATTTGTGGATAGTAATAAGAAAGGTGATTACATATATTTGGCTATGGTTTATAACGCATATGTGAGTGTGGAGGGGTGTGGTGGGTAAATGTGTGAATAAAATTGACCAGAAAATATTAATACATTTTACAAAAACATTAAGGTCAAATCAATAGAACAATCATCACAATTACCAATTAAAAAAAATCTGTATATGTGTGCTAAAATAATAAATTTCCCACATATCCCATAGCATAAGATCAACTGCAGGGATTCAATCCCTCATCTTCATGTAAATGAATATCTAGATACCATTTTAATTATAATGAGATTCTGATTAGGAAAAAAAAGAAACAACCAATAAGACAGAAATGCATAGCCCATATATCATAATGACAGAATAATGAGTTCAGCAATGTTGGTCATGTGAAAGTTAATGTGTATATCACTTCTAAAAAATACATTAAGTTTCAAGCATTGAATACGTGTGAAAGTCATGAACTTGAACAGCTACTGAACTAACAATTGAAATTAAAACTTGCTCAGTGTTGGAAAACTTTGCAGTGAAAATTGGTTCCTTGACCTCACATGAATTAATTGGTTAGCCTCCAGATCATGTGTGAAAGGGTGTCATGAAATGACAGTTATCTTTTCATAAGATTGCTAGATTTAAGAAAATTGGATAAAATTATTACCACTCTGGAAATAGGATAATGTGAAAAATGATTGTGATATTTTATGTGTTCTAGTTCTATACTGGAGTACTATGCTACTATGTACTGATATGGAGGTATATTCAGGGTGTCTTAAATACAAACATTGCTTAGGTTGTCTTTTCAGACCCTGATACTTACATTTAAAAAAAGAGAGAAAAATCAAATCACTGTAAAAACATTGTGTGTGTGTATATACATATATAAATATGTATACACACATATAATAAAGAATAACTGTAAATTATTTTAAATATAGATCACAATATACATTTTCAATACATGCAACCTTTCCCTTATCCTCTTGCCATACAATTTTTTTCCTAATGACTATGCTCTTTTTACAATATATCGCTATCAGTTGCCGTGTTCTTGATTCCAACTTTCTCCATCCATTTTTTTTTTCAATTTTACATTCGGCAAAATGATTTAAATGATTAATTCATTTGTTGTTTCCCAACTTAATAGTGTTATATATCTCTAACGGGTTACCTACAAAATACAACCAACTTAATAGTGTTATATATCTCTATCCTGTTACCCACAGAATACAACCAAGTGGAAAGTTGCATAATACTTGTAAGAGAAGTTCAATTAGTTGTTTTTGTCTTTGTTGAGGAACCAATTATTCATTTAACATCTGCATAAGTCAAACAAAACAAGAGAAACATGGAGTAACATATTAATGTTTCTTTGTAACAATGTTATGAACAATATTAACCTACCATCTACCATATAGTTTCAAATATATATATGTGTATATATACATATGAATTATGCAGATTTCAGATGTCATAATCCAAAAATTTCTCTTTAGAAATGAACTTGCCAAAGCTTATCCATTTTTTGATACCTTCATTAAGTGCGTTTCTTCTACTAAAATACCTTATGTAGTATACCTTATAAATAATTATATTTTTCAATGTTTCAGTATGTGAACAGAGTAGTGATCCAGCAACATTAGATGTGTCAGAACAATTTAAGTCTTAGACATTTCCATCTAAGACATAGGCTATTTTCTTTTTAACCCCTAGAAAATAGCATCAGGGACTATGGGAATTTTTTGTAGCTTTATATTTTATGAAAAAAGAATGTGTGCCAGTTTAAATGGAATACCAATTTAGAATGCCTTGTAGAACTATCTTTTTCAAATAAGAGTCTCACTTACAGTTTTTCCTTTATACCAAAGCTCTGCAATTGCCACATTAAATCTCAGGGATAGTCCTGAAACAATATTTCAATTTTCTTCACTACCAGAAAATATAATTTTGCATATGACAACATTTATGCAAAATTAATTCTTGAAAATGCATCATTTTGATTTGTTATATTGTGATCCTCATGTGTTGTTTTATTCTTCACAGAGTAAAATTAATGTTTTGAATTTCAATTCTCTTAATCTGTGAGTGTAGTTGCCTATAGGATCTCAGCTGAAGTAAAATAGAATGCAAGAAAAATTCATGAGAAGAGATAGTGTTACAGGGACCAAGTCTTTTTAAGATAGAAGAGTTAAGAAGAGAATTCTAAGAAATTCTGTTTATCATTGGTTAAAAACAAAGATGATCTAGCTTTAAAGAAGTAAAATTCAAGTTGCAAAGAAGAGTTATTGTCTAATGCTCCAATTTGCTTGTCAAATTTCATGGGAAACTTCCTCAAGTTGTGAATAACTTTGCCATCCTATTTACCTATTGTGACCAAACTACTGAAGTCATCCTACATATTGACTTAAAAAAAAAAATCAGAAAAAAATGAGATCAGTGGGAATGACTTAGACATGGATTAATTATGTAACTTAAAAAAAAGGTCGATTTATAAGTATATGATGTGGAACTCTTGTTTCAGCAAATTAAATCTACATTTATAATAGCTGCTTAATTGCAACTGTGATCGGACAAACTTTTTGGAATACATGAATGTCCTTTTAATTGTTTTCAAATATATACTTCTGTCAACACTATTGGGTCTATTATACCAGAGTGTATAATATATGCAGTATTAGTCCCTTATATTAAAACTTTGGAGGGAAATATTTTAACCGATTTAATAAAAGCAAAAATAATATTTGAGGGTAGGAGAGATGGCTGAGATTTTAGACAAAGTAAGAAAAATTTCTTTTATGTTTTGGCACACACTGTCTTTTGATTATCGGTTCACTAATCCATATTTTCCTATGAACTCTGTGGGAAAAATTTTGGCCAATGTGACACTATTCTGTGCATATTTTTAATATACTTACAAAATAGAATACTTTTTAAAATATAAAAACAGAAAAACACATATATCTTGAATGTATAAATAACCTATTATAATTCACCAATTATAAAATACTGTACTATTAAAAATAGAGAAACAGTCAACTTTTTAGGCAACTGCCTATCTTCCAAAGTGGCTACACTATTTTGTATTCCCACCAGCAATGATGACTTTTGGTGCTTCGTATCTTCACTAGCAGTTGGTATTTGTCAGTTTTGAATTTTTTGGTTTGTTTGTTGACTGTTATATGTATATATGCATTTATGTATGTATGTATGTATGTATGTATGTATGTATGTATATTTTAGTCTTTTTCATAGGTGTGTGCAGTAATATCTCATTATTTTAATTTTTAATTCCCTGATGACAAATAGTGTTGAACACATTATGGGCCTACTTGCTATCTATTTTGAATGAGGAGTTTGTTCAGATATCCTGCCCATTTTTAAATTTGTTGTAAATGTTCATATGAGTTATAAAATTTCTTTGTATAATTTGGAAGATATGTGTTATACAAATATATTCTCTCAGCTTTAGGTTTCTGTTTTTATTCACTTGGTAGTGTCTTTCAGGGAGCAGTGTTTTTTTTTTTTTTTTTTTTTAAAGATTTTATTTATTTATTCATGAGAGACACAGAGAGAGTGAGAGAGAGGCAGAGGGAGAAGCAGGCTCCATGCAGGGAGCCCGAATGGGACTCGATCCCAGGTCTCCGGGATCAGGCCCTGGACTGAAGGCGGCGCTAAACCGCTGAGCCACCGGGGCTGCCCCCCATGGGAGCAGTGGTTTTTAATTTTAATAAAGTTCAATTCAATTCTTTCTCTTATATGTTATACATTTGGTGTTATACCGAAAAGCTCATCACCAAATTCAAAGCCAAAGAGATTTTATTTTCTGTTTTCTTTTAGAAATTTTAGGATTTTCAATTTTATATTTAGATATGGTATCTTTTCTAATTAATTTTGTGAGAGTTTTAAGGTTCGGATCTGGGTTAATTTCTTGCATGTGGGCATTCAATTGTTTGATTATTATTCATTAATAGACGCTGTTTTCTTTATTGGAATGCTTCTACATTCTTCTCAATCTTCTTTCTTTTTTCCAGATTTTATTCATTTATTTATTTGAGAAAGGGAGACAGTGTATCTGTGTGTGCAAGCAGGGGGAGTAACAGAGGCAGAAAGAGAGAATCTCGATCGGACTCCATGCTGAGTGCAGAGCCCAACACGAGGCTCTATCTCACGACCTTGAGATCATGACCTGAGCCAAAGTCAAGAGTTGGACACTTAACCAACTGAGCTACCCAGGTGTCCCTGTTCTCAATTTTCAATTGACTACATTTGAGTGGGCATCTTTCTAATTGAACTCATTGTCTTCACTTCATATCTTCAAATTTCAACATTTCTATGAACTCTATAATATTTACATCATTTTTCAATAAGGAAAATAAAACACAGGTTGATCGTACTCTCTAAATATGTGTTTGCACTATTTTAGAATAAAATTCTGATAACTGATAGAAGTACTAGTAAATTCCTTATTAATAATTTATAAATCTCAATTATGACTCAGGAGTAAATTTGTTTCATAAATAAATAATGGAATAAGAGCAAGAATGCAATTTTTAGTTTTTTCTAATTGTTTGAAATATATTTCATTTATATCAGTATTTTATCTATATAAAAAAGGAACAAAGTATAAATAAATGTATAAGAATACTTGTGTAGATCACCTATAACATTCAAACACTATGTATTTTGCATATTTTTACATTTTTTACTTCATTTATTCTTTCTTTTTACCTCTTTGTAGTTAGATAAACTGCAATCTTCATTTAATAAAAGAAATCAGTAAAGTTAGGACTCCTGGGTGGCACAGTGGTTGAACATCTACCTTTGGCTCAGTTGTGATCCCGGGATCCTGTGATCAAGTCCCGCATCAGGATCCCTGCTTCTCCCTCTGTCTCTGCCTTTGCATCTCTCTGTATCT
Source organism: Vulpes vulpes (assembly GCF_048418805.1). NCBI lineage: Eukaryota > Metazoa > Chordata > Mammalia > Carnivora > Canidae > Vulpes > Vulpes vulpes. Next base: position 100,464,515 of record NC_132784.1, on the reverse strand, counting down.
GTCATGAATAAATAAATAAAATCTAAAAAAAAAAAAAAAAAAAGAAAGAAAAAAAATCAGTGAGGCAAAGACATTAAGTAACTTTTCTAATTTCTAATAACATCTAATAAGTGTTTATTTTCATTGTGGCTTCAAAATTCATTTTATGACTTATTTTTCTGTTCTGTCCTTTAAAGATTAGTGTAAAATAATATAAACTACATTTTTAATATCCTAACACATCTGCTTTCTAACACTCATCAATTATTCAAAGTATAGTATCAAATATATAGATACTAATTTTAATGAATTGAATTCATGTTTCAAAGAATTGTTTTAAATGACATTTTTGGCTAAACTTAAAATAATTTTTTTTCTTATGTTAAATTTATCCTTTGGTTACAAAATGCACAAGTATGAAACAGGTGAACCCTGACACTTCCTTTTTTTTTTCACCTCATGTGTTCATTATGAGATTTCTTTTGAGCTTTACACAACTATTCTACTTGGTGAGTGTTACTAAAATTAACTACTATAATCAGTATTTAAGTCTACTTAACTGTAACCCTACTGAATGTGTTCTTTCTTATAGGACTTCAGTAGATTGTATTTTTTTCTCAAAATTCTTCTTCATTCATATAGCTTTTCTTTTTTTCCCCCCTTCATATCACTTTTTGTTATCAGTTTGGTCCTTTGATTTGCTTTGCCAATGGAAGTGATAATGACTAATATTTTATCTGATCAGACAATTTCAATATGCTCGCATGATTTTACTTGTCCTCTTGCATGTTTCCTAACTTCTGTATGAAGGGCATATATCAGGGAACTGATTTTCCATCTGGGTCTTTTAATGAATTATAAATGAAATAGTAAACATAGTTAACCCACAGATGCATGAGCAAGAAATAAATGTGTGTCATTGACAGCTACTGAAATTTTCTGATTATTTATTATGCGAAATGTACACAAATATCTGACTAAATCAAATACAATGAATTACATACCTTTCTATGACTAATAGATGAAGTGAAGGTATCTGTGTTAGCAATCCTATTTAAATTAGTGTAGAGGCACCTGGTTGGTTCAGTCACAAGAGCATGTGACTCTTGATCTCTGGGTTGTGAGTGCAAGCCCCACATTGGGTGCAGAGATTACTTAAAAATATAAGCTTTAAAAATATACATATATTGGTGTATTAGCCAAGATTCTCCAGAGAAACAAAACCAATAGGATATGTATATATATAAAGGTAGACTTATTTTAAGAAATTGCTCATGAGATTATTGAGTTTGGCAGATACAAAATCTGCTGGAGACCCAAGGAAGAACCAATAATGAAATTCGAGGCTAAAGGTCACTGGCTAACAGAATTCCTTCTTGCTCAGGGGAAACTAGTTTTTGATCTTGAAAGGCATCAACTTTTGTTGATTTGTATGAGACCCACCCACATTTTGGAGGGCACTCTGTTTTACTGAAAGTCCACCAATTTAGTGTTAATCTCTTTAAAAAAAAATAAAAAAAAACCTTATAGAAATTCAGAATAATGTCTGACCAAACATCTGGGCACAGTGGACCAGCCAACTTTATAAATAAAATTATCATATTGGCAAAGCTGAATCATGTTCTTATGTAAAGATATAAATGCAAACTTTAATATTTTATACTTATCTTCATATTGAGGGCCAGTCTTCAAATCTATTAAAACAAAAGGAAGGAAGAAAAATATAATAATTGTTTGGCCAAATGTTGATAGCAGCTCAGTTTTGTATGATTTTATAGTTTTTGACTGAGTGTTTTCAGGATCATTAATTGTCAATACAGAAAATCAAGAGATTTGTTAAGTAGGTATCTGGATACTTTGTTTTTCTTGAAAACTCGGATCTGTTGCCTCACGGCAGCAACTGACTCTCTGCTTTAGATTGTCATTTCCTGTTTCATTTGCCACATTCCCCACTCCTCCTTGTTAATGCTGAAGCCAGTATCAGTTGCCTTCATTACCTTACTTGTAGTTTTTTTATACTATGATTTAGGTTAAATGATTATTTCATGGCGGCATTTCAGCACCTTGAGTTATTTGAGAAACATAAAATCTTAAATATATTAGAATAAATTCATTTTAGAAGAAGAGGGGTTAATAAATTATTAGATTTGTTGTCCTGTTTTCTGAGGCCAAAGAAGGCTCTTTTAATTTTAAAAAACTTCTCAGAACTACTTGAAATATTGTCATGTATGACACTCATTGAATACCACCTTTCAGTTCCTGAATTGAACCCTTAATAGCAATCAGTATCACCTGAAATGATAAATTAAAAAGAGAACATCAAGATGCTCTTTAACGTCAAGGCTCATTTAATATAACTGATCACTATGAAAGCAAACAATGAACAATTAAAAAGAGATCCTGTCCATGTAATGTATATCGAGTATTTTAATTGTCTTCATTAGGGATGCATGAAAAAGCCAAAATGTGTTGTGGTTGTGAAAAGTAATGATCCAAGATAAAAATATATCAACATGGGAGAAAAATAGCACATAAAGCTATTTCTGATTTGTCATCTGGAATTAGAAGCACCTTTCCATGACATAATATTGTCAAACCTTTGATTCAGTTATTAAATGTGCAGATGATTAAAGTACAGGCTGGTCAAAGAAATCCAATTAACAGTGCATACTATTCTCAGAAGTGAGATACTACTTTATAAATATTGTGAGCAACTTAAATTGCTTCAAACTGAGAGAAGTCTCAATATAAGAGGAAATTGCAGACAGTATGTATTATAATACAAAGCATGCTTGTTAAAACTATATGGACCATAAACAGTTTTAAAAAATAGAATTGTTGAATCACTCTATTGTACATTTGAAACTAATACAACACTGTATGTTAATCAACTGGAATTAAAATAAAAACTAAAAAAAGTGAAAACTATGTGCTTCAAAAACCAATCATTTTAATTTTGGATTTTTCAACTTGTATACTGTTGATATTTTGGTCCAGAAAAGTTCTTTGTTGGTTTATTTTTAGTACTAAGATGCCCTGTTCATTGTAGGATGTTTAGTAACACCATTGACCTTAACCCATGATATGCCAGTATCAAACCTCTAGTGTGACAGCCAAAAATAACTTAAGATATTGTCAATATTTCCTGTAGGGCAAGATCATCTCTAGTTGAGAAACATAACTTAATGCTACATCTTCTTAAATATTAAAATACATATCCTAGTGGTATTCAAAAATAGGAAATATAAACATCGAAAATAAATGTTTATCTAAAGGGAATGTGGTCTTAAAAAATCATTTGCTTAAAATTCTTAGAACATGAATCACAAGGGTCAAAGGGAAGATAATTAACATATAGTTAATTCATTTCACTTAGTTACCATTTTCTTTCTCTCTTTCTTTTCTTTCTTTCTTTCTTTCTTTCTTTCTTTCTTTCTTTCTTTCTTTCTTCTTTCTTTCTTTCTTTCCTTTTTTCTTTCTTTTTCTTTCTTTCCCTTCCTTCTTTCTTTTCCTTCCTTTTCTTTTCTTCTCCTTCTCTGCCACCACCCAGCACCAGCACCTTCTCATCCTTCTCCTTCCTTCCTTCCTTCCTTCCTTCCTTCCTTCCTTCCTTCCTTCCTCTTGTTCTCCTTCTCCTTCTTCTCCTTCCCAATCATGTGGTAAAGACACATAAGATCTAACATCTCATGGAATTACAAGTACACAATACACAGTTGTTAACTATAGTCACCATGCCCTATGTTGGTGGGTTTTTTTTTTTTTGGTGGTTTTTATTTCCCATAATTTCCAATAATTAATTATTTCCAACAATTATTTCAAAAATTTTGAAATTTCCAATAATTATTCATCATAATCATTCATGATGAGACTTTGTAACCTTTGATCAACATCTATTTACTCATCCCTCCAGTCCCTGGTAAGCATCATTCTACTCTCTGCTTCTATAAGACTATTTTAGATTCCACATATCATTCACTATTTGTCTTTATGTGCCTGGCTTATTTCACTTAGCATAATGTCCTCCAGGTTCATCAATATTGTCACAAGTGTCAGGTCTTCCCTTCTTATAACGAAATAAATATACTTTTAATTGTATATAACATTTTCTTTATATAGTCATCCATCATTAGACGTTTTGGTTTTTTCATGTCTAGGTGATTGTGGTTAATGCTGCAATAAAAAGAGGTTACAAAGATCTCTTCAAGATCCTGATTTTATTTCTTTTGAATATACCTGGAAATGAGATTGGTGGATTATATGACAGTTCTATTAATTATTGAGGAAATCCCCAAACAGTTTTTCATAATGGTTGCATTAATTTCATTCCTACCAACAATGTATATAGGTTCTCTTTTCTCTACATCCTCTCCAGCATTTGTTATCACTTATCTTTTTTTTTTATAATAGTGATACTGACAGATGTAGGGTGATACCTTATCGTCATTGTGATTTGCATTAATGATTAGTGAAGTTGAGCATGTTTTCGTATATGCAGTAGTCATTTGCATATCTTCTTTTGAGAAACATTTATTAAAGTTCTTTGTTAATTCTTAAACTGGATTATTTTTATCTATTTTTCCTGTTGGTTTTTATGCATTTCCATGTATTTTGTTAACCCCTCAACAGACATATGGTTTGCAAATATATCCTCCCATTCCATACGCTGCCTTTGCACTCTGTTGATTGTTTTCTTCGCTGTGTGGAAGATTTTCAGTTTTATGAAGTCCCACTTGTCTCATTCTGCTTTTGTTTCCTGTGTTTTTGCCTTACACCCAAAAATCATTGTCAATACCAATGTCAGGAAGCTCTTTCCCTATGTTGTCATCTTGTAGTTTCATAGTTTCAGGCCTTATGTTTAATCTTTAACCCACTTTGAGTTGATTTGTGTGTGTGTTCATTCTTTTGCTTGTGGACACCAATTTTCATAGCAGTGTTCATTGGATAGACATGATTTACCTACTTATATTCTTGGCACTCTTGTCAATTATCAGTTAACTATATTTGCAGGCATTTGTTTCTGGCCTCTACTCCATTTACTTTTTTTTTTTTTTTTGAAGATTTTGTTTATTTATTCTTGAGACACACACAGAGAGAGGCAGAGACACAGACAGAAGGAGAAGCAGGAGGAGGGAAAAGCAGGCTTCATGCAGAAAGCCCCACATGGGACTCGATCCTGGGTCTCTAGGATCATGCTCTGGGCTGAAGATGTTGCTAGACTGCTGAGCCACTTGGGCTGCCCTACTCCATTTATCTTTAAGTGTGTCTTTATACTAATACTATACTGTTTTAACTACTATAGCTTTGTAATATATATTTTAATTTAAAAATGTGATACTTTTAACATTGTTCTTGCTCAAGATTGTTTTGGCTATCCAGGGATTTTTGTGGTTCCATATAAATTTTAGAATTATTTTTTATATTTCTGTAAAAAATTCAATTGAGATATTGATAGAGACTTCACTTTACCTCACTTAATATAGCCTGGACATTTTAGCAATATATTAAATCTTCCAATCTATGAACATATGACGCCTTCCCATTTATTGTTCATTAATTTCACTTACAAACATTTCATAATTTTTAGTCTATAAGTCTTTCATACTTTATCCCAAATATGTTCATTTTAATGTTATGTAAATATATTGTTTACACGATTTTTCTTTTCAGATAGTACATTATAAGTGTATAGAAAGCAACTGACTTTTGTATGTTGATTTTGCATTCTGCAACTTTTTTGAATTCATTTATTAGTGCTAATAGTTTTTTGCATTTGAGAAGATGAATCTAAAGTTATTGATTAAGAGAAAAGACAATCTTACAAAGTTTTGGATGTGTCTATATGTTCCAGGGGATGGGAAGTGGTAGGAATTCATTAAGAATTATAAGTTTGATTTAAAGCAATACTTAAATATGAAGGCTTGATAAGGACTGAGTCAGAATCATATACAACAGTCCAGAATAGCTGGAAACAGATAGGAGAGGATTTTGAGAAAAGTATTCAAATAATCTTAGCATATAAATTGTTGAAGTTTTCCAAAGGAAGCGTTAATGGTTTTCCAGGAAGTACCTATAATGAACCGTGCAAACATTAGTGGGACAAAGCAGTCCTGAAAGAGTAAAGAAGTACTAATAATAAGAACAGAATAGCAAACTTATGTTAATGTGGACATTAAGATGTGATTTAGATTCTCAGTGTCCACCCTGAGTATGGGAGTACACAGTTTTGAGGCATTAGGTCTGGATGGTCTAATCTAGTTCACAGTGTCATGTTTTACCTAATTAATGAGGAATTACGCAGTTCACTGCATTATTAGTCATTTAAAGAGTCTGTCTCTTCTCTGTGCTTCTAATTCCCTGGGGCTTTTTCTGTACCTTCTCAAAATAGTTTTATTTAACACTAAACGGTGTCTATTTTCCAAATTAGCACTGTAGCTTATTGCACAAAAGCAATTTGAATTTTTACAATATGGTTAAATATTTTTAGATGAACAGCAAACAGCAAAATTCCAGTTATAAAGCAATTATCCATTTCTTCTTGGTAACATATCAAAATGTTTTATCTTATGCTTTATGAACAGTTTCTCAACATACATCGTTTATCAATGAGTTCATGTAATATTTATATGAAGTGAATTTAAGAGTTGCAAAAATTATGAAATTGAAGCAAACACTGAAGAAAATAAGACTTTGAAACATATATGCAAGGATGCCTGTGTGGCTTAGAAGTTGAACATCTGCCTTCAGCTTAGGTCATGATCCCACATCAGGCTCCCTGCAGGTAGCCTGCTTCTCCCTCTACCTATGTCTCTGCCTCTCTCTCTGTGTCTCTCATGAATAAATAAATCTTTTTATTTTTATTTTTATTTATTTTTCATGAGAGACACAGAGAGAGAGGCAGAGACATAGGCAGGCTCCATGCAGGGAGCCCGATGTGGGACTCCTGGGATCAAGTCCTAGGCCAAAGACAGATGCTCAACCGCTGAACCACCCAGGTGTCCCATAAATAAATCTTTTAAAAAAATGTTAAAACATATATACCTTTTTTTTCTGTTTTGCTATTTATCTATTTGGAAAAACAAGATGCTCCATTTTACTGATACTGCCCTGGCTCTTATTTCCATATCCCTTCTTCTAGGTTGTAGAAAATTAAAATTCTTTCACATTTTGGAAGAGGGAGAGTTGAATTAACTGTGAAATGTTTTCAGTATCCTTGAATTATTAACTGAATTATATTGTTTCCTTCAGGTTTAGTGGTGCATCTGACGTATTTGTTAAATGAATTCCTAAATAAACAAACTCTAAATATAACCATGCTGACTTAAAAAATCTATAGAAATGCATAAATATAGAAAAATCTCTGGATACACACACACACACACACACACACATACACATGCATACACGCTACTCTCACTATTTAATTGGCATGTGATCTGCCCTTAATCGTTTTCCACTAAGCAAACATCAGTGGAGGTGTTTATATTAAGTACTAATTTACCATTCATCTTAAAATGAATATACCTAGGCAATATAATCCTGGCAAATCCTACAAAACACCTTGCACCCTAGAGTTGTTAGAGCAATGTCATATATTAAAGTTATTCTTGCAATTTCTCAGAACAATGCCTCTGGAATTTTAAATCTATTGTTAGTAATAATTTTAATTATGGAAAAAATATTGTTTTGATTTTGGGGCAATATTTGAATCTTGTTTAGAAGTAAGTCTGTAGGGGCACCTGTGGCTTATTAGGTTAAGAATCTCTCTTTGGCTCATGTCATGATCTCAGGGTCTTGGAATCGAGCTCCACATCAAGCTCCCTGTTCAGTGGGGAGTCGGCTTCTTCTTCTCACTCCTACTCTGCTCTCTCGCTCTTGCTGTCTCTCAAATAAAATAAATAATATATTTAAAAAAAATAGAGAAATGAGTCTGCAGAGGAAAGTGGATAACCAAGACACATAATAATATATTGTTTAAAAATAGTGTAAAATACTTCTAAAAGCAGCTATAGGAGGTACATTTCAAAATTGTTTTGAACAGAGTAACATTATTTAAAAAGCATATGCTTGGGATCCCTGGGTGGCACAGCGGTTTAGCGCCTGCCTTTGGCCCGGGGCACGATCCTCGAGACTCGGGATCGAGTCCCACGTCGGGCTCCCGGTGCATGGAACCTGCTTCTCCCTCTGCCTGTGTCTCTGCCTCTCTCTCTCTTTCTCTCTCTCTCGCTCTGTGACTATCATAAATAAATAAAAATATACAAAAAAAATAATAATAATAAAAGGCATATGCTTTTGAAGTGAATAAAGAATAATGAACTTTGAGCTATGTATTTTCTACTGTACACTTCTTTTATGTTAAGATAAAAATTATTTTGATATTTTGGGCAGCCTGGTGGCTCGGCAGTTTAGCGTGGCCTTCAGCCCAGGGCCTGATCCTGGACACCTGGGGTCGAGTCCCACTTCAGCCTCCCTGCATGGAGCCTGCTTCTCCCTCTGCCTGTGTCTCTTCCTCTCTCTCTCCCTCTCTCTCTCTCTGTGTCTCTCATGAATAAATAAATAAAATCTTAAAAATATTATTTTGATATTTTGCGTATGAATTATAATGGTTTTCTTGCTATGTTTCTCCATTCCTTATTTCAGAAAAGTGCATTTGTCAAGGGAATAGAAATAAAACTTAGATTTTAAAATAATTGTTGCTTTGAAGTAAGTATAAAGTAATAGAATTTTTTTTCAATTTTTATTAGAAATTCACTGATAAATAAATGTTATTTGTTCAAATACAAAGTTAAGTCATAAAACATTTTGTGCATAGGAATTTTGACCAGAATAAATAAGAATTTTTAATTTTTTTAAAAGTTTTGTATTTATTTATTCATGAGAGAGACACAGAGAGAGAGAGAGAGGCAGAGACATAGGCAGAAGGAGAAGCAGGGTCCATGCAGGGAGCCTGATGTGGGACTCGATCACTCGATCCCGGGACTCAGGATCACACACTGAGCTGAAGGCAGATGCTTACCCGCTGAGCCTCCCAGGTGTCCCAAGACCAGAGTAAATAATAAGACCACTCAAAAAGAATGATCCTGGTCTATGACACATGTAGGAATTATATCAGCCAGGAGGTGAAGGCATGGTGCCATACTTGACTACATGTGTCAGAGCTGGAGAAACACTTAACATCTCTGAACTTTACAGCAAATAAAATGCAATTTCCTCTAATTGTATCATGATTAAATGCACATTCTTCCCACTTCATGAAAATCTTTTCAAATATTTATCCCTCTTCACTCTTGTACTCTTGCACTTTCTACAAAACAACCTCCACATCTCTACTTTTCAGGGTTTGGCCTGTCTTGAGTATTATTTTTCATCCTGTTGTCTCTTCAGTGTTAGATTGCTCTGTTAGTTAAATGTATTTGATTCTTCAAGACACTTCAGAAAGTGACTTTGCCTGTGAGAATGAACTCTATACGGCAGGATTAGGAGATGAACAGTGGAAGGTACTACTGTCATCGTAACACTTCACCCATTAGGATGCTTCATGTTTTTGTTTTTATTTGTCTGTAATTCTTTACTCTTTCACAGCATATCAAAGCTCATTTTTCTCAAAATGTCAGTTCCTTAGCTGAAGGATTACCAATGTCCAGTTTTACAAATTTATGCAATTATAATGCACAATCTATTTACTTCCCAGTAACTGGATGGAGTATAGCCATTGCTGTGGGAATAAAAGCAAGACTTACAGTTCAGAATAAAGAACACACTCATATCATATAGCTTGTGCCAACAAGGTGGAACTGTACTTGGCCTCTGTGACATTCCAAACATCAACTTAGAATCTTAATTGTAGTTTGTCTTTTTTCAACAAAAAAGCATGTTACAAATGCTTTCAAATAGCATTAATTCTGAAATTAAATTAAGGCTCTCACATTATTATTTCTGTTGATATACTAATGTTTCATTGTGGAAAAAAAAAGCAGTCTATAGTTATTACTATGTAGCTCTGCACTATGGGTAGTTACTGGCATCACAGGTATCATTTGAATCAATTCTATTTCATTGTGAAACTCTCTTTGTTACTATTTATGACAACAAACAACAATAATTATGTATGTTGTCTGATTTACTTTGATTTCTTACAGCCCCGTACTTCTTGTTTCATGATAAAGGATCCACCTATGCTTGTTAATACCACTATCACTGTTCCAGGGTTAATAGTCCTAAATTGTCTGTGGTAAAAGCTATATTCAAACAAAAATTAACATTTTTTGTGCTAGCCATTTATATAAAAATATATCACTCTAAAATTCACACAGATAGAAAAACAAACTATAATTATCTCCTTAAAATGTTTTCCTTAAGACCTAAAGCTAAGGTAGTTATCAGTCCCTACACAGTTTTCCTACCAACTCTGACACTGTTTTACCTAAAAAGATTCGTCAATCTAGATTTTCATTTCTACTTCTTCAGCCTCTAAGGCAAATCAGTTTTACATGTCTGATTATGTAAACCATTGCAGTCAACTAGTTAGTTAGCTCCAGAAACAGTGTTCTCTATATGATCTAACTGATTTGTTTCCATAATTCTTTTTAAGTATTTTAGGTTAATTTTCTAATTAAGAATCCATGTATTGGGATCCCTGGGTGGCGCAGCGGTTTGGCGCCTGCCTTTGGCCCAGGGCGCGATCCTGGTGACTGGGGATCGAATCCCATGTCGGGCTCCCGGTGCATGGAGCCTGCTTCTCCCTCTGCCTATGTCTCTGCCTCTCTCTTTCTCTCTCTCTGTGTGACTATCATAAATAAGTAAAAAAATAAATAAAATCTACATTTAAAAAAAAAAGAATCCATGTATTCATTCTAGCACCTATGATGTTTCAAACCTGTTAATAACTTCTGACCGTTTTACCAGAATGGTGCCATTATTTCCTTTTTTTTTTTTTTTTTTTTTTGCTGCCAGTCATTTAAAAAACAAACTCCTAACTGCAGGCAATCCCCTACTTCTCTCCTCAATTTAAATGGCTGCTCTGTCACAGCATACAAATTTATTGCCCTCTTCTCTTGCCCGGCTTATTTCCACTCCTGTAATTTGCCTGGTTTATTTCCATTCCTGTAAAATATTCTTTGAAATAATTCCTGCCTCCATAGTATAAAGAAGTATATCTAGGTCTGTTGTTTCCTTTATATTACATAAAAGCTTCTACATCCTGTTGTCTTTTTAGAAAAAAAAATTCTTAATAATAAGTTTCTTTACAAAACATCATTTTTTCACCCCAATCATCTTTGTTATCTATTCCAGGGGAAGAGATATGATCATATTTTAGAAAGAATTAACATATTCTGAATTATTATACATGCAAATGAACTTTTAATGCATCATTGTATTCAAATATATGTATATTACATACACAAGTCGGTTTCCAAATTGTAATAATTATCTTTGTTTCAAATGTAATGAAGTTGAAAATTGAAGTTTAAGGAGAAAGGAAATATCTCAAATGCTTACTTTGATTAACTGAATGATATCTTCGTGTATATGGAATCAAAACAATGACTAATTTAATAAATTAACTCAAGCAGTCATTTAATGGGGTAAAATTCATATGAAGCAATTGCTTATCATCATGCAACTGCTAATTTGCCAGATTATTTAACTGTGTAGCATTTATAGAAATACAGTCACAACAGATTTATTTATAATAAAAAACACTTGTATATTTCAATTAGTTTGAGAGTATGACTTCAATTGTACAAATAGATTTGAATATGACATGATAGTGAACTTTACATTGCATCTGAACACTATCTTCTGCTTTCTCCCAAATTAATTCAAAAGACATCCTATTACCTCAAGTTAGTTCTTCCTTTTAACAATGGAATTATTAAATACATTTCAAATTATTAAATGCAAAATACTAGCTGGCACAATCAGTTAACTATCTTATCTCTCATAATTCAGTCTTGCCTTTTGTCTCATTTTAGAAATTAAAGAATCATAATAATTGAGTATATTTTAACTGTGATAGTCTTTCTATCAGATTAAAGGTTACCTTTAGATAAAGAATTACAATGTATCTGAATTATTTGTACATGTAAATAAAAGTACCCATGACATAACAATAAAACAGTGAATAAGAAACTCATTGAATAATTCTTGTTTTTAAGTAAAAAAAAAAATGTATAGATATTAGGGGTTAAATTGCATCTCCAACATATTTTGTTATTATCATTGTGATTTGTTGTCTAATAATATTGACCTCTTAAATAATATAAAATATGTAGAGATTCCTGAGCTCGGGGATGCCTGGGTGGTTCAGTGGTTGAGTGTCTGCCTTAGGCTCAGGGCGTGACCTGGGATCGAGTCCCACATCAGGCTCCATGTGAGGAGCCTGCTTCTCTCTCTGCCTGTGTCTCTGCCTCTCTCTCTCAACATTAAATAAATAAATCTTAAAAAAAGAGAGAGAGAAAAATTCCTGAGCTCAACTCTACTTTTATGGGCTAAAGGTAAAGTGGTAAAATTGGCCTGCCTATATGTTCTATTTCCCAAGTGTGTTAATTCTCTAGCAAATAGATACCACTGTTTCTCATTATAATTCCTTAATTCTACAAAATGTGCTATTAGAATTGGAAGAGAAGTAACTGTACGTAGAGAAAAACAACTCATCCTAGTTTATTTTATGAGACTGGTAAAATCTTGATATTAACATCAGACAAAAATTTTACAAGAAAAGGCAACTACAAATCCAAATATTCATGGATTAAAAATATATGTAAATTGATAGATATAAAATAAAATATTAGCAAATCAAGTCCAGCAATATATAATAGATAAATCATGACTGACTTGGATATATCTTATAATATAAATATGTGTAAAGGTTTTAAAAAGAAGTTTATATAACCTCTCATATATACAGATTAAAAACACATGCTCATCTTGATAGATACATGAAAAGTAATTAATACAGTTAATGATAACATCTAATGAGGTGCTACAACATTTAGCAAACTAGAAATAGAACATAAAAGGACACATTTGTGGATACAAGATACCTTTTTAAAAATACCACTGCATTCATATTAAAAGTTCAAGATCAGGAACAACGTTAGATATTCATTCTCACCACTTTTATTCATTATTATACTACTACATATAAACAATTGGGTGTATTTTGTTGAGGATATGGACATCAGAAACTCATTCATCACTGATGTGAATATAAATTGGTATAGCTATTTTAGAAAATAATTTCAAAGGAATATTTTTCTGGGATTGAGAAATTGATTTTAAAATATATTAGGCAATAAAAGAGTTAAGAATAGTTAAGGTTCACTTGAAGATAAAAATGTATCTATTTTTAGTATGTTTCATGTTGCATTATGACTTTTGACAAAAGTGCCAATATAATTCAAAGGGAAAGGATAGCCAATAAAATATGGATAGAATACATATTAATGGAATAGAATATAGAATCCAGAAATAGATCCACTGATATAAGTAGCAATGATATGAAGATGAATTGACATTACAAAGAAATATGGATAGGGGAGACTTTTCAATAAGTGTCACTGGTATACCAGTGTAACCACATTAAAAAAAGAAAATAAAACAATTTTTTTACCTTATCCCCAAACAAAAAATAAATTCTGAGTTGAATAACTAAGCATGAAATGACAAATATGAAGTTTTGATAATATTATATTGGAAGATATCTTCATTATGTTAATAAGAGAAAAAAGATTAGAAAAGACTAAAAAGACAGTCTTCTCATAATGACAGAGATCAAGAATGCAATCCAAGCATATAAGTGCATTTGAAGTCCCTTTTACACTCATCGACATTAAATTGACCAAAACAAATAATCTGGTCAAGCCCAGAGTCAAGAGGTGAGGAAATGCCATCTGCCATCATGAGGCCATCGTAAATGTTTGATGTTTAATACCCTACTCTGGAGTGAAAAATCAGAATCAATAATTCAGTCAACCACATCTTGAATACAAGCTAGAAAGAAAACGTTGGCATCCATTTATTTCTAACCAACTATTGTACTTTTGCAATAGTGAATTTTTCATTCTTTTTTTTTAAATCATGATACTGCATTTGACAAATCAATGAATTTACTGAACAATGAGTTGGGAAGCACACCTATAAGCTTTCCCTAACACAAGCATAAAATTTCTCTCTAGTAGAACCAAACAAGACTTCTAGACACTGTAAATTTAATTTGAAAATTTCAGAAAACAAATTTATCCAGATTGGACAAGTATCGTATAATATTTTCTAACTTACATATAAATATTCTATTTTCAGTTCCTAAAAATGTAAATGTAGTATTATTTTTTCAAGTGTAACTCGGCTTCATTCACATATCACAGTTGGCTTTACAAGAATATTTTTCTAGTTAAATATCACAATTTCTTTATTCAGTGTCTCACATTGTACTTCAAACATATCATTTTTTCCCCAAGTTAATCTGCAAAGGGTTCACTAGGGAATTGCACAAAATATGGACTGCTTCATGAATTTGCATGTCATTCTTATGCAGGGGCCATGCTAATCTTCAATTTTAGTATTTGTGTAGTTTTAGCGATAATTATACTTCAGCTCAGATATTAAAAAAATTAATTTTTGCTAAAACTGCAGAATATGCTTATGTATGAAACTAATGCTTTCTATACAAAATATAATTCTAATGTGTCTTTCATTTACCCAATTACTTTGCAATTATGAAAATTTATTGCGATTTGAAGCAAAGTGATCTGGCAAGATACCACATATGTATATTTTGGATGAATATAGGTAAGATAGTCAAGTGATCTTAACGTAAACTTAATTATACCAATTGTCTATAGTGACATGAAACTTTGAAATGAAGTGAGCAAATAAATTGTGCAAATGGGAAAATTGAATTATCAATGTTAGCTACACACTTTAGCCCTTTGTACTGAAATTCAGAACACCACATTGGCTATATAAAACTAACTTTAAATTAAATATGTTATAAAATTATAATCAACAACCATTGAATTTTCAATGGCAGCAGGAGATACCAGTAACTGTTTTTATGAGATGCCTTAATTTATAAAGGAATATTATAGATTTCAAATGTTTTCCCTAGTGGTTATAGGGTAGTACAATGTTTATTTATGCTTGTTTGGAGTATCTTTTTAAAAAAATTAGTTACAAGAATGGACTAAGAAAAGAACCTCAGATAGAACACTAAATTAAATCTCAGACAACTACTTTTTAAACTAGAAAAATTGTTGAAAAGAAAAATACATTTGTCAGAGAAAAAAAAATATCAGTATTACACGAAAAATAGGTAAGGATAAAAACTTAATTAAATGCATAACTATATGCCAGGTAAAATATTATTTTAAGATATGCATTACTAGAGTAAAATAATGTATATAGAAATGTTTTTCCAGAACGATTTTATTTAATCTTTCTTATTATGATAATTTTTTGGAAAAGTTTCGGGTTCATAGCAAAATTGAGGAAAAAGTACAGAGATTTCCCAAATACCTCCTGCCTTCACACATACCTGGCCTTTTCCATTATTAACATTAACAACTAGAGTGGTACATTTCTTAGAGCTGATGAATCCTAAAGTGAAACACCATAATCATTCAAAGTCCAAATTTTATTTTACAGTTCACTTTTGGTTTTAACTTTCCATGGAATGTTAAATTGTTGTTTACTGATTTATATATAATGATATGTATCCATCATTACAATACCATACAGAGTAATTTTACTCTACCAAATATCCTTTGTGCTCTATCTATTCATCCCTCCACTCCCCAACCCAAACCTGGCGACCTCTAGTATTTTACTCTCTCCATAGTTTTGCCTTTTCCAATATGTCATGTAGTTGGAATCATGCAGTATGTAGTTTTTTTAGATTCATTACTTTCACTTTGTAATGGGCAGTTGGATTCTTCCATGACTTTTCATGTACTGATAGCTCATTTCTTTTTGCACTAAATAGTATTCTATTGTCTAGATGTATATAGTTTATTATCTATTCAGATACCAAAGGACAGCTTGGTTGTTTCTAATTTGGCAATTATGAATAAAGCTGCAATAAACATCCATGTGCAAATTTCTTTTTGGGCATAAGTTTTCAACTCCATTGAATAAATTCCTTCTAACAACCATGAATGAACTCTGAAGCAGATCTTTTGAAGACTTCCGATAGCCATTTGAATCTGGAAGTAAATTTACCCCTAGACAGACTTTGAGGTGCTTGCATATCCAGCTAACAAACTGATGTAGAGATTTTGATCCAGAACTACTCAGATAAAATAATTATTTGACTCCTTTCCTACAGATATTATGGAAGAAAAAGGTTTTATTTTAAACATTAAATTTTGAATACTTTGTTACATAGCAATAGATAATGAATGTGTGTAATGTTTTCAAAAATTATTTAGTCAACACATATTTCTTGAACACTTGTTGAATGTCAAACATTGTTCAAAGTATTACAGATTCAATTGTCAAGAGGAATAGGATTATGGATTTCATTGTGCTCATTTTTTTTTCTTGATTAGGATTTCTTGCCTAGTTTTAATTTTCCTTTGATTAAATTTTAACTATATACTTTAGTAATTGAAGGCGATCATTAACTGTTTAATGTGAGCCAGATTTTACATTAAACTCATTTCTTCATTATAACAATTATATAAGATAGAAATTTGTACGAATCACTAAGCTATTATTGCCTATAAACACCAAATCCACCCTTTTATACTCTGTGATTCTAGAGCTAGGCTATGCAAGCTGGTTTGAACTTTAACAGTTGGTTCTCTATGAAATTTTGCCAATATGGGGCACTTTAGAGAAACTAAAAGACAGGAGAATGTAGGAAGGGATATGCTTCTTCCTGTTTTCTTAGAGTTCTCCTCAGTGTTGCCATGTTAGTATAGAAAGTTGATTCTACTTTCCAGCTTTGCTTGCTCCTCCCAGAAACAACCCTATTCTTAGCCTTTACAGGTGCCAACATCAGAAACACATCCTCAAAGATCTAGGTTTTAAAACCACAGAGCCTTTCTCCAAATGCCTCGGTTCTTAAAACTCCAACTCACACTTCATTTTTCCTCCTAATTTGGCCATGATTCTTTCTAGGAGTTACTAATTTCCATGTTACTTCAATATTCAGTATCTCTTTCAGTTGTCCAAAACCTGAAAACAATTCTTAACATTAAATTCTCTCTCTCTAAAAATGCTTAGTGTGGTTTCTAAGTGGACCCTGAATACTATAATATTTTGTTTTTTTCTCATGTTGCTCAAGGTCATAGAATCTCTGAGTAGAAGTGCTGAGTTGAAACTCAAGTGCTGTGACCAAAGAGGTTTTGCATTTAACAAGTAATCTCTTTTGTTATGAGTTGTTACAGTTTTCTCAAAATTATTAGTTTTAGGCATTCTGAATTTTGAAAAAATAATCTGTTTTAGTTCTGAGATAAATCATTTCTAATCTAAAATGAACATTTACCCAATATCATGTATTACTAATGATTTTGAGGGCACATAATTATGAAGTAGAGGTAAAATCAAAGTAAGTAACAGCCAACTCAGTCTCTTTATTCCTTTCTTGCCACATTAGTATGAGATGTGGATTACCATTTACATGTGAGGTTAACAAATGACACTTCATACAAAGAGAAATATTTCATTTAAGAAACCTCTTCCATTTTATACACTAATAATTGCACTGTTGAATAATATTTTGCAAAGAGCCACAAATAAATCTGTAAGTTCCAGATTTGTTTACCATAAAAGTTCTAGGGAGAATAGGTATATTCTATAAAATGTATTCCATAGGTAAGGACTCTTTCACTTTTAAATACCATTAATACTTTAATTGTGAGTTTTATCAATAACATATTTTGAAGGGAGTTTTATTGGACCACTTTTCCCCCCCTGGTCTGTCTCTGAAGAAAATTAAAAAAAAAATTCAGATCCACTACTAATGCTTTTATTCTCTAACTGATAATTGCTTAGGAATTCTTTTATTTTTGTGGTATGCTTGCCTTTTATAATTTTAAGTGTGTGGTATTTGAAGTTATACTTCAGTGCAGTACAATTCTTGCTTTGTTCAATTATACTCCTAGAATTTAAGCTGTGCTCATTCAAACTATTGCTTTAAATTGTTAAATCTGGGATTTTTGTTAACTTTTATAAGATATTTTTAATTTTTAAATATGCATAAGATACACATATTTGTATGTATTTATATATGTATACACACATACGTATTAATAGATACAGTTATCTATTAAAAAGAAAATAATGAGATTAATTGGATTTAGGCAGAATATTAACATGGCACTTAGGAGAACAAGAGCTTCATGTTCACATTGGATTCTCTTGTCTTTCAAGCATGGGAATAAAACAGAAAGTGCCTGGGTAAATGCTGAAAACGCAGTGATTTGTGTCACAGTTCAGAAATACTCAGTTTAGGGAACCCAATCTTAACCAGAAACTGCTGACAAACTTGCCCACACTTTGCCTATGAGAAACATTTTATTTTATTTTGATTTATTTTTCCTGGAATATAAGCAAAGCTCTACCTCTAGAACAAGGAAGGGGACTTGACCCGGATTATCTCCACACATATGTAAAATCTGCTCACTTGTCTATATGGAGATATTCTCTCTCTAGCTTTTAAAGGTGTTAATGTCTAGAACTGTAGAAATGCCAGAGACATGGAGAATAATCTCCCAGCAGATATACAGACTTATAATATGTAACATGAAAAAGTGAAATATGGGCTTTTCCTGTCTGGATCATCTGTTACTTTGAAATTTATTCTATAAATATAACAAAATACTTGAATATAATGATCAAGATAAGCCTTCCTTTCTTTTCAGAGCATATATTGAGGATCAGTTTAATCCTAGATTTCATATCAAATAATATTAGACTTACAGAAAGCATGATAAATGTATTCAGAAAGGGTCAGTGAAGAAAAAATCTTCATCCTATATCCACATATCTCATTGACTCAGAAATTCATTAAATAACACTATTCAGAAAGTGACTGGCTTTGATACTTGCCTTTGATATAAAGAGGAAAATACTTCACTATCAAAAATGACAATTGTAGATCAACTTACTGAATTCCTATGAATTTATGTATCATCGTCGCTCCTGTGCTATACCAGTAAAACTCTTTTTTCTCTGTTATAAAATAATTCACATAACAACAGAATTTATGTTGGACAAATAGTATATGTTCTTTCATTTATAATTCTAGCATTTTCTTCAAAAAGCAATAAAATATTAAAGTAAAATATGCAAATACACCAAGAATCATACACATCTATGGTATCCCCTAGCAACAGTGTAGTTGTACTTCCTGAAATGCAAATCCCAGATGTTATTAAATACAAGTCACATTTCTGACTCCATTAAGAAAAATCTGAATTGTAAGAACCAGCAAACACCTAACATGGTTAGTGTCCCTGAATAAGAAATAAAAGCATAATGAATTAAATTGCAATGGAACTGAGGGAAACCACATTAAGAATGGGCTAACATTGGCAATGGAACATTTACTGAAAAATACAAAACTAAAGCATGCATCCATATCTTATTTTTTACAACTTTTTTCCCCTTTCCTTTGACATTACATTTCTGGAAAGAAAGTAAAGTGTTTATCCTTCCCAGTCATAAGATAAATAAACAGTAGGGATTTAATGTACAACATGATGACTATAGTTAATAGTGCTGCATTATATATAGAAAAGTGGCTAAGAGAGTAAATCCTAAGAGTTTTCATCATAAGTAGAATTTCTTTTTTCTTTTTTCTCTTTCTCTTTTTAAAAATATTTTATTTATTTTTTCATGAAAGACACAGAGAGGCAGAGACATAGGCAGAGATATAGCAGGCTCCGTGCAGAGACCTTGATGGGGAACTTGATCCCAGGATCCTAGGATCATGCCCTGAGCCAAAGGCAGATGCGGAACCACTAAACCACCTAGATGTCCCAGGATTTCTTTTTATTTTTTCTTTTCCTTTTTTATATTTTATCCATATGAAGTAATGGATGTTAGCTAAACCTATTGCGATAATCATTTCAAAATATATGTAAATGAAACTATCATGCCGTACACCTTAAATTTACACAGTGATATATATCAATTACTTCTCAATAAACTAGAAAAATGTTTTAGCTATCCTTGAATAAATATGGAAATTTCTTTTTTTAATATTTTATTTATTTATTCATGAGAGACACACAGAGAAAGAGGCAGAGACAGGTAGAGGAAGAAGCAGGCTCCCTAGAAGGATCCCGATGCGAGACTCGATCCCTGACCCCTGGATCACTCCCTGAGCCGAAGGCAATACTTAACCACGAAGCCACCCACGCATCCCAAATTGGAAATTTCTTAATCCCCAAATTCTTAATCCTAAAACTATTGCTGAATGATGAATTACTTAGTTTGATTATTAACCATTTTCAAATTGTAAAAAGCATTTACTTGTAATAGTTTAGAAAATTCAGAGAGAGCAGTGATGGAGTCTAAAATAGGGATACTTGGCATAGAACAATGGTGATCTTCATTAATTCCTGTACACATTGTTCTTCTGGTCTTTCATGGCTGAGGTAGGTACCAGTGAATGGTATAAACTTTAGTAATTTTCCCTGTTCCATATTGAATAAGATAACTTCTTTAAGTGTCATCACAGTATCTGGCATATACTAAAAATATTAGTTTATTTTTCCCTAATTCTACTCTGTTGCCTCTAAAGAATGTGGATTCTAATGTTTTTCTTCCTTGAATGCACAAACTATAGTGGATTAAGGATGTTTATAAATAAATATTATTAGACTTATTTTATACAGGACTTGTGAATTTTCAAGTAACACTAAATACTTTCCCCAAATACCTTACATAATTATGTTTTTTAAATCAACTCTGTGTATAATTTACATAAATAAAAAGCATCCATTTTAAGTATGCAATATCTATTAGTTTTTCCATTATGACTTTGTATTGTGAAAACTTGCTAAACTCAATGACCTTGCTACTAGCTCATTGTATATTTGTTAGGATCTTTTTAGACAGATAATCATGATAACTGCAAAAATACATATATTTATTTTGTTTTCTATCTTATTGCATTTTTTTCTTTTTTTTTGTCCAGGAATAATTGATATACAGAAAATTATATTAGTTTCAGATGTACAATATAATGATTTGGCATTTGCATACATTGCAAAATGAACACCACAATAGGTTTAGTTAACATCTATCACCATGCATAGTCTACAAATTTGTGTGTGTGTGTGTGTGTGTGTGTGTGTGTGTGATAAGGACTTTTATTTATTTTTTTTTTTTTTTTAATTTTTTTTTTAATTTTTTATTTATTTATGATAGTCACAGAGAGAGAGAGAGAGAGGCAGAGACACAGGCAGAGGGAGAAGCAGGCTCCACGCACCGGGAGCCCGACGTGGGATTCGATCCCGGGTCTCCAGGATCGCGCCCTGGGCCAAAGGCAGGCGCTAAACCGCTGCGCCACCCAGGGATCCCTGATAAGGACTTTTAATATCTACTCCCTTAGCAACTTTTGAATATGTAATACAATATTCTAACTATAATTACTATGCTCTACATCACATCAGAATAATTTATTTATTTAACTGGAAGTCTGCCCTTTTCCCCCCACCCCCTTTCTTGACCTTATTATACTGTTGCAATTCTGAATAAATATGCTAAAGGCCAACTTCCTTGTTCTATTCCAAACATAAAGGAAAAAAAACTATTTAAATAAATATGAATGTTTGCTGTTTGGGGTCTTATTTTGTTTTTGCAGTACACTCAAATGTTTCTGCATCTCTTAGATAAAAATATATTTTTTCTTAGTCTGTTAATGTGATTTCCTGTTATTACTCCAAAAAATTTCTCCAAACTTCATTTTAAAACAACACAATTCTGTGTTAAAACAACACAAATGTTACTTTCTTAGATCCTGGAGGTTGAAGTCTGAAATGGATCTCACTGTGTTAAAACCAAAATATCTTCAGGCCTTTGTTCCTGCTGGCAGCTCTAAGGGTAAATCTGTGTCCTTGTATCTTCCTGCTTCTAAAGACTACCTTTATTACTTTGGCTCATGGCCTCTTTCTCCATCTTCAAAATCAGAAGCAACTGATAGAGTCTTTCTCATGCTGTATAGTCTGACAGTCCTATTCTGAAATTAAATCTTTCTTTACTTCCCTTATAAGGATACTTGTTTTTAAATTTAAGGGCCATTTGGATAATTCAGGATAATCTTCCCATCTCATTATGCCTTACTTAATCACATCTGCAAAATCTCTTTGACCATGTAAGTTTACATATGCACAGATTCCAGGGATTCAGACACTAACATTTAGGTGGGAAATTCAGCCTATCATGATAAACCAACCTTGCATTCCTGGGAAAAACAGTACTTGATCATGATGTATTTTGCATCTTGAATATTATTAATTTGATATGCTATAAAATAAAGTTAAAAACATTTTTGTCTATGTTCATGAAAAATATTAGTCTATAGTTTCTTTTCTTGTAATGACTGTCTGGTTTTAGTATAAGGATAATGATGTCCTTGTATAATGAGTTAAGGAATACTCCATCCTCTTCTAATTTCTGAAAAGTTTATGTAAAATAGGTATTATTTCTTTACATATGTTTGCTAGAATTCAGCACTGTAAAAAATATAATACATCATGACCAAGTGTGATTTGTACCAGGAGTGCAGAATTCACTCATCATTTAAAATTCAGTCAATCAATGAAAATTATTAGATTGGGCAGAAAAAGAAAAACTGTTATCTCAGTGATGCAGTGAAATTGCTTGAAAAATTCAACACCTATTCATATCATAAAAAATTAGCAAATTAGAAATAAAAAGGAACATTCTTAACAGGTAAGTGGCGAACGTATCATTGTATATTGTACAATGGAATAAATCTACTGATTCTCACAACAACATTGATTTTCAAAAGCATCATGTTAAATGTAAAAAGACTGACATATAAACAACATATGCTGTATAATTCTACTTACATGAAACTGATGGATAAGCAAAATCTGATGGAAATAAAAATAATGTTTGCCACTGGATGATAAAACTAACTTGAAGGGAACATGATTACATTTTCTGGGGAAGGCACATATTCTATCTCTTAATTGTATTTTTGCTTACAGACTTGTTTAAATTTGTCAAAATTCACCAAATTTTATTCACCAAATATAGTCTCTGTATTAAATTTATCCAAATAAAACAAAACACATAAATAAGAATTAACAAACAAACAAAAAAATAACACCAACTATCTATATGAAATGTACTACTTACCAGCATGTTTATTGTAGCAGAGATTAAATTTTGAATATTTTGTAGCATGCATTAATATTTCTTATGTGTATGCATTTATCTCCTGAGTACTTATAAGTGAACTTCTTGAAATGTAATTAAAGGATGAAATAAATCTATTTTATATAGATCACCAATAATTCTTTTTGTTATAGAGATATTAAGAAAGGAGCATAGCTCTAATAAGAACAATTTGTTCCCATTTTTTCAAATATGCAGCTCTGCTATAAATAGATTTCCACAGAAACACCTACTGCTTATCAAAATTTGAGCCAAGAAAATTTTTTATGTACTTTTTTTTAATGCAACTGAAACTTTGTGATTGAAAAGTTTTCTTCCATCATTTTTTCAGCATTCTTTTAATTTACCCAATCCCTCTGAATCTTCACCAAAAGTATCTGTATTTTGGGAAGACTCCCCAGTATTCAAGTCTCTCAAATCTTACTCTTCAATTCTCTTAACTTCATATCTCAGCTAAATCTTTAAAAAAGCCTTTTAACTACGGTGTCAATTAGTCCTGAAATATATTATGATTAAAGTATTGTAATCCTAAACTATATTATACTAGAAGTATTTCTATACTAAGCTGCTGTATTTCCCTCTTGCTATTTCAACTATTTTATTGTTATAGTTAATTAGTTGAAAAGTAACACAGATATGTGTATGGTTAATCTTATCTAGGTCTTAGATTTATATTCATGAGATATTGTATGACAAATAATTCAACATGTTTACCTATTAATATAAAATGGAATAATTATAGAAGATGAAGGATATTATCCATATAATTCTACCAATTAGAAACTTGAAAATAACGTAAACATCTCCCTTACCAGTCCCCCAATCCAGTTAGCCAAAAATATTGCTGAATTCTATGTCCTAGATCTTTCTAATAGCCATCATATCATTTATATATACTTCAGATTTAATTATCTCTTTCTTTGTATTTAATTTCTTCAGATTAAATCTTCAGTTTTCACATCTCCCTACAGTCTTCTACTATACAATAAATTTCCCTGCATCCTCAAAGTCTTGGTGATTGTTTCTCTTTTTTTCCCTTTAACTTAATCACTTTCCCGCTAAGTTGCCCAAATGATAATTAGGAACTAATAATCTTGTAGAGTTAGAACAGATTGTAACATCATTTACTGTTATAATAACAGTAGGTATAGAAAGAGTCTGGTGGTAATTAACAGATGTTGATAACATATATGAAGGCCTAACAAGTAAGGTTCTTCTGGGCTATAATTGTTACTGCAAAGCATCAGACCAATAACTTGCTAATTGGAGAAAGAAAATTAATGCAATGACTTGTGTACCATGCGAAACATTAAAATATACTATTTAGGTATGGCTAGCTTTTGTCTGGAAAACCTCAAACATAGAGCTTTAAAAATGTGCTTATATAATTTGTATTGTTCATAGTCTTTATTTAAAAAAGAATAGACTAAAAAATAAAACAAAAAAGAAGAAAAAAGAATAGACTACTGTGTTACACTACTCTATAGTCTCCTATGTTTATTACTTTATGGTACTTAATAACAAACATAATACCTTTTTTAAAAAAGATTTTATTTATTTATTCATGAGAGACACAGAGAGAGGCAGAGACATAGACAGAGGGAGAAGCAGGCTCCATGCAGGAAACCCAATGTGGGACTTGATCCCGGGACTCCAAGATCATGCCCTGGGTCAAAGGCAGGCACTAAACCACTGAACCACCTGGGTATCCCACAAACATAATATTTTTAATGGCAGTTGAGGAATTACCATTGCACAGTCTCATAGATCTAAGGTTGTAAGTTCCTTTATCATTGCTTTTGATAACCACAAAAAATATAAACTAGTTATTTCAAGTCTGTTAATATAATACAACTACATAAAGCAATTCAGAAAGGGGGGAGAGATAAATAGCATGCCCAATGTGTGCTTTTATTTATTTATTTATTTATTTTTATTTTATGATAGTCACAGAGAGAGAGAGAGGCAGAGACATAGGCAGAGGGAGAAGCAGGCTCCATGCACCGGGAGCCCGACGTGGGATTCGATGCGAGGTCTCCAGGATCGCGCCCTGGGCCAAAGGCAGGCGCCAAACCGCTGCACCACCCAGGGATCCCCAATGTGTGCTTTTAGAAAGGGAATTAAAGCAACGTACCTATTCACAGCCCCAATCTTTAATCTGTGGTCTTTTTGTTTGGTTAATCCTTTGTGGAAGATAGGGGGATAACACCTCAAAAAATAGCATCTCCAAAAAGAAGTAGATTACGGCAGTCTCTGGCTGAGAGTCCTTCTAATTTGTTTCCTGTAAGCCAATGATTCTCAAACTAAGTTGCCCCTTGCAGTTGCTTGTTAAGCTGTCCTAAATATATGGATGCTCCTCCCAGTTCCAGAGTAATTAAATCACCAATATTACTGGTGATGACATACTGATAATCTTAAAGCTTCACAAATCATTTTACCCTGTATCCAGGATGAGAAAATTGGTCTACAATATCCTTCCCTCACCTTCTCCCTGCACTTGAGGACAGCAGCTACTGCTGATGGGACTCTTCCCTAATCTGATGCATTTGAAACTGACTACATCAAACATATTGATTTTTTCCTCTTCAAAGGCCTGATCATAAGACTAGAAGCTTAATTACTTCTAGCTCAATTACCACATCAGTCTTAAGCAGATAGAATTTGGTATTTTTATTTTATTTTATTTTATTTTATTTTATTTTATTTTATTTATTTTATTTTATTTTTAGAATTTGTTATTTTAAAGAAACGGATATTTTAGCCAAGTCATATTGGCCTATAGGAGGTTATTTCTGGACTATTTTATATTTTAAAACAAAATATGCAAATGATTTAATATTATGCATGATATTACTTTCTTCTCTCAGTCCTCAAGGAAAGGAAATCATAGTCTGCCAAAACTCCTTTGACCACACTGAAAATTATTTTAACTTTTCTCATTTTGAGGGTGAAATAATCACAAGTCATTAAGAAGTTTACATAAAGTCATTTCTAACTTAGAATAGTAACGATACTATTGTATTCAGTAACATAGAAACCTGTATCAAATTATAGTACATTTTAAAGATATATATTTTAAGTAAAATAGCTCTAAACTGTTATACTGCCTGTTAAAACAATACACCTGGTATCTTACTTTATCAAGTAATTGAGATTATCAAAGTCATCCATGAAAAAAAAAAAAAGACATCCAGTTAATGATCAATGCATGTATTTAACCATAAAAAAAGATTAAAATCTTGCTATTTGTGACAACATGAGTGGACCTTGAAGGTATTTTGCTAACTGAAATGAGTCAGTTAGCAAAATCATATGCTACATATGCCACATGACTTCAGTTACAAGTGGAATCTAAAAAACAAAACCAAATAAAACCCAGACTCATAGATGCAGAGAACAGGGTGGTGGTTGTCAGAGGGGAGGGAATGTAATGTACAGCCGGAGAATGAAGCCCATAAAATCATATTAACTTTGTACAGTAATAAATAGTAACTGGATTCATGGTGCTGAGCTCAGTGTGCATCGTACACAAATACTGAATCACTAATGTTTTATGCCTGCAACCAATATAATATTATATGTCCATTACACTTCAATTTTTAAATATTGGATTTAAAATTTTTTAATAGATTTTATTTATTTATTCATGAGAGACACAGAGACAGGCAGAGGGAGAAGCAGGCTCCACACAGGGAGCCCAATGTGGGACTTGATCCCGCGTCTCCAGGATCACGCCATGGGCTGAAGGCAGCACTAAACTGCTGAGCCACCTGGGCTACTCTAAAGAATGCATTTTAAAATGTAGATTTTAAAGATCATAAATTGAAGGAAATGGAAATGAAGTTGTATTTTTTGGCTCCTAGTATATACCATGCACTTTAAAGACAGTATCTCCTATTTATTTTCAAAACACTTCTCTAATGTGAACTATTAAATCCATTTTACAGATGTGGAAGCAGAGCATATGTGAAATTAGACAAATTGCCAAATCACAAGAGTATGTCTGATTTCAATCAAAATCTGTTATTCTAAGGCAGATTCTGTTTGTTTGCTTGTTTTCCTCCTTATAACTAAAATCATTTAGGATGCCAAAAGCAGCAGAGACACTTTCACACAGTCTGTGTTTATCAGTGGAGGACACATATTTCTCTTATGTACTTTACACTTTTAAATTGTACTTACTAGAAAAAAGGATAGATGCTATATTGCCTGTGAAATTTCATTTTCACTTTTGTCCAGGCTGAAAGAGGACAGACTAGTGACAGAGCAGAAGAGCAGGAAAGAGTGACAGCATAAGCAGTGAGGAATGTGATTAGGATAATTTCATCAAGAGATTTTAAGTGGTCAAATATTTTGGCAATTATCATAGTAATTTCCAAAGCAGCCCTAAGTGCCCTTTTATGAAAATATATTTGAACCATACTTAGGATATTCATCTCCAGGAGAGTATATCTGAGGAAATTGCATTAGGAGATCACTTCTAGGTAGAAATATGCTGAAATTAGGATCAATCTGAAATTGTTTCTCTTAATCACTGCATAAAATTTGCACATACGCGAAGCTAAAAAGACTAGACCTTTTTAAAATCCTCTACCTTTGGTAAAATTTAGAAACAAGAGTTTTGGGCTGTCTGGGTGGCTCAGTGGTTGAGCTTCTGCCATTGGCTCAAGGCGTGGTTCTGGAGTCTCGGGATGGAGTCCTGCATCCGATCGGGCTCCTCCATGGGGCCTGATTCTCCCTCTGCATATGTCTCTGCCTCTCTCTGTGTGTCTCATAAATAAATAAAACCTTAAAAAAAAAGAACAAGAGTTTCTGGGGGCTACTGGCTACATCAATACATGTGATCCTTATTGTGTCAAATGACACCTTCACATATGTGTAGAAAATTAATGGAAAGAAACATTAAAATATCAAGTGTAGGGACACCTGTTTGGCTAAGTAGTTGAGCCTTTGTCTTTGATTCAGGGCGTGATCCCAAGGTCGGAGATTCAGTCCCACATAGGGCTCCTTGTGGGGAGCCTGCTTCTCCCTCTGCCTATGTGTCTGCCTCTCTCTCTGCATCTCTCATGAATAAATAAATAAAATCTTAAAAAAAAATACTAAGTGTAGGCAGCTCTGTCTGGTAGAATGACAGGTGATTTTTATTTCTTCTTTATATTTTGCTGCACTGTTCAAAACCTTACCTGTCCATTATTTTTGTCATTTTGAGCATTGTTCAAAACCATAACAACAGCTGCAAAAAAAAAAAAAAAAAAAAAAATCTCAAGCTGCACACTTACCACACCGTACTATGCCAGAGCAGACCATATGGAAACTCTAGTACAGACATTTCACTCTCATATAAATGTGGACATTTCTCTTTCTACAAACCTGGCTTTCTCCACTATCTGGCTACCCAATTTCATCAAAATATGCATATTGCTCATTTGTCCTTTGCAGAGAAGTTCTCCCAAATACATTCTTCCCCCAGGTTTTCCCCAGTTCCCATGACATGCTATCCTGCAGCACAAAGTTTTTCTTCCTAGTCCATCATGGTAGCTCTGATGGTGGTGACTTCAGCTATGTTTAGAATCATCTGACATTCCCTCCTCTTTAGCAAGATGAACAATATTCCAATCACTTAAAGCTCAGTGTAGATTTTATTTATTTTCCCTCACTTTCCACTTCTGTGTTAGTTGCTTCTACTATGTGCCCCTACATTATATTGTCCTTTTGTGCTGAGAGCACTTACTATACTTTGATAAAACAGATTTGTTTTTAAAAACATTTTCATTTATTTATGTGAGAGAGAGGGAGAAGGAGAGTACAAGCAGGGGAAGCGGCAGAGAGAGAAGCAGACTCCCAACTGAGCAGGGAGCCTGACACCAGGCTTAATCCTAGGACCTCAATCTCAGGACCCAAGGATCTTGACCTGAGACAAAGGCAGAGTCTTAACCAACTGAACCACCTGAGTGCCCCCAAACTGATTTGTTTTTAAAGTGTCTCTCCTGCCAAATTTCCTGAGAAATTTGCATGTGAAATTATATATATATGTATATATATAATTATATATGTATATACTATATATATAAATTATATATATGTATATACTACTCATTCAACATGTGTGTACATATGTATGTATATACGGAATTTAATGAATATCAGAAAACTTGCAATTCTTACCATAAAGAATAAGAAAGAAATGTGTCTAGGAGGGACATAGGAGATTACTGTGCTGTTCCTGATGTAAAGTTCACGGATTTATGGTATCTCTACTCTTTATGATTGTCTAAACATTTCTAACACCTGGAATACAAATTTCAGGGAAAGAACACTGCATGAGGAAGTTAATTAGTTGACAGTGAGTGTATAAGTAATGGGTCATTGATTAGGAGGTATATTTGGAAGGAAATGTATTGATAGTAACCATTAGGAAGCAAATCAAATATTTAAGGGTCGGAAGGTCCCATAGGATTAATGCAGATAAAATAAAATACCAAATTGATAGGATGTTTATTGATCATTTCAATCAACTGGTCTTCCAATATCAACCCTCCCCACTCCCCTAGGTGTTCCTTCACAATTGTCCTCCAAAATTCAGCCCCAGAATCCATTAACCCTTCTCCATTTCTATTTCCAGAATTTGGTAATCCTCTAGTGTAAAAGTACATATGTAGATATTTTATACAATTATCTTCATGAGTTCCAGATCCAGTTAATACCAGAAGATTACACAATAACCTGCTATATGTTTCCAGTCTTTCCAGTGATCTCTGGAATTATGAAAGATTTCACAAATCCAACTGTCATCTTGCTGTCAGCACATGATCTTGAGTTTTATTTTAGAAGAAAAGAAAAATCAACAAAACACATCAAATTCTCTCTATTTCAGTTACAAAGATGAACCTTCTTATCTTAGTATCCTTTCACACTCAATCAAGCAAGAGGTGTCCTTTTCTCCATCCAAGGATAATCCACCCCTGTTTGGAGGCATATTTCCTCATTCATTCTCTGAGGATATGCTCTATCAAGTGAGTTCACACTCTCATGGATCGTAATCTTTTCATTTTCTTCTGTTTATTTCTATGAGCATTGAATTCCCTATCTTCAATATGAAACATTAAGGTTCTTAAAATAAAATAACCTCGTCTTTTCTCCTTTTACCATCTTATATTGCTTCCTTGATGTGTCACCGTGCTTGTAGTCTTCTTCATTTACAGTCTGTTTTTTCTCATTTTATATATACACCCTAATGTCCCAAACAAAGTGTCTGCCCCCATCTTTCTGAAGAAACAGCTGGGATCATCGGTAACAACCTAGCTATCAAAAATATTTATTATGACATCATCTCATAATTCTAAGTGTGGATTCATCTAGCAAAATCTCATCTTTTGGTTTCTTTCAACATTCCCCTATGTACTTCTTACCTCTATAAAAATGTTTCCCAGTTTTATGGGAATTTTTCATGGATTCACCTTTCTCCACTTACCTTAGATACTGGTGATGACTCTACATTGTTTGTTCCTGTCTTTTTATTCATGTTGATCTATAGTTCATTTAAGAATCTGAATTATGTTTTTCAATTTCTGTCTTTCATTGTTGGTAATAATTCCATGTGATAGAATTTTTTTAATGATGTAAAAGAAGACACAAAAGATAACTAAAGTCTGGCCATTTAGAGAGAAACACTGCAAGTGATAGTTTCCAACCAAAAAAATAAAAAGTCAAGGCACCTAGGAGGTTCAGTTGGTTAAGTGTCTGCCTTCAATGTAGGTCATGATCCCAAGGTCCTGGGATGGATCCCCATGTCAGGGTCCCTGCTCAGTAGGGATACTACTTCTCCCTCTGCCTGCCTCTCCCTCTGCTCTTGCTCTGTTTCTCTGTCAAGTAAATAAATAAAATCTTCAAAAAAGAAAAAAAAAAGAAAAGATGAAAGGCATGGATTTGTAGATCAACACAGATTTTGGCTCTTAAAGCAGAACCAGCTCTGCTACTTACTAGAATATAAATAGAGACAAGCTATTTAAGATTGTTAAACAAATTTGTTGTTTAAAATGAGTTTGAGTGGAAACCTGGGTGGCTCAGCAGTTGAGCATCTATATGTCTTTGACCCAGGGCTTGATCCTGGAGTCCTGGGATTGAGTCCCATCTCAGCCTTCCTGCATGGAGTCTGCTTCTCCTTCTGCCTTGGTCTCTGCCTCTCTCTGTGTGTCTCTCATGAATAAGTAAATAAAATCTTTTTAAAAAATAATAAATAAATAAAATTAATTTGAGGGGTGCCTGGCTGGCTCATTTGGTTGAGAGCTTGCCTTTGGATCTAGTTATGATCCCAGGGTCCTGGGGTCTAGCCCACATTGGCTCCCTGCTCAGCGGGGAGTCTGCTTCTCCCTCTCCTTCTGCCCCTCCCCCAGCTCATGTTCTCATTAGCCTTTTCTCAAATAAACAAATGAATGAATGAATGGATGGATGAATAAATAAATAAATAAATAAATAAATAAATAAATAAACTAAAAAAAAGGAGGTTGACATCTGTATCATTGGATAAGTATGGCATTTAAATTAGATGAAATATTTACAGCAATTGGTTCATGTTCTGGAACTTAGATAATGGTTGATAAATTGAGATATTAATATTACCATTATGTTATCACTTGTATGTCTATAATTTGGCTTAACTGGATAAGAATGAAATTCAACCTTAACCTGGAAAGATATACGGATAACAATAATGGCTGAGTGAAATAAAGTCGTTTATTCAAAAATATGTACTGACTCTCTTCATGTATCAGGCACTATTATACATAGCATTGAAAAGAAATGATTTAAAAATGTAACATTTTAATTTATTAATTAACAGGCATTTATTGAAAATGTTATGTGGGAGTCACTACACCAGAATATGAATGTAGAATGATTTTTTAAGAGCTTTTATGGAGCTAACAATATAATATGGGAAAGACAGCAACCATAAAAAAATTATAATTTGAAAATATGTTCAAATCTCTGAAGTGAAATACTTGACTGCTAAGACGGGGGGAGGCGGGGGAGGGGATCTAAGCACAAACTGACCAGAAAAATCTTTTCTAAGAAAGTTATATTTAAACTGTTATATGAAAGATGAATGGAACAAAAATAGGTGATAAGTGGGAAGGAGAATATTCCAGGCAGAAGGAATTGAATATGTAAATGCCTTTAGGTAAGAAAAAAATATCAACAGTTAAGAAAAAAAAAAGAGAGGCAGTATAGCTAAAACCTGGACAGTTAAAGGGAAGTATCTCAGGGGCACCTGGCTGACTCAGTGAAAGGAGGATGGGACTCGATCTTGGGATCATCAGTTCGAGCCCCAGGTTGGATAGAAAGTTTACTCAAAAATAATAAATAAGTAAAACTTTTAAAAAAGATATCCTATAAAAATAATAAAAATAAAAGGAAGTAGCTCAGATTGGATTTTGGAGATAGAAACTGAAGCAGCTTATTCAAGATCTTACAGTCAAGGTTGTAAAATGTAAAATGGTTCAGAGGTGTGGAGTGAGTGACATGCATCATTTATCTGCCATTTATAGCATGTTTGTATATGGCAGACATTTTCTAGGCATGTAAACAAAATTAGTGGAAATAAGCAAATTTTATGACAATTTGCATGTGAGAAGATATGGGGAAAAAGGTAAAGAGGAGAGTTCCAATGGGATACAGGAGTAGGCTTTGGGGAAACTGCAGTTTTAAATGGGGAAGTAAGATAGCAATGTATAATATATATTTGTTCTGGTTTTGCTGCTTAATTTTTTTCAAATCTACTACTTTAAAGAAATATATTATTTCATAATCCATCCTCATCACCACCTTGTTTTATTCTTTAGATTAAGCCATTGTCAAGAATTACTTTTGTCTTTTCAAAATTTTTTGTGATATAATTGTCCCACTTTTATTGTTTTAAATTGCAATGTATCTTGGAATCTCCCCATTTCAGAACACATACTTCTTGTCCATTCTTTTATACTCTAATCTGACATTTGTATAATAATGATGAATTTTATTAAACCAGTTGCATACTGGTAGGCATTTCAATCATTTCACTTTTAAAACATATTTCCAAAAAATTTGTAAGGGAAAGCTTTGTGACACACTTTTGGAAAATTAAGTATCATCTATTTAGGGAGTAGAATTGAGGGGCAAAGTGATTTATATTACAAAAAAAAAATTGATGGATAAGCCCAAACTATTCTCCCAAATGACAGTATTGATTATACTTTAACCAATAGGATGCGAGGATTCTGACTTTTTAACTTGCATCAGTACTTATTATCACATTCTGAGAGTCACTTAGATTTTATAATTTTTCAATATGACTAAAATAGTATCTCATCATTGCTTTTATTTACATATATTGGATTATGAGAGAGGTTCATCTTTTTTCATTCATTACCTGTCAGTTGTATTCTATTTTTGATCAATCCTTTTTTTGCTGTATTGCAATATCTCTTTAATAAAGAAACCAGCCTTTTTCAAATGTGTCAAAAATATTTCATTGAATTTTCTCTTTTTTAAATTTCATTGAATTTTCATCTTTTTTCACTATATATGATATCTTTCATTAAATAGATATTATTGTTTGGGAATACTCAAAATTATATTTTCTTTCATGGCTTCTTGGTTTTGAAACTTGAGGAGATTTGTTTAGGAAGATCTTCCTATTCCAAGTTGACAAAATATTCATTCACCATTCTTTGTTACATGGTTTAATTTTAATATTTCAAGCATTTTGCCTGTGGAACTTGGTTTGAGTTTTAAAAATTAAGTAAAGAGGCATTCTTATTTTTCTCCAAATGCTACCTAGTTATTGCAAACATTTAGTTAAATAACCTATCAATTTCTTAGTAATTTAAAAATGCTTAATTTTTTTTATCATGTAAAAATTCCAAATGTAATTACAATAATATTTCAAAAAATAATATATTGCATTTAACTGTCTGAATATTCCTACATAAGATCATATTTTAATACATGTAGATTTGTGATAGTTCTTTCAAAATAAAGAATGGCCAAAAGCCCATCATTATTTTCTTCATAGTTGCTCTGGTATTTTTGCATGTTGTAGGCGTTTTTACGGATCAAATTAACTTTTTAAAAAATTTTTGAATAGAATGATACTAAGCTAATATATTACAGAAATGATAAACATCTTGATATTTAAAACGTTTTCTTCATAAGGGCTTTCCATATTTATATTTACTAAAATTTGTTTTCTATTTTTATTGCTATTATAAGTAGAATATTTTATATATTTTTATTTTATTATTTAAAAAAGTACAGTTCTTAATATATGTAAAGGAAATGTATATTTATTTTATAGACAGATACTTTAATCAATTCCTTTTTCTCTAAAAGTAACAAAATGATTCCTTATTTCTTATCCACTAAAAACTACAAAATTATAACTACAGCTTTTTAAATAGCCATTTGAGTTTAAAGAATTAGTTGACTATATTATATACTTAATGCTCAGAAGCTTGCTAAACTTTGAGGAAAATAAAAATGTTACCCATTTAATCTGAGCTACCTTAAAATGTATTGATTATCTCAAGTGGCCATTAATCTATATGTATTCAAAATATAAAGGAAAATATTATACTTCTATATACCAAATTCCTAGGAATATCAACTAAATAATTCATATGATCTACAACCCTTTGTCTCAAATTTTATTTTCAAACATCATGAGAGACGTGTGCTAATCTTTCCCTTCCCCGTGTATTTTTTTTCTGTTTTTGATTATTTTTTGACAAATCTAAGTCTGTGGTATATCGCTCTAAATCAACATGCATAATAGACACTAAAATGTGGCTGATCCTAGGATGTTACTAAGTATTGTTTTCTTATCATTAAACGAGTTATATGTTCAAATAACTTGGCTACTAATTAATGTGAATCAGGGAATTTCCATTGGAATAGTATTTTTAACTAAAATCCCTAACTTGATAAGTTGAAGATATTGAGACACAAAGATATTCAATGTCTTGTCTAAGATGACATGGCAAATCCAATTGTCATTAGATATTATTAAAAAGCTTATATAAAAATTCATATTGTAATTTTAATTTGCTCAAATGCAATCTTAATTTAAAATACTCTGGTTAGATTCTAGTTCTCATAAAAGCATAATTTTTAAAAATATACCTTATTTGGGAATGTTGTTAGAGTCATTATCGTAAGTAATGATGTCTGAAGTGATTATAAAATGTAACTCTGGGGCAGCTCGGATGGCTCAGCAGTTTAGCGCCGCCTTCCGTGCAGGGTATGACCCTGGAGACCAGGATCAAGTCCCCCACATTGGGCTCCCTGCATGGAGCCTGCTTCTCCCTCCCTCTGCCTGTGTTTCTGCCTGTGTGTGTGTGTGTGTGTGTCATGAATAAATAAAATCTTTAAAAAAAATGTAACTCTGTCAAAGGAGTTACTACAAAATTTATATGAACATTAATAAATAAAATGACTTTCAATTATTGTACAATGTTTCTCAACAGATTCCAAGTCACATTCATATCATATCCCACATGATAGAAATTAGAATTAATATGGAAGAGTATATGTGAAACAATCTAATGTTTTCTTCAAGATTAAAAGAATGTATTCTTTTCTGTTATGTTCATTATCTGAATCAATGCAATGGAGAGCATTTTTCCAAGGTGTCCTTTTGTGAGTTTAATTCTCATTATCCTGAAGGCATGTCTTAATAATGACAAAACAGTCTTTCTGTCTTATTTTTGGCAACATTGTTCAATTGTCTAATTAGTGTTTTAATATTACAGAGAAGTACTAGAAAATTTATGTAAGACAAACATTTGTTGCTATTGTTTCATAAAGAAATAATCTCTATTATATTATTTTCAAGCCCACAAAAATGTATAATGTCTACAATTTTAACAGTTTTTAATTATTCTAAAATACTAGGTACTGCTGATACAAAGAAAAACAATCATATTTTTTTAACAATCATATTTATACATAAATATATATTTATATTTACATATATTTCTATCTACAGCTTGTCTCAGGTGATGTTTTCTAAATTTTTATCAAGTTAGATGATTGCTATTTTTAGGTTTATTTCTCAATACACTATTTTGATATTTTTAACTTCTTATTTTGAAAGCATATGGAAATTTGAGTACTGTCTAACCTCATATATTCCTTTGTTTATACGTGGTTTAATGTTTGTAAAGATTAAAGAAATCATGGCCAAATATATTTTTTCATTTTAACTTTTCTCTGCTTTTTCAATTTTTATTATTTTTTCTTTATTATTTTTCTTTCAACTCAAATTTTTATTTAAGTTCTAATTAGTTAACATATAGTGTCATATTAATTTCAGATGTAGAATTTAGTGATTCATCACTTACATACCACACCCAGTGCTTGTCACAAGCACACTCCTTGGTACTCATCACCTATTTAACCCTGCCCCCCCCCACCTCCCTTATAGTAACCCTAAGTTTATTCTCATGGCTAAGAGTCTATTTCTTGGCTTGCCTCTCTTCCTCTCTCTCTCTTCTTTTCCCTTTTCTCATTTTTTTTTGTTTCTTAAATTCTACATATGAGTGAAATCATATGGTATTCGTCTTTTTCTGAGCAACATATTTTCCTTACCATAGTACTCTCAAGCTCTATCCATGCCCTTGCAAATGGCAAGATTCCATTCATTTTTATGGTTGAGTAATATTCCATTATATATATATGATATATATATATATATCATGTATATATATATGATATATATATATCACATCTTCTTTATCCTTTCATCAGTAGATAGACACGGGCTGTTTCCATAATTTGCCTATTGTAGATAATTCTACTATAAACATTGAGGTGTATATATCACTCGGAATTATTATTTTTGTACCCTTTGGGTAAATACCTAGTAGTGAAATTGCTGGATTATATGGTAGTTCTATTTTTAACTTTGTGAGGAAACCCCATACTGTTTTCTAGAGGAGCTGCATCAGTTTGCATTCCCACCAACACTGCAAGAGAGTTTCCCTTTCTCACCAAAACCCTGTTTTTCTTGTGTTGTTGATTTTAGCCATTCTAAGAGGTGTGAGGTGACATTTCATTGTAGCTTTTCTTTTTAAGGTTTTATTTATTTATCTTCAAGATATTATTTATTTATTATGAGAGAGAGATTGAGAGCAACAGAGGTAGTGAGAGAGAGTACAAGCAGGAGAGGGAGAAGCAGACTCCCTGCTGAACACAGTTCTATGCTGGGCTTGACCCCAGGACCCTGGGATCATGACTTGTGCAAAAGGCAGGCTTAATTGACTGAACCACCCAGGCACCCTCTCATTGTAGTTTTCATTTGTATTTCCCTGATAATTGAATGATGTTGAGCGAAAGATGCTCATGCATCTGTTAACCACCTGGATACCTTCTTTGGAAAAAAGTTTATTCGTGTCTTCTGCCCATTTTATAAATGGATTATTTGTTTTGGGAAATGTTGACAAGTTCTTTATATATTTTGGATACTAACCCTTTGTCAGATACATCATTGCAAATATCTTCTGTTCCATAAGTTTCTTGTTAGTTTTGTTGATTGTTTCCTTCTCTGTGCAGAAGAGTTTTTTTTTTCTATGAAGTCCCAAAAGCTTAGTTTTGCTTTTGATTCCCTTGCCTCAGGAGACATATCTAGAAAGAAGTCGCTATGGCTGATGTCAAAGAGGTTACTGCCTGTGTTCTCTTCTAGGATTTTGATGGTTTCAGGTCTCAAATTTAGGTCTTTCATCCATTTTGAATTTATTCTTGCATATGGCATAAGAAAGTGATCCATTTTCATTTTCATTTCTTTTCTTTTTCTTTTTTTCTTTTTTTCTTTTTTTTTTTTTTTTTTTTTTTGCATGTGGCTGCCCAGTTTTCCCAACACCATTTGTTGAAGAGACTGTCTTTTTCCCATTGGGTATTCTTTTCTACTTTGTCAAAGATTAACTGATCGTGTAGTTGTGGGTTCATTTTTGGATTTTCTATTCTGTTTTATTGATCTATATGTCTTGTTTTTGTGCCAGTACCTTACTGTCTTGATCACTGCACCTTTGTAATATAACTTTAAATCTGGAATTGTGATGGCTCTAGCTTTGCTTTTCTTTTTCAAGGTTGCATTGGCTATTTGGGGTCTTCTCTGGCTCCATACAAATTTTAGAAATGTTTGTTCTAGTTCTGTGAAAAATACTGGTGATATTTTATAGGGATTGCATTAAATGTGTAAATTGCTAGAGTGGTATAGACATTTTATCAATATTTGTTCTTCTAACTCATAAGCATGGAATGTCTTTCCATTTTATGTATTGTTTTCAATTTCTTTCATCAGCCTTTTATATTTTTCAGAGTACAAGTCTTTTACCTTTTTGGTTAGGCTTCTTCCTAGGTATTTTATTATTTTTGGTGCAATTATAAGTAAGGTTGATTTCTTAATTTTTCTTTCTGCTTCTTCATTATTGTTGGATTGAAATGCAACGGATTTCTATAGCTTGGTTTTGTATCCTGTGACTTTGCTGAATTCATGTATGATTTCTATCAATTTTTTGATGGAGTCTTTTGATTTCTATACATGTCATCTGCAAATAGTGAAAGTTTGACTTCTTTCTTTTTGATATGGTTGCCTTTTTTTGTTGTTGTCTGAGGTGTCTAGGACTTCCAGTACTATGTTAAATAATGGTGGTGAGAGTAGACATCCTTGTCTTGTTCCTGACAGTAGAGGAAAATCTTTCAGTTTTTCCCAATGGAGGATGATTTTGCTGCGGATTTTCATATGCTGTCTTTATTATGTTGTAGTATGTTCCCTCTGAACCTACGTTGGGAATTTTTGTTATAAATGGATGTTGTACTTTGTCAAATGCTTTTTCCCATATATTAAGAGGATCACATCGTTATTCTTTTATAAAATTATTATGGCATAATATGTTGATTCATTTGCTAATCCTGACACATCCTTGCAACCTCAGAATAAATCCCACTTGAGCATGATGAATGATTTTCACAATATAATGCTGGATTTGGTTTGCTAGTACTTTATTGAGAATTATTACATCCATATTCATCGGGTATATTGGCTTATAGTTCTCTTCTTTTAGTGGAGTTTTGTCTGATTTTGGTTTCAGGGTAATGTTGGCTTCACAGAATGAGTTTGCAAGTTTTTTTTTCTTTTCTACTTTTTGGAGTATTACAAAGCTGTAGTGATCAAAATAGTATGGTTCTAGCAGAAAAACAGACACATAAATCAATAAAACAGGATAGAAAACCCAGAAATGAACCCACAACTACATGGTCAATTAATCTTTGACAAAGTAGAAAAGAATATCCAATGGGAAAAAGACAGTCTCTTCAACAAATAGTGTTGGGAAAACTGGGCAGCCACATGCAGAAAAAAGAAAGAAAGAAAGAAAGAAAGAAAGAAAGAAAGAAAGAAAGAAAGAAAATGAAAATGGATCACTTTCTTATGCCATACGCAAGAATAAATTCAAAATGGATGAAAGACCTAAATTTGAGACCTGAAACCATCAGAATCCTGGAAGAGAACACAGGCAGTAACCTCTTTGACATCAGCCATAGCGACTTCTTTCTAGATATGTCTCCTGAGGCAAGGGAATCAAAAGCAAAACTAAGCTGTTGGGACTTCATAGAAAAAAAAAAAAAAAACTCTTCTGCACAGAGAAGGAAACAATCAACAACACTAAAAAGAAACTTATGGAATAGAAGATATTTGTATCGGACAAAGGG
This sequence comes from Vulpes vulpes, assembly GCF_048418805.1. Lineage (NCBI taxonomy): Eukaryota > Metazoa > Chordata > Mammalia > Carnivora > Canidae > Vulpes > Vulpes vulpes. Next base: position 100,424,414 of record NC_132784.1, on the reverse strand, counting down.
TTAGTATCCAAAATATATAAAGAACTTGTCAACATTTCCCAAAACAAATAATCCATTTATATATTTTTTTAATTTTTATTTTATTTTATTTATGATAGTCACAGAGAGAGAGAGAGAGGCAGAGACACAGGCGGAGGGAGAAGCAGGCTCCATGCACCGGGAGGTGGGACTGGATCCCGGGTCTCCAGGATCGCGCCCTGGGCCAAAGGCAGACGCCAAACCGCTGCGCCACCCAGAGATCCCAATAATCCATTTATAAAATGGGCAGAAGACACTAAGACTTTTTTCCAAAGAAAAAATTGATGTTAAATTTAAAAAGTGATTTCAGCTGAACAGAAACATTATCACATCATTGCCTATTAATAGGATATATTAAAGAATGTAGTCTAGGAACAAGAGATAATTCAGTAAGAATGCCCATGTTTCATAGCAACGACATGTTTACAAAGTACACTAATCAATATGTGCACCTAACCCATATGGGTAGGATTATCCTAAAAACAATACTGTACATTTAGGATAATATTTAACAATGTTCTGGGTTTCTTTTCTTTTTTTTTAAGATTTATTTATTTATTTATGATAGACACAGAGAGAGAGAGAGAGGCAGAGACACAGGCAGAGGGAGAAGCAGGCTCCATGTCGGGAGCCCGATGCGGGACTCGATCCCGAGACTCTAGGATCACGCCCTGGGCCAAAGGCAAGCGCCAAACTGCTGAGCCCACCCAAGGATCCTCTGTTCTGGGTTTATTTTCTGAAAATAATGTTTTTATTTATAAAAGCAAATTATATTAGGATTATAGACAAAATTTTAGATTTGATTATTCATTATGTAATATATCTTCCATGGCTTAATAGTAAAAAATTCTAAGTTACTTTAAAGATCTTGTGTAATTATGCACATTTGCGGAGAAAAAGATATTGACACATTTGCCAAGGCACAGAGTTTATTGCAGGATTGTTTAAAGGAAGATTGATAATGCTGTTATAATGCTGTTATGATGAAATTGTTGGAGATAGCATTTTAGCACTTTTTAAGTCTTGCAGTATGAAAAAGTAAGATTTGGGGCACCTAAGTGGCTCAGTGGTTGAACATCTGTCTTTAGCTCAGGTCATGATCCCAGGGTCCTGGGATCAAGTCCCACATCAGGCTTCTTGTGGGAGCCTGCTTTTCCCTCTGCCTGTCTCTGCCTCTCTCTGTGTGTCTCATGAATAAATAAATAAAATATTTAAACAAAAACAAAGAAAAAGAACATTCAAATGTATGATTTCCAAGATAAAATAAGATGTCTTATGGTTTAGAGCTATGATTCAGGTAACACAATTTGTCAGCTTAGGGAAAGTCTCTTAGTGCTCTATTTGCTTTGGTTGAGAAAGCTTCTTGAACACTCAACGACTAGAAAGATTTATATACATGCTCATTTTTTTACTGGAAGCATAGTGGGTAAGGATCCAAATGTTTGCTTTCAGCCTGTCTGATCTGTAGATGCCATACTTTTCTGAGTTGGACTAATTGTAATTTGATCCTTTTAATCAAAATCTAGTGGAAAAATTAAAATGGCTTATAAAAGACCTCAGTAAAATATTCTTTCCAAATATATATCAGCACACCACCCCCACTAGTTTGGTCTGCTGCCCAAAAAGTGGACATTTTTCATAGTACAAAATGCCCAAAACTCTAGAATAGATACAGCTCACTTGGAAAAGGGGGTGGACAATAGGGCATCCTAACTCTTCTAGAAATGGGGGGTGATATTTTGACTCTTATTTTTTCTCCAGCAGAATTTTTGAGTCCATGGTGACATCCAATTATAATTTTATTTAACCTTTTGGTGGGCTGATACAAACAAATAACTTTCTCTACATTTCACTTACAGAAATATTTGTCAAGAAAAAAAAAGTAGAATTTTTTGAGCAAAATTGCATCCACCAGGCAATATGTAAATACATGTTCTCCTCCATGTTAACATAAACCCATCGTTTTTGGAAAATGTGTGGAAAAGTTAACATAAATATATATTTTATATAGATATTCAAGAATCTCTGCTTTGCTCCTTAGCCCATCTATTAACTCTTAGATATTCCCATGTCTTCAGAAGCCTTCAACCAGGTACACACCATGAGAACCATTTTTACAGGATTCTGTATTTGTTTATTTTATTCTTTTGCATTTTATCACTACTTTCTACTATCCTAGGATTGTGTGTGTGTTTATGTGTTTTGGATCTCTCCTAACACTCATAATCTTATTTAGAGTCTAAGACATTCTAACTATTAAAGAGAAAAATAAATGTTATTTTAAGTTGAAATAGTTCCTCTGGCCACTAACTAAATTTGTCTTCATGGCAACCTGAAGAGGCAGATGAATATTAATATACTGATTTTACAACTACGAAGTTGAGAAATAGAGATGTTTAGTAGTTTGCACACAGTCACACTGGTAACAAATTCCATGCAGTACGTATGTAAAAGGAAGGCCAAGCTCTTGGCCAATAGGCAATGTAAGGCAGGCTGTCTTTCTTGTTTTGGGGAGTTATAATAAGGAGTACATACTTAGTAGTGACCTTTGCCATGTATTACCTCAAATCCCCTAAATTTCTCTTCCACTTTGCCTCTCAAGAAGCAAACACCAAAAAAGATTACATAAGATAAATTTGAGAAACAGTTATATAGGACCGGGTCACAGTCTGTTTGACATGGTTCATAAACACGTGTTAACAATTAAAACAGAGCATACAATTTTCTTACTTTAAGTTTTAAAATCTATTCTCTTGGCAACTTCCAAATACACAATATGGTGATGGATGTGTTAACTACATGTATTGTGGTAATCATTTTGCAATATATACATATATTAAATTATATTGTATACCTTAAAGTCACACAATATTATATCAAATATATCTCAATAAAACTGGAAAAAATTTAAAGATATCAGCAAACATCAGTTACATTTACATGTAATATTCACATAGTCCTTTCTAGCAAACTTTCAGTAACCCTTGTTTTTCAATGTAAAACTCAGTTTTTAAGTTAAATTTATAAATAAGAACAAATGGGATGTACAAAATTTCAGGGAGAAGGCTGTGACTTAAAATCACCAAATGAATGAAGTATAAAAATAATATAATTGCCATAGTAATTCATTTTATTTTATTTTGAATAGATAGCTTTAGCAATTCTCAGATAGAAAATGTTTAATATGATGGAAAAAGACATGCAGATAATTGCTCTTTGGATGAAAGCAGTAATCTTGTAGAAAAAAAAATTCTTCTTTTTGATATTTAAGTGCTACGTAGTCATGTAATGGTACACTAACATAAAGATTTAAGAACCAAAGATGTATCTCTTAGGAACCTTTATAAAGCTCATTTGCAAAATTGTGTGAAGTAAACTGAACAAGTAAGATGAAACTAAGAAAGGATTTGCCCCATTTAATCCTCTCTTATAGACTCTTGAAGCATTGGCTATTTATGAACTAGTTTATTATAATGGCCCTATATCAAAATTTCTCTAATACATACCTATTATCTTTACTTGACAGCCCAAGCACAAAAATTCACATTGGTTTAAAATCATATGTTAGCTTGTATATCTTAACTGAAGATGTATTCATTACACATAAAGGTGTTCTTAAGTTTTATGTCTATATAGATCAGGAACCTACATTTCTGCATATTAAGTTATCTCTATACATAAAATTTGAGTTAATTTTTTAGTTGAAATTATTGGCAATTAATTGGAGTAGTAAGAATATGCAAAATATGCCTGTGGGGAGTTGTTTGTTAATATTGACCTTAAAGAACTACATGGTTAATTTGCATATTTTACCCTGATGTCTGTACGTAATAGAACTTATTCTCTGCTACCTATTTTATTTCCTTCTTTACTAATATGTCGACAAATCCTGGGTGGCTATTATAATAATAATATCTGAAATTTTTCAAGTGCTTTCTTATGTGTTAGGACTTCAGACTCTCATGCACAACATGAGAGTTTTTAAACAGATATCTGTAAGTAGGAAAACAGAAACAAAACAAGAACACAGATTGCTAGCAAATCCTAGGCTCATTATCAAGTAGCTTTTAAATTTAAAATATTAATAACAAAAACAATAACAGTAATATCTACCATTTGTGGAGCTCCCACTGTGTGTTTAAAGACATTATCTTACCATTGCAGACATGAAGTTACTACTGTTATATGTTATTATTTGGCTTAAAGAGGCCAAGTTCCTTGTTGAAGATAATACAGCTAACAAGTAACAGAGTCAGGCAAGTATCCCTAGCATGTAACAACCCAAACTGCATTTGTGCCATGATAGCATGCTAAATCTCATTTTATTATTTTTAATTTTATTAATAAACTAGAATCCTTTTACAAAAAGGAAACAAAATTTTATAAAGGTTAAATATCAGCTTAGATCTGTTGAAGTCAGAATTTCAATCACACTCTCCTTAATAACAAAATATAGTCTTTCCATAGAAATGATACAGTGCCAGTTCTCTAAGAAAATAGGTGGAGAAGATCATGCTTGTCAGACATTTATCATTAGGCAATGGGTAGCCATCAGCAGACTGAAAATACATGAGGCAAAATTGAAGAAAAATGATAGCAATATATAATGTGTTTTGAAAAAAAAAAAACATTAGTTTAATCCAATCTCCCAGTTTTGAAAATCATTAATAGTGCTGTTGGCCAAGGAATCGTGATCATACTTTCTAAACCAAATGAGTTTCTCCAAACACCATATTCTGAGGACGCTGAATCCCAGAAGTCCAGCTTTTTTCTTCCTGTCTTTGGTCTCTTCCTCTCAATCAGCTTTCTGAAGTCTCTGTCTTCACACGGAGCATGCTTTCCACATGGACCAAGTCATTTCCCAGGCTTGTTTGAATTTTTGCACTCAATGAAGACTTGTCTTCTCTGAGCCTAACTACCTGAAGAAAAAGAAGGAACAAATATAAGACTCAAGGAAAGAAATAGATTCAAAGGTAGACCTAGTAGATGTTTGTATTAAATATAATTTGGTGGTCTGCAATAATCTTAACCTTGCTTTAGGCAGTATGCTTAAGTGGACATGGTTGTAAAACTGCCTTGCATATTAGAAATTGCAAGAAGTTGTGTTTACCTGGGCAGAAAGTTTCAAGAAAAAGCATAAGATCATAACACACTAGAAAATGGTGGAGCTATTATTGTTATACAGCCTTGTAAAACACACCTGCACACAAACATGCACATGCACACATAAAAATACATTGCTCTCTTCAAACACTGATGGGTAGACATGGGAGTACAATGTTTCTCAGTAATTCTCTAAAATATGTCACAAAGGCCAATGAATTTAAATCAGAAATTCCTGGATGGCTCAGCAGCTGAGAGTCTGCCTTTGGCTCATGTCATAATCCTGGGGTCCTGGGATCGAGTCCCACATCGGGCTCCCTGCATGGAGCCTCCCTCTGCCTATGTCTCTACCTCTGTCTGTGTGTCTCTTAGGAGTAAATAAATAAGATCTTTTAAAAAATCAGAAACCACATATAAGAACTTTTAGTAAGTTTAGCTGAAAAACTAAAATATTCACTACAACTAGTGTTGAAGTTAAAATATGTCATTTGAATCAAGGAGAAAAGTTGAGAGATATTGTGGAGTATTTCTCTACATGATTTCTCAATTTTCATATTATTTATCTTCATATTAAAAGAGAAAGCAATATGAGAACACCTGGAATCAATTATACATGTAAAGATCAATCTAATATACTAAATTTTTAAAAGATCTCTGACATTTTTTATCATATTCCAATGGATAAGATTTCTTTGAAGTGTAAGACTTTGCAGTTTGGTTGTCCAGTTATAATACCTTACTTATTAAAGGAAAAACAATCTTTCGAAATATTTTCATACTTAGTCTGTAAAAACTGTCAGGATAAAGAAATTATTTTGAAGGCAAAGTATTAAAAAAGCAATTAGAAAATGACATGTTATAAATAAAAAATGCAAGCTTTTATGAGAATGTCAAATTTAATATTCATATAATATGCCAGTTTAGAAAAATGTTGCCAGAATATAATATCTAGCTCTTTTCTTCTTGATGAAGCTAAATCTTGTGAATTACTTGAGATGATATGTGTATAGATATTTTTATTCTCTTTGTACATATGTTTCTTTACCCTTAATTCCTGTCACCAAATTAAAGGCCAAGCTGCTTATTCCATAACATGCCCAAACTGTGGACATTCATTCATCTCACATTCCAATTCTAAACATCGCATGCTTCCAGATAAGAGATTTATGCAATCAAATCTTTAATACATCCCATGTAAGCTTGTTAAGATTATAGTTTAGACATTATGTGCTTTAATTTTAGTATCTCAAATAATATAAAACTTAGTTAAAAGATGATTTTAGTGTGTCTTTTCTATGATAGATTTTATGCCACAGAAAGGAAGAACATATATCTTTGACTTAATGTATTCCATACTAACCAGCCCAAGCATGATACAGTGTTCAGGTGACTTTTATAGGCCTCAAAGACTATTTAATACAAACATACTACTGGTGTCTATCAGACACTAATAAAAAATCATTATATGTTTATTCACAATAAGCAAACCACTTCTCTGCCTTTTGCAAAATGGCCTACTTACTAGTACTTTTCTAGAATTCACTAATTTTTGGAATTCATTAAGCATATATCCATTTAGGGAGAGACTTTTCTACCTATACATGAAGGAGCCTCTGGCTGTCCTGAGATCTGTGGGTTTCTTTCAAGGTGCGTCAGATAAAATTTTCAAGGAGAATCAAGAGCAAGAGGATCCTTAAAAATTCAATGTTTTTAAGTTTAACAAATTTATTTGTTTACTTACAAATGTAACAAGAGTTTATTGTTTGCCTGCTTTTGTCAATTCCTGAGCCCTACTTGGCATAAACAAAGATATTTTGGGGCAGCCCGGGTGGTCCAGCGGTTTAGCGCCACCTTCCGCCCAGGGAGTGATCCTGGAGACCTAGGATCGAGTCCCGCATCGGGTTCCCTGCATGGAGCCTGCTTCTCCCTCTGCCTGTGTCTCCGACTCTCTCTCTCTCTGTGTCTCTCATTAATAAATAAATAAAATCTTTAAAAAAAATAGATATTTTGCTGGTCGCACTTCCCAAACATGGTGGTTTAATAGTGTTTGTTTATTGGTGGTATAAATGGATATTTCCCTACTCTATATTTCAAAATTATGCATTCTGTATAAGAATTGGCAGATTATTTGAAGACATTTAAAAATGTGATTCATCTCTATTTATATGAAATAAATGTTTTTCTAAAGGTTTTTTTTTTCTTCTTAAAGTATAAACATGGTTCATGAGTGGCGTTTGTATACTCAGCATTTCTGAACTTCAATGAAAATGCTGATGTGTAGCAAAATTTCTAGCTAAACTTTGCTTTTGTTCTAAGGTCACTTAGGTTCCAATGATTAAAAAAGTTCAAGGATGCATTTCATATTAATCTTGGGAGGAGCAAAGATTGACCTCTGCTAAAATTAAATATAATTCAAAAAGCTGCATCATTCTTAAAAGCAGCTTTATTAAAAATGTTCATCCTCAATCTTTTTTTTCATCTTATTACTTTTATGTTTTTCTTGTTTCAGTTTAATACATTATGTCTTACAAAAAGAACATCGATAAATCTATTCAAACTGAAAATAATTCTGTAACAGTAATAAGATCAAATAATAGCCTCAATCCATATGATTTCTTCTTTATGATTTAGAATGCTTTGGAGATAGTTTTTCTAATCTGTAAAATATCCCTGAAAACATTGTGTTATTTTACTGATGAGGTTATTACACCAAGGTCACTGCAAGAAAAAGCAGAGTTTTAATATATCCAAGCATATACTATTCTTCCCAAGTTATATTTTCCTCTGTAAAGTTAGAATCCAGTAAAAACATGTCCCACCTATGTATTTGAAAAGAAAAAATATTCTTTTGACCTTTGCTAGCTATTAACTAAAGCACAATGCAGCTGAAGCTAAGCTCCTGAGTGTTCTAAAGTAGTGGGAGAAAAAATGATTGGATAAGAGAAATGCCTGCCAACTCAGAATAAAAACTGGTTTCCAGACTTTCTTGGAAGCATTAATATACAGCGATTTTTCATGCTATTCCATTCAAGTATTTTATTAAGCTCTGTAGAGAGAAAATTTCAACATGATCCTGATGCTCCGAGGGTTGTAATCTCTCATGTCTGTATCTGGAGGGTGTTGGGAAACAGGTGCTGAAACATTTTCATATTTTACTTTGACAAAAATAAAGACTATCTGGTGTTAGTTTTTTGTTTGTTTTCATGGCCTGATTGAACATTTGTTCTTACACATTTCATGTGGGGAATTTTCACAAGAAAATATGTGAGAAATCTGAGTTCAGACAAAGAAAATTTCTGTGAACTATTAACAAGCCACATTTGATGAAAAATGCCACTGAATACCTGGTTGAGTGGGAGTGTCAATTAGATTATCAGCCCTTGATGTGATTGAAAGTATTTGTGGAAACCAGACAATGTTTGTTTTAGTAAACATTCAGAATTATTCTGGGACACCTTTGTGAAACTGTTGAACACCTCTCTGGATCTCTGTTTCTTCATTTATAAAGTAGGTATGAAAATATAAAATTCTTTAAGTTAATTTATGAATTACAAAAACTTATGAATATTAAACATTAAAAGTAAAATAATCTCTCAAAAATGTAATTTATTTTCTTGCCACCCATATTGCTTTTTATTTTCCTTCCCAGACTATATTGTATATATCATATTTATAAAAGCAAGAGATTGATGCCATATTAACTAGTTTATATTTAGAGAGAATGGTTAAGAATATATGAAGTTTCAACACACACAAAAGTAATTGGCTGTCAGGAAACCAAATGGAATGGGGAACCCAGAAATCATAAGTGTTCCTTTTGATTATGCAAGGGCATTGAACAACAACTCAATCAACTGATGTCTGGTTTAGAGAATATCTTACATGCTGAATAGTCATTCAAAATCATCCATTATCAAAAAATAAAACTCTGAGAATATTTAGTAGCTAAATATTTTCTGTTATTAATATGTATGTTACATCTCTACTAGCAAAATGAGCAAAATTTCTCACCATTGGAAAAGAGTTCATAAACTATAAACACAAGTTAGAAAAATGACTCTTAGGACTAGGTGCAGTAATGTGGAACATATATTAATTAATGATACTTACCTGACTTTCATCTCTGTTTGTTCACAGAATGTATGTAAGTAATCCATAAAATAAGCTTTTATTTAGATTGTTTTGTGTTACCTTCTATCTATCTGTCGGTGTGAGGGCCAGTTATGAAGCAGAACATTTTTCCCCAAAAGAGAGATGTAAAATGTCCTTTTCATGGCATTTGAAATCCACTCATATTTTTACAATGGAAAGGCATCATCATCTTAGGTTGGTTACCTGAGATAGGATTTAATATTCAGGCATCCTTTTGTGGTCACAACCTGTTGAAGGGAAACATAACGGTTGAGTGGAAGAAGAGGTTTTGGTGAGATGCAACCACAGTGAAGGGTACCTCCTTTGAGGGGATACTGTAGACTGTCCCTATTTGGATGAGGAAGTCAGGTCCTCATACTCTTACAGGCTAATCAGTCATTAGATTTGGGCCACTTTGGGAAGGAAGTATAATACTAGCTAAGACAGATGAGTCAATGCTTATAGGGGGCTGATAGCTGAGGATTTTCTTTAGGAATCACTCCTAGCATCTAGGGAAGGAAAGTATTTCTGGAGGGACAACTGAGTAGCACACAACAACATTCACAACAATTTACCGATTGTGCCACCTTGATAATTTCTTTTTTCTTTTTTCTTTTTTTTTTTTTTTTTAGATTTTATTTATTTATTTTAGAGAGAGATAGAGAGTGTGATCGGCAAGAGGGACAGAGGGAGAGGGAGTTAGAGAATCTCAACAGACTCTGTGCTGAACAAGGACTCCAATCTCAGGGCCTGGAGATCATGACCTGAGCCGAAATCAAAAGTTGGACACTTAACTGACTAAGCCACTCAGGCACCCCTTGCTCTGTTTCTTTATACAAATTCTGAGTGCAGTTATTCCAAGATTACAATAAGCATATCTTTCTGTATAAAACTTAGAAAAGGAAGCTTAGTAAAATAAAATATAGTCCGTGTCACTGCCACAGGTCTTGGAACTACAATTGGTATTTTTTATCCCTCTCCTCTGTTACCTATTCTTAGCTCCCCTGATTCAACTCACTCTCTCTTTTTCCATAGTGGCATGAACTATCTCCTTATTCTTGAGGTTTTTGAGTTCCTGATCATTATGACTTTCTCAAGACATTGTGCTGCTCTTGTCCATCTACTATCAAGAAAGGGTAAGGTAATATAAAGGAACACCAAAGTACAAATACACTTTGGAAATATTGTACTTCAGCTCCAGACCACTGCAATAAAGTAAACATTGCAATAAAGCCAATTAAATGATTTTTTTTTGTTTTCCTCGTGCATATAAAAAATATGTTTACACTATGTGATAGTCTATTAAGGGTTCAATACCATAAAGTCAAGAAAAATTGTACATACCTTAATTTAAAAAATACTGCCTGAAAAATGCTATTATCTGAGCTTTCAGTGAGTCATAATCTTTTTGCTGGTGGAGGATCTTGATGTTGATGGCTGATGACTGATCAGGAAAATGGTTGCTGGTGGTTCAAATGGCTGTGGCAGATTCTTAAAATAAGACAACAGTAAAGTGTGCCATGTTAATTGTCTCTTTTTTTCAGGAATGATTTTTCTGTAGCATGTGATGCTGTTTAATGGCATTTTACCCATAGTATAACTTCTTTCATAATTGAAGTAAATCTTCTCAAACCCTGCCACTGTTTCATCAATCAAATTGATGTAATATTCTGTCTTTTGATGTCATTTCAACAACTTTTAAGGAATCTTCACCATGTTTTTATCTCAAGAAACCAAATTCCTTGGCTAAAATTAACAACACAGGAAACAATGGATGTTGGTGAGGATGTGGAGAAAGGGGAATCCTCTTATACTGTTGGTGGGAATGCAAACTGATGCAGCCACTCTGGAGGTTCTTCTACAGTAAACAGTAGGAAGATTTTTCTAAAACGTTAAAAATAGAACTACCCTATGACCCAGCACTTATACAACTAGGTATTTATACAAAGGATACAAAAATACTGATTCAAAGCAGCACATAAATCCCAATTTTTATAGCATTATCAACAATAGTCAAATTATGGAAAGAGTCCAAATGTCCATTGACTAATGAATGGATAAAGATGAGGTAAATATATACAATGAAATATTACTCAGCCATCAAAAAGAATATCTTGCCAAGTGCAAGGACATGGATGGAGCTGAAATAGCCAGAGAAAGATAAGTGCCATGTAATTTCATTCATATGTGGAATTTAAGAAACAAAACAGATGAACATAAAGGAAGAAAGAAAAGAGAGGGGATAAATGATAAGATACTATTTGCTATGGAGAACAAACTGAGGGTTACTGGAGAGGAGGTGGGCAGGAGATGGGCCAAATGGGTAATGGATATTAAGGAAGCCACTTATTAGGATGAGCACTGAGTGTTATGTGTAAGTGATGAATCACTAAACTCTACTCCTGAAATCAATATTCGGCCATATGTTAACTAACTAGAATTTAAATAAAAACTTGAAACAAACAAACAAAAGAAACCACTGTCTTTGCTCATCCACTAAAATCAACTGCGCTTCTGTCAAAATTTTGTTATGAGATCATAATTCAGTCAGGTCTTCAGACTCCATTTCTAATCCTAGTTATCTTGCTGTTTCTACCACATGTATAGTTACTACCTCCAGTGAAATCTTGAACACCTCAAAGTCAACTTGTTGCAAATCCCTGCTCATGTGAATCTTTTCACCTCTTCCTACGAATCACAAATGTTCTTAGTAGCATGAGTGAAGCCTTTCTGGAGGATTTTCAATTTACCTTACCCAGATACATCACAAGAATCACTATTTAGGCAGCTACATCCTTACATAATGTGTTTCCTAAATAATAAGTTTTAAAAGTTGAGATGACTCCTTCCTAGGCTACAGAATGGATGTTGTGTTAGCAAGCATGGAAACAACACTAATCTCCTTATACATCTCCTTGAAAGCCCTTGGATTGTGAGGTGCATTGTCAGTGAGAGTCATATTTTGAAAGGAAACTTTTTTCAGTAGGTCTCAATGGTGGGCTTCAAATATTCAGAAACCATAGTGTAAACAAATGTGCTATCATCCAGGCTTTGTTCTTGCATTTATAGAGCACAGAGGGTAGATTCAGCATAATTCTTAAAGGTCCTAGAATTTTCAGGATGACAAATGGATACTGGCTTCAACTTAAAGTCACCAGCTGTATTATCCCATAAGGAGAAAGTCGGCCTGTCCTTTGAAGCCAGGCATTGACTTTTCCTAACTGTGGAAGTTCTAGATGAAATCTTCCAATAGAAGGAGATTTCATAAACATTGCAAATCTGTTGGTCAGTGATAGTTCATTAACTGTCCTAGCTTGATTTCTGGATCAGTTGCTGTAGCTTCTATATCAGCACTTGCTTCTTCACTTTGCACTTTGATGTTATGAAGATAGCTTCTTTCCTTAAAGTTTATGAACCAACCTAGGCTACCTTTAAACTTTTCTTCTGTAGTCTCCTTACCTCTCTCAGCCTTCCTATAATTGAAGAGAGTTAGGGCCTTCCTCTAGATTAGACTCTGGCTTAAGGAAATTTTATGGCTGGATTGATCTTCTATGTAGACCACTAAAATTTTCTCCATATCAACAATAAAGGTCTTTCACTTTCTTATTTTCCATGTATTCATTGGAGTGGCACATTAATTTTCTTCAAGAACTTTCTTTTTCATCCACAACTTGGTTAACTCTTTGGTATAAGAGGCCTAGCTTTTGGCTTATCTCAGCTTCTGGCATGCCTTCCTCACTAAGCTTAATCATTTCTAGCTTTTAATTTAAAGTGAGAAATGTGCAACTCTTCCTTTTACTTGAACATGTCAAGGCTCTTGTAAGGTTATTAATTAGCCAAATTTAAATGTTGTTGTGTCTCAGGCAATAGAAGGCCTGAGGAGAGAAAGAGAGAGAGACAAAAGAATGGTCAATGCATGCATTTGTTGATTAAGGTCTCCATTTTATATAGATATGATTTGTGATGTCCCAAAATAATTACAGAATTAGTTATGTCAACTTTGTTAGATGGGAACATGTATGGGCGCATGTATGGTGTTCAATCCTGCAGAATGGTTACTCTGCTTGTGCTCAGTGTGCCAGCAACAGTGTGGCAAATGACAGGTGGCTCATGTCAATTTGCCAAGTTGCACTGTTAACCTAGGCATTTAGTGTCTCTTCCATGGTGAATGCTGTCTGGTAAGAATACAAAGGGGGTATGTCCAGTCTTAGATGTCCACTCATAACACCCTATCATATACTCGTTTGCTCCTGACTTTCTCATCTTTCTCTTTCCAGGCTTGTTTCTCCTTCCAGGCACCAAGTCTTTTGTCATTGGCAAAAGTCCATGTATATTCTAACATCAGACGGTCATTCTTCCCACTCAAAGTGGATGGTCATGTGTGAAGCTCTGACATTTGAAAAGTTTTCTCTCATGACTGTCATCAGGAATGAGTTTATCACGCAGCCACAGTAACTTTTAACATCTACTCAATTTCCAAGCCAATTCACAACTGTGAGCCAAATTGGGCTACTTCCCCCTCTGTCAGCTGGTCATAAGGGATGCACACTGTGCACTGTGAGTGTTGGTAAATTGTGGGGTGACATGATGATCTGCATGGTCTGAATGGTCTGTTCATCGAACTTGTTTATACTCAGGTCTTACTGCTATTTGATCCAGGATGCACCACTTCTTACTTTCAACAGATTGCTGATAGACTTCTCTATGATGTGTTTGGTCTATGACACTCATCTCATTATAGGAAATTTTGGCTCAAGGTTTCTTTCCTGTCTAGTGGTCAGAAGTTCCATCTCTGTAGCACTGAGTCAAAAACCATTTTTCATAAATCGTATAATCCCCTACTGCAAATGACCTGGTTTTACTCCAGTAAAGACTAGAAGTATTCATTTTGTTTCTCCTACTGGGGCTTTCCATTAACTCCACATGACATTTTTTTCCAGGACCATTACTTCCAATAACATAGTACAAGAAGCAGAGCTACTTGCATTTTTTTGACTTATTTCTTTTGTTATAAATTTATTTTTTATTGGTGTTCAATTTGCCAACATATAGAATAACACCCAGTGCTCATCCCATCAAGTGCCCCCCTCAGTGCCTGTCATCCAGTCACCCCCACCCCCCGCCCACCTCCCTTTCTACCACCCTAGTTCATTGTCCAGAGTTAGGAGTCTCCCATGTTCTGTCTCCCTTTCTGATATTTCCCACTCATTTTTTCTCCTTTCCTCTTTATTCCCTTTCACTATTTTTATATTCCCCAAATGAATGAGACCATATAATGCTTGTCCTTCTCCAATTGACTTATTTCACTCAGCATAATACCCTCCAGTTCCATCCACATCGAAGCAATTGGTGGGTATTTGTCGTTTCTAATGGCTGAGGAATATTCCATTGTATACATAGACCACATCTTCTTTATCCATTCATCTTTCGATGGACACCGAGGCTCCTTCCACAGTTTGGCTATTTTGGACATTGCTGCTATAAACATCGGGTTGCAGGTGTCCCGGCATTTCACTGCATCCGTATCTTTGGGGTAAATCCCCAACAGTGCAATTGCTGGGTCATAGGGCAGGTCTATTTTTAACTCTTTTATGAACCTCCACACAGTTTTCCAGAGTGGCTGCACCAGTTCACATTCCCACCAACAGTGCAAGAGGGTTCCCCTTTCTCCACATCCTCTTCAACATTTGTGGTTTCCTGCCTTGTTAATTTTCCCCATTCTCACTGGTGTGAGGTGGTATCTCATGGTGGTTTTGATTTGTATTTCCCTGATGGCAAGTGATGTGGAGCATTTTCTCATGGGCTTGTTGGCCATGTCTATGTCTTCCTTTGTGAGATTTCTGTTCATGTCTTTTGCCCATTTCATGATTGGGTTGTTTGTTTCTTTGCTGTTGAGTTTAAGAAGTTCTTTATAGATCTTGGATACTAGCCCTTTATCTGATATGTCATTTGCAAATATCTTCTCCCATTCTGTAGGTTGTCTTTTAGTTTTGTGGACTGTTTCTTTTGCTGTGCAAAAGTTTTGTATCTTGATGAAGTCCAAATAGTTCATTTTTGCTTTTGTTTCTCTAGCCTTCATGGATGTATCTTGCAAGAAGTTACTGTGGCCAAGTTCAAAAAGGGTATTACCTATGTTCTCATCTAGGATTTTGATGGAATCTTGTCTCACATTTAGATCTTTCATCCATTTTGAGTTTATCTTTGTGTCTGGTGTAAGAGAAGTCAGTGGCATTTCTATACACTAACAATGAGACCGAAGAAAGAGAAATTAAGGAGTCAATCCCATTTACAATTGCACCCAAAAGCATAAGATACCTAGGAGTAAACCTAACCAAAGAGGTAAAGGATCTATACCCTAAAAACTACAGAACACTTCTGAAAGAAATTGAGGAAGACACAAAGAGATGGAAAAATATTCCATGCTCATGGATTAGAAGAATTAATATTGTGAAAATGTCAATGCTACCCAGGGTAATTTACACGTTTAATGCAATCCTTGTCAAAATACCATGGAATTTCTTCAGAGAGTTGGAACAAATTATTTTAAGATTTGTGTGGAATCAGAAAAGACCCCGAATAGCCATGGGAATATTAAAAAAGAAAACCATAGCTGGGGGCATCACAATGCCAGATTTCAGGTTATACTACAAAGCTGTGGTCATCAAGACAGTGTGGTACTGGCACAAAAACAGACACATAGATCAATGGAACAGAACAGAGAATCCAGAAGTGGACCCTCAACTTAATGGTCAACTAATACTCCACAAAGGAGGAAAGACTATCCACTGGGAAAAAGACAGTCTCTTCAATAAATGGTGCTGGGAAAATTGGACATCCACATGCAGAAGAATGAAACTAGAGCACTCTCTTTCACCATACACAAAGATAAACTCAAAATGGATGAAAGATCTAAATGTGCTATTTGCATTTTAGACTGAGCTACTGCAGAGCCCTTTCCTGTTTTGCATATTACCAAAAGCTATCAGCATTTTTTGTCACTCATGCCACTCAGTATATTGGCTGAAGCATTATTACCTAGATAAGGAATATGCTGCTTCCAGAACACAGAGACTTACCAGGTATTGTGCTTACTTTCTTGTGATGGGATATGTAAGACAAAATAATTTACCTATTTTCCATTTGCTGGACTGGATGTCTCATACCAAGCCTTCCAATACTAGCACTTCTTGCTTTTCTAGTCTGTCAAGCATGATTTCTATCACTGTAGGTTAGTTTGTTTATTATGGAGTTTCATAGCATGTATTTTGCTTACATGCTATGTATTTTGTATTAGGCTTCTTTCAATCACATAATAATTTTATATGAATCTACCAAGAGTGGATAACAGTAGCAGTTCCTTTCTATTTATAAATAATGTTCCATTCAATAAATTTACTACAATATCTTCTTCTGTTGACAAACATTAGAGTTATTCCTAATTTTTGGCTATTATGAATGAAATTTAGGAAAATCCTTGTATAAAATTATTTGTGGATATATGCTACAATTTATGTTAGATAAAGGGGAATTTGGGAGTAAAGTGATAGAAATATGTTAAATCTTAAAAACAATCAAATAGCATTCTAAAATGACCATATCATTTTAAGCTCTTATTAATAATGTATGAGATTCTCAATTGCTCCAATCCTGTTTGTCATTTTGGCATTGTGTATTTCCTCTTTTGTGAAGTGTGTATTCAAACTTATTACTCATTTTTCATTGGGTTGCCTGTGTTCTTATCACTGACTCATAGTAGCTAATTATGTATTTTATATGTTAGCCCTGTGTCCAAAATATATTCTGTAAATTTGTTCCTTCAGTCAGTGGCTTCCTGTTTACTTTCCTGATTTGATTTACACAAGTTTTAATTTTGACAAGCTCAAGTCATCTTTTCTTTTATGGTTTGCTTTTTCTGTGTCCTCCCTAAGAAATTTTTGCCTATCTCAAGGCACAAGGAAATTATCCTCTTTTTCCAGATATATTATTTTAGTTTTACATTTTGGTCTATCACCCATCCCTAATTGATTTTTGAGTAAGGAATGACATATAGGTCAGGTTATTCATTCATCATGTAGATAACAAATTATTCCAGTATAATTTCTTCAAGAGACTTTCCTGTATCAATGAATATCATGAGGAAATTGTTTGTGTATCTGTTAGTATAGATGTGTGCATGTGTATGTATATTGTGCATATATATATTATATTGCATATATATATTTGTAATTGCTAGACTCTATTCTGTTCTATTGAGCTATAGGTCTACACTGGTTGCTTACAGTACCTTAATATTGTCTTTCCATTAGTTTTTTTATTGCTGCATAACAAATTACCTAAGTTAGAGGCTCAAAATATCACCCATTTATTATCTCCCAACCTTCTACATTAGAAGTCTGGGACAGCCTGGCTAGTTTCTCTGGATTCTCTACTTAGGATCTCACGAGGCTGAAGTAGGTGTTAGCCAAATAAGTTCACTCCTGTAGCTTGGGATTCTCTTCTAAACATATACTATTTGCAGAATTCAGCTCAGCAAGAGGACTCCCTTGTTGGCTGTTGACAAAGACTTACTCTTGGCTCTGTATAGCTGCTCTCTGGTTCTTGTATGTGACCCCATTCATCTTAAAAGCCAACGATGGCATGTTGAAGTCTTCTTGTAGTTCAAATCTCTGAAACCAATAGCTGATTCTCTGCAACTATCAAGCAAATTTGATAAAACTTTACTCAATGTGATCAGCAAAAAATAAAGAAAAAGCAAATTTCTGGTACAAATAATGAGAGAAATACATAACTACAGATCCCTCAGGTATTAAAAACAACAATAACAACAATTATAATAAGGTGATATTATGAACAACTTTATCTTAATAAATTTAACAATTTTCCAATTTCTTTGAAAGACATAAATTGCTAAACCTAATTAAAATAGATATCATGGATACCTCAAGTCTATTTTAAAAATTAGACTTTTAGTTAAATGACATGTACAACAAAACTCCAGACACACACGCCTTTACCAGGGAATTTTAGCAAATCTTTAATTAAAAAAATAAGAACTCAATATAAATTTTTCCCAAATTCCAAAATAAGGAAATATTTAATCATTCTATGATGTCAGTATTATTCTGATAACAAACTAAAAACAAAAAAACATTACAGGAAAAAACAAGTAGATGCTAAATGAGTATTTACTAATGTTCAACATCGATTCCTTTCAAAAACGTGTCAATAAACCAGTATTAGAAGGAAATTTCCTCAGTCTAATTCAGATTGAAGAAATACTGCTAGCTATAGAATATGGAATGCCAGGGATCCCTGGGTGGCTCAGCGGTTTGGCGCCTGCCTTTGGTCCAGGACGTGATCCTAGAGTCCCAGGATAGAGTCCCATATCAGGATCCTGGCATGGAGTCTGCTTCTCCCTCTGCCTGTGTCTCTGTCTCTGTCTCTGTCTCTGTCTCTCTCTGTGTCTTTCATGAATAAATAAGTAAAATCTTAAAAAAAAAAAAAAAGAATATGGAATGCCTGTAAATACCTATGGCTTACAACCTAATTAATCATGAAAGACTTAATGCATTCCTCCTATGATCAAAACCAAGGCAGGGATGTAGTAGTTCCCTTTCAGAAAGGGCTGTGGGAATCATTAACATGGGTACTTGCTGGGGTGTTGTGAGATTCCTCCACGTGGGGACTGAGTCGCTTTTGCACACGATGAGTTTCAGATCCAAAAGTTGGACACTGAGTTAGAAATCAAGACTTTATAGGAGGAGAAATTCTTGATTATGGTCATAGCTTTAGGGGTAAATATATATACATCAAAAGTTATTAAATTGTGACTTTTAAATATGTACAGTTCATTTCATGTCAACTCTACTTCAATAAAGCTGGAAAGAAAAATGAATTCCATATGTCCTTGATTGCAGTTCCAAATCCCCAAAGGGCCAGCAGTTCTGCAAAGGGAACTCTTTGACTTTATTTCTAATAATACTGATTTGTAGCATGATTTTAATGTATGTAATTTTGGACATTACTCAGATTTTCTTGTCCTGGAGGCAAATTTGAGTGGATTTCATTTTATGTGGTTTTGGCTCTTAAAAAAAAAAAAAAGTTTCCACCCAATTGTAAATACAGAGCAAATAGGTATATGAGAAACATGAATATGTATATATGCATACACATTTAGAGGCATGTAAATATATTTATATATGCATGCACACAATATGAATACCATTCTTTTCATTATGATATAGTCAGTGAGTGCTAGTAGAGATGCTTGTCTAACCACTGAAATGATAAATTATCTTTATGCCCAGAGGTGGGCATGTTTCTTCTAGGGTCAGGGTATTAGGGAGGGGTGTTGAGTCAATCTAGTCTGTACTAAAGCTGTGCATGGGCTTCACTGCTGCCTCCATGACATCCCGTGTACTAAGGGCTTTGTCACCTAGAGGTGGACCTGAGCTGCATGCTTGGCACCTGGAGCACCACTGTTTCTTTCAGGACTACTGTACTCAGATTTCAGCCATTCTTCATGCCTGCCACCAGGAATCTCCCTCATCCTGCTTCCCTCCTCTAGGGGTGAACCACACTAGGCTCCTACTCCATACAAGCAAGAGTAGAAGACTGCAAGCTTTGAAGAGCACTTGGCAGTGGGTGAGATTTGAGGAGCTTCCATCCTCCTGCTCACCCCCTGTTCTAGTAAACCCTCAGTTATGAGGCTCTCATCCTCTAGGCCATTCCACAGCAACCACGTTTGCCTGGTACTGAATCCACAGCCCGGAGCAAGCACTGTCCCTCTGTCCCCCAACCTTCCCAGGGATAGAGGAGCTCTGGCTCGTATTTAGCACTGGGGTCAGTGTGAGCAGATTTCCTGTTGAATCATGGCCCAGTTCACCTCAGCCTTGCACTTAGCAGGGATTTCGGATGTGGGGTTGCGAACAATTGCCCTGGTGCAGAGAACCCATACTTAGTGATGGATCCTGGCGCAGGAAGCTGTGCTGACCTACTCCCAGATTCTGAAGATTGCTCAATTAGTGATCATAACAGGGGGGAGTTTTCTCTCAGATTTAGGCAGGCTCTCTGCATGCCTGCTTCACACAGGCAATTTCTTTGGGTTTTCTCATTCCCTTCCTCATCTTGTGATCACTAAGTAGAAGTCCATGGGGGAGGAAATTGGTAGTTTATATGACTTCTCTTGTATCTGTGGCTGCCCAGAGATTTTCACATCAACCCATGCTTAGCTTTAAAATCTCTGCAAAACTCTAATCATGTCTTCTTAACTGCTTCTCTTGTGGATGCCTTCTCCTACTGCTTTGCCCAAAGACAACTAGTCTCAACTCTTCTAGGAGTTTAGATTTGGGTTAGTCAGTTTGCTTTACAACTTCAACTTAAATAGGCTCAAAATGGAATTATGATTTCTGAAGGTAGTCTTGGTGTTCTTTGGACACTCTCCACATACTAAGAAGCAGAAGTGTCCAAATGCTGTACTGTATGTGATTTATTACTTTTCCTGAAGAAGGTGAGATGTTTCTAAGGTGCCTACCTAGATTTCTCCAACATAATATCTCCTATAGGCTATCTACATCCCATATGACAGTTGTGGCATTGATCTTGTATGTGTATCCCAGTTATTCATTTTAGGATCAAATGTGTGATCCCTAGGTGGATCTGCATACTCAGTTAAACCATGGGAACTGAACTAGGGCTCAAATTCAAGTTATGACCTTGCTTTCATATGTTCCCATTCTAACTGTGAGACTGTAATGACTGTTCAGATTCCCTAATATGAAGGTCAAATTGAACTCTTTTGTCCAACTGTGTTTGGAATCTTTGTGTATTTCTTTTTTTCCTCAGTGTATATTTGCCTGAATAATGGTGGTAGTACCCTTTCAGGGACTATGGGAATCATTTCCATGGATACCTACTATGGTGTTGTGAGATTTTTCCTTCTGGAGACTCAGTCACTCCTTCACACAATTTGTTTCAGATTTAAAAGCTGGATAGGAAGAAAAGCCATGAGAGACTCCTAACAAAGGGTTGCAGAAGGTGAGATGGGTGGGACGTAGGGTAACTGGGTGACAGGAATTAAGAAGGGTACATGATGACATAAGCACTGGGTGTTATACTATATGTTGGCAAATTGAATTTAAATTAAAAAATAAAATTTAGGGACCCTTGGGTTGCTCAGCAGTTGAGTGTCTGCCTTTGGCTCAGGGTATGATCCTCGGGTCCTGGGATGGAGTCTCACATAGGTTTCCCTGCATGGAGTCTGCTTCTCCCTCTGTCTATGTCTCTACCTCTCTCTGTGTCTCTCATGAATAAATAAATAAAATCTTTAAAAAATAATAAAAATTAAAATAAAATTTAATTTAAATGAAATAAATTTAAAAAGGAACTATGCAATTAAGTAAAAGTAAAATTATTGATATGAATAAACCAATATGACCTGGTAAAAATCATTAAATTGTAAATCAATTAAATAAAGCTGACTCTCTGGGCATATTTTGTTTGAAACGTTATCTCAAATCATTAGAAATGGGGGGAAAAACTTGAAACATTAAAATTCAAAGAGAAAAAAAAAGTTGGATACAGAGTTAGGAATCATGATTTTGCAGACCATCCTGGAGTAACTAGGAATGGTGGTGGAGCTTGATAGGTAAAAGCACTCAGTTTTCTCACCAACCATCACTGGTTTCTTTTTAATTTACAGGTAGAGTATTGACCTGTTAGTTGCCCATCTCTTTGTTGCCATAGGAACAAAATTTTCTAGTAAACATTTGTATGATTCTTTATAGAAATCACATTGTTGTCCTCAAACATTAATACACATACTAATGATTATGACAAACTGACTTCTGTTGGTTAAGTGTCACTTTCTGCCATCATTGTTTTGGCTCCTATCATTGGCATTTGTCAGGAAGCTCAGGTTTGTAATAAAAGCTCCTACATCAAACCTGACTCGCAGTGGGGCCACAGTATTAGCACACAGGGGTTCTTATCACCAGGTCATTGCTTATAGAGTATAAATGAGGTACCTCATAAATGAGGTAAGTGAGAAGCCTCCCAGGGAGCAGAGTCCACTGCTGACTTTTCAGGTCTTTCATAGCTTATTCCCTCCAGCATTTCCCAACTTTGAGCATTTTAATTTCTTCTTTTTAGTTCCTCCATCTGCAATTCAAATTCTAGCATTTCTCCCTCATATACTGTGAACCATCACTTTTTCCATGGTCCTAGGAGCTATCTTTAGCCACCCTTACAACATGTAATGTCTCCTGAGATCTTTGCCAGGTTGTTAAATCCTATATGTTAGAAGAGAACTCCGTGCTCGCTTCGGTAGCACATATACTAGAAGAGAACTCCAAAATCAATAAATTCTCCTTATTCGAACCTTAGTTTTCACTGTCTTGTTCAAGCACATTCAGAATTCAGTTGCATGTATACTTCCCCAGATTTTCCATTAAATGCTAGTTGGGTCCTACGGATCCTTTAACCTATAATCACTCCCTGTCTTTTCAGATTTAATATGCCTACAGTTGGGTTATGCTGTGACTTAACTTTCATTATTGGCTAAGTTACAAATATTAATTAGTGGCCTAGATTTTGCAAGGAGAGGCTTCTCCATTCTCTTCAGATAAGGATGAATATGAAGAAATAGGCTGTTTGTTCAGGCCCAGGAGGTCCACTGATTTCTGAGGATTTAACATTTTTGAGCACCTTAATCCATATATCTTCATTCTATATATCAGAATACCATTCTTTCCCAACCAAGTTCTGTTTTGGAATAGGAGACAGGCCTTAATGGAAATACTTAGATATCCACCACTGTAAGTCTAGGTGTTGTTCCCTGGGTCTTAGCTTTTTCTAATCTGCTAAGGTAAGAAATATGTGACCCCAAGAAAGTCCTCTGGCTCTCAGACTAATTTCCAATTAATCAAGATTAGCTTTTAGTTATTTTTCAGTTTAATCAAACTGTGCATTAGATACCCACTTCCATTTCATTAGCAGTTAATATTTCCCCCTCCTTCCTCAAATGTGTGATACATCACATCTATGTGCTAATGCTAATGCATTCCCTTCTACCATTGTAGTTCACCAACTATAAAAGTTAAAAAATTGTAGTGCTGAAGAAACCCCACACCCCCGCCCCCGTGAGTGGGACCAGGCCTAAACCAGAGGCAGCACATCCAGGCGCCTCCCATGAATTTAAGCAAAAAACATTCTGTTTTTCCGAGATAAGAAAACTATCCGCCCCCCCCCCCCCCCCCCCCCGCCCTCGCCCTGACTGGAAAGTCCCCGAACATGTTCGTGTTGACCTTCAAAGAAGTCAATCATGTCATAACCCGAATGCTATGCTACTCCTGCGGTTTTTTGCCTTTAAAAGATGCCTGTAATTGCTAATCGGGGCTCTGCCACCTCTGAGGCGGAGAGCCCGTTTGCGCAAACGTCCAATAAACCCTCTTGCTTGTTGCATCTGCCTGTCTGGGGTCTGAGTCTCTGGGGCGTCCACCGGAACACGTTGGCACCCGTGAGCAAGGGTCCAACAGTGCCACCTTGGGCCTGAAGATGTCTATGTTCACCCACTGCCAGTCAGAGGTCAGAGGGTCTTTACTTGCAAAATTTCATCCCAGAGCCTACTTATTCAAGCCACCTCTGGAACTCTCTGCAGATTTGTTTTCTAGAAAAGCCAATTCTGAGATTGATTAGCAACCAGAAAATTTATTCATAAGCATTTTGAGTTAACACCTGCTAAAACATAACAATGAGCAGGAGTTGAGCTGCAGTGTAGATATAATAGAGGCTTCAGCTGTCTCTCTGGGGAGTTCCAGAGTTGGGAGGACACTTTAGAATTGTCTCAAGGTTGACATAGAGCCTGGGCATTTGTAACTCAACATTGATTTATCACTGAAAATGGGCATTATTTTGAGCAAAAGCTGCTCTCTTCAACTGAGGCAATCCTTTAAATCATTGACAGATGAGGGCTTTCTGACACGGAGAAGGTGGGAAGTGAGTTCTTTCTTCCTGGTGGGGAAAATGTGTAATCCATCATAGCATTCACTACAGGGTCCTTAGAAGCCATCAAAATAACCTCTCAAATGATGCAGGACACTATTTTTTCAATAATTCACCAGTCTCTTTTAGTACTTTGAAGTCCAACAACACTAATACTTTCACTTGCAGTCTAGTGTACTGTTTAAAATTAAATTCAAAACTTATTTATTTATTTATCTATTTATTCATTTACTTTTAAATTTTATTTATTTATTCATGAGAGACACACAGAGAGAGGCAGAGACACAGGTAGAGGAAAAACCAGGCTCCCTGTGGGGAGCCCGATGCAGGACTCAATCCCGGGACCCCAGGATCAACCCTGAGCCTAAAGCACATGCTCAACCATTGAGCCACCCAGGTGCCAGAAATTCAAAACTTTAAAAGCTGGAACTTTGCCAACTTAAAAGTGGTTAGTTTACATCTATGCCATCTTATTATTTTTTGTTAGACCGCCTGGAGGTTGTAATTCTCTTATAGTCCAACCAATCGATAGTGAAAGAATAAAGTTAAAAAGGGAATGAAAGGAGTAAGATTCTAATCCCAGAAAGGCATTTTATTGAAGTCCATTTATTTTCTACAATTCCAGCTCATACACACACACATACAAACACACACTCAGGTAAAATGTAACAATATGTCAGGACACAGTGCTCTCTATGAGTCCCCTGGACCTTTTGTTACATTTCTTTATGATTTTTCCACTTATAATTGAGATAGATCTACAGTCATTTTTTAAAAATTATCTTTATCAATTATAGTTAATTAAGATAATATCTCAAGTAAGTTGTGGAGCTTTCATTCTTTTTTTATCGATAATAATTTTATATGTCTTTAGACGTTACACAGAATTAGGCTGTGGGATCATCAATTCTGGTAACTTTTTAAAACATTTCCAATCTTTGCTAAGGAAATTGGTCTATTCAAATACAATCTATCTTCTGGTCACATTTTTAAATTACAATTTTATGGGAAATCACACATTTCCTCTAATGTTCCAGATTTATTACATTCAGAATTATCATATAATTCTCTTCATCTTTTATCTATGGCTATGTGTCCTTTGCATCCTTAATTTTCTTCATTTCTATATTCATGTTGCTTTAAAATAATTACAAGAACTTAGCTTCTGTGTATTTTCAAAATAAGTTGCTTTTATATTTATCTATCTTCTATTCTTTATGTATCTTTTATTTTATTAATTTCTGCTTTTGTGTTTATTAATTTATCAATACTATATTAATGTATGCTGTTCTCCTAGTTTTTAACATATAGTAAACACCTTCATACTGTGTATGTTTTATTTAATAGTGAAAATAGAGAAAACTATAAAAGATTAACTTTTTACCTAGTACAAGATCAATATTTGTTTTATTTCATTTTGGGCAAAATCTCACTTTTTCTCCAAACATGGTTATATAAAATACTTATTCCAACCTCATTTATCCTATACAATACACATTCACACACACACACAAACACACATGCAAAAAAAAAAAAAAGAAAACCTAAAACCTTTATCTTTCTGTGTTGCCTTATTTTTGTATGCTCTATATTACTATATATGAAATAAATATGTCAATATATGTTGCTTTTATAATTTTTAATAGCCAAATAGCCAGGAATAATGAATAGTTCTTATTCAGTTTTTAGTACTACAAATAAAAAGTTGATGACACTTAAGAATAACAGTTTAACTTAGAAGGGTTTTTCTTGTACATATATATGAATTTATACCTTTCTTAAAAACTATGTTATTGGTTTAATTTGGTTAATATTTCATTAACCTAATAAATTAAATTCACTTAAATTTCTATTGCATTTATAACTTATTAGGTTTCTTTATCATGTAACTAATATATTTATAGATATAAGACATGTAACTAATCACAGGTAAATAAAATTCATTTCTGTAATATTGTATATGGCTATATAGAATATGGAAGATGATCTTCAAAAATCATATACTGAATTACATATAATGCTTGCCTAATAGGGAATATATCTGTATACAATTTGAGTATACAGATTGTATATATATTTCTTATATGATGTATATTCATATTTATATATATTTTAAGTAAAAATATAAGCATACACACTAAGCGCATGAATGCATACTTGCATGCTTAAATATATATTATATTTGCATTTGTGTAGTTTAAATGGCTATTATATCAAAATAATATATTTAAGCACTTTAAAATCTAAATGTCAAGACTTAAAAAAAAATAAAAATAAATAAATGTCAAGACTTTCACACTTTTGGAAGCTGAAACACTCTGCAGCTTCCTGTGTGTTTAACCAATATGTAATTTAAATGCTACATCTCATATTCATAATGAAGTAAGCTGTCTTTAACATGAAAATACTTAACACTTTTTGTTAAATTATCTTTTATCTTTCAATTTAAAACCATAAAATCAATATGAGTTTTTTTAACTATTGTATTTTTATATAATACATATAGTACTTTTAATTTGGCACAAATTTATCAAAATTAAGGGGTTTTTCTTCACCATTTCTGTATTTTTAGAAGTTTACTTACTCAATGAAAAAGATAGGTTTAACATTTATTCAGGGCTGAAGGCAGTGACTTGAAATCTCAGGATGGCAATATTGTTAGTTATCTGGCTAGTATGGAGGACCAAAGAGCCCTGAGAATGTAGAGAATTTTTGTCCAACACAGTAATTCTCCAAGGACATTCACCTGATTTTTTCCTTTGAATTTGGTGTTGAGATTCCTGTATTTCATAAGAATGTTGCTCCAATTTCCTGTGTTGCTTGTTTGGCCTTTGACTTCATTTTATATATTTCTTGACAACTTCCCCTATCTGGATAATTAAAAGACTTTTCTACTACTTTGTCACTCTAATAACAAGATATGGAGGATTTTTATTTTCTTACTTTGTTTCCAACCCTCGAAGTCCTCTCTCAGCCTGTATAATCCTTAGGTTTTTGCTGTGAAAAGATAATATATTTAGGGCAACCCAAGTGGCTCAGCGCGCCTTCAGTCAATGGCATGATCCTGGAGACCTAGGATCGAGTCCCACATCAGGCTCCCTGCATGGCGCCTGCTTCTCCCTCTGCCTGTGTCTCTTGTCTTTCTCTCTCTGTGTGTCTCTCATGAATAAATAAATAAAATATTTTTTTCAAAAGATAGTATATTTAATTCTAGATCTATTTTAGACCACATGTGCAAATGACTGCTATTAAAAGTATCCTTATTTTATGTATCCTTTTATATCCTTACTGTATAAGTATAACGATATTTTTAATAAGAGCCTGGGGCACCTGGGTGGCTTAATCTGTTAAACGTCAGACTATTTTTGTTTATTTATTTATTTATTTATTTATTTATTTATTTATTTATTTATGATAGTCACACACAGAGAGGAGAGAGAGAGAGAGAGAGAGGCAGAGACATAGGCAGAGGGAGAAGCAGGCTCCATGCACCGGGAGCCCGACGTGGGATTCGATCCCGGGTCTCCAGGATTGCGCCCTGGCCAAAGGCAGGCGCTAAACCTCTGTGCCACCCATGGATCCCCAGCGTCGGACTATTGATCTCAGGGTCATGTGTTCAAGCCCCACGTTGGGCTCCACTCCCACCTATTTAAAAATAAATAAATAAAATTTTAAAAATAAATGCAAAATACATACTTCCAGTTTATAATTATGCTCTTTGATTCAATTAATTCAATTAATGCATTTTAGATCTAGAGTAGAAACATAAGTATGCTTATAAATATATTTCAAGATTCAATCACATAGTGCCATTTAGATACATTAAATGTACCTACTTGAGGGCTTTTATAATTCTTTTTATGTTGTCATTCTTTTTCTTGTCCATAAGCTCTATTTTATAAGCACATATGGTTCAAATCCAACTGATTGATTACTTTAAATGATGGCAATCCAGTGTAAGAAAGATGATCTCTATCTCTGATGGTAATGATGAGGTCTGGTTTTCCAAACCAATTCTATTTAAGCACTGATAACTCTGATGTAAAAGGAATATGAATCACATTGCTAAAATCATATGTATATATATATATACATATATATATTGTGTGTGTGTGTGTGTGTGTAATATCACTGGAACATATATATAATGTATCTCCACATACATATAAATAGATACATATAGATAAGGAAATATATATAAAGTTACAGATATCTTGTAGATATATATAGAGAGTGCTCTGTATATGTGAATATATATTAGAGATATCTCTATAGATACATACATACATACATACACAATCTATAGAAATATCCAACATGCTTCTATATATAGATATATATACCGATCTATATCTATATATATATATGTAACTACATGCAGATTTTATATGTTAGATATATGTATTGAGAGATCCAGTATATACATATATATTATATATGAGATATATATATATATATATATATATATATATATATATATATATATATATATAAAGAGAGAGAGTAGGATAGAGATCCAGTATAAAATTACTAGAATATATATCTATCTCTCTATTAAGAGAGAGAGGATGGGATTTAGATACATATCTCAGCCACAGGTTTTTATTTTTCATCTTAGAATTTTTTCTGAACATCTTAATGGATCTTTTATATCCTTATCCATTATCCTAAATGTAACATGTTTAGCCATTTAACTATTTCTTATCCACCACCCTGTAAGTACTTCTTTTGTATGCACCAAAGTGTAAAAATATCTTAAAAAGAGGAAAATGAATTATAACAAAACATTTTAAATAACTCACATTATCTAAGAATATATATATATTTTGTTGGGGCTTCACTGTAAATAAGTAATTATGTTTCACAATGATCTTGCTGCGAGCAGTGGAATAAATGAATGTGAGGGAACCAAAATATTCTTCCCCAGTCATAATAAAATTCTTTTTTTTAATAATAAAATTCTTTACAACAGTGCGACTTATATCATTTAAGCATTGAAAACTAATTCCTTAAAGTTCCCTATTGAAATATTTCATAATAAAAGGAGTGTCATTTGACACAGTGAGCTAAAGGGAAAATTCAAGACTCGAAAAGTGGAAGAGATGATAACCGAATTTTCCTCTCATTGCTGTTATTGCCAAGTCAATAGGCTAGCCTCATGTCTTGAAGCTGTTGACATTTTTTCCCAAGTATTTGTACATTAAATATCTGTTAATAACCTAAAGAGTATTTTTAAATGCAATGACTTCTTAGAAAACCATCATAAAAATCATTCTTAATTAGGTTTAGGAAATCAATTTGAGTGTCTGCATAAATCAAATTGTATGTACTGCCATGTTGAATGCAAGGTCAGGTAAGAGGTAGGAAAGAACATATCTGAGTTATTTTTCTAAGCAACATACCTAACTGCTAAATATTAAAATTGATTTTTGTAGAAAGAGGAGAATATTTATTATTTAAGTGTGTCAGGAATTATGTTAAACACTTAAAATTGAGTGACGGCTGCATGATTTGCCATCATTACAAATAGCACAGGCATAATTGCATTGTTATTCTAAAACTCTGGGCAATAAAAGGAAAAACCCTTCAGAAGGAGCCTAGAATAACAATATTATATCCCATAACAATGATACTCAAATATGGTTTGGTGGTTGTACTATTCAGGAGCAGACTTTGTTTCCCAAGAGTTTCCTCAATCACTAAGGTAATACAGAAGATAAAGGCCAAGCTGCTTCAGGGAATTCAGCAACTTTTGCTGTTGTTGGATGTCTCATTGCACCATGAGGACACTGAAAGAATGTTCCAAAAAGCCTAACTGATATTTTACAGTCCCCTTTATATTTAGCAACGCTTCACGGCAAGAGGAAAGTGTTATCAGGAAAGATAAGACAATCAAAAAGTGTAGCCTCCATTCCTAAACTGAAAAATGTTTGCCTTTAGAAGTTAAAGTGAGTTATTTAATGTCCTTTTGTAAGCTATTATTATTTGATAACTTCAATCATTATGTAACACTGTATGTTAAGAAATTTGTGGGGGGGGGTATATGAATACAACCCTAAAATGATCCTAAGGGGTATTGCTACTATCACACCTTTATATGTGAAGAAAATGATGAGAGGTATTAGGAAACTCTGATTTTACTGGTAAATTTTAATTTCATGGTATTATCCCTCCATCCCATAAAAGTTCAGCAACAAAAATTTCTAGAGTCTCCCGGTACTTCCTCTCTTTACATTCTACTTACCTTATTCCTTTCTTGCTTTTATTTAGAACTACCTTTTCATTATCTTTAACCACTTTTTTGGGTTTTCTTTTTAACTTCTTTTATAAAAGAAGGTAGAAGCATGACTCCTTTAGATAAATGGTCAAGGGGTATCTGACTGGCTTACTCAGTAGAATAAGTGACTTTAGATCTCAGGATCATGAGTTCAAGCCTCATGATGGGTGTGGAGCCTACTACAGAAAAAAAAAAAAGATAATGTTTGGATATACAGGCAAGTACAAACTCCATTTTGTGGATGTAGCAGCATGTGGTTTTGTCTTTACATACATCCGTGTGTGTTTATCTAAATCACTCTTCCTGTCAATATAAATATCAATTTAATTTGAAAGTATAAAACTGTTTCCTAAATAAATACTAGCTCATCTAAAAATGTTCAAATATTAAGTTGCACTTAAGTTACAAATATTAATTAATTAATGCTGACTTAATTCCAGGTTCCATGCTCAGTACTTAAAATGAAAACAAACATGGAAAATGAGTGTATGAGTCCCTCCCTTCAAGGAGCCTGTAATTTAGTATCATATAAAATGTATGCCAAATAAAAGATTAACATCGCAAGATCTTAATTAATGATAAAAGAAGCTAAATGAAAAAAATAATTCAAACCATTTAAAGTAAATAATATTTCCCAGAAGACATAAATTTTTGAACTGGGTTTCTAAGAATGAAGTTTTCATAGGTGAAAATTATTCAAAAAGCATTTTATTATTTCTTGAATTAGTAATAGTATGAAAATATTATATATGTGATCACATACCTAGCAAAATATGACAGCAAATTTAAGTACATAATGAAGGCAGAGTATACTTATTTATGAGAAACTTAATTTGCCAATGATAAAAGCCATTTTCAGGGACTTAAATATAGAATACCTGGCTTTTCTAGATGAAGCATTATCATCCCTCCTTTGTCCTCACATATGTATGTGCCTCTCAACATGAAATGAAATAGCTTGATATCAATTACAGGACATTATCGCCAAGGAATAGACATTATGGAAGTAAGAGAGAGACATTACCCATTATGAGAATGATCAATTCAGTTATGAACTCACAGTGGTACTACACCTGCTAACTTATATCTCTATACCCAACAGTCCAAAGTAGACAAAGTAGGCAAGTTCAAATTAGATGTTATTGCCATCATGAAGCTGGTTCATTCTGAAGGAGCATTTTGTCTTCCCAGGATGCTATGACCTCTGTGTGGCACTACTATTAGCTACTTCTTTATGAGTCATGAGAAAAATAAACCCTTCAGTGCTGCTTAGGGAGGCTTTGAGGTACTTACAATTTACTTTTTTTTCACACTGACTTTATGCTCCTCACAGTAGTAAAGCAGACAGCACAAGTCACCAAGAGTAGTTAATTTGATAAATAAAGAATGGTGACAAAATAAACCATAGGATATAGCCAGAGGCTGCAGTTATGAGTATATGTGTTTGAAATGCATAGATTAGTTGGATGTTTTTTTTTTTTTTGAGAAATCATCAGTTCACTTGGTTGGAAATGAATGACGAAAAACAAATGACTAACAAAAATGCAAAAATCTCCCTTTCCCCCCCAAAAAGAAAACTTGAATTTTCAAGGGCTGTATGTCTAATATTCTATCACATTCTACACTTATAATCTTAAGTTTCGTTCACCAGGGGACTTCACTGGAGAGTGTCAAGGCCATGCAAAAGTATAATACAGAGGGAAAAAATCTTCTGAAGGTGTACAAAATTAAGCAAGGATAATGGACATTTTAAATCTAGTTTTTAATCAATACTATTAGTGTAGATTATAAAAAGTAAAGATTACAATGTAAAATAATAATAATAATAATAATAATAATAATAATAATAAAATTATTTTACCATATTATCTTTTTTGTCTTCTCATATTAGGCCTGGACATGTAAAATCATATGTCAATAGAAAGCAACATGACCAGGGCGCCTGTATGGTTTAGTTGCTTAAGCATCTGCCTTCAACTCAGGTTATGATCCCCGAGTTCCAGAATTAAACCCTGCATCAGGGTCCCTGCTCAGCAGGAATTCTGCGTCTCCATCTGCCCTGCATCCGACTCGTGCTCTCTCTCTCTCTTCAATTCTTTCAAACCTTTTTCTTTCTTCATTTCTTTTTACTTATTTTTTTCTTTTCTTCTTTTTCTTAATGTCAAAGTTTTCAGATACTTCATCAATCAGGATGCATAAAACAGATTTTAAATATGCTGCCCAGACCTGAACCCGATACTCTGCAAGGGCCTAATCTTGAAAACTGTAATATGGTATTTGTTCCTTTGTTATTAATTAATCTTTTATGCAACATGGCTCATTAACTTTTAAAACCTTTTTATCAAAAAACAAACAAATAATCTTTTTTAACCTATTGTCCTAAGTGGAACTTGGAAGAATCTACTTTTCCTAGGTTCTTTTTCAAAAAATATAGTCATTAACTTAATGAATAATAGATTCAAAAGAAAAAAATCATCATATTGTTCACAAGGCTGTACCCATATTCCAATATCGACCTACTCAACAGATCTATATGGAATATAAATAGACAGCAATTGTGTCAACTTTTACAAATAAGAGAACAATTTGTTTGTGTTTTCTCCCTTGCTTTTATGGGTTTGGATGACATCTTTCTTGTTAGTGACTTATGTGTTTGAGATGTCCTTACCTGAGCCCACTCCCTCTTAAGCTTCTTTACCTTATGTTGATCTCATTGCTTTTTGCTTTCAGTATTCTGTAAAAACTGGGACATCTGGGTGGCTCAGCGGTTTATCACCTGCCTTCAGTCCAGGGCGCGATCCCAGGGTCCGGGCATCAAGTCCTACATCGGGCTCCCTGCGGGGAGCCTGCTTCTCCCTCTATGTTTCTGCCTCTCTCTGTGTCTCTCATGAATAAATAAAATCTTTTAAAAAAATTCTGTAAAAACTATATTCTGTCTCCAATATTATTTTTTTTCCTGAAATGTTATTTCTATTCTTAAACTTTATAAAAGTAGGTTTGAACTATCTATTTCTATCTATTACCCATTTCTCATTCTCCTCCGTACTTGTGGGTTTAGGAGCAAAAGGAACAGTTGCTCGGCCATCTGTTATTCAATCAAGTAATCATTCAGCTGCTGTTTATCTATCTTTCTTCCTTTGGAACTATTAATATTTACCTATGTCTTCTGTCTCCAAAATAAAGCAAATATGCAGGTTTTCTAACTTTCTTGAGGGCTCTGGTATCTAGTTCACAGTCTTCATTGTAAAATACTTGTTACTAATGCTGATGACTTCAGTGTAAGCATTCAACATACA
Source organism: Vulpes vulpes (assembly GCF_048418805.1). Classification (NCBI taxonomy): domain Eukaryota; kingdom Metazoa; phylum Chordata; class Mammalia; order Carnivora; family Canidae; genus Vulpes; species Vulpes vulpes. The sequence goes on along the minus strand of NC_132784.1, from coordinate 100,390,589 downwards.
TTCATTCTTTTTCCTCACTGCTCCTTGCCTTATCTGCCAGTATTCTTGTTCTACAACCTGGATTGGTCATCTTCTAGGATGGATCTATCACATATTACTATCAACTGGAAATTATTCATTTTCAATACGTCAAACCTAAAACTAAGTTTCTAATTTCTTTTCCTTTTTTCAGCTTTTATGAAACATTTGTTTTACAAATGTTCTTAAACATTTCTCTACATGCTTTATACACTAGATATAACTTTATTTTTAATTTAAGTGTGTTCGATACATAACATTGTATAAATTTAAGGTGTTCAACATAATTTGACACTTTTGTGTATTATAATATCGTTGCCATTGTAGCAATAATTAGCACCTCTATGAGTTAGAGTTCATTATCATATTTTGCAGATGAGAATAATTAAGTTCTAAGTCTCTTAGAAGGTCTACTGATTGGGATGCCTGGGTGGCTCAGCGGTTGAGTGTCTGCCTTTGGCTCAGGGTGTGATCTTGGAGTCCCAGAACCAAGTCCCACATCATGCTCCCTGCATGGAGCCTGCTTCTCCCTCTGCCTATGCCTTTGCCTCTCTTTGTGTGTCTCTCATGAATAAATAAATAAAATCTTTAAAAAAAAAAGAAAATCCACTGATTATTATGCAATATTGTCTATATTCATTATGCTGTGCATTAGATCTCTAGAACGAACTTACTACTCATCACAATTCTGTGCCCTTAAACAATATCTGTACTATCTTCCCACCCCCATCCTCTGGCAGCCACCATTTTACTCTTTATACTTAAAGTCTGGCTTTTTTAGGTTCACATATAAGTGATACCATACAGTACCTGTCCTTCTCTGTCTGACTTATCTCATTTAGTTTAATGTTGTTCCAAATCCACCCATGTTATCACAAGTGGAAGAATGTCTTTTCTCATAGCTAAATAATAGCTATCTATATATATGTGGCATCTTAAGCTTCTAATTTCTAATTCTGGCCACCAGTGTCTGTCTTTTCTCATATCCTCTCTTATTTTTGTATTACATTTGGATGGGTAGATCAAGTCCCCCAGCCTCACCCGAACTTCAGTCTAGTAGCTTCTTTATAGATCTGATGACCCACTGTAAGCTTAAAATCACTTTTGTTCACATGTCATCATATTTGCAGACAAAAACTAAAATTTAGAATTACCATTTGTTTTCTGTTGGAATCTATGCTGTGTCAGCTTAGTTATAAATGACTCAGAGCAGATATACCATTCACCTCTAATTGTCTCTCTATCAAAATTACAGCAGTGGTCACAAAACATTCCACTTTCTATAAGTCCCCTTTTCAAGTAATCTTAGCTTTTATTTTACTGAAATAATTTAGATCTCCAAAACTAAGTTAACTTAGATTTCTGATCCAATGCCAGCATCTCTCTATATGTTCACCCATATTCTTCTCTTTCTTTTTTTTTATCTCGAGATGAAATATTTTTGTCTTTCTTTCTAATGTTGATCATCAGGATAGAATGTCAAACAGAAAGAACGCCATGAAATCAGAAGCCCTGCTTTGTAATGTTGCCATTCTAGTGTTTTGAATAAGTTATGTTTCTTTCTGAAACATTATATATTTAGTTTATTTATTTATTTTTTATATATTTAGTTTAATAAATGTCATTACTCTCATGTGATTTCCGTATTTAGTACTTTTACTTTATTGCTTGGTATAGAATTTGGGGAAAAATGTGCTATACTCTAAATAACTTTTATTTGAAAGCTTTTTAAATGAAGAGAGTTTTATAGCTATAGAAGTAATAAATTTAAGAATAACAGCCTTAAAGCATTTTTGTTTAATTGCGTTTATCTCTATTATGTCTTAGGAATCTCATCGATTTTGAGGACTATAAAAAGATCATTAAGTTATCTGGCTCAATTCAATAGAGTAAACAATCCCATTTAAACCAATCTTTTAGACAGTGGAATATTAAATTGTAAAATTTATGCAGCACACATTAATTGGACAATGAATATGCCAAAATACTGGCAAAGTTTTAACTCTGTGTTATTCCATAGAATTATTTTTGTATGCTATAAAGATATTCAACCCATAATTATTTGAAAATTATAAAATTGAGTATCTAGCATATACATTCCTTTCTTGTTGAACATATGATATTATTATGAAAATGACTCGATCATAGTAATTTTTCACTACATATCTATATTCATCATTCATGTTGACTTGATAACTCCGAATGGCATTCTTACAATACCTTAATTCTTATGTAATTTACTTTTTCTCAACAGGAAGGGATACTACATGCCCAAATAAAGAGGATTGATTATCGGAAAGCATCACACTATAATCGCAAGTATAATTAAATATATTGGTTACTAGGAACATTTAAATATACTAATTTAAACTCATTCTTAATATTTGTTTCTGTATTTATTTACTCACTCAGGTTCCTCTCTGTGTGAACCACTTCATCTTCATATCCATACAAGAATTTCACTTGTTATTACATCTGGGTCTTCAAACCAGAAAGTCCCCACAGCCTACACTTTTTTATCCTCTTTCCAGGATATGTGACCATTACTGTCATTATTAGAAAATATTGATTTTTTTGAAAATATTGATTTTTATATATGCCCTAATATATTGTTAACATCTTATCTCTTACAAAATCAGTATTTTACAACTTACAAACCAAAAAGTTGAAATTCCTTAGCATAGCTAAGCACAGATTTAAAGACCCATCACAATTCCATGTCATCATAGCAAAATGGTTTCTCACTTTGCAATGAATATCTCTATAATTTCTCTTTCTCAACTTCAAAACATTTTTTCTTTTGTTTTAAAAATTCCATCCAAGTACATTTATATACTTTTGTACCAAATCATGACTTTTAAAGTTTTCTGTGTCAATGCAAGTTACTCTGAAACATAGCACCTATTGTCTATGACAATTATTTATTAGTGTCTCTCTGCTTCCTGAATTTTTAATATATTTTGCTTCATATGATAATACAACTATTGGCTTAAATAAAATCACCATTTGTTTAACAACCAAAACCCCAAGATAGACTATTTTTTACGAGTGAGTTTATGTCTCATGGTTGTTTTTAACCCAAAAAGAGACTTAAGAGACATTATCCACATTGTCTTTTCTTTTTCTGTCTTCTTTGGTGTGTTGTTGTTTTTTACAAAGTTGTTTTGTTTTTGTTTTTACAATGCAATGATTTCTAATAAATTTGCAGAGTTGGGAAACTATCACCACAATCCAGTTTTAGAACATTTTCATCACAACAAAATGATCCTTTCTACCCATTTACAATTATTGCCTTTTCCCATCTCCAGCTCCAACAGCCAATAAGCTAGTTCCTGTCTTTCATATTAGTGGAGTCACAACTATGTGACCTTTGCATCTGACTCTCTGATACATCACCTCATATCTGCCAGATTGGCAATTATCAAAAAAACAAAAAATAGCAAGTGTTAGAAAGGGTGTGGAGAAAAGGGAAACAGTGAACACTGTTTGCGGGAATGTAAATTGGTGCAGTTACTATGGAAAAATATAGAAGATCCTTACTGAAAAAAAAATTTTTTTAATTAAAAAAAAAAAAGATCCCTACTGCGGGGGCACCTGGGCAGCACAATCAATTGAGCATTCAACTCTTGGTCTCTGCTGAGATCATGATCTTATAGTCACAAGATTGAGCACCGTAGCAGGGACTATGCTTAATGCAGAGTCTACTTGGGATTCTTTTTCCTTCTCCCTGTCCCTATTGCTAGCATATGCTTTTACTCAAATAAATAATAAAATCTTTATTAAAAATAAAAATAAATAAAAATTCAACTACCATAGAGAAAACCCAGCAATTCTAAGCTGGATATTTATCCAAAGAAAACAAAACACTAATTACAAGAGATATTTACATGAGTGTGCTCATTGCAATATTATTTACAAGAGCCAAGGTGTAGAAGCAATTTAATTATCTATTGTTGAGTGAATGGATTAAAAAATATATGGTACACACACACGAATGTCACTCAGTTATCAAGAAGAATGAAACTTTGCCATTTGCTACAATGTGGATGAACATAGTATTATTCTAAGTGAAATAAGTCAAACAAAAACAAATACCATATTATTTCACTTATATGTGGAATCTAAAAAATAATACAAATGAATCAACAAAATAAAACAGCAACTGACTCTTAGATACAGGAAATAAACTGTTGGTTACCAGAGAGGAGAGAAGATAGGTGGCACATGAAATAGATGAAGGAGATAAGAGGTACAAACTTCTAGTTACAGAATAAATAAGCCAAGAGGATATAATATACAGCAGAGGGAATATAACCAATAATATTGTAACAACTTTGCATGGTGATGAATGGTAAATAGATTGTCATGGGGATTATTTCATAATATATATACAATCACTATGATAAAAACCTGAAACGACAGGATACTGTAGGTCACTTATATTTCTTGGGTTGTAATTGAGCGTACTATGACTCCATTGTCTCCCTTTTCTTAGTATGTTATATTTCTTTTTTTTTTTCATGGTTGTTATAATACAGGTACTTTATAATAGAATATTCCCAATCTCTCCCTCCTTATTGTCAATTCATCCCATTTATCTATATACTGTAATCACTCAATACATTGTTCCTATTATTATTTTGAGCTGCTATCTACCAATTCATTATTATTAAGAATAATAAAATTAAAATATTTTGTTTACTTCGTTTATCTGGAAAAAGTTGTATTTCTCCTTGACATTTGAAGGATATTTTACTTAAAACAATTCTATGTTGATTTTTTTCTTTCAACACTTCAGATATTTCTCTTTAATCTATTCATGTTTGCATGGTTTCTAATGAGGAATTCAATTAATTATTTGTTGTTTCTCTATGGGGAAATTCCTTTTTCTCTGTTTTTTCAAGATTTTCTTTTTGTCTTTGGATAACTATAGCTTAGCTTGTGAACACCTCAATTCTCTGATGGAACTGAAAAAGTCAGTTTTTTAATTTGTTCAGATATTTTCTTGTGAGGATGGGACTGATAACTTCCAAATTTCACTTGTCAGAGCTTAAATCCTCTTTGCCTACATATTTGTTCTTTATAAAATTATTAGAAAAAACTTAACACACATTATTATGGAGTAATAATTTTATCATAAATAACATTTATTTACTATGACTTTGTTTAGACTTTCATGTAAACAGTCATTTAACATTCTCTAAACATTTATATAATATTTTACAAAACAGATTCCTCTGCATTCATAAGGAAGATATAAATAAAGAAAAATTACATTTTGTTACAATATTCTGATGCCACATAGACTTCAGACATTTATACTACTGTTCATTAATTACACCAGGAAAGAGGATAATTTGACAATTATGTTGATTCTCAAAAGATCACTTAAGTATTAAAAAAAAAAAAAAAAAGATCACTTAAGTATGTGTAAATTTTCTATTTGTTCACTTCCAAGTGTTAGTGTATTCATTTCTAAACACTTCAATATATGTTTGAGAGGTAGCAAAAAGCACCACTAAAGGCCCTTTCAATAATTACAGTAAATTTGAATTCTATGATAGAACTCTTTTAAGATCTTTATTTATTTATTCATGAGAGACACAGAAAGAGAGAGGCAGAGACACAGGCAGAGGGAGAAGCAGGCTTCATGCAGGGAGCCTAATGTGGGACTCAATCTTGGAACTCCAGGATCAGGTTCTGAGCTGAAAGCAGACATGCTTAACAGCTGAGCCACCCGGGCATCCTGATAGAACTTTTTAATTAGCCCTATGGACCTAAATTTTATTTTTACAGATTACCAACATTGAAATATACAATACAGAATAAAGAAAAACTAAATCATCATTTGCATGATATAAAATATCTAGATTCTTAAATATCTTATTAATTATCTGCAAAACTTCCATGGCTCTATAATTTCATTTAGAAAATGAAAAAGTTTCCAGAACAACTGTAAATATGTAAAATTTTGAAATATAGATCAACATTTATAGTAATTCTATACTCAGTAGGAAAAAACATGAACACTTCACTCTTAGTACAATCTATTCTGGAATATATCCTATGTGTAGGATATATTTTTCAAACATTTGAAGCAAATTGCATATGGTAAAAACATATACCACAATATCTATGGTGGTTCTTAATAAAGAGAGAGGAAATACCTGTGACAGTTATGTTATAAATTAAAGACGATCAAGATATACAGAGTATATGATTTTTAGACTTAACCCCAACAGGTAAAATGCCAATACCAGTAGGCTTAAATAAGTTATGTATATTTAATATAAAATCTAAAGCAAACATTAAATGAAAGTTTTACAAATAGCACATTTATAAAAACTATAGATAAATCAAAATGACATCTTGAAAAAAGGTTCAAATAACTCATATGATGTCTGGAAAGGGAAAATAGAAAAAATAAAACAACAGCAACAACAAACAGAACAAGCAGAAAACAAAAAAAAAATGTCAGACTTAAGCTATAACATGTAATAATTACGTTAAGTGTAAATGGATTATATTAAAAATTTTAATGGATACAAAAATAAACAATGTACTATCAAATACTATAAGTAATTTATATAAAATACAATGACATAAGAAGTTGAAATTGAAAGGATAGAAAAAGATGTCCTGTACAAACATTAATTGAAAAAAATCAGGTGTGGCTATATTAATATCAGATTAGGTAGATTCAGAGCACATAAAATTACCATGAATAGAAAGGACATATGCAACGATAAAAACTCAATCCCTCAAATACATAGCAATATTAAATGATGCATATACACAAAAATACTGAGCTGCAAAGGTTATGAAAGGAGAAATAGATATCCATGAATACAATTGGAGACTTTAACATTCTCTCTCAACAAATAATATAAAAATTGGATAGAACATCATCAAGGATATAGCAAAGACCAGAAACATTATCAATCAAAATGATTTATTGAATATTGCTCCCAACAACTGCAGAATACACACTCCTTTCAATTGGCTATGCAATACATATTAAGAAAGATCAAATACTGTGCCAAAAAAAATCAACAAACTTAAAAGAGTTAAAATCAAAGTGCATTCTCAAACTACAAATTTAAAATAAAATCAAATAACAGATATAAGAGGGAAATCTCCAAACATTTGGAAACTAAAAATCTACTTCTAGGTATCAATGGACCAAAGAGGAAATCTCAAGGGAAATATATATATATATATATATATATATATATATATATATATATATATTGCATTGAACTGAACGTAAATGAAAGACTATATATCAATATGTGTGGGATTCAGCTAAAACAGTTCTGAAAGGGAAATGTATAACCTTGACTGCTTATATCAGGGTAAACCTCAAATCAATAACCTAAGTTCCCATTTCCAACTAGTAAAAGAATAACAAAATAAATTCAAATCAAACCAATAAAAGGGGCAGCCCGGGGGGCTCCGTGGTTTAGCGCCACCTTCAGCCCAGGGTCTGATCCTGGAGTCCCCGGATTGAGTCCCACCTCTGGCTCCCTGCCTGGAGCCTGCTACTTTCTCTGCCTGTGTCTCTGCCTCTCTCTCTCTCTCTCTGTCTCTCATGAATAAAGAAATAAAATCTTTAGGAAAGAAAAACGATAAAAGGAAATAATGAAGATAACAGAAGCTAATGCTATTGAAGCAGAAAAGTAATGGAGAAATTCAATAACCAAACAAAAAGATTTGGGGCACCTGGGTGGCTTAGTCACTTAAGCATCTGCCTTCAACTCAGGTTATGATCCCAGCATCCTGGGGAAGAGTCCTTCATCTGGCTGCCTGCTCAGTGGAGAGTCTTCTTTTGCCTCCCTCCTGCCCCTACTCTGGCTTGTACTTTCTCTTTCTCTCACTGTCTCTCCCTAAAATAAAGTATTTTTTTTTAAATTCTTTGTAAAGATTAATAAAATTTTCAAACCTCTAGCAAGATTAGCAATGAAAACAGAGAGAAAATACAAATTACTAGTATCAAGAATGAAACAGAATATCACCACAAACCTTGCTGATAACAAAAAGATAATGAGCAATATTACACACATTTTTACGCATATAAATTTGACTAATTATATAAGATGAACTGATTCTCTTAAAAGTAGAAACTGCTATGACTTACTCAATATGCATAAATAATGCAAATAACTACATAACAACTAAGGGAATTTAATTTATAATTACATACTTCCTGAAAAAGAGATCTCCAGCTGCAGATAGTTTCCCGAGAAAAGTCTGTGAAATGTTTCAAAAAGAATTAACACTAATTCTGCACAATTTCTTCCAGAGAATATAAGAGGGAGTACACCCGAACTTATTCTATAAAACTAGTGTCAACCTAATACCAAAATCATACAAAGACAAGACAGAAAGGCAACTATCCTGTATCCATACCTACAAATCTATAAGTCTCATAAATATGGATGCCAAGATTCTCAACAAAATATTAGCAAATAGAATTCATTAATACATAAAAAAAGAATTATATATTATGGTCAAGTGGGGTTTATTCCAGCCTTTTTCAACAGCTGAAAAATCATTCAATGTAACAGGCTAAGGAAGAAAAAACAAATGATTATAACAATTAATGCAAAAAAAAAAAACAATCAAATTCACTCATTGATTAGAAACAACCACTTGTGATTATATTTTTTAAAATAAATGTTATTTTATTTTTTTATTTTTATTTTATTTTTTTTTTTTAATAAATGTTATTTTAGAAAAAGAGAGAGAGAGCAGGAGTAGGGGTAGAGGGATAGGGAAAGAAAGAATCTCAAGCCGACTTCCATTTGAGTATGGAGCATAATGCGGGCCTTATTTCACAAACCTGAGGTCATGACCTGAGCCAAAATTAAGTAAGTGGCTTAACTGACTGAGCCACCCAGGTGCCCTGGAAACACCCCTTTATGGATTTTAAAAACTGAATTAACATGAGAAAAAGAGTAACAGAGGGATGTTTCCTCAACTTGATGGAGAACGTCAACAAAAGCAAAAACATATTTATTGTATATTTTTTAAAATTTATTTATTTACTTTAGAGAGAGACAGAGAGAGAGTGGGGGTGAAGCAGAGGGAGAGAGAGAATCCTCAAGCTGACTCCCCACTGAGCATGGAGCCCAATGCTTGATCCTAGGGGCTTGGGGCTAGGGGTGGGGCTTGATCCTAGGACACTGAGATCATGACCTGAGCCAAAATCAAAAGTTGGATATTTAACCAACTGAGCCCTATTGTATAGTTTTATTATCAAGTTATTTTTGATTTTCGAAAGCTAATCCTCATGATATAATGTCATAATAGAGCGAACAATATCATTAAAGCCAGGAACTCTGCTTTCAAACTTGACATTTCCAATTATTTTGGAGGACAGATAGACAAATAGATCAACGCAATAAAATAGAGAATGCAGAAATATACCTATTTAAGCATGGTTAACTCCTTTTTGACAAGAGGGTAAAACCAACTCAATGGAGGGTGCAGTCATTTCAACAAATCATGCTGGAGAAATGGGATACAAACACACACACACACACACCAAAACCCAACAAACCTTAACCTAAACCTTACACAAAAATTAGCTCCAAATGATTTATAGATTTAACTATAAAATGTAAACCTATAACTTAAATAAAAAACGTTGGTATCCAGGGCCTAGTGAACATGACTGACGCTATAAGTATCGTCCATAAAATACAAAAAATCCTAAATTGGCTTTTTTCAAAGTAAAAATGTTTTGGTTTTATGCACAAAAGATCCTGTTAAGAGGATGAAAGACATCCTCTAGACTATGATAAAATTTTACAAACTGTATATCTGAAAAGAAATCGAATCTAAAATATATGAGGAATTCTCAAAATTCAACCCATAAAAAACAAATAAACAAAAACAAGCAACCTAATTAGATTGTTGAAATGAGCATAAAGACAAGAAATAGGCAAAGACGTGAAAATACATTTCACCGAAGTGGATAAATGGATGGGAAAAATCAAATGTAGATGTTCAATATCACTTGCCATTAGAGAAATGAAAATTAAAACCATGATGAGAACAGTTAAAATTAAAAATAATATCAATATCAAATGCTCTTGATGATACAAAGCAAATGAATCTCTCATACATTGCTGGTAGAAGCATAAAAATTACAGCCATTCTGGAAAATTGTTTCTAGAAAACCAAGCATACACTACCATAGACAATTGCACCCACTCCTGTGTATTTATTCCAGAGAAATTAAAACTTATTTCAAAAACAACAACCCACAAAAACTGTACATAATTAGAACATTCTTGAAATGGAAAATTTCAGATATGGAAAAAATGATCATATTTGTTAGGATTTAAACATGTTAAGGAATTGGAAGGTGGGCATAACTTTACACAGACAGCACTAGGGAGATATTTGCAGAGATGGAATATTTTATATTTTGATTGTGGTCATGATTACACAATTCTTTATAAATTAATATACAAATTATCAATATCAAATTCCCATTTTTGGTAGTTTACTATAATTACATAAGATGGGGAAAACTGGGTGAAGTGGGCATGGGAACTTTAGGTGCTAAATTTTTTCCCTTCTGTGTTAATTTTGCACTTTCCTGAAATATAATTATTTCAAAATGCAAAGTTTTTTTCAAAGAGCTACTTATGATTTCCCTAAGTGACATTGACATTCATCCACTTCAACACAATCTGTGTTCTCTAGTGACCATTTATACTCCTTTTCAGTAAGATTTATGAAAACAATAAGATTTTCAGTAAGATTTATGAAAAGCTTGTCATTAACTTATAAAATATCTGCATTTGCTACAGAAACCTGATTTTACCTAGTTATTCAAGAAATTCTCTAAATGAGAATGAGAAAAAGTAATTGGAGAGTTTGAATGTAGAGCTTTCATCTCCTTTACCTAAACTTACAAGGGCAATAGAATAGAAGACATTAACTCTTTTCGATGTTTATGTCTTTGAAATTTAACTTTCATAGAGATTAGTCTCTCAAATGAATTTCTTCCTAAGAATTCAATAATGGTAGGGGATTTATATCCAAATTTGGGACTTTTCTATATAGCTGTCGAATCACTGGGTGTTTGATCAGAGAAGCAGAAACAGTATGAACAGTACAAGATAACTGATTTATTATAGTATTTAGAATTTACACAATTAAGGGAGGAAGAGAGGAAATATGCTCCGGAATGGAGAGCTGAATTATCCAGATAAAAGTCACTACTGAGCCCTTAGTATACCCTGGAGCATGCAGATAAGTAGGAGCTTGCAGAGAAAGCTGGGAAGCTAGAAATATGCACCTGCCAGAGTAGAATTATAGGAGACGTAAGTAATGGAGAAGATTATGGAAGGCTGCTGGCTCTGTGTTTGTTGTTAGGACTGGGATTGCTCATCACCAGAAAGAAGAGTCACATAAAAAGCACAGGAAAGAGGACCATCATGAACCTGAGAGCACTACTGCATATTTTTCTAACCATGGAATAGATCGAGAGCAGGCGCCAATCCACTGGCTCTATCAGCTTCTAATCACCAGGATGAATATGGATGATGTGTCACTTCTGCTCTCCAAATCTCATATATATATTTCTCTCTTGGCTAAATCTGACTTGGAATAATAAGAAAAGGAATTCTGGGAAATAAAATTCTATCTTAGCCAAAGTGACACAGTCCAAAACCACCACAGTTATTGTTTAAAATCAAGGTTTTCATGCTTTGAATCTCATAGCTGAACCATGGGTGCAACATGTTTGAAAACAAAAGTGGATATAATTCGAGAGAGAAAGAAGAATTGAAAGCACATTTTGCATATTTGAATAAAGTGTTCATGGAATCAATTTAATAAAGAAACTTTTTAATGTATTTTCCTGTCTTCTAGAGACAATCCATCTTGTCCTTAGAGAGTATACTAAATAATGGTTTGTATGAATATAAAAACTTCACAAGTGTATGAAAAAGGCTCTTCCAGTTTTCCAGTATATAATAGCAAATCCTCTACTTGATTACAGGGTTCATATTTTATGCAGATAGATTAACAGAAAATGAGCTCTAGAATATTGGGAGAAAAGAAATTATTCTTGACATCTGGTGGTTCGAGGTATATGAAGGAATATCTGCTAGCATAATTTCCCTGACCTCCAGTTCTTTCACTAACTCATTTCTAGGGAAGGAAGAATAAGTTACATGATTGGTGTATTTGGAACAAAGATTTGGACATATGCTCAACCACTCTGTCATAATTTTCTTAGGAAACAGTTGTCAACAAGAAACATGACTTTACTCTAAGGAGACCTGTTGTTTTACAGTGCCACCTGTAGCTGGACCCATCTATCTAATTCTGACATTTGGGAACGGAAAGACCTTGTCTTCTGGTAAGATTCTGTTAACTGGATACCGGCCTCCTTTTCTATCCTTTGTTTCAGAACGTGAGCAGGGAAAATTAGGGCAATTTCTTACCTGTTTTCATCAAAGCTGTCAAATTTTCTTTTACCTAAAAGTAAAGTCCATCCTAAGTGATAAAACATTTTTCCTTGGGGAAGGTACCACTTCAGTGGTTCCTTCTCATGAGAGAATAGGTATCTTATTGGATTGAAGGCTATATGCTAGGCTGTTATAACAAGAATTTCCAAAATAGAATGCTTTTAACATGACAGAAATTATTTCACCCTGAATATGAGATAGGCAGATGATGAGGGCTGATATTCAAAGCATGTGGTTCCCAGGCTCCTTCTTTTCCATTCTTAAGGCTTTTCCATAACATATAATCAGAGATGTCTTACTTCTGCATTCCAGCCCATATTCAGGTGGAAGAGAAGGGTTCACTCTTTTCAATAATATAAGGACAAAATCCAAAGTGGGTCACAACTTTTACCTCAATGTCATTTCTTTAAACTTAACTATGTTACCACATTGCTAAAAGAGAGACTGTACCCAAGTAGTTATTTTCTCAGTTTAATTTATTTTTTTAAATTATATAAGAAGAGAAGAGTTGATTTGGGATAAGAATTAGCTATTCTTACAAAAATGCCTGGTCTGAATGTCTAGCTGCATCTGGTTTGATGTTAAAAGGCTGATATATATATTATTATATTATATATATTATATATTATACATTATATATTATTATATTATATATTATTATATTATATATTATATATATTATATATTTTATTTTATATTTTATTTTTTCTGCTCTGATGTGTAAAGGATGGGGAAACTGGTCAAAGCTCACACCTTCTGATGGCTGGCCAAAGAACACATCTCTTTTCCAACTCTTGCTTTTCTGTGTCTGACAGGTGTGTGACTGTCTACAATGTTCAATATGCATAAATTTCAGTATATTACCAGCTCCAGTCAGTTCACTAGTTGGTGCTAACATCAAATTTGGGAGGCAGTATTTTTGTTTATTTAAATTTCAACTTTGATCTTCAATCCAGTTACAAAAAATTGTAACTATGAGCACTAAAGTGCTCAACTTTTATGACCATTTCCTGAATTTGTTCAGAAGCTAGGGAAGAGATTAAATAATTAAATGTTATTCCAACTCCAACGTATATTAAATTTTTGATCCTGAAAACAGTACAGCAAGCTAGCTGAAGTGATATTGCTATTCTCAAGTAAATATGAGGAAATTAACATCAGAAGAACTCATTTTAAGGAGAGAATAGATTCAGAAGGGAAACACTCTGGGAAATGTTTGTACAGCTTTGGTTAATTGGTTATTTGCTCAAATAGTGCAGAAATAGATAACAAACATTTTTAAAGCATTCATTTTTATGAGGATAAATAAAACTTATTAATGATGAAGTAAGGAAAAAAGCATGGCTTTGGAATAAGACACCATTGGCTTTGACTCAGATCATCCACTTCTTTGTTATATGAACGCATTCATATAACTATAATTGCATAATTAACTATATACCAGTAAGTTACTTAAAACTCTCAGAACTTCAAGGCACCTGGGTGGCTTAGTCAGTTAAGCATCTGCCTTCAGCTCAGGTCACGATCCTGGAGTCCTGGGATGGAGTCCTATGTCTAGCTCCCTGTTCAGCCAGGAGCCTGCTTCCCCTCAGCCCCTCCCCCTGCTTATTCTCTCTCTTTCTCTCCCTCTCAAATAAATACAATCTTGAAAAAATAAATAAATAAAATAAACTCTCAAAACTTATTTTTTCTATTCTAAATGAGTGTGATGACATTCCTTCATAAGATTATTGGAAAAATTAAGTAAAAGGTAATATGAAAACATTTACACCAGTATTTAACATACCATAACACTTAATATAATTTAATTTTATCTCAATCACAGAAACCCATAAGTAAGAATTTGTTTGCTTTATTCCATAATGCAAAGCCCTGGGATTTAAATTTAAAAATTATATGTCATATCAATTTTTTTCTAGTTACTGCCCAATAATAGAAATTCAATAAACATTTGTTTTATGAAGTAGTTGAGGATCTTAAAGATTAAAGAAATATAGACTTGATGATATAAGTAATGTGAAAGCATTATTACATTAATATGAAAGAAATTCTAAATATACATGGTTTGAGGTAAATATAAAAGAAGCCCAACAAAATCTCTGTAAAATTCCTTTTGAAGTCATTGTTAAAAACAGATATTGGTTATCTGATCAGTTTAATCATTCTTATATTCTCATATTCAAATTGACAAAGATAATGTTACTATTTGGGTGAGTTAAATTTAAATAATAAGACTTTGATGATCTCTGAGATTCCCTCAAGGGTTAAAACAATCCCTATCTTCTTAGAAGTTGCTGCAAGGATTTTTAAGAAAAGTGGTTTTTTTCCCCTTATTTTTCTCAAACTAGAGCAATCAAAAAAACATTCAATTCTGTGCACAAAATCATTCCCATTTGATGCTGAAAGAAATGATCCCATTAAGATGATTATCACTTACAAAAATATTTCATTTTACAGTCTATGATAGATTTCCTATTGACTTGCTACTCTTCAATTCCATCCTAGTCTAACTTCTAAGATTCTGTAGTCCCTGCATTTCCTTCTAACTAAACCCAAATATTCAGTATTATTTTTTGCTCAATAGGATGTTATAACAAACATGTATTTCATGTTGTGCAAGAAATGGTTTCTTAAAAAAAAAAAAGAGGTCTATAGGGAAATTTAAGGAAGAGGACTACATCCACATAATATGGATTTCTGATAGAAAAAAAATGCTTTAATTAAAATGCTTTAATTCTTTTTTAGTATTTGTTAAAGGAAAATTAATCTTCAGAAGAATGGACAGGAGAAAAAAGATTGTAATACAACCACCAGTGACATGAGGAGATGAGGCTGAGGACAGGGATGGGGACAGTTAAAAAGAAGGAGACCAAGACAAAAAAAAAAAAAAGAAAAGGTAAAAAGCCTGACTAAATAAGAAAGTTTTCTTGATAGAAAGGGACCTAATGGGGATTCCTGGGTGGGTCAGCGGTTTAGTGCCTGCCTTCGGCCTAGGGCATGATCCTGAAGTCCTGGGATTGAGTCCCACATCAGGCTCCTGCATGGGGCCTGCTTCTCCCTCTGCCTGTGTCTCTGCCTCTCTCTCTCTCTCTCTCTCTCTCTCTCTTTGTGTCTCTTATGAATAAATAAATAAAATATTTTTTAAAAAAGGGACCTAACCTACAATTTTCCAGGATCAATAACCTTGGAGAGATAAAGAGAAAATGAGGGTAGAAATCAAACTGAACTATACTGCAATGAAAGGTAGTGGCAAACTCATATAGAAACTATTGGGAAGAAAACAAGAATATATATCACACTGAACACATATTCAGATGAATAATCAATGTGGTGAAATATGATGATAACAGTTTGGTAAAAATATCATGACATTTGAATCAATTAGAAATTAGGAAAGTAATTGCACTCAGATCAAAGAGAAGATATAATTGTATTTTGAATTAACGAGGAAAAAAGGTAACAGGAAAGAGAACCAAAGAAAATAATCTAGAAATAATCTCTAGATAAGTGTAAGTTTGTCAACTTTATTTTATTTTATTTTATTTTTAGTTTGTCAACTTTAAACAATACTTCAAATAGCAGAAGGTGATTTGGGGAAAAATACAATCCTTGTTAAAAGGAGAAGGCAGGAGTATAGAAAGAAGAGCCAAACATTATCAGATGGAACAAATGATGCATTTCAAAAGAAGAGCATGTCCAAAATAAGAGACAATAAAAAAGCTGCCTAAAAGTTCTTGGAAAGATTCTTAGAGGGTTATTACTGGCATATTCACAATAAAATTTATTAAAATTGGGGCGCCTACGTGGCTCAGTTGGTTGGGCATCCAATCTTGATTTCTGCTCCAGTCATGATTTTGGGGTCAAGGGATTGAGCCCTGCCATCGATTCTGTGCTCAGCACAGAGTCTGCAGAGTCTGCTTGAGAGATTCCCTCTCTCCCTCCCCTCTACCCCACCCTACCGCTCATGCTCGCTCTCTAAAATAAATAAATAAAAATAATTTTTAAAAATTGTTAAAATCATCCCACCTTGAAAAGTTATATAACCATTATTCTTACTGGCACCAGAAATAACTGCACTTTGATCAGAAAGGAGTATTCTCTCCCTGCCATTGATAATTTGATGCAGATTATCACCTACACATCAACTATACATTTTTGATACCTGCTAAATGCCAGGCATTGTGTTAGGCACTTTGAACTATAAAGATGAAAAGAATACCTCTCATTCTGAAGACATTGACAGTTAATGGCAAAGC
This sequence comes from Vulpes vulpes, assembly GCF_048418805.1. Lineage (NCBI taxonomy): Eukaryota > Metazoa > Chordata > Mammalia > Carnivora > Canidae > Vulpes > Vulpes vulpes. The sequence goes on along the minus strand of NC_132784.1, from coordinate 100,373,824 downwards.
TGACAAACACATTTGAAATAAAATATAATAATTAAGAAAATAGCATTGAATTCTACTGAGGGAATGCAAGGCAGATATCAGAGTGGACTTGCCTTTGACCTAAGACTTGAAGAATAAATATGCATGAACTCTGGTAAAGAGTTTTCTTCCATAATATGAAATTTTGCAAAAGGCTCACTAAACTATTGACTATAAACTAAGAAATAAATCACACTACTTTTTATTGAGTATTGGATTTTCTTTTAAATAACTTGGGAATATTAATTTTGAAGCTCATAATAGGACGTAGAATATTACAAAAATGTCATTTCAATTGGGTGTACCTGTGGCACATTTGTATTGTATTTTCTTCTCCTGTGAGCCAAGTATATCTGGGAGTGTACTATTAGCTTTTCCAGGGAAAACATTTCTGTGACTGAAACCATTTTCTGTGACTAAATTTGGCCCATCCACGTGATTGGAGTAGGATAGACTGTAGCAGAGTCTTGTATTGACCCTACTATTTATCCTGAATAAATACTAAGTGAATAAATAAATAAATAAATAAATAAATAAATAAATAAATAAATAAATACTAAGTGCTAGAAGAACAATCTAAAGGGTCAAATGAAGAGTACATAATGTAACACATTAGTTCAGTTGGAGGATACACCTATACTATACTACCCTATATGATAAATGTGACAATTACTTTATATAAATATAGTATAAACATTATCTATTAAAAATTGAGTTTCAGTTTTTTCTTGATATTAAATTTTCAGGAAACCTAAAGAACATACCATTAAATCCACGGCCACAATACATAAACACACATACACACACATGTACATATAGGCATGCACATGCCATTGAAATATGAAGAACTGCAAGTTGGCAATACACAGTTGTCTCTTCATTTCATTAAAAAAAAATAATAGTACCATAAATTTAATTTGAACTGTCCAAGATATGAACTGAAATTTATCTCCCTAGGTTCACATATATTCACTATGACTCAGCGCTATTTTTATACTTTCATGAATAAATAAAAGCTTTTGAGATTTAAGTGAAATATTTTGTTTTGAGAATTCAAATGTATGTGTGTGTGTTTCAAACAAGATACCATTTCAAAGGTAGAAATAAAAAACTACATACTATATGATTCTATTTCTATAAAATGTCCCAAAATATCATTCTCTTTGGAGACAGAAAATAAATTAGTAGTTATCTCAGGCTGGAGCTGGGAAGGGGAATTAACAGCACATGGGCATGAGAAATTACTTCAGTGTGATGAAAATGTTATAAAACTTTATTATGGAGTGTTGCACAACTCAGTGAATTCGCTAAACACTGTGGAATTATATGCTTAACAGGTAAATTTCATGATAGGGATGATTTTTATGATAAATTATATTTCAATGTATTATTTTAAAAAGAAAAAGGAAAAAAAAAGAATATGTTCCAAATAAACATGTTGGATGAGAAATAAATCTCCTTTGGAAAAGAAATCAGTATTTTAACAAATTAATGTGTATTTTATCTTAGGAATAGTTTCTTAATGTTTTAGAGTGAACTATTTTCCCAAGAGATATTTCAATAAAATGACTCAGATCACTTCACAGTTTAACACTGTTATTATGATATAATTACAACATTTCACTTATGTTTTCATCCCCATGCTTTTACCCATATTTCATAATCATAAATCTTACTAATTAGTTTAACAACTACAAAACATCCCATCAATTGGACACATCACAGTTAATTAACACTTCATTGATAAGCATTTAGTTATTTCTCCAATAAATAAACCATTCAGTTAGGACATTGTTGCATATATTCATTTGGATATTATGACTATTTCTTTAATATATTTCTCATAGGTTAGAATATTCACCACGTTCATATTCTTTGTCTCAGAATTTTTTGATCTGCCTATATATGGATCAAAGTACTTGATGTGGATATCCTTTGCTGTTGAATATGTTAAATTGTTTTCCACTTTGTCTGTCTCTTAAACTCGGAGGTTCTTGGGATCTCTGGTGCACAAGATTAGGGCTTGTCACCTGTGGCTTCCAATTAGCATAGCAAGTGAGAGCATTGTTATTAGGTTACAGTATCTGAATCCTAAAATGAGGAAGCGTTCTGTGGAGTAGACATAGCTAAACCAGAATCACTTGTTCTTGCAAAACCATATACTCAATGTCATTTCATAAACATCATCTTTTGTTTTGATTTTTACTTTTCAGTTAGGAAGTCCCGCAATTACCTTTAGCTAGAATGGAAACTTTAGGGTGTACCACTTCAGTGGGAAAGGAGAGAGGGAGGTCTCATTTTTGCAGTTGTTTTTTTGGCAGACTTTCCAATCCTCCTTTCCTTTTGACCATACCCTTATCTTCCGTGACTTCTGCATAGCTAACTCACAATCTGGAACTTCCCTGGCACATGTGTTGATGTTAGTGTACATAACACACATATTCAATTATATATGAACAGTGTTCGAAGAGAAAAGCAAGCTACGTGTAAGTGCCAGGCTCCTTTTATTCACCAATCTAGTTTAGCAATAAATTATATACAAATGTGTGTCATAGTGAACTTAGAAATCATACAAGTCTGTAGTGTAATTGTTTCTTGATTTAATGGTAGGTATTTACATTCTCAACCTTGACTACAAAATAAAATCACTCAGGAATCTTTTAAAAATTACAATACCCAATCTCTTGTAAAGATCAGTTAAATCATTGTTTTTGAAGGCAAATTCAAGAATCACTCTATTTTTAAAGATCTTCAAGTGTCCCTACAGCCAAGGACGGAAATTTTGAATATATCCATTTTTTATCAAAAATAATAATGCAGTTATTATCCTAGTTATATTATTTTTGAAAGTAATTTAAGATTATTTTTCGTAATCGATACCTGGGTATGAAATTGCTGGACTAAGTGGCATGCGCTATCTAAATGTCTGTATGAATTGCTAAATTGCCCATTGAAGGTTTGTCAATTAAACAATATGTGGTGGGATCCCTGGGTGGCGCAGTGGTTTGGCGCCTGCCTTTGGCCTAGGGCGTGATCCTGGAGACCCGGGATCGAATCCCCCATCGGGCTCCCTGCGTGGAGCCTGCTTCTCCCTCTGCCTGTGTCTCTGCCTCTCTGTGTGTGTGTGTGTGACTATCATAAATAAACAAAAATTTAAAAAAATAATAAATAAATAAACAATATGTGGCAATGCCCCCCATATTTCTTTGTATAATGATCAGTACTAGGTATTATGAGTAAATTTAGAGATTAGATTTGTTTTAAAATGCACCATTGAAATCTTATTATTGTTATAATTCATCAATGCAAAAATCAAAATCATACAAAATCCAAATTTGAGAATTTACTATTCCTTTATTTCTATTTTTCATGGTTAAGCCAAGAGAAGTATAATTTATTCATATTTGACTATGTTTTGATTATTTTCTAGCAGTGTGACATCAAAATCTCTACATATTCACTATTTTTATTTTTTATTTTTATTTTTCATATTCACTATTTCTAAATGATAATGACAGTTTCTCACAAACTTAGAGAATCAGATTAAATATCATTTGTTATATAGAAAGCTTCACATAAGTCACATATGTGAAAATGAGAATTTTGAAATCTGAAACTTTACATTCACTTAGTACTCTATAAAACCAGTAACGTCCGCTTTTTGGTTACATGTAAGTTAAAGCAAAATTGCTTGAAGCATAAGAAATTGACAAAACATTAATAAAGCTTTCAGCATTCACACCTTGTCTTTTCTGAACTGAAAGCCAGACTCATTCAGGCATGTATTAGGGTCATTAGGAAAATGACTTCTATTTGTTGTTAGAAATATTACTTTTTATCTGTACATGAATTGCCTCTGAATTTGTAAGAGCCATGTATTGACTGTACATCCTGTCATAAAATGGGATGTCTTGTGGGAGTTTGGGTTACTTTTCCATTTTAGGCATATGAGTGTATATTTTTCCATTGCCCCAACCACATACTTATTTATTTATCTCTGGTAGAAGGACAAAAATGTTTGACATATTCTGATCCACATAGTCATCAGTAAAAATAATTTACCAAGTTTGTGGCTGATTGTATTAGCAGTAGAGTAATGACTCCTTAGACTTTTGGAAAACATGCATATAAGAAAATTATTTCATGATTAATCCCCCACAGTAACAATCTATTTTTCAGTGTGAAACTCTAGTGAATTGTGCTCAATTTTGAGAGGCTAGAGGTCTGAATAGTTGTCAACTAGAAAAAAAGGTGAACTGGAATTGGAGAGGACCTGGAAGAGACTAAACCTGAACTTCGAATTAAATAATCCGTGAAATTGGGTTGAGTTGACTGGAGTGCTAAGCCAACAGCACTATAAATTCCAGAAACAGATCTATACCTACATGGACACTAGGGTTATGATAAAAGCTTTACTGAAGAGATGAGAGAATAATGATGTTTAAATAAGTGTGTTTGGAAAATAGGGTATGTTTATAGAAAAATTAAAAATGACCCCAAGGTCATATACCATATGGAAAAGTACAATTCAGATGAAATGTAGATTTGAATTTAGGCAAAATAATAAAGATTCTAGAAGAAAACATAGAGAACATCTTCAAACTTCATGATGTGAAAATGCAGAATAAAATATTTTTAAAAAAAATATTGATTGGATACATTAAAATTGCAAACACCTGCTTATCAAAAGATACAAAAAAATGAGTGAAAAAGAAAACCAGTGGAGAAAACTGCAACATATATGAGTGATTATGCACACACACATTATAAATATAAATAATTTATATGTTTACTTCCTACCAAAAAATTATGCTACTACATATGTAAACTATCTCCCGCAAAGAAACAAAAATAATTTAAAAGTTGGCAAGAGGGATGCCTGGGTAGCTAACCATTTGGGTGTCTGCCTTTGGCTCAGGGAGTGATCCTGGGGTCAGGAATCGTGTCTCGCATCGGGCTCCTTGCAGAGAGCCTGCTTCTCCCTTTGCCTATGTCTCTGCCTCTCTTTCTCTGTGTGTCTCATGAATAAATAAATAAAATCTTTAAACAAATTTTAAAAGATATTTGGTTGGTATTTTGCACACAAATGTTTTTCAGTGACTTACAAACATAGGAAAAATTATTTGATCTCTTTAAATCCAGAGGAAGAACAGTAAAGCATAGTGAGTTATCAGTTATCATTATTCACACACTATGATGGTAAAGGAAAAAGACAGCTCAGGCCAAGCTTTATAATATACAATGGTGGGTAGTCAGCTGAATGCCTCAGGAGGATGCTCTGCTAATCTCTGGAGCTCTTTCTCTGTGTTGCTCTCTCCCAGGATTCTGTTCATCCTACAAGCTCTAGCAGCATCCTTGGTTTTCTAGCACTTTCAGCTTAGTCTCCTCAACACAGGGTGTCTCTTGGGCTCTGCTGGGGTCTCCTAGCCTGGCTAGGAGCCCTGGAGCTTCTCTCAAGATAGTAAACTTATAGAAATGTAGGGCTCATCTTATTTATTTCCCATCTCTAAGAGATCACTTTGTATTATTCTCTGCCCTCTAGTATCTCAAAATTTGTTTCATATATTTTGTCCCGATTTTTTGGTTGTTTATGAGTAAATCTGGTTTATGTTGCTCCGTCGTAGCCAGAAGCAAGAGCAGTATCACTGCTTTTTAAGTGATTTTTCTCAGCATAGTTAAAAGCAGAGTTCTGCTACTGCAAACTAGTGAAAATACTAGTTGTATCATTTTATTTATCATGTCATGTATTGCTTTCTGAAATCTGCTTTTAGTTTAAATAATAAAATACAATTAAACTGGTCATCATATTCTTCATTATTAGTGTCTGGATTATGAAGACAAATATTTACCAAAGAAATTCTTATGTTCCCATCTGAATTATCACAATCCCCCGAAGTATATCATGTTCACCCCTCAGAAGGGTGATAAAGGTTCCTATTGCTCCCTGAAACTTTCACTAGCTACCATATCTCATGTGTGTTGCAAAAAATGCTAAAGGATCCTTATAGTAGTTGAGTCAATGTGGCTCTCCATGTGGAAATTTTACATTCCATGTTTTTATAATGGAAATATATTAGATAAAGAAGCTTGGACTTGTTTCACTGAACTGGAAGTTGAGGCATTTTTCTAACCATTGTCTTATTGAACACTCATAATTGCTGCTTTGCTTTGTGTCAGATGCACATGCTATTTATTCCTCTTGCCTGTCACTGAGTGATAGCCACTCATGGTTGAGGCGAGTAGTCCTACCACATTCTTGCCTCATTCTCTCATTTAAGAAGATATTCAACACAGCAGAGTCCAAGTGGGGTAGTGGAGGTTAAATCTGCTTAAAACGAAAAAGCATAAAATATGTGGATTTTGTGGGTATATTGAATTAAACGAACCAAAGCAAAAATTGATATTTAAGAAAATCAGGACAAATTAAAGATACAGGTTATTAGAAAACACTAGTATTTATGCTTTAGGTTTCCTTTTTGAATTTAATAATGATATGACTATTTTGAATCCTTATCACTTAGAGATACTTACAAAGTGACATATGAGCCATATTGTATGATAAATATAATTGGCCTTAAAATACTCAAAAAAAAAAGTTAGGTGTTTGCATTTGAATAGAGACAGTGACAAGAGCTAAAAGATATAGTAGAATAAAACTTAATTTTGACAAAAGGTGTGAAAATTCAAATGAGTTATTACAAAGGAAATACATGACAATCTGAACAAAAGAGATTACTACAAAAGTAAATAAAAGAGAATCATATGTATTTAAAATAGTGGTTAAGGTAATTCATAAATAATATGTATTTTTATGAATAGATATTAAATGTATATTAAAATCACATCATCACAATAAGCAATTTTCATTTTTCAGCTTGTATGGTTGAATAACTATTACCATTATGTTTCTGAATATAGGCTGACCCCCCAGTAGTTGCGATTTCTGATGATGGGGTATAAGTAAAATGTCAATAATATTCACTTTTTGAGACATAGGTGAAATAGGAGAAGAAAATCTATTTAGAATTTTACTTTTTTGCAAAGTCTTCAGGATGATTTCTTCACAAACATGCCCAAGGTAGAATCATTTAAAGTTGTTTCTGTTCAAGAGATATACTAAATCGAGAGCAGACAAACGAGTCTGTGGGCCAAATCTGGACTGCCACTCATGACTGTAAATAAAATCTTATTGCCCATAATGGTAACCGTAGAAGTTACATGTCATCTGTGGCTGCTTCTTTCTTTCAATGGCAGAAGGAAGTGGCGATTTTAAATTATATATTATATATTGTATCTTATAAATATAAAACATATGGGACACATGTATTATAATTATTGTTAATTTTCAAGAAATGGAAAAAATAGAAAATCATATTTAATAGAAAGGAATGTCAAAGTAAGACCAAGGTATATTAAAAACATGAAGATTTTTATATGTTTTATCTCTAGAAAGCTATACCATATAGGCTGTTTTAACATAAAAAGAAATGTCTTTGCTACACATAAAATTAGTAAGATTATGTTTTTACTTAAAATAGTTGTGTTCTTTTGCATGATTTAAAAATCCATGTAGTGTATAAAGGTTAAACTAAACAAGTTACACAGGTTTAAATTGTACCATATTAATGCTTTGAGGGTTTTTTGTTTTCGTTTTTGTTTTTTTTTTTAAGATTTCACTGCTTGAGGACATGTGTGAGCCTAGGGAAAGCACTTAATTTGTTCATGCAGAGAATTCATTTTAGGTTTTCTGATCTTTCATGCAGAATTCGATTCATTCTTTAATACCAAAAGATAGTGATCTTTTCTAAATAGCATCATAACATGAGGACTTTTCTGTCCTTCTACATTATAAACAGAATACTAATTTCCGTAAGCTCTACAGGGAGTAAAATTTACTTTATGAAAAAGAGTAAATCACAGATTTTTTTTTTTTTTTAAGAAATCATGCTCTAGGGGTAGGATAAACAAGTCAGATATTTCATGGAAGGCATCAATAGAAATAGCTGTTCACAAGAATTAAGACAGCAAAATGTTTTAACTGTAAAACAAGTGAGATTAGATAACAATATTCATTTAAATGTGTGAGTGACTCATCTTGTCTGCGCAACCCAGCCTCTGCTCTAGGTCATGCACAAAACAAGACAGAAGTTTTCCTAAAGCAAATCTCAGTGTGCCTGTAGTAAAGAAGCTGTCAGAAGGACTTTTCTTTAAGCTCTTAGCCTATGGAGTTTCCTTTTATAGATCATCAATAAACACCATCATAGAAATAATAAATGTCATCACTTCCACATCACAGAAACTTATCTTGTCATGCCATGTTTTTCATGAGGTGCTTCTTGGTCTTATTGGCATGACTATTAAGTATTAATTAAATTTTTGAAGATTGAATCATTAAGATTTAGAGTATTTTTAGTTCACTTAAGCCATGTGAATAATCATCACAATTTCATTTATATTTATCTTGGTTTCTGTCTCAAGTTAGCCTGACTGACTCGTTTATCTGAGTCTACTGGCAGAACCCATAATGGCATTATTTTAACTCCTATCTACTCTTTCTATTCTGTTCTCTGTAGAGACAAAAGATGACCCTCTTTTCTCCTATATATAACTTGAATCATTTAATTATTTGATTTTTATACACTTAAACAATTAAAAGCACTGCAATTCTACTACTACTACTACTACTATCACTACTATTGCAAATACTATAGGTAATTAGAAGCCATTGCCTTTTTATTAATATTTCTGAAAGATATTTTGCTGCTTTTGCCCTTCTTATAAAAAATACTAGACAAGTTTCTCATTTCTTAAGAAATTATATATGAATAAAAGGTAATATGTAGACTTACAGTGACTTTAAGTAAGACAAATACAAATTATGAAATTTGGTTGATATTTTGGAGGTAATCGGTGCAAAAATCATCTATCACAAAGACATACTTGTAATTTAATCTAGCATACTTCTATCATTTTAACTACAAGGAAAATATTTAAATGAGTAGGAGATAATTAGGGTTAATGATTAATATGTATACAGCAGTGTAGACTGACTACATATTATAGGAGACATCTATCTGATGGGTTAGTTATACATTCCAATTGGTTCTTGACCTTCTCAAATAATTTGTTAAATATTCTGATTTTCAATCAGAAACAAATTGGTAAACTTATAATATGATCCCATCTCTACATTTAGTGTCATAAAAAGTTGAATGCCTAATATTCCTTTACAAGATATATCACTTTCTAGATAAAACCCAGAATCTGGACTGTGTGAGTGGCTTAACTAATGTTACAGAGCTAGTTTGTCTATTCCCAAAACTGGTATTTGGCATATCATTGAGTAACTCAGTTGCAATCCAAATATTTCAAAAGCCTGATTTAGAGTTTTATTAGGTACAATCATTTATCTTGGCTGTTTCTGATTTTTTTTTTTAAATTTTTATTTATTTATGATAGTCACACAGAGAGAGAGAGAGGCAGAGACACAGGCAGAGGGAGAAGCAGGCTCCATGCACCGGGAGCCCGACGTGGGATTCGATCCCGGGTCTCCAGGATCGCGCCCTGGGCCAAAGGCAGGCGCCAAACCGCTGCGCCACCCAGGGATCCCTGTTTCTGATTTTTATGCTCAAGATTGGAATATGTATTTTAAACAGGGTAAGCTTAAACACAAGAATATAAATTTTATGTAACAGTGAGTTTCTAAGAAACTCAATCTATGTCTCTTGACTATTCCAATCTGTTAAAGTCTTGGCTACATTACCACTAGTGCTCTTGCTTCCAAATCTTGCCCGTTCAAAATCCAACCTAAGAAATACTATTTGAATATATTTCTAAATTGGGAGAAATATGGAAATCTAGTATATAACTTCAATGCTGCAAAAGGTATTGAATTGATCATCTCTCTCATAAAGTGTAGAGATAACAAAAGGTAAATGCACATGTTTACATAGTATGCTTATACATGAGAATTATACATACACAAGTGCATATGCAATGTATGTCTTTCCTATTCAAGAAATAATATTCAGAAACATAATATTCAGGGCACCTGGGTGGCTTAGGCAGTTAAGTGTCTGACTTTTGGTTTCGGCTCAGGTCATTATCTCAAGGTCGTGAGATCAAGCCTTGTGTTGGGCTCCACACTGGACATGAAGCCTGCTTAAGATTTTTTCTTTCCTTCCCATGAGGTCCCCATGCTCACATGCTCTCTCTCTTTATTTCTCTCAAAACAAACATAATATTCAATGTCTTTTCTTATTGTTTTGTGCAATTTACCCATTGCTGGCTTCTCTCCTAGTAAGATATAATATTTTATAAGTTGATTTGTGAACTATAACCCCAGTGATAGAAGTGAAATACTTTTTCCCCTCATATACTGAGTGTGTGTATATATGTCTATATGTGGAGATTTAAGATGTGTGCCAGCTATTGATTTCTTGCCCCCTCACTTGAAATACATACATTTTCTACTCTGTGAAAATGGATCTGGGCCCTTAAAATATTTTTCTTTGTCAGTCAGCACTGAAGCTTTGTCAGTAAAAGGCACAAAGAAGGCATTGCAAGAGGAAAGAATCTTTGCTTCCTAGTTCGGGTGTGCTTACTCAGCAGGTGCTTGAAGCACTCACTGGGCATGGCTTCTCTAGTTCCCGGTTCCTGCAGCTTCTTTGGCAACAATTTCCTGCAACACACATGGTTTCCAATGAACCTAGACATACTTAGCAGTTTATGGAATCATACATCAGCACACAGTCCCATAGGGGATATTACAGTAGGAAGTATGAACTGGAAGCTCTTGGACTTCAAGATAATAAATCAAAAGCAATACCAAATTCCTGGGGTAATGCCAGAAATTGATTCCACCATAAAACACTTGAAAGAAAGTAGAGGTGATATTGTCTATCATAGTTCTTCAAAGATTTCTGATGCTCCTGATATTCCCCAAAATATCACACTGGTCCACCATGTGATACGACATTATGCTGATTGAATCTGAAGTAACGGGTTCTTGAGAGGTCTTAGTAAGAAATATGTAATGAGAGAGTTGGAGGTCAATTTCACAAAAATTCAGGGACAAATCACCGTAGTGACATATCTAGGATTCAATGGTCTGGAGTAGATTGAGATATCCCTTCAAGGTGAAAGACAAGTTGCTATACCTCACCACTATAAAAACAGAGAGGTACGATGCTTAGTGGACATTTGTGTGGAAATTAGAGGCAACATATTACAGAATCACCTGTAAGGAGGTCAGTTTTTAATGAGACCAGAATAAGAGAAGTGTATAGAGGAAGTTAGTAGAGTCGATATACCTCACACTGATCATAGGGGGACATTACAGTAAGAAACGCTAACTGCAAGCCCCTAAAACTTCCATTCCCTTCCATGATAATAAATTGGAATCAATACAAATTCCTGGGAAAATCATAGAAATTAGTTTCCCTGTACAGTGCAAGTTGCTCTATCACTGGGCATTGTGATCCAGCAAATCCAGAGACATTTGACCTGTGACAAATAAGAATGTTATATCAAGTATAGAATGGATAGCAAATGAGGGAAGACATGGATATTAACTCATAGGCTGATAATCACTTATAAAAACTAATCTTTGCACATTTCTATTTACAGGCTATGTGTGCATGTTTGAAAATGCTATTTTTCAGGTCCCTTTATGTCTTCACTTTATATACTAGTTGTTAGGAGCTAACTTTATAATTTAGTCTTTAAATATTCTGTGGGATGATGGCTGAAGTTCAGGGGTACTTAATATATCCACTGATGTATACAGTGACTCATGATTGTAGGTCTCCTCATTTAGGGGAAAGCAGGAAGATTTTTTTCACTTAATAGAATGATAGCTGTGTCTTTTTAAGTAGAAATACAGAGTTGCTTTGTTGTTTATTGAAAAGTTCAAATGTTCATGGAAGGGTATATATGGAAGCTAAATAGCCAAAGGGGTGGATTGGGTCAGTTGGTGATTTATTTGTTCTTTGCCTCCAATTCATCTTTTTCCCTGCTTTGTGAAATGCATCTTGGCCCATAAAGCATCTTAGCTCTTTACCAGCTGGCACTGAAGCTTTGTCAGTAGAGAGTGCTGGAAAATGGTGCAGGAAAAAAAAAATGCTTTCTGCTTCCTGGTTCTCATGTGCTCACCAGGCAAGCCCCTGGAGTCTGTATGGCTTTCTCCAGGACCAGGGCCCTAGGTTTCCAGCAACTGTAGAGAACAAAAGCCAGGAAGACAAGCAGCTAACAGTTGTGACTGGCATCCCACTCACCTTAGGTGGTTTTTGTGGCAGAGTGCTTCTTGTTTCTGCAGTGCTCACAGTTTCAACAGAAACGGTTCTCGCAGTATTATGGTGGTCAGCAGCAAACACCAGGTAGCATTTTTCCTTGACTCGTCTCCTTAGGCAGGTTTCTAGTGAAATGCCTCCAAAGAGATACCACCTCATGAACAGCTTTCCTAAATACCTTAGAATTAGTATTTCCCACAAGATCTAGGAGGCAAATATCCAAGTTCTTTAGGACAGGGCCACAGAGATTTCCCTGCACATAATGAGCCATAGCTGAGCCCCCTCCAGCACAATCTGGATCTTTTCTTCAGGCATTGTGTATCTCCCTTGGTAGAACTAGCTGCTTGTGATATCTGCTCTTCTTATATCTTTGAGATTTCTGTTTGCTTCTTCTTAACCTAACCAATCCCTTTATTCCAATACCCTTTTATGTGTATTTAACTACCTTCCCCTATTCAAATTTCTATGTAGTGTCCCTCTTCTCTTTAGATCCATTTTAATAGATGACTTCTATCTCCATATTGCTAGAAATATTTCACTTCAAGTATGTGTCTTCTGTTTCAGTAGCTTTATTTAGAATTTATACTACACAATCACAGATCGTCTACCACTAAATATATTACCTACCGTATATATTAGCCACAACTTTTTCCACTCTTCTTCATCATGCCAAATATCAAGGTCTGTACCGCTTAATTTATTAGTCATATGAGGCACGTATATCAGAATTTCAGAAATTGTTTTTAAAGTGTTTGGGGCCTTGGGCAGCCCCGGTGGAGCAGTGGTTTAGCGCTGCTTGCAGCCCAGGGCATGATCCTGGAGACTCTGGATCGAGTCCCATATCAGGCTCTCTGTATGATGCCTGCTTCTCCTAACCTCTGCCTCTGTCTCTGCCTCTCTCTCTCTGTCTCTATGAATAAATAAATAAAATCTTTAAAAAAAAGTGTTTGGGGCCTCTTCTAATTATGTTATTTGTGCTTTTTCTCCGCTGTCTGTTCTACATGCATGTATTATGAGTTATCTTGTCTGCTACTGGTGCTCTACTGCTAAGTTATCTTAGGGTAACAGCTATCTCAAGATGCAGTGGTCTCTGTTCCTAGACATAGTTTATAAATCTGTAAATCATCAGTTCCAAGGACCAGGAACCAACTACTTTACTCTCCAGTCTCCTGTGACCTCCCAGGCTACTTTCCTATACTTTCTACAAAAGTATAGGAACCTCTACTGAGTAACTTTTCCCTGGAATTTCCCACATAGGAAAATCTGACTTAGGGTAGAGAAAGCCCTACAAAGGTGACCGCATTAATATCTTCCAGTGGCAAGCTTCCTGCTATGTCAGCACTATCTTTGCTTCAGAGAAGTGTAGGGTAGAGTCCTAGACCAGATTAAAGGGAAATCAGTATGAAATAACCCACTATCCTCCCTCCTCGATATAATATATTTGATTATATATATGTGTGTGTACATAGACATGAATACCTATATGTATCTATAGAAATCAATCTAGGGAGAGATTTGCAGTAGAGTTTTTTACCACCTAATAATATGTCACTAATATCTCCTGCCAACAATTATCCAACTTATATAATTTAAAAACACCTATATGCGTATCCAGATAACAAAAAGCTATGTTTTGTTATAATACACTTTGCATCAGCTTCTTTGACTTATTAAATATACATGTTCAATAAATTCTATCCAAAGTATTCTGAATTTACATTTCTAGATCATTTACTTAATATCCTGTATCTGTTAGAATACATCACGTATGTTTTTGTACTTCAGTATGGAAGACTAATATATAAACAAATTTAGTGATGTATTGTTTATTCGGAGGAATCTATGAAATGTTCTAGTAGCCTCAAAGAGTACGTGCAAGAAAAATAAAGCCACTGCAGCCAGGAGGGTTAAAATAAGTAGATTTAATAAATCTTGCAAAACAGTTAAGGGCTTGCAGTGATACTATGTATGCTGTTGTGCTCTAACAGCATAGATAAGAAGTGGGGAAATGAGAAGCTGGGCGGATGGCAAGAGGAAGGTGAGCAAAAGAAAGACAAGCTGTATGGTTAATTTTAAGAAATGGTGTGACATTGTTCAGATCTGGTTTGTTTGAGTTTCTCTACTTCTTAATACTCTTAATTTGTCTCTGGTTTCAATTCTATTGATAATTGGGATATTTTGAGGCGTTGTAGGATAATAAATAGATGTGATGCAGGATAGGAAAATGAATCCTTTTTCTAAAATACACTGTGCTGTTTCTCCCTAGGATTAATGCATGTGAATTGGAACATCCAGATAATTTATCCAAGTGAAAAATTAGGGGCTAAATGAACCATGCAGTGTGTTTATGCTACTTAATGGTATAAGAAACTATAAATGCAGAACTGCATGTGCGATTTTGGTAATGAAGCCACACAGTTGTCATGGACCTCCTGCTCTACTATTAATTTTTGTTTCCTCCCACAGCTTCACTACCTCTGAGCTTGGCCAAAACTGTGCAGACACATTTCTTTTGCAAAATTTTCAAAGAAAAATATCAGCATTAATATTATAGTTAAAGATTATAAATTAAAAACTCTCTTTGGAAGGTTAAAATCATCATAGCTAGTATACAGATTCCTTTGTCTTTTGAGGACCTGGTGCTTGTGAAAATACTTTTTAAATTATTTTTTTTCCTTGCTGACATTAATATTGCAAATGCAAATTTAAAACAGACAGAAAAATATGAAGGAAAAAGTTCACAAACCATGCCATGAATGTAATGAATTCACTCACTAAATTGTGCTAATTCTGGGCAAGATTGGTCTGTGTGCTCACAAGTGTGAAACCTGTGCTATTAAGAAAAGTGCTTATTATGATTTATCTAATACAGCATTTAAAAATAAGAAAAGCAAAGTCTTGCTTTCCTTTGTTTAAATCTGAATAGTTTTTTTTAAGCTAAATTACAAAAATCCATGTAAGGAGCTAGAACACACCTTGACAAATTATATCTGATCACTAAAAGTTACCATGTTTTGCTTTTTTATAATTACTTAGATCATTTTCTTTTCAACAATTTGGAACAAAGTTTGAAGCACAGAAGTAAGAAAAAAATTACATTTCTGGCAATTAAACCATGATTCTGGGCAAAGTTCATCTATGCCACCAAAAATTATTGAGTGCCCATTTCATGCCTGACTATGCGCTACAAAGAAGTGCCCAAAACATACGTGCTTTTTATGTTCCTGAAGTTAATCTATGTACATCACATATGAATGAATCTTTCTACTTTTCCTTTCAGCACAATTATGTAAGCTGACTTATAATTATATAAGCTTACTTCTGTGCATTCATTTCAAGTTCCAGAACACCATGGTTCTAATTATTTGAATACTCCTAATCAAATCAGAATTTGGTGGTGGGAATTGAGGAAAAGTAGGGTCAAGTAGAGAAGAATAGATGGCTCCAATCCAGGGAAGAAAAGTACTTTAACACTTCTCTGCCCTATCCCTCATCCCCTAAAATAAATAGACCAACCCCCGCCCCCAAACCCAAAACTTCATTCACTTTGCTTTTAGAGCAATACCTCAATCTTATCATTGTAATACTTTATTTTGGAAACAACAACTCATCTGGGCATTTATCTCCCACTTTATTTGTGTATTCTTGAAGCCAGCAGTTACATCATAAATATTTTGCCTCAATTTAAGAAGCATAGTAGAAGCCTCAGATTTTTTTAAAGTAACTTAACTGAATAATTAAGGAATGTGTCTGGGTAATAATTTGGTATGGATTATATTGAAGAAGATAGAAAGAAAGAAGGAAGAAAATAGAAAAAAAAAATACAGGTAAGTGAGCTACCTATGCAAAATGACCCAGAGTCCTGAGTCTTCTGTATGAGCTTTGGCATGAAGACACATGAGAAGTAATACTGAATACTTAGAAAGATGATATTAGCCAACCCCCCCAAAAAATTGTAGGTGCCCCTCAAAAAATAAAACATCAGACATAAGAAATAATATGGCCTTAAATGGAGTTTAACATATCATTAGTTTAAAACCTGTATACTTTGTGAAGAGTGGCTACTGGGAAAAGAGTTGTCCACCATGTGAGAATATTATATGTAATTGTATATTTGATATACATTGAGACAGGTTCGATCTATTTAAACAGAGGATAGATGGGAAAGAGAACATGAGAATAGAAATGAAGATTGGAGAAAATGGTGCTACAAATCAATTTTTCTTTCTTTTTTTTTTTCTATTGGGGTTTTCATTTTATGTTTTTTTCTTTTTTTTTAAATTAATCAGTTTACTTTAAGTAGGCTCCATGCCCAACATGGGGCTCGAACTCATGACCTCAATATCAAGTCACATGCTCTAATGACTGAGCCATCAGGCCCTCTTCTATTGGGGTTTTTAACTTGTTTATGCAAAGTCCATAAGTCCCCAAAACGACCCTCAGTTGTGACCAACTACCTAAGACTACCCTCAGATTCACTAGTTTGCTAGAAATACTCACAGAACTCAGCAAAGCTGTTATGTTCATGATTCTAGTTTATTACAACAAAAGATACAAGAGAAGAGTTTTATACAGCAGGGTCCAGGAGTCACTATGTGTGGAGCTCCCAGTAGTCCTTTCCCAGTGGCATTATGCAGACACAGCTTACTCCTGTGTGTGACAATGTACAAAGTGTATTGCCAGCCTGGGCAGTTTCCTAAGCCTTGGTTTCCAGAGTTTGTGTGAGGGGTGGGTCATGCAGATAGATCTGACTGCCCATGTGGCTGATGGTCTCTAGCCCTTCCAGAGGCTGAGCTGATACCACATGGCCCAGAGCCCCTATCTCAAATCACATTGTTAGACTAAATAGCTCCATCCAAAGACCCCAGGTAAACAAAGTCACTTTATCAGGCTGGACATTTCAGGGGTTTAGAGAACATCTCCTGAGAGGCAAGTGCAAAGGCCAGACTTCTCTTTTGGCAAAGTTAATACTTTAATGCACAGTTAACATTTTATTTTGTTGTTGTTGTTTTCATGTGTTCATGTTGAAACTGCAACATGAACAAGTGGGGTGTTCAGTATATGATGGTTTATTTGAGTCTTTAAAATTAAGAAAAATTACCTGATATCTCACAAATGAAAATAGAAAAAAATATAATACAGTTTTAATTCAGCACGTTTAATATGACTGACTTGGAGTGGTTTGTGTTCAGAAATAATAAGAGTAGCTTAAACAAACTGGATCAATTATAGGGCAGACAGTTAGGAGACAGCCCTAAAAGCCAAGTGGGTAAGCCATCTGGACTTGAGCTAATGAGTTTTAAGGAAATGTGGTTTTCTTAGCATGACTAGCCTATTGTAGTAATTTTGAAATGAGACAATGATCTGGATTAACACTGTAGGTATCTAAATGAGAATTTATATATTAACAGTATTTTTAGCCTTATTACGGTATAATTGATAAAGCTGTAAAATGTTGAAAGTGCTCAATGAGAGTATTTGATATGGGCATACGTGGAGACATAGTAAAAGGATTCTCTCCAGAAAGTTATTTAGCACATCCATCATCTTCATCTCACATATTTATCCTAATTTTTCTTTCTGGTGAGAACATATAACTTACACTGTCTTAACAAATTTCAATTATACAATTCATCCTTATCAACTATAGTCACCATGTTATAATTAGATCCTCAGAGCTTACTCATTTCATAAGTAAAAGTGTGTATGTTTTTACCAACTTCTCCCTATACCCCAGTAAACAGTAAAATTGAAGCGTTTTACACCTTAATTACTTTTTAAATATATGTTTTTAATATTTTATTTATTTATTCATGAGAGGCACAGAGGCGTGCGCGAGAGAGAGAGATAGAGAAAGAGAGAGAGAGAGAGAGAGGCAGAGACACAGGCAGGGGGAGAAGCAGGCTCCTTTCAGGGAGCCCGGTGTGGGACTCGATTCAGAGTCTCCAGGATCAGGCCCTGGGCTGAAGGCAGCGCTAAACCGCCGGCCCACCGGCCTGCCCCAAATATTTTTTAAATAATCCTGTTTTGTAAAACTATCAAACTAATATAATCATTCTGAAAACAAAAACAATCAGTTAAAAACTTTGAGTGGTATCATAATCATAAAAGCTGTATTTACTCATCTTGAATTAAACAGACTGGACATCATATACTTGGAATTATATAAAAGAAACTAAATCCACATAATGGTTTATCTAGATGGCTCTTTACTACTTGCTTGTAAAGCTCAGTCTTGTCATTTATTATTTGGTTGTTATAGGAAAGCTTTTAACCTTTACACTGAAAATATTTTGCAAAGGCTGACAGAGAAAGAAAAAATCCATTAAAAAGGACCCTTCAAACTATGTAGCTTGTGTCAATCTTTGAATTATTATTGATTCCATACTTAGAAAATTTATTTTATGTCTACCTACCTTGACATTAATTTGGAGATTGAAAAAGCAAGCAAAAGCAAACTAATTCTTAGAAGATTTTAGAAAGTTACAAAAACCTTTCCCTTTATCATGTAATACTTTCAGCTATTACACATTAACACAGAGAAAAATTTATGTTAGAAACAATTTGGGGGATCCCTGGGTGGCTCAGTGGTTTGGCGCCTGCCTTTGGCCCAGGGCGCGATCCTGGAGTCCCGGGATCCAGTCCAGTGTTGGGCTTCCAGCATGGAGCCTGCTTCTCCCTCTGCCTGTGTCTCTGCCTCTCTCTCTCTCTCTCTGTGTGTGTGTCTATAATAAATAAATAAATAAATAAATAAATAAATAAATAAATAAATAAATAAAATCTTTAAAAAAAACCCACAGGGGGAAAAAAAAAAGAAACAATTTGAAGAGAAATTGTTACCATGGGTAAAAATAACTTAGTTTTTATTGAAAATTAAATTAACTCCCTTTTGCAATAATTTTATCAATAAATTAAATAATGATGAAAATAATAATAAACATTTACTAATCACTCATCAAATACCAGGGCCCTTAAAGAACTTTGTACCTATTACCTCAGTTATTCTTCATAATAAATCTATAGATTAGGCATTGTTATTTTGCATGTTTGAAAGATAAGGAAACTGAGATTTAACAACTTTTACCTTGACCAAAATTTCTCAAAAAGGCAAACAATAGATCTGATATTTGAACACATCATGGCTATCTGATGACAGATCTCCCTAGATTTAATTTCTGTCTTCCCTGCCTTATAACATTGGGATTTAAGATTGGTGGAAAATATGAGTGAGCCACAGCTCAAATTTAAGTTGAAAATTAAGTAGGGAAGCCAGGGCCAAGGTTCAAAAGAGGTAACATATTTTGATAAAAATAGTATATGTTTATACCCTGAGCTTAAAACCTAATTCCCCTAGTTCTGTGTTTGAAATTCGACTTTCTAATCTATAAAGTTGAAAAATAATGACTATCTTCCTTGGTAGAATATATGGGTAATATTTAAGGGGCACCTGGGTGGCTCAGTCAGTTAAGTGTCTGCCTTTGGCTCAGGTCATGATCCCAGGTTCTGGGGACCAAGCCCAGAGTTGGGCTCCCTGCTCAGTGGGGAGTCTGCTTCTCCTTCTCGGTCTACCTCTCTCCCCTCTCCTCCTATGGTCTCTCTCTCAAGCATAGCCCTCTCTCAGATAAATAAATAAAATCATATATATATATAAAATCATAAAATATATATATGTGTATATATATACATATATATATACATATATATATATTCAAGAACCAAATATTGATAAGTGAAGTCTAATAGGAAGTGATTTGTAGGAACTATCCTCTTTACAAATGTTCAGCCCAAATGGATCTTACATTTGAGGCAGAGACCTGAACAGTAAGATAAGTAGCTTCTGACTTGCAAAAAAACATAATATAATAAACCTTCCTCAACATGTTGAAGCTACAGATTATTTAGCAGAGAAATATATGGTATTATCCCTGCATATTACAAAGAAATGAAATTAATTGGTCCACGGCTGAAGTCACCTTTCCCTTACATAACAAATACTGACTGAGCAATTGTAAGCATCTTTTCTGGTATATTCTGACTAGGACATCAACATATCAAAATTATAATGTATTTTCAGAAGTCTTCTACGATCTTGCCTAGGGAGAAATACCATATTCACAAAAATCAAATAAATAATACACGTGGCAGTGATAAAGAATGAGACGAAGGTTGTAAAAATGGGGCAAGCAGATGGGTTGATGATGAGAGACGAAGTCTCAGTGGAGCGCAGGCTTGGAGAGGATGGGCCCTGGAATGAGAAGTAGAATTTGATGAGGAAGAGAGAAGGAAAATACAATGAAAACTTCATCATCCCAAAAATAGGTGCTGTCTCCACCTCCATGAACTTAACTCATTTGCTCTTCTTTCTGGAAGCATGGTCTATGACAAAAATGGTAGATAGAATTTGTAATTCAGGTTTTGGATATCTCCTGGAAATACTTGAAGGCCGGACTGATAACTTTAAAACTTTATCCTTTTAAATAAACTTCAAATGCACTGAGCTTCAAGTGATTTCTCCAAGGATAATCAGTCAGAATTTTACAATCACTTTTGGCTTTTTATTCAGTTTCTTTGATTACTCCTCATTTAAACTGGTTTCCTTGCTGTTTCCTCCCACTCTGCAAATGCAAGCACACAAACGTGTGTGTTCACACATACACACACACACACACATGCATGCATGCATTCACACACATAGTGCATACGCATATACACACAGTGTAGTTTTGTCTTTTTAATCAAGAGCAGTACATAAAGCATGGCTGAAAGCAGAATTGGATTGATGTCTTTAGCTTGTTACTTTTATGTTTACATTTCAGACCCTGATTACTCTATTTTATATAGCTACAGTCTTGTTATTTATTATTTAATTCTTGAGATTAACTTGAATTTTATACATAGTATGATGCAGAAGTCAATATATACTTGAAGAATATAATTGAAACAGCAAACAATGTTTTCACTTGATGATAGTAGTTACAGAAACAGTTTATTTTATGTTTTAATTTTCTGTGTGTTAAATGTGTGTCATTGAATCACCTTAGTCACCTGGCAAATGTGCTATTCTCAGTCTTTGAATTCATTTCTCTAAATATATTAAAATTTGAGAAGTTGAGTCCTTATTTCTGGATCATGAGCTGCCTCATTACTGCAGAAATAGGTTACAGGGACCGTGAGCTTTCTTATCAATGCCCTAGCCACTTTAATCATCTGGTAGTCCCTAAATCAACACAATGTAACACAATTTCATCTAGATTCCTTGTTGATTGATAGATACACATTCTATTTTTTTCTTTTCTATGAATGCTTACTAATACTCCACTAAAAGCTAATTTATGGCACAATTCTGTAAAACAATCCCAACTAATGTATAAAAGGGAGGTATTATAATGCTTATGAAAATTTTATTGCTTGTATAATGCAAGTAGTGAATAACTATACTGTATATTACTTTTAAGGAAATGCTAAATTTCTGAGGCTTGCAACTACTTAATCCTAGGAAGCAAAGACCACTAATCCACATATAAGAGTCTGAAAATAATCCAAGGGTTGGGAGAAGACTTGTCCTTGTCTGTCTTTCTTCTGAATATTGTTCATTAGTGGATAGCAAAGCAAAGTTTATTGAGGGAAAGTACATAGCCCCCAAAGAGGGAGGAGGACACAAGAGGGCTGCCCCTGGAGTTTCAAAGTCTAGGAGTTTTGATGAGAATGTTGTTGGACTGTTTTACTCTGATTAAGCCTCCATGCTCCTATCACCTAATCAAGTTTTCATCAATAGGCTCATCTACCTATCTGGTGGTGGTTCAGTGGGAAAGGGTAGAGGGCTCCTTCCAGGGTGGTGTGAAATCCTTTTGGCGGTAGTTTCCACTTAAGGCAAGGCCCCTTGTCCCTGCAAGCCTTTTTTCTGACTATCCTTCATTACCATGAGTCCTGAGTCAGAAAATGAGATATTTTAAGCAACTCTTTCATTTTGTTCTCGTCATTTTATTGTCTATTGGCAAGCAGATAATTAAATATTCATTTAAAAAATAAATATTCATAAAAATATTTATAAATATATATATACATGGAGGTACCTGGGTGGCTCAGTGGTTGAGCTTCTGCCTTTGGCTCCAGGCATGATCCCGGGGTCCCAGGATTGAGTCTTGCTTCAGCCTCCCCTCAGGAAGCCTGCTTCTCGCTTCTCCCTCTGCCTATGTCTCTGCCTCTCTTTGTGTCTCTCATAAATATATATATATATAAAGATTTATATATATAAAGGTTTTATTTCTATATGTTTCTATATATTTCTATATTTTATATATTATATATATTCATATATATAGAGAGAGAGAACATGTGTTTTGTATCAAAAGATGATCATGGTTCCTATCGTCATTTAGTTAACTTCTTAATCTAAGAAACAGATATTAGACAGAAAATCTAATTATTAGCATACTTGTGTGTATAATTAGATAGGATGTATGTGCCTTATTCATAGTACACTAATAAAATTATAATTTATATCTTGTTTATACAAAATTCAACAACCTTCACATGCTTTTCCTTCCAATTTTACCTCCAGCCAGTCCCTCATTTAAATGATGGTGCTTTCAAACTCAATTACAGTCCTGACTTTCAAATATAAGTTTTATTCTCATAAGAATATGAGTATCATCTCTAGTTCTATTCTGATGACATTTTGAAATTTACATATTATTAATTCACCTATCTTTAAATAGGTGTAAGATAGATACTCATCTGAATTACTTATTGGTTAAATAAGAAAATGTTCATGAGCACCAAATATATTATTGGCTTTGATAAACATCTTTCTCTATATTTCTTCACCCAACAATCCTTTTCCTCACAACTGAATACGGATGTCTTATTTTGGCTTTGTATATTTATTTGTTTTGGCTTTTTATTTATTCATTTCTCATACATTATAGAAGGACTTAAAGGATTTCTATGTTTTTGTTTCTGTTTTTATCTAAGGAAAAAAAGTTAAGTGGCTTAAGCTATTTACTTGGTGTTTGTTTTCAAGGATAACAATTCTCTAAGACAGCCATGACACAAAATACTTGATCTTTTTGAAAAAAATTCTGCTAAGGCACCTGAAATTCTCATTTATTTTTTTCTCTTTCAGATTACTGCATACCAATTTCTTGTTAAAATGCCTGACAAATGGGTGTGGGAACAAACTGAGAAGCAGCTAGTTTAAACTTACTCCAAATTATTTGATCCACTTTGTAAGCACATTAGTATCAGCAAATTCATAAGGAATTAAACTACACAATTCTCAAAGTATTTGATTTACTTTCTTTCTTGAAGGGGAAGAAAGATGAAATTTTGGAGCGAGGTTTATTGCTATCCTCAATGGAAAATTATATGATTACTAGCATTACATGTGACCTTCGAAGATTTGTGATGAGTGGAGAAAAAAGAATAAAAAGATGCTGAAAAACTTTCCAGTTAAATATGATATCTTTGAAGAGACATGTTGAATATAATGTTATTTTGTACTAGAAAAAAAGTCCATCTCTCAAAAAATGAAGCAGTAATTATAGTCAATCATGACACATTTTTAAAGATATGCCAGTAGAGTAAAAAGTAGTTTTGCTTACCTAAAATGAAATAAAAGCAAAAAACTATATTACTATGACAATGTCTAGCAAATAGTAAATACTATTTCAGTTCCCATAATTTTTATTACTATTTTTTAATATGCTAATCTTACCAATTGTTTCATTTTTATAAAATATAGAAGATACTAAGGGGGATGGTGGCTCACCCAGTTAAGCACCTGACTCTTGATTTGGGCTCACATGTTGATCTCGGGGTGTCCTTGAGATTCTCTCCCTCTCCTTCTGCCTCTCCCTCCACTTGTGCTTGCGTGTGTACTCTCTCCATAAAAATTAAATCTTAAAAAAAAAAAATAAGTAACAGACTTTTTCAAAAGTAGAGAGAAAAATAATTACTGAAGCAGAAACTGTTTTATAAAGATTATAATCATTATTTAAAGAATTTCTAATTATTATTTTTACTTCTAGAATATAAGAAACTTAAAAGGGAATTTTTTTCCCCATTCAATAATCCTTTATCTTGTGTAAAAGCCCCTCTGTGATTTATATTTTAATGAAGTCAGTAACAAAACACCTGTGGCTATTCTAAGTGATTTGTTATCATGACTTTTTTCTAGAAATAAAAAGACAGTGAATTTGAACACAATTATACAAGCATAGAAAGATGTGTGACCTATAGTTTCAATACTCCACCCAATCTTCCTCTATACAGGTATTTGAATTTGTGAAAAGTATGGTTTATTCCAATACATAACAAAGCCCTGACTGTCTCTGAGTTAATAGTCACACATATGAGGTTAACTGCCAAAGACAAAAAATACTCAGGCTATCGTATCATATGACTGCCTAATAATTTTGATTTTAAAAAATGTGAATGGAGATAAGAAATTGCCTAAGTCTATATCAGTCACTGATTATTTGCAAAATATACTTTTCATAAAATACAAGGCAGATGTGTCTCCAAAAGTTAATTTCTAGGTGGAGAAGGAACACTGTATCTTTTGACTGTAGTTTCTTGCATACCCAGTTCATTACTAGGTGTTTTAGCATATGAAATTGTATCCTGCTTCTGCTCAAATTGATTTTCTACTGAGTCTGAGTGATGGTGCTCTGGGAGGGCAGACTTTACAGTTTCATCATTGTTCTGTTTTGTGGTATCCCAAATCATAGCCCCATCTGTGTTAGATTCAGTACGCATTAGAGCAGGTGACCACCTTTGCTATATAAATGTGAAAAACTTCTATTTCCCACCAAAAGTGTTAAATTCTTTTTTTTAATATTATTAATATCTTCATGATGGATTGCTTCTTGTTATTTGAACTTTGTTCCTTTATAAAGGAAATGTTTTTATACATTTTGAGCTCAAAACAGACGTTCAAATTTTAAGAAGTCATATTTGAAAGGACTAAAATAATAAGCCCAAAACTAGTCATCAATATTTTTGACGTATTCACTAGTATGACAAAATCATATTTTACGATGTCTATGAGAGATCTCTAATTACATTTAATTGTATTCGCCATAAAATTAAATAAACTACATTTACCCAGTTTTACTTTGTTACTGTCTTGTTAATTTAGTAAGACTGTGTAGTATTATAATGATACTCTTTTGTGAACAGGAGTAATATTTTTCTATATATCCATAAAAAGACTTTCTTTCATTGGATTTGCTTAATATTGAGTGTAGCTTCTTGCTTGGTATAAATTATCACATCTACATAACACAGCTCAAGACCAACTCAACTCTATGTTTCACCATGTATCCATCATTGTAAGAATATGAATAATCTGCTGTAATCAAAATAAAAACAGTTTGACCACATAATCTGTTTAAGGTTATACTTAGGATCTCCCACTGGTACATTTTTTTAAATTAATTCATAAGGAAAACAGTTTGAAATCCAGATAGAGAGATAGTGAAAAAGTCTGCAATGAGCACACTAATAAAAAAAATAGGATCCTTTTTTGCAAAGTATATATTTGGAGTAAAAATTTCAAGTCACTGAAAATTTTATAACATGCTTTGCTTTTATATAAACTATGTGCCAAAGTATTATCTCAAGGCATTGAAATTGACCATTTTCATATCCTCAAAAATTCTATTTTTATTCTTCATGGTCTTGAGGAAAAAATTTGACAGAATTAGGTCATTTTCCATTATCCTTTTGGCCTCTACATTTATCTAGACTAATAAACTTCAAGGCTCTTCAGAAAGTAAATACAACTACAATACTGTACTTGATTCCTGGAGTATCCATGGTATGAGGACAATCCTCCTGATTTTAGAATAGTAAAACAGAAATCTGCAATCTATTTTCTACAAGCAACAGCATGACATTCTGAACAACCTTGACGTGGGGAAAAAAAAGAGACAAAATAAAACTGTTTGAATTCCATTTGATAGTATTTTATCTTTAGTATAGAATAGAACACCATGCACTATCTGTTGATTTATTTTTCCAAAGGAGGAAAGCAAATTTATTGTGACATAAATTACTCTGCTAAACATATTTAAAAGTCTAACCCTGCAAGATCTGCTTCACCAAAGTGGCTGCCGTTCAATTTTCTATATCTTTTCTCAGGTCAAATATTCCAGGAAAGAAAACTAGAACAGGATCCACAGAGTACAGTATGTTATATGGAGAAGCAAACTAACTACATCAGTTTCCTGCCCATAAACGTGGTAAAGTGAAACTATCTGCACAGTATTATTGGCTATATAATGAGATAGAAAGAAAAAATGATGATCTTTAAAAATATAGTTTAATATCCTTGGATATGATCAAGCATCACCTCATATTTGAGTTGATTGCCCAGCAATACATATGAGAATGTGTGTGTAACTACAAAATGTTTAATGCTTTTGAAATAATAGTTCAGCTAACATCTCCTACAGTGCTTTTCATTTGTATAGCAGTTCTACATATGCAATACCACTTAGATCACTGTGAAAATAGACCCAGAAAGATTCAGTAGTTGCCCCAAAACTCACAGTCAGTGAAATATCTACAATTTGAAACCATCTTCTGATTTATATCCCCACATTTTTCCTAAATAAGTAAAAAGATTATATCAAAAGTATAATACTGTGTGTTACATGAAATACTACCCGGTTCATAGTGAATTATAGTAAATATTTATTGAAAGAAATAAATGGGGTTATCCCGGGTGGCTCAGTGGTTTAGCACTGCCTTCAGCCCAGGGCCTGATCCTGGAGGCCCTGGATCGAGTCCCATGTCAGGCTCCCTGCATGGAGCCTGCTTCTCCTTCTGCCCGAGTCTCTGTCTCCCTCTCTTGTCTCTCCCTCCCTCTCTCTCTGTGACTCTCATAAATAAGTAAATAAATAAATAAATAAATAAATAAATAAATAAATAAATAAATAATGTATTTTACAACCGTTAAAATCATAGAAGTTAAAACGAGAATAATTCTCAATAAGGTTGTCTGGGAGACTGAGGAGACCTCTTCCCCCAGGCCCTCAGCCCTTCACTCAGCACCCCCAGGCTGCCTTTGGCAGCTCTCTGTCTCATCCCAAGAAGGAATTCAAGGAGAGACCAGACACAAGGGTTGAGTGGTGCCAGTGGGAGAGTTTATTAAAGTGAGAGTACACTCAGGGCACCTGGGTGGCTCAGGGTCTTGGGATAAAGCTCCCATCAGGCACCCTGCTCAACAAGGAGCCTGCTTCTCCCTTTCTCCTCTCCCCGCCTCCCCGCTCATGTTGTCTCTTACTATCTCTCTTAAATTAATTAATTAATTAATTAATCTTTAAATAAATAAATAGAGAGTACACTCTTGACCGGTGAGAGTGGGCCAGCTCAGGGAGGCTTGCACACCCTGGGGGTTGGGTTTCTATCTTTTATTGATGGCTGTCAACTACAGGGTGGAATATTTCCTACTTAAGGGAGACATTTTTGGGGAGCAGTGTTTCACCTTTTCCTCCTTACGTGGTCAGTCTCTGGCCTTTTTTGTCTTGTACTTGCCCGGTTTCACCAGGCATCTCATCGCTTTGTTTTGAGTTCCACTAGAGCAGGTTTCTCATCTGTCCTGTTGGGGGTCATGACTCCCTCTTTGCTGGTCTCCATGCTCCTATTTAAACCTAACTAACTGCCTACTCTAACAATAAAGGTAACAGAGTATATTGATTTGAGGTAATTTTCTTTTTTTCTGGTTAAATGCCAACATAGCCTATTGATTTGTGTCTAGATCTATGGAGGCTGCGTTGAATGTCAAATTGAGATACACATGGTCCATAACACTTGATGCACTTTTGTATGCCACTGCCCAAAGAGTCCAGTAAGGTGTTAGGCCTCATTTTTGGTTTTGGAGGAAAAAGAACAGCTTTTCCTTCATTGACATTCAGAGGGATTATTTGTTATGAAATCACTCATGTAGTTCAAAACAATTTTGCTTGGTGAGCAGTCTTGGCATTTTGTGGGGGCTTTTTAGCCATTTCTGCCAGAGGAAGTGTAATAATATCACAGTCAGGGCCATTGAGATGGAGGTTTTGAACTGCCAATAAATAGAACATTATATAATGAAAGCTTTGGACATCAGAGGGTAAAAGCATTCTTACTAAATCTAAAAAAAAAAAAAAAAAAAAAACCCTCTGGTGACAAATGGGAGGGAAGTTTGTCTCACTAACATGCTCTGCATTTGACTCTTCCATCTGGAATATATCTTCTTAAAATAATAACACAGGGTAGTACAAATAGAAAATTTAATTTTTTACTTTACTTTTACTTAAACCTAGGAAATCACAAAAACGGAACATTAATTTGGCCCCCTGGATACCACCAACAGTCACATTAGCTTCTCTTTTCCACTGAAAACACCACCCAAACTGCATTAGTTAAATTTAGTATGATGTCATTACACCATAGAACCAGGTTAGATTGTGACTTGGACTTCTGTGTCCAGCAAAATCATGCATATTTGAATCTCTCTCTTACGCAAATTTCCCCAATTTAGTCAAATGTGCATCACTTTAAACCCCCATGGGGAGATTTCCATTTTTAATCCTCTTTCTCCATAGAGCACTAAGGTTATGGTAGAAGGAGAGGAAAGAACTTGGGGACATTGAGAGAGAATGGCTCTGTCTCATTTTCTGTCTTTTTTGAGGAAATTAGTGGCTTCTTGTGATTCACCTGAACAAATTTGTGGAGCTTTCTATCCAGATCTCTATATATCATTATCACTGACACTTAATTTTAGCTTTGGGAACTCATGACTCAGCTACAGCCACATTGTTTTTTGGCTGGAGTAATAAGATTTTCTGCCCTGTTGTCATGATGACATTTTTTCCTCTGTCTTCTCAGAGAAGACAGAGGAAAAACCAAAGCATCATTGCATCATGTAAGCAGTCTATTCCAATCCTATTTCCACCAAGGAGTCTCTAAATAGTCATTACTTTCTCCTCTCCCTCACCCACAGCTTGGCTGAGACATTTACTAGGAGATGCCAGGACATCTTCCCATATCTCCTTAAAGGGCAAGAAAAACCTCATCCGTTTTCTTTAAAAAATGCATGTCTTTGTTAACAACCCATTCTCTTTGTCAAAACTTCCATAACTATGAAGGCCTCAGTGATTTTATCCTACATTTATGTTAGCATGCTAGTCTGCTCTCTGTGATATTGTGATTTGTAATAAGAAATACATAGCTGGTCATCCCCATTTCAGACACAGAGCTCCTAAAACCCTGGGAATTTTGGAAATGCTGAGAATGATTAAGGTGTATCTTGTTATGTTAAAGAGGTAACTTTTGGAAAACCCCTAAGCCTGAGAGCTATTTGTTAAGAGAACCAAAGATATAATTGAGGGTTAGAGGTTTCATTTAAACCTCCATCCCCAGACCTCCAAGGAGAGGCTAGAGATGGAACCCAAAGGCCAATGATATCATCAATCACATCTGTGTAATGAATCTTGCATAAAAATTCAAAAAGATCTTATTGTTTGGTGAACAAATGCAGGTGTTGGGAGAATGGTGCCCTCAGTGAGGGCATGGAAGCTATTTTATCCATACCTTGCTCTGTGTATCTCTTCCATCTAGTTGTTCCTAAATTATATCATTTTATAATAAACCAGTGGTATAGCAAGCAAAATGTTCTTCTGAGTTGTGTGAGGCACTCTAGCAAATTAATTGAGTGAAAAAATCATCTGGGGAAACTGATTTTTGCCAGTTGGTCAGAAGCCTAAGCTTATGACTAGCATGTGAGGTAATGTTAGTTCTGTAGGACTAAACCTTTAACCTGTGGGATCTAATACTATTTCTCAGTAGATAGTGTCATAAATGAATTAAATCACACCCAGTTAGTGTCCAGAGAATTGCTTGTTGGTGTGAGAAACACCCCACCAATTGGTAGAATTGGTCCAGGACCTAAAAGATCCCCATTTTATGGATGCTAACAGAAGGTACAAGACTCCTGGTTCAGATACAAAGGATTATTTCTTACTCATAGCAACAGCAGTAAGTGTGGAGGCCGAGAAAATTAAGGCCATTCCACTTTAAGTTCAGGGTTAGCACAAGTGCAGCCATCCCAGGCCCCTGTGAATAAGAGCTGAACTTTACCTTACTTCAGTTACAGGAAGAAAACAGCTTACAGCTTAAGGTCCTAGAAAGCCCCATCTTAGAATAACAGAGCTCAATGCCCTAGAAAGCCCCATATCAGAATGTAAACAGAACTTGAGAAATTCCTCCACCCCTTCTGAGGGTCCCCTAGACCAGCCCTTAAAAGCCAGCTGTAACCCACTTCGGGGTCCAAGTCCCTGCTCCGCTGTGTCGGGTGTACTTGGACCTAAGCTCGAGCTTGTAAATAAACCCTCGTGTGTTTGCATCAGTGTCGGCTCCTTGGTGGTTTCTCGGATTCGCAATCTTGGGCACAACATTTGGGGGCTCTTCCAGGATCCAAGAAACCCCCAGGACCCCATCCGGAGGGTTTCACACGTGGTGAGTGCACTCACCTTTTCCACCTTTTGCGTGCATATTTTCTGAGAGCTCTACACTGTACTTTACCTGTAGGAATTCCAATCTGTATCCAGTTGGCATTGGCTTAGGTGGACGCACTGGCGGCCTTCGACTGGGGGTCTTGAGGAGACGTCCCTTGCCCCCGCCTGGAGGACGAGGTCCTCATCTGTAAGGGGGACAGAGTCCTCATCTATAAGGGGGACGGAGGTCCTCATCTGTAAAGAGGACGGAGGTCCTCATCTGTGAGGGGGACGGAGGTCCTCATCTGTGAGGGGGACGGAGGTCCTCATCTGTAAGGGGGACGGAGGTCCTCATCGGTGAGGGGGACAGGGTCCTCGTCTGTAAGGAGGGCCGGCTGCCAGCCCTTTGGGTTACTTTCTGTTTTGTCTCTGCAGCAGCATTGAAACGTTGATCTGTGTTACTACGTCCTTGTTCACTGTTCATTCGTCTGTGTTGTTGGGTCCTTGTTAATCGTCTTTACGGTCTGTGTCTTGGTGTGGATTGGGGACATAATGGGGGAGACAGAAACCACTCCCCTGTCTCTTATGCTCTCCCACTTCTCGGATGTTAGG
This sequence comes from Vulpes vulpes, assembly GCF_048418805.1. Classification (NCBI taxonomy): domain Eukaryota; kingdom Metazoa; phylum Chordata; class Mammalia; order Carnivora; family Canidae; genus Vulpes; species Vulpes vulpes. The sequence continues at coordinate 100,342,419 of NC_132784.1, read as the reverse complement.
GAAAGAGCTCGTATTCTGAGCACAGACATACGGAGAGAGAGAGATTCCAAATTTATTGCATATCAGAATGGCCAACCTTTGACATGGGATGGCCCCAAGAAGGAACTTGTCACCTACCTATTATCTTACAGGTTAAGGCTGTGGTCTTCAGGGACAAACTGGACGGCCACTCTGACCAGGTTCCCTACATCCTGGTCTGGCAGGAAATGATCAAGAATCCCTCTCCTTGGCTAAAACCATTTTTACCCCCCAAAAGCAGGACCCACTGAAATTCTAGCCCTACGGAAAGCCGAGAAGGAGACCGACTCTACACCCCAAGCGCCCCTTTATCCAGTCTTCCAGGATTCCTCCCCGGACGACCTGATTCTCCTGCCGCCCTACCAGGCACCCCCTCCCCCTTCCCTGAGATGCTTGCTGAGTTTGATGATCACCAACTTCTTTTCTCCTTCCAAATGTCACAACGAACCCATGAGCAGGTGTTTCCTAAGCTGAGGGCCCTCTACAAGGCTGGGCCACCCCCAGGGTCCCATCGATATTGGCCAGGTGACTGGGTGTACATGCGGAGATACCAATACCAGACACTTCAGCCTCACTGGAAGGGATCCTACATCGTGATCCTGACCACTCCCACCACTCTCAAAGTCAACGGGATTACTCCCTGGGTCCACTACACCCACGTCCAGCCAGCTGACCCACTCGCCGTTCTCAAGCACTTTGTTCCAGAATGGAAAAGCCAACTGGACAAGGACAATCCCCTAATGCTAAGACTGTGCCGTTCTTACTTATTTCCCACCTCCAAGACTCCCTAGTCTGAGGTTGTCCTTCAAAATAGAAGGAGATTAGAGTTAGTCTTCTTACAACAAAGGGGGGGGGTATGTGCTGCCTTAAACGTGGGATGTTGCTTCTTCGCAGAAATGTAAATGGAAACGAGAACAGCAACAAGGTTGGTTCGAATCCTGGTTTAATCATTCCCCCTGGCTCACTCTGAGAGCAACCTGGACCCATGACTGGGTCCTTCCTTAGGTTCGTCTGAGAGGGGGAAATGTGGAGTCTGAGAAAATTAAGGCCATTCCACTTTAAGTTCAGGATTAGCACAAGTACAGTCATCCCAGGCCCCTGTGAATAAGAGCTGAACTTTACCTTACTTCAGTTACAGGAAGAAAACAGCTTACAGCCTAATGTCCTAGAAAGCCCCATATTAGAATGAGAACAGAACTTGAGAAATTCCTCCACCCCTTCTGGAAGATCCCTAGACCAGCCCTTAAAACTCAGCTGAAACCCCCCTCGGGGTCCAAGTCCCTGCTCCGCTGTGTCGGGTGTACTTGGACCCAAGCTCGAGCTTGTAAATAAACCCTCGTGTGTGTTTGCATCGGTGTCGGCTCCTTGGTGGTTTCTCGGATTCGCAATCTTGGGCACAACAGTAAGCAGAACATCATATATTCTTGCCTTAGTTTTCCAAAACTCAATTCCCACCAAACAGTGCCTTAAGGGCCAGTAGATGCTTTCATGTGCATAGGGTTGTGTTACAGGAAAGGAATTCTGAACTAAAGAATTTTGAATCTTTCGGACTGGATTGCAAGCAAACCTGTCCAATCTTTTCTCATACAGAGATACTATCTTTATTACACTGGGTGGTAAACAGACCTGCTCTTTACTCTAGCAAAGGAACGATCTCTGTCTTCCAAGGCTGTTTGCTATGCACATATCCTTGAAAATGCAGTTTGAAATGAAAGGGAATTATTCCATCTGTTTTCAAGACAGGCAGAAATGTGAGAGATACATGGAGAACAGCTTACAATATAGTGATCCTGTGGTTTCCTGAGAGGTATTATGTTAGCAACCATAGGGAACAATTATTCCTAATACCTAGCTTAGATGTTACACTAGTAGCCACATGAGTCCAAACGCACATACGTGTAGGTGAGCATATGCCCATACACACACACAAAAGTGTTTTTTCTTTTTCTTTTTTTACTGTTCCTAAATAAGTAATTCAATTTCGTGGTACATAGAGAATAAATACTCATTCTAAATATATATTATATGATGGTCTTAAATAACCTAGAAAATACCCACAGACACCAAAACTGATATAATACTCTATATTAATTATACTTGAATAAACAGAAGAAAATATTCACTAGAAATATCTTCCAGAATTAACAAAAGTAAATTTCCTGAAAATTACAGTTCTGGTTGTTATAGGCAAATTATTACACTTCTAGAGAGTACTGCGAATTTAGCACAATGCTAAAATTTTAATTTAAAAATTATGTCAATTATGTACTGTGGAAAATGATTTATCCTTTACCATCTGTATCTAGACTAACAGTATTTTATATATTATGCATTATATAATAAAGAATACAGGTTTAATATATATGTGTATGTATTTTTAAAAAATATTTATTCATGAGAAACACAGAGAGAGTGGCAAAAGCATAGGCCGAGGGAGAAGCAGGCTCCCTACAGGGAGCCAGATGTGGGACAAAGAACCCTGGACCCTGGGATCACACCCTGAGCTGAAGGCAGATGCTCAACCACTGAGCCACCCAGGTGCCCCTACATGTGTATGTATTTTATATATGGTTATATTGTCTCTTCCAGAAGCTTGAATTTTTTTTCATAAACTTGAATCTTACTCAGGATCATTTTCTTTCCTTCTTTCTTTTTTTTTTTTAAGATTTATTTATGTATTTTTTTTTAATTTTTTTTTTCATGATAGACGCAGAGAGAGAGAGAGAGGCAGACAAAGGAGGAGGGAGAAGCAGGCTCCATGCAGGGAGCCCGATGCGGGACTCGATCCCGGGACTCCAGTATCGTGCCCTGGGCCAAAGGCAGGTGCTAAACTGCTGAGCCACCCAGGGATCCCCAGAGGATCATTTTCTTAAAAATACATGAGTTATATAGAAATCACAGTTTTGGACAACCATTTGGTTTTAATATTAGAAATTTGTGCAAATTTTACTACATGATATTATGTATAAATTAATCTCTTTAATACTTGATGTTCACACTAAAACCACAACAAATTTAAAAGTTATTACATGCATGTCAATTTTTTGCGATTATTAAACTTATGTCTATATGCATATTTTTTGGATAATTTAATTTAGATGAGTGTTTCACTTTTACTCAGCATTATACTTTTTAAAAAGATTTTATTTATTAATTTAAGAAAAAGAGTGAGAGAACGGGCAGAGAGGTGCAGAAGGAGAGGCAGACTCCCCACCAAGCAGGGAGCTCAATGTGGGGTTTGTTCTCAGGGCCCTGGGATCACCACCTGAGCCAAAGGTAGATGCTAACTGGTTGAGCCACTCAGAGACCCCAGTATTATATTTTCTTAAGACATATTTTGTGGTTATAAAGATATTATAGACTAAATTTTTGAAGTGAAGGATGATGAAAATTTGTATAATTTGTTGAACAACAGTTACTCAGAATAAATTCTCCTTCTTTTGAAACATCTCTCTTGCAGTTTTACTTGAACAACTGTTTCCTGGATTATCAAAGCCTCTCTATTTTGATAGATTTTACTGTACAAACACATGTAATTGGTATTTCTTCTTTGTGTTCATTTCTGATCGATGCATGATAATATCATTTTTAAAGCTATAATAAGTTGTATTTATCATTTAGGAAGACTATTGTGATTTTTTGACTTTGTATTCCTGCTAGAGAATAATATAATTTTAATATTTGAATGTTAACTTGGTGATCATCTTTTCAATTCTTACAAGAAAATTTTCTTGAATTACTTGTTTTCTTTCCTTAGAAAGTTCCTTGTAGCTTTTGCCTATTTATATTGCTTATTGTACCATGTATAAATTGTCATGTAATATTAAAGCTCAGAAAAACTTTTCTTGCTCATTCTCTGAGGATGAAAAATGATAAATAAATGTGTTTTTCTGTTTGGCAGGAAAATCTGGAAGCTCCAAACAATTTCCTAGTTTACTAGGAAATGACCATTTTATTTTAGGGGAAAAATGATTTAATTTATCAGATATTAATATTGAATTATATCAGCAAACATTACCTTATTTTTTTAGAAGAAAACGACTTCCATATTTTCAAAAATATAGTTTCTTGGTACTGATAAACAAATTATCACAAACTTAGCTACTTAACCACTAAAACTGATTATCTGACAGTTTGAGTGTCAGAAGTTCAACATGGTATGGCTGGGTTATCTGCTTAGAACATCACAAGGCTGAAACCAAGATGTTTGTAGGGCTGAGTTTTTATCTGAAGAGCCTGGGGGGCATGAGATGGGGGGACCTATTCCAAGCCCTATCTTTTTTAGAGATTTCTCTTTCATGTGTTTGTATGAATGGAGTCCTCATTTCTTTGCTGGCTAAAAGCATTGGATTGCTCTAGACTCCTAAATGTCATCTGCATACTTCGCCACATGGTCCTTTCATCTTCAAGTAGACCATGGTGTGTCAAAGCCTTTAGTGCTTAAAATCTATAACCAACAGAAATAAAAAAATCCCTTTAAAGAACACATGCACATATATCAAACCACAGGAGTAATCTTCTCTTAAGGTCAATTATGCCATGTAACATAATCAAATCATAAGAGTAATATTCATCAAATTCAGAATCCTAAGGTTTATGCAGGGAGTATAAATAGAAGGCAGACTATGCTAGGGACCATCTTAGAATTCTATTTAGTGTAATAATACATAGAAATATGTGGGAACATTTATTCATATTCTCCTCATCCAAAGATAAACACCTCTTGGCAATTGTGGGACATTTTAATCAAGTCTAACTTTTAACTTTTTTATATAACTATCATTTTGCAGTTAAAATATATCCTATTTTAAACTTATACACCAATTTTCAATATTATAAAATATTTTTAATATTCTTTTAAATTGAAGCACTGATTTTGACCATAGGGTTATTATATCTTCATTATTATTTTCTTATAAAAATGAATTCTCTCTTCCATTGGCTCTCTAATGGTTCTCTAATACATTAAAACACATAGATATAAATATATACAGATAAAGATATAGATAGATATTTGGAAAATTATTTGGTAATAAAGATTTATTCACTATTTTATTTGATCTTTATTACTATATAAACACATCAATGTGTTTCATAACTCTAGATGTAAAGACCCATTGTTTGATCAAATTTTTGCGTGAAGTTATTTGAGATCAATTGGTGCTAAATACAAAGAATGCATATTTTTAAGAATATTTTAACAAAGTTCTAATTAAATAATGTCACTTTAATATTTTGTTTTCTGTAACATATAATTTAGAAAATGCCAAAATATCTTTGACTAATTAATACATAACAAATACCACAAGCCTATCTAATCTGCATAAATAATTTCAAATGTATAGATACTTATGTTTCAGCATAGTTTACAAAAGCTATAGTCATGTGAAAGAAAAAAAGAATATAATGCAATTTTAATTCAAATTTAAGAGTGTAGTGTCTATGATACTGAATCATTGGTCAAAAAAATCTCAGTATCAAACCAAATCAAATAACATTTACGAAAGTATTTTGATTAAATCAAATCAGAATATTTTGATTATTTAACACCTTCTACAAATGAAATATTGTGTCTATCATTGAAATTTTTAGATCTAATTTATAAACTTTAGTAAGCTTTATCCTATGCAACACACAGATATATTGTCATGTGGAAGATTACTTATCCCAAAATTTAAAGACCTACATTTTTCACCCTATGGGAAGAATGTGAATTGTTTGAACTAAAGCAAAAAGAAAAGAAAAAAAAAAAAGGGAAGATCTATCAGATATATAATTTTGAATCAGAAGAATCTGGTGCCATTCTCTGAGAGGGCGTTTATTATAATGCGTTATTATACTTAAGTGTATCTAATGTGCCATGGCATTTGTGAAACACAGAATTTAAGTACTTGCTGAACAGTTTCTCTGATCATTATTGTCTTTTTTAAGTCCTATTTATGAAATTGTAAATTTCTTTCCTGATATTAGCTATTAACCTATTGATTTTTTCTGCCAAATCTGAACTTATAATTTATTTAAATGAAAATCAATGTTTAGTGTAATTCTTTTGTTGCCTTTCAGAAATCAGTAATTATATATGAGACTATCCTTTTTAGTTTAGGAATTATATGACATGTAGGGAATCATAACCTTTAAATATAGAAGTTTGTGTAGTCTCAATTTAATATTTTTTGTTGCATTTTTAAAAGATATTGGGCATTATTCAATATAGCTACTTTAAGAGAATGTCATAGATGTTATCTTTGGAATATAATAAGCAGAAGTACCCACAATAAAAAGTGATTCAGGAAAGCATTTATAAAAACTAGTTTGATCTCCCACTAAAAGGAAAGTATTAGGGACACCTGGGTGGCTCGGCAGTTGGGCGTCTGCATTCGGCTCAGGGCATGATCCTGGAGTTCCAGGATGGAGTCCTGCATTGGGCTCCCAGCATGGAGCCTGCTTCTCCCTCTGCCTGTATCTCTGCCTCTGTGTGTGTGTGTGTCTCATGAATAAATAAATAAAATCATTTAAAAAAGAAAGAAAAAAAAGGAAAGTATTACAGGGTATATGGAAACCATGCTTTCTCACTAGGTCCTGGGAAGACTTTCTAATTATATAAATGGTTTACATTATAAAATCAGGTAACTAAATTAAGATGAGAATAACTGTAAAAAAAGAATCATATTCTATAATGATATGCATATAAAGTTGAAAAGGTTGAAAAATCTATCCAAAATTTAAGAAAGCCTTCTTTTTTTATTTTTATTTTTATTTTTTTTAATTCATGAGAGACAGAGAGAGAGAGAGAGGCAGAGACACGGGCAGAGGGAGAAATAGGCTTCATACAGGGAGCCTGACGTGGAACTGGATCCGGGGACCCTAGATGGGACATCTCCCATCTAGGATCATGACCTGAACCGAAGGCAGGCACCCAACCACTGAGCCACCCAGGGATCCCAGGAAAGCTTTCTTATATTAATCCAAATTTTAGGCATTTCTGTAACCTCTTTAACTTCCTTGTCCATGACATAGCAACTGGGAGAAATCTTGCAGGACAAGGGCTGAGAGAGGGTTAGCTGCTGTATTTAGGTATATAGAAGAGCAGGAAGATGGTAGCAGAGTAGAAGGATCCTAGGCTCACCTCGTCCCATCAACACAAGTAGGTAACTACCAAATCATTCTAAATAATACTCCAGAAATAAATCTGATGACAGAACAAACTCAACAAGTAAAGAGAGAAAAGAGGTCACATTGAGGAAGAAGCAGGAGACATAGTGGCTTTTCTAACACAGAGAAAAAGACAGAGACTTAGATAAAATGTGAAGACAGAGGAATGTATCCCAAATGAAAAAACAAGATAAGGCCATGGGCCAGAGACCTAAGTAAAACAGATATAAGCAATATGCTTTTGGAGAATTTAAAGCAATGATCAGAAGGATACTCACTGGGCTTGAGAAAAGAATAGAAGACATCAGTGAAACTCTTACCACAGATATGAGTTAAAAAAAAGAATCAGTCAGAGATGAAAAGTGTAATTGAGATTGGAAACACAGCTGATACAATGAAAAGTAGTCTGGAAGAGGCAGAGGAACTAATTAATGATCTAGAAGACAAAGTAATGGGAGGCAATAAAGCTGAACAAAAGAGAGAAGGAATAGACTTAGGGAACTCAGAGACTCAATCAAATGTAATAACATTTGTGTTATAGGACCCAGGAGCCCCTGGGTGGCTCATTTGGTTAAGCATCTGCCTTTGGCTCAGGTCATGATCCCAGGGGTCTTGAGATGGAGCCCGCATTAGACTCCCTGCTGAGAGTCTGCTTCTCCCTCTGCCCTTCCCCTGCTTGTTCTCTCTCTCTCTCTCTATCTCTCTCTCTCTCTCTGAAATAAATAAATAAAATAAAATAAATCTTAAAAAAAAAGGAGTCCCAGAGGAAGAAGATAGAGAAAAGGGGGCAGAAAATTTATTCAAAGAAATAATACCTGGAAACTTCCCTAATCTGGGGAATATCCAGATCCAGGAGGCAAAGAGAACTCCCATCAAAATCAACAAAAGCAGGCCAACATCAAGACATATTGCAATTAAATTTGCAAGATATAATGATAAAAAATCTTAAAAGCAGCAAGACAAAAGAAGTCATTAACTTACAAGAGAAAAGTCATAAGACTATTTGGAGATATTTCAACAGAAACTTGGCAAATACAGAAGAAAATGGCATGCATTTTAGACATAAAGACACATGCATATTGAAAGTGAGGGGATGGGAAAACTTTATAATGCAAGTGGCCATCAAAAGAAAGCTGGAGCAACAGTACTTATATTGGACAAACTAGACTTCAAAACAAAGACTGTTACAAGAGACAAAGAAGGGCACTATATCATAATAAAGGGAACAATCCACAAGAAGACATAACAATTGTAAATACTTATTCAACAACATGAGAACACACAGATGTATAAAACAATTAATAACAAACATAAAGGAACTAATTGATAATAGCACAATAATAGTAGGGGACTTTAATATCCCATTTATATCAATGGGCAGATCATCTAAACAAAAAATCAGCAAGGAAACCATGGCTCTGAATGAAGCACTGGACCAGATGGACTTAAAAGATATATTCAGAACATTCCATTCTAAACCAGCAGAATATATATTCTTTTCAAGTGCACATGGAACATTCTCCAAAATAGCTTACAAAAAGATTGAGGTCATACCGTGCACCTTTTCTGACCACGGTGCTATTTAAAAAGAAGTCAATCAAAAAAAAAAAAAAAGAAAAAAAAAGAGAAAAAAGAAAGAAAAATCAGGAAAGTCCACAAATACCTGGAGATTAAATGATGGACTGCTAAACAATGAAGAGACTAACCAGAAAATCAAAGAAGAAATTTTAAAAAATACATGGAAATAAAGGAAAATGAAAACACAATGGTCCAAAAGTTTTGGGATGCAGCAAAAGCAATCTTAACACAGAAATATATAGCAATACAGGCCTATCTCAAGAAGTAAGAAAAATCTCAAATACTTCAAGTATTAGCAGCATTTGGTATACTGTCTTTCCTCTATTATTTTCTTGAGATTTGTCTAAAATTCTTTTTGATATAAGCTATGACTTGTCTAGCATACAAATACTATATAGTTCTGCCTCTTTGAATAACAATTGTTTATATCAACCTTGAGGGTGTTACATTAAGTGAAATAAATCAAGGAGAGAAAGACAACTGGCATATGATTTCACTTATATGTAGAATTTAAAGCAAAACAGAACAGCACAAAACAAAACTCATACATACAGAGAGCATATTGATGGTTACCAGAGAGGAAGGGGGTTGGGGATGGGCAAAATGGGTGAAGGGAATCTATTGTATGGTAACGAATGGTAATTATACTTAATAGTGGTGATCAGTTTATAGTTTATACAAATATTGAATTATAACATACATTTGAAACTTACATAAGGTTGTATATTAATTTTACCTCAATATAGAAAACCTATTTTTATATAATTTTAAATATGTTTTAAATTATAATCAAGAATCGCTAAATTGTACGTATCTGTTGAACACTGACAGAAACAATCCTAAAACAAATGACATTCTTAGATTTTTTAAACTCAAGGAATTATATTATAGTACTTTTCTTATAATAATATCTGTGAAACTTGAACAAGTACAGATACCATTTACTATAAATTAGGAAATCTTGTTGTTTTGCAAAATATTCATATACCTATAAAAATGATAGGAATTAATTATTTTTTGTTCTAATATCCTTCTATTTTAGTATAAGGTAGTCCACATACTGTGCTCAGTTAATTACTGAAACTTTGAGTCATTGGATGAAACTTGTAAATTCTAATTCTGTTTAATTTTTGGAAAATAAAGAAATGTTTCTCAATAACTGGGATTAGTTATGTAAGCTTTGCTTTTTTAAAAAACAAGTATTTGACAGAACTGATGCATAATATAATACATTATTAATATTTTACTAGAGTCTAAGTAAAAATCAATATATTGTTACATGTTGGTAACTGACAATTTGCCATAATAGCAATTATATTAGTTACAACAAAATTCTTGCAGAATATTCCATTTTAGACTTTCAACTATAATTATTTCTGTACTTAAATAGGTTCTTCTACCTCCCTTGAACTGAAATAAGAACTCATTAATGAGAAGTTTGCAGTGATTAATTAGAAACCTGTTGAAAAATACCTTTTGAAGATAGCTAAATTAGGCATTTCATTTTTTCCCCCCAGATAGAGCTCTATACTAATTGGAGCTTTCTCTCCCATTCAATGGAAATTTGTGATTTGGGAAGTTACTGTTCTTGCTTTAATATCTTTTAAGCTAACAGATGAAAGGAGAAAGTAGTTTTATTTCACACATTTTTATCTTTTATATAGAACAGACCCAATCGGGGATCCCTGGGTAGTGCAGTGGTTTAGCACCTGCTTTTGGCCCAGGGTGCGATACTGGAGACCTGGGATCGAGTCCCACGTCGGGCTCCCGGTGCATGGGGCCTGTTTGTGTCTCTGCCTCTCTCTCTCTCTCTCTCTCTGTGCGTGTGTGTGACTATCATAATTAAAAAAAAAAAAAAAGAACAGACCCAATCAATCTAATATTGTATGAACTTGGCAGAACATTGGAGAGCACAGATGGCCAGCCCTCTATAGGAATGCCCAGGGGTCATTTATTGGAACAGAGTCATTAGAAAGGTAAGTAACAATGCTAAATAAATAATATGACCAGCCAATCAATCGATCAATCTCCTCCAACTCTGTCTATATTTGTACCCATATAATTACTAATGGAAAGAATTCAGTTGTGTTATTTCTCATCACTCGTCTTAAATATATATACATCTAGAGCCCTCTCAAAATGTTTTAAAATGGCTTCAATATTTTTTAAGTGAGAAAAAGAGATTTATAAATACCAAGTAGCCCCCAAATCTTCAAAGTGTGTTGAGTTTCCTTTTAGAGACAACATTATGCAACTTAAAAGCAAACTCACCTGATTTGGACCTATTGAAGAAATAAATCAAAAGGACAAAAATTAAAGACAGTTCAAACGTTTTGGGAAAGAAGAAAGTATGTTAACTAAGTGGACCACATATTATATTTCAAGTGAGTTTGTCTTAATGTCTAAAATAAAATGTCTTTTCTTATCTTTTATCTTTATTATTATTTTATATTTATTATTACTACCTTTTCACTTTGATGTTTATAGAGTCTTGACAAAATGTCAAGATAAAACATGCATTTTGATACACTGGAAACACAGATTCAAATTGTGTATACTCATTTAATCATCCCTCTCAACTCATCAACCCCCTCAGTTGTCTTTAAACATAACTAAGGGAGAAAAAATAAAATTTGAAGCAAACTTTTGGACAGATTTGTATTATGTGAATCTAAACTAGTTCTTTTCCAAAATAAACTAATAATGAGAATTCCCATCCAACATTTCCATTGAAAAACTGGCTTTATAAAGAAAAGTTTCAGAGATTAAGTGTGGTCAGGAAGCAACCTGAATAAGTCACTAAGCATTCTGTTTCTCAGTCTTTTTCTCTGTAAATTCAGGACTTTAAATAAAATTATCTTACATTCTTGCTAGTATTAAGTTTTATACTTCCTTCATTTATGGAGAATACCAATTGAGTGACTCTGGGAAATCTAAATTGTTTCTTAGTTTTCTCATTTGTAAGTCTATGCTCCATCAACCTTAAAAACCTTTGTTTGAATATAATTATTGTTAGATAAATGTTCAAAAACTATTTTAATCTCATGTAAATATAAGTGATAGGGTCTGGTTATTAAATCATTTTCTCCAAATTTAGGCGTAATTACTTATAACTTAATTATGTCTTTTTAATTTTTAGTAATATGACAACTACAAATATATATATTTTACAATTGTATTAAGTAAATGTATTACACTTTGATAATAATAATGTTCAATTTGTTATGTTCATATTTCCATTTGTCTCCAAACTAACGTATCTAGAAAAATGGGACCATTTTTCTATTTTTAAAGGATTTGCCATGTTTTTATTTTATAAAATGTATATTATATAAATATTTTTATTTTAAATATTTGATATTAATGCCTACATAAGTATGCAATATAATTTAAAATTTTATGTTTACATATTTTAAAAATAAACAAGAATTATAAGAGATACTCAGTTTGGCCTCTTTCCAATCACAATTTCTTATAACCCTCTTCCCATTTACCACTTTTTGTATTTCCCATCACCTCCTTAGATCCAACAAACTTACCTCGAACATGAACAATGAGCTACTTTTTCTATCAACTTATTATTGTCAGAATCCATCAACTCTCCTCTCTATATTTCTTCACACAAATTATAGTTAATGGTCAACCACTGAAATTACTAGATTCTATGCATCTTCAACTTATTTATTTTTCCCTTGCATTATGGAGCTCCATTGTCAGAACTACAATATTAGTGAAATCTAACTCTTAGTTTAATTCTTGCCTGCAACCAAGCAGATAACATGTCTGGAAAAAAATATGTCCAATTAGACACTTAATGGCTATCTCAAATATAATATATCCTCAACTGAAGAAATCTTCACTCAAAGCATTCCCTGTTTTAATAAAGTTAACTCTGTTTTTCCAGCTGTTCCTTCTAAAAACCTCAGTCATCATGATCCTTCTTCTTGAGTATAAAACAATCTTTTGAGGAATCCCATTAATTCAAAATTACCCAGTCTAATTTTTTTTTCTCTCTACTTCTATATTTACCCCCATGTCCCAAACCACCATCATCTCTACCTTGGATTATCTCATATCTCTCACTAATTTCACGTTGGCTCATCTCAATCAGTTGTCAAAAAATAAATGAAAGTGACTGGGATATTCCTTTGCTCAGTACCCTCCATTTGCTTTTCACCTCTCTCAAAGTAAAATCCAAGACCCATCCAAAGACCCATAAAACCCTTTACAATCTGGGATGCCTGAGTGGCTTAGTGGTTGAGCATCTTCCTTCAGCTCAGGTCATGATCCCTGGATTGAGTCCTGTATCACATTCCCCGTAGGGATCCTGCTTCTCCTTCAGCCTATGTCTCTGTCTCTCTGTGTGTGTGTGTGTGTGTGTGTGTGTGTGTCTCATGAATCAACAAATAAAATCTTTAAAAAAAAGTCCTTTTATAATCTAATGTAGTCCATATTCCATTACCTAATTGCCCTGACTCAATTTTTTTTTTCTCTTTTGCTCCATTCCAAGCTTTCTTTTGGTTTTGTTTGTTTGTTTACTTGTTGTTGTTCTTGTTTGGGGATTTTTTTCAGACTGAGCAGACTTCCTGCCTTGTATTTTTTCTATAAATGGAATATTCTTCCTACAAATAACCAAATTGGTCACCAATTTACCTTTTCATCATTTTGCTCAGATATCTTTAAACTGTTGCCTTGCCTTACCTAACTATATTTGTAAAGGTTTCCACTCACCTCTCTAGTGCTCCCAATTTCTTTTCTCTGCTGATTTTTTTTTCCTATGAATGCTCTGGCATACTATATATTTTACATGTAGTTTGGGTATTGCCTCTTAATCCTCTATAATATAAATCCCATGAAACTAGAGATTTTTGATTGTTGTATTTACTCTCCAATGCCAGAAATAAAATCAGTTATCAGTCATTACTACAGAGATAGATTATTCTGAAATATCCTTTAGATGAGTGGAACTGCAAGATTCATCTCAATGAAATGGTCTATAGTGACTTAAAAAATGCACTCATTATATTATATCCTCTTGGGCATTTACAATGATTTTTAATATAGCAAAAGTATTTGATATCCTGTTGGAATAGAACCTTGATATTCTTTCCTAACAAGAGAACATTCTCTGTTGGCAATTGATTAGCTTTATTGTTTATTTTTTGTTCCTTAAAGACCTTACAACGTTAAAAAGACCCCATAAACTTTGCTTACAAAATCTCTACTTAAATGTCTAAAAAAAAAAGTCAGGAAATATTTTGATCTAAAGCTTGGAGACATTTTAAGAAATATTTAAATTTTGATTTATGTTTATTTGCACTTTTTTAGGACAGTCAAAATATTTTGCAGAATATTATGCACAAATTTGTAGAATAAATGTTAAAAATAAACCTGAAGCATCTAGAGATCCTGCATGACTCTACACATGGAAAGCCGTTTGTCATAACCACATCTACTAATAATTGAGCTTGGATATAAATAGTCCCTGAAATCTGCTGGTTAATGTACTGACCAAAAGCACCTTGACAGATAAATCAAGTTAAAACATAATCAAGAGGCTAGTGTATTCTCTGGAATGCTAGTGAAAAAGAAATATGAGAACAACCTCAGGAGAAAGATGACCCAGAAGAAAAGAGACTTGAGCCAGGATTTTGAGTCTTTTTTTATAAAGCTGTCTGTACCAGCAACAGCAGCAGAATTTAGGAATTGGCAAATTGATTGGAAGGTAAGCCTGAGAACCTTGTATCAATCCCATTTCTAATTACATTGTATATTACATTCTATCTATTATAAGAATAATATGGATTATTGAAAAGAGTTCCTCTCTTTCTCAAACCATCTTTGTCACCACTGTTATAATCTATACAGTGAGCTAGATGTTGTGCCAAACACATTGCAAGCATTTTATTTAATCTTCATTGTAACCTTGTGGGGTAGGTTTTATTATCAAAGTTAATGGAGGTTAAACAACTTCCTCAGAGTAAATGACAGTTCCAAGATTCCAACACTAGTTTATTGCATTCCTAAATTCCCTTAACCAGTATTACATATTCTTCACATGGGAGGCCAGGAAAAGCATGGAGAAAGGGAGCAAGGAAGAAGACATTTGGGGGAAGAAGTAGTAAAATAGTACTTGGGTATAAATTGCTACATAATTATATGCTATGAAATCTCCCCACAGGGTAAAACCATTCAGCAAAACCTTGCATCTCAGTTTTTCTTTGAAGTATTTTCTTTTTTTTTTTTGTACTGAAGAGAAGTGTTTAGATTTCCTCCAGGGTTAATTGCAGAAATGACCAGAGATGGCCCAGGAAATACAATTATTCCTAAGAAAGACAATTATTCTCTTTTAATATGAGTAGTTTTTGAAATGCATAAACATTTTGTCTGATAAAGGGCTTTTATTTTTCCATATGTTTAAGCATTTCAATTGTAGAACCTACCACCTAGCATTACATCATGCTTTATGTTTTGTAATAGTTGGATAATTATTATTCCTTATGTAAAAATAAAATCTGTCCTGTTGCCATTTATGTTAACTTCCAAATGTGTGTTCTTTATTAGATAATGGATAAACTACTTTTGAGGAGGAAGAATTCCTGTTGCCCCAAAGGTCCTTCTAGCTGGACTAAGAATCAAATTGAAATGAGTGAGTTTAACAGAAGAAAATCAAATTTAATGGGCATACATACAAGGAATCCTCATTGACATGAAAATTCCAAAGACAGGAAAAATGAGCCAAATATATCATTTTGAACTAGAAGAAGAAGATAGAGGCTTGGGACATCAGATAAAAGAAATGTACTTCATAGAGCAATAAGAAGGGACCATGTTTGGTAATTAGATGTTTGCTCTACCATACAGATGGGTCACTTAGATAAAATTTACTTCTGTTAATAATCCGGATTCAGTGAAAGAAATCAATTTAGGTTCTTCTATGTGGTTACAGGAGGAAAAAATTTTTCTCTTGAGCCCATGGAGCCTCAGTTGTCTTCAGCTCAAAATAATCCAAATACCAAAGTGGCCAATTCTGAGAGACCCATGAAGCTGAGAAAATTTGGTCCACAAGTAATATCTTGACCACAGCCAGCCAGATAGCAATCATTTGAAAGATGCTTCCTACAACAGAGAAAAAAACAAATTTTAGTTTTGTACCAACTTACTTTTGATATTCAAGCTCTTTCACTTACTTAAATTCATTCCAATCTTAGCCAGTCCTGACTACCTGCCCCCAACACAGACAAATCTGTTCCAATGATTCCTATTCCATAAACCTCTGACAACTTTTTTTCCTTAACAAAACACATTTTAAATACTTTGAATATAGAAATACTTCCCTTATTATTTCTAATAGCTTTAGTTACATAATTAATTAGGATTCATAACATTTAGAAACTGTAATTTTTAATGAAAACTAAGCAATTGTGAACTGTTATACTAGCATTCTTTAGATTGACAAATTTATGGGTACATTTCATAAATTCTAGAAGCATATGTCTTTTTCAATTTTTCAATGCAGTACTAGTCAAATATCTTTTAGTTTCTCTGTCATAAGAAACTGAAAGTGGATAAACCTATGTTTGGTAATAAATATTTCAGCATTTTATCTTATTTGGAAATGATCTAGATATTTAATGACTATCAATCATCTAGTGTAATTTAGGTAAACTCTCATGTTCTAAGTTATCAAAAAGACTTGGAACTATTTCAGCAGACATAAATATTGCTGAAAAGTTTCTTTATAAACTTTTATCTTACATTCACCTATTTAATTCAGTTCTTAATAACTACTAAATTGGTCATTAAAATTTCATGTGACATTAAATAGCTACCATCTTATCTTTTTTGCTGACAAATTCTGTAAGAGATAACATGACCTCATTTGACCTTTAGTAAGCCTAGGTAGAATGAAAGTATTAATGCTGATGACTCTAAAGACATGCCTGTTTTAATTAAACCAACAAGCTTAAACTAGTTTTAATACTGAGTATTTTCCCAGATCCTATGAATCTGAAATTCATTTGGATTAAGTTCCTATTACATTTCTGAGAATTTAATTTATATAAGTAGAAAATTTTTTATATAAGTACTTAATTTTCTTTACAATTAAATATAACTCTTTTGCAGATTAATTTTGGCAATAACACCTGTACAGGGGAACTACCACACATCAACTGTACACATAATCAGTACACATAATCACTGACACACTTGAAAGTAGAGACAGACACAAACAGAAACTTTGGAATTTCCATCTTTTAAATATCTACCATGGGGTGACCTGGGTGGCTCAGCAGTTTAGCTCCACCTTTGGCCCAAGGTGTGATCCTGGAGACCTGGGATCGAATCCCATATCAGGCTCCCTGCATGGAGCCTGCTTCTCCCTCTGCCTGTATCTGTGACTCTGTGTGTGTGTGTGTCTTTCATGAATAAATAAATAAAATCTAAATAAATAAATAAATAAATAAATAAATAAATAAATAAATATCATGAGACAGGTACAAGACTCATTATTTTATAAAAGGAGTTGAGTTTTTCAAATAACTTTTCTTTTCCTTTTATCCTACTCCTAATAACAACTATCCCCTAACTCAAAGTTTGCATTTCAAAGAGATGGACTAGATAACAGTTCTGGAGAAAACCCTGTGGAATATCTACATCTTGAGGTAGCAGAAAAAGAAAAAAAGTGCAAGTTTCTCCAAGATGAATTTTGGTCTTATGAGGCCAATATTTAAAGCCTTTTGAGATAAATAGAGGAGTTTTGGGGATTGGTAAAAAGAATTGGTGGACTTTGATTTGTTTCTCTTTTATTAAGATTTATTGATTATTTATTTATTTATTTATTTATTTATTTATTTATTTATTTATTTATTCATGAGAGACACAGAAAGAGAGACAGAGGAAGAAGCAGGCTCCCTGTGGGGAGCCTGATGCGGGACTCTATCCTAGGACCCTGGGATCATGACCTGAGCCAAAGGCAGAGGCTCAACCCCTGAGCCATCCAGGTATCCCTAATTTGTTTCTGAAGCTACGCTTCTAATTATGTAAAGACTAGATTTGTAAAATAAGAATGGCTATCTTTAATTCCTGAAAGCATTGTCACCTAATTTATACCAAAGAATTGATACACGCTTTCACTTATGTTAGAATATTTTTCTTTCCCTCTGGGTACATTTAGCTTAGGGCAGAAAACCTGAAAACATTCCTATCAGGCTCTGAATATTACCTTCTAATCTGGCCATGTTTTTGATCATAAGTTATTACATTTTTTCAAATGTCTTGTCAGGTTTTACGTGGAACAAACAGTAAATACTTCTGGCAGTTTTAAACAACCCCATGGACCCAAGAGACATCCTCGAGAAAAGTACAAAAGATAATACCTTATCTTTCCCAAGATCTAGACTCACTCTCAAAGAGACCCCAAAGAAAGAATTGACAACCTTCATGTCCCAGGCAGGCAAAAAAAAAAAAAAAAGAAAAAAAAAGAAAAAGCTAAATTCTTAGGATGGAAGAATGAGACAAGCAAGAAGGCAGTAGCTATTCCTGGATAAGAGAGGATGGGTAACTAATTGGTCTGGATTTGGAAAGAAAAGGACAATGTGAATTTTTATTTCCCTCTGTTTAGTAGGTTCAGGAAGTAATCTATTTACAATAACTTTTGAGCATCCTTCCTGGGTTTAAAACATTTTTAAACTGTGGCCCTTAGTTTGGTCTTTGACCAATGAGTGAAAGGAAACGGTAGAGAATTGGCTCTAGCCTCCAGTGGTTTTATTTTAAAAAGGACAATAGTTAATAGTCTTTTCAGAATGGAAAGGCAATTCAAGGTAATGAAGGATAGCTGGAAGCAAGGTAGTCAGGGACAGGGCTTCCCCTCTATACCACCTCCCCCCAAGAGGAAAATCACCCTTAAGAATTTTACAC
Source organism: Vulpes vulpes (assembly GCF_048418805.1). Lineage (NCBI taxonomy): Eukaryota > Metazoa > Chordata > Mammalia > Carnivora > Canidae > Vulpes > Vulpes vulpes. Next base: position 100,323,750 of record NC_132784.1, on the reverse strand, counting down.
CACTCTGGAAGGAACCCTCCACTCTTTACAATGTGATAGGTAGATGACAAAATCCTGATTGGGTGACAGGCTCATGGAAGGTTACTCAGATTAAAACCGCCTGCCAATAAACCCACAGAAACCCCTAGATTTAGCAACTCCAGTGGTAACCTTCTTGGGCCCTCCCTCCTCAGGAGCTTTCTACTGTCACTTTACTATCACTCGATAAACTTTGCTTTGCTGCCCACCACTCTTCATCTGATCTACCTCTTCATTCTTCAAAGTAGTGAAGCAGGAAAGCTTGGTTCTTGCCTCACGGAGTCAAAGAATGAAGCTCACAGACCAAGGAGAGTGAGTAAAGTGATAGAAGTAGAAGTTTATTAAGCAAAGATACAGAGAAAGCTCTCAGAAGTTAGAGAGATTCTGACAAGGTTGCCACTGAGGGCTTTTTTTTGGTTGGTCTTTTATAGAAAACCTGACTAGGGAGTTGATGGCCTTGAGATTTCTTGAGTGAATGACATGATAGTTTTGAGCCATCAAAGGAAGATACCCCTTGTATTTTGGAGCCAGGGGGCCAGATTTACTACTCTGTTTTTGTTGTTTTCTCTCTGTTAAATCTCAGTGTCCTTGGGATATATGGGAGCCCAGAGATTTGTGGGATCCTGACTCTAGGTCTTTCTCTTATCTTTCCCTGCCTAGTCGCATTTGTCCCTAACTCAGTAGCATGACCAAGAACTGCAGGCACTGAAGGAAAAGAAATTCTGCAACCAAAGGATGACCAGAATGAGTAACCCCAAAAACGATAGAGAGGAACAGTAGGAATTACATCCATCTTATATTTCAGCTTTATAATCACTTATTTTAGGTAACTTTTTTATCTCGTTTTATTAACTTTTGGCAATAAATCTTTCAATGAAACTATTTTGAAGTTTTGAGATCTTTGGAGGCTTTTGCATGCCAATTAAAAAAGGTATCCCATTCTGTTCCTTTAATTGGGAATCCTTGCATTCAAATGCATTTTTAAAATAATCTTTAAATGGAACATTCTCCATAATGGATATTGGAACTCTAGATTGTCTTTAGTAAGATTATGCCATTTTTATAGATATCTATAGCTTTCAGGGCCATAGTTCTTAGACATAAAATAAAGACATCTTATGGCACACTCAGCTCTTTGGATTAAAAAAAAATCTCATTTCTTTAGCTTAGGTCCTTAGGTTTCTCAGAATCAAGCTAATACCTATGAGGGATGTGCTGTGGGGTTGGAGATTGTGGGATATTTTACAGTATCTTGCTGCACTGAAATATTTTTGAGGTTAGCAGGTGACCTAGTGTCAATCTGATGCCAACAGGCTGGGCCTAAGAACCCAGAGAATGGTCCCAAAAGACCAGCTAAAGGGTCCTTGACTTCATGCAGAATAGTGAAAGCAGGAAGTGAAAGTAGAGTTTATTGAAGAGTAGAGGGATCAGATACAGACAGACCATTCAGGAGACTTGGAAAGGAAGGAAGCATGAATCTCATCTTTGTTTGAGGTCTGAATGTTTTTACTGAGGATATAGTCTGGTATATGTGTCTTCTTAGACATCCAGGTAATAGAAGAAGGACAAAGTCCAAATGTTCATTATAATTCCCTTATTCCTTGAACCAGGGGTCTTGGCATTGATGTCTGGTGCCAGTGGTTTAGATATTAGTTATGGTGCTAGACGATTCCAAAGATCATTAACTCTTTATCCTCCTCAAAGAAGATATACATTAAGGCCTATGTAGGGAGGGATACAGGTCTTAGCAAGAATAGAAGAATAAAAGAAGCAAATTTTTTTCTTCTGTGGGGCTCTTTTGATTTCCCTGTCTTGTGTCTAACCCATTTTGTGACCAACTCACCCTATCACAGGAGTCTTCTTGAGGCGGCAAGTGCTCTAACAGACTTTAAACCCTCAACTCATGCCCGCCAAATTTTGCAGCTTTTTGGCTTACAAGATACCCATTAGCAGGATTTTATGGGACACAGTCCCGCTCAAGTCAGACCAGGTCCAACTCTAAGACTAGTTTAGTTTTTCAGTCAAGACCCCGTCTGATCTGGGCCAGTAACCACCACCAATTTCCACCACCAATTTCCTTTGGACTGAGGAGAAGTAATGAAGCAGCAGATTTCAACAAATGGGGACTGTGGACTGATTCCCAACGGATGAGGAATTTCAGCTGCCACCAGCAGTTCCTAATGTGGAATCTGGGGATCTGAGGACAAAACCAGAGGTGGGGTTTCTAATCAAATGGGGGTACTGACTGGAAAGCCGATTAGATTGGAAACTCAATGCAAAGAGAGCAGAGCTAAGAACCAAGAAATGGTGGAAAGAGTGAATGCCAAGTGTTTTTGAGTACCACACCTGTGTTTCTCCTTGCCCTTGTATGCCATAGGAAATTTGTTTTGATTCCCCTCACTATAACTAAATCTGTTCAAAAAAAATTCAACTCAGTAAATTTAAAGATCTAATTGGTTTTATCCAATGGTTCATAAATTGGACAACAACCCATTTAGCAAATACAAGGGAGCTCTGAGGAGTTGTACAAAATGAAGATTTTTATCTGCAAAAAGGAATTTGGTACAAGGAAGTGAAAGGGTGGATTATTTCAGGCAAGTTTACTTCACCTTCAGAGAAGACAGGAGGTCTTATCATGCAAAGTATATCACTAATGGTAATCCAAAAATTCCAGAGTGATTAGGTTAAAATTTCACTCCTGGGAGAAACTGAAACTGCCATTAGGTTAGGCTTTAAGTCTTGATGGGGCTTGACAAAAGTGACTCCATATGGGGCCTATTGTTTCTTTTAATAGGATAATGATAATTATTGGCTTTTTAATCATTTATTAAAAAATCCCATAATATATTATGCATACCAGTATTATGAGCCAGTTTACTTTTAATATTGTATTAAGTTCTATTTATGTATAGGTTTTGTGTTTTAGGCCCAAAGTGTTTTTTTTAAGATTTTATTTATTTATTTATTTATTTATTTATTTGAGAGAGAGAGAGAGCATGTGAGTGGGGAGAGATAGAGGGAGAAGGAGAGAATCTCTAGCAGACTCTGTGCTGACAGCGTAGCCCAACACAGGGCTCAACTGCAGAACCCTGAAATCATGACCTGATCCAAAGCTGAGAATCCGAAGCCCAACTGACTAAGTCACCCAGGTGTCCCTAGTCCTAATGTTTTATTGCTATTTTGTTAGTTCCAAGCTTAAACATTTTGACAGTAAGGTCAACACTTTATACAATTTTTGGCCAAAGTCCAATTAAAAAATCAGGCTATTTGGAAAAGAGCTCAATTTTTTATCTGTTTATAGGATCACATTTTATTAGGAATGGTTAGCAAGTGCCTAAAGAAAGGAGCTATCCAAGAATAAGCTCTGAAATTTTGGAAAATGAGCTATTATTTTGATTGAGGCTTATTGGCAGTATTGTGGTAGAGACTGTATTAACCAAGGACTGTATAAGAGTACAGATTTAGGGTTTTAATGCTGACATAATTTTTAAACAGTACTTTCAACCAAAAAATGTTCTGTTTGGACAATATATTATGTAGTCTTGCAAAAGAAGCAGAATTTGCCACCACAAGAGATGCCACTTTGGCATTAGAATTATCTGCAGTTGATTATTTTTAAGAAACTATGGACACAAGAGAAGCTCTGAAAACTGGCAGAAGTTATATTTTTGTAAGCGATCTTTACATTCATAAGAAAAATCTCCATTTATAAGGCTGACTTCCTCTCTATACCAGGAATAAGAAGATGATAAAATCTGTAGAAACTCTTATCAATGGAAAAGGCATAGACTTAAATCTGCTTAACAACCTTACTTTTATTTAAGGAGCCTTGCCTGAAAACCTGGCTTTCCCAGCCCAGTCTTTTGTCTTCATCAGGAGATGATATTTAAGGTGATGGCTTGGGCCATTATGTGGAGTAACTCCAATTTTCTGGGTACTCCCTACATATACAGGAGATAAATAGGTAGTTGAGTCTAAATCTGTCTGCCTGATGTGCAGCAAAGCCACTCACCAAGACATCAAGTATGCAGCAAGGAAAGGGTTTATTTGAGAGGTAGCCAAATAAGAAGATGAAAGGCTAAGCTTCAAATCTGCTTCCCCAAAAGGGGAGAGAACAACTTTTTTATAATCATAGGGGTTGATTGAGATTACATATCTCTTGATGAAACGGGTAGGGAAACTTATGACTGTGCATGAGGAAAGATGGAGCACATGCATTGAGCAAACGTATATAACATGCATCCCATGTTCACTTTGGGGTGGAAACAATACCAGAAGGAGGCAAAATTTAAGCCCTGACCTCAGGATCATTCTAGGACAAGAAGGAGAGGTAATGGACATAATCTGAGAGCTGGTATAAACTGAATGGGGTCTTGGGCTCATTATCTTAGATAAGCAATGCAAGATCTTACTAGTTTCTAAGCTGCAACCATATCAATTAACTTTGAGTCCAGGCTTCTGCAGAGAAAGCTAGTGGATTTGTTAGTGGGGTCTGAAAAGATACAAGAGCTGATTAGGGAGAAACAGTTCTCTGAAACACAAGTTTTAAAGTTTCTGCTCATTTTAAACTCATTAACTCGGGGTGGGGGGGGTTAATCCCCTCTGAGTTATGATCATTCCTCAATCTTGGAGGAATTGGGATAATGACTTCTCTGGCCACTTCCCTGTTTCCTCTGATGAGGTAGGTTTTGGGTAAAGAGTCTTTTTTTTTGCAAATCTTAGTTGTATACAGAATATCTTTGATGATTAACATGCCTACAGGGAGGACTAAGCAGAAGTTTCTAACCTATAGGTTGTAGCAACAAGGGAAATAGAAGCAGCATGTAGTCCAATATATCAATTTCTTTTTCCTGTTATAAATATGTCATTGAACATGTTTGTTTTTCTCTGCTACTTTGTTTTCTCTTACAAGGGGAGTCTCAGCCAAAAACTTATAAAGATAGAGGGGAAATTATTTTTCTTCCCTACACTGCCCATCATCTAAAGGCAGATAGAGTAGGATAGAAAAGATTCAGTTCTTGATCACCTCCAGTTTCTGATGAGAAATTCATAATACGCAACCCAAACCAACTTTCATTCCCATACTCTGAAGTCTCTCTTTTCTTCATGCTGAGAATTTTTCCCTGGTGATGGTTTAGCATTATCATGCCACCTGTGTTCATTACATTTTTGCCTCATGTACTGGGGGACATATGCAGCTACTTATCACAGGAACTCTCCTGCCCTTTAATGTGACAGGTATAGTGGAAGAAAAATAGTTTATAAGTGGTCAGGAAAGAAAATCTAAGAGAACTAATATTTCCTGTTATGTATTTAAAGACTGCAAGCAATGACCATACAGAACATTGAGGCTATAAACAGAGTATGGAGAATAATCACTGACTTAGATGATTAGGTCAGAGGCTTAATATCCAAAGGTAAATAAGAAGGAAAAATGTCATAGAAAAAGCAATTACATACAATATGGTATAGCTGAAGATTAGAGTGACCCATGATAAACTGTAGACTGAGTCTTAAAGAAAGATAAATATTAAAAAATAATTTCTCCTTTTAAATGGAAAAGTATATATGCAAACTACAAACTAAGAAAACTTTTACTTCAATATTGTTTTCATGACTGAAGTTGAGAGTATTGGACACTATTTAAGTAGGTGATGTATTGCACTAGGGATAGTGAAAAATGGTTGTATCATAGATATTTAATATTACTATCAGTGAAACAATTGAGATTTGCAATAATATGAACAAAGTCAAACTCTTGAAAGACATTAACTTTGCCTGATTTTAAGGAACCCGTTTAACATAGAGAAGAAAAAAAGAGGGAGCCCTGGGTGGCTCAGCGGTTTAGTGTCTGCCTTCAGCCCAGGGTGTGATCCTGGGGTCCCTGGATTGAGTCCCACATCGGGCTCCCTGCGTGGAGCCTGCTTCTCCCTCTGCCTGTGTCTCTGCCTCTCTCTCTCTCTGTGTCTCTCATGAATAAATAAATAAATAAATCCTAAAAAACAAAAAAGAGAAGAAAAAAAGACGACTAACATTTTTGTAATAAGGAAGTTATAAACTAGCTAACCAAACCTCAAACTTTTCAACTAGGAGACAGAACCTCTGTTCCATTTATTTGAAATGAAAAGCAGGTATTGGGCTGTGTTTTAAAGGAAAGTTGAATTGATCAAAATTTAGTGTTGCAAAAATGGCAGCAATGCATTTAATTTTTTCAATTACTGCAAAACACAAGAAAAAGACCAAAGAGAACTTACCTCTAATTTTCTCCTCATGAGGACTTAAGTTTATTTTCTCCAGAAATCACCTACAGTCCATATGAAACTAATTCCTTCATTTAGGAAATCCCTACCTTGTTAACAGTGTGAGAATGTAAAGTTAAAGTACTTTTGACTGGGAAAACTTTATCATAATAAAATAGTTTAATTTCCCTGAGCTTGAAATATTCCCCCCAAGGAGTATATCTATTAATGGCATGCTATGATTAATTAATTGGTTCTGGGAACTATTATCCCATATTAGTCACTTTCATATTAGTGTTCCCAAGAGTGGCAAATAAATAAGACAGTGATTGTACTTCTACGTGTCCAACTATTTCCTGCCAAGACGTTTTGCTGATGTGCAGCTTCTCTGTAATTTCCCACAGAGTACTTCTCATCTGACTTAGTTCAAGCTTTGTTAGTTTAATGCTTAGAAATGACTCATGTTCTAGCAGAAAATCTTTTCCTCTCATTACTTTTTTGTGATATTATAGGCAACAGTGTCCCTTGGGGGCATGGCAACTGATCCCAGCAGGGTTATTTACAGTGACATGGTGGCACTATTGCCAAGGGGAATTGCCAAAGGGTAAGTTTCTTCAATGTCAATTTCAACCCAGTAGTGATTTCTGCAGTTGTAAATAATCCTGTCTCTTTCATCTCTAGTCAGGTAACTGCTGTCAAATTAAAGAGGTGTTCAAAACTCACAGCACAGTTTTGCTTTTTTATTATTGTATCTGCAATTTGATTGGTGTGATATATTTTCTTGCATGAATGAGTAAATTTATAGAAAATTTATTCAACTAGAGAGGCTTGCAATTCTTTACATGTCATCCTTCTAAATTCATATTGCAATGCTATTTGGGGAATATAAGAATGTAGTTCAGGTAATAATTTTGAGTGTAATAAAATTATTTTCCTAAAATATTAAAGCTTACATTTCATTAATATTATACACCTATTAAAACATTGAATTGTGTAAATACAAGAACATGACTAAAAAATTATGTACCAGCCATTTCACTTACATTATTTAATCCTAATAACCTATGAATAAGCCATTTATTGTTATACAAGGTAACTGATCCTTACATAAATAACTTTCTCAAATCCACATTTTTTTTTTTTTATGTCTATGATCTAAATTATCTGACACAAAATTTAGCATACAGGCATACTTCATTTTGGGATTCGATCCCGGGTCTTCAGGATCGCGCCCTGGGCCAAAGGCAGGCGCCAAACAGCTGCGCCACCCAGGGATCCCAGGCATACTTCATTTTATTGTGCTTTGCTTTATTGTGTTTTGCAGATAATTGGGTTTTTACAAATTGAACATTTGTGGCAACCCTACATCCAGTAAGCCCATTGGTACCACTTTCCAACCCCATCTGGTCACCTACTGTCTCTGGTAATTTTGGTAATTCTCACAGTATTTCAAACCTTTTCATTATAATTTTATTTATTATGATGACCTGTGATTAATGATTATGACTTGATGAAAGCTGATGTAATGGTTAACACTTTTTAGTAATAAAATATTTTTTAGGACTGCTGGGTGGCTCAGTCAGTCAAGCACCCACCTTTGGCTCAGGTCATGATCCCAAGTTCTAAGATCCAGTAGATAAGTAGGTTCCAAGCTCCTTGCTCAGTGGGGAGTCTGCTTCTCCCTCAGGCACTCCCCCCATTCCTGTGTGTGCACTCTCTTTCTCTTTCATGCACTTTCACTCTCTCTCTCAAATAAATAAAATAATTTTTAAAAATTTAAGTATTTTTTACTTAGGGTATGTGCATTGTTATTTTAGATGCAATGCTATTGCACACTTAATACACAATAGCATCATGTAAACATAACTTTTATATGCAATGTGAAACCAAAAAATTTATTTGACTGGTATTATTTCACTGGTTTGGGACCAAACCTGCAATTTCTCTGAGGTGTGCCTGTACTTCTCTCTATGCCATGTTGATTTCTCACATTTCCTGTAGAACACTGAATGAAGGTCAATGGCCTTTGCTTGCATTTCAAGCACTGGAGTGACTGTCACACTTGTTCTCAGACCTACCTTGAGATCAAAATAAATGCTCTAATCAATTTTCAGCATGACAGACATTCAAATACATGAAGTTAATCATGTCACTCCACATCTTGTCTTTTCCATTTTCATCATATTGTCAGAGTCAGGGCTCAAGTCCCCAGTAGCTCACAGAATGCTTAATCCACTCTTGTTTCTCACTAGTCTTCATATATAGTTACCAAGATTTAAAAACATATTTTTTTTAATATATATATTTTTATTTATTTATGATAGTCATACAGAGAGAGAGAGAGAGAGAGAGAGGCAGAGACACAGGCAGAGGGAGAAGCAGGCTCCACGCACCGGGAGCCCGACGTGGGATTCGATCCCGGGTCTCCAGGATCGCGCCCTGGGCCAAAGGCAGGCGCCAAACCGCTGCGCCACCCAGGGATCCCTAAAAACATATTATAGGTGGAATCTGCTCATCTCTCAAAAGTTATTGATTTTTTTAAAAGAGTACTTCTATGAATGGGACATTACTTTTCTAATTATTTTTCTATGCAGTCTGCATTTTTTTGACTCATTGATTTAGCCAAACCACATAAATCTTTATTTTTTTTTGGTTCATGTTTTGTATCTCATAATGCAAAATTTTCACCTGTGGTGGTGGGGGGGAATACTAACATCAGTTCATGATTGTGGGAATACAAAATTCAGATCAGAATTTTCTATAAATAAGCTTAAAATTTAGGAGGTTTTTGCCAACATATTCTGATTTTAGTGAATAAGTACAAATAAAAAAGTATTTAAAAGTTGGTAAACTATATATAATTAATATTAATATATATTTTTTCAGTCTATTAGGCAATGTTAATTGATAAATCTTTTTTGGTTTGTTTTTTTTTTCCATTTTACCAATAAAAAATAAATGGATCTTAGATATCGGCATATCCTCTCCTTCTTGGAGAAGATTCTCACACATAGAAACACATATATCACCAAATATTTACCTAATGATTATTTTCCACCTTATATGGTTGATCTTGTTTATAAATATATTTAATATAAGGAATATTTTTTCTTTAGTGTATTTTTTAAATGCTTTATTTACCTTGTTTTGAGTTGGGAGCTAATATTTAACAAGAGATCTATTTCAAAAAATAAGATAAAAATAATTGTAAGCTGGAGGAAGATGCAAATAATGGTAATATTAGGATTGCTTTGATTCTTTGAATTTTGTATTAAACAATGGTTTGGTATTATGGGAAATTAAAGTACACTCTCAATTTAAATGAAGAATGAATATAAATTTGAATGCATTTGTTTTATTTTCAATCAACTAAACAAAGAAGGGTAAAAAAATAATAAATTATAATAAAAAAGGAATTTTAGATCAAAAGATATGGTATTTAATTATTTCAGAGATCTCATATGGGAAAATTCCAAAGACAATTGGAATATTAATTAATGTGATTAATTAACATAAAACAAACTAGCCTACGTGTAAATGTCTATTGGTGTAAATAAGATTCTTTGATTGGAAAATACTGCCCCCAGGAGAATGAGCTATTAGCAAATTAATACCTTGCCTTTATTAACCGTCAACATGTTTTAAATAAATACTGTTTATAGGCACTTTGGATCTACCATCCATAGTAAGATATTGTCCTTACACTAAAGAACATTAATAAACTTAAATCTAAGTAAAGTTAAATTGCAGTTAAATGGGCAGACATAATAAAGATTATTTTTTATACATTTTTCCTAACCATTAAAAGTTAGGGGATCACTGGGTGGCTCAGTGGTTTAGCGCTGCCTTTGGCCCAGGGTGTGATCCTAGAGACCCGGATCAAGACCCACATCGGGCTCCCTGCGTGGAGCCTACTTCTCACTCTGCCTCTCTCTCTCTCTCTCTCTCTCATGAATAAATCAAATCAAAACAAAAAAAAAAGCAAAATAAAATAAAATACAAATTAAAGTCTAGTTACTTCTGTGAAGACCTGAATCAATTGCTAGGGTGTTTGTATAAGTTCTGATTGAAATTCCAAAAAGCTAACATTTTGTCACTGATGAACTACAATGTGGCTAGCATATATAAAGCAAAAATAAAACAAAATGAACCTAATCAAAACTAAACTTTGATCAATTCACCTATTGTGGACAGCAATTGCCATTGTTTCTATAAATGAATGCATTTATTTCCTAACTCATTTCCTAGGTATGCTATCACATACCTATCTATGCATTTTTTTTCACACAATATAGTGTTATAAAATTCATGAACAGTGAAGAGTGACATTAATTTTACTACTATTGATTTTATTATTTAAGAATCTTCTTACATGGAAAAAATAAATTAGTAAGTGATGGGCTGTAACCTAGGTATAGATAATAAATAAATATATAAAAATTGTTATCAAATATATTTTTAAATCAAACTCACCCATGTGTGTATGACCACAAAGAACACAATTATAGAGGAGATTTTTTTCTTTTATAATCTTTTACAAATACCTTTGAAAGATAAAGCATACTACTTGCCAAAATTTCACATGAAAAGTAATGTGAAAAAATTTTAGGACATATTTCTAAAAATAGCAGTTTCCAGAGTACTGATTTATATCCAAAATATGAAAAAAAGTATTTTTGAAGTTCTTTAATGAAGAAATCCCCGTATTCTGCACATCATATTTGTTAGTTGTTTATTAAGTTGATAGATCACATAGTAAAAAATAATTCTTTCCCCTTCAGTTTAGAATTCAAGTCAGAATTTTCCATGGGATATAAGGAAAATGGAAAACAAGTTTAGTACTCTAAATGACTTTCTAAATGCGGAGTCCCAAATGGTGGCTAGTGAATAACTCACAAAGTTACTATGTGACTTTGGTCCAATCAAAATTTTTTGTCTCTCATTCATCTTGGATATCACAGAGGGATAATAATATCGCCCCCACTGAGTTACATACATTATAATATGAATGCCATAAGAATATGTAGCTAAGGTGCTTTTAAAAATACAAGGTGAAAGTAAAGGTGCATGGTAAAATTAATTAATTAATTCTTTTTTTGGAAAAAAAAATTTTAGAGACAGAGAAGAGGAGAGCAGAGGGGGAGAGAAAGAGAGAATATCCAGCAGACTCCACCCTGAGCAAAAAGACCAGGGCTCCCTGAGATCATGATTTGAGCCAAAACCAAGAGTCCAAGATTAACCGACTGAGCCCTTCTAGGCATCCCCACATAATTTAATTTAAAGAAATCTTTTTTTTCCCCCCACCTTCTATAAAAACTAGGGTTCTATATCAAGACTGTATTCATTTTCTGAAAGAAAAAAAAATTAATGTGAAAATGACCAAAAGCTCTTTAAGGAGGACTTTAGGTCACCCATAGCAGAGCTCTGGATGCTGCCACTGATCTTCACTCCTCCTTGTTAGCTCTCCCCAAGGTACAAGTAAAGCAGGCAGCCACCGTCGGCCATCCATGGCTTTCGTAGGCGCTGGGGAGACACCTATAGAACCAGAGGTGGTGATTCACCGAATTAGAGTTACTCTAACTGGGTGCAACCTAAAACCTTTGGAGAAAGTACTTGCCAATTTGATCAGAGGCACAAAGGAAAAGAACCTCAAAGTGGAAGGACCACCTCAGGTGCCTATGAAGCCGCTGAGAATGACTATAAGGAAAGCTCTTTGTAGTGAAGGTTCCAAGACTTGGGATGTTTTCAGATGAGGATCCACAGGACTCATTGATTTGCACAGCCCTTCTGAGATGGTTAAGCAAAGTACTTCCATTAGTATTGGGCCAGAAGTGGAGGTGGAAGTTATCATTGTAGATACTTTAATCAACCTTTTCCCTAAGCTATCCATTGTTTAAAAAATAAATAAAAATGACTCCCCTACCCCCAAAAAAATATCCAAGAAAAGTTTGAAAATAAATTACAAAATTTGATAAATATACTTAGAAAACTTGGATTCTTTTATCCCTGACCTGTAGTTATCATTTTACTGATTCATTCAAATAGAATTTTACTGCATTTAATTTGTTGTACTCTTAGGGTTCATTCAGTTTTACCTATTTTAAAAAAGCTAACACGTGTAATATAAAGCATTCTGCCTATTTCATGTTAATAACTCAATAAAAATTAGCTGAAAACAATATTTATAGTAGTCCTGGTACCATTACCAAATTTTCATGCTGAAATTTCCTCCATTGAGAGGCATGGATACAATCTTTCAAATGACTCCTTTTTAAAATAGCCACATCAAGCAGCTCTTTTGATTGTCCCATTTGTTTGTAAGAAAGTTTCTCTCTACTTATAGGTACTTAGCTCTTCACAAGTGATTGGAAGGATGAAACAATCTGATAGGAGTTCCTTTGGTTGCACGCAAAAGGTTTTCTGAGCTTGTCTGATATTCTAACTAGAATTGGATGCATATATTATTGCCTTGATGTCTGAAACAAATTGAAAATCATCTAAAGTGATGTTAATTACTTGCTGTTTGTAGGGACAAACATGCATAGGATGGAGTAGTAAAACTTATGTTTAAGCATTTGAATTAAACAGAACAAACAACTCATCAGGCTGTTTTGTTGTAAACACTGTGCTGTGCCTTCCTGCATTATCTACAGCCAATGACATCAATAGCCAGTGGTAAGCGGCACTTGCAATATTTTAATGTAGTTTTTACCCTTGTTTGAAGCTTTAACACATACGTGAATAGATTAATTAACAAGAGGTCATAGAAAAAGATATGAAAAAGTCAAGGTGATGAAATTCAGAAACTGTATGAGCAAGGATATAGGTGTTATCAAAAAACAAAAGTAAATACAAAAAACCAACCCCCCAACACAACCATTTTTAAGGTGAAACTAGACCAACAAAGCTGAAAACACTGGAATTACTGTGGCAATATAGAGGGGAATCAATAAAAACAAAGAAGTTATTGTTTTATCAAAATGAGTCTGAAAGAAGATTATGTAAAAATAGCACAGACCATATAGATTCTTCTTTGATATGCAACAGAAACTGAAACTGGATAGGACACTTCATTAACTGGAAAACCTACTAAGACCTCTGCCAGATGAAGCAATTATACACCGTAACTGAGGCAGCATTGTAAGAAATGAGGGAAGCTTTGTAACTGGGGGAAACAGAGGTCAACAGAACAAAATACTGTGAGTTAAATTGTCAAATGTTAAGAAATTAGATGCTCAGGGAAAAAAAAAGTTAGAAAGTCAAAATTTCTAACATTGAACTTTGAAGTGGCAAGTGTTGACCAAAAAGACAACGAAGCTATAAAGCAAACAAAAGTGTTTATTTGGAATCTTAGGGATTGTAATCCTGGAGACACACAGTCAACTGAAATCCTTGTGTACAGGTATATATGAATATGCAAGACTCAGGACATGGATTCTTTCCAGCACAATTACAGGACCAAATACACAGTTTTTGTGAGGTTATTGTTTCAGTTCAGGATGTGCAACTTATAAGGAACATGAGAGAAATGCGGAGATCAAAAAAGAATGGAACCCACAGGAGGGGATTAAATTTGAGTCCCTCATTGCTGCCAAGCCTCCTACTTCCAATGCAAGTATCCTCCAGCACAACACGGAGCCCTCCTCATGAAGCTGGATCAGATTCAAGAAATTGAAGCAGGGGATTCAGGAGATGGAGTTGTGTGGGCCCATCATGACTACCACATGAGCCAGTAGATAAATAATGACATCACGTGTCACCTGCAACAGCCCCTCATGCCCTGTACACACCTTCCAGTACAAATAAAAGGGGGGTGCTGTTTCTCTTTGCCCTGAAATTCTTACACAACATGTCCCTTAAAAGAGACTTTATACATAACATAAATCAAATATTGGATGTCTTAATCAACACCAGAATATAGTAATTTCTTTTTCTCAACAGCATGAACTTCATTTCTACTGTTTTAGGTTTCTACAATTACGAAATTAATTTTTGCTCATCATCATCCAAAAATGCTTCTCCTCTGAAATTACAAGCTATCCCTATTCTGTTTCTTACAACTGATAGAATATCCATATGCCCATTACAGCTATTATTTATGTTTCCTTGAATATATTTAATTTTTGTTGAGTGACTGAAATATCCTGCTTGTGTTATCCTTAACTCTTTCCAAATTCAAAATATAATAATGCAAGTCAGAGCGGGATAATAAAATATGTGTACAAATATATGCAAATATATGTTAGGGCTGATGTACTACGTGTGCCTTTGAGAATGAGTAAGGAAATGTTCATAATGACTACTGCTACTTTGTCCATGATATTATATTCTAAAGGGCATATAGGTTACTACAATAAGAACAATTTTAGGTTACTGTTTGTCATTATTAGAAAAGACAAAATTAGTAAATGTCTAATCAAAGTTTCACTAACTTTCATAACTTCTTGTTGGAGGAATAAAAATATTTTTCTTTGACCTTTATATCCAATCACACCACCTCACCTAGAAGAAAGGATAGTTCACTCAACCCACATACTGAAAAAGAACAGAAAGAAAGAATAGTAGAGGGGAGAAAATAGAAAGCAATAGTTGAGTGCACAGAATATTGAGATTAAAAAAAAAAAAAAAAGGTCTAGAGAAGATTTAATCTACTCAAGTTAATTAAGGCTAATATTCTTCGAAAAGTAATTTCCTGTTTTTTCTTACTTTAGTAAGTCCTCTTCCAAAATTAAATATTGTAACATTAAATGTCAATGAATGGTAAAGCTGCCACCACAAATATCTAGAGAACACTGGGAGTTCAGAAGGCCCATTGGAGCAGCTCCTAGTATGTAAATTCTTGGGTGGGGGTGAGGGGAAGGAAAGAAAAAAGCAAAGGAACAAGGAAGTTAATTTATGCTTGAAACTAATCATGCTCCAAAAACTTTTGTTGTTCTCTTAGATTTCTTTACAGTCTGCTGTATTTATGACTTTTATCAAAATTGTGTTTATTGTTCTGAAAATAAATGAAAGGTGTTGACATTTGGCACTACTCTATGCCTACTCTCCTATGGGAACAGCTATAATAAATGACTTGGAAGTGATTGTCAATTTCATTTTTACTAGCTAGATTCAACAACATGTCAAAATTTGAGATTGTCACTACACTTTTGCAAATTTGAAATAGAATAGTTCAAAATATTTTAAAAGTTAGACTTTTTAAAGTTATAATACAATATAAAGCTTGCTACATTTAAACAGAAACTAATGTTTCACTTACATGTGACAAATGATAAGGGAGCACTTAGAAAGGAAATTGATTCCCAGAGGTTAAGATGGCTTTGCCAAGAATAAGACATGCAATGTAAAATGTTCTTTCTTGATAAATTTACTCTCAGATTATCACTTTAGGAAAATGAGATAAGTAAACTTATCATAATATTATTTTTAACAAAGTGAAAAAGTGGACTGAAGCATTATTAAATTTGGTGTATACAGACCTACATGTATAATTGAAGCAAAGACTATTGATTATTATTTTAATGCCATCCTGGAGAAAAAGCTCTTAGTGGCATACAGTAGAACCAAATAGCTATTTAGCAAACTCAACAGAAGTTTCTTGCAATAATTTTGATAAACGTGTACAAAGAAAGAATTAAATTTTGGGATAAATACTATCAAAAGAGCTGACACACTATTTGAAATGAATAATATTTATAGTATCCCAAATAGGATGGCTTTAATAAGGTAAAATATCACAGTGGTTACTGTAAATTCTGAAGATAGCATTAAAGAGAGAGAAAGAGAGAAATTGATTTAAGTATAGGCTAGATAACAAAGTGGAAGGGAAACAAAGCAGATAGATAAAGCTAAATACTAGTCCAAAATTACAATAATGATTTAGTCTGAAAAGATATAAGAGTGAGAGTCAGAAAACACTGATATATCCTCAGAGAAAACTAATAAGTAGACCATATTGAACAGTAAGGATTAGCCATGGGTAAAATTCAGTCTAATTCACTCGATGTGTCTAATTCCCACAATGTTAGAATCCTGAATTGAAGGACAAACATATTGGGTCATTCTGCGCTCAGATACTTACTCAAAGACTATGGACATCATCAGGAATAAAAATTACTCAAATAATATGGCAAGAAGTGAGCAAAATCAAATTATATTATCTTATTCCCAAACAAAGCTACTTGAAAATAACATAAACATGACATGGATAATTTAAGAGAAAGTACATTCAATTCTAAAACAACAACAGCAGACCTCATGGTTGTGATCTCAGACTGATTATAGAAAAGGAAGACAATGTAATTATACTCCTTTCCCATTTGAGGTACTTCAGTAGAAAAAAAAATTAAAAATATTTCTTTATGACCTTACTCTCTTATAATAAAACATAAATATAATTGTTCAGGAGTATGATTTTTGAAATTACCACCAAAATAAAATTCAAAAGCCTATCTCATATAAAAATAAAATACTCTCCAGGTTTATTTGTTGAACTATTTTTCAACTTTGAATGAGTCTATTAAATGCCGGTGATGATTTTTAGAGGCAGAGCTAAAATGTGTTAACCTACCAACTTCACTGTGTCACATACATATGTGTGTACACGTACATATGTGTCATAATTACCATATTACAACCAATTGTAGTGTCTTCAGTATGTGTCTCTTTTCTGGAATCTCTTCACAAGCCATTTATTCTGGCTCAATGCCATTTATTCTGGCTCAATAGGTAATTTGGGAATGAATGAATAAAAATTCACAAGAAATGTAAAGTCAAAGCAAAGCTTTGTTTTTAAACTCCCCTAGCCATGCATATTCCCCCTTAAACCTAAACTCTTTCTTCTCTTATCATAATTTTATTTTAATTATTTCTAGGACATAAAGCCATGAAATAAAAGCCATGATGACAGTTTGAAAGTTAATTTGAATGTGTTTGATTTCTTCCAAGTGATGTAAATTTTGCAATATTGGCTTCAAGGAAAGACTTTTACCCTTACACCTTACTCAGACGGGATAAATAAATTCTATCAATAAAACATTTTATTAACTCTGTCTACAGTGTATACAGTAGTCATTTGTTGTGTCAATAAATTGCTGATTTTTATTAGTCATGCTGTTTTAAACAGAGCATAAAATACAGCTACATAATAACCTAAAACAGAAAAGAAAGGCTTTTACTGACAATACTGACAATACAAGAAATATATATATTGGAGAAGGTGAAAAAGTGACTAGTAAAATAAAAATTTGATCACCACAGCAGGAGCTCCACAATTAGTGCAAAAAAGAGAATCATACGATTTTACCAGTTAGATAAAATTCTGCTTGTACTGATGTGCAACATATATTAGTATAAAATTACTTACTTTTTAAGTAGCAGTCTGATAAATATGGAACCCATAGTTAATAAGTACCTACATGTGTTATGATTCATTTTGCAAATATTTAAGTTTGACATTCTGGAGTATAGTTTCTCTTATAATTTTCCTAATATGAGAATTTACTGTTACAAATTTCCCTTTATTTAACACAGTTACCATATCACAACTTTTTAAATATGTAGTGGTTCTTTTATCTATCAGTTCTAAGTAGGCTTTTTATTCCTATTATAGTTTCTTCTTTTACTCATTAATTATAGTATGTGTTTTTAATTACCAAATATAGGGGTTGCAATTTTTAGTATTAACTGAATTAAGTTTAGAGAATATATTGTAAAATATACATCGTTTGGATATTTTCAAGTATGTTCTATTAATAACTATAGCAAACATTTTATATAGCATATATTATATGTCTGAAACTGTTCCAAATGGCTCACATATATTATGATATTTAATCATTAGCAGAGCTATGAGAACATGGTCTCTACATTTATGTCACATTTTACAGTACAGGGCAGAGGTTGCTAAAAGGGACATGAGATTGTGGAGATGAGCTGTTTTAAAGTAACACATAACAGTTCAGAAGCTGAATGATAATAAGGTGCCTCAGCCTTTCCTCTGTTTATAAAAATTAAAACAACTCTGCAGAACTTTCTTGTATAAAAATGGAACAGAAATATGCAAAGTGGTATCTCATGCTGAGAAAATCTCCATCTTGACTATGCTAATTTTTTCCATCACTAAGAATGAGAGAGTGTACATACCATAAACCAAAATCAGCATCATCTCATGTGGAAGACAATGTGCTCCAGTGAAACTGCTGCTGAACTGAAAACTTGGTTATAACGAAAGCAGCACAGGCAATAATAAACCTTGAGAAAAAAAATACCAAACAAAATAAAACAACAGAAGAACCTAATGCCAGGAGTAACATTTACCTTAATATTGACTTACTGTGTCAAATACATTCTTCTCTCACCTCCAAATCCCGACTGCTCAGTTGGCTCAACTGTACTTGAACCAAAGGAGGGGGAGTTGTGTTTCAATCCATAAGCATCAGCTTCTCAGGGTACACAGCAGGATGAAGGATGGAGACTACAACTCCAGGTGAACATGGAAGATGCAAACACACGTATAAAGACAACACTTTTGTTACTCTGTTATCACAAAGGTCGTTTCTAGAGCATCAGTGTCTCATGCCAGTAAGCGAGCAATGTATACATACCAATTGAGGGTAAGAATAAATTATCAGGTATACTCCATAGTCTTAAAAAAAAATCATTTAAGGGACCTGGGTGGCTGAGTCAGTTGAGTGCGGGACTCTTGATTTTGTTTCCCCTCATGGTCTCAGGGGTCATAGGATGGAGCCCCTCCTAAGGCTCTAAGTTCAGCAGAAAGTCTGCTACAGACTTGCTTTCTTTCTTCCCTCTCTCTCTGCCCTGCCCCACTCATGCTGTCTCTCTCAAAATAAAGAAATAAATACATCTAAAAAAATAAAAATAAAACAATAAAAAAATTACTTGAAAGGAAGTAAAACTAAATTCTGATTCTAGTGAGGGAGTTGTAAGTAGAAATATTACGTTGAAAGTTGAATACAATTTCTTAATTTTTAAATTGAATATTACATGTTTTCTTATGTCCATTAAAAAAGAAAGGTTTATATTATATCTGATATACATGTCTCAAAGTGAATAAATGGATTAAAATAAGCCATAATACTAAGCATAATACTTTAATATGTAACTTAATATAAATATTCCATATTTAGTATATTTTCTATACTATATACATCAAAATATTTATATATAAAATAAAATTTTAATAAGATAAATTATTTAAAATCTAAATCACTCTTTTGAATCCAGTTATTAAAATAAATACATATATCTCCTAAGGGAGTATTATTACTAATTTAAGGGGTAGTCCTTGTGGATTTATTTTCTGGGAGATTTTTTGCATTTATAATTATGAAACATTCTCTTTTATTTTTAAAATGTGGTAATTTCAGAATGGAGAAAATAAGTATTTATTGAACATTTTATATGCAAAAGTACTGTCTTAATTACTACATATGGAAATTTTCTGAAATGAATCTTAACCCTATGAAAAATATTACAATTACCCTTTAAAATGTAATGAAAGAAAGCTTGGCTATTTCAGGCAGTTGTCCAAGGTCACACAGCTGGACAGCTGGAAGATGAGAAGTTAAAGGTTGATCCTACACCTCTATTACTTTTGACCATTTTTTTTTCATCCCAATATTACTGTATTGAAAAGCAACGGGGGAAAAACACATTTTCAGGTCACAAACCTCTAATGGTATTCATTTGAATCATGATCGTATTAAGAATAAATATAAAAATAAATCCAAGAGGAAGTAAAAAACGTACATGTTATTAGCTTAAATGGTAAACTCTTTGAAGGTGGAAGTATTTATATTGTATATAGTATCATTCTCTGTTTAATGTATTTGTATCATTGATGAAATTGTTTTCTTATAGTATAGAATCTACACTAGATTTCCCTTCAGAATACAGGTGTTCTAAGTAAAATTTAAAGGAAAATACTTAAGGAGAAATGGTTTCTTAGAATGTTTAATGTTTAGTAGTTGGTGACCACAGAGACCAAAAACATTGTATTGTTTTGTTCAATTTGTTCAACATTCTATTGCCTCCAGTACAATTTAATTTTAACTTAGTAGCAAAGTATTGCTGCAGGCCCTGTCTATAATATTTACATACAAATCTTCAATATTACTCAGTCCCAATTAACTGAGGAACTTCCCTTTATTTTTCTCTATGATAGTAAAAAGAGTGCTGTATTTATTCCCAGATTGTAATCATTTTTTATTGAAACCAAATGTCTTATATTACACCTATGACTTAGACCCATTCTCCTCAGAGGTTATTCATCAAAACTGATTAATTTTTTTCTGAAATGATATGATATAAATTCCTTTTTCTTAATGTTCAGAGTTGTCAGGTTATTTTTTAATATACAAAATGGCTTTTAAAAGTTTAGTGTATTCATTACCGTGCTAAAACCTGCAGAGATGATTTAGTACATTTCCACTACTGTTTCTCTGTTTTATAACTGTATGAAAATAAACCCGCCTGAATATGAAACTGATTTCCTAACTTTCAAAATCATAGATATGTGAAAGGTATTGAGAGTTCCTGACTTTTTTTCCCCTTAAACCTCGATCCAAACATTTCTTTAAAAAATCTGCCCTTTGAATAAGGTATGCAATTATTAGTCAATATTCATTTTTAAGTGGTTAAAAATGTGGAAATTGAAAAGCTAATTTGTTGAGCACTTGTGCTAAAATAATACCACCTTTTTATGAGGGTTGTCTCCATTTTCTGTCCCAACCCCCCATACACACCCTATCTAAGCAATCACCAACTGCCCAGTCCCTTCTCCTCCACATATGTTTGCTAATGTCACCACATGTGCAGTTCCTTTTAATTCTCACCGAGTCTGCAGTTTATTTTAATCCTATTCTCTCATTTCCAGACTATTAGCACAGCTGAAGTTTCATTGCATCTAACCTAACCCTTTCCCATTTATCTTGAACTGAACAACCAGTTTCATTTAATGAATATTTTTTGTTTTATTTTTTTTCTGGCATAGTTAACATACAGTACAATATTAGTTTCAGGTGTACACTGTAGTGGTTCAACACTTCCATACATCAACCTGTGCTCATCACAGGTGCCCTCCTTCATTCCCATCCCTTACTTAACTCATCCCCCCATCCACCTCCCCTTTGGTCACCAGCAGTTTGTTCTCCACAGTTAAGAGTCTGTTTCTTGGTTTGTCTCTCTCTATTTTCTTTTTCATGTTTGTTTTGTTTCTTAAGTTCTACATGTTAGTAAAATCATATGGTATTTTTCTTTCTCTGACATTTCAGTCAGCATTATGCTCTCTAGCTTTATCCATGTTATTGCAATTGGCAAGATTTCATTCTTTTGTATGGCTGAACCAATCTTATATTTTAATTTCTAAAACCATGTTTCTCTTATAGCTTTTTCCACTCAAAAATTTTAATGGATCCTTAGTGTCAAAGCAAATGTTAATGCTACAACATTGAATTCAAGGCCCTAGAAAATACCATCTTCCCAGGGTTACCTTCCATTTTTCTCCTACATAGAGAATGTACTTGAGTGAAACTATGCTACGTGATACATAAAATTTTCATTGTATTTTCCATTACTATTCTTTTCTCACACCATTACCCTTTTATGTAAAACTGCTTCTTTCCCCCATATTTCTCTCTCTCTCAATTCCACCCTACCCTTCAAGCTCTAGCTAGTTTAAATCTTGCTTGTTCCAAAAACCCATTTTTAAACACTCCAGGCAAAAGTGTTGTTTCTACCCTAAATGCCTATGTAATACAACATCTGTCTACACTTATGAATGTATTATTCACTAGTCCATAGAACTGTGAAAGGCATTTCATCTGTTTAATTTTCTAGATTGATTTTAGAGACCTATTTGTATCACCCTGCCTCTTAGAAAGGTAGCTTCCTTACACTGAATATGTATTTGATGAATGAAGATACTATTTACCCAATTAGAAAAGTGGAAAAAATAGGGATATTATTCAAAAGAAAGAGTTAATTTATAGTGTACTAATGCTTAGTTTTCTTTATAGATAGTCTTCTTCCTTATTTCATTCCCTCCTTCAGTGATATTATGGTTTAAAATCTATTGAGCATAGAAAATGTGCTTGGCACTGCACACAACTCAATAGGTAAGCATGGATTCTGTTCAATGAGTTTGAAATATTCATAGTAAAAATAGGGCCAAAAAGAATATGAATGACTTACAACAAAGTGATATCTTTATTATCAGCCCCTTCCTTTCCATTCTTTCTATTTATTCCCTTGTGTATTCAACTACAGTAGGAATCCTATCAATCTTCCACATGTTCATCCTTCATCTATTTTCTCATATTCATTTATGACAGCTGTATCTTATCCTAAGGAAACAAGCTAAACTAATTCCACACACACAAAAATGACCTTAAAATACATGCTTCCCCTCACTTCCCAAAATGGTTTCCTTCCTATCGTGGCCATATCAAAACTGAGAATCTTTGCTACAAGTAACAAAAATCCTAAACCAAAGAGCTTTAAGCAAAAACTAAAAAATCCATCTTATTCATTAATAAAAAAGATGTAATCTCCATTTTAGGCTTGACTTGATAGGAAATTTCAGTACCTATGGTACCATCTTTCCCACAAGCCAGTTTCCCACATGATGATAAATTATTTTTGGAGCTACAGATCTCCTGTCCTTAGCCACCATGAGTTGGAGAAGACCATATACATCTCTGTCTTTAACATTCCAACATAGGTCAATCACATGTATTTACTCTGATTAGGTACTTGACCATTTTTAAATCAGTGGCCTGGTTATGGGTATGGATTATACTTGGAGACAATCCCTAGAACTGGAATGAAATAAATATTGGTGAAAATGTAATGGAAGTAACTTTTGCAAAGCAAAATCACTGTGCTATTGATTAAATAATGTATTATAGATGTTGGTGGGGCAAAGAACAAATACCTACTATGCTAAACATATAGTAAGCATTTTGGCTTAGTTGGCTATACTGCTTATTTTACTTACACCTAATAAAAAATGTGCTCTAGTTTTTAACTTCATCAATTCACTAAAGTTTCTCTATCCAGATCCGTATTTAACTAACTTCTACTTTTTAAAAATCGTTTATTTATTCAACAACTATTGAGAGGTTTCTGTCCCTATCATTGTTAACATACACTCTCGCTATATATTCATGAAGACAATAGACAGAGGTTTTTGTCCTAATGAAGCAGGCAGTCGGAAAGAGGAGACAACAATGAGTAACAGCCATTCTAATTTCAGGAATGTATAGAGTATGTAGGATTGCCAGAGGAGGCCCCACTGAATAAAAGGGAGTTTACCAACTGGTGATATGGAGATACAGGATTCCAGGCAGTGAGAAGATCCAATACCAACAACTTAAGGAAATGAAATACCTGGAGTAGATAACAAATGGTAGGGAGGCTGACATAGTTGAAAAATTGCCTCAGTTATGTGTAGAAAAAGTTTAGGTTAGGGCTCAAGTGTCGATATAATCAGACTGGAAGTTCATTATAAGAGTATGGATTTTACTCCGAGTAAAATGGACAGGCACTCAAGCATTAGACAGAGGGATAGTGTGATCTGATTTGTATCTTAAAAGGAATTGCATTCTTATGTTGAGCGTACTATGGAGAGGCAAAAGGAAGATTCTTTGATGAAGTTGATAATTTCAAGGAAAGGTTTTATGGGCTCTGAACAAACTGGAGGCTGTGAAGGAGGTGACAAATTTTGAGTGTATTTTGATGGAGGAGCCAAAAGATTTTCTAATTGCTTGAATAAGATGTGTCAGAAAAAAGCAACAGAAACAAAAACCACAGAAGAGATATGAATGATTTGAACTTATTTGGCTGTAAAATTGTGATCAAGGAGTTTACTTCAACTAAAATGAGAGGAGAGTACATAGAGCCACTGTAGGTGAAAGATTTGGACTTTAGTTTTGATTTATTAAACTTAGCTATCCAGTAAGCAAATGCTTCTCAAATTTTATATACATAAATCACCTTGTGAAATCACCCACTCTAGTTCTATTGAATTGACATGTGCATTTTGCCAGAGTGGGGCTTTATAAAATACATTTCTAACATACTTCCAAGGAATGTCAACACCACTCATGCTTAGACAAGATTTTGAATAACACAGTGTTAGACACCCAAATGAGAAGTTGATTAACTGCCTGGTTTTCAGTTAAGAGATCTTCCTATAAACAAAAAGTTAGAGTTAGCAAAATATAGATGATATTTGGTGATACAAAAACTTCAGATTACCAAGTGAGGGAATGCTTACAGAGGATCTAGGGTTGATATACACTTCCTGGGATGAATAGACCTGGAAGGAGAAGAGACAGTAGTGTAGATTGAAACAGAATGAAGGTAAGGTAGCAAGATAAGCAAGATCAATGTAGCATAATACAATTTAAGTGTTGAGAGTATGGAAAGGAAGAAAGAGTGACCAAATGTGTCAAATCAAGAGTAGGACAATTAAGATGAGAAAAGAATACTGTCTGTAGAGGCAACATTGTTGAGTTATTTGGTAATCTTAAGAATAGTTTTGGTGTTACAAGAAGAAAAATAGGGACGCCGGAGTGGCTCAGTGGTTAGGCGCCTGCCTTCAGCCCAGGGCATGATCCTGGAGTCCCAGGATTGAGTTCCATATCCGGCTCCCTGCATGGAAACTGCTTCTCTCTCTACCTGTGTCTCTACCTCTCTCTCTCTCTCTCTTTCTCTCTGTCTCTCATGAATAAATAAATAAAACCTTTTGAAGAAGAAAGGAGAAGAAAGAAGAAGAAGAAGAAGAAGAAGAAGAAGAAGAAGAAGAAGAAGAAGAAGGAGGAGGAGGAGGAGGAGGAGGAGGGAGAGGAGGAAGGAGAGGAGGAGGAGGAGGAGGAGGAGGAGTTTTGATGTGATGGTGAAGCAAAAGCCAGAATGTGTTGTTATAGAAAAAAATGCAAGGAGAGGGATTGTCAACAGTATGCATAAGCATATCTTAAAGACATGTGCTTCATAAGGAGCAAAAAATATTAGTAGCACTAATTAGTAGCAAGCAGATTACTAAGATGATTTTTTGGGCGCTTGTGCATTTGTTTTTAGTTGGAAAAGAACTAATAGCTATTTAAATGGAAGAACCTGGGCAACCCGGGTGGCTCAGCGGTTTAGTGCCGCCTTCAGCCCACGGCCTGATCTTGGAGACCCAGGATCGAGTCCCACGTCGGGCTCCCTGCATGGAGCCTGCTTCTCCCTCTGCATGTGTCTCTGCTGCGTTCTCTCTCGCTCTCTGTGTCTCTCATCAATAAATAAATAAAATCTTTAAAAAAAATAAAAATACATGGAAGAACCAATAGAGAGTAAACATTTGATGAATATATGAGAGAGAAAAGAATTCTTGAAACAAGGTCCTTGAATAAGGGAGAGATGTTTGAGATCTATTGCAGTCAACATGATTTATGAATGCTGATATTTACCTTGGTCATCTAGCTGAATATTTGTCAGATTTCTACACTATAAGGTTACTCTTTATCCCCCTTTTCACACTGCAATCTTTTAAAAGAAGTCATAGTGTCAGTCCTCACTCAAGGAGTGGGGAGTTATGCTTTGTTATATATTTATATTGGAACCATTTGCATAAAACATTTGTATCTTTTCCTGAATTTATTAATTTTTCAAGTATTTGTGTATTGCAGTATGGGCTAAAAGGCATATATTTTATGCTTTGGATTACAATTCAAGGCTCTTCTTTTTCTTGTTCAAATTGTTTTAGCTTTGGCCATCACGAGCTCCTTCAAATGGCCCCTTGGATCCTGTCCCCCTATGACATATAGACATCATTTTTTTTTCTTTTTGGGGGGAAGGGTGTACCTACTTGTTTTCTGGCATAAGAGTTTCCAAGCTCATTTTGAATATTTTCTATCTCAGTCCTAGAGAAAACTAGTTCTCTAAGTCTTGATTCATTTTATTGGAGAGTAGTATTAAAAACAAAGATCTCAGTGCTAGGTGTACTTATCAAAACTGAGATTCATTTTTTTAGGCCTTCTCAGCTGATAGAGCAAATTGATATATGCATGCAATATACACATATCTCTATAAATGTTCCTATATGTAAGCATCTTGTCTAGAAGTTAAACATGAATTCTTAGTGAAGCCCCCATATATATTCCATTATCATATGGTCCATTCTAGCCTTCTTCCTTTGCTGATATGTAAATCTTCACTTAATGAGTGAAAAATCTGTTTCTTACTATATGTCATCAATTTACTTAATTGTCAATTCCAGTACACACATACAGCAGTATCAGAGCTGTTAATTCAGTCAACTTGGAGGTGGTGGTGGAAACTATTAACTAGAGTATAATACTTATGTGCAATTCCTACATTTAGTCTTACAGACTCCATTCATTTCCAAAACTAGTTATGTCTACATCTTTTTTTCCGTATTTTTTACTGCAATTATTACATAGTTTTTTAATATAACATCTGTCAGATTGTTCATTCTTTCCTGGGATATCTAACCTCTTAGCTGAGATTTTTATTTGCATATTTAAGATCCACTCTGGTAAATTTCTACAGGTTTTTAAAAATACAAAACCACCATTACAGACAGTATCATATGAAATAATCTCACAGTTTTTAAAGTCTCCTGTTTTTTGCCTATTTATCTTTTTCACTCTTCTAGTTCTTGCAACCAGTATCTTTTTACTATCTTTTTGATTTACTTTTTCTTTTACTAGGTAAATCCATGTTTATATAGTTGGAAGTTTCCCCCATCTTTTCATGGATTGATTGATCATTTCTTTTTATCATTGAATATTAATATGGATGTTCTATAGTTTGCTTATCCAATCACCTATTAAGAGACATCTTGGTTGCTTCAATTATTAGGCAATTATGAATAAAGCTGCCATAAAATATTTGTATGCCACTTTTCATGTGGATGTGTTTTCAATTCATTTGATTCATGGATGATATGGTAAGACTATGCTCAGCTTTGTAAGAAACAGCTAAACTGTCTTCCAAAATGGCTGTTCCATTTTGCATTTTTTTCAACAATAAATGATAACTCCTATTGCTCCAGGCCCACAAGGAAAAAGTATTTTCTTTTGTCAGTTTTTTTTTTAAATTTTAGCATTCCAATACCTATGTAGTGTTATCTCATTTTTGTGACAGCTCTATTTGCCTATAACCTATACTTTAGGATTGTTGACCAAATATGAGAACAAGAGAATTATATTTGGAAGGTCTGAGGACAGGTATGTTGATAAACAGTTATCTGGAAAAGTGGAAAGTTGAATGGAAGAAAAACATTGTTTGATAGGTAGTTGTAGAAATTCCACTCAAGGTTTATTTTTTCTAAATTTAAAGTGAGACAATTTAATATATGTGTATCTGTCTTGATGCAGATATGGCAGTATTCAGAAAGTTAGGTTTACCCAAGGTTGTTCGTTTTCTCTAAAAATATAAGGAAATGAAAGTCAAGAGACATGACAATACAAATAAGAGGATTACCATAATATTTGAAAATTTGGTGTAACTTGGATAAGGAGAAGAATGAAGGCATCAAGGGACAGTGATAGGTGATGATATCAAAGGCTTGAAAGTACAAGAATGTCAAAGAGTGTGGGAGTTGGGAACTAGAGAGATTTGTTGGAATGGTAGAGGATGGTCATCAGAGTGCAGGGTGCAAGGAATGCATATTGGTACTGATAATTTTTATGTATGACCAAGATAGTGAATGGCTGAAATAGGATATTGTGCAAGATAATTAGAGAATAGGAATTTAAAGAAATAATATATTAAAATGATCAACTATGTATATATTGAAACCCAGCAGAAATAGTGATAGTGAATGCTAGTAAAACAAAAGCTAAATTGTGAAATATTCAGAAGTTGACAGATGACAGGAGTAATATGGTAAATAGGTAATAAAACAAGATGGCATAAGATTAAGGAAAGCTAAAGAAAATGATGGAAAAACAAGAAAGGCTGGCAAAAAGGGTTAATGTTTTATGTATGGAGGAAAAGAGTATTCACTTAAGAACATACAGGAAGACAAGTGTCCTCAATGGATAGGCAGATTTCTATTATAATAGGCAGCTGAAATAAACATTTTCAGCCAATCTGGAGTTTTACAAAATTTGACTAGTAACGAGCCCATAGTTTCCAGAGTGGAAAGGTTTCAGAATGTGATGGGGTTGGAAGGAAGAAACTGGTTAGGGGTTGCTGTAGAGCTTTGTGTGAGTTAGAGTGTTGAAAATGATGAGTCACTTGATATTATGGGATCCTTTTATAGATCTACATTCACAGGGAAAAGTGGCATAATGAGAATCAACCCTGGGGACTCCGAGAAAGATGGTGGCATACATTTATGGAGGTTAGAATTTAAAAGGGGATTAGTGCTTAGGGATCCTTCTTAACCTCTGATAACACAAAGAAGGAAGTCTCAGAAGATCTTAGTCTTAAAACAAAGAACACCTTTTTGTTGCCCCTCTTGTTCCTTCAGAATATGGACAAGTGATATATGAAGAAGCTTGGCCAAACTTCTTAAGTCAAGTTCATGAGCCCTGCCTCAATGAAATAGCAATTTAATGAGTACTAGCCACTCGAATTTCTCTCTCCCTTGTTTCTGACTTATGTTGTCTTAGTTTTCTTATATTTCATAGGTTTCTCCAATTTTGTTTCTTTTAACCTATTTTTACTTTAAATTTCAATGTTCTACCAGGTTATACTCCAACCCCCCATCCCCCACTTTTTTCCCCTGGCTTTATCGACTATCCTTAATAATCCCTCACTTTCACAGATGGGAAAAAAACAATTTTGATGTGATATGAAGTAGTTTTTTGTTTTTGTTTTTGTTCTTATTTAAATTCCAGTTAGTTAACATACAGTGTATTATTAGTTCAGGTGTACAATATAGTGATTCAACACTTCCATATATCACTCAGTGCTCATCACAAGTGCACTATCAAGCAGACCAACATAGGCATTGTGGGAGTCTCAGAAAGAGAAGGGAGAGAAAAGGAAGACAGAATATTTGAAGAAATAATGGCTGAAAGTTTCCTAAACTTGATGAAAGACATGAATATAAACATCCAAAAACTCAAACAGTAGAATCTCAAAGAATTCCACATTCAGATACATTATAATCATATCTTTAAAACTCAATGACAAAGACAGCTTTTTGAAAATGGCAAGAAAGAAATGACTTGTCACTAATAGGAGATTCGATCGTGATTTTTTTTTTTTCTATCACCCATTTGAAATGCAATAATATTTGTTACACTTTTAGTGTCAGGTCACAGGGCTTTCCTTTCCATATAGTTATTCTAGTTTTACAAGTCTAGAAATGTCTTCTGTTGTTTTCATTATGTGTTCAAACATCGTCTAATACTTGTTGAGATTGTCCTCCATTATTACCCACCAACAATTTCATCTGAACAGCTTCTTTCTTTTCTCTTTTGCACCTGTCCTGATCATTTTGAATATTATTTCCAGTTGATATGTAGCAGTGTAGTGCCTTGTCCAATTAGGGTGAGTCCATCTAAAATATTTGGAAAACCTGTCAATTAATTTTCTGCCCCTTTGCACTCCCAGCAAGTTAGAGGCTGCAGATTATGCTCTTACTTTTTGCTGTTCCTATTGAATGGCCTGTGGTGACAGTAGAATTTAATAGATCTCTGGGTAGACATTGTTTCTTTGTCTTCCTTTTGCATTTCCACACATTTATACTATTATGAGAGTCATTTAGCTGTTGGCAGCCTGTCCCTATCTGCACAGATTGTCATATGTGTACAGCTTTCTCATGATAGGTACCATGCATGAATGTGTAAGAGTATAGTCATTTTTGTAAAATATAATTGGTATATGTGTGTGTATAGATAAAAACACTATAAGATACATATCAGATTATTAGCACTCTTTATCCAAGAAATGTTCTGAAAAAGGTTTGGCGTGGAATAGAAACAAATTACTGTTTCTGCATTTTCTGACTTAATAAATTACCCATATATAGTTTTTATAACTTAAAACATAAAAAATAAAATAATAAAGCATGGAAAACCATAAAATATTTTAAATAGCTCTTTGACACTCTGTTTCTCTAAGTGTAATTTCTGTAATACTCATCAGTATAAACTGGTATGATCATTTAAAATGCAGATTCCTCTACCTCTTCTCCTAAGTAACTGGAGTCACATTTTCTGTATTCTTAAAATACTCTAAAGGTGATTCTGATGTAAATTAAAAATTAAGAACCATTTCTGTTAAGGAAAGAAGGCTTATATTACTTTCCAAGTATACTTTGATGACATTTTGTCATCATATATATATATATATATGATGATATATATATACATATATATACACACAATATATATACACATACATATATATTTGTTTATACACATACATATATATTTGTTTATACACACAAATATCTATTTAATTATATGCCGATCTTACCATGACAACCAAGGGACAAACAATGAAGTGGCAGTATATTTCTCACACTGAATATTCATGTTGAGTTCTCAGTACTACACACACACACGCACACATACACATGCATGTACACACACGCACATGCATGCACATAAGTTTTTCTTTTTCTCTGTTTAATTTTAGTTCCACAAGACGGGCAATAATACATATTTTAGTAGAGGTTGGTTGATTGTGAAATAGTTCCCATAGATCAGAATTTGATTTCTGGTGTGGGCAATTCAATGAATCATTTATTATATCATGCACAGGTGTTCATTAGGAAAGCATCATACCCTAGTGGAAAGAACAGCTATTCTCTCAAGATCATTCAAGTGTAAAATTGCATTAGGGACAATGATAAGGGATTAAGTGCTACCTTTATGCCTTACATTATAAGCAATAGAAATGACCCTTATAGTCCCTATGTTCCAAGAAATAATGGATAGTCCTTTCAAAACTGATTCAAGATGCTTAGCTTTCCAGACAGAATCATATAACTGGGCAGATTCACACTGAGCTCTCAATATTTTTACAGAATTCTTCTTTTCTCCTAGTCATCATTTTCTTAAAATTTCTAAAATTACTATTTCAAAACTCCTCTACATCTCAAATCTCTAACCTCCTAGCTCCATCACTCTGGGTATATGGCCTAATTTCTTACTTTATATAAAAAATAAAATCCATGAGCCAGATCTTTAAATCTTTAAATCTATCCATTTTTACTTAGATACTGATATCTTTGTTAATGGACAAAACAACATACCCTGCTTTGGATACTATCTGTTCTATCCCTTCTTCACAGAACAATTTCTTATCAGGTTTTGTGCTTGAACATATCCTCTCCTTTTCCTTAATTTCTATTCATTACAGACACATTGCAATCAGGGTTACAAATCTACCAGTCCACTGAAAGAGCTCTCTTAAAGTCCCAGTGACTTCCATGGCATTAAATTGGATAGGAGCATTCAGATTTTACCTTGCCTGACTCTCATCAATGTTTTGAATATCTGACGATTCATCTTATAACTCTTTTTTCTGTGTCACTAAATACTGATTTTACTTTTATTTTACTTCTTTTTTTTTTTTTAAATTTTACTTCTTATTCACCTTCTTCTTTCTCTGTTTCGTAAATGTTATTATAACTCATACTTCTGCTCTAGGATCCCTGCTTTCTTAATATACAATAGTACTTTAAGAGCTCCATCCCCTTCATGGGTGTTAATACACTGGCCTAAGTTGTGTAATAAAATTAGTAATGACATGTAACCCTGTCACCATGGCGATGATAGTATTACATAATACTTATATTACTTTGAAATGATTAATGAGTGCCTGTAATTAGATCATTGAATCTCAAGCTGTGCATCTCTTGGTACTGTGAGAAACTGAAAGATAAAAAAGGCAAACAAAAAGACCTGTACGTCTTAAAACTGCTAAGAAAGCATCACTTAGAATATAAAATAAAAAGCAGGATGGTTACTGTGTAGTTTGTATATATACATATAGGCATATCTGTGTGTATATCAACTTCATTCTTTCTTTAGAGATAACATGTCCTAGGGAAAGACACACACACACACACACACACACACACACTAAATTATGTATAACACGTAAAATATGCAGTGAATACAAAGTAATAGAAGAAAAAAAAGATTTTAATAATCTAGGGAAATTGAGGAAGATTTATTATGTTCATATTCCATATTTAAATTATTAGCATTGATCTCCTTTTTAAACAAATGTGCCTTTTCTTTTTCTTTTTTTTTTTTAAAGATTTTATTTATTTATTCATGTAAGACACACACAGAGAGAGAGAGAGAGAGAGGCACAAGGAGAAGTAGGCTCCATGCAGGAAGCCCGATGTGGAACTTGTTCCTGGGACTCCAGGATCATGCCCTGAGCTGAAGGCAGATGCTTAACCATTGAACCATCAGAAATACCAAGAAATGTGCCTTTTCAAAAAGCAGTATTATACTTGAGTCTACACTATGTTAAAAAAAAAAAAAAAGCTTAAACAGGTGAAGACAATCAATGAAAACATTTAGACATATAAATATCAATCTTGCTAACTAAAGTCATTAGGAAATGAAGAAAAGTGAAGCTGAACCCTAGATAGCTTTTTTTAAAAAAAAAATATTTTATTTTTAAGTAATCTCTATATCAGCATGGGACTCGAACTCACAACCCTGAGATCAAGAGTTGCATGCTCCACTAACTGAGCCAGCCAGGCACCCCTAGCTATCTTTATTGATGAACCATTGGTTCGTGACATTGTTCTTTATTACTTTAGTAATATAAACATTATTCTACTTGTCATCTCTATTATAATCACTGTTATTTCATAGACATTATACTCACAATGTTGTATTCAAATTCTAATATCTTAATTTGTTTCTAGCTACCTCTGTAACAATTCCTTTGTGCATGTTAAATAGGCCTATTTCTTCTTCAATGTGCCTAATATTGAGGATGTTCACCTCAAGCAAATGATATTGATGGTGATGGGGTAGTTTTGACAAGTTGATTTCTGCTGTCTAAACTTTTGCAGATAATTTACAGAAACTATCTGCATATTTTATAATATCCAGGTTTCCACGAGCATCACTATTTCTGTATTAAAATTACAGGGCTGCCTGAATGGCTCAGTCGGTTAAGTGTCTGCCTTTGGCTTAGGTTATGATCCCAGTGTCCAAGGATCAAGCTCCATATCTGCTCTCTGCTCAGCGGGGAGTCTGCTTCTCCTTCTTCCTCTGCCTGTTACTCTGCCTGCATGTACTCGCTCTAACATTCTCTGTCAAATAAATAAATAAAATAAATAAATCTTATTTTGTTTAAAAAAAATAAGATTGTAATCTGCCTATTTCTTCTTACTTCACTCATACTTCAACATCTTCTTGGCTACGGTACATCTTGTTCTCAGAACTGATAGCATGCTCATTCACATCGTTGATAAACCTAAATTCCTTGATTATGTATATCAACTGGTTACTCTGCTTTTCTCCCCAGATTGCAAATGTTAGCTATAACTAAACAAAAATATATGTGTAAAGTATGGTGTCCTCAAATGTTATGCTTTGAGACTTCAGTGAGGTACTATCATTTGGGAAGATTATCATTGTTTCTCTTGATTCCTTAATGAATGCCCCACATTAAGCATTCTAAATTATTTCTTGTCTCAGTTTCATAGTTTTAACTACTTTAAAAAAAGATTCATTTATTTTAGAGAGAGAGAGAAAAAGAGAGTGCCAGCAAGTGGGGGGAGGGTCAGAGGGAGAGAGAATCCTGAAGCGGACTCCCCACTGAGCATGGAGCCCCTTCGGGGACTCAATCCCAGGACACTAAGATCATAACCTGAGCCAAAACAAAGATTTGGCCACTTAACCAACTGAGCCACTCAGGTGCCCCTAGTTTTAACTGCTTTTTTATTTGGGTAGGCAGTCCCTTTTCCCTGCTCATAATTTATTAATGATTAACAAAGTAAATCTATATAACCATGTTATACCTTTTCGCATCTCAATGTACACTCATATTCTCTCCTTTTGCACAGAAAAGTTTTCCTTGAATATAACAAAAATTAAGACATGCATGAAAAATGAGAGAACGAGCCTTTAGTTTCAGAAAGCTAAATTATTGAGGGGAGTAGGCCAAGTTTGTAATTCTAAAAACTGAAGAGAGCAGCGCGACAAGAATCTTTGGTTATAAATGTGAAAAAAGCATTCAAGGAGACCAAAAATGGGAATAATCCTCCATGATATGACCTCTTATGAATCTTCCCCCAGGACATCTATAATTTAATCTCCTTGCACACAACTATTACCTTCCACCCCGCTAACCTTTTTCATTGTTCTTTACATACACCAAACATCCTCCCACAGTTCCTTCACTTGTTCCTCCCTCTGCCTGAAATGTGTTTCCATAAATCTCACAAATAATAGCATTCTCACTTCCCTCGGGTTTTTGTTCTTTTCACTCCAGATAGGCAGGCCTTTCCTGATCACTGTATGTAAAGCTGCAGCCCCTACAGCCCCTGTGAGTTTATTCTACTTCACAACATTTAGCATCCTCGGAAATAACATATATGTTTTCCTTTTTTTCTTATCATCTGTCACTTCGATGAAAGTTCCCTGATGATGGAAGCTTTGTCTTCATTTTTCACTTTTATACCCCAGCTCCTATAGCAATGCATGGTACATGAGACACAGTTAATGCAGTTCTTTACTAAATGAATAAAATAAGCCTCATTGGTACCTGTGCTAAAGGAGAAGTCCAAGATTAAAAGGAGGTAATCTCCCAAGCAAAGAGTCAGAATTCAGTTGCAGAAGGTAAGTGAGATTCTCAATCTAGAAGCTTATTCATAATGAGCTTTGACACACAGAGAGATTTATGTTTCTGCCTGGCCTGTATGTCAACAGAAAAGGTGGATTACACAGGAACCCCTTAGTTGTGACTGACTTGTGGTGAGTTCACATACTTTGAAGCAAACATTGGAAATGAGAGACTCATTCCAAAATCAGCATTAGAAGCTCTGGTATCAAATCCATCATCAGTGATAATAACAAAATTTAGGCGTGCTGCTGTCCTAATATTACCATTTCAATCAATTATTTCAGCTCCTTGTTATGAAATTTCACTATTTTCTTTTTTTTTTTTTTTTTTTAAGATTTTGTTTATTTATTTAAGAGAGAGAAAACATGAGCAAGGGAAGGGTTAGGGGCAGAGAGAGAAGCAGACATCCTGCTGAACATGGAGCCAGACTTGGCGGTCAATCCCAGGACCCTGGGATCATGACCTGAGCCAAAGGCAGACACTTGACTGACTGAGCCACCCAGGTGCCCCTTAAACTATTTTCTTTCTTTCTTTTTTTTTTTTTTAAAGATTTTATTTATTTATTCATAAGAGACACATAGGAAGAGGCAGAGACATAGGGAGAGGGAGAAGCAGGCTCCATGCAGGGAACGCGATGTGGGACTGGATTCCAGAACTCTGGGATCATGCCCTGGGCGGAAGGCAGACCCTCAACCGCTGATCCACCCAGGTGTCCCTCAAACTATTTCTTAATTTCAAAGTAGGACAAATGATATTCAGTGCTTCCTCATGACGTATTTCTATGGTCTATTATTCCTTCCTATTTCTCCACAAGGAACTCTCATACCCAGACATGAAAATTTTATATATGTACTTTCCCCAAACCACGTATATAAAACAAATGTGGGTTGCTGGTTCCCCTTGGCATGATCATAAACATAACTATCCAAAGGGACTTCAAACATTTTAGAAGTTAAGTTCAACTCAACTAATTATTTGAGCTGTCAGTCTTTCTCTATTTATCTCCAGGATTATAGAGCTCTAGCTTGTCAAGATCAATATGACCAAAGGAAAAATAATTCTACCATTAATTGGAAAGGAATGAAAAACCCCCAATATTTTGTGTTTTGCCTAGGTTCACCCAATTTACTGTGATTATTTCTACTTTCATATCTTATCAATTTTAGTAGCATTCAAGGGTATTGTGTCAGAATGAAATCGATCAACTGGAACTTTCCTTCAGCTGTGGATAGCTTGCCAGGACACACATTAGTAGGTGTTGAATTTTGAAAGACTTATGTTGAAAAAAGATTGTGGAAAGAATTGTTAGGACTTATCTTCAGTATTATGGACTAACATCAAGTCATATCATAGAGCTGTATGAGAAGAGACCTAACTAAAACCAGGAGGCAGATGGTGACATTGGGAGACAAACACAATATCACAATGAAGACATTAGAACAGCTGATGTCAGTGTGGCACTGCCATTGTTAGCCTGTGTAGTGAAAGCTGTAAATGCCATTTTAAAGCTCTCTTGATACCTTGCTGTACAAATCCCTGCCATAATTTCCTGGAAAGAAATTTCCTGCAGTAAATGTACAACAGAAGTAGATGCACGACTTTCTGTGATGTTAATGCTGACAATTTTAGGACTTCATAATCAGACCAAGCCCATCTTCAAACTTAAAATGAAGCGAGAACCTTGTAATTCGATAATGAAGG
Source organism: Vulpes vulpes (assembly GCF_048418805.1). Lineage (NCBI taxonomy): Eukaryota > Metazoa > Chordata > Mammalia > Carnivora > Canidae > Vulpes > Vulpes vulpes. Next base: position 100,286,983 of record NC_132784.1, on the reverse strand, counting down.
TAGCCAACATGGATAATGTCTAGTGGGTCTTGATTGTCTCTTAACTGGTAAGGCCCACTCTAAAATCAGAGGACTAATGTAAAATCTCCTTCTTTATATCGTAGGGAAACATTTTTAGGACATCTCCTATCTGTGCACCCACGGTTCTGTGGATGAATCCAAAACTACTGTAGGTTTTGTAGCTGGAAAAGGAGAAAGAACATGGTGAGTCACACCTTTGGGATCCCTGAACACTTAATTCTCTGAATATGCCAGAGTAGAATTTGAACAATAGATTATGCACTTTCTCGTCTATGAAATGAATTCAGGACTATTCTGTTCTGAGTTTCCTTTGCTTTTAAGACTTGTTTATCTATAGTTATGCCAGACATAATAATGGATTTTATGATAGCAAGAAGATGAGACATTTTCATTAGCATATTTTAAAAAATCATAGGAATGATTTGACCTCATAGAAAACATATTTGAGCCATTTTGTTTTACTAATATCTAATGTTCTTGAGACTTCAAATATATTTTATGTGTAGCTTTCACTGTACTGTATGGCTTTGATATTGAATGATACATGTGGTGTAACCACCTTCACTTCCCTAGGGAAATAATTTTAGAGGAAAAAAAGCTATAAAAGAAATTATCAAGGGCATATGGACATAAAAGGAGACAATAAAATTTCTGGGCACAAGTAATTACTCAAGGAGAAAAATTATGTTGATTATTCCCTAATATAACATGCATTTTTTTTTTTCCATGAACAGTTTGTGTTTTAATGAGAAGGGCTGTATTTATGGCAGGCATCAGACAGTAGTTGAAAATGTACTTTAAACACTCAGCAGCTTTCTTACTTTTGCATATGCTGTTTTGTGTAGCTAAATATTTCTTCATTTTTCCCAATCTCTAGATTTTAATATATTTTAATACTTTAACTACACTTTATATGCTGTTAATATTGATTGTAAAATTTAGTATTTTTTGGAATAAGACTTAAATATTGTTTCCAAAGGAAAAAGAAATACCTTAAATGTTATTAATCATCTAGAGATCCTTTTAAATATCTTTGACATTTTTTAATGTTAAAGAATAATGTGTTGGTAGGTATTAATAATTAATGTATTAATTATAATTAATTATAATCAAGTAATTTATTGTAATTAACATAAAAATAAAGTAATTGTTATGTCTTTTGGAGTTATCCTCTAGGTTTTGTTTTATGGGTTTGTTTTTTTGTTTTTTTCAATGGAAAGTAGTCCCTCTGTTGTAATGTATTATTCTTATCAGGGTTTTAGAAAAGGATGTTTCCTAATATGTGATACCCACTTATACTTTAAAATATGTGGGATCCCTGGGTGGCACAGCGGTTTAGCGCCTGCCTTTGGCCCAGGGCACGATCCTGGAGACCCGGGATCGAATCCGACATCGGGCTCCCGGTGCATGGAGCCTGCTTCTCCCTCTCCCTGTGTCTCTGCCTCTCTCTCTTTCTCTGTGTGACTATCATAAATAAATTAAAAAAAAATTAAAAAAAAATACGTGACGACAAATGAAATAGTGCTAAATTGTTTAAGTAATAATGTTTAGATGGCTGCTTCTCGCTCATCCCATTCTCTCCATACTTGCCACAAAGCTGTTTAAGTACATTATTATCCCTAGATATTTTTGCTTCTATTTAAAACTTTGAAACCATTTTATTTAACTAACCAGAGAATGTGTTGTTATATTTTAACCATTATATTTCTAAACTTTAGTTATAAATGTATCTTTTTCATTGATTCTGATGATACTCATTATTTTTCTCATTCATATTTTTTTTTGAAATAGATCTTCTTTGAAACTTATGAAGAATATTATTGTTGAAACTCAGACTAGTGATTTGTATACAATTAGCCTGTGGCCTCATTAATTTTTTTAAGTAATTAAGCTAATTACCCACATATTTATGTTTTTATTCATGCAATATTTCCAGAGGAAATAAATACTTTATACATGGTATTATCAAGAGAGTAAAAGTGTCTTTCTTCAAAAAGTGCTGCCATTGCACTGTAGTAAGGCAAATTTGAATTTGGATTCAGATGGATTTGAACTTAACTGCTTGTTTTCTAATTAACTAACTGTATGGCATTAAGCAGGTTACTTAAGCTCTTTTAAATTCTACGTATTTTTAATACGTAGATTTATATACGTACTAATATTTTTATTTTTATTTTTTTTTCTTTTTTTTCTCCGGCCCAGCACCCCCCGTACTAATATTTTTAATATTAGATTTATTGTTATTCTTCTAACTTTATTGGACTAGAAGAATAAATTGTTTTCCTCATGCCACAAAAACCAATTGTAGCTAAAGATGTTTTAATGAAAGTAGCTGTAATCATCTTCAAAAACTGCTGTGAGAACTTAATTAAATTCAAAATCATGAATATCTTGGCAGTCAGTAGATGTCTACTGCTACAGTGCACTAGGATGGAAAATCATGAATATTTTGAACTCTAAGGAAAACTATCTGGGATATCCCAGATATCACAAAACTTCTGTGGCAACAACAGTGCAGGTTGGTAATAATGATTTTTTTTCCCATGACCCTGTTACTTATATCATTCTTTAAAAACTTTGTATAAAATATTTATTTTGAGAGAACTCAAAAAATAAATAGTAACATAAATTTCCTATCCCTCAATATTGTAAGCCACTCAACTTGGAATCTTATGAACTTTATAGTTAGGATAAGCTATATTATATTGATTCAACAAAATAAAAAAACATATTATTTTGTGCCTCTCCTTTCTTGTTAAAACTGTCATCTATGCCTTCTTTTTGGAAGGCTATGTGCTTGACCTCAGTATTCTGAAATAATATCTTCATTTTCTTTCTTTTAGTTTTTAAAGATTTTATTTATTTATTCATGAGAGACACAGAGAGAGGCAGAGACATAGGTAGAGGGAGAGCAGGCTCCGTGAAGGAAGCCAGATGTGGGACTTCATCTCAGGACCCCGGGATCACGACTTGACCTGAAAGCAGATGCTCAAACACTGAGCCTCCCAGAAGTATCTCTTAATTTTCTTGATTAGTATTTACAATATTAGATTATTGTTACTTGGTATTTAAAATATTAGATTTATTGTTATTCTTCTAACTTTATTGGACTAGAAGAATAAATTGTTTTCCTCATGCCACAAAAACCAATTGTAGCTAAACATGTATAAACATTTGATTGCAAAGAAATAATACCATTTTTTTGCAACTTTAAAGAGTATGTAGAATGAATTAAACAATCTTTCTATTTCCTTTTTTGCTTATTGGTAAATATTATGATGATCAAGAGTCTGTTAATGACATCCTCTGTATAAGAACCTCTAGGGATCCCTGGGTGGCGCAGCGGTTTGGCGCCTGCCTTTGGCCCAGGGCGCGATCCTGGAGACCCGGGATCGAATCCCACGTCGGGCTCCCGGTGCATGGAGCCTGCTTCTCCCTCTGCCTGTGTCTCTGTCTCTCTCTCTCTCTCTCTCTCTCTCTCTCTGTGACTATCATAAATAAATAAAAATTAAAAAAAATGTATAAGAACCTCTAAAATTGGGGATCCCTGGGTGGCGCAGCGGTTTAGTGCCTGCCTTTGGCCCAGGGCACGATCCTGGAGACCCGGGATAGAATCCCACGTCGGACTCCCGGTGCATGGAGCCTGCTTCTCCCTCTGCCTGTGTCTCTGCCTCTCTCTCTCTCTCTCTCTCTGTCTCTCTCTCTCTGTGACTATCATAAATAAATAATAAAAAAAAGAACCTCTAAAGTTCTGAGTTATTATTGTTAAATACACAGATAGATGATCTAATGTGGATTTATTGAGGTCTGACCATGCTTGTTTTATTCACTCCTTGAATTCCATCCTTTACACAGCATTTAGAAACACCAAATTGTCAAAAAAGAAAAAAAGTCAAATAATAATCTTGTAATATGTACAAGAGATGGTGGGAAGAAATACACCAACAATCTCATTTTTAATATATGAGTATTAAAGAATATTCATAATCTTTAAAAAATAACAGTCTTCAAGTTTCTATGGCCACTTGATAATATTTTTACATATGCAAAATATTTCTAAGCATTCAACACTGTGAAAATATATGCCTTATAGTAAGGGTTAAATCCTAAAATCATAAGGAAAAATTCAAATGATATGTAATTAAATATCCCTTTAAAAAATTAAGTAGCCCATAAAGTACTGTATTCATACATATGACTTCATAATAGGCCAATACAGTCTGCTGTTCTTCTAGCATTAGAACAGATTGCTCTTTATTTGATTGAACATTGAATGTAAATGATTTCTCCTTCAAGGACATGTTTCATAATAAATGCATGTAGTTTAACACTAGAATAATATTCAATGATAAGCACATAGGGCATGAGACTATCTGAAGGAAATCTAGAATAATATTTCTCATCTATTCACTCAGAGGTGTAAATTTATCAAATTAAAAGTGAAAAAAGCCTACATTATATAAATCAATCTCGCTCTCTCTTCCATATACACATTTTAAAAAATTTATACAACACACATAATGACATTCTTCATAATTTAGAAATAAATAATATAATATAATAATAATATAATACTTCATTGCATATCCAATGTGATGTGTAGTATAAAATCAATATTAGCTAAAAAAAATCCATGGCAATATTGCTGGAATAAAATGTGCCATAGCACTGATTATCTTATAGCAATAAAATATGTATGGCATTTTTTTTCCCTCTGATTTTTCTGGATATCTAAATTTTCTGTAAGTGACACAGATTACTCTTATTTAATACCAAAACTTTTAAAAATAAAAATACATTCTGAAATAATCAACATGTATCCATCATAATTTTTTAACGTACTTGTGATTTTGCACGGAGTGTAGGAACATTCATTATATTTATCATATTTTGTGAAAACTTTCTTCTCTTTAAAAAAATCTTGGTGTTTCAAGATTTTTGGCATTTTTTCATCTTTAAGCTTACTAAAGGTTAGGACGATACAATCTTATTATGATGTATCTTAACTAATAAAATTTACTTCATGGTTTATGCTCACACACTAAGGACAAGATCTGAGATTGAAGCTACTAAAATCAGCACAACATATGTGATTAACCATGTGTACAAGCTTTCCGCCACTAGAGATAGTATGTTAATGTGTTACTGATTCAACTAAAGCAATTCCCAAATCTCATCAATGAGGCTAATCTCAAATCACATTGAGAAAGTAACATAAAAGCAATGCAAAATAAAAATTTATCTGGTCACTTAAAACATAAAATCTTACAGCAAAAGAAAAATCTGCATAAAGATAATAAAAATAGAGGCAAAGAACACATTTATTGCATTTTTGTTTGTTTGCAGCATTGACTAGGAAAATATTTCATGTTTAGTGATGAATGACTTAACACTAGCCAAATAAACAATTGCAATAATTAAGATTGATGGATAATCTATTAGTATTTGACAACAACGTTCACTATGGTAATAATATTTTCTTGGCTCTCAAATTACTGTCACCTAGGTCTCTTTGGTCTCTTTAATCTATCAGTAGGCTTCTTCCATGAAAATTAATTGTGCCTGTTATCTTGTGTCATTCAATGATTAGGCAGGCATTTATTGAAGCTTATCACACATGAGACAATTTGCTCAACCCAAGTGAGGACTACAAAGAGGAAAAGAATACCACTTATACTTCCAGGACCTTATTTTGCATTAAAAGAGATATGCAAACAATAGTTTCAATGTAATATAATAAGTATAATGATCAAAGCAGATATAGCATTAAGAAGTAATAGGTAAGCTTAGCTAGTCAAGCAATAGTGTAGGAGCAGTACCTAATCTTGGTCTTTAATGACACTAACAACTTAACAGGCTGAGAAAGTTGAAAATGGCATTCCAGATAAAAAGTAAACAAAACAAAACAAAAACTACAAAATCTTCAATGTACATTATGAATGCAATCAGTGAATGCTGCTCAGCAGAACTGAACTATAAACTATAACTTAGGGAAAGGTGACAAATGAAAGGAGGCCACTCAAAGCCAATCACTGTTGGCTTATTATTTCTCCTATGAAATATTATTTCATATTATTTCATATTATTTCTCCTATGAAAATAAAGCTCTGCAACTATAGTGTAGTTGGTTCTAAGCACTTACCTCAATAAATTGACTCGTTCTCTTGTTTTAGGCAGAATCTTACCATATTCTACTACTTTTGTCAGCCAAACATTCAGACTATTCAGTTTTTAAAAGATTTATTTATTTATTTGAGAGAGAAAGAAAGTATGAGTGAGAGGGAAAGGGCAGAGGGAGAGAGAATCTCAAGCAGACTCCGCTCTAAGCCCAGAGCCCTATACAGAGCCCAATGTCATGACCTTAATATCATAATTTGAGCCAAAATCAAGAGTCAGTGGCTTATCTGACTGTACCACCAAGGCACCCACATACTTTTTATAATTGCTCTTTTTTGCAGTATTTACCATGCTTGTTTGGAGAAAAGTGAAGTAATTTTCCTGTGAATTCTAAACTTGTCTTACATGTCCTATCAGAATCACCAGAGGAAGATATTCTCAATGCGTATTCTTGGTGTTCTTCTCTTGAATATTTTGATTTCATGTCTGGATTTGAACCAAATTATTTCTGTTTATTACCAGAATTTTTTATGATTATAATACAATTAGACAGAAAGCCTAATATATTGTTTTTTGATGTATATCTGGAAGACACTTGATTATATAATTACAAAATTAATTGAAGAGAAATTGTTGGTAAAAATATTCAAATATATTTTAATTATTCTTATTTATATAGTTTAGCTGCATATTTGAACTTCAGAATACTAAGGTTGGAAATGTGCAGAAATGAAAAAAAGTAAACAAAATCATGGAAGAAAGGAATTGGGGAAGAAAACTAATTATGATCTGGTAAGAAGAGAAAAGGGAAAAGAAATGGCATATTTTGTACATTTATTTGATTGTATCTAAATTTTAAGCACAAATTTTTCTAAGAAAACAAATAATAGGGGTACCTAAGTGGCTCAGTTAGTTAGGCATCCCACTTTTGATTTCAGTTCCAGTCATAGTCATGGGGTTGTGAGATTTGGCTCTTGTTGGCTCAGGGCTCAGCAGGGAGTTTGTTTGAGATTCTCTCTCTCTCCCTCTGCTCCTCCCCCCACTTATGCTCATGCTCTCTTTCTTTCTTTACAATAAATAAAATATTAAGAAAAGAAAGCCAATAATACAAGTTTTCACAGCTTTAATAACAATGATACATTACCAGCATTAATTTAATGGGAAAGAACAGTGTATTCCATTTTGCTGCATAGTGTTAAATAGGCAAGAATAGAGCCATTTTTCAAGAAGGGTTCATTTTATTATTGCTAAATTATTTTATTCCATACCAGATCAGCCTACCATGAAACTATAATTGACTCTTGAAAAACATGGGTGTTAGGGGAGCAATACCCCTTCCATACCCCATAGTTGAAAAGCCTCACATAACTTTCCACTTCCACAAAACTTAACTACAAGTAGACTACCGGTGACTAGAAGCCTTACTGATAGCATAATAGATTAAAACAGATTTGTATGTTATATGTATTCTATACTGCACTTATAACAAAATGAGCTAGAGGAAAGAAAATGTTATTAAGAAAATCATAAAAAAGAAAACATACATTTACACTTCTGTATTGTTTTGGATCTCTGTAGTTCAAATCCATGGTGTTTAAGGGTCAACTCTAATAGACAATAAAATGGACAAAAAACATTTGTGTTGAAAACAAAATCCTTGGCTATAGGTAACAGTTTCAGGAACCTTATATATACAAAATATATACCCCATTTTTAAGTTTTTTCTGTGGATAATGAATTATCAGCAAATGTGAAAAAACCCTTACAACTATCCAATCATTATCAAAAATCTTCTCTGAGGTTTTCTTGTTTTCTTAGTTCTTTCTTCTTTTTTTTCTTTGTTCATATTTTTCCCCCTTTTTATAATCACTCCAATTCTAAAGTTCTAAAACAAGATCTGTCAACTAATCAAGCCAGGGCTGTAGAGGTGAATCAGACAAATTGGTAGGTTTGTGTGTTCATGTGAGGAGGATTTCTGTGAGAGCTCATAAGAGATGTGAGCTTAAAATATTACTTCTTGATAATGCATTGAAATCATAGATTTCTACTGAACTATCAAGAATTACAATATATTTAAACCTCTCATTTATAAGATTTTTATATTTTATAAAGTCCTTTAAATTTACTGTCAAACTTAAATCATCTTTGACCTAATTTTTCTGACTGAATTTTCTAGCACATTGTTAATAAACAATGATTTCTGTTTTATGACTCTTAGATAATTATTCCATTAACAATAGCTCATGTCTCACATTTAGATCTCTCATCCATTTTGAGTTTATCTTTGTGTATGGTGAAAGAGAGTGGTCCAGTTTCATTCTTCTGCATGTGGATGTCCAATTTTCCCAACACCATTTATTGAAGAGACTGTCTTTCTTCCAATGGATAGTCTTTCCTCCTTTATCGAATATTAGATGACCATACATTTCAGGGTCCACTTCTGGGTTCTCTATTCTGTTCCATTGATCTATGTGTCTGTTTTTGTGCCAGTACCACACTGTCTTGATGACCACAGCTTTGTAGTACAACCTGAAATCTGGCATTGTGATGCCCCCAGCTATGGTTTTCGGGGTCTTTTCTGATTCCACACAAATCTTAAAATAATTTGTTCTAACTCTGTGAAGAAAGTCCATGGTATTTTGATAGGGATTGCATTAAACGTGTAAATTGCCCTGGGTAACATTGACATTTTCACAATATTAATTCTGCCAATCCATGAGCATGGAATATTTTTCCATCTCTTTGTGTCTTCCTCAATTTCTTTCAGAAGTGTTCTATAGTTTTTAGGGTATAGATCCTTCACCTCTTTGGTTAAATTTTAGAGGAGAACACAGGCAACACCCTTTTTGAACTCGGCCACAGTAACTTCTTGCAAGATACATCCACAAAGGCAAAAGAAACAAAAGCAAAAATGAACTATTGGGACTTCATCAAGATAAGAAGCTTTTGCACAGCAAAGGATACAGTCAACAAAACTAAAAGACAACCTACAGAATGGGAGAAGATATTTGCAAACGACATATCAGATAAAGGGCTAGTTTCCAAAATCTATAAAGAACTTATTAAACTCAACACCAAAGAAACAAACAATCCAATCATGAAATGGGCAAAAGACATGAAGAGAAATCTCACAGAGGAAGACATGGACATGGCCAACACGCACATGAGAAAATGCTCTGCATCACTTGCCATCAGGGAAATACAAATCAAAACCACAATGAGATACCACCTCACACCAGTGAGAATGGGGAACATTAACAAGGCAGGAAACAACAAATGTTGGAGAGGATGCGGAGAAAAGGGAACCCTCTTACACTGTTGGTGGGAATGTGAACTGGTGCAGCCACTCTGGAAAACTGTGTGGAGGTTCCTCAAAGAGTTAAAAATAGACCTGCCCTACGACCCAGCAATTGCACTGTTGGGGATTTACCCCAAAGATTCAGATGCAATGAAACGTCGGGACACCTGCACCCCCGTGTTTCTATCAGCAATGGCCACAATAGCCAAACTGTGGAAGGAGCCTCGGTGTCCATCGAAAGATGAATGGATAAAGAAGATGTGGTTTATGTATACAATGGAATATTACTCAGCAATTAGAAACGACAAATACCCACCATTTATTTCAACGTGGATGGAACTGGAGGGTATTATGCTGAGTGAAATAAGTCAATCGGAGAAGGACAAGCAATGTATGTTCTCATTCATTTGGGGAATATAAATAATAGTGAAAGGGAATATAAAGGAAGGGAGAAGAAATGTTGGGAAATATCAGGAAGGGAGACAGAACATAAAGACTCCTAACTCGGGGAAACGAACTAGGGGTGGTGGAAGGGGAGGAGGGCGGGTGTTGGAGGGGAATGGGTGACGGGCACTGAGGTGGAAACTTGACGGGATGAGCACTGGGTGTTTTTCTGTATGTTGGTAAATTGAACACCAATAAAAATTAAAAAAAAAAAAAACAATAGCTCATTGCTGTGTTAGCATAAGGAAAAAAATAACAGAAAGAATTCAAAATTGAGCAAACTTCTTTTCGATTATATTATCACATATATATGGTTATGTATAATATGGATTGCTTAAGTATAGTTTTGCCTGCACTTTCTTTTGAATATACATGTTTTTAAGAAACTTGACTCTGAAACCAACAAAACTAGATTCAGAGTCAAGTGAAAAAATTCTTTCATGTTCTATAATTCATTGAAAACAAGATCCTTCTCTTTAAGAAACTGCTTCCATCTTAGTCTGGTAATGTTAACTGTGAAGACTCATGAAATAATCTTACTGCTATGATAATTGTTATTACCCTAAGTTGTCATAAATTTGGAAACAAGCAGCTTTTATAAAGCAGGGGAAAAGAAAGCTCATATGAACTATTTAATTTACTTTAAATTGTAGGTCACTAAAATACATTCTTGAGAATTGATAATTTTTAAATGTTTTAGTCATAGCCAAATTAAAAGATATTATTCAAATGGAAAAATATATACATTAAATAAATAACACAAAGGACAGCCTCATAAAGTTATTAGGGGGAAGAAGCATGGTACCTAACACATGACAGTCAATAACTAACATTAGTCATTATCAATATTAATATCCAAAGAAGCAATTTTCTTTTAATTTCAGGAATATTATGCAGAGTCAGTTGTTAGCTTCTGTGATATGCAGTATTGATTTGCTCTTTCATTATTATGCATTTAATACACAGGAACAAATGCACTTTAATGGATGAAAAGAGATGTGACTTGTAGAAAATGTCAGGGGAAATAAATTACAAGAAGCCAATAACGAGTAGAAAGATAAGACTATATAGCAAATATCCTATGTTAATGAATGGCATTGTGTCACAGAGAGAGCACGACTATATTTTCTTTTTGTAACATTATCACTTTCATAAAGAGTAGTAACATAAAATATGTTTATTTTCATATATCTAAGAATTAATTATTTTATATTAATCATAATATTTGGATTTTCTCATGTCCAATATAAAGTCTGTGAAATGTTTATAGCCGTTAAAATGCCCCTATGTCATATTTGTTGAGGGACAATAGCTTCCTACAATGTTAAAAGTAAAATCTCTGTAGTAATAAACTATCATCAATATGTCAGAAAATTAGAAAAAATATTTTATAAAATATTAATGATTGAAAGTAACTAAATGTTGCTTTTAAATACTAAGTATACTATCAGAAATAGTTTGAATTACTACTACAGATCATTTATAATTTAAAAAAATACAATTTTTGATTAAAGTTACAATATAATTTTATTTTTTTAAGATTTACTTATTTATGTGGTGCCTGGGTGCTCAGTCAGTAAAACTTCTGCTCCCTGCTCAGGTCATGATCTCGGGGTCTTGGGATGGAGCCCAGTGTCTGGCTCCTTGCTCAGTATGAAATCTGCTTGAGATTCTCTCTCTCCCTTTTTCTCTGCCCCCACTCTCACTCACATGCGTTCTTTCTCATGTCATGGAAACAATGCGACAGTAACATTTATTTGTTTATATAAGTGTTTCAAATATACAGTATAAAAAGAAAAGCTGTCAGCTTTACCTTAAAATGCAGTGACTTCAAGTGCTGTTTTCCAGTTCTCCTGCCCTCACCACCTGACAACTCTTCCAGTTCTCTCACAAATTCTAAGTTCTACTGCAGAAATTTCATGAGGAAGTAACAAGAATTATTATAAATTCTTATTTCAGGGATCCTCAAAATTACTGAATAGCCATATTCTAAGCTGATTCAAGTCATTGTCATCATCCTTTCTTCAAAGAAGCCTCCACACAACCAACGACTAGGTTATGCAATTAAAAATCTAAGCCTGGAGCATCTCGGGTGCTCAGTAGATTAAGCATCTGCCTTTGGTTCAGGTAATGATCCCAGGATCCTGGGATCAAGCCTCACATTGGACTCCCCATCAGTGATCAGTGTGTGGTCTGCATCGCCCTCTCTCTTGCTCACTTTCTCTCATAAATAAATGAAATCTTTAAAAAGAAATCTAAGCCATATCCTGACACTTTTTAAAAACCATTTCTGTGTTTTTTTCACTCAGATAAAACCCAAAGTCCCTATTTCTACTCACAAGACCCTGTTGGATCTTCACTCTTATTATTTGATCTTTATAAATCATATTACTCTTACTTATTTTAATTTTTTTCTCCCATGTTAGAATTATGCTTCATGAAAGTGGACAACTTTTTCACTGCTTTATCTCCAGGAACTAGAATTCATTTGGCAGATGATAAGCACTCACTAAAAAATTTCAAAGAAGTGTATCTCTTAAAATATTTTTCTTTCTAAAAAAATAAAATAAAATAAAAAATAAAAAAATTTTTCTTTCTTTGAATGTGTATTAAAGCTTTTAAAATTAATATATTTTATTAAAGGGAAAATATTGATCTAGAGATTCTTTTAGTTTTGATTTTGCTGTTTTTAATTAGATTATTTCTGCTAATGTATATTTTAATGAGGGAAACTGTGAGCATTTCCTAAATTTTCAAATAAAATGCATGGGATTTAAACATTTGTTTCTTTTATTCAAAGGAACAAAATATAAATGACTTCTTTTTTTTTAATTTATTGCATAAATATAATATGGAATCTAAACTTATTTTTCTTTCTCCATACCTAACCAACTATCTCTAAAGCTTTTTAAAACCACTCTTCATTTTTCAATGAGTCCACAAGTGACAAAATTATAAGATATATTAAAAAACACTTTTACAATACCTTGTGTTCCATTGAACAGCTTGCAAGACATTGCAATGTTAGCAGTTTAGCTTCCTCATATCAGTCTTTATAACAGTCTTTAATTTGTTAAATGTCCTACTCTCAATCTATAATTTTATTCAAGTTTAATAAGTTTTAGTGGGCCTGTATAGGGTTTTGGTACTACATATTATTGAATTCTGTTGATTTTAGAATCAGGAGTTTATTTGTACCTATATCTGTTGGTTAGATTGATCTATAGAAAACTTTAATTTTTTCAGTTTATTTATGTTCAATTTTGTTGTTTATTCATTGGTTTAGCTCTTCTAGTTTACATTTCAATGTTGAAAGCTTCAAATATTTCCTAAAATTAGAATAATAGTGATAGGATTTAACCTATTCTGTGAACATTTGGAAGAAATGTTCATGTTAAAGTAGTAACTTAAGGATATTTTCAATTTATTCTAACATTGTTTGAAAATATGCATTTTTTTAATTCCACTAATTCTTGATAGCAGAAGACAAATATTTAATTTTTTCACTTGAAATAAATGTGGTTAGTTGAAAAAAGATACTAATGTAAGTTAGCTTCTTTTTTTTTAAGCTTTCATTCGTTTATTCACGAGAGACAGAGAGAGAGAGAGAGGCAGAGACATAAGCAGAGGGAGAAGCAGACTTCTGAGGGGAGTCTGATGCGGGACTAGATCCCAGGATCCCAGGATCACGCCCTAAGCCAATGGCAGACACTCAACCACTGAGCTACCCAAGTGCCCTGAAGTTAGATAACTTCTAATTAAGAAAAATGACTTGAGAAAAATAATGCTTGAAAGGTAGTGGTCCCGTACATTTAGTCCTAAAAGGGGAAATTTATTCTTTTTCTGCCTGCAATAGGACAAGTATACGGACCAAGGATATTCTATTGGAACACAGATAAAGATAGCATGAAATTATACTTTAAAAACAGAAGTCACTTGTGATACATTTATGTGAGAACAGAGGAAGAGCACAAGCAGTGTACATCTCATGCTCACTTTTGGTGACTATTATGGACTACAAGAAGTACAATAGTGGGAAAGAAGAAGGTGGCCTAGAGTGGATAGGGAACAAACTTTGTGTGCTTTCTGTGTCAGGGCATGGCCCTTCTGTATAAAAGGTATTGTTATTTAATAAGAACCCAAGTCTTAGTAAGAAAAATAAATACTTCTAATCTAAACACAGAATGTTTTGCACATCATGTAATATACTGTGTGCCTTTTATAACATGAGAAATTATATATATAAGGTTTGATTTTTGTTACATTAAAAAGTAAAATAATGACAGACTTTAAATCAGTCTCCACTAATATAAATAATGTTTGGAAAATTCTTACCTAATAAACAATTTAGGACAGTTAAAAGCAAATTAATTAAATAATCAGTCATTCAGAGAACTATGTTTCAAGATACACCGCTATATATATTGGTGAGTGTATATATAAATCTATATGTGTGTATGTGTACATACATCTATGTACACATATGTATGCAATGATACACACATTTCTGTTGTATAAATGCTTCCCCTCAAACAAGCTAGCATTTTTTCATATTTGGAATTAAGTTCACTATTATTTTGAGTTTTTCAACTCTGACATTGAACTATACAAATAAATAATAAAAGAAAAATAATATACTGCTCTTTTGATGAAGCATACTTAAAATTTTTCAGATAAATATTAATCACCGTAAAAATATTTTCTTTCAAATGGTTAAAAAGTTTTCCACAATATATCAAATACACTTATTTGATACACTATGTTACTGAGAGCATAAACTTCCTGATATATGTGTTTTACTGGTATGTACATAGTGAAAACCATTGATGTTAATGTCACGAGAGGCTACCAAACAGGAACAAAAGCAATCAGCACTCACTAGGCTTCTGAATCCTATTAGGTCATGCCAACCACTATGCAAAGGTGATGGGCACAGATGTTCATAATTTTTGGAAAACAGTTTTTACTTAGAGTACTATGAACCCGTTGTTAAGATGTTAGTTGTCTTGGCTATTATTTCCCACTGGGTTTTACATCTTTGCATGTGAAACAAAGGTGAGCAAGAGGGACGGACAGTAAGCACTATTAGTGTTCCTGGAGGACTCAGCAAGAGAAAGAGGAAGTGCCCTATAGAGTGAGGGCACAGAAGTCACTTTTCTTTGAGGGAGCAATCTCAGGAGTTCTGTTGTATACTTTTACTATAATTATAAATTACTTGGCTTAAAGTCAGATGTGATTATCAAACATAGTTTAACATTTGTTGCAGGTTATAAAAATTGTCTCTTTTTAGTTTTTCCTCTTGCTTCTCACTATCATTCTCCTAATAGGAATTTGTTTTCTGCAAATACGCAAATTTCATTATAACAACTTAAGGCAGTTCCAGGTTTGTGTGATCTATCAAACACTCACATAAAATCACAAGAAAGGAAGTGTGCACTGAATGTCATGCATCAAGGATACTGAAAAGGGTCACATTGACATATTTTACGTTCAGTTTGTGAGCAAAGATGCCAGTAAATTCTGACAGGAAGCAGCAATACTTTTGCTAAATTGCTGTAATAAATTGTTAATCTCTTTTAAAAGCTGGGAGGTGTCATGGGTGTGTGTGGGGGAGTGTAATCCAGAACTTTATAACTCGTGAAAATTAGCTATAAATTTAGAGTATGAAATGAACAGCAAGAGGAAGGTGCGGCGCTTTTAAAAAAAATTTATTTTAGAAACTATACTTGAGAAATACTTATCTTCATTCATGTATATTTTAAAAATATTTAATTAGCATATCCCGATAAAGTGCACCAACAGAATCAAAAAATAATTTTTATGTAAGGTGATATATTTTAATATACACTTGTTTCCTGTTTCTTTGTTTGTGTCCAGCCATCTCTAAATAGTGAAATAGATAGGTGAATAATATAAATGTCTAATAATTAAAACTTACAATGAATACCATTATAAAAGGTAGAATATAACCTTGATTTTGTTTCTTTCTATAAGAAGGAGACTTTGTAGAAAAAGAAAATATATCCACATGTATATAAATTTCAGATTGAGGAGTAGGGTCTAATATGTCTCAACACATATTTTATTAATCATTTGTGTTATGCTGTATTGAAGGGATGCATCTGGTTAATTGACTATGTGTGGGTCATTAATTTACCACATATAATGAATAATGGAATTAAAAGATATGGTATTTATAGATAAGGAAAATAAGTACCCAGGAAGTTAATTGACTTTCCTAATATCAAACTACCTATTCTTAGGGCAAAACATGGAACATATAGCATTATGCCCATTTTTTAAACTCAATTTCATTCTCACATTTTGAATGGCAATTTCAATAATTTAAATATTTTAAAATTCTATATTTTAAATGTAATTCTTTAGTAATTTAAAAAGTACTGCTATAAGTTTTTTCTTAATTAACTTCATTTTATATGTCTATTTCTTTTTTTAAGTCATGCTATAAATATTTTTATATCATTTGAAAATAGTCTTTTTTTTAATTTCCCTTTTTTAAAAAGATTTAATTTATTTACTTCACAGAGAGAGAGAGAAAGAGAGAGCGAGCACAAGCAGGGCGAGCAGGAAAGGGAGAAGGAAGCTCCCGGCTGAGCAGGGAGCCTGATGTGGGATTTTATTCCAGGACCCTGGGATCATGACCTGAGCCAAGGCAGATGTTAAACAGACTAAGCCACCCAAGGGCCCCACATTTCCTTTTTCTACTTCACGTTAATTGCAAACTTGATACAAAAACATGTTTTCCTGGTGAAAACAGATATATATATATATGTATAATGCTAGTTCTAAAGCTCATTTTTAGCCTCTTCTCCCTATGTTGTTCCCCTCTCAAAGGTAACTCGTTCCAGTGATTATGACTGAATAAAATACAAGCCCAGAATTTGGAGACTTGGGATAATGACAGTAATTTTTTTGTTTACAAATCTGCAATTTTGGCAGGGTTTAGAGGAGACACTTAAAAGACAGGAGCTAGGGGGGAATCCCTAGGTGGCTCAGCAGTTAAGCATCTGCCTTAGGCCCAGGGCTTGATCCTGGAGTCCTTGGATGGAGTCCTATGTCAAGCTCCCTGCGTGAAGCTTGCTCCTACCCCTGCCTGTGTCTCTGCCTCTCTCTCTCCCCGTGTCTCTTATGAATAAATAAATAAAATCATTTTAAAATTTAAAATAAATAAATAAATAAATAAATAAATAAATAAAAAAGATAGGAGCTAATTTTTTGTTGTTGTTTACAAATTTGCAATTTTGGCAGGGTTTAGAGGAGACACTTAAAAGATAGGAGCTAAAAAAAAAAAAAAGATAGGAGCTAGAATGATCTTGAGGCTGGCTTAGCACCAATCTTTGCCTTTGGGTGTGGACTTGCTTCCTCAAATACGGTGGTTCAATTACAAGCTCAAATGTTCTGAAAAAAAGAAACCTAAGCAGATGCTTTATCTCCTTTAATTCCTTAATCTGAGGAATAACACAGTATATAACTTGTGCCACATTCGTTTCATCATGGCCATCACAAAACTGTTCCCAGTTTTGAAGAACCACAAAATGTATACTCCAACTCTTAATATAGAGTGGGAAAAATTCTGGAAATTCATGTGAGAATACCATACATACTGTTGTGACCATATTTATAAAATTCAGGTACAATTTATCATCTGGCCACAGCAATTTATATTTTCCCACATACAAAATACAACCATCCCTCTCAAGACCTCCAAAACTCATACCCCATTATAGCATCAGTCTCAGTTTCCAGGACGAAGATCTCATCATCTAGATCAGGACTAAGTTTATATGAGGCATGCGGATGTAATTCAATAAGTAGAGATCCATAAGTATACTTTTTCCCAATCTGAAGTCCTGTAAACAAAAGATATGTTAAATGCTTTACACATCCCCAACACATAATAGTGACACAAGCATAGGATAAACACTATAGATCCTTTCATTCAAAAAGAGAAGTAAAAAGAGGTATACATAGGTCACTGGTTCATGTCAATTCTGAAATTTAGATAGGCATATATTGGCCAAATTCTACTATTAGGGAAATATTCATAGCCTTGAACCTATTTGTTGCAGTCTTCCATCTTAAGAAATGAAAATTTCATCTTTATTTACTCACACTAAAAATCTCTGGTGTCATTCTTAACTTTTCTTATGTCTTCAGTCACTGTATTGCGTATTTGAAAGTTGCTAAGAGAGTAGATCTTAAAAGTCCTCATTACAAGAAAAAATAAAAGAAAAAATGTTATAACTATGTATGGTGACAAGTGTTAACTGGACTTACTCTGGTGGTCATTTCATATTACATACATAGTGAATCAGTATGTATCTGAAACTAATAGAATGCTGTTATACAACAATAAAAATGAATGAATAAAATTGTTTGTTGTCACTGTTGTTGTTTCTTTAGAAGAGACTATTTATGTGACAGTTACAAAAGTTTTTATACGTTTTTATATATTTCTATCACAATTTAGGCAAAATATATGTTGTAGATATTATTGGGTAGGTAAAAAAGTTTAGTTTTTTGTCTTAATTAGGAAACTAATTATACTTTATGAATTATGCCTTAGAATTTGGTAAGAAGTATTTAGAAATATATGAAGGAACTTTTTCTCTGCTAGAATCTAAATCACAAGGAAAATAATCCACAGGTAATGTGGTATCAGCATTAGATTTAGATAATTAGGAGTAATTTCAACATAAAATAAATGAAATATAACCATTCATATCACATTTAAATATCCAAGTAGTAAATATTCTACTTTGATTAGTTTTCTGAAAAGCAATACAATATTTTCCACAAGTAGGTCTTACTTATGAATTTTACTTTATTAAACTTTTTTCTAGGGAATTAAGATTTGGAAATAGAAAATTGATTTGAAAAATCACACAGTGGAATGAATTGTTAAGAAAATGTATTCTGAAATGTTCTAGATAAATCTTTATAAAAATAATTCTTTGTTATCTTTTATGTACTTTTGTTAATACAGTTAATTAAAAATTAACACATTGGTCTGATGTAATTACAGAATATATTTGACATGTCAGTAACACACACTTAAGAGTTTATATGACTAAAAAAGTGCAATCGTTTTTAGCTATGTAATGAACAAAATTTTTGACCAAAGTCTAAGCAAACCATAAATAAACTGTCATATTTTGCCCTTTCAAAAAGAAAAAGATATTTGAACTTGAAAGGTCAAGAGCAATGATAGCTAACTGTGTTGCTCTGGAGGTCTCGCTGTTCTTAAATTGTTCTTTGTAAAAAGAAACCCTGCTGCTCTCACCTTAGCCGGGTGAACAGTGGGAATGGCTCTCCAAAATAGTTGATCTATGACTATAAGGTGGTCCTATCATTTTCTTGTATAGATTAGATTATATGAGGACCCTATAGTAGAGAGTGAACATTAAAAAAAAATCAAATCAAAAAGGAGTTTAAATTTCAAACAGACAGGTAAGAAGCTGGATTACACAGTAATGTAGAGGTTGAGAGAAGAAAGTTAGCTGAAGTGACTCATCAGAGTCCCCAAAATAAAGAGAAATGTAAAGAATTTAAAAGGGATTGAGGGCTGACTCAATTGTGGAATGCTAAGGGAGGCAACAATAAACTCATGTCTGGAGGTTTGTGAGAGCTCCATTTTTTTCCCCAATAACCTTTCAAGTTCCTGAGAAACACCAGAGTGTTTTATGTTCAGCTAAGTAGTGATTACAACTGTTTCAAGTGAAAGTTTTCTGTTCTTTTACCTTTGTGTACATCCTTAGAGCAATTCTCAAAATTAAAGTCAACTGAGGATGTGTCTGCTCACTGCAACCCCATAAATTCCAAGTGAAGTAGCTAGCCACTTAGTTGTCATTAGAGAGTTCACAAAAGTTTACTTATTTATGTCAAATTTGGACAAAAGCAGTCTACAAAATGGCTGTGATGCCAGGTCACTAATCATAATTTCTAGGATTGGCAGATTAAACTCATTCTTATTGCCTGAGCGGGACTCTGAACAAGCAGATTGCTGCAAAATGTACTGCCTGAATGCCTCAGCACCGCCAGAAGTCATCCAGTTTTAATACCCAATCATTTTTTGTGTTCCGTAGTTGTTTTATAATTAAAGCAAAGTATGCTCAAATTGTTTTTAATTCATATGTTGAAGGATATGTCTTTTAACTTGGAAATAGGCACTTGAAAAAATCCTTAGAGAAAGAACTTGTATTTTTGTTTCTGTAACAACAATAGCAACCACACTCTTCCTTTGAGCTATTACCTTTTGCCAACCTCTCTGCACTCTGTGCCAAGGGCTTTATCAACATTGTCTTATTTAATCTACACAAACATCTTTGAAGTTAGGCATTATTACCGATATTTTACAGATGATAAATCTGAAACTTAGAGCAGTTAAATAGTGTGTTCAGTGTAATACAATTATTAAATGGCAGGGCTATCATTGAGCGCGGACTGGTTTGACCTCCAAGCTCATGCTCTTAGCCACCTCATTATCCTGGCTTCATGCTTTATAAAGCATGATATGATATGATGTATGCATTACTTCAGTTGACTAATTCAAAATTATATGAAGTAGGTCTTCCTAGTGTTATCAGCATCTTACAGATAATAAAATCAAGACATAGAGATTACACTAAAAACACAAGATTATTTATTGAACCAGGTCAAAGAGTTTAAGGAAAACTTTTTTAAGTTGCTATGATCTTCTATTAGCCTTGTGTGATTTTTTTTACATAATTTTAGCTACTAATATTTTGGGTTAAAAAATGAGTGACAGCTCAAGGAACAAAATGGCAGAGCTTATGCTTTCACATTGATTAAAAAGAGTAATTGGAAAGTTTCAAAGAATTGTTTGATCTTTGTAGATACCAGTGATGTTATCCTGGATATATGAGTCTAATACATACATGTAGCCACAAGTGGCTATTTACATTTACATTTTGATTAATTGCAATGAAATAATATTAAAATTCAGTTGCTCAGTCACACTATTGGTTCTCAGAAGCCATATGTATGTAGGGGTTAGCACATTTCACAACTTTATATAAACATTTCTAGCACTAGAAAAAGTTGTATTGGAAGGTGCTTGTGTAGACACTTAAGCCTACCTAGAAATGCCAAATTGGGAGAAGATGTTATCAAAAGCTAATCCTCACACTTGCTGTTAGACAAATACATGTTATCAATGCCCTGCTGATATGAGAATTGAAAACAAAATGCATGCTCCTGATGTAGGGGAAATAAACAATTGAATCAATGACTATCAACATGCGGATCAAAATTTTTGTATTTGGTGATTTGGACGTTGGT
The DNA here is from genome assembly GCF_048418805.1 of Vulpes vulpes. Taxonomy (NCBI): domain Eukaryota; kingdom Metazoa; phylum Chordata; class Mammalia; order Carnivora; family Canidae; genus Vulpes; species Vulpes vulpes. The sequence continues at coordinate 100,265,781 of NC_132784.1, read as the reverse complement.
TTGACTAAAAATGGAAAATCTGTTTATTAAAGAAGTTTAAAGATAGTGTTACAAACATGCAAAATCTGTGTAGGTAGAAAAATATAATAATACTCAAGAAAGTTTATTATGTTCCAAAAACAGTAGCACGTGATGTGTATGCAATATATTACTTTATCTTCACAATAGCTTTGTACCTATATGTTAATAAATAAACAAATAGACAAACATACAATAGGGCTTAGGAAAATGTCCAACATTACACTTAATAACTGGTAGGTCTGGAATCAGGAAATTAGACTCATACCCTAAATATACTAAACATACTCTGAGCTACTAGAATATATTTAATCTAAAAATAAACTGAAAGAGAAAATAAAATTAAAATATTGCTGTTTTAACTTAGCTATGTTACCAATCTCACATAAATTCTTTTCAATATTAATGAATATGGAGATTAATGATTAAAATCTGAAAAAAAAAAAAAAGTGTGCCTGGGTGTCTCAGTTAAGCATCTGCCATAGGTTCAGGTCATGATCCTAGGGTCCTGAGATTGAGTCCTAGATTGGGCTCCCTGTTTAGCAGGGAGTCTGTTTCTCCCTCTCCTCCTCCCCCCTGGTGCTTTTGCTTTCTCTCTCACTCTCTCTCTCTAAAAAAAAAAAAAAAAAAAAAAAAAAAAAAAAAAAAAAAAAAAACTTAAAAATATACCTGGAAAAAAAAATCAAAGCCTGATAAATAATTTAAAAATTTAGCCCACTGGAACTTTAGTGAATAACCAGCTAAATTAATGAGCAAAAACTGACACAGCTCAACATATCAAAAATAAAGATGGAGATATAAAGACAGATACAAAGGAATTAGAAACATTACAATGTTATAATTTAATTTGAAAATAATCAGAAAATCTGGATGGGTGATTTTCAAAAATATAAATAAATAAAATAATATACAAGTCATATAAATGTCAAGAATTCTAGTTCTACACAAAAGCTGTTAACCTGAGAGATTCAATTTTTTACCTCAAAACAAAAAAGATAATTTAAAAGCTATTTTAACTGTTCTAGGAAAGTTTCCAGAATCTTTGATCAAGTCAGCATAAAACAAATACCAAAATTTGTCAGAAAATGCCTAAGAAAACAGAAGCCTTCTTAAGAAAATAAAATGCTTCAAAATACATTTTTGCCTGAATATATCAATAAAATATCCTAAATAAAATATTTAAAAATATAACCTAATAAAAACAAATAATAAAAAGAACACTGAGCGTGAACCAATGAAGTTTATTCCAAGAATACAAATGGTTAAATATTAGAAATATAGTAATATAACTTATACGTGAGCTAAAATGCATTATTATATCACTGGAATATAATTAGAGGTTGAAGAAAATTCAATTCTTAGATTAAAAAGTCAAAACGCTAATAAAAAAGAACAAGTGGAGTATTCTTTTACATGATATGTATATATAAATACATATCTATATTTATATAGTTACATTTTACTTTATATCAATATATGTATGTGTGTGAACTCAGTAACCAGTATTCTCAATATTGAAAGATATACTCTCATTTCATTAAATGTAGAAGAAAGAATGATATAGCAGGTTTTATTGCTGTCCAAATATTGTTCCTCTTCTTGCCATGCCCTTGCCTACCCTCTTGGTCAAATAACTTGCTAATTTGGTGTGATCATTTGGCATGATATTGGAAGGGAAATGGCTGTGCCACTAGAATATAGTTTTTAGATTTATCCTATCCCTCCATTATTTAAATTTTCCTTTTGCCATGAGAACAATTTTACCAGACAAGAAGTATTCCTTTAGCTTTGGGCCTGCAATACAGCATAGAGAGAATTCTCAGCTAAACTGGGATGAACATGAATATCAGAAGAAAACATGTCCGCCACTGAAGGTTTGTCATTTGTTACCACAGCGTAATTTAATCTACATTGATATGAGTATCTAATAACACTGGTTTGACATAGTTCTTGAAGCTGTGGACACTGTAATTAGATAAAAGGAAAAATTGGAGAAATGAGATACCATGTAAAAATAGAGGAGACAATGGTTTTACTTTTTGCAAAACATAGGTGCTGGAAAGTTAACCAAAAAAATAATTAAAATGAAAATATTTTATTTTATTTTTTTTTTAATGAAAATATTTTAGAAACAATTATGGGATTCAGAAATGTGGCTGCATAAAAATTTAGGGCATTTAAAAAAAACATCAGTAGTTAAGCTTCATTTATTTTGCTAGGATCCACTTGGTCATATTTTTCAGGGAGTAGAAAAAGGGTAGTAAGAGCACTGTGACACTTGTCACAGGGATGCAATTTTCTATCTCATTGGAATGAAATAGTTGGCAATCTCCATACTTCTACAAAAATTCCATATACTCTATAGGCATGCTTCCCAGGATTTCACATTTGCTTCACATATGACAGAGAAGCATCAATCAAAACAAAATTTCTAACTATTCAATATTTTGCTTATTGATATTTACTGCTGTCAATAAAGAAAAATAGAGATTAACTTGTGTATAGAACATATCAAATAAAGGGATATAAGACTGGGTCACAACACTGTCACTCATCTCTGCTCCAAGTGGGATAAATCAGCCCCTTTGTGACAAGTAAAATCCATGCCACTCCTTACCACAGCAGGAAGTACAGAACTACTTGGAGACATAGAGAAAAACAAAGAGGAAAAATAACATATATCATCCTCAAGGGTTTGAGTCACATGAGAAGATTGCCAAATACAATGTGTAAAATAACCAAATGTTAGTTACATTGTTTGTGGAAAAAATTATAAAAAGAAAGGACAATAACTACACAACTATTACTTTACTTTTCAAATACCTGAATACTCCTCTGTTTTAACAAGGGTGTATTATATAATTAAGATTTGCTAAAGGAAAAGAGATGTTGACTTATGTTGGCTTGCATTTAAGTATCATGGTAAGATATCACAAATTTTAAATTTTGTTTATTTTTTTAAAGATTTTTTAAAATTTGAAAGAAAGCAAGAGAGAGAGCTTGCATGAGCGGGGGACAGTGAGGGGCAGAGAGAGAGAGGGAGAAGTAGACACCCTGCTAAGCAGGGAGTCCCCAGTGGGACTGGATCCCAGGACTCCGGGATCATGACTCAAGCAGAAGGCAGATACTTAACCAACTGAGCCACTCCAGGCTCCTTTCAAAATTTTTTTAGATAACAAGTTATTATAAAACTGCTATAATGAAATAGTATTTAGGATAAATCAGAGATAAGCAGAGTTCTAATAAATGGAATCAAATCCTACTCTAAACAACAAAAACATATGCAAATTTAGTGAACGAGGTTTACTAAAGTAAGATGAAATTTTCTAAGTTGTAGAAATATATTTAGAATATAATCCTAATTAACCACAAAAACACACACTTAAAAATTAATAGAAAATTCCTGGGCAGGTACAGAAGGAAACATAACAGGCATTCGCAGAGAGTCTTATGGAGGGTATGAGACTTGTGTTTTTAATCTATCTGGAAGATATTTTGCCTTTTAAATATTAATAATAATAAGTAAAAGTGATACCTGCCCCTAACATAAATATTATAAATTTAAAAATCTTGACAAATTGTAGAAATTTTGTTGATCTTTTAGTCATTTCTTTAGTTTTTTGAAATTTTTTTCAAAATAGATTAAATTTTAAACATTGCATCCATTTTTCTAAATGTATTTATGAGCCATTTGATTTATTTAATAGTTGAGTGGTAAGACTATTCTGAAGAAAATAGAAACTTCTAAAATATATATAAAATATTCTGAGATAAAATTTGTTTATTAATATAAATAATCTTATAAACCTTTGAATTATAGCAAATATCAATAATACCAAGTAAAAGCAGACATAGCATAGTCAATGATATTGATTTCTTAATTTCTACTTTCTATTAATTTATTACTCATTAATCATATATAATTATATTTTCATATTGTTTGAGAATATAGGAATAATATGTATTCTTTAAAAATGACTTTCACTTTTTATTATTTACTTTTTATTATTTCTTAAGAAAAAAGATTTTCTTTAGGGAGGTTATAAAACAGCAAAATAATTGTATCTTATAAGTGCACAAATAAATGTTGACTTCTATAGAACTTCCTGAGTCTCCTCTACTGCTACCAAAATCATCTACTATGAGAGTAGTTAACATGTGAGAAAAACATGAATTTGACTTCAAAAAAGAAAAGTAAATGAATGTGTATATTCTAATAAAAAATAAAAATATATGTAGCCCAAACGACAAATAATTGTTAATATAAAATACGTATGTCTTATGGAACTTTCAAAGATTTCCCAGGATTCTTTCAAATTTCTAGAAAAGACCAGTGTACTCATTGTCAACTCAATGAAAAGATCGAATTTCCATCTCTGAACTTGTTGATCTATGTATTTTGTCCTTTTTGACTATTGATTTAACTAAGATTTCAGTTTTCTCGTAGGTTAATTATTTAATTAACTTATTAATTATGTACTTGTTAACTTGCACAAGACATTTTTCTATAGATTTTACTAAAGAAAATCAAGGCAATTACATTGAAAATGCAAGATAAGAAAAATACTTTGCTACATTAGATTTTCTGCTATTTAAAGTCTACACTAGTAGTTCCCCAACTCAAGTTTCAACTTTCTGCAAAGTTGTGCTTTTTTTCTCCTCTCCATTCCATGCTGATTTTTATCCTTCTTTCTCTTTGCTCTTGCAGAAGAAAAGAAAAGGCAAACAGATTTAGGGAGTTTTGCAAAATCTTAGTCCGTTTGAGCTCCTATAAGACAGGTGGTCAGTCTAACATTTCTCACAAATGGTAGGTTCTCTCCCCTGAAGCAGTCATTGGCTTTCCCAGTTTGTGATAAGATTTGATAACATCTTCTGGCTGACCACCAACCACTGATATTATACTGCATTCTTCTCATAGATGTACCTTTTGTCTCCATGAATTTCTAACTAGTCAAATCTGTGGTACCAATCTCATCCATACTTTGAATACTTTCAAGCCTACAAGCATGTATGGAAGCCAATTGCTATCTTCTACGAAATTGGGAACCCTAGGAGGAGGGGTCCTTGATTTTCTTCACATGGCAGGCCACTCATGCAGTCTCCTGCATTTCCCTTTACTCCTGCCCAGGCTTAAAAGGTATATCTCTGTAATTCTGCTTTTTTAAGCAGAAGGCTAACAATGTGCCCAACAAAATAGCCTTCACAATCACTCATCTCTCCCAAATTATTTCTTCTTTCTCTATACCTCTTTATATAGCACAGTGATTTCATTGTTGATAGATAGCTCTCTGAATTGAACCCTCATAGTAAAGAAAGGTTGCAAGCCGTAACTCTTATTTTATTTCTGAACGTGGAATATGAAGCACTTAACTCCCCCCCCCCCTTAAATTTGAGCCATAGCTTTAATTTCTGGACTATTAAGAAAACCTCACGCTGTATCTTATTCCACTTAAGTAAAGTATAACTTGATATTTTAAATTTTATTTTAAGAAAATGTTTTATGATTTAGTAATCAACACAGTATGGGAAGCAAAATTTCTTTTTATAGTGTTTCCTAAATACATTGGAAAACAGATCCTAGCATTAAAAATTTCAATACAAGAAAATATTTCTGAGTATTTCATTTGTTTTTTAAAATTGAATTCCTTTTCATAACCACATTCCTTAGGCAATGTATCTAAGTGTGGTTGTGGTTGTTTTAGTACTTATATCATGGAAAAATTCATAACCACAGCTAGCTATAATGGCCTATGAACACATGGTCATTCAGGAGCTTCTGTTTAAATATAAATCACAGTCAAAAGCATTATACTACATAATTATCTGGTGACATACATTTGAGAACGCATAACTTTCAGCAGATGAATCTATACTCTTAGTATCCATAGAGCATAATTTATTTACATGCTTAGAAAAACTACTTGCTGCGTGCATTTTGGTTTAGAAAACCCAAAAGACTGTTAATTTCCATTTGTTTTCTTCTCAAATTGCCTAGATAACTTATTTCTGGAATGATCTTAGCAGCCAAGGCCTTAAAATGGTTTTCAAGGCAAGCTATAAATGAACTTTTCAGTAGTTCTGGTAAAAATGTGATATTAAGATAACCATAGCAATAAGAAACAAGGATAGTTATTATTAACTAAGAAGAATACAAGATTTTGTTGCCTAAAAACTGAGATATCCTTATATTTTGTAGCCACTGATGGTCTTTTTATATATTTGAGGTTATTTCTTAGTTGGGGGATTTTCAAAATTAAACGCACGCACACAATAATACAAGGTAAAATACATTAACAACAAAAATAGATATAAATTATTCAGTCACTCAGATCTATAGAATTATTAGAAAACAATTTATTCTAACCAAAACTTAGTTTTTAAAATTTAAGTTTCATTAAATTAACAGTCTTGCTAAACTTCACTCATCCCGAGTTTAAGATTATTAATTAATATAAGGAAAACACAGTGCTAAAATTAAAGGAAAATGTGATTTTGGATTTAGAAGGATATTTCTAGAAGTTTAATCTTTAAATTAATTTGTGAAGTAACTAATGCAAAGCCCACATCTAGAAAGTGACATAAAAGTCTAAGAAAAAGATTTTTAATTTTCAATAATTTGGTAACCAAGGTATTAATTTGAAAGAATCAAGGAAACATATTAATATATCATTAGTGTAAGCATATTTATAAATGTATATAACATCAAAATTTGCATGCATGGTTATATGTGTGTGTGTGTATATATTAGTACCAAATTACCACAGTTTCTTCCCAATCCTGCATGCATACCATTTTTCTATGTAATTTTGTAGTTCCTCCAACCAAAATGTGAAGTCTTTTTATCCAAACCTTAATCTGTAATGTGGCCAGAGACAGAACCAAAAGTTTTAGCCAAATGACTTTTAACAAATTTACAAAGCCAATGCAGTTGAAATTGGATAGTTTCCTCAATCATTGTGCTAGAATTGGATACCAATCTGCCAAAAGAAAAGAAAAATAATAACACAATAAACCATACCTTTCACCACATGCAAAAATTTACTCAATGATGGATCACAGAAATTAAATGTAAAACTCTAAATCCAACTATTCTAGAAGATATAATAGCAGAAAATCTTTATAAACTTGAATTAGGCAAAATTTCTTAGAAATGACACAAAATGATAACCCATACAAGTAAAATATAATAACTTGGAGTTTATTAAAATTAAAACTTCTGCCCTTCAAAAGATACTTTAATAAAATGAAATCCTTAAACAAACAGGAAAAAATATTTGTAAAAATAGATCTGGTAACACTTGTATCTAAAATGTGAAAAAAAAGTCTAAGATAGACACTTCATCAAAGTAGAACCATGAAGAGCAAATAAGCACATGAGAAAATGTTGAACATCATAAGTAATTATCAGAATAGAAATTAAAACCACAATGAAACACTGCGGCATATCTACTAGGATATGCCACATATCTAATAGGAAGAACTATAAAACAGGCAAACAAATTGTAAAAGCCTGACAATACCATGTGTTGACAAAGATGCAGATGATCTGGAACTTCCAAACAATGCTGATTAGAATTCAAAATAATACTGATTTTGGAAAACAGTTTGGCAGTGCTTAAAAAGTTAGGAAACACTTAGAGACCTGGGTATATGTCCAAGAGAATTGAAAACAACAACAACAAGAAGAACAAAAATTATGCAAATATCTAGGGAGGTTTCATTCATAAGTTCAAAAAAAGTGGGCATGACCCATAATTCCTTCAACTGGTAGAGATAAAAAATATCTGAAACATCTATCCTGGGAGGACTACATAGCAATAAGAAGGAAAAAAAGAAAAGAAAAAAAAAAGCCTACCATTTATACACAGCAACACAGATGATTCATAAATGCATTATGCTAAGTGGAAGATGCCAGTCTCAAATGGCTGCATACTCTATGCTTCCTATTAGATCATATCTCTGAAAAAGATTATAGTAACAGTAATGTAATAGTGTTTTCCATAATCTGAGGGTTGGGAAAGGTATTGCTAAAATGTATGAAAGAACATTTCAGGTGATGTAATTGTACTCCTTTTGATTATAGTGATGGTTAAATGACTAAAACCATTCATCAAAAATAATAGAACTGTACACCAAAGGGGATACATTTACTGAATGTAAATATTACTTCAGGAAAAACAACACAAAGAGAAAGAAAAATAATCAATGTGATTCAGCATGATAAAGAAGAGACATATGTATGCTCATCTCAGTGGGAGTAAAAAATATAAATGGCTAAAAGCAATGTAGCAAATCATGATCTTCTGAAACCTTATAATGGGCACACACACCCACATACCTACATTTAATATCATATTTAATGTTAAAAATATTAATGGAATGTTTTTCTCCACAATCAAGAACAAGGTAATTAAGTAAAATCCCAGAGTACAAAAACAGTATGGAATGTTAATTTTTATCTCAATATGGTAGCAACAAATATTTGAGAAAGGTATTTTTAAAATATGTTACTTAAAATGTAATAAATATACCTAAACATAAATCTAACACACTATGTTTAAGATACATGATTGAAAGGAAAGAACTAAATAAATGGAAAAATGCATCTGTTCAAGGATTCATTAGCTCAATATGTTTAAATGTTGCATTTTTCTCAAACAGATCTGTGAATTCAACACAATCTTGGTCAAAATTCCTGTAGAATGATTTTGTGGAAATGTATGCATTGAATCTAAAATCCGTGTGAAAATGCAAGGCAACTTATCACATTAGTTCCAAAAAATAAGTTGGAGGACTTAAACCACCTCATTTTAAGAATTGAAACAAATCCATAATAATCAAAAGAGTGTACTGTTAGCATAAATATGGACATTCAGAGAGTAGAATGGGTTAGAAACTCCAGAGATAGTGGGCAATATATGGTTGGTGGGGTGCCTGAGTGGCTTAGTCATGTAAATGTATGCCTTCGGCTTAGGTTATGATCTCAGGGTCCTGGGACCAAGCTCTATGTGGGCATCCTGCTCAACAGGGAATCTGCTTCTCCCTCTCCCTTTGTCCCTATTCCCCACTTGTCCTCTCTATCTCTCAAATAAAGAAATAAAATGTTTTGTACGAAAGAAATATATGGTTGGGTGATTTTCCAAAAGATATCAAATTAATTCAGGGGAGAAAACATTATTTTTTAACAAATGGTGCTAAGGTATACTTTTGGAAAAAACAATCCCAATTTAAAAAATTATCCTCTGTGCATACCTCTCACATCATATACAAAATTAACTTGAAATAGATGATAGATTTTAAATTGTAGAACTTAATACTATATTAAAAATACTCTTAGGAATAAATGATAGATTTGAATTGTAAAACATAATACTATATTAAAAAATACTTTTAGGAATAAAACATGGGGAGATCTGGAACTTTGATAGGCAAAGATTTCTTAGAACATGTTAAGTACAAACTGTAAATCAGTAACTGAGAAGAAAAAGAACCCAGTATGCAATGGGTATAATATAGAAAAAGACTGTTAACAAAGATACCTGAATGGCAAGTAGACACATGAAAAGATGTTTCAATATCTTTAATCATCAGAGAAATGCAAAGTAAAGCCAATGGGGGGAAGATCTTTCACAAACATTAGAATGACTAAAATTTAAAAAGACACAATGCTAAGTGTTGGTAAATATTGGAGCAATTGGAACTCTCATATATTGCTGAAAGGAATGTAAAGGACTATAACTATTTTGGAAACAGTTTGGCTGTGTATACACATTTACACATACCATATGGCCTTTCTATTTCACTCCAAGGCATTTACTCAATATATATGTAAACATATGTCCATATGAAAAATTTTACATAGATATTTTAGCAACTTCATTCACAGTAATAAAAAAAATCAAAAAAACAAAAAACTAGAAACAAAACAAATGTCCACCAACAGATGAATAGATAAGCTCATTGTGGTATATCCATGCAAGAAAATACATCTTAGAAAAAAAATTCATATAACAAAATGAATATATTTTGAAAATATTTATTTTTTATGAGAAAGGAGACAAACTGTAAAAGTACATATGGTATTTCATTTATAAGATATTCAAAGTATGGCAAAATTAATTCATAGTGATAGAAATCAGGTTAGAAGTTGCCTAGAATTGCCTTTAAAGGGCCATGAAATTTCTATGGTAATGAAAACTTATATAACTTACCAGGGTTGGCACAAAGAAAGGTGTATTCATTTGTCAAAATTCAGTAACTGTACACTAAATTGCAGCACATTTACACATTTAAAAATAGACCATTTGGAATAGTTTTAAATTAACAAATGTTGTGAAGATATTCTAGAGAATTTTTATACACCCAACATCTAATTTCTGCTAGTAACAATTTTCATTAATATGGTACATTTGTTACAGCTAATGAATCTATATAAATTAATTAGTATCAACTAAAGTCCTTACTTGATTCAAGTTTTCTTCCTTTTTTACCTAATGCATTTTTTCAATTGCAGGATGCCAGTGGGGTACATATTATATTACAGCTATAAATTGCTGTAACAATTTAGCAGCCTTTCCTTGTTTTTGACGACCTTGACAGTTTTAAGGAGCACTGATCAGGTATTTTATAAAATGTACCTGACTTGGATTATATCTGATATATTTCACATGATTAGACTGGGAAAATGGAAATACTTTGCAAGAAGACCACAGAAGTAAAGTTACATTTTCATTACTTTTTCATTACATCATACCAGAGTTACATAACCAGCAATATTACTGTTGATGCCAATATTGATTATCTGGCTGAAATACCATTTGTCAGATTTCTCCACTATAAAGTAATGTTTTTATGCCTTTTGACATTCAGTATTCGGCAGGAAGTCCGTAAGTGGAATCATATTCAAGCAGTATAGAATTATGCCCCTCCACCTCCTTGAAAGGGGAGTATTTACAAAAAAAAATTTGGAATTTTCTGAATATGAGATTTGGGTTTTTTCCTTCATTTACTTATTTATTTCATAATTTATATCAGTATGGATATTTCTTTTACCTTATTTACTTTGTTGCTACAGGGTCTCCAGCTCTGGCTAGGACTCATTGGAAGCTCTTTCAGATGCTTCTTGTATCTGAATGCTAAGTGGTTGTATCTGATCTTTAACTTGCCTCCAAGATGTTTTTTGAGTACTTTTGAGTGCTTGCTTACTTGCTGAAACTGTAAGAGTTTTCAAGTTCAGGTGTGTATTTCCTGCCTCCATACTATAATCAACTATTTCTCCAAGAAGCCCCAGGTATTTTCATTGAAGAAGGGTATTAGAAACCGTAAAAGGAGCACATGTTAGGATTTTTGTGACCAGAGTATAGGAGAGTATATAATATAGTTGCTTCTACATTCTCTCAGTTGGGAGAGCAAGAGGGGGTATAAGTTTGTCCACTAACATATATAAATAATTATCTATAATTATGTCTAAATGTAACCATCTGTAGTGATACAAATCTGTTAGGTCAATAGCTAGAACCTGAATTATTGGATTGTATGGTAAGACTGTTTAGCTTTGTAGGAAGTTTCCAAACTGTCCTCAAGGTGGTTACACCATTTTGCATCCCCCACCCCCAGCAATAAATGCATTCCCCCCCGACCTCCCAGTGATGAATGAGCTTTCCAAACCATCCTCATGGTGGTTATACCATTTTGCATTTCCCTGAGCAATTGCTCATTCTCACCAATAATTGGTATTGTAGGGTTTTTTTTGTTTGTTTTGTTTTTTTTGGTGGGGGTGTGTGGGAGGGTTGGTACTTTTAATAGGCGTGTAGTGGTATAACATTGTTGTGTTAGGTTGCATTTCTGTAGGGATGAATGATGTTGAAAATCTTTCCTATTCTCATTTGCCCTGTGTTTATCATCTTCGGTAAGATGTCTATCTGTTCAGAACTTTTACCTATTTTTAATTGGGTAGCTTGTCTTCTTGTTAGATTTAAAAAGCTTTTGTAGATTTTGGATCCAAGCTCTTAATTAGATAAGCGCAAATGTTAATCTCCCATTCTGTGGCTTGTCTTTTACATTCTCTTAATAGTCTTCTGCAACACAGAAGTCTTAAATTTGAATGCAGTCAAAAGTCCCTATTCTTTTTGTCATGGGTCTTATTATGCTATTGGATCTAAAAACTCATTCTTGAATCTTAATCATGAGAACCTTTTAAGTTTCCCAGAGGCAAATCCCATGCAAGTGGAGTGGATTCCCCCAGACTGTGGCTGAGGAGTCTCTAACTTGCAGGCTGGTATCCAGGAATTTATAAAAATGACGATTTAAGTGTTCTTACTGATTTTGACTCCAGTAGCCCCTGACCCAGAAAAGTAGAACTCAGCTGTGACTGTCTAGAATCCTGTCTCTCTTAATTTCATGCTGGCCATTGGCCTGGATGCTTCAGTTATCTAATGGGTCCAGGAGAAGCCACTGATTTTCATTTTCTTGAGCTTTTTGTTGTGAGAAACTGAGTAACCCCTTCCAAGCTTTTTCTATGTCAAGGCTGAAATCAAAAGTCAGGGATCCCTGGGTGGCGCAGTGGTTTGGCGCCTGCCTTTGGCCCAGGGCGCGATCCTGGAGACCCGGGATCGAGTCCCACGTCGGGCTCCCGGTGCATGGAGCCTGCTTCTCCCTCTGCGTGTGACTCTCTGCCTCTCTCTCTCTCTCTCTCTCTCTCTGTGTGACTATCATAAATAAATAAAAAAATTTAAAAAAAAATGAAATCAAAAGTCAGTAGAATTTTTTGCATATGTTAAATCTCAGTAAATGTTATCGAAAAAGAAAAGATATGTTAAAACATATGTGTTACTCAGCTCTACAATATATTTCATTGCAGAAATATCACATGTGAAAAGGCAATCCCTAGAAAATCATTTATAAAAATGAATTCGGTTTCCAACATGCCACCATATCTTCATCATATAGTTGGTGAGTTTAAGAAATGCATCATGATATGCGTGAATGTCATATTTAATTTATTTCATTTGTCAGGGGATTCCTTTTGGATACATCATCTTAAAAATTATCTCAAAAATACCAACTGTTGCATAAATACTTAATAAATAAACAAGCACACGCCAAGTATAAATTTATTATGAACACAGTTAATCAAATTTTCAGAATTCATCTGTCAGTCATGTCAACATTGGTAAATAGAACAACAACAAAAAGCTTTCTGTGTTGATAGCCTTGAAACTTGATAGCAATTCTGGCTGAGTTATTAATGTGAAAGGATGAAATTTTTTGACTTTCAGTGAAACCTTTAAGCAATTATTAACTTTTTACCTTTGCTATTGCTCCCAAAATATTCAAGCATTTATGTGTGTGTTGGGAGGAAAAATATTTTTTAATCATACGTTACACAGATTTTATATTTAGGAAGATAAACATTGTGTTTTTGAAGGAAAAGCAATGTTTTTAAAGAAGTAGCACCACTACTGTTTCCTTCACTCTCATATTTAAGTAACATGGACTATACATTGCTATCTGTATGCACAATATATATAAGATTCCAGCAGGCATAGCCTTCTCTGGGTCTGTAAGTTTAGCTCAGCATGGCACTAAGAATGCCCCAAGAGAAAGTAAACCCCACTCTCTCTATTAAGCATATATATGTATATATATATATACATATATACATATATACATATATATATACACACACACACATATATATGTATATATATACATATATACATATATACATATATACATATATATATATACACACACACACACACACACACACACACACACACATACATATGGCACCTAGGAAACATTTAGTTTCTTTAGGTATTAAGAAATTCATCAATTGATCTCCTGGCCCAAGAATCATACCAGGGAGTATGCATAAGATTGCCAAGGCCTGCATACTAAATATCTCAGATACTTGCTGGCTGCTCCAGAAATGCTAGGTTAATATTATTAAAACTTTTACTCACCAATATTTAACAGACTTTATGATGTACATAGAGTACAAAAATAATTAAAGGAAAATGAAAACACACACGTGCACACATACACATATTTATAAATTTAGAACCAATAAGAAAATATGAAAAAGTATTCAGTATATAGTCACTGTGGCTGCCATCATGAAAACAGACAAATCAACACAAGAATAAGAGCAGGGTATCCATTAGAAGATGATAATAATGTAATGAGGAGATCATCAGACTGGGTCCGGTGTAGAAACATTGAACATTGGTGGTAGGGGGATGTGGTCAAAATATTCATTTTATATCTATATATTTAGATAGATAGATGATATAGATGATAGATAGATGATAGATAGATAGATAGATAGATAGATAGATAGATAGATAGATAGATGATAGATCTAGATGCCTTAGCCCCAAGAGACCATAAGTGTAGACTTCATTGATTGGGTTAGAGAAAACAGGAAAATAAATAGATATGGGAAGATCAAGATATCAGAGGACAATACTAAAAATGACACTGTCAAGTTTTGTTTTGGTAACTATTATAGAAAATCTCAAGTTCCTGTAAATCCATTCTTGTCTGAGCTCTCACCCAAACAGTATATTATTTATTTTAGATATATTACTTTCAGTAGTTTTATATGGGATACCTCTTCTGGGTTATATAACTAAATATTCCAGTTCCAATGTATTATATATTTTTAATGGAGATTCATTCAGGAGGACCAATGGCTCCTGCCTTTCCCAGATTTTTGTTACTTTAATGCCCAGTGTCTAGCATCAATACTGAAAATATAGCTTTTTTTTTGGTAGGACCCTTTATGTTATTGAAATACATGGCTATGCAGAAAATTTTTGATAAGAAAAAGCAAGTAAACTATAGACTCTTGTTTTCATACTTGCAATTGAGTTTCTAGCATAAAAGTAACCTCAGCCAAGTATGTTCAGTTAATTTGTCAAACAGATCAATTTCATGTCATGCAAGAATCCTGGGTTTGCTACTTTAGCAAGTAAAGCAAAAGCAACTGTGATCACATTTTAATAGGATGTTCATATATTAAGAAAGGTGATTAGAAAAACTAACATTAATAATCTCACTTCTGAACTACTCTTACCATGGTTATTTTTTTCTTTTTTAAAAATATTTTATTTATTTACTTGAGAAAAGAGAGAGCACTAGAGGCGGAGCAAGTGTTAGTGGGTGGGGTGGAGCAGAGCAAGAGGGAGAGGCAGGCTCCCCACTGAGAAGGGAACATATTGCAAGGCTCAATCCCAGGACCCTGAGATCATGATAGCCAAAGGCAGATGCTTAACTGACTGAGCCACCCAGGTGTCTCTATTTTTTTCTTTAATAGTTTAGAGATGTGGGATCCCTGGGTGGCGCAGCGGTTTAGCGCCCGCCTTTGGCCCCCAGGGCGCGATCCTGGAGACCCGGGATCGAATCCCACATCAGGCTCCCAGTGCATGGAGCCTGCTTCTCCCTCTGCCTGTGTCTCTGCCTCTCTCTCTCTCTCTCTCTCTGTGTGTGACTACCATAAATAAAAAAAAATTAAATTAAAAAAAAATAGTTTAGAGATGTACTACATGGGGAGACCCTACTTATCTTTACCTAGTCTTGTGGAAAACAATGCTGTGTAGAGTTTAGAGACTTATTTTCAGTAAAATAGAAACTTAAAGAACATTCACAGTCCTCTTTGAAGCCATTAAAATAAATATTTCTATGTCTTATGAAAAATTAAATTTATGTTATGTGACATTAAATATAAATACAATAACACAAAGCTTAATTAAGGACATAAACATATGCGTAAAACTTTAATTTTTCTTTTCAAAAAAATAAAATTCTCTCCTCCATTTTTGTTATAATTCATTTAAAATGAAAATTATATGTAATTTTAAAATTATTTACTTCATTGACAAAATTGTGCTAACTCTACAAGGAAATGCTGTGCTTAAAAAAAGTCATTTTAAACTGTAATATTTATATTGTGTGATAGTGATAGTAAACAAATTCATTACATGGATTTATACCCTAATTAACCTTCACTGGTAATATTTAAGCAGATCATTTGTTAAGTGGCATATTATGATTACATACTTTTGCTAAAATATATATGCCTGATATTACTCAGCTACATCTCTTTTGCCTTCAGAATACTTTCTCTGAGCAATAATATTCCACACACATGACATTTTAATGCTCTCTTTTCAAGAAAATTGATGAAGTGTATATTCAAAAAGGATAAGTGTCTTAAAATCAAGCAGTTTAGAATTATTATGTTTAGAAAGATAAATGAGCAATGATCCTTACTTTTTTTCGAGATCAGTATGAAAAGCCCTAAAATTTGAGTTTAGTTTATATAAATATACTTCACAGACATACAAGGGGAATCATTATTGTAAGAATGCATTTGAAGTATGACTCTTCAAAAATAATGATAGAGAGAAGAAAGAGTGGCAGTTAGACAGCACAACTGTCTGGCACCATAGTGTTATTTTTATCAGCAATGTAAATACAAAATTCAGTCAACATTTGCTTATTTTTTGACATCTTGCCAATAGCAGGTTAGACTGAATTTCTTGCACTGAATAAATGAAATGGAATACTTTGTGTCATTGGATTGGGAAGGCACAGGCAATCTGTTATGACTCTTGCAGATTGGAAAAAGAAGGGAGAAGGCTAGTTTGAATAAGCTTGATTGATTGATTCATCTTGAATAAGGCTGTTTATTTCTGCCTCTCAGATAACTTTAAACCCAAAACAAATTCAGTAGCCAGTTTTTCCCCTGCAGCAAGCAGGTTTGGCTGTAGTGGGGTGTCCAACGTGGCAGAAGAGGGCTTACTTGGTAGTTAAGCCCCAAACTGCACTCCTGAATCAGTGTCTATTATCCTCTAGAAGAGCACATGTGAGGGGAAGAAAGGAGATTTGTGTCATGGAATCTGAATGTGCAATCAAATGTTTCTAAACCTATCCAGGGGCAGGGGGTGAGGGAAAATAGCTTGTGATTCATTAATTAAAAATTTGAGAATTTAAGAATAAGGACCTCATTTGAGAATTTTCCATTTAGGATAAAGCTAAGCTGAATATGAATTTAGGGAGTTTGTATTTGTTTTCTTCTTACCAATGCATGTTCCAGGAATAAAACATCGAGTATCATTATTCTTTTGAAGCCTGAAAAAATAGCATAATTCTTTCTTTCTACTATGATTATTTGTAAAAACCCTGTGGTTATATATGTCTAGCATATCAGTCTCAATGATTTTGTGCTTTTCTGATTCCAAGCTCATAACAGAAAAACTTAATTCACTCTTTCTCTCTCTCGATGTGTGTATCTGTGTGTATGTGGGTGAGTAGGAATTTAGCAGGTCATTTTTCTATTACCCCAACACACTTGCAAAGAATTATCTAAGGCTTAATGAACAGCAGCAAGATGGCCATCCTTGAGCTGATTAGAAAATCATTTTAGTTGATACCCAACTGACAGTGTGATCTTTGAATACAAATTGTTTACAATAGACAAGAAAATGCTAAATGCATGATGTTTCATTCAAATCATCGATTTAGTTGCAATGGATCATAAATAATAATTTAGTAGGCATCAAATCATTGTATACAGTTGAGTATCCCCTTCCCTTGTTTTCTTCATCAAATAAAAATAAATACATAAATAAATAAATAAATAAAATCATTTGGACACAATTTCATATTAAAAAACATTACAATTGTTTTCATTGGGGGAAAAATTGCATATTACATAAAATGTGAGATGAATAAGAACAAGAAACTTGTCTTGTTTGATCAGAATGCCCAATTCTAATCATTGTAGTGACACATGAAAAGTTTTTTTGTTTTTTTTTCACTTTCTTTTCTATTAAAGTGTAGTGAATGAGGGGAAAAGAAGATACAGACGTTCATATGTTACATTACACATAATACCATATAGAAATTTGGGAACAGATTTTACTTTGTAAATGGTGTGGATTTTATTTAGTGTCTATGAAAAATAAAAATGGAAATAGATCTTTATTAAGTATAAGAAGCTGTTACGAGAACATGGACAGTAGTCTATGGAGTGATTTTTTTTTTATTGCTACTCTTTTTTTAAGAGGGGGTTGCGCAGAGGGAGAGGGAGAGAATCTCAAGCACACTCCATGCCCAGTTCAGAGCCCCATTCAGAGCTCAATCTCACAACCCTAAGATCATGACCTGAGCTGAAATTCAAGTCAGATGCTTAACCAACTAAACCACCCAGGTGCCTCTAGTGAGT
This sequence comes from Vulpes vulpes, assembly GCF_048418805.1. Taxonomy (NCBI): domain Eukaryota; kingdom Metazoa; phylum Chordata; class Mammalia; order Carnivora; family Canidae; genus Vulpes; species Vulpes vulpes. Next base: position 100,247,528 of record NC_132784.1, on the reverse strand, counting down.
TTTTTCTAATGCAAGTTATTTATATTGAAAACACAACTTAGATATATGAGAAATATAAAATTTGTAATTCAGTAAAATTAAGTGAATAATAAGCAAATTGAAATTCCTATAGGTAAATTTGTCAGTGGATCATACATATCAACTAACAGTAGATGGATACATGCACTTTTATAGGGGACTCATGACTTCTGATTGTAAGTTTTAAGGGATCATGAAAGAAAGAATTGCCAGGTAAATATTAGGATTTTATTGATCTCATAATGTTGCTCATGCAATGGATCTCCAAAAATGTTATCTCCATATTTCTCTGTGTATGAGTCTCAGAAAAATATGCATTTACTACCAACATTATTTTATACATAGTTTTCTTTTTTTCCTATTAATTTCCTACAGTTGCTACAAACTGGGTTACTTCTGACAATAGGAATTTATTATCTCACAGTTCAAGAGACCAGGCTCTAAAATCAAGATGCCAATATGATTGATTCCCTCTAGAGTCTTTCAGGGAAAATCCCTTACATACCTCTCTCCTAGCTTCTGGAGATTTCCAGCAATCTTTGTTGTTTCTTGGTTTAGGCAGTAAAGTTTCAAATTCTGCCTCTTGGAAAAGTCTTTGAATTACATAGTAAATTACACTTCAGAGATTTAAGATTTTGACTCAAAACATTATTGTAAATATAGCATTCCTTTTGTAGGGGGCTATGTGCTATTTTAATAAAGCTAAGATAAGCTAATATGTCTATAAATAATTTTAATTAATTCAATTAATTCACTAATTTAATTTCCTTAATAAAAAACCCTTAAATTGCCTTTATTATTTTTTTTTAGTATAACTTTATGTTTAGAGCCAGAAGAATTTGTAGACAATACAATCCTAAAAGTATTGCATTTTACCTTTAAATAAAATACATGTTAAAACTAAATATTGCTTCTTTATTTTGGTATTGTAGAACCTTGTAGAGATTTACATGTAATGCTATGTATAGGTAATTTGTCATAAGTTCCTAATTTATGAGCGACAACTATTATTATGTATGCTTTTAAAATAATAAGTAATTGAAAATTGGGGATATAAATATATTTCATACTACCTTACTGTAATTCAGTTCTTTAATCTTTTTTGTATTATATGTTAGAATATTTTTTTTTTGTATCAAATCCTAGAATATCTACTTTTATCTTATTTATTTCATAATGACGAAGATGCAGCCAACTACAATGCATTTTAAAGCAAATGTTGGTATAAGAACGTAAGAGAAATAAGGAAATTAAAGAAAATTATATCTTATACTCTACCAAATTGAAAACTTTGTTTACACATGGGAAACAAAATGAGAATTTGATGCATTCACATGGAAAATAATTTTCTTAATTCCTGGAAGAACTTTGCTTATAGCGTGCATTCATTCATTCTGTTAGATAGTTGATTAACAAACATGTTTGACAGCTCCTGTGAGCCAGGCCCACAAATCAGTACATTTACTGCATATTGCTGAACATTTTCACATCTGTTATGCAGAGTGGTACACATAATTTCATACACTTCATCTTTTAAATTTGATGTTGAATACTATCATGCCTTTCTCAAATATAATTGTCAACACTGCTCTTAAATAAATATTATCAACTGAGTGTTTACTAGACTTAATCACCATGAAACTATCTCCAGATATATTATCCATATTTAATACATATTATACTAATTTTGCACCCTAGTTTAGTGGGTTTTAAGCAATTTCTTGATACTATGTGTCATGTGTTGGTTTTGATTTTTATTTATTTATTTATTTATTTTGGTTTTGGTTTTAAATAAAAACTCTCAGAGATCAGAGGCTTTGGCTTTATTTTGACTTGATTTTACTGTTAAGTGGATAAAGACTCTAGAAGGACAAATGTACATCACCACTCTGGTGTAAAGGTAAATGAGATTCTAATTGCTAGCTCCCCATTTACAAGCTATGATTGTTTAACACACCATCAGGCATGGGTAACTTTTGGAGCATTAAACAGGAAGTCGTGATTCAAGACTGATGGTTTATATGTGCAATTTAACAGTATGTTCACCCTATATAAGCAATGATGTTTGGACTGGCTTTTGAAACAAATTGTGTCCTTTTACCTTCTACAGGATAAAACAATAGAATATCCATGGTAATAATTTCAAGATGAAGTGCTTTCTTATAGAAAGAGAACGAAAGAGGAAGGATCTGAAATATATGTATAGAAAAAAACTGAATTTGGTTTTTGCTATGTTATAGAAGCAATGTCACAGAAAAACGGTGAGAGAAATCTGAATCAGCATGAAATGAGATATTTTGAGGGTTATTGAACACTATTCATTTTCATGGAAATAGGACAAGGTTATTTAGCACAGGTGTTTCTGTAATTGTGATGCATTAGCAAAATTAGCTGTGTTCAATGGCCCTCACACTTGCTCTGCCACCTGTATGTGAAATGGCCTACTGTTACTACAGAGAGATTTGATGCAAAACATGTACTGTAGAATTAAGTTCAAAACCTATTTGTGGTTATACTACCTTATTTTGTTAGATAAAACTTTTCTCCCAACATTGGTCTTTTTTTTTTTTTTTTCATTTCTAAGGATAATCGAACTTAGGAAATGAGCGCAATGTGAGAAACTGAACCAGGTAGGAGAGAGAAAATACTCAGGATAAACAAAGCAATTGTTCAGGTAACAGTTAAAGCTGAAGAGTTTCTAATACTGCAACTATGACCAACATTTGGATCTGGTATCATACTGAGATACTGCTTGTACATTAATCTCTGAGGATTCTAGCTAAAAATGCAAATGCCTTTGGCCCAGCCAATTAAATATGACTCTCTGAGAGCATCCTAGAGATATACTTACCCACATTCAAGTTTCCTAACCATTGATCAGAGGACTAAGATGCATGGAAGAGGTATGATTTCTTTAAGATGAGATAATGCTATTTTAAAATATCAGTGTACATTGCTTGCACTTGCAGACAACATAAATATTAGATGATACGGAGAACAGTCCTTAAAAATCAGCAGAGGTAAAATGTATCATTGTTTTTCTCTTTCTGAAAAAATAGAGAGAGTGCCACAAATTCATGAATATTTTACTTAAACTTGTTCCCTAAACCACTGAATTCAAAATCAGGATTGCCAGTCACTCGAATTTGATGCTTTAGGATTGACAGCCTTGACTGAATTTTTAATAAATCAAATAAAACTATAACTACATGATATAAACGATTATGTTCATTTATTTCATTAGAAATGAGATATATATCCAAACAACACCCCTTAGGCAAATAGTTGATTGCATGGCTAATGCATTACTTCTCAATTAATTGCTTTGTCATTGTTTTTTTTTAAAGATTTTATTTATTTATTCATGAGAGACAGAGAGAGAGAGAGAGAGAGAGAAAGGCAGAGACACAGGAAGAAGGAGAAGCAGGCTCCATGCAGGGAGCCCGATGTGGGACTAGATCCCCCGTCTCCGGGATCAGGCCCTGGGCTAAAGGTGGCACTAGACTGCTGAGCCACCCGGGCTGCCCCTTCATATGACTTTTCAAACATATCCTCATCTCTTAATGTCTAGGAAACAACTTTGTTATTGCAGTTGCCATCATAAGTATTATCTTCTTATCTTAATGAAATATCACTTGTATTATCAATTCCATGCCTGGCACGTGGTTGGGATTCTACATGTGTACAGTAAGTGATTCAATAAATGAACGTCTATGTCAGTCTCCATACCAAGATCATTTTTCAAGTACTCTTCTAATAGAGTGAGAGTAAGTACCTTGCCAGAGCTAGACTAGTCACTCTTCCTGAGTTTGCATTGAAAAAAAAAAATAACATCTGCAATCCTGAGCTCTGTTTTTGAAATATATGAAATAGTTAAACACCAACCACATTTAAAAATTCCTAAAGATAGGAGTGATTATAAATATTAGAGCCTTTTGCCTTTTTTAATAACATAATGTCATACTCGGAGAAAAAAAATCCAAAGTTTAATGTTTAAAAAGTAAACATTTTATTTGTAGCACATATGGTGTTCAACTCACGATGGTTAGACTTAAGATTTTTTGATATCACAATGGTGTGATACTGACACAATTCAGTAGAAACTGTACTTGGAATTTTGAATTTTGGCCTTTCCCTGGGCTGGACTGGACTTATGTGATAGACTACTTTCTCATGATATTGGACAGTGTCAGCTGTGGCTCCCAGCCAGCGATGTGATCAGGAGAGTCTACAACTGATACACTTACAACCATTCTCATTCTGTACCCACACAACCATCCTGGTTTTCACTTTCAGTACTATATTCGACAAACTACACTATATCATAAAGTGCTTCGTGTTAGATGATTTGGGGCCAACGTCAGTGCTCTGAGCTCATTTCATTCAGGTAGGCTAGGTTAAGCTATGATGTTCGGTAGTTTAGGTGTATTAAATGCAATTTCAACTTAAAATGGATTTATCAGGATTAACTCTAAGGTAAGTAGAGGTAGATCTATATACAATGCATTCAAATTACAAGCTGTATAGATATTTTGAGAGTTGTATCAACAAATGTTACAATTTCCTTTTTACCACATAGGTACTTATTATGTGCACTATTTTGTACAGCCAGTTGAAAATACCTTTTACTTCTTTTCATCTAATAGATAAAATTTCAAGAATGATGTAAAGAAACAAATGAAATGTTGATTTCTTCAAGTTCAATATTGTCAGACATAATCAAGTACATTTTTATAAAGATAGTTTTATGAGGTCATCAAGAGTTAGCTAAGCTACTCCATGGTGTTACTGTCTCAGCTTTCATTCTGTTTGACCAAACATTCTTCAGTGACTTTAAACTGACACTAGCCCTTCATACAAGTTCGTTCCCCAGATAGAAGCCCACAGAGTGACAAGGAAATATAAATTGGAGAAACGATTTCTTCAACAGCTCCTGGGATTGACAGTCTCCCCTGCCTCCTACCTTCTTCCTTTTATGTACTCCTCATATAAGATTCCTATGGGGCTTACCAAAATCTTACTTTTTTGGTTTGTATTGACCAATCCAGCTTTAGCCCAGCATCCCCAAAGCACTCCATCTACAGACCCTAATAAAGGCATGTGCCCATGACCCTGCCTTTCTGTCTGTATTCTGGTTTGACCTCACTATGTGGCCCTTGAAACATGATGGGCACTTCTTACAGGACATAAGAGTAATAAATTTCTCAATTCCCATTTCGTTTGTGTTCTGTTGTTGAACTGTGGCTCATCAACTGGCACTGGGGTCTGCTTAACAAGTGTCAATTTGGCAAATTTATAACAGAGGTCAATGTCCGAAGAATTTACAGATGAGAAGAAATTTCAAATATTTTCTGTAGTGAATAAACGTCAAATTTATGCTTCTGATAATTGCAGACTAGGTATTTTAGAATAATCCAAATTGGTTTTCACATGTAAGTAAATAAACAATCAAGAACTGTCTCTAGAAGAGAATAGGAACCTAGAGAGATGAGGGCTGCTTCTGCCCTGGAGCTATGTTATTTCTGCTGCTCTTGAAGGGTTGATGAGAAAAGTTGGAAGTTAGGTCTACAAGTACTGAAGATTTGGTTTGAATGAGGTTACTAAAGGTTGTTAGTATACTAAAGTAGTATAAAGGAATCAAAATTAAACCAATTACCCCATGCAGCATGGTTGCTATTCATTTGAATGGCCCAGAAAAATCTCAAACTCTGAATTTATATTAAAGTAATTCAGAATTTTGAGTGCCCTTATCCTCCTTGCAAAAGTAAATGATAATCATTTGAGGAAGAAAACATCATTCAAGCCTCTACACACAGTTAAAAACAGTGTTAACATACCATATTTTGCAAATACACTCAGAGACATAGATAAACAAAGCCAAAAAACTCAACAGTGAGAAAAACTCAACAGACACAAAATTTTAAAAAGTAAAATTAGAAAAGATGTCAAATGAAGAGAAATCCCACAGAGGAAGACATGGACATGGCCAACATGCACATGAGAAAATGTTCTGCATCACTTGCCATCAGGGAAATACAAATCAAAACCACAATGAGATACCACCTCACACCAGTGAGAATGGGGAAAATTAACAAGGCAGGAAACAACAAATGTTGGAGAGGATGCAGAGAAAAGGGAACCCTCTTACACTGCTGGTGGGAATGTGAACTGGTGCAGCCACTCTGGAAAACTGTGTGGAGGTTCCTCAAAGAGTTAAAAATAGACCTGCCCTACGACCCAGCAATTGCACTGTTGGGGATTTACCCCAAAGATTCAGATGCAATGAAACGTCGGGACACCTGCACCCGGATGTTTCTATCAGCAATGGCCACAATAGCCAAACTGTGGAAGGAGCCTCGGTGTCCATCGAAAGATGAATGGATAAAGAAGATGTGGTTTATGTATACAATGGAATATTACTCAGCAATTAGAAACGACAAATACCCACCATTTGCTTCAAGGTGCATGGAACTGGAGGGTATTATGCTGAGTGAAGTAAGTCAATCGGAGAAGGACAAGCAGTGTATGTTCTCATTCATTTGGGGAATATAAATAATAGTGAAAGGGAATATAAAGGAAGGGAGAAGAAATGTTGGGAAATATCAGGAAGGGAGACAGAACATAAAGACTCCTAACTCGGGGAAACGAACTAGGGGTGGTGGAATGGGGGAGGAGGGCGGGTGTTGGAGGGGAATGGGTGATGGGCACTGAGGTGGACACTTGACGGGATGAGCACTGGGTGTTTTTCTGTATGTTGGTAAATTGAACACCAATAAAAATTAATTAAAAAAAAGAAAAAAAAAGAAAAATAACGTAGATGAAGCATGTAAATGAAAATTGCCAGGAAACCTAGCTAGATGTGCTTTCTTTTCAGATTTTCTGTGTATACATACACACACACACACACACACACACACACATCCAACTGTAAAATATATTCTTATCATAAAAATTCATAAAATAGGGAAAAATTATAGGGAAGAATACATAGCATCCAATAGTCCTATCAGCAGATAACTACTCTTACCATTTTGGTTCATACCCATCCATCCAGTTAATATAATTATATAACATATTATACATATTTATCTATATCATACATATATACACACAAATTTGTATGAATACCCACATAATAACATATGATTTTATACTCAGAAAAATTAAATATGTTATAGGCATCTTCCCATGCTAATAAATATTGTTCAGCATCAAAAAAAAAAAAAAAAAAGAAAAGATGTCAAAGCAACTATAGATACCACATTGGAGGAGATGAAGTTATCCTGGAAACTTCAACAAAAAATAATAACTATAGTAAAACCACACAGATAGAAATTTAAATATTAAAAATATGAAAAAGAAAAAATACCTTAATAGATGAGTTAAACAGCAAATTAGACACAGGCTTAAGAAGCAGTAAATTGCAAGTAATATTAAAAACTATAAAAATATGCAAGCAAATATTACATACATAAATAGATACAGATTTATAAAGACATATATACAGAGACAGAGGCGAAATATATGAGTGAGTTATTGAGGATATTTATTAGAATCTAATATATATGTTGAAGAGATGAAAATAAGAATAGGACAAAAATATTTAAAAGCTAATTGCTAGCAATTCTCCAAAATTGACGAAATATATTAACCTACATTTTCAGGAAGGCATAAAAATTCTCAGGAATGAAACTACAGAAAACTAAAAAATAACAAAGAAAGCCAGAATAATGAAAACAGAGGTTAGTGGAGCTTCATTGTAACACAAAAAAATAATGACAAATCAACAATTCTCTACACAACAAAAATACCTTTAAAGATAAAATTAAAACATTTTCAGACAAAATCTGACAGATTTTCCAAAAAAAAAAAAATTAAGTAATCTCTACACCCCACATGGAGATGGAACTTACATGTAAGACCAAGAGTCACATATACTGACTGAGCCAGCCAGGTGCCCTTCCATCATTATTTAAGTAAGGGCATCAAAACCCAGATTTTTCACAATGGTGCCGGTTACCATCAATTCCACATCTACCCCTCTTTACCCTGCTGGTGATAATGGAGCATTGTTGCTTTGCTTTGTCAATGCAGGATAGGAGTTCTTCCAGATTTGTTTCTTCCTTGAGTCCTTGCCTGAAGCCTTAGAAGGAGTAGTAGCTGTGTCCTAATATTTGCTATTATTACAATTCAGTGCTCTCTTTACCTTCAGTAGATAATCTCTTGCAATTGTTAACAATTCTTTACATTAAACTTTTCATTTTCAAATGATTGTGTGGTTTCGGTGTCCTGGACATGAACCGATAATAATGTCTATCATGCCCCCTACATTATTTAGTCCGGGGGGTGTTTTGAAATAGTCTTTTACCATTTGCCTCCTTGCTAACTTTGGCCACAATGATGAATCCTGGGCATAGAACATCCTCCTAAGTCGATTTGTTTTTTGGGGGCCTAAAATGGACTTACTGTTAAATGTCTCTAGCAAAGAGTTTTTTCCCCCGTGTTATATGAAATTGTACTCCCATTGCAACACTTTTTTCCTCTTTTTATCCTGCTTTATTTATTTTTTATCAAAGCTCTTAACATGGGATCCCTGGGTGGCTCAGCGGTTTAGTGCCTGCCTTTGGCCCAGGGCGTGATCCTGGAGTCCCGGGATCAAATCCGCATCAGGCTCCCTGCATGGAGCCTGCTCCTGTGTCTCTGCCTCTCTCTCTCTCTCTCTCCCTCTCTCTCTCTCTCTGTCTATCATGAATAAATAAATAAAATCTTTAAAAAAAAAAAGCTCTTAACATGACATGACATGGTATAGTAATTTATTTCTAATTTCCTTCTGACCTTTTTTTTTCTTTTTCTTTTTCTTACTAGAAAGTCACACCCTTACAGGCAGACACATATCCTGTTTGGTTTCTGTTTAATACTTGTGTCTGTGCCCAAACACAGTCTAGTACATAATAAACACTAGGAAATAACTAACTGAATGAAGGAGTAAATGCCTTAGCTACTTTCTAGATGAGGAAACTGCCTCAAAAATGTTACACAATTTGAATTGTAGTTTAAAAGTTAGGAATTTAAGGTCTTCATAGAGAAAATATAGGTCTAAATCAAGATTTTGCTGCCTGTACCCATGTATTTTAGGTGTATTCCTTAAAAACACAATATTTTATTTTCCTTGTCTGTAAAAAGGGGTCTATAATAGTAACTGTGAGTGTTTAGATTAAATACAATTATTTATACAATGCACCTAGCGGAGTGCTTAAGACATATTAACAATTCAATGTGTATTTAGTGGTTTTATAACTAACTATATTTACAAATCTGTACATACAGAATTATCATTTTTCTGGACAGAGTGATTAAATTGTTAAAACACAAAAACAATTATTGGTTTTAATATTAATTTATTAATAGCTTCTTGTTCATAAGAATGGACCCTAAAATCAAGTAAATAAAAGACAGTTTGAGGAGGCCGATTGATTAGAATGCTGTAAAGTGAGTGGAATAGCCATGTAAAAGTAATGGTGTCATCTTAATTTTCTTTGATTGGATCATGGCATCATAGATGAGAATATAGGAACTAGACACATAAGAGAGATGGACAGAGAGGAAGACAGAAAGATAGATAAACAGGAGCACCCAGGTGGCTAAATGGTTGACTATCTGCTTTTGGCTCAGATCAGTGATCCCTGCGGTCCTGGAATCAAGTCCCACATCAGGTTTCCCATGGGGAGCCTGTTTCTCTCTCTGCCTATGTCTCTGCCTCTGTTCTGTGTCTCTCATGAATAGGTAAGTAATTAAGTAAGTAAATAAATAAATAAACAAACAAATAAAAAAAGACAGATGAACAGACATATATAGGTAGATACTTATGTATCCAAAAATCCATATATGAATAGTTAGGTTTTTCAATACTGTTAAACACAAATTGATTTATTTGTTATTAAAACAGGATAACACTCTCAGTTGTGTTTGCTAAAGACAAATCAGTGATTGACAAATGTTTATGATTAAAATTCAACATTTGAATTTTATGTCTAGTTTTAAGAAATTGAGGAAAATAAAAATGTGGTATGTTAAACTTTCTCTAGCAATTTGCTTTTGAAAATAATTTTGTGAGTTCGTCAGATATAATTGGTACTTCATTTTGGTTAAATGTTTATTAGCAGACTCTCAACTCACTGTAAAAGGTGGTTTTCATAGTTCTATATTTTAGAAGCAAATACCAATAAGTTGATCGATAGTCCTAAAGATGTTATTGATGTGAAAATGTTTGAGACAGAAAAACATTACTGTTGTCCACCATTACACAGGGAAAATGAAATAAAGATCTTGTATAATTATCTCATTAATTCAGATTACACTTGTGCCAACTGGAAACATTCCTAAGTACTAAATTATAGAGTTATAAATACATTAATTAAAAGGAGATTATAGTCAATGTGAAATAATTCCTCTAAATAAAAAAAATTGATTCATTTAATTAAAGTCCTTCTTTTGTTTTAAATTGGTCATTTACTAACAAGTAAATCCTAACAAAAAGACTAAGGTAAGAATACTGAAATATAATCAGTGTTACTTAGCCTTGTAAAAATAAAGACAACTAAATTTAGTAGTCCAATTTAGTGGTAAAAGTGTACTGGAGTTGACAAAAGTCAGCATTAACTTGGGGAATTTCTAAACACAGGGACATAACTGAATCTGTTTTATTTTTCTAAGATTGATTTCTTTGTGCTATGTAAGAATCTTTTCTTATTCTTTCATTTGATAAGAAATGAGCCTTGTTTCAAAAGTTTGCAGTTAATCTTAATAGAAAAATTTCATAATAAAATTTCAGTTTTATTTGCATTAAAATCTCACTTTCAAAGTCCATTCAAAGTTTAGTTCATTCGTTTGTATTTCGGTGGGCTTAAAGTACAGGAGGAAACTTGCCTGGGCTTGGTAGACACATCTCTGTCTCTTTCCACATGTTCCCACTCTGGTTTGGGTACAGAAGAGAGTGAGAAGAGGTGAATCTCCTTACGTGGCCTCCAGTTGCCAGTTATTTTTTGACTGATTCTGACAGATGAGCCCTTTGCTGGCTTCCATCATGGGCTACTGAATGGATTCTTCTGAAGCCTGTGAGGACCTCCCTACCTGCTCTCTCCCGTTGGAAAAGCAGAGCTCTGTCTAGACCTCTTGTTCCTCTTCCCTTTCCAGCTCTCACCACATGAGGTGCACCTCCTACACAGTGGTATTAGGATACCCTAATCCGGTAAGTGCCTCTTTCAGAACTATCACCAAGGTGGCTCAGGTCCAGCTACTTTCCATGCTGAGTTCTCACTTGTGAGTAACCCAAAATGTGGAAATGTAAGGGGTATAACTGCTGTAGGCTCTCTACAGCTATTCCTGGTTTGTGTAGGTGCTGGAAGACAAGGTTACTGCACATACACACATCCTTTCAATGCGATCAGCCTTTGCTGTTTTACCTTAAATCTTCTGGAATCTCTATTAATTTAGCTTTGGGAAGAAGAAAAACCCCTCCTTTACAAGGAGGAGAGTGTTACTTCTTTACAAGTCCCCTAACTGCTCCACAGGTCAAGACCCTTTCTTCCCTCTTACTCTTTTTTTTTTCTGAAAGCTGATGAAAACAATAGTCATGGTAATTTGGGGCAAATGTACTATAAACACTGCAGGGAGTCAGCAGGTGTTGATTGCCAAAAATAGGTCTCACAACTTTTTTTTTAAGATTTTATTTATTTATTCATGAGAGAGAGAGAGAGAGAGAGAGATACAGGCAGAGGGAGAAACAGGCTCCATGCAGGGAATCTGATGTGGGACTTGATCCTGGAACCCCAGGATCACATCCTGGGCTGAAGGCAGGCGCTAAACTGCTGAGCCACCCAGAGATCCCTACGTCTCACAATTTAAAATGTGGAAAATATGGTGCTTTTCCCATTAATTTTGGCTCTAGTTTGTATCTGTCTCTGAGGATTTTTATTTAATTATACTCCATTAGATCATTCAACCTATATCTCTATCGGCAACATCTATATTTACCTTCTTAGTTATTTAAACATATACAAAAATAAGCATAGCTTTATTTGAAGTCCACACGCGACTGTGGAATCCGTGTGCCTACTAGGAATTTTAACTAAAAAAATTATTTCTGTTCATGTCTTTTGTCCATTTCATGATTGGACTGTTTGTTTCTTTGCTGTTGAGTTTAATGAGTTCTTTATAGATGGTGGATACCAGCCCTTTATCTGATAGGTCATTTGCAAATAGCTTCTCCCATTCTGTAGGTTGTCTTTTGGTTTTGTTGACTGTTTCTTTTGCTGTGCAGAAGCTTTTTATCCTGATGAAGTCCCAATAGTTCATTTTTGCTTTTGTTTCCCTTGCCTTCATAGATGTATCTTGCAAGAAGTTGCTGTGGCCAAGTTCAAAAAAGGTGTTGCCTGTGTTCTCCTCTAGGATTTTGATGGATTCTTGTCTCACATTTCGATCTTTCATCCATTTTGAGTTTATCTTTGTGTCTGGTGTAAGAGAATGGTCTAGTTTCATTCTTCTGCACGTGGCTGTCCAATTTTCCCAGCACCATTTATTGAAGAGACTGTCCTTTTTCCAGTGGAGAATCTTTCCTGCTTTGTGGAATATTCGTTGACCATAGAGTTGAGGGCGCATTTCTGGGTTCAGTGTGGATGGAACTGGAAGGTATTATGCTGAGTCAAGTAAGTCAATTGGAGAAGGACAAACATATGGTTTCATTCATATGGGGAATATAAAAAATACTGAAAGGGATTAAAGGGGAAAGGAGAGAAAAGGAGTCGGAAATCTCAGTGAGGGTGACAGAACATGAGAGACCCCTAACTCTGGGGAATGAACAAGGGGTAGTGGACGGGGAGGTGGGCAGGGGGTTGGGGTGACTGGGTGACAGGCACTGAGGGGGGCACTTGATGGGATGAGCACTGGGTATTATACTATATGTTGGCAAATTGAACTCCAATAAAAAAATATACAAAAAACAAGAGAAATATTGTCAACCAAATAAAATCAAAACATTTTAATCTTCCTCTAGAGGAATTTAAAAATAGGTATTGGTTCTTCCCTACAATAATAGGAATGAGAGTAAGATAGTCTTTTAGCTCAATATTCTATCTCATGCTTTTGATAATGGTCTCCTTTGTTGATGGTTCCCAATGACAAATCTGTTCCAGCAATTCCTTTCTTCTTTTTCTTTCTTTCTTTCTTTCTTTCTTTCTTTCTTTCTTTCTTTCTTTCTTTCTTTCTTCTTTCTTTCTTTCTTTCTTTCTTTCTTTCTTTCTTTCTTTCCTTCCTTCTCTTTCTTTCTTTCTTTCTTTCTTTCTTTCTTTCTTTCTTTCTTTCTTTCTTTCTTTCTTTCCTTCCTTCTTTTTCTTTCTTCTTTCAGATTTTATTTACTTATTTGAGAGTGAGAGAGAGAGTGAGTGCATTCATGCACAGGAGAAGGAGAAGCAGGCTTCCCACCGAGCAGGGCCAGCTTGATGTGGGGCTTGATCCCAGGACTCCAAGATCAAGACCTGAGCCCAAGGCAGATACTTAACCAACGGAGCCACCCAGTCACCCATGGTCCAGCAATTTCTTCATGGTTGCTATTTGTGAAAGTATTTCTTTATAGATGCACAATTTCTCTGGTGATCATTCAGTATGATTTCACAACAAATTCTCAGAGCAGCAATTTTCAGGGCAATGATGATAAAGCTAATTATCTGTGCTGGTGGCAATCACATTTATTTGAAATTTCTTACTATTCTAAACAGTAATTGGAACTTTCCCTTAACATCTGGAAAACCACTTTCCCCTCATTTTTCTTATATTATTATATCCATTCCATTGTCTATATCTGTACATATCAGCTATCTATCATCTATCATCTATCTATCTATCATATATCATCTATTATCTATCATCATCTATCATTTTTGCAACTCCTTTAAATAATAACTATTGCTATGTCTCAGGACTTTTAAATTTGCCCTTAAGATGGTTTTATCATCCTCAAGCTAAACTTTTCTATGTCTTCAACTGCCACATATGTTGTAATGACTTCTGAAATCAAACGTTTGGCTCAGACACTTTTGTGCTCCAGGTTCCCCTACATATCAACTCACTCAAAAAGTAATATATCATTTCTCACCATCTAGAGTGTTATTTTGTAGTTTCTTTTTCAGCGTGGAGATCCATTCCAGATTCTATTAATTTACTTCTGTATCTGCACAATGGTCAAGTTCTTCTGATCCCAGTATTACACTACTCTAAGCCATTATTTCCTTCCATTCTATTTTTGTTTAATTCAATTTTTATTACTTCTAACATGAATTATTATTGTAGGTATTTATTTATAAGGTGTCCTACATATTGCCTCCTTAACACATCCAAACAAGGAAATATCCGCAATGATCTAAGAATGATTTTGCCAAATACACCTTATACTTGAAATCACCCATTAAAAGTACCATTCTTAAAGAAGATTTAGGTTAAGGTCATTCTCTTCATTTTATCATTAAGCCCAGACTAAACTTTTATCATATTAATAGAGAGACTATGATCATCAACAAAATAGTTTTCAGTAAATAAATTTGTTAAGATTACTTATTGAGGGATCCCTGGGTGGCGCAGCGGTTTGGCGCCTGCCTTTGGCCCAGGGCGCGATCCTGGAGACCTGGGATCGAATCCCACGTCGGGCTCCCGGTGCATGGAGCCTGCTTCTCCCTCTGCCTGTGTCTCTGCCTCTCTCTCTCTCTCTCTGTGTGTGTGCCTATCATAAATAAATAAAAATTAAAAAAAAAAAAAAAGATTACTTATTGATTCAGCTTACTCACTACTAATTTCATATATTTTGCTCATTTCAAAGATTGAATATTTCTAAAATAAGATAATCTACATATGTAAGTTTAAAATATGTTTATATTAAATATCATAGGAAACTGTGAGCTAGGAACATTTAACATGGATAAAACACATAATTGACTTAATATTTTTTAAATTTTTTAAAAGATTTTATTTATTTATTTATTCATGAGAGACACAGAGAGATAGAGAGGCAAAGGCATAGGCAGAGGGAGAAGGAGGCTCCATGCAGGGAGCCTGATGTGGAACTTGATCCCAGGACTCCAGGATCACTCCTTGAGCTGCAAGCAGACGCTTATCCACTGAACCACTCAGACGTCCCTGACTTAATATTTAAAAATGCATATGTTTTTCAATATTTGCTATAAATTCATCTAAATTTTTTAAGTATTCTTGTACCATTAGATGCAAAATATGTAACATTTTCCACATATACTACCATGTGTATTGTGTATATAAAATGTAGCTATTTTCTGGAACGAGAGAAGTAATTGTTAATGCTTAAAATCAAAACAAATTCTGCTGCTATTGATATGTATTCAAATACTTGTGTGAAACTTTAAGAAAATAGAAAATCTGGTGAGATAGAGTTATATACGGTATGAAATCCACTGTTTGAACTGCTCACTTTAAACTTCCAAATGAAAAGGCAGTAAATCCATTCACTTCTTATTTCATCTATAACCACTATTAGTAATGATAAAATAATTAATTAATTAAATAATAAAAATAAGAACCAAGGACTAATAGTCTGTGGTTCAAAGAACAAGGCATCCACAGTTGATATATAGAAAGGCTATGCCTGGGAAAGTTGTAATTCTCCATAAAGAATGATCTGGGGATCTTTATGTCAATTAAAAAAAACTAAAAAAAAAATTAAAAAGCAAAATAAAACAATGGAAAAGAATGAGAAAAACTCAGATAATCACTCTAATTACTTAAATAGATTTTGATTAATTGGATATTTGATTGGGTAAGCATAATGGATATTTGGCTGAGCGGTATGGAATAAAAATGTGCATATTTCCAGGAAATAGTTTTATTACATAATTCATGATCTCGTACTTACTTTGAAGCAGCTGCTACAGTCTCAGGGCACTTGGTATTGCCATGTAATTTGCCATGCTGTCTTATTTACTGACACTAGATTTCCGTACATTTCTGTACAGCAAGGATGGAATGAGAGTTTAAGGGATATTGTACTTGGTGACTTTTTCCAATGAATGACAAGTGTAGAAACACCTGTGGTCAGGCATTTTGGACCAATCTCCTGGGACAATGGGAGATAAATCATTCCAATTCAAGACAAACTTTTATTTTACTCTTGCACATTGCATGTAAGCAATATAATTTCAAAGCATTTTTATATAGGTTCAATATAATCTCAAAATTTTAATGTGCTAGTTTTATACGTCCGCCTTTTCTAATTTTTTGTTATAATTTTAAATGCAAAGCATTTAACACTAAACTTTAGAAGAGAATTCATCGCATGCAGACCTGGACTATAAAATATATTAAAAGAAGTTCTTCAGATGGAAGGGACATTTTAACCAGATTTAACTTAGATTCACAAGAAAGAATGAAAATTAATGTGTGAGTAAATATGAAAAATAACATCATGTTAGGGCATCAGAATGTGGTATAACTTATAACATTGTATCATGGAGAAATACTAGATATAAATATAAAATACATAATAGGGATCAAAGAATAAGGACTATAGGGATTATACTGTGGCTATATATTTAATTCTCTCAGCTATCACTTATCTGAAAATTATTCATTTCATCTTTCTTTGAAAAATAATGTCACTGGTTATAGAATTTGATGACAGTGTGTCTTTGAGTGTGTGCTTGTGTGTGTATGTGTTTTCTCCCAGCACTTTATAGGTGTCATTCCATTATGTTCTCCATATCCATTGCTTTCTTGGGAAGTCAGTAAATTTTAGTAAAATACCAGCATAGGGAAATTTCAGGAAACAAATATTTAATAATCATAATATCTGTAGTTATTAATCCCAACTCTGACATTTAGTTATCAAAGGCTATTTTATTTTTCTTACATTTTGGAAAATTTCATAATGCTTTGAAGATACCTGTACAAAATCAGTTTAAACAAATAGCCCTGGTTATGAGTAATACTTTAAAAATTTTAAGCAACACAGTATATTAGCTCACTGTACCAGAAAAAAAAATTGTACCAAAAAAAACTGTTAGCTAGAATTTAAGGATTAAAAAAGGGGTAAAAAAGACTCTCATAAAGGTATTTTATGGCAAAAAAAAGTAGCTGTTTATAAGTGAAATTTGAAAAAAAGAGTTCTAGAAAATTAACATTCATAAGATCCTAATTATATACATTTTCTCTCACTGCCTTTCTACTTGTAAGCAATAAATGCTGTTAACAAAAAAAATCAGCCAGCTAACCAACCAATTGACCAAATGAACAAACACATAACAACACAACAAAAAATAACAGAAAAACAGAAAAGAAAGAAAAAAAAAGAATTGTGTTAGAACAAGCCTTAGTTTTGTATATCTTATTTTAAAGGCAGAACTTCTCCCTCCCCCAACCCCCCCCCCCCCCCGTGGAAGGAGTAGATCATTGATTTATTAAGACACACTAAGAAATAACTGTCAAATTGCCATCCAAAATTAATTTAATTAAATATTTGATTCATTGATTTCATAACCTGTGGTTTTGAGTGGACATGAAACTCATCCAATACTCTTAATTGAAGAGTCATATATAGCCACTCCAAGGATAATTTGGATTGAACAAATTTACTATATTTGACCTAGAATTAAATATAACCCAATTAGGCAGAAATTTCTCACTTTTAAGAATAATTTATCTTGCACAATAATCTAAATTAATACTATGATAATTTTTCTAAAGGTGATATTTTAGGTCTTTATCTATAGATGAAAATGAGCACTGAACTATTCATAGATATTAAATGTATAATTAGAATTGAGTGCTGCAAAGTAATCCGTAGACTTAGACCCATATTGGTAATTAAGATTGCCAAATTTAATATTTCTGATGTGATCTTTCAAAAAATACATATGAAATACTTTTCTTATTCCAGGCATCTTCTCCCCATACTATTTTGATATCTAGCAATTAATGCTGACTATCAATTGCTATATATAGCCTCTACAGCTTGATGGTTCCGGTGTAACTGGATTTCTTTTATGTGGGCTTTGTTCAAAGTGTCAAAAAAAATCAAAATGTCCAAAGATGGTTGAAACAATGTCCAGCCACCTAAAAGATCCATACAGAAATAGTTTGACTTTTTCTGACTTTTCATTGGAAGTCATTTAGACCCCTTATGCCATGTTCAATTGGTTGAAGTAGTGGCAAGCCAACCCAGATTCAATAAGAGGAGACTAGACACAACTTTTGTTTGAGAAATGGTAAGTTCATAATGTAGATCATGCAGGTTGAGGTATATTGTTGAAGTCATGTTTGGAAAATACAATTTGCCACATGAATACAAAAATTTGAAGCCAGTATATAAGAAGAGTTATTTCTGAGAGATTATGGCATATTCCCTGTCAATTAATGAGACAGAGACAGGGGATAGGGGATAGACAAGAGCATATCAGGGTGAGGTAATTGTCCTTAAAAAACATGAGATACAAAGACTCAAATTGTCAGCATCAGTTTCATAAATTAAGTTTCATGTTTGTTCATGGTGATGGTGTGCCTCTATATGAACTTGATAAGTTGGCAGAGGATGACTCCAGTTTAACTATCATTTCAAGTTCTTAAGATATAAGTGACTGGGGAATTTTTTTTTAAGATTTTATTTATTTATTCATGAGACACAGAGAGAGTCAGAGACACAGGAAGAGGGAGAAGCAGGCTCCATGCAGGGAGCCCAATGAGGGACTCAATCCTGGGTCCCCAGGATCATGCCCTGGACTGAAGGCGGCGCTAAACTGCTGAGCCAACCCAGCTGCCATGACTGGGGAATTTTAATGGACATTTTTAAAGTCTTAAAATCACACTAAAGAAGAACAAAAAGTGGAGAAAATTAGAAAGCATGTAGGAATATTTCAATTATCACCTTTTGATTTGTAGAAAGACAATAATGGTATATCCATCATGCTGTGAAACATATGTCTTTGTAACCAGAAATTACAGAGACAGTGAAATTTTAGTTTTAAGCCAAGAGACTAACAAAATGCAACCCTTTCCTCTAATAACAGCAATAAAATGATCTTTGAAAATCAGAGTTTGGCAGTGGAAACAAATGCTAATAAATATTAGATGAGTATTTAACTCAAGTATAAAAAAAGAAAAATATTAACTTTTTTCAAAAAGCCATATTCTAATTTTAACATATTGACTGCATGAATTATTAATGTTTGATCATATAGTCAATCTAAAAGCTAGATTAAAGAGATTTAAGTAAAATCTTTACCTCAGTCAAAAACTATTATAGCTTAGAGTTCCTGGGTGGCTCACTCAGTTGAATACATCTGCTTTCAGCTCAGGTCATGATCCCAAGGTCCTGGGATTGAGTACATCAGGCTCACTGCTCAGTGGAGAGTTTGCTTCTCCCTCGCCCTCACCACTCCTCTCCCCTACTCATGTTCTCTCTCACTCTCTCTGCTCTCTTTCTCTCAAATAAATAATTTTTAAAAAATCTTTTTAAAATATTATAAATAATATAAATCCTTGGAGTGTAGGGATATTAGTTAAAGACGATATAGCCCAGAAAGGCTCAAGTCTCAGAAACATTCTGTCTTAGACAAACCTGGACGGGATCAGCCAATTCCATATGGAACTCCAGAACCATTATGACTCTTCAGAAATGGGTTCATCTGGGGTCAAGGGGGCCCCTGATCCACATTGACTAAGACTTCAGATGCAAGCTACATCTCCAGCAAGGGTACAACTTTGTGTGAGGGGCTCTCTTCTGCTGAGAGTGCCTCCCTAATGTCTCAAATAGTTCACATTTAACATGATTATCCCTGAATTCACAAAACCTCCCTCCAAACCTGATTTTCTCCTTACCTTAAATAGCACCTGCAGCCCTCCGCATTCTCTGACCCTTCGAATTTTAAAACCTTCACAACATCCTATAAATTTTACCCCTGAAATAATTTTCTAGTATGTCATTGCAATCTTTCTTTTCTTTCTTTTTAAGAAAAACATATACTGGGGATATAAAGGAACTGTATTACTTTGAAATCTAAGTTGCAAGTTTATGCACTTTATAAAGAGTTTTTCAGATGTTCTTTTCAGATTTTCTTAGGAGTTTCATAATACATGAGAATATGAGAGTAGTGACTACTATTCCTTGTGGTAAATCTGCATGCAAATATTAACCGTGACATTCACTAAATTATTTTCAGTGAATTTGAACAGAATCTTGTCTTCTCCAGTAAGCCTGAATTAGTGGAAGTAAAAAGTAAGATTCAATCCCAACTGGGACATAAAGATTATAATTCATATGGGGAAAGGGAAGGAGAAAAGAAAAGAGGTACTATGGAGGGGGAAATATCAAAGACCTGGCTGGAAGCCAGTACAACACTGAGGAGTGGGTTCTGCTGTTGACAGGGGGAAGCCCTAGCCAAAGAGATTAGCTACAACATTTGACCATCTGGATATGAGCAACATGTCTTTACTTCAAAGATTTTGCCTTCTTGTCTGCTTGTGTTTAAACAACCCATTTGCATAGTTATTCTGCAGTTGAAAAAAAACCTCAGCACCCCTGAGCCCTCAAAATTGAAGAGGAGAGAATCAACAACTTTTTGGTATCAGTAGGGAAAAGCTTATTAAACTACTTTCAAATTGCTCACTTAGCTGAGATAGCCATACATATATCACATCTGTTGCAATAGGGTTAATCCAGAGGTCATAAAATTGTAACATTTAGGGGTGCCTGGTGGCTCTCTTGGTTAAACCTCCAACTCTTGATGTCAGCTCAGGTCATAATCACAAGGCTGTGAGATGGAGCCCCATGACAGGCTGCAAGTGAAACCTGCTTAAGATTCTCTCTCTCTCTCTCTCACTCTTCCTTCCTCTGCCCCTCTTCTACTTTCCTCTTTAAAAAACCATAATATTTATCAAAATATCTTTCATTTTGGAATCAGAGAGAAAATATTACAAATCTTATGTAATGCCCAAGATGCAACCATGATCTGTGTTAAATGAAAAAAAAAAAAAAGAGAGAGAGAGAGAGTATTGAGTAAAAAAAACCTTTTTGTTTTAGAAAGAAAAAATATAGGTACAAATGGCTTTTTCTATTTTAAGTTTTTAGTTATAAGTTTCCCAAATGACATTTTTGGTTAACAATTTCCCAAGTGGACCAATTAATAATTATTCAGAAGAGTTTGTACTTCCTTGCAAATATATATATATTTCCTTGTACCCATCATCTCCTATAGTCACCATTTTCATACATACATAAAATGAAAAATTACTCAGTCTTAACAAAGAAGGAAATCCATATTTGCAACAATATGGATGAGGCTGAAGTACATTATGTTAAGTGAATTAGGTCAGACACAGAAAGACAAATACTACATGATCTGATTTATATGTGGAGTTCAAAATAGTTGAATTCAGAAGCAGACAGTAGATTAGTAGTTGCCAGAAGGTGGGGGGAAGGGGAAATAAGGAGACAGTCAAAGGGTATAAAGTTTAAGTTATGAAAGAAGAATAAGTTGTGAGGGTGGTGACTATAGTTTGTATAGTATTTCTATACTTGGAAATAGCTCAAGTGTTTTCACCATGAAAGAAATCGAAAGAAAGAAGAAAGAAAGGAAGAAAGAAGAAAGAAAGAAAGAAAGAAAGAAAGAAAGAAAGAAAGAAAGAAAGAAAGAAAGAAAAAGAAAAAAGGATGGAAGGAAGAAAGAAAGAAAGAAAAAAGGAAGAAAGAAAGAAAGAAAGAAAGGAAGGAAGAAAGAAAGAAAGAAAGAAAGAAAGAAAGAAAGAGGAAAGAAAGAAAGAAAAGAAAGAAAGAAAGAAAGAAAGAAAGAAAGAAAGAAAGAAAGAAAGGAAGGAAGAAAGAAAAAGCAAGAAGGAAAGAAAGAAAAGAAAGAATTGTATGAGGGGATAAATACATTATCTTGATCACTATGATCATTTCATAATGTACACATATATCAAAACTTCAAGTCATATACCTTAAATATATATATTTCTTAGTTGTCAATTTTATCTCAAGAAAGTTGAAAACAAAAAAGACTATAATACAGTAAATGAACTTAAAATTACAAGGATAGTGATTCTAATCCAAACGTGAAAGAATAGGAGATTTTTAGGAGTCGAGATATTATTAAATTTAAATGTTTGAAGGCAGAGTATAAAAAAAATAGATATAAGTAGGCAAAAGTCTAAAATTGTTTCAAAACTTATATTAGGTTATTAACTATATTATACACTAGAGTGTATAGTTGTTGGTAACCCATAGAAAAAATACCCTAATTTTGGCTTATCTGAGTTGACTTTGTAGAACTTGTTTATCTTGATGTACAATATAATGTATAGTACTATTAGAGGCTATTTTCCATGTGGTTTTAAACAATCCGTTATATTCTAATAGATGGCACCTTTCCAGCAAGCATCTATGGAGTGCCTACTATTCTAATATGGGATGTTAGTAGCTGCAACATTCTGCTTTCATCAACCTGTTTCCCAGCCCCAAATATATGAAATTGATACTCAGAGCTTAGTAGGTGCTCCCTTCCATCCATCAGCCTGACCCCAATGGTCATAGAAGATGGGAGAATTGTATGATACAAATATTCTCTATAATTGTACACATATTTTGAAAATTGTATGATAAAATTGTGTTAGTGTTACAGGGAGACTGAGAGCTTAAATCGGAATCATGTGCCACCCTTTCACATTGTGGGACACTAACCTAATTATTAATCTCTCTGTTATTCAAATTTCACATCTGTAAAATGGGGTTTTGTAGAACCTCTGTCAAGAGGTTGCGTTGAAAATTAAAGATTTATTTCTGTAAAGTACTTAAGGGGCAGAAGGCAAAGGTGACAATGATGATGATTTTAATAAGGATGCCCATGGGGCAACAGAAAAGGAAATTAGTAAAAGAGAAGCCAGAGTATCAAGATGAACCTTTGGCAGGGCACCTGGGTGGCTCAGGAGTTGAGTGTCTGCCTCTGGCTCAGGTCATGTTCCCGGGGTCCTAGCCCCACATCGGGATCCCTGGAGGGAGCCTGCCTCTCCCTCTGCTTATGTCTCTGCCTCTCTCTCTGTGTCTCTCATTAATAAATAAATAAAACCTTAAAAAAAAAAGATGAACCTTTGGCTACACAGGTGATGAATCATTCATAAAGGAGAGGATATATTGTATTTTCATGAAGAAATTCTCTTTCTGATCTTCCATATTGAAAACAGCCTTAGAAGTCAGTAGATAAGAAAAAAAAAAAAAAGAAGTCAGTAGATAAGGAACTCCAAATCTCCCTTATTTCATTACCCTTGTCAATATTATATTGTGTCATTACGAATTTATTTTTCTAGATGAGCATGTTTCTTTGCATTTACTAGATAGAATTACTCATTCAGTCTTTAGTTTTCAGAATTTGAAAATAGATTATAGCTTCACAGGGTAACATATGTATACATAGATGTATTTGTGTGCGTATAAATATGTGTATTTTGAAGCTAATGTGAAAAATCCATTTCTTACCCTGTTTCTTCACCTTTCTATTTCCTATTCCTCCCCACATAGGTAACCACTGGTACTACTTTTCTTTCTTTCTTTCTTTCTTTCTTTTTTTTTTTTTTTTTTGCATTATCTTTCTCAACAGTTTCTTCATCCACATAAGAGTAAATGTGATGCTAAATAACAGAATACACATGTATACGTGGTTTCCACACCTTACAATATATCGCCCTTAAAAAATCGTATATGATGTGGATTGTTTTGGACTTTCACTGGCTAGCTTTATACCATGGAAATCTTCCCATTTCAGTGCCTATGGTACTGTCCCATTCTTTCTTTTCTTTCTTTTCTTTTCTTTTTTTTTTTTAAGATTGATTGATTGATTGATTGATTGATGATAGAGAGAGAGAGAGGCAGAGACACAGGAGGAGGGAGAAGCAGGCTCCATGTCGGGAGACTGACGTGGGACTCGATTCTGGGATTCCAGGATCGCGCCCTGGGGCAAAGGCAAGCGCTAAACTGCTGAGCCACCCAGGGATCCCCTGTCCCATTCTTTTTTTGGAGTTGTCTTGTGTATACGAAGATTTATCCAATCCGTTTTCAAGTGATGGCATTTAGGAGGATTCAAAAATTTATAATCCAAACAATGTCTAATGGATTATGGAATATATCCAAGCATTATATACTCACATAGTATAACTTCCCATAACTGAATATGAGTACATAATAATAATCTATCCCTATTGAATAAATTCCCTGAAGTGGAAATGCTAGCTCAAAATATGTATGCTTATTCTTGGTAGATACTTGGTAGACATTGCAAAAGTAAATTATACCATCAGTCATTTCCCCACAGCCTTGACACAGGTATGTGATTACATTTTCTGCTTTGTTATTCTGATAATTAAAAAATATATTTATATAGCTTGAAAACATTACAGACCTGAAGAAACTGCACAGTTTTGAGAAACGTTTATTTTATTTGCTAAAAAATATTTTTTGTGTCACTTGCAAATAATTTCACTGATATTTTTATTTTATTTGTATCTATTTTAGGTAATCTTTATAAAAGGGGATTGTCTCTTATAAGGTATAAATATTTTTCCTGGTTTATCATTTGTCTGTATTATATATAATTATTATTATTACCTTGAAGAAGATTGCAGTTAAGTAGTTGAATTTTTTTTTAATTGTATAAACTCTAGGTTTTGAATCATAGATAACATGTAAACGGGTAAAGTTAACCCACCTGGCTAGTTCAGTCAGTAGAGCATGAGACTCTTAAACAGGGCAAAGTTTGCTCAATCCTATTTTCTGGTTAGCTGTACAATTTATTTTCCAATGTGTGCTTCAATGAGCAGACATTTCCTCATAAATAGAACTATTCTTGGTTGTATATGATTTTTTAAACATACAATTTAGGAGATAGTTTGTAAAGTATCCACCTTCTCTGGATTGCTGACAATAAAACCTAAAAATCAAATTGTTTGCATGGTGTACACTTTATAACTTTATATTAGCTGGGTCTACACAAATACTTTTTGGCATACTCAAGTATAACCATATAAACAAATGTACTCTGCTTGACGCATGTTCTGAAGAATTACCATTAAAATCTTTCAGAAAAATCTGTATATTTATAATACATTTTACTTGATTAATCTTATTACTTTTCCAAGTTTATCTATTGTGTCTATTAGATATTTGATTCTTATCATCACATTAAGCAAGTAATGGCAAGTATATTTAACAACCAATTGACAGATAAATAACCTGAGGTAAAAATATTTGTAAGACCTGCTCAAACTAACTTGGATTTTTGTTAAATATTATTCAAAAGTCTGCATTTTCATATTCCTTTAACATATCAAATGCTTTCTATCTTACTTTCTATTAAATATAATTGGAATTTCTGTACTTATTATATCACGGTATAATCATTCAGTATTTATAACTTTGTACTGAATCTTATAATTGTTTATAATTTCAATGGGCAGTTTAAAACTATAATTTTACATAGTTTAGTAAAGAATAAGATATATATCACATATATATAGTGTATATATACTATGTGTGTATATTATATTGTGTACACATTTTTCTGCTGTGGAATAAAAATAGTGACCTCAAAGGTATCGGTGCTCATATGCAAAATCTATAGAAATATCCTTGTTTATTTTATACAATCAGATTTTAAAAGGAATTCAAACTAAATCTTGATGTCACAAGTGAAAGGGATTATATTTTTAAGTTGAAAGAGTTTACTTTTATTCTGGTTTAGATCTTGAATAAAGTGATAAAGTAATGGTATTATCTTACATATCAGCAAATAAGGTGAAAAGTCACTTTTATCAAATCCTTTTGATGATGGTAAGCCTGTCCAAGTGCTTGACATATTCAAATTTATTTATGCTTTATAGTGATCCCTTAATTTAACTCCTATAATTATCTTCTTTCTACAGATAAGAAAATTGAAGCACTTACGTATTTTCTGAAAGCTAACAAATGAAGATCTAAGATATCAACTATCTCACTGGAATTGGTGGATAAGATGCATTCTATGGCCCTACAAGTTAGAGTCGGCAGGCCATTGATTACAAATTAACATCATGGGTGTCGTAAACTCACCTTCCAGTGTGCTTTCAACAATCCTTTCTCTGTTTGCAACATAATTTATACCTTTAATTTGCTATCCTATTTATCTGATAATATTGCATTGACTGAAAGTAAACATGTACTTCATGTGCTTTCTTAGGATTGGGAATTAATTTTTATTAATCTTACTTTTTAGGTGATTGATTTTTGGTGACCGATACATAAGTTTGGAATGGGACTAATGTCCTGTTTAGCATACCATTGCTTGCTAAAAGTTAATCTGCCCTATGTACAAACTAACAAAAAATTTTTTAAACCTGATATCTAAATACTGAATAGAAGGAGATGCATTAGGGTTGTTAAAAACAAGTTTTAATGATAGTTCTAATCTTTACAGATATATTGATGTAAACTCCAAAGTGCAGTTTTGCTGAAACTGCTTCCGTCTCTCTTGATACAAAGTAC
Source organism: Vulpes vulpes (assembly GCF_048418805.1). Lineage (NCBI taxonomy): Eukaryota > Metazoa > Chordata > Mammalia > Carnivora > Canidae > Vulpes > Vulpes vulpes. The sequence goes on along the minus strand of NC_132784.1, from coordinate 100,220,938 downwards.
TAAACATAATAAGTTTTACTCTACTACACGGAAAATGATAGGAGGTAAATTTTGCAGTTATTTTTTATTTGATGTTACAGAACATTTTAGCATTGACAAGTTGAAGTTTATTTCAAATAAATTTGGAATTAGACCTGATTTACTAGATCTGTATATTGTGAATTACATAGGCAATATATTTCAAGATATAGATATATGTTGCAATTGCAATATAGAAACAGATTGCTTATTTTACCATGGCAGGATTATTTTGCTTTGGGGAAGGAATATTAAATTCCACAAATATTTGTTGAGCCTGTTTCTCTACACTGAAGAAAGTGCTTCTCCCAAGTGTTTTAAACTGAAATGATATAAAATTTGGTACTTCCTCGCATGAGTTACCATTGCTCCATCAGAATCTGTTCTGAGCCCTGGCTCAGACTCCACACTTCAGGTGGAATAATCTGACAGCCCTATTATATGGCTCTATTCTGGGTTTTTACATTTATATGTGGATTACATATGGAGGATTCAGGGGTTGTAGCATTAAACAGATCATTCCTCAAAACAACACAGGGGTTCTTTCAAGTTGTCTCTGGGTCATGCCAGGCATTTATCGTTTTCTTGACTCCTGTAATCTCACTACAAGTACTTGACTACATTAATTCATTTAATTCTTTCGATGGCCTAATGAGATAAATATTATTTCTTTTCATGTTACAAATGAGGAAACTGAGGACACTTTGAGGGTAAGTGAGTTTGTAAATGTCCATAACTACTACCTTCTTCACGTTTTCATGACAGTGCGCCTGAGAATAATTGTAGCAAACATTTATTTTCATTCATTTTGTTGAAATAAATATGTAACAGAAAAATGCAACTGGAAACTCTCAAAATTATTGGCTATAATTCACTACTTCTTTTGGTAGAAACTGTTATGAGCAAAAATCAAAGCAGGCTTTTCAGAGTTTATATATATATCAGAGTTTATATATATTCATTTATTTATTTCAGACATAGAGAGCATTTGTGAGCTGGGGAAGGGGCAGAAAGAGGGGGGGAGAGAGAATCCCAAGCATGCTATCTACGGAATGTGGACCCTGGTGTGGGGATCGATCCCATGATTCTGAGATCATGACCTGAGCTGAAACCAAGAGTCCGATGCTCAACTGACAGAACTACCCAGGGGCCTTTTATGTGTATATTTTTAAAAAAGGTATAAATAAACAGTGATATATTAGAGTGGGCTTATACTAGCTCATTAAAGTACATTATTAAATTTTCAGAGAATTTACAAGTCTGTTTTAAAATGCAATAATTATTTAAAATTAAATTTTATGATCACATAATATATGATTATAGGCAAAAATCATACTCAAAACTCATTCACCAATTTTTCTGTAAGTTTACTACATTAACTATGGTCTACATTATTGATGTTTTTTATGTGTATTGTAGCTGTATGGTGAAATACTAAGTAATAGTATTCTGCAATTTATGATCTTTTCTTTCCAACTTTGTATGAAGTGACATCATGTTGATAGATTGACAGCAGCCATGATGGTAATATTTATACTGTGGAATTTGACAAACATTGAAAATAAGGACTTAAGTCAATATTTTATTGATTCCCTAGACTGAAGAAAATGATGGCAAAATGTTAATAAAGCTTATTAGACATAAAACACTGCCTTGTCTATAGTCATTACACTGTGACTGGCATACACACACATGAGCACACACAGGGACACAAATGAGAAAATATTTTTCTAGAAATCATACACTATCATCTTATTTAGGAAAGACATCATTCATATCTTTGACTAATAAGGGGATTTCCAAAATATATTCTTATTATTTCACGTTCATCTTACTTGCTAAGCAAGCAGAATTATTAACTAATATTATGTCAAAAATACACTCATTTATCAGTGATATGAACAACTTCTTTCCATTGTTTGTAGTCTGTTTTTGTCAAATGATGGTTAAATTGCAAACATAAGTTTGCTACAGATACAAGAGGTCAGCAAAAATCAATAAAAAGCATTCTGTGAAAATCAATTTGCTATATGGGATTACAATAAGGTATAGTATTTTTATTATTATTTGTAAATTGTGCACTATATATCTTTATATCAGTATAAAAATATGATAAACTCATACATTACCTTCAGAGAATTTATTTTTAAGCATTTACCAGCATACTACTGCACATAACTCACTCAGCAAAGGTTACAATGTTGAAAAAATATATAAACTGTAGTAAATCTTAATACAAATATTGACAGGATATAAATATAGAAATATTGAAAGTTTCAATCATGAACCAGTAATAAGTTAATAGAGAGAAAAAAAAAAGACTGACAAAGATGTTTAAATTTTCCAGAACAGATTTTTTTTTTCTCATTCAGATTTGTGATGGGCAGCTTTCTAAATTGGTTTACATTGATTCTGGCTTCCTGACATCAAATCCTAGTGCAATCCCCTCTTCCTGAGTGTGGCCTGAAACTAAAGATTTACTTCTAATTAATAGAATATTGCAAAAGTGATGGGATGCCACTTATGAGCTTAGATTATAAGAGACTGACTTCCATCTTGCTTGTACCCTTATCTCTGGCCCTTCTGTGTACTTATAAAAGCAAGTTGCCATGTAGTAAGTTGCTCTATTGAAAGGCTATCTTGACAAGGAACTGAGGGAAGTGATATTAGTTCAAATCCCATATCACTTTATGGGAAAACAGCCAAAATAATATTTATCTCACTCGTTTGTTGATATATCCACACTCCGTTGTTCCTAACAACTGTCTTGGATGATCGCATTAATCATTATAATAAATATATTAATTATATCCTTTCTGAAAGAAATTTTTTCTGAGTTAGGAGTTTGATATAGAATAACCAGAAATTGGATTTGTGGTTTTAACTGGACATATTTTTCATATTTCCATTTTTTCTTAAACCTATATGTGTACATGATTTTATTTTGAATAGCTATTCATAATGATCAGAGTGGCACATGCCAAAATCTACTCATTTAAAAATTATTTCACTGCAAATATCTTAAAAGAGAAGTAAGGAACATCTGATAACTCTGAAATTTAGTAAGAAATTTAGGAAAACTTTGAAGGTTATAATCTGAGGTGTGTTTTCTAGAATTATTTCTACACATACTTAGACACTTACTATACATATTTATTTAAAGCTATTTGTTTACTTTTTCTTTCCTATAGATACTTGTAATTTATCTTCCAGGTTTTACCACTAATCTTTTCTATTGGCTGACTCTGGCATTGAATTTCTGTTTTTTCCACCCTAATAATTATGTATTATGGTTTTCCACTTCCATTTTGAAAAGAATAATAATCTAAAAATAAATCAAATGTAACTCTGCTGTATTCATACTCTTACTTGCAATGATATAATATCTTACTATATTAATAAATTTAATTGGCTAGCAAGAGAGGTGGCTGTAATATAATTATTTATGAAGGATAGGCATGCTACAATAAACATACAGTGTTTATTAACAAAATTGATGATCTCATGAACTCAATCAGCTTGATTAAATAGGAAGTAAGAAAACTTCTAATACAATTACTTTTTGTAAGTCAAATATATATGTTTTCTTGGGATAGATCTTCTAATAAACCTTTATGTCTTATTAGATGTCCACAGTAATAGCTAAATGCTTTTACAGCAATATTTAAATATCTCTAAATGATGTTTTCTAACCTATAAAATTCATTACTCTGAAAACAATGTGCTTATTATACTCATAAATATTTCTAGAAAGCCCTGTATTTGAAGAATAATGACTTTACTAGATTGATTTCTAATATTCTCCATTATATCTCCACTGCAATGTTAATGAAATCTAAAATGAGCTGATTTTTAACAAGCTCTTTATCCTAGTAACTTGTATTATTTATATTTATTCATATGACTGAGGCTGTTTTAAAAAAAACATATTGAAATATTTTTAAAAAACATATTGATATATTTTAACATATATTTTAAAGGATATTTCAATCCACAGTTTGACTATTGTGGACAATGCTGCTGTGAACATTGGGGTGCAGGTGCTCACATCAGAGAGAGAGAAAAATAATGAGAGACTCTTAACTACAGGAATAAAACTGAGGGTTGCTAAATGGGAGGTGGCTGGGGGCATGGGTTAATTGGGTGATGGGCATTAAGTAGGGCACATGCTATGATGAGAGTACTGGGTGTTATACACAACTGATAAATTATTGAACACTACATTTGAAGCTAATGATGTATAATATGTTGGCTAATTGAATTTAAATTTTAAAAAAATACATATTTCAATCCACCAAAGACAAGTGGAATATAATAAACAGAGATAATTTTAAGTGCCTCAATGAAAAATAAAATTTTAAAAATTAAATAGCATTTCAACACAAGGAATTAAGAAAGTATGTATTCAGGGGCACCTGGGTGTCTCTGTGCATTAAGTATCTGACTCTTGATTTCAGCTCAGGTCATGATTTCATGGTCATGAGATGAAGCCCTGCATCAGGCTCTGCACTGGGCTTGAAGCCTGCTTAAGACTCTCTCCCTCACTCACTGCCCCGCCCCCTCCACCCTACTCAAATAGGTTCTCTCTCTCTCTCTGTTAAAAAAAAAAAAAAAAAAAAAGTAGAAATTTCTGACCAATGATAATAAAGAGTTATAAAAGAAGACTAATCTTTGGAGAATAATTTGTTATAGGCATTTGGTTATAACTTGGATATAATGACATAACCATTCAAGGGCTTGTTTAGCATTAGTTTTAAGTTCAAATATTGAGCTATATTTATTCTCACATTCTTCTTTCAAACAACAACAATAAAAATAAGCTATCTTGGGATCCCTGGGTGGCGCAGCGTTTGGCGCCTGCCTTTGGCCCGGGACGCGATCCTGGAGACCCGGGATCGAGTCCCACGTCGGGCTCCCGGTGCATGGAGCCTGCTTCTTCCTCCGCCTGTGTCTCTGCCTCTCTCTCTCTCTCTCTGTGACTATCATAAAAAAAAAAAAAAAAAAAATAAGCTATCTTAAGAGGAACAAATGATTTCTGTTGAAATATTTTCATGATGGAATGAGGACAAATAATTGCTTTACTAATTCTGGCAATTGCTCTGCCTGAGGTTCAATGTGTATACAGTGCTTCCAAATGAATTTGCCTTACCAATAGTGGTTTTGCTCCATTTATTAGTAATAAGTAAAGGTGGAATTCAATCAATGGTAATCATAATCATTTGTCAATGATAGCTATATCAAGGTCAGTGCAAGGTCAGTGATTATTTTTTTCTTAACCAACATTTGTTGACACTACTGTGAGTTTTGCATATAAAATCAAATATAAGTCACGACATAAAGTACATTAAATACTTAAATATTTTATTATAAATACATGGACCATCTTTATTTTTATAATTCACAAAAAAAGGGAAATGCTAAGTTATATTCCTTTAGGAATCATCTTTATTTTTATAATTCACACAAAAAAAGGCAAAATGCTAAGTTATGTTCCCTTTGGAAATGTTTATATTCCAATAATTGTTCTTTATTATCAGATCTCAATATTTTGCAGAGCTTTGTGGTTATAATATGAAAATCCACAGCAGGGGATCCCTGGGTGGCGCCTCGGTTTGGCGCCTGCCTTTGGCCCAGGGCGCGATCCTGGAGACCTGGGGTCGAATCCCATGTCGGGCTCCCGGTGCCTCTGCCTCTCCCTCTTCTCCCTCTGCCTGTGTCTCTGCCTCTCTCTCTCTTTGTGACTATCATAAATAAATAAAAATTAAAAAAAAAAAAAAAAAGAAAATCCACAGCATAAAGCAGGCTAGACTCTGTCTTTTGGATTATTTAGCCCAATGTTTTTATATTTATATATTTCTCCAAGTATAATTTTCTAACTAATTAAAAATGATTTAAATTCATATTGAAGTTTGGTTTCCTTAAACAAATTCATTTACTTTCTATGTATTTATTCATATCAAAACACAATTCTAATAATTATTATAGTAACCATACATAGTTTGGTAATAACTGCACACTGGTAGTAGGTTATATATCTAATAAAATGTTTGGATATCTTGTTTTAAATTTGCTGAGCGAAAATAAATGATACAGGGTAATAATAATAATATTTTTGAATGCTTATTTTCTCGACGTGCATTTTTAAGTGCTTTACAAACATTAACTCATTTAAATCAAAATGGCAGTATGAAATGATATTAAGAAAGTGAAGAATAGAGAAGCTATATAATTTGCCAAAACAGCAACACATACTAACCATTAAAAATAGGAATTGGATTCCAGCTTCAAAGTCACACTGTCTTTGGAGAATATTGCAGATATAATATATAGTTATTTTTAAAACTGTAGGCATTTAATGTATTACTCTATTAAAATACCCTAAAGACACATTCCTAGAAACAAAATTTTGACATATTAAAACTACTTGGGAAAATTAAATCCTTGTAATAATAGTGATGCTAAATTTGATTTTCATGTAATTCTATGAAATATGGTTATATTCTCTTTACCAGATACAATATGGCACATATTCTATAGAATAAACTTGTCAAAGACATTAGCTGCAGCAAAGGAAGAAATCAACTGAAGAAAGAAAACCAAAGAAAAAAATATTTTTTATATCTTTCTAGTTCATTTCCTTGTGTTTTAAGGTTTCTCACTGTTTCTATGGCATGTTCTCACTCTTGAAATAACCTAGGCCACTTAGAGTATTGGCGCTTACATTTTAAAGTTTTAATAAGTTGATTTTTTGTTTTTGTGTCCTTATAAATTTACAAATAAATACTTGCCTATTAGGGGGGGTTTTAAAAATATTTTTCACATGAATGATAGTAGTCAATACGGTTTAGCTTTATTTAATTTTTATATGGATTAATCCTATTAACTTTCAGATAATTTTTCATCCTTTTAAAAACTATCACAGATATTCTACACCGTGAAAACCACTAGACTAGTTGTTCAAATGAATTAAATGATACCCTAAATCCTAGTTTTCAAATAACTCACATGAATAAATAGAAATATATTAAAAACTCGATGGTAAACTACTGATATGAAAAGAGTAAAAATAATTTAAAGCGCTTATTTATACAATATTGTGGCACTTTGGTTTATTAAGGGCATAGTTAAAGGAATGTACTTTGAATTCATATAGACCCTGTTCCCAGTCATGGCTCTGTAATTTTGAGCAAAAATTGTCTTTTCTTCTCTGATCCTGCATATCTTTATCTGTAAAATGGGGATAATAATGGTTACCAATGGGTTTGTTGCTTATAAAACCTGAGTTCACTACTTATGAGTTAGGAAGCACTCCTTGCTTTTATTTGTCATAATTATTTCTGTTTTAACTCTAAATAATTAATTTCTAATAATAAAAACTAACCTGATGTCTCTTATTGTTCTAGTAATAACTGTTTAACATAAAAACTAATGTTATAAAAAATGCAATGTTATATTATCTCCTTATTACTCAATTCAGCCATTTACAGTGCTAGAAATTTAAGGGTCTGCATGGGAAAGATGCATTTGATCCTAAGGCAGGAAATGAATTGACAGTGCATTGTGATTAAAGAACCTTGCAGTATTTCAATTCTCCATATAAACTCTGATTATAATTTAACATTTTAAGGCCCATTCATGCTGCACAGAATTTCACTGCATTAGTAAAACATATCAAATTAATAAAAATTAGAATTGTGCTCTAATTTTGTTTCAAGTTCACTAAAGGAAAAAAAAATGTGGTGGCTTTAGTAACACCCCATGATATTGTGGTTTTGGGTAAGAAGAGAAACTTATTTTAAATTTAATATTATTAAATATGATGAGAAAATAGGAAGGCCATTGTTAATGATATGCATTAATTTATTTATATACTATTTCTTCTAATCTCTTGTTTATTATTTCTTTACCAATGACTATTGTCCAGTAGAGACCATGAGCTAGAAAGGCAAAATTAATTTTATATTTCATTAGCAACATACCTTCAACTCTATTACTGCTTCTTTTTCCTCAGAATGTTCCCAATAAATAAATAAATATCATGTTTTTATTTATGCGGAACATTTTTTTTAAATAAGGAAGATATTCATTAAAACTTTACTAAGTTCTTGAAATCTGTCCATTCCACCCAAGGTCAGAGTATGTGTATATGTGTTTGTATGTGTTTTATCTTTGTCTTTTATTCAATATTTTTTTCCCTATGCCATGACTCTCATTCATCAAATAATATTAAATAAGAAGTACTACATAGTGTTTGCTTTTTTGAGTAAGTCTGTTTGTAGGCAGTCTTTTCTTAAGTGGGTATTCTGTGAAATGATAAAGGCAGGACTTTGCTTTAGTTTGAGTGACCTAATCAGGCTGTTTCCCACATGCAACCAAAAGGGAAAAAAAAAAAAAAATCAGAGTATAAGTTGAGCTCCAACTTACACACTAGATACTGTCCCTCCACAAAATTTTTTGTTCATTGACTTGAAAAAAAGTACATGAAAACAAGGCTACTAATAGTAATGTCTATGGACCATGACTGTTCTTTTACATAAAGAACTGAAAATTCACCAAAGGGATAACGAAATCTTCCAGTAGGTAACACCGTGGGGCAGACAGCAGAGTCCTTATCTGTAAAACAGAAACTAGAGCACCACAAAATGATAGTCAACATTTTAAGAAAGAAATAACTGCAAAATTAGAATTCAGGATTCAGTAAATGTGTCTATTGTTAAAAATAATACAATAAGCCCCAAATGGAATTGTTTAAGCTAAGCCCTACATCAATAATGTGAGACTTAGTTTTGACCCTTCCAGAAATAGAACCTTAAACCAGCCAAAAAGGAATTGCCTGATCAGCATTAGTTAGGTAATCTGTCTGATAAGCTCCTTTTATTCCCTAAAGAAAGGTAACCTTTCAATAACCAACTTGTTTTCCCCCCTAATACAATTTCTTTTTTCCTTGCTTCCTTCTGGCTGTAAAAAGTCTCATATTTTGTACAGCTCCGGGGAGCTCCTTTGTATCTGCTAGATTGGATACTGTTCAAGGCAAATTGACTTTTGCTCAAATAAACTTTTAAAATATTCAGTTTGGTTCAGTTTATCTTATAACATTATTAAGAATCAATTTCAAATAATCAAAAATTTCAGATTTAAAATTGAAGAAGTTTATAGAAAGATTAACTACTGAAATTCTAAAATATGTAATCCAAAAATATAGTTTAAGATAGGAAAAGAAATTATTTTAAAAATACAAGTCTGGTAAACATACAAGTCAACATGAAGGTTGAATGTATAAAATGGCAACAGTAATAAGGTTTAATACATAGAATTTTAAAAATATTACATAAATTTAATATATAGGCAAAAATGACTGTTAAGCTAAATGGAGAAGTGATTATAATTGAAGCATTCTTACTCTGGGTTCTTTATTATTTGAGGGTTCCTTAGGAGAGTAGAATTATCAAATTTAAGTTTTATTGCATTAAATATACATGTAAAAATTCAAAATATTTAAATAAAAATAAAGCATTAATTTCTACAAAAATAATGGAGAAATTTTAAAAGATTAAAATCAATCCTGAAGAAAATAGAAAAATTTTAAAAAATGAATAGAAGCCTAAAAGAGCTTAACAAATCAGAAAGCATATTAACAAAAAACAAAATAAATATAACACATTAGATATATTTAAAAAGTTTACACTTACTATTTAAAAGATAGATGCATTTTAAGTAAGAAATATATTTAAAATATTAATTCAGAGAAAGTCTCTGGCTAAAAGGATGGGAGAAATTTGCCAAGTAAATTCTGATCAAAAGACAACTGCATTAAAGTCAGACAATTGTCTTTTTTAAAACATAGAAACAAAAGTCTTAAAGATAGAGTTGTTATCTAACAAGTATTTTTTTTTTTTTGCCAAAATACTAAAATTCTAAATTTCAATGCCCTTGAAAATACAACTTCACATACATGACGCAAAAACAAAATAGAATTGGAAACAACACCATTGTGATATATTCCAATATATCCTCCTCAAGATTTGATAAAACAGAAACAGTTAATACATATAACACTTCAGTATATAAAATTACACTGAATTTAACTGATATCTACTTGTATATGTATCTATATATCCATGTATCTATCTAAATCCAACAATCGGAGAATATGAATTCTTGGGGCGCCTCTGCCTTCAGCTCAGCTCATGATCCCAGAGTCCTAGGAAGGAGACTGTTTCTCCCTCTCTGCCTGAAACTCCCACTCTTGTGTTCTCTCTCCCTTCTTCTCCCTCTATCAAATAAATAATTAAAATCTTTTAAAAAGAGTGAGAGAATGTAATTTATTTATAGTCTACACATAGTGTGGAATAATGAGCATTCCAAAGATTATAGAACAAATTCCCTTAAAATCAGAAATAGTTATCTTACAGGGTATCTTCTATGTTTACAAGACAACATAGTATAATGATAATAACATAAAAGTTATTTGTGAAATTTCATAAAACATATTACTAAATAATATTAGTCAAAGAAAAAGTTTAAAAAATAAAATTTAAAATAACTTCTGGAATAAAGAAAAGCTTATAGCATTCAGTCAAAATTGTACCCTAAGGAAAATTTAGAGGTTTTATATTTCTAATGGAAAAAATTACTGTATAACAAGTAAATTCAACAAAAGAAGTTATAGGACAATACAACAAAGAAAAATGGAGGTATTAATTTTAAAATGCAGATATTACTTTAATAGACAAGAAAGTTAAACTTGAGAGGATCAAAAAACATAAAATATAAGGCAGTCTAGGAAGTAATTTAAAAAGGCTTCTAAAATTAGAGTTCAAAGAAAAATAAGTGAAGGCAAAGAGAACAATGTTAGAAATAAAAAAGAAGGGATGCCTGGGTGGCTTAGTGGTTGAGCATCTGCCTTCAGCTCAGGACATGCTCTCCCGAAGTCTGCTTCTTCCTCTGCCTCTGTCTCTGTCTCTGTCTCTGTCTCTGTCTCTCTCTCTCTCTCTCTCTCTCATTAACAAATGAATAAAATATTTTTTTAAAAAGAAGTCAAAAAAGACATTGTACCTGTGGAATTCACAGGAAGTTTAAAGATAATAGTGCTGACATGATCAATCAGCCTTAAACAATGGATTTTAAACAATTATATCACAAGAATGAAATTTTTTTAAAACCACAACTTATCAAAACTAATTCAAGAAAAAATTCAAAAAAGCACATCTATTAACTTATATCAGTACATAAAAATATCCCTACAGAACCTCTGGTTTCAGCCCAACTTAGAAAGAATTTAGAAATTATCACTTCCATTTCCAAACAACAAAGAAAGCTAAACTCAGTCAGAGTGGAGAGAAGTGTCCTAGTCAAGGCTCCACCATCAGGAAGCATTTGCAGAAGTGATTGGGAAGTGCTAGGATGGGATCTGATAAGGAAGTCTTCAAAAGGAGGCAACTAGGCTGAGAAAAATACAGATAGTCAATATGTATATGAACAGGAATGACCAAATAGGGAAGGGTTAAAATCAAGTCTACAGGATGGGGAGCTAAGTGACTACAACTTCCTCTAGAAAACTGTATCTCATTAGCTGCGAACAAATTCGATATGGGGAAGGCAGGTAGCTACCCCACAAGGCTTATCAAAGAAACCTTTAATTGCTTATGGTCAACCTTGAAAAAAAAGTACACATCAGATTTTACCCTGGAGCCAGACTTTTTAATCATTACTGCTCCCATGACGTTTAAGGATAATGAAGGAATACTATGAACAACTCTATGTCTACAAATGTGCTGACACACATGAAATTAAGAGCCAATTCCTTAAAACATACAACTCCCAAAATCACATAATTAAGCCTTATTTCTATTTGAATTTGAAATTCACTTAATATTCATAACCTTCCCCAAAAGAAAATATCAGTTCCAGATAGTATTTCTATTGGTGAATTCTATGAAACATGTAACAAATACTTATTCACCCTAAGTTCTTCTAAAAATTTCAAACAGAACACTTCTTAATTTTCTGAGGTCAGAATTACCAAGTGCCAAAATCAGATAAATTGAGAAAGACGAAAACCACAGACTAGTATTTCTCATACAGAAACACAAATCCAAAACACAATACTAGCACATTGAATCCAATAATGAATTATCCAAAGTGACCTAGTGGAATTTATTAAAGCATACAAGGTTGGATCCAGATTCAAAAATGAGCCAATGTACATCAACAGCAAATTAGAAATAGAACATTCTCAACTTGATCATGAACATCTATAAAAAAAACCTATAGCAAATATAAAACATGGTGGTAAAAAATACCATTTTCTTCCTAAAATCATGCATAAGGCAAAGGTGTCTTCTCTCCCTATTCCATTTATCATTGTACTGCAAATCCTAGTATATTAAGATGAGTAGAGGACATTAATGTATACAGAAGGAAGAAATAAAACTGCTTTTAGTCAGGTCACATAGGACATGATTGCCTAAGTAGAAAATCCCAAAGAATCATCAACAACAACAAAAAGACTCCTAGAATTAATAAGGAAGTATAGTAAGGTTACAGCATAAAAGGTTAATATTCAGAAGCCAATTGTCTTTCTTTATGTGGACAGTATACAATTGGAATTTGAAATCAAAAGATGTTTTAAATCATATGCAAAAAAATGAAATATATAGGTATAAATCTAACAAAATATGTACCAAGTCCATATGCAGAGAACTATAAACCTCTGATGAAAGGTATCAAAGAAGATCTAAATAAATGGTGTGATATTTCATGTTCATAGATTGGAAGATTCAATATTGTTAAGATGTGAATTTTTCCTAACTCGTTCTATAGATTCAACTCAATTTCAATCAAAATCTCAGAAAGCTATTTTGTAGATATTGACAAACTGATTCTAAAGTTTATATGGAAAGGCAGTAGGTCTAGAATAGCCAACATGATGCCATAGAAAAAGAGCAATCTAAACTAAAGAGTGTATTCTTAAGGCATACAAATTCGGATAGATAGGTAGACAGATGGTGTTAAACACAAACAACGGGTCTAAAATGGAGTCGCTTATGCTAAGTCCTATATCCACAAACTGATATTTAACTTGACTAGTTTGGCTCTCCCAAAAATGGAATCCTTAACTAGCCAATCAGGAATCACCTGATTAGCATCTAGGTGCTCTTCTTGACACCCACCGCCTCTGGGGAAAGTAACACTGCAATCACCAATCCATTTGTTTGGCTCTAGCACAACTTCCTTGTTCCCACTTCCTTCTGTCAACAAGTCTTTCATTCTGTAGAGCTTTTTGGAACTTTTTCTAACTACTACATTGGATGCTGCCTGATTCATGAATCACTGAATAAAGCCAATAAATTCTTTAAATTTTACTCACATTTTGTTTCTTAAAAATAGATAAAAAGTTGAATTAGGCAGCATATTATTAATTTTATCATCATTATATATTTTAATGCACTATCTATGTGAGATATATATATGTGTACATATATATATGTACACATATTCTTGTATATGCAGCAGATACATTTTAATGAGACTTTTTTAAAAATCCATATATATGACCTAGAAAAAAGCATAGTTAAATATTCAACTAATATCTATGTTAAAAAAGGTATTCTAAACATAACTGTACAAATTAAAATGGAAACTGTAATGGAAAATAAATTTTCTGAATAGCAAAGCTCAATTATGCACCAAAATTATAAACTGTAAAAATATTTGCATCATATAGACACAGAATTAATACCCTTAAATATAAATTATAATATAGAACATATATTTGTAAAAAAAAAAAAACAAAAAAAAAAACAAACCAGTACCTGTGGAGGCCGAGAAATTAAGGCCATCCCACCTAAAGTTTAGCATTAGCACAAGTACAGCCATATTAGGCCCCTGTGAATAAGAGCTGAACTTTACAGGAAAAAATGCAGGGAATACCATATCAGAAAGACAACAGAGCTCAGAATTGCCCTCGGCAGAGAACCCCGTATCAGAAAGACAACGGAGCCCATGCCCGTAGTAGAAAGTCTCATATTAGAATGAGAACAGAGCTCAATACCCTTAAGCCCTGTATCAGAATGTAAACAGAACTTGAGAAATTCCTCCATCCCTTCTAAAATCCCCTAGACCAGCCTATGAAAAACCCAGCTGTAACCCACCTCGGGGTCCAAGTCCCTGCTCTGCTGTGTCGGGTATACTTGGACCCAAGCCGCTAATAAACCCTTGTACGCTTGCATCGGTGTCAGTTCCTTGGTGGTTTCTTGGATTCGCAATCTTGGGCACAACAGTACCAACAAAAATATTTGACAAACTCTCATGAAATATTTTATGAAATGGATTTATGATCATTCAGAAATATAAAAAATTATGAACATGTCCTTGCAATCAAATAACTGTAAGTCTATATGACAATTTATTATGGTATTATTTTAATTAAATTGAAATTGAGATTTCTAATTATAATACCTACCAATGTATAAACAGTGGGAAATGGGTACTAATATAGCCATTATCAGGACTTAGATATATAAAGATTACATAACACTTCTCCAGAAACTTATACTAACTGAACTTTAAAAATTATAAAAACTCTTTGACATAATAGTTTCCTTTCTATAGACTTTCCTAAATTTTTATACATTTTACCAGAAAGCTATAATAATATATACATTTTAGTTTCTATCTGGTTGACCCACCTATTTCTAATATTACTTATAAATTGAAATGAACACAAATGCCTGAATATGAGTTATTAAAGTATATTAGAACCCTTCCATATATTAGAATAAAAATCCATCAAATATAGTTTTAATCACAAACATATTTAAATAAAATACATATTATGTGAAGTTTATTGACTAAAAAAGGTTACAATACAGAGTGCTTTAAATATGTTTAAATTTAAAAACTAGGACAAAAAAATGAAGCTCATCTAGAGAACAGTAAGATGAGATTTCAGATGATTTAAAAATATTCTGGTTTATGCTTTTCTGTTCCTCCTGGCATCCATGGTTGATATATTACTGTTTTAATATTTGTAAAATAATATCTGTTTTTGTTGTTACCTTGAATTAACTACAATTTCTCCTCCATGACACATGCTCGATCAACAAGAAGGATTCAGTCACATGTGGTAGCTTTCCAGAATTCTGGGCCTCCTAAATGAGTACATGGTACAAGGAAAGTAATTAAAATTTCTGGAGACCTCAAAGTTTGGAGAAGAGTACTGATGTCAAAAGAAAAAAGTCATATTCAAGGAGTATGAGAAGAAGTCTGAGCTTGGGAATGGAAGACATATTGTGGATCTGAGAAGCAGAGGTAAGAGGGCCTAAGACATCACCCTAGTACAACCAACACCACGCAGTCTAGCTATTTAACAGTACTGTTAAAAAGGGCAAAGACAGGGACAAAGACCTTTCCCTTGTTAAACGATATGACTTGTGGGAAATCATGTATCACTCTCAAATCAAAGGAGAGAGAAAAAAGGAAAGGTATACATTGAATTGACCAAGGATAACAGCAAGTATGATAGAGCTATCTAAATTTGACCATTTACATTTTCCAAATAAAAAGTTGACTCTAATGTGCTAAGACCATTTAAAAGGAAGCAAACACACTCAAATTTATTCACCTAAACATTTTATTCTTCCCACACTCTTTCCTTTGCTTTTCAAATGTGTATCTGCTCATGTTCACTTTTTGGTTTCTGTGCACCTAAAGTGCTTTCTTTGAATTAAGATTTGCCCTTTTTTCTGATAGGAACTATTTTGCTATTTGAGGGAAAGTTGTTCGCTTATGCAATTCTTCAGTATCCATTATAGTTATGTAGTGTTTATTCCTGTCTGAAGGTGAGAAGGACAGTTTATCTCCAATATAATTTGAAAAATTATGGATGACTGCTTTATTTATTTTCCAAAGTTGTCTCTGCCTCATTCGAGTTACATGCCTGCTTTCTATTCTGGGTGTTTTGATATTTATGCAACAAAAGTTATGCCGTTTCACTTTTTTTAATGTGGTAAAGACAGAAATATCTTTAAAAATAATTTTGGTGAGAAAAATAATTTCTTGGTTGCCATCCACACCAAGAAAAAATTTTCCTTTGCATAGACAGAAGATTGCAATGTCACATCCTTAAATAGATACCACCACATCTTAGAGGCTTAAAAAATCATATTCAATTATAGACTCCAAAAAAATAGTATTTTATTTATTTACTATTTATTCACAAATTTATTGATTGCTGACTCAATGCTGTTTCTGTAATTATCTAATCAATGCTTTATGTGGATTAAATGTGGATTTTATGTACATTTAGAGATTGATATGTGGCAGGATATTAGATATTATAATTTTGCTATCCAAATAATATCAGCTCTTATTTGTGCTAACATAAAAACAAGAATTAGTACAGGAATATAAATGATGAGAGCTTTTTTTCTTCTAATGTAGCAGGATTTCATAATTGAGTCCAAATTGAAATTGGATATACATCCTTGGTCACCATACTCTATATCTTCAGTACCATTTTGCTTCATCTTATTTGCATCTAGTCTTAGAAAACTCAGAGAAATAACTAAAATTGTATCAGCACAGTAAACCGAAAGGCAATTATTGTAAGACAAAAAGGACTCTAGTCTCACTTAAAAGGCAATTACCCTAGGAAGAACATGGCATGATGGCCTGGTCTCAGCCACAACATTTGGACTAGAGGGTTGTTGTGCTTTAAAATGCATCATGGCTATTGTTGCTTAAATCTGTTCCAGACTAGTTATCTTCACATGTTGGGGCTCAGTTTAAGTTACAAATGGGAAATATGGTTGACAGAGAGAGGAGGAGCGAGCCATATCTGAAAGATATGGATATCTTATCTTCAGATAAGATATCTGAAATGCTTATTACTCCCTGTTATGTGTCATTTCTGATGTTCCCCACAAAGAGAGGAGGACACGTTTCTCTTCCTGTCTGATGTGTGGAGTGAAAAGCAGAAACACTGAGTGGGGCAATAGAGGCAGTGATGTTAAGACTGTGCCAACAGACACAGAGAAGCCCTGAGATTTGGCAGTCCTTGTGCTTTATTAGGAATAGCAATGCCACAGACCATTTTAGTGGAAGAATATGGGTTTCCTTACTGAATGGGCAAAGCCTTATCAGAAAACAAAAAGCACAATCTAGCTGAGTAGTTAGAAGTAGTATGGAGAGAGGAGTAGTAAGAGAGAAGGGAAGAGAGGAGAGATGAGAGAAAGAGAGAGAGGGACAGAGAGAGAGAGATGGAGAGACAGAGAGAGGCACTCTTATCTGTACAAAATACAGGGGAGATTGTTTTAGTGCTAAGTAATACCCTTGAGAAGCTCCACATGGCAAGGGAGTGGCAAATTTGAAAATCATTGGGTTAAGGAATTTCAATTCTGCATGAAGCCTCTATAAAAAAAGAGTATCGGGTAAACATATTGATTTTCTCTATGTGGCACATACCATTTATTGAAGTTCGGCACTTGTTAAACAAAGGTATTAAATAGTAGGTAAAATAATGCTATAAACATTGTGCAAAGTGCGACAAGCAGTTCCTATGAAGACAGCAGTATTAGATCAGTGAAGATTAAAGAGATTTTAGCAATCTGTATAGAAGCAGGTTAGGGATCAGGGTTACTTTGCTGGAGTGCAAAAGTGACAATTAGACCTGACAGAGACAATAGACAATAATTTAAATTTGAGATCGACACATGAAAACAGTTTGCTTGGCAGTAATCTTGACTTATTAAAATTTACCAATGCACATATGCACTCCTGTACAATATACATATCTGTTCAGATTTGCAAAGGTACATATTCAACTTATTATAATAATGCCCTGCTAAAACTTACATAGATTTGTCCTGAGAAAAAGATGTAATTAGCATAGCCATTCACTGCACTGGGGAATTTTAATGCTACTAGTCAAGTCAATTTTCATAATTTGAGAAAAAGTGTGTCATTTTAAGAAAAAAAATACACAATTCTCTGTAGTATAAGACTTTTATCATTTAAATTAAATTAATTTAATTTAATTTTTAGAAAATCAAAATTCCATTACCTAAAATCAGATCACATTGTTTGTCTAAATGCCTTGATCACTACTCAATGAGGGGAAATGAGAAGAAATGATATTCTCATAATAAATATTTATAAAATAAAGTATTTAAAAGCTATTAAGCTAAACTAAGTTGGATAAAAGCACAATTCTGGAAAATTGTAGGTAGTATGTACCTTAAAAGTGCTTACATTTCAAGGTAAAATATTTGAATTATGTAGCAGGGCTTTAAAATAATAGCTGATCATTATTAATTTCCTCTGGTATTTATTGTCACAATATTAATCATGATGAACTCATTTGGTATTAATGTGCATGTCATAACTAGTTCTTTGGGATTTCACCAGTGATTTCAGCAGTGATTAATTGCACAATTATTTTAAAGGGTTACCAATTTTCTTAATGCCTCCTACCTGACAGAAGAGTTTGATCTGCATTTTTGCAGGTATAGAGTATAACAGGTACATTTGTCTTCTAACCATGGAGCCAAAATTAATACCTGTGTTTAAATCTCATGTGGCTACTTGAGCTCATTTCTTGCTATTTTCATTCATAATCTCAATATGCCAACCTGATTAAAATACCATCTTTTGAAGATTAATCATCTAATATAGGTAATCATATTTTAAATATGAATGGGAGTTGGGACGTGAGCAAATGCATCATTTAAAAAAAAAGGCAACCAAAAATAAAGTTAGGTTCTCAACTAAAAAGTGGAAGCAAGCTGGGAAACTATAGGAATGATGGCTGAACAAAAAAAAACAGAAGAAAAAAAAATGTTACCAAGTGGAAACAGACTCTCTCAGAATTCACAAAGCCTTAATAAGGTCCTTTGACTCTCAGGGGACATGAGATGGATACTATGATGCTATCTTCTCTAGATTACTAGGACATAAAAGAATATGAATGACAGGTTTATTTATGGATCTTCAGACCACAGAAATGTAAAATATTTAAATTATATGGGAAATAAGTATACCCACATTATTATTTTAAGGTAACATAAACTTATTTCCTTACATATTATGTTGTTAGGCTTTTCTGTTTACTTGCTTTCCTGCTAGTATTTTTTCCTCTAAAAAATGTAAAACTATTTCAGCAAATTCTAATTCCAAAGGAAAATAAGTGAAAATAGGGTGTATGTAAATCACTCCGTATCTCTTCCTTGTGCTTTTATCTTTCTTCTCCCACTGACCCTAACCCAAGCAATTACACACATGAAGAAACAACCTATTACACACATGAGGACACTGTTTCTCCATATTTAAGTATCATTCCTCAACTCTTGGTTATCTAACTTCCAAACTAAGCTTTAAAGTATATTCCAATTCTTCAAGGATGACAACTCCTGCATTTATAAATTATGAATTTTTATTTCCTTTACATTCTATTAAATGAAATTTTAATCTACCATCATATAAGTTAGGGAATGTTAGATGATTTGGGATCAATGGATAACTACTATTATTTCAGTAGATCATTTCAGCATAGCATATAGTGGCAGTATACAAATATTTTTTTTGGTTTAATATTTCCATATTTTATTTATTTGAAAACTAACATTCAAAAATGTAATTGAAATTTATTGTATTTAAGATAAATATTCTGTAAATTAATTACATTTAAAATTAAAGATGTAACACTCAATGTAGTAGAAAAAATAGGAAAAACTTGGCAAATATTATAACAAAAAATATAAAATGGACCCTCTCCTATTCTGATCACATAAAAATACAATATATACTATATATATACATTATATATATATAGCAGCAACGACATCAAAACACATTATCTTAGAAAACATATTAGCTTTAAAGAAAAAAATAGAAAATCTGAAAGATACGAACAATTATTTCTTAAATAAATAAAGAAAGGATTTAAAAATAACAGTAAATAACAGGATAATTTGGAAACAGACTAGCAAGATTTGCCAAAGAATTATTAGAGCTATGAAACCAATGGTAGGTGATGAAATTTAAAAATAGAATAAATGAAATGAAAGACAAATTCATGTAATTTGTTCTATAATGAGCACACTAAAAACAGAAAAAACATATTAAAGGAAAAATAAGGGCACTTCACTTTATTTGGTTTATTTGGTTTGATTTCGGCTCAGATTGTAATCTCAGGATGGTGAGAGCCCTGAGCCCTGAGTTAGGCTTATGGAGCCTACTTGAGATTATCTCTCTTCCTCTGTACCACCCTTCTCAAAAGAAGAATAAAGAAAAAAAAAATAGAATAAGAAGATTCAATAAACATCTGATTTATCAATAATAAAGAATTACTGAAAGAAACACTAAAGGATAAATTTTAATAGTAGAAAATTGGTTTCAGGCGGAAAGCCTGGAAGGCAAGATACAATGATTATCAAATATCAGTAAATAGGATTGATACATCAAAAAGCATATTGGGTTTTAAATAATTTAATACAAATTGGACCTAAAATCCTACATAAAAACAAGGCAGACTCAAAGAAATCTTTGGTTTATTGCATATAAGAGAAATCTGTTTATTAACTTCAGACTTTGCTAAAGAATTTATGCATTCCAAAATTTTTAAGAGCACTCACCAAACTGCAAAGAGAATATGCAGACTATCATAAAAGTGAAGGTAGGGATCCCTGGGTGGCGCAGCGGTTTAGCGCCTGCCTTTGGCCCAGGGCGCGATCCTGGAGACCCAGGATCGAGTCCCACGTCGGCCTCCCGGTGCATGGAGCCTGCTTCTCCCTCTGCCTGTGTCTCTGCCTCTCTCTCTCTCTCTCTCTGTGACTATCATAAATAAATAAAAATTAAAAAAAAAAAAAAAGTGAAGGTAATAGAATTTAAAAAAGGAAGCAAATAGAAATTGTGATAAATAAAACTAAAAGGTATAAAATAGCCATGCAATATTTTACTAACCATAATGATTACAAATAGTCAACACAAACCAATTATTAGAGGATTCCCAGATTGATTAAAAAACAAGTCTCTGGCTGCATCTGTTTATAAGCCTCACAAAAAGTAAAAAATAGGAGAATTATACCTTTTCACGTCTGAAAATGTACTTCACACCTTAAAATCTAGAAAGTTGGGGAAATTGTATGAAAATTGTTATTACATACATTGTAAAACAGGACTGTGATGTATGAGATAAGGAAAATAAGAAAGGTGAGTGTAATCATATTACTAATTTACTCCCCTGAAATAGTTTCCAGGGCATGGAACAGGGAAAGGCAATTCAAACAGTCCAAAGCCAACACAGACCAGCAGTAGAGTCGGAAAGCTGGTGATTAGGGAAGACAAGGAAGCTAGAGTTAACAGGAAGGTACAGAGGAGGAATCCACAATAGAGGAAAAACAAATATTTCAATAACAGTGAATACTTCTTCTGGTTACAGTTAGAAGTTATAAAAGCATTCCTGGGTTAACCTGATGAAAGAATGTCTTTATACTCAGAGCTGCCTTGATTTACAAACCTAACAAACAAGTTCTTTTTTTTCTTTGTTTTTTTTTAAGGTTTTATTTATTTATTTGACAGAGAGAGAATGAGAGAGTACAAATGGTGGAAAGGGAGAAGCAGCCTGCCCACAGAGCAGGGAGCTGGATGTGGGGTTTTATTCCAGTACCCTCGGATCATGACCTGAGCCAAAGGAAAATGCTTAACCAACTGAGCCATGCAAGCACCCCTAAACAAGTTTCTTCTATGTACTCAGTTTCAGTCCGAGTTTTGTCTGAATACACACACACACATAATTTAAAAAGAAATATAATTTGAAAATACACATATTTGTATATATTGGATTTTATAAAATTACCTTTGAATTTTTGTATGCATTACCAATTATTTTCTCAAGTTCATCCATGTCTCTTGCAGGTGAATCTCTAGAGTAAGCCCCTCTCTATACTCTAATCTAAATTTTTAAAAATTATTCTTGGATAAGTAAAGAATAATATGAATAATCTTGGGTTTTCTTTTTTAAACTTTCTTTTAAACACTGGAATGATTTCAAGTTCCAATGGCAAAATTGTTAGCTCATATCTGCTTTATCCTTTTATTTCTTTAAAATCAGATTACTTACTCAAAAAACCCAAAACTACATATTACTCTCTAAAGAGAGTTGAAGATACACATTTCTGTGTATTAATATTTATCTATTACCAGTTAATCCCCAGAGCTACAACAATATACCCTCCTACAGTTGAGCTCTGCAATGCATTTATCCCTAGGACAAATTTTCAGAATTAGAATCTGCAGAGATCCAAGATTACATATAAAAATAATAAATATTTTATGTTAAGAGTATGTCAGAACAGTTTTGAAAAGACTATAAATCAGGCAATTTGGCAAACTGGTTGCAAAATGTTTATTAACAAAATAATCACAGTGATTAAAGTTTTATTACAGCTCAGATAACATTTTCAGTTTGTTACATGTATTGGCTCATTTTAAACTCACAAAAAAACACAAGATATTAATATTCCTGTCATTTTTGAGATGAATACATGGACGTAGAAGGACTAGACAATCTGCCCAAAATCACAGGGTAAGTTGTAGTCTGGGAAGAAATTCAGTGACACTTCTGAGGCCGTGGTAAGAAATATGACTTACAAACAGAAGGACTGAATAGCCAGGTATGCGTTTCTACGACTGGTGATCATTTAAATTGTTATTACCACTTTTAGAATCTCTGTCACTATGAGAATCAGAAGGCCTCTCTCTATAATGTATTTTAAAGGTGAATGTTTTATTTAGAGTGGTCATTAATGAAGTTGAGAAATGGACCATAAGCATAGGATTGGCAGAAAACAAAATGAACTCTCTTATCTAGAGATGCATTGATGCATTGAAATGTAATCTGCACAAAGAAAAATATTTCAATTTGAGTAGACAAGCTTATCTATGTTCTTAGTGTAAAGCCAATTGAAACTTGGCAGGGTTTCTGCTTTCCTTTGTTTTGCATTATTTTCAAATGAATGGAAAACTGCTAATGTGCCTGAGTTGGCAAAAATTATTAAGGGAAGAGCGCTGCTTTTGAATTTTAAAGTAAAATGTATTCTTTATTTTATCTGATTTGGGTAGTTAATTAAAATATATCAAATTTCTACAACTTCAAATGCATTCTTTTGTAGTTAATTATTTTCTATTAAAAATGCTTATCCCCAAAGCATTAAAATTAAAAATAAATTCATTCGATATATACATTTTAATTTCATTTCCTAAATATTTTTTCTGTTGATAATGGCAAAATTTATAGTATTTTACCTTTATACCTAATATTATTTCATATGTATACATTTTAAATAAATAGAACTGTAGTAGGAAAAGATGTAAAAGATATACTAAGTTTTAAAAGATCTTCTAAACATACTATTTACTTTACTTATGTCTTTACAACAAAGAGTATGCCTTATATACAGCATACTATTTTGGGGGCATCTGGGTGGCTCAGTCAGTAAGCATCCAACTTTTGATTTTGGCTCAGGTGATGATCTCAGGGTCTTGAGGTAGAACCCCACATTGGACCCCGCACTCCGTGGCAAGTTTGCCTGAGATTCTCTCCCTTCCCCTTCCCCCTTCTCCCCTATGGTGTCTCTCTCTTTCTCCCAAATAAATAAAATAAATCTCTGAAAAAAAATACTATTTTTATTTTCATCCCATCTGCATATGATGAAAATTTCACAAGCTTTGTATCATCAACTTGGCTTGGACTACAATATCCAGATATTTGGCCAGACATCATCCTGGATGTTTTTGTGAAGCTGTTATTTAGATAAGATTACATTTAAATTGGTAGACTTTAAGTGAAGTGAATTACTCTCTATAATATGGGTGGGCTTCATACAATCAGTCAAAAACAGGAGAACAAAAATTGATCTTTCCCAAGCAAGAAGGAGTTCTAGCCACAGACTGCCTGTGGGTTCAAATTGCAACTCAAACCATTCTGTTCTGCTAGAGAACTTTAAAAAAAATGTCTGTGAAGATAATTCTGTATCGTGTCTATTTTTGCTGGACAAATCAGGTTGCATTAATACTTGCAATACTTTTCTTGAAATTGTGTTTTTTCCTTAAAACTTATATCCATGACTTATCATCTAGTGGCAGTCTGTTATTTGTGGTAAAGAAATATATCTATCTACCTATCTATACACACACACACACACATATATATATACATATATACTAATAAACTATATATATAAATATATATATACACACACACACTAATAAACATTGAGACAAGAGTAATGTTCTAAATGTAAGTAGGTGTGAAAAAAGAGTTGTGTGCTGCTACCTCATTAATTTATGATGACACTGTTTTCCTTTTGCCTTAACATTTAGAACCTTTTTTTTTCCAGCCTGTAATTACTTAGCCAATAAACTTCATTGCAATTTAGATCCTAAAACTTATCTCAGAAATTTTCTAGCAAGGACTAGATTTCCAAAGAATGAGTTTCCTTGTTCAAACAATCAGATGATCTTCTGAAAGCACATAAGGACCACCCTTCACTTTCTTTAGTTAACCTGAATTGCAAATTAAACAGAATTTTCCTTATCTAATATGCTTATTGGCCTTTTTTTCCTGTGTACTAGAAACATTTAACGTGGTCTTATGTGAAAATAGTTGAATGAAAGAAATACAGCAATTGTATCGGACTCTAAATTCCATTTTACCTTCTATTTCCCAACTAAGCATGCATAGGTGTGCTATTAATTTGATTTTTGAAACATGACTTTACTAAATCTATTTTAAGCTACTGTAATCTCTCATTATTATATCTGCATTACTATAGTGCTTTATTTTTAAGTAGCTCTGGGTCATTACACACTTCAAAGTGTGGTATATCAGATTAAAGTAGAGAAAGTATTATAAAAAATAAAAAAATTCAAATTACACTCATAATTAAGGATGCAACCTAAGAAAACTTAATTTAGAAATAGATGAGCATGCTACCTTAGGGAAATTTGGAAAAGGTCATACAAAAACTGATTATTAAAGAAAACACTCTTCCACAATTCCTACTTTGTTTGACCATGATACTTTCATGATCAAAGGTTTAGGAGGAACTAAGAGAAAATGGTATATATAAGATTTTCTTCTCATAATAATTTTAACTCCATATCTGCAATATTGTTTTTAATTTTTTTCTTGGAACAATATATTGAAAACGGGGTCAGTAAATGTAAATGTCTATATAATCACATGATTATCCTGATATTATAAGCATGAAAACTATGACAGACACAAATGCTAGATTAAGGAATAATAGTCACACCCTGGAAATAAAATATAGCATAATTTCCTAAAAGGTAAGTAGATAGGATATAGTATAGTGAATGTTTACTGACGTTTATTTTGAAAATTATCTATTATTTCTTTTGAAATTATCTATCATTAAATTCATCACCTCGGGCATTCAGTTAATTTAGTGAGCTACTAAACCAAAAGTTTGGAGCTTGATGTACTATTCCCACAATACTGTTTAAGTGCCAGTTGATCCTTCCACTAGATGTCAGGTGTTCTAGGCTCTGCCAAGAAAATACTGTTCTATTTACTTGGTGGGTCTTGAATATACCGAAGAGATTTTCCATATATACACACACTTTTCTGAACAGATTTTTTAAAACAGAATGCAATCAAAATTACATAATATGCAATTTAAACCTCTAGTTTGAATCTATGTCCTCATTCAAGCCTGTATGTCAATTTTTTTTTCTGGCTTGAATTAAAATAATCAAAATTAGGTTCACTCTCATTTTCATCACAGTAACAGCTAACACTGTCATCAATAAATAACGTGTAGGATGCTCATTACATTTCTGGCATTGTATAAAGAGTTCCCACATATCATTTCATCATTTCATTGAATCCTCATAGCACACTTACAAAGCACCCACTGGGCAAACAGGGATTTGGTAGATCACCCAAGGGTTTGTAACTAAAATATGATTGAGCAAAGATTTGTTCCCAGCATCTCTAATTCCAGAGTCTGTTTATCACGGTATGTCTTACACACAGTCTCAAGAGTATGATAACAAAACTCCTGGTCTTCTAGATGAAATTGGCTGTTCTCCCTAGCTTCCTTGCCTTACCAAACAGCAACACCAGTGTCTTCTCTGTCCATGTTCTCATTTCTCACCTAGATGACTACAGTCACCTTTGAATTGCTATTTCTCTTCTATCTATCCTCCACATGCTGATAGATTTCATGTTCTATGATGCAAACATAAACTTGCCCTTTTACTGCTTGAAATATAACAACACTTTAGAAATTCATTTAAAATCTTTAGCATGATGTCCAAATATTTTCACTGTGTGTCCAACACTGTTGAGTGTCATCTTTCATATCTTTGCTGGCAGTCATTAATATCATGTTCCGCAGCACATTGGACTACTTGTCCACTGAATATGCTAGGGAAATGAAATTACACAAGAGACAAAACAAAAGAAAAAACAAACCACCAACAATAACAAAAATGTGCTGCTAGATGTCATGCAATCCATGAATGCAAGAATTGAAGAAAATACAATTCCAATGATCTCAGCTACCCAGAACATTAAAACAAGTGATTCCCATGTCTTCCCCCAGACAACGTGCAGAATTTGCATATATTTACTCATAAATGTACCTGCTGGTGTGGAAGAGAATTAACAAAAATATCCGTTTTCCAAATCATGTATGAAAGTAAGTATTGGCAAAATCTTGTACACTGCCATAGAACTGACAATGAACTCCTGATAATATATTTACCTGGGTCTTCAGCCCACTCCAGAGCGGAGAACTTCCTAGATTAGAGATGGTGCTAAGCATCAACAGCTTCTATGTTCATAATATACACAGGATTTAAATTTCTCATCCTTCACTGGTACTACCCTGGTACAAGCTAACACAATCTTCGAATTATAACAATTACCTCTGACTAACCCTCCTAGATCTCTTTTGCCTCCTCCCAATGCCTAGCCTCAGTCCAGCAGCCAGAATGCTTCTTCAAAGATGTAACTAAACTATATCATTCCTAGGGGATTAAAGAGTATACTTCGTTTGATGAGCACTGAGTAACTTATAAAATTGTTGAATCACTATACTGTGCACCTGAAACTAACAGAATATTGCATGGTAACTATCCTAGAATTAAAATGAAGAAACTTAATTAAAAAAAAACATTTCATTCCTTTGATCAAACTTTGCGATAGCTCTTCATCTTATTCAAAATAAAAGTCAGTCTTTAATATGGCTTATAAAGTCCACTATGATTCAGTCTACAATTGCCTTTCTAACTTTTTGCTCCTTTCCTTCTTAGTCACTCTATTCAAGTAATACTGGCTTCCTCCTCGGGATTGTTTTAACAGCAGAGGCATTTTTCAACTATAGGAATTTTGTTCTCAATTCTCTTTCAACAATAACAGCCTCTCCAAAACATTCATTCATTTCCTCACATTTATTAAGTCTTCTTTTCCTCAAATATTAACCTTAAAGCTAAGTCTTCACTCAATATCTTGTTTAAAATTACACCAAGTTCTCTTTAGCTACAGCTATAACTTTGTCTCCCTTCTTGATTTGTTTTCCTCCATAGCTTTCATAACTTTCTAATAAATGATATAACTATTCACTTTCTCCCTATGTCTCCTTTTATTGTCTTTTTTTTGGGGGGGGCGGGTGTCTTGTTTTATTTTGTCTTTTCCACCAACAAAATTCCTCAAGAATCAAGATTTGAGCTCCACAATTTCATGAACAAAAGCAGCTTCATTCAGAGAAGAAACACAATAAATAGAACTAAGTTGAATACAAGGCATAAAGTGAGGAATGAAGTATTTTAAAATAAAGAGCACAGAATATTTTTAGGTGAAAATATTATGTATGATATCATATTGATGGATACACGTCATTATATATTTATCCAAACCCATAAGATGTACAAGAGTGAACTCTAATATAATCTGTCAACTTTGGCTGATGTGATGTGTCAATGTTCATCAATTGTAACACATGCACCACCCCAGTGGGAAATGTAGACAATGAGGGAAGCTATGTATGTGTTGTTGGAGCCATTTGGGTCATTTCTATTACTGTCCTCTCAATTTTGCTGTGAACCTAAAACTGCTCTAAAAAAATTAACTCTTTAAACACAACTGCAGTCTCTTTTCTTATTGCCTAGATATGAATCTTTCTTTTTTCCATTCTCAAAATGACATTTATCTTGTAAGAAAACAGTAACTTCCTGAGTTTCTTTAATCCAATGTTTATGGATTTATGACTACTCCTTCAGGCTTTCATTCTTGATACTGTAAGTCAAGGTTTCTAGAATACAAAAACATCTTTTCTCTAAGTGTTTTTGCTCTTAAAAGTGAAAGCCAAAGCTTTCAAACTCTATCTATCTCTGAAAGGATTAAAAGGGTAAAAAAAAAAAAGTGTGTGCGTGTGGGTGTGAGTGAGTGTGTTGGATGAGGGCTGATGGAAGTGAACAATTAGTATTCATTTTACCTCATAATGCACAGGCATACAGAATTAGAAAACAGCATTAGGAGAACAACAAAATAGACTAAATTTAAGTTTGAAATACATTTTGTCCATTTGAGTGAAGGGTATAAAAAATAAAACTATTTTTCTGTAAGTGTTTAACTGAAATTTAACATGCACTAAAAGCTGACTGTAATGACCTTGCATTTTATATTTTCATCATAATACATCCATATCATTAAACCTTCATCTTTTCCTGTTTAAGGAGAAGCCCTGAATTTTGGTGTTATGCAGAAAGAATCTACACAGTGCATTCTGCAGGCTTAGTACACAGAAACGATGGGGTTTCATCCGGCCTAGTTCCACCAGCAGAAAATAATTAGATATCAACAGAGAAGTAGTGAAGTGTAGCTATGTTTTCTTAACTAGGGTTTCATTAATTCCCCTTTCTTCTTATATTTAATGTGATTTCAAATTCAAAGTAATTATATTTGGACAAGGCTCTTTGGTTAAAAGTGAAGCTGATTATAGAAAATCTAGACCCGTAGGTACTTAAAAACATTAAACAATAATAGTCCATCAATTTCTGTGTCCTTTTCCATAGGAAGTCACAAAGACCTACATTTAATTATATGTATCTTACTAACTATATTAATAAGAGATTTATAATCTATTGTCCTTAGATCTTAGAGGGTTATTTTTCAAGAAATAAAAAACAATAATTACTTTCATCTAATTAATATTCCAATTGATAATGCTTTTTACACAATTAAAAATCTCATTTTTATGAAATATAAGACACATTTTCTTTCTGAATATGAAAATGTAAGTTATTTTATAAGAGGAAGCCTGTGGAGTACAAATAAATGAATAAGTAGATTGCTTATTTTGTATGTTAATGAACTTGTGAAGGTGCTGAGAAATAGAGCTATTATGTGAGACTTATTCTCATGAAGAGTCCTTGTGTGTTTGCTACTTGCTAGCTAAAATGGGCTGAAATCAAGTTGGAATAAATTGATGTTGATTCCTAATCCTTCATTAGAGCTAGCATTTAAGAATATGGAACAGACAAAATTTAAGACTTGATCAGAGGTCAGCAAGAACAGATTAAGTTAGATCTCTGCCAGTCAGCTTATTTTATTTATTTATTTATTTATTTATTTATTTATTTATTTATTTGCTAGTCAGCTTATTATAAACTCTTGGATAATGCACCCTACTTACCTTTTTGAATAAATGAAGTTATGGAGCTCCGTACAGGTAATATCCACAAAAGTTTAGACCACTTTAAAATAGTGGACTTTATTCCAGTAGGTAAAACAAGAGTCAACATTTTGTCCTGCCCATGATAATCACCAGTAGCAATGAGACTCTTAGATAACTTTAGACCTTCTAACAAGTCCACTTACAGTATGGAAGCTAAGTAGTACTGAATGGTAAATTGAAATAACAAATATTAACTAAACATTAGGCTCTGAGGAGAAAGCAAAGCTGAGACATGAATTTAGAAAGGTTACTGGTGGGGTATCTGGGTAGCTTAGTCAGTTAAATGACTGCCTTTGGCTCAGGTAATGATCTCAGGATCCTGGGATTGAGCCCCACATCTAGTGGGGAGTGCGCATCTCCCTCCCTTCCTTCTCCGCCTGCTCTTGCTCTCTCTCTCTCTTTCTCTCTCTCTCTCAAATAAATAAATCTAAAAATGAAAGTCACTGGATACAATATACAAAATCATTTCTATGTATGTATGCATGCCAAATTCGATTATTTTTCTATGTGACAAAAACAAACAGAAATATGATTTTAAAAATAATTTGATTTGCAAAAGCATAAAAACCAACCACTTAGGAATAAATCTAAGAAGAAATATGAAACTTCTGCATTGAAAACAATAGAACAAGGCAGCCCTGGTGGCTCAGCAGTTTAGTGCTGCCTTCAGCCCAGGACGTGATCCTAGAGACCCTGGGTCCAGTTCCACGTTAGGTTTCCTGCATGGAGCCTGGTTCTCCCTCTGCCTGTGTCTGTGACTCTACCTCTCTCTCTGTGTCTCTCATGAATAAATAAGTAAAATCTAAAAAAACCCATAATAGAACAGGATTAGCATAAATGGAATTAAATCTATATGAATGGAAAAATATATCATAAAATATGCATTAAGACATTCAATTTATTAAAATATAAATAATCTCCTAAGGTTTATTTTCCAGAAGTTTCAAGCTAGTTCTAGAATACAGTTGAAAATATAAGGGACCACGAATAGTCAAAACAATTTGGAGAAGAACAAAGAATAATTTGGAGAACTTACATTGCCAGATATGAAAATTGTTATTCTATAGTAATTAAAGCACTGTGTTGTAAGCATGGGATAGACAAATCGATCAATGGAACAAAATGAAGAGTCCAGGAAAAGATTCAAACATAGAGATAATCTGATTTATGACAAATGTTATAGTCCAGTTCAATTGAGAACACTTGACCTTTTAAATAAATTTTGCTAAGTCACTAACAATTTGGAAAAACGACGGCATGACCCCTAAGTTACACTACAACCAAAAATCTATCCCAGATGGATAGTAGATATTAATTTGAATAGCAAAACAATTAAAAAAAAAACCTTTTAGAAGAACAGGAGATTGTATCAGCAACTTTAGAGGTGGCACAAAGTTCTTAACTAGAACACAAAATGCATTATTCAAAAAAGAAAACTGGACTGTGTTAAAAATAAGTATTCTCTTCAAGAAAAGACACTACCAGAAGAGTGATACAGTAGCATAGAAAGTACTAGAAGAGATTTACCATGGATATACACATTAGGACTAATAGCCATACGATATATATAAAACGTACATAAGGAACTGAGTGTGTGTGTATGTATGTATATAGAATTACTACATTAATAAGAACATCAGAAAATTAAACAAAAAATCAGACAAAAGGCTTGAAAAGATATTTTGCCCATTAATATACACATTTGGCCAACATTACTTATGAAAATTAGCTCAACTTCATTAATTATTAGGAAAATTTAAATTAAGGCTATTACTACTAAACACTATAATGCTTATAATGAAATTAGACAAAAAAATCATTATTCATTTTCATACACTGCTGATGACAGTCTAAATTGGCTGAAAATCTGAGGTGCAGTGTTTGAAAATATCTATTGAAACTGAAAATGTACTCAGAACCAGTAAATAATCCGTTCCTAGGTATATACTCAATAGAACTCAGCACATATTTTTACTGAAAGACATTCACTGGAGTATTTACAGAAGCAGTCATCATGATAACGCTGACAGAAAAGCACAACTACTCATCAACATTAAAATACATGAATTAATTTTGGGAGAGTCACATAATTGTACTTCCATAAAATAATAGAAAGCCTCACAAACATATTCTTACCAAATTATCCAAAAACCGAAGAATTTATCTGGTTACCTCATTATTTTACATACAAAAACTGCCAAAACCAAGTCAACGTTGTTAGAATTTAGAACAATGTTAAAAATTCCTGAAGTAAACAATCATTTACCAATGTTACCAGACACAGTGCTATTTCCAGAGCAAAACTAAATGAGAGAAATGAACATTATGAGTAATTTTAACAGCTAGATATTGATATAGTTTCATATTTCCTTGTTATTATTGATATAGCCCTGCAGAAAGCAAATTGGCTTTCAAAGAGGATTCATTTTATTTTGAATCTTCTCTACAGAAAATTCCCATAAAAAAATGCTTTTGTAAAGATATTCATGATGAAATATATTCCTCATAGCAAAACATGAAAGTAATTATGATCTGGAAGAGCCAGCTCACACTGATTAGGAGACTTGATTGTGAGTCTCTCTTCCCAAGTTCACACTCAGTGACATCACATTCACAACTCTGTTCTTTAAAGTGCTGATTTAATATTGACCAGCACATCTTTGGGTAAAACAAATGCATTTTTTCATCTAGCACACACTTGTCTTACTAAACAGCAGTTAATATTAAGTCTTTGCACTATTCTGCTGGAAAAATACTTCAGTACAGTTATTTTTTTAAACTACTATTCAGTTGTACGTGTAGATGATACTAGTTAATTCATATGATATGTGAAGTAAAAGAAATAAAAGGAAATGCCACATGTTAACCTCAGAGAATACAATTTTATTACTTACTTATGCTTTCCTATGTTTTTAACTAAAAAATACTTTATTATAAAATCCAAAAATATAATAAAATGCATTTGTTTTTTATTCTATTCATAATGATTACAAAACAAAGAATATGTGAATTCTTATTTTGTATGAAAAGTAGAAGGCCTAAAAACTCTAAGGTTTGTATCAGCTAATGTTTGTTGTTTAGTTTAAAAATACTATGTCAATATCAATCTTTGTTCCAAATGTCTTAGTTTACTGCATTATTTGTAATAATGTAAGATGTATGTTTCATTTGGGACACTGGCACAGCTTATCTTAAAAGAGAGACAATTAATAAAGAAAGGATTAACATCTCTCTATGCTGTTGTAAAATTCAAGAGATGTGTAAAACAGTAAACTCTATTAAAGAGGATTAAATCCATTAATTACAAAAGTCTATGAATATTTCTGCAGAGACCCGGTATGACTTATTTTTCAAATGTAAATCAAAAACTATCAAACCAAACAAAATTATAAGCTCAGAAATCTGTAAGAGTCACAACATGAAAGACAAGCAAGCAAGCAATCCAGTATTAGACTGCCTCATTTGTGGCCAAGGCTGTTTTCATTGCAATTCCACTTCAGTTTTATATTTTCCATTGTGTAAGACAATATATATTGTAAAATCTAGGTAACTACAGAGTTAATTAAATAAAATATGATGTTTGGTTTTTCATTTTATGCATAAAACATAGCCTTGTGGCTTATTTTGTGAGTCATGCTATTTAAGTTCAGTTTTCATATCCTATGCAATAAAGTTTCATTGATCTCCATTTTTAAAGAGGAAGAGAAGTTATAGGGGAATTTATCAGTTGATGATTTTCTGTGAAAATTAAGTTATTTTATATATTCCTTTTCAGAGCAATGTGGGGAATTGTGAACTAATTATGTTTGTACTGGGGAAAAAGATTCAATATATTGTTAAAGTGACAGTGATGGGATAGTATACAATCTACCTCTACTGCCTTGTCATTCACTTAAACCTTCAACATAGGTCAGACTTTACACAAAGATATTATCTAACAATATACTGCCAAAGAAGGCACTTCTAAAGTTACATTTGCTTTATTATTGCCATAGTGCTCCCCTTAACATGCTTTCTGCCCTTCTAGCACCTCACAGAGTATTTCCTTAGACCAATTGAAACTAAGTCATGTTCTCCAAGCTTCCAGTTATATGTATGAAAATAAAAGGTTTTCCACTGGCACCAAGAATGGAGGCTGAAATCTTCTGCCGTGTGGTTTTTAGTGGGGATCCACTAGAATTAAGTGAGCAGTCTGCTTAGAGGGTAGATATCTTCAAATCAAAGCTAACAAAAAGCTGTAGTGGGATTTTCATTTCCCTTAAGTTTTATTCTATCTGGAAAAAAAATTCAGATTTTCATATTCAGCATTATTAGAAAGCAGATATATATCTATATCTATATCTATATATCTATATATCTGTATATCTGTATATCATCTATCTATCTATCATCTATCTATCTATCATCTATCTATCTATCTATCTATCTATCTATATATCTATCTATATATCTATATATCTATATCTATATATATTATCCTGGTGATACAAAATATAGAATAGAGAGATTCTGATTCAAGTATAAACTGTTCTAGGATGCCTGGGTGGCTCAGTGGTTGAGCATCTATCTGCCTTCAGCCCAGGGCATGATCCTGGAGTTCCGGGTGGAGTCTTGCATTGGGCTCCCTGCATGGAGCCTGCTTCTCCCTCTGCCTATACCTCTGCCTCTCTCCGTGTATCTTTCATGAATAAATAAATAAAATCTTTTTTTAAAAGTTTAAAAATATATATATAAACTGTTTTGGTTTTTTTTTTGTTTTGTTTTGTTTTGTTTTGTTTTTTATATAAATCATTGAACTTAGGTGATAGTCAAAGTACTAGGGCCAAAATAGAGAAGGGAAATAAAAACAAACCGAAGTGATAAACAGACAAGAAGTATTTATATATCTTAACAATGAGGCTGTGGCTTTTATTTTATTTTATTATTATTATTTTTTAAGTAGGCCTGAGATCAAAGCCTGAGCCAAGGTCAAGAGTCAGACTTAACTGATTAAGATACCTGAGAACCCAGAATCTGGGACTTTTAAAATAGCACAGGGAAGAGTAGAAAAACCTTAAATCCCTAATTCAGGGTTGCTTCAAGTACTGAGACTCACCCTCTATCCCTGCAATGTTTGGAGGCATGTAAGGAACTTAATGATTCCAGACTGGGTTAGTGAAATAAGGAAAACAAATCCCTGAAGAATTTGTATTTACAAGTTCATTTTCACATTGCGTTTCTGCTATTTGTCTGGTTTCTGAAAAGTTAAACAACACCACCAAAAAAATGTAAGTGGTCTGTATTTATATTAAAATGTATCATAGAAAAATATTTAACACTAACAAAAATGAATGAGAATTCAACTATCAAAAGATAATGAGGAAAAACGAAATACAAACGACATTTAGGATGTATGTAAACAACACACTGAAAAGCATTACCATTTGCTGATAAATGATGAAATTGACAAAAAATAATGAAATTATTGACTCATACAACTTGACATTTGCACTTAACATTTTAGTTTTAAATACATGTAATAGAGAAGAAAAATTACAAATTTAAAAACCATTTGACAAACTGGAAATTGAAAAATAAAGTAAATCAAAAAGAAACTAGAGGGAGGGCAATATTAAGGAAAAAAAATGGAAAATACTGAAATGGAAAACAAAGTACAACTGGAGTGTCCAAAAATCTAACAGCTTTATGTAAACAATAACAGGAAAACTTCTGGCAAGAGTGAGCAAGATTTGTGAAAGAGGCATGGATAAAAATTATTACTGCATAGGAATAGACATACACTCAAAAATTTAAAATGAAACGATTATGAACACACACTTATGAATAATTTCCTTGAAAAATATACATTCCCCAAACTGACACAAAAACAGTGTAGTGAATAAACTTTTAAAAACCATTTTGGACATTAAATTAGTGGTTAAAAATCCACACATACACACAAACACATCTATCAAATAATTTTTTATAGAAATTTTAAGAGCAACTCATAATAATTTAATTTTCAGAACAATTTAGAGTAGAGCAAAAGAACAATATTCCTGAATTTATTTTGTAGAACTAGTATATAAAAGATTGTTGTACCTAACAAGAAGAATCTAAGATAAGGAAATCATAACCAAAACCATTTATTTTGCCATGACAGTGGTTTTGCTTTTTAAATGTATTTTCTAGGAATTTATCACGCTTTCCATTCAGTTTGTATTTGTATTTGTTTGTATTAGTTTGTTCCATTAGTTTGTATTAGTTTCTTTTTCTGTATCTATGTCTGTATTTATATCCATCCATCCATGCATCCATCTATCCATCCTCTTTCTTATCTCCTTGTGTATTATTTTCCAGTATAAAATGCTGTGCAGACAGTTTAGAGGTTTTCTGATTCTCCTTACTGCTTCTTTATTTTTTTTTTAGATTTTATAGGTAGGTTCTTGTTTTAAATATTTATGTCCTCTCAACACATTTTCTCATCAGACTTTGCTTTTAGTCTTCTCAGATATTTAGGGAGAAAAAAATAGAGAAGAAAAAAATTAATTGAAAAAATGTTTAAGGAAATGCATGATACCTATTTAATGGCATAGAGAATTTTTAGATAGTTATGCTCTGTAACTCTCAATATTGCACTGACATAATTTGCCTTCAAAAAGCCTCCTATAACATCTTCCCAGTCTCCTTGATCTGGAGCACATACTCTGCATACCTTTCTCTGTGTATGAACGTATTGCCCGAACTCTCAGCTAAGCCACTGTACACCATTGGACTCCATCCTCTCTTATCCATTTCTGTAGCTGTTTTCTTTTCCTCCTGCACAAAAATTTTCCTTCTAGAATATTCTAGTTCTTATCACACTAATGTGACATATGGCATTATTTATCTCCATTTAAAAAACAGAAAATAACAACAACAACAACAACAACAAAAAGCTTGTCTGTATTTTGTTGTCCTTTTCTCCCATCTCTTCATACCAAAATTCTTTGAAATAATTTGTCTTTATGGACTACTATTTTTATTTTTCAAATTTCATTTTCTGTTAAACCCATTCCAGTCAGGTATTCACTACCACTCATCCAATGCTGACCAGCATCACTGTCACCTGTGATAACCACATCACTGATCTCATGGTAACTCGGTTAATCTAACATCTACATTACACACAGTTGATTGCTTTTATTTAAAACTTCCCTGAGCTACCAAGACACCCCATTCTCTTGGTTTTCTTCCTGTCTCTCTGGGAACTACTCCACAGCCTTTTTGCTGATTCTTTTCCTCTCCTTAATCTCTAAATGTTGGAGTGTCATTAGATTCAGGAGTTCTTCTCTTTTCTCTTCACTTCCATTGTCTCAGTGATCTCATCCAGTCTCATGATTTTCTATGCTGACAACTTCTGATTTTATAATATCAGGCCCAGATTCCTATACTGATTGCATAGTTTAATTATTTTGTTTTGTGTTATAGTTTTCTGAGCACTGAAGGAAGATGTAGCCTACAACTAAAAGGTATATATATATTTTTAATTTAAAAAAATCACTTTATGTTAATGCTACCTTTTTTAATGTCATGATCATCAGGATTTTTTTGTTTGTTAGTGTATGTGTGTGGGGAGTGCATATGTGTGTTAATTCATTTTCTAAGAGAAAAGTCTTTCTAGGTTCTAGGTTTATCAACATAAAATTGTGTGCATTAAATTTGGCCCCAAACACTGTCAACCTGGGTGCTATGAAAATTCCCTTTTCAAATATTACAGTAATAGATTGGTATACATATTATATCTTTGACCAAATTCTCCATGCCTACCAGATACTTACTAGTACAATTTTTCTAGATAGAGTGTTATGTTCCTGATTTTGTTGTTAAACCTTATGACTATGAGGCAGAAACTTTATTTCTAGATTACTGGGAACAATCTTTAGTTTTTTTGTTGTTGTTGTTGTTGTTGTTTTTTCCCTAAATCTTTGATTAAAAAAATCTCGATTCTCCAAGATGTACTGTGACTAGGACTTTTCCTTTGAGACAATATTCAGGAACTTTATAATATAGAATGAAAATAGTCCCTCTTTGTCTTATTCCTTCTCAGCAGCTAAGCTATAAAATGGAGGTCAAAACTGTGGCAAGAATTTCAGAGAACAAAGGGAATGAATGTTTCTGATGTTTTGGAAAATAATTTCATTCAGCACATATGATGTGAGTTGCACAATCAAGTGCACAAGTTGGACCAAAAAAGGAGAGATAGAGTAGGTTTATAGGACTGTTTCCTTGCTCTCTCCTGTCAATGATCAAGCAAGCAAATGGTCAACCATTGACCACTTAAATCTGTCAATTTTATTGTCAAATTGAGACTCTAAACTTCACCCTAAGGGAAACTCTCTTACATTGTACCAAATCATCATCATCATTCTACTTATTTTTTCCCTTTCATAAATATTCATGGTGATTTGAAGTACAAGCATATGAATAAACCATATAGGTAATACTAACATCGAAATAGTTTAAAGCATATTACAGCATATCTTAATGATACAAAGATGTGTGGAAATTTAAATTAGTGTGTGCTGCATTGAAAATTTTAAAAAAATTGCTTGAGTATTGCTTATATGGTTTTATGTTTCAAACAGTTTTTTTTAAAGATTTTATTTATTTATTCATGAAAGACACAGAAAAAGAAAGAGAGAGGCACAGACACAGGCAGAGGGAGAAGCAGGCTCCATGCGGGAGCCTGACACAGGACTAGATCCCTGGTCTCCAGGATCATGCCCTGGGCCAAAGGCAGCGCTAAACCACTGAGCCACCTGGGCTGCCCTGTTTCAAGTGGTTTTACACTGTTAAAAAAATAGGTTTATATTGTTACAAACAGTAATTATTTTTTGCAAATTTCCTTCAGGTGCATATATTTAGTAAGTCTACTAGTTTATGGAAATATTAGTGAAATGTTTTTATGGATACAATATCTAATTTCTATTTGCATCTTTGAAAAATTTCAAGGTGAAAATCACTAAGTCTGAACTATGCACTGTGGTAAATCTTCCAAAACATTTTATCCAGATACAGAAAAAGGGAGAGTAGACTGATTATTATAATTGTGTTTTAGTGGATGGGAGAAATTTGCTCTCACAACTTGTATTTGTAGTCCTCTGCTCTAGTCATTACATTCATGGTAATTTTACATTCTATTTATGATTAAATCTTGTTTTAAATACTTACTAAGCTATTAATGTAAGTTATCCATATTTATTTTATTTTCTAGGCAATAGGTCTTATCTGTTTCAGTGCTTTGCACAGGGCCTGGTATCTAACTTGATGTATGTATACATGAGTATCAGTTATTCCTCAAATGTATAAATGAAACCAGACTGCATTTTATGCTAATGGAAATGATTCCTTTTAGAATTTCTTCCATGTTAATAGTAAAACACACAGCTAAAACCCAAATAAAATGCCATCAAATACAGTGTCCTTCAAAACAGATAACTTTTATCATAAATCTAAGCAGTAAAAGGTTAGAGAAGATTAACACAGATGCTAGAGCTAGGACGCAGGTGTTTAAATTCTACTATACCTATATGGTCTAGAAATCACAAAACCCCCTAAACACAATTACTTCATTTTAAAAAATGTCTCTTTCTTCTTTTGATAATTGTAGGAATTAAATGAGTTACTGTATGTAAAGATCTTAGTGTTTGTTATCTGATAAGCCAAATTGTTACCATCCCTGTCATTGTTGTCTACATCAACTTCTGAAGATAAGGAACATATGGATAAGTATTTATTGTATTGCATTTATGAAATATACCCAAATGTAAATTGTGCCACATGATACACAAGAAAAAGTAAACAAGCACACATAAAAGTAATCAAATGATCAAACAAGATAGAGAAAAAAATATTATTCAAAGATAAATCTTTTTAACAAAGGACAATTTCATAATTTTTGATATACTAAAATTAAATTCCAAGGCATTGAATCAAAAGTCTAATCTGCCAAAGAACTATCCTTTGAGACAAGGGTTTTCAAGTCCATCCATTAGAAAGAATATGACCGAACATGTTTAGAATTTAAATAGCACCACTGTTTGGTTTTAAATATTAATCTTTATTAATTTGATCTTAAATGAGCACAAGAGGTGATCTAGGTCAGAAACATATGTCTTATTAAATTCCTCACAGTAAATAATAAAGTGTCAGCACCTCCTTGTCCTAGACCTATCCCTGCGGCAATGGAATGCAAGCTGATGGTATTTTTTCCTATGTAATTAACCAGAATCTCTATAGATGAAGGGCAAGGAAAAATGATTTTTCTCTACTTATATGAAAGAATGAGGCACTTGCCCTCACTCCTCTCCTGAAAGGTTATTCTAGGAAAAGTAATGATCCTGCATCTTAATTACAAACTTGTTGGTAATGTCAATACAATTTCTCCAGGAGCAACGTAGTTCTCTGCCTCTCAAGCCTTTAAAACTTGGAGTTGTCTCCAAATTCTGAGGCTTCATTGATTTTGACATGTAAATACTCAGGAAGATAACTACCCATTCTTCCCAGGATCCAGAGATTTAATTTAGGAAAATACATCAGGCTCTAAGAGTTGACCCTGTCCTTGAGGGGGGAAAAAAAGCAAGTTTTATCATTCTTTGAATCAGAGCAATTAACCTGACAAAAGGGTAGAGATCTAATCCTCTAGGTATGTGAAGAGTATCAGGAAGTTAGTGATTTTTGCAGGAACCCTGAGGAATCCAGAGAGCTTTTTTTCCCCCACAAATTAATTAAGCAGATTTTGAGAAGTTAAATAATTGGCAATATTAAGACCATACCAGATGGAGATAGAAACAATTTCTTTTGTTTTGTTTTGTTTTGTTTTGTTTTGACTAGTTCTAATGGAATTATTCTATTGGTTGGACAAAAATGATAATTTATTTAAATCTGCCTCTAGCAAACAATATTGTGAGTGTGAGTAAAAAAAATATTACAAATATTTCAGCCATCCATTTTGTCTCTAAAGAACTATGTGATTTCATCCATATCATTTAAAATTAAGCACTTAAAACAATAAAAATTTATTATCACACTTTCTGGTGGTCCGGAATCTGAGTGGAGAGTTGGATGATTCTAGTCTCAAGTTTTTCATGTTGCAGTCAAGCTGTCTCCTGAAGGCTGCACCATGGTGGGGGCTAAGGGGACAGGTTTCTAAGCTCTCTCACAGTTCCTAATCAGGTGGCCTTTCCACAAGACTGCTTCCTGACAGACACTGCATCTGTTTTCTCTAAGTGAGCAATTAGAGAGAGATAGAGCACTCAACATGGAAGCCACTATCTTTTAATATTCTAATCTCAGAATTGATATCTTATCCCTTCAGTTATATTTGACTCAATAAATCCAACCCACACCCAAGGGAGACCATTACACAAAAGTCGGGCAAGCAGAGATATTAGAGGTTTGGTAATATTCAGATTTGGTAAATGTGGCTGGCATTATAGTCCTAATGGATGTTCTTCTGGACAGGACTTGGTAATAGTTGAAGCACCTATGTGAGGATGATTTGCTATGTTGTAACTGTTGTTAATGCAGTTTATAATTCCCTAAAATTACATAATACGTGGATATAAAAAATTTGAAATTGAGGGCTATGTTTATACATAGAATGCCTTCCAAAATACATGCATTCTAAAGTAGTCAGTTGCTCTAAACTTTTAAATACACCAAATGATATTTTTAATGACTAATTTTGTTTTAAAATCATATAATAGTAGACCAGAAACTATTACAGCCTGATCTCTAGTTAATATATCTTTATGATCGTCTGAAAAGACTTTACCTTCAGTAAACTTATGATTGGCATATAGAATATTTTAATATTAGAGTTTAAATAGATTTCTATATCTCCCAAGAGTTAAACACAAATATTTTGGTCATTTATGTTCACTTTCTTATTCTGATGCTGGCTTAGTTTGACGGATACTGATTTGCTGAGGTTCAAATTTTTCTATTCTAGTATTGCTTAAACAGGACTGAAATTGATGAGACTATTTTCAACTTTGGTGTGCTGTACCAGTCAAAAATTCATGTTAATATACCAGAGAATAATTTTTGGAAAGTTACTGTCAAGTTTTCAGAAAATGCTATAATCTCTCCATTTCCTACAGATGAAGGGGGTTGATAAAGAAGATAGAAACAGAGAAATTATAAAGCAAGGATAAACTCTGGAAAGTTTTTATAAATAAATATAATGTAAAACTCAATAAAAGTTAAATAAATATAAACATTTTTCAAGGGGTACCATGTGTTCAGAACTCTGTTATAAGCAAAATAATCTTACAAGATTTTTACAATGAGGACAGTGCCTTACAGACTAAGGGGATGCTTATGAGTTTAAAAATAACATTTGAAATTATGATTCTTATATTAGGATTCCCACAATTAAAGTACACTTTCCAGGTGTTCCAAAGTCATTTATCAATATTATTCATTAACCAGCCTACTCTAAAACAAACAAACTTTTCTCTAGTTCCTACAACTTGCCTAGATTTCCAATAGCCTTTCTCTTTATTCTACCTCTCTCCTTTCTCCACATTTATAAACCTAATCTCTCTTTCAAGAACTAAGATTCTGGGACACCCGGGTGGCTCAGCGGTTGAGCGTGTCTGCCTTTGGCACAGGTGGTGATCCTGGGATCCTGGGATCGAGTCCTACTTCGGGCTACACGTAAGAAGCCTGCTTCCCCCTCTGCCTCTCTCTGTGTGTCTTTCATGAACAAATAAATAAAATCTTTTAAAAAGAAAAGAATCAAGATTCTATCTGCCTAGGTTCTTCTCAAAATTTAGGAATAGACTTTTTCTCAACTA
The DNA here is from genome assembly GCF_048418805.1 of Vulpes vulpes. Lineage (NCBI taxonomy): Eukaryota > Metazoa > Chordata > Mammalia > Carnivora > Canidae > Vulpes > Vulpes vulpes. The sequence continues at coordinate 100,178,331 of NC_132784.1, read as the reverse complement.
CAATTTCTTGACAGTCTATTTGGTTACCAATTATTTTCTGCTTGCATTTTAGTTATATATGTCATTGTCCTCTTTCCATCTTCTGATTTAAAGCTTCATGAAGACAGAACCCACATCCGATCTCTCTGTGTTTTCATAATAGCTAGAACAATGTTTTGCAAACCCTATGCCATTGATACACTTGCATCACATAAATGAGCATAGAAATCATCACACTGCTTGCTCTGGGTGATTTTACAGATGGAACATAGTTGTTTAGACCAAAAAGAACTTAAGATACGGGTTCTGTACTGTTCAACTATAGGAAGTAACACATACAATTTAGGTTCTTCAGTGCTGGCATTAATGCTGAAAGATATATAATTATTTGATTTCATAAAGTAAAATATATGAAGCAAACAGGACCATAGATATAAAAAATAACAAATTTATGAGAACGATTTTAAAAATGGATTATTTAGACACTAGAGAAAGACCTATGAAAGAATATTTATCCCTTTTTGTGTGTGAATAGTAAATGTCTTAATCCTAAGCATATTTCATTAGTAATATCTATTCTAAAACATTTTAGTTAATTTATATCCTGAAAATAAGATTCTTATATAAATTAAATGCATAATCATACCAGGTCTATTCTCTAGGTTGGTTAAAATAAAGAACATACATGAGACTGAAAAAAATTAAATGGAAAAAATATCATGTATAATAGAGGATCATTACATTTCTAAAATGTTAACTTCAGAGAGGTTATTAGTAAATACCACCAAATTATCTTTGCAAAACCAAAGTGATGAGCAGATATAGAGAGATACTCATATTTACATGCTTCCACTTAAGGCTATTTTTTGACCTGCAGATAATTATTTTCAATTACTGCTACCTAATGCGTATGCCCTGAGATAGATTAGGCAATAGGGTATATTCACCCTATTTTTGTAAAGGCATTATAACATATACAGTCTCTCAATGACAAATTTCAATGGACTTTATTTATAAATACATGAATGATGGGCAATTAGGAGGGCACTTGGTGGGATGAGCACTGGGTGTTATACTATATGTTGGTAAATTGAACTTAAATTTAAAAAATTAATATATATGTGTGTGTGTGTGTGTGTGTGTGTGTGTGAATGAAGGCCACAGGCATTGAACTGGTAAAATCTTTGTCACTTGGTTGATTTTGGGACCAGGGACCTCTGGCACCTGGAACATTCAGGTGTTTCTCATCCCTGGATTCCCCCACTCAGCCTTGTAGATCTCCCTAAATGATCAGGCTTCTTCTGGGAAGTCAAGGCTACAGCACATGGGGCCTGAGTCCACCATTCTCTAAGCAGTCCATTCTTCCCTGCCCTTCTTCTAGGATTTGCACACACTCCCACCATGGACTCCAAGCCACATAGCACTCCTTGTGGACTCCAAATGCACCCTGTTTGCCTTAGGAAATCCTACCCTCCACTCACTTCAGCCAGGCCTTGGCTCAGCCCCTGGACATCTTCCTGTCCACCTGTCCCAAAAAATATATAATGTATAAGTATGTAAGAGTATGTAAGAATTGTATATGTAAGAAATACGTTATTAGTCCATATTGACTGATACTCCAGGATCAAAGAGAAGGGTCAAATCATCTCTATTTCAGCTTCATTTTCAAATGTCACTTCACTTACACCAAGCATATGACTTTACTTAAATCAAAGACAAGAAACTGAATCAAGCAACCACAGAAGCTTCAGTGGGAGATAGAGAATGTTAATCTAATTAGAGACACTGTGGATTATGTGAATAAATTGCAATAATGGGACTAGTCATATAAACTGGTTTCCCTACTTACAAACTCAGGTGTTCATCTTATACAAGTGAACAATTAAGTTTACAAAGTTATAGAGATAAGAAATGATGTCCATGAAAAAACTGATGCATCTCAGTGTTTAATAAACTTGCTGTTATATTAGCATACTAAGCAACAAAAAAACAAAAATAGGTCGTATTATCATTATCAGGAGAATTTTGAATGTAGGGTAGCTTAATCTTAGGTTTTCACAATTTTTTAATTATTTATTTGAGAGAAAGAGCAAGGGGAGGGGCAAAGTAGAGAGAAAGAAAATTTTAAGCAAACTTCCCACTGAGCTCAGGGCCTAATATGGGGCTCAACTTAGGACCCTGAGATCATGACCTAAGCCAAAATCAAAAGTCAGGTGCTTAACCTACTGAGCCACCCAGGTGCTCCTGAAGTTTTCACATTCAAAAATTTTTGCATTTGTGCTAATACATCAGCTTTCCTAATCAACTTTTTAAAATACATTAATGTGATCAAGATGCATCTTTATACATTTGCAAGTAAAGAATCTATAAAAGTATTACAAGATGTGTATTCAACTTTAAATAGGAAATTTATAAATAAAAGAGCTTTTATTATAGTGGTTGACTTATATTAATAATGCTGAAATTCTGATTCCCAATGCAGTCTGTCATTCAGGCAGTTTGGTAATTTTCAGTAATTTTCTATAAGTATTATGGGCTTGTGGAAATTTCCAGTTTAAAGAACAATGTGGCATTTGGTGCTGTTAAAAAAACAAACAAACAAACAAACAAACAAAAAACCTTTTTTGAGGTATGTAAGTTATTAGCAGCAACATTTAAAAACAAATTGTCTAAAAATAAAATAAATAAAATAAAAAAATTTTCACTTCATGTTATAAAAGACAATCCAAATAGAATGATAGATATTTTGAAAAACTTAGTAAAGAGGGTGTTTAAGGTCTGATTTTATTCTTATTTGAACTGTAAATGTAATGGCTCTTTTACGTGACAGCTGTTATTTTTTGTTGAAGTTTATACCCAATTTCAAGGAAATATAGGTTGGCTTTTTGAGGCCAAGTATTTATTTGTACACAATCTCATACATGTATTTTTTAAGTTTAAAAAGGACAGTAATGGAATTGAAAAGAAAGAGAGAAAAAGAGACTGGAGGGGAAAGGAGGGGGCAGGATTAGGCTTTAATGAATAGTCTGAATTTTTATAATAAATTTTTAGACAAGTAAAGAGAAATAATATAACCAGCAACATTTAATAAAATTTCAGTTGATCAATTTGATTACACAGAAGTAATCACATTCCACAAGTATTTAATATCAATCTTCTTCATGCAGTCATATAATAAAATCAAATTTTGATTTGTTAAAAATAAATAACATGTTCATGAAAAATAAATACCTTGCCATTTGTAAGTGACCACAGATCACTTCAGCGTACTCCAAATTTAAAAATTTATCTATCAAGTATTATATATGCTTTAATTAATTTGAAGACATCTCCTGACTTGTATCTTCTAAAAAACTAACTTAAAATAATTGTAGAATCAAATTGGTGACCAAAGGGTACAAACTTGACAGTCAAAAGGTTCAAACTTCCAGTTATGAAATAAATTAGTCCTGAGAATGTAATGCAAAGCATGGTAAGTAGAAGGAATAATACTGTTTTGTATATTTGAAAGTTGCTAAGAGAGTAGATCTTACAAGTTTTCATCACAAGAAATGAAACAATGTGTGATGATGTATGTCAACTAGACTTATTGCAGTGATCACAATATATACAAATATTGAATCATTATGTTGTATATGTCTCTCAGGTTATTTATAACTCAAAAAAAAGTATCACTGACTTAGGAATCTGAATTATGAAATACTTACAGAATGAAATTGACAATTTTTTTACTAATCTCACTAAGATAAATATAGTCATTCCCTATTTCTATGTATCCGGGTTCTCTATTGACACTTATTAGTCATACTTTAAGGATATTACATACTAGTTAAATAATTTTGCTACAGCTAAAAGTTTTCAAATTATAAGCACATATGGATGTTCAGATCTGATAATTAACATTGTTGATATTTTATAAATACATATAAATATTATAAAATGCAATCAAAGCTCTTTTCTGGATTTTTTTTTCTTTTTCTGGATTTTTTTAACATAAATATTTTAAGCTTGTATGATGTTCTTATTTTTACAAAATGGATTAGTTTTTAGTATTATTTCAGATTATAATTAAAATCATTAACCCGTGAAAGAGTTTAAAATATTGAGAAATTATTAGGGAAACCCATTTATTAAATGACTATGGGATAGAATGTGATCAGTTTATTTCTCCATAGATATTTAGTTTTAACTTTTAAAGTTAGTAAAATATCAGTTTTTTTCAGCAGTAAGCCAAAAAATGAATAAAGTCAAGGCATAAAAATGATTATGATTAAATACTACCCTAGAGATAAAGTATGAATGTTTCTTTTTGGGTTTATTTCCTAAGAGATTCTGTTGCAATCTCTGACTAATATAATTTTACGTTCTTTTGGATCATGCTGGCAATTTATATTTTATTACTAGATGCTTATTTGAACTTTTAAAATGACATATTGAATGGAATAACTCAAATTTGCCAACTTAACTTTTTGAAACATGCATTTGTATTGTCTTGAAAGATTTAATAGTATTTCTGAAAAAATCAAATATTGACAAAATATTATTATTAATTTTTGTGATTTACTTTCTTCTATTTTAGTTAAGTGATCTGATTCTTCTGGTTGTTTTTTAAGAAAACATTATTGTACATTTTTTTAATTAGGTGATGATAGATGAAAATTTACTATAGTTCATTTTAAAAGTGTGCTTCTCAGACAACTGATGTTCACTTATAATGGAATTCAGCATATTTTTATAACATTCAAAATTATTTTCAATTTCCAATGATGCCAAATCACTCAGCCAAAAAGTGGAACTCATCTTTATATTTATATTGCTATACCTTACCTGAAATAGGAAGAAAATAAGTAAGTTGTTTGTTTATTTTACTTTTCTTTATCTCAAAGACTATATCTTTCAAGATTATTCTCTATTTTTTTACAGAGACTTTACTTTTTAAAATTATTAGGTTCTGAGTTACTGACAATATAACTTTGAAAAATGCTTACATTACATTTGATATGTAAATATAGTAATTAATCATTAATTAGTAATCGTGTATAATAATATCGTCAAAATATGCATTTAGGTATCATTACTCACAGGAATCTCTTTTTTTTTTAATTACTTTTTCTATTTACTAAGAAAATCATTGCCTCAGGGGGAAAAATATTATGTAGCACTTTTATGTGTGAATCTTTCCAACTGTAATTATTTGAAGGGATAACTAAACATGAATTTTGCCTTGGGGTTAACACATATCCAATTTGTTTCACAGATCATCTAATTATAAGCAGATTATCCACCCACCTCAGTTCTAATCTCTTTGCATTTTAAGATAATTTCAGATACCAGGGAAATATGTGATACTTTTATTAGGTCATTGTGAACATACACATATTATGATGATCTGTCTTTTAATTCCCCTGTCATTAGAGTATAAACAGTAAATGAGTTATTAGCACACTATAGGCATATGCAGGATAATAAGTAGAACATTTTAACAAATAAATTTAACTGTCAACTTTGATTTCTTTCTATAAAAGAACCTGAATGACAGACACATATTTCTATAGACCTTACCATGCTATATTAAGCTATTGCCTTTACATGTTACAAATAAAGACATAGACATAATTGAAAATTTATTTCTAAGAGACATCTACATGCTGAATAACATTGAACACTGAAGGACACACGATTCAAGTGTTCAAAATAATACTCTAACACAAAGTGCTAAGCCAAGGCTCATGAGAGTCATCAAGAAAATTCTAGAGAATATTTTCTTCATTTATTTATTTTTTCCAAGTTTTTCTTAAGTTCCAGTTAGTTAACAGTGTAAGATTAGTTTCAGGAGTAGAATTTAGTGATTCATCACTTACGTATAATACCAGTGCTCATCATCACAGTTTATTTTTATGTCACAATCTTATAAAACTTTGGTATCTTTTAGAAAAAGTGACTCAGATAGTAGTGTAAGAATTCAGAACCTCTCAGATGCAAATTTAATTAAAAGTTTAATTCAGGGACGCCTGAGTAGCTCAGCGGTTGAGCTCCTGCCTTCGGTCCAGGACATGATCCTGGAGTCCAGGAATCGAGTCCCACCTTGGGCTCTGCATGGGGCCTGCTTTTCTCTCTGCCTTGTCTCTGACTCTCTCTTTCTGTGTCTTATGAATAAATAAAATCTTAAAAAAAAAAAAAAAGAATTTGTCTTGATTTAGTGGTATCTGGATGGCTCAGTCGATAAAGAATCCAACTCTTGATTTCAGCTCAGGTCATGATCTCAGGGTTGTGAGATCTCTGCACTCAGCATGGAGTCTGCTTTAGATTCTCTCTCCCTCTCTCTTGCCCCTCCCCCAGTTCATGCTCTCTGTCTCTATTTTTTAAAACTTTTAAAAAAAGGTTTTATTCATTTGAGAGCAAGAGAAAGAGAGAGGGCTTGTGTGTGCATGAGTGGGGGAGGGGCTGAGGGAGAAACAGACTCCCCACTGAGCAGGGGGCCTGCCTTGGGATTAATTCCCAGGACTCTGGAATCATGACCTCAGCTGAAGGCAGACACTTAACCAACTGAGCCATTAGTTCTCCCTAAAACAAATAAAATCTAAAAAAAAAAAAAAAAAAAAAAAAAAAAAATTGTCTCCAACTGCAGCACATGGGAAGAAAAATGCCCATTGGCAACTCAAAATTCTCATTTTATGCGTCAAGTCATTAGAAACAATTTGACTGAGCCAGGGCTGAAAATCTTGGGAAATAAACCTATCTACCTAAATTAGATCAAGTGCTGCTGCTGGATCTTTCAACTATGACTAAGAGATGAAGTCACATTGCTTCCAGTTGATGACTTCTGCTTGAGTCATGGGCATGGAGAGTACTTATCAGAATGTGGGATGTGCTGGTTAGCCTGAGGCTTTTATCTATCCTCTTCTGGTTTTACTTCCCACCTTACTCAGTTTGGATTCCATGGGCTAATATTATAAACACTCCATTCCAAACACTTTCAATACTCAGATGTCTCCTCACACTCACCTGACAAACACAGAGCTATGGAAAAATACAATCAATAATTTTCTTCATCTACTACCCTAACAACTAAGTATTGCTATATACAAATTACATAATCTGATTGATTTACCATGCCTATGCAATAGCAGTAAATGTGTTTATTTCATTATCTCATAATCCCCTATACTATTATCAGAAGTTTATTACAGTTTGCAGTTGTATAATGGCTCACTGTGCACTAAAATATCCTTGTTACTAAAATTTCTCAGTGGGTAAAAGTTCAGTTTTATCAATGTGTTAGATTTATATTTGTTTATATGTGTTTTTAACGTAGATGAGATTTTTTTTAATGTTTCAGGTTTTTATTTAAATTTCAGTTAGTTAACATATAAGATAATATTAATTTCAGGCATGGAATTTAATAATTCATCACTTACATATATACTCAGTGTTCTGTAGATGAGATATTGTTAATTGCTTGATTGTATCTGAATCAACTGGACTTCTTTTAAACTACATAATTCTCAGGATTTATTTTGAGATAAGAACCAAAAATTGTAATATCCATGCAATATTTTCAAGCCTTTATGGTGATTCTGATGAAAGTTCTTCTATAGTGACATTAAAACAAATACACATAAAATTTGCTCTAAAAGTATGTATATGCTAAAAACTTTAAAATCTAGAAGAAAAGTACTTTTTACATTTTACTTTAAAATATCAATTCAAATTAGTTATATTTTGTATGCAATTGCAATATTTTGCAATTGTGTGATAATTTCAATATTCAGATATATGTCAACTAGAGAATAACATAATACATGATTCATATTGAATCAATTTACCTTTTGTTTAATTGGGATATTTTTATATTTTTAAGTAAAGGTACTTCTTGAAGAACTCCAATGAATAAAATAAAATAAAAATAATTTCTTCCCCTTGGTACTATTGACACTTTGGGTCGGGACATTGATTTCTGTGGGGGGCTGTGCTGTGCTGGGTAGAATGTTTAGCCCCATCTCTGACTTTTATCCATTAAAACCTCCCATTTGGGACAGCCAAAAATATCCTCAGATATTGTCAAAACCTCCTAAATTCAGAACTGTTGCTCTAACAGAAAAATCACTTCTTTAGTGATCCTGGATTTCCAATCCTCAATAGCTCATCAATTAGCTCTACGACCTTGAGTAAGTCATGTTTCTGGGCTTCAGTTTATTCAATTTTAGTATATATGCTGCCAAAGCAAATGCCTCGGCTTCAATTTATTCATGTGTAATGTGAAAATGCTGGAATAATAGAGATCATTTTTACATGTCCTTTAAATTTTTATTCTTTCATCATGCAGGTTAGTTGAGATGTAGATAAATAAGACAATTATATACACATACACACACATATATACAAAGAAATAGAGTTTCTTGCTTGAATTAGCTAAAATGATTCAAAGGAGCATGATAATGGATACATTTGATGCTTAAGAAGCCCTATTATACATTAACATATAGATCAGTGCTAAATACTCTCACTTAGAATATATAGGAAATAATATGTAATTTTAATAATATGTTAAAATAATATGTTAAAAATAGAATATATAGGAAATAATATGTAATTTTAATATGTTAAAATAATATGTTAAAAATTTCTCTGAAAACTAGAAATATACTTAAAATATATTGATATTTTCCCAGTGTTTTAACTTTATAACGGGTGCGTGTGTGTGTGTGTGTGTGTGTGTGTGTGTGTGTGACAAAGTTGAGCATGGAGAGAATCTTAAACATTTTTCTAATGTCAAATTCTCTTCTTAGTTTTCTTTTGTAAGGAGTTGACTCCTCTTTCTTTAAATCCTCTTGGTAGCAGCACCAGGAAAAATCATCTTTATACAGTGTGACACTCTACCGCCCTCTATGCAGTTTATTGTTTTGAGAAATCCCTGAGTAAATCCAGTTCTGGTCTGGCTGTTCTCTTCAAGAAGGTTTTGTAAATTGGGGTATTGGCCATGATCATGTCCTGGTGTGTGTACTGGATGCAAAGAGGAATCTTTTGTAAACAAAAGGGATGGAATTGGACAGTATTTTGAAAGTGAATAGAGATGTTGTAAAAGGGTTTTCTGATCCCCTGTGTTGTCCCAGGCCTTAATTCCTACCTTGAAAAGGTAATAAGTTGGATAAAGAAATGGGACAGTTTTTGTTCCTGTGTCTGTAGGCATCCCCAAAATGTCTCTTACTCCAAATCCTGGCCCTGGTTCTCATTATCTAAGTAACTTTGAGTAATATATATATATTTGAGTAATATATACACGTATGTGTGTGTGTGTGTGTGTGTGTGTGTGTGTGTGTGTATGGCAGGTCTTTGTTCTCCAATCTGCAAAATGAGACTTTAAAAATAAGTACATCAGGGCAGCCCAGGTGGCTCAGCGGTTTAGCGCCACCTTCATCCCGGGGTGAGATCCTGGAGTCCCGGGAACGAGTTCCACATCGGGCTCCCTGCATGGAGCCTGCTTCTGTCTCTGCCTCTCTGTGTGTGCCTCTCATGGATGGATAAATAAAATCTTTTTAAAAAATGAAGATTAAAAAAAAGTACATCATGTGGTGACTCTAATGATTTAAAAAAATCATACATATTTTATTTTTTTTAAAGATTTTATTTATTTATTCATGAGAACAGAGAGCAAGAGAGAGGCAGAGACACAGGCAGAGGGATAACAGGCTCCATGCAGGGAGCCCGACGTGGGACTTGCTCTCAGGACTCCGGGATCACACCCTGAGCCAAAGGCAGACACTCAACCACTGAGCCACCCAGGCATCCCTAAAAAATCATACATATTTTAAATAGTTAGGTTGATCCTTGTCATTAAACAAGTACTCAGTAAAACATAATTATGAGTTAATAATATAAGAGTGATAACAAGGGTAAATGCTGTTTGAGTATAAAGCATGGTTTCTCTGAGACCAGTTGTGTATCTTTGAGGAGATAATCTCTGTAAGTTTGTATGACTGGAATTAATAGCAAAACCTTCCATGTAGAGTTCTTATGAGAATTAAAATACCTTACTTGATGCTTAGTATAAAATAATCTAGGGGCACCTGGGTGGCTCAGGGGATGAGCCTCTGCCTTTGGCTGGGTAATGATCCTGGGGTCCTGGGATCGAGTCCCACTTCAGGATCCCCACAGGGAGCCTGCTTCTCCCTCTGCCTGTGTCTCTGCCTCTCTCTGTGTGTCTCTTATTAATAAATTAATAAAATCTTAAAAAATATATAAAAAGTGTGTATCAGCTATTATTATTGCCATAATTAGAACTTCTGGCTCTGATTCTGCCAAATTTCACCCCAGCTTTGGAGGAGGCTGTGTTCTAGCCACTCCTGTCTCTGTTTGCCTGAGGCCATGCAGCTTCCCAATTTTCCTCTCCTTCTGGAGTGTGCATTCTTCAGGTCTCAGTATTTTCACTGGGTAGAGACTCACTCCCCTGATTGTGCAGGAAAAGCGGGGGATCCCTGTTAGCGCCTATCTTGAGTTTCCTATGTAACAGTCATCACAATATGTAATCATATTTATGTTTTTATTTATTTCTAGTTTTCTCCTCCCCTGAATCACAAACTGCATGGGAGAGAAAGTATATCCACTTTGTTCACTTAGAACAAGGGTTGATCTATATCAGCACTCAAAATTGTCTGCTGAATGAATAGATTTGTTTTTTCTAAATCAGTGATAGTTAAGTAAGACTGTCTGCCTAGATGACCCAGATAGTCTTTCAAAAGGGTGATTGAAGCTGAGGATTATTTATTTAAGTCTTTGTTCACATTTAACCAAGATACTGTTATTTCAACAAACAAGCAATTGAGATTCTCTGTTACAATGACATACAAAACAGGTTTATTGTCTCAGTTAAAATAAGGCATATAATTTCCAACAAAGATATTTTTGATTATGTATTTAACCTGACTAAATTTTTCTAGGGACTAATCATATAAGATATCCGTCTGTCACTCTCTCTCTCTTTCTCACCTTCTTCCTTTTTCATACATTAACTGGTAGCTTCATCTTTTTTTTTTATGGTTACAGTATACCATAAAAAGTGAGAAATAAAATAAATGACACATTTTTTTCTTTTTTCTTTGTTGGACAGTTAGAAAAAGACTATAACCATAGCCCAAGTGGAATTGTGCTTTATGGCAGGGTAAAAAAAATCAAAAGTTTAGTAAAGAAAGCTTATGAGAAGCTTCAGGATCTCAGAATTTGTGGCAGCCGTTCCAGCTTGTAGATGGCAGTAATTTTAGGTACTGCTGCCACCACTTGGTCCTAGACAATCACAAGAACACAGGAGACAGCCTTAGATAGAATTCATTGAATTTGGTGAATTTATTCCAGAATCTTTTCATTATCCTTAAGGTCTGTTGTATTTGGCAAATACAGAATAATTAGTAGTCAAAAACATTAGCATAAAGCTCCATCCTGTTTCTGTTTATTTTCTTTTCTTTCATGGTTAAAAAGCTATCTCTGCAATTGCAGAGTCAAAAGATGGGCAAATTCCCTGTTTTATCCCTATGTTGATGTATATAAAGATATATTTTACTACAACTATTGAAATTTTAACACTGTCTGAGCTTTGTGCACTTCTTATAACCCGAGAGTCTCTAGAACCTTTGCTTTCATAGTCTAGAGTTCATATTAGGTCTGTCAATTTACCGAGATTGGCAAATTCAGATTTTGTTTTTTACTGGACTTTAATGTGTCAAGTACCAAAAAAACCGATTTATTCTTCCATTTCCCCATAAAGTCCATGCTTGGAATGAATTTCTTTCTCTTCTCTTTTTCATGTTTTTTGACGTAAGTTGTACCTTGTAAATACTCTACATCATCACAATGTTATTTCACATCTCACTACGTTCAGTGTGCTCTGATATGGCAAATCTACTTGATAGGGTCCTGTTTCATAAAATTAAAACAAAAATATTTTGAAGGATAGGTTAAAGTAAATGTCTTCAAATGTACTCCCTAAACTCCTTTATGCTTATTTATAAAATATTCGATCTTGAAATTATATTTGAATTTTTTATTAATAGATGTCATTAGTTCTGAGCTTCATTATTTCAGGTAACAAAAATGAGATTTGATTCTTCAGTTTTATTAAAATATGCAACATAGAGAATAGCTTAATTGTTACACGTGGATGAAAAAGAGGTTTTGGGAGGAAGGAGGAAATTTCTTCAAGTGTCCTGTAGAAAAGAGCTATTTAGCCATTACCCAATCTAACTCTCCAGGATTCTGGGAACATGCTCCTACTTACTCAAGTAAAATAGAGCATCTCTCCATTATTATAGTCAGCACTGAACATTCATTTCTTTGTTAACCTTTTTTAAAAAATTATTTTTCATTTATTTGAGAGAGAGCACACACAGGAGAGAGCCCTAGAGAGTATGAGAGAGCACTAGAGGGAAGAGGGGCCTAGAAGGAGGGATTAAGGAGGAAGGGTGGAAGGGGAGGTGTTGTAGGACAAAGACTCTTGGCTGAGCAGGGAGCCCACCTCAGGCTCCATCCCAGGACCCTGGGATCCTGACCTAAGCAGAAGGCAGACGCTTAACTGACTGAGCCACACAGGTGCCCCAGAGACCAACTTTTTGAGTGGAGTTTGTAAGTATTATTCCTCAATTCCTTCTATCTTATACAATACCTGGAATATGAGGCACACAGATAGTATTTTTTATTGGATTGAATTGAAATCTCTCCATGTCTGGTACAGTAACTTGCATATAGTTGATTTAAAATATTTTTTAACTTTGTGAAAACAAGTCATACCCTGTCACTGCACCTTTTCCATCTTGAATTCTTGCAGAAAATTACCTTCTCTAGTACTAACCTCATACAGTATACTTTTTTTTTTTTTAAGATTTTATTTGTTTATTCATGAGAGACACAGAGAGAGAGAGAGAGAGAGGCAGAGATACAGGCAGAGGGAGAAGCAGGCTCCATGCAGGGAGCCTGACGTGGGACACGATCCCTGGTCTCCAGGATCACACCCTGGGCTAAAGGCAGTGCTAAACTGCTCAGCCACCCAGGCTGCCCCACAGAATATACTTCTAAGATTAATTGATTTTAAAATTTAAATTGAAACTTGAAAATAAAAGTTTAAAATATGGAAGTTCAAATACAAGTATTTTAAAGCATATTTCAATGTATTTTCTCTAAGCTTCATTTATTTGAGGTGTTGCTATATAACATATTCTTCATGAATAAATTAATAAGCTTATATTAAACATGTATCTAGACAAAGATGAAAAACTGGTCAATTATTTTTTTACTGGACTTAAAAAACCAATAATTTGAAATACATATTCAGGTGTTTTATTTTCTCAACTCAGGATTGAACCATAGGGTTGGAAGGAGTTACAAAGGAAGCTTAAATATTCTACTTCTTAATGTTACATATTTAATGACTATAAATGGTATTGTAATAAAAATGTGATAGTAGAATCAAGAATATCACCTTTTGTCTGATATCCAGATATGATATAATTATTCTTTTATTACAGAACAATTGAAAAACAGGTCATAGAGTGTTCCACTTGCTGGGATATAATAAGAATTCAAAAGGCAAAAGGAAGTTAGGAGATTTTGAAAAGCATCCTCATATAAATCTTAATAATTCTTGCAATTATGTTTGCTGCATTTTGAATGATTCTAGAACAGCCAAGCAGAATATCAAATGTGATAGGTGGTATTTATGCCTGTGAATACGCTGAAATAAGTAGGCTAGTGATCATTAAATTGTGATGCTTCTCTTACATAATAAAAATAAGAACATAATAAAGTGTGAGCTAAACAGGATGCATTGTGGGGTGGCTCATCTGTTTTCCACATGTTTCAGATGTATATAACTGGCTTCTTAACTGTAACATACCTGTCATAGGTAAATTGAAACTCTCTAAAATGCCCTTGAAACACCCCAACCTTTACCTCTAGGGGACTCTGACAGAGGATATGGTTCAATTCTTAATAATTGCAGTATTGCTCCCTATATTTCAGCAACACTGGCTTCAATAGTTAGGCAGGGAGAGTGATTCCTGGGTGAAATTTTTCTTACTAAAATCTGTGTCAGCATCAGTGTGCTCTTGAATATTGCTGTCTCAGTTAAATAGACCACAGTATTTGTGGGATATGATGCAGTTATCTCAGTCATATATTTCTTAGCTATGGTGAGGAGATGAAAAGTGATGATAGTAGGAAGAAGGCTAATAGGTGTAAGTAATGGAGGAGATTTAGATGCAACATACACTGTAAATCAAATATTAATCACAAGCTGCCAGTGATAAATATTCTTTATTTGTTATTATCTCTTTTTCTAAATGAAGCTACTTGTATTCAAGAGTACTGTTCACATTTTACTTCTTTGATCACGTACTCATGTCTTAGCAATCAAATTAGGAGGTGCTGATGCTTTGCTTCCAATTAGTCTGAAGCACTTTCTATTACTAGAAGGCTTGTTGACATCATTCCACAGGGACTTGTTTGTCTATCTTAAATTGTAGACAACTTATTATTGCTTTTTTAAAATACTATTTATAATGATTAGTTATTCATGTGGCTTCCCATTGGCATCTATTTTATCTTTATGCAAGGGTAACAAAGACAATTAAATAAATCAAATTATCTAATTTCTATCACAACCATACCCCAGATTAACTAAAACCAAATTAGTTTTTAAAATATGACCTGTCTTAATTGTCCTAAAAACTAATGATCTCCAGATTTCTCCTTTGCCACTCTTCTTGGATCTCATATGACATGAAAAAGATAGCTTCTTTTCTTTTCTTTTTTTTATAGCTTCACATGGACAATGAACTACAATTACCAAAATTATCACTGTGTATATCACTATTCTTATTTAAGAGCTTAGCAGTGATCCATGATAATAGGTAAGGCCTCACCAGTCCAGGAGTAAGAAGACAAAATAAGCAAAACCAAGTAGTGATCTCAAAATACTTTAATTTGCCTTTGGTTTAAACCTGACCAAGTATAGTCTATGAAACATTGCCCAGGCATCCCCAGAGTGAGTGGTCCAGAGTAGGACCACGACAGGGGATTTAGCTGATTAGCTTCTTCCTTACGGTTTTGTTTTTGTTGTTGTTGTTGTTGTTGTTGTTGTTGTTCCCCCCGCCCCCCAAGGCTGAAGCTTGAGTTCTCTTTTTTCTTTGCCATGTATTCTTAATATCAACCAAATTGCATTGCAACCAGGATGCATTGTGGGGTGCATTATACTGCCCCATGTAGAATTTCCTATCAGAATAGCTTCTTTTAAATTGCTTGCAATAAGTTAGGCACTTTGATATTTCTCCATCATTGGCTTTGGAAATGCTCTTGAGTAGAAATCATTATTGTCTGTCTGCTCATAATGTTTTTGACAGCTTTTGCTTAGTTCTTGATCACCTATATGACCATAACAGTTGATTAACTGACATTCACTGATGTAATAAGATCTTGATCATTTATTAGCTCTTTTATTGTGAATTTTCTCCAGCTTTTGTCTTGAAAAAAAAATCTATTGAATTCCTATTTGCCTATTTAAGATTAAAAATTATTATGTAAAAAGTAATTATTCAAAATATTCTGTAGCTGGGAAGGGCTTCACTGAAACCTCACTGGTGGCAAGTTAAGCAGACAATGCTAGCTTTTGATGTCATTCCCTGAATATGATCTTCTGATATAGATTCACTCCATAAGTGCTACCTTTACCCCTGAGCCCTGCACTTCTATTAGAGGGACTCACTGATAATCGTATGTGTGTGTAGCTTCACTGGCAGAGCAGCAATGACCTACCCAGCTTCTCTATGGCACAAATCTCTGCCAGCAACAACTTTGTAGAAAAGGTCAGGCAAAAGACTCAAAAGAACTTTAAATAGAAGAGTCCTGACCAGTTTGACTTGGAGAATTATCTCTAAGCCCAACATTAGAGAAAGGAACTAGAGAAAGGGACAACATGTTCTGGATTAATTGCTGTCTCTGGGGTAGGATTCATCTTAAAACTCATGATCACTGAAAGATCAGGGAACTTTATTCCAATATCTCAATTCTAAGCATAACACCTCAAGATCTACTGTAGAGAAGGAAGTTCTTGTCTGCTACAAATAGTACACTAGAATAGGATGCAACTTGTCTCTTCCACAATACTAAAGATACTTTTCAGTACTTTGAGGATCTCAGCATAAACAATAAGAAATTGGAGACATAGTAGTATGTAAATTGGAATCTGGGACTGTTCATACTTATGTAGGTGGAGGTTTAACCATTACATTCTGGAAACGTCAGGAATATCTGATTTTTATTCCCAAAATATTACATAGACTATACCAACTACATTAATATTGTGAGCACTGCATAGTTTTGCTTGTTTTATGTTTGTGCTTGTTTGTTTGCTTTGCTTTTATCTAAATGATATTTTACCAGGCACTTTTATTTATTTAATTTGTTTTTTTTTATTTTTTGAAAGATTTTATTTATTTATTTGAAAGAGATAGAGAGATAATGAGAGAAAGCATGAGCAGGGGAGAGTGGGAGAAGCAGACTCCCAGCTGAGCAGGGAACCCAACATGGGGCTTGATCCCAGGACCCTGGGATCATGACCTGAGCAGAAGAAAAGGACTTAACCCACTGAGCCACCCAGACGCCCCTTACCAGGCACTTTTAGTAGTAAGGACTAGAAATTATTAGAGGTTGAAAATACTAAAATGATCACAGCCACAATAATTTACTAATTGTATACAATATAAATAGATGTAAATTATGGCACTAATAACATGTAAAGTGGGTGAGAGAGTAGTAAAAGTGTACAGATTTTGAATGCAAGTGAAGTTGTTATTACCAGCTTAAAATCGAGTTTTATAACTAGGTATTTGATGTAAGACCCATGGTAAGCACACTCAAGAAATATCTATTAAAGATACTCAAAAGAAAAGAATCAAAGTCTATCAATACAAAACATAATATAATAAAACACAAAGCAAACAGCAAGAGAGAAAAAAAGAGGGCTGAGAGATAGAAGACAAACAGAAAACAGGTAAGGAAATGACAATAGTAATCCTTTCCTAACAATAATTATTTTATATATAAATGAAGTAAACTCCCTAATAAAAAGGCACAAAGTGGCTGAATAAATTTTTAAAGAAGAGACTCACCTATAAGCTGTCTACAAGAGCTCACTTCAGATTTAAAGATAAATTTAGGCTTAAAAAAAATTAAAAAAAATTAGGCTTAAAATAAAGAAATCAACAAAAATATTTCATGCAAATGGTAATCAAAAGAAAGTAGAAATGTCCATATTGGTAACAAACAAAATAGGCTTTAAGTTTAAACTGTCTTTGAAGACAAATAGGATTATTATATAATGATGAGAATGTCAATTCAACAGAAAGATATAGCAAATGTAATTACATATACTTCCATCAGCAGAGCACCTGCATGTATAAAGTAAATATTGACAGATCTGAAGGAAGGAGATTTCAGTAATCCACTTTCAAAAGTGGATAGAACATCCAGATAAAAACTTAATAAAGAAACAATAAACTTGAATAAGATAATATTCTAAAAGGACTTAATAAACATACAGAACTTCCTTCCCAACAACAGCGACAGGATACACATTTTTCTCAAGTCCCAAGGAATTTTCTCCAGGACAGATCACGTTAGGTCAAAAAACAAGTCTTAACAAATTTAAGAAGATCCAAATCATACCAAGTATCTTTTCTGAACAGAATTGAATAAAACTAGAAACTAATGATAGTAAGAAAGTGGAAGAATGAACACATAAGTGGACACCACACAATGTATTCTTGAGCAACCATTGAGTCAAAATTAAAACCAAAAAGAAATTGCAAAACTATCTTGAGACAAATGAAAATGAAATCACAACATGCCAAAATTTGTGGGGTACAGCAGAATCAGTACTAAGAAAGAATAAGTTTGTAGTAAGAAACAGCTATATTTAAAAAAAAAATTCTCAAATATACGACCTGACTTTACATCCCAAGGAACTAGAAAAAGAAGAACAAACCAAGTCTAAAGTTAGTGGAAAGAGGGAAATTAGAAAGATTAGAACAGAAATAAAACTCAGAAATAAAGGAATAATAGACTATATGAACAATTACATGCCAACACTTTTGATAAACTAGAAAAAAATGAGTAAATTGCTAGAAACATATGACCCACCAAGACTGAATCAAGAATAGAAAATCTGAACAGACCAATAACAAATAAGAAAATTGAATCAGTAATCAAAACTAACAAAGAAAAGCCCAGAATCAGATGACCTTGTGGGGGAATCCAATTATTTCTTACAATAATTTTCCTTCCATTTATTGTGTCCAAAGTTGAAACATCCATTTATTGTGTGGTAAACAACTGCCTTCTATGACTATCCTCTATGCTTCCATAACTTTATCTTGTAAACTTGATTCATTACTGTTACTATTACTTTATATTAGCAAACCATTTTAGCTGTTAAGGGATATTCCTCCTTTAATTTTTGCATCTATTTGAATATGTCATATATTTTCCACTTTTTGAAGGTAACATTTAATATATATTTTTCATATCCTTTTGGATGGTTTCCTTGAGTATTTATTTTATCCTAAGTCACTCACTTGATTTTTACTTATTCTGATTTATGCTGGTAAATAAAAATCTTTTTTTATGCATGGTGTTAAATGCTTAAGAAAATATGTAATAACTATTTGTAATCTATAATTTTGTCAAATGAGGCCATGGAGACCTTTCCTTACAGATATACTAATTTTGGGGGTGAGTTTTGAGTTTGTTTCTCTCACAAAATTGAAATGAAATTATAAGGATAGTTTTCTTCTGAAATGTCAGTACCTACTAAGCTTTTCACTCTTTGTACTCTTCCTTTTTTCATATCCTTAAGCAAAAGTTTTGGTTTATTCCCTCTGTGGTAAACCTAGGCTGCCTGCAGTATGCATGGAGGCTGGAGGGTAAATTGTATATTAAAACAAAGCAAACTTCTACTAATCCATCCATTTCCATCTCTAATCTTCCCTTGTGTAACCCTTCCTCTCTAGCTTCCTCCCCTGTTTCTTGGACCCAGAGTCCAAAACCTTTCCAAGGCAGATTGACTTCAGCATGCTTTCATTTGCCAACCCATTTTATAACTTTTATCTTCCCTCAAATCCAGAAATCCTTTGTCCATGCTGACCTTATCTGACTCAGCTTATTATTGGTTTATATTTTTTTCCTGTTTCTTAATATGATTTTAATGAAATTTCAGGAGAGAAGAAAGGCAAGTTCATGTGTCAGGTGAAATGTCTTTAAACACAAGCTACATAAAGATTTGTGAAAATTAATTTTAGTCTAAGAACTACCTATATCTATGATTTAAAAATATGTTTAAAGTATATAAAGCAGTGAAATAAAATATACAATCATATATTTTACAAATATGACATTTTATTTTTAAATTGTTTTACTTTACCCTTTGGGTGGTATATCTTTTTGAAACAAATTAAAAGGCAATGTTGTACCAAATCAACACAGAAAATGTTCCATTTTCTCATTCTTTCTTTAACTATTAAAAATTTGATACTTTACACTCTAGCAATCTATCATTAATCCATGAGAGAGTTTGTCATTTCTGAAATGAACTTCTGGCTGACAACATTACTTGTCAGGTTAAGATGTGGGGGTGAGATGGAAACAGGAATGAAAGAGGCAAAACTTTAATCTTCAGCCAAACAACTGTATTCTCCCTAAATGTCTGTTCTAATAAATCAGATTGACTAAATAAGGCAAAAAAAGTAAATATAAGAAGGAATTTTTGAATTCCAAAGTGCAGTTTTTATAATTCTCAAAGCCTTTAATTTTAAGAAAGCCCACTAGGGACATCATTTTGTAAATGCTTAATTTAAAGTATTGACTCTCTATAATGTTTCAAGTACTAAGTAAGTATTTACATAACATTCACATAAAATAAATATTTTAAAATCATCTAACTCTCCAAAATTCTTTATTATTATGAAATAAAAGGGAAAAACCTCTAGAGATTCTAATACTCCCAATTTTGAAAATGCAGGAGCATGCAGATGTAGGTTTTCCTGAGGCTATTATTGTATAGATAATAAGTGCCTTCCAGGACCAACATGTATTTCATAATAGCTTAGAGTTTTAATAGTGTAGGAGTGGGATGTTTGAGGCCTGAAGATTTATCTATTCTTGGCTGAAAGCATATGGGATTTAGCTTTTAGTTTCCATTCAATCTCTTTAACCTGTTCTTGTTTACTGAAAATCTGTCATTATGTTCTGCTTTGAGGCTTTTTTTTTTTTAACAAATGTCTTCTATGCATGGCATGGCATGTATTATTCAGTCTTAGTGAATAATAAAAGCTCATTAAGAAAGGAATTAAATATAGAAAAAAAAAGAACTGTTATTTTGAAACCATTCTGCAAAGGACCAGTTGCCCATTTCTCAAACTTCTTTATCATCATTCATACCTAACCATCTCTATTTTTTCACAAAACAATTTTACTTGTAGTTATGTAATACATCAACTCTCTTTCCATTCCCTTTTCCAATTTCCCTTCAAAAAGGGAAAGAAAGAACTACTAATATTCTAGTATGATGGACTGTTAAAATTAACACTTGAGTTTACATCTTTTTCCAAATCTAAGCACACACACACACACACACACACACACACACACACACACACACATAAAGGTAAGTTTATTTGTAGGTAAGGAATAGGGGTGAAAATCAGAGTTGTGAGCCGCTAAAGGTGCTAGACTTGTGATCTCTGGGTCCAGAAGATAAAGTTAATTAGGAATTTGTGTCCAAAAAAAAAAAAAAATTGTGTCCATAGGAAACAAAAGAATACATAGTCTCCAAAGGAGGCAGAAGTCAGGAGTTATACAGTAATACACAAGAGCTGTACAGAATTCCCTTTTTTAAACAGGAGCTACCGAAAGAAAGTGAAAAGAAAATGCCTAAAGCTCTTGACAAAACTAGCAGTTTTGAAAAAGGAGAAACAGAATCTTATACACAGTAGCTGAACAAAGTTGTCACCTGATTGACATTTTCTTTAATAATGAGTTCAGTGAAGTCCAAGAAACAAGCTATATATATATATATATAAATATATATATATATATTTATATATATATAAATGGTGTGGTGGTATATATATAAATATGTATATATATATCATATTTGAGAGTGATAGCTCTACAGGTTACTTCATGTTTAGTCTGCTTAAGACTCTCCCTCTCCTTCTCTGTCGTTCATGTGCTCACTCTCTCTCTCTCAAATACATAAATAAATAAATAAATAAATAAATAAATAAATAAAATCTTTTAAGAAACAAAACATGACCAACTAAAAACATTATACAAAAATGAAATTTAAAATATTTTAACATGATGTAGCTGAATATGTTTATATTCCAACGGTACTAAAAATTACATTTAAAAAACAAAGCATGGGTCGCCTGGGTGGGTCAGCGATTGAGCATCTGCCTTTGGCCCAGGGAGTGATCCTGGGGTCCCAGGGTCAGGTCCTGCATCGGGCTTCCTGTTTCTCCCTCTACCTCTCTCTCTCTGTGTCTCTCATGAATGAATAAGTAAATAAATAAATAAATAAATAAATAAATAAATAAACCAAAATAAAAGAGAGATTCACTTGTTTACATTAAATATGTGTTACGTATATGCAGAAAAGGACATGAATAACAAAGTTAAAAGATAAATGAAATTCTAAGATATTCACATGGTATAAAATAAAAAATATTTGAATTCAAAAGTTATAATAGTACTTATTTATAGAATGTGGTGTTTTAATTCATTTTAATATTTTATATGTATAACTTTAAGTACCTAGAATATAAATTAATGTATAAAAATAAACGATCATCCACCATCCAGATTTTAGTTTCTAATATCATTCTCCAATAAAAGGAAACCTCTGAGGAAATCATTGACTCTAGGAATGGACCAGAAATTATACAAGATGAGCTTGAAAATTATATGTTGCAAAAAAGTAAAGTGCTCACAAATTCTATAATGAGTGAGATATGTCAAAGGGACATAATAACCAACTAAAAAGAAGTCACAAGAACTAAAATGGGAACAATTTGACAAGGGAAAATAATATTAGATGATTTCTGAGAATATAAAATAAGTACTCATGAATCTATAATAATATAAAAGATATAATAAATAAATGATGGAGAAGATACAAATCTCTCATGTAGAGGATTGCAAATAATTTTTATAGATACTTTCCACTCAAGTATGGACTGCATACCAAAGAGTTTTAAAGGGCGACAAAGACTGATTTTATGGTGAAGAACCTTGACAAATACTACCTCAGCTAGACGGTCAAGTTTAGTTTTAATAGTGATGTTACATTAATAATATATATACCTTATACTATGTGATGAAAATGGCATTGTATCTCTGTGGCAGTTTTAAAGAAAATAGATAAAAAATAATCCTAGTCTAATCATTAGAAAAATATTAGACAACTTCCAACTGAAGATCATTCTACAAAAAGAAATTCTGACAACTACTCCTTAAAACTCTGAAGATTAGCAAAAACATAAAAAGGGTGCAAAATTGTCTTCTTCAACAGGAGCCTAAAACAACATGCCTACAAAATGTATACTAGCAAGCAAGAAGCACAACCAAAACTTGAAGATTTTGGAAATTTCAGTGTATCTATATTGTAAAAAATGAGAAAGCATGCTCTGGAGGGAACACCAAAGGTGGTGGAGGACAATTTGTGCATAAGATTTAGGTATGTCACAAATGGATTTAACCAAGCATCTCAGCAGAAATGAAAAATAAAGACGTAATTATCCAGAAAAGATCTGTGAAAGACCCAGTTATCAGAAACTTGAACTTCCCTGAATTTCATTGGACAAATTTGAGGATTTTATAGCAAGACAAATGTTGCCAGCCTGGGCTGAAAGGGACAGAAGGGATGAAATCAAGAAAGAATGATTCTGAAGGCAGAGCCACAGGTGCAAAGGGCTGAGCTGATGGCTCCATCCTGGGCTAAAAAAGAGGACCAGGCTATCATTACAATGGTACCAGAGGAGAGTCCGCTTGTACCTGCCCCGAACAACCCAAAATTCTTTTGATTTGGCTTTTTCTGACAAATGTTAGAAAAGAAAAATGTCCCCTAAGATTTATGTAGGAGGTCTAGAGGAAAGTGACCCTGATTTGAGTTTATATTTTATTCCTGGTAATAGCAAGATTATTTCTTCTAGAGCATTTAAACTATTATGCAACCAAATACAATGTATTTTCCTTAAAAATAAAGATAATATAAATATGCATCACATTACTTACATTATTTAGAGAAATACAAACTAAACATTAAAATATTGAACAATTGTAATGAGACCAATTTTCTTCAATTTTTTTAGTCTCATTTTCTAGAATAAAATTATTTTATTTTGTAATAAGAAACATTTTATGTATATTAAAATTATATATCATATATATCATAGTTATATTATAATATCACATTATATTAATCATTTTTTGTGTGTGTCAGGTCCATTAGAGTATTAGTGTGGAAAGTGCAATGACCTTATGCAAAAAAAAAATGATTTCTGGATTTATTGCTGCCTCTTAATACTTGGACCCTGGACAAGCCACTTAACCTCTCTAAGGCTATTTCCTGCCCTACATACTTCACAAAGTAGGTGTAAGAATCAAATGAGGTTATTTATGAAGGTTCTGAAATTCTCAGTATAAATGTCAGGAATGATTATTGAAAAAATAATTTTAACAAATTCTCAGATTCATATGTACCAGTAATATACATTTTTATTAAACCGATATTGTACAGTTTTTAAACTGCCATCTATCTTATAAAACATATTTGTATCTGATCATAATAAAGTATCATATTTCTGTAGGATTCCGTAAAAATAACCAAGGATCATAAATGTTTATACTTAAGTGAACGATTAACACCAACTTTCCGTATCTAAGAGAGTTTGGAGATTTATGTTAAATTAACAACTGTCATGTTTGGCAAAAGGATTGTAGTTAATAATTGTTAAGATTTTGAACCAAATTATTTGCTCTTGATATTGTCTTTGAAATTTAGTAACGTTTGATCAGTTTAATTCTTATTTTTGTTATTATTGTTGTTTGTTTCAAACTGGTTTGGTTTCATTATAAAGAAATCAACCCAGGGGAGCCTGGGTGGCTCAGTCAGTTAAACGTCCACCTTTGACTCAGGTCCTGACCCCAAGGTCTTGGGATCAAGTCTCAAGTTACATCAGGCTCTGTATTCTGCAGGCAACCTGTTTCTCCCTCTCGCTCTGCCTGCCACTCCTCCTGCTTGTGCTCTTTCTCTCTCTGTCAAACAAATAAATAAAAATGTTTTTTTTGTTTCTAAAGAAATAAATTGATCCATGATTTACTTTTTTGGAAAGGAAATAGTCTAGTTTCCATTGCATCAAATGAAAGCTCAGGGTTCAGTCTTGAAAGTAATTAATGTAAAGTTTTGGACTCCATTTTTCAAAAAAAACTCTCACATGTCTTGAGCAGTAACAGGAGGAGAGAGAGACCCAGGATTCCCCTCTAAGACCTAGGTAGCACAGAGGACATACAGCTACCCTTTTACTTCTCAAGAATTTATATTTTATGTGTGACTTTTTTTCATAGTTTTCATATGCATTCTGGGAAAGAAAAAGAGAAAAGGATGTATAACTGTAAAAGCTGAAAACTCTAATTCATCTCTTATATAATATAACATCAAAAAGAGTTCTTTGAGCATAGTAACAGTTCTACAAATGCTTTTTGAATAATTTATGTAATTAAGGAAATAAAAAAATACGAAAGGGAAGGTACAAAGTATATATCAAGCTAAAAGATAACTTAAGCTCTCATTTGTTGACTTTTGGCAGGACACATTTTATAGCAATGAGACAACATGATGGTGTGTTGTTTATACAAGAGTTTTGATTCCATGCTTGTCTAGCTACAAGTAACTAAGTGGGAAAAGTAATGTTATTTTAATGTTTTTAATATTTCAGCTAAGCCCAACCATCATATCTATGACTAAATAAAAACCACTGACAACACTTTAGAAACTATTGATAATACAGTCTTTGAGTACTAATGTCGGTTACCTATACTTAAGCAATCTAGACTATTTGATTATATGCTTAAGTTTTACACTGAGTTCTGAACTGTATTTGTAAAAAAGTTATTTCAGAATATGTGGTCATTGTCATCAATAGTAACTTTAAGTCTTAGAGTGATTTTCTTTGCCCTATATGTACTATTCTACCCATGCTTCATTATTATTTGACATATACAGCATATATTCGCTCTATTAATATCAAAAAATTTACATGATTCTTATGTTTGTTTCTGTCAACATTTAAATACTGGAGTAAGTCCATAAAATTAATAACAATTCAAATTATCCCTCTTGGGATGCCTGGGTGGCTCAGCAGTTGAGCATCTGCCTTTGGCTCAGGGTGTGATCCCAGGTTCTGGGATTGAGTCCCTGCATGGAGCCTGCTTCTCCCTTTGCCTATGTCTCTGCCTGTCTCTCTGGGTCTCCTATGAATAAATAAATAAAATCTTTTAAAAATATTTTTAATTTTTTTTAATTTTTTTTTATTTATTTATTATAGTCACAGAGAGATAGAGAGAGAGGCAGAGACACAGGCAGAGGGAGAAGCAGGCTCCATGCATCGGGAGCCCGACGTGGGATTCGATCCCGGGTCTCCAGGATCGCGCCCTGGGCCAAAGGCAGGCGCCAAACCGCTGCGCCACCCAGGGATCCCTAAAAATATTTTTAAAAAGAAATTATCCCTCTAAAAAAGAAAAAAAAATTACAGGTGGTCTTTACAAATATCCATAGACTTTTATAACATATTTCTTCTAAGGTACCTCATAATTTGCTATTTTTAAATAATTACTGTTGCCATGCCTAAGTGCCACAGTCATTTTATATACCACTACACTGCATTCCTAGCAGCCACTGACGTTATTCAGTAATCATGAGGCTACTGCAAGCCACAAATTAATTCTTCCAGTTACCACCACATCAGGTTTTCTGTGTGCTCTTCACGTAGGTGGCATTCCAATCTCAGGATCCCATTTTGAGGGTCTGTGACAAGTGCATTAGTAAGGCTCCTGGCTGATATTGAAAGATGAAGAGACTGTCTCTTGGTTAAACATTTATGTTTCTTTCTTTCTTTCTTTCTTTCTTTCTTTCTTTCTTTCTTTCTTTCTTTCTTTTTTTTAGGCCTAAACAAAGGCAATTACAGAGGCTTTACCTGGGAGGCATTCTGGCTCACTCCATCCCCAGATGTGGTGCACAGTCAATGCACTGTGGTCTCTGAAGGGAGAAGTTGAGTCAAGGACTGGGCCCCTTTGGCTGGTCATGCTGTTCACATGTTTTCATTCCTAGCCTCAGCGTCTTCATTCTGAGATCCCTTTATCTGTACCTTGAGGAAATCTTGAAGAAACGTTTCCCCACTCTAACTCCTTACCCAGTACTTTTCTACTCCTTGTTCTTTTGCATCCTTTCCTCTGACCCTGGAGTCCATAAAACTACCACAGCCTTTTGTCTGGGTCTTCCTCAACAGTGAGATTATCTCAACATCCATGTTGATCCACCTGACCCTCAATTTACACTCCCTCTCATGGGATAAAATGATACTGGTAATTGACTTTTCTAGAGTTTTAGGCTCTTGCTTGCAGCATCATGATCAATGAGTAAAGTCACTTTTGGCTTATTTCATTAATTGGCTGCTACTCCACACCTGGCAGCTCAGCCCAGTAGAGCTCCTGACGAAAAAGATGACACTTTCAATCTTTATAAAGTTCTGGGTTGAGGAAAATCATCCAAGATGGAGAAGGGCTCACTCAGGAATCTGAACCTCTACTGTCCCTGCAAAGACAAGAAAAAGTAAGGTATGTCAGAACCCAAGAGAGCAACTAGAGGCAGAGCTCTAGCTTTTAGGGGGAGATATGTACCTCATCTCCAAGAACCAGCATGGAAATTGATGGGGAATAAATATCCCAGTTTGACCATCCTGCATCTTCAAGATTCCAGCTAGTAGCTCCCAATGGCCAAGGCTGACCAGAAGCCCAAGGTAAAGCAAATCTATGAGCTAAGACCCCCAGTGCAGAAAACAGAGTAGAAAAAGGTGAAGAGTGGTTGTAGAGGAGGAAATAGAAAATATCCAGGATGTATTTATTTCGAAAGTTTTTTGCTGCCATACATCCTATATAAAACCAATTTAGTGGCAACTCAATTTCAAACTTTGTCTCCTACAGTCTAATAAATGTAACTTCTTTCTAATCCAAAGTGCCAGTTTACTAATTTTGGGGGAAACGTCTTTTGTTTATCTCAGTCTGGAAAGTTCCACAGTCAAATAAGGGTAGAGGTTCTCCTATTTGCATTTCTGAGGACTATGCAATTTTTAAAACCCAGTCTCTTTGAGAAAACACTCTGATTTTGCCTAATCCCATCTAGATTAAATATTTTTAGTACGTATTATTAAAAAAAATCCATGGAATTTCAAGTGCCATGGTTGGTGCATGTTTCCTCTGACGAGAAGTGTTCCCACCTCAGGTGTCAGTGGAATATTTTGCAATCATGACACAAGGGTCATCTTCATTTAAAAGCCTCTTCTAAACCATGTGTCACCACTGCATCCCATAAAAATGGTGATTTCTGCTTATATTTATCAGAGTTTAAGAATGAAAACCAAGGTGGTTATAGATCTTCCAAGCAGAAAGACTCTTCCTACAATGAATAGGTTATCTATGAACCATTGCAAAAGCTAAAGGTAAGAGTGTCAGCAAAGACATTTATTAGCTATCAGGCTCACAGTTGGCTTGCAGCCAGTTTTAGGAACTAAAGAAATCTGCTGTTGATGGTCAGAGTTGCTTCAGCAGGAGAGGAAGGTGATTCACAGAGAGCGTACATAGGTCACAACAAAATCATGCATTTACCCAAGCCCGTATGCCTACTGCCAAATGTTGGAGGAATACAGAGGAAGCTTGTGTTCCTGTATTTTCCCCATCTCACCCAGAGCTGCTCAGTGGCCCAAGGTGAGCTGGTATCTGGGTAGAGGAAACCAGA
Organism: Vulpes vulpes; assembly: GCF_048418805.1. Classification (NCBI taxonomy): domain Eukaryota; kingdom Metazoa; phylum Chordata; class Mammalia; order Carnivora; family Canidae; genus Vulpes; species Vulpes vulpes. The sequence continues at coordinate 100,150,244 of NC_132784.1, read as the reverse complement.
GTAAAGGTCTTCCCAGACTGGAAGCTCCTACTGAAACCCATGTACTTTGAGGATAAGTTTTATTTGTATTATTCTGGCACACTAAGGAACTTTTAACAACTTTGTCAACTAGTTGTTCAGATAATTTTTTATTAACGTAAATTAAATAATTGTGTAATACTTTAATTTACCCTTGCTAGCCGTAGTGCTCTCATCCATTCACCTGTATATGCTGAATATAAAAACAAAATAATTACATGCCCTTGAAATCAACTTTTAATGTCTGCCCCCACAAAGGGAAAAAAAAAAACAAGCAAAGAAATATAGATTCTATTAGATTTCCCCTTCATAGGGTATACTTCTGTTATTTTTTTCAATATCTATTCTATTCTATTGAGTAGCTTAGACCACAGTCACTGTTCAGAGGAATCACTGCCACATTTTAAAACCGTGGCTTCAAGACACTAATAGCAACATCTTGAAATTCACCTATTTTGATTCTTCAATAAATATGCCAAAGTTAAATTTAAAGTAAGGAGACAGCATTGAATTCTTTTAAGTAAAATATTGTTATAATTTGAATTTGGCTAAAGTTCAAAAGCTGTTCTGGCAAAATGATAAAGAATTTTTATTGGTTCCAACCATTTACAATGAAATAAAATAAAATTCAATCCTGACTTATGGTAAACTAATATATTTTGTTTTATGATGCGTGGTACTATAAATCTTTAAAATCATGCAACTTCAAAATTTCAATAGAGACATTTTACTTTATACACTTCAAAATTTGCTAGTACTATGACTAAAATACCTGAAACTGGTGAAATCTACTTTTCTATTCATTATGCTGCTTAATTTTACAATCAGATTAAAACTAAAATGCTTCTTGTTTTCCTTATTGGCATAATCATTCAATTTTCTTTTCTAAAAAAGTACAATGCATCCACCTTATATTATTTAATAACTCAATTGACCTTGCAAATCTCTTCTCTCTAAAAGTGATATATTTTTATGTATGCTTTGTGAAAATGGATATTCTTCATTAGTAAAATTAATCACAAAAGTGCATTAATGCAATAACAAACTTGACCTGATTTTTAGAAATATGGAATACTTCTGAGTAAATGTCCCAAGAAATGTGAGTCAATTGAACATGCTCACCTTCTTGGCAAAGATTTTAATAATACAATTTTCTCCTTTGCTCCATTCAAAACTCTACTTCTCTTGCTATTAAATTATACTTTTGGCTCATTGAAATGTTTATGAATCAGCATTACTTTAAGTCAATCTATCTTCACTGGCATTAGTTTTAAATATAGAGTTTCAGTGAGTAGAAAAGTAATAGTTGAATGTGAATCACAAGTTTCAAATATAAATTATTAATCCCATTTCTTTTACAATCTACTGCTTTTCCTCTTGACTTGTTGAGTTTTCACGAGTGATAAAGTAGTCGCATATCTAAGTTTACTAGTATAAGAAGAAAAATACTACATTTATTTAAGATTTCTAAATATATAATGGATAAGGACAGAACAAATAATCCTCAGCTTTTGAGTATTCAAGTATACAATGACTTGTTTTTGTTCACCTGAAAACAGAGCATATATTTCTTACAGAAAAAAAAATCTTCAATAAATTTTATGAGAGTAGAGTTAAAATAACAACTAGATATTTATATATCTTAATAAAATAATTACATACTTACCAGATTTTTTTAAATTTTCAGATTACTGATATATTTTACCAGAATTATATATGTAGAAACTTTTAAAATAAACTGAACTTTCTGACAGTAAGTGGTTTAAAATTTTACTAGTCCTATCATAGAATGTTGATGAGCCATGGTCAAGTTTCAATTAAAAAAATTACCTTCCTAAACTCCCCATATGCTTTTCTTTCCCTTACTTTGTTTTAATTAATTAGTTTCTGGTAGTTTGCATTATAATAACACGGTACCAAAAACTGAAATTATCCCTTTATTCTACCCACTAGCAAGAGGATTTCTTTAAAAATGTTTTGAGATTCACTATAATAAATGTTGACAAAATGAAATGCTATTTTTTACAATAATTACATTAGTTCAATATTTCCAGGTTAATTTGTTGAAGCTCCATTGTCTGTATCATATTAAGATAACACACTCAAAAATTTACATCTCTAAACTGCCTGAAAATATCATGCTATCTTTTATCAAGTCCTAGTGTCAGGAAGGAGTTTATTAAAGAGAATGCAGGCAGTGAGGGTGAGGAATAACACGTGTCATTAACTTTATTATGTTATATTCTATTCACCTTCATCTTCTTCAAAACTTTTCCTCAAATTCTCTGTGAAATTTTATTTTAGTAGCACAAAACTGTTAGTTTTGTTTGTTATAGTCTTAATTAGATGTGCTGATAAAGCTTATCAGTATTTGTTCTCATCATTGTTTCTTACATACTATCTTTTTCCAGGGGCTTTATTTTCTTCTTACTGAATATCCTTTAATAAAATTGTAATGAAGGTCTGTATGGACTAAACTTTGCTATTAGTTTTATGCCTAGATGTGAATTTGGTTTTCTCTTATTTATGAATTATAGTTTAATTGGTAGTAAAACTTTAAAGAGAAAATAATACTTGCTCAGAAAATTTCATTTTCCTGAATTATACTTTTGCTTATTCGATATTAACTGTCAACTAATTGTTATTCCTCAAAAGGTAGTATATTTGCCCCTTTGGTAGCTTTTAGGATATTTCTTTGGGGTCTGATGGTTGAGTCAAAGGCTAGATGTAGAATCATTTTTATTTTTCCTGGTCAATATTTGTTTACCTTCAATCTGAGAATTTACTTCCTTTTCTTTAAGTACATGTTCAACTTAATTTTGCCTTTCAAATTTGGTCTTTAATCCATTTGGGGTCGATAATCGTATATGGTGTGTTGTATATAACTAATTTCAGGCCTTTTCATTTGCTCTTTTTCCAAATTGATGCCAACTGTTTCTTAGACTGTGAAGGCCAGGCTGTCACTGTTCCACAATACCAGGTCTGTCATAACTAAGTTTCCATATTTATATAGGTCTATTGCTGTGCTTTCTGCTGTTTCATGTGTGCCTGTATTCGTTACCAATTCCACACTGCCAATTATTTTTTTTATTTTTATTTATTTTTTCATGAGAGAGAGAGAGAGAGAGAGAGAGAGAGGCAGAGACACAGGCAGAGGGAGAAGCAGGCTCCATGCAGGGGGCCTGATGTGGGACTCGATCCTGGGTCTCTAGGATCACACCCTGAGCCAAAGACAGATGCTCAACCACTGAGCCACCCAGGCATATCTCCTACTTTCTGATTCTTCTTCCAGAATTTTTTATTCTCTGGATTATGTTAAAAACTATAGTTGTCTCCATGGATTGCCTTTGTGACCTTAATGCTTTGGTTTATAGCATCTCACTTTGCAGGGATGATGCCTTTTGAGATGTTGTGTGTTTGAGATGCTATCTACTTTTCTCTGTATTTTGCCATTTTACTTAATAATTTAAGAATATTTGCTGTAAAGAAAATGATTGATCATTAAAAAATACTTATTGTATTTCTCTTATATATCATGTGCTGCACAAGACTCTGGGGACAAGCCGATGACCAAAAATAGATCTTCCTCTTGCTCCTAGAGGACATAAACATTGTGTGTATGTGTGTGTGTGTGTGTGTGTGTGTGTGAGAGAGAGAGAGAGAGAGAGAGAGAGAGAGAATAGAGGTAGCTGCCTTGACAGGAAATTAACGCTCAGATAAGCAGTCTGAAGGAAATAGCATTTTAACAAGGAACCCATGATTTGAGAGGCAAAGTGTCCTCTCTGAAAAGGTGATACTTAACCCGTGCAATGCTTTTATTTTTATTTTTTATTTAAATAAGCACTATGCCTAATATGGGGCTTGAACTCATGACCCCAAGATCAAGAGCCACATGCTTTCCCAACTGAGACAACCAGGTGCCCCTCACCTGCACAAAGCTTTTAAAGACAAATTGAATCTGAGCGTTTTTTCTGGTTGATAAAGTCCTTGAATTTCTTAGTTGAAGGAAAGACTTTTTCCTTCCGAAGTTTACTAACCATAATAGGTTAGTAAAAATTCCTCCCAGTATCTGACAATACTTTGTATGGAATTTTAAGTGTTTAAGATTGTAAGTTTTCATCTTATTCTGTGTTTCCATAGATATTTTAGTAGGAAGATTGGAAAGGCTGCCCCAAGGGCTACTTGTTGTATGCCATTTAAATCCAGGAACCCTGAATTATTTATCAAGAAAAGAAAAACTATTCAGTGTAACTGCATACGTAAACTGCCTTGTTAATGTGAATTTAGAGCTCTGTCATTTGACTGTCTATGTCTGACTCATGGGTGCATTTACAATCACATGCTAAAAAGAATCATGATCTGCTACTCAATTTGTGAACTCTTACAATATTTTTTTTAAATACCACTACTACTATTTGTAGTGCTACTACTACTCTTAATGATTAAAGTAATTTTGATATTATTGGTAGTGATGATGATTATAGCTAATATTTCTTATTTGCTATGAGACAGGGATTATGTTTCATTTTTTTATTTTACTTACATACATAATTAATTCACTGTAAACACTTGCAATAGTAGAGACAAGATTTAAACCAATACTCATATTTTGAATCTGTGGATCCATGATCCTTATTATTGATTTTTTTTTTTTTTTTAGTGAGTGAGCTCACTCATGTGTAAATTGCACCATAATTGGTTAGTATCTATATTACAAATATATATTCAGTGATTTTTTCCAGGTAGGCAACTTGCATGTGACATAGTATATTTCAAAACTGCCCACCCAAAGATCCCTTTATCTTAGTCTGGGATATTTTAATTGGGGAAGTTTGGGAAAAGCAGAGGGAGTAGAAGAATCATTGTTAGTGGTGGAACTGCCAGTGCAAAAGGATGCAATGAATACAGGGAAGTAAAAGATGAGAAAAAAATAGACAGTGATTTGCAGTGAGAAGCCAGCTGATACAACCTGCATTTTCATATATTCTTCATACCCTTTAGAACTAGAGCTGGATTGTTGTAGGAGCCAAAACCAGTATTTTCTCAAGTTGTCGATACTGTCAGTCAGTACGTTGTATGTAGGAATTTGTGTATACCTGGATATGTATATTTTGTGTGCGTCTGATGCTTTTGGCCCTTAGACTTGCTCTGTTAGTGAAGAAAACAATTTCTTTTCCATTTGCCTGAGATTTCATAGTTTCCTGTGTGACTAGTGGAAGTCATCTAGACCTGGAAAATCTAAGCTGGTTCCCATCCTGGCTAGTACTTGGGTCAAAAGTAAGTAAGAAGTTGCCATCCCTGGACCAGCTCTATGATGTTAATTGCAACTGTTCCAAGTTCTTGTGGAGTAAAATGATTGATATGAAATAATTTATTGTGTTTTCAGGTGCAAGTATCTGTCTGAAAAGGGGACAAAGTGCGATACTTAGGATGAAAATGGAATGAATATTCTGTGAGGGCAGATGATTTCATATATCTTTTGTTGATTGATGTATTTTTAGAAACTAGAACATTGCCTGGCTCCCAGTAGCTTCTCAATAATAATGATTGACCAAATATTTAAAAATATATACATGTGTAAACATCAAAATAAAAAGTTATAAGAAAGAAATGATATAAATTCCGCAATTTGGCCTGGGGCATGAAAAAGTTGACTGAAAATTTAAAAGGCCAATACGAATGGCAAATGGACTGTATTCCTGAATACTTATGGAAAATTGGGCCAGGTGTGCAAAAACAGGTAGCATGACTTCTTAATGTCTGACATGGAATTATTTTGGTGGTTAAAGCTATAAAATCCTGTTATGTTGAGGAGAAGTGCGAGTTATAGACATTTAATGCACTGATTCAAGTTTTCACCTTTATTTTAATCAAATGCAGGAGGATATTAAAATTTCATCCTAAGTTTTTCCCATCAAAACATGCAAATTACCCTTTCAGGTCTTTAACTACACTGAGATATAGGACCTAACAGGTTATGAAATGAAACATAATTATGGGCCAAGGACATTTTTCTTTCAAACCTTTATAATATAAAACTTTAAAATGTTTTATGACTCTTCTATATAAGTAGCAACTAAACTTTTAAAAAGTAAGGTACTTTTTGGCAATTATTGTAAAATTTCCTACTTGATAAAAGTAATGACAGAACTCGTTGTTTTCAAAAATCACTATTCACATAAACCACTTAATATCTTTTGCATTATTTTATTTCTGTTGGTCCATTTTTATTTCAGAATGAGTTTGCAATTACTAGCCTACATGGATAAATAAATAAAAAGATGACTGGATGGATGATGGAGATAAATAGATAATAGATGATAGATAGCTAGATAGATAGGTAGTTATATAAATTTAACTTAGGTTATTTCTTAAAATGATATAAGGATATTCACTTCTATTATTGTTATGATTTTTCTATGTTTATATCCCCAAGTTCCCAATGTTTTCTTAGTTGACTGAGGGCATACATGTGCCAGTTTAGATAAGGTAAAAAAGGAATGTGAGGAGGGGTATGGAATTAAACATGCAGAAATAAGAAAACAGGTAATATTCAGCTTCTTACATGTAAAATAAGACAAATATAATATCTAGCTACCCCACTCTCCCTTCTCTTTCTTAAAATTTTATTCAGGTAAGAGCAATTAATATGAGATTTATCCTCTTAATAAGTTTTTAAGTGTACAATACATTAGTGTTGACTATAGGTACAACAGATCTCTTTAGCTGTACATCTTGCTTGGCTGAAATTTTATGCCTCTTGACCATTTCTCTTTCCCCCTTGGTGCTCCTGGAAACCATCTTTCCACTCTTTGGGTCTATGAATTTGACTATTTTAGATATCTCACATGTGTAGGAACACGCAGTGTTTATCTTTCTGTGACTGACTTATCTCACTTAGTGTAATGTTTTCAAGGTTCACCCATATTGCGACATATTGCAGAATATCTTTTTTTCAGACTAAATAATATTCAATTGTGTGTGTGTGTGCATGCTGTGTGTGTGTGTGTGTGTGTGTGTGTGTGTGTGTGTGTGTGGTGATGGCTTCCTGTGCTGTCCTGCCCCAACCCAAACTCTCCAAATCTTGACACAGTCACCACAACTTATCCAGACAACAAAATCAAACTGAGTAAGTCTTAGGTTTGGCTTTGTTGTTCTGCTTAAAGCTTCGGGTGATGTGAATGCTGAGTTAAGAATTAGTGAGCATTTCTGAAAGGCCTAGTAGAAGGACTAGCTGACTTCACAGCAAGCACTGATTGTAAACAAATGGGCAAGAAAACTAGACAGTGAAAAAATCATTCACTCTAATGTTTATAATTGTGAGCAGTCATGGTTAGGCTAAAATAATAATGCAGGACATACTCTTAGGCACTTGACTTTGATAAGAAATACGGAAGCATAAATTGTACCATTTGTAGACTGCAATCAACAATGCTGACAGAGCAAACAATACTCCTATAAACATAAGAAATTGCCTTCAATATCAGCTGTTCCAGCAAGTGGTCAGAGGCAGTTCTTCCTGGAGTGAGAACTGAAAGGATGAGGAAGAAAATTGAGAAACTGAGAACTTTGACTTAAATGAAAGCTTGGAATTTTATAAAAGGATTAATTAATTATTAAATTGGAATAAGTTTCAAAGAGATTGGCAAAAAGATTTTTTTCCCCTAACAACAAATAAGTGTACTGATGGAGATCATATCACCTATAGAAAAAAATCTCTGCAGATTTTAGTTTTAATATGAGTTAAAACTTTATTCCATTACAGACATATCTTAAGAAAAATATTAATTGTAAAAGATTATAGACATTCTTTTGATAAAAGTAGTCTAACTGATTAACTCAAACACATGTGGTGTTCAGTTGGAGTTAGTAATATCAGTTGTCAAATAAAAACAAAAAACCAAACAAAGAAGAAATCCTGGCTTAAGATCCAACCATAAGATTGGCAAAGTCTCAGAATCAAACAGAAAAAGACTTTCTTTTCATAAGGAGAAGTAAAGAGGGCTAAGGAAGTTTGTGGGGAAGGAGGGGGCAAGAGAACATGGGCAAGGAAATAGAATGAGAGTGACAGTTTAACAAGAATTTTGATCACTTGATTCTTGGAATAAACCATCCATTAAAAGAGAATATTTTGTGCCTCAATAGTCACTTAGGTATAAACCAAAAGTTAGGGACATATGGGGAGAAGAGCAGTCTGGCTACAGTTTGATCAAACAAGTCAATGGGTAAATATGGGCAATGTGAATACCTGGTCACAGTATGAACTCATAGAAGGATAGATAGATTAAATAGATGATAGATGATAGATAGATAGATAATAGATGGATAGATAGATAGACACATGGGCATATGCGTATAAATAGCTATATGTGTATTTTCTAACTCTGCCAACTGAGAAGGCCTTGAGGCAGTGACATCCCAGAAGCAAAGAGCATTCTAACTAATAAATATAAAAGGAATGATGGAAATATAAATATCACCATTAGGTAACCAACACAGTAATAGTTAATGTAGACAAGAATCATCAATAGATGCTAAAATTTGAGAGAAAATGTATAATGAGAAATAGGGTATTTGCAAGTCTCAAATTACCTCCCCACAAGCTAATTATTCACTGTAATATATAAAATAATAGCTTTACTGTGAAGAAGCTTGGCAGATACCTCCCTAACCAAATTTGAACAGAATATTCATTTTTCATTCTATTTCAGGTGTAAGCCTTCTATTTCATAAAATCCTAGTGATATATTTCTGCTTTTATTCATCATTCAAATTTACTTAGAAAAGTTATCTTTATCTTGTTTTTAAGTATTTTCTTAATTTTTTTAACATTTTCTCATTGTATTGCCATTTTTATGTAGTGATAAGCATATTTTAAAATGAGTGTACATTTTTATTAGGCAGAGTGTGATCTATTAGATATTCATAGTACTTTCTCAGAGGCAGGCATCTGACCGAATGCCACGAAATTTTCATGACAACGGCAAAATATGTCAAAATACTGCTATGTTGACTGCTGTTTTAAGACAGTTGGTAGCTCTATGAGAATGGATGCCAGCAGCTTGTCTTTCAGATAAGCATTAAATTTGTCTGATTAAAGATGCTAAATATAAAAATGGAAATTTTTATCTTTCATTTATCGTTGAAGATTTAAAATTTGAGCAATTGTGGGGGCACCTGGGTAGTTCATATGGTTGAGTGTCTGACTCTTGGTTTCAGCTCAGGTCATGGTCTCAGGGTGGTGAGACTGAGTCCAGACTAGGTCTCTGGGCTCTGCTTAGCGTGGAATCTGCTTATACCTCTCACTCCCCTCCTCACATGTGCTCTCTATCTAAAATAAATAAAATCTTAAAAGTAAATAAATAAAATTTGAGCAATTCTGTCTTTCATAGAAATACAGATAAAGAGAAAATGTAGTACTTAAATAGTTGCAGCTATGTGTTTTTATTTTTATGGTATTATGACATACATTAGGCAGGAAACATTTCAAAATGTTCGAACACATTTTGAAATTCAAGTTGATTGCTTAGATTAATTAGAATATCGTGAATGAATATGATAGGATGTTTAAAATGTAACTTATATTCTCCTTTACATTTGGAAGAAACCTAAATTTCTCTCTAGCCATCTTTTCTATTACCTATTTGCTAAAGTTTTAAAAAATGAAAATATATGCCCACTGCCAGTTATTTTTTATCACCTTGCTCTTTAGCTTTGAACAACATTGTTTCTTCTTTGAGAGTAAGTCAGTCTCTCCAAATTGGTAATGTCTTTCCAAATTATTTTATAAACTATTAAGAGGCCCCTAATGGAAAAAAAATGATAAATCGTTTTATATAATTAATTGACTATAAAAGTTCTAGAGTATTTGTCCTCTTCTCTAGTATATTCTGAGGGAGTAAAAGGAGATACTCAGGGAAAACTTCACCTTGTTTTAAAATGAAACCCAGGAATGGTATTAGTGAAGTAGAGGGATAACTTGAGTATTTCCTGAGCATAACAAGCTATTTCCCAGAGCATTCAAAATAAGTAGCCAGTCCTGGTTTATAATCTCTCACCAGTTCTAGCAATGCTCTTTGTGAAAACACATACATATGGAGAGAAATAAGTACTTTTTGCCTATATGTAGAGTTTTCTAAACTTTCTCAGAACATGTAACTTTTTTGGTAATCATAAAAAACAGAAATAAAAATGCACACATTGGTTTTATCATTCAATATTGAGATAGCCTGATGATGACCATAGTCAAGATGGGTTTGTAAAGTGCGTAAAGGATCTTGAATATCATACAGTATTTCAAGACTAAGAGAGGCAGATGTAATAGAGAAGAAGCTAGCCTTGAATCAATTATGTAATCTTCTCAATAACATCAAAGTGTTTAAGGAAAAACATGCTTTAATATTTTCTTACTTCAATGTCAAGAGTTTTACTCAACGATGTCCTCCTTCTCTAAATCATCCAAACTTCTGAATTTTTTGTTTATACAACTGAGTAATTACATTTAAGAAATTATTTGATTGAACATGGCTATTGATCATAAGGTGCATTTTTTTTTTTACTACCTAAAAGTCAATCCATAGCGTGATATATCTAGCCATTGATATGGCAACATTGAACAATTGTAATTTCTTGGGACCAGGCAACTCCTCTATGATTCCTCTCAGTGAAAGAATACTGTCCAAGGGCAGTAGCCTGTCAAACATTACTGTCCTCATGACCTCATAAAAAGTTGTTGAAGTCCTCCTCTAATAAATAAGGAAAACACCACTAAAAAATTAAGAGGGAAATAATACTCCTTTCCTGTGATTTTGAATTTCAAGTGGCAAAAAGATAATACTCAAGTTCTTTCTATTCAAGATAAGGCATATGAGATATATGCCTGGAATAATACTCTAAACCTGACACAACTCAGGATGCCTTCCTTGTCCAAAGTTCACATTGAAAGAAACAACAGACAGCTTTCTAAGGTATGACCATAGGCAATCAAGCCATGGTGCTTGAAATTGCCAAAAGGCATTTCTGTAGAGGCAGATGTGCCATCTATGGAGTAGCCTCATAAAATTATTGTTTATCGAACATGGAAAAATGCTTTCAGATCCTCTCTATTGGGGAATTTAGTGAGAAATAGAGAAGTTAAGAATGATGACACAAAGAAGGAGAGGGCCTTAAGCAGAATCTTATTAGGCAATAAAATCAATGGGTAAACAGGAGTCATAATTTAGAGTAGAAAGGAGGTAGCAGGATTAGAAGGCAAGGAAAGTAACTGGAAAAAGAAGCCATAGATATCTCTGAGGGAAAGAAGAATTGGAAGTCATAGTGACCTGAATGATTTTCTAATTCTCCTTAAAACAGCTTTTTTTCACATCCCCAGGCATGTGTCCTTATATAAACCTATTAATTTTGGCAATCTGATTCTCCACACCTTGAAACGTTTAAGATAATAGAACATCCTACAATAGCACGAGAAGGTTCACAAATAAAAACATAAAGATACATTTTTCAAAAATAATAATTTGCTCAGAATTGTGCTATATGTTTCTAAAGTATGTGAAACTTCTAATCCTGAATAAGACATTGAAACTTATCAACTGTAAATTTGAAATCTATATTGCCCCCAGATGACATTTGGCAATGTTTGAAGGTATTTTTGGTTGTCACCAAAATGGGTGGGCAGCTGCGACTGGTATTAGTGAGTAGAAGCCAGAGATGCTAGTAAATATTACAGTGCACAGGAGTCTCCTCCAACAAGACAAAGAATTCTCCAACCTAAATGTCAGTCATGCCAAGTTTGAGTCTACACACTGATCTAAGCCAAGACAAGTTGGTTCAAAACAAATTAGAACTTTCTGATTTGAACTAGAATTCCCACCCAACTATTTCAAATCAAAGTTTACTCTTTTTGCCTATATGCTCCATCTTTAGTATAATTGAATATATACATATAGTTTCAAGGTTGAAAGCATCTAAAACTAAACATGTAAATCTTCAGAATATAATGTTTTGAGGATTTTGTTTTGAAGAATTCTATCCTTTAGGCAAGAAAAATAATATTGTGAGAAGTTTCTTTGAATTGCATTATTGCCATTTTGCTGATGTAAGTCAAAGGAACAGGTTGCAGTGAATGCTTTCAGACAATAGGGAAATCAATGAAAGTGATGAACTTGCAGAGTCAAGTGTGTCCTGATTTTTATAAAGCAAAATGCCCAAAGTTTATTTTCTAGAACCTCTGATACATCTACATGTGAATATTTTGGCCTTGTGCAGATGATTTTATGATTATATAATAATCATAAAATGATAATTCATTTTATAACTGACTCTTTGCATGTAAGTGCATAATAATATTATATTATAGACACCTTAGAATTATACACGAACAGATAAATAAATGTCTGTTCACCTAGCCTGATTTCAACTTCAAAGAGTAAAATCTTTTCTTCCCTGACAAAGGAGAAAAATCAATCGTCACTTCATAATCATTAGATTTAATGATTAAAAATTCAAAACTCCTTGAGCTGTGGGAAAAAAAAGCAAATCAGAATAGAGGATTCAGGCTTCAGTAGGCAGCTTGCATACAAAAAGGGACAATGACAAGGCAACTTGAAGCTTTGAAAATGTGATAGAAAAATGTAGTTTGCTGAATATTTCATAATTTGAACTACTGCTCTTACTAGTTTACACTCATCAAATAGTAATACATGATTTTTCTTACTAAAGCTGATAAGACCACTATCACAATTTCATATACATGAAAATTGAGGTTTAAAGTAGTTTACCAGAGTGTCTAGGATCACACAGTGAGTGCATGGCAGAGGGAATGTTAGAGTCAAGGTCTGACTGAGAAAAGAGTATATAATTTTTTAAATTTACTTTCCAAAATCTTTTCATGAAGATTGTAGGTGCTAATTTTTGATGGATGGTCATAAAGAACACTAATGTTCACTGAATATTTTAATGCTAATATTATGCTAATGTATTCACATAAATTACTTTATTAAAAAATAATAGCTGTATCATTGATTAGAGAAGTGACCAGGAATAAATAATAGAGAATTAAAATTGAATCGTTCAGACAAGAGATATTTTTCTGGTATTGAGAATCCTATTACAGTATGTAATCTAGCCCTCGTGTTTGTTGAGCAAGTCCATGAAAAGTTCACAAAAATGCCTTTCTTACAGTATAAAATTTTCTACTCACTGCATAAGACCACTACTTTGAAAACATTTTAGTAGCCACAGACAGAATAATTACAGATATTTGGTGTCTAATTTAAGATGTCTCTCTCTCATAGGTGGGGCCTATTTGAAAGTAGGTAAAATTCAACTTGTTATAGTTTAGGATTAGTGAACACAGGAAGGTAGGGATTTAGAAGGCAATCTTGAAAGGTAAACAGCCAGTTGATAAACTAGTTTAGGCACTGTCATTGTCCTGAGAAGAAAGAACTGGTGACTAGTTGATCAGCTTATTGCTCAGATAAACAGATTGGAGGGTGTTCCTGAAACTAGCAATAAAGTCGTTTGCAATGTCATTAGGACAAGAATTTCTTGGACTAGTTAAATCTTATTAACTGCAGATATGTTGCTTCTCCTGTGTTAGCTCAAAATGTCATCAAGAAGTCAGGTTTCTTTTTCCTCTTCCCTGTCATCTTTGGACAGAGGCATTTATCTTATTAATTTCAAAGTGACTTGAACACATCCAAACATCATACCCACATTCTGGGTATTCGGAAGAGAACGGAAAAGAGAAAGTGGGGGGAAAGTCTAGATTATGCAAGTTTTTTTTTTTTTTTTTAAGATTTTATTTATTTATTCATGAGAGACACACAGAGAAAGAGGCAGAGACAGGCAGAGGGAGAAGCAGGCTCCATGCAGGGACTCCAGGATCACACCCCAGGCTGCAGGCGGTGCTGCAGGCTGGGCCACTGGGGCTGCCCCAAGTCTGTCTTTTTAAAATGTTTTTCCACAAGTCTTCAGTTTTGCTTTCATCTCATTTGTCACAACTAAGTCTCATGACTAGCTCTAGCTAAAAAGGAAAATGGGAAGGTAAATCTTTAGGCTTTACAGCCTCTAACGCAGAAGAAGGAAGTTAAAAGAGGTTGTGAATTGATTTTATGTTGCTAATACACAGTGTTGGTTGCAACACTGATTTTAGCTGAATCTCCTAACTGGCACAGTTATCAATATTATTAAGGTATCATATTGAGCTGCACTATATCCCCAGGCACTCTGGTATATTATTTACATGCATCACCTCATGAAACTTGACTCCAAGCCTATTTGGTAAAAAATAGTATTATTCCTCTTACAGATGAGGAAACTTGATGGTAGGTAACTTGCCTAAGGACACAAAGAGCTTATGTGTCAGATGGGATTTAGAACCCAGAACAATTTTACTCCAAAGCTTGGGCTATTCACATTATAGCTGCTTGTTTCTTCCAGTGTAAAAATATAGCATTCAAGTGTATACCAACTGCTTCCTTTTATGCCTAGCGTATTGTCCTATACTCAAATAATTTCTCATTTTAATCAGAACTTCCTGTAATCAGATAAATTAGTCTAAGCATTCAGAATATGTTTTTTTACTTAAAAAATTAAATGCCCCCATAAATAAATAAATAAATGCCACCAAATGTGCACTAGATATATTGTAGTATTTTTTTCATATACTGAAATCAGTGAACTGGAACTCGTATTATAAGCTATGTTTTTGCTGGCAACTGTTACCACCCAAGGACATATATTCAAAATAATTTAATAATGTCATTTTATAAGTTGTAGATTCAAAAATATTTTTTAAAACTCCTCTAAAAACAAGTCAGCATGAATTTTTCCATTCTCATATAGTATCCCTACAGCTGATTATTTTAAATAGCAATGTCAGTAGAATTTCAAGTTTAGTAAAATCATTTTCTCCCAACATGGTGTAAAATCTTTCCATGTTTACATTATAAAATCAACTGATTCAAAATTAGAAACACAGTGTTGCCTGTTACTTTTTCTGAGGCTGTTATGAAAACATAATTTGTCATTCCCTTAGAAAATGGTTAAACCAAAACCAAGTAATCTAACAATAATAAAATACTTATTACAGCTGGTGCCTTGCAGATTTTTTTTTTTTTTTTTTTTTTTTTTTTACCTACTGCTTCTTGTATGGCTGACAGTAACTCAGAACTGAGAGTCTGACCATGACATTATAGATTTGTTAGGGTAAATGGATCATGTGGGAATATAAACCTTCACTCACATTATGCAAAATATTTAAAAATTAGACCACATATATTGCTTCCATACAGAATTGAACTTGTGCATTCACAGAGCACACACAGTTGCCACAAAATGGAACTTGAAAGATACTTAGAAAAGTCATTCTATGAATATAACAAAAAGGAAAAGAAAAAATCGAATATTGATCTGTCTCTATGATTGCAATCTTTGATTTTTTAAAAAAGATCTATTTATTTTAGAAAGAAGGA
The DNA here is from genome assembly GCF_048418805.1 of Vulpes vulpes. Lineage (NCBI taxonomy): Eukaryota > Metazoa > Chordata > Mammalia > Carnivora > Canidae > Vulpes > Vulpes vulpes. Next base: position 100,134,753 of record NC_132784.1, on the reverse strand, counting down.
GCATGTGTGAGTAGTGAGGGGGGAGGGGAGAGGGAGGACACAGAGAATCTCCAAGAGACCTCCCTGCTGAGCGAGGAGCCAGATGTGGGGCTCCATATCACAACTGTGAGATCATAACCTGAGCAGAAATCAAGAGTTGATTGCTCAACCAATGGAGCCAGCCAGGCACCCTTTGATTTTTTTAGTTTGAAGACTATGGAGATCTCTGTAGGTATGAACGATCTTCAAAGAATAATACAGGCTATGAGTTATTAATCAATAGTTTGTTTTATGAACTATATTTTGCATTAGATTGGCTGTCTAGTCACTGAGCAGGGACCATTGAGGGTAAAAGTCAGACAGAGCCAATATGTTTGTCGCCTTCCCATCATTACTCTTGTTTTTTTTTTATGGACTGTTCTGGAATGGGCTAGCTAAGAGAAGAACTGGCACATTAGGAAATCTACCCTCTCCCCTGGAAAATTTGAACAGATGGGCAATGCACTCTGACAACCATATAATTTCTTTTCTTTCAGTATTGGCATATATGAATAGTACCTTATGAAGACAAACGGTCAAGCATTTTGTCCCTAGAAAGTTCCACAAAATAATCATGAGAGAACAATTAATTTGTTCCCTAAATGTTTGCCTTTACAGCCTAATTTTGACACCTGCTTCCATTCCTGCCTGACTTTATGCTTTCCTGGTTTTCCTGCTTTTTTTCCTTACCTCATTTTTACCTTCCTAAATCATTCACTTAGGAAATCAGTAGGTGGGATCAAGAAAGGTGGGAATCTACTTATCCTTGAGTAGGAGCAAGTGGTACAGCACAGGAGTTAAGAGCCAAGTGGAGTAAGGAGGATGCTCATCCAATAGGTTAGTAAAGGGGAGGCAGCACACATAGAGTATCAGAGCAGAGAGGATGCTGCTTGTCACTGAGTGTTGGGGGCCAGGCAAGGTGAGAAGGCCATCTGCATAGGAAGGATTGTAGTGGTGACTAGACATTAGTTACTGCCTGAGGGACGTGTCAAAAAGACTAAATATATTAAGGGTAATGGACACCAAGTTTCTTTCTGTCAAAAACGGCACAGCAAAGGAAACACTACAATGATTTCTATGACGTTGAGTTAGAGACATCAGTGTGAAGTTATGGTTTTGAAAATATAGAAGCATAAATATGTGGGGGACAGGGACATAAATATTTTCTTTAGCTCAGCCCGCTGAGTGTCCATAAAAGCTTGGGAGCAGGAGTCACTCCATCATACTACATATACTTGGAGTCCACATCTTCTTTACTATGTACTGTTTCCCACCAAAAAGAGCCAGAGCTCTGCAGAGAAATTACTGATTTCAAGTTCAGAACAGGGAAGATATAACTTCAGAACAGGGAAGATATAAGCTTGGAATAACTTATGATACTAAACAGTAAGAACTTTCTCTCAGAAAGATTATGGTGGGGGATCCCTGAGTGGCTCAGCAGTTTAGCGCCTGCTATAGGCCCAGGGGGTGATCCTGGAGTCCCGGGAGAGATTGAGTCCCACAATGGGCTCCCTGCATGGAGCCTGCTTCTCCCACTACCTGTGTCTTTGCTTCTCTCTCTCTCTCTCTCTCTCTCTCTCTGAAAGATGACTGTGTTTCAAAAACAAGACAAAGCCAGTTTGAAGGATCAGGTGAAATTGGAATAATCTTATCAGCAAAATAAATAATGATAGAGATGAATTGTTATAAACAAATAAATAGGAACCTATTTTTTTACTGAATAAGTAAATTAATAAATTAATTTTCAGATGGGAAAATATTTCCTTGAATGGCATGCCAATGGAAGGCCATAGAGAAGGGATGATGGAATAGCTAAAGCATCATTTGGTGGCCATCACAATAATGATTAATTCATTCATGAAGCAGAAATAGATATTAAACTGAGTGAAAGTTTGATAAGGAATGAAATAATCTCAATTACTATCCTTGAAAGATCCTTATAAAGACAGAAAGATTACTGTGCCATGGGCAAACCTGGCAAGGGAACACTTTAATCAAGATATCAAGTTTAAAATCATAGGCAACGGGACAAATTTAAATAGTGTACCACCTGATGGAATGTAATGCGAAGTACAGAGCATTACTTCTATGATACTCCTACCATAACTATATAATCTAAATTTTAAAATGAAGACTTTTCAAATAAATGTTAACTGAGAAAAATCCTATAAAACAATTGGTCTGTAATCTTCAAAATGTCAAGGTCATGTAAGTCAAATAATTGCTATAGAGTACTAACAGTTCATGACAAGTAAGTGAAAAAGTAATAGTGGCCTGATCCCATTTACTAAAAAGGACATTATTGAGAAAACTGCCAAAATTCAGATGGAATCTTTGGATTAGATGGTGGTAATACACCAATGTTAATAATCTTATTTAATGGCTACATTGTGACTCTACAGGAGAATGTCTCTGTAACTTGATATATATTTAAGTGTTCAGTTGTGAGGGATCATCATCTAAGCAACTTACTCTTAACGGGTTTGAGAACAAAAAAGCATTTTTGCGATTGCAAAAGTAAAAGCTTATAGTTGTATCAAGATAAAAAGACAAAAAAGTTTTGGGAATTATAATTCCATATAGAACTTGCTCCAATACATTAACACTGAAGAATTTGACCTGTTATTTTCCATATAAACTTCTCTTGGAACTCAAGGAAAACAGAGTTATTTGAAAATGATTGTATGATAATTGTGTCTTTAGGAAACTAAGCATAGTTGCAGAAAGCTTTGAAGGAGTTCTCATTTAAAAATAATGTTTAAAATGTGTATTTCTAAATTACTCTAATATTATATCTACCAATTACTGGTACTTATTCCTTTATAGCTTCTAAAATTAATTTATTTTCCCATTACTCTTTCTTTTCTTGGCTAAAATCCATGCTTCCATATCTCCTTAGGCTGCCTAAAGAAAAGTAGAGTTCATTGGATTCTCTTTCAAATTATTTCTCTGCCATCTCATGGGGCAAGTTTTAAAAGGGTAAATTTGCTTACATAAATTTCAATATAGTTTGTAGTTCAAACTGTAGCAAAAAGGCAAAACACAAAAAAGTTTCTTTTCATATAAGAGAAAAACAATTGATATAAAATAATAAATTACTTAAACTACTGAGAATTTAAGTTAAAGTTACATTAGGCTTAATTCACTAAAATAAATTGTAATGCACCCAAGGATTAGCACCCATGACCTTAAATTACTCAAGATTGAACCCGAGAAAAATACATTAAAATTTCCAGGAGAAATATAATCAATATTTGAGTATTATATTGCTATCTTACTAGAGTTACTTTGCAGTGCATTTTTGAAGTTGAGTGTTGTATTTGTGCAAATTAAAAATTAAAATATTTTACCTTGCCATCAATCCTACTTGTCTCCTAAGAATCACAGGACTAACATCATATTGTAATACTCTATTGGAGTGAGCTAACCTACAGCTAATAGTTTGCTCCATTCTATCAAATGACTTATTTTGTGTACAGTATGACAAATACATGATTAATTCTCTTTCTTTATGAAAACTTCGCTACTTGTGTGGCTTTGAAAGGAAAGGTGCCTTTGAGGATGAATGAGCGGAGTTCCACAGAGACAAATAGTATTGAGGGCAACAGGTTAACCCACTCAATCTGTAGTGAAGCGGAGCTTCCCTGGAGATCATCCAAAAAGCAAAGAATAAAAATAAGGAAGCTTTTAATTTTAGTGTTTAAACCCAGGAAAAGTCAGTGTTTGCTTTTTATAATATTTTTACATATTAGTGACCTGGAAAAGTAATACTCATCTTACTCTATGATGTCGTATAAATATTTTCAAATTCAAGAAGAAAACTTTGGAAGTATTTGAGGATATAGTTGCTGTTTTTTTTTTTTTTAACCTGTGTTTAAAATATCTTACTACACAATATTTCCCCTAAATGATTTTAAAGCATGATACTAAAGGGGAAAAAAATCTGTAAATCCATTAGCTAGACTTAACAGAGATCTTTACAGAGGAACATATTTGTCATAGAATTTATTAGTGTGACACAGAAATGCTATATAATTAGATATATTACCATTATTTTGGATACAATATATTCCTTATAGAAGATAAGGTCAAAGTTTTCTGAGGATTTAGAAATCAGAGGAATTTCTTTTGGGGAACATTTTAGTGTTATAGAAAAAGTAAAAATTTCAGACCTGGGGATCTGGTAACAGAATCCTGAAGAATATAACATGCAAAGTAAAAACAGTCTTTTATAGAAGTAGATTCTTGAGAACTGATTATGACATATTTTCCAGCCAATGTTATATAAAGCAGTAAGTGGGAAGTTGCTTTATTGCTCCAACTCAGAAGGTCCCCAGATTTCACACTGACTATGGGATTTCAGGCATCTGTGTGAGGCACTGTACCCTTTCCCTGTTATCTTTGTGTGGATGTATGAGTATTTCCTCTGCTGCTTATTTGCTGACTCAAAGTCAACTAAAGTTAAAAAAACAGCCTTGGAAAGGATCTCTAGGCTCCATCTTCTCAGTTCTCAGACTAGGACCACATTTCTTTTTCTTCTTTAGTTCATTTAGAATAAGAAAAATCAGGTTTTCACAAATTACCTATTTTTAGGTTTCTCATCTTTAAAATGGCAATAACAAGATTTACTTTTTAGAGAAGTTATAGAATTTAAATTAGATAAAAGAAAAAAATCCGGGACGCCTGGATGGCTCAGTGGTCGAGTCTCTGCCTTTGGTTCAGGGTGTGATACTGGAGTCCCGGGATCGAGTTCTGCCTCGGGCTTCCTGCGTGGAACTTCCTTCTCCCTCTACCTAGTCTCTGCCTCTGTGTGTGTGTGTGTGTGTGTGTGTCTCTCATGAATAAATAAATAAAATCTTAAAAATAAAATAAAATAACATTCTTTTGTATCTTAAATTGCAACAATTATTAAGCATTACATTTTCTGTTTTTATAGCTTTTGATTAGGCAGTAGTTTACCTCCTCTATAACTGTGATCTGTACATCTCCAAAAAGAATGGGTATTCTCTATGTAAATAATCATAATACACGATGTCATTTTTTGGATATGTTTTATTTTTCCTTTCAGCTTCCTTTTTATTTATTCCTTCTAAAACTTTTTCACTTCGGGGTGACAACTTGCTATCATGGTCCTCCTCGCTCTTGTTCTATCAGTGACTTTGCAGATTCATCAGTGGCAGTGTGATAGAATGCTGTCAAAGATGACTATAATAATTTGTATGATGCTCTTTGGAAATGAGATTTGGCTGCTCATTAATGAAAAGTTGAACCCATCTTCTCTCACCTTGAATCTGGACTTGCTTTGGCATCATGCACATTCTGGGGCTTGGCCTCAAGAAATCTTGCAGGTTCCACCTATTACCTTTTAGAACTGTGAGACCAACTGACCATGAAAAAGTCAGACCAGCCTATTGGTAAATGAGATCATGGAGGAAAACCAAAGTGTCCAAGCTGTCAGTCTGGTGAAGGGGATGGAAAGTGAAGGAGACTCCTTGGATTCTCCAAACCCAGTTGCCATGTCAGATGACTATAGCTGAATGAGAAAGCCAGAAGAGATGAGCTCAGAACTACGTAGCTAACCTAAAGAGTCATGAGAAATAATGGATCATTGCTGTGATCAGTAAGTGCTGTGAGTGAGAATTTAAGCAGCAATGGGTAACTGAAATAGGCAGTTAATGAGAAGGGGAAGAAGAGGAAAGCAAAATACTAACTCTTGTCCTCCAATACATAGAGATCAATATCTTCGACGGCTTTTCTCTTTCTACTCTCCTGCCAGCAATCACATTCTGCTTTTTACTGCAACCCCTGGGGAGAAATCATGTTCCCATTCCTTGGAATGTGTTTTCCCTCTTCTTTCATTATCTAACCAATTCCTACTTATTCCTCAAAACAGTTGACAATCACTTTCTCTAGGCAGCTTTACAAACTTCACCTCAATCTTTCTAAATAACCCAGATCCAGTCTCACACTTCACCCTAGGAATGTCGCTATGGCTCTTTACGGATTACTCACTGATGTCTTCCTACTAGACTGTAAAGCTTGGAAAAGTGTCATGTTATAAATAGCTTTTTGCCATCAGCCCTCAATATGTATCTATTTAACAAATTCTTAAAATGTTTATCTCTGGGAAAACTTGGTTGTTTTATATAATGTAGATGGATATTACTTTTAGCCTTTATGTACACAAACTCACCTAATTACCATGTCTTATCATGTTATAAGAATAAAGGAGGTAACTTTACCTAGCATAGTGTCTTGTTCTGTAAGCAATTTTGGGTTGCTTTTGTTTCTAATTCACTATTCAATTTCTTCAAAAAAAATGAAACTGCTCTAAATAAATATTTTAAATAAATGAGGAAGCCAAGGGCATAAAGTGAGATTAAAACAGGTATGAGTCTTGCACCCAAAACACATGAAACGACATACTAGTTTCTTTCAAGATATGAACTGAAAATATAGCTTCAAGATGTTTTGTAGTCAGTTTGAAGAGGAATACATTATTTTAAATAACCTTGGATGATAAAATTATAAACATATTCAGAAACATGTAGGAAGTGAGGGAAAAATTGCAAATTTCCAAGGACTGTTTCTTTTAATGTTCTTCAGTTTAATCTGATCTTGCTATGGCCAAAGCATAAGGAAGTTAAGTAATCCTGTGGGAGTTTCCTAATTGTCTGATTTAACCCAAAAATAGATTTTAGATTGCTTAATGAGTATATGGACTTCATACCCTTCTGGCTATGCTCCATAAATATTTTCCTTACTTTTGATTTTTATCAGAATAGACACAGTGAATTTTTTGGAGTACATATACTTGGATTGTAGATATTTTTCCTTGCCATTCAATTTATGCCAATTTAAGCATCACGTCTTAGGAGAGACATTGGGAAAAAATTAGCCTATATTCATGGAGTATGACTATGGAGATTAAGAGCCAGAAAGTCTTGAGAGAATTGGTGATTATAACCCAGGAAATAAAATATAAGAAACATGATATATTCCTCAAATATTTGATAAAACTTTAGGTAGAAGATGTATTAAACTTTTGTTGCCTGATCCCAAAAGGTAGAACTTAGAGTTATAATTTATAGTTATAAGAAATTATTTTCAGCCTGACATGTGAACGACATTTTTGACACTTTTAACCATGTAAATACAATAAAGACTGTGTCAGAGTACCTCAATGGTTTACAGACTCATATTCAGATAGTTATGCTTTTGCAAAAATTTTTCACCAATGAAGGCAAAATGTAACAAATGTGTGTGTGTGTGTGTGTGTGTGTGCATAACTGTGTATGGTAGCACATCACTATTTGCCAACTATATTTTCTGGGAAATGATGGTCTTGTGTTCATCTTAATTTTTTTTAAATGTTCATTCTCTTTTTTTTTTCTTTAAAGATTTATGTTAGAGAGAGAGAGAGAGAGAGAGAGAGAGCATGTGAGTTGGGGGGAGGACAGAGGAAGAGAATCTCAAGCAGACTCTATGCTGAGTGCATAGCTGAGGTGGGGCTCAATCTCACTATGCATAAGACTGTGACCTGAGCAGAAACCAAGAGTCAAACACTTAATCGACTGTACCACCCAGGTGTCCCTAAAATGTTCATTCTTTTTTTTAATATTTTATTTATTTATTCATGAGAATACACAGAGAGAGAGAGAGAGAGAGGTAGAGGGAGAAGCAGACTCCATGCAGGGAGCCTGACATGGGACTCCATCCTGGGTCTCCAGGATCATGCCTGGGCTGAAGGTGGTGCTAAACCGCTGAGCCACCTGGGCTGCCCTAAAATGTTCATTCTTCATGAATTGATAATGATGTTATTTTTGATGACTTGATTTATTTCTGTGATCAGTTTAAAAAAATTATTCTTGAAGGTAAAAATCTACAACCTTTATAATGGATAATAATATAATGGTGATGCTCATTGATAGACTTCAACCAAACACTAATTAGATTAGCCAATGGGGTCTCTCTAATCTAGAAGAGATTCAAAACTCTGGTTCAAAACTCATAGCTGGGGATACCTTGCTGACTCAGTTCGAAGAGTATGTGACTCTTGATCTCAGAGTGGTGAGTTCAAGCCCCATATTTAATGTAGAGATTATGAAAAAATAAAAATAAACTTAAAAAAAAAGAAAAACCTCATAGCCAGTGGATTTGAGTGATAGTGATCTTTCACTGTACCATGATTCTAGATTTGTATTTTTAAAATCTTCCAGACAGGTCTTTGCTTTGTTGTCTCACAACATCTTTCTGTTTTGGACTTAATAGACTCCAAATTCCATATCATAGATTTCACACCCAGGGGCACGGAAATAAAGCAGTATAAATGGAGTCAGAATTTTTACAATTGAAGGTAACTCTCACAATGATCACATATAATTTACACCTCCAAAGATTAATTTTTATTTCATATTTTCTAACATAAGGAAATAGTTGGAACATAAGGTGTATGCATTTACTTTTTTTCTGCATCTGATATTAAATTAGTGACTTAATGACATGCAGTACTTTGGATATTGAACAGATGGCCGTATTAACATTACCATCCATAATAAATAATGTAATGGTAGTAAAAATGCCCAGACATTATCTGGTATTAATGTCATTCATTGTCATTCAATTACATCTTCGTATTTTCAACCATGTTGTAATATTTTATCAGCTAACATTTGTTTTTACTGTAACTATTATATAACTATTTAAAATTTAACACAAAATAGAATCGAAATACAGAGTTCATTAAGTTTTTAACCTATTTATGGCTGTTTGAGTCTAAGAATTTGACCAAGCAAGAGATGCTCATATTAATAAGTAATGTAAGACTGAAATATATTAGACATCTGTATTCTAAGAGTGATGAGAAAGATGGAAAGAACAAAGTAAAATCCATTTGCATGTAAAAGAGAAAGCATTAGTGTTATTTAAATAACAGTAATATCCTTGCTTTTTGAAAAATCTTTTAGAATAATGTATCATGCTTCCTTCTAAATGATGTGAAATACGCAATAGGCATATGATGTACCCAATCTCTCCTCTCCCCCAAACGACATCACTAATCATCCGAGGTACTCTCTCCAGCTGAACTCAGTTGTATTTTCAGAATATTCTTCACCTTAGTGCTCGAAGCAGCCAGAATCAGTCCATGAGAATTGGCTCTCGAGGTAAAAATCAATTTGCTTTTCTATTTGCTCTTCCAAATAGATCATGAGAAGCTGGAACACTAACATGAATTTAGGAAACAGCCCAAAGCTTGGATAGTGAAGTTGCCTAAATTTCTGAGGTCTAAAATTATACATTAGCCTCAAGGACTTCTAATCTATGAAGATGAAGGATATTCTTTTGTTCACTTAAAATCCATCATTGGAAACATTTTATAAAAATACATGTCATTTCTAACCAGTTGGAAGCAAAAATTGTTTAGGCCTTCCACAGCAAATAACTACCTATGATGGGTGTTGGGGGAGATAGGAAAACAGAAGGTTACTGTTTTAGAGAGCTTAGAATGTTCATGCCAATCACATGCCAGTCATTAAAACCACCACTGTAAATGAGACAATCAGTATCCTTCTTCAAGGATCTTACATTTTAGCTGGGGAGCAATAAACAACAAATGATTAAATAAATAAATAAGATAGTTTTACACAGGAGAAAGTGCTCTGATGGAAATTACACAAAATAATGGAATACAGAGCAAGAGGGGATAGAGTAGCAAGTAGCATTAATATGTCATGGAAGTCCTCTCTCAGAGCTGAGAGATAGATGAAAAACAGGAAGGAACTGGGATATGACTTTGATGTTAATGTTATTCTTATTCTATAGGACTGCTATGTCTTATTTTATTGTTAATGTTACCATGGTGTAACATTCATGGAAAGGAATGAAAGAAAATCCAGGGAAAGAAAATAGTAGTACAAAGGCCAGGAGACAATAATAGCCTAATTTATGCTTTTGCACAATATGTGACTAATATTAATCAGTATATACAAAAGTTTTCAACTGCCTACAATTTATACAAAATGCTTACTTCAGATAGAACACATTCATGGCAATTGGAGTATAATCCTCTGCATATAGATTATCCACATGTTGCTATTTGTTTTTCTCAATATAACTATTCAAACCATTATCACTAGGGGTAGATATTGCCTCAGTTAATACACTCATCTTACTTTACTATCTACCATAACTTACTCTTCATTGGGACAAAAATTTTACTTTTTCTGCTGAATGTCAATAGTTTAAACTCGGTTCAGGGTTATTAAGCATCTCTTAATTGTGTAATATTTTCAGCAAACAAATTGAAAACATTGGAAAAAATTATAATTGCTATCATTATTGTCTGAAGCAGTGGTAGGCAAAGCACCATTTATAGGCCAAGTCTGATCTGCTGCCTGTTTTGGTACATAAAGTTTAATTGGAACACAGCCACGGCTGTTCATTTACATGTTGTCTGCAGCTACTTTGTTGCTAGAACAGGGAGTTGAGCAGTTGCAACAGAGACCCCATGGCCTAAAGTCTAAAATATTCACTATTTGGTCTTCCACAGAAAAAGTTTCCAAACATCTTGTATGAAGTGCTTCAGTAATGTTGGAGGACATTCAAAACACCAATGTGTTTTATCAAAGTCTTCAGTGATAAATGCACTTCTGACTTTTATTTTTATCTACTTCCAATCTATAAATTTCACCTGAATTAATTTGATTAATTCTATTTTCAGTCATAGAGAAATAGAACCCTTTAAATTTTATCTATAAAAATATTCCGTTTTGTTTTCTAGACCAAAGTGCTATTCACCAGTGAACCAGTTTTTCTTTCCTTTTTCTTTCGCTTCAAATTTACACAATGTTAATTGTCAAATATATTCCATTAAAATAGAATTATGACACCAGATAAATAACATATTAATTATTTTGCAATATATTTAGAAAAATTTTAACAATATTATAAGTGCTTCCAACAAGGTACAAGCAAAAGCTATAAATGATCAGTGAAAGGAGAAATCACTTCTACACAGTGAAAAGTTTATGGAATTTGTGTTGGATAGTATATATACCTTAGTATATGCCAGTATGTTGGACCAGAGTATATGCTAATTGAATAGAATTTGCAGTTGAATTTCAGGATTAGTAAATAAAAAGATAAAAGCAGAAGGAACAACACACAATGAGCTGGAATATAGCTGAGAAGGAAAGTACAGTAGGAAAAAATCAACAACTTGGCAAGTTGTATATAAATCTATTCCAATTTTTTTTGTTGAATCCTTTATTTTAAGAAATTGAAATGTTGGGATGCCTGGGTGGCTCAGCAGTTTAGTGCCAACCTTTAGCCCAGGGCGTGATCCTGGAGTTCTGGGATCAAGTCCCACATCCGGCTCCCTGCATGGAGCTTGCTTCTCCCTCTGCTTGTGTCTCTGCCTCTCTCTCTGTGTGTCTCTCATGAATAAATAAATAAAATCTTAAGAAAAAAAGAAATTGAAGGTTTTTTTAAAGATTTTACTTATTTATTTGAGAGAGAGAGAGAACACAAGTGTGGGGGGAGGGGCAGAGGGAGAGGGACAAGCTAAGCAGGGAGCCCAACTTGGGGATTTATCCTAGGACCCTGAGATTATGACCTGAGCTGAAGGCAGACCTTAACCACCTGAGCCACTGAGGTGCTCCAGAAATTGAATTTCTTGTTTTGCATTGCTCATGAATTATAAATATCCCACAGAAAAGTAGGATTCTTATCTTTCAGAAAAACAGTTCATTCCGGCCACACACACACACACACACACACACACACACACCTCTCTGAAGTACATTTGCAATTCACTGACTTATTGCTGGAACTTTTATCTTGCTGATTACTATAGAAGCATTCTTTTGAAATGGAAAATCATGGTAGTTATTTTAAATTATGTGTCTCTGACTGTTTTGAAAGTTTGAGCACTATAGCTACTAACTTAACAGAAATGTATTGCACTCCTGCTATGTTCACATATTGGTAAGATAGCCCTAGACAATCATGCATGGCCCATGCTTTTCCTGGAACAAACATTAGGGTTAGTGATAGGAATAAAAAAGTACACCAATAAACTCAAGACAATTTTGAGATGCCTTCAGATAATAGATATAAAATGCAGAGATATGATAGTGATTGAGACTTGGTATGGGCATGATATTTTAGATATTAGAGACTCAAGGAAGTTATCCCTAAGAAGAGAATATAGGACAGAGACTTAAAGGCAAATGAATCCTTTTATGAACAAGTCAGAGGAGTGTGCCCAAGTAAAAGGAACAGTGTGAAGATTGAGGATAAAAATTAATTGGAGTTACCTGTTTTGCAAATGACAAGGGGGGGAGTCAGAGTAATTGAACAATAGTGTTACAGGAAAAGGTGACTGTGTATATCATGAGAGAGGATGTCAAAAACCTCATCATGCCAGCTCTGGATTCCATGGTAAAAGGTTTAGGCTTTATTTTAAATGGCATAATGGGCTATTATAAAGTTTTCCTACATGGAGCTGACAAATACAATTTATAGTTTTAAAAGACATTTCAATTGCTTCATGCAGAAACTATTTGGGGAGGGGAAAAGGAGAGAAACTATTTAGGAGGTCATCATACTAGGAAAAGGATAAAGATCGCTTGGACTGAAGCAGTAGTAAAACATACTCAGAAATATGGAATTTGGGGATACCTGGGTAGTTCAGTGTTTGAGCGTCTGTCTACCTTTGGCTCAAGTCTTGATCCTGGGGTCCTGGGATGGAGTCCTGCATCTGACTCCTTGAGGGGTGCCTGCTTCTCCCTCTGCCTGTGTCTCTCATGAATAAATAAAAATAAAATCTTAAAAAAAAGAAATGTGGAATTTGGATATGTTGTTAATGTGGATTTGGCAGGATATTATCACAGAGTAGATGTAAAAAAAGAGACAATGGAAAAAAGAATTAAACAACTGCTAATTGTATTCTATCAACAAAGGGATAATAATGCCAATTACTGAGAAGCAGAAGATTGTAAAAAAATAAAAAATAAAAACAAAAACAAAAAAAACGGGTTTGGATATAGGACATCTGCCTACTTAGATATCATAGCATTTGGATATTCAAAGCTAGAACTCACAGATAGAAATGGAGACAGAAATTTGAGACTTAAGAATATATAGGTACTAATATTTAGGATGTAAGTTCTACAGAGATTGTGTAGATTAGAAGCAAAAACAATTCAGAACTGAATCTTGCGACTTTCCCACATTTTGAGGTTAGAAGAGAAGGAGCTACTTTACAGAAAAGTAGGAATGTGTGACCAGTGATGAGGAATGAAAATAGAGAGTAGTGCCACAGAAATCAAAAGAAAAAGTATTTTAAGAAGGAAGAAATCAATTGTGTCAAGTATTCCTGAATGATCTACTGAGAGGAGGATATTGAAATGGCCATTGGATTTGGAAACATGGAGTTTAAGTAACCAAAGTGTCAGGGAAGTAAAAGGGGAAAAAACCTACTTAAAGAAGGTAGAAGATATAATGAGAGAGTAGGAAGAGTAGGCAAGAAATATAGGTGATTCTTTTCAGAAATTGCAAATATCCTAATTTCAGAATCCTGACCTTATCAATAAATACAATGTACATATGATGGAAGTTTAATATACAACTTGCCATTATTTATGGATGTGTTGACTATAAAGCAGAATTAGTAGATATGTACTTTTGAATATTGATGGCAAGCAAGGTTAATTAACTTTGAAGGGAAAGAACATATCATCCCATTTTCATATGTTCTCTGCTAACGTATCTTTCCACTTGGTCATAAAAAGTTTGAATTCTCAAAGTTTATTTTATAAAGCATGATTAAAAGTACATTAAATAGTTTTCTTAATTTTAGAATTCAATTCCATGGTCATAAGAACATGGAAAAGTATTTAAAAGAGTTATAATGATTCACAATTTATCGAGTATTAAATTAAAATATGCAAGTTGATGTATTATAGCTAGATTTACACAGTAAGCTTGTAATAGTGCCTGGATCATTGATTCCTTTAGAAGCTATTAGAACTTGCATTTATCATGGTACTCAGAATATGAAATGCACAAGCTAGATATACAGTTTTAAAATGTAAATAAAAATAGAACTATGATTACACTATGAAGTGTATTCAAGTGTTTAATGAGATTTATAACTTTGAAATACAAATCCAAAGAAATCTCTATTAGCTGTATGACTTGCACTAATCCCATCAATTTTGGGTTTTTAAAATAATCAGAATTATGGTACTGTACTTTATTTCATTAGTACTTGTAGCTGAAGAACTGCATATAACCTTTTTTATATCACAGAGGAATGGATTTATGGCGTGATTACAGCTGTTTTCAAATCAAACATTTCACTTTAATATTTGTAGTAAAAATAAAAGAGAGAGAGAGAGAATTCCTCTTTGCCCTTGATGGATTTCCCATCCCGCTCTATCTGCAAAATAAATCATAGATGTTTTGATGTTGGAACCCTCTAAAAAGTAATCCAGAACACTTGAAAAATGTTAGCATAATATTACTAATTTGTTTTGCTTCCTATTAATGACAAAGGCTATGTAATGATTGTGTAATATACACCCTAGACTACAACTTGTAAATGGGTTTTAAGCCATTATAAATTATGCTGCTTCTTTAATACTAATGTAGCTAAGAAATCCCCAACATGTCTATTATAAATATTTATCTTTTGGGCTTTTATATGCCATAAAGATGTGTTTAAGCACAGTTTAGAACATTACAGTTTGGGAAAATATACCTTTTAAGAAAATTGAGGAAAAGATTGCAAAGAGATTGTTCTATATATATATGGTCTCACTATTAACAAGTGCCTCTACTTAAATTTAATATTGAAAACAAAAAAAATATTTAATATATATTGTCAAAAACTGTGAAATGTCTGAGATGTCACCTTACTTACACAACATATATCAAGAAAATATGAACCTGGATCAGTGTAAAGAACTCCATTATAGCACAATTAATAGCCAAAGTAACAGTGCAGTATACAATTTCCCACCTTGGCAAGTTGGAAGACCGATATTGTGAGAGCCAGATGGAAAAATGCCCTACACTCATGGTGAGTTCACTCCATAGGAAGACTGGCAAATATGAATTTCCTACATTTGTAAAGGGGAAAGAGATTATTTTCTCCTATCCTCTTCTGAAAGAGTTTTATTGGAAAGGATAATAATGCCCTAAATTCATTGCCTATCTAGAAGTATAACCTTCTGCTCTTGGAGAGATAGGAAAAATCTTTATTGTATGGGAGCAATAGCTCAACCACTAGGCTGCAGAGTTAGTCCTCATGGTATGTGGGAAGTAAAATATTTCCAGAGGAAATGAAAGCAAACATTCTTAATCTTTTATAGAGTATACATTTTCATTATTCAGGAGACTGAGGCTTTTTAAAGGAACACTAAGAAAGCCAAGGAAGCTTATTTCTCCACAATATATAAACCATAAAATGTTATCTTATTATTTTGTAATAGCAAAAATCATCCCCAAATTCTGTAGGAAGCTTCAATGTTTTTGTCAATAAAATTTGATTATTTTAAAAATACATTATTATTCTAAATATATGATATAGCAATTATGTATCCTGTATTTTTTTTCTTGGTTTAAAATTAGTTTATAAATAATTTTAGAAGAGAATTTTCATTTTGAATAACGAATATAAATTGCAGTTTTACCACCACTCAGATGTAAACTAACAAATTAATTTATTTATTTTTAACAGCTTGATTGAGGTATAACTGATATTCAAATAACTGTGGACATTAAATATATATGATCTGATGATTTTGAACATATGCAAACACCTAGGATATTATCACCGCAATCAGGGTAATGGAAATATCCAACATTTCCAGAGTTATTTTGTTTCTTTTCTTTCTTCTTCTTCTTTTTTTTTTTTTTTTTTTTTGATGATACGAGTACTTAATATGAGATCTTAGAGTGCAGTTTAAGTTATACTAGCTAAATAAGTTCTAGAGATTTGCTGTACAATGTAATGTCTCCAGATAATAATATGGTATGATATACTTAATATTTAATTAGGAGGTATTATTTACCCTACTTTGGTATAAATAGAAAATAAATAAAAGAAACCACTGTGCTAGTATGTACACCATATTTACCTGAAAGTTTCTTTGGAAAGAAATGAAACAATGTTCACAATTAGTGGTAGAAATGATATATAAATGTAGATATATGTACTGACAGCATAATCATTTTATTCCAATGGTTTTTATGTATTATCACTCTATATCTGTATTTAAGTATGACAAGGTATGATCATTAGATTCTATTTGATATATATTCCATTTTATTCCAACATAAGTAGTAGAGACAGCCTGTTTCTAGAGGCAGCAGCTATGACATTGAGGTCCTGATTTGCAAGGCTTTCTGATTGTGCATCAATGTGCACTGAACAGACACAGCAGTTAATTTTCGGCTTAGTTCTTAGCTGTTGTTTGAGTGTTTTTAATTAATATATAGAAAAAAGACATGTTTAAGCCCCCCATGTGACTCTCCAAGTTATGTATGCCATTTACTAAATCTCCTCTTACATCGCTTCAATTTCATCTTCCTTAATAAGAACTCTATCCATTACAAACACAAATTTGTATTGCCTGTAAGGGGAACACAGTGACTTATATTAATTTTTGAGGAAGGCATTTTTTAGTTAATGTATGGTGAAGATGAATGTGTCATGTGTAAAATCATTAAAGCATAATGTTTGAGAAATAACAATTCACTGTCTTATACACTTTGATTCTGGACAGGATGCTAAAGTTCTACTTTCCATTGGAAGTTATACTCTGAGTGGAAATATATATTCTAGACACTGGCCAAATACTGGTCTTCTGTTCTAGACAGTGTTTCAACAGATTAAATTGGAAGTCAAGATATATATATATATATATATATATATATATATATACACATTTTTAAGGAATCTAAAGGCTTTATATTATATAAAATTGATCTAACTACATCTTCCCTTTCTTCTACAGGAGAAGAAATCAGAGGACCCAGGCAGTTCATTGAGATAGCATGACTCTTGTTATTTCAAGCAGTTGACCTAATGTTGTACTTTTCTGTTCAGAACTGCTTTGACAAACACCTGGGAATCATGTCAAAATATTTGAAGATTATGAGAAAAAGAAGGAGATAAAGATTTGAACTTTGTCTTTCTAGCTGTCTTTTTCCCCTTACACTTGGTGAATCCAATTCAAAGAAATAAAATTAAATCAAGTTGTTAAAAGATGCTGTTTATTTTTCAGATTATAGATAAAAGTGATAAATATTAGTAAGAAAATTAGAAAAATTAATCATATTAAATTTAGAAACTATGTAAAAGCCCCAAAGGGAAAATTAATCAGCTACACCTTAACTACTTTAAAACATCCATTGTTAATAAGATTGTCCATTATATCTATCTTAAAGGCATAGACATATGTAAATATATAAATATAAAATATATTTGCATGTATATTTTATACATATACACATACATGTATATGTAGAATATACATGTATATTCTACACCTAGATTATATAACATAGTACTGAACCCTGTTTGATTATAACATGTCAAAATTGATGACAAAATTGTATTATCCTTTTCATGAAACACTGTTTCATCTATTTCATCAAAACATTATTTAATATCTTTAACTTCTGTGGATACATAAAAAATTGATTTAAGTTAACCTTATTCCATTACTAGATACTTTTTTACCTATGTTATTTTATACCATTAAAAGGTATTTTTCTTTTGGTTTCTAATATTTGTCTATTAAAAAATTTGTGCTGAGATAAGCATTCTTTTATTTAATTACTTGAATCTTAAATTATTTTCTTGTTTCAAAGACATAGTTCCTTTATCCAGTGATCTGCATTCTATAAGAAACATTGATAATTATTGTAACATTGCACTTCAGACAGGTTAGAGTGGTTTCCTCTGCTAACATTTGACTATAAAAATGGACATTTACTACACCCTCATGAACACTACATCTTATTTTCTAAAACATTTTCTTTATTTGGCAGTTAAAAATGTCACCTAATTTGTACTATACTGTATATTGGAACAATGAATGTCATTCTATGTATACTGTAATGTGTTTTTATCAATAGTAATTTCAACATTTTGTTCCATCTATTGCCCATAGCAGTTCTTCTTTTGTGAATTTTCTGATCATGAACTTTCCCATAGAAAAATCAGAGTATATAGTTTCTCAAAATCTCTTAGAGCTTTAATATTGTCTGTCATATCTATGGAAAAGTCTTTACCAATTTGTTCACATTATTTCACTCGTTAAAAAAATGTTGACATGCAAATTTGAAAAAAATGGTAAAATAATGTAGCTATTTATGATTTCTTTTAATTGCTTGATGCGTATGAGTTCCATCTTGTTCCTGAGATCAGATACATTTTCAATCGACCTTCTTTATCTCTGTAACTCATATAAATAACAGTGGCTAGAGGTTAATGTAGCACGTATACATTTCCACTACATTGTCCATTGTTTTAAGATCCAACTACTTACATAAACTAGATTTATAACATGTTTTAAAATATGCCAATATTTTAACAAGTTCTCTTTGTTTTCCTTGACTTTAAAAATCTTTTGGCTATTTTTTTCTTTCTGAATATTATAACAGACATATTTTGAGATGGTTTTTTTTATGTTCTCAAAATAACTTTTATGAATTTTATTGAAAAGTTTCTATAAATTATGAAACAATGACAAGATTCTTTGAAGAGACTTTCTATGCAAAAATAAGATCACTCCCTTAAATTTATATTGTTTCTTTGTAAACATATGCATGTTTTAGTATTTTAGCACTTTGTTTTTCTTCATTCTTGTTAAATTGCATCTATGAAGGCTGTTAATAGTGTAATGTGGATTTTGATCACCTTGCTGCACATGGATTAGTTCCTTTAGTTTTTCACTCTCTCTGAAAGGCAGCTATTATTGGGGAAGGGATGCTAGTAGATAATATCAGCTGTTAATAATAATACTAATATCAACTTCAACTTACAGATATATGCACATATATATATATATTTCTCTTTTGTTATTGTTTCTTCTTAATGTCATAATTTACCATTATGAGAATAGGTAAGAGTGGTATATCCTATTCGTTAATAGGAAATGACATATAAGTATTCTTCAAACTGTTCAAAAATATTACAATTGACAAGTTTTTAGCCAGAAATAGTTTCTAGCCTTCTTCTAACTAAAGATTGATAGTTTCTTTAAGGTATTCTAATTATTTACTTATATTTCTTATGTTTCCATAACATTATATATGTCCATCTCTAGCTCTATCTCTACCTACTTATCTATCTTAACAAATCATATGCACTTTTTTTTTAACGATTTTATCCATTTATTTTAGAGAAAGAGAGAGAGCATAAGCTGGGGGAATAGAGATGAGGGGGAGAAAGAAGGAGAGAATCTCAACCAGATTCTGCACTGAGTGCTAGGCAGAGGCAGGGCTGATCATGACCTGAGATCATAACCTGGGCCGAAATCAAGAGTCAGTCACTCTGGAGATTGAGCCACCCAGGCATCCTGTATTTTTCTTTTATATCATACTAAATTTATAGGACATTTGTTCTGTAAGTTGTGATCCCTGATATTTTCTTCCTTAACATCCTCACCTAATTAAGATTAATTATTTTTCATATTTCACTTGATTCTTACCACTTCAGGGAAGATGCCTCTCATATTCTTGATTAGGTTACCTCTGTCTTAGAAACATCATGTATCTCTTCTCTGAAGTATATAAGAAGATAGTTATGTGCTATTCAGGTATGTGCTATTTTGCAATTTCATATTTAAGTGTGTTAGTTTTTTAATATATGTCTCTTTCCATCAACTACAAGATGCTTGACCCTGGATTTCTAAATTTTTTCTCATTATTGTGTCTTCAGAGACTAGCACAGGGTCCCTTCCTCCCTAACCAGACATAGGAGAGGTCACCAGCTTCTGAAGCTATACCGGGGACCCCCATCCCAACCTACTCCTCTACCTCCCCTTTTCCCTCCTTCAGTGGGATTTTTATATCAAAAGTGCTGTTTAAAGTTTATTCCTTTTTTATCCCTCCTCAGAGAGAAATAGAACTCTAGAAATTTTGTTGATAAACATCATATCAGCTAACTTGCAAATATCCCATGGGTCTAGCATGTAAGCAATTAGGTACTAATTTCACTTCAGACATCCCTGTTTCCTGTGTATGCACCATTCTGTTTTTTTCTAAATAACTCATACTGTCTGACAGGAATATCAATGGCAATGGTTGCAAACAAGAAAGACTTACCTAGGAAGCCTTTGTATATTTATATAGATACACTGATAATAATAAGTAACTGACTGCATAATAAATTGGGAGAAGGGAAAGCTTTTTTAAAAGCAGAATTTAATAAACATGGAAGAATGGAAATATATAAACAGCATAAATGAGCATTGCAAGTAAGAATCAATGACAGATACATCATAGTCTCAAAGTATCTACTCATAAGAAACTTGTTCATTAAAGGAAAATTAGTAACTTCCTAGAGGGGAAACTTGGCAGACAGTACATATATCCAGGGATCAAAGCTAACATCACCAATAAGATAAATAGATGATCTGTACCTCTGCATGTGATGCACAGGGAAGAGCTCCACATTATTTCTGTTTCATTCTTGCCAAAAATGCACAAATTCAATTTCATCATGAGAAAACATCATACAAATACCATCTAAGATGTCCTGAGGGGCAGTCTACAAAATATCCGGTCAGTATTCTTCAAAAGTGTCAGGATCATAAAGACAAAAATTGATCTACTGTCACAGATTAGAGGAGACTAAGATGACATGATAGCTATATGCAATGTGGGTCCCAGATTGAATTCTGGACTGGAGAAAGACAGCAGTGAGAAACTAGTGAAATTGAAGTGTGTTCAGTAGTTAATGAATGATGTTGTATCAATGTACATCTCCAGGTTTCCATGGTTGTGTAAGACATTATCATTAGGGGAAACTTGATGAAAATAAAATGGATCTATATTGGCACCTGTTCTATAAGTCAAAATTATTTTTTTAAAGTTTCATAATTTAATCTGTAGTGACAATAATAGGTAGTACCCATGAGGTTTGTTGTATTCCATGATGGCTTCATGTATTTCTTCTATATTAATCATTTAATCTTAAGAAATTTATCAGATTACTACTACTATTAACTCCACTTAAAATTCAAAAAAATAGGGGTGCCTTAGTGGCTCAGTCACATTTGTGCTCCTTAACTACTCTGGTGTATTTGCCAATAATTTATTTTCTCATGTTACTATGCTTAATATGTTGATTATAACTAATTGGAAATTTAGAAATCTTAAGTATTTTTATACTTAACATATTTAATATATTTTTGATAAACTTTATATTTAGAGCAGCTTTATATTTACAGAAAAGTTTAGAAGAGAGCACAGAGAGTTCCTGTATATCCTACCCACAGGTTTCACTATTTTAACATCTTAAATTAGTATGATATATTTGTCACATTTATCAAAATAATATTGATACATTATTAACTAAAATCTGTTCTTTTTTAAGATTTATTTATTTTACAGCAAGAGAGAGAGAGTGCACATGCATGAGTGGGGGAAGCAGCAGAGTGAGAGCGGGAGAGAGAATCTCAAGGAGACTTCCCTGAGCACAATCCTGGCTCGGGGCTTAATTTCAATGCCCTGAGATCATGACCTGAGCTGAAATCAAGAGTTGGACACTTAAACTTACTGAGCCACTCAGGTTTCCCTAAAATCTGTATTTAATTGGATTTCTTTAATTTATACCTAGGGTCCTTTTTCTATTATAGGAAACATTCTATGTTTAGTCGTCAAGTTTCCTCAGGCTTCTCTTGATTAGGACAATTTCTCATATTATCCTTGTTTTTCATGACTATGATAGTTTGAGAGGTACCGCTCAGGTGCATTAGAGAATGTCCCTCAACTAGAATTTATCTGGTTTTTTTTCCCCTTATAATGAGATTGTAGTTATTGGTTCTGGGGAAGAAGATCACAGAGGTAAAGGTCCAGAATCTCATCATATACTAGGCACATACTGTTGGCATGTCATCAGGGGTAGAGACAGATTCCATGCTGACTGAGAAAGCATTTGTCAGATTTCTCTACTGCAAAGTCGCTCTTCTTTTTACCTCTCTTTTCACACTCTACTCTTTGGAATTGAGTCATTATGCACAGTAGTGGGGAATCATGTTGTATATCCTTGAAGATAGAGCATCTACATCTATATCCTTGAAGATAGAGCATCTAGGTATAAATTAAAGAAATCCAATTAAATACAGATTTTAGGGAAACCTGAGTGGCTCAGTAAGTTAAGTGTCCAACTCTTGATTTCAGCTCAGGTCATAATCTCAGGGCATTGGAATTATTCTGCACATGAGATCTGGCTTTTTCCCATCATTTATTCATTTATTTATTTACTTACTTGTTGTCAGAGTAGATTCAAAGGTACATAGACATTTAATGCTAAATATTAATTATTTCATTAGTATTAAAATTAAATTTTAAAATAATATAATATGCTAGTTAATGTCATCTGATATTTTATTAAATATTAAATATCTAGGTAATAGGGAGAATTCTACAATCTTATCAATAAGTCTCCTTTCTTTCCTGGGTCTATATCCCTGGACTCTGACCTTCACAAGTGTTTCTTAGCTTTCTCCCAATTCACAGACAATATAAGCAGACTAGAGTGAAGCAGACTGGAGGTCAGAGAAATATACTTCTAACAATTGACATAAGGTTCTGGTAAAGTCTCTGCCCCTAGAGAGTAGGTCTCTGTTAGGAAGAATGCTCTGGGTATACTTTGCAATTGTTACTTTTTCCCTCCTCCTGTCATGAGAGATTTCTTGCCCTTTCATTCTCAGAATGTGGTGGAGTTCCTTGAGGTAAAGTCCAGTAATACCTGGAGAAGCAATTAAGACCCTGGACCCCAGAACTTTCTTAGTCTCAAGCTAGTCCACCACACTCAGCTTTCAGTTATTCTTCAACATCACCATTTAAGTATTCTTATGGTTTAGTGCTTCGGTGGCTTCCATTCCACTTAAATAAAACAGATATCTGTTGTGACTTTCTGGATTCACCTGTCTCTCCATATTTCAGGAACTTTGTCCTGGGACTTTAATTCCTTAATGGATCCAAGAAAAGTCATTGATTTTCAGTTCATTCAGCTTATTTCTTGTTACAAGGACAGAGTCATGATACCTTGGCTCTTTACATGTCAGAGATAAAACATAAAGTCAGACTTACTATTTTTCCAGCCTTTTCTTCATGAACATATTAATCTCACTAACCTTATAATATAACCTTAACCATTTTCTCACTATTTTATTCAATCTAAAGAAAATTGAATGAACATTTTCAACATTCTGTGGTCAATAAAATACTTCACTTCTTTACTTGACATTTTATCTCCATACCAGTGCCACATCTAAGTACCATATGGTAAGTACATCCTCCAAACAAGTGAATTGATAGAACTTGACACGACATAGGTTTTCTTTTATTTTCTATTTATTTTTTAAAGATTTTATTTATTTACTTGACACAAAGAGAACATAACCAGGGAAGTGGCAGAGGGAAAAGAAGTAGGCTCCCCCTGAGCAGGGAGCCTAATGCAAGCCTTGATACCAGCACCTTAGGAGCCAAAGGCAGATGCTTAAACCACTGAGCTGCCCAGGTACCCCATATGTTTTCTTTTAAAAAACCTATTTGTACACTGTACTTTTTTTTTCACAAGTCTATCATTTTATGCATTAAAGGCTTTTCCTCTGATAAGGCCAATCCTGTAAGTTAACTGATTAAAGACAAAGTATTTTGAAAGCAGTCATCATACAATCTGTTAAGTAAAGAATGGCTTTGCGTTGCTATTTGTTGACAACATTTTGATACAGGGCCAAGGATATTTCTGTGACTATAGGTCCACTTTGGAGGTTCTCATTGTTTTTTTCACATAAAAGACACCTACAACACAATAATTAATTATTGTTTATTTCATTTCCAATCAAGTGAAAACATAAGGACTTATGAATCAAAATGAAGGCATACTCGTATTAGATTTTCACATAAATATTTCTACCTTTGGTCATTGTAATTTGCAGAGATACTTTGGAAAACTTAAAAAAAAAAAAGCAAACTACATTCATAAAATCTTCCCAAAGGAAAATTTCTCAAAGTATTTAGACTTCAGGAGATCATTTTCTTTTTACTCCTGTATTTGTTTGGTGATATCAAAGTACAGCAACTTGTACATCTGGCATACAGGACTTTGTGAATAAATGCCACCAATCCAAGGGAAGCAAATATTGAATTGCAGGAGAGTAAGGATGCTACATAGTACAGCCTGAGAAGCACAAGAAACAACATTCTGAATCCTTTGTATCTCCACACCAGTTTACTCTGTGGGAATGCAGAGGAAATGGAGAGTAATAGTTTATTACATGAGTTAGTTAAATAAACAATGATAATGTATAATCTGCATTTTTCTCTAGCAATTCCTGTAGCATCATCCTTTTACTATTCCTGGATGGGCCACTTAAGAAGTTGAATATGATAACAAAAGAGTAATGGGTATAATTGCTTTCAAACCAATTACGTTTGATTTCTACCAAAAAAAAAAAAAGAAGTTAATTAAAAAAGAGTGCTGTGTGCAGTAGACTATCACTCTATTAATTTAAAATAATGAGAGGGGATCCCTGGATGGCTCAGCGGTTTAGCGCCTGCCTTTGGCCCAGGGCGTGATACTGGAATCCCAGGATCGAGTCCCACGTCCGGCTCCCTTCATGGAGCCTGCTTCTCTCTCTGCCTATCTCTCTCTCTCTCTCTCTCTCTCTCTCTCTCTGTCTGTCTATCACGAATAACTAAATAAAATCTTAAAAAATAAAATAAAATAACGATGAAGTAACAATTATTCTTTTTTTTACATTTTAAGAATATTATTTAAGAAAAGATGCATCTGTGAAGCATTAAATATCAGAAAGAAGATTCTTACCAGCAAGTAGATACTGCCCTATGCTGATAATTCATTATGAAATACATTTTAAACACAAAATAAATAATGTTAACAGATAGTTACTATTTAAATTCTACTAAGCTTTAAATAATTTAGTGAATACACAAGTTATTTATGTGATTTTTAAAGTACTTTTTATATATCAAGGCAAAATTTGAAGCAAATTGGTTTTACTAATGGAAAAATCTAAAACTATCTCTCATTTTGAAAATATAAAATAATTATTAAATATTTTTCATTTTCTTAACAGAGGAGCAATTACAGGAAATTGAGTAATAGGATCTTTAAAAATAATTTAATTGGAAATTCATTTATATAAATAAATTCAGGTAATATGTGGATTATTGTATTTGAAGACATTAAAAGGTGTAAGAAGAAAGGTTAAAGTAACTTCTCATCTTGATACAATTGGCAAAACATCTAACAGATGTTAGCTGACTTGCAGTTTCCCATTAGAATTTTTAAACACACTTAAAGAGGATAACCAGTTTTGTTTTTAATTAGTTAGAGAGTCATTATTTTGGTTGAGCTGGTTTGTTTTATAAAACTTTAAAGAGAAGTCATTTTGTGTTGTAGGCTACAGCAACTCCTGTGTCATTAGTAGTTCTGTTCTAGTTTTAATGATCTGAAATGCTTCTCCTTTTTTTCTACTCCGACTTCTATTTTTTCCTCTGTTGCTCACAGCTCCCTGCACTGCCTTACTCAACTCAAACCAGCCCCATCTTGGCCCTCAGGGAACAATGTTTGTTTTTGCCTAATGCTATTGTATCTATCTTGTACAAATAGTCCCTGACTTACAGTGGTTTGACTTGCAATTTTTTGACTTTATGATGGTGTAGTTTCTACACATATTCAGTAGGATCCATACTTCCCATTTTGAATTTTGATCTTTTTTTAGGCTGGTAATGTGCATTATGACTGACTTGAATTCTGGGCAACTCCCAGTCAGCCATGCTATCGTGAGGGTAAATAATGGGGACAATCATTCTATAACCACCTAAATATTTTGGTTTTCACGTTCAGTATACCATTCAATAAATTACAGGAGATATTCAACACTTTATTATAAACTAGGCTTTCTGTTAGATGATTTTGCTCAACTGTAGGTTTATCGAAGTATCTGAACATGTTCAAGGTAGGTGAAACCTATGTTCTGTAGGTTAAGTGTATTTAATGCATTTTCAACTGAATGATACTGAAAATTTACAATCAGCTTATTGAGACATAATCCCATCATAAGTCAAGGAAGATTTGTGTCAAATGTCTTCAAATACTTGTTACATTTCCATAAA
This sequence comes from Vulpes vulpes, assembly GCF_048418805.1. Taxonomy (NCBI): domain Eukaryota; kingdom Metazoa; phylum Chordata; class Mammalia; order Carnivora; family Canidae; genus Vulpes; species Vulpes vulpes. Next base: position 100,108,344 of record NC_132784.1, on the reverse strand, counting down.
TAATTTATTTCTGCCTAATCCCACCCAATTCATACTTTTTTTTCCTTCAAGGTAGAAGCTCTCTTGCTTAATGAAAAAATGGTAGCTTCCAAATGGCTGCTTGTGGATAGCCTAGTTAGATAGTTATTTATTGAAAAGAATTATATTTTCCATGTGAAACCCATATTTATGATGTGAGAATATTCTGTTTCTCAAACCAAAAAAAACAAAAAACCTCTTCCTTCTCTATTATTATTGTTTTTTTTCCTACTCCTCTGCTCAAATACATCTGTTGTTACTACTTTGAACATTTTTGAAGCAAATACAGTTTGCTTGAGAAACACAATCAAGAAAAATTATTCTGGGTCACCACTCATTGGGCTGCTTTACTCTTTCCTGCCCATAGAAAAAAACTGTTTACCACAGGCATGTTTCATTTTCTATCTTATTATACTTAGTCTTGACTTCACAACACCTTAATTTCTGAATTCATATATGTGTGATTTAATTGCATTAATGATTATTAATGAGATTTTATTCATCATTTCTTGCATATTAGGCACTGTGTGTTGAAGGGAAGCAGAATATGGTATTCCAAAATATGCCACCTCAAATATGCCACTTTGACATAATGATTATTTTGAGGCAAGCCAATAACAAAAAAGCAGAATAAAGAAGACCTCTCTGCATCACTCCTATTTGTCTCAAAGCAGGATATAAACATGTAAAGGTGTTCCCCATCCTCTCTCTACCAGCAAGAGCAGAAGTAAATCATTAGAGACAACTCTAGATCCTTATCAGCCCCAAGATGGCACAGACAAATCTGCATAAAAAACTTTACTAGCTAACCTTTATCTACCATTGGTTTCCCTACATATTTACCCTCCCATAAGTTGCTGCCCCAGAAACTGAAAGTCCTTTTCTTTTCTTTCTCTCTTTATCTCTTCCTTCTTTCCTTTTTTTCTTTCTTTTCCTCCTTCTCTTCTTTCCCCTTCCTCCCCGTCCCTCTCTTCCTCCACCACTCCTCCTCCCCTTCCTCCTCCTCCTCCTCCTCCTCCTCCTCCTTCTTCTTCTTCTTCTCCTTCTCCTTCTTCTTCTTCTCACTTCTCTACAAAGGAATTGTTCTTTTGTAAAGATGCTATATAAGCCCATGCTCTAACCATCTGTCTTAGTCTATTCAGGTTGCTATACAAAATACCACAGTCCAGATGGTTTATAAACAATGGAAATTTATTTCCCATAGTTTTAGAGGCTAAGAGGTCTAAGCTCAAGCAGATTTGGTATCTATAAATCATGAGAGGCTTCATGGTTCATAGACAGCTATCTTTTTCCTATGTTCTCACATGGCAGAACAGGAGAAGAATTTCTCTGGTGTGTCTTTGATAAAGACACTAATCCCATTTATGAGGGCTCTACCCTCAGACCTAGTCTCCTACCAAAGGACCCACCTCCAAATGCCATCACTACAAGGATTAGATTTCAACAAATAAATTTTGGGGAGACATAAACATTTATTCCACAGTACCACATCTTTGAGCTACTAATCACTGAGTATCCATATTTATGTGTGATGCACATGTTAATTAAATTCCAGTTTTTTTCCCCTCTCTTATTAGTCTATTATATAGGTCCCCTCCCAATGAACCTAAGATGGGTGGAGGTAAAAGAGTTTTTCCACTCCTATAGTGTTTTCATGTAGTATCTTAGGTAATGGTCAAAAAAAAAAAAAATCGCAGGATGATAAATGTCATTTGTCCCCATTATCTAAATGGAGCAACTGGAATTGGAGAGTTTTAGAAATTTACCCAAAGATGCACAGCTATTGAGGGATAAGTATGCACTGTAAGGGTAAATACAAATCAAAAATGAAGGCCTCTGTTAACAAGAAGGAAAGAAACTCATCCCACACGCTATCTTAAAGCAAGTTATTTCTCTAAGATGTATGAAATATTTTAAAAGCTAAGTGAGCCTTTTTGCCAGCCTTAAAGCCCAGAGAACAACCTCTTTGAAATTTAACTATCAAGGAAGGTGGAACTCCCATCTTCCAGTTTCTTGTAGGGGGTAGAACCCTAACTTTGGCAAGTGCCTCGCTCCTAAACTGCTTCCTGTCATAAAGATGCGGTAAGCTTATTTGTCCTTTGATTCAAGCTAATTAGCTAACACAGGTGATCAATCCCATTACTAATTGAATGTAAGATGGACTACGTTTGACAAATGATGCTGTCAAGTCCTCTAAAGCTAGTCATTGTTTATCTTAAGGACATGTATGTAATATGTTGTATGTGCATGTCTATATAAAAGGGTGAGGTTTTTTTTGTTTTGTTTTGTTTTGTTTGTTTGTTTGTTTGTTTGTTTTGCAGTCTCTTAGGGAATTGCCTGTGATGTGCATCACATTCTGGATTTACACTTATTCAATTATGAAACATTTTTCTTTCTCTTCTACCTTTGTATAAAGGCTTAGTGGGTTGGGAGAAGATATATCTTTAATTATATTTTGCCAACAGCATTCAGTATTGATGTCCACAATGTTAAATTTTATCTAAGCCATGTGCTTTCCAAGAACAGAAATTGTTAAGGAATCTCCTCCCACTTTGTGTTCTCAGGAAAAGTCTGATCAAGAACCACCCCATAGTCTGAAATAAGGCCTGACTCCGGCTTTCCTCATGACTCTCCTGACACTCATGGAGAGCACCTTGCTTCACTGCCTCTATGTAACCCTTGGGTCCCCCCATGTGCGTGAATGTTCCCGATGACCCAGAGCACTTAGGCGCTAGAAGGCAATGGAGGGACGAGTGTCTCCTGAGACTGGCCAAGTTGATGAGGCAGATGCAGTCCCAGTAAAGCTTCCTGCTGAGCTCCCATCCTTCGTTATTGGGAGTCCTCATTGGGAGAATCACAAGCACTTAATTGAACCTGGAGGCCAGGTGGTCTTCATGCACATTCAATGGCAGGGCCACAGCGGTGGGGCTGAGGGATCCTCTGATCACTCCCTGGCCTTGGGTGTCACAGCTGCACTGGATTCTGAGGGCTGTTGACTCCCTGCAACTTGGGCAAGCAAGAGAACAAATCATCTGAAGATTTTCACCTTTTATTTTTAGTGATTCCATACAGCGGCATTTTATAGCCAATGATTGTGGTTTCAAGTTTATTTTAATCTGTAGCAAAGTTTTGTAATGATTTTCTAATCTGTTTCTGAGTACTCTATGGCCCTGCATTATGAGGCACCTACCTTCATTTTGCTAATGCTTATTCTGAATAAAAGTTTTTCCTTGCATTAAAAAAAAAAAAAAAAACACCTTACTTTCCTTGAAATTTTCAAACCACTGGCCTTGGGGAATAAAGGGCAAGACATTCCCAGGCTACAGAGGCCAGCAAGTCTGTTTGAAGCTACCTCAGTTTTCTGATTAGCCCAGCAATCTTTTAGCAAAATTTTTTTTTTCTTTTGAAGGTCACACAGTGACTTTACTGACCTCCCTTTGTACAACTGGAGACCTTGCCCTGGGCTGTCCTCTTCCTTTTCTTTGACAGTTCCTTGTTAATACATGTTCTCCCTACTGTAGCCTTGAATAAAATCACCTTCTTAATGGCCTTGTGCATTCTGTATTTAGCAATGCTAATCTTTTACCAACCCATTGGGTAGCTGTGGAGTTTTTTTTTGTTGTTGTTGTTGTTGTTGTTGTTACTGTTTTTATCACTTTGTCAATTATTTTTCTTTAGCTTACTGAGTATTGCCAATTGACTGCCATAGTGGTTTCCTGTCTTTCTCCTTCAGATGTGTTACTGAAAGCCAAGTTCAACTGCCCACTGCTCAAAAGGCCAATACTCAAGAAAGAAGTTTATTGAAAAGGAACACAAGTATTATTATATGAGAAGCCAGCCACCTGGGGACAAGGCGGACTCTTCTCCAAAGGCCAGCTCTGAGGTTTCTAAGATTCCTAAGATTTTTTAAGTTTCATCAGTTAAGGCAGCGCAGTGGTCTGTGACATTTCTTGATTATGTGTAGACCTGATGATGCCAGCTTTTGTCTTGGTGATCAGAGGTTGTGCAAGAAGGTCTGGTTCCTTGGTACCTGGGGTTTGTGCAAGAGTACTCTGTTCTTTCTGCAAAGGACAGCCCAGGGCAAGGTCTACAGTTGTACAAACGGAGGTCAGTAGAGTCACTGTGTGCCCTTCAAAAGAAAAAAAAAATTTTGCTAAAAGATTGCTGAGCTAATCAGAAAACTGAGGTAGCTTCAAACAGACTTGCTGGCCTCTGTAGCCTGGGAATGTCTTGTCCTTTATTACCCAAGGCCAGTGGTTTGAAAATTTCAAAGAAAGTAACTTAGTTCTGTTACAGATCTAGGGCCTTAAGTCAGCAGGCAAGAAGTATGTTAACTTGAAGCAAGTTAACCCTTCAGACTGGGGGAGTGCTGTTCCAGGTGGTCTGTATGAACTATTGAATTGCCTACTACACAGGTCTGAGTGGAGGTCTTCATACAATACTTAATCAACAAGTTTAAACTTAACTCATTATCTTAACTCTTTTTTGATCCTGACTCTTTCTATTGTGGAGATAAGCAAAGACCACTCAAGTGAGAACAAGCAAAGGCTGTTTATTCAGAGCTTGCCTAGCAATAGTCAGCGGCACCACTTGTAGTTGGCAGAGGCTCAAGACATAGAGGGGTGCAAAAGCTTTATAGTAGAAAAAAAGAGCAGGCTGCAGGTCTGCCCTGGCTGGAGGCTGTTGTCTGAGAAAAGTTGGCGGGAAGATAACTACAAGCAGAGTGTTCTCTTTGGTTTTTTTAAAGGAGCGTATTTGGCTTTCTTCAGTTGATCCTAAGTTGAGAGAAAATGTAGGGAAGCTGTCAGTTACTGATCAAGTCTTGACAATTTGGGGCCAATTGCTACAGAGCTTATAGTTTGGTTTACTGCACTAGATGCTGCAAATTTTAGGTCAAAGTTCTATTTTTTTAAAAAATATTTATTTATTTGAAGAAGAGAGAGAGAGAGAGAGAGAGAGAGAGGAACCAGGGGTGAGGGAGAGTAAAGGGAGAGAGATAATCTCAAGTACACTCCCAGAGGAGCACTCCATTGTGAGGATCACTCACGGCCCTGAGATCATAACCTGAGCTGAAATCAAGAGTCAGACACTGAACTGACCACCCAGGTGCCCCCAAAGTTCTGTTTTTATTTGTGACCTGATCATTGCCTATTTGTATATTGTCTTTCATTGTTAATGTCCTTGCCATTCTTCTGTCATTCAGGCTCAAAACAGTAGACATATCTAAATTTGTTTTTGTTACCTCTCAACCATTTTATCAACTTGATTTGTTAAACTTATTCATCTTTATCAATTATATAGTTCTGTACTATGAAATCCCATACTCTTCTCATGGCCACATCTTTAATTCAGGTCTTTGATTTCCTTATCTAGAAAATGCACCAGTGTTCTCACTGGTTACTCTGCTTTAGAAATTTTTCTCAGCATTCTATTTTTCACATTACTTTTAAATAAATACAACTTAATTTTGATTGAATTGTCTCCCCCACCAAAGAGTCCTTTGTCCTCCTACGTGTGCCATAGCTGTCAATTCTGACTACATTCAGCTCAGCTGTCTTCCTTGTACATGTCATAAAATCAGTAAATGACATTTATTAGATGAACAAAATCAAATAAATTGAATTAACTCTATATGATACTCCTTGTGCTTTTCCCCCAAATCAGCCCTTTTGTTATTTTCTAGGCTTGTATTTAATAACATATGAGTTCATTTGAAATTTTAACTTTTCAGGTGATATATTTTTTCCCTAAGATTTTCCTGTTACTCAATTTCTGACAGTTGTTTTTTTAGAATATAAATAAATAAAATAATTTGTCTAAATAGTCAAGTGACCCTAGTGGATAATACTTACAGTAATGTCAGTAAAAACTGTGTCCCATGGACTGAATTTCTGGAGCCCCAGGTGGTCACTCAGAGGTATTTCTCCAGGGCTGACTGTCAATCATACCAGAGAGTAGAGTCCTACTATTTCATGGTAAAGAAAGGGCAGCTGCCATGCTGTCTCTACTTATTAGCATCCCAGGAGCTATGCCCTCATCCCAGAAAGGTTTCATTTAACAGATCACACTTATAGTGCACTTGATCCTATCACAAGTTTCTCTCTCTCTCTCTCTTTTTTTTTTTTTTTAAATGAATTCAGTAGTAGGCCTCCAAAATACCTGTTATAACTTAGACAGTAAATAAGGGAATATTTTCAGTCATTTCACAAGTTGTGTAACATTTTGTTTTTTATTTTGGCCTACAAATTTTTAAAAAAGATTTTATTTATTTTTTCATGAGAGACACACAGAGAGAAGCAAAGACATAAACAGAGGGAGGAGAAGCAGGCTCCTTTCAGGGTGCCTGATGCAGGACGAGATCCCAGGACCCCAGGATCATGACCTGAGCCAAAGGCAGAGGTTCAACCACTGAATCACCCAGGTGCCCCTAGAAATTGTTAAAAAGGAAACAATAGGTCCAAAATGGAGGCATTTGTGCTAAATCCAAAATCAGTAAATCAAGGCTTACTACTTAACCTAGTTGCAGTTTCAGCCTCTCCCAGCAATGTAACTTTTAGTAGTCAATCTGGAATGACCTGGTCAGTATTTGTGAGGAACTCCCTACCATCCCTACCATCCCTACCATCCCTACCATCCCTACCATCCCTACCATCCCTACCATCCCTACCTAGGAAGGGAGTCTTTGCCTGAAACAATACACTCTTTGCTAATAAACTTCCTTTTGTCAGCCTCCATAATTTTTTTTTAAGATTTTATTTATCCATGAGAGACACACAGAGAGAGAGGCAGAGACATCGGCAGAGGGAGAAACAGACTCCATACAGGAGGCCAATGTGGGACTCAATTACTGCACTCCAGGATCACGCCCCGACCCAAAGGCAGACGCTTAATCACTGAGCCACCAAGGCGTTCCTCCTTTATGACTTTAAAAACCTTTCCTTTTCTTTTTCTTTTCTTTTCTTTTCTTTTTTTTTTTTTTTACCTTTCCTTTTCTATAGCTTTTGAGAACTCCTTTCTATTTGCTAGATGGGACGGTGCCCAATTCCTTAATAAAACAAATTTGATCCTTAAGTTTACTCAGTTGAATTTTGTTAACAAAGTAAAATTCGTTTATTGAAAATATTTTCAAGGAACACTATTCCTATTGAAAAAAAATTGTTGTGCCCAAGATTGCGAATCTGAGAAACCCCCAAGGAGCCGACACTGATGCAAGTGCATGAGGGTTTATTTACAAGCTCGAGCTTGGGTCCAAGTATACCCGACACAGCAGAGCAGGGGCTTGGACCCTGAAGTGGGTTACAGCTGGGTTTTTTATGGGATGGTCTAGGGGATTTTCAGAAGAAGTGGAGGAATGTCTCAAGTTCTGTTTACATTCTGATATGGGGCTTTCAAGGGCATTGAGCTCTGTTCTCATTCTAATATGGAACTTTCTGCCACTGGCTTGAGCTCTGTTGTCTTTCTGATATGGGACTCCCTGCTGAGGACATTCTGCAGTTTTTCCTGTAAAGTTCAGCTCTTATTCACAGGGGCCTAAGATGGCTGTACTTGTGCTAATGCTAAACTTGAGGTGGAATGGCCTTAATTTTTTTCGGCTTCCACAAAATTAAATAACTATATGTAAATCAACTAGGAAAAAATATGCTAAAATAATTTTCCTATCCTTTCTTATAGATAAGTTGAGGTAAGCCAGAGGGAATTCTCCTATTGGATTTTAAGAACAAGGACCATTTCCTTCTCATCTTGCATCCTCTTAACACCTACCATAATACTTCGAAAATACCAGATACAGCTATAAAAAAAAAATTTAATTAAATGTAATTGAATCTAACTTTCGGTTCTGTGAATCTGTGTGATGCACATTATAGCTTAAAGCAATCACTGACAAAGGGCCAGTAACCTGAATGCTAGGAATTTTATGACTCTAAATTCTTACCAAGGTTATTTTATTTTATTTTATTTTATTTTATTTTATTTTATTTTATTTTTAAGATTTTATTTATTTATTCATGAGAGACACACAGAGAGAGGCAGAGACACAGGAAGAGCTCCCTCCATGCAGGAAGCCAGATGTGGGACTCGATCCTGGGTCTCCAGTATCATGCCCTGGGCTGAAGGTGGCCTAAACCGCTCAGCCATCCGGGCTGCCCCCAAGTTCATTTTAAGATTGATTCCTGGCACATTTTGCATGGGTGATGGAAGGAGGTTTGTATGACTTGATGGACTCAGAGCATACCAAATGTGAGCCCTTTGGGAAGCATTTCCTGGACCTATGCTTTACTTCCTGAGCACAAGGTAGGTGTCTCTCCTGTCCCACGAACTTCACCTCTATCATAGTATTTATCACATTAATTAATCTTTCTCCCCCCCCCCCAAAAAAAAAAACAAAAACAAAAAAAACCTTTCTCCCCTGGCCATTGGTAATTCCTTGAATAAATGGATATCATTTTTTGTTGTTGTAGTAAGCTATTTTGAATGTAGGTTATAGAAAGCATTAAATAACTGAAATTGATAGTAGTGAAGATTTCATATATTAAGAGATAACAAATTAAGGCTGTTTCAGTAAGTCATAGTACATATGACAATTTGCAAAAACATAGGACTTAATTCATAAGGAATATAATTTAGAAAGGAGATTTTTGCCTTTTTTTTCCTTCAGTGCTTTATGTATCTCATTTCTATAATTAGTAAAACTGAAGAAAAAACAATATTCAAGGTGAATTCTGAGTTTGAACTTTCTACGGAAAATAGAATAAATGAACATTGAGAGCAATAAAGTTTAGGTATCTTTGTTTTCAAAACTAGGAATGTTAACTCTAATATTGTACATAAACTAAAATCTACCCCATAGAACTATGGCAAGAATCAAACCCAACAACAAAGAAACATGTTTGTCAAATATAGCCATCACACACTTAAATTCTATGATGGTTTTGTAATTCTGGTCCAGTATGCTTCCTAGATAACAAGATATCCATAACTTTAATAAGGTTTACTATACATTGTGTCTTATTATTTCTAGTTGTGAGAAAAAAATATATTACACTCTGAGATCCAATGATTATAGATAGATCAACAGATAGATATTGAATTAACTATTTCTCCAAGTTCATGACTACATGTATCTTTTACATAACTGTGACATATGTAACAGTTTCAGTTATGTTGATTTCATGAAGAACTCAGAAAGCATTTAATTTCAAGGAGAAAAAAGAAGTGAGTGGATATGATGATGAAGGGGTTCAGGATAGTCCATAGCCCTCCTCCCCTGTCACTTTGGCATGTGGATTGTTTTGAGTTGAAGACACTTGAGACCCTGAGGGCTCTAGGGAAATTTTATCCATCTCTTAGCTACATGGAGAATATAAATTGGGGGTCTTTCCCAGAATTAGGATTATTAACAGTCATAAATTTTAACTGAGTTACCCATCTGTATGGTAAAGCAAAAGTCTAGATATCATTATCTGCTTTTATTGCCATGTAAAGTGCACTCCTTTCCTCTGAAGTCCCAAACCCTTACTCCCTTCTCCTTAGTTTGGAGTGGCATATACGTATCTCATTTTACCTCACTGTCTTTGGAATCAACATGTCTATCTGGACTTTCCATATGTAGACTTATTTATTAATTTCTATTTTCTCTCTTGAATCTGTATCATTTCAGTTTTATTCCTAGTCCAGCTTGAAGACATTTTAGGGGACAGGAATTCTTGCTCCTCAACAATGAAAACTTTTTGAATAAATTTTCCTCTTGGATCTTTGCAAAAATTAGAATTGTGGAAAGACACAGCCCAGTATTTATAGATTATGTGAAATAATTTTTCTTCACATACTGTATCGAAAATTCAAGCCATTACTATTAAAATTAAAATTAAAATGACTATTGTTAAAATCTTGAGAATTATTGGGAAACTAGAGAATATTGCATCTCCAAAAGTTTCAAGATTATTCCAATGGGGGAAGATTTATGCAGTCATGTAAGGATTTGGTGCTACTTGCTATTGTCAATATAGATATGTAGTAAAGGTCTATGACGTAAGAAATATGAAAGTGGCAATGTGTAGAAAGCTGCATATCTGCTTCTCAAGTCTTCTAGTATGATAAGGCAGATAGATATATAATTCTGGCTATAGTTAATTGTCAAGCAGGAGAAATTTAAAGTATTACAGAGGCATATACATTGAGAATTTGCATTAATCTCTTTGTATATGTGTGGGAAAGAACTATTTAGGTGAATCTTTGTTAAGGTAGTACCAAACAAGAGCTTGAATGATTAGTATGGGGTTAGAAGGGAGAAGCAGAGCAGGGAAGTATATTTCACGTCTTGAAAGCACAGTGAATAGCCTCAAGGTAAAAAAGAACATGATACTTTGGAGGAAGTAAAATTGCCTGCTAAAGAAAGAAATCTAAGAATAAGGGGCAGTGAAACTAATAGGCAATTATAGCAAGGTTTTAGGATAAAGTGTTAATACAAATTTGATTTCTTATATAATAGCAAGGGACATTTGAGATTTGAAATTAGAAGCACAGGGATCCCTGGGTGGCGCAGTGGTTTGGCGCCTGCCTTTGGCCCAGGGCGCGATCCTGGAGACCCGGGATCGAATCCCACGTCGGGCTCCCGGTGCATGGAGCCTGCTTCTCCCTCTGCCTGTGTCTCTGCCTCTCTCTCTCTCTCTCTCTGTGACTATCATAAAAAAAAAAAAAAAGAAAGAAATTAGAAGCACAATATTGTTCACTCTAGCATCAACAAAAATGAAGTACTTAGTTATGTCTCTAACAAAATACGTGCATACTCTACATGAGGCAAAAAAAAAAAAAAAAAATCTAGGCATCTAACCAAACCACATTTTATCTGGGAAAATTCTCTATTTCGAGTCTAAGGCCAGGTCGTCTTTTCTGTTTTTGGATGTTTTCATTGAAATATTAATATGTTTGATCAAGCTGGCTTTAAACAAGGAGATACTTAACTTGATTTTATAAAGTACCTATGTGATTAACTTGTTACAGGGATTTCCATGAAACCTGTCAGTTGTTAGGTGGAAAATCAGGAACGACCTGAGGAAAAATTATCATTATAAGTAAAGAAAGATATGTCAAACCCTCCTGTGATTATATACTCATTGTACCAAAAGCCTTAAGCCAGATTCTGTATTGAGTTTGAATTTTATTTTAATTTTTTATTTTAAGATTGTATTTATTTATTCATGTGAGAGAGAGAGAGAGGCAGAGACACAGGCAGAGGAAGAAGCAGGCTCCAGGAAGGAAGCCCGATGTGGGATTCAATCCTGGGTCTCCAGGATCACGCCCTGAGTGGAAAGCAGATGCTTAACCACAAAGTCACCCAGGTGCCCCTGAATTTTTTTTTTTGAGTTCTATTTTGATATTTGCCCTATTATTCTTTTTTTTTAATTTTTTTTTGTTTTAAAAAGATAAATAAAAGGAGTCCAAGTATGCACAATGCTACCTTCTTTGGTCAAGAGATATTTGAGTTAGAGTTAGCAACACTTTTTTTAGGTACCTTGTAGGAATAAGGTACACACACACAAAAGTGTTTTCTTCAATATAAAGATATCAAATAAATCTCAGAACCTGAATCCTGACAGAATTGTTGGGAACTTGTTTCCGTTTAGGCTCCAAAAGCAATAAACAGAGGTTTATGTGAGAAAGCAAAATAAAAATAGAAAAGAAATTTGTTGGGCTTCATCCAAATGAGACCTAGATTGGCCTTTAAAGACACTCAAACCAAAAGGAAATTATATCTGTCATGTTGCTTTGACATTGCATCAAAACTATCGAGATGTATTTTTTATGTGTACTACCCTCAAACTTCCGATATGCTTCTTGATTTTGAAGATAATCCAGATGTTTAAAAAAAAGTAACATTTTACCCTTGCAGTGTTTGTATTACAGCAGTCTGTAAGTTTTTCCTCATGTAAGAAACTTGAACACATTTAAATATCAGTGCAGAACATTTTAGCTTAAAATTTCCACATATGTCGATCTAAAGTGTTTTATTTGTACATAGTATTTTAGGAAAAATAACTAAATTTGAACAACATCTGTATTTCCTATTTTTGATAACAATAATGCAAATTTTTTTGCAAATTATTTTCATGAGTGAATGGCTTTTATGAAATTTACATGTGAATTTACTCTAAATGAAATGATTTTTCAAGTTAACATTTGTGGATTAAAGTTTATCTTATAATATGAATCATCCATTTCAGGTCCAAAAATACTGTATATATATTTCTTGATTACCAAAAATGAGATGCATTTGTTTTATTGGGGAAAAAGTGGCTATATAATTTCAAACTCAAAATGTACATTTATCTATCTATTCATCTATGTTTTTTAAGTAATGCTATTTATTGTTTTCTTTTCTTCCACATTTGGTAAATAACAGATTTTCTTTTTTAAAAAATATTTTATTTATTTGTTTGAGAGAGAGTGAGAGAGTAGAAGCAGGGGGAGTGACAGAGGGAGAGAGAGAAGCAAGCTCCCCCCTGAGCAGGGATTGATCCCAGGACCCTGAGATCATGGCCTGAGGAAGGCAAACAGTTAACCAACTGAGCCACCCAGGTGCTTAGTAAAGATTTTCAACTGAGAATGTGAAAAATTTCCAATTATATAAAAATACATATATTTGACTCCAAATGTCACATTTTCTTTTATCTAAAATAGTTTATAAAATTAAAACACAGATACAATTTGGTATTAGCAGTCATTATTCTTTGTCTTTTCAGTATAACTACTATCTCCTGTGTTCCCTGAGGTTAATTCTTTTCTTTTAAAGATTGATTGATTGATTAATTGATTGATTGATTTAAGGGGGGATGGGGAGGGGCAGAGGGAGAGGGAGAGAGAGAATCTTTTTTTTTTTTTTTTTTTTTTAGAGAGAGAGAATCTTAAGCAGACTCCACGTTGAGTGTGGAGCCATATGTGGGGCTCAATCTCATGACCCTGAGATCACTACCTGAGCTGAAACCAAGAATCAGATGTTTAACTGACTTGCCACCCATGCACCCCTTTCTGAAGTTAATTCTAAAAAATAATAGAATAAATCACTCATCATTCATTACTAGATGGATATCATTTTTGTTTTTGCATAATCAATTTAATATATTTGAACACTAAATTCAACTATGGTTAAAAATAATAATTTCATTAAATTATTTCTCAGAAGTCAAAGTGTTTCTAAAAATCACAGAAAGAAATTCAACATCTGAAACAAACATGAAATATGATCAATATTTGGGAGGTATGTTTAATGCAGAATAGGATTTAAACAATATTTTAACATTATTATTACCCTTGTCTAGAAAAAGAAAATTTGAGTTTCCTAGTCCTGAAGTAGTACGTAAGTAGTACCTTAAATCACTTTAATTTTGGTAGTGCTTGAAATTACTTGTCTACTTACATAGTGGAATTTTAAAATATTGTAATGGAATTAAAATAATCCCTCTAAAATACAATCAAAGTACATTAAAATGACGAAGACATATATTAAAAGGTATCATTCAAAGTGCCAAAGGCATTTTTACTTATAAATTATGTTGTATTATAAACAGATATTAGAATACACAGTCCTCACCACCCAAAATATTATGTTTTCAGTGACATATATGATTTTCTTTGTCTTTTTCCATTACTTCAGTCACTATTATATTGGTGTTTATTGGTGTTTACATATTTTAATGGTCTCAGACTCTTATCTGGATTTTTCTATTAAAAATCCAGAAGTATGAAGATAATGTCTTCCTTGGCAATCTCTGTGGCACCTCAAAATCAATATATTTAGAATATTTTCTTGTCTTTCAATTTCAGAGTGCCATATTTCACCTAGTCTGGCTAGTTCTTATTATACGCCACTAGTGATATTATACTTCTATTGATTCTAAATATACTGTTTTAACCTTTATAGTTTCTCCCCTTTCTAGAATATATTACACTTCTAGATAAATTTTCCAAAATTGCTGTTCATCACATTACTCTCTTGGTCAATAAAATACAGTAGGCTCCTGCTACCTTTGTGAACAAATTAGTCAACTATTCAGAAATTATCATCTAGTGCTCCTACCTGTATTTATCTCCTGTTATATCTTTAATGATGTGTGTCCTAACCTTTAGTTCTTTTTCTTTGAGATTTACTATAGTATAAGAGTAAGAACAGGGACTCAATTGAGTCCTGTGTGAGGGTATTCCAGGGTTTTGTGGGCCAGAGATGACTTATAATGATGTCAAACCTGTTAAGAAGGTGTGACGTCACCAAAATGCTGAAGTAGGAGATCCCAGCCTCCACTCCTGAACAAAGATCAGCAATTAGCTCTTCATGAACAAAAACAGCTCAGGGAGAGCTTAGGAGTCTAGGTGAGAAACATCAGCAACACAGTGGAACAAAAACCCTGATTGTGATGCACAGGGAAGAAAGAACAGTTTCTTCTTGCCTGTTTCCTCTCATTCCAGACCAGCACTACTCAAGACCAAGAGGAAACAATCTTTTTAGAAGAATTTCCTTTCCTGGGAAATGGAGAGCTGGGTGAGTGATCAACTTGGCTCGATTTTGGGGGCACTTTAGGAAAGATTCACCCACCCGGAGACTGGCAAAGCTTGAGACATACACAGACAGGTAGAAATAAGAACAAGGGGCTACCAATATATAAGATATTAAATGCTGTTGAGGATGTAGAAAAGAGCAAACCCTGGTGCTCTATTGATGGAAATGTAAATTAGTCCAGCCATTCTGGAAAACAGTATGGATGTTCCTCAAAAATTTAAAAATGGAACTATCTTATGATCCAGCAATTTCACTACTGGGTATTTACCCAAAGAATAAAAAGAAACTAATTCAAAGGATTAAATGCACCCCTATGTTTATAGCAGGATTATTTATAATAGCCTAGATATGGAAGCTGCTCAAGTGTCTGCTGATTGATGAATGGATAAATATGTGTATGTGGGAATACTATTCAGTCATAAAAAAGAATGAAATTTTGCCATCATGTTGACATGAGTGGAGATAGTATTATACAAAGTGAAATAAGTCAGAGAAAGACAAATGTCATATGACTTCACTCATATGTGGAATTTAAGAAACAAATAAGCAAAGGGAAAAAATATAGAGAGAGAGAGAGACAAAGCAAGAAATAGATTCTTAATTATAGAGAACAAACATGGTCACCAGAGGGGTGGAGTGGGCAGTTAGGTTAAATAGGTGATGGGTATTAAAGAATGACTTGTCATGATGAGCACATGATGATGTACTGAACTGTTGAATTACTCTACTTTATACCTGAAACTAATATAACACTGTATGTTAACTAGAATTTAAAAAACTTAAAAGAAAAAAAATACTATATCACTATCAATGTTTCAGGAAGGCCACTAAGCATCTCATATTCAGGTCATAGTCAAATAGCACTACAGATACTTTGAAAACAGAATTGATATTGTAAGCACAGCACACAAAAAAAGCTGATCAATACTTGCAGCCTGAGTCTAACTGGACTGATTGCTAAAACAGAAATGTCATTCTGCATCGGCTTTAAATAAGAGCCAGAATCTTGTAAGACAATATTCAAAATATCCAGCATGTAATCTAAAGTTATTTGGAGTACAGACAACTGGAACATTTCAACTCACATGAGAAAAAAAAATATATGTGTCACCAATGAGAGGACATAAATGTAAGTATCTGACAAAAAATTTTAAAGCAACTATAAAATGCTTCAAAAAGTGAGTGTCTAAAAGATTACCAACAGCACCAAATGAAGTACTCGCTGCACAGTCTCAACAACTAACCTCAGAAGAAAGAGAAAAGTCTTTGAATGTGAAGATAGATCAATACAATTTGTTCAATATGGATAATAAAGATAAAAGATTGAAAAAACAAAGCACTGGTGACATGTCAGCCAATAGCAGGAGTTCTAAATTCTCTGTCACTAGAGTCTGAGAGAGGAACACTATGCAGAAAAAGATGGAGGAAAAAATGATATACCATTTCCAAAATTAGTGAAGGACATAAACCTACAGATTTAAGACACTCAGGGAACCCTCAAGAAATCTATATCCAAACACATATTTTTTTAAGAAAATATT
Organism: Vulpes vulpes; assembly: GCF_048418805.1. Lineage (NCBI taxonomy): Eukaryota > Metazoa > Chordata > Mammalia > Carnivora > Canidae > Vulpes > Vulpes vulpes. The sequence goes on along the minus strand of NC_132784.1, from coordinate 100,092,234 downwards.
TTATTTATTCATGAAAGACACAGAGAGAGAGGCAGAGAAAAGGAAGCAGGCTCCCCACGTGGAGCCTAGTGTGGGACTTGAACTCAGGACTCCAGGATCACTCCCTGAGCCAAAGGCAGACATTCAACCAGTGAGCCACCCAGGCATCCCAATCCAAACACATCTTAATCAAACTTCTGAAAACTAGAGAGAGAGAGAAAATTCCTCAGAGCAGTCAGAAGAAAAAATGCACTTACAGAAGAATATAATTTGAATGACTTACTGTGTCATCAGAAACTAAGGAGAACAGAAAACAAAACAAACAAAAATGGGACACTATTTTTAGACTGCTGATGTAAAGAACTTAAAACCTAGAATTTTATATCAGGAATGGACATAAAATTAAGAAATTCTCAAGATGAAGAAAAACTAAAAAAATAAGTTAACTGATCTACATTAAAAAACTTTCTAAGGAGTGTTTTTGGACAGAAAGGAAATTATATCTGAGGGAAACTTTGAACATCACAAGTAAATGATGAGCAATGCTCATGGCAAATGTTTGGGGATGTGTAATAAAGTATTATTCTCTTCTTGAGTTCTTTAAATATGTTTGATGTTTGAAAATATGAATTATAATATTGCCTAATCATGTTTTAAATATGCGTATAGATATAAAATATAAGACAGCAACAACATAGAGTAAGGAGGGTAAAGATACTTGCATGATGATTAGGTTTGTATCCCACTTGAAATGCTAAAACACTAGTTCTAAGCAGTCTTTGAAAAGTTAAGTGTGTACATTATAATCATTGTATCAAATCCTAAAAAGAAAAGTTATATACAAAGAAACAGTAAAAAATATAGTTGGTAGATTAAAATGGGATAGTAAGAGGGTTGAAATAATTTCAAAAAAAAAGCAGGAAAATGGAAAGAGAGGATTAAAAAACAGAACAAATAAAAAACAAAAAATGAGAGGCCTAAATTCAAATCAATGATTATAGTAAAAGTCTAATTACATTAAAAGTCTAAGCACAGCAATTAAAATACAGAGATTGTCGGAATGGATTAAATATTACTCAACTATATGTTGTCTGTAAGAAATTTACTTTTTTATTTTATTTATTTAGTTAGTTAATTAGTTAGTTAGTTAGTTAGAGAGTGATGTGCGAGCATGGGGAGTGGGAGAGGAGTAGAGGGAGAGAACGAACCGCAAGCAGCTCCACGCCCAGCAATGAGCCCAATGCAGGGCATAGTCTCACAACCGTTAGATTATGACCTGAGCAGAAATCAGGAGTTGGACACTTAACCAACTGAGCCACCCAAGTGCCCCTGTAAGAAATTCACTTTAAATATAATGATATAGGTAGGTTACAAGTTAAAGGACAGAAATAAATGCATACAGCATGCAAATATTATTCAAAAGAAAGATTTACTATATTAATATCAGGTAGTAAGGACTTCAGAACAAAGAATAAGCATAATCACATCAAATTACTGCTTTGTTGAAAACCTGTAACTTTCATTTATTCTCAGAATAACATCCAAATCTCCTATTTTGATCTAACAAAAATTATTATATACACCTTCCAACACTCTTATCCATTCACTTGCTGTTTCACTTCGTAGCTCTTAAAACTATCTGACATAATCTTAATCATTGTTTGTTGTTTGTTTATCCTACTAAAACGTAAGCTCCATGACAGAATTTTCCTTGCTTGTCTTATTCATTCTGATATCCTTGGTGTGCATGAGTAGTGCTTGGTGTAGGATAGATAGCAAATGTAAATTTTGGATGCATAAATTAATTCTTTCTAGAAATTGTTATATAAATTATATTCTTTCCCCTGGCACAATAATTTTAAAATCTCAGAACAACACAGGAAATAATTTAATACCATTACTAGATTTTTAAACTCATTGTCTAAAACTTCTATTTCATTAGTATTCTTCAGCAGATAGCTATTTCTTAACCTACCTTCAGATGAATGCCTATAGATCATGTGAAAAGAATACATAAATGTTGATTCTTGCTACTCTGGGAGGTTATTCAGTCATATGACCATAGATTTTCAAGTAAGCAAGACTCAGCCAAAACTTACATAATCTTTCCTGAATATCAGAAAACATGCTGAATTTGGGTTGTTGATAAATTCCAAGAGAATTCAGGACAAGCTGATCCATTGCAATTAAGATAAAGAAGGATAGCAAAGAGGAATAGAAGGAGAGAAAGAAGAAGTAAAGTTACTAATAGTCTTGTGATTTTTTTTTTAATGTTTGAAGAATCACAGAATCTGAGATGGATAGAAATTTAAAAGTCAATATTAACTTGATTCAATTCAATTCAATTTGGTAAATACACTGAAATGTGCTTTCAGATGGAAGGCACTGAATGATTAAAGATACACAGCAGCACAGGTCTGTTTAGCAAAGACTGAGAATCCAGATCATCTTGGCATCCGGTGTCAGAATGAAGTGCAAATAAATGTTAGATAGCATAGCATTCATCACACTCTAGACATTCGATAAATATTTGTTGAATGGATGAAAGGTAAGCTAAAGACATGTTTTTAGGGATTTTTGAAGACCATTACACTGTGTACTCAGTACTGCTACTTCTTCTCTCTCTTTTTATAGAGACATTCTGTTTCTCTGCTCCCAGGAGGAAACATGAAGCCTAGTCAATGCCAAGGATAATTGCCTCACTCAAATGTACATGGTGACCTGCCAAGACATGACCCAAGTTAAACCAACCAGATTCTTTCAATAGAAATTTGCAATTTGCAACTGGAAGAAACAAGTTTCTTGATCTGTGTTTTGTTTCGTTTTACTTTTGTTCTCTGCCACTCCATGACTATGTGTAGAGTAATGCCAATGATCCCACCTCCTCGGTTACATGCTAATCATCAGGAAAAGAAAATGAGTGGATAGACATTTAGATATAAAGAGCAGCTTAAGGAGTCTACTTTCCACCCAAATTATGTTTCTTTTCATCTGGAAAAAAGATTCAGTTAAGTACATACTTGCTTGAATAAGAGTTTTTGAATATTTTGAGGTCATAAACTGCTTTAAGTGTCTAACGGAATCTTTGTCTTCTTTACATTGTTATACATTAATAGATGTGATCACTATTTTGGTTGTCTTGATGTCCACCCATGTAACAGTTTTGGACATTATATAGCTGAAGGTAATGAAAGGAATTTAGGTCAGTGTAAGTGGACACTTGCCTTATTCACACACCAGCATTTACTTCTAATGCTTCTTCACTGATGCATTGATGAAATCTTTAACCAGGTAGCGTAGACATGCCTGCACTTTCCCACTAATTTCCTTGATCTAATTTTATCTGTCTTTATCTTTCCTCATCTTTGTAATTTCCTCATTCTTTATCTTTCCTCATCTTTCCTTATGTTTGTAATGGCCAAGCCATATTATATCAGTAGAAAATTCTGTTTCTTCATCTGAAAATTCACAATTTAATGGTGGAATCTCAAACTTTATGATTTAATGGCATACTCTTCCTCCGTAGCATTTCTATAGTGCTAGTTATTATGGCTTCAACTAACTATTGCCCTAACCCACACAAAGCTTCAATGTTTAAGCTGGACTCTGCAGAGCGGTTGTTTTTTATTTTTATATAAGAATGGCTTTGCTCTCCGTGAACTTCACTTCAGAACATCTTTAATTATTCTGTATGCTTGAAAGTATGTGCTGTGAAAGCAGATGTGGATTTATTTTCTGGTCTGAATTATGGTGGGATGAGAGCTGACTTCAAATAGTTAGAATCTGAAAATGTTTTTCTCCTACGTGAAGATTTTTTCTATCTTGTAGTTATTTCTAATTTACTGCATCAGCCTGAGGTTTTACTATTGTAAAAACTTCACATCAAGTACTTAAAGGGTTATACTGGCACAATGCTAATTTTTCATTTTGCAATTACCATTGTTAAAAGCTGAAACTTCTTGCTCTAAATAATTTCTTGAAGTCAATTAATTGTTAAAGGATTCTTTGTACAACTAATTGGTGATAGTGATTAAGTTTAAGCATTGCTTGGATATTTACTAAGTACTGATTATATGCTTAAAAAGTCCTAAATACTGGGACCCCTGGGTGGCTCAGCAGTTTAGCACCTGCCTTTGGCCCAGGGCATGATCCTGGAGACCCAGGATGGAGACCCACATTGGGCTCCCTGCATGGAGCCTGCTTCTCCCTCTGCCTGTGTCTCTGCCTCTCTCTCTCCCGTGTCTTTCCTGAATAAATAAATACAAATCTTAAAAAAAAAGTCCTAAATACTCAGCCAAACATCTCAGAATCTTGACATACTATTGCCAGCAAATGTATCCAGACTTCTTCTTTTTCCCCTTTACTCCTTAAAAATTATTATTCTTAAATTGTCAGCAATATTAACACTTACGTTATACTAAATGTATACTTTTGTCAGACACTAGGTTAAATGCTTAAACTTACTCCAGTCACCCTTTGAAGTAGGAACTACCATTCCAATTTTACATAGAAGGCAGCAGAGGTCCATAAGAATAAAGTAATTTACTAAAAACACTCTTACCTACTTGAATGAACACTCTATGATGGGGACACCTGGAAGGCTCAGCAGTTAAGCTCTGCTTTTGCCTCAGGGCATAATCTTGGAGTTCAGGGATCAAGTCCTATATCAGGCTCCCCCACAGCCCCTCTGCCTGTGATCCTGCCTCTCTCTCTCTCTGTGTCTCACATGCATAAATAAATAGAATCTTTAAACAAACCAAGAAAACCTCTATGACGATAGGATTTTTGTACGTTTGTTGATGGATATCAAAAATATATCACAGTACTGAAACACATGTAGGATAAACAGTTTTTTAATGTGATGGATATTCTCCATTTGTTCCTCCAGATACATTGTCCACCACTTTTTAACTTCTCCCTATGCCCTGAGTAGGGACAGAGGTGACTTTATGACCTGTATTAATTGATCTCCTTTGCTTTTAACTTCCTGTTGGGCTCCACTAATGGTACGTCTATGAGAGATCTAGGCCACCATGAAGTTATTCTCCCACTTGGTCCATGTGGCATAGCAGATTCAACAATGTCTCACATACCTATTACAGATACTGTATAGAGCTGTTGGCAGCACTCTGTAAGGGAAATACAGTGCACATCTTCAGCGCACTGAAGCAAAGTTGTACCATCCTCTACAAATAGCTATTCTTTTTTTTTTTTTTTTTTTTTACAAAACATGCAATAGAGCCTACTAGAAACTAAAAACTTGACTTTGAGCCAGCAAGTTAATATGGACCTGAGATTTTGAGCATAAACTTCATTTTGTTTAATCTAATGAGCTGTATGATTGGGCAACATATGCAGTATAATTCTATCATCAAATGGAAGTCATGTTTATGTTACTGGGCTTAGAGAGATCCTGAAGGTATAAGTAAATTACATGGTCAAGTAGTATAAATGCTCATGACCCTTACTCTGGCTACATTGCCTCCACCCTCTGAACCTACACCTATGGCATATTTTATAAATTGTTAATAGAGGAAGAAAAAATTATTTTGTAAATATTTTGGTACTACTATAAAGGAGATGAAGATAGTATGATACATCTCATCATGGTCCCCTCAAAGAAGAATAGACAAAGAGTTTTGCACCTATTGTTCATTTGCTTAGAAAAAGATAACCAGCAAATAGATTTATACCAAGTGTTGTCAGTGGCTAATGGTTTGGTTGGATGGTCAGATGTATAAAAAGAATGAAATCGGAAAGTTGATGAGAAGGAGGTCTAGAGAAAAGGTATGTGTTACACCTCTCTGAATGGGCAGAGAGTGTGAAGATATTTGGGTTCCATGTGATGCTCATGGAAAAGTAAAATCTTAATAATCAGGTGGATAAGACAAAACATCGTGTTAACATCAATTGATCCTGTCTGTGTCCTATGGACTCACAAACAAGATAGGTATGACATCAGGGGTGGAGATTTTGCATGGACTTATCAACAAGAGGATCCATGTGCTAAGCTCTTCTCATGTTAATGGCAGAGACAATCACTATACTCTTCATATGGATCATTCCCCTGAAAATGGAGAGAAGGTCAGCCAGCCACTTCTATCTTATAATCAGCAGTGTTTGATTTCACCATAATACAAATCTGCCCTACCTAGCAGCTGTGGTCCTGCAAACATCATCCTCTGTTATCTTGTTAATAACTTAACTCACCATTATATCATTGCATGTAGAATTGTGTCTGACTATGAGTTTCCTAGTAAATGCAAAGATATGATGTATGACAATAGACTCATGATCATGGAAGTCAGTGGTTTTACTACATTTTCCAGCTTTGGCCTAAGAGAAGAATGGACTGGGCATTTGAAGGCTTGACCTTGGCTTTTGAAGGCTAGTGCCAGCTAGGTGGCAATACTTTTTGTGGCTGGAGTAATGGCCTCTGGGTCAAGGCATTTGTTCTAAATTGATGAAAAATGTGTGGTACAATTTCTTCCATAGCAGGATTAACAGGTATAAGAATTAATATGTGGCTCCTGGGACACCTGGTTGTCTCAGCAGTGGAGGGTCTGCCTTTGGTTCAGGGTGTGATCCCAGTCCCAGGATCCAGCCCCACATCGGGCTCCCTATGGGGAGCCTGCTTCTCTCTCTGCCTATGTCTCTTCCTCTCTCTCTCTGTGTGTCTGTCATGAATGAATAAATAAAATCTTATAAACACATAAAGTATGGCTCCTTTCAAAATTGTCCTTGGTAAATATTTTTTACAATTTTGCCCTTTGCTAGTATAAACATTTAGTTCCCAAGGGAGGATGCTTCAATGTGGGGGACCAACCTTGAGGCATGTGACTATGTGGTATATTGGTGGGAAAGGAAAATCAACAGCAGAATAAAGTGATGGTAACCACTAAGGTAATGGGAAAGAAAATCATAATAAACAAACAAATAAATAAAAAGACTGGTTAAGGAAGTGGTGGTCAAGTACAGTGTTTTTTGTTTTTTTTTTCTAATGCGTGTTGTTCCACCTTCTTTGAAAGACAGCATCCTGATTTTCATTTGAAGATCATCTTTCAATTAAATCTTTTAGTTAATTAATTAATTGATTAATAGATTGTGTGGGGTTAAAGAATGAGTAAGGGGAGGGGCAGAGGGAAAAGTAGGTTCACCATAGATCTGGGAGTCAAGCCCTGGACTCGATCCTAGGACACTTGGTATCATGACTTGAGTCAAAGAAGGCCCTTAACCAATTGAGCCACCCAGGTCCCCCAATTTTACATTTTAAATAACCAGTCCTAGAGGCAGGCACTCAAGGTGCTTACCATGCCCCACTCTAGACAAAGCAGGGCTTCACAATCCAAACTAGATCCATTTAACTTTATCCTAAAACTTTAAACTTGACCAAAGAAACATGTGTATTAGAATTCTTAGTTGTTGTTGTTGTTGTTGTTGTTGTTGTTTTAATTTTATTTTACAGGCAATGTGGAATAGACGATTATTGGGTTTTGCCACCTACATCCCATAAGCATCTGTTTTGTTTATTTTCCAAGACCTAGTCATTAAGCTTTTCTTTCATTTCTATGAGCTATACTTACTGTGTTTCACTGAAGTTACCTAGAGTCATTTTTAATGGCTTACAACCAAATAATTAAGAAATTGCCTACCATGAGGATGAGATACTATCCATAGAATCTGACAACTTGGAAAACATCATTGATCTTGCAAAAACTTTAACTTGTTTCCTAAGTATTGAGATGAGTTTAGTCTTGAGGAGATGGAGATTTTGAATGCAAACTTTTGTGTGTGTGTGTGTGTGTGTGTGTGTGTGTGTGTGTGTGTGTGTGTGAAAACCTTTTATAAGGGAAGCAGAGAAGTTGGGTGGGAGTTGAAGAATTTAAATGGTATCAAGAATTGTTTTGTTTTGTTTTTTCCCTTTCAAACAGAAACACCATACTATGTTTATATATTGATGGTAAAATACTTAGTTTTTCCTTAATTAAAATAAGGAAGTTACAAATTTAAAACTTTAAATTCTTGGGACACCTGTGTGATTCAGCAGTTGAATGTCTGCCTTCAGTTCAGAGTGTGATCCTGGAGTTCCAGGATCGAGCCCCACATCAAGCTACCTACATGGAGGCTGCTTCCCCCTCTGCCTGTGTCTCTGACTCTTTCTGTGTCTCTAATGAATAAATAAATAAAATCTTTTAAAAAAATTTAAATTCTTTCATTCAACATACAAATCTTAAGTTTCTGTTTGTGAATGTAGTGAATATTACCATTCAGTTTTTAGGAGTCTTTGAGTAAGGCTACTTCCCATTTACTAACTTTAAATCTTAATGTAAGTATATTCAATTCCTTTTGTATTATATATATATGTATATATATATATATAACTTTTAACTTTTAATATTTAAAACTTTTAATATTTAAAAGGTATTTTTTAAAAGATTATTTATTCATGAGAGACAGAGAGAGAGAGAGAGAGAGAGAGAGAGAGAGGCAGAAACACAGGCAGAGGGAGAAGCAGGCTCCATGCAGGGAGCCTGATGTGGGACTCCATCCTGGGACTACAGAACCAGGCTCTAGGCTGAAGGTGGCGCTAAACCGTTGAGCCACCTGGGCTGCCCTTTAAAAGGTATTTAATTCATTACATAATAGACTTAATATTTGATAGGTATTTATTACATAATGGAATTTTAATACTCAAAAGGTATTTAATTTTAAAAAATATCATTATCTGCCACTCTGGAAAACAATATAAAGTTTCTCAAGAAGTTAAAAGTAGAGCTACCCAATGACCCAGTAATTGCACTACTATCTACCCCGAAGATACAGATGTATTCCAAAGGAGCATCTACACCCTAATGGTTATAGCAAGATTGTCCACAACAGCCAAACTATGGAAAGAGCAGAGATGTCCATCAACAGGTGAATAGATAGAGAAGTAGTATATATACAATGGAATATTACTCCATTATGTAATGGAATTTTACAGAAAGGATGAATATTTACTGTTTACATCAATGTGGATGGAACTAGAGGGTATTATGCTGAGTGAAATAAGTCAATCAGAGAAAGACATTTATAATGTGGTTTCACACATTTGTGGAATATAAGGATCATACGGGAAGGGAAGAAAAATTGAATGGGAAGTCATCAGAAAGGGAGACAAACCATGAAAGACTCTTAACTATAGGGAACAAAGTGAGGGTTGCTGGAGGAGGAGGTGGGTGAGGAGGATGGAGTAACTGGGTGATGCACATTAAGGAGGGCATATGATGTGATAAGTGCTGGGTGTTATATGCAACTGATGAATTATTGAACTCTACGTATGAAACTAATGATGTACTATAAGTTGGCTAATTAAATTTACATAAATTCTTTTAAAATAAAAATATCTTTATGTGGAATAAAAAGCTCTTAGAAAAACAAAATGCATGAATATGTGTTTGTTTAATGTGTATAATATACTAAAAGAGTAGAATCATTGCCTAATCTTGATCTCCTAAACTTTGTGAACCCTGCTTCTAAATCAATAAGCTCACATTTTTATGGATTGCAGGACCGCAAGTTCTAACTCAATTTTGAGGGAGGCTATCTTTAATCTGTAAAATAAAGATTGCCTCACATATGTTTAGAACAGACTTACAAATATTTACAGCTATTTAAATTTCTGTGCTATTCAGTTTCTCTTGTTTGAGCAGGATGATTAATTTCAAATGCCAACAATTTCTCTTCCCTCTGGCTTTTGCAATCAAAGTTTAATCTGAAGAGAACATAACTCCATTTTGATAAAATTTTAATTATTTAAATATATTGTCTTTGATAGACAAGCTAAATTTTAGCATTTCTGGACAGAATTCTACATACAAAGTCACATTTTAGATCCTCAGGATATTCCTTTTTTTTTTTTTTTTTTTTTTTTGGTTCTGGAGATAGACTTTTTTATGCAAACATATTATTAAAGTATAATTACTAATTATTGATACTCCATTTAACACAGTAATATATTCCAAACTTAGGTCTTCTTTAAATTTAGTTCAACCTATGAATCTTATTATTCTATTTTTGAGCCTAACAAATTTTGACGGTATTTTTTATTAGCTTGTGATTCACATTTAGTTCCATTTGCAGTTTCTGTAAGCATTTATTAAATAATTTTAAGTGCACTATATTAAAGGGAAATATGGCAATTCTTCAATTTGCTTAACTGTTTCAAAAGAGTAAACAAGCTGTTTCAACTTGAGTCACAAATACAAAGCAGTTACTCAAATTGTTGCATTTTTTAAATCACAAGACTGATTCGGATACTCTCTAATAGCCCTGTCTACTGGATTTTTGGATCAGCTCAGATGTGTATGCTTGCTTTGCTCTCTGGCCTATGGGAATATATTTTGGGTAATGGGGAACAGGACCCTGAGGTTAAGTTCATTTCCCTCTCCATCCCTAGATAAGCTGGTTGTACACACAGTAGTTCCGTACAATTTCATGTGACAAGTCTGAGCAATCAGCATTTCCTCGTATCTTCTCTTCCCCTGTCTCACTCCTCTTTTCCCTTATTTCTGTTCTAAAATTGTAATCCACTGCCCAGTGCAATTTTCTAAGACTTTGTCTCAGTTTTTGTTTCCTAGAAATCGCAATTTAAGATAGCCAGAGTATCATAAATATTACATGCCTATAAAATGCCATAGTGGCACAAATTTCTTAATCAAAACATTAATGCTTTTGTCATATATGTACTATTTTTTTCTCCTACTAGCCCTGGGCTATATTATTTAATTGAATTTGCATTTCCTTGGACCTTTAGCTAGTTCAAATCTTCTCTCCTAGCTCAAAAACTTTTTACCCTTGATGAAAAAAAAAACTTTTATCCCTATTTTCTCACCTGTTAAAGCCATAAAATCTTATGACACTCTGAGATTTTCACTTGGCTTTGCCTGATTTCATGGTTGTAGGATTCTAATAAAATCCTTCTCAAACTTTAGCATGCTTTAGAATCATTTCAAACTGTTGTTAAAATATAAGTTTTGCAGCCTCATTTCCAAGGTTTCTGATTCAGTCTGTGGACAAAGGCATGAGAATTTGAATTTCTTACAAGTTCCAAGGCAATGCTGATGTTGTTGTGTTGGAAACCTCATTTTGGAAATCACTGCTCTAAGATAACACCAATGACATGTACCAGATAGAAAGTCTCCATCAAAAGTGTGTGATGTTGATATGGGGTAGCCAAGTAGAGAAACAGAAAAGCTTATGGAAAAAATGTGAAAACCTATTTGATAATATAAAATTATAATTTGTTTCTTAAATAAGATACAATAATCACAAATATTACTTTATAACAATATTCTATTTTGTTTCCATAAATAAGTTGAAATGATTTTTTCCAGATCAAGAGTATCTCCACAACATATATAACTAACAGAAAAATAATTTTAAAAATATGTAAGCAATTATATGAGTCATAAAAAAATCTCAGTACTCTAATAGATAAATGGACATAAACATGAGATTTATAAGTGGATATCACATGTTTCCATTAACCTAAAAAATCAGATTAATAATGAGAATATAAATTAAAACAGGATACTGCCCTACATTCATGAAATTCATGACATTTAACAAATTACTTTACATCAAGTGTTGGTGAGAATGTAAAGAAGTTCTTTAACATTTCTGATCGGGTTGTTATTTGAATAACTACCTTGGAATGCAGCCAATCTTTTTAAATTTCATTCATTGTAGTAGGAAGGTGGGGACATTTCATTGTGGTTTTACTGTTAAGTATTGATACCTATGTATTGACTTTGAAATATTTTTTAACCTGTGTCAGTGTACTAAATTTACACAATCAACATAGATACATATTCAGTGAAGAAATTCAACCTAAATGCCTGGTCCTGTGGTAAAGGTTGGAACTCAAACATTAAATTACTAAATAAAACATGGTAGGTAAAAGTGAGAGGCTCTATTCATTATCACTCACATATCTTTTGGAATAATTTGTGTGTGTCTTGGAAATACAAGTCTGTAGGGAGGTTTAAATGATAATTATTGTTCTAGATGGTATTGAGTATTCTTGGATCGACTGACTACTATTTCTAGGACATCTTTCTGTCTTATCATGATTTTATTAATGTAGATATTGAGCAAAAAGAACAAAGCTGGCAACAACACATTTCTTGATTTCAAAATATGTTCCAAATCTATAGGAATCAATAGAGTATGGCACTGGCATAAACACAGACATATAAACCATGATTAAAATAGAAAAAAGATTCAGAAATAAACCAATTAACTAAAGTGTTACAAGGTCTCCAAGGACACACAGCAGGGGGGGAAATGAATTTAAGTTCTCATCTCACATCACATACAAAACTCAAGTCTAGGGCAGCCTGAGTGGCTCAGCGGCTTAGCGTCACCTTCAGCCCAGGGCGCAATCCTGGAGACCTGGGATCCTGGAGACCTGGACACTTGGGAAGCAGGCTTCCTGCATGGAGCCTGCTTCTCCCTCTGCCAGTGTCTCTGCCTCTCTCTCTCTCTCTCTCTGGGTGTGTGTGTGTCTAATAAATAAATAAAATCATAAAAAATAAAAAAAAACTCAAGTCAAAGTGGATTGAAGATTTACATTTAAGAACCAAAATTATAAAGAAAATATAGGCAAGAAACTTCTTGACACTGGTCTGGGCAGTGATTTGGGGAAGTATGACACCAAAAGTATAGTATATAAAAGCAAAAATAGACAAGTAGGATTGCATCAAACTAAGAAGCTTCTGAGAAAAAAAAAACACAATCATCACAAAATCACAAAGTGAAAGGCAACCTATGGAATGGGAAAAAAGATTCACAAACTATGTATTTCATAAGAGGTTAATTTCCAAGGTATTTGAGGAACTTCCAAGACTCATAGCAAGGAAACAAATAATTTTAAAAATGACAAGGAAAACATACAAATGGCCAACAGGTATATATAAGGTGTTTAATATCACTAATTATAAGAAAAATACAAATCAAAACTTCAAGGATATATCCTGTCACACCAATTGGAATGGCTATTTTCAAAAAGAGAAAAGATAATCATAGAATATACTACCTCAAAATATGCTACTTTGGCCTTGGATTATTTTGAGTTAAAGGTACTTGGGAAACAGTGAAAAACAAAAAAACAAAAAACACTGACCTTTCTTTTCTTTGACTAAAACCATAAGAAACTATTAACTTTAGGGGAAAAAACTGAGGGTCACTGGAGGGGTGGTCGATGGGGGTTTGGGGTAACTGGGTGATGAGCATTCAAGAGGGTATACGATATAACTGAGTGTTACATGCAACTGATCAATCTCTAAATTCCTAACTGGTCAGTGTCACTCCTGAGTCTGGGCCCCCTGTACAATGGTTCTCATGGTTTTTCATATTACTAGCAAGTTTCTTTTAATGTTTATTTATTTTTGTAAGTAATCTCTACAGGCAACATGGGGCTCAAACTCAGGATCCCAAGAGATCAAGAGTCCCAGGCTCTTCTAGCTGAGCCAGCCAGATGCTCCAATAATAGCTAGTTTTTCATCTATTAGATATATTCCAGTCACTGCAGTCAGCATTTTCCATGAACTTGCTCTTTAATCCTTAAAAAGTGATGTATGCTAAATACTTTAAAATATTATTCTATAAATAAGGAAACTGGGTCTTAAAACACATTAAGTGAGTTAGATAGATACAGAGCTGGTGCTTGTATGAACCAGGTGAAACTACATGTCCCATCATTAAGCAGTATGGTCCAAATGTTTCATAAAATCCATTTGAAATTCTAAAACCTTAAGTTAGGATTAAACAACAAACACAATACAGCATCAATAAGACAAACATGTAAGAAATTGATCTCTTAAAACTGTGATGACAATTCCTTTTTGCTGAATATATCATAAATAATTTATTATAATCTGAGCTCCATGAGCTCCAGAGACTTTATTCATCCCAGCCATGTACCCATTTATTCACCAATTATCTACTGAGTGCTTGCTATTCATTCTTTCATTTATTTCTCAGCATGTGTTTGCTGAGTGCCTGGAATGTCCCAGGGGCTCTTCAACACACTGTGGATCTGGAGTGAACTAAAGAGAAAAGCACCCTTGTTCTTTGGTGCTTGTGTTCTAGTGAGTGGTTTCAGGAGAGAAAGTACATGGATAAAACCAAAATAAGCAAAGGAATTTCAGAAAAAGGTAGTAACTATGAAATCAGTCAAAAAGGACCATGAAGTGAGTTGAGAAGGCAGTTTGTCAGGGAAGGTCTTTGTAAGACGACATTTGAAATAAAACAAAAGTGCTGAGAAAGACCCAGACAAGTAAAGATCGTTCCAGGGTGAGGAGACAAGAAGAAATTTGCCTGTGCCAAGCACCGTGGGGATAATTTCTCTTTATTCCCATTTCCATCTTTTTCATCCTGGATTTCATTATTCTTACTGAGTCTTATTATAGTTCCCTAATGATCTCTTATCCTTCACTCTCTCTGATTTCCAGTTTAGCATTTATTCATCTGACAGGCTTATCTTTTTGAAGCACAGATTTTACCATTTAACATCCTTGTTCAAATGTTCTTATTACTTTCTCTCAGCCTATGGCATCAAATGCAAACTCTGTAGACTAGACTATCATCATAATCCTTCTTTGTTCTCATGACAACCTGCATCTTCAGACATATTTTTCAGTATATCTTTTCACACACATTTACCCTGGCCAAAGTAATTTATTCAGTTTTCCTAGCATCACATTGTATTTGAGGTTTTCCTCCTGTTGCTCTCTTGCCCTAAATTCCCTTCTACCTTGCAATTCTGCATGTCCAAAATGTTCCCATATTCTAATGGCTAATAAAAGCTCTGACCTTGCTCTAGGAAACTCACAAATTGGTAAATTATTTGAAATCACTCTCCCCATGTTTTCCATAACCAGATATATACAGTAGACTAGAGAAGTGATTTTTTAAGACATTTTAGCAGATACATATGTTATAGTGGACATTTATTAAGTTTTCTTTCTTTCTAATCGCTAGATGATTTCTCTCTTTATGAATAATACATCTTGTAGTCGGAGCCTTAAAACTCACTCTCAAATGTCCTTTGAAGCTAGAGCAAAGGCATATGAACCTTCGGCTTCTTCAATCAACTGAAGGAGCACTTGATTTTAAATAAGTGGGGTAAAATTTGGGGAGAAAGTTCTTATTTTATCATTGTTAATTTGATACCCTCAAAAACTGTAAAAACTTGGAGCTCAGAGAGATGCATATTGATTGTTTCATGTATTCTCCTACTGATGTCACTCAGTAAAACTTTAAAAAAAAGACATCTGTATTCTCACCTTTTGTACAAACTATGCTAATGTACATGTACTATCTTCAGGAACTATGGTAAAGTATACAACATTTTTATATTATACTACTTTGCCTAATTAGAATTGACTCTGAATGAAGTACAATTTTGCCCTGTGTGAAACTGCCTTGAACTTTCTCCACTTATATGGATTCCTTAGCTTCGTTGCCAAGCAACCATGCTTAGATTGCTACTTTGCCTTTGCACTGAGGAGAGTCAACTGTACTACACATTCACTTTGCATTTTTTAAGCATAAATAATTTTTTCTCCTCTCCTTAGAGCAGCTGTATCTTTTAGTTCTCTGTTCTTGACAGATGTGTTCCATACACTACTTACATTCTATAACTTATATCCTACAATTTTCCTACTCTGTCAACTTGAGAACTTAGCATTTATCTCCTTTTTGGCTTCTCAGTTGACCAGAATTGTACTTGTGTCTTAATAAATAAACTAATAACATTTATATTAGAGGCAAAAAGGAAAAATAAAATAATTAACCTAACAAACATTTACTATACTCTAGTTATTCTTTTGGGGACTAGGGATATAGCAGTGGCCAAAACAGATGAAAATACTTGCCCTCATGAAGCTTACATTCTACTCAAGGAAAAGACAGAAATATGTGTGAACAACAACGAAAAAGAAGTGATATACATAAATGGTTAATGAGTTTTAAGCAAGAGAAGATTCACTTTTTGTGTAGTCTTTTTATGCCCCTGTATATCTGTATATCTACATACATATCACATATAATTTGATGGCCCTTCTAAGAGAAATAATAAAAATCATAAACACAAAATTAGAAGGACTTGGAAGAAGCTATGCAAAAGAGGACTTAAAATGCCAACAAGGGCTTTGAAGTTTAGGTATCCTCAGTTTTATAATACAGCAACCATTGATGTTATGACTGAATATAGAACTGAGATGAGGGATGTGAAGCTCCAGGCAGGAAGGAAGTTGCAATTCTGTATAGGTACCCAAAGAAAGACCCACTGAGAGCACGGAATTTAAGTAGCAAATTTAAATAATTGGAAGATGTTATGGTGCAATTGATAAATGGCTACAGTTGGGTGGAACTAAAAGATGGAAAGTTAAACTGGAAAAGATAAGGTAGAAAGTTATCACTGCAAAGCAGAAATTTAGATTATCAATATTGAGGATGTTGATAATAACAAAGTATGGGATCATCTGTGGAAATGAATAACTGAAGTAGAGTGAAGACTATGATTATTGGAAGGATAGAGGTCAAGAGACAGAGTAGCAAAGTTATTAAGTAAATTAGATACATTGATCTTTACATAATCAGAAATTAAGGCAATATTAATGTTAGCCTACATGATAGTTAGCCATGTGCAAAAATCACCTATCAATGATAGGTAATGATCCAAGAGATGGTAGTGATAAGACTGACAGCATGAGAAAAAGGACAGAAGGGATGAGAGCCTCGCCAGGAGCACCCAGAATTTTTTACTTATGTATTCCTGTGTAGATGACAGCAAAAGGGATGGATAGTGAGTGGTATAATCTGGTGTCATGAAGTTTATGACCCGGGTAATTCAGTGCATAGAGATGAAGAATATTCTGTACACAATGTTGGAGAGCATAAGTGTTGTGAGCCTACCTTCAGGACCTTTAATTTGTACAATGTATAAAAGAAAGCAGCCATCACTGAGGAACTACAGAAGGGGAATAGTGTCCTAAAGGAGATCCAAGTTTCATTTCTACCAAGAAGGTAAGGGGCAGGTTCAAAGAAGAGATTTATAATATAATATATTTGCTGATGACCAACCGTGAATCCCTAAGGCACAATGGAAAATTTTCAAGAATTGGAGAGTAGCTTCAGGAGTAGAGGCTGACAGGAGCAGCTGACAGAGAGAAGGAATGTGCAGACCATAAGGAAAAATTGAGTCTCCATGATGAGGTCAACCTGTCAGTATTAATGTATCCTGGAAACAAGGCAATCAGTCTTCCCAGTCTCAAAGAAAATTCAGTTACATAGACATATGCATTTATCATATCTGCATATATATTTTTCATATTAACATATTTATATATATTTATAAGCATATTCACATACAGTCACAGAAAATAGGCATTGGAACTTTCAGAAAACAAGCGATGAGATATTGATATTAATTATCATGCCGTACATGTAACTTGCAAGTAGCTTCTGTCCTCTGGATTTCCATAAACACCTCTTTAATGGTCACTTACAGTAATAGAAGTCGATTATTATATCCAAATTTCAGGGAAATCCAAAACAAGAGCAAAATTTTCTTTTACTCTGCATAGATCACAATGTACAATATCATCTGGCTACACAGCTACACTGTGTAAGCCAAAAATTAAAATGAGCATATCTTTTATGTAACTTTTATTAATATTTACTCTGAAAAAAGTTGATTTATTTATTATCAGAAATAATATTAGAGGAAAAATTAAAAACTCAGCGTAACACCCTCACATTTACAGACCTGTTTAATGAGTTTTACTCATCTACTAATCTCATCGAGCAAACATTAAATCTATGTTTTTTTAATTCTTATGTTTAAAAGGAAAAAGGCTATTTCATAAAAGAATCTTATATGCCTTAATTAAATTATAATTTTCAGTGGTAGTTCATTGTATGACTCATTGACCTTTCTCTTTCTGATTCTCTCATTTAAATTGAACTCACAAAAGCATTCCTAAAAACCCACACTGGTAATTTGTTTGTAGAAATCCACTTTGGAAAAGGATTTTGTAAATGTCTTTATCTCATTTGAAACATAAAGCAATTCAAGTGTTTTGAAAAATTCAGAATAACTGACAGTTTCAATAAGTATTTTTCATTCACGTATATGAATGAGGACTTTTCTTTATTTCAAGAAAGGAAGCACTTTATAAAGTTAGCACTTTACAGAAGCTTTTAAAAGCTATCAAATAGTGTATTCTAAAATACTGAGTAGAGGCTGATACGCAAGAAGGATCATTGTGCACATGAAGTGTGGATTAGAAAAACGTAGGCCCCAATGGCATAGAAGTGCAACTATGGTCTTAACTTTTGGTTGCTTTTGCCAGGAATTCTTTAATCAGTCTATGTGAGTGATTTATCTAGAAGGAAGTGTATAATTTTAAAGAGAAACATTTTCACATACTCAGGAATTCTAGATAATGTTTTGTGTATCTAAGGATGGAATCGTCATTGGAAGGGCCAATTTAGGTCTTTCTGATGGGTGACTTAAGTCTCAACTCACAAAGGAAGTGAAATAAGGGGTCTTGTCTCTTGAGAACATAAAGCAAAAGGAGGATGCTCAGGTAAAATGAGGAAGGAAAGAGAGTCTGGGGATCCAGAGGCAGAGTTCCTTTCTCTGAAAGGACCCACATCCATTCATCAGTTTGAGTCTAGAAAGAACCAAGTCCTATAGATTAGAAAAGATTCCCCTCTGAAGAGTTAAATATAAGCTGTCAGGACCATGGTAAATAAAAAATGCCAGGTTAACACTTTGAGCCAGAACTGATTTTTTGCACGAATTTCATGAGAAAAGTATTTCCTTGTCTCTGTTCTGGGGTGACTTTTTCTGACAATCATCAAATTACCCCAGATATCTTTGGGGCTTGGAACTGTCATTTGTCAAATCCTTTAGTTACAAAGTGGGACATCCCTCTGCCTTCATTCAGAAGGTGGTAGAGGTTGAAGAGCAGCTTCCTTACTATCCCATGGCTGGGATAGGACAATTCAATGTATCTGAGATGGGCAGCTGATGAAGCAAATTCTACTCCTATGCTACTGTCAGTTTACGCTCTTTTTCTTTCCATATCAATGAGAAATAGCACCAAATGGATGTTGCACATAAATAATGTGGAAAGAAATCTCAAATCACTAATATATATTTTAAAAAGCTGAATTTATTTAAAATTTGTTGATTTTTTTTCCTGACTAGGGTAGAAGTGCTTGTAAATATAGAAATTCAGTTCTCAGTGAACAAAGATGAGAGGTTATTTAGGTTGGCAAAGGGCAAGGTAGATGAATTGCAACTCTATTTACACAGAGCAGGGTTTGAATTAGATCTTATCACTTAAAGAGTGTATTCCATAATCCAGAAGGGATCTGTACCTAGAGGGTCTACCAAGTGGGAGAGATTCAGGACGAAGCAGTCTTTGACCACTCTTGTAGTTTCCTGGGTACATATGCTTCATATCCTTCAAGAAGGGCAGGATTTACAAATGGATTTCTATATAAGTGCAAATAATGTCTTCAGGCAAGTATGGAATTTGCTTTCAGTTCCTCTCTTCATCCTTTTTGGCCAGATCTCAGGGGAAGACATTAAATATTGTCCAGATCAATATCCTGTCACAGTTCCACTCAGAAAAATCCCTTATCGCATTTAGGATAGGGTAAAAATACACATATACATACACAAAAACAGAAAACAGGGCAAGCGATTCTCAAACGTTCACTTTTGTTAGTGAGAGAAAACAATAGTGTGGAAAGACAGTACTTCACCAAGGAAGTTTTTATCACAACACTCTTTCAAATTAGATTTCTGAAAGGCTTAAGAGTCAAGCAATGTACACAAAAGTCTTAAAAAAAAAAATAACTCCAGACCTAAAGACCACAAAATTTCAGGATAATGATTTAGCCAGATGCAGTTGCTCTGAGCTTGACAGACCTTTTCTGAGATCTCAAATTCATTCCCATGTTGATGTTCATACATCAGTGGTGGAGATGAAAGGATGGTTGGGTTGTGATTAGGAAGGGCTCAGAAAATGCAAGTTATATTTTCAAGTCTCTTGATTCCAATGAATGCACTGAGCAAGATTATTCAGGAAATCTTAGTGGAAAACCTCATATTTCACTGAAATATGCAAAGGAAAAAGCTGAATTCATTCATTAAAAAAATGTAGTTTCTCATTGAATAGAGAAAAATATGAGGTAACACAGGATGTGGGGAAATGGTGAGGTTTTAGGCTGATTTAAACAAAGCAAGATTTTAATTTAAGCAAAGTACACTACAGGTTTATTTTGAAAATGAAATTAAGAACAGATCTGTTCATAAGCAGGTTCTACAGATAGTGTGTGACTTGACACAAAACCAGCCTCAACCTTTTGTTATGTCAGTTACATCCTTTGGGGCTCTCAACAATATATTTTAGGATTTTATTAAATTTTAAGGATTATTTTAGTTATGTTATATACGTATCTCCAAGAACAAGTCATTGATAAAAAGGAGCTATGGGAAACCTGGGTGGCTTAGTGGTTGAGCATTTGCCTTTGGCTCAGATCGTGATACCAAGGTCCTGAGATTGAGTCCCTCATCAGGCTCCCTGTGGGAAGTTGCTTCTCCCTCCGCCTATGTCTCTGCCTCTCTCTGTGTGTGTCTCTAATGAATAAATAAATAAAAATGTTTTTAAAAAAAGGAAGCTAAAATGAGTTGGCTATTTTTTGATGTTTTAATTTATTTGTAAACTATTCATACCTTTCAAGAGTCAATGATGATTTAGCAATAGACACGTTCTTCCCTGTTAAAAGGAAAACTTTGTTTCATGACCTTTATTTAGATGTTAAATATTTTTGTGCTAATAATACCATATTATACATAACGTGCTCTGGATTAAAACCTGTCATATTTCTTGATTACTTCAGTACTATGTAAAAATAAAACTCAATGATAAGTACATGGGACGGTAATTTAGCAATAATCCAAACAGGCAACGAAGTCATATTTTCATGAATGATTCATTATCACTTTAGTGTCTTATAAAACAATGGCAATGAGGATATCAACCTGAAACTGAA
Source organism: Vulpes vulpes (assembly GCF_048418805.1). Lineage (NCBI taxonomy): Eukaryota > Metazoa > Chordata > Mammalia > Carnivora > Canidae > Vulpes > Vulpes vulpes. The sequence continues at coordinate 100,071,135 of NC_132784.1, read as the reverse complement.
GCACTCACACTAGAGGTGCTCTTGAGCTCTGCTGGAAGCTGCTATGAACCTCCCATCTGGCTGCCTGGATTGCAGCAGCTGTTTCTGGGGAATAATAGGCCATTTTGCTGGCTTTCCAAAACGTTCTCTTTTTTTTTTAGATTTTATTTATTTATTCATGAAAGATACAGAGAGAGAGAGGCAGAGACATAGGCAGAGGGAGAAGCAGGCTCCATGCAGGAAGCCCGATATGGGACTTGAACCAGGACCCCAGGATCACACCCTGAGCTGAAAGCACATGCTCATCAACTGAACCCCCCAGGAGTTCCTCATGCACATTCTTTGTTGTAAGCATTACTTTAATGGTGAATAATATTTTGTTGTATTTTTTCATATTGCTATGTTAGGAATGGATAGATATTGGACTAACTTGAATCCATAGTGAAATGAATTGCATTGTTTGCAATATTAAAAAGGGACTTGAGGGATGCCTGGGTGGCTCAGTTGGTTAAGCATCTGCCTTCAGCTCAGGTCAAGATTCTGGGATCCTGAGATGGATCCCTGAGTAGGGATGGACTCCCTACTCAGCAGGGAGTCTGTGTGTCCCTCTCCCCCTGATCCTCCCCCAATAAATAAATAAAACATTTAAAAAATTAAAAGGAACTTGAAAATACAATTTCATAAGACATGGATGCATAGAATCTTTTTAGCTTACACATTAAATATATAAGAAAGTCCACATTAAATTATAAATGTTAATATTTTCTAACAAATAGACTCTGCCCTTTTCCTGCTCTAGAATTCTTTCTACTCCATGGTACCAAATAGTTTTCTGAGGGCCTTGCCCTTACTAAGCTATTTAAACTTCATAACAATTCTTAGAGGACAAGTTATCACTCATTTTATAAATTAAGAAAATAAGCGGTTGAGAGGATGGAAAATTTTTCTGAGCTCCTACACTTCTAATTATTCAAGTAATAAATGAAAGTCAAGAAAAATAAATACCAGCTATTACGGGGTTCCACTGTTTAAATGCCTGATTTTATACATAGTGAAAAGCTATGTATTTTATATTAGTGCCCAACACATTTAAATAGCTCGCTATTTTTCCTTCCACGCAATTGCCTTAATACTGATAATAATAATAATAACCTGGGTTTCAATGACATTTTATTTTTTTTCAAGTTATTTTACATTTTTAATGCATGAACACACACACCTTAGCCTACTATTATTAGTTTTTTTCACTTGAGATATAAGCTTTGAAATAATAATATGGTATTTATTCTCTTTCCTTAGTAAATTTATATGTAGAATTTATATATTAATTTTATATCAAATTATTATATTAAATACAGATATATTTTAATTATGCACAAAACAGGTGTTTTCCATGGACTTTAAAGTTATATAATCACCTTTTTCCATTCTGTATATAGAGAAGGTATCAATTATATTTTTAGATTAGCGATTATTATAGACTTTAAAAATCAGAATTTAGGGCAGCCCAAGTGGCTAAGTGGGTTGGCACCTGCCTTGGGCCCAGGGCATGATCCTGGAGACCCGGGATCAAGTCCCATGTCAGGCTCCCTGCATGGAGCCTGCTTCTCCCTCTGCCTGTGTCTCTGCCTCTCTCTCTATCTCTCATGAATAAATAAAATAAAATATTTTTTAAAAATTCAGAATTTAGACAGTTGTGAGTGTGGTTTTCTTTGTTCTTTGTTCTTTTTGTTTTTGTTTTGGTACTAAATAAATCACCAGAAAAACCCAGCTATCTTTATGGTATTTTGAAGTGCATTTGCAGAAAAGTACTCCGAAGATACATACATTGAAGGTAAACGTACTTTTGCCTTTGGTTTAACAAAGAAATGATGCAAAGAAAAAAGGTATGACAGTATTGGCCAAACCAATGGAATATATAGTCATCTTTTAATGGGGAAAAATGATATATATACCTATGAGTAACTTTGTGCACTTTCCACATGACATATCATTTATTTAATATTACTTAAGAAGTCTAAACTAAAGACCTAGATATAAATTCTATATGTTTATATAGCTATATAATCAAAACTAATTTAAAAATTAATCATAAACATGATAAAATTAATAATATTCAAATTATCAACATTGATTTAATGTCACAATTAATATTTTGCTGAAACTTAATTACCATAAACAGCTGTGCTATGCCTTTTTTAAAATCCAACTTGCCTATGAACTTGTGCTCAGTGATAGCTAAATTTTCTTACCAGTATTTTTATTCAAACATTGGTGGAAACTTCACTAACCTAAATCATTTGGCAGAAATGCAGAATTTATACTTATTACACCACATTGCTGTCTCATTAATAATAGAATATGACAACTTTTCCTTTTCTCATTAACATAATACTGTGTGGATTCCAAATACCTTTAAAACCAAAACTCAAATTAAGAGGCAAACTCTCAGTATTTATTTTTAAAAATATGTTTTATAAAACAAAATATATTATTATGTATTTATCCATTTATACTTAAAAATTAGCATAATAGCATTGTATTAGTATTAGCAAGGGCCTATTTTGTAGCAGAGGCTATGTACAGAAAACAAGTTAAACAAAGTCCATATTCTCATAGAACTTATATTCTAACATAAAAAAAAGAAATTAAAATGAAATATATATCTGTAGTTCTCTATAATTCTACATCTATAGCTATATAATCTGGAATTTAAAAAAAGCAAAGATAAAAGGAATTTATTTTTCCTTACAGTGTTAGATGCATAAAAGTATACAAGTGATATGTAAAGTTAAATAAGTGGTGTATATAAAATTATAATATCATATATAATTATATTATATAATATATTATTATATATTATATCACATATAGTATACTATATTATTTATACTTACATTTATTAATATAAATATATATTTATATTTATGATTAATATTTACATTTATAAATTTTATACTTATAAATGAATATATTTATAATATTTTATAAATAGATTTATTATATGTGTAAGTTCTATATATAAAGGCATATATTATGTCCTTATATAAATAAGTATAAAATTATTGAGTGTAACATTATTTTTCATTGTAAAAGATTATAGAACATACTAAATAAGCATCTCATCAATAGCATAGCTGGTTAATGCCAATGACATGAACTATAACATAGTCATAACAAAATAATAAGTATGCTCATGATGTAACAAAATGGAAAACTATATAACTTTTATTAACAAATGAAAAGATTAAATCACCTCATGTATGCCATCATTTGTTAAAAAGTAGCTCATCTTTGCCATATATCTACATCTTTAGAAGAACTCACAGGAAAATAATAACATTGGTTATCTGCTTGTAAGATAAAGAATGAAATATAGTCAGAGATATTCCACTGCACATACCTTTTTCTCCTTTTTGCTTTGTGAATAACAAGAATTTTCCACTTGTCCAAAAAGTTGAATCAAAATGTAATTTCATAAAGATCTTCCAGTGCACCTGAACTTCTGTGTTGGGTTCAGAGACCAGAGGGGATTACACTGTAGTACTTGTTTTGAAACATGGAGAGCATAGAGGTAGGTAAGTTAAGAAGAGGTTTATGCATTCAAGATACATTTGAAAATTTGTCAAAGGAATTTGCAAACTATATACCTTGGTTAAAATCAGGGCCAATGTCAGTGTTCTAGATAAAATTGTATTTAAAAGCTTATATAATCATTTCTTCATGTATTATTGTCTATGGTCTCTTTTGCACTATGACACCATAGCTCATTAGTCGCAGGAATGATCACATTGCCTACAAAGACTACAACAGTTACAATCTTGCTCTTTATAGAAAAAGTGTGCTGATCCCTGGTATAGATAAGAGGATTTTCTAATAAATGACTTGTGTGGGTAATGGGAGTAAATAATGACTATGCCATTTTTAGCCTGAGCAACTGGTAAACACAATTGACATTTATTGACATTTAATAAAATAGGATCACTTGAAGTGGAACAAATTAGAGTTGAAGACTAAAATAGTCAACAGAATATTAGTGAATTCCTTGAGAGTATCTATATGACCTCATGAGTTCCCAGATCCCAGCTGAGAAACAGTTGTGTAGGGACGCCTGGGTGGCTCAGCAGTTGAGCGTCTCCCTTCCGCTCAGGGCATGATCCTGGAGTCCTGGGATCAAGTCTCACATTGGGCTCCCTGCTTCTCTCTCTGCCTAGGTCTCTGCCTCTTTCTGTCTCTGCCTCTCATGAATAAATAAATAAATAAATAAATAAATAAATAAATAATAAACTTTATGATTCTCAACCTTCTCATGAATATAATAGTAGGTTAATCTCAGTAGTCACTAAAGTCCTTTTCCAACCCCAAATTTGTGAAGTAGTCACAGGAATTTTAGTAAATGTATACAAATCCATTAAGCGTTGCTTTTATATACTTTTAAGTTAATGAAGGATGCAGGTTATCTATTTCAGGCCAAAAGGTAACCTTCCCACTGAAGGCCACAGGGTAGATGATATTATAAATTTTGTAGATTTTTATTGAAATAAAGACATCATCAAAAAATTAAAAATTTTATTTATTAAAGAGTATGATATTAAACTTCAGGAACGCTTACATTTTAAAAGTTAATAATAGGAAAACATAACCAGTCATATAGACCTCCATCAAATTAGCATCCCACCTTCACTTTGCATTTTAGTTTGATGATTTCACATAAACAGAGGATTTTTTTTTTAAAGATTTATTTATTTATTCAGTCAGAGAGAGCGAGAGAGAGGCAGAGACACAGGCAGAAGGAGAAGCAGGCTCCATGCCGGGAGCCTGACGTGGGACTCGATCCCAGGTCTCTAGGATCACACCCCGGGCTGCAGGCGGCGCTAAACCGCTGGGCCACCAGGGCTGTCCTAAACAGAAGATTTTGATGGCAAGCCATTTCGGAAAGTTAACTGATGAGGAACATAAAGCATTCCTTTGCAAGTTTAATCTTACAGTGATGTTTGACTTAAAAAGTAAATATAGAAACAGTGTGATAAAAAAACAGGGACTTTCTCAGTGTTCCCTTTCTCCCTCTTCATTAGAAACTTCCATTTTTTTTTTCAAAGATTTTCACATTTAAAAGAGATTTGAACAGATATGAAGGCCAAGAATCAATTTCAGCATTTCTAATTACCAGTCTCTTTCTGTCACAATGAAATTTTCAGAAATGCCCCTTTTTAGGCATTTCTGAATTATTAAATATATTTAAATATTACCTGACCTAATTTTTAGGTGCTAGCCATTACTTTTTTTACATGATGCTGTCTTTATAATTGTTTTTGCCCCGACACATTCTCACTTGTTCCACACGCCACTCTTTTAGAAATGCTGCTAGATATTGAATTTCATTATATCCAATTTTTATGAGAGTGGAAGTGAGTGTTCTTTATTAAGGCTCTATAATAACTAAATTTTCATCTACCCCAAGATACAAAGTGGCAATGTTATCACTCTGGCACATCTTCACTGAAACTCTACTTCTATTATCTCTAAGATGTTCTTCTTGTTTTGGCCAATTGATTGATCACATTATATTCTCAGATCAGCAACTGGAACTATACAAGCTTTGTGTGATCTAATCATATAAAATTCAAAGCTGCACCCATTTGTTATAAAAAAGTTATGGACATGTTAATAAGTTATGTAAAACAAGTTTATAAGCATGTATGCAAGTATGCATAATAGTTTTTTGTTTTTCTCACTCAGGTTTCTTACTTTACTCTCTGATAACTTCTATCAAAATGTACTTCATTTTATCTACTGCCAAATTTACTGATTAAAAATAGAGTGATTCCTCCTTGAGCATAGACAAATCATTTATACTTAAAAATTATGTGAGGATAGGGATCCCTGGGTGGCGCAGCGGTTTGGCGCCTGCCTTTGGCCCAGGGCGCGATCCTGGAGACCCGGGATCAAGTCCCACATCGGGCTCCCGGTGCGTGGAGCCTGCTTCTCCCTCTGCCTGTGTCTCTGCCTCTCTCTCTCTCTCTCTCTCTCTCTATCATAAATAAATAAAAAAAAATTTTTTTAAATTATGTGAGGATAATATCAAGATATTTCATAAACCATATTTTGGGAAGCGATTTATACCTATTAGTATAATTGGTGATACTCTAAAAAGGTGAGTTTACAGGCAAACTTTTATTTTTTTATTTTTTTTATTTTATTTTATTTTTAATTTTATTGGAGTCCAATTTGCCAACATATAGCATAACACCCAGGGCTCATCCTGCCAAGTGTCCCTCTCAGTGCCATCACCCAGTCACCCCAACCCCCCCCAACCTGCCCTTCCACTACCCCTTGCTCATTTCCCAGAGTTACGTGTCTCTCATGTTTTGTCACCGTCACTGATATTTTCACTCATTTTCTCTCCTTTCCCTTTATTCCCTTTCACTAATTTTTATATTTCCCAAATGAGTGAGACCATATAATGTTTGTCCTTTTCTGACAGCCAAGCTTTTAAAGGACTACATACTCTCTTCTGCTAGCTACTGCAGATAGTAGAAATATATCCCTTAAGATTTCATAGAGTCTCTGCTTCTTCACAAATAAATACCTTAGTGAAAATATCACTGTCTCATGTTCCACTTTACAAAGAAGTATTTCTCAAATAAGTGACAATATCAACTAATCACTTTTTCCTTTCTTGTATTATTATTACAAAATTAAATAAGAAAACGTTTTTTTTTAAAGATTTATTTATTTATTTTAGAGAGGGGAGGGGCAAAGGGAGAGGGACAGTGTTTAGACTCAGCTGTCCTGATGCACTTTTAAATTCTCTGAAAGTCACTTGTGGGTACCACAATCCCCACAGTGTACTATCTTTAATATTAAACACTTTTTATTATCACTCAAAATTATTATTGATAGGTGTTATAAATCATAATTAATCAATACAACTACAATGATAAAATATTGCTATTTATACACACATTTTGTAAGGATAATCTATGTGGGGGATTAATTATATATACTTTTTTAAGGCTATTTTGTTAAATGTAGATATACTCTCTTACAGAGTACAAAATTCTGATGTCACTAGTTAATTTTAATTCTTTTTGTTTTAATCTTTAATCCTGTCTTCTTAGAGGTCAGTTTATGATTGACCAGTCATGATCAATCTGACCAGAGGTCAGTCAAAGACTGACCTTAAAAACATTAAATAAGACTTCCATTCTCTACTGCTGGATCTTGCATCAGATGGAACTGCAATGAAAAAATCCAGCAGTTTACAATATCTATTTTGATTTTTACTTTTCTCCAGGCCCTCTTATATCTCCTATACATTCTATGCGTGGCCACATGTTCAGCCATGGCAGGTAGATAACACCCCTCGCTAATTTCTTCTGTACAACATTGTTTCATCATGCAGCTTTGCAGACTGCATCTTATATACAGCATGTACATATATACAGCATATTATCGAGGCTCATTTTTGCTGTTTCATTTCTTGCATTTCCCTGTTAAATTTCTAGATAGTCTTATTGCTGCTACTTGTCCCAATCAAGACTGTAACTTCAGACTTCTCTGTGATATTGCCCTTTCCCATTTGGTTGCCACTCATATTGCTACTCTTTCCCCCCAATGCCTCAGGCATCAGGTATTCTTGTGCTCCACTCCAAATCAAGTGAGCACCTCTCAGCAGCAAAGTTGCTGATTTCCATAGCTTGTCTATTCTGGAGAAATACTAAACACAAAGAGTTAGAACTTGGGGAAGAAGGGGAGCTCCAGTTAACAGTGCCAGGAGTCCTAGGATTTTTAACTAAGGTTAAATAGTTTTCTTGTATAAATGCATTTCTTTTGTGTGCCTTTTGTTAACTTACAGAAACCCCAAATAGTTATTTTTGGCAAGTTGGTACAGTTTTATCATTGCATTTTTGGGATACAGAATTGCCAAGCTCTTCACTTTACCAATCCAAGAGTCTTGTCAAAACACTGATTTAAAAATACTTGGAGATATTCTATTCCATCAGCAAGAAATCTCAAATTTATATAACTCTCATCCTGAGTTTCCGACTTCTAAAGGATCTTATAATTAACACAACTTACTTTTTTAAATCATAAGTGAAATGCCAGAGTTCTTTCTCTTGAATGCAAGAATGCATGACAAAGGGGGCGTCTAGATTAGAGTACAATAGTAGATATAATATTATAGTAGCTATCCTTATTAGCCTTCAAGTCTATTTTAATTTAATTATATCATGCTGACTTTGAATTGATAGTATTGGAATTATATGTATATGAAATATGGTAGATAAGGAATATAGACAATGGAGGATATTAGGTAAGATATTATCTTAAAGTATTAAGTAAGATATTCTTGAGTTTAGAAAGCAAATATTTGGGGATCCCTGGGTGGCGCAGTGGTTTAGCGCCTGCCTTTGGCCCAGGGCGCGATCCTGGAGACCCGGGATCGAATCCCACGTCGGGCTCCCGGCGCATGGAGCCTGCTTCTCCCTCTGCCTATGTCTCTGCCTCTCTCTCTCTCTCTCTGTGACTATCATAAATAAATTAAAAAAAAAATTAAAAAAAAAAATAGAAAGCAAATATTTGTGTTTCAGAAACATTAAAATAACCAACTAGGCAATCTTTTTATTTGCTTTTAAATAAATGAATTCATGGAAGCTCTTGCAAAGCTACTTGTTTTGTCATTATATAGCTTAAGAGTGTCTAATTTGACCAACTACATAAGAAAAATTTGAAAGTAAATAGAGTACTACATATAAGAAGCAACCACTACTCAGCTCTGGTTAGCTCTCATTGTGTCAGGAATGTCAGAGTGCTGTAGAGATCTTCAAATTGTTTTGTGAAAAAAAGACAATAAACCAGAGTCTTATGTGAAATGTCTTGTAAAAGTACATTTTGTATATATAAACGTTTTACATGTACATGTTATAATATAAAAGGACAAGAGATCTATCTATTCAAAATTGAATAATGAAATTGTATTATAATATTTTTGCTACCAACTCAATTCAAATTTGGAGTTAGCATAAAATTAGTTTTACATTTTTTAAGAAATAAGGCATAGAGAAATTTTAAAAATTAGGTTTATAATAAGTTTATAACATGACTGTCAAATGGAAGAGTTTTATATAAAATCATCCAAATAAATACCACTTAGGATATCAACTCCAATGTGGAAGTTTATGCTAAAAGAACCATTTAAGGAAACAAACATTTGCTAAATATTTACTGAATTCAAGGCACCATGCTGAATAACAAAGATGTAAATGTGAAAAGGTCATGATTAAGAAGACTCTTTCATCTTACGTTTAAAAATGAAACTATCTTCTAAAAAAATAAAAAATAAATAAAAATAAAAATCAAACTATCCTTTGGCATACACATATACTATATATAGGAGAGTAAAGTGGTTTAAATTTTCATTAGTGTAGGTGGGAAAGCCACATCAAGAACTCTTTCTAATAATCTATTCTTTCTTGATAATTAGCGATATAGTCAACAAATTGTTAAGTAGAATTTATCATAATTAGAGCAAAATAATATTCATCAGTTGGAAAATAATTTTATAAATTTAATATATTTCTAAGATTGAATATTATACAGATATTAAAATCATATTCTCAAAAGCTAATGCTGTGGGAGAATGTTCACATAATTATATTGCAAAGCAAATACAACTTTCAAATATAAAGACAGGATGATTCCAAATATGATATTTTTATAGAAGAAAAGACATGGCAAGATAAAGATATATGGATGGATGGAGCGATGGATGGACGGATGGATAGATAAGCAGACACAAATATAGATAGAGAAAGAAATCATTACAGATATTTGTCTGTGTCTCGGACCCATGGGACTACGTAAGACTTTCTATATTTCTCTGTGACATCTTAAAATTATTTAACAAGAAATTCATATTAAATTCCTAATCAGAAAAGAAAATTAAAAACTTTTCCCTGACCACTCTCTTTCTCTGCCTTACTCTCCATCCCATAACTTTCAAAACCTTCAAAAATATCCTTATAGTAAAAAGGATCATAGATACATTATTGTTTTATCTACTTCAATCAAATGTAGTCTCTTGAAAGACAGGAACCATGATCTTTATCTCTCTTTTTTTCTCTCTCTCTCTCTCTCATTCTCTCTCTCTCCTTTTCCCCCAGAAATAATTAGCCACACTTGCCTTGGAAGAAAAAAAAAAATTAAATGAAGTCTTCCGGGCAGCCCAGGTGGCTCAGTGGTTTAGTGTCTGCTTTTGGCCCAGGGTGTGATACTGGAGACCTGAGATCAAGTCCCACATCAGGCTCCCTGCATAGAGCCTGTTTCTCCCTCTGTCTGTGTTTCTGCTGCTCTCTCTCTCTCTCTCTGAATAAATAAAAAATAATAATCTTAAAAAAAAAAGTGGTAAATTATGTCACTAAGATGACCTGAAAATCCTCAAGAATTGGCAGTTTTGAATATGCTAGGAGATATAAATCTAGGAAGATATTCTATTTTATTTTAGCATTTTAAGTATGTATATAAAAATATGCACACAAAAAGTGCAAAATAATTTTTAACAATATTAGATAAATTCTATCTCCTGTTAGTTTTGTGCACTTGTTAAAACAACTGCAAATATATTTAATTGGTTAACTTCTGCATCTGTATTTTATTTTTAATTGACATTTACTAACTGGCTATTAGCCATGTAATTTTATCTCTAAAGAAACTTCCGAAGCCAATGCAATTTATCCTGATCATTTTAACCAGTGATGAATTATTTTGAACTTCTGAAGCCTTTTTATGTGAGTTTAGAGAGATAAAATACATCAAACTAAACCTTTTAATAAAGCTTCAATGAAGTGATAAATAAGATGACTATTGCAAACAATGTAGAAGTATACTTGTACCACTAAATGATGTAAGAAGCATAACTAATATAAAAGAGTTGTTTGAAAATCAAAGAAACATCTTTCTATTTATTATTTCCTTTTAAAATGATCCTTCAGGCTCTTTTCTAAAAGTAAAATAACTTGTTTCTGTTAAGTTCAGATCTTTTTGCAAGATTTATTAGCATTCAAGTTTTCAAGTATACTAAACTTTTAAAAATTTAGGGTTATAATCAGGTTACTCTGTATTTATGAATTTCTATTTTAATATTTAATTTAAACCAATCAAGCATTCCAATGTCTTTTTTAAGTGGGAATTCATATTAATAATCCCTTGAGTAGATACACAATTACATCATTGGAATCACCAATATGTGGCCAAAGTCTCATAAAACAAAGATTGTTGAAATTATATCATTTGTACATGCTTGCTTTCATCAAAAGATACCACTTTTGAGCTTATAAATGTTTTTGGTGTTTTTAATTGTGTTGTGAAGAGGTTGTGAAGCTATTATTATTCTTTTTCCATATTATACTCCTCTAGTCTCCCAAGAGACTAATTGCAAAGAGTTTGAGAAAGAAATGTATGATTAAAGAGAATCTTCTTCTTCTTTTAACGTGATTGACAAGGAAACAATTCAAACTAGCCCTTTTTCTTTCATTTCCTATAATAATTAAGGAGAAATGAGAATGCATGGACTCAGACTTTCTTGACACTCATTCTGATTCTGTGTAAAGATTGTCAGCTTATATAACACAATTCAATATATTTATAATATTTAAATTCCTTACACTTATTGTTAGACCTCACATTGAATAGTTACCTAACAAAGATTTGCACTATTTAGCACCATTCCTGGATTTTTGATTCATATGGCTGATACTGTCTATGAAGAGAATCTGGGGTTCTTGCTGGTACTCTCTAAATCTCAATTTGCACTCTCAAGTTTGAGAAGTGGGTTTCAATACCTGAAAATAGCAACAGAAGGCTTTCTTGGGGCTACATGTATATTCTAAAACTAGAAGGATAATCATTCATTATTTGAGAATTTTTCAAATAAAAGAGGAAAGCAGAAGTGGGTGGGGAAGACAAGAATTAGACTACATCCCAGCATTTGCTCTATCATATTTCAAGGAAGTCTGACTGTTCCCAGTGAGATAGGAACTCCCCAGCTTGATAACTAGATTGTGTTGGCTTTCCCCTCAGCCCTCCCTGAAGAGATCCCATCTCTAGATTCTCCACTAAGTGGTAATCTACATGAGGGCAAGTCTCCAAGTCTACAGAAAAGAGAGACCTGACCTAAAAATTCAGCCCCTTCTATTTTACTCTATTTTACTCTATATGATAATTTCCACTGAAACGTAGGAGGAAAAAAATATTTCTTCAGCTACTGCAGCAAAATTTGTATATTCCTTCTTTTAGATTTATTTTGCTATTTAAAAGTATGACTTCCTTCAGTAAATATAACTCTCAATTTTAGAGAACCCTATCAAATATTCTCCTTTTGTCATCTTTGTCATACATGATACTATTGCTGGCTTGGCCAATGATTTCAAGTTTTCATGGTCAGTCATTCAATAAAGCAAGTCATAATAAATAACTATTTTATTAACTCTGAATATTCTCAGACATTATTTCTCTGACAGTAACTTGTAGATTAACTTTCAGAAAAAGGGGTAAAAATCACTAGCCAAATTATATCTTATTTCTATAAATTTAAATATAAACACGATAAATAGAATCCATATAAATTATTTTGAATCCTACTGTTCTCAGAATCTATGAAATAGCAATACAAGTCTAAACTCTGATATCTGATACATCAGCAGCCACATAAATAGGTCAAAGAGAGATTGAACAATATCACATCCATGTAAATAATAAGGAAAAATCACTGTAATGGCAAAGGACCTAAGCTAAGGAATACTTTCGCATAACATTTTACCAACTCCGGGATTGATATTTATTCACATTTTAAATTTATCATTCCACTCTTTTAATTCTCTAAAATGATGTTAACCTACAGAAAATAAATGTATTAAAAGTCTTCCCTTGTAACTACCGGGAATTCACTACCACTGTCACTTTTGCTACCCTTTGTCAGCAAAATGGACGTTCGGTCCAGGTTTTGGCTGCTTACCTTAAGTTCCTAATCCTACACTTGTCTAAATGCATTTAATTATTAAAACCTAGATAATTTGTATTTCCCATAGCTAAAGGATGGCCAGAAACATGACTTTTTTTTTTTTTTTAATTTGTCCATGGGGGGACAGAAGCTCATAGCATGAGAATATTCCCAAATAGAGAAAAGTTATTTCAAAATATGGGACAGCCACAACCATGCCAACTATTTTTAGCACCTGTCATTTTGTTGATATTGTTTTTAAAAAGCTATGCAAAATCAGCAACTATAAGCTAAAGCCACTTAATGGTATCAAAGTCTGCAATGAATTTCTGAGGAATTTTTAATGTCTCTGTACACCAGTCGAAAGAATACTTATTTAAACCGGTCACATACCACAAACTCAGCAAGGAAGAAAACTGCTTTTTAAATAGAAACTGATATAAAAGAACCTATGGTTCCATAGGCCTAACTTCTTAGAGTCTGCAATAGTCTAGGATAGATGTTCTACAACATATCAGCTGGTTGCTCTTTGTCCATAAGATTCTAATTTTTTTTCCCTTGACACTTCTACTGTGCTTTAGATAGTATTCTCTGGTTTCCTGTTTTTTTTTTTTTTTTTCCTTAGCCTGTGTCCTAAGAAAGTGTACACAAGAATAATTTTTCCAAATATTTTTATAATTAGAGATACTTTTATGTCTTTATGCTTGATTAATACTTTGAATATATAATTCTGGCTGAAAATCATGTCTGAAGAAGTTGCTCTATTTTTTCTAGCATCTAACATTGTTTTGAGAAATTTTATCCCTTCTGTCTCATATTCTTTCACACAATTACTATCCCCAGGCCTCCCTCCCTGAGAAGCCTTTAACCAGTTTCTACCTCATTGTTGCAAAAGTGATGTTACTATGTTTTAGTTACTAATGAATGATTTGTGATACATATCATTACACTATAAACAAAACAAACTAAAACACAAGCAAGATAAACAAGAGCTATAGAAAGCTAGTTTCAATTCAATATGTCATGGAAAATATGAGAGCACAAATCATGATAACAATAGATGAATGGCTTATCATGTTAACAGATAGCATTGTTAACTGATATCATTGATAAGAGAGTCCTTCTCATCTAGTGAAAAAATACTCTTTTGGTAAAAAGCTGAATGTTGCTTTGTGCAGAGTTTTGTCCATGTTAATAGTTTTAGGAAATGTGTGGATCTTGGTTGTGACTTGAACATATTTACTGAGTCTGATTTTTTAAAAGAAAAGTTAACTTCAATTTCTCGATCAATAGAAAAGGAATATTTTTAGTTTCTTCCAATTTAAAGTTCACAGTTTGACTTTCTATCAATTTAACTGATATAGGCATGTTTATTTTACCTACTTTCATTCTTTTTTCAAGTTAGAAGATGACTATTGAAGATAAAGATTTCCTTCTTCAAGGCACACATGAAACTGAAACCACCAAGTTGGCTAAATTTATTTTTTTTCCAGCTACTTTAAATTTTGTGGAGTTTTTTTTTGCTACATTTTAATTTCAAGTTAACCAGCATTCCTCTGTCAGCAATAGTTTCTACCTTATATACATACTTTTAAAAATACTTTGTTAAACTATGTTTCTTGATTTAATTTGTCCTCAGTTTTCATGTATATATATTTTTAATTGCACACTAATTAAGAAGAACTTCTTCAGTCATGACCTTTGGGCAATATTTAATTATATGTATTTTTAAAATACCTTTTTTTAAACACCTTTTTGTTCTTAACATATAAAAATGTGAATCATCTCAACTACTTGAAAGACCTATGTCAAATTTTCCATATAATTTAGCCATTACTGTGTTTCCAAAACTTATAGATATTACTCTCTTCTAAGCATTATTACTGTTTAGTAATAATATTACTTATGTGAATTCATTAAAAGATCAAAATTTAAGATGCTAAACCACTTTTCAATGTAAAAATTGAAAGCAAGAAAGTTATTTAAATAAAATAAGCTTACCTTATGTCTGTAGTTTTTACACTAAAAAAAGTATCTAATAACATTTATGGTCACTTTTGCTGAAAATACATCCCAGTCAAATATACTGAATGTCCTGAACACAAATATTTAATTTTATGATTTTATTATACTTTTAGAGTCTGTGTAAAAGGGGTGCCTGGGTGGCTCAGTAGTTTATGCGTCAGACTCTTGATTTTGTCTCAGGTCATGATCTCAGGGTTGTAGGATCAAGCCTTCCATGGGGCTCAATGCGCAACATGGAGTCTGCTCCAGATTCTCTCTCTCCTCCTTCTGGGCCTCCCATTTGTACTCTCTCACTCTCTCTCTCTCTCCAATCAATCAATCAATCAATCAATAACTCAATCTTTTAAAAATGAAGTCTATGTAAGTATGGAGTACAATACATAAAACAATTAGTTAATATTTTTTAAAGCCCAACTATGTATTAGAATTCTTTAATAAAAATATATAAAATTTTGCTTTCTTAGGTAGTAATCAGGTTACTTGTGGCAGAAATCATAAATTGATACATATATATATTTTTTTAAATTTCATTTAACCAGGTGACACTTAAATGAATAAATTTTCCTAGCTGGTATCTTTATTTCACTATTATGAAGTCAGTTATTTGGTTTTTGAAAAGAGAATGAGTGCTTCTTTCTCTAATTGTAGACTTATATTAACAAAACACAGATAGGAATATAAAAACTATAATTTCAAGTTATTAGTGTATAACTTTGGGTGAATAAAACTTCCCTGCATTTTTCAATATTCCTTCAAAAAGCACTAGTTTCTGAGCCCTGGAATCGTATGTACCCTAAAATTTAAAATAATGCTTTCTTTTTCCCAAGAAACACCTTCACTTATGAAATTTAGATCTGTAGCCATTTGTTTACTTAACTACTCTGATCAAAATTCATAATAGAATTTCTCTTTCCCTTTTTATGAGATGCCAAATGGTTATAGTCCAGACAAGATCTCAAGGTTAAAACCCAAGGTACCAGGAAAACTGGAATATCTGTCTAGTATTTGCATGTCAAAAGAGATAAAGTCCAAAGTTTGGAGACATCGCTTGATCCCAAATCCAGAAAACACCAAGGCCTATCTAGCGCCTGGAATGATTTTAGTTACATAGCAAATGCTTGGAGTTAGAACTCAGGTTAGTTATATTTTCTAGGAGAGCCTTCAGGATGGGAAGTCAACTGCATTCTTCTCCTTCATAAGCAGAGAAGAATATTTTCTCTTGTTCCTAGCCAATGAGGTATCTGGTTCCTCATGTAGGACAGTTGATGTTCTCATGATATCACACTAGGCACAAGCACAAGGGCAAGAGGGGAGTGTGGTATTTAAAGAGAAATCTGCCTCTGATCCAAAGTTTCTCTTATGTGCATCATGATGAAAATAATAAAGATGAATATTAAAAAAACTAATAATAATCAGAAATAGGATCAGGGTATCCATGTTGACCTCCCCCAAAATTGAACTTGGTTGAAGATTCACACAATGGGAATCAGTTTTAAGGATTATTGACAGACTTCACATTTACAATTAAGATATACCTGCCACAAAGATGTCAATGTCTGAACCCATGGGACAGACAATTCCTACTCATTGACTCTGTTTACTTTGTCCAGATTGACTTCATGGCCAGAGAGTGGTAAAATATATTATTTAAATCATTAAAAAGTAGCTTATGTCCTTTATTTCAAAGTTTCTTTTTTTCGAGAATGAGATAAAGTAAGGGATGAAAAATCTATCTGCTCTGATGTATATTATCTTTTTCCCAAATTTTCATATGAACAGACCAGAGTGGCATCAGCATCATGTCAGCATAAGGCATCCCTTCTTTTTGTTCCCCTGTTACCAACTGGCATCTGTCCATGAAAAAAAAGTGTCTTTGTGGAAGCTGTGGGATTCAGCACCAAACACTGACAGACCCACAAGGAGTCTTGCTCACCTGCACACTAAGTAATGGCAGGCAGACCTGAGTGTGGACTGTGGAACCAGCAGAAACCTATAAACTGGCCTCAGTCCCATTTGGCGGCAGTAGGAGGACACCCGGAGAGCCCAGATTTCTGAAGACACTGATGGATGAGAGCCTTTGCATTAGTTCAAAGCACTGCCAGAGAATGCCCTCCCTGAAAAACCTGGACTTTGGATAGACACTGTCTTTTTTGTAGTGGATACATTCTGGTGGTTGATAAAATGTACAAGTCTACTCAATAGATTGATTTACATGTCTCTTTCTCAGACTTCTTGCTCTATGATCTTTAATTTTTTCATCAGAGTACAGTTAGACAAGCCATTTACTACTGTCTATGAGTCCATCTGTATTCTCAAGTGATAACGTTTTTTAACGAAGTAGATGAGCCGGTGAACCACTTAGAGCTCTTCCCATTGGCCAGGCTTTTGTTCATCACTTTGAAAGTCACCGTTGGGCAGAGATATAATGAAGTAGCTACCCACTTTTTGTGTGCACCCACACAAGCTTACCTACTTTTGAAAAAAAAAAAAAAGCTTAGTCTTTTCTGAACTGTTTTCTTAAAGATAGTCTTTTCTGAACAGTCACCTGCTGTTTTTCAAGTGGTGCAAAACTTTCTGCTATTGATGACATAGCCGTGTTCCAGAATCCTAGGGGATTTTTCATGGTAATTATGCATAAAGATTCTCCTATTGAGATTCACCCTAAATTTGCCAGGCTATAAAGGTACCCCTAGTATCACAGGATCTACACTGTGGTTTTGAACTGCTGCAAAGCCTTTTCTCACCTTGAGCTTCTCTCAAAGTTGGCAGATTTCTATTTAACTCAATAAATGAGTCAAAGTAGTATTCCTAAGTGTGGAAGATGCTGCATCTAGAATCTGAAGCTGCACTTCCTGCAGAGTGGTGATAGGTGCAAGATGAAATATATCCTTTTCTCTGGAGAGAAAGTGCTGGTATGCTCCAGACAACTGGGTCTTTAAAATTTTAAATTTTTAATCTTTAAAATTTTAGTGATGTGTCAGGCCCATTAATACTGTTGATACCACTGATGCCATTGATGTACATCTTGCTACTGAAATGTTACTTTTAATGACCAACTCCAGAGGTCCACAGATATGTCATGGCTTTAGTTACTACTCTGATGGCAAGAATGAAAGACAGGGGAAGATCCCAGAGAAGGGCATATATTGCCTCACAAGGCTGAAGCTTCTTCATTTTGTTTAAGAAAGAAGTTAACCTCTAACAAGAAGGAAGGAGGTACCTTTGCAGTCCTATGGGACCAGGAAGAATGTGGAAATTCAGGATTTTCAAGGGCATTGATTTCAGTATTCCTGTCCAGAGATTCTAGTTGTCATTCCTTCTTAATCAAAACCCTAAACTTCTTGTGATCTTGCTAATGTTGAAATACAATAAATTTCTGCTGTTTAGAATGTGTTAGTGGTAGTTCATTTCAGAAGTCCTAGGAAACCAACAGAGGTGACATTAATTGCTGCAATTTATTTTTTACATAAACACTCGTATTTGCAACTTAAAGACAACATTTGTTTCAAGAGTGTGTCATGGAAGACAAGGGTACACATGCAGGACATTGTGAATCAATAGGATTTAGGACAAACACAGGATATAGGGCCTTCTAATCTGTTTGCCTACCTCATCTAACAGTTCCTTCATTATTTGTCTCTGCTAATAGACTTCCTTTGCACTCCTGGACCACATGATGAAAATCATGGCCACCAAACACCCCTGAGAAACATAATTCTTTCTTTGTCTCTATCTTTTTCTTCCCCTTTCCCTTTTTTAATTCCAGTTCTACAGGAAGATATTTTTGAATAAGCCATTCGTAACCTACCTCAACCAACCAAATGTGCCTTCAGGAGCAGTAAATCTCAGGGCTGCTAGTAAGTCCCAGCTGTAAAGCTGAGTAGACTGAAAGAAGAAAGTCATTCTCAGAAAAAGGAGAGATAATGTAAATGATCTAGTAGATGCTCACTACTTGTACTATGTTTGGTTGAATGACTTGTTGAGAAGCTATATTGTATTTACTCTCAGTATGAATAACTGAAAACTTTGCAAAGTAAAACTTCAGAAGGTCACAGTAACAATAATAACAATTATATCTATATATTAAATTATGTTTATTTATTTCAATGTATTTGTATTATCTCATTTAATTCTTGCTAAAACTGGCAAATTAGTCAAAACAATTATAATCATTATGTAATGAAGAGATCATTATGATTCACATATATTTGTCCAAATAACATGTTTAAAATGAAGCATAGTCAAGACTAAAGGTTTCAATTACCTTAGTTCCGTAATTAGCCCTGGGATAGTAGAATTGCATCATATTAGGAGTCTAGAGACCTAGGTTCTATCACAAATCACTTGTGTTATTTAAAAATTAATTTAACAGGGCAACTGGGCAGCTCAGTCACTTAAGCATCTGCTTTCAGCTCAGGTCATGATTCCGGGGTCCTGGGATAGAGCCCTGCATTGGGCTCCCTGATTCACAGGGAGCCTGCTTTTCCCTCTCCCTCTGCCTCCCGCTACATCTGTTTGTGCTCTGTCTCTGTCAAATGAATAAAGTAAAATCTTAAAAAAAAAAATTCACTTAACATCTGTAACCTACCTTCCTTTATAAAATACTGTGTTTATCAGTCTTTTAGTCATTTATTTTGATACTCTCACCTACTCTTGTATACATTCATATTCTTTATTTTGAAGACTTAGTTTAGTTTACATTAAAATGTAATATTAATAAAATTAAAACCAATGGACGCCTTTCCACTATAATTTTTTCTGCAGTTTTTCTATTTGTTTTATGTTTAAACAATTTTATTCTTGCATCACCTGGTGATCTAACATATCTTGGTTAACTGATTGTTTTTTGAAGTGTTTGAACGTCATTTTAGTTTTTATTTATACTCCGAAAGAAGAAAAGATTGAAAGACTCAACCCAAATTAATAGAGTATTTCCAGTCTCCATCCAAATGTCACTCATTGTGTAAACACAGAAATTGTCAGATGAAGCAGCAAAATACAGTCCCTCCAGAAAGTGCTATTCCCTGCTGAGCAGATTCTTAGAAACACTGAAAGTCTTGAAAGAAAAAAATGAAGGGAATCTTCTTTGAAATAAGGATGATGTTCCATGCTGAGACAAATCACACTCACAGGGTATATGAACATTGAAAACAGAATTACAAACCAGAAAGAGGAAACCATGTCATGCTAGCTAGAGACTCTACACCTTGTCCCAAATTAAAAAGGAATATTTTACCATTTAGAGGAACTTAAGGCATGAAATTAAGCAAATAGAGCAACAGCAACAATAAAAAAAATCCTAAGGGTTATATATGATTCTTTAAAAAACAAAAGTAAATGAGATACCATGTTGACAAATGTACTGTGAGTGCCAAAGTGTAACAGTTGCAAACCTAATTAGATGAACCAGATGTGAATGTGGTGAAAGTCACTTCCATAAAAACTGGCTTGGGTATTCTAACTTCCTTTTCCTGAAATGAGTGTCAAATACAAACATCTTAAATATAAAAACTTGTAACTCATACGCTATTAGAACATTTTTTTATTTATATCATGTCCAAATTAGTTATTCTTTTAGGGCACAGCAGTTTCATAAAGCATTGTCTGCCCAGAATTCCATGTAGCTTATATTAACATTACAACCACATATTCCTAGAAATTAGAAATGAAAAATAAGTGAATCGTAATAACTTGAAAACTAAACTCTACATAGTGGAGTCCAAACAACAATCATCAAATTAGAAGAGAAATGATACATTTATCTTCATCATAAATCTCAAATGCAGGGTATGATATTTTTATTTTTTCTACATTTTTCACACAATTTATCAGACTTAAGTTGCAATAGATAGGCTGATAAGTGGGAGAAATAGAATCTAAACATGAGTGTTTAATTTATGTGATATTAGAGCTTTGGAAAATTAATTCTAGTCTTATGCCTTATCTCAGAAGTTATGCAAATATTGCACATTAGATTCTGTTGTTAGAAATGTGTAAGTTGTAAAAAATAAAAAGCAAAACAAAATATGATGAAAATAATATAATTATGGTTTATACTTATGTATTTATAAGTTATGGCAAATAGAGCACTTTATTTTCTAGTTTAATGATACCATGCCATTACTTTAGGATTATAGAAATAAAACAATAAAGAATAAGATGCACAAAAATATTTCAGCTACTAACAGAATATAAGAAATGTTTATATACAATATGGATGCCTTTAAGGTATTCCTAATAGAGTGTTTTTCATATCACAGACCTCAATGAATTAAGATGACATATAAGATTATATAGCAAACAATTCTTTGCTAAGCTATTTTTCAAAAATTGATGTCTATTCACTTATCCAATCTTTACAGAACCTGTGATGTGTAATTCCTTCTAGAAACTCTGGGAGATAAAATATAGCTTTGTCTTCAATATAGTTATGATTGACTTGGAAAGACAAGGATTTTATAGTTTCTAAACAATGCTATGTGGCTTGCTATGAATAATACTCTTTTCAAATTATATAATGTTTGGTAAAGTCTTAAAAACCAATAGAATTAGGGCACTGGTGACTCTGTTGGTTAAGCATCCTGCTTTTGCTCAGGTCATGATCCCAGAGTCCTGAGATAGAGCACATATTGGGCTCCCTACTCAGTGGGCAGTTTGCTTCTCTCCCTCCCTCTGCTCCGATCCACCCCGCTCTTGCCTTCTATCTTTCTCTATACAATAAATAAATGCAGTAAAAAAAAAGAAACAATAGAATTTGAGTATATAGGTAAGAATGGTCAACACTGACAAAAATAATGCAGTTGATACAGTAAAACATGAACAAAGACATTGAAGGCAAGCATGACAGACTGGGAACCATTAGTGTTCTGGGTGACAATAAGGATCATAGCAGACTAAAGTATCACATGCCCATGAGGGTGGTTTCAAAACTGCATGTGTTAATACAGAAGACGCAAGGGTTAGTAGCACTGCATCTGGAAACATTATTTCCTGGTTTCAAATCACTCTCCCATTAATTCGCTGTCTGACATTAGGGGATTTGTTCAATCTCTGTGACTCAGTTTTCTGATACATAAAATAAGGGCAATGATGCTTTCTAGCTTGCAGGAGTGTTGTGAGAATTACATGAATTGATACAGGTGTAGTGACTACAACAGTATCTGGCATTTGGAAAGCTAAGTGTTAGCTACTGTAATCATCTGGTATTCTATAATAAATTGTTAAATATATGGACTTTACTTTTTTAAACATTTTATTTATTTATTCATGAGAAACACAGAGAAGGCAGAGACATAGGCAGAGGGAGAAGCAGCCTTCCTGCAGGGGGCCTGATGTGGGAGTCCATCCAAGGACCCTGGGATCACGCCCTGAGCCAAAGGCAGACATTCAACCACTGAGCCACCCAGGAGCTCCAAATATATATACTTTAGAGAGAGGCAGAACTTCCTTTAGTGACAATGTGAGGATTTCTGTAAGTTCTTTCCTCCCTAAAATTAATAAAAATGCTTGAAGGATGATCAAAATAAACTTTTTCAGAACTTCAAAAATTCAGACTTAAAAAAAGTCTTACAGCAACTTAGAGTACTTTTTCAAGGAAAAAAAAACAGAGAAATACCCATCAATATTCTAGCAATCTATTTTTTTTTATAATTTGACAAGTATGTATGGAAATGAAAAACACTTAGAATAGGAAAAACTCTTGAAAAAAAGAGTAAGTTAAATAAATTTTATTTCCTAATTTCAAAAATTATTATAAAGCTGCAGCTTGAAAGCAACATAGTGCTGGAAGATAGATACATAAATCCATAAAAAGATTAAATGTCCAAAAGTAAATTTCCATATTTGTACTCAAATGACTTTTGACAAAGGTGTCATAATTCATTGGAGAAAGTCTGTTCAACAAATGATGTGACAACTGGCTATCTACATGTAAGATAAACTTAAAACCTCACCTCACCTCACACACAGACATTAGCTTAAATTGGATCATAGATTTAATCATCACAGTTAAACAAACTTTTAAAAGAAAACATGGGAGAATGCCTTTGAGACCTAATTAAGCAAACATTGCTTAAATATGATACCAAATGCATGGTCTGTACAAAAAAGTAATAATAATTGATAGACGGGATCTCACTAAAATTCAAAACTCTTTTACTTCAAAATAAAGTCATAAAAATAAAAGTGCAATCAACAGTCTGTGAGAAAATATTTGAAAAAAGCATATCTTATAAATGGCTTCTGTCCAGAATTTGCAAATAATTTTAACTGCTCAATTATAAGAACACAGCAACATCATCAAAGAGCAGCAAAAAATATAGTCGCTTCATCAAAGACAATATAGAAATGGGTAATAAACAAATGAAATGTGCTGAACATCATTGGGGGATGAAAATTAAAGCTACAATTTATGCTTTTTAATACTTACTAAAATATCTATAATAAATAAAACAGACATTAGCAAAGCTGGCGAGAATATAGAGAAACACTTTCTCATACATTGCTAGTGGAATGTAAAATGATGTGGCCACTAGAAAAAATTTTGGCAGTTGCTTAAAATGTTAAATATGAAACTACCATATGACCCAGCTAATTAGAAAGAAAGAAAGAAAGAAAGAAAGAAAGAAAGAAAGAAAGAAAGAAAAGAAAAGAAAAGAACCCTTCTACACAACGACCTGATTGTAAGTGTTAATAGGCACATTATTCATAATAGCCCCAAACTAGAAATAATCAAAATATAATGAATGGAGAGATAAAATGTAGCTTATCCATACAATGAGATATTGTTCACCAATAAAAGAAAATATTGTCACATGCTATGAACTTCAAATATGTTGAATGATCATACACAAGAGGTCATATAACTCTATTTATAGGATATATTCTGAAAAAACAAATGTATAGTGGCAGAAAAGAGATCAGTGGTTCCCTGAGGTTGGATGGGAATTAAATAAATGGACGTATGGAATCTTACTGAGAGGAAGAAAATGTTCTCAAACCAACTTTGATGATGCTTGAAACACTCAGTAAAATTAATAAACAATCATTGAAATTTTTCATTCAAAATAGATGTTTTATCTAATGTAAAAATATCTTAATAAAACTGGTTAAAACATAATGTGTTAATAAGGTTGTAGAAGGATATGCAAGCAGATATGTTTAATTATATTTATCCTTGTATTTTGATACAATTTTAAAATATGCACATTATGCTTAATTTATCACATTTAATTTCATATAGCCCAGTGAGGTGAAAATAATAACTACCTAAATACCCTTGGTAAAGCATAACTAAAGTGGGAAGAAATATAGACTCTTAATACTTGAAACTTGTTATGTGTACTTTGGTTTTCGTGTCACCTAGATGGAATTGGATCAATCTGGAGCTGAATGAGGATATAGATTAAAGAATATTATACTTAATATTTTCTGTGTCAACATGCAAGGAAAAATGGCAATATCTCAAAGGCATTGCTTTAATAATAAAAATGACAATTACAGTCAATACTTATTTAATTAGTTATATATTCTAATATTTATAACCCTTTTTAGCACCTTCTGACTCTTTACGGGATATAATTTCCTCACAAAATAATAAAAAGGTTTAACGACATATATGTGAAAACACATTAAGGCGTGTTTGGACTGCACATCATACAAATCCCAGCACGGATGTCTATATTTTAATTTTTCTCTCAAGATTCAAAGTATGAAATTACTATTTTGGTTCTATTATTACTATTAATTATAATTAGTTATGTAAAATTTGATGGAGATACTTCTGCTAATACAAGCTTTTAAATGAGATACTGTTTTGGAAACAACATAAACTTTCAGTGGGAGAGCAGGCAAAGACAAACACTCATGCAAGATTTCAAAATTTAAGGGATCCCTGGGTGGGTGGCAGTGGTTTAGTGCCTGCCTTTGGCTCAGGGTGTGATCCTAGAGTCCCCGGATCGAGTCCCACATTAGGCTCCCTGCATGGAGCCTGCTTCTCCCTCTGCCTGTGTCTCTGCCCCCCCCCCTTTGTGTCTCTGAGAATAAACAAATTAATTAATTAATTAATTACATAAAATAAAAACATTTCAAAATTTAATTGAGGTATTTACATTTCATTTTGAATGATAGAGAGATTGAGATTATTAATATCTGTAAATTATAGGCTGTGTCTTGAGATTGGAAGAATGAGATAAGTCTATCAGATTAAGACTTTTTTTTTTCCTCAGTGACTACAGTGCAGTGAATCAGATTTCTCTTCCATGCTATCTGAGAGAGAGCTTGCTGAATACAAATTTCCTTTCCCAAGATATCTACGAAAAGGAAAGGTTAAACTCTTAGAGTTTTTAATGACCTTATAATTGGACCATAAATAATATACCTAAAATGTTAATGTGAAATTAATAGTGAACTAGATGTTCTTAGTTCTTTAACTTTTCTTATGATAGAAATATTTTTATTCAGTATAATACTATTTGGAAAACTCATCAGTCTATTTTGGATTTCAAATACAGTCACTTCTTCAAATGAAGAAAATAATTATTTGAAATTTTAGTTTATCTATTAAAATATAAAAACTGGGGGGGTGGGGAGGCTGGGTGGCTCAAGCAGTTCAGCATCTGCTTTTGGCTCAGGTCATGATCTCAGAGTCCTGGGATTGAGCCCTGAGTCCGGCTACCTGCTAATGGGGAGCCTGCTTCTCCCTTTCCTCCTGGCTTGTTCTCTCTCTTGCTATCTCTGTCTCTCTCTCTCTCTCTAAATCAATAAAAATCTTTAAAAATGTTTAAAAATTAGTATCCTGGTTCAGTAGAATTTTTAAAAATGTTTCTAAGAATATTATAATGTTGTGAAAGGAGGAGTAACCAGAAGATAGGACAGAGCCATTGTCTATAGATAAAATATTTACCCCAAAATGTATTAGCAACCACATTGCTGCATACTCTCGAGGATTATTGTTAGAACAGCCAACATTTATTGAATATTTACTATGTAATGAAAGAGTATAATTGCTTTTCATTAATTCATAAGTTTGCTGGACATATATTTGATTTCTTCATATATCAGAAAGTATTCTTGGGTTTGGAGATGCATGAGTAAACAAAATTAAAAAAAAAAATCTTGGCATTCATTCATGAAGCTTACTTCCAGTGAAGGACATAGGCAAGAAAAAAATTAAACATAATTTCAAATCTACCTTATTTTAATGCTGCCATTTTCTTTTTTTTTTTAAGTTTTATTTATTTGTTAGAGAGAGAGAGAGAACAAATGAGGAGAAGAGGGAGAAGAGGGTCCCTATTGAGCAGGCAGCCAGACTCGGGCTCAATCCCAGGACCCTAAGATCATGACCTGAACCAAACGCAGACATTTAACTGACTGAGCCACCCAGATGCCCCAATACTGCCATTTTTATAATATTAGAAGGTGCAACTAAACTATTTTCTACACTGTTGGGTCACTAATGATATCAGGCTGATAGTATTTATTGGATACATCCAGATTTCTGTGATGTTGAAATATAAAGAAGAAAAAACTATGCTGTAGACCTGTTGAAATAGTAAATAAGTATATAGAATCATAATGTGATAAGTGCTATAGAAAATAAAATTGGGATGGTAACAAGCATTTGGAGTGTTGAGGGCCTTGGAATTTTAGATGGGGCACTTAGAAACAGTGTCATTTAATACAGGGTTTTCAGGAGAAGAAGAAGTAAAGCCATAAAGTTATTTTAAGAGAAAGTGGTTTCAAAGACCAGGAAGAGCCAGTGCAAAAACCCATTATGTCAAAGCAAATCCAGGATGTTCAGAGATAATGAGGAGGTAAAAATATCTGAAGGATGGTAAGCTAGAGAATAACAGAGGAGTGTAAAATCCTGTAGGGCCTCAGAGGCCATTGCAAAGAACTACTGAATGATTATGTCACAAAGAAGTGGCATGACCAGTTTCACAGGATCACTTTGATATTTGCATCGAAGATGAATTGTAATAATGCAAAGGTCAAAGCACAAAGATCAGTTGGATATTAAGTGCAAAAACAATCTAAGCAAGAATCATGGACATTCAGGCCAATGTTGCAGGAGAAAATATATTTTGGAATTAAAACCAAGAAGACTTCTTGGAAGAACAAATGTAGCGTATGAGAAAAATGTAGGATGCAAGTTGATGGCAAAAGTCTGGGCATTAGCAACGGGAAGTTTCATGATGGAAGTGCAAATCAGGAAACAATTATAAGAGACAGTAATTCTAGCATAAACTTGCAGGAGATTTTACAAATGAATTGTTGAAACAAGATAACTAAATGATTTTGATAGAATTAAACATGTTTCTCCATGCTTTTCAATTTATTGTCCTCTAATAACCAGAGTAAACATATTGTTTAATAATCACACACATAACTTGAATTATGAACACCATGCTCA
Source organism: Vulpes vulpes (assembly GCF_048418805.1). Classification (NCBI taxonomy): domain Eukaryota; kingdom Metazoa; phylum Chordata; class Mammalia; order Carnivora; family Canidae; genus Vulpes; species Vulpes vulpes. The sequence goes on along the minus strand of NC_132784.1, from coordinate 100,043,719 downwards.
AGAGTTTTCAAGAATTTCTGTTGATAGCTTCTTTTTTCCCTTAATTTATAGAAATGTTCCATGTAGAGGCATCTGGGTGGCTCAGTGGTTGAGTGTGTGCCTTTGGCTCAGGTTGAGATCCTGGGGTCCCAGGATCGAGTCATGCATCAAGTTCCCCGCAGGGAACCTGCTTCTCCTTCTGCCTATGTCTCTCATGAATAAATAAATAAAATCTTAAAAATAAATGCTCCATGTATTACATAGGTTACTTAAGAAATTTAAATTTTTTGTAAACAAGCTTACCCAGTAGTGGCATGGATTGATTTTATATGATTTTAGGTTTTACCCATTCTTTAATCAGAAAAATTAAGCTACCTATGCTGTATTATTTTTCATTAATTTGTTAATTAAATCATTTCATTGATTCATAATTTATTAATAATTCATAAACATATACATTTATAATGATATGATGAAGACCTCAATGAACATTGCAGACCTCAATGAACATTGCAGACCTCAATGAACATTGAAGAGCTCATTGCATGAATTTCCTCTGGTTGCTATAACAAATAATCATGAATTCTGGAGCTTAAAACTATGCAAATTTATTCTAGTATGGTTTTAGAGTGTAAGTCCATAATGGGTTTCACTGCACTCCCTCTGGAGGCTTTAGGAAAGAATCCATTTGCTTGCCTTTTTCAGCTTCTGGATGTTGTCCTCCTTTCTTGGCTTGTGGCCACATATCATATCACCTTTTCTCCCCTGCGTCCATGGTCACATGGACTTCTTTCTCACTCCTCTTCAAAATTCCCTCTATCTTCATTATATAAGGACACTTGTGATTACATGTGAGGTTTGCTATGATCATCTTGGATGATCACACCTTATCAAGACCCTTAAATAAAACATACCTACAATGTTCTAGCTGCTATATAAGATCACATTCACAGATTCCAGGAATTAGGACCTAGATATCTTTTGGGACCAATATTCAGGCTATTACAATCATCTTCTTAAGGAAGGAGGAAAAATTGACAATAGATTTGAACGACTCTAGACCAATTGCATCTAACTCTTTTATTCAAATTTAACTTAATTAAATGAGGTAAGGTAAGCATATGAATTAATTATTTTCTATATCACTAACCAATTTTCCAGTAATGTGAACAAATAATTGTTTGTTTTCCCACTAATTTGAAATGCCATCGCTGATGCAAACAAGAGCACTTTCCTAGCATTCTTTCTATTTTTATAGCATAGTTTGAGCATGGAATTTTAAGTCAAGGATCTGACTGCAAATATATATTTTTTTCAAATTCTGTAAGCTCCAGACAGTCTAGAAAACTTGTTATTACAAGAAAGAGGAACTTTTGTCTTTACTTACTTTTGCTCCTAAAGTTTTATCTGTTGAAATAATTTTCCCTTTCTGTATTGCAACCGGAGGAAATGTTACGCCTCATTTAAATTACAACTGACATGACATCTCTTGTTCCTATCCCTCTGTAGATGTCTCAGCTTTCTCTATTGTGCTACTAGAAGCTTGTAGACACTTCTCTTACTTTGCTTTTTATTAGTTTACGGTTAAAAATGATGCTTTAAGGTTAAAAAAAATACACTTTACTTGGGTTTGTATTAGTTTAAGGTTAAAAAAATGCAGGTTTGGATTCTACTAAAGTGGGAAATTAATTGTAAGAATATTTTACCTTGTTATGTCTTATTTTCCCCAGCCATAAAATGATGCAATTAATGATCCCAACTTCATAGAGGTGTTGTAAAGAATAAATAAAATAATCCACATGAAGCATTTCACTTAGCATCTGGAAAAAGCAAGCTTTCAATAAACTCGCTATTCCTCTACTATTTTCTATATTCACTTTTAACATTATTTAGATTATCTAGATTATGATCTTCATAATGTCAGGGCTCATAAAAATGATTCTTCAATTCTCAGATGCAAATACTTAATTAACTTATATTCAATTCAACTAATGTTTGTATATTTTAGCTTGTTTATCTTATAAAAATAATCATAAACTTTAAAAAGCATGTACTTTCTATATTCTTATTTTATCTTTATATGACCTCTTCAAGTCATATAACTTCTCTAAATGTCTCACTGCCAATACACTTACCCAATAAATTATAATCCATGATCAATTTTATTCATTCAGAAAAAAATATATAATCCTACAGGCTAAAATTTAGTTTATCACATAATTTTTTTGCCTAAATAAACACACTTTGCAATCAACTACCCTATTTATATACTAAAAAAAATGCATTCAGAAACTAAATTCTAAAACTGTGTTCCACCTTTAGACAAATATTTACAAACAAGTTTACTTGCTGAATGAAAATACCATTTTGACTGGTTGAATTTTTACTCTCAAATAATTGTGAGTTTTTTTCCCTAAAATCATACTGAATTAATTGCATATTTTAGTGTTGTAGTCAAATATATTGCCAATCTTACTACTTCACCTTAAGCTGTCTAAATTGCCCTGTATTTTTCCACAAGTATACTTTGCATATTTCTTTTTGATTAATTTTCTGGCAAAATATTGCAAAGAATATTTCCTGTCATGTGCTTTTTCTTTTGCTTTTCCAGTGTGAGTTAAAAGGGGAAAAAACTCCTGGTACTGAGCAGTCAGCTTCAAGTATCATATAACTTCTATGACTAAAAAGTACAGATAATTTGCTTGTTTTCCCAGAGAAGTGGGCAGGCAGCCAAACCTCACAAGCAAAATTAGTTCCCAATTTAGTGTTCGATGTCATTTCACAAGGACTGGAATGAAAAATGAGACATTGGACATGTTAACTCTGAGGAAAATTATCACTTCACCTTGTATAGGGCGTCTTTACAGGATGAAATCAGAGGAGATAAATCATCTCGTCCTGTGACAGATCTGCCTGTCATCTAGGGGAAAAATGTCCCATAGCGAGGGGGCAGGCACTGTCTGAATTTCCCTCGGGTTATGACCAGGTATATTTTATGCCTCAAAATAATCATAGAAATTTGAAAATGGAGATGATGTATGCAGGACACACTTACCAAGTCAATTTTTTCCAATGACATTTTAAGCGTATGTATATAAATACAAATAGAAATGCATACATATTTGTGAACTGCATATACCCTTGAAATGGTTACTGAGTAAAGAAAACATTTACTGAATGCTTGCCATGATCAGACATTGTAGTAGCCTGTGATGATCAATATAAGTAAAAGCAAATGTCCAAGTATGAGGCACAGGGTGTTTTGTCCTCCATATTTTCCTTCAGAAAGCAGGAAATCAGCTTATATTTAAATACTTACAAAACCATTCATAATAGAGTAAAATCTTTCACATAATTTATTTTGAAATCGAGAGTACTTTTGGGAAAAGGTACATTAACTAGAAATGATATCACTCCAAATCAAATTTTGTTACATATAGAGGTCACCTTATGGAAATAACGAACAATAGAGGCAAAGATATTTTATCCAGCTTTTGTGTTTATTCCTATGCTATAGTATCATGACTGAGAGTTTTAGTTGTTGTTCTAAATACGTATTTTTTAAAGTAACAGAGAAGTGCTAGTGGGGAATTTGAATACAATTCTTCAACACTAATAATTAGCCTAAATGTTCAATGAATGGGTCTTTGTAGCTTGAGATAGATGCTTGATGGCAGCATCATTTTAAAAGAGCTGTATCTCACATTTTCAAAGGAAGCCAATGTCTAAATTCCTAGATAATTTCAAAGTAATTTTAAATTTAATAAAGTTAAACCTATATATTTATGCTAAAACTAAAAAAAAAAGATCTAGTATTATGAAGATAAAGCTATATTATGAAGGTTTTAAATAAAGTGTTTATTTTCTTCTAAAATCCTATTCTAGTTTGGCCAAAAAAAAAAAAAAAAAAAAAAAGAAATCCTTTTGAGAACATCTTATGAATGGCACTCTATCATCTTATTTTTCTGCTTACTTGATATTTATATAATACATTATAAAAAAGTTTTAATAAATTAATGTTCCCATCCAAAACCTTATGTAATTCTTTAAAAATTATACCATCTCAAACATTGGATAATGTATTTATAATTAAGAAATTAAAATAATTTAAAATGATTATTTGGGTTTATCCTTCCAAGGAGAGCTAAATGTGATAGTCTATCTGTGATTCTCCATAAGGTTTCATTAAATCTCTTCTTTAGCTCACAGTAATAATAGATTAGGCTCATTGTTCACTCTTCTATTCATCATGTGGGTATTGGCAAATCCTCTTGCCTGGGTCTTGTACTGGGCACTGGATATACAAAGTAAACAGCAGACATGTCAACTCAGATCTTGAATTCTAGGGATCATAGATTTAGTTCATACAGTTGATTGTTTAGAACTCTTGTAACCTTAATATGCTAGTGTCATATAAGCCAGACAAAGAAAAGTGGAAGTACACACTGGGACCAAATAGGTCAGCAGGAAAAAGAAAATTATAAGAGATGCTTAAAAGCTAAGACTAGATAGGCCATTAATACAGGAAGGAATGCTACTGGTTTCAAACAAAATAATCGGGATTTAGTAATTATGTTAATTTCTATATAACTGATGGAGGGGAGTAATTTAGAAACTACTACAGAGATCAACTAGGAGAAAATACATTAGCTGGGTAAATGTTTAAGGGTAAAGCAAAACTCCACCTGACTGCATCTATACATTCATTTATTTTTTTTATTCATTTAGTTATTCATCAATAGGTGTCCTTCTATTTCATGGGTATAGAGTGTTAAAACGAACTGAAAAAAAAGTCCTTGTCCTTAATGGAGCTTATATCCTACTGGAAAAATAAAGATAATAAATATGCCATATATTTATAATATAGACATGTACCCACATATCTATATGTAGATTATGTATAGTATACATGTTATACGTAGATATGAATAGTATATTATCTACATTTATATCTCTATGTATCTCTATCTATGGAAACAGAAAAATAACAGAGAAGGAAACTGGGTTATGAAATGGCAGGAGAAAAAGAAGAAAGGCTTATAAGTGATTTCTCATTCATTATTTTAAAATTAAGCTTCTTTCCTAGCTTTCTTGGACATGATGCTTCACATGTTCCCAGTTCCTTAAACACCACACTTTCTCCCTCCACTATGCCTTTCTTAAAATCTCTTTTTTTATTTTTTTTAAGATTTTATCTATTTATTTCGAGAGCGAGAGTGTGTGTGTAGACAGAGGAGGGGCAGAGGAAAGGCAGAGGGAGAGAAAGAATCTCAAGCAGGCTCCACACTGAACAGAGTTCCACCCACAGCTCGATCTTAGGACCCTAAGATCAGGACCCTGAGATCATGACCTGAGCCAAAATCAAGGGACACTTAACTGACTGACTGAGCCACCCAGGTGCCCCTTCCCTCTACTTTTAGATTCCCAAGCTTCATTAAATTGAGTTTAAAAAACCCATGACTTTTCCTTCAAAACCTGGCTTCATATAATGGCTTCTATAATACACTTTTTTTCATCCAGGCATGCTTAACTGCTGCTCACTCAATGGTGACGGAGAGACTAAAAATATGCTCTATGATCACATTAGTTTACTGTTATGAGAATTCCCAAACTCACTCTTCAATATTGAACAAACTCTTTTTTTTTTAAATTTCACTAAATATGAATTGGCTAACGTCATCAAGTTCTCATTCTGTTATGTCACCTCTAGCTAAATAGCATTGTTTAGAGAAGCTGGCTGTATGTTTAGAGGATAGCAGTTTTACCCTAGAAATTACTGCAGGCCAACATGATGCTTCCTTAACCCAGAGCAAAGGAGAAGGGCTCAGGATACAGAAGAGTCCCTGTAGAATGAAAAGGGAAACTCATTATGTTCATCTTTTAAGGAAGATTCATGACTGCATACTTATAGTAAATCTCAAATGGTACTATGGATATTGAAAAGAATTTTTTTTCTGATACAGAAACACTGGTATAAAAGTACCTCTCAACAGCAAGATCATGAATATATAGCATAATGAAGCCATTTATGAGTATTGTGAGCAAAAGTAATTATTAGTAGAAGTTAGCAATTAGTAGAATTTAGGCTGCGTTTGCATATATTCCAGCAGGGGGAAAAGGTTGCTGTTAATTTAAATAGCAACTCTAGAAAATGGGATTAGTGTTAATATAGGGTAAATGTGCACTTGCTTTAACAGTGCTTTTTATACATAATGTTTAAGCAAAAATTATATTACTTTGCATCATTCTGCAAGTAATGTTTGACTGGCAAGTTATCTTCTTGCCTTGGAAAGCATATACCATTCTAATATAAAGTTCATCTTTCTAGTAGACTGATCTAAAATGGAGATTCAGTCATTACACAATTTTGCTTAAATACATCTTTGGTCTCTCCAAATCTCAGGAAAAAGTATTAAAGTGTCTATTCTTCAGTGCGTGTCAGTGTGACACCCATGTCACCATTGCATTTCTTGTTAATGTCACAGAAACAGTTCTCTTTCCAGTCTTACTACAGTCTTGCAACTGTACCTATTTCAGGTATTCATACTTTTGCAAAAACTACTCCCTAAGGTTGTAAAGTTTACTCTCATTTTTTTATTAAGCTTTCTCCAGGTCCCTATATTTTAATATCAGTTGATGTTTTATTTCCTTTAAGATTAGCAGTCTGCCTTCCACACTAGCAATCTCCCATTTCCAGGTTATGAGTTCCCTGAGCATTTTGTAACATAATCTTAATTGGATTTTTGTCACAAGTACAATTTCTAAATTATACTTACATATTTACTTGCCTCTCTCCACTATTGTTATATAACACCTCATAACCTTAGTTTTTGATTTTTGGTATGCTTATTTTTTTATTTATTTTTATTTTTATTTTTTTTTAGATATTATTAATTTTTCATGAGAATACACAGAGAGGAGACAGAGAGAGAGAGAGGGAGAGGCAGAGGCACAGGCGGAGGGAGAAGCAGATTCCATGCAGGGAGCCCGATGTGGGACTCGATATGCGGTCTCCAGGGTCACGCCCTGGGATGAAGGCAGGCGCTAAACCGCTGAGCCACCCGGGCTGTCCTGCTTATTTTTTTTTAAAGATTCATGATGCAGTCCCATCCCAGGGATTTTTATTAACTAAGGCTTAAATTAAACCTGAATCATGAATTTAGAAGAAAGAATCAAAAGAAAAAAGAAGTATTTGAAAAGAATTCAAAAAAGAAAAGAAAATAATTAATTGGTACCAAAAGTTTGGAATCACCATCTTGAAAGGAATTCTATAATCCTAATACATTACTTTGCTTCTGGAATATTATAAGAAGAGAGGGAAAAAATTGAAAAAAAGAGTATGTCTTCAATATAAGCATCAACTTGGGAAATTTGATCATGCTTCAGTTGAATGAAGAATATTCAAAATAATGTATCATCTTATTTCCCAACTTCATTTGTAACTATGACCAATGGTAACTAACATCCTTGTTCTCAAATGTATCTTAATAAAGACACTCTAACAAAGAACAACACAGTTTTTGATAAGACATCCCAGGATAAATTTGTCACTTGGCTAACCGGACTTTTAGACAAACCAGATATAAGCTTTCCATCCTGCCTCAGAGACCACATAGCTCTAGATGTGCAAGAGTCCACGGGTCCCTGGCCTATCATCCAAAGTCTCATCTCTCTACTTCTTATCGAAAGTTATCTGTCTCAGATCCCATTCTCCCAGAGTTCTGTCTCTGCTGTGGTTTGCAGCTTATGTTATAAACAGAGGTAAAGTATACTGAAGGCTTATATGGGCTACATTGCTTATCATAGTATTTATCATCTCCCATTTATATTTTAAAAAAGAATTTATGGAATTAGAGTAACTTAATGAGAATCAGTAACATCATGATATCAATTTAAGAGTGAAACAGGCTGTTGAGTTCTTTAAGGAAAAATAGGGCCCCTGGTGGCTCAGTCGTTTGAGCGTCTGCCTTCAGCTCAGGTTATGATCCCAGGGTCCTGGGATTGAGCCCCATGTAGGGTTCCCAGCTCAGTGGGGAGCCTGCTTCTCCTTCTTGCCTCTGCTTGTGCTCTTTTTCACTTTCTCTCTCTCTCTCTTAAATAAGTAAATAAATAAAATTTAAAAAAATAATTCCAAGTTCACAGCTAGACTATACCTATGGCTACAACTAAAATGTTGTTTGAATGTTCCTAATTACTGATGTTTTTTAAAAGAATGAGATTACTTTTAAGTCATGTATTTATATTTTATAGGATTATTTAGTGTTTCATGTAAGTGGATACTGGCCTTTCTGCAGGGCACCACCGCTTCATATTTGGTTTGGCAGGAGAGTTAACAGAGCACAGCGGGCAGTACAATGAAGTGCTAGGTATCCTTTAGCCACCTTATAGAAGCTAAATTTAATTTAATTCTAATCTAGGGAACACTAAAATGTCTCAATTAACTTAGCATTGAGTAATTAAGAATATGAATATTTTTAATATAAAAAGCACCAGGATCCATTTTATAAAAGTTGTTTAAATATAATAACAATCAACATAATAACAGATTATCACATATAAGACATGCAGAGCATACTAATAAACGATAAAATATAATCATAACATAATGAACAGAATATTGTAAGGCTAAAATGTTTAAAATTAGGAACATAAATTCATTTCTTAACATATCATAAAACTAACATATTCTGCAATATTGCCACTGGTTTATCTCTTACATTTGTTGGGGAAAAAATCCAGTATTATGATACTTAATTACAGCTATTTAATAAACATTAAAACAGAAAAAAATGGCTTAATTCTCTCTTGATGAAGTCATAATATCAAAAAAGTGCAGCATATCTCTTACAGATGGAAAATGATAAAGAAAAAAATTTCATTCAATCATGGAATGAAATCCATAATCCTTGGATCACAATGCATTATGTGTCAGAGCTTGAGCAAATAATCTGGTTGGTTGAAAACACACGAAATTCAGAGAAAACTACCTAAGTCTACTGCATATATTAGCTGTTTGTATTTCACTATATACACTTCTAGAAAGACATTTTTTTTAGTTTGCTTGCTTGTTGATTTGTTTTTAATGTTCTCGAAAGTACTGCAGCCAGGTTATTACAATTTCCTTTCGCATCTGGTAATCATAGATTTGATCACTAAGGTCATTTTGCCACTGCCAGCTCTTATTAACTCTTAACATTTTTTTTTATTCACACATGTCTCAGTTCATACTCTTTAATGTACTACTGCAATTTAAAGCTCTAATCTAATGACTCTCCTATGATTCAGGCCAGCTTGCCCAAACATAAAATGGCTTTTGAAATCAGATAAATATTTGTAAAAATTATTAATCCAGAAAATAGCTTTTAGTCACTTAAATTCCAATCCATGAATTCCCTACCTAAACATTGTATTTTAAAAAAAATGTATTCCACTTTCCTTGTCACTCACAGCATCCCACTCTGCATTCAGAACGCTAAAATTTCATTATCAAAAATTCTTGCCAAATAAAAAAACCTAGCCTTAATATTATTTAAATTGCATATGCTGCATAAAAATAACTTGTAGAGAATTTCCCCTTTATATCTGGGCAAAGAACTCTCTGGGTACTTCAGAAAATACTTGATTCTCTCCATGGTTTCCTGTGACAGCTTTTATTTAAGACTTACACAACAAATATCAACTTCTTTTCTTTCGGCTCATTAGTACAGATTTTTAAGGAAAGTGTAGACCAAACCATTTTTTATAGTTTGCTTCTAGCCACAACTCCTTTTTAATCCTACTATTTTATAATTAAGTTCGTTTAGCTCCAGCTCTGGGCTTCGTGGAGCAACTCTATGTGCAGCTGCCCCACCATCCCACGCCTTCCACCTCCATTTCTAACTCTTCTGCTGCATGGCCCTGTTTTTAGAAATCAGCCACCCTGGAAAAATGACTTTTACTCATAGGAGCCACCTTCTGAGGATCTTCTTTCAGAGACAGGAGAGCCTGTGTGCCTCCAGCTCAAGTCTGGGGCTGAACTCTGCTGGGTTTGTGGCTATTGAACCCCAACATGCTACAGATGTCACAGGGTTCATCGCTGCTGTAAGAGGCATTAGGCTCTAGACTGGAGATTTGGGCATAAGCAGGTGTGTACACAATCAGATTATTTGGAAGAACAATTCCAGACCACAACTGCCTTTGTCCAGTATTTGAAGCTGTAATAGAAACAGAAGAGGAGATTACATGTGAGGTTGTTGAAAAAGAAAATGAATCAGAAGTTACGAGAAAGGTGGGTGAAGCACCTGGGGGAGAATTGGATTCAGTGGCAAAACACGAATCCAAGGAAGAGAAAATCTTCCAGAAGTCTAAAACGAAAATAGCCCTTGAGGCAGAACAGGTTCTCAGATATGGCAGAGAGATTGCACCTATCTGATTTCTGGTGAAAATATCTCTCAAAGAAAGGATATTCCATATTGCCCCTGTGGTGTCAATAGAATATTTGAATTCCAGGTAATGTCTCAGCTGCTCAACTACCTAAAGGCAGACAGACTGGGCCGGAGTGTTGATTGTGGTGTCCTGGCTGACTTCACCTGAGCTGAAAGCTATAGACTGGGAATTGGCAACACAGAAGAATATGTTTGGAAGCAAGATATAAAAAATACACCCTAAAGACAACATGGAAAAGCCTTACAGATGCTCATAATCTCTTAGACCTTACTATTCCATTTCTAGGACTTTATCGTCAGGAAATAATTCTATCAGGTAAAAAATGTTGTTATAGGTGAGTTTACAATATATAAATATTAGTGAAACAAAAATATCTAATGACAAGTAATTAAATAAGTTTCGATGTATCCCTAGAATAAAAAGTAATGCAGTCTTAATGATGTGGACCTATATCCACATCAAATAAAGTACAAGTTTAAACTGACACCAAGATATTCATAGTATGTTCATATCTTTGTAAAAAGTATTTATACATGTATACTTCCACAGGAATCTGGAAAGATACACACTTGGTGGGAACTAGTTAACTATAAATGGTAGGACTACCTGAAATAATCATTTTACCTATGTGTTTCTTTTTTTCTACAATAAAAATGGGTTAGTTGCTTAATTAAGACCAAAAAAATAAGGGTGTTTAGCTAGGGCATTTTAGATTTCAAGTAACAGAACTCAACCTGAGCTAGCTAAAGGAAAGGGTATTTTTTAGAGTACAAAGGGATATTTGATATCAGGACAGAAATGCATTTGGGCCTTAGGAAAGACTGTAAACCAAACAAGGAGAGCTATCCAAAACACAGACTATGTGAGTTTTCTTTGGTTTTTAATTTCTAATTCTTCTGAGTTGGCTTCCTTTATGTTTTCTAGCACAGCAGTGTTCCCTGTTATTCAACCCACATGATTAAAACAAATAATAATGAAAACAAAAAGAGAAAACAGAGCCACTCAATTTTAGGCAGGTAGAAAGATTAATTTTTTTCTCTTTCTCTCCCTTGGTCCAAATCTTAAATTTCTAGGGCAAGATTTCTCAGTGACAGAGGATGGAGGGTGGGGGTCCCTTCACTGAACTAACTCCAATGTGGCCCCATTTCACATCAACAAAGCAAACCTCATTCTAGATGTAAACTTGTGCTTATAGAATTGATTTATTTCTCAACCAGAATTAGGCATGGGAAATGGGAATCAATTTTCTGGGCCTAAATTTATTCTCATAGAATTCTCATAGAAATTTGGAAATCAACATATTTATCAAAGGAAGAAACAGAGAAAATGGGACCATTGAAAATACAACAACATATAGACTACAGACTTCATTATCAGTTAAACTTGCATTCACATTCTGACTCTGCCATTTTATAGGTGCATGGTGCATGGTCTTGTATATAACATTTAATTTCTTTGAGCATCATTTCCTCAATTGCATAAAAATAATATTTACTTCATAAAATTGTTTTGTGGGTTAAATACCATGATGAATAGAAATTAGTTTTGTGCCTATAGTGTATTAATATGGTGCATTGATAGGGCTAGTCCTAATGGCTCATGTCCCTACTCTTCAGAAAATCATGCCTCAATTATTTCACCCCTTACTCTGTTTTATTTTATTGTTTAAATTATGTCATCTCTGTGTATATTTGTTTTTTAGCTATCTCTCCTATCAGACTGTAAAGTTCACAGTAGTAGGACTTTTGTCCACATTCCTCATTAATGTAGTCCTGCTTTCTGGAACAACACCTATTAGATGCAAATTTGTTTAATGATGGAGAGATATTTTAAACACACAACAGCCATTATATTTCAGTGAAATGTTAGAGCATGCAGTTCAACTTCCAGATTTTTTAATATATTGTGTCATGAACAAAGAAATTAATTACATTCTGAAAAAAAAGTTCTGAAAATGTTCATGGGATTTCTTCAGGTTGTAAATGAAAGAGAATGTTTCCCAATGAAATTGAAAAAAAAAATTATGGAGTCTATCTGATTCCCATTATGCCAAAGATATAAGAAGTAGAGTAAAATACCTAAAAATGCTCTCTTTGCCTATCAGAAGGTATTTCTGGATGGTGATGTTATGCAAAAGTTTAACTAATATTAATAGCTTAATGAACATTCTTTGTTTACCACTTAGAGTATATAGTACTGCATAATAGTTGAATGAAGTTTCTTTTGTTTTAGATGAAATGTCGTAGGCTGGAAATAATGTTGTTTACATCAAACTATTGAATCATACCATCAATGAATTTTAAGTTATTGGTTGAGCTCCTTGAATCCTTGCCTACAATATAATATGAAACAGGCATACCAATAGGAAGGAAGAATAACTGGCATTAAGGAAGGAAGGGGTAAGCATTTTAAAAATGGAATAATATTAAAGTGGAAGTAAAAAGCAAAACCAAGAGAAATGTAAAGAACATATGAACGCTGGTGGGTAGGTAATATTATCTATAATTACGTGGAAGTCTAGTTTCCCTGACCTCAAATGTGAAAGATCTATTCTAGAATTTTCTCTAAGTTTGTCTTTTGTGTGATAACTCAATGGCCACAAAAGGTTGATGTGACTACAAAAAGCACAGTCAAATGCCTGACAAACAATGAGAGAATTTGAGAAATTAGTAGAGCAAGAATTTCTACAGAAATATAGTCAATCATGCAAAAATATTGTTGCAAAGAAATTTTAAAATCACCATAATGATATCCCACATTTCATTGCTTTCTAACTTCATTCTTTCTTATTTCTGAGTCTGATATTCAGACACCATTCTTCATGTTCAGTATGGCTGTTTGAAAATATTATCATTTTGTTTTGAGAAGTTAGGTTCTAAGATTAAGTGCATTGATTTCTAGCCACAGATCCAAGAATGGGAGATAAAGTATTACATGAAGAGGAAGACCTGTAATCAGCCTGTAGAAGTGTATGATACAAATGAGATGAAATAAATATACACTATATACATTGTACAATTAAATAGATGTAAAATACAGACATAATTTCTGAAGTTCCATCTAATAATAGACTCTAGCTATTTAGTGAAAAAGTGCAATTTATGCTAATTGTTTAAAGGAAAGAAGAACAATTGCATTAGAAATAATTTATAATTTGTAATGCCTTGGTTTTATTTAAAAAAGTAAATTAGGATATTTATATATTATCCACATAATATATAATGTATAATGCATATATTAGCAACAAATTGTTCTCATAGTCTTAGGATATTTTTTGTTTAGAAACCATAGTATCACCTAAGAAGAAGAAAACATAATGTTATTGAATCATTTATTTTTTGCAGAATTATACTCTACCCTACGTGTACAGAATGATAATGTATGCTATGGTATGAAGATTAAAAGATAATGCATACAAATATTCTCTGAAAATGCTTTACAAAGAGTGTTTTATCTTAACAAGTTAAGGTGATGCTGTGAGCCAGACATGAAAATTTTAAGTATTGGCAATAAGAACAAAGATATACCATGTTTAAAAAATGGTTAGTGTCTCTTTTAAATATCCACATTAACATACATCTTAAGGGGACATAAACGTGTCGAAATTATTTCTGTTCTTCTGGAATTATTTCTCCAAAAATAATAATTAGCAAGCATTATACTATATTTCCCCTAACAACCCATTTATTTAGGTGTTTACAAAGACAGTATTAGAATAAAAGAAGCTTCAGGCACTTCTGTTATTATAACAAATGTCTCAGGAGATGTGACGATGTGCAGGTTACAACATTCTGATAGTGATTTCTAATGCATTACAGTAGGACATGGACCCTTAAGAAACACATGGAATTGTCTTTCATCTAGATTACATTTTCTCACTGTCCCAATGTGCTTGATATGAACTGACACAACCATAAATATGTTTATATAAATGGCACGTTGTCAGAGTTAGATAGAGAAATATATAGCACTGAGTGAAAAATAATTTCAGATTCTTTTCAAGTGCTTTTTACTGTTGTAACAGTAATTCCTGCAAATCACATAGTAGACTATGTAAAATAATACTGCCTACAGACTTTGTGAACTGTGTATTTTTTGAGGAAGGTTGAAAATTTGTGTTCAGATAGTACCTAAGTATATTATGTTGGATTATTTAACTTTCCGGTGGTTTAGAGATCTCCAGTTCCCTACATTATCTCTTGAGAAAGAAAACCAAGTGCTCTTGTCCTTCTGATAAATTATGAATAACCAGTGATCACTACATCTATATCTAATTAGCTAAGGAAATAGGGTGACAATATCCTAAATATACATACAGAGAAAATACATATATTAATTTTGCTGTGAATTGAGAAAATATATATTTCAACAACCCTCGCAAGATTATTATCAACACAGAGAAATTAAATTTATTGAATTCTTAGAACATGACCCTTAGTAAGTACAAGTTGTTGGTATTTGGTAGATTTAATACATGAAATTTGTAAATATCTTCAAAATTATTACTTTGCCTACACAAAGCCTCACATGAAGTTTATTTCAGATTTTGAATATGACTTTCCCTTTGTCCTTTTACTTTGTCTAAATGACAAGTGGTGCTAGATATGATTAAACCCTATGATTGAGTTGGTTCACTAAAGGTATTATTCAGGTTTTTCAAACAGTAGGGTGGTATTCAGAGGACTTTGCCATGTTGCATGATTATTCAAATTGGTGAAATATTTTAGTGTCATATATCGAAATTGTAACACTTATGATGGATTTTATATCCAACATTCTTTTTCAATTTTTTTAAGATTTTGTTTATTCATGAGAGACACAGAGAGAGAGAGAGGCAGAGACACAGGCAGAGGGAGAAGCAGGCTCCATGCAGGGAGCCTGATGTGGGACTCGATCCCAGGTGTCCAGGATCACACTCTGGGCTGAAGGCAGTGCTGAACTGCTGAGCCACCCAGGCTGCCCTCTTTTTTCAATTTTTATGTCATATTCCTTACCTCTATGCTCATTCTATTTCTCAACAGTTTTAAGCTTGCTATTATTTAAAGCTTGATAAAAACATCAACTCCCCCATAAAATATTCTCCAAAGTCTATACTAATTTTCTTCTTCTTTAAACTGTGTGCCAAATATAAAAGCAGCAAGGACATTTTGAAAAAACTTGTACCTCTCTTTATTGAATCTCTTATTTTCACCTTTGCTCAACAAATACAAGAAAGTCTGTTAAAAAACTTTGCAAATAGATTATCTTCATGTCTCTTGGGCAGAGAACAGTTCCTTGAAACAGGACAAAAATACTAATTATTGATGGAAGCTCTCGAGCTATATTAAATAAAAATCAGTTCATCAATTAACACCATTAATAATGTAAAAAAGAAGGAGAGTGGGAGAGGAAATTTGTAATGCCTGTTATTAACAAAAGGCTTGTATTGAGAATATAAAAATAAATTATACCAAAAAAAGATAGTCTCATAAAAGAATGGGTGAGACTTTATCAGTCATTTTACAAAAGATGATATCCAAATAGCCAATATACATATATTCGCACATAAATATACTGAACTTAAGTAGTCATCAAGTAAATGCTCTATTAAAGATACAATGAGATACAACTATATTAAGAAAATTAAGAAAAACTGAGACTATCAAGTATTGATGAGAAAGTGAAACCAGGAAAGTTCTCACACTGTGGGAATGATTGTAAATTTTTGAAATTATACTTCGAAACTCTTTGACACAAATTTTCATGTTAAACAAATATATACACCATGATCTAGCCAATCCTCATTTGGAAATATATGTAACTGACAGTCTCATATGCATCAAAATAACTGTATGAGTATAGTAATTTCAGCATTCTCATTAATATCTACAGAGCTAAAAACAATCCAAACACCCATCAACAGTAAACTAGATAAACTGTGGTATGTATGATGATAAGTATACATGACTACTGTTGCATGCAACAATGTGGATGAATATGAATATTAATATTAGTGTGGTATGAACTTAATATAGAGGTGATATGCAAAAGAATGTATTTTATAATTGTATATAAGGTTCAATTAAAAAGGAAAATTTTTTAAAAAAATTTTTAAAAAAGGAAAATTAATTTATACTGTTAGAAGCCAGGGGGGTGGTTTTCCTTGAGTGAGAGGAGAGTTTAGATTTTGGGAAAGTGACATCAGGGCCCTCTGGGTTGCTGGTAATACAATATTTCCTGATCTTGGGTGGAGAGGTAGTTACAAAATATGTTTACATTTTGATAATTCAGCAAGGGGCACACATGACTAAATGTACTATTGTGATGTACAATATAATTTAATAAAATGATATTAAAGTCTTATAGCTTCAGTAAAAAAGGAGCATAACACCTATTTAATAATAATTGTGCACC
The DNA here is from genome assembly GCF_048418805.1 of Vulpes vulpes. Classification (NCBI taxonomy): domain Eukaryota; kingdom Metazoa; phylum Chordata; class Mammalia; order Carnivora; family Canidae; genus Vulpes; species Vulpes vulpes. The sequence goes on along the minus strand of NC_132784.1, from coordinate 100,026,922 downwards.
TTCTGGAGAAATGCTAGTCCAGTTTTAACATACTAATATAAGGGAAAATAAAATGATTATGGATAATTTTAGTAAATAAAACTAGTACAATTACTAGTACTGGAAATTTACATATTTTTTTAGAGACAGGGTAGGGGCCAGGGGAAAAGAGAGAGAGAGAAAATCTTAAGCATGCTCCACTAACAAAGAACTTGATCTCACAATTCTGAGATCATGACCTGAGTCAAAATCCAGATTCTGATGCCCAACCGACTGAGCCACCCAGGTGCCCCTTAACTATTTACATATTAAAACAACTTAATAAATTGCTCAATCAGTTAAACTAAATTTAAGCTGTTTATTATTTATTTATTTATTTATTTATTTATTTATTTATGATTATATTTATTTATTCATGAGAGACACAGGTAGAGGGAGAAGCAGGAGCCATGCAGGGAGCCTGACGTGGGACTCGATCCCAGGACTCCAGGATCACGGAAACAAAACTTTCCATGATCCTCACCGCCATGGAATTTACAAACTAGTAGTTTATACACACTCATGCCAAGAAATAATAAACACAAAACTGCAAGAGCGGTAAATGTTATGGAACAGAAGTCTGTTGTGAAATCATATAACAAGAATACATACTAATACTAATACCCATGCCTATACTAATTGTTAAAAGATTAAACTTGCCTGGATGTCTCAATGTTCTTGTGAAAAGCCCTCATTTCCCAAGAAGCTTTTCACATACCATGAGATATGTAGATATTTGCCTAGTTAATTGTTCTGATCCAAAATGAGGTAAAATATCCCTTTCTTCCTGGGGAGGCCAGAACAGTGAAGCCCTGAACTAGGTCCATAAGTAAGTACCTAGGGAGATTAGAGCTTTATCTTCCTAAGTATTTACATATTAATGAGTAATGAACATAGACACTTAGAGAAAAACCCCACATCTTAAAAGCTGAGGCAAAGAGGACTATCAGACAGCTGATGAGATTTTACTCACATCTCAAATGGTGAGAGGAGAAGAAAGACCTTTTAAGTGAACAGCTACCTTCTTCAACTTCATGAGCAGAGGAAAATAAGTTTTCCTCATGCCTTGCAGTGAGATTTCTAGATTTCTAGTTACTCCTGTGGCAAAATTCCCATCATTGGCTCACAGGACTTCACCTCAGAAGTAAAGTAGGGCAGCAGGGACTACACACTCATTATTTGCTGTGAAGTAATAATAAATTTGCCTGATCTGGTGCAACTTGTGCATGCATTCAAGATAATATTAATCATGATGAATATTTAAAACCCTGCACTAATACTAAAACTTTATGAATACTTTATATGTGCCAGGCTCCATTGCCAGTTCTTTACACAAATTAAATCATTTAATATCGACAGTAATAATCTAAAGTAGTTACCGTTATTATCCTCCAATTTACAAATGGGGAAAATAGAGGCAGAGAGAAGTTAAATGTCTTCCCTAACTAAAGTGATCGTCTCCAAGTAGTCATTAAAAAAAAAAAAAAAAAGATTCTGATTCCAGAGTCTGTGCTATTAAAATCCATGATAGGGCTTTCCAGGAGGAAGTTTCATTTCATTTAGGAACCTTCTACTAGAGGGATTTACACAGATGTGAGTGGTGGAGATGCTGGTCATGTGGAGACAACATCATATGCAAGGACATCGAGGCCACTTGAGTTTGGTACATTTGTAAAAAGAGAGAAAATGCTGAGAAATGAGGAAATAAACTCCTAATTATTATAGATCTATGACAAGTTAGCATTATGTTTGTTTTTTAGTCCACTACTAATAAGAATCATATATACAAGCATTTTAACTGTAACACTATATAGGTATTCCTGAATAATCTCATATTTTACTAAATATGCACACTAAAATAGCAAGGCATATGGAAAACAGAAAGAAAGAAAAGAGGCAAGATTATAAGAAGATGGCAGGAAATTCACGCAATTCTATAACGGTAGAGTCCTTAAAGAGAGACAGACAGAGATAGACAGAGATAGAGATAAGGAGAGAATCAGAGAGACAGGGAGACAGAAGACCATAGCACAGCAGCCCCACCATGGGCATTCATATGCAGCATCACATCCTTAGTAGCCTTAAATTTTGAAGTTCTCTTTCTCCATCAGATGTGGATCCTTGAGGGGTTTCACTTGCAAAACTCCAGGACACCATATATCCCTACTCTTTCTTTTTTTTTTTTTTTTTTTTTTTTTTTTTTTTTTTACTATGGAGGAAATGTTTTCACATTTTCCTCACCTGTGTCCTCAATTTCCCAAAATAATTTCACCTAGTAGACTCAAAGGATATCTTGAAGCAATAAACCAGCTACTACTTATACCAAACAATGGAACTTCTGTGGGATTTTTTTTTTTAATTTTTATTTATGATAGTCACAGAGAGAGAGAGAGAGAGAGGCAGAGACACAGGCAGAGGGAGAAGCAGGCTCCGTGCACCGGGAGCCCGACATGGGATTCGATCCCGGGTCTCCAGGATCGCGCCCTGGGCCAAAGGCAGGCGCCAAACCGCTGCGCCACCCAGGGATCCCCTTCTGTGGGATTTTTAACTTTTTTCTTAAAGTGTTAAGTTACGTATTTGCTTCTTTTCTGTGAAAAAGCTTGTCAACTTCGGCTTTAAAACAGTAATGTAACTGAAAAAAAAATTACATTTAGAACAACTTGACCTCTGAATTATTCTAATATTATTTCTTATTTGTTGAACATGTGTGAGATGATTTGCATTAGGATAATATATTTCTGGAGGAATAGGCTGGACTTAGAATAAGTATTAAATGTTTGACATAGTCACTTATGAATTAATCTATGTATTAAGAAATACCAACCTTTAAAATTTTTATGACTGGCAGCTTATTTTCCAGATAAAATTTATATCAGTGCTCAGTAATGGATCTTTCCTCAGCCAGATGGGAGCTGTTATAAACAATTTCAAGTCTCTGTCTTTATTCTTCACTCTTCAATTTACTTCTCCTTGTGTACAGAGACAAATTAAGTTTTCACATCCTCTGTTTGTTCATTTGTTAATTGAAGAGTTAGAATTTAAAGGTATCTTCTATGTCTTAATCAATTCTGGCCAAATCTTAGGAGAGAATAAAGGTACGTTGAATTTTTTGAACTCACATTCTTTATGAAAAAAAAATTGGCTAAATTTTATATGGATAATATACACACATAATCTGAAAAATAAAATGATGAGCTCTCCTTCTGACCAATTTGATTAAAACATTGTAAAGTTAGCTTATTTCAAGTAGTTTATAATCTACATTCCTTACCATGATCTTCTTACTTTGTAGACAGTGAGAATTTTTTAAAAATTATCACTTACTAGATGAATCACAGGAAACCAAAAAAAAAGAAAAAAAAGTAAAACAAAACAAATCAAACAAACAAACAAACAAAAAAACCCTTTCCGGGGTATTCCTGTTTTAACATCTCAGTTCATATGCTTACTCCTAAATTAAAATGTAAAATATTTAGGAATATTCTGACCTTTTCTTGATTAAAATGCTGACATATCCTTAATCTACAGCCATTCTCACAATGCTTAGCTTTCTCAAAGCACCAGAAATGAATTGTATATCACAGGGAATAAAAAATGCAGTAGTGCTACAAATATCTACAATATAACATGCATAAGATGCACGCTATGAAAATGCATCCAGACTTTTTAATGTCCTTTTCAATTCCATTACACATCATTTGATAAATTTGCTAAATGTCATTTAATTGTAAATAATGAAAAGTAAAGAAGTATTCATTGTCAATATATCGTGATATACTATTTCTTCATTGATAAAACACCTAAGTATTTTGGTTTGACCAAAAATGTATAATATATAAAGTAAATAAATTATGTGGAATTTCTATTAACATAAGGAAAGGAAATTAGCCTTATCCCACATAATTTGAGAGTACCTACTGTATTATTCCATGGTTACACAAAGGATTTAAATCCAATGTTAACATTCCATTGAGACTATAGCTTTTTTACATAATCAAATATTTCTCCAAAAAATTTTATTTAGTTTAATGAAATTGTGTAATGAAGCATTTATTAGATCCTTTTTAGAGGGAAAAAAATACTGTGAATCAATACGTGATGTTGCAAATGTCATTGATGCTGAAAAAAATAATCATCCTCATAGGAAAGTGAGCAGAATCACAGCTACTTTTTTGTTTGGTTTGCTTTTTTTAATATAATAATTTATTATTCATGTATCTAGTAGTACTTACCTCAGGTATCAAGTTCAGCAAATCTGCCCCTTGGGTTTGGAAGTCCCGGTTGTGAGTTATCATAGTGCTCTGCATATCTCTTTCAAAGTCTGTGCTCTGTACTGTAATTAAGAATTTATTTGGCTTTCTGTACCTTTAGAATTTTAGCTCCTAGACAATATGCCTAAATTTTCATTGCTAGTATTGTAATACTCTGTGCCTCTCAAAAAGTTCTCTTTCTCTCTCTCCCTTTTTTTTTTTAGAACAGCGTAGATATGGATATGTACAGTTGTATGGAGACAGTTTATTACCGTGGAAAAGAGTGTTGGCCCTGGGATCATCTCTGCAGGTTTCAAATGCTGGCTCCAATACAATTGTTCAGTTCAATCCTTGTCAGGTTACTTAACTTTTTTATGAACTGAATTTTCTCATTTGTAAACAAGCATAATAATAGTGTGGGGCTCGTTTTGTCTTTGTAAAGATTAAATAAGATGCTAATCATGTAAGCAGTTATATTTTCTGACACATAAAAAGTATTTAGCAAATGTTTCTGCATCCCAGTATTCATATTAGTATAATTTTTGACCTTGTCTTTGTTTTAAGCCTTCTATTCTTGTCTTAAGGTTATGAGAGTTCACAATTTTACAAATTGCTCAAATGCTAAGGACTCACAAATTAAAATCTTACTTTTATTCCCCATTCATCATCAGAACGCCTAAATCAAATATAGGTGATTAATATAGTTTATTAATTAGAATAATTAATATAGTTAATATTAACTATTAATATAGTTTATTCAGGGATCTAGCTTGTTCCCTTCTGATCTCCAAATAAACCCATTCTTAATCCTGACTTGCCTAACCTGAAATAGCTGCACCATCTACATAAAAGTTCAAAAAATTACTCATGTATGTCTTACCCCATCTACCACATCTAATTTATTAAAAACCCTTGAATTTTTTCTTCATAATATAGCACACATCCATTTATAGATTTCTCTATTCTGCTTCGTAACCTCCCTGGTACAAGCCATTATTATTTCTTGCTTGGACTACCTTATTTAAGTCATAATTTTTCTCCTTGCTTTCTGTTTTTGAATATCTGGTGGTTATTCACCAATTAGTCAATAATTATACTAAACAGAGAGATCTTTTATATGTTTAAAAAAGATACCTCAATCAATTCCTGCTTATAACCTTCTTCGGGTTCCCACAGCAGTTTGGATAAACCCCAAACTTCCTTAAACCTTCAAAGCTCTCTCTGACTTGGCCTTTGTTTACTACCTGATTGCATATTTTATAGTTTCTCTCCAATTTGCTAAGGAGTAGCGATGCTGATCTGTCAGTTCCTGGCACAGACCAAGCCTTTCCACCAGCTTTCCTGTCTTGGTCACTCTTCCCTTTGATTTATATATGTTCCCAGAATATAGCAAATAATAAATAGCCGTTCAAAAAATATTTATTAAGAGTCTATCAGAAAAAATATATAAAAAATGAAAATTTTATTGAAAATATAATAGAGATTGGGGTGGTTAAGCATCTCACTCTTGATTTTAACTCAGGTCATGATCTCAGGGTCATGAGATCAAGCTTCTCATTAAGATTCTCTCTCACCCTCTGCCCACCCCCACTCTCAAAAAATTATAGATAGATAGATATAGATAGGTAGATAATAAAGATTGTGGCAGTAATTATTATATAAGTGGGATTATAACCCAGAAAGAAAACTTTATATCTAAAAACCCCCAAAACATATCAAACAAGAGTTTTAAAAATCAGAAATTCAGTTGGTGTTATAGATTTTTAAATACATGTACTTCTTCCAGTCTTTGAAATAAGAAATAGGTATTAAGCAGATACTAATTTTTCTAAAAAATCTAATTAAGAAATAAATAGAAATGCAAAGAAAACATACACACACTTTTTATTTATTTATTTATTTATTTATTTTTAATGATAGTCACAGAGAGAGAGAGAGAGAGAGAGGCAGAGACACAGGCAGAGGGAGAAGCAGGCTCCATGCACCGGAAGCCCGACGTGGGATTCGATCCTGGGTCTCCAGGATCGCGCCCTGGGCCAAAGGCAGGCACCAAACCGCTGTGCCACCCAAGGATCCCCATACACACACTTTTTAAAAGCAATAGAGACTGTATCTCATTTTGAAGCATCTATCAAACTTGGTTAAATTTTATCAAATATTTCATTAAATTATGTATAAGTTGACTCTAAGTAGCAAAAATCATTCAGGTTATTCTCTATTCACAAGACAATATAACTAGATTAAATTACAAAAGTTTAAAAAACATATTTAATAAATTTAGTATTTCTAACTAAATTAGATTTATTCTATAAAACAAAAGTTTCTTAATAAAAATCCATTAATGTGACATCAAATAGGTAAGAAAAAATCACATGATAATTCTAATAGATCAAAGTTATTTTAAATATTTTGCTCTTTTTTTTCTGATTTTATCTTCTAAAAATAAGTTTGCCTCCTTTAACTCAAGTAATCTATCATAAAATATATTCAGAGCAACTTTTACTTAAAAATTACCATTCTACATTATTACAACATATATTATTTAATATTATAATGAATGTTATGAGATTATTGATAGGAAAAATAAAACTAAAGGCTATCATAAATAACCAAGGTTACCATATATTCACAGAGAAAGAATTTCAAAGGATAGCTTATTAAAATTGAGAGCTTCTCCTTTAATACAAACAATATGAGCCAGAGGAATTATTTGCTCTTCTTTCAATTTTTATTAAATGAACCAAAGGTATATACAAATAAGAGTGAATCTGTATCTGTACCAGAAACTAGGGTTGCACAAACATGAAGACAAGGTATGAGTTCAACAACAATATCTAAAACAAAAAACTTGGTGGTTCCAAATCCAGGTGATAAACAGAGCCATCTGGAGAGTTTTATAAAAATACAGTAGAACTAGAATATATCTGATTTTGTTTGTTTTATTTTATTTTTGTACCTCTCATTTATTTCAATTATAAGATAACTTTGGGAATGGTTAGAGGAAACTGATTGGTGAAAAGATCAACATTACTGAAATTAGGAATATAAAAACAAACAAAATGGTCAACAAAGTAAACCCCAATGAAATTTTCTAGTGCTCATAAGGTGTGATATGGGTTATTAGAATAAAAAATTTATGGTACAACTTTTGGCGAGAAGGCAAAACTTATTTTATTCCATGGGCACTTGAATCAAGAGAACTGGTACTAATCTCACTGGTTGTTATCTCCTGTGGCACATATTTTTACCTCCTCCTTATATTTAATGTGGTCCAGTACTGTTTGGCCCAGCTGGCTTATAGATGATCATTTCATCTGAGAGTGGCAGAACATCACTAGGATCACATTACTCAGATTACCACAACAAGTACAAACATTAAGTGTTGACAAAGTGGCAAATTAATTGTTTCCTCCTTTTTCATTCATTCTCTACACAGGCACATGGATCCTTAATCTTTTATTATTAAACTACAGTAGATTTAAGCTTCTCTGTCTTCTTTCAACTTCCTCAAGATTTTGAGTTGAGAACTGACAAAATGGAGCCCCCTGAGTAAGTACAAGACAAAAGCAAATTATTCACTCGTTCCAATCTGCTCTTCTCAAAATCATGGTTAAATAAAGAGAGTAAGTAATTTAAAAGAAAAGCAACAATTTAAGAAATCAAAATAAGATCCTTCAGGTAAGCAGTTATTGAAGGAGAAAGTTAGAATCTAAAATTCCTTTTCTCATTAAGAAGTAGAACATAAAATCCGCAAATCTGAGATCAGTAGGTTAGTTTGAAATTGATCCCATAATTGCCACATTTGAAATGTGTCACATGCATTAAATGGCAAGTTAAATAATACAGAATATTAAATCAGAGACTATGAAAGGACATTGGAAGAATTTGTGGAGAACTCTGATAGAATATAAATGTCATACAAAAAAAAAGAGGTAACAGATTAAAGGGGTAGCCCTTCATCCATCAGTTCACCATATATGAACAAAAAGATTGGGGTGTGTGGGTTGGTTGGTTAAGTGTCTACTTTTCACCTCAGGTCATGATACCAGGACCTAAACCCCACATTGGGCTGCCTGCTAAAAGGAAGCCTGTTTTTCCGTCTCCCCTCTCCTCCAGCTTGTGCGCTCTCTGTCTGTCAAATAAATAAATAAAACTCTTAAAAAAAAGAAAAGAAAAAGATCACAAGGGTAAAAAGTGTAAAAGACATCCTGAATAAAACTTCACTAGCATTTCTATTTGGATTGAAATGTGCTGGAAATAATGGACGAATAAAGGAAAATCACCAGCAAGACACCTTTCCTATTTGAACTTTTGGTGGATTTAGAGAATAGATATGGAAGTTTTAGAATATATTAAGAATAACTCCAGATTCATTTAATGAAAGCAGATAGAAGATAGCAACACTTAAAATTTGTAACTATATGTGGAGATGGATGTTAAAGATTTATTTTAGTGACCGTTTCACAGTATATACAGAAACAAAGCAGTATGTTATCTACCTGAAAATAATATAATATCATATGTCAATTGTATCTCAATTTAAAAAATTAAGTGAAAAACATTAAGCAAGTTTTCTGAGCAAAAAAAAATGTGATTTTTCTTTAAAATATCACATCATTAAAATTTTAGCAAGCATTTGATGCTTATTACACACCTACAAATGTATGGATCCTTTAGACTACAGTAGTAAACAAGATATGACCTTTGCTTTGGAGTTAAAAGAAAGCTTACAATTGTAGGAGGGATACAAATAGGTAAATAAATTGATAAGCCAATTAACAGCTGTGTAACCTTGAGCAAGTTCTTTAACTTCCCTGTGTCATTTCTTCACTTGTAAAATGGGATGATTTGGCTTCTACTTGTGATGGTTTGGCTATTGTCACCTTGGCATCATTAACACATCTTTCCAAGATCTCTGCATCTTTCTAATGCCCTTGCCCCATTCGTTCCCTTGTTAGAGTTTGCCAATGATAGGCATTTGTGAGCTTTGGAAGACAGAAGAGCAGGAGAAACCATTATTCTCTGGAGCCTGTCCTAGCCAAACGAATGAACAAATGGGAGATTGCATCTTTTCAAAGAGCACTGGGGCTCTAGCTTCTTGGCATTTGCACATTCAGAAAATCAGTAAGAGTTTCACATAGACTATTTAAGCACTGTAGCAGTTTCCAAGGCAGTTCTTGGGAGATTCTGGTGAGATCTCTTGGTAGCTTCCCTGAAATTTTTTATTGGGTTCCTTATCCTTCAGAGTCAGTTTTCAGGACCTTTCTTGTTCTTCTAACATTCTTACCAACTTTTAATTCTTATAATAAGTCTTTCATACCTGAAAAACTTAATGTGGCTTCTGTTGCTCTTGAATTTTAGACAGCTATAGTTTTGGTAATGGGAATGTGGTTGATTTCCCACTCTGACACACGTGTGTATTGTTATCAAAACATCTGTGGTATGTAAAATTGTTCTGCTTATCAGTCTAATCAGCATGATTTTAGATCAGCCTGCCAATAGCTACACAACAGATGTTGGGGACTACAGAGATTTATTCTAGCAAAGAGGCCATATTTGGAACAGTAACTGTAGTTGGCAACAAAATGGGGTGGTTCATGATAACTCATTAATATTCTGCAAGATCTCTTAGTTTCTGCACTGTCCAAGCAAGCAAGCTCAACAGGGATGTGATGGGATTCTTCACTTGTTCCATGTTTAACAGTTTTAATTGTGGCATTAATCTTGCAAATCCATCCAGAAATGTGATATGGCTTGGTTGTAATATTTTGAAGGGAGAGAATGTGGCAGCGTCACTTGGCCTGTCTTATGGAAATAGCCCTCACTCCACTTACTAGGGATCAACATGAGTCTTTTGCTCATCCTTATTTCATCCACATCTTCAAAAACAGGAGAGAAAACACAAAACAGGTTCGTGGACCCACTGGGCCCATTTTTACATAGATTTGAGCTAAAAGTAGATCATGACACTTAGATACATTTACGTGATAAGAAAATTATAAAAATGAAATATTTTAAAACTATGAATCACAATATATCTTGGGTCTTCTGGAGATGGACTCTAACAGCCAGTGTACAGTAATCTCTTGGTATAGTTTTTTATTTTTGTTTTTATATTTGCATTTGAAAATAGCTTGATTAAAATATCAAAAACATACGCATACTGGTTTTCCTTTTAACTAATATGTTTTCAATATATTTTAAACTTGGCAATAAAATAAGACACACACATACACACACATATATATATGAAATAGATGTGAAGTCATGGGATTCATATTTACAGATTAAGAGATTGAAAGTTATGGGCAGCCTGGGTAGTTCAGCAGTTTAGCACCGCCTTTGGCCCAGGGCGTGATCCTGGAGACCCGGGATTGAGTCCCACATCGGGCTCCCTGCATGGAGCTTGCTTCTCCCTCTGCCGGTGTCTCTACCTCTCTGTTTCTCATGAATAAATAAATAAAATCTTCAAAAAAAAAAAAAAAAGAGAATGAAAATTAGTTTACTTATTCAAAAGTCCAATACATACTATCATAACTGGCCTAAAGATAAAACTCCAAATTTTAGAAAAATTAAAAGATATAGATATTATTTAGCTTGTTTTCAGAAAAGTATGGTAAAACCCACGTTAGCTGATCAAGGAAAAAGTACAAAAAGTGAGAAGACATAAATTACCAAGAGCAGGAGGAAATGGGGAGCACTATGTGTTTGACCAAATGTGGCTTACCCATGAGGTTTATTTAAAGTTAGGCTAACATTTGACAATTATTCTCATAAATTAACAGACAAAAGGAGAAAACTAACATGATTTTTTTTTCAAGAATTTTTTAAAGCCACTGTTCTGAAAAAATCAGCAAAAGAATGTCTTTAGTTGTAGAACATATACAAAAACCTGTAGTGAGCATTAATACTTCATGATGAAATGCTTTCTTGCTCAGGAAGAAAGCAAGCATGTCTGCTTTCTGTTTCTATTTAACATTGTATGGGGGATCTTAATCAATGCAGTAAAGTGAGAAAAATAAATAGAAACCATAAAAATTGGAAAGAAAGAAGTAACCATTTCTAGATAAAAAGGTTGTTTTATAGAAAATCTAGTGGAATCTACAAAAAGAGTGCTAGAACTAAATACTTTCAGCAAAGTCATAGGACAAAAGGTCAATATAAAATATTAATTGTATTTATAAACTATAAAACATTACTTAAAAGAATAAAAGAATATTTTATTTTAGTAAATACAGATTATTTCATAAAATCTGTCTTTGGAATTCTTTTACTGAAATCTATTTTATCTGCTATTAGCTTAAACACACGAGAGCTTAAAAACATGAACTATTTTGTGTTCATATATTAGTAGCATTATCATTATCAAGATGTCAAGTCTTCCTGACTCATCTCTAAATTCAGCAGAATTCCAATAATCCCAAAAGCTTTTTTGTAGGAATAGGTCAAATGTGTTGTTAGGAGTGCACTCCTGGTAGATTTGGCATTGCTGAGTGTGCAAGAGGCCCAACATCAACAGCAGTCTAAAGTGAATGAGTTTGAAATGACATAACATCCATAATGGAAGAAGTAGGAAGTCTTAAGGAAATGGAAATATTAGGATGAAAATATTATGTGAAACCTTCAGAATGCTGCAGTCCTGCCCTAGGAATATAACATAAAGGCAGATTTAGAGCATGTATTAAGAAATTTTCTGTGAGAAGAAACATCCTTGAACAGCTCTACAGTGACTGTTCTCTGTATTTAAGAGATTATGCAATGATGTTACAAGGGGTGCTGTAACGGATTTGCATTTTCTGATATCAATAGAAATAATGAAATCTTAGAGTTGTAAATGGTAGGTAGTGGTGCCTAACAGCCAGTGACAAAGTAGTTACAGCCAGCCACATCAAGCTATGGGCTGGAAAGGTAATCGAGAGTATTTTGAGACCTGCAGGGATTTGTGGTAATGGTTAAATGGTTATTGGATTTGTAGTAATGGAATAGCTTGCTATATTATGGTGCAAATTTTTTATGCCTAGTGGGAAGAAAATTAACTTGTATCATCAATTGAGCATTCATGCTTTCTTATCCAGTCCCCATACTTAGGTAAGTTTACTCAAGGATATCCTACATTGAAGGGAGGCAAGAAATGTTTAAAGAAAGATCCTGCAGTGCTGCAATAGTTATACACCATGACTCATCCCCAAAGCTTTCTTCAGAGGAAACTGCTGCCACTTACTGAGGCCTTGTGCATTGTGAGAAATGAATTGCCCATTCCTTCTGAGAGTCATAAGGTGCTGGCTTTTAAAACATATCTCTGAAGACCAGAAACCTCATTTTCTACCAGTCACGATGGGGCTTAGAAGATGCTTCTTGGCAAAATCCGTCTCATTGTGTGGTTTGTTTGTTTTTTTTTAAGATTTTATTGATTTATTCATTCATGAGACACACACATAAAGAAAAAGGCAAAAAAAGAAAAAAGAAAAAAAAAAAAAGAAAAAGGCAGAGACATAGGCAGAGGGAGAAGCAGGCTCCATGCAGGCAGCCCAGTGTGGGACTTGATCCCAGGACTTCAGGATCATTTCCTTAGCTGAAGGCAGACGCTTAACTGCTGAGCCACCCAGGCGTCTCTCATACAATGAAGATCACCCTGCAGTTATTTCGCTCTGCTCTAAACAGATAGTGAAAGGAGATAACCTTAGTAACTGACCAAATCCTTGTCTTACTAACTTTACTTATAGAATCAAGAAACAATTAATGGGGAGTTCCTGAATGACCATTCCCTCCCCCACCCCCACACTCCCTAACTACTAAATGAACAGAGTAGGAGCAATGCTGCATCCCTGGGGTGTCATGCAGTGATTAGAATCATCAGGGATTGCTTGAAAGATGCAAGGACAATGATAATAACATAGGTGTTATATAAATGAGCCTACGATGGCTTCTGTATATTGGCCTCTAAGTTATTTACTTCTTTATATAGGCTGGTATTTGTTTTTGTTTTTGTTTTTTTAAATGTTTTTTTTTTTAATTAATTAATTATTTATTTATTTATGATAGTCACACAGAGAGAGAGAGAGGCAGAGACACAGGCAGAGGAAGAAGCAGGCTCCATGCACCGGGAGCCTGATGTGGGATTCGATCCCGGGTCTCCCGGATCGCGCCCTGGGCCAAAGGCAGGCGCCAAACCGCTGCGCCACCCAGGGATCCCTGTTTTTGTTTTTTTAAGATTATTTATTTATTTATTCATAAAAGACATACAGAGAGAGGTAGAGACACAGGCAAAGGGAGAAGCAGGTTCCATGCAGTGAGCCTGACATGGGACCAGTCCCAGGACTCCAGGATCACGCCCTGGGCCGAAGGTAGGAGCTAAACCGCTGAGCCACCCAGGGATCTTCTAGGCTGCTATTTGTTACCTCAAAAGTCCACCAGTGCCAAACTCAAATTTTGATGCGTCCAATTGTTTTAAATATATCTCAAATAGGCAGATTTTTGGCCATTTAGAGCTTGCCTGCTTTGCATATCCTAGAAAACTCTTGCACATAGGTTAGATAAAACCCGCAACTATAAAGATCCCAAGCCACTGCTGCCCTTTCGAAGTCTCTGTCCAAAAGAGTCTCCACTGAGCTGATGAGAGACATCCCCTAGATAAATAAATCCCATCTTTGATTACCCTCTCTCCACGTTGTCACTTACTCTTCTTCCCCTCTGAGTAGTAAGCCCTGATCTTTAGCCTCTGGATTGTCATACAATGAGGGACAATGTCCCATACAATTGCTTACAGTATGAATGTCACATGCTGTCCTTACACAAGCATGGGTTTTTATTTCCCATTCTCCCTCATATCAGGTATTTCAACCCTTCTATGTTAAAACATTCTCCAGATAAAGCTCTGTGCCACACTGTCACCTTATGTTCCTAACTTACTCATTAATTAACTCCCCAAATTTCTTGAGCCCCTTAGAGTAGCCATGTTCAAGTTTTCTATTTGTCCAATGTAAAAACCACATGGTCTTTGAAGAATGTTAATTATAACAAAAGTAATCAAGTAATAATGCCAGTTTCAACTGTATTTCTGGATGTCGTATCTTTACTGGAGCAAATAAAGTCTCTGCAACTAGTGTGCAGACATTGATTGAGCACATGATTTTAACTAATTCCTAACAACATAAAAGGTGGGAGCAATTAGCCTTCATGTGGCAGCTTGACCACTTGCATTGTCTTTCATCTTGATCTATCGAATCCCTTGCCTTTGCTATAGTCAGGCATGACATTGATTTTCCAACCATCAGCTAGAACATGAACATGGTGCTGCTGAACAGGATGTAGAAAGTAGTCTAGATACCTTCTTAACTTCTGGGCATAGTGGAGAATGGAAAGTAAACCCCATGCATGAATAAGAACCTCATACAGAAGTGAGATTTTTAGGTTTCGCTAAAGAAAAAAACAAAGTTCCTATGCTTTCTGATGTCCAAAACAGAGAAAGGATATAATGTTTGATGGAATGTGGGGTTGTTTTGTTTTGTTTTGCTTTGTTTTATTTAAAAGGCAAAAGAGAAGATACCTAAGGATGCTACTCTGACCCATCTCCTACGTAAACTCAAGAGTATTTGGTGACAAGTCTAGGCAATCATCCTTCCCCACCCCCCCAGCCTGCCAATGGTACTGATGTCTGTGGCGCATTGTGGAACATTGAACAATAGGGGAATCTAGCTCAAACTCTTAAAGTTTTCTTGTAAAACAACTAACTGTTTTCCATTTGAAAAGCAACTTCTGGTTTGCTGCTATGCTTCAATAAAGACTGTAAACATGTGCAAGGGACACCAGTAACCATGCACCCTAAATTTCCCATCATAAAATAAGTTTTATCTAATTTACAGGATCATGAAATTGGTCATGCACAGCAGCAAGCTGTTACACAATTGAAATAGTACATGCAACGCCAGGCACAAACCTCACAACTGCTGGCCTAGACTTTCATGGTATCTGCTTCTGCTGCTTTGCCAACCTTCCCTCAACTACATACCTATGGGAATTCAACATGATAAGGTAACTGAGAAAGAAAGAAAAAATGATAGGCCTCGTTTAGTGATGGATCTGCATTGTGTACTAGCACTTGTCGGAATTGTCTGACTGGTACAATGTATACACAGTAAGAAGTGAAGAGTGTCCCTGAAAGGTAACAGAGAAAAAAATGTCTTCCAGTAGGAAGAATCTCCTGTAGAACCTTTAGTTGCTTACATTATTTGGGATGATAGATAGTTTTAAGTATGAATCCAATTAAAAAAAAAAAAAAAAAAGTATGAATCCAATTGATTCATTAGTAGTGGCTGAGTTTTTTAGTGAACAGGAACTTTGGGAGATTGGTGACAAAGACGCCCTAGTTGAATACTCCATGATAGATTTCCAATGTGAAGATATTCAATCTGTGTAGTCAGTTGCCAGCTTTGATTCACTACCAACCACATCTGAGGACTTAACTGCACTTTAAAGGAGATGGACGAATTACATTTCCAAGGACACTTTTCCTTTTAAGATTCCATATGAGAATAGAACACACATCAGGGTTGGGAGGTGAATGTGAGAAGAAAGGATTTTATCAGTAAATCACATGCTCAGACAAATGGACATTCACAAAACATACAGTGGCTTCTCTGGTCAACAGTTTTTAGAAACTTCTGAGAATTACAGAATTTCCCAGTGAAATTTTGCAAACCACCTTCTTCTGCTCATTAAGCTGACTCTTTATCAGTTGACTGTTTCTTTCTAAATTATCAAGTTTCTAACTGTATTCATGTTTATTGAGGCCTTAACTCCTATATCAAACTCCTTAATTCCCTTAAAACATAGTGACTCTTTTCCTAACCAAACACCAAACTGATAGAAATTTGTTAATGAAAGTAATTCCAGAGGAACAAAACCTTGAGGATGGAACCTTGAAGTTAGTTTTTTGATGTGTAATGATTTCACTGTCAGATGGATATGGGACACCAGTAGTCCATGAAATCCTTTGACAAAAAGTTACTTGTTACATTTAGTGATTTTTGTCTGGAGCTGAAGACCAAGACAAAGCAAGGCTTTAGGAGATGAGGCAATTTCTGCAATAGAAGACAAATGCAGGGAAAATATAAAGACAAAGATTATGAAATGATTCTGCTTCTATCCATGTTTTAAATCCTTGGAGAAAGAAAATTACTAGCTTGGGGCTTCAAATTCCCAGCTCAAGGTCTAGATAAGGAATCAGAAATCTTCTATGACTTTTCAAAAATATATATAAATTTTTTTTTTCTTATACCCTCAAGATGGAATTCCAAAAATCCACTTAAAGTCTGGTCTAGTTGGAACTTGAGTTATAATTACAATACAGGTTGAAATCAAAGTGCTGTAAGTTCTCTTAAGATCATGCTAGAGCTCTGATTAGGAGAAAATGGGAGCCTCAAATGGCCAAAATTTGCCAGATGCTCATGGAGTTGTATAACTTGAACCCTCACATTCAACCAAGCTTTTCTCGCCAGCAGAAGCAGCCCTATCTAAGGAGGTTATTATTATTATGTTTTTTTGTTTGAAAACTATATCAAGACTTAAGTTAGTTCCCTTGAAGTACTCCCAAGATGTACTGCCAAATTTCATTGCTTCTAGTCTAGAAGCATGACTTATAAGTAGTTTCAAATCTTAACATTCACTAGTAGACTGAATATTGCCTGACCAAGAAAGAGTTACCACATATACCAAAAGAATTACAAGATTTTGCAATTTATATTTACATATTTCATATATGACATATAATAAGGTACAAATCTATTATATATGTTTTAAAAATTTTAGATGAGAGTGGGAAAAAGTACTGTATGATCAGTCTAGCTTTATTTTTACATGAGCTCTGACCACAGATTCTGGACCTGCTTTGTATTTCCAGCAGCTGTGAAGTTTGCTCAATTGCCTGAAATCTGGGCTCAGTGGTGACCTATGTTAAGGGAAGCTTATGTGTCCATTTTTTTCTTGCTAAAATGCCAAAGTCACAATGTAGACGCTTAGGGAAATAGAAATGATACAAATATATTTTGTTCATTCTGTTCTCCTATTTTCTTTCCTTTTTTAAAACATTTAAAAAAATTATTTATGTATTCATGAGAGACATCGAGAGAGAAAGGCAGAGACACAGGTAGAGAGAGAAGCAGGCTCCATGCAGGGAGCCTGACGTAGGACTCGATCCTAGGTCTCCAGGATCACACCTTGGGCTGCGCAGGAGGCACTAAACCGCTGCGCCACCTGGGCTGCCCTGTTCTATTTTCTATCTATGTCTCTAGAAAAATCCAGAAGATACCACCATTATCAAGCCTTTGAGAAACACTTTGATGCAGAGGATACAAGCATCTCTGAAAGGGTTGATAATGTCAGTTCTCTAGGCCAGGAATAATGGAGATAAATACCACTCTAGCAAAGGGCTCCCTGAATTCAATGCTCATGATGGAGTTCTGGACAAGCAGAGGTCAGGTGGTTGCACTTAGCTATGAGATCCAAAGAGAATATAGTTGCTCTAATGAATGGTAGGACCAAAGCAATAACCAGAATTATTTGTTCCCAAAGAGACCTTAGGGACTGAAATAGATATGTATCCTACTCAAGCCTCACTTGATAATTAAAGTCTCACTGCATAATTAAAATCTGCTAGGACTGGTGAACAGACACCAGACTTTCATCGCTCTCAAAGAGTTATGACTGCTTACAAATTTTTCAGACATGATTCAGTTCACAGACAAACCCTATGAATGAAGGAGATGGAGGCTCTAAGACACAGCTATACTACAAAAAAAGTTATACTGTAAACCATTTTTCCTATGCTTCCTCAAATTGATACATGTCTACTTACCATATATATATAAAAATCTTGCCACTTTTAAGGAAAGCCCTACACAAAAGGAAAGTTGTGCAGTAGGTCAGGGCTTTGTGACAGTTACTCTGCCCCTTCCTCATATGATTTGAGAGATTCTATGGGGATGCCATATGGAAACTTTGGCAACCCCTATGGGTGAATCACATATCATTACTTCAGCATTTTGGAGCACATCATGTTATATTATGAATAGAATTATCCTTACTTTGAAAAGTGACATTCAGCTTGTACCAGGCCCTGGTAGAGACTGATTGCATAACTTTTAGCTTTTAACCTACCACGTGACCTGAACTGCCCATGATGAATTGACTGTTATCTAATTCACCTAGCATGCATCAAATGACACATGCGAGATCAGTCTTTGGCAGGCAGAGGTGAGTTGCATGAATAGTGGCTTAAATCTCCAAGGCATAGACTTTGAATATCCCCTCTGTCTCTCCTCAAAACTACAGTTGTATGAGGAAGTCCATATGGCCAGTTAATTGAAGAAAAAAACAATCTGGGTCCATGTTTTAAAATGTTGTGTATTAATAGAATATTTGAGGTATAGTAAAGCCCCAGGAGAAGGGATCTTACCATGACATAGAGAACATCATGGGGAAACACAAGGGTTTGTCATCAGATTGAGAGGGAGGGGGCGGTTAGGGACTATTGCAAGAGCTTTTATTGTCTTCTCCACAAAAAAGAACAAGTAATGCAAGTAAGAAGACTTAAGAATTGTCTAGTTTCAGTCACTTCAGCAGACTCTGGGGCATACAAGCTGTTTCTTATTGTCTAGTACTTAGACCTGAGATAATTAGTTCAGGTATATTAGTGCACCAGAGTACCAGAGTCTGACAGAGAGGTGGTTGGGGGTGTGTACTCAGGATTGGATGGTTTGTAATGAAAAATACATGCCCATGGGAGGGGACTTCTCACCAGGAGGTAAGGTGGATGATTTATTGGATTGTCTAGAATAAAATGTGTCCTGTATATACATCTAGGGCAGATATTAAGACATCAAGTGGGAAAAAAAAGAAATCAAGTGTACAACAACTAGAAACATAAATAATAAAGCCTATAATGTATAAGGTTTTGTACAATAAGCTGGGCCACTTACAACTGGGTAGTGATAGCATTATAGCCCAATTCAAACTCTGCAAGACAATGATAATGGGAAATCCTGTACAACTGTACAACTTGGGTTTACTTTGAATATTTATGAACTGTACAACTTGGGTTTACTTTGCCTGGAAAAAGGGATGACAAAATGTATAGATCTACATTGATTTATTGGCTAACAAATTTTTCTGAATGGTCCAGTACTTGGTGCAGATAATAATTATATAGCTAGAAGGCCAAGAAACAACATTATAAAATGGGTGGCAATAAAGTCTGGAAAAGAGATACATGGATGGTCCCCTTGTAAGGATCAGAAAATACAAGAAGGATCATGTCCCATGTAAATACTCATCAAAGGGAGCAGAAGGAGTTCTCAATTATCTGGTAGACTAGATAAGCTGTTGTGTGGATGTTGTTCTTTCTCCAATGGGCTCATGTACAAAATTGCCATCATGATAGTGATGGAGATTATGTATGGGGTGAGTAACATGGGCTTCTATTTACCAATCCTGATCTGATGCTAGTCACTCTTAAATGCTTTTATTAGTTATCTATTACTATAAAAACAAACCACCTCAAGATTTAGTAGATTAAAACAATCATCATTTATTTATCTTATGATTCTGTAGGTTGGCTGGCGTTTCTTCTTCTCTGAGCTGGCTTGTCTCATTGATGAACCTCTAGTGATTAGATTGATCATTTGTTAGCTGGAAGATCTAAGATGGTGTCACTCACATGTCTAGTAGTTGATTGGCTATTGGTTGAGTTGCTATGGGCAAAGGCTTTATGTCACTCATCATCCTGCGTGGTAGCCTAGTTTCTTCACAATGTGGCAGACATGTTCCAAAAGTAGAAATTGAGAAATCCCCATTTGTTAACATCCCTTTGGTCAAAGCAAATCATAGATTAAAAGAGGGAAAAACAGACTCCACTTGTGAATTCCATCTCCCAAAGTCATTCTTCAAAGGAAAGTTTACATAAGACTCTGAAAAGCTTTTGGCAATTTTTCTCCAATTAATCACAGTTCTCAAACTATTGTTTATCTCATTGCCCCACCTGCTACCGAGCTTCGGATACAGAAATACTCACTGGAGGAAAAAGTGAGACACCTAGTGGCAGGTCGATTACATTGGACAGATTCAGCTAAGGAACTAGGCAGCAAAATTTCCTTGCTGAAAAAATACTCTAGGTGTGGATTTACCTCCTTGCCCACAGTGTTTTTGCTAAAATAAAATCTTTAAATTTACATAATGACTTATTTTTATAACCAAGAAAATTATTTTAAGGAAAATTAGCAGCAGCAGTGGGCTCATGTTCATGGAATT
Source organism: Vulpes vulpes (assembly GCF_048418805.1). Taxonomy (NCBI): domain Eukaryota; kingdom Metazoa; phylum Chordata; class Mammalia; order Carnivora; family Canidae; genus Vulpes; species Vulpes vulpes. Next base: position 100,006,352 of record NC_132784.1, on the reverse strand, counting down.
CCCTGGGTCCACCATATACCTAATTATCTTTTAGGCAGCTTAATCTTAAATTACATTGCAGCTTCCATCGCTTCATGTAAGCAGCCACTTGCATGTTGCATTCAAAGGCAGTCTGTGGATCTTTCATAAACCTCTTGCAAATGACAGAATATTTCTTGTGAGTTTTTGAGAATTATCTATTACATAGCTTTAGGGTTTTATTCAGACTAGATCTATGATGATTGACTGTCTCAGTTAAATGAATATAGTGGATTATAAAGTAGAAAAGGACCTCAATAAACAGATGGAAAATGTTACTATTAACTCCTTTCCCCAGTCATATTGGTGCTTGTTTACTGGACATATACACAGTGGCCATGATGACAAAGATGGAAGCTCTGCGTGGGTTCAACTATATGATATTTTTGCACCAAGACTGATTTGATTGTTGTCACTGCTGAGTGCCAATCTGTGCATGACAGAGGGCAATGACAAAATCTACATGGCATAATTTGCAGAGTGCCTGCCAAGCATCCTGACAGATTGATTGTTTTGGATACCTTTCATCATGGAAAGAGTAATGATTTGGAATATGTGTCCACAGAAGTACAGAATTTCCTTATTGCTCACCATTTGTAAACTTAGAGAAAGTTGTAGCCTATGCCACAGCATCTCACACAGCATATCTACCTATGAAAGGGCATGTTTTAAGATAAAGGAATTGAAACAATTGGCTCACAATCAAAACTTCACTGCTGCCACCACATGTGTCATTAACCAGAAGCAGCTATTTGAGAAAATTGTGGAATAGACTCCTATACTCTTAGTCATGGGACCATTTTGGAGGAAAAAATATCCTCATGGTTATGATGCAGTTCTGGTGGAAAGAATCATGGTCTTTCTCCCATGATTAATATTCATGAGTTCAGCAATCAAGGGAGGGATATGTAGTTCTCTTACTATAAAGCCAAAAGATATGCTGAAATAAAATCCCCCCCCCCCATTCCTATAATATTGAGTTCTATCACCAAGGGAGAAAAGCTTCCACCAAAAATCATAGTTTTGGTTCCATTAAATTGGAAGCCAAGACTGCCACTGGCCATTTTTGTCTCTTACGCTGCTAAATCAGCAGGGAGTAAGGGGGTTACTGTAAAAGCTAGGGTGATTGATCAATCACTTTCAGAAAGTTCATCGATTCAATCTAGTAGCTGGCCAAATTGCCCGTCAGCTGTGTTGATTCTACTATTCAGCTCATTTATTGAGTTTTCTCTTTCAACAGACAGACTGCCATCTTGGACTAATGTTGGCCATAAATTTTTTGCTGCTTTGAACAGATGTTAGAAAGTCCATTCTTGCTTGTTAGATAATAATTCAGACAGAATGATAAGCACACATCTTCCATTTGTAATTGGAATGACATGCATAAGAAGAATGAATTCTAGTTTAAAAAAATCAGCGTATAGTTTTTGACCTGGTGAATATAGATAAAATAGAAGATGTAATTCTAAAATATGACTAGCATTAGCTTACATTAGAAAAAGAAAATATTTCTCATGATCTTTGTATATTTAGCATCACTCTGGAAAGGTAATTTCGAACATGTTTTTAAATTGCAGAGCCTTCTTGCATCGCAATGCTATTTACATTATTTGAGGATATGGCTTTTTTTTTCTTTGTACCACTGAAGAGTCACAAAACTATATATCTAGAACTGCCAAAGTTTCCACTTCCAATAAAATAAACTTGAACATTAACAATATTACTTCTAAAACATTATTTGTTCAGGTGACCACACTTTCTTCCTCCTTTTGTAGCTATGTAGTACAAAATTTTCACCATGCTAAATTGAATGCTGTTATTGAGGCCAAATTTATCAAAGTAGTATATAGGGCCATTTATTCAATATATTTTTTTAGTTCCTACTATATGTCAGGCATTCTTCTAGGTTTGTGAGATGCATCATTAAACAAAACAATAGCAAACATGGAACTTGTAGTCTAGTGGGGATGTAACAGACAATAAATATAAATATAAAAGAACACAATGAATAAGTAAACTATATAATATGTCATAAGGTGTTGCATGCTATAGGTAAAAAGAGATAATAGAATAGTTTGAGGGAGAATCAAGAATTTCTCCTCTCCCAATAGGAACAAGAGAATTGGACTGAGAGAAAATTACTGATTTTTTATTTTCTTAAGGAAAAAGTGCTGATCAAACATATTTTATCCACCATACTGCCCTTGGGGTGTTGGGGTAGAACTCAGGGAGTGCTAACCATTGCTGTGGGCTTTCCAAGGGATCAAAAAGAATATGGCATTTATCCCAACAAAAAAGTAGGACAATTCATGTTGAATGTTTCATATGTTAATTGTACAGTTAGTTACCAGGCCAAGAAAACTACTAGAATAAAAATACAAGCCTCCTCAAATAACAAATAAAAATTTAAAAAGCAAACAGAACGTGCGTAATAATGAGACAGAAAGCATCAAATATAATGGAATACTCAGAACCATGAGCAAAAGAAAAAAGCCATCAATAAATGGAATGAGTGAATAGTTTCTGAAGAGAAAAATATTTTCAAATATGTCCAGAAATGAATTAAAATGAAAGAATTTAAAATACTAAAATTATAGACATGAATAAAGATTTGTTAAACATATGCAAATATTGAGAAAGGTTGGTTTGCTGTTCTGTTACCTGATAAAGTAAATTTTACTACCAAAAGCATGAAATTAGACAAGAAAGAACACTTTCTAATGTTAAGAGCCACATTAACAACAAAGCTTTAACACACCATTTTGGATCCAGACAGATCAAAGGAATGAAAAATAAGAAAGGTTGTAAAAGATCTAGATAAAAACAATGAAGTAGATATTTTGGGTATATTTCAAATACAGTTGACCTTTGAGCAACACAGGGATTGGAATGCAGATGCCCTACCCAGTCAAGAATATGTGTATAACTTTTTGTCTCCTCAAAAACTTAATGATCAATAGCTCGGTGCTGACCCTTGCTGGAATAACAGACCATCGAATAACACATATTTTGTGTATCACATGTTGTATTCTTAGTACAAAGTCAGCTAGAGAAAAGAAAATGCTATTAAGAAAATCATAAGGAAAAGAAAATACAATGACAATACTGTACCGTATTGAAAAAAAATCCACATATAAGTAGACTTCAACAGTTCGAACCATATAACTTGTCAAGCACATATTGAATGTTCCCCCAAATTGATCATATTCTAAAGCCAAAACAAATAAAAGTAATTTCCATAAAATTCAAATTGACAAACAAACCCTTTGTATGGACTACAAATAAGAAACAAGAAAACTCATCATGTTATAATCACAAGGCATTCTACTGATCAATCATTTGGTAAAATGAGAAATACAGTAGTCACAGAATTTCCAAAAACTAATGATAATGAAAACACAAACCATCCACAGTTAATGTTCAGAGGAAAACTTATGGTGCTAATATATATAGAAGTATATAAATTGAAAAGACAATAGATTTCAATTATTGTATTTTAAGTTCTTTAATTTCCATTTTTAAACATTTCTATTTCTTGGCTGTGATTCCTCACACTTTGTTCTCTTTGCAGATATTTTGTAGGCCTGTGAACATATTCATGTTAGGTGTTTAGTTTTTACCTTCTAAATTTGGTAACTGGGTAATTTCAGGATTAATATTGCACTGAGTGCATTTCTTCTTCATTAAATATTGATCATATTTCCCCATATCTTTTTATGTCTAATCATTTTATAGGCCAGTGGGCATTTCAAATAGTATATATTTTGGAGACTATGATATTGTGTTCCTTTGAAGAGTACTTTTTGGTTTTCGATGTAGTTACCATAACCAGATTTAAACTACAGTCCTTACCCTATACCTTCTGTCCGCTGGTCTCCCTGGAGTCTCTTCCAGGTATGTATACCTAGTAACAAGACTAGGCTTTTGGCAGATTTCATTTCAGATTTGAAAGCTTACTCCTTCCGTGGGCCTCTCCCCCAACATACGTACTCAATTTTCTGGTTCTTCCATCCCCAAATCCTCTAGAATTTATTCTCAAGTAAGACTGGTTTCATGCCACTCTAGCCCCTAACAAACTAGACAGTTTCCCACAATAAATGGCCACACATGAAGTTCTCATTAATTACACTTCCCATCTCTCAAGTATAGATTTTTTCTGGGTTTTGTTTTTTGTTTTGTTTTTTTTTTGTTTTTTTTGTTTTTTTGTTTTTTTGGCCAGTTTTTAATCTCTCTATATTGCTCTCATTTTTTTTCTTAGATATAATTTCTTGATTTCATCATTGTTTATGTGTTGCCGAAGCAAGCACTCGATTTCACCATTGTTATCTTGGAATGATAAATCTGACAAAAGTACTCCTCCATGACCAGAAACCAGAAGTTCCTAAAAGGTTGTCATTAATTCACCTTTAATTAATTAAAAGCTGAAGATCTGCTTACCAAGAGTGTTATATGCGACTTAAGTATATATGGTATATATATTTCCCAGTCCGTTTACTTTAAAAGCCAATCACTTACAGAGAAGACAATATACAAGCAGAGAAATTTAAAAAAAAAAAATTCAGGATGCATCAGTTAGAATAGAATGGGTTATGCTATAGCAATGAGCAATCTTAAATCTCAGTGGCTTAAAACATTTTCTTTCTCCTATTACATATCTAAAGTGGGTTGTTAGGGAAACTCTGGTCAGGAACTCCTGCTGAAAAATGAGCGTAGTAACTCAATTAAACAGTCACCAGGACAGTCAGCCAAGGTATTGGCAGATACATTTGCATGGGTCCATCGCAGTTGTTTCTATCACTGCTTGATCAGAGCACAGCAAGCGTGCTTTTTAGTCTCTTTTTCTCTCAGTTGCCTTTCTAAAATTAGAAAATAGCCCTAGAAAAATGTGGCCCATTTCCCTGGACCTTGGACCAGTAATATACTTTTCAATTTCTTTGACACTTCCAAACTGTTAATATTTTTATGGGTGATCCCGTTTTCTCTTGTTATTTCTCTAAGGGAGATTTGTTTTGACATATCTATTCTGCGATTCCAAAATTGGGTATCCTTGTCTTAAATCTGTTATGATTATCATTACTTAGATTAATACTGATTTTATAATGTGCGTTTACTAACGTGGTCACTAATAGACAAATAAGGATTGAAAAAAAATGATTGAAAAAGCTAAAATACATGCTAAAATACAAATGAATATATTCATGGGATATATTGCCAGAATACAATCTTTCAAAGTCAGTTGGTGTAAATAAACATCAATGATTGTATTAGTTTCATCAGAGGAGGCTCAGGAATGGAAAATGGCCTGGACATGAAAATGACCAGGGTAGTGATGTCCATCTTATACAGTTGCAGCAGAAATAATTGATTAAAATGATTCCTTAAATTTGGTCAGACCAAAAATCCTCTCACTTTTAAAATTTCTGTTAAGATTTTAAAAGTTTAAAAAATAAAAATAAATTTTAAAAAAGATTTTAAAAGTTTAATGAACAACACCCTTTCTTCTCTAAGAGATAATTATGGATAGACATGGAGATGAAGTAGAACATAAAGTAGAATATCATCTATGACTCTGAGTGTATTGGCTACCAATTATCTCTGAGTTAAACTGTCACTGATCTAGTCGAACATTCAAGTTCTCCTCCTATATAAATGCATTCTATAAAATTCAACAATGTAGTTGTAAGGAATGCAAGTCTTACCATTTAAATCTCAAAGAAAGTATCAATAGTAACAAGACCCGAGCTGAGTGGGCCACTTTCCACTTCTCAAATTCTTCAGTCATATAAATCATACCTAGATAAAGCAAATGTCATGGTGAAAATAAGTTGGTAGTGTTCATCTTGTTGGGGTTTTCCAATGGAAATTTGGTTTTTTTTTTTTTTTTTTTTTTAGGATTTATTTAAGACAGAGAGAGAGAAAGCATGAGCCAGGGTAGGAGCAGAGGGAGAGAAAGAGAGAAGCAGACTCCCCACTGAGCATATATGCCCCCCGCCCCCAGCTTTGGGCTCAATCTCATGATCTCTCCAGTTCATGCCTCTGAGACCATGACCTGAGCCCAAACCAAGAGTCAGATGCTTAACTGACTGAGCCACCCAGGCACCCCTCTCCAGGAGAAATTTGAAGAAGAGGGTTAAATATTCTCCTTTAACCTTTGTTATTCTTTTCATTTTTTTCAAACATAGTATTTTTATTTTGTCTTTATTCTTAGACTATAAATTCTTTTAAGGTTGTAGACATTTTAAAAGTTCTGTTAACTCTTTACACATCATTTTGTACTTAATATGATCAAGAAATGTTTGTTGAAATGTAGAAGGGGGGAAATGGAAGGAAGGAAGGAAGAAAAGAAGAATAGAAGGGAGGTATTTAAAAATTACACAATATACAAATGATTATAGATGCTTAAGATACACTGTTGAACAACACAAGACAAAAACAAACCTTGTGCTTATGTAATTCACTCTGACTTGCTCTACTATGAATATGGAAAAGTAACAAGTAAAAGTTTATAATCTCTCGAGATTTCTGGCTATCACAAACCATACACTTTCCATCTCTGATTATGTTAATACTGTTAATAAATACATTGTTTATTGTTGACTCATGACTTTCTAAATTACAGTCTTTTGTTTAAGTTTTTTGATATTTTTGGTGGCCAAGAACAAGTATACACTCTTCTTACTGAAAAATATTCTATTAATTTAATGCCAAAGAGCAGCAGCTCTGGTATTGATGATTTGATGTTTTAATCAATCTCTTTCTCTCCCTCTCTCTCTCTCTCTCTGTCTCCATCTCTCTCTCTCTGTCTCCATCTCTCTCTCTGTCTCTCTCTCTCTCCTTGAGTTGGCCTGCATATCATTTTGTGGCAAGCCACATCACAGGTCAATGGGTTCTGCTTAGGTACAGCTGCCACCAGTGGCCCAGTCAGACCAGAGATTATAGAAGTTTTGCATTACTATGTCCAGATCTGCAAGGTATTTTCTTATTCAACAAATGAATGGGATTAGGACCTACACATTTATTCAATAACAGACAATCTGTTCTTTAGGTTTAAAGAGCACAGAGAAAAAAATCAATTAGTAATACAATACAATAAAAATTTAAACAGTTCTTAGGAATGAAAATGTAAATGTAGCAAGAATCCTGAGGTTTTTTTTCCTATTTGAACCTGAATATTAGAAAAGTCAATAAAATATTAGCATAGTTTTAGAGAAAGTAAGTTGCTTTAAGTAGGATACTATAGTTGAAAAGGTTTGAGGGATCTTTCCAAATGCACTGATTAGTAAAATTAAAATTGAAATATTCTATAGCAAATAGATAATAAGCTTAAGGGTAAAGTTATTCCTAATTGAAAAATGTTGCCTTAAGAGAAATGTAACACCAAATTAAGGGGAACAAAAGCAGCACAAAATCCTTAAGATTTTTTCAGAAAACTATGAAGAAAGCTTAATATGCTTAAAAATGCAACTAAAGGAACAATTTTTAACCATAGGAACTACTGGGCTCACATTTTAAAGATGTGATAGAAACAGCATGTAGGTTAAGTATGAGAGACCTGAATACTGATGTATTTCAAAATAGTTTCTTTTATTTCTTTGTTTGCTTGTTTTCTCTTGTTACTCACAAATGATTATTTAAGCATACAACCATCTGATTTTGCTATGTCAGTTATTTCTGGTGATTATGCTATGTAATGATATCCACTAGGATAGATTTATAATTCTATATGCATTTTATTTTATTTCATATGTCCTTTTATGTACATTATCCAAAGTATTCAAGTGAAGTAAATTATGGGGAAAAAATAATCACAGATCTTTATTAGGTAAAAAAACAAAGCTGAGAAAAAAATGCAAAAAAAAATAGAGATCATCCCATAAATGCAACCTAATCAACTTTTGAAATATTCTGTATCTGAGTTTGTATTCTTTATTATAGACAAGTATCCTTATATTTGAAACCAATTCACAGCAGTAGCCAGAGATAAGTTCTTAATATTATGTAAGTTTGTTACCTGAAAAAAATCAAGGATAGAAACAAATTTTTACCATGCATGAAGATATTGCCCAGTAGAATATTGCAGACAAAAACAATTAGTCAACATTCTTAATTCTTTTTAATTTAAAAGTTTACATAGGTAAGTGTGCTAAAATGTTACTACAAACTAATGCTAATACTACCTTTGATGAAAATTCTTCATAATTTGTAAAAGCTCTTCTGTAAGAACAGTAAATATCATAATAATGATCCTCTAATAATTATTCTAATAAATATTCTCAGACATTAATATGCAGGAAAATATCATCAATGTCATAAACAGATGTATTTAACAAAATAAAAGTTTGAGAGAATACACTAATGCTCTACTTGTAATTTCTTTATACTTATTTAGTGCCCAGTCCTGTTCTTATGTCTTTTGAAATTGATAATATGTATCTGGTTCTTCTGGATTCTCTAAGAAATTTGTGAGATTTTGTACAAGGTGCCAGAGTCTTAGAAGAATGATAAAAATTAACTAAAATAATCCCAGCATAAAAATTTAAAGAGTGTATTATTATTTAGGCCTAGGGAGCCCAACAGATAAATCAAGCAGCTTACATTTTACTTGCAAATATTTGTTATTTGCTTAAAATTTAATACATATTTTACCCAATCTTTCAAAAACATATCAGAGACTGGATTCACATAGAAGAAAATGAAACTTTTGAACTGTTAACAAAATTGTGATCATAAAATTCAAGGTGCTATGTGTTTCTTTAAGATCTATAAATATTCATGAGGTATTGGACATAGATCCATTCAACAAGAATGTTCACATTTGAATAGATTAAAGAAAAGCTCATTTCTTTGTGATCAAAATGTGAATGATCTTGTATATAAAGTATTTTTTCATTAATAATATAAGATAAAAATGCCAGTATCTCCAGCATAAATTTTATTTTTTCATTACAATTAAAATGTTAATTTGAATAAAATAAATCATAAAAGGAAAAGCTGTTCAACTCAGAGAACATATTTCATACTTTTGTGTATTTTAACAAATTACTTTGAGTATATTATAGAGTTCGTTTTCTTTGTTCTTTTTTTGAAGGAAGAAATAGCATTAAGAAGAAGATTCCTTCATGAACTATAAATGTCATACAACTGCAAATTCTCAAGAGGATGAGCTCTTTAATAAAAGTATTGTTTTGATATAAATCCATTATTTAAAAATAGGAACTAAAACAAATATTTAAATTGCAGGAATGAATTTAATTCACAGAACAGAACTTCTCTCTCAAAATGTTCTGGTGTTAAGTAAATCCACACTGCTATGGTCAGATTCCAGTATATTTATAAAAGAATATGTTAGAATGAAAATTTTGGCACATAAGCTATAGGAGAGAGCTATAAAAATGTGGTATAATACAATATATCTTTAGATATAAAATAGAATGTCTTAGCGTGCATTTAGTAATATCTGACAGTAATATTTTCCTTAATGGAATATACTTATAACCTGCTCACAAAGAGCTTAGATTCAATGAAATTACAGTGCAAATTCTGGCTTTCAGATATTGGTAGAAATTCCGGAACTAAGATGTTGGCAAAAAGTGTTTCTCATTTTTAAAAAACTTACCTACATATTTACCATTGCACACAGATGGTTTAACATCCCCCCTTTCCACTGATACAATTACCTGTGTCCCTACAAATGCAAATCAGTATGTATTATAAATAGTGTATGGATAGACACAGATTGAGTTCTTAGAATGAATTTGAGTGTCATAAGTAAAATTAACAATATTTAAGTTAGACAAAAATTGCTATTAAGGAAATAGATTATAGTTATATTTTATTATTAAGGCAATGTATTTTTGACATTTATTTTTCTGTAGAAATATTAATAGCTATATTTTCACTTTTATTCTCTTTATCCTTTCCCACATTCTCTACCTGAATCTCAGTGTTAAGAACTGCCTGCTTGGGTACACAATCTAAAATTAGAGATTTGTTTAAACTAAAATAGGTTCTTCATGATATCTTTATCATACATTGAAAATACAAAATATAATTGTTACCTTTGGCAATATAAATTCTGGCATTTTGGCAGTAACTGAAGATATTTTTGGAAACATTCCAACTGCATATGCAGTGATTGCACAGAAATTTTGATGGCCTTTGTCAGACTTGTTCTGGGACTCCCTGTCTTTGGCAGAATCACTAATGCCATTAACATAGCCATAAGGAATCTGGTTAGGAATGTAAGTAAAATATAAAGTTAGAAATTACCACTTTGAAACTAAATCTATGAAATCTAGTAGCTCACAGAAATAAATGAGGGAAGTTGTTAAAGGAGATCTATTTGTCTCCAAAGACTGTGCAACTAGACTTTTGGCACTTAAATGATGACCTTAATATTTATTAGTTGTTATTTAGATGTGATTTAGTTCATAAATGACTTATTATATTGATTATGTGACATCTGTCATTCACTGGTACTATGTTATACTCTAGTTTATTTTCCATGTCTCCAACTGGAATATACACCTCTTAAATGAAATTAGTTTTTATATCCTGTTCACTGCTGTATCCTTAATGAATAAAACATTGCCTAGCATGTAATAGTTTGTCGATATGTGTCAGTCAGATAAATGAGTAAATGAATGAATGAAGTATGTGTAACACAAGCTGTTTCCCTCACTGTGATTTTCACAACCTCACATCTCTATCCTACACATAAGGAATTAATTTCAGTACTGCATTAATATCAAATCCATGAGTATATACTGCATTCCTAATAAATATTTCTTGATAGTAGTATTAGTAGTAGCAACAGCAGTTGCTGTTTTGCGGCAGTATTGTGCTAGTATTCACTAGACTTTTGGCACTTAAATGATGACCTTAATATTTACTAGTTGTTATTTAAGAACAACATGGGAAATAAGAAATTAGGAGTCACCACAAACCAGAAGTTCACATAGTGATTTTTATTATTTTTTCTTTTTAACAGTTTCTTTGAGTTAGAATTTATTTTTTTAAATTTATTTATTTATGTATTATAGAGAATGAGAGAGAAAGAGAGCCGTGAGCATGAGTGGTAAGAGGGGCAGAGAGAAAGAGAGAATCCAAAGCTGACTCCCTGCTGAGAGAGGAGCCCTACTCTGGGCTCAATCTCACGACTCTGAGATCATAACTGAGCCAAAATCAGGAGTCCCACGCTTAACAAACTGAGCCACCCAGGTGCCCCTGAGTTATAATTTATATACAGAAAACTGCACATATTTAATGTATACAATTTTGTGAGTTTGGACATATGCATACACTCATTATACCATCACCACAATGAAGGTAATAGACACATTTATCACCTCCAAAAGTTTCCTTGTGTCTTCCTCTTTTTGTGGTAAGAACACTTAACATGAGATCTACCCTGTTAACAAATGTTTTAAGTTCACAGTACAGTATCATTAAGTATAGGCATGATGTAATGCATCAAATGTCTAGAACTTATCTTGCATAACTAACACTCCATGGATTGCAAGACTTAATATAATATTGCTAAAATACCCATAGTACCCAAAGTGATCTATAGTTTCAATGTATCCTTATCAAAATACCAATGACACTGATCAAAAAATATATTTAAAAAATCTTAGAATTCATATAGGACTCAATACTGAAATTTGGTAGTACCTACTACTGATACTTTAAATAATTCCCAAAGGATTCTACATTTAAAACCATGTCAGTGCAGAAACAGAAGGTGTGATTTATGACTCTTAATTTCTAGGCAATTTTTTTCATGATGCCATCAGACTAAGTTTCCTAACAGTTCAATGAATTAACTAATTAGGTCCAAGCAGTTTTATAAATACATATGTCCTAACAACTTGGTATCTGTTTGAACATATAACAGACTTAAAATTAAAAGTGATTCTTAAATCATCAAAATTACTTACTACTGAGATGTGTAGTACTTACTACTGTGATTGTTGAATATATCACAAACTTTAGAATCATATTGGACACCATTACCCTCTCTTTTCTTTCATAGTGATTTTTGCACCATTATTTTATTTCATCACAGCAACTGCCAACTCAGGATCATGGCTTAATCTCATAATTAAATTGTAAACTATCTCAATCTAGTATTTTGCATTGTGTCTGACAGATGTCAAGTATTGTTGTGTTTCTCTCGAATGTTTACAATATCACATAATACCCTTTAGTTTTCTGGGGCTTTGCCAGACATCTAAGAATTTGACCAACAGGACAGAAAATTAAACACCATGTAAGAGTAAGTCATCATAGTGGAAGTATTTAAGTTCAGGCTTTAAAGAAAATAATTTAGGGGAATTATGGAAAAAGGAATTCTAGAGAAAGAACCGTATAATACCATAAGAAAAGACACAGAGGTAAGGAAATAAGGACACTTCCAGGAATTACTTGTGAGTAGTCTTATGTGACTAGATGTCTTCTAGCCCAATCATCCACTCTTGACCCAGAACTAGTGGATTTCATAGAATAATGGATTTCTGATTTCTTTTGAAAACTACAATCCAGAAAAGCTTGATTCCTTATTCTACATGACAAATTTCTGTGTGCTAAGCAGCAGTCCATGGAACAACCTTGTTACACTCCACCCAGCCACCCACTGCAGTGCAAGTTATGTGTACAAGAATAGCAAACAAACTCAGAAAGGAAAAATTAAGGTCTAATTTGACTTGAGGTGTTTTTTGTTTGCTTTGGTTTTTTTTGCTTAGTTTTGTTTTTCTTTAACAATGCGTCCATAAGTGTTTTGAAATGACAAGTGGTACAAAATGATGCTCTGGAATGGGGTAGGAGTATGTCCTTTAGAGAGAGTAGTGGCAGAGCAAGGGAGACATGGAATGAGGCCATTGTATAAGGCTTGAAGTTGTGTCCTGCACAAGGGCTTATCCAACAGGATAAGGCGGGCTGAATCCAGCTTTCCTGTGGCCAAGCTGAGGACCACACAAATGGGATTCCTTTTTTAATTCACACAAAAGGGCTGTGTGCACTGAGGCATCTCTGGGTTTAGTAGACTAAGAGGAAAATACCTTTGAATTGAAGGAAGGTTATAAAATGGAATGTATATGAGACATATGTGTTTACTTAATAATACTAAGCAGAATATTTGATGTAGGAAGATAGTAGTAGGGGAATTAATTATGAGGCTGGTTCTTAATAAAAGGTAATATGCTTCTAATGTAGGTGCAAAAGGTAGGAGCATAAAATATTGACAGAAGATGGGGCAGTAAGTTGGCCAGAGGCTTTGAATTACATCTACCAAATGCTTATTGTGAAGAAAGAATGAAGAAAAATAAAGATTTATGGCAAGAGTTAGTGTTCGTTAGGAAAGAAGTAACACAATTTTATGCGGTTGTTATGAGATAATGAATCATCAACATAGTTTAATAAAGTAAATTTTTCTTAGAATTAATGCATATTATGTAGTGCATCATATAGAAAACGAGGAAAAATAATTATCTTCTCTATTAAATAAAATGTAAACTCTTAAATCTTATTTAGATTTCTTTTCACTAAAAATAGCTTTTTTCTATTACTCAAGGGTCTTTGGCATTATAGTATCAGTAATTTCTTGTAGTCTATCAAACTATAGCTGATATTTTCATTACAAAATGAAGTATTTTACTCAAAAACAGATTAAAGAGATATTGTTATCAATCATCTCAAAAGTCTAAACTTCGACAGCATTTTTATAAAGATATTTTTAGAATATTGTTTAATTTTCAACTTTAGGTGTTTGCTAGGAATATTTAGTATCTTTGAAGATATAAATTAATATATATGTCCTTATCCATAATATTTATTCTCTTCCAATATAAGTACCTTTTATTAGATTATTTACTTCTATGTTTCTTGTAATTAATTTCCTAAGATTCCTTAATCAGTTATTCTTCTCTGCTGCTCCTCTAATCAAAACATGAATCTTTTCATGTTTTTCATGTTTGGTATGAGAGACAGAATATCCATAACCCAATTCTCCAAGATTATTTAAATACTTTTTGTTAAGATTTTATTGAGAATTACTCAGAAATGTGTCTGGCTTCAGTTATGAAACATCTAATGACCTAGTTGGTGAAAAATTACAGAGTTTTCATTAATTCAACAGTGTGTAAGCATATGGACAAATTTTGCCAGAAAACATGGTGATTTTTAAAAGATCAAATTTTTTCTTATATGTATTATTATTTTGTTAAAAGATTGTCCATCATGTTTGTTATAATCAGGTTTTTACTACATCCTATAAAGCAGTAAAGCTGTCAGAAATAACAAGGAAAAATCAGTAAAACACTCAACAGTCCCAAATGGATTTTGCAGATAAAATTTTGCATTCTATAAATTATAGTATCTCATGGAAAACTGTGAAAAATTAATCATGTATTAAGGCAACAAAGTTTCTCTGTAAAAGAGGAAATCTGAAGATCTTAATAAACATTGAAATGGAGCAAGATTTGGAGAGCAAAATGTTAACAAGGACCACATAAACAACAAAAACTCATCTTTGTGAAAGTTGTAATCTGTATTCTTCCAGAGAACTTAAACCACAGAGGAATCACATTTAAAATGATAAATTCAAACTTGCTGAACATTTATAATGTGTGGGATTATCTGTGACTCCCAATATAAGTATGTTGATTAATATCACATATATATGTTGATATATTTGTGAGTATAACTAAATATATATTCAAGGATGAAGTTTAATACAGATGAAATGAAATATATATATTGTTATACACATTCTGCTAGTGAGAATGTAAAATGGCATAACCAGTTTTGAAAGCATGCAATTTCCTAAAAATGTCAGTATATATATACCAAGTCACTCAGCTAGTCTATCCTAGCCATTTATTCCAGAGAAATGAAAGTATATTTCTAAACAAATACTTACACATGAAAGGTTCCTAGTAGCTTTGTTTGTAATAGTCAAAAACTGGGAATTATACAAACAATCATCAATAGATAAATGGATAATCAAATTGTAGTATATTCATACCATTGATTACTCTTGAGCAATAAAAAGCACAAACTATTGAAATATGCAATATGGGTGATTCTCAAAATAATTGTGCTTAAGAAAGGAGTCAGACAAAAGACAATGCATTCCATGCATACAACTTAAATACTCTATATACTCACATACACACAGGACATAAAAATATTTTACGGAAAATACAAACTGTTAATGAATGAAAGCAAGTGAACATAGCCTGAGGATACAGAAGTAGTGGGGGAGCAAAGATTATTGGAAAACTTTTTGGGGGTGACTTATCTTGATTTAATGATGTTACAGGGGTTTATTCAAATTTCACATTTTATTAAATTGTGTATTCTAAATACACACATGTATGATATATCAATTATAAATCAAAAACAGTTTAAAAATAGCATGTATTTTTAAGAAAGTGCACATTTGGACCCAACAAAATTTTATGTATAAATAAACACTATATGGATACCAATATCAAACAATCTATTCTAGTTTGTAATAATTAGTAGTGTTATATGTGCTTAATTAAGTATAGAACATGGTACTAAAGGAGATATCTTGTGATTTAAAAAATATATTTTATTCATTTATTCATGGGAGACACAGAGAGAGAGGCAGAGATATAAGCAGAGGGAGAAGCAGGCTCCCTGAGGAGAGCCTGATGTGGGACTCGATCCCAGGATCCCGGGGTTTATGACCTGAGCCAAAGGCAGACGCTTAACTGCTGAGACACCCAGGGTTCGCTATCCTTATTATTTATTTATTTATTTTTTGCTACATACTATGTCTCTCCTATATTTAAATAGATAAGAATTAGGCATTGAAGAAAACATTCAACTTTAATAATATTTAGCTATTTATTTAATATTTGAATTTTAATAACTGCTATTTATTTCATCATTAGAGTTTTTAAAACAGGTCTCCCGTTTTTGTTTACAGTTCTACCTTTAAGAGGTAAGGATCTATGTTCCCTACTCTTGGGCCTGAGTGGACTTCTACATATTTAAAGCATTGTTGTATGATGAACTGATACTGAGGGACTTTGGAGTTTGGTCATAAAAGGTGATGCAAATTCTGTCTTATTCACAGAAATACTTGGACTGGAAGCTCAGAGATGCCATGTAGGAATTTCTACCAGCTTGAGTCTGCCATGGAGTCTGCCATGGAGGGACCTTTGTAGGTGCTTCTGTTGGCAGTCCTCACCTTCAAATCCCTCCAACCCAGGAGCTTGATATGTAAATGAAGGAGTCAATGGATGTTTCTGAACAGAGTTCTCGAGTCACTGCCAGCCTTCTGGTTTTCTGAGTTGAGTTTCCAGACATCACTGAGCATAAAACAGTCATTCTTGCTGTGTCCTGTCAGGATTCCTGATCCACAAAATTTGTGAGCATAATAAAATATTTTAAGCCCCAGAGTTTTGAGGTAGTTTGTATTCAGCTACCGTAACTGGTCTCTCATGTAATGGCCATTTTAATGCCAGTATTTTAAATGAATTTCTTTTTCAAGACCTACAGTATTAAAAAAAATAGTCAAGATTTAGACTTAAATATAGGCAGAAACCTTTTGATTCCCAGATGCTTGAAACTCTCAAAGCATGTGGATAAGCCTGCATTAGAAATGATAGGAATTATTTTCATAAAGTCTGGCAACAGTGCCGCTCTATGAGAACAGCTGCTGGCTTTAAAGCGTAAGGCTTGCACATATTTAATAGCAAAACTAATATTGACTTATTAAAAATGCATTATTGCTTTGTTCATTCTGTCAAATGACAGGTGCAAAACACATATATCTTTATTTAAAATGCAGAGATTAAAAAAGATATTGAACATACTGTCCTGAACTGTTTTAGACAACTGTACTGCACATTCATGCACAACAGACAACAAAATAAAAATAAAGATTTCAAGGATGTATGCAGGGCAAAATTCAATTCCCCCAAATATTTCCCTTTTTATCTTCCTACGGTCAAGAATGTCCTTCATGACATTCATTCCAAGACAGCTGAGACAGAGCATCCTTGGCAGGCTATGTTCCTGATTCTACCCCTCTCCAGCAGTAATGATGGCATAATGGTGCTTAGTTAATGATTGATTATATTACAAAATTGAATATATTTGACACAATATGAATCCATTTAGCAGCATCTGTGATGCACTTTCATCCTATAGGACATGGGTAAATAGGACAATTCTTGGAACTAATAAAAACATGGATCATAACTAATTCCCTTAATTCTGCTAAAGACCAAAATATGGAATTGTCTTCAGCTTCTGTTTACACAGCCACCATAGAACATCTTTCTCTTTTGTGCTATTATGCTTCACTTCTATTGAGGCTTGATTACTCATTCACCAGAATCTTCCCCAAATATTTTTGAGTCTATTAGAATTGAAATTCAATTCCAACAGCTAAGGCTTTGAAAACATTGAGAACTATTGAACATAATTTTTAAACCATTTTAGTTTTTAAAAATTTCAAGTTTGTCTTAAGCATTAACAAGAACATTTATATAAATGCATCTCAAATAAGCAATTTTGAATAGGAAGAATTACTGTACTTTTTTTTAAAAGATTTTATTTATTTTAGAGAGAGAGATTGAGACCAGGAGCAAGGGGGGAGGGTGGTACTGAGCAGAGGAGGAGGGAAGGAGAATCTGAAGCAGAGTCTGCACTGATCACAGAGCCCAACACAGCACTCCATCCCAGGACCCCAAATCATGACCTGAGCTGAAACCAAGAGTTGGACACTCAAATGACTGAGCCACCCAAGCACCCTAGCATTACCGTACTTTTAAATAAATGCAGTTTTAATTTACACGGAAACTTTGTTCATTGTTTCTGTGTCCCAGTTGACATTTCTGTGTGGCAAAACCTGAAAACATTTATGCAAAGATCTAATGACTGTCATCTTTGTAATTCTGTTTGCTTTATTTTGATTTCAACAAAGATATCTAACAAAGATCAATGATGAGCTAAATCACATCAAGTATGGTACATGGCTCAGCCTTTCAGGAAGAGAATTAGGATTCATATGGCACTGTTAATGGGGATAGTGAAGATGGCTTCTGCAACACTGCTGATACCTGGAACAATCTCATGAATATCATTGGGTCAACATGCCAATTCTCTTACCCAGGGCTCTCTACTGTACCAAGTTATATATAATTTGCAATACTATTATATGTCCAGGATATGTAAAATCCAGGAAAAGTTCATACAGCCACTTTTAAGATTTATGAGATCATGATATTAGGGTGGTTTTTGGAAGGGTTATTTTTTGAATTATATGCAAAAGAATATAGAAAAAAGAGGTTGGCATTATTTTGACTTTATTGACTATATGGGTTTTTATTTTTCTTTTAGTCCAAATCACAAAAGAATTTCTAAAAGAAGGGGTTTTTCCTTGCTATCACTTTTCAGAAAGCAGTACAGACAGAAAAGGCAAACAAAACCCTCAAACTGAGGTTTATTTGATGTTTCAAATCCTGAAACACCTTTCGAATTATACCTATAATAGTGGCTTGGTGTTTAATGTTATTCTACTCTTCCTTTCTTTTCTCATCTGTTTTCGTGTAGTTTGATAGACTAGCATTCAAAGCCAATCGAACAGAGAGTTGAAAGCTTATAGAGAAGATAAGAAAGGCTTTCTTGATAGCAGTTATGGGAAATAGATTGCTAGTGGTCAAATAGGACTAAAGGAAGGGGAAACACCTAATAGTTGAAGAGAAAAACAGCACTCTTGAGAAAATACTAGTTATACCACTATAATAGCTCAAGATTTTTTACTGGAAAATGTTTAAAATGAATTTAATATTAGCACAATAAGAAGTTTTCAGACAGGAAGAAGAAGGCTTTTAAAAATTGTTTTTGATATTATAGTATATTTTCAAATATTCAGAGAGACAGGGCTCTCTCCTTTTCACTCCTGCTGTTTGCCTTCAGGCTATTTCGCTGCTCATTAGCACCTTCACCAGAGAGTGGGCAGGAGGAAAAAAGAGCTGAAACATGAGTCAGTCAATTACAGTTCTCATTAGGGGCTCTGGCAAAAAATGTATGGGTGGGTGGAGTCTGAAACTGACAGCTAAAGAGAGATGTGGGATTAGCTATGGTATTCTCTTGTCCAAATCATTCTGCTCCCTGAATATCAGAGATAATTGCATGTTGACTATATTATAATACATTTCCATAGCAATTACTGACATGTTTGCAGAAGGAAACAAAGCAAAAGGGTGAAGTAATTATCTAGGTCAGTGGTTCTCAAATTTGAGCTTGCATTGGAATCACCTGCAGTGCTTTTTTTTAAAAAGGCAGATTGTGTGGCTCCACCCATAAAATTTCTGATTGAATAGGTGTGTGGTGGTGCCCAAAAATATGAATTTCTAGCAAGTTCCCAGATGATGCTGCTGTTGCTGGTGCACAGATCATACTTCAAAGATCATTGACCTAGATAATTTGGAAAACATTGCATAGTTGCTAACAAGAAACAGAACTGACTGATTTTAATTTTTCCTTTGTATAGGGCTTATGAATCCTTGTATGATATTTCTTACAAAAATTCTGGAAGCAATGCCATCCTTTTTGGCCTTAACCTAGTTTGAAATACAAACAACATAACATTGAGTTGGTATCCAACTTCTTCAATAACATCCTAAAGTATAATGGCAAAAATGGATGTTATTCAGATATGTACTTTCAAGTTCATTTTTATTTCATTAACATATATTTGTCCACTTCAAAGTGTTAATTTATCAATTAAGTCTCTTGAGGCTATATATTTTTCTTTTTTTGTTTTCTATTTCATGTTGAAAGTAACATATGATCTTTGAAAAAGAAATGCATGGAAGTCTAAAGTAAAATATGCAAAAATCTTCACTTTCTACTTCCACTCAACCCATAATCTCACTCTACAGACACGTGGATATGTACATCTCCCATGCAGATATACAAAAACTCACAAATAGAATAGCATATATTGATATTTTTAGTGGAATTTGTGTGACTATAAATAGACAATATGGCCATTGTTTCTTCTGTAAATTGCTTTACAATTTACTGACAATCTATTGTGGATGTAGCAGAAACTGTTCATTGTCTCTTGTATCCATTCCCCCCTTTT
The DNA here is from genome assembly GCF_048418805.1 of Vulpes vulpes. Classification (NCBI taxonomy): domain Eukaryota; kingdom Metazoa; phylum Chordata; class Mammalia; order Carnivora; family Canidae; genus Vulpes; species Vulpes vulpes. The sequence goes on along the minus strand of NC_132784.1, from coordinate 99,986,203 downwards.
CCTATTTTAATATAACTGTAAGATTTTAGCCTTTCTTATGGATGCCTAACTTACATTTTATTTCTTCTATCCTGATATGCATTTCTTTGTGGCCAAACTGAATGACTACAATGTGGCATAAGTGTTGTATTAAAGTTCCCAAGAATATCTTTAAAACGTTGGAAAATTAGCTGTATTAGAATCACCTGAAAGGCTTGGTAAATCAAAATATTGGGCCCCATCCCTAGAGTTTCTTTGTAATTTTTTTTTTTTTTCATGAGAGACACAGAGAGAGGCAGAGACACTGGCAGAGGGAGAAACAGGCTCCATGCAGGGACTCTGATGTGGGACTCGATTCCAGGTCTTCAGGATCAGGCCCTGGGCTGAAGGCAGGCACTAAATCGCTGAGCCACCCTGGCTGCCCTAGAGTTTCTGATGCAATAAATCTGGGATGAGACCTGAAAATTTGCATTTCATATAATATCTAGGTGAAGCTCATGCTTAAAGACCACATTTCAAGAAGAAGTGCTTTAGAGAGAAGATGTATACTTCTCTTTCCCTTGTTCTTCCTGCTGGCTTAATACGGATCTTCCTCTTAATCATAAGCAGATATTTTGACCATATGGGAAAAGCCATCCTAGAACCATAAGATTAAAAGTACAAGGATCTCTGAAGATATTGGGACTTCACTACCATCCATGCAATCCCTATTTGTAGGTGAGAGAAGTACGTTTCTACTTTCTAATTTTTTTTATGTTGTTGGGTTATTGTTTTTTAAAATGTCTACCTTTTTAAACCACTTATGTTCCCTCTCATTTGCAGCCAAATTTACATGTATTTCATGGACATATCTTTATGTAAAATATATATAATTTCAATGTATGGTTCTTAATTGCTGCATAATATTTTATAATTTTTTAAAGATTTTATTTATTTATTTGAAAGAGAGAAAGAGCGAGTAAGAGAGAGCACAAATGGGGAGAGGGACACAGGGAGAAGCAGACTCTCTACTGGGCAGGGAGCCTGATGTTTGTGATGGATCTCAAGACACTTGGGATCATGATCTGAGATGAAGGCAGATGCTTAACCAACTGAGTCACCCAGTTGCCCCAGGTAAATAGATTTTATTTCGTTAAAACTAAATACAAAATGAAGACCAGATTTGAGAATTTTCTGAGCAGATAAAACTATTTAAACCACATAAGTAGGGATCCCTGGGTGGCACAGTGGTTTGGCGCCTGCCTTTGGGCGCAATCCTAGAGACCCGGGATCAAATCCCACATCGGGCTCCCAGTGCATGGAGCCTGCTTCTCCCTCTGCCTATGTCTCTGCCTCTCTGTCTCTCACTCTCTCTGTGACTATCATAAATAAATAAAAATTAAAAAAAAATTTAAACCCCATAAGCAAAACTAAATCTATCTTATTTCATGAACAAAAGGAAATTTCCTATGATATTTCTTATAAATGCTTCTGTCAACCAAAAAAGAAACTTGTCATCTTCCTTTTTTTTTTTTTTTTTTTAATTAATTTTTATTGGTGTTCAATTTACCAACATACAGAAAAACACCCAGTGCTCATCCCGTCAAGTGTCCACCTCAGTGCCCGTCACCCATTCCCCTCCAACACCCGCCCTCCTCCCCCTCCACCACCCCTAGTTCGTTTCCCCGAGTTAGGAGTCTTTATGTTCTGTCTCCCTTCCTGATATTTCCCAACATTTCTTCTCCCTTCCTTTATATTCCCTTTCACTATTATTCATATTCCCCAAATGAATGAGAACATACACTGTTTGTCCTTCTCCGACTGACTTACTTCACTCAGCATAATACCCTCCAGTTCCATCCACGTTGAAGCAAATGGTGGGTATTTGTCGTTTCTAATGGCTGAGTAATATTCCATTGTATACATAAACCACATCTTCTTTATCCACTTGTCATCTTCCTAAAAATGGTAGAGATAATCACTTTTAAACAATCCCTCGCTGTCTAGAAACCTCCGTTATAATAACTAATCATAGGAAAGCGTAAACCATTTCCTCATTTTTCAATTGGTTGGTTGATAGCCATCCTGTGACTTCATGCTTTGGAGCTTCCTGTTAGGCTTTGAATTTGAATCTTTGATAAAACCCTTTGGCCATTTGAGCAGGTAACCTTAATTTAGTACATCTGCCGGAAACACAATAACACAATTCAGAGTCCGGTTTTTTTTTTTTTTTTTTTTTTTTTTATGATAATCACACACAGAGAGAGAGAGAGAGAAAGGCAGAGACACAGGCAGAGGGAGAAGCAGGCTCCATGCCCTGGGAGCCCGACGTGGGATTCGATCCCGGGGCTCCAGGATCGCGCCCTGGGCCAAAGGCAGGCGCCAAACCACTGCGCCACCCAGGGATCCCCAGCTTTTTCTTTTAATTTTGTATTATGTACCTGAGATGTGGCTAAAATTTTAAAATGAAAGGTATGAGATCTCTGTTTATCTCTCTGTGTATATGCATATCTGTGTATGTATATGTATATGTATAATATGTATATGTGATAGTTTTATTATTTTTTTTTAGATCTCTTTTATTTATTTGAGAGAGAGTGAGCATGGGGAAAGGGGCAGAGGAAGAGACCTCACTGGGCCCAGAACCAGGCAGAGGCTTGATCTCAGAACGCTGAGACCATGACCTGAGCCCAAACCATGAGTTAGCTGTCTAACATACCACCCCCCCCAAACACCCCCACCCCAGGCACCTCCATATGTGATAATTTTAAAAGAGTTCTATTAATAGGTTTAAAGAAAATTGAGCCCTTACATAAATTAGGTATTTCTAAAACTTTCAGAAATATAGAAACTAATCCAAATGATTTTTAAGTTCACATGATCCAGGATTATCTTTCATATATAAAGCTCCTTTAAGTTTATTGGTTTTATAAAACAGGCTTGTCTTCAGAGTTGTCAGCATTAAGTGCAATGCAAATGTACAACTTTTTCTACCTTGGTTTACTAGGCAAATAAGCTCTTGCTATCTCTATGTTAAAAAACTTGTCAACAAAATAATAACAAGATGATGTTAGCTGTTTAATATCTAACCTGATCATAATTGGCTAAAAACAAGTAATTTAAGCAGATATAAATATTTTTATATTAAGTTAAACTAAATAAATGCTTGTTGAATATCTAACTCATTTCCAAATAACATAATACACTGAGATATTAATTGCTAAGCATTAATTTGTCTATTGGCTTTTTAACTTTTACAGAGTGAAAAGGATACTGAGGTCTATTAATAAAATATGACTTTGCCACGTTAAAATATATGATAAAAATCTCTGAAAATTATAAATTTCATAATTATGTTTTTGTAAATGTGTTAAACTACTACAGGATGTTATTATATGCTAGTTCACAACTGCCTGCTTGATAGTTTTCACTGGCTTCAGAAAGTAATTTCTGAGGATTGTTGAAAAAGTACATGGATGTGGAGAATGAGTCTTGATTCTCATGTCCAGATTTGAGTCTGGAATCTAGATTTAAAATGTTTAACAATGCTTTGGCCCTGACACTGAGGTTAGAGTTTGATATTAGTGGATGGATATCAGTCATGTGACTCAGTAAATAATAGTCACTGTGGTTATAGCATCAGGATGGGTAATCACTGAGGAAACAAGCTGTTAACCTGACCAAGTCTGACCTAAACTAACTGTATTAAGTAAGCGTGGCTTGACAATACAAGAGTAAAGTTGGGTTGTATGATCTCTTGATAAAATGATCGTAAGTCACATCAAACATGCATTCTGTCTTATTCAAAGCTGTTTTGCAGTGCTCAGCAGAATTTCTAACTTATGATAAATGTTCAAAAGTTATATATTAAGTGATTATATATGTAATTTTTATGAATCAACTGTTACCTAGGCATTACTGTTTTCTGTAAATACTGTATTTCTCAGAATATCATAGAACTTTCATTAAAAATTCTATATATGAGTAATACTGTTTAAAATATCTAATATTTGCTAGTAGGAATTCTAATTTTGCTATCTCAAATTCTTTGACTTTATTATGCTGATGAATAATTTTTGTCCTTGTTTCATGAAATTTTAGATCCTCGAATTTTTTACTTATTTTAGATTGCCTCTTTAAAATTGACCCTAGTTTTATGTCAATATTCTTGAGAGAATTTCTTCTTAAAATGAATTGTTCTTTTATAATTTTTAAATTCTTTAAGAATTCATAATTTAAAATGAACAAAATATAGCAAATATTCATTGAGCAATCAGAATATCTCTAAAGAGAGGAATAGATAATTTAAAAACAGTATGTGGACAGTTTTTAAATTATTAGCTAGAACCATGTGAAATCATTGGTATTCAACTGTTTTAAACCTACAGAAATGAAAATTCCATATACCCAATCATTTTATTTTTCATAGCAGCCTATGTCTAAATATTATTTTCATTAGTTTTTTCTTTCATTTATGTTTCATATATTTTTGTCCTTATTATTATCATAACTATTTTTAATTTGTTGGGAGAGTTATTTTACATATACCCTAAATATATTTATATAATGAAATACTTGTCTTAAAGGATTTTTCCTGAGTAGTATATTAGAATTACTAATGAATGATATTAGCAATATCATGAATTATTAGATTGAATGATATTAACAATAGCTTGGCTTATCTACTTTTAGAATATTTAATAAAAAGTTAAATGTACATAAACTTATTCAAGACCTGACTATATTATCTTTCTCAATTCATATTTTCTTTCTATTTTTCACACATTTCTCACCTGTGATTTTTAATTTTTATTTATTAAAGATCTTATTTATTTATTTATTTATTTGACAGAGAGAGAGAGCACAGACAAGAGATGCAGCAGAGGGAGAAGCAGGATCCCTGCTGAGCAGAGAGCCCGATGCAGGGCTTGATTCCAGGACCATGAACTGAGCTGAAGGCAGATGTTTATCCAACTTCTGGAGCCACTCAGGAACCCCTTACCTGTAACTTTTTAAACTTTGCCTATGACATTTTCAAATAATCTACTTCCAGGTCTCAAAAATTATTATAAATTGAAAATGAACTTAATTTCCAAGCATAATTCTTTATTCACACAGACCTGCTAGATGCCAGCAACCAGGTTTAATTAGGAATTAGACAAACCTAGATTTGTATCTTAGCCCTATTTTTTTTAAATATTTTATTTATTCATGAGAGACACAGAGAGAGAGAGAGAGAAGAGAGACAGAGATACAGGCAGAGGGAGAAGCAGGCTCCATGAAGGGAGCCTGACGTGGGACTTGATCCTGGGACTCCAGGATTACGCCCTGGGCCAAAGGCAGACACTCAACCACTGAGCCATCCAGGCATCCCAATATCTTAGCCCTATTATTACTTTCTGTGAATAACTTGTATAAGTTATTCAAACCCCCAAGTATTAATTTTTTATCTGTAAAATGAGGTCTTAACTCCTAGAGTTGTTAAGTTATGCATTTGTTTAGCTTGTAACATGGTGCCAAGTGCATGTTAAACCTTCTAATAGTAAAAGTGTTTCAAATGTGTGCCATTTTAGGGTTCACGGTAAATGTTTATATTACTATACATTGTTCTTCTAAACTTCCTGAAATCTGTAATAAGCTTTACATAAAATGTAATATTTTAATTGAACAAGTTATATAAGAACATATTTTCTTTACAAAAATTAAAATATTACTGAGTAATCATTTCTTCCAAAGCTTATTTGACTTTTTTTTTTTTACCTAAATGGTATTATGTGTGATCTTCTGTAATTTGTTCTTTTACTTAATACATATCAAAGATCCAGCTATGTCCAGTAATATGAACCTACCTCCATTTTCTAACTGAAGCATAGATTGATTCATAGTTTATGCCACATTTCGTCATTTAGATTGACTTTAGGCCTGTCATTATTAGAAAATATGGTGCAATGTGCATCTTTATACAAGTATCAGAGAAGTATGCAAAGTTTCTCTAGTGGAGATCCCACTAACAGAATTTCTAAGTCATGACATGGACATTCTTCTTAATTTTATAACCACCACAAAATAGATCTCTCAAATGCCTGTGCTAATATGTAATCCTATTAGCCACATTTAAGATTTCCTTTTCTTTATATATATATATATATATATATATATATATATATACTAATAGTCAATATATTTTTAACTCCTATGATTTGACAATTTGATGATTTTTCGTTGATGTTTTAATTTCATTTTCCTAATAATTAGTAGAATCGTCTTTTCATATCCTTAATGTTCATTTCTATTTACGTATCTGTGAAATGACTGTTAAAACTATTTCCTTTTTTATTTGAAAATAATACTTTTATTATCATTATATTCTGGATATTATTTGGCTATTACAATATTGCCAAATTTTCTCCTTGAAGGCTGAGAATCCTTAAAATCTATTTGCAGTTATTTTTTTTTTCCTGTGAGGAGTTTTATAATTTTGATATATTTAGATTCATTATATTTTCCCCATGACTTTAGTTTTTTATGTGTTCTTGAAAAAAAATCTTCCCCTAGTCCAAGGGCATAAATTTGGTCTCCCATATTTCCCTTTATTTATTTATTTTTTATTCTTTGTAAAACTACTTATGGTCTTTAATACATCAAGAATGATTTAGAGATAGTGTGAGGTAGGGATTTAATGGATATATTTCTCTAAACATTTTCTAACATTGTTGAACATTCTTTCTTTTCTGTTTTAAAATATGACTTTTATATCATAATAAGTTCTCATATCCACATGGGGTCTATAAAGGAGATTTCCTTTTAACTTTAAGAATTTGCTTTTTTAAAGGCCAGCTATTAATTTTAAGGTTCAGAAAATTCTCTGCAATTTTACACAAAACTTTCCAAGTTCAATTGTACATTTCTCTCCAACAAGTAACCTTAACTCTAATTAGATCTTTAAATAGTCACACACACACATATTGCAACATGTTGGAAGACAATGCATTTAAAGGAAGGAACATTGGTGAAACTTTCCACCAGAATTGTTACTATAGAATCATGTTGAGCCTACTAAGTAGGCAGAAATCAAAAAGCATTAGAGATTACATTCAAAGTTACTGTTTGCTGGGTAGGTAGTAAAATGTTGCTTCATCGTATGGCAAGTAGGGCCTTTTAATGAGCGCACTTAAACTTTCCTTGGAAGTTTTACAGTTTGTTCTATAGCCATCTGGGCTTAAAGTTTTATTTCTTTCGAATTGCTTGATCATTGCTTCTACTTCTAGCACCACAGGGGCAAGTAGGTTTTCTAGTTGAGCTCTTGAGAGCTGAGGAAAATCTGAATTAATCAAAAATTGGCATGTTCGCACTGCTAAATTTTCAAGGGAGTTTCTTCTATATAGAGTGTTTGATAATATTGAAAACAGCATCTGTTACAGTTTTTGCTTTGTTTGCTGCTTTGTTGTGATTGGATTGTTGGTTCTTTGTCACTATGTTGAAGCTTATTGTTTTCTTAATTGAAAGGCCAACAGCTGGCTCTTTTTGTTACACTTTTTCCCCTACATGCTATTAAAATACTCTTTGATTTAAAATGCAAAAGTGCAATTATAAATAGCTAAAAATCATCCCACATATATGTAACAGGAGGATCTGACGCAAAATAAAAAAAGAGGTGTTAAATTTTGCATAACACCTAAGTATTAAGCACAGATGCTATTTGCTGAAAATTTCTCAATAAATGAGCATCCTTTCTAAATAAAACATACTATATAAAATTCTTTCACTTATATTACTCATTGACTTTGTACCTTCTGAGATATATACTAGTTTAGATATACACTAGTTTAAATCTAAAGGACCCCTGAAGGACAGATCTTCCACAATCTTTTAGTGCTATAGAGATGGAGACATGCCATATTCTCATTCAGAAATTGGACAGCCACAGGATGCCTGGGTGGCTCAGTGGTTTAGCATTTGCCTTTGGCTCAGGGTGTGACCCCAGGGTCTTGGGATTGAGTCCCACATTGGGTTCCCACAGGGAGCCTGCTTCTTCCCTCTGCTTATGCCTCTGCCTCTCTCTCATGAATAAATAAATAAAATCTTAAAAAAAAGATTATATGGCCACATGCCAACCAGGTCTAGAAGGTGTAGAGGAAGTCTTGCAAAATATAAATGAGCTCCAGGCCAACAAATGTCTGAGTGGAATGAGGTGAATAAACCTCACCTATCTGCCTGGCAGAGAAAAAAAAAAAGAACACTTTTCAAAGGTAACCCCTTCTCTTGACGCTCTGTGGTTCTTTTACTCATAGTATCCATTCTATCTTAAAAATACATTGAGGCTCCAGCATGGTGCAGTCTGTTAAGCCTTTGACTCTGGGTTTCAGCTCAAGTCGTGATCTCAGGGTCTAAAGATCAGGCCCCACACCAGCCTCCACATTCAGTGCAGAGTCTGCTAAGGTTTCTGTCTCCCTCTCCCTTCCCCCCAAAATAAATAAATAGAACTTTAAGAAATATACATACATATATAATATGCAGTCAATGAAATATGACCAGCAATGAAGAGAAAAAAAAAAACAGAAATAGATACATTGCACAAAATTCAGTTTATATTATAAAACTGCATAATATTTTTGTCTATCTTCCTTTGATTTTTTTCAGTCTTTGGACATATATCATATAAATGTGACCCATAGTTATAATCCTATCTATAGAGCATTTACTAGAAATGTATTACCTAACTCCTGAATAACTTCATATTTAATAAAGTGTGTAATTGCAAACTTATTGTTAATTGCAGATAATTTGGAATATAAATGAGAAAAAATCAAAAAGACAAATTAATGGATTACAGATATAAAAAAATAATTGGTCAAATATATAATTGCTTTTCTTTTCCAGTAAAAAAAATCATGTGAGCCATTTCAGTAGATACAAAACCATCCCTTTTTATAATGAGAACTTCTGTTAGGGAGAGGAAATTTAAGCTATGATTATCATTAATTAAGGGTGGTTCAATTTAGTTGATGGGTTGCTATTTTGACCTCCCTAAATGAAATATGATTGAGTGTAATCAAAAAGATAATAATTTACCAAATTCAGAGAGATCCTTTTTAATATTATATAGGTTAAGATTAATTGGAGCATTCCCCAAACCCCTCAAGTGTCTTACATTTCATGGATAAAGTAGTAGGAAATTATATTCATGTAGCTGTCTTCAAAAAAGGTTGTCTCTCTAATTTCTCCTTTTTTGTTAACAAGGTATTAAATTAGGAATATAACATGAACACCACTTTTCTAATTTAAAACCTAAGAGAATTTTAGCTTATGGTAAAGCTGTCTTATCTTCTTCCATTTCCTATTTAAAATAGCAGCTAATCAAAGAAAAGCATTTTGTAGACCTTCCAGAGATTCAGCTGTTACCTTTTATTACATGTTTGTATGTGCCTGTGTGCTTGCTTTTTTTGTTTGTTTGTTTGTTTGTTTTTGTTTTTTGTATACTTGCTTTTTAATCAACAGGTCCATTCCTATGTTGCTCTAGGTAATAATATTGTCATTGCAGTGCCTTTTTGCTCCCCAGCTATGTTAATCCTAGAGGCTGTTTGCTAATGTGAATCACTATCATTCAGTCACACAATAGGATCACACCTCTCTACCATTTTAACTCAGGTATGGTCTTTGACTTACTCTAACCAATGCAATGGAAAAGAAGATAGATATAGCTATTGGCAGAAATTTGAAGAGCCAGTTTGCTTTTTACTATAGTCACGTTTCCTCTTTGTTTGTACTCTTAACCTAGAAGCATGCATCAAGATGGGGCCTACATTAGTCTGTGTCTGAATAAAGACTGAAAGAGTTTCCGTTATAACCACTGAGAGATGTAGCATGAAGAAGAGTAAACTTCGCTGTTTCATGCCACAAAGAATTTTGGGATTGATTGTTCCCATAGCTACCTTGGCCTCTTTCAGATGGCAGGTGAATTAGAACCAAAAGTAGTTTGCAAATAACCTCAAATATATGACAGGGCTTTTGGAATCAATCAGATAATGGTGAGGTTAAGTGTTAATGGAGTTTGGAAGTAAATGGAATGGGAAGCTATCAGAGCTACTCATGTAATGCAGTGGCAAAAATGTGGTAAACGACTTCTCTATAATGAGCTTATAGCTCTAGAACAGGGTTGGCAAACTTTTTTTCTCCTTCCTTCCTTTTTTTTTTTTTTTTTTTAATAAAAGACTAGATGGTAGGTAAGTGCTTGTTTTGGGTTTTGTGGGGCATATGGTCCCTGTTGCAACTACTCAGCTCTGCCATCATTGCAGGAGAGTGGCCACAAACAATATGGATGTCTAGTCAAAGATATAATTTAGAAATGCTTTTAACCACCAAGACTTATCTTAGCCTCTTGTTAAGGATAAAATAAAAAGTATAGCTGTCCACACCCAGGTTTAAAAGCACTGACTGGGTTAATATAATACCCAGAAATTTTTTTTTTGGTAAAATAAATGTTTAAAGGAAAAGAAAAGTGTGGCTTTCCTAAAGAAATCTCATATGCTCAAGTTATATACAATTTATCTGGTTATGACCCAGTGAATTATGGGTACATGCAACTGATTGGAATCAAATAAATAATATGCCTAGAACATTTCTAAGACAGATGCACTGCTACATGAAGAACACCATTTTAGTTTAAAAGAAACCATGTTCAGTACTTAAGAAACTGTTAAGTATTTAAAAACCCTTCCTTGAGCTCTCTACCTTCTATATGCAGGGCAGAATTTAAAAGATGATCATCCCCTAATGATGGACCTGAGAAGATAATTAAAAAGAGAAGGAACCAGGACACCTGGATGACTGAGTAGTTGAGTATCTGCTTTTGGCTCATGGCATGATCTCAGGGTCCTGAGATTGAGTCCTGCATCAGGCTCCCCTCAGGGAACCTGCTTCTCCCTCTGCCTATGTCTCTGCCTCTCTCTGTGTGTCTTTCATGAATAAATAAATAAAATCATTAAAAAAATAAAAAATAAAAAGGGAAGGAAACATGCATGATGACAGGCTGGTTTAGAGAACGAACTAGGTTGGTATTCTCTGGGATTAGAATCTAATCTAAAAACATTCTCTTCTCTCGGTATATGAGATTAGAGGGTTCACCTAATATTTGTCTCCTGAAATTTAAATACTGCTATAAAAAGGGGCTGATGTATAGCTCCATTTCTTTTTTTCCAGAGGTGAGGGTTTATTGTAGTTATCCTGCCCCAAAGCTATCACCTTTTACTAAGTTTGTAGAGAGAGTATTACTTGTATGCTTTTTTCAAGTCTCCAGAATTACACCAGATGTAAGGTTTTCCCAAGAGCCTGAATATGGAGTATGATGAGTTATGACGGATTTTTGGATTGTCTTTTTTGAAGAGGGGCCAGTGTATTATGCATGAGTATTTTTTTTCTTATCGTAGGACAGAATAATCTATCCATTAGGATTATTCACAAATGTGTAGTGTTATCACTTTAGAAACATGGGACATTCCTACCCACTTTAACTGTTCCCATCTGATTTTATTTTACCAATGAAATCTGAGTTGACATATGTATCACATCTAGATGAAAATTTTGTCATGTGACCAGCCAATTTTTTTCTTTTTCTCTCTCCTCCCAAAAGTATATAGCATCTATTAAGACAGAGCTTCTGTCATTTCATATCTATAACTACTAAGACTTGAATCCCTTCACCATCATCAATGGCCATATGGCATCAATGACAAACACATTTTCTTGTTTTAAGCTTAAAATATAAGATGAGTAATAACTTGTTAAAATTGTGCACTCTCCAAACTTTGCTTGCAAGTCCACTAGCAATGCTCCCTCTTCAATTCTCTTCCATTAGCTCCTGTCAGCCTTTAAAAATCCATTTAAAGTTCTTAAAAATAAGGAAAGTCTTCAAACAAACAAAAGCATCCAGATGTGAGGCATCCTAGAGCATGGAGCAAGACAACCAAGAGACAAGGCAGCCAGTAAAGAAGATATCATAGGCTAGTAACCCAGGCTTGAGTAATGAGGGTACTGAAAGCTGTAGGGTGCCTTCCAGGATTCATAAGCATCCAGGAGGCATAGGGTTGCCCCAGGCCCCAGCACCAAATCTAGGGAAGGTTGGAATAGCAAAAAGGTAGAGAAACCGAACCCGAGATAACCATTTAATAGGTCGGCAGTTGAAGCAAACTTTCTCTGAAGAAATCTTCAGATCGAGATCCAAAACCCATACAGATTTACTTAAGGCAATACCATCATAACCAAAGATGGATAAGCACTCAAGAATCCCAGAAGCCTTGGTGACTGAGTCAATTAAGAGTCTGCCTTCAACTCAGAATCCTGGGATGAGCCCCCCTCCTGGGATGAGCCAGAAGCTCTATGCTTCTGGCTCAGTGGGGAATCTGCTTCTCCCTCTCTCTCTGCCCATCCATGCTTGCTTATTCTCTCTGTCTCAAATACATAAATAAAATCTTTTTTTTTTTTTTAGATTTTATTTATTTATATATGAGAGACAGGCAGAGGAAGAAGCAGGCTCTAGGCAGGGAGCCCGACATGGGACTCAATCCCGGGACTCCAGGATCACATCCTAGGCTGAAGGTGGCTGAGCCACCTGGGCTGCCCCCATATGTAAAATTTAAAAAAAAAAATCCCAGTAGCCATGAATGAAGCTCTAAAAGAAGCAATAAACAACAGATTTTAACTCCAAAGATTATTTGTGTTTGGAAGGTCACTCACAGAATAGATGATATCTATGTACAAGATGTTTAAATAAACAAATTATGTAGTTACTTAAACATTCAACAGAGAATCTGTAGGAAAAACAGATTTGGAAATAAGACTGAAAGTGGAAATTTGTAAATTTGAGAAAAAAACTTGTTACAATAAAAAAAATCAAAGGATGGTCAAGACAATTACTGAACTGAAGGAAAGTTTCTATGTCATCTCATTAAAAAGAGAAAAAGAGATAAATTTAGCATCTGCTTTTTAAATTTTAAATGCATAGACATAGAATATTTAGTATACAGAAAAAAAATATTTAATCTGATAAACATAAGTAAAAAGTGTTCTCAACTAACGTAACTCTGAGTGTTTTAAGAGGCAATTTCTTTACTAACAGGGGCAGGCCCCATTATCACTACTTACATTCAACAATGTAGGAGGTGATGTAGCAAACGGTGAGAGAGAAATAAAAGCACAACGATTAAAAAGAGGGCACTTAATCGTCACTTACAGGTAATGTGATTATTTACATGAGGAGGAGAAGAACATACAGATGTATCATCCGAAGATATAGAGCAAGGCAGCTCAAAATAAGAAAAGTATGCAAAAAAATTAGTGCTTACTAACAGCAATTATCGAAGTTTAAATAGCAAAAAATAAAAAAATAAATCCCTAGATATTACTGTAACAAATGATGTATAAGACCTGTGCCATCTGTGATCTGTGCAGAAAATTATGAATCTACTGAACAATCATTAAAACTCTAACACAATAACAATAACAATACCCCAGGTCAGTAGACACAATGAATGTATATCATAGAGATGTTATTTCTTCTCTACATATTCAAACTGATCTAGAGATATTCAATGATTATATAAAATAACAAAGAACTATAAATAATTTAAACCTTTCTGAATGAGAAAAAATATGGAGGAAGAAAAGCCTTTTAGAAATCCTGAGACTTATTTTAAGTTATAGTAATTCAGACAGTGTAAAAAGTGTACAAGCATAGGCAAATTGACATATATAACAGAATAGTGAACCCAGAAATAGATCCACACAAATATGCCACTTTGATTTAGGGCTGAGGTGGCAAAATGAGCAGCAAAAAATTTGTTATCCATATGGAAAGAAAGTGAAATTGAATTCCTCCATCACCATGTATCCATAATTCAAACCCAGATAGCTTAAAACTTGAAATACTATAGAGAAATCTTTATAGTGTTTCAAAGAAAATATAGATGAATATATTTTTGATATTGAGAGGTGGTAGATTTCTTAAATTGAATACAAATTGTTCATTATTAAAGAAAAAAATTCAAACACAGTTCTATTTAGTTCAAAAACATCTGTTCATCCAAACATATCTTAAAAAGTAAAAAAAAAGCTATAAATGTGGAAAAATATTTGCAATATATATAACTTATGAAACATGACTATAAAATGTAAGGAATATAATAAACAATTCTGTTTTAATAATCTTTTGATGAATCACAAACTACTCCAGAACTTAGTGGATCACTTAGCATCACTTCTGTTTCATTCTACTTGTCCACACCGGGAAAATGAATGATAGGAAACCTTGCTAAAATAGGGAGCTGTCATATTAAAGTCAATTGCAGACCCAACCGGAAGAGGTGAACTTGACCTTACATGGACTTGACCCTGCACATGGATACTACTCTACTATTTGAGCAAGAGGAAGAGATGCTTTCCTTATCCCCACTGGCAACAATTCAGCTAATAAAAGGCACCATACTTCAAACTCCCAGTTTACTCCAATGGACTTTTAGTTTGTAACAACCTTACTCCTTTCCTCCTTAAAAAAGCGTAACTCTCCTTTCCCCCCTAAACTTGCCTACAGTTTTGTCACAGCTTATTTGTCCCAGATTGCAATTCTCTTTGATCCCTGAATAAACCCATCCTGTGCTGGTAAAATAACTGGCAGTTATTAACTTCAAGATTAACCAAATCAAATCACAGACTTGAGGGAAAGAAACACGGATTCTAACTCTCATTGGAAGAAGTGGAAAAGGGCCTTTAAGGTAAGAGACTGCTAGGATCATTTTTTAAACAATGTACCATGTAAATCTACAGAAAAAAATGAGCAAATGACAACAGCGGGCATTCCTCAGCAGAGGGAAAAAAAAGTAACAATAAAAAGAGATGCTTAGTCTCCTCAGCCTAATGATCAATCAGAGCAAAATAAGACCACAATAAGATTCCATTTCATACTCATCAAATTGCTAAAAAAAAAAAAAAATCTGATAATACCAAATATGAGAGACGTTTTCCATTATTGAGCTCGCTTATTCTTTGGTAATGAGAGTGTTAACTGATACAACTTTATGGTTAATAATAATACAGCATTATCTTGTAAAGTTGAGCACCCCCATACCCTACGGCCTAACAATTGTACTTTTATATGAATGACACAATCTTGCTGCAATGAACCAGAAGACATGTATAAAAATGCTTATAGTAGTATCATTTGTAACAATGAAGCCTAGAAACAGACTCAATGCCCACAGTTGGAAAAGTGAATAAATGGAATTTTGATATCTTCACACTATGGAATATGACTTCACAGGGAAAATGAATATTTGATATAATAACATGAATGAATCATGGAAACATGATGGTGAGTGAAAAGAACAAATCCAGGTAGGCTACATAGAACATGATACCTTCTTAATATAATCCCAGAGCACACAAAAAGTAATACACTGATACGGATTTATACATGCATACACAGGTATATGTCACTATATATAGTGATAAAATATGTGAATATCAAGCAAGATGCAGTTATAAGAGAGATGTGGACAGGATATGGGAGGATCATACAAGTAAGTATGTGTCATTCACAAATATTTCAGGACTTGAGAAATAGATTCATAATTCTTTAACATTATTTTTTTTAAAGTTGTACTATTCTCTCTAAATTGTGCTGCATTACTTAGGAAAATTAGAATGTGAATGTGCATTCACATGCAATAAGATTTTATGTAATTATGCATTTCCCTTTTTTCTCTTAACCTTTTTCTTCCTCGCCTGATTAAAATTACTTTTCTCCTTGTATTATCTCTTGCTACATAACAAATTACTCCCAAATTTAGCTACTCAAAACAATAAGCGTTTATTTTATCATATTGTTTCTTAGGGTTAAGAATCTGACAGAGCTTTAGTTAGATAATTCTGACTCAGGATCTTATGAAGTTACACTCTGCTATAGGCTGACACTACAATTATCTGATGACTTGGCTGGTTAACCTATTTCCACATTCACTCATATGACTATAGGCAGAAGATGCAGTTTTTCCTGAGGGGATGCCTCAGTTTTCCTCAATGTAGACGTTTCCATAGGGCTGCTCATAATACGGCAGCTGGCTTCCCCTAGAGCACACTTGGTCCCAGAAAGAAAGCAACCGAAACAATAAAGTAACCTCAATGATGAGTGCTGGGTGCTATATTATATGTTGGCAAGTTGAATTTAAATTAAATTTAAAAAATAAAAAATAAAGTGATCTCAAGAGTGACATACATACCATCATTTCTGATGAAATTTTGGAATATAGGTGAGGTTTGGTGGGGTGAGGTCTGGAGCCGACAACCAAGACAGAATTCTCGAGACATCTTTGGTACAAAATGGTGGTTTTATTAAAGCACAGGGACAGGACCATTGACAGGAAGAGCTGCTGCCCCTGGCCTGTGAGGGGTAGCTGACTATATACCTGGGATTTGGGAGGGGTTTGGGGATAGCCTACTCTCCAAGGAATTTTGGAAGCAAGGTTTCCAGGACCTTGAGGGGGCCATCTATTGTTGGGAAAAGGTCACTTATTACCGTCTAATAAAACCTGAGTCATGAGACCCTTCAGATGTATATTGGTGGGCCATGTACTTGGGGGATGATTGCCAACATGTATCTTGGGGGGTAGAGATAAAGGAAATTTCTAAAGGAATTTTTATATGTTAAAGTAGACTTACAGGTTCCTGCGGGTTGGGCTAAGATTGCCTTTTTTGCTTAGCAAAACTGCCTCGATGTTAGCAAAGTATGAACATCGAGGGCAGTTGAGTCCATAGAGGAATGTTACTCTGCCTGTTTCAAGGACTTGTCACTGTGCTTTGTCCTCAGCTAGTCCTCTGTTCCCCTATCAATTTCTGCCATATTCTACTTGTCACATGGGCCAAAATTCTGTAACAGGGGAAAGGACTCCAGGGTGTGAATACCAGGAGGCAGGGATGTTTGGAAGCCATCTTGTAGGCTATTACACTCAGGAGCTAAAAGTAAAAATACATTAATAGTACAACTACATAAAGAGAAATGTGAATAATATATTTTTCAATATAAGTTTGCATTCTAAAACACTGGCATCATTAAATGTATGCACTTTTGTAATCCTCATAAATTCCTTTAAAATTTCTAAAGTAATTTCTTTACAGTTTTGAATTTCTTCCTAATTAAATCCACTTTTCACTTACCAGCTTGTAAGAAAAATTCACTCACTATTTGTATTTATTGCTTTATAAGGAAAATTCCTATATTTGTAATTGTTTTGATGAAGTTTTGGAATATAGGTTAGGTCTGGAGCCTATGACCAAGAAAGAATTCTTGAGACATCTTTGGTGCAAAATGGTGGTTTTATTAAAGCCCGGGACAGGACCATGGGCAGGAAGAGCTGCTTCCCTGAGCCTGTGAGGGGTGGCTGATTGTGTACCTGCAGAGTTGGGAGAGTAAAGAAAAGGGAGATTTCCAAAGGATTTTCATATGCTAAGGAGGAACTACAAGACTGGAGGCCTTGCCATTGTCAAGTTAAAGATTGCTTTTCCTTCTAGTAAAGCATAACACTAAGACAACTGGAAGCTTCCTGAGGAATGTCACACATATACCCCGCTGGGCGGGGGTTATTTGTGGTATATCTGCTGTGCTTTGTCCTCAGCTAGCCTTGTTCTCCATCATTATTGCTTTCAGAGAAAAATTTGTGATCTTTCACATTTGAGTTAAATATTTTTTATAAACTATGTGAAGAAATCCCTCTCATATTCATTTTTCGAATCCCTTCTACAGTTAAATCAATTTATACCTTCACCTGTGAGTATGTAAATAATCATGTTGGGGACTTTATTTACTGACTGAAATATACGCTGACAAAAATATATTCTCATGTTATTCTCAAATTGTCTTACTCATGTAAAAGAATGTGTTACAATCCCTCCTCTAAATTTAGATATCTATGTATTTTTAAAATCATTTTTTCCCTCTAAAATATTGTTTGGATATTGGGGGTTTATAGTGTCCAGTGTATCACATCAATGGGAGGCATTCATTTGGTGCAGACTCTGTGTTCCTTGCCATCATTCATTGAAACACATACCACCCTAGTACTTAAAAAATATATATACACAAATGCAATGAAAATCTAGGTTTATTCATACATTTGGTATTTCATGGACAACTAATGACCACAGTTAGGTTTATACAGCTAGACAATGTTATAAGATTTCATATTTAAAAACATAATTATAATGTGCAAATCACAGAATGATAAAGTTACTTCTAATTTTTTAAGTGTCTATGTTTTCAGAATATTTTGTGTATAATAGGAGAGATTTTCCAATTCAACTCTGACATGTTGTTATTTTATGCCATGAGTCAGTCTCCATCCAAAAAGATTTTGCTATTATTTTCACATAATTATACTGACACTGATTCATGTATTTGCACTATTTTTGATGCATTTGTGTCTTAAAATCTAAATTGACATTAGGAATTATATTTTACAATAAGAAATGCTTTCTCATGGTAGATAGTACTCCTCTAGTACTTTCTAGTCCTCCAAAGATACGCCGTATGTAAGCTATTAATACAAGTTTTGATAGTTTCTGTTCTGACTACAAAGACCCATTACAGTCAGCATTTTTGAAATACAGTGTTCGTATATTATCTGAAGGAACCACTGTATAGAAATGTTACAGAAATAGCTCTGACTGATAATTTTGATGTGATATTTTGTTTCTGAGGATATTTTCACCAATTTTAGGAGTTTTTCTTTTTTTCATAAGTTGTATGTGCCTGGCAGCTTTTCTACTCAATAATACATGAAAACCTTTTTGATAGATTACTAGTTAATTCAATGTGGTTTCATAGATTTTTTTAAAGCTGAGACTCTGGATCATTTTTCAGTTCTTCATATTTAATTCTATTATTGTCTTTTTCTCAGTAAATTTACAGAGAAAATATAATGCATTGAGTAAAATTCTGAAAGCATTTGGATGGTTAGGCATTTTAATTATGAAGCTTCTCATTTCATGTCTTTGTTTGCCATAAAAGCAGATAGTTATTGAGGCAGTTATAGCTACCTGAACATAAAGAAGCTAGGCTATTTCGAATGCGCATGCCAACATCATGCATATATCTGAAATTCAGATGTAGTATTCTATCTGCAATTATGTTTGATTGGTTTTATTTGTCATTTGCAGGCAGTCCCTAATGAATCACTAAAAAATAGTCCATCAATTCCTCAATATAAAATGATCCATTATTATAGAATATAATAAGTCTAAAAACATAGTCCCAACAAATGATTACCTTGCAAAGTAAAAGTGTCCCATCTCCTCAGAGAGCACAATAACTCAAGGCTGGAAATATAGTTTTGCTCCATGGCTGAATGGATCGAGCACATTTTAGCATACTGTCTAAACACATGAATAACAGGACAGAAAAAAATGCAATGAAAATTTATGAAGTACAGTATGTTCTTTTATTGCTAGACTAATTTTCCAATTGTAAAGAAATGTGACTGTCTTATAAGAGTTATTTCTCCCTATAATTTCTACTGTTTAATTGATTGTATAATTGATACTGCGTAAAGAGCATATAGCAGTCAGTAATCTTTTTAATAATGGAATGACACAAAAATGTAATCTAAGGGCATAAAAATAATGGATAAATTGACACAGATTTTAATGGGAATTTCTCATAAAAACCTTTAGTGATTATTCTTTTGAAATTGAGGGAACTTTTTTCCTTTTAACAAGAGTCATGACTAAAATTGAATGTAGATACAAGAAAAGATACAGAACTTGAATACTGCAATGTATAGAAAATCCTAAAAGTTGAAACTTTGGAGTCAGTAACATGTTGATTCAAACTTAGGCAATATGCAGGCTTTATTACTTTTGAAAGTTCTTTGAAGGGTATTTTATCTAGACAGATATGCTTGGTATTGCACTTAAACTCTGTTCTCAATGAGATTATGGATGAATAGATCTTTTAATCCAGGGCTGCCACTTATTATAAGTATTATTACTTAACCTTTCTGTGTCTCAGTTTCCTCCCCTGCAAACTGGAGTAATTAAAATGTTGGATTATAGTACTATTATAAAAATTTCAGAGTTATAAATGTAAAGTTGTTTTAAAAAGTGTAGACTAATAATATGCACTTAATTAATGTCATCTATTCATATTAGAATCATAATACCATACATTCCTTTCAGGCCTTTTATACTGAGGTAAGAAACTTTTTTTTTTTTTTTTTGTATAGGATAAATGTGTTCATCATAGAAAGTTCTTGTTTAGGAAGTATAAAGAGTGATATTGTTTTCACATCAATCTTCTTTTTCCAAAGGCATGATACCATCATAACATTCAAGGAGAAACACTTTATTAAATGTTTTGCTGGTGGACCTGTTCTTTACTAACTGACATCTTCATCAATCCTCCATACCAGTGGCTAGAACATACCTTAAGTATCAGTTCATCTCTGCTTACGAGAACAAAAGTCATTCCATTACAATGGTTTTTTTTTTTTAATATATCTAGTGTATTGAGAAGAATATCTCACTAAAAATTGATGAAGTCATTCTCATGGCATTCCAATAAATCTGTCTTTCTATCATGTGTAGTCTAAATATTTAGGGTGGCAGTGAGTAAGCGGGCCAGCCAGCACTGTCTGACTTTGGATTGTAGTTCTACTGCTTACTTGCTGTGTGAACTTGACAAATACTCAAAATTTGAGTTTTCTTATATGTAAAATGGAAATTAAAATAGCATTGGCTTCAGAGAATATTTGTAAGGACTAAATGAGCTAATATATTTGAAAATGTTTAACACTATACCAGGTCCAGAGAACACATTCTGTCACCCTCATTGTTTTGTAATTGGTGGTGGCAATGATGCTGTTACTAAATTTGGCAATTTTCTTTTGTCCCATGTAGTTTTGACTCTAGGGGCGTCTCTGTGGCTCAGTAGGTTAAGGGTCTGACCCTTGATTTTGGCTCAGGTCATGATCTCAGGATCATGAGATTGAGCCCCGCCTCTGGCTCATCAGAGAGTCAGCCTGAGAATCTGTGGAACTCTTATATGCATATAAAACTATTCTATACATTCCATCCAATCATGTGACTTTAAAGAGCACCTGAAGTAAACATTTCAAATTTCAACTCCATCTCCGATTTAGCCTCTGAAAATTTAGATTCTTATCTAAAACTAAAATACTCAGTATTCTCATTTAAAACAGTAACATACAGGTTGACATTCACATGAACTCCTCACGTTCCCACAAACTTATTCCATATTCATTCATTTTCATCTCATTAATGATGCTCCACTCTTCACTCTATGGGGGTACCTTCCTGAATGCTTCCTTCATGACCATAGTTAGTCTTTAAGGAAAATATGTTTACTGTATTTTTTAAGAAGCAAAAATCTTGAATCTGACCATTTTTTACCAACTTTAACTGTTTCATTTTTCAAATACGTCAGTAGTTTTCTAACCAGCACTTTCCAGGTCCAATGCTTTAGAATCCATTCTCAACACAGCAACACACTTTGAAAATGTAATTGAGATCACATGGTATCCCTTTGCTTCAATGATCTGGCTCTCCAGTTTACAGAATAAAAGCCAAAGTTGTGTTAATGCCCCATGAGGACCTACAAAGTCTTACCCCTGTTATACCTCTGACTTTATCTCTTATTATGCTATTCATCTGCTCCAGCTAAAGAAATCTTATTCTTCCTTGAACATGAGCAGCACATTTTCACCTCAGGGCTTTGCAATGTTTCTTCTTTCTAGAATGCTTTTTTCCTAAAATATTTGTGAGGCATTGAGCCTTGCCCAGTCGGTCTTATAAATCTTGCTCAAATGTCACTTTCTCAATGAGTCATACTTGGCAACTTTACTTAAAATTTTAACTTGTCTTCTTACTTATCACCGTTATCTGTCCTATTTTACCCCACAACACTTAGCTTCTTAAATACTATTTAATTAACCTATTTGAATATCTTCCTCAACTAACATACACACTTCATGCATTCAAAAATTTTTGTCTGTTTTATTCTCCATTATATCCTTGATATACCAGATCCCTTAGTACAAAGTAGGTGCTCACTAAATATTTGGCACATGAGAGAAGAAAATACAAGCTTTATAATTTAGGTGGCTAGTACAAAAGAACAACGGATGATGATACAGCTTACAATGGAATAAGCTACTAATTAAATAAATCAAGTACATAGAAATCCATTTGTATTTATTTTAATAAATGCATAACATAAAGTATAAGTAAAAGGGAAAACCATTAAAAAAGTAAATGCAATATTCAATATTTCTTAAGATTATAAACACAACTTCTTTTCTATGTAGGTAAACTAATAAATTGATTCTCAGAAATTTTAAAAACAAATACAGAAACGTCCTTCCTAGCATTAAGCCAAAACTATCTTCTGATTCTTCTTTCTGATTAGCATTCCTCCATGAAGTCTTATTACCAACAAAAACCAGCTCTAAACTTACACCTTCTTTTCACTAGCTTTTTTTTTTTTTTCATTTCTATTGCTTCTTTTTCCCCTTTCATTAGCTTAGTACCTGTTTATTCTTTTGCTGTTCTTTGTTATCCTGGAGCTTGTAATGTGTTTTATCTGCTCACACTATCTAATAAAAATTATATTGCTCATCTTATCCAAAATGAAGCTAGAACCTTAGAACACTTTAATACCATATACACTATGTATTTTTCTAATTTTGGTTACACATTTTAAATCTGTATATCCTATAACCCACAGGACATAATTGTTTTGTGCTGTTGCGGTTAATATTCAGTCAATTTTAAACTGAATTTCAGTTTTCAGTTATCTTTATCCTTACAATTGTCATTTCCTTTGTTCTTTGTTACTATCATCCTTTTTATGTTCCCTCTTGGGCCATTTTGCTCCTGCCTCTTTGAGACTTTTATTCGCTGGAACATTAGTCCTCTGCCTTTGAGTCTTCAGGAGCTCTTGGCTTCCTTCACATCAGTCATTTTATATTATCTTTTTTTTTTTTTTTTTCTTTTCCTGCTTGTTACTAAGCTATGCAGGGCTGGTCTGCTTTCTGCTATTCCATTCCACCTTGGAATTTTATATACATTGCTTTTCATACATTTTTTACAGCAGAACTTCAAGGGAGGTAATATCAATATGTCTGTTGCACAGTCATGAACGTAGTTTCCTCTGAGACTAATCAAGTTTCCTAAAATCACTTGGCCCATAGGTTCTACAGTCAAAACTCAAATGCAGGCCTGTATGAACCCAATTCTCACACTGTTTTTTTACCATAAAGACATAGTCAAAGGCTACGTGAAGATTCTAATTAGTAACATGAATTATCAACATGAATTTAAAGAGAACTTACTCTATTCCAGGTATAATATTACATGTTGGTGTGATCAGTGGAGATAGGGTATGGAGAGGGTATAAAGATGAGTATACCTCTCATAATTTCAAAGATCAGAGAAAACACAAATATAAAGAATTATCAAGAAATACCTGTGCTATACTATGGGCATAATGGGGACACATTTAGAATCCCAGACTTTATATAAAGTTTATTTTAAGGTGAAAATATTTGAAATTTAACAGACACGGGGCGGGGGGTTGCACAGTGAGGGAAGGAAGCCTTCTTGGAGTTTCCTCTGTCTACCTAAAGCATAAGAAGTCGGTTTGGGAGGGATTTCATTTTTCATAGAAGAAATTAAAAGATTTAAAGGGGCTACCAAGGTAAGGAATGGGCAGCAGATGGTGGAAATATCACTGACTTTATCCTGTACATGGTGAGGAACTGTTGCTTCTCTGGGCCATAGGCAGTGATGTAGTAGGGCCTGCATAATGTTAGAAAGGAAATGGTTAAGAGGGAAAACCTGAACTGCTCTGATGGGGTAGAAGGTAACATAAACAGAGATATTTAATAGTTTCAGCCTTTAAATATCTATGTTTCTGCCTAACGAGGGATGCTTTTCCAAAAAATTGGGCAGAATATAAATCTCCCTGTTACTGCAAATTGGCAACATTACAGGCAAAAGGCAGAATGTTCTCAAATTAGAGGAAGAACAAAATGTAAACCCAGATCAGTCTTTCCCAGGTTAAAAAGCAGAAGCAGTATTCAAAGAGCTTATTGGAAGAAACAAGTCTCATTAGCAACAAAGTGGTGACACTATATTTAAAGTTGACTTTAAACAAATGCCCACAGATTATGAATAGCTTGCAAATAGCACTAAAACCCTGACAAAAATCAAAACCACACTATCACACAAATTGCTCCATCTCTCTCTCTCTCGCTACACTGTTAACTCCCAGAACAGAAATTGTATTATTGTTTATTTCATTGCTCCAGTGGAACACTTAAGGTGCTAGTAATTATGTGTTGAATGATTTACCGATTGAAATACAGAAAGAAAAAGGAAACATGGAATGTAAAATTTAATTAAAACTTGGAAGTAAAGGAATTTCAAACTATCCCAGAAAATATACTCTGCTCTGTTTAACCTAAGGAGTTTCTCTAGTTCTTTGTTAAGAGAAGCTCGAGATTGATATTTCAACCCACCTGTAAATCCTTCATATATATAATCTCATTAAATGTGTGGTAAGATGTAACTAATTTTCCTTCCAGTTTGCTCATTCTGTTATGCTCATTATTTTCTCTTTTTATCTCCAAGTCCCGAGATAAAGAAATCCTAGCATTTTTTTTCTACATAGCTCTCTAGACTAATATTATGCATGCTATTATAATCAAATACTGAGTGCCAAATACTGGATTCCATGAGAAAAGAAATATCACCTACTGAATGAGGCTCTAATAAGGCTAATTTCTGTTTGTATGTGTTACAAATTGTTACTACAACAGTATTAAAATTAATAAAAGTAATCACAGATGAAGTATTTAAAATGTTTAGTCTGTTCATTCAATTCAATATTATTTCAAATATCAAAACGGTTCTAATTTCTTGTGTCTATTTTAGATTCATACTGATTTCTACAGCAGTTGTATTCATTCCAAGTGTTCTTTGTGACATAGGAATAAAATAATGCCTTCAATTCTACGATAAAAGCAAATTCCCATCTCTATCATTTTGGTTGAGTAATAACATCCTCATTCATAGTTTCATAACTTTTTAGTTATAATCTCAAACTAACACAGAAAACTGCCACAGTAGTTCAAAGAACTCCCATAGAATCTTTATGTGGTTTGACAAAATATTTGTTTGCCCCATTTGCTTATTACCCCCCTCTCTGTGTAAGAGATGTATATAAATATAGTAACTTTTCTGAATCAGTTGAAAGAAAGTGTAGAATTATGTTCCTTAGATCTAAATATTTTATTATATGCTTCCTAAAGAAAAGGGTATACTCTAGTACAATTTTCAAAATCAGAATATTTAATACAGATGCAATACTGTCATCTAATCCACAGTTCCTATTCAGATTCCAGCAGTTGTTCTAATAATATTCTTTCCCATTACTTTTTCTTGGTTTGGGATCTAGTCCAGTATCATAAATCACATTCCATTGTCTTCTGTATTTTGATCCAGAACATTTCCTTAAACTTTTTTTGTCTGCTTTGACTTTGGCATTTTTGAAGAGCACAGATAAATTCTTTTTTAGATATCCTTAAGTTTGTAGTTTTGCATTTATTTTGGTGAGAATACTACAAAAATGCTGATTGTTCTCAGAACACACATGAAGTTAATTTGTCTGATACACAAACAAGAATTTCATGGCTTGTTTAAGGTAATCTATCCACTATCCTTACTATAAAATTATTTTTTATAATTAATAACTAATTTTATTTACCAAATTTTGATATGCTAGGTTTATCATTTATTGATTTTTTGATTGCCAATTCTTAATATTTTAGATGATCTTCTTCTGTAAGAAGCTTTCTTTTTTTATTCATTTCCTTCCTTACTTCCTTGCCTCCTCCCTCCCTCTCTTTCTTCTTTCCTTCCTCTCTTCCTTCCCTCCCTTCCTTTATTCCTTCATTCATTAATGTCAATATGAATTTAGATTATTATCCATTAATATCTGGACAGTTGTTGCCCATTCAAACTTTTTCCTTTGTTCTTTACATATATGCCAATCATCCTTTGAATCTTTTTTTCATTTTAAGTGAAAAAAAAAATCCAGGATCAATGTGTACTTCCTCTGTCCCAGACCTGAAACCAACATCTTCATTAAAAAGCCAGATCCTAAAAAAAAAGAAAAGAAAAGAAAAAGAAAAAAAGCCAGATGTTTTTAGTAAAGAATATATATTACCTTCTTTTATTTTTAAAGTTTTACTTATTTGCTGTTACTTTCTATATCTCAAAAAAACATTGGACGTTAAAGAAAATGTTGAACACAAATTTCACATTTTTAAATCTGTGATTATAAAAGGTAAGATCATGAACAATTAAAATAAACAAAGGTAAGTTCTGTTGGATATATATAAAATATCATTTTAATTGTGACAAATTCTGCTGAAAGCAAAGTTTTGAAAATATAGGTTAATTTCTTCAGTATGGTCCCAACCATACTAATTACATACTGTCTTTGTATTAAGCGTGTGCTATTTTAAACACGACTATTAGGCTTTCTAGGCACAAGTTAGACTCGGTTCTCCAGGTAAGCAAACCTAGAGGAAGATCTTCAGTTTCCTTGACACGTTTTTCAATTAACACTTACCCTTTGGATCAGCTTGCTTCTCCCCAAGGTAATGCCAGGGGCAGCTAAATGATGAACTTGCTTTCCCAGATTCCCTCAATAGCACTGAACTATTTTAATTGTTGATCCATGTGGAGAGATGATTGATGTGAAAAAGAAACCAGAGTTGCTCACTATCACACTTTATAAAATTCCCTTCCGTTTATCTTTCACTATACAAAAGCCCTCAAGATTAGTTTTGTTTAAAGATTATTTGCATTTAAATTGTGAGGATATAGTAGAGTACTTGTATTTATGACTGAGGTTAAAACCGAAAGTCATCAGTGGTTTAATCTTTTAAAACAGTATTCCCTAATGCAACCCAAAGCATTGAATATGTTACAATATTGAGAGGATATTTTTCAATTGAGGGGATACTGGGGAGTCAACAATGTAAAAGAGAAAAAAGTATCTTTATTTTCTGCTAGGTTGGAGCCAAAAATATATTCCAGTAGAATAATAGTCCTTGATGTGAGCTACTCTTTAAAAACAAAAATGAAGCTTTATTTTCTGAAATTACAATTGTATAAGCCAATTTTTTCTCAAGTATCATGCAGAGTTAATTGACTTCCAGTAACCTAAATTATGTTGTTACCTTACAGTTCAATTTAAAATTGTTAAGCAGAGACATTTAGAAATGCTAGAATGAAAACATTAGGCATAAAATAGACTGTAATGTAACATTACAGCAGTTCTAAGTATATTGTACACAATGCAGGTTATAGCTGTGAGTGTAAAATGCAATTATCTATATTCTTCCATTCATTTCAAAGAGTTCATGGGGTCATTCATATCGAGTAAACAATCACACTTCCTAGATTTTACCAGTTAGGATAACTTATTTGGAATTAACTCTCAAAAGGCTTTCACTTTAACAGTTTTCAGATAACTATTAAATAGCCTATATTTAGTTCTTAAAAAATGACTACTTTTATGTTAATTTTTTTTCTTTGAAATTTATAAGTCAAAGGATCTTGTTTTATATTTTAAAAATATTTAACAAACAAAACTATTTGGTTAAGGCCTAACATGGCCTGAAGGTTAAGACTGTGTGTGTGTGTGTTTATATATATATATACATATATATATATATATATATATATATAGTGGATTTACTTAAGGAGAAAAATGATATTTACTTCACATGGTTCACACTAGCTTATTCATCTTTAGGTGAAACCTCTATATCTAAAATCTAATAATTTGATTTTATAATCATATATTTGGCCTATCATGTTTGATAGGTTCTTCTTAAGAATGATATATTTTACTACATTATGTATACTAATTATTAGAGGTGGAACTGAAAGTTCTATTCTTCTTTATACCTTAAGAGAGAAGACCTATGGAAAGGATCCATGTGATTCAAACTAGTTTGTCAGCATCTGTGATTTGTTAAATATAATCAAAATATTAAGAAAATAACCATTTCTCCACATTACTTTACCTTCATGGTATTCACAGTTACATATTTATTAAAACTCTTACCAAGTATTCACAACTTTAAGAATAAATGCATAGTCTTTAGAACAAAAAGAGAAATGATGATATATAAAAATTTTTTAAAAAGACGCTTGTAGGTTATACACCATATGTACTATATCCTGTGAGGGTGAAGTATAAAGCCAATGCAAAAATATAAATAAAAAGCATTTTGTAAAATAAAAGAGAAGGCCAAAATGACACAAAGTTAATATTATTCCTCACTGGCCACAGTGTTCACAAGAATTCATTACTTCTCAATGTTCCTAGATGTAAGGAAAATAGTTTACAGGATTATGGTACATTTAGATCTTTCAGCAACTCCTTTCTTTGATTCAAATATATGCACCATGTATTTATTCCCTGACATTAATCAGAGAAAAATTATTTTGGAAAAACGAAGCCTCTAAATACTGGGCAAATTAACTCTTTGTGTTTATATCTTCTCTCTTTTTTTTTTTTATAGTGTTGACCCAGAATATATTATTGGAACAGAATTATAATTATTTCCAGTGCTTGACCTAGCAAGCCAAATATCCTAAGAGGAGTAAAATTTTGAATTTCAATGTCACAGCAGATTGTGGTGTTCTATTAATATTGTTCTCTAATGCTGTTTCATCGCAAAAGTAGAAACTCCCCCTTGTCTTTGTCTTTGTGTTATCTTGGCATTGGTGAATTTTCCTAGGTATTTCCTAGGTATTTCCTAGGTGGTATTTTCCTGGTTCTTGGTATGACAAGTTATTTCTTTTGTATCCTAGGCACTTTGAATATTTTGCTATGACACAATGTATTTCCTTGCAATCTTCTGTTTTATCAGGCCTCCTGTAACACTATGCCTGTAGGGGAAGGAGGCAATGTCTCATTACTACATGTTTGGGTAGAAGTTGAGGTTCCTCACCTGGCTTTTTGACATCCCAAAGGATGCCAGGTCGGGTGAAATTCAGGTTCCCCATTAACTTCTGCTGACCTTATTATCAGAGTCTTTGTAAGAAACAATAAAGATCTACATTTAGGGAGCAGCTTTTGGGAATGATAATCAAGGGAGAGTTGTAAGAACACTGGAGTTCAAGGAACACTGGAGAGGGTAAGGGAAAAGGAATAAAAAATGGCATCCAGATTCGTGTTTTGTGAATCAGAGATTAGTGACATTATATCAAAGAACACAGTTTTTGTCATATTTACTACTTAGCAAAACTATTATATAAAGTAATATTCTAAATATTATAAGATACTTTATTAAAGATACTTTAATAATGTTTAATTACCCACCATTAACACATATGAAAGTTTTTATTTATTCAAATTATTAATGTCTTTTTCACCTGGTAAGACAAAAGCAGGTACACCTGCATTAATCTTTTGCTTTGCATGTTCTATACATGTCCCAAAATAGTCTGTACAAATCGGGAAAAAAGATTTACCCAAAATCAACTTGAAATGTATCACATTCAGTTTCAAATATCTTTAGTGATTCATTATCTTGTATGTATGTATGTATTTAGTTTTTAAAGACTTTGTTTATTTGAGAGAAACAGAGGGAGCATGAGCAGTGGGGAAAGGCAAAGGGGGAGGGAGAATAAGACTTCCCGCTGAGCAGGGAAGCTGTCAGGCCCTATACCAAGACCCTGAGATCTTTACCTGAGCAGAAGGCAGATGTTTAACCGACTGAGCCACTCAGGTGCCCTATCATCTTGTATTTATATGAACTACATATTTTGTTATTTAATACACTACATCCAAAAAATACAGGATAGCAAATGACTACTTTTTTTTGCCCACCCACTTAATAGCCTTTATGGAAACTATATATAATCAATCATATCACATCATTATTGGTAGGAATATTTTCTCAGTTCAAGATCTTTAATTGGATTGTACTTATCTCTAAAATCTTATCTTCATTGTCTATTGTTATTGAAATCCTACTTGTTGAAAACTGTGGGAGAGGGAAGTAAATATATTTAATTCCACAAATGCTTCCATGTATCAAAATAAATCTCAGATTTAATAATTAATTAAAATTAATTTGTAATTAAAATATAGGAAAAATATCATGAGGCATAAAATTGGAATATAGATGCGTAAGGGTGAATACACAAAATATAAAATGTAAGTTACATCTAAAACAATAAGCATAGTAAAAGGACAAAAATAAAAAATATAAAGTTTTACAACGTAGCGTTGATAAAAAAAAAACTTGGCAATAAATAAAATTACCTAATTAAAATTTGGAAGACTATATAAATACAGAATTTCAAGGAATTTCTCTTAGAGATAATGCATTTATTTTAAAAAAATCTTTACCATCATTCAGAGTATGTTAAATTCTTTGATTTGGAATTATTCTTTAGACCCACCCAAACATTATTTTAAATCTCATAATGCTAGCATATGGTTATCTTTTGGTAGTGAGCTTGGTTTTCTGAAACCATGCAAGAAGACTGTCCCTGGGGACGCCAGGGTGGCTCTGCAGTTGAGCATCTGCCTTTGGCTCAAGGAGTGATCCAGGAGTCCTGGGATCGAGTCCCCCATCAAGCTCCCTGCAAGGAGCCTGCTTCTCCCTCTGTCTGTGTCTCTGCCTCTCTCTCTCTCTCTCTCTCTGTCTCTCATGAATAAATAAATAAAAATCTTAAAAAAAAAAGACTGGCCCTGGAAATAAATAGACAAAGATAAAGGTTATTGAGAAAATAAACAAGAATATCATCTATTTTCAAGAAAGCTGTGCTTTCACTGAGATATTCACATGCTGTTAAGTTAGTAGAAAAGGAAAACATGTATCCAATATATTCAGCTCATCCTGTGGATGGAGTGAGGGATAAATAACTATTAAGAAGTCAAAACTTGAGCTGAATCGAACAGTTTGAGGTAGTTGACTAGACAAAAGTTGAAGCAGAGTTCTTGTCAGAAATAATGTAGGAAAACATGGAAGGCTTCAAAGCTGATGTACTTTCAAAGGAATTGTTTGTAGCTTATTCTGTCTATAAAAGGTAAGTGGCAGAAATATACAGAAGCAAGCAAGTGATAATATGAAGGACTAAGGGATGCAATCTTACCTTGAGCGGTGAGGAACAGATGATGGATTTTAAATAGGAGGTTATCTGCATTTTAGGGCCCTTTGGAGAATATATTGAAGAAATGTATGCAAGCAAGTCTGGTTGCTTATTGAAAAAGTTCTTCATACACAGTCGCTATCCCCCAATATATTTATATACTATTTGATGTCAAACTCTCATCATAGATTCTTACCTATACTTTATATCCTTTTATAAAAAGAACCATTTTATAAAATCTGCACCTACTGGATTTTGTTTATATCCCCAAATTTTTGAAATTAACAATAGAAGTTTTATTTTGAAAATAGACACATTATACTATTGATAGAAAAATGGTATGCTTTCAAAATCTATGTGATATTAAGAAATTTGCTATTTCAGTTCATATTAGCCTGGCCACTGACTAATATTTGGAATGACAAATTTTAAAGAGAATTTTATTTTTTTCCAATTGCTATAATACAATTATATATCTATTTCCTTAAGGATATTGCAGAGTTATATATTCATTGTAACAGCAGCAAACTATTACAAACAGAATAATAATTGTATATAGTCCCTGAAAGTGTTTCGATTATTTAAAAAAATTAGAAATGAATGATTTTTGTACCTTTCCTCAAAAGCATTTATGAATATATTTCTCTATCAGAATAGACTGAGAAAAAATGTAGCTCTCTTTCTTTTTATTAAAATGTTTCAGATGCATTATTTTACCTAAATAGTACATTCCATTTATTTTGTTTCAAATATCAGTAAATGTTACATTATTAAGAATCTTTTAATAAAATTATAACTCCTGATTTTTTTAAGAGACTCTAGAAAGATCACCTCAGGAATTAGAGTTAACATGACAGTTGCAAAATCTTTGGGAAAATATTCCAACTTTTACACAACTTTAGATTTAGTATATAGTCACTACAAATATGTATACATACTTATTCCTTTTCATATAATAAGATTTAATACACATTAGGAATTGTAAAGAGGATAAAATTGGAATATTAGAGATTTTGTTATTTGGTAATTTATTCGTTTCTTCCTTTTTATTTATATTAATTTTTCAGGTACTTCTGCACACTATAAATACTGTAAGAAATTATGTTGCCAGGTACAACAAAAATATTCCTCCAAAAATCACTTCCACCTCTCTAAAAAACATTAAACATTTTTTTTACAAATATTTACCCTTTCAAAATCTTTCTTTTCATCTATGAGATAAAGTATAAAAATATAGTTAAGGATGAGTAGAGGCATGATCAGTTTCTCTGAGCACATGCTCTGATTATTTAAAATAATATGATGACATGGCGATTGTTGATGTGTTTGTGTGAGAGAGAGCATGAAGAAAAGAAGAAGAAGAAGAAGAAGAAGAAGAAGACGACTGGGGAGGAGAAGGAGAAGCGTGATAAGGAAGAGAGAGAAGGAGGAGGAAGAGAAGGAAAAGAGGAGGATGAGGAGGAAGAGGAAGTCAGTTAGACACTTAGCCAAAAAGGGTCAGTCCCATGAAAGACTGTCCTCTACCAGCAGTCTCAGATGATTTGTTAGCTGATCACTCGTATGGCCCCTCATCTACCATCCAACGCCTCAGATTCCATCCTTAACCTTACACACAGGTCGCTAAAACAGATCCTAGAAAAAGGAAGTTGTGGTAGTTTGAGTGCATGAAGACACATTTTTTCCACATCATCTTTTTCACATCTACACCTTGGGGTTGTGCCCTCTCACTAATTCTGCACTTGACTTTGTGTCAATGCAGCAGTACAAAACTTGACCCAAACAGAGGCTTCAAACAATGCTTTTGCACTTATACCGCCTATCTTGGAACATTGTCACTGCTATGAAGACATTTTAGCCTGCTTAAAGGATGTGAGCAGCAATTAGGGGAAGGGGAATCATCTACCTGATGCCTTTGGAAATCAGGCATAACCCATCAACTGAGCTGGATTAGCATAACCCAGCTAACCCTTCAACTGAGATGTGTGAGCAAACCCAGCCCAGTGGAGTAGCACTGTTTATTCAACACACACATTGATGATGAATAAGAAATGGTCATTGTTTAAATGATTACCTTTTGCAGTGATTCATTACTATCAATGGCTAACTCATACAGAAGTGATGGTTGAGGTGTCATATAAAGTGCTGATTTTCATGTACTAATTTAGCCACCAGATCTCCAGACTTGGAAGTTGTGCCCAGGCACTTCCAGTCATTCTGAATGATAGATGTGTGGCCCCGCCAGCCAATGCAGCAGTGCAGGAGCTGTCCACTTCCAAAAATTCTCTTAGCAGCAGCATTTGATTTTTATCCAAAACAAAAAAAAAGTTTATATAGAGAGGAGAGAGAAGACAAAGTAGTGGTGACCAGAAAAGAATAATTAGACTTCTCTAAATACAGCTTCTTTCTTATAGACTTGATTTTGAAATTTGGAAATATTTACAGAAATACAAATCTAAGTTGAATTTTTAATAATTAATTGATAAAAATCAGAGGCAACCTGAAATAAGAAAAACTGTTAGGTCCCATTTTAATTGATTTTGTTTTTATTTATTTATTTTTAAACATTTTATTTATTTATTCATGATAGACACGGAAAGGGAGGCAGAGACACAAGCAGAGGGAGAATAGACTCCATGCAAGGAGCCTGATGCAGGACTCAATCCCAGGACCCTAGGACCACAACCCGAGCCAAAGGCAGATGCTTAACCACTGAGCCAGCCAGGTGCCCCTTTAATTGATTTTAAACACAAAATTTGATTGAATATGCCTATAGATGATATAAATATATATAGAAATAAATTACATATTTATAAATGTTATATAGAAATATGACATTATTTATATATTAAAAATATATGTAATTCTTAAATATATTCAGTAATTATACAATGATAGCACTAAAGTATATTTTATTATTATTATTCCAAAACTGTTATGCAGGTAGTACTATAAAGCAAATGAGCTATATATTCATTGAGAACAGGAGTTTTAAGTAATGGAAAAGAAGACATGTACATAAGATTCATAGAAAGAAAATTCATATAACCCAAAACAGAATTAGATATATTAGTATGCATTCATGATGCATTGTTTTCTCTTAAAATATGTGTTTTCTTTGTCTTTATCCTCCAAAAATGTCCTAAAGGAAGATGATACCTATACCATCAAAATTGTAAACTTGAAATACTATTTCCCATTAAGAAGAACTATATTTTTTTTAAAGAAAATGTCAATGTTCTAGAACAATAGAGTACCAAGGGTGGACAGTGCAGGAAATTTGTTCTGGGGGCTAGCAAAAAATGGTACAATGTTAGCAGAGAATTAAAAACTTTACTAAAGCCTAACTAAAACTTAATCTGATTTTTATCATTACCTTAAACTGATTCTCAAAAAATAGTATTCAAATATTCCTCACAGAGGTAAAGACAACTTTAAACATGATTTCCTCCTTTTGATATGCCATTGTCTAGAATTATATATTATTGAATCATAAAATAAATAACTTTTTTGTTAGGCTTCTTTTGCATGGCATGTTTGGAAGATTTACTCATGTTATTCTGTATGTCTTTAGTTCATTTCTTTTTATTGCTAAGTATATTTCTATTATTTCATAGATCAAAAATTATTTATCCATATTCCTGATGATAGACATTCAGGTTATTTCCGGTTTGAGACTATGATGAAATTGCTTTGAAAATTCTCATCTGAGTGTATTTTTTTACCAAATATCTTTTTTAAATTTATGATAAACTTTGAAAGAATTTTCCAAATTGGCTATTATTTTACACCTTGATCAGCAATTCTTTCCTTGCTTCTATTCAACATAGCCCTGGGAGTTCTCAGCCAGGCAACTCCACAAGTAAAAGAAAGTGATGCAAAAATATCTCAGTTCCATCACCCCCATCACCCTTGGAGTCAGATAAAACAGAAACATACATTTTTATGCCATTTCTTACAATTTTAGAGTTAAGGCCTGAGAGCCAAGAAGTTTTGCTGACATTCCTTCCCTCTCTCACTTTCCCACTCTCTTCTGCTATGGTGGGCAGCCCAGATGGCTCAGTGCTTTAGCGCCATCTTCAGCCCAGGATGAGATCCTGGAGACCTGGGATCAAGTCCCACGTCAGACTCCCTGTATGGAGCCTGCTTCTCCTTCTGCCTGTGTCTCTGCCTCTCTCTCTCTCTCTGTGTCTCTCACAAATAAATAAATAAAATCTTTAAAAAAATAAAAAATAAAAGCTACAATGGTATATTATTATTTCATATCACAGAGAAATAATGCTATTGAT
This sequence comes from Vulpes vulpes, assembly GCF_048418805.1. Lineage (NCBI taxonomy): Eukaryota > Metazoa > Chordata > Mammalia > Carnivora > Canidae > Vulpes > Vulpes vulpes. The sequence goes on along the minus strand of NC_132784.1, from coordinate 99,950,714 downwards.
CTTTATCCAATCTTTCAATCTGCCAGATTAGAGTACAAAATAATGAATTATTTCACTATTCAAAATCTTCATGTATTGTTAAATCAATGCCTCCATTTCAATATATATAGGATCTATTTTATAGTCAATTGTAAATAAAACAATTGAATTTGAAGTTAAATTCCTTTTTAGAAAAACATTTTATTTTTAAATTTTTTTTTTTTAAGTAATCTCTATCCCCAATGTGAGACTCAAACTCACAACCATGAGGTCAAGAGTGGCATGCTCTGAACCAGCCTGGTGCCCCATTAAGTGAAATTCTTTTAAACAGATAACCATTTTATAGATGGTAAGCATATAGAGAAAAATCTCTTGTAAATTTCCCAGACCAGTCCATATCTTTGGAAACATTTTTGGAAGTAAAGCATGTATGTTGTTAAAATTGATCCATTAAAAACTTGATGAAGTAAAAAAAAATTGATAAAGTAAACTGAAAGCCAATATTTTTCCCACATTCAAAAATTAATGTCACATGCATACTATTTTGTATTTTTTATTCACACTTTACTCCATATTTAATAGGCAGTTTCTGAAGTAGTCAATTGTAAAAGGGAAAATACAGAATATCCCAACTTTACATTTCTTTTCCCCTCTAAAAGACCCAAGTAAGGTTAACTTGAAGTCATTCTGAATATTTTTATTTTTAGGTTTCCAGCTATGTCTGACTCTAGCCTTTACTTTCTTCCTCTCTAAGTTTACTTCTTAACCAGAATCACAACTCAAATTAGTTCTTAAAACACTGAGCCAGATACCGAAATGTTATAGTGACACCAAAAAATATATGTACATATATAAATGTGGTTGTCAGAAATGGACTCTCAGGAAAAAAATACTGGAGATACTCCTCACCATTCACTTGTTTGAATTGTAACCAGATGCAAAACTCGGTCACAGCCAGCCAAAATGGTCAAGGTAATGATATCTTCTACCTTTTTCAGGCTCCAGCTCCTTAATTAGGACAATCCATACACAATTCATGTACAAATTTTTCAGAAACAATCTTACCACACCTAGGCTTATACCTTTGTCCTATGTATCTAACTTTATTTTCAATTTTCTTCCTAAAAATTGATGTTTTCTTTCTACATTTGAAAATTTTTAAATCGTTAATTTTAATATAAGTAGAAGAAAATAGGATAGAAATTTTTCCTCCTCTCAATTTTTTTCTAATAATAGAACAATCCCCATTTGAATTGGGCTTGTTTCCTTAAAGACTTTTTTAATCATAAAATCTTACTGTTAAAAATGGCTTATAAATTAGAAAACAAAATGTTAAAAAAATAAACCCACCAATCTTTTTTTTTTTAAGATTTTGCTTATTTATTATGAGAGACACACACACAGAGAGAGAGAGAGAGAGAGAGAGAGAGAGGCAGAGACACAGGCAGAGGGAGAAGCAGGCTCCATGCAGGAGCCTGATGTGGGACTTGATCCCAGGACCCCAGGATCACACCCTGAGCCAAAGGCAGATGCTCAACCACTGAGCTACTTTGGTGTCCCTAAACCCACCATTCTTAAGACCGCCCAAATTATTATTATTTTTTAAAATATTTTATTTATTTATTCATGAGAGAGAGAGAGAGAGAGGCAGAGACACAGGCAGAAGGAGAAGCAGGCTCCAAGCAGGGAGTCAGAGGTGGGACTTGATCCCAGGTCTTCAGGATCACACCCTGGGCTGAAGGCGGCGCTAAACCGCTCAGCCACCCGGGCTGCCCAAGACTGCCCAAATTATAAAGTATTCATAATTCCTATAAGCCACTTAAAAGTAAGCACCCTGCCTCAAAATACCCTTATCCTTCCAGTAGCTCTTATCTGGAATATTATATTTACCATTTCTTGAATTTATCTCTATTTTTATTACTAATCCTTATATTACAATGTTTTGCTTGTTTTTGAACTTTTACCCCCTCAGATGCACATATCTAAGATTAAAAATATTGATATATGCCGTGGTAGATTATTTATATTCTCTTATTTTTTTTAATGATTTTATTTATTTATGCATGAGAGACATAAAGAGAGAGGCAGAGACACAGGCAGGCAGAGAAGCAGGCTCCATGCAGGGACCCTGACTGGGGACTCGATCCCAGGTCTCCAGGATCACGCCCTGAGCCACCTGGGCTGCCCTTATTTTCTCTTCTTAATGTTAATATATGAAACATAACCCTGTTTAGTTTACATTCTCCATGAAGATTAGGGTATTTTTATCTTTTCATATCATAAATTATATGACCATAAATGTTCATGAAAATATCTACTAACATACATGTCTACATAGTATAGTACCATTTATATACATTCCAACCAAATAACATTAGTCATCTTTACATTATAATGCCTATCTAATTTCTAAAGTATTTTGCCAATATAGTTTCTGACTTTGCTGTTTTCAATTTATATTTCAATCTGATGTGTGCAAAATATATCGCTTGCTGGATTTAGTTTACATTTCCCTCATTAACTGTTTCTGTATTAGATATTATTATAAAGCCCAGCTTCATGTTCTCCATTAACCATTTAGCTAAACCTTGGTTAAGATGTTCATCATCATTGGACTTTTTTACTTGTGGAAGCAAACTGCAAGTGACTTACCTGGGTGATTCACAGCCTGATTGTTTGTCCCTGCCTTACCGCTTGCTCCTGGTTTCAGTTAATAATGGCTTTTTTTTTTTTTTCTGTTTGTGGGTCAGGGAGGCTTAAAGCATCATTTCCCTTTATCTTCCCTGCTGAATAGTTTCCTGCCATGCTTTACCCCTGTGTCTGTAACACGAAAAACATCCGTCCTGCCTAAATTACCATTCAAGTGTAATACCTTTTTTATTTAACCCTGAGTGCATGACTGCTCCCTTTAATCCTACTCAATCTACCCTGAACAGGGAAATATCTAAAGGAGAATTTATGGTCCCCAGCTTCAAATGCTATTTCTCAGTGTACTTGGAAATGGTTTCAAAATTGATGTTCACTGAAGTTTTAGATCAAAAATTGGGCATAGATAAAACCAAGGTCATGACTAGTCAGCTCACAATTATTTTTGTAAAAGCTTACCTAGGGAGAGGAGCCCTGCTGTGCCTTGTATCTCAAACATTGAATTAGCATGGGAAACAGAATTAAAGTATTATGAAATATGGGCACATGATCTGGCCGAAAAAGTATCCGAGCATGACCTCACAAATTAAGCCACTGAAGTGATATGACAGACAGGTCAGGCAGGTTTAAAGAGTGTCTAGAACTCAAATAGTAACTGGGCTCAGTGAATGTGCACAGAGCAAAGCGACAGATTACAGCAATAATTAATGTATTTTAAAATAAAAAGTCAGAACTGTTTGCATGGGCTCTCTAGAAAGTTCTTAGCAATTATGCTCCCTGACACTAGAATATCTTCCTCTTACAGACAGTTGATAAGCAGTCAGCATTCACTGGCCTCCCAAGTCCACACTTTCCAATGTTTGTAAAACAGTTGTGGTAATGGATTAATTTATACTATCTGTGTTTGGAAAGGTGGTATTCTGTTCTGCCCCCTTGTCTAATATGCAAAAGACTAGCAATCCCTAGCCCTTACCTTTTTTTTTGTATTGTACATTTCTTGCATTTTAATGAACTTATATTAATGTCTATATAAACATATATACAAAGCCCAAATTTATCCTAAAATTTTAATGAGATGACAAAGAATCATATGCCCCAAGATGTCCAATAAATATAATTTGTGGCTATAGAAAAGAGAAATGAGGACACTAGTATCAATTGCTTTCTAATTATTGAATTATTTCCTATTTCAACATCCTCACTGCAGACAAAAAAAAAAAAAAAACACATTTATTTTTTTTAAGTAGCACATTGTATCAGTTTCCATTATTCTTCACCATATTTTTTCTTCAGAGCATATCTGACAGCTTCGTAAGATGTCTGTTCCTTGACTCATTGTGAAAACTTATCAAGCACATATTTGTCTGACCCATGAACTGTAAAAAATCATTTCTGACTTTTTTAACCCAGGCTTGAGATATGGATTGAGCAGGGACAAGATACAGGCAAGTGCATAAATACAGCGGTGCAAAGTGCACGGACCAGAATGAAACTGAGCAAATGATCAAATCAAAGGCAGCTCTCATTTTGTTTTCTATTCAGATGTACTCACATTAAAGTGGGGCAAACATGAATGTCAAAATACTACTAAGGCCAACATAAGGGTGATGCTATTGAAGTGATTTAATTACCTTACAGAATGTGTTAACTACATTCTGGATGTTGGAAAAATAATGTAATTTTATGATTTTCTTTATAAAACCACACTTTCCCACTCTGTAAAAGTAAATGAGACGTTAGAACGGTTGGAAGAAGACGTTAGAAGGGTTAGAGACTCACATTACGTAAGTCTCTAAAGGTGGTGATGAGCAGTCACTTTGAAGAGTATTAAAAAATAGCTGTAAAATACTTACAGGCTTTAGGCTGTTTCTTAAATTTCAAAATAATCATATTAACCAACATAGCAAAGCTTTGATGAGTTGACAGTGGCTTTTTATAAAATGTGAACCTAGTCAAGGCCTGTTCCATTGTAGGATGTATATAAACAGAGACCCTCCATTGCCTGTAGGAACCTTCCAGACTCTGAAGATCTCGATCAGTATCCATGATGAGGTGACCCTGGTGTACCTCTCCAGCCTCATCACCTGCCACCCTGAAACTGCTTTAGACTTTGCTTTATAAACCTTGAGCTATTCTCAAAGATGCCAGAAGATACTGGAACATTTCAGTGCCTTTGGCAAATGACTCTAGTCAGATCACGCGTATGTACATGCTTTTTATGCTCAGCACACACAGTATCTTCTTGATAAAATTTTCCTGACCTTGCAGATAGCATTTACTTTTTCCTCATGTGAACTTTACTCCTGTTTGTACGTATTATTATGTTAAATATATGATAAATACATGATATTTTAGCTTTGATTTGCTACTGTGTCTTCTTTTCATCAGGCTAAGCACTTAAGGGCAGAGTATGTTTCAGAAGATTTCCTTATTCCCAATCCTCATGGCAGCCTGGACATAAAAATGTTTATGGACCGAACTGAATATATATCATCATAAGTAGTATTGTCTTTCCTTTCATAAAATAATATTATGGCTACTCTTCAATATAATAAACAGAAGAAAAAATGACTATGCAAACAAAACTTACTTGCAAAATAAATAAAAATATTCTGTTGGAATTAAATGAAAATTTAGATTGCCTGATACCTACAATTTTTTTTTTCTTTGCTAGAAAATAGAAGTGATTTTCCATGTACTTTGACTTCAAGGAGCTTAAACTCTAGCAAATTAGATAGCTATGAGATTCTCTGTAAACCAAAACAGAATAATCCATCACCCCTGAGCTTTTTGAAAGTTAACAATAATGAGAATATTATCAGAGACTTCAGATTAAAATTATTGCCCTGAGTGACATTCAAGATGATATTTAAGAATCACATTGATTTGGGTACATGATTGCTGGGATATATCGGGAATGTAACTTGGACTATCTCCTATAAGATTTCAAATGTGGAATTAATATTTTGTACTTCATTTATTAAATAATGTCAAGCTAGTGAAATTTTATGTCTAGAAGAATAAGATGATCAGGAATACACATTTTAGAAAAATTAAAACAGGCTGCTACATACAGAGGATTGTAATAATGTAAGCAAAATGCCAGGAGGCAAGGTAAGAACAAATAAATAGTGACAATAACACTGAACTATGACTTGAAACAAAGTAGTGACAATGCATTGGAAAATGAGAAAGATAAGGGAGCTAACATGGACTGACATAGATTTAAATGATTTACCAGCCAACTCATTCGTGGAAAGCAAAGGAGGAATTAAAGATGAATCTGAATATTTGAGCCCGGATAACTGCAGGGATTGTGGGCAGATAACAGACTAAGAAATTAGTGAGAAATATGTTTTTGAAAGAAATAATGGGGGGTCAAGTGTCTGCCTTTGGCTCAGGTCATGATCCTGGGGTCTTGGGATCCAGCCCTAATCCTTAGTGGGAAACCTCTCCCTCTCCCTCTGCAGCTCCCCCTGATTGTACTCTTTCTCTCTGTGTCTCAAATAAGTAAGTAAAATCTTAAAAAAAAATAATCAAATTACAGACTTTCTATAGTCTTTCTTCCATCCCCCCATATGTCCTGTCATTTAGTTTACTAACTTAAACTGGTGGCATACTTAACGATACTGCTGGACAGCTTATTAAATTAAAATATTAATTCTCCTAAAACCATAAACTGGTTTTTATGTTAGATGATAAACAGGTCCATCATTACAGCATTTTCAGTCAGAGGAACAATTGAAACAAACAAAAAGGATCATGTTTTTCTCTCTTCTCTTTTATACGTATTAGACATAGTAGGAGTAAATTTGTACTTGATGGGTAGTGTAGAGCCACTTTTATGAAAAATAAAAGCATTAAAACTAAAAACAAAAAACTCATCCTACTCAGTACTTTATTTTGTCTGTAGAACATCAGCCAACCTACTAGACTCTTCGCATTAAATTGACTGAGTTGATTATTATTCTGTAACTGAAAAGTGATTACTTTTGTCAAAGTTTATTTCTGCCTTGATATTGCTTGATGTCAGTCAAGTAAGTAATAAGCAAAAACAGAAAATGATCTGCATTTATTTCTTGTTTATTTTCTCTTTAAAAATAAAAATTCATAAGGGCACCTGGGTGGCTCAGTCAATAAAGTGTCTATCTTCAGCTCGGGTCATGGTCTCAGGGTCCTGGGATTGAGCCCTGCATCAGGCTCCCTGCTCAGCGGGGAGCCCGCTTCTCCCTCTCCCTCTCCTGCTCCATCTGCTTGTGCTCACTCTCTTGTGCTCTCTCTCTCCTTGTCAAATAAATAAATAAAATATTTAAAAAATAAGAAACATAAATTGATAGTGGAATATTGGATATGTTAAAGAAATAAAATTTTGTTTAAAAAAACATCGTGTCTAAGTGAGAGATTTCCTAAAATTATTTTTTTCTCAATATATTTTTCTTTTGTTTATTTAATAACCTAAATAATGATTCTTTCAGTCAAGACATTGTTCCTAAAATCTAAAATGTTATTTCACCTATGTGTTTAAGTGACTTGCTGAAAAAGATTTACAGTGTTGAAGAAATTTAACTGAATGACAGTGATGATTTAATTTCCAACTACCATAATTTCTAATTGTTTTTTCCTAATGATACTCATAATAAACAAAAAAATACACATGGATTCTATTTATACTATACAAAGTTAGTATAAATGTTTTAAAGTATATAGGTAGTTTAGAACACCTGAATAGTTTTAGACTGTTAAGCTGTAGATATAAAAATGATATTTTATTATATCAAACCCATATTTATGGCCTTTTGGCCTATTATTATGTGCTACTATGCACCATGGGACTACTTTGACACCATTTATTATTAGAATTTTTTTCATCTTCCCTTGTGTCAGGACCTGCTGAATTCTGTGGTCTATAAACACCTCTCCCCACTCCTTTATTCAGCCATTCAACACGAAGCACATATTTATTGAGTTCTTATTCTAAACCAAACACTAATCTAGAGGAAGAGCAACATAGCAGTGATAAAACAGCAATAACAACAAAATCCCTGCCTTTACTGTGCTTGACAACATTTGCCACCCAATGCCTATTTTAGCTACACTGGAGGCCCTAGAATTAGGCCTGTGCTAATTTGCAACCCTGGGAACTTCATGGGTGAAATCTGGCTGCCGTACAGGAAGACAAAGAGACAGACCATACCAGACTGGTAAGTGACTGGTTTGATAAGCAAGAGACTTACATGCTGAGGCTTGTCTTGGGTGGACACAAGACAAGTAGATCTCTGCACCTACCCTCCACAATCTTCAAGTTTATATAAAGGCCTTAACTGGTTCAGTCACCTACACAGGAGACCTTAACTAAATTCAGTCATGTATTCCATCCAGAAAGCTTCAGCACCACGTCTCTATCTCAAGGCTGTACCTTTCGACAGCTTCTGAGAGTGGAGAAGTCAAGCAGGAGATGCACCCTATGGAAAAGAGAGGAGGCGAGGTACTGCCTGGGTCTAGCTCACATGTCAAACCAGAGGTCTTGCGTTCTTATGACCTCCTCCATAACCTGGCATGAGCCAGAGAAACAAAGAATTCTAAACTTGGGCCCACTCTCGAATTTAGTATAAAGTCACCTTACTTCTCATCTGAGGCTAAATCTGTGCAATGTCTACACTAGTTGAGCATTTGCCTTATCCCCGAGAGCCAAGCCCTAACAGGTGGCCAGTTTCTCACAACTAACACACACTAATAGCTTCTGCTTCTGAGTCCACACTGGGACAAAATGACTAGCAGCTCAGCTACTCAACTACTAACATTGCTATTTTTTTTCCCCTTCATCTTCTTAGGAATAGGAATCTCTTCTGTAATCACACAGTGGAGAATAGGGTCAAGCCACTTGCAGATAAACACTGCCAATATCTGTTCACTTGCCTTGATAGAGCTGCAGATTTCTCCCGCCACTGAATTATCCTTAGTAATCTCCTATAAGAACACCTATTACTTCATGATGTAACTGCTTTTTACCTTTGCCAAGACCAACAAATGCCTGCTTGCCTTCACATCTTACCACCTCTGGCCATGCTCCAACTTAACAGTCAATACGAGTTTCAGAGTCTGATCCTGCTCATTCACCCTCTTATGGAATGAATTAAGTCATCCATATCTGTGTCAAAATCTATACAAGCTTAGCATGTAATGGTGGAAGACATTGACCAGGACATTGAGTTAGGCAAAGGAAAAGCTGGAATGATAAACATGAAAATTTAAGCTCAAGTCTAATTTGTTGACAAGGTTCCAGACCAATGAGTTTATATATAAGAACTAAAATTTGCAATTAATTGAATAGAAGTAGAATAGAGGATATGTAATTACATAAATCAAGATTTATGAAGGATTTCAAAATTTAAGGCATTTTTCTCTAAGCAGATCTGAAAGGTTATTATAGGATCAGTCAGGCAAGTATAACTGTCAAAAAGAACCAGCTGTGGCATCTCTGAGGTAGAATTTGTAAAAGAAATTCAACTGGATCTGAAGTGCAGATGTTTCTAACAGCATAATGTACAATAGCCAAATTATGGAGGCAACCCAAGTTGTCTATGGACTGATGAATGGTTAAAGAAGATGTGGTATATCTATAAAATGGAATATTACTTGGTCATAAAAAAGAATAAAATCTTGCCATTTACAACAACATGGATGGATCCAGAGAATGTGACACTAAGTGAAATAAGCCAGTCAGAGAGAGACAAATACCATATGATTTCACTCAAGAAAGAAAGAAAAAAGAAATAAAACAAATAAAAGAAAAAAGATAAAAGAAACAAATAGACTCTTAATTATAGAGAACAAATTGATGGTTACAAGAAGGGAGGTGGGTTGGGAGGTTGGGTGAAATAGGTGAAGGGGATTCAGAGGGCATTTGTCATGATGAGCACTGTGTGGTGCAGGAAACTGTTGGATCTCTATATTGAACACCTGAAATGAATAGAGCACTGTATGTTAGCTACACTGGAAATAAAATTCAAACAAATTTTCTAACTTTAGACATAAATTGTGGAAGACTCTTTGAAGAAGGAGAGATGAAGATCTTTTATTTTTCCTTTCCTTCTGTCTTTCTTCTTCCCTCTTGTTCTTCCAGCCTCCTCCCCTTCCTTTTTGTTTTTATTTTATTTATTCATGAGAGACACACAAAGAGAGGCAGAGCAGAGGCAGAGGGCGAAGCAGGCTCTTCCCTGGAAGCCTGATGCAGGACTTGACCCAGGACCCCGGGATCACAACCTGAGCCAAAGGCATACCCTCAACCACTGAGCCACCCAGGTGTCCCCATCCTTTCTTTTTGAACTTCAGGAGATTTAAGAAAGTTCATCACACCCCTCAATACATGACACATCATCATCAATGTTTTTACAAGGTCTTTGTTTCATTTAAATTATTATTATTATTATTATTATTATTATTATTATTATTACTGGCATTATCCTTACTCTTCATTTACAATCCCTAGCAGGTCCTCTCATAAACACACACACATACACACACACACACACACACACACACACACCTTAGTAAACTAAGAAATGTTTTGTAGTCATTAAGAAAACCTATTTATGTTAAAATAACATTGTCTTGTGAGCCTAACATTCTTTGTTGACACTTAAAAAAGCATTTTGAATGTGAGGGTGATCTGGCTGCACCATCTTTCAGCCCGTTGTTTTCCAGGGTTAGTTAGGTTGATCCGGCTGTCTAGGAGGTCATCCCCTTCCTCCTTCACCACTCCACCAATCACCACCACTTACTTCACACCACTCACCTCTGTCACCACTCCATATCAAAGCTGTCCTTCAGTCAAGAGTGCATGTGGAACCTGTGGTCCCCAGCTAGAAGCTCCACACAAGCTCTCAAGGTCCATTTGTTGGAGAACATAGCATAGTCAAACTTCCAAGGCTTCAGACATAACCAAATGAGACGCTATATGAGGCAATATGCCTCTCTTAAAAATATCAGGTGTATATAAGTATGTATTTGACTATTTCAAGATGTTCCATAATGTTGCACTGCAGGCTTCCTCCACACTTTGCTACACATTTTCCAGAGATAGACACCTAAGATGCCTTCTCAGATAAGTGATAACAATCCTACTGCAAAGATCATTTCTGTACATGTTTCTCATGAAATAGCTCAAGAATTTCTGGGGCATAGTCAGGATTTGGATTGCAGGTCACAAGGCACACTCATATTTAATTTATTTAAGAACTTCCATGTTTATCTTCAGAATGGCTTTACTAATTATTCTATGTCCTATGTATAAACTGCCTATTTATATACTTTGTCCATTTATTTTCTATTGAATTTTGTCTTTCATTTCATTACTATGAGGGAAATTTTTTCCTATGGATTATTTAACCTTTATTACTTTAAACTATTTCAAATTTGTTCTTACAGAGTGTCACCTACTAACTTACTTACAAATGTCCTGGGTTAACTAAAATTATTAATTTGGGGACACCTGGGTTTCTTAGCAGTTGAATGTCTGCCTTCGTCTAGGGCGTGATCCCAGAGTTCTCAGATCGGGTCCCACATCTGGCTTCCTGCGGAAAGTCTGCTTCTCCCTCTGCCTACGTCTCTGCCTTCTCTCTGTGTCTCTCATGAATAAGTAAGTAAATAAAATCTTTACAAAAAATAAAATAAAATAATTAATTTTAATATAGTTAAATAAAAGGTCTTTTCTTCCCAATTTTTTGTTCTTTTGGATTCTGGTTTCAGAAAATGTGTCATGGATAACTTTTCATCTCTATGTTTTTTACTTAGCACACATCTGGCTTCATTTTATATTTATAGTGAGTCAACTATTCTTTATTTTTCTCCATTTAATGCACCTGCTTATAGCATCCACTAACCTGTTCATCTTTCCCCTATTGATATTTGGTTTCATTTCTAGAATATCAATATGTATCTGTTTCTGAACATTGCATTTTATTCCACTTTTCTGGGGACAGAATAACATGATGTTTGGATTCTAACATCACGTTAGGATGTTTGGTCCTAATAAGTCCTCCTTTGAAAATAAAATGTATTTAGGTATTTGACTTTAATCTTCCATAAAATCTTTTTTCTTTGATCAACTTGCTGAAATTTGCATTGCCACTGCAGTATTTTATAGATCATTTGAGTAAAACAACAATTTTACATGGACAAATTTTGTGCCTCCATTTATTCTACTTTAGATTTTTATTCTTTTGCATTTCAGGTAGGTTATTTCCCAGAGACATAGTTTTTGTTGCTTTAAGTCTTATTTCCTGTTATGTTTTTTAATTGACAGATGCCCTTATGGGAAGACATCGCTACTTTTGGAAGTTGGTAGTATACTTCATGACCTTTCTGAACTTTCATATTAATTCTAATATTGCCTATGAGTTTTCTGTGCTAGTTTTCCTAACAGCAGTAGTGCAGCAGTCCCAAACTCCTGCACCAGATTGGCGCTTTGGACTATTGAATCTAATTTGTAACGAAGGCCATGAAAGATAATTTGTAGCTTATATGAAGTGAAATTAAACATCACAGTTTCACTATGCCAGGACTGGTGTTTCCTCCAACTCAGTGTCCTCCTACTCATTGTTTATTGTCTACTCTGGCTAGCATTTAACCAATGGACAGCTCTTCACCCCAGTCCATAATTAATGGACTTGTTAGCTCTGATGAAATGACAATTTTTAATAAACTATGATTTATAATGGGCTTAAATTGTGATTAAAAACACAAAACAGTTTTGAATGCATACTACGGTCATGCATTTTGCTCAATATATTATACACTGTTTCAATTTACCTTATAAAAAGTTTGAACATTGTTGCAGACTCCTGCTTAAAAATCAAATAGTCAAAATACTTTATTAGCTCTTAATATATCTTAAGTGACAACCTTCTATTTCCTTAGCAATAGGGAATTTTTATCCATCACCAAATTAAATTTATTTTCTTTTACCAGCTAGCTTTACTCTACCAGAGGTATTTTTCTTAGAAAGTCTTATTTTAGTATTAATGGTCAGTGGTTTCTTTGTATCATAATAAATACATCATTATTTTCAAATTACACAGCTTTTAGAAATGCACCATTTGTTGAGCTATGCATAGGACATGTCAAATGATTGAACTCATTAAGATTAAGAGGGAAAAAAATCTAAGCATTGAATAAATAGTCTTTAGAACAAAATATGATCATTATATTACATTTCAAGATATGGGTTTACTTATTTCATTTTATTTGCACTATTAAATCCAGTTGAAACTCATTCTAATTAACAGCATAATTATGAAATTTTAGTTCCTAGATCACAATTCATTAGAGCATTTTGTTAATCCCAAGTTTTGGAAAACACAATTTGACTCTCCTCTTTTTTATGCTTTTAACATAGTTGATAGATTTACAGATTTAAAAAATATGTCCACAAATTATTTACTACCTTCATCTTTTACAGATGGTCCCTAGTTTTCTTTAAGTATGACAGGGTTTAGGGATCCCTGGGTGGCGCAGCGGTTTGGCGCCTGCCTTTGGCCCGGGGTGCAATCCTGGAGACCTGGGTTCGAATCCCACGTCAGGCTCCCGGTGCATGGAGCCTGCTTCTCCCTCTGCCTGTGTCTCTGCCTCTCTCTCTGTGACTATCATAAATAAATAAAAATTTAAAAAAAATTAAAAAAAAAGTATGACAGGGTTTAAAGACTACTTCTAATAATTTGAATAAACCAGAAGTGATGGTATATCCTTTTGGAGACTAGTTTATAAATATTCACTGTGGCTTCCATCTTCATTGCTCTGTCTTTTGCTCTTTAGGGCAAACCAAGAACCAGGAGCAACTGAGATGATCTCTAGTCTAACAACCCTCAGGAATGGAGGCCTGTCAGCAAACATGTGAATTAGCTTAGAAGCAGATCCCGAGCAAGAGTCAGATCTTGAGATGACTGCAGGCTGGAGATGAACAGAATGGCCTTGGTAAGCCATTCCTAGATTCTGGCTCCTTTGAAACTAAAATAATAAATGTCCATTGTTAGCCTGCTAAGTTTGGGGGTTTTTTTCATATGGCAGTAGATAATGAACACAATGACATTGGTGTTGATGGACACTGAAGACTGTTATGACCACAGATGTACTTGCTAGTTCTTCCTGTTTAGGTTCTAATTCCTACTTTTGCCAGAATTCACCTTAAAGAAAATATAAAACATATATATCATGTTTTATTTTATCTAGTATGTGATATCTAGTATGTGATATCACATGCTAGATAATTTTTCTATATTATTATAGATAATTATTCTATATTATTATATATTATTCTATAATTATTCTATATTATATACTTTTAGTACATATGATATATTTTATACATTATAAATTATATATTGTCTTTTCCATACATTTGTATTATGAGGTAGGTGTGCCTTTTGATGGACTCAACATATTATTATTTTTTTGATGTTCAAATTATTACAACTTGGCCAAAGAAAGCTGTCACCTTGGTCTTTTAGCAATAACCCAGATATTGATAGTTTCTTCTAAGTTGAAATCACTAAAACTTTCTAGCAACAGAGAGTTTCAAATACGTCCTGTCTTTTGCTTTTCTTTTTTCTTTTTGTTTTTGTTTTTTTTTAATGGGGGGGGGTGGCATATGTGAAAGGATAGATACACTTCAAAGTTATATTGTTCATTTCCTCTCAGTCCATCATCCAGACACCTGCCTGTCCAAGCCACAGAATTTGGATTCCATTGGGGAATTTACCTTGTTCTCCCATCTGAAAGGACTCTCCCACCAGCAATTTCTATTTGATTTTCTTATGGTGCTTGCCCATATGTGAGGTTAATTAAATAAATTAGTTGTACTTTTTTGTATCTTGGGTTTTGAGAATATATCTTTTTAAAATCTTGAAACTTGGAAAAATGTATTACTGCTTTATTCTCAATAGGTAAATAAATTTCAACTATGCAGTAAATGTTTCTCACTATCTCTCTGAAGTTGTCTAACAACAATGTGGATGGTTATTCCATACCTAAGACTAGTTACAATTTTAAATTTTATGATTGATGTCAAGAAAATTCCCTAAATCATTTCCTAATTTCTTGTCCCAAGCTGAAAATAACAATAGCTAAGATTTATCGAAGACAAGCAATGTGTCCTACACAGTGCTATATGCCTTTTGTGTCATCTCGTTTAATCCTCAAGATTACCCTATGAGGTTGCGACCAGCCTTATCCTGATTTTAGACTGAAGGAAGTAAATCAGAGGGAGATGGAGTAACTTGCTCAATGTCACAGAGTCAGGGCAGAGTCAGAAATTGAAGCTGAACAGTTTGAGTTTTTAAATCCGTGACTTTGACTACAATGCTATAATAGGAGACTACCTCCAGAGTTCTAGAAAAATCTATTTCATGAATGTTACATAAAGTTGTTGCACAGTTTGACAGACACTTTCTTTTAGGATGGCTATACTTCCTTCTTTTTTAAAATTGGTTTCAGAGGTGGAATTTAGTGATTCATCAGTTACATACAACACCCAGTGCTCATTACATCAAGTGCCCTCCTTCATGCCCATCATCTAGTTACCCCATCACCCACTCACCTTCCCTCTAGCAATTCTCAGTTTGTTTCCTAGAATTCAGCATCTCTTATGGTTTGCCTCCCTCTCAATTCTCATCTTATTTCAGTTTTCCTTCCCTTCCCCTATGTTCATCTGTTTTGTTTCTTAAATTCCATATATGAATGAAGTCATATGGTGTTTGGACAGACACAGTTTTAATTTATTATTTCTGTAGAAATCTAATTAATCTAGAAATAAGGCACTTATAGAAATTTCAAGTAAAGAGAAAGTTTTTGCAATTCAACTATGCAGAAATAAAAATCTGTGAACTTGGACAATACTTAGAAAATACCTAGATACTTATAAGGGAAAAATTAATATTTGTTTAGTAGTAGGATGATGCTAGGGAGATAGGTCCCAATTGACTATTATTAACATGAAAAAATGGTCAGGGAATTTTTGTTTTTATATTTATCCATAACTTCTTAAAATTAAACATTCATCTGCTTTGTTTACTTTTCACATTTTGTGTAAAGTAACAGCTGCTGGATGTAAAGTATACATGTGTAAATATATATGTAACGTGTTTCAAATAGTAAGTATCAATATTACAGCCTAGAAAATGCAAATTACTTTAACTGAAAGATCACAGGTGACTTGAGCAGAGGCTTTTAAAAAAGGACAATTGTAATTCAAATTTTGGAATTGTCTCTTGGCTGATACTTGTTCAGCCTACATGAAAGATTGCATTAAACTTGAAAACACAAGATATTATGTTTGTCTTCACAAAATATTACTCTAAATTTTAAACAGTTTATAAATTATGTTGTCCTTTCCATATTATTAATTTTAAAATACATTAGATTATCAGTTCTGCAAAATTGGATTACAAATATTAGAGGCAGATTTTTTCTTTTTAATTAACTTCTTTATCTTATCGTTTTGTCTTTTCCTCTTTTTCCTGAACAACAACAACAAAAAAAAAAAAAAAAAAAAAAAGCCCTTATCAGGAGCTTGGTAGGAAGAATATAGAACTTAATACACTTCAATTTTATCTTTGAAATGCAAAACAAAAAGATAAAAATGAATAATTCAGTGAATTATCTATGTTCCTTGAAGATGTTTAGTTATTTACATTTATTTGGTCTTAGTTTAGTCATCCACTAGCAACTTTTAGAAAAGGGCACGGAGGGATCCCTGGGTGGCGCAGCGGTTTAGCGCCTGCCTTTGGCCCAGGGCGCGATCCTGGAGATCCGGGATCGAATCCCACGTCAGGCTCCCGGTGCATGGAGCCTGCTTCTCCCTCTGCCTGTGTCTCTGCCTCTCTCTCTCTGTGTGTGACTATCATAAATAAATAAAAATTAAAAAAAAAAAAAAAGGGCACGGAAGGGGAAAAGAAAGATTTCTTTCTTCTCTCTCTTCACTGTCTTTGTTTTCTCTCCTCTCCCTCCATTCATTTCCTCTCTGTTCCTTGTCCTCATTTCTTTAGTTTGGTGAAGATACCGCTTTCCATAAATATAAGGAATTAATAATACGTTTTGGATTATTTTCATAGAAAGAGACCTGCTTAACAGAAGGAAATAAGGGAGCCATTGGACAAAGTCCCACTGCATCTGCATATTTTAAAGGTCTATTACAAATCGTTTTAAATATTATGTTAGATTTTCAAGACCTACAATTCTTCTGTATTCAACAGTAAATCAGAGAATTCAAAGACAAAGCATCTTGGATACCATTTTCTCAACTATCTTATTCATGACCATCCTATTATGCTTTAATAAATTAAACAAATTTTGCATCAATCAGACATGCATATTAGAAATGGCTAATCGGGACTTTTTTTTTAGTTTGAATTTATAGAAACCATACTTAAAGAAAAAGAACTCATTATCAAAAAGAACCAGCTGCTAGAACAGCAAAAGAAAATGCTTAAAAACATTTCCTGGTAAGCCTGCTGCACCCACTTCCTCCACTAGTCTCAGCTCACCTGTGCTGTGATTACTTATTCTTAGATTGTTCCTGGATGTGATGTTCTGATTAGTTACCTGTCAAAAAAGCTCCACTCTCCTGGTGGATATAACTGTGCTTTCCTCTTCTGCCCATCCACCTTCACACTGAGAATTCCTTGCAAGATATCTATTTTACCTTTTTCATATTATACGTGAATCCTATGTGCTTTGAAATTACTTTTATTAATATAAATCAAACTTAGTAAGGTGCAAAATGTGTATCGGCCAACTTTAAATATATATATGTGTATATATATATACATATATATGTATATAAATTTATTTATTTGAGAGAAAGAGTGATCGACAGAGAGAAGAGAATATGGGGGGGCGGGCGTTGGCAGGGGTAAGGGAAGGAGAAACAGACTCCCCACTGAGCAAGAAACACGATGCAGGCTTGGTTCTAGGACCCTGAGATCATGACCTGAGCCGAAGACAGTAACTTAACTGACTGAGCCACCCAGGTGCCCCTTGGCCAACGTTTTTATATAAAAATGTGAGTTATTTTATCATATCCATATCCATGACAACTTAGTCATTACAATAAATATTATAACAAAGGCAATTAATTGTCTCTGGAGTCTGGTCCCCTTCTGTTCATTTCTATTGTAAGCTCTTAGTTCAAACTTGTTTCTTCTTGTCTGAATTATCATAAAAGTTATTTTAGCTGTTTTTCCATACTGTGTATATTTCCCTACTGTAATGTCTAGTAAACTTCTTGAAACTCAGCTCAAATAACGGCAAGTTTCCACCATATTTTAGGAGGAGATAAAACCTTTGGCCTACTAGGGGCTTGATATTTGTCTTCATCTGATATAATGTAGCTCCTCTACATTTATGAGGCCAACCTAAATTGCCTAATAACCTCTGGTTATGCTTCTAATTGTTTCCACCATCATGCCTTTGCTTATGCTTTTCTCCAAAGCATTCATTGGTGGCACATTTCTTTATCTCCTTAATTCTACATTTTTATATCCTGTATATTCTAAAAAGGAAATGACACACCCCCTCTATGACTTTTTCCTAACTAACTAGAATTACTCTCTTCATCTGTGCTCTGAGAGCACTTAATTTATAGCTCCCTAAAGGCCCTCATCACTTTTTACTGTCTTTGAGTTATTTGTGCTCATGTTTTACTTCCCCCAATAGACACATATTTGAGAACCAGCATAATTTATTTATGATCAAATCACCCATAGACCACAGTGAAATGTCTTATACAGAATAAGAGCTTTTTTCATTAAAGAGGGAGGTGGCATTAATGAATTATGCCTAATATATACAGCCCAAACTAAGAGAATTAGAGACCCAAATTATTTTGGAAACCTATGAGAATCATTACAAAAGCAAAATGCATCTGTTTCTCCATCTCATCTCTTACACACTGTAAAAATATTTGATTTATAAATTCCTTAATTCCAGAATTTTGAGCTTTGCAAAAGAGCTTGGGGTGGGGTGGGGGAAACATGGAATAGTTTAAGAAGTACATATAAGTGGTTGGAGAAGACGCCTTTTTTATTTTTAAATTTCTATTTGCCACTATCATCCCTCCTCCTCAAATCAAAAGTACAGAAAACTAATAGAATATGCATAGTTTGGAGGTTTTTTGTGAGAGTTCACTTACTCAGTCTCTCATTCCCAAAGTGTACTTTTACTGAGCAACAATTATGCAACAGACAATATTAATTAATTTTGTCTCTCTAAAGGTAATTAAACATAGATAAGAAATTCTAAATTTTAGCCAAGCTATTAGGGGAGGAAGGAGACTAAATTTAATGTTTTTGCAATTATTTTTTTTTCTAAATTTCAACATTATCCAAGTTTTCTTTTTATTTTTTTTAAATAATTGCTGTATACCTTTATATTAATTTCAGGTATACAACATAGTGATTCAATATTAATATATATTGAGAAATGACTACAATTAGTATAGTTAATATTTATCAAAATGCACAGTTAGAACATTTTTTCTTAGGATGAGAACTCCAGAATTACTCTCTTATGAACTTTCACATATGGAATACAGGATTCACTGCAGTCTTCATGCTGTACATCCCCATGAATTATTTGCTTTGTAGCTAGAAGTCTGTACTTTTTAACTTCCATCACCATTTTTTCCACCACCTACTCTACTACCTCTGGCAGCCACCTATCTGTTCTCTGTATCCATTAGCTCATTTTTGTTTGTTTTTGTTTTATTTTGCCTTTTGTTTTTAAATTCTACATATAAGTGGGAACATACAGTATTTGTCTTTCCCTATCTGACTTATTTCACATAGGATAACTTAAAGTCCTTTCATGTTGGACCAAATGACAAGATTTCTTTCTTTATTATGACTGAATAATATTCCTCTGTGTGTGTGTGTCAGTGTGCATGTATCACATTTTCTTTATCCATTCATTCATTGGTGGACACTTAAATTGTATTCATATCTTGGCTATTGTAAATAATGTCACAATGAACATGGGTGCATAGGTCTTTTCAAGTTAGTGTTTTCATTTTCTACAGATAAATGAAACTTTCTTTCAGAAGTACAATTGTTGGATCATTTGGTAGTTCTGTTTTTAATATTTTGAGGAACTTCCATAATGTTTCCCATAGTGGATATACCAGTTTACACTCCCATCAACAGTGAATAAGCATTCCCTTTTCTCCACATCCTTTCCAAATTTGTTATTTCTAGTCTTTTTGATAATAGCCATTCTAACTGGTCTAAGGTAATATGATTGTGGTTTCGACTTGCCAGATGATTAGTGATGTTTCATTTACATGTTGGCCATCTGTATGTCTTTTTTTGGGAAAAAATGTCTAATCAGAACCTCTGCCCATTTTTAATTGACTTGTCTATTTTATTGTTGTTTGTTGCTATTGACTTTTATAAGTTCTTTATGTATTTTGGATGTTAACTCCTTGTCAGATATATGGTTTGTAAATATTTTCTCCTGTTTAGTAGATTGCTTTTTTTATTCTTTTAATGATTTCTTTTGCTGCGCAGAAACTTTCTAATTTAATGTAATCCCACTTATTTAAATTTTTTTTTGCTTTTATTGCCTTATGAATAAGTATTTATATATATTTTATATAACCTATAAATAATTATTATGAGTAATGTTGCTATGAACAAGTTTTTGTGTGGATATATATTTTTAATTCTATGGAGTATATGGAGTAAATGGAGCTTTGGAGTAAAATTTTCTTTTTTTTTTTTTAAGATTTATTCATGAGAGACACAAAGAGAGAGAGAGAGGCAGAGACACAGAAAGAGGGAGAAGCAGGCTCCATGCAGGAAGCCTGGTGTGGGACTAGATCCCAGGCCCTGGGATCATCTGAGCCAAAGGCAGATGCTCAACTACTGAGCCATCCAGGTGTCCCTAATAAAACAAAATTTTAAGAAAAAATGCAGGAAAACAATGACAAGTAAAAATTCATAAAAGAAGCATTAACATTGACCCTGAATATATTTGGTAATAAATTAGAGAGGATAATTTTTAAAAAATATATGGAATAGTTCTTGAAGAATCTGTTTGCTTATGCATTGCTTAAAGATAAATGAAGACTAAGTGAACTCTTCTCAGGTGAATTCATAGGTCTTCAACCTGGGGAAAGGTGAATGAGCTTACTTTCATGATGAAACTGAATTTGAACACTCCAAATAATTAGACATAGTTTTATTTCACCAGACTAAAGTGTTTTATAAAGAAAGTTAATTTTTTTACCACCCCCTCAATGCACACACACACAAACAAAAAAGCTGCATCTTAGTCTACTTAGACTTCTATGGCTATAACAAAACTATAGACTGGGTGGTTTGAACAATGTTTCACAGTTATGCAGGCCAAAACATCCAATATTCAAGCACCCAACATATGATGTCTGGTGAGGAACTACTTCCTGGTTCACAGACAGCAATCTTTTCAATGTGTGCCTTCTTGGAGGAATGAGTGAGAAAGCTCTCTTGTTTCTCTCTTATAAAGGTGTTTATTCCATTCATGAGGGAGCCTGCCTCATCACCTAATAATTTCCCAAAGGCCCCATCTCCTAATACTAACATCTTGGGATTGGGATTCAACAATATGAATTTTGGGAGGATTCGAACATTAAGTTGATAACACCTTCCAGAACAAATTTCTACGTTTGTCCGCTATCAATCTCATTAAACATTGATAGGTAAAGAAAACAAAAGAAAATGCAAGATGTCTAAAGAGAATCTTGAAATTGTATGAAATACACATTTCTAAATACAAATAGATAGATACATAGCTATATACATAATCTATCCAAACTGTTCATTTTCAGTGGGTTATTGTTAGTATGAATTCTCACCACAGAAAGTTATTTGTGTGTAATTACATGATGAATAAATTTACTACAGAGTACAGGGGAAGAAACTATATGTTTAGATACAGGAAATAAGAGGAATAAGACTTTCTCTGTAGAAAATTTTAAAATAAGAATAAAGCTGTATCTAATCAGTCATTTCTTTCATTATCCCATGTACTGGAAATTCTGATTAATTCCAATGGTACAGTATTTCTCTGTGAAATTTTGGTTTTGGTTTTGGTTTTGTTTTTGTTTGGTATAAAATCCAGATAACTCATGCAGTTATCATTCTTTTAATAATGTGACAAAAATTCAAATTTTTAATAAGCTTACTTTTATTACTCCCTTTAATAATCTATGTATTCTACATAAAAGTTAATTCTGAGAACTCTCAGTTACATGGTCAAACTCTACTCAAGCAGTTAAGCCAAGTTTCAAAAGTTAAGTTTATCATGGTTTAGAATTAATCAAACTGATTTTGGGTGCCAGTCTTAATTGAAAACCACCATATAATTAATATTCCTACATTTAACAATAGACTTAAACCACAAAAGCACAGTGACTGTAAATTGAACAAAACAAATTTAGTTACATCTATTGGGACTCTATTTGCAAATTATCCCTTAAACTTGGCAGAAGAATTTTTATTAGGAGCATTTCATCTGGTATATTTTCCCATTTTCAAAAAATCACATTAATGCAAAAGACACATCCAATAAAGAACTCTTATTCAAAATACACAAAGAACTCTTAAGACTTCACAATATGAAAATAAACAACTCAATTAGAAAATGGACCAAAAATCTTAACAGACACCTCAACAAGAAGCTATATAGATGGAAAATAAACACACAGAAAGATGCTCCACAGCATATGTCATCAGGTAAATACAAACTAAAACAATGAGATGAGATGCCTTTGCACACTTGTTAGAATGTCCAAAATCCAAAACTAGTAACACCAAATGCTGGAGAGGACATAGAGGAACAGGGAATCCTATTTGTTGCTTATGAGAATTATAAATGGGACAATGATAAAATGGAACAGCACTCTGAAAGACAGTTTAGCAGTTTCTTACAAAACTAAGCTTATTTATACTATATGATCCAAGAATCACTCTTGGTTTTTACCCAGTGGGATTAAAAACTTATCAGCACAAAAACCATCACATGAATGTTCATAGCAACTGTATTCATAATTGCCCAAGCAATTGCCAAAGCATATACATCAGTAGGTGAATAGATAATGTACTTTTCGTACATTAGACAATGGAAAATTATTCAGTGCTTAACAATAATGAAGTATAAGTCATGAAAATATATGGAGGAAACCTAAATGAATATTTCAAAGAGGAAAACAATTTAAAAAGGCTACAGGCTGCAAATTCCAATAATATGACTGTATGACATTCTGAAAAAGACAAAACTATGGAGATAGTAAAGGGATTAGTAGTTGCTGGGGATGTGTACATAGGCTGAGAAGAGAGGATTTTAGGGACAGTGAAAATACTCTGCATGGTACTATAATGATGGACACATGTGTTTTTGTTGGTCTCAGCTTATATATAGTGATGCTATTGCTAGGAATGCATGAAGCACTTTCCCAGACCTGTACCACTTGCAGTGAACCCCCATCAATATTTCCCCAGAGTGAATGTTGTGGATGGGCTGGCACATAGGCATTTTATGGATTGCAAGATGTACCTCAGCAACAACAATCCGGATTTTTGAAAGAACAAGAATTATTACTCACAAGCATTAGAAAGTACAAAGCAAGGTCAAAGAGAGAGAATGAACCTGAGGTTCTGCCCTTAGTTGCGGTCAAGGGCTGCCTAGGGTTTCTTGGGTTCACTCTTTATTGGTCAATTTAAAACACAAGAGAAAAAATATAGCATAAGAGCATGTGAAGGGAAAAGCAGGGTCATTTGAGTGGTCAGTTAGGTCATCCAGGGCTTTCTAAATGGGAAAATTCATGGGGCAACTGGGTGGCTCAGTTGGTTAAAAATCTGACGCTTGATTTCATCAGGTTGTGAACTGAGAGTCTTAAGATGGAATCCTCCCCCAGGCTCTGGGCTTGGTGTGGAGCCTGCTTAAGATTCTCTCTGCCCTTCTCTCTATTCTTTTCTGCTAACCCTTCCCACCCCTGTCCCCAGCCCCCAGTTCCTGTGTGTGTTCACATGTGCTCTCTCTCTTTCTCTCTTTCTCTAAATAAGAATGAATGAATGAATGAATGAATAGGAAAATTCATGGGTGAATTGGCCTGGCTTTAATCCAGTTGTATGGCTGGCAATATGTTTATCTGAGATACATGTTTTGTTTTATTTATTTTTTTTAATGAATGCCTTTGCAATAAAACCTTAATGTTAGGCATTTACATTATAATCAAAAAAGCTAGTCATCAGGCACTTACACAACAAACATGTCATTGAATATCTATCCTAACCCATAGAATGTACAAGACCAAGAATAAACCCTAACATAAAGTATGGACTTTGGGTGATGAGGATGTGTTGGTGTAGGTTTATCATTCCTGACACATATATCACTCCAGTGTGGGACTGATAGTGAAAGAGGCTATGGATGTTTGAAGCAGGGCAGGGGAAATATGAGAATTCTCTGGACTTTCTGCTCAATTTTCTGTGAACTTTCAACAGCTCTAAAAAAAAAATAAACTATGTTAAAGTAGGAAAAATTACATTCATGTATTTAAAAAATGTTAGCTTACTGCTTTTGTCCTTTTTTTTATTGGTTTGTTTATATATATATATATTTATAAATTTTTTAAAAAGAAAAACTTTATCTTTTGTAGCTATTATGAATATGTTTTTATTTCATGAATAATATATTTCAAAATAAAGTTGTAGCATAAAGAAGAACATATTAAAAATGATCTGTTGCAGGCATTAAATTTTATATCAGAATATACAACCATTGGTACTTTGCCTCAAGGCTGCCTTCTTAAAGTCACCCTTTCCCTCAAAAGCTAACTCATTGCTTTGAATCAAATGAATATACCTGAAATTTATGTCCATTTAAGATCATTTTTTTTGGCTGCTCCCATCAGTCCAGCAGAAATCTTTTAGCTGCTTTAAAGAAATCTTAGAGGTTATGTCTTGAATATTTTAAAGAAATGGTTTAGAAATAGCAATCTAGTGAATTTGGACATAAAAATATTTTCCCCCTCAGATTCTTAGTTTGTCAGGACTACTTAAAGGTGTGAGGCAGAAGATAATTATTTGGTGCTCCCCAAAGCTGTTCCTTGGCATCCTGCTGAAGTTCAGTCTCTTTATCTCAATGTCCCCAAATATTCGTTAAATAGCTTACTTGTTATGACTGAAACAGAAATGTATGAAATCCTTTAGCTCATTGCACAAAGTAATAACACAGTAATGGTGTTTATTTTTCATTAGGAGATTTTTGATCCCAATTATTAGAGAAATCTGATTTTATGGTATCAAGGCAATTGTGTTTTCTTCTAAATGCATACAACGAGACTGAAATATGCAGTCATCCATCTGCAGAGCTGTGTATAGGCAATGAACACAAAGGTGCAAAGGCCATTTGTTAATGAATCTGAAAAGGAAATAAGAGAAGGAAGAAATGTAAATAACTTTTACCTGATTTCATACTCTCCATATTTTAAATATATTCATTTTTCAAGCCTCTTTTTTGCTGGATTATTTGCTAGTGATTTCGTGTTTACGTATCTCTGCTGGTGAATGTCTATGAAAATAAAACACTTCATTTATTCACAGAAAGGATCAGAATCCCCATCAAGTGTATGTAACAGCATCCCCTACAGGGACTCATTAAGGATAACAAATTCTTGGTCAAGGAACATTCAGCCTTTCCTTTCTTAGTTATGATATATAGATACACTTTTAGCTGTTATTTATCCTAGGGATTTACTCTTCTCCATAATTTTCATTTTGATTGATAAGTAAAACTTCCAAAATATTTTAATTGGTTCTAAGAATAATTGTGTTTAAATATAAATAAAGAAATAGACATCAAAAAATCCTGTGTGCATTTGTGAATGTACTTTTCTAAATATATCACTAGGTCCCAGGAAGAAGATAGAAATATAATTTTAATTGCTACTAAAATAAGGTAAGTATTATCTTTATTTTTATTACTGTCAAATTTGGCTCGTTTTTTCTCCCTAATGTTTATAAGTTTTTCTTGCCATGAAGACTGTGAATTTATAAGTTCTTCTGCAGGAGATTTAATTATTATATTTAACCAGAAAAGAGTGGAGTTCTTTCTTACCAGTGTTCTTTTTGCAACTCAACTCAGAATTGAACACATCTGTTATGTCAGTACAGAATTGTCTGTCAGATTAAAAATACCTGATTATCATTCATCCAAAATGAAAATATAATTTTCTTAAACTTTATTTACCATTATGCTTATTTTTGTAGAGTACATTAGTTTTAAATTCATCATTGCAAAATAGTTGAAATGGCAGGATTTTTGCAAACAAAAATGGAAATGGAAATCTTAGAAGAATAGTTTATTAAAGACAGAATTGGGATACTCTGGATATGTACATAGTAATTTATTTTTGAAACACTGCATTGATATCTAACTACCTTTTGGAGATTGAGACAGTTGCAATATTGCATATTAACACATATATCACTCAGTTAAAATTACTGTATAGATTCTGACTCTTATTTAGAGCTGTAATAGTTGCTTATTAGCACTGAAACAGGGAAATATACAGTAGCACACACACACACATTTTAAATCATTCCCATAAAAACAAATTGGCCACATATGTGTGTGTGGTGGGAGGGTGTCTATCTTCTAACTAGCATTGACCTACATTCTATAAGCAAAACAATTTATAACAAATAAACATTCTGTAAATGAATCATGCTATTCAGTGAACTCATTTGCTCTGGTAGACTTTAAAATCTGATGAGGGTCTTATTTATTGGATATGATTATATTATTGAAATTTAATTGAAAAAGCATGAGACTTTCCATGAATTTTTAGTTAGATACTTCTCAACTATTTTCACAAATCATAATAAGTTTTACTAACGGTCTCTCTAGTTTTCATTTCCTACAATATAATCCCAAAGCACAGGGGCATATAGAATACACCATATCAAAACAGTAAAATTTATTCAAAATGGGATGAATTAGTCAAGTATCACATATCTTCACTGAAATGCCAAACTTAACTCTTGAT
The DNA here is from genome assembly GCF_048418805.1 of Vulpes vulpes. Lineage (NCBI taxonomy): Eukaryota > Metazoa > Chordata > Mammalia > Carnivora > Canidae > Vulpes > Vulpes vulpes. The sequence continues at coordinate 99,924,010 of NC_132784.1, read as the reverse complement.
ACTGCTAAACTCCAAAAACTGAGACACTGATTCTTATTCAGTACTCAAGAGGTCAATTAACAGATTTAGTTATGCTACTCTGGAGTTTTACAAAATTTAAAATAGATTTTAAATATTCTGTGCATATGGTGATGCAACTATATTACCATGAAGACCATGTTGGATAAATATCTAACATTGATTAAATTAACCCATGTGGGTGGCTCAATCGGTTAAGCATTGACTCTTGAATTCACTTCAAGTCATGATCTCAGGGTTGTGAGATCGAACTGGGAACGGAGCCTGCTTAAGATTCTCTCTCTCTCTCTCTCTCTCTTTCTCTCCCTCCCTCTGCCCTTCCTCCTCTCTTAAAAATAAATAAATTAATTAACAAACCCTCTATAGATAAGATTGCAATCTTGTATATATAAAGAAATTAGAATCACATTTCAACAACCAAAAATTTCTATCCATTCCACAGTTAATATGTTTTTTCCCTTTAAACAGTAAATTTTAATTTGTTTTTCATCTCTATATTATTCCTGGAATAATTGGCACTTTGTCATCGTTATTCTGCTCCAACTTGGAAACACATACCTATTTATTGTGTTCTAACAAAGCAGGAGGAAGTATTTTCCAAATTTCCAATGTCAATTTTGATTTTTTAATTGTTTTCTGAAGATATTTTTAGTTTATTTTTTATTTATTTATTTATTTATTTATTTATTTATTTATTTGAGACACACAGAGAGAGAGGCAGATACATAGGTTGAAGGAGAAGCAGGCTCCCTGCAGTGACCCTAATGCAGGACTCGATCCCAGAACCTGGGATCATGACCTGAGCCAAAGGCAGTTGCTCAACCAGTGAGCTACCCAAGTCCTCCTTATGAAGATTTTTTTTTTTAAATAGTACATATGTGGATCTATTTCTGTGAAAAACAGTTGATAAATACATACATTTTTTTAAGGATGTCTGTATTTATCCTATTTTGAGGATAAAACAAGAGTTAAGTCCTTTAGGAATAATAGTTTTAACATCTAGTATTTAATAATAATAAATTACTCTAAAATCACATCCATATTTGGAATCCAATGACAGCATATACTTTAATTCACCAACAGGTGTAAAATAACAAACTCATACAAGAGTCAATGTTTATAAATAATTATGGCCCACCATTATATTTTACAGTTTGTCAGTGTTCCCTTGTTTTTGACTAACTTTTGGTAAGTTAATTATTCATTTCTTCTTTTAAATGTTTAGAAAAACATTTAGATTCTTCACATATTTGAATAATACTCTATGAAGATTTCGGGGTTCCATCTCTCACTAAATAGTGTTACAAAAATGCAAATATGTGATTGATAGCATTGTGAAAATTGTATCCCTATTGTTAAAATTGCTGAAACCTCATCAAGTCTTCAGCTGGCCACACATCATAGTCAAATAAACTTTGATTTTCTGCACCTGCAAGTCATTCGTATCCATCTGAACATTCATGAAACCCAAGAATTTCTCTTTAAATAAAATGTCTGTTAACGTTTTGCAAGGATCTTGAAAAATGGTCCGCTTCCCCCTCCTTGTACTCTCCCTCTCAAATAAATAAATAAAATCTTTTAAAAAATAATAAATTGTTACAAATAAAATATAAATATGTAATAATAAATGTTATAAAATGTAGATAAATAATTATTTAACACAAAGTATGATTTTATTAAAGTGTATCTCAATGAGATGGATACCACCTGTCTCCAACATACCTTAAATATTGATAGACTGAATTGAATTTCAGCAGCAATTAAGTTTCTTTTTAAATAAAATTAATTTTAGTTGTTAAAAATTATTGTTCACACAAATAAATAGATGAGGATATTTCACTTTTGTTATAGAAATGTCACAGATTTGAATTTTTTAATTACATGCAAAAGTTATATAGTGATTAATTAATAAATTTACTTTTATGAGATATTAACTGACAATTAAATAAGGTTCTTCTTCAATTTGTTGAAAGCAAAGATTTGAACATCAACTGGCTTGCAAAAAAAAATTTGTTAGGGTGCCAACAGAATCATTCACGACCCAATTTCTGGGAAGTACACCAAAAATGATTTACCAAGTATTATCAACTGACTATTAATTACATCTGTTATTTTTTCACCTAGAGACGTGTTATTTAATCTTATGTACTCAGAAAGGGTTATGAAAATTGGAATACTTTTCATCCTAATTTACATTTGCCAATGCAATATTTGTTAATAATTTTTTGATCCCCTCGCATAACCCAATTAAGAAAGCCAGACTTTATTGTTAAACTAATTAGGCAAACTATAGCTGGGTTCTGTCGGAATAAAAGCCTACCTTCACCATATAGTTCAAATACATACCTTAATCCAAAATTTCAGGATTTACTATGAAAACCACAATATCATTGCATTATTTGTTAATGAGAAATAGGAAACATTAAGCATTTTGTTAAATATTATTGAATATTTAGAATAAATGAAGACTTCCCATAGTGTCTAATATAAACTATGTGTACTTAAAGAGAATGCTTTTCAGGGGCATCTGGGTAGCACAGTCAGGCCTCCAACTCTTGGTTTCAGCTCAGGTCATGATCACACAGCATCCTGGGATCAAGCCCCATATTGGTGTCTGAACTCAGTCGAGAATCTGCTTCAGATTCCCTCCCTCCCCTTCTGCCTGTCCTCACTCCCACTTACTCTCCCTCTCTCTCTCTCAAAAGAAATAGATAAAATCTTAAAAAAAAATAAAGAAGATGTTTTTCAGTGTATTGGGTGAGATGCTTGCTTCGATCAGTCCAGGTTTTCCTACCCATCATTTGGTTCCTTCACCCCGTTTCTGCTAGTGAATCTGTACCATAAAGCCATGGCACCCCATATTCTGCTGTCTCTCCATCCTCCAGGTCAGTAGTTTGCCCTGTGTTTTCTCCTTCCTTATGGATTCAAGAAGAGTTCATTATATTTAAACCTGTTTGGGTTTTTACTTGTTAAATGGAATAGTAATTTCTAAGCTCCTTACATGCAAAACTGGAAACCAGGACACTTGGGTCCTTTTATTTCCTATCTTTAGTATATGTTACTAGTATTTTACCTCCTCCCTGAAGAAAAAAGTGTATTAAAGAAAAAGCAAGAAGTATATTTTTAATTGTTTTTCTTTTTCTTCAAATAATTGTCCTTCAGTGAAGTATCTATCAATTATCATATATTTATCATTATATTAATATAAAATATATCTACATTGATATATAAAATTTTATATCAATATATAAAGATACATATTTATATTTATATACTATATTATCCATTATATATTAATATTTGACATGTAATAAACATTAATATATAATAAATATGTATTTATATTAATATATAAATTTCATATTAACATAAAATATATTTATATTAACATATATGCTTATATATCAACATATATTCATTTATACTCTCTAGGTATTTAGTTTTGGTGTATACATGTGTGCTGTCAGTGGAATAAGCAATCTGATGATAAGATTGGTCATGGCTTCTGTCCATGAGTTTGAAAAGGAGGAGGGTATTAGCCTCAGAGCGGTAGGCTCCAGACACCTCAGAATCTCTGTGGTCATCTTTCTTGCTCTTCTACCTCAGGAATCCCCTAGGGTCTTGATTTTATCTTCAAATTTTTAGGGAGTAGCAGCATATGCAGAAGCAATTTCCTGGGTACAGCTTACCCTGAGAGGGAAGGGTGAAGTGAAAGCTCATGAAGCAAAAGCTCTGGACACTGGACACACTTTTATTATTATTTTCTTAAAGACTTTATTTATTTATTCATGAGTGACAGAGAGAGGCAGAAACAGGCAGAGGGGGAAGCAGGCTTCATGCAGGGAGCCCGACATGGGACTGGATCCCAGGACTCCAGGATCATGGCCTAGGCCAGAGGCAGGCGCCAAACCACTGAGCCACCTGGGCTGCCCATGGACACACTTTTAAATCACCTATATACTCCACCAAAACTTTTGCACTGCCTTGATATCTTGCAGACTCCGATTATCAGCTGGTGTTGCTGATTTCTGCCGCAAAGGTCAGGCAGTCATTTTTCCAAAACAGTGTGGGGAGTAAAAGCAATAGCCAATTTTTAAAAGACTTACTTCAACCTAAACTCTCAGGGCTTCTTTGAGCTGCCCTCTGATCTCAGCCTGCAGTTAAGCATCTTTCACATTCCCCTGTCTCCTGCATTGTCTGAACATACACTTTATTGTTTTCATTTATTTCTTGAATTTGTGTTCTCTTCTTGCCTTTATAATTTCTTCAGTGTTGATTTTGGGGTGAGAAAACCCACCTTCCATGCTATATATCCTCCTGAGAGTAACTAGCAGTCTCACATCCTGAAATTTCAGTGTGTGTGTTTCAATATAATCCAAACTTTTATTATCACATTTTCTAAAAAATGACAATTATTAAGAAAGAAATCCTGAGGTGTGGCAAATCACCAAATGAATGGAATGTAATCAGAGATACATGCAATGAAGGAAGCAGGCTAACCAAATTTGGAAATGAACAAAGATGTTTGCCAGGCAAAATGCTAATTTCAGGCTAATGAGACGCTGGTAAACTAGAGAAATCCAAATGAAGTTAACCCTAATAAATATGAAGTCCAAATAAATATCAGCAAAGGTACTGATAAACATTCTTTATTGCATTAACATGTTGATTAAAATGGACAACTTTTACATACAGCAAACAGAAATATGAGTTAATATTCACAAATTACAAATTTGGTAATACTGTGCTGTTATCAATATTTATGAGAATTTTTAGTCCCATTATCTGGAAAACTATTTTCAAAATACAATTTATCTTCTGCTGTGACTGATTGCAAATTCAATTTTAAAAAACACTGTTTCTATTTCCTTCTTAATGTTTTCTATGCAAACTGATGCACATACTTTTTGAAGCAGGTATATTGTAGTGATAAATAAATGTACATATGATGCACATAGTTCTTTTACCGAGCAATGCATTCAAACAAGCTAAATGTCTTAAAGTTCCAATTCTACAGTCATTGCATTTATATAGCAGACTACAGAGGCAAAATTATTTTAATTTTATGCCTTGGTGAAACTTTGATTGCATGTCTACTGATCTCCTTGGTAAATTATTTTAGAGAATGGAATATATTTGCATGGTTTTCCAAATGAAAATTCTAAGAATTAAATTTAAATAATAATGCTAAATTGACTTAAAAGTGAAAACTCTGAAATAATTGTAAAAATTATTTTCCCGGCCATCTGCTCTCTTTCCAATACCACAGTTGGGCATTTTCCCCAGTCTGTACTTCATACTCTACATAGTACTCAGGGCATGCACTGCATCTAAATTGTCACCTAATTAGAGAATTAGCCTGAGGTTGCTTAGGATGAATCAATTGCTTCTTCCTTTGAAGATACTACTGCCCCTGGAACTAAAAGCGTAGATTCAATGGCATGTCCTATGTTTTTGGCAGTGTTTCCAGAGAAGGCTATGTTGTCTTTCAGTTAGTTATTACAGTTGTAGGTCTTGCAGCTTCACAAAATGCATTAGATTGAATTTACAGAAAAGATGGTTTGGATTATAGATATTTACATGAGATTTAAAGAATCATACTCCCATTGAGAAAAAATATATCATACAGAGTGGCCTCTGAATCACAAATATGGATTTCTATAATCTTTGGGTTTCCAAGGACACTTTTATCTGAAGGGGCTTTACCCCCATTTTTTAAAATTTGTGTTATCATTCCTACAGTTACTTTAGTAAATTGGCTTTTCAAATAGAGATTTTTAAAAATTTATAGGGAACCTTTGGACTTTCTTTCTTAAAACCAGTTGAAATTCAAAATTGCCTATATGAAAACAAATACGTACTATATAAACTCCAAAGGAATATCCCCAAAACAGACTTCTTCAATCTTAACTCCGTGGGTTTCATTTGTCTGGTAACATGCTGTGCTAGCCAATAGTAAAATCTCTCTATGGAAATTCACCTCCTCAAGCCAGGGCGGTTGGTTAATTTGTTTCTGAGTTTATATGAGTCAATTTACAATTTAACCTTTCCTTTCTGTCTTTTTGTATGTGGCCAAATGGAAAGAATATTCAGTTTCCACCTTACAAAAAAAGAACTCAGTAAGAACATCAGATATCATCTTGAGTTGAGCACTGCCTACTTCCCCACAGAGAGGGAAATAAGAGAGACTTGTTGAGGTTGGCACTTGAAGGAACTGACCTTGAAACAATGATGAACCATGAGAAGCTTGTTGAAGTTTAGGCACACTGGAGATTCTGGACATAATTTTATCAGTTTAGTGAATATTTTAAAATATTTCTATCATTTTCTAGAAATTCTGAAAGTTATCTATTCTATGTAAAAACTGTTCATCAATTCATGAATGTCACAGAACTCTGGTTTCCTTAAGCAAGCATTATAAACTTTGTCTTGCCTGCTCTTCTATATTCTTTCTGAGATCTGACAAGTGTTTAAATATAAGCTCTTGTTGTGGTTTCAAAGACAAGCTCGTGTTAACATATTAAAGACTTGACTAGAAACTTGGAAATATTTTCCCCAGGGATTTAACAACTATTTTCTTAGGCAGTTTGGGCTGTTATAATATCAAAAGTTTGCTGTCTTATAAACAAATTCAGGGTGCCAGTACAGTTGGGTTCTGGTGAGAGCCCTCTTCTGGCTTGCAGATAACCATCTTCTCATCGCATACTCATGTGATGATAAACAGAGCAGAGGAAGCAAACTCTATCATGAATATTATAAGGACAATAATCTTCATCCTGAGAGCTCTATCTTCATAAACTCATCTAATTCTAATTATCTCCCAAAGGCTCCGTCACCTAATACTATTTCATCATGGGTGGGGGTGGAGTTTTAGTATGCAATTTTTTGGGGGGGGGGGAGGGAGGGCACACAAACATGCATTCCCTAACAATTATACATTAAATTAATGATCTGTTTAGAAAGTCTGTGTGCTAAGTTTTAAAATATGTATTTATTAATATTATTCTGAATGCAAACATATGGTTTCTGGAACAAGGCAGGTTTTCATTTACTTATAGCCAATAACCAAGCTTGTTCTCCAAGCCCCAATTTTCCCTTCTGGGACAACATGACAAGAACAAGAGATCAACCACATGTACTAGAGTCTGTGCTGTAGGCAAGAAGCCTTGAAAATATAGAATTAGGGGATTATATAGGAATGGGTCAGCTATCCCTGATCTTTTCCTTAAAGATGAAGAGGAATCTTTTGCTCCTAATGTAAATAATTATCTTGGGAATTGGAAAGGAAAGGATTTGGGACACCTAAATGGCTCAGTTAGTTAAGCATCTGACTCTTGATTTTAGCTCAGGTCATGATCTCAGGGTCCTGAAATTGGGCCCTGAGATGGGCTCCAGGCTCAGCAGGGAGTCTACTTGAGATTCTTTCCCTCTGCCCCTCCCCATGCCGTCTCTCAAATAAATAAATAAACTTTTGGTTTTTTCTTTTAAGAAAGCATCCTGGGTTCCTATCCTTTGGAATATAAATTTGTATTTTTAGGGGAAAAATCAAACTAATATTCCTAAGCTTTAGAACCCCTGTGATATCTCAGCAGTTTTTGCCTTTAACCCCCTTAAAATATAAATGCATACATCTCTTGAGGTAAACCTCTATCTAGAATTTTCTAACTAGTAAGTCATAATTTAATTTTCAAGGCTTGTCTTTTAGTCCACATCTGAAGTTTCAGTAATATCTTTGGAGAAAGCCCTAATGTTGAAAAAAAAAAACTTTCTTTATAATCCCATACTATCTCTTTAGCTAATATAATTAATACAATAGTATTGAAGAAAGAATGCATGTTTTGTCATTTTGTTTACAAAAGTTTTTAAAAATTTGATATAACACAATGGAAAAGCCTTAATAAAATGAAAATATAATCAAATAAATCACATTCTTCAATTATTTATAAAATTACTTTATACCTACTTAAGAAAGATACACAGATAAAAATCATGTGATCATTTATTTGCTTTTGTTTCATTCATAGAAGAGGGGACTCTTCTAATAAAAATCAATTGACAAGCGGTGCCTGTGTGGCTCAGTTAGCTGGGCACCCAACTCTCGATTCCTGCTCATGTCATGATCACAGGGTCCTGAGATCCAGCCCCACAATGAGTTCCACAGTTAGTAGGGTGTCTGCTTGAGATTTCTTTCCCTCTCCCTATGCCCCTTCCCCTGCTCAAGCACTCTCTATTTCTCAAAATAAATAAATAAATCTTTTAAAACAAATTGACAGAATTATTTTCATAATATTTTATTGATGGGTAATCTTAAACCAAATTCAGGCTCATAATAGATTAATAGTTTTGCTTTTATATTCATCAATGGACAAAATATCTTGTGGTTCAAAAAGATAATATATTTCAGAAACAAAAGAGGAAGCAATAAAATTATCAGGTATATCACTCTTAGGAGAATCGTAAGTACATAAAAGTCACTCTATATATAGAGACCCCTGCACTGTTTCATCATGTCCAAATGAATACAATACTGACATTCTTCCCCAAAGAAATAAAAAGTCTTTGAAAAATAAATTTTCAAAGCTTCAGAGAATATCCTTTGAAAAACAGATTTCAAAAATTTAAAGAAATATGATGAAGCAGAATTAAAAAAAAACATGGTTTGTATAACATTAATATGTTTTTAATGTTTGAATCTGACATTATCCTAATAATTCAAATATATTAGTGTATGTAGGCATCTCATTAGATGCTGTTTTTGTATAAATCTGACTCTCAACCCATGGAGTTATCACAATGGGATAAAAGAAAACAATGCATTGCATTTTTATTCTTTCAAGAAAAGTATTACAATAAATTTTATAAGTAAAGATGATTATTTTAAAATCATTTCTTCTGTAGCCTATTAAAGAATTTGTATGCAATGTACAAGGAAAAAGTGAATCTTATGCAGTATTACTTAAGTCAAGAAACCACACTTTAAATAGTATTATGTAATTGCAATTATACTATAGGTGGTATTGATTGATAGTCTTACTTTCCAAAAAAAAAAAAAAGACATACTAATGGGAACTGATAAAATACATAAAATAGTGTGAATAATACAGATAAAATATATTAGAAATGAGGATACACATGGCTAAGTAGAAATAACTATCTTTCTTTTGACTACAATTTTATTTTTGTTATTAATTCTAACTATGTGCTGTGAGGAACCCAATCTATACACTTTGCTCTTGCTGAACATATGAATTCAGTATTCATGTATTCCTCATCAGAGGTGTGCATTAGCATACTGAGAAGTCAGCTTCTCAATCTCCTGAATAGAATATTGCTGTAAATGTTAGTAAGCTAACTCAATTGCCTTTTTATGTTTTTAATAGGTTAGCTTGAATAGCTTCATAATGTCAATAGTCATTTAGAAAATGATGTTATTTGGAGAGAATGGTGATCTCCTTTCCCTATTGGCATCTTCAGGCCAGACTTCTACAGCCAAAGTGATGAGGAGCTATGAGGCAATTAAACAATAAATGTGAAGTCAGCCTCCCCACTTTTACTCAGAATTGGACTAACTCTACCAAACAGATTGGGCAAACACCACTAAAGCCAAAACCAGAGGCAATGATTCCAAAGAAAAGAGGGTATTATAAAACTCTGTACATGTGCTCTAGACCACAGGCGAAAGGAGAATTTTCCAATGGTTTCTATGAAGGTATGACCCTCTTTTATTCTTAAATATTTAAGTGATTTCCTGTGTCATCTCCTCACTTCATCTGTTCTTCGAAAAAAAAATGGCATTCACTTGTCCACCTTTCTCAAGTTGGTGATCCAGGTCTAAGTTAAATGAAATATAATAAATCAGAACTATAAGAGAAGGTATGCACAATATCACCATTAAAACTCCTAAACTTTCCTAATAATTTATGCTTTCTTTAATCCTTATGAGTAAAAAATACTAATATTTTGTGTTGTACAACCTCTGTGAAATCTGTTTTACCCTGTCTTTAATATGTCAGAGTTAACTGATATCTTTTATACTATCACTCTTACATTTGTAGGAGAAAATTGGTGCTTTAATGGAAATCTATGCATGGTCTATAGCACACTCTCCAGGTTACCTGAGTTTGACATGATGGGAATGGTTTTATAATTTTTTAAGTTGTTAGATAACTAATAAAACACAAAATAGTTATTTTCCGTAGATATACAGGTGATTTCTGTCTTATGGAGAGACAACCAGGGGAGAAAAAAATTGCCTCTAAAAAAAAAGCGAGCTCCTCTTTACATTTGTATGAGAGTCATGATTTTATTATTTAAAAAAAAAAAAAAACATCTTTTGGTTCATACTGGCTCCATCATGGCTCCATTATGCCTCCACCATGGCTCCACCATGGCTGGATATCTCTCATGCTGAATATCCTCCATGCAGGGTTCCCATTTTAGGCAGCTAAGTTCAGCAGAAAGAATGAAAGGACATTTAGTATCCTATCCAACATTTCATTACTTTATATAGTCTCCAACCCTTTTATGTAACACTAAATATTGTTTTAGTTTTATAAATCACTTGTTACAGCCAGGTTATTAAGTTAGTCAAGAAAAAAAAAGTGGTGGATACCTTTCAACCTTCAAGATAAAGGGAATAACATGAACTAATACAAGGAGGTCAGAAGGCACAGAGTAACAGAAAGTACCACAGCTTAACTGAAACTAAGAGAACCAGGAAGGCATACTGTGAAAAAAATCCAGGAATATGTTTTGTAGTGAAAGATATGATCATGTTTTCCAGTTGCATTCAGTATTTTGTCTTTTTTTTTTTTTTAAAGATTTTACTTATTTATTCATGGGAGAACAGAGAATGAGAGGCAGAGATACAGGTAGAGAGAGAAGCAGGCTCCATAAAGGGAGCCCAACGTGGGACTCGATCCTGGGACTCCAGGATAACACCCTGGGCTGAAGGCAGACGTTCAACCACTGAGCCACCCAGGCGTCCCAATATTTTGTCTTAAAAATTGCCATTTTATTTATATTTGAATAATTCAAATGGTAATTTTAATTTCTTTAATTATATTTTTATATGTGCAAATACTAATATTAAATTAATTTCCTAAGGAACTGATATATTTTATGTGTTTCTGGCTTCTCAGATTTCTTTTATTAGCTGTAACACTACAACGAAATGCATGTATATTGAATTAATATATGAAATACATTGTCCAATAATTCTGACAATGTTTGGCTAGGGGGATCATATACAAATGGCTAATAATTCGATGTTTATTGAACAACGTACATTTTCTACATTTCCTGTTATTAAATTTCTTGAGTAATACTTATTTTCTATGTTATTGTCCTTTAATAGCATATATTTTTGATTTTCCTAACCCTGTACTATCTGTAGTATACAGTGACTCTACAGTGTGGCACAAAGATGCTTGTGAAATGCTGCTCTCAGAAATGACAAGTAAAAATACACGCTGACAGGAGTAGATTTTAGCTTGCTATGGAGAGCTCCCTTTCTCTTTCTCTTTCTTTTTCTCTTTCTCTTTCTTTTTCTCTCATTATTTAATATACTCTGCCCCAGGGATACTGCTCAGAGAAGGAACAGCCAAAATTGCTTCTTCTTCTTTTGGCTCAAATGTCTTGGAAAAATTGAGAACCCCACAGAGCTCAAAGGAGGAGTACCCAGAGTGTTGTGCAATTTTCTCATTTTTAGTTTTCTTTTCCTTTGTTATGGACCTTTCAAGACTAAGATTTGTTGTAGACTTTAAGTTTAAGAAAAAAGAGTTTCAAAGAAAAGCAAAACATTTGTGAAATGATAAATGTTATGTTTATATCTTGTTAGTGAGCTTCTTGAAAGTGCTTATAGCTTTGAGGTAGAGTAAAGAATATTGGGTAAATAATATTCCCTGCAGAGTGAAAGTTGTGCATAGAGAGAAATCATGCAGAGAAACTTAGAAAGCCTACATCACAAGAAATGCTTTTCAGCAGGGAAGTCTCCCTCTGAACTTATACATAGGTCAGAATGACATAAAATGCTTCTTTATTGATAATGACAGAAGTTTAAATAACTTTCAGATGATGTCTATACAAAAACTATAAATTGAATCATAATTCAAAGTTTCAATTTGATCCAGTAATCCTACTTCCAGAACAGAGAACACTCCTGATGTGATAAATCAAAATGGAATACAGAGTTGACACTGTTTTCTGGCAAAATATTGGATTTTGCTCAGAGTACTACTATTTACAACTAGGCAAAAAAAAAAAAAAGTCAAACTGAATCTGACAAAACTATTTGTTCAACAAATATATATCACATACCTACTGCGTATAGGCCTGATTCTAGTGGTGAAAATACAATAATAATAAATATAATATCTGTTCTTAAGTAACATGCTACTGGAGAAGGCAGCTACAAATATGTGAACAAATATATACATAATACATTTTCAAATAGTAAAAAGCATTATGAAAAAAAGGTGGTATGGTAGTTATAACAAAGGAATGATTGTTTCACTGAGGAGTGGGGGCTACTTTGACTAGAATGTCCCCAAAATTCTGGGTAAAATATGAATAGACATTCAGATAATAAGGATTTAAGTATATATAAAATCTAAAGTATGAACATTCAGGTAAAGAGAACAAGATAAATCAAGGTTTTGAGGCTACACTGGATTTATATATTTTGGAGATTGAAAAAGTTCAGGGTAGCCAGAACATCATGAATATTGATTAAATACTAGGAAAGGGAAAAGCAGAAATGAGGGAAGGATTGGCTTCCTCAAGAAAACATCTAAATTGCCAAGCATTCAAATAAAATTAAAGAAGTAGGTCAGAAATATGAAATTTGTTTAAAAAAAAAACTCCTACCTCTTCTAAATATCGTACCTAATCAAAGCTAGGTAGCTTCTTCAATTTTTTTTATTTGCCTATATGTGATAGTTCATTTTATGTGTCAAATGGGCTAAAGGATGGCCAGAAAGCTCATAAAATAATGTATCTGTGAAGATGTTTCCAGAAAAGGTTAACATTTGAAACAATATACTAAGTAAAGAAAATCTTCCTTCACCAAAGTGAGATAAGGATCATCCAATCTGTGAGGATCTCAAAAGACCAGAAAGACAGAGGAAGATGAATTTTCTCTCTCTCCTTGAGCTAGGATTCTTCTCTTGCCCTCTGGCATTGGGATACTTGGTTCTCAGGCCTTAGGGTTCTAGGGCTTATATCAGCAGCTCCCCTAGTTCTCAATTCTTCAGGAAATATATAAATATAAGTATATATCATATATATGTGTGTATATAAGTATATATCATATATATGTGTATATATAAGTATATATCATATACATCAAATATAAGTATATATCATACATATCATATATAAGTATATATATATTCATACATACAATATATGTGTAAATATATTTGTGTGTGTATATATATATGTACATATATATATATCACCTATCAGCTCTGTTTCTCTGGGGAACCTATTACAATATATGTCAATATTCGAAAACAGCAGTGCCTATTCCTAATTCCACGTCACTACACAGAGACAGGTAAAAATTAAGTGAATGTAAGGAAAATGTAGCAGAGTCTCAATAGTGGATAAAATGAGTAATATCACCTGCAGAGGCAAAAGTTTTAACCTTCAGAGAGGAAATATTGAGAAATGGTCTAAGAAGCAGTGGACCAGAGCACTGACTACTAAGGAATCTAAAGGCATAGTCTGGTGTGTTCACAATCACAATAGTGTTTAGAAGATATAATTATTTTTTAAGAAGATATAATTTTGGAAGGAGAGGAAAGACACTTAGAAGAGGAACATAGCAGAGGCTTAATGATGAAGAAAAAAAAAATCAGAGGGTGAAAAGTAAGTCTCATTACAAAATCAGATTTACCAAAACTTCTCTATCAAAAAAAAGTGCCGTATATTTAAGAAACTATGTTTGCTACCAACAGGAAAGAGTATTTTTTTTTAATATTTATTTATTTATTTATTTATTTATTTATTTATTTATTTATTTATATTTTTAGGAAAGAGTATTTAGATTGTTGACTTCTCTTTGAAATATTTGTAATTGTTGGTCCAGAAAAAAATCAGCTCAAATTAAAATGAATGGGGGAGAAAGGCAGGCATCATCCATAAAAAGAAATAACAAGAGTAAAACAGGAGATAATCAATATTAATTATCTAATCAAAACACTTCCCAAAAGTCCAACCACAAAGAGGGAACATTTATAGCACAATATTTCAAAATTAATTAATTATAATAAGTAAGCAATGAAAAATATAACAGGATACCAAAAGTCAATTCAAAAACTTGAAATAGAAATATAGCAAAAAAACAAAACAAAACAAAAAACAAATCCTGAGAGTTGTGAAACAAAGGTTGATGGCACTCAGGAAAGAAATTAGATAAAAAAAAAAACAAAATTATCCCTAATCTAAGGGAAAAACTAAATCAACACATACCAAGAGGATTGTCTTCAGTGAGGTGTAGGGAAATATGTTAAGGTAAAGGAAATCTCACTTGCTTTGATGGTCAGAGAATCATTTATAATTGCCAGAATTCCTGAAAGCATCTATCTAGATATAGTGAGTTTTATTAAGTGAAAATATATGTTACTAAAGAAAAGTAAAAACTTGCACTTTCAGGTGGGTTGTGGCAGTTTGTTAAGATTCCACACCCCACAAAAATTAATAAGGCAAGTCAGGTAAATTATAAAAATTTTATATTGCACATCAAATCTGTGGAGAAAAGTCCTTCCCAGGTGGCCTGTTTCTCCCCTAGGATGAATTTGATTCTGCACAGAAGCTGAGATTCCAATTTGCCCACAAGAGGGATAAACACTGTTGGAAAAAGACACTGGCAACAGGAGTGCTATGTTGGACTGGAGACTCAGGGAACCTCAGATGCAACTGTGCCTTTCCACATATTCTGACTAATTTCTGGGGTACTAGTCTGGTAAATCAGCATGAACTCTCTGTACTCTTATAGTGCTTGGGAGACAAATATACCCAAAGGAGGTGTCTGCCTCAGACATGTGACCAAACAGTCCCTCAAGACATCTGCCAACATTTCAAGCTGCAGGAATAAAGAATGAAAAATTAATTTAGCAATTGTTCAAGGGCCAACCTTGAAGAGTCTTTTAGGGCTCTGGAGCTAGAGATCCATCTTGTTCTTAGGCAAAAACCCAGGAGAGTCATATTTAAAGAAAGGGAATAAATCAAAGGTGGAGAAATTCTTAACCAAAATTGAAACCCAGCCCTGCCTTGGCTCCATTTCTGACAGATAGAGGCAATCAGTCATTCTCCAGTGAGGAAAGATATCATCCGAAGAAATCTCTATGATGCTATGATGCAAATGTCAGGTAAACATTTTTTAAAAATCATCAGACATACAAAAATTCAGGAACACATGACCCTTATCAAGATAAAAAGTAAATAATAGAAGCTGGACCATAGATAAATCAGATTTTTAAGTTAGCAAAGATTTTAAAGTACTAGTAAATGATATAATTTTTCTAAAAAGATAGAAAATTGGTGACAAATGATGGAACTAGGAAAAGAAGCCCTTTTTCAGCTGTCTTTCAGTGTTCTTCCTGTACCCTATACTGGCAGAGTTCAACATCGTGCCAGCTTGCAAAAGAAATGGTCACAAGGTCTCCTACCATCATTGCAAAGCAGGGAAAAACAAGGTAAATTTGGACCAAGAGGCAACAAAGGGTTAACTGGCAATAAAGGGATAAATGATGTCAAACATTACACACATTATTGACAATTCTTATTGTTAGGAGAACAATGAATCTATGTGCATAGACTTGGGATCAAAGTTTATTTTATTTTTATTATTATTACCAAATTGAGGATTTTCTAAAAAAGACACAAATATATCCAACATACCTGTCTCCAAGCAATAGAAACCACAATTTACATTGGCTTAGGCAAATTGGGATAATAAATACATATTTTGTGAAGGTACATTAACTGAACTTCAGGAAGAATCAGGGTAGAATTTGTCAAAGAGATGATCATCATAGAAATCTATATCTCTCACATATCATTCTCTTTTATTTATATATTTTATTTTATTTTCTGAGAGACTTCCATGTGGTGTGAGACCCAGATGCTGGTAGGAACAGGCATGTTTATACCCTTAGATCCAATTCATTCAGAGATGCAATTAAAAATATCCTAAAGATTTTGGTTAGACTTATGTCAAATTACCCAGTAGGATATAAGACTGGAATCAAAGGAATCAAACATTGTGATTCACTCAGCATAGGTCTCATGAATACTCCCAGACTCATGTCCACAGGAGAGGATGGACATTGTCCTTGAAGAATAATTATGAGCCAGTTAGCCACATGCATTCTATGGCTGTTACAAACATGATAAAAAATAACTGCATCACATTTTAATTGAAGATAATATCACACTATAGCAATAAAATTATAAAGTCTTTAAAAATAAACTTGGGAAGAAATGTGCAGGATAGATATGAAGACAATTTTAATCTTCATTTAAAAAAGTGATAACTTTTTCGCAACGGGTTTGCCGCCAGAACACAGGTGTCGTGAAAACCACCGCTAAACCTAAACCAAAATGGGAAAGGAGAAGACTCACATCAACATCGTCGTCATTGGACACGTAGATTCGGGCAAGTCTACCACTACTGGCCATCTTATCTACAAATGTGGTGGGATCGACAAAAGAACTATCGAGAAATTTGAGAAGGAGGCTGCTGAGATGGGAAAAGGCTCTTTCAAGTATGCCTGGGTTTTGGATAAACTGAAAGCTGAACGTGAACGTGGTATCACCATTGATATCTCCCTGTGGAAATTCGAGACCAGCAAGTATTATGTGACCATCATTGATGCCCCAGGACACAGAGACTTTATCAAAAACATGATTACAGGCACATCTCAGGCTGACTGTGCTGTCCTGATTGTTGCTGCTGGTGTTGGTGAATTTGAAGCAGGTGTCTCCAAGAATGGGCAGACCCGTGAGCATGCCCTTCTGGCTTACACACTGGGTGTAAAACAACTAATTGTTGGTGTTAACAAAATGGATTCCACTGAGCCACCCTACACCCAGAAGAGATACGAGGAAATCTTTAAGGAAGTCAGCACCTACATTAAGAAAATTGGCTACAACCCTGACACAGTAGCATTTGTGCCAATTTCTGGTTGGAATGGTGACAACCTGCTGGAGCCAAGTGCTAACATGCCTTGGTTCAAGGGATGGAAAGTCACCCGGAAAGATGGGAATGCCAGTGGAACCACACTGCTTGAAGCCCTGGATTGCATTCTGCCACCAACTCGTCCAACTGATAAGCCCTTGCGTCTGCTTCTCCAAGACGTCTACAAAATTGGTGGTATTGGTACTGTCCCAGGGGGTCGAGTGGAGACTGGTGTTCTTAAGCCTGGTATTGTGGTCACCTTTGCTCCAGTCAATGTTACAACTGAAGTAAAGTCTGGTGAAATGCACCATGAAGCTTTGAGTGAGGCTCTTCCTGGGGACAATGTGGGCTTCAATGTCAAGAACGTATCTGTCAAAGATGTTCGTCGTGGCAACGTGGCTGGTGACAGCAAAAATGACCCACCAATGGAAGCAGCTGGCTTCACAGCTCAGGTGATTATCCTGAACCATCCAGGCCAAATCAGTGCTGGATATGCACCTGTGCTGGATTGTCACACAGCTCACATTGCTTACAAGTTTGCTGAGCTGAAGGAAAAGATAGATCGTCCTTCTGGAAAGAAGCTGGAAGATGGTCCCAAGTTCTTGAAATCTGGGGATGCTGCCATTGTTGATATGGTTCCTGGCAAACCTATGTGTGTTGAGAGTTTCTCTGACTATCCTCCTCTGGGTCGTTTTGCTGTTCGTGACATGAGACAGACGGTTGCTGTGGGTGTCATCAAAGCAGTGGACAAGAAGGCAGCTGGAGCTGGCAAAGTCACCAAGTCTGCCCAGAAAGCTCAGAAGGCTAAATGAATATTATCCCCAATACCTGCCACCCCAGTCTTAATCAGTGGTGGAAGAACGGTCTCAGAACTGTTTGTGTCAATTGGCCATTTAAGTTTAATAGTAAAAGACTGGTTAATGATAACAATGCATTGTAAAACCTTCAGAAGGAAAGGAGAATGTTTTGTGGACCATTTGTTGTTTTTTTTTTTTTTTTGTGCGTGTGTGGCAGTTTTAAGTTATTAGTTTTTAAAATCAGTACTTTTTAATGGAAACAACTTGACCAAAAATCTGTCACAGAATTTTGAGACCCATTAAAACAAAAGTTTAATGAGAAAAAAAAAATTAAAAAAAAAATAAAAATAAAAAAGTGATAAAATGAGTGTAGATTTATCTTCTATAGTATATACAATCTATACATATTTTGTAATGGCAAACACATACACACACATATATCCAAAACACATTGTATTTCAGAGCTTGACCAAATGAAATGAAGATATTAAAGTGCATTCATTAAATGAAGTGTTCTGTTTCTAGGCTAGAGAACACTACTTGAGAAGATAAACTCCTGTGAGTATTGAATACTTCTAATGCTAAAACATTAATTACAAAATTATTCCTGAGAACCTGTGGAGAGAAAATTTAGAGGCCAGCAATGATGTGAAGTATCTGTGAAGTATGTGAAAATGCAATTAACAAAGTCAGCCTTTGCTTCCAGGGAATTTGTCAGATCCTACTGAAAAGTAACACAAATTTAAATATACTGTAAGGGGCATAGAAGGGATAGAGACTGGAAACTGATTATGAATGGAAGTTACAAAAAGACCCCATGGGTGCTTGGGTGGCTCAGTCAGTTAAGCATTTGCTTTTGGCTCAGTTCATGATCTCAGAGTCCTGGGATGGAGCCTTGGGCTCCCTGCTCAGCTGGAGTCTGCTTGTCCCTCTCCCTCTGCCCTTCCCTCTGCTTGTGCTCTCTCTCTCTCTCCTCTCTTTCTCTCAAATAAATGAAATCTTAAAAAAATAAAAGGAAGAGATCCCATATAAATATAACACTATCAAGAGTGATTTCATAAGCATGCAAATTGGGGAAAAAAACCCTAACTTTGATGTTTTTATTGACTTTGGATTTAGATTAAATGGGGAGAACAAATGAAAGAGAGAGAGACAGAGAGAGAAATGACCACAATAATTTCTAACCACAAGCTTGAATGAGTATGGACATGGATCAATAATTCCTAATACTAGGTGTAATACAACACTTAAAAAAAAGATCATGTGCTTTCTTCAGCAGCACATAGATTAAAACTAGAATAATGCAGAGAAGATTAACGTGGACCCTGTGCAAGGATGACACACAAATTTGGGAAGTGTTCAATATTTAAATAAACAAAAACAACCCAAACAACAGGTAATATTAATTTGAAGTAATTGAGACTCTGGTGGATGAAATAAAAGACATGAAATCTGAGCCACAAATAATTCGTATATATAGCACTCATATCTGCTAGGGTGGGAGATTTGGAAATGATAGATACAGAAGGAAAAATATGTAAGTTAAACTTTTTAAAGGCGAAACATCTATATTTTCTCATATACTTATATGAGAAAAACATTAGAAATCATCAAAAAATTGACTAGGTAGATTTTTAAATAGAATCCAATAAAGATTTGGTTTAATTTAGAAATTAAAAATATAATAACGATAATAAAAAAGTGGGAAGGGCAGATTTGAAGAGATGAGTAGAAGATAAAGGAATTGGAAGATAAAGTTGATGAGATTATGTAGCAGCATAGAAAAGTGAGTTGGAGAATATTTTAACAAGAAAATTATAAGAGACACAAAATGTACAGGAGACTAATATATATGTATATTTGACTAATACAGACTAATATTAGACTAATATATATGTCTATATATGGATACAATATATAGGTACAATGTGGATACAATTTGGATATATATATATATATATATATATATATATATATATATCTCCAACATTTTACAAGGAATTTAAGTAGAATAGTATATATAGAATTATACCTTCGGTATGTAATCAATGGTATATAGAATTATAATAAGCGCAAAATTCAAAAATGGAAGATTTAAAATGATGAATCAATTCCAAGCATCATACTTTTATTTATTTATTTTTAAGATTTTATTTATTTATTCATGAGAGACACAGAGAGAAGCAGAGACATAGGCAGAGGGAGAAGCAGGCTCCATGCAGGGAGCCCGACAGGGGACTCCATCCCAGAATTCCAGGATCATGCCCTGAGCCGAAGGCAGGCACTAAACTGCTGAGCCACCCACACGTCCCCAAGCATCATACTTTTAAACAAACAAGCAAACAAATAAAAAACAAAACCAGGAAATCTACATTTAAATATTTATCATGAAAACTGTACGCCAACAAAGACAGTGAAACACTTTTTGAACAGCCAAAGAGAAAATACTATGTACCATAGAACAAAAGAAGCTTTAGTACAGAATTCTGAGTTGACAGTTATTTTCTCTCAAAATATTTAATATATTATTCTCTCATTCTCACGTCTATCCCTGCTATTGAGACTTTCCCATCAGCCTGTTGGTCCTTTCTAACCATTTCTATTCTTTTTTGGTGACTATTTATAAGAGGTTCTTTATTGTTTTTAATATGTTAAAACTTCTCCATAGAAACTACATATATCTACATGGGGGTCTCATTCTATTTTTCTTGCTTGGTATTTGTTGAATTCTTTCAATTTGTGAGCTGATAATTGTATCAGTTTTGGAAAATTTCAGCTTATTTTTTCACATTTTTTTTCTGCTATGTTCTGTATCTTCTTTCCTTGGACCAAACATATGTTAAATCTTTTCCTGTCTTCTAAGTTTATCAAGTTCTTTTTTATATTTGTATTTCTTTTATCTCCAGTGTTTCATTCTGGATATTTCCTCCTAAACTATCTTCCAATTTAATCATTCTCCATTAAGTTATAGCAAAGCTACTGTTAAACTACTGAATTCAAATTTCACTCATTGAGATATTAAGATTAAAAATTTTACTTGGGGTCTTAAATTCACTGCCACTTTCTAGTTTCCACATCCTTGGTGAAGTTTTATTTATTTATTTTTAAGATTTTATTTATTTATTCATAAGACACACACACACACACACACACACACAGAGGCAGAGAAACAGGCAGAGGGAGAATCAGGGAGTTCAATGTGGGACTCAATCCTGGGACTCCAGGAACACGGCCTGGGCTGAAGGCAGGTGCTAAACCACTGAGCCACACAGGGATCCCCCTTGGTGGAGTTTTAAAGTTTAGCTTTTTAACTCTATAATCACATCAAACATCCTTGTTTTATAATCTTTGTATAATAATTTATTACCACATTTCTTATGCTGCATGTTACTCATTTTGTCTTTTAAACTAGTGTGTCTGAGTATCTTTGATTGCATGATAGACATTAAGTATGAAAATTAAAATACGAATTAATTAGATGATAAAAGTTATATATATATATATTGTTTTCTCATTGAGTGCTTGAATTTATTTTTGAATAGCACTTAGCAAAACACCATCACCTCAATCCAATTTTGAATCTTGCAATTTTCTAGGCAGGGACAATGACCCCTAAGCAGAACTGAAATCCTTATCAGGGAAAATTTATATCTGACTTGCACTTGATGCTTTTAAGGTCCTTTGCATTCATTTCTTCAGTCCTGTATCACTGCCAAGAGCCCTTTTCTATCTCAGCCATCTCTAGGCTTCCAGGGTCCCACCCCTCTAGTTAAAAGATGGTCCCATCACTGGATTTACCTCTTGAAAATTCTTTTTCTCTATTGTGGCCTATTTGATACTTAAGATCTTTAAAAAAATATTTTCATCCAGCTAGCTTTTAGCCATATTTAGTATTTTTCCAAAATTGCTAAATTTGCCCTTACTAGAAGTCATAGATCTCTCCTGTTACCCCTGCAGTATTTTTTTAAAGCATTTGACTGTTTGAATCTCAATGTTCACTTTTTAGCATAAACTTACTCTTCTCATGAGCAAAGATGTTGAACTTGATTAGCCTAAAAAGCTGGCAAGGTATGCTCGAAACTTTATTAAACATAGAGTTTAAGATACAATTAAAAAAGACTGCAACAATAAAAAACTGATTAATGCAAAAGAATCAAAACATCAGTTATAGGCATGTAAAACAAAAGCAATGCAAATAATTTTTATAAAGTAGTAGTGTATTATTACACTTAATGGTTAAGTAAAGCAATATAGAAACATAGTCTTCACAGGACAATGTAAGTTTAGTTATTATCTTTGAAAAGCACTTGAACTATTATTAGATTCAGGATTTTATTCAGTGGCTTTTTGGTTGGTTTAACTCTGCTCTGTTATAAATGAACTCAATTAAAGGAGACTATTAATTGCTGCATTTGTGCCATTTCATTTACAAGGAATTACCAAAGCAACTACAACACTGAAGAGAAGACTCTTTTTTTTTTCTCAAAGCAGCTGGTCATAGAGAAGGATTGTTCCCTCAAGAACCATAAAACTCTTCCATTTGACAGCCAAGCAGAAAAGGTGAGAACAAAATAAACAGCACCGCTAACAGGATCTGTCACCATGATGAATGCTGATGAGCAGTAATTAATGTGGATTCTTTTAAGCAAAGCCCAGAGGTCTAAGCTTATGCCCACTCACTTAGAGATAGGGAGGCAGGAAAAAGAACCAGAATGAAGAAACTAGAGAAAATACTGCTTTTTTTTTTTTTTAAGTGGGTAGGGAGACTATTAAAGCAGTGTAATGTCTGATCTTCTTGATTTTTTGAGCTCTTGAATATTATTCAGATCTAGAACCAATGTTTAACAGATATAAACTATTCTGTGTATGATTTCCCTGCCTATATTTATTTACCTGTTCACTACTTGTTTTATTCATACATTATCTGACAAACACTTATTGACTATAAAGTGATACACAATTTTGAAATATTTATATTTTCTTTTCCTTTTTATACTATATTAGCTTTTCTATATGAAAGTATTTTTTCACACTTACATTAAATTATTTCAATAATATACTGAAGAAGAAAATTGTTACATTAAAAATAATAGTTTATATTGTTATGTAAGTATGTTAGTAGAAATGATATTCCATTAATGTTTTTATAATCCTATCATTCAATGCCAGAGCCTAGAAATAAGCTCCAGCATGATTCTTGGGATATTATCAAGGCACTTAATTTGTTCGGCAGATCATTCTTGGTTAAAGAAACAACATCTATGAATTATCCATCCCCTGGCTTAGATTTAGGTCTTGGATTACTACATATTCTCCATTAATCATTACTGTAGAGGTATGTGTGATACATTTAGGTTGCCAAGGCCCACACACAAAGCAGGGTAGCATTTTCTAGTATCATTGCTCAAGCCATGTTTTGTCAACTCAGGAGTAGCAACCTGTGTACCTTTATTATAATCTATGAGACACTTGCAAGGAATTCTCAGCAATCATCTCTTTTTAGTGCCAGAAGTGTTATGTCAGAAAAAATACGTTTATGATGAAGAGTTCTTTTTCAGCATTGGGGTAATCTCCAGACACCATCATCAGGCAATTCTTTTCTGGAAACATGTCACAGCTTTCCAAATTCTGGTTTTCAAAAGTGGAATTCATGTACCTTATCATTTCAGGCTTAACTTTTTTTTTTCCTTAGATTAATTCTTCACTAAAGACTGACTGTGGTTATTTCAGAACCATTTGATTCTTAGTTTCTCAGTTGTAAGTTAGTTACTCTTTCCTATACTTTGGTAAGGCATTTATTTCCAAAATGGAAGGAAAAGGAGAGTATCTCTGCAGGTAAGGGAAAGGAAAAAGGAATGAGACATCTGAGTTAGCAATTACAAAGATGCCAGTGTCACAGGTCAACTCACAGCCTCTTCCGGGGATGGCTCCTTGAGCAGTCTCCTGATACCATAAATTTTCTTCCACTGATCTAGCCTTGAGAGAACCCCTTTTGGGTCATTGCAAGCCTGAAAAAGAAAGCTGAACCATAAAACCTTTTTAAAAATTGCCTTATCTTCTTCTCCAAGAGCCATTTTCCCAGATCTCTTTTATGTGCACACACACACACATGGATGTGCAAAAAGCTATGTACATATTTTTTTTTCATTTGTGTATTTGCTGTTTTTAATTTTTTTTCTTTAAGTTACATGTTAATATCATTTGATTGACATTTTTCTCTGGTTAATACTGGTATTTTTATTGAATGTTATTCATTAATCGAATATTGTTGAGGACCATTATTGCACAAAGCAATGATTTTAGGAAAAAAGAAGAAGCGGAACAAATTTTCTGCTCTTGTGGTATGTATATATATTTAAGAATGCTACAATGATTTCTTTTCCAGTTTGACATTTGACATTAATATATTGTTAATGCTAATTTTAGAGAGAAAATCTTGAAGTTTTGTATAGTCGAAGATGTTTTAAATTGCAAGTTCTTGTTATAATAAAAATGACTTTTTTAACCATGACTTGTATTTACCTAGGTATATATTGTCATTTTTATGTATTTGTGCTTTTAAAAATATTTAATTTAAATGTATTTGGATATATGGTATGTGATAGATCTATTTCTTAAAATTGTTAAACAGTGCAATATATTATCATTATAATTTCAATTTTTCCATAATTGAAATGAGATAATCAGTAGATCTACAGATGTAATTATGTTACATATCTTTTTTCACTTATATGTTTATATATATATAATATGTGTTCATATATGTATACTTTTATCTTATATTTTGCATTAATTTATTTGTTTATTTTAGCATTTTTTTTGAAAGAGCACACAGAGGTGTGAGGGGGTGGGGGAGGGGTAGTGGGAGAGAAAGAATCTCAAGCAGGCTTCATGCTCAGCATCTAGCCTGAGGTGGGACTCAATCCCAGGGCCCTGAGATCATGACCTGAGCTGAAACTGAGTTGGACATTTGATCTACTGAGCCACCCAAGTGCCACTATTTTAGCAATTTCTAATAATAGAGTGAATACATACATATATTCTTTTAATACACACTCAAAGTTTACAAATAAAGCAGAAATTCACCTTAACTACTTTCCTGATTCCATCCCCTTGCTATTTTGATTCATTTTTGTGAACTTTAAGACATTTCCTCCATGTAATTTTTCTCCCTCTGTATGTGTGTGTGTGTGTGTGTGTGTGTGTATGCATGATTATACATAACATAGTTTTGTGTGCATATATTTTTATGTTATTGAGGTCAGCTGGACATACTGTATAAATTTCTCTGCAACAGCTTTCTTCACTTAATGATCTTTCCTAGGGATTTTTCCCTATTTGTATATATAGACTTGAAAATTCATTTTAAATTGTTCCTGAGTATTCCATAGTGTAATGTATCATTTTTTAGCTTTATTGAAGTATAATTGAGAAAATCGTAATATCCATTCCTATACATATTTAATACTTTTTTTGTGAGAATATTTAAATTCTATTCTCTCGGCAAATTCAATCTCTATATTGTTTTCCACAGTGGATGTACTTGTTTACATGACCACTGCCAATTTACAAGGGTTTCCCTTCTTCAGTATCCTTACCAGCATTTGTTCTATCTTGTCTTTTTGATAATAGACATTCTAACACACACAAAGTGATATCTCGTGGTGATTTTGATTTGCATTTCATTAATGATTAATGATGTTGAATGCTTTTTCATGTATTTGTTGGCCATTAAGATGTCTTCTTTTAAAGAATGTTTATTTAGATCCTCTGCCCATTTTTTAATTGGGATTATTTTTCTTGTTTGTTTTAGTTTTTATTTCTGCTGTTGACTCATATACTCATATATGTTCCATTATCAGATATGTGGTCTGAAAACATTTTCTCCCATTGTGTTGGTTGCCTTATTATTTTGTTGCTTGTTTATTTTGCTCTGCAGAAGCTTTACAGTTTGATGTAGTGCCACTTGTTTATTTTTGCTTTTATCACCTTTACTTTTGGTGTCAAAATCGAAAAATCATTGCCAAGATCTATGTCAGGGAGCTTACCACCTATGCTTTCTTCTAAGAGTTTAACAGTTTCTGTTTAAGTCTTTAATCCTTTTGAGTTCTTTATATGTGGTGAAAGTCAGGGATCTAATTTCATTCTTTTGGATGTGAATATCCAGTTTCCCCAAATGCATTTGAAAAGACTATCTTTTCTCCATTACATAATCTTGAAACCTTTGTGAAATCTCAATTCACCTGACTGCTTGGGCTTATTTCTGAATTCTAAATTCTGTTCTATTGATCTATGAGTCTGTTTCTCTGTCAGTGCTATACTGTTTTAATTACTTATGCCTTGTAATATTGTCTGAGATTAAGTAGTGTGATGTTTCTAGTTTAGTTCGTTCTCAATATTGCTTTAGCTATTTGGTCTTTTATGGTTCCATGTGAATTTTAGGATTGCCTTTTCAATTTTATTTTTGAAAGTGTCATTGGTATCTTGATAGGGACTGTGTTGAATCTCGCAACCTCTTTGGGTAGCATGACTATTTTAACAATATTAATTTTTCTATTTTTTCATGATGTATCTTTTCACTTATTTGTATCTTTAATTTCTCTCATTAGTTCTCTATGATTTTGAGCTTTATAGATCTTATAGCTTTTTGCATGAATTTATTCCTAAGTATTTTTTATGCTATTAAAAATGGAGTTGTTTTCTTAATTGCTCTTTCTGGTGGTTTACTATTAATGCATAAAAAAGTAACAGATTTTTGTATATTGACTTTGTATTCTGCAATTTTACTTAACTCATTTATTAGTTCTATAGGTGTTCTGGTGGAGTCTATAAGTTTTTGTAAGTATAATATCTTTTCATCTGCAAAACAAGACAATTTTATTTTTTTATTTTTATACATTTATTTTTTTATTGGTGTTCAATTTGCCAACATATAGAATAACACCCAGTGCTCATCCCCTCAAGTGCCCACCTCAGTGCCCATCACCCAGTCACCCCCACCCCCTGCCCACCTCCCCTTCCACCATCCCTAGTTCGTTTCCCAGAGTTAGGAGTCTTTCATGTTCTGTCTTGCTTTCTGATATTTCCCACTCATTTTTTTCTCCTTTCTCCTTTATTCCCTTTCACTATATTTTTATATTCCCCAAATGAATGAGACCATATAATGTTTGTCCTTCTCCGATTGACTTATTTCACTCAGCATAATACCCTCCAGTTCCATCCACGTCGAAGTAAATGGTGGGTATTTGTAAAACAAGACAATTTTATTTCTTCCTTTCCATTTTGAGTGTCTCTTACTTCTTTTTCTTGCCTAATTGTTCTGGCTAGGACTTCCAGTGCTAAATTGAATAGGAGTGGCAAGAGCGGATATTGTTATTTTGTTCCTAATCTTAGAGAAAAAGCTGTCAGCTTTCATTGTTGACTGTGTTAGCTGGGTGCTCATCATATATGGCCTTTATTATGTTGAGGCACATTTTATCTATGTTTAATTTCTCGAGCGATTCTTTTCTAGGTTTATTGACAAATAATTGACATATGATATTGTTTAAGGTGTTCAATATAATGATTTGATACATGTATATATTGCAAAAAGATTACCATGATAAGGTTAGTTAACACACATTTCAGCTCACATAATTACTTTCTTGTTGCTGTTATGGTAGGAATGTTGAAAGTCTACTCCTTCAGCAACTTTCAGGTATAAAATACAGTATTATTAACTAGGTCATTATGCCATTCATTAGATCACTGGAAACTATTCATCTTACAACTTAATGTTTATACACTTTGACAATGTCTTCCCATTTCTCTTATTTCTCAGCCCTCGGTAACCATCATTTGACTCTATGTTTCTATGAATTTGATATTTTTAGACCCTACTTAAGAGATCATATATTTATGTTTTTTATTCCACAGGTTGCTTTACATTTTGTTGGTGGAATTACATCAAATTGAAAAGCTTCTGCACAGCAAAATAATCAACAAAATGAAAAGACTATCTATGGTATGAGAGAAAATGTTTTTTTTTTTTTAAGATTTTATTTATTTATTCATGACAGACACAGAGAGAGAGAGGCAGAGACATAGGCAGAGGGAGAAGCAGGCTCCGTACAAGGAGCCCTATGTGAGACTTGATCCCACATATGTCAGATCATGTAAATTTTAACTTTAAGCAGTGTTATGTGTCAGTTTTATCCCAGGGAAACTGGAAAAAGTAAAGTTAATAAAAAGGAAAGAACATAAATGTAATAATCCTTTAAAGCAAAAATCTTTTAAAGTAAAATATTTTTTTTTCTTTTTTTTTTAAGATTTTATTTATTTATTCATGAGAGACACACACACACAGAGAGAGAGAGAGAGAGAGAGAGGCAGAGATACAGGCAGAGGGAGAAGCAGGCTCCATGCAGGGAGCCTGATGTGGGACTTGATCCCGGGTCTCCAGGATCAGGCCCTGGGCTGAAGGCGGCGCTAAACTGCTAAGCCACCCAGGCTGCTCTATAGTAAATAAGATTTTAGAGAAAAAAATAAATCTTCATGAAAAAGTCATACTTAGAATAATGTATATACTTTTAAGAATATGAGATATTAAGTGATAAGAAGCTTTCAAAGTTAACATTATTTTGAAAAATAAAATAACTAAATAGCAAGTATTTGTGGCTGACACCAAAAAGGTGATAGATAAGTGGTTTTCATAATTTCTAAAACAAGAGAAATGAATGACAATATAAATAAATATAATGAATCATATCAGATACAGAAAAATCAATTTGTAAGTGATAAATGGCTCCAAGCATTGAAATATATTTGTGAATATATATTCCTTATGAAGGGCATTTGTGATGAGCACTGGGTAAGTGATGGATCACTAGATTCTAGTCCTGAAACTAATATTACACTATATGTTAACTAGAATTTAAATAAAAACTTGAAACAAAACAAAAAAATAGGTAAATAAAAAAATAAATCCAAATATATGTAATTACCATATAGCAGAATTTTAATATATGAGTTATTTATATTTATTCTAGACTTCAGAAATATCCAGAGTTCCTACTACAAGCCCACTATCCCTACATGTGGAACAGAGAAACCTCCAGGGAAAGAGTCAAGGCAGAGAGATTTAAGGTGCACAATTAATTTTTAAGAGGTGGGGGGATTAAAAGGACAGAACAGTGTTCTCCAAATGATGCTCCTTAGCCTGTAGAGTTTGTGCTTTAGTCATATGTAGAAAAACTGCCACAATAACAAGTAGTTATGGGGTGCCTAGGTGGCTCAGTTGGTTAAGCATTCAACTCTTAATTTCAGCTCAGGTCATGATCTCAGGGTTGTGAGATCAAGCCTTGTGTTGGGCTCTGTGCTGTTCATGAAGCCTGCTTAAGATTCTCTCTCTCCCCCTCCCTCTGGCCCTCCAACTCCTGTGCACACTCTCTCTCCAAAAAAAAAAAAAAAAAGAAAGAAAGAAAGAAAAAGAAAAGTCACATTCACATAAGAAGTTCCACATATTTTGAATCAAGAACTATGAAGCAAACAAACAAAAAGAACTATGAAACAATAAAATAAGTCATTAATAATATTGGTACTTGGTTTTTAATAACCTTTGTATTGAGGCATACCAAGCCTGACTTAGATATTAGAAGGAAAAGGATCAATGGTGTATAGTAGTTTAGTGGGACATTGGATATCGATGTTTTCAATGTAAACATAACGTTCTGGACATTATATAATACCTCAACTCACATATCAGAGAGCATTAAAAATAGTAATGTCTTGATTAGATACTCAATAAAGCTATTATTTTTGCACAAGGGGCACAAAAACACACACATGTATGTGTAAAAGAGGAGAAAAATGATAGATACCATGATGGAGCCAAGAGGACCAATTTGAGGAACAACCAGGAAATACCACTAGGTACTCTAAAAAATAAACTCAAAGAAATTTGACGAAGATCAGCATGGGTGTTGGAAAAACAGTGTTTTATAGCTATAGGAAACTTTTTGTTGTTGTTGTTGTTGATACCTTTGACATGAGTTTATATCTTTATTTGTTTTCTTTTTTTAAAAAAGAACTTATTGACAGTCAGCATTTTAACATAATACTGGGCAAAATTAGGACTCAAGGACTCAACTGGCTTTAGAAGCATTTCTATGTGGTAGAGATGTATATATTGTGCTCTCATAGTTCATTGCTATTAAAGCTAAAAGTATGTAATTTATTTTTTCCAATGTTGCAGTATATCTTTTCTGAAATTCTATAGCGTAATTGCCATTACCTCTGTTAACTTGAATTATTTTTGAAAGTTCAGAATTTGTTTGTCTTTTTAAAATATTGCATGCCCAGTGCATGATATATCATAGGTTCCTAATAGGTACTGGTTGATAACTTTTTTCAATAAATAAAGTCCTTGTCAAATGACACAAATCTCTTGAAAATTACATTTTTCCTTTTAAATTGGCCCTCTGGTTTATCTATAATTCAATCAGTTTAGTTATAAGTCAATTTTGCTGAGTCTGATCAATTCAATGTTCTAACAAGATCAATTTTGTGAACCCGCGAGGTTGACTGTAGTCTCTAGACAATACTCAGAGCACTGATTCTATTCTGGGATGCCTCCTAATATCTGTCTTCACCTCCCATGGCAACATATTTATTTTCCTAAAACTTTTCTTTCAAATAGTTTCTGGTTATTAAATTCCATTTTTTAAAAAATTCAAGTATGTTGACACACAATGTTAAATATCTAATTTTAAGATGGATAATTATGTGTTTGACAAGTGTTGAAAATCTTTTTATAACCTATTTACCAGCAGCTCTTGGACTGAGTAGTGACCTTGATTAGCAAACCAATTTATGCAATCAGTTTATTTATTAAAATATTTAATCTATTCTTCTGGGAAAAAAATAAAATGATACTAGAAAATTAAAATGATACTAGAACTTGTCAAAAGAAAAGCTGGTCATGTATACAAAACACATGAAAGCTCTCTCCTTAGTTTGCTGTCCATGAGACAGATTCACTGAGCAATTTAGTCAATCACAAATCTAGTAACAGGTTAATGATGCAAATTTCATCAAAACAGTTGAACTGATATGCATATATAGACACCATCAATAATTGAATGTCTTTAGATTTTTAAAATAAATTATAGAGGACTCAACTGAATAAACAGAGTTGACATTATACGTGTTCAACAGTATTTACACACTATTAAGAGAAAACTCTCATTAGTAGTTCATTAAGAAACAAAGAAAACAAGAACAATTTTGAAAAGTTTGCTTTA
Organism: Vulpes vulpes; assembly: GCF_048418805.1. Lineage (NCBI taxonomy): Eukaryota > Metazoa > Chordata > Mammalia > Carnivora > Canidae > Vulpes > Vulpes vulpes. Next base: position 99,892,730 of record NC_132784.1, on the reverse strand, counting down.
AAGGAGACCTTAAAGAGAGAGAGACTAGGAAAACTTAATTGTCCCATTTCAGGTTCAGGAAATAATATTTAAAAGGCTTTTATCTAAACTAATTAAGAAAAGATGTTGTTACACACATGTGAACTTTATATGACAATAAAGAGCATTGGGCATATTAGGGATTTTGTGCCAGTGATGAATATACTACCTCCTTAATTTTGAAAAGGAGAGTGCCAAATAATACTTCACCAATACCAAGTGATTTTTGATTGATTATGTCTGAGTTTATTATGAACTCTCTGGAGAACCTCTTCATTTTAAATATTTACCTGAATATCTAAGTACAACATTTTTAGATCGCATATCTTCTATTTACAATTCTCTATAGGTAGTTCCATTCTCAGTTTGCTTCATTTGAAATAATTTTCTGCTTGAAAAAATATGCTGCAGAAAGTATCAAGAAAAAAAAAAAATCACTACCTGAGTGCTGCAGTGTTTGCTTTAGTTGAACTCTAACTCACAAAAGCCGGGGGAGGGGGATACATATCTAAATTATCTAAATCTAGATCTAGTACAAATATTATACATTGAGGACCAAAGTATTATTTAAATACATGTGTCAATAAGTTTCTGTGAAATATGCAGTTTTAAATATCACTAGAAAAATCTGTTTTAACCATTTCATCTCCCACTGACAAAGTTGAGTGGTATAAATATGATAGCTATACAAATACATGTCTGGCATATCTATTTGTATTTGTATATCTATCATATCTTGGATATATATTTATCCAAGATCATTCTGCTGGAAAGTGGCAAGGTTTTTATGCAAACTCAGGCTGTCTGGTTCAGTCTCCAGTTTGAAGGCACTAGTTTATTTCTGACAATCTGAAGAAAACAGTAAAACAAGTAGGATGAACTAGAATGTAGTAGCTCATTCCCTTTACCCCAATTCCTGCAGATCTTATATCTTACAGATATTCAACTTCATCAATCCCTATGCCTTCCCACTGGTATATACTGATATGCTTTTTTTTTAGGCTAGCTAGGACCATCATATCCCCTCATTCCCCCTCAGTAACTTCTTAAGAAATCAACTTCCAGCAATGAAAGTGGCGTATATGTAGGAAGAAAAGTCACTTCCCATGTGGAAGGTCACATAGTGAAAAGAGACTGGGGCTGAATAAATTGTAGCAACAACATATTCTGGGATTTATGGTTTTCATTTGCTTTTTTAAACCAAGAGACAGAACACAAAACTGCAGACTCATTCTGTATCATTCAGAAATGAAATCCAATTCGGAATGTTTCTAATGGGAGAAGAAGAAATAGATTCTTCCTTAGGGGAGTTGATTCATATACCAAAAAGACATCTGGAAAAATACCAAGAATTTGCTGTGTATTTCTTGCCTACAAAAAATTGTCAGTAAGGAGGATTCTTAAAGCACACACATGTGGAAGAAGTAAGGATAAGATAATCTATATGTCTATTTATGGAAAACATCAGGCCTGAATAGTTCTCTCATTCACAGATGGATAAACAAGCTAATGAAAAATGAAATCAGAATAGGTATTATGGTATCATCCTACAACATAAAGAAAGGAAAATGTACCTTTGACATTCTCAATACACAGCTGTTATATTTTAAAATAGATTTAATATTGAATACAGAATAAATTTTAGAAAATATCTGCTTTTCACATTATTAAATCCGAGAAGAATGGATTGTATGAGATGAGAGAGGAAAAGTGACAATAAGAACATAGCTGAAATAAAAAAGAGGCTGACTGAGAATCAGGAAAAAATAAAAACAAAAAAGGTAAGGGCCTAATTAAAAAAAAAACACTAAAAATCGTTTTAGAATAAATACTAGTATTATTTAAGTTTAGATTAGAAACAATATACCAAACCTATTGGTGTATCTGGATGAATCAGTTGATAGAGTCCTTGAGTGATATGGGACTCGCTATTTTGGTCTATTATTGAGGGAGGCCACTACTCAAACTCTGAGCCTAGGGGATGTGCTGCTGGCTGGGAACAATTGGATAAGACTGCGCCTTGGATCTCTACCTAATCATAGTGCCGGAATGGGCTCTGCAGTTGCCTGAATTCTCCAGTCTGGCTTTGTAGTTGGGTTTGACAGAGTACTATACTCAGTAGCACACAGGGCTACAGATTAGCTTCATTGCCTGGAGGGGCAGCAGAATAGGCCCCAACACTGGCACAACTCCTTTTCTGGGGACACAAATTAGGTAGAACTGTACACGAAGTTTCTTTGTCAGACAGTGTCACTGGCTTTGTCCTAAAGACAGGCAGAGCCTCTGGCTGGGCTTTTGCTCAAATGCTGCTGTGTCATGTGGCTTCCTGGATGCTCTGGCCAGGGGTCATGTTTGGATATGGCCAAGGCTAAATTCAGCAATAAGCAAGAATAAACAGGAATGAATTAGCTTCCATGCATGAGTGGAGCTGCAGAACACACTAGAAGGCTTATTTGGGGTCCTAAATGAAGCAGAACTGTGCATGGAGTTTCCTGGCCAGTAAGAACAGATATGGCTTGGCTTTATATATTAATCCTTGGTTAGGATTTCTACTTGGGCAATACTGCAAGTGTGAACTCAGTCGGCCAAGACGCAAATGCTGTTTGCTGTATGCCCCATCCCCCTTCTCCATCATAACCGGATTTCCAGTTATCAAGCCCCATAGATCCCTTCTGTGATCCCTATTAGGGAAGACTTAAGTGAGCCCTCTGGAAAGTGACCCACATGCTGGGAGGGGCGGGGCTGGTTGTCCACTTTGGACTCTATTTCCACTGGACAAAATGTAGGCCCAGGTGGGCCCTCTCAGTAGTGGTGCTGTGCTAGCCTGGGGGACAGATGATGTGGTCAGAGCAAAGCTGCTCCTCTCACCCTTCTAATGCAGTCTATTTTTTTTTTAATTGTATTTATTTGAGAGAGAGATAGCATTAGCAGGGATAGGGAAGAGGGAAAAGCAGGCTGCCACTGAGCAAGGAAGCCTGACGTGGGGCTGGATCCCAGGATCCTGATATCATAACGTGAGCTGAAAGCACCTGAGCTGCCCAGATACTCCTAATGCAATCATTTTTTTTTTTTTTTTTAATCTCTGCCTCATCCCTAAGGTCTAGGATTTTCACAATGATGTCTTGTCTATAGCTAGTTGCTAGTTGGTCTTCCTGTGAGCAGGACTGGAATCAAGATCAGTGTACAGTACCATCTTAAAAGCCCATCCTCGAATAGATACTGTATCCTTAGAAGTTATTTTTACTCTAAATTAAGGGTAGCTTGGTACAAACAACATTGCCTCAGCCATTGAAAGAATACTGGTCCTCAACTAACAAGATGAGGCTTCTGGTTCCAAGAGTATCATTTACTGAACATGGAGGACTTGGGAAATATATATAATTCTTGGAGGTCAGTTTTACTCTGTGTAAGTGAAGAGTGATAATGGTTGGTCTCTCTACAGCCCATTGTTGTTCAGCTAATGATGTTGATAAAGTATATCACAGTAATCTGAGAGATTATAAAGACCATTCAATTTTGTAATGATTATATTCACCAATAAACACATTTATCGAAGTTTGCTTTTACTTTTTCTATATAAATCTAAAATAATGTATTGATTTTGGGGGTTAATAAGGTAGGACAATAAGAGGAATATAATGTATTTTATTAGCACTGAGCACATACATCTTCATGGCCTCCTGAAGAATATGAATAAACAGGTCACTAGGGGGTTTATCTATTCATGTATAAATTTTACCTTTCTTTAGAGTCTTTATTCTAGCCTTTGCTGACTTCAGAATAAGTACGCAAATAAAGAATAAAAAAGGAGTAGTTAATAAGCATTTATGAATATGTATTTTTATTAATGTATTCATGATGGAATAAACATTCAGTGCTTATGTAAAAAACACAAGATGATGTTCTGTTTACTATAAAGCAATACTTTGAAGTTCGTTATTTTTTAATTTGTGCCTTTTTTGATTTGTCACATGATATATTCATTTAAGGAAATATTGAGTGTCTATAAGTTTTCAGGCTGTGAGATATAAGGTTCATTGCCAATATCTTCCTGATTTTCAAACAGGGAAAATTTGGTATATGCGACTATCAGAACCAATGGCCACAGAAAACAACTTCACAGAACTGCTTTTTAGTATTTATTTACATAAAAGGTTTTTAAGAAGTATTTCTAGAACCTAAAAATAATAATTTTTTGATGAATGAGTTTGCAAATATATGAATAAGTATATGAGTACACGAATGAAGAAAAACATGAAAAAAATTCTGCTATAGCCTTTCTTCTTGATACTAACTTTTTTTAAACTTAAGGCAACAAATTGTACTACTTAAGTAATAAAATATTTTAAATACGCATTTGTGGTCTTTTAACAAAACTTGTGGTTAAATTCTGTTTAGTAACTGATGGATTGGGAATTGAGTTTGGGATTTGGAAGTGGCAATGATAAAACTCAAATCTATTGTATCTATTGGTATAGCCATATTCAGTGAGAGGATTCAGTTATTTTTATAAGCAATGCATCAAAACACTATTATTTTTTTAATCTCCAAAATTTGGGCCTTTGACCATACACAACATCTATATGTTTTACAGGATGACATTAACTGTAATAGTCATTTATCTTGCAGAGAAATAGCACTCTCATTGTGTGTAACAAAATATGGAGCAGCTGCTTCAACAGATATCTTAGTTGTCAAATGTGACAGTCCATGTGTAGAAAAGCAATATTCTTTTTTTTTTGAAAAGCAATATTCTAACACAAAGCAGAGGCCAAAAAAAAAAAAAGCTTAAAATATAGAATTAAAATTAGGTACAAGAGGAAATCTTAAGCTGGGAATGCCAACTATACAGCATACATACTTGTGTCAGTAAACATAGACTGGCATACAAGATTTTCATTTGTTTTCTTCCATTGTATAACTTATTTGAAGCCTGTAATGGAAAATGCTACATAATTTGTCAATTCCTGTTGAAATTGGTATTCTATATTTAAATACTATCTTTCCCATATCCACATCTTAGCAATATTACAAATTGGCAAATCTGTTGTATCTGAATTTGAAACTACAGTAAATCCTTACTCTTGTATAATTTACTAATATGCAATGTAATGTGAAGTGATTAAGCAAATTTACTTTGGGATTCTCCTTAAATAATGAATACTTGACAAGAGAATTATCAGGTTTAGCAAAATTCCAAACTATTTTTATGGCTCTGAAAGGAACTTTTTTGCTAGATATACATAATAATTGTATATAAATCCCAACTTACATTTCAGGTTTCATCTTTGTAATATATTAGTGCCTTTGTGCATTTGGTAAATTTTTAAAATCTAATGTGTAGAACAGATGTTTTTTTCCTCGAATATTAAATCTTGGTTATGTTGTCATGAAGAGTCTAGGATTTGTTCTCCCTGCAAGATAACAAGTCTGTTTATCTTCTACAGTTATTTGCTATATAAACAACCTTGGAAATCTAGTCTGTAATAAAAGCTATTGATGCCTCTGCTCACAAGATGTGCAAAAATGTAAGACTCCTAAAGAATTATCTCCCAACACAGCTTTTATCTTTTGCATACTAAAGTTTAATCCACTTATGATTTTAGAACATTTGTACTAGTTATTTATATCAATCATTTATTGCTGCAGTTTATATATAGAGAAGCCATCATTTTATTTTTTTTTTAATTTCATCACTATTATTTTTGGGGGTGGAGGGACAGAGGGAGAGAAAGAGAGAAAATCATAAGCAGGCTCCATACCCAGCACAGAGCCCAATGCAGGGCTCAATCCCACAACTCCAAGATCATGACCTGAGTGGAAATCAAGAGTCAGATGCTCAACCAAATAAGTCATCTTGGTGCTCCAAGAGTAGCAATCATTTTAAACTCAGCATCTTAAGATATCAAGTGTTTACTACTTGCTCCTGTGTCTATAAGCAACTGCTGCACTTCGGCTGATCTAGGCTGCTTTGGTTGCATGGCTCTGCTTTAGGCTGTGAATCAGCCAAACTTGCCCCAGGTTTTGGTTGGGTTAAATTATTTTCCACATGCCTCATTCTGAGTCCCAGACTGAAGTAACAGCAAGTGTCTGGGGATGTTTTTCTTATTATTAATGGCCAAAATGCAAAAGCTGGCCAAATCATTGCAGTACACTTTGATTTTTTGCTCACATCATTTTTCTCTCATACTATTATCCAAAGCAAGTCACATGGCCAATCCCAGAGTCCCTTGGGCAGGAAAATATGTTTTTCTCCAGAACAGAGGGGATGTTGAGAGGCTAGTTGTGCAAAGTATTCCAATCAATCCCAACATTATTTAAAGTAGTTTCTCATTCTCAATGAATATGGTTGGATTTTTCATCTGCTAATTACCTATAGCAAAAATAGAAAGAAATACTCAAAAGTTTGATAACACTTGCTGACCGCCTGCATGAAAAGCCAATTATGTTTGGAGTAATTTATAAAAAGACCATCCAAAGTATTTCAGGCTCTCTCTGTTCATAAAGAAATAATATGTTTACAAAGCCAGGACATAACACATATTCATGATTTATCTACAATATTTTGAAAGGCATTATATATATATATATATATATATATATATATATATATATATACGCTGTTACTACCAGAATGGAAGAAAAATCATAAGAAGAATATTAACTGTGTACATGATTTTGCAGTTTTAAAATATTTTATATATAGAATTTCACAGACTGCCCCAAACAACAAGGGAGATAGGAGAAATGACATCGATAGCCATCATTTTTCCAACTAGGATGCTAAAGTTTGAGACATTATATACCAGGGCCACATCACACAATCCTGGGACCCCAGCTCTCATCTTCAAGACCACGTTTAGTAATGAACCTTAAAGAATTTGGCAGCTGTCATTTATTAAAACTTTTGTCTTGTATTAAAACAATATGTTCAACCCTAAGACATGTCATCAATCTGGTTTAAGTGTTGAACTAGTATTCTTTTATAAAAAATCTGGAGTTCAGAATACATCATAGCTTTTTATTGACCTTACACTGATTTATTAATGTTTTTATATGAGTCAGATGACTTCAGAGTACTTCATTTGCTTCAAGTTTTTATTTAAATTCTAGTTAGTTAACACATAGTGTAATATTGATTTCGGGAGTAGAATTTAGTGATTCACCACTTACATATAACACCAGTGCTCAATACAACAAGCGCCCACCTTAATACTTCAGGGTATTTTTTTTATCTTAATTTAGTTTTCATTGTCATTGTTCCCCGTATTTATTTACTTATTTTTCATGTTATTAAATCTCTTTATAAATCAAATCTAACAGAGATTCTTTCCCAAAGAGGGATTGCATGAAAATCTAAACTTCAGAAAAGTTCATGCAATTAAACTTTAATCTCTGTGATAAAGTCAATTGCCTGCAGTTTACCCTGCCTTCTACAATATCCTGGAATCCCTAACACTCACCATACATAAGTCTGATCACAAAACAGTCATTTATTCTGTGTAGTTTTGTGCAGTAAAGCTTTTAATGTATCCACAATTGTGAAATACAACATAAATGCATGTATATCTGTGTACATATAATTCAAAATTATATTACAAGACAGCTTTCTCTTATGTAAGAGAAAGAGCACTACATATTTTGTCAAGTAAACTCTAATTTTTTTCTAAGTGTTCATTATGATATCTTTATACCCTATCCTCATCCTGCCCCCTAGATTTTTTTTTTGTCTATAGCTATTGTCCAATCTTTATTTTCCTTCGTTTTGCATTTTAAAGTGCTTCATTAGGTTTGAAGATTTTTTCATTAAGTTTTATTAAGCTCATTAAGCTCAAGAGAGTAAGTGCTTGATACACTTGATACACACAAAAAGAAAAAGAGACAGAGAAATACTTTACTGAGAGATCAAAAAAGTTATTATCATTACTGTTCATGCAATAATTTTAGATTTTTTAAATAGTGAAACAAATTAAAATCATACCTGGAGAGTCTAAATAATTTGCCAAAATGTTTAATTTGATCAATTTGGTCAAGCACATTACTTGCTTTATTTGTATATTCTTTTTTAAAATTATATGTTTGTTAGTATCAGATTGTTTTCTTGGATCTGAACACCTGCACAGTTCAGTCTCATTTGGACACTTTTGCCATTTGGATGGAAATCCAATCCATAGCTCATTTCATTCATCCCTTGAAGCTATGTAAATACTGTGTATTTTCTCCTTCTTATCCTGTCCATTTTTTTTCAACATCGCCTCTCAATTCAGGAATGTTAGGCTTCCTATTTTGTCTAACTAAATCTAAGACATTTTTCTGTGAATTATGATAATTATTAACTCTGTACTTATTTCTAAAATGTTTATGTCTCTCTAAAACTAACCTCCTTTTTTTGCCTTTCTCAGATCTTTTTATCTTAAACAGTGGTATTTATCAATTGTCTATGCAGCTTAAATTTTAATTTTAGAAAAAAAGTATATATGAGGTCAGAAAAAGACCAGATTAAATCTTTTAATGACTCTATCTTAGTCTAATAAAGTGACATGGGTGGAGTGCTTGATTAATTTAGAACCAGAAGACCCATTTTATTCTGAGCTACAGAACCCTGGATATTCCCATTTGGTTCTGGATCATCAGACTTTGAAGTGCCTCTGGGGTAATGGCCTAATTCTGAGCTCAAACAGATTTGACATACCAGCAGAGTCTGGAAAAATGCAATTGTTTCTGGCAAGAACACCCCTTTAGAAAAAAAAATAAAAAAATATATATATACACATACATACAACATTGCACCTGGAAAACCTGAAAAAAGTTTGAGTCTTAACCTTTTGTTTTCAAAAAGAGTTATTATAAAACATTCAGGAGCTAGCTGATATCAAAACCAGAAGCAGAATGACACTGCTTTATTTGTTTTAAATCTTTTAAAACATTGTCAATATGTAACCTCTGTTTGTCTTAAATGTTTAATAAGTTTTAGGGAGACCTGGATGGCACAATTGGTTAAGTGTCTGCTTTTAGATCAGGTCATGGTCTTGGGGTCCTAGGATGAAGCCCCAAGTCTGGCTCTGTCCTCAGCAGGGAGTCTGCTGCTCCCTTCTGCTTATGCTCTTTCTTTCTCTGTCAAATAAATAAATAAAATCTTTGAAAAAAATGTTAAAATGTTTAATAAATTTTAGAATATGTAAATTTAAGATATAGCTTCTGCTAGATTACTGTAGTTTATCCTACTTTTAAATTCTCAAAACTTTTGGAAACTACATTAACTGTTTCGAAAAAGTAAGATACAACTTATTACCTACTCCATGTCCATGTTTTCAAAGACCTGAACACAGAAGAAAAAAGAAAAAAAAAACAGATTAATTTCCTTTTACTGTTTACATCACTAACATTTTTTTAAGGAAATCTATGCAGGAAACTTTTAACTGGTGAATAAATGTTAAAATATAATCAAAATATATCTAGTTATTTATTCATCAAGTAATTTATTTACATTGTAAAAAAAAGTATAACAACAATTTAATGGTTTTATCTTAATAATATTTAAAAGAAACTAAACTATGACTCATGCACTAGATACATATGGTGATATGTCATACTGTTAGTAAAGAGTTTCTGGTCAAGATGTCTAAACAAAAACAGGAAACCTCACTTACTCTCCACATAAGTAGAAATTCAGGATACAATCAAATATACCTTTGGAAGATTCAATGCAAGAAAGAAAATTTCTGGGGGCGTCTGGGTGGATCAGTCAAATAAGCCCCTGCCTTTGGCTCAGGTCATGATCCCAGCATCCTAGGATGGAGCCTTGTATGGACTCTGGTCAGCAGCAAGTCTGCTTTCTCCCTCTATCTCTCAGTCTGCTGCTTCCCCTGCTTATACTGTCCCATGCTTACCCTCTCTCTCAAATAAATAATAAATACAATATTTTTTAAAAAAAGAAAAAAAAATATCTGGATATCAAAAATTAATACCTAGCCCACAGCATTATTATCATACTTGTCACATTTTATCTGTCAGGAACAAAGATCAAATGCAGTTTTTGATGGCTGTGATGATGGTCATAGAAACTGTAGTCTAGGTCACAGAAATTGAGCTAAGGTCAAGCATTTAGGTAGGAACTAGACAGGATCTATCACACCCATGAAAGAAAACTTGAAAATAGCTGCCTATTGTCCTAGCATCATTGCAAAAGGTTAGTCTGTGGGTACAAAAGGATTTACCTGTGAGAAATTACAACCCCAGACTGTGTCTCAAAAAGCTGAGGTACATGAGAAAATTAGTATGATTACAAGGTACAGAGGGACCAAAAAAAAAAAAAAAGAAAGAAAAAAAGAACAATCAAGAAAGAAAAAGAGATAATGAAGTAAAATAAAAGATGTAAGCAATACTTTACTGAAAGTATTCTTCAGATTTAAAATAAGATAAAATAGATAAAAAATAATAGGTAAAAAATAAGAAAATAAAAATAGAATTAGCAATATAGAATTGGTGAATATTTGAAAACAACCAATCTAGAATAGAAAAGAAAATATTTCAAAATTTGAAAAGTATAGTATATTGTGAAAACTTTAGGAAAAAGTAGGTAACTAAAGGAGTAAAAATTTGTATAAACATTAAAATATTTAGCTTTATTTAAAACTGTAATATATATTTATGAATTAATTCATCATTCATTTATTCTATGTACACAATAACAGTTATTAATCAGTGCAGCTAGCATTAATAAAATAAAGTTTTCTTCTCATTTAAATATAAAACTTCTAAAATGTAAAATCTAGGCTATGGCATAAAATACAATATATATTATACACATATTTTAACATTTTTCCAAAAATATTTTTCTCACATTTAAATATATTAGCAATCTAAATTATATATATCTTTTGTAATGTAAGGAGAACATCACCTTTTACTCCAGGTGGATCATTATTTTTTAAAGCAAATATAATTTTTCTCATGGAATTATAAAGAAAGCTTTCATTACACATCAAATTCACAAATATATAGTCAGAAACCTATGATTGGTAGTAAAAGAAGCCTAGAAAATTCAAAAGATAAAGGAAAATATAGAATTTATATATATATATATATATATTTAAGTATTATGTAGAAAAATAAACATGGAAATCAAAATGATTGGAAAACTATAAAACATATGTTTTTTTCTCTAATATCTAGAAATTGCTTCTACCAATTGTTAAGACAATAATGCCAAAAGAAAAGCGATCTAGTGAGATTTGACTAGACAATTTGCAAAACAAGTATGGAAACAAACATACTTAAAGATGCTCTCAATATCTCTGCTTGTCAGAAATTTTCAATACATATTAAAATTAGAATTTTACATATACAAAAGCCAAACAGTTTTAATTCTAAAGCTCCATATCAAAAAATGGACTATGCCATTACCATAATTCAAGGACAATATATACAAGATTTAGACGAAGACCATCAATTACACCCATTTTAATGAGAGATTTTTTTCTAGTAAATAATAAGCATTTTCATGTTACATCGTATGTTGAAAAAAATAAGTCATATATGGGATGACCTGATATTTGTAAAATATAAAAGGAAATAACAGCTTATTTGTGTGTGTGTGTGTGTGTGTGTGTGTGTGTGTGTGTGTGAAGGGCATCACTACTTAAAGTGATAGAAGATGGAAAAGAGAGATTGGCAAGAAAAAGAAAAAAACAGATTGCAGCAAATGTGAGAGTAAAACTGGATTAATTTTAACTGCAGATAATATCAAAATATTTTTTAAGAAATACCTAAACACTGAATATGTACATTGGCAAGAATTACAAGTTGAGATAGATGAAATGATGCAGTTCTTTTTTTTTTTTTTTTTTTTTTTTTTTTTTTTGTCTGATGCAGTTCTAAGTATTGTCTTGGACTTTCATCATCTTACTGCAGTGTTTACAAACTATTTTATTAAAAAGTCACATTATTTCTTATCTTATGCATACAGCACATGCTCAAACATCTTGTTAAATAATTATATGTGTTCAGTATAGCCATAGAAGTTATCTAATGGTGTATTAGCCTTTCAATGACAGCCCAATTCCAATAATTAGTCATTTTGGGAAAAAATATTTCCATTGTTTTCTCAGCTAGATAAAGATACTCATTCAGGTTGTCAGCTAGGATAGATATAATAAGAAATCCATTTTAGCTGTGAAAGTGCAGTTTCATCTTGGCAGTGGTCTAGGATATCATTTACTTCATTTGTAATTCTAATATATCTACAAGATAGCACTTGATATTTGAAATGCTATAAAAATGTGTATTAAGGAAAAAAATCTAGGTTTCAAATGTGTTTGTATTAAAAGTAACACTCAGTAACATATAACCAATCATTTCAATGAACTGGTTTTTGAACCCTGTCACCACATCAACAAAATGATGTGATCACATTAAATTATTAAGTTAGCTTCTAACTCTATACAGTTATGATTTAAAATTTATACTTCTGTTCAATTTAATTTTTTCAATTATAATATAATTAATATTGTAAAAATTTTGTATAGATTCACTCAGTGTGAAAAATAAATAGACATTATATTTCTGGAAGCCATTTTTTGCCGTATATTTTAAAAGTCATTAATATATTCAAGCCCTTTGTTCCAGGTCTTTTATTTATCGAAATTTATTCCAAGGAAAAAATTGGAAATGCATAAGAATTTTTTCCAACAAGAATTTTTACCACATACTGTATACTATAATAGACAAGGAGAGATTAATATAATGCATTTGATCAATAGTATATCATGCAGCCATTTTATTGGATGTTCTTAGTTCTAGAAACATAGAATAAGCTTGAGTTTAAAAATGTTAGTTAAAAACAAATGTCTTTTTAAAAAAATTTCAGTTCAAATATCTTTAAATTCAAAGTAATGAATCTAATTGTTAATTTCAAGGAAGTACAATAAATATATAGCTATCTAAAAATGAGGAAATACAAGAGAAATAGAGTAAAATTTGAAGTATGCTATCTGGGAGAGATAATATTAAAATAGTTACCCCATTAAACATTATTTAATGAACCTATTGTTTTATCAAATTGATTTTTTTCAATATTATAACACTATTGCCATTACCCAGACCCCAGATCATATATCACATGTATTTCTCTACCTGCCATCTACACTAATTTGATCTTTACACTGCTAACCTTTAATCAAACAAACTTCTTTAAGTGCTTTTTATGCCAGGAAATTCTATAATTTTGTAAATTAGGCACACAACTTTAGCGACCCACTCAAAAGCTATTATATGTAATTCTCATATATTTTAATGTGAAATTTAAGAAAAGCATAGAGAGAGATTTTAACCTTTATAAAATTACTTCATCCCCAGATCTTGGGGTTATTATGTTTCACAAATGTCTATACCATCATATTAGAGATATATAAGGATGTTATCAGTAGTAATCAACACTTTCCAACTTATCACTCAAACCAATTCCATCCAGTTTACCAGTTGAAGCAACTGATGAATGCAAACTGATCAACTAAAAAGAAAAACAAAATGAGACACAGTGAGAGAAGAAAGAAAGAAGAAAGAAAGAAAGAAAGAAAGAAAGAAAGAAGAAAAAGAAAGAAAGAAAGAAAGAAAGAAAGAAAGAAAGAAAGAAGAAAGAAAGAAAGAAAGAAAGAAAGAAAGAAAGAAAGAAAGAAAAAGAAAGAAAGAAAGAAGAAAGAAAGAAAGAAAGAAAGAAAGAAAGAAAAGAAAGAAAGAAAAGAAAGAGAGAAAGAAGAGGGGAATCAGATGGGAAGACATTATCAACTTAAAAAATAAATAAATTCCCAAGCTTGCATGCTGTGCATCTAAACATTGTAAAAGTTTTTCAAGTGTGCAGCACATCAAGGCAGAGAAATTGCTATGCAAATTCAGAACACTGGAGATAAAGACTTACAAGCTGGAAATAGAGAATGTTCTCTAGTTTCTAAGCTTTTGGGAACACCACAAATCCTATATAATCAAGCATCATGATAAAAGTATACATTTTGTTGACACAGATTTGCTCTGAAACATTTCAACTTTGATCAAATATATGTAGTTGTAGAGATAGAATTCTTTACATTTGACATAAACTGACCAGATAGAATTCATTTTGTTCCTGAACAAGCTGGTATGGGCAAAGCAGAGGATCTGCAAAACCTGTATCTATGAACGAACATCTGGACACAAATCACTAGAAAATATTATTTTAAATTATTAATAGAAATATGTGGCATAGTGATTGAGTATGTGTGTGTGTTTGTACATCTGTATATATGCTTAACTGTTTTTAAACTAATAACATTATTGCTGGTACTATCACTTCATTAATTCTTAGTCAATCATTTAGTGATCGTTACAAAGTCCCACACTGCACAACTCTTTCAAATATTGTCAAATGCAAAGTAAAACCTAAAGAAATTAAATACTTGGCCTCAAAGTAAATTTCAAAAATTTTTATTTTGTTGGGTGCCTGGCTGGCTCAGTCAGTGGAGTGCATGCTCTTGATCTCAGGGTGGTAAGTTTGAGCCCCACGTTGGGTATCAGGATTACTTAAAAGTAAATTTTTATTTTATTTTATTTTATTTTATTTTATATAATTAAAAAAACTATTCTGCCTTAATTTATTGGAAGTAATGTCCATTCAAGCAAGGAGCATTCCTGGTGTGTTTAAATAATTAATCAGTTTTGAAATCTAGTTTTGTCTTTGTCTACATATGCAGAAATAGGACAAAATTGTATTATACTATGTGGAAAACACTATGTGGAGACCCTGGTTCTTCTCTACTGTATTTTATATTTATTCCACTGCTGTGTCAGTGCTCTAAATACTTGGCTATCTAGGGTAGTATAGATCATCCTCACTGGGTTTGAACACCAGCTGGTATAATTGGTGGTCTGCTCTCTTGGAACAAGACATTGATGGTAATTGCTTACCTATCTTGCCTTGCTGATGAAGCTTTCCACCTCAGTTCTGGTTGGTGCTACTTAATTTCAAAGACCTATCTGTATTCTTCAGCTGTATATTCTCCTTACCTCATGCTTCAGAGGAACTGGGAGGCACATAAAATGTGCTCTTGAGCTACCCTTATTCTTTCACAAAGGGTTAAGAGTTCATGTATCTTTTGAAACTGATACATAACATAAGGAACAAGAAAGATACTGGATTAAGTCTTAACTCTGCCTCATACATTACATAGTTTTTTTTTTTCTAATTTAATATTCTAGGCTCATATTGGCCTAGTGCTTCTCTGAGAGACATGTAACCTCC
Organism: Vulpes vulpes; assembly: GCF_048418805.1. NCBI lineage: Eukaryota > Metazoa > Chordata > Mammalia > Carnivora > Canidae > Vulpes > Vulpes vulpes. Next base: position 99,877,441 of record NC_132784.1, on the reverse strand, counting down.
AAAGTTTATTTCGAGATAAGAAGGGATAGGTCCTATATTAGTTTGCTAGGGCTGCCATAAAGTAATGCTATGGATTGGATGGGCTTGAAAAATAAAAATTTAATTTTCCACAGTTCTAGAGGCTGGAAGTCCAAAGTCAAGGTGTCAGTAGGTTGAGATTTTCTTGATGTCTCCGTCCTCAAACTGTAAATGTCTATCTTCTCAGTATGTTCTCATATGGTCTTCCCTCTGTAGGCCTGTATTACTGGTGTCTTTTCCTTTTCTTACAAAAACACTATTATATGGGATCATTGCTCTATCTTTATGAACTTATTTACTCTTATTTACCTCTTTAAAGACCCTTCCTCCAAATACAGTCATATTGGTGATATAGGCTTAAACATGTGAATTTGGAGCGGGGGTGGGGAGGAGCTATAATTTCCAATGTCTTCAATTACTCAAAGCTACTTGGATATTTTGAAAACTTCAGCCACTGACTTGTCTCCCACATTCCTCACTGAACAGCCACTTCTGTAAGTCCTGTGAAATATTCAAATTCTCCAGTTGCTCAATTCCTCCTCCCAAGTTAGCTAGCCACTCCATGCTTCAGTAAATAAAATTTTAATCTTGACTCCTTGGGGTCTCCTTGACCCTATTCCAGTTTTATAGTGAATATTAGGTCTGGTTGGTTAAGATCAATTATATTGTCCCTATTCTTTGAAAAAAGGACTTTAACAAGAGGTTTATATGATCCATACTACCTCAGCTAACAAAATTTTTACATGTACTAAAATATCAGTAGAATAAATATAAATTATGATAGATGATAACCAATGCTTAGTGCTACTACTGCCTGATTAAACAAAGACTGAAATTAAAATTCAAACTATGTGGAAATTAAGCAACATATTGCCAAACAACCAATGAATCAAAGAAATCAAATGGGAAATTACACTTACATTAAGAAAAAAAGAAATATCTCAGGTAAAAAAACTAACTCTACAACTCAAGAAGCTAAATAACTAAAAAAAAGCCCAAAATTAACAGAAGAAAAAAGATAAGAAAGATTAGAGTATAAATAAATAAAATAGAGTCTTAAAAGTATAAACAAGATTAACAAACCAGAAAAAAAGAGAAAGGACTCAAATAAACCAAGTTATAAATAAGAGAGGATTTACAACTGATACCACAGAAGTACAAAGGGTCATCAGAGACAACTATGAACAATTATACACTAAACAGTGTGGAAATGGCGTAAAAACAGATGTATAAACCAATGGACAAGAAGAGAGAGACTCAAATAAATCTACATATGTACACTCAACTAGTCTTTGGCAAGCGTGCCAAGAACGCTCAATGGGGAAAGACAGTTTCTTCAATAAACAATGTTAGGAAAACCAGATATCCACATGCAGAAGAATGAAATTGGACTCTTACCTCCCATCATGTACAAAAAATTAATGAAAAATGTATGAAAGCCTTAAATGTCACACTTAAAACTGTGAAACTACTAGAAGAAAACAAAGGGGAAAATTTCCTTGACATTGACTTGACAAGGATTTTTTTTGGATCTGATAGCAAAAGCACAAGCAGCAAAAGTGAAAATAAGCAAGTGGGAATATGTCAAACTAAAAAGATTCTGCAAAGCAAACTTAGTGAAGACACAATCTATGGAATAAGAAAATATTTGCAAACCATTTGCCTGATAAGGGCTTAATATCCAAAATATTGCCAAACAACCAATGAATCAAAGGATTTTGCCAAAATCCTTGGCAAAAAGTAACCCAATAATCCAATTAAAAATGAATAGGGGAATGAATAAACATTACTCAAAAGAAGACATACAAAGTGCCAATATGAAAATGTGCACAATGTCACTAGTCATCAAAGAAACAGAAATCAAAACCACAATGACATATTACTTACATCTGTTAGAAATGTTATTGTCAAGAAGACAAAAGTTAAAAAGTACTGATGGGAAAAAAGTGTTGGTGGAAAAAGGCACCTTGATACACTGTTGGTGGGAACTAAAATGGGATAGCCATGATGGAAAACAGAATGGAAATTCCTCAAAAACTAAAGTTAGAACTACCGTATGATCCAGCTATCCCACCTCTGGGTATATATTCAAAAAAAATGAAATCAATATTTTTGAAAGATACATGCATTCTTATGTTCATTGCAGCATTGTTCACAATATCCAAAGAATGAAAACAACCTAAATATTTATCAATGGATGAATGAATGAAGAAAATGTGGTACACACACACACACACACACACACAGAGTGGAATATTATTTAGCCTTAAAAAGAGATCCTGCCATGTGCAACAACATAGATGACATTATGCTAAGTAAAATAAACTTGACATAGAAGCATAAATACTACATTTAACTTATATGTGGGATCTAAGAAAGTAGAACTCATAAAAAGAGAGTGGAATGGTGGTTGTCAGGTCCTGGGACTTGGGATAAATTGAAAGATGTTATTCAAAGGGTAAAATGCTTTAGTTATGAAGACTAAAAAAAATTTGGAGATATAATGTATTCCATGGTAATTATTGTTTATAATACTGTACTGATACTTCAAATTTGCTGAGAGTAGATCTCCAGTGTTCTAACCACCAAGAAAAAAAAGTAAGTATGAGAACTGATGGATATGTTAATTAGCTTAATTGTGATAATCATTTCAGGATGTATACATAGTCAAACTTCATGTTCTACACCTTAAATACATACAGTGTTTAGTTGTTACATATGGCTCAATAAATCTGGATTTAAAAAAGGACAGTCCTTAAGTCTACACTAGCACTCTAATTTCTAAATGAGTCAGAAAGTTAACTTAATATTTAAAACTCTGTTACTTGTACCTAGGATGACACTAACAAATGTAGCAGGACAATATAATTTCCAGAAATTAAAAATGACTTTAATATTTCAAAAATATTATTCTTGTTATAAGCATAAACTTCTATATGAGAGTGAACACAAACTTGGAACTAACGTAATCTTTCAGTTCTTTCTCAAATTATAATTTTCCATTTCATGTTTACCAGAATGAACTTATTATGGGACAAATGCTTGGGTTGCATTTTTTTCTTTTCTTTCTTTTTTTTTTCTGTTGGTTCTGTTCTTTTATGAGTATTCTAAGAATTAAATACAATACTTGTAAAGTAGTTTGGATACTGTGTGCCATGTAGTATGGACTCAATAAATATCGGCTATTTTTGTCTTTATTAAGATGAAAAGATGCTAATTTTTAAGATTGTCATTAAAGTAGGTAATTATTAAAATCTATTTTTACAAAGAAGTTACATGGACCCACCAACAAATTTGTGCAATTTGTGCAAATTTGAGAAAAACTAATATTCAGAAAGTTACCTTGTTCCAGAAATAGCTGACTAGCAAGAGTTGCTCCCTTTTCTATTGTGTACAGTCTTTTCTGGGAATTGGCTGCCCAGCCAAGGATTCCATATTCCAACTGCCCTATAGATTAAATGGCATTTTGTGACTATTTCTCACAAAACAACCAAAAAACAAAACAGTAGTAGAAGTGATGTTACTACACATGTAAATGTGTAGTAAAGCATTTAATCTTGTTCTGGGTCACTGGGTGTCTCAGACAGTTAAGCATCTCACTCTTGATTTTGGCTTAGGTCATGATCTCAAGGTTGTAAGATCAAACCCTGAAAAAAGCTCCCCACTGTTTGCTTCTTTCCCTCTTCCTCTGCCCTCTCTCTCACTCATTTCCCCCTCTTTCTCTCTAAAATAAATAAATAAATCTTTACAAAATAAAATAATTTAACTTTGTTCAAAGAAAGATCTAGTCTTTGTACTTGCCTCCTGGGAGACCATCTCTAAACTCTTGGAATGTCGTGCCTGATAAATGTTCCTTTGTTTACCTGAGTGCTTTGGGCTATAGCAGATAGTTTAGTGATGTGTTTTAGGGTGGGTTAATTGGGTCATACTGTGTGAACTTGACGTCTGGAGTCGGGAAGCGGGTAGGGACTAGGTCAGCCATATAGGCAGTCAACCAAGTCTATGTAATAAGACCGAATAAAGAGTCTAGACTAGACTCTAGACTCTAAGGTTTAGGTGAGCTACCCTGTTGGCAAAATACTCTATGCATATTGTCAACTTTCTTGCTGGGGAATTTAGCATTCTTCATGACTCTGTTGTTGGAAAAGGACAAGAAGCTATGCACATAGAACTTGCCTAGATTCTATTTCATAGTGTCTTCCCTTAACTGTATTTAATCTTACCTTTTTCCTGTAATAATTATAACTTTGAATATCAAAGCTTTCCATTAGTTCTATAAATTTTTCTAGTGAGTTATCAAATCTGAGGGTGATTTGGGGGTCACCAAATTCTTCAGGTGTCCTCAGATGTGAGACTGTACTATTTCTTAATTTCTAAATCCATTTCTGACTTTGGAATTCAAGAAGTGTGTGTACTTTCTCTAAGCTTAAAGAATATTTACAAACTTGATCGAAAATATTTTGAGGTCTTAGGTGCTAATGAGCTCTCAAAGAGTCTGGTCCATGAACCAAGCTTGTGGCAACTTGTAGAAATGCTGTTCACTAACCAGGAACATCCACGTGCCACTGATTCATGAACAAAAAGTAAATTTCTATTTATTTAAGTAACTGAAATTATTGTCAATATTATAACAGTGTTGCTATACCTAATATATTCCTTATGAAAGTTTTAATCTTTCTTCTGTTGAGGCACATTCTTTGAAAAAATGACTTGTATGTATAAACAAAAAATAAACAAGCTTGTTGCAGGCACATCAAATAGTGTTTGCCACTATAATAAGCTGAATTTTGAACTCAGATTTTCTGGACTATTTATATCTGCATTTCTGGTAGATGCTATTAGGGCTACTTTGAGTATCAAAAATATTTTACTGGTAATGACTATTCCCACTCAAGTAAAAATCATACCTTTTTATCACTTATTTTTTCAATTATAAATGTGCTTCCACACTATAATATGAATGACCAAAAGTTACTATGTCTAAATCCTCTACAAATTATTTTAAAATAATGTAATATTTTGAAATGTGTTTAAAGAAACCAAATCATCTATCTAAAAATAATTTTAGAATTTAGTTCTACTCAATTGTGTCATTATTTCAACCAATATCATTTGCCGTTTAATTTACCCTAGCTCTATTCTACTCTTATTCTTATTAGAATCCCCTTTGAAATTTCCTGGCCATTGAAACACAGCCTCAGGATTCCCTAACCAATAGTAATTCAGATGTCAATACTACAGACTTTGAAACATCAGTTTCATTAGCTTGAGAAACGTGATTTATTTAGTTTGCTTTCTAGCAACTTTAAACATTCAATATGTACTAAAAATCTGCAAACAACATAGTATACTTCTCTACACTGACCTTTCAAATATTTGTTAACTGAATAAGGTTAAAAAGTAGCTTTCTCACACCATATTTCAAGCTTGTATAGGAAGTATCGGCTATTAGAAGAGGATTAAAAAAAGCAACAACAGAAGGAATTCTTTTCTATCTGTAGAGTTACGAATATGCTTTGATCATATGGCTTTATGTAAAAATAAGCTTAACGTTTTCAACAGATGTCCATCTATTGGATGGTATAACATTTTGCTTGGTTTAAAATAATAAACAATGAGTATCAAATGAAAATGAGCAATCTACTTTCTGTGGTTCCTTTTACAGTCGAGTTATTTAATAGATAATTTAGAAACAAGTGAACTTAGGAAACAAAACTTTTGGAGTGAGTAGCAAAAATATTTTTCATTTCCATATTTATTTGAACAGGACATACAATCCACACTGGGAATTTGGCGTTGGTTTTATGAAGACAAAATTTGTATTATGTCTCTGGGAAAACAAATGCAATCATTTTGTCCCAAACAGAATACTTTTGGAAATATACTATCATGAAATTTTTATTCATTATGAAAGTCTTGTGCATTCTCATATTTTACCAAATCATTGATGAGTATCATATCAAAGATTGTGTAGGGCTTAAATCTGATTCAAGCTCTTCATTAATTCTCTTTGTTGCCTTGTAACTTTTCTCTCTTGCACCCAATGTGTTCATTTCAATGAGAAAAGATTTCCTTAGGATGGCCTGAAGCTTGTTGCATTCACAATCAAGTTAAGAATCACCTGAAATATGCTTTAATCACACACACTCACACACACACACACACACACACACACACACACATGCAAAAAGATTCTCCCAAATCCAACCCTGGCTTTTAACAATATTAATTCTGGATCAACACTTTTGTTCTCAGGATCATTCAGAATATTGCTTTATGTGTCCACTTACATTTTAATGATTTCCTTCATTCCTAATTTTATTATCTTGCACTTCAAAATTATGTTGCTGTCTTATAATTAAACTGGCAATGTTTGTATTTGCAATCTTAATTCCACCAAACTCTTAGTTTCCCTTTTCTTTCATAGTATTCTCTCATTCTTGGTTCCTTATTTTAGCATATGCACATGACCGTGGGCTTTCCAGTCTAAACTACAACTGTGCAATAGCAGTTTTACCATGATCCTTCTCCTACTTATGGAACATTCCAATTCCTTCCTAAGGAGTCCTTGAGAATGAAATTTTCCCCTTATTCTGTGTTTTCAGTGTTTTCCCAAAAGGCTGGAAAATAGGCAGGCTGTGCCAGCAAAGCCAAAGACCAGGAAAGCATTATCATTGGTACAGATTTAGGGTAATGGGTAACATGAGTTAACTTATATTCGAAGATGTGTAGACAGTACATGTTTTATTTTGTGTCTTGCTCCAATTCTGCATTTATCAGGAATGTATTTCAAAGCATTTGCAGACTGTATTGAACACCTCTGACAACTCATGTGAAGACATTAGGAGGCTAGTATAGACTGACAGTCCAGATAACATAGCCACATTTCTTTAAGAAGAAACTAACAACAACTTCTAACCTTTACTTTCTCATTTCCCATCCCATTTGCAAATAAGAGCAACCTTCCATCAGATTATGCCTTGGAATTCCTCTAGTTAAGGTCATTAAGTATGGCAATCTTTGTTCTAGCAACTATCCATGGCCTATGACTCAATTGAGTATCTTCTTCTTTTATTTGTTGATTTGTAGGAAGAAACCATGTTTTCCCATTTGTTACTACTTCTTTGTTCCCTCTACCAGCTTCTTTTCTTCTATGTATTTGTTGAGAGTTTCCACCTATGACACATTTAAGATAATGCATATTCATCTTGTAATAGTTTGCACTCCTTAGATAATTTCAACTGAAAGTTTCATAAGAATTTTAATATCAATATACCTAAACCAAATTCCTTTGCCTTTTTGCCAAACTTGCTTCTACAGCTAGATTGCCTATCTTATTGATACACGTCCCTTTGATGAGACTAAGATAAACTGTTGGAATTAAATCTAAACTTTCAGTTCCTCATCACTAATTCAAAAGAGATTGCCCAATTCCACCAATTCTTATGCTTTTAACCTCTCCTTTGCTTCCTTCTTGATCTTTCTAAATCTGATCTCTTGGCTACTAATTATTTAATTATTTTATTTCTCTGCTTAAAATTGAACCACCTTTATATATCCAAACTAATTTTGCTCCACTTACTCACATGAATTACTTCTTTTTAAATGTCAACTGTAATTTGATGCTCATGATTATTTTCATATAGTATGTCTTATATTATTTACTACTCACACAACTAGAAAATTTCTGTTGAGCCTTCAAATCACACGTCACAGGTTAGATATCTTCTTTTCTGAGATCCCTTGTTATTTAACCCTCCATTTTTTACTTATGATGCCACTATTCATCAAGTCTTTGTATCTATCATCACACAGGTTACACTGTGTTACAGTTTGAGTTTATATTCATTTCTTTTATTAGTTTTTGGGCCATGTGAGAGATAGAATTATGCCATTTTACCCTTGTGTCACCAATTTTAATCACAGGGTTTGACATACATAGACCTTTAAAAAAAATTTGGGTAGTGACAGAATGATAGAATAGGTAACCCGACACCTTCCTTCTCCATGGAGCCAAGGGCTTAACAACACATGGACCAACTGACTGGTGAAAAATCCAGAAAGCAGTTAATTTACCATGCCTCAAGTGAGGCACAGCCAAGAAGGTCTGCACTGAACCTAGTAGGAAACTTTGTGTTTACAGGCCACGTCCCTTTCTCCAGCACAGTAATGCAAAATCAAGAGAAAACAATCAATTTCTGATTTCTCTCTGAAGAAAGAGAGGAATGGAACAGATATCTGATGTTCTGTTTTTTTTTGTGTTGTTGTTGTTGTTGTTGTTGTTGTTGTTGTTGTTGTTGTTTGCGGGGGGCGGGGGTGCTGCATGTGGGTTGCTTTCTGTCTTGCCTCAATCTAAAAGCTGACAGGAATGGGCACCAGCTTGGAGGCCCCTACTAAGAAAGGACATTACCATGGCTTGGTCTAGCACCAGAGTGTTTGCAGAGAGTTACTACAGATAGACACTAGGGGAAGTTCTAGGACCATGACTTGTTATAACACTGGAAATGCTTCAGTAGTCTAGAACCCCAGGGAGTGGAAGGAGACACACCCGAGCAACTAGGAGATTACATGCCCAAGCCCAGAGAAAATGTGTCACTAGAACAGGCTTAAGAAGTCTCCAGAATTTCTAGCCAGGCTGATTGGTGATGACACACAGAGAAAAAAATGTGGAATCAAAGCAGAGATTGGAGGGATGTTTCTAGGACCAAAAAATTGCTGGCAACCAACATATGATGGAAGAGATGAGGAATGGATTCTCCCCAAGAGTCTGCTCAGGGAGTATGGCCACACTAGCACCTTGATTTCAGCCCAGTAATACTGATTTCTTCTGGGCTTCAGAAATATAAGAAAATAAAGTTAAATTGTTTTAAGCCAAGCTGTTTGCATGGTAATTTGTTACAGCAGCCACAGGAAAATAATACAATTACTAACTTCATATGGATATCAGTTGTGCTTTGAATGAAAACACACAAATAAAAGCCATGGAATGAATGATGCCTACTGAGTTAAAAAAAAAATAACTAGGAAAGAAAGAAATTAAGAATTAAGGACTCAAGGGATATGGTTAGCATCTGAGAAAGTAATGTGGTTATAGTCTTAAGTGTGCGGTAATTTGCATATGGCTAAAGGAAAATTAATTTCCAGGGTTTTTATACTGTCATGTGTAAACACTCAATTATTTTAAAAAAATCCACAAGTACAACAAATGAAGTAATTGAAGTGAATGGATAATTAATACACTTTAAAAATTTACTAAAATTATTGTTACGTACCTAACAACATGAGTCATTTATGGTCTCTGAAGGTTTAATTTAATTAATTAACTAACTTGTTTGCTTATATTTGTTTTTGAAATGAAGAGACAGTATGAATGACGTTGCTAAAAGGATGTCTATAAATGCATATTACATATAATATTGCAATTTTTTAAAAAGAGATTAAAGTATAATACTTGAGAGCATAGGGTTTGGGACTAAAATGCCACTGTTTAAATCCTGGTTCCATTATTTATCAGTTAGGTGACCTTGGGTATATTATTTTACCTTTCTGTGTCGTGATTATTCAGTCTGTAAACTAGTGACTCAAATAGCCTTCACTGGGTTGCTCTGTGAATTAAATGGATTGATATTTATGTATTATTTAGAACTGTACCAGGCATTTAGTTCTTTTAAAATGCTTGATAATATGAGATGTCTGGTTAGCTCAGTCAGTAGAGCATATAAGTTTTGATCTTGGGGTTGCAGGTTCAAATCCCATGTAGGGTGCAGAGTTATTTTAAAAAATAAAATCTCAAAACTGTTAATAAACAAGACAGATTTGAAGTACTCATCACTCTGGGCATAAGCTAAATTTATGATCCTTAAGATGTTGGTAATTTTAAGAAGTTTTGCCAATCTTATAATTGACAGTCTGTTCAGACTATTACGACAAAAATACCATAGATAGGTGGCTTAAACAATAAACATTCATTTCTCACAGATGTGGAAGCTAGGAAGTCAATGATTGAGGTGCTAGAAGATTCAATGTCCTAGGAGAGTCTGTGTATCGGTGCCCTAGATAACTATCTTCTTCTGTGTCCTCACATAGTAGAAGGGGTGAAGGAGCTCTTTAGGGTCTCACTTATAAGAGCACTAATCCCACTCATGGGTTTAGCTGTGAGTGGATAAGGTGCTCACCCTCATGATCTAATTACCCAAAAGCCACATCTCCAAATACCATCACATTGGCAATTAGGTTTCAACATACGAATTTTGAGGGACACAAACCTTTAGTCTATAGTAATAAAAAACTGCTAATTCTGGAAAACTAAAAGAAAAATAGGTACTACCATGTTAGCAATTCCTATTGGGAGTGAGATGTTTCAAATGTGTTAACATAGAAAACAAATATTTAAAAGAGGAAGGAGGAGTACCTGGCTGGCTCAGTCAGTAGAGCATATGACACTTGATCTTGGGTCATAAGTTTGAGCTCCATTTTGGGAGTAGAAACCACTTAGAAATAAAATCTTTAAAAAATAATAAAAGAGGAGATCCCTGGGTGGCGCAGTGGTTTGGCGCCTGCCTTTGGCCCAGGGCGCGATCCTGGAGACCCGGGATCGAATCCCATGTTGGGCTCCCTGTGCATGGAGCCTGCTTCTCCCTCTGCCTGTGTCTCTGCCTCTCTCTCTCTCTCTCTCTCTCTCTGTGACTATCATAAATAAATAAAGAAAAAAATATTAAAAAAAAATAATAATAAAAGAGGGGCAGCCTGGGTGGCTCAGAGGTTTAGCGCTGCCTTCAGCCCAGGGCCTGATCCTGGAGACCCAGGATCGAGTCCCATGTTGGGCTCCCTGCATGGAGCCTGCTTCTCCCTCTGCCTATCTCTCTCTCTCTCTCTCTGTGTCTCTCATGAATAAATAAATAAAATCTTAACAAAATTTAAAAAAAATAAAAAAATAATAAAAGAAAAAGACATCAGGTTATGTATGCCTCTGAATGGTGTTGGAGAACAATGGCTGAATTATTATTCTGGAGCTCTCCTTTCTTTGAAATTCATAGATAGGGGCATCTGGGTGGCTCAGTCAGTTAAGCATCTGCCTTCAGCTCAGGCCATGATCTATTCTGGGATCCAGCCTTATGTAGGGCTCCTTGTTTAGCAGGGAGCCTACTTTTCCCTCTGCCCCTCTCTGTCTTTCTTCTGCCCCTCTTTTTCCTCCTGCATGTGCTATCTTTCAAATAAAATCTTTAGAATGTATATAGGCAACTTTACTTTTCTTGAGACATGTTATCTTTGTAAATGGCAAGGCAGTGGAAGAGCTTACAGCTTTCTTTTACATCAGTCTATTTAGATGACTTTTTTTTACAACAAACATTTCTGAATAGACCATGGAATCTGTTATTTATTCATTTTAACAACTCTTCTTTTTGAAAAGTATCTTATCCCTAAATTTTATGTATACTTTTCTGTAATCCCTATAATCAATATGACTAACAGAAATTTTCAAGAATTTGATTTATTGTACAAAGTGAATTAATCTGATGAATCATTCATTGTATATTCTTTTTATTCCATCTCATCCGTTAGTCATCATTAAATGATAGACATTATGGTTTTAGCAACTGCTGTATTGGCTAACTTAACTGTGGCTTTGTTACTGCAAATGCCAAATATGCCTGATTATGCACAGAAACTCTTGCCAATGAAAGTGGCATTAATTTTTCAATCTCTGAACAACTAAGTAAATCACTGTGTTCAGTAATTTAAAAAAAAAATGTTTACTCTTCCAAAATCAAAGGGTTTGGATCAAAAGTGAAAACTAAACATTCAAGTGATGAGAAACACATATATTCCTTGTTACCAGGACATGTATTTGCATTCCCAAATTAAATGCTATTTGCTTTATGTGGATTGTCCTCTCTCTTTGCCTTAATTTACTAAGATCCTCCCTATATTTCAGGACTCAGCTAGCAGCCATCATCACCATCAATATTTTCCAATCACTTTCAATCAAAAGGAGCTTTATTATCTGGATCACTTGCACATGACATCACAGGAATTTTGAAGCTAAAACAGAACTTAAAAGCACAAGTATAAATAACTTTATATGAGAAGAACCCAGGTCCCAGATGGGTTAAGTAACCTCTCCGTCACAACAATATGCTTAGCACACACACAAAAAAGTAAAATACCTGACTGTAATTTATTATTAAAATAGTAGTTTCTTCTTCAGAGCCCATGGAAATCAATCAGTTGCCACCACAGAGGTCAATGGTGTTTTTGAATGATCAGGGCTTAGCCCTTCACCCCCACATGATACTTCAATCTGATTTCAACCAGTAGAGGGATCATTTTAATTTGTATTATATACATTTCTTTCATTTAGAAGAAATTTGTTTAAAAATAAACTGCAACATTAAAACTTTGCTCTTTCCATATATTTTTACATTGTTTTACTATCTATTCATCTATCATCTCCATATCCATCCATCCATCCATATGAGTAGATCCTTGTTAACACAACTTTGATTTTATTGTCCTTGAAGGGGATAATTATACCTTATATAATCCCTGATCCCCCAGTTTATTCACAACTGCCTAAACTATGTATTCAGTATGATTTCTGATACTAATGATAATGAGAGTAATAAAGTCAGTTGAAGTGGAAATAGTATGTAATTTTATATGTATCAACAGTTTGACATAACTGACATCAACTTTAATTAATGAAATTAATGATTCATTAAATGAAATAAAATATCAGAGAAACATGTTTTTATCCAGCAGGGTACAATGAACATACGCACAACCATATTAAAGCAGTTTAGGATCATATAAATAAATAACTTTCCAACAGTTTACCTCTCCTGCTTTAATTTATATCTCTAGAAATTAAACATAATTATAATGAAAATTCAAATGTATGGGTATTGAAATAAAAGCAAATTTATAAGACAGCCTTTTAAAAAAATGGAATATTTGGTATCTGACAATGTGCTATAGCAAAGGGACTAACAATTGCAATAGCTTATACAAGATCTCTGTTTTTATCTCATATGATAATGAAGAAATAGGTTATTAGTTCAGTGATAATGGGTAGCAGTTTCATTCTCCTCACATGATTTTTATCTCTGTATCCATGGCTCTTCCAGGTCCTGACATAATTTTTGCACCCCAGCAAGTGCAGAAGGGATAAATCACAAGGCCTATTTAACCACGTTCCTCTAAGAGCATGTAGAATCAGATTCCAAAGCCAAGTCAGATTCCAAGGACCCCTTACTTAGAAGGCTCTCATGCTTGATTTAATGCGTCACTATCACCATCTTGAAACTCTTAATAATTTTTAGCAAGATCCCTGCATGTTCACTCTTCATTGAACCCTGCAAATTATGTAGCTGACCCTGAGAGAATGACCCAAACATATATTCCTTCTTTTCACCTTTTATTTGCCAGAATTTGGCTATATGACCATAACTTGTTATAAGAATACTAAGGAATGTAATATTTTGCTGGTAGCCAATGCCGGCTAAAACTCAGAAGTTCTAATATTAAAAGAAGGAAGTAAAGAGGGCATTTTGGTGGCTCAGTGGTTGAGCATCTTCCTTTGGCTCAGGTCATGATACTGGAGCTCTGGAATTGAGTCCCTCATGAGGTTCCCTGCAGGGAGTCTGCTTCTCCTTCTGCCTATGTCTCTGCCTCTCTCTGTGTCTCTAATGAATAAATAAATAAAATCTTAAAAAAAAAAGAAGTAAAGAATATAAACTTAGGCACAATTTCCATGTTTTCCATTGTTTTATTCCCAGAACCTAACAATACTATAGGCACATGGTGGATGCTTGGTATATTTTGTCGTGGTTGTTGTCAGCTAAATGAATATATATTTTAATAACTGAGTAAACAGAACTGAACAAACTAAAATCTTTCCATTTTAGGTAGATGTATGTCCCCAAAGCCATTAGGAAAATAAGACTGCCCCAGACTAGTAATATTCAATATTAGGTAAGCATTTCCAAAGATTAGAAAACATTTTAAAAATCTTTGCTACCGGGATGCCTGGGTGGCTCAACAGTTGAGCATCAGCCTTTGGCTCAGGGCATGACCCTGTAATCCCAGGATTGAGTTCCACATCAGGCTTCCTGCGTGGAGCCTGCTTCTCCTTCTGCTTTTGTTTCTGCCTCTCTCTCTCTCTCTCTCTCTCTCTGTCTCTCATAAATAAATAAATAAAATCTTTTAAAAAAGGTCCTTGATACACAATAGGCAAAATTAGGTTGGTAGTAGTCCTGCAGAATTCTATTTTCATGAATATAAATCATATTTGATCCAACCACACATTACAGAGGTACAAAATCTCATATTCTCCAATCACTGAGTGTACCAAAGACCCTTGGAAAACAGTCTTATTCAGGCACAGTTTGATGTCATAATTTACTTTCTGTAACCACTTTAAGAGTAATATATTTTTTTAAAAAAACAGTGTTAAAACAGTTCCATGTAATACTATGTACCTGAATGATAGGCCAATTCTTGTGAAAGTAACATAAACACAAAATTATAGCAATATTGAATCCTTTAGTAGAGAGCAAAACAAGTTTACTGCCAAAGTAATCACGATGTTTTATATGTTATTACAACAGCATAAGGTAACTGATGGTCATTTTGATTACTCACTATACTTTTATAAGGAATTTTGAAAAAGCTCAATGAAGAGAATTACGGCAAAATAGTTTGAGGCCATAAAAGAGGTGGAAGGTTTGCATTTCTGGAAAATATTCTTGCAAGTTCTAAAAGCATTTCTTATATTTTGTAAATTGTAAATTTTGTGCCATTACTATAAAAATACATTAGATATTCAACTGGAGGATCCATTGGAGAAAAAGTAATGCACAGACAGCATTATTGTAGTAAGATGAAGGCTGAGCAATAATTTTTAAAAGACCTAAAATGGAATGACTCAAACAAGAGAGTAATTTATTTTTCTCTTCCATAATATATAGGATGGGTATATAGGACCTCATGGATATCAGGGTAAACATGGGATCTACTCAGAGTACTCATTTCAGGAATAGTGAGAGGCTCTGCTATCCTTGAAACATGATTTTCTAGGCAGCATCATTCATGGCCATTCATAGGCAGGGAGCAAAATAAGAATGAGCCCAGGCCAACTTTTAAGCAAGTGAGATAGAGTTGCTGATATGATTTCCATTCACATTTCACCAGTTGAAAATTTAGATACATAGCTAGCCAGACTTAACCTACAAGTCAGGCTAAAAAAAAAAGAAAGAAAGAAAAAAGAAAAGCAATCTAGCTAAGGAGATTTGTATTTAGGGAAAAAAATATCAATTTGGGGTAATAAATAAGTATTGTAGCAACACTTCCTAGGAAATGTTATTTAAGAGTTGAGATTGTTGATTGAAAATTATTTGTACTTATGAAATTTTGAGTAATACACTGAATGTCTTATGGGCTTATTTCTTAAACAGCTTTTACTTAGAACAGATTTAGACTTATGGAATAATTATGAAGATAGTGTTCCTATATACTTCACTCCCAGTTTCCTGTATTGTTAACAGTTTGTATTAGTGTGGTACTTTGTTACAATTAATAAATATTATAACATTATTATTAACTAAAGTTTATATTTTTTTAAATAATAAATTTATTTTTTATTGGTGTTCAATTTGCCAACATAAAGAATAACACCCAGTGCTCATCCCGTCAAGTGCCCCCCTCAGTGCTAGTCACCCAGTCACCCCCACCCCCCGCCCTCCTCCCCTTCCATCACCCCTAGTTCATTTCCCAGAGTTAGGAGTCTTCATGTTCTGTCTCCCTTTCTGATATTTCCTACCCATTTCTTCTCCCTTCCCTTCTACTCCCTTTTACTATTATTTATATTCCCCAAATGAATGAGACCATATAATGCTTGTCCTTCTCTGATTGACTTACTTCACTCAGCATAATACCCTCCAGTTCCATCCACGTTGAAGCAAATGGTGGGTATTTGTCATTTCTAATGGCTGAGTAATATTCCATTGTATACATAAACCACATCTTCTTTATCCATTCATCTTTTGATGGACACTGAGGCTCCTTCCACAGTTTAGCTATTGTGGACATTGCTGCTAGAAACATCGGGGTGCAGGTGTCCCGACTTTTCATTGCATCTGAATCTTTGGGGTAAATCCCCAACAGTGCAATTGCTGGGTTGTAGGGCAGGTCTATTTTTAACTCTTTGAGGAACCTCCACACAGTTTTCCAGAGTGGCTGCACCAGTTCACATTCCCACCGACAGTGCAAGAGGGTTCCCTTTTCTCTGCATCCTCTCCAACATGTGTGGTTTCCTGCCTTGTTAATTTTCCCCATTCTCACTGGTGTGAGGTGGTATCTCATTGTGGTTTTGATTTGTATTTCCCTGATGGCCAGTGATGCGGAGCATATTGCAGTCAGATTTCCTTAATGTCTACCTACCTTTGTTCATTGCTGGTAGATAAGAAAGAATTGACTGTTTTATAATAACCTTGTATCCTTGCTTTCTTAGTTGGTAAGACCTAGCCACAAGGACAACTCTGGGCCAATGAGCCCACCCTAGTACCTAGATCTTGATTGCCCATGCTATTCTCCAATAAAAGGAACTAGAGCTGCTTGGAGAAATGGCTAACTCTAGCACCAAGATAGGAAATATATGTGAGCCTGAAGCATCTTGTTAGTTACAGAATTAAAAGATGCTCAAAAACCAAAACCACCATAATACTGACAGGTGAAAGACACACAGAGATCACCTTAAAGGACTTTTCATAGTAAAACCTGAGGACACAAGAAGTAGTATCAGGCTGTAACCCAAAGTATAAAATAAATATCCATGATTCCATACTGATATGAACAGACAAGAGAGAGGAGACATTTCTCCCATGCAGAATTTCAATTAAATTTTGTAGCTCCTATGCTCTCAAGGAGGTTGAGCATGACTACACAGTCCTTAAGTGTGGGGCAAACAATAACTTTCTTCCAAAGGGTATAATATGGAAAGGGGAAAATAGGTTTACAGTGCACAACTCTTAATAGCACTATTTCAGCTAGGTCATCAAGGCCAAGATCAACAGCAATAATTCGGGGCACCTGGGTGGCACAGTCAGTTAAACATCCAACCCTGGCTTTCAGTGCAGGTCATGATCTCAGGGTCCTGGGATGGAGCCCTGAATCAGGCTCTGTGCCAGATGTAAGGTAGGCTTGGCATTCTCTCTCTCCCTTTGGTCCTCCAGCTTATGCTCTCTCTCCCTTTTTCTTAAATAAATAAGTAAAATATTTTTAAAAAGCAGACAAAATAATTTATGTGGATAGTTTGTACCTTTTATATGATGTAACAAATTGCACTTTGTGGCCTTTTCTCAAAAATACAGAGACCAGTCTCATCGTGTTAAGTGTTAAGAACGCATATTCTGGTATTCTGGGCAGCCCCAGGGGCGCGGTGGTTTAACACCACCTGCGCCCCCGGGCCCTGATCCTGGAGACCCAGGATCGGTCCCCTGTGGGGCTCCCTGCATGGGGCCTGCTTCTCCTTCTGCCTGCATCTCTGCTTCTCTCTCTCTCTCTCTCTCTCTCTCTCTCTCTCTCTGTGCCTCTATGAATAAAAAAATAAATAACAAAAATAATAATAATAAAAAAAGAACGCGTATTCCACTGTTGTTGAAGTGGAGTACTCTGTGTTGATTAGAACAATTGGATTGATAGTCCTACTTAAGTCAGCTGTATTTTTATTAATTTTCTGTCTGCTTGATCTATTAAATACTGGAAAAGGAATGTTGAAGTCTCAAACTATAGCAGTAGATTGGTCTAGTTCTTTTAGTTCTATCAAGTGTTGCTCTATGTATTTTGATACTCTGTTCTCAGGTACATATATGCTGAGTCCTCTTATATCTCCTTGGACAACTGACCACTTTTTTATTACACAGGGCCCATGTGATCTGATAATTTTCCCTTTTCCAAAACTTGTTTCATCAGCAATTATAGCTACTCCAGCTTTCTTTTGATTGGTGTTAGCAAGGTATATTTTTTTTTATTACTTTTAAGCTATCTTAATTATTATATATAAAATGGCTTCTTTTCAATAACATATTGTCTAATTTATTATGACAATCTGACATTTAATTGGTGTGTATTAAGACTATTCACTCTTAAATTGGTTGTTACTGTATTTGTACTGATGTCTATTATGTTTCTAATCATTTTGTATTTAGATTCAGATACATTTATTATTTAGAACATATCTATATTTAGATTCAGATTCATTTATCATTTAGACCAAATAATTGTATTCTTATTTGTTTCTGTTTTCTTGTTTTGTTTCTGTCCTTTCTGGTTTTACCAGAATTTTGTTATTTGCTTTTATCTCCTTTCTTACTGTGTCATATTTATACAATTTTTAAAATTTATATTTTGAGTGGTTATTCTAAAGTGAGTAATAGGGATCCCTGGTTTGGCGCCTGCCTTTGGCCCAGGGCGCATTCCTGGAGACCCGGGATCGAATCCCACGTCGGGCTCCTGGTGCATGGAGCCTGCTTCTCCCTCTGCCTGTGTCTCTGCCTCTCTCTCTCTCTCTGTCTCTCTCTCACTATCATAAATAAATAATAAAAAAATAATAATAAAAAATAAAGTGAGTAATATATATTTTTAACTCTTTTATTTCACACTTTAAACAACACCATACACTATCATGTTAATTAAAGTAATTTGTGACAGAATATTTCCTTTGGTCTCTTCTGATATTGCTGTCATTTATTTCACATACATATGCTCTAATTGCCTAATATATTGTTGCTTTTAATACTTTAAACAGTTGTTTTTGGATCAACCAATAGGAAGAAAAATAAATTATTAACCTACATTTATTATTTTATCAATACTTTCTATTCTTTACATAGATCAAATTTCTGATCCATACAATTTTCCTTCTCTCTGAAGAACTTTTTTTAAACTTTTTTTTTGTAGAAAAATGTCAAATTTGCTAGTAATCAATTCTCTCATTTGTTGTTGTTGTTGGGTGAAGGGGTTATTTTGTTATATGAGAATCTTTTCCCTCTTAGATTTTTCCCTCTTATCACTTTTTAGGTGATAATGTAACTGGGAGTAAAATTTCAGTTTTCTTTCTTTTTTTTTTTTCAGAACTTAAATATTTTACTCCTCTTTCGTCTTGCTTGCATAGTTTCACACTGGAAGTCTAATTAATTCTTATCCTCGCTCCTCTTTCGTTAAAGTGATTTTTCCCCCTCTGTCTGCTTTTAAGATTTATCTTTGTCTTTGATTCTGCAGCTCAAATATGATTTGTCTAGGTTTAGAATTTTTTATATTTATCCCATTTGGTATTTTCTGAAGTGCATGGATCTGTGGTTTGTTGTTTATTTTTGATTTTGGTGAGTTCTTTGTCATTACTGCTTCAAATAGTTTGTTGTTGTTTTGTGTTCTTCTGTTACTCTGATTATCTGTATGTTACTGCTTTTGGAATTGCTCCACAGTTGTGTTAGTTTGAGAGGGCTGCCAAAATAAAGTGTGACAGACTGGATGGCTTCAAGAACAGAAATTTCTTTTCTCACTACTCTGGAAGCTAGAAGTCTCAAATTAAGTTAACTGTATGAAAGTTTTCTTCTGAGGCCTTTCTCCTTGGCTGGGAGACAGCTTCTGCTCCCTGTGTCTTCACAAAGTCTTCATGCTGTGGGTGTCTGTGTTTTATTTAATTGTTTTAATTTTTTATTTTATTTTATTTTTTTATTTTTTTGTGTGTTTTAATCTCTTATAAGAACATCAGTCATATTGGATTAGGTCTCATACTAATGATCCTCATTTTAGCTTAATTACTTCCTTAAAGACCCTGTCTCCAAAAACATTGTAAGATACTGCTGGTTAGGGCATCAAACCTATAAATTTAGAGGGTATATAATTCAGTTCTTGGATGTTCAGTTGTGTTTTTATTCTTTTTTTTCATTAATTTTTTTTTCTCTTTGCTTTTCAGTTTGGGAAATTTCTATTGATATATCTTTGAACTCATGGATTCTTTGATTCTTTCTTCAGTGAGTACAATCTAATGATGAAATCACCAAACATTTTTTTCTTTCTGTTAGGATGTTTCTGTTTTCAACCATTTATATTTGATACTTTATTACAATTTCTATCTCTCTGCTTACATTACCAATATGTTCTTGCATATTGTCTATTTTTTCCATTAGAGCTTTTAACATGTGATTCATAGGTCTTTTAAATTCCCTGTTAGAAAGTTCCCATACCTTTTTTTTTTTTTTTCCTCTTTGGCATGCCTTGTAATTTTGTTGTTGTTGTTGTTGTTGTTGTTGTTGAAATGTAGACATGCTGTATTGGGTAACTGGAACTGAAATAAATGTCCCTCAGTGAGAAGCGGTGATGTTAATCTGGATGGTAGTTGAGCTGTTTTTAATGTCTTCTGTAGTTGTAGGTGCCAAAAGTTTTAAATTCTTTTAGTTCTCTTGTTTCTGTCTCCCACGTTCACTTTGTTCTCTTAGTATTCCCTCTCAGAGAGAATCTGCTGTTGCAGCTGTGATCCACACTATATTGGAACCCTTTGCTACAGTGGTAAGATAAGGTACGGGGACATGAGGGAAAGTATTTTATAATCTTTTTATTAAATAGTAGTCTTTTAGTGGCTCTCAGCCTCTGGCTGTGACCAAGTATTTTTCTCTCCTGATATACCTTCCTTGTCACCCTTTTCTCAAGATAAGAAGGCTAGTGGGAGTTAAAATAAGCAGATTGCCCTTATATCATGTGGGATAAACTCTGGAAAAGCTTTTTCTCTGGAAAGTAATCCTTTGTTATAGAGAAATCTCTGGGCATATTTCACAATGGTTTTTCTCCCCTTCTCTCTGTTAGACCTGTGTGGTCATTCTTTTTAATCTTCACCCTGAGAATTAATTGGTGGTTCTAAAGGTAAAATTCACAAAGGGGATGGGGCGTGGGGCAGCTAAGAATGCCCCCAGGGGATTCTTAACTTTGTGCTGGACCAAAACCAGCTTTCAGCAGTTCATAAAGTCACCATTTAGGTGTTCCCAGCTGCTTCTGTTACAAAGAAGCATATCTTGGCCTTTGTTCTTTAGATTCACTTATTTCTCCAGACTCTGGGGTTGTGGTTTGATGGCAACTCCATTCTCTAGTTCTGTAAAAGTCATTGATTTTCAGACCTTTAGTTTTTCTTATATGGAGACAAGTGATGACTTGTCTTTCCATGTCACCATTGATATTGAAGTTAAATTATGATGTCTTATTTGGTATATTTAACACATTATATTTTATTGTATATAATTTTGCTATTAACAATGTATAAAATTTAATTACGAGCATATTTAATTGAAAGGATATTGCATGATTTTATTTTTAAATTTAGAAAATTCCATGAGGTTTCTGCATGAAATATTTATTATAGTCAAGTTCAATTATATAAACAGGATGAAAGCAAAATCAAAAATTAAATTTCTGAATTATTATCAATTTTATTAGTATATTTCCACTAACCCTTTCATTACAGATACACAAGTGAAAGCATAAAAGGTCTCTCTACCTCACCCTTTTTCTTATTTATTTAATTTCATTTTTTTGTTTATCATATTGAGGGCCTTAAGTGCAGTGATCACATTAAAAATCTTTGTATGAGCAACACCCAGCATAGTCTATGATACATATTAGTGTTTATTTGATAAATGAATAAGTAATTGAGTAAATACTGATAGAAATGGAATGACTTGATTGAAAGGAAAAGTAAATAGTAAGCAATAATCTCGCATGTGATTGATCATGAGGGTCTTCAAGCTCTATATTAAACTAAATTAATTTTAAATAATTCAATTAAATTTTGAATAAGGAAGTCATGTTAGAATTTTTTTAATCAAAAGCAAGCAACTAGTTTACAACTTGAAACTAAGTTAATGCTCTTAAAATTTGTAACAGAATCTTTCCAGAAAAAAAAAAAATCACAGATGGTACTGAGGCAAACTGGAGAGTAGAAATGTGTTCTATGTGTTCTATGTTTTCGCCCCCTTATTTTCTTTTTTTAACCCAGTTCAATATTAAATAGTAATAATGAGAATACAAAACCATATTTAAATTCATTTACTGGGGCATCATTCTATAATCCACTTCTAGATCCTTCTGCCTCCTATATATTTCATTTCCTGGTGAAACCAGATATATTTGTGATTAGTACACATAATCTAAATTTTTGCTGTTTCAAAAGAAAATAATGATTAGATCTAATGCAAAATGTTGATGAGAACATTTTTATTAGAAAGGGAAATTTTTTGAACTGTGATTTTAACATAGAAGAAACAGACTTTCTGATAAGGTTGTTTTGGGGGGTCAGAGAACAATAAATTATTATATATGGACATTATATAATGTATATGTATTTTATAAATTATATTTTTTCTTACTAAAATTTTCCTGGCCAAATGAAATAAGATAAAATGACACACTATTATAGCATTCTTTTAATCAAGAAAATTGTGATAGTTTTCATAAATATAACCAAAACAAGACATTTAATATACTCAATACTTCCTTATAAGTAATAAGTAGTACATTTTAATGAATTAATTTATCTCACATATTTACAACTATAGTCTGCATTTAATTAGCTTAAGTATAATATTTTTCACTAGTTTTAATATTCAAAGAAAGGCATCCTTTTATATTTATTGAAGCTATAATAATTATACAAATATTAGAGAGCATGAAAATCTAGAAAATTATTTGGCATGGCTAAATTTTACTTTTAAAAAAATACAAAAGTGCAAAAAAAAAATACAAAAGTGCTATTATGTTTTTTGAAGTATTGATCCTATTGCCCAGTCTTTTACCGTAGCAGCCTCAAAGTGGAGGATGGTTGTCATCTACAGGAAATAGTAAATATCAAACACTTAAGAGATTTATAAAATAATAAATAAAAGAACTGTTAAGATAATTCTGATTTTCCACCAAATATGTTTTGTTTAAAGTAAGTAATTTTATTAGCTCTGTTGTATGAAAATCAACAATGTGAATTTTCTTGAGGGAGTTACTCTTTTTCCATGCTCTTCTTTTTTGTGTTGGTACTATAGATGGCTTATTTGAAGAAAGACATCTAAATTTGTATTTGGAATAAATGTTTTAATTATCAACCTTTATTACATATTAAAAGATGATGTATCTCAGGCAAATTATACCAAGCTCTGGCAGTGTAATCAATCATATTCTGTTGATAAAATGATTGATGTTTAATTTTAGAAGAAAAAAAATAAAACTACTCATTTTATGCTGTTGAATCTTAGCTGTGATGATTTCAAATTTGGTATAATATAAGGGATGCACAAGGTTGAAATAGTTACTAATAACAATCTTCCAAGGAATCTTTATGGGATCATTCCATTCAGAACCATCTTTCCATATTATTTATTCATGGATCCACCAGTTACCGGAGTTACAAAGTGTGCTAGATACTAGAAACTTCGATTTCAGAATTATAAATAACTGTAAATATTAAATACTTTGAAAATATGAGTGTGCATAGTTTTTGCCTTCTAAAAATCTATGACTGAATGGGTCTATAAAAATTAGTACTATAAAATACCAACAAAAGTTAAAATATTTTACCTTGCTACAATTGGGATATAAAAGGGAATGATCCATCTTACTAACGGAAAGATGAAGAATAAATTCAAATATGAGAAAAATTTTTCTCTGACCCATGAATGAGAATTATTATTATTACCTTGCTTTTTAGAAAGCAATCCGTGGTAGAGGATAGAAGATGGAAGGAAGGATGCTGCATGAGAAAAAGTCTGGAAGCATGAATGAGTATGTGACTTTTGCATTGAAGGCATAGTTTGATATGAAATAAATACTGTGAAAGAAGAGGATAGGGAAATAGCCAGGAGCTAGATTAAGAAAGAAATTATATGCCAGCTAAAGAGTTAGATCCTTATTCTGCAGACACATGTGTAACATTACCATTTTAAAAGGTTTGTAATATAAAAGTTCATGCTGGTGATGAGGCAGAGGATAGATTGGAAAAATACCAAAGGGAATTAGAATAAGAAGATGAATTGTGGATTTCCATCAATACAGCAGACTCAGCAATTTGAGGAGGGAAAAAAAAAGCTCCTTAACAAACATTTAAAATTGACAAATTAAAGAAACAACTCTTCAACTGTCTTTTGAAGCAGAGCTAACAGGTAAGAAAGCAAGAGAAATTGTCAAAGTCCAAAAATTCAATGTAAATTGAAAAACAGAGGCGATTATCAATCCTGGGATAAAGGAGGAAGTGTAGCTAGGGTAATGAGGAGCAGCTGGTGAGCAACTGGAGTCATATTAATAAATTAATTCCAATTTTAACCACTGTGTAAGAACATAGGAAAAGTCTTAAAAATATTTAAATGAGGATGCCTGGATGGCTCAGTGGTTGACCATCTGCCTTTGGTTCAGAGCATGATCCCAGGGTCCTGGGATCAAGTCCTACATTGGACTCCCCGGGGGGCCTGCTTCTCCCTCTGCCTATGTTTCTGCCTCTCTCTCTGTCTCTCATAAACAAATAGATAAAACCTTAAAAATGTTTAAATAAACAATTAAATGAAGATAATGAATATATGTAAATAAAAACTTATAAAATTCAGAATCAACATGTCAGTATACTCTTCTACCTAGAAAAAGCCACTTCATAGATGAGGCTTCTTGGGCAAAACAACTTGAATGAGGGTCATGTCCTGGAGCTGCACTGTCAAAACAGTATCCATTGACTACTTATGACTATTGAGCCCTAGAAATGTGGCTAGTCCAAACTGAGATATAAGGTAAAACATATACCAAATTTCTAACAGAGTACCAAAACATAATACAAATATCCCACTGATAAAGTTTCTTGTTAATTACATTTGAAATTATGATATCTTAGATATACTGGCTTAATTAAAATATCTTAAAATTTATTTTTCTTTTCTTCTGCTTTTTAAAAAATATGGTTGTAAGAAAATTTTAAATTACATTCATAGATTGCATTTGGGGTTAAATTATCTTTCTATTGGACAGCTCTGTCCTCGGGAAGGACCTTTTAACATTAAGATCTCCCAGTGAGTAACTGCATTATTGCTTGTTGATAGTGTTAACTCCCTAAGACACTAGAATTTAATGTGTCTTTTGCTTTTGCTTTAAGATATACATTTGATTAATGAATCCTCTTTTTAAATAGAAAATAAGATGTGGTTTATGTATACAATGGAATATTACTCAGCCATTAGAAATGACAAATACCCACCATTTGCTTCAACGTGGATGGAACTGGAGGGTATTATGCTGAGTGAAGTAAGTCAATCGGAGAAGGACAAGCAGTATATGTTCTCATTTATTTGGGGAATATAAATAATAGTGAAAAGGAATTTAAGGGAAGGGAGAAGAAATGGGTAGGAAATATCAGAAAGGGAGACAGAACATAAAGACTCCTAATTCTGGGAAACGAACTAGGGGTGGTGGAAGGGGAGGAGGGTGGGGGGGTGGGGGTGACTGGGTGACTAGCACTGAGGGGGGCACTTGACGGGATGAGCACTGGGTATTATTCTTTATGTTGGCAAATTGAACACCAATAAAAAATAAATGTATTTAAAAGAAAAAGAAGATCAAATGCCCTAGCCAGTATCAACCACCTTCCCCTTAACTATTGAAAATGACAATTTTGTCCACCTGGGAGGTTCAGTCTGTTGAATGTCCAACTCTTGATTTCCTCTTATTTCATGATCTCGGGGTCCTGAGATCGGGCTTTGAATCTGGCTCCATGCTTAGCATGGAATCCGCTTAAGATTATCTCTCTCTCCCTCTGCCCTCCTCCCTTCTCTCTCTCCCTCTCTCTCAAATGAATAAACAAAATCTTTAAAAAATAAAATAAAATGACAATTTTCTCATAAATGCCATTTTAACACCTCCCTGTTTCTTGACACTACATTTTCCTACCACTTATACATTTTAATGTCTTTTGATGGAAGTTCCCATTGATTGATCTTTTCATAATGATTTCTTTGCTCACAAACATTTCTTTCTCCAAACATATTTTTCAAATGATTGTTATGTATATAATAATAAAAAATTCCATTAAATCATGTTTAACTGGAAGTAAACTTAAACATTACTTCGGGAAGGTGTTGACATCTCTTATACCAAGTTTAGTATAATTTTCTGATAGAATTATATGTCTTTCCCAAACTATCAGTTTCATTTTGTGTTTTTCTTTGGAATAAGTTTTTAAGTTTATTTTTTATATTTATCTAGTTAAGCTTCTGTTCTTTACATTATAGTTTTTTCTTACACATTAAGACTTATCCAATTTATATTGAGAAATATTCAACTATATATTAGGAATAAGGGTCTAATTGCTTATTTTTGCTATAAAAAAGAATTTTTATTCTCATTACAAATTCATTGGTGGTTTAGTTAAAAGCATTCCAAAAATTTCTTATTCTTCTTTTCATAATAATTTTTGTGTTAATTGTCCTAGATCTCTTAAAGACTAAGTATGGAATCCACATAAATGTAGAGTGTATTCACTCCACAGAGGAGTGTTTACTTATTTTTTACCCTTATTTTCATGATTTGGACTTTGTATATTTTTAAAAATTTGCCCACATTACTATAAATGAAAAAACAAAACTATATTTTTGATTTAAAAATCAAGAACGTATGGGATGCTTTTTCAAATACTTTTCTGTAAAATCTTGAAATTTATTTCAGTTTTCTGCTGTATATAATTAATTTTTAAACATGTTACTGTTGACATTTTGAGTTTCCTGTTCTGTATTATTGCTACAAATCCTTTTTATGGGCCAGTTTTTTCCCCATCCATTCATTATTGCACTTTTTTTTTCATTATTGCACTTTTGAAGATCCTTTCAGGACTTTTATATGCCCATAACAATGCTGGCTGGTGGGAGAGGCAGGTTAGATATCTGTGGTCAGGTCATTACCTTACCTCGAAATCCTTGTATTCACTCTACCCTCAGAGCAGTGCTTTTACTCATGGGTAGGTACTACATTGGTATTTAATTAATCCATTTTTATATAGGATAGTTATGTGATAGTTATACTATATAATCACATAATGAAATAGTACTTCAGTCATTAAATGGTTAGTCTGACCACCAGCACACGAGATAACTCTAAGTGTGGAATGTTTGTCTCAGATTGAATCTCGTTTATGTGTACTAATTTACCACTCTTGGCTGCATGTCCTCAATATCAAATGATTTGACATGGATATTCCAATTCATTAGTCACTTATGGTTCATTAAAATAGCTAATGTTACCTTCACGTTAAAGAAATGGAGATGTGTAAAAATCTCCAGTTAAGATATATTTAACAAATATTGGAATATTATGGAGTGGTTGAGTTATACTTCAGATTTCTATCTTTAGGAAACCTTGAAGGTAGAATCATAACTCTGATCATGTTGGGGGAGGAGAGGAAAGTGGAGTGTCAGTAGCAGTAGTATTGTAGGGAGTGTACATGGCAAAATATAAACTCTCAGATATTAAAAATTCAGTTGACTTCACAATTATGGACTAAAAATACCACGTGTTTAACAAGTGTGATTTTGTAGTTGCAAATGATAAATACGATACTTATGACCCGAGGGAAAAATGGAATTTTGCTCAAGGATTATTTGAATTAAGTAATCTAGGCACCAAATAAGAATGAGATTGCTATCACAGTTTCTCTGAGCTAGATATATTTAAGTTTCTTTTTTTCTTTGAACTATCACATTGATTTGAGAGGCTTTTATGAAGCTTTTTAAATTCTTGAGCACAATTTATTATTTAAAATTAAGTTATATTTTCTACTAGGTTTCCAAAACATCTTAGCTTCTCTTTCAATTGAATTTATTTATTCTATAATTTCCACTTTAGTAAATATAGTTTTATTTTGTTCTTAAATTGTTTCAAATGGTTTATTTTCCTCAAATTAATAAATTTTAGGTCTGTTCAAACTGAAGAGGTCATTAATATCCTTCACAACAAAAAAAAAGAAGGCTCATTCACACACACAAAAAGACATACATGATTAGAAAGCAGTACAAGGGATCCCTGGGTGGCGCAGCGGTTTGGCGCCTGCCTTTGGCCCAGGGCGCGATCCTGGAGACTCGGGATCGAATCCCACATCGGGCTCCCAGTGCATTAAGCCTGCTTCTCCCTCCGCCTGTGTCTCTGCCTCTCTCTCTCTCTCTGTGACTATCATAAATAAATAAAAATTAAAAAAAAAAAAAGAAAGAAAGCAGTACAAGATCCTAGTTCTTTCCAAAACATTTCCTCCTATCTTGATAAGAATCGCATGAAAAAAGAGAGACAGTTAATTTTCTTGCATTATTTAAATGAATTTAGAGAAGGCCATCAGCTGTTTTAGCTTTTCTGTGTGTGTGCTGACAGTGATCCTTTAAATATTGATTTAACTTGCTAAAAATCGATTTGAGATTCCAGGGATAGAGAGGCAAGTCAAAGTATGATAGTCATCAAAAAAGCTAAAGCAATAGGAGACATTTCTGGTGAAGATATATTTTTAGAGAGTTTCTGATTTTCAGAATTTCAAGCTTCATCACATGTATTAAATCAATTAATCCTTAATTTAGAGACCTGAAGTAGAAATACTGCAAAAGAAAGCAAATACTTCACCTTTTAAAATATACTTTTGCATACATACCTCTCGATCTTTTGCTCTCGATAAGATTTTGACAGTAAAGCTATTTTTATTACAATTTTTCAAATTTCTGAAGTAATAATGAGCAAAAAATGCTTGCATATAAGTCAGTTCAGGAAAAATGAAATGTTTGTGGGCTGCATTTTCCCCCATACATTGGCAAGCACATGTTGTATTAAACTAGATTATACTGTCTGTTGCTTTCCTGGACACTATTTAATAGCTGGTAATATATCAGAAATATAAAAATGTATGTTATTTATCCTTTAACTCTATATAGCACTCTAGAATTTGCTTGGTGTGTTCACTTATAGTGTATTTGTGTTATCTTAGACACAAGATTCAGAGAAAGGCATTCATATCACTTTTCCACTTTGACAGGGAAAACTGACTCAGAGATATAAAGAATTCAGTGTTACCACGACAAATGGAACTAAGATGATTTGATCATAGCTGATGGGGCTTTTGTGTCAACACATACCAGGCACACGAACTCTCAGGACAAAAGCCTAGTTATGTGCTTTCTTACCTGTGAATGTAGAATCTTCTCTCTCCTAAATCAGCCAAGTCAGAGCAAGCTGAGCCATAAAAGAAGTAGCATTACTGATAATTTCCTTAAGTTCCAGGGAGTGATTGCTGTTCAAGAGTCCTTTGGCATGTTGCTTGGTGGTTTGTAGGTCTCAGGGGCTCTGGACATCTGGACCTCCAAGACTCTTCTGGAAAAAGTCTTAGTGGCAATCCCAACTTTTACAGGGAATGTCTTTTGAAACATATTGTTTATATTTGATAAGCTTGGTCATACTGTGGATGATTGAGTTTGGATGATAAATTCCTGTTTTATTTAATTGTTCAAGTGTATTATGAATTTATGTGTTTTATAAAGATTTAGACCTCAATTTTGTAGGTGAGTCTTGTTTTGCCATAAGTCTTTGCATATGATGAGATTAAATACAGAAATAGGATGGTTCATTTAAAACTCAGTGATACAGTGAAAAGAGGACAGATCCATTCCAGAAAAGTCTGTGTTGGAATCTTGGTCTTTCAACTTCTTGGTTTGAGAACTTGGGGAATTTCACAAACCAGGCTGAGCCCATTTTTTATTTTTTGTTTTTTTCCACCAAGAAAAGGGGTATAATAATCTATAACCTAGTGTTGTTGTCAGAATTAAATGAAGAGGATATCTGTTATGATACCAGAAATATGGTATTTAATAACTGTATATATTTCTCTACTGAATGATCTACAATAGCAAAAAAAAAAAAAAAGAATGAAAAAAGAAAGAAAATCAGCTATTCAGATACTGGGTGGAAAAAATGCCTTGCCTATGGTAAATTGAATAAGTATTTGTTGTTTGAACTACTTATTCTAAAATGCTTTTGGAACTGAAAACAAGCATCCCAAGAATCCAGAATGTCTGTGTAATGTTTTTGTCATCGGTCTTATTCTTTTAGTTCATGTCATGGGTTCCTTTCTCAGTGTCCTGAAAAATGACTCCATGACCTCAACAAGAAAGCTAGGCTGAAGAGTGCATTTGTTTCAATTACAAGAAAGGTTTATGAACTATTTAGACAAGAGTTGAGTGATAGATATCATAACCACACTTTACAGATACATTCACATATCTAAACAGAAATGGACTCTAAATTCCTAGAAAAAGAAAAGTATAATTTATGTGTCTAATATTATGCCATGGGTAATGGAACTCAAATTTCAAGCCAAAAATCTGAACTAAAATCAAATTTTTGTTGAATGAATTTGGTCTTCAAACTATATTTTAGTAATAGCTTCTCTGAGAGAAAAAAGTCTATTTACACTTGAATTACTTTAATTATTTTATACTAACACATTACAACTTGTGAATTCTAGAAATGCTATTTTACTGACTTTGGCAAAGTGCCAAAAGAACTAGGTTTTCAGTACTTGAAATGAAAATGATTGTGCAGAGTATGCTGATTATTGGTTATTAGAATTTAGAAAGAAAAGCGAGACAAAGCCAGTTGCTAAGGAAATAACGGGTTTACTTTCTCCATCATGGGCTTATAATCACTGGTTTTTCTGTATGTTTGCCAGAATGTTCTGATATTTAGTCGGGAAAATTTACCTGTTTACTTTAATAATGACAGTGTTTCTAGGAATGATTTATAAGCAGAGGTAATGAAGGTACCACTGCTTTTGTGCTGTTGACCGTAAAAATACAACTGAATACTAAAGATTCTAGCGAGTTGGGTTTTCTCTAAAGGCTATTGAAGGGGACCTTCAAATGTTTCCATTAAAAAACTCTTGGTGAATTTTCCCCAGGTTCTAACAAGCTATATCAAAATAAAACTCATTTCATGGAAAAAAGGAATCCCACAGCACTTCTTTTTAATAACTGTTCAGCTACAAAATTTTATTGGTATCTTTTTATGTTCCCTCTAGAGGATGTAATGCACAAAAGCATTGCCACGGAACATATAAAATTACAAATGAAATTTATTGTAAAAAGTAGAATGTCTTCTAGACTGGTGTCAGTATTTATTTCATTCATAAACCAAAACTGCAGTATAATATATTCATTGTCAGCAAGTTCATGTGTGTAAATTGCCATCCAATGTTATTGACTGATATAAGACAGATATTGAAAAGACAATTTAAATGTACTCTTCCAAACATAAACTGTTCCACAAAAGCACTGTAAAAACTCCTTCAAGATTTTGGGTTGTGCTTGACATTTATGGTTAACTACATAATTTGGTCGTGTCATAATCCACTGTGTTTGGCAATTTGGCATTAAACGCCTGCAGAGCAGATTGGATCCTCACCACCTCACTAGTAGACAGCTTGAGTCTATGACGAAGCAAGCAAGAGAAAAGATCTAGACGACGCTGACCGGGTGGGGAGAGTTTATTTACACGGTCTCTTATCTCTAGAAGCTGCAAAAGTGCTGAGTCCTGGGATCCCTGAGTATAGGGGTAGTCCAGCTGCAAAATCAAGTCCCGAATTGCTTCAGGGTCAAAGTGCATGCTGTAACCAAACACTTGAATGTTATTGATTTTCATATAACCCAGGTTCCGGGAAGGGTCAATAAATTCGAGAGGTTCGTAGTAAATGCTCTCGTTGCCATTGGGGCCATTTGACTTGATGCGACTCCTCAGGTAGATGTGCACTGTCTCAAAAAACGTCTTCCATTTGTTGCCCAGAGTCAGCGACCAGTTGTAACACTGCAGCGGGAGGTCCAGCTTAGTCCGCTCCCAGTCTGGAAAGCTGTTTTCATTCACAGGCATAAACCAGCTCTCGGAGTGGCTGCCTCCGAAGGGATTGACGTAGACGGCCAACACTGGCTCCAACGTGCTGTTTTTAGTTAAGCAAATCTGTAAAGAGAGACCCAAGATCATGTGGACCAGACTCGACTTGTACTTGTTGCTCTTCAAGGTGAGGAGCATCCGCTTGCGCCAGGAGGGGTCAAACCAGCTGTTGAGGCGCATGTCGTTGCTGATGAAAATGGCATGGACTTCTATTCGTCTGTCCGTCTTCTGCAACAGGTATTTCATCTCGAGGTCTTGCAGGTCAGTCTCAAAGCCGATGTAGTGATCCGTGGACTCGGCAACCTCGGGCTTGCAGAGCCCCTGGCTGAGCATGTAGCCGGTGTTGCAGGTGCCGCAGCGGGTGCGGTTGTCGGGGGCACAGGTCAGGCAGGCCGCGGCGTCGCCCACGGTGCAGGGCAGGAACGAGGTGCAGACCACCTGGTCATTCGGACACGTGCACGAGTGTGTCTCCTCCGAAAAGCTGCCCAGGAGGCCATTCTCATTGCAGTAGAGAAAAGACTGGATGCGAGTGAGCCAGTAGGTTGAGGTTCTAGAAACACAAAACAACACGAATCTGTATAAATACAAAGGCATTTTGTGCGTGTGTGTGTGTGAACTGTGAGAAGGTCAACCTTAGCTGTGAAACCTTCACTAGCATTTCTTAGGTTAGCTCCAGATATTTCACTGAGATAAATGATCCATATAGTTTATAATTGAAAATAGAGGCCTGTGTATATGATATTTACACACGTATTATGTGATTTTTGGTATTGGGTCTTTTTTTTTTTTTTTCATTCTTCCTTGCACAAGGTTAGGTGTGGGTATATTGGATTCAAACTGGAATGTTGCAGGGATTGCTTTCTGAAGAGATTGCATGTCGTTTCGCTAGTGTACTCGGAAGCTGATTGTGAACATAATTGGGTCAGTTATTGTCTTGAAATGCTCTCCAGCAACGGGAAATAGATGTGGCATTATCATTAAATACCTAGAGTAGAATTAGAGCATATAAAGGGTGACTGCTCATTCATTCACTCTTAGCTGCATAAAGTACTAACGCTGCAGGAAGCTAAATAGAAAGTAAAATAAAAATGAAAGAAAAATAAACAACTCTAAGATGTCAATCAATGTATTTAAATTCTAGGGTTTTATCAATATTGACAGAACAAGTACCCACTGAGAAGGAAAATATTATTAAAACATGTTTGACTTTATTCTTAACAGGCTGCTCCAGAAAATTGTTGAAAATATCTCGTTAAAATCATCTACAAGTTGTTTTAATAAGGGTTAAGTGTGTCAGTTTAATGTGTTTGATTTGAATCATTACCATTTTTCCTTATTTATACCCAGAAATCAGGCTAATCATGATGCAAATGTAAGATTTTACTTTTCATGTTTTCCCCACATTATTCAAACTCCTTTGGTGTGTTTAAAATCTCAGTAAAATAATGAAGGAAAATTGTGTGGCCTGGAAATCAGATAATTCTTTGTTTTCATCATAGCTGTGGGATCATGGAAGAATTGAACTGTGTCGATATCCTGCCATTCTCTCGTGTGAAAAATGGGAATAGAGATATCTTCCATATTGAGTTCTTGTGAGAAATTCTTAGGCTCAGGTGGTATGCATGTGTTTAGACTATCACACAATGTATGTCTTTTTTACATTCTTATGCCTTTCTGCTGGTCATTATTTAGTACCTATGAGATTTTCTGCGAAATAGATCTATTACACTCCATTCTTTAGACTTGTACACTGCTGCTGTTTCAAAGACTTTGTATATGCTGAATACTGGTAAAACACAGGTATTAATCTGTGTAAATAATTGATAAAAACAATGTCTTAGATATCCATAACAATATTTGAGCTATTTATATTACATGTTCATTCTTGTTCCCTGCCCACCCTCCCCTTGCAATGCAAAACAAATATATATTTTTTATTTTTTATTTTCTTCCTTCTTTTCCCAAATAAATCAAATAACTCCTCTCATGGCACTTACTTATTTTTCCATGGTACCTTTTTCTCTCTTAAAACTCTATATCACTGTGTACCTACTTGTTGGTACTCCATTTATCCTATTAAATATATTATTCAGCCTGCCAGAGGCATGGGTGACTGTTCAGTGCTATATATCCAGTGTCAAGTGGAATATCAGGAGATCATAGCCCTTTCTAATGTTTACTGAATCTTGAGTCAAATGCACAGATGAATTAAAAGGCATTTTCTCAAAAAATGTAATTTTGAGTGAAATTTAAAGCCCTAAAATATAATATTTAATACAATGGTAAAGACCCAGCTCTCGAGTTGCAGGAAGTGGAGTTCCACAACATACACTTTGACATTTGCACAATTAAACATATAAAAAGCTTTTCTTTTCTACCTTCCCTGAATGTAACTTTTTGGTTTAAACCCAGAAGAAAAGAAAAACAAAACAAAACAAAAAAACTAGATGAAACCCAACCAAAGCCTAAAACATCTTCCTCTTAATTATTTCTCACACTGAAAAACTCTGACTGGAAATCCAAACCTATTAAATTCAGTTCTAACTTTCTCCAGATTCTTTAAAAGTAAGTTCTCAGATAAACTCTCCCAAGAGTACACCCAAAGGTGGCAAAATGGCAATGATGTGAGGCTCTTTGGCACTTTGTGAGCCCTGCATCTACATGAGGATCACTTGTTTTCTAGTCTGGTTCTTGTTTTCTCCTGCAGAATAAATGTGCAAAAAGCCTCCTTCTGTGGTGTTGTGAAAACACTTGCTTATTTCTGTATTCAGTCTAGATATATAGAAATGATTACTGATTTTTAATCTGCAGTTACTGATATATTTATTCCATCAGTTTTCTCTTTCACAGGCCATTAGCATCTGGCTTGGCTTCTTTCTCTTTTCTGCCCTTATTCCTTCCTCCTTCTCTCCCTCCCTTCTTTCTTTCCCTTCTTTCTTATTTTCTTCCTTTCTTCCCTTCTTTTCTATGTTCTCTTCTCTCCCCTTCTGTAATTCTATTTGAGTCTTTCTAAAATAAAGAATATATAATATATATCCTATATGGATTGAAAATTATATTTTCTTCCCTGAAACCAAAGCATAAATTCCCTGAGCCAAATCATCTTTCACTGTAAGCTCTAATCATGTTTCCAAATCATAAGGACAAACAAAAAATGAAATAAATAGACCTAAGGCTAAAGACAGAGCTCACAAAACTAGGGCACTGAGAAAGAAGCATTTGGACACTTTAGAAAAGCAATGGCTTTTTCAGCTTTCAATCTCTTCCAATCCTTTTCACGTCCCTGCAGATGCATTACTGAAGGAATGTGTTTTGGCTTCGTGGGTTTCAGCTTGTCATGTATGA
This sequence comes from Vulpes vulpes, assembly GCF_048418805.1. NCBI lineage: Eukaryota > Metazoa > Chordata > Mammalia > Carnivora > Canidae > Vulpes > Vulpes vulpes. Next base: position 99,842,104 of record NC_132784.1, on the reverse strand, counting down.
ATATTGATAACTTGGCACACTGTCAAAGCTCCCGTATCCTGGGACGGAAAAGCTAGCATGTGGATTTTCTTCTTTTCGGCTTCTTGTTCCTTTCTCGCCTACTACCTACCTTTTGGCATTTTTACTGTATTTCACAAGCAGAGAATAGATTTTTAAAGGAAAATATTTAATTTTCCTGAATAATCAGTCTTTTCTTTACTCCTTTTAAAATCTTGGCTAAAGCAGTAGTCAAAAATAGAGAAGGCAGCCACTTTGGGTTTTTCATTTACTCAAATAATCATGTAATTTTATTTTTCCCAACAAAGTAAAATTTAACTGCTTTTTTCTTTATTTTAAAGCATTTTAAACTTATCGTAGGTAAGCTTAATTGCTAAGTAGCTTTAAAAATTAATTTAATGAAAACATAAACCACAAGTAGGCTGTAACAAGTATCTTCTTAACACTATTTCCTTTTAAATTTAAACATTTAAAGAAAGTAGTACTACATTTTTAAAAAAATTTCATCTATAGCTTTTATTTCCACAAATTATTTGGTGTCTCCTGGGGCTAAGGCTAGAGGATGTAATGTCAAAAGATGCAGTCCTGGCAGACAGATCTGTTATTTGTTATCAATATGTGATGTGGTTTGTGACATCTATTTATTGTACTTCAATAAATATTTAGTAAATAAAGGAAAGGAGAAAGGAGTAAGGAGGGAGGGAGAGACAGAAATTAGAGTGAAGGAACTCTAGGTTATGGAGAACATAAGACAGAAAACTGAAATTAAAATTTAATTTTAGGGGCAGCCTGGCTGGCTCAGCGGTTTAGCAATGCCTTCAGCTCAGGGCCTGATCCTGGAGACCCAGGATCAAGACAAACGTTGGGCTCCCTGCATGGAGCCTGCTTCTCCCTCTGCCTGTGTCTCTGCCTCTCTGTCTCTCTCTGTGTCTCTCATGAATAAATAAATAATAAATAAATAAATAAATAAATAAATAAATAATTTTAAATAAAATAAAATTTTAATTAAATTAGAATTTAAAAAGCCATTGGCATGTGATAGTATGATGTGGAACATTTCAGGAAGAGGAGGAGCTCCTTATCTATCAGGAATAGATCTTGCATTTTGGAAATAATTTCTACAATCGTAAGGCTCATATGGGATACTATTAAAAAGAGAAAAATTCCTTCCAGAGTTAAGTCAAAATTTAAGTTAAAATTTAAGCTGAAAGCCTATAGCATGTTTATGTTTGAGGAATCACATGGCCTACTAATTTGAGAACTTTAGACAACTGTTTAACTTGTCTTGGTTCAATCTGTAATATTCTCCATGTATATGCATCGGATATTCTCTCCGCCGGATATGCATCACATGAGCATCAGAAAGAGCATTAGACTAGTAGATGAATACCTGATTTCTGGACAGTACTTTACCCAGTGACCTGGGACAGGTCACTTAGCCTCCTTAACCTTAACCAGAGCTCAAAAAAACATTGTTTCAAAGTTTGGTTCTGCACGACCCTGGGGAATAGAGAGAGCTTTCTGACCTGTCACTTGTTCCTGTAGACTTTGCTTGCCTATCTTTCGTCAGTGAAATGATGTAACATATAAACCCCATCATCACCATCTCACTGTGGTGGCTGCTCCTAATGCAACAATGTGAATGAAATGCTTATCCCTAAAATGTTCCTGTTATTAAGAATATCCACTAAGATATGGTATTATTCTTGCAGTTTTGAATGATGTTAAGTGTGATTGGTGAAACAGATTCCTGGGCCTCACTCCAGAGATCCTGTGTGAATTTCTAAGAGTAGGGCCCAGAAAGATGCAATCCCAGAGGACATTATGTACCCATCGGGGACAAGGTTCCTATGTAAGAAAATTAACAACCAAATAGAGGCTAAGGGCTTTTTAAATACCATCTAGCCATTGGCATGAAAAAATATGTTCAAAGAGAGTAGAGAAAAGTTACAATTTCTGTGAAGAAGAGTCAGCATTAGATGGCTGTGAATTAGCATGTGGGTCTCTGCTACCACTGTGTACCCTACACTAGGGTGCAAACCCTACACTAGGAAATTTGTCACGTGCATTCACTGAAGAACAAAGCAAACACGAAAGCCTACCTTAATAAATGAATTCTCATTTGTTATATTAATTATTTAGTGAATACCTCTCATGTCAAGGACCAGTTACTTTGTATTTATTATTAAAAATTCTTCACAATAGCTTCCAAAGGTTAGCCTCATTTTAAAATTTTAAAAATACCGAGGTTCATACTTTTAATGATTTTCTGTTACATATCTTTTAAGTATGGCAATGAAGACAAACTCAGAAGCAAATTTAATTTTTTTAAAAAATATGGTTGAAAGTGTTGTTCCACTGGATATGAGAAAAAGTACTTAACAAATGATCTCAGGAAAAATATCCATGTATTGGCTATAGCTGGACAGCACTGAAGATAAAATGACTTTTAACTTGATAAAATGACTGTTAATTATGATTAAAGTTTAATTTTTGAGTGACAATACACTCTATTGGCTTCAATCACATTTGGGGAGCCAAACTATCAACTTTGAATTTATTTTCATTTATGCCATATATAAATTGGGAATAAAGTAGAGGTTGTTGTTAAAAATGAAAGCACAATTTCAGGAAAAGCACTTAAAAGAGTGCTTATGCCCAGAATAAATGGGAAATAAATGTAAATGGTTCTTTTTTTATTATTACTGTTGTTACTACTCTTATCTTTTAAAGAAATATCATTGTATGTACTTCCTTTAATGCAAATACTTTTTTCCTACAGAAAATTGAGAATTTTATTGTATCTACAACAATTCTTGCATTGCATGCATAATATTACACTTATTTCTGCATTTTATCTTTATCAAAATAGACAGTTATTGATAACATGGTCAAGACTATATTTAAAAGTACATGTATAGCCTCTTTGGGATAGTTTTGAAGCTAAAATGTGTAAAGACAATATTGCTCAAATTCAGGAGATATATTCTGATGTGTGATGGTTTGCACTGAGGTATTAGAACATATGTTGATACAAAAACAATTACCTCCTCTCATGGTTAAATCCTCTCTGAGCACTAATAATCTTATTTCAAAGGTCCCTTATTTCAACCTTCTAATCTTTTATTGCTCTCCAAATCTGTGCAGTGTGGATCCAAATCTTAAAACCTAAACAATATAATTTCAGTTTCTTTTTGAAGTTAAATATTGCTCTTTTGAGTAGAGCATTTCATTTCAGCCTTCATAGATTTGTGTTTCTCATCTAATACTTTAAACTAAATATGAATTTGGGATTAAGTGCCCACAGCTATTTAAACTGATTTAAATAAGCTGATTATTAGCTCAGTCACAGAATGGATAATATGGATACTCCATCACTTGCCCTCTTCCAATTCTGCTGCTCTGACCATCTCAGCCTTGGCAATGTGGCCTGGGGCTCATGTTGACTTTCCCAACACTTAATAATCTCACTCTTAGAAACAGTTTTACACCCCAAGAAAAAGAATGTCATTGTCAAAGGTCCCTCAGCCATAGTCTCCCAAGGAAGCTTCTACATACCACATATGTATATGGGTACACATCTATAGACACACACACACACACACACACACACACACATATATATATATATATATATACGCATTTTAATTCAAGTATCTACTAATCAGTTTGGCTTACAGAAAGACAATGAAAAAGAGAATGAAACAGTTGAAGATGTAGGTTTTATTTTAAGGAAATTATTACCTGGCCGTGACATCCATTGAGGTTTTACTATGAGCACAGTACTTTAACAGGCATTATTTATTTACTCTGCCCAGTGCTCACTACTCCCTGGGTAAAGATGCTTGTTACCTCTACCTAAAGGCATGGCTTTTAAAGCTTAAGTGACTAGAACTTAAGTGACTTGTCCAAACTCCTACAGCTACTAAGTGGTAAAACTGAATGTACATCTCTGGTCTTTATTACTCCCAGTTATTTTTTTGGATATGGCATCAAAAGCTCAAGCAACTGGGACGCCTGCGTGGCTCAGCGGTTGAGCATCTGCCTTTGGCTCAGGGCATGATCCCAGAGTTCTGGGATCCAGTCTCACATCAGGCTCCCTACGGGGAGCCTGCTTCTCCCTCTGCCTATGTCTCTGCCTCTCTCTGTGTCTTTCTGAATAAATAAAAAATCTTAAAAAAAAACAGCTCAAGCAACAAAAGCAGAAATTAATAAGTAGGACAACAATAAACAAAGGTTTCAGTCCAACTAATTTGTAACACATTTGGTTGAGCGGTATACACAGATGAATCTGCTTACTTTTTAGAGAGCTACTGAAACATTTTGTCCCCAGAGATGCTATATTAGATACTATAGTTCAAAAAAATCAATAGACATGTTTTGCTTCTACTTGTGGCATAAAATATGAAAAGAAACAGGTCAACATTCAGGCTGTGAAATGTGAGTCACACAAAAATGAACACAGTTATGTTACTGTAAGTAAAGAGAAGACATTATCAAAAGAACACTAGCTTTTCTTAATTTGAGTCCTATTTAATTTTCTTCCAAAGATTATCAAAAATTGAACTACGCTGCCCCCAAGTCACATTAGATATTAAGTTAAAAGTGCTTAAAAAGTATTTGTTATATGTAACAAATGTAACAAATGTAAATTCTTACATATAACAAATTCTTTTCTAAAAAAGAAACTGAAATTGTTAGTGTAATTGATGAATATTGAACACAAATTCAATTGCTTTGCAAAATAGGTAAATCCGGTCTGTCCTAAGTACATGCATAACATCCTGGCTTTCATCCACCATTAATGTTCATTTCACCAAATCATTATTAACAAATTATCTGTATTTCTCATTGTATTATATTTTCTGTGAAGAAAAATATATATTTTTTACTTCACTATTTTACTTTGACAACATACTTAATGTACAATGTTTATGCTTAAATTCCCCCCATTACAACCTTCTAAACTTTTATTAGTCTTAAATTTTGTGCATATGGATCCAAATGAAAAAAATCTAAATAATACTACTCAGGAATTTAAAATAAAATACTTATAATGAGGCCATTCCATTCATCTTACATAGCCATATTCATTTCTGATCCTAATACTTCAAATTTAATATAAGTGAATACATTAATGAACAAGAGAAGAAGTTGAAAAAGCAAATTTAAGGCTAAATTGGAAATGTCCTTCATTGTTTTGTTGCTGTAGTTGTTAATATTTCATATGGCTTTCTTGATTTCCAGTAAGTGATGAATATTTTTAAAAATTGTCTTATCTTCACAAAATCTGTTTTTCAAAGTATGTTTCATGACCAATTTCTTATCAACTTAGAGAAGATCAATAAACTATTCTTAACACCATCATTTAAATAATTTAATCAATTTTAACGTTTTTCTAAAACTAGAAACTAATACTATTTACATTTAAAGGATATTTTTCAATTAAATAAAAAAATATAACTTGCCCAAATCCGATGTCCATCTACTCATATACCTATGAACACAATTATTTCACAAACTGTCTATGATATCCCCAAGTTTGTCAGAAGAATATCCCTTCAAATAAATGTCTCCAAACTTACCATTTTCTTCTCTCATAATACAATCATCATTGTTGTCTATAACAGTGGATATCAACTTGTTACTTTGTGCCTCATATAAAGCAAAAACCTACTAAACAGGGATCCCTGGGTGGCGCAGCGGTTTGGTGCCTGCCTTTGGCCCAGGGCACGATCCTGGAGACCCGGGATCGAATCCCACGTCGGGCTCCCAGTGCATGGAGCCTGCTCCTCCCTCTGCCTGTGTCTTTGCCTCTCTCTCTCTCTCTGTGTGACTATCATAAATAAATTAAAAAAAAAAAAACTACTAAACAGTCTTTTTTTGACAACCTCACTTACAACTAAATTCCTTGAATAGGTGTATCAGTTAACTATATCATTATATTTGTAATTAAGCCATTAATAACCATGTATTGCAGTTTAAGAGATTCTTATTGTTTCAACTGAAGTATACTATTCATGATAATATCTGTAATTTACTACATGTTAGTTTACTTCATTGGAGTATAAGCTCCTTGGAAAAAAAGAAACTGACTGTTTTTTCATTGGAATTCCTAGAGACCGGGACGCCCAGGTGGCTCAGCAGTTAAGCATGTCTTCAGCCCACGGGGTGATCCTGGAGTCCTGGGATCGAGTCCCACATCGGGCTCCCTGCATGGAGCGTGCTTCTCTCTCTGCCTGTGTCTCTGTCTCTCTCTCTGTGTCTTTCATGAATGAATAAATAAAATCTTAAAAAAAAAAAAAAAAGGAATTCCTAGAGACCAACAAAATGCCTTCCTGATCCCTCCAAACAAAATTGCTAAGTCAAAATTGAATTATGGACTTACGCTTGAGGGAAAATGTCAGAGAGAATACTTTTTAAAACTCCTCAATGCAAAATGCCAAATAATTCTGGCAATAACTATTTTAATGTATCATAATATGGAAAAAAAAAGATGCAGTAAACTTCGCAGGCTAAAATTGAAGTAAAAGAACAGTATGAGGGAAGATGTACATGTGCTTGATCCTAAAGGATGGGGTGGTTGTCTTAGGTATCAGAGACAAATTATGTAGATCCACTATATTTGGGAAGACAGAAACTATGAAATTAAAGAAAGAGTCAACTTAAAAAAAAAAAAAAACAACAGCAAAAGCTACCAACATTTAGCAAAGAAAGAGAGCAAAATGAGTGCCTGCCCTGGCATCATTGTTAGTGGAAAGAAAAAATACATAATCTATAAATTCAAAACCAGGAATGAAAATAATTATGTTAAAGTGCTCCAAAATTGTTATAGTGTGGTAAAATTAAACATATACATTTTCTAGAGGACTGTACATCCTACAAAGGATTTGAAAAGTCAATATAGATAAAATTATTTTGACCATGAGCTCGCAATCACAAAAAAACAAATGCACATGAGGATGTGGTATTTTTGTGATTGTTTTCACCCTTACACATTATTATTATTATCTTTTAAAGATTCATTTATTTATTCATGAGAAACACACACACAGAGAGAGAGAGAGAGAGAGAGAGAGAGACATAGGCAGAGGGAGAAGCAGGTTCCTTGCAGGGGGCCTGAAGCGGGACTCGATCCCAGATCCTGGGATCACGACCTGGCCGAAGGCAGGCGCCCAACCACTGAGCCACCCAGGCATCCCACCCTTACACATTATTTTTACCCTTTTCCATGTTGGATGCAAAGGCCTATATATATATATATATATATATATATATATATATATATATATATATTTTTTTTTTTTTTTATGATAGTCACAGAGAGAGAGAGAGAGAGGCAGAGACACAGGCGGAGGGAGAAGCAGGCTCCATGCACCGGGAGCCTGATGTGGGATTCGATCCCGGGTCTCCAGGATCGCGCCCTGGGCCAAAGGCAGGCGTCAAACCGCTGCGCCACCCAGGGATCCCCCAAAGGCCTATATTTTTAGACATATTTTCAACTCTTTGCTTCCATGTGGCAAGAACTTCACCCTGATGATCTTGATAATAAATGATAAAAAGCTGGAAAATCACATTTGTATGTATCACACAAGAAAATGTGAAAATCTGAAAGCACTGCAATTTTAACTTACAGGACATCAGTATTGTGTATATTGTTTATACTTTTCAAATTAATGAATAACTGTGGGTAGTGTAAGAATAATTATTATTCTGTAAGTGTGAACACCAGCACTGTAGTCTGACCATAAATTTGCAAAGGTTTCATTGAATTTACTGCAGATTATAAATGTGATATTGCACAGGATTATTTTCAGCCTGCTAATTTTATTATTATTAATTTATATAAAATTATATATATTTATATATATTTATATATTTATTTATTATTATTAATTTATATAAAATTATATAGATATATAGATATATATTGACAGAGAGAGGAGTGGGCAGTGAGACAGAGAGAGAGAATATTAAGCAGGATCCATCTTCAGTGCAGAGCCCTACACGGTACTCCATCTCATGACCTGAGCTGAAATCAAGATTTGGATGCCTGACTGAGAAATCCAAAATCTACTAATTTAATTATTAATCTGTACTATATAGACACTGTAGATATGAAGTAATTTTGAAAAAAGAACAATAGATTATCTCCTTTTCAAAAAAAGATTTACTTATTTATATATTTATTTATATATTTATTTGTGAAAGACACACAGAGAGAAAGAAAAGACATGATAGAGGGAGAAGCAGGCTCCCCACAGAGAGCCCAATGTGGGACTCCATCGTGGGATCTGGGATCATGCCCTGAGCTGAAGGTAGATGCTCCACCACTGAGCTACCCAGGCACCCCTCAGTAGAGTATCTCCTAAACCAGAAACTGGAACAAAAGAATGTAACTTCAGACTAATCAATGGCATTTACATATGTCTAATACTATTTATCTAAATAAAGAGGATGGAAACATCAGAACAAATAAAGCTGGGGATTCAGTATAGTGATATTTAGCAATGTTTATCTAGCATCCTATGGGCATGAGGTTGCCCTGACAAAATGGTGAGTGGATTCTGACCTCTTGGCAAGTTATTATTTGTGACCACAAATGTATCCACACTTGATCTTAGCCAAAAGTCTGAGAAGCGATCCACAAATGTAACCGATATTAAAATGTAATGCTGTTTGGAAGAAAGTCAATCAACTAAAACACTTGCTCTTATTCCATGATCACTAAGAAGTTTTATGATAATAATTTGGATTCCCATTTAAGTTTCTTATAGGAACAAATCTGATTAACCAAATTAGGAGTTATGTGACAGCTAGTTCACTAAATAACAATATGGCATTCTGTATAATAAGTTATTTTTTTAAGAATTTGGTTGACTGTGCTATAGTCCCCAAACTGGTCATCTTCAAGGTGTTTATGTAAATGGAAATTCAGGAGTTTTATAGTTGACAGAAAGTTTACCATTGAAAGAAAAAAACACCAAAAAAAACCCAAAAACAACTCACCTTTCAGAGTTCCTTCATGTATCAAAAATGTCTTAAAGCCACATCCGCAGGGCAATGGCTTTATATGAATATTGCCAAATGTTGAGGATAAAGTACTTCTATACTCTGAACCATAAAGATGGTTAATGACTATGCCACAATCTCACCAGAAAAAAAAAATGGTGCTTATGGCCCTAAAAACGTCACCCTTTATAGGAATAAGGAAATGTTATGGTTTGTGTGCACATGTGTTAAATGTTGCAAAATTTGTACTATGATTAAAGGAATGACAATTTTAAAAGTTTGGCCTGCTTGGCTTGCTAATATAACAAAAACCTGCATCCCAATATCCCATAATTTTGTTCATCAGAAAGAAAGGTATGCAGGTATTATAATGGACTGAACGTTTATATCCACTCAATTTTATATGTTGAAATCCTTTTTCTTAATATAGTATTTGGAGTTAGGGTCTTTGGGAGTAATTAGGTAATGAGCATGGAGCCATCATCAATGGAATTAGTGCCCTTAAAAAAGGGACCTGAGACAGCTATTTTTCCCTGTTTCCACCATGTGAAGGCACAGTGAGAAGATGGCTATCTATAAAGGGGAAGTGACCTCACACTAGACATCATCTTTCAGTGCCTTGATCTTGGTCCTCCAACCTCCAGAATTGTAAGAAATACACATTTGTTATTCAAGTTGCCCAGTCTATGGTATTTTTGTGATAGCCACCCAAACTGACTAAGACAGGCATTATCTCTTAATTTTTCTGCCAACTTAATATTACATTTAAGTCTGTAGAAAATAAAAGTGAATCAAATGACCGTTTAGAAAAGAGAGGCAATTCAGTATGTCTAGCCTTCTTTGGCCTCATTATTTTTCAAAGGAGACTACAGGAAATGATGGATTACCTTAAATGACCATTCAACATCCATTCAGAAAACAAATAGTAAAGCAATCACTTTAATCCTTGGGTTCTCAAGCAGACTTACATTATGTAGAACATTCTCTTTCCTCAGCGCACAAGATGTTCCATTAACCAAAATATGATCTGATAGGGAAAAAAATGAGTCACTCTGGATGATATCAGCAGTGACACAAATCAAATCGGTATTCAAAATGTACCATACTCTCACTTGCAGGGTAAACCACAATACAAATGGAAGCTTCTTATCAATTGGCAGAAAGATAGAAACTTGTGTCATTTCAAGAGCTTAATCTATTCTGTTGGCACGGGGGGAAATCCACAAGTTTATTCCTTAGTGTTGCAGGTTTAGCCTTAATTTAATTTCTGAACAGTAAGTCCATTTTGAAATTATTTGAAAATTAGGGATTATTAGTTTGTTGCTTACAAATTAATTTTAATTTATCCTTGCTTTTCTTTTCATTTGTTACTATTGCCACTTATTATCTTTCAGTAATCAAACAATCCTTTGGAAGATAGAACAAAAAAGATATTATATGCGGATAACTGCTGAAACCATGTAAAAAAATCAGATAATTCCTTTTACATATTTATATATGAGATGTATAATAAATGCCTATTCTAACACAAATAGTTTGACCTTATAAAATTATTTGTAATTTGCAAATCAACAGTTAACAAGGGCCATTCTAGAGAGAGTTCACCACATCCATTGAATACATATACGAGAAGTCAAAACCATCTTCTCTCCAAACCTCAGAGTCATCAAAGTAATCACACACTCCTCATGTGCGCCATTAAATAATAATCACAAATACATAAAGAGCACTTACTATGTGCCAGGGACTAGTTAAACATTTTACATATATATATACTTTGACCTTATATATATATATATATATATAATATATATATAATATATATATATTATATATATATTTAGCCCTTGCACAACTCTATGAAGTGAGTACTACCATTTTTCCACAAGGTGACCCTTACGTGACAGCACAGACTGTCTATAAAAATGAGCCAGTGTCCATGCTCTTCAGAGTCCACTATATTATCTATGGTGTTACTGGCCCAATAAAGGCATATATGAGCAAATGTTGAGATAGGATATTTTTCTAGATAATTATGTTTTCAGTCCACCTCCCCGGGGGGACAATTGTCTGAAATGCTTTGACAGCCCATATAAGCTTTGAACCAAATGTGAACTACTATACTGTATCTGGATTAACCAACACAAAGTGAGATGAAAATATAATTCACACTGACCTCCTAATATCATCATGGTGTTTAATAATCTAAAATCCCATATTTTATAGATTATGTTAAAGTCACATGACAGTGAAAAAGAATCATGTGGTACAAAGGCGATTCTAAAATAGCTTGGATCAGCGTGTCTCCAAGCCATCCTATCCCCTTAACTGAAGAAAGAGTAGGTATACCTCAGTTTCTTTTTGGATCAATAATAAATAGATTTTTTATGTCACATGTACCTTGCTTGAAAGTAAAACAACAGCACCTAAGTGGACACAGGGATAAAACCAACTTGTCTTTGATTCTGGAAGTTTAATTATTATTATGTAAACATTTTTAGTCATGTTTCCTTATCCTCCTAGCATAGAATAAACCTGCTGGAAAATAATCATGAATTGTTTTCATTGAATGTTTCTTGTAGGGAAGGGGATTAGTTTGAACTTTATGATAATCACGTCCTTATGTAAACACAGGCAAGATTTCTTCTCATTCTGTTTTTACTTATGATGTCATCCTAATATATATTAGTTGTTATAGTATCTGGTTGTATAAGAGGCAAAGGCAAGCTGAGATATGTGAGAAACAGCAATAGGGTTTGTAAATTAAGAATGAGTTTCATTTGTTATTAATTGCCTATCCAATATCCACAGGACCCTCATTCCTACAAACAGAAGCTTGATTTTGTTCAACACAATGTGCCAAACCAAACCAAACCAAACCAAACCAAACCAAACCAAACCAAACCAAACTACTTTCTCAGTTTTCCTTTAAGTTAGCACTAGATACAGTTCTGATAAAACAGAAGTCTGATGAGCAATGGTCTGGGATAGTCTCTTTTTTCCTGAAAGAAGTTAATAGCCATGCTTGCTACATCTCTTCCTGTTACTTATCCTGAAAATGGTTCTGATTTCTGAAGCAACAAGAGCCATCTCCTGAACTCAAGACAACAAACATGCAGGAAAAGTTAAGGGAAAGGCAAGAAAAACAAAATCAACCAAACAAAAGCAGGCAAACTGTAGTTAAGAACCAACATCTAAATCAAGTTGCAGAGCTATTTGCCAAGTTACGTTCTACAGAACTCCTGTTACTTAAAAAAGAAAAATCTGTTTTTAGGGAGTCAATTCATCAAGTTTTCTTTACTTGTAGCAGAATATTGATTACTGGGAACAAGATAAAAGTTTCTGAGAAGCAGTCAAACTTTGAAACAAAATAGTCCCTTGATCTTGTGGTGGGTGGGGAGCAACCCATAGTGCTTGGGGATTGAGGGATATCTCAGAGTGGACCAAGTTGAGTTAATCTGCATACTAACTGTAACAAGGTTTCAGAAAGAAATTCTACAGAAAGTCACTTGTTTTTTTTTGCAACTCAAATAAAAGCCAAGCAAGCCAAATTCTTGGAACTTTCTTGGAATTAAAATATATAAAGACTGACAATCTGAAACAGAAAATTACATCTATTGGCTTAATGGACAAGTGATTTTATGTCACTGAACAAAGAGGAAAAACACTTAACAATCAACAAAAGTATTAACAACTTAGGCAAGAATGTGGATTCTTCAGGCATTATTGAACACACTCGAAAGATTTTCGATGCTTGTTTAAAATAAAACCTGGAGGTGGAGGTATGTTTAAAAAAAAAAACAACTTAAAAAATTAAGAATATGTTTTTAGCCTCAGTTAGACATATTCCTATAATGCAGTTATTTTTGAAACAATATCAAATTGATGTTGAGAATGAATTTCTTTTCTTGGTTCATGAGAATTTCGTAGAATTTCAAAAAGTAGATCATTAACTGAAATTATTGAAACCATTGGGTATTTCTATGTATTAGTATATTACGACTTCATTTATTATGCTGCCACATAAGCCAAGTTGAATGTTCTGTATATTTCAGAATGCCTTGTTTTTGCAATGAAAAGCTTAGAGAATCCATTTGCAGCTTTGGATTGGGAAACAAAGTCAGTAAACCAATAAATACATACTGGTTTTTAAAAATCCAAGGTATACTTTTCCTCTTCCACTGAATCAAAAGTCTCTTTTTAGTGTCTTCCTAACAGTAAGTATTTGGACTCTTCCAAAAAATGCTTGATTGCTCACTTCATTTTATTCCCACATATATCACTCCTATAAATGATCTGAAGTACAACCTCTTCCTATTCCTCTAAATTGAAAGAAGCATGTCACCATATATCACTGCCAGAGTTGTTTTGTTGAGACTGTACTGAAGCACCACATTCCCCAGGAAAAGGACAGGATTAAACCAAACCTACAACTTTCATTTCAGTATTCAAGGCATAGTTTTTCAAATGAAAAGAAAATAACATAGTATGTTCTCTTCCTAAAGGTATTAAAAAGAATTGTGTCAAAATCTTCCACTCCTCCTGACACTGGTAAGTGCCTTACATTATATTATTTTTATCTAGAAAGCAGACAGGTTGAGGTGGCATCAACTCTGCCTATTAACATTAAGTTTTGCAATTCTTCTCTTCCCTTCTGATCACATTGTGATTCCAATACCTACACAGGATCATATCACTTCTCAGATAAAAACCTTCCAATCATTTCATTTAGCATAGAAGTCTTTAGAGTGACCTCTAAGATCCTTCATAACCACGGCGCCTATCATCGTCTAACCTTACGGGGATTTCTTTCCCACTCTCTCACTCCACACCAGCCTCATGGCCTCCTCCCTCCTCCAGAACATTCCTTTGCTCCTACTTCTGGGCATTTACATTTGCTCTTTTGCCATCCTGGAACTCCCTTGGTCATTCATCTGTATGTTCTCCTACTTCGTCTCCTTCAGATATTTAATCTTATATTTTCTTATTTGAGGATTTCCATAGATATCCTGTTTGAAAATTGTTGGTCGCTCCAGCCCCTTCCTAACCCTTCTCTGCTTTATTTTTCTTATAGCATTTATGTTTTTTTTCCCCATGTTGTTTTAAATGCCTCTCTTGGGGCTCTGGGGTGGCAGAGTCAGTTGAAGATGGGGCTATTTTTTTTTATTAAAGATTTATTTATTTATTCATGAGAAACACACCGAAAGAGAGGCAGAGACATAGGCAGAGGGAGAAGCAGGCTCCACGCAGGGAGCCTGAGGTGGGACTTGATCCTGGATCCCAGGATCAGGGATCATGCCCTGAGCCAAAGGCAGACACCCAACCGCTGAGCCACCCAGGCATCCCAACATGGGACTCTTGATTTCAGCCGAAGTCATGATCTTGGGGTCATGAGATCAAGCCCATTATGGGGCTCAGTGCTCAGCATGGAGTCTACTTGAGTTTCTCTCCCTTTGTCCCTCCCCCCATAGACACTCTCTTTCTTTCAAATAAATAAATGTTTTAAAAAAATAATAAATAAATATCTCTCTTCACCAGAATGTTAGCTTCAGTGAAGGTAGGAAGTTTTATCTCACTTATTTACAGTTACATTCCCAGAAACATGTTCTGGCTCATAATATGCATTCAATAAATTATGTTGAAGAATAAACTAATTCATTAGAAAATTTATAAAGTGAGAGGCATATTTAGTATACACAAACAAGTATAGCTTGTTCAATTTGCCTATCTTCAATTTACAGAAGGTTCTCTTAGATATGGTACAAATGCTTCTCAGCAAAGTAGAAACACCTTGACTTGAAAATCAGTTACCCATTCTTTTTTCTCTTGCTTCCAAACCTGTTCTATGTTTCAACAATCAGACTCTCCTCCATTCAGTTTTCTTTTATCAAGCAGTGGGGTATTTGGAATAAAAATTCCACTTGGGGGAAGTTTTAGAATAAAGCAAAATTGAAGAGAGCAAAGAGAAAGGTCAATCCTCAAATCTATCTCTCATTTATAATTTGACAAATATTTCTAGATCCCAGCTTCTTATCCCATGCTCTAGAAAGCATCTATCTGCCTTTCCCCTAAATAGCAAATGAATGTTACTTCCATCCACATTAAAAAAAAAAAAATCTCTTGTTCTACCATCAATATCTGAGTTTATTATTTTCCACAGTTTCTTAAAGAAGAACATGGGAAAGACATTTCTATGTTTTTATATATCTGCAATAGAGATCAAGGTGGAACAATTAAATCAATAATAACTTAGGATGACTTAATAATCCCCTATGCTCAGTGCTTTCTGGACACAGAGAGATGTGGAGATGTTCAGACTGAGAGAGAAGCCCTGTGTCAGTCACCAATAGTGGTAGAAAAGAAAAGGTGACAGATAATTATTTATTGTAATTTTAAAATTGATTTAAGAATATTTTGCTTAATGCTTCTGATACACACAAAACACAGTAGAAGAAATTGATTTTCTGAACACGTTCTATTGCAGCTTTCTATCTGGCTTCCTTACACATTAACAGTGAAATGAGATTTGAAGTAAATGTATATGTTTCTCTGAGGAATCCTCTGAGAAACAAAGCAACTGTATTGCCCCCAAAAGCTGACAGCCATTGGGGGAGTTTTTAATGCATGTTGACTTTGCTAATCCATCCCCTCTATTTCTATTCTTTTCATTTCATTCCGCTAAGAGTAATCAACTTTCATTGCTTCCTGTGTAGTGTAAAATTAAAGGAAAATGAAGTTGCTCCTTAAAGCTGTGTACAGTACTGCCTATACTTGCTAATGTTTATCTACATGAGTTTACATTAAAATGTAGACTTTCTCCTCAGAATAAACGTCATGTTGCTCCTGAAAAATACTAATTGAAAGTATCTGCCTCTCACAAATGTAGGTAAAAGCTACCATTAATAGCTGAAAATTGATTGAAGTGGACAACATCTGCTTTTAGAACCAAAGGCTCCAACAAATAACGTGTTATTCTGCCAAGTGGGAATACACACATTTCAGATATGCTATGGCATGTCACATACACAAGCAAATTAGCTTTCAAAGTGGTATGTCAACATTAATTTTCATAGTTTTGTAATATCTCTAATCATAACCAATGGGGTTAGACAAAAACACCTGCTGTCCTTTGTGTTATTTGTTTGACAAATTAAATTTAAAGTAGCATGACTACCATATAACTGGATATCCACCCTGGGGTAAGTGTCGTCAAATGTTCTTGCAATGTCAGCAGTTGGTGTAAACATAACATTCTAAAGAGACTAAACACAATTTCAAATGAACATATTTCCATTACCGTTCTAAATAGATTTTCTGATTCAAAAATGGAATGAGATAAATATGAGTTTTTATTCACAGAGTAGTTACCTGAAGAGAATTGAAGGGATCAGTTGAAGCTATACTTAGCTATTTGCATATGAAATACTCAATGATACTTTTGTGTTCTTGTTTTGCTCAATGGATTTAAGGATCTTATGTTTCTTGAAATTTCTGTACACAAGGACAGATTCCAGTTTTTCTGTATAATTGTAAAAAAAAAAAATCCAGTGCTTTGAGTATAGGGACACCATAATCCTCACAATTATTCTCCAACTTAAAAAGATTATTACCTCTTTAAATCAAGTTATAGTTGGTTAAAAGGGAACAATTCCCACTACTTTGGGTATTTAAGTTCCTACTCTATGCAAAATATACTTGACCTTCTCAATATAATGCCTTTCCAAATATGGAAGTAACGCGTCTAAATCCTTTTGTAATCTAATTGTTCTGTGTTAGAGCTAACTATCTCATTGTTATTCAGGGTAAATTAAGAAGAAACATCTTGTAAAGGTTTTAAAAGGTTTTAAAACATCTTGTAAAAGGTTTTAAAATTGTAGTACCAACCTTTAAACACTTATGTTTAACAAATTTCTACAAAAATCTTGTGTTAGTATAAACTAAAATGTGCACATAACAATACATACAATTTAATAGCTATTTATTAAGCTCCTTACTCTATAAATAATTTCTTAAAGCCTGGAAAGACATAATGGCTAATCTGAAAGAGACTATAATCAATTCTTTTTATTAACTTTAAACAGTTGGTTGGTCTGAAATTTTGAAAGACATACTACCAGTAGAAATTCCACCTGAGTTCCAGGTAGGTATTCATTAGCCAGCCTCAATCACTACCAACATTTTGTATTTGTTTTATATGTTTTATCCACCTTTTCTCCTCTTCCAGAGGAGAGGTTGGGGTAGTTTAGAAAGTTTTAAAGCAAATTTCAGATCTTACATCATTTCACTCTTAAATATTCTGTATGTAATTCTATATGCATCTCAAAAATTAAAATGTTAGAAGAACATTAACTTGCATAATCACAATTACCATTATCACATAAAAAATTAACCATAATTTATTGACAGTGAATAATATCCAGGCCATATACAAATTTCTCTGAAAGACTGAAAATATACATTTTTTAGTTATTAAAAATCAGGATTCAAAGAGATTCTATTCATTTCACTGGGCAGTATGTCCCTTGAGTCTTTTCAGTCTTGCTTTCTTTGTTTCTCTTCATGCCACTGATTTTTGAGGAAATGAGATCAGTTTTGTAAAATATCCCACTCTCTGGATTTGAATAATAGATTCCTCGGTGTCATTTAATGGTGTCACTTTAGCCCTAATCAGTAACCTGTAGATTAGAAGTTGGCATCCAATGTATGATTACACTCAAGTACATTGTGTTTTGGGGCACAGGGTACAAAGAAATCTCAAAGTGATTCTTAATATTTACTAATTTTTATGTTTAAATTAATATTCTTCCCTCAATCATAAACACACACACACACACACAAACTCAGAGTATAAACAACTCAGATTTCAAACCAAGCTCTGTGACAATGTAAAAAATTTTGTTAAAAATTAGCCTGTAGAATGTAATTAAGCCAAATGCCAGACCATTCTAACCCTAGACTTCTTCCCATGCAAATAAGAAATAAAATGTTGTATAGTAAAAATTACAACTGGAATTAGATGAAGAAATGGATTTGTAATAGACACAGCTCTTCACAAAGGGCTTTCACATGGGATCTAAGAGAGAAGAGAAAGATATATAACTTTATTAAGTGGCTATGTTAGGCACTTTACCTAACATATTTATATAATTCTCACTACTCTGAGGTAAATGTTATTAACATTATTTTTTTTACAGTGCTGATTACAGAATGAGAGGTTGAATAATTTTCCTAAGGTTGTATAGATAATGAAGAAATGGGAGATTAGGGATTCGAGCAAAGATCTTCCTATTACCTAGCACAACCTTAGAAGTACATAGGTGAGTACAAACATAGATATCCCTCCCCTTTTGATGGAGTTATATCCTGATAAACCTCTGGTAAGTTGAAAATATCATAAGTCGAAAAAGTAGTTAACGCATCTGAGGTACCAAACATCATAGCTTAGCCTGGGCTACCTTACCATGCTCAGACAATTATATTAGCCTACAATGGGGCAAAATCATCTAACACAAAGCCTATTTTATAATAAGGTGTTGAATATCTCTAGTAATTTTTTTGAATACTGTACTGATAGTGAAAAACAGAATGGTTATATGGATACAGAATGGTTGTAGTGGAAAAAAGATTAATCGTAGGAGTACAAGATGGTTATAAGTATATTGGTTGTCGACCCTCATGATCACATGGCTGACTGGGAGCTGCCCAGCATCCTGAGAGAATATCATACCTCATATGGCTGCCTGGGAAAATATATCAATTCAAAATCTGAAGTATGATTTTTACTGAATGCTTATTGCTTTTGTGCCATCATAAAGTCAAAAAATCCTAAGTTGAACCATCATAAATCAGGATAACCTGCCCCAAATAAATTGCTTTATTGCTTGCAATTCTTTCATTATAAAATATATTCCCTTGCATCAAGAAAGAAGAAGAAAGACAGAAAGAATGAAAGAAAGAAAGAAAGAAAGAAAGAAAGAAAGAAAGAGAAAAAAAGAAAGAGAGAGAGAGAGAGAGAGAAAAGAACTAGCAACTCAAAGTAATTAGGACAATATAGTACCAAGACTGCCTATTATAATAAAAAGTACTTGGTCATATACTCAGCTTAACTGCAAACTACTATTAAGTTTTCCTTCAGTGTTCACCTTAGAATAATTACTTTGGATATAAACAAAGATGTTGATTTATGAACTGATATTTATATTCTAATTTTGAAAGAGGTGAGTATTTTTATAAGGATTTAATTTTACCATAGTGGCTAATATGCACTGCCTACTATGTTCCAGATACTTTTCTAAACATCTTACCTTTATTAACTCATTTAGACTCAACAGGAATACCAAAGATAGGTATTGAGATTTCCATTTTGCAGATAAGGAAAGTGAATTACAGTGAAGAGTGAAGTAATTTTGAACATGAACACTGAAATGGCTAAGCTGGGATTTAAACAGGTAATATGATATTCTCATGCGCTACTTAATACTGCATTTCCATAAAACTAGTTTCTTTTTAAAGGCACAATAAAAGGTAATGGTATTTCCTTTAGGTAATTAAAACCTCAATCAATTCTAAGAGACTCATTGATACATGAAAGAAGTAAGAATGTATGCCAGTCCCGGAAGAGGAGATGGAGAGGAACATTTTTAAATAGAGAAATAGAGAAAACCTAAATTATTCATTTATTTGTTCATCCATGAATCACTTACTGAGCTGAGATTTTTTTGTTTCTGGCATATTCATCAATTCAAAGCATCTTCCAACAGGTTATGTCATGTCCTTTCTGGTTTGCTTATCTGTGACAAAAGCCATGTTTCTACATTAATAATAAAGGTTAAAATCTGAACTTTTAAAATCTATTGAAATAGTATTTGAAATAAGAAGAGAAACAAAAGATAATTGCTGTTTCAACTTTTCTGATTTTTCTGGTGTGTAAACAAACAACAAAAATTTGACTAGATTCATTGCTATAGTATTATCAGAATAAAAAGTTTACATCTTTTACACATCAGTTATTCCTGATAGTTTCTAAATTTTAAGATATTGCATTAGACTATTTTAGAAATATTCCCTCTATTTTTTTTAGCCATTTATTACCCACAAAGTTCATTTATACTGCCTGGAGATGAGATGTCTATTTCAGGTAACTTTCTTGTGCTTTGTTAAGGCATGTTATTGGGCTTAAATTTATGTGAGGGGCAGGGACAAGATTGAATGGTACCTTATTCTATTGATTAATACTTTACATGCATCTTCTTATGCTATCAAATCTTCTAAATGGAAGCCCCATGATCTGGAATCAAATCAATAGCACTGATGATGGACAACTCTTAGGCTGCCTATGGGCCATTTAGCTGGGGGCTCTCTGAGGGTCACTCTTCAGTTCTGGTGTCATCAGGACCAGCACCAGCCAGTATACCTAGGCTATTGAGTCTTAGAGAGCAGCCCTTTGTTTGCCCTCTTACTTTGCAATAAACTAATGAGTCAATTTAAGACTCCATCAAATCTATCAAGTAAATATTTCATTGCTGCATTTCCTTAACTTTTTCCTTCCGACTATTAGATCTGTTGTTTTTATTTTATTTCATTTTCTTTACTTATTTTATCTTTGAAGGAAAAAGAGGTTAGTTAACTGCTTTCTCGGGCCATTATGAAAGGTGTATTTGAAAAAGCCTGAAGGCTAGTGATAAGACGGTAGTGATTCTGAATTCTAACAATAGAAGATTCAGGAAAAACCCAGTTCTCCCTCATCCTTCTTCAGCATTATTTTTTCTCTACTGAAACCTTATTTCACTGTAGTCAATGCACGATGAAGTATTTAATAATAAATTCTTACCACTTCATGAAAATAATGGGTTGCAGGGGATTTGTGTATTAGAAAATGCAACACATAACAAAGAAAACACTTAGAAGGTTCTTCCCGTAGGACATATAAATACTGTCATTATAATTAATGTTGCTTATAATGACAAGCATTTAAATACATTTTTAAAACTCACCTTTTATTAAGTACAGAATTTTCCTAAAACTGGTTGTATACACAAGATAATACCTTTTAAAAATAATACTTGAATGAGGTACATACAGTAGCCACAGATGACGCATCTCTAGGTCTGTAGACCAAAAATTGAACTATGGTATATAATGCAGAATTGAAATTAAACTAAGGAAAATGCAAACAAGAGGCCATTTATAGTATACTACGCATTGTCAACTAAGATGAAAATGCCAGGGAATCAGATTAAATATGGAATGATAAATAGATCAGGCAAATTTGCAAAGCTGAAAAAAAGGCTTACAAGTAACCTCCTACTGAATCAGACATACAGTGTGCTGGGCTGGAACTCTAGTTTGCTTTGATTGTGGCACACTGTTACTAGTATAATCTCCAATAACATATAAAATGTGTTTTATTATTTGAGGATATGAAGATAATGTAAATGACATATTCATATTACAGATAAAACAAAAATGTTAAAAGTCAAAGCTGGATAAATATCAAATGCTGCTTAAAAACAATCTGCACGGAGAATGTTACTGAAATGTTCCCATATACATTTTTTTTAAGAATTTTTTTTAATTTTTATTTATTTATGATAGTCACACAGAGAGAGAGAGAGAGAGAGGCAGAGACACAGGCAGAGGGAGAAACAGGCTCCATGCACCGGGAGCCCGACGTGGGATTCGATCCCGGGTCTCCAGGATCGCGCCCTGGGCCAAAGGCAGGCGCCAAACCGCTGCGCCACCCAGGGATCCCCCATATACATTTTTTACAACAAATAGTATTTCTATAAATAAATGCTACAACTTGTTTAGTAAGCACTTACTAAGTTCTATTACGTGTCTAGCATCAATTTTAGATAATATCATGTGAGGAAAATGGGAATTAAAAATGTTTTATTGCATGTGAATTCCAAGTGCCCATTACACTAGAAATGCATACACATATATAATAAATAAATAATCTAAATAAAAAGCAATTCATGTTGTGCTAATAAGTGTAGAAGTTATAAAAATACAACTCATGTGGATAAAAATAATCAAAGAAGAGATGGTCCCTGAATTGAGTTTTATAGAATGAATATAGTATGGATAAGTGAAGGGAAGACCAGGGGGATATTATGGTGGAGAATCATATATTACATGGGTAGTAAATTGTGGAGTGCCAACACCCATGTTTTTTCCCACTAATAGTGGGTCCTCTCTACTGTAAGTCCCATTAATCAAGTTAAATCAGCATGTCTAGTATTGAATCCTCCTGTGTTATAATACTTTTATTTTCTTTACAGTTGGATCTATGTTCATCCAATTACATGGTCTTAAATTCATTTATTGTATTGATTCATATATATGTATATATATGTATATATATATACACATATATATGCATTAGCTAGATATATAGATATTACACTGGGTTGTATTAGTGTCCCCTTAAAAATCATGTCCACCTGGGCCGAGAATGAGACTACTAGAAATAAGGTCTTTACAATGTAATTAGTTAAACGCAGATGAGTCTACACTGGATTAGGGTAGGTTGAGCCTCAGAATGTGACTTTGGAAATAGGATCTTTAAATGTAATTAGTTAAACTCAGATGACTCTCTGTTGGATTCCAGTAGGCTCTAAATCCAAACACATATGACCATTGTTGTTCAATGTTGTTCAACATGGGGGTTGAAGTGTTGATCCCCTACTCATTCAAAAACCTGCATATAACTCCCCAAAACATAACTACTAACAGCTGGTTAGCTGTTGACCAGAAACTTACTCATTACATAAACAGTCTATTAAAACATATTGTGTATATGAATTATATACTTTTTTCTTATAATAAAGTAAGCTAGAGAAAAGAAAATGTTATTAAGAACTCATAAAGAAGAGAAAATAAATTTATGGTACTGTACTGTATTTATTGAAAAAAGTCCACATCTAAGCGGATCCACAGATTTCAAACTCACGTTGTTTGAGGGTCAACTGCACTAGTATCCTTATGGAAAGAGATGACATAGAGACACAGATACATAGAGGGAAGAAGGCCAGGTGACAATGGAGGCAGAGATTGGAGTGACATAATTCCAAGTCAAGGGTTGCCAGTATGTTGGTGGAAGCTAGCAAGTGTCAAGGAAGGGTTCTTCTCCAGAGCCAGAGAGATCATGGCCTGTGAACAACTTGATTTCAAATTTCTGACCTACAGAATGTTGAGAGAATAAATGTCCTTTTATTTTCCATTCACCCCATTTGTGGCAATGTTAAAGCAGCCCTATGGAATATATAGAGATAGAGCTATAGAGATAGATACTAGATGATAAACAGATAGCTAACTAGCTAGCTACAGAGACAGATAGATACTGCTTGGTCTGGTGCCAGCCCCTGAGATTTATAAAATGAGTAAGTCTGAGGTCATGCTCTTCTGAAGCTAAAAGTCTAGGAGATTAGGGAATCAGTTTTGAAGTCTCCTTCTGTTCAAACTTAGTCACCCTGGGCCATGAACTTCCAAGCCCATTCATGTTGAGTGTGCCAGGCTACAAAGGTTAGCTGTCTGTCAGGAGACACTAAGCATTTCTGTAACGAGTCACAGAGGCAGCTAAGTAGATCCAGACATCTACAGATGGTGACTATTTGTAACTGCCCCGTGGAAGGGGGCTAGCTTGCTTACCAATTATTATAATGCTTATTTGTTGCTCAAAAGGTTTTAAACCCTTGGTGCTGCATTTCTCAGCTGTGATGAAATCCCACCACACATAAAGCATCCATCTGGATCCATCACATCCTCTCTGTGTGAATTTCAGGCAAGAGGAACTGGTGCAATCATGCTGATGTTTACACTACTTTGCCATGAGTCATAAAGACTGATATAGGAGTCTTGCATCTTTTGCCAGCATCCATGAAAGATAACAGGCTAACAGAATAGCTTGCAAGCTTCATATGTAACTTCAGAATCTGGCACATTTCTTGACACTTCCTCTCTATTCACTTACTTACAAAATTGTATTGTTTCATCATTGTCACTGTCTCGTAGCCCTACTCATCATGTCACCAAATCTATTAATTGGATTCTAATTGCAAAGCTCTCAGTGCAGCAGTCTAGGCCCTTACAATCTGATCTCATGTAGTGCCTGGAATTTGTATTCACTCTTCATCTCTAAGCACTCTTTTTAAATATGCTCACTTCTACATCTTTGTTTAAATCATCTCCCTGGTTTAGGTAGCTGCATCGAGACTGCTTCAAGTCTTGCTCTTATATTAATGGACAACACAGTAGAGTCTCCAAATTGTCTTCAGCTCCTCTACCCCTTGCTGATTCTGAAGTCACTTAAAGTATCTTTGTACTTATAGAGTGTACATCTTTATTAAGTCATCTAAATGGTGCTAAGCATTTGAGGGCTGATGGTAATACTTAGGTTTTTATTCTTGGACCTCACAAAAATGTACAACATTTGGAGCTGCTCAGTCATATTTATTTACAACAAAAATAGCAACATCACATATGAAAATGATTTATGATATTTAAACAAATCACTCCAATTTAAACATTTTGAGTGCTATTTTAGAAAGCTCATTTGTTTATGCTATGTATTTGAGAAATAGCTTTAAACACAAAGCATTGCATGTAACTGTGGGTATAAAAATTAATTTGACACCATTTCATAGCTTATCAGAAGAAGTAGAGATGTGCAAAATTGATGTAAGAAGACCTAAGAAAGGAGAGTGGTTGTCCTATGCAATTAGTGTGCATTATCATAAACTCAACTCTTTGCCAAAATTAGTGTTTATATTTAACTGAAATCTTTACATATATACAAATCAACCTTTGCACATCGTGAGAAAATATATTCCATTGAGTGTCATGAAGGTGACTAAGAAAATTAATTAGATCAGCATTCACAATGTACCATGAGTCAGAGAATCATGGAAATTAGAGCAGGATAGGACCTTGGAGATCACCTTGTCCAACACCTTCATTTGGCAGATGAGGAAATTGAAACTAGATTGGTAAGGATAATTTCCCAAGGTCGCACAGATAATTAGTAGCAGAACAAGGCTTCAAACATAAGTATTCAAACTCCTAACTAGGGTCCTTTCAACTGAATAAAGGTCACGCTGTTCCAAAGCACTAAAAAATAAAGTAGAACAAAAGGCTCCATTATCAAGCACCTTCTAAAGAAATAAAAGTTGAACAGATAAAAATATTCACATATGATACATTTTAGAAAGATATGTAGATAGGTACGTTCATTTTTGTTCTCTTTTAAAAAGTCTTTAAAATGCATCTTTGCTCTTCTTAAAGAATATGATGCACATTTTATTTTAACAATTATTAACATGAGGGCTTTGTTGATAATGATGAAAGCATAAGCAGTGAGAATGAGATAGCTATTCAGAATATGTAATTGATTTTCTGCACAGTTCATTTGATTATATCTTAAGGAATTTGCTGCATTTCCAGAAGTGAATCTAACACTTGAAAATTAAAATCACGATGGGATAATATGGCAGAGACTACAACTTGTTTCTTAATATTCATTCTTTCTTTCTTTGTGCAGTAATAAAATTTTTAGCTGACAACATGGCCATTCAGCCAAAGACCACATGTTCCAAATTTCCTACAGCTAAAGTGACCTAAGAATAAGTTCTGGCCTCTGGGTTGTAACAAGGATGATATATAGAACTTTTGGGTCACTTCTTTCAAAGGAAAGAAGTCACGAAGTGTCTTATAGAGATGGCTAAAAGCTATCTTAAACCCTAAGATTAAAGCTGTATTTGTGGGTGATGGCAGGAGAAGAGCTAGAAGGTCCCTGGTTCCCTGATATTGCAAAGCCATTAAACCAGTCCTAAATGTCCTACACAGATACTTACAAAAGAAAGTAAGATCCTTGTAGACTTTGTCAACAACCATTTGAGTATTCCCTCTCACAGTTGCCTAGCAGATACCCCACTTGATACAAATGGAATTGATTTGACTGGGGAACTTAAGAGTTGGCATTAATAAACAATGTTAGGATCCATTTTGATAGCAATTCTTGTTTTTAAGATTTTTACTTATTTATTTATGAGAGAGACAAAAAGAGAGGCAGAGACATAGGCAGAGGGAGAAGCAGGTTCCATGCAGGGAGCCCAATGTGGGACTCGATCCCAGGACCCTGGGATCACACCCTGAGCTGAAGGCAGATGCTCAACCGCTGAGCCACCCAGATGCCCCATAGCAATTCTTCCAACCTAAGAAGAATTTTAAAATATTATACATTTAATGATTTATTGCCCAGAAACATCATAGAAAAAATAATTTTATTAAATTGTACTTCTGCATTTTCCATATATTAACCTTGGATTGAGAGGACTGGCTGCCTATTTTACAGAGAAGTCAATTCTACAATCCCACGTTGACTGTCTTTCTTCTTGCTTTTCTGGATATCCCAGAGGTATATCCTGTTACTGTACCCATACCATAAAGTTTATCAACTGATATTATAATTGTTTATTTATCTGTGCTTTCCATTGAAAGCAGGATACCACAGTGTTAGATGTTTAAAGTCCCAGCTTACAGACAATGCTGCATATCTTTGCATTTACTTCCTTGTCTCAGAACTGTATGGCTAAGCTCCTACTCCTTCCTTCTCGTCTTTGCTCAAACCTTACTTTGCAGAGACTCTTCTAAAGAAAATAATCCTTTCCTCCCGATCAATCATTATGACATCCACTTGTTTATTTCCTTCATAGATTTCAATCTTATCTAAAATTGTCTCATGTATTTATTTGTTTTTTGTTTATTACCTGTCTTTCCCTTGCCATCTAGTAGAATGTATATTACATAAGAGAAGAAGTGCTGAGATTCAGCAATCTCAAACGTGCACATTTTCTACCTTCATTGGATTTATAGGACAGTGGAGAAAATAAACTTTTAACAAATACTTACTAAGGTAATCACTAAGAAGACAGCGTTGCTCTTATAGGAACAAAGTATTAAATTTAATCAGAATCAGAATCCATTTGTTTCTTAAAAACATGAATCATAAGCTCACTGAATCTCAGCATTGTACACAGTATCGCATAAAACTGCAAATGTACATAAATCAGTAACCAGCAGTATTATGAGTCTTTTCTAATAAGCTGCAATATAAATTGATGCATTTTATATCTTTGGACAAATGAATTTATTTTTGTTCTCCAACTGACATACTTAATAGTCATGTTAATTTTATATTTTACTTCTTTGAACTTTGTTTACAAAAATGGAGAAATAACTACTTTAAGTCACTATGGTAAGGATTTGAGTAGATGATAATTATATAGTAAATCCTCGGGAAGTATTAACTGCTTTTCTTTTAAGACTTGAGACTATAAAATGGCTTTTAACCATATTATTTTATAATTCAATAATTTAATTTGTTTATTCTACAAATATTTAGCAAGCAACTATTATGTGTTAGATAACTGATGATTCAATTTTATCAGCCACAAACTGTTGAAGCTTCTCATTGAAAAACTGTTTTTTTTCTATATCAATGGATAATAATTGATTTGTAGATAAAGGTAATCACTGTCTACTGATTTCTTAAAACTTAAATATCAATTTGGTCCAGAACTAAATGTCTTAGAAGATAAATCTGTCTCATATCTGCCTAAACAGAAAGAATAACTACAAGCATATATTGTTTGTTAATCAAGTAGTTTTCCAAAATTCTCTCATTTGATATTTGCCGTGGGTTACCAGTTTAGTAAATAAATACTGGAATACTTTTGCCAATGCCTAAAATATTAGACAATCAGAAGACAGACTAACTGACACAAACCAATTGTCTGACCTATATGGGCGAGGAGGATATTGGATAAACCATGAACATACTGCTAGAGTATGGAAAATCCTTGCTAAATCTGCTTATATGTCAAGGCTTGACTTACACTAGATTTAAAAAAAAAAAGGCTTTATGTCATTTCCAATTCTACAATAGAAAGTACAAGATGAAAAATAATTTAAACATTTTAAAAATGTGTTTGATTATCATTTCATTAGAATAAATACTTGAAAGTTCTGATCTGATTGGGTAAGTCTATTGTGTTTATAAATGGAAATAAGAATAGAATTTTTGCTATGCTTTCATTTATACATAGTTCAATTTCCTTCAAAATGTTAAAAAAATAGATTCAATTTTATATGGTGATCTTACTTACACAAAACTATTAACTGTCCTTTAAATAAGGGTCAAGGCATGAGACAAAAGTGTTAGGTTAATGACAAACAAACTCTTCTCTTTCATTCTTTTCTTTCTTACTTACTGATAGTTTCCTCTATATAAATGAATTCTAAAATGTATCCAGCTCAGCCAATAATTAAAAGCAGAAGTATCTTTTAGAAGTGAAGTGCTAGTAATTTTATTGTCTAGCACATGAAGAACATGCAGAGAGACATATTTTTGGTCATCTACATGCAAAGAAGCATTGAACTATAATTTTAGTTTGTAGTGTTATATTATTTACCAGTGCTGGGGATACTTGTAATTCATGCAGTAGATAATTACAGCATTATGTTCTTTAAATACCATTAAAAAGAACAGGTGCAGTTTCTGAACACTAAGGATAATAAGCCAATCTGTGTTTCGAGCAGCATGCCTAATGCGAAGAATGAGAATGCTGTTGACATCACCAAGACTTTTAAACTGTAGATGACGTTAGCAAACAAAGATTGTTCTTAGCTGCCTAGTTAGTAGTCTTTCTTATCCTTCTAGCATTTTCTTCCAAAAGCGACAGCAGAGGATATATAGAGAAATGGTTACATCAATTTCTTACACTGTAATGAATAATACAACGAAGGCTATCCTTCTAAAATCAAGATAGAATAAGAGGTAAATAATGATGGTAAGCATATGAATAAGGCAGCCAGTCCTAATTTTAAAATGACATAGCAAACAAAATTCTGTTCTTTCGAGAAAAATCCTTTAAGATTTAGGCATCTATTTTGGAGGCATGATTTTATCTTATGAACTTCTGAATACAAACCTCTGAATGGTTGGCTTCACAAATAGGAGTTGCCAAGCAAGGGAAAATGGTGTAGTAGCAAAGTATATCTTCAGGAAAGAATTCTGAAAGGCTGTCCAGATACCAATTCTGCTTCTGCCATAAAGATTTTTTTGTCAGATTTTAGACATGTTACTTTATCTCTCTCATTTTCAGGTGTGCCTGAGCAAATAAAAGAGTTGACTGACATCTTTGAGCTATTTGACTGTATGTATGACTTTCTCCTTAAAAACAAAATCTTCCTTCAGTCTTTCCAGCCTTGTTGCATTGTGTCTTCCTGCTATCCTTTGAGCAAGCAGGGTTCTAAACCAGCTAAACTCTTTGCTCTCTTTTTGGTTTGTTGGTTTGTTTTATTTAACTTCTCTTTCATCAAAACATTCTTGACTCCTTCTAATGAGGTAAGTAGTTGATTATCCATATTTAGTAGCTTCAAACCATCTTAACTGCTTTTATTTACCTTAAGCCTTATTTTAATCATCTCCTGCGACGAAAACCATGCTGTGAAGATCCTGAGTATTGTTGCTCATAATATTTCCCTTCAACCTAATATTTGTTGAGCACTTACTGTATTTGAACACTTACTGTTCTTTTTTTAACAATTTATTTTTTTAAGATTTATTTATTTATGGAGACACAGAGAGAGAGAGAGAGAGAGAGAGAGGCAGAGACACGGACAGAGAGAAAAGCAGGCTCCATGCAGGGAGCCTGATGCGGGACTCGATCCCGGGTCTCCA
The DNA here is from genome assembly GCF_048418805.1 of Vulpes vulpes. NCBI lineage: Eukaryota > Metazoa > Chordata > Mammalia > Carnivora > Canidae > Vulpes > Vulpes vulpes. The sequence goes on along the minus strand of NC_132784.1, from coordinate 99,812,352 downwards.
GGATAAGGCCCTGGACCGAAGGCAGTGCTAAACCGCTGAGCCACCCTGGCTGCCTGAACACTTACTATTCTAAGAGCACTATGCATATAATCTTAGTTAACTTTCACAACAACTCTAAAAGTTGGTATGGTATTTTTGATGCATCACTAGGAAGTGGCTGCACAGCCAGGGATTATATTTCCCACTTGGCTTTGTATCCACATATGACCAAGTGACAAATTCTTGACAGGAAATAGGGATTGAAGAGATAACTATTGAACTAAGCCCTTCAGAAGCAGGTGGTGAGTGTTCTGCACACATTTCTATCCCTTTTATTGGCTGGATGTTAATATCTGAGGTAAGTTTGGAAGCTATTCATTGATAATGCAAAGCCTCCATAACTTGGTATCCCTGAATGAAGTACAGTAAACAAGTTCCCACAATAATACTGTTCCCAATTCTCTACCAACGTAGAACCATTTGGGGTTCTTTTGATGAGGAAAACAAACTCCTGTTGTATTTATTCATTATACCTTATGGCTCTATGGTATTATTATCTATTAGGTAGATATTATCTATTATCTATTAGGTAGCCTGACCTACCATTATTATCTCCTTTATGGGTGATGAAACTGAGACCAAAGGAGGTTAGGTTACTTGCCTCAAGGTGCACAATAAAAGTGAGGAAGTTCTCTAACTCCAAAAGTTTGCTCCCAAAAGCTGTGCAAAAACTTTCACTTATAGTGAAGTGAGTATGGGATATGACGATTCTACCCCTCACTGGAGATTTATGAGATAAAATGTTGACATTAGCTAAAAATGTATATTGTCATTGAAGACCCCGAAATAGTAACAATAAAACAGAACATGCCATCAATTGCAACTACTGTGACCGTCCTAACTTGGTAAATAATATCTCTGTCAACTCAGATGCAGAGTTAGATGCTCATATCTTCCTAATAGCTTCTGACTCTCACATCCTTGCAAAACCTCAATCACCAAGGTCTTTCTATTCTATTCCTTTAATGTATCATATTTAACCTGTTATTCTGTGAAATTTTTGTCAATTTGTGCCTGGATGTCCCCTGACTTTCTTTCTTTCTTTCTTTTTCTTTCTTTCTTTCTTTCTTTCTTTCTTTCTTTCTTTCTTTCTTTCTTTCTTTCTTTCTTTCTTTCTTTTCTTCTTTCTTTTTTTCTTTCCTTTTTTAAGATTTATTTATTTATTTTAGAGGGGGAGGAGGATGGAGACAGAGGGGGAAGGAGAGAGTATCCCAAGAAGACTCCATGCTCAGCACAGAGTCCAATGTGGGATTAGATCCTACCATCCCAAGACCACAACCCAAGTGGGACCAAGAGTGAGACACCCAACAGACTGTGCCACCAAGGTGCCTCTCCCCTGACTTTGTTTCAATCTCTCTTACTGATTTTTATACAATCACCAAAGTGAATTATCTAATAAATAAGACTGGTGGAATCATCCCCCTGTTCAAATAATCCACAGCTCTTTATATTATGGGGTAATAAAGCTATGATCTTTCTCCTACTTACAAGTTCATTTTCATTTACCTTGATTATTCATCTTGAATTTTATGGGCTAGAAATTAAACTATTGTATATCTAGGGCATTATTGTATTTGGTTTGGTGTAGTGGTCATTTACCACTGATCTTGGAGATGTATGACCTATTAGTCATTTGTAATAGAGATAGTAGTAACTGCAACAGAGTGTTGCATGATGACTAAGAAAATGAATGCAAAATGTACAACAAAGGTCGAACTCTTAATCCTGGCTAATGTATAGAAGAAAACTTCCTGCCTAAAAAGAAAGCCTGTCAACTCTCTATATCAATTTGTGACATTATCTAATGAGAAAGTCATCAAGTACTTAGGACCTACAAGTTAAATTTGCCAATGGCTTATACTCATGGATTTCTGAACATACTTGTAGTGTTTGTGTTTCTGTATGTTGCATATGATGCCCTTTCTGCCTAGAACCTCCTAAAAATGGCAAGTGCCTACTCAATCACTCTTTAAATCTTAACCAAAATTATAATTTCACTGTGAAACTTTTATTTTATTACTTCAGTGAATTTTGCCTATGTTATGTGTTGTGCTATCACAAATTTTGTAATGTATCATATGGTGCCATGTAGGACTGTATTATCACAGATAATTTGAATTATATTATGTTGGGTTGTAGTGGAATATGTTTCAATGGACCTGCACTGAAATATATATTAAGTTTTTTGTATCATATTTTGTTTTATCTAGTTTTAAGACTTTTCATGGTATCAATCCTGACTATTCATCTTACTCTCACCATTACTTAACAAAATGTTTAGCACACCATAGGTATTTAATGTTATTTACTGTATCAAAACCAAAAATAAGAAACATGCATTCATTCTGAGTTTACAAGATATAGTATTCTATTATAACCTATCAGTTTTGTGGTGATTTTGAAAAATGCCTACAATTCCTTGACACTCCTTTTATTAAAAAGTGGAATTTAATTCTCTTCTCCTTGAGTGAGAGTTAGGTTGTATATAATAGATAGAAATGATGAAAGGGTCTGTAACTTCTGAGAATATGTCATAAAAAGCTATGTGTCTCCTTCTTACTCTTTCTTGGATCACTAACTCTGGGAGAAGCAAGCTAACATATCAGGAGGACATTCAAGAAGAATTTTGACAGGTGCACCTGAGAACTTCTTCCAGTGAACATGTCAGTAATCCAGCTTAGAAGTATAACTTCCAGCCCCAGTCAAGTCTGCAGATGACTGCAGATTACCCTTCAATGTCATGAGAGACTAAGAAAACCACATCCAACTAAGACACTCACCAAATCCTGACTCACAGAAATTATGGTGGAATAAGCCTTTGTTGTTTTAAGCTGTTAAATTTTAGAGTAACTTTTATGCAGCCATAGATAACTAATATTTTATAGTTTAAAAAAGACTATAAACTTATTCTCTAAGAATTTGTGATATTTTTATGTGGGGTGTATATTATCCACATGACAAAAATGTAATTTAAGATAGTTTGTTACACAATACTAAAATAATTAATTCTATAAATATTTACTACGCAACTACTATGCCTTATTTTTTAAAGAAATATATATGTGTGTGCTATGGCTTACAATCTCACTCCCGAGTATACACTACAGAGAAATTTTCCTCAGATTAGAGGCAAAACATGGAACTGCATGTTCACTGTGGTATAGTGTATGGTGATGCGGGTTAGAGATAATTTGGGAATAAATCACTAAAAAAAATGTATGGAAAGTATGGTGGATGTCAATTTTCAAATATTATGCAACAATTAGAAGCCAAAAAATCTAAGTACAGAAAATCCATGGGTCTTTAAAACATATTTTGTGGGGGAAAAAAGTAACAAAATGCAAAATACAATAAGACAAAGTAAATATTCATATTTTTAATTATTATTATACACTTTAATGTGATACACTAACATTTCCAGACATATTTCAAGCCCAGTAGAGTGAGTATCCATCAGAATCGTAGTAGGGATATAGAACAAATAAGAGCATAAACATATATACATAAAATGAGACAGTGTCCTAGCATAAAAAGAAAAATATGACTATGATATGTACATATGATTAACTCAAATATCTGTACCTAAGTTCAATAGAAATAGAACCAAACAGATAAAGCAAACAGACAAAAGAAACAGAAAACACCTATATTTCTTGTATCTGGGGATTAAGAATATAATAATAAAAAAGAGATAGTCCCATTGTGGGTTTAATCTTCAGTAAATAAGTAAAACAATAAACAGGATAAGTGCTATGAAAAGATTTAAAGTGTAATGTATGTGATAGAGAATAATGCACAAGGGCTACTGTGGGAAGGGGTCCTTGGGAAAACTTCCCTGTGGAGATGATATTTAAGGTGAGAGCTAAATGATTAGAATTCATTATCTTTGCAAAGCTGAGCAAAGGCTATGTATTCCAGGCAGAGTGCAGATGCTTTGACTTGGCATGAAAGGGATAACAAAGATCAGCGTGGCTTCAGCATCATAAGTGAGTGGAGAGTGATAAAACGGGGGCCAGATCAAGTAGGATTATGATAGTTTTAGGAAGCAGACCTGGATTACAGCTTTAGAATAAAACGAAAAGAAAAAAAGACAAAAATTTTTGTTTTATAGAAACAGTATCCTGACTTCTGTGTGGAGGAGGAATTAAGAGGGGAGTACAGAAGTGGAACCAGGCCGACCCATTAGGGTGCCACAACCATAGTATAATGTCAGGAAGATACACTGGTAGCTCGGGCAATGGTGGAAGTAGTGGGGCTAGAAAGACCTAGAGTACTGGAGTATAGACATTTAGAAGTGAAAATAGCAGGACTGGTTGCTGGATGGCATAAACAGCATGAGGAGAGAAAAACCAGGGATGATGCCTGTGTGTTTTATTGGAGCAGCGAGATGGAGGGGGACACCGCAGTACGAATAGGTAATAATATGGAAAGCTTGGTTTCCAAAAAATCTTTTCAGTATTCAATCACTTATCTTAAATGAGACCTTGAAACCTATATGTAATGGAGAGTTAACTGTAATAAACAAACAAACAAACCCTGGAATTTCCTTTGTTAACCTGAATAGAGTCCTCAGTAAATTTACAATTGTTAAATATCAACCCCCCCAAACCCCATCCACATCCACAAGAGTTATAATACATAGTGTATGAGAACCCGAGCTGGAATGTTACAAGGAATATAACAAGGAACCCCAGCTGGAATGTTGCAGGGTTCTCACCAGCTTTGTCTTTTACTAGCTCTTGGATATTGGATAAGACACTTAACTTCTCTTTGACTTTCCTTTCTCAACTGCCAATGGAGATAATACATAACCCATGCAGATTATACAAGCTAAGGCGTGAAAAGAACTTTGCACAGTTCTTTGCTTGATGCATAGAAATTCCTCAATAATGTGCCTCTCAGAAACAAAGTATAAAATCAAATAGGGTAATTTTCTCTTTCCCAAACAGTATAATTTCCTGGGTGAAAATGGCCTCATGTGCATGTCTGTTCCAGAAAGCATGCTAAACTTTGATGACCATGTTTATTGAGCCAAAAATATTGAGCCAAATAATAAATGGTCCTCGAGACTACCATCTAACAGGGGAAAAAGATGCTAGTCAAATAGCCATATAAATCAGCTTACAATTACGATTGTGAAAAATGTAAAAAGTACAGGGAGGCCATGTTGTGAGAGCTGAAAAAACGGCATTGGGGTCAATGTGCAGGCTTAAGGAAAGACTTGGTGCTGTGCAAGCATGTGAAAGGAAGGCTGTGGCTAATGCGGGGGTGCAACAGTGTGGCCAAGGGGAAGCTTGCAACACAGGCAGGGTCAGAAAAACCAAAGGGCCTACATGAGGGACTTCAATTTTATCCTGGAGCAAATGAGTGGGAATGGAATTACATGATTTGATTTATAAAATTATAGCCTATATTCTAACCTATGCTTGTTGGGAGAAGTATTTAGTTTTCATAATGCTCATATATTAAATATATGAGTAAGGATGAAATGCCAATATTAAGACAACTGGTCCTAGAGAGCTGGAGAATGAGCCTATAGGATAGAACAATCTTCTGGAGGGGGCTAGGAAAAGATCAGACGTTGAGTGTATCCCAGGTCTCCTTTACCACAAGTCTAAGGACATTGATCATATGCTTGAATCCACATGGAATTCAGGGAAGCTCTGACATCCAGAGTAGTAAATGTATATACTTCAATTAGCATCAGAAGTGGTTGCCAATGCCCAGGTTGATAAGACTCTGACCTTGGTTAGAATGAAATCTTTCTAAGAAACAGGGATGGCCTCTCTTGAATGGATCTCCACAAGGCATTATATATAAGCCTTTGTCATTAGAAATGCATAGAAAGAACTACCATGAAAAATTATTAATTGAAACTGAGAATTGGTAATGACACCATTATGGAATTTTTAAATGAAATGTTGTTAATGGTATATATTAAAAGCTCTTTTATGAGAATGCTTCTAGGAATGCTCCCTGTTTAAATTATGCTCTGATGCTTTTTCATGTTTTGATTGAATTTAGAGTTCATTAGTTTTAATATTGTGAAGATGACACTTTCAAAGTTTTTGTTAATTTTAAATGCATGGCTATACTTAATTGTAGAGTGCATGCACATAAACGAGCAACAGATACTACTTTTGGAAACTAAGGTAACATGATAGGAATAACCAGAAATCATAATTATGTATACTTCATATTTCATGGAGATAGAAAATATTATGCCTATTACAAATATGTTTGCATTTAATAAAGTGACCAATGTTATTTGCATCTGACTCTTTGATTTTAGATTATAGCCCTAAGATAAACAAGAACATCAATGTATTCATCTCAAAACATGATTTTTGGAAAGGAAATAAACAAATAAACAATTGCTTCTGCTTTAGTTTTTATTCTTCATTTAATTTGAATATTTACATTGTTTATAATATAAGTGGAAACCCAGGATGTAATAGGTGTATGCCCTTATATCCTATTTTATTAAAATGTCTGTATATTTCTCTAACTCCATTATCATTAAAATCAGTGTACAAATATTTTGAATAATATATATGACTATATATATTACTATTGCTATATATACTATCATAATACTCTATAGTATACTACTTAGTATAATATATAGTGTCCATATTCAATAGTGTAGTGAATGATACAGTGTACTAAATACTCTATTGTTATAGTACTATAGTAGCTACCTTCTTGCAGAACAAAACTACCATAAAATGTTATAAAAATTAAGTCTAGAAACAAATATGCATGCATGTGTGTGTGTGCTGTGTGTGCACGTATAATGTGTAGAGGACATCTTCTGTACAGTTACAAGAAGAGGCACATGCCCTAGGTTCTTGTATTTTTTTAATGATGAGAAAATATTCTGCAATCACACTAAAATAGACTGCCAGAATATTATATTACTATATTTTTTTCATTTTTTTAAGTTCTTGTTTGAATAAAAATGCTACACAATTGATCTGACCTAAAGAAAGTTTTGAAATTGTTGACTTCATTAGCAATATCCTCAAAGGTCCAACAAGCATTGCTTAACAAAATAACCATTTTTTTGGATCTATATTCAGCCACTATAACTTGTCATCTGAGTCCCTGTGAAGGAATTTTCTTTTTTTTTTTAAGATTGTATTTATTTATTCATGAGAGACACAGAGAAAGAGGAAGAGACATTGTCAGAGGGAGATGAAAGTTTCCTGCAGTGAGCCTGGTGAGGTACTCGATCCCAGGACCCCAGTATCATCACCCGAGCCAAAGGCTGACACTCAACCATTGAGCCACCCGGGTCTCTCTCTCCCATCTTTAATTTCAGACACCACTGAAGGAAGTCTGGGGGGAAAAAAAAAGGCAAGAAGGGATAGTGAAAGCTTTTAGCAATATGAGTTTTTCTTTTAGCATTTGGGTGGTTCAGTAGGTGAAGCATCAAACTCTTAATTTCAGCTCAGGTCATGATCTTAGGGTTGTGGATTAGTGTGAAGTCTACTGGAGATTCTTTCTCTCTCCCTCTGTCCCTCCCTAACGCTTATGTGTGCTCTCTCTCTAAATAAATAAATAATATCTTTAAAAACATACATGAGTTTTTCTTAATAAGCAATGAGGAATTACCAATGGGAAGGGAATAAATAAGGATGCCACATAATCAGAGTTTCATTTTTAAAAGAAAAATTACTTTGTTATGTTAAGGACATATTAAAGTGATCTGAGACTGCAATTAGGGAGATATATCATAACAGGATTTGTGGATATTCACTTGATTGAGAACTGTAGACTTGGAACCATGGGAAAATGAAGGCCTCAAATGTTTAAACTGAGGAAGAAAAATTAAAAGAGGGGAAAAAGACGGAAAGCTGGACTGAAAACCATTTTATAATGTGTAGAAGACGGATGACAGGGAAGCAGATGGAAACTACTGGAAAGGGAAGAAAGGAAGTGAAAGTTTATTGCATTTATTAATGATTTTTTATGTGCTAGGTACTTAATATGTGTTATTTCTTACAACCTTCACATCTCTCTTGTTATCTTCTGATAGATGGTATAACCTTTCTTTATAGAAATAAAGAAAACACTTCACAGTTATGGATGGTAGATCCTAGGCAACCCCAAACTAATTTCTTTATTAATATTCTGAGATCCCGTCTCTCAATGAAGTCAGCTAAATGTACTAAGGAGCAATGAGGCAAAGAAGAAGTTACTGCATAAGTTAAGAACCAAAGCATTAAATTATTGAAATCTCACTTTGAAACTCAAACAAGAAATATGGAGATGCAGGTGTGAATCAGAAAACAATTTGGTAGCCCATCCCAGAGAAGAAAATTGGAGTAAAACCCAGAGAGCTGATATGTTGGCCAGTTTTCATGCTTTGTGTTGAGCCTGAGTGTAAGTGGTATAGGCAAGAGAACTGTAATGGCACCCCTGTTAAGCTTAGGGATCGATGCAAAGGGAGTCAGCAAGCCACCTGCACACTTGCAGAAATCTGGCAGTGTGTAACCAGCAACAGAGAGAAAGATGTGCCTCCAAAGGATTGCAGAACATCCAATTCCCTCCTTGGGTCCAGTGGTCAAGGGAAGAACAAAAAGATCTGAATGACTTGTATATAAAAAAGAGGAAGATAAAAAAAAAAAGAGGAAGATACAGGGGGCTGCGTAGATTTGTCAACCAGAACCTAAGTCAGAATCACATACGTTTCAGAGGAAACAAACAGGGGCAAGTAAACAATTTGGAGTTCCACCAAAAGGCCATTCATATCTGAATGAGGCATAGGAAACCCATGTTAGATTTAGAATCAATCCAAAGGTTAAAGAGAGGAAGAATCCTAAGAAGATTTTATAACTTAATGCAATGAAAATACACACAAGAGTTGACTGTTAGAAAGAATATACCTTAGTATGCTTAGATTAAGTTTCTGCATTAGATATAATGCTAGATGGCTTGCTGTGGCATCATATGGAACAAAAGATTGCATCATATGGAACAAAAAGACACCTTTTTTTCACATCGGAAAATGTGACTCAAAATCACGCTATGTTTTATTTATTTTATTTTATTTTTTTTAATTTTTTTCGCTATGTTTTATTTTGTTTATATTTGAAATATAAGGAAATCATAGCAAATCTTCTGATGGTAAGAGTATTATCAGGAAAGATGAGTAGGGTGGCTTGAGGGAAATGGTAAACATTTTGAGTCACTGGACACAGTAAGAGTGCTAATGGACTGCTGAGTGATACTTAGAGTCCGCTAATCTAGGCTGCAACAATATAGCATATGAAATAAGTTCACACAATTAAGGTTTTCTCCAGGCAATGTGTAATGTTATCTATCTCTTTTTTATACTTAATAGTGTATCTATATAATAAATGTGTACTTAGTGTTCATTATGTTAAACAAAAGGGCTTCATAATCAGTAAAACAATTCTTGTCTCTGAGGGGCTCCCTATCTGTTGGAAAAGACAGACTCATAGCAAATAAATATGATAAAAATGTGGTAAGTCCTAATTGATGGAGCACAATAAATTGATGGAGCAATTCCTAACTTGTTGGAGAGAAAGGTGGTTAAGAAAACTTTTCAAGAAAGGAGGTAATATTTTAACAGAGCTTTGAAAAAATATGTAGAAATTTACCAAGCAAATAAGGAAAAGAAATAGGGTAAAGCATAGGGAAAGAGCATTTAAGTTGGGCTAACTTGAGTATTTTTTATTTTGTTCTTTGTGGCCATAAGTATTTATCTACTTAAACTTTATTTCATTCAAATATTGTTGTATTTATATTGCCCTGTAGAGAGATTTTCACTAATATTCAAAACCATATTGATTTGTACTTTAAAATGTACTTGTATTAATCTAAAATCAAAATTCTTATCTTTATCTATAGAGATAAAAAGATACAAAATCTACCCTTATATGTGATACTATCATCAATACTATATGCCTATTTTTGGCATTGGGGTCATCTGCCATGAAAAAGTAATTTTTCTGTTTTCTTAATCACATTATAGAAAAATGTTCCAGACACAGGACTATATTTGTGTATATTATTAACTACTATTAACCACTGATCCCACTGCAGAGGTAAGAGTTAATTCTAGATTAAATAATGGGTTAATTTTATTTACTAAAACAAGAAATTTTAGGGCCAGATATAACCTAGTTTTGATATTTTCTCAACATCATAACAAACCTTTTACAAAATAAAATGCTGAAATTAAAGCTGAAGGATGTGTTTTCAAACTTGGTGAGATGAAGTGAACCGTATTTCAAAACAACACTTAAGCGTTGAGTTAGTCACACAATTCAGGGATAACAAAATTAGCATTCCAGGATTCATTTGCCAGAAAGTACTGGTTGCCTCTTTACCCACATACTGTAAAGCTATTCATACCAACAGCTTAAGACACTTAAGTCTGCCAACTTTCCCAGGTGCCTCCAGCAGAGAATACCCCTACAGTCTGCCACTCCTCTCTTGCAGAAGAAAAATCTCTATTCACAAGAGAGAAAAACTTACAAACAGAGAAGCTATTTTTCAAAATCTTTGAAGCCAATTCAATTTGGAACTTGAGCAGTTGTACCTCCTCTTAACAACAGGTGCAGAATGATACACTGGCTCTCTTATAAATATTCTTGAAAGGCTCTCTTCGCTTTAGCATTTTAATTCTCTGTCTCTTTAAATGAGGCCTGCTTTTCATAAGTCTTTTAATTTAAATGCATCAACTCTTCATACTGTACCTAATTTATTTTACTAATAAAAAATACACCAAATGCCAATGGGTTTGTGTCTCTTGTGAAAATTTTGCCATTAAGATATTAACATATTTTTATAGATTTGATTATTCTTACATTAAAAAATCCCATTTCTTTGTCTATACTAAATTGCTATACCTCTTGGCTATTTTCCAGTAATGGAGATGATTTTTATATCTGGCATTTCAATCCACACTCTCTTGATTGAGACTCTAGTATTTGGAGATGTTTATCAGCAATGTGGAGAAAATTGCACCAGATGAGGGCTATTCTGGGCTTATCATTGCCATTTACTTAGAGTATACTCCTTTGAATATTATTTAATATTTTAATCTTCATTTTTCTTATCAGTAAAATGGAATAATAAAACCTTCTTTGTACATCTCAACGAGTTAATGGGAAGATCAGATGTGATATCAGTTGTGAAAAATATGTATTTAAGTAAAAAAAATGTAAGAAATGAATATAGAAAAGGTAAATTGAATATAAAATATAAATTCTTCTCTGAGAAAAAAAATTGAAAAAAATATTCTCAATCTTTTGATTGGCAAGGATTGCTGATGACTCAAAAGTGTTAATGACAATAGTAAATAATTGATAAGTGAGATTTCAGAAAAATATTTTTAATCTATTCTTTGAAGGCCATGACTAAGAAAACAAATTGGTAACACATGTGTGGGGTGATTATATTTGTAATTCATCTATCTGAAAAAAATCTTGGTATCAGAATATACAAACTACTAATACAATTCAATAAGAAAAATATAGTTCAATAAAAATGAACAAAATATTTGAATAGTCATGTCACAGAACATGATATATGAATAGCTAATAAGCATCTGAAATGATACTTAACACCATTAGTGTTGGGGAAAGCAAAGTTCAGTAACACTTCAGTCAGAAAAGAGAAAAGTGAGAATTTTTTTTGAAGTTTTATTTGTTTATTTGAGGGAGAGAGAGAGAACTTGCAGTGGGGAGAGAGAGAGAAGAGGTAGAGAGAGAATCCTCAAGCTGACTTACTGCTGAGCATGGAGCCTAAGGTAGGGCTCAATCCCAGGACCCCAACATCATGACCTGAGCTGAAACCAAGGGTCAGACACCATCCCACTGAGCCACACAGGCACTCCAGAAAAGTGAGAATTAAGATGCAGCTCAAACTAAAAACAGAACTAATATTAAAAAAAAGAGAACTAATATTTTAACTTTTATTACTTGCTTTCAAAAAGAAATGATGAAATTTATACTACTGTTTTTCTTAGATTCTATTTTAACATTTATCTGTTGGTTTTTGTTGTCACAGATTTTATCTCACAAAGTACAGTGAACTTGGATGTTAATTTGAATGAGTTTTTGTTTTTTGTATTAGTAGTATTTAACAGTTTAATAGTTTTTGAGAGCATAGCTTCTTAAAAATACTTTTATGCTTAGGAAAATATAACTTCCAAATGGAAATTTTAAAATATGGAATCAAAATACTCTTGAGATGCTTACATCTATCAAAATGCTCACTTTTTGTCTCAGAAATAAACTTTATTAGAAAAAAATAAAAGAAGAAGAAAAAATGACCTTGGGACCCAAGAAAAAGGAAAGACTACAAGTACATGTGAATGCCTGTTATCATAAAAGTTTTCCTCAAATCCTGGAAATAATTTTCTTTTTCTTTTTGAGACTTCAGAATTTTGGCTTGAAGATCTATGTTTTCTAAGCAAAAAAAAAAAAAAATATATATATATATATACAGGAAGAGAGACTAGATACCCATTTCCTTGCTTAAAATAAAGGCAAGTTGCAAGACGCTTTCAATAAACAATAAAAACATTTTCAAATCTGTAAAGATTTCATGGAATAATGCTTTATCATGGTATGGAGGAAGTAAAAGACTAGAAGGCTATAGATTATAACAGCTGGTTATATTTATAAAAGTTTTCAGCTCCTGGAGCACAGCCAAACTCAGTCCCATATCAGACTAAGATTGCCGAGTGAAATGATTGTCATCCCTCCAGGCCATGCGTCCACTCAGTGCAATGTAATTCAACCACAACAGATAATAAGACAGAGGGAAAGACAGAACTAGATTGAGACAATGAGATGCTTCCCCAACACTTGAAAAAAAGAAAAACTGGCTTACCAATGGCATACTTAAAGTCTTTCAGCTGCCACCCATGTGATGGGCCCCTAAACCACCTAATTTTGAAAGGCAACGGGTTTGGTTCACAATTCTACAGGACTAGAGCAAATTATAAGCAGCTGTTAATAGTTGTGCAAGCACTCATTTCAGTTATACTCCAGGGTTCAATGCAGAGGGAACAGGCCAAGAGTACCCACCTCCCAGTCTTTCCCTGGAAGAAGTCTGTGTGTTTTACAGCTGCTGCCTCACTGCCCAACTTCTAAATTGTGTTCATCTAAGTGCTTGCTGATTTCTATCCTCCCAAAATGGATGATGGTGATGGAAATAAGTTTCAATATATACTAATCAATCCACTTGATTCACCATATTAACAAAAATGAAGGCTAAAAATCATGTGATCATCCTAGCTGATTAAAAAAAAAGCATTAGAGAAAATTCAACATCCTTTCATGATAAAAATACTCAACACATTGTGTATAGGAAGGAATGTACTTCAACATAATAAAGACCCTCTATGACAAATCCATAGCTAGCACCACACTCAACTCTGCAAAGCTAAAAGCTTTTCCTCTGAGGTCAAGAACAGAGCAAGAACCTCCACTCTCACCATTTTTATTCAACACAGTACTGGAAGTCTTAACCAGATCAATTAGTTGATAAAAACAAATAAAAAGCATCCAAATTCAAAAGGAAGAAGTAATATTAACTTTGTTTTCAAAAGACACAATATCATATCTGGAAAAATCTAAAGATTTCACCCCCCAAAAATTGTTAAAATGAAAAAAGTACAGCTGCAGAATGCAAAATCAAGATATAATACCAGTTATATACTTATATACTAAAAATGAACTGTTAAAGATATTAAGAACACACACAAATACATATACACATCCTCCAATCCTTAAAACGTTCTAACTTCCATTCATTTATCTCCAGAGCACTCATCATCTTCTAAAGCAATATAATTTCCCTGTTTATTTTCTTTCTCACTTCACTAAAACATTAATTCTAAAGTTCCAGGACATATATATAATGTATATAGTATTTACATAGTATTTATATATATATATATATATAGTGTTAATATATAGTATTTATATATATAGTGTTAATATATGTACAGTATTTATATATTATATATGTAATATTTATATACACTATGTTATGTATTATAATATATACAAATATAAAAATGTTTTTTAAAATTTATTTTAGAGGCTGTGTACCTCCTGTGCCTATAAATGGCATTAAATATTTACTCACTGAATGAAAAAATAAATGATTACAGGTCTAAGTAACATCAATTTTTAATTTTTTCTTCTTTAATATTTAAGGCATTTGCAACTCTAAATTTTACTTTGAGTCCAGAATTGTTATGTTCTAATAGATATTGCTATGAAGTCTTCTTTCTTTTATTACTGTCTTTAGAGTTTGATTTTTTTTTTTCCTCCAAGGATTATCAGGGGTATATTTCTTAATTTCCAGTCAGGTAAGAATGTCATTTAAAACATTGCATTACAAAAATTTCACTTAAAATATTTAACCCTGTTAGATTATGAAAAAATGAACTCATATGTCTCTTCAAACAAATTTTAAGATCAGGAAATTAATTTAACATTACAGTAGGTTATATTTGTATCTTCTGTCCTTACTAGGTCCACTTGGTTGACATAATGATTAACCAAATTGTTATATAACTTGAATCTAATTTTGGACTTTGTAGACAGTCCATTACTGTAGAAGCATCAAAATTACCATCACTAACATTATCAAAGAGATATTTTATTTTATTTTATTTTTAATTTTTTAATTTTTATTTATTTATGATAGTCACAGAGAGATAGAGAGAGAGGCAGAGACACAGGCAGAGGGAGAAGCAGGCTCCATGCACCGGGAGCCCAACGTGGGATTCGATCCCGGGTCTCCAGGATCGCGCCCTGGGCCAAAGGCAGGCGCCAAACCGCTGCGCCACCCAGGGATCCCTCAAAGAGATATTTTAATATTTAATAAATGCTGGGACTTTACATATATAAGCCAGTTTAATTATCATACTTCTATAAGGTAGATACCGTTATTACTCACACATTATACTCAGGAAACTGAAAGAGAGAATTAATTTCCAGTTGCTACTCAGCAGTGTAGACAACAAACCTCTAAAACACCATCCTACGTTTTTAGAATAGATTTTAACATTGCCTTATGTTGGGGTATTCTCATTATTTTCCTTTAAAATATTATTTACTACTTTTTCTAACATTTTTTTCAGATAGATTTTGACTGATGCCACATTAAATTACATAATATTAATTTGAGGAAAATAATATCTTTATAAGGTTTCTTTCATTCAGAAATATGAACATCTTCTTAATTTATTAAAAATTTCCTTTAATATCCTAAAGTTTTGTTTTAGTTTATTTCCTTAGTTATATTATGTATTTTGACATTTTTGTGAAGTCCAATATGTCACTTTTTGAATGTGAATCTCTTCCTTGTTTTTGTTCATTTATCTGTAGATTATTGCCTATTTATTTTGTAACTAACAACTTCACTCAATTTTTATGTACATTGTTTAGATTTGATTTTGTTTTATTTTTAAAAATATTTTTATTTATTTATTTTACAGAGAGAGAGAGCACAAGCAGAGAGAGTGGCAGGCAGGGGGAAGCAGGCTGTCCACTGAGCAGAGAGCCAGACATAGGGTTTGATCCCAGGACTGAGATCATGACCTGAGCCAAAGGCAAATGCTTAACTGACTGAACTACCTAGGTGCCCCTGGTTTTGTTTTCTATTCCAGCTGAATCTCTGGGGACTTATCAGATGAATAAGTATGTCATCTACAACTAATAATCATATCTTCTTTTAAATATTAATATGTCTATATTTGCTAATTCCATATTCAAGTTTTATTTTACTAGCAGAAGTTCCTAAGCAAGAGTAAATAATAAAAACAATAACAGACACTGTTTTCTTGGTCCTAGATCTAGTAATATAATACTAGTATTTCAGGAAAAAGCTCATATACCTTCTTGAATTGATTATTCTATTAATCTCTTGATTCAATAAATCCTAGTTTCAGAAGGAATAGTTGTAGATCATAATATGTCCAAAGCACTGCATATGTAAGAATGTCCTTTCGTCTTCCTCTTTTTTAAATTTTATTTAATTTTTTAAATTTTTAATTTTTTTGTCTTCCTCTTGATGTGGGGAAACAAAGGCAAAAGAAATGTAACTTAAATTAAAATCTCCTTACTGCTGGCAGCCCGCTGATAGATTCCTGAAACATGAAGAGTATTACCTTCCTCCAAGAACTCATGGCTGCCTTCATACCTTTATGTTGAAAAGTAACTTTATCTTGGCAGCAGCTGGCCCCTCAAGGTCCTGAAAACCTTGCTTCCATATTCCTTGGAGACTTGCACTATCCCTAACCTCCACTAATTAAAAAGTATATAGCCACTCCTCACAATCCTAGTATAGCTCCTTCCACCTAGGAGTCCTGTCCCATGAAAAAGGGAAGGGGGTCAAGTATAGGCAGGAGAGAGAGATAGGAGACCCCTGACTCCTGTGCCTGGGCTCTGAAACTCTTCCTGGCAGGTGGAAATGCTGAA
Source organism: Vulpes vulpes (assembly GCF_048418805.1). Lineage (NCBI taxonomy): Eukaryota > Metazoa > Chordata > Mammalia > Carnivora > Canidae > Vulpes > Vulpes vulpes. The sequence goes on along the minus strand of NC_132784.1, from coordinate 99,795,835 downwards.
ATAGAGCACAAGAAGAAATAAAGGAACAAAGGAAGATGGCACAAGAATCTCAAGGCAACAAGCTACCCAGTCAGTTCTCAATAAAAAACTGCCAATTAAAGCCTTCTGTGGCAACCCATTCGGGACTTCTCACACTCTAGAGAGCTTTTTTCTTTCCTTTCTGCTGTATTATTCACTTAATAAGCTTTCACTTCCCCCTTTTGCATCCCCCTGATTCATTCTTTGACTCCATGAGACAAGAACCCTGAAATCGTGCAACACTCTTACATAGGAAATTACTTGACTCAGCATAAAATCATGGAGTCACTGTTTTTCCTCACATAACACCATTGAGTGACCTCACATACTCCAATACTTAGTGCTATATATTAAAAAAAAATTCGTTTGCATGTTCACTTGCTTATACACAACCTAGGAGTCAACTTCTTTTTTTGGGTTACAGATTGACCTGCTGTGTTTGGCTTTCATGTAGCTACTTGCTACCCTGCCAAGCTGCTCTGTTTCTCCAGTACTCCCTAGGGGAAGAAAGATACCAACGCAAACCGTCAGCCTCGAATCCAGGATGAGCCATTAGTTGTGTCTGTTTTAATCACTCCTGTCCAGAGAAGAAGTAGCCTGCGTCGATGACAGACAAATGCCATAGTTGTTGAAAGACCTCCGAGTCAGGCATGAGATGAAGGTGCTGGAATGCACACTTTTTGTATTTTCTTTTGTGTTCATGCACACAATAACTTGGCTTTAAAAATGTGCCAAATCTTTAAAATCCATGGTGAACTAGAGAAAACTGATATGGAGTATCTGAAAATGATGCACGTTAACTCAGAAACCACTTCACAATACAGTCCATTGTTATAAATTTTGCTTGGTACTCTCTGATTTTTTCATTCATATGGACTCAAGTTTTAAAAGAAAAGCTCTCTCTGTCTGCGTGTCTCTCATTCTTGCTGATTCTTCTCAATCAGATATTGGTTTTTCTCCTTTTTGTATCTACTATTTATGTACTCCATGCCCTTCATGCGTTTTTCATTTTTTTAAATCAATTACATCTTTCCATTCTTCATTGATAGTACTGGATTAGTTTCTCAATATTTTATTCTAATAAACCAATTCTGTTTCCTCTAATAGTCCACTATTTTTATTTTAATTTTATATGTAAAGATAATTTTTTTATTTTCTTAAAACTTTCTTGTTTTCTGATTATTCCATTTCATGAATTCATGCTTTTGCATGAATTCAATATCCTCCAAAATACCTTAGCATGGAGGGGTTAGCAGGAGATGGGAACCCCATTGCTAACATAGCATGAGGCGGGGGGCGGGGGGGTTGCTAGCAGGAGATGGGAGCCCCACTACTTACAACACTGCAAACCTGGGAAGCACTGTGGCATAGTGACTAAGAAACCAAGCTCTACAGCCAGACTGCATGTGTTGGATCCTAGCTCTGCCACCACTAGTTGAGTAATCGTCAGCAAATTTAGATTACATAAACTTAAATTTCCTTGATTGTGATTTTAGGGTAACATTGTATTAAATGAGCAACAACAGATAATGCACTTGGAAGAGTTTGACAATAGTCTGTACTTAATGCCTGTTAGTTAATAACTAGCTAATTATGATGGCTCTCATTAGCAAGTCAACCTCAGAACTGTCACCCTTTATCATAAAGTGTCCGTGGCTCTGTATTAAAGAGTATTGGTGGCTTCCTGTGAGTGTCTTCTCTGTCTGCTTCTTAGGTTGCTATTTCACTTGGACATGGTAATTTGCAAACTGATCAGCTTTGCCCTCATTCCTGTTTGATTCCTGTAGTATATCTCAAAAATCTCTCCACATTCCTGCATATGAATTGTAAGATTCCGTAACTCAGATTGTGATTTTGTTCATTGTCAATGGTAATTTGGATGAGGTTATGAAACAAAAATCATGCATTTGATCATAATCACGTATTATCTTCTTGTTTTTAATTGAAGATGTGTGTGTGTGTGTGTGTGGGGGGGGTGTTTGTGTGTGCACATGCACGTGTGTGTGTTTAAGGTAATGTTAGGGATGATATGAGTATATATATATATATATATATATATATATGTATGTGTGTGTATCCTTTAAATTAGCAGACTTTCATTATATTCTTACTACATTGTGTTTGGATTTGTTTCTAGCTAACTTTTCTGCTTGTATGAAGTAATTTTACTTCAGCTCAATACAAGGTACTACATCAGACTTGATCTTTTTTGTTTCCTTTGAGAAGCTTACATGAAGTTTTCCTGCTGGGTTTAATAGAACAAAGAACAACCACAACAAAATGACCTTCCTTTTCTCCTGTATTCTTTTGTCACATCAATGTTCTTTTGTGTTGTTCTATTTGTTGCTGTGTGAAGTGCATCTGGGTTGTGAGATAGGGGATTTTGATTGCAATTGGCATTGATTTTTGAAATTTATTCACTCACTTTATAACTTGTAGTGGCTGCCTCAAATGAAGTGCTTCAAAGTTTTTTTGTTTTGTTTTTTCATTTTTTTTTTCGGTGTTAGGGATTTAAGCTGGTTTATATCTTGGTAATATTTAGCTTTATTGGTTCATAACACCATTTGCTTTTAGAAAATAGTATCCTACTTTAATGCTCAAAGAAAAGCACTCTGGGTTTCAGTCATACACTATTTTAATAACTTGGTATATATGTGCACACTTGAGTGTGTGTGTATGTGTGTATATGCCTACACATGTACATACATATGCATGCAAGGAATATGTGTAATGAAATAATAATGAAAGGTGAAGAAGGATACTTTTTGTATTTAACATGAAGATTAGAAAACATAAATGAAGATTAAAGATTGCACACTGTCTCTACATGGTGCTACCAAATTAAGCATTAGATAAAATTTATAGTTAAAATGGTCCAAATGAGATTTTTCTTTGCCAAATTGAGCACGTTTGATTGGAACAAGACAATATTTGTAAGATGTACTTGATCTTTACTCTTTAGTAAATAGTTTAGTATTTAGTTTAATCTAATAAGCATCAAATTATTTTCTATGAGGTCCCTCATGTAAAGTAGAAAAGAGTGTAAGACAAATACTATCTTACCTACATATTTACAAGCGACAGCTTTAACATAACCAATTCTGTCTACACACATTGAAGCTTCTAATGTCATTTGTATGAAAACTGACATAAGACTTTCATGTAATATGAAAAAAAGCCGCTTTGAGTTATTCCTCTTTTATGTATATACTGTATTATTCTTTATAAAAAAAAGAGATTTGAAAATTCTATGCTACTCTAAGTTAGATCACCCATACATCACGGTGTTTACCCCTGGTTCTAACATTTTAAAGGCGTAATATTCAGGGAGAAAGGCTCATGGATAACATAATAATTCTGATTTATAAGACAGGTTTCTGCTTTGAGATAATAAAACCACCACACTGTCCCAAAGGTGGATGATGTTCAGCTTCCTATTTATTTTGGTAAGTAAACATGTAAGTATCCATTTTTCCATAATAAGTAAAATTGCTTAGAAGTGACTCAAATAGAAATGAGACTGATTTTCAGCCCTGATTTAAATATATTTAAAAACTGAAAGTACATCCATTCTAAGTTTGATTGTCAAGAAAATTATAAGATTTATAAAAATATTAGTGTCTTGGGATCTGTATTCTCAGTTTGTGGCTCATGTACAAACCACTGACGGTTAATATGATATCAACAAATAATCAGCTTATTCTCTCATTTTCCATTACATTTTTCTCTCTGAGATATAATTTATATAACAATTCACCACCACAGGAAAGGTTGCATTTAATGGCACTCTCCACTTCATGCAAAATATTGGGATTAAAATCTCAGAGCTCTTTTTCTTTTAAAAAAGAAATGTGACAAAAGTATTTTAGTAAATGAATTAGGATTTAACTTGTAGGGCCATTTCAAATTATACCTGTATAGAGGTGACATAGTATAACTTCTAAGTCTTTCTGAGAAAGTATTTAAAATGATTATTTGCCAGAAACTGCCACCTGGTACCCAGAATACATCTGAGAAGTTGAGAAAACAAAAATCTAAAATCATTTTAAGTTCAAGGTAATTGTCAAATATTTAATGGTGATTGAAGTAAGTAAATAGCAACTGAAGGCAGCTCTATAATCTGTAAGAATTGGATTAAAAATGATGGTACAGTCTTTTCCAATTATATACTTTCAGGCTTTAGCAAGTATTTTAGGAGGTAAAAAATTTTTGTTCTGAAAAATCTTTGTTTAAACAAATCTATTTTGGGGCTTCTGCATGGCTCAGTTGGTTGAATGCACAACCCTTGTATATGGCTCAGGTCAGGATCTCATGGTCCTGCAATCAAGCCCCTCCATGAGCTCCATGTTCAGCAGGGAGTCAGCTCATCTCTCCCTCCTCCCCTCCTCCTCCCCACGCTCTTTCTTTCCCTCTCAAATAAATAAATAATATCTTAAAAAAAGATCTATTTTAATTGTAGGACATTTTAGAGTATTTGACAGGCATATAGACATTGTAGATTTCCAAGTAGAATTTAAAATTATTACAGTCTCCAAATTTGCATAGCAGTGGCTTATTTTTTAAAAAAGTGTTTATGTATCTATTTAAGAAAACAAACAATAATGTCTCAAAAGATGCAAGCTTTTTGGCGAAACCCATGAAGGACTATCACCAACTCGTTAGTGAAGAGAAAATGAGGACTGATAGAAAAGCTCTTCAACCCCTCTGTGTGTCATTAACCTGTGGTTGGCGTTGAATAAGAAACTGATTCTGTTTGAACAAAGTGGTACTACTGCAAGTGGTGCTAGCAAAGGGGCTTCTTCATCTTGGATATTACAGATCATACGACTTTATTTCCAAGATTTTCCTGATAGGACTCTTTCTTTCAAACACGTTAGTGTTAAGTGTTAAAAGTTCTCTCTCAATATAGCTGTCTACATTGTTACTGTTCAAAAATCTGATTATTTTAGCCAGCAATTCCACTGAGCTTCCAGGGGGAAAATGTGTTTGGGAATGACATTCTTAATCTTTCTTAGAAAGTGTTGTAATGTCAAGAAAATAGAGTAGGAGGTACTGAAATGACATTTGCGAGGTGAACACCATGAAAAACAAAGAGGAATAAATCTTCTTTGGAATATATGTCATACTCAAGACGCTGTCCTTTGTTTCTTGGCTTCCTTTTCAGATGAGAGAATAAACTAACTTAAAGTCAACATGAGACAAAAGTAGAAGATTTTTACTTAAAATGTAATGAACTGTCGACCTGTCATTTTGCACTATTCTCACACATGTACTAATGCACACATTCACTTATGTCCACAGAATTTCCAAGAGCCAAGACCCTTGTTATTTTTAATTTTGTTAATATTTTCAAAAGCAGCTATGTAGAAAAACTGCCTCTTTGCCTTGAATTTGGACCTCATTCCAAAAGTTGTGGGTTGTAGGCAGCATATTCTCAACAAAATGTCAAGGTGACAAGATCTTTGATCGTTCCACATAACCTTTTATACATGAAAGACAGAAAAAGAGCAAGCCCAGCACTGTCATCTCACAGATATTCATTTTAATAATTGTTTTAACTCTACTTAAAGTGGTTCACCTGGGGTACTGTTATGGCTAGCAAATGACTGATTTGAAAAGTACAAATAATCTTTATATCTAAATATAACTTTGTTTTAAAATAATTATTTTCAGCTAGCATTTGTCCATATCTAATGAACTGAAAGATCATGAAATGATTTCTGAGCTGAAGGTCAAAGTAGGGGTGTTAAAGTGAAAATATAAGTACATTTTAGAGCCATGAGATCTGAAGTTTAAGCTACATCAAGAATTAAGTAAAAGGAAGTGGTTTGACTTGCAATGACGTGGGTGGAGCTAGAGTGTTTTGTGCTTAACAAAATAAGCTAGTCAGAGAAAGACAAATACCATATGATTTCATTCATATGTGGAATTTAAGAAAACAGATGAACATAGAGGAAGAGGAAAAAAAAAGATAAGGAGGCAAAACATAAGAGGCTGTAGAGAAAAGCTGAGGGTTGCTGGAGGGGAAGGGGGGGTGGTGGGCTAAATGAGGGATGGGCATTAAGGAAGGCACTCCTTGTGATCAGCACTGGGTATTAAACGAAAGTGATGAATCATTAGATTCTACACCTGAAACTAGAATTATACTGTATGTTAACTAACTGGAATTTAAACAAAAACTTGAAAAAATTTTAGGGAAAGGGAGTGGCATGAGAGAAAAGACAAATTTGCCAATTTTAAAATTTGTGTAGAAGTGGCCCTCTACCAAGAAGGTGGAGCTTTCTCTCTCTCTTTTTCCCCACTTTTACTTCCCTCCTTGAAAACTAATATCCTTGGATTCCTTGAATCAGAATCCAGGCTACTTTGTATTATTCTATACAAGTAACAATAAATGTGTTTCTTAGAGCATTTATATTATTATCTTTATGATGAATTTTATTTTGACTATGAAACACATGAAAGCACATTTTGAAGAAAAGTCATTAATATAAACACCAAAGAAATAGTGTTTTCTGTTTGGGGAAAGTTAAATAATAATTATTTAAGCACTTTCCATGTGCTGAGTAATTTATAATTGTTATTTATATCTTTTATATTTCTCAGTCACACATTGAAGATATCCAAATATTGACTATTTAAATATACTACTTCATTATTACTTAGCATGTGCTTGTGAGTCATCATTTGGTGGCTGAAACACACACAAAAAATACAAAATTCTTTTGTAACAGAAATGTAAGGAAAATTAATATCCTGACTTTCCCCTACAGTTTTATATAAAATTTTTCACAGCAAAAGTCCCTTGTATTAATCATATAAATGCCATTTTTAATTAAATCACAGATTCTGCAATATTGAAGGACTTGGAGGCCATTCAGTAAAGTCCTTTTATTATTAGAATGCAAGTTTGGCTGCAGTAGCATAAGCCAGAAAATATTGGCTCAGAAAAAATGCAATTTTATTCCTTTCTCAATACCAGTACAAACATAAACAATCCATAACTGATTTGGTAGCTTCAGAAAAATTGGATTTTACTATCCTTAACACGTTTCTTTATGTCATGATTTTTCATTCCAAGCCATCACATTTTAATTTTAGCCAGGGGAAGAAGAGAAGGTAGATAGCACATATTCTTCTTACTTTAAGGATCCAATTCAGAAGCTTCATGAATTCCTTCCACTTACATCTGTTTGACTAGAATTACCCATTCTAGGTTCAAGAAAACCCATGAGGTGTGGTATAGCAAGAGTTCTGCTAAAATCAGGGGTTGTGTTAGTAAGTAAAGAGAAGTAAAGGAAGAAGACAAATAATCTCTATCAAAAGCCCCACAATTTGTCTTCCAGGTCCTTAGGAGGAGTTGAAATTGATCTAGGGCAGCATTATAGGAGTGGTCCCCAGAGCTCTTGGTGTGGGTGAGTGGGCAGTGGGGAATTGGAAGCAAGATCCTATCAGCGGATATACAAGGTGATAACATGTTCATAGATATACTAAGACATTATTTTTCTTTTGCATTATGCTGACATTTGCATTGATGCCAAAAGCAGTGGTGGTAAACTACCGCTGGAGACTTAGCACAAAGCAAAGACTTGGAACCAAACTGCTGTACTAGTAGGCATATATTATTTTCTGCCACATACTTGTAGAACAAAAAGAAAGTAAGTTTCAGTTAAAAATGTTCTTGGTGAAGCTGTAAAAAAAAGTTTATTGTGTCTCAATTTTCAGTACAAATCCACATGTCAGAACAAAATGGGAATATGAATAAAGCACTTGTGTTACACACTGAACTATAATGGTTGCCTTGAGGCAAAACACCTGTGCAATTGTTTCCATTGTAAGCTGAGGTAAGCACTTTTTTCATGGCAAATCATTTTTACTTGAAAGAATAATTGACAGACAAACTAGTTTATTCAGGCTTGGATACTTGGCAGATCTGTTATCAAAACTGAAATAAACAAACCTATCACTTCTAGACAAACCACTGGCATATTTAATATCAATGTTAAAAGTACAGTTTTCAAGTGAAAATTAGAAATTTGGAAAAACTGTAACCACAACAATGAGATTAACAGTTCCCAATAAAGGTTTTCCTCAGGAACCCAATGATGATAGTAAGGAATGATTTTTTGTTGTTATTTTATAATGCTACATTGTCAACATTTTGGAAGATCTTCAAAACTAAGTGCATCGGTATTCTCCAAATGACTGGCACATGATTTCATATGCATGATTAAAGATCCATTTTAAAGTTCAAGACAGACAAAATAATTTAATGTAAGAGATGTCAAAATGTTAATCACATGGTTTTAGATTCTACATTACATATAACTTTTTAAAATCTATCACTTCCTGAATTTTTGGTGCAGTACAAAAAAGTAATATCCACAATTATTTGAAAAGGCCATTATAATACTCACTTCTCTAATAAATCTATGTGAGATTACAAAATTATAATTTGTAACTGATGCATACACAGTCATGAAAATTCAACTATTTTCTCTTAAGCCAAATATTAAGCAATTCTGCAGAAATCTTTCAAACTTAAATGTTATATATATTAATCTGCAGTGATCATACTTACTGTTCTTTCTAATTGTATTAATTAATACATTTTAAATTTTGTTTTAATTTTTAATTGATAATTTCATTTCACTGTAGTAAGTATATATATATATATATATATATATATATATATATATATATATGCATATATATCTCATACACAAAAGCTCTTTGCATTTTCCCATAATTTTTAAGACTAGAAAGGAGTCCTGGGACCAAATAGTTTGACATCTGCTGGTCAAAGTCATTATAGAAGATTTAAGCTAGAGGATTTTCCACTAAGATAACAGAAAAGCTACACTGAGGGCATATAAAGCAGTAGAATGTTTTATGTACATGTCACCTGAATATCATACTATACTTGGAAGTAAGAATACTTTGTCTCTCAATTTTGCTTTTCAGGGCACTTGAGTGGCTTGGTGGTTGAACATCTGCCTTTGGCTCAGGTCCTGATTCTAGGGTCCTGGGATTGAATCTCACATCAGGCTCCCTGCAGACTTTTAATTCTGATTCTCCTCCTATTTTAAGCATTGTTAACCTGCGAGGGGTGTGGTCCAAATCAGTACATTGGTACACTATGAATAATGTAATTGAAATAGTGAATTTGGATAAAATGTGTTCTTACATCATTGTTACTTTCTTTCTCCAAAAACCAATGCAAAGATGGCAAGGACATGGGTGTTTCTCTTAACATACTAGCCATGGATTTTTATCTCAAGAAGTAGTGCATCACTAAATTTTCTATTTTTAATTTTTATAATGATATGGTTGATATTCCTACAGTCACAGTTTTGTAGTCCAAAATCAACTACAAACAATTGGCCAATTTAAGGATTTACATTACAGATCCATTCCTTATATATTACAGAATTTATTGATAATTTGAAACCAACCAATTTTCTAAATTCTGTATCACCATTACCAATGCCTAGTTTAAAATCATAGTTTTCATTACATATTTGAAGTCATCAAGATAACACTTGAAAATATACATTTACAAAAACTTAGTTCAAATTAATTATTGAATATGATAACAAAATCCAAAAAAAATCGTAACCAGAAAAAGTAAATGGTTATGAAATAGATTTTAAGATAAATATCATGCAAAACTACATAGAGAAAAGACTTACTTGATTAAATAACATTTTAAAACAGAATTTTGTTTGTCTACTATAAAGTAATTAAATCTTACTTTTTTAGTAAATGTAGGCTTTTGGGAATAGTATTCACACTGTTGTGCATATAGCACAGCTAAAAAGAAACTATGAATCAGGTTCTCAGCTGGGGAGTAGGAGATGAGGGTAGAGTATTGCATGGCTGGAATTTGAGCTCAAATAGCCACAAGTATGGCAGAAAGTAAATGGGAGGAGTCTTGAGAACTCAACTCTATATCTTCCAGACAAGAGAGGATTTTCTTAACTCATCCAATACTATGACTTTTCAAGATTGAAATAAAGGTCATTAAAGTGACCTAGATGAAATACACTTCCACCCCAGCCCTTCCTTTTTTTAGTCAGGGTGTAGTACCTATAATCCTAGAATTATTCTTGTCCAAGCTGGCAGTAGTCTAAAAAATGCTTCTTATGTATAAATGTCTTTTCTAAGCATGTTTAATCTATTCTGTCTAGGAATAAATACTGTGACATCATATATAAAATTATTTTACCTAACCAAAGTTTGCCTCTCTTCATTATTAAAGAAACATATTTTAATAAAAGATTACATTTTAAGAAAGATTACATATTTTAATACAAGATAAGGATTGTAATCTCTGATTGCTTTTATTGAATGCATGAAAATTACTTATAAAAATTTCCTGTAATGACTTAAAATTATTTTTGTTTCTATAATTCTACTGTTCACAAATCAGGAAGTTACAATTTATCTTCACATATTTCCATTTGGTTCCTGTGCCCAGTAAAATGTGATTTTGCCTCAATGTTTATTGGCTATATTACCTTATTCTTTTGCTTTTAATGTTATATATTTATTACTTTCTTTATTAGTTTTGTAGTGCACCATGAAGACTTGGAAACAACTTTCGCTTTTCCGTTGTCCCCATCCCTGAGCCAATATTCTCTTAAAATGCCTTTCTCAACATTGTGCAACAATAGTGCATTGGAAGATACCATAATAACACATGAGCTTTGACAAAATTAACTATCAAAACAACCAAAATCAAATATATTTATAGTACTAGCCTTTGAAGGTACTTCTCTATCTTGAATAAGCTTTATGGCAAACAGAAGATATTTATTAGCACAGGCAAATCACATTTTTATACTTCATTTTTACTGCCTTCAGGACATATTCAAAATGGATCCAGGTTTTTATTTGCTTTTATATCCACTAAAAATATCCCTTATTATTATAAGTGAAAGAAACCAATTTGAATTAGTTGATGGTATAAGAGAAAATTACTGGAAGGATAAATCAGATATCTCATATGTTTTAAAGTATGAAAAAATAAAAAAAAGAAAAAATCTGTTATATGTAATCCTCTAATGCATTAGAAAAGAAAGTTGGTCAAAGGTGCAGACACATCATTTTGTAGATTAGCAAGAAGTCGTAAATTGATTTTCTAAGAGCACCAAATCACTCTGCATAACAAAAATATAGACAGATTTCAGTAAAAAAGGGTTATATGGAAGAAATGAGGGTCAATAAAGAGAGAGGATTAAGAGAAAAATATCTAGATATTCAGCAAAGGAGAAAGGGAAGTAGGGTGAAAAGAAAAGACACTGAAGAGAAAACAAATATGAGGTAAAATATTTTTACACATTATTTTTGCATGTCAGTTATAAGTACCATTCTCATTTTCACTTTGAAAATATTAAAATTTATGTTTTTCTCGCCTGTGTTAGAGTTGTAAATACTTGGTGACACATAAGGGACAGAAAAAATCATCTTTCAGCTAGAAATAAAAAAAGATGGATAACAAAGCTTCAGAGAGAGAAATGCACTGGATCTAGGGGTCAAGAAAAAATAAGGGTTTGAATGATCTTGAATTATCTGTCCCAGACTGGGTCTACAGCCAGCTTCATTGTCATCTACCATAGACAGGAAGTCTGCAAAAGAGATGGTTAGCTACCCTTCTCACCCTCACATCTTAAGGTCTTACTGATAGGTAGAGACTGGCCCTTGACAGGTGTGGTCTGAATGCTGTGTTCCCTCAAAATTCACATGTTGGAATCTTAACCCCCAAAGATGATGGTATTAGGAGGTGGGCCCTTTGAAGGTGCTCAGTTCATGAGGATGGAGCCTTTGTGAATGGGATTAGTATTCTTAAAATCAAAACTCCAAGGAGATTTCTCACCCCTCCTACCGTGTAAGGACATAGTAAGAGGTCAACAGTCTGCTACATGACACAGTTCTTAGATAAGAATAACATAGACCTAAACTTATTCTTCCCTGTGACATGAGAGAAGGGATTTTTATCATCTCACCTTTCATTATTAATGAAAAAGAGATAACTTTATAAAAATATTTTAATCAATTTTTAGTGGTTTGCTGCTGCCTGTATATACTGGCTCAGAAGAACCAATTTTGCATATCACAAGAATTGGAAAATGCTATAAATTAGGGTCCCCACCCAGGAAAGCTGGTTGTTAAACTTTTACCAACATACCTTAAACGTGATATTTCTTTTTTTTTTTTTTTTTTTTTAATTTTTATTTATTTATGATAGGAACACAGTGAGAGAGAGAGAGAGGCCGAGACACAGGCAGAGGGAGAAGCAGGCTCCATGCACCGGGAGCCTGACGTGGGATTCGATCCCGGATCTCCAGGATCGCGCCCTGGGCCAAAGGCAGGCGCCAAACCGCTGCGCCACCCAGGGATCCCAAATGTGATATTTCTAAGTTTCGTTGGCCATTCTGTGAATAAAATATAATAGCACAAAATAGTGTAGCTGAATTATTTTGTAGAAATTATGTATGAATATTTTAAAATAATTACTATAATTATTGTCCTTTAATGAAATGAATATGTCATTGTTACTTACCTCAAAAGTTTTAGAATAGCAAAAAAGTTCACTACCTCAAAGAAGCCAGAATATCACAGGCCTCACAATTTACTCAAGTCAGAATGAGGATTTTAACTTCATATGAATTCATGAGAGCAACAGTGGTGACAATGTAAATTTGGTGAGATTACTCTGAGTATCCTGCTTTATCTCAAGGATGAGTTACACTATGTATTACAAGGAAAAACTTCAACCTATATGTCATTATAGAGAAAGTGTCAAGAAATCATCTTACTAGTCAGGGTTCATTTTGTCAATCTCATTTTGTTTGGTTTTGCTTATTTTTTTTCACATTTTAGAGTAATAGACCAATACTAAGGGTAGGACGAAGTAAAAAAAAAAAAAAAAAAAAAAAAAAAGCTGAGAAAAAAATTCCATAAAGGCGAGACAAAAAAATAAAATCTCAAATGGAAGTGAGTCACATACTTCTTCTTTCAGAAAATTTTGAAAACATACCTCACATATATCCAACCTCTTTTTTTCACTATATCCTATAAAAAGATTATAGTACAGTTTGTTGTCATTTTTCCCTAATATCATTTTATTCTATTAAATTGAAAAAAGAAAAACAAATAAATCTCATATTCCTTATAAAAAATAGAGATGGAAAACATTTCAAATTCAATAAAATTGTTTATGTAGCAAGCAGTCTGTGTGTGTGTCTGTTTGTGTGTGTGTGATGACTAATAACAAACATAAGAATTATGCTAAATTTAAAAAGAAAGTCAAGAAAATCTCTGGTGATCTTTGATTTATTTAGTTTAAAAATTTAGAATGCAAATATTTATTTCTATAATTTATTAAATTTAGTTCCATGTATTTTCCATTAAATTTAGTTCCAAATAATACATCTTTATGTTATTCTTTTTAATCTTTATCATGCTTATTTATTCTGTACGCATCCAATTGAATGGTGTCATATTTTCATACTTTTCTTACAAATCTTGTATTTTTATGACATATTTGTATGTTTAAATTTTATTTATGTTTACTAGAAATTAATGTAGCTCTCATGATATATTGGACCCCATTACCTGCTCATCTCCAGTTTTCATTTCTCCGCTCACCCCTTAAATATATCTTTAGATTCTGTCTAAACACTTTCCTCTTTTTTTAAGGTTTATTTATATATTTGAGAGAAAGAGAGAAAGAGTGAATGAGAGGAGGGGCTGAGAGAGAGGGAGAGAGAGAATCCCAAGCAAACTCTGGATTGAGCAAGGAGCCTAATGCAGGGCTCTCATTTGGATTACTATTTTGGAAAATGCAATTTATTATTTTTGAGACCTAAGAGAAAATGTTTTCAAATTATCTCTAATAATATAAATTATAACATAATGCTATGTATATTATCACATCTGCATTCAGAAAATAAATAGAGCTCACTATCAAAGCAATGTCCTTAGTTGTCTATATTAGCATAAATGTCTTACCTTTGTCTTGGCAAACTGATGAGGGGTTGTTTATGACACCTCTTGCTAAGGCTAAAGAGCTTGTGTACAATTTTCTGCGCCTTCAGGAATAGCTGCTTCATGCTGTTCTCCAGTTGTTCATAGCGGCGCTGAAAATTAGAATCCATTGTCCACAAATGCATTATGGTAGATGTGTTGAGGAAATAATTCATGGGTAGCCTTTTCATAAAGAACTTGAATTCATCTGGAAAAATGTTAAAATTCAATACTTTAATAAACCAACTATTTTCCCTTTTTCCAAAATAAATTTAATATGTTAATATTAAAAACAAATACTATTTATTATTTTATGTGCAACAAATTAAAAGCAAATCGGATTTTTTTTTTGATGCTTTAGAATTGTTTTCTTTTTTGTTCCCCTTAAAGGAGAACTTTCATGGTAGAAGATAATGAAAATAATTTGTACTAAAACAAGTATTTGGCCAGAAAGTTTAAGCTGAATTTAATTTTTCAATGTTCTCCTTTTGAGGGTTTTTGAATGAACTTTCTCCCACAAGTAGTAGTCATTAATTCAGCTTTCTTTTTTGGCATTAGTATTAATAATCCTTTCCAAGTGTTTCATACGAAAGAAATAATTTCATTAACTCAGCATAGAAAATACATATAATTATTATTAAATGAATATATTAATGCTCAAAGAAAAAGAGAAAACTTTTAAAATAGAAGATTATAATATTCAACTATGCATTCTGGTTATTTCCTTTAACTAATCATATTCTAACTTGTAGAGACAAAGTAGTTTAAAACAAAGTGTATGCCAAAGAGAAAAATTTAAAAAGAATTTAAAGCTCTAATTCTGGCTTTTGTTTTTGTGCTGATCATTACCGTATCTGAAATTGTTTTCTTTTTAAATGTCTGATTAACCAACAGTAGAAACAAAACTTGATGCTATACTAAAATAAGCAATCACTTAAAGGTCTATTAATGATCTTAACACAAGAGAGTTGAGACAATAGCCAAAAGATGGAAACAAACCAACTATCCATCCACAAATGAATATATATCTTAATTATGGTGTACATAGATATATATGAATATTATTGACCCATAAAAATATAATGAAGTTCTGACATATGTGGCAGCATGAATAAACTTTGAAAATATGTAAATGAAATAAGCCAAACTAAAACAAAAAGACAAATATTGTATGAGTCCACTTATATGAAATATCTAAAATAATCAAGTTCATTGGGATAGAAAATAGATTAGAATTTACCAAAGGGTGAGGGAAGAGGATATGGAACATTATTGGATTATAGCTACAGAATTTCTGTTTGTGGTGATGAAAACTTTTTCAAAAAAAGATAGCAGTGATGGTTGTACAACATCATTAATGTAATTAATGTCACTGAATTGTATAGATAAAATGGGCAATTTTATGTTGTATGATTTTATCACAGTAAAAACCAATAAAAAGAGATAGTATAGCCTTTCCTCCCATCTCTCCTTTTCTTCTAAAGCAAATATTATGAACTAGGAGTAAAAAAGAAACCCACACACAAAAAAAACCCTCTTTGTATCATTTTGCTATTTCTTTAAAATATCAGTGTTAAGAATATCATATTGCACCCATTTCATTGTAGTAGATGGCTGATTGTTCCTCCCCACAAACACAGGAACTCACCACAAGATGTTTTCAGTGGCTGAAGATGTATTATTTGGCAAGTGTGGCAAATTATATTTTAGTTACTATACTACCCATCAAAAAGTACATGGTAT
Source organism: Vulpes vulpes (assembly GCF_048418805.1). Lineage (NCBI taxonomy): Eukaryota > Metazoa > Chordata > Mammalia > Carnivora > Canidae > Vulpes > Vulpes vulpes. Next base: position 99,780,046 of record NC_132784.1, on the reverse strand, counting down.
GCATTAAACCTCAGCCTCTCTGTGCCTTCATTTCCTCCTTTGAAAATGAAATAGAACATTGTGGATTATCATAACCTTATTTCACTTTAAAATTCTATGATGTTATAAGCATTTCTTTAAATTACCTTTTAGCTAGTTATCCAACGCAAAAACAGTTGTTTTTCTAATGTTCAGTTGCAGCTATTTTTATTTAACTGGATTTGGACAAGGTGTGTCAATAGCCATTTCTTGATGTGGGCAGTGTGTCTAATGCACTATTTTAAAACCTCCAAATTATCATTTCTTAAATGATGCCATTCACTTGGGAAAAGTGTATTACATTAACACACACACACACACACACACACACACATATATATTTAGAGCAATTAATTCATATTTATTTTATGTAGTAGGGTTATTTTGATATTCCGACCCAAACTCTTTCATCAATGCTGACAAATAAAACTTTTTGGCAATTAATAGAAAATTATATTCTGAATATTGGAGTTGTCATTTCTTCTGGAGCAAATGAACACAGAGTCCTGGTGTCTTTTGGACACTTATGGTCTAGATATTTACCACAAGAAGAAGGAAAAATAAAACAAAAGGAAAAATGATTTATGAAGGGAGATTTTGGAGAATGTATCCACTTGATATGCTTCAAATCATTTTTTAAGTAAGCGGGGTATAAATAAGAGATGCATTTTAAAATTCCAATTTCACAGTACCCTACATTTCGTGTGGTCCCATATGTCTCTTTTGAGAAATTCCCTCTTTTGAATAAAGGAGTTGATGCATGGAAATTGGAAAGCATTTCTTGGATTATTCACAGAACAGATGCCACCTCTTTGAAAACTAATCATTCATTTCATTGTCATCTTTTACTTGAACACTTTTGATAAGACTTTATTGTTTCATGGCTTTGCATATTTTCATTGTTTGATATAATACTCTTCTGAAAGTTTCTAAATTAGTAAATTTTATTCAAGATAAATAATATTTTAAAACAGGATGTATTTTGTATTACCAAAGTGTATGTAATAGTGTATGTCAGCTGAAAACTGTCACTATACTATTTCTAAGAAACATAGTTTTAACATGGCACTTGAATAATCACTTCATTATGAAGTCATTAAGAGTCAACACTGACAGTCACTCAAAACATTTATTGGACACCTGCTGTGCACAGAGCATACAGATGTTTCAGTCAGTCGATGAGAGTGACTATGGATAAACCTTTTATCTTATTTTTTTCAATGGCAAATGACATGAGATAACTTCTAATATTAAAATAACAACCTCAGTTTCTGAAATTCCTTCTACTTAGAGGTCAAGAGAATCTCCAGAAATATTCCCATGGATAGCTTTCCTTTTTGCTCGGCAATTAGTAAAATCCATATTTATAGAATGTGAACATGAAATTTGAATGATACAGTAGACTTATTATATAGATCCAAGGATTTATGTAACTACAAAGAGATAATACAATGATTAGGGGAGGCCAGATAACATGTTATCCTACGGTAGTTGCTAGAAGCCATGTTGAAAATAAAGCACTATTGCTTTTCAAATGGCAAGTAAACAATGACTAGCCATATATTTGGGGGTGAATAAATTTGTAAAAGAAAACAAATTAATGTTGCATAAAAATAATCCAGAAAAACTAAATTTAGTATCTAGATTCCTAGACAGATATTAATCTGGAAACACCAGTTAAGTATGTACCAACAAAGTACTTTTGCTCGGTATGGGTTGGAGGACAATTGAGAAACAAAATAATACAACAACAACAATGATAATGGCAATAAACATCCTCTTGCTCACAGGAATTTATAGTCAATCAGTCTTCTTAATAAAACTATTTCACATGAAGCAAAGAATAACACAGAGAGAAATGCATGATGTTAATTAATTCTGTGGAGGCAAAGAGAATTAGGTTAAGTGACAACTTCCCAATAACTATAGAAGACTAGCAAGGCACCATGTTAACTTCCTCTACTGTTACTACTTCTCCATTAAAAATGAAGTGGTTTTTTAAAAAAATAGTTGAACAAAGTTTGTTCCTTTTTTCCCCCTTTCCCCTGATAGTAACTCTAGTTAATACTTGATATTAATTAGCCAATTCTGGAACTAATTCATTCTCCCCCTCACACCATCTCTGTGTCTCTCTCATTAGCTCTTACTTTGACAAGAACTGGTTTAAGTGCTCTAAATGCTAATACAATCCCTCCAATAATCCTCCATGTAAATTTTATTGGCATCGCTATGTGTGTAGAATACAGATAATCTTTAATTTCATAACTCTAATGCTAACAAAAATTTTTATTGACATTCCTGCGTTTGCATATTGATCTAATGTATTTATATGCACTCTATTCTCGTGCTTCACAATTGAATCAAATAGGTAAGAGTAGAATAATGCAAAATTTTAGGGTGTAAAATAGCCAGTCATATGTAACCCTGATTTGTGTTTCTGACTATACTAATGAACATGATAATCACTGACCAGTATCTTTGATTATGTATTTTTAAATATTCAGAATCTCTATTCAGAACTGATTTAGAATATATTTTCAAAGGTGCTCTAAAGCATTCTTCTTTCTCTTCTTCTTCTTCTTCTTCTTCTTCTTCTTCTTCTTCTTCTTCTTCTTCTTCTTCTTCTTCTTCTTCTTCTTCTTCTTCTTCCTCTTTTTAAAGCAAGTCCCATACCCAGCATGGAGCTCAATACAGAGCTGAATTCATCACCCTGAGCTAAGATTGGGAGTAAGATGCTCAATCAACTGAGGCACCCAGGCACCCCCTAAATTTTCTAGAGCTTTGAGAAAATATAATTTACTTCCTCAAAAGTGTAGAAGACTAATCAGGTATTTTTCATTATTATTCAGAAATTATTTCTTAAGTTCTAGAGCTAAATTTTCTAGAGCTTTGAGAAAATATAATTTACTTCCTCAAAAGTGTAGAAGACTAATCAGGTATTTTTCATTATTATTCAGAAATTATTTCTTAAGTTCTAAATCCATGAAAATAATCCAAAACAGAAGCTGCTTACCATTAGAAAGTAAGACTATGGTTAGGAAGAACTGAGGGAGGAAACTGGTGCTTTTATGGTTTTTATGAATTCAGATGAACTTGCTTTTGACTAAAATTTAAATAAATATTGCGAATCAATATAAAAAGGCAGCCAAGGGACACCTGGGTGGCTCAGTGGTTGGACGTCTGCCCTTTGGCTCAGGGCGTGATCCCAGGATCTGGGATCGAGTCCCACATCCGGCTCCCTGCATGGAGCCTGTTTCTCCCTCTGCCTGTGTCTGCCTCTTTCTGTGTCTCTCATGAATAAGTAAATAAAATCTTTTTAAAAATCAATTTTTAAAAAATGTCTGACACATGAGATATACACATAGTATATTGACAATTCAATAGTATATTTTGGCTGTCTTTGTTTTTAAGATTTTATTTATTTATTCATGAGAGACACAGAAAGAGGTAGATACATAGGCAGAGGGAGAAGCAAGCTTCCCACAGAGAATCTAATATGGGACTCGATCCCAGGACCCCAGGATCATGCCCAATCGCTGGGGCATGGGCATGATGCTCAATTGCTAAGCCACCTAGGCATCCCTTAAAAAGTGATCTTAATTAACTGCTTGTTAATATGAAAGTAAAAGTCTACTGGTTCACATTTCATGCATTTTTTTCTTAACATATTGAGACAATCAAAGTATCTTTTCAGTAGAAATGACAATGCTATAAGGATGACAATTTTAATTTTTCTAAAAGTATAGCAATAGCTTTACTATAGTAATAATATTGTACAATATCTAGGAAAATATGCAGGGACACAGGGAATCTTAAAATGAAAGAAGGTAATAGGTAAAATATATATATATATATATATATATATATATATATATATATGTCAGATACATTCGAAGAATCTATGAAACATTGTTTTTAAACAGAAAGAATCATCAATTCTGATTTTATGACATTACCAATATAATGAGTTTGAACTCATGTCTCCTGCTTATGATTGGGAATGCAGGATTTTCTGAAATAATGCATATTAATAACAACTGTAGTAGCACAAAATTTTTATAAGCAATGAACTAATAAAATAACTACTACTTCCTCACACAGAATGCAGTACTATACCCTGAATACATGGCAAAATACATTCTGTTTCTATGGTTATATTTTTATTTATTAGTTTGTTGGTTTAGTCTAAAATAGGTTTATTCCTATGCTAAGTAGTATCTACAGAGCTAATAAATTCCTATCACCGGTCTTCAGAACACTCTGTTGCAAAGCTATTCCTTGTTCCTCACAAGCCATTTTTCTATGAGAGAGCATGGATTCTTCTATCTTCTGACTTTCACTAGCAAAGTTTTACCTATATTAATTGCAAACCTTCACTATGAGAGAGCATGGATTCTTCTATCTTCTGATTTTCACTAGCAAAGATTTACCTATATTAATTGCAAACCTTCACAGCACAGAAACTGTGACCTTAAGTAGTAGCATACAAGACTGAAACATAAGTGGGGATGTGAGTAGGAAGAGGGCTGATGTGAAAATATGCTGAGAGAGAGAAAATTCAGGCAATCAGCATCCTGAGTGGCAGAAAGTTACCAAGGACTGAAATGAAAATTTGACCCCTGAGAGAATGCAAGGAATACACAAATTTTGACCCACTTCATAATTCTGACTATAATTACTCAAGCTTTACTTTAAAAATTAAAAAAAAAATTCCTAGGGACTATTTGAATGATTTGTATCTGTTTAGTGCTTTCCCAACTTCTACAGTAAATCACTGGCATGACTTTGGGTAGCTACATATTGGCACAAGCCTATTCATACAGTTCTATAAGTCACGGCTATAGAGTTTACACTGAAAATGACAAAATACTATAATGCTGCATAAAGTAGATGGCAAGTCTGTTCCATAGCTTGTGAAGTGGCCAATTTTATGAGGCTACAAAGTGATGGGTCGAAAAAGGCATAAATCTAAAACTGATCCTAATTCCCCAGAAGCTGCCTAGAAATAAGACATGTTTTTCCTGTTTTCTTTTTCTCTGAAAAATACAGCATATTTTTATATTAAAATCTTTATTACCATGAGCCAATTAATCTGTCCTTCATTGGATTGTCCAGTTTATGAACTCCTTATCAAATGTTTGAGAAGTTACCTAGACCTTTAAGGACAGAACCTGCAAGGCTCAGATCTTGACATTTCCAGTTCCCTTGTAGATACAGAGTTGGTGCATCATATAAGCTATAGGAATCTGGTGTACCCACCCAGCATTTGAATCTTAAGCTGTTGATGCAATAGCAAAGAAGATGCCCAGAGCAATTCACTCTGGAAATGGTGTTTACAGCAGTAATGGTAGTGTTTGGAGCAGTCTTGTATTTATTGCAGTTAGCAGCAATGACCTCACTAAATAAGTCTTAGGCAAGATTTTTGACTTTATGTTGACTATGCAGCACAAGCATACTTCTCTAGATTACCTGATTATTCCAAATGCTATACAATATCCTTTAATGAGTTCCTTATCAGATTAAGTTAGCTAGAGCCTGTTTTTCTTACTTCCAGCAAAGAATCTGGGCTAATCAAGTACTGGTACCCAAAGTGGTTTGGCAATAGCGCTTGTGGTCAGAAGAGAAAACATATGCTTGGTGTCCAAATTGATTGAGACAGAGGGTTTTTTAAACCATATGGTATTATGGGTGGAAATTTGACAATAGAAACACCACCTGTGCTCATTTAGAATGTACAGAAAGAGCATTTGGGACTATGTGCCTGCATAGAACTGAATGAAGAACATGAAAAATTCAAAGACTGAGGGTGAGTTGGTTACTACAAATAGAGATGGCTTGCTTAAAGAGCTCAAATTCCTACACTTTCTTCTCAAAGAATAGAATGAATATTGGAGACTTTCAAAGACTGTGCTAAAGGACTCTTTTATCTCTTGCAGCTGTAGGGCTTCAAAACAAACTTTGATCCCAAGATTGAATTTAAATTTCCTGCCAGATCTGTTAAATTAAAGTTCGAAACAACACTAAGAAAGCATGGGAACATAGGAACTGGAAGGTAGATATACCAGAGGACTGAAATTAACTCAGAATAATTCAAAGCATTAATCATTAATACTTGTTTTTTTTGATCCCAAGAAACAGCACCGTCTTTGTCTGATAGACTAATGCTGTCTTGCTTTCAGCCATTGTAATAATCTTGATCAAAACAGTGACCTGCACTGGGAAGCCGATGTTCTTCGTGACCCACTTCCATCACCCATCATTTTGTTGAAACTATTATAAGATTAATTTTCCAATAGGCTATCAAGAATTTGCTAATTTATATTGGAGCAAAAAAAAAAAAAACCATTACATGCATTGGTATTGATGCGTGGTGAAAAAGAATGCTTCATTGGTGAAAAGAATGCTGACATCTCTGATGAATACTGTGGCTGTTTTCTGTAGGCTGGCATGCCAGTTAGTGTGAAAATCTGTGTGAAATCAGGAAAATTTTTATTTCAATGAGGATATAATTAATACTCTCTGATTGAGGCCTAGTAGCAGCTATTAGTCATCAGAGGTACGATGAACATGGGTATTATAACCTACAACAGGTTCAGGGTACTACTTAGAGAGGTCTAACTAGTAGGAATTATATAGTTTATTAATCAGCTCATCATGCCAAAGGATTTAAATATAGGACCAGTGCCCTGAGGTCTTTTTTGATTTGTATAATTGAAAAAAAATTAAATCTGATTACTAAGTCCTGACTTGAGTCATCATGAGAGAGAAGAATGAGGCCCTATTGAATTCCCAACCCTGAATCATTTCAAAGACTTGGAACTCCTATAACGTAGTTTAAGTAGGGCAAATCTTTCCTTTACATTATGAATTAATTCTTAGGTCTCCTGAATACCAGAATATTCCAGGAATCAGTCTGTAGTCTTATAGAATTAAGATAGTATATTGGGTTTTCCCTGAATTCCCTTCAAATTAGGCCCAGTGGGACCTTACCTCATGCCATTTTTTATTTTCCCAGTCCCTAACTAAAGAATTAGAATAGGAGAATATTGGCTCCCTGATGTATTATGAAATAAGTCTATTAAGGTAAGAAGGATAAAATGAAGCTTCCCTTTCCTACCAAAAGACTAAATCCAGAATGATATTGCTTGTTTTCTAAGCTTGACACGATTGCAGGAATTAGAAATCCATTCAGTACTGAAAATTGTGAGGATAGTATTCATATTCCATCTCCAATTAATTCACCATGTTGACTACAGCTTAATCATAGAGCAACTCTAATTAAAATTGCTATTCCAGATGTGGTAGCTTACTGGTGGCATGACTCCTGGCACTTGGGATAAAGCTTCTTCTTGGTACAAACTGTTTTCTCTATCATTGTAAACAGAGATATACCAGAAGCAGTTTCCTTTCATATGTCAGGTACAAGAGCTAAACATTCTCATTTTATTCTGGGGTTCAATCATTTCACAGCCTCTGTAGTACAATTTATTTCATAGGAACATAGATCATCTCATCATGCCATAGGACATATTTTGTTAATGACATCATACTGAAGAGACATGAAAAACACAAGTAGCAGGTATCCTGGCTGGTGGCCCATACCTTAGCTGTGTACAAGGGCTGCAAATAAATCTTATGAAAACTGAAGCACTCAATGCCTGGGTGAGATTTCTAAGTCAGTGGTCCTGGCATATTTCGATAGTAACTCCAAAATGAAGAACAGGTAACTGCTCCTTTAACAACCTTCATAACAAAGATGCACAAATATTGGAAGTTCATCAAATGAATTATCTAGCAACATTACTGATAATGATGAATTCAATCATCTGTATTGGGGTATTGGATGTGCCAGTTGCAGATTCTTTTGCTCCTTTATGTCTTCAAGTCTTCAAGAAATTGTTCTTTCTATGTGATTTAGGGAGTGTTCCTGGCATAGCCTCTGAGCCAGAATCTCTAAGTCCTCCTGCTGATTCTGTGAGCTAACCAATCCATATCTTTAAATAAATTCCTTTCCTGCTGTGGTCAGATTCTATTCTTGAAAGAATGTTGACTGATAGGGCTATTTGAGGCCTTAAAGGTAATTATAATGTAGAGTTTAACAAAAGTTCACAAGTATTTATTATCTACTGTGTGCCTATCACTGTGCTAGTTAAGTGGTAAAACTATAATAATAATCATTGTAGCTATAACAATTGTACTTTCTTCATGGGAGTTCTGTGTAAATTAAATGATATAATTACCATGAAAACTTAATAAAATGTCTTTTACGTAATTAGTGATAAATGCTAGCCATTATTTTTCTTCTTATATTCAGTGTTTCTCTGTGTGCTGTGCTGAGCACTTTACATGGATTATCTCATTTAATTCTTACAACAATCCTTAGAGATGGGTGCTATTATATTCTGCATTTTGCTGTTGAGGAAATGTACCTTAGCAAGGCTCAGCAAATTGTTCAAAGTGGCACAGTTATTAATTAGAGTTCAGAATAAACCAAGTCTGAAAAAAGCATGACTCCTACCTTAAGAAAAAACACAAGAGAGAGTTAACAGGGGAAAATAATACTATTTTCTATATTTAAAAAGTATTTTGTTTGGCAGATTTTACAAATGTTATTACATCCAACCTCATAACAGCACAGTAGGACAGGCCAGCTTTATTAAGATACGATGTGAAACTAATTTGAATTATGGAATTATCATATAAAGCCGACTATGAGGGAAAAATGAGAACAATAATAGACTCAAAAAACATAAAAGGGGAACTCATTTTATATTTCTCTGAGAGTTGGGGCAATATTTTACTTTTCTTTGTATTTTCCCTTTCTAAAAGCCTAAGACAGTACATTATATATAGTATGAATTAAGTCTGTATTTCTTAAGTGGCTAAACCAATTGACAAGATCCAGAGAAATGCTTGAAGCTAAATATAAACATATACAGAATAATTCTTTTGGAAAAGTAGAGTTTGAGTTTAGTCATATAAAATATGAAGCTACAAGTTATTCATGTAGGAAAACAGAATGAAAAAAAATTGCATATTATAGTTCTAAGCCTGAATACTACTGTGGAAAAAGGGAATTCAGGTTGAAAGCAACAATGCAAAAACAAAAATAGATGAATTTCTTAATTTACAGTTGAGAAACTGGCAAATGAATTTCAGGTAGCAAAATGACAGACTAGGTAAGTTTCTGAATATTGATAAATATTTGAAATATCTTCCAAAATTGTAACCATTGCTTAAAAGCAAAACTGAAAGTACATATTCGTGGTTGGGTAAGTAAAATGTACATTCAGTATCTTTTAAATATCAAGTGCTCCTCTAGGCACCTAATTCTTTTAATTCTACACTGTAATCACTGCTGTGTCCATGGTATACTTTTGAAAACCGTGACTTAGAGATGTTGAATATACTCATCCAGCTATGAAGGCTTGTAAGTAATAGCTAGACAGAAATTGTGGAACACACAAGCAATGAGATCGAGTTCATGAGAAATCATGTGCCTACTATTAGGCAGAGAATCCCAGGTGAGGGTAACGGTGGTGAGAAGTAAGAGACTTTATATCATATGCTTTCAATAGCCAGCAATACACAAAGGATACATGCCTTGTCTTGAAGTGGGAAAAGTGTGTCTGGTTCCACCCTCCCCTGTCCATTTTTTGCAGCAGTTTTTATCCCTTTTCAACAATGAGAGTAGAAGTGAAAGAAGTTTAGTGCTTTCTCTATGAACATAGGTCTACAGAAAAGTTGAGTTAGTACTTTAAGAACTTTCACCCAAAACTTGTATTTTATATACTATGTTCCTATGTTACATGTTATTAAAATATGTGAAAATATAATAATTATTAAAATAACATTAATTCACATATTTATTATAACGTGTCTTCAGGCAAGGCAATTTTAAAACTCTATAACAAAAATCATCATTTTTTAATAACGTTCAAGTTGGCAAATTTATAATTAAGTTACCAATAAGCTTAAAGAATATTAAGATATTCTTGGAGCCCCTAGGTGGTTCAGTGGTTGAGTGTCTGCCTTCTGCTCAGGTCCTGATCTTGGGATGCTAGGGTCGAGTCTCACATTGGGCTCCTCACAGGGAGCCTGCTTCTCCCTCTGCCTATGTCTCTGTCTCTCTCTGTGTGTCTCTCATGAATAAATAAATAAAATATTTAAAAAAAATAATATTAAGCTATTCTGATATAGTTTATTTCTAGCATAGTTTCAACAATAGGTAGGACTCCCAATACCCTATTGGAGAAATTATCTGAGCCCCTGGCTATTTGATAGAAGCTTAATACATTGTTTTAGAGCTTTAGAAAACCAAACTTCAACAAAGAGTAAACACACCTTTCAAATAGCGAAATTTCTGAGAAAAAAAAAAAAAAAAAAAAAAAAAAAAAAACACAACCCAGATCTTGCACAGAAGCAGCAAGGAAACTATCAAGACAAAGAGGTTGTCTCCAGCAGATACATTGAATGTCTCTACATACAACTAAGAAGGATGGAGAAGTCAGGCTGTTATGTGGCTGTATGATATACACTTGAAATCTGCTTTTATTTTTCTTCCTTTCTTACAAAAGTCTTACATGTAATCGAGGTATCTACTAGCATAAAAGTATGATAAAATGTTCAGTAAGACAGAGTCATTGCCTGTGGTGACAAATAAATGCCTAAACATGTTTATAGGCATATGCATGTATAGAATTAATATATATAGGAATTATAATAGGTAATATAGTAACTCCTTCCTGAAATATTTATATATTAGTTTTTATGTAAAATTAAGAGATGTTATATTCTCTACTTTCATTAGGCATGAATTGAAAGTATTTCCTCATATGTTTTAATTTTTAAGGCTTTTTTATCCAGATCCAATTAACCAAATATATTTTGTATTGTGTCCCTCCAATACATTTTCCATAATATTCTGTTTGTTAGGAACTTGAGATTTTTTTTAAAAATTAAAACAATATGTGAGTCTGCTAATTGTTCATGCTTATTCTATTTATTATAAATGCCAATTAAGGCATTAGAATAAGATGCCAATTAAGGCATCTCAGACATGGTATTTACATGACACAAATTGTTGGCAGCTGTACTCAATTGTTTACTCATCATCATCAGTCTGAAGCTGAGAATCTTTCCCGAAATCTCCTTCCTTGAACACTTCCAGGTTAGAGTTTGTCAATCAGAGAGACTTGTGGAATGTGGAAGGCAGATAGGAAATGGTAACCATGATTTTCAGAAGTTTATTACAAGAAACTCATGATAGAAGCAGTCCTTCCCAAGATTCAGTAATACGGTGGCTTCTACAGATTTAGCAGTTGCCACAGAAATGGCAGCTTGCCCAGAAGCAGCAAGTTCCAAACACCTCTGCACAAGCTCCATCTTTCCAGTGGTTAGATGCATGCAGCCTCTTGGACCTGTCCATAGTTTTTCCATCTATTCCAGGGCTTCAAGACCAAGTAGATTTAGATGTTTTTCTAATTCTCTGTCCATCCCTTTGATTCTCTTCCTTTCCAAGTTCCTTCCTCATGGAAGTATTATCTCCCATTTCAAGCCCCTTGTTCCCATATGCCTTTCATAGCTTAATTTTACCAACTTCAGATGAAGAAAGAAGGTGAAGAGTTGTGGCTGGTTTCCTACCATATTCATTGTCCCTTACTGAACATTGATTTTATTGTTGACAGCAATGGGACAAATATAAAACAACTTGTAGCCTCTAGTGGATATATAACAACATTCCGACCAGCGCAACAAAACAAAAGCAGCAGTCTGTGGTAGGGGAAGAGAGCAGGGGTATGAATAAAGTTTTGCTTTTCATATTTAGGTATTGCTCTTCTTCCTTTCAGGCCTTTCCTGAAGTGAAATACAGACCTGAAGGTGGAGCAGCCATATTTTAAATGTGAGAGAAAACCCAATGGCAAGGAGAGACTTTATTCTACATCTCCTCAATTCCATGAAGCAGTACAAACATTACCACCTCACTTCTGTAACACACAGATTTTTGCAACCGAGGATGGACAAGAAAAAGTGTGGAATAATACTTTAGAAATTTCTTATCTTATGAGCTTCTTATATTCTTAGAAATTATTGAGAACCCTACAGACTTTTGTTTATGTGGGACATTTTATAGGTATCTACCAAATTGAATTAAATATCTATTTAGTTGCTTATGTACAATAAGAGTAATTAACACTTTGCATATAATCAACATATTTTGAAAAATAACTGTATTTTGAAGACAAAATGTATTTTATAAAATATTGGCATTATTTCACATTTTTGCAAATGTCTCTAATGTCCTACTTAAGAGAAAACATCTGCGTCTCATACCTGTTTCTGCATTCAATTTATTGCAATATCACATACCAGGAAGTTTCTAGACATCTCCACTATGCCTCATAAGACAATGAAAGTAAAAAAAGAAGCGATAATGTTTCAATAACATTATAATAAGAGGCTTGATTTTGTGGACCTCCTGACACTATCACAGGGACCACCAGGTTTCCCCTGACTATACTTTGAGATATGTTGCTCTGGAGAATAATATACATATCAACTGTCATAATCAAAGTTTATATATTATATAGTTATTGCATAGCTACATAAGTTTTTTTTTAAGGTTTTTAAAATTTATTTATTCATGAGAGACAGAGAGAGAGAGAGAGAGAGAATGAGAGAGAGAGAGGCAGAGACACAGGCAGAGGAAGAAGCAGACTCCCTGCAGGGAGCCTATGTGGGATTCCATCCCGGGTCTCCAGGATCACTCCCTGGGCTGAAGGTGGTGCTAAACCGCTGATCCATCAGGGCTGCCCTTATATGTAATACATTAATAATATGTTTTATATGTAATAACATTAATATAATAATGATAACAAATGGGACCAATTTCATAGTATGAAGCAATATCATATGTTATGCATTTATCAACAGAAGATAGTTATACTACTAATTTGAGGTAAAGGGGATTTATGATATTAATTTTCCAAGAATGGAACACATAATGTTTCATTTTTCAAATAATATAAGCATAATAATAAAAAGTAAAAATCATCTGTCAGTTTAAATTTAACAGCTGCTTCATACTTTTGATAATCTTGCCCTTTTTTTTTAATTGTAGATTATCTTGGAATTACCTGGGGCAGAAAAACAAAACTGACACAGTCATTATTTGATTTTTTTCCCCAAAAATGTACTGCCAAGTTTCAAAACTGGAGTATAATATTTATTTGATATGATGTGGTGGTGAATTTCTATGATCATAGCTCTGAAAATCACCATTACTATTCTTTGTGGAGAAGAACCCTGAGAGCCAGTCATAAAAGATATAAATGATACCATATGGTTTGAGAGCCTGATGCTTTTGTAGAATCCTGGCATTGTGTATAAGAAAAGTGGTCTAATAATAAAATCATGGCAATATTACTTCTTCCTCACAACAATATTTTCAGTAGTAATCTAAGCAATAAAAGTAATAGCAGGTCTAACACCACTGGCAATATTAAATTGAAATAGCAAATTGCAAAGCTAGTAAAATTGTTATCAGAGGGATTGATCTACAATAGAACTGATATTTCAAGCTCCCAAATAAATGCTCAATAAAGTGATGCCTCACTATTGTGCAAACATTATGGTAGTAATTGACCAAAGATATATTACTTAAAAATATCTTGCCATCTTTCATATACTGGGTCAAAACACAAAGAACTAAAATGAAAATACATTTATTTTTATGTTCAAATGGATTTTAGTTGCTCACAATGTCTTACTTAATTTCACAGGATGTTTTTTGTATTGGAACCCTTGGAAACATTAGACCTTGGCCAGAAATGTTTCTTCTTTGTACAAATAAATGCAGTCAATGTGATTATTCAAGAAAGGTTTGGAAACAACCGTTATATTTTGCAGATAAATTACACTTTCCTTTTTTCTATTGCATATTAAGTAAACAAAAAGTATAATTTTTACTTTTAATAGGACACTAAAAAAATTAACAGAAATATATGTATTTATTCAGTATCAGCTATCTATCTTCTCTTACATGTCTTTTGTCAGGAAAGGCTACATTTTACTTCTATAAAAATTTATCCCCCAAAACCTACATACTTAAAATGACAACAATGCTTCTTTTTTGTTCATATTACAGGCCCAGTGGATCAGGAGTGGGTTCTACTGGATCCTGGTCTCATCCATGGAGGCTCTACCTTCTAAATGCATACCCTGGAACATAAGGCCTTCTTGGTCTTCACAGTAGGAGAAAAGAAAGTAGCTTGTGTTTTGTTTTTACAGCCTTAGTCAATAAATTACACACTTTACTTGCACTGATACTTTGTTTGTTAAGGCTTGTCACTTGTACCATGTAACTGTAAGAGGACGAGGACAAATAAGGGAGAAAATCGAGTATCAGCTAAGCATTACTATCTTGGTAGTCTACCCTGCTGTTCATCAAATATCCTTTCCTCTCTTCCTCCTACATATAGAATGTACTCTTCTCTCCCCAGGGAAGATGACCCAAATATCTCATCACTGTTTCAAGTGCATAGGTCAAGTTATTTGAGAGATGTGGACTAATTTGTGAATTTCAGATATGGATCCCAATGGTCTACAAGTTAAGCTAAAAAAGATGTGTTATTTATTTGCTTCTCATACCTACTATAAATGGTATAAGCTACTATAGGCGGGGCAAAATAAACACAATAAACGCTACCATTTGTAAGAGGTGTGAATAGAAGACACAAAGGAGTCCCTGTTCATAGCCATCTTGAAACCTTCCAACATGCTCTATGGACTCTTTATCCTGGAGGTTGAAAGTGTTCCTTGATTAGGCCCTGGTTTTACTTTCTGGGAAGTTCTTCCTTCTATGATTCTTCTTTAGCAGTAACTGAACTCACAGTTCTTTTCCAGAGATCGTTCTTAGATCTGCTTCATCTCTTTACATTTTTGCCTTTCTGCCTGCCTTAGATTTAAAGGGGACTACCTTGAAGGTATTAAGATTTTAACAGAAGACCACATCCTTATTCTGATCTTTACTGAACATGTGTCCCTTAGGCTTTCTCTTTCTTCACTTTGTAATTCTTGGACACTGGAAGCAGTTAGCTCTTTTAAGTTTGAAAGACTTAAAATTTCTGGACTTTGTCCCTTTCATGTTCCAAAAAAGAGCTTATTTCTTCCTGTCCTGAAGAGAGTTCATTTGTTTCTTTAACATATGGCCAAACACAGCCATTTGCAATCAACACATAACATGAAGTCTTTGTTTTTTAACTCCTTTCCCTAGAGCTATAATTGCACGAGACAGGAGGCCTCCCCTGTAAATAGTTGTAGATGACAGCATTACTAAAAGATAACATGGGTGACATCTTTCCTTACTATCCACTCATTGACCACTAGACCAATATCATCTTCATTTGTTTGTGATTTGTCATGGAAGTTGACCTCTCCTAATACACAACTTCTGTGGTAGTTAGGGCAGACAAGTTTACCCATTGACAACAAACCCACACATAACTTAATAATATATGTGTCTTTGTAATTATTTTGGGACTCAATGTCAAGCTATTTGTTAGGGGAAAAAAATTCATGGGGTGCCTGGGTGGCTCAGGTGGTTAAGCTTCTGCCTTTGGCTCAGGTCATGATCCCAGGGTCCTGGGATCAAGCCCCGTATCAGGTCTGTTTCTCTTTTTCCCTCTGCTGGTCTGCCCTCTCCCCTGCTTGTGCTCTCTCTCTCAAATAAATAAATAAAATATTAAAATATATGTATACATAATGTTAATACATAATTCTAATAAAAATAAAATTACCAAATAATAGAAAAATAATATTTTGGTAATAAATCCCAGAAACCCACGTTTATCATACTGAAACCCAAGAAGCTCTAAACGTCAAACAAGAATTTGTAATTAATTTGACAACCAAGCCTGATCTTACCTAAGTTCTTTTAGAAACAAATCTTTCCTGAAACAACATGAATCTATTCTACAGTCCCAAGCAAATGTTATATAATAAGCAATTTTTAAAAATCATATTATTATTCTCAGGCACCGGGATGGTTCACTCGTTAAGTGTCTGTCTTAGGCTCAGGTCTTTATCCCCAGGTCCTGGGATGGAGCCCAGAATTATCTTCTCTGCCCATCCTGGAGTCTGCTTTTCCCTCTTCTTCAATCACTCTCCCAGCTCATGCCCTTTCTCTCTTTCAAATAAATAAAATCTTAATAAAAATTTGCGTTGTTATTCTAAAGGCTGAAATATCATAAATTCTGTAACACATATTCCCCGAAGGTTTTGTATGTAGTACTATGAACCTGTAATTTCTAAGTCATGTAGAACAGTGGGATATCACGTACTGCTTCTTGGACATAATAATCTGGCAGACATTACGTTTCCCCATTTTTATCATATTTAGATTTGTGAATTTTCCTAAATTCAATTTGTGTACATTTTTCTTTCTGAAAATTATTGTGTATGCTGTCACTACTGTTAGTGTTATAACCATATGAATTATACAGATATTTATTCAGAGTAATTGCATTTCATAAAAACTAGTTGCAATACCAAACTTTTAAGAATTCCTTTTATCAATTAAAACTAATACTTTATTATTAAAAATCTCATATTTTATTATGATTTATGGCATTTAAGAAAGGGAGGAAAAGATATCTAAGGGATTAGGTTAAAATATTGATGGCAAAAATCTGAACACTGATTCTGTCTCTTTCTTGCTCGCTGATGAAGATTAATCACATCTCAGAACACCTCAGAGTGTTTTGCCAGCACGGTGACAGAGATTGAGTTTCATCTTCCTTACAGCCCTTACCTGTTACTCACATAGTGTCTATACAAGCACAGAAAACCACTACAGAGATGAAGGAAAAAAGATTTGCTTCAAAGAAAAGGAATATTAAACAAATTGGGTGAATTAAATGATAAAACAATGCCTGAGTAATAAAAAATAAAGTCAAAGAAACTTGAAGAATTATAAGAAAGATAATATATTTAAATTTAGTATGTTTTACTTCATACAATATTGTTTGAAATAGTTCCATGATTGAAATTTGGTTATCAACTTTGCAGGAATAACAGTATCTGCCAAACCGAGCAGACATCAGTAAAATTAGATCATGCCTACCTTTCTTCTTTCTTTTATTACAATGTCAGCATAATATTTAAAATGTCTCAGCAAACTCTTCCCTTCATGACTTTAATAAGTAGATTTGCCAGGTGCAGCACTGGCAGGAGGCTCATAATGTATTTAAGTTTGAAAATGAGGCAATTATATTTCAAAGTTCTGATTGGCTACATTTTAATTTCAGAACCACGAGATGAACGAGATGAACGGATTTAGCTGGTGGCTTTCTGGAGTAACCTTGTACATTTGCACCTGTGCATTTTATTAAAACAGAAACACCTTGCCAGGGTTGAGAAGAGGATATTGGTCACAGAAGCCATGACAGCTTGGTCCCTCTGCTCTTACTATTGATTACATTTCTTGACAGTCACATGGGAAGTTAATTACTAGTAGGCAATTAACACCCTTGCAAAATAATAAAGAAAACATAATTATATTGAAAACTCCCAGAGACTGTTTGTAATCTTAAATGTGATATTCCCAGGTCTCTGAATAGCTATGACAACCCAGGTCTTGACATTCTTTTTGTCTACACTCCTAACCCAGTCCCCGTTCTTGACAAAAAGTGGGAATTACTAATACTCTATTGCCCTATTTTAAATTATTAAAAAGAATCCAGAATTTTCATCAATCTAATTAAAGATTCCCCAAGGAATTGCTCAATGAAAACAAGATAACATTTGCTTTGCATACAAAGTGAATCATCATTCTAGCAAAATTAAGTCTACTGTGAGAAAGACGCAGGGCATCCTACCTAATATTAGTTTGTAATCACGTTAAATAGCATTGTTGCTTTCTCCACTACAGAAAAGCAGCTCAGTGAACACACTCTGGAAGAGTCTATTTAGGCTTTTGCTCCCTCACTGTCCTCTAGAGACCAGATGACCTTGGGGAAGGTTATATCCCCAAGGGACATATCTTACAAGGGACATATGTTACAAGGGACAAGGGACATGTAACATATCTGTGACACAGTTTTGTATTCTGTAAAGTGGAGGAATGTTGGGTTTGCAATATTCATTGCTATTCATTTTATACTGAGTGAGCACATGAGATGTTCTGGGTCAGAGACAGATTTCTTACGAAATACCCCACAGTAAATAATGATGTGTCTGCCCCCTTCATCCTAGTCCTTACCTCTGTAGTGGCATGATGAAGTGATAATGAAATTTTTTTTCTTCACAAGTAGCCTGGCCAAGGTAAGGAAAATTTATCTTTTCTGTTCACATAGAGAAGGAGGCAGCTGTCCACTTCCCCACCTGAAAACATCTTGGAAGCGAACATGGCTGAATCTGAACTTCAACACTGGTGTGTAAGTAAAATCTCCCCATGCACCAGACAGCTCCATGTGTTTAAATTTTACAGTATTGTCTGCAAATCTGAAATGTTCAGATGTAGGGAGATAGTCTCTTCTGGAACTTTGGGATGCAAGAAACCCAGTGTGGGTTATAACTACTCAACCTTCTTGGGATGATAAAAGTTTATTAACTGTCCAGATCAGAGCAATTAGCTTCTGAAACAGGGAAACAGATCTTAATTTTTATAGTAGGTGAACATGTTTTTAAGAGACTAAGAATTTTTGTAGAACCAGGTAAGAAATCCAGGGAAGTTATGTATTCTCACAAGTAATAATAATAGCACCCTATGAGGATTTGTGAGGTTTAAATGAGTTAGTGCAAGGAAGTACTTAATAAATCACTTATAATTAGCTTGAAATTACCAAAGAGAGTCTAATTCTGACTGATTTTCCAAAGACTTTAGAAGTTAAGGTATTAGCTGTGTTTTTAAAAGAGAAGGTAAACCTTATTTAACACACCGTTATTTGGTGCGAAGCACCTTTTATTTAACTTTTTATCTCAAAATGAAAATTTGCAGGAGCTACAATAAATGGAGACAGAATCAGGGGTAGATTTGACTCCATTTCTCTTAATGGATATATTTTATACTAATACAGGGCAATATAAAAACTGAGAAATCAACAGTGGTACATTGTACATGTGTAGTTCTATGCTATTTTATCTTAAGAGTAGATGATTAATTCCCACAAAAATCAAGATACAGAACTTTATTCTCTTACTGCAAAGATATTCCTGCTTACTGCAAAGATATTCCTGCTTCTACTTCTTTGTAGTCAACCAATTCCTCTTCCTCTGACCATCCCTAACTCCTGGCAAACAGTAACCAATTTTGAACCTCCATAATTTTTCTATTTTAAAACTGTTATACAAATGGAGTTAGATTATATACGATCTACTGAGAGTGTTTGTCTTTTATTCATTCAGTATAACGCCCTTGAGATTTATCCAATTTATTGTATTTACCAATACAATTGCTCATTCCTTGTTATTGCTGAGTAGAATTGCATGGTAAAAGTACACTACAGTTTGTTTAACCATTTACCTAATGGGAGACATTATGGTTGTTTATGTTTTTTTGCCTAATACAAGCAGTCAATCCTTTACATTTCATGAAACTATTGATATGTGAAGGCTACACCCGTCCATTGTATTTTTTCCTTTTTTGTTCCCTGTTCTTACTTTTCTTTCTTCTGCTACCTTTCTGTGCATTGCATGAACACTTCTTAGAATTTTTTTTTTTAAGATTTTATTTATTTATTCATGAGAGACACACAGAGAGAGGCAGAGACACAGGCAGAGGGAGAAGCAGGTTCCACTCAGGGAGCTCGATGCAGGACTTGATCCTGGAAACTCTGGATCATGCCGCAAGCCAAAGGCAGATGCCCAACCACTGAGCCACCCAGGCATCCAACTTCTTAGAATTTTATATATAGTGTTTGAATTCATCCCTCTGTATAGGTCTGTTTTAAATGGTGGTGATAGGCACACATCAACCACACATAACTTATCATAGTATACTAGTGCAGAGGTCTTGCCAGTTTGAATAAAGTACAGAAACACTATCCTATCTCCTCAAGTCCTTTTATTCTTCTCTTTCTGTCATAAAATTGCCTTAAATATTTTTCCGCATATATGGAGAACCACATCAGACGGTAGTATAGCTCCTCCCCCTCCTCTTTGGCTATAAAACATAGTTTAGAAAACTTGAGAGGAAAGTCTACTGAATCTGTATTTATCTGTATGTTTACTTGTTGCTCTTTCTTCTTTCTTGATATTCTGTTTCTTTATTATGCCCTATCTGTTTAGAAAACTTCTTTAGCCATCACTTTAGGGTAGGTCTGTTGGTGAAAATGTATCTACATTTTTCTTCATCTGAGAATGTCTTAACATTTCCTTAATTCCTGAAAGATAGTATTCATGGATCTTGATTCCTGCTTAATATTTCTTTTCTATCAACACTAAAAAATATTGTGTAATTTCCTGTGGTCTCCATACTTATTTTTTTTTTTTAAAGTTTTATTTATTTATTTTTTTTTAATTTTTTTTTTTTTTATTATTTATTTATGATAGTCACAGAGAGAGAGAGGCAGAGACACAGGCGGAGGGAGAAGCAGGCTCCATGCGCCGGGAGCCCGACGTGGGATTCGATCCCGGGTCTCCAGGATCGCGCCCTGGGCCAAAGGCAGGCGCCAAACCGCTGCGCCACCCAGGGATCCCTCCATACTTATTAATAGAAGTCATGTATCCTTATAGGTAAAGTGTTATTTTGCATTATTTTCATACTTTTTATTTATCTGCATTTTTCAGAAACTTGACAATGATGTGTCTTACTATAGATTTCTTTGTGTCTCTTCTGTGTGAGGTTCTTTCATCTTCTTAAACTTGTAGGTTTTATGTGGTTTTGCCAAATTTAATTTTCAGCTATATGTCTTTGAATAACTTTTGCCCTCTCCTTAGTCCCCTTCTTGCAAGATTCTGATGACAAGAAAGTTAGATCTTTTGTTAGAGTTCCACAGTTTCCCAGAGCTCTAGGGGTTTTGTTTGTTCATGCATTTGTTTGTGTTGTTTTATTTTTAGGTTTATTTGTCTCTGTTGTCCAGATTTGGTAATTTACATTGTTCTAGCTTCCAGTTCATTGATTCTGTTATTGAACCCGTCCACTGAGTGTTTTGTTTTAGTTATCATATTTTTCACATCCAAAATTTCCTTATGGAGCCCCTGGATGGCTCAGTAGGTGAAGCATCTGCCTTAGGCTTAGATCCTGGGGTCCTGGGATCGAGCTCCACATCGGGCTCCCTGCTCAGCTGAGAGTCTGCTTCTCCCTCGTCCTCTGTCTGCCTCTTCCTTGCTTATGCTCTCTCTCTCATCAAATAAATAAATAAAATCTTTAAATTTTTTTAAAATAAAAAAATAAAATTTCCATATGGTCTTCTCTATAACTTTTTTTTTAAAGAGTTTATAACAAACATTTATCTTTGCTCTTTGCTCTCAGCTACTGGGAGGAAATCTTTGTTGTGCCTGATGGCAATGTCTTTCTTTGCCTTGGGGTCTTGAGTTATGTCACACAGTCTAAGTGTCATTTAGGGAGGGTGCTGGCCACACCAGATAATATTTAGGATGAGAGCTGACTATACCAGAATGACTGACAATGTGATGAAGTGTTGAAGCTTTGGGTCACACAGTATCAGTTGACCTGGGGACTGAGACCAATACATGTGCAATGAAACAATTATGCCTTTATGATAAAGCCCCAGTAAGAACTATGGACACAGAGGCTCAGCTGAGTTTCTCTCACTAGTAACAAACTACACATATTGTCACAAATCAATGCCAGGAAACTAATGCATAATAGCCCCCTGTCGAGAAGAAAACAGAAATTCCAAGTCAAGTAATACCTTTGGACTCTGCCCTATTCAGTTTTCTTATGGCTGACTAATCTGTATCATCTTCTTGTAATAAAGCATAACTATGAGTATAATAGCCTTTGGTGATATCTGTGAGTCTTTCCAGTGAATTATCAAAACATAGGGTGTTTTGGGAAAACTCCCAGCCTTGCAGTTGGTGTCAAAAATGAGGGCAGTCTTTTGAGAACTGATACCTCTATGTTAGCAGCTGGCCTAACTTCATACTGAGATATTGTATTTTTTCATTTGTTCCAAGCATGCTCACAACTTCTCAGTGAAATATTTTTGCGTTGGTTTCTTTAAAATCCTTGTCAGATAAATCTGTATCATCTTGCTGTTGCTATCTATTAATGGTCTCTTCTCATTCAAGTTGTGATTTTCCTGATACTTCATATGATAAGTAGTTTCAATGGAAATGTGAATCTTTGGGGTATTATGTTAGAGTCCACTGGGTCTCATTTAAATGTGTTTTAGCAGATCGCTTCTGACACTGCTCAAGCAGGGAAGAAGGGCATCACTTTGTTAATGCCAAATCAGGGGAAAAGTCCAAATTCCACTCTTGTCCATGAACCTCCTGGAGAGAAGGGCTTCTCATTACTGTAGAAGATCAGTTTTCTCATGGTTTCTCTGCTAATAGAATCCTGCTAGGAGGGATAGGTGTCTCATTACTGTTCTGCACATATTCTTCTCTGACACTGAGGGGTTTGGCTTATTGCTCCCTTGGTTGTGAAAGTCCCTTATGCCCCCTCTGATACCACAGGAAAGAGGGCAATCATTACCACCCAGCAGGATGAAAGTCTGTGCTTGTCGCTTGGTCTATTATGATGCCCGCATAGGGGGGGTTGGAAGAAGCTCATTATATAGCCTGGCAAGGTCAGAAATCTAGATTCCCAATTTAGCCTTTGTTGGCAACGGTAGATTAGGGCTTCAGATTTTTCTGGGGTGTTCGGCTGGTGTTGGGAAGTTAGTGTCTAAAAATTTTCTCTTTCTAGGTGCCCCCCTTGCCTGGTCTTTTACCTACACAGAGCAGTCTTTCTTGGGATTGTTTTTGTCTGCTCACATTAATGTTTTTATATTTCTGGAGAGTTCATCATCTAGTTTTTGATATATAAGGTCATAAAAAAGAAAAAGAAAAACAATGACAAAAACAAGATTATAGAACTCATGTCTGCATTATTCTCCATTCTCTGTGGTCCCTAGCCTGTCTGCTATCCCCCATACGTTTTTTTAGAGTCATATGTTTGTTTTATATATAATGTCCAGAGTTTTAGGTAAACTCTGAGATTTAGCAGGAGAAACAGAAAAAAGTACTTCTAAGCCCCCCCCTTTTTTTTTCTTTTTTTCTTCTAAGCCCTTTTATATGGTCATTAATTATGACATAAAATCACCTTTGTGTTTAATATGGTTTGATCCCTGTACTTATAAAATAATTTGATCATCATCTAATTATAGTAAAACTACACTTTGCTCTCCACAAAGTTGTCTTTAATAAAAAGAAAGAAGATCGAATGCCACAATTTTTCAAGTATTATCTTCAGTGGAAGATAATTTTTAAATGCAAATAGGAAATAGTTTAGGCATTATAAGCTAGTGATCTGTAAGCAAAGAGAAGATGTAGCTACTTTTAAGTTCAGCTGGGGAAATCAGAGCTAAAACATTTAAATGCATATACAAAACGGCATGCCGATTTCTAGAATTTAATCTCCCTGACTTGACAGTGAGAATTTATCAATCGTCAATCATTCAGGGCCAACAAGAACACATATTCCCATAAGGTAGTGATTCTCTTCCCAAATTTTGCTACACATAAGCATCACCCGGGATCTTATAAAAACCCAATATCCAGTTGCATCTCATAATAATTAAAATATCTAGAGATGGAATACAGACATTCATATTTTATGTGATCTTCATAAGTTGTGAATGAAGCAAAGTTTGGGATCCAGTGTTTCTTTGTGTGAAGTGCATATTTAAGGGAAAAAATGCATTTACAGATTGAATTATGTGTAGTATTTTAGTTAAATTAAATGGCCCAGTTAATATTTATCAAATTTCAGGATTTCTTTCTTTTTAGAGTTGTTATTGGTCAAATTGACTTCACTTTTCACTGATTTACTGCAAATTATTGTTACAAACTTCTTCTGAAACTGAGTTACAGAAATATGATCTCCAAGTGCTCTTATTATCTGATCTGCTATTCAAAACTTCACAGGAAATATTTATAAACATGGTGTAACACAAAAGAAAGGCATTTTTTCTCTATGATTAAAAAAAAGCATCAGCATGTTAAGACATTTTAAAGTGTAAATGAAAATAATCCTTAAACTGTTTTGTGTTTGATTTCAAATAACAGTTTTAGAACACCAGACTTTTGCTCTTTAAAAAAATCCATAGTGTTTAGTGTATTGAATCACTAAAGAACATTAAAAATGTTGAAATTTAAACAAGAAACAATGTTTCTAAAACAAAATTTAGTTGAAAAAAGTAAACAGTTATTTTATTTGGTGTGTGTGTGGTTTTTTGTTTGTTTTTCTGTTTTTGCATCAACATTTACCAAAGTATTCCATTTGATATCAATTGCAGAAAAGTTTCCTTTTCAGGAAGGGGTGTTATATGAGAGCCTATTCCTAAAGATTCCAACTAGCATCAGCATAGCTTCCCAAAGGAGGGGAAGGCTTTCAGTAAGGGGAACTGTCAATTTCATTGGAGGTTGTCCAGAACCCTCCAAAACACTGACTTAATGGAGAAGAACTGATGAAATAGAATCAGTAGTGAATTTTCTGCAAGAAAAAAAAAAGAACAATAAATAAATATTGGTTTCTAGAACTTCATTTGAGTAAGAGTAAATCAGAAGGATTTTGGCTTAGATGAGAAAGAACTGAAGCAAGATCATGACAACAGCCAAGAACCAAGATTTTCAATGTTCTTCTGTTGTAACAATTCTGTGCTTAGTTTGTTGTTTTATGCCTTACTTTAATTTCTGAAACTTTATTTTCATTTGGTAATTGGTAAAGTGACCTTTATGCTCCTCAAAAAATATCTGCTTTATTCTGTAGTCAATATCATGACGTTTGTACAGAACGTAAAAATGAATGAATCCATGAAAGCCCGAATGTTCTCATTGTTAATGTGCTTTACTGTTAAATTGTTTTAAATCTGGGAATCCCTTTACCTTTCTCGGAAACCTGAGTGAGCTGCCTTATGACTGACATGAAATGACTTAATGGACTTTCCTTGAAGAAAACTATCAGAAAGCAGGGAAAAGGGAGAGGCTCTAATATGATATAATGGAAAAATATAAAAACAATTTGAAAAAGAGTAAAAGGATGTTTGGGAAGAGACCAGAAGTAATGTGTGAGGCCTCAGCAGGAACTTCTACATATTAGTCCTGTGAGTGAGTGTTTCAAAGGGTATTAGGACAATTTACTTGTTGCTTTCACTTCCAGGTATCTGAGTTCCCAAGAGTTTTAAGGACCCTAACTATAAAGAGAGTTATCAATCCTACTCAGGGGCACCTGGGGTGGGGGACTCAGTGTTTAAGCATCTGCCTTTGGTTCAGGTTGTGATCCTAGGGTCCTGGGATTGAGTCCCACATCAGGCTCCCTGTGGGGAGCCTGCTTCTCCCTCTGCCTATGTCTCTGGCTCTCTCTGTGTCTCAAGAAAAAAACAACAACAACAAAAAAATCTTAAAAAAAATCTTATTCATTGCTTCAGTGACTGTGGTAGAAAAATGAGCCCTCCAAAGATATCCATGTAGAAAAGATACCCAATCTCTGGAACCTGTAAATGTTATTTTAGGTGGAAAAAGTATATATGCAAATATGATTAAAGAATCTTGACATTGACCAAGACAACCTTAAGGTTTCCCTCAGCTTCCTCAACTTCATACAGGTTTTATCCTGGATGCAGGCCCCTGATATGGTCTGAAAATTTGTGTTCTACATGAAATCCTAGCCCGCAAGTTCATTGTGTTAGAAGTGGGGTTCCTACCATCACAAATACCTAAAAATGAGGAAGTGGGCCCTCACCAGGTGCCAAATACACTGGCACCTTGGTCTTAGACTTTTCAGCTTCCAGAACTGTGAGAAATAAACTTCTGCTGTGTACAGGTCACACAGTTTATGATATTTTTGCTATAGCAATCCAAATAGACTAAGGCAGCCCCTGTCCTCTCTTTGTTTAGGTTTGCCATTATAAATTCTTCCTCTGTCTCTTTGAGATATAGATCTTATCCTAGTCCTCAGATAGTTTTATGACCTAGGAATATCTTTCTCAGGAACCTGGGAGCCGTCCCTTTGAAATATAATCATTGGAAAAATAGGCACCTCTTTCTCATTCTCTGTGGGAGAGTAGGAGCCTAACTATAAGCAAGCACAGATGGCCCATTAACATTGATTAACCTCCCCCCGATTTGTTCTAGTACGTTTCCACCAGTTCACCCAGTATTTAAAAATTCTCCTACCCTTTATTAAAGGAGAATTGAGGTCCATTTCTCTCTCTTCTATTGTAGTATCTTTTTAAGTTTTTTCTTACTTTTTTCACTTGTCTGGTGTCACTTTTTCCTTTGATAACATGAGGTGATTAATCTGGATTTCTGACCTGGGTTCTAAATACCATCATATCATATCAAAGCAATATTATAATAGAGAGGCAGAGGGATATTGTATATACAGAAGAAGAGGAGTAAGAATGTGACCACAGAGATGGAGATTGGAGTGATGCAGCCACAAGTCTTTAAGAGAGGCGGCAGGAACCAAAACTGGGAATAAGCAAGGAAGTATTCTCCTCTAGATCATCCAGGGCATCTGACCCTCAGAATTAATTTATACCATTTTAAGCCAACAGTTTGTGGTACTTCGTTACAGTAAATCCAGAACATTAATAGAGTGATCAGAAAATATTCTTATTTAAATATATCTTTTAAAAATTAAACTATTGTAAAAATGTTCATTCCTCTTGAAACATTTTAGATTAATACCACTCTGATTAAGGCAATGCCATAAGAGTACCATATCTTGACAACTGTGTACTGTTTTTTATAACAAAAAGTAGTAGTAAATGAAAGCTATATTATTTTGTTTTCATAGAAAATGTGAATTTTTTTTTTCCCTAAGTACAATTGTTAAAATGATAGAATTGGGATAAGCCACTTCAGCACCTGGTTTTAAGGAGAATGTTGTTTAAATAGATTAATTCAGCTGGAGCCCTGGAGATACTAATGAAATTCACCAATTTAGGATAAACAGCTTCAGTATGGATTTTTGATAAGAAAACAGCTGCTCATCTAGAAGTAGTAGTAGCTAAAGTCTGAAGGCCATGAGATTTGTCTGTTCTGGAAGATATGATATGCAGAGAACAGATGGTTAGCATAAATAATTCAAAATAGCTCTCCAGTCACTTCTTTGGGTAAAAACAATATGTTGAACTATGTTTACAAGGTTACTCGGAACTCTGTATGTACAAACTATTTCTATTTCTTTTCCATGATTGCTTTCAGTTTAAAAAGAAGATAGGAATTTTCATTATTTACGTGGTACTCCTTCACACAGTCAAGGACATCACATACATCATAGAAAAGCATTATATGTACATTGAATAGCCAATCCTGATTAAATACACCTAGGTGTCCAAAAGAACTTTTGTTGAGGCTGCAATGTTCATTAACCTCACATATAGATTCAATTACATCCTGAAACTAATATCAATATTTATAACTATCAAAAATAAATAAACAAAACTGCCTTTTGCATAGCATTTTATAGTGTAAATTTTTCTTCATACTTTATCTAATTTTATTGTTTTATATATAAAATCTGAAGTCATTCCATAAGTTAAGAAAATATACTATTAGCACCATAGTTTTACAATCTTACTGGATAGTTACATTTTATTGTAAAGTTTTTATGTATCCCTTATTAATTATTGAAATTCCCATTCCTCTTCTCGAAAAAAAAGAATTAAAAATTAAATCATTTCTTTCCTTTGTACTTTAATTTTTCCTGTGTATTACAGATACAAAGAATTCTTTTTCTCTTGTCTCACAGGAAAAATATATATTTTATATATTTTATATGTTTTAAATATATATTATATATTTGTATATATGTCATTATATATATATATATATATTCCTATGTCTTTCCATGGTCACAAGCAATCAAGTAAAATATGATTCATAATCCTCTTTCTCTTGGTTAATTACCGTTCTTCTCTTCATCATTTCAGTCCTTTTAGGTGTGAGAACAGAACTTGTGACTCTTCTAATCAAATAATGTTAACCAGCCTATTTATTTTCCTCAGTGATTCACACTAAGTTTTTCTCTTTTTTCATAATTAAAGTTCTTGGAAAAGTGCATTTTCTGTGTCCACTTGTTTTCTACCCAATTATTCTTTTTTATTTTATTTTTTACCCAATTATTCTTAAGACCATGTTCTGTTACACATTACTAATAACTGTGTATTTGGCATACTTTCTCAGTTGGAAACATTTCATGTCAAATAACTATTGTTGACAGTTCCCAGAAAGATGTAAGCATGAGTTTTCTACTCTAGATCCTATGCAAGCTCTTATATCTCCTCTGGCATCTCTACTGTCTCTTCCTCCAACCAAGATTTATAAGTGCTAACAGTTCCTAACTCTAGAGAGCAGACATCACCATCAGTCACTAATATATCATCGCAAGCCTGATCTCCAAATTTCAGTCTTGCTTTGTTAAACAGTAGATTCCATTTGTTCAAGACTACTACATTTTCACTCACCCACCAATAGCACCCTGTCCTCGCCTATCAGCATGCTGTCATCAGGTAGGTATGTTACCAGCTGAAGCATATAAATTTAGCCCTATGTGCTATAAATCAAATAGTAGAATTGCTTTCCTAATACCAGAGAGCCATTCAGCCATTGTGAGATTTAGTAACTTTTTGGAAATTCCATGTGAGCATTGAGAAGGCCTTGGAACTATAGCATACATCTTTTCCTCCCCATATTTTACACATGCATTTGCATTCCATAGTCAACAGTAATAATAAAAGTTCCCTGAATCAGAAACCCAACAGAGAAGCACATACCTACATATTGATATTTAGACATTAAAAGGAAGCTACGGATATAAGTTATTGGGACTGAGGTACTTCAGTTATTATCTCTCCATGGCTCCACAATGGTTGGCACATTAAATGCTAGATTTACTTGTTTGTTTGTTTCTTTTCTGGAAATGTCTCACCTTTAGGAGAATTTTCAGGAAAAATTTACACTTTATATTTCAGGACTAATTTAGTTTTTAGTCAACAGTCTTTCTAGAGACATACTTGACTCATTTAAAGAGGTTATTCTGTGAAAGGAATCTAATCACTGGGAAATTACCACGGGTATGCTTAACTTTGCAATTTCTCTTTTAAACGAATGCAAACAGGGTTAGGCCAAAAAAATCCCACTGTTGGAATAAACAGAACTATAAATTATATGTTATCAAAAAAGCATCTCAATGCCTCATTATAGATCCATTTTCTTCTTTTTGTATTCCATTTTTCCTGGGGATGCAAAGGACTTGAGAATAATCCTGAAATGGTATTTTACCCACCACAAAGCCTGAGGTCAAGGAAGAGGAGAAACAAATGCTCTAGGTTTGGTAAAACACAACATTTCCCCCTAACTTCAAAACCTTTTCTGCAATGATAATTTCAGCATTATGCTTATGGCCCAAATCAGAATTGTAAGGCTCCAGTCCATTATCTTTTCTGGAACATTTGGAAAAACAATTCTTTCTCTCCTAGGGTATGCTGGTAGGATAAAATTCTGATGATGTTGGTAGCCATTTTTGTCAATAGTTGGGGGAAAACTGACCAAGATGAAAGTCAAAACAAAGAAAAGAAGATAATTAAAGTGACAGATTCCTGATAAATCCAATCTGCTCCTCTGCTCAAAACACATTCTGTCTAAGTGAAATTCTAGCCCTATTTCTCCTTCTCCTCCTTCGTCCTTCTTCTTCTTCTTCTTCTTCTTCCTCTCCTCCTCCTCCTCCTCCTCCTCCTCCCCCTCCTCCTCCTCCTCCTCCTCCCCCTCCTTCTTCTTCTCCTCCTCCTCCTCATCCTCCTTCTCCTTCTAATTCTATTTCATTAATAGTCAATGCAACATTTTTAGTACGGAAAAGAAAATATTTTTACCATGTGACAAATGGGTAAATTGCCTTGTTTTCTATCATTTTCCCTTTTAAATTATAAATGTGTATCCCTTGATCATCAAAGGAGTTAGCCTGGCAAATAGCTACTTACTCTTTGAGGGGTAGCTAAAGTGTTCACTTCCCCAGAAGCTCTCTTCACTTCATCTTCTCATCACACCAACCTTTATTTTTCTTCCTTGTACAAATATCACCTAGAGTATACCTGTGTCTCATTTATATTAGCATCAGCTATTAAAATCTATCTTCCCAAATAAATTTTGAATTCTTTGAGGACACAATCTTCATAATTTTCTCTCTTCTGCTTACTCAGTACGTATTCCTCATTCTGCATGGTTCCAAACACTATTCATTTCATCTTGAGACAATTTCAGACTTGGAATGAATTTAGAATTTAACTGGAATGGAATATATGGAACATGAACTCAGACATAATATGGTTCATATTTTTGTCTCTACCCAGAGAAAGCATACTGTGCAAATGGAGCACAGGTGTTGAATCACCTTCCTATGCATGTAGATTGCAGGAAACATTTACTTTTATACATAGGTCTTAGCAAATTAGATACTTCTCTGAGACATTGACATAGTTCTGAAATCTTAAATTTTGATCAATTAGTCATCTGAAAATGGAAGAAAAGTGTTATTAACTGTGAGAACAATCTGCTCACAAATAGTACCACTTATAAAATGCATAAGCAGGCCCACTACACTCAGGTACTATGATGGTAAATATGGCATAAATCAGAAACCCAACAGAGAAGCACATACCTACATATTAATATTTAGACATTAAAAGGAAGCTACGGATATATGTTATTGGAACTGAGGTACTTCAGTTATTATCTCTCCATGGCTCCACAATGGTTGGCACATTAAATGCTAGATTTACTTGTTTGTTTCTTTTCTGGAAATGTCTCACCTACAATTTTTACAAACTTCCCAGGGGATTAGTGATTTCTGACATATGTTACCATATTGACTTGCACTTACTCCTCTTTGTGTACCAGGGTGATCTCTGTAAAATATAATTCTATTTGAATTATATATAATTAAAATTTATATATCATTATCTCTCAACAACAGTATTATTAGACTGGGCCAGGACTTTATTGCTGGTGTGAGATGAAGTTATCAATGCCATGTTATAGAAATAAATAGTACTTTTCAATGCTGTATAACTCATTAAAGAAAATATATATTTATTCGACAATGTTTTGTTTAAAAAAACTTCATTGGATTCTCCAAAGAAATATTCATGGGGTGGTGTTAAGATAAAAAGAGAACAAAGAACATTTTTAAAAGATACATATTACAAATGTATTTCTCTTTTAAAAATCTATTTCTTAGAACTTCAACTAACTAGATTCCTCTACAGCTTTCCACCCTCCTGGGAAGGATTTTCACATCCTAGAATGTTATCATCAAAGTTGGCTTGGAATTTAAAAACGTTAAGAAGTTCAAGCATTGTCTTAAAAATTGTTGAACAGATGTAGTTTCTCCTTGGAGACCTTATTGATGGTAAATACCTTGTATTTCATCTGAGCACTTCAAAATACAAGTATGCATTTTTAGCAGAAAGTAAGATATCAGGAAGGAAAAAAATATCAAGGATGGAATCTAAGGACTTGTTGGTTTCTTATCTGTTCCTGCTCTTATTGCACAATTAGAAATACATTTCAAACTGAAACATTGGTGAATATTTTTCACAGAAATAAGACTATCCAATCATAAGTAGCATAATATAATGTAAATTGGCATGCATTTATAATAAATACTGGGCTTGAGGGCATTTAAATGCAATTGCTAATTACATTATATGAAAGTAATCTCTTTTTCTAATTAAACTGTTAAAATGCTTTGGTATACAGGCATCATTTCAAATTTGGTATTAATTTGAAATAAAATGTGAATTAATTAAAGCAAATTGATATTGAGTAAAAGCTATTTGAATTTTGCCTTGATGAAAGAGACCTTATCAGGACTTAAACTATCAGAAAAAAAAAAAAAAAAAAGACAAACTATCAGGAAACACTCTCTAGATAAGATCCCAGTTGATTTTTCCCATTCTGTGCAAAGTAGGTTTTGCCTAAAGTGTCTGTAAAACAAACTTTAGGAGGAAAATTAAAAATATATATATATTGGAGTGCTTGGGTGGCTTAGTCAGTTAAGTGTCCAACTCTTGATGTCACTCAGGTCATGATCTCTGTAGTCAAGCCCTGTCAAGGGCTCCACCCAGGGAGTCTGCTTGAGATTCTCTCCCTCTGCCCCACCCACTGCTTATGATCTCTCTCTCTCTCTAAAATAAATAAATAAATCTTTTAAAAAATTATTAAGCAGTATAATGCAGAAATTTGAGGCTGCCATATAATGGACAGAAATGCAGGGTAATAAGAAATATTTAGCCTATGAAAATAAGACTCAATGGTAATAAATCGTTTTACTTCAAATAGTTCAAAATCTAAATGGAAAAGATACCAAGATTCATTAAGTGTAGCTCTGGAGGACAAAACTCATGTGAGTGGCTAGAAATCAAGGAGATATATACTGGTGGAATTTAATGGAAAAAAAATGTAATGCTATCTAAAAGTTGAAATGGATATTTTCAAAGAGCATGAGTAATCTGATCACCTTAAGAAGCTCACCCATCAATACCCAGATCTTATATAGGAGGAATTCAAATACTGAATGTGTAGGACATACTATTTGATCTCTCATATATTTATTCACATTGAAAGATTGTGAAACTATGAGGAGATTTTAGAGTCTGTTTGCGAAATAACCCAACCTACCATCTATCTCACAGCTTGTGTTTTTCCTTGCATTAATTTATACAATCCACAATCTTAATGCTTAGAGACTCTTTGAAATAAGTAGCCTCTCTTAAAAATGAAAAGAATTCTGGTAACACTTCAGAACTGTCAGTTATTAGACATTAAGCCTGGGTTGGTTAAGGTCAGTTGTCTTCCCTCTTGAACACTGATGCCAGCTGAATTTGATGCTGGTGCTGTTCCTCTTTTTTGACTACCAAGACCAAGGGAAATGTTTCCCTGTTCAAATGAGACTGTTTTGTCAGCCTGGGTCTCTGATGAAGCAGGAACAGAGGATAGCTGACTTTGAGCACACATGTAGTGCAAAGGATAAATAAATGCATGTTGTCATAGAGGTCTGAGATTCTAATATCACTTGTTACTGTGCCTGTTCTTACTGATGTGAACTGGAGTTGGGTAAAAAAGTATTCTGGCCTTTATGCATTCAGAAGCAGACTATGTCCTTGGGTGGGGAGAAGAAATGATGAGTTTGAAGTTGGAGTATTGGTTATATAGATATTAACTTAAAACTATTATTTAAAAAGTCAGGTGTATGCTAACCATACTTCCAAATATGTTTAGAACAAGGCTTGCAAAGCTAAGAAAAGGATACATCCTTTCCCTCCAACTTCCATATATTTTGCTTCTTGACCGTTTGCTTCCAAACCTAGAACAGAATTTAATACTACAGTGACACCATGTACCTTTATCATGAGCCTTAAGGATTTATAGAAAGAATGGAATGCTAAGATCATATTTTTCTGTGGGAAAGTTTGCATTAAGGCAAATTATAATTAGATAACCACTGAGTGCAGAACAAGAGGGTAAGGAATGGCATCAGGCTAAAAAGATATCCTAAAATATTTGTTTATGTGGTTAAGTTTAACCATTGCTGAGAGCAAGACCAGCCATAGCTTAAAATAATTTTGCAAGTGAGCCGTTTCCAAATTAGGGCTAAATTAGGGCACATTATTTTACTAAATGGGTTATATTTAAAAACACAGAAATCATGGAATGTTATTTTAGGCATATCAAGAACGAAGTATAAAAGGGCAATTCAAATTACAAAAATTAATATGGAACTATTCTCAAATTCCAGGGAAATCCTAGTGTGAATTATGACAGGGTTCTGTATTTGCCCTGTTGTGTTAAAACAAATGAACAATAGCCAATGATTAATAAGAAATCATAAAAGACAATTTTAGTCCATGATGCAATCAAAATCCATTAGAGAACTCAAGGAGCACAACAATGACAGAAATGCTAAAACAAAGTGAAGTCCATCATTTATTTAAAAACAAAACAAAACAAAGCTCTCCCTTTCTATTTATGTGTTAAGACAGAGAGGGGATCTGATTTATTAGCAGATAATGTGAAAAACACTTAGAAATTTTGTTTACAACTCAATGTGTGTGCTAAGTATGACATAGATGCCAAAAAGTTAACAGATTCTTAGTCTGCATGTGTCCAGAATAAAAGAGGTAATTTTTTATTTATTTTATTTTACATTAATGAAACCAATTTTATAGCACTGTGTTCAGTTCTGATTTCTACTGACGAACTGAAATAATCCCAAAAGGATTATGAGGATTGTTAATGATTTAGAAATAGTCATCTAAGAGATTTGGAGTATTGATTTTGCGAGAACAGCTAACAAAGAGGATGTGATAGTTGTATGCAAACATCCAAAAGCAGTGACCTATGGAAGAGGAGGTGGACATTTGTACTACTACATGGAGGAAGACTAAGGCTTTTAGACAGAAGTAGAGTAACATACATTTTGGCACACAGCAACATCATGCTGTTTTTGCAGAAAACTGGGGAATAAATAAAACTTCAAAATAAATAAGAGTAATCTTATAATTAGAGCCGTTCAAACTCATGCTCTTCAGCTTTGGGATACATGAGCTCCCCATTACTGGACATAGAAGTTAAATAATCAACACTAAATTGTATGAGGCAGAGGATTTTTCATTAGGTAGAAGGTTTGACAAACTGGGCACTAAAGTACCTGTCAGTTTTAAGAGTTGAGGCATGTCTTTATGCTTCAAGTGGTGTTTGGGGAAATTTATCTTGTTATTCTCTGTGTGTTATCTTGCATAGCCAGTGCGACAAATTTGGTCAACCTTCCTAAGATGATACCTGCTCAGAGTTCACACAACACAGCTACCTGACAATCTGACATAACACCACACATTTGTTTTGCTGCCAATTAACTTCAAGATCTTTCCACTAACACTTTGTCAACTCCTTAAATGAAGCACTGACTTTTGCCAACAGAGGGTTATTTCTTCTTCACAGTTAGCTGTTAAGATCATACTAGCAAGATAACAAAATTAAATGAGACTCTCAGTGACAGGCCATTTAGCTGTGTGGCAGATGCTATGTGCACACTATAGGTGTCACTCTAAGAGAACAGAGAAGGTTGAAGGAACGACTGTTAATCCACAGGAGATATATCTCTTGCACACACATTTAATACTTGTTATGAGTAACCTGGCTATGCTCCACAAGTTTGCAATTATCAATGTATATAAAATCTTGAATTATCATAACAGTAATGAAAGAATTGATTTTTTTAGAAAAAGAGATACAGAACTCCTCTCATAATAACTAGTGTTACAGCCTAGATTGCCACCTTTAAAAATAATTAGAGTCTTGCTGACATGTAGTTAGCAAATATTAACTTTGATTTCCATGGAATTCAACTCACTCTAAATAAAAATAGTATCTCTTATGGCTCTAGAGTTTTCCATCATTCCATAGTGAAATAAGCAGATGATGACATATAAAATTCACTGTGAGCATTTAGGTGAATTTAGGACATGTGGACTTAGTTATCAACATCATATTTCATATAAATGCATATAAAACACAGTGACAATGCCATTTCCTGTGTCTATCTTAGCTATTGCCTACGTGTATTCAATTTTGATTACAGGGGGCTTATTGCAACCTCTAGCTCATAGCTTGAATTCTTACTTTACCACGTATGAGATGTGTTGAACAAATGACAGCATGCATTAGCCTTAGCTTTCTTATCTGGAAAGTGAAAGTGAAAGTAAAAATACAAGCATAATATTAGTACTTTGCAGGGTTATTTTAAAGAATAAAAGGCATAAAGTCTAAAGTGTGTCTAAATGGTCTATATACTTTCTATGAAATCCATTAAGTTATAAATTTGGAAAGTATAAGAAATGATTATAATGATTTCTTGGAGCAATCAA
Organism: Vulpes vulpes; assembly: GCF_048418805.1. Taxonomy (NCBI): domain Eukaryota; kingdom Metazoa; phylum Chordata; class Mammalia; order Carnivora; family Canidae; genus Vulpes; species Vulpes vulpes. The sequence continues at coordinate 99,743,930 of NC_132784.1, read as the reverse complement.
ACGAAAATCTCATAATGTTACTTTTTAAAATTATGTAAATAAATCATAATATGTTTTATTTTGATCTCTATGTTTCTTTCAATCTCTATGTTTCTTTCACTTCAGTGAAATGCCAAATATAGCCTATTCCTATATGTAAGTCAGCATAGGCTACGTTTTTCCAACATAACAAGCATACCAAAATATTGCTGGATTTCACAGAAAAGATATATTTCTTGCTCAGATCACATATCCACTACAAGGTGGCTGGGCTTATATTGCCCACTGTCCCTTCAGTGACACAAACTGTCAGACTCTTTATCATCTGAAATATCATCAATTACTTTGGCAGAGGAAGCAAACCTAACAAATTGTGTCTGGCTTTGAAAGGCTTCCTCTAGAGAATGACATTGTTTCCTCTTACATTTCCTTTATCAAAACAAGTAACATGGCCACATCTAACTTCAAGGGTAATGCAAGGTCAATTTTTTTAGGCACCCATAAGGATGAGAGCCAGAAATACTTGCTGAAGAAGATGAACCACAGTTATATGCTACATATCAATTTCACTTGGCAATTTGGAAATTTTGCTATATACTTTAAATATCTAATTTTAAAGACTTGATGACCAAATAAAATTTTTATGGGATATACCTTGACTTTATGTTGATTTCTGGTGTTCTACCATTGGATTATGAGCATATATATAAAAATCCAGATTAAAATTCCATATACTGCTGTCTTCATTTATCAGTGAGGTAACTGATAAAGCATTTCACGTAAAAGACAACAAAATTAAGTCTCTACCTATATAGAAAGTTGATTCATTTGCTTTACCAAAATAAAGAAATTTAAAAATACATAGGGCAATATCTGAAAATGGATGAACAGAATTACTTGTTAGTTTGTCATAATAAGGGAATAATATCTAGACATTAAATGTACACAATGAAATAGTTAATATGCAAAGTACTGCATATACATATACATTAGAGATTTTAACACAGTCTGTGTGACCATTATGTGGTCACTGTAGAAGGCATGAATGCACTGAGTGCTCAAAGCCTTTGTCCTTGTTTCCTAAAGTTTATAATTGAAATGAATAACCATTTTTATCAAAATGATCCAAAAAGTAGCATTAAGTGTATTCAACCTTGGAAGGTCATCACATATATTCTTATAAAACTAACCATACAGTAGCAGTAAAAATTATCTGAACATAGAGTCTTATTTATTAATCTCTCTTTGCCACAGTCTATGTCTATATGAGAAAACAAACAATAAAACACTTAATGAAGTCACCACTTATTTTGCTTTTATGATATTGAATCAAAGCCTTGAATGATTTGTTTCAGGCTAAACCAGATAGATGACCAAATTATGAGTTCTAATAAATAATGACTATGATAGCTTTAGAACAAACACATGCATATCTTGAAAGACAATTCTTCATAACAAATAAATTCAAACTGATAGAAAAAGCATTACATCTTTGTGTTCTGGTGCATCTATATCATCTCTCATCCTATTATGAGGAGAAATACATGGCAGTTCATGCTCTTATTCAGATTTGAGTGAGAGAAAATAAGAGAAAAAAAATCCCTCAAAATACCTACATAAAAATATAAGAGGTAAAGTATTTTTGTTTTTTAAAATTGTTTTTTTAGAGTGTACCTATTGAAAAGATGAATGATGTTATAGTCACTGTGACAGTCCAAGAGGCAGTGAATGAGGTAGATCGAAATTAATTCCTGGGCAATGTCTGGCCACACATATTTTTGTTATCTCATTCATCAATCAATCAACATATATTGTGGTGTACAGTGTGTCTACTAAATATAGCACATTTTACTAGTTTTTTGTGTAATGACAAAAAGAGATATGATGTTCTCTGCCCCCAAGAAACACTGAACTCTTTTTAGATAGTTGGGATGATGACACTGATCTAGGTATGGAAATACATCAGGCCAACTAGAACAGGTAGATTGTGTTTGGCAGAAAGCCTTGTGGGATCTAAATCAGGAATCGTTACATAAAACACCTGCTTGGCACTCTATAGCCATCTTATTTCAGATGATGTTAAAAAATTAATTGAAGTACAGAATAAAATTTGGTAATGGCAAAGGTGATATTCATAATATATTAAATATGATACGATCAGTCATTGATGAATCAGAGCAGAAATGCTGACCAATCAGAACAGACAGCAGTGAAAACCAAATTGATTTTGCTATATCAGTCTTGAAGCTGAATACTTTCTCTAGTGCTGAGGATATCTATAAGTTACAGTGTATCTAATAAAAGATTATCACAACAAATTAAGACATACATAGATATTATGAGAATCGTAACTAAGACTTCATGTTATAAAAAACTTTTCTTTCCCTTACTCTTGTACTTCAATTACCAATATCTTGAAAACAAGTACATTATACATAAGCATATAATTGCCAAAAAGCTACCCATTAGAAGGCAATATTATTTGTGATAGTTAATTTAGAATTTTATATCCAGTTCCTTTCAACCAAATAAGGTAACTGAATGACAAATGAGGTAACCAAAATTTTAAGAGATTAAATGATTTGCTAATGATCATGTAACTTGTTACTGATAAGGTTTGTTTGTTTATCTGATGTTGAGGTATTTAGTTTGGACAAAATGGCTGGTAAACAGTGGACTGAATGTGTCAAAGTTCACTTAATATCTCCTATCCCTGCCAAATACAAGAACTATAAAATTTCAGAAAGGAGCAAAACATATATTCCCACCTAAGATTATACAGTTAGATGATATAGAATATGATTTTTTAGTTATATCTGAAAAATCAACAGTGGCTGACATTTTGGGTATTCACAACTATTCTGGGGAGTTTTCTTATGTAGGCATATGGTAAAATGGCATTTCTTTGTTAGGCTTGGCTATGAAATGCGATCATAGGTAATGAGAATTTCTTCCCAGCAAATTCACATTAATTCCCAGGAATTCACATAAGAGACAGTGACAATTTACTGTACTCTTTTCACCAACTGCATAAGCAAATGATTCCAGGTGGTCGCATGCCCTTCAGCCTCAATCTAGGAGTGAGGACAGTGCAGTGCAAAGACCAGCCAGCATGGGTGGGCATGCAGGATAAACGAGAGGTGAACTTTGTTTGTGGCTGACATTTCAGAGGTGTTTCTTATTGCAGTGTTCCCAAGCTGATGTTGACTTATACAGAAATGGGAACCGGAAATGGAACGGAGAGGCTGTGCTGGACAAAGCAAAAGCCTACAGTTGTGACACTGACTTAGTGGATCATGAATGTGTCAAGAACACTTTATCAGAGCTGGACTAATGACAATCTCGGTTAAGCAGTGGGGAAATTCTAGTAAAACTGTTGCCTCTGGTAAGTGAGGATGAAGATCATGTACCTAATAAACTCAAAGTACCAGAGAAAATGTCAGAAAATAGAATTGTTAGTTCTGTTGCCAATGACTGCTTCTGGTAAGGTATGGCAGGGTATTATCCCTTGTCACAGTGACACATTGCTCCAGGTGGAGGTTGTGGTGTCAGCCTAAGTCCTGGAGTAAAGAGACATAAAGAAGAATCTGTAAACCAACTTACACTGAACAAGTGGAGTGAGGAAAAAAATAAACTGGAATGTCATATTCAAAGCAAATTTTTGGTTGTGCATTTTTATTGCATTACCTAGGCTTTCTGTCTGATGTACTATCTAAAACTTAGAAAAGAATAAGTGAGTTTGAAAGTAGAAATAAAAGGGACTAAAAGAGAAGTAATGAATGAGATAGACTTGAAAGAGGCAACTGCTTCTCAATTCCCAATATTAAAACAATTGATTTAGTCACAGTGGCCAATTAGAAGTCAATCCCATAGCAAATACAAAATTTAGTGTGTGACCTCCATGTTTTCGTCATGATCACAAAATTGACTAATGAGTCTTAGGGAGTATATCCAACAAAAGTTTTAATACTCAGTAAATATTCTTAATTAGACAAGGCATAAATAAAGAAGTCTAATAAAATCCCTTGACTCAAATGAGAGATGTAGGTAGGGAAATAGGATGCAAAAGAAAAGAAATATAGCAAATATGGAAAACACCTTTAGGGAAAATTGTGAGTGTGACTATTGGCCCAATGAATTGATTGAACTCTAATCGATAAATGACCAATACATTTTTACATAAGTTGTACTTCTAGATAAACCCCGACTCCAGGTTTAAAAAAAAAAAAAAAAAAAAAAACATGTGAAGTTTAAGGTTTAAAATGACCTTCGATTCTCCATGTTTGGGCAGAGAGCAGACTTAGAAGGCTGTTCCTTAGTCACATTTTCCAATTCTCACCTCACATATGGCCAAGGGGGAAGTGGAATAGAAAGATCACACATATATTGAAAGTTGGAAATAGTAGATATGAGAGCCACTCCCAGAGAGAAAAGAAAAATTGAGGACAAATCAAGGAATAGTCTCCACCCCCAGGTTTGAGGCCCTCAAAATGTCTTCTGAATAGAATTTCATAATTGCTACCAGCAAGTTTGCTTTGTGTTCTCTATTTTTCCGCTTTCTGGGTAGAAGTGCTTACTCTAACTATCCTGGTTGATTCCACCTTGGTGCATGGCATGTCTAGGGTACATAACTTGCTTTTTGGTTCATGTCTTTATAAAAAAAGGAAACCACATCTAGATTGGATTAAGACACTGCCAAGTTTCACCCATTGAGCTGGACCCAGTAATAGATAGGACTTATGTTCTGTCTTTCATGGGGATGGGGGAATGTGTGTTCTGCATCTGAGAAGAAGAGGAAATGCAGTATCTTATGATCAAAATAGTGGAGTCATTACAGCTCTTATTTATTTTTAAATTTATTTTTTTTAGGATTTTATTTACTTATTCATGAAAGATACAGAGAAAGAGATGGGGACACTGGCATAGGGAGAAGCAGGCTCACTTTGGGAAGCCTGAGGGGGTTCTTGATCTGAGGATACTGGGATCACAACTTGAGCCAAAGGCAGATGCTCAACCACTGAGCCACCCAGGTGCCCTCAGCTTTTTAAATAAATATTAAGGATTTCTTTTTAGAAAAAAGCCTTTTTTGAGGCAAGCCAGGATAACTCATTTTAGCCAATGAAATTTAACATTTGTGTTTTATATCACTTTCTGGCTAAGCATTACAAATTAGTATACACATAGCCTACCATATATTTTTTTTTCTTTGTCCTTGGTGATCACTTTTCCACATGAGGCCTGGCTGGTCTTCAGCCTGAGTCTTAGAATGAGGGGAGAGAGCAAAATCCTCAGCAAACTTGCAATGGTTAAGTGAGGAGGAAATAAATTTTAATGTTAGAATCCAAAGATATTGTGGGCTTCTTTATTACTGCAGTATTATTAGCCTGTCCTATATGGCAGATCAACTATAATTGGCTGCAAAATGGAGGAAATTTATTGGTTTATGTAACTGAAACTAAAGAAAACATGAGCTTGTAGCAGGAGTGATTTAGCAGCAAAAAATGTAACCAAAGAATTTTTTTTTTTTTTTTTTTACCTCGCATGGCTCAAGCAACTCCTATCATTGTAGGATGGCTCTTTACTGTTCTTATGATTATGTTCTTCTTTCATATCTAAGAAGAAAAATTAATAGAATTCCCCATAGCTATGTGGAAAAATTAGGAATCTTTCATCTTCAAATGCTCTTAGGAAATATATTTCTGGGTCTCATTGACCCAATTATTCATGTGTCTTAAACTGACCTATGTGCCTAGGGGAAATGGATTCTTGTGATTTGCTTGCATTAACCAGGGAGCAGTTCTGGATCTCACTATGAGCTAAGTACCACACACTGCAATTCTAAGAATGGAAATGGGGGTTCCTCAAAGGAAATTTAGGATACTTTAGTGTCAGGGAGCAGGAATGATTACTGAGCAGCAAACAGTAAGATTTTATTAAATATTATAACATGTAAACTGGACAGCTAGTTAAAATTCAAATTTTTTATTAAGATACTCATTTTCTCTGGAAAATATTCTTTTTCTATAAACTGATATTTAACTATCATCTGAGGGAGAAACTGTTTTGGGGAAAAATTAATAATTGTCTACATTTTTAAAAACCAAGAGGAAGTAGATAATTATATTTTAACATTTCTAAATAGAATTAACCTAACTTTTATAGTACATACATTTGCCATGATAGCATTAGAAAGTTTATTCATTTTTCAGATGACGTGTCAAATGGGCAGTGTTTTCTAGAAGTAGAACCTAGACAATATCTATTACAAGGTGGCTTCCAGCTGCTATTTTTGGTTTATAAAATGAATATACTACATTTAATAGGACATGATTCTGATAAAAATTTATGTTGACAGCATACAATACACCTTAGATTGCCCACATACCAGCTGATAACACAATATTTCCAAAGAGTAAAGATGCTATGTCAAAAAGATTCTATAAGATTTGTGCTCTATGTAAACCAAGCACTTTATTTTTTGTCAAGATTAGTTATTACTTTAAAAAATTAGTTATTGGGCAGCCTGGGTGGCTCAGCGGCCTAGCGCCACCTTCAGCCTAGGGCATGATCTTGGAGACCCAGGATCGTCTCCCACATCAGGCTCCCTGCTTGGAGCCTGCTTCTCCCTCTGCCTGTGTCTCTGCCTCTCTCTCTCTCTCTCTCTCTCTGTCTCAAATAAATAAAATCTTTTAAAAAAACTAGTTATTGCTTGTATCATCATATTTCATAGTTATAGCTTAAATAATTAAGGTTTTTATTCATCCAAAAAAGAATTAAGGAAAATGTAGAATATTATATGGAAATGATTCTATATTTTGATTTAGTTCTTTATTTTTCTAGCAACTTTAGTAAACAGTTGCATAATCCAAGTCAAAATAAATTTGACGTTTATTTATTTCAATCTCTCTGTAAAAATTTAAGGATTTCCAGTTTCTTTATTCCTGGATAGAACTGGTCTCTAAGTAATTGGCTACAAAGTTGTTTTTATCTAATTAAACAAAACACATAAATCAGTTTTGTTACTCTTCCTGTGTGTGTGTTTCATTTTTTGGTCCACATCTAGATTTCCCTATATCTTTAACCTATATTCTTTCCTTCACTATAATCATTACATATATGCCACCATTATTTTTTATTAAACAATGTTAATTTATTTCTGAAAACGTAAAGGTAGAGATTGAAAAGTTTTATTTGAATATAGTTCTTACAACCGAAATTCCCTCCGGTCACAAGATAAGAAAAAAAATAGATTCTATTTTGAAATTTTCTGACACTTTTTTGGGAAGCTGTAAGAAGTTTATTTTTCAGGACTTGTATTACAGAGCAAAATGAATCATATAATCAAATACAAAAATGGCTTAGCATTCTACACTTATCTGGCCTAATGATTTATTTTTATACTTAGTGATAATAGAAAATGTACAACAGATAGGTTTTTATAAACAAGTTATATTGACCCAATAAAATCTGAAATTTATTTTCTTCCTTTTTGTGTGGTGATTGGTATGAGCATTCTATGTTGTTAGTATATACTCTAATATACAGATTTTCACACTTCATGCTATATGTGTTTATGGAAGAATTTTGAAATTCAGATGCACATTCTAATCTGATAAAATAAATACAAACTGATTTTTTCTTCAGCTTTAATAAAAACATATTTTAGGTATATTAATAGTTTGCATTAAAAAAGGTCAAGTTCAGTTAAATTAAATATTTAAAAGTAACATAATCATCTTTCTTAATCATCAGGAAAGTTTAATAAATTGATGCATTTCCTTACAGACAAAGTAACCTAGAATAAAGTCTACCAACTTATAGAAGCCTGTGGGTGGTGAGAATATTTGAAAACCTTTCCCAATACAAAATCTGCCTCATTGCTACTTCTTAAATGTGTTTATTTCTATGAGGCAAAAATAGAGGAAGTTTTATTTTTCAATAAAAGCTCTTCTCAAAGCTATCAAATGTGACTTTGATACATTTTACTAGTGTCAAAAAGAGTTCAATAAAAACAATATTTTACCTGTTATTTAGTTCCAAGTGTAAGTGAATGTGGTTTTACTAAAGATGTAAATTAAGTGTGAATCAGCTAAATACACTACATACCAGTTGTAACAGATAAATAGAAACAAAAATTTAATAGAAATTTTTTCAATATTAGAAATTAGAAAATCCACATATAAGTACAATCAAACATTGTCTCTCTCTGAAGAATAATAATTATTTATTTTCCTATAGTTAAGAGTCTCATGGTTTGTGTCACTCTCTGATTTCAACTTATTTTATTTTTCCCTCCCTTCCCCTATGTTTATCTGTTCTGTTTCTTAAATTTCACATATGAGTGCAATCATATGATGTAGAAGTTTTAAATTTCAGGGTTTTTTCTTTATTTTACAGTCAGTATTTGAGATTCTATTCACAGCATTGTTTTTAGCTTGACTAAATTTTAAACAGGTTTCTTCTTGACTATAGGCCCTTGATCTCCTTTTTTATCTGAAAACTTGCGGTTGCAAAATCTTTCTGTGTTCCTTTTAAGATGTAAATCTTTTATAAACCATAATGTCTTTCCCAAGGATCTGAGAGTCATCATTTTGAAATGTAATCATCTGAGAAACAAGAGCTAGCACATCTATCTCCCAGTCTATGTGGGAAAGTAGAAGACAAGCTTAACTAAGGGACAATTAGCAAACACAGCTAGCCTGATCATGTTGACCAGCCTTCCTGCTCCTGTTTTCCAGTACTTTTCCATGAGCTAATCCGAGTGTTTTGAAAAACCTTCTGCCTTTAGTTTCAGAGGATTTGAGTTAAATCTCTTCCCTACTGTCTCTCTCCTTTATTGCAATAGTCTTAAATAAAGTCTACCTTGACTATTTAACTGGTAGGGTACAATTTTATTTTGTAGTTCATATAAATTAATAATTATATATTCCTGTTGGATTGTCTATGTTATTGTCATAAAATATTTTTATTCCAACTAATATATCTTGCATAACAATTTAGTATTTTTTGATTAATGTTTACATATTTTTCTACTTTTGACCTCAATTTATCTATGGCCTTGGTATATCTCTAGTAAGTAGCAAATAATATTTTATTGCTACTATTATTAGTTATTTTAATCATCCTGTGGTCTTTTATTTAGAACATTCGATGTAATAAAAAATAGAATGTCTAATATAATAACCATTGTAGTGTGTTTATATCTGAACCAACACAATTTATTGATAAGACCATCTAAATGTTTCCTTTTACACTGTATTTATCTATTTGTTCCTGAATATTTCTCTCCTGTTCTCTGCTTTATTGTCCTTTTTGGGGGAATCAAATAATTTTTATTTGATTTTCTTCTTCTAGATTTCAATTAAACATTTTTTTCTTATTTTAGAGTTATCCTAGAGATTATAATTGTATCCATTATGTTTTTGCATATTGTTTATGCCATTTTCCCATCTACTCCTCTTCTGTCTCAGATTCAAAAATATCTTAGACCTTTTATTAATATATCATCTATGTACTTATCCAATATTTTGTTGTTGCTTTCTTTACTGCTTCTATTTTTGTGTATTCTACTCACCTGTCTTCACATTCACTAGTTTCATCAATTGTGCGTAACTCTTATTAAAACAAGATTTTGAGTTATTGATTTCAGGTACTGTATTTTTATGTTTTAGAATATCCATTAGTCTACTTTCATATATTTGAAATCTCTGATGAACTTTCCAATGTCTTTATCATTATGATCATTTTTTTCCTTTATTTTTTGAACATTTTAATAATAATTATCCCAAAATCTTTTCTATTAATTTCAATATCAGGATCTTCTTACATCTCTTGTCTAGTTTCTTTTCCCTTTGAAATTAGCTACATGGTCTTGTGTGCTTGTTGTAAATTGGGGTTTCAGGTCCATCAGGCATAAAAGGAACTGCAGAGGCTTTAGAAAATGTTTTCGTCCTCAAGAGGTCACCCTCTTCATATTTAACAGACACTGTAGGGAGTTGATGCTGATAAGATTAACTCCTAAAATCAGGATTTAAACTATATTAGTGCTGGGTTATAATTGTATAGGAATCAATTTACCTCTTATTCTCCCCTGTTGTTAAAGTGTGGTCCTTCCAAACTTTCAAGTATCCCCTTTTTGAGCATTTGCTTCTTCAGGTCTATAATATGGCAAAGATCTAATTTTATCACCCAGAGGTTTTAGTTTATCTCTTTAGTCATCTGCCACAGGTAGATTCAAAATAAGGCAAATGTCTTTAAAGAGGAGACTAGCCATGAATTTAAACACCTTCAAATAAGTCTCCAATATTCTCAATTTGATCTACTGTAACTGCAATATTTTCTTCTGGCTTCTCTTGTTCTGGAAGAGCAGCATTTTCCAGGAGCTAATCCTAGGTTCTCAGCTTCTAAATCTGCCTTGAACTGATAAATGTGCCCCAGGGAAAAGCAGTTGTAGAAACTGTGTCAATTAATCATTTTCTGTAGGGTTTCCCACCCTTGCCAGTTTTATTTTCGAGCTCCTCCCTCTAGAGAGTTTTTGTCTAAGCTCTTGAAAGTCTGTGATAAACTTCATTCTGCTTTCAGAGACTTTTGAATAGTTCTATAGCATCCACCACTATCTAAATTCAGTAAAGACTTTGTATTAAAACTGAACTTCTTTAGACCCATCAAATCTAAAATTTTGTCAGTCCAATCTCCATAACCAGTAGAAGTTTTGCTGGTTTTTCTTTCTTCCATCAGCTACTTTTTGTGTGGGGGAACACACAGTTCCTCAGCTTCTACTCTAAATCAAGAAATGTCAAATGTTTACATAATTAAGCAAATGTTCACAAGAAGAAAGAAAGAAAGAAAGAAAGAAAGAAAGAAAGAAAGAAAGAGAAAGAAAGAAAGAGAAGAAAGAGAAATAAGAAAGAAGAAAGAAAGAAAGAAAGAAAGAAAGAAAGAAAAAGAAAAGAAAAAAGAAAGAAAAGAAAAGAAGAAAAGAAAAGAAAAGAAGAAAAGAAAAAAAAAGAAAAAAAAAAGAAGGAAGGAAGGGAGGGAAGGAGGAAGGGAGACAGAAAGGAGGGAAAGAAAAATGTGAATCCTTAGCTTACATCTCCTGTTAGGGATTTTATTCCATTTAGTTTGGTTGCTTCTGTGATCTATTATGTCTTTGAAAAATATAATTTAAAAAATTATCCACCTTTCTAGTTACTACCAATGAAAGTGCTGTCCTACTTCAATATACTACATTCTACCTGGAAACAAAATAAAGGCAAAGCAAAAGGGTAGCATTCTTGTATGATTCCACAAATATAGATAGGCTCTAAGAATTTTCTGGTCTAACCTATCTATCATACACTGTGATGAGGTGGAAGTTGTTTTTTATTTTTAAAATTTTTTTTAGAGATTTATTTATTTATTTGAGAGAGAGAGAGAGACAGAGAGACAGAGAGAAGGCACAGAGGGAGAAGATCTTTAAGTAGACTCCCCACAGAGAGCAGAGTTGGAAACAGGGCTCTATACTAGGAACCTGAAATCAACACCTGAGCTGAAATCAAGAGTCAGATACTTAACTGAATGAACCACTCAGACACCTCAGTTTGTTTTTTAAAATTTAACCTTAGGGAGACTACTACATATTATAATTTATCTAAAAGTGTTGTATTCCATAATTATTTTTAAACATCAGGTAGTCTACAGGACTAAAACATGACAGATGTCTCATACGTGACATCTTAGCATTCTTCTGGGAAAACTAGAAAGAAAAATTCACAATTAGAAATTCATTAGGTTTATTCCTAGATATGTTATTGATTTTGTTGTAATTATAAATGGTATTGATTCCTTAATTTCTCTTTCTCCTGTTTCATTAGGGATGTATAGAAATGCAATCAATTTCTGTACATTGATTTTGTATTCTGTTGACTCTACTGAATTTATCAATTCTAGCAGTTTTTTTGGTGGAGTATTTTAGATTTGCTATGTAAAGTATCATGTCATCTGCAAATAGTGAAAGTCTTACTTCTTTCTTGCCGATTTGGATGTCCTTTGCACCGTTGGTGGGAATGAAAACTGGTACAGCCACTCCGAAAAACAGTATGGAGTTTCCTCAAAAAGTTAAAATAGAACTATCCTATGATCCAGCAAATTGTGCTATGAGGTATTTATCCAAAGAATAAAAAAATACTAATTCAAAAAGATATATGCATCCTAATGCTTATAGCAGCATTACCCACAATAGCCAAGATATGAAAACAGCCCAAGTATCCATCAACTGATGACTGGATAGAGTTGGGATATTATTCAGCCATAAAAAGAATGGAATCTTGCCATTTCAAATGACATGGATATGCTAAAGAGCATTATGCAAAGCAAAATAAGTCAGTTATAGACAGACAAATGCCATATGATTTCACTCATATGTGGAAGTTAAGTAACAAAACAAAGGGAAAAAAAAAAAGAAGGAGGCAAGCCAAGAAACAGACTCTTAACTGTCAAGAACAAACTGGGGATGCCTGGGTGACTCAGTTGGTTAATTGTCTGCCTTTGACTCAGGTTATGATCCAAGGGTCCTGGGATCCTGCCCTGTGTTGGACTCTCTGCTCATCCACGAACCTATTTCTCCCTTTCCCTTTGCCTGCTGCTCCCCTTGCCTGAGCTCTCTTTCTCTGTTAAATAAATAAATAAAATCTTTAAAAATAAAAAAAAGAAGAAACTGATGGTTGCCAGAGATGGAGTGATGGGTTAAATAGATGATGAGAATTAAATAGTGTACTTGTAATGAGCAGTGGGTGTTGTATGGAAATGTTGAATAGCATATTGTACACCTGAAACTAATACACTGTATGTTAACTGAGTGGAATTTAAGCAAAAACTTTAAAAATAAAAAAAAATCCAATAATTCAAGGGGATAAGGATTTTTTATTCTAGACAGTTTTTCCTGTTTATATAAAATAGAAATATTACTAAAACTGAAAAGAATTGTTTATTATGCACTATTTTGATCAAAATATGTTAAGAAATCATAAACTCATTGATCCTTCCTACATTATTTATCTACCCTTCAGTTTATAATGTGGTAGTTCTACTCCACAAAAAGATGATGCTCTTTTTTAACAATCAATTGCATTATTTCTTATCAGATGTTAGCTGTGGACTTGTCATATATGGTCTTTATTATGTTGAGATATGTGCCTTCCATGTCTAAATTGTTAAGAGTTTTTATCATGAATGAAGGTTGAATATTGTTGTCACTTTTAAGTGTGTTTGGTTAAATTAATCACCAGAAGAATTTTTTTTTTTTTTTTTTTTTTTTTACCAGAAGAATTTTGATAATTGAGTGTTTAAGTCTGAACTTTTGGCAGTTAAAACCTCTTTTGCCCATTTGAAATTCACTCCAAAATTTTTGGCTAAATACTGTATAATTATACTTACCACACTCTAAGGATTTTAGTTATTCTTTAATCATGTATTATTATATATATATTTATTAATATTATAGATTTCATGTTGAAATAGCTTTAATCTTTTATTAAAATTCAATGTTTTATGAAATGAAAGCTATTAATAGGTTATGTAATCCATAAGAAACAATATTGAAAATACATATATATATATACTCATAAAAATTCAGAAATAACAAAAACCTACACACACCAACAAAATCATAACTGATCTAAATTTGATTAAAATATCAGTAGTTAAGTGAAGGTGTACTTTCCTGAGACTCATGTTAATGTGAAGAAGGTACAGAACAAATGCTCTCTGCATTTTGCCTCACAAGTGAAACTCAAGGACAACTAGAAAAGTCTAGAAAGATATCAGAGAAATCAGATGATAAATTCTTGTATTGAGAAAGGCAAAGACTTTCTTAAATGACTAATAATACATCAACTGAAGAGCAGGCTGGGTTCTAGTGGCGATAATTCATAGTAATACACAAAGCACCATAGATGCTTTCAGGAAAATACTGAAATCACTGGTAATAGAAGTAATGCAGATGTCTATTTGAAAGAATAATAATAAATAATAAATTAAATAGAGCCACTTGGGTGGCTCAGTTGGTTAAGAGGCTGCCTTTGGCTCAAATCATGATCCCAGAATCCTGGGATCCAACCCTGCTCAGCAGCATGTTTTCTTCTCCCATTCTTCTTTCTCCCTCTGCCCTCACCCAATCCCATGTTCTTTTTCTCTCTCTGAAATCAATAAATAAAATATTTTAAATTAAATTAAATTAAATTAAAAATAAATAAATAAAAGTCTTCCCAGTTATGTAATAATAGTTTCTTCCAAAAGAATTAACTAGTCATTTCAATATAGTATTTGTTTTGGCAAAGTTTAACTGTTACATTTAAATTTGTCCTACCTGATTCCTCAAAGTCACTGTTGTAGGCTTTCCAGGTTTCAGTTATTCGAAGAAGATTCTCTTCCATGGCTTGAATGTCCATGGAGGGGCAGTTGCATTCTGGAAATTTGGGACCACACTGACACCAGCAATCATTGTCCTTGCAGATAAACTCTCCCTCTGAATTGCAAGCAATGTAGCTCAAAGCTGCTTGTACAAAACGCTCCTGAAGATAATCTGGAAGGAGGACTTGTAGCCCTTAAAGAACAAAAAAAGCACATACTTTTTTTGAAAAAGAAAAAATATATATAACACAGTTTTAAAATATTCAAAAAAGGCCAAAAATTTAATATACAAGTCATGGATTTAAAACTATCATTAGAAAATTATTTAAGCCAAAAGAAAAAAGAAAAAAAAAGAAAATTATCTAAGCCAACAAAATTTCAACATATGAGGGCTCTCCGCACTGTCCAAGAATCCTGGAAATTATAGATTATCTGATTTTTAATAATTTGTTTAATTGTTTTTTTTCTTTATTTTTAAAAAAATTCTTACTTAAAGTTTCCCAGTTAATATACAGTATTATATTAGTTTCAAGTGTATGATATAGTAAATACAATTAGTAAAACATAGTAGAACAATTCCATACATCACCCAATACTTATCAGGGCAAGTGCACTCTTTAATTGCCATCAACTATTTAACCCAGTCCCCTCTGGTAAACATGGGTTTGTTCCCTATAATTAAGAATCTGTTTCATCCTTTGTTTCTCTCTCTCTGTTTTTCCCCCTTTGCTCATTTGTTTTGTCTTTTCAATTCCACATATAAATGAAATCATATGGTATCTGTCTTTCTTTTTGGTTGGCTCTTTCACTTAACTGTTTAGAATATTTGGATACCTTTACGAAGGAGATAGATGCTAAATTGTTTAGAATATTTGGATAAATCTAAATTGTTTAGAATATTTGGAAATGTTTACTATGGAGATTGATCCTATACCTTTAAAAAGAGGCAGGCATTTATTTCCACCATTTGATTTCAAATAGTTTTCAATACTTTCATTTTACTTTCGGATTATCAGCCCATATTTACACAGATATTGATGAGGGAACTGAATGCAAGCTGAGGACAAAACAGAAGCTGAAGCCCTGTAACCCTCTGCCCCCAGGTGGGATATGTGTGACATTCCTCCAGGAAGCTCCCAGCTATCTTAATGTTAATACCTTGCTAGAGGGAAAAACAACCTTAACTTGACAATGACTAGGCCTCCAGTATCCTGTAGGTCCTCTTTAGCATGTGAAAATCCTTTTGAAATCTCCCTTTTCCTTACTTCTCCTAACTCCCAAATATATAATCAGCCATCCCTCACAAGCCTGGAGCAGCAGCTTTTCCTGCCCATCCATCCTGTCCCCATACTTTAACAAAACCACCATGTTACAACAAAGACAGCTCAAAAATTCTTTCTTGGTCATGGGCTCCAGATCTCATCCAAGCAAACCCCACCTATATTCCAAAACTACATCAGATATTATGATACAATAGACTGTGGCATTGGTAAACCAGTTACAAAATATTGATGATAATGTTTACCTCATGTCATTAACAACACGTAACTTAAAGGACTCTATTGTTCAGGAATGATCCCTAAGACTGACTACAGGGAAGCAAATGGATTGCTTTCAGTTGTTTCACAGGTCATGTCCTTACCATTTATTAAGACAGCCCCCGTTGACATGTTTCCTTACTTTTCTACATGGAAGTTTAGTAAAGTTAATATCTCTTCAGAAAAAATTTAAAAATGAAGATAAGGCTACATGATTAATATTTAGGGTTCCCTAATGGTTTCATATTTATTCTGATATTTCAAGAAAATATAGCTTCAATCTCAGCATTTTTTTCTACATAGGAAAAATAAAGCTAAATATTCAAAGTGATCAGTAACAAAAGTAAACATAAAAGGAAAAATTTGGCCAATATCTAATTGCTATTTACTACAAAATTGGATATTTACAATTGTGTTTATCTCTGTATCTATAAAAGAAGAAAACTTACAATCTATAAAACCACACTAAAAATAACTAAGGGGAAGAAGTCTAAAGAGCAACTGCCCAAAACTTTGGTAATTTTTAACATTACAGGGGGCCCCTGGGTGGCTCAGTCAGTTAAGTGGCTGCCTTTGGTGTAAGTCATGATCTCAGTTCAGGGTCTAGGGTCCTAGACTCATCTTGGTCCTACCAGCCCCCTGCTTGTTTACTATAAGGCTATACATAATCCTTTGACTTCCTTGTGGCCTGTGAAACTAGTTTCTAATAAACTATTAAAAATATCAAAAAAAGAGAAAAGAAAATTTATTCCATCAATGGATAAAATAGGACACAAAATACTTTCATGAAGCAATATCATTTTATTTTTATTATAAGCAAAAAACAACAACAACAAAAACATAGTGAACTGTCATTAACAATTACTTTAAATCCTCTATTTGATAATAAACCAGCCCTTTGTCAATTTTGTTGAAATAAAACATTAGGAAGGAACTGATCTAGAAAAATATTTGTTACTCAATCATATGAATCATTCACATCTCAGCTTCTGGGAATTTTACCAAAAAGTTATTATCAAGACTCAATAAATGACTTTTCATTATACCTTTACTCTTTCACTCAGAAGTACCTTGTTTCAAATGTTAAATTCATAAGGGGTTGAAAACATTGGCATATTATTAACCTCAATACATATTTTCTAATACTTCCATAAGGGTTACTTTTTGTCATATACCTTGCATATATAGTAACCAATATTCTGGAGTTGTAGATAAAGCTTTTTCAATTTTTGAACTGTCATGTTTGTAATCTAGTTGGCTAAGCAGATCTCAGGGTCAAACAAACAGGTAAATCCAGCTTACTGCCAAAAAACATTTGATTTCATTTTTTAAAATCAGAATTAATGTACTATGTGCATCTTTTTGATATCTCACTTCTGAATGTTTATTCTAACATAGTTAAATCATGGAATTTTGTTCTGTATTTGTTGCCTAATGCTTTTACCTTTAATAAATCTTATTGATGTTTTCTTTGCTCTGATGAAAGTCTACTTTGAGACTCCAGTGTTTCCAATTGCCACAGAATGACCTAAAATCTTTTATATCCTTCATGTGTCATGGTACCATCGATTGAGAATCTAAAGCTTGGCATTTTTTTTAAGTGGAAAAGGGCTACTATTAAAAGAGTGGTTGAAAATTGAATCAACATAAATGTTTAGACCATAAATATAGATGAAATTTGAGACAGAACGCAAGGGAAGTTAAAGTCTCTAATACTGATTTCCTGAGATTATCCTTGGAGAAGTCTTTGAACTACAGAGTAACAAATAAAGTTGTGATAGACCATTGAAAATATAGCCCTAGGAAACAGAGACAAAAAATAGCGATGCAGATCTCTGTGTTTCTCACATAAACTGGAAAAAAAAAAAAAAAAAACAACAACAGCTATTTAAAGAGGAATGTTGCTTCACTTATTCCTGTGTTAATTTTTTTTCAAGATACATAGGAAGTTGAGCTTTGCCTTTATAATATAATATTCTGAAAACTAAGCACTATTTCACACAAACAGCAAAAATTTAAAAATCAGGTTAATAAATATTAATGGGTCAATTAAATAAACATATATTGGATATATATATATTCCTTATTCTTTTTGATGAAACTTAATATTCTGCAGGCAAATTGATCCATACATTTAAAAGGGAGTAAACAGAATTACAAGTAATATTGGTCGATTGCATTTGTTTAAATTAAAAAAATATTTCAATAACTTAAAATCTAGGATTGATAATGAGAAATTCGATGGCATTTAAAGCTCAAATTTTTAAGTATCTTCTTTGCAATTTGTATACAATTCAAAATAGATGAGATTCATTTATTATTTACCATATATTTTTTTTTTTTTTTTTTTTTTTTTTATTTACCATATATTGAAATAATGCAAAGCTGCTACATTTTCCAAAATTGAAAAGTTGAGGAAAAATGTCAGATTTTCTGGAACTTGTAAACACTCTTATGTAAAACTGAATAATGTAAATGCAACTCTAACTTTTGTCATTAAAAAAAAAAAGTAGACGATGGAAAAGCTAGACAAGGGAAGAATAACTCAAAATTATCCCTTTGATCAGTCAACTTAATTTAGACAATGTGTCATCAAAGACTTTTCTGAACTTCTTCAACTAGTACATATTTAAATATGTTTAAACATGAGTATTCATAGCTTTCCCTACCTATATGAATAAGTCCACACATCAATAGCCTATTTGGGAGCAGTATATATACCTGCTACAAGTTGTTTAATAATCCTCTATTGAACTATCTCACAAAATATAAGAATAGAAAAAAAGGTAAATTATTACCATTATCATATTATCCATCATTATAATGGAAATATAAATATTTTGTTAATATATTCCCAAATATGTTTCTATCTGTCAGAGGATAAATGCAGTTCTAGCTAGCATATTAGGTTATATTTAAAATATCAACAGTTCATGCTCGTGTGCATAAATATTGTTACACCTTTTACTAGAATTTATGAGGAAAAGGTCAAAACACAGACAGACCTAGGAAAGAATTACTGCATATTGAAACAAAAATTACTGTATGGAAGTAAAATACTATCACAATGAATTCTCAATTACTATATATAGATTACCTAACTTAAGAAGCAAAGTGAATTTTTAACATTTTCTTCATTTGGTCTAGAATGTTAGTATTGGTTAGAAATTAGGAAATTAGCATTTTATGAAATTTTAACAGCCTAGTTCTGCATATCCAGCTAGTATAAAAGAACAACAACAATGACAGCGACAGCAAAAAGAAGAAGAATGAAAACACAACTGGATAATTATTATCCAGACTGATAGAGAATTAATGAAATTTTAGCCACATACCTTGCAACTGAATCTTATTCTCAGGACTTTGAACCAGAACAGAACTGACTGAATCTAGGTTGTCATAGTTACTGCAGCCAAGAGGACCAGTCCGTGTTTCTGTTACCTGACAAATAAAACATCAACTTTATTATATAAATCAGAGTTTACCATGTTCTTCTGGCCCAATGTAGTTGTCACGCACTGATATTATACTCTGCTGGCAAACATCACTGAAAGGCCTAGGATCTGATACATACCAACAATACACACACCTAAGCACAGAGAAGACAAATAACTCCCTTTGTCTTCAATTCCATTTTCTTCCCTTTGGCCAGGCATAAATCTTCTAGGAGTATAACAGAAGCCCTCTTTGGTCAAAAGCATCACTCACCTCAGGTCATTGATTTTACCCAAGATATGACAAGGGCATGCTCCTTTAGATAGAGAGCAAGTTTTGACTCATATGAGGATTGTTTTTTGTTTGTTCATTTTTCCTCAATAAATCAGATCTGTCAGGCTACTGTCTAAAAACTTATTTTATTATTTTATTCTACTTAAAAATCTATAATTTTCCTGTCTTATATGGTGCCATCAAAGTCCAAACTCTTTTGCTTGGTTTCCATCTATCCCATTTCCCCCCAACAGGCATAAATTGCTCTCCAGCAGGACATTCTTAAATCTGTCTTTGCTTATTCAATATCCTCCACTCTCGCCCCTCTTGTCTCCTCTTTGACTAATTGAGTTTATCTATCCTCATGATTAAGTACATTTTCAAACACCCACACAAAGTATTCGTTAATGACTTCCACTTGTGTTTTTCCTCCCGTTTCTATAAAGTTGTGGTTTGTAGTGCTCAGCCCTGGGAATAATTATGGAATCACATATTGCCGACTGATTTTTCCATGGATGCCTCAGGATGTATTGCATCAGAAGATGAGGAGGAGTTTAGTCAATTATGGAAGACTAGAAGCGTATTCTCAGTATGATAAAAAAAAAAAACCATATTTTAAAGCAGGGGAATATCATAATGATCTTAGTATTTTAAAAAGATACTCTCCACTCCACAACAAGAATGGTTTGCAAAAAAATAATTCAGGTAATTTCATTTCACCATTCACAACTCCACAGCGTCTTCCATCTTACTGAGAGTAAAAACCAGAGCACTTCCTAGAACTACAATATGTCACATTATTCTGTTATTCCTGTTATCTCTGTGAACTCATCCCTTCTCCTGTTTTCCTCATTTACTCTGCCCCAACTACATTGGCTCTTTGCTGTTGCTTGAACATATTCTTTATCTTCTTGCCTCAGACTTTCTTTCTCTTTCTTCTTTTTAAAAAAGATTTTATTTACTTATTTGACAGAGAAAGCGAGAAAGAGAGCAAGCGGAGAGACAGGCAGAGGGAGAGAGCATAAGCAAGGGGAGAGGCAGGCAGAGTGAGAGGGAGAAGCAGGTTCCCCACTGAGCAAGGAGCCCCACCCCAGGACCCTGGAATCATGACCTGAGCAGAAGGCAGATGCTTAATCGACTGAGCCACCCAGTGCCCCAACCTCAGGATTTCTGACATGCTATTCCTGTATCTGGAATGCTAGTCCTCAAAATATTTTTTAAGCTCACTGTTTCATTTCTTTCAAGTTTTGTTCAAATGTCACTCTCTCAGGACTATTTGGACTAACCTATTTTAAATGAATACACCTCCCCATGCTTCACTCTTTCAACCATTATTTCCTTTCTTCACCTTGTTCTACTTTTTCCACAGTAGTAATCAGCTTCTAACATGCTGTATAATTTACTCATTTATTATGATTACTGCTGACACTTTTCATTGGAATGCAAGCTCCACAAGTACAGGAAATACTGCCTATTTTGTTCAGCATAGTGTCTACATCACATATCAGGTTGTAGTGTAAGCCCATGGACATTGATTAAGAGAAAGAGAAGGGGACAGTTTGAGGGGAAAATCATAAAAGGAAGACATTAAGACCATTATCTAGATGACAAAGACCTGATTGAAGCAGTGGCAATAAGACTTATCTGAAGAAGATGGATTATGAAAAAGTTAGATCTGGCAAGATTATGAAATATTGAAAATATACACAATGGAGAGAGGGAAAGGCAACTGAGATTTCTAGCCTAAGCGATAACATTTAGATATGTTGCAAATAGGCTCCACTGGAGAGAACATATAAGAGAGCATGGCTTGGAGCATTCTGACTCTGAAAGGCATAACATTCTCCATTGGAAACATCCAATAGGAGTGACAGTGCAGATCTATTTTTTAGACATTTTGTCAAAGATAAGATTACTAACTGAGGAGTTCAAAACTTACAGGTAATAATCAAAGACAAAAAGATAGATATGTCAACTGAGATTCACTGAGTGAATGTACAATTTGTATCATGACAACTCTATATCATATTTTGTAAAGAACAAGTTCTTAAAAATAACAAATATTGACTATGAGTACATGCAGTTTATCATGGGGAAGACAATACTTTTCCCCCGAACATTACACCAACTTTGGATACTCCCTACCACTGTTCTCTCATGGTGATACTGACCATCACTTATTTTGTTCAGGGTAATCATTTCTAATGTTGACATGTATAACATACATGTAAGTGTGTGTATATATAAATGATATTTAAATATAAATGATTATCAACAAAAGAGTAATAAGGGGATTAAAAGTATCAAAGGAAATACTTCGGGTTTAAGGTAATTTAAATCTTCATGTTGTCCTATCATGTAATTTTATTGTCCCTCAATACACACAAACACACATACACACCACAGTAATATAAACAAATTCCAGTGCTTGTAATTTTAAGGAAATTTTTAAAATAAAATTGGCTTCAGGCACACATTGAAACATATGACATTGAATATGACATCTTGGAAGTTGGAAGACAATCTTGTAAACACTTAACACTTGAAAGAGGATAAGTAGCATCGCTCCATCTCTTTACAGACCTTCAGTTATATCAAGTTACTGTGGTCTTGAGAAAAATGCAGGAAATTTAAATAATGGTCTTATAAATTTGGAGGTTTGAATATATCTATGGATCTATAGATTGCTTTAATCTGTCACCTTTCATGATATACAATAATATATACAATAATAAAAATCTAGCATATCCTACATATAATTTTACTTTGTTTTTTATCATTCACCACTGAAATTACTGATAATTATCTGATTTAATATACAAATCTACAAACTCTGGCACAGTCAATAATGCAAACTCCTTGTTTTCAATTGTTTTATATTTAAAACATCTACATGTCTTACTAGTGTCAGCACTAATAAATGCATCCATGCTTATTTTGTTTTTTCAATACTAATGAAATAAATAAAAATGAAAAGAAAATTGTAAAAGCCAATTTTTTTGTATAAACTCTTCAATAGACATATTAACTCTACCAGATTAAATTATGCAGTTGTGCCACAGACAGCTTGAACTTTTGTCATCAGCTAATAGATGAATATCTGATAGAGAGGTCTTCCTACATAATGTAAGAAATGAAGAATGACTTGACAGAGAAACATAAAAATGAATAAGACTGACAGGATTCAGTATTTTAAGATTGATGTATCAAATGAGAAAACAATTTTTAGTTATTTATTTTATTTATCTGTTGAAAGGAAGATGTTGAAAGGAAGATGTTGAAAGCAAGGGGATGTAGTCTTTCGGATCCAAAAATGATGCCTTTTCTGAGGTATTACTGTAGTTTGTGATTGTGACTGAGAACCATGAAGAAAGTTACATGTGCTTTGAGGGGCCTGGAAGGCTGAGAGACTGGTGTGGAGGACACAAACATCAAAGATATAACTCAACCAGCTGTAGAAAGTAAAATAGAATCTTCAAGATCAATTAAGGACAAGTTTGTCTTCAAAATATAAGAGATGTGTTCTTTCCTTCTATAACTGACTTATGTAAATTGTGTTTTAAGTATATTGTTAAAATCAAGAGGATACAAGAGATCCTTTCAACTTTTCCTGTATTGTTTTTATATTGTTTCATTAAACTACCGCATGATATTTTCACAGTTGGAGAATTTTACAGGGTGCAAAAGAAAAATACATAACCTTCCTGATGCAAAGAGATGCCTAGCAAGTAACTATATTAACAAATAGTATTGGTTCAAGTTTATTTGGATTAAAAGAAAATGATACAAATAATTCACTTGGAAATAAAAACCAATCCTTATGATTTTCTATCAAATTTCCCTACATTCACATATTCTAAAGATGATCTAATGCCCCAGCGACGCACTGGAATTATGAAATTAATTCAGTGAAAACTAGTTGAAGAAAAGCTCTCTGAAGCAAAAACAAATTTTCACATATTAAAAAAGTGAAGAAAGTGGGACAAAGAAGAGTAAACAAACAGAAAAACATACTACATTTCTAAATGAAAATAGTACTATTAAAGAGTTCATAATCTTCAAACTCAGATATTATATATTTAAAATATTTGCAGTCAAAATCATAGTAATATTAACTAATTAGAGGAAAATACACTTACGTGAACATTTTGGAGTCAACTATCCTAACTCCACCGCTTACTAAAGAGGAACCTATTCAAGTTTCAGGTTCTTTTGGGTGGAATAGCTAAAGTTTTCTTAACAGTCTCATGTAGTTGGGAAACAAAAATGAGATAATCCATAAAAAGTGCTTACCAAGGGCCTGTCCTACAGTTATTATTTCAAGGTAAATGTAAAGAAAGTGTAAATGTTTACTATTAAAAAAGCAAAAGCACAATAATATCTCAACTCTTGGAAAGTTATTGGAATTATCTATACCCAACCTCTCAATCAAGATTATAAGATCCTAATACTTTTCCTGACTCCAGTGTGCTGAATGTTAATGCTTTTCTCTATAAGACAAAGGGGCCTAAATTTTACAATACCTTAAATCAAACTCACCCATGAATGAGAGTATGTAGAAGTTTTGTACAAGATCATATGAATATGCAATTAGAGTATAATATTGTAAGAATAATCATGACAAGACTAAACTAGAAATATTGGCATGGGAAAAAATAAGAAATTCGATTACAAAGAAAAGAATAACAGCAGCTACAGTGAAAATAGGGTAAGTTTTCTCATCTCCAGTATAGAAGACAAGGAGTCTCATATGATTATATGAGAAAATTTTCATCTATGTTAAGTGAAAAAAGTAAACTTTTTTCATTCAGT
The DNA here is from genome assembly GCF_048418805.1 of Vulpes vulpes. NCBI lineage: Eukaryota > Metazoa > Chordata > Mammalia > Carnivora > Canidae > Vulpes > Vulpes vulpes. Next base: position 99,719,505 of record NC_132784.1, on the reverse strand, counting down.
TTCAGAATGAAACTCTATTTCATTCTGAAAAATGTAGAGCAACATCAGGTTCACAAAGCTATATATAGTGAATGTATATATACTTTGTAAAATTATACATATACACCCACTATATATAGCTTTGTGAACCTGATGTTGCTTTACATTTTTCAGAATGAAATAGAGTATTAGTTTATCATTTTGACTAAACTGATTAAGGTTTATCAGCAAGTCGATAACATGCATGATCATATGAATAGTATATCCCTACTGAAAAAATCTATAAATGTAGTTTTTTTTTTTTTTTTTTTAAACTGTAACCTTCCTGGAAATTTTTTTTTTTCTTTCCTGGAAACTTTATCTGAAATCAATAGGAAGTCTGTCTCTCTGTCTTTCTTTTTTTCCTTCTTCCTTTCTTCCTTTCTTTCTTTTTTCTTTCTCTCTTAAGCTACAAAAAAAAAAAAAAAAAAAGACAAGAATGTGTTTATTCTCCATTACAATGACTTCTCATCTGTGAACTATTTATTGATCCTATGATAAGAAAAGAATATGGAATGGCTGTATCCTGTCCTAATGTGTCATTTTTAATGACAAAATTAATAAATGTTTATATTTGAAATTCAAGCAATGAAATAAAAACTGCTTTTCTCTGCTATCACATATTTACCCACTTCTGTTTACTAGACATGAAAATAGTTGAAATGAGGAGCAACTGCTGTTCGAGACCATTTTTTTATTCATAGACCAAATTTTCATATACTTTACATTTTTATAGTTCTTTTCTCTTAACTTTTTTAAAAAAATTAATTTTCTTCAAAGTTATATAAGAATATATTGAAATAGTTTATGAATAATTTTATATTACCATTGATTATGCATATGAAATAATAGAATATTGATAAGTACAGTGTAGCTCATTTACGAAGTTTTGCCCAGAGTTATTTAAAAATCAAATTCAATCAATTTTTAACGATCTTAAAAGGTCATATTTATTTTGTTTTCTTTCAAGGCTACAGTTATGACCATTCTATAATCTAAAAGGTAAACACATGATAAATCAATCTTCCACTAGGAACTAACTTGAGCATCCTTATTTTTATTTTGTTGAGTACTCAAAATTCAAAAAACACATTAATTTCACACTTATTTATAAAAAGCAATTAGTCATTTCCTTATAAACTCATATATATGAGTAGCAAAAAAGAAAAGTGCTATTTCCCAAGGGTAGGAAATTATTTGAGGGAAAATATATACTAAGAATTAAATTATCTCCCTCAAGATATTTTAATATCATAATACTTTATCTTACCACAAAGTTTTCTTTATGTTGTATTATGGCATTTATAAAATCACACTCCTCGGTTTACATTACTTACTTACTAAACTATAAACTCCCTATTCATAATCATACACGGTACTTGATACAGGGTAGGGAATTCAATAATTGTGAACTAAGTTGGTGGTTAAATATTTTATTTTTTTGTTAGAAATAACAAAAGAATGCTTACGTTGATTTATTAAACTTTTTGTGAACCTCTTGAAGAATATGCATCAGGGCCAACATATATAAAGTTTTAGAGCTATTGGGAGTCTTAGAAATCATCCAGCCGCAGCATCTCATTACACAAATGAGGTATCTGGAGCCCGGGGAGGTTATGGAGCTTGCTCAGTATCATGTAAGTAAAATTAGAGCTGGAACTGGGTCTGAAACCTCCTGACTCATCAGTCAAATACCCATTCTGAGCATCATACTGGCTTTCCAAGTTCTATACGTAAGTTTTTTTAAGCTCTGCTTACTTTGATCAATCTAATTCCTTCCTCCTCTCCCTTTCTATCTCTCCCTCCCTCTCTCTAGCAATAGTATTACAATAAATAACAATTTAACTGGTCTAGATTGATGTGTAGGTCAATTAGAATGGTGTAATATCTTGGGTCATTCTCATGAACAATAAATATTGCCATGAATGTGGTTCATGTAACTTTGATCTAAGGCCAAAGGAATTACCTTTTATTCTAAGTATTAATTTATTAATAACTTGAAATACAACTTCCAACATATGCTTATTCTACTCTACATTAGACTTTTGAATAGTAAAATACAAGTGTTGATTAATTTTTATTATGTTCTAATGTAGGATCTCTTATAGATGTATAGGGTTTAAGCTATCAAACTAATGAAAACCTTTAGAAATGTTGATACTGAATGTGTGTGTGTGTATATGTGTGTGTATATGAATATATGGTTGTAACCAATAATATATGATAATTATATCATGATAGGATACTAAAACTTATATAATTTAATATTTGTAACTATATAAGTTTTGGGGTATTATTTGTTATGATTAAATATATTTAATAATTTATCATGATACTAATAATTTATGGTATATAATTGTATGACATATATGATATTTGATTATAAATTATACATAAGAGTTAGCAATTACACGTATCATTTCCATTTTTTCAAAGGTGAATATTGAGTTTAAAGATATTTTTACCATTTATTTTTTCCTTTGCCAGTCATTGATTCTTATTTCATCCTTTCACTGAACACTTAACATCAAACTGCCATTCAGTGAAGTCTCAGTTCTTTATCATGCTGCAATATTTGTGGGGCTTAATATTTAATTAGGAAATGAATTTTCAAACATATTGTTAATCACAAACAAGCATATGAAAATGTTCATTTATTTTTAAAATTGCTTTATTTTATACTAAGTTATTATTATTGCTTTATTTATACTAAGTTTTCTGGGAAAGTATAACTTCATATACAAAATACTATATGCCTTCAAGTGAAAAATACATGAGTATATTGATACTAAATTTCATCTTCTACAATAAAACCCATTACACTAAGTCCATTACACACAATTAATATCATTATTTAAAATACATTTGACATTGTCAATTTCATGAACATGCTCTAACCATATAATAGAAGTTTAAAATAGTACATGATATATAACTAATGACTAGATGACTGCTATCTTTACATTAAAAGCACAAACACAAATCTAATACAAATTAAATGTAAAGGAGCAAAAACCTTTGTTGAATTATTTATCTATGCAAATGACTTTATGCTGAAAACTATTTATTTTAATTCTATTCCCATAATTTCAATAAATAACACACTTTTAAATATTAGAAGCATCCATTTTAGGGTTGCATTTTTAAAAGCTATCTAGAATTCATTCCCAAGGAGGAGCAAAGATATTTGAAACACAAAGATAAAATGTATGATTATAAACAATATTAAGTTACATATATTCATAAAGCATGTACAAGATAGACAATAAAACTATGAATTATAAAATGTAAGGAATGAGACATAATGTATATCAAATAATAGCATGTGAAATAAACTATTAAGTGTGAAGAGAGTAATATAAATACAGGGCACACATTTTATTTGGGGACAAAGCAGAGTATGTCTTCTTGGAGAGCAATTGCTTTAGTGCAGTGTTCACTTATACTTGCCACCATGAGTCCAGACAGTGCTATAATGACTGACCTATTTTTTTCATACGCTATAAATTACCCTTCATCATAATACACAAGCGCCCACATATAAGCCTGTTGAGAAAGACTGTGTATGTCCTTTCAGTCCCCATTAAAATATAAAATTACACTGGAGGTTAGAAAAAAGAAATGTTCTCAGGTTCTAAAAGTATCTATTCAGTTTGATGTGGAATAAGGTAAACTGGGTACAATTTAGTCACAACAAGGTTGCCAAATAGCATCAGGACTCCTTTATGTTCATACCATGGTTACTATGGAATTTCAATGTGTGGCTCTTGATTGGTCTTGGAGAGGCCAAATCTATAAGCTCACTCCTACAGATGCTGTTTTGATTTATTTCTTAAACAATGCAGAGCTTAAAATCACAGCAATTGGAAGAAACTATATAGCAAAAAAATGTTTCATTGGGTTCCTAACTACATATATGTGTGTGTGTGTGTGTGTGTGTGTATAATTTCTAGTATATATATATATATATATATATATATATATATACATGTTATATATACACACACACACACACACACACACACACACTTCGAAAATTGACACTTTCTAAAAGTGTCTAAAAATTGACAGTTTCCTAAAAGCTACATTTGTGGTAGCTATAACAATGATGTTACATAAATGGTAAATTTGTACTTCATTATATGAAGTCTGAAGGAATATTGTTATTACACTAGAGTTGGTTTAGAGTTTGCTGAATTATTCAATATTAATACCAAAAAAAAAACCCAAAACAAATAAAGTTTCACTGCCACAAGGCAGTTACAAACAACAAACCCATTGTAACCTGGTCAGGGCCGTGGAATGCCGCCTGTGTTCCAGCAAGTGCCATTAGACTGGCAATGCAGGTGTTGATGCCACCCTGGACCTGACCACCACTCCCCCCAGAGCAGAGATATTACATCTGAGGGAACTCAGGAGGCAGAAGTTCTTTTCTATTTCTTCACATAAGAATATATATATATATATATATATATATATATATATATATATATTCCAAGGAAGCATTCTTTACATGTATTTTAGAAATGAAAGCAAACAGAAGTAAAATATTTCAAAATGATTTCATTTTTTTTATTCTATGAATTGCAATCTCATTGCCTTTTAGTTATTGAATCTATTTCAGATGACTACCAACTTTGAAACACAATACCAAACAACCACAACAACAATTTCTTAACCCAAGTTCAGAATACAAATATTTTTTGGGGGACTAATGCAAATAAATCATTGTATAAAATGAACAGTTTTTTAGAACATTTTCAACAACGTTATCAGTTATCCTTTTTAAAGTAAAAACACAAAACCAGGAGTTGCTACATTCAATATAACAAAGACATGGGATTAGGGTAGGGTCCTCAGACCATATTTCTTTTCCCTTGGAGATAGTCATCTTTAACTGCAAAAGAACATGCATGGGCTATTTCTTATGGCTTTTCTTATCCCTTTTCCAAATCCCTTCTGTATCTCTAGATTCAACCACTCCAAGATATGCCTCTATGTGTTCTCTCTTTGATGAAATAAGAAAAGAAACAGACAATATACTGAAGATGTTATCTACTCTAACCTACAATTGAGCAAATGCCACCAAGTTCACAATACCTGTTGCCATGATGAGTGAGCAAGGAATTAAAGCAAACAGAGTCTTTCACTTAGTTTCTGTTTATAATTTTTTAAAAGATTTTATTTATTTATTCACAAGAGACACAGAGGGAGAAGCAGGCTCCCAGCAGGGAGCCCAACACAGGACTCAATCCCAGGACCCTGGATGACGACCTGAGCTGAAGGCAGACGCTCAACCATTGAGCCACCCAGGTGCCCATGTTTTACAATTTATTTTATCTGCCTATTTCTAATCTACCCAGTCTGCCCATTTGGTATGCACCAAGCAGTTAATTATGAGCGGATGCTTCAGATATAAAAATTTATCAATTGAATGATCTATTTTGCTTCCCTTTGACAAAATAACTAAAACATGTGCAGATGCAAATGTCAAGTATCGGAATAAAAAACCCTAACACCACATTGGAGAATGACGGCAGCAGAATCAAGGACACTGCCAATCCATCATGGCTTGTAGTGCACACAAAGCACAGCCTGGGACAATCTGTCACTGTCAAAATGCCAACCACAAAATGCTCTGCCATTCTGGGATACTGAAGCAAGGCACCTTGTTAGACATAGCCTTCTTTTGTGTTTAAAACATAATCAAACCATTTCATTATTTTTATTTTTTATGTTCTGTTTTACATCAGGAGTCAGTAGAATGCATGGTACCATTTCCCACAGCTCCTGCTGTTTTATTTCAAAAAATACCTTAGCAAATTTTTTTCTATTACTCCTCTAAAATTCCATGTTTAATATTACTTTTCTGAACTACTTATTAAAACATTTCTTATTGCTTATGATTAAAAATATAAAACTTTTTATTATAGCCTTTTGAAGTTTCAGCAGTATTGAATATTTCTGAATTCCTTAAGCATATCAAAAGCTCTGACTTCAGTTATCTTTTTTATAGTAGGACAACGAATGCCTGTGCACAGACTAGCTAAACTTTCATACTGAAACTGTCATATTCTTCCATTTGTCACCCAATTAAACAAGCGCCCGAGAGAACAGATAAGCGCACCACGCTAAAACTCAACAGTCTCAGGAGTAATTAGAAAGACAGAAGTGGATTTCTTGTTTCAACTGGCCATTACAGAAACAGTTCTGCTGTCATTTCTTTCTTTTTTTTTCTCCCCCCAAAATAATTGGCTTTGCTCACACACAAAAACTGGATAAACTCAAATTCTTTAACCACTGATTATCACTAAAAGTCAGCACTAGAATGACTTCAAACAAACAAAAATTATAAGAGAAAGAGGAATCTTATAATCCACATGAATTATATCCATATTATTAAAATTCTAAAAGCCAGGGGGGGGAACTACAATAAATTGGACAAATCTCTCAGCAATTTGCAAACACACTCTACAGTGCTGTCCTCCTCTACTTTTTTTTAGGTTGAAACACAGCCTGGGGATTATAACTGATATAATTATTTATCACAAGAAGACAGTAAAAATGGAAAGGACAAAAAGTTTAATCATTTTTTAGAGGGTATATTTGTATATTTTTGGGAATAAATTTAGAAATAAAATAAAAATCCAATGTGAACTCTCACTGCAATTTTTGCTTTCCTTTTCTATCACCTTTTCTCCAAATCATAATCCTTATTATATTATTTCTTCCTATTTATTACCTTCAGAGATCAGAATTCCAAAGGGATTTCTGTATCTCCATGGTACCTCTGGGACTTCATGGAGCTTTGTTGGCAGTAAGCATTTCCCAAATTATAGTCCAAAGAACACATGCACCCATGGTTATAAAACACCAAGTCTATTAACTTTGAATCTCTGGAGTTGCTCTTTAACCAAACAACCAGGTGATTCTTAGCCAGAGTAAACACAGAGATCCAGCAAGCTAGTAAAGATAAATCTTAAAAGGAAGAAAAAAGATTCCTCAATGGGAATATAATTTCAAATTATGTGTCTTCCTTTTTCCTTATGAAAGATTACAAAAGAAAATCCCTATTCGTTCATATCTCATTCATTTAACGTTGTTAGGGAAGAACTTTTAAAGGGATTCTTTCTGAACAATCCAACTAGGCTACTTTATTTCCTTTTTTTTTTAAGACTACTTTTTCTATTAAAAGGTTTTTGTTTTACTAATTTCCTATGGAAGATTTTTAAAATAAAAAATAAGCTACTCTGCCGTTTAAAATAATTACAATTTCACCTTTTCTTGGTCTAGTTCATGTACAAATAATCTTTATACTATATTGAGTGTAAAGATATTTGCCCATGCATTACATGGGACCTGCTGGGAATGACTGAGCTGTTATTTCAGATGTATTTTATTGAGGTGTCACTTCAGCTGTTTAGGTTGGTTGCTCCCTCCCCTTATCTCACTGTAACCTTATCTATCGATATAACTACTATAATTTTGACTACCAGTCCTTCTTGCCAAGCTGAAAGTCTATTACTAAGACTTATCTAGTGAGAAAGTCAAATAAGCAAGCTGGGTAGATATGTTTCTGAATAGTTTCTAAGTGAAAACCTGGATTTAATATGATGTCCTAATATAAAAAAAATGGACTTTAGGAATGAAAATTATAAAAGCTTTTCAGATTACTTAGGCATTTTCTCTACTTACCTTTAAGTTTTCTGATGTATTATAGTTTAGGCTATTGAAAAATGACATTAAAATTTTCAGAGTTAGGGATGCCTGGGTGGCTCAGTGGTTTAGTGGCTGCCTTCAGCCCAGGGCGTGATCCCAGATCCCGGGATCAAGTCCCGCATTGGGCTCCCTGCATGGAGCCTGCTTCTTTGTCTGTCTGTGTCTCTGCCTTTTTCTGTGTGTGTGTCCCTCATGAATAAATAAATAAAATCTTTAAAAAAATTTTTTTAAAGGTAAAAAAATAAAAGAAAAAAAAACTTGAAAGGTGATATATTTCAAATTACAAATACCCATATTACATTTAATTATATTGTGAAACTAGATTTCCAAGCATAGAGAATGAAATAATTAGGTTACCGGAAAGAAAGCCAAATTGTGGTTAGGAAATTGGTTTCTATTTCCAGTTTTGTCACTTGCTTACTGTGTAAATATCTCCATATTATATAAAAATAAAAATACCTGCATTACTTAGGGAAAAGATAGATGATAGATAGATAGATAGATATAGAAAAAATAGATCATAAATATACATATATGTGTATCTTAGTCAAGCTCTGATGCTCTGTTTTGATCACTATAGCTTTGTAGTATTTGAGACCAGGAAGCTTGACATCTCCAACTCTGTTCTTCTATCTCAAGATTGCTCTTCAGGATCTTTTGTGGTTCTATACAAATTTTAAAATTCTTTGTTCTAGTTCTGTGAAATATATCATTGGTATTTTGACGAGGATTGCATTGAATCTGTAGCTGGCTTTTGGAAGTACTGACATTTTAACAATATTAGTTCTTCTAACTCATAAGCACAGAATACTTTTTTTTTCATTTATTCTTTTCATCAATGTCTTACAGCTTTCAGAGTACAGGACTTCAACCTCCTGGATTACATACAATTATTCCTACATATATATATTTTTTTATTCCTAAATATTTTTATGCAGTTTTAAATAGGATTAGTTTCTTGATTTATCTTTCTGATAGTTCATTAATAGCATACCAAAATGCTATAAAATTATTGTATGCTAATTTTGCAGTCTGCAACTGTATTGAATTCATTATTAGTTCTAACAGTTTTTGGGGAATTCTTGAGGTTTCTATATATAATATCATGTCATCCACAAATAATAACAATTTAACTTCTTTTCCAATTTTGATGCCTTTTATTATTTTATCTTACCTAAGTACTGTGTCTAAGACTTCCAATACTATGTTGAATAAAAATAGTGAGAGTGGGCAACCTTGTCCTATTCTTGATCTTAAAGAAAAAACTTTCAACTTCTCACATTAAGTATATTAGCTATGCTTTTGTCATATATAGTCTTTAGTATGTTTAGGTACATTCATTCTATACCCACTTGATTGAGACTTTTTAATCATAAATATCTGTTAAATTTTGTCAAATCCTTTTTCTGCATATGATTTTTATCCCTGTTTTGTGAATGTGGTTATCATGTTGATTGATTTGCTGATCCTAAACCACCCTTAAATCTCTAAAATAAATCCCACTCAATTTTGGTATATGACCTTTTTAATATATTGTTAAAATCAATTTGCTAATATTTTGTTGAAAATTTTTATATCCATGTTCACCAGAGATATTGGCCAGTAAGTTTCTTTGTGTCTGTGTGTGTGCACATGTGCTGTCAATGTCTCGTTTCAGTACCAGGGTAATTCTGGCCTCAAAAAATGATTTTGGAGACATTATTGCTCTTCAATTTTGGGGAGTAGTTTGAAAAAGATCAGTCCTAACTTTTCTTTAAATGTTTGATTAAGGGGATCCCTGGGTGGCTCAGCGTTTTAGTGTCTGCCTTTGGCCCGGGGCACGATCCTGGGGTCCCGGGATCGAGTCCCACATCGGGCTCCTGGCATTGGCCTGCTTCTCCCTCCTCCTGTGTCTCTGCCTCTCTCTGTCTCTATGTCTATCATAAATAAATAAATCTTAAAAAAAATAAATAAATCTTTAAAAAAAATAAATAAATGTTTGATTAAATTCACTTGTGAATCTTATGGTCCTGGATGTTAATTTTGGGGGAGTTTTTAAATTATTGAATCAATTTCAATATTTGTAATCAATCTATTCAGATTTTCAATCTTGTGTTTAGTCTTGGAAAGTTGTGTGTTTCTAGTAATTTATCCATTTTTTCTAGGTTATCCAATATGTTGACATATAATTGTTCATATTCATCTCTTATCATCCTTTGTATTTCTGTGGTCAGTTGTAACTTCTCCTTTTGAAATAGGCCTGTATTAGCATGAACTTCCCACTTAGAACTATTTGAAAACTATAGGTTTTGAAAGTTGTGTTTCTATTTTCATTTATCTCTAGGTAATTTAATTTGCTCTCTTTGTTTTCTGAAAACTGGAAAGCCAAAAAAAAAAAAAAAAAATTGCAAAGCCTCATGCAAAAGAATGAAAATGGACCACTACCTTACTCCATATGTGAAAATAAATTCAAAACTCATTAAAGACTTATATATTAGACCAGAAATTATAAAAATCCTGAGAAAACATAGGCAGTAATAAGTTATTTGATATTGGTTATAGCAATTTTTTTTGAACCCAGACAAGGGCAATAAGAGCTAAAATAAACCAATGGGATTCTATTAAACTAAGAAGCCTCCACACAAAAAAGGAAACCATCAAGAAAACAAAACAAAAAGAAAAGCAACTTATTAAATAGGAGAAGACTCTGGCAAATCATATATCCAATCAAGAATTAATAAGAAAAAAGAAATTACACAACTTAATGTAAAAAAAAAGGGCAGATAAATTAAATAGACATTATTTTTTTTCCCAAAGAAAGCATACACATAACTAACAGGCACATTAAAAGATTCTCAACATCACTATCACAGAAATGCAACAAGCTCACAATGAGATATCATCTCAAACATGTCAGATTGGCTATTATAAAAAATAAAAAATGTTGGCGAGGATATGGAGAATTCCTATGTCTATGGGAATGTACATTGATTCAGCCACTATGGAGAAAAGTATAGATATTCCTCAAAAAATAAAAATAGAAGTACGCTACAATTCAGAATTTCACTTTTGTGTAATTATCTGAAGAAAATGAAAGTAACAATTTAAAATGATATATACACTATATTTACTGTAGCACTGTTTATACTAGCTCATTTATGGAAGCAAAATAAATATCCAACCATAGATGAATGGAATGGGTAAAGATTAGATAGATAGATAGATAGATAGATAGATAGATAGATGATAGATAGATAGATAGAATGGAATATTACTGAACTATAAACAAGAATGAAATCTTGCCATTTGTGACAACATGGATGGACTTAGATGGCATTATTTTAAAGGAAATAAATCAGACACAGAAAGAGAAATACTTCTCTTTCACTTGTATGTAAAATCTTAAAAAAAATGGAAATAGACTCATAGATACAGGAAATAAACTGTTAGTTATCACAGGTGGGAGGGGTTTTTAGGGTGGGTGAAATAGATAAAAGAGATTAAGGAATACAAATTTTCAGTTATAAAAATAAATGTCATCACAATGTAATGTACAGCATAGGAAATATAGTCAATAATATTGTAATAACTTTTTATGGTGACAGATGGTAACTAGACTTATCATGGGCATAATTTTGTAATGTATAAAAACATTGAATTATTATAATTTATACCTGAATAATAGGATATTGTATGTCAATTTTACTTCAGTAAAAATAGTTAAATCTTATAAAAATTTTTTTGTTACAGAAAAGGGAACCACAGATTACAAAATGCCATTCTCCTATTCGTCCAGTTTTTATTAATAATGTGGCAAAGTCCTAGTTATCAAAAATGATTCATTTTATCCATGCTGACAGATCTGGGATGAAGAACTGCACATAGGAACTGCTTAGGATACATGTGAGTACTTAATAAATAAGATTTTCTAAGAAGGACAAGCTATAGAGTTATAGATACATAGATGTATATAACTGAGTAGCCTCTTAAAATATAAATCAAATTAATAGATAATATTTACTTTAAAAGTGATACATATTGAATTTAAAGTAAGCAAACACTAAAAAGATGAGTTATATGGAAATATCTGAGTAATATCCTATGATATAATTTTAAGACCTAATATGAACAGAAAGATATATGTTATTTTAAAGCATACATTTCTTTAATCCTGTAGACCTAAGTGACTTAAAATAAAAAAGGTAATTAGTCCTGACTAATGTTTTCTCCCATCAATATTCCTTCAGCTTTAGAATCTAAAGAAAGAAAACTGAGTTCTAGTCCTCAATCTAGTCCTTCTCTTTTCTAGAAAAAAAATCATCCAAAATTGATTGGTCTTAACTTTCTTATGTATAGAAGGAAATAATTTAAAGAAATGATCTCTAACTCCCTTTGATTATCTCTTCATCGTGTTTTAAATGGTGATGGAGGAGGATAAAGAAACAAGTTGCCCTTTTCTCCTTTTGGCTTTCTTTTTTCCTTAGTATAGTCCATTTTCTTTTTTTGCCCCCCATTGTGCCTCTCTATGAAACATTTTTAAAATCTATTTATGTGTATAAATTTTTGAGATAAAAATACATATATGTTAATACCTTTAAAGTTTTAAAAAATTGTTTTTTAGTTTAGCTATCCTCCAAGGAGTTAGTTACCTCCATATAGTTAGTGTTGGTAAATTCTTGATTTTGTATATTTATCTTCATCTAGACACTTTACTAAATTTTATTTATTTTATTCTCTCTCTCTCTGCTTATGTCATCAACAAAAATTTTAGATATGTATCCCTGCCCAGATTTCAATTTAATTAAATTTAGTTATATAATTTCTCTATTTAGAATATGGACTTCTACTACACATTCAAATCACCTGAGTTGCTTTAATACTACCTTTAGAAATTTTGACACACTCTGTCTCTAAGTGGAGCCTAGGCACTGGTGCTTTTTGAAAGCTATGTGGAGAATTTTATTTTTTTCTTACTTTTTAAAGCTTTTATTTAAGTTATCTGGAGAATTTTAATGTGTTGCTACTGGTGTTGAGAACCACTGGTTTCAAAATACACTTGATGTTATTATTAGTCAAATGATTTTAATCAAATCGAGTTGGTTTTTTGTTTGGCTGCCTTTTAGGTTTTAGTAGCATTGGCTACTGAACTTTATTGTATGCATACAGGTCTGAATTTTTCTTTATAGTAGTCACTTTTTAATTTTCCTTTATTTTTTTCACCCTTTTTGCCTCATTCTTATTTGGCTAAGTTTTTAATTTATTTTTTTTCCTCTTCTGGTTTAGAATATCTTGTTGCATCTCTGCCTCTGTTAGTGTTTATCTTCTCTTTGTCAAAACTTATGACAACAAATATATAAAAGAGGAGGAGGAAAATGATAAAAGTTGCATGGGCAAATGAAGATTAGTTGCTCCCACTGACAGAAAGGGACTATTTAATCTATGAAATGTTTTACACAAACTTCATGGTAATCACAAGACAAAAATCTAGTGCAAAAACATAAAACATTAAAAAAAGGAGAAAATGAGCAAATCATTGTAGAAAACCACCAATTGGAAAAGGTGCTAACAATAAGGAAAAGAAAAACGGAGATACAAACCGATTAGAATAAAAATAAAGATGACATGACAGCATTAAAATCCTCATATATCAACAATCACCTTAAATGTAAATGGATTGAGCACATCAATTAAAAAGCAGAGTGGGTGTACAGATTAAAAAACAAAACCCAACTAAATGTTACTTTTAGAAGACTCATTTCCACTCCAAAGAAAAACAGGCTCAGAGGGAAAGGGTGGAAGATGATACTTCAAGCAAAGAAAGCAAGTATAGTCATGCTTTTATCAGACAAAGAAGACTTCAAGTCAAAAATGGTAATAAGAAACAAAGAAGGTGATTATATAATGATAAAGGGGTCAATACATTAAGAAGATATAACAATTATATATGGTCCCCAAATTTGGGCACCAAAATATATGAAACAAAAACTAACAGATCTTAAAAGAGAAAGAAACAACAATACAATAATAGTAGGGGCTTCAGTACCCCATTGTCAGTAATAGATTATTCAGAAAGAAAATCATCACAGCACCTCTGGAATTGAGCTACACTTTATAACAAATGGATCTAATAGACATATATAGAACACTCCATCCACCAGCAGCAAAATACACTTTCTTGAGTGTATTTGAAACATTCTCCAGGATATACCATATGATAGAACATAAAAATAACCTTGGCACATTTTTTTAAAGATTTTATTTATTTATTCATGAGAGACACACACACACACAGACGCAGAGACACAGGCAGAGGGAGAAGCAGGCTCCATACAGAGATCCCGATGTGAGGCTCCATCCTGGGACTCCAGGATCACACCCTCAGCCAAAGGCAGGTGCCAAACTGCTGAGCCACCAAGGGATCCCCTAATCTTGGCAAATTTAAGAAGACTGAAATCATACCAACCACCTTCTCTGACCACAATGGCGTAAAATTAGAAACTAACAACAAGAGGACAGTAAGTGGATCTTCAAATACGTGGAAACTAAACAACACACTTCTAAATAACTAATGGATCAAAAAAGAAATTTAAAGGGAAATAAGAAAACATCTTGAAACAAATGAAAATGAAAATACAGCATATATATTTTTGCAGGATGATGCAAAAATAGTTCTGAAGTTTACAGAAAAATATCCATATATTAAGAAATTATAAAGTCCTCAAAAAATAACCTAAATTTACACCTTAACTGGAAAAAAGGAACAAATTAAAACCAACTATAGCAGAAGGAAATAATAAAAATCAGAGCAGAAATAAACAAACTAGAGATCAGACAAAAAATGGAAAAGATCAACAAAAATAAAAGCTGGTTCTCTGAAAATATAAACAAAGTTGACAAACCTTTAGCTAGACTAAAGAGAAAAGAGAGAAAATTCAAATAAATAAAATTAGAAATGAAGAAGACATTACAACTGATACTACAGAGTATGGATAATTATGATACTACAAAGAACAATTATATGCTAACAAATTATATACCTAGAAAAAATGGATACATTACCAGAAATATACAATCTTCTGAAACTGAAACAGAAAAACCCCCCAAAATCTGACTAGATCAACAACAAGTCAAGAGATTGAGTTCAGTAATCAAAATTTTCCAAAAAAGAAAACTTCAGGACCAGAGAGTTTCACTAGTGAATTATACCAAACATTTAAAGAATTAATATAAATCCTCTTTAAATCTTTTCCAAAATATTGATGAAGGGGGGAACACTTCCGAACAGTCTATGAAGATAGTATTACCTTGCAACCAAAGCCATAAAGGTATCACAAGAAAAACAACCATAACAACAGCACTACGGACCAACACCCCTAATGAATAGATGCAAACTTTAAAAATAAAAATTGTTTATTCATGAAAGACAGAGAGAATATGGCAGAGACACAGGCAAGGGGAAGGTAGGATTCTCACAGGTGCCCGATGGGGCACTCAATTCCCAGACCAAGGATTACAGCCTGAGCAGAAGGCAGACGCTCAATCACTGAGCCACCCAGGAGTCCCAGATGCAAACATTCTTAACAAAATATTAGCAAACCAACTTCAAGAACACATCAAAAGAATCATACAAATAGGATTTATCATGCAAGTAGGATTTATCCCTGGCATTTAACGATGATTCAACATACACACACAAATCAATAAATGTAATTCATCACATCACTAAAATAAAATAAAATCATATGATTATATCAATAAACACATGCACAAAAGTCTTTGACAAAATACAATATCCTTTCATGATAAAAAACTCTTAACAGATCAGTATAGAGGGAGCGTACCTCAATATAATAAAGGCAATATACAATAAAACCACTTCTGATATTATATGTAATTGAGAAAAATTGAAAAGATTTCCTCTGAGAACAGGTTGAAGATAAGGGTCGCATACTCTAGTCATTCCTATTCAATGTAGCATAGGAAGTCCTGGCTAGAGCAATTGGGCAAGTCAAAGAAATAGAAGGCATCTAAGTAGGGAAGGAAGGAGTAAAATTTCCACGATTTGCTGAAAATATGATCTTATATATAGATAAAAGTCCCAAAGAATCAAGCAAAAAACTATTGGGGAGTGCCTGGGTGGCTTAGTTGGCTAAGTGATCTTGATTTGCACTCTGGTCATGATCTTAGGGTTGTAGTATCAAGCTCCCTGTTGGGCATGGAGCCTAACTGGGATTCCATCTTATCCTCTTCCTCTGCCCCTCTCCACCCTGCTCATGCTCTCTATCTCTCCCCGTCTCTCTCAAAAATAAACAAGATAAAACTGTTGGGATTAATGATTTCAGTGAAGTGGCAGGTTATGAAATCAACTTATAGAAATCAGTGGGATTCCTTTATGCTAATAAAACTTTGGAAAAGGAAATTAAAAAAAAAAACAACTATCCCATTCACAATAGCATGAAAGGCAATGAAATACATAGGAATGAATGTAATCAAGGAAGTGAACTATACCTACAAGGAAAACTATAAAACTTTACTGGAAGAAATTGAAGAAGACACAAAGTAATGGAAAGACATCCTGTGTTCATGGGTCTAAGAATAAATGTTACCAAAGCCATGAAAGAACCATAAAATGGGCATAATCCCCAAAGCTACAGATTCAATGGACTCCCCATCCAACCACCAAAACATTCTTCATAGGTACAGAAGAAACAATTAGTAAAATTTGTGTAAAACCACAAAAGACCCTAGATAACCAAAACAATCTTGAGAAAAAAGAACAAAGTTGGAGGTATCACATTCTGATTTCAAAAACAGTATAATATTGGCACAAAAATAGATACATTCAATAAAAACAAAAAAAAAAAAAAAACAGAAAAAATAGATACATACACCAATAAAACAGAATAGAGAGCACAGAAAAACACCAGAACCTTGAAAATGGACCCCTATCTTACAGCATTCACAAAAATTAACTCAAAATGGATCAAAGACTTATACAAAAGACTTGATATCGCAAAACTACTAGAACAAAAGGTAGGGAGGGAACTGATTGACACGACTCTTGACACTAATTCTTTTGGATATGATTCCAAAAGCACAAAAGCAAAAAATCAACTAGTGGGACTACATCCAACTCAAAAGCTTAATCACAGCAAAAGAAACAATCACAAAATGAAACAGGGAGATGATTTTTGCAAGCCATACTTTGGATAAGGGGTTAATATCCAAAATATATAAAGGACTAACAAAATTTAATTATTTATTTATTTAATGTGATAAATATTTTTTCAATGGCAATCATATCACAATGTATAAATGTATTAAAGTAACATGCTGTGTACCTTTAATTTACAAATTGTGACATGTCGAATGTATCAAATAAAAAAAAGAAGTGGGAAAGGCTAAAGACATGGTACAGAATTAGGAAAAAAAGTCAATTTATGTATTTATGGCTTTGGTAAACAATGCTTTTCACAAATCAGTTGCAAAGTTCTACAGATAGACTGAAATTCTCCACTTCTCATTTTTACTTTTTAGCATGCCTCATTCTTTCACATTTCAAAGCATTTGTTTCTGTCTGGAATTTTCTTTCTATGTTACTACCCTACTATTTACCTTTCAAGACCCTGATTAGATATTTCTGAGCATTCTTACCAGCTCCCCCAGGTAAGAATTGATGAGTGTCCTTGAAGTAAATTTATTTTTGCCATATTGCTTTTTCTGTTTAGATATCTGCCTCTCCAGGTTAAATATCTCAAGGCTAAAAATCCCATCATTTTCATTTATGTAGACCAAATACATAGCAGTGCTGAGTACATCACAGGTACTACATAAACATGCACTAAATAAGCACATTAATTGGGTTATTTGTAAACTTCCAGACAAAATTACTCCCAAGTAGGGAACTAAACATTGAATTATATCCAGCAATTAAGGGCCACATATTTTGTATGTATTTTGTTTTAATTCCCTATTTTACGAATTCAATGAAAAGTACTTAAATGTTTTTACTAATATTATTAAAGTCAAAATTTAACTTATCTGTAAGATGTTACAGATTTAAAACTAGCAATTGATTTTCATCAAAATAAGCAGCAAAAAAAGTGAATTTGTTTTAATTTAGTTAAGATTGTATATCACACTTTTTTTTTTTAAAGAATGATCTTTAAATTTTTGTCTCTTTTCTAGGTCATAATTTTCTCTGGGCGTGATTCCATTTTAGATGAGATTTTTCAAACTTTAACTTGGACCAAAGGTGAACTTGTTTGAGAGTTTGAACTAAATTGCTTTAGCCATTCTTGAGTTATGTGAAGGTGAGAGTACATTTTTCATGCACCTAACTAAAATAGGCTCCAACCTTTTCTACTTGCGTAAGTCACAAATGACTAATGCTATATATTTTAAGCTTGACAGTATTATTATATTTCTTGAAGAAACCTCTAAATTTAAAAGAAAATATCTAATCATTTTTAAGATGACAAAATTTTCCATTTATGATCCAAAAAATTGCTAATAGACAACTGTAGTTTAAAAGTAAAGATAATACAATTAAGGTCAACTCAGATTTCTAGCTAGATTAGATAGAAAAAGGGATATAGGACAAATATCAAATTAGTGTACCGTTTCAGGGCAGAAATGTTAGGAAGCTAATGCACTTTAAAGTGCACTTTAAAATGTAAAAGTAATTTAACCTCAACCTTTTACAATCCAGCTGGAGGGAAAAGCAGCAATCTGAAATATGAATTCAATGCCCAGCACATCCTCTAGTGAGTTTTGATCACTTAAACTTTTAGCTCCTCTTTAGGCAGTGCGATGGGAAAAATATCCATTATCAAGTGGCATAAAATAAATTTGGTATAATATATCATGTCACAAATTACTTTTTAAACTTAGCTGATTCTTAATTAATTCCCTGCGCAAAAGTGTTCAACTTTTAAGATGGAAGAATATAATATAATATATTATGTTATAATATGTTATTATATATTGACTGTTCTGAATGCTAAGAAAGATGCAGTATTGTTTTGTAACTTTACATTTATATCAATGTCATATTTTGCGTTCATTTAGATTCCAGCTAACTTGGATGGTTTTGGATCTCTGTACACTTCCTTTGCACCATCCATCAATTGATAACCCTGTCCTTTACATATCAATGTACACAAGTCAGTGATTAAATGGTTGCATAGGGAAGGGACAAGCATTGCATCATTCAATTTCAGAGATTATTTTCTCTGGACCATTATATGTAATAGGCAATAAGAAGCACTCTAAGTGTTAAGCAACTCTGTAGAAGAAGTTATTGTAGAGGGTTCATCTTGAGGTAGCATGCAGACTTCACTAGAAAGGTCATAAATGAAATAGGGGGAAGTAACTGGAAAGCTTTATAATGGGAAGTGTCTGATTTAGTTTCCTTTCAGGAATGGAAAACAGAAGGGACGGGGGCCAGAGACATCTGCAGAACCTGATTAGGGGAACATGAGAGAAAAACAAGTTTGAGGAGGAGGATGCAAGTGCATTTTTAGGAGTTGCCAACATAATGTTGACTTTTGATAAAATGGGTAGGAAATATCAGGAAGGGAGACAGAACATAAAGACTCCTAACTCTGGGAAATGAACTAGGGGTGGTAGAAGGGGAGGAGGGCGGGGGGTGGGGGTGAATGGGTGACGGGCACTGAGGGGGGCACTTGATGGGATGAGCACTGGGTGTTATTCTGTATGTTGGCAAACTGAACACCAATAACAAACAAATTTATTATTAAAAAATATGAAATGCATAGAGTAGATGTTCTTCTTTGACATAATTTCTTATATCCCAATATTTCCATTAATGAAAACTTATTTCAAAGGCACAGTTGTTTATTAGCAATGCCCTTCCTGTATTGAAATAAACTGAGAGTAACTAGTACAGGTATTTATTCCCTTATACCAAGCTTTGTACCATATACTTTAACTTACAAATATATGTCAATAAAATTTTTATTTTGCAGATGAACTTTCCTAGAATTTTGCTTATTTTCTCAGTTAGAAATCACTATTATTTAAGAGAGGTATATCAAGCTTTCTTCTGTCTCCTTCAGTCATGAAAAGTATGTACTTTGTTGAAAAGATAAAAGACAAGTCAAGAACATTAGACCTAATAATATCATTATCCATAATTCATGATAACAACCAGGGCAAAATAGAATCTGACCATTCATAAAAATAAGGTTGTTTAAATTTAGGATCCCTAAAATTCTTTTTAATCCCTGCAATTTGTAAAAGAAAATTTTGTAATGTTCTGAAACCTCTTTCCCCAACAGTCTTCTAGTGATCATGGGTGAAAATATGTAAATTCACCAGAACCTAGCCTCCATCTCAGGTTCCATAAGTTTTCTTAAATTTCAATAAATGGATTATTGTATCATACCTTAGTTCTAATAAGTAATCTGCCCTTTTTAACCCTTTGATTTGGTTCCCGTTAATAACCAACTTCTTTTGTAAAGGGTAAAGAGATTCTGGCTTATTTATTTTCTTTTACAAATTATTTTTTTTCTGTACTAAAGCTTGTTTCTGAGCCCTTTATCTGTTTCATAAGCATAATTAATAAAGTTAACATTTAGGTAGCACTTAATATGTGCGAGGCAATGTTCTAAGCACCTAAGTATATTAACTCTTTTAATCTTCATGACAACTATATAACATAAGTTCTATTATTATCTCCTTTTTAAAGATGATTAAACTGATAGAAAAGATAGTTAACTGGACCAAGATCACTCAATCAATCAGTAGTGGAATTGGGACAACAGTCTATGGGCATGTGACTCCGGAATCAGAGCTTGTCACTGCTCTGCTCTCTTAGCAATTTCTGACATTATGTGACATGTTGAAACAGGGGATATGTACAAATAAGGGAAATGAAAGTATTAAATCCTATTTCCAGAAATGCAGTAGAAGAATTTGAGAAAAACGTGGAATGTCTTACAATGGCTAGTTATAATCTGTTGACAGGTAGATAAATCAATTTCAGAACGACAAGGGAGAGGAAAAATGTAAAATTGTTTATTCCATTTATATTGGCATGCTATTTAGCAGTATCTTTTAAAAAATTATGGAGATTAAAAATATCTCATAAAATATCACTAAAAATGTCTAAAAATATCACTGGTTGCCAGTGGTCATGGGGAGCAGGAGAGAAGAGGTGAAGAGCAAAACACATAGAATTTTGAAGGCAGTAAAAACTCTATGATACCATAAAAATGGGTAGATATTTTTGCACATTTATCCAACTCATAGAATGTGTAATACAAGAGCAAACTAAAATGTATTCTATATGCTTTGGTCCTTATGATGTGTCAGTGTATGTTCATCAACTCTAATAAAAGTACCACTCTGGTGGGGTTGCTGATAATGAGGGAGGCTATGCATGTGTGATTGCAGGGAGTATACGAGAAATTTCTGATTTTCTCCTTAATTGTATAGTAAATTTATAATTTCTCTAAGAAATAAGTTCCTTATGAAACTCAAAACAAAGCACCCAACCCCCAAGTAACTCATGAACCATGCACATACATTCTGACAATTTCTTACTTTACTTTCCAGAGCTGTTATAAAAAGTAAGAAAGATAATCTAGTTTTTCTTTGCATTTAGACACTAATGATTAAAAAGACTAAAAGATAATTAACAAAAGAAATTGAATTTTTATTCACCCAATAAATGAGAGAACACAACTCTCTCAACTGAAGGGTTGTCAGATTTACTGTGAAACAAATTCAACAGATAGTCAATCTGTACAGAGTTTAAGAAGACATTTTTCCTTTCTAAGCACCTTTATTACAAGCGGCTGGTATTTCACAAATTCAACAAAATACATTCAACAAATATCTGTTGAGTGTCATCGTGTACAATGCTGCATGTGTTCCATGCTTAGTGTGGTAGGAGTTTCTGCCAAAGAGTTTTACAGTTAGTTACACTGATGAGATTTCATAGTTGAGCTGTGCTGTGATCTTGATGATTTGGAGAACAGGAAGTGGAATACACAGAATTATTATAAAAGAGCAATTGTGTGTTCTTATTAAAAATAAGCACTTCCAAAAGATGGTTTTAAGTTCTTTTCCTGCCTATTAGAAAAGCTGTTACTCTGCTACTCACAGGCAGAAGAAATATGAGGATGTTGAAAGATAAAGGCCTATTGGGGATTCCTGTAAAACTTTTCAAAGCTGTCTCAGCATCCATACTATAGTTGCAACCACTCACCTAATTTTAGCAACGTGAAACTCTGGGGTTGCTGCAGTTTCTGATTGCTACAACATCATCAATTCTGCTCATGCTGAGTTGGGTTCATTTAATTCCAATTAGCATTTATTGAGCTCCTATCTTGTACTGAGCTCCGGGTGGAGAGATCAGAAGATAAATAAGCTACTCTGGGAATATAATAAGTGCTCAATAACTATATGTTAAATACTTATAGCTAACATTTTATAGCACTTTTTACATGCTAGGTATTGTTTTAAGAGCTTTTCAAATATTAACTCATTGAGTCCTCACAACAATTCTATACAATTCCTATTCTAGAGATGGTGAACCTAAGGGAGAAGTTGACTATTTTCATTTGTCCAGGTGTCACGACTAGTGATCAACTGGGATTTGCATGCAGATAGATACTGTGATTCTAGAATTCATGTTAAGTATTCAAATTAAGGAGTGAGTGGTTTAATGGATGAAGTATACATTTATTTTTAAAGATTTATTATTTATTCTTAAAAAGAAAGAGTGTGTGTGTATGTGGTCGGAGGGAGCAGAGGGAGAGGAAGAGAGAGAATCTCCAGCAGAGTCTCTGCTGAGGGCAGAGCCCTCAGGGGCTCAGATTCATGGGGCTGGATCTCACAACCCATGAGATCAGGACCTGAGTCAAAAAGCAAGAGTCAGAAGCATAACTAACAGAGCCATCCAGGCACTGTGAATGTATACATATTTTAACTGACTAAATGAAAGATATTGAATAGGGAGACCTTTGGGACATAGGTAAAATGTAAACAGTTTTCGATAATATGGGAGAAGATTCCAGTAAGAAAAAAAGTATGAATAGTGAAATTGGTTCTTTAGCCCTAGGTATTTACTAATAGAAATCTTGGTGGGTCATGAGAAAAAGAGACTGACAAACCAACAAAGATAATTTCTGACCACAAACCTGGGTGGCTCAGTCAGTTAAGCATCTGCCTGCCATCAAGCACCATGTTAGGCTCCCTGCTCATCGGGGAGCCTGCTTCTCCCTCTCCCTCTGCCTCTCCACCTTCTCCAACCCCATTCACACTTGCTCACTCTCTCTCTCTCTCTTACTTGCTCTCTCTCTCAAATAAATAAATAAAATCTTAAAAAAAATAGAACTACCCAGCAATTGCACAACTAGGTATTTACCCAAAGGATGCAAAATACTGATTTGAAGGGATACATGTACTCTGATGTTTATAACAGCAGTATCAGTAATGGCCAAATTTTGAAAAAAGTTCAAATGCCCATTGACTAATGAATGGAAAAAAGATGTGGTATATATCTATATCTCTCTCTCTCTATATATATCTTTCCATTATATATATGTATATATATATATACATATATGTGTGTGTATATACATATGCTTCGATTTTGGGATTCTTTGACGTTCCCAGTATTTGGAATGTGTCATTTTTTTAGTTCAGCCTCTGGAATTGCATCAACAATAAAGTGGGGACAAACACGTAAAGAGACAAAATGCTGAATGTGAAAGGCATGAGGCCAGGTGAAAATAATGAGTGAATGGAATAAGGGCAGGCATATATATATATGCCTTACATATATATATATATATATATATATGTAAGTGCTGAAGCACTAAGTTCTGAAAATAATATTATACTGTATGTTGACTAATTAGAATTCATATAAAAACTTGACACTACAAAAAGAAATATCTTGATCAGGTTTTTCCCTACTTTTCTAGACCAATATACTTCTGAAGAGTCTGAAATTGGGGGTTGTCAAAATCAAAAAAGCTTCTAAATGTTACATTTTTCCACAAATTATGATCTCACTGACTCCACTCTCCCATTCTGATTTCATCATTATTTTTACCCTGATATTTGGCATCTACTCTTATATAATTATAACAAATGGGATGTATAAGTCTATTAAATTATAATTGTGTTCTAATATGGAAAACATCCCACCTATTTTCTGATTTTTCTGTGTACTATGAATAAAATTGAAACTTCAGTTCATATAATGTAAATTTCCATTTGTTTCTAATTGTTAATAAAAGTCATTATATTCACGATGGGCATATTTTATAAAGACATCAATATGTTTTTTTGTTCTTTCTTTCCTTTCTTCTTTCTTACTTTTCTAAAAGTTGCTTTACTAGTGTTTGAAAAGTTATTAAGGTGATGAATGGTATCTAAGTTCTTTCCTCTGTAGTGGTTCATATCTCTGGAAAGATGTTTTGTATCTGACTTTTAGCAAATCTATTTCATGTGGAGTTACGTGAATATAAATGGATTAGGAAAGCCTCAGCCTGCAGTAGGAAACTATTTTTTAAATTATCCAGGAATTTTCTGGAAATCTATTTCTTTCCCAATCTATGTCTTAAATTCTATCACTTTAATACTTCTGGAAGCTAAAATGGTATCAAATGTTGAGGATTGGTCATCAGAGGGAAAGAGGAGATCTTGAAAGAGTCTGTTTTTATGTATTATAAAATAAAGGACTTAAAATATTTTTTGCAGATCCTATTCTTAAGGTATGAGAATTCTTCACTAGTTCTTATAATAATTATTGAATAATTTTATATTTGTTATTAATTATAAAACTGGTAAATTTTAAAAATGTTTAGATTACTGAGGAATAATATCTAGAGTTGCCATATATATTATTTAAAATGTTCACTTGCCAACAAAAAATTGTGAGGCATGCATAAAAATAAGAAGGAATGATGATATGTGGATATCTATATCTATCTTTCTATCTATCTACCTATCTATCTATCTATCTATCTATCTATCTATCATCTATGTATCTATCCTGGAAAAGAAACAGGAACACTTCTTGTGAAGCAGGAACAATTGCTTGTGAATGAAATCATATATCAGATTCATCATAAAAAGACTTCAAAATAGCCATTCTTAACCTTATAGAACTAAAAAAAATGACAACAAAAGTAAAGATAATGTCATGTCAGACAATATAAATTTAAACAATGAAAGTTATAAATCAACCAATTGGAAATCCTAGAAATAAAAACAATAATAAGTGAAATTTGAAAAATGTTACTGGAAGAGCTCAACTATAGATTTGAACTGACAGATGTAAGAAATAGTAAACTTGAAGACTGACCAAAAAAGATTATGCAAGCTGAGAAAAAAATTAATATGAAACTCCTCGGAGAAATGTGGAACATTTTAAGTGTATCAAAATATGCATCTGGGAATACCAGAAGGGAGGAGAGAAAACAGCAAGAAGAAGAAAAAAATATTGTAGAAATAATGGCAATAACTTCTAAGTTTATTAAAAAACAACCTACAGATCCAGGAAGATCAACAAACTCTGAGTAAAATAAACACAGAGATCCACATATTGGTACATCATAATAAAAATACTTAAAGCAAAAGACAAGGAGAAATCTATAATTGTAAGTGCTTATATTAAGAAAGAAAACAGGGCACCTGGATAGTGGAGTCGGTTAAGTGCTCCACTATTAATTTCAGTTCAGGTCTTAATTTCAGGGTCATTCAGTCAAACTCCCATTGGGCTCTGAGCTCAGCACAGAGTCTGCTTGAGATTCTCTTTCTCCCTCTGGCCCCCATCTGTCTCTCTTCTCTCTCTAAAGTGAATAAATCTTTAAGAAAAAAAAAAAAGAAAGAAAGAAAGAAAGAAAGAAAGAAAGAAAGAAAGAAAGAAAGAAGAAAGAAAGAAAGAAAACACAGAAAAAAGGAAGAACTAAACCTAAATGAGGCAGAGGAAAGGAAATAATAAATATTGGAATGAAGATGAATGAAATAGAGAATTTGAAAAACAACAAAGAAAATTAGTAAAGTAAAAAGCTTGTACTTTGAAAAAAAATCAACAAAATTGACAAGCGTTTAGTTGGATTGAACAAGATAAAAAGAGAGAAGACTAACTGCAATCAAAACTAAACAAAGGAAATTACTATTGACATTACAGAAATAAAAAGAATAAAAATTGTAAAGGATCACTATGAAAAATTAAATACCAAGTTAGATAGTTTAGAGGAAATGAAAACATTCTTACAAAAATACAAACTACCAAAACTGACTCAGAAATAGACAATCTGAATAAAACTTTAATAAGTGAAGAAAATAAAATAAAAATCAGAAAACTACCACACAGAAAAGCCCCAACCTAAATGCCTCCACCACTGAATTTTACCAAACATTTAAAGAATAATCCATACCAATTTTTCCCAATTCTTTCACAAAATAGAAGAGAAAGAAAACTTTCCTGAGACACCTGGGTGGCTCAGCTGTTGAGTGTCTGCCTTTGGCTCAGGGCATGATCCCGGAGTCCCAGGATCAAGTCCCACATTGGGCTTTCTGCATGGATCCTGCTTTTCCCTCTGCCTATGTCTCTGCCTCTCTCTCTCTCTCTCTCTCTCTCTCTCTGTGTGTCTCATAAATAAATAAATAAAATCTTTAAAAAAAAAAGAATACTTCCCAACTCCTTTTATAAGGCCAGTATTAGCCTGATATCAAAACTAAAGATATCACAAGAATACTATAGACTAATATTTCCTATATATATGGGTGTAAGAATCCTCAACAAAATACTAGCACCTCAAACCCAGCATTAAAAAGAAACATGCATCACGACAAGTGGAATTTATTCCAAGAATAATGCTAGTTTGATTTAATATCTGAAAAATCAATTAATTTAATATATAATATAAATAGAATAAAAAAGTAAAAAACATATGCTATCTCAATAAACACTGAAAAACATGTGAAAAAATCAACACCTTTGCATTATAAAAACACTCCTCAAACAAATTTGAAAGGAACTTTTTCCACATGTCAAGAATATCTATGGTAAAGTCACTGCTAACATCATACTTAATGGTGAAAGAAAGGATGATTTCTTGTTTAAATTAGTAATAAAACAGAGTTCCACCTCTATCCATCACTTTAAGACAGGTCCTAGCAAGGGTGATTAGGCAAGAAAAATAAATGCAAATCATATTAATTGGATAGGAAGAAGTAAAATTCTATCTGCAAATGATATGATCTTTTGTATAAAAAATACTATAGAATCCACCAGCAAGTGAACTAATTAACAAATTCAGCCAAGTTTCAGCATGCAAAATCCATTGAAAATTCTACATTTGCTATACATTTGCTGTAATGTTAATATTATGTGTCTCTTTGACTGTGATGTGTGGTGCACATATATTTGCCTGAACATTATTTCTGAGTTTGTCTGTTTAGAGTGTTTTCAGATAAGATCATCATCTGCGTGAGTAAACTGGGTAGAAAACATAGCTGCCCCCATACCCAATCAATGTGTGCATCATTCAATCCATTGTGGGCCTGAATGGCCAGTGGGGAGGGGACAGAGAAAGGAAGAATTTGTTCTCTGCTTGACTGCTGAGCTGGAATACCAGTCTTCTGTGCTTAGACTGGGATTTATATCATCAGCTTCTTTCCTTTGTTCATGGGCCTTTGAACTAAGACTGCAGCTTATGTCATTGAATCCCTGGGTCTCAGGCATTTGGGTTTTGCCTGGAACTGCTGGGTAGCAGCTAGACATAAGCAGTGGAAGGAATGCAGGGAGGAATGCCCCTGTGGTTAACAAAATCAGCCAGCATCTTCCAATGAAGGATGTCATATAGCCTACAGGGACTCTAAGGATACAAGTGCACAATCCAGAGAGAAGTTGTCCTCAGCTTGAGGACAACTATTGACATCTATTAACATAAATTAGCATTGCGGTTATAGCCACACCTGGCATGGGAAAAGGCTGCCAAGAGTTGTTCCAGTACAGATCTGTGGAGTCAAAAACTCTCCTTCTCAATCTGTGGGAGGAGTCCTCAAATGATTAGAAGTAGCCTCCATTAGATACCACCTTGTCCATGACACAAGCTGGGTTCACAGTTCAGGGCAGCTGCCACTTCCTGGCTTGCCCTCTCCCACCTCCAGTGTAATATTGCTTTAACAAAATTGTCTTCTGCTTTCACTTTGGGCACTGATCTCTAATTCTTTATTGTGTTGGTTCAGAGAGCCCAGACACAACACTTTTTGTGCTAACATACTACACCAGCAGTGGTCAGATAGTCAGTCTCAGGCTCAATATTCCACCAATTTCTTATAATCTCTTTCTCTCTCTTTCCATTCCCTCCCTCTGTCTCTCTAAAATCTCTTATTGGTTCTATTTCTCTGGAGAGCCTGGACGAATATACTTGTTATGAACAATCCAAAACTGAAATTAGAAAAAAAATTCCATACATAGTAGGATCAAAAAGAAAAAAAAAACAAATCTTAGAAATAAATATAATAGAAGAAGAATACAAAAAATTTATGTTGAAAATTACAAAATGTTGAAATAAATTGAAGGCCCACATAAATGAAAAAGCATGCCTATGTACATTATGTAGACAGGAAGACTTAACATTGGTAAGATGGTATTAGCCCCAAATCGATCTGCAGAGTCAAAGAAATCCCTATCAGGATCCCAGGTTACTTTTTTGTAGAAATTGATAAGCCTAATTTAAAATTCGTATGAGGGACATCTCAGTGGCTCAGGGGTTGAGTGTCTGCTTGCAGCTCAGGGCCTGATCCCAGTGTCCTGGGATAAAGTCCTACATCGGGCTCCCTGGGGGAGTCTGCTTCTCCCTCTGCCTATGTCTCTGCCTCTCTCTGTCTCCCATAAATAAATAAGATCTTTAAAAATAAAAATAAAATAAAATAAAATAAATAAAATAAATAAAATAAAATAAAATAAAATAAGATTGATATGAAATAGTAAGAGACCCAGAAGAATGAAATCAATTCCAAAGAAGAACTAAGTAGGGGATCTCCTGTTTCTTTATATCAAAAATTATCACAAAGCAGTAGTAATCGAGACCCCGTGATATTAACACAAGGACAAACATAAGGATTAATGTAATAGAATTGAGAGTCTTAAAATAAATCCATACATCTATAGTCAACTAATTTTTGACAAGGATGCCAAAAACATTCAACAGGAAAAGAATAGTCTTTTCAATCAAGGATGCTGGGATGACTGGAAAGCCACATGCAAAAGGATGAAGTTGTACTCTTACTTCAGAAAAGAGGAGTAAATTTTCAAGACTTTGCATTTGGCAGGGTAATTTTAGATATAATATCAGAAGCTTAAGCAACAAGAGAAAACAAAATAGATAAATTGGATTTCCTCAAAATTAAAACTTTTGTTCTTCATCAAGAAACTGAAAATGCCACCCAGAGAAAGGGAGAAAACATTTGCAAATTACATATCTTATGAGGGAATTCTCTAGAATACATAGAGAACTCTTACAACTCAATGATAAAAAAGACAAAATCCCAGTTAAGAAATGAGCAAAGGCTCTGATTAGACATTTTTTTTTAATTTTTTTTTTTTTATTTATTTATGATAGTCACAGAGAGAGAGAGAGAGGCAGAGACACAGGCAGAGGGAGAAGCAGGCTCCATGCACCGGGAGCCCGACGTGGGATTCGATCCCGGGTCTCCAGGATCGCGCCCTGGGCCAAAGGCAGGCGCCAAACCGCTGCGCCACCCAGGGATCCTGATTAGACATTTTTAAAGGAAAATATACAAGTGACCAACAGACACATGAAAAATGCTCAGTGATGTCATTAGGAAAATGCAAAGCAAAACCACAATGAGATACCATGTCATACCCACCAGCATGTGTAGAATCAAAGTCAGATCATACCAATTATTGGTAAGGTCATAGAGAAATCAGAGTCCTTGGATGTTTTAGTGGTAATGTAAAATTGTGCAGTAGTTTTGGAAACTATGAAAGTTCTTCAAATAGTTAAACAGAGTTACCACATGACCTTAACAATTACACTCCAAGAGAGATAAAAACATATGCCCACACAAAAACTTATACACAAATGCTGATAGCAGCATTATTCATAGTAGACAAAAAGTAGAAAAAACTACAATGTTAATCAACAGATGAATAAATAAACCATGTGTTATATTCATAGAATGGAATATTCTTCAGCCATGAAAAGGGAAAATGTTCATTCATGCAACATTTTGGATGAACCTTGAAAACATTATGACATGTGAAGGAGGGTAGACACAAAAGTCCACATGTTGTATGATGCTCTTCAGATGAAAACCCAGAATAGGGAAATCTATAGAAACAGAAAATAGAATAATGTTTAGATAGAGCTCGGTTTGTGTGGGTAGGGCAGAGGGGGATAATAGCTATAGGGTCTTTTTTTTGTAAGGTGATAAAAATGTTTTAAATTTCACTGTAGTGATGATTGTACATATCTACGAACATACTAAAAACACTGAATTGGATACTTTAAATATGTATGTTAAATGGCATAAAATTATGTCAGTAAGACTTTTTTAAAAATGAAGATTATATTCACATAAGATCGCACCTAGTGTTATAATGTATATCATGTTGTTTTAGTGTAACCCACTAAATCAGGAAAAAGTTCAAGGAACAGTTATAGCCTCTACTTGTTGAATGTGACCATGTTTTACTATCATTCACTTCTTCCTTTAAGAACAAAAACACATAAGAAATAAAATGACAGCTCGCTTTGTGCAATCAACAAAATATTTGAACTTGCCTTAAAAGTTTTTTTTCTTTTATACTTATTTTTAAAATGTTAATTTTTGGAGGAATATTCATATGTGCACACTGGTTTTTAAAATTTTTTTTAAAAAATATTTTATTTATTTATTCATGAGAGACACACACACAGAGAGGCAGAGACACAGGGAGGAGGAGGAACAGGGTCCATGCAGGGAGCCCAATGTGGAACTCGATCCTGGGACTCTGGGATCAAGCCCTGAGCCAAAGGCAGACACTCAACTGCTGAGCCACCCAGGTGTCCCACACACTGATGTTTATTTCAGTATTCTAGGGCAGTTGGAGTTTTGCAGATCAGGTTAGTTTGATTGGTTGCAGGGAAACTGGAATCTGGGACAGCATTACTTAAGATTTAAGAGCTCTCTTATTGCCAAACACCACACACATTCAAATGGGAGAACACACATACACATACAAACAGAGTTAAGGCAAGATACAGAGAAAGGAGGGAACTCAAATAAATGCAGCATCCAAGTGATTTTTCGACCTATCTTTAGTTCCTTTGTGTATTTGCCAGTGACCAGACTACACAAGAATGGTGTGCCGCCAAAATGGGCTTAGTGAAATAGAAGAACCCTTTACTGGTGGTATCACTTGACATTTGCTCCTTTGATATTCCTTTGGAACTGTAAGTTGAATTTATATGTGAGAAGAAATAGAGTTCAAGAGTTTATTGATTTAAAGTATTGCTTGTGATAGTCTTTGTTCCAGATCATTGTTTCTAATAAACGATTTCAGAGGTCTACTAGAAAGATTTGACCCCTGACATAATGCTATTGACTTTTGCCTCCAATCTCTAAATAAAGGTTAAATGACAAACAAAGATTTGCATAAATTTAGTGATCTAATATTGATAGCTATATTGAAACAAAACAAAAGAAAGCAAAATCAAAACAGCCTTGTTGGATGAAGCGAAGGTGATTGTGACCAGCATTTATTATGTTTCTAAAAATGTCACCTAATTGCTTTTCATGGAGGAAATAATGTACTATGTAATAATATAGACTTATTTACATGACAATATAGTAATACGAGAAGTGGTGACATGGTATGTAGAGGACTACTTTGAGAACTTTGAAGCACTGGTCATAGTCAATCTGAGGAAGATATTTTAGAAGTTATTAGAGGAGAAAGTATACTTTATAGAATGTTTCCTTGACAAGAATTTTGTTAGGGTAACAGCACAATTCCCTCTTATAGTCCATCTTCCTCCCATACTCAGTATCTTCTGTCAGAGATAAAGAACGCTTTATTAGTAATAATGAAAAATGGGATTGCGTGTGCTCAATTCTGCTCTTTCTGAAATACCACTTGGGTAGATCCATCAAAGAAAGTATACAATTTTTTCACAGATTATACTGATGGGAGTAGGTTCTGCCTTAAGGGAAAGTGATAGTTATTTAACTTTAATTGGATGACAACTGGAAGCTTGCTGTCACTGCTTCTTTTACATGATGACATGAAATAAGGCTTATATTTTAACTTGAATTTTGGTGATTTCTACAATTACTTCTTAATTGGTTCTAAAGTTTCTAAGGGGGAAGAAAGGTGTGTGACGCTGGAGCCCATGCACTTCACCAGGAAGTAATGCTAGAAAGATAATGGAGGACATAATAAAAAAACTGAAGTGTCTTAGTATCTCCAGGAAGTCTCTATGATCTCATATGAGTAAGAAGCTAACATAATAAAAGATAGTGTTTTGAAAAAAAATACATATGCTTATATATAATATGTTGTATATATATTTATTTATCATGGGATATAGGGAAATAGGAATAAAATAGCAAAAGCTAAAAGGAAGGACTTGCAATTTTATTTAAAATGTAGAAAACCACAAGAGACTATCATTGTTAACCTAACAGTGAAAATAAGTCAGGTAAACTCAAATTCAAAGTTTTTATTTAAGTGTAGGAGAACACGGGATACTATAAACGAACCGAAATTCAGAAAATCATTAACTCTTTCTGGAAGGAAAAGGAGACATGGCTGCTCTCATCACCAGGTGCAGTAGAGAAAGAAGAGATAAATCTACAGTTGATATGATAGAGGGAAGCTGGGAAAAATGTTTAATTCTGTGTTTGTGATATGATGCATTATGGGGCACCTGGGTGGCTCAGACGGTTATGTGTCCACCTTCAGCTCAGAACATGATCTCAGGGTCCTAGGATCCAGTCCCTGCTGGAAAAAATGTTTAAAAAAACATTTTTTAAAAAATTAAATGTTTAAAAAATTAAATAAAACATCAGAAAGCCCCAAAATGAGTGTACACACACACCCAGTAAAATGGCCATGAGCCCCAACTGAGTTCATGGGGATGGTACATAGGTGATTCAATGCAAAACAGCAGAACTGAGAAGTATTCTTTGAAGCATACAGGCTTTCCCCAAGGATAAGTCCTCCCCGGTACTTTCAGTTTTCACCAAGTTCAGGGCCCAAAATGGGAAGAACTGATAATGATGCTTCTGAGGCCATTCCAGACTTTGACCAAGTACCAGGCATTGAACTTCTAAAATGGGGACAGGAGAGCAATAAGGAAAACCATCTTCCAGTAGGTAGAAAGCCAAGACAAGCCTGGAATGCAAAGATAATTTTGCAGAATCACAAGAGATTGAGAGTTAAATCTTAAAGCAAAAAAGTGACTCCCTATGATTCAGAAAGCTGGTAGATGAGTTGAAAAGAATCTCACTCTTGGGCAGATCCTAAGCTCTTCTAAATGTAAAGAACTGATGCTGCCTTCAGAATATGTTAAGCCAGGTGTCAGTAGATCAAGTTAAATTTTCAAGAAACACAGGTCTAGCCCAATTCCAATTTAGTCTGACTCAGCCACACATATTAGAAGCCTAATAGAAAAAGGGGTATGCTTATTTTCAGAGGAAATATTTACTTTATTTTTTTCTGTATTTGTGTGAGTTCTTTCTTGTTTTACAGACAATGGTAAATAACAATAATATGTGAGAAGGCAAAAAACATGAACTCAATGGGCAAGACAGGAAATAGTCAATGGAAGAAACTCAGATATGAATGAGAAGTAGAAATCCCCAGATAGGAACTTTAAAATAATAATAACGACTATGCTAAAATAGCTAGTAGAAAAGTTAGACCCAATATGCAAAAACAAGTAGACAAGTACAGCAAAGAGAGACTATAAAAAACATAAACAAATATAAATGGTCAAAATGAAAAATATTACATCTTAAATGAAAAATTTAGGGGCAGCCCAGGTGGCTCAGCCTTCAGCCCAGGGCGTGATCCTGGAGACCAGGGATCAAGTCCCACGTCAGGCTTCCTGCATGGAGCTTGCTTCTCCCTCTGCCTGTGTCTCTGCCTCTTTCTTTTTCTCTCTCTCTCTCTGTGTCTCTCATGAATAAATAAATAAAATATTAAAAAAAAATTATTTGATTGGTTTTACATTAGACTAAGCAACTAAGAAGAAAAATGAATAAACTAGAGATAAGCCATTATAATTTAATCAAATTGGAAAACAAACAGAAAAAAGAATGGTAATATAAAACAGTACAAGATTGTAAGGACAATATCGAACAGCCTACTTTCAAAGCCCCAGAGGAAAAGTCCTGGAAGGACAAATGGGAAAAAACAAAACAAAACAAACAAACAAAAAAAACAAGGCATTTTACAGTCAATGTTTTAAAAGTCCAAACTAAAAAGAAAATCTTAAAATCTGTCAGAGAGAGTGAAGCATTGCATTCACAATAAAAATTATAGTAATGATGACTAATTACTCATCAGGAAAAAATGGAGGGCTAAAGACAATAGTATGACTGAGAACAAGAGACACACAAAGAGAGAGGACAGTCTGAGGATGGATATATCCCTATATGTATGGTTATACACACCTGTATGTATGTGTGTTTGAAGTAGAATAGTGAAAATACTAAAATAATCAATAACTAAATTTTAAGTATTTTTTTTGGTTTTAGTATATAGGACTTTTAAATCTTTTATCAATTTTAATTTCAACTTCTGATTGTATGTTGCTAGTAAATAGAAATACATGTGATTTATAATCACAAAGTTGTTCACCCTCAATCCTTGTTAACATTTATAACTGTATTTTATAGTGATATATAGTTACTTCTCATTCCTGATATTGATAATTCATCTATTCACTATTCTAATTCCTGATAATTCTGGCTAAATGTTAATCAGTTTTATTGATACACTTTTAAAAAAAAGTATTGTTTTTTTTTTCTCTGTCATTTTTCTGTTTTCTACTTCATTGCTTTCAATTTTTTTCCATTCTTCTGATTACTTTGGATTTAATTGCTCATCTTCATATTCTTATGGAATGTTTGGTCATTATTTTATCACTTTTTTTTTTCTGATAAAAATATTGCTTCTGGAAATATCCCCCATAGTACTACTTTACCAATATTTGATTGATTTTGATATGTTATATTTTCATTATTTTACTCAGTACAAAATAATTTCTCATATCCTTTTTGATTTTTTTCTGAGTCATGGGTTATTTAGAAATGTGTTATTTAGCTTTTCAATATTTGAGTATTTTCCAGATAATTGTCTATTATTAATACATACCTTGCATGGCTTGAATGATAGTATTGTTTAAGTTTACTATACCCTTGCTGATTTTCTCTCTACTTGTTCTGTCAAAGATTGAGAGAAGGCTGTTAAAAACTCTGACTGTAATTATGGATTTCTTTACTATTTTTTTCTCTCCTATAATTTATTGTTTCTTGTGTTTTGAAGCTATGCTACTAGGGACTTAAATGTTTAGTATTATAATTTCCTCTGGATGACTGACTAGTTAGTTTATCATTATGAAATGATTTTGTCCCTAGTAATATTATTTTCTAAAACATATTTTTCTTATATTAAAAGTCACTCCAATGTTAACATCTATTTAGTTTTAACCTATTTTTAAATTACAGTGATTTTCTTATAGGTGTCATAAAATAGGATCTTCCTTTTTTTTTAATACAATGAGATGATCTGTGCCTTTTAACAGAAGAGTTTAGGCTGTTTTATGATTGAGTTAAATCATATCAATATATAGTTAAAGTTTGTCTACTTGATATTTGTTTTCTATTTTTTTCCATCTGTTCTTTCTTACCTATTTCTTAATTTTCTGACTTCTTTTGGATTAATTTTTAAATAATTCAATTTTGTCATTTCCTTGTCATATCAGCTCTATTGATTGTGATTTTAGTGGCTGCTTTAAGATTCATAGTATACATTCTTATCATCAACCTTCAAATCATACTATAGCATCCGACTGATAATACAAGAACCTTACAGTCATATACTTTCATTTTCCTCTATTGATCTTTATGGTACTGTTATCCTACTGTTTATTTTTACATATACTATAAACTTCAAAATACACTGTAATTTTCTTTGAAGTCTCTTTTAAAGAGACTTAAATTAATAATAATAATAAAAAAAAAAACATTACCCATGTTGGTGCTTCTACCACTTTTCTTCATTCCTCTGTGCAGATCCATTTTTTTCTGACTGGCATTATTTTCCTTCTTAACTACATCATTTCTTTAGTTCAGGTCTGATGGAAAATTCTCATAGACTTTTTAAAATATTTCATTTATGTGTGTATTTTAGAGAGAGAGATTGAGAGCACAAGCAGGAGGAGCAGTGGGAGAGAGAGAGAATCTCAAGCAGACTAAGAACTGTGCACGGAGCCCATGCAGGTCTAGAGATCATGATCGAGCCGAAACCAAGAATCAGACCCTTAATCGACTAAGACAGCCAGGTGCCCCAGAATTCTTACAGATTTTATACATCCACAAATATATTTTCCTTTGTTT
The DNA here is from genome assembly GCF_048418805.1 of Vulpes vulpes. NCBI lineage: Eukaryota > Metazoa > Chordata > Mammalia > Carnivora > Canidae > Vulpes > Vulpes vulpes. Next base: position 99,683,160 of record NC_132784.1, on the reverse strand, counting down.
TTGAAACATTTTTGCTAGAAAATGAAATCTAATTTGACAGGATTTTTAAAACATTTTAAAGATTGCACCTCCACTGTTTTCTCACTTGCATTGTTTCCAAGAAATTTGCTGTCATCCTCAGCATTGTTCCTCTGTACCTGATCCCCATACCTCATTAACTTACATCTAAGCACTTACAGTCTTAATAAGCTTTATATCTGAGTAGAGATGTCTTTATCCATGCAGGAACTCTTCAGATAACTCATGAAAATTAAGATATTCTCTTTAGTATTAGTTCTGTGTAACTTGAATAAGAAGTGCTTTGATTGTCATTTTCCTGAGGATTCTCATGTTTGGTGTTTCTTGAGTTTCTTGGATCTGTAGGATTAAATTCTGATCAACTTTGGAAATTGACTCTTAACTTTTCTTTTCTTTTTTTTTTTTTTTAATTTTGTCTGTGGCTGACTGACTCTAAGGTGGCTCCCAAAACTCCTTCCGCATAGTTTGCAGATTCTTCTGTAATGCTCTCCTACTGAGTATAGGTGGGAAATGTGACTTGTTTCTGAATAGAATATGGCAAAGGTGATAGAATATATGTGATTATGTAACTATATGTCCATATTTACACAACATAACATTGTAATTCTGTATACTGACTCTCTTCCTTGCTGAAACTGAGTGAACAAATTAAGTTGTTGTGAGCTGGCATATAATATGTGTTCCTTGGCAAATAACTGAATGTCATCTCCCACCAAGAGCCAACAAGAAACTGAGACCCTCATACCTTGACCAGTAACTGAATGGTGTCAACAACCACATAAGCTTGAAAATTAATCCTCATCAAGTTGAGAATAAGGTGAAGGGATCCCCGGGTGGCACAGCGGTTTAGCGCCTGCCTTTGGCCCAGGGCGTGATCCTGGAGACCCAGGATCAAATCCCACATCGGGCTCCCTGCATGGAGCCTGCTTCTCCCTGTGCCTGTATCTCTGCCTCTCTCTCAATCTCTGTGTGACTATCATAAATAAATAAAAATTAAAAAAAAAAAAGAGAATAAGGTGAAAATGTAGCTCTGGTGGACACCTTGTTTGGAGAAACTAGCTAATTCATTCCTGGGCCACTGAAAACCCCCACCTCCAACCCCACCCCTCAAAAATCAGAAAGATGATAATGTGTTTTATTTTAAGCCTTTAAATTCATGATAATATTGTTACATAGCTCTAGGTATCTAATACATGCCCCCTTCACCCTTGTCTTCCTTGAGACTCTACACCAATTTATGGCCCCATAAAATTGTACCACAGCTCACTGTTCATTGTTTTACACATTCTTTTTTTTTTTCTTTCTGTGTTGCATTTTAGAGAGTAACTGTGTAGACTCTATGTATCTATATCTCAATTTCACTAATCTTATTTTGTGCCATGTTGTAAGTTTTTAATCTTATCCTCTGTATTTTTTATTTGAAGATTATATTCTTCATCTCAATAAATCTGATTTGGTTCTTTATTATATCTTCATATCTCTACTTTTATTTTAGGAAATACAAAATGCAATTATAATAAACATTTTAATATTCATATCCTCTAATTTTAATGTCCTTGTTCATTGTGAGTCTGCTTTAGTTGTCTGAATCCTCTTCATTATTTGTGTTTTCCTGCTTCTTCATTGCCTGGAACTTTTGACTGATGAACATTATGAATCTCACTTTGTTGCATGTTGGGCGTATTTGTTTATATTCCTATAAGTGTTCTTGAGCTGTGTTCTGGAATGCAGTTCTTGAAGACAGTTTTATTGTTTTTGGCCTTATAATTTGTTAGTTAGGGCTCAGAGAATAGTTCAGTCTCAGTGAAATTATAAGTATACTTCATTTTATTGTGCTTCACAGATATTGTAGTTTTTATAAATTTAAAGTTTGTGGCAACACTTTTTGAGAGCAGGTGTTTGGCTGCCATTTTACCAACAGCATTTTTTCACTTTTTTTAAAGATTTTATTTATTTATTCATGAGAGACACAGACAGAGAGAGAGAGGCAGAGACACAGGCAGAGGGAGAAGCAGGCTCCATGCAGGGAGCCTGATGTGGGACTTGATCCCAGATCTCCAGGATCAGGCTCTGGACTGAAGGCGGCACTAAACCTCTGAGCAACCTGGGCTGCCCCGTTTCCTCACTTTGTGTCTCTGAGCCACATTCTGGTGATTCTCACAATATTTCATACTTTGTCATTATTATTATATTTGTTTGGTGATCTGTGATGAGTGATCTTTGATGTGGCTATTGTGATTGTTTTGGGGGGGACCAGAAACTGCACTCATGTAAGACGATGACCCTAATCGATAAGTGTGTATGTCCGACTGCTTCACCAGCTGGCCGTTCCCCTGTCTCTTTCCCTCTACTCAGTCATCCTTATTTCCAGAAATACAACAAAATTGAAACTAGGCCAATTAATAACCCTGCAAGTGAAGGAAAGAATTACATGTCTCTCACTTTAAATAAAAAACCAGAAATGATTAAGCTTAGTGAGAAAGGCATGCCAAAAACAAGATAAGCTGAAATCTAGTCTCTTACACTAAACAGCCAAGTTGGGAATGCAAAGGAAAGGTTCTCAAAGGAAATTAACAGCAGTACTCAAATAAAGACACAGATACTTAAAGAAAAATAGTCTTATTGCTGATATGGAGAAAGTTTGAGTGGTCTGGATAGAAAGTCAAATCAGTGGCAACATTTCCTCAAGCCAAAGCCTAATCCAAAGCAAGGTCCTAACTCTCTTCAATCTATGAAGGCTGAGAGAATCCAAGAAAAGTTAAAAGTTAGCAGAGATTGGTTCGTGAGGTTTAAGGAAACAAGTATCTGTATAAGGACAAGGTGAAGCAGCAAGCGCTGATGTCGAAGTTGCAAAAGCTATGCTGAAGATCTAGTTAAGGTACCTAATGAAGGTGACTACATTAAACATCAGATTTTCTTTTTTTTTTTTAAGATTTTTTTTTTATTTATTCATGAGAGACAGACAGAGAGAGAGAGAGAGAGGCAGAGACACAGGCTGAGGGAGATGCAGGCTCCAAGCAGGGAACCTGATGTGGGACTCGATCCTGAGACTCCAGGATCACACCTTGGGCTGAAGGCAGGTGCTAAACCACTGAGCCACCCAGGTGCCCCAAAACATCAGATTTTCAATGGAGGTGAAACAGCCTTGAATCAGAAGATTTTATCTAGGACTTTCATAGCTAGGGAGGCAAATGGCCTGGCCTCAAAGCTTCAAAAGACACCTGACTCTCTTGTTAGGGGCTGAGGCAACTGGTGACTTTTAGTTGAAGCCAATGCTCATTTACTATTCTGAAAATCCTAGGGACCTTAAGAATTATGCTAAATCTGCTCTGCGTATGTTCTATAAATGGTACAACAAATCCTAGACAATAGTACATCTATTTGCAACATGGTTTACTGAATATTTTAAACCCACTGTTGACCTCATGCTCAGAAAAAAAAAAAAATTCCCTTTAAAATATTGCTCATTGACTATGCACCTGGTCACCCATGAACTTTGATGGAGATGTACAAGATTAATGGTTTCTTCCCAGATGTTAGGTAATTTCCTCATAGGTATACACTCAAAAATATTCTGTTAAATACCCAAGGGCAGCTCTCTGCAGTTCTCTGGGCTTCTCTCTCTTCATTGCTTCCCCCTCTTTGACATTCTATCCAAACAAACTAGAAAACACCTAGATCTCATCACACTCTGGGGTTTTCCCTCAACCTATGGAAACTTTTGGTCTGTACCACATCCTGGAAACTCAAGACAATAAGCTGGGGTGATCATAAAGCTCACATTAGTTTGATTTTCTCTCTCATGGATTACTGTACTTCTTTGCCTATTGTTCAGTGCCTTAAAATCCAGTATTTTTATATTTTTTATTTATTTTTTGGTATTGTTGTAGTAAGATGGATTCTGTCCCCCTGTTATTCCATCTTGGCTAGAAGCATATTTATTTAGAGATTTTAATTTTATTTAATATTAAATTCATTTATTGATTTTATTTTTTCAGGCTTTTTCACTTTACATATTTTCTCTAAAATTGAAAGAGATAATTTAGTCAGCACTCAGTTATAACATAAAATATATATTTATAAATGATTTATGACAATAAATATAAACACCAGGTTGGTTTTGAGTGAAGATAATATGACAACTGAGATGTTGAGGGAGCAGAAAACAAATACAATATGTTGGGCTTAAGGAAAGTAGGTTCTTGCACAGGAAACAAAGCTTATATGAGGAACATGGCCGGAAAAGTGGAGCAGAATGAAACAGATGCAGAACAATACCACAAATAGAAGTTTTACATTTTCCCCTGATTTATATAATTAAGATTTAATCTACGCTGAGTAATGTATAGAAATATTGAGTCATATATTGTACACCTGAAACTGCTATAACACTGTATGTTGATTATACTGTGATTAAGTCTTAAAAAATTTTAAAAAATATTTAATCTATATAGTCAAGTTTAATTTTCTTTTTCTAATTTACCTGTAGCCAACATATATAAGCTATTTTAGAAATAAAACAAAAATATAAACAGATTCTGCTTTTGCTCTCTAGCAAATTAGGACTTTGTCGAAAATAAAGAAAGCTCAACACAAAGAATAAAGGCTTATAAAAAAGTAGAAAATTATTCTCAAGAATATGGAAGTTCTGAATATGTAAAAATATGAATACTGTTCTGAAAAATTTGTTTTTTAATAAATTTAATCATGACATTAAATTTATATTAATTATGCTGGAATAATATATTATTCTTTTAGGCTTAAAAATATTACAGGTAAGTAAATATGTATACACAAAAAATATAGATACACTTTTTTGTGAATTTGAAAAAATATGTAGAACTTGTTAAATGTACTAAGTTAAATGTACGACTTGTAACAAGATGCCTATGTTTGTGTGTAAATTAAAACTTTCTTTTAAAAGCCTAAAAGAGTTTGCCAAAAGAATCCTTTCTGAAAATGAAACTAATACATTAAATCAACCTTTAATTATTATGAATGATTTACATGTAAATTTTCTTATCTTGTGTCTTCTTATGGTAAGCTTTTTGAACATGTAGAAATAACATTTAAATATTAGTTGTGAAGTTTTACTGATTTTATTCTCAAAGAGAAAATAAGTTCCATATCAAAAATGCTTCTTAGAAATTCATTTCAGGCTTAATTTTATAAAGGGCTTTATAAATTTAAATTTAATGGATTTTATAATTTCAGAAATGTAGATCTAAAGTTATGGAGCTCCTTCTCAATATTACCTGCAACACTCTTAAGGAAACTAAGTGGCACTAAAACATGATTTGGATGTGGATTTTTGTAGTTGGTATGTTGAACTTCAAGGTAATTTTAACATATTATTTTGTTATTCCTAAATTTCTTGGAAAAAAATTGTAAACACTATAATTTTAAAAATCTATCTGATTTTTTTCTTGTACAGGAAATATGCCAGAAATACAATGAATTCATCAGTACTTATTTTGAGAAAATAATAACTTAGTTCTTTTAAAAGATTTAAGTGATAAAAAATTTAATTTTACCTACTGCCTGTTACCTGATTTATAAAATTTAGATTATTAAGGAAGTTTTGGAAAATGCACATGCCACATCAAGTGATAGATTACATTTTCTCAAAATATATATTTTCATTGTCGATCACATAAGATTAATTTATTAGACTACTTCATAATAAGCATAAAGAACATGTTAATGTGATCTTTTAGATAAGTTGGGTCGATTGAATTGAATCTTCTGAAAATAATGGCCAATTCTAGAAATTATATTTGATATGTTATTCCATTAAAATAATATTGAGAGGGATGCCTGGGTAGCTCAGCAGTTTAGTGCCTGCCTTCAGCCCAGGGCGTGATCCTGGAGTCTTAGGATCGAGTCCCACATCAGGCTCCCTGCATGGAGCCTGCTTCTCTCTCTGCCTATGTCCCTGTGTCTCTCCCTCTGTGTCTTTCATGAATAAGTAAATAAAATCTTTAAATAATAATAATAATATTGAGAAATAATACTTGATATAAATGCTGTTAATTGGAATAATATGGCAGTTAATTAAGCTTCAAAGGTGTTTGAGTCTCTTTTTTTTTTATTTCCAGCTGTGCTAGTAAACTGCAGCCTACATTTACATTTATAAGATATAAAAACAACAAATTGTTGTATCCCATTTTCTAGAAATTGGCTCATAGTTAACACTATTTGTCCAACTGTTTTGCAAGAATTAGCATGATAAAAACAGAACTAATTTTGCAGATTTAATTATATTTTTGCTGTTATAATAATCTTTCTTGACTTTATTTTTTAACTATACTTTGTTTCCTAAATTCTGTAAATCAAGAGACAACTTCATATATTTGTTCAAGAGATCAAATGCCTACTTCATGGCACTTCAAACACAAAACATTTTGGCTTATCAAAGAAACTACAGATCTTGCTACCCTTCGTTGAAAATTTTAAATATACAAACAATGCAATAAATCCCTTTTGGGATTTGGTAAAGAAGTTAAGATCTTGAGTTCAAATGAACTACAAAAACCCTTTGCATTGAACAATGTATTCAAGTTTGAAGGATTTCAGTAGTTGAATGCCCTTAGATTCCCCCTATACACCCCCACCCCATCCCCAACCTCAGTTCTTATTCTGTTAAGTGACATCGAAGCAATTATAATCTTATAATTGAGGAGAGACACTTTTCATCTGTGTAGGGACATACTTGATAACTAATGAAAGTAAGATACTCTCCCCAGAAAAATGCACAGGCACATACAGTTGTGCACGGTATAAAGGAGCCTGTAGACCTCCTCAAGAGCTTTCCCTTAGGGCTTTTCCAGTAACCCAGACAGCAGCTGATCCTGCACCAGAAAATCACCAGTCACTTAAAATTACAACTGCCTCAGAAGAGAACTCCATCCAGACCTAATTAAATCCTGCCTGCAAAGACTGATTGTCCTCCCCTCTGTCCCATGTAATTCTGAGACTCACCCTCATACTCCCAATGTAATTCTGTGACTATGTTCTTACTCCTATTGTTGCCACTGGAGTGACAATATCTCATTTCCATTTTTCCCTCAGTTACAGCACAGATCTGTTTACTTCCCTTTACTATCGATTCCTGTATCATCCCCATAGTGTTCTCTGCTCCCTCTCCCTGATCTAAAGCCCCACTTCTCTTTTGCATCTGCAGCCACTCTATACACATTTTAAAATATGTCCATTGTGTGCTCTGGAGGACCTTTCCATGGTTAATGGATAATGAACATTCCCTGTAGCTCTAAAGGTGAGGCTGTTCACTCTTCCAAATTCCAGCTTACTCCTTCCTCTTGCTCTTAGATAACTTACTTATAAAAGTCACTTCTTAAGAAATCTGGGTAGCTCAGTTGCTGAGGGTCTGCCTTTGGCTCAGGTCATGTTTCCAGGGTCCTAGGATGGAGTCCCCCATCAGGTTCCCGCAGGAAGCCTGCTTCTCCTTCTGCCTTTGTCTCTGCTTCTCTGTGTCTCTCATGAATAAATAAATAGAATCTTGAAAAGTAAAGTCATTTCTTTAAAGCTCATTTCTGGGATTCCTGGGTGGTTCAGCAGTTTAGCACCTGCCTTTGGCTCAGGGTGTGATCCTAGAGACCCAGGATCGAGTCCCATGTCAGGCTCCCTGCATGGAGCCTGCTGCTCCATGTGTCTCTATGTCTCTAAGCCTCTCTCTCTCTCTCTCTCTCTCTCTCTCTCTCATGAATAAACAAATAAAATCTTTAAAAAAACATAAAGCTCATTTCTACCACACAGTTGTATCAGCAGAGTTGAATCACCACATTTGAAGAACAATATTGTGTGCAATACTTTACATCATTAAAACATGTTGATTTTTCTGATACATACTTTGCTCGTGGGAGACCAGAATTACCTACAAATATCCATTAAGTTTTCTTTTTCTTTTTTTCCCAATCCCTAGGCACCCTGAACTGTTTCACACGTGGTTGGCATATACACCCCTTTATCCTGCCTGGGGCTGCCTGGGGCTTCCAAATCTGTGAAGCTGGGGCCCAGCACCAAGCACCTGCATAGTCTTCAGTGAGGAGGGGGCCCACCCACCAAAAACCATCCTGAGGCAGCAGCTAAAGATTGGCAACAGTCTGTCCCAATTTGGACTTGCTGCTTGATGAAGACCAGGGCATCTTCAACAGTGAGAGGTCCCTCATGTCTCATTAGATGCAACTCCATGCAGCCAGCAAGGCCCCATTCAATCACAGCAGACCAGTATCCCCCAGCTCAGCCTTCAAGGGGATATGCACATTTGTGTAGCTAAGTGCTTAGAGATAAGCAGATGCCTTTGATCCCTAAGATCTTGTTCCTGTGACCAGACCTCTCCAGATCCAAGTCCTGCTCCAAGTCCTCAGTGACCCTGCATTGTTTCTACATAAACTGTGAATGAATATTTGTTACTGAGTGAAGTACAAACTCTATTGCATAATTCTACTTGAGGCGGAGAAAAAAAATCAATAGCCATATAATAAACATACTTACAACAATGATGTTTTCTATTAGAAAATACACTTTAGGTTACTGTTTATGTCATTGAAATTGAGTTCTGAAAAAGTCTATTTGTCCTCAGCAACCTCAAGCTAAGTATTTCTAACAGTGTTCTATCTTACAATATTTTGGATTAACTATAATATCTGCATTCAACCTGGCCACATTTTTATCTATACAACATAAATAGTGTTTATATATTTGATTATCCAATATAACAGAAGTTCTACAGTCAGAAGTAGACTAACTACAATTGTGTAATTTATATCTACAGAGATCTTTTCCACACTTTATCTACGAGCAATATTGAAGACAGCTGGTATTATTTGTGTAACCTATAAGCTAGATATATTTCTGTACCACCTTTTATTCTTTCCTGTACATCTTGCACAAAATATATATTTTGGGCTAATTTTTCTTAGAATTCCCCAAATACTGAAGTATTATCCTTTGATTAACTTATAAAACACACATATTAATTTTAAAATCATAAAGCAATACAATAATACATTTAATGACTGATTTTTACATGGATTATGAAATCTTACAGGTAAAACACTAAGAAATGCTCTTTATATTTCAGTTTGCTCCTGGTAACTTAGTCCTGGATCACCCTATCACATGGTGAGGATTCTTTATTTGGCAATGTCCATTGACTAAACACAATAACATATTGATTTAAACTGCCAGAGAAATGTGCCAAGAAGTCTAATGTTTTGGAAGCCACTGTCTGTCTATTTCTCCCTCTATTTCACTCTCCTCTATTTTTCTTTTTTTAATTAAAGGGACCTTATTCTTACTTTGTCCCAGTTTTGGTAAAGCCAACCTTAGTATAGGCAGGATTCTAGTGAACACATGGGAGTTTACCCAGAAATCTAGACTATGCTGTGTCTTGACCGCCAGAAACTTATACCCAAATGCTTTTACTTCTTAATTATATTTTTAAAGTAATGGGGGAAAATATTCCTTAAATCAGGACTTCTCAATGACTCTTGTGTCACTGACCATTTTGAGGGTAACATGGCACCTTCTCAGCATGCTTTTAAATACATACTATAAAATATGAACATTCATAAAATAAATTAATGTTATTAAAATAAAGTTTTGTCCACCTACATGTCATGAGGGAGTCTGTCTACCTCTGTCTGCTTACACAAGTCAAATGTATTTCAATTAACATTAGGGTATGAGGATGCCTTGACCCAATTATTAAGCCACAAAGTTACATCAAGATACATACCATTTCACTGAAATCTATCACATAACTTACAAAAACTGGAAATGTTTAACCATTTTGTAGAATGTAGAATCAGTGGTACATGCAAATATATAGAGATGAGTTTTAGAACTAGGAAAAAAATAATGGTATGATATCATTTTAGAGTAAACCCATTCATACCTTAATGGCAGTGGATGCAATTTGAATGTGGTGAAGTCTCCGAAGAGTGCTGTCCCTGTCAATGAAATAGGAAGCAGCTAGTTGATGTAGCGTCTCCAGAGTGACCAAAGAGCTATTGGTGCTGGAATCACTTCCTTCAGATCTTTTGCTCAGCTTCCGCTTGTCCACAAAAATTGTGAGTGACTCCTCTCCTGCATTAACAATATTTATAATTATTCCATTTTCCACTTAAAATCAATTTTTCAATTATCTGCAGGTGAGGAAGTATAGACTACAGACATAATGAAACAAAAGAGTGATAAGCAACAAAAGGACAAGTAACTTTTGTGTTGTTCATGGATATTTCTCATGTACTTAGAAAGATACTTGAGATATTGAAGGCTGTAAATGCTTATTTAGTAAATTTCGAATAGCTAGCATTTGTGGAACAATTTCTCTAAATTTTACTGACTTTCTGGGACACCTGGGTGGCTCAGCAGTTGAGCGTCTGTCTTTAGCTCAGGGCATGATCCTGGAGACCCGGGATCGAGTCCTGAATCGGGCTCCCTGCGTGAAGCTTCCTTCCCCCTCTGCCTATGTCTCTGCCTCTCTCTCTCTCTCTCTGTGTGTGTGTCTCTCATGAATAAATAAATAAAATCTTAAAAAAAGATTTTATTGATTTCCTCATATACTTTACCTAACATCTTGTGGCACAAAAGCAAATTAAGAAAGGAAAATATGTAAAATGAAGTTAAGTAGTGTTCATGATATAAGATTGTATTTACTCAGAAATGATTATTGCAGATCAGCATGTCTAATGGAAACATGACCGAACATATTACTAAACACTAGCCATTTTTTAAGAGATTTTATTTTTTAGTAATCTGTACACCCAATGTGGGGTTCAAACTTACAACCTTAAGATAAAGAGTCACAGGTTCTGCAGCCAGGTGCCCCTAGCCATTTTTAATTGAACCTTGAAAATGCAGAGAAAACATACATATGCATATATAGTTGTGTAAATATATGTGAATTAAATTCAGAGGTTTCCTACATGTGGCATTACATAAAAATATTATGTATTAAATAAGCTCTACGGAAATCACTAACCTCCATGGAGGACTTAGGTTTGATAACAGATTTTCAAAGATGAAATTTAAAGTATAATTAAACTGAAATTTTCAGTGTTCAACTGTTGACAAAAAATATCGATGCTATTTAAATTTAAGAACTTGCCATCTTCAGATTTCCATATTCTTGGATATTTATCTAGTACAAAATTGTCAGACTTGTCATTCTTTCAGAAACACTCTGTTCTGGCTGCATTATGCCCACTTATGAACTGGCAAGCCAGTTTTATAAAATACCAAATAAATAAAATAATACTAATTAAAAATGACATATCCTAGGTTATTATCCAATCATAAGTAACAGCTTGTAACAGTAGATAAAGCAAGAGATCGGGTCAACTGATACCAGAAGTAACGTGTTAACAATGTTATTTCTGAAAGGTCACATTCTCAATTTGTATTTGGATCCCGATATGCATACTGGAAGTCAAACAGCCTAACTGGAACAGGTGAAAAAAAAATCCCTCCAAAAATATGAGTAAGTGGGTTAAATTATCAAAAGCATTAGGTTATGTGCATGATAAATAGCTTTCAGGTGGGAACATCTGAAAGAGAAAAGGGAAAATATATGTAAATTACTATAGCAACAAACAAAAAAAAAATCCTCAATAATTATTCATCCCCCGGGAAAAGAGGATAACTAGTATGGAAGTTTCAGTAACTATTATCTCAGAAAGACCAATTCCTCTGAGGAAAAAAAAATCCCCTATGAACCAACTTGTGAGGGAGTACCAAAACAAGCATCCTGTACACGGATGTACAAAGAACAACAGTTCTGTGGTAGTCTAAGAACTCCCATGAGGATCTATCACCTATTCAAGTGCTATGCTCTGAATGTGTAGGTCCTCTCAAAACTTGTATGTGAAATCTTAACCCCCAAAGATAAAAGTATTAAGAAGTAGGGCTTTTGGGAGGTGCTTAGGGCATGATATCAGAGCTCACAAAAATGGAACTAGTGTCTTTATAAAAGAGACTCCAAGAGAGATCCCTTGCCCCTTTGCCATGTGAAAATACAAAAAGTCTGCAACCCTAAAAAGGGCCCTAGCCCAACCCTGCTGGTACCTTGGTCTTGGATTTCTAGCTTCCAGAACAGTGAGCAATAAATTTCTGGTGTTTATAAGCTATCCCGTCTGTGGTGTTTTGTTAGCAGCCCAAATGGACTAATACAACAGACACGTCTTATTAAGCAAGGTTAAAAACCAAATGGCAAAGATCTTGGTAAATGTAAATAAAAAGGAAGCAAAGTTAACAGTCTCGATATGAGATATTGTACAATTTGGGCCAAAAATTATTAAATGGGAAAAAGAAGAACTTTGTATAATGAGTGCTAAAGACTCAAACTTGCCAAGTTGCTTTAATGGCAACACTTTTCATAAAGCAGAAAATACAGGAAATAAAGGTAAAAATAGTACAAGAAATGCAAATTAAAATATATTGATATATCACTTTGCAATTACAGAATTTGCCAAAATCCAAAAGTTTAACAACTTTGCCAAAGCTGTTGGCAAACTGGAAGGAAAGAGGCCCTCTGATGTATTGCTGGTAGTCATGCAAAATGATTTAACTATAGAGAGGAAATTTGGCAATAGTTAACAATAATTGACTCAGCAATCCTACTTTTAAGAACCTATCCCAAAAAATACTGGCTAAATTATGCAAAAGGCTTCTTACTGTGGCTTGCTTTGTAATATTGGTAGCAACACAGATACCTAATCATTAAGAATAAACTATTTTGCTTCTGTACAGTAGAATACAGTGCAGCCATAAGAAAGAAGTGAGAATGATTTAAAACATTTATTCACAATGAAAGTTTAAAGTAATTAGTAAGTTAATAATTTTAATATTATGACTAAAATGAAATTCTGGATGACTTGGCAGTCTTCAGGTGATTCTATTTAGAAAATACATCCAAATATCCAAGTTTAGCCTCCTTGTATCCACAATGTTTTCTACAGATTTCTGTAGATAGAAGGAAGCTTACTTCTTTATTCTTTAAAATAATATCTAATCTCTTCTTCAAATCAGTAATATATGAAATTCAAAATATTAGTTCAATTGATTTATTGGAAATGAGTTTTGCCTTCTGAAGATTCAAGAAAGCCATTTAAATATGTGAAGAGTAATCTTCACTATGTCTCTTTTTGTATAGTAGTGAATTTACTTATCACTGGAGTGCCCAACATGAATTGAAAAGCTACACATCATTGAGAAGTGGAGATAATTAGACCACTACAATGGACTCTTTTACTGAAAATGAGATGCTGGAAGAAGGAAAAATATAGAATGACTTATTATAGTTTAGATGTAAGTGTGCCAACTGCTAGTGCCAGATAGATTTGGGTTTTGATACTGGCTTGTACTTAGTAACTGAATACTCTTGAATTGTATAACTTGACTCAGTTTCCTCTAGTATAAATTGAACATAGTATTCCTTAAAGAGTAGCTAGAAGCATGAAACATTTAATATCTGTAAAGGATTTAGAATACAACTAGACTACAGGAAGAATTCAAAAGTTGTTGGCATAGTATTATTCTCTTTTATTCACCACAATTCCTTAAAATTTAGGATAAAACAACTCATTTCATATATACACATTTCTACTAATTTTAGCTATTTTATTTGTGATGAACAGAAGCCTCCTTTTCTACTTCTTTTACAAATGCATGAACCCTTGTCCTATAATTTGTACCTACACATGGTGAGTAAATAGTCCTCAAAACAATCCTTTAAATACTGTATCCCTCTATACATCTTCACTCTTCAGGTGAAAAGTCCTTAGTGGGACCTCAGTTGAGTCATCCATCACACAAAAGAGAGGAGTAGCATAAACTTGTTTTAAAAGGCAAATTAAAATATTTGATTTAAGAATACTTTACGAATGTTAGGCTGTCTTGTGATAATCTGGAAAATAACACATAACGAGAGTGAGGGGACTAAAATTTCAGAGTTATCCTATGTTACAATTGAATGATAAATGCTAATATAGGTTTTTTTTTAAAGTTTCTTTTTTTTTAATTTTTATTTATGATAGTCACAGAGAGAGAGAGAGAGGCAGAGACACAGACAGAGGGAGAAGCAGGCTCCATGCACCGGGAGCCCGACGTGGGATTCGATCCCGGGTCTACAGGATCGCGCCTTGGGCCAAAGGCAGGCGCCAACCGCTGCGCCACCCAGGGATCCCCTAATATAGGTTTAAGTAATCAAAGCTGTACATAGAGAAACGACGGCCCATCATCATCATCATGAGTAATAATAACTTCCACTTTCTATCTACTGGAGACTTAAAGAATATTTCCTTTGTTTTTCAGAGGCCACATTTGTTTGTAAGGTACAGATAAATGTGTTTTCCTCCTTTTATCCTGAGAGCAAAAATATATTATAGACAACAGAGAAAAATCAAAGGAGAAAAATATTGTAAATCTTTATACACTTTTATTATTAGTTTTACAGTACATGCTTTCTTGTTACTGTTTCAATTTGAAGGAAATATGATATAATAAGAAAAAGGAAAATGTGAGTTTGGGAGTCAGGTGTATGTGAAGGTAAATCCTAACAGTTCATTGTCCTCTATCAAAGACTGCGTGGCGTTGGTAAAGTTGCACATGCCCTTAGCATCCCTGTCTCTAGAACAGAAGCAATATCTTACTCTCATCTGTTTGAAAAAACTAAGCAATGTAATTTCTCCATAGAACTTGGCAGAACACATATACTATGTACAATAAATGTTGGTTTCCTCTCTTTTTCCTTTTTTAATTAGGGCCTAACTGTAAATAAGGAGGTTTTAAATTTTTACAAGTTAACATTTCAGAGAGATTGAATTTCACCACAGGAACCTGGACTTAGTCAAACTTGTTTTCTAGTAGATCTTATAATCAAGATACATGGGATGATTAAAGATAGCAGTTGGCCATTCTTTCCAATAACCTGATAAAGAGAAACCACTCATAAATTGCTTGCAGTTCTTCTCTACAGTAGGGCATTAATCCATGTATATAGTAGCTTTCCCTGCAGTGAAGCATGATGAGGCAGTTAAAATTACCCTAATTGTTCTTATGAATACCATATTTTAAACCCTCATTTACAGCAAACTAGACAACTATGTGATGTAAACTAGGTAGTTTATGCTAAATTTCAAGTGTTATAAATCATGGATTGTTAAATATCTAAGATATTTTGACAAGGCTACTCAATCTACATCACAAACAAGCCTATTTATTTCCTCTAAGAGATCTTCTTGTGTTTTTTTAAATTATATATAACTACCATGTTTTTGTGATGTTTACGATCTTCATAGTCTTAGAAACAGGGTTTTAAGAGAAAAAGAACGCAAAACGAAAGAAGAATACACTCTTAACTTTAACTGTACTCTTTCTCAACTATTCAATTATAAAAGTTCATCAGAATTCTATGTAACACACAATATTCACAATTGAAAACTGAGATATTATTCAATCAACTAAAATTCGTGTTGAAATTTCATTTTTTTTCCTATTTTTTAAACCAGCTGTTGCCCATAAGCATGACATGAGTACCAAAGGATATCCACACATTTTGCAAAAACTAAATGTGATTCTGAAAACGATTCAACATTCTGAGTTTGTTAGAAAGTAAAAAGGATTAATGACTGTGGATATAAAAAGACGTGATTATTTCACACAGAAATCATGCAGCTGTGTCTTTTACTACTAAAATACTGTGGTAGTTTATGGACATTAAAAGCACATATTGAAAGATGCTTTCGGAGAGAATGCAAAACAGAAGACAATAAAACAACATCAAAAAAACAATCATGACTTTAATGTTATCTTACGATCAGTTCATAAGAGGAGATTATGTACATTTGATATGCTATGGACCTCATAGTAATGTAGTTTTCGGTCCTGATTTTCAAATCACTTATGTCCACGAGGAAGAGAAATTTTAAAGAAATTTTGTACTATTATATTTTCCTTGGATTTTATCAATTTGCATTCTCATATATACAGTTATCAAGGACTAATGTAATGCTCTCAAAAAGTTAGAAAAAGTCAAAAAACAATGGATAATAGAATGAGTAAAAGAATCCTAGGGATAAATCAATAATGAATATGTGTCAGATTGCATTATTTTTTGCAATTACTTTCTGCACTACTGTGGATCCAAACATGGATACATGGATTAATGGTTCATTATAGAGAAGAAGTATAAACAGTTCATGAGGGATTCCTTATAACCTGGCATTGGAAAGAATAACATTTGGGTCATTGGAATACATGAAAGCCAGTATGCTATGATCTAGTACGAATTTTGAGAAGCACTGCAAAGTTACACAAATTATTTAGCCTTTTCCCTCTGCCAGGAGGTCAGCATGTTCAAAAGAGAAACTTCTTCAACTTGATTCTTGGAACAAAGTGACACCAGAGCAGACCACAGAGGATCCACAATCATAGCATACTAGATAGGCACAGCCACTGCAGTTAAAATCCACTTGAGGGGTTTTGTTTAGTTTTGTTTTTTATTTCTTTACTGTGATGAAAATAATGTTTATAGATTGGCTCTATTTTATGTTATCATTACTCTGCCCTTGGGTTAGTCTACAGACCTATAATGTATACCATTTCATCCAGACGAAAGCAAAACAAAACAACTATACATTTATGGTAGATGTCCTTCTGGTCATTCAATTTCCTTACACTGGAAAATCTTATTGTGAATGTCGGTTTTGCTTTTGTGTGAGTTTTACTTGTAAAGAAATGCTATTTAGTAGAAATCTTTCCCATAGGAATGCCAATGCAAACATAGATTAAATGTAATTGCTCGTAGGTTTTACTTTGGATGTGTGATTTTAATCCAAAAATGTTATCTTACTTTTTGGTAATAAGAGATCATGTTATGTCTTGGGCTAAAGTCTTATAATATTTTGGGTATAGCTCTTCTTTTGAAATTATATTTCAGTTTTTACAGTGTACTTTGCCCTCACCACTGATGATCAACCTTTCTTAGCTTAACATGTTAAAAGGTAAACATACTGATGAAATCTATCTTTCCACTATTATAGTGTTGCAGAAAAAAGTGTTTTAGAAACAAGCAGACATAAAAAAAAATCAATCTGAGGAAAATAGGCTTCTGACAAGAAACAGAGCCAAATATCTAAACAGTAAAAACAGACATGTTGGCTTAACACCAATTGGCATCTGCAAGATATTATGAGAAGGAAATAACTAGTCTTATAGAGCTTTGACAAAGAAACATAATATGTTTTGCAAAATACTCCAAATGAAAGCATCTGACTTTATGATTATCAACAATTATCCCCCAAAAAGTCTGAAAATACCTTAAACAAAATTTCCCAGCTACCATAATGTTCTCTATAGAACAATGACATGGAAAAAGAGGAACTGGAAATAAAGAGTTTCCATGTCAGATGAAAGTGAATCTATCCTGAGTGAAACACAGTTAAGTCACCTCTCTTTTGAGTTGTTTACAGTGTTACAATGAACATTTTTGTTCCTTATATTATAGACTCCTGCTACTATTTTGGTAAGATTAATTTTCAGAAGTGAGATTTCTAGAATAGTTAAGAACACTCTAAATTTATATAGATACTCTAAACAGTTCAACCTTAATGTGCACATAAATCACCCAGAGATCTTGTTAACATGTAGATTCTGATTCATTAATCTGAGATGAAATCTGAGATTCTGCAGTTCTAACAAGCTCCAAGGTAATGCTGGTGCTGTTGGACCATGAACTACACTTGAGTAATGAGGCTCTAAACCACAGTAAAACTTATTATCAATTTAAATGTCTCTATTTGTCAGTCACCTATGTGTTTTCTTAAGGAAGGTGTTGGTTCTTTGCACTGTTACAGGTTAACTCAGTACATGCTTGTCAAACAACGGACAGATGATTTATCTACCTTGTCGAAGTGCTATAAGGTAAAGAGGAAAAAGAAAACATAATCAAATTTATAAAATACTAAAATGACATTTATCTTTTGACTTAGTTGCCAGGAATGTCATTATTAAAATCCATTGACATAGCAATTTTAATCCTAATTTCTTTTGTTTTATATTTATGACATTTATGTAAATGGTTTCAAATCCTTTTAGTAGATAACTGTCCTATAAAACATTAAAATTTAATTTACATTTCTGTTTTAAATTATGTTTTTAAAAAATTTTATCAGAGAAACATGAGAGATCAGGAGAGAGGGAAAGAGATGAGAGACAGATGGAGACAGAAACGGAGAGGAATAGGTACAACTGACTAATCTTAAGGATTATATCTTTACTTTTAAAAACCAGTGTGGCATTTTTTTCCCCTCTTCAATATCATTATTTTAATGATTCCCCGGGAAGAAGCATCAGAAAAGATTTCTTTGCTTTCAGTTCTTTTACTTAAACCAGCATATGCAATCTAATAGAGGAAATAATTCCATGCATTTTTAGTGAGTATTTCTATTTGCATATGTTTTTAGTAGATTTGCTTCTTTAATTATGTTACAGTTAAACTAAAGCAAAAAGAACTGGTATTTGCTAAGAAGAGATCAAATGAAAATGAGAAACACAGCCATTAATCAATTTTGAAAGAAGGTAGTGTTTGATATAGAATTTAAAACTATCTGTGGACACTTCATACAGAATGTAATTTACATAGACAAAGGTGAGAATTGAGTATTTCTGAAATTAGATAAGGATATTTGGAATCTTACACTCATGGGGATGCAAGACAATTTTTAAAAATTCAATTGTTATTCTATCTATAGTGTATCATACTGCCTGACTTCTGACCTCTGTTCTTCTTCTTTTTTTTAAGGTTTTATTTATTTATTCATGAGAGACACATAGAGAGAGGCAGAGACATAGGAAGAGGGAGAAGCAGGTTCCATGTGGGGAGCCTGATGTGGGACTCGATCCCAGGACCAGGATCATGCCCTGACCTGAAGGCAGACGCTCATCCACTGATCCTCCCAGGCGTCCCAGGACTCTGTTCTTCTTGAAAGAGATACATATGCAAACAGTATATGGTAAAACTTGCAAGCTATTAAACTACTTTGCATCCATAGTGACTTATACACTATGTGGTTATTGAGGTAGTATTTATTATTTTAAATAACTATGCTGGTAAGTTAATGCTACTGAAGACTTCAATCATGTATTTTTACATTCTAATAGTAAATAAAGTATTTTCTTTATATAAATAAAATTATATATCTGATAAAATTCTTAAGTTGAATGATATTCTAATAACAAGGTACATTCTCATAAGGAGCACTTTGAGGAAAAAAAATTAAAAAACTTACATATTAAAAAAAGTAACTATTTCCACCAAAAATTAAATTATCACTTTTAAAACTCTGTGCATTCAAAACCAGTAGTCAAACAGCATTTGTTTTTATGTTGCAGAGGGTGAAAAATATTTTCTAAAGTTGCAAATAAACAAATCTTAAGGTATTATCTATTTGCTCCTAGAATGAATTTTTATTTCTTAAAAATATCTCTATCAAGAAAAGACTACTTTTTCCTACACTCCTCTCTGAGGGAAAGTATTTTGTCCAAACAAACCTTGTCCCTGCATTCCTGACTCTTCCCACAGAAGTGCAGTGAGTTAACAGAAAGGCTGGTGTAGGAAAAGGACTGACATGAGTAACCCTGCCTCTTCCTCTTCTTCTTCAAGATGCGCCTGTTTGGAGAGAGCACAATCTTTGGTTTGTTCTTCACTGCGTTAAGCTTTAGAGAACCTAGGTTGATATGGGAGCCACCCATATGCTCCTGTGACCATGGGTGGCTCAGGGCTATAATGATGATTGCTTGGATGAGTCTGTGTATTACTGGAGATAAGGATTAGGTCCCTAATCTAAAATTATTATAAATATTTTGTTACAACATCTTACAAAATTTTAAGTAAAGTTTTGGTCTGAATCTTCCTTAGTCTTTTTGCCTTTTTCAATTGATCCAGAACCTGGGTTTGGTGCTTTATACTGGGCACCCTCCCTCTTCCCAGTCAACCCAGTAGTTTTAAGCTCTTTGTATTTTTTTTTTTCCTATTCAATCATTTTGTTGTTGTTGTTCTATATTCAGTACACAGACACTTATTTTTCAGTATTTGTCATATATTGTATTATAATGAAATATATTACAAAAACAGTCATGAAATATATTCCATAGCTAGAAATCAATATATCCCACTAGTGCAATCTTTTTCAAGATTGATTCTTCATATTGAGTAGCTTATTTTAGATATTTAAACAGTGATGGAGTTTAGATATCATTATCCAAATAGAAGCAAGCTGAATTACTATATTGATAAATAGTCTAGGAGCCATAAGATGAAATAAATGTTGAAAATGATATATATTGAAGAAAGTTTTTTATAATTTATTTTTCCCTATAGGGAGATAATTCAATCACTGGTTTTATATATCATAAAATATTCCATTAAAGGCTTCAAGTATGCTATCCAAAGTTTTATGTCTAAGTCAATAATATGATGTACTAAATAACTCAGGGGAAAAAAGACACTTTTTATTTATTTATTTTCATCACTTTAATACTGAGAGCATTTTACACAGCTCATTTTTTAAAATGTTTAAATTTAGTTGAAGATCATTACTTAGGAAACAAAAAATAACTGGCTTCTTAAGATGTTTGCTTATATACATGACATCCTCAGTGTGTTAGTATTAGAGTTATTACTTAGTTGATTAATAAGAGAGCAAGAGAGAGAATTAACTCGTTATACACCACAAATCTTATTTTTTTAATGCAATGATACAATTTCATGTTCAGCCAGGTAAAACATATAAGCTAAAATATATTATAGCAACAAAAAATGATTTAGTATAATTAAAACAGCAATATTTTTAAAATTGCCTGAGATCAACCTGATGTATATTTTAATTTGAAATAGTTTATATCCTTAAGCTACTTAATAATTTCAGGTATTTTAGTTAACTTATTAACATCACACAGCAGAGATTCCTGAAAGAAACTATACGTAACATTTAGAGGGTGTAAAAAAAAAAAAAAAAAAAAGAATTTCAATAGAAAATACCAGGAATACTAGATGCAAGGACTATTCAGAAGTGAGGCGGCCAGGAAGCCTGGCAATTCCATTTCTTTGCCTCCCTTACCCAACTCCATGATGTGCCTTTAAGAAAATGTTTGAATAAGACTTTTAAATAATTGAAGTAAAATAATTCTGGGAGAGCATATTACTATCATTGACTAATCAACCTGAAGAAATGATTTAACTCCACAAAGGATTTTTAGACCATGCTTATACAAACAAAAGACATACACAACAAAAACTAATCTGAAGGCCAGAATGTTGCATCTACAATGCCAAAACAATCAAAAAGTCATTGTAATTTTAGTATAAGGAAAAATATATCCATGAAAATAATCTGTATTTTTTTAATCTCTTTTGTCTTTTCTCTGTCACTTGCTTCCTTTCTTACTTGGAGAATACATTTTATGTTCTGAGATTCTTCTGGGTATCAGACATTGTCGACACAAACATGATGAAGTACAAGATCACTGAACTTTTCAAAGGAAGTTAAGGTAATAATTTAATTTTCACTTTTACTTCAGATTTTATGGCATTAATAATCATTGGCCTTACTAATCCATATAGACATAGCTTTCGCTATCTGAATGAGTTTTTATAATTATTGGAATATTTTATAATTTTTCTATCCATAGTACTGTAATAACAATAACAATAACATAAATGCATTGCATATTTAAAATTTTTTAAAGATTTTATTTATTTATTCATGAGAGGCACAGAGAGAGAGAGAGAGAGAGAGAGAGGCAGAGACACAGGCAGAGGGACAAGTAGGCTCCATGCAGGGATCCCGATGTGAGACTCGATCCGGGCACGACAGGATCACACCCTGAGCTGAAAGCAGACGCTTAACTGCTCAGCCACGCAGGTGTCCCGCATTGCATATTTAAATGATGCCATACATTGTGCCAAAAAGTATCTTCCTACATCAATTCCTAAATTGATGACAAAGATAGGAAAAGTTCCTGTTTTTAAGAAAACATGCAGAAATGACAAATAATAAGCCAAGAATCTAATAAATAAAATATTTCACATAAAAATTAATACTATGAAGAATCCAAAGACGATAATGAGGTAGTGGAGACTACTGGTGGACCACTGGGCACTATTCCTGGTAGAATGGACAGGAAAGCTCTCCATGGAAAGTAATATTTGAGCAGAAAAATTAACCTGAATCATTTGAAGGTCATTGCGGCTGAAAAATAAAGTATTCTGAGAAGAAAAGTTGAGATCTGTGGCAAAAGCCAGTATCAAACCATTCATATAGTGCATTATAAACTATTTCAAGACATTTGGATTTTAAGTGGCTAGTTACAGGTTTTAATTGACACACAGAGTAATTTGACCTGATCCAAGTTTTTAAAAGATTCGTGTGGAGCGTGGACCTGAGGCATATTCTAGGAGAAACGATGACTTGGTCTAGGAATGTCTGGGTGGAAGTCAGAAAGCTTTGACATGGGATATATTTGGAAAAAAAAAATACTGGCATGACTTATTGACAGACTGGACTGGCAGGTAAAGGAGAGAAAAGAGCCATCTTCAAAGATAGGAAAAATGAAAGACTAGTGGCCTTTTATGCCACCTCATCATTGGTATGACTCAGTTGGCCTGTATTCAGTAAACTTACTGAGCAACTCACAAGGAAGCAGGGAATCACCGTTTTCATGGTTTTCCTACTCAATTATTTAATTCCGTATCCAATTATATTCAGTGCTCTTCAAGAGTGACACCCATTTCTAAATAAAATAGTTGAACATTATTAAAAGTCCTGCACAAAACTAAATATATGGAATTCTGGGATATTTATAGTTTAGGAAAATCCTATTTTTTTCTATTACTTTTCCTTCTCAAATATCACCTAAATGTATTCAAAATACTGAATTATATATCACCATGATAAAACATATTTAAAAATATTAAAACCACAGATTTATTTTTTACAAATTCATAAATTAAAGAAGTACATTATTAATATCTACTTTTACATTATGGGTCATAATTGATATTTATTGATCATTCTCTCTATATTATGTATCAACCACAATCAGAAATACTAAAATAGTCCTAAAAATGTAATTTTAGATCTTTCATGTTTACTCCAGGAAACTTTTCCTGCTCTCTGTAACCAGAAGTGATGACTTCCACCTGTGACATGACTGTTTATTATTCATTTTTTGGAACAAATTTTGGCATGTCACCTCACACTACAGAGTGCAATAGCTATGACTGTATTTAATGCATGCTATTATATTACAAATTGCCTTTAGGCAGGAACTAACTAATAACCATTTACTTTACCATTGTGAACACCATAGAAGGTGTCTAGTAATAACTCAATAAATGTATTGAATATATTAGTGAAAAATTCTAGGCCTACTCAAACTGAAGTTATCTGGATTAATCAACACGTTTTTACCTGATTTTTACAGTTTTATGCACAAGCACACAGACACAAATATTTTCAGAGAATCGTACCTCCCAGAGTTGCAGATAGCAAGAAATGGGTCCCATATTTCTTGATAAGATTTTCTGTGATTTGCTGAAGAGTAGGTCGACGTCCCAGAAGTCTTATGTTGCGGAAGAATTCAGGAGCAAGAGGCAGAGGGGAGCCAAGGAAATTTCTTCTCTCAACTGCAAGATTATTTACTTTCCAGCGGCCAAACTCCCTGAAAAGCAAATTTATTTTTATTCATAAACACATAATCTATCTGAATATTTTCATTTGAAAAGTTCACTCGGTAGTTTTGCTGGGGTCACCACATTACGATGAGTCTGGCCTGTAATAATACATCATGTACTATGAGTAGGAGAAGCAACATTTATAATTTATGTAACTGGAGTGAATATTCTGAAACCAAATCATATAAAGGAAAAAATAAGCCACTTAAAAGAAATAGCTTCCACTGATTTTTTCCCAATGAAAGATACTCATAAACATGATTTCGTTATGCATAGAATATGAATGTAGAGCTATTTAAAAAATCACTAAGGTAATACTTTATTGTTTTTTAAGGGAAATTGAAAAAAGAGAATCAATTTATTTTCATAACTCTAATGATTTTTTTCTCTATTCATTTTAGAGTGGGACCCTGTAAAACTTCAAGAATATCATGGAGCTGTAGAAGAATGAAAAAAAAAATGATCAAAGGAGAAACACTTTTTTATAAGAGTAATTGTTTACAATCTATTTTGAAGCCTATATTCAACTTGATTAGCAATTTCTCAAGATGCAAAATGACTTTTCAGGTGGATTTGGCCAAATCGAAATGGAAGATATAATAATAAATGATTTATACATTTAAACAAAGATTTACCAATTTATATTGAGTTAAAGTCAACTCAATAATACTTTAGCAAAGAACTATGGTGAACTGTATCCCCTAATTAACTGTTTAGATTTTTTTCTGATGAGTGGTCTGATTAAAACCTCAAATACCTTCTTCCTGAGGGAAGAATTCCCTCTACCAGGTCTAATACTCCCAGGTGTGTTATTTTACTCAATTACTATCTAGCAAATAAAACATTGAATAAATATTGTATAAATATGTGCCATATTTATTTATATTTTTCCTCCGAAAAATGCCTGCAGTGTACCAATGAACAGTGAATGATACAGATACATCAGTGAACCAGACCAATACTGTCCATGTCCAAATGGAGCTCACATTCTAGAGAAAGTTTTAAAAGTAAATACGACAAAGACATTAACTTAAATTTTAAACAAATGTCAGAGTATTTTAAGTGCTGAGAGCTACCACAGGCAGCCTGCTTTGGTAAGCTATAGAGCTGTAGGCAGTGGGCCCTATGTTACTTTAAGTGACCAGAGGAGGCAACTCTAAAGAGGTGATATTTAATATTTAAGCAGTCACTGAACGAAAGAAAAAAGTTGCTGAAGGAGGGAAGGCAGGGAAAAGATTTACACAGGATAATGAAGAACAATAAATAGTGGCAGGACAAAGACCCCTACCCTTGACAGAGTCTCAACTATGAATATATTTCCTTCATGTGACACACATTTGGCAGCCAAACAATCCACTTGGTCTTTTAGATATTAATTATAAGGTAAGGTTCATTCAAGAATCTAGGGAAGACTTCAGCGTGAGAATAAGTCAACCTAGTGTTTTGTTTCATTGAGAAGCTATTGCTGTATCCTCTATAAATCAGCTAATAAAATGGTTTGATTCTACCAATGGCTCTCAAACTTCAGCACCTATTAGAGTCACTTGGAAACTCCACGCCACAGTTTTGTTTGTTTGTTTTTAAGATCTTGTTTATTTATTTATTTGAGAGACAGAGAGCAAGAGAGAAAGGGAGAGAGAGAGAGAGAACAAGCAGGGGAGAGGGAGAAGCAGGCCTCCCACCAAGGATACATGACAGGGAGCCGAATGTGGGGCTGGATCTCAGGACTCTGAGATCATGACCTGAGGCAGAACTGCTTAACTGCTTAATGTACTGAGCCATCCAGGCACCCCCACCCCAGTGTTTTCTGATTCAGTAGGTTCGAAGTGGGTGCACTTTTAAACAAGCAATGCTAATGTTGCTATTTGGAAAAAAAATCTGTTAATTAGATAATTTGATATATTGTCTTTAGCATTTTCTCAAAGTGCTCTTTTTTCAAATATGAAGGGTTTTTGGAGATACATTGCTGGATTTATTAATTCATGCTTCCTCAGAAAAGGGTACAGATGTCTTTCATCTTTCAAAACCTGGGTTTATATTAATCATTTTTATGTCTCCTTTTATAAAAAATTTACATGAACTGATTATATATGATTATATATATGTATAATATATAACATTATACTATATATGCTTTGTATAATATATAACATATAATGTTATAAATATATAAAATATAATATATTTTGAAATATACTAAACATGTATGATATATGTATGTTACATATTACATATGTGACAATTATATATATTTATATACATATACATTTAATTACATGCATAATGTATTATAATCATAATGTACTACCTATTACATATAATGTATGCAAGTATAATATACTTATATATCTCATTTATGTAAGTATATATTCAAAATTGTGAAGAAGGGCATTTAAATAAAACACTTAAGTTTTAATATTTTGTGATATATCTAAAGGTACATAATCATATAATGCTTGTAAGAAATTATTTATTAAACCATGATCTAAATAATAGTTGCCCAATTCCAAACTTTGTAGGCTTACATCAAAGATTTTTTTTTTTTAATTGCTGAAAAAAGTTTATAATTTTGTCAAGGGAGTGACATAACTTGAACCTAAAATTAGAGTGTATCTTTTTCAATGGTTTAAAGTGCTAAATTTATAATCTCATATGCATGTATAATAGACTAACATGTGGACTACTAAGAGAATAAACTGGACTTGGAATAACCAAGAAAACTGACTCAATTGTGATATTTTACATACCATATAAACTCTTTTTAAATCACGAAGTATTTCATGCTAGATGACTGTGAGTAATTACATATTTAAAGTGTGCAATTCTAGTTTTTCTTGTCTTTAACAATTTGTAAATATACAAATAAAAGCCCATGATCTATTCTGACCTAATTTACTTTCTTTAGTTCGGTCCTCTTAAATTTGGCCAAAAAAATAGATATAATATGAAAGAGCTATAGTAAATTTGTGTCATTTTCTGAAATCAGTTTTTAACACTAATTTTAAGAAAATGTATTAATTGTTCACTATTATTACCATTACCAGAAATGTGTAAGTCTTGTAGATGAATGTAAGAAAAACCCTGACCTCAAGGGCTCAAAGATTACATTAAGCAAGATAAACTATAAATGATTGCATTTCATTGAAGAACTTTAAAATATTTTGGGGGCAAAAATGCAACTGTGCAGTAGGTTATTTAGCATAATTACTCTACCCTATTTATCACTATTCTTTAACATAAGTAATCTAACTTATTTTGAATATGTTTTCTCTTCCCCTAGGTTTTCAGACCATGTGAAGCTATGCAGAGCCTAAAACTGTGAAGGACTTTCCAGGAAGCTTTCTTCAGCTATTAGGCACTTTTTATTACCTTAATCTGTAAGCCCTGATTAAGTTTATAATTTCAATTTACCTTCTAACATTTTAGTTGGACAAAACACTTTGCCATCCTATCTGATTATTCTTTCTGTCACACAACAACCAAAAGTAGAGGACAACTTTTTGAGAGTATTGCTACAGTAAGACTAATATTAATAGAAATTAACCAGACAACTAATTTAATTAATTAATTAATATTTAAAACCCCCATCATTGTTAATGAATATAATGAATTATTTTCTTGTCTTGAGAGCTCTATCTGAAATTCTCCTACTCCCTCTGCCTGTGTCTCTGCCTCTCATGAATAAATAAATAAAATAAATGAAATTCTTCTCCTAGTCTTTCTGTTATATTTTATATGAAAAATAGAATAATATATTACACTTATATTGTGTATATCCAAAAAGTATAATTTTGTGTGTGTAAAAAATATAAATGTTGATCTGAGATCTCTCATTTCCACTCTCCACTTTATTGGTTTATATTATAATGATACATGATCACTATGATCGTCTCTACTGATTTTTGGTGAAAACCCAAAGAGAAAGAGAAATAATTCTGAGAAGTGGTAAGAAGCACTTTAAGTAAAGGATGTCAACTCTGGACAGTTAAGTACCACACTGTGAGTAATAAACATATAGGTATGAATACAGATACTCAGTGTCTCTTCATCCTGGGCACAGGATAAGATTGCAGTTACTAGTCTCCTTTAAAATCAGTGTGGCCATGTGGCTTACTTGACTTCTAAAGCATGCATGTGCATGGTTATGCTGGTCCATCAGCCTGGGATCCTAGTAAACGATGATGATTCAAATCCCCATTCCCCAATCCCACTCCTGCAGCTTATTGGAATGAGCAAGCTCATGAACTAAAAAATATTTTTATGCAAAGATATCAAGATCATGGAGTTATTAGTTGGTTTATTTGCTTGTTTTCCAGTCATGTAATCTAGTGCATCATAAGCAACATAGAGTATCTTGACTTCGGTGTAACTTGAGAAGGCAATAAGGAACTGGTTGTATATAAATTGGAAACTTATAGGTGCAGTCTTTGTTTTCCTTCCTGAAGATAAAATTCACCTCAGTTGCAACTAGACCAAGCATTCATTAAATTTTGGAAAAACAAAGCAATGGAATGCTGAATTAAAAACATGCTGTCGGGTATGATTATCATAATGAGAGCATTTTACCTAAAGGATCTAAGAATTCCATCCAGATTCATTATGTTTACATTAAATAAGAACACTGCTGCATCTAACTGAAGGCTCCATTCTACCTGAAGCCTTCACAGTACATAAATATCTTCCCATCATAACCTTTGGAAGTCTTTAAATGAAATAGGCACAATCATTAGAGCTTAATGTAACTCAGCCCCTTTAGAAGCAGCACTATTTTGTAGAACACACAAATGGGCTATAAACAGTTCAGCCAGAACATTACTTTGAAAATGTTTTTGTTGGCTCTAAGAAGCTTCTATTAGTTGATTAAGTTGTATGTTTGCCTGCTAAAAATTCTGACTTGCAGGCATCTATTATTATGTATGTCTATGTAATGCTTACTTTTCTACAACAATATTTATTATAATTTTATCTGTACCCATCTCATGTAAAAGGTTGGAAAACAAGAATGACATCAACAAATTCCATTTAAATAATGATTACATCATTGCCATATTGCTATAGGCCTTTCTTATTAGTATTTAAATTCTATGTGAATACATAAATGTACTCAGGTATTTAATATATATATTTTTTTATTTTTAATTTTTTTTTAATTTATTTATGATAGTCACAGAGAGAGAGAGAGAGAGGCAGAGACACAGGCAGAGGGAGAAGCAGGCTCCATGCACTGGGAGCCCGACATGGGACTCGATCCCGGGTCTCCAGGATCGCGCCCTGGGCCAAAGGCAGGCGCCAAACCGCTGCGCCACCCAGGGATCCCCTCAGGTATTTAATATATATTAACTACCATAACTTTTTTTAAATTACACATAGATATATATCCAGTTCCTGAAAAATATAGAACCCACCACTGTTGATAATTCAATACCAGAGGAAAATCAGTATTAAAAGCATTGACAAGGGCAGCCTGGGTAACTCAGCAGTTTAGCGCCGCCTTCAGCCCAGGGCGTGATCCTGGAGACCCGGGATCGAGTCCCATGTCATGCTCCCTGCATGGAGCCTGCTTCTCCCTCTGCCTGTGTCTCTGCCACTCTCTCTCTCTCTCTCTCTGCGTGTCTCTCATGAGTAAATAAATAAAATCTTAAAAAAATAAAAAAATAAAAACCTTGACAAAATCAGAAGATGCATCTGCTGAAAAGATTCACCCATAACTACTAATTTACAATAAATAAAGTTGCTTCTCTAAGTCATAAGAGGCTATTATTATATTATTTTTTACAATACTATATTTGTTGGCTTGTAATTTTAATTCTTTCAATATTAATTAAATTTGTGTACACAACACAATATTAAACCAAAATATATTACCCAAGCACTAATCTATGGCAAATTCAGCATAAGAATCATAAATTGATTTGCCAATTTTTAGTAGCAATAACTTTCTAATTGCATCTGTAAGATCATACTGATCCTTAAAAATGCCACTAATAATCAATACTAGCTCCCCATAATTCTATTATGTGTAACTGATACATATAAAAATGGTTCTTTGAACGTTCTTTCTTTTTTGCATCTCACAGAGATGCTGTTTTCCATTTGGCCAGTAAAAGGGAAATGTTCCTAATGGCCTGGATGACTGTAGCTCTGAAGCTAGTGTTTCTAAGGCAGCTGAATGCTAAGCAGTTGGCAGGGTAAAGAATCCACTTTCTTTAGTCCTCCTGCCCCTTGATACAAAACAACTTTAAAAAAAAATTAACAGTAGCGAGTTTTTAAAGCTTGCGCAGTATTTTTGGATGAGGCTACGGATTTAGCACAATGAACCTAAGCAAATAAAATACCGAAAGAAAAAGACCAATGAAAAATATGACTTATGTACAATAGGTACATGCAAGATTTTTTTTTCCTTAGATTCCATTTACTTATCCATGAGAGACTCAAAGAGAAAGGCAGAGACACAGGCAGAGGGAGAAGCAGGCTCCCTCTGAAAAGCGTGATGTGGAACACGATCCCAGGACCCCAGGATTATGACCTGAGCCAAAGGCAGATGCCCAACCACTGAGCCACCCAGGTGCCCCTACATGCAGGATTTTAGGAAGCACCATTAATGAGGGTAGTATTTTGAAAGAGTTGACAACACATAGTAGATTAGAAAAGTCAAATCAGCAGGATTGAAACTAAATATTACCCCGACCCCTATAAAGCCACAAGGATTAATCGTAGGTATAGCTGCTTCTCTGTATCATTGAATTAAATAAAATGGAGGCAGGGTTATAGAAGATTTTGTAAAGAATGGTTGGTTGCTTATAATATATATTTCTAATTATTTTAAAAAATGCTAAATTTTCAAGGCTATGAAATAACTGAAAATTAATTTTATCTCATATAGCTTTAAGCTATTTTCTGCAATTTAATAGATAGGGTGTATTAAATTTTTTAAAGATTTTATTTATTTATTTGAGAGAAAGAGAGAGAGAGCACGAGCAGGGGCATAAGGGAGAAACAGGCCCCCCTTGTCCTGGGAGCCAGATGGAGGCCTTGATCCCAGGACCTCAATTCCTGAACCCTGGGATCATGACCTGAGCAAAGGCAGATGCTTAACTGACTGAGCCACACAGGCACCCGGTTTTATTAAAATTTTAAGGGAAATGCCACAAATTCAATTACTATAGTAAACACCATTATTCCCAAAGGTAACTCATTTTGTAGAAATATAAGGCTACTACATGCTGTGCTTACACAGATATATACATAATATAGAAATTTATTATTTACATCCAAATTAAGCTACTCTTTTAAGCAGAATTTTTTCTGATATAAAACATATACATACATGCTGTCAATGATGGACTTTCTAAGTTGAAGAAAAGGAATTAAGTAAAAGAAAAAGCTTTTCTAAATTTTGGGACTATAGTTTTAACAGTAACATCTGTTACAACTTATCAAAATTCTTTATCAGTCACATTAGAGAGATTTGGTAATTATTAAGCAGTGTAGACAAGCCAAGGGCAGATACAACGGAGCTAAAATAAAATACACTGACCCTCTCTGAAACAAGAAATAAACAAATATGAATGTCCCTTTTACTTGTATGTATAATTTAAAAGGTGTTTATCTTGACTAATTAGTGAAAATGTTTGCATTTCACACATTAATTTAAATATTTTAGGGAGGCAAATGTTTTAATTTTTCAAAAGAGAATAGATTTAGAAGTCAGCTGAAGTTTCAAATCCCACCCTCACCAAGTCAATTCACAAATTTCTAAGTCCTGTGAATTTTGGCAAATTCTTAATCTTATTGACATAAAGTCATTTCACATAGGAGCATACATTTAATAGTACTAACTCTGTAGAGCTTTAAAGAAGCAGAATGTAACACTTAACCAAAATGGTACAGGGGACATAGTTTACCTCTTAAGCAAATTTTGGTGTATGCTTGAGTCATGAATTTTTATCCTAGGATGTCAATTTTTAAATATTATAAACCTTGATCAAGGTAATAAGCCTTAGTGGAGCTAATCAGTAATATTAACAAAATAATTTATAAATGAAGCCATACTCAAAGAATTTATTTTAAATTTTAAGGGATACTAAAACACCTAAGTGGCTCAGCTGGTTAAGTAAGTGCCTGACTCCATTGCAGCTCAGGTCATGATCTCAGGTTTGTGAGATGAAGCCTGGAGTCAGGCTCTGTGCTCAGTCCAGAGTCTGCTTGAGATTCTCTTTCTCCCTCTCCCTTTGCTCCTCCCCTTTCTCGGATACTTTCTCTCTCTCTTCTTTCTCAAATAAATTAAAAAAAAATCTATTTTTTTTTTTAAAAAGAAGCTACAAATTGCTTTCCTTTGTCCAGAAAAATCATTGCCAAAATAATAGTTACCTGTTAATGAAAAATTAATCTGTTTTGTGGTAATGTCTTTAAACATTTAAGCAAAAACCTCATTAAGATTTCTTTATGGTGGTCCAAACTCTAACTTAAATATTGGATCAAATATTCACAAACCATGGATTATGACAAGTAGCTAATCAATTAAATATTTGAACTTAAAATAAGTTACAAATTCATATTCTGTTTCATTTCATTAACTCGAGGTAAAAACGTAAAATCAAAGGTCATTCTCAAAAAAAAAACAAACAAAAAAAAAACAAAGGTCATTCTCTTTTAGAGTAATTGCAATTTTTAGAGACAGTGAATATAAATTGTTAATCTATTTAATGAAATTTTTCCATAATAAAAATTAGTTTTAAATAGTAACTCAATTTAATAGAATACATATTTTTCCTGAAAAAATTTTAAAATGGCTTAAAGAAAACTCTTCTTAAAATGTTATGATTTTTCTTACATAGTTAAGGGACCTAAACTTGCTATTGATTTTATGTCTCATGCATCAACATGTGGAAGAGAGTCTGGATATGGCCTTTTATGACAAATTTTCACAACAAAACTGCACACTCTTAAATTTACAAGGTGCAAATTATTATTGCTCAAATTAAAACCTTTCAGCCTGAATCAGGCTTGAGTTGTCTGTCAAATATCATTTTATACAAAACAAAAAATAAAAAACAAAAACAACTTGTGAAACATAAACTGGCAATGTCACATTTCTCTGGATATTACCCTTAGAATTTATGGATTACAAAATGAAACCTATTATCTAACAAGCACTTAGTCTTTCTGTCTTTTAAGCCTGAGATTTATATAAAATAAATTTGTTAACTATCACCTACTATACAGACTTCAAAGACACCAATATTAATCACACGGGGAGGGATCCCTGGGTGGCGCAGCGGTTTGGCGCCTGCCTTTGGCCCAGGGCGCGATCCTGGAGACCCGGGATCGAATCCCACGTCGGGCTCCGGGTGCATGGAGCCTGCTTCTCCCTCTGCCTGTGTCTCTATCTCTCTGTGACTATCATAAATAAATAAAAATTAAAAAAAAAATCACACGGGGAAACTGCAGTCATATTTACCACGCCAATCCAATCCTCAACTAGGGTTATATATACTTATAGTTGAATATTCTTTCCTTCCTAGAAATTAGTGTATTTATGGAGTTACTTCATTAATATCTCCCTCTTTCTTTATGCAATAGGCTCAACATAGATGCTTTATTTTTATGGACATGTATTCTTAAGACTCAGATACATGACCCATAGTAATCACTCAATAAATGCATACTGAATCAACAAATGAGTAATGTTCTCTTTGAGCTAAAATGAAATGACTATATAAGTAAGATAAAGGTGGGGTTTGTGACTTGCAAGCAAACACCATAGCTACAATTCACAGAAAACCAAATCTACTGTAACAATGTGTTCCTCAATCATGCTTTTTGATTGTTCAAATGACTGAGGGAAGGTAGGAGTTAACTGCTCCTGCTAAATGGAGAATCATTAATGACTCTGGAACAACTTACTTCTGCTAAATCTAATATATACAAATATTGAGTGGTGTCCCAGTGGCTCAGTGGGTTAAGTGTCTGCTTTCAGCTCAGGTCATGATCCCAGGGTCCTGGGATAGAGCTCCCAGTCAGAGTCCCTGCTCAATGGGAAGTCTGGTTCTCCCTCTCCCTCTGTGTGTGTGTGCAGTCTCTCTCTCACTCTCTCTTGGTCTCTTGCTGTCTTTCTCAAATAAATAAATTAAATCTTAAAAAAAATAAATATTGAGAAGAGTGTTATGACTGTCTGTAAGTGCAATAAAATATATAGCGGCAGTGTTCATAGCCTCAGTTAGTTAATGCACTTTGAGGAGAGTAGTCCTGCTATTTCCATTATGAGAAGATGTTTAATTTTTCACATCTGTGTCACTGATACGGTAAGGGAAGACTGATTTATACAAATTCAATTCCCATCTCACCAGGGAATAAATAAATACAGAAAGTATAAGTTGATTAGCATCTTCTTAACACCATTAAATATATATATATAATATTATAAATATATATAATATTATAAATATATATATATATATATATTTACCCATTAACAGGCAATAAGTTTAAAGTTAAAGTTTGGCAGGCAAAAAGCAAAATTTTCATACTAATGATAATTTATTTTTTTTTTATTTTTTCAAAACTATTTATCTTATTTTTTTTATAAATGTATTTTTCTTGGTGTTCAATTTTCCAACATGTAGAATAACACCCAGCATTCATCCCATCAAGTGTCCCCCTCAGTGCCCATCACCCAGTCACCCCCAAACCCCACCCATCTCCCCTTCCACCAACTTTCGTTCGTTTCCCAGAGTTAGGAGTCTCTCATGTTCTGTTTCCCTTTCTGATATTTCTCACTCATTTTTCCTCCTTTCCCCTTTATTCCCTTTCACTATTTTTTATATTCCCCAAATGAATGAGACCATATAATGTTTGTCCTTCTCTGATTGACTTATTTCTCTCAGCATAATGCCCTCCAGTTCCATCCACTTGAAAGCAAATGGTGGGTATTTGTCATTTCTAATGGCTGAGTAATATTCCGAAAATTTAAAATTTTGACTGGTAAAGAACCTTTACCTTAATATAACATTTGGAAAGATAATCTTGTGTTTCAAGCAAATAATCTGTGAGGTTTAAGCTATTGCACTGTGAAGTACATGCTCTCTCACGTGCTTTCAGTGAGTGAGCGAACTTTGGTGGTAGTTATTCCCCCAACCTAGCAAAAGGCTGAATCCAAGAGGATTTGACTCCAAAACTGATGCCCTTAACTTCATTGTAGATTAAGACCAACTGGAATTGAAAAGTGGATATTAACAGTAATGTATGATCTGTGTGTGTTTGTGTGTGTGTGTGTGCGTGTGTATGATGGTGGGATCTGTGGAGAGTATATGATGAAAGAAGGAAATAGAGATAAAAATATAGAAAGGAGGGGTAGGGGAAAAATCAGGAGGAGTTTAGCAATCATATGGGGAATAATGTGAAAATATTATTATAGTGCTAACATAAAATAATATAAATATAATGGAAGGAACATGTCAATTATAGATTAATCCTGTATTATCCTAGCAGTTGTCTGAGAAACAGAGCTTAAATATCTGCTTGGTAGAAGGAGCTAAATAAACCTAGGGAGTAATTCATATTTCTTGGAAGAGGATGGTAGACTGGTAAGAACTGAGTAGTTAGAGAGTTTTATGATCAATTCCTTTTACAGGAGACACAGTAAATAGTACATAGTCCAAACTCCATATTCAAGAGCATAAAGAATGAAAGCCTCAGAGAGAGAAACACAGATGGTAGAGGAGAAATACATTCTTAGATGGAATCATCAAGCAGTGTTGAGGGAACTAAAGGATGAAATTGGGTAGCTGATGGGAAAATTTGTTATATCCAACAAGCACCAAGCTGAAGGATGCCAATAAGACTTGAGCCCATGAGAAGGGTCCTGGAGATGCATAATGTTCTGTAAATCCATAGGGAAACTTGAATTCTACAGTCAAAAGTTAACATCACCAAACATAAAAGTAAACAGCTCACTATAAGAAAAAGAAATCATGATTTCTTTTATTTATTTATTTATTTATTTATTTATTTATTTATTTATGATAGTCACAGAGAGAAAGAGAGGCAGAGACATAGGCAGAGGGCGAAGCAGGCTCCATACACCGGGAGCCTGATGTGGGATTCGATCCTGGGTCTCCAGGATCGCGCCCTGGGCCAAAGGCAGGCGCCAAAC
The DNA here is from genome assembly GCF_048418805.1 of Vulpes vulpes. NCBI lineage: Eukaryota > Metazoa > Chordata > Mammalia > Carnivora > Canidae > Vulpes > Vulpes vulpes. The sequence goes on along the minus strand of NC_132784.1, from coordinate 99,647,230 downwards.
CGCTGCGCCACCCAGGGATCCCGAAATCATGATTTCTACAAAGGGATATTAGACCTGATCACTTTACTGTAATTAGTTTCAATAAAAAATAAGCATATAAAAATTAATATAATCTATTGATTCTTTAAAAAAGTCTCCTTCTTAAAATTTGCTTTAAAAAAACAGGTGGCTAAAGTGTTTCATAGTTCAAAACACTTACATTTGGAAAAAAAAATCCATCCAAATAATGGAGATATCTGGAAAGAAAGATTAACCACAACAACAACAAAAAATCAATCAGGTGTGCTACTTAATTAATATGCTTTGTAAAGAGATAAGCTATATTCAACGAAAATGTGTTGTTGTACCTAGAAAAGGAAGAATAGTTCAGCCGGATACAGGGGGCAGACTTCTAAAAGAAAAAAAAAAGGAAACCCCTGGAACCTCAGAAAGTTAAAACTGAGCATGCATAATATTTGGTTAAAAGAGAAGAAAGAGACTAATAAAGGATGTATCTGTGATGATAGTGGAAGACAGCACATTGATAAATATAGGAATCACTAAATACATCTTTAGAGGTCTTTATTACTTCATTGTTGACACTGAAAAGGAAATGGATCCATAAAATTAAAATACTGATGAACCTGAAAAACTGTATCACAGAAAGTCACTCTATGTGACAAAGGAAAATGGAAAATAAAAATATGAAATAATAATCAAAGAAGTATCCAAGGAAAATTTCCCAGAATGAAGGGAGATGGAGAAAGAGTGGGAATGGGATCAACCTGAGGACACTATGGGGAAAAGAGAGAGGAAACAAAAGGGAAAATAAAAAGAGATTTATACTATCTTAAAGGAAGTCAAAGTATTTTCTCTAGATTTTATTTACTTATTCATGAGAGATACAGAGAGAGAGAGGCAGAGACACAGGCAGAGGGATAAGCAGGCTCCATGCAAGGAGCTCGATGTGGGACTCCATCCCGGAACTCTGGGATCATGCCCTGAGCCAAAGGCAGAAGCTCAACTGCTAAGCCACCCAGGTGTCCCAAGAAGTCAAAGTTATCTTCTAGATCCCACCTGAACATTACAGGATTGATAAAAACAAATGAAACTGCTTATATAAAACTGATAGTTTCCAACTTCCATTTTTTATCCAATCAAACCATCAGTTTGAGTTGTTTTGTTTTGTTTTTAGAGGGAGGGAGAGAGAGAGAGAGAGAGAGAGAGAGAGAGAGAGAGAGAGAGAGACCAGAGGCAGAGAGAGGCAGAGAAAATTTTAAGTAGCCTCTACACTCAGTGTGAAGCCCAACACAGAGCTCTATCCTGTGACCCTGAGATCATGACCTGAGGTGAAATCAAGAGTTGGTCACTCAACTGATTGGGCCACCCAGGCTCCTGACTTTTCTTTTTATAGATTATTTCAAAATATCAATGACTTTTAAAAATAGTCAATATTCTGAATCACAAGTATAATGAAAATAGGAAAAGAATAAATTACTGATGAACATCACAAATAAAGGCAAGAAATTCATGATATTTCAATATATAGTTAGCATTAAATTTATATTCATGGACACTTTAGGTCCAGTAGTGATTTCTATGATGAAAGATAAGAAGAAAAATAGTGGACATTTACTGAGAAATTTTTATATGATAAATGTTAAGTGTTGTTCTCTTACTTTCATATACAATCTTAGTATAAGTGTCAACTAAAAAGTCAAATACCATACTGACACATGAAAATTTGGGGTAGGAAGATTTAGGGAAGAACACTTGCATGAACATAGAACTCTAATTTTCAATTGATTTGTTTTTCACCTAGTTAATCTCTGGTTATAGAGGGTCTCCACCTCCTGCAGAATAAATTCAGTTGCTAAACTTCAATTTGAGTAGTTGATGGTTTTGAAATGGGCAGCAGTTTCACTTCCAGGGTGATAGCTTTCCCAGAGCTCTTTCCTGTAAGTCCATAGACACAGCTCAATTGTCTAAGATTGTCTCCTGTCTTTAAGATAAATGGCTGCATTGGAAAGTTGATACCTAGAAAATTGGAGCACTTTTCATCTTGGCATGAGTTAATTCATTGATTAGATATTTATTGAACATCTATCATATTCCAGAACTGTTGCTAGATACTAATGATGCACTTCTTACTCTTACTAACAGAACAAAGAGGTGAGAAATTTTCAGTACTTTGGCATAGTGCTTATTTGATCTGGGTATTCTATGTACACCTAAGGTTTAAAAAAGAAAAAAAAAAGATTAATTATACTTCAATTTCATACAATAATAGTAATCATCTGGTATAAATCACCTGGTATTCAATAAATACAACTTGTATGAATGAATGAATGAATGAATGAGTATTTGAACACAATTATTTTTTTTATTTTTTTAAGATTTATTCATTTATTTGAGAGAGATAGAGAAAGCAAGCAGGGGGAGGGGAAAAGGGAGAGGGGGGAAGCAGAATCCCAGCTGAGTGGGGAGTCCAATGCAGGGCTTGATTGCACAACCCTGAGATCATGACCTGAGCTGAAATTAAGAATCTGACTCTTAACCAACTGAGCCACCTAGGTGCCCTTAAATACAATTCTTAATATGATTAAGATGACTGATATAATGATTTCTTATTAAAGGGTTAATTATGTGATAATGGTAAGATTCCGATTCACATGTAAAAAATAATAGAGAAATCATAGATTCTTTTCCAGTTTCCTCCAAAGGTTACATCTTACAACACTATTGTAAAACATCACAACTAGGGTGTTGGCATTGGCATGGTCAAGATACAGAACATTCCCTTCTCCACAAGGATCCTTCATGTTGCCCTCTTTTAGATGCATACACATTCCTCTTGACCCCCAAATTCCTGTCAAACACTAATCTCTTCTTGACTTCAATAATTCTATCATTCTAACAATGCTATATAAATGGAATCATACAGTGTGTAACCTACTGACATTGGCTTTTTATTACTCAGAATAATGCCCTGGAGATTAATTGAAGTTGTGGCTGGTATCAAAATTTGTTTGTTTTTGTTGCTGAGTAGTATTGCATGGTATAACTGTATCAATTTGTTTCACCATTCATCTATTGAGGGACATATCTAGGTTGTTTCCAGGTTTTGGCTACTACAAATAAAAATGTCATAAACATTTGTGTACAGGTTTTTCCATACCCTGTCTTAATTTCTTTGGGATAAATGCTCAGAAGTGAAATTGCTGGATTATATGATGACTATAGCATTTTACATTATCAGGGCCAATGTCTAAGTGAAGCAGTCTCTCCATGTCCTTTCTAGCATTTGTTGTATTTTCTTTTTATTTTAGCTGTTTTGATAGATATGTAGTTACATTGCATTGGAATCAATTGATTTTAATTTGCATCTTTTTAATAGCCAATGATAGATAGAACCCATGTGTTCATGGGTTCGTTTGCCATGTGTGTAATCCTCCTCACTAAATATCTAGTCATATACTTTGCAAATATTCTATCTGGATTTTTAATGATTAATTTTGATACAAATAGATTAATTGGTTAGATAGAAAATAGATGATAGATAATTATCTATTTATTAAATATGTGAGTTGCAAATATGTTATTCAGATATTGGTACGTATGTAGCTTGTATTTTCATCATCTTAACAGGATCTGTCAAGTAGCAAACGTTTTTAATATTGATGAGATAAAATTTATCAAATTTTCCTTATATGAATCATGCTTTTGGTGTCAAATCTAAGAACTTTTTTTTAAAGATTTTATTTATTTATTCATGAGAGACACAGAGAGAAAGAGAGGCAGAAACACAGGCAGATGGAGAAGCAAGCTCCATGCAGGGAGCCTGACGTGGGACTCGATCCCAGGTCTCCAGGATCATGTCCTGGGGCTGAAGGCGGCGCTAAACCGCTGAGCCACCTGGACTGCCCAGAACTTTTTTTCTAACCCTAGATCTCAAAGATTTTTTCCTATGTCTTATTGTTATCTTTCCTTTTCCTGACATTGTCTTGCAAAGAAGAAGTTTTTGAGCTAAATGAAGCCCAGCTTATCAATTATTGCATTCACTAATTTTGTCTTTGGATGTTGTATCTAAAAAGTCATCAACACACCCAAGAACATCTAGGTTTTCTCCTTGTTGTCCTCTAGAAGTTTTAGAGTTTTGTGTTTAAAGTTAGGTCGTGATCCGTTTTGAGCTAATTTTTTTAAAGGTGTGAGGTCTCTGTCTGCATTCACTTTTTTTGCAGGTAAAAGTCAAGTTATTCCAGCATCATTTGTTGGGAAAATTATCTGTGCTCCTTTGGATTGCTTTTGCTTCTTTGTCACTGATTGAGTTTCCCTTGCCTGTCTAGCCTCTTCTCCACAACTTTCAAAGTCTTCTTAGGTTTGTTTTATATATACTATCCAGGTTTTTTAGTTGTTCTTAGTAAGAAAAATCAAGAAAAGTATATTTAATTTAGTTTCCCAGAAGCAGAAGATACTACTATAACAGCGCTAATATTTTAATATTACTTTCATTTATTTAATAATGCATAGTAAATATGTAATTGCATTTTGAAATATGAAACACTGCTAAGAGGGTAATAATTCTATTAAATCATAAGAAATTACTAAACTTAACACTGGTGACTGAAAAACATTGAGTTAAAAATCTTTTTACCAATTTTATACATCTTTCTGAAGACATACAGAAAAAATAAAAAGCGTATACAATATTAAAAAATCTTTTGGAGGGGCAGCCCAGGTGGGTCAGTGGTTTAGTGCCGCCTTTATCCCAGGGCCTGATGCTGGAGACCCGGGATCGAGTCCCACATCGGGCTCCCTTGCATGGAGCTTGCTTCTCCCTCTGCCTGTGTCTCTGCCTCTCTCTCTCTCTCTCTCTGTGTCTCTCATGAATAAATTAAAAAATATTAAAAAAATATTTTCGAGTTTTTTGGAAACTATATAAGAGGTTGGTGAAAAATGAAGTCAGGTAGAGAAACCGCCCTTTTGTAATTACGTAGATAATTTAACTTTGGGGCACCTGGGTGGCTCAGTGGTTGAGCATCTGCTTTTGGCTCAGGTCGTGATCCCAGAGTCCTGGTATCAAGTCCTGCATTGGGCTCCCCAGAGGAAGCCTGCTTCTCCCTCTCCATCTGCCTATGTCTCTGCCTCTCTCTGTGTCTCTCATGTATAAATAAATACATAAAATCTTTTAAAAATGATAACTTAGTAAAAGTATAATTGGAGTAATCTGAGGGACAATTCTATGTTCATTTAAGAACAAGAATTTGTAAGAATTTATTGAAAGATCATGTGGTTATAGAAAGCACTATTTGTTGAGGTTAAAAATGGAACAGAAAACCAAGCACTTCTAAAAACATTTGTATGTAATTATGTATAATATTGATACATTAATATAGAACTCCATTTTTCTCCTATATACTTTTATATATACTATCTATATTTTTCTGTAAATATATTTCTATATGAAAGTGCTTTTGGTGATATATGTATATAGGTAAAGTTTTTTTTAAAATATTTTATTTATTTATTTATTAATGAGAGACAGAGAGAGAGAGAGAGAGACAGAGACACAGGCAGAGGGAGAAGCAGGCTCCATGCCGGGAGCCCGACGTGGGAATCGATCCCGGGACTCCAGGACCACGCCCTGCACCATAGGCAGGCGCTAAAATGCTGAGCCACCCAGGGATCCCCTAAAGGTAAAGTTTTATTGGTGTTGTTTCTTATAATGAAAAGTTGTGGGGCATCTGAGTGGTTCAGTGGTTGAGTGTCTGCCTTTAGCTCAGGTCGTGATCCCTGGGTCCCAGGTCCAGTTGTGCATCAGGATCCCCCCACAAGGAGCCTACTTCTCCTTATGCCTATATCTTTGCCTCTATCTCTGTGTCTCTCATGAGTAAATAAATAAAATATATTTTTTAAAAAAGTTGTGGTAGAGATTATCAAACACTTCATAAAGGAAAAAAAAAATCACCCTGTAAATCTAAAAATGAAATCTGTAACAAAAACACAAACCAAAATCTATTACAACATCAAAATTTTGTATGATATATTATGCCATAGTTTAGTTACTTAATTCTCACATTTAAAAACTTTTTTTTTTAAAGATTTATTTATTTATCTGAGAGAAAGAGAGAGAAGCTCATAGAGGGTGAGGGAGAGGGAAAAGCAAAAGTGGACTTCCTGCTGAGTAGGGAGCCCAAGGAGGGGCTCCTTGCGGGGTTTGATCCCAGGACCCTAAGATCATGACCCAAGCCTCAAGACCCTAGCTGAAGGTAGACACTTAATCAACTGAGCCAGCCAGACATTCCTACCTCTCACATTATAAATATTCTTCATTCTTCTAATACATTAGACTTACTCTTGCTGGTTTCTCAGGCCATAATTGTGAAAAGTAGGCAAGAATCACAGGACTATAAAGTTCCTCTAAATACAAATATTTTTGAATAGTGAAATGTTATATATCTTCAAATACAATGCATTTTTTTTCTCAGACTGAAGGAAATATTCAGCTCTTCTCTGTTGAATATCATTATATGCTTAATAGAAAACAAAATTAATAATGACCATAAACTTTTGAATGTATAGATTTAGAATAGTGGTTTTTAATGCATCAACTTGAAGGAAATATAAATTTTAATTTTAACTGTTAAAATCAATAAAAATAATCAATTAATATCAAAATGGTATGGGGAAAATCTGAGACATTATTTCTTTGTGGAAGACATAAAGATAACACTATTAATTAGATAACATATTTTAATTTTCCAAGTTTGAGCATTAGCAGCAAATGGAAATTAGTTTTTTGTTAAATTTAATGGGAAGATTCATGGTAAGATGATTCCCAAGGAATAATTAAAAATAAATTTTGTAGAAACTTTAATATTTTGATGTTCCTAATAAACATAAGTTAAATGGTATAATGACTCTTCTGGTGGTAATTTAACTCAATATTGTATTTTTATTTTATTATTTTTTTAAATATTGTATTTATTTATTCATGAGAGACACACATAGGGAGAGAGGCACACACACAGGCAGAGGGAGAAGCAGGCACCATGTAGGGAGCCCGATGCAGGACTCAATCCTGGGACTCCAGGGTCATGCCCAGGGCCCAGGGCTAAACCACTGAGCCACTCATGGATCCCCTAACTACAATATTTTAAAGGAAAGAAATATTTCAGATGGGATTAGGGTAGCTGTGAAGTTGAAGGTGACCATGCTTTTTATGAAGTAGATACACTGTAATCAGGTCTCCAACTAAGTGATACAGGAAAAAAAAAAAGTCAATAAAGACTGAAAAGGGGGAGATAAGAAAATTGGAATCAAATATGAGTAAATTAGGCTACATTGTTATGGAATTGCAAACTGACACAGAAAATAAACGAATTTTTACTCCAAAGTCAGCAATTTATTTCGTTTATTCAATTTAGACTAAAATAGTAATTAATATTCTAGCAAGTGATCTTACTCTAGTTTGAGCTTGAATAACTATTTTATCAGTTAGGTATTAGGATTCTCCTGAAAGAACTAAATCAATTAAAAGTTAGTAAAGCCAGAAGTCCAGATGGTGCTGAATCTACTCAACTAAAGTTAACTACCATGGTTTGGCTCGTATTTGAAAATCTGGCAAATCAGAAAATTGCCGGTAATTTGCCCCATCAATGGAAGATGACTCATTTCTCCTAATTACAGAGGTAGACCCAGTAAGTATCTTCTCTTTCCCGCTAGGTATTTTAAAAAGTAACTGACTCTATTAGAAAAATTAACAATCAAAAGAAAATCACAGATAATTTATTTCCCCATCAGTTAATAAATCAAGTAACCATTCATAAAAAAGTTAGCAAATAGTCATCTAATAAAGAATACTCTGTATTAACTAAATAAATAAAGAGAATGTTTAATAAAGACTTTATTGGTATAAAGACTTTATTGGTATAAAGATTAATAAAGAAACTTGAAAAGAGGAAGAATTCTATACTCATATATTTTTGCACTAAATTCTTTTATGACCTTGAATAAATCACGTATCACTTAGATTCTTAATTTTCTATGCTAGAAATTAACCATATGGACTTAAAAAATTCAAGTGTCCTTTTACTAGATTTCTGATTTACTGCTTTAAGTTTATATGATTGTATGGAAATTTTCACATTTAAACTTCTCAAGATAAAGCATATCTCTAAGTAACTAGTATATGATTCACATTATTTTAAATGGATCATTATATCATACGTATATACTTTAGCAATAAAATGTTGCTCATTTGCTTCTTTTTTTGTTCTTGTTTTGAGAATAACAGATCATCTGTGAAAGCAATGATAACTACAATCAACCATAACTTTCTGTTTCCTTTCTGAAGACTCATAGTAATCAGGAATGTATCATTATTATCACTACTTTATAAATGATGAAAATGAAACAAAGTCAAGTTAAAATACTTGCCCTATCTGAAACAGCTTATAAATCAACAATGCCCAATCAACATATTTTGTGAGCCACAAACACTATTGATAGCATCTGAGCAGAAGTGACATAATCATAAGGGAAGTGAAAAGAAGGCTATTGTGCTGGGGCTGGAAAGGGATATCTGAATGTAAATGAGCCATTCTGAAGGTCACTGAAACATTCTGGTTCTGAAAAAAGTCTGGTCAAGGATCATGATGACAAGAATGACAAGAAAAGATAAAATTTGAGAAAAAACAAAAAGATACTATTTTAGCTTTTATTTGTAATATAATCTAGTGAAAAACAGTATTACCTCTTCAAACTGATAAAATTCTTTTTGGATTAAAGCCAAAGCTGGATGGAAGAGGGTGTACTATTTTAGAAAAAAATGGCTATGACCTTGGTCTAGTGGATCAAATCTGCAACATAGCAGACTCCTTAGTAATCTGTCTGGATAGGTGAATTGTGTTAATTTTTTATGCTAGAGCTCATTTATCTTGGCACAGATAATCAAGATTCATATTACAACAGTTATGGTTACAGTTAGACATAAGAATGAGACAAAGAAATCAGGTCAGGATAAATGGCTTCCATAAATGTTGCATCTCAAAGGCAGATGAGGTAATTCCTATGCATAAAATATAGAAAATATTTTAGGTTACTTAAATAAAAGATACTATTGTAAATAATATATTGTCTTCACATTTATGATTGCTCAAATTTTATAGCTTCACTTAACAGTAAAAATTACAATTGGCTACTAATTTCCTAAATGATAAATCATTTCCATGAAATCATATGGGACTGAGGAGCACAGATTCTTTGAATCCTTGAGTATCTACTGAGTGCAAAATACTCTGTGTCTTATGTGGCACATTTTGCCACTTTACAGTTTTGTAAACCAAGTTCTCAGTAAGCTTAGATAAATGACTGGGAAACTTAAAGAGAAATAGTTAAGTATAAGAATAAAAATTAAAACATAATTTATATTGAAAGTTTTAGGTTTTTTGTTTGTTTTAGATGCACTGTGATGAACTGAACTTCCTATTAATAGCATTTTTAAGTACTCCCTACTAATGAGAAAAATTAGTTGAATTTAGGACAAATCTGAGTTATACCAAAGAAAATGTTTTTTCAAGTGTGGACTTTACTCATCAATAATGCCAAGCATGGTTCATTTCTAAAAAAAAAAAAAGAAAGAAAGAAAAGAAAGAAAAAATGAAAAAAAAAGAAGAAGCTTTTGTATTTAGAAATAGCCCCCCCTTCTTATATCTATGCTTTGAAATATTAACAAAAATATTAAAAATAATGAACAAGTTTTCATTTGTATGAGGATGGTGGATTGTATCTATCTTGAAAACAATTAATAGACTAAAATAAATATTCTAAAATATGTTCAAGTGGCAAGAAAATTAGGATTATTCAGAATCAAAAATCTGAAAAGGCAAAATAGAAATGTATGAAAATAGAAATAAAAAGTATTTAGAACTTGACAACGTTGTGTTTTAGCAACCGTTGGATATGGGTAAAGTAGTTACAATCATGAAATTTATAATCTCAAATTCTTACATTGGAAACTCAAAAAGTCATAGAATTAGCTATATACCTGTAAAGAAAAAAAAAATGATAACAAACTAAAAGCGAGAAAGAAGAAAGAAGGAACAAAATAGAGAAGAAAGCAATAATATAAAGAGACAATAAATAGAATGAAAAGTTACAAAAAGTTGACATAGGCGACAAGAGTAAAAAATAGCTAAACTTGATTAAGTCAAAATGAAAAAATTTGTTCATCAAAGAACACAATCATCAGAGTGAAAGAGCAGCTTCTAAAATGGGAGATAATTATCATGTATCTAATTAGTGGTTAATATCCAGCATATAAAGAATTCCTATAGTTTAACATTAAATCAGAAGGGAATTGAATAGACATTTCTCCTTAGAAGATATGCAAATGGACAACATACATATGAAAAGATGCTTACCCTCACTAATCACTAGAAAACTGCAAATTAAATCCACAAGATAGCACCTCCAACCTATTAGGATGGTTACTCTCAGAAAAAGAAAAGGAGGAAAGAAGTAAAAAAGGAAAGAAGAAATAAAGAAAAGGGAAAATCACAAGTGTTGGTGAGGATGGGGAAGAAGTTAGAAACTTTGTGCACTGTCAGTGGAGATGTGCAGCTAACAGCCATTGTGGAAATCAAGATGGTGGTTCCTCAAAAAATTGTAAAGAGAATTACAATATGATCCAGCAATTCTACTTTTGGATATGCACACAGAAGAATTAAAAGGAAAATCTGAAAGAAATGTAGGTACACTCAAGTTTGCAGCAGCATTAGTTACGGTAGCTACAAGTGGAACTAAGCCAAAGGCCCATCAACAGATGACTGGAAAGCAAAATGAGGTGTGAACATACAATGGAGCATTATTTAAGCTTATAATGGAAGGAAATTTTAAAATATGCTTCAACATGAATAAACTTTGACATTATGCTAAGTGTATTACTTAGCCAATCTCACACACACAAGTAATACACATTATGCTAAGTGTATTACTTAGCCAATCTCACACACACAAAAATCCCATATACTATATGATTTTGCTTATTTGAAGTACCTAAAGTAGTGACACTGATAGAGATAGAAAGGAAAATAGTGCTTCTCATGGGCTGAGGAGAGGGGGCAAAGGAGAGTTATCATTTAATGAATACAAAGTTTCAGTTTCACAAGGTGGTGGATAGAGTTGTGGTGGTGATGGAATCACAAAAATATGAATGTACTTAATCCACTGAACTGCACATTTAAGAATGGTCAAGATGGCAAATTTTATGCCATGTGTATTTCACAACGGTTTTTAAAAATCATTTTTTAAAGTATGATCCAGGTGCATGTCTTCAGGGAAGTGGGATATATTTTTCTTACAGTTAAAAAATAATTTTAGGAGACAGTTTCAAATGATTGGCACGGCTGGTATTAAATTCATTGTTTGCAATTTTTATTTTACAAATCTTATTCTGATAGGGTACTATAAATGGGATAAGAAAATTTTCTTGGGGATCCCTGGGTGGCTCAGTGATTTGGAGCCTGCCTTCGGCCTGGGGAGTGATCCTGGAATCCCGGGATCCAGTCCCACATTGGGATCCTTGCATGGAGCCTGCTTCTCCCTATGCCTGTATCTCTGCCTCCCCCTCTCTCTGTGAATAATCAATAAAATCTTATTAAAAAAAAAAAGAATTTTTTTTTGCTAAAATGGGATCTTATTGCTAAAGAATCATTTGAAGGGAAATCCATTTTCATTTTCCAGTTTTTTAATAATTCTTAGGTTGCTTCTATAAAGGTAAGTTACCCCATGTTCCTTAAAAAATTATTCCTGTGATAAGATCTATTCTCTTTATGATTTGCTAATCTGAAAATATTTCTGTTAGTTAATCCTAGTTATGAATACAAAATTTAAATCTCAAAACAATCTTTAGAATAAAAATGAGATGCACACCTGAAGTTAATCTACTGTATTTTATGTTAATGTTCTAGTATAGAGAGTGTGAAACTCTGCCCAGTGTTATAGAAGCCCCTCCAGAGCTGCAGCTAAACGACATGGAGTAGGCAATGGAGCTGGTCTCTAGTTGTCTGTATATTTCTCATTATTTGTTGCTTTTGTTTGTTAGTATTTTGGGACTGGGACTCCATTTTGTTGTTGCTGCTGCTGCTGCTGTTGTTGTTGTTGTTGTTAAAGAAAACTACTCTTCTGACTGAATTGTTTCCTATTTATTTTTATTTATTTTTTTCAAGTCTTTTTTCTATTTACTCATTTGTGAGAGACACAGAGAGGCAGAGGCACAGGCAGAGGGAGAAGCAGGCTCCTGCGGGGAGCCCTATGTGGCACCCCAGCCCAGAACTCTGGAATCATGCCCTGAGCTAAAGGCAGACGCTCGCTCAACCGCTGAACCGCTGACCCCCCACCCAGGGGTCTCAAATTGGTTCCTTATTTAAATTAACAGGAAGTAAAAAGCCCATAATGAAAAAGATTTAAAAGGAAGAGAATGCTATATTGAACATGGAGCATTAGCAGTTGATTGCCCAGGAAATTTTTTATTGTCTTTTGACTTTTGGTGCACCAATAAAAACTCTAATGTTTCATATTCATGTTTAGGTAAAGCATACAGGCTTTCTGAAAACGTTAACTTGTGATTAAGATAGTGATTCAAAGGCTAGTCAACTAAAATGAATTTAAACACATTGTGTATTTTCAAAGCTGATATATTTTTATATGACTAACAATAATTACAATATAATTCTGACATGTATAATCAAGCAAAGTTCATTTTTGGAAGAAATATCATAGGGTCTGTAAAATGCCTAGCACTGAGCCTTGCATTGTGTAAATTGTGTAAATGAGCTCCTCTAAATGCCAAAATTATCTGTTACTGCCATTTAAAGCAGTATCCTGAGCTTGTCATATGTAATCATCCTAACTTTTTCCCTTTCTTACTGTTTCTTCAGCCTTCTTTCCTTCCATAGCTTCTCTAACTCATTAATGGTACCATCACAGAACATCCTTCCTGAAAATATCTAAAGCCCCCACCTTCTCCCCCAGGATTACTTATCGTTCATCTTCTCTCATTATTTATCCTATGCTTTTTCCCTTTCCAGGTCATCCAAAATGCACAGGGTGAGAATAAATTAAATTAATAGATTAGCCTATTATGCACTGTTAAATAGCTATTTAAATCTTTCAACAGAAACAAATAATTCAAGTCAATAAACATTGAATAAATACTGGCTAATATATGAATTCCTTATCCTTGGTGGAAGATTCCAGTTTAATAGGAGAGATACGGAGAGAACTACCCATTCTCCATGTCCCTCACATCTCTTTATCCACTTGGTGAATGCTTTTAATGCTAGAGCTGATCTAAAATCCTTACATCTTTCACTTCAAAATCTAAGCATTTTCTTTTTTTTTAAAGTAAATATATCATCTGAATGCATTTGCATTCACAACATGGCATAGGATTTGCGTGTACTGCCTGTTGTTTCAGTTACTGATTTTTTCTTAGAGAGTTTCCACTTTATATTAACAAATAAGAAAATACCATTTTGAATGAGTATTACCTCAACAAAAGCTAGAGGCATCAGATAATAACATCGTATCGGTAATGTTAAATCTTTTAAAAATCACCTTTGCTTGTTCAACCGTAAAATTTTCTGAATGCTTCCATACCTTTTGATATTTACCAATGAACATAAGCAAGCATTTTCTTTTATCCTGTACTTTTCTTCTTCATTCTAGGCTGGAATCTGAATTTTAGTGAGTTTCAATGAACTAAATCAATAAATGCTAAGTCATAATTTTTTTTTTTGGTTTGAAAAGGTGGCACACTTATTTTAATGACGATAATCAGGGAAGGCTTCATGGAAGACATAGGATTTAAACTTTGCCTCGGAAACTGACAAGGATTTTCATATGTGAGAAATGAGAGAAAAGCATTCAAGGCTAGGAGAAAGACCTGAGAAGAGACATGGATAAACAAAAGTGCATTGAATATTGATGGAACAAAGGTTAATCCTAGGTGACTGAAAGGCAATGTGAGGAGTTATATAATGAAATCTGAAACTAGTTTACAAAAAACAACTGTCAGCAAAGTGTGATGATTAGGAGTGTGAGATTTAGAACCAAAAATAATAGGAATAAAATAGAAATAATGATTTGTTTGGGGGGGTGGTTCAAAGCATTATGTTATTAATGACATCATTAGGTTTACCTGGGTGGTCCAGTCAGTTAAGGGTCTGCCTTCTGCTGGGGTCATGATCCCTGGGTCCTAGGATGAAGCCCCTTGTCTCCCTGCTCAGTGGGGAGTCTGCTTCTCCCTTTGCTTCTATTCCTTCCTCCCACTCTAGCTCTCTCAAACTCTCTCAAATAAATAAGTAAAATCTTTAAAAAAAAAACAAAAAAACAAAAAAAACAAAAAAACTCAGTCTTTAAATAATGATATCATCACAGGTCTAGAAAACGGTATTAACCAAATGCCACAATTAATTTTATTACTGTCTTGAATAGATAAAATATTGTTTTACCCTGTAAGAAAGCTTAAATTGTCCTACCTTTATAAAAAAAAAAGAAAAACAAAAACCCATCTTATGCAAAAAAATGATGATTTGATCTATTAGGTAAAATAAGAACACTAAAAGCCAGTGACACTGAATATGTAGGTAGAAAAAGGGCTAAAGGAAAAGCTAGAGATATAGAGAAGCTGGAGCTCAAGAGAGAGAAAGAAAAAAAAAAAAAAGAAATGTTAGGTCTATTTCCACAAATCCAAAACTGGTTATAGAGATTGAAAACAGAATGCCTGAGGAAAACAGTATAGCACCTGCCTTCCACTCAGGTCATGATCCAGGAGTCCTGGGATCAAGCCTTGCATCAGACTCTGTGTTCAGCAGGGCATCTGCTTTTCCCTCAGTCCCTCCCCTCTGTGCACCACTGTATGCTCTCTCTCTCTCTCCTTCTTTCTCTCTCAAATAAATACATAAATCTAAAAAAAAAAAAAAAAGAAGAAGATTGAAAACCGTAGAACTCACAAGTATGGTGTCAGTTGAATGAACGATCGTATGTGCCTAGAGGCCATGTTGATCATATTTCCTGACAGAAATTCAAGCATATGGTCTCTTAATTGGACAGAATATTTAAAATCAAGACTGTCCAGAAAAATCCAGGATGTATGTTAATTATGTCTAAGATCACTTCGTAGATGAAAACACTTAATAATGGAAGCAGTTTTATGTTTAAGTAACTAACCACATTTGAAGTGGTGCCAAAACTTAATAGAAAATTATGATCTTTTATAAATTGTGTTATTGCAAATTTGAATATAATAGTCCAAAGAACTCCTGCATAGTTGAAAATGAGCTGTAATTTAGAAATATCGTAAAAGGAAATGCTTATGTATTTCAAAAAGCTAAAATAAATCTTGAAATGGCTTAAAAACAAACACGAAGAGAAGTAAAAATATAGAATTTATAATAGTCCATATATACATACTCCAGAGGTGTTTGGGGGGCGGGAAATATTTCTCAGTGATATCCCAAATATATCTACTATACCACAGAGTCTGGAAATTAATACAGCAGGCTTTCCTATGTGTTCAAAATGCCTTAGTTGTGGGTCCACTCATAGCATAAGTTGCCATTATGTCTCCAAATAGGAAATGAAATAGACCTTAAAATGTGTTTTCAATATTCTCAGGCTTTCCTCTGAAAGGATTTTTTCAGAAGTAACAGAGAGCTTTCAAATGTGAGAGGTACAAAGGTTTAAAAGCAGAGCAAGATAAAATTTCTTAAATGAAAGCTCTGAAATACTGACCTCAAATCTTAAATTAAATCTCATTTTGTATCATCAGATAATAAAAGATAGCTAAGGATATGGGTGATATTTTGTGGGAAATGTCACATTCTGTGTGATGGATTATTTCTTTCATAGTCTCTAACATTTAATTGGAAATCTTTGCCAACTTGTAGATATAATAACCTATCCTTGGAATATTCGGCTTATTGCTTGAATAAGATTGGCATTCTATTTAATTTGAATTAAAACTTTCATTTCAAATTCACCAATACATTCTTGGAGTAATTACTATTGTTATCAACTACAAGCTTTGTATTGTATGAGGACTTTTAATTTGCAAATTACTTTTAATGCATATATTGTCAGGGTTAAGATGGGGGGGGCATAGATTATAAGTAATTTGCAGCAATTTGGAAAAAAAAGTACAAATATAATTGGTTGGACCTATTTGAGTGCAGTGTAATTAAATCTGTTGGATAAATTTGTTATCTAGGCAATTAAGTACAGAAGATGGGTACTTCTAGAGGTTTTTTGTTTTTGTTTTTTGAGTCTTCCTCAACAGAGGCTGTTGAGATGCTTTATAAATCAGAGCAACAAATTTGGTAATGTCTTACACCTATGCATTTATATCAAGTCAATAGGTAAGATGAACATAAGAGCAAAAGGTAATACAGGTGAATCAGGAGAATGAAACAAAAGCAGAAGTCAGGCATGGGGCCTGGTAAAGAGGGCAACATGAGTGTAATAATAGTGGTAAAACAACAATAGGAACAATTTTTATTAAGTAGGGAAGGCTCTCTATGTAGGGAGAAATACAAAGAAAAACTGCCAAATATGTAATATATTTGAATAGTAAACATGTATAAAATATTCTTATTTGGTTTGACATGTGCAACTTTCTTAGTCTTACAATAACATCCTCAATAATATTATTGAGGCCTAAATATGTTCCAAGCACTCTGATAAGTCCCATGTTTTATTTTATTCTCATAAAATGATTCAGGTAGATTGACCTCTTCCTATATGACAATGAGAAAACTGCGATTTAAGGAAGTAAATAACACACACCCACACAAAGGCAGGAATCTAGTCCAGATTCAATTGACCTTCATGTCCTCTTAATGTTTGAGTTTTGTTCTTTGGTTATGCAGATCTTTGGAAATTAAATATATAAAATACTAGGGGCTCCTGGCTAGCTCCATTGGAAGAGCGTGAGACTCTTGATCTCAGGGTTGTGAGTTTGAGTCCCACAATAGGTGTAGAGATTACTAATAAATAAATAAATAAATAAATAAATAAATAAATAAATAAATAAAATACTTTTCAACTCATATTATCAAATTCAGAAAAAAATATAGCTAAATACCTAAATGTCTTGGCTACCTTTTCCTCTGTCACACGCAATTTTATGACATTTTGATATTTAAAAAGAATATTTTAAACCTTGATTTCATCAGGAATCAAACTGCATCAAGAGGTATACTTTTTAATGGAGAATAAAATGGCTTGGAAATGCATGCACAAAAGTATGCTGTGGAAATGTAGAGAAAGGTATAATTAATGGTAACTGAGGAAGTTAAGTCTTAAGAAAGTAGGTTGTATTTCAATGTGTTAAAGGATTATTAACATTTCAGGAAATAAAAAAATGGGAAAAGAGAATAAAGTTAAAAAATAAAGAACTTATAAAATTTAACATTCAAAAAACAAATAATCCAATTAAAAATGGGCAAAAGACATGAATAGACATTTTTCTGAAGAAGACATACAAATGGCAAATAGACAATGAAAAGAAGCTCAACATCACTCATTATCAGGGCAATATAAATCGAAACTATAATGAGATATCACCTCAAATCTGTCAGGATGGCTAAAATCAACCACACAAGAAACAACAGGTGTTGGTGAGGATGTGGAGAAAGGAGAATAATCCTGCACTCCTGGTGGGAATGCACACTAATAAACCACTACGGACAACACTATGGAGGTTCCTCACAAAGTTAAAAATAGAACTACCCTATGACCCAGCGATTTCACTACTAGATCTTTACCCATATCTGGTATTAGATATTACGATATCTAGTATTAGAATACAAAAAAATGCTAATTCAAAGGATTACATGCATACCAATATTCATAGCAGCATTAGCAACAATAGCCAAATTATAGAGCCCCAGTATCCATGGACTGATGAATGAATAAAGAATATGTGATATATATGTATACACGTATATAATATTCCTTTATATGTATATGTGTGTATACACATATATACATATATAATATTATTCAGCCATAAAAAGAGTGAAATCTTACCATTTCCAATAATGTGGATGTAGCTATATAGAGAAAGTCTTCATAGGTTTGGGCATCTGAGAAGAGGCTCAGTCTACAGTTTGTAAATATGGTAAGGAAAAATGGCAAGGCACAGGAATCCTCTTACTGTCAGATTTTTGTGGTGACATAATAATGGTCTGTATCCTATGTTAAAACAGGTAAGCTTAAAAGTTCTCCACAGGAATCAGAATGTTTCTTTCATGCTAGAACAACATGAATGTGTCTGTGTAAGCAGACAAGACCTAATGAAAGGGGAATGCCTTTCTCCTGGCTGAGAAAGGGAATATCATAGACTGAACTCTATCAACCAAAACAGATAAGGGGTGGTAAAGATATCTCAGTGGCTGCCAGCCTAAATAGATGGTGATCCTGACAACCAGAGTTAGTTCTCCCCATCATCTGCCACCAGGTGCCATGTTAATCTTCCCAATAGTCCCATGCCAAAGAAAGGAAGGAAGAACCCTGAACTGATTAAGTTTAAATTTCTGCCATCCAAGCTAAATGGAAACTCACATTAAAATTTGAGAATCTTCTAATAAAAATAAAGTTACACTTTTTAAACTTCTGTAAATGTGTGATTGTTAGCTATAGTCATCAATCACCATCATCATCACCATGTCCTGAGTGCTCATGCTCATTAATTTTTCAAGCAGTAATACTTCACATTAATCATTTTATTTAATCTGATGAACCCCTTTAAAGAATAGGTGACATAACTCACATTTGTCATATATATATATATATATATATATATATATATATATATATATATAATATCTCAGAAGAATTGAGTAACTTGACCAAATCATACTTTGAGGATCCAAGATCTTAACTAGGATTGTATTAATTTAAAGCATTTATAAAGAATTAATAGTTTTTTATTTAAAATATTAATTAGTTCTTGGATCAGCTACCAATTGAAGTACACAGATAGCATACCGTATGATAATTAAATCCTTTTACATACCTGTCCTATTCAGTGAGAATTCAATAAGGAGCAAAAGTAATGATAAAAGATATTTTCTGCCACAAATTTTACTTTCAGTTGGATTTTTAAAAATTTTTATCATTTTTTTCTGTTAAGCATAGCAACTGGATAAATAATTGAAAGACATTAGGTCCCTTTTTTTGTCTCAAATGATGTTGGTTATTGAAATGATGGCTTAATTTTAAAATATAGTTGACATATTTAGGGCCCAAATGGGAGCAATGGAGATACTCATTAAGAACTATAACATTTACAAAAGGAAAAAAAAACCCTCTAACTACTGCAAGCCTTCTCTTGAGGAATGGAGTATGTGGAGTAGTTTAATTTTTTTTTATTCTGATGAGATTTACCCAACTGAGTGAATAAAATAATAATAAATGATTTAATATTTAACAGATAACAAAATTGTTTGTACTTCAGAGACATGCTTACAGGAATATGGAAAGTTTACACAAGAATTTTTTTTTCTCATCTGCACGAAGACTGGTTATTCAACTATTCTGTGGAGCTGAATATTATAACTGATGTCACTGAGATTATACAAGAAAGCAAGGCAAACATGACAAGCATGACAGAATCATGAGACAGCTGCATAATTACCACAAATGAAAAGCTTTCAGTTACACACAAGAAATTGTAATAGGAAATCCCTTTGCAGCTTCACAGCTTAAGAGCATAAAAGTGTCAAGTAATAAATTCTTATCCTTTTTTTAAAGAAATATCTACAGTTACACAACCTGAGTCCTAGATAGATACATAGATAGATACATAAATAAATGGGTAGAGATAGATAGAGAGATAGAGGATAGATAGATAGATAGATAGATAGATAATAGATAGATAGATAGATAATAGATAGATAATAGATAGATAGATGATAGATAGATAGATTAAAATGTTAAAGGAAGACAGACTAATGGAAGAGCATGCTTCTGGCATTAAAAGGTGGCAACTTTCAATAAACAGTAAATAAATACAAATGATTATTTCATGACCTTCACTGGGTAAGAGCAATTAAAATTGTTTTAAGCATGTTTCACCATGTTAAAAGTGGAAGGAACATATGAAAGACATTGCTACATCTAGTCAAACCATGTTTTCATTTTAATACAAGCTACTATTAAAAGGTCATTTTCTAAGATCTTGGTGATAGACTTTGTGTGATGTATCACAACTAGAAGGCAGAATGAGAAAAATGACTTAAAAGAGGAGTTAAACAGGAACAGAGTAAAAAGTGATATGGCAGTTTCCAAAATTATGTTTTATGACAACTTTTGGAGATTGAAACTACACATGTCTGTCTCCAACACATAATGAAGTTATATTCTAAAGCCAGGAACTTCACCACAACCCACCTAACACATTTTTTCCCTAAGAGATTCTTGAATGTTATCTCTAGTAAACAATAAGTTATTTGAGGGGGGGGGATCTAGCTTTGATAAATAACTGAAAAGTGTTGTACTGCATTCTATTTCCATAATATGATAACAAATATTGCCTTGAAACATTTGTCAAAGTTTGATAAGCATTCTTCTTGATTTATTGTTTTGGGGGAAAAAAGTGTTTAAATTGTTTCACCAATAATGTTTATTTTTACTAATTATCAAATTTCTAAAATATCATTTATAATACTTTAAAATAGATATCAATGTTTATATAATTAGCTACACAAAAAGACTTTGTGACCTCAAAGCAATTATTATCTTGATGATATTTTCTGTCATAAGTTTAGTGAAATAAATTACTTCTAACTAATTGGGGCTAGAAGAGAATCAAGGAAGCAGAAAAAAAATACCATCATTGATGGCTTTTTAATCATAGTAGCATCTTGTAATCATTGGGTTTCCTAGAGGGAATAAGTTCAGAAATATGTGGAGCTCAATATACAAAAATATGATAAACTTTTTATAGAAGATGAAAACAAAATGTTATTACATTATGTTTTCTTCAGTGTGTTTGTATTTTAAAGTAAAATGATTAAAATTAAATACAAGGAACCTAAATAGAACACATACAAGAAACTAAAAAATATCTAGCATTAATGTACGGAGGTCTGATACCTAGGAAAAAGTTCATGTAAAATGTCAAAGGGAACAAAAATAAATTTTATAGCCCTCGTAAATTTGTAAATCAGAATAGTAAACCAGTGGTTTAATTGTAAGAAAGGACCATTTACTAGGAACTGACATGAAATCTAGCCTACTCCAGAAAGCTTTTCTGAGTTACTTGATAATACTCAAATAATTAAGCATTTATCTATTCACAAGCCAATTATATTCATGCTTTTGTAATGGGTAGACTCAAAAAGATAAGTCCTTCTGTTGATCTGACATTTTTTAAAATTTATTACCCTTACATCCAAAAAGAGTTGTATCATTTCTGCATATACACAAAAATTGTAATGAAATCAAATAAAAACTAAACTGTTTTATAAAACTCGACCCTGTGTGAGTTCCTTGAAGGTCGAAGAACTCATTACAAATAATGAGCTCTTCTTAATTGAATGATGTACGATCCCACGGACTTTTCTTACCTATTCATTATAACTACTTGAAAACATCTTAATTTAGCTATAAAAGCTTACTTCATCTAAATTTTATAAACTAAAGTTTGTTAGGATAACAGTTTACTGAGGAGTCTTCATTATGCTTTTATAAGAAGTCTGATTATTATGTAGTTTATGGTAGACTGTTAAGTACTCACACTCACACACACACACACACACACACACACACACACACACACACACAAACTATTTTCTGTTCCTTTTGGACATGTGCATAGCCTACCTGGCAGTTAGTGGTGGCTATGTGACTGACTTCTGCCATCAATTGTAAGCAGACATGATGTGTGGCCCCTTTCAGGCCTGGCCTGTGAAAACCTATCACTTGAATTTCCACATGCTGTTTTCCTTTTCATGCTAGCTGTAATGGCGTTAACCCCCAGGGCAAACATGGAAGCCATATATTGAAGATAGCAGATCACCCAGTAGTCCTATTATTTGCATGAAAAAATAAACCCTATTTATATTTGAATTATGAATCTGAGGCCTATTTGTTGCAGCAGTGAGCATACCATAGCTAACACACAAAGTTTAACAATGTCTCTAAACTGCTTCCATTATGTAGACAGGTTAATAACTTGAATTCCCATAATTCTAAAGAAAATCCTTTGTTATCAGTGCATCATTGATTTGATTGTGACTATTAATTCTATTCTTACTCTTTGATAATAATTTTCTTTCCATGATCAGCATCTTTTAATAATTTGTTTGGTTAACTCAACTATTTATAATAACATCTTTACATCAACCCTATTTTGAACTATAATATACCAATTAATTAGATTTTATTTTATTTTTTATTTTTTTTGAAAATATTTTATTTATTTATTCATGAGAGATGGAGGGGGGAGAGAGAGAGAGAGAGAGAGAGGCAGAGACATAAGCAGAGAAAGAGGCAGGCTCCATGCAGGGATCCCCAATATAAAACTCTCGATCCCAGGATTCCAGGATCATGCCCTGGGCTGAAGGCAGATGCTTAACCGCTGAGCCCCCCAGGCATCCTTATTTACTAGATTTTAAAGTGTACATGTATTTCTATTCACATGTTAAATATATATAAAATGAATGTATATATCAAAGAAGAAATAAATGAATGTGTATATTATATGTGTGTGTGTGTGTGTGTGTGTGTGTGTGAATTTCCCAAAAGAATGCTAATGTCATCTCTACTTTATCTCAAGTGATTTTACTACTGGAAGGTGGGGGTAATTATGATAGATGGGTGCCAAAGGGCAAATTACCCCAATTAAAGAGTCCATCATCAAATTCAATGGCCATTGCCAAAGAACTCATAGTTGACTATACCAACTAGTATACTGTTGGGCAACCATGACTTATTTCGTACTGACCCCTGCAAATGTCCACTGCATACACCACCAGTATGCACTGACTGTGGATTTAAAACTACCTATTTAACTTTGCTAGCGTACTCTCACCAGTGAGAAGAGTGGTCAAGTTTAGACTTGTGGCTATCAGCACTCAGTGATGTCTTCTGGCAGAATGTCACCTGGAGGACAGTCCTGGAAATAAAACACCCTTCTATTTGTTTACATCTTTCATGTTTCCTTTTTTGCAAACCCTGACTACCCAGAAATTTAGTCTACTGTGATTTCTCCAAAAGCAGTTCATGAAAATGAACCGAATGATCCTTTTCCAAAGTATTTTCTCTGAATAAAGACACAAGGGAGGGATCCCTGGGTGGCGCAGCGGTTTGGCGCCTGCCTTTGGCCCAGGGCGCGATCCTGGAGACCCGGGATCGAATCCCACGTCGGGCTCCCAGTGCATGGGGCCTGCTTCTCCCTCTGCCTGTGTCTCTGCCTCTCTCTCTCTCTGTGTGACTATCATAAATAAATAAAAAATTAAAAAAAAATAAATAAAATAAAATAAAATTCGTTAAAAAAAAAAAAGACACAAGGGAAACACAATAAAATATATGATCTTGATTTAACAAATCATTTAAATACAGCTATCATCAATCAGGGTGTGTTTCCTAGTGAGGGGTTCTCCAGTGATTTACTCTACTTTCTTTCTTTTACATTGACTCATGAACATTCATTTTTTAAACAAAGTTTATTTCACACCACTTGTGCACATAAAACTGTTTAAAATCTTAGATATAAAGTTGAAAAATATTCTTATCGTTAAGCAACTTTTGAGTACAGATAGTGAAAAATCATATTCTTATTAAGTAACTTTTAACTACAGGGAGTGATGATTATAATATCAATTATTACCAAATAATAGCTGTAATGAGAAGGTTATTACTAACATTTTTCCAATGATTATTATAAGCCTGACCCCATGCTAATTGATTTGTAGAAACTATCTCATGTAATTTTTACAACAGCTAAGGTAAATGTTCTCCTGAAAGTTTCATAGATAAGAAAACCAAAGTACAAAAAAATTTAAAACTATCCATAAGTACACAGCTTTTAAGTGATAAACTTGTGATTCAAGGACACATAATTTTTTCAAGACTTTCTTCTGCTGTAAAGGCCTGGGCAGAATAAGTTTGATGATATTTGTTTTGACCCTGAGCTTAGTGGAACAACTATGCAGTGGGTAGCCAAACCTTAATTTAAGATATCAAAAGAGTGAAGAATAAATAAATAACAGTAAAATACAGATAAACAGAAAATTGCTTCATATGCACATTTTAAGAGAAAAATTGAATCAAATATACATTGCTAATGATCAAATCATGATATCAGTCTCTAAAGGCATTTTTAAAACTATTTTTACTACTTTGTTTATGAAGTGCTTGCAAGATTAAAAATGAATTTAAAGTTTTATCTTCCAAATTATTTTCCAAAATACAAATTAGCTTAACAGCATCCATAGCAATTGATCATCAGCGTCTACTTAAACATTTCCTGGTAAAAGATCAATTCCTCATAACAGAGCTCAATCTATATTGTGTGGTCTTTCTAAAATCTATCCCACTTCTTTCTAACTTCAACTCATTGATCCCAGTTCTGTCCTCTGAAAAACACATAATTAATTTACTTACTGATTCTACTTGGCAGCCTTCAAATATTTATGGGTTCCATAATTACCCCAGTGGGCTTCTCATTTCCAGAATAACTTCTTAGTTTAGATACATAGTATCATAATTAGTATAATATTTTATAAGAACATCCTTCCTCTACTCTTACCTAACCCCCCCCCGACCCCCACCCCCACATGCACATGTTAGGACACCCCATCTTTGATTAAACAAATAATAAAAATGGAAATTAAAAAATATAAAAAGTTAAAAATCCTAGACACTTCAAGTTAGGTTCATATAAGGTCACTCTACAAATGAAGTGGCGTGGCTAATAAGTAACTTAATTTTGTCTCTCCTTTCCCTTTTCCCTTGATTTTTCCTGTTTTCTAAGGCCCTGCCCAAGCTGCTTCCAAGAGGGAACTCTTCTCATTTAAAGGTATGGTCAAAAAGATATAAACAATTATCATTATTTTTTGAATTTCCCTAATGGGGGAAATCGGGATCTTTTCAAGTCTTTTCTAAATGAAATTGCATTGTGAAAATTTCTAATCCCATCACATTTGGTAGGTTTTATCGTATTTTATGTATTGTATTGTATATACATATCATGCACATATATACATGTATTGTATACATGATTTTGGGGAGAATAGAACTAGGCTGTATTTCCTCTTATTTTATTTATTTATTTATTTTTTGGAGTTGCATGACTTTTCTATCCTTGAATAAAGTGAGATTCTACTTACCATTTTTGTTACAGAAAGGAAAATGCTCTGAAATTTGAACATGACTCTTTCTGTACTTTATGTTGGAGCAAAATTCATCTCTAAGGTACATCGAATTTTATTTAGGTGGTGACTTGTCTAGATCTTTGATGACATATAATTAGGTCTCCCAAAGCTAGTTTAAAATGGGGAGCATAAAATAAAGGTCTCCAAATTGCTATGACTGTTTGATAATATTTTTAAATTATTTATTTATGATAGTCACACAGAAAGAGAGAGAGAGGCAGAGACATAGGCAGAGGGAGAAGCAGGCTCCATGCACCGGGAGCCCGACATGGGATTCGATCGCGGGTCTCCAGGATCGCGCCCTGGGCCAAAGGCAGGCGCCAAACCGCTGCGCCACCCAGGGATCCCTGTTTGATCATTTTAAATGCTTGTACTCGTAATCCTTAAGTGTAAACGGACATTTGATTTTATAGGGGCAGGCCCAGACAGGAAATTTCTTAAGGTTAGTAATATGTGAAAAAGAAGAAATAGTAGTCTATGAAGAAAAAGAGAAACATCAGAAACAAGAAAGAAATGACCTCTTGAAAGAGACTTCCTATGTTGGATATGCTGAGTGGAATTGATGAAGTTTTAGATTTAATATGCAGTTTAAAGATATCTCCTCTTTTATATTCTAATTCTTCCCTATTATTTCTTTTGATTTCTGTAAGTCTCCAAGAAAACTTAGTTAACCATAATTATCATTTAGTAGTAGGGAAAGAAGGGGAGACTAGGTGAAAGATTGGGGCAGAAAGATCTAGATCAAGGTCTGGTCATGATAAAGTAGCTAGAAGAAAATCCAAGAGCAGAAATTTAATAGAATAGGCCAAATATCTACAACTAGCACTGCTAAGCACTTCCCAGGCATATCTTAAGGTATTTATTTCATCATTCACATAAAAGATACACTAAAGTTACACTGTTTTACTATTCCCCTCAAAGGATAAGTAATTCCAGAGGAAGAAGACTTTTAGGTCCAAAGTTATGAATAATAGGATACTGTCTTTACCTTTTAAGTAATTTATCATAAACTAATAATAATAATCATAATAATATTTTAAAATTACCTATCATGATAGTTTTTTTAGCTAGCATACAGATCTTTAGAATAAATGTTTATGCCTCAGCTTGTGAAAGAAGAGATTTTAGGTTGGATAACTATTTAATATGAAATGATATAAATATACTTCTTGTGTTCTAACACTTGTATGAAATCTTAGTCTCAAATACTTGCGTATTTCAAAGGATATGTGACTCAATTACACGTTAGTACAAATCTGAATTGAAATTACCAAATATTTTCAAAGCAAAATTAAGATATTTCAGGAAAATAATTTCAACAGATGAAAAAATATGACCTTATCTATGAGATATCATTATTATCAGTGAGATCTAAAAATTATTATGGAGCCTCTTTCTCTAAACTTGTGTAATTCATCTGTATGAAGTATTTTGGCAATTAAGGGCTTTTTCTCCTTTGATATTTCAGTAGACAATCTCTAGGAACAGTGGGAGCTGAAAACTTTTCTTCCTTTGAGATGTGATATCTGGTAAGAAATAAAACTACTGGGCAGCCCCGGTGGCTCAGCGGATTAGCACCGTCTTTGGTCTGGGGGGGGAGATCCTGGAGATCCAGGATCAAGTCCCATGTTGGGCTCCTTGTCTGGAGCCTGCTTCTCCCTCTACCTTTCTCTCTCTCTCTCTCATGAATAAGTAAATAAAATCTTAAAAAAAAAAATACTTGGTGATCCCCAGGAGTAAAAGAACTATATAATAATGTAGTAAGCTTATCATTGTGGGAAGTCTGGCATTTTGGAACCTGGCTAAGTGATATATATTAAGGCAAGTGACTTATTTTCTGTTCTCCAAAATTTCAATTAAATGGTAATCATTAAGATTCTTTCAAGTTGGGATCCCTGGGTGGCGCAGCGGTTTGGCGCCTGTCTTTGGCCCTGGGCGCGATCCTGAAGACCCAGGATCGAATCCCACGTTGGGCTCCCGGTGCATGGAGCCTGCTTCTTCCTCTGCCTGTGTCTCTGCCTCTCTCTCTCTCTCTCTCTCTCTGTGGCTATCATAAATAAATAAAAATTTATAAAAAAAAAAAAGATTCTTTCAAGTTATTATATTTACTGATGCCATAATTACTTGCCTTTCTTTGAATTGAAAGTTCTGTAACTCCAGTAGTATACAATTGCATAATAGTTCTATTGAACACTATACGTGCAGCTGTAGCCTTAGCTAACTAGTAGACTATCTAGGTTATACTGAGATCCTTTAGATGATAAAGAAGGGTTCCAAGCAAGGATTCCACATCTACTTTCTTTGAGTAATAGGTTTGAATGGTTACTCAGTTTTTGTTTCTGTATTTTTAATAAAAAAATATGTTATAGGTTGAATACTTGCATGGATTCTGGAAGAAAGCCACATAGATCTACATTAACATCAAGGAAATTAAATATCACAAGGGAAAAATCCAAAGCAACATCGAATACACTGGTATAAAATGACTGTTCTCCACTCAAGAAAATGTAAATCATTTTGTAAATCAAGGCCATGCATATTTAATGAGATTGTTAGCTCAAGACAAATATCACTGTGTATGTAATTTACAAAGGAAACTAGTTTTTAGGAAGAAGGGTTCCTGAAAATGTGAGTATAAATTAGAGCTGGTGTGGATAAAATCACATGTAAAAAGCCCTAACAAAATGTGCTTTTTCTGAAGCACATTCACAGTGAATAATAAATAACATTCAACTAAATTGAAAAATAATTCATAGTCACCTTTCTTTCCCTTTCCCCTCTTCCTTTTCCCACTCTTTCTTTCATTTTCTGTAAATGGCTTTATCTAGGAAAATATCCACAGAAAGCACAATGGATATTTGATGAAATAACTTTAGAATTCCAGGAATGTCAACAAAGAACAATAATGACATATAGTAATAAATTATAGTAATAATAACATCAGTCATCTTATAAGGAGAGAAAGATCTAATTGAGAAGTCAGTCTCTGTGAACCATATGTTTAATGTTGAAGACTGTATGCCTATATGGTAGATTTTTTAAAAAAAACTTTTTTGACTTATTTCAAGTTTTTGTTTAAATTCTAGTTAGCTAACATATAGGTTAATATTGGTTTAAAGAGTAGAATTTAGTGATTCATCACTTACATACAACACCCGATGCTCATCACGAGTGCCCTTCTTAACACTCATCATTCATTTAGACCATCCCCTACCCACCTTGATCTGACATCCAGGAAAAGTATTGTAAATTTAAGTTTGACATATCAGTGATTTATTGAGGTAGCATTCAAGGACCCAATACAAACTTCCAAATGCAGCAAGGACCACTCGTCTTCTTTTTCTATGGTACCTGAGTCTAGTAGAAAACTAGAAAGAATAGAATGTCTAATACTAGCTCTAGAGGAAATGTGTTGTTTTGTTTAATTCTCAAAGGAGTTAAAGATTACTAGAGACAGGATTTTATAGCTTAGATATTGAGAGGAATACAAATTTTATGTATGTTGACTATATAATTGAGGAGGCAAAATTTAAGAATACAGAGAGCTAACCCTTACTTATCCTGTCAGCTCTCAATGTCTGGGAGAGAAAATTATGTATTTATACCAAGCATTGCTACTGGTTGGGATATGATGCACATATATCTTAATAACATATTTTCAGACCCAGACTGTGTGGAGAAAACAAAACACGAGCTATTTAATTGAAATACGCTGAAAATTTTTCAACGTATAACTGGTTTTTACCTATCAGTTTCTAGTACATTTGCAGTAGTGTTGTTTCCTCCTGGTGAGCTTTACCTTTTTGACTATACTATCTTATAGATATTATCCAAGAACTCTGAGGAAATGGTGACAGTTCATCAATTTTTAATGCAAGGAAATGTAATTTTAGACTTACAAGTGGTTAGTCAGAAGCTTTTAAGTAAGAAGAATGGAATTGGGTAGCACCTCCATTTCACAAAGTGCTAACACAGAGTTAATAATATATTCTTGCTTATAAAAAGGAAGAGTTTTGTGCATAGTTTCAAGGTGCGATAGCTGGTTAAAGTAAGCCAATGATTTGTGTAGGCAAGTATACATTAGGAGGCATGCTAATTTTTTCCTATCTATTTTCATCTTAGGGAGTAGAGTATGGCTGGTGTGTGAATGCAACGAAAAATGAAGATTTTTCTTCAGTTCTCAGTGCAGAAACTAGGCAGCATACGTATAATCTTGAAAGGATGCTCAGCAACAAACCAATTTGCCTCACCTTCCTTAGGATAGTGGTCTTTCAAAAGCATCACAAAAATGGTTAATCTGCTTTGTCCGTGTCGCTCTTAAAGCTTCACAGGACACTTGGTGAAGCAGCAGCTGCACTGCAGATACCCTACAGCATCATTAAACTTGAGAATATCTTAGGGGAAAAACTGTAATCTTAGACTGAAAAAAAAATCAAAATCGAATTCTTCCCTTTGTGTCTGGTAGAAACCCTGATAATACTGAAGACTCTCACACATCTTTTAATAATATTTGGACAAGTTGCACCAAAATCACATCTCAATTCATTGTGCTAGCAACCTATGAGAAAATAAGAAGATAGCTCAGGAATCAACTTGTAAATATGAAAAAAAGTCAGGCAAAGAAATGGATAATTTTAAAAGAGTAAATGAAAATCTATGAGGAGTAGTGCCTCTTTTTCCATTCAAACAGCAACAAAAATAGAAATGTTTCTTGCGTAATGATTTCATTCAGAGCGGTTCATCCTGTGTTAGGTACTCATGTTGATCCTGTCTTATTACCCATCTGCCAGCCTCTTGCCAATACTTTTGAAAAAAAAAAGAAAGAAAACTAACCAAAACCTTTGTCTAATAATATAATTCACTTAAGCATTTGTTCTATCATCCTGTAGGTATATTTGAGTTCTTTATTTCTTATCTTCCAGAGTGAATATTTTTTACTTGGTTGAAGTATATTTTAGATCAATCCTTATAGGCACCGTTTTGATAATTTTTTGTAAACTGTAGTTTAAGATAGCAAAAGACATTGGATTCTTCTTCTGTGGAAAGACGTATCTTTCATACTATATTTTTGTGTCCATTGGCCTAATTTACTAGACAGGTATCTTATAACAAAAAACCTAGGAAAATTTTCTGGCTCAACTCATGGAATAAAAATCCTTAGATTTAGAAATTTTTCTGGCTCAACTCACTGAATATCAACTTACTGAATATCAAAAAATAAAAAGAGAGAGAAGTTAAAATGGTTATTTCTATAATCACATTGAAAAGTGACTCATTCTATTATTTTATACTTCAATTCTGTATAATGTGGGGAAATCAAAGGTAAACAAAATCCTTAGATAAGGAAAGCTCTCAGTACAATCTATTTTCAGAGTCCTGATTGACCTCTGAGTTAAGTTATATTCTGACAGCAAACAGGGAGAGGATTTATTAACTTGAAAGCAATAAAGGATCTGGAAAGTGGAGGACACTCCCCAAGGGACATTTGTCAAACCACATGAGGCTTTAGGGAGTCTTTTTTTTGTGCTGTCTGCCCAAGAGCCAAGGTTCTCCTTTCCATAATCAAGTATTTGAGGATTGTGCCCCCAAACACAATCTTTGAAGGCATTGCTTTTTTGCTTTAGCTCAACGATATTGCTTTTTGCTCTGCCTGTATATTGACGTGAGTTATCTGTCCATAGATTTATTACAAGTCTGTAAGAATTCAGTGGGAACAAGCCTAAAAGCTCTGAGGTATCAACCACCTTTCTAATTTATCAGATTGGCCAATCAAGGCTAAATATTTCTGGCATTTACATTCCAAAAATAGAAGTCTATTTACTTGAGATTCAGTGGTTATACTGGATAACATCATGCAAATTTTTATTCCTTTTTCCACACATGGGTACCAGAATAAAATCCTTCTATGAATAAGATTACAAATTCTTGTGGGCCATCTCAAAAAAGTTAATGTGGAAGTGTGGAATGCAGGGGGGATTGCTCTTCTCAATACCAGATTCATGATCCTCAGCTCACTCCCCAAAGTTGTTCTCTAAGAGAAGGCCAAGAGTAAACTGGGCTCTGATATTGACACTCCAAGTGAGTAGACATGGATACAATATATGCTTCTGATTTTCATCCGTTACTTCAAAATTTATTTTTGAATGTCCTGCTCTGAAAATATACTAACGGGAAAAGAAAAAAAAAAACCTTCTGCTCTCATGCAGTTTATACTCTATTGAGCAGAACTTAGATTTGTGATATTAGAGACACAGAGAAACTAACACTTTTGGCTGCTTTATATGAGTTCTGGCTCCAGCAGTATACAGTAAAATCTGCGGTCCAACCATCTGAAACTTAGAAAACCAATTGCCATTACAGTCCAAGTGATCAGCCACTGGGTAGTCATTATCGTTCTTCACTTTGGTTACTTGAACATGCCATCCTTTTTCATGTTAACTCATGCAGGATGCTTTCATAATCTAATGCCAGACAACTTACACTCAAAACTTACTTCGACGTTGATGGAACTGGAGGGTATTATGCTGAGCGAAATAAGTCAATCGGAGAAGGACAAACATTATGTGGTCTCATTCATTGGGGAATATAAAAAATTGTGAAAGGGAATAAAGGGGAAAGGAGGAAAAATGAGTGAAAAATATCAGAAAGGGAGACAGAACATGAGAGACTCCTAACTCTGGGAAATGAACAAGGGGTGGTAGAAAGGGAGGTGGGCGGGGGGTAGGGGTGACTGGGTGATGAGCGCTGAGGGGAGCACTTGATGGGATGAGCAGTGGGAGTTATTCTATATGTTGGCAAATTGAACACCAATAAAAAATAAATTAAAAAAAAAGTAACTATTATATTTGAGAAGTTTGTTAGACATCATGCCCATTGTTTATGTGCATTAATTTATTTCTCCTATGAGTTTACTTTAATATTCTCAAACTTGAGTTGGGACATTTGGGTGGCTCAGCAGTTGAGTGTCTGCCTTCTGCCCAGGGCATAATCAAAGTACTGGGATCAAGTCCCACATCAGGTTCCCTGCATGGAGCCTGCTTCTCCCTCTGCCTATGTCTCTGCCTCTCTCTCTCTCTCTCTGTGTTTCTCATAAATAAATAAAATCCTAAAAAAATAAAAAATAAAATAAACTTGAGTGAACTGAGATGGAAAGACAATGAGTAATTTCTTTGAAGTCACACAGGAGGAAGGTGCTAAACCTAATTATTATCCAGGCAGCTTTACACTAGAAAGCTGATACCTCAGCTACTATTGATAATTTGAGCCACAGTACCATCTCAGAACCTTTGAGTGCAAATATAAGCAGCAAAGATTTGATTGTTTACTATGGCTATGGTTCAAATATTTGTGTCCTCCCAAAAATATTATGTTGATACTTAGTGCCTAATGTGATGATCTTGGGAGGTAGGGCCTTTGGGAGATGGTTAGGTCATGAAGGTTAAGCCTTTATGAATGAGATCAATGTCCTGAAAATAGAGGCGCAGACAAATCTCCCATCCCTTCTGCAAAGTGGCATAAAGTGAGAAGTCCACAACCTAGAGAAAGGCCCTCACCTGACTCTTCGGGCATCCTGATCTCAGACTTTCAGCCTCCAGGACTATTACAAATAAATTTATGTTGTTTATAAACCACACATTTTGTAGTATTTTGTTGTAGCAGTACAAACAGACTAATAAGTATTTTCAGTTCATGATTTTTACTCAATAGCTTTTTAAAATCACTTTCATTAGTAAAAAATAAAATTCAGCAATCATCATCCTTGCTATTTACCCAGAGCTGAAAATGTGTGTCTGCATAAAAACTTGCCCACAGATCTTTATGGCAGTTTTATTCATAATTATCAAAATCTGGAAAGCAACCAAAATGTCCTTTAGTAGATGAATGGATAAATAAAGAGAGGTACTTCCAGACAATGGAATATTATTCAGTGCTTAAAAATGAGCTACCAAGCCATGAAAAGACATGGAGAAATCTTAAGTGCATATTACTAGGTTAAAGAAGCCAAATGAAAAGGCTACATACTATATGACTCCAGTTACATGGCACTCTGAAGCAGGCAAAACTATGGAGACGATGAAAGGATCAGTGGTTGCCAGGAGTGGGAGTGGGAAGAGAGAATAGGCAAAGCACAGAGGATTTTAGGGCAGTGAAAATATTCTCAATGATTTACAATGATGGATATGTGTCATTATACATTTATTTAAATGCATAGAAGGGACAACACAAAGTGAACCCTAAGATTATATACAACTATTCAAACCCATAGAATGGAAAACAATAAGTGAACCCAAAAGCAAAATATGGATTTTATATTATGATACATCAAGGTAGGTTTACAATTGATAAAAAAAATACATATGTATCATGCTGCTGAGTGATGTTGATGATGGGGGAAGGCTATGCATACATGTGTGGAGGCAGGGGTCTTATAGGAAATCTCTGTATTTCCCTCTCAAATTTTTTTAAACTGTTCTAAAAAAATACAATCTTAAAAAATGAGTATCATCCTCATGACATTCTTAGAGAACATTTTTCCTGATTTCCTCTCCCATGCATCTTGAAAAATCTACTAATAATCAGACCACAAAGGAAAGAATGTTTATAATATCAAGTGTTCATTGATGATCAATAATATATGAAACTCGTAGCAGTGAAGTAGTTGAAAAGTTTAACATAATAAATAATCTAGCTTAAAAATGATACTAATAGGCATAGTATTACATTGCGATTAGTCATAGATAAAGTTCAAATATTTGAATAATTTAGGACTATTTTAACCTATGCACCATCAATGACCTTCTGGCAGTAGAAATCCGAAAGAGACTATTGTGACAAGATGTTAAAGATGCACGAACTGAAAGTAAAAATGGTGAGCTCTGTGAGAGTTACATAATTCACTTTAATGTGATTGTATTGAATATACATTACACATAGTTATAAAAATTGTCACAAATGAGGAATGATTTTTTTAAATCATGATAGGAATTTCAGATCCTTTTATTAAATCCATTAACCCACATGGTATGTTTTCATGATCTTAGTTCATTTATGTGAACTGTGACATTCATTGAATGTCAGATTCACTTTCAAAGTTGTAAATATTTGGACTCACAGATCTGTAAGGGTCCTCAATGAGTCTACTTATCTCTCCACCACTCACAGACCAGTTGTGCACTTTAATCCTTCCAGAAAAAGATATTTCAATTTTCTCTGGAGAAAGGATTTAAGAATTCCAAATCCAGACTATTTAAGCATTAAAAATTCAAAAAGTGCCAATTTACCCATGAAATAGAGCAAGAGTTCACAGCTCAGAAACAGAGTAAAACCAAGAGCTGGAAACAGAAATTGAGAAAATCTTTTATTTTTTTTAACTGTTTTTTTTTTAAGATTTTATTTATTTATTCATGAGAGACACAGAGAGAGAGAGAGAAAGAGAGAGAGAGAGAGAGAGAGAGAGGCCAGAGACACAGGTAGAGGGAGAAGCAGGTGCCCTGCAGGGAGCCTAATGTGGGACTCGATCCCAGGATTCCATGATCACGCCCTGAGCCAAAGGCAGGAGCCAAACCGCTGAGCCACCCAGGGATCCCCAAGATTGGGGATATCTTAAATGATTTCTTCCTCTCTCCTCTTTTATTTCCTTTTAGTCTTTTAATTCATTTTTGTTTGGAAATAGGATATCATTACTTGAGATATGTATATGTGCATATATATAGCTTTTATAGTCATATATATATGCACACACACACATATATATATAGCTTTTTCATTTATATTATAAAGTGGCTTATTATAAGTGACTTAAAATAGAAAACGTTAATTTAGAATTAGAAAATATGAAAAAATTATGCAAAATTTGCAAGTCAAATGGTTTAGAATATTATTGATAAAACTAGGTAGCCTAATTTGGAGAATTTGTCATGAAAGGAATTAAATTACTAAATCAAGGCACAGAATATTCATCTACTCTCAGAAAAACAATAATTTTAAAATACATGAAGCTCTTTTTTTATCACCTGTCCCCTCAAAACAGTAAACAGTGAAAGGATAATTCATCAATTTAAATGAAGTAACATTAAAAAAAATTCATTGGAAATCATTTCCAAATATCTTCTAGTTCTAAACTTAATTCTAAATGTGTAAATGCATATCTTCTCTGGAAATTATCGACATCAACAATAGCGGAAACAGCCAGCTTGCTTTAAAGAATGTCCAAAAAAAAATAAAATAAAGAATGTCCATATTTAAATAAATTGTAATAATCATGCTTGCATAAGAAGAAAACAGATAAAATGAAAAATGATAATATTTCAGAGCATCTGACACAGAACCATAAAACAGCTAAGAGAATGTGGCATTTTAGAAGATCTATCATCATAACATGCTCTCAAAGACAAGAACAGATAGTCATACGTTGGCAAAAATAATCAACTGTACTGAAACAATTAGACATAAAACCTTTTTTGTATAGCCACATAAAGGAATATCCTGGAAAAAAAATCACAAATGCAGCATTTCAATCGAGGCATAAGGATATTGCCAAAATATATAATAAGAAAAATGTGCATATTTATTCACATGTATTGTATATCTACTCTAGGAAAATACTGTGAGCACCTATAAACTATTTTCATTGATGTCAGGGCCTTTGCTAAAATGTAGGTGATTACATGCAGCATATCCTGAAACATTTTTTTTTCTCTTTAGGTAATAATGTATTCCTTTTGATCTTTGATTTATTTTTATTATCCACTCTGATCCCCAAATAACTTCTCACTGAAAGCCTTTGGCCACAGGTGTTCCTATGCTAATTCAAAGCCCAAGAATACTCATTATTTGTCAGTATCTATCTACTATAACTGCTTGGCTTAAATCTGAAAATTCTGACCAATATATCTTAATCTGGACATTCCGTTGTTTTGTTTTAAGATTTCTTTATTTATTTGAGAGAGAGAGCATGCACAAGGCAAGAGACTAGGATGCTCAACTGACTGAGCCACTGAGGGCTCCCTGAATCCAGATATACTTACAGGTTGTTTCCTCTTCCTAGAAGATTCCTTTTATTTATGTATGTATTTATTTTTAAAGATTTTATTCATTTATTTGAGAGGGAGAGAGAGAGAGAGTGTGTGTGTGCACACATAAGCAGGAGGAAAGAGAAGCAGACTCCCTGTTGAGCAGGAAGCTGATGTGGAACTTGATCCCAGGACCATAAAATCATGACCTGAGCTGAAGGCAGACGTTGAACACTCTGAACCACCCAGGTGCCCCTAGAAGATCCCTTTTAATTGTTCTGCCATGTTCTGCTTGACAAACTCCACTTTAGTTTTGTGAATTCAGGGTAGAATTCATGTTCCCTATTAGCAATCTCTCCCATACCAAAGTCTGTTTGATTATTTCTCCTTCGATAACAGAAAACTTTGTGCAAAGTATGTTAGAACTTATCATAGTGTTTATCACACAGGTTATTGACTTGGAAATCTTTCCCCAAAGAAAATAAATAGCATGAAGATAAAAACAATTTTATGTGTTTGTTAGTTAACAAGCACACAGAGAGCTCTCAATAAATAAATGATTCATTAAATAAATTTTAAAATCAATCTTTAATAAGAATAGTATATAAAAGACAGGAAAACACTTAGATCCAACACCATCAGGCCCTCCCATAAACACTCTACAAAGTCAGTAATAATTTTCATAACAGCTATTATTTCAGTGTTTGCTGTGTGTCAAAGCTCTATAGACACTGTAGTTTTTAATCCTCACAACCACTACCAAAATTAGAATTTTATATCTGAGAAGATGGCTTTAAGGGACAAGGTAATTGACCCAGGATCTAGAATCTCACTGCTGATTCCACCTTTTAGTCACTATGCTATACTTCTTTGACTTCCTATGTAATTTTGTTCATTTATTTAGAAGTAATGATTAAGTGCCCATTATGAATATACAACACATATTAAAATTATACATTTTCTCATGTCCTGCAAGCATGGAAGGAGAAACAAACAGACAAGGGAGGAGGGATGGTATAATAGTGGAAACGGAGGCCAATGTTGAGAGCATCTGTATCATAAGTTTAAGGCAGCAAAAATTACTACTATTTCTTTCAAAAAATAAGAAATTATATGCAACAATTATCTAGAAAGGTAGAAAAAAAATAATTTCCCAGCCTGTTTGATCCTTCCCCAATGTGGGTGTTCGCAATTCACACATTTGTTAGAAATGCATATTTTGTTCCAGCTCTTTGAGAAAATTCTAATAAAGTCAAGATTTAAATTCAGCATTTTGAAACACATGGAAATCTAATATAAAAAATATATTAAAGCAGGCTCTTCTTTACTGCATACCAGATATTTCAGTTAAAATGCAATTACCAAAAAAAGGGACACTTTCCATTTAGGTAATTTAAATCTTGTGCTTTATACAATTTTAAGTTGTTGAACTGTGTGTGTGTGGGGGTGGGGGTTGGGGGTGGTGGTGGTAATTTCAAATTCGATGCCTCCCACTCCCTGGTTTAATGAAGAAATCAATGAAAATCAACAAAATAATTTTTAAAAAACAGATTATGGAAAATACCTTAGGATAAAACTGGTTGACAATTTGTTGTTAATGATAAGAATAAAATATGTTCATACCTCTATCTCCTACTCATCTATGAATTTCAGGAAAGACTATTTCTTTTAAATCTTTCACTTCTAGTTCCCATGTCTTAGCAAGTAATAGGCACTCAATACATATTTGCATAAAAGCAAATACCTACTTCTCCCCAATTTTGTAATTTACAGAAACTGGCATATAGAAGAGTAAATTTCTCAATCTATTTGACAATGTTAGAATTCTTTTCCCCCAGTAACCTTAGGATTATCAAAGATGTGTGTTCATAACTCCTAAAATGACAACTAGGTGCCTGAAATTGAGCTTGTTTAATTTCTTTCCTTTTGTTGAGAGCTTTGTAGTTACCAATGCAGGAACTGCATAAATGAAAAAAAAAAAAATGTTCCCTTCTCTTTTATAGTATGAGGCCAAGTATCTACATCACAAAGAAAGTACAGGATGAGATCATGAATTGAAGGCTTTCTATAGAAAATAGAAATGCAATCATAAGGAGAAGGATGAGTTGAAACAGTAATATTTTAATAAAGAAATGGAATAAACCAAATTGGAGATTTAACCTGGGAAGCTTATCCAAAATATTGCTGTTGCCACTCTGCTTTTATAGAAACTTCAATAAAATTCAAATAGACATGACAAGATTATATACAACAGAGAAATAAAATACAAGTAACCATTCAGATAGACTGAATTTAGGATAGAAATGGGACCTAGAATTTAGAATGTGGAAGAAAATTCAGGCTTTTTATTTCAAATTGAGGTATTATTGCCTTAGTTCTTTGTGACCTTGAGACCTTATAAATGTTTTGGTCATATGCTTCTAGTTCTGTAAATTGAGTACAGTATTCTCTCTATGTGACTTCACTCAATAAATTCTATTCAGCCAACCTCAAAACATTCTGCTAGGACCTAAGAAACCTGGAAAGAAACCCAACATTTCCAAATAATTCAGTGCTATGATCAGAATCTTTTACCAGAAATAAATAAAAAGCACTTAAGTCCTTAAATCCAGTCTGTGACAGTGACTGTATGTTCAAAATTATCCTGACACATTCTGAATGGTTGTATAAGGAATTCTGGGAGCTGACTTCTTGTTTTATCCACAAATTATTACTCCATTAGCATATCACTTATTGCTCCATATTTTTATGACCTAAATGACCCTACCAAATACTAAGCATTTCCATATCTCCCAAAGGCTCTACTATTTTCACTTGTACACACAAACTGTCTGATTGTAGGTCCACTTTAAGCTTCCACCTTCAAATTTAGGCTATTTGTGTGTATCCAAGAATAGTAGATATACCCCCTTTGGAGTTCATTTTTGCCTTATCTAACACAGTAACTTTGGTTGAACCATGTTTCAATTCAGGCTTTGTGTTCATTCACCTCCTACTTTAGAAGAAAAAAAGGTATTTACTTTACAACATATTGTAACTTGTCCTTCAAGAGACATCACATTATATTATTTTTTGGTTTACTCCTATTATATGGTAAGGTACATTAAGCAAATAATAAGGAACTTAGAGGTTCAGCCCATAAAATATAAGAGATGAGCTTCTATAGGTATGATTTTTCCATGAAGCGATATGTTGACAGGCCAGTGCAAGGATACCCCAAAATTCAGCATTTTAAATTGGCCACTAAGAGATAGAAATTTGAAGAACAGCTGATTCCAGAAACGATTGCCATCCTAATCCAGGTTTTGAGATGGTTAAAATTCTTCCATTAAAAAAATGCAAATCAAAAATATGATTTTTCCCTTATTAATTTCAGAAGCCACTTATTCTCACCCATTTTTAAGTTTCTTGTAGGTCAAAATAGTTGGCAGAGATTGTGAATGGGAGTTCAAGTACAATGTGGGTCAGCAAAAATACAAGAAGAGGAAATGAGAATTTAAAAAGATAATTTTTGGCATGTCTTAAGGTAAAGAACTTTAAGTTCATAGGATAGAGAGATAATTCCAGAAAGAGAAAGGGTTAGATTTAAGAACATAAATCTCTATCTGCCTTGGTTAGTGTCATTAAGGAGATATCAAAGGTTTTGGGGGAATCTAGTCCCACGGAAACTAAGGCCCATGTCTTATTATTTGAAATGTAAGGACTACATGTTTTAGAAACATGTAAGGACTTCATGTTTTAGAAACATGCATATTTCAGGCTCCATAAAGGGAGACCAGGGGAAGAAAATGCTCATCATTTAGATGTTCTACACCTGAAGTTGATTTTTTTGTGGATGGCAAAATTGTGTTCTCTTCATGTGGACCCAACAGAAACTCTTCTTTATTTCGTTCTTGTTCTGCCATTACTTAGAGTAGAGGTAAAATAAAATCAGATAGTCTTTGGGGCGGGGGGAGAATATAAGGAAAACACAGAAGGAAGAATTAATATCAGAACTGAATTGGAAACCAGAAGGTTTCCAGATTAAATGGGAAGCAGAAAGATAATAGAGTTATACTTGTAATCAGAAGCCCTGTGTTCACCAAACATTCAAGCCTGCAAGATCATTGCAACACAAACGAGGAGATGAAATAACATTATTAGCTTTATTCAACATGCTACAAGTTGCCTTAGATATGGAGCCACTGCTGTATTTTGGTGGCTGAATGTCCAGCAAAAACTCATATTTCTTATCTGTAAGTTAAAGGTGGACTAAATATTGGCGGGCCTCCAGAAAGGCTCTTGAGAAAAGCAAACTGTTGGCAATGGCCCCTCTGTCCTCCTCACTTCCATCTTCTTGATGCCTGAAATAATGTCATAGTAGTCAGCACTCTCATAGCACAATGGACAATAAGAGGACCTTGAAAGACGGACACCAAGTACCAGAATAAGAGAAGCAAAGTCAAAAGGAATTAAGTGACTAATGACCATGTATGCCCCTAGATTCCTAGCTTTACTAACAGCAAGAAAGAGAAACTCCCACTTTTTCAAATCACTGTGAAGCTTTTGTTTTTAACATAGCCATATCTAACTGAAATGAATTACTGGTCTGTCTTGATAGCTTAGAATATATGGCAGCATTTGAACCCATACTTGAAAGTGACACAGTGGGATCCCTGGGTGGTGCAGCGGTTTGGCGCCTGCCTTTGGCCCAGGGCGCAATCCTGGAGACCCGCGATCGAATCCCACCTCGGGCTCCCGGTGCATGGAGCCTGCTTCTCCCTCTGTCTGTGTCTCTGCCTCTCTCTCTCTCTCTCTCTCTCTCTGAGACTATCATAAATAAATTTAAAAAATTAAAAAAAAAAGAAAGTGACACAGTGGGCAGGCTCCTGGTGACCCCCTGCTACCTACAGAAAGGATCTCCTTAGCCAAAATTATCAAGGTTAAGGTTTGCCTATTTCAGCATTTCAATTTGTACTGTAGCTACAAAGTAGGCAAACAATGCTACTTAGAGAAAAAAAATATTTTTCATTTTAGATTAAGAGAGAGAGAGAGAGAGGAGAGAAAGAGAGAGAACCAGTGTTTAACGTTTCCATTACTCATATTTCAGATATTTAATTTAAGCCATTGGACACATCATGCAGAACAATTTATATTGGAAATAGTGCCATATTGCCAAACCCTTATGACAGTTATTTTGCTTAAAATTTGAAAATATTTATCATTTTTGCAGTAGTTTATCTACTTGACCAACAGCTATTATCAATAATTTATGAATATTCATAAAGTCATAAAAATGAAATTCTAGCAAGACATATCAAGAACTACCTGTATAACATAAAGGTACTTTTTAGCATTTGCAAAATATATATATATTGGACACTACCAAAATATACTATCTGGCTGGAAAAAATGCAATTTCAAAGAAAATATATTTTTTGCCTTATTGAAAATAGCACTGAATTTCAGGCTTTTCAACATGTAAAGCCGATTACAAAAAAAAAAAGAAATAAGTTCTCTATTAATTTCTGGCTATTATTTGTGGGCTACCATAAATTCGAACAGCTTAGGTAAGATATTTTAGAGAAGTTCAACTATTTCTTATGACAAAAATGCTATCTAAAGTGTGTGCTTTTTGTACTGATCCAATTTTCAACATTTCTCAAATAAGCATATCAGTGTAAGTAAATTATTTGTTTAAAAAAATTAAGCAATCATCTTTAATACATTCATGTGGTTGGAGCTCTCTATGAACCATGGTTTGAATACCTTGAATAAACTAGATGTAAAGGTTCTTGACAATTTGAGATTTTTCATAGGAAATCTCCTTGCTTTTGATACATTTAATATAAATCTTTACTTTTATGCAATCAATAAGTAGTTTATGGTCAGCAATAAAACTCATTGCATTTTGCTCCAAATTTCAGGGATACCTTATCAGATGATAACTGAAAAAGTGAAAAGAAAATTTTATATAGAAAAACGTTTCATTGTGGAAAAAATAAAAGTTTAGATAATCAGAACACATATCTAATATGGCTCATACATTATTTGGTTAAAGAAAATTTGAATTAGACTTTCAAAAATATAGTCTAACACCATTTGCAGGATTCAGTAACTTTAATCTGTTTGGGTGACTATCCCATGGGGGGAAGCTTAGGAATTTCATTTATTTCACTCACTATTTTGAATATCAGAAATGGAACAGAATACTAGAAGTCAGTGGATGCTAAATATTCTGCAATGAAAGGGCTAGGTTCATACAAAGTAATTTTTCATATTAAATATCCACAGTGTTCCTGCTGAGAAAACAATGATTGATCTAGACGTCAGATATAATAAGAATGGCTAAACTCAATGATAAAAAAATAGAGATTGAAGCTTTCACTCACACATACACACACACAAAATCTATTATATCTGTCCTTCTACTAGTGAAAGGAAAGTTGGTACAGAAATTTTTTAAATTCAAAAATATGTTTTACACAAGTTCTCAATGTTTCTAAACCTAATTTATACTCTCTGCCCCATTTAATATACCATTCTTCTATCCTTCTTTATTCTGATGTTTTTCTGCACCACCTCCCAGCACTCCAAAAAAACTTATTCCTTTATTACCTTTGTGCTAAAATATAAATATTACAAAAATTTTCTTTTAAGGGTGTTTGCACTGTGAGAGATATTCTATCCATCTCTCTCACTTTTCACTTTTTCTCTCTCAATTTGAAACTTGAAAGTTATAATCCTCTGTTTATTTTTTTTAAAGAATTTTATTTTATTTTATTTATGATAGTCACAGAGAGAGAGAGAGGCAGAGACATAGGCAGAGTGAGGAGAAGCAGGCTCCATGCACCGGGAGCCCGACATGGGATTTGATCCCGGGTCTCCAGGATCGCACCCTGGGCCAAAGGAAGGCA
Source organism: Vulpes vulpes (assembly GCF_048418805.1). NCBI lineage: Eukaryota > Metazoa > Chordata > Mammalia > Carnivora > Canidae > Vulpes > Vulpes vulpes. Next base: position 99,603,898 of record NC_132784.1, on the reverse strand, counting down.
CCAAACCGCTGCGCCACCCAGGGATCCCTAATCCTCTGTTTAGAACACTTTCCGTGTTCTAGGCTTTAGAGCAGACACATGTGGGGTTGCTACTCAGGAAATAGGCATTATCTTGGTTGTCCATAAAAAAATAAATTTAAAAAAACCTTCATTTGCTAAACATTTTAACTAAAATGATATATGCAATCTCTTAACAGAGAACATGTTTTGTCTTAAATCTAGTCTACATTTTACACATTGCTGGGTTTTGCATAATAAGATACATTGCTTATTGGGCTAGGAAAGATGTAAGACAATGTAAGAATAAAAACTGCCTATAATTAGTAATACAAAATTCAAAAAATGAAGAGTCAAAAGGTTACTGCCATTTAGTATTCTTCAGCATGATGTAAGATGTGGCCATGATAATATCATAAGCCAAAAATTCATCACTAATACCACCTTGATTAGTGGCTAAGTAAAACAACGGTTTTGGAAAGTGAGATGATGCTGGAAGCATGTCAGCAGCGTCACTTCACATTAAATGTTACAATTTGGTTTGATTAAAATTTGGCTATAGCTGGTACAGAGAATGAGCATGGTGACTTAACAAAATTAAACTCTGATTTTAAGCAGCTGTAACTGAAACATGAATATTACAGAAATAATTCAAATGAAATTGGTTCTTACAAGTTTTTTTGGTTCTTATTTGATGTTTATGTAGTTATATGTAGGTGTGTTACTGCCCATCATTATATTTCTTTCTCCTTCTTCTTCTTCTTCTTCTTCTTCTTCTTCTTCTTCTTCTTCTTCTTCTTCTTCTTCTTCTTTTCTTCTTTTCTTCTTCTTTTCTTCTTCTTCTTCTTTTTCTTATTATTATTATTATTATTATTATTAAGGTAAGCTTCACATCCAGCGTGTAGCCCAATGCAGGGCTTAAACTCATAAGATCAGGACCTGAGCTAAGATCAAGAGGTGGATGTTTAACCCATTGAGCCATGCAAGTGCCCCGACATTTCTTTCTCTTTAAAATAAAGTGTATTGCACATCACCAACCAATCAGTCACCCCATCCAGAAATCTCAACATTTCTCATCCTTCCACCATATCAGTGCTGTCCAATTTGTCACCACATCCTCTGTATTACGACCCATATGACTGTTTCTGAAATGTGTCCCTATTTATTTGTCCCCACTGAAACTACCTTAGTGTAATGAGATCACATCTCTCCATTTGAACATCCTTTAAATCATCTTGCCTTAGTGTGCTTATCAGTTTATCCTCTTGCTCTTAGTTCTGTTTTCCAAAACATAAATCTGACCATATCATGCCCTTTCTTGGAAACCCTCAATGCTTTCTCACTGCCTTCACAACAATATCCAGATTTCTTAACATGCAGATTGCTTAAAGACTTGGCTGTGACCTACTGAACTGTCCCATTGTTCCATCCACATGTCCCCTCCTCTCACTGGAAACCCAACCTCTGTGACACTCTGCTCCCACTTTGGCTAAGTTGCATGACCACTGTCTCATATAGACTTTATAAGTCTTGGTCTTCTATTTATTTGTTCCTCCTAACACACTCCTAAAGGTGTGGTTCTTAACTGGGGATGATCTTGCCCCCAGAAGACATTTAGCAATAGGTAATATATCATTATTACATCTGAAAGTGGAGTGCTACTGGCTTCTAGGAGTAGAGTCCAAGGATGCTGCTACATATTCTATAATTGGCAAGACAGACCCTGAACAAAAGAATTATTCAACCCAAAATGTCATGGTGAGGAAGTAGAAAATCCTGTTTCAAGGCAAGAATGTCATCTTTTATGTTAAAATTTTTAGCACCTAACAGAGGCCCCGACATTTAAAAGGTGTTTTTAAAAAGTGTACTAAATGAATGTACATGCAATATAGTGCTTGGACTATGAAAATTAAATACTAAAATGGACGGTTTGGTTACAATTTTAAAAGTTAATTTTCCATAGTTTATCCCTTCCTCTGTTCCTAAGCACATATATCCTTTGTTTGAATACCTTGTCACCGACCACACATTTCTAATATCCCATCAAACATTTTGTTGTTCTACCTCTAAAATACATATCAGATAAGCACATTTCTGTCTCCATTGCCACCATCTCCCTTGAGGTCAAAGTCATTTTTCATTCTAAGTAGTCTTCTAAGTGTGCTTTTCTGTTGATGTATCTCTTTCATTTATTTGTATACAGAAGTCAGTGATCATTTTAAAAAAAATTAACTTGATCATGTTAGTCCTCTGTTTTAAATTTGGCAGTTTTCCCATTTATTTTAAGATAATAGTAATTTTTAAAAACCCTAATATGATATTCAAGACTCCATGTGTCGTTTTGTGCTTAGTTTTTCCTTATGTAATTCAGCTACATCTACACTAGTCTTTCTAATTTTTTTGGATTTTGTGAACATTGAAATTAGAATTCCCAACTATGCTCAGGTGCCCTCAAAATCATAAATAATTATCTAATGTTCTTTATATTCTCCAATCATTATTAATGGAAATGTAAAATATTTACTTAATAAAAATAAAATATTAGGTTTAATAATTACAAAGAGCTATAGCCTATAGTAAATATTCAAATAATGGAAAACACCAGTGAACAGTACTGGGCAGCATTTGAATAACATAACATTCAGATAGCCTAGCAAGGTTAAAAGCAATGCACAGCATCGCTTGTGAAATTGCCAAATTAAGGATTTATTTCATTTCTAGAACTTGACATTTCTTGGAACACTCATAGGATTTGTAAATAGTATGACATAAACTTCTTAAATACATATTTTATTTTTAAGAAAAATTCACCTTTAGCAGTATACAAACCCAAAACACATACTATATTGTGGGAGATAGTTAAAACCAAGACAGATGAAAGATTGTGACCAAGTCTTTTCTACTTGACATTGTCTGGTTCCCCGAAATGCTAGCTTTAACCTTCCTTATGTACTTTGGAATTTTTCTAATTTCCCAACTGATTGTTCTCAGGACTAAGCTACAGAAAAACATTTCAATTTCTCAAGAAATACCAGGAAGGCATTCCATATTGGAACACTATGCCACATAGTCATTCTCTCTGAAATTCATGGCCATCATGTTGCTCTCATAATTCAGAGTTTTTATTTCTGGTCCCTCTGCCTGGGATGCCCCTTCTTTCAGTCTTTATAGGACTCTCTTGAATCAATTCAGATTGTAGTGGGAAGGTCTTTTCTTCAAAGAGGTTATGCAGGACTGCCGTTCTAAGCCACATCCCCAGTTATTATCATTTCTCTGTCTCTATCTCTGTCTCTGTTTCTCTCTACCTAGCTAGGTGTGTTGCATCAAAATATAAAGGTAGTATGCATTATATTTGGTCCTGCATTTACTTGTTCAATATCTGTTCAGTAGGTGACAGCCATTCAGCACATTGACCAACAAAAATGATCCCCATTCTAGCTTTGGTTTATAAACAAAAACTTTCTCCAAACCATTTGGAATTTTCACTGAAATTGTGTGTACTCTGTAAGGTATACACACCATGACCATTATGTTTAATTCTATCTTTAGGTTTAAGCAGAGTCCCTGAAACTTGAGAAGCAGTGTGTAAGTGTTCTTTAAATGAATTAATGGTAAATGCTTTCTCATCACCTTTTGCAATCTAGCTTTAACAAAAATAGAAAATCTAATATTGTCTTTTGCTGCCTACACCCTAATTAAAAGTTCAGGGCTTATTAGACTTTAGATAAGAGTTCTTCCATTCAGGCTCTGTGGCTAGGTATTAAAAAGGTAGATGAACAGCAGCAAATACCAAGTGTATTAGTTTTCTATTGCTACGGTAACAAATTACCAGAAACTTTGGCTTAAAACAACACAAATATATCATCCAAGAATTCTAGAGGTCAAAAGTCTAAAGTGGGTCAGCATGGCTGCATTCCTTCTGGGGTTCATTGTGGACAATCTTTTAAATTCCTTGCCTTTTCCAGCCTTTAGAGACTAATTGTATGCTGTAGCTCATGGCTCTTTCCTCCATCTTCAAAGCCAGGAGTGTAACATCTTCAAATCTCTTTTCATCTCTTACCTCTCACACTATAATCACATCTTGTTCTCTGAATCTGACTCTCCTACCTTTCCTCATAAAGATACTTGTATATAGATTGGGCCCATCCAGATAATCCAGGAGAATCTCTCTATCACAAGGTCCTTAACTGGATCACATCTGCAATGTCTCTTTTAATATGTAAGGCAGCACTCTTAGGTTTAGGAGATTAGGACATAAACAACTTTGGTGAGTCATTGTCCTGAATATCACACCAAATAATCCAGTTCTCCCATTTGAATGGAAGTAATCACTCATTAATTTATTCACTCAATATATATATGCAGTTTACTCCAGGAACTGCAATGAGGCAAGATTTCTTCAGAACATTGGAAAGGGAAAGATGATAGGTTACATAGCTAGGTTAATAGCATACAGGATGACAGAATGAGAAATTTTTTTTTTTTATGGATCAATGGAAGGGGCTTCGGGAATGATCAACGCTACTTCTAGTAGTGTTTATTTATTTTTAAAGATTCATTTACTTATTTGAGAAAGAAAAATAGAGAGACAGTGGTGTAGGGGTAGAGGGAGAGAGACTGAGAAAGAGACAGAGACAGAGAGAAGGAGGGGAGATAGAGGAGAGAAAGAAGAGAGAGAATCTCAGGCAGACTCCTTGCATGTGGGGTCTGACACAGGGCTGGATCCCAGGACCATGAGATCATGACCTGATCTGAAATCAAGAGAAGGATGCTTATCCAACTGAGCCACTCAAGTGCCCCTCTGATAGTGTTTACAAAAACTTTTCCCCAATTCCTTCTCTCTCCCTTGTTTTGGCCCCTGAAATCATAATTTGTTTTCATGATCAGGCTTTTATTTTATATCCATATGATTAGCACTGATAATTAAAATAACTATCAGTTTAGAGAAAAATTAGTTGTAAAAAAAAAATCCTGTGCGTCTTTTTAAAGATATTTTGAAACTGGCCTCATTGAGTCTACTTTACCTAGATTTTAATTTGACTGATGATTGTGGTTATAAAGGTTTTATTTCTAAATAAATGGAGTTTTTAACATAATTTCCAAGGATATTTTGATTGTAGTATTGTTTTACTAATGTTTAATTTTAACCTTCTATACTTAAATAGAGATTTTTTTTTTAGTCCTTTTAGTTTAACATTTCCACACTTGGGATACTGAATGGTTTTGGAATATCTGTACTCAATGTAGTGTCTTTAAGAACACCAGAATGCAAAAACTCTATGTTTAGTAAAGAATTTAACCTTGTCCAAGAAGAGTTCTAGCCTTTATTCTTGGCTCCGAAGAGGTGATCATTGTCTGCCTTGGGCTAGCCAGGTATTAATAATGTGATTACGAGTGAAGGGTGGCCACATCAGAAAGACCAGTGACGTCGATTAGTGTGGAGACTTTGAGTCACAAAGTATTAGTACATGTGGAGACTGGGAACCACTACATGAGCAATCAGTCAATCATGTCTACATAATGGGGCACCAGTAAAAACACTGAACACCAATGCTCATGTGAGCTTAGGAATATCCTGCATGTATTGTCACACAATGAAGTTAAGAAATAGCATGACTCCACAAGCATAAGACTATGGAAGCTCCACATTTGGTAGTTCCACAGATTCTGCCCTAAGCAGTTCTGCTTTTGGTTGATGTTAATCTGTATTTTTCCCTTTTGGTAAAGTGAGTACAATAGTTTTCAGTGAGTTTTTTGAGTTCTTCTAGTGAATCATTAAACACGACAATAGTTTTGGAACCCCAAGACTTGCAACTGGTGTCAGAAGTGAAGATGATCTTAGGACTATGCTTCTCCTGACTGAAGAGTTGACTAAAGTCTTCATATTTCCTGATATTTGTGTGAATAATATGCAAATCTACTTGGGCTAGGATATTAATGAGGCTTTTATCGTAAAGAAAGGAGACTTACTACAGGCTATAAAGCATTATTTTTTTTTAAAAGGTGGTAAACAGTTTGTTAGATTGTTGACTCTTTCCACAATATAAGTGGAAACTAAACAATAAATTTGCTCTTCTTACTATTCAAACTCTTTGCAAAGGCACTCTGTTCTTTTAACAAATATGAAATAATCAGCAATATTCAAACCTTCTAAAGTGTTGTCCTTCAAAGTTTTATGTGACACTCTAATTAAACCAATAATGTTCCCTGTAATTAGGCCAACTGCATAATTATTGTCCAAACTAGGATACTTTTGATACTGAAAGGGAATTCTATTTATAATTCCTATGTAAAAGAGGCATAAAACATGACTACTCAAATAAAAGATGATATATGATCACTGAACTTCTATCTTAGAATGGAGGCAGATTTGCCTAAGAAACTATAGTTAGGCAAAATGCAAACAAAACAAGACTCAGAAATATCATGAGTAAATTTTATAAAGCATATCTAACATTGAACTTTAAAATTTGAGAATAAGATACATATGGATTATTTCATTGCTTTTAGATTATGCAAATTGCCTTTTTAAAAATATGAATTTTTCAAAGGATCTTATTTTTCACATGTAATGAGACTATATTACCCACATGATAATCTTAAATGAGGAAAAGTCAAAAGGCGATGACACTGATTATTTTTTTTCCTGGCTTCATCATTGCCTTGGTTGCAAACATGTGACTTGGGTTTCAGTCTATTCCCAGCTGTGTTTTTCCTGTTTTCAAAAACAACCATGCAGTGTGTCGAGCACTGCAGTTATAAAGAAAAATAATCTTTGGTTTACTTAGGGAACTTGCAATCTGGAAAAAGAGACAGGGACGTAAACAAATCATTATAATTTAATGTGGCAAATGTTATATATCTACACAATATTAAAGAAGCATAAAGAAAAGCAAAACTAACTCCAGTAGTGCAGTCAGGGAAAGTGCCACCCAAGACTATGAATGAATTTGTTTAGTAGGTGGGAAGAGATGAGGAATATTTTAAGGAAGAGAAAGTGTGTGAAAAATATTTAAAAGTATAAAGGCAAAACCTTGCTCAGAAAATAATGAGCAGCTACATTGGGCTAAAGTGCAGATGCCATGGTGAAGGGAAAAGGAAGAGAGGGCTATCTAAGACACAGAGGCCAGCCTACAGGAGGCTGGGCTGACACAAGCCATCAAAGATTTCACAGTAAAGAAATAAGATTAACCAAGGGATAATCAATGAAATAACTCTGGCATAATTGTAAAACTGGTGAGATGTTGAGGCATATACTAGTGTGCATCATATGGGCAAAACAGAATGGATACATGAACTAAGGAAAGGTAAGACCAGAAGTAAGAAATGCTCAGATATTGAGTCCACAGGACTTTGCAGGCCTCTGCTTGTGCATGCTGTGTACAAGGGTGCACATGTCAAGGCTTCCATTCACAAAGTAGACACTGTAGAATTTTAAAAATTGTTATGCTTATGACACATGGTGGTAACATATTTAGTTTTAACAAAAACTCTAACAAAACTGTCATAATATTCTACAAAATAAAAGTCAAGAGTCCTGAGTGATGGGTACCACTTTCTACTTCTCACGGAGGTGTCTCTTAAGCCTAACTAACTGAAAATTTGTGACAGAAGGAGGGATCAATACAGTTTCCAATTTCTGGTTTGTGAGGGTGTAGAGATAAACTCTAAATATATCAAATCAAGAGGGAGGTAAATAAGATGGGTCTGATTTGAATATGTTTCACTTTGATATGCCTTGGGTTGCATACAATGATATCTGGTAGTTAGAAATAAAAAAAAAAACTGGAATGTAGGAGAAAAAGGAAGGGTAGAAACATAAATTATGCTAAGTAATAATTTTGATCGTATGAGTGAAAAAGCAAGGACTACTTTGCAAATGAAGAGAAAAGAAACTGAGGGTACAATTCTTCAAATGTTCAATGACCAATAGTTAGAAGAAAGGAAGATAAGAAATTATATAATGAGAGGTCTTAATCAGGTAGCAGGTCATATATTCAAGAAAATGTGCTATTAAAGAAGACAAAGCAATGGACAGTTTCATGGAAGAAAGAGTGATCAAAACCATTACAAATGAGGAATATCTCTTAAATATGTAGAAAGCCAAAATGACATAGTACATTTAGAAATTAGATCAACTTTGGGGCAGCCCGGGTGGCTCAGCGGTTTAGCGCCGCCTTCAACCCAGGGCGGGTTCCTGGAGACCTGGGATCAAGTCCCCCTACGCTCCTTGCATGGAGCCTGCTTCTTCCTCTGCCTGTGTCTCTGCCTTTCTCCCTGTGTGTGTCTCTCACGAATAAATAAATAAATAAAATCTTTTAAAAAATTATATCAACTTTAACTTTAACCAAATCAGGATCATGAGAGAGGTGAAAGCAAAAAGTTTACTTCAGCGACTTGAGTGAGGGGGATGAGAGGTGGAATAATGAAAAACTCTCCTTCAACAAATGTGATTAGAGAGAACTATCAGTATCTAAGAAAGATCTCTGGTCCTACTTTTTGATGGTAATCAACATTTAGGCTCCCTTATTCAACATTCACAGAATGTTTATTGACAACCACTATGTGCTGAGCACTCTTTCAGGTAAAGAAAGAAACAATTCACACAACTTGCTTTCATGGAGTATACAGTGCAAACTTGCAGGGTTAAAGATACGAACTAATACAAAATGCTGAGAATATTAAAAAGGAAAAATATGATGAGCCTAGCTTATCAAATAAGATAAAATTGAATAGAAGAGTTTGTCTTGGGAAGGAGCAAAAACATTCCTCTTTGAGACAACTGGCCGAATAAAGCAGAGGTTGCATACAGGTAAATTAAAAATAAGCTTTCTAAAAAAAGAGAGAGAGAAAGTAAAACTCATAAACAGAGTAGAAGTGATTGTCAGGGGTTGGGAGATGAGAGAAATAGAGAGAATTTGGTCAAAGGATACAAACTTTCAGGTATAGGAAAAAATAAGGTTGAATGATCTAATGGTAACAAGGTGATTACAGTTGGCTAACACTATATTGTAAAATTGAAATTTGCTAAGAGAGTAGAATTTACCTGTTCTCACCACTGACCCCCAACCAAATAAAAGCACCATAAACTAAGAGAATAAGCTTTGGCGAAGACAGTATATGTCTTTCTCATTCTCTTTAAAAGTTATTTTTTTAACACAATGTAATAATGAATAGTGACTATTCAACACATATTGTTAAATAAATTAATATTTATACCTGATAATTCCATTTTAATCTCAAAATAAAGCAATATGTTATGCCTTGTTTTTAATAAATAAATAAAATCTAAAAAGAAACCAAAACAAAACAAAACAACAGGGGATCCCTGGGTGGCACAGTGGTTTGGCACCTGCCTTTGACCCAGGGCGCGATCCTGGAGACCCGGGATCGAGTCACATGTCGGGCTCCCGGTGCATGGAGCCTGCTTCTCCGTCTGCCTGTGTCTCTGCCTCTCTCTCTCTCTCTCTGTGACTATCATAAAAGAATAAAAATTAAAAAAAAAAAGAAAAAACAAAACAACCACAAAATATATATCTTAAAAATACAAACATGTACACATTATATAGTCACACAAACATACATCCTGAACTTTGGGAAAAAAATAAGTCACATACAATCACTTATTATTTTTGCTATTGTTGCAGTTTTGCTGAGATAATTTACAAAATTTTTGTTCATGTCAAAAGATAGAGGTTTAAATAAATCCAGGAAAATAACTAGCCTCAGTAGTTAGGAAAAAGGAGAAACATACAGGCAATATATTCCATGTAAATGATTGATAATTTCAGGGTTGTAATGGTTCATTCAAACTAACTGAATTGTTTCTCCAGCTACTTCTGTTAGAGTTGCAGGTTTTATTTATTTATTTTTATTTAAATTCAGTTTGCCAACATATATTATAACACCAAGTACTTAGATGGGAGAGCTGCAGGCTTTAAAGGATTATTCATCTCCAGATGCTCAGAAAGATCTATCAGAATACATTTAGGTTCTAGAAGATCTGTATAAGTCATGAGTAAGGAAAACATTCAAATAATTTTTAAAAGCAATACATTTAGCCCATTTAATAAAACTGGACTAATATTATAACCACATTAGGTAGAGCGATATTTAAAATAAGAAAAGTGCTGCCTGTACTTGGAAGGAACACAGGAAATAGTTTCATTCCTTCCATTTCCAAAGGTGGATTTATTTTTATATTTACATTGATAGTTTTAATTTTCCTTCAAAATGCATGTAACATATTTGACATTTAATATTATACACTAATATACAACAGTATGTGTATCTATGTGTTACTAAGAATATTTTCACCTTTTTATATCTCTCTCGCTTTGTTTTGGCCAACTCATTCAAAGCAATAAACATTTTTCAGTATTTATTGTCTTTCAACAATCTGTTGGGTCCCAGGGACATAATGATGAATAAAACACAGACCTTTTCCTCATAGATCGAATAGTATATGTGAAAGGGTCAGAGAATTAAGAAAACAAAGAATATAATAAAAATGTATTGTTTCTTTAAATTGATTTTTTACTTAATATTCTAACATGATTATTATCTGATATTTTCTATAACATCATTTCAATTAATACATTATTTACTGTTGTTAATATATAATTAGCATGACCTATCCCCTATCATAGAACATTTACGTCTTTCTATTTTGGATTTAGGCTATAATATTGCAATTAAAAGAAAGATATTTTTCTGAGTATTTCTTTATCTCTCTGGACCTCAGGAGCCAGAGCAGGTTAAAGAATATTGATTTTTTTTATATACTAATTAGTTAATGAAGTTGTATAATCAAAGCTGGACATTGAGGAATTAAATTATTTAGGATATAAAACAATATTGTTGCATAAAAAGTGGTAACTAATTGGATAATAGAGGTTAAAAACAAAAGACATCAAATATGATGAGTTTGGCCTTATAAGACTAGTTCAGTTTAAAATATTATTGAAAGGCTACTAGGCAATTGTATTACAAAGAGGAGGAAGTCACCATCCCTACCTGTTATGGACTGAATGTTTATGTCTCCCAAATTCATATATTGAAGCCCTAACCTCTAATGTGACTTTTACTGGGGACAGGTCCTTTATAAAAGTAATTTGGGTTAGATGAGATCATGAGGTTTGGTGTTCTCATGATGAGATTAGTGCCCCTGTTCCGAAGAGGCATCAGAGAGCTCTGTCTCTTGCTTTCTCTCTCTCCCTCTCCCCTTGCTCACACAGAAGAGGTCATGTGAACACATGGCATGATGGAGGCAACCTCCCACCCAGGAATAGAGACCTTTTCAGAAACTGACCGTGTTGGCATCCTAATCCAAAACTTCTGGTTTCCAGAATTCTGAAAACATAAATTCCTATCATTGAAGCCACTGTCTATGGTATTTCGTTATGGTGACATAGTGACTAATAATCTACCCTTGGGAAACAAACCAATAAACACAATCTTAAGTGAATAGGACTCATATTGGAGACACACCCACATAGCATACTAGACAAAAAACCTAGCTGATGTGGTGAATTTAGGGGAAGTACATATTCTGTAGAAGATTATGCCTCAAATGGTGAATCAAAGTCAACCAGGACCACAGGCTAGGAAGGGATGTTTCATCTGAAGAAAAAGCATAAGCAGGAATGTGAATATTCACAGCAAATCCACACAGGTTGGTATTTGTGATGGGCAGAATTGTAGGGCCACCTCTCTAAGACTTTCACTTCATTCTCTTGGTTCCAGAAAGAAATGTGAACATGAGGAGATAATCACTGTTATGATAAGGTTCTTAATTGACTTTGAGTTCATCTGGGCATATCTGACCTAAAGAAAGAAGCCCTTAGTAGGCTCTGGGGTCTTCCTGAAGAAAGAGAGATTGACACGTGAGAGAGCCTTGAAGGAGATCCCAGGGATGGGAACTGGGAAGAGCCTGAAAGAGTTCAGAGCCATCCCTGGCCAAGAGGTACCAAGAGAATGGAGAGCACAGCCCCACCACTGCAGGAGGATGAATACTGTCATCCACCCTGTGAGCAGGAAAAATGCATAGCCCAACCAACAACTCAATTTCAATCTTGTGACAATTTGAGCAGAGGACCCAGATTCCTGACCCACAGAAAGTAAGTCTCCCCTGTTTTAAGCAACTCACTTTGGTAGCTTGTTAGGTAGCAGTAGAAGCTACTACATTAGTAGAGACCGTAAAACGTACAACTAAAAGAAGCTAGATCAGAGGAGAGGCAAATAGGATTTCATGAATCTTCTGAAGCTTTTTAAGGAAGCCTGGACTTTATTATGTGGTTCACGGAGATATTTCTGAGTGATTACAAGCAAGGGGGTGGGAGGTCAGATTTCATGTGTTCAAGCTTGTTCCGGCTGCAGTTTAGAGACAGATTTGTGCGAATTACTGCTGATCACATACAAGGCTGCTGTTCTCACCTGGGAAATATGTGAGGAGAGTCTGGGGAGATCAAAAGTGGTCAGAGTGAAGTGAATGCATTAATCAAAATTAACAGGTGAAATGACAGGCATGGGTGTCATATAGATGTCAAAGATAAAGGGATAAAAAATTGTCGAGAATGACTCTGAGATTCTACCATGTATGTCCAGGTGAATGGTGAGCTACAACCTTTCATGGAAATACAGGAGGAGGAGCAGAATTGACTTGGCGAATGTGACACAATGATGAATTAAATTTTAAAATACGGTATTTGGGGTGTCTACAGAAGAAAATGTGAAGAATAAATGATGTCCCAAATCTGTTGTTCCCTTTTGTGTGAAAAATTAATTCATAACCTTCTTCTTGGAAGAAATTAGCATTTCTGATAAAATGTTCAAGCAATTTCAAGATAAACTTTTAATGCCATTCAGACTGATTCTGGGAAATGAATCCCCCTCCCACTCAGTTGTCAATCAAAGAATCTAATGATTTAAGTTTTTTTTTTTTCCTGTTTTAATTTTGTATGGATATTCTATGATTCTCCCTCCACTTCTTTAGATGTCTCTCACAAGCATAAATCTTAACTTGCCTGTTTCAGGAATCAGCCCTTATATCAAGTTTAAAATAATACTTGCATATATGGTCCTATCCAAATAATCTGAAAATTTAATTTTAGACAATGATCTGTCTGCTAAGAAGTTAGTGATATCAGTCCCCATACTGTGCAAAAGAACAGACTATGAGATAGAGCTGGTGGTGCCCAGGAAGGAGACAAAGTGGGACAATGACAAAGCTGAGAACCAGAAACACAGAAGAGCCTTGCTGTGTGAAAACATGGATCAAAATTTAAATATTATAGTTTGTGGCAGTTATGATGGTAAATTATTACACATATTAAATCATCATATCTATATAAACATTATAATTTGAATAATTATTGAAAAACTGCCTTTGCAAGTCTATTTATAGACAAGTTTAAAAGCTAGAATTGGGCTCCCAATCCAGCCAAATTAAAAAAAAAAATTGAAAGAAGACAGAAAGGAAGAAATGACTGAGTTACTAGACTATCCAGAAAATTAATTCACCAGTGAAAAGAATCATGCAAGAAGAACTGGCTGAAGGCACTATGGGCTGATGATGCTCATATTTAACCTCAAATCAGTTGGCCACAAGTACTTTCACTTGAGGTAAAATCAAAGGTGACATGGGAAAACAGGTTGCTTACTTCACCAAAATCAAAGCTGCCCTGTGAGTCATTAAATCACCAGGAGATCCTAATCACAGAATCATTTCTGATTTGGCTGGTTATCAACTTTGGTGAATATTAATTTATTAAGAAAGTCTCAAACCAGATTCCTGCCTGACTCCTGAGAATGAAGTAGCTCCACAATAGAACCGGAGGAGGCCCCGTTTCATAAAATCAGGCATGACCACTTTGGATGAAATGTCAATAATTGTGCAGAAAAGGTTTTGTGCTCATCCATCCACCTATTAATCTACATGTCCATTCATATATGCATTAATTGCTTGCCTTCTACGCCTTTTCTGAGGTGCTGAGGATTCATAGTGAACTAACCAGAATCCCTTCCCTCGTGAAACTTACATTTTATCAGAGGAGGTGGATTTTAAACAAATATTACAAAATTAATATTTCTAGTAAAAATATCATACATGCCACAAAGGGGACTATGAAAGAGAAAAAAAACAGGGACATATATGTATATATATCCTGTCAAAATTTGTGAGATGAAGGGAAGTTTCTTCAAAGAAATTTGAAGAACAAAGGAAAGGAACTAGAAAAAAAAAAGGGATAAAATGCTTTCCAGTGAATAAAAGAAGCATGAAGGCTCATGGCCAGTGTATCTTGCAAACTCCACATACTAAAACAGCCTGCAGAGAATCTGTGGGTATGATGAGAACAAAGAAGAAAAAATAATTTGACACCTTTTGTTATTTGGTAGTATGTCCCAAATCAACATTCTCATTTACATAAATATGTGCATTATTGATAAATAAGAAATATACATTTTTTAAGATTTTATTTTTAAGTAATCTCTCTCTACACCCAAAGTGGAGCTCAAACTACAGCCTAGAAATCAAGAGTCATACACATCACCCACTAAACAAGCCAGGGACTCCAAGAAATATGCATTTAAATATTCAATATATTGAGATTGATATATATTTTGTTGTTACGTTATTGTAATGGAGACGCCCAGGTAATAGTTCAGTGTCATAGGGTAATCTCTAAAGAATTGTGATAGAATTAGTGATAATATATTATTATCATGATAGGAATAGCTTTTATCAACTATACAACAGCACATCATTTAAAATAAGTCTAAGACTCAAATTTTCATTTTTTAAAATGTGAATTAATATCAAGTTTTAATAGTGATCACAGAAAGTATGCTGTAAGACAATGCTAATTTTTTTAGATTACCAAAGTTTTCCAAATTAATACTAACTATACATTCTCTGACAAAAACACCCATTAGAAAGACAACTTTTTTAAAGATTTTATTTATTTGAGACAGAGACAGACAGCCTAGGCAGGAAGAAGAGCAGGGAGGGAAGGAGAAGAAAACTTCCCACTGAGTGGGGAACCTTATGTGGGGTTCAATCCCAGGACTCTGAGATCATGACCCGAGTGGAAGGCAAATGCTTAACCAACTGAGCCACCCAGACACCCTGACAACTTGTTTTCTAAAATGCTTTTAAATCAGCCACATTAGCTTGCATAGTCATTTTTGTAAAGTATGTGCTTGTGATTTTGAAAGACATTTAACACCTTCTGTAACTACCTTCCTTGAAAAATGTTTAGTCTAAGACAAGTTTTATATGCATTATGAACCTACTGACCTGAATATTTGAATAATTTTCAAATCCAAATTTCACTATAATGCTTCACACTATTACATTTATTATGCGTTTATGAGTGTTTGAATTAATAATTGACCTGCTAATCAACATTAAAAAAGAGCCTGAGTAAATGGACATTTGGAACTTTGTGAATAATCTGATTTATTAAACATTTTTAACTTTCCCTAGAGTTTATGGCTAAATCCCAAAGATTCCTTGGCTTACTTCACCCCTACTATTATCCTCCTAACCCTGCCGATATGTATGGCATTCCTTTGACCATCTTGGTGAATAGACTGGAAAAGAATAAGGTGGAAAGGAAAGAAGATACTGCAAGAATGATTCCAACCCATTCCCATCCCTTTAACATTTTCACAATAGTGTAACTAACATATACACACACAATAGTGTAACCTATATATACACACACTAATACATATATATTATATATTAGTATACACAGACACACACACACATACACACACACTTGGCTTATGTGATTCTTTGAAAGCAAACCAAAAAACCCCAAACCATCAATTAATCAAGACACACAAAGAAAGTATAAGCAAGGAAATCACCATAGTTACATTTTTTTTTAATTATAAGGCACCACTTTACACAACTCTGTACAAATAAATGTAAAAACCTAGATAAAATGAATAATTTTCTAGAAAAATATAATTTACCAAATTTGACTCTAGAGCCTGCTATAATGCTAAACAAACCATGAAGAAAGCAGAAAATTTGGGAGTGAAAGGGAGCAACTCTAAAGGTACATATGACAGTGGATTCAGAGGAAAATACTATCAAATACATGTCTTTTCTAGATCTGTGCTTTTATAAAGCTCTCATAAAGCAAATGTGTGTTTTAAAATACCTAGGCTTATGGGGAAATAGGCTAGAGGATGCTGGGGGCAGTCAGAAAACTGGCATTGCATAGTCAAGGTGGAGCTCTAGTTTGAGAGGCCTCTGTCACTTGACACAGAGCTGGGCAGGGCGCTGACCTGCCCAGGTGCACTGACCTTGAGAGCAACAATCAAGCATCAGGGGATTGGGAGTCAAATCCTCAAGGCTTCCAGGGGGTCATGTGCCACTCAGGCATCATCGCCTTGGGATAATGGCTGTGCATGCCTAGTTCTCCCTGTCAGGGATCTGCATCAACTTAAACTTCAGCCTTTTACTTCAAGACCCCATGCAGAGGGCTCAAATGTCACAGACTGGAGATGTGGCCACTGCTCCAGTCACTGCTGATTCTTCACAGCTCTGTGACCAGGAATGTGTTTTAGAGCAGCCTGGAGCGACAGAAGAACTTGTCTGAGGCAAGAGGGGAAAGGTGAAAGACTTAAGTCCTAAGAGGCTGAAAGGGGACACCCCAGGAGTCCAGACCCAGAAGACATTTGGAAATCACTGAACTTGAGAGGGTGAAGAGAGTCAGGCACCATGCAGCCTGGTGTCTTGCACTCTGCCCAGCCCTCACTGCCTCTGCAGCCCCTCTGACTCAGTTCAAGGGACTGTCATTTTCATGTGGGAAAGGTCAGACATTCTTCAGGAGGCTCTCTGACAGAAAGTCCTGCCTTCCCGTCCCAGGGTGCTCACTGACTGGAGGAGTACACATCACCTGGCTGCTTAGAAACAGAAAGGGTAGCTTGGTGATGCCAAAGACCCACATAGTTCAGAAAAGGCTCTGGCTGTCGCAAGATCAAGACCTGTAGCAGCTGGAAGGCACTCAAGAAAGTATCTCTGTTACAAGAGGTGAATTCCGGCATCTGCGTTAATGCAATTTCCCTTCCTTTGTTGTTAATGTTATATACCCTAGATCCACTAAAAGGACTGTGCATGAACCAACATAACTACTGCATTTTACTGTCATAATTCCTCCATTTACTAATTGTTTATGAGGTAATTTCAGTTTCGGAAACATGAATTACCCTAAAATAAACTGTTGTAAAGAGCAGATAATTCTATATGTCACTTAAAGTACTCCAGAGAATAGAATTCCATTCAAATATTTTTATATGAAGCAAGTATCAATCCCTAGGAAAAAGAAAACCCAAAAATATATTGCACAGAAACTGTACAAATATTTCACAAAACAATCTCATTTATAATATCAATTAAAAATCTAAATAAAATACTAGAAAGTAAGTTCTAGGACCTCACTTAAAGAATATTTTATTATGAGCAAGAAGAGTATTGTAGGAAGTCAGAGAGATAGGCAAAATATTAAGAAGTTTATTAATATAACTCGTGATATCAATATATGTGAGAAGAAAATTCAAATAATCTCCTTCTTGGTCACTGAAACGAAATTTGTCAAAAGGTAACACCAATTACTGGTTTAAAAAAACACTGAATAAAATAGAATAGAAGAGTAATTCCTTAACATAACTTAACAATGCATATGCCAACGATCCTGATTATTTGTCAACCGTGTATCTGCAATTTCACCTACTGGCTAAGATCTATTTGTATCCCTACAATAAATATTTGGGGATTTTTCACCATCATTTGAGGACATGTACACACACAGAGCAGTGAAAAATCTGAGCAATTCAAATGTGCACATCCTCTGTTCAGGTCCAGCAAGGTGCTGCTCCGCCTTCTGTTATCAGCTCTTCTACAGAGATGACCACGGGATGGAAACAGCAGGGGGCAGCACAGTGTAATACAAGACACTGGCTCTACTGGCCAGGTAGGGTTTGAATGTCAACTCTGGTACTGTTAGAGGGAGGGTCACTTCATACTTCTAAACCTAGTTTCTTTCTTTTATAAAATAAAGCAAATACAATCTACCTTGATGAACTGTTTTAAGAATTAAGAATATATGTGAGATAAGTCTCTATCTGTACAAAAAAAAAAAAAAATACATGTATATGTTACCCTAGAAGCAATGGCTCAGTATTTGTTAATTCAAAGTTTGTGGTGACTTTCTAAACCATTATTAGCAGAAAGAAGAAGAACTGAATATGTGTGTGTATTATACACACATATATATAAATATGAAATATATATGTGTATATATGCACAGCTGGAAATATTTTATATATCTGTGTGTATCATTTGTATGTGAAAAGCAGCATCATGTACATGGACTAATACTGAAAGCTTTATTGTTAAGTCAAGAAGATGAAAGTACCATAATCAGCTTTACTGTCTAACACAGCAATATATGTTCTCACTGATGTAACTGGTCAAAAGAGAGAAATTAGAAGTATAAACACTGAAAAGAGAGCACTAAAAATATCAATATTTGTAGAGGATATGATTTAAACTCAGCAATTCCACTAGACTTAAGTGAAAAGATTCTACAAACAATAAAGTAATTCAATTAGGTGGTGGGGTGTGAAATTAAAATACAGAAATCAATAGCCTTCATCTATACACACAATGACCAATTGAAGATATATGGTAAAAGAAGACTTTATTTATATTTTCAATAAAAATAAAATTAAAAGCTTAGAAAAACAGGAAAGAGGAGAAAAATCTACCTGTGAAAAATTTTGAACATTCTTCATCACGAACATAAAATAGAATAAATGGAAATATATACTATAAAAATATTTGACTTCATAAGGCCATCATAGACAGGCTATATGGTAAAATAAATAGGCATAAATATCCAAGAAAACTTTGGAAAGAAGAGTGACAAGGGTGACAAGAGTGAAAAGATTAGGCCTATTGAAAACCAAAACTAATGGAGTGCCTGAGTGGCTCAGTCAGTTAAGTATCTGCCTTCAGCTCAGGTCATGATCTCAGTCAGGCTCCTCACTCAGTGGTGTGTCTGCTTCTCCCTCTCTCTGCTCCTCCCCCCAACTTGTGCTTGCTCTCTCTTTCTCTGTATCAAATAAATAAATAAAGTCTTAAAACAACAACAAAATCAAAACTAAAATTAAAAATTGAGTTAGCAACTACTGATTAAACAGACCAACAAAATAAACTAACATGTCAAAAATAGACCTACATATGTACAGAAATCTGCTATATCCTTGGAGGCACCTAAGTGGCACAGTTGGTTAAGCATCTGATGCTTGATTTTGGCGGGATGGTAATCTCTGGGTAGTGAGATTGATCTTCATATCAGACTCTGGCTTGGCTGAGAATATGCTTGAGATTCTCTCCCTCTCCTTTTGCCCTGCCCATTTGTGATTTCTCTCTCCCTTTCCAGAATAAATATATATATTTTTTAATTTAGAAAGAAATTTACTATATTGTAGAGGTAGCATTTCAAATAAACCAGAGATTCCTAGAATTTTAAATCAATAATTTTTGTGACAAACTGGGTAGTTATTTGAAAAATAGTGTTCAATTGATACTTCATTACACACTAAAATAAATCCAAATCAACTAATGATATATACATTCACACATATGATTTCATACATATCTCCAACAAAGACATAGAATATATGATTAATTTATTTATGAATGTAGAATGTAGAAGGCTGTTTTAACTTTCTTCAAAATAAAAAAATAAAATATCTATTGCTACTTGATATAAATAAGAATGTGTGTTTAGTCACGCCCCTCCATCACTATAAGCAAAGGCAAAGGTTGTAACAAGCTTTAAACAAAATTGGATTTTATAGTACATATTAAAAATACCTAATTTATAAAAAGTCTTATATATCAATAAGAAAAAGTTCAATTCAATAGAAAATGGGCAAAACACATGAATAGGCAATAATATATACTGAGCAATAAGTTCATCACTTATATAGCTGGATTCTGAGGAAGCAGACTTGTTGCTAACCTATTTATATTTGTTCATATACATGTAAAGAAAATTCACTTCAAAAATTATCTCAGTTTTCATTTCCACAATGATCACAGAATAATTTCAAAAAGGCCCTCTAGGGTAGCCGGGCGGCTCAGCAGTTTAGCGCCACCTTCAGCCCAGGGCGGCCTGATCCTGGACACCCAGGATCCAGTCCCACGTCGGGCTCCCTGCATGGAGCCTGCTTCTCCCTCTGACTGTCTCTCTCTCTCTCTCTCTCTCTCATGAATAAATAAATAAAATCTAAAAACAAAACAAATACAGAGCACTCTAAAATATTTGATATCCAAAAATATTGCTGTTTTAAAGACAGAGAAGTAAATAAATGTTTATTTTTTTTCATTTCATATAATGAGAATTTTTAGTGACCTTAGTTTCAAGTAAAATGTACTCTTCATTATAATAAAAATGAGAGTTTCAGCAAGTGGGATATCTTTCATAGATTTTTCTGATGAAAAATTATCTTTGTAATTTAACCAAAAACACACCCTTCTGATGACTGTGGGCATCTTTAAATATTAAGGAAGTCAAAACTTTCCTAGACACAAAGTGTAATCACACAATTTTTTGTTCATTTTCATAACAATCCAAATGGTAAAAATATCATATCCTCATTGTATTTATGAAGAAACAGAGTATTGCTTGCAGTGTTTAATACTTTATGTGTAATACTTTTGAACATGATTTCTTTTCATATAGTGGCAGCTCCTTAAAAACAAGATCTACACTGGCTAAGTAACTGCTTATCTCTGGGTGTTCTGCAGCTTTTTCATTTAGTAATTGTTTTGATTAAATGAAATGTAGAAATAGCATCAGATATAGAATGCTCAGAATACTCAAAGAAATACACTTTTAGGGCAGCCCTGGTGGCTCAGCGGTTTAGCACCGCCTTCAGGCCAGGGTGTGATCCTGGAGACCCAGGATCGAGTCCCATGTGGGGCTCCCTGCATGGAGGCTGCTTCTCCCTCTGTCTATGTCTCTGCCTCTCTCTTTCTCTCTCTCTCTATGTCTCTTCTCTCTGTCTCAGGAGTAAATAAATAAAATCTTAAAAAAAAAAAAGAAATGCACCTTTAATAAATCCATATTAAATCTGTGAATTTTACTCAGATTTTGAAGCAGGCATAATGAAATTAGAGCTGTATAATGAAATCATGCTATCTGCTCATCTATTTATAATCTGTTTTCATAAATATCTCTCTGTGATTCAGTAAGCCTCTCAGATGTGCTAGAAATTATGTTATAAGTTTTATTTTCTTATTCTCATAATAATACAAGTAGTTAGAAATATCATATCCCCATAATATCTATGAAGAAACAGATGATTACAAATATTCATTAATCTTTTCTGAGGTAGAATACAAATAAGAGTTCTGACATCATAGCATAATTTCTTAAACATTAGACCATATTGTCTGCCCCAAAATACTATCATGAATATTCATGTATAACGAATATATTTTGTTGAAATTCTGACATAAACAAATGCATCTAACTTGCATCAATGCTAATTGATTTAAGTATGTTACATTAAAAAATAATTTTCTCTCTTTAAAGGCTAATGTTTATATTTCTTTTTCTATTTAAACTCATTTTCGGGATCCCTGGGTGGCTCAGTGGTTTAGCGCCTGTCTTTGGCCTAGAGTATGATCCTGGAGACACAGGATGGAGTCCCACATCAGGTTCCCTGCATGGAGTCTGCCTCTCCCTCTGCGTCATGCTCTCTGTGTCTCTCATGAATAAATAAATAAAATTAGAAAAAAATAAACTCATTTTCTATTTCTTAGCCATGAAAAGGGAAGAAGGGCAGAGACCAACACACAGGCAGGATTTAGGGCAGGACTGCCAATAGAATTTTCTGCAATTAGGATTTTTTCTATATCTCCATTTTTTAATATGATAGCCACTAGCCACATAGGGAGAATGGCTGAAAATGGTCAAAGTGTATAAACTTCCAGTTATAAGATGAATAAATTCTGAGGATATAAAGTACAGAACGGAGTCTACAGTTAACTATATTGTACTATATACTTGAAAGTTGCTAAGAGAATGTATCTTAAATGCCTACACACACAGAAAAAAAAAAAGAAGGAAAAAAAGAAAATAATAAAGGAAGAAAAAGGAAAATAAAGCTATGTGAGGTAGTACATGTGTTAACTAATTTTATTGTGGTAATTACTTCATAATATATGCATTCATCAAATTATGGAGCTGCAAACCTTAAACATATATAATGTTATTTATTAGTCATATCTCAGTAAAGATGGAAAAAGTGTTAAATTTTGTTATAAATGAAAAATGTGATTAATACAGATAAAGAGCTAAATTTTTACCTTCATTTAATTTTAATTAGTTATAAGTTTCAATAGCTACATGTGACTAATAGATGATGTACTGGACACTGCAGCTCTAATGTCTTTGCCAACGACCACCCTGTAATGATAGAAGTCCTGTCATCCTACTTCCATATTCCTTAATCAGCCCACATTTTTTCAACTGTTAAGCCACCATAGCAGCAAACATTTCAATTTCTTTCGAATTAGTACACCTACTTCTACTCTTGGCAGTCCATTGTCTAGATAACAATAAAAGAAGTATTTAAAAAACTCAAATTAACATAACATAATACTTGATGGTGAAAGATTGAAAGCTTTTTCCCTAAGTTTGGGAACAAGACAAGGACGCCTGCATTCACCACTTCTATTTAATATAGTACTGGAAGTTCTAGACAGAGCACTTAGGCTTGAAAAAGAAATAAATGACATTTCAACTGGAAAGGAAGAAGTAAAACTATCTCTTATTTGTCAGTGAAATGATTTTACATAGAAAAAGGGCCTAAAGAATACACACATACACACATGGACAGTTAAAGCTAATAAACAAATTTAGCAAAGTACAAGACTCAAAATCAACACACAAAAATCAGTTGTATTTCTATACAGTGACAATGAACAATCCAAAAATAATATTAAGAATACAATTCCATTTACAATAGAATCAAAAAGAATAAAATACTTAGAGATTAAGTAAGGAGTCATAAGATTTATGCACTGGAAAGTATAGAACATTACTGAAAAAAATTAAAGAAGACCTAAATAAATGGAAAGGCATCTCATGTTTATGGATTGGAAGACTTAATATCATTAAGATGGCAATTCGACCACAGCTGTACACGGATGTAATGTATACCTATCAAATTCCCAGCAGCATATTTTCAGAAATGTAAAAACTCATTCTAAAATTCATATGCAAACTCCAGGGAGTTGAACAACCAAAACAGGCTTAAGAAAAAATAACAAAGTTGGAAGTCTCTCACTTCCTGACTTAAAAATGTATTATAAAACTATAATAATTAAAATAGTATGATACTGGCATGGGATAGTCAAGTTTGCCAGTGGAATAAAATTGAGAGTCTAGAAATAAACTCTCAGAACTATGGTCAATTGATTTTCTGCAAGGGTTATAGGACCACTCAATGGAGAAAGAACATCATTTTCAACAAATAATCCTGGGAAAATTGTATATCCACATACAAAAGAGTGAGGTTGCACCCTTACTCTACACCAGATACAGAAATTAACTCAAAATGTATCAAAGGCCTAAAGTTTAGAATACTATAAAACTCTAAGAAGAAAACTTAGGGGCAAATATGCATGACCTTGGATTTGGCAATAGTTTCTTAAATATGACTGCAAAGTACAGGAAAAATGACGACTAGATAATTAGACTGCACTAAATTTAAGAACATTTGTACATCAAAAGACACAACCGAGAGTGAAGAGTCAAACAACAAAACAGAAAAATGTTACTTAAGAATCATATTTCTGAAAAGGTTTTAATATTCCAAAATACTAAAAATTCCTACAATTCAACAGCAACAACAAAGCAAGCAAACAATTTGAAAAATCAGCCAAGACATGAATAGACATTTCTCCAAAGAAGATGCACAAATGACCAATACACACATGAAAGATACACAAAAGCATTGCTCTTTGGGAAATGCAAATCAAAATCACAATTCAATATTACTTCATGCTTGCTAGAATGGTTATAATAACAAAAAAAGGAAGGAAGGAAGGAAGGGGAGTGAACAAGGGAGAGAAAGAAACAAACAAGTGTTGGCAAACACATGGAAACATTGGAACTCTTGTAAAAATTTTATTTAGTTGAGAAACAAGAGGAACAGGAGGAGGGGAGAGACAAACAGACTTCTCACTGGGTCAATCCCAGGACCCCAAGATCATAGCTGAAATCAAAAGGTGCTCAACCAACTGAGCCACCCTAGTGCCCCAGAAAAATTGGAACTCTTGTACATTTCTGATGGGGCTGAAAATGATGCAGGTACTATAGAAAGAAGTTTCACAGTTCCTCAAAGCTGTATGCATTGAATTACCAAATGATTCAGCAATTCAACTCCTAGGCATATTCCGAGAAGAACTGGAAGCAGAAACTCAAGCAGGTGATAGTGTACCAATGTTTACTGTAGCATCATTCACACTAGTCAAAGGGTGGCAACAACCCAAGTGTTCATCAATAGATGAACAGATACACAAAATATATATACATATAGTGAACATTATCGAGCCATAAAAAGGAATGAAGTTCTGACACATGCTACAGCATGGATGAATTTAAAAATACTTAAGTGAGATAAGCTAGACACAAAAAGAAAAAAATAAGTGTGTATGATTCATATAAAAATATTTATATGAAATATCTAAAATAAGCAAATTCATAGAGACAGCAAGTATAGTAGAGGTTACCAGGTTCTGGGAGGAGGGTGGAATTGGGAATTACCACTTAATGAGTACAGAGTTTCTGTTTGGGTTGATAAAATGTTCAAAACCTATGGTAGTAGTAATGATTATTCAGTATTGTGAATTTAATTAATGTCACTGAATTTTATACTCAAACATTGTTAAGATAACAATTTTTGTTATGCATATATGTATTTTACCATGATTATCAAGATAGTAAAATAACAACAAAACCTCAAAGTATGTTTTTAAAAAACAATATCATTCTATCATCAAAAAAAGTCTCCCAAATAGATGCTTTTCATTTAAAATATAAAATCCAAATTTCCTTATCTAAGCTTCCAAGCCCTTGTGTATTTCAGCTCTTGTCTTCTTCAACCTTATGCCATTAACTGCTCCTATATCCATTTCTTGAAAATTTTAAGCTGATTGCCACTTTAAGATTTTTACCAGCTTTTTTGACAGTCTGCAAAGCTAGTGTATATTTATGCAATGAACAGATGTTGGCTTTTTCTATAAGCTTAATTCTATCACAGTTGGAAAGGTAATTGCATACTGTCATACTTAAAAACATGAATTCTGGACCCAGACTACTAAGGTTTAAATCTAAGCCTCACAACATACTACCTACATGACTTTGTAAGTTACTATGTCTCAATTTCCTTACATGTAGAATAAGAATAAAAATAAAACCTACCTAATGAGACCATTATGAGTATAACATAACATATGTTGTGGGTATAACATTAATTACTGTAATGTAGTCCTCAGACTGATGTCTGGCTCATGGTAAATGTTACTAAGTGTATTCCATTTATTATTATTATTATTATTATTATTATTAATTAGTATTATATTTGCCTCAGAGTTATCTTACTTTCTTCCTCCTTCTTCCTGTTCCTTCCTTATCAAAAGAAAACAGTTTACATACTTAGCACGCAGTAATCTTCTCAATAGAGAAAGTCTTCACACCTAGTTTTAAAGGATGTATCTCCATTGAGCTAAATCCAACATAGGAATTCCCTTTCTGCTTGACAGTGTTCAGTCTAGATGTAAATACATAATCCAGTTCTGGCCAAGGAGTCTTACTAAGAAGTTTCCTGGTGGGACACCAGGGTGGCTCAGTGGTTGAGCAACTGCCTTTGGCTCAGATCGTGATCCTGGGGTCCTGGGATGGACTCCCATATTGGACTCCCTGCAGGGAGCCTGCCTCTTCATCTGCCTATGTCTCTGCCTGTCTCTATGTTTCTCATGAATAAATAAACAAAATCTTAAAAAAAAAAAAAACGAAGTTTCTTGTCATCACTCCAGGAAAGACTTGCATCATTAATAGAAAAAAATATATAGTTACAGGGAAAAAAAAGGCTCTTTTTACATTGCTCTGTGTTTTCTCTCTTGAACAGAATTGTGGGGAGACATGATTTTGGAGTTTCAGCAACCCTCTTGCAACACCAGACCAATAGGAGGCAATAGGAGGCAATTCTCCATGGTGCTTCTATTCTTACTGTGACAGCTTTTGTTTTAGACTATTTTTTTCTTTTTTCTTTTTTAGACTATTTTTTTCAAGAATGTTTGCATGGCAAACAGTTTTGGAACTTACAAACAATATTTCCCTTGAATAATAGGGCATATTTGTTTTCTGACAAGGATGATAAAGACAATGCCCTCCTCCAGTACGAAGCTTGGGCATGTTTGCTAGCAGTCCACTTAGAAGATTTGGGATTTCCTACCTTGGGGCCACTCAGCTGTGGCACAACCTGAGTGTGTGCAGAGCATCCATCAGAGCTGCTCCAGAGAGGCCCTGGGGGGTTTGCAGGACAAAGAGAACTGGTGTGAACATGAAGTTCATGCCACCTCCTATGCTAACAATGATTAAGTCCTCTGTCTCTGATCCAGGGATCCAACATTTTTTACCAGCATCTATGAAGCTATGGCAGGATAACTACAGTTAACCCTTCAACAATGCAGGAGGTTGGGAGTGCTGACCTCTGTACAGTCAAAAATCCATGTATAACTTTTGACTCCCCCCAAAACTGAACTACCATTGGCCAAAGGTCTTACTGAAACATAAAACATTAACCCATATTTTGTATGTGATATATATTATATGCTATATTTTAACAATCGAGCGAGAGAAAAGAATTATTAATAATCACAAGGAAGAAAAAATACACTTATAGTATTATATTCATTGAAAAAAATCCATATGTAAGTGGACCCACACAGTTTAAACCTGTGTTGTTCAAAGGTCAACTGTACCTACTTTGCTAGCAAGGTAACATTTCAGACCCTTCCTAGTTCCTGACAAACACAATTTTAAGTACAAGAACCACCTTGCTGAAAACAGTAGAGAAAATACAGGAAGGTCTTATTAAGCCACAGTACCAACCTTGGAGTATCTACCTCCAGATTTATTATGTAATAAAAACACACCCATCCAAGAGGTACTTGGGTGGCTTGGTTGGTTAAGTGTCCCACACTTGTTTTCGGCTCAGGTCATGATCTCAGGGAGGTGAGATCAAGCCCCGTTGGGCTCTGAGTTCAGTGCAGGGTCTGCTTAAGACTCTCCCTCTCCTTCTGCACCTCCCTCCCCTCTAAAAAACAAAACCAAACATACACACACACACACACACACACACACATCTTAAAATATATCCCACTGATGAGCACATCATATCTAAAATTATGAGAAATTTTTATGAGAGTCACTCATTGACACGAGGAAAGCAAATCATCATTTGCTGATTTGAGTACCAAGGAAAAAAAAAGATTAGAATATCGATTTGAAGAGATGTTCTTTTACTTACCTTCTCATATTTCCTGTAAAATCTATTCTAGCTCAAGTTCAACTCTCAGGCAATTTGGAAATTAAAAAAAAAATCCTGGTCAAATATATTGAAATACATCAACAGAGGTTACCATACTTGAGAATATTTTTATTTTTAGTTTTTTTTTAAAGAGTTTATTTATTTTTTCATGAAAGACACAGAGAGAAGCAGAGACATAGGCAGAGGGAGAAGCAGCCTCCATGCAAGGAGCCCAATGCAGGACTAGATCCCAGGACCCTGGAATCACAACCTGAGCCAAAGGCAGACACTCACTCAACCACTGAGCCACCCAGGAGTCCTGAGAATATTTTTAGTTCTTGAGAAGCAAATTCCTCCTCTTGTTACTAAGTCCTGTGATGCTAACCACTTCTGACTTCTTGGAAGTACCACAAACCAACAGATGCTTGCCACCTTTACAAAAATGAAAACTCTGTTTTCTGTTACTCTGATATTCTTACTTCACCTTGCTATCACAAAGAAGTTCTTTCTCTTTTTTTAAGTCTTAGGTCAACCTATTCTCTTTGTTTTGTCAAATAATTCCCAGCCCGAATTATCTGCTTCTCCTGCTCCTTTTCACTGTTATTTCACACACACTCATGTTTTCATCCCATGTGTGTCACGTTGTAACTTGTACATACACCTCTCTCCCCCATCACATTTTGCCTTGCTTTAGAATTTTGCCTGTGTTGTATACATTTGTCTACTCCCACTCATCTCTTCATTAAACAAATAGTTACTAAGGAACTGCTATGTGGTAGCCACTGGTTTTGGAATGGGAATATTGCTGTACAAAAGTCACATTGAGACATTTCCTCTGTAGAAATAACCTTCTGGTGAGAGAGACAGAGTAAAAACAGTCAGTGGAGAAATACAATAGCAAAATAAGCAGCTTCAGATTAGTGCACTGAAGAACAAATGCAAAATAATTTTGAAATAAAAGTAATGAAAAAATCCAATTTAGATATAACAGCCAAGAAATGCTTTTTCTGAGAAAGTGACATTGCATTGCTGATTTGAAAGGTGAGAATGAGGTGGTCATGAGAAAGGCCAAGAAACATACCCCAAAGGAGATAAACAGTGGAAAGGCTTGGGAAGGGTGCTTGGCGACAAAGGTAGCTAGATGATAGTGAGAAGGTGAAGAACTCTATAAAAAAAAGATCAGAGAGATGGAGAGACCAGCTTCATAAAGAAATCTGTGTGTCACGGGAAGGGATTTAGAATTTGTTCCAAAAACAATGGAACAAAAATCGCTGAATATTTTTATTCAAAGGATTGATGTAATCTAATTTACATTGCTGAGAAATCTGAGTGACTACTGTGAGTGAATTCACTGAGCCCTGCTGGATGTGTGGAAAAATTGTTCAGAATAAATATTATGGTATCTTTGAAGAATGCTGAAGTATGGCATGCAGCAAGTGGATGGGCTAGAAATTAAAAGTGTTAATGGACTGAATGTGGCTAATGAGGGGGAAAAGGGGTATTGGGAGTAATCCTTAGGTTTTGAAATTGAGCAAGTAGCCCACTGATGGTGAGGAAATGGGAGGAAGCTGAATTTTTGGAGGAACGCCATTTTCAGCATGCTAATTTTGAGTTAGCCATTTAATAGCCAAAATTAGATGTCAAAAAAGTAGATGGATATTAGAATCCGGATGGATTTCTGAAGAGATTTGGACTGAAGACACAAATATTATGTATCTGTATCAGTAAATACTTGTGGATGGTACTGAATGAGATTCTTCGGAAAGAGGACAGAAATTTGAAGCAAGGAAACGTTTAAATGAAGAGTATTAGATCATTTATGGTCAATTAAAACATCTCCAATAAAACCATATCAAGAAGCAATCTTATCAAGTAACATACACTAAAATCTAGAAGTAGGATGTGCTTCTAAGTTTTTGAATTCACCATTTCAAAGATGTTGTCAATCCTTAAAAATAGTTGTTATAATTTACCTACTTACAGTTAACAAAACTGATCATCATGGAGAAAAAACAACTTGTGCATGGTTGCATAATTAGTAAAGAAAACAAAGAAGCCGGGCATTAAAGTCTAAGCTCATTTCTATCACATCACTCTATCATAAAAAATATATTTAATTTTCCTCATTAAGATATTACAAGCCCACCAAGTTAGACTGGTAAGTCCAGTTATCCTCATTTTCTTATCAATGAAAAATATGAGCCTCAAAAATATTTGATAATTTTTTCAAAGTCACACTGATAATTAGTAGAGTCATGGCTAGAGTTCAAGTCTCAATTCTTACACTCTTCCCCAAACCCCATGATATCAGGTTTCCTATTTAGTCTTGGTCCCATTCTAAAAAGAATCTTTACATTTCTTCATTTACCTGTTTCTTTTTTCTTAAGCATTTATTTATTTATTGAGAGCAAGCAAAGCATGAGTGTGGGGAGGGGCAGAGGGAGAGTGAGAGAATCTCAATCTCAAGCAGACTCTGCAGGCATCACAGAGTCCTACATGGGGCTTGTCCTCACCAGCCTGTGACCAGGACCTGAGCCAAAATCAAGAATCGGATGCTTAATCAACTGAGCCACCCAGACGCCCCTAAATTTATTATTTAAAAAAACTCTATGTTAGTCTAAGTTCCTCATTTTGGCTATACTTTGCTTCCTTGACATT
Organism: Vulpes vulpes; assembly: GCF_048418805.1. Classification (NCBI taxonomy): domain Eukaryota; kingdom Metazoa; phylum Chordata; class Mammalia; order Carnivora; family Canidae; genus Vulpes; species Vulpes vulpes. The sequence goes on along the minus strand of NC_132784.1, from coordinate 99,573,610 downwards.
TTCTTCCACCAAGAAAGCACTGGCAATACACAAAGCTCTCCCTCCCTATCGTGGTAGTACAGGCTTTCAGGGAACCCAACAGGTTCGATGCAGGACTCGATCCCAGAACCCCAGGATCATGACCTGAGCTGAAGGCAGATGAGCAACCACTGAGTCACCCAGGTGATATGACTACTTTGGTTTTTTAAGGGGAAATAAAGTTGAAGGAAATATAAGCATGTACCTGTGTTTCTTATCTCTTTTTTTTCTTATCTCTATATTTAAACTTTGAACTAACTTTACAGAATCTTTAAAATTTTAATTGGTAACACATGTATATCCTGATGACCTTGAATTTTCCTTTTAGCCCAAATCACATTAAAATATTCAAAGACTTCTACCAGAGATTCATTAATTATCAAATAATAATAATGTAAATGAATGGTAGTGAATAGCACATTTTTCATTAAATCTACTAACTAATTCTCATTCATGTTCCAACCCAATTTTATTCAACACATACTGATATTTTATTGGTCTTAGGCATTTGGATCAGTACTTATTTCCTAGACTATTTCAATATTCTTTTCCTTTTCATAAAGATAATTTGTGGAAATTAACTCTTCAGATTTTATATGGTAATTTCCTTGTTAAAAAGTTTTATATTAAGCTTAACTCCTCTGAGCAAAGCTTATGATGTGTAAATTTGAAAGTAAAAAGGCACAAATAATGAGTAGTTTCAGAAAATTATATGTGCACATGTAAAACATAGATGCACGTAAAGCATAAGGCCATTTATACCTTGTAGAGAACATGTGACAATTCTTTCTCTTTAGTATTATCTCTCTTGCTTTAAAATGTAATATTTTTGTCTGCTTCAGGAAATCTAAAAACATTCATTACCATGAACCTTCCAGTTCATTTTCACCTTTTAATTGACATGAAATATAAAATTGAAAAACAAAAACAAAAAAAATCCCAAGGTGCATGTACATACTTCTAAAGCATCTTGAGGGTTTTTTAAAATCCTCTCAACTTTTCCTAATTACTTCATACTTAGAAATCCTGTCACATCTTTCCTTGTCTACACAACTGGGATTTACATTCTCCCTCTTAATACACCATCACAAATGAAAACATTGTTTTTGGTTCCAACTGCATATTCAATAGCTGCTGAGGAAATTAGAAATGTGTACTCATTTAATGAGTCTTCACACACTCAGACTTCAACTTAGTAGTGTAACAAACTGAAAAAAAAAATCCCAAACTATAAAGTTCTACAAAAGATCACTCTGAGCCAAGAAAGAATTTTTTTAGAGAAGAGGAGAGTAGGGCACTAATTCCTTAATCTTCCTGAGAAAATGACAGTCTAACTTCAGCAAATACAAAAGCAAAGTACATATTTATTAAACTTTTTGTCCTTTCGGAACATGCCATTCAAAGTTGTCCTTTGTCAATTCAAATGTCCTTCTGATGAATTTCATCTGCTCTCAAATATTAAAAATTCCCTTCTAGTATATATTTCCTTTAATGAATTTACCGGCCACTGAACTGGCCAGAGCACAGTTCTAAGAGGCCTGTTTAGGGTGTGAGATCCAAATAAAAGTGCCTAGTTATGGACCTTGGGGTTCAAGCCATGTAAATGAGTTACCCAATCCAATCTGGGAGGAGCAAATGCTGCAGTCATTTCAATTCACTGCGGTCATGTCGACCCAGCCTCATTCTAAATTTCCTCAAGTGCTTTCATCACATGGGTTTGGCGAATTGACAACTCAGAATAGATACAGTATTGATCTGTGTCTTCTCAGTGGTGCAGGTGGAACAAGGATATGAAAGGAGGCCCTTGAAGTTAGTATATTGGCATGCATCCATTCCTGGATGTATTTTTTTCTTCTCTATTCATCTCAGGGAAATATCTAACTGGGTACTTTGTATGAGGTCATTCACAAAGTAATTCTCTGGTTGTTTTTTTTTTTTTTTTAACATTTTTAGTGGGCCATTAGATTCAGGAGAATCTAAATTTCTTGTTCTTGTATTAAAATAACAATAAAACCTGATTTCTGATTCATTGAAGACATTATCTGTCACCTTTAGATTGTAATGCTGCATCATTTGATAATTATGAGCAGAAATAAATGTCATGATTAAGTTCCAACATTAAATGCCCCTTGGAAAAGCATAGTAGTCAGTGTAAACATCTCCCACTTAACAAGAACTACTGTGTGACTTTTGGATATTTCGTCCTGACTCCTTAAGGATTTCCAGAAAATAATGAACTGTATGCCAATTATGTGATATCCATGTCCACTGGTACTTTTAGCATGTATTTTATAGTATTAGAGATTAATCATCTTTTGTTAGTGACCAAAATAAAGCATGAATAATGAAATTAATTTAAATCATAAGTCCTGGGAATAAGTCCTACCTATGCCATTTTACAACCTATTTAACCTGGAAAAGTTACTCAGCATTTCCAGATCTTATTTTTCTTCACCTACATAGTGAGAAGAACGCTAACTTCAAAGGATTATGTAACACACTAATATTTGTGAAAAGTACTTAAATTATGAAATGTTAATAAAATATTAATTATTATTGATTCTTATAACAACTATTTTCACATTCTCCCAAATTATACAGACACTAAAAGTAATACTCCCTATGGATTATGAAGGGATTATTAGGAGCTGGTTGTTGTTATGAACATGCTACATGTATTAACTCATGTAATCACTACAATAAGCTCGTGAAATAATTATTATAACTATTAAAAGTATCCAAATGAGAGTATTGAGGCACTGAGCAATTGAATAACATCACACATCTAGTAAATAATGAGATCAAGATTCAAATCTCAGGCAATCTACACCTAGGGTCTTTATTATTAATGTAATCATTGTCCTTCCATGCCTTTCCATCATATAATAATTTGCAAAATAAAATTATATTTCCTAAAATGAAAAATTTCTTTGCATTACTTGTCTTCTATATTTTGTTAGATAAAAACACAACAAAATCTAAGGCCAAGCCCCTCATTGGTTAGCAATTCCAAGGTGCCAGGCAGCATTACAGCTATAATTAGGGTTTCAATATAGAATTGGTGTTATTATGAAGAAAAAGAAATTCATTTTCTAAAGTATGGTTATGATATGTGAAATAAAAGGTAAAGATTTCAAATAGCAAATGTTAAAAATATTTGTGCATTGGGGCGCTTGTGTGGTTCAGTAAGATAAATCGCTGCCTTCAGCTCAAGGCATGATCCCAGTGTCCTGGGATCAAGCCTCACATCAGGCTCCCTGATCAGCTGGGAGTCTGCTTCTCCTCTCCCTCTGCTGCCCCCACCCCCGCTTCTGCTATGTAGCTTGCACTCTCTCTCAAATAAAATAAATAAATAAATACATACATACATACATACATACATACATACAATTTTTTTAAAATGTGTTGTAAATGGCAAGATTTAAATCTTTTTTATGGCTGAGTAATATTCTAGTGTGTGTGTGTATGTGTGTGTGTGTGTGTGTAAATACCACATCGTCTATATCAATTCACATGAAATCTTACTATTTGCAATGACAAGGATGGAGCTAGAATATATTATGCTAACCAGAATTAGTCAGTCAGGAAAAAAATGAATGCCATATGATTTCACTCGTGAAATTTAAGAAACAAAACAAATGAGCAGGGGAGGTAAAAGAGAGAGAGGGTGCGAGAGAGAGAGGGAAACCAGGAAACAGACTTTTAACTGTAGAAAACTGATGTTACCAGAGGGGACGGGGTTGAGAAGATCTTTTAAATAGTGATAGGGATTAAGAAGTACACTTGTGATGAGCATCATGTACGTATGGGTGTTGAATCACTAAATCATACACCTGAAACATACTATTTGTGTTAACTAACTGAAACTTAATACTTAAAAAATACTTGATAATTAAACAATGTTCAAAGTGAGGTTTTTGACAAAGAAGGAAGCACAATGTAAATCATCTAATCTATGTCATTGGGAAATATCAGTATCAAGATTTTAGTCATTTTTGTTACATATATAATCCTCAGATAATGAAAAACACTTGTATGTAGCTACTCCCTTCCATACGTTGGCAAACGAAGATCATCTGAGTTCAACAGAAATCTCTAAGTGAATACATTTCACTTCATTCATATAATGAATACATTAATAGTGGAATGCTAGTTTGAAGGCAACATCTAACCTGTTCTTCCCCTTAAACTGATACATTACGCATCAGTATTGGTTTGCTGGCCTCTAACTTTCTGGTAAATTAAACCCCTACTTCTTATATAATCAATCATAGAACTTTTCTGTTGGAGAGGCCTAGGAACATTGGTGTCTTTAATCAGTTTGGAGACTATATGAGTCAGGGACTCTCTTTAAACACAAGTAGCTACTTCAACACTGAAATGGTCACCTCATTAGTATATGAAAATGTGCAATATCATATCATTCCATATTATTTTACTGATGGAAAACTTTGGCTCTGAATTCCATTTGCATCACTTTACCATTACTTCCATTTGTGAACTTTTATTTTTGAGCATTTTATTAATATAGGATTATGTATATGTAGCCATCAAAGTTGAATCTTTAAAAAAACAACTATACCTAAGTTTTATATAAGATAGCAGGAAAAAACTTCATTTCTGCAAGAGTAAATCCTAGGACATAAATTAGTTATAGATCTTTTCTGGGAAAACCAAACTTTAAATGTCATTTCTTTCCTTAAGTAATGAAAAATGAAAACTGATATATATCAATGAAATTAAATGTGTTTTGCTATTGTAAAGTTTTAATGGGCTCTGGAGAGAAATTTCATATGTATATCAAACTATAAAAAACTATAAATATTTTATGTATCACAAATTTCACTTTCGGGTGCACAATCAATAGAAATAATGAGATCATTTGCGCAAATATAAGTGTAAAAATACTAGCTCTTAGTTTTAAGACACTCTTCTAAGCTTTTTTTGGCCCTCTTTTACTTTACCCAGTCCTCAACTCTGGGAAGCTGATATTGTCACTACTCCTTTAAACATAAGCAACTGGAAGCTTCCAGGATCTAAGTAACTCACTTACAAATCACTGTTCCATGGAGTACCCTGGATTAAAGTTTAGGGCACCACTATATATCATAGTGGCTATAATTTTATAATGAATATATTTATCAGCTTTGTGTAAAACATAAAAAATATTTAGAAAAAAGTTAAGAGATTGATACAATAATGACTTATCCTTTAAGTATAAATTATTCACTTAATCATTGCTATGGGTCTATTCTCTTTGGCACGGGAATGTGTACAAGGTATTTTTTAAATGTTTTATTTATTTTTTTATACATTTTTATTTATTTATTCAGAGAGAGAAACAGAGACATAGGCTCCCCACAGGGAGCCTGATGTGGGACCCAATCCCAGGACCCTGGGATCACGACTTGAACAGAGGGCAGATGTGCAGCCACTGAGCCACCCAGCTGCCCAAGGTATGTTTTTAAGTAAAGAAAAAAGATCAAGATTTAAAAGCATTTATGTAATAAGAATAAAGGGATTTTTTTAATGTCTAAATAAAGATATATATTAAAAATTGAAAATATACAGCTAAAAATATTTATAGTAATTTCATCTGGTGATGAGATTATGTATGGTTTCAGTTTTACATTGATCTCCTATGACTGATTTGCAAGGAGACAATACAGCCTAGTAGATAGGTGCAGGTGCTCTGGGGTCAGATGCCTTAGGTGACATATCAACTCTTTGAGTGTTGATGACTAGTTGAAGAATTACTATACTAACTTCCTTATGCCTCAGTTTCCTTTTCTGTAAAATGGAGATGTTAATTTAGATCTATAGTTTTACTAAGGGTTAAATGACTGACTATCCAAGTAAGGAGCTTACAACTCACATCAGTCCATATTTGCTCGCCATTTCTTAAATATGCTAATAGAAGAAAAAGATTTATTATGTCTTTATTCTCCAAGTATACCATAATTAACATTCTTATTCATTTAAAGTGAGAAAAAATCAGAACTAATCATTATGAATTTATGAGTGCTTTGCAAATACCAGCATCACCAACAAGAAACACCATCTCTTAGCATGAAGAATCACTAGTATTCTGTGTAGACATTTCTAATAGATAGATACAGACCTCATCTCTTCTGCTGTCAATAAATTACAGAAGGCAATTAATGTATGCATATCAGGTAGTTTAAAACCACAACTGTTTTATTTGATTGCTGACTCAAGAATGAGAATAAATTGAGAAGTCAAAATTAGCTGAAACAAAATGATGACATTTAATAAGGATAAATGCAAATTTCTAAATAAAATTTCTAGGAATCAATAGTAAAAGTTAAAGGATGGAGGAAACTTGGCTTGAAAACAGTTCATATGCCAAGGATCTGGGGATTTTCAGTTAATCAAAGCAAATAATATGACAAGCTAGCAGAAGCTAATTTAATCCCAGGCAGCATTAATAGAGTTATAGTGTGCTTATCATGTGAATTGATAAGCTCACTATACTCTGCACTGTCAAAATGAATTTGGAACACTGTTTAATTTTGGATACTAAAATTTAAGAAGGGCAATGAAAATGAGAGACCATCAAAAAAGGTTAAAGATGAGGATGTCTATAATTGAAATTGTATGAGAATTCTTGAAGAAACTACAATGTGTAGAGTGAGTTTGACTTGCAGGACACCTTATTTTCCTTGTTACCCTGCTTACTGGCTGCTTGTTCTTTGTCTCATTCATTAGTCTCATTTGTTTGCTTGTTCTCATCCCACAATCTCTAAGTGACGCAATGCTTCAAGCTTAGCCTTCACCTTTCTTTTTTTTTATGTTGACATTAACCTCCTTGATAATCCATCCAGCTTCACAGCTTTAAATGCCACTATTTATGATGACTCACAGGTTGGTATCTTCAGCCTAGATTTCTTTGCTGAACTTTATGCTACAATACTTAAACTATCTTCTGGACATTGTTACTTGGCAGTCTACTAAATCTTAAACTCAATAAATTCAAAATTAAACTCTAGATTTTCTTGCCCCAAACATAATTATTCTAAATAATAATTTCCCCTCTTCCTAATAAATGACAACTTCATCATTGCTGTTGCTTAAAGTAGTGTCATCCTTGACACTTCTCTCTTTCTAACATTACCTCTAATTCATCAACACCTTCACAGTTGTATGCATGAGGTAGTCACTTCTCACCATTTCCAAAACTATACCTTGGTACAAATCACCTTCATCTTTCATATGGATAAATGCAAGAGTCTGAATTTCTTGATTTGACCTCTGCACACTGAAGTCCCTTCTCAACACAATGGTCAAAGTAGTACTTTAAAATAAAATAGAATAAAATAAATAAATATATATATACGTGTGTGTGTGTGTGTATGTTTACACTTACATGCTGGTGCATTAATTATATGCATATAATTAACAGCTGACTGACAAGTAAATATGAAATAAACATTCCCTAAGTAAAAAATTCTCCTTAACCATAAATGTGCAAATATAGTCCAAATAAACATACTTTAACATAAATCATAAATGAATTATTTCTCTAAGTTGCCATTAAAAACAAATAATAAAATATCTTCCCTTTATGAAACATTGTAATATTTCAGGTGATGTAGTAAGTGACCACATACTTCAGTATTCGTGAAGGATGGAAGACTTATTCCATTTGTTAGTTGACAATATATTCTGAGTTCCTGTTATATTCTAGACACTATAGGGTATTCTGTTGATTTATATTCCCTAAAATTATATGTCTAAGTCCTAGCCACTAGGACCTGTGAATGAGACCTTATTTGAAAATAGTCTTTGGAGGGCAGCCCAGGTGGCTCAGCTGTTTAGTGCCACCTTCAGACCAGGGCCTGATCCTGGAGTCCTGGGATCGAGTCTCACATCAGGCTCCTTGAATGGAGCCTGCTTCTCCCTCTGCCTGTGTCTCTGCCTTTCTCTCTCTGTGTCTCTCATGAATAAATAAATAAGAATCTTAAAAAAAAGAAAATAGTCTTTGGAAATGATATTATACTAGATTAGTTGAGTCCAATGATTGGTGTCCTCATAAAAGAACTTAGAAACAAAGACATGTAGGGAAATTGCCATGTGATGACAGAAGTAGAGATACACCTACAAGCCAAGGTACATCAAAGATTGCTGGCAACTACCAGAAGCTATGAAGAGATAAGTAAAGGTCTCCTCCTCAGGTCTCCTCCTCAGAGAGCATGGGCCTACTGATATCTTGATTTTGGACTTCTACTCTTGAGAACTGTAAGTCAATGAATTTCAATTTTTTATGTCACCCAGTTTGTGATAACTTGTTACAATAGCCCTAGGAAACTAATATGACTATGTACTGCTAAGAATGGCAAGAAATCAGAATCACTATGCTTTATAAATAACTTTATATATAGACTGTAGTCTAGCGGGAAAATCCATTGAAGATTCACATTACAATCATGCAACAGTTCTATGAAGATATACAGGATGTTATGAGATTATATGTCTAGAAGATGGTAGGAAAGACTTTCCTGAAATGAACATTCTAAGCAGGCTTTATATTATTTATTAAATGTAGCAGGGTACTAGGCACAGAAGTCAATGTTGAATGAATGCTTGAATGTATAATGAATGAATGTGTTAATGTATAAAGTAGAAATAAGGAAAAGTGGGTCTAAAAGAATATTTGAGACAAAAAGAACATTGTGTACCAGGCAAAATTCTGTTTGGCACAAAACAAAAAGGAAAAAAATTAAATACAAAATGAAACATTATAATAAATATTTCATTATATTTTCTTCAATTATGAGGTTGTATGAGTAGCCAAGATCTGACATGCTTGTACATGATACAATCCTCACCAAAAAAAGCAAAAATAAATTTAAAACTACATGTGGAGATCACTCCTTCCTGTCCATTCCCTTTATTCCCCCATGTCTTCTTCCTAACAGAATCCTAATTTTGATCAAATATCCAACCATACATTGTATGGTTCATGAATCTTAAAAAAAATTCCTATCCCTAAGAATAGATTTTGATAAACCGACACCATTATTATACCTTGCAAATAACTGGGTTAAGAACCAAGGTTTTAGGCTAACTGGTGGCCAACATGTCAAAATTACTATCATCAAGGGAAATTACATAGCACTTAATTTGACCCAATCATATGGATGTGAAGGACTCTTATTTTATAAATTGGAAGAGATATTTTCCTTTCTTCTGGGAAAATAAAACTGTAAGCTTAAATCATACCATTTCGTCTTGATCATTTCCTTTTCTTTGAAGCATTAATAAGGCTTCAACAAATGGAAAAATATATTATTTTATAATGTAATATATATTATTCTTATTTACCACATAATACATATATTATATACATAATATACACTATAACTGAAATGAATCAATTGACCATTAATTTCAGGAATGTGGGAATTCTTGGAGAACTTGATAAGATCACTCAATGGTACATTAAGTCAAACTCTAATCTGGATGGATGCAAGAAAAAAAAAGAAAAAGAAATACTGGCAATAAAATGTATATAAATTTCTTTTGATGAGTCTTACTATTTAAAAGTGTAGAGAAATAGTCATGAGTGAAGGGTCAAGAATTTTTTTGTTGTTGTTGTTAATTGATAGAGGTGATAATAGCTTGTTGACACACTGATAAAAATGTTCCTGTAGAGATGAGAAAGACTTCTTGAAACAATTTTCTCAAAGGAAGGGGATATGGATTATTCATTTCTAAAACTGTTTTGCCTCACAGTCGTGTCTCAAAATAGATACCTAATAAACTGTATGTTGCATTCCATTTGCTGATACATAATTGTTAGTCTATACTCAATATGATTAGTGTTTCAATTTGAATTAGAAAGAGCATTTATATTATGCTGACAGTACTATGATAGCAACTTGTCATCATGATAAATAGCTAGTCTTAGATTAGCCATTAGACAACAAACAATTTTATATTATATAGAACAATAAATTTTAAAATAGCTCTATTTAAATAGAAACTTGAAAGGAGTAAATTGACTTTTTAAAAATCTTATAGGTTTCTTAGGGAGTATAAGAAATAGAAATGTTCCTTTTAGTCACTTTTTCTCCAGGAACTAAGGCTTCCTGTGGTGATCTACAGGTAGGAAATGATTGAGCTGTAACTTAAATTTAATCTACTAATGCTAGATGACACAGTTTGCCAGTTTCTTAGGGTCAGCGATAGAGACCAAAACATGCCTGTCTTCATCACTTTAAGCATTAAAGACAGTTAACTTTATCACTTTACACTACATACTTGAAGTAGGACAGACACTACTAATTAATTTTCAGAAGCCATCCCCTTCAGTTGTACAATATTTCACTGGGAATGGTAATGTGTGCATAACCCTAATCTTCAATGCACTGCCATTTTACTTGGTTAGCACAGCAGATGTTATGAAGTTAAAAACAGAATAAGAGATTAGTTTGGTCAAACATCCTAAACTTTGTAATTAAAAACACTCTTCAGGAGATTAGCCTCAAAAATCTTTTGGTGCCAGATGATTAATACGCCTCTTAAAGTGGGCTTTAAAGTTATATTGTGTTCTGCACACTTTCATAATATAAAGATGAGATTAAAATAATAATATCTTAATAAATAATACCAAACTGGACTCTACAGTCCTAATTATTGCAATAGTATTGGTGATGATAATAAAATTAATTATAATAATAATAATAATGTCTAAAACAGTCTCCTTACTATAGGCCAGGGGACCAGGAACTCAGTGGCATATGCAGAGCTTATGTGAGGTAGATGCTATTATTATTATCAATTTAATAATGCAAAAAGCTCAAATTTTAAAGAGTGAGGTAACTGACTAAGGTTACCCAGCTCAAAAATAGTAGGATTGGAATTCTCAAGCAGTCTGTCTCTTGCGCATATTGCATTGTATTGTGATGCAGGTAAGGGCAGCACATATTTAAGAGGATTTTCCTGAAAAGCTCACTTTTGATCCTTCCCAATACAAATGTTTCTTAAAAGAAAAGTAAGATACCTCAACTTATACCTTACATTTACTTGGCACTTGCAAATATTTTGTCAGACTAAGAATGAAAAATTTAAAATCTCCATCTCCAATAGAGTCATACCTATACCCAATTCCATTGCTATACTATACCTGGATACATTGTAGAGAAAAAAAATATCTCATTTCTCATAGAAAAAAAGAAAAAGAAAGAAAGAAAGAATGTAATTTGGGAATCAGAAAAACAAAGTAATTAATACTTTCTTTGACCTAAGTTTTATGACTTTTAAATTGTTTGTGTTGTCTTAAAAATGCTCTTAATGTAATGAAATGCTTGTGTTAGATTTAATTACTTTGAGTTTCTTACTGTATTCCTACTGTATATTGTTTGTAGTTGTGAACAGGCTGAAATCACAGGATTGGGAATGGAACATGTCTAAATAAAAAATTACCCAGGGTGCCTGGGTGGCTCAGTCAGCTGAGCAACCAACTCTTCATTTCAGCTTAGGTTATGATCTCAGGGTCCTGAAATCAAGCCCGGCATCAGACTCTGCACTCAGCACAGTCTGCTTGAGTTTCTCTCCCTCTCCTTCTGCCCTTCCCCCTGCTCATGCTCTCTCTTTCTCTCAAATAAATAAAGTCTTTTAAAAATTTATCCATGTTCATAGTATCTAGTTTTCAAGAGCTGAAATCTCTTTGATTATAATATTAGGATAATATTGTAGTTAATACATGGTTCTAATTTTGTTTTATTTTCCTTGAACATTAACTGAGGGACTGTAGAAAACATTCTATGCGCACTGAGTATTTTAAACACATAAATATGCATATATGTGTATGCATTTATATAATATTCATACATATTGTGCGTGTCAAAGGACCAGTAAGTGTGGTTAGGATGACTACAAAATTCTCCTAAGATCAGGGTAGGAAGGGGTATTACTTAAGTCAACCCAAGTTATCAATTGATGATGGCCTTCTGACTTAGGTGCAATTCTAAGGATAATAAGGAGACTAGGTCTGATGGGAAAGAGAGACCTTCCTGGGGACAAAAGGGAACACAGTAGCACATATGAATAAGCACAAAATTTTTATTCTTTCAGACTTAGCACAAAGCCTTGCTAATATCTCAATATGCTTTTCATCAAATACACTAACAGAATCTATGATAGAAGGTATATATGTAGTCCGTTTCTTCAATTCATATAAGGACAATGCATGGAAAGTTGCAGGTTCTTAATACACGCATATATCTTTTTTTAAATAAAGCAATAGGCATTAAGCAAATTCTAAGCATATAAAGTCACATCCTTCTGTATTCCCTTTTAATTATCTAGTAAAATCATATTCTTAAAGGAGGAATTCAAAATATACTTTAGATTAATTCTCTTATATATATATAGCTCACATCTCAGAACTATTAAATCTAAAAGCTTGTTGAAAAACCTTGAGTGCATGTATTACTCTGAAAATGGTTGCTAAAATTTGCATTTGATTATGCTAAAATGGATGTTATGGCTAGTTTTGTGCACTCACTGCAGAATTTCAGTTTTAAGAAGTCTTTTAATGTATCTACATGCCCTAGAGCTAAGCCAAGGGAATACGAAATAGAGAAAACATAGTTCCAGTATTTTATTTTAAAATTTCCCTTTACATTAAAACTAATATTTTTGCTTGTGAAATTACTAAATGGCCAGTATTCCATTCTTTTTAACTCAAGCTTAATCCATACAAAATATTTAACATCAATTCTGTTGTATTTTGAATTTCTTATCAGTTAGGTAAGTGAAGTATTGTAGGTAAATTGCTCATCATAATTTGGTACTTGATTCAAAGAAACAAATTAAGCCAAGAAACATGCACATGATTTAAACAAGTGTCAAGCCTTTCACATCTATAACATTTTATAATACTTTAAAATATTTCCCTCTCTTTACTTAAGATTATTTAGTCTTATTATTATGGAGTATTTAATGAGTTCTCTGAACAAAATATAATTTTCTTTTTAATAAAAATGGAATTTTTAAATAGAGTAGCACAATTAAAATGTCATTATTTCCAGTAACACTGATTTCAGCTGGCAATGGGTTCCTTGTACTCTTTTTAAAATTCCTAATTCTCTTTTCTATAGAGAATATGCTGTGAATATGCCCATAAAAAGCAAAATCCCTAAATTTATATTATTGCAAACTATGCTGGTTTCTTTAATCAGAATATTTCAAATAGTAATCTCAGAGGCCCTATTCTTCTCTTAAATTAGGTAGTTAAAATATCATAGGTCTCTTATTATAGAGAGAGATATGAAAACTGAAATAGCAAAGAAAATTAAGAAACACATTTTAATTAAAGGTAAGAAGAAACTGTGTTGTTACCCATATTTCTTTTTTCAAATATTATATTCTGTGTTCACTATTAATGTTTACAATTTTGGGTAAATTATATTCACTCAAATATTTATTTTATACAAAGATTCATATACTTAGAAAATATATGCTATGGGCATACACCTAAGTTACAGGGTTAAATGATGGGATAGTGGAGAGCCTCTCCTGAAAAACCTTTCAGCTTTTGGAAAGGGAAAGGCACCTGAATGAATGTAGAATTACACCGTTGCAAAGAGAGGTTTTTATAGCATGTTTGTTTTTATTTTTTTAAGATGTTATTTATTTATTTGAAAGAGAGTGAGTGAGAGAGAGCAGGAGCAAGGGGAGGGGCAAAGGGAGAAGCAGACTACCAGGGGGAGCAGGGAGCCAGAGGTAGGACTGGGTCCCAGGACCCTGGGAACATGACCTGAACGGAAGGCAGAGACTTAACTGAGCCACTCAGGAGCTCCTGCATGTTTAGAATGTGTTACTTTTAAAGCAGAGATTTACTGGGGTCCCCAGGTGACTCAGTTGAGTGTCAGACTCGGTTTTGGCTAAGGTCTGGATCTTGGGATCTCCAGATTCAGCCCCTCCTGGAGCGCTGAGCTCAGCAGGATATCTGCTTCCTCCTACTACCTCTCCCTTTGCCCCTCTCTCTGTTTCCCCTTTTTCTCTCTCCCTCTCTCTCTAACATAAGTACATAAATAAATCTTTAAAAGCAGAGATTTATCAAAACCACTGGACAAGATTTTGTAAAATCAAAGTATACTGTGATGTTTGTAGTAATCTTGTATATCAACGGCTTACAAGCATTTACTTATTTTTCTTGTAATTTGTCAGAAATTGCTATGTGTTACCATGAGTAAAAATTAATCAAAATTATACTCTGAATTCTACATGCAAGCATTATTAGGCTATCACTGAGAATAGAGTAAGATGTGGCCTTCTCTATGTGTGATTTTTTTCTAAATCTAATTGCTTAATGTAAGGAAAAACAGGTATTGGGAGTCTGCTATTTGTCATGTATTATGGTTTGAAAATAGCAGTTTCCATAGTATGGCTCACGAAAGGAAAAAAAATAATTTCAACAGAAAATAAAACTTCCATTTAATTGTGCTTTTTAAACAATTCAATTATTTATTGAAACTATTAAATTGTATATCCAATTTTTCTGATATATTTCTATTAAATACACCATTGCTTTCATTCTCAGTGCTTAGCCTTTGCTCCTAGTAAACGTTTAAAAAATATGTCAAATTAAGACAAGAATTCTGTTGCATGTAAGTGATGAATCACAAAATTCTACTACTGAAACTAATATTGCACTATCTGTTACCTAACTAGAATTTAAATAAAAACATAAAGAAGAAAAAAACTAAAAATTTGAAGGAGAAATAAATTAAAACTTAAGAAATACATATTTATAATATATAATTGTTATATATGGTACTATATATAGTCCTTTTCAGTATTTAAACATTTCTCTTTAAATATATCTCCTGATTCTGTAGGCACAAAGGTTTCACTTTTGCTTTTCTTTTAATCCCCTTCAAAACAAAGAGGATGTATGACTTTCATAACCAGCTGGAGGCAGAGGATAGATGAAGGTTCAATATGCAGCAGCTGCTGTGTTTGCCACTAGGAACTAAAGTTCAGGTCCTCCTTCTCCTTGGAGAACATGGTCTTTATCTTCTACCTTTGGACTCTAAATTTAGATCCATTTTGGCTTTTTCATTTGAGTCTGACCTTCTGACATTCCACTTCTCATCCCTCTGCAGCCCCTTAACATGACAAGTGGTACTTACCAATTGCAAGCCATGGGGAGCCAAGAACAATACCCTGGGTTCATCTAAGCATATTCCTCTTCTACTGTCACCCAGACACCCACGTCATGTTGGAATTGTTCTTTGATAGGCTTCCAGCCCTCCCCAGAAACCAGTGAAGTGAATTCTAACCCTCTCCCTCCCCATTTTCTCATCTCCCCATACATTTGGATTTAGGCATTGGGCTTATCCACCCCACCCTTAATTACCCCTACCAATAGGCTGGAAACAATGAGTTTGCCATGTTTCATTTCCTTCATGCCATATCCTAATTCTCTCTACACTGAGAATACAATGAAACTATCTGATCTAATTATAATCTAAATTTTGTATTCCCTGAGTCAGCAAGTTTGGAACCCCACTGAATATCTGTTTGGAGTTTGAATATAAGGATTGAATTAAGGCAATAATTAATTATCTGTGTGAGTAATCTAGTTAACTGAATTTAATTATTAAAATTCTCCCCACAATTTTCTAAGAAAATTGTCTCATGAAAAGGAAGAGGGAAATACTATTTTAATAATGAATAATGATACATCAAAAATAATTTACTACATTTTCAGAATCATTCTTTTAATGGATGAGATGATTTTTATAACTTTTTCCAAGAAGAGAAAATGAATATATGAATCTGTCTAATTTTGCTGAAATGACACTACAGTATGGGATTAATATCTTGTTCAGTGCAGATTTTATTTTTTAGAGTAAATTTGCCTGGGACCTATGTTAAAAGGAGGTATGGCTTTTATTTAGTTACGAAAACAAATTTGACTTCATTTTGAAATATTCATATCAATCAAACCACAGTTTTAAAAATATCACAGAAATTCAAACAACCAAAAGTCATGTATTTTTTTCTCAGTGAAAATTTTTAGAGGATAGACAAATCATCCTATAATTAACACTCCACTTAAGTTCACATTAACATTTGAGTGAGAGAGAGATAGGAGAGGGAGAGAAAGAGAGATACAATTTGTGTTAATAAAGAGGCTAACTAAAAAGCATAATTTTATTTAAAAGAATATTTTTCCATTAATTTTCTGAAATATAGTTGTCTAAATGGAAAAACAGTTCACACTTATTGGACACCTACTGTATGCTATGCACAGTGTTTTATATTTACATTTCATTCTAATTTCATGACACTTCTGCAGTAGATATTATTAACATTGTAATAGCAGGTGAGGAAATTAACGTGAGCATATATATAGGATGCTGTTTCCTTCCTGGTATGCCTGCCTCTGCTGCCAAATTCTCCACCATTCTCACTTAGCTAAAAATCTACCTCCTTTAAAACTTAAACTCATACCAGAAAATTACATGATGCATCTCTTCCCAGTGCCTGTCCTCAGGTTACATCTCTTAAAGAGAGAAGTCATGGCCAACAATACATGAAAAGATGTTCAACATCACTAATCATCAGAGAAATGCAAATCAAAACCACAATAAGATATCACCTTACGCTTGTCAGAATGTCTAAAGTAAAAAAGACAAGAAATAGCAAGAGTTACCAAGGATGTGGAGAAAAAGGAACCCTTGTATATCACTGGTGGTAATGTAAATTGTACAGGTACTGTTGAAAATAGTTTGAAGTTTCCTCAAAAAATTAAAAATAGAAATACCATATGACCCCATAATTCTACCACTGGGTATTTATCCAGAGAAAGCAAAAGCACTAATTCAAAAAGATACATGCACCCTTATGTTTACTGGAGCATTATTTGCAATAGACAAGATATGAAAGCAACCCAAATGCCCAGTGACAGATGCCCATTGATAGATTAATGGATAAATATTTTAGATATATATTATATAAATCTATCTATCTATCTATCTATCTATCTATATCATATAATATATATACACAGCCTAATAAAAAAAAAAAGTTGAGGGATGCCTGGGTAGCTCAGGATTAAGCATCTACCTTTGACTCAGGACATGATCCTGGAATTCCTAGATCAGGTCTCACATTGGGCTCCCTGCTTGGAGCCTGCTTCTCCCTCTGTCTGTGTCTCTGTCTCTCTCTCTCTCTCTGTCTCTCATGAATACATAATTAAAATCTTTAAAAAAAAAGCCTTTAAATTAAATTAAATTAAATTAAATTAAAATTTAAAAAAGGGTTGAGATCTTGACATTTGGTGCAACATGGATGGGCCAAAAGCATATTAATCTAAGTGAAATAAGTCTGACTGAGAAAACAAATACCATCTGGCTTCACTCATATGTGGATCCCGATACACAAAACAATTGGATAGACAAATAAAAAGCAGAATCAAACTTGTAACTACAGAGAACAAACTGATGATTGCCAGAGAGAAGGGAGATGGGGGGCGGGGAGGATGGGCAAAATGAGTGAAGAAGAGTGAGAGATACAGACTTCCAGTTATAGAATGAATAAGTCACAGGAATAAAAGGTACAACGTAGGGAATATAGTCAATGACATAGTAATAGTGTTGTATGGTGACAGATGGTAGCTATGTTTGTGGTAAGCACTGCATAACATATAGAGAATCTGAATTACTCTGTTGTACACCTGAAACTAATGTACCATCATATGTCAACTATACTCAACTTTTAAAAATTTAAAAACTAAAAAACAAAACAAAAAATAAAAATAAAGCGTAGTCTGTCATCACTGGACAGGTTTAGTGTTAATGTCTCTTTTTACATCTGTTTCTTCTAGAGATTATGAATTCTTTGTGGATAAGAATTTGTCTTAATTTTTCTTGGTGATATGTTTTGAGCCTAACAGAGCGAACACTTCAGCTACAAACTAAATTCTGAAACCCTCTTAAGCCATACAGATTTATGTGAATCAAGATGACTAACTTTTTGGCCTTCAGCTCAGAGGAGACAAAGGTACAATGTCTTCAGTCTTCCTCAATCCAAGCTCATCTGACACCAGTCACCTCTACCACACTGCCTAAGTTTGACTCTGAGATCAAAGTTGTGTACCAGAAATGCACTAGTTGGGAAATAGGTGCCACAACTACCCTGGCCTGAAAGATTGGCCCCTTGAGTCTGTCTCCAAAAAGGTTGGTTATGACATTTCTAAGGGAACCAGTGATTGGAAGCATCGAAAGATTAGTATGAAACTGACCAGTCAGAACAGACAGGCCCAGATTGAAGTGGTACTTTCTGCCTCTGCCCTGATTATGAAAGCCCTCAAAGAACCTCCAAGAGACAGGAAGAAGCAGAAAAACATTAAGCACGGTAGAAATATCACTTTTGACGAAATTGTCAACATTGCCCAACAGATGCGATGCTGATTTTTAGCCAGAGCATTCTCTGGGAGAATTAAAGAGATCCTGGCTGGAAGCTGCCCAATCTGTGTGCTGCAGTGTTGATGCTGCCACCCTCATGACATCATAGATGAAATCAATAGTGGTGCAGTGGAATGCTCAGCTAGTGAAGAACTACAAAGGAAAATATTTCAGTAAAGGATCATCTGACAACCAGTGGGGAAAAATGGTTGACTTAGTTATGTTCAATTAAAAACACACATCTGCATGAAAACAAACATCTATTCGTCCAAACAATGAACAAAAAACACCAGTAGTACCCTTAGAAAGGAAAGACAGAAAATATTGCCAAAAATTCTGATTTTTTTTTTTTTTTAATTACAGACATCCCTAGCTAAAAAGAGAAAATCTCAGGGGAGCTAATTTGTGATCCCATGTGTCTCTTCATCAGGTTACAATGGTTTCAAGCTAAAAATAAAAGTGACACTACTTGGGCATGAAATTGAAGTAAGTTTTATAAAGTACAATAAATAGTTCTCATTTATAATTTCCCAGGGGTTTTACAGATAGAAAATTTTAAAGAAGTATATTGTGCTCTTTTGTTCATTACCAGTCTCTTTGTATCTATAGGTATAAGTGAAACAGAAAAAGAAGCATGTATCACACAGTATTCCCTATGTTGAGTATCACATACTGAAACTAGGATAGAAATGTTCTCCTATTTAAGAAAATGATTCTTAAAGATTCTCTGACTAAAAACAAAACCAAACCCCCTCCCCTCTTGGATTGTCTACCAAGTCAAATATTCTATTAGATTATCTGCCATGAAGAAAAAAGCCACAATCAGGGTCATTCACTTTGAGAACTGTAAAGCACGTGTGAGGTCACCTATACTCCGCTGCTCCCTATCTTATAGATGTATATAATACTGAATCCCAAGTGTATTTAAGTGGAGAATATAAATACTTACATCCTGATGATAGTAGTCTGATCACTTTCAATCCATTGCTCCTTATACCCACCACTAGTTCTCTCTTCTTTGGCTATATATTGACTCACATAACAAACATTTATGGATTTCCCAGAATGGTTGACATCTAAATCCTAAAAGGTTGAGATGTAAGATACCGTTGGGTGAAGATAACTCAAATCCATGTAAAGATATGACTAAAACATCTGGTATGACGTAGAAAAGAGAACTAAAAAAATACTTTGTCTATTTGAATTTGTAACAGATCTCCAATATCAGGCATTGCAGAATCCTAGAATATCAGCTCTGAAAAGATTCTTAGATATTATTATGGAAATTAAATAATTACTAGTTATGTAGGTTAAATTAGAAATATAATTAAGTTATACAATTTAATTTAGAAAAAACCCAAGACAACATCAAATACAAGCACACAATCTCAAAAACTGTTAGCACTAATAAATTCAGAAAATTTCAGGATACAGGATCAATAGACAAAATTTTATCATATTTCTATTTACAAATAACAAATTCAGAGAAATTAAGAAAATAATCCTATTTATGATCGCAACAAAAAGAATAATGTATCTAGGAATAAATTTAACCACAGACATGAAAGACCTACATATGAATGAAAACTATGCTATTAATGAAAGAAATTGAAGAAGCCACAGATGAATGAAAAGATAACTCACGTACATGAACTGGAAAAAGTAATATTGTTAAAAATGTTCAAGCTACCCAAAGCAATTACAGATTATATTCAATCTTTGTTAAAATTCAAACAACATTTCTCATAAACTAGAAGAAATGGCCCCGAATATCCAAAGCCATCTTAAGAAAGAAGAATAAAACTAAAGGTATCACACTCCCTTATTTCAAAGTATATTAGAAAACTTTCTTTTTTTTTTTAATTTTTATTTATTTATGATAGTCACACAGAGAGAGAGAGAGAGGCAGAGACACAGGCAGAGGGAGAAGCAGGCTCCATGCACCGGGAGCCCAACGTGGGATTCGATCCCAGGTCTCCAGGATCGCGCCCTGGGCCAAAGGCAGGCGCCAAACCGCTGCGCCACCCAGGGATCCCGTATATTAGAAAACTATAGCAACCAAAACAGTATGATATTGGAATAAAAAAGACACATAGACCAATGGAACAGAATACAGAGCTAAGGAATAAACCAATACATATACAGTCAAATTAATTTATGACAAAGGACCAAGAATATATAATGAGGAAAAGGCCAGTCTCTTCAATAAATGGAGTTGAAAAACCTGGAAAGTTTATGTAAAAGAATGAAACTAGACCACTGTCTTACACCAAACACAAAAACTAACTCATAATAAATTAAAGACTTGAATGTAAGACCCAAACCACAAAAGTCCTAGGAAAAAAATTGTCACCTTCAGCCTTCGCATCGATTTCCTCAATTTGACACCAAAAGCAAAGAGAACAAAAGTAAAACCAAACAAGTGGAACTATATCAATCTAAAAAGTTTCTGCATAGCAAAGGGAACCATAAACCAAATGAAAAAAATTGATTGAATGGGAGAAAACTTTTGCAAATCATATATCTGATAAGGGGCTGATTTTCAAAACATATTAACTTATACAACTCAATAGCAGCAAAAAAACAAATAAAACCAAAACAAACAATTAAAAAATGGGCAGATGATCCAAATAGCCATTCTTTGAAAGAAGATATACAGATAGCCAATAGGCACTTGAAAGGATGCTCAATGGCATTAACCATCATGGAAAAAGTGGATCAAAACCACAATGAGATATCACCTCACACCCATTAGAATGATTATTATAAAAAAGACAAGAAAGAGGCGCCTGGGTGGTTCAGTCAGTTGAGTGTCCAACCCTTGATTTCAGCTCAGGTCATGATCTCAGGTCATGAGACATGAGACCAAGCCCTGCAACAAGGTCCACATGTAGATCCTACTTAAAATTATCTCTCACTTTCCCTCTGCCTCTCTCTCCTTAAAAAAAAAAAAAAAAAAAAAAAAAAAAAAAAAGACAAGGAATAACAAAGTTTGTTGCAGATATGGAGAAAAGAGAACCCTTGTGCCTATTGGTGGGAATGTAAATTGGAACAACCATTGCAGAAAGCAGTATGGATATTGCACAAAACAGTGGAATATGATCCGGGAATTCCACTACCAGGTATTTATCTCAAGAAAATAAAAATACTAATTCAAAAAGATATATGTACCTTCATGTTCATTTAGGCATTTTTTACATATATATAGCCACAGCATGGAAACAGTCTAAGTGTTTACCAATGAATGAATAAAGAAATATATATATAGAATATTATATATATATACATATATAATGAGATATTATTTCAGCCATAGAAAATAATGAAATCATGTCACTTGTGACAATAGGAGCGGAACTAAAGGGCATTATGTTAAGTGAAATCTATGAGAGAAAGACAAATACACTTACATGTGAAATCTGGAAAAAAAAAGTGAAGCTCATAGGTACAAAGAATAAATTAGTGGTTGTGATAGGTAGAGAGTGGAGGGAAAGTCATACACAAAATGGGTGAAAGTGGTCAGAAGGTATAACACTTCCAGTAATAAAATAAATAACTCCTGAGTATATAATGTATTAACTACAGTTAATAATACTGTATTGTATATCTAGAGAGGAGATCTTAAACATTCTTATCTTAAGAAAAAATAATTTGTAACCATGTAGTTAGAGATGTTAAGTGGACTTACTGTGGTGATGATTTTGTAATATACACCAATATAGAATTATTATGTTCTAAACCTGAAACTAATTTAGTATTGGAAAATAATATGCTGATTATACCAATTTTTTAAAAAATTGGAATATAAATATATCATATAATTTAATTTTAAAGAACACAGGACAGTCTAAAAAAATTTTATGTTTCAAAAATGCTTAAGAGACAAAATCAGTTCTATTGATTAGTTAATGTAGTAAAGAAAAAAAAATCCTACTGGATATGGTGCACTAAACAACTATAAAAAAGAAAGTTTAGTGAAAATTTTATGTATTTTAAAAACAAGACAGCTAATTAAAGATTTATCTTACCAATCAGATGTGATTGGTCACATCTACTTTCTTCCATTTTTTATGGATGGATTTGTGTATAAACACATGTTGGGCAGTATTTGAAAGTGAGAGTAGTGTTTGCTAGTAATGGCCAATCAGTGCCATCCACTTCCTTCCACCATCATAAGAGAACACTCATTTTGTTCAATGGTATTTCCCATTCAGTGCAGCCCCTAGAACTTAGAAAAGCAGATCTTACTCGTAGCTCTATACATGAGCCTGATTAGTATGAGCCAGTCAGGATAATCCTAACCTCCTTGCCAGTAATAGTGCAGAAATACTGACATAAATCAAGCAGAATTTGCAATTCCCTGGCAACTTTTATTTGTTCAGAGTTAGATGCATGACCTATGTTGGTCTAATCAGTTCTAACAAAAGACCTTATATTCTAATGATTCCAGAAAACCTTTCTCTCTGTTTTGCTGGATGTGAATAAAGAAGCTTTCTGCCTCAGTTGCTTTCTGCAGTTATACTGTAGCCCTGAGGAAACCCTGACTGAGAACAAATCTAACATGAGTTGGTGTATCACAGAGTAGAGAAAAACAAGGAAAATATGAACAAACTAACCTGGGGCTCAATTATGTCTTGGAGTTTGACCAACCTTCAGACTGTTTAACATGTCTTTTTGTTTAAGCCAGAGCTGTTTTAGTGTGGTCCATGGCTAGCAAGATCAGCATCACCTGAGAAATTAATAAAAATGTAAATTCTGTGTCCCATCCCAGACCAACTGAATCAGAAATTGAGAGTATTGTCTTTAGATATGTGTGAGCTGAACAGGATCTCCATGAATTTTCAGATGCATCAAAGTTTAAGAAGCATTAAGGTGAATAGAAACCATTTTTGAGTCAATATTTCTATTTATTATAGTCAAATGTATCCAAACTAACAAAAAGATACCAATCATTTCTATCAAACCAAAGGTACCACTTGTACAGATCTAGTTGCCAAAATAATGCTATATTTTTAATAAAATTTTTCTTTTATAAATTTTCATTAATTTTAATGGAAACTTATTTAAAATCACAAAGTTGGGATCCCTGGGTGGCGCAGCGGTTTGGCGCCTGCCTTTGGCCCAGGGTGCGATCCTGGAGACCCGGGATCGAATCCCACGTCGGGCTCCCGGTGCATGGAGCCTGCTTCTCCCTCTGCCTGTGTCTCTGCCTCTCTCTCTCTCTCCGTGACTATCATAAATAAATAAAAATTTTTTTAAAAATCACAAAGTTATGTTATACATCTATATTTTCAATCAACAAATATTCATTTTATTTAATGAAAAAAAGGAAATACACAGGGGTGCTTGGGTGGCTCAGTAGGTTGAGCATTGGACTCTCGATTTCTGCTCAGGTCATGATCTCAGGGTCCTGGTATCAGCCAGCATTGGGCACTGCACTCAGTGGGGAGTCTGCTTGAAGATTTTTCTCCCTCTACCTTTGTTCCTTGCCCCTTCCCCTGCTCACATGCTCTCTCTCTCTCGCTCTCCCTCTTGCTCTCAAATAAATAAATAAATCTTAAAAAAAAAGGAATACACATATATTTGCCTTACATACTTCACTAAATTATAGTAGGTAAGAAACAAAAATTGGTCTATGCTCCTGGTACCTAATACAGAATTCCTAAAACCAGTGGAAACTGCTGAGTGATAGGGCTGCTGAGAGTATCTTTTTTCTAAGAAAATGTTAGGTACACACCTGTAAGAGGGTTGGTTACAAGAAAAATCAAGCCCTAATTAGAAGCTTGAAACTTTCAATCCCAGGTCTATCCTCTAGAGAGGCAAGAGGGGTTGGTGATTGGGTACGTGATGAAGTCTCCATAAAAATCCATGAACTATGAGATTCAGAGAGATTCTGGCTTCGTAAATATATCTATGTGTGAAGAGGATGGTGCATCCCGACTTATCAAAGACAGAGGCCCCTGTCTTGGAATCATTTTGGACCTTGCCTTGTTCCAGCTATTCATCTGTATTCTTTTTCATATCCTTTATCATAATCTGGGGAAATGTAAGTTATTTCCTTGAGTCCTGCGAGCCACTATAGCAAATTATCCAACCTGAGGAGAGACTCAAGGGAAACCTCAATATTTAGTCAAAAAGTTATGAGTAACTGGGGAATCCACTCCTTATGACTGGTATCTAAAATGGGACACCATCTTATGGGACTGAGCCCTTAACCTATGGGGTCTATCCAAACTTGGTATAGTGTCATAATTGAATTGTAGCAGCCCAGATGGTGTCTGGAAAGATGGAGAATTTGTTGGTATAAGAAAAAAACTGGGGTCCCTGGGTGGCTCAGCGGTTTAGCGCCGGCCTTCGGCCCACGGCATGATCCTGGAGTCCTGGGATCGAGTCCCACATCCAGCTCCCTGCATGGAGCCTGCTTCTCTCTCTGCCTGTCTCTGCCCCCCCACCCCGTCTCTCATGAATAAACAAAGAGAATATTAAAAAAAAATAAAGAAAAGAAAAAACCTACATATTTTGTGTCAGAAATGTTGTGGTACAAGTAAAGAGAAATCATAGCTTACTTTTAAGAAGAAACATATTTGTTTCTTACTAGCCTATTATGCACAATCTAAATCTAATAGTGATAGTAAAAATGCATTATCACAATCATCGTTAGAATAACGGTCTTGAGAATAAATCCACATGAAACAATCTTATATGGACACTGATGTCATGTGTGCAGGTATGCAGTTTTTTCTCAGAAGGGGACTTCAACTTAACTAAATTGAAGTAATATATTTTTATATTTAAAAAATTGCATCATTGATTATAGTTTCATTCGTGAAATTATAGACCATTTCAAAAATTATAGAAATATATGAAATTAATATATTCATATACTCAACTGGAAGACTTTTAAACTCATGAACATTCAAATGTTAATGTTCTGTAATAGCTCCCTCTTATTATAAATTAAAATTAGTTACATCATCTTTATACTTAATAGCAACTATCAATTTTAGAAATTCAATTTACTTAAGAAAATCCTTTCAGACTCTATGCTAAAATCTCTTTGAAGGTGTCTCCAGAGGAGGTTGCTTTGCCATTAGAACTACCTAATTTATTCACAGAACAGATGAAAGAGTCCTAGGTTCATATATTGATGCTGAACTTATTAGAAAATTAGAATAAAGCTTTACACTCATCATAGCATAGAGTTTAATGTTCAAGTTTGACCATTCTATAAATCAAGCCAAATTAAAATTTTTGAAGCCTCTATTTAAAAAAAAAAAAAAAAAGGAGAAAGAGGCAGTGTATTTACAAAGTGATATGGTAAACTTTCCTACCATGACTTATTTAAAAGTGTGATTACATTTAATTGTTTTGAAATATTAGATTTTTCTTATTATTAAAACATTTCTCATACTGTCCTGAAAGCATAATCTTCTGAATTAATAAATTATACATTCAAATTATCTGAAACTTGTTCAATACTGATTGAGACTAAGGAAGTATGAACATGAAGAAATGAAGTGAACAGCCTGTAATCTAACTTGATACATGTTAAATAATGGTATTCTGGCTAAATGGGAAAGATTTATTAAATTTGTATTCAGTTACTCCATTAAGTTCTGCTGGGTAAATCACTTGAATTCTTAGGGCAAAGCTGCGTAGCCCCCAGGTCTGGTTCTAGTTTTCTAACAGGATGAAAAGAGAATGAGTACAATCAAAATTCCTGACAGAACCATACATGGAGAGAAGAGGTTATAGTCATGATCAAATTAACAGGTATGAGCCAATTGTCTTCACTGCCTAATACAGAACAAGGCTTGTAGTGACTTCACTAACTTGGGTGCATGCACACGAGTATATGAATGATCTAATAATTGCAGGAGGAATTAATCAACACATCAGTGGATCACAGTATGAATAAGAAATGCACTCTCTGAGGGAAATTATGAACTATAGGGTGATTCTATAGATAAATTGAAAAGTATTGAGTTTTTTCCATGTTTTAGAGCTTGATTTCTTTAAATCCTCTGGATCTTTAATACTAATTCTCTTTAATGTAACCCTTCTTATCACTACATATACTGATTTTAAATCATCATTCCCATCCCCAATAGTAATTTGATATTTCCATGCCAAAGTGAAAGTCAAGGGGAGAAGTCTTGGCTCAGAAAACAATGTGCAGATTTTCTTAAAAGGAATGAAATGTTTCTGAAATCATTTTCAATCTACAATGTACCAGATAAAGTACCTACCTTATCTCATTTAATACTAAAATAAAAGCCTTAGGAGGTCGTGATACTTACTCCATGCAATTTTACAAACAACCAAATCTGAACAGAAGAAAAAGTAAATAAATTATAACTAAACCCTTGACTATCAATACCATAACCCATGCTCTTTAAATCAAATTACTGGTTATACTGCAGTCTTATTTTCTATGGTTTTGTTATTTGCAAATAATAATTCTAAAATAACAAACATCAAAAAAGTCTGTCCATAGGAAACCAAAATTAATAACAGTACTATGTCATTGTGCACAATCTGACACATTTGAGAGTTTCTTACAGAAAGAAGGAAAATGAATTCACCGAAGAAGTCCTGTGGCCCAAAACTGAAATTCAGTAAAAGCTATATGGTATTTCTAGAATAATTTTGTTTGATTAACAGATGGAATCATGCTAAAGACAGGTGGTTGTCTTTTCTTAATGAAGTTACAGAAGCTCACAATTTCATAAAACATGCTATTACTTATTAATGTATTTATTTCTTTTTTGTGGAGAAGAATAGAAATTACTAAAAATGTTTTCATATTTGCATAGTGACAAAGATAGAATATAGTTAACCAATGGAAAAAATACTATCTTCAGTGAAAAACAATTAATGATAATATTACCTTAAATTTATAAAGCACTTTAGAGTTTTTAAGGCTCTTTCATACACATTATGTCATTTGGCTCTTCAAGAGCCCTGCGAGATTGCCAGGGAAGATAAATTATTAACCCAATTTTATGGGTGAGCAAATTGAGGCTCAGAAAGATTAAGTGTTTTACCTAATAATACACATAGTTTTATGGTGGCATTTGATTATTACTATTAAAACAAGTTTCTTTCTGGAGCAACAGTGTCCTCTCTTTCAACAGCAATGATTTTACTATTTGGGATAGAATTTTACAAATGTTTCTCCAGTTTTCAAGATGGTTTTAATCTAAAATATTATAACTGGATAGTTGCCATGAAAAAAATAACCATAAAGCTCCATAAACATGGCTTTTAAAAATCCTGCAGTGAAATTAGTTAGTATATTTGTAATACAGAAAACCAAGTACATAAACAAATGAACCAAAAAGGAAGCAATTGTTCTTCAATTTATTGAAATAAAAAGGACATCCATGCCCTGCATCAACAGTTCCTGAATTTTAGGATTAACAATAACTACATCTTCTTAGTTTGTAGTAATAAAAAATATTTACCAAGAATCATCAACATGCCACATTCTTTCTTAGCATGAATAAAGATGAACATTTTCGAGCTCTAATGATACTGCGGGATCACAGGGAATGCAGCTTGGAGGCTTACCATATAAATTAGTGCAGTATCACATTAGCAAGCAAGACACAATCAGAGAAACTAATAAAACTGAAGGAAAGAATTGCCAGATGTAATACTCTGAAATAAAGCAAAACATGCAATAATATTGTTTTGCTTTTCAACTTCAGCTTCCTGAATTACAAAAGTGGATTTGGGGATTTCATTTGCAATCATCCTTTGCCATGCTAGATAGGCTGCCATCACTGAAAAAGAACAAAACAGTAACAAAATTAATCCAAATATATTTGGGTAACAGGCCTGAAGACTAATCAGGCAGGTCAATGTGTCCTTTTCACCATTACTTAGGTGGTACAGTGTGCCTACTAAGAATGAACAAACACCTGATGTTTTGTGGTATTGAGACAACCTGATTTTGCCCATTCCTTTATTTGTATATTTTATATATATTTTTTATTTGACTTCCAAGTTGTCTTGAGTACTACAAAATTGTTAGTTGTTCATACTACATATAGTTGCAGAAGTAAAAATGTAGAAATGGTTTTAGGATATTGTATTAAACTCGGCTCTACCACTAAATCTTTGTGCCAACAGCTTTTAGACACAACTACTGTACTGGCTGCTTCCTTTCATCTTTCTGAGAAATCAGCAAGAATAATAGAAGAGGTTTCACACTAGTCACCTATCCATGATTATCCTTTAATAAACTATGGACCATGTTATATAAGCTTAATACAAATCACATTATACTACTATGTCTGCTAGACCTAGATTTTCATACCACTACAAAAGTCAGAACTATCTGAATGAATCTCCTGACAGATCAGATTTCAATCTCTAGTGATTTAA
Organism: Vulpes vulpes; assembly: GCF_048418805.1. NCBI lineage: Eukaryota > Metazoa > Chordata > Mammalia > Carnivora > Canidae > Vulpes > Vulpes vulpes. Next base: position 99,544,754 of record NC_132784.1, on the reverse strand, counting down.
AATACAATGCATTTTAGTTTGTCTTTTTCCTCACTTCTTTTGCAATAGCTTTGAATTGAACTAGGATACATGCTGCCCGACTGTGACATACACCTGGTTAATTTAAAATGGGTAAGCATCCTATATGCTGAAAAGTTTTATCATCATGAGTCAGGAGTTTCCTCAGAAAAGCTTTTGAATCTCTTGTCTAATTTCTGCTGGGCAGGGGGTGGGGAAACTCTACCAAAAATAAATTTAAAAAAAAATAATAATAAAGTTCAAATGAAAATAACAAAAACAGTTTCACCTATTAATTTATTTAGTTACCTTTTATAGCTAATTCACTTTCCTTGAAACCTTGAAAGTGAAGGGAGATCAATACAGAATCAAAGGTTTCACATGAATATTATTGAGGCTTTTCTTTGGTCAAATTAGATGCCAGATTACAGCCAATCTTAAAATATTTCAGTCTAAAGTATGGTCAGCCATGTTCCTTGATCTGAATCTCTTTGATCGTTATAAGACATGTTTTGTAGCAGCAGCAAATCAATTTCTTGAGTAAAAAAAAAAACAAAACATGCATACTGCTTGAATTTTGCCAGCAACTCTGAGGACCACACCCACACCCACAAAAGATGGGGGTTCTTCCAATTAAAATTTGACACACTTCTGGTTTACCACCTTACATAATGGATTATCAAACCCACCTATGGAGTCTAAAACATTTGAATCTCTCCATATTCAAGAAATGAATATTGGCATGTAGAGATCTCTCCAAAAAGTGTAAACTTAAAGGCATTGCTTTTATTCAGTTCTTTGGTAAATCCTGGCAGAAAGAACAGTGTTCAAGAAAAGAAAACTTATGCATCATACAATTTATTCATTCAACACATTCAAACTCTAATTTATATCGAGTTTGATAACTAGAAATAAGAATATATTAACATCATTACTTTAGCTTTTTAACCAAACAAGTAATGTTTTAAATGTTATGCCTTTCGTTTTTATCCAGAGCAAATGTTGTGCATAATAAAATAAAAAATATTTAATACATGTAACAAATTAGTTAATAAGAGCCAAAAGGCTGGTATCACTTGAAAGATTGATGTCCTTTCTATTAGATGAAAGTTATTACTTTAACTGAGAGGAAATTCTAAACTAAATTAAAAGTTCAGTCACAACAATTATGTTAGCCCATGATATAGTTCCATCCTCCTCAAAACACATTTATGTGTTTTGTTTACATTTTTGGTATTTTTTATGAATAAAAGTATCTTCTTTCAATCATATAGATAAAAATCATCTTAAGAAACCATTCTCCATATGATCTTGTATAAACATTCTATTGTAGTTGCTTCAATTTCTTAACCTATCAAGAGAGAGCTGAACTATATATCGTCCTTAAGATCATTTCCATTCTAAAAGGCTCTTATTTAAAGATCTAAAATATTAATTAATAGAAAAGATTGATATTATTGATGAATTCAGAGCACATGGGTCAGCGAAATTTATTTGCTCTTACTTTTTATTTATAAGAACAACATATGTAAACTCTTTTCTATCATACATACTAGATCATTGGTTCTCAGGTGGGGGTGATTTTGCCATCCAGAGGATATTCAACAGTGTCCGCAGACAGTTTGGTTGTCAAAACAGCATCAAGTTTAAGCTATCAACTTCCAAGCGTTATCCACATGGGTAAGAATGAGATAATATTGCTGCTGAAAAAGACCTTAAGACATTATTTAAATTAAACCCATAGTTCTGGAGAATGGGGGGATTTCATCCCCACAGTACATTCGGCAGTGTCTGAAGAAAGTTTTGGTTTCATTACTTGGCATAGGAGTTGCTAATGGCATTGGTGGTAGAAGCCAGAAATGGTGATAAGCATCCGGCAATGAACAGAACAGCCATTCACAACAAAGAATTACCTAACCAAAAATAACAACAGGGCAGTGCTGAGGTTGAGAAACCATGCACCAGATGGAAAAGGTCTCTCTTTCCTTAGTCTCTCTATAGATAAGTATAAATATCTCTATACTAAAAAAAATATAGCTATGAACACAACCTACTTTAGAAAAAAAAACCACAATTTTTTATTTAATATATCGTCATCTCTTTTTATTTATTTTTATTCATGTCTTTTTAAATTATAGGTTAATATTTTAGATCCTTTATTCTTAACCTAGTAGTGAAAGATATTTTACATTTCTCATGTGTTAAAAAAATAAAACCTAAGATTTTTTTTTTAAGAAAGTGAAACATGTTCTATTTTACAAACTGATAATTCTTTGGCAGAGGTTTCAAGTAATTTCCCTTTAAGCATCTTCTAAAGATAATTGATGTGAATATCTCACTTTGGAAGATAGAAACAGAATTACATTGAATATCATTCATGCAATTCCATGTTTATTGAGTACCGGTTGCATGCCAGGGTGATGTGAAGGAGCAGAACATATGAAACACTGGAGAAATAAAATTGAAAATGCCTCTGTAATAGTCCCAAAATGAGTAAACTGGATGTATTAAGGGGGAAAAAAATCTAGGCCTTTGGGGATGGGGAATAATGAGTGAGAGAGAATGAAAAACAAAAAGAATGAATCCAGAGAGGTAGACAAGAGTAAAAAATCACATGAGACATGGAAGGCTATGTAAGAGAAGATTTTTTAAAAATATTTTATTTATCTATTTGAGAGAGAAAGAAAGAGAGTGCAAGCATGAGCAGGAGGAGGAGCAGTGGGAGGAGCAAGAGGAGAGACAAGTAGATCATCCTCCACTGAGCAGGGACACCCCCCACCAACTAGAGCTTCATCCCAGGAGCCTGAGATCATGACCTGAGCCACCAAGTTGTTCCTTAATGGAAGAATCTTTTAAACAGGAAAATGACAAGAATTGGTCCCTTCCTTTCCAATCCCTTCTCTTCTCTTCCATCCATCCTTCCTTCCTTTCTTCTTTCATTCATTCATTTTTTTTTCTTTCAGATTTCCCTGGCTCTTAAGAAAATAGGCTGAAGAAGTGAGAAATGATAATGACTTGGACTAGGTTAGTAGTGTTAGAAATGGAAGAAAAAACGTGGTTGAATGCTGGATATAGTATAAAGGTTAAACTTGTAAGATCTGCTCGTGGATCAGACATGAGGTCAAGAGAGTATGCCTCCAAAATTTTTGGTCTGAACAAGTAGATAAATAGTATTGATTGTCACTAATATAAGAGAACTGAAGACTGTGTGAGCTATGTTTGTCATTTGCTTGCTTGTTTTGGTTGGGGGTGAAAACAAGCATTCTGTTTGGAGCATGTCAAGTTGAGGGTGTCCTCACACATATAAATAAAAATATAAGAAAATATTTAAGACATATGGGCAAGTTCAGGGTTGAGTTATAAATATGACGCCACCAGCACATAGGAGGATACAGGTAGTATTTAAATTGTATAAAACCATCTATAGAGATGTAAAAACATAAGAGGGAAAGAGAAACAGGATACCATACATAGCATTTGAAGACTTAGTGGTTAGGAAGAGGATACCGAATCAGAAAGGAGAAAAAGAGGAACACAGTTTTAGAAAAGAAACCAATAAACGTTGTCCTTAAAGACAAGTGAAGCAATGTTTCAAGAAAGAGGATGTGGTAAGAGTCTAATGCTGCTGGAGGTAAAGTAAAAGGAGGACAGAGAATCAGCTATTGGATATAGTAAGTGAAAATTTCCTAGTTTTAACCAGAATTATTTCAGTGAAGTGCCTGGGGCAAAAGTCTGATTGGAGTGAGTAAAAAAAGATGGAGATTTTTGGAAATATGATCTTTTGAACAAATATGTTCCTCCCTACTGAAGTTTTGCTAAAAGGACAGTAAGAATTTTTAAGAGGTATAAATTTATAAGGTGGAAGACTAAAGACAGAGTAAAATAATACCAGGTCAGGTCTTAAAACACATTTTGGAATTTGGAAAGCAGATAGATTTAAAACCAGTTTAGAAGTGTGAAGAAACTAAAACCTAAGTGCTTGGAGGGATAAATGTAGAAAAAGCAAATCCATTTGCTCCCAGAATCGCCCAACATGTGAGAAACAGAGCTGGGAAAGGCATATGGTCACAAGCTTGTTTATATCTCAGGCCATCTTTCTACCACTAGCCCCAGGCCACTACCTCCTCTACCTCATGCTCTGCATATTCCCCTCATGTCCTTATTCTCTCCTGGGAATCTGGATTGACTTGGATAAAATAACACTGACAATATTCCTGAGTTTGTGACACCTGAAACTGCAGAATTCATGAAAAAACAACAAAGATCAAGAAAAAGTTAATAAGGATTAGAGAAGAACTAAGGGAAGAGATTAGGTTTGTTTATATTATTGATTAACCTAATACCTAAAAATGTGACAGATTTTAATTGTAATATTAAATATATATGGGTATTTCTTCAATCTTGTGGTAAAGGAAATGAAAAAAAATAGTATGCTATAAATAAAACCACAATTAACAATGTTAAACAACAAACTAGAAAAATATAATATATAACCAAAAGAGGGTTAATAACCATATTGCAAGTAATCTTGAAATTTTAAAGAACAGCTGCATAGTGAAATGAGCAAAGGATGTATATAAGTAATTTATGTAAGAACTATATTCACCTTAAGTGAAAAAAAATGAATGAAATATTTGCTCCAGTAGATTAACAAAAATTTAAAAGATTAATTCTACCCACTACTGTATGTGCAATAATAATTTTTGAAGGGCTTTTTGATAACATATTTTGGCATTCTGATTTTCAAATCTGAATGTGATACGCCAATTTTCAGATCCTTTAATTTAGCATAAAGAAAGAAGTAGATACGTATGTATGCTATTTTTATTGTTATTTCATTAACTCAAAAAATCAAAGAAACTTAAATGTCTATCCAAAGGAACAGATAAAATTAGGGACCATATACACACACACAATCCTAATCCCTGGAACCTGTTAAAGTTTCTTTATAAGGAAAAGTGTTTTTGCAATGCATTTAAGGATCTTGACTTAGACAGATTTTGCTGGATTCTGTAGGTGGGCTACAAATTCAATTACAGGTGTCCAAATAAAAGAGAGACAGACAGCAGAGGAGAAGGCAATGGTACCACCAAAGCAGAGATGGGGTGATGTGGCTACAAAGCCAGCCACCAAAAGCTGGAAGCAGCATGGAGTAGATTCTCCTCTAGAGCCTACAGAGGTAGCACAACTCTGCCAATACTCTGATGTGGGTCCAGGGATACTGAATTTTAGAGGCTGGCCCCCAGTACTGTGAGAGATTAAATTCCTATTGTTTGAAGTCATCAGAATCATGGTAGTATGTTACAGCAGCACAGGAAACTAATACATTACTTCAATAGAAGAACTCATAGTTTTTTCCTTCCTGAGTAAGGAAAAATCCAGTCCTTTCCTACTGTGTGTTTCTCTCCTGTGAGTCTCCTTGACTACTCACACAACCTTTCATTTTGACACTTCCGGTCACCAAGTATGGGGAGATTTTTCCCCACACCAACAACTGATTCTGGGACACCAACAGGGTGTTCAAGAATTCAACTTAATTCTGACATTATTAGCCAGAGAGGGCTCAGTTCCATGGGATTACTTCCCACCCCACTTCACATGCCAGTCAAAAACCCAGGTTGTAGAGGCACCTGGGTGGATCAGTGGTTGAGTGTCTACCTTTGGCTCAGGTCGTGATCCTGGGATCCTGGGAGCCCGCTTCTCTCTCTGCCTATGTCTCTGCCTCTTTCTCGGTGTCTTTCATGAATAAATAAATAAAATCTTTCAAAAAAAAAAGGCAAGAAAAGATAGGATATTGCAGGCTCGTGTAGCAGCTCTAGAAGTCATCAGGGGCACAGAAATCTTCTATCTTTTTATTCTGCCATAATTTGTGTGTGGTTTTCCACCCAAAGACATTAGGCCATAAGGTAGCTGTTGGACCAACATTTTTGGAGTATGGAAAGGGTTAAAGAGGAAGACAGTCTCACTGAACCTCTGCTCTTTTAGGAGCTATGGCTACTGATACCCCAATTTGCAGCAAAGCAGCAAACTACAGTCTTATAGATGGGCACACTGTTACTAAGGCAGAAGGAAGAATGGTATTGGTTTGACCATTGGTAGTGTCTTCTGTATCTATGGCACTAACAACTAAAGATGTCACCAAGAAGCATTCAAATCATAATCCAAGAGAAGCCACTGATGTGATTTGTTGCCAACCATCTCTTTATGAAAAACTAGTTAGTAAGACTGTTTAACCTTGAAACTAAACAGAGTTCCTGTTACTTTCTCTTTCTTGTCCACCATAGACTATAAATAGACTAATTTCCTATTTTAAATGCTTGGTTCAAAAGTACTCAGTTTGTTTTACTTACATAGGTGAGTTAGGAATGATTGGATACATATTTTAAATTCTTAATTCCAAATCATCTTTACTTTGTGATAATATAAGAAAACTGCCTGCCAAGAATCAGTAAGACCCTGCATCCTTCTTTTGTATCGACTGGTTAAGCAGTTCTTCTCTAACACAGCATTAACTAGAGGATAAGATTGTTTATTAAGTGAATCTGCTTGATAATGTGCCCGTCTGCTTAAATTACTACCAAATGGGATATGAAATCAAAATATAGTCTCTAAATAAAGTGACCGCACATTCAAGAAACATAACAAAGCACAGATAACTTCTGTTGACCGAAGCTATCAATTTTAACTCCTCAATTTGTATATTACATAACATCATGGTTAATATTTAATTGCACCAGTTCTAGTGAATCATGGTAGCAAAATAGAGCAAAATGAAACAAAGCACAAATAAAAACTAAACAAAAGACTAGTGAGCATTCTTTATCTAAACATAACTTGACTTTTTACATTAAAAGATTTGTCAACAAATGAACATGAGCACAATATAATAGAATCTAAATATAAAATGATTCAGGGAACCTAGGTGGCTCAGGTCATGATCCCAGGGTCCTGGGATTGATCCTACATCTAGTTCCCTGCTCAGCAGGGAGTCTGCCCTTCCCCCCTACTCTTGCTCATTAAATAAAATAATAATAATAATAAATATAAAATTATTCAGGATAAAAAAAAAAGTTTTAAATGTTCTTTTTCATACACATCATCTATGTTTATTGTACATGCTTTTATTCTACTGTGTTTCGGTCACATTCAGTATATTCCCAAAGTTGAACTCAATTGTGGTTCTCTTTCAATGTCTTTTAAGTTGACTTCCAGAGAAAACAGTATAAAATCTTGATTAAATAATGCACAACTCAATACACAAATCTGTAAAACTGTTTAAAGAACTATGAACTCTTAAAAAATTTATTTCTATATTTGTGTGTTTGTATTACCTTTACATCCATGGTAGGTGAATATTTATATAAAAATATAAAGGTAAGTCATAGGGCTAAGTTCTGCTGTAAATATACACAAATTCCTTTCTCTGTATTTTTAACTTGCCCACTTTTCAATCTCTTACCTAATTAGTAAACATCCACAGGATGCTAAAACTATTTATATGCTCCTAGCCACCTCTTACCCAGGAGCATTGTTAAGAGAAGGAATTTTTTATTCCAGACATGACTGCTGCCCCATATAAGAATATCTGGCACATTGTGTGTGCTTAAGAAATACCCTGGACTCATAGCATCTGTCCATCTATGTCTGGCTTATTTCATTTAGCATAGTGTCCTTCAGGTTTATCCATGTTGTTGCAAATGACAGGATTTTAAAAGCCACAGTCCTAAGATCTATTAGGGAAGGCCCCACACTATTCTGTGTGACTGCACTTATATAAAGTATCTAAAATAGTCAAACCCATTGAAACAGAGTGCAGAAAGTTGTATGTCAGTGGCTGGCAGTGACAGGGAGATAGGGTAGTTGGGTGGGAAGTTGTTATTCAATGGGTATAAAGTTTCAGTTTTGAAAAACGAGTAAGTTCTAGAGATTGCTGTACAATGTTGTTCTAACAGCAACACAAGATTGTATACTTTAAGAGGGTAGATCTCATTTTAAATATTCTTACCATAAAAAATAAAGATAAATAATAAATATTCTTAACAAAATAAAAACAAGTATAATTGAAGACCAAAATATGCTTGATGAGTGAATATAAAAGAACAAATACACAAACACATTTTTTAAAAAAAGTAAAAATAAACAACAAATAATAATCTGGAGTTCATTTCAAAAACAGTGAATATAGATCTACATAAGCATAATATTTGAAAGATGTTTGTATTGAGTTATGTATCTACCGATGCTCATGGCTTTCATGTGAATCTGAGGAAAGTAATAATGACACAAATATTAATTCCCCACTAAATATACTCCAGTCTTTGTACATACCTTATAATCACTATCCTATGTAATCTAAACATTATTATTATTACTATAATCTTTCATTTACCAGTAAGGAAACTAAGTCTTAGTGAGTATATATTTGTTTTGTCCAAGCTTTTACAGTTATTGCTACAGGGTCTTACTCCATATCTGGAATATTTAGCCACTGGTTCACAACCTGAACTTAGGAACATGGAACATCTCAGTAAGCAGAGACATCTGCAGGATTTTTTCCACATCAAAACAATATAGGATTATCTTTGTCTCTAGATTTATAACTGTCCTTAAATTAGAAGAAATTATACATAGGAGATTAAGCACAAAGTAAAGTTAGTTTCATCCTCCCATCTTTCATGTTGCTAAGAAAGTAATACTTCAGAATTGTGTAAATTGCCCCAAAATTCTAGTGAACAAAGACAATTATCTGAAATACAGTGAAAAAATCTATTGAAATAGAATCACAACTTAAGGTAAATAAAACTCATTTAACAAGTGTTTGTTTTTAGATTTTATTTATTTACTAGAGAGTGAGTGAGAGTGAGAGAGAGAGACTGTATATGAACTGAGGGAGGGGTAGAAGGAGAGAGAGAAGCAGGCTCCACGCTGAGCAGGGAGCCTGGTGAGGGGCTAGATCCTGGGCCCTGGGATCATGACCTGAGCTGAAGGCAGATGCTTAACCAACTAAGCCACCCAGACACCCAAACAGATGTTTTTAAAAAAGTATTAGACACAGGTATTTATTGACTCAAAATATAATTTGCTATGAGTCTACAAGACTAAATCACTCTCAAAAAAATCAAGTATAGGATTATACATTTTGTACATGTTTTATGAGTATATATTAAAAGGCTTGGTAGAACTCATTGTACTCTAAGTATATTTGACTAACATAATATGCCTATTGCCTTTTAACATTTATTTAAAAACCCTATTCAGCAAAATATAGGTATTTCAGCATAAATGCTACTCATTAGTGATACTTCTGTTGTAGTAATGCTTCTAGGAAGTCATCTATCAAAAATTTAAATTTGTCTTATTTCTTAATATAGGCATATTTGGCCTTTCTTTTTTAAAAATATTATTTAGGGATCCCTGGGTGGCGCAGTGGTTTAGCGCCTGCCTTTGGCCCAGGGCGCAATCCTGGAGACCCAGGATCAAATCCCACGTCGGGCTCCCGGTGCATGGAGCCTGCTTCTCCCTCTGCCGGTGTCTCTGCCTCTCTCTCTCTCTCTCTCTCTCTCTCTATGTGTGTGTGTGTGTGTGTGTGTGACTATCATAAATTAAAAAAAATATATATATATATATTATTTAGTCATGAAAGAGAGAGGAAGAGTGTCTGAGGGGTGGCAGAGGGAGAGGGAGAAACAGACTTTTCACTGAGCAGGGAGACAGACATGAGGTTGCATCCCAGGACCCTGAGATCATAACCTAAGCCTAAGGCAGACATTTAACCAACTGAGCCGCCCAGGAGTTTTTTGGGTTTATTTGTCTGAGTTTTATTTTAGTGCTATATAATTGACCATTCCTTAAAGTTAAAACAGAAGGATTTGAATAGCAAACAATATGAAAATATAAAACATTCAAAAAAGATAACTTATAAATACAAGTTATTTAGATATGAGATATAAGACACCTCATATCTCTAGACAATAAAAAAGAAATGTCGTATTTGATGACATGAAGATGATGTGAGGGGTAAGTGGGAGAAATATCGAGAAGTATGACTGAGTCATTCTTTATAATAACACAAAATAATTGTCTCCTTTCAAAAAACAAGATGACAGCTATTATTCAACTTGGTTCTGACCCATTGAAAAACAATCAGATAAAATAAATAGCATAAACACAGAAGTCTCCTATCTGAATCTAGAAAATTAATTATTGATTGCACCAGCTTTGGAAAAAAAGCAGAATTTTAGTCCTTCATCAAGCATCCAGTTCTAAGGTTAAGTATACTTAATTCCTAAATGATATCAGCATGTGACTCATCATATTAGCTCTTATTATTCTTGATCCAAAATCTTCAACATAGTTGATCTCATCCTATCTGAAAGTCATTGTTTAGTTTTCTTCCTTCTCCTTAACTAACTAGCAATCACTAGCAGTCACCCTAATAGAGATTCTACATTACCTTGTGCTTGGACTATAATTTCTCTCCCTTCAAAATATCACCATTTAATGTCTTCTTGATTTTCTGTCCTCCCTAAATAGTGCAGAGTATGAAAACATCATATTGGATATATTAAAGTCTTCAAAATAAAATGTAACTCTCTCACCCAACATTCATTGCTTATGGACTCAGTGTCTGTGTGAATGAGTGTGCGTGATATAAATTAGACTGAAAATTTCTTGACTTAAGGCTTGAATAGGAGCAGCAATAAATAACTTTGTCCATAATGAAATTTTTAAATGTAAAATTACTTATCTTAAATATGATAGTATAAGTAAAATTACTTACCCTTAAATATGATAGGTATTTACTGGGGAGGGGGGGGGACTAAATAAAACCTGACTGATAAAGATAAAAGAGAACGAGATTACAAAACTTCTTTTCATGCTCTTATTCACAATTATTGTCTCATTTTTTTTAATTTAAAATTAAAATATTAGGCAGCCCGGGTGGCTCAGCAGTTTAGCGCCGCCTTCAGCCCAGGGTGTGATCCAGGATTGAGTCTTGTGTCAGGCTCCCTGCATGGAGCTTGCTTCTCCCTCTGCCTGTGTCTCTGCCTCTCTCTCTCTCTCCTCTCCCTGTTTCTCATGAATAAATAAAAAAAGTATATTTAAAATTAAAATATCACGTAACATTATGTTTCATTTGTGACCCAGTATAATTCACATTTTCTACCCTATTTATTTAAATCTCCTTTCCATAGTTTATATTTTTTCCATTTGCTTTTCTTTCTTAAGTGAATTTCTATTTTCCTTCTCATTGCAGATTTATCTGAACATGTTAAATATTCTACTATGATCATTATGATAAAAATAGCCCCAAAATACAGTATTTGCAACATTTGTCATTCTGTTTCTTTCATATAGCATAATGTCTTCCAGGTTCATCCACATTGCCATAGATGGCAGGATTTTCTTCTTTTTTAAAGTTGAATAATACTCCATTGTGTGTGTTTGTGTGTGTGTGTGCGTGTGTATAAATGTGGTGTGTTTGTGTATAAATGTAGTGTATATGTATCTCTATATAGCTGTATCTATCTATCTATCATCTATCTATATATATAAGATAGTTCACATTTTCTTTATTCATTCATCTGCCAATGAGCATTGGGTTGGTTCCATCTCTTGAGTACTGTGAATAATGTTACAATGGACATGAATATACAGATATCTCTTTGAGATCTTGATTTCATCTCCTTTGGGTATATAACTAAAAGTGGGATTGTTGGATCCAAGGGAAGTCCTATTTTTAATTTTCCTGAGGAATCTTCATAAAATGCTGTAGCACCATTTTACATTTCCACTAACATTGTACAAGACTTTCAATTTCTCCAAATCTTCAGCAACACTTATTATTATCATTTTTTGATGAGTTATCCTAATAGGTATGAAGTAAAATATCATTCTGAATTCTATTTCCCTTATAATTAATGATGGTAAATGTTTTTTCATATAACCCTTTGAATGAAACTAGTCAATTTTAAATCTTTGAAAATTAAACCCTTTAAGATACAATATATCCCAAAATTAAATATATCTCTGCTTTTCCTACATAAATACTGGCAAAATAGAAAAACAATATAGCAATAACTGAACTTGTTTATTTTCTTTAGTGGGTCAGAACCAAGAATGCTATGTACATCTTTGTCTGGAATCAGTTTGAGAGGTGTTGTGAAAAATATGGATGGAATAGTCCTCAGCAGCTGAGTAGACACTGTTAAGAATTAGACTTATTGTGAGTCCCTCTAAGGCTCCCATCTGCCTTCCGCCTGCCTGCCTCATCTTCTGCTGCTTTAACTTGTGGGCCTCAGACCTAATACAAGGTTCAGGCTCTTTATGACCCTCCAAATCCTGTGGCTTCGAAGACCTAGCTATGACTGGGGCCCCTGGGTGGCTCCATCAATTAAGTATCGGACACTTGATGTTGACCCAGGTCATGATCTCAGGGTAGGCATGGAGCCCATCATGGGACTCTATGCTAGGTGTGGAGTCTACTTGGGATTCTCTCTCCCTCTGCCCCTCCTCCTTTCCCCTCCCATTCCTGGCTCCAATTCTATCTCTAAATAAATAAACACCTGGTTCTCTGATTAAAAAACAAACAGTGCCTTCACCCTATGCATTATATTGCTGTCCAACCTAAAGCAATGCATAATGGATCCCTATTGAAAATGTACCTTTAAGAGTTTATTTTTTCTAAAATAATCAAATCCTACTGATGAGGGAGCAGGGCTAGCTGAGGACAAAGCACAGCTGATATCCCACAAACAACCCTCACCTAGGGTGGGATATGTGTGACATTCTTCAGGAAGCTTCCAGTTGTCTAATGTTAATACCTTGCTAGAGAAAAAAAAAAAACAATCTTTAACTTGACAATGGTAAGACCTCCAGTATCTTGTAGATCCTCCTTAGCATATGAAAATCCTTAGGATCTTTTTGCTTACTTCCTCCAACTCCTGGGTTTGTAATCAACCTCCCCTCACAGGCCCTGAACAGCTGCTCTTCCTGCCCACATGTCCTGTCCCTGTGCTTTAATAAAACCACCATTTTGCACCAAAGACGTCTCAAAAGTTCTTTCTTGATCATTGGCTTCAGATATCCCCCTGCTAAACCTCATCTGTATTCCCAAACTTCATCACCATGGCCTCTCCTCCCACCATTCTATCTCTCTCCCTCAAATAAATAAGTAAATCTTTGAAGCACTTGGTGGCTCAGGGGGTTAAACATGAGACTCTTGGTTTTTGCTCAGGTCCATGCTCAGTCTCATGACCCTGAGATCACGACCTGAGCAAAAACTAAGAGTCTCATGCTTGCATGGAGTCTGCTCAAGATTCTCTCTCCTTCTTTCCCCTCTGCCCCTCCTCCCACCCTCAGACACTACCTAGTCATAGACTCTTTCTCAAGTAAATAAACAGTATCTTTAAAAAAATAAATCATATGAATTTTTTTGCCATATAAAGCATCTTTTCTAAAGTTTATGTGCCCCTGATATTAAACAACTTCCATGGAAAATTAGAATAACTCTATATTTTCCATATGAGTACCCACTTGTAAGCTAGAGGCTGTTTAGCCTAAGAGAAAAAGTGAATCTTAAAATCAATATTCATTCCTTAGTTAAACTTCAAATATTAAAGAACTCTAATTACATGAGTTCCTTTGTGATCAAAAGAGAAAATGAAAAACTGAGTACTTTGACAGCATTATATTTAGAAAACATAAAATTAATCTCAGAACTCTGAAACCAATTTTCAAAAACAAAAATTCAGTTGTTGCATGCTCATCAATTTCATATTGAATTAATAGGACTAAGAAAAATAAATCCAGCATATTTCTTTTCACTATCTTTGTTACACAAGGACAAAATGCAAAATCTATATGAATTTTAAGTGTAAATCATTGCTCACTCTTATAAACAATTCCGTTCAGTAATACTTATAATTGAGTTTGAAGACAAATAATGAGTATTTATCCCATGAGTATTCCATCTAAACTTAGTTCTAAAAATATTTTATTAAGATAAATGGATAGTTTAAACTATATGTATGGGATCCCTGAGTGGCTCATGAGTTTGGCGCCTGCCTTTGGCCCAGGGCGTGATCCTGGAGACCTAGGATCGGGTTCCACATTGGGCTCCTTACATTGAGCCTGCTTCTCCCTTTGCCTGTGTCTCTGCCTCTCTTTCTCTCTCTCTGTGTGTCTCTCATGAATAAATGAACAAAATCTTTAAATATATATATATATATATATATATATATATATATATATATATATATATAGCTTATGTCAAGCTTTGGTATCTGATGCCAAGAAAACAAAAATGGCAAACCCTATGCCCTCTCCTAGTTTTTCATATGTTTTCTTTGTAAGGCTCCTAGTCTTAAAGACTATTTGTATACATACATTTACACACACACACACACACACACTCACAAATTTTAGGTTCCTAAGAAACTATAAAAGGAATAATGGTTACAAGAAACAGAAGGTTTTGGGTTTTTTTGTTTTGTTTTTTTGTTTTGTTTTGTTTTGTTTTTTTAAGAAACAGAAGGTTAATGTAACTTACTGGTATATAGGCCTTTGACAACTATAAGAAAAATACATTCCTATTTAGAAAAAAAACAACAAATTTCCAGGTCAATATGCAAATATCATTTGAAAGCAATCTGTTTTTTAAAATAAGTTGTTTCTCTTGAGTGGTTTCACAAATATCAGCTGTGTTGGTATAATGTGTTTGCAAGCAAACCGAATTTGGGGAGCAAAGTAGATTTTTAAAATAAATCTATATATGAATCTTAAATAAGATTCAATAAGCACACAGATGGTTCTGCAGGTGGTAATGTCTCAACAACTGAAGCTCTTCAAGAAGGAGTAAGTATGTGTGACTATCTTGAATTAACAATGGACACACACAACCACTCCAATTCTCCAGTCCATTGAGTTGACATCTGTCAATTATTGGATCACCGCTATGTCTCCAGTTGCCTCAATATGTCACACTCTCTCAACAGTCATGCGTTACCGTCCCTGAAAGTAGATCCTGAACAGGTGTACATGACATGTGTGAAAAAGGTTGGAGATTGTCTCACCTAGAAAGGATGCAAAAACTGATTACCCACAAATATAAAGGAAAACTCTAGTAGTAAATGCAGTTAGATCAGACTTCCCACTTTCATCATAAGAACAGAATAAAATCAAATATTTAACAATTGGTATTTGCAACCCTGAATTAGCCAAATTGATTCTTTCATCTTTAAAAAATATCACATTTTATACATTCAAGTTACAGTGTCAGGACTAGACTATATTGGAATTAACATATGAATTGTTCATATAACTTTAGGTTAGGTTTTGATAAATTTCTGTTTACAAAAATGAGTGTAGTCCTCTGACTTTAGAAAATGTCATCAAACCATCATCATTGGCAAAAATCTTCTTATTCTTTGAAAGTGAAACCTCCCAAATCCTGTCACTTATTCGGGTAACTATCTTGTTCAAAGATCCGGCAAAGATAGCTGAGATTTTATAGATTACTGAGTCTGACTGAGGATGTGAGCAAAAGACGGTGCTTCCAGTGAGATTTCGGCCCTTCCAACCATCTAAAGGTTTCTATTTTAGTTACCAGAAAGAGGTCAGCTTGTTCATTGAAACCTCTTGAGTGCAGAGGTGTTAGTTTCCTGCCCTTATGACTTCAGCAAATATAATAGTTGCATGATTCACACTTAGTATGAAAAGAATGACACAAATACAATCTTGATACTGGCTGTTCTACTGACAAGTTCACAAACCTTTAACCTAACACTAATTGTAATTAGAAATAAAGTTATTCATACTGTAATCCAATACCTTGCTAATCACTAGATTTTTCACATATATTCCCTATAATTGCCTTTTTTAAAATCACAAATGTCTTATTTTGTGTACTAGAAACAATTAAAATGTAATGATGCCTAGATGGTTCAAGAAGAATAGTAGGAGATATTTGAACAAAATATTTTTCTATTACTATTATTTGAAGTGGTATAAAAGATAACTAGGTTTTTAGGGAAACCCTGCCTTTTAGCAGGTTCTGTGGTCCATCTGTGACTCATGAACTATTGAAGATGTAATCTTTAAAAAATTATACTGATGATGAACCTCTACATTATTTTATTCAATCCTATGTAGAAATCTATCACTATATATAAGTCGGACTAAAGGAGATTCTCCAACCCTGATAAAGCATAGTTATAAGATATATTTTACAAAAAAATAACTCATTCCCTATGACATAAATATTAGCTCCATTTCTTGAAATTACTTATATGTGATCATGTACATAGATATCATCTTCTTCTATCTAGACTCTATGCAACATAAAGGGGATATATAAATGATTATGATTTTAAGAGACCTGAAATTATTCTGCCCATATTCTGTAATTTATATAATTTTTTTCTCTCTAAACTTTCTAATATTCTCAATTGATCTTCACATAAAACTTTCTTCATCCCATTTATGATTCTCATAGCCTTTTCTGTATCATTTGATGTTTCCATACATTGTGCCTATCATAACTCCATACAATGTTTTCATAATTTTTAAAATATTGGTTGATTAACTTTTAACTTTATTTTCAAAATTCTTAGGTGAAATGAGTAGAATTTTAATGTTTTCCTGATGTCTTTCTATAAAAATAATGGGTCAGAATCATTGGAAAAAAATCTGTAATGATGCACTTAGGTAAGGAAATTTCTAAGCAGAATCAACCTTTAGAATGAACATTATGTAGGCATTCTTGGTAAGGCTCAATTTTTACATTTGATAGATTATTATGGGTTGTTGGATTAATAAAAGTAATTTTCAGAAAGTTCACTATGGAATTTCTCTGAAGAACAGATTGGAGGTATGATATAAAACTTCTTTGGAAAAAAATAAAAATAAAAAATAAAACTTTTTTGGCTTCTATATGACCTTTTGATGTTTTTTTTTTCTTCTTTCCAGCTATCCATTTAACTTTCAAAGTCTGCCTCCATCACACAAATGCATACATACCCTATCCATCTTCCTACAGTTTTTTTTCTTCACAATACCTATGACCATACAACACATGTACATAGCCATTCATTTATTTAATATATAACCTCAATTATGTCATAGGTTCCATAAGGTAAGACATTTCTGTTTTTATTGTTTCCTACTGTGAGAATACCAGAAACCAGAATATTCTCTAGCAAACAGTAAAACACAATTAATAGCAGTCAAATAACAGGCATGAATTAATGGTTCAAGATAGAAATATTCAAATGTTTTATTAAAAAAGAAAGTGTAATAACTATATCACAAATATGATCTAAGAAAATATATAATTATATTTAAGAATATCAATGTTTATAATAAGGAGGATTTTTTAACCCTTTGAGAGGTGTATTTATTTATGTGTAGGGGCCATAAAATACATATTTATACTGAGTTAAACCTGAACTCTGAGCAGGAAGATATTCAGTTTTATAAATAGCTATAAATGACAAAATAAAATTTAGTGTTTAAATTCTGTTTTTTTCTTCTGTTGAGTAATAATACATGCTAATACTATTGGAACTTACAAAAGTATTAATACATAGGAATATAATCCCACATTACCCCACAGATTAAAATACATTTTAGCACATGCATTCAGGCCTTTAAAAATAATTTTGAAAATATAGTTGTAATCTAACAGCATTAACAATGTCATTATATTTATTTTTTCTTTTACATATATTATATATGTAGCATTACATATCATTAGCATTTCCTAAATCATTTAAAATTTGGCATTTCTATTTAATTCTATTCTTCATATTGTCCAAAAATTAGTGCAGTTTCTTTTGAATGTTGGTAAGTTCCAAAGTTCAAAGTTTCTTCAAGCTACTCATTCAGTCAAAGTTGTGGAAAATGTTTTTGCAACTCCTACTATGTGCCAAACACTTCACTGTGGTGGTAAATGAACAAAAAAAAGCATGAGTTGTGCCCACATAGAGCATGTTTTCTTACGAAAAGGGAGCAGACATTAAACAGTAAACAATGAAAAAACAGATTATGATTATTTCTATGAAGGACAGAAATAGGCCCATGAGGTCATAACTGGGAACTATATTACATGCCCTTGTAAATATAGATTTTATAATAAAAGTAAAGAAGTTTCCAATATACATATATGCTTATTTATAGAAATTTATATATTTTGCTATTTGCTACTTAAGAACTTAAAGTATGGACATGTGGTTATGTGAACAGCATTTTAAGACCATTAATAATATGTATTAAAAATTATTAGATCCTACAATGTTAGGAAAAATGATAATTTACGGTGAACATCATGAGCATTTTAAAGGAAAATTGTGCTTCAACAAGAATTTTCTTAATGTGTAATTTGGTTGTTTTGTACTCATATCTATCTTCTTTTCAAAGGTAACACTTTTTAGAATATTCACATACAAATTTTGCATAATAATATGATTCTAAGACTTATTTTTCAAAATGTGCACATTTTTATCATTTCTTCAGGTACAACTCTTTATTTAAATCACAGAATAGGGATGCCTGGGTGGCGCAGCGGTTTGGCGCCTGCCTTTGGCCCAGGGCGCGATCCTGGAGACCTGGGATCGAATCCCACGTCAGGCTCCCGGTGCATGGAGCCTGCTTCTCCCTCTGCCTGTGTCTCTGCCTCTCTCTCTCTCTCTCTGTATGACTATCATAAATAAATTTTAAAAAATTAAAAAATAAATAAATAAATCACAGAATATACACATTATTGCATTTAGAGAAAACATTGCTGGCAACATTTATCTTAATAGTTGTTAAGTTTTAAGTCTTGCCTATATGATTTAGTAACACATGAATACTTCAAACACGTGTGTGTGCACATGCATGTGTGAATATAGTGAACACACATTTCCTGAATACAAGCATGATAAGGTTAATGTATATGGAACCCACAAATTGGAGGCCACCCCAGTGACCCCGCCTATGTTCCAAACCTAAACTTAAGTTAACTTGCATTACTGGGAAACCTTCACTGTTAAAGAAACCTAACACCTATCACGCAGCCCTTCAACTCAGCTTTAGCTAGTACTGTACCCTAGAAAATAGGACCTGCTAGCATAAATGCCCAATCTCCCAGCTAATCATGTTTTATTTCTGTTTTGCCTTTCTAATATTCTATAAAATTGCTCTTGCCCCAAATCCCCAAGGAACAGTGTCGTACTGCTTTTGAGGCACTGTATTCCCCCATCCATGGATTATTTTCTGCAGAATAAAAGACATCAAACCCACTATTATATTATTTTAGCTTTGTCATTTGATATGCCTAATTTGTCTCTTGTTTTGGCTTATGTATTCAAAATGATACAGATAATTATCAATTTTCATAATTGGAGAAAAATCTAAACATTTAGTTTTCTCATTTATTCAATGTTTTTCAAGTTTGATCCATCTAAAGTATTGAGGAAAGTAAAATCTCTTTAGGAGATAATAATAAATATGACTGTTTTATTTAAATTAATGTCTGCTTTGGTATCTTAAATATTGCATAATTTACTAATAATAATAATAGAGAAAATTCTACTCTCCAGTAGTCAAAATAAGAATATAATATTACCATATAATAGATGTATCTATTTTGCTTAAATGTAATAAACTATTGAATTGCATTAGAAAGTGTGATATTATGATTAATAATACAATTATATATTCAGTCTTTGTCCTGGTTCTAGCACAGAGCTCCAAAAACCTTTGGAATTTCTGAGTGATAAAGGTGAATTTTGTTATGTCAATAAGGTGACTTTTGGAAAGCCCCTAGATAGCCAAAAGGTGGGCTGGTTGCCAGAGGCCCCAATCATGTGTTCAATTCCACACTCCTCTGTTCCAACTCCAGAAAGAGAGAAGGTCTAGAGATGGATAAATAGCCAATGGACAGTGATTTAAGCAATCATGCTTATGTATTGAAGCCTTCATAAAAACCCATAAAGATGAGGTTCTGAGATCTTCCATGTCGGTGAATATGTGGAGATACAGGGATAGTCGTTCTCTCAGAGAGGACATGAAAGCACTGGACCTCTCCCCACACCTTGCTCTATGTATTTCTCCCATCTGGCTGTTCCTGAGTTATACATCCTTTGTAATAAATCAATAACCTGGTAAGTAAAATGTTTCTCTGAGTTCTCTGAGCCCCTCTAGCAAATTATTCAAACACAAGGCAGAGGATGTGAAAACCTCAATCTATAGCCAGTTGGTAAGAAACACTGGTGACACCTGGAATTATACCTGAAGCAGGGAGGGGCAGTCATGTAGGAATGAAGGATGTGACACTATTTCCAGGTAGAGAGTGTTAGAATTGAGTCTGAATTATACGATGGTTTCTGAGGACTGCTTGGTGGATGATGGGGAAACCACTTCCTCCACCCACACCTGTCAGAATTGGTTCTAGAATCATTTAGAAGACAAATGACAATCATTCAAGAAAAAAAAAGTTTGTTCAAAGGACAAAAAAAAAATAGTCATTTTAACAGTTGTTTCTAAAACCTTAGCAAACATTTAGATGTCATTTATGTGCATAAAGTCCTTAATTAAGGTGAATTTTCAAACACACATAGAATTAAATTAGTTGCAAGAGAAAATGTGATGTCACTACAATTATAAGCATCCAGTCTGGGCCCAAAGTCATGAAGTTTTTAAAAAGTGAGAGTTAGTTAGAAGACATATTTCTCTAATGCTCATAAACAAGTGGTGGATTCCTCTCTCTCTCTCTCTCTCTTTTTAGAAAAGAGAACTATAAATTTTTAGAGAACATTATAAATTTCTGAGAACTTTTTATAGACATAGTCTGACATAACATATAATGTTACTCCCATTCACTTGTTCTGGCTCCTTGGACATATTATTTAGCTTCATTGAACTGCACTTTTCTCATCTCAAAAACTTACTCGTTACAGTTCGTGAAAGAGTCAAATGTTGTCATGAGTGTGTAGTGCTTGGCATAATGTCCACTATGCTGCCAAACTCCCCATTACTCCTTTTACTATTCATATGTATTTTTTTCTGAATGTTTCTTACATTATTTTCATTTCCCTTGCTATTTTTAAACCACTTTACCCTTTCCTAGCAATTCAACAAATTGTCCACTGATCACTCGTCTAGAAAGTGTTCCCTTCCTACACATGTTTCCTAAAGTGACCCTTACATATCTCATCAGATGATTGACACTTAATACTTGTATGGCCTCCAGTGAATTACTTAACTTTTTACATCTCGGCCTTCTTCTCTGTAGATGGAAAAAAAACATAGTGTGATACTTAACTGACAGTGTACTTTGAGGGTTATGTAAGAAAATGTATGAAGCATTTAGAACTATGTCTATAACCCTTAACTGTGACCAATGGGATATAAATGAATGTGTGTTCTTGCTCACTTTAAATCTGGTTGACAAATCATTTCTAGGATAGAGCTGAGCAATATATTTTGATTATATTAAATAATCTAGAACTGGAGAGATCATATTACTCAGATTCTCTGTGAACTCAGAAAAGATGCCAGAAAATTGTATCCTATATTATTAAATTATTTAAACGTTCAAAAATCATAAAAGTAACTGTCAATGAAAAATGACACCTGCTATAGGGCAAGTCAACATGAGAAATGACACATTCAGGACATATGCTGCAAATTCATTACAAAAATTCTCTGATGTGATAGGTAACTACACACATACTGATAACCGAAGCTGCTGCAGGATTCCTAGATTTATAAATGAATTATTCCCCCCATAAATATCATTTATTCTCAGTCATATTTCCTAAAATAAAAGCCAAAGTCCAGATTTTGGGGAGTGGATTGGAAGGAAGGAGTGAATTTAAAATCTTGAATCTCATTCAAAAACTAAAGATGAAGCTGAGTATTTTTAGTATTAAGCATTTATTTTAAGTTTACAATTTTTGGCTGAATTAAAACACTTTTTCTATATAAAAGATCCTTTGACATATCATTTGTAAAAACTAGTAACTTTAACAGAAAATTTAAAATGCTAGGCTATTATTACCCTGTTTCAATTTCTTATTTTCTATATTGAAAGCAGTCTTTGAAATATTAGAAACTTTTAATCTGATTTTTGAAGGGTGCCAATTTTCATTTGTGGCCCAGGTAGGCAGCAAGCTCATTGATCTTTCTCATTTGAGAGGGAGGGAGAAGTTTCTAGACCCTCATCCCCTTCATACTGGTTTTATATATGAGCATTTCTTTATGTTTAGGTCACTTTCAGCTTCCTATAAGGAGACAGGGAACTTCTGAGGCATATATTCCCCTCCCTGGGGGGTCATTATAGCAGGAACTCTTGTCATGAAGGATTCGATTGGTTCCACTCCTTTTTATGACGGTTTTCCTTTTCATTTCTGAAATCTGTACATTTATTTCCCTTTCTTGGCTGTAAGTTTCAATTCACGGACAACAATACCAAAAAATTATCCCACATTTTTGTATTTTAGGAGCACAACAGAGTCCTTCTAAGGGAGCCCAAACCACTATATTGACTTGAATTCCCTGTTTATTTAGCACAAAGTTACAGTATTGACCAGATATGATAAATGTTTAAAATAGACTCATATGATAGTGTAAAAGTTTTCTTCCATATATATTGTAAACTGATAGCAGACAGATCAATTATTTTTACCATGTGAAAAATTATTGTATCTTTACATATTTGGCAATTGACAAGAAAAATATTGCCAATCCTTTTAACTTAAGTTGTACTTTATATTATATTTATGCTTCCAAATACACCATAATTTAAAACATTTTAAGAATAAATCATTACAAAAGAATGAAATATTGTCTTTTGATATTTCCCATTTACAAATGAATTTGTCAAACTTTTGACTTCATACATTTCTTTCAAGTCTTCCACCCCTGAAACATAGCATATGTACATACACTTCCCGTCATTGGTGCTAGACATAAGAATTTTATCTTTGATTATTATTATGGCAGCTTTTATTTTTCTCTCAAAGGGATTTTATAATTTTATATCATCAAAACCTAATTTTGAACAATGTGAGGTAAATTTATGCTAACCTAGTTTCAGTGTTGCTCACAACCTGTTCTTTTATAGGCTTTGCATCCCGAATATTAAATTACATTTCATTTATTCGTTGGTAAGAGTTCCATAAATACACAGAGTTGCTTTTTTTTAAAGTAGGTATATGTGCAATCTATTTTCAGATTTGTTCCAACTTATTACAGATTTTAAAATATAGTTCTCCTGCCTCTTTCCATGAAAGAACTTGTGTGTGTATAAATTCTTGAGTCTTACCCTTTCCTCTAAATTTTGCTGCTCTTCTGTTTTATTCTTAATTTTACTTCATTGTTTTCTGAGATATGTTGTTACACAGCCAAAGGATTAAAGCCAGCATAATGCATATTAGTGGTTACTGCCTTATAGTCACTCAAAATTCTAAGTACTGACCCTTCTCAGTCTTTTTTATTCTCATTCAGACATACTCAAGTCTCAAAACAACAACAACAAAAACTTGATGTTGATAGAGGGGCATTTTAAAACAGGAAGTAGAGTCTGTATGAAAGCAATACAGTCAGGGAGAGTAGGGGAATTAATATTGTTAGAAGTATATTATTACAGGTCTTACAGTCTTGACTGTACTTGACTTACAGTCAAGTCTTTAATCAATTTAGTTTTATGTGGCTTTAATTCATGTTACTTTTGTGTGGCTTTTTTTTTTTAATGTGGCTGTCCAGTTTTTCCAGCACCATTTATCAAAGAGCTGGTCTTTTCCCCATTGTCCTAAGTATCCACTGACAGATGAATGGATAAAGAAGACATAGTACACTATTCAGAAATAAAAAAGAATAAAATCTTGCCATTTGTATCAACATGAATGGAACTTAAGGGCATCATGCTAAGTGAAATAAATCAGACAGAGAAAGACAAAACCATATTATCTCACTCGTATGTAGAATCTAAGAAACACAAAAAACAAGCTCATAGATACAGAGAACACCTGGTGGTTGTGCAATGGGGGATGGAGCAAAATGGGTTCAGGAGATCAAAAGGTACAAACTTCCAGTTATACAATAAACAAGTCATAGGAATATAATGTACAACATGGTGACTATAATTAATACTATTCTATTGTATATTTGATAGTTGCTAAGAGGGTAGACCTTATCACAAGAAAAAAAGATTAAAAACATTTAAAGCTATGAATAGTGATGTTAACTAGTCTTATTGAAATCATTTTACAATATATACAAATGATGAATCACTGTGTTTTATACCTGAAACTAAAATGCTTCAATAAAAAAAGATTTATAGATGACCCTTGAAAAATATGGAATTAGGGGAGCAAATCCCCTATATCCATGTATAACTTTTGACTCCCCCAAAACTTAAATACTAAATAAGTCAAAAGCCTTACCAATAACATACACAGTCGATTAACACATTTTGTATGCTGTATGTATTATATACTTCATTTTTATAATAAAGAACACTAGATAAAAAGATGTTACTAAGAAAATCATAAGGAAGAGAAAATACATTTACAAAATTATGCTGTATGTATCAAAAAATGTATTAAGTGGGCCAACATAATTCAAGAGTCAACTGTGTATTATTATAGGGACTTCACATATTCATACTTTCTTCAATTCAGGTTGTCAAGGTACCACAGAATAGATTATTAAAATATTCCAACTCCACAGCACTAAGAAATTCCCAATAGAAACTTTGGTCTAGAAACTTTGCCCAACAGATTCCCTTCCTGTTGTACATGTGAAAAAAAAGAGTGGTTATAGCAAATATAGTAGAGATATCTCTAAGCACTGAATCTTTTTACAGCTTAAAGATTGGGTCATGTTACAATAGAGGAGCTCTAAAAAATACCATGAATGAAGAAAACTAAATCTAGAAATCTCAGGAATATTAGCTATATAAAGCCATCTGTAGAAAGGATGTCCTTTCCAACAGCAGAAGGAAATGCCAGTGCTGTACCAACGTACACAAAGAAGCACACAAGACGACTTGGCCTCTTTAAAAGAGCACATCTGGAGGTGAGGAAGCCAGAGAGAAAACAGATGTGATTAAAGGGAAGATGAATGAGATACGGGAGGACTTCAAGGACTAGAATTGCAATAATAAAATAAAAATCAGATAAGAAGCAAACTCAAAGGGAACTGACACTTCAAAAAGCTGTACCAAGAAGTGGAAAAAATATCGAGAAATTTATGCTAGAACGGAAAGGAAAATTTTAAAAAAAGTTTAAAATAGTGAGAAGCAAGATGATACTCAAGGGACCAAAAAGAAATATGAAACTTATGAATTAGGTGTCCTGTAGAGCAATTTACAAACATGGAGAATAATAAATAATTAGATGGGAAAAAATTTTAATGAGTTGAAAGGAGATCTACGCTTGTAGACTGAGATGATTTAACAATTTCAAGGTGACACCAATGACTTAAAAACTTAACAGATAGATGTTGGCAAATACATAGATACTGTCTCAAAATAAGCATGGCCAAACTAAATAAAAAAGAACAATGCATCTTCAACCAGTCTCCAGCAACCAATTTATTTCAACAATGGAGAAAACAAAATGTGTTAGAACACAGTGAGTTCCAAATTACTTATTTCAAAGAAATTTGGATTTTTAACTTGCAAATAATAGCAATTCCTTCTACTATAAGTCACCAGCATCATACTTAACCAGGCAAACTACATGTTATGAAAAAGGCTAATGTTTTACTCCTTGTCCTAGAAATACAAACTATAAGCCAAATAAAGTAAAATGGATCCTATGAAAGAGGCTTATGCACTGTGTAATGCTATACAACAGCTAACTTGGCAAAACCTTTGCTTGACCTTAAAGAACTATACTTGTTAGAATTATTTCCAAATCAATAACCATTAGACCCAAACAATGTTGATTTGTGCCTTTCTGAAAGGTAAATGGCTCAAACAGAATCATTGCAATAAAATCTTCCCCTCTAACAGTATTCATTTCAACAGGAAGCCAATAAATCTGACTTTCATGAAAAGCCAATAAATAATGAAAAGCCCAGCATTTTATTTTTAATCAGCAAAAATTTAAATATATTGGCATATACAATGTCAGGATTGCAAAAAAGTTTCACAATTATATATTGATATGTATAATATGCAGCTTCAAAAGTGAAGAAGCATGCATTTTTTCAATATTGCAATATAACTTAAGCAATGTAAGTTTATATGTATCTTTTAGTTTAGAAATGTGTAATGGAAATATTTACCTAAATCCAGAGGATAATTTTCGGGATCATTTCTCTTTTTTTAAAAAATATTTTATTTATTTATTCATGAGAAACACAGAGAGAGAGAGAGAGAGGCAGAGACACAGGCAGAGGGAGAAGCAGGCTCCATGCAGGGAGCCCGATGTGGGACTCGATCCCAGGTCTCCAGGATCACACCCTGGACTGTATACTGCACTAAACCGCTGAGCCACCCAGGCTGCCCCTCAGGATCATTTCTGAGGGAACAAGTAAACTATACCCATTTTCTTCACACCCTCCAACCCCTTTATAAAATGAAAATAATACAACAGAATTGTTGTATGACAACATTGAATGTCTAATATAATTGGCATGATTTTATTTAATATAGTTTAATTTCTAACATTCTACCTTGGTATACCTTACAGAAGAGCATGTGACCTAGTGAAATCAGAAGTATTTATTAAAATATAATGCCTATAAAGAATGCAACAACAGAAGTGTTTATATTATAAAATTTAGGAAAAATTAAGATTAAAAGGTGTGTAATCTCAATTGTGTAAAGTATGTCTAGAAAAAATACTAGAAGGAAATAAACTAAAAGTTAAATTTGGTTGCCTCTGGGTTGTAGGCTTATAGAATTAATTTAGATATTTATACCAAGCACTGTTCTAGACAATTAAATCATTCCTTTTTCTTCATAGTTTTCTTTAGTTTACAATTATCTCATGCTCTTTTCAGCAGCATATATACAATTATCTCTATAATACCAATTAATTAATTAATCAAAAAATAGAAAACAGTGGTATAAGAAATATAATGTTGAATTCTGAATTAAGACAGCATTATATTGTAAGCAAATTCCTAAGTTTCTCTTATGCTTCTTTTGGTAATGTCTAAATAAAAGTTATTTCAGGAATTAGTATGAGAACTAAAATGGATAATGAATACAAAATATCTGGAATCTCAGACACTCTATATGCATTGAATTTTCTGTCATTTATTTCTCTAATTTTTACACTTGATCTTCTGTTTAGAATGTTACTATTTTAAAATCAAAGATTTTTTGGTTTATTCCATAAAATAAAATTTTCAGATGAGCTTTGAAAACACTTTTATGCCTCTCAGCTACATGTGTGGGGAATAGACATTCCTATAACCAGCGTTAGCCAAAGGAATATTGCGTTCTCTTCTGTTTAAACAATGTGCTTTTGAGGGATCCCCGGGAGGCTCATCAATTTAGCGCCACCTTCAGCCCAAGGCGTGATCCTGAAGGCCTAGGATAGAGTGCCACGTTGGGATCCCTGCTTGGAGCCTGCTTCTCCCTCTGCCTGTGTCTCTACCTCTCTTTCTCTCTGTGTCTCTCATGAATAAATAAAATCTTAAAAAATATATACTTTTGTTTTTCAACTTTCTATAGGTTAGAAAAAGAATACAAGCAATTACATCTTCTTTAAAAAAAAAAAGTTCCCCTAAATTTCAAGTTATTTAAAATACTGTGTGTCTGTATACGCTCACTTAGAATTAATGCAGAATATTAAAAATAAGACTCATTGAAGAATTACATGTACAAATGAGAAATAAATAATATAGGCGAAATCAATTTAGAAGCCTTCCTTCAACAAGAATCATTCTCTATGAAGTACAAAAACTGCTTGAATTTTAGATCACATTAATAAAATAATTTTAATTATTTTTAAATATACAGGATAACTGACCTCTAGAATTATAAGACAATAAATTGTAATACTTTAAGCCACCAAGTTTGTGGTAATTTGTTACAGCAACAATAAAAAATGAGTATGTCTATTGATACTAAAATATATTATGAATAGAAATGTTTGTGGTTTTAATTCAGGAAAAGGATGGTTTCTAATTCCACCTCTTCCTCTCTGTTAATACCTCACAACCAAATTATGCTTCTACTAAAATAAAAAAAAAAATCTGTGCTCAAACTTGTCTCACTGCCTTTTCTTAACAATTCAGAGCTTTTTGTAAATGTTTCCACTCATTTTTTAAAAACCCAGCTTACAGAGGTAACACTGATATCACTGATATACTAAGAATTGCATATATTTAATATGTGCATTTGATGAATTTGGATATATACATAAACCCATGATACCATAATCACCATGAAAGTAATAGACATATCCAACACAGCCCAGTGTTTGCTATATTCTTTAATTTGTTATTGTTTGGTTTTGTTTCCTTTTTCTTGTAGTAAGAACAGTTGACATGAACTCTATCCTTTTAACAAATTTTGAGGTGCACATTATTGCATCATCAACTATAGGCACTATCCTGTATAACAGTTCTCTAGAATTTATTCATCTTAAGTAACCAAAACTTTGTGCACATTGAATAGCAACTCACATTTCTCCCATCGCCCAACCCCTGGCAATCTTGGTATTCTCTCCTATCAGTATGACTATTTTAGATACATCATAATAGTGAAATAATGCAGTATTCTGTAACTGACCTATTTAATGTAACATTATGTCATGTTGTCATAATGTCATGTCAAAATCTTCTAATGGGAAGATTTTCTTCTTGATTAAAGCTGAATACTCCATTGTGTGTATATACCATATTTTCTTCATCCATTCATCTGTCAACATACACTTGTGTTTTTTCCATATCATGGTTATTATAAATAGTGCTGGAATGAATATGGGAAGTACAGACATGTTGTTATTTTCTGCACAATATATCCTTGAATTTTTAACTTTGGCATAGTTGACAGAAGGGTTTCTATTAAAATTACTGTTAAAATTACTGTTGAAGTAATTTTAATCAGAGTGATAACATGATCAGAACTGTGACTAAGATTTATATCATATCTAATATGATAGTCTCCAAAATAGGAGCATTCATTAAATAGAAAAAAAAAAATAGGGAAAAAAACAAGAAGCTCTACGTGTTATCAAAAAAAAAAAAAAAAAAAAAAAAAACAGGAGGAGGGCCAAGTGCCTACAACTACACACTAAAGGAAAAAAAACTAGTTTAATCCTTGAGGTGTGGTCAAGAGGAACATATGATACGTTGACAAGATGCCAATAATAATCATAATTATAGCAACATGACTTACTTTATGCCAGGCACTAGACTAAGTGATTTCCTGACATGCATTATTTAGCTGAATCCTCATATAAAACCTGTAAAGTAAATACTATCATTATCTTCATTTTACAGATGATGATACAGATAATTAGAGAGTTTAAGTGACTTGTTCAAGGTTACGAGTTATTGAATTGACAAGACCATAATTCAAACCTAGGCCATGCTTTTTAATTATTATTCTACTTAGTTACTCCCATACTGTCACCAAATTGAGAAGAGTTCATTGGATCTAGTAATTACAAGATCACTCTTTTTGAATTAAAGCCAATGGATTTTGTGAAGAGCGAGAGGATAAAATATCAAATCTATTTCCCTCTCTAAGGTATTTTCATGAAAATACTTCTTTTCATGATTTTTATCTTGTATATATTACTTCAGTTTCATAATGTCACTTTTACTTCTTTAAACATGAAAGTTAAGCAAAGATAGGGAAGAATCAAAAGTCATGAACAAATGGACAAGAAAACGAATTATAAGATTTGTAAGCTCACTCAAAATAGAGACAAACAAGTTTAAACACCAACATATCACTTTAACCTATCAGGTCATTGGAAGCAATAGCAAAATTTTACATATATATAGCTTTTCATTGAACAATGCCATTTATATGCATTTGTTCTACAGATATACTGATGCATGTGAACAAAGTTATATTTTATTTCAGTATAGATTTTAAAACTCTTGATACATAAGACTCTAGAATTTTTTTTTGTCTATAGGTACTTTCTTATAGTCTGGAGGATTTAAGAACATTTCTAATAAAATTTGAGTCCCTTTAAGCCTGATCTCTTCTATTTTTCTTTATAATTATGTCAGCATTGATCACCAAATATAGATGTTTACCTTAAATTTGACTTTGATCAGAGATTAGATGAATCTTAGGAAGAAAAGATTTTTTAAACATCTCAGTCAGTTTTGCTTTTTTTTCTTCCAAGTTTCTAATAAATTCCAGTTAGTTACCATGCAGTGTAATATTAGTTGAGATGTAGGATTTGACGATTCCTCACTTACATACAACACCCAATGCTCATCACAAGTGCCCTCCTTCATACCCATCACCCATTTAAACCATCCCCTGCCCATGTCCCCTCCAGCAACCTTCAGTTTGTTCTCTATAGTTAAGAGTCTGTTTCTTGGTTTGCCTCTCTCTTTTTTTTTACCCACTATGTTCATCTGTTTTGTTTCTTAAATTCCACATATGAGGGATCCCTGGGTGGCTCAGCGGTTTAGGCCTGCCTTTGGCCCAGGACGTGATCCGGGAGTCTCGCGATCGAGTCCCACATCAGGCTCCTGGCGTGGAGCCCGCTTCTCCCTCCTCCGTCTCTGCCTCTCTCTCTCTCTCTCTCTCTCTCTCTCTCTTTCTATGTCTATCATAAATAAATGAATCTTTAAAAAAAATAATAATTTTAAAAATTCCACATATGAATGAAATTGTTATTAGTCACTTTGCCAGCAGTCATATTTAAGAGAGAGAAATATTAATGCTGTGACCTAAACATAAAACCATGGCAAAAAGTAGTACTAGTACTACTAGTAAAATATTTTTAACTAAAATTAAAAATATTTTAAAATATTTATTAATATTTAAAAAAGTAGAATCCTGTCACCAGAATCTGAATATGTGTAGTTCAAGATGAACTATAAAAATATAGGGTAAAGGTTCAGTCCTGCAATGTAGAGCTACAGCCATCTATATATATATATATTTTTTTGATTGGTCTAAGATTTATACAAGGGCCTGACTGTGCCTACTCCAGATAAAGATCAAAGGGCCCCAATTTTGGGGAAAGGAGAAATGTAGAAATAAGAAATAAGTCAGAACTTCATAGTTAAGTTGTATAATGAAAATATATTTTAATTTTATATGTGAGTTTCTCTTATCTAGACTTACCAACTTCAACCATTATGAGGGATAATTTCCAATTCTCAATAACATTTAAAGATCATCAGATACAAAATGAGGCTATGATGGCATAGCACATTTTCTCCTTAGTGTGGAATGCTGAAGTATTGACAAAAAGCCATAATTTTGTTTTATGAAGCAAGGAATTCAATTGTTGTGGTTCTCGCTGTTGGAGGCAATCTATAAAATGAAACAGTTCAATCCCATTGTATAATTTATAAGAAATCAAATTAATGGTGCTGTAAACTACTCAAATATGTTTATCCTATTCAAATGGTAATCGTAGGAGATTTCTTCTCAGAAAACTTATTCCTGAGTAATATGTCTGCTAGAATTACAGGATAATGAGGTAATTACTAGAAGGTCTCAGGAAACAGAAAATTTGTGACATTATGTATATGTGTACTTCCCTTTAGCTAAAATGTTAGTTTGAAAAGCCATGTCTAAAAGTACAGTACATTTCTGAATTCTCATAACATTATTACATTTATTTTTTTTAATTTTTATTTATTTATGATAGTCACACAGAGAGAGAGAGGCAGAGACACAGGCAGAGGGAGAAGCAGGCTCCATGCACCGGGAGCCTGACGTGGGACTCGATCCCAGGTTTCCAGGATCGCGCCCTGGGCCAAAGGCAGGCACCAAACCGCTGTGCCACCCAGGGATCCCCACATTATTACATTTAAATTTAAATATATCTAGAATCTTATTAGAAATTTTGTTTGATACATTCCACGTGGTTATTGTTTAGTTAATTAATTTTAAATACATTTGATATTCTATGTGCAAAAGTTGCACTCAAATATTCACATGCAAGCTTAAGAGACTATTTCATACAGAAATTTTATTTTGGAAATTTTATTACTTTTTACTCAAAAATGACTATTTTCAGGGTGCCTAGGTGGCTCAATTGGTTAAGCATTTGCCTTCAGCTCAGGTCATGATCTCAGGGTCCTGGAATCAAGCCCTGAGTTGGGCTCCCTGCTCAATGGGGACTGTTTCTCCCTCTATTTCTACCCCCTACCTTACTCATGCCTTCTCTCTCTCTGTCTCAAATAAAAAAAAATCTTTAAAAAATTATTATGATTTTCATAAATTATTAAACTGAAAAAGATTAGGATTTCATTTTCAATGAAAAAAATCTCATGTGAAAATGAATGCACTCATACTCATAAATTTGGCACATAAACCACAATTTCTTTCAATAATTTCCTACTGCATAACTGTATTTAGTTTTCCTGTCAAATACTGCAAATTAAATGAATAATAATCTACAATATAATGCATTTTCTTCTGAAATGTCATTCAAAAGCTTATCTGCATTGCTGAAAGAATTGAGAAAACAGTAATAATTTTCACATAAACTCATAAGCCCTAATGGGCATTCAGTTTTAGTAAAAATAAGAACCAAATAATGGTATTAAAAGGAATGTACTGAAGGTAATAGGAGAACACAGTAACAAAGTATATTCATTCATACACAAATGTACGTACAAATGGAAAGAGTGACATACTAGAAATAATCAATACTGAAAATCACAAATAAATCCTGGCAGTTTCCTGTGAAACAGAGCCTCTCTATCCACATCTTATTACTGCTCTTATTCACGTGAAAGTTAAATTATGACCTATTAACAATCTTTCTTAGAAGGCCTATGATCCTGTGACCTTCTTAGATAAAAGATTACCAGTACCATGTGGGAGAAACTCACTCAAACTAAATTATCATACTTGAAAAAAATAGGAGATCCAAATTTGCCTCTTAACAACTCTGAATTATAAATGACAAATATATGACACATAATAGTGCTGTACAATTCATTGAAAATTATGTTCTTAAATAAAATTCTTTCTCAATAAAATTATCTGCATAACTCATCTCATGAAAATAACAAAAAACTTAATATAGAAAATATATTTGATTGAAAAATCATATCAAGCAAACAGAATCATGACACCCAGCTGGCTCAATTGTCTTCCATGGCTGAAAATAAGCAAGTGCTTTCGTGTGAACTACAGACACAGCGTCAGCTGGTGGAGGCTTGTATTGTACTGTTATTGTTTTTCTTGAGCATATATTATGTGCAACTTTGTACTACATGAGGGAGTTAAAATAATAAATAAGATACTATGTTTTCTCCCAGGAAACTGATACTCTCAGGTAACTGTCAGGTAATTAAGTAATTACAATACAGTACGTGTAAGTCTTACCAATTCTACCCTTTTAATGAAGAAAAACTTCACCTAAGTGAGAACTGATAAAAGTATTTCGTATAATTAGTATTATTTAAAGTGGCTATTATTTTTTGTAAAGTTTTTCATATTCTCAAAATTTACTAAAAAAAAAAAAAAGTGAGTGACCTCATCAGATTTCTTCAACAAAATGCCAAGATAGCATATTATAGGTCAAAATACTTACACTCTATTCCTGTTACCCACCAAATAGATAAAAAACTTTATCTTTCTAGACTTTCTTTTGGCCATGTCCAATAAAACCAAAGATTTCTGAGATGGAACCATCTCTAAGTGGTTCACTGTCTATGTTAACATCCTCATCAACAGAAAATTCTTACCCAGAAAGAAAATTCTTTCTTTTGGCCATGTCCAATAAAACCAAAGATTTCTGAGATGGAACCATCTCTAAGTGGTTCACTGTCTATGTTAACATCCTCATCAACAGAAAATTCTTACCCAGAAAGGTAAATTTCAAATAACATTATTGTTCATTCCAGAATTTTCCTGCAAGACTTATGGACTCTTCAAAACAGAGCAGGCAATAGTTGATTGCCAATAGTCTTTGAACCCTTGGCCTCAAAATCCATCTTTTGCTCTGTCTAGAAGTCCTAAACTATTATATCCAGGGTCCTTATCCAATCCTACCTAATCAAGCTTTATACTACTCATATTGATAGACCCACATAAACAAAATTGTAAAATCTCACTAATATTCTAACTTTACCTTCTCCTCTCTGAGACACTTTTGGGTGTCTGTTGTGTTAACAGTGGCAATGAGAATAAAATCAGCTTTGTCTTATTAACAGGTTATTTTGATAATATTTCAGGAAGCTAGGAGTCAACAATGCTATTATCTAAGTAATTTTTATAATAATTTTTTAAATGTTTAATGACTTCTTGGTATTTCACAATGGTTACAATTTAACTATTTAAAAATTATGTGGAAATATAACTAACCCATTTAATTTTACAATAATGGAATTGTAGGCAATAAAATATATTCAGGATAAATGAATACTTTAAAAAATAATGTTCCACAGGGTTTTGTTATACATTTTTCCTTATAAGATGTATAATGAAACTGCAAAAGTAATGCTAAAATAAATATTAGGAGGGGGTCATTTATATAAAGGTTATTTTGCAAAAGCATATTCATTCCTCAAGATTTCACAGTAAAAACAAAACTGTAAAAGGAAGAACTTCCAATTGAATAATCCCTAAGATCTCTTCCAAGTCCAAAAGTTTTTGGCGAATCACTCTTTAATAATTGTATATTATTAAACACAACCTTTAAATGTTTTGACAAAAAATTATGAAAGTAACTAAAATATTGTGATTTTGTTATAAACATTAGAGAAGAGAATGCTAAGTATTATTTCTAAAACATCTATTTATTTTTTTAAACACCAGATGACCCTATGAACAGCTCACTTGCTCACTTTCTCTCTCTCTTCCTCTAACTTATCACTCCTCTCTGTATGTGAACTTTGCCAAAATCAAGACCACACAAATATTTTTTCCTGTATTAACAAGATTTTCAGAATTACCTTGTCAAAAAGACATACTTCTTGACTT
Source organism: Vulpes vulpes (assembly GCF_048418805.1). Taxonomy (NCBI): domain Eukaryota; kingdom Metazoa; phylum Chordata; class Mammalia; order Carnivora; family Canidae; genus Vulpes; species Vulpes vulpes. The sequence continues at coordinate 99,509,665 of NC_132784.1, read as the reverse complement.
TGGGAACAAACTTACATTTTACTAATAGAGCAATATTTTTAGATTAAACTTGTAGCCTATGTTAAGGTTGAGGGCTTTTTACATGAAATCCCATAAGCATCTTAACATTTGAAGACACTGGAAGGATTTTCAGAAACGTTCCACATTTAGAAAATACTGGTATATATTAAATCCAATTCTATAAATGATTTTTGAGTAGCGATTTTTTTTGAGCTATGACCTGGGTCAAGGATCCACTGACAAGCAGGGCACTGGGCAGCCCAGGTGGCTCAGCGGTTTAGTGCCGCCTTCAGCCCAGGGGGTGATCCTGGAGACCTGGAATCGAGTCCGGCATTGGGCTCCCTGCATGGAGCCTGCTTCTCCCTCTGCCTGTGCGTCTGCCTCTCTCTCTCTCTCTCTCTCTCTCTCTCTCTCTCTTTCTCTCTCTGTCTCTCATGAATAAATAAACAAAATCTTAAAAAAAAAAAAAAAGCAGGGCACTAACCAAAGAAGAAATGTTTTCTCTTAAGATATCCTAAAAATGAGGCACTTTTAGTTATCAAAGCAGGTAAAAACAGTAGCAAAGGACAAGTTAATACCAGCCCTGTGGTGGGAGTTCCTTGTTCCTCTTCACAGGATCCACCAAAACCAGATACCAGAGAGTAATTCTGAGTTTTATCTATATTCATTTTTGCTCCTGGTTGCTTAGGGCAGAGTAGAAACTGACCAGGTCTTTTCTGATTTGATATTACTCCTTCTATCTACTCTGCTTTTTTTTTTTTTCCTCCAAATTTTTATTTAAATTCCAGGTAGTTAACATATAGTGTATTAGTAGTTGCAGATGTAAGATTTAGTGATTCATCGCGTATACACGACATCCAGTGCTTATCACTGCAAGTGCGCTGCTTAATACCCATCATCTATTTAACCCATCCCCCACAGCCCCCAAGAAACCCTCAGTTTGTTCTTTATAGTTAAGAGTCTGTTTCTTGGTTTGCCTTTCTTTCCCCCCCTCTATGTTCATTTGTTTCTTAAATTCCATATGAATGAAATCATATGGTACTTGTCTTTCTCTAATTTATTTGACTTAGTATAATACTCTCTAGCTCCATCTATCTACTCTGTTTAATGATACCATTTTCAGAATTGTGTGTATGTGTGGGAGATGGCACAGAGGGGAAGGAAATGCAAGTGAATATGTTTCTTCCCTTTTGGCTCTGAAATAATTCAGGGCAACAGACATAAAGGTGAAAGTGAATTACCCCATATTCTACCTTCCATTATTCCTAGGAGTTGAAAAATGTGTTGCTCATAAGTAGGCATAATGCTCACATGAAGATCAAATAAAGAAGAAATGAAGAGTATCTCAACTTAAATTGAATATCAATTGAATATATTAACATAAAATGTTTTTATATAATCCTAGTACCCAAAGGTGGCTTGAGTTTCCCATTTTAATTTATTTTGAACTTTAAAATAGCACAAGCTAAGTGTGCTTAAGGCATAAAACTGTTTCATATTTAACCAAACAAGGCAAGTGTTTAAAAAAAAAACAGGTCAAGAGCATTGTACAGTATGGTGACTATTGTTAATATTGCTATATTGCATATGTGGAGGTTCTGAGAGGTGGATCTTGAGAGTTACCATCACAAGAAAATAATTTTGTGACCATGTATGGTGACAGATGTTGACTAGACTTGCGGTAATCATTTTGCTATGCATACAAATATTGAAACATTATGCTGTACACCTGAAACTAATATAATGTCATTATACTTTATTTTTTTAAGGTTTATTTTAAGGCAGAAAGAATATCAGTTCATTATTATTTTTTATAAGAAGGTCTGTTTGTGGGTGTGTGTTTTGAATAAATTAGTGGTAGGAAGATGTTGAACTGTGTGATGATCTATTTTAGGAGTATTACTAAGGCCAGAAACAGAAGGGAGATAACTCGATAAACCTAAGGCCAAAATAGTAAAGCTCAACAGTGAACAGTGCCAATGAAAAGACTCAAGTAGGAGCATGTTAAGATGCCAGAAATAGAGGTACAGAATCTCAGTCTTTATGAAATATAATAATAACTGCATATCATATCAACAATGATCCTGTTTCCTCTAATAAGGCAACTGGAGATAAGGGCAAAAACAGGACTCAAGATGTTAAGTTGCTGAGGCGTGGGCACATTTTTAAAAATTTTCTTTTTGATTATTTTTCCACTGGTGAAAAAGAAGGAATACTCACAGTGTCTTATATTTTTTTCAGAAAAATATTTTGAATAACTGCTTTAATCTAAAATGTACTAATATAACATTAAAGAATCTTACTAGGTTATATTTCTTCAGGCAGATATCAAGCATCATGTTTTTGAAAGCTACGATATAGTACAAAATTCATTTAGTGAAACTTAGAGTTTGATTACAGGAAGCAACTATTTGGAATTTTTATAAAATAAAAAAAATCTATTCATGTGACCTTCTAAAACTAAATTATTATGACAAAAGTCAACAGTGAAAGTTTCTTGCCAGACTTAATTCTTATTCATGTATCTTACGTTCCTTAAGTATCATTTTCCTTTTAGAAGCAACCAAGATTAACATTGCTTATCTTGAGGGCAGCCTGGGTGGCTCAGCGGTTTAGTGCTGCCTTCAGCCAGGGTCTCGGGATCAAGTCCCACATCAGGCTCCCTGCATGGAGCCTGCTTCTCCCTCTGCCTGTGTCTCTGCCTCTCTCTTTCTGTCTCTCATGAATAAATAAATAAAATCATTTAAAAAGATTGCTTATCTTGAAAAATTATACATGAATTTTAGAAACTATTTTCTAGAAAAATCAGAGATCTTTGTATTCAAACATGGCATTCACTAAGTAAAATTCTTTAAGTCATAAAATATTCAAAACAAATTCAAATATTAACCCTAAAGAAAAAAATATGCAGCCAGTTCCATGACATATTATATACATTTACAATTAATTTCTAAATGTGGTGATAATATCCCAAATAATTATTAACATTATAAAATAGCTTCTGTCAGAAAGATGACAGGTGAGAACTTTGCTTCAATTGAATCTCAAAGTGAGAAATAAACTTAGAGAATTTCCTCTCATCCCCATTTATGAGATGAGGACTCAGAGGAGCAGAGGGATGATATAATTTTCCTGATTTACACAAAAAGAATATGATAAAGGTAGGCCTCAAATTTAGTTCTATAATTCCAATTCATCTTCTCCCTATTTTCTAGAGAGAGTTGCCTTTATCTTTCCATTCATATAGTGGGCTTAAATTAATACAATGCCAAAAATAAGTAATTTAACTCCTTAATTAAGGATCAACTAAATAAAAAGATTTAAAAACTTTTCAAGAGAGTATAAGAATTACAAGGTCACAGGATAAAAATAATAATTTATGAATATAATTTCAATATTTAAAATGAAAAAGGAGAGTCCTATTTAATTATGTGTATAGGTAAGAATAGAATAAATGTATTTAATTTTCTCCTTAAATGGGATTGTTAACCTAACAGATCAACAAACCAGTTGGTATACTATGAAACTTCTAAGGGTTATCAGGAGATGTGTTGAGAACTGGCGTTTATGTGATATGTAGCATGAGCCAGACTTTCTACAGATGAGTCTGGGCACTAGGGCTCTCTGGCACTGGTGGGGAGAAGGGGATATGTGTGCAAGCATAGAAGTATGTTTCACCACAGGAGGATTCTGCTGGTCCCTTATAACTCCTAAGATCCCTAGAGATAAGGCTTCTCTGGGAAGAGTGATCTTAGCATCAGTGTCTCCTACCTGATTCTCCTGTTTTCTGAGCCACTCCTGAAAGCTCATCCTAGCCTATTCTCTTCTTGGCTTTCCACTTGGGCCTGCAAGCATTCCCCACCATACACCTGAGACAACAAAACACACTTTGTGGGATCCAACTGTGCTGTTTGCATCTAACATGGTAAAGATATTAACCTAATGCAGAAGCTGGAGAAAAGCTTGGAGGTTAACACAGATCCAAAGTGCTCTATCTGAAGCTTTGGGGTTAAACGCATCTGAATTCAGAGATTTTCAGATTTTAGAAGAAACATAAGGTAGACATTGTCTATCTCTGGTAATATCTTCAGTGGATAAGGGCATCAACCCATAATCAAATTAATCAATATACCTGCAATGAAACATATGAATATTTGCATTAAGTACAAAAATAAAAACTATGAATAGTTTCACATCTGCCCAGGTCAGGGCAGGTTTTCAAGTCCTATGTGCTAAGAGAGAAGGCTCATTTTAGAGCTTTGAGATTTTGAAATTGTTGATAAAGGAGTTTGAACATTTACAAAATTTGAAATGTATCTAGTTGTGAAAGGGTTTCTCATGATGTGCCTGAGAAATCTAGTTTTACTTTAATTCAGCTAAAATTATCAGTAATGCAAACGAATACATAGGAGACATTCTTTTGAAATGTGCAGATTTGAAAAAAAACAAGGTGTATATGTTTTGAACATATACGATGTTCAAAAACAAAATTCTTTACAGATTTGTCAAATGACTAAAATGCTTTTATATTCCATTATATGAGATATGAACACACATGTCAAACAATGATGTAACAAACAGCATGCAATAGAACCAAAATGATTTGAGTAGATGGGTTTTAAGGGCATTTTTAAACATTAGAATTTTTTTTAACATTAGAATTTTTAATTCTAATGTGAAAAATGAAAAATTATCTGAAAAGATAATTCCCAAAATTATCTCTTTGTTTTTTATAACAAACAAGGCAAAGTATTTTTATGTGTGATGAATTGATAACTGTGAAAAATCTTCATATAATTGTTAACCTTTTCAAAATTATATTTTGTGAAGAAATACGTTCTACATTTTAATTGAGTGTGTTTATTTAAATCTAATTTTCTATTATGTTTTGGGATGATAGTAGACCATGTCTTTAAGAAAACACAACACACAAGGCTGCAGCAAAACAGAGCCTCTGCTAATTTCAGGCTGATAGGAGAGTTAGTTTAATTAGTTAGCTACTAATATCTATTTAAGTGAACAGCCTGAGAAATGTCTGCTAGGAAAAGGACATGCAAATACATTGTAAGGCCATTCTCTTTGCCTCTTTTCAATTGTAACAAAAAGGAAGAGAACAGGTAGCCTGCAGGTATGTGGAAAGAGGAAGAAATTACTTTAAGAAAGGGAAGATCAACACAAAAAGTAATCATATGTCTGCAGAGTGTGTGCATATAAATGTGTATATATACATACATACGTACATACATACATACATACATAATTGACCCTAGAACAAGGGGATAGTTAGAGGCATTGACCCCCTGCACAGCTGAGAATCTGTGCATAACTTTTGGCTTCTCCAGAACTTAGCCTACTCTTGGCTGGAAGACTTATGGATAACATAAACAGGTGATTAACAAATATTTTGTATACATATAATATATAGTATTCTTATAATAAAATAAGCTAGAAAAAAGAAAATGTTATTAAGAAAATCGTAAGAGAAAATACATTTATAATACTTCACTGTAATTATTGAAAAAATCTGCATACACTTAAACTGAAATAGTATATTCACATTTTCCTATTTATTGAAATAATAAATCATATATTTTTGTGTTGCCTTTGTTTACTAGAATATTTAGAGAAATAGAAGAAAGAGAGATTAAGAATATATGGGTAGGGGACCTGAATAGGCATTTTTCCAAAGAGGACATACACATGGCCAAGAGAAAATGAAAAGATGCTCAGCATCACTAATCATTGGAGAAATGCAGATCAAAATCACAATGAGCTATCACCTCATACCACTCAGAATGGATAGTATCACAAAGGAAAAAAAAAATAATAAGTTTTGGCAAAGATATGGGCACCACCAAAGTGGTGCAGACACTGGAAAACAGTATGCAGTTTCCTCAAAAAATTAAAAATAGAACTACCATATGACCCAGTAATTCCACTTCTGGGTATTTACACAAAGAAAATAAAAACACTAATTCAAAAAGACATATACACCTCTATGTTTATTGCAAGATTATTTACAATAGTCAAGATATGGAAGCAACTGAAGTGTCCATCAAGAGATGAATGGATAAAGATGTGGCATACAAATAAAATGGAATATTACTCAGCCATAAAAATGAAATCTTACCATTTGTGACAACATGGATAGAGCTAGAGGGCATTATGCTAATTAAAATAAGTCTGACAGAATAAAAGCAAATACCATATAATTTCACTTAAATGTGGAATCTAAAAATCAAAGCAAACAAGCAAACAAAGACATACTCTGTATGGTGACAGCTGGTAACTACATTTACTGTAGTGAGCATTTCATAATGAGATTTGTAGAAATCACTATTTCCACACATGAAATATAATATTGTATGTCAACTACACTCCAATGAAAAGTATATATATGAACATCCTTCGTGTAATTCTTTTCAACCACATTTATTGAACATCTACATATTATTATATGTCATTTCAGTCTGAGAGGCAGATTTCTTGGTTAAATATTACTAATTAATTGATGGTAAGGCTCTTCTTTCAACTGAATGAACTTTATGGATAATTCTTACATCCTAAGGCAGATTATGGAATTGTGATTCTAATTGAAAATAATGGGAAAAATAAGCAATTTATAGAAAAAGTAATCTCCCAAAATTTTAAATGTGCTACCTCTATAAAAGAATAGCCTACTTATAGATATTAATCAAATAAAACCTATTACAAACAATGAGTACTCAGCACAAATTTTAGCTTTAACTTTTGCAAAGTACAATTTGAAGGTGAGGATCTAATCTTCTACTATGATTCACATTACATGCTTATTAAAGTAAAAGAGATAATATCATAATATTAATCTTTTCACTAACATTTTAAAAGTTGGATTTTCCAATATTATAATTAAATAGCAATTACCTTAATTACTTTATATTAAGGCAGAAAAAGGCATAATAAATGTTATTTAGGACCTTTTCATACTTACAATGAGAAATATAATGCAAGTGATTTTTTAAAGTAACAGTCCATTGTAAGTAGGCATAAAAAAGCCTAGAAAAAGGATTATTCGGGTTTCTTTCCCTCAATTTTTAAACCTTGTACTTTTGAAATTATGCTTGATTTAAAAAAAATACATATTAACAATACAAAAGCTCCCAAACAGTGATACCAAAAGAAAACAATACTGATCATTTTGGTGATTTCATTGGAAGATGACCACAGAGATAATGACCACTGAAGTCTTCAGTAAGGTGGAACGAGAGAGGGCAAAATAATAAATTCTTTGTTTGAATGCCAAAAAATCATCATTGTTATTTCCTGTTCTGTAAATAATTGTGTAAACTGGCAGTCCTGTTCATTTGCTCATTTTAATAGCAACAAACATGAATGCACTACTAGACTAAAAATTATTACTTAAAAATTACAGAAATTATGACAAAGCATGCCTTTTATTTATAATCACTAGATTATATACAATCTCCACTAGGAACTGGCTTTTCTGAACACCAATTATAATTCCTAAGCCTTCAAGTTAATATTTCTATCTTATTTCTTACTAAAATTTTCCCAATGACTGCTAAAGGAGAGATAAAGTACAAATTCATATGTATAGTTGATTGTGAATTATAATTAAATAATAAAATTTTAAATTTATTATATGATTTAATCTCAAAATTAGAGATGTAACTAAATAGAGTTGTTGATAAATATCAAAAGCAAATAAATTTAGGTTATTTATGTATAAAATCACTATCTAGAACACTCTCCCTAATTTATCACTGCACTGTAAAGTGTGCTACCACATTAGTGCAAAGATTTGTAGAAAGTCAAACAACTAGGAAAAATAGATTCCTTCCATTACAGTTTCAGTAGAACATATGAGAAATAGAAAATAATTTGAGTGGTATGTGGGGGGGATTTATTACAAAATTTCTATTGAAGTATGCATAAACAGAGTAATATGAAAGATTCTCAGACACACTCTTTAAAAAGTATCTATAAATGACTTTGCAAAAGACAGAATAATACACATAGCAGAATTAACCATAATTGATTTTTTAATTTAATGCTTAACTATTTGTTCTGATAATTTTCCCATTTCACTTTTAGATTAGAAGCATAAAACTTTATAATTCAAAGGATCTTTAGAGATCTAGTGCACCCTTAACTATACTAAAAAAGGATACTGAAGTCTGAGAAATTAATTTATAATTCTGAGGTAGCACCGTTGGTTAGTAACAAAGATAGAAAACAATTCATATCTCCCTACTTACAGTCAAGAGGGGATCTTTTCAATGGCATGAGCATTGATTTTGAAACCAAGCAGTCCCAAATGTAAAGCTGACGTCTTTGATGGGTGTACAACTGGCTTGATCCAGGAATATAAACATAAATAAAAATATAAAAATAGAATAATATAGATATAATAATAATAGTAATAATAATAATATAGAAATAAATCAGAAAGATGAAAAAGTCCTGCATTGAAGGCATTTACAGTTCAAGGAGTCAACACGTGATTTTAGTGCAGTACTATAAGTACAATGAAAGAGACATTTAGGAATACTATGAGTAAACTGAAGGACAACAGTTTTGTTTTTATTTGTTAAGCTGTAAAATGGGAATCATTATATGAGGGTTATTTGGACGATTAAATGAAGTCATATATGAAAGTACAATCACATAATGAAAACAAAATATTTATTTCCACCTCTTCTTTTCCTTATTCTATTAAACACTGCTGACTTATTTTATAGTTCTTCATGATATAAAGTTTTTTTATAATACTTCAAAAAGAAGTGTAAAGACTCAAAAACTCAAAGAGTTTTCCCCTTTTAAACTTTATTTTTAACTTTTATCTAAATAATCCTAGTAAATTCTCATAATTTCATCGTTAATTATTTGGAAGTCATTTTGCAAGTATGTCTCACTTAATATTTTAATGGCATTAAGTAACTTGTCTGATCATAGAATCAGACATACTTAATAAAGAAAAATGAAAGAAAAAATCTATAGAACTTTCCAACCAGAAGTAAAGCAAACACTTTGATAAATTTACTTGTAGTCTCTATACTCCACAGGTTTCTATTTTAAAAAAGTAAAATTACAGAGAAATCATTTGAGCTCTACTTTCTATTTTGGAGTTTTGGAGCTGAGTTTTTTGTTTGTTTTATTTAACTTTGTATATGAAAAAAGTATGAAAGAATTTCTCACAATATTAAATATATTTTAAAATAAAATCATCTTTATTGTCATTAATTCTCTGAATTTTAAATTTTATGACCAAATAGTTAAAAGAATTTCTCTAAATGTATATTCAAAATAACTAGTCTTAAGGCTATGTGGTAAGACTTAAAAAAACTCTAAAATGTAGGGAGATACATTGTGTTGAAAATTTTTGTGTGGATAAAATAAATAAAATTTCATAAATATCTCATATATGTGTTTAAGAAGTATATCACATGTTTAGCATTATATGTTCAGTATGTACAATTCTATATTGCACTCTATACAATTGCACTAGATTCAATACTCAAGTTATCTGCTTTTTCCCACTCTTATACTGATTTTTTTTGGTGTGGTAATCTATGAAGAATAAATATAGTAGATTAAAATTTCATGTGACAGCTATGTTTTTTAACTTCCTTTAGAAGGTCTAGTATAATATATTATTTATTAGGTAGTATTATAAGAGAATTAATTGATCATCTGTTTGGCTTTTATGTTAGGGTTAATTTTGTTTTAGGCAACTGCTGTAAGTGGCATATTCAAAAAATCTAAATACAGTCTTAATGTTTAGACCTTGAAATATATACATCCATTACACTAACCATATGTTTAGTTTTTCTGCAATCACCTTGTCTTAAGTTATATTTATCATTGTCTTTTTTTACTTTTTATATGTAGCAGTAAGTTTTAAGATATGTATGATGCTTTTTGTGTCTACCATTTGCTACCCTTAAGGTTTGTAATGACATTGAAACCTATTCTTTCCAGTTTCTATTTTCAGAATTGAAATAAATATAAAGTTTGATTCTTCACTTAAAAAGTTTTTTTTAAGATTTTGCTCTGTCTTTAACATGGCCTTTCTTCTAGGTATTTATTTCTATTAATTGAGCTTATAGACTTACATGGTTTAATCATGATATCTCATGTTAAATATTACATCCTCCAATAATTATATTTTAATATTTCCATGCAATCTCATGACGATCCTCTCAATTCTTACATTTACTGTGAGTAATGGTCTTTAATGTGGCTTTATGCTTAATGCTGCATTTGATTTACTTGCATTATTATGCTACCTTACCCAATACCCGTTTCTTTTCAGATTATTTTTCCTAACCATCTCTTCTGTTTTGTAGATTTCAAAGTTTCTTACAACCTACAGAGAAGATAAAGTGTACATGTATGCAATACTTGCATATGTGTGTACTGAGGGGGGAATCATAAAGAGGTCATCTCTTCCACTGAATTCTTATGGTAATTTTTTTATTACTTTTGTTCTGCAGGGTTTTTTTATTTGTTCATTTCTTCATTCTGTGAGCATAGTCTCCCTACAATGTGGCAGGCACTCTGTCATGCACTGCAAACCCAAAGGTGCTATTACTGTCTTATTTCATTTATCTGACATAAAATGGAGAGCTCTATCAATACACAGATTTTGTTAAAAGACAACATGTAAATCACTTTTTCCCACTCAATCTTAGATTACTGGAGAGTGCACTGGTGTATAGCTGTCTTCGTCTAATGCAGGAGTTCCCCTGACATTAATTTCTCTGATAGGGTGAACAAGAAAAGTCCATGAGAGACTCTATTAACTACATTCAGACTTTTTTTTTTTCTCTTTTTATTTCTAATTTACTTCTGAGAGTCCTTGTCATTGATACATAATCTGAATGTCAGTAAGCATCTCTTTTCCTCATAAAGTTACCAGCTAGAGGAAAAAAAATTTACAGCCAGTTAAATTCTAATTTAAATAACCAGCAAATGGATTTTTTAGTGTAAGTATGTCCCACATAATATATGGGTCGTATTTAACTTGCACATCTCTATCTACCATATTATTTTGGGGAACTACCATTTCCAAACATGGTAAGAAAAGAGAAATAATGTAAGTATTAAATCGCTAAATTCTATATCTGAAACTAATATTACACTGAATGATAACTAACTGAAATTTAAACAACAGTTTAAAAAAAGAGATAAAAAAGCAGGACCCATCTATTTGCTGTCTACAAGAGACTCATCTTAGACAGAAGGACACCTACAGCCTGAAAATAAAAGGTAGGAGAACCATTTACCATTCAAATGGTCCTCAAAAGAAAGCAGGGGTAGCCATGCTTATATCAGATAAACTAAAATTTACCCTGAAGACTGTAGTGAGAGATGAAAAGGAACACTATATCATACTTAAAGGATCTATCCAACAAGAGGACTTAACAATCATCAATATATATGCCCCGAATGTGGGAGCTGCCAAATATATCAATCAATTAATAACCAAAGTGAAGAAATACTCAGATAATAATACACTTATACTTGGTGACTTCAATCTAGCACTTTCTACACTCGATAGGTCTTCTAAACACATCTCCAAAGAAACGAGAGCTTTAAATGATACACTGGACCAGATGGATTTCACAGATATCTACAGAACTTTACATCCAAACGCAACTGAATACACATTCTTCTCAAGTGCACATGGAACTTTCTCCAGAATAGACCACATACTAGGTCACAAATCAGGTCTTAACCAATACCAAAAGATTGGGATCATCCCCTGCATATTCTCAGACCATAATGCCTTGAAATTAGAACTAAATCACAACAAGTTTGGAAGGTCTTCAAACACATGGAGGTTTAAGGACCATCTTGTTAAAAGATGAAAGGGTCAACCAGGAAATTAAGGGAGAATTAAAAAGATTCATGGAAACTAATGAGAATGAAGATACAACCATTCAAAATCTTTGGGATGCAGCAAAAGCAGTCCTGAGGGGGAAATACATCACAATACAAGCATCCATCCAAAAACTGGAAAGAACTCAAATACAAAAGCTAACCTTACACCTAAAGGAGCTAGAGAAAAAACAGCAAATAGAACCTACACCCAGCAGAAGAAGAGAGTTAATAAAGATTCGAGCAGAACTCAACGAAATCGAGACCAGAAGAACTGTGAAACAGATCAACAAAACCAGGAGTTGGTTCTTTGAAAGAATTATTAAAGAGCCTTATTACAAAGAAGAGAGAGAAGACTCAAATTAATAAAATCATGAATGAGAAAGGAGAGATCACTACCAACACCAAGGAAATACAAACGATTTTAAAAACATATTATGAACAGCTTTACGCCAATAAATCAGGCAATCTAGAAGAAATGGACGCATTCCTGGAAAGCCACAAACTACCACAACTGGAGCAGGAAGAAATAGAAAACCTGAACAGGCCAATAACCAGGGAGGAAATTGAAGCAGTCGTCAAAAATCTCCCAAGACACAAAAGTCCAGGGCCAGATGGCTTCCCAGGGGAATTCTATCAAATGTTTAAAGAAGAAACCATACCTATTCTCCTAAAGCTGTTTGGAAAGATAGAAAGAGATGGAGTACTTCCAAATTCATTCTATGAGGCCGGCATCACCTTAATTCCAAAACCAGAAAAAAGAGAGATCAATTATTTATATTCTGCTTACATCACAAAGCAGGGTCTTTGCAACAGAGAGAGGGCTGCACAGTTTCTACTATGTGCCAACTCTGGATTTCTCAGCGGGTAGCTGATAATGATGTAGGACCTAACTAGATTTAAGGTTAAGTATGACATTTGTCAAAACTATTTGGCTTGCTCTATCTTAAGCATTTAAATGTGTTTGCTAATCACTGATTCTCCTAACTACTGAAATGCCTTTCATTGGCAGAAAATTGTGTATCAACTTTATAGTTTTTCTTGCATTGATAGGAGTTTTCATCTTCCTCCCAACCTCATCTCCTTCCATGAATTCCTCATAATCTAGTGGGAAATTTGAAGTGATTATGTCAGGAATTGCTATTTGAAAGACATTTTTAGCCAGAATTCTCTTAGTCTTTATTTTTAAAATGTGTGCATTCTTAAATAAAGCAGCTTTTTATAATAAATGTTATCTTTACCATTTTATATGATTTATGATGTCATTAATAAATACCTGTCTAATTTATATTCCTGATGAAGAATACTTTCATCAATTACATGTGGTACATGGAAAGGTTCACCAAATGTAGAGGCTTAAAACAAGTTGTTTTTATTTTGTTTTGTTTGTTTTGATGATTCTGTAAATGAATGAGCAATAAATGTCTGAGCCCAGCAAAATGGTTCTATTCCTATGACTCGGTTACACATGTATTTTCAGGTTTCTGGTAGAAATATTCAGCTTGAGCTGAATATTTTTAAATGGCCTTATTACTTGTCCAGTGATTGTTTCTATCTGATACCTATCAGGTCCAGAGAACATCAACTGGTTCGGTTCTTCTCTGCTCCATGTGGCCTTGGGTCCTCTACTGGTCTAGAGGAAAATTCATCACAGAGTAGTTTCAGATAAGATTCAGGGCAAGCCCAGGACACAAGCACTTCATAAGATTTTGCCTGCGTCGTATTTGCTGATGTCACATCAACTGATGCAACATGGGTAGACAAGCCCAAAGTTAGTGAGGGAGAAAATACACAAGGTGGTTGAGATGGGAAGGCTAGATACATTGGGAACCTTACATGCAATAATATTACACAATTTTTTATTAGGTCTCTGGCAACAGTATACATGTTAGACAGAAGGATATATTTATTGAGCAAAACTGTTTAATACATGCAAACATAGAAACAAGAGTGGTATAATGATTTCGGGTTTTAACTATCAAAAAGATTTAGCCCATTATCTATGAGGACTTATTTTTGTTTCTGTTTTTTAATTCTAGTAAAATGGTCATTGACTTTGAATCAGAAATACAAGTTTTTAATATTTGTTGATGTAGATATATTATTTAAAATCTCTGAATGTTATCATTTTGAAATTGCTATAATAATGCCATCAATGGGTGGCTTAGTCCATTAAGCATCTGCTTTTGGCTCAGGTCATGATCTCACAGTGCTGGATTGAGCCCTGAGTCAGGACCTAGAATAGAGTCCTAAGTCCCCAAATCAGGATCCTTTCTCAGTGGGGAGTCCACCTCTCTGTCTTCCCATCCCTTCAAGTTGTGCACTCATTTGCTCTCTCTCTTTCTCAAATGAATAAATAAAATCTTTAAAAAAATAATGCCATTCACTGAAAGGCTATAGAAAAAAATAACATATAAAAATATGGAAGGTCTTTGTAAACAATAAACAATAAAAAATTTTACTTTACATGAATGAATACATATAAAGATATGAAACTATAATGGAGCATCTATTGTTCTTATAACTAAACATTTCTATAAAATTTATTGGAGTTTAATAAACTTTAATAATAAATACTGAATTTGAGAACAATTCAAAGGAAAGAGTTAATTTACTTAATTTGAGGATTTCAATTTTTCAATTCAAGGTTAACACAATATTTACTTACATTTAAATTTTTTTTATATTTTGAAATATAAAATAATAACTATCTAAAACCAGTATTTGGAAACTAAAGAACACCAGTATAATGATCACCCACTTTAAGAAATTCAGTATTGTCATTACTTTAGAAATCCCTCATGTTCTACACTAAAAATCCTATCCTTCTTACCTCACCATGGAGATAATTGTTATCTTGATTTTTGTTATAGTCTTTTCCTTGCTTTTCTTTAGGTTTATCAATCATTTTTGCATATATATTTCTAAATAATATAATTTAGTTCAGTGAATTTCTTATAGTAGGGTCATATCATGTGCAAATTTTCCTGTGTTGTTTCTTTCACTTAACATTTTGATTTGGAGATTCATCCATGCTGCTACTGGTGGCTTTGTTCCTGTTACTGTATATATGTTAACATACCTAAATTGATCAGTATTTTTTTAAGTTTAATGGCTGGTATTTTAAGAAATTCTTATATATCCCAATATCATGAAAATATTTTCCTCTGTTATCTCCTAGAAACAACATTTTTGCTTCTCTTATGTAGATCTTTATTCCAATATAAAGTAGATTTATATATACGGTATGAGGAAGTGATCTGATTTCTGCTTTCCTCACATGCTACCCAAATTGCACACCATTTATTAATATACTCACCCTTTCCCATATACTATTTCATATACCCCTGTCATATATGAAATGTCCATACATTTATTTATCTTTCGAGATTATCTTGTCCTTTGCAAACCATTTTTAAATATATTTTTTCAGAGAACATAACCATGAAGACCAATAAGGCACAGCATTTATTTCAATTGTGTCTTATTCTCACTTAAATTTGGTTTTGAAAAATTACTTCGAGGAAGTAACTAAGTTGTAGTAATATGAGTAATATGACATTTTTATTTTATCTTGGAAGATTATAAGAAAAGCATCATCATTTTTCCTATGAATCACTTGCACATGTGCTTAAACAAAGAACAGTAGAAGTTTGGCAAAGAAAAAAAGGCTTTTATTTTGTATCACCATATTTGAAGATCTACATATGTAAAATGTTTCTTTTATGGAAATAAAAATCACCTCATCCGACTATAGAACTTATAGCTGTGATTTAAGATAACCCTGTTTGAGTTACTAAAAGTGAGTCCTTTATCCAGAGCTCTTATAATTTATTAAATGAATGAGAACCTCCAGGCCTGGAAGAAACTATGCATTTGCTGGTGGCCATATTGCCTAAGGGTTATTTCTAGAACATAATAACCAATGACATGGCTCCAAGTTATTACGGAACTAGGTGTGCTGCTATTCTAGGTTTTCTACTGGACAAACTTTCCCCAAGCATAGCTTATTTTCTAGAAGTTAGAGTACTTAAAAGGCCTCTGCTTAGGTTCTATTATCAATCTTCAGCTAAGAGGGAAAGATGGCTAAAAACCCAACTTTTAGGGTTAACAAATAACAAGTTAAGTGTTAGCAAAGTCATTCTAGATCCTTCAATTCAATAATCTACTCACAAAATAATCATTTCTTAAGTCATAGTGTTGTTTCAGAACAAAAATCTAAAAATTCTTTATAATTATAACATTCTAATTTAAAAATACAAATATAAGGGCAGCCCTAGTGGCCCAGTGGTTTAGCACCCCCTTCAGCCCAGGGTGTGATCCTGGAGACCCAGGATCCAATCCCACATGGGCTCCCTGCATGGAGCCTGTTTCTCCCTCTGCCTGTGTATCTGTCTCTGCCTCTCTCTCTCTCTCTTTCTCTCTCTGTGGGTGTCTCTCATGAATAAATAAATAAAATATTAAAAAATACAAATATAAGCCCTGTTAATTGCCTAAAATGCACTTTGTCATGAAAATAATGGCACTGTCTCCCTCAAAGCCTTGACTATGATCCTAGTAAAAATGTTCAATGGGTTATGATCTTACTATTGTATATTTGAGGTCAAAAGAAAAATATGTTGCAGGAGGAGATAAAATGAAGACAACTGAAAGAGATCTGACCTAATTATTTCAACAGGCTTAATATGTTTTACATTTAGAACTAGTGCCTTTCAGAAACTATATCAATGCAACGCCCCTCGTGAAGGAGCTTATGACAGGAATAATAAACACTAGTAGAATTTGGCTGATCACTTTTTGAATTTATGTGGTCTTTCAAAATGATTAATCTAGTGCTTAATATGGAAAAATATTGATTTTCCAGCTATAGAATACTTAAATACAAATTCTATCTTTCAGGGCAAACATTGATAAAAGATAAACTCTCTAATAATTATTGTTTAAGACAAGTATTTTTTAAAGTAAAACAACAACAATCAAAAGCTATTCTTATCCTTGGATTTGAGATTCTCTAATAGCTCAGAAACAAAGTTAACTTCACCAGAAAAAATACTGATCCATTATATTGGATGCATAGGTAAGCAGAATTCTTTGAAATTTAGGTAAATACTAGTTGAATAGATGAAATATCTTACCGTTCTGACACAAAGAAATCCTCATAAATATAGTGGTTATTGTATAGCAACCATCAATGAATATAGCACCATTAAGTAAAGTTTCAAAGGTAACATTAGTTAAAGCCTGCTCTGGACATGGGCGAAAGGATGCCATGTTCCACTGTTTATAAACAGACAAATCCCATACGTGTTTATCCAAACCACAAAGGCAAAGAGATAGGAAGGATGAGAAATATAGGGCTAATGAAGATCTTTAAGAATATAGTGCCATACAGACTAAAGGGAATATATGAGCTAGGCAACATCCCAAGGCATTATTTTTCATTACCTTTCACTATGGTGATCCAAGTAATGTCTCTTTGATTCAATTTAGAACCTCTAAAGACATGTCAAGCCATGTTTTCAACTCACAGCTCACTGACCAATAAGCTGAACCAAATAATCACACACCATACAACACCTCATAACTCCCAATAGAGATGCCAATAGATCCTGGAGACATGCTCTGAATTAGTTTGTTTGACAGACTGAAAAAAACCTTTTGCAGAATGCTGAAACTAATTAGACATTCTTACAATCTTAAATTCAAGTAGCTCCACATAATTTGTAAAGGAAATCTGGCAAAACCAACAAACACATGTAAAAAGGAATAAAGCTAGAATCATCTTATATTGACTGTTTCCTTCTGCATCTCAGAAAGAAAATCTTTAATATTTGTCATGTCATTTTTAAAAAATTAAGGTAAGTCTTTCTATAGACTTGTGACTGTGCTCTGGCTTCTTAGACTAAGGGAGTTCTTATTAAACACACGCATACACACGCACACATAGAGCAGTAGATTTCATGGAACTTGTTCAGTACCTTCAGTCTGTTCTGTAAATATGCATTGCTGATAGGACTTACAAATTTCTCACAATGCTGTATAAAAGACTACATACAGACCAGAAGCACAGTGCCCTCTGCTGCACATACAACATAAAATAAAATACTTATGTAACAGTATCTACATAGATACAGACACAAAAATACAATGCTAAGTTTTGTTTCTACATAAATGCTAAACCAACTGCTGGGAATTGTGAATTCCTATCATGCAGAAACAAACCAGACTGATAACTTTACATAAAACATTCTTTATGGCAAGGATCAATACAATCTAATCCAGTCAGGCAACCATTTGTACACTCCTCTCTTTAATGGATTTGCTGGGCTGGGGAGAAGGAGGCAGTCTGTTGGATTTAATATATGACTCCTTTTGTGTAACTTATTTATATTCAAATATATAAGAACAGTAAAAGTTAAAGGCCATATATCTCAATCCCCTCCTTTTTCTTGGCCTTTGCTATCATGTCACATTTATCTGCTACTTCTTTTTAACCCGTTGCCATTTTCTCCAGCTTCTGAACGTACAATTACCTCTAAGGGGAAAAAGAATGAGGTGACTCAACTTCTCAGTGACTAGTACAAGATACCATTTCCATTTAAGCTAAAAAAAAAAAAAAAAAGATAACACAGCATGATATAAGGTAGAAAAGAATCTCAAGAAAATTCATTTAAAAATTTAGCTATTTAAAATTATACACTCAGCCTCACAGTTAATTGGAATTTACTTTAAGAAATGTGACACTCCTACAATTTGAGGGTGATGCACAACTGGTCACCATTACTACTTTTTGGTTTTGTTTTGTTTTTAATAGTTTGCTACATCTATAAGAAATACTCTTAAATAGCAAGAAAACAATACTACTGTGAATGGTAAATAATAACCCTTCTGGTAATAACCCTTTCCCATCTGAAGCTTTCCCTTAGAGAAACTTATTTACACACAACCTTCAAGGAAGATATCTATAATTGCTTTCCCTTTGCTTCATACCTGTATATCTTGTATCTTGTGCTAAATCCCTGCCGGCTTCTGTCCACAAAATCTGTGTATTCCTGTGAACGATGGAAGGGTCCCTTATCAGAGAGGAGCCAGTCGAAGGGGCTTGTGGCATGCTGATCCGAAACAGCAGCAACCGCTAAAACCCAGCATTGAAGACTCAGGGCTATCCACTCCCATAGAGCCATCAGAGAGAACAATTCAGCACCAGCTCTGCTCCGCCATATCATGCTTCCACTGGGGATTTAGAGCCTTCATTCTCTTAGCTTTCCCTCAACACCTAGACAAAATACACAGGCAATTAGTTAGCCCCTAGAAGATTCTGTTCTATCAATTAAGGTGCTGAGGTGGCAAATTCCTTTCTTTTTAAATCTAGTATCATTGTGTTAAATTAGATGATAGCAAAATTGAATAATCAGTAAAACAAAATAATTTCATTTTTTGAAAGCTCTATGTTCCTTTTTTATTCATTGGAAAATAGGTCACTGAGTCATAACAGACTTTGTCATAACAGTGTCGTACAACCATAATTGGTTTTGACGAATACTTCTTCTTTTTTGCTTAGATGTTTACAACATTGGACACTTTCAAAATAAATATTGTATATGTTTATTTATTTCATAAATTGTGTAATACATTGTAATATAAGTGTATTTTATTGTTTACTTGAATTGTCCTAGAAAAAATGCTTTAAAATGAATCAAAGATATTCAGGTAGTCATTTCCATAATATGAGACCAAAATGGAATAAAATTAAGGGCTTAATAATACATAAATAAATTATTGTGTTTATGTATGTGTGTCTATCTATCTACCTACCATCTATCTCTATATATAGATAGATGGATGGATGGATGTGTGGGGTGATGAGTGGGAGGGAAGGTCTATGTGTTTTCTCAGATATTTTTTTCCATTATTCATCTATTAGGGACAAACTTCCCAGATTTTTAAAGCAGAATAATAATAAACTATTTCTAGGACCTTTAAAAAACTTTAATGTGCATCCATGTCATATTCATGAGATAAATAGGCATACCTACAAAATTCAAATACACACAAAAACTAAGACAATGCAGATTATACATAAGCTATGAAACCACATACATTAATTTCATAAGCATTCAGAAATAAAGTACCAAGAAATGAAATCCCAATGTGGTATAATATAAACGATTTTACACAGAGCAGATGATGCAGTATCTATATACTACACAAAATATTCTACAAATATTTGAATTCAATTTTACTTTCCATCTTCACCAATCTTTTAGATTATCATTATTTATAGCACATAGAACTGTATAGTATATAAACTCTGACTAATGAAAAAGTGTGATTGTGAGAGTTTTTAGTCAGTAAAATCTCTTTAGAAAGGAATCAAAATGCACAGTATTAAGTAAAATATTTTAATTATAATAGTTGCCATATTTGGTGTTTGGATAGGGCAATTGACATTTTTAATTTGCATTCTAGTTATAATCCTATAATGCATAATTTAATCTTAAACTATTTATATAGGAAAGGCATACAGCAATACTTTTACAACTATAAAATATCTCAACCAATGATACAATATGACTGACCTAGGTCATCAGATCCAGTCATACACAATACACAATTAGAAGAACTAATGCCCACATACTATATGAGTTGCCCCAATCATGAAAGTTGCTCTATTGTGATGATTAAACAATGGCCTCTTTTGTAAACAACATAGGAAGTCTTACAAGTCAAGACACTTTAAAAATTCATAAAGTATAACATCATATAATAGATTTTGGAATATCAGTTGGGAGTTTCCAGGCCTCCATCAATTACTTGTATAAAGATGGCATTGTCAGATGATTCAATTCAGAATTTCTAATGCTGATAAAGAAAATATATACTTTTATATTTTGTTTCTTGTGTGGGAACTATACCACTTATCTTAAAATTATTATATTTCACTTATATTCATAAACAGTTATTACTATATTTAATTGGATGGTATAGTGCACTTGTGACTAATAAATATTTACCTTTGTTAAACACATTTTTTCTGTTGATCAAATATATTCAAAGCAGAAACATGGGGATCCCTGGGTGGCGCAGCGGTTTGGCGCCTGCCTTTGGCCCAGGGCGCGATCCTGGAGACCCGGGATCGAATCCCACATCGGGCTCCCGGTGCATGGAGCCTGCTTCTCCCTCTGCCTGTGTCTCTGCCTCTCTCTCTCTCTCTCTCTCTCTCTCTCTCTGTGACTATCATAAATAAAAATTAAAAAAAAAAAGAACTTTTCAAACCAGAAACATTTAATCATTATTGCAAAAAAGTTATATTTTCTTATGTAGGCACTTAGAACAGTGACTAGAATGTTGGAAGAACATTAGGAATGCTTCAAAGTATATTCCATGCTGATATCAAATCATATAATTATATACTATAAAATTAAAACTAGCTCTTTCTGCTGCAGCTCATGATTTTGTAAGACACACAGCATTAAGAAAGTAGTATACAAATGACGTTTGGTTTGCATTTTTCAGTATAGTGCCCAGAACCATTGTATTTATTTTCTTTACCAAATGTGCTAAAGAAGTTTCATGGTTAGCATATTTTCTAATCTTAACACAGAGGAAAATGGAAAGATTTTATGTTATGTGTGTGGGAACTACCTAAAAATACTGGAATTAGGTTTTAATTATTTCTGTTTCTTCTACTTCTAATTTGGGTGCATGCTCCTACTTCTGCTCAGCCGTGGGTTTTCCTGAAAGTTTATTAGCAATGAGATTATGAGAATTTCATCCTGCCCAAATTTACACTAATTTGGGGGATCTCTTGGAAATCATTACAATTATAAAGTCTTTTAAAAGACAGGAACAATAATCAAACTACACTACTTGACATTTCAACTCAAGCCATCTTAAAGACACTGCCTTTAAGAATTACAAAACAGGGAGAAAAGTAGAGTTAGAATACATTAAGGCCAGAATGTATGCTTTCAAAATCCTTAGGACAAATGGCCATTAGATTCAATGTTCACAAAAAAAAAAAAAAAAAAAAAAAGACTCCATTCATCTAGTCTGTTATGAAAGTAGGCAAATGTACATTTGTAAATGAGTAGTAAATTTTAAAATATTACTGAACCACCTGAATTGGTTCCTTTATTTGGTTTGGAATAATAACAGTTTTTGTCCTCGGGTGAGAGATGAGTTTATGATATAGATTGCCAGTTTCAAAAGTACTGAATATGGTCCCTTTGAGAACCTCACAGGTCGCTACTGAGATAACCAGCTACATGTAGAGATATTACTAAAGAAGGGAAATCATGAGGTCCAATGAATGAAAGTAAGAGTCATTAAACTAATAAGTGAATTCACCAATTTCACTACCTGGAGTATAAGGAAATGGCAAAATAATCTTGAATTTACTATTTCTAAGTTCCTAAGAGGCCAACTAAGGAAACTACAATGTCAATGCACAGTATATTCTGAAATATGTAAAGGTGTATTTTATGAATAACAAAAAAAAACACAACAAAAACATTTAAAAAGCAAAAACATTAAGGTCATATTTAAAAAGCATCATTTAATTAAAAGCATTATTTAATTAAAAATATTGATCAAATTTTTCTTTTCCAAAAATTAAGAGGAAGAAAATATCACATTGTTTATATGATGGATATTTGGTACATGGCCTTTTCTTATAACAAATTCTCACCAAATAAAGTTCAGTGGGAACATTATCAACTCACACAACTTTATTACTTGCAAATACCCAAAAATGTCAGGAAGACGAAAACACAACAAAATATTTCTCCTCATTGACTCTCCTTTATCCTATTCCAGAGGACAGTACATTATTTTTACCTAAAATATTAACTTATCATATGTATTTGAAATTCATGAAATATTGGAACTTAGAAAATATGTTCTATAATATTACAAATGAATTTCTAGTATAACTGAAATTACAAAGATAAGAAAATTATGAATTATTGACTTCAACTTAATATCTTTTAGATTGGTGTGTCATGTCATAGAGGTTCATCTTTTAGACTACTATCTAATTGAATATTCAATACTAATTACTACTATTTGTTGAACAATTAATTTTGCATAGTATATGATTTCTTCTTTTAGATTTGTATTTGAACTGATTTTTGCTGCTAACATGTCCAAAATAGTTTCTTAAGGAAATCCATTTAAAATCTTAAATATGCAAAGAAGCTTCATAAAATAGTTGTATCAAAGAGATTTATTTTTCCTTAATTTTGAAAATTTAAAACCCACAGAAAAGTTTAGAGGCTTGTACAGTAAACACATATATCCTTCAGCTACCAATTATTTACATTTTACCATATCTTATACTCTCACTATTTCTCAATCCTTATTTTATTCTTTTTTTGTGTAGAACAAGGATCTAAGGAAAATTGACTCTTTGCTCCAGGTCATACATTCATTTTCCAAATTCCTCATCTTCAGCGATTGCTACATTGCTCTATGGAATAGCTCTTTAATATTCATGATCACTAATATTGGAGTTTGTAAATATAAAAAATCCTCAAAAAAATCCTCAAAATAAAGTCTCCATTTCCCAAAATGATTGTATTTATTAAAAGGCTACATTCTTCCTTAATAGTTTAATGGAATATATATTATTCTACAAAACAAAAATATTGCAATCATTTTATTATTATAAAATAAATATATTTGTATTACATACTCTCAGAATCTATTAAAATATATAGCATATTATTATATTACCATATATCAAATAATATATATTAGAATAAATATTAGCTTTGAAGTAAATATCTGCTAAATAAACTGTATAAGTAAATGAATGGAGAGTTAAAATATATTTCTAACAGTAAATTTTCAATAGTTTTCCCAAGTAGTAATTGTTTATATATATATATATATATATATATATATATATATATATATATATATTTGGTAGAACTACTAATAAAGAAAAGCACAATAAAAAGGTAAATATTAGTTATCATTACAATGTGCAAAATACCCTGATATATTTTGATATGAAGCAGGATGACAGGTATCATTAAAAATCTTGCTTTTGAGGGGCACCTGTGTGTCTAGGTCAGTTAAGGGCCTACTCTTGGTTTTGACTCAGGCCATGTATCGTGGTTGTGGAATGGAAGCTCATGAATGGGCTCTATAGTCAAGCAAGGAGTCTGCTAAATCTTCGTTCCCCCTCCCTCTGTCCCCCTCCCACACCTCCCGCTCATGTGTACTTGTGTATGTGCTCTCTTTCCTCTAAAATAAATGAATAAATCCTAAAAAGATAACAAAATAAATTAAAAATAGAAATAAAAATACTGCTTTGATCCTCAGAAACTTACGATCAACTGAGGATGGCTTTATATAAGGCAGAACACATGGCCTATGGTAATCCTTGTTAGAAACCAATTCTCTATCAACTAAAAAATCAACATTCTCTATTTTTTTCTCTTTCTGATTTTCTTATCTCATACATGACATATATTCAAATTTTTAAGCCAAATATTTTTTATTTAAATTCAATTAATTAACATAGAGTATATTATTAGTTTCAGAGGTAGAGGTCAATGATTCATCAGTCTTATATAGTACCCAGTGCTCGTTACTTAACATACCCTCTTTAATGTCCATCACTCAGTTTCCCCATCCCCCCAATCCCTTCCCCTCCAGCAACCCTCATTTTGTTTCCTATGATTAAGAGTCTCTTATGGGTTGTCTCCCTCTCTCATTTTGTTTTATTTTTCCCTCTTCCACTATGATCCTGTTTTGTTTCTTAAATTTCACATATGAGTGAGATCATATGATAATTATCTTTCTCTGATTGGCTTATTTTGCTTAGTATAATACTTCTAGTTTCATTCATATCAAATGGAAAGATTTCAATTTTTTGTTGACTGAGTAGTATTCCTTTGTATATTCATCTTCTTTACCAATTCATCTGTTAATGGACATCTGAGCTGTCTCCACAGTTTGGATATTGTGGACATTACTGCTATAAACATGGCAGTGCATGTGCATCTTTGGATCACTACATTTGTATCTTTGGGGTAATTATCCAGGAGTGCAATTGCTGGATCAAAGGGTATAATTTTCCGCTTTTTGAGGAACCTCCATACTGTCTTCCAGAGTTTTATTTTTTTAAGATTTTATTTGTGTCATTTGCCCTCTGGATAACATCCAAACTCCTTAAGATAATGTATAAAATTATCTTCACTTGCAGAATTCTTTATTTTAATCTTTCTGCTGCGTATGCCACAATTTTCAACCAAACATCAACTATGCTTTGGTCATAATTTTATTCCTCAAAATCATCTCATTTTCTCCCTTTCTTCAGTATCTTTCCATATGCAACTTATTCTACCTGAAGTACTATTTCAACTGGATTCCTTTACCTGCCCAAACTTTACCTACTTTGAACTTCAGACTGGACTGTCATTTAACCACAAAGCTTTCTGTGACCCTTTGAGATTGGGTCAAAATTATGATCCCTTTACTTCATTGATTATAGCCCATTTATATTGTGTATTTATGTATAGATAATGACTTTTTCATATCCCCCCTGCCTCCAATTAGACTTAGTTTTAGAAGGACAATAATTGTTCTTATTTTAATGACAACTGGATAGAGTTAGCAAAGTACAAGAAATAAAGTTGCTTAATAAGTAGTGGTTGAGTGAATGAATAAAAGATAATTAAGTACTAAATTGAGGTGTAATTAATGTGATATGGATGGCAAGATTAAGAAAATTCCTTCTATGTGGAAAGAAGAAAGCTTTACAAAAGACTGTATCTGAGCTATACCTCAAGATGACAATAGCTCTTAGAGTTGAGAAAGCAGGGAAATAGAGTCCTGAGATAATGATTTGGTGTCCAAATCATGAACAGAAATGACATGTTCAAGTAGTATCAAAGCAGAGCATTCTTAATATTCAAAAACCATTACAAGTAAGGATATAAAAGCATCATTAATTATTAGCTTTGAAGGGAAAAGAAATGTTGGGAAATATCAGGAAGGGAGACAGAACATAAAGACTCCTAACTCGGGGAAATGAACTAGGGGTGGTGGAAGGGGAGGAGGGCGGGTGTTGGAGGGGAATGAGTGACGGGCACTGAGGTGGATACTTGACGGGATGAGCACTGGGTGTTTTTCTGTATGTTGGTAAATTGAACACCAATAAAAGTTAATTTAAAAAAAATAATAATAAAAAAAATTATTAGCTTTAAGTCGATTATAAGGAATTATCATGATCATGCATATAATTGTGGAAAATTCAGGATCTTTTTATTTATGATCTGTTATTCATAGTTTCTAAAGAATGACCAAACAAATACGAGTTCAAAGGTAAAGTCCAACATAAATTCTCTTCTCACTAATAAGCACGGTATATGTTTTACTATGTTGTCACTCTTGAATTTACAGAATAATAATATATAAAGAGCAGTTGAACAACTTACCCCTCCCCCTTTGAAAAGTTCTATACTAGGGGTAACTTTAACTGAAACCCTTCCAAATTTTATCGGAGAAAAAAAAAGACAGTGATGATGAATATGATATGCTCTTTTTATTTTCTTTCCAACAAAATTACCTTTATCAAGCTCCTTTGATATGCCAAGCATTTTACCAATATTTCCTTATTGCATTTCCTAGCAATACAGTACAGTATATATTATTATCACCATTAGCTTGTTTAGATGATGGAGGTTCAAGGTAAATAAATAGGCAGCAAAGCAAAGACTAAATGGCCACAGTTTTTAAACCAAATTGAAACCATGCTCCCCCTATTACACCATACTGTAACCTAATAAGAACTGACTGCAGATCAAAAGTTATTAAGATTTTTGCTGCCATTTAATTAAATGCTCTTGAACAAACTAAAATTTTAAAATTGAGAATAAGGGCACCTGGGTGGCTAGGTTTGTTAAGCATCTGACTCTGGATTTCGGCTTAGATTGTGATCTCAGAGTCCTGGGATTGAAGCCCTCATCTGGCTTCACACCAACTTGAAACCTACTTAAGAGTCTCTCTTCCTCTCTTCTGCCCCTCCCTTTCCCACCTTAAAAAACATTATCAAATATATAATAAAATAAAGTGGAAAATATAAATAATAGAAAATTAAAATAAAAGTTAAAATGGGAAGTTTTTTCTCAGTCTATTATATGCAAGTTATCTGAGTATTATGGGGCTTCATAATATAAGTTTTTATATTAAAGATTTTCAAAGCCTATCTGCTTCATCTAATTTAATTTTTTTAAAGATTTTATTTATTTATTCATAGAGACACAGAGAGAGAGAGGGGCAGAGGAACAGGCAGAGGGAGAAGCAGGCTTCATGCAGGGAGCCCGATGTGGGACTGGATCCAGGGTCCCCAGGATCACACCCCAGGCTGCAGGCAGCGCTAAACCACTGCACCACTGGGGCTGCCCCTAATTTAATTTTTCAATGAAGGTTGTAGTTTAATCAACTAAATGTGATTCATCTTCATGTATTTAAAAATATGTACCTTTAAACTAAAAAAATCAGAAAACAACTTTTTTCAGATTATATGTATTATTTAATGGGATAAGAAGTATAATCATAGTCAGAGTGATTTAATTTACCTATGTGCTCTTCAGAGAAATGGCAAAATTAATCCAATAGGCTTAATGACTCAATCTTATTATGAATTGCTTTATAGTATTACAAAAGAAAAAAATATATCCAACACACAAAAACAGAATTGGTTCTCAAAATATGAAACATAATAAAATTTCCATAGAATGAGATGATTTCAATATTTTGCTGAAATGCAATCATAAATTTTTAATTAATGTCAGCTTTCTTATGTTCTCAAAAATCCAGATAATGATAAGAATATGAAGATCATTTTTATCAAGTGGCATTTTAAGGAATAATAGTGTGAAAATTCAAGAGTACAACAAAATATATATATTTTATAGTATTATTTGGCAGAAAAGATCCCTAGGTATGAGGAAAGTCATTTTAAAGGCATTGCTTTTCTAAAGTAGCAAATTCAAGTATTAATTTAGTGTACATATTTTAAGATATATGGATAATGTAATCATTATCTTCCTATATACATATACATTTGGATTCTTATCTTTAAATATTCGTGACCTATATATCGTATATAGTCAGTTTAATAAAAGAATAAGAGCTCCATTATGCAATGATTTACATCATTGCTTTAGTAATGTTGTATTAATTTACGGCATTAGTTAAATAGCACTTATATTCTAGAATTCTAGACTTCAAATGACCTTAAATTGTTCTCACTTAATCTAGACATTGTTTATTTAAAGGTAATGAATTTTTAAATAGCCTAACAGAGTAGAATTAGGCATTTTATTAAATAAAATGTCAAGAAATTCATCAAGATATAAAATCTTGCATATGTTATATAATGTGTGCCATTTTCTATATAAGTAAGCAGAATTTTGCCATTCTTTCTTCTGTACTCCACCAGAAGCATAAATGATTGTTTTACCTTTGTGCACGTGTTGAAATGAACAGTAATGTGTAGAAATGAGGAAAAAAGTCATTCTGACTTTTAGCCATGCAATTTGTCACTGGGCATACCTGGAAATTATACCAAAAGTTTTTTTTTTCCTTATGCACTGATAATTATTTCAATTTTCCTCAAAAACCTAAAACAAATTTATAAAAAGACAAAAAATGTTTTGATAATCCCTAAAGTAGAAGAAATACCATATAACTCTAGGCATTATCCAATCAGGAACTTAAATAAAGATTGGAATACATTCTTGTTTGAAACAGCAATTCCTCTTGAACTTTAAAATGTCCTGGTGGGTTAATAACTACCCTAAATCCTTTTGAATATGTTAGTTTGAAAATTATTAAAATAACTATCAACTAGATGGATTTCCACAATATGCTACTATTATCCTTTTTAACCCCTTTGTTCATAGGACCAGCTTATAAAGGACTTCCTGGCAGGGATTATGTTTTAGTAATCCCTGTAGCCCCATATTTAACAAACTGTCATGTAGATGGTAAATTTTTGAAACATGCACTGAATTGAATTTCTTTTTTTTTTTTTTTCTTTCATTCATGGACTGTTTCATTATGTCTGCCTAAACTAGCAAGAGATTGCCATTATATTCATCTGTTAGGAGTGTTTTATTATTATACTTTTTCACTTTTCTGCTTTGTTGTTTCTTTTTCTATTTTTTTTTTAATAACTGAGCTTATTTGTTTTACTTTTTTATTTTTTTTAAAAGATGTTATTTATTTATTCATGAGAGACACAGAGAGAGAGGCCCAGACACAGGCAGAAGGAGAAGCAGGATCCATGCAGGGAGCCCGACATGGGACTGGATCTGGGGTCTCCAGGATCACACCCTGGACTGAGGGCAGCGCTAAACAGCTGAGCCACTGAGGCTGCCCAAGCTTATTTGTTTTGAATCATGTTGTAGAAGTTAAGATTATCCTGAGAAGTAAATTTTTCCAGTGATTTAACTCTGCTAAACCTATATTCCAGAGGGTCTTTCTCATTATTTATTTTAGCTGATCAGGCAATATAGTGCCTGTGAATTACAGCTTTAAGTGTTTTCCATCTTAATGAGGGTCAGTATTCCTCTGAGGAGTATATACTGCAGAGGGAACTAATCTCCTCTTGATCCTGTCAATACAATCTTGTCCTACCAATAAAGAAGAAGTTAAATGATACTACCTAATGGTACAGCTGATTAGAAAAAATGAAGACAAAAATGAGTTCCAGTCCTTAATTCTGTCCAGCATATAGGGGATATCATTCTTAAAAGTCCAAAGTTCAAGAGTCACTTGGGTTATCTTTATATTTTAAACATAAAATATCTTGGTGTTCCAACATAAGTGATTATCTACCAAAATATTTTGGTAAGATTCAGATTGTACTTAATTTTAATTCATAAGGAAAGTAGAAAGTAAAGAATAAAGTTCAGATGCAAGATATTTAAAATAGCATATTTAGATTGCAAAATCTAATTTTAAAGTTAAGTATGAGAAATGCTTCTGAAATTTATTATAATCAGTATCTTTGATTACCAAAACAGCAAAACAGAAGACAGTTTAAAGATATTTTTTTCCAAAAAAGACATACAGATGGCCAACATACACATGAAAAGATATTCAACATCACTAATCATCAGGGAAATGAAAATCAAACCCACAATTAGATAGTACCTCATATTTGTCAGAATAGCTAGACTCAAGAAGATAAGAAATAACAAGTGATGGCCAAAAAATAGAAATAAAGGAACTCTCTTGCACTGTTGATGAGAATGCAAATTGGTGCAGTCATTGTGGAAAACAGTATGGAAACTCCACAAAAGTTTAAAAATAGAAATACCATATGGTCCAGTAATTCCACTACAGAGTATTTACCCAAAGAGAATAAGAGCACTCATTTGAAAATATATATGCATCCTATGTCTATTGCAACATTATTTTTTAAAAATATTTTATTTATTTATTTGAGAGAGAGATAGCATAGGAGAAGGGGATGGCAGTGGGAGAGGGAGAAGCAGACTCCCGCCTGAGCAAGGAGGCCAATGGGGGGGCTTGATCCAGGACCCTGGGGTTATGACCTGAGACAAAGGCAAGTGCTTAACTAACTGAGCTACCCAGGAGCCCCTACTGCAGCATTATTTACAATAATCAGATATGCGAGCAAGCCAAGTGCCCATCAGTAGATGAATGGATAAAGAAAACAATGGAATATTAAAGCCAAGTGTCCACCAGTAGATGAATGGATAAAGAAAACAATGGACTATTACACAGTCATAAAAAGAACAATATCTTCCCATTTATGGCAATGTTGATGGACCTAGAGGATATTATGCTGAATGAAATAAGTCAGACTGAGAAAGACAAATATCATAGTATTTCACTTATATGCAGAACTTTAAAAAGGTTTCAAACAAAAGGGCAGAAAAACAGATCCACAAATACAGAAAACTGATAATTGAGGTGGGAGGGGGTGATGGGTGAAACAGAGGAGATATAGGCTTCAGACTATGGAATGAATAAGTCTCAGGGATGAAGAGAACAGCATAGAGGATATAGTCAAAGGTAAAATAAATAAATAATTTGAAAATAAAGAACAAATAATCTACAACTACATACAGTACTGGAATGAAAAT
Organism: Vulpes vulpes; assembly: GCF_048418805.1. Classification (NCBI taxonomy): domain Eukaryota; kingdom Metazoa; phylum Chordata; class Mammalia; order Carnivora; family Canidae; genus Vulpes; species Vulpes vulpes. The sequence goes on along the minus strand of NC_132784.1, from coordinate 99,478,646 downwards.
AATGGTTACAGACATCTGTATTTAATATGATCACTATAACTAGGAATAAGATTCTGCTTTTTCTGGTATAATCTGATAATAAAAGCATCCTGGTTTGTAGGAGAAAAAAACAATTCTTGTCAGTAAAAGAATTTTGTCACATACATGCAAATTTAAAGAGAATTAAGGAAATAATTTTTTAAAAAGGACAATGTGCAAGTACTAGGCAAATAAAGAGACAATAAACATTTTGCACCTTCCTTTATGGATAATGACTTCAGTCGCAATTTTGTAAAGTTTTAGAAATGCTTTAAATTTTTTTTTCTTGGGGACTCCCGGGTGGCTCAGCGGTTTACACCTGCCTTCATTCAGCCCAGGGTGTGATCCTGGAGTCGTGGGATCAGGCCCCACATCGGGCTCCCTGCATGGAGCCTGCTTCTCCCTCTGCACCTCTCTCTATATATCTCTCATGAATAAATAAATAAAATCTTTAAAGAAAAAAAATTTCTTAATAATGATCCTGGGTAAAAGCTAAAACTATAATACTAACTTACTCAGTAAAGTCATTTATACTGATGTAAAGACTAATATATTTTAAGAATTAAACATAATGCTGGGCTGAAGTGTAGAAATGCTGGAGTTTGGAACCAAATGGACAATAAATCTCTTGTTCTATATAGGACCAAAACTTACCTTGGAGTTTACTAGGGCTACAAGGTGAAAAGGGCTATTTAATTAGAAGTTATTATATGGGGAAATACAAATAGGAGTGTACTTTCTAAAGTCACAGATAAAGTCCAGTAAAACTATTAAAGTTTTTTTTTTTTTTAAGGTCCTGATTGTTAGGCTACAGGAATTTTTTTTTTTAATTTCAAAATAATAATCTCCAGGTACTTTTCATTCATTTGTAAGGAAATAAAAGTATTCAAATGTTCTTAACCTAGGAGTGTATGGTTATAAATATTGTCAGCAGACTCCTAAACTTGTCTTCTAGTCTTGATTACAGGTATCATTAAATTCACAGGATAATCCTTGTAATTATTTGATAGTTCCTATGATAATGTAATAATCACTGCAATTCCAGTACAAGCAACAAGAGGCAGGGTTTTTTTTTTTTTTTTTTTTTAATTTTTTTTTTTTTTTAATTTATTTATGATAGTCACACACAGAGAGAGAGAGAGAGAGAGAGGGGCAGAGACATAGGCAGAGGGAGAAACAGGCTCCATGCACCAGGAGCCGACGTGGGATTTGATCCCGGGTCTCCAGGATCATGCCCTGGGCCAAAGGCAGGCGCTAAACCGCTGCGCCACCCAGGGATCCCCGAGGCAGGGGTTTTTATCTGTTTTATTTACTAATGCATCCATAGCACTAACAAAATAATCAGGCACAGACAAGGCCCTAATAATAAGAAAATTAAATTTGCAAATTATTTTAATGTTAAACTTTTTTGTTGTTGTTCCTTTTAATTACTAAAAACAAAATATATAACCCATTGAAAATGTTTCCATTAAAAATAAACTAACTTTTAAGGGCAGCCCGGTGGCTCAGTGGTTTAGCACCGCCTTCAGCCCAGGGCCTGATCCTGGAGACGGGAGATCAACCCCCATGTCGGGCTCCTTGCACGGAGCCTACTTCTTCCTCTGCCTGTGTCTCTGCCTCTCTCTCTCTCTCTCTCTCTCTCTCTGTCTCTCATGAATAAATAAAATCTTTTAAAAAATAAAAATAAAAAAATAAACTAACATTTAAAAACACAACAAAAATAAATAAATCATGATAAAATGTCAACTAAGTCATTACCCTGAATATTTTTATGGTTTTATTTGCACAATTGGTTCCTACATTTCTCATTAATAAATATCCTCTAAAACTCTGGATAGAAAATTAATTATTTATTTGACCTATCTGTATACTGAGGAATATGACAGCCTTTTTCTCTCAAAGAGAATTACATTAGTAGTATCAAAATAATTGGACATGTGTGAAAATAAAATCAGTGGCCAAGCATTAAATTTGCCTTGATGGATTAATTAAAACAAAATGTACTACAAACAGCAAAATACTATAAGCCTCTTATGCACAATTGTTATATCTTTTCATTGTTATATTGCCAAGGTTTACCCCAGTGCACACCACTGATTATACATACATTCAATAAATACTTTTTAAAAAGAACCAAAGGTAACAACAAAAAGGTCATCTACAATAAGCAAACCAATTCAGCATCAAATAGTTAAATTCTTATCTACTGTTCTCCAGTGCCCTCTGAACCATATCTAAGAAAGCATGTCACAACTCTCCATTTTCTAATGGAAGAATGCACATCTTACTCATTTGCAAAAGATGCAGGGAAGGACAATGTTTTCACATGGTAGGTAGCCAGTCTTGTATTGCCTGATATTGGTAATATATTCTAGCTTGCCTAAGCTCTTCTCTAACAATATTTTATTTTTCCCCAACATACAATTTTGAAAACATCTAATATTCTCAAGGACCATTCTTGTCATTATATTACTTTAACTTTCAAAATAGCTCAAATTGTCTTCTAACTTAGAAAGTTATAATGAATTTAAGATACTAAATTTCAAAAGAAAAGCAAAGTAAGGGGAGCCTGGGTGGCTCAGTTAGTTGGATGTCTGACTTCTGATATTGGCTCAGGTTGTGATATGCGGGGGTCTTGAGATGGAGCCCCATGTCAGGCTCTGTGCTGAGTGGGGAGCCTGCTTCAGAATCCCTCTCTCCCTCTCCATCTTCCTCTGTTCATGCTCTCTCTCTGTCTCTCTAAAATAAGTAAACAAATCTTTAAATATAAATAAATCTACATGAAAAATAATTTATATTCTTGAAGAGAGTTTTTATATTTTAAAAAAGCCAGATTTTAAAGGATATTATAAGCAAGCATAAATGAGACATCACTATGTCCCACATATAGACACTATTGAGTGTTAGCTAGACCCAGCATATCATGTACACACTATCAGTAATTTTTAAAATCATGTTGTTTGAACTTGTCAGGAATTGCCTTCTAAATAATAATCATATGAATCAATGTTATGGGAATTACCCAAGACCAAAATTTGGTAATAAATAAATTTTAATGAACAGTTAATAGTTGTCTAGTTTCAAATCCCGAGTAAATACATTGTCATCTTCAGTTTAGACCTCTATAGATCTGTATCTAAAATAGGGTAAAGCATGATAAGTTTTTATCACTTTTCTGACAAAAGAATAATGTAGAGCTGGATAAAACTCTTGTTTACCTCGCTGACTCAATGTTATTGATGAGAAAGAAATATATTTAATAGTTAATCACAAAAAAAAAAGTTAATCACAGCTATTTATATGAAGGTGCTGATTCTTACCCTAAATCAGAATTGATCTTCTTAAATAGTAGTTGTCAAGGATAGGCTTAAAAAGTAATAATGATATGAGTGATCTTTCATATTCATTCTGACCTATCTTTGTATGATTGTAAAATATCTGCATTTCATGGATGGATGGATGACAGATACAAATGAAAACCTGCGAGAGTTCAGAGAGGAAACGTGGATGCCTGGTTACTTTTCCCATGGTTTTGTCACTATTCAAAAATAGACAAAATACAAAGATAGCTATACATTTAAATTGTCAAGGGGCCCCTGGGTGGCTCAATCAGTTGATTGCCATACTCTTGATTTTGGCTCAGGTCACGATCTCAGGATGGTAGGATCAAGCCCTGTGAGGGGCTCTGCAACCAGCAAGGTGTCTGCTTGGCATTTTCTCTCTCCTTTTCTAAAACAATAATGATAATGATAATAGTAATAATAATAATAATAAGTAAAAAAATAAAGTGTCAATAATCTGTCTTTGATCTAAAAGTTCTCAAATAAGGAGTGATATATTACAAAAATCTGTGTGTTGGGGGAAAAGAGTCTTATAAATCCATAAGCTACATCTCCACTCAAAGGGGAGAAAGATGCTTAAAACAAGTATGTTAATCAAAAAAGAAGTTTTAAATTTAATTTTACAAGATATGTGGAGTGCCTCTTATGAAATTGCTCAGGAGTCCCTTTTCCTTAGCTGAAATTTTAAGTTTCAATTTTAAGTTTCAATTCACTTCTCTTAAGTCACAATGTAAAAATGATAATGTTTTGGGGTAATTGTTGAAACTTCCTAAGTATGAAAGAGTACATCTTACAAATTGGAAAACACATATCCTATAATAATTGCTTTTTTTCAAGAAAATTTTTGAATTAAAATTAACAAGTTTTTTAAAAACTCCATTTGGAGTGAAATTAGTAAAAAGGAACAACAAAAAAAATACTTTCTAGTTGTTACTGTTATTGATTGGTAATTGGCAGATTCTTTTTATTCTATTTTGGAAACTTTTAGTCTGCCACATTATTCCATAGGATAATCTCCCAAACACTGCTTACCACATTTATAAAATGTACTTCACTTTGTATATTAGTGACAGGTCTGAATGAATAATCAAGATTTCAATTACTGTAAACTTGAGTCACTCAATGTAAATGTTTTGTGTAAGCTACGCTTAGTCTATTTATTAATCTTTGGTATTTTATAAGAAAGTGTTGAGAAAAGCATGAGTTAATTACCTATCACTTTTTACAACTTTGTTGCAATATTTATTTCACCACTAATGATTTTCTTCTAAATAGTTAAATTGTGTTTATTATTATTTAACAGGTGTTGACTTCTGAAAAATACTGTTCTATCATCTATGTACATATAAAGGGCTGATTTTTCAAACCATCTGAAATGTTACCATACTAAGGACATGAAAGACACTTAAATGTATTGTCTACTGTAGGACTTCCTGATTGAATTAGTTTTGTTCTATATTTACTTTACAACAGAAGAAGCTTCTGCACACAGCATTAAATCCCATATCTGAAAGCAGTTAAGAAAACCTTGTTTCTTAAAAGGATATGCCTATCAAAGATATTATAGGTTACAAAGAACACATTATACATAACATATGTGATTCTGTAATATGATACTTTATTGAACCTATGCTTCAATTTTTAAATTTATATGTTGGTTTAATATAATCATTTTCCCAAACTATCTTGCATTTGTGGACATCATCTGGAATGTTTTAAAGAAAATGTTTTCCAGTTGGGAGGATGAGTGTTTAATGAATCTATAAAGTAGCACTGTGCTTATATTCTGGCCACTATTTGACACTGGAAATCTAAAATGCATGCCTACTCAGTTCTGCTCTTCCCAAGGCAAAATTGTTTTTTAATAGTACAATATTCTAGAGATAGCTTTTAAAATTAACAAAATGCAAGACTCCAGAAAAGTTAATAAAAAACAGCTCAATCTTGATGAGGTTGGCTGATATTCACAGAAATCAGGAAGACTAAGTCTATCTATAAGTATTCTTTCACAATAATTCTATAATGGAATTTAAATGAAACACACCATTATGAGACAATAATTCTTATATAGCAGAGAGTACAATACATTTGAATGTAATGTTCACATATTTATTAATTTAATCAATAAATGAGTATTTTATAGATCTAATTTGCTGGAACTATAACATGGTAAGTTCTTTATTAGCTATTAAAGGAAATTTGTTATGCTTTGGGTGCTTTCAAAGACATATACATCTGAGTAAATTAGGTATAAGCATTAAAACAAACACTCCTAAAATATTAATTATAAATAAAAATAGGTCACACTGAGGATAAACACCAATTTAACTGTAAATTTAAGAACAAATAAAAATTGTGACAAATTGTAAATTGTGTTTAAGAGACAACAAGGAATATGGAAAAGTAAGAATCTATAAGACTTTTTAATTTTTTAGGAGGCATGTCATCTTTCCACACCTGAACTTATTCTTTCTTGGTTAAAAATAAATATTTTAAAAATCAACACATTTGTTTGTTTCATGATAACTACCTAGGAATCCGGTCAACTCATTAAAAATATGTTAAGTTTATCTATCAATATTAGGGGAAAAGAAATTGGTTAGAGACTCGTAATTGGGTTTATTTCAATTATAGAGCATCAACTAGTTATTCATGATTTGTTATTTCGAATACAAAATTGAGAAATAGCCCAGAACTGCATGAATACTTTATTTCATATATTAAGTACCGAAAAGTGGATTCATAGTTTATGAAATCATTATCTATGGAGACTCATCAAACATGTCCTGAAATGATAGTAATGAAAGCTTTAAAATGGTATTGATAAGGATATTTGATGATCAGTAAAAAATGGTTTGAGTGGCCATTTGATATCACTTAAAAAAATAAAAAGAAAGACAGGGAAGGAAGAAAAAAAGAAATTAAGAATAACTTCCAGATATATTTTCAGTAGAAAGGTCATTAGTGTTCATGATAGAATTTCATTTTAGAGAATCCTTTTTTCCTACACTAGAATAAACGTTATTATCCTATCCCCTTCTTTTAACAATCCATTAGCAATCAATAATATTCAAACAAATTATATTTCTTTTGTTTTTCTTTAGAACTTACAAATTGTAGATATTAACATCACAAAACCACATAGCCTTGAATGAAGTAACTGCTCAGTTACATTCCTAAATTCCTAGATGAAAATATCCAAGTAGTTGCTAAATTAAAACACCAACAATGCCAGATGTTTCCTAATTAATTCTGGTAAACTTAATATTAGTTTATAAATGATGTTTGAAATTAAAACTGGTATTTTTTTAGTTTCTCCATTTTTCGAAGTTGCTACACGGGAATATTTTTATCTTGTTTCAATTAAACTGACAGGAATCATCAGGTTAATAATATAAATTTGCTAAGAAACCATACTTTCCTTTCACTAAATGACCCTGAAAAGTTAATCAAGAATAACTATTTTTATTAATGTGACTTGTGTCAGAAGTCCATTAAAGCCAAAGTAAACATAATGTAATTAAAAACTAATGTGCCTCAAGGAATGTATTCTTGAACTTTTGTTTTTTAGGTACACAGTATCAAAACAAAAAGAAAATATGATTTATACTCATTAGACACCATGGCACCATAAACCAAAAATATTTGATACTAATATTTTTTTTTAAAAAGTTGTCAACATCCTTACTTTTTCATGGAAAGAACTTTATCAAAAACAAAACAAAAAAAACGTAAATGTATTTTTCAAAATGCACTTTGTCTTCATTGCATGTTTGTCTGTTTAAAGCATCATCTCTTATTTATCTATGACAACATTACAAAGCAGACATTATTTTCCCCAAGTGAGAGTTAAGGAAAATAAATGAAGAGTGGTCAAGAAATTTCAATAGGATTGTATTTAGGAAATAGAACTAGAAGTGACATTGAGGAAGGAATCCTAAACCCATCTTACTCTATGTTTCACGATAGCCCACTACTGGGTATAAAGAGAAAAATGTTAAGAATCTTAGAAGTCTATCTCATTAGTCATAAGTCATAATCATAATACCAAATAGCTTTTGTGATATTTTTTCATGAAAGATAAATTTGTGCTCAACATGCCACAGATTGGTGTTATGTTCCTGCTTGCATCTGAACTTCAAACTCATACTCAATTTTCTAGATTACAAAAATTATAGACACTTATTCAAGTCTGTAACTGCTCATTTTAGAGGTAATATGAAAAAAAGTAAAAAAAAACAGGGAATATAGGAAACCAACGCATAGGTTGATAACAAGGTATCAAAGTTTTGAAGTCCTACCAGTTAAGTTCTTTGCACTTGTAGAGAAAAACACAGAGGCACTATTCTGAAAAGACATTCCATTTTTATTTAAAGAACATACAAATCTAGTAGTAAGGTTAATTTTATATATGCATGTGTATATATAGTATACACACACACACACACACACACACACACACACACACATACTCACTAACACACTTTAAGAATCCGAAAGGTTTCTTCCTACTTAGGTTTGATTTACTTAATTATAATATAGCAATCATTTTGCATGAAGAAAATCAAGATCTACTGTATTTTATTTAAAAAATTTACATTTCCATTATAATGTTGAGTTTAGGAAAATATTTCATGAGAGGCTAGAATTACATATTATCTGATTAAATGATAAATGAAATCAATCATATATGCATCGTGTCTATTTCATTTGGAAAACATTACTAAAGCAATGTAGCTTAAATAAATACTTTCTCCACCCAACTAAAAGTGGGTGCGCGTGCACACACACACACAAACACACACACATAAAATGAGCATGTTCACTACAATAACATTCCAGAAGGTAAGATGCAAAAGAATTGAGGAATTGACACTCATTGACAAATTACTTTCTCCAGTGGAGTAAAAACTACCTCTTGCCTCAAACTCCTTTTAAGAAAAGCACTGTAACTTCACAATTTTATGACCCAAAGTTTCAATTATCTTTCTTATATCTTCAAGATGTTATCAGTGAGCCTTACAAGCAGAAAAATTATTGATCAGGGATCCACATCAATAAATGTAAGTACTAAAAATATTTCCCAGAGAAAATCGTAAAGAATACAATTTCTTAGAGAAGAGAAAGTGTTAGAAATAAATGAAAATGCTTTAGGATCATGTTTTATTAAATTTTTGCTTCATTACATGGGGACTCCAGACTCCTTCAATATGTAGGCAAAACATAACAAAACATTATCAATAATAATAATAAAACTTCACATACTTACGATGTGTGTTGTCATTTTAATTGAATTTTTTGTTTAACAGAAGAAATCTATTGGCTGGTACTATCATACCTCTACAAAATTTAGCTTTAATTATGAGAGATTTACTATAATTTTCTAAATTTATTTTTTCAGTTTCCAACTGGTTTTCCAAGCCCAAAGATTTCTCTACTGGGGTCCTACATAACGTTGCCTTAGGGCAAGCTCTTTTCTTATCCTTTTTGAAAACCCAACCAACCCCCACCTCAAGATTTTTTTTTTTGAAATTGGAAAATAATATGGCTATAACCCACTCAGCATTTTTCCCAAGTAGAATTAAATTTCTAGTTCAAAATGCCTTTTATAGTTCTCCAATTGTCCTTATATTAAGGTCTGTGACCTTAACAAGAAGCACTATTTCAAGGCATTTCTGCAACTACTATTTTACATACTTCATTAGGGTTATGCATCCTTTCCTCCAACTCCGGACCCTCCCCATTTCTTCCTCTCACCTCTACCCAGTTTATGATTTTTGTAACATTGTTAAAGCATTCAAATGAATGCCAGTTAAACGTTTAAATGGATTTAAAGGTTTCACAAACGTGAATACTAAGAAGTTATGCATCCTAGCAGAACCATCTGAAAAGACACATATCCCATCGCTTGAAGCAGGGAAAAATTACCACAAGATGGGTCAAATACAGGTTATATGATTGTCAATAAAATATAGACATTCAATCCTTACCTGCTTAACTGCATGATGACAAACAAATCTAAACAGCATGCAAAAAGTCTCAGAATTCTGAATCATCTGTCTTCCAAGCTGCTGAGTTTAATACCCTGATGCTTTCTTCTTTGCTTCCATACATTTGACTGGCTAGAATATTTGTAAGCAATAGTAGGGTTATTTTGCAACCCCTGTCACCTCCTCCTCTCTTCAAGCCACTGGTGTGCATCTCACACAGCTCCAAGCAGGCATCTCATCTTCGGAGGGAGAGCCTCCCCAGCGTTTCCCGTACACATTCCCATTAGAAAGAGGTCCCTGCTCTAAAGGGCTGATCACGTTCTCGACCTAGTGCTGAGTTAAACACTCTCGGGTTCAACTCCTGGGGACTAGGAGCACAGCCATCAGAGAGACTTCAACTCTCTGCCGCTGCCTGGCTGCAGAACCAGCAGTAATCAGCGGCCAAGAAGCACCACCCCCTCTCGGGTGGACTCCGAGGGGAGCGCTCCCAGTCCCAGATCCTCCTACTTTCCACCCCACCTCCAGGAAAAAAAAAAAAAAGGAAAACGGAAAAATAAAAAGCCCAACTTGCAAGTGGGTCTCATAGAAGCCAAACGGCTCCCAACCTCATTCTTTAAGCTTTAACTTCAACCTGACAGTCTCAGCTCCAAGTTGAAATCCAACTCTTGCCCCCACCCCACCCCCAAGCCCCCCCAGAATCCCGCGAGTCAGTGAAGGCAGACAGGGAACCACGGTCAGTAATACTCGAACCCGGAGCCTGAGCAGTCCCTTAGCAGGTGTGAGCCCAACTAAGCAGGGGCGGCGGGAGGGGGGCGGGGGGGGTGAAGAGGGCGATTATGGCTTTTTATATAAAGCGGGCATGCTGAAAAGCCCTCATGCATTCGTCTGAGGTGCAGCTCATTAAAAAGAATAAATAAATAAATAAATAAATAAATAAATAAATAAATAAATAAAAATATGCAAAAGGGCGTTGATAAGAGTCTAGAGCTCCCAAGCCCATCCTCTCGGACAGAATGAGAGGTTTTGCTCAAGTTTGGCCTGAGGCAGGCTGGAGATGGTGCGTCGGGCACGGCTGCACCCCCACCCCAGCCCAGCCCCCCAGCCCGGCGCGCTACGCGCTCCCGGGGCTGCCGCTGCCCGCACCGAGCGGCGGGCGCCGCAGGGGCCGAGCTCGGAGCGGGCGGGGAGCGGGCGGGGAGCGGGCAGGGAGCGGGACAGGCCCCCACCGCGCCGCCCCCGCCCCGCCCCGCCCCGCCCCCGCACCCAGCCCGCGGCCGCGCTGCAACCCCGCACCTCGCGGTCCGCGCTCCCGGCGCCCAGGTGGCTTAGGCGTTGCCGGGAGCTGCGGAGAAACCCCCGGGCACGGTCGCCTGTTGCTGGCCCTCTGCTTGGAGCGTCCTTGGCGGCGGAGCCTCTCAGACGTAAATGTCCCCCTGCCACCAGCTGGAGTTTCAGGCTAGAATACAGCAAAACGCACTTACCTAAGCCCCGTACGTCTGTGCTTTGCTGGAGTAGACTGGGTCAAGAGGAGAAGACCTGACTGCACTGAAAGTTGCGGGGTTTTTTTGGTCTTGCTTTTGGGGTTTTATCTCCCCCCCCCCCCCCTCCTTCCACCCTTGCGCAATAGCAGCAGTCCTCCAAAGAGGGTATTTGAATTGAATTATGCTAAGCCCTCGCTTCTTCAACTAAAGTCACGGCGGCTGATGGCACTTGTCAGCCAGGACGACCAGACTAGGAAGGAGACCAGGTAGAAAGTAGTGACGGGCGAGGGGCGCCAAGCGGTGCGCACCGCAGGCTCAGCCCCGTTCCGACGGGCTGGGGGTGGGAGCCGAGGGGGGGAAGCCCTTGAATCCTGAGACGGGGGGTGGGGTGACGCTGCAGCTGGAGTACTTTCATGTCTGGAAGCTAAAAGGGCTTTTGAATTTTAAAAAGCATTGCTTAGGTCTTCACGTCAGCCATCAGTAAGCACAGGGATAGTTCTTTCCCAGAAATTTAAAAAGAGAGAGAAGGAAAGGAAAAAAAAAAAAAATGAAGGAAGAAAAGACTGAAGAAAGAAAGAAAAAGAAAGAAAGAAAGAAAGAAAGAGCTTAAACAATAGGTTCTCACCTCCATCCATCCCAATAAAGAGAAATGTTGTAGAAACCAGGAACTTGTTCTGATGGGGGCTGGGCGGGGGGGGGGGGGGTGTCACAGAGAAAAACCTGAGTATGCATTAGAGATTACACTACACGCAGGCTTGACATTTAATTTATACCGTGTCCTTGTCAATATGTGAAGTAAAAGCTAAGATTTAAATGTTCCTCAACATACCTACAGTTAAAGGGGAAGTGATGATCATAACTGTCAGTGAAGCCCATAAAAATGTTCATAAAAGCAAAAAAAAAAAAAAAAAAAAAACCACTGAGGTATTAACATACTCATTAAGAATTGAGTCTGGGGGTTGAACAAGTGTGAAGAGTGAGGCAATTACATTTTTTCATATAAAGTCTGTCCCTGATTTTCAATTTATTAGAACCAAGATCATCAGTGCTTTTTTCGGATAGCTCTCCGCCTCTGAAATGAGCACTCTGTGTCCAATTAGCTGCTCACCAACTAAATTCACAAAATCAGAAATGTACTAAATAAGATGCCTGAATTGAAACACAATGCCCAAAATAACGTGTTCGTGTGTGATTTGGGATGTTGTAAGAAAAAAATGGTGCACTTAAAACTCCCACTCTTCTTCTTACCATAGAGTGGTTTTTAGTGCTTAGCGTCCTGCTAAATCCATAAAAATACACTTTACAAAAGTCCTCCTTCAGTCATGTAATTGCTTGCAATGAACAAATGCTGACCTGAACAACCTTCCGAAGATCAGGGACTAGTGAACTTTCTCAGACCCTGAAATTGTCAGAAGGTTTCTTTTAAGCTCACTCTTAGATAAACATATAAAATTTGACCTTTCAAATAGCACAAGAATGTGTGCCAAGAAGCATTAATTGGGGGGGGGGGGGAGGAAGGATGGTTAATGTTTCCTATAACCTGTAATATAAATGAGGATAGACATAAATAATGTAAAAGGTGATGGGGTAATTCATTACATGGGCTACATCTTAGTAGCACGATTGCAACTAATATACTAATTAATGAACAGTCACACAGATCTTCGACTTCTGAAAGTAAATATATTTTTAAAAATGAGGAATCGCTCAAACAAACAAAGCTTATTAAAAATGACGCTAGCAATAAGTTTGCAATATAATATAAGGAGAAAAACTTACCAGAGGACATTTCAGGAAGCAAGATGACTGTGAGAAAAATATATCCAGGATTCAAACAGATATTCCATGATCTTCCAAATCAAGGTAGTGATGAGCTGCAGGGTGGTGGAACTTTGAAAAAATCAGCAGTTCCTGGTGGCATGTAACCAACTAAAAAGCAGCTACACAGAAAGCCACGAACCCCCAAGGAAAAGCAACAAAATGTGAAAGAGGTGCCTTTTATTGGGGAGGGTGGGATGGGGGGGCTTATTTGTAATGATCCTTAGGCAGACAAAGTGATCATTTACTGACTGTACATGCCCATACAGTGGGAGAAAATAGAAGCCGTGTAACCCCAGAGAACAGGAGGTGAAATACAGATAAATCTGCAAAGAGAAGTAAAAGGATGTGTTGAAGACAAGAGATAAAGAGAGAACTAGTGAGCAAGGCTGTAGTCATCCTGATAGATACAGCAGCAGGAATGATTTAGGCTGCTGGGAAGGATCCAATGAGAATTCAAGAGGGCACTGCCTCGGAAATCCTGCTCCCTTCTCCCCACTCGCAGTTCTTTAAGAGTTACCTGCGTTGAGAACATTATTATTAGGATTAATCGTATCCCATCAGTGCATTTCACTGGGATTTCCCTTGAACTCTCACTCGCAGCAACTGAGGGAGGCGCAGTAAGGAAGCCCAACACGACCCCCACACACACACCCCACCACCCCCAAATAAGCCACTGTGGTCACTTTAGGAGGAGCAGACAGCAGCGACTGGCACTGGGGGTAGAGACCGGAGGGCTGCAGATGGGCCGAGGCCGCGTCGCCGCGCGCTTTCGGGGGCGCAGCGCGGAGGCTTAGGCGGGGGGCCCGGCGCCCGCCCGGGTGGCGGCTGCGGCGGCGGCAGGAGCCTCCCGGAGCCCGGCTTCCCGCAGAATTCTGCAGCCCGCGCCTCGAGGCAGTCACGTCCACCCGAGAGCTCCGCTCCAAGCGCCTCGCTTTAGAAGCTGGAGCTTTGGAGGTTCTGGGGACCGTCCCCGGGGGAGCGGGGGCCAGGCTGGGCGGCTGTCGCGTCCCCTCGGGCTCCTGCTGGGTACCCGGGGAGAGAACGCCAGAAATGGCTTTGCTGCCGAATGCATCCTCTTGCCGTGTTCGTGTCCCGACACGGCCCACGCGATCGCCTGATCGATCGGGTAAGAAGAGCTTTATTCCTTCTCCTGTTTCCCCTCCACGGTCCCATCCCGTCTCCCAAGCCCAAACCCGAAACCCTAATCCCCGGGTCTCCCTCTCCACGCCCCCACCCCCCATCTCATTCAATTGAAGAACTTCCCTTTCCTCTTTGAAATCGACTTCCCCCAGGGGACTGCCTGTGCGACCGAGGGGCTGGTAATTCTCTTTTTAGATGATTTATATTTTGGCACTGAAATGATTCCCCCCTCGCCACCCTCGGGACCCTCCTTAGGGGGGACCTCCCTCCCCGTGGGTTCACCCTCCGAGCTCGGATCTGCATGAAGAGCGCTGTGGGAGTCTTTTGCCCTCTGCTCTATCTTCCTCCGGACCCTGAAGCTGGAGCATTACCCGCCTCCCTCTCTCTCTCTTTTTAGAAATAGGAGGGAAAGGCAGAGTGGAAATTGATTTCTTGCAGAGACTGAGGCGCCGAATGATAGAGGGAATAAACATTTGCCCTGGATAAAAATGTTCTTGGTAAGTAATCTTATTTTCTACGGTTGAAAAGGAAACACATTGCTTCTCATTGCCCCATCCCCCACTCCATTCATTTATTTGCTCTCTGTATGTAAATCACGAGCTGGGTCAGTGGAAATTTTCTTTTCCTCTTTCCTAGGAGAATAGCAGCATGTAAGGGTGAATTTGAACTAGGGGGCTTTTAAGAAGAAAATGTGAAGGCTTTAAGGCTCTTCATTTCTTACATTCAAAACCTACACACAGGTAAAGCTGATTCCTGCTTGCATGCTGCAAGAGTATTTAAATACCTCCTTTATTTCCTAGTGTCTTTTCTTTCTTTCTGAAAATAGAATGATTTCGGGTAGTAGCCCCATGTCCAAGGTTTTCATATACCTTGGTCATGTTCTAAAATTCCATTGCAGAGATGTGAATGTGTATTAAGCTAAAGCTTAATGAGTAAGCTTTAAACTAAAGGCAAGTTAGAGCCATGGTACCCCTTACCGATGTGTACATCTTTGTCCCAATTCTTGTACCAGATACAAATTATCAGCTTCCAAGATAGCCATTTGCATGTTGTGGTGATACCTATAAATTCAGAAAGCCCTCTGGTTTTCATGAGTCTATAGCACCCCCAGCCTGCATTTGCTTATTATGTGACGAGTGTAAAAGTGGGAGGAAGCCAAACAGCCCTGGATTGTGCTTACATCATATGTCACTAAGTGTACAGAATAATACATCTTGCAAATTGTGTGAAATTGGTTTATTAAGTGTCAGCTGACCATTCTGGATACGAAAAACCAAAGGAGACTTGCTTGAAGAGACATCATTGCAATTTTGAGTCATAGAATATATTTTATGGGTGTAATATCTGTATTATTTTTTCCTCCATTGTTGTTATACCTTATACTGTACACCCCTTATGCCCAACTTTAATGATAAAGAAAAAGCTAACTTGAACAAAATTTATTCCTGATACAAATAGGATGGCCTTAACTTCATCCAAAATATCTATTAAAATTCCATTGATAAGAATAGAGTTCATTTCAGATCATCAATTTTCTAGAATTCTATTAGGAAATCCCAGAAGAGAGATAGCCAAGTGTAATATTTCAACAGCAAGGCAAATTGTGCATGTGCTCAATCAAGTATCCATAGTCTTTATTACTATCAAAATTGTCCAGGGAAAAAATTTCATGTGTGTTTAACTTTTTTTTTTCTTTCTCTCCTTAGGCTGTGTTCCAATCCTAATAAGGACCTGCAGCAGAAGTTTTTCTTCAGTCATCTAATGTTATCCAAAAGATTACTTGTGTGTTATATCTCTTTTTACACATGCTGACAAATGTTGGTAGGGGGATCTGAGATCCACACAAGGAGGATGAATGCTCTGAATTACATTTGTTACAAATTCAACCTTAACAATTGTGATATACAGATATACAATCTTCATAAGCTGCCTAAACCTACTTACCTAAATTGCTATTCAAAGAAATACAGTAATTTGTTGAAGACCCAACCTAAGTTAGGAAATGTAACATTTGTGAAATAAATGTAAGGTTGTTGTTCTTTTAAATATTTGAAGAATAAAAAGCTCAGGATGATATTGACTTTGTGACCCATGGTTCCCTAACTTTAACATATTTTATAGCACTTAAAATTTGTTAAACTCTGTATCTGAGCATTATATTAAATCATATGATAAAATTTGATGAACCTCAAAATAGAACCATAGGTTTTTATATCTCTTAGTTAGCTCCTACCTGGTTTGTACTTAGACCCATCTCAAAAATTACACATTTTATTTTATACTGAGTCTGTCCTTTACTGAATAATCTCAAGGTACATCTACAGTTGGTATTTTAGCACATTCTATATTACTGGTAAGGTCTTTGGTTTGCCTTTCTGGCTCCTTCTTGTGGGTGTATAGGAACCACTTAATATATTTCTTACCTATTAATTCACTAACGTCTAAACCAAAACCAATGTCCAAGGCATTTGTATTTGAGAAATTGTGAATCTATTTGTGACTAAAAATGACAATGTGCTTTAGGTTGTTTTCAAATTTATACTATATATAAATATGTAATTTATATCAATTACATTTATGTTAAATTACATTTTTAAAAATTAATTAAATATCAAATACATTTATATTAATTAAAAAGTAATATAACATATTACTATAAAAATGTAGTAATAAGAGTAAATTAAAACTTTCTTGCATACAAAGTGAATCAGTCATACATCGTACACATGTGATGCATATATAATTTCCCTCATTAGAATATTGAAATTTATTCATTTTAGTATCTGCTATATGTTTATTTTGGCTTTATATATATATTTCTCTTTGAAAACGTCTTAAGTGTTTTAAATATTTAAGTGTGAAAACATTTTCATGTCTCACTCCATAATACGAATATGCTGCTAAATAAGCTGAGCCAATATATTTGAATCTCAAAATAATTATAGTAGTCCCCTGCCTTATCCACAGAGGATACAGTCCAAGACCCCCAGAAGATGCCTGAAACTACGAATAGTACAGAACCCTAATTATGCTGTTTTTTCCAAAACATACATACTTTAATTTATATATTAGGCACAGTAAAATTTTAACAATATCAAAAAATAGAACAATTATAAAAATATGCTGTAATAAAAGTTATGTGAACGTGTCTCTCAAAATACTTATTGGACCATACTCAACTTTTTTTTCTTCTCATGTTGATGTGAGATAATAAAATGAAATGGATGAGATGAAATGAGGGAATGGCATAGGCATCGTGACAGAGCTTTAGACTACTACTGACCTTCAGACTCCTTATCAGAAAGGGATCACCTGTTTCCAGAAACTGAAGCTGTTGGTAGGTTAACTGAAACCGGGGAACCAGAGACAGAGGGGACTACTGTATGTTGGAACTTGAAGGAACTTTAATGGCCATTGAGTCTAACTCTTCATTATGATGAAGAAATTGAGAATCTAAGTGGCTAAGTGATTAGTGTAATCATATTCTAACTGGTAATCCAAGAAACTTTAAATTGAGTCTTCCTAACTTCTTAGCTAGTATTCATTGTAAATCAATTAAATTCTATCACTAGCTGTTAAAGCAGATATTGAGATTGGGACAAGGAATAGATGAAAGAGAAGGTAGTACAAAGATTAATAAATTGCATCCTTCTTGTAGCTTATTTTGTTGACAACTAATACTCTCCTTTGTAGATAATTTTTATTTCCCCATTACTTTTTATACTCCCAGCTCCCTGCTATCTCTGCCCTCGATAATGGGGGATAATTTCTTAGTGTAATTTTCCTTTCTCAGGAAAGATTCTCAGTGTTTATACTTCACTGGGTTGCTCCCTAGACTATTACACACACACACACCCCCATTCAATCTTAAAGGGTGGATCATTCCAATACCTACAGTATCACACTCCATTATATCACCTGCAGTTCTATTTTTTAAATTCCCTACCAACAGAAAAAATAGAAAATAGAACTATATCAAGAAGAAAGCCATCATCTCAAAATAAGAAGGTTAATTAGACTTACATCTAAAACCACACACACACACACACACTATGAAATAAATGCAGAAACTAAGAGAATACATTGTGATGAAGATATTATTATGCAAAAAAATGCATGTTCCATAAACAAAGGGCTTTCTTAATAGGAGAAAAGCTATAAAACTTCAGTCATTTAGGAACGTTCAGTTTTCTGGAGTGATTGAAGCCATTTTTCATTCTTTCACAGAGATCAAAATTTGAGTATTACATGAGATACTTTTCTTGGAAATGACAACCTGAAAGACAAATACAACATTGAAATCTATTGGCAGTTATTTAATTTTTTTTAATTTTTATTTATTTATGATAGTCACAGAGAGAGAGAGAGGGAGAGACACAGGCAGAGGGAGAAGCAGGCTCCATGCACTGGGAGCCCGATGTGGGATTCGATCCCGGGTCTCCAGGATCGCGCCCTGGGCCAAAGGCAAGCGCCAAACCACTGCGCCACCCAGGGATCCCCTCTATTGGCAGTTATTATTTCAAAGGGGTTATTATTGGATTTAACAAAAATAAAAGAAAATCTGAACATTTTTAGGTCTGTATAACATGCTCTTATGAAATTAAATTTTTACACTAATTTGAAATATTGCAAAAGATGGAATACATGTGAAAAATAATTTATATTGGTTATTTTGTGTTTTGAGAATTGAAAACAAAATCCATACTTATTTAAAATCTAACCATTGTTGAATAAAATTTCTAATTGCTAAAGAGAAAGAGAAGTTGATTCATAGGATTTTTTTTAAAGATTTTTATCTGAGAAGGAGGGAGGGAGTAGCATGAGTGGGGGGAGGGGCAGAGGGAAGGAATCCCAAGCAGACTCCTCACTGAGCACAAACAGAGTCTGACATTGAGCTCCCATAATCTCACAACTCTGAGATCATGACCTGGACCAAAATCAAGAGTTGGCCGTTTAACCAGCTGAACCACCCAGGTGCCCAAATTCATAGAATTTTTTGA
Source organism: Vulpes vulpes (assembly GCF_048418805.1). NCBI lineage: Eukaryota > Metazoa > Chordata > Mammalia > Carnivora > Canidae > Vulpes > Vulpes vulpes. The sequence goes on along the minus strand of NC_132784.1, from coordinate 99,459,855 downwards.
AGAACATACAGTAGGCCTGTATTTTTAAATAGATTATCTCAATATGAGCTGTGCAATTTGGTTATGAACATCTCATATATGAAGCAACAATCTCAAAGAACTTCATTAATTTGCCCAAAGTCACAAACTAAGTAGAAGGTTCAGAATTATAAATCAGTTTTTATGACTGCAAAGTCTGGGTGGATTCCCATTGTACTTTTCTATCATATATAAAATACTGGGATTATAGAAGCATTCTGGAAGCATTTAAGTAGCATTTGTATTGTTCCAAGTGTTCTTGTGTGATTAATAATATCTTCGAAAGTGTGTAATAGAATTTAGAGCCTAATCTATTTCAAAGAACATGTTGCTTACTATCAGTTTCATGGAGAAACCATGATTGTGTTTTTCATATTTATTTTCGACTCCTTTGCTTTGTATCTGCACCATCCAGTAGAAGACCTTACATAAAGGAGCTCAAGAAGTATTTATTTAATGGATGAAATTAAGTACTTAACTGAACCTTCCATCTCTCATATCCCTACAAGGGTTTACTGTATTTAATTTTTACTTAACATTTAGAAATACTATTACTAAGTGGCAGCATTGCTTCCTTTCCAACTAGGGCCCCGCAGAATGGCTCCCGCAAAGAAGGGTGGCGAGAAGAAGAAGGGCCGTTCTGCCATCAACGAGGTAGTGACCAGAGAATACACCATCAACATTCACAAATGTATCCATGGAGTGGGTTTCAAGAAGCGTGCCCCTCGGGCACTCAAAGAGATCCGGAAATTTGCCATGAAGGAGATGGGAACTCCAGATGTGCGCATTGACACCAGGCTCAACAAAGCTGTCTGGGCCAAAGGAATAAGGAATGTTCCATACCGTATCCGTGTGCGGTTGTCCAGAAAACGTAACGAGGATGAAGATTCACCAAACAAGCTCTACACGCTGGTTACCTACGTACCTGTCACCACTTTCAAAAATCTACCGACTGTTAATGTGGATGAGAACTAATCGCTGATTGTCAAATAAAGGTATAAAACTGAAAAAACAAAAACAAAAACAAAAAACTAAGTGGCAGCATTTTTCAAAATATTTTCAGGATATTTTACATATCTGTGGCCTTAGTAAACCATGTTTAAACCATCACAACCCTTTGTTATTGCTCAGGATTTTTATTTTTATAATACCTTACTATCCACCATACCAATTTAATCCTCTCACTATGCTGTAAATTAAAACATTTTGTTTATTTGAAAATAAGGGGAAATAAGTATCAAGAAATTAAAGCATTGTTATTGATTACTAAAAGAAATAATTAAGCTGTTTCTATTTGTTATATTTCTTAACTTGTTGAAGGGAAGAAGAAATGTAATGGAAGTATCAAATTATTTGTTAATTTTATTAACAAACTATGTAGATGTAAATTCTTCATCTGTCAACTTTTGCAAGCAAAATATATTCATAGAAGAGAGAATTGTTTCTAATTTTGTGAGCTTAATTATAAAACTATCAGTTTATATAACATTTTACTAGTCAGGCTTATCAGAATTAAGATTTTTTTTTGACATTAACAAAATGATTACTTTCTAAATTATTTGTACTGCCAAAATCTATTCATGAGTGCAGTGACCGAAATATGTTCAATGACATAGTGACTATATGGATTAATGCATTATCAACTGACATGAATAAACTTGCACAATTTTTGAAGTGACCTAAAAATAACAATTTTGAAAACATTCAAGGAAATGATCAGATACAACCTCTTTATAATTCTCCCTTTTATCTGAATTTCAATGATTATTCAGTGTGGTAGTAAGACTAAAATTTCCCCAAATACCCACATTCTAATTCCCAGGGTGTGGGACTAGGTTACCATGTATAGCACAGAGATTTTGTAAACTTCATAAAGTTAAAGACCTTGTGACACAGAGAGCAGCCTAGATTAGTTGTGTTTCCCTAAAATAATCACAAGCATCCTTACCAGAGAAAGGTAAAAGGATGGAGTCAGAGAAAGAACTCTGATGAGAGAAGTAGATGGAGTGATGAGGGACCATTAGCCAAGGAATGCATGCAAGACATCCTAAGTAGCTGGAAAAGGGAAGGAAACAGATGGTTCCCTAGAGCTTTCAGAAGAAATTAAGTCCTACTGATCAATTTTAGACTTCTGACCTACAGAATTGTTAATGATTTGTGTTGTTTTAAGATGCTATATATTTGTGGTAATTTTATAAAAGCAGCAACAGGAAACTAATAGAGCCAGTCATGCATAGAGTTCAAAAATATGTAGTATGTTCTTTCCTTTCTAGGAACTTTAAGAATTAACAGCAAACTCTGGCTTCATGGCCATTTCATTCCTCTAGGTATTGAACAAACCACTGTCTTTCATCAGGCAGAAACTTGATTTCCTCAAGAACCAGGTTGATTCATCCAACTTGATTACATAAAGCGTGAAAAGGAACCAGGGTAGGGACAATCAGATAATAGCACTAGTCTCCAGAAATAAACTAACCATTTAATAACTTATAATATTGCACAGTTTCATTCACTTAACGTAGAGTCTTACACAATATTAGCATCCAATTCATGCTGATTTGGTTGTAACAAATATTGATAGATGTTTAAGAAAAGAAATGATAATCATGACACTTGATTGTCTGAAAATTAGATGGTATGAAGAGAAGACACTAAGCACAGTAACAATAAGGTCAGAAGCTGAAGAAAATTAGCAAAATATTAAAAGAAACGTGAGATCAAAATGAGACTACAAGAGATGGACTGACAAGGAGTGAGAGGATTTTTATTTTCATGGAAAGATGGATATAAAGCAATTCAATCATTTTCTCCTTATATTTTGTACAGTACTTCAATCAGGAAAGGAACCCAAACGTTTACTTAATTAGGATGCATCATTAATTTTAGTGTCTCCTGAACTCCTAAGGCCTTTCACCCCATGTAGAAATAAAAGAAACTAAGCTATTTGATTGCTAATTCTCTTGGTGTCTCTAAATCTCTGTAATGTGTGTACTTCCTATTCTGAAGAAATACATACCTTGTAGGAGGAAGAAAAACAATCCTTCACATTGATCATGGAGTTTTGCCTCTGAGGAGAAAATATGAATTTACAGACAAAAGCAATTTTAAAAGACTATATAAAATGAATTCATTTCATATTTATGGAAGGAGCCCAAGCCTAAAAGTCAATTCAACAAATATTTATTGAGCATTTATTCAACAATCATTTATTGATAGTATTATATGTAAGAAGCAAGGTTCTAAATGTTATAAGGACATAAAAATAAATAAGTTACAGTCTTTATGTCCTAGTAGGAGGATAGGGGGAGTATACTGATAAATATAAAGGTACTTTTGACTCTATCCCACATTCTATTCACATCATCAATCATCCTTTTATTAGAAAGAAAAACAAATTTATCGTCATCTGTGATCCAAGCACTTCTTAGAATAATATGCTGAATAAGATAACCAAAGTCATGGACATCAAGTATCTTACAAATATTGACGAAATCCTAACAACAACACAGAAGAAAATAATAAACCTAGATCTGAATAATTGCCAGTGTCTTTAGCTTAGGCATAAGATCTCTTCAGCAAGACATATATCATGCTTCACTTACATTACTTACTAGCTTCTGAAAGCACATGTTTTTACCTGTGGCCTGTACTTATTGGCAGAAGAGTTTGCTTAGAGTTTTAAAAGGCAACAGTTTCAGCAGACAGGGTGAATTTTTTATTTTTTGGCAGAAGTCTAAAATTAACAACTCCAATGTCTTTAGTTCAACTACAATTTTTTTTGTGCTAATGCACAGTTCAGTTTAGCAGGCAGGACGATGTAGTAATCTGATACACAACAACTCAAGGACCCAGACCCCTTCCATTCTAATACCTAGTGTTCCATTAGGTGTCTAGAAAGAAGAAAAGAACATAACAATATGCTGCACTGATATTCTCAAATCAAAGTATTCTTTGGTTGTATATTTAGTTCAGGACAAATTTTAACTTTGCTTGCGAGAAAGAATTAGAGGAAGGAATTTGATGGGTGGTGTGTTGCTAGATAATAGAAGAAATTCCAGTCCCTGCCAGCATTGAGTGGGCTCTACAAAGAGTTGATCCTTAATAAATATTTGTTAGTGAATGAATACTTATGGCCTTGGGTATTCCCATATAACATCCCTGTGCCTGAACTTGGCACTCAATTGTATATCTACAGGCCTTAGACTTTTATTTATTTATTTTTTTATTTATTTATGATAGTCACAGAGAGATAGAGAGAGGGGCAGAGACACAGGCAGAGGGAGAAGCAGGCTCCATGCACCGGGAGCCCGACGTGGGATTCGATCCCGGGTCTCCAGGATCGTGCCCTGGGCCAAAGGCAGGCGCCAAACCGCTGCGCCACCCAGGGATCCCAGGCCTTAGACTTTTTACAAAAAAACTTGAAACAGATCTCAGACCTGAATGCAAAATACAGAATATAAAGCTCCTAGAAGATAATAGAAGGAAATCCAGGTAACCTTGAGTTTGGAAACGACCTTTTAGATGTAACACCAAAAGTACAATTCATGAAACTAAAAAAAAAAAAAAAAAAAAAGAAAAGAAAAAAGAGATAAGTTGACTTAATTATAATTAAAAACTTTTGCTCTGCAAAAGACATTGTTAAGAGAATGAAACAATAAAGCCACAGACTGGGACAAAATACTTGCAAAACATGTATCTGATAAAGGATTGATATCCAAAATACACAAACTCTTAAAACTCAACAATAAGAAAAAATTATAAAAATAGAGCATAAGATCTGACCAGAGACCTCACCAATGGATATATACAGACGGTAATTGGGCATACAAAAAGATGCTCGACATCATGTATCCTTAGGAAAATGCAAATTACAACAAAATACCTGCTATAAATGGTTAAAATAAAAAAACCGGACAATAGCAAATTGTTAGAGGATGTGGAGCAATAGAAACTCTCATTCATTTCTGGTGGGAATGCAGAATGGTACAGTCATTTTGGAAGCAAGTTTAAAAGTTACTTACAAAGGTAAACAGTCTTATATGACTCATCAACTGCACTTCTTATTTACCAAAATGAGTCAAAAATGTATGTCCACAGAAATACCTGCAACTTTATTTTTAATTGTTCCAATTGGAAGCAAGCAGATTATCCTTCAAAAAGGTAATTGGCTAAACAAACTGTCGTGCATCCATGCAATACAGAATTATCACTGATTTTAAAAAGTGTACTATCTAAGCCACAAAAAAGACATGCATAAACCTGAAATGCATATTATTTAGCGAAATAAGCCAATCTGAGAAGCCTCTGTACTTTATAATCTCAACTATATGAAAGCCCAGAAAACGTAAAGCTATAGCGAGAATAAAAAGATTAGTGATTGATCAGTGGCTGTGTTCTGTGGATGGGAATGGTAGGAAGAAAACAGGATTAATAGTTGGAACATAGGTGTTGTATAACCTAAGTCAATGGTCAATTTTTGGTTTACAACTTCTTTGACTAATAAATAGCATTTTGCACAATACTCTTCTTTGAAATAGTTGGCATATTTGCGTCCAACACAAAACAGTAATTGATCTCCTTCCTATATTTCTGGTTTCTGCCTCTCAATTATGTTTTCTAGTTTATTCTCATCATCATGAACTCTTGAAGTTGATATTCACTAAGATCCTGTCCCTTAACTTCTTTATATCTACACTCAAGGTCTTGGAAAATACATTAATTTCTATGGCATCCAACATCATCTGTGTACTGGTTACTCCCAAATTTATATTTTCAGGGTGATAATCCCTTGTACACTTTCCAGAATCTATAGAATTACTATTTTGCAGTCTCACTTGGAAGTGTAATAACCATTCTAATTTTAACATGTTCAAAATTCATCTGCTTATAACTCCAATGCTTTTCAAACCTGTTCCATCTACATTCTTCCTCAACTCAATTAACAACACTCCATCCTTGAATATAGTCAGGAAAAAACTAAAGGAATCTTTAACTTTTCTCTTTTTCTCAGAGGTCATACACATGTAATCAACAAATCATTTGATCCTACCTTCAAAATACAACCAACATCTGACTAATTGTCCCTTTTATGCTAGCATACCAAGTCAAGCCACCATAATCTCTAACCTGATTTACTGCATATCTTCTTTGTTCTGACTTCTCCACTGCCATTTTTTTTCTAACACAGTAAATATTATAATCCTGTTAAAATAAACATTTCTTGGAATGCCTGGGTGGCTCAGTCGGTTGGGCATCTGACTCTTGGTTTCACCTCAGGTTTGATTTTAGGGTCGTGGGATTGAGCCCTATGTCAGGCTCTGCTCTCAGAGCAGAGTCGGCTTGAGATTTTCTCTCTCTACACCCCCACCCCCACCCATTCTTTCTCTCTCTCTCTCCTCAAATAAATAAAATCTTAAAAAAAAAAATAAAAATAAAAATAAATAAATAAATAAAATCTTAAAAAATTTCTCACATATAAGTCTTCTGTTAAAAACGTGCAATGGATTCCTATTTATCTAGAACAAACACCAAAATCATTACCATAGCTCCCAAGATCCTGAAATTTTTAATCTTCCTTTTATCCTCTAGTCTGTTACTACTATATCTGTAATCACTCTCATCTAGTCTTGATTGGCTTCTACAGAAATTTCCATTCATGCTCCTTCTTAGGCCATGCTATTGAGAGGAATTCCCATTTTATACTTATATAATCATAATCCCAGGCCTCACTGGGTCCAGAAGCAGGTTCAGAACAATCTCCCTCTTGAAAACTTGGATATTCTCCATCACACACACATAGCCCATGAGAAACAAGGTGGTACTATTTCAGGATCTTTTTCTTTCTAAAATGCCACAATGTCATCTTTACTGTACTGTGGACAACACCCACTGAAAGTTGTCTTACAAAATTTTAGGAGGAAAGTGGAGTAGAAATCTCTGTCTCTGAGATTTCTAATTATCTCTATTCATACTCATCCTCTATCATGCTCCCCCTTTCCTCTCCTCCCTACACTGGCCAAGAGAACTTTTGTTAACTTTCCGTATGTAAGAGAACTGCCCTTGTATGTAGTGCTCTAAATTAGAGTAAAAATTCTCTAGATTAAAAATTTTTTACTAGAGTAAAAAAATTCTGCAATGAGTCCTCTGAGATCTGGTTCTCAAAGGGAAGTTTATAAAATTCATTTTATTTAATGTTTAGCTCTCACAAACATAAAGCATCTTGGTTTTATACCATATAGTCAGTTGAGACTGAAAACAATACAAAACAAAACATTCAGCACTTTGATATTATTTTCTCCTTAGGGGAGGAAATAGCAAACAACTCCTAAATTAAAATATCCACATATTACCCCATTGCATTAGACCAAAAATGGAAATTTGTAAAACTTTTGTAAAAGAAACGTGGAGTGATGAATTTAGATTCATCTACATGTAAGAATATGCTTTTCTTTTAGTATAAATATCTATTCTTGGTCTTTTTTGTGATACTTTCCAGTATGCTGTCTAATGTGTCAGAACAGTGCTAAATATTTGACTCAGGTCAATTTCTGTTCTCAAAAGCCAGATACCTTCACTCTCATTGCTTTCAAAATATTGATTCAACCAAATGCTTGCTTTTTTAATGTGCAACTTTAAAGATTGAATCTCTAATTGGGTCTGAATTGTGAGACCTAGGTCATATGACTGTACTGCACTCTACAAAAAATGGCAAGAGGAATGGAAGTGTGAAGCTGAAATTCTCCCAAAAGGGTGCAGAGAAAACACAAGAAAGTCACCATGCATTGCAAATATCCATCAATTTGTATATAGTTCCTATAGTTAAAAGATGATGGCTTTCACAATTTAGTAGGGGAGAATAAGGCAAAATAATGACTATTGAAAATTGAAATTTAATTGAGAAAATATTATAAATTGTGTCTAGAGTCATAGGATGTTACTCATTGATTAAAATCATCATACAGATGTATTTAAAAGAGGTTTGAAATGTAATCATATTCTCTTTCTAATTAAAATTGTATCCTTTCAGGAGCCTTCCTTTAATACTCAAAACCAAATATTCAGTTCAGAAAAAATCCACAAACATTGTCCAGTCAAATTCTTTTTGATGAATTCTAATTGAGTTCCAGGAAGAATTGTATTGAACTAATGTAGCAGTTCATGCTTTTACCTATACTATCGCCTAAGACATTAATACATATAATTAAACAATTGAGATTATTAATTATAGGAAAAATACTTTTAATATAGATTGTAAAATGAAATAATTATTTAAAATTATAAATAGAATTAATTTCTAGAAATATTATAATTATGAATGTACAATAATATTGAGAGAACTATGCTTAAAATCAATTTGCACATATGTGCTATAGAGTCCTAAGTCAATTTTCTATCTTTTCCTGCATCAACTTATGATATTCCTCAGGGACAAGACAAACATATTTTAGAGCAAATATTGTTATATAGACAATATTAAAGGCCCTAAAATTTTCTTAGTTAAATAAAATATACACTCAATTTCTTCTAGATTTAATTATATTTTAATTATATGACATGGGAGGAAAAGTATATAATCAATTTAAAAACTGAGAGGGGAATGATTAGGAATGAAAGGTACAGATTTTGGTCACAGATAAAATAAATTTAGATTTATGGTAAATTTTCTTTTAACAATTACTGCTAAATTCCCTTGATAAGGTCTTAATTTGCTTTGAGAAGTCCATAAAAATCCTCATTCACTCCTAGAAAATAGTGCAGTATTTGTTAAGCCTAGATTTTTGAAAGTCACCATTTTCCTAAATAAGTATAGAAAATGTACAACTTTTCAAAGGACTAATATATATTTGCAAATAAATAGATATATAATATAAAATAATGTAAGCTCTTAGGGCACCTGGGTGGCTCAGTTGCTTAGCAGCGGACTTGATTTTGGCTCAGTCCATGATCTCGCGGTGCTTATATCAAGCCCTGCATCAGGCTCTGTGCTCAGCACAGAGTCTGCTTTCCTCTCTCCCTCATTTCTGCTTTTACCTCGACTCCCTTGCAGTCTTTCTCTCTCTCTGAAATGAATATATAAACAAACAAATAAATAAATAGATTATAAACCCTTACTATATTCATCACACTGCATATCTTATACATGGATACTAGCAAGTTTTAATACATTTGGTTGATTTCATTATTAATATTTATTTATTTATTTATTTATTTATTTATTTATTTATTTATGATTTTATTTATTTATTCATGAGAAACACAGAGAGGGAGAGGCAGAGACACAGGCAGAGGGAGAAGCAGGCTTTATGCAGGGAGCCTGATGTGGTACTCGATCTTGGGACTCCAGGATCACACCCTGAGCCGAAGGCAGGCGCTAAACTGCTGAGCCACCCGGGGATCCCTATTAACTTATTTTTTTAAAGTGAGAGAGAGAAGAGAGGGCAGAAAGAGGCGGAGGGAGAGAGAGAGAATCTTAAGCAGGCTCCTCAACTAGCGCTGAGCTGAATGTGGGGCTCGATCTCACAAACCCGAGCACATGACCTAAGCAAGAATCAAGAGTTGGATGCTTAACCTACTGAGCCATCCAAGTGCCCCAACATATACTTATAGAAACAAGGTCTTAGTAAAAATTCTCATTAATAAATGCTAATATATAAATAGTTGGTTTACTTTTAATAGTGTATAAAATTTGTTGTTGCAGTAGAATTCAGAAAAATCAATTTATTTATATATAAATATATATGACTTGTTTAATACAATCATTTTTATTCTATAGATTCATAGAAAATTCTTCAAATATTATCATGATATCATATATAATTAATAATGTGATAGCTCTCCATCATTCAGTCAGGGTTGGAATATGCCAGTCTTATTATTTTCCTTAAACCACAGGAATTACAAAATCAATAAAAGGTAAATAGTGTTTTAGACTTATCAGGCTCCATAAAAAAAATACCATAAACTGAGATGCTTAAACAACAAAAATGTATTTTTCAGTTTTGGAAGCTGGAAAGTCCAAGATCAAGGTATCAGCATGTTTGGTTTCTTCTGAGAGCAGTTTTCCTGCTTGTACACATGGCTGCCTGCTCACTGTGTCCTCACATTGCGAAGAGAAAGCTTTGCTTTCTTCCTCTTCTGATGTACTATTATATCAGCACATCACCTTTATGACCTCATTAACCTAAACTATCTCCTTAAAGGCCCTATTTCCAGTGCAGTTACATGGAAGGGAGGGACTCTTAGGACTTCAAAATCTGAATTTGGGAGGGGATCCAATTTAGTCTATAGCAGATAGACTGTGCCAAAAAATGGTGATTCACCTCAATGCTAATTCACCTTTAAAGTCACTTATTTAAAAAATTATTTTTAACCATCAATCTAAACCAGCAATAATTGCATCCCTTTCTTCCTGCCTTATTCAAGGTGATAAGGCTTAGATTCAGAGTATCATTTAAAGAGAGGACTGGTGAGCCTAACCGCTTGTTGTTATCCATAATTCCTTACTATATTTTATCATAAAAGCAATAATGAGGGGAACCCCGGGTGGCTCAGCAGTTTAGCGCCCCCTTCAGCCCAGGGCCTGATCCTAGAGACCTGGGCTCAAGTCCCACATCCGGCTCCCTGCGTGGATCCTGCTTATCCCTCTGCCTGGGTCTCTGCCTCTCTCTCTCTCTGGTCTCTCATGAATAAATAAATAAATAAAATCTTAAAAAAAAAAAGCAAAAATGAGGGGATAAACTCAGGATATTAAGCCAATCAAATAAACACACAAGGATGTATGAAGACAAAAATTAAGGAAAAGTCACAATGAAATCTTTCTGAGACATTTTTGGCTATATACGGATAATTAAATAGCTGAATTTCTAAATGGAAGTATTTTCATTTTCTCTACTATATGGTCTCCCTAAGAGATCTCTTAAAAACTATTGTGTAGCATAATACTTGGACTGGATTTGACTGGATTGGATATTTGTCATAATATTACTTGCTGATTGTCTGAAAGCCATTCCTATGAGTGAAGAATTCTCCACTGAATGAGACCAGTTGGGACTCAGAGAAGCCACAAGGATGCACTTTTCCAGCACAAGCATATGTTCTAGGTTGGATAATCAGATGCACATGCCTAGCAATTTAAATCTCCAACTAGGAAGACAAATCATCACAAACAGTAAGAAATTGATTTTCATGTTAGCAGCAGGAACAACAGCAGCTTCACCTTTGCAGTTCCAATAGCAGCAGCGGTGCCCACAATGCCTGCAGCAATATCCAATATCCTGTGGCACAAAGGAGTAGGAGGTGTGGGAGACGAGGGGGTATCAATATTGTCACCAGATGGGCTCAGTGGTGTGATTTTTGCTTGGATTTGGCCACCATACATTCTTTGCTCTTAATTGTTTTCTGAGCCCATTTTGTGGCGGTATTTAAAAACCCTTGAGCTAATAAAAATCCTTCCAATAAACACACACTTCTGCTTAAATGGTCCGAAGATGTTTCTATTGACTATTTATGGGAAACCTATTTGCAAATAAATGGAAGATGTATACTATCATTCCACACTTCTCTGCAGGGATTCTGATTGATGTGTATAACCGACCATAAAATATCTCCTATTAGATGAATGTCACAAAGCATTCCAAATCAATGAACTCAAAAGTGAACTCACCATCTTTTTCATCAAACTCTACTCTTTTTCCACTATTCTCAAACTCCATGGATGGTACCACAATCCAACCAACTGTTTAAGTCATTCTTGAATTGCTTTTTTATACTTCCTCCATATTCAATCATCAGCAAGCACATGCAACACAGTAAATGACTTTATTCTGATCAGTTTTCTCGGACTGTACCACCATCATCTTTGCCCAAGATAGCATTATTTCTCATTTAGATTACTGAAAGCACTACCTAACTGGATCTAATCTGAATTCTCTATAACATGTCCCGACATTTTTTCAAAACTCATATAATCGTATCATTCTCCCAGTTATGATTTTTTGTTCTTAAAAATGTTCTTAGGATCAATGAACAATTCCCCAGTTTGGTTTACAAGCCACATGACCTAGCCCCAAACAAATTCTCCAACTGTAGATTGTACAAAACTTTTTTTACCCACTTTGATCAAAACACTGTTTCATTCTCCTCTATCTGATATGTTTCCACTTGCTTTATGTCCTTTACACTTGCTGTTTGCCTACTTGGAGTAAGATTCCTTTTCATTTCTCCTTGCTCATTTTCTACTCAACTGTCATATCACAAATTAGATGTCATTCTCTGGTAGGCCTTTGACATCTCCGACTAATCAAAATCCCTACTACATGCTTAACATTGGTAGTTGTGTAGTCATGTTGCAGATAGCAATCACTAATTATTGTATAAGAAAATGAATTCGGTCTTCAACTCTGTGTAAACCTGTAATTGAGTTAGCTTCCCTTGGATAATGATATTCTAACAGTAGACCGGTATACCCATGATAAAGGATAATATCATCAAATAATCTTATCAGCTTCTTTTCTTATTTTTTATGAAATAAGAATTAGATGCCTTACAAATATCTATAAATATGCAGAGGAAAAGGAATAGCAAGACAAATATAATGTGGCTGTATAGGTAATTCTAAGGGACCAAAGTAATCTAAAACAAACAAACAAAAAAATAAAACAAACAAACAAAAACTCTTGTTTTTCTCAAAAAACATGACATAGCTTATCCTTAAACTTGACTGTGGAGAAAACTATACCACAAACAAGAGCAAATGGTCAAGTGCACGAATACCAGGAGTATTGAAAGTGTGATTATTGGGAAAACTTACAGAGATAGGAGTGGCTGCAGGTGTGTGGATCCTCAATATCCTAGTACATACTCAGAAGTCTAGCAGGGGCAGCCCGGGTGGCTTGGCGGGTTAGCACTGCCTTCAGCCCAGGGCATGATCCTGGAGACCCAGGGATGGAGTCCCGCGTCGGGATCCCTGCATGGAGCCTGCTTCACCCTCTGCCTGTGTCTCAGCCTCTCTCTCTGTCTGTGTCTCTCATGAATAAATAAAATCTTAAAAAAAAAAAAAAGAAGAAGAAGAAGTCTAGCAGGGCACATGGTCACACTCCAGGAGAGGAATGCTGATCCTTGGATCTCTTAAGCTGCATGAGTAATAAAGTATCCCCTCATAGTGGGATCAGGGTCAGGACACCATAGCAATGCAACAGGGCAGAATTTTGGCTTCAGTCCTATCCTTCCAGCCCAGTATTTGTGGATGGAAAAGCACAAGCTTTACATTGGCAAGATCAGAGGCCCAAGCCCCAGTCTTGCTCTAGACCAGAAATGATTGCCTAACCACTAGACTGTGACAGCTTTCGATGGGGCTCTGCTTGAGCCATCTTCTTTCCTGGTAGGTCAGCTTCTAGGAGTTCAGTTTTATCAAGTAAACATTAACCTTTTACTGAACTAATTAAAATGATGAAGTTTGAAATAATTCTAATTACTGTAATAATCCTTAAATATTTTCAATATTTTTTATAATGTTAATGAACCTGATGTAGTAATATTTTCACTCAGGCTCCTTATATTTATTTCCCTCTCCATTATTCTCATAGTTTCCTGAATTTCCTTTCCTATTAATATCTAGCCTTCTGTAAAATATCTGAGGTTGAATACAATTTAAATTCCTCACTAATCTTTTTTTTTGTGTGTTTTTTGGTTTTGGTTTTGGTTTTGTTTTTTTTTTTTTTTTAGATTTTATTTATTTATGAGAAACACAGAGAAAGAGGCAGAGACACAGGCAGAGGGAGAAGCAGGCTTCATGCAGGGAGCCTGACGTTGGACTCGATCTGGGTCTCCAGGATCACACGCTGGGCTGAAGGGAGCGCTAAACTACTGAGCCACCCAGACTGCCCACCAATCTGTTTTTCAAATGGACATTTTCCTTATTTGTTTTCTTTAGAATCCCACATTTTGAATATATAAATTATGTGTCTTCACATCTGCCCTGAGAATGTGAAGATTATGTTACCATTTGTCTAAAGAAATATGCATATTCCCCTCTGGACTATGTTTTTTGAAAATATATAATGCCATATTTTAAAAGCAAATTCATACTCTAGTTTAGATATTTACATATATATTTTTTCAATCACATATTATTCACATTTTTCTACCAAGTATACTTAAAGGCATAAATATCAACTTTTTGGTGCTTAATGCTAGATTCCCATTTAATTGCAAGTAGAATAAAAAATTTAAAATTCTCAATTGTACATGATTAGATTTGGAAGTAATTAACAATGTCTGTCATAGTTTTGAATTTTGAATTCAAATTTCAAGTTACTATTTTGATTCAAATTTTTATTAGAAACTAGTTATCATTTTAAACTGAGAAGGAAGCAAAATTAAAATCATTTTTCATACAGATTCTGAGTAAATTATCTTTTAAAAAGATTTTAAGTAACGTGAAAATGTCAAATCCTTCTGATATTTATCAGTCACTTAATGATCAAGAATAATGTAATTCATAATAGAAAAAAGAAAGCTGAAAATGTGATATAAATGTTTATAAACTGAAAATTTTATATTATAAATGCTTAAATATAATGTATATCATACATAACTATATAATCATATACAATCATACATAACTACATAAAATACTACATTATATACATTGTTTATATCAAAATGAAAATTACCTTTATAATTATGTAAAATTAACAGCTTGCTTCACGATAGGGTGAACAATATACCAAAATATAAAAAACAAAAAGATAGAGTCTGTATGTGTGATGATTAAATCTAAATAAACATTACTTTGATAACTCATTAAACGTTAAAAATATTTACAGAAACTTTTCAAGCAAAGATATTATTCGTTTATTGATTTTATGGATATCAAGACTTCTGTATGTAAAGTTTATATTGCTTTATCTTCTCAAATATCTTAGTGTGATGCTGACATTTTGGCTAGGTTTTAATGGGAAAAAAAGAATTTCAGAAGTATAGTTGTAAATCATCTGAAAAGATAATTTGTGATACAATTTATAAAAGAGTGATAATAATGCTTGGAACTGTATGTTTTTTGTTATGAACCTCAAAAAATCATAAGCTCCAAAGACTATTCCCATAAAGTCCAAAGGAAGGGGTGGTGAATATTACTTTGATTTGGAGGGAAATATGACGTGTGGAAGCTCTTGAACACAGAAGGAAGAGGAAAAAGCCCAAACATTAGAATAATAAAATTACTAAAATAAATAAAACAGGCGGTGAGAGATATGGTTATACAAAACCTGCTGACTCTGGGTGTAACTCCTGTTCTGGTGGGAAAACCTGCTCTATTATAAGAAAGCTGAGAACATGGGCCTTTTTTCCTTCCTTCCTCCTTCTCTCTGCCATTCCCTTCCTCCCCTCTCTTCTTCCTTCTTTTATTCTCACCCTCTCTTTCTTCCTCTTATTTTTGTCATTTATTCTTTCTTTATTTCCTTATTTTCTTTCTTTTTTTATTATTAACATTTTAGACTCAGAAAGGGGCACTGACTTTCAAAATGCATCATCACTAACATTGCAGAACAGAACAGAATTGATGAGAACGTATGGTTCCCAAGATAAAAAGTGCTTCAAGGTTCCATCATGCCCTTTGAAGTGACAGGTTACGTGACTATTAAAGCCAGTTAGTGAACACATCAGATGGTTCAGTGGGATGGGGAAACAAAACAAAACAAAACAAAACACTTGTAGAGAACTACTGAAGGTCTGACTGACCAGGTCAAGAATTCACTGAGAGTCACAGGGAGTCCTCAGGGGGGAAATAACCTATGAATCCTTACTTATGAATCTTGACTATGGAAGACACAGTCCCAAATATTGGAAACGGATTCAGAGCATATGAAGCCTTCTGGAGAACTTGGCTTCAAATCTGCCAGTTACTGCCACCCAACTGGTGCTATAATTGAGTCTTCAAAAGGCCATTCTAGCATCCTAGCAAACCATCTGCTTAAGAATGCTAGAGAACGTGGTAAAACCATTAAATTCCATGAGGCTCACTGTATTTGCTGTGAAATAATGATCAGAAGCAATGCTATGTGGAATACCATGATGGTGGATGAGGAATTCTGGAAGTCCTTGGATGATATTTTTGGCAGAAACATTGGGTGGGTGCAGGGAAGGCAAATCTATATTCAGACTGTCTACTTGAATGAGATCAGAACACTTCCCCTTTTAATATGGAAGCAATCCAATGTAATCAACATGCTACCAGGTAGCTGGCTTATCAACCGAGGGAATCATGCCATATGTGAAACTCAGTGCTCATGTCTGTTGCTTTGTATTGAGTGATAGCCATTGTCAGATTGGCTTTAGTGAGTAGAAGTCCATGGTGTTGAGCCTATGCATAACCTATAACACTGCCAACATGGCTGTTGGGCGATTATGGGGTAGCTGGGGAAAGAGGTTGATTGACAACCACAAAACAGGTCATTATTCTGTTATTTTGATTATTAAAATCCTCCCTTGTTGAGATCACCTTGTGATGAGCATTTTCATGGGACACAAATAACTTCATTTTTTTTTTTTTTGCAAATTCAGAGGCATCTATACATGAAACTCTTCAAGTTTCCTTGTCATCAATTTTCAAATTATGTTTCTACCATCTCTCTGACCGTCCAGCCAATCCATTGGCTAAACCCCATGAACTGGCTTATAATTGCACATCTGATCTTCTCTCCTTCCAAAAATAGGATATTATTTGGCAATAAAAATGAATGGAAGAACCTTGAAAACATAATACTGCATAAAATGAAGTGCATCACAAAAAATGCATATTATATGATTTCATTTATATGAAATGTCTAGCATTGGCAAATTCATAGAGACACAAAGTAGACTGGTGTTACCAAGTGTTTGAAGGGAGAGGGGAGTAAGTATAACTACTAATGAGCGTTGTTTTCTTTTTGAAGCCGTGAAGTCTTTAAAATTAGTGATGTTTGTACAACTCTGTAAGTGTACTTAAAACACTGAATTGTGCACTTTTAAGGGATTAGTTGTATAGTATTTGAAATAAATAAACTCAATACTATTATTGTATGTATTTTTTAATGGAAAAACATGGAAAAGAAAAATAACATCTCCCATGATTTTTTTTTTTTTTTAAGTGTGTAGGGTGGAGCAGAGGGAGGAGACAAAGTGTGTTCTGAGGGGAAAGAAAATACTGGTGAAATTTAGCTGCTATTCCATTTCCTCCTTGGCTTTTCTATGATGAGTCAATTATCTTGAATTTTTAATCTCAGCTGTTTTAAGGCCCTGAATCCACTATGGAGCATTGCAAGGTGAAATTTCTTCACTACTCCCTAGCTGTGCAATGCAAGGCATCTACTGGATCTTTTTAGTTTCTGTTTCATCATGTGAAACATAAACAATACCACCTACTTCAGGGATATTTTGTGGAATAAGGGAGATTGCACTCTTAATGGTTCAACAACAACAAAAAATGTTCTAGGTGCGTCAACTGTGACTTACAATGATTTCCTTTGTAAATTGAAAAACACATTTTTTGTAGCATAAACAATCTTCCTAATATTATCCATTTTGTAAATTCTTATTTTTATTTATTTTAATATGTATGTTTGCATATAATCTTGTTACCAAATTTCCTGGTCTGGCTATTCTGTTTTGAGCTTTTCTTTTACTGTTGCTTTGCCCGCCAAATTAAGGTTTTAGTTTTCATTATGATTTGACACATTGAACAGCCATCTCCTTTGGTAACCCTACATTTCTGGAATATTGATCTTACTAATAAAATACATAAATACAAAATAAAAGTGGAGACTTAAAATTCAGGTTTTCTGAAAGTTATTCAATGTGAATTTAGTCAATTTAGAATAATAGGAAATATTTTTTATCCTATGTACCTAAAATCTAGTGTTGTGCCATGTAAATGACATAGCATAGGATTAACTTGTTGAATTAATGCATTTGACGCTTTTTACATTTGTTTTTTTCTCTTTCTCCTACTCTATGGATTTAAAAATATTTAACCTGGGAGGGAGGGGCAAGACTGCGGGAGAGTAGGGTCCCCAAATCACCTGTCCCCAACAAATTACCTAGATAACCTTCAAATCATCCTGAAAATCTACGAATTCGGCCTGACATTTAAAGAGAGACCAGCTGGAACGCTACAGTGAGAAGAGTTCGCGCTTCTATCAAGGTAGGAAGACGGGGAAAAAGAAATAAAGAGACAAAAGGCCTCCAAGGGGGAGGGGCCCCGAGGAGCCGGGCTGAGGCCGGGGCGAGTGTCCCCAGGACAGGAGAGCCCCGTCCCGGAGGAGCAGGAGCTGCACCGACCTTCCCCGCGGAAAGGCCTCCTGGGGAATTGGAGCAGGATCCCCAGAGAGGCGGGGATGCCCTCGGGCTCCCTGGGACAGTAACAGGGGAACTGCGCCCCGGGAGATGCGCCGAGCTCCCTAAGGGCTGCAGCGCTCGGCGGGACCCGGAGCAGCTCGGAGGGGCTCGGGCGGCGGCTCCGCGGAGGGGGCTGTGGGGCGGGAGCGCGAATCCAACAGCGCAGGCCCCGGAGCACAGGGCGCCGGGACACAGCCCAGGATCCGGCCTCCCCAGGGACAGGCAGAGGCCGGGAGGGCCCAGGACAGCGAGGACGCTCCTGCCCGGAACTGAGCACATCAGCGGCCCCGCCCCGGAGCCCCCAGGCCCTGCAGACGGAGAGCCCCGGAGCTACTGCGGGGGCTGACTTCAGGGTCCCAGAGCTGCCCCCGCCACTGTGGCTTCCTCCCGGGGCCTCACGGGGTGAGCAACCCCCACTGAGCCCTGCACCAGGCAGGGGCAGAGCAGCTCCCCCAAGTGCTAACACCTGAGAATCAGCACAACAGGCCCCTCTCCCAGAAGACCAGCGAGAGGGACAAGTTCCAGGGGAAGTCAAGGGACTTAAAGTTTACAGAATCAGAAGATACTCCCCCGTGGTTTTTTTTTTTTTTTTTTTTTCGCTCTTTTTTTTGTTTTGTTTTTTGCTTTTTGATTTGTTTCCTTCCCCCACCCTTTTTTCCCCTTTCTTTCTTTTTCTTTCTCTTTTTCTTTTTTCTTCTTTTTTTCTTCCTTTTTTCTTTATCTCTCTTCTTTCCTTGTTTCTCTCCTCTCTTTTTCTCCTTTTTCCAATACAACTTGCTTTTGGCCACTCTACACTGAGCAAAATGACTAGAAGGAAAACCTCACCTCAAAAGAAAGAATCAGGAACAGTCCTCTCTCCCACAGAGTTACAAAATCTGGATTACAATTCAATGTCAGAAAGCCAATTCAGAAGCACTATTATACAGCTACTGGTGGCTCTAGAAAAAAGCATAAAGGACTGAAGAGACTTCATGACTGCAGAATTTAGAGCTAATCAGGCAGAAATTAAAAATCAATTGAATGAGATGCAATCCAAGCTAGAAGTCCTAACGACGAGGGTTAACGAGGTGGAAGAACAAGTGAGTGACATAGAAGACAAGTTGATGGCAAAGAGGGAAACAGAGGAAAAAAGAGACAAACAGTTAAAAGACCATGAAGATAGATTAAGGGAAATAAACGACAGCATGAGGAAGAAAAACCTACGTTTAATTGGGGTTCCTGAGGGCACTGAAAGGGCCAGAGGACCAGAATATGTATTTGAACAAATCCTAGCTGAAAACTTTCCAAATCTGGGAAGGGAAACAGGCATTCAGATCCAGGAAGAAGAGAGTTCCCCCCCTAAAATCAATAAAAACCTTTCAACACCTCCACATTTAATAGTTAAGCTTGCAAATTCCAAAGATAAAGAGAAGATCCTTAAAGCAGCAAGAGACAAGAAATCCCTGACTTTTATGGGGAGGAGTATTAGGGTAACAGCAGACCTCTCCACAGAGACCTGGCAGGCCAGAAAGGGCTGGCAGGATATATTCAGGGTCCTAAATGAGAAGAACATGCAACCAAGAATACTTTATCCAGCAAGGCTTTCATTCAAAATGGAAGGAGAGATAAAGAGTATCCAAGACAGACAGGAACTAAAAGAATATATGAACTCCAAACCAGCTCTGCAAGAAATTTTAAGGGGGACTCTTAAAATTCCCCTTTAAGAAGAAGTTCAGTGGAACAATCCACAAAAACAAGGACTGAATAGATATCATGGTGACACTAAACTCATATCTTTCAATAGTAACTCTGAACGTGAACGGGCTTAATGACCCTATCAAAAGGCGCAGGGTTTCAGACTGGATAAAAAAGCAGGACCCATCTATTTGCTGTCTACAAGAGACTCATTTTAGACAGAAGGACACCTACAACCTGAAAATAAAAGGTTGGAGAACCATTTACCATTCGAATGGTCCTCAAAAGAAAGCAGGGGGAGCCATCCTTATATCAGATAAACTAAAATTTACCCTGAAGACTGTAGTGAGAGATGAAGAGGGACACTATATCATACTTAAAGGATCTATCCAACAAGAGGACTTAACAATGCGGGATCTGCCAAATATATAAATCAATTAATAACCAAAGTGAAGAAATACTTAGATAATAATACACTTCTACTTGGTGACTTCAATCTAAGTCTTTCTATACTCGATAGGTCTTCTAAGCACAACATCTCCAAAGAAACGAGAGCTTTAAATGATACACTGGACCAGATGGATTTCACAGATATCTACAGAACTTTACATCCAAACGCACCTGAGTACACATTCTTCTAAGTGCACATGGAACTTTCTCCAGAATAGACCACATACTGGGTCACAAATTGGGTCTGAACTGATACCAAAAGATTGGGATCGTCCCTTGCATATTCTCAGACCATTATGCCTTGAAATTAGAACTAAATCACAACAAGAAGTTTGGAAGGACCTCAAACACGTGGAGGTTAAGGACCATCCTGCTAAAAGATGAAAAGGTCAACCAGGAAATTAAGGAAGAATTAAAAAGATTCATGGAAACTAATGAGAATGAAGATACAACCATTCAAAATCTTTGGGATGTAGCAAAAGCAGTCCTGAGGGGGAAATACATCGCAATACAAGCATCCATCCAAAAACTGGAAAGAACTCAAATACAAAAGCTCACCTTACACATAAAGGAGCTAGAGAAAAAACAGCAAATGGACCCCACGCCCAGCAGAAGAAGAGAGTTAATTAAAATTGGAGCAGAACTCAATGAAATCGAGACCAAAAGAACTGTGGAACAGATCAACAAAACCAGGAGTTGGTTCTTTGAAAGAATTAATAAGATAGATAAAACATTAGCCAGCCTTATTAAAAAGAAGAGAGAGAAGACTCAAATTAATAAAATCATGAATGAGAAAGAGATCACTACCAACACCAAGGAAATACAAACTATTTTAAAAACATATTATGAACAGCTGTATGCCAATAAATCAGGCAATCTAGAAGAAATGGACGAATTCCTGGAAAGCCACAAATTACCAAAATTGGATCAGGAAGAAATAGAAAACCTGAACAGGCCAATAACCAGGGAGGAAATTGAAGCAGTCATCAAAAACCTCCCAAGACACAAAAGTCCAGGGCCAGATGGCTTCCCAGGTGAATTCTATCAAACGTTTAAAGAAGAAATCATACGTATTCTCCTAAAGCTGTTTGGAAAGATAGAAAGAGATGGAGTACTTCCAAATTCATTCTATGAGTCCAGAATCACCTTAATTCCAAAACCAAAGACCCCACCAAAAAGGAGAATTACAGACCAATATCCCTGATGAACATGGATGCAAAAATTATCAACAAGATACTAGCCAATAGGATCCAACAACACATTAAGAAAATTATTCACCATGACCAAGTAGGATTTATCCCCGGGACACAAGGTTGGTTCAACACTTGTAAAACAATCAATGTGTTTCATCATATCAGCAAGAGAAAAACCAAGAACCATATGATCCTCTCATTAGATGCAGAGAAAGCATTTGACAAAATACAGCATCCATTCCTGATCAAAACTCTCCAGAGTGTAGGATAGAGGGAACATTCCTCAACATCTTAAAAGCCATCTACGAAAAGGCCACAGCAAATATCATTCTCAATGGGGAAGCACTGGGAGCCTTACCCCTAAGATCAGGAACAAGACAGGGATGTCCACTCTCACCACTGCTATTCAACTTAGTACTGGAAGTCCTCGCCTCAGCAATCAGGCAACAAAAATACATTAAAGGCATTCAAATTGGCAAAGAATAAGTCAAACTCTCCTTCTTCGCTGATGACATGATACTCTACATAGAAAACCCAAAAGTCCCCACCGCAAGATTGCTAGAACTCATACAGCAATTTGGTAGCATGGCAGGATACAAAATTGATGCCCAGAAATCAGTGGCATTTCTATACACTAACAATGAGGCTGAAGAAAGAGAAATTAAGGAGTCAATTCCATTTACAGTACACCCAAAAGCATAAGATACCTAGGAATAAACCTAACCAAAGAGGTAAAGGATCTATACCCTAAAAACTATAGAACACTTCTGAAAGAAATTGAGGAAGACACAAAGAGATGGAAAAATATTCCATGCTCATGGATTGGCAGAATTAATATTGTGAAAATGTCAATGTTACCCAGGGCAATTTACACGTTTAATGCAATCCCTATCAAAATACCATGGACTTTCTTCAGAGAGTTAGAACAAATTATTTTAAGATTTGTGTGGAATCAGAAAAGACCCCGAATAGCCAGGGGAATTTTAAAAAAGAAAACCATAGCTGGGGCCATCACAATGCCAGATTTCAGGTTGTACTACAAAGCTGTGGTCATCAAGACAGTGTGGTCCTGGCACAAAAACAGACACATAGATCAATGGAACAGAATAGAGAACCCAGAAGTGGCCCCTCAACTTTATGGTCAACTAATATTCAAAAAAGGAGGAAAGACTATCCATTGGAAGAAAGACAGTCTCTTCAATAAATGGTGCTGGGAAAATTGGACATCCACATGCAGAAGAATGAAACTGGACCACTCTCTTGCACCATACACAAAGATAAACTCAAAATGGATGAAAGATCTAAATGTGAGACAAGATTCCATCAAAATCCTAGAGGAGAACACAGGCAATACCCTTTTTGAACTCGGCCACAGTAACTTCTTGCAAGATACATCCACGAAGGCAAAAGAAACAAAAGCAAAAATGAACTATTGGGACTTCATCAAGATAAGAAGCTTTTGCACAGCAAAGGATACAGTCAACAAAACTAAAAGACAACCTACAGAATGGGAGAAGATTTTTGCAAATGACATATCCGATAAAGGTCTAGTTTCCAAGATCTATAAAGAACTTCTTAAACTCAACACCAAATAAACAAACAATCCAATCATGAAATGGGCAAAAGACATGAAGAGAAATCTCACAGAGGAAGACATAGACATGGCCAACAAGCACATGAGAAAATGCTCTGCATCACTTGCCATCAGGGAAATACAAATCAAAACCAC
Source organism: Vulpes vulpes (assembly GCF_048418805.1). NCBI lineage: Eukaryota > Metazoa > Chordata > Mammalia > Carnivora > Canidae > Vulpes > Vulpes vulpes. Next base: position 99,436,419 of record NC_132784.1, on the reverse strand, counting down.
AATGAGATACCACCTCACACCAGTGAGAATGCGGAACATTAACAAAGCAGGAAACCACAAATGTTGGAGAGGATGCAGAGAAAAGGGAACCCTCTTACACTGTTGGTGGGAATGTGAACTGGTGCAGCCACTCTGGAAAACTGTGTGGAGGTTCCTCAAAGAGTTAAAAATAGACCTGCCCTACGACCCAGCAATTGCACTGTTGGGGATTTACCCCAAAGATACAGATGCAATGAAACGCTGGGACACCTGCACCCCGATGTTTCTAGCAGCAATGTCCACAATAGCCAAACTGTGGAAGGAGCCTCGGTGTCCATCGAAAGATGAATGGATAAAGAAGATGTGGTTTGGGGATCCCTGGGTGGCGCTGTGGTTTAGCGCCTGTCTTTGGCCCAGGGCGCGATCCTGGAGAACCAGGATCGAATCCCACATCGGGCTCCCGGTGCGTGGAGCCTGCTTCTCCTTCTGCCTGTGTCTCTGCCTCTCTCTCTCTCTCTGTGTGTGACTATCATAAATAAATAAAATTTAAAAAAATTAAAAAAAAGGAAATATATTAAAAAAAAGAAGATGTGGTTTATGTATACAATGGAATATTACTCAGCCATTAGAAATGACAAATACCCACCATTTGCTTCAACGTGGATGGAACTGGAGGGTATTATGCTGAGTGAAGTAAGTCAATCGGAGAAGGACAAACAGTGTATGTTCTCATTCATTTGGGGAATATAAATAATAGTGAAAGGGAATAGAAGGGAAGGGAGAAGAAATGTGTGGGAAATATCAGAAAGGGAGACAGAACATAAAGGCTCCTAACTCTGGAAAACGAACTAGGGGTGGTAGAAGGGGAGGAGGGCGGGGGGTGGGGGTGAATGGGTGATGGGCACTGAGTGTTATTCTGTATGTTGGCAAATTGAACACCAATAAAAAATAAATTAAAAAAAATATTTAACCTGATATTTTATCCTGTTTATTTTATGTAGCACTATATCAAGAGTGTCTTCTCATGTTTTGAAATATTCTTTGTAATAATTAATTTCTTATGACAGTGTAACATTTCATTGGATTATTTTAATCAATTCATTTAAATGTAATTTGCATATATTTAAATAACTCACTGAAACGTGCATGTAAAAACGTTTTAACAAATTTATACACTTGTATAACCACTATCACAATCAAATTATAGAACTTTTCTAATCCCCTTAATAATTTCCAAAGTGGTTTTACCATTTTAATATTTCCATCAGCATAATGAATATCTCAGTTGATTGACACCCTTACCTATATATGGTATTGTTAGTCTTTTTAATTCTAGTTCTTACTGGATATTTCATTGTGTATTTAGTTTTCTTTTCATGGATGAATAATCACAAACACTTAATCAACTGTGAAGTGGTCATTTGTCTATCTTGTATCTGTACTATCTTTTTAAGTAATTTGCCCATTTAAAAATCTCTTTGCCATCTTTGTTGTTTTTATTATTAAGTTGTAAAAGGTTATTTCAGAACTGTCAGTACAAATTATTTCATCAAATTGTATGTCTAGCTTCACACATACACATACATGCACACACACACATAGTTTTAAAAGGAATATTTAATTTTGATAAAGTCCAATCTATGATTTTTTTCTTTTTATAATTTATGCATTTCATATCTGAGACAAGACATTTTTATATGTTCAAAGTAGCAAAAGGTTTCCCATGTGGTTTCTCTAAAAGTTTTGTAAATTTAGTTCTTAGAATCTATCATCCATTTCCATTTAATTTTTGTGTATAGCATAAGGTAAGCATTGAGGTCTAGTTTTTTTCATATGAATATTTCATTTTTCCAACACTATTTGTTGGAAGGATTACACATTGCTGATTGAGTGTTGTGGTGCCTGCATTGAAAATCAATTGGCCATGTATGTGTGGCTCTCTTTCTGGACTCTATTCCATTGCCTTCCTCTATATCTGTCCTTAAACCAATCTAAAATTGTCTTAATTCTATAGTCTCATATTAATCTGTTGTTAAATTTATCCCCAAATATATCTATGCCACTTTATTTTTTTTTAAGATTTTATTTATTTATTCATGACATACACAGAGAGAGGCAGAGACACAGGCAGAGGGAGAAGCAGGCTTCTTGTGGGGAGCCTGATTCATGACTTGATTCTAGGACCCTGGGATCTCAACCTGAGCCAAAGGCAGATGCTCAACCACTGAGCCACCCAGGTGCCACTTAATGTCACTGTAAATGGCTCACTTCTCATACATTAAGACTTCTATAAATTATTTTCAAACTAGGTCACTCAATAACATGTATTGTTTTTGTCTTTAATTTCTCTAATGATGTCTTACCTTATGTTGATGTCCTTCTGTCATTCACAAGAAACTGAGATCTTCGAGAGCATGGGATAGGTCCTACTCACTGTTGTGTAAGCAGCAGAGAAAGAAGATGGTATCAATTATGAATAAACGACTTGGGTCAGGTCCTAATCTCATAGTCATTAGTTGGAGACCCACTTTGTGCTCTGCGCTGGTTGTGGAGTGTACTTCAAAAAAATTATAAGAAATACCAAAGTTTGTTTGGCAGACAAATATGGAACATCCATTAATATGACTTCAGGATGTTAAATGATTCTAATATAAATTATTTCTGTATTTCATATAAATGTGAAATGATACTTAAAAATTATTTGATCCATGCATCTGCAAATTGCTTTTTGGAACAAAAATGTTCTCGCAGAGATTTCAGAATCTAAAATAATTTTCTGTTATTACAAACTATAGGGTTCTAAGTCTGAAGTTGTTTCTACAAAGCTATTTAGAATCACAATATTTTTAAAGATATGCTTGTGATTTATCATTGCTCTTATTCTACTTTTATATTTTAAAAATCTTAATTATTAATTCCATGTTTAAAATCTGATGATAATTTCATGATTCAAAACTGAGTTGAAGATTCAGATTTATTTATATATCTCATGTAATACTATCTGAAGTTATTTAATGTGGTGTTTTTTATTACAATCATAAAAATTTTTCTGTTACCGACTTTAACATACTTGCCATTTATCTTCTTAAAACTATGGGAAGCTCAACTCTAAAACACGTTTAAAGTATTTTTTCCACCTACAGTGTCCCTGATTTTTTCTTTTTTTCCTTTTTGCTATATGTTTCATAAAATATATTCTGACGTTTGTGCATGTAACAAAATGTGACTTACTGATTGCCAACCCCAGAGTTTTCTGTCAGTCTTGATTTTGCTCAATTTAACAGTGGCCTTGCACACAGTCGATCACAACATTCTTATCATTTGACTTCATGGGGTAGCAGTGATTTCTCATCTTGCATCTTATATTTCCAATCATTCTTTTTTGCCTGTGTCACAAAGACACTTCCTAAGATTCCTAATATGCCATTTAGAGTATATAATTAATGATGAAGGTTGGTTGAAGCGCCATGGGGGCTCCTCACTCTCTGCTGTGTGTCCTGAACTCACAGTCTATACAGGGCTCTAAGAGTAATAGATGCACAGGGAGCACTATATAGAGAAAGAATGTGTTATTTAATCGTAATGTGTTTCTTCATAAATATTCCATGTTCAGAATTCTGGATTTTTGTTGCAGAAGTGAGGGGTTTCTATTGCAGATAAAAACCTCTCTATATCTTTCTTTTTAAAAGGAAAGACTAGAGTTTCCTTCAATCGGCAAAGCTTTTAAAGCAAATACATATCAGATATTAACAAATTTAATATGATTAGTACATTGATCTTGTATATGACAAGGCAGCCACTATTATACACTTACTTGGGATCACATTCTGGTTATTAGAAATAGCTGAAGGGAAGCATTTCTGGAGGAAAAAAAACACACAGAGCACAGAGTAAGCTTTATATACAAAAACAATTCTTGCCCATGTGCACTAGTAGACATACACAAAAATATTTAGAGTAACACTCTTTGCAGTAGCAAATACTTTAAAAGCTTTTTGCCAGAACTGGAAAAAAGAGTGGGAAAACATATGGTGAAAATTAATGAACCCCAAGGTGGCTGAATCTTATTAAGGTAATATTGCAAGTAGCAAAGGATCTCTTTCACCATGGGAAGACTAGGTAATTCATACCAATGCTTCTACTGAAAAGAGAGAGAGAGAAAGAGAGAGAGAGAGAGAGAGAGAGAAAAGCTGAGTAAAGAATTATAATCATCTGTTGAGAATATCTGAGAGCAAACAACGCAGTACAAGTTATAGGGACAACAGCCATAAAAATGGAGAAAACAACAACAACAACAACAACAACAAAATCCCCAAAACTAAAGAGGCCAGTCTATCATTGGAGATCTCTTTTTCTATAAGAGCATCTGCCAATTCTGGAACTTTGGGAGGCTGAGAAAATGAGAAACTATTTAGGGATTTTTTATGTACTTTAAATTAAACGAAATTAAATTAAGCATGGAGTTTAGAGCCTACCAAAAAATAAGAGAAAGGGAGAGATTAAGTGAGGAAGAGAGAGAAACAGAAATAAGCAGAGACACAGAGAGACATTGAGAGATTCTGGTTAAATTTCAAAACCAGAAACACATGGTCACTCACAACATATGAACATATGCCGATTTAGGAATATATATCTAATTGAAGATACACTTCAAACATACATGAAATGAACATTTGACCAGCAGACACTCTGAAGTGTCCCTTACAAGTAGAAGGAAATTGCCAACAGATTCAGATTTGAAAATGTAGATAGAAATGAAAAAGAATGGAAAATATGAATAGGTAGACAAACCTAAATATATGGGTAGGTAAAATAAAAACATATGATACTTTATTCTGAATATGTATGTGTATATATCTATATGTATATATCTATATGTATCTATCTATCTATCTATCTATCTATCTATCTATCTATCTATCTATCTATCTATATATATATAATAAAACAACAAGAATGCATAAACTGTGAGGGGAATGAATGTGAGTTAACATTCTAAGGTATTTACATTGGCCAGGGAGAAGTAAGATGTCAATTTTTGGTAAATCAAATATGTACATTGTAATTTCCAGGATAACCACTAAGGAGAGAGCAGAAGAATGATTGCCATCATAAATTTTTCTAAAAAGTAAGAAATGCATAAATAACCAAAATAAAGCAATCTCAAATATAAGCTGCTTAGAAGAAACATAGCTGAAATATATAGCTTCAAAAAGGTGGAAAATAAAACAAGGAAAAAAAGATATACTATATAATATATAAACCAAAAGAGAGTTAATATAACTATGTTACTATCAAGCAGGACAGAATTTAAATTAATATAAAAATAAAATATTAGAATAAAATGATAATTTATAGAGATATAATTTAATTCAAAAGTAATATATATAAGTGTACATTTATATGCTTTACAAAATGAATGAAGAGGAATGATGAAAATTGTTAAAAGTATATTAGCAAGATAGGTTAATAGATAACTAAATGTTTAAAAAATAGAATTTCCAAAATATCAAATATGAGGAGATAATTATAGTGCTTGTTTGTAAATTAAAAGTCCTCATTTAAGACATTGATTCACACACACAAAAAAAGACATTGATTCACATAGTATATTGTTATAATTAAAATATGCCTTTAGTAGTATGATGTCTTATAAAGCATGAAAACACAGACAAAAACTCACAAGAATATTTGTATATTGATAATTATCATTCTATGTAATGGATATAGATTATCAATGTCTATAAAGTACATTAACTGAAGAGAATTAAAAATGCAATATCCATACAATTATATCTCACTTCTCTAGATCTAACTCTATTTTATTATTTCTCAAGGAACTAGCATAATGTCAAATATAGTTTATTGCATTTTTTATTTTAGATTTTAAAAATCTTTTAAAGAACAAACTAACTCTTGTCAAAGACAACAAAATATCAACTTCGTAACTTAAAATTATTTTGGCATTTTATGTTTAAATTATTCAAAATATGAAATAAAAAAGATAAAAATGAAAAAACTGTGGAATAAATTAAAACAATTCTATCATATAAACATAAGCTCATTTTTGCATAGTACTTTGGTATTTTTTTCTAAACACCAACCCCCCCCTTTCATCATCATACCATTTGATACACTGCATTTCCCCTTGGTATTATTTTATGAAGTAGTATTTCAGTGTATTATTAATAATTATTATTTTAACAAATATTGTTCATTTGATATATAGTAACTTAATAAACATTTCCAATATTATTGCATATTTGAATATATATATATATATAAATAATTTATAATTTAACATATTTTATATGTACTTTTTAATTCTGAGGACTTTTTTTTTTTCCTAAGGAAAATCCATAGGGATAGGATTATTAGTTTATAGACTCAATATAAATATGATTGTTATTATTGTTTAATTTTCCATAAAGAGTAACAATATGTTCTTTCATAATAAGTGAGCTGAAATTTGATCTAACAAGCACCTATTCAGTATCTAAAGTATAAAATGAAAGAAAAGTATCCTGGTATAGGAAAGAAAGAAAACATAAAGTTACTGCTCTTGAAGAATTTATAACTTATTTAGCAGGCTAGAATGTTACAGTTCAAAGAAGGAACAAAGTCTCTGTTTTGCCTAAGTGCCTAAGTCCATGACAATTTCTGCTATTATCTACTTGCTACTAAATTAGTAGCAAACTTTTAAATTTTTATAATAACATGTTTCTTGGAATATTTATATTTTTACATTGTAGATTTTTTAACTCTTTATCTTACTTTGCTCTATTAGTAACTTAAGACATATGACAATTATAAGATAGTACAAGAGTTTCTGCTATATATGGGTTCCTGAAAACCCTCTTGTGCAAAAATCATACACTAAAGATAATAGGGCTATGAGAATAATAGAGTTGTTACCAATCACTCAAAACCCAGTACCTTATGATCAGAGCCTTAATAAAAACAATAACAATCCTAATAAAAATATTAGTATATGTAAATCTCTTCTGGAATTTGCACCTGGAATGACAATCTTTCATACCATTAAACATGAGAATAGTGCTTCCTGTGACTTCCAGAAGACTTCCAGAAGACACTTTTTTTCAAATATGGAACAAATGCATCAAAATTAGCAAACACTTTTCAGGAGTAGCCATTTTTATTAATCATTATTTTAAAACAAAAGGCAAGATTAAAAGATTAATAATGTACTCTATGTTGACTAATCAAATTTAAATTATAAATAAATATAATTATTAAAGCAATAAAATAAATAAAATAAAAGGTAACATGCCCTTAAGCTTCCCTTCTATAGGTGAACAATCCTAAGATAGTTTAGTATATTGAAAGGTTTTAGCAGTTTAAAGGCTATCAACTATCACCTAACACCTAAAGAAAGGTGCTTCTGTGGGGGTTTTCAGTATTTTTACCAATTGCTACAAAATATTAATCTGCTGGGGAAAATTGCATATAAAGAAGTATGTATTTAGTAATGTCATTCTCCTATTTACTCAACATATATATGCTAATTCATATTAAAAACAAGTATGTTACAGAACAGAATACATAACAACCATTCCTTTTCTACACGGGAGCTTTATCAAAATTGCTTTCTATTGTATACTTTTCAAGGTCCCTCTTACTTGAAAATTTGGAGCTAATAAACTCCTTTAATCTTAGTTGTTTAAACCTCTCACATATTTTCATATTTAATTATCAAAATTAATGTTTGCTTATATTATATCATACACTTTTACTGTTCACTTTTTAAACCTTATAATTAATAAGGAGCTTATTTATATTTAATACCTTCACTCTACATGTCTATAGCTGCATAAAGTTTTCCAACTCATATTCCATTGTTTTCCATTATGTGGAATGAATAATAAATTTTTGACATGTAGATTTGATTTGCCCATGAATGGCTTTATAAAATGATTTCCTTCAAAATTTGTGAAGCAAACTATACACTTTATTGATCAATTGCATTAAAAATGTAATATTCAGGGACCCTAGGGTGGCTCAGCGGTTGAGTGCCTGCATGATCAGGGTGTGATCCTGGAGTCCTGGGATTGAGTCCCACATTAGGCTCCCTGCATGGAGCCTGCTTCTCCCTCTGCCTATGTCTCTGCCTCACCCTCTCTCTCTCTCTCTGTCTCTCATGAATAAATAAATAAAATAAAATCTTTTAAAAAAAAGTAATATTCAGTAAGCACCTAATTCCAATATCTTAGTAAATTAGCACACAGTTTATTTCACATCAGTAACAGATCATTTCTACTTTTTAATTCTATAAATAACATTCTAATAATTAAGATGTAATGATAATGTTAGATGAAGTAGATAATAGATGCATAGTACCTGCTCTAAATTCTTACATAATCACGTAGTTTAGCACATATTGCAAGAGCAGAATGTTAGTTTGTAGATTACAAAGTAATTCCAACTCTGAACTAAATCACAAAGATGACTTCTGGTCTCTCTTTTTTATTAATTCCTAGCTCTTCACTTTGCTTTTTTCCCCCTATTATCCAGTTTCCTTTCCATTGTATAATAAATGAAATAAGACAGAATTCAGATGGATGATGCTTGGAAACCAATGGTTTTATTTAATCAGAATAACAGGAACCTTAACAATACAGGGATGCTGAGAGAATTCAAACCATTTCAGACTGCTCTATAATCAAGTTTCTATGAACAAAGCTCAAAATTAAAGGAAGAAGTGTAGGGAAAAATCTCTTTCAACTTACATTAGTCTCTTCATCTCTGATTTTTAAGGATTGAATTTAATATTAAGATAGTTAATTGCTGTTGCTTGAAACATCTATTAGAAAACTTAAACTGCAATTGTAAATATGACAAAATAATGTTCCACAAAAGCAAATTTTTCAATCCATTTATTCAGTCTTCATGTACTCAGTTTTTATTTTATGGCAGTAGAATAAGAAAAGAGAAAAATAATAAATAGAAAATAATACAGATAGATGTAAGCTGCAGAAATCCTTACATTCTGGTTGGTGTAAGAGAATCTTAGAAAAGGACTAAGGAGGAGATATCCAAAAAAGATAAGCAGTGTCTGAGAAACTGAAGAAAATCAGGATCAAAAGGAGGAAGTTTTTAAGATTATTAAGTATCACATAAATATCAATTAAATATGGACTGATAAGTTTTTGTCCATTGCATCTGTTCCTTCCCAGAGAAGGTAGGGATGACCTTCTCTAGAGGAATTAATAACACATAAGGATAGATGTCAGATCGCTATTGCATTAAAAGTGAATGTGTAAAATGAAGACGTAGAAATTGATGAAATATGAATAAGACCTTTTTTCCAGTTAATAGCATTGCAGCAATGTAAATTTTAATAATTATAGACTCACAGGACACTGCAAAAAAATACTATACAGATTCCTATATGGTCTTCACACAACTTGTCTCTAAAACATTATATAACCAGAAAATTTTATTTCAAAATAAAGAGTGTAAAAAAAACAAGAATGTCCAATTTAGGTACATTTGAACCCAACACTTTGATTCTATGTTCTCAGTGGAAAGAGAGAAATATAAACAAACTTGAATTCTATTTTCTATTTAATGGTTGTTTTCAGTAGTGTTATTGATGTAGAAATTCTACAATCATACAGGCATACTGTAAGATTGAGCTAATGAGTAAATATATTGATGGTGTTGGGAGTCAGAATACTCACTATACAACAAAAGAATAAAAATTGTGGAATAAAAAAAAAGGCAAGAATGGATTCTGTGGTGTTAGATAACAATTAGAAATATCAGTATAAAAAAAGAAATATCAGCATAAATTCATGATTTCAACGTATTTTACCATGTTATAATGATATTTATCTATACATAGTTCAATGTGTAGCTTACTTTTATAGCTAATATGTATATGTTATATGCAAGAAGGAAGATAAAAATATGGATTGAGTGGGGGTGCCTCAGATGGTTAAGCATCTGATTCTTGGTTTCAGCTCAGGTCATGATCTCAGGGTCTTGAGATTGGGCTCCACACTCAGCTTGGAGTCTGCTCAAGATTCTCCTTCTTCCTTTCTTTGCCTTTCTGTCCCCATGCCTTCCTCCCAGTTGCTTGTGCATGCTCTCTCTCTCTAGAACAAATAAATAAAATCTAAAAAATACATAGTACAGGATAAGTCATGGGAGATTCCTAACTTTCTGATTTTGTAAAAGACTGGATGTACTCATTACTACTGGAGAATAATTGTTCCAAGTCTCATTCAGTGGGCAAAGGCATGGAATAAAAAGATCAATCTTATCCCATTCATGCCAACTATAAATAGAGTGTGTGATCATGCAAAAGTTGGTAAAAAATGCTCAGGTGTGTGTGTGTGTGTATGTGTGTGTGTGTCTGTGTTACAAAAGAGAACACATATTGGGATCCCTGGGTGGCTCAGCGGTTTAGCACCTGCCTTTGGCCCAGGGCACGATGCTGGAGTCCCGGGATTGAGTCCCGCATCAGACTCCCTGAGTGGAGCCTGCTTCTCCCTCTGCCTGTGTCTCTGCCTCTCTCTCTCTCTCTCTGTGTGTGTGTGTGTCTCTCATGAATAAATAAATGAAATCTTAAAAAAAAAAAGAGAGAACACATATTAAAGTAAATATAGCAAAATATAACAACTGGTAAATCTGAGTAGTAGATGCACAAATGTTATTAGTGATACACTTGACACTCTTCTCGAAGTTTGGAATTATTGCAAAATTAATATTAAGAAAGATCAAATTTCATTTTTCTTGGTTGGGTACAGTATACTTTATTGATGATACATGGCAAGGTAGGGCTCCCCCCAGCCCCTCACCTTCCTCCGGGTCTGGGATGTAAATTGGAGGTCAGGAGATTCTTGGTGTGTTGGGGGATTAAGTTGGGATAGGGACTCCCCAGCAGCTGAGGGCTCTATCTTCCTCTTGTTCTTGCTGGGGCTGGTGGTCCAGGAGGCTCTTACTCCTTGGAGGCCATGTGGACCATGAAGTCCAACATCTGGTTGCTCTAGCAGAATTCATTGCCATACTAGGAAATGAGCTTGACGAAGTAGTCATTGAGGGCAATGCCAGGCCTGTCCTCGAAGGTGGAAGAGTAGGTGTCACTGTTGAAGTTGCAGGAGACAACCTGGTCCTCAGTGTAGCCCAGGATTCCCTTTAGGGGGCTCTCCAATGCCTGCTTCACCATCTTCTTGATATCCTCATATTTGGCAGCTTTCTCCAGGCAGCAGGTCATATCCACAACTGACACATTGGACATGGGGACACAGAAGGCTATGCCAGTGGGCTTCCCGTTCAGCTCAGGGATGACCTTGCCCACAGCCTTGGCAGTGCCTATGGAAGCAGGAATGATGTTCTGGGAAGCCCCTAGTCTGTCACTCCAAAGCTTCCCAGAGGGGCCGTCCACAGTCTTCTGGGTGGCAGTGATGGCATGGACGGTGGTCATGAGGCCCTCCATGATGCCAAAGTGATTATGGATGACTTTGGCCAGAGGAGCCAAGCAGTTGGTGGTGCAGGAGGCATTGCTGACAATCTTGATGGACAATCTGGATCACCCCACTTGTTGTTGGTGGGATCTCGCTCCTGGAAGATGGAGATGGACTTCCCATTGATGACAAGTGTCCCATTCTCAGCCTTGACCGTGCCGTGGAATTTGCCGTGGGTACAATCATACTGGAACATGTACACCATGTAGTTGAGGTCAATGAAGGAGTCATTGATGGTGACAATATCTACTTTGCCAGAGTTAAAAGCAGCCCTGGTGACCAGGTGCCCAATACGGCCAAATCGTTCACTCTGACCTTCACCATCATGTGCTGGGGTCACAGCTGGCACTGCACTAGAAGACGTGGCTGTCTGTTGAACAGGGAGGAACAGAGAGCCGAAAGACCAAATTTCAGACTAATAAGTAGAAATGGTAAGTATAAACTAATAATTTTAAAAACTCGTTTTTGAAAAAAACCAAATTAAATTAAATGATCATTAAATAAAATGGAAATAATAATTGAAAAATAGCATTCAATAATTTTTTAATATTTACTACCTGTCATGCATTTTCAAAATGCATTTTATGTATTCTTCATTCATTTAACCCATGCAAAGTCCTGTGGTGGTAGATTGTTTTCCCAGCTTTACAGAGGAGGAAACTAAGGTACAGGGATTTTTAATTAGCCTAGCAAAGTGACTCAGATGATAGTTGGAAAACTGGTTCAAGTAGAAACAGTCCAATTCTACAACCAGTGAGATCAACCATTGTAGTTGGTGAGGTCAACATCTTCTTATAGCTATGAGAAGAACTCAGTGTGTAACAAGGCAGTGAAGCCACAAAGGATAGTTCTTCACCATAGGAGAGAATGGATTTCAAATTACATGTGGAAAGGTTGGCCTCAAGTAACATAAAGATTACTTCTCCTGTGGTATCAGGGATTTGCTTTGGCAATTGAACAGAGTGATTAAGATAGTTATTGAGATAATTTGTGTAAAATCTATTTATAAATTTAGATGGAGTCATATTACATATCTACTTGAAAAGTCATTTTGTTGGTGAAGACCAGAAATTTCAGCCTACTTAATAGGAAAAGACCAAAATTAAAAATCCCTTTACAAGCAGCTGGCTGCTTTTCATGTTTACTGTAATAATTTCTTGAGCTGAAACACAGCATCTAATGTAATACTATCTGACTGGAAGTATGGCATTTATGTAAAAAATATGGCATTTCATTATTTTTAAATTGACTATAGAAATAATTTGATGCAAGTATAATAATATAGGTATGTGGATAATCTAATTCAATTAGTTATACATATTTTGGATAATTGCTGAGAAGCAGACCTATTAAGTCTTTTAAAAGGATGCTGTGAGGGCAGCCTGGGTGGCTCAGCGTTTTTAGAGCTGCCTCTGGCCCAGGGCGTGATCCTGGAGTCCCAGGATCCAGTCCCACGTTAGCTCCCTGCATAGAGCCTGCTTCTTCTCTGCCTGTGTCTCTACCTCTCTGTCTCTCTCTGTGTCTCTCATGAATAAATAAATAAAATCCTAAAAAAAAAAAGGATACTATGATACTAAAAAAGTATCATAATGATATGTGTTCATACTTATGAGATGAGCAGGTAATTTATACATATGTATAAATGTAAAGGTGTGTGATTTAGAACATGTGCCATCTTTAGCAAAGATGCACAGATAAAACAATTAACAAATTAAAATTATTTCCACCAAATGCTGATTTTCAAGCCTACTAACATTGTGACATACTTTTGATTATTATTCTGGCTCCTTATTTTCTGTTTTCCTGCACATTTCAAAACCAGTTTTAGAAAAAATACTTGTTTTGTTTTTTTATGAGCCACTTAGGTAACAACACAATCATGACAGCTCTCTGCTTGAATCTTAATCATCCACTTTACCTATAGAGTTTTATATAAAGTCCTTGAACACACTCACAGTGGCATTTTTGATGTACACTTCCCTTGACAGCATGCCACCTCATATCCAGTCAGTCCCAGTACTGATTTTGTCTGCATCCTCTGTATTTTATAGACATTCTAATGTAGAATATATATATCACACATATGACACTGCAATAACTGCTAGTAGTATCCTTCCCTACATTGTGTGTGATGAGAAGCCTTGAAAATTAAAAAAAAAAAAAAATGTGGACCATAGCATTTTTATACAGTTTTCAAAGGTACATAGAGGTAACTAAAATTTCTTTTTAAGACATTAAATATTAATTTTCCTAATATACTATAAGATACATTTCCTACAAGAGGGATACATGGAGCACTCTGAGAAAATACAGTAGTGTGGAAGAGTTTGGTCACTTATTCAAATCTATAGCAGGACAGAGAATCAGCACAGATAAGGCTAATAGGGATTGAAAAAGGAGGTAAGGCGTATGTTGAGAGAAGGTTTTTTTTTTATCTTTTTAAAAGAGATTTATTTATTTATGATAGACATAGAGAGAGAGAGAGGCAGAGACACAGGAGGAGTGAGAAGAAGGCTCCATGCCAGGAGCCTGACGTGGGACTGATCCTGAGACTCCCGGATCACGTCCTGGGCCAAAGGCAGACACTAAACCGCTGAGCCACCCAGGGATCCCCTGTTGAGAGAAGTTTTATGTGAAGTCTTGGCAAGTCAATCAGGGGTACATAAACCATAATGCTGGGCAGCCAAGAGGATGCATCATGTACCCCTTTGGTTTGGGTGGTCAGAAGATTGAAGGAGAGAAAATCTAAAGAAAAAATGGTCTTTGAAGGCATAGGGAATTCTCCACAGGTTACAGATCATTCAGATTTGAACTTCATAACTGCTACCCATTCCAAGTTTTCAAATTACAAGTCTGAATTCAATCTATTCTCAATTGCAAAGTGCTTATTTTTTTAACAGAACTGAGTATAGAGTTTGTGGGTTCCTAAATCTTTCTGCTTCCTTCTTTTCCCATCTGATGCTCAGGGATGGCTTCCTTGTATCACTATGATAGGCAATAAATTTTAGCTTATATTATATATTAAAAAGGGACAGATCCCTGTCACTAGAGGAATAAACTAAAGCTCTTATATTGGTATTTGGAACCCAAGTGGACCCCAACTATCCCTGCCCCCAAAAAACAGAAAAGGAGAGGAAAGGAAAGGAAAAACAAATTCAAGGTCTAATACCTCCCAAACACATTTATAAATAAAACACATGCACACATTTTGTTATAAAATACAATATTTGTACAATTGCAACAAGTACATTCTAAGTGACATTTTTCAGGTCACCATATAGCTACCATGTCATTAATGGCCATTAAAATTGGACCCCAATCATTGTGTTCAGCCCAGTTGCACTAAGAGTAACTGGGCTGGTTGCAAAAGCATCTTGATAGTTTTCATGATCGATTTTTGACATGTAAAAGAGGGGAAGAATTGTTAAAATTCAGAGATTCTATCCCAGCCACCTCTTTGACTTTTTTGCACTATCAGAGCATGAAGTAATTGCCTTCTAGATTTGGCATCTGTGTTTCTATGTATAATGGATTCTTGCCACTATTTAGGGGAACAAATACCCCCAGGATGCTGAATGTGGTGAGAGTATGTAAATGTGTTAGCTGATGAGGGTTTCTGCAAATCTTCCTCTCCAAGAGAACTTCATCGTTTCTCAGAACTTTCTTGAAGTCATAAATACAGAACTGTAAGAATCCTTGTTTCCTGAAAAATGACACAAAACAAAACAAAAACAAAGGAAACACAAAATACCCAAAAACACCCCTACAAAACAAACAAACAAACAAAAAACGCCTCTGTTTCCTCTGTTTTCTGAAATATGGTGGTTGCTGGAACAAGATGAACAAGTACAGAGACTTGATTCAGATTATGAATTCTAAAATTATGGACTGGTCTGTCTAAATCTAGTGGCTTTTCCATCCATTCTTTTTTGATAATCTGCATGATTGCCCAGCTAAGGATCATTCAAAAAACTCACCTAGCAATTGTGGTCACTCATAGTTTGAAATCTTCAGAAATAATGAGGGTCTGAAGCTAATTTAAAAAAACAAAACAAAACCAAAACAAAATAGCACAAATTGTGAGCTATATGATAAGCTAACTCACATGCTGTTTCTAAGTGGTTAGTTTTTTATTCCCCTGGGAAAAATAAGGGAAAATAACCCAATTTTATTTCCTTTCCTCATAAACCTTAGGGTTATTTTGATACTTAAGAAATTGGAGAATAAATAAATGGATTATTGCAAATGCCAGAGCAGTACTTCTGTGCCTGGCAGGGGCTTAAGTTTACAGTAATACATATTTGATAATAGCACACAACCAGGGAGATCATAGGAAATTTGAAGAGCAAGTGAGTATAGATTAATATAAGTATATCTTTATTGAGTAAAATATAACCATCAAGATTATATTTTATACAAAAGAGAGATGGGAAATGATGACGGCTGTGAACTGTATAACAAAAAGCAGAACAAAACACAGAAAAGTAAGGAACCTAGGGAAATGCGCTAAGCATTTCTAAAATGATTGGCTTCAGTAAAGCATGAAAACTACCCTTCTAGTGCTCTTCTTTCTTTTTTTTAAGTTCTGAGATAGGGCTGCTTTGCTGTATCTAGTTCTAATTGACACTTCCCCCAAATTCCTTACCAGTTTTGTAATTGTTTTCTTTCTGTAAGAATATTTGTGGAATTGTAAACTAATGGTTTTTCAATAAGAAACTCATATGCCTTTAAAAAAAATCTAACTTTTATTTGGCTTGACACACTTTACTTATATAACTTTAAAGTGTGAATTGAACAAACCTATTTAACTGGTAGTAGAACTTCTTTAGTATATACAATATTTTTAGAAAAGAATTGAAGTTTATTTTTTCATAATTAAATTCATTTTATACCTTGTACATCTGATTCTTGATGCACACTGACACAAAAACTCGGTCATTTCTAGGTAAGTTGGTAATTTTCAGATATTTCTCAGTCATATCAAATTGTAGCTTCTATGATATTCAGTATTATTTTCATTTTATACTTTCAGCCCTTCTGAATTTCATGCTAAGTGTCTAGTGGCTTCTGGAAATATCAGTCACATTTGTGGGGAGGAGAACATAGAAGACTATTGGTTTTTCTTGATGTTATATTAATAGCATTTTTTTTTAAGATTGTATTTATTTATTCATGAGAGACACACAGAGAGAGGCAGAGGCATATGCAGAGGGAGAAATAGGCTCCCTTTAGGGAGCCTGATGCTGGATTCTGTCCTGGGATCCCAGGATCATACCCTAAGCTAAAGGTAGATGCTCAACCACTGAACCACCCAGGGGCCCCTTATAGTAGCATTTGAGATAAAATCAGTTTCATTTGATCCTTAGGCATTTTCTCGTCCTCACTGAAATATTCCAGGATGTAATCTTGCTTCCTTCAAACCCAGGTGGATAGTTCACCTTACATCTTTTGCTATGTGGACACCTGTCTACGTAGCTGCAAACTTTGCCATAAGTCTATCAGTTCTTTTCTACTAGCTTTATGACTTTATCTATTAGACAATATGGAGTAAACTCTTCTCTTGCATTTTTCCTTGACCAAGGGTGGTTGGTGGACACTTACTCTGCCCTTTGTTAAATTAATTCAACAAGGAAGCCATTAGATTGAGGAGGCTCTAATGTTGTGAGTGCCTATGTAAACAAATATTAAAGCCTGTAAATACTTCAATAATGCCCCTTCTTTGCTCCCATGCCTCCTCTATCTTAAGTTTTCCCCCACCAGCTCCTGTGCGCCAGTGTACTCCTAACCACTGGGGGTTTGGCACTGATTCAAATTGATTTTTGTTCCAAAAAACTCTTAAAAACATGCTTCATTTTACATTTTAAAACTCTAAAACACCCTATAAGACTTATTCCAAGCATGTCTCTGATTCTTTATCCCATTTTGTTTGTCACTGCCTCTACTCCTTCCCATCAAAAGGTGGAAGCTATTTCCATAACCCTCTGATTTCATCTGCCACTGTGACTTGCTATGGTAACTAGAATGTTGTAGAAATGAAGATGTATTGATTCTGGCCTAGATTTCAGGAAGCTTTCTATGTTTACCACTTTTTTTTTTTTTTTTTCCAGATCTAGATAAACAACACATGAATGATTCCAGGAGAGTCTGCTGGAAGAAAGGCATTACATGGCCCATCCATACTAGCCAAGGGCACCCTGACCAGGCAGGCTGCTGCCCAGTCAATCGGTGGAGCCATGTACTCCTATCACAGCTGCTTATAGCTGCAAAGGTAAATGTAGCCAGGACCAGAAGAAACACTCAGCAAATGTATAGCCTTATGAACAATGATAAATGCTCATGAACTTAAGTCACTAAGTTTTGGTGTGGTTTGTTATATAAGGAGAGTTAACTGAGAAAGCCTCCTTACAGCTCTCAGCTCTGTTGCCGCAATGTCACTTTGTGGACATGAGAACCATTTTTTTTTTTTTTTCCTGGATAAATCTGTTTCCACAGGAATGGTGGAACATATCTGTGGATTTTATTTTGGTCTCTATCCTTTCCAAACTCCTATTTGTGAGCTATGATGGCTCAAAAAAATAAAAACTTATGTATGGGGTCTAGGAATTACAACTTCATTGCCAACACTGACAATAGAGAACTAGTTAGCTTAGAAGGCCAATCAACTAGAAACAGAGCCAATTGGCTTCATTCCTAATTTGTAAAACTGGAGTCTATTATCAACATACTTAATAAAAGAAAATTCTTATTCTTATTGGTTCTTAGCCTTCTCCACCCACTCATTTTTGTTGACATATTTTATTTGTAAAAGTCCTTCTTCATCTGCTGTTATTCTGAATTAAGAAGCTTCTTTAGTTTCACCTTTACTCTTGTTATGGATAAAGATGATTTGAATTCCCTTGATTTTCTCATACTTGTATGCACATAAAAAAATTGGCTAGCTTTATTTTATATCAACCGTACTTTCTTATGATAATGACATGCTTATCAGACTTTCTGTAACACACAATGAATCCTTATTCCATATGACACAAGACTGAAGGTCAAGTAACCACTAATCAACCAAATGAAAATATCTTTGGCTTTTTCAACTTACTTGTAAATGCTTCTTTCATCTCCTTGTCTTAACTAAGTGTGGCAGTGTTTTGAGCATACTGCATTTCCGGTCTTTTTAATTATTAACTGAACTTATTTATCCAAACAACTTTATAAGCTCTAGAGTTAAGAGGTATGGCAATATTCTAGTAGCCCACAACCCTCCTTTAGGAGTAAACATACTTTTTGGGGGGCTCATACAACCATAACAGAAACTTGTCTTTGCAGTGATTACTCTGGTTGATCATGCTTTAAAGACAGTTACTTGACTTTATCTTTCTCTCTACTACAAGACCAGCTATCAGTCCTATAGGGTGGTTCCATAATAACAAGAATCAAAACCATGGACTCAGTTTCCGGTGCTCCCCAGATTCAGTGACTTATCTCATCGCTTTCCTCAGTGTAATAGGGATCTCCAGAGACACAAAGATAATAGGGATGTAATAGCCAATTCTAGAAGCCCCAGAACTAATCTGGAAAGCTTATTCTTAAAATTGCCATCTTCTAAAACTGCTCTTAATATCTAAATATTATTAGTCAGGATTCTCCAGAGAAACAAGGGCCATACTTTATAATCCCATGATTATGGAGGCAGACAAGTCCCATGAGATGTTATATGCAAACTTGAGAGACAAGAAAGCCAGTGGTATTTTGATGACCAGAGAGCCCTGAATTCTTACCACAGATGAATGCTCAAACTTACTCAGTTAACCAGAAAGATAGGGAATTGTCTCTTCCTTTACTTTCTGTTCTATTCAGGCCACAATGGATTGGATTATACCCACCCACTTGAAAAAGGTCATCTACTTTATTTGGTTCATCAATTCAAATGCTAATTTTTTCAGGAGACTCTTGTGTACAGTGGGGTGGAGGTGCAGGTCCTAGCAAGAATAAAAGCCTGAAAAGAAGAGCAAAGGAAAAATTTTTAAAAGTGGGGGAGTTGTTTTTAAAGGTGCCTTCAGTTTCCCTGACTCACCTGAGTGTTTTTTTCCTGGATAGACCATAAGTTAATACTGTTATGTAAGATTAACAATACTTAAAGACTATGATATAAAGTCAACATATCATATGTTATAAGATAAAGGAATAAGAGATGAAAGAAAACAAAGACATTTGCTTACACAAACAACTATCTATCTATCTATCTATCTATCTATCTATCTATCTATGTATCTATCTATCATCTATCATCTACCTATCATCTAATATATCCACAGTTGACCTTTGAACATTACAGATTTGAACTGTCCACTTATACATGGATTTTTAAAAAATATTATTTATTTATTTATTCATAGAGACACAAAGAGAGAGAGAGAGAGGCAGAGACACAGGCAGAGGAAGAAGCAGGCTCCATGCAGGGAGCCCGACATGGGACTCCATCCAGGGTCTCCAGGATCACGCCCTAGGCTGCAGGCAGCGCTAAACCGCTGTGCCACCAGGGCTGCCCCATGGATTTTTTTTTTAAATGAAAACGATATAACACAATAAATGTATTTTCTCTCCCTTATGATTTTCTTAATAACATTTCTTTTTTACTGTTTACTTTATTGTGAAAATACAATATATAATATATATAAAGTACACAATAGGTGTTAATCAACTGTTTATGTTAAGTTTGGAGAAGGGAAAAAAATTATATGACAATTTTTGACTGTGTGGAAGGGAGGTCAATATCCCTAACCCTTGTATTGTTCAACGGTCAACTGTATTATGTTTTTTCTACCATTATCCCATCTCCTTAGTATCTATTTGTTCCCCAGATTTATGTTGGTATAAATTAGAATACTCAAGTAGTTCTTTTAGAGTGTAACTCATATCCTATGGGTCATATGTTATGTCTCACTTTTAGGGAGCCCCTGAGACTACAGTCTAGTTTGGGTCAGAAGCCAAGAGTACAGGTGTGGGTAGTGCTAAAGAGAGTATTATATATATCACAAGGCAACTGCATCAGTGGAAGCCCTTACAGTTCCCTCAAAAAATGCAGAATATACGGTTACTCTTATTATACAGAGATGATAAGGCTTACACTACTGTGGATAGAAACACCTGATACCACTGGTGGTATGGAAGCTACTTTCATTGGGGATGGGAGACCTTTCCTAATTGCAAAAAGAAAAACAAAACAAAACAAAACAGAGCACATGGCTGGGTCAGTCGGTAGAACATATGACTCCTGATCTTAGGGTTGTGAGTTCAACCCCCACATTGAGTGTGAAGCTTATTTAATAATATATATATTTTTTATACATATAAAATTATATATAAAATTATAAATATAAATAACATAAAATTATATTATTATTTTATATATTATATATTTAAGAATATATTATATAATTTTATATATATTATATATTTATGTATAAATATATATTAATATAATATATATAATATATACAGAATATAAATATATAAAAATATATTTTTTAAAATTTGAATCTGTAAATCAGCATGAGGAAATTGACATATTAAAGTCTTCCAATCCAAAAAGGAAAGGAAGGAAGGAAGGAAGGAAGGAAGGAAGGAAGGAAGGAAGGAAGGAGAGGGGTAAGGAAGGAAGGAAGAGAAAAAAAAGCATCAGAATTTAGGAGCTCCATGTCCCTAGATTCATCAGTCTTTCCACACATTCCCATTTCAAATTGTATGATCTCATTCTTCTTCAGTCAATGCCCTCATTTTAACCGTAGGTATCCTGTGTGGCTGGGAGTTCAACATGCTCTGTAGTTCAGCCAGACATAGGATGAGATTCTGTGTTGATTTTCAGCAGTTTCATCTTTGCATCTGTGAGAGATAAGAGTCTACCTCAGGGACACAGAGAAGCCTTCAGGTAATTTACACTGTGCTTGAGCTGGGAATTTAAATCCCTGAGTTCATTCTTTTCATTTATCACTTTGTCCAGCGACATTGGGTACAAGCAGCCAAGCTTACTTTGTTAGTTTTTCAAAAATGTTCCAAAGTATTATATACTTTGTCATCCAACTCTTTGCTTCTTATAAATATTTGGTTAGGAGTAATAATGCACATATTTACATATCTCTATTGCTGTGTCACATCATAGACACTACAGACTGTCAGTGCTCTTTGCTACTGTAAATAAAATTAACTGTACTTTTCAGTCTAATCAAATTGGAGAGCTAATTCCAGAAACCCCAGAAGTAATTTGGAAAATTCATCTTTAAAATTCTGCTCCTCTAGATCTACTTTTTTTTTTTTAATTTTTATTTATTTATGATAGTCACAGAGAGAGAGAGAGAGAGAGAGGCAGCGACATAGGCAGAGGGAGAAGCAGGCTCCATGCACCGGGAGCCCGACGTGGGATTCGATCCCGGGTCTCCAGGATCGCGCCCTGGGCCAAAGGCAGGCGCTAAACCGCTGCACCACCCAGGGATCCCTAGATCTATTCTTAATATCAAAATCTGTATTAGAGAACAGAACCCCGATTATATACATACATATATATGTATGTCATACATATATACATATATATATATATATATATATATATATATATAATTTATTATAAGGTGTTGGTTCATGCAATTATGAAGGCTAAGCCCCATGGTCTGCCATCTGGAAGCCAGAGACCCAGAAAAATCAGTGGTGAAGTTTAAAGTCCCAAGAGCCAAAGAGAAGATGATGGAGATTCTAGTCAAGAGTCTGAAGGCCTGAGGACCAGGGGTACTCATATCAGAAGACCAATTTTCTAGCACATGTAGTCAGAGAGAGAAATTAATCTTCCTTTTTATTTTTGTTCTATTAAGGCCCTCAAGGGATTAGATGATGCCCATGCTCATTGGGAAAGCCATCTGCTTGACTCAGTTCACCAATCCAATTGTTAAACTCTTCCAGAAACACCCTCATATACAAACCCCCAAAACAAAATTTAATCAGATATCTGGACATCTTTTGGCCCAATCAAGTTGACACATAGAGTAAATCATCACATTCAGTCTTTTGCATCTGTGGCCACACCTACTGACGTCCTTTTGAGGTGTCCATTTCATTCTTTTTTCCTTTCCTTTGCCATAAGAAGTCTATGTTTTCTTTCCTTCCTTACTTCAAAACTGAGTGCTCACTGCCAAAATTTCCAATTATGTTTTGTTTAAAAATCTGTTTATAGATTATATGATTGCCCTTTTCTGGACCATTAGGCACTGTTAACCACTACCCATTTTGTCAAATTGCTTTCTTTTCTTGCATCTTTGTGGCACCTAATTTTACAAAATTTTAGTGGCCCTTATTTTTCATTCTCCTTTATTGTTTTTTCTACTATTCTCTTTCCTTTAATGTTGACATTTTTCAGACTTTGTCCTTTATCCTGAGCATATTCTAAGAGAATCTTTAATAGATTTTTTTTTTTACGGCCTAACACCAATCTCTTAACACTCTGCTTTACATACAATCTTTCCAAGGTTTTCTAATACTGTAACCTTATTTAGAGAAAATAATAAAATATAACTGTAGAGCATATTAAAATCTTTAAGAGCCTATTATAACAATCCCCTAAATAATGTCCTATTTTGTTTATAAGTCTTTGCAATGTACATCCTAATAGTAATATACAAATATTTTGTAATCTTATATGCTAGTCACTTTCACTTTCCATTATAGAAATTTAACAATCAATATCCATAAAACTTTCAATTAACATAAAAATAGACATGAATTCTTACATCCTACTTTATATGCCATTATAGGCCTAGATTCTATTAACAGATACTGTCTTTGTAAATAATAGGCTGCATATTTATTTACTGTGTACTGTTGAAGTAAGGTATGTAGTATCTCAAGTGTGTTAATAGTAGTTTTATAAACTTTACTAAACAAATCTGAGAGTGTAACAGCAATGAGAGAAGAAATTATATTTGCTGATAAGAAAATATTCCTTTAGCAAATATACGTGTTACCACGTACTCACAACTTTAGTGTAATTTTAAATTAAGTGAATGAAAAAAGTTATGAGTTGATAGAAAGATGGTGCCATTGAAGAGAGCATCAATATCTGTATCTTTTTAAAATTTTTTCATTTAGACTCCATTAGTTAACATAAAGTGATTAGTTTTAGGCTTACAATATAGTTAATCAATACTTCCACACAACAGCCAGTGCTCATCAGGACAATTATACTCCTTATTCTCCACTATCTATTTAACCCAACCTCCCATGTACCTCCTCTCTGGTAACTATCTCTTTGTTCTCAATAGTTAAGAGTGTATTCTTTTGCTTTGTCTCTCTGTCTCTCTGTCCTTCTTCCCTCTGCTCATTCGTTTTGTTTCTTAAATTCCAAATGAATGAAATCATATGGTATTTGTTGATCTCTGACTTATTTTATGTTTTCTTCAATAATATTTTTAATTGAAAACCTTGAAAATTATTAGAAATTATTATTTTATAATTATAAATAATAAAATAGACTATAAATTATATATTCATTTAAAATGAATATGGAGGACAGCTCTGGTGGCTCAGCGGTTTAGCACCGCCTTCAGCCCAGGGCTTGATCCTAGAGACCCGGGATCAAGTTCCATATCAGGCTCCCTGCATGGAGCCTGCTTCTCCTTCTGCCTGTGTCTCTGCCTCTCTCTCTGTGTCTCTCTGAATAAATAAATAAAATCTTAAAAAAAAAAAAAAGAATATGGATACTCTGAAAATAGATGCTGTATTAAGAAGAATAGTGGAAATGTGGTGGATTTTAACTAACATGAAATTATATCAAATCTTTGTTATTTTAGGAAAAAATTTCAAAGTATCTTCAATTTGCATTTATTTTTGGCATACAATCTTACTTTCAGTTGATTTAACTATACTATATGTTTGAACCCATGTAGGATGGGATACTGCTAAATATTGTCTATGTCATTAATTTTATAGTGTGTGTACTATTCTTTCCAAAATGTGTGCAGTTGTCACTAAGGTAGTTCTAAAATATTGCCTAAAGCTAACAGCTAAGAAAGAATGACTGGAATAGAATTAAGATAACATAGGAATATAAGAACAAATGAGAGAGGTTTTTGTGGGGCACATGTATTTGTTTTTGTTTTTGTTTTGCACATGGTTATCATTAGTAATGGAGATAGAGTTTCCGTCTAAATTGAAGTTTGAAGATCTTACCTAAAATATCTCTATAGTAAAATATAAATAAACACATTGTTTTGTTAAAGAATAGGTTTAAGTTTCACAGATTTCCTTGTAAATCCTTTGAAATGTTCTGATCACACTTCTATAGGCATTACGTTAAAATGATATTTGTTAGATAAAGTGAATTAATCACTGGAGAAATTATTTAAGGTATTTGAGATTTGATTGAATAACAATCTAGGGAGATGGTATTAAATTGGGTGAAGCATACTAAAAGGACTTCTTGTTATTTAGTGAGACAATTTCAAAGGAAACTATTTTAAGCTTAGTTTGCTAAAGATTTGAAACTATTTTCAGTGGCTTGATGATTTGAAATGTTGATTGCTAGCCAACTAATAGATTAAATCCTTTAGGAACATAGATGAGTCAGTTGTGCAGTAATAAGCATAATAATACTTAGGACTTTTAATCTTCAAAACATTTTATAAGCATTATCTAATTAATCTTTATATCAATCCCATGAGACAGATGAATATCATTATCATTTTACTGATGGCAAAGCAAAGAATACTATGTGCAAATGCCAAGTCACAGAGTACAAAATGTTAGTATGATTTCTTACACACATATGCAAATGTGAATTTCTAAAGGTGATTAAGTTTATTTTTAGACATTAAGTATACAATTCCTAAAAGGTGGTGGTACACTGTCATTAGCATTATATAAATATTTTAAGTATAAATCTAATTGTTTTTCTTTCAGTGGTAAAAAGTCATTTCACTCTTATTCTTTCAAATTACCAAGATTCTGAATTATTTTTTTTAATTTTTTTGTGTTTTACTCTATTTTTTTGTTCAACTATAATTGTGGATGAGTGTATTTAAACCTTCTTCAAACTCAACCTTTTTTGATTATTCCAAAGTTACAAAAAAAATATAATCTCACAATAATAAATCACACTATGAAAACTAGCAATGAAGTTTCTATTTCAAACTTGTCATCCATAGACCTGTGCCAGCAATATTGGTAGCTTGGTCATATGTGTCCTTCCACTCCTTTCTCCTTGGTCATACAAAGATAAATATTTGTAAGGATTCCATTTCTTTCCTGCATATTTTTATATAGAAATAGTAGCATATTTTATACTTTGCCTTGTCACTTGCTTTTTTTCATTTAATAAACCACATCCTGCAAAATAGTCCAAGGACTTACATTTGAAGTCCCTCCATATCCCATATTTCCACACATGCCTGCCTGTCTTCTCTCATCTCAGTTCTCACATCTTGGTTGGTGCATGATCTGCTCCCATCACACCAGTCTCCTTGGAAATCATGTAGCTCACTGACACTTCCAGGCCTTCAACTTATATATTTACTGCCCTCTTTATGAAAGATTTACACTCAGGTATGTATTTGTTTTGTTTTTTTTTTTGTTTTGTTTTGTTTTTGTTTTTTTAACAACCAAAATTGTAATGATGATGTATTTGGCCTACAGAGAAACAAAGAACCATACTTCTTTCTTGACAAAAGCAAGAGTAATTTAAACTTTTACCAAAGGAGTGTTGTTTAAGCACACTATATGTACAGGGTATAAGTGAAGAAATGTTTCATTAGCTAACCTCATAATTTTTATGGAGTCCTGAAGGTTAATTTCTTCTCTTCTCATTAGGTTGTCACAAGTGGCCAGATCCCAGGATCTCAGTGTTTCAGTACCAACCTCACTTCTTACTGATTGGATATCTTGTCTGAAAATGAAGCCAAAACAAATCTCTCCTCTCTCCACCATCACTTGTACCCTTATTGTGACTTATTCCTTATCTTAGCACTTATCAAAAACTGAGAGATAGTATTTATTGATTTGTTCATTATCTTTAATCATAATTCTCTTAATATCAACCAATTAATGAGTGCAGATATTTTGGGAAACTTTACATTTCATTGGCTACTAGTAAATTAGAGATTATTTCCATACCTGTATTGCCAATAAGTATTTTATCTGTGATTTTTTTTTTACACTTTTTGTCAATTTTTCAAAATGCTTTCATTTCAGTTTTAACCATATTGTTTTGCAAATATTAGCTTTTTGTCTGTATTGGGCTTTATTTTATTTATTTATTTTTTTGGTCACAAAACCTTTTAATTTTTAATGTGGCAAAATACACATAGGGATGCCAGGGTGGCTCAGTGGTTGAGTGTCTACCTTTGGCTCAGGGTGTGATCTCGGAGTTCTGGGATCGAGTCCCACATCAGGCTTCCTGCATGGAGCCTGCTTCTCCCTCTGCCTATGTTTCTGCCTTTCTCTATCTCTGTGTCTCTCATGAATAAATAAATAAAATCTTTAAAAACAAACAAACAAAATAAACCTATTTTTTTTGCTTGTTGTTTATAAGATAGGAAGATCTTATTTATCCCCATAGTGTATATGTAACCTCCTATCTAGTAAGCTGTTAAAATTAATATCTTAAATCATTTTGGTATTTATTAAAAACTTTACTGTGAAATAGAAGCTTGCCCTTATTTTCCTCTTCATTGGCACTCTACAATACCATTGAATTTCTCAGTCAAAACATCTTTTTATTTCACTTACATAAAATGCCTTGTTTATCATACATTTATATGTACTGATATATATATAAATATTTCTAGATTATTAATAATAATTTTAGGTCTGTACTAAAAATAATTATTTGACTGTAGTTGTTTATACAGATGGTGTAAGTGTCTTTTCACTCATTTCTTGGCTATTCTTGAATATTGAATTATCTATATTATTAAATAAAAAGTTTGGGATTATGAGTTTGAATGCATTAAATTATCTTTCACATTTTCTTTCTTTCTGTTATTTTTTAAGTATCTGATGACTTACCCTGAGTCCTCTATGTAACAGAGCCTGAAAAAAAGAATCAAAGAATGGATATTTTATTTAGGAGGTGAAAATATAAGGCAATAATGGTGGGAAGAAAAAAAAAGAAGAGAAGTAAGGTGAAATGGGAAAGATGGGTAAGATGAAATGGGAAAAGCATTGTCATGTTAGCTACTGACTTAAAACAAGCCTAAGAAAAACTGAATAGACTACTCTAGAAGATTTTGCTGAACCCTTAAGGACTTCTCCCAAAGAGCTTCCTAGAGAAATTCTTGATGCAACCCAAGAGAGAGGAATAAGTTTTACTCCACAAGTGATTAATTCCACTGTCTTCTCAGGTTGTCTATCTAGTCACTTCCGTGGGCATTTGGGATCATAGACTCTCATGTCCTGCAGTGTGGTGCTGCCTCCAAGTCTTCAGTGGCAGATGAGCCATAAATGCTAGGCATATAACTGATTGGCCCAGCTATGAACTGGTGGTAAAGGAGGAGAACCTGATCCTCATCTCCCAAGTGATACATTTTATTCTTTTAAGTGTAGATAGAACACAGTGAGAAAATCAGCTACATTCAGTCTTTAAAAAAAATAATAATAATTTGATGGGGTGCCTGGGGGGCTCAGCGGTTGAGCATCTGCCTTCAGCCCAGGGCATGATCCTGGGGTCCCAGAATCGAGTCCACATCAGGTCCCTGCATGGAGCCTGCTTCTCTCTCTGCCTATCTCTCTCTCTCTCTCTCTCTCTGTGTGTGTGTGTGTCTCTCATGAATAAATAAATAAAATCTTTAGAAAAATAATTTGAGTATTGTGGATGTACAATGTTACATTAGTTTCAGGTATACAAAGTAGTGATTCAACTTTTATTCAGAATCTCTTAAATAGGTGTTTATTTTCCATCTTATCTCCCTGCATTGGTCTCAAAGTTTTGTATCTCTTCTTGTTAATAGACATTTTTACTAAGAAACCAGTACTTTCCTCAGCTTTTACACATTAATTGGTAAGCAGTGTATTCCTAGACTCATTTGTCTCTTCTCTATTTATGTTTGTCTTATTTCTCACTCCCATTCCTTTCCCTTTTGATTTCTCTGCTTTTCTTGTTATAAAAGTTTTGTCTGTTTTGTGGTTCTTTTAAAAAAGAATCAGCTTTTGGATTATTTATCTTTGATTTTTCTTTCTTTCTTTTTTTTTTTTTTTTTCAATTAATACTGTTAGCTTTTACTCCAACATTTTTTAGTTTGTTGTTTTTATATTGATTTATACATGAAAGTAATTCAAATATAGTCTTATTTGAAGAAAGTAACCTATATAGAATAATATCTTAACATCCCTTTTATAATAAGCTTAGAAATGTAATGAGTGGGCAGCCCTGGTGGTGCAGCGGTTTAGCGCCACCTGCGGCCCAGGGCCTGATCCTGGAGTCCCCGGATCGAGTCCCACGTCGGGCTCCCTGCGTGGAGCCTGCTTCTCCCTCTGCCTGTGTCTCTGCCTCTCTCTCTCTGTGTCTCTATGAATGAATAAATAAAATCTTTTAAAAAAATGTAATGAGTTATCAATTCAAAGTAATGGTATAACCACCTAAAGAATGACTACAGATTATTATATTAACAGTAAAAATTAAATTTACTTCCAGACATTGAAGAAATTTCAGTGAAAGATTTGTGTTCATTTTGAAAGTTAGAATATTACTAATTTAATAAGTATATATTAAAATGCCTAATCATCTTAGTGTTTCAAAGAAAAATAATGGATAGATATTATCTAGAATTTTAAACCACTAATTTATCACTATTTCTGGTAATTGTTCCCAAAACTGTCTTTACTCTAATAATTTCTTAATAATATTGCTTCAAATGTGACAGCATAACAATGGAGATGAACACAGAATTTATACTATTCATGGTCTATTTATTTTAAAATATTAAGTATATTTTAAAATTCAATTTCCACAATACACTTCTGTGAAGTATTTTGTTCACCCACAGGCTCTTCTGTGCTGTTTCTATCAGCTGAGCTCTGGAATGTTATATGAATTTCCTCCGTGATTTTAGTATAATTTCATTCTTTTACTCTACAGATCCTTCATATAGTACATCTATTGTGATAAATCAAGTGTTACCATTACTATACTTTCTCCAGTCAATTTGCTTGAATATTCACTTTATTTCAGACATGGACTAGAATAACTATATCTTTGATTCATCTATCAACCCAAATCTCAAATTCTGAGTACTTTCTGATTAAAATGTGTTTACTTCTACATCTCTCATTCACTCACTCTTACAGACTTTCACATGAGTATTATTTTCTTGACCTTTCCATATTCTCCAAATCTATTATAAGTCTTCATAGTCATTTCTATGCTAATATTGAACTCTATTACCATTTTTTCACTTTCAAATCTGTGATGATGAATTTCATTAGAAAAATAAATAAAATTATGTCTCACTCTACATTTAATTTTAGCCTTAACTTGGTAGTCATCGATACCTTTTTTTTTTTCATGCCCTCTGTATCATCTGATACACCTTTTCATGGCTTCACCTATCCTTTTTCATGATCTACAAACGTTCAATTCCATAATTCCTACCAAAATTTCTGGCTTCATCTTCTGAAACTATAACCATTAAGCATCAATTCTTTCAAATTTTTATTCCTGTAGCTTAAAAATATTATTGCTTCATTATCTGTTTTATTTTTGGACCTCCATCTTTTTTTAAAATTATTTATTTATTTATTTATGATAGTCACACAGAAAGAGAGAGAGAGAGGCAGAGACATAGGCAGAGGGAGAAGCAGGCTCCATGCACCAGGAGCCCGACGTGGGATTCGATCCCGGGTCTCCATGATCGTGCCCTGGGCCAAAGGCAGGCACCAAACCGCTGTGCCATCTTGATCAGGGTAAAAATGCTTGTTTTCTTTTTCCTAAGATCTTTCTCTTTCTTTCTCTCTTACTTTGAAACACTTTTCCCTTGTGTAGGTATTCACGTTAGCAATCATATGCCTTCTACTTGCATTTCAATTGTCTCTGAAGCTACTTTCTAGTCAAAACACTTATTAGGAGGACTATCATCAAAATGACAAGAAATAATGAGTGTTGGCAAGGATGTAGAGAAAAGGGAGCCCTTGTGCACTGTTGGGAATGGAAATTGATTTAGCCACTGTAGAAAACAGTATGAAGGTTCCTCAAAAATTTATAGTGTACTATCATGTGATCCAGTAATTTCACTTCTGGGGATATACTTGAAAGAAATAAAAACAGGATCTAGAAGAGATCTGCACTCTCATGTTCATTCCAGCAGTATTTACAATAGCCAAGATATGTAAACAACCCAAGTGCTCATCAACAGATGAATGGATTAAGAAAATATGGTAAACATATACAATGGAATATTATTCGGCTACAAAAGAGAAGAAAATCCTGTCATTTGTGACAACATAGATGGACATTGAGGGTACTATACTAAGTGAAATAAATCAGACAAAGAAAGTCTTATGATCTTACTTATATGTGGGATCTAAAAAAGCCCAAAACCATAGAAACCAGGAATAGATTGATGGTTGCCAGCAGGA
Source organism: Vulpes vulpes (assembly GCF_048418805.1). Lineage (NCBI taxonomy): Eukaryota > Metazoa > Chordata > Mammalia > Carnivora > Canidae > Vulpes > Vulpes vulpes. The sequence continues at coordinate 99,405,349 of NC_132784.1, read as the reverse complement.
AGTGTGGTGGAGGGTAAATTGGGAGAGATTGGTTGAAAGTGGTCAAAAAACACAAGATTTCAGTTAGAAGAAAAATAATTTCTGGAAATGTTATGTACAACATAGTGACTGTAGTTAACAATATTGCACTATATACTTAAAAGTTGCTAAAAGAGTAGATATTGGAAGTTCTTATCACAAGAAAAAAATGTAACTACATGAGGTAATGACTATTAACTAAGCTTATTGTGGTAGTAATTTTAAAATATGTACATATATCAAAACATTATGTTGTGCACCATAAGTTAATACAATATTATATGTCTATCAAAATTCAATAAAATTTGAAACAATTTTGCTCAAAGTCTCCCAAACAAAAAACATACCAATAACCTTCATAATTCTCTAAGCTAGGTTTATATTTCTCTTTCATTAAAAAAACAAACTTCTAACATCTATATACATCTGTTTCATCCTTGTCTTATTTGGAGAGGTTGCCCAGATTATTCAGAGCTAGAAATCTGGATAATAATTCAAGTTCTGTCACTTGGCTGCAAATATATAATATTTGGAAGATGAGTGAGGAGTAGGGATTTTTTTACATAATTTACATTTCTCCTCCCCCCTTTTCTTCTTTGTTTCTCTTTTCTTTACTTTCCCCCTTTCTTACATTTATAAGCAAGTCATAGAGTGACTATCCGTGGTGTCATTTCAGGGTCTATCCTTCAGCTTATTGGGTGTTGAGAGGCAGTTCTACGATGACATGATGGCAGAAATATCTTTTAATCTCTGAGAGGCAGGTGTGATTTTGCATTTACAGATCTAGTGTCATCCTCAGATGCAGTGGCTCTTCTTTTGATAGTTCTGTGTTTTTCTGCCAATCACTTCTGAAGATCCACCCTAGAATGCATTTGTTCAGCAATTATGAGAGTTTTATTAACACTTATTTCCTTATATTATTCTTTTACTAACTTGAAAGTGACTTCATCTACTATCACAAGTTTGATTTTTGTCTCTTTGGTAGATGACTCAAAAATCAACATATTTTACATCATCAGTATACTAGAAATGGAAATCGGTTGAAAGGGTTGATTCCATCAGCTACTGTTTTTGGAACTTCAGAAAAAATCAATTATTACTTTGAGTTTAAAGCTTCTCAGATTGCCTGGGAGGCTCAGTCAGTTAAGTTTCTGTCTTCAGCTCAGGTTCTGATCCCAAGGTCCTAGGATTGAGCTCATAGCTCAGCATCAGGCTCTGTGCTCAGTGGGAATCCTGCTTCTCCTTTTCCCTCTGTCCCTCCCCTATTTTTTTTAAAGTTTCTCAATGCTATAAATAAAATAGTGATACTTATCTCATATAGCTACTTGAGAATAAATGGGATTATGTATATGGAAGCATCTAGAATTGTTCTGGAAAAAATATATATTTTAAAGATTTTATTGATTTATTCATGAGAGAATCAGAGACATAGGCAGAGGGAGAAGCAGGTTCCCAGTGGAGAGCCCAATGTGGGACTTGATCCCAGGACCCCGGGATCATGACCTGAGCCAAAGGTAGATGCCCAGCCACTGAGCCACCCAGGCAACCTGTTCCTGACATATAGTATTTGTTCAATTTTAAATATATTTTTCCCTTTCTCTTTTAGAATTTTTTCCCATACTTTTAATCTTTCATTGTGTATATATTGATATCTAAGAGTTATCTCAGATATATAATACCTAAAATATAATTTTTAATGACCCTGTTTTTCTTAACTATTTGTGCACTGAAATTCTTTAATATTATTTCCACATATTTGATGCCCCCTATGAGCCTATTCATATTTGCATAAATTTCTATCTTGCCCAATCCATGACAAATTCCTATTCGGGATATTATTAAAATGTTTCTAACTATACATTTCTTTCCATGACTGCAGTTATTATTCCAATTCAGTGCATCATTTCTTTCTAGAAAGTTTTAAATAGATTCTTACTTGTTTTGTGCTCTAGCCACTCCTTGCTTCCTACCACAGTAACTATCCATTTTGTAGACAGTGTGGATGGAAGGAGACGAACATATCAAAATCTCAAAATATGGGATCCCTGGGTGGCGCAGCGGTTTGGCGCCTGCCTTTGGCCCAGGGCGCGATCCTGGAGACCCGGGATCGAATCCCACATCGGGCTCCCGGTGCATGGAGCCTGCTTCTCCCTCCGCCTGTGTCTCTGCCTCTCTCTCTCTCTCTGTGTGACTATCATAAATAAATAAAAATTTAAAAAAAAAAAATCTCAAAATATGGTATTAGTGGTGCCATTGTTCTTACAATGAACTTTGAATTGCTTTTTGTATTGTATATACATTTTATCCTACATCTCTCTTTCCTAAATTCTAGTTGAATTGGACTCTTGGTATTTGTTTACTAGACATTTCCTTCCACTTGACCATTGCCCATACTATCTTTCTGCCTGCAATTTTGTTACACCAAGCTGCTTCCTTCATCTGACAAAAACAAAACAAAACGACAAAAAAAAAACCATATTTTTTTCAGTTTCTTCTATGAAAAATACGATGGACATTTTTCAGTTTCTTTCTTAAAAGACAAATTAACACTTTTGCAACATTAGAAAGTTGGCTTTTATTCATAAATCTCATTGATAGATGAATCTGCCTACTTGTTTCTTAACTCTTTCAGGATAGGGGCTTTACAGTTTTCTATCTCAGTGTCTTTAACGGAGTGAATAGTCAGAAAATAATTGGTGAAGTGTTATTTTTATTTTGTTTTTTAATGATTATTCATTATATACATATATGAATATATATATGACATATTGTAATAAAGGTCTCTAATAATTAGGAAACACAAAAAGAAGAAACGTCTCTCCACATTGTCTTTAATGGTATCTCCACACCTAAGCCATTGTAGGAACTCTGTAAATATCAGACCTATTACTTTCTGTTTTGACTGACACCTCTTTCATGGGCTTCAATTTTAATTGATTTTATGGTATTTAAATAGCTTTACTATAATAGTCTAAGTGCCTCTAGAATAAGGAATTTTCACTTTCAATTAGAAACATTTACTGAAAATACATTGTGTGTATATTTATAAGAAATGGAATAAAAAAAAGAAATGGAATAGATAGGAAAGAAGAGCCAAACATAGAATATTCACACCTGTTAAAAACAATAATTTATACAGTTCGTGTAATTTGAGAATTGTTTCAAATAGACTTCAATCTTCTAACTAAAGATGAGAGCCAGAATTTTCTCTTCTATTTGTTTTTTAGAAGTTGTACAAGACTATACTTTTTAAAACATACTTTCTAAAATGTACTCTACCTATAAAGTTCTTAATGATTAGACATGGAAATTAGGAAATATATTTTAACTTTGATGTGTGTGTGGGAGTGTGGATGTAGGTATGTGGATATAAGTGTGTGCGTGGTGAAAAGAAAAAGGGACGCTGTAGAATTTTGAAATCTGACTTATTTTTCTCCTATAGCCTAATATTTAACTTTATTTGGAGAACCTCGCTGAAGTTTTTGTAAAAATCCCATTATGTGTTTTATAAAAGCAATCTTCAGATGTGATCTATCTTAACCATCAGAAAAAAAAAATCTTTATGTTTCTAAAAAGTTTTAAAGATACTTGAAATATAAATATATATATATATTTTAAAGATTTATTTATTTATTTATGATAGACAGGGGGAGAGAGAGAGAGAGAGAGAGAGAGAGAGAGAGAGAGAGAGAGGCAGAGACATAGGAGGAGGGAGAAGCAGGCTCCATGCCGGGAGTCTGGCGCGGGACTCCATCCCAGGACTACAGGATCGCGCCCTGGGCCAAAGGCAGGCGCTAAACCGCTGAGCCACCCAGGGATCCCTATAAATATATTTTTTAAGTAAAAATATCACTGTAGTGTTGGGAGCACTAATTAACTTACTATCTGATATGTTAACCCTAACATTATTACATGGATACATTATTTTATAATTATTTTAGTAGTTCTACTTTTTATACAATTTTGTAAGCCACTTCAAGTACATTTTGAATTACTTAATATAAGAACCAAAAGTTTACATGTAAATAGGTCACTGAAAACTTATCGAGATTTGTATTTCTCTTCTAGCAGGAAGAACTAAAGAAATATTTAAATATATATGTCTAATTTTTGAACTTTGTCTTATAAATTTTTTATTATGAATTTTTTTTCAGTATCTTATCTCCAGAGCCCCTCTTCTCTTAAATTATATATTTGAGGCAATTCTATACACGTGTGGTAAAGCTGCAAACACCTCAATTTTGGTATGTTCCTGACTAGATTACACATAGTAAAAATGAAGACATTTTTATTTCTGATCATCTTAAACTTTGTAATATATACTAGCCTAAATCTTTATTTCCCTAATACTTGTTTATAATCTTTTCCATGTGCTATGGGTTTAACTGAGGAGAAGGTCATAGTAATGAAATGCTGAGTGACAGATTAAGAAGATGGAAAAGAGAGTTAAATTAGAATCCAGATTTAAAAGATCTTGTGGAAACACTAGTTAATTCAGAACTTCAACAACATCAGAGTTAATGAGTTAATTTGAAGAAGTAGAATTTCATGCAGTGATCTTAAGGATATGAGATAGAAATGAGTCAAGCTGCATTCAAATTTGTAAGGCAAACACATAACTATAATCACTTTCTTATACAGACTATACAGATTTTGTTCCAGAAAGGATTTAAAGTTGCACATGAATAAAAACTAATTTTAGTCATCTTCTTTTTTTAGAGATAATTATTATATAAGAAAAGAGTTTTTCATAAATGCTATGAGAGTCTGAGAGCACAAATCATTGTACCTCAAATATTGAATATGATGGGCTTCATCAATAAATTTTCATGAGAGAAGGGTGCCAGAAAGATGTTTAAGGGGTAGTGATATGGTCCAATCAGTAAAGAAAACCCTCTCTGTCATGACCAAATACAGAAAATAACTTCATTCAAAAAGAGATTTACAACTGTCCTACACTGGTAATTAAAAGGCAAAGTAATAGTAGTAAAGAAGTATCTTAAAGGGGGAGGGGAGCAGAGACTTGTTCTAGTTAGAGAGTTAAAGAAATGAAATGTGGTAGTCATCTTGCAACCCACTAGAAGGCAGAAAACACTTGTTATAATACAGTGGATGTACAAAACAAAGACTTTGTACTTAAAGATAATACTTGGAGCAAATAGATAAGCAGAGATCCAAAACTTTATGATTAAGTTATTAAGGTACCTGAAGGGAGAAGCAGACACCCAGCATGTGAACACAGGCAAAGTCAGGTTTACAGGAAAAGGTGAAATTTAGATGAAAGCTCTACAGGATACTCTTGAAGTACCTGGTTTTGGGTGATCCATAGACTCTAGGTGAGTTGAATTGAAGTTTATCCAACATCCAGTGCAAATAAATTATATATGATTATTTATCAATGCCTGCTTCTCTAAGTTTTATAAAAAAAATGGTCAGAGATGCAGATAAATGTGCATGTGATTTACAGAGGAGTGCTCCTAGGAAAAACTGGTAGGGATGTAGGAAAAGCTGGCAAGAAAGAAGAAGGCACACAAGTGCTTGATTTCCAACCAACACTCCTTACCCTGCGGAGGATTTCTAAACTGTAAGGGAGTCCTTTATTAAAAACTGCCTCTGGGTTCTCCTCTAGGATTTTGATGGAATCTTGTCTCACATTTAGATCTCTCATCCATTTTGAGTTTATCTTTGTGTATGGTGAAAGAGAGTGGTCTAGTTTCATTCTTCTGCATGTGGATGTCCAATTTTCCCAGCACCATTTATTGAAGAGACTGTCTTTCTTCCAATGGATAGTCTTTCCTCCTTTATCGCATATTAGATGACCGTACATTTCAGGGTCCACTTCGGGGTTCTCTATTCTGTTCCATTGATCTATGTGTCTGTTTTTGTGCCAGTACCACACTGTCTTGATGACCACAGCTTTGTAGTACAATCTGAAATCTGGCATTGTGATGCCCCCAGCTATGGTTTTCTTTTTTAAAATTCCCCTGGCTATTCGGGGTCTTTTCTGATTCCACACAAATCTTAAAATAATTTGTTCTAACTCTCTGAAGAAAGTCCATGGTATTTTGATAGGGATTGCATTAAACGTATAAATTGCCCTGGGTAACATTGACATTTTTACAATATTAATTCTGCCAATCCATGAGCATAGAATATTTTTCCATCTCTTTGTGTCTTCCTCAATTTCTTTCAGAAGTGTTCTATAGTTTTTAGGGTATAGATCTTTTACCTCTTTGGTTAGGTTTATTCCTAGGTATCTTATGCTTTTGGGTGCAATTGTAAATGGGATTGACTCCTTAATTTCTCTTTCTTCAGTCTCATTGTTAGTGTATAGAAATGCCATTGATTTCTGGGCATTGATTTTGTATCCTGCCACGCTACCAAATTGCTGTATGAGTTCTAGCAATCTTGGGGTGGAGGCTTTTGGGTTTTCTATGTAGAGTATCATGTCATCGGCGAAGAGGGAGAGTTTGACTTCTTCTTTGCCAATTTGAATGCCTTTAATGTCTCATCCACAAAGGCAAAAGAAACAAAAGCAAAAATGAACTATTGGGACTTCATCAAGATAAGAAGCTTTTGCACAGCAAAGGATACAGTCAACAAAACTAAAAGACAACCTACAGAATGGGAGAAGATATTTGCAAATGACATATCAGATAAAGGGCTAGTTTCCAAAATCTATAAAGAACTTATTAAACTCAACAGCAAAGAAACAAACAATCCAATCATGAAATGGGCAAAAGACATGAAGAGAAATCTCACAGAGAAAGACATGGACATGGCCAACAAGCACATGAGAAAATGCTCTGCATCACTTGCCATCAGGGAAATACAAATCAAAACCACAATGAGATACCACCTCACACCAGTGAGAATGGGGAAAATTAACAAGGCAGGAAACAACAAATGCTGGAGAGGATGCGGAGAAAAGGGAACCCTCTTACACTGTTGGTGGGAATGTGAACTGGTGCAGCCACTCTGGAAAACTGTGTGGAGGTTCCTCAAAGAGTTAAAAATAGACCTGCCCTACGACCCAGCAATTGCACTGTTGGGGATTTACCCCAAAGATTCAGATGCAATGAAACGCTGGGACACCTGCACCCCGATGTTTCTATCAGCAATGGCCACAATAGCCAAACTGTGGAAGGAGCCTCGGTGTCCATCGAAAGATGAATGGATAAAGAAGATGTGGTTTATGTATACAATGGAATATTACTCAGCAATTAGAAACGACAAATACCCACCATTTGCTTCAACGTGGATGGAACTGGAGGGTATTATGCTGAGTGAAAAAAGTCAATCGGAGAAGGACAGTGTATGTTCTCATTCATTTGGGGAATATGAATAATAGTGAAAGGGAATATAAAGGAAGGGAAAAGAAATGTTGGGAAATATCAGGAAGGGAGACAGAACATAAAGACTCCTAACTCGGGGAAACGAACTAGGGGTGGTGGAAGGGGAGGAGGGCGGGTGTTGGAGGGGAATGGGTGACGGGCACTGAGGTGGACACTTGACGGGATGAGCACTGGGTGTTTTTCTGTATGTTGGTAAATTGAACACCAATAAAAGTTAATAAAAAAAAAAAAAACTGCCTCTGGGTAACTAAAATCCCGAGGCACCTTAGAACCCGAGCACAGAAAAAAAAAAAAAAAAAAAAAGAACCCGAGCACAGGTCTCTGAAAATGTTCAGTTATTGGCTATTGGAAGCAAAAGTACACAAAACACAAAAACAGAGTAAGAGGTGCCCCAAAACATAAAGGGGATTGTTGAGGATCTGGATGGAACACTAACAATGTCTTTTGTCAACAATTTATAGCTATTTATGTTGCTCATAGTAATAATATTCTATGTTATACTGAATTTTATTGTTGGCAATAAAAATGAAAAATTTTTTCTGGAGTTTATAATTTTCAGTAATTCTATTGTCTTCTTTTTTTTTTCTTTTTAATTTTTATTTATTTATGATAGGCACACAGTGAGAGAGAGAGAGAGGCAGAGACACAGGCAGAGGGAGAAGCAGGCTCCATGCACCGGGAGCCTGATGTGGGATTCGATCCCGGGTCTCCAGGATCGCGCCCTGGGCCAAAGGCAGGCGCTAAACCACTGCGCCACCCAGGGATCCCTCTATTGTCTTCTTTACATAGTTCCTTGTTCTGGATTTGGGTTCTGGGAACCCAAAAGATTTGTGAAATATAGATTGTTGATTATATACAGATAATTATTTTCAGTGATGGCTAATATAGGTAAACATCTTTCTTTAATAATTGGGCTTAACAAGGCATATTATCTGTCTAAATACATTAGAAGCTATACTATAAATCTGTTAGAGATTGATTATTAAAATTTGGATGACCTTTACTTTAGAGTCTATTAGGAATTGGAAGCAAAATGATTATTGCTCTTCTGTTTGTGTCTAATTATAATTAAGGACTGTAACCTTAGTTTGTACTTCCTTTCACCTTTTGCCATGTAGAGACAACCCAGGAGTGAGCAGCAGCAGTAAAACAGCACTATCTAAATGCTATTTATCTGAGAGGATCTTGAAAAACAGGATCTTTCCTTGGTGAGGAATGAACAGGGACAATGGTACTAGATAGCAGTGGTGGGTAGATATTTATAGGTTTCAAGCTTCAGAGATGCTACAATTTACTAAGACTCTTGGCCTTTTAGAGAGTTCTAGTTAATTGATAGTGTTTCTTTGATATAAAGTTAGTGTAACCAATCACTCTGAAAAATAGAATAGATGTTTGGAAACCACAAACATTGGTCTCTGAAATTCATTAGACTGGTTCCAAAGTTCAAAATTTTTATTGAGGGAAAAACTTTTATTAGCCAATGGAATTGAATTTAATTAATACGAGGAATCTATTAGGTATCAATATGTTCCTGCTATAGGGATTCACCAGACATAATTAACTTTTTTTTTTTAACTGAGCAAGACAAACTAGTTCAGTGTTAGATATTGAGATAGTAGGTGGTTGTTAGAAATTGTTACCAAAAAAACATGTGTGAGATGTTTGTCTCTGTTCTCAAGGAAACTATGGCCCATTCTGAAAAAGAAAACTAAAATATTTTAAATGTGAAAATACTGTTTGATTCAACATAAATTAAATGCAGAATTGTGTTCAAACTGTAGGAGTTAGAAAAGGATGGAGTGCACATTTTGCTTTTTAAAGAAATTGCTGGGGCATACAAAGCACTGATTATATAGTTAAGAATTCAAAAGCATGTTAAGCCATTCTCTGTGAAGTGGTTTATTTACAGATAGTTTCTTTGGAAATTATCTTAACAATTAAAACACACCAATGATTTGTCACTACCACAGTAAATGAGCAAGAGAGAAGCAATTAAGTAAGGATGAAATTGGCAGGGACAATAAGAAATGTCTAATAATGGTTTGTGTGATTCGAGAAAAATAAATAAAACACTAATGAAAAAAAAGCATAAGAAGATAAAGAATTATACATCTCTAGTGCCAAGCAAGGCAGAAATTTCCACAGTCCCAAGAGACTATGTGCAAAGTTGAGGTGTTCCCTTACGACAGTATATAGCAGGTCATAAAAGTATGTAACACTTGGCAATGAATGGTTCCAGAAGTTGAGGAGTCTGACAACAGCAAAAGATCAATATAGAAGACTCAGAAATAATCAAGGAATCAACGTGTACAGAGGCATCCAAGGTCAGAGGTTTTGCTAGCCACCGTGGTGAAGAGTACCAAACATATACACATCCCCAAGATGTGGTCAGAAGGGTTATAGTGTCAGGCTAAAGGTAGAATTAGAGCTATATCTTTTCTGGGAGGTGAGAGATGCTAAGCACTAGAACAGAAAAAGCAGTGACCAAGGTTTTTAAGAGTGAAAATATCAAGTGGTTTTGTATATCTCAGGGTAATTTAGATTATTGTCAAAACTAAATCCATTGATTCATTTCTTTAATTTCCCTTTTTAATTCTCCCTATTTATTTATATTATCATCATTATACTCACATAAAATAATATATGGGAGACAATAACAGTTCAAAAATAATAAACACAATAACATAAATAATATAAATACATTAATATATTCAAAATCACTGAAATATGTCTCCATCATTTCCCTCTCTTTTCCTAAGATATAACTACCATTGGATTTTTTTTCTTTAAGATTTTATTTGTTTATTCATGACAGACAGAGAGGGAGAGAGAGAGGCAGAGACACAGGCAGAGGAGGAAGCAAGCTCCATGCAGGGAGCCCAACGTGGGACTTGATCCCGGGACTTCAGGATCACACCCTGGGCCAAATGCAGGTGCTAACCCATTGAGCCACCCAGGGATCCTGGATTTTGGTTTTGGATTTTGGTTTTATTATTCCACTTTTCTTTCCCATTGTGATATATGTATACATATATATGTTAAATATATATTATACATTACTATATGTAATTTTCCTGGGAATCATAATTTTACTTTTGCTTATTTTTCATCATTTTCTATATTTTATTTAGTCTTTGAGATCTATTATAGGGAATTGTAATTGAGGTATTTATGCATATATATATGTATATACACATTTATGTAGTGTATTTATGCTGTATAACATTCCATTTTATGAATAAACCACTTTTATTTCTCAGTTTTGTTATTGATGGAATATGGTTTGTTTCAGTATTTTGTTATTATAAACCAATGGCTATGAATTTTCTTGTATGTACTACACATACACAGAAGTTTCTTTATTGTATGTGAATATTTGGCATTGTCAGAATATGGGGTATACATATATAATATATAACTTATGTGATAAATATGAATTATATATTGTAATATATATAAAATAATATATGTATACATGTACTTTTATATGTGTGTCGATATATGTTTTTATACATACACACATTTGTGGGCAAATGATTGGTGATATTTCTCTGATTAGTGTTATGGCTAATTGTGTTTTCATCCTACTTATCCTGTTCATAATGGATTTTCTCTTTAATTAATTAATTAATTAATTAATTAATTATTGTAAGCTCTACACCCAACATAGGGCTTGAACTATGACTCTGAGATCAAGAGTAGCATGCTCTACTGACTGAGCCAGCCAATCACTCTGCTTCTCCTTTTGTAAAATGCCCGTTGATATCCTTTGCCTATTTTTCTCAGTTTTCTTTTAATCCTTTTCTTATATGTTTTTAGTAGGTACAGTTCCTGAGATCGATCATTTGTCACTTATTATATGTTGCAGATTCTTGTGCAAGTTTGTTGCTTGACTGTTTTCTTTATGGTATTTTTGCATTAGAAAAAAAATTGTCTTTTTCCATAGTTCTATTTATAAGTATGTTCTTTCTAGTAGGTGGTTTTCCAGATAGTTTTGAGAAATCTTTGCCTATGCCAAGGTCATAAGATCCTTTTTATAGATATTTAAACAAGTTATATAATATTACTATTCACATTTGAGTATTTCATTATCTGAGATTGATATATACATATTTTTTGTGAGGAAGTTATCTGTAATAATTTTTGTTTGTAGGAGTATGTAATGGTCCTAGCCCCATTTATTTTATTTTATTTATTTTATTTTTTTAGCCCCATTTATTTAAGAAGTCTTTCCCATCCCCAGAGATCTACCTGCCACCCCTCTCAGGTCTTTATATATGTACATGTGTCTTATTCTGTGTTGTCTATTGTATTTCAAAGACTGTCCCTCTCCTTTGAAATCCAACTGGTATAATTAACTATTGTTAACTTTTTCTGAGAGTTTACTCTTAATTGTAAGTGATTGCTTAAGAGTTAATTTGATCATTTTATATTGTCTTTTGTTTTCTCCCAGAAAGGGCCTAAAAATGAGTGATCTAGGTGGGTATTTGGACTAGTTAAAATAACATTTTTTTCACCACTTGGGCAAGACCTGACATTTTATTGTTTTTTGTTTTGTTTTAGGGAGAGAGAGAAAGAGTGCAAGTGGGGCAATGGAGGGGTGGACAGAGGGAGAGGGAAAGAGAATTTTAAGCAGGCTCCAGGCCCAGCACAGAGCCTGACACAGGGCTCTCTCTCACAACCCTGAGATCATGACCTGAGCTGAAATCAAGAGTTGGATTCTAAACCAACTGAGCCACCCAAGGGGCCCCTGACATTTTATTGTTTAGGTAATTCAAAAAGGTGTTTCTATTTTTTTTTCCTAATGGGTTACTAATACTTCTGTTGACTTGAGTTGCAGCCACTTGAATCTGTTACATATATGCTAACATAAACTAAAAGAAAATTATTTTTTTTAAGTTATTTTGGAAAATTCTTACAGGTCTATTTTTATAGGGAAAAAGGTAACTTTAAAACCCTTATAGTTAATCTTCATCAATATATAGCAATCTAGAATGTGATTTTAAAAAGAAAACACATATGAATATGTATCTAAATTAAGAGTGACTCCACCAGGAATTGTATGGAAGTGTTAAATTACCATATTGGTATGGAAGTGTTAAATCACCATATTGTGCTCTAGAAACTAATATTACACTGTTTATTAACCAACTGGGATTTAAATAAACACTTAAAGAAAAAGAGTGACTGAATTCCTCATGCAGTGATTTCTCTAAGGGGTCTGTTGATGACATACAATAACACTCTCCTGGTTAGACATTTTGTGAGTATTTCCCTGCCTCACATGTATGTTCCTCCTTTTTTTTTCACCCTGCTGGTTATTACAGCTTGATTGAATTCTAGCCCATCAGGAATCACAGTTATATTCTTCTTTTAATTAAAACTATTTAAACAAGCTGTTCTTCCTTCACTTGAGCAAAGCTATAGCCTCCTAGTTACCTCTGCTCAGCATCTTCTTCCAATTAAATGTAATCTCCTTTGTCATAATTCTCTCAAATATGGCAACTTTAAAAAAATCTTTGATTTAGGGACTTTTTTGCCACTTAATGGGAACTTGGCAACCATGTTTAGTCTGATTCTCCTCTTTGAATATCCTCTTTTTTTTCTTGGAGCTTCTGTTCATATGCTGCTTGATGTAACACAGTGTGAGTAAATTTAATCACCAATACACATATTTCTCCCTATTGAAGTTCTGAGATTATTTTCTCATGACTGAAACAGATAAATATACATAATATATAATATCTGTTCTTATATATCTATAGTTTATTCCCCAGCAGTTTTTCACTTTCAGAAAGAAGTAATTTTTCTTTGAATTATACATATTCAATAACAATTATTTAATCATAGCTATAGTATGTAATTGTGCCATATACAAGTACATAAGGTTAACATAGTTTTGATTAATAGTATAATAGTATGTAAACATTCAATTCATAGATAACACTCCACTTACATGGTGTGTTATCAGAGCTAAGAGCTGTTTTAGATATATTTATAAACAGCTACTTCGGTAGCTGGTAGTTTAGTTTGTGAAGTCAGAGGGAAAGAACCTGTGGATAATTGATTAACTGATTTCCAATTCAATAGTCGTACAAAGCCTCCACAGAGATTTTTATCAAGGGTTTCAAGGAAAACTAAAAGAGTTGTATTTGGTTTCAGTTTTATGGCTTTTTAACTCTGTAATTGTCAACTTAAAACAGTGAAAAGGCTCAAAAGCAGATAGCTCTGAAGACTTTCATTACTGGTGGCATGAAGAGGTTGGTGACTTTCCACTGGAAAAGTTGTCTAAAACTGGACAAAGTTATAAAAACAACCATTTTGAGGCATTGAAACATTGATTGACCAATCTTCAAGGCAGATAACAAATTGAGAAGCATTTCTTCTTAAAATAATGTTGGAGTTTTTGGAGAATGATGGGAGTCTGGGACCATTCCTCTCCCTCTCTTTCTCACTCTTTTGTAACCTCCTTTTCTTTCCAGCCTGAGGATAGTCCCTCTACAGGGAAGCAGGCTTCATTTGGGTTGAGGAGGGGAAGCCCACAGCTTTGCCAGCTGAAAGTGGCAGAGTCCTTTTGAAAAGGATGAAGTAAACTTAGGGATTTGCTTGCTAAAGTTTATGGTGCTACTTTATGGCAATCGATAGACCAGGCAGAAGCTTTAAAAGAAGATCCTAGGAAAGAGCGCTATATAAAGGCTGAGGAAAGCTCTCCATACATTTCTGGCAGACTAGGAAACTGTCCATGAGCAGATGAGACCCTAAGGAAGATCATGAAAAATGAAAGCCAAAAAAATCTCAAGACCTGGCTATAGCTTTGAGTGTCTTCCCTGGCTCCAAAACTGATTAGCAAAGGTTGAAGACCTTTGGGCTTAAGATGTGTTAAGCATAATTCCTGTCCAAAACATTGGGTGACTAATTAGGTATGCAGATACAGTGGCAACCTTTACATAGATAGGCTGAAAAATAGAGTAGGTTTACAAAAATCTAAGTAGTTAAGTGAATATGTGAGCATAATGGGAGAGATCAATTCTAGTTTAAGTGCAAGCAAGTTACTTTTCCAAAAAAAAAAAAAAAAACAACTTTCACAAAAACAACTATTTTAAAAAATCCTGACTTGCTACAGTATGTTATCTAAAATACTCCGTTTTTTAACTTAAACTTCCTAGACACATAAAGAAACAGGAAAATGTGACCGGCATTTCACTACAAGAAGTTCGAAAGGAGCTGATCAGGAAGGATTCAGAGTGTTTGCTTTTGCAAAGACTTCAAAGGAGTTGTTATAAATGTGTTCATAGAGTAAATAAATGATGTTAACAATGAGGCAACATATAGAGAGACTCAGCATAAAATACAAACTGTAAAAAGAGAATGACACTGAATTCTGCAGATAAAAAATACAGTGATTTAAATGAAAATTCATCAGGTATACTTAACCACAGATTTGAAATGACTTAAGAAATGATCAATGAACTAGAAATCAGTGGCAAATGTCCAAACCAAAGAAGATAGAAAAAAAGTTTAGAGAGTGATGAAAAGAGGTTGGCTGACCTATGGAGTCAATCAAGCAAGCATTCTGACATAAATTTAATGTGAGTATCAGAAAAAAAGAAATATTAAAAATTGCAGAAATATTGATAAAATAATAGCTTAAAACTTCTGATATTTGATAAAACATTAATCTACTTATGCAATGTGCTCAGAAAACACGAAAAGGATCACACCAAGACACATAATAATCAAACAGCTGAAAGCCAAAAACAAAGAGAAATCAGCAAAAGACTATAGATCCTAATGTACAGAGAATAACAATGTGATTAAAAACAGCTGGCTTCTCAGGGAAAAAAAAAGAAGGAAAGCAGTGGAATAACATATTTAAAATGCTGAAAGAAGAAAAGACCTATCAACCGAGAACTCTAACCAATTGCAGCAGAATGCATTTTTCTTATCAAGTGCATATAGCATATTCTCCAGGATAAACCAAATGCTAAATCATAAAACATATCATATGGTATTTAAAATTATTAAAATTATGCAAAATATATTCTCCCATCTCTCCCAACTCTGGAAAATTTCCAAGTATCTGGAAATTAAATAACTCAGTCCTAAATAGCTCAGTGGAAGTCACAAAGGAAATCAGAAAACATTATGATTTGAATGAAAATGAAAAATCACAATGTATTGATGTCTATGCAATATAGGTAAAGTAGTGCTTAGAGGAAGATTTGCAACTTTTGGCACCTACATTAAAAAGGAAGATCTATAATTATTAAACTAAGCTTCTTTCTTATGTATCTTGAAAGTAAAGAGGAAATCAGAACCAACAAAAATAGAAAGTATCTGGGGAAATGTAAAGTAAAAATCAGTGAAATAAAATATAAAGTAGAAGAACAACAATAAAACCAATATTTGTTATTTAAAAGGATTAACAAAATTGTTAAATCATTAGACTGGAAAAGAAGGACAGATACAGAAAGAGGAGAGAGAAAAAAGGAGAGAGATAGGCAATAAGAGAGTGAGAGACAGACAAACACAAATTACTAAAATCAAGAATAAAAAAGAGTTCATCAATACAGATCCTAGAGCATTTAAAGGATTAAACAGTGCTATTATAAATAACTTTACGTCAACAAATATAATGAAGTGGACAAATACCTAAAAACAACAAATAATCCTTATAGATTTATCAGGTAAATGAAAGTCTTCTTAAGCTTATATTAAAAAAAAATAAGTCAATTTAATGCAGAAAAGTCTTCCCATAAAGAAATGCCCAGATCTAAGAATTCTATATAAACACAGAAAATGGAGGAAGAGGAAATACATCCCTCCTCATCTTGTAAGACTTATGTTACCTGGACAACCAACCAGAAAAAGACATAACAAGAGAAGGAAACTACAAACCAGCATATCTCTGAACATGAATGCAAAATATATCTAATTAAATATTAGAATTTCAGCAAAACATAAAAGTTATCATGTATCAAAAACAAATGGTGTTTATCCCAGAAATTCAAAGTTGTTTCAATGTTCAAAACACCATAGTGCATCACAGTAAAAGAATAACAGACAAAATCCTTAAGTACATTTCGATAGAGGTAGAAAAGTATTTGATGATATTTAACATCCATTCATAATTTTATTTTTTTTCATTCATAATTTTAAAAATCTATCAGGACACCTGGGTGGCTCAGTCAGTTAAGGGCGTGACATGATTTCGGTTCAGGTCATGATCTCAAGGTGGTGGAGTCAAGCCCTGTACTAAGCATGAAAGTCTGCTTGTCCCTTTACCCTCTGTTCCTCCTCTTCTCCCCTCCTCATACTTGCTCTAAGATAAGTAAATAAAATATTTTTAAAAATGTATCAACTACCTAGGAATTGAAGGGACTTTTGTCCTAATATAGAGCTTCTATGAAAAACACAACCAACATCACACCTAATGGTGAAGGTGTGAATGCTTTCCTTTTAAGATTGGGAAAAGAGTTAAGGATGTTCATTCTTGCCAGTTCTAATCCCCTTGGTTAAAGATGACAAGGGATCTTTAACCCCACTCTAAAAGGGATCTTTTGGAGTGAAGGAAATGATCTAACACTGGATTGTGGTGATGGCCATGCAACTTTGTAAGTGTATCACACCTCATTGAAATGGAAAGTTAAAATAAGTGAAATCTGTGAAATGTAAATTTTGCCACAGTCCAATTATTTTTAAAAGAGGAAAGGAGCTATATGAATATAAATAAAAATATTCTCTGAAACAAACAAATGGCTGAAGGAAGAAAGAGATAACAATACTGAAGATTCCCCAAATGTGACATTGAAAATGTTGAAACAAAACGCCTATATATGTTATATTCAGATACAGTTTGAAAATATGTCTAGAGGTTGAAAAAATAGAATTATGAAATTATTTTTTTAAATTACTACAATAAAATTTTCAAAGTGCAAGGACATTAGTTCTCTTGACAGATATTTTATTCTATACTTATTCCAAGGTCTGAAGCACATGAGGTCAATAAATAAATTTTGATTGAATAAATGAAGAAAAATGATTTGTTACTTCTACTTAAGTCTCTAGTCATTTAATTTGGACTTTTATCTAACTCCTTATTATATATTTCCATGCATTTGTTAGAAATATGAGATGATTTTGAATACAACAGTAGTATCAGCATTAATCATAGATTAAAGTATAAATATATTTTGTTTGCTGTTATGTTTTCATTACATCTGAAGTGGATTAATAAATCAAAACAAATTAATTGCTTTGCTTGCTTGCATGAAAAGATATGCTGTAGAAAACCACTAGGATTGTGAATAAGAACTGTTTAATTTAAGCCTTATGCATTGTGTGATATATACTGCCAATTAAATAAGAAAGAAATGTTACATTATTTTATTTTATTTTTTTAAAGATATTATTTATTTATTTATTCATGAGAGACACACAGAGAGAGAGAGAGAGAGAGAGAGAGAGAGAGGCAGAGAGACACAGGCATAGGGAGAAGCAGGCTCCATGCAGGGACCCCAACATGAGACTCAATCCTGGGACTCCCAGATCACGCCCTGGGTGAAAGGCAGGTGCTAAACCACTGAGCC
This sequence comes from Vulpes vulpes, assembly GCF_048418805.1. NCBI lineage: Eukaryota > Metazoa > Chordata > Mammalia > Carnivora > Canidae > Vulpes > Vulpes vulpes. The sequence goes on along the minus strand of NC_132784.1, from coordinate 99,387,387 downwards.
ACCCAGGGATTCCTGTTACATTATTCTAAATTAAACATTTTATTTATAACTATAGGTACCCCTGACAATGATTTAATTGAAAATTGTATTAGAAAAATATATTCTTTCTGGGTTTTGATAAAAAGGAATTTCTCTTAAGTTGGACATTTATATAATCTGCACACATAAAGCCATCTTATACTTTGGACAATTCTAATAAACACATAAAATCCAGATCATACTTTCCTTTTGTTTCCAAAGAACATTGAAAATTTGTACTTGGCACGTTCGTTAGAAATACTATGTGAAAAATTTAAAAATACTACATGAAAAGATATCCTTTCTCACCATTTTCTTGAGAAGATTTCATATTCAACAGTATGAGATATGCTCTCGGTGTCTTACTTCCTGATTTATAATAAATATGATTAAACATTCTTTCTTTGACATCATTAAGAAAGATGGGCTTTGATCCAACCACCTCTGGGCTAAGCCTGAAGACTCAGGGATTCAAACAGTTCAAAATACTGATTCTAGGATAAAGACTTTGACACTTTGTTCTCATCTCTGTAAGTACTGCATATTATTAAAACATTTTTACTAACTTTTAAAGAATGAGTATAGGCTAATATATAATGGTAGTAAAGAGCACTTTGTTTTGTTTATAAAATGAAATAATTTTTCAATGAGAAATTCTTAAAAATTTAATAGTTTCTTTGTATGCCCCTGAATTTGAGGTATAAAAAAATAATCCTGATAAAGTATCATGTTAACAATTATAATTCTAAAATTAGAGTTAAAATTAAAGATCTCTTCCTTTGACACCATTTTTAATTATTGGCAATAGCATTTCCTGGGGTCATCAGTTTCCCTCCCTGATCTCTGAGGACAATGATCTACCATGATTTGTAATTAACCTGTTTTTATTCATTGACACATGTTCATATTTAGTAATTGATATATATATATATATGTGTGTGTGTATATATATGTTTTATGTATATATAAATAAAACAAGATGATAATGATCTTTTAAAGAGCTTTCTAGACATTCATGAGGTCAAAATCTTGAAGAAACAGAAGAGTGACCACTACAATGGTCTGAGTGCCCTTGCCTTCTGAATGGAGTCTTCTGGACTAAATATTACAATTGATAGTGTACATGTCCAATTTCTCTCTTTTTTTAAGATTATTAAAATTTATTTATTCTTGAGGAACACAGAGAGAGAGGCAGAAACATAGGCAGGGGGAGAAGCAGGCTCCCTGCAGGGAGCCCGATCCAGGACTTGATACCAGGACCCTGGGAATCATGACCTGAGCTGAAGACAGATGCTCAACTACTGAGCCACTCAGGCATCCTGCCTTTGTGGTCAATCTTGAAACTTACATATCTCCCACCCTTACCTTCTACTCAGTTATCTATGTATTCTTACGTCTCTCAAGGACTGTATTTCTCCTGGCCTATACTTTAGTTGTCTGGATTTATATTTGTTTTCTTACATTTATTTGTGTGATTTTATCATAGCAATTCCATGAATATTATAAGTAGCAATATCATTGTGTTCCTGGAGAATATTGACGTTGATGGAAAGAAAATTTGGTTCTGTTATAAATAGATTACTTAGAGATGGTCATATAGTTTTCTTTTAATGATGAAGAATATTTCAAACCCTCTTTGGGCACTGTGAAATACATGAAGCCTGGGATTTTAATACTAATGCTAATCTCTTCCTTAGTATTTCACCACTCTTGTATTCCATAAGAATCTCTTGGAAACTCAACAGTAAACATACACATCCCCTGTAAATAATAATTATATAGTTATTAAATTTTAAGCTAAAATAAAATTCATTTGTGGAGGTAAATATTTTAAGTATATGTTACCAGACTCCTATTCAAAACAATATGAATCATTTTAAATATAGCTGCCTGGTATCCCACAGACATGGACTTTAATACAGGAAGACTAACTGTTAAGTAGCTCAGACTTATCCAAAATACAAGGAAAGTTTTGTGCTACATAAATATATTTTGGATGTTTCTGAGAAAAGAATTATGAATGAATACCATCAATAAATACAACATTTTAAGTATCTGTCCCATTAAAGTTTTCCAGCATATGGATGTAATGGATTAAATTCTTTGTAATTTTACTTGTTAAACAAATATAAATTTCATTGACTCTCTGTAAAAATACTTTCCTTCTTTGAATTCACTTTCTAGTGTTCACTTTGGCTTATTTTATTCACTGGTAAAGGGCAGCTTAGCTTTATAGCACCTGTCAGCATTGTGGGTGATATGTTTCTTTCAGTACATTTGGATAGCAGTGCGTGGAACAGTTGGTAGGTGATATTGGTGCATTGTATAGCCAGTCATCCTTTTGCCCAGAAACTTACTAAATCCTTTTTATAACACACTTCATCATTCACATCCACAGGCCTGATATCTAAAGTCTGTTGCACTAAAATGGTATAGTTCAGCTTTCAAGCAGGCTTTATCCCAAATAGAACTAATAATGTAAGTTCGGTAGAAGATGGCTAGGTAATAAAAATCTGTAGGCATTCCTGTTATTTATTTAAATGTTACATTTGTTTAAATGAGTTTTCATATATAATACAATTGTACACATCTATAATCATGTTTATGTGTGGGTGTAGGTGTGTGAGTTAAGGGTATGGTGGCAAAATAAAAATTTGGAGAGTCAAATATTGCCAACTATGATATATTTACATGTATCTTTTATACATTATATAAAGATTGTAAATGTTGTATATATTGTATACTTGAGTTTTTTATCGATATGTGTAATATTAGTAAATATAAAGCATTTGGAAGTTACATTCAGAGAGATTTGGGACTACCAAATGCAAACCATCAAATTAAATTTCACAAACCTAAAAGAATATTCTAATGAAGTTATCTGACTTAAAGTACGAAAAGAAGTTTGTAGAAGTTACTTATGAGCAAATAAAATATGGAAAATAGGAAAGAAAAGAGGGAATAAAGTCCAAAATCCTTCTCTTGGCTTATATAGCCCTATATAATTTGTCGTCTGTCTAATTTTCTGATGGCAACTCCTGCTAGTGTCTCCTTTATTTCTGAGTCTCCAATTACATTGATCTCCTAATTCTTAAACATCTAAGTGTAACTTACCTTACAGCTCTTGGACTTACTGTTTACTCTTTCTAAAAGACTCTCTCTTTAGATCTTTATAAAGTCTTTGCTTTACTTAACATAATTGGGCATGTTAAAACCATTTTAAAAATTAAGTTCTGTGTGTGTGTGTGTGTGTGTGTGTGTGACTCTCTCTCTCTCTTTCTCTATCCCTTTCTCTCTCCAGATAGTCTAGTCTAAATCCATAAATTTTGGGGGGAGACAGAGCAGTACAATCTCCACCAAATACTTGCTTTCCTAAATTTTCAGCTTAATTATCATCACATGATATAGAGGCCAATGAAATGCCATGGAAAATTTATTCTGTTGTTTGAAAAGGCTAATTTCTACAGCAACTCCAAAATTTCTATAGTTTAATAAAGTCAATTTTATTTATTTATTTATTTATTTATTTATTTATTTATTTATTTATTTTTAAAGATTTTCTTTCTTTATTCATGAAAGACACAGAGAGGGAGAGAGGCAGAGACAGAGGCACAGGGAGAAGCAGGTTCCATGGAGGGAGCCTGATGTGGGACTCGATCTCGGGTCTCCAGGATCACACCCTGGGGCTGAAGGGGATGCTAAACTATTGAGCCACCCGGGCTACCCAATAAGCTAAGTTTTAAAATTTCTACAAAACCCAATCAGTATGTAGTCTTCTTTATGGTTTTTCCAATCCCAAGCTCCCTCCACCTTATTGCTAATCCTCCTAAATTAGAAATATAATGAAGGAGGGTGTCTGGGTGGCTCAGCTGGTTAAGCTACCAACTCTATTTCAGCTCAGGTCATAATCTTGGCATCCTGGGATTGGGCCCCACACCTGGCTCTAAGCTCAGCACAGATTCTGCTTGTTCTTCTCCCTCTGCTCCTCTCCTTACTCACTCTTTCTCTCTTTCTCAAATAAATAAATAAAATTTTAAAATTGAAACAAGAAAAATAAATATAATGGAGGATAATCTGTGGAGGAGATGCATACTTCTTTTGTATGCATTCACTTAGCTATAACTCAGTGGCATGATTTGGTCAATGTAAAGAGATCTGATAAGTACTCTTGTGTGCAAAAGAAAAGGAGGGAAAAAGTTTAGTGAGCAAATATAATATTTATATACATATTTAGAGAACAGTTGGCCATCTATCAAAATTTAATTATGTACACAATTTATACTACAATCTCATTTCTAAAAAATATGTCTTCTAGAAATATAGTGACACTCTATACAAACACAATAAATGGTACCCAAAAATGCCAATGACAAGGAGTAGCTTAGTTGTGTGGCTAATGAAATGACCAGGACAAACGCCCAGCAAGCTGGCCAATAGTTCCAGTGGATGAGCTACCTAATCTAAATCCATTTGAGTCATAGCTATGATTTAGCAGGTGTCGTCGAGTAGTAATAGTCAATTCTAATTCAAAAATTGATGAAGAAATTTCTGGAATTTTCAGCCAAGATTTCCAAACAGTGGAGTCTATATGGGTATATCCCTAGTAACTAACACACAGTTTGTAAATCCATTCCCAATAAAATATTTGGACCAGAGAATATTGTAGCCTCCTAGCCCAGTTCAAGAATGAAAAAGGATTGGGATCCATTTTCCAACTCTATTATATTCAAAGTCACATTGCTCAGTGTAGTCTGTTACAATGTTTTTGGTCTACTCACAGATGTGTGTAATACTATTTGTATAATACATTTATTGCTTTGATTGTAATCAAATGAAAATAATGTGTGTTCCTCCCAATAGTGCTAACATTCAAAGTATTTTTTGCATATCGTAAAATAAAAATAGTATTTAAAAAGTAAACAGGATCAATAGATGTTGACTTTAAAATGATGCCATCAGTTTATGATTGAGAAAGAGTTACTCACATACCAAAGTATATGAAATGATATTGGGAAAAAAGGGAAAATATGTATAGACATATTTACAGCGTTTTGTAGTTTTTCCTTTTGTTGTTATCATGGAATGATGTTGATGGTTTATTATAAACACGCTTATTTTTTCCCTCTCTCTATACCTTGTTTTGCTTATGTTCATGTGCTTCATATTTTTTAAAACAATAACTTTTATTTTATTGTTATATCATTTCTGTCTCTCATTACACCTTTTCACATTCATGATGATTATTCTCAAACTAGGGAAAAGAGCATAAAGCAAAATGTGGAGGGGGAGAAAAGTTGTATTTTTATTTTTTGTTTGTTTGCTTATTTCAAAACCTTGGGCTGCTTTGGCCATGGGCAGAAATTTGGTAGAGAAAAAAATCTGGTAGGATACATAGAGAGAAGTAAAACTTTTTCATATCCCTCACCCAACCCCACCAACTCATAAACAGATTGGAGAGAGAGCTGGTTGTGCACTGACACGTATATCTCTGCTTTTGCCTGATACTTGAACTCTAAACCTCCCAAAAATGCACAGCAGAATGCTTAGAAACATGTAGCAATCTGAGAGCAGAGGAGAACTACAACCTGTTTTCCATGGAAGCAGCAAGATCATACAGGGATAGCTGTGTGGTACATTTAGACTGACAATGCCTGATGTAGCACTGTGTGATGGAGATATACTGCAAGTCACAGTATATACAAGTCATGGTTGAAAAGTTTAAAGTTTAGTGACCACACTTATAAAGGTAGAAAGAAATGAGGAAAAGTAATTTTAACAATAGGTTTTATTGAATCCAATATAACCAAATATGATCATTGTACCAAGCAATGAATCTAAAAGTCACTAATAAAATATTTTACCTTTTTTTCCATGTTAAGTCTTCAAAATCCTGCATGTATTTTATACTTGTAGCACAGTTAAAATCCAAGTAGGTACATTATGAGTGCTCCATGGCTTCCTGTGGTGAGTGACTCTTATACCAACAGCATAGTGTTAGGTCTTAGGGTATACCTGTGTCCCAGTGTGGCATAGGGAGACAACATGGCACCCATGCATCCAGTGGCATCATGAAATTGAAGGACAAGAAACAAGAGACCTATTGGGAGTGAGAACAAGAAGGTGAAATGGATGTGTTTTGATGGAACTTTGTTACAGCATTAGCCCAAGAATTTTGCCTGAAACTAGAAACTTACTAAAACTAAAGTCTCACTAGTCCAGCAAACTTAGGGTTTGTGATAGACATTCCTTAGTTGTGGAAAAATAAAACAAGTTATGATTCCTGGATTGAGATTTATAATATACAATCAAATACAATCAGTTAAACAAAGAAGAAAATCTAAAACTATAACACAAACTATTAATTGAATAGGTTGGTTCAGGAAGAGAAGACATTTGGTTTTTACTTTTGTTTTATGCTGTATAATGTAAGCATCTCAGAGAAAGTTGTGGGGAATAAATCATTTTACTTTATTTTCTTGAGAAAAGTATATTTTTTAGTGTGTTTCTGGCTGATAACAACTGATATAATTCTACTTTTCTGTTGATAACTTGACCTGAAAACTTTAGGGATAGTGTTGTTAAGTAGATTTTTTATTTAATTAACATAAATTTAAAAACAAAACCTATACTTTTACATTCTTCTATCAGCAATTGAGAATAAGCAGAATATTAAATGCAAAGGACTCATATTTTATCAGAATTATTTTTATTTATTTTTAAAATTTGTTTTCTTTTTAAATAACTGGTAAAATAAGAGTAAATGTATATATATAACTTAGATATTTTTCAGTCTTTTGAGTTATTGATCTTAATAAAAATAACTGTTCAGCCACAGACTTCAAGTTACTTCTCAAGAGAATAAAATTGGAGCAATTCAAATTAGCAAATAATTAACTCTGTATTATTGACTATCATATAAATAAATAGTCCTGGTTATAGTAGTATCATGTAGAAGATATCCATCCTCAACATGCAAATAAAAAGTAGGTCACTAGTTTTTCTTTTAATAAATCAAATGCCCCAGGATGTAAAATTTATTTTGTATCCTCACATGGATAAAAAAAAAATTGGTCTGACTGTTCACTTATAGTTGTTTAGTTGTTTTTTTATCAAAGTCAAAGTTGTATAGATAAATTGTTTTGTTCTACAGTCAGGATACAGAATATTTTTCCCTAGGCAGAAAAAATAAATGTAAAACTGTGACAGGGTTTCAAAGATTGGGAATTATTGGAGAAGTCTATGACATATCTTGTCTATGCTATACAATATAATAACATTGGCCATATGTGGCTATTTAAATTTAAATTACTTCAATTTAAATTTAAAAATACAGGTCCTAAGTTGTGCCATCCAAATTTCAGGTGCTTAGTAGCCAACTATGGGTAATGGCTCCATATTAAACACTGCAGATTAGAAACATTTCCATCATTGCCAATAATTTTATTGGACACCATTGATGGATCTCTAGTCTAACAATGCATTAAATACTGTTCATAATTTTACTGGGAAATATTAATCTTTCAATTAAGGACTAGAAATCATGCATATTTATTTTCATGGATAATGTTCAAATATGGTATTTCATGAAATCCATAATTGCAGTGTTACTAATAACAAATGTAAGAGAACAAAATCTTTTTATATTAGTTAAGTGGTAGGGAATTAGTTAAGTGGGAGGGAATATCTGTTTCCTCAATATTGCTCCAAGCATATAAATCTTGTTTTAGGAATATTGTAAGCTTTTATTGTTGTTTTAATATATTGGTATGTCAGTCATCTTACAAAAGAGAGGCTTTGCCATTTCTGGGGGCATTTTTCTAGAACTGTTGAGGCCTTATATGAAAAGAAAAAGAATAAATTTGAGAGAAAAGCTGTTGTATCTATAAATCAATGGGATAAGATATTTTCTCATCGTTTAAACAGTGAACAGATAAGTGCTAAAGAACATTTTGGAAAAAGTTGATATTCACTACCAGGAGCTAGGATGAAAACTGGAAAGTGAAGGATCACCATATATATATATATATATATATATTTATATATATATTTGTTGTTGTTTGTTTGTTTTGTTTTGTTTTGTTTTCCTGGGATCTCATGTAGAATGGGGAAGTTTATCAAAGTCCAAGAATGAAAATACCTTGCCCTCACTCCCATGGATATTGCTGTACCCACAAACAGAAATACTCTTTCCTCTACTAAAACTTACAGATTTGTGTGCTTTTATTACAAAGGAAATTCATTTTTAGAAAAATATCCTTTGAAATTAGATCATTTACTTTTCTTGTGACTTTCTTTGCATGCAACAATTATCTGATAAGACAAATTCTACAAGAAAATAATTAAACGTAAATTGAAACAGAATATCTGTGATGATATCTTAGAAATATAAAGCAATTTCTTTTATCCCCACACAAGCCATTTATATTATTTCTCATATTAATTTGATTTAATAGCATCTTTTCCATTTCTAACAATAATAAACATCTGAAGAAACCAATGTGCTCTGCATCATGTACTTTCTCTCTTAAAGTCATATTATTCCCTGAATCATCAGTTACTTCATAAAGTCAATCACATATTTACCTTAGAAGATGCTAACACTTAGGATCACTTTGAACAAAGTTTACTAGTACTACAGGAATGCTGCATAATTGTGGAAGTTTTAAAAGAAGGATTCATTTAAGAATAGGTAATTATGGAAACAAATATTTGTACTTTAAACAGAGATTAATTTTGTTTGTCTCACTACCGTCTTATTTTCCCTAAAAGTTTAATTATTAAATGTATCATTTTTGTTTAATTTTGACAATGAATGGTATTTAACAAATTTTTTTTCCATAACAATGCTATAATTTATTGTATTTGCTGATTCCCCCCTCAATTTTCTACTTAATTAAGTTCCAATCTAATGTTACTTCTAGTAAAAACAGAATAAATAATTTCAGTGGGAATAGCAATTGTCAAAAGCATTTACTCAGTTTCTTGAGTTTCCTGTAATCGTTTTTAAAAGGGTAACATCACACTGAAATGTAAAATACATAATTGGCTTTGTGCTATTTTGACTTTACTCATGTAATTGAATTCTCCAATGCTACCACAACATAGGCATTATGATGCTCTTTTACAAATGTAGAAAACTGGTTAAAGATATTAAATAGAATTTCTCAGTTAATGACTTCAATATTCATATTCTTTATGCTCTTCCAGATGATAACTCGTAGGGAAGCATCTGAATTCCAAACATAGGTAGGAGCTAATTGTAAATGGTGAAACATACTGAAGTATCTAGGGACCTGTTTTTCTATCATTTCCACTACAATAATTCAAAAATAAAAACGGAGTGGATTGCATCCACATGTTCCATCCCTTTAGGTTTTAATATTAAAATAAGGCATTCTTTATTTACAAGATTAATTAAATAGCATTGTCTCTTGAAATCTTAAAATTATATACAATCATGGTTCTATAAAATGAGACAGAATGGTAATTTTGAATACTGTCAAAGAATAATTTGACCTGACAAGGGAAACAGGCCTGGAGGCTCGACTCAAGACTATTACAGTAGGGGAGAGAGATTGAACTCAACTCCCATGAAACAAAAGGTGGGGGAATTTCAAAGCATGGGATGAGCTGGTGGAAAAGTTCAGGAAGACTCTAGTGGCAGGTTGGGGAGTGCGATTCAATATCCTGTCCTTGTTCATTGTTCCCTAGGGAAGTCAGGTTCTTACTCAACCACAGTGCTTGGGACATAGGAGAGATATCTTGAGGTTTACATTTCAAAGGGACAGCTCCCAGGTCCTTAAGAAAGACATTCTTGGGGCAGTCCGGGTGGCTCCTCGGTTTAGCGCCACCTTCAGCTCAGGGAATGATCCTGGAGACTCAGGATAGAATCCCATGTCGGGCTCCCTGTATGGAGCCTGCTTCTCCCTCTGCCTGTGGGTCTCTCGTGAATAAATAAATAAAATCTTAAAAAAAAAAAAAGAAACACATTCTTGGATTATAAAACTGGCAAGAGGTGGAGACAATTTGCTCTGTCTTAAAAAGACAGAGCAAGAATTTACAATAGAATATTTGCTGAAGTAAATGCTCTTAGAAAAAAAGGAGGTCAGGGCCTAGAGTCTAGAAGTAGCCTGTTTAAAGTTCAAGCTGAGGGAAATGTTAAGACCACTTTGGTTAATATTAGATATCCACTGTTGCAGTTTTTCTTTTCCTCTTCAACATTTTATTTTGATATAACTTCAGGTTCCCTCTGCAAAATGTGCATCATTGTACAGAGACTTCCCAGCCATTTTTTTTCCCAATTTTTCTTACTATTATTCACACACTACTATTAACTACGTGACATATTTGAATTTCACCAGTTGTCTCACTAACATTTTTTTTCGGGTGGTCTAGTTTCCCATTTAGTTGTCACATCTCCTTAGTCTCCATCACTCTGTGACAACTTGTCAATCTCTGTGTATCTTTGATGACCTTCAGACTTTTGAAAAACAGTAATCAAGCTTTTTTTTTTTTTTTTCCTCTCTCAGTTTGGGATTGTCTAATGTTTTCAGATGATTAGATTGAGTTTGTGCAATTTGCCCAAGGTTGTCACTGAAATTATATTGTTCCCTTCTCCATGCATCATATCAGGGTGTACATGATGTCAATATCTCTTATTACTGGTGTTGACACTTTGGTCACTTGACTAAAGTGGTGTTTGCCAGATTTCTTCACTGTAGTTGGTACCCCCCGCCTTTTTTTTTTTTTTTTTTTTTTTTGGTTTTTCCCTTTATAACAAATTGGAATCTTCTAAGAATTTACTTTGAGACTATGCAAATATTTTGCCCACTAATTTTAGCAACCACTGGTGGTTCTTGACTATAAAGGTTACTATTTATTATTAAGTGATTTTCATTTTCCAGTATTCCTCTTCCATTTACGTATTGAAATTCTATAAGGAAGACTTTTTCTCTTCTCTCAGCACCTTCTGTTTTTCATTACTCATAGTGCTATAAAAGATGGACTTGTGGATACTTATTTTATTCTATAGATTAGAACCCAATAATATCCCTATTTATTTTGTTGGTTATACTGCTGTATCCTTCAGCAGTCGTTCCACTGTGGGAGACTTAGGCTTGAGGGGGCTGAGAGGAATACAGGAAATTTTCTACCCTGTGTTGACCCTGTATTCATTGAATGCCTTTACTGCTCTAACAAAGGTAGAAGTTTGTATCTGATGTAACAATACAGATTTAGGCTCTCCATGACTGGCAAGTGTCTCTTCCATCTTCAACACATGGCTTCTACTTGTGGGTCTGTGAGAGTTCTACTCCTCACTCATCTTTCTACTAGTAGAAAGGAGGAAAACACCAGGAAAGTGAAGGTCAAATTGTTTTCAGGACAATTTGCTCTCAAGTCTCATCAGCTGGAACTGGAAATATACCTGCATTTCCCTGAAATTCTTGCTAGGAAAATTAGCCTAATCAGTAAATATAACTCCAGCATATGTAGAGTGAAAACTCTATCATAATGGAAGAAAGGAAAAGAAAACTCATATCAGAGGACAACTGATTGTCTTCCATAGGCGACATGAAGCACAATAATGAAGTCACCAACGTACTGTCATTCCAGACAGCAATTCCTTGTGATTTGATTCAGTATCGTGAGTTAATGGATACTTGGAGAGATATATGTCAATCACATATTCATTGTCTGATTACAACCGCATGAGAGATTTCAAGTTGGAACTGCCCAGCTGAGCCCTTCCCAAATTCCTTACTTCTAGAAACTATGAGACATAATAAAATGTTTGCTGTTTTAAGCTACTAAATTAAATACCAAACACAATGTAACATACCATATATTTTACATGTTTTTTTCTTGTTTCTAGCTTATCTCCATTAAAATGTAAACTCTTTTTGGATGTAGGCAATGATTTGGGACCAATCTGTTTACTACCGTGTCCCAATGCCTGGAAGTGTATCCAACACTTGGGGACCATGGAATAAGGATTTGTTGACTGAATAACTGAAAGCAATGAGTAAGAGAGGAAATGGAGAGAGGAAAGAAAAATTGATAGCTGCATGTAGATAGACTAAATGAATAATAATGACAGCATTAAAGAATACATGGTATAGATAACCACACATTCACGTGTTCCATAAGGCTTGACTATTTCTTTAAGCCCATCCAAAGCTAATCATCTATTTGGCTTAAGTTTGTTTTCTTTATTGCCTAAGAGATTAAGGAAGTTCTTGACAGAATAAATTATTCTTTCTGTAAGAACTAAAATAAAACAAAATAAGAAACTACTTCCATGTATTTAATGGAAAAATGATAAAAAATGATAATAATAAATTTGCTTTCCTAGTCTCAAAATGCTGTTATAATTGTGGGTCTTATCCTTGTTATTTTCACAAAACATATGGGCATGATGTCTTAGCTTAGTGTATACTTTACTAAAAAAATTTTTTTTCCTTTAATTTGATTAATGCTAGCAGGACAAAATGGTGATGGTGAATTTTCCCAGACCTAACACAAGTGTAGTTATTACTGGACATGGAGATTCTCCAAGGTTTTAGTATGCTTCAGGACACTTTATTCATGAAAAGGGAAGACTTCATAATGGTCATACAGTGCATCTGTATTTTTATTATTTGTCTGAAGCCTGCCAAAGGTTTTTGCTTTCCAAAAATGCATGATCTCCTTTTAAATGGTTGTCAACAATTTTACCTTTCTAACAATAGGAAATGCCTACTATTTTCTTCCTCATAAATGCTACAAACTGCCCAGAACAATTATAGTATAACTGCCAAAAGAAAGAGCTGTTAAAAAAATGTCAAACATGGATTTTTAAATTTTCTCCTATCATATCCTAACTTTTCTCCTCAGTACCTTGTTGAATTAAAAATGTTGAAAATAATTTGGAGATTATTATTTTACACTTAAAAATTAAGTCTGTAGACTATCTTTTTTTTCTAACTTTAACACAGAAATAAATAATTCAGTTTATTAGTATTAGTATCTATTTTTTGCAGGCTACCAATATCATGTATATATAATGTAAATTCAAACACAATCCAATCTGAAGTCCATCTAATTTTCCACAATTTTAAAGATTTATAATTTTATGGACTCAATATTTGATTTGTTTATTTAATGCATTTTGTCCATTTCTCTGTACCACAGGTGACATCCCTGCCAAAACTGAATACATTATAGTTTCTATATAAATGTGATCTATTTCTTAGATGATCATGGGTGACCCTGTAGGTAATATAGACCAGTAAGTAACTACCCTTCTTGGGATTTAAAGACACTCATGAAACTCCTTCAGTGTTAAATCATTGTTGTTACTTAAACCTGGAATTCTTTATTACCCGTCTATATTTGGGATGCTTCTACAGGTCTGTAGTTGATTTGTTCAGTTAGCTTCTACTTGTTGTGCATGAAAAAAAAAAACTGTCAAATATAGGAGACAAATTTTTATTCAAGCAGACATTATTGAGTTTGTTATATTAAGGTCTTCTGTGAAGGAAAGGATTTTGTGTGAAAACATTTACTGTAAAAATAACCAAAAAGCTCTTAGTTGCTAAATAGTTACATTTTTATTTTACTTATCTCATTCTAGTATAAAAATATAGACTTTCTTTAAAATATTCTCATACCCCTTCCTACATATAGTATAAAGGGTCAGCTCTGCAATTTAGGAACCAGGATTAGGTTTTAAACACAAAGAAAAGCTTCGCACAGACAGGATATTCTTTTCTTTCTTTCTTTCTTTCTTTCTTTCTTTCTTTCTTTCTTTCAAAACCTATTTCACAAATGTTAAAATTGACTATAGTTTTCCAAATAAGAGATCTTGAATGAATTCAGTATTTATGATATTAATTTTGAAATAGCTAATGTGTTTTTATTTTAAAATTATTATTATTTTATTCAAAATATATAGAATAAGAAGTTTGTCCTCTGGATTTTGAGAAGCATTTGCAAGTAAGATGCTATGAAATTAAATACTTTATTAGTTTAGGTACTATGGGGTATGAAAATGAGTGTTAGAGCTGAATTCATGACTTTATTATTATTCATTTTCTCCCCAAAAATCTGTACTTTCCCTTGAGAATATTTACAAGATGATGCTATACTAATTATCTTTTCATATCTTACCAACATAAATAAAATATGAAATCCATCTTCTTAAAGCTATTTACTAAATATTTCTGTGTATGTATTAGTTTCCCATTGCTGCTGTTACAAATTACTACATTTGGTGGCTTAAAATACAAATTTATTATCTCGTAGTTCTGGAGGTCAGAGGTCTGAAATGAGTTTCACTGAGTTAAAACCAGAGTGTTGGCAGGTGGCATTCCTTTCTGGAACCCATTTTTTTTTTTTTTTTTTGCCTTTTTTTGCTGGCATTCCTTAGTTTCTAGCCAACTTCCATTTTTCAAAAACAGTAATGGCGGGGAGAGTCTTTCCAAAGACTGGTGGAATCTTCCTCACATCACAATCCATCACTCTGACACCAGCTCTTCTGTCCCTCTTTCATATGTAAAAAGCCTTGTGATTACACTGGATGCCCAGGGATACTCCAGGATAATTTCCCTATTTTAAAGTCAGCTGATTAACAACCTAATTTCATCTGCTATTTTAGTTTCTTTTACCATATAATGTAACCATTTCACAGGGTCCAGAGATCAGGATGTTGGGCACATTTGGTAGTCCATTATTTTGACTAACACAATATATTTTAATCAAAGTAATAGTTTGAAGATTACATTTATAAAGAATTGGTTGCTGTTAAATTATTTTACAAATGCTCCAATTTAAAGAATTAGAATGAAATTAAATTCATATTTTTATAACCCCCTTCATGGCTTCAGATTCCTTTCTCAGAACATTTTATTTACTGGCATATGTAAAATGTAGTACCTACTCCATTACATCATATTACAAGAGAGAACTTAGGTGGGATTTAGCTTATGTATAAGTTCATTTTACCTGCTAAAACAGAGAATAACTAAAATGTTCACTTTACAGCATATATAATTGACTTTAAATAATTTAAAAACAGCATAAGAATTGAACAAAATTGCTAGAATTAATTTTACATGTTTGCATGCACATTTTTATTTCTGGTGAATATTCAGGACAGTTTGAGGTTGCATTACTGCCTACATTTCCTTCTATAGTTTTTTTCCCACAAGTCAGCAATCAATCTATTCTTTCAAATTAATGTTACTTCTAACAAGAGACCAAATCAAACAATGGCTAAGTTCCAGGAATCTGATTTCCTGTTTTTATATACCGTATTGAAATTTATGTACAGCTATTACATTCTGATGGCAGTAAATCTGCTTATTCAGAAAAAAAAAATAATGGACGTTGTGTAAATACAAACAGTTATGGAAAGTGTTATGAGAATACAATTTCTTCTGTGATCTTCAAGGTGAAATATTAATGGACATGTTTTTCTAATAATGTTGCTCATTGAAAAAGTAATTAGAATAAAATTCTAACACTTTATCAAGTGTTTATAGTTGTTTGAGAGGTATGTTAATCTGAGTTCCCAGTGTGCTAATTTCATACTGCTCTTTATACAATAAGGAAGATTAAAGGAAAGTATTGTTCCTTTATTATAGTTCACATAGATCAAAAGAATCATATGATTACTTGCTTCAGAGACACCTTGTTGCCTGAATGTCCTGACTTATGAATATTTTCATGACATTATTTAATCCAACTTTTTAGCCTTATTGTTTTAATGACAAAATAGATAAGTCAGGACAGATGTTATTTTTTAAATTGTGAAGTCCAAGTGATTGCAATGTTTGAACTTTAAAATTTATTTTCTAAAAATGATTTGTTGGGGCACCTGGGTGGTTCAGCTAGTGATGGATCTGACTCCTGATCTCAGGGTTGTGAGACGGAGCCCTGTATCTGGCTTTGCACTAAGAGTGGATCCTGATTGAGCCCTCTCTCCCTGTGTGCCCCCCCTCCCCCCAGCTCTCTCTCTGCTATCTCAAAAAAAAAAATTAACATAAATTAAAAAAAAAAACTTAAAGTGATTTCATTTCCTTTTCATAGTAGACTTTATAGATAAGAACTTTGCCAAAACAATCAAATAAATGCACAAAAATAAACTCAAAAAGTTAGAAAGAATTTCTTTATTATTTTAGTATTATTATATTCTTAGTATTACATAATAATAATGATGATGATGATAAAAATAAAGGAGAAATGGGAAACATTTTAAGTTCAAAAGACACAGGTAAACCCAAGAATCTATGAATCAGTCCTGAAAAAAATCAAACTTCCCTGTATATTCACCAGAAATGAAAATGTGCATGTAAACATGTAAAATTAATTTTTATTTGCACAAAAATGTAAGTGTATAGATAGCCAGTGCATCACACTTTAACTGGTTAAATTAAGCAAACAACAAACATGATTTGGATGTTTTTACATGATTAATATTGGAACTAATCTTCTTGCCATTTTGGCCCTCTTACAACTCATATGACATGCAATATGGATGACATACAGGAATGGAAATATTTAAAATACAGAAATCAGATAATTTCTGGACCAGTGTTTTGAATTTTCCATTGAACTTAGCATAAATTTAAGTCTTAGGACATTGTTACTTGTAAAAGTGTGGGCTCCTACCCCCACCTCCCCAGTACTTCCTTTACTGCCATCACTACAATCATTTTTACTCTGGAAAAGGTTTCTCTTTTTTTTTTTTTTTTAATGATTTTATTTATTTACACATGAGAGACACAGAAAGAGAGGCAGAGACACAGGCAGAGAGAGGAGAAGCAGGCTCCATGCAAAGAATCTGATGAGGGACTTAATCCTGGAAATCCGGGAGCCAAAGGCAGGATCTCAACCACTGAGCCACCCAGGTGTCCCTGGAAAAAATTTCTTCTAACTCAAGGTTTTTGTTCTGTTTCTTTCCTTCTCTAATTCCTTTGTTGATTGGCTTCTCTCATTTTACATATCTAAACTCATATCTTTATGTCCTGGAAAGGCCTTCCTCAATCACCCTTTCTGAAGTAGTTATTTTGCCCCAGAACTTTGTATCAGATAAACCTGCTTATTTCCTAGCACCATCCACTCTGAATTTATTTTTTTCTACTTGTTCACTTGTTTAACATATATTTTGCCCCCTGGAATATGAGTGTTAGGATAAAACAGAACATACCTGTGTTTGCACCTGTCTCTAATGACCATATGATGTCAGGATAATGGTATGGAATCCTATAAATAACTTTTGAAAATATAATAGAAATTATAGCTTATAATCATGAAATCTAAAAACAGTCCATAAAGTATTATGTGCAGCCATGGATACAGTTGGTACCTGAACAACACAGGTTTGAAAAACGTAAGTCCATGTATATACGGACTTTTTTCTGTAAGTATAGTACTTCTGTATAATTTTTATTTTTTTTCTTTATAATTTTTAAATAAGCTTTTACTTTCTCTGACTTTATTGTAAGAACAGAGCATATAATATAGGTAACATATATGTATTAATCAGTTGTTTATGCTATTAGTAAGGCTTTCAGTCAACAGCTATTAGTAGTTAAGTTTTGGGAAAGTCGGAATTTATACATATAATTTTAAGTATGTGGAGGTTGACACCTCTAACACATTGTCTAAGGAACAACTGCATTCATTCATGCAAATGAATACATTAAATGAATGTAGGCACTATGGATTATGGAAAGGAAAAGCACACACATACAAACAATAAAAAATACTATTATCTTCCATATGAAATTAACTTATATGACAAGTATAAATGATAGCTGCATATAGATAAATGTATTTATGTTGCTCATGTTTGTGTCTAGGAAACACGTAGGCCTATGTGTTCTTTGAAATAAATAAAAAGAATGACATGCTCAATCTTTTTTTTTTTAAGATTTTATTCATTCATTTGAGAGAAGAGACAGAGCACAAACATGGGAACAGATAGAGGAAGAGAGAGCTGGAAGCCCAATGTGGGGATCCACCCAAGGACCCCGGGATCATAATCAGAGCCGAAGGCAGACACATCTGACCTATCCAGGTGCCCAGACATGCTCAATCTTGTTGAAATTACAATGCTTTAAGTTTTCTGTTTTATTTGCATTTAAATTAGCAGTATTCTCTTCCCTCCCTTGTCAATATTCTTAGTGTATTACCTAAAATATGAAGAATTTACATTTAATTTTTTGTTAAATATAATTTGGGTTGAAAAACTCCATTCAAAGAAATCTATTTCAAAGCAATTTTTAAAAAGATCTAACTACTACTATAAGCGTACTCAGTTACATATCTATAGAGAACCCTTTCATGTAAAATAAATATGAGATCTTCCCTAATAAAAGTAATACAATGGAACTAAATACATATCCATCAACAATTTTTCTGAATGTAAATAGACTAAACACTTCAATCAAAAGAGAGTATCAGAATGGTTTAAAAAACAAGACCTATCTATATGCTGCTTACAAGAGACTCATTTTGGACTGAAAGACATCTACAGATTGAAAGTGAGGGGGTGGAGAAACATTTAACATGCAAATGAATATCAAAAGAAAGAAGTAACAATACTTATCCATTCATCAGACAAGATAGAGTTTTTGTTCTTGTATTGTTTCTATCCAGCTTTGTGATCAGGATAGTACTGGCCTCCTGGAATGATAGTCTTTCCATGTCATTGATTATTTAAAAAAAAAAAAAATGTTTGTTAGAATTCACGAATGGAACCATGTGGTCGTGAGTTTTTTTGTGCTGGGAGATTTTTAATTCCTAATTCAACTTGCATTCTTGTTGTTGACCTAAGATTTCTTACTTCTTGGACTCAAGATTTATGATTTAATCTTGGTAACTTGTGTGTTTTTAGGCATTATCTGGTTTTCTTTCTAAGTTATCTGATTTGTTAGTTTATAATTGTAATAATTTGTTAGCACACTATGCATTTCTGTGGTGACCTATTCTTTGTCTTCTCTCCCATTCCTTATTTTGTTTTTTGAGACCTCTCTTTTTCTTTTTAGTTAACGTGACTAAAGCATTGCCAATTTTATTTACTTATTTTGGGGGGAAAACTGGTCATTATTTTCAATGTTGTTTATTCTAGTCTCTAGTTTATCTATTTCTGATTTCTCTTAGTTATTTCTTCATCCACTAAACTTCAGTTTAATTTCTTTTTCTAGTTCCTTGTGATATAATGTTAAGTTCTTTATTTGAATGTTTTTTCTTAATACAAGCATTTATAGCATGCATTTCACTCTAATTTTTGCTTTTGCTACCTCCCATAGGTTTTGGAATATTGTGCTTTATTTTTTTTTCTGTTTTGAGACATATTTTCATTTGTTATTTGATTTTTCTTTTAAGAGAGAGAGACCACATGCATGTGAGAGTGTGGATAGGGGAGATGGATGGGGAGAAGGAGAGAATCTTGAGCAGGCTTTATGCCTAGCACAGAGCCTAACACCAGGCTTGATCTCATGATCTCGAGATCTTGACCTTAGCTGAAATGAAGAATCAGATTCTTTACCAACTGAACCACCCAGATGATCTAAGCCATTTGATTTCTTTTTTGGCCCATTGCTTGTGCAGTAGTGTGTTCTTTAATATTCACATATTAAATATTTAATATTTACATTGTAGATTTCAGCTTTGTTTTATTGTTGATCTTTTATCTTGTTCCATTGTGGTTAGAAAATATACTTGATATGATTTTGGTCTTTTTAAGTTTGTAATATTTATTATGTTTCTTTTTTATATGATTTAACCATAAAGTCTTCTTTGTGTATTTAAAGAAAATATGTATTCTATTTTTCTTGGATGGAATGTTTCATATACATATATGTGTGTGTGTGTGTGTGTGTGTGTGTGTATATGTATATATATATATACATATCTTTTAGAACCATGCATTCTGAAGTATGCCTCAAGTAAAAAATGTTCTTGTTGGAAAAAGTAACTTTAACTGAGAGTACTTATTTACAATAAAGCATGTCAGAAGGAAAGTGGTGGGGGGATGAGTGAAACAGGTGCAGGGGGTTAAGAGTACACTTATCACAATAAGCCCTGGGTAATATTGTATAGAATTGTTGAATCACTGTATTGTACTTCTGAAACTAATATAATACTGTACATTAGCTATACTGGAATTAAAATTAAAAACATTAAAAATAATAAAGATAATAAGATACTATATGGAACCACAGTAAAAATGTGAAATTTATTTTAATTATATGAAAAATACCTACTAGGAAGTAAAAGGATTATTTTACTTTTAAGATGTCAAAACAAATCAAAGTAATATTAACAAACTGAATCTTTGGGAACAACATACATTGTAATATATCAGAATTAGTACTATTATTTCTTTGGCATAACATTTTTTT
Source organism: Vulpes vulpes (assembly GCF_048418805.1). NCBI lineage: Eukaryota > Metazoa > Chordata > Mammalia > Carnivora > Canidae > Vulpes > Vulpes vulpes. The sequence goes on along the minus strand of NC_132784.1, from coordinate 99,366,979 downwards.
TAAAGATTTCTTTGTTTGAAAAAGAGACCATGTTCACTTGAGCCAGTAGGGTCATGGGCAGAGGGAGAGAAAAAATCCCAAAACAGACTCCACCCTGAGTGCAGAGCTGGATGCGGGGCATGATCCCAGGAACTTGAGACCATGACCTGAGCCAAAATCAAGAGTCAGCCACTTAGCTCACTGAGCCACCCAGGCACCCCATAGCTAACATTTAGAAAAGTAAAGTAGATTAACCTCCATATTGGATAATCCAATTAAAAAAGGGGCAGAAGCCATGAGTAGATGTCATTCCAAAAGAGACATACAGACGGCTAACAGACATGAAAAGATGCTCAACATCACTCATTGTCAGGGAAATACAAAACAAAATCACAATGAGATATGACCTCACATCAGTCAGAATGACTAAAATTACCACAAATAACAATAGGTGTTGGAAAGGATGAAGAGAAAGGGAAACTCACTTACACTGTTGGTAAAAATGCAAACTGGTGCAGCCACTTGGTAAAACAATATGGAGGTTCCTCAAAAAGTTAAAAATAGAACTATTCTATGATCCAGCAATTGTATTACTAGCTATTTATCCAGAGAATACAAAAATACTGATTTGAAGAGAAATGTACACCCCAATGTTTATAGTAGTATTATCAGCAATAGCCAAATTATGGAAAGAGTCCAAATGTCCATCAACTGATGAATGGATAAAGAAGATGTGGGTGTAGTATATATAATAGAATATTACTCAGCCATAAAAATATTAAATCTTTCCGTTTGCAATGATATGGATAGAGCTAGAAAGTATTATGCTAAGAAAATAAGTCATAGAATAACAAATACCATATGATTTCACTTCTATATGGAATTTAAGAAACAAAGCAAATGAACATATGGAAAAGAGAGAGAGAGAGAGAGAGAGGGAGGGAGGGAGAGGCAAACCAGGAAACAGACTCTTAACTATAAAGAACAACCTGAGGGTTACTGGAGGGCAGGTGTGCAGGAGGATGGGTTACATGGGTGATGAGCTAAGAAGGCACTAGTAGTGATTAGCCCAGGGTGTTGTGTGTAAGTGATGAATCACTAAATTCTACACATGAAACTAACATCACACTGTATGTTAACCAACTTAAATTTAAATAAAAACTTTTTTAAAAAAGGAAGGCTATAGGAAAAGAAAATGAAAGTGGGTGACTTTTTATTCAGAAGACACAATGACAGAAAACAAAATACTTAAAACACAGACTAAGCTAGAATTAGGGAAAGAATTAGGGAGTGCACTAAAGGGTTATGGTAAACATGCATCATCATTTATAAAAAAGAAATACTTTGGCATAAGACTTATGCAGAAAGAATGTATTTATGTTTACAGGCATTTTGCATTTTTAGTATCACTCCCCAATATATTTCTGCTCCAGGAAGCAAGATTCCAATATGTAGTTGTTCATACGCATGAGTACAGTTTAAAGGAAACTCTGATGTGAATGAAACAGTAGATAAATACACTAAAATTTATGGGACTCTGTATAATGCAGAAGAAAAGGCAAAGGCCCTGTGGTTTGGATACTAGCTCTGCAATTTCAAATCAAATTAATCTATCAAAGATGTGCAGGATGTCAGTACAGTTGGGACATGCAGCTTGGCAAAGTCTGGATGTAAAAAAAAAAATTTATCTCTGAAATTTAAGGTATCCACATTTAATTTTGTCAGTACATTCCAAACTTAGGAAATATCCGAAATATCCAAAGGAACTTACATTTAAGGAATCATTAGAATAATGAATTGTGTAATTGTGTAAGATACCTATAAAGTGAGATAGTCAGCAACTTGATCCACAAACATATTTAGAGCAAACAGATGATAGATGATGATGGTAGATAGATATATAGTCTATAGATATAATTAAAAGATAATTTCATTGATGCTCTGAAAATGCATTTGAATAACTGTCATATGAGTAAACAGTTTAATAACTACCATATCCAGATTAGTTCCTTCAGTGTCTTTTTTTTTTTTTATCTCAATCATAGAAAAACATTCTCAAACACCTAGAATAAGCTTGGGTTTCCCTTTCCTAGCGTGCTATGGGCTTCTGTTATCATCTTTTTTCCTTGGATAGGAATTCATTGAATTGACTAAAATGGTTTTGCCCATATTTAATATGAAAGGGAGCATTCTTGCCAACCATGGGAATTTCCACATTCTTCAGTCTCTTTAAAGTCTTTTACATAAATTAGTTCTACATATGGCTCAACTTTTGTGGAAGTAATTTGCTATAATTTGCCTTATACTGTTACATAATGCTTTTCCCTGCTTATTTTGAAAATATTCTATGAACATAAAAGGTATGGCTTGTGAAAAAGTTTTAATACTTTAACCTGTAAAAGAGGCATATGCTAAATATTTCAGAAGGGTGAATTTTCTCAACAAAACAATAGTTTCACTAAATCTAGTGTGAAGCATTTAAATATTGGAAAGACCCACATCTTAAATATGCTGCCATGCCCAGGAAAAAGACTAGTATATCCAGACTTTGTTAAGGAATGCTAATTAATACTCAAAATCATATGGACTATGGATCCTACAAAGCAATCCATACTGAATGCTGTACTTCATATTTCTAATATCCTTTCCAGTTAGAAAATACATTCTTGCATATTATTTTATTTAAATCACAAAAATCTTATGGCATATATAAGCTAATAAAAATAAAACTACTACTACTAATAATAACTTATATTCTTGCTGTAATCCTCAAGTTATCTTAATTTGCTATTAAAAATACCAAAATATATTAATTGACTATCCTATATTATTCGATTAATAAGAAAGATAGGAACATAATTTTGTTATTCTAAAATTTGTATTTTGACCATATAATGTGCCTTTATTTTAACTACATATGAGAAAAAACCCTCTAGATATATTATTTAAGTAATGTAAATAGTATAGTGATAATGTTAGTTGGGGTCTGTTATTGGAAATATGCACATAAAACAATCTCACGGGGCAGCTCGGGTGGCTCAGCGGTTTAGTGCCGCCTTCAGCCCAGGTGTGATCCTGGAGACCTAGGATCGAGTCCCACGTCGGGCTCCTTTCATGGAGCCTGCTTCTCCCTCCGCCTCTCTCTCTCTCTCTCTCTCTCTCTCTCTCTCTGTCTCTCATGAATAAATAAATAAAATCTTTTAAAAAAATTAGTGTCCTTGCCTCAAGAATTAAAAAAAAAAATAAAACAATCCCACCTCTATTTTTTATTCTATCAGTATTTGTATTTCATCAATCAATTGGTCATTCAACAAAAAGCTACCACAAATTAAGATCAGATTAAAGAATATATGCACTGAAATAAAATGAGGAAAACATCCTGTGACTTTAGCAGCCATTTAATTTTCAAAAATAGTACAGCATTTTCTTCATCCTTGAAAGAAACATTAAATAAAAAGAAATTATATAAAGTGTTCTGTCCTGAATATAGGTGTGGATGTACGTGTGTGTTTATGGGTTTCATTTTGAGAGTTTTTCTCTAAGTCTATAATAAATAAACAAGACATAAATTAGTAAATTAAAATTTAAACATCTACTGAAAGAGAGTTTTATCTCTGAGAAAACATGCTCCTGTTGAAATATAGATTGTATATATACCTATAAGGAAATCATCTCTGTGAATTTACTTCAGTGTTTCTGTGGAATGTTTAATTTGACTTTAATAAAATTTGAGTTAGATTAAACTTTGAGGAATATTTAACATATTTGACTATGCTTCTCTACAATAGAAACAACATACAATAGAGTCACTATTAAATTAATTCTGAAAAAATCATTAATAAGCATTTAACTGAAGCTCTTAAAGATGAGAAAACTGATGAAGAGTATTATTTCAGGATCAGTAGAAAAGTCTAAAATATGACCTTTATTACCTGCAAGCATAAATTATTATTTTTTAAAAGATTTTATTTATTTATTCATGACAGATACAGAGAGAGAGAGAGAAAGAGAGAGAGGCAGAGACACAGGCAGAGGGAGAAGCATGCTCCATGCAGGGAACCCAATGTGGGACTCGATTCTCTGTCTCCAGGATTACACCCTAGGCCCAAGGCGGCGCCAAACCATGGAGCCACTGGAGCTGCCCACATAAATTATTCTTATTTCAAAATGCATAATCTCTTATATTTCAAAATAAGGAAGATCTCATAATTGCTTTTTACCAGAATGTGCTATACTAATCCCAGGTGTTTTTGTTCTATCTAAATTCTGTTAATTTTTTATTCACATATACTGTAATGATGCTCTGGAATAGTTGTTTACAATGATACAGTACTGTATTTTAAAAGGTGATTTTCTGTTTCTTATTGCTTGAAAAGAAAGCATTTAATCAAATTTTTAGTGGGTAAATATTTCTCTTTATGTCAAAATAATGATTTAAAAATATTAACTTTGGGGATTAAATATTCACTCAGTTTTATTTTCTGTTGTGATATACTTTTAACCTGATAATTATGCAAAACCAGGTCAGATGGAAAATAATCAATAATACCACAATATTTTTCTGTATTGATATTAAAATATATTCCCTTTTTTAAAATTTTATTTATTTATTTATGAGAGACACAGAGAGAAGAGCACAGAGACTTAGGCAGAGGGAGAAGCAGGCTCCATGCAGGGAGCCTGATATGCTACTTGATCCTGGAACTCCAGGATCATGTCCAGGGCTGAAGGCAGTCGTTCAACCGCTCAGCCACCCAGGTGTCCTTAAATATATATTTCATCTACATCATGGAAAATTTAAAACAATTGTAATAAAAACTCATGGGCATATATTTAAAGAAATTGTGTACATTTATAAGATGGATATGAAACCGTTAAATATTATGTTTACTCAATTACTATCAATGATTGTCTCTGAGTAATGAGATTATGTTCAGTATTATTTAATACTATTCTTTACATACTATTATATATTATTCTTCTCTTTGTATACTATTCTTTAAAGCTTCAAAACATACTTTTCCTTTATTAAGTTACATAAAATTAATAACCAAAGAGTAGTTGCCTGACATTATTCATGACCTTTAACCACCATATTGGCAGTATTTATTCCTCACAGCAACTTTGTGGAGAATTTAGAATGTGACATACAATTTAGTACATCCAAAAAGACACTGAAATCTAAACTTCTCTTCTAAAGGCAAAACATTAAAACTTCTCTTCTAAAGGCAAAACATTTCCTGTTTTCCCTGTTAAAAATATACTTCTTCAATGTGGAGGGAAAGCAGTGTTTTGTCTCTATTACATCTCTGAAAGTAAACATAACCTCTTTTAAAGGACATAAAATGATTTGTGAGGTTTTTTTTTTGGAAAATTTTAGGCATCAATTGACCCCAAATTGAAATGTATTATATTTTCTTAGGTCTATGTTTTTTTTTTTTTTCCACTAATCACTTATATCTCAGTAATCAGCAGGAGACAAGATAACTTTCCTTTCCTTCTGGAGCTTTATTTTATGGGGGAAAAGGGGTCGGAAGGAGCAGGGGAAGTAAGCAGACAATAAACAGATACAGAAAGCAATGTGACAGTGGACATTGACAAATCCCTGGGAGGAAAATTCATCTGGGTTCTATAAGAACAAAAGGGTTCTTACAGAAAGACCATTGGGAAAGGCCTCTCAGGTATAACACTTGAGCAGAGGCCTAGATTGTGATGAGGTTGCAAGTGCAGTAACATCCACTGGAGGAGTGCTCCTGACCAAGACACAGGCATGTGGGTCATGTTACAGCCACACAAAGGAAGCTGGTGTTGCTGAGACAAAGGGTGACAGCAGTAGGATTTGAGGTCAGACAGGTGAGCAGGGTATGACTGGTAATTTCGGTTATATTCCCAATTAGAAGAGAAGCTCTTAAAAGATTTTCAGAAGGGGATGAAATAATCAAAGTTGGAGAACAGATCGGTGAGTGTGGGGACCAGGATCCAAGGGAAATCAGTAGGGAAGCTTTTACTAAGTCCAGGTAGAGCCTGATGTAGGCCAGGTTTCAAAGAAGTATGACAGTAGATATGGAGAGAAATAGTGAGAATTGAGATATATAATTATGGTTTTATGCTGATGGGTTAAATGTTGAGTATGTGAGAAAGACACGTCAACAAGGTTTCCAAGTTTGAGGCCTGACCGACTAGATGAATGATACCACCAGCTTCAGAGATACGAAGTACTAGGAAAGAAATAGACTGGTGGAGTAAATCAATGCTAAATGAATAAGATATCTAGTAGATATGAAAATAGTCAACCCAAACATCCATTTGAATATACACTTCCAGATTTAAGGATAGAAGCCTGAGTTGGATAAATTAACCGACTGAGTCATGTGGGTGAACTTGGATAAAGTGGAAAACTGGAGGTTGGATTTACAAACATTTTCATTTGAGAACTTCTAAATACTTAAAGTGATATAATTCAGAAGTATTTCTTATAATTTATCAGTTTGCATATGAAGACTTAATTACAAATTTTTATGGGAGATTTGGCATTCAGTTTTTTATGCTGAATTTTAACAGCATATAGTCTCTCATAATCCAACAATCATCACCCTTTCCACTGCTACTATCAAAGTTCAAAGAGCTAATAGCTCTCACTGGTCTGACTTCTCTGTCCTCCTTGCTGTTCTCTGAATATATTGAGCACATTTCTTTCCCAGACCTTGGCACTGGCTGGCATCTCTACTTGGAATGCCTTCTCTTGCCTTCCAGGAGTCTCTGTTAAAATGTTGCCTCTTCTGAAAAGCCTCCTTTGACTATCCTACACAAAATAATATCCTCTCACTCTTTCTTCCTTGCCCTGCTTTATTTTTCTATATTTTCACCAATGGTATGCTGTATATTTGTTTAGCCTTTTTTTTTTTTGTCTTGCTAGAATGTTAGCTCTATGCTTACATATTTTGTATCTATTGTATCATCAGAGCTTAAAGAGTGCTTAACACATACTAGGTATCCTAATCTATGAATATTGTTGAACATGTACCAGTTAATCATAATGAGGTCAGTAATGAGCTCAACTATCCTTTGCAAGCAGAGTTAAATTACAGCATGTTCATACCACACATTAAATAAAACATTCTTATTAAAATAACGTTTATTATCTCCAAGTTGTGAGATAATACACTTTTGAATTATTAAAATTGATCTTTCAATATCATAGGAATAGACTGAGCAAACAGAAAAACAGAAATTCTGCTTTATAATGGTAAGAAATAGAGAAAGTTTAGATTCACATTTAAAGATGATTGGTGTATAAATATTTGCTAACCTTCTTTCTTATTTATCTAAACAACTTTGATTTTCATTTAGGGTTTTGCATTCTCAAATGCATTTTTATATTCAAAGTTTCTTGCTCCTGAAGCTTAAAACTCCTCTTCTAAGTTTAATTTTAATCAAGCTATCTTGAAAATAGTTAATTGTATGTGTACCAACCTCTATTATAAGTCATATTGTGTATATTCTGAGAAAAAATGTTATCAAGAAAACAAAACACCATAACATAGTGTATCCATTTCATGATATATTATTATCACTAAATTATCTTTCTTTTTCCTTACTCTAGGAAGTTAGATATTCGTATTGTCGACAAATTTCTCATTAAACTCCTTTTCATAGATAGTAAGATATGTTATATAATTATTCTTCTCAATCGTTATCACCATGAAGTATATTAGGGACAGCAGGTTTATACTGATATTAAATTAAAACCTAACTTCCTAATATTAGTTTCAGAAAAGAGAGTTACAAAACTGACATGAAATGGCAAAAGGTGTGACATGTCAATTACAATTCCCTTGTTACACTTTCTGATGAGTCTGTTGTTCTACTTGCATCAAAGTCACAATTGGCTTTCCTCACAATTGAATATGTGAAAAATATAACTGCTATGAGAATATAGTTTAGTTGTATGGAGAGCAGTCTATTACTAAGCCATGTTACATAATTTATTGAAGTTATTATTGTGTCTGTTTACTATGGATTGAGCTTAATTAAATTAATTTCAGCTTTCATATAAATGTTTTGATCTTTTCTATTTTGCAAAAATGTTGATCCCCTTTTCATTTGAGTAAGAATCTAACACAGTGGTTTCAGTTTTGAACAATGACAAATGCATCTCAAATTTTTTACATTTTCTCTACATTGACTATGGTACATAAGTAGAAGAAAGAAAAAATTGATGATTACTTTACCAGGGCACATCAACTCTTGCACAGTCTATTTCAGAAGGAATTTAAATGTATGGACTAATTCTAAGACTTGTATTTATTGAAGCTGTGAAGAGGTTCAAATTTGAAGCACTGAAGAAAAATGTATTTGCTTGTATCTTTGTCTCTTTTAAAGGGGGCAATCCCTTTTGGAAATAAAGATAAAAAGCAGGCAGGACTGTGCAGACTCTATTTCCTTGTTTGGCTATTTCATTTAAAGTAACAAATCCTTAAAATGCTAGTATGATACTTGATAAGCAGCTTGAAACATTTCACTGTTTCCACCAAACTACATTTTATTTATTTATTTATTTATTTATTTATTTATTTATTTATTATAGTCACACGGAGAGAGAGAGAGAGAGAGAGAGAGGCAGAGACACAGGCAGAGGGAGAAGCAGGCTCCATGCACTGGGAGCCCGATGTGGGATTCAATCCCGGGTCTCCAGGATCGCGCCCTGGGCCACAGGCAGGCGCCAAACCGCTGTGCCACCCAGGGATCCCCCAAACTACATTTTAAACTGCTGTTTAATTTCTTGTCTATTTGGAACCATTTTACATAATTTTTCTTCTTTAGAGTGGAATGGCTATATTTCCCTGAATGTCCTGTATTACATATCATATATTTTAGAACCAACTAAAAGTTGTACGTGGCTTATGTGCACTTGTTGGTATTGGAAATTTCTACCATCACCTTTGAATATAGGTTCTTTCCCAAAGGTCACATATAAGACATTGTACAATACATGAAAATGCTCCTCCTTAACATTTTCATTACAATGTGTTTAAGATTCAGAAATCATTTTTTCTTAATTTTTCCTTAAATTCCTCAGTGAGCTCAATGAAAATATTTGTAACTTTGGAATTATAAATTTATTCAATCTACGGTAGCACATTAGATGTTTTGTCTCCTATTTCTTGTAATAAAAGCAAAATTATCTAGTTGTAATCTCCTCAGCCACTCATTGCTCCCAGAAAAACACATTCTTAATAAGAATGTCTCTCTTTCTTACTCTTACAATGTGTTTTGAGACCCCTGGCTTATGCCAGGTCTTATGCAGATTGACAATAAATTTTTTGCGGTAGTAAAGTTTATTATAATTAAATAAGGATTAGGTACTGTTTCTACAGAGTAATAGATACCTATTTCCAGTCTAATTAATCATATTTTCCTTAGATTCACTTACATTTATTTACTAAATGCATAAATATCTTTTGGATAGAAAGTAATAAACCCATTTTTTATGGGTAATTAAAGAAAAATTTTCCCATCTATTCTCACAAATCTTCCCTTCTGGCACTCATTTCATAGGAGTACTCATGTCTCTGCTTGACTACCAATCACCTAAAGACCTTCATTACAGAATTCTCACTACTTGGTCCATTTGTTGTGCATTACAGTCGCAGTGTAATTGCCACAATGCACAGTATGATGACCACTTTTTTGTCATCTGTAAGGAAAACCAGGCAGTTTCAGGGTCAATGATGGACAGAGAAGTTATCACTCTTATTTTTCTCCTCTACTGTTTTAAGTATTACCAAAACAGAATTTCTGGAAAATGCCTTTGTATTTTACATACCATTGGAAATGGAGATGACTTACTCTTTATTAATTTATTTTAAATGTTACATTTTTAATATTTTGAAATCTATTATAATTTTAATATTTATGTAAGGAATGGGGCGTTTAGATAGGATGGGGAAAATATCTGTATTTTTCTCAATATATTCAGTAAACATTCCCTAATCATCTGAATGTGTCATAACTATTTGAGATCACTGTGTTTATCAGAGAATTCATATGACTTGGTGATATAAAAAAAAAGGAAGAGACAAATATGACTGATGTTTGAAATGTACTGACAGACATAATGTTGAGGATATTGAGGAAAACAGCTTGCTTGAGTGAGGGAAACAAAGAAACCATGTTTAGTTTTGAAATTTATTTTAGAATGGCAGAAAGACACATATTTGGAAATGGACCTTAAGTAAATGATTGGTGGTAGTTACATTATTTGTGACTCATCACAGTAGCATAATGGAATTACTTTTATTGAGTATATCCCAAACAGCATTCACATCTCCTCACCTCCATTAACTACTTCAATGTTCACCAAAATCCTCTGGGATAGATATCATTGTTAACTCAGTTTTCCAATTGAGACAGAGATTGCGCCAATTCCTCAAGTTCATGCAGCTAATATGTGTTAGTCTGGAATTTGAACTTAGAAAGTCCAGATCCTGAGCTCATTATCCTACCTAAACCAACACATTAACTCTTTTGATCAAGAACAAATTGTTTTAAAAATTCTACTCTTGGGATCCCTGGGTGGCGCAGCGGTTTGGCGCCTTCCTTTGGCCCAGGGCGCGATCCTGGAGACCGGGGATCGAATCCCACGTCGGGCTCCCGGTGCGTGGAGCCTGCTTCTCCCTCTGCCTGTGTCTCTGCCTCTCTCTCTCTCTCTCTGTGACTATCATAAATAAATTTAAAAAATTAAAAAAAAATTAAAAATTCTACTCTTCATAGTTTAATTTTTCTATAATAATCTATCAATATTTTCATAAATATCTTTATTATTCTACTTTCTGAAAAATATTTTTAAAACTAATAATAATAATATGGCAGAAAAAATATCTGGATTGCAAGGTATTTTAGAATGTAGGCTTTATACATTTTGTTTGAATTTTCAAGGAAAGAGACTCAGGTTGCTTATTGACATAGTGGTGAGAAAGCTACCTGGATGAATCACAGGGGCCTGGTTTATGTGAATATTTAGGATAAGGCTTACCTCAAAAGACTAGAACTCTTGAAAGTAATACTTCTATTTATAAAATGATAGAAGGAGATTTGCAATAGTTCATGGCATGGAAGTATCCATACCAGTTTTGCTTTTCTCTCAAATTGTAGAGAACATGATAAAACAAAATCAGAGGCCACAGTATGAAAGTAATTACACAGACTGCTCTTGGCTTCAGACTCAGTGTAAGGATCTATTACCTGTGTGTGATGAAATATATCCAGCATTATTAGCCAAAATGGCCATGGGATGCTAAAAGCACCGCAATAAGGATCTATATGTACCAAAATGTCATGTTCTGAGATTCTTTGATAATACTGAGAAGACTTTGAGTATTAACATAGATGATCAGTTAAAGAAGAAATGTATACATTTCTAATATTTAATGCTTTAATGCATTGCGCCAGCCAATAAATTATTAATAAACAATGAATAATTCGTAAAATATTTATTTATTTATTTATTTGTTTGTTTGTTTGTTTGTTTGTTTATTTATCATTTATTCATTATTTATTTATTTATTTATTTGTCGTTTATTTATTTATTTATTTGAAAGAGTTAATGTGTGTGTGCAAGTATGTATGGAAGATTGGGTAAAGGGAGAGGGAGAGAGAATGTTAATCAGGCTCAGTGCTGAGCTAAAAGCCTGACTTGGGACTCAATCTCACAATCTTGAGATCACAATCCTGAGATCACAACCTGAGCTGAAACGAAGAGTCAGACAATTTAACCATTGCACCATCCAGGTGCCCCCAGAATGAACTTTATTTTAAATGGCAATCAATCTGTCTTTTTTTTTTTAAGATTTTATTTATTTATTCATGAGAGATACAGAGAAAGAGGCAGAGACACTGGAAGAGGGAGAATCAGGCTCCTTGCAGGGAGCCTGATGCCGGATTGAATCCCAGGTCCCTGGGATCGGGACCGTAGCTGAAGGTAGACGCTCAGCCACTGAGCCACCCAGGCGTCCCAATCAATCTGATTTTAAATTCATGAGGACATAGATTATTTTGTTTATCTCTATATAATCAGGTTTACTTCTACAAATGTTTTTGAGAGTATATAAAGATTATTTAATGAGTATATAGTCAGAAATAAAAATAGATCCTAAAATCATATGCAAAAATGACGTAAACAAAACATTTAAGTTGAAAAATGAGACTAAAATAAATGAGATCTGAAGAAAATAGTTAATTATATAAAATTTGAAACTCAGGAGCAAATATTAAAACAGGTACAGTAGAAATTTTGAGAAATGAAAGTAATTTTTATTGGAAAAGATTTGAAAAGAGCGTCACATGAAAGAAAAAGCTTAACTTATTTTTTATATTCAAAATACTTGTTATTTTTTCAATAATTTTAGTTATTCAAAATTATACAATTTTTCCTTTTCAGTCAGTCTAAATATCCAGATTGATCTAATCTTATAGATGGTTTTGGTAATTTTTCTCAGGAAGTAGCAATAGATTAATTTTATACAGAAATATAAAATAAAGAATAAAGTAAAATAGTAATATTTTCTTATATATTTTCACAAATTGCTTCTCAAATTATAATTATGATCTTGATTAAATTCATATTAAATTATCCATAGCTATCTGCAATCACAAATTTTAGGTTTTTTTTAACAATGATAGAGTGGTTATATATTTAGGAGAAATAAACTGGATCTAAAAATATCTTCAAATTCATTGTGTAAAGAAGAAGTACAGATTAGTTATATAGTGAAATACTTTTATAATAAAAAGCAATATTATACAATGTTTCAGAGCTTAGAAAATATCTTTGTTTTTGTGGTAAAGAATAAGTCTGATTTAGCAATATCTGTTGGAATTTTCTGTAAAAATAACAACAAAAAAGCATTATTAATGCAAAATTGTTTTCCAAAACTACTAATTGCCTACAAATAGTGGGATCAAATCTTTGAAAATGACTGTACCTGCAATCAATACCATTCCAAAAATATATCAACATAAAATGATTGTTTGAACTGTTTTGAAATTCCATGTTTTTTTCTGAATATAGGTAATCAAACACATAAAATACTAATATGTGATTAGATGATACTCAGATACCAATGTTCTGAATATTTCACAGAATCATGCATGAAATTCTTATAGGAACAGAATGGGATATAATTAATTTTTATAATCTAAAATGTAATTGATTAAGTGATAATATGATGGAAAATTAGCGGTTTTTATACTACTAAACCTATATTCCAGTCATTAGCCAATCTCTATTCTTAATAACTTATTACATTTTTGAAGTCTTTGAATTTTGGATCTACATTGTAGTGTAGAGACCATCTGTTAATAAAGCACACATAAAACAAATATATTTGAAAAAATATCACATTTCAAGAAATGAAAGATAAATTTATGAAATTTAAGATTCAATAGACAAACTGTCACACTAACGAGAACTTTCGGGGGCATGTGATATGGTATCCTGTATGGGATACTAAAACAGGAAAATAGTGTTGAGTAAAACCTAAGGAGTTCTGAGTAAAATAATAGACTTTTGTTAGTAATAATCTATCAAAATCGACTCATGTGGCAAATGCACTGCATTACTATAAAATGTTAATGATATGGAAATATATAGAAACTGCAATTTTCTGTAAATTGAAAGCTATTCAAAAATATTTATTTAAAAATGCCTTCTCAAAAATAAAAATATCCTTAATGACAAGATAATTAGATGAATTACATGGTACTTAACTGAAACATAATTAGTTAAAATGTAACTAATAATAATAGATCTGAAGACAGATTTGGGGGATTTACAGAAGATAGAGATGAAAAAAATTGAAAATATAATATTAGGGATACAGTACAACATTATTATGTGAATTAACTTCATTTTTAACTAAAAGTCATTGCTTCCAAAAACTAATATAGGTCACTCTGAAAAAAATTGTGAAACTAAAATAGAAATACTCAATCCATTTAAAAAAAGATTTAATAAAATTATTGTTATGTGTCTGTGAGGTGCCTAGGTGGCTCAGTTGGTTAAGTGTCAGACTCTTGATTTCAGCTCAGGTCATGATCTCAGACTGGTGAGATTGGCCCAGCATAGAGCTCTATATTGGGCATGTAGCCTGCTTGGGATTCTCTCTCTCTCTTGCTCTCTCATGCCTAGCCCATCCCACTCCCTACGTGTGCACACATGTACACATACTCTCTCTCTCTTTCTCAAATAATACAAAAATAATAATATATTTTATGTGATAGATTTAAACTAAAGCATTTAAAAAACATATTTGAAAATGTCCTATTTGATCTAATGCCTTTAGTACATGTTCGTGCCAGATCTTTTTATAGAGATCGCTCATTTTTTAAAGATATGTTGTCTTTGTCTCATAATTTCTTTTATAAAATGATCCTAATGACTTGATTAACTTAATACAGTTCATTTTCAGACATGAATAATTTATAGCTATTTCACTGACTGGATAGAGTTCATTAAATTCTATTGATCCTGTGTTATAATTGTATATGAAATGATTAATACATGAAGTTCAATTATCAGTTATTAAACAAAGACCACTGTCATACATGTATTTCATAATTAAGAGACTATTCTAGTACATGATGTGGGTTTAAGTAATGAGAATAACCAGGTAATTGAGAGCAAGCTATTGTTAGAAGCTGTCCAGTAATAGAAAGTTCATCATTCAATGAATGATTGTTTCCAACTATAGTCTCATTTCTATTTTGTTTCCATCTCTTGCCAAGCTGATCTGACTTTGTGCTAGTTGATTTGAAAGGAATGCTGAGGGATCCCTGGGTGGCTCAGCGGTTTAGCGCCTGCCTTTGGCCCAGGGCGCGATCCTGGAGTCCCGGGATCGAGTCCCACGTCAGGCTCCCGGCATGGAGCCTGCTTCTCCCTCCTCCTGTGTCTCTGCCTCTCTCTCCTTCATTCTATGTGTATCATAAATAAATAAATTTAAAAAAAAAAGAAAGGAATGCTGGATTTGAAATTGGTTTGATAAGGCACGAGAAGAAAGAGAAACAGAGCCCTGGTGATTATTTATCCAAATGGAAACAACATAGTCACGTGGCATAGTCTCATATATAATGCCACCTAGTGAGAAATCTTTCTCTTTTTTTTATATTTGTTTCAGGTAAGGATGTATGCTTGCAAAACAGAGAAAAATGAGGAAGTTGAAGAAGACGCATTTCCTATTACAAAAAGGAATGTGTTATTTGTTATTATGAGGAAAATGTGATCAAATAAGGCATTGCTAATAAATTGTCTCATATTCTAAAAAAAAAATATTGTTGTGCTGCTCTTCCTATTATTCCCACATTCTAACTCTAAATTACTTAGTGTAAAGTTGAAAACTTACATTTATTTTTGTATCCTCATAAGCTAAGAAAACATGCCTTTCACAAAGTTAGCAATCAGTAACAATTTGAATAAAAGAAGAAAACAGGGGATCCCTGGGTGGCGCAGCGGTTTAGCGCCTGCCTTTGGCCCAGGGCGCGATCCTGGAGACTCGGGATCGAATCCCACGTCGGGCTCCCGGTGCATGGAGCCTGCTTCTCCCTCTGCCTGTGTCTCTGCCCCCCCCCCCTCTCTCTCTGTGTGACTATCATAAATAAATAAAAATTAAAAAAAAAAAAAGAAAGAAAACAGCAAAGGGAAGAATGAACAAGTAAACAAATAACATGTAAATTATGATTTGGGGCTTAAATGAATAAATTGTAATAGGTTTAGATACATGGAATGATTTATTCCACAAAGTAATTTTTTTTCAAAATAGACCAAATATGAAAAAATCAAGATTTCAAAACTGAAATAGCAATATCATTCATAACTAACATTTATTGAATGCTTGCTACATCCCATTTACACATCTAAAGGCCATGAACAGTTTTCATTCTAGACATAAATCTATGCATAAAATACTAATTTAATTTATACTTACACTATTATTAAATTTTGTAGATTCTTCCTACACACATCTAGGTTTGTGTATACCTCTTTCACTTTAGGGAGAATTCAGTTACTCTGCCAATAATATGTTACTATAGCCATCTAGTACTCTATAGCTATCCTGTAATTATTTTAGTGGATATTGTGAAGATATTAAGTAGAAAGAACAGCTGCCATCTGCCATCCAATGTAAATAAACATTTACCTTAAGCTTAAGGATTGGGCATAAGGAATGTTTTACTTTAGATATTAAGATAGCAATAAGCTCCTTTTTCTTTCTCTTTCTTTCTTTTTTTTCTTTTTCTTTCTCTTTCTTCTTCTTTCTTTCTTTCTTTCTTTCTTCTTTCTTTCTTTCTTTCTTTCTTTCTTTCTTTCTTTCTTTCTCTTTCTTCTTTCTCTTTTTTATTTTCTTTCTTTTCTTCTTTATTTCATACTTAAGCAAAATATACATGTCAGAATTTTTTCTACTTAAAAGACTTTCTAAACAGTCTTACATTTATAGAAACATTTGTATGTTTGACTTGAAATCATTCAGAGCAATTTATTTTATTTCGTGGACATTTTTTTTCAGTTTGAGCAGGACATTCTGGGCTTTGCTCAACACATTACTCTTCCAAGCTCTTCTTTGCCAGGGTGATAGAATTGATTAATTCTCTATTGTAGAAGATGTGTGTTAAAGGTGTCTTGTGGTTATATATCCTTGGCTCAGCTCGTGAAAGGTAAAGCGAGTTTTAGTCTGTGTCTGGATATTTTTTTATGGAATATTGTTTCATCTTTTCTCCACCTACACTGGAAAAGAAAGTATATGTCTTACTAGTGTTCACTGTTCAGAAAGTAAATATATAGTGTTCTAAAATTACAAAGAAAATGTCATGAGTTTGTACCAGGCAGAATGATCTTTCCTTATTTTAAATACTGTATTTTCTGGTATTGCCTATTTTCTTTCCCAGGTAAGATAAGATAGTTTAGCTGATGAAAAAGAAGCAATCCCCTGCATCTCATGAAATACTTAGGGGAATAAGGCTGGAGGAGATGGAGATAGCATGTGTACTTGTATAATGGATAGAGCTGAGAGACACTCTTAAGAATGTCTTAAGACATTCATAAGAATGCTGGTAGCAATGCTAAGTACAGGGAGCTTCCATATTTGCTTAGCTGATATTTTGAGACCCAGCCTTCAATCCTATTATACATCTCATGTAATAATCAAAAAAGAAAAATAAAAAAATTCCTATAAAGAGTAAATTCTGCGTCCAAAGGAGTCATTTTGTTTAATTCTTATCAGCTATATTCATGCTGTTGAAGCCTGCGCAGTTTGAAGCCATTCTATTCTCAAATAAAAGAATGGGGTTTGTTTCTGTTTGTAAGTATCTGGCATGAATAAATGCTTTATGTAATTGAACTATATTTTAAAAAGACATAAAATTAAAAAATTGGTTGACATTAACAATTTAAATTAATCCACTAGCTACCTACAACTTCTATGTATGTGTGTATGTATATATATCTTATTGGCATATGCATCTATATATACACCTAACTCAGTATCTCCATACAGCTATCATTCAATCAGTCTATTAAATTATCTACCTATTGCCATAGCTTTTATATGGGAAAATCCACTGTAAATTTTCTTAACCATTCACATTATAATTAGACAAAGATATTTAGTTACTCTGGAAGAGCCTGAAATAATGGTGTATCCAAATATTTATTTAGTAAGTTCAATTTAACCAGAGCAGAACTCAAAATACTTGGTTAGTGTTCTATAATTATCAAATACCTCACATATTGGCAATCCTATGTTTTAATAATTTAGTGTTTTGATTATTTAATGTTCTCAATGACTCTGTTAATCTATCAAAATGGCATTAGCTGAGCTTGACGAAGTAATATATCACTCTCTCATATTTATCCTTTGTCCCTTTGGCAAATTGTCTTTCACTATGATATTGAGTATATTAAATTGCTTTAAATATTACCCAGGCAATAAAATAAAGAAAGAAATAAAAACACAGCGTACAGCATGGATCTTTTAGTCTCATTCAGCTTTTTGGTCTTTGATCTCATTCAGTTCTTGTGGAATTAGAAACTACTTTGTGGAAATTGAAGCCTTAGGTTATTCAAACAAACATCCACACAGGTTACTAAATTTAATTTGCTTAAGCTAGTGTGTTTTATGATATTTTCAGAATGGAGGCTATTTCAACATGAATTATTATTATTTCTAAATAATAACCAACACAATGATTAACGTATATTAGAATGGACAATCACAAACAGCCACGATTTGCAGATGTGTCAGGCATTTTTTCTAGTGATAGTGAATACACGAGGAAAGGCCTGTGTCTACTCTGTACATGTTTTACAGCTTTTTAAAAAAGATTTATTTATTTATTTTAGAAAGAGAGAGACCAGGAGCAGAAGGGGCAAATAGAGAAGGAGAGAGAATCTCAAGCAGAGTCCACACTGAGTGTGGACATAGGGCTCCATCTCAATACCCTGAGACTGGGATCTGATTTCTAGTGCAAATGCACTTGCAATTTCTTTGCACTTTCTGGGTTCTTCAGGTTTTTATATTTTGATCCCTCTAAAAATTAAGTTTAAAAGAGATTTTAGTTAGACACTTCACATGCTCAAGGGACAGATTAACTATTAATCTAATGAAGCTTAATCTTCAAACCTCCTAATTTTCAAGGCTCCCTTCCAGAACCCTACACATGGCCCTAACAAAGTGTTCATATAATTGTATGTTTTTGTAAAACATCCACTCTGATATTCATTCTATCACGATGTCATTCCCATTGGATGGATTTGGGGAAAGCTGTCCATAGATTGTTGAGTTTACATTTGAGTGAGGGGTATATATATTTATGTATGTGCTCCTCAGTATTTTTTAACAGATAGGAATTAAGTTGCTACTTGCCCCAGTGTAGAGTCTGCTTCAGGGAATATTTCAGTTGATCATGATTCAGTTCCTATCATTGCATAATAATAATAGGAGTGCTAAAGATTGGGGGGGGGGTGGAGAGACACACAGAGAGAGAGAGATACACAAAGAACAATGAAAAAACTATGCTCTTTCCTTCTTTCTTTCTTTCTTTCTTTCTTTCTTTCTTTCTTTCTTTCTTTCTTTCTTTCTTTCTTTCTCTTTCTTTCTTTCTTTCTTTCTTTCTTTCTTTCTTTCTTTCTTTCTTTCTTTCTTTTTCTTCTTTCTTTCTTCTGATAGAAATTGTGGTGGCGGTAAGAACATGCCTCTCAGATCTCCAGGGAGCATAACTCACTAAAGACTCCGTGTGAAATCCACCCCAGCATTGGCAGCAAGGCCCTGATTTCCTCATACCGCTCCCTGCAGATGACAGTCTGGCAGGGATGTTCAGGCAGGTACATTCCTGGAAGACACAGAACTCCTCTGACAAACAGCTTTGGCTTTTTGACTTCTTGTCAGCCTTGTGCACCTAAAAGGCTTCTATTCCACTTCCCTTTCTTCTGGCTTTCTCCCTCCCTGGTGATCAGACTTGCATCATTGTCTAAAACAGACTGCCTCCCTATTTCTTCTCACAGGCATTTTCATAGTAAGTTTCTTCCACATTTATCCTGTCTTGGCCTCTGCTTCTCAGAGCACCTGGATTAACACAAGAATTATATGAAATATAATTTAGGAGAATTTTTTTTAGTTTGAGGGGACAAAGCAAAAGTGTCTAAAATATTAGGATGTCTAAAACTGCTTCAACAAAAAACACATTTTATAGCATTTTATAGAATTTTTTTCCCCAAATTTGACAGTAGCCTTAAATTTTCTATCAGTGCAGTCTGATTATCCTGAAAAAAAGATTCTGAACTATTAGAAATAAAAACAATTTTGATCCATAATACCAGAAGGAGAGACTGATTGTCTATTCTCTCTTTATGAAATCATTATCATGAGATATATTTAAGGGATTTTATGTCCAAATTGTATGTGTGTACAGGGGTATATGATAAAGACTTGTCAGACATTTAGTTAACAAAATTATATTGCATTATTGGATTTTTTAACTGTGTTGCCTATTAGCTTTTATAATTTTGCAATAATTTTCTGAGCCTATAAAGTACTATTACATCTAATATTTTATTCCTAGGTTTGTATTATTTTTCCTTTTTTTAAGCTTTTATTCATTCTTTGAGGAAGAGAGAGAGCTCATGTGCACGTGCACATGAGTTGGGGCATGGAGAAGCAGGAGCAGAGGGCCAGGAGAGGTGGGCAGACACCCTGTCCAGTGTGGAGCTGAGGCCAGACTCCATCCCAGAACCATGAGATCATGTGACCTGAGCCAAAACCAAGAGTGGGCCGCTCAACTGACTGAGCCACCCAGGAGCCCCTAGATTTGTGTTTCTTTTCTTAAAAAGGATCCCCTAAATTATATAATCTTCAGATGCTACCAAATGTCCATCTCACTCACTTCTACATCCAGAGAAGCAAGGCAGGTGAAGAGTAGCATTAAGCAATCATTGTTCCCACCCCAAATTAAACAGATGGGTCTCTGTGCCATTTTGAGGAAGAATAAAGGGAAAGGGAAAATAATGCTCTCTGCTATTGTTCCTAATTTTGTTTAGTGGTGACTACCAAGAGATTGTTTTCTTAGAGTTCATTCTCATCTATTTAGACAAGGAATGTGTTTTTTCGGTTTTTTTTGTTTACTTTGGTACTAATGATGCTGTATTAGAGTTTAATTTTCGGATCACATATGCTCTTCTTTTTTAAGCATTCTCATATTTTTATTTCTAGATTTAAGATAATTACAAATTACAATAATCTTTTCCTGAATAAAGTGTGATGTGACATGAAAAAGTAACATTTTTCCATAGAAATGCTATGGTTTCATTAACACATCATATGATGAATTTATTTGATTACCTTTGTGTCCAGTTTGAAATGATGCTTCCTGTCCTTTATTTTGAATTTCTCCTTTCTTTTTTCAACTTTTCTCCATTCAAACCCCTACTTCTATTTTTCCCTTTATTATATTATTTTTATACAATTTTTCCTCTGTTACTTCCTGTCATATCTGTTCCCTCTGCTTCATTATTGAAGCAAATGTATATCATCTGGATCTATTTCTTATGAACTCAAGAATTCTCAAGTCAAGGAGCATCTGGGTGGCTCAGCGGTTGAGCATCTGCCTTGGGCTCAGGGTGTGATCCTTGGGTCCTGGGATTGAGTCCCTCTTTGGGCTCCCTGCATGGAACCTGCTTCTCCCTCTGCTTGTGTCTCTGCCTCTCTCTGTGTATCTCTCATGAATAAATAAATAAAAGATTTAAAAAAAAGAATCCCCAAGTCTAGTCTACACAGTAGCATTTTATGTAAATGCACTTCTTTTCGTATCCAATTTCCATGTGGGAAATTTGTACACTTTACCCCCTCACCCTGAATTCCCGATTGCTTAATGTCAACCACAATATGCCTATTTATATGCACAAGAGCTGGTTGGATATTTATTCTCTGATATTTATGTCTATCTTATTTGTCTTATATTTTTTACCAGATACAGAAAATGCAATTCACATTTCTGTCCTATTGCTAATATTTTCCCTTTATTTCTTTGTTCTAGCTAAAGATACCAGCATATTCATGGAAAAGGTTTCCAGCCTTCTTGATGGAAGTCTAACCTGAATAAAGCAGTGTTTTCAACCTGACAACATTGAGATGAAATATGTGAAAAGAGAAAGACAATAAAAGGCTGACAGCTGATATTGGTCATAGTAAGCAGTTCCTCACAAGCACTGAACTCGTCAAATTAGACGCCTTTTTTTTCAGCAGATCTTAAATAGTAGTGCTTTGCAAACGTCATCTAAAAATTCCCATGCTGTTTTTACTTTGCCCATGGGAAAGAAACAAGTCTAGCAAAATAAATATGAAGTTATATTTTGCAAAAAGAGCGAGGAAAAACTGAGTTGCAGCCTATTGAGTTCTTTTGAAATTACCTTCTCTATTTATCAGTGCCTTGCAGTTCTCACCGTATAAAACTGTGTCATAAAATCAACTCCTGCTCCCTTAAACCATAATGTCATGTAAGTTTGTATTTTAATACCAACAACGAAATGTATTTATAGGATCGTCTGCACATAGTATTATACAAGATTCTATAAGAAAACTATAGAAATATAGTTTATCAAAAAATGAGACTTTATGTTCTTCAGAGATCAAAATAAAGAGAAAATAAACTTGGATTTATAACTTAATACATCATTTTTGGTGCCATTATAAAAGGTGTTTTTAAAAATTTTGAATGCCAATTATACATTGCTAACATATAGAAGTACAATTGATTTTGTATGTTTATTGCACATTGCAATTCTCTTAAGCTCATTTATTAATTTTAGGAAACTTTTTATAGATTCTTTAGAATTTCCTACATAAACAATTATGCCATCTATGAACAAAGACACATTTCTTCTTTTTCATTATGTGCCTCTTCCTTTTTTTTTTTTTTTTTGTTTCTTGTTTTTTGGTCTTGTTGCAGTGGACAGGAGTACTACACTAAATAGGAATAATCAGTAATTAGAATGGACATCTTTGCCTTGTCCTCAGTCATATGTTGAAGTGGATAGTGTTTATGCAAAGAAATAAGCATTCCTTTCTTTCTGCTACTACTTTTCAGTGGTAGGAGTGCAGTTTGTCTCCTTAGAAGTTGAACTTATTTTGGGATTAACTGTTGTTTCACTGTAATGCAGGCTCTGAATTCCTAATGAGCTACCGTCTATTTAGAGGAGGTGTTTCATTAACCTCAGTAACTGTTTGATTCTAAATTTTAGGTCTTCCCTTTGTGCTGTACCCCAGGCAAGCCTTTTTTATCCCCTTTTGTTCTCATCCCCCCCCCCCACAACCAGAAGTTTCACTTTAGCTTGTTGCATGAATTTGTAAAAAAAAAAAAAATATTTATTAATTCATGAGAGTCGCAGTGAGAGAGAGGCAGAGACATAGGCAGAGGGAGAAGCAGGTTCCCTGCAGTGAGCCTGATGTGAGACTCGAGACAATCCCAGGAGCTGGCATCATGACCTGAGCTAACGTCAAATGCTCAACCACTGAGCAACCCAGATGTCCTAACCTGCTTAATCTTAGACAGAAGAGAATAGGCGAGTAAGCCATATAATACTTTAAAAATTATTTTTAGCCAACAAATAAGATTAATTAGCTCTAAGAGTGAGGAACGGAATTGAGCTCATGACTAGGATTAGGTCTTAAATTGAACTAAACACCAGAGGCTATGTCCTCCTTGAGTGAGTACCACTGAAAGCAGATGCATGCAGTAAAGCCATAAGGCTGGGGAAAGACCCATCAAGTTTCTGAATTTTTATATGCAGACAGGAACAAGACTTCACATTACCTGGGATATTATGATTCACCCACCCTGGTTCTTATTATACTGGCTACTGATTCTAGACTCAATTCTGTGTTCTCAGAGCTAAGGTTCTGTTTCCTCCTTCTTCTAAACTACTCACTTGAAGTTTATCTCAAACAACATACATGTCTTTTCTGAAAAGTGTGTATGTGAAGGAAATATATGTGCCCTTTAAACCCAAGACAGACTTCTCATATTCCCCAGTTCCCTACCCACCATCTAACAAGGAGTTGCCCTTCCAGATCCATTATTGTTCTCTCTATCCCAGTTCTCTCTGTCCCAGGAAACAAATCTCTAGGAACTGTATCATTCAGAATGTTTTGGTTTCTAGTTTTCATTTTGCTTTGACTGATGCAAATCGCTGACTGGAGATTAGAAGATGGAGAGACATCAATATGGCTACCTATTTGCCCAATCTTCCTTGCTTGGCTGTTGGTCTGGCTCCTCTGGGGTACTTCCTTGTGACATCCCTAGTCTTCATTGGGTTCTGGTAACATTCAACAGAGGATCCTCCACTGGTGTCTTTAGGCTTATGGTGACAACTACTTTCCATTTTTCTCACCCAGGGGTCCCTTGCCACCTTTGTTGGTTAATCTTGTCTTTATTTCTGAAAATTGGCCCTTTAAAAATGAATATTGTCTTCAATGAAACACTTTTTTGAGCAGTGTTTAATTTCTTTTGTTTCAATGTGTGTTTTTCCTCTCATATATTTATCACTTAGTTTTTCAGAGTACTTCCTATGTGTTTATACATACATATATAATGTAAGCACTACTTGATGCTATAGTTCTCTATCTCTTTATCTAATCTCAGAACTCTGCATTTGTGTTATCACCAGAGCCAGTTCACTCTGGGGATGGGAGTGTCATTTTAAAATCCTTTTAAATGTAGGAATAAATTTCCTTCCAGAAGCATAAATGAGAATGAACTTTCTATTATACACTAGGTAACACTCTTTCGTATTCCCTGGAAGCAGCAGCGCAGAGTTTTTAACCAGTAGGCTACAGTATCATGAAAAGCCTTTACAGTTAGCTTTAAACAACATTTGTTCTTTATCTAACAAGTATATTTTTAGCTCTCTGCTCATAACTCAGAAAGAGGAGTTAAATTTCTACTTTAGAATCCCCAGTAGTAAATTTGAGCACACTAAACTTTCTATGACACCTCTGATTTTTATGTCATCATTATCTTTATATAGCCTGGCCTTTGAAGGGACTGGTAATTCTAAAAGACTTTGTCCTCTTTTGCCATAACATTTAAAGAGATAAAAGTGTGCTTAAAAATAAATATACAATATTAAAGATATTTTTGATATGAACTGTGCCATAATTTAAAATGTTTAAATTCATATTTAAATAAATCTATCATCTATCTATTATAGATATATATATATTACAGAGTACTCTTTAAAATTGACAGAGCAGGGATCCCTGGGTGGCACAGCAGTTTGGCGCCTGGCTTTGGCCCAGGGCGCGATCCTGGAGACCCGGGATCGAGTCCCACGTCGGGCTCCCGGTGCATGGAGCCTGCTTCTCCCTCTGCCTGTGTCTCTGCCTCTCTCTCTCTCTCTCTTTGTGACTATCATAAATAAAAAAAAAATGAAAATAAAAAAATAAATAAAATTGACAAAGCAGCCAGCCAATATAGTAAGGTTAAAAAATATGCTCTATACTGTATAGTAAGGTTAAAAAATACAATAAGGTTAAAAATATTGTAAATGAAAAAAATATTGTAAATGAGTAAGTTTGCAGTTTGAGTGTTACTAAAAGTTATTAGTTCCGTGAGACTAGGAATATCTAGATCATGTCATAACCATCATATCTACCAATGGTGCAGAAAATATTAGATAATAGCAGAAAAGAATAAATTGTAAATTTATTATGTCTGCTCATATATTCTTGCCATCTTTAGGCTTCAAGACTAAGGCTGGCCTTTTTATTTTACCCTTAGTGCCAGATACTCTATGTGTAGTCCTGCATTTTGTAGGATTGAGCAGAATGCAGGACCTTGAGAAGGCCCTTTAAATGTTATCATAATTTTATTTTATTTTTAAAACCCGTAATGTCACTGGTTTATAAGTAAAATCTGATTATGTCTTAAGCTGTGACTATGCAGATTCTAATCTCTTTACCACTGCTATAGATTTATTGACGGAAAAAAAAGATTTATTGACAGGAGGGCATGTGCTAACAATAGGATGATTACAATTTTTAAAAGAGATAAAAAGTTCTTCTCTTAATGAATTCATTTGAACTACCTCAGAACATAATAAGCTGAATGTTACACAACAAAATTTAAGTTGTTTTCTAGAATTTTAGTAACTGTATTCCAACAAGCATTTCTCCCATAAAACAAACAAACAAACAAACAAAAAATTAGTCCAATTAAATTAGGATCAGGCTAAAAAGTGTATATTTTTGCCATTGTATATTTTTGTTGTTGCTATATAGGATTTATTTAATTGATAACAAATTTGGGAGTATTTTGAATTAGAGGTCAACATGAATAATTTCACATTGTTTCCTGCATATATTAAGGAAATACAATTTTTTGTTTATTTAAAATCCAACTGGATTTAAATTACATATAAAAGTTTCTCCATAATTTAGAATATCTCATTTTATAAACATATTCCCCAATATTACTGTCTGGAATTAGAAAGTCTAAAGCACTTCTGATTTTTATGTTTCCAGGCTACAGTTATTGTAATCATAGAAAGTACTTATGCTTGCAAAATAACACTTAACCATTACTGAGATGTGGGATGTATTTATAAATTCTGCCATTAAGCTGAATCTAAGCTTGAGATTTGCCCCCTACCCTGGCTCATAGCATAGTGCTATGATCATATGCACAAAATTGTGATTTGAGATTACGTGCATATGTGTTTGTGTGTGTGAGAGAGAAAGACAGACAGAAAAAAGGGAGGGAAGCATGGGGGAAAAGAAAGAAAGATAACTTGATTCCCAGAGAAACGGTAGAAATAATACAAGATGATAGACTAAAGTTGAATTAACTGGTTTCAGAAGTCTCATCAGATAACAAGAAAAAGAGAGTGATCATGCCAGATTCAGATCTATACCTGCCATTGTCTCTATTATTTCAATATAGCACCTGTAACTTAAGCTTTTTGCCTATGATTCATAAAAAAGCATTTTGTTCAAACACAAACCACAATTACTGTACAGTTTTCATGATTTTTAAAATAGGAAGCGTTTTTAATAATAATCTCATAGATTGTATTAAAAATATTTTAAACTATGAACCTTGACTATTTTAAGTACTTATTGAGCCCATTTTTATTCATAGAGGACATTATTATTTTAGTTTTAAAGACTGTATTTATTGAATTGAAAACTGCCATGCTGTGATATATACTATGAAGTTAATTACTAATGAAATATTTATAAACATCTTCAAAATTATTATTATTTAATGCTGATTTACACTACATAAAATATCCCATATATTGTTATGTACTCATTACAGCAATCGTGTTAGTTATTC
This sequence comes from Vulpes vulpes, assembly GCF_048418805.1. NCBI lineage: Eukaryota > Metazoa > Chordata > Mammalia > Carnivora > Canidae > Vulpes > Vulpes vulpes. Next base: position 99,340,123 of record NC_132784.1, on the reverse strand, counting down.
ACAATAGAGAGGCAGTCATTAGGAGGTTCACTGAGTGGTTAAGGGTCTCACCAATGCAGGAAGATTAGGCCATAACCCTGGCCTCTGTCACCAACTTCAATTGCCCTTGATGGGAATCTCACACAGGATGACAAAACTAGTGATAATAACACTAAGCATATAATAACACAAAGCATTACAAACATAATAGTGTTTATTGGCTAAAAGCAAATTTGATAAATCTACAAAGAAAACAGGAATGATTTCAGGTATAAATTTATTTCCATAATTTATTCATTCAGAAAATATTTATAAAGCAACAAGTATAGGCTAGGTACAATTTTAGGTAATGGAAATTCTGTAGAAACAAATAAGACACAAAAACCTTCACCTCATAGAGTATGTATTCCAGTGGAGAAATCAGACACAAGAAAAATCAGTTAAACATCTATTATGGAGGATAATGGTAGGTGATTAAAATTAATAATAATAAAATAGGAAAAATAATAACAATAATAAAGGAGGAAAGGGTAAGCTTAAACAGATGAAACAGTGACCAAGACTTTAATAAAAGGTGTAGTGAGGGAATGATATTTATGTAGAGAACTAGTGAATCTGTCAGTATTCACACAAAGAGAGAAAGAGCCAATAGGAGATGTGTATTAAGATATTTACTGCAAGGGACTGGTTTATGTGATTGTGGGGGCTGGCTCAGGAAAGCTGAAAACAAGAGGGAAGACAATTAATAAAGGACAGTGGAACTTTTGTGTGTGAGTTGAAGTTGCTATCCATGGGGAGAATGTCTTCTTCCTTTGGGTTGTCTTACTTATTGACTCAGGCCTACTTAGATCATCTGGAATAATCTCCCTTAATAAAAGTCAGTTGACTCTGGACTTCAATCATATCTACAAATAATCACAACTCTCTTAGATTAGTGTTTGATTAGCTAAGGGCGTCTGTAGCCTTACCAATTGTATGTATAATACTGACCATGACCCTGGGGTAAAATTCAAGGCAGAGGGACAAGTCATTAACAACAAGGACTTGGAAGAACACACCTAGCCTGTTACAAGAATAGCAAGAAAGCCATTGCATCTTGTGTGGAGTGTATGGGACCAACAACTATGGGAGATGAGAAGTCAGAGGGAGAACTAGCAAGACAGATTTCTGTTGTGTTTTGTAAGTTATGGTAAAAAGCTTTACTTTTAGAGAGATGATAAGACATTTCAGGATGCTAAGCATAATTGAGAGGATCTGAGCTATACTTTATGCCATTGCTCTGGGTTGCTCTGTTCAGATTAGACTAATGAGAACAAGAGTGAAATCAGTGGGAGGCTCGACAATAATCCATGGTGGTTGGAGAACAGTGTGAGTTGTTATATTTTCATTATATGTCGAAAACAGACCCATGAACATTTGCTGACGGGCTGGACAAAACACTGATCCTGATATTTTGGCTAAAGCAACTGGAAGAAGAGTGGACACTGATTAAGAAGTTCAAGACTATAGGAGCCTTGTAGAAGAGGTATCAAGAGTTCAGTTTACATGTGTTGCATATCAGATGACTACTAAGTATTCAGAATGAGTAATCAACTTTGTAGTTTGGAGTCCAGAGAACAGATGCAAGTTGAAATTATTCAGCCCCTGGATGGTACTGAAAGCTCTAAATCTGAATCAGAAAATGGTAAGGAAATTAAACCATTGATTTAGTTTTTTTTAGGTTTTGCATCTTTTTCATTGTTTTTCAACTTCTTTTAATTTTTGATTGATTTTCAAGGAATTACACACTCACAGTAATTTGAGATGTTCCATAATGTATAAAGTGACATAAAAATCACTCAGAATCCCACCACTTAGTGGTGAATGATATTATATTTTGTATACTTTTTTCTCAGATTGTTCCTATACATTTTGTTTCTTCAATTCCTTGAAATCACAGAATATATTTTCTATGTTACTTCAAATTACATTTAAACATTTTCTTTAATGACTACTGTATATAATATTCTACTGTATATAATGCATAACTCTTCAGCTAATGTTTTCATTTTTTTTTCTCTACTCTGTTAAAAACACTGTAGCAATGATCTTCCTTATGTATTGTTTTAATGGTAATTATTATCATACACATTGTTACATAAATTTAGTTATAATTTTCACATACTCAATAATTGACAGAGCAGTTTGATACTGTGTTTTATGGTGTTGTTGTCCTGAAATGCTGGTTTATAAATAAAGATCAATATTTTGAAGAGTGTCTTAAGTAATAAAAACATACAGACCAGAAATGGTGTGTTGTAAATGAAAAGAAATCATCTCTTTTCAGCAAACTTAGGCAATCAGGGATGATTAAAATAGCCTGTTTACTGCTGCAGAAAGATACAGTCGCTGTGCAATTTAGAAGACCTACTTCCTAGAAATAAATGAGAAAAGCTGCTTAAATATGTGTGTCACCTAAGATAGAGAAAATGAGGTTTAGAAACTTTTTTATCTTCCTATTTCATGAGAAGAAAAGTTCTCAGACATCCTCAAACTTATTCTCACAAGACATGCATCAAAGGCCTAATTCTCAACACACCAATTTCTGAGCTTTAACTTACCAAAGACTCTTCCATCCCTAGTGAGCAATTTCTACTTTTGCAAAATGGCAGAAAATGTCACATTTGACAACTACCCACAGAAATCAGTTTCACTCAAAAGAGGCTATTTGTGAAAGAAATTCATACACATACCGAGTCCTATAGAAATCTAAAGTGAGATTAAAAACAAACCTTCTTGAGTTCTCTTAGACCTTTTCACTCCATTGCCCTTTGGTTTTCTACATCATTAGTGTTCTGGTTTTGCTGGATTTCCTCACTCTCCTAGCCGCTGGTTATGGCCGCTTTGATCCTTGCATGAAAGTGTCCAGTCTGTAATGAGTCAATTTAATTTGGTAGCTCATCTAGGAAATCCTTTTTTTCAAAATTCAAATGAATATTTTAGATCCTTATTAGTACTGAGGCACTGATGCTCTTTCACCAACCAGTGGAACTGCTTTAATGAGATTGTTGCTAAATGAGTCCTGGATGAGCAAAAGATTGCATCTAAAATAATTTGTTTCCTATAATCCACCGGTGTTAAAAAAAAGGGGGGGGGGGCGTTATATATCCTTGAAGATTTCAACAGTACTGAATGAAGAACAAATGCAAACTTTATTAATATTTAATTGCAAATGGAAATCTACCGATTGAAACTACAACAAGAAAATTACTTTAGTGTAAATATAACTAAAGCTGAAAATCAAACTCATACATTTAAATAAGCAATCAGTTTAAATAGATATAAATTCTCCAGTAAAATTTTGTTCAGGAGAAATAAAATAAATATGTTAGTTATTATCTGTATATGTTAGATCTGTGTTAGTTTATCTACCTTGTTAATGTTTGCTACAATGATATAACACAATATGTTATCTAGATTAAAGTCAGGAAGGTATACAAAATTATAGCTCCTTTAAGTATGTGTGCAAATAAACCATCTCAAACAATAAGCTGAAGCTGAACTAATTTCAAAAAGTTAAATCAAATGTAAAAACAGGAAAAATCAAAATGAGTAAAATTACCCCAGCAACCAAAGGGAGCATACAGATTAATTAATATTTTCTTGGGCTATATGATAGTCGTTTATTAGTTATTAGTATATTTCAATTCCTCTAGCAGTTTACTATTTGGAACTCATAATTTTTATTTTCATAGGACAAACTCATAATGTTGTGCTTTTAGGCAAAATAATTTTAATTTCAAAATGAAAACATTTATTGTCTTTTATTCAAAAAGCTTGCCCCTTTTTAAGGGGCATAACTTCAACAGGAGAAAGCCTGTAGAGTTTGTTATCGATATTACTAAAAGCAAAGCATGGAATGAGTTTAACAAGAGAGACAGAGAATGGTATAGAGAAGGATACAGAAGTTTGGAGAATCTGAGTTCAGTTTGTGAATCTGGGAGACTTTCTGACCTCAGAAAGTCAAATTTACAACATCTGTAAAAGAGGAATTGGACTCAACACCTGCTAAGTCTCTTTCCAGCTATCAGGTTTAATAATGCTATGAAAATGATGAAGCTCTTTTCATTCAAAATTCAACAGTGATGGCCCTAGATAAGGACGGTGGTGGAGACCCAAGAACTGGGCAGTAGGTCATGTGGCAGTGTCCTCCTGTGGAATCTGCCTTGGTGTTTCGCATGGTGGTATTGGGGCTTAAGCAAGATAATTTGTGTCAGTATTTTGGATACTGTAGCCTCCTATAGGAATACAGGTTATTAGCAGAGCAATTAATCATCTTTGGAGTCTAAAATTATATTTTTATTACTCCTAAAACCAACATTACACTATATGTTAACTAACTAGAATGTAAATAAAATTTTGAAAAAATAAAAAATAAAAATTTACAGCAACATTTAAAGAACAATAAAATAAAATAAAAATATTTTTATTGCTTAAAAATGTGTTATAATTACTCTTGCAGGGTTATTTAGCCACCTAGTATTGTAGCCCTGGAAAAAAGTTAGGAACTTCAAAGTAGAGACCAGATAAAGATGAATAAAACAATTGAATTTCGAGTACTGATTTTGGCAATTGGTAACCATAAAATCTTGAGCAAATTACTTTCTCTTTCCAGACCTCAATATACTCACCTATAAAGTGAGGATAATGAGATCTACATCATAAAGGCACTGTGAAACTCACATGAAATAATGCATGCAAAAACATCTGCATACGTTTTATAGGTGGATGTTTCTTAAATTTTATTGAATTCTCAACCTCTTTCTCATCCTCACATCTTATCCATTTGTCTTAGAAATCTGTTAAATCTAGTTCATAAATATCCCTCAAAATTCACCTTCTTCCTCATTTCTTTTTTTTTTTTTTTTTTTTTAATTTTTTTTTTTTTTTATTTATTCATGACAGTCACAGAGAGAGAGAGAGAGAGAGAGAGAGAGAGAGAGGCAGAGACACAGGCAGAAGGAGAAGGCAGGCTCCATGCACCGGGAACCTGATGTGGGATTCGATCCGGGGTCTCCAGGATCGCGCCCTGGGCCAAAGGCAGGCGCCAAACCGCTGCGCCACCCAGGGATCCCTTCTTCCTCATTTCTATTGTGAATAGTTTTGTGGGGGCCTTTATTATCTATTTTATAAACGGATAAACTCCTAACGTTTATCTTCAGTGTTTCCATCTTGTAATATATTCTCAACTTGGCTATCAAAATTGCCTTTCTAAACTGGGTATATGATCATTTCATTCCTTTGCATAAAACCTTTGGATTGGGAAAAATGTAGAATATGGATCCTCCCTCTTCTTCCCTCGATACCCTCTTCAAATGTACTTCATGTAATTCATCCATTAGTCAAATTCATTACCCTTAGCTGTGTTAAGATTTTTCATATTTGGCACCTGGTTATCTTTCCAACTTTCATATTGCTACCTTAGTTTCCAGGCAGCATTCCACCCAATTTGTATTCTACAAGTATCCTCTGCTCTTTCATATAAACATATCTCTGCTGCCATTATTTCTACTAGGGATATCCTTTATATTCTCTCTACAGCAGAGTTTCTATTCCTTCAAGAATATGCCTCCATTGTTATACTGCCTCTGTTGCTGAACCTTGGCTGAAACTCCAAGAAAAAATCAAAGCACTTTAAAAAAATGCAATATGATGTCATTGGTTGCTTAGATTATAGTGCATTTTTTGATTTACATGTTTGTTTGTCTGTTTTCTTCCAGGGATCTCTGAGCTTCTAAGAATAAGAGCAATTTGATATGCTTCTTTATAGTCCCAGCTGCTCCCTATGTCAGTTGTTGCACTGTAGTATCAGAGACCTGAAACATTTGTCTAACAGGATGAATTAATTCTGTGAAACTTGTTTATGGCCTGTGATTTTCTCTTATAATTTAGGAATTCAAGTGGTAAGCTGTAAGGACAGTTTGTTTTGTTTAACTAAGAATTTAAGAGTTAGGAATTTATGGGGGAGAGGATAAGGCATTTTAAGTCTGATCAAATATTCGAATAAGGTATCAGTTTTATGAATTGAAGAAAGACTGTATACTGGAAAATCCTCAAGGCATAGCATAATGTTTGATTAACTTCACTAAACAAAACAAAAGAGACAGCAAAGCTAAAATTTCTAAAAACCTTTCTTTAAAACCATTTACTACTTCTGTTTTTCTTCATGCCTTCCCATTCACTAGTCAGCCACCACAGTCTAGTTTTGGCTCTAAACTCATCGTCTTCTAATAGTTAAAATTTTTCATGTAGTAAACATAGGGTATTTTCATCCTTACCCCATGTAATTGAATACTTTCACTATCTTAAAGGTTTCCCCCTTTTTTTTGTCTTTTCTGACATCACATTCTTCTGTATTTCTTTTCACCTCTCCACTGATATTTCCAAAATTGTTTGTTGACCTCCTCTGTATGTTGGTCTAAATAAGGGTTCAAACAGTCTCATTAAAAAAAAAAAAAAGTCTTATGAAGGGATTACCATTTCACATTTTTACACCACTCATAAGTAGATGATGGACAAAGTCATATATTTTTCTATAACTTTACTTCTACATTCCATTCTAGAATATTCTAACTGGTTCTCAAATATTTCAAAAAATAATATGTCCAAAAGATGAACCCTTGGTCCCCACCCCCCCAAATCTATCTCTATCACCTAAGCTGGTCCTCCACATCTCATTGGTGTCATCACTATGTATTACTTACCAAAAGTGAAAAGTTATTTATGTTTTTCCTTTATCTCATCTTGCCTCCTTTAAAAATAAAGAACAATGACCCTAAATTGTGTGTTCTCTCAACCTCAGAGTCAATCCTGGGATTTGCCATAGACTTCTAACCAGATCCTGGAATCCAATCTTTATTCCTTTCCACAATAGTGAGAGTGACATTGTTAAGTAAGTATCACTTAAATGTCTCTACATCTTCAGAAAATCTCCATTTAATTAAGAATAATATTTTTTTTGTCATAGTCCATAAGGTCTTCGGTAATCTAATACTTTCTCAGCTCTCCAGTCTTTAATGTTGCTTCCTTCTCAACTAATTATCCTTGAATTTTTTCTTGCCCCAGGGCCTTTGCACATAATCTTCCTTCTGTGTACTTCAACTGAAGCCAGCTCCAGTCATCTTTCAGATCTCCATTTAAATGACACACAAAGAAACATTCATTGACTATCTTAAGCATAACAGCCTGCCTTCCTTGTTCTGTAACTTAGCAATAGTCACACACTAATCAAAATTTTAATTTATTATTCTATAAATGTCTATAAATTTATATTCTATAAAAATTCTCTACTCAGGGATGCCAGGGTGGCTTAGCAGTTGAGCGTCTGCCTTCGGCTCAGGGCGTGATCCTGGAGTCCCGGGATCAAGTCCCACATCGGGCTCCCTGCATGGAGACTGCTTCTCCCTCTGCCTGTATCTCTGCCTCTCTCTGTCTCTGTGTCTCTCAGGAATAAATAAATAAAATCTTTAAAAAAAAAAAAAAACCTCTACCCATTCTTTAAGATGTAGGCCACAAGAAATCTTGTAAGCCACATGAAGTCCACAGTACCTAGAGAGTGAGACCTAAATATAGTATGCATTCAACAACAATTTTGGGATAAATAAAGAAGGGCAATTATAAATATGCCTATACATGCTTGGCCAACATCTTCCTAATTTTGCACAGTTTATACCTGCAAAAGTCCTCTTACATTGTAGTGGGTGAAGAGGAAAGAACTGTAGAACATGAATATATATACTCATAGAAACTTTGTGAAGTAGGTGTTATTTCTATAGAGACTTGTGGAAAATTTCTATAGAGATTTGTGGAAAATTGTGGACAGAAAGATTATGCAATACACTCTTTGTCCTTTGGATTATAGTAGCCACAAAAGTCTACATCACGAATTCTGAACTGTCATGTTACACGACCTTTGGGCAGGTCTATGATCCCCTTAACTAATTTCAGCAGAATTTCAGGTAATGGAGGTTCCCTGTCACTGTGCAGGATCAAGATTTCATATGAAAAGTAGCTCACTATTAAAATGTTTTGGTGATATTTAATGTTAGAGAAGGAAACATCTTAGAAATTGTAGGCTTTTGCCTCTACTAGTTACTTGTAAGTATTTGCCAAATCCTCAAAAAGATAGAGTCTCCCTTTTTATAAAGTAAAACTTTTATTTAACTACTTACTAGTGATTTTCGAGTTTCCGTTACTTTCCATACAACTTACATGTACAGTTGTCAGATGTGTAAAGCAATGGAACTTAAATTGATGAGACTTTAAAAACATCTGAACATGCTGACTAGTGTGGTTATTTAATATGAAAAGAACAAGAAATAAATCTGCCCAATCTAGTTGAAGGAGAGAGGAAAGCAAACAGTAAAAAGATATTTTTTATATTTCTCCAAAATAATGAGAGTGAAAATGAACTCTTACTTCAAAACAAGGATATATGTATATTGAGTATATATATATATATATATATATATATATATATATATATACCACACATATATATTTAAATTAAACCTTATCTCTTCAGCATAACCATATTGGCTACTGACATTAGAGCAAGCATTTTATTTGTACATAAGAGCTGTAATGTGAATGAAAGATAAGAAAAAAGTTTGAAGACATATTAATAATCATAAGCTCTGCATTCTCTGAAGGTTTAGCCAGGACCCAGTAGGATATGGAGATACTTATAAATATAGTCTTTATTGTTAAATCATAAGAAAACTGCAACAAAAAGATTAAAAAGATTTTCTCCAGAAAACATTTAGATTAAATGTGTAGTATAGATTCACTTCGTGTAAATAAAACTATATATATTTATATATTTAAACATTGTATTACTCTAATCAGGAAGAGAAAATGCAAAACCAAGCTGGGATTTCAGATTAAGTTCCAGGCTCAACTGACCCCCCAGGAAGTTCTGGAGAGTAAACTACACCCCACAGTTTATCTGTCTAGAGGCAAAGGAGCTGGATTTTACAATTCCAAATCTGTCAGTGTTTGGTTACAACCACTCTGAGGGGATGAAGATGGGTAAAAAAAAAATCCCAATTATTTCTGGCTTTTCATCCACAGGCAGCTCCAGTGCTCAAGGGCATTCGTGTGAAGAAATTTACAAGTGCAAACTTAACTGCAAAGCACACAGACGCTGGTGGAGGAGCTCTGACTTGGGAGAGAGATCCAAGGGGATGGGATGGGTGCAGGAGGGCACCAATACTGTCCACAGTACAAAAGTTCTATTAAAATAATAACTTTTTATTGTTTTCTATAACAAATCCACACACTGCTAATTATAAGATGCATTTTAATATGGTATACAAATGATGGAGGAGTGATTTAAAAGAGCATTTTAAAATACTGCAGTGGGAGAAAAAAAATACTAAACCCACATAAAGACTGAACACCCTCCATAACCTGGAATTGAGATATACATTATTACATACCTAAAGTCCAAATTCCATCAATGAAGTGCCTGGATATTGTATAATATAGATTGAATTAAACAACTCCTAGAAAACCACTGAAGATGGTTAATTTGTAGAGGATCTATGTGGTATTTTTTTTAAGTTTTTTATTTATTTATGATAGTCAAAGAGAGAGAGAGTCAGAGACACAAGCAAGCTCCATGCACTGGGAGCCTGACGTGGGATTCAATCCCGGGTCTCCAGGATCACGCCCTGGGCCAAAGGCAGGCGCCAAACCGCTGCACCACCCAGGGATCCCTATGTCGTATTTCTAATAAATGACCATTTAGAGTTTTCTCAGAGGGACTATGTTTAAGGTTACTGGAATACTCTGTATTTATATATATATATATTCTTCTAATCAGCAGAACTGTGGGGTGTTTTTACATTTTAATAAAAAATATCAGGTTTTTTTAAAGTTTTTTTTTCGTTTTTTAAAGTTTTTATTTAAATTCCAGTAGTTAACATATAGCATGGATGTACAGTATAATAATTCAACACCTCTATACAGCACCTGGTGCTCATCACAAATGCCCTCCTTCATCCCTGTCACCTATTTAACCCATCCCCATCCTCTACCTCCCCCCTGGTAACCATCAGTTTGTTCTCTACAGTTAAGAGTCTGCTTCTTGGTTTTCCTCTCTCTCTTTTCCCTTCCCTTTGACCATATGTATTGCTTCTTAAATTCACACATGAGTGAAATCATATCGTATTTTTCTTTCTCTGACTGACTTATTTCACTTAGCATAATACTCTCCAGCTCCATCCATGTCATGGCAAATGGCAAGATTTCATTATTTTTTTACAACTGAATAATAACTATTTTATAATAATAAAGAATATATTATACACACCCATACATATCACATCTTTTTTATCTATTCATCAGTCATTAGACACGGGTTGCCTCCATAATTTCGTTACTGTAGTTAATGCTGTTATAAACACCAGAGTGTATGTATACCTTTTAATTAGTACTTTTGTAATCCTTGGGAAAATACCCAGTAGTTCAATTGCTGGATTATAGGGTAGTTCTATTTTTAACTTTAACTTTATGAAGAACCTCCATACTGTTTTCCAGAGTGGCAGCACCAGTTATTATTCAACAAAAATAAGTGCTAACTGTGTGTTATGCAATGTACTAGGTCATAGAAACACATAGATTAATGAGAACTATATTCTTCCCTCATGAAGTTCACAGTTCTTATGATGATCATTATCGCATTCTGTAATTTAGCATATTGAAATATGTAATCAAATTCCTGGAAGTCATTGGTTTTATGTTGAACTATGTGTTATTTACAAAAAAAATCCCCTGAGGTTTTCTACAAAATAACCATATGAAGATATATATATATATATATATATATATATATATAAAATTATATGTAATGCTAAGTAAGTTTCTGCTAAGGTGAATTATGTTACATTCAAGCAGAAAAAAGTCATGTTAAAGAAAATTTTATAAAAGAGCTACTTTTGACACTGGAAGCCATGTTTTTTCACACAATATGTCCAATCTGTGAAATTTTTCAATAATAATAATTATAATGAGACATTGTTTCAGCAAAGAATTTGCTGAAAATGAAGAATTTACACTGTAAGAATATAAGATGTAAAAATTACAGAAGAAATACTATAAAATGAAAAAAAGTTATTTAGTATAGAACTAAGTTTATTTTAACTCTTGCAAAGTGGATCTGCTATGCAAAACAAATTAGAAAAGACAGAGATAAATACAAAGAAAAGAAGTAAAATAAATAAAAATAATTTCATCACCAGAGATAAATAAGTTTAGGCTTCTGGTAAAGAATGTTTTTATTTTTTTAATTTTATTTTTATTTCTTTATAATAGTCACAGAGAGAGAGAGAGAGAGGCAGAGACACAGGCGGAGGGAGAAGCAGGCTCCATGCACCGGGAGCCCGACGTGGGATTCGATCCCGGGTCTCCAGGATCGCGCCCTGGGCCAAAGGCAGGCGCCAAACCGCTGCGCCACCCAGGGGTCCCTTATTTATCTATTTAGAGAGAGAGAGTGAGTGAGTAGATATAGGGGCAGAAGGGAGGAAGAGAGAAAGTATCAATCAGACTCCTTGCTGGGCACAGAGCCCTACATGGACCCAATCCCATAACCCCAAGATCATGACCTGAGCTGAAATCAAGAGTCAGTTGCTCAATGGACTGAGTCACCCAGGCACCCCTTAAACTTTATTTTTATAACTTGTAATTAATCATTTTATTTTATTGACTTATTACATTCTTTCTTTCTCATTTTCTAGCTATTTTTGTTTTATTTATTTTAGATGAATGATTGATCACATGATCTACAACTGTTTTTTGTTTGTTTTTTTTTTTTTTCCCCCAATATGTACTTCCTTTACCTCCTTGCATTACTTATTTCACGGTCAAGATTTTTTTTTTTTTTAAAATAAATGTTGAATAGGGGCAGCCTGGGTGGCTCAGTGGTTCAGCGCTGCCTTCAGCCCAGAAAATGATCCTGGAGACCTGGGATCAAGTCCCAGTTCTGGCTCCCTGCATGGAGCCTGCTTCTCCCTCTGCCTGTGTCTCTGCCTCTCTCTCTCTGTGTCTCTCATGAATAAATAAATAAAATCTTAAAAAAAAATGTTGAATAGTCATATTAACAAGCATTTTAATAGTCTTACTGATTTAAGGAAAATACCTCAAACTTTTCATCATTAATTAATGTGCTTGTTAATTTCAGATTATTATGTAATTATAACTGGAGCGTGATTGAATAGCCACTTAGCTATAAATACTATAACTAGTGTTCTGATACAAGTTTTCAGTTCTCCATTTTAAGTAATAACAAGCATGGTTAACATTTGCTAAATGCTTGCTATGTTTGAGGCATAGTTACAAGCACTTATATACATTTATATTTGATTTCTGTAGTAGAATTAGTAAGTAGATAAAACAGATGAAAGGCATAGAATCTGGGATTTGATTTCAGGTTGTCTAGGTTTAGGGTCCTTTCTATAAAAATGATATGCTGAGTGTCAGTAACTGGTGAAAATCTAATCTGTAAAGAAATAGAAAAACTCCCATGTTCTCATCAATATTCCTAATGAGGACTTTAAGGGGAAAATAAATTAAATTTTAGATGTGCTGAATGTGAGCATCTCTGGGATATGGAAGTGAAGACTCTGGTAAACAGCAATATATACTGATTTGATATTCAGAAGAAAAATCTCAGATGTTATTAGTCAGGGCTCAGTCATTTCCCAAGTTGAGTTATACTGTAATTGTTCCCTAGTTATAGGTCTGGGGGCCTGCTGAGGAAGCAGAGGCAAATGTTAAGGAGGACAAGTAATGTCCTATAAGATACTAGCCATATCTAAATATTTTTTTAAGCTTCAAGTAAGAGAGAAGGCTTCATATTTAACAAACAGGGAGGGGATTGGGAACTAGATCATTTCTTCACGCACAGAGTTCAAGGGAATATGGATCTTCAAATTCTCAAGTTAATGGTCACATCCTAAATGTGAGGGTTTCCTTGGAAATAAATTCCCTGAAAAAGTTTTTGAAGCTCTTAATATTTATTTTGAGTCAGGTCCACATGCCAATAACCACTTTGATGACACAGTTCCCCACAACTTTGTCTCCTTTTTAAACCCTATATCTCTTTATTTCAACTTAAATGCAACTCGCTTTTGACTGTATGGAACAATAGGCGGTGCAGTTATACCCTTATCGTATCATTAACAAGAAAAATTTTAGTGTGTCTTTATTGATCAAAGTCTTTTAAATTCCATTTCTTACTGTTGGAATCTAGCAGTAGTCTGCTTTCACAATTCTGTGAGGTCACTTTCATTTCTGTCTTGGAACCCAGCCAACTTTTCCTCTGTCAAGTCTTTCTTGTAATAATTTGTTAAAAACAGGCATCCCCCACCACCACACTCTATGAATATTTTTTAACCCTTTCCTCTACTGGAGCTACAAGTTTAGTAGGTGGAATTTTGCCTGCAAACTTATTATAAGTAGTACTTTACCAGTTGGCTTTTGGTGACATGTATGAGATCTCCATTTGTCCAGCTTTAGAGGTCACTATTTATTACCTTTGCCATTCCCCTTATTATCCACTACTAGTCATCACACCAATATGACAGAGTTAGGGACTATTTTGACTGTTGTTGTTATAACAATAACCCACTAAAGATAGACATTTCTGTACTTGTTCTTATAGAAAAGGCTGTGCTGGTAGCACAGTGATGTCAGTGACTTAGCATGATAATGATTTATGTCTTGTTTTATCACAAGCAGATGTTATTCAAGTGCTTACCTGCCATCTCAAAGCTCTGAAACTTGGTACATAGGACTTTCAAGACTGTTGTGGCAGAAAAAGAAAGAAAGAGGGAAGCCATGTTGGTTCTATTAGATAGAACTAGTCAGATGGCATCAACCTAAACCTGAAGCTCTGAAATAGAAGAATATGAACATTAGGTGAGGGTTAACTATCTGTGCCACAAATCTCTCTCTCTTTTTCTTTCTTTCTCTCTCTCTCTCTTTTTTCCTGTCTCCTGCAATTAGCACCAGTTCAAAGCCAGAGAATGAATTTTCAGAAATATCTAAATAGTTTCCTTTCCCTGATGCACAATGTCCTTTAAGTGATTATGATTCTTTTTGGGGTAAGCTGCAAAAAAAAAGATTTATAGATTAACATTTTAGTAGTGTTCTAGAATCCTTACTCAGGGAGCTGGGCCACCCTGATTTGCAGGCTGCCTGGGAATGAAAAGTAGATCACATCAGAGCCTGGTTGAGAGGCTCAGAGTCTTCACTGTAATGATATAATGCAAGTCTTTGTTTATAAGATGTAAATATAGGTGTAGATGTATATATTAGAGCTTTAGTGAGCTGTCAATCTATTTAAGACTAAGGTCAATCACAATCAATGAGATTGTTGAAAAGTCTTCAAACAAGGAAGGGCTAACTTTCTCAAACTTTCTGCTTGCCACAAAGCTCAGGGGCATTTGTGAACTCAAGGTACCTAGAATCCACCAAAGACCACATTCTTATTATGATATTCCCTATTCCACCGGTCCTCTAATTTTTATAAAAATGATCTAATAATGATGAGAATTCAATTTATATTATAATCTGCATGCAATATGTATCTATAGAATACAATTTGCAGGATTGAAATATGCATCTCATATTTTGTTATATGAGGTTTATAAAGATAAAAACTTATCTCAAATCTCCATCATTAAAGGCATATTCCCTAGAACTACTCTTGGTAAGAAAATGCTGCATAATCAGTTTAGAGTTGAGAAGAGATGCCACTCTATATATTTCCATCAGAAAGAAATACAATAGAGGAAACAGAGTGCTTACTAAATTGCTGGAGGGGCTGACAGAAGAGAAGTTGGATTGGCCTGCCAGTAGATGTTTAACTCATGCCACTGCAATTTGCATGCATGATATCAGGAAGTAGCTGCTGACACCTAGACTTTAGAAGGCTGCAAAAAATATCTGCTGCAGTACAGCCTTTACACAACCCTACAACTGCTGACAGGCAGAGGAACATGGAGTCTGTTTGGTCTCTGCCAATACCCATAGTTGCCAAAAACCCATGCCTCTGCTGCTGCCACTGCCAGAGGCAGAAACTCATCTTGCTTCTGATTTCTAAACTCATGTAAGTACATCTCACTGGCAGACTGTAAATAACATCCAAAAATCCAAGCAGTACTGTAGACTGGAATAAATCCAGATTACAAGTAAACGCCAACCAGCAAAGCATCAGCATACTTTAGAGAAATCAAAGAGTTAGAAGATTTCTTTGTGGCTATAAATGTAGTACCCAGGGCATTGGTGACACTTGCCAGAACAATTTCTGTGGGTGGACGAGTGAGAAAACTAAGGCTCAATAGTGATCTAGAGGTGATCGAGGACTCTGAAAAGATGATTACTTCAAGACACTTTCCTTTGATCAGAAAGAGAGAAAAAAATTAATAGTACAAATGGGACATGCAATTGACTAAAGGTTTTTTGGGGAACCCTACTTTATTCATTCTTTTTCCCTATCCATCCCCTCTCTTCTCTTCTCTACACCTTATAAGCTAGGAAGGACATTTGAAAATATTTATTATGAGGTAAAAGACCTAGTAATCTAATGGGAAAGGACAGAGGTTCCAGATACTCTGGAAGGAAGGGATAATTGCTAATCAGTGTCTCTGAGAAATTCAGTAGGTGAAAATGAGATAGTGAAGCTAGAAGAGAAAAACTTTGCTTTGCTTCTTCTCTGAGCAGTGCTGCTAACCTCTGCCATCTTGTCTTTCTCCAAGCATTGTTTCTCTGGCTTGAGTTCTGTTAGTAGACAAAGCTCTGGCTCCTTTTAGCATAGGTTTTTCTTGTACATTCCCTAAACCTATTAAAAATCAATGAATCAGAAAATTTAGAAGTCTGATTTTATAATTAAACTAAAACAGTATCTGAAACTAATTTTTCTCTTCATCTTATTAAAAAAACATGATATAAACACTAATGAATACCTGCTGGTAGTTTATGTTTTTATGAACTTTAGACTTTTATTTCTACATAGTTTTTTCCCAATGTCACAATTCTCTGAAATGTTTACATAGCAATGGTTTCTTAATAAAAATAATATTCTGGAGTTGGGAAAAGCCATCTGGGCCAGCATCAGGGACCTTTTGGCTGTACCCATAGCTAGTTCTGTTACCTCAACCATATTATTTCTCTGGAGTTCAGTTTCCCAATCTTTAAATGATAATTGTATTTACTTGATCTTTCTTACAGGGAGGTTATTGGTGTGGATAGTAAAATAAATTTGTGATCCAGGTTTCTAGACAAAAGCAGTGTCAATTCAATCCATGTAAAGGAAAATCAAACCAGCGTGTGTCATGGGCTAAAAGAAGACGTCTTCGTGGGTTACTGAAAAGATGGAGACACAGATATTATCTTGTGCACCTGGAGACTGATTGCTTCCTCTCTCTTGTTGAGAATGTGGCCTTGTTGATATTACGTTGGTTTCAGATACAGGAATACCTGATGTTCATAAAGACTGAAGTGAAAGGAACATATGTTATGAATGTCATTTCTTCATATGTAATGTTCTAAGACATGAGGATAGAGTGTAACAAAAGTTGTGTTGTTTTGTCAATTCTGGCAAGTTCTCTCTGTAGAGATCAGCAACAGCTGTGCACATACTTAGGGGATGTGGCTGCCAGGGAGAAGCAGCTTCAATTATTAATAAATCTTTTCTATGTCATCACCACACCACCGTTATTTATTTTTTAATCCTTGGCTAAATAAATTGGCTAAAGCTGTGTTTGTTTTCTTCCTGCCAAAGCATAACTTACTTAAAATGCTGCAGTCAGAAGTGATCTAATAGGGACATAATAGAAATAGAGTTTAAACAATTAAAAATTATTGTATATATTCAAGACAAACCATAGATTTGCAGGCTGAATGATATTTATAAAGAATCCAGAAGTCCATCTTTTAGTATCTTTGTATGCCACTGATTTTTTAAAAATTCATTTAGGTATGCTGTATTTTGAAAAAAATGCATTTATTGTCCCAATCATGAAGAAAAAAAATATGCAAGGAAAAATGTTTTAAATTGAGATTCATTCAGAATAGAAAAGTCCCATGACCACAGCTTTGTAGTACAACCTGAAATCTGGTATTGTGATGCCCCAGCTATGGTCATCAAGACAGTGTGGTACTGGCACAAAAACAGACACATAGATCAATGGAACAGAATAGAGAACCCAGAAGTGGACCCTCAACTTTATGGTCAACTAATATTCGATAAAGGAGGAAAGACTATCCATTGGAAGAAAGACAGTCTCTTCAATAAATGGTGCTGGGAAAATTGGACATCCACATGCAGAAGAATGAAACTGGACCACTCTCTTTCACCATACACAAAGATAAACTCAAAATGGATGAGAGATCTAAATGTGAGACAAGATTCCATCAAAATCCTAGAGGAGAACACAGGCAACACCCTTTTTGAACTCGGCCACAGTAACTTCTTGCAAGATACATCCACAAAGGCAAAAGAAACAAAAGCAAAAATGAACTATTGGGACTTCATCAAGATAAGAAGCTTTTGCACAGCAAAGGATACAGTCAACAAAACTCAAAGACAACCTACAGAATGGGAGAAGATATTTGCAAATGACGTATCAGATAAAGGGCTAGTTTCCAAAATCTATAAAGAACTTATTAAACTCAACACCAAAGAAATAAACAATCCAATCATGAAATGGGCAAAAGACATGAACAGAAATCTCACAGAGGAAGACATAGACATGGCCAACATGCACATGAGAAAATGCTCCGCATCACTTGCCATCAGGGAAATACAAATCAAAACCACAATGAGATACCACCTCACACCAGTGAGAATGGGGAAAATTAACAAGGCAGGAAACCACAAATGTTGGAGAGGATGCGGAGAAAAGGGAACCCTCTTACACTGTTGGTGGGAATGTGAACTGGTGCAGCCACTCTGGAAAACTGTGTGGAGGTTCCTCAAAGAGTTAAAAATAGACCTGCCCTACGACCCAGCAATTGCACTGTTGGGGATTTACCCCAGAGATTCAGATGCAATGAAACGCCGGGACACCTGCACCCCGATGTTTCTATCAGCAATGGCCACAATAGCCAAACTGTGGAAGGAGCCTCGGTGTCCATCGAAAGATGAATGGATAAAGAAGATGTGGTTTATGTATACAATGGAATTTTCCTCAGCAATTAGAAATGACAAATACCCACCATTTGCTTCAACGTGGATGGAACTGGAGGGTATTATGCTGAGTGAAGTAAGTCAATCGGAGAAGGACAAACATTATATGTTCTCATTCATTTGGGGACTGTAAATAATAGTGAAAGGGAATGTAAGGGAAGGGAGAAGAAATGTGTGGGAAATATCAGGAAGGGAGACAGAACATAAAGGCTCCTAACTCTGGGAAATGAACTAGGGGTGGTGGAAGGGGAGGAGGGCAGGGGGTTGGGGGGAATGGGTGACGGCACTGAGGGGGACACTTGACGAGATGAGCACTGGGTGTTATTCTGTATGTTGGTAAATTGAACACCAATAAAAATTAATTTATTAAAAAAAAAGTCCCATGATACAATAAGGGAAATCAAGGAGATGTAGAAATGTAAAGCATAGAGTGCTTTATGACAATTATGAATCTTTGTTTCTCACTTATTGAATGAATAGCTCAGGAGATGTTATCTATAATATATTTTTTGGATGCATATCTTGAGAAGTAATGATGTAAAAGTGGTACAGTGGCTTAGATTTGCTCATTGTTATGCAGAAAAATTCAGGATTCAGTCCTTGGAGGCCTCAGGATAGATCCTTAGGGATGTAATGCATTACCTTCTAGTCCAGTCTATAAATTTCTACTTATCTTTTTTTCTTGGGAGATCCCAAAGATTTCAGGGTGTTAGAAAAATTAACATGCTTCACTAGTACCTTAGATTCAGAGTCACTGAAAATGTTGAAAATCAACATTAAATCAATATATTTTTTGGCAATGATATGCCTTAATATTGCAATGAACTTATGAATTAAGTCAAGATATTTTACACATATTAATTAAATGCTATACCAGTTTTATGCTATTCCTTTTAATAGATGCCCAAACACAAGAAAAAACGTATTAGGTGAATTTTTTTTTTTTTTTTTGCTCTTAGGTGAATTTTAAGAGGAATGCCGTATTGATTTTTAATCAGGGGATGAAGCTATTCTAGAATTTTTAATATTAGTTTCTTTAGACTGAACATTGGAGAAACTTTTTCTTCCTTTTCTCAAAATATTTTTCTTGAGTTTTCTGAGCACATTGCTATTTTAAATTTATTTTTAGATATGACATTTGTTTAGAAGTACTTGAGAAATCACACAATACTTACAGACAGATTAGTATTTATAAGAATGTATGGTCCATGATCCTATATAGAGTGCATGTGCTTAAATCGTGTCTTTGATCTTGGATACACTACTTAAACTGTCTCCATTTTCTCCAAGAATTTGGGATAATCATACCCACATCATGGCATTTTTGTGTAAATTTATCTAATCCCTAAGAAAGTTTTTAGCACAGTTCTTAGTTTATAGTTAAGATTTGAAGAAACATTACTCAAAATCAGTTAGAGTTTGTGGCATGTAGTTCTTATTTGGTACTATCTGTAGAAGAATATTAACAAAGTATAATTATAGTGAAGTTTTTAAAGATTTATTTATTCATTTGAGAGAGAGAGAGAGAGAGAGAGAGGGAGAAAATGTTTGGGGAGGGGGCAGAGGGATACACAGAGAAGAGAATTTCAGGCAGACCTTGGCTGAGTATAGAGCCTGACTGGGGTCTTGATGCCAAAACACTGCGATCATGACCTGAGCTGAAACCTAGAGTCAGAAAACTTAACTGGCTGATCCATCTAGGTGCCCTGATTATTTTAAGCTATTCCACAACATAGATGTTTTGTAGAATAATAGGTCAATAATACCTAATTGTATCTATTGAACATTACATTTCATGATAAATTCAACTTTATTATTCATGTCTTAATTTCTTATTAGAAATATAAACATAAGCATGAACAAAATCTTTGTTATAGACTAAATGGCACTGATTGTCCATCTGTCCTTGCATCCATATCTTTGTTTGTGTGTGCATGTGTGTGAAAATTTCCCTGCCTTTATTTTAGTTATTTTTGTCAAGCTTTATAAAGATCTAATTGGTATATAACATTGTGTAAGTTAGAGATATACAATATGCTAATTTGATGGATTTATATATTTTAAAATGACTAACACCAGAGCATTAGCTAACACCTGCATTATGTCACATAATTACTGTTTCCTTTTTTTTTTTTTTTTTTTTTTTTTTTTGTGGTGAGAACATTTAAGATCTCTCTTAGCAACTTTCAGGTATATAACTTTCAAGTATATAACTATAATCACTATGCTTTACATGAGATGTCCAGAACTTATTCATCTTATAACTAGAATTTTGTACCATTTGATCAATATCTTATTATCTGCCACCCCTCCAACCCCCGGCCCACTGCCTGGTAACCATTGTTCTACACTTTGTTTTTATGAGTTTGATTTTTTTAGATCCCACCTCTAGGTGATATCAGACAGCATTTGTTTTTCTCTATCTGATTTATTTTATTTACAATCCCCTCAAGGTCCTCCCATGTTGCTGCAAATTGAAAGATGTCCATTCTCCTGGTTGAATAATTTTACATTGTAGGTAGATGCCTTCTTTATCCACTTATCCATTAATGGACACTTGTTTCCATATCTTGGCTACTGCCTGCATCCATATCTCTGCTATGTCTTCATAATGGATGTATCTTAACTACCTTTGGCATATGGCTTGACATGTGGTGTGATTTCGAGAACGTCATGTGGTGAATAAGAGCAGGTCTTAAGTCTTAGGTGTTTTAGTTTGCCATAAAATAAAAGCATGGCCTGAGTAGCCTGCTCACCTATATCAAGAAAAGGACTTTGAAGCACAGAAGCCCTGGCTGCTCCTCTAACCTAGAAAGAATAGTAGATCCACACCAGCTTTTGTGGCCTGAAGGAGAGTCACTCCAGAATCTAGCCTGTATTAGCTGATCTCCAGCTGACCCAAGATTCATCAAAAGAAACTTTAAAACTTCAAAAAAAAAAAAAAAACCACTGAGCTTTGGGGCACCTGGGTGGTTCAGTCAATTAAGTGTCTGCCTTTGGCTTAGGTTATGATCCTGAGGTCCTGGGATTGAGCCCCATGGACAGGACAGGCTCCCTGCTCAACGAGGAGTCTGCTTTTCCCCCTCTCTCTGCCCCTGCCTCCCTGCTCATGCTGTGCTCATGCTCTCTCTCAAATAAATAAATAAGAAATCTTTTTTTAAAAATCACTTAGCTTAGCTTTGAGGTTTTTTTCTTTCTTGATGTTAATAAATATTCTCTAAAGCTTCTGTTCATACTATAAAAATATTTTTTCTTTTCAATACTTTAAATTCCCAACAAAATTAAAAAGAGAAAATAAATAAAAATGAGAAGTCATAATAATCTATGGAAATATAAACAATTAAAGGTAATGACTTGTATTTTAAAATAAATTTACTTGTCATGAATGAATAATTTTTTCCCCCGTGGCCAAAATTTAGCAGATAAGCACTTTCAGATTATCTTCACATATCGAATATCTAGATGGAATTAATGGCACATTTGGTGGAACATGAACTGCTTTAAAATATGGTAAGAGTTCAGGGGCTCCCTGAGAGACCTTCAATAGTATCAAGTAGAAAACTCAGGCCTTGGGTAAGGTAAACAAAGATAAGCTTCACTGGGAAAGTGATACTGAAATTTGATGTTCAGATATAGCAATTGGTACTTTTTCAAAAAGAGGATGAAATGAGGTGCTTAATTGTTTAAAGAAGTGAAAATAAATTATCTACTTCACCCTCTCCTTCACATCTATGGAGTTGGATAGGATCTTCCCTTCTGACCCTAGAAAAGATAAGGTAGTTTCTTAGACTTAAGTGGTAATGGTTTATAAAAAATCTAAATCTGGAATGTTACAAGAGTTTAGGAATCTTAGATTAGACTCAGAGTCATTAGATTTAGAGTCATTTTTTTGGTACCTATATTTCTGTCTTACTTTCCTAGCTGGTAAAAGAAAGCATGGAAAGGCCATTGACAGTTTAATATACTTCAGCTTGAATGTCTACCTTGACCATTTTAAGGGATTATTGTGAGAAACAAAGAAGTTCATGTTTGGGAAATTTCTTTAAAATCTATAAAGTACTGCCTGATATAAGTTATGAACTATTAAAAAATAACATCTAGCAATTGAAGTATAGGTAGATTCTAGTTTACATTATGTGGTCATATATTATTCAGGTTGAATTGTGTACTTTTAAGAAACTAAATATTAAGAAAAATTTAAAATCAATTATCTTGATTTTATCTTGAAAAACAGGATCTAGGTTTTTAGAAGTTTTTTAAAAAATTATCCATTTCATGAAAGTATTTTTAATGATTATTGAAATCAAGAACAGCTAAAGTTTTCTTAGCTAGAATTATTAATATATATGCTATGCACTTGAATACAAGTGTAGGCAAGTAAGTCCTATGTGAGTTATAACTTATAGATCATCATAGGTAGCAGGAATTCTCTGCTACTGTTACTAATAATAACTTCCATCTTTGTAGCAATTTTTTCCAGGGAAGTTTTCTCAGAAAATGTCATAGAAATATTTCTGCCTTATTATTATATAAACAGATTTAAATGAAGGAAGATTTCTTCAATTAGACCAGATGAAATTTTCATCAAAACAAAACATTTCGTCTTGAAAACACTTCAGGTAGAAGAGAAAAATGTTAAGGGCACCTGGATTGCTCAGGTGGTTTTGTCTGACTCTTGGTTTTAGCTCAGGTCCTGATCTCAGGGTCATGGGATCAAGTTCTGCACTGTGAGTGGAATTTGCTTGAGATTCTCTCCCTTTCCTTCTCCGTCAGCCCCTCCCACTGCACTCTTTCTCTCAAATAAATAAATAAATCTTAGGAAAAAAAGAAAAATGTTATATTTATGGCCATCTTAACCTAAACAATTTGTTGAACTACTCTGTGTGTGTTTACCATATAGTGCATATACTCGATTACGTTAGATTAGGAAGATAATAAGTGACTAATTTATTTTTTCAGTGCCCTAGGATGTCTTTTCTTTGCATAAAGGTTTCTTTCTTTTAAATATTATCTATTTATTTATGTATTTGTGAGAGACGTAGAGAGAGAGGCAGAGACATAACAGAGAGAGAAGCAGGCTTCCTGTGGTGAGCCTGATGTGGGACTTGACAGTTATCTTTTATTATATCACAGTGTTTACTCAAATTCTTACAATGAAATGAACAAATTTATTTTCTTAAAAAGTGAAAGTTGGGATCCCTGGGTGGCGCAGCGGTTTGGCGCCTGCCTTTGGCCCAGGGCACGATCCTGGAGACCCGGGATGGAATCCCACGTCGGGCTCCCGGTGCATGGAGCCTGCTTCTTCCTCTGCCTGTGTCTCTGCCTCTCTCTCTCTCTCTGTGACTATCATAAATTAAAAATAAATAAATAAATAATAAAAAAATAAAAAGTGAAAGTTGCATATATTGTTGTAATGTGTAAAGAGTGATCTCAGCAGAGAAAGGAAGCCGTGTGGTAGGTCTTGGGCAGGACAGAGCTGGAATCCGGTTTCTGGTCCACTGCTTTTCTCTCCATGATCCTGGCATAGTAACTGAGGAATTTTTATCTTTAAAAGACACAAGAATTTAATTACTTCATATGGATATAATGACTAGGTGAGGTCATTTGAATTAAAATTTAACATTGCTTGGGGATGCCTGGGTGACTCAATAGTTGAGCGTCTCTGCCTTTGGCCCTGGGTGTGATCCTGGAGTCCCAGGATCGACTCCCACATCGGGCTCCTTGCATGAAGCCTGCTTCTTCCTCTGCCTATGTCTCTGCAACTCTCTATGTCTCTCATGAATAAATAAATAAATAAAAATCTAAAAAATAAATAAAATAAAGTTTAACATTGCTTTAAGAAGTGTTAAATGGTATTTTTTAAAATGAACACCAATGCAAGATCAAAATGCTTGCAGATCTCTGTAAATATATGTGGTAGAAGCTATTTGGCGTCTCAGGGCTTGGTACTTCCCATTTCCCCAGATAATCACATGGCTTCCTACTTTTTTATCAGTCAAGCTTCTGTTTGATAGGTTGTTTTCCTGTCTTCAAGGTAGCTTCCCCTTCCTCAAAGTCTTTCTCTAGTTCACCATCTCCTTCCACTTTCATCCTAGAATGGATCACCACGGAAAAAAATCACCTTGGTTGTGTTCATTTTCTTTCCCTTTAGGGGCAAGTAGTTATTCTTGTTTATTTGCTGAAGCTTCAGTGCCTACAGAGGCTCTGAATAAACCTTGAGAATAAATCAAGGAACAATTAATAAATCATAGATAATCTTAGTGTATGTATATATATACAGATATATACATACATTATATATTTTACATATATACACATATAAATATATATATGTACATCAGTATATAACTGATTTCTCACTAACACAACACTTTAAGAATTCTTTGTGCATAAAATTAGATAAAGAAGATCAAAGTATTACATGAAATTGTTTTAACTTAAGGCACACTATTTTAACAAGACTTTTTCTTCTTAAGATTTTATTTATTTATTCATGAGAGACACACAAAGAGAGAGGCAGAGACTCAGCAGAAGGAGAAGCAGGCTCCCAGCACGGAGACCCATGTGGGATGCCATCCCGATTCGGAAACCCTGGGATCAGGCCCTGAGCGAAAGACGCTCAACCGCTAAGCCACGATGCTAAGCATTGTCCCAATATGATTTTTGTATAAGATTTTCTTAGTTGGCTTGTTTTGTCACAACAAAATACTATTGACTGTGATATATTTTGGGTGGATTAAACAAGATTTTTTTTCTCATAGTTTTAGAGAATGGGAAGTCAAAGATCAAGGTGTCAGCTGATTTGACTCCTGGTGAGAGCTCTCTTCCTGGCTTGTAGACAGAAACTTCTTATGCCCCTCATGTCACAGGGCCTTTTCTCAGTGCTGTGTGCAGAAGGAGAGAAAGATCTTTCTCTTCCTTTTCTAAGATCATCAGTCTCATCATGAGGACCTCAGCTTCATGACCTAATCTGAACCTAATTATTTCCCAAAGGCCAAATTTCCAAATAGCCTTACATTGAGTAATAAGACTTCGACATAGAATTTGTAGCAGGGGAGCACAAACATTCAGTCCATAACAAAGACTTACATATTTTCACAAGTCTTTTGTATAAAGTAAAAATACCTTCACAAGCTTTTTGTGTAAAAACTTGGTAACCGGCATATACTGTAAATTATTACTTTAATTTCTACTATTATATATTATATTTTTCAATGGCCATGATTTTGCCAACTATTAACTCTCAGGTTTTAATTGAAAGCACATTTAAAACATTAAAATAATTAAAATTTTATTTTTATTGCATTGGCATTTCCTGGATGGTAATAATTTTATGTTTTAAAATTTGGGAGGAACTATTTATTATAAAGCTGACAGTCCACAGGTGGGTAATTCACAAGAATTATAAAAGACTAGACTATCTACTTGATTTATTTTATTCTTAAACACTTAATCAGACTTTCATAACCAGAATAAACTGCTAAGGAAAATTAAACTCCATTAATTCTTTCAAGGCCAATTTAGTGATCACTTCTACAAAGGAATTATCTAAGGAACATATGAAAAATTCAGATAGATATAATTCAAATTTTCTATTACGTTGATCTGGAGATAACCATATTTCAAAGTAAAAAACAAACTATAATTTATATACTGTACTTATAAAATAAAATTCTATATATATCAGTAAAAAGCTCATTTATTTGAGTCAAGAATTGATATTAGCATTTGCAGTATTCTGTTAGCCTGAAATTCCATTTGTTCTTAACATTTCATATTTTAGCAAATTCTTAAGGAAACTAAATTGCAATTGTAAAGATCATAACATGTAATGACAAAATTATACAATGGGAAATTACTTAAATAATGGAGTTTATGACACATTCTAGGTATATCAAACATGTGAGAGCCACTATCATTTTCAAGGAATAATCTTCAGAAGAGATTATTGTACTAAGGAGATAAAATAAGTTTTAGATTTCATGTAAAATGTAATTAAACAAAGCAAAGTGATTCATTTTCTATCTAAAATCATTGGGATCATAAGATTGTTACATATTTTGAATGTTGAATTCAAATATTTTGACTTGAATGAATGAGAGAAAAGAAAATGAATCTTGAATTTTTTTCTTCTCAAGATACTTGAGGTATAATCAAGTCTAACACATTCATTTAGAGAGAAGGATTTAAAATATCAAGGATGCCGCATAATCCCTCCATAATCAATAGCTAATGCTAATCTTTTGCATTAAACTTCTCAGGAAAAATCTCAACCGAGTTCAGGAGAAGTAATTTTGCTTATCTAGACCTAATTTCCTGTTCTGTAAAATCAGACAGTTGTTCGATGTCTCTTTCAGCTTTAACATTCTGTAGTTTAAAATAAAGCAAAATTCAGATAAAGTATCCAAATTAATTAAATACATAGAGAATTAAATAGGAAATAGATTAGTCATTAGAGGAGAAAAGTTTCAAAACCCTTATGCTTTCAGCTTTTTAAAAAATTTTTGAATGATATAAATAACATTTAAAAATGTACCCTGGGTCAATTTTATCTTTATCTTTTTGATAATCACCAGAAAGAGCTATTTCCTCATAATCCTATGTCTCATATAATATTCAAGGCATATTTTTTTAAAGTTTTATTTGGAAATAATTATAAATGTACAGAAAATGGCAGGAAGACAATCATACAAAGGCCCTTGCGTGCCCTTCACTCATATTTATCAACTGTTAGCATTGGTTCTATTTGATAATATTTTATTTGTGCTCACTCTTTTTCTGTCCTGGAATGTATCTCTTTTTGTTTCTCTTTGTCCAAAATGAACTTGTTAGAAATTATATTTCAATAATAAAAAATTATGCTTATTTCCACCCCTCCAATCCCACTGTTTATGATATTTCAATTTGCTTCCTAACAATTTCTTAGAGAAAAATTCAGATTTAATAAGGTATATTAAATTGAATGTACATAAAATGAATCTACATTCCCAATAGCTAGCACATCTAATTCTAGAATTATCATTGAGTAGTAGAAATGGAATAAGATTTCATCAATAGCAAGGGAAAATTGATTTGGTAATTTGGAATAATTGAAAAATTGATTTAATAAAAACAATGAATGAATAAATTTTACAAATAACTTTAAAAATACTTTTAAATGACTTGAATTAAGAAAAGTAAGATAAACTATAGAGTTTAATAATTCCTGGTTCACTTAATTTTTTATGAAACTATTGGAATTGCAGAAAGCAAAAAGCTTTATTGTTCTAAAAATCACCATTGTTTTTTTCCAACTGAGAAAAAAAATATTGCACACACTCATTTCCTTTTTTAATTCTAAATTTATTTTATTTTTATGTTATTTTTATTTCTGCATCAAGGTAACATTAGATTTGCAAAAGTGAATTAAACATTTTCCATTTTTTTTTATCTGTCCTAAAAGAAATAAAACAGCACATGGATTAGAAAATAAATGACCTGAGTATCCACCCGAACATTTTATGTTTCTGTATTTTAATGCTTAATGGGAATTTAGGAGAGGCCTTATTGAGAGCTGCTAATTGAATTTTATTTTGAAATACATTCACTTCCTTTAGTTACATAAGTAAATGAAAATATTTTATGGAGTATGTTTAGCAATTACATTCTGTTTTTGTGTCATGTAAAATGGTCTGCTTTTTTTTATAGTCCATCATTTGTAAAGTCATTTATGAGATGGAATGAAGAAAAATTTTATTTGAATACATGATCATAATTAGAAATTATTAACTGATTTCCACTTATTTTACTTTCAAAATATTCTTTTTACATATGTTTAACAAGAGCATAAATTTTTCTTACACTTAGAAGCATGGCAAGGAGAATGTCAAAACATCTAAAAATACTTTATTTTTATGGAACTTAAAGCAAATATTCAAGTGCTTTTCTTCATGTTTGAAAGAAACCCATTATCCAAATCCATTATTATTTCGGCAGATGTTTTACTGAATGTAAAATAATCAGAACAAAAAAGTCAACACTTTTTTAATAGTTTGTTTTAAATTTATGATAAACTGTGAATCTTCTTTCAATAATTTTGATTAATTTTTTCTATTTATTATATCATAAGTTACCTCTTTGCAGGCAATAACCATTTCAAATTCAATGTAATTATCATATACATTCATTACCATAGGCAACGGCCATTTTAATATCCTATTGATGTATTGTTGTCACTTACAAAATCAACTCCTACAATGATATTTGGAAGTAAAATAACTATAAAATTCTAAAACCTCATTAGAGGGCTTAACTATTTTATGCCAAGGAGTAGTAATCATATCACACAAAGACATAATGATTTATTTTGCTTTACTCATGAAAATGATATATTTCATACACACATGAAATTGTTACTTAGATATTTAAAATATTTCTACAAGAGCATATTACAAATTGTGTACAGTTTCAAAAATACTAATATAGGTGCTTTTTGCTACAGAGGAAAGGAATACAATATTAAGTTTGGAAGTAATAACCCCACAAACCCCACAACTCAAGCTTATATTGTGCCTTATTTTAATTAAGACAAAATTGATTGATTTGTATAATTTTATTTGTAAGTAGCGTTCAATCAAGTAATTTTGCTTAAAAATTGTTAACATAACTTTTATACAGCTATATCAGTAAAATTAGTTCTGTTTACATAAAGGGTAAGCTTGGTCAAAATGAGAAGAAAGCACTGATAGGTATCTGGATGGCTTTAAACACAAAGTCTTTTGCTAGTATATAACTTTTCTTCTATATTTTAGTCTGCAGTTTAACTGTGCTTACCTGTAGCACTTCTA
Source organism: Vulpes vulpes (assembly GCF_048418805.1). Taxonomy (NCBI): domain Eukaryota; kingdom Metazoa; phylum Chordata; class Mammalia; order Carnivora; family Canidae; genus Vulpes; species Vulpes vulpes. The sequence continues at coordinate 99,311,086 of NC_132784.1, read as the reverse complement.
TATAGATAGTATCTTCCCAGAGTTCTTTTAAAAGAAACAAACTTCCTCTCTTATCTTATCATTTTGCCAAAGTTGTTTGTCTTCACCTCTTCATTTATTTTAGAAAATTGTATATTTGCTCTTACTTATAATGACTTCATATAAATTATCCATTAGATGATTTTAAAGGGAAAAGTCAGTTCCTGTATTCCGCTTTTTTTTTCTTGTCCAGTCAACTGTAGGCATAACAAAGATCTTACAAGCTAAACAACTTAAATCATCTCCTCTAAATACCTTATTTCTCCCCAAATCCTTACTACTGTTTCCTAAGGATGCGTGATTACCCTTGTTATGAATAGAACATGACATCATTCTGAAGTTAGTCTCTATGTTTATAGAAATCTGGTCTATCTGTGGAGTTTCTCTTCTGATTAAATAATTGAACACCAGTACATTATTAAATCCTGATTTAATAGTTTCTTTTTGATGTGGTTTCCCCTCACAATGAAGAATAGCTCTACCAAATTCAATTTTGTCTGTATACCAATTTCTACCACTTATACATTTTTCAAATGTCTGCTAAAAATATTTCTGTCTTGTGGGGGTTTCTTTTGTCACTTTGATTTCTGCTAAGCCAGAGCCAATTCTTTCTCCCTTCTGCTTTTCTTTTCACATCAATAACCTCTCTTTTTAAACTTAACTAGCCAGCTGCTTTAAAATGGACTCATTACAAAGCACTTTCTCATAAAATATGAATTCATACAGCTAAAATGTAAACTGTAGTTCATTTATGACCATGTGAAATTTGTTTACCTTTATTCATATCTGTTAGTTGATAACAAAGCATGTCAGAAGTTAGCATTTCCCTTTGAAAATTTGGTTTAATTTAAATTATTGTTCTTGGGATCCCTGGGTGGCGCAGCGGTTTGGCGCCTGCCTTTGGCCCAGGGCGCGATCCTGGAGACCCGGGATCGAATCCCACGTCGGGCTCCCGGTGCATGGAGCCTGCTACTCCCTCTGCCTGTGTCTCTGCCTCTCTCTCTCTCTCTGTGACTGTCATAAATAAAAAAAAAATAAAAAAAAAATAAAAAAAAAAATAAATTATTGTTCTTGTTTAAACTTAATAAATTTAAATAGACTGAAAATTCTTTAACTGTTATGTTTAATTGGATATTTTGTTTGTCAGTATCCATAATTGAGTTATGGGCTCTTGTCATGCTACTTGCATAGATTTTAAGGGATGTTATTGAAAGAAGAGCTATTATATGTGTACAAAAATTCAAGATATTAATCTCATCTTTTATGTATAAGAATCAAATGTTCATACCTTCTAGGAGTCCTAAATAAAGAGTTATAGCATAAAAACATTGCCTTTAAACTACCTCATCAGCAATTTTACCTATATACTTCAAGATTGCTAGAAAAGCTTTGGTCTGAGTCTCTGGGGTCTCACATTGTTCATATTGTCAGAGGACTTTCTAGAAATAATTTTTGTCCTTTTTTTTTCCTTTAAAAAATGTTTTAAAATGTTCAGAGGGTACTGTTACACTCTCTGAAACTAATAATACACTATATGTTAATTAATTGAATTTAAATAAAAATAAAGTAAAAAAGTGTACTGTTAAAAAGAGAGTGAAGATACAAACTGATGGACTATTTATGCTGTCATGGTTAACTTTAACCAATAAATGTCTAACATTTTATTTAGGCTTTGTAAGTCATAGTCTACCCAATGGGAATCTTACATTCTTTTAAAAATTTAAATGAAAAGCAGCTTGACTCAGATGAAAGTAAATAGGGTCTGCAGTTGCTCCTAAAGGAGCTTCATGGAATTCCTAGGAATACCAGGGGTAGATTTGGGCAACCACTACTAGAGATGACATTATTTTACCTATAAAACAGACTTCATCTCAACAAAATAGTTTCAAAGCTAAGCTTTTGCTAAATTTCTTGATTTTGTCAACTTTTAAATAGTTAGGAAACAGCTTTCATTGTCATTTTCATTTTTAGCAACTGAAATAACGTAATTTCTCACAGCAAATGCAGTGCATATAGTTTTTAAAATAATAAAATATTGAGGCTCATGTAAATTCAGCTTAAAAATGGAAATATATTTACTAGACTCAATATATCAAATATTTGAGTATTAGCTATTATACAGAACTATTAAGTTTGTTTTCCATCTTCCGTTTTGGAAGAAGGTAAGGTGAATGAGTAGGCACAAGATAAATGAGGCTCAATTTCTATACTTCAGAATTGTTCAAAAGTGGAAGTCATTCCTTATGGGAATCTAGAAAGTCTTCTTTTTATTTTATATTTATTATTTATTTACTTATTTATTCATTTATTTATTATTTATTTATTTATTTATTTATTTATTTATTTTAAAGATTTTATTTATTTTAAAGATTTTATTTATTTTAAAGATTTTATTTATTTATTCATGAGAGACACAGAGAGAGAGACACAGGGAGAGGCAGAAGCAGGCTCCATGTGGGGAGCCTGATGTGGGAATGGATCCGGGGACCCCAGGATCATGCCCTGGGCTAAAGGCAGCGCTAAGCCTCTGAGCCACCCGGGCTGCCCTAGAAAGTCTTTTTTTAGGCTGTGGGATTTAACTGCCCTTTGAGCTCTGGAAGAATTTCAACAAATGTACATTATGGGAATAGCTTCCCAGAGACAAGGAGGGGCCAAATGAATAAAGGGGTAGATGGAATAGTAAAGAAGGGGTTTAGGACAAGAAAGTGGATGAATGTACCTGGATTTCTGTTCTTTGTGGAATAGTAGAGCTGAGTGGCTAAACACTTGGGGAGGGTAAAGGTCAGATTGCAGATTAATTGAATGCCAGGCTGACTTTGAAATGTTGGGAGTAAATGACAGACAAAATAATTGTTTCAAGGGCAAGTAATGGTCAATGCTGAGGTTTATTTCTATTATTTCTACAGGAACATATTCAGTGGGTAGGAAAGAAAAAGTACTAAATTATGAGAAAAGTCAAAATTATCACTGGAAGCAAGTACTGTGTGTTTGAAATTCAACTCTGGTGAATGATACTTCTCTCTGACACTCAGCACCTTGCCACCTTTTCTCTTCAGAGCATTGCTGTACTATACAGTTATAAAATCTGCCTTAAAACAGAACTGGTTTCAAAGCCTAGGTCTTCCTATCTGACTTAACGCTTTCATGTTATTTAATCACTCATATTTCACATAATTAGTAGGAGAAATACAATTTTCTCTTCATCAATCTAAAAACACAAAATTTTAAACTTTATGATTACTGTAAAGATTGTGGAAATAGTTATATTGTGTCTAACAAGCAATTAGGATTCAAAGCTATTTGACTCTTGCTTTTCATATAAAATGCATGGAAGTTTCATCCATAGTATGAGGAGGAGTATCACATAGGCCTCTTTGGAAATAGTAATACGCAGAAGGAGAAAGGAAGTAAGTATGGGCCGAATTACATTTAGTGTTATATTTGTTTAGTGTTATTTTTATGTTTATTACCTCTCATTATCTTATAACAGTTATACCAAGGGAAAGGTAGATTTCATTTGCCCTAGTTACATTTTTAGCGTGTAACCTTGTAACAGTACAAAAGGGAATTTGCAAACTCAAAGGTGTATTCACAATTGGCTTTTCCACCTAGTCACATATTGTTCTTCCCCAGATTTTATTTTCCTGATTATGGCTCACTTTTTTTCCCTAATAAATAATTATTTTGTTGCTAGAATCTATACAGAATTGCGCTTATCACTACACATACTAAAAAAAAAAAAATGAAGCTGCATGTCTGCATGGTGACAGAAAGTGGCTCAAAGCAGAGTAAATATTTAATAGAATAAAAAGCAACTACACTTTTCTACTAATTGTCACTAAAACGTAACTTTTACTGACACTTCTTTCAGCTTTCTTTATTTCTCAAATAAATAATTTGAGATCCCAGAAGCAAATGTATTCAATCAAGGAAGGACTTTATTTCATCTTGATGGATCTTTGTCAACTTTGGTGTCTGTGAAGAATATATTAATTTTTATACTCTCCTTTTACCTTATTTGTCATTCTTTTTGATGGCTAGCATTAGGATCTGCTGGTATTTCTTTCCTAATTTTAATTGCTTATATTTATTTAAACCTATTTGTAATCAAAGGAAAATGAAACTTGCTGACAGTTGACATTGTATGTAGAAGTATCTAAATGCCTTGACTCCATGGCTAGCATATAGATAGAACAACAACAAAAATCCCACATCCTTTTTTTTGACCCTGTTTTTTTTTTCTCCCACCAGTCCCATTAATGGAAGTAAAAAGAAAACAAAATTATTGCCTATTATAGTTTGAGTGTAGTTCCTTTTTAAATAAGCAACAACAACAAAAAATAGGACCGTGTACATGGGAGATATTTATGTATATGCAAGAAAACCTTTCAAGCAAAATAATGCAATGTAAAACCAAGTCAAACATTTATATTCTATAATTAAAATAAAGTTACAAAGTGCTTATCCTATGGTATGAATTGTGTCATAAGATGTTACAACTTAGGAGATATAAGAAATTTTATAAGGTATAAGAAGTTTTATCATACCATTCTAAGAATTCCCAAATCATTAGTTGAGTTTCAGAAAATGTTTGTGTAATCATTCTGATACTGCCACCATTGGATGTGTTATGACCTTTCTTAGGTATGACTTGACACAGGGCAATATATCCACTTCTTCTGAAAACTACTTAATCCCTAGTGTTTTGTTCCAACAGGAGGGTGGCTAAATTATACCATAGCCTGACACACCTGAAGGTCTGTATTTCTCACATTGCCATGAAAGTTTTTATCAAGGATGCCACTAAATTGCCTTCCCAGTCAATTGCTCTCCTTTCTCATCAGGACAAGTCCACTCTAGAACAGTGGGAAGTCCCTATATGTAGGCCATCACTGCCTGTTACTGCGTTGTCTCCTCAATGACCTCCAAGGCCAACCTCAACTGTGCTAGTACTGCTCCCATACACAGTAGTTATCTCTGAGGTTAAAACAAAAGTAAATTATTAGATGACTTGTAACTTCAGTAAATGGATACATTTATGTACATCAATTTTTTCCTTAATGATCCAATCTCATTCTTGGATGGATAAACTAAAATAAAGTACATTAAAATATTTTCTAATTCTTAAAATTCTCTAAAGTGTTTATAATTATCTCTACCATCAAATAAATCTATTGTATGGTATACTAGGAAGCCATTTACTAAGGTTGCCCTAGCATTTTGTGACTCCAACTAATGTCTTTGGATTAGAACATAAATTAATTTTTTTAAGATTTTATTTATTTATTCATGAGAGAAACAGAGAGAGAGAGAGAGGCAGAGACACAGGCAGAGGGAGAAGCAGGACCCATGCAGGGAGCCTGACGTGGGACACGATCCTGGGACTCCAGGATCAGGCCCTGGGCTGAAGGCAGGCACTAAACCACTGAGCCACCCGGGCTGCCCAAGAACATATATTATTAATTAATTCTATATTTTATTAAGGTTATTAACAAATATTTGCAAAGAGTATAAAATTACTTAAAGATTTCAATATTAAACCAGTTTGTTTCGTAGCTATTTTCAAACTAGTGGCTGAATATAAGCTTATATGTATGTAAGAAAAATATGAAATAGGGGCGTCTATGTGGTTCAGTGGGTTAAGAAGCCAACTCTGGATTTTGGCTCAGCTTGTGATCTCAAGGTTGTGAAGTCGAGCCCTGCTTTGAACTCTGTGCTGGGCAGGGTATCTGTTTGAGATTATCTCTCTCCCTCTGCCCTTCCCTCAAATCCTTGGCTTGAGCTCTCTGTGTCTCTAAATAAGTAAATAAATAAATCTCTAAAAAAAATAAATAAATAAAACAAGAAAGGAAAACATGAAATAAAGGGGGCATCCAGAACTGAATAAATAGAGAAGTAAAATGGTAAGCAACTATTTTATGAGTAAATAATGTTTAAGCAATTGCCTTCAAATCTATGTTCATGATGAAGAAAACTGTAATTTGGTTATGTTTATCAGATTACTTATCCTTTGCACAAAATGCAGTTGGAATAAACACATCATTTGTAAAAGCTGAAATATTTTTATATAATTTAATAACAAACTTATTTGTAAAGAATAATTTGCAGTAGTAGAAGATTTTATTTATTTATATATAAGCTTTTTATTTAAATCCCAATTAACATACAGTGTAATATTAATTTCAGGTGTATAATATCATGATTCAACACTTCCACACAACAGTGAGTACTCATCATAAGTGTATTCCTTAATTCCCACCACCTATTTGACTCATTTCCCCTCACCCACCTCCCTTCTGGTAACCAGCCATTTATTTTCTATAGTTAAGAGTCTGTTTCTTGGTTTGCTTCTCTCACTCTCTCTCTCTTTTTTTTCTTTTGCTCATTTGTTTTGTTTCTGAAATTCCACATATGAATGAAATCATATGGTATTTGTCTTTCTCTGATTGACTTATTTTACTTAGCATAACACTGTTTGGTTCCATCCAGGTCATTGAAAACAGCAAGATTTCATTCTTTTTTTTTTTATGACTAATATTCCATCGTATGTGTGTGTGTGTGTGTGTGTGTACACAAACAAATACCACCTTTTCTTTATACATTCATCAGCTGATGGACACTGGGGATATTTCCATATTGGCTATTGTAGATAATGCTTCTATAAATATAAATATAAAAAATAAATAGATAATGCTTCTATAAATATTCCATAATTGGCTATTGTAGATAATGCTTCTATAAATATAATATAAAATAAATCTTCAATATTTATTCAATATTGAATAAAGGAATTCAATATTCCTTTGAATTAGCATTTTTGTATTCCTTCAGTAAATACCTAATTTACCAGTGCAGTTGCTGGATTGTAGGGTAGGTCTATTTTTAACTTGCAGGGGAACCTCTGTACTCTTTTTTCACCAGATTGCTTTCTAATCAATAGTGCAAGAGGGTTCCCCTTTCTCCATATCCTTTGCAACATTTGTTATTTCTTGTGTTGTTGATTTTAGCCATCTTGAGTAGTGTGAGGTAATATTTCATTGTTGTTTTGATTTGTATTTCCCTGACGATGAGTGAGCATCTTTTCACGTGCCTGTTGACCATCTGTATGTCTTCTCTGGAAAAATGTCTATTATGTCGTCTGCCCATTTTTAAACTCGATTATCTGTTTTGAGTGTTGAGGCTTATAAGTTCTTTATATATTTTGGATACTAACCCTTTATCAGATATTTCATTTGCAAATGTCTTCTTCCATTCCATAGTTTGCCTTTTAATTTTGTTGATTGTTTCCTTCTCTGTGATAAAGTTCCAATAGTTTATTTTTGCTTTTGTTTCCCTTACCTCAGGACACATATCTAGAAAGAAGTTGATTCAGTCTATGTTCAAAGGTTACTCCCTGTGTTCCCCTCTTGGATTTTTATGGTTTCAGGTCTCATGTTTAGGTCTTTAATCCACTTTGAATTTATTTTTGTGTTTGGTGTAAAAAATATTTTGCATGTTGCTGTCCAGTTTACCCAACACTATTTGTTGAAGAGACTTTTATCCATTAGATAATCTTTTTTTGCTTTGTTGAAAGTTAAGTGACCATACAATTATGGGTTCATTTCTAAGTTTTCTATTCTGTTCTGTGTGTCTATGTTTGTGCTAGTACCATACTGTCTTGTTCACTACAGTTTTGTAATATAACTGGAAGTCTGGAATTACGAAGCCTCAAGCTTTTCTTTTCTTTTTCAGGGTGCTTCAGCTATCAGGGGTACTTTGTCATTCTATACAAATTTTAGCATTATTTGTTCTAGCTCTATGAGAAATATGTTGATATGTTGATGGAAATTGCATGAAATGTATATATAGACTGCTTTGGATAGTACAGACATTTCAATTATATTTGTTCTTCCAATCAATAGCATGGGATGTTTTCCATCTCTTTGTGTCATCTTCAACGTCTTTCATTAGTGTTTTATAGTTTTCAGAGTACAGATCTTTCACCCCTTTGGTTAGATTTGTGCCTAGGCATCTTATGGATTTTAGTGCAATTGTAAATTAGATTGATTCCTTAATTTCCCTTTCTGATGCTTCATTATTGGTGTATAGAAATGCAACAGATTTATGTATTTTGATTCTGTATGTTGTATCCTGTGACTTTACTGAATTTGTTAATCCATTCTGGCAGTCTTTTGGATTTTCTATATAGAATATCATGTCACCTGCAAACAATGATCGTTGACGCTTTCCTTGCCGATTTGGATGACTTTTTTTCTTTGTATTGTCTGATTGCTGTGGCTATGACTTCCAGTACCACCTTAAATAACAGTGGTCAGAGTGACCATCTTCGTCTTATTCATGACCATAGGGGAAAAGCTCTGTTTTTCCCCCTTGAGGGTGGTATTAGCTGTGGGTTTTTCATAATGACCTGTATTATGTTGAAGTATGTTTCCTGTAAACTTACTTTGTTGACATTTTTTTATGAATGGATGTTGCACTTTTTCAAATGCTTTTTCTGTCTCTCTTGAAATGATCATACGGTTCTTATGCTTTCTTTTTATTAACATGGTATATCACGGTGATTGATCTGTGAATATTGAACCACCCTTGCAGCCCAGAAATAAATCCTACTTGATTGTTGTAAATTATTTTTTTAACATATACTTTGGTTTGCTAGTAGTTTATTGGGAATTTTTGCATTTAGGCTTATCAGGAATTTAATTTAAAATACTCTATGTCGTTTATGGAATGAACAAGAGTTTAGGTACCCTTGTAGTTCTTTTTTATTTGTTTTTAATTTTTTTTCAGAACCTAAAAAATATGTATCTGTATCTCTTACTAAATGCATTCTTCCCAGTATCTGATTTGTTTCCCTCATTGGGACTTTTAATGCTAAATGTCCAGTTCTCAAATAAAAGTATTCTTAAATGAACTACCTATTTAGAACTACATAATTTAGCTGCCTTTGTTTTGCATTCCATGTAATTTTTCTCCTGAAAAAATGCAAAAGGTTTCAACTTGAATTAGAAGCTATAATTGAAGACATACTTATTAATATAAAGTCTAGAAATGTCTGAGAAATTAATAATTGTTTTGATTAAACTATATTCATGTAGATGAATAAATGAATAATTTCAGAGTTAATCAATTAACCCACACAAAACATTATTATAATAACACTTTAAAGTCACATATACCACAGATGATTTCTAGAAAAAAGTTCTATTCTCAAAAATAAATTTCTTTTCTTTTGCACTTATAATATCAATGAAATATTGTTAAAAACACTTTGTCAAATTACATAATACTATTCTAAGATTGCCTGGTTTGACAGCACATAATTAAATAAAAGGAACTCAATGTGATATTTTCCTTCAAAAATGGGGCAGTATACTTGCCAGGGAATCTTTTTAGCAATACATTGACTAAATAAAGTAAATGCAATAAAAATAATGTTAATTACTGCTGGAATACTTGACTGAAATTTTATTTTTTTAATATAGGGTTTTGTTTACTAGATAAGTAACATTAAACCAAAAGGTGTTTATAGTAATCTGTTATCATACTATGTATTTCTGTGGTTATCTATTGTATTGTTTTCTGAGTCTTCCCTCTTCCCCCCCCCCCCCCCCCACTTAGGAAATATAGTTAGACCACTGCCAATTTTGTTTGATTTTGTTTTAAACTACTCATTACTTTCAATTTTATGTTATTGTTTATTCTGGTCTCTATTTTATTTCTGATTTTTCTTTGTTATTTCTGTCCTCTACTAAAATTTAGTAGTGGTAGAAAGAATTCCTTTTCTAGTTCATTGCAGTATAATGTAAGTTGCTTATTTAAACTTTTTTCTTAATACAAGCATTTACAGCATAAATTTCACCCAGCATCTGTTTTTGCTGCATCCCATAGGTTTTGGAACATTTCCTTTTGTTTTGAGACAGATTTTTGATTTGCCATCGGATTTCTTATTTGTCCCATTGCTTGTGCAGTAGTGTATTATTTAATATTTACATGTTAAATATTGAACATTTACATTGTAGATTCCAACTTTGTTTTATTGTTGATCTTTAATTTTATACCATTGTGGTTAGAAAACTATTTGATATGATTTAAGTTTTTTTTTAAAAAAGAACAAAACTAAAATAGAAATGAGATACTTATCAATCATTTGTCTGAGTCAAATTGTGGAAGAGTAACAAGCAGGCAAACAGATAAAAAAATAAAAGCCTAACTTTTAGGGGATGATATTGTGATTGAAATTAATCATGACTCAAACCAGTGGTTAGCTCACACATTATGATAAGACTGGCTGCATGGTAGAAAATGACTTTTTCTACATTTTAAAAAATATGTGACTGTAGTAAGTTACATTGCCTGCTACTCTATGAGGCAGTGAAGATCAATTTAAATGTCCTCACAGCCACATGAAAACAAGCTTTCTTTGTATGTCTGGTATATAATATCAAATTCTATTTCCTAAAATTGAAGCACTGTTTCTCAAAACAAGGATTTTTATATAAGAGTAGTAGAAACATAGCCTCAGATAGGCCCTTTTTCAAATTTTAAAGATCATTTTTTCCCTAAAAGGTTTTAATTGGTTTGTGTGAATAAAAATTTCTGTGACCAAAGACATCTGAGAAATGGCATAGATTTTGCCTTGGAAATTTGTATTGCATATTATTGTATAAAATTGCGTAGAAATCCTATAGTGAAGAAATATTTTAACTTTAATCTATTGATTCTAAATTTGTGTATCATATGTAAAAGAATTTCAATATAAAATGGTACTGAAGGATATAAAAAGGAAATTCTCCTGCATGTGCCTTCAGGAAAATAAAGCTTAAGGACTAAGGAACTGATTTCCCATAAATGACTGATTTACAGCAAATTGATGATATTGGAATTTTCTTAAATAATAGATCTTCAAGGGTTGCCCCTTTTCTACCTTGAGAAGGTTTAGTTATGATTTCCAGAGACAGGAACAAGAAATTACCTATGTCAGGCTGGTCTCACAAAATAAACTGAATATTTTGCTTGTGTGATTGGATTGCTTTTTGTCTGCTCAGGGGATTTTCAAAGCTGGTTTCCCTTTTTTTTTTTTTTTTTATTTTAATGGATTGTAACTGAATTCTCCTCTCTTTACATTTCTTACCCATAAATACAGCTACCCCAAGTCCTCAGTGAAGTCACCTTTACTTTGCTACAGTGTGTGTTCCAAATTGCATTCCTCTGCTACTCTCAAATAACCTCATCATTTTGACAATTTCAGGCTTGCCTCAGTTTATCTCTTTATATTCAGGATGACATATGATTAAAAACAAAAACCCTCATTGTACACAGTCACCATCCACACAAATATTTTCTCACAACTTTCAGATTAAAAGAATACATATATAATCAATAAAACATTAGGATTAAATGTCCCAAATTTTCAAAAAAAAAATCCCATAATTTCCTCTTCCTTCCTACCTTTCTTTCTTTCTTTCTTTCTTCTTTCTTTCTCTTTCTTCTTTCTTTCTCTTTCTTCTTTCTTTCTTTCTTTCTTTCTTTCTTTCTTTCTTTCTTTCTTTCTTCTTTCTTCTTTCTTTCTTTCTTTCTTTCTTCCTCTTTCAGTGATGTGCAAACAAGCCTAAAACCTTATTAACATTAGTACACTAATAAATTATAAATGAGATATAATTGCTTGTATCTGAAAAACTATAATAAATTGGAAAAGTAGTCAACACAAGCAGAAAATGCTGAAGTATTATTTGTATGCAATGGTTTAGAAGACAAAACATCTAATAATTATTTGATATATTGCTTAACTCTTCAGAAATCTTTAACATTTTCTCAGAAGATCCATTTTCATGTTCTTAAGAACTGTGTTTATTTGAACTATATAAATTAACAGTATAATTAAAAGTTCTAATCTTAAGCATCTAGATGAAAATAATACTACTTATTAGCAAGAGCATAGTTGAAATCCATGTATGAATTTTCATAGTCTTCCTAGACTAGAAGGCTAGCTTTCAGTTTATATCAACTTTCAACATGCCTTCATCACTAAAATTAATAATACCTAACTTTTGATTTAAAGTGAGAGAAAGTGACTTCCTTTCCCTCGAACACTTAGAGGCCACAGTAGGGTTATTAATTGGTCTAATTTCAATATTGGTATATTTCAGGCCTTGGGGAGTGGAAGAAAGATGGCAGGGGGATAGCCAGTATGTGGAACAGTCAAAGCACATGCAACGTTTTCTAATTAATTTTGCTATCTTATATGGGCGTGGTTCATGATGCTCCAAAATAAATACAAGTATTAATGTCAAAGATCACTGATCACCATAACAAATGTAATAGTTTAATAATAATAACATTTGAAATGTTATGAGATTTACCAAAATGTGACTCAGAGATATGAAATGAGAACATGCTGCTAGGAAAATGGCATTGATAGACTTGTTCAACTCAAGGTTGCCAGAAAACTTCAATTTGTAAAAAAAATAAATAAAAATAAGTATAAAAAATCACATAATATCTGTGGAGCATAATAAAGCAAGACACAATAAAGCAAGGTGTTTAATAATTTAGAAAATCCTGAGGAGCCCATCAACCAAAAAAACTTACAAGAGTAGCAAGGTCATGAGATACAAGATCAAATACATAAATCAATTGTATTTCTATACACCGACAATAAAAAAATCTAAAAATAAATCTACTAAAATATTTCTAGTCACAATAGCATCAAAAGGAATATAACATTTAAGAATAAAATTAAAGAAAGTGCAAAACTTATACATTGAAGTCTACAAAATATTGCTGATAGAAACTAAAGACCTAATAAATAGAAAGATACCTCATGTTCATAGATTGTAAGACTTAATGTTATTAAGACGGGGATATGCTCCAAATTAATCTATACATTCCTATCAAAATCCCTGATGGCTTCTTTTCAGAAATTGACAAAATGCTGCTAAAATTCATAGGAAATATCAAGAGAGCCAGGAAAATCAAAACATTTTTGTAAAATAACAATGTTGAAGTACTTATACCTCTCAATTTTAAAACTTACTTCCAAGCTATGATTTCAACACAGATTAGTACTGGAATAACGATAGACATATAGATAGACAAGATATGAAATTCTAAAAATAAACTCATACATTAACAATCAACTGATTTTCAACAAGGGTGACTTTACCATTCAATGGGGAAAGAAAAGACTGTTTAACAACTGGTACTGGAACAATTGGATATCAACACACAAAATAATAAAGTTGAACCTCATACCAGATACAAAAATCAACTCAAAAAATAAATACAAAGATACAAAAATAAATACAAAAAATAAATCGAAGAACTATATAGGAGATCTAAAACTATAAGACTCTTAGAAGAAAATATAAGTATAAATCATTGGGTCCTTGATTAAGCAGTGGTTTCTTGGCTGTGACACTTAAAGCATAATTAGTCAAAGAAAAAAATAGATAAATTGGACTTCATCAAAATTATAACTTTTGTGTTTCACAGGTCAGTCTCAAGAAAGTTAAAAGACAACCCATAGATAAGGTTGAATATTTGAAAAATTTTAAAAATTTTATATTTGGTAAGAGTCTAGTACCAGAATATAGAAAGTGCTATTACAGCTCGAAAATAAAAAGACAAATAACTCAGTTAAAAATTGGCAAATGATTTGAATAGATATTACTCCAAAGAAAATACATGAATTGCCATTAAACACACAAAACATGTTCTACATCATTAGTCGTTAGAGAAATGCAAATCAAAATGATAATGAAATACCATTTCATACTCATGAGGATGGCAATAATGAAAAAAGATGGACAAAGGCGAGTGTTAATTATAATGCTGAGAAACTGGAAGCCTCATACATCGCTGGTAAGAATGTAATACATTACAGTCACTTTGGAAAACATCTTTGCAATTCTTCAGAACATTCCAGAGAGTCACCATTTGACCCAGAAATTTCTGTTCAAAGTTATATATCCAAGAGAATAGACAACCTATGTTCACACAAAAAAACTATACAAAATTGTTCATTTTATTGATAATAGCCAGAGTGAAAACACCTCAAATGCCCATCAACAGATGAATGGATAAACAAAAAATGGAATATTGACATGAGAGAAAAATAATCAGCCACAAAAAGCAATGAAGTACTGATCCCTGCTACAAATTGAATGAACTATGAAAAGATATGGAAAATGAAAGAAAAAAAAGACACGGAAAGCCACTTATTGTAGATTCCGTCCATGTGAAATTTTCTGAATATCCAGCCCATACAAACAAATTAAATTAGTGTTTCCCCGGAAGGTTCCCTCAGGAGAGTGGGGATTTCATTTTGGGGTGATGAAAATATTCTGGAATTAGATAGTGTAATGTTTGTGAAGCCTTGTGAACTTATTAAAGCCTCTGAGTTTTAAACTTTAAGTACATGGATTTTACGGTATGTGGATTACGTTTCTATTAAAGAATATGAGAGGAGTATCTGAACCAAGCAAAATGACATGAAGATCCATAATGCTGCTGCAGGGTAGTTCATGGATCAGAGAAAATGGAAAGTGTTAAGGTTTTGCAAAAGTGTGAAAATATCAGCAAATATTAGCCTTGAAAAGGAATGGACTCCATCCTGAATGGGGATCAAAGCAAGTAAATCTAAGAACGAATAGAACAGGATCGAGCACAGAGGAGATAGGAGAAAAGGACATTGGACATTCTGTAGCAAAAGAGGTGGCCAAATTCTTGTCTTGAAAGCTTCATTCATTAATAAATTACCTGTCACTAATACAGATAAACCCTTGACTAAGAAAATGGGCAAATAGCCTTTACCTGTATCACTAACCAGTAGCCTCCTCTACCAATAGCTGGCTTATGAAAATCCAACTTTTTATAAATGAATTCTGTCATCAAACTAATCTATAAAAAATAAGTATAGATCATTAATCAGTAAAGAGAAAGAAGCAAAATAAAGAATTGATATTATGACAAAATTTTAAACATAAAATACATCTTTTTTTAAAGCCAGAAATAGGAGTTGACTGCCAAGCAGTAGGAAAGTGTGAAACTGCAATAAAATGTTTCAGTTAATGTGGCAGATTATATTCTTCAAGTAGGGCTACAACACTATGCCCTATCCCATATGCGCTTCTAGAACCATGACATTCCTCCATTATAGAATAAAGTCTACGTTCTTCCATTTGAGTCTTGGTAAGCTCTTATAACCACATCCAGTACTAGTATATAGCAGAAGTGAAAACATTCAACTTCTGAAGAAAGTTGTAGAAGGCAATATGAACTCTGCCATTACCTCAAATTTTGATTTCTGGAATGCTTGCCTTTGCAAAGCAGGTACCTTGCTGTGAGGAAGCCCAATTGAGATAGAGAGGTCCACATGGAAAGCATCACTCAGATGTCAGCTACGAGTAAGCCATCTCTCAAGAGGATCTTCCAGTCCTAGGCAAACCAGTCAAATTAATGCCAAGGGAGTGGAGACATACATTTTTCTCCAAGCCCTTCTGAAGCAACAGAGTTGAAGCAAAATAAGTGAGTATTTTGTTTTCCCAATGTTCCAAGATTGAGGATAGTTTATTATGTAGTAATAGATAATTAAAAAGGTAAAGAAGAAAAGGGAAAACCTCATTTCAGAAAAGAAAAAAAATATAAAAATAACAGGCAAGAAGATACACCTTTGAAAGAATATGAAGAGACATAACATAGTAATAAGAAAAGCCAAGAAAATGAAAATGAAATAAAGTGGTAAGTAGGAGTAGAGAGGATGTAGTAGGTATAGAAGAAAAGCTAAGATAAAATGTATGTGTGACTGAGATACATATAAAGAAGAAAAACAAAAAATGAAGCAGAACAAAGTTTCATACTATGTACCTGTGAGTGTCAATAAAGAAAAGTCAACAATGAGATATAACATCATAGATGTGATGGAGTTTAAAGATAAAAAGAGATCTTTTAAAAGATATTTAATTTATTTATTCATGATTGACAGAGAGAGAGAGAGAGGCAGAGGGAGAAGCAGGCTCCATGCAGGGAGCCAGACTTGGGACTTGATCCCAGGTCTCCAGGATCATGCCCTGGACTGAAGGTGGCGCTGAACCGCTGAGCCAACTGGGCTGCCCAAGAGATCTTTTATATATCATGCAGATATCAACTTATTAAAATGGGAAGAAAATCATGTTAGCATCAGAGTTTTACTTTAATAATCGATAAGCAAAAACATCTGTGAGAAATTCAAAGAAAAAAAGTCTGAGCCAAGGAGAATTTCAATTATTATGGCAATAGACATATAATTTTGAAAGTGTAACTTCTCAGGAAATACTGTTCCCAGAAACTCTTCCTTGAAAGTCTTGCAGAGTAAAAGTTCCATATGACTGGAGGAGCCTCGGAAAAATTATTGAGTACATTTAACTGTTGAACTCTTAAGACAGAGGCAGAAATATGAATGAGAGGCAAACAATCTGGCAATTAAAGAGTGTCAGGTCATGTCACAAGTCCTATTATGTTGTTCAAAGACAAGGTACATGGTGGGACGCCTGGGTGGCTCAGGGGTTGAGCGTCTGCCTTTGACTCAGGGAATGATCCCGGGATCCTGGATCAAGTTCCACATCGGGATCCCGCAGAGAGCCTCCTTTTCCCTCTGCCTCCTCCAGTGATATGTTGTTTGGAGGAAGACTCAAACAGATTCTACAGAACTGCCTGTCTTAGATGGTATATTTGATAGATTTATTGGAAGTTATTTTCTAGCATAATTTGATAGAACAGAACAGGAAGTCATGAGAGACTGGAACAGGGTAGTATCTTCAGGAAACATCAGAAAAGCTACACTCTCTCTCCCTGTCACAGCCATTACCAGACATTAGATTCAGCTTGAGCACAAATGAGTGAAAGAGAGAAGCACCAGAAATATGTGGTGGTCTAAGTCATATTCCTCTTATGCAGTATGCACTCTCTCACCACCAAAATTCTGAGATTTCACCATGATGTCTTTGGGTCATATGCGGAACTTCTACTTGAGAAATATTCCCTGGCTTCTCATTCGTATCCAAGTCAATTTTCTTTCTTTTTTAAAAGTTTATTTATTCATGAGAGACACACAGAGAGAGGCAGAAACATAGGCAGAGGAAGAAGCAGGCTCCTTGCAGGGAGCCCGATGTGGGACTTGATCCTGGACCCCGGGATCATGACCTGAGCCAAAGGCAGATGCTCAACCACTGAGCCAGCCAAGTGCCGCTTCAAGTCAATTTTCTTAGTTAGAACTTGGGAATTGCCTTGACTCCAATCTACTATCCTATCTTCACGACCATTTATTAGTTGTAGGACCTTTAATTACAGTCATTCCAGAATGAAGATAGCCATACGCATGCATAGCCTGTTTTATCAGCTGGAAAGCAAAATACACACAATAGGCAAAGGCAACGGAAGTGGCTTTTACTGGTTTGGTCAACAATAGGAAATCAGAAGGTAGTAGGGCCTTCATCTGGTCTTCCACCACTTTTGGGCTTCAGTTCAGATTTCTCAATAGCTCAAAAGAGTCAAGAAAGGGGGCAAAAGAGTGACACAAGTGGGGACACCTAAGCTTGTATCCTTGTATACTTCAGAAATAGTATTCCAGACACTGATCTATTATTTGATTTCCCGATTCCTACTATATGGCTGAAAGTATCCATTCAAGGGATAGATAGCTGTAGGAAATGTATAGCATTAGGAATCTGTCAACTGGGCAGCCCCAGTGGCTTGGTGGTTTAGTGTCACCTTCAGCCTGGGGCGTGATCCTGGAGACCTGGGATGGAGTCCCACTTGGGGCTCCCTGCATGGAGCCTGCTTCTCCCTTTGCCTGTGTCTCTACTTCTCTCTCTCTCTCTTTCTCTCTCTCTCTCTCTCTCTGTCTCTCATGAATAAATAAAATCTTTGAAAAAAAATCTGTCAACTATGACTGTGAGTAGGTGGTTAGTGCTAGTCTTGTATAATTTATCTTTCAGGCAGATCTACCTGCTTTCTAAAGGGGATGGTGGGTGCCACTGGCAAGCAATCAAGGGCATATGACCAAGAAGCACAAAAACTAAGGACAATTTTACTGGGAGAAATTTGCAGAGAAAGAAGAAATGCAGGTGCTGGATGCTGTCTGCGGTGGGGTAGTGCTCAGTGACATGTCAGGGCCAGACTTCAGACAATGAGGTTAGAACCTCCTCACATAAGTTCTAGGATGTAAACACTGCACAGCTGGCAAAACTTTACCTCATCCCTCAGCCGCATTGGGGATAAATTCAACCCTTTAACCTTCAGCTGAATTATGCAGCAGAACCATGGCTTCCAATCTTCACCCTTCCACTTCACCCTTTGTGGTAAAAGAGCACCGTAATTGTCTAATGTGTCCATGGATGGGACTCCAGAGTTGTTGTTGCAGCTGTCTGACACAATGACACTGATCAAATCTTTAATTTAGCAGCATCAATTGCCTTGACATTAGGTACAGTAGGATTACATTAAGCAATTTTCAGTTCCCAAACATCCCCACTATGAAGTATCTTGGCTTTCACTTTGAAAGGACTTCCTGAAGAATATTAGTCTTTGCTTAGTTAATTTTTGCCTCTTGAAACATCAAAAGTGATATTAAGAAAGACAAATACTTTTATCATAGCAAATCTTCATTCTTGCTAAAATTACAGATTCAACATGTCAAGGGGGGGTGGGGCTTTATTGATTGTAGCTCTTCCATGACTCAGGCTGATGGAGACTCAACATGGAGTTTCAGTGGCATAATGAATCAAAAAAAGGCTTCAAATTCTGCTGGGAATTTATACATATCATTTCTGCTCTTATTTCATCAGAAAAATCAAGTCATAGGCTTAGGCCAAACTTAAATAAAAACAAATATTTCCCTGATGATAGTAAAGAATAATAATATCTCAGAGTAGTTTTAATTTTCTGATTTCCAAAGAGGTTCAGTATACTTCCACATTTCTCTTGGCCATTTGGATATGTTATTTTGTAAGTAGCTTTTTTTTTTCTTAAAGAGTTTATTTATTTATTCATGAAAGACAGAAAGAGAGAGAGAGAGAGAGCAGAGACACAGGCAGAGGGAGAAGCAGGCTCCATGCAGGGAGCCCAACATGGGACTCATCCCAGGACTCCAGGATCAGGTCCTGAGCCGAGAACAGACACTAAACTGCTGAGCCACCCAGGTATTCCTTGTAAGTAGCTTTTTAATTCTCTTGCTCATTTGTCTATTAATTTATCTATCATTATCTCCTCTTTTTCTGACTTGTAGGATCTATCTATCTATCCATCTACATATCAATCAATTATCTACATATAGAGATATTATAACTCCATTGTTGATTATAAGTCCTGCAAATGTTTTTTTAATAGACAGGAATTCTTAATTTAATGAAATACAACTTATTAACTTTTGCCAGGTTTCTTTCTAGTAGTGCATTTTTATTTCTCTTACAAATCAAGAAGTAGAAATTAAGTGTATTTAAGAGCCAACAAAATACATTAAAATAGACCACTAACATTGATTCCTATTGGATGAATTTGAGGGGGGAAGGGAATTAAAAATTTCTAAGCCAAATTTTGTACTTATAAAAGGGAACCAATACACACAGAAAAGGAGGGGACATAAGGTTTTATACTAAGCTATAGGTATAAAGGTTACCATAAGAGTAAAAATGTTTTTCTAAATATCAGAGGATATTTACATAGAATGAAATGCGTTTATATTTATACTTGCATGTTTTACATGTAAAGTATACTACACAAAAAGAATAAAGGTGAATTAATATGACAAAAAGGAGTCCAAACATGTTATTTATGTCAATACAAAAATTTAGCTTACCTCTCTTACAAGAGAAAATTATTTTCAGATTGAGGTATAGATCAAATCTCACCAAATGCTCCATACCAGAGACACACCTAAAGTAAATTTATTAGGAAGCTTGACAATAAAAAGACAAAGTTATATACATGCAAAAAGGAAAAGTAAATAGAATGTTCTAATATTAGATATGAAGAAAGAAGAATAAAATGTGTTGAACAAAACAACACACATAACTTTTAATATTAAAGACTATTACCCACTATGAAGATGTTATCGTTATATTTTTGAACTACTTCCATAGCAGTGAATTTCATATAATATAAATGACAAGAATTCAGTTATAGCTAGTTAGAAACACATTGGTAACATGTGACTTTCATATAACTTTCTTAGCAGATAAAATATCAAAAATAAAATATGCAGAGAAAAACCTAAATATCATAACCAATAAGGTAAACTTTCAAGGTATGTAATAAATTCTGTGTTACAGTAAAATTCTTCAAGTATTTATTGAAAATTTACAAATGTGACCCAGTATTATTATGCCACAAATAAAGTTTATGATACTTGTAACGTGCAACTTGATTTCTTATTGATTTCTTATTGTCTCATCTCTGGTTCTGGAAAGTCACTTTTGATAAAAGATACAGTTTAAATGTTCATTAATGAAAGCTTATCACAATTCTAAATAATAGTGAAGACAGAAAAGCAAGTATAATGTATCTTTTTAATGAAAAATCAGAATGTTTTGAAAGAACAGTTGGTGTGAATTCATTACTGATAAATAATTAATGAGGTCTGAGAGCATTTTAATGGTAGATGACTTTGCTTTAGGCTGGGGGAAAAAGAAAAGAAAAAAAAACTTGGTCCTTAGCAATAGAAGTACTGATACAATATTAGTAATGACTTCATGCTTGAATTAAAGGCAGGATTGATGATGAAAAGGTTTACATAAAAAGTCTTCAGTAAAAAATAATAGTTCAAGTTGATGAATGGGTTAGAATATCTGATGTACAAAGGAGTAATAATAATAATAAACCTAAGATATTTCTACTTAATAATTTACCCAAGTGAGATGAAGAAAGAAGTGTTTTAAATATATTGCATTGGCAAAGTAAGAAATTAGTGTCTGTTACACTTTGTTTATGACTATTTAATTTACTAAAACTAAGGCATAAGGCTTCATATTGAATGGTAAAATATTGACATCATTGACATCATATTGAATGGTAAAAAATGACATCCTTGTTATGCACTATACTTATGTAATTTTAATAAATATCAATTGAATATTTTAAATACATGTACTTCTTCATTACTCAAATTATTTTAGAAGCACTTAACCGATTTCAGGAGGCATAAATATGGCCCAATTTGTGCACAATGCTTTCTATCACTATTTTTTTTAATTAATTAATTTATTTATTATGATAGTCACAGAGAGAGAGAGAGGCAGAGACACAGGCAGAGGGAGAAGCAGGCTCCATGCACCGGGAGGCCGACGTGGGATTCGATCCTCGGTCTCCACAGGATCGCGCCCTGGGCCAAAGGCAGGCGCCAAACCGCTGCGCCACCCAGGGATCCCTCTATGACTATTTTCAATAACTTTCTTGTTGATTTCCAGATATCCCTGTAACTAACTGTGAAAATCTGTGGTGTCTGACTTCATCTTATTTGAATTCCCTATGTCTCAGAAGGAAATGTCATTTCTTTCTTCTAAGACTGTTCACTATTTAGCCATCCTTGCAAAGTTTGTCTGGAAGGAAGAGCCAGTGCCTCTTCTTGCATGACATGCAGCAATATGATAGACCCACAGAGAATTTTCTCCCAATACCGACTCACCATAACCACTTTACCCACAGCTGTGCATTAGGTCAATATTATCCTTCAGCTTTAAATAACAATATCTGGATGCCACAGTTATAATGAGAATTTAGAGACCATGATTTTATACAATTACATTTTCTAATATTTATATTTCTTTGTGTGATTTCCAAAATAATGTACTTAGTGTTTTTTAAAATCTAAAGTCAGGTAAGACTCAGCATTATCTTCATGTAGCCGACAGTTTAAAGTGGAAACTGTGATACAGCACAAATAACATAAAGTGGAGAAGTTAGTAAAATAAATAAGGAAGTTGCAAAAAAGAAGGAAGAAGAAATAAAGAGAGGAAAGAAAGAAGAAAGAAAGAAAGAAAGAAAGAAAGAAAGAAAGAAAGAAAGAGAAGAAAGAAAGAAGAAAGAAAGAAAGAAAGAAAGAAAGAAAGAAAGAAAGAAAGAAAGAAAGAAAGGAAGAAAGAAAGAAAGAAGGAAAGAAAGAAAAAAGAGAAAAAGAGAAAGAAAAAATAATGAGAGAGAGAGAGAGAAAGAAAGAAAGTGAGAAAGAAGGAAAATAAAAGGAAAGAAAGGGAGATCTTGCTACTGTTTGGAGCCATCAGCAGTTCTAGAATAGTTCTCTGAGAAGAATGATGAATACAATTTTGATTAAGAGAGTTAGTGGGCAGCTTTTCAATGGTATAAGAAAACCCTTTACTTTGTAATGGATACTTATACTTTTCTGCGTGGAAGAGTTAAACTTATGACTTTTAAAAACATCAATGCAGGGGCTCCTGGTGGCTCAGTCAGCTAAGCATCTGCCTTCAGCTCGGGTCATGATTTCAGGGTGCTGGTATCAAGCCCCCAGTCAGGCTCTCTGCTCAACAGGGAGTCTGCTTGCCCCTCCCACTGCTCCTGCTCTTTGTCTCAAATAAAAAATAAAATCTTTGGGATGCCTGGGTGGCTCTGGGGTTGAGCATCTGCCTTTGCTTCCGAAGTTGCTGGATTGAATCCCACATCAGGCTCCTTCATGGAAGCCTGCTTCTCCTCCCTCTGCCTGTGTCTCTGCCTCTCTCTGTGTCTCTTATGAATAAATAAATAAAATCTTTAGTAAATAAATAAATAAATAAAATCTTTGAGAAAATAAATAAAAAATCAATGTAGTGACTTAACCATTATAAATGCATATTTTTCTGAAATAGAAGTATCGTTGTTTAGGGCACCCTATCTTTGCACTGCTGATGTGGTCGAAATTTATTCAGTCATAAAATTCAGTTTATAGACAGAAGACAAAAGCTCTTCATTTGGATTCATTTCCTAATTAATGAAAGCTTCTTTGTTTATATTAGTTTTTTAACCTTATATAAACTCAACAAATCCATGGTTACTTTATTCATTTTTACCTGTTTGTATAGGAACTTGCATTGAAACTGTTGTCAGGAGTCCTTTTCTTTCTTTAGTACTTGTGTCATAAGGGCCTGTACATTAGAATATTTTTACTATAATTATGTTTGCAGAGACAAAGGATGGATTTTGGCAATGTGAACAGATTCTGGGAGCAGCATTTATTGATACGGTAATTTGTGTTAAGCAGATTTAACTTTAAAATAGCAACTGGGCAAGTAAGAGGCAGTGAATAATGTCTTTTTCTCTGTGACTATAGAATAAAAATATGAGACAGTTTTTTTGAATACAGTTGGGACTAACTGGCAGTGCATAAGTCACTACGTCATACTTGTCTAGTTTCTTGATTCAGATAGTCGCAAGCAATAACCCGTGTACATCTTATGGTAACTACTGAACTGTGTTCATAATTAATAATTAAATATTTCACAGGATAAGTTTCCTTTTTCTGCCAATGAAAAGTTTTAAAATATTAGACATATTTAGATTCTTGTAGAAAAGAAATAGACACATATATGGAACTAAAAAACACCAACAGTTTAAAATATTTTTCCCAGAATCTGTACAATCTAGTACAAAGACTATATAATTTAGATTCTGATTAAGCTGAGTTCCAATTTCACTCTTATGTTTGATAATGGTGTAATCAAAGAAATGTGTTTCTTTTAGTTCTTTACTACAATTTTATAAATAAGGAATATAAGGAAGACATTACATTTCATGCAAGGAGAACAGATCCTTTTCTCAATATTGAGGAAGGAAGATAAATGGATACATAATATACTATAGCTTAGTAAATCCTTCTCATTTGGAAATACCCCAGGTATTTCTTAGATAAGAAGAAACACCAAGCCTTGTCTAGGAGATGTTCCCAGAAACTAACAGCTAGACTGAGTCCTGAGGGAGGTAGAGATACTAGTCATGTGTAAGTCAAAAAGAGAAAGCACGAAGATGTCAAGAATATTTTACAAGACAGATCTTTACATGCTATAATAAAGGACCTCTAGGTATGCATTATTAAAAGACTCTGACTTCATTTTGTTGAGAACTATTGACATTCTTTCCTTGGGAGGTGATAAATGACATTTTCAACTCTAAAAGCAACAAGAAGAATTATGAGAAAGGAAAGGCCTAGAGATGTGTACTACTGACTACGATTAATAGTAGTGGAGGTGACAAAATGTGCATTAATTAGAGAAATGTAAAGAAGCTCACATGGTTTACTCCAGGTTTCTCAGAGGTCTTTCTTTATTGTTTGAGCTGAAGTTGTGTACATCTGAAGGTCTGTTTGCTTACTTATTAAAAGATTGCCTTGAGTACAGTTTAAAAATGTCTCCCTTTGAATCACAGACCAATCTTTTTCAGGGTCTGGCATTGAACAGCCATGTGGTAAATAGTCATTCAATAAATATATTAAGAATGAAAATCGGCAAAATCCAGTAATAGATGACTTTCAGATTGTCTTGGTCAAATTGAGTGAAGGAAACATCAGTCAATAAGCAAGTAATTTAAGAGAGAATGCAGATGTAGGTAGATGATGATAAGTTCATTTTAAATGACACATCACTTAAACTCTCCTTAATGTAAAGTATTAATAATAATATCAACCTTTAATATTATTGTGAATGCTAAAGAAGATAACATATCAAGCTGGATATCTTAGTCTTAAGCATGAATATATGGTCTCTACTCAGATTACCTAGACAAAAAATCACTATTTCAGGTCCCCTCATTTTAGATACAAGTCATCTAATATTTCTGAGTACCGTCTTAATCATCTGTGAGATGGGAGTTTCTCACAGAATTATTGTTGGAGCTAAATAAAACAATCTGTGACAGGTGCACCTTATGCACCCTAGACACTAATATGAAGCATTCCAGATGCTTTTCCCAAAGAGGAAAACTTCACTGATACAGATTAGGCCCATAAAAATGTGCCCCAAGTTTTCCTTCTCCCCATTTGATATAATGCATCAGAAGAACCAGGACTCATGGTAGTATTTCTGTCTTCATATCATGCATGCTATATTAATCTACTAAGTTATACAACTTTCTTTTATATTATTAAAATGCAAGAATAATTTCAATTTAGAAAAGTTGTTGTTAAAAAGTTCAATGCAGAAATAGGCAATGTGTTACAATATGATTTTGAAGAATACTGTTGGTCAAGATAAGCATCTTCAATTAGAAATGCCAGAATGGAAAACAAATAATCCAACTCTATAGTTGTAAACTCCAGATGGTTTGGAACAGTATTTCTAGTTGAAGAATTTTACACCAGCTGGCATTTTATTCATACATGCTAGGTGTCCAGCAAAAGCTAAGATTGCAGTAGTCTAAATAGAAAGGTCTCGAAGACCTCATCCATCAGCAAGATAGGAAGAAGGATCCTCTTGGGGGAAAATGTCTCCACTGTCACAGCAGGAAAACTTGATGTGAAAAGATACTATTTCAGGATCCATTCTTGGATTCCTTTGCATCACTGCACAGTGAGCCAAAAATAATAAATTGGTGAAAAACAGACGAAAGGTGACAATGATTGAAATCATTATTTTGAGCATATCACGAATAGATATGATTATTGCTCACTTCAGTCTTAAGAATGTATAACACAGAAAAAAAAGAGGGGAAAATAAATTTGTCAAAGCATGGATGGAAAGATTCAGGTGAAGAGGCATGATTTTGCAAATATGCCATTACCGCATTCTGTCAGCATATTGCAAGTAAGTCAATGATTGCTTATGGGGATTAAAATAATCTTACATATTTTCCCATCTGAAGCATACATCAGTGATGAACACCTGGAATCTGGAGGACTTAAAGCAAAATCACTGAAATCTGCAAGAGCATTATATATATATATATATATATATATATTTGTGTGTATATATATATATATATGGGATTTGATGTATATATATATGGGATTTGATGAAATCTGCAAGAGCATTTATATATATGTGTGTGTGTATGTGTATATATATATATGGGATTTGATGTATGTATATATATATATATATATGGGATTTTATATATATATATATGACATGAATTAAATAAGAAAAATGAAAACTACAACCTCATATTTTAATAGTAGTCACTAAATTAATAACTGCATGGAGCATCAGAAATCTGTTACAAACAGACTCAATTGTCCAAACTGTGACTTTACTGAGATGTGGGTGACCATATATTACCACAACAGTTATAGTAAGATAATTCAATTACTTAAATGATTTTAAATGTGTCCTTGAGAAAAAATACTACAAATATTATAGACTTGAATTTTTGGAATGCTAAAAGTAACAGAGGTAAGGCGAGTATATAATTATGCATTATAAAGCAAAGACTAATTGACCACTTGCTTTTGTGTGATATTTTGATGCAGATCTTTTCCAAAAAACATACAAAAATTATAAAAGACATTAGTGAAATGCGACTTAAAATTCTACCAACAGGGGTTCCTTGTGTGGCTCAGCGGTTTAGCGTCTGCCTTCGGCCAAGGGCATGATCCTGGAGACCTGGATCGAGTCCCACGTTGGGCTTGCTGCATGGAGTCTGCTTCTCCCTTTGTCTCTATCTCTCATGAATAAATAAATGAAATCTTAAAAAAAAAAAAATCCACCAACAGAAATGCACTTTCTATAAAACACTGAAAAACAGATTTAATTTTCAAAATTGATAATGGCACATGTAAGTTAAGCAAAGATTAGTTCATTCTCAACAAGCTGGACTCCATTAGTGATATGTTAATAGAAAATAACAAAACAAAATTTTGAGTCCTCAAGAATGGCTGGTCTTGGGATTTGACAAGTCTGATCTTGCATATAGCTAAGTTTTTAATACCTAAGTTATATATTTTTTAAAAATCTGGGGATCTCTGAGTGGCTAGGTGGTTTGGTGCCTGCCTTCGGCCCAGGTTGTGATCTTGGAGTCCCGGGATCGAGTTCCCACATTGGGCTCCCTTCAGGGAGCCTGCTTCTCTCTCTGCCCCTCTCTTAAACAAACAAACAAATAAATAAATAAATAAATAAATAAATAAATAAATAAATAAATAAATAAAATAAAAATCTGCTTTTACTGAATCATAGAATATTTTCTCTGCAACTCCCAAAATCCAATTGTATACTGTATAGTTGTCTTCAAATTACTTCCTTTAAATTTTTGTTCATTTTTTGGCATTTTCTATAGTTTTCTATATTTCCCTAAATAATCTAGTAGATAACTAGCTTTAATTTTATTGATATTATTAAAATAATTGAAATATTTTATCAACACCAAAATGTAAAGTATTTATTGTTTTTCTTTCTATAATGATAGGAATTCACCAACATTTCTTTATACTGTCACCACACCCACCTTCAAATTATACTTGCAAATTAATGGACTTTATATTTTTTATATTTATTTATTCATGATAGACAGAGAGAGAGAGAGAGAGAGAGGCAGAGAAACAGGCAGAGGGAGAAGCAGGCTCCATGCAGGAAGCCTAATGCGGGACTCGAACTGGGGACCCCAGGATCACGCCCCGGGTTGAAGGCAGGTGCTCAACTGCTGAGCCACCCAGGGATCCCCCAGGGTTCTTTATTCAATATTATCCTTCTGTTACTGTTATACATGAACAATAATTTGATGATATAAAATTTGTCAATCATAACATTTTTTCTCAAAACTATTTTCATTCTATTTCTTTTTTTCTGTTAGCTTCAAGTGACACTTTGCCAATTTGTATTTGCTTTCTTTTATCTTTAAAGCAAGCATTTTTTCATTTGTTTTGCCTATTATATTGTCCAGTTTATTTGTGGGATTCTTTCTTTGCTTTACAATTTTATAATTTCACCGGAATTAGTGAATTTAGTGAATTGTAAGTTGTAATTAGTAAATTAAGTAAGTTAGTGAATTTCACTTAGTAAATTGTGATTATGTAAACATTCTCATTATATCCTACACAATTCTAATTATAATTTCTGCATTGTTCGTTTTGTGTTTTACAGTTATAAATGGAAGTTCATTATGTTATTGTCTCTTGGGTCCTTACCTTCCCTAGTCAAGAGTCCTGTTTTTCAAAGCCTCTCAAGTCCCTACTATCCCTTCTTCATTATATTCTATATATTTCCATCTCATCTTCCTTTGGTTAAGGAGTTAATATTTTCTTGAGTTTTATTAAGGTTTCAAAGACATGTCTCTTTGACAGTATATTTTTTCTCTATGACACATCTTCCCTGACTCCAAATTTTCTTAAAAATCTTCATCAATTTCTCCTTTTTAGATGAAGTCTTTGTTCTCACAAATCCCTTTTATGTACCTTCAAAAAGATTAAGAACAGAGAGAGTAATGCTTCTCCATGATTCATTGTGGCTAATTAATATGAGGTATTTTCATCTTTCTTGGGGTTTTTTGTTTTTTTCATATTTCATTTAACCAAGATTATTTGTTAATTGTAGTAAATTTCCTCATCAGTACTTTCTTACATCTCTAGTGAACCATTTATAATTATAAATGGTTTGGGTTAAAGGTTTATACTTTTACCAATATTGTTGGCTATTTGAACAGAATTTTATTTTATTTTATTTATTTATTTTTGAACAGAATTTTATATAAAAATTAAACCAAATAGTCTAACTTGTTTCAACACTTTCCAAAATGAATATATTTGTTTCCAACGCTAAATGTTACATATTTATTGAAAGATCACTGTATAAAACAAGCTGGTTCCATACATAATCTGAAATAAAAGTTATTGAAAATATTAACTGTATCTATGATAACTTTATTTTAAACAACTGTCTATCATCATTTATTTTCTAGAGTTCTGCTGGCTATTATTTTACTGTTTTCTGTTGAGTTTATTAGGTGTACTAGCAAAGCAAAAGTTATAATATTAATCCTGCTGTAACTATACAAATCTTTGTATTGTTTTTCTATATGCTTTTACATCATAAGCAGCAGATTCAGTATAATAATTAAAAAATAAAAATTCTACAGGAATATTTGTAAATCACTTGATATAATTTTAGCTTTTGTGTTTTGTGAATTAATTCCAAAATTCCAGGGAACTTAAATGAAGATTATAAAAATAAAATGTAATTAAAAAAATGTTTAAAAGTCAAGTGGAATTTGCCTTCTTTTTCATTGTGAATATTTTTAATAATTTAAAAGAAGGAAAAATATCCTTGATAAAATTGATATGTAGAATGCGAACAGCTTGTAATGTTCAATTTCTTGATCAGATTGGTAGTTATGTGGGTTTATTCCACTTTAAGAAAATTCATCAATTAGTGCACCTTTCTTTGTGTATGCTACATGTCAATAAAAATCTTTACTTCTGAAATTCAATTTGGTTTGTAGGCCAAAAATTATTGCCTAAGTCCATCCCAGAATCTTCAGCACAGCTGAAATACCAGCTTTTGTTTTTGATGTTTTATCGTGGTTGTTTTTCATTGTTCATAAGATTATCTCCCACAAACTTTCACATTCTACTATAAATCTAAAACATGTTTCAGATATTTTATTAAGAATTTCTAGGACTTTTGTAACAAATGAGTTTTCTGGTTATTGAGTTGGCTATGCTTCAAGAAACAGAAGTGCCCAGAATGCATCTGGTTCTGTTTTATTTCTATAAATTTTAATTTTACTTAAATTTGCATACTTAGTACTATTTTCAGCCCAGTAAAATTTCTTTCAATTCTAAGTGTGATTTTAGTTTGTATCCCGATTACTTCTTTGAAACACCTGTAATTTCCAGATGGCTCTTTGTTCCTTCATCTCCTCTCTCATAATTTTCAGCTCCTTGGCTTGTTATTGTACACTTAAAGAGCCTCTCAAGTATGCTCTTAACAGCAGTCATTAAATTTCCATAGGCTCATTTTACTCTTTGCTGCCTCCCATTTTTATTTTACTTTTGTGTCTTTAGTTTGATTTTAATCTTTTAATCTCATCCAGACTTCTTTTTCTCATCAGTTGTTCTTTTCACATGACTTTTTCTTACCCAGTTTCTAATTTTCCTGACAAGTGGAACAAAATATTTATATAAAAACTTTAATTCCTAGCATATGTGACTACTAGGACTACTTTTTAAAATATTTTATTTATTTATTTATTTTTTTTTTTTTGAGAGCGAGAGCTCACAAGTGAGTGGCAGGAGGGAAAAGCAGACTCCTTGCTGAGTAAGGAGGCCAACTGGGGACTTCATCTCAGGACCCAGGGATCTTGACCTGAGCTAAAGACAGATGCTTAACCAACTGAGCCACCCAGGCATTCCGTCTAGGACTAATTTTTAATCTCTGTTCACAACTATATCTTATTTGAAGGCTCTAAACCTAACAGGAGCTAATATAGTTCCACCAGCCAAGTCACCCTTTCTGCTTCTGACAGTGAGATCCTTACATGGATGTGGAAACCAGCAGAGATGTTTGTTTTTTAAATCCACAGCATTGTTTGTTTGCTGTTTTAAAACAATGTAGATCTTTTCTGAACTAGGTGTAAGCACCAGTGTCAGGCATTATGTTTGTTGGAATTTTTTTTTCTGAAACTGATAGGTATTTTATTTACATAGGATATACTTACATGTATTTTATTTATACATAATTATTTGCATATGGTATGTTTATACACCTTTATGTATATTAAGGATATTCAAAGATTAATTTAGGACACAATTAGTAAAGTCTTAGAATTTTTAAATCAAATTTGTTTATTTTTTCAAAGCTATTCTTATCTACTTTTTTTTAAAAAGATTTATATATTTATTTTAGTGAGAGAGAGAAAAAGCATGCATGATGGAGGGAGAGGCAGAGAGAGAGGGTGAGAGAATCTCAAGCCGACTCTGCTGATCACAGAGCTTGATGCAGGGCTCAATCTCAGGACCTTGAGATCATGACTCAAGCCTAAATCAAGAGTTTGATGCTTAACTGACTGAGCACTCATTTGCCCCTCTACTTTTTTTTTTATTCAATTCCCATGCTTAGGATTGTCAATAAACTGGTCCTACTAAATCCTTTGATTCCCTGTAAAAGACTACTCTAGTATCAATAAAATTTTTGTTACCTTCTAACTTTATCTAAACATGTTCAATCCTATACTTATTTTCCAGGAATGTTTTCCCATTTTCATTGCAAAAATAAAAACTGTGTATATTTTTTTGTATTCATTTTCAAGATAGTGTTGAATATAGATATCTTTATAATTTAAAATTAATGTTATTTCTCTTCTTTGAATTCCTTGCAGTGTTTTCTATATACTACACAACTTCACCTTGCCTTATATTCCAGTTATCACAAATTTTTTTCTCTATAGATGGTAAAAACGGTCATTAACAACAAGTATTATTTCTTCAACTCATAGTTTAAACTCATAGCACCAATACATGTCTTAGTACAAACACACATATGTATCATGCATATAGGTCTAGATACATAGGTAATACATAAACATAGATAATGATGCTTTACTTATCACAGTATTCATTATATATAATTTAATTACACCAGTAGATTTAGCTAGGAGTTTTATAGAATGAATATTCTACCTATTAGATAAATATATCATATTTAAACCAACAAATGAAAAGATAATACATTTTTCTTCTATCTTTATTTATAAAATTTAAACCAACATGTATCATTATCTCTAGTTCTTGCAGAAAATCCTTGGGAAGGTGGTGCAGTTTATGCCTATGAACTAGTCAAGAGGAACTTTACTTTTCTTTAGAAAAAGATTCTATTTATTTGAGAGGGAGAGAGAGATAGCAAGAGAGATCAGGAGCAGGGGGCAGGGAGGAGAAGCAGGCTCCCCTCTGAGCAGGGAGCCAGATGCAAGGCTCAGTCCCAGGATGCTAGTATCATGATCTGAGCTGAAGGGAGATGCTTAACTGACTGAGATACCCAGGTGTCCCATGATGGAGCTTCACTTAATCTAAGCAGAGCAGAGTGATGAGGGCACTCTGATATTGTGACAGAGCTATTATGACAAAGTTACTCAGATATATCCAGGAATATACCAAAGATGTTTATGAAAGAGCATAATATCAAACCATTATATTACAGAAAAAAACCCTAACATATGCTAATTTAATTTATGGTTTTTCACTAAGGAATGAAACAGGAATGAGGCAGAATGAAAGATGGGCTAAAGCTCCTGCCTTTTTGTTAATCTCAGAATCAAAAAAGAATCTTTTCATTTTCTGTGAATTTACTTGAATATCAAAGAGTGAAATTTTAAATTCTAAATTTCCCTTGAGGCTGACAATTTTATTTGTTCTTATTTTTTAAAGATTTTATTTATTTATTCATGAGAGACACAGAGAGAGAGACAGAGAGGCAGAGACAGGCAGAGGGAGAAGCAGGCTCCATGCAGGGAACCCAACGTGGGACTCAATCCCAGGTCTCCAGGATCAGGCCCTGGGCTGAAGGCAGCACTAAACCGCTGAGCCACCCTGGCTGCCCAAGGCTGACAATTTTATACTCATTGGTATAAGCCATTATATAGATGTGGCTGCTTAGCAATATATATTTTTTTCTGTTTCTAATTCAAGATTGAGTAAGATGGATCTCACTGTATTTTGTGAGCTTTCTATTTACTATAGTCATATGGTTGCATGTTTTAGATACTCTTGAATAATTAAAGGAGATTTACTCTGTAGCCCACAACATAAACCTTTTATTATTTCCAGACTTCACAATATTTTTTTCTTAAATTCTGAGTTTTCTTCAATATTTAGGACATATGTACATTTTGTTTTATATAATATTCATTTCAAAAGAAATACAATTGGTATTTGAGTGATAGTATTCTAACTTTAGTGGGTAACTCAGGTCTAACTTTTTTTTTTAGGCTTAACTTTTTAAATCACTGAATTTTTCAAAGAATTATGAAAGTTACATGTACTTAGAAAAATGAAATAGAATAAAATTAACGACATAAAAACTGGAAGCTTTCTATAGTTTAGCTAAGCACTAGAAATGAAGAATCAGGGATATAGTAGCGTCCACTACTTAGCAATAAAAAAAAATATGAGTTATCACATTTTAGGATTTGACAATGTTAATAGTGACTCACTACTTCCATTCCAGAGTAGAGTGCCTATAGAATTTTGAGAAATGCTTGTATGGAGGAATAAATAGGAACCCACTCAGGCTTAAAACCTTGGTAATTTCAGCTCAGTGACATTTTACAAATCACTTATTTTAAAGTCTAATTGTTAGGATGCCTGGGTGGCTCAGCGGTTTAGCACCTGCCTTTGGCTCAGGGTGTGATCTGGGGATGTGGGATCAAGTCCCATCGCAGACTCCTTGCATGGAGCCTGCTTCTCCCTCTGTCTAGGTCTCTACCTCTCTCGCTCTCTCTCTCTCTTTCTGTACCTCTCATGAATAAATAAATAAATAAACAAATAAATAAATAAATAAATATTTGTCATTTCTAATGGCTGAGTAATATTCCATTGTATACATAGACCACAGCTTCTCTATCCATTCATCTTTCGATGGACATCGAGGCTCCTTCCACAGTTTAGCTATTGTGGACATTGCTGCTATAAACATCGGGGTGCAGGTGTTCTGGCGTTTCACTGCATCTATATCTTTGGGGTAAATCCCCAGCAGTGCAATTGCTGGGTCATAGGGCAGTTCTATTTTTAACTCTTTGAGGAACCTCCACACAGTTTTCCAGAGTGGTTGTACCAGTTCACATTTCCTCCATTTGCTTCGAAGTGGATGGAACTGGAGGGTATTATGCTGAGTGAAATAAGTCAGTCGGAGGACAAACATTATATAGTCTCATTCATTTGGGGAATATAAAAATTAGTGAAAGGGAAAAGGGGAAAAGTAGAGAAAATGAGTGAAAATATCAGTGAGGGTGACAAAACATGAGAGACATCTAACTCTGGGAAATGAACAAGGCGTAGTGGAAAGGGATGTGGGAGGAGTTGGAATGACTGGGTGATGGGCACTGAGGGGGTATTTGGGAAGAGCACTGGGTGTTATGCTATATGTTGGCAAATTGAACTTCAATTAAAAAAAGGAACAATAAATAAATAAATAAAATCATTTAAAAAATAAAGTCTATTTTATTATCTAAAAGTGAAAACAATAAAAATATCTCTCAAAAATAGAAAAAATAATAATTTGAGTATATAGCATATAAGAGGTGCTAAATAAAAATTAGTTCCAGTTACTTTTTTTTTCTCTTCATTCTACATAACACAGCTTCTTTTATTCTACCTTCTTGGTTCTCAAAGCGATAAACCAAGGAGTTTTGAAAAGGAAAGGTGTTTGGTCCATATGATAAAAAAAAAAAAGAAAAACGGTGTTTGACCCATATGGAAAAATTACTGGTTTGGATTGCTCTCTGATAATTGGCTCATTACTCACTTCAAAAATATTCTTTATTTTTATACTATTATAAAAATTACACTATATATAATAATTATAATAGAGCATTTAAAAGAAAAGTTACTAAATTTATCCCTAAACTTCACATCCTACTTTTATATGCTTCTCTTCCCCAAAGTTCCATATCTGTTGTTTTTAGCATAAATTGCTACCTCTTATATATGAGTGATTGTATTGCCAAAATTTTAATAGTTAAATTCAGAGCAAACATAAGGAAAGCCATGAAGTAAAATAGCACATTTAATAAGAATTTTTTTTTAATCTAGAGATAATCAGCTCCCCATACTTCTGTTAAACAGATTGAACCCAAGTGTAGGCTGACTAGCTATGGCCTTTTCTTTATGTAGCAAGATTTAGCTATCATGCCCCTTTGGGAAGCATGATAATCATCTTAATCATTTGGAGTATGAGGATTTCTGTGTCTGCTCTGACGTCAATTTCCCTGATGTACTTGGCTCCAAAGTATTACTCATGGGCACAACTTATACATCTGCTCACCTTCTTGAAGAGAAGATTGTCTCCCTGGCCTCAATCCTCAGAGTGGACAGGGTATGAGAAGTAAACATTGGTCTTAACCACCCCATTCCAAACTCACCAGTGCCCATTTCTTATTACATTCAAATCCCCACTAACATAAAACTATTATATGTGAAATTTCCTTATAAATCTTTGAGAGAGATAGAGGAAGGTTACAATATATTTTATTATAGGATAAAAACACTTACATTTGAATATTTTTACTGCTAGTTTTCTTGGCCATTCATGCCAAGAGATCCATTCTCATTAAATGTTTCTGGAATAGCTTTTCTCTGTCAAGGTCCTTCTCCAAGTTTCAAGATCAGCTACACTTTCTTTCCTTAAATTTATAGTAGGAAAATTTCTCATGGAGTGTTATGATGAAGACACCAGCAATATCCTCTTGTTTGATTTCTTTGACTCACTGAACCAGGTTAGAGGGATTTAATAATGATAAAAAGCTTATGAAGATATTTTCCTAAGTGACAGAAGACCAAATTCAATGTTATATGTGATAAAAGGCAAGTTATTTAAAATTTCAAAACTATGATTTCTCAGCTATATAATGGAAATGATTATTCATCTCAAAGAGCACTGTGGAGAATTAAGTGAACTGAAGCATGTAAAGCACTTAGAATAGTCTATGTTGTTGTACAATAAGTCTTTCATCTTAGTCATTGTTTTGTTATTGGTGCTCACTCTGCTAGTCACTCATTTGACACATATTTATTGAGTGTCAGCTCTGTGTCAGGTTCTATTAAGATAGTTGGAGAATAAGCGAGAATAGAGAGTGCCTGTGCCCCCAAAGAATGAAAATAAACAAGCAATACCATCATTTAAGATAGTGATATAACTTTGAAGGAAGATGAAGCAGAGGCAGGTCATTTTCATAGCTATGGAGGGCACCTCAAAGATTTCATTTGGGTAGAGATCTGAATGATGAGAAAAAAATAAGACCAATGTAAAGATCAGTGTGAAAAATATTTCATGCAGAAGGGACTGGAAGGGCAAGCATTTTGTAGCTAAAATGAGCTTGGCATGGCTTAGCAACAACAAAAAAGGCTCAATTGCCTAGGACAGAATGAGCAATAGATGATCATCACAGATGAGGTCATAGAGCAGCTGTCTGCTTGTCTAGGACCTTGAGTATTATAGTAATAAATATGCAGTTTTTCACTGTCATGGGAATGACCAGAGGGCTTTGACTACAAAGTTACTGAACTCTTTTAGATTTTCGAAATACCTCCCGTGATTCAATGCATAGCAGCATTGAAGCAGCTTTGTGGATTAGGTTAATTCTTCTTTCACAGGGAAATAAGATACTAGGTCTTCAGTGCAAAAGGAAAAGAAATATTTGAAGATTTAAGTTAAAAAAAAGTGAAATAATTTTCTTAAAGATAACTGACCAGGGAAATATAGAAATATTCCGGATATTTCTAAGGCCTGATCAGCATGATTATAAAGTTTTCTCTTAATTTAGGTTTAGGAACAAAGTTGAGGAAGTAGATGGTAAGGTAAACCAGATTTGGTGTTTTTCCAGTGAGAGAGGAAGACACAAGCAAGTTAAGGCTGAATACAAACTAGAAGCTATAATGTTACGCTTTAGTAAGGAGAGAGGAGACATCAGGAGAAAAGGAAATTAATAATTTGGTATGGTCGGTGGATTAAAGAATGCTGATACGGTGAAAGAACTGTTGGAGAGGTGTTACTAGATTATGTCTGTTGAAACATTTAGAGGTGGTAGACAATAAATGAGATCCTGAGGTTGTGGATTTTTGTTTTTGTTTCTGTTTTTTTTTTTTTTTTTTAATATGACAGTTACTGGAAATAACTAGATTTAGGGAATGGAAATTAATGGAGGCTCATGGTAGAATATTATCCACCTAATTACAGAAATTAATACTAAAGTAACTGGTTTTAGGGGATCCCTGGGTGGCTCAGTGGTTTAGCACCTGCCTTCAGCCCAGGCATGATCCTGGAGTCCCGGGATCGAGTCCCACATCAGGCTCCCTGCATGGAGCCTGCTTCTCCCTCTGCTTGTGTCTCTGCCTCTTTCTCTATGTGTCTCTCATGAATGAACAAATAAAATATTTAAAAAATAAAGTAATTGGTTTTAATTTTCCTCATTTAAAATTACATCTACTAGGGCACCTGAGAGGATCAGTCTGTTAAGCACCTGCCTTCAGCTCAGGTCCTGATCTCAGGGTTCTGGAATTGAGCACCATGTCAGGCTCTCGGTGTCTCCTATTTTTGTGTCTCCCTTCAGTCATGATATCTCTCTCTCCCTCTCTCTTTCACTCTCTCCCAAATAAATAAATGAAATTTTTAAATAAATAAATAAAATTGCATTTCCTCATTTTTCTGTCCACCATTCTCTCAGATATATAATCTATCTAAAGACATACTTACATAAAATAGATTTTCAAAGTAAATGTGTCAGATATTTTTAGATTGAAACTTTTATTATCAAAGAGAGAACGAATTTAGAACCACACATTGTTTGGGGGTAACAATATCCACTGGTGAAAACTGACCTATAATACAGAAGACAGCAATGTCAGGGATTTCTACCTTCTAAGAAATAAGCAGAATTAGATAAATGGGAAATCTGTTAAAGATTATAGATCCACCTGCCATACGTCCTTTGGGCTTTTTCATTTCTTATTATTTTCTTGCCTAGAATTAAAAATAAATATGTGATTTTGCAACAAAGAGGACTATATCCATATACTAAGGAGATCAAAGCATGAAGATGAGAAAGGTCCAAATCCCCAATGGGTTTTGCAAAGCAGCTCCACTAATGCTATCTCTAGATATATGATTATGTGTGAAAAGTCCTGTAGGGCACAGGTTAAATAACTCTTTCAGTATATCTGTTTTCTTTTGATCTTTTTCTTACAGATTGGTCAGCTCTATTGTCAGTTAATCCATCTTTTATGGGGGTCCATTAAAAAGAAAGCTCACAAGCAATAATCAGTATATTGCTTTCCAAATTTTTCCCCATTAGCTCTGAGTCAGTGAGCAACAATATAACCAAAATTTTTGCTACAGCATAAAATGGCATTCCACCTTTTCAAAAACCTACACTATCTGGGTCTCCCCTGCCCAAATCTCTCTTTCTTTATATAGTCCACTTACATTTTAGATTCTGTTAATTATAGCACACTACTAACCTCTAGTAAATTCACTAACAAGGTGACAAAATCTACTTTATGCAAAATCACTCAAATTGCTAAAACAAATAGATTAAGTTTTTCACACATATCAAGAAAGCCTTGAGAGAGATTAGGTCAAAATAGAACTGATATTT
This sequence comes from Vulpes vulpes, assembly GCF_048418805.1. Lineage (NCBI taxonomy): Eukaryota > Metazoa > Chordata > Mammalia > Carnivora > Canidae > Vulpes > Vulpes vulpes. The sequence continues at coordinate 99,272,824 of NC_132784.1, read as the reverse complement.
TATGCTCATTTGTAATGAAAATAAAAATCATTACATGAGGAAATTATCCAAGCCTGTTTGCAAGGTAATAGTTTGCTTCCTCAAAACCAAGAGGAGGGGCCCCCGGGTGACTCTATGGTTGAGTGTCTGACTTTGGCTCAGGTCATGATCCCAGGGTCCTGGGATCGAGTCCCACATCAGGCTACCCACAGGGAGTCTGCTTCTTCCTCTGCCTATGTCTCTGCCTCTCTTTCTGTGTCTCTCATGAATAAATACATAAAATCTTTAAAAACAAAATAAAACAAAAACAAAGCCAAGAGGATAGCCTGTTCTGCTCTAGTATATATATATTTTTTAAATTTATTTATTCATGAAAGACACACACAGAGAGAGAGGCAGAGACACAGTCAGAGGAAGAAGCAGGCTCCATGCAGAAGCCCAATGTGGGACTCGATCCCGGGACTCCAGGATCACAACCTGAGCCAAAGGCAGACGCTTAACCGCTGAGCCACCCAGGCATCCCCTGCTCTAGTATATAACATAATGTAAGCATAAGAGTGACAATCCCTATCACCTTTTCCAGATAATACAATTGAATCGAGGGGATGCCATCCCGTTATCTTTATTCTACTGGTCAGGAGCAAGTTACTGGTTCTTTTTGGCACTCAAGGATAAAGGATTATACAAAAGCATGACTCATTACAGATCAGTTTATGGTGTGTCAGCCACACTATATACACTATTTTTTTAAAATAGAGAAAAATGGTTGATTTCAAAGTCATTATCAATAAGGATTGTTGAAAAAACTATAGAATGTGTATTCATTATTTATACTTATTTAGATATATTTTAATTCAAAAAGTAATTAAACTAATTTCTGTGCTAAAGTATGTATAATTTATTACTTTTAGATATACTTTTAAAATTTTAAGTTTGTATTAGCTTACTTTTCTTAGAATACTCACTTCTATCCACATTCTATTCTAACAGAGCATATTATATTTTTAATATTAGAAAGGAATTTTATGGGTCGACAATGAGAGCAAAACATTTAGTACATGAGTTTACTTCCTTTTTCATACCAAATTACATGAAATGGAGAAATAGATTTGCAGGAAAAGCTTATAATGATATTGGCTAACTATTAAGAGATCCCTTGAAGATTGCAGAATAGATTGATTTTAATTGATAGAGGACCAGAACAAAAACCATAGTGCCAAATACATGCATAAAGTTCATTATTTTTACCATTATTACCTTAAGTACGATGAGGGGATCGGGTTTCCAAAGAAATCTCAAATTCACATGCAGCGCGTGCAGTATATCATCTAATACAAACAATTTTGGCTAAGTCTAGGCCCTTTTGGCAGCCTATCCTCACGAAGTAGGACTTTGGAAGTGGTTCCCCTACCAAACCCACTCCTATTACCAATTCACAGACTAACTCTAGTAAGGAATTTCGAAGGCCAATGCAGGAGAGAGAAAAGCAGAACCTGAAGTAACACTGGATTTCAACAAAACAACAGAGAAAACACACGAATACATGTGCAAAGGAAAAGGAAACATTTTTGTATTTGAATATTGCATATCAGTGTGCTGCTTTAGACAAAAGAAAGCTGGATATTTCTCTGAGGGCAAGGAAGTAGGAAAGTGATTTTGATAACTAAATGTTTCTAGAAAGAATTGGCAGCTTCCTTCTACTGCACAACTAACCTAGCTGTATGTCCAGAACCAAATCTCACCCATAATCGTAACAGCAGATTCTTCTATTCAGAGTTTTCATTGTCTGTCAAAGAAATGAGTAATTATTACATGGGTGGCTCATTTTACCTTCAGGGACTAGCACAAAATCTGACTCATAAGAGTCTCAATATATATATATTATATATATATAATATATAATTTATATATATATAGCACAAAATCTGACTAGCACGAAATCTGACTCATAAGAGTCTCTCTCTCTCTCTCTCTCTCTCTCTATATATATATATATATATATATATATATATATACACACATATATGTTTTAGATCGTTTTATGTAATCTCTACATCCAACATGGGGCTTGAATTCACAACCCCAGGATCAAGAGTTGCACCCTTCACCAAACTGAGCCAGTCTGGCACCCAAGATCTCAAAAATATTTACCAAAATGCCAATATTTGAGGAAAACTAGTACCGTATTTAAAAAAAAATCCAAAACCAGAATAATTTACCAATAATGAAACAATTAATACAAAGTCAAAAGAATACTATTTTTAAAAGTATAACAAATCTTTCATAAAAACTATTTTATTAAGAGAAAAGAATGGACATTTCAGATATTGGGTCTTTAAGAAAAAAAATTTAAAAATCTAAGCCGATTTTTTTAGAGAATGAAGAGACATCTAAAATAGAATTATAAAAAGTTTGAAAATATAAATTAAAAAATATATAACATAAGATTAACAGCAAATATGAAGAAGGCAGGTAATAATAATATTAGCAATAAAAAATATAACATGAAAAACGAAATGAGCCCAATATATATACACATTATTTACAGTTAAAACCTAGAATATAATAATGTTCATAATATATTCAAAACTGCTGTGAAAATATTTAAGCCAAAACTTTCAGAAATACATACATAAATGGATAAATTTACTAAATAAGCTTTTCATAAATCAACAGAGAATATTTAAAATATGAGTAGGACTACAGAAAATTAGAACAACACATTATTACACTTAGGCTAGTGGTTGTATATAGATATAAATATTGACCAAAGGCAACTGTAATTTAATTATTTTTCTAACACCTGTAGAAATTTTATTTTTTAAAATGGCCAAATAAATACTGAACCTCAATAAAAAGTGTCTGGAGTAAAAGAAGATACAGATTCTGCTAACAATCTTTCAAGTTGGATGTCATGGTTTGTCTCCTTATATTGTGGTATGATTTTCTTTCATTTTAATTACTATAAATATATGTCCCTCCATTACTTGTGAATTGATATTTTTATTAAAATTAAAAAAAAATTCTTGGGAGTGTGAAAAAAAAGCTATCCTAGGAGGTTATTACCTTTGTCAATTTGATTGCTTTTCATCGAGGCATAACAAGTATCATCTTGGGCTTTATTAAGAGAATATTATTTAGATATACCAATTTAGCTCTATTATTTTGGTAACAAAAAAAGCATTTTTGTAATTTAACAGGATTTGATGCTGGTTAAATAATTGATTACAAAGAAAACTAATTGCTAAATTTCAACAGTAATTTTACAATAGAATTTGTGATCTCTGAAGCCATACATGGCATGAACATAAAGAACATTATGGAAACTTGGCTCTCCTGTACAATGTTTGGCACAGACCTAAATTTGAATGCAAAATTGTTTTTCAGATTTTTTTAACTTCTTGATTATCAATATGGGTTAAACAAACTCCTTTTAAATGTAGATAAAAAGAACAAAATGACAAAATGAACAAAAATAGAAAAAGTTTCAGTAAAAAGCTATAAAGACTTGTAAAATCATTAGGCTCTGAGCATGGCAAAATAATATTTCTTAGACATTGCTAAGTCAGAGCTTTTTGGCTTGTTTCTTCTTTTAGTTTTTAGAAGATTACTCATAAAATGTTTGGTTTTTTTTTTTCCGAATGTTGAGTATATAAACATAATTAACCTCCTTCCATGATAGAAATGTGAGCATGTGGAACTGTAGACTCATCCTGTAAAGAAAAAGTATTCCAAGCTCTCAGTGAAGTAAAAATGCACCCACAAATTTGGTAAAAATGTTATGCTTAAACAGTTAACATTTGGAAAAGACAGGAGTTGTTCTTAAGTGATGTAAATATTAATTAAAAATAACTTTGTATCATATTGTATGCTACACAAACTATAAAAAGCATGATGTCTTGAAAATAAACTTTCAAAAATTTGGAATATACAAAAACATGTATGCCTTTTCTTAAAAAACAGGATGAATTTATGCTTACATAAGAGTTTCAACATATTTTATCTCAATAAGAAATTGGAATGTAAATGAATTGTAATAAAAAGTTATTAAGCAACTTTGTATTTTATTAACCTACCTTAATTTGGATGTAATTCTTTAATAGCAATATTCTATCACCACAAATATCTATTTATGCTTGTTTTTTAGTTTAGCTCCCTATTATATTATGTATTCCTCAGAAGCCAGGCATATGCTGTATTTTCAATACCTGTGCTTTGATAATACCAACTAGATATAGATTGAATAATATGCATAGAGTGAATGATACTAATTATCTAAAGTTCTGATGAGGTTTTAAATCCTCAATTGAATGCATTTAATAATCAATAACAAACAATAACATATAATGTGGGGAGCACAAGTTATCTGTTAAGTACTGGACTATATGATTTCTGTTCAGCTTCAAAAATACTTGAAATTATTATTGTTATCTGCATTTTGTTGACACAGAGAGTTAACTGTCTTGCCACATGACACATTTTAGTAAAGACAGTCCCTGACTTACAGTATTCTACTGACATTTTTGGCTTTAAGATGGTGTGAAAACAACACAGATTCTGTAGTAACCGTACTTGGAATTTTGATTCTTGATCTTTTCCTGGGCTGGTGATGGGCTGTACAATATTCTCGTGTTGTTGGGCAGTAGCTGTAGCTCCCAGTCAATCATGAGGGTAAAAAAGTGACACACTTAACAACCATTTTATATATGTATAAGCATTCTGGTTTTTTTTTAACTTTTAAGACAGTATTTAATAAATTACATGTTGTATTTGACACTATATTATAAAATTGGCTTTGTGTTAGATGATTTTGCCCAACCTTAGGCTAATGTAAGTATTTTGAGCATATTCAATGTAGGTGAAGCCAAGCTATAATGTTCAATAGGTTAGATATATTAAAACATTTTTGAGTTACTATTGTCAAATTACAATGGGTTTATTGGGCTGTACATCATAAGTTGAGGTGCATCTGTATAGGTATTCTAGGCATTTTGATTTAGAATCCATGTTTTTGCCACTTTACTGTTAATTCCTTTTATTTCTGCTAAACTTTCTACATAGGTCCAAAAAATTTTGATAATATAAGGTGGGCACAGCTGAGATTTTTTTTTATTCAAGTCCTGCTTACTTGGCTACTATGAAAATATCCTCTGCCATTTAAAAATAACATTTCCTTCCTTCCAGGTAGCAACGTTAGCTGTAGAACAACTAACAGATGAGACAATGTGATATGTAGACACTTGATTTGTATCTTATCAAATATAATGGCATTGATTATAAGACACATCAATTTCAAAGATTTTTTTAAAGTAGGAAAATGTATATTTAGAATTAATTAAATATGGCATTATCTATATTCACTTTAATTAAATTAAGTGAAAAGAACTTTATGTTCCATATCAAGCAAACTTGTGTGGAACTCAGTTAATTTTTTAATATACTTTCTTTCATAAAATTTTATTTATCTTATATACTAATCCTTTTTCTCTATAGACAGATTCTGGTTAGGGTACTATGTTACTATGTAAACTTGGAAATTACCGTAGCTTGGAATATGGTCATGGTGAAGATACTGAGAATGGAAATAGTTTGAAGTCTGTTTATGAACTGAGATTAGTAAAAACTGATTATGGATAATATATAGTTTTAAATATTTCATAGATGAAGAAATTGTGCCTTTCTATGTTATCCTGACTGAGAGAAAAGCAGTAGCCAGCTGTCTGTTTCCAGATATTTCATACAGAAGCACACAAACATGATAACTTTTTCATTTCTGATATCTAAATCAGGTTATAAACATTGACTTTTGGAAGATCATTTTTACGTACATTTTGCTATGTTTGCCTTTCTTCACGTAAGTGTGTCTAATCATGAAATGTATGTTGTAAATTCAATCCCCTATTGCTGCACTTCTTCTCCTGGGAGCCTAGTGAAATCTTTCCATTCCTAAACCAAATTGTTAGGTCTTATTTTCCTTTTGTTATTCTAATTAGTAAGAATCTCTGATATTCTTTTGATGTTTTCCATTCAGTTCTTTACAATATATTTTTGACTAATACAAATTAAAAGGTAAAATAATAGATTTTTTGTTAGTAAAAGCCATTACCTACGTTTTTAGAGAATCAAAAAAAAAAAGTGCAGATAGAATTGGAACTAAGTTTTATAAAGCAGTATTATGGCTTTTTAAAATATATATACAGTAGTAATAGACTAGAGCTCCATTTAATGTTTAGGTATATGAAACTCAACAAATGACATACTAAATACATAAAGAGAAAAAAATAAATGTAATATATGGGATTTTATTATGTTTAAGTTTTCACTTTATCTGCCTATTTTAATCATTGCATTTCACTTACTATGGTTTGTTTGTTTTAAAGACTTATTTGTGTCACATTTCATGTTTTTACATTTTAGAGAAAAAGCAATGAATAATAACAAGATAAATAAAAATTTTCTCAATGAACAATTCTTATAATAATATCTCAAAGATTTCAGCTTTTAATATTTCACAAATATTTACTACTTAAAATGAGTACGCTTACATGTTAGTCTCCTAGAGATAGTATATCCTTTGGGGAAAAAAAAATATCCCAAGGCTATGAACCACATTTCCATAATTATACTAATGAAGTTGAGTTTTCTAATGCATTCAATCATAAAATCAGTTCCTGACTACTAGCTGCCTTCAAATGAGAAACTGCTTTTCATAGCTACAAGGCAATTCACACAAAAATAAAAAATATTATAGAAGCTAGCCAAAATTTAAATTGAATGTGAAACTTCCTAATTTTCTGGGTTTCCCACTGCTCTCTTGGAAATCCCTGTACACATACAATATTGAAAAAGCATGAAAGGAAAAGTTGGGGATTCTGTCCACTAGAACAAAATAGAAAAGGAGACTACTATTTTTTTTTCTTTTCCCATGTAGTTTGATAATTGTTAATTTTGCATTTGTATTCAGCCTAGTTCTTTGCCATACTATTTCTTTTCAAATATGCATGTTAAATTTAGGTCACATTGCCACAGTAAGAAGCACAATATAAAAAACAGATATCAAAAGGAACAGGTGTCAAATGTCCTAGGTAGCCAGGGTCTGATGTCTAACATGCAGACAGGAGAGTTCATAGTACAGTTCATCAATGACAAGCAGGAGCAATACTTCAACATGTATTCTTCTTTCAAAACTTATTGAACACCTCACTCGAGCCAAGCACTGAGCTCAATCAAGTGAATATGAATAAATTAACATGTTATCTCCACCTCAAGGCATTTATAATCTACCAGGAACTTGTAAAAACTCCAGATCTAGGTAAGCAAGAAGGCTCCAGAATTTTGGAAATAAGCAATTTAGCAAAGCAGCAGTAATGAGGAACAATTGTGACCTCTTATCCCAAGGCAAAAGTATTTTTGCCTCTGCATGTTTTCCTATCTGCTGACATGGTCGTCATAGGAATCACAGAAGTTCCCTGAAACAAAGGAGGTCAAAAGTCTGTAGTGAATTCTGAGGCTGACTAAAAAAGGAGCAAAGATGTTGGAAGTATCTCTGAAATATAGCTGTAGATCCATTTAAAAATTTGAGTATCTCCTAGAAATTAAGAAAAAAAATATAATTGAATATCATCCCATAATATTGTTATAATGTTTCACATTAGTGATACACACAAATTAATGGCTATTGTAAGAATAATGAATAAGGAGAAAGTAATGTAAGAGACTGGAAATGTTCCCTTTTGTGGGTGTGTGCAAGCTGAAACTGTATATTGCATGGTAAGGCACAGGATGTCATGGAGAAAGATGGATTTGAAATCCAAAGATCTGAGTTAAAATTCTGAGACTGGTCCTTGATAAATGTTGGAATTTTGGCAAGAACTTCTGAGCCTTAATTTCTTCATCATATGTTAATAATGATACATGATCCATTGGAAGTCAAGTTTAACGATATAATGGGCGACAGTGATTTCTTAGCTGTAGCCCTGATGTCTACAATTGCTAATAGAAACTCTAGGCCTAGAGAAATAAGATGGAAATTAAGAGGCGAAACATAGTCTTTCCAACAGGACCTGGGCCATACCACTTCTACTATTTTTCTATTGGCTTTGTAACAATTTACCAAAAACTGAGTGATTGAAACAATACAAATCTATTATCTTATATTTTTAGAGGTCAGAAGTCTAAAAATTAGTCACTAGACTAAAATCAAGATGTGTTCCTTTCCCAGGGCTCTAAGGAAGAACTCTTCCTTTCTATTTTCAGCTTCTAGAGACTGCCCACATTCCTTGACTCATGGCCCTATTCCTCCATTTCTAAGCTAGCAAAATTGGTCTGAGTCCTCCTCACACTTTCATCTCTCTAACTGTCCTTCTTCACCCTCTTCCACTTGTAAGGACTGTTGTGATTGCACTGAGCTCCCTCAGATAATATAGAACAGTCTTCCTCTCAGTTTACAGCAGTCTTAATTCCATGTGGACACTTAAATCTCCCTTGCCATGAAACAAAACATATTTATAGGTTCCAGGGTGTAGAATATAGACATCATTTGGGGGACATTAGTCTGCCTATCAGACCACCCACTGGCTCAGTGATTGGACCTTTAATATTCCTGGTAATATAGCTGAAAGGAGCTCCAAAATGTGTTTTGAATTTGGATTGAGAGCCAGGTAGTTCAAAGTAGGAAGTCACAAAATGGCACACAGTGAAGGATAGAGGCCTAAAAATTCATTTGGATATGAGTTAAACCGTATCTAAACAAATAAAATATGTGGTAGTTAGAGATACCAGAAGTTTCAAATTTCATTTAATAATCCCTCCTCTTTTTTTAATGTCTCCTCTTAACTTTGGGTTTCCCGTCACTCTCTTCCTCAAATGGAGTCTCTTTCTTAGAGATCTTTCACTTTAAATCTCTGTATTATTCTGGAGCCCTTTCAGTGTGATGGTAAGATGTTAAGATGGAAAGAATTTTATAACCCTATGATCAAATATTAATCTTTATGGTCTTGTTTCTTGGGGTTGTGCTTCTTTCCCTCCTCCAGGTGCATAGCTTTATCTTTTAACCTTGTCTCTTGGCTGTAGTATTCCAAATCTATCACCTTGAAATTCTGTTCCATGAGGACAATGTTCTCCCCCTCAAATTGCAAAGGAAGAACGGATGAGACTGGAGTGGGGAGTAGTTTCATTTCTCCAGCTGGAATTAGGTTTCAGAAGTACACTCAGGCAAAATTATTTTCTCTGGAGAGCAAGTCTTTGTTATGTAGAGGTGCTTGGTAGGTTTTATAATGCTCAGAGCCAGCAGGAGACATTTTTTGGAACCTAACTGGGAGAATCCTCTGAAGTTCCCTGAATGAAACCTTAGTAGATATCTAGGCCCCTAAGACTGGAGCCTTCAAGAATTTTGTATTCTCATGCTACTCTCTGCTCAGTCAACAGCAATTTGTCAAAATTTATTTTTAAAAATTCCTATCATATTATGGCTCCAGAGGCTTTTGTCCTGGTAAGAAATTTTGAATCTAACTTGCCCCATAGTCTACAGTAAGGTTTGTACTACTGCTCTATTGAAGTGCTCTAATGGGCCCAAGAAAAGTCACTGATTTTCAATTTATCAGGAATTTTCTTGTGGAAAAGAAGGAAGCCATGATATTCATGCTCTTTATATGTTAGAATTGAAAACAGAAATACCTTCATTTTTATTTTTAACTACATTATAAGCTCATGACAAATTTGGTTTTAGCATCCTAGAAACTTCTACTCAAAATGTAGTATTAGTGTATCAGAGATTGATATTGAAGACAAATTATACTTAAGATTTTGAAATAGAAACCTAACTTCTTCAGAAAATTAGAGACAAAAGTATACATCATGGGAAGATAAAAACAGGAATAAAAGAATTAAGGATATTTGAGTGTAAAGCACTTTCTTAATGTTTATTTCAAAAATGGTCATTTATTGTCTGTTTGGAACTACACACTTTTACCCTGAAAGAAATGGATATGTTGACCTATAAGATAACTACCACTCTTGAAAGCCTATAGACATCATGATAATCTACCCTCCTACCTAGTTGTAGGAGGTAGTTGTCCTCCATGGTAGTTGTCATATAAATTTATTACTATGTCATATAAATTTATTACTATGAAGATATTAAAGAAGTTTTATTACTTCTCTAAATAAAATGCCAATCAAAACTGTGTAACCTAGAGCCTTCATATAACTTTATTCTAGATTCTTTTAAAAAATTTTAAGTAAACTTTTCTCAAATATACTACAATTTTAACAACTGTTTCTAGCACAGAATTCAGTGATTCTCATTCAACCATTTCTTGATAAGTATAATTATTTTCAATATTAATTTGTATATAATACATTAGTGCCTTCAGGGCATATTAACATGTATCACTATTTGTCCAAGCATTGACTACTTTCAGATTGTTGTTTTTTGCTACTTACTCTGCTTTTACTCTCCATTTCTCGATTATTTGTTAAGAAGTGCTTATTAGATATTTGCTTATACTTAACATATTTCAAGTGATTTATGGGTACTGGAAAGAAAAATGTAAATTAAATGTGATCTGTGTTTTTATCTATCTTTATCTATCTTTCCATATATATATACACACACACACATATACATATATACACACACACACATATATATATATATATATATACATATACATATATATATACACACACACACACATATATATTGAGCTTGAGCTCTACTTTCCTAACTAAATATTGTGGATATTTAGGGCATGACTATTAGGGGAATAATTCTTGGTTATCTATTATCTATTATATTAATTCAGAGGCAGTTTTTCTTAGCTCTATCTTAATTCATCTCTGCTCTAGTTAACAGGCCAAAACTTTGATATAAATGGTGAAATACTACTATATTACAGAATGTGAATGAATTTATTCAGGTTATTGAGTGGCACATTAGTAAAAATACATTATTTGGGGCAATCTCAAACTTAGTAATTGCTATATTTTTAGTAAAACAAATATTTAATTAAATTACAATTTATTTTAAATAGAAAATATGAGAAATGCCATCAGATAATTATGTTAAAAATCAAGTCTACAGATACTTGGTAATAAAGTAAACATGTACATATGAAGCAACTCACTATTGTACCTTCAGATGTGCTAAGCATTTCTGTGCCTCAGCACAGGGAATACCAGTGATATTGTAATAGTGTCATATGGTAACAGATGGGAACTACACTTGTGGTGAGCACAGCATAATGTATAGAGATGTTGTATCACTATATTTTATGCCTGAAACTAATGTAACATTGTGTCAACTATACTCAAATACAAAATTAAAAAAATAAACAATTAAAAAAAATTAAAAAATAAAGCCAAAAACCAAAACCAAAACCAAAAAAGAAGTTTCCATTTCTTACTTCATTGAAATCCATTAATAGTGCAGTGACTTTGGGACTTTCACTAACTACATTTTATAGATAAAGAATGTAAGGTTCAATGATATAGTATAATCATAAAGCAAATAAGTGGTTGAGCCATGATTCACACTCAAGAACTACGATTCAAGAATCCACATTTTAACCATTACTTACTATTGCCTCCCAATACCACCCTTATAATGTCCCCTCAGAAACATATACAAGAGTGACTTACAGCATGATATTTTGCTGGTCAGTTTTAAGGCAAAACTTTTGCCATATTTTAGTTCTGTGACACCCTCAGGAGCTATTAAGTCTTCTAGGACCATTCGCTCCAATATTAAATGGCTTCTATCCTCTGTAGAATATGAGACTAATCCCTGGTCTATATTCTTTTAGAACTTTGTAAGTCTCTGCTGGAATACCAAAATGTAACCCATAGAATATTCATTCCAAAGCAACACTCAACCATAAATAGGTAAACCAATAAGACAGCACCATCTTATGCAAGAATAAGACTTTATTTTTCATTTATTTACTTCATAAGACTTTAACTTACATTATATGACAACATATGTAAACACTGTCAAACTTCCTTCCCTATATTTTGCTAAATTATTTAATTTTTCTAATTTTTTAGAATTTAAAATGTATTCCACATCCTACATGTATCCTACATGTACTCACCTCCCAATGTAGCTAATGATTGCTGTTTACTTCTCTTTGAGTTTGGCCCTCTAATTATCTCAGACAAAAATAGCCACTATTTTGAATTGGCCTTTTAATCCCCATGTATTCTTCATATTGCATATGCATATATTTTTAGACACTACATACTATTGTTTTTCGTGTTTTATATGTCAATGAAATAATGTTGATTACATTGTTGATTATATTATTCTGCAGTTTATTTATATGGCTGCATAGCATTTATGAGATTCATTCAATTGAATGGATATATGTCTTGTTTTTCACATATTTTCTCAGGTGATAGTATTCTCTATGTACATATAGTAAATAGTTTTATCTGTTCTCAAGTTTGGATATTTATTTCAGTTCCATTTTTATATTAAAAACAATGTTGCTCTAAACATCTCTTTACAATGTTTTCATGAATATGTGCATCAATGTCTCTGATTTATATTCCTAAGAGTCAGAATGGCATATCACTTGTTTTATAACTAATTGCAAAAATGTCTCCGTAAAAGGTTTATATCAATTGGGGTAACTTTATTTCACCCCCTCGTCACTCTTTACCTCATTTTCTCTACTTTTTTTTTTTTTTTTTTTTTTTTGCATGGAGATATCTACCAGTCCACAGAGAACATTCACTGGTCTAACAGCAGCTACATGGTACTTTGCTATTAAAGAATTCTGTGAATGGGTAAGTCATTTTGCTTAGGTAGTTCATTATTAATGCACACATAAAACACTTCTTCCAATATGGTCTTTATTACCTTAAGGATGATATGCTGATCCCCATTTAATGCATCCCTTTACATTTTTATCACAGTTTTGAGAAATAATTGACATGCATCACTATATAAGTTTAGGTGTATGACATGATGCATTGATTTAGATGTATTGTAAAATGATTATTGCAATAGTTCAGCTGACATCCATCATCTCACATAGATACACTATTAAAAAAGATGAAAAATTAATTAAAAAATGTGATGAGAATTCTTAGATTTACTCTCTTAACTTTTCTATATAGCATACAGCTGTGTTAGCTGCAGTCATGATGTTGCACATTGTATCCCTAGTACTTATTTATATTATATCTCAACTGGAAATTTGTACCTCTTGATCACCTTCCTCCAAGTGCTCCCCACACATATACTCTTCTACCCTATTGGTAACCACATCTGGTATCTTTTTCTATGAGGTACTTTTTTTCCATCTCTAAATGAGATCATATGGTGTTTGTCTTCTTCAGACTTATTTCACTAGAATAATGCCTTCCATGCCCATCCATGGTGTCACAAATGGTAGGATTTCATATTTTGTAAGGCTGAATAATATTTCACTATATATATAAATATATATAATGAAATATATAATGAAAAATATATACAGTGAAAATATATACAGTGAAAAATATATATAGTGAAATATATATATAGTGAAATATATATATAGTGAAATATATATATAGTGAAATATATATAGTGAAATACATATATAGTGAAATATATATATAGTGAAATATATATATATATATATATATATATATATATATATATATATCACAGCTTCTTTTTTCATTCATCCAACAATGGACATTTAGATTGTTCTCATGTTTTTGGCTATTTGTAAGTAATGTTGCTATGAACATGAGGTTGCATGTGTTTGATTTACTGTTTTTGTTTTGTTTTTAGAAATGGTTGGATCATATGGTAGCTCTATTTTAATTTTTTGAGGATTTTCCATAATGTTTTCCATAGTAGCTTGTACTTATCCCAACAATAAGTACACAAAGGTTCCCCTTTTTCCAAATCAACACCAGCCTTTGTTATTTCTTGTCTTTTTGATGATGGCCATTCTACAGGCATGAGGTGATACCTCACTCTGGTTTTAATTTACATTTTCCTGATGATTAGCAACAGTGAGCCTCTGTTCATGTGCCTGTTGGCCATCTATATGTCTTCTTTGGAAAATGTCTATTCAAGTCCTCTGGCCATTTATTATTGGGCTATTTGTGTTTTATTACATTAAATTCTATAGGTTCTTTATATATTTGGGTATTAAGGGGTGTTAACTTCTTATCAGATGTATGATTTCCAGATATCTTCTCCCATTCAGGAGATCATCTTTTTGTTTTGTTGATGGTTCCCTTCCCTTTGTGAAAGCTTGATGTAGCCCCTTGAATTTGTTTAGTTTAGCTTTTGTTGTCCTAGCCTGAGGAGACCATTTAAAATATATATATATTGCTAAAACTGATATCAAATAGCTTATTACCAAAGCCTATAGTTTTAAACTTTGTAAAATCAATTATGTACAGTTTAAAAAAAAACATGAGAATTAATTACATACTTTTCTCACTTCTGGAGCTACAAAGAGTCAAGATGTTTACAGATGTAAATATCTGCTTTGAACACTAATGCTGTGACCATATAACTTCTAATTTTCTATTTAGGCTCCAAAATTTTTAATTTGACTCAGAGCATATAGGTCAAGGATATGTTTCACCCATTAACAAGTATCCAAAAAAGATCTAGTTTATTTCTTGAACCAGAGAAAAAGATCTAATATTTCAATGAAATAATGGAAGCATATAAACACACGCATATTTCAATAACATTTTATTCTTTTATCTTCTAGGAACCAAGATTTCAGATATATGCACCTGATTAAAGTTTTAAAATTATAAGTTATTTCTAGAATTCATGATAAAAAGGTTTTAATTTCCCAGGCTATTTCAGAATATTTTTATCTCAACATTTAATTAGTCTAACATTTACATAGAGGCATTATAAAATATGAAATGCATACAAATTCACATGATAGTATTACAAAATAAATGTTAATATTAATGATTTCAAGAAGTATTAAATCTTTAAAAACAAAATTACAATTTTTTAAAAAGATTTTATTTATTTATTCATGAGAAACACACAGAGAGGCAGAGACACAGGCAGAAGGAAAAGCAGGCCCCATGCAGGGAGCTCGATGCAGGACTCGACCTCGGGGGGCCAGGACCACGCCCAAGCTGAAGGCAGATGCTTAACCGCTAAGCCACCCAAGCATCCCCCAAATTACAAAATTTTTTAGTAAAATAATTTTATAAGTTTGTATAATATGAAACATTATTAGTTGCACAGAAATCTACTTAAGGAAGTCTTTTTAAATTAAATTTTAAAAAGAATCCCTTGTGGGGCTCCTGGGTAGCTCACTTATTTACGAGCTCAGATCACAGTCTGGGGGTGGTAGATTGAACCCCACAATAGGCCCCATATTGGGTGTGGGGCCTGCTTGGGATTCTCTTTCTCTCTCTCCCTCTGCATCTGCCCCTTGTCATGCTCCGATGCACATACATTCTCTCTCTAAAGAAGAAAATTATTTGCAAGCTCCTGTTAACATTTAAATATCCTTACATATATCCTAGAAAATAATAACTTTTCTTATTTTCAAAGACATAAAATTGTATAAAATTTCACTCATTTGTTTTTTTTTTTCTTTTTGCTAAAATCTGACTTTGTCCTGTCATAATTACAATAATTATACTTTTATCCTAGTCTTTAATTGTGGTAACTTTTATCAAATGTCTTCTTTAATCAAATCTCATAACAATTCAAGTTGCCAGTTTTATTTTAGAATATTAAGTAAATTTTATTAAAATCCATTTTGTTGAGTCTATTTACCATACTACTCTATAACTCTATAATTTTTTTTCTTTTTCTTCTTAGTCCACTCACCTCCTTCTTCTCTTAATAAGACATATTGTGCAATATATTGACATTTTGTACTTATAAATATTTAAATGAATCTTTAACTTTTAAGAATCAGAGTTTTCAGCTTATTTTTTCTCGGCCATATACCTTAAAGAAAAAAATGGTATTTTTTTTTTACCTTTTTAAATGTCAGATTTATTAAAGTATAATTTACATACAATAAAAGTATAGCGGAGTGAATTTGACAAGTACATACAATTTTCGAACCATCACCACTGTCTAGGTATTTTCATGACTCCAAATCCTCCATCAGGCCCCTTTACAGCCAATCTCCTTCCAACCCTCTTCCAGGCACACAGATGGTAATGAACAGATACCTACTGGATACAGTGAGTTCTTCATCCAAAAACTAGAACTCAGTCCAGCTATTAAAAAGAAACTAGTCATTTTCAACCACTATGCATAAAATAGACTTTAATGAAGCAATTCTCAATATGTAGGATGCTAGTTTGTGGCATCGTGGTCCAATTACTAAGGAATGCTTAAAACAGTCTGTTTCACAACTGGTGGGATTAAGTTCCCCCAAATCCTACTTATACTAGAAAAATTTTTGCTCAAACATACTCCTTGGGTCCTATCACAGATATACTAAAATTTTCAATATTCTTGTAAAAGGCTCCCTAGGTTAAAAAACACCACCCTATAGCAATGCTAGTCTTCAAAAGCTCACAGCGCTCTGGGTACCTAAAGCATCTGAAAAAAGTGTTTGTTTTTGCTAACAAATTGACAAAATAATGAAATACATAGGATTTGGTCTACTCTCCTCTTCATTTCTTTTCCTTTTTTTTTTTTTTTTTTGAGAGAGAGAGAGAGAGAGAGCAAATGATCAGAGGGAGGGGCAGAGAAAGAGAAGAAGAGAGAATCTTAAGCAGGCTCCATGTCCAGTCCAGAGCCTGTGACCTCAGGACCCATTCAGAGATCATGAACTGAGAGGAAATGAAGACTTAAATGCTTAACCAACTGAGCCACCCATGTGCCCCTCCCCTGTCCATTTCTTGAACTCAAGTTAGAAGAATACCAAAATAAGTTTGGCAAATGAATCCCCCAAAATATCTTGTACTATACTGTACTTAGAATACTTCTTATTGCTATATAAGTAGCATGTATTTGTATCAGGCTGCTCTAGATGGAGAAAACAAGCACATTTATATGAAAGAGTAGTTTGAACTGAATTCTCTAGGGTACTTGCAACATTCATGGCCAAATCAAGGCAACATCTTGTGATGTTTGAAATTCGATTAACTTTTATTTAAATTGAAAAAAAAATTCTGTAAACTGCATTTAGAGTCAAAATTCTTTTGTTATAAAAATCATGAGTATTTCTGGATAAGGTAGAAATATTTCTAAGTTAAGAAAACCAGATTTGACTTTGGACTTTATTCGTTAAACTGTAAAGAATGGAGGAAAAAATAGGTTATTTATAGAAACCATTTACTATGTATTCAGGTGTACAAATTTGGTGACAGAAAAGACTTAAGTGTTAGGATCTCAGAAGCAGTTCTCAAAGAACAAAATTTTATTTTCTTGGATTTTAAGGATGCCTAAGATTCTTCTTCACTCTCCATCTTCAGAGGTAAATAGTACTTTATACATCCCATATTAGCAATTTTATACACTACAACAAGGGATACATCTGCAGATATACTGAGTGTTACTGGAGAACAGAGTGGAATGGCTTTTGTAAAGAAGTTCAGGTATCTCAGTGAAAAAGTTACCTGACTGGCTCATTCACCTCTATGGTGACAGGTTCCTCCTCCTTATCAGCATTACTTGTTTGTGACAATTTAATATTTCCATTTCCTAGTACTCTACTTGCAGAACATTTCACTCTGTCTTTTGCACAGGAAATTACAGCAGCATCTCAAACGTGGCTGAGATCTTGGCATATATGTGAAAATTCACCAGAAGGCCTCTTTACTAGACAGCTATACTCTTGTTCTATAATTCCAGGTTGTTCAAAATCTAAATCTATTAACCTCATTTCATAGTCTGAAGCCTTTTCTTGATTTGGAGCTTCAAATACTAGTGCCACGGTGTCCTCATTATCCATGGCCCTTAATGTAATGATGCCTTCATTGCACATTTTCTTTTCTTTTCTTTCTTTTTCTTTTTCTTTTTTTTTTTTTTTTTTGGATATGCTGGCGAGATTCACACCCATTGCCAAGTTTTGGTCATAGTGGTAAGTGTACATGGAAGCCCTCAGAGCACAGGGTGAGCTGCACCAGGGAGATGTGGGATGAGTCTAGGCTCTCCAGGTTTATGCTACTCCACCTTATGTCACAGCAGGTCTGGTTGTTGAGATCCTTAAGGGCTTCCAGCACCTTCTTCACAATGGAGCCCTGGACCAGGTGTGCCTGACACATGGTGGCACAGTCACAAGGAGTTATGGCTACAGGTGGAGGTCAGGGAGAAGTCGTAGCCAGCTTGGGTATCACAGGATAAGAGGGAGCCAGAGAACATGGGAGTGAAAGTCTGAGACCCAGGAAGATCACCCAAAATGTTATTGTTAAAATTTGATTAATGCTTCTATTGGCTAGGGTTTTAAAAACTATTCATTGTTGGCATTATGCCAACTTAAGAGTCTGGCTTTTATTTCTTTATGATTTATGTAACTCAGCATGAACATTAAGGCTTCTTCACCTAAAGTTAGATACCTCTCAATTTCCCCACCAGAAACTTTATAATAAAGAGAAAAGGAAGTGTCATGCTGGAAACATAACTTTATTTCAAAACATAGTCTAAATATAAAAATTGAATTTTCCATACAAATATAGTTCTATGCGTTTTTTTTTAAGTTTTAGCGCTCAGTAAATGTGTTTTAACTTTCTACACGGAGGTTATTTTTTCTGTGATAAAGATTATTTTAAGGCTTAGTGCTCTGTACACTAATATCTATAATTCTATTAATAATATATACTAATTACAGGGTTTAAATTTACAGATTTCTCAGAAAATTATGTCCATTGAAAAGACCATAAAGATCATACCAGGGCAGCCTGGGTGGCTCAGTGGTTTAGCGCCTGCCATCAGCCCAGGTGTGATCCTGGAGACTCGGGATCGAGTCTTCTGTCGGTCTCCCTGCATGGAGCCTGCTTCTTCCTCTGCCTGTGTCTCTGCCTCTCTCTCTCTCTCTCTGTCTCTCATGAATAAATAAAATCTTAAAAAAATATTAAAAAAAAAGATCATACCATTGCAGCTGGTAGATTCTGAATAGTTCTTGGGTTCTTTTTCTACTGAAAAGTCTAGAAATGTTCCTAAGAGCTTGCGATGAAGATTATAATTACAAAATTAATTTTCATTTGAAGGTTTAAATGACCTTAAAGTAAATTAAAATTATAATTAAATTAAAGCACGATTTTTTGCTTATTTTTAGTAAATAGTTGTCATGAGGAACCAGATAACAGAAATTTTAATTTACATTCTTAACAAGTGGTGTGTAAATATTCTCCTTTCCCAGTAACTTTTAAATCTTTGGGATGAATTCTCTCTCTTTCTCTCTCTCTCTCTCTCTCTCTGACTCTTTCCCTTTTCCACCTTTGCTGACATATATTTGACAATAAATTTGTAAATATAAAGTGTACATGATGTTTGGTAGTGTGAGCTGATTACCACAATATAAATTCACACATCCATCAGCTCACATAGTTCCTGTGTGTGTGTGTGTGTGTGTGTGTGTGTGTGTGTGTGTTTACAACATTTAAGATCTACTCTTTTAACAAATTTCAAAGATGAATTCTCTTTTTTTACTGAAAAGCATGAATTACTTTAAAACAAGAATTTCTCAAAATGGGCTTCACTACTTATTCCTCCTATCAAAATTATCTTTCATATTCACCAAAAATACCGGCTTCTAGGCCTAATCCAAGCTATTGAATCAGGAAAAGCTAGGATTTAACTGTTGAGAATTGCATGTTCAACAAGCTTTCTAAATCATTACAGTGCACATAAAATTCACCTGAAAAATACTGAATATTTCAACATGATATATATTTCAAAGCCCTGTGATCTTAGCTGCTAATTCAAGGCTATTCCTTTTGGAAAAATAAAGAGTAAAATGTGTTTTCTGCTTGAAAAACATAAGACATTGTTTTGAGCATTAGTTATACCTAAAATAACTTTATATTATTTAATTTCAAATCTATGTTTAAGGGATAACTGAGTGCCCCAGAGGTTGAGTGTCTGTTTCCACTCAGATTGTGATCCTGGTCTCATGGGATCAAGTCCCCCATCAGGCTTCTCACAGGGAGCTTGCTTCACCCTCTGCCTATGTCTCTGGCTCTCTTTCTGCATCTCTCATTAATTAATAAAATCTTTTTTAAAAAATCCATGTTTAAAATTCAGTAACTTGTCATAATCTTCTTGCTTTGCTAAAAAATTATTTGAAATTTATATTCAAATTTATTGTCAAGAATACTGTTCCCTATTATCATTTTTATCCAAGGTGATTTTTTATGTGTATATGTTTTAGAAACACAGATGCTTTTAATACCAGATTCTAAATTTGATAAAGTTTAATGCAAGAATTTGCCTTGATTCTTAGTTACAGTACCTAGATAATATTTTTTTGCTCTCTATTATACAATCACTAATTTTAAAAATATTATTCAATGTTAACAGATAGAAAAGAATTATCTATGATAGAAATGTGACTGAACACTTTTATTACTTACTCCATTAATTTTAAAGTTCTTCATGCATCCTTTCCTAATTTTTAACTACAATTTTCCATTCCCAAATAAAACCATTATGTAGAGTTTTGTGCTTATGATTCTCTTGCTTATTTAAAATGTTTATCAAATATAGTTGTATCATTACAATGCATATTGTGTAGTTTTTAAATGTTTTCTGTTTTTAACATCTGATGAGAATGATACTTTCTGCATCTTCTGTAATTTTCTTTATTCTTTCATCAGAATATTTCTGAGAACTTACATGTTGCAGCCAATAACTGTTCTTTGTTCATTTTCTTTTGCGTGTTAGTGACATGTAGTTTATAGCAAATAAAATATGGTAATGATATACTACACTATATTCTTCTACACTCATTTTTATATTTAACTGTGTTACTAGTACTCGAAAAGCTAGTAGGAATTCTTGCATATGTTTTTCAGTGACACATACAAGAGTTTTATGTTGTTTTATAGCCAGGTATGGAATTTCTACTTCATGTATACATATCTTCCTTTTTACTAGATGATGGAAATTATTATTAGTTCTTAAAGATTTATTTATTTAATTATGATAGACAGAGACAGAGTGGCAGAGACACAGGCAGAGGGAGAAACAGGCTCCATGCCGGGAGCCCAATGCGGGACTCGATCCCGGGACTCCAGGATCAAGCCCTGGGCCAAAGGCAGGCGCCAAACTGCTGAGCCACCCAGGGATCCCCAATGGAAATAATTTTGTAGTAGTATAGAGATATAATGATTTTTCTATATGTTTTTGTGATTTTAAATGCTTCTAACAATTTGGAGAGTAAGTGAAATTATATTCCTTTTTCTCTAGATACTTCATAATTTGATGTCTTTTTAGATCTATGCCTCATGAATTTCATTATTCTTTTTATATTTTATTTTCTTATTTGCTTGTTGCTATAAAAGTCATTGGCTTTTAATGCCGACTTGAAATACTGAAAATCTGAAAAACATAATAATTCCAAGAATTTATATATAGATTACTTTGGGTTTTCTAGCTAGAGATTCATATAATTTTTAAATAATATTTTTTTCTATTTTTCTAAACGTTAAATATTACTTATTTGTATTGAGTAGGATCCCCAATACAATTTAAATAGAGGCGGTGATATTAGGTCCTCACATGTAGTTTGAACACAAAAATGCTTTTATTTTTTAGCAGCTAAGTATAGTATTTGCTGTATAACTTTAAGGATATATGTGATCAATTTAAGTATGTTTCTTTTCATTTCCACTTTGTTAAGCAGTTTTATAGAAAATGACTGCTGCTATATTCAACCTTTTTATATTGCCTCTACTAAATTTGTGATCTGCATTTTTTCTTTAACTTGTTGATTTGATTATCTTAATTGATTTGCATCTTATACAAGTTTAAAAAAAAAAACTTGTCTATTACCCTTTTTAAAATACATGGCTAGATATGGTTTGCTACTAGTTTGTTTAAGGAATTTTCAATTTTAAATATAAATATTGCTTTCCTATACTGATCTTGATAAATTGTGTATCTAACTTATACTATCTTTATGAAATAAGTTTGAGAGGTGATAAATTTTCTCAATCCTGGAGTTGTTAGGCTAAATACTGGCTATACAGATATTCAGGCCCTAATCCTTGCAAACTGTGAATGTTACTTTATATCACAAAGGTGATTTCACAGATGTAATAAAATTAAGGATCTTGAGGAAGAAGATATTATCCTGGAGTATCTAGAGGAGTCCTAAATATAATGAAAGTTTTCCTCATTAAAGGGGGGCTAGAGGATATTTCACAGCAGAAGAGAAGGAACAGTAATGATGTAACAGAGACTGGAATAATGTGGTCTTAAGACAAGAACTGCTGGCAGCAATCAGAAGCTGGGAAAGACCATGGGTTCTCCCCTGGAACCACAAGAAAAAACTGTTGACTTTGATTTTAACTCTATAGGAGTTAAATTTGGGGGGTCCAGGGCCTTAAGAGAATAAATTTCTGCTGTTTTAATCTGGAAGATTTGTTTATTTTATGGCAGCAGCAATAGAAAATATATGTGTGTGTTGTGTATTATGAGTGTGTCTGTGTGTGTGTGTGTGTCCTGGGTGGTGGATGTGTGTGCCATTTGAGTGTTTCAGTGAATTTGTGAAAAGGCTTTGGAGTTTTCTTTTTGAAAGATTTTTGTCTCCACCTTCAACTTTTTAATAGTCAAAAAATATTTACCTAGATTTTAATATGTGTTCAGTTCTTGTAAACGTTATATTTAAACTTTTAAAGAAAGTGTATCCCCCAATCGTTGATTATAGTCTTCTATACCTATAATCATTACATTAAATTTTTTTTGGTGACTTGTTAAAATGTGCCCTATCAATGGTGATTTTTCTTTTACAATGGTGTGTTTCCACTGTAATTAGAGACTTGGAAATTTTTGCTTCTGTTTTTGTCTATTTTTGCATCATATATTTTGAGATTATTTTGTTAAGATCATGAAAAAATTGTGAATTATATATATTTTTGCAGGAGTAGAACATTATCATTATTAAGGGCATCAAACTATCAAACTACTTACTGGTCACAAATTTATGCACTGTTCTTCCAGGACACAAAGCTAAATTACATTTATCAGCCTTTATTGAAGTTAGACATTGCCATGTGACAGAGTTCCTGCAATTAAATGTAAACAGGAGTAGATGAGTATTATGTCCATCCTGACCCATAAACCTACCAACTTTAAACCTCCTTTGACTTTCCTCTATGAGAACTGTACTTCTAGTCTCTGGATGACACTGTCAGATAAATTCTTAATATGGAAAAGACTATGTAAACCAGAGTTCTTGAATGCTTGTGTGGAGCAAAACATCCTGACTTTTTATTTTGCCACCAACTAGAACATCCCATTCTGAAATGTTGCATGAGCAAGAAATACACTTTCACCGGGTATAGTCATTGATATAAATGGGTTTGTTAATGATTTATATTATATTAATTTTTATGTTCCTTCTTAATTTCTAGCAATATATTTCACCTGAAAATTGTTCCATCTTTATGCATATAAATAAGTTAAATATTATTATTTTATGTTTTGTATTTTTGAATTGCATTTGAGAAGTTTTGGTGTGATTCTGCTCCCTGCTGTGTTTAATAGCTCTGATTCACCGTGCAATGTCTCCTTCTGTATTTTGTTATTTATGAACGTAACCTCAAATTTTGGGGGAAATTATTAGATAGGAATTATTTGATTCCTAAGATGAAGATAAGTTCATTCTGAAAGAATTTTCTTTCAATCTTTAAAACATCTGAAGGATTTATTGTTGGGAAACAATGCTCCACAAATTTTTTCATGTTTCTTCACAGTCATGACTTTCTGAGCAAAAATTACTGTTAACTTGGTTTGAAATATACTACAATGGCAAACAAGGCTTGGAAGTAAAATGGTGACTCAGTTGAGATTTAGAAACATTTTTTTTTTTTGAAGCCATTTCTTTACATTCCAAAGGGTAACTTAATTGACTTTGGAACCTTTCATTTTTTTCCCCAGAGAGAATTCTTTTACATTTGAAAGATAGGGCTCTTTTTGTCCTCTGGAGGAAAGGATGAGGAACTATACAAGCTCATAATTCAAGATCCTCCTCCTCAGGTAAAAAAATCCCTCTGTATGTTCTGGCTACATCTGACTCTCATCGTGTTACCCAGTGAGCGATCAGTGTATCCCCTTTCAATCAAGAGGTTGTATGAATAATTAAGTCTATCTCTGATTCAAAAAGCTTTTATTTTTATCCGGAGAAAATATAGACATAAAAACTTAATTACCAGTAGTGCACTATTTTAAATAAATCTTTGCTTGGAGTAGTGTGAATTCATTCAGTAGATTCATATGAAGGCTGGCTTCTGGCTGTTAATTTTCAAGGGCATTTGTTTTCTACTCCACTGGGTGCACAATTAGATAATTTTCCTAGAGATCTGGAGCATGGGCTTATTTCTAATTCACCTTTACAATGAATATTTAGAAATTTAAATCCCATTTTAGTAAGTATTCCCTTTTATATTATCCAAGTTTAATGGAATTCTCCTTTGTATACCATCCCTTCTGTCCCTAGAACCTATAAAAATTAAAACATGTTTCATTTCTGTTGGCAAATGCCCTCATTGCTGAGTCCTTTTGTTCATGCTCTACTGAATTTTCTGGGTTTCTCTTTTCACTAAATTTCTATCCTGTATATGCAATGCTTTCTTGCCAACTCTTTAGTTTCTTTAAGTTTTATTTTCTAGAAATCAAGGTTATTTTCAGTTGAATGATTTTCATGACTACCTGGTCTACTGTATTGACTGGAATAGATAACCTTCCTTAAGTCCTATTTCTTAAAAAAAAAAAAAAAAAAAAAAAAGTTGGTTAATTAGTGTTTTGAATTTTAAAAAAATTTTAAAAAACACTAATCTAATCTACAATTAGTGTTTTGAATTTTTAAAAATCTACAGAAAGAAGAGAGGTACAGTGGGGATGTTTAGGAGAGTGAAATTCTGTATAATTGTGGATATATGTCATTTCACATGTCAAAGCCCATAGCATGTACAACAAAAAAAGCAAACATTAATGTTAACTATCAAATTTAGCTAATAACATGGCAATACTGGTTCATAAATCACACCAATGCAAGAATATTGATAATAGGGGAACTTGGGGAAGAGATTAAAAGTCATATTAAATCTCCATACTGGGCATATAAAATCTCCACACTAGCTACTCAGTATTTTTGTAATCCTAAAATAGCTCAAAATAAAGTTACTAGGGGGATGCATGGGTGGCTCAGCAGCTCAGCACTGCCTTCAGCCCAGGGCCTGATCCTTGAGACTGGGATCGAGTCCAGCTCCAGGCTCCCTGCATAAGGCCTGCTTCTCCCTCTACCTGTGTCTCTCTCTCTCTCTCTCTTGAATAAATAAATAAAATCTTTAAAAAAATAAAGTTATTAGTTAATTTTTTTTAAATGTGTCAACAACTTTTTCACCAAAAGTTCTTCATAAAGCACTTCTGAAATTTCTGGAATAGGATTTCAATACAGTTCTATAGAAAGCAAAGTACATATGGATTACTTTCTACTGCTTTTATTGGTTTTCAATTCATGAACTACATACTTAGATTTTTAAAATTTGATTCTAAAGCTGTTAATCATTGGAAGGATTTCACAATTTATAAATGCTGCTATTTTCTTGCTGTCAGTTAATTACCACCCAGTGAGACTGTAAGGAATAGATATGTTTGGTGGTCCCTGACAAATTTAGACAAAACTGTTTGTTTTGCCTCATTACCAAAATAAAATCTCTGGCTTAAGACAGCAAACAAATAAACTCAGAAGTAAAATGGTATTTTTGAGAGAACAATTATCACTTATATAAATAAACTTCTTTTAAAATATACAGTAAGTTGGGATGCCTGGGTGGCTCAGTGGTTGAGTATCTACCTTTGGCCCAGGGCATGATCCTGGAATCGAGTCCTACATCAGGCTCTCCACAAGGAGCCTACTTCTCCCTCTGCCTGTGTCTCTGCCTCTCTCTGTGTGTCTCTCATGAATAAATAAATGAAATAAAAAAAAGAATATACAGTAAGTCAATTTAAAATATTGAAACTATGAAATAACATATTCATATCTAATTTAGGCTCATATTAATGTGAATTTTATAAAGTATAGACTATATAAAGTATTATCTTTTGAATGTAATTTTTCAAGTATGCAAATATGTATCAATTTTTTAAATTTTAAAATAACATGTAATCAAAGAGATAATCAAATGTGTATTTTTCACTTACAAAAAACCACTAAAATTCATTATTATAAACACTTTATATTACATCTTCAGTTTATATGATTAAGATTAAAATAATTCAGATAATAATTTTTATTTATCTATCTGAATCTTTAAAAACAATAGTAATATAGCTTCCTAAAATGCAATGTTTGAAACTAAGAGAATAATTCTTTAAGTATATTTTAAATAAAGATGTGGATGATAATGTATTTATGTAAACTAAAATCATGTAGATTAAAAATTTTTTTAGAGAGACAAAAGACCTTTGTTATAATGGTAAATTTTACAAGGTAAAATCGGAAAAGATTGGGTAGTTTAATGGATTACTTTCATTGCCATTCATTCTTTAAGGCAATAGGTCAAAATTAGATCAATTTCATTGAGCAAAGTACTAATTTTAAAAATTGCTTTCAATTGTCCACATTTAAGAAAATGGTGATATTCCAAAGATAGTGATAAATGAAGCTGGACTGATATAAAATTTAATTACCCTTTGATAAGTTGCAAATTTCTTTTCTATGCCTTAGTTACAAGTTGTCTTTTTGTATAATGGTTTCAAAGCTGAATGAGACCTAATTGACTGAAGATTCCTTCAACATAACTTGTTTTTCAAATGTGAGCAGGCCATAATATTTTATTGTTCTTGATTCAAATTACATTGAATGTTAAAACCTTGTCACAATGTTTTCAAATGAAAGATTTTAATTTTTGTAACTTTAGGGTTTTTTTCCTCCATAAATTTACATTTATTTGCATATGAACAAGCTTAAAAACTGTGTAATTTATGTCCACAGTTTTATCTATTCATATGTGGAATATTTAATATTGCCAGAGAAAACAGACAGTTATAATTCAGTCTGTATTTTATACTGACTTCATAAACTATAAGAACACAGTAAAATACATGATGGGTATTAAAAAGTCACAGAAACAATTGCAAACTACAGTCCAGTGTCTGATTTATACACAAAAAGAACTCACTAGTGTTTTTAGATTATCATTCAGGAGTGCCTGAATAACAACTTTTATGAGCTTTATTCTTTCTATGTTTAATTATTTTGTGGAATGTCTTACTAGTTCATTGTATATTAAATATTATCATAGCAGGCAGATCTTTCAAAATAATGTTTTTAAAATATGTAAACTTGATAAGATTTTGTATGAAATAAGTCCATCCTTTTTCATAGATCACATACTAATTCATCAGAGTTAACTTTTTTGTCATTTATCTATTTAGGGGTTATTGATCTGTATTCTAATATATATTTAGTCTCTTTTGACACTTGTTTTATAGGCCAACTTGTTCTACACAGATATTATTGATATTTATTTGAATGACTTTCAATAACTTGAAGTTAGTTTTTAAACTCTTATAAAAAACAATTATATTGAAGGGTTAAATACAACTGAAACAGAATACTAATATTGTAATATTACTATTTGTATATATATCATTAATAATAAGATTGATTTTAGAGATGTGATAATTTCAATACCTGTAAGAGTTATATTAACATCATGAATTAATATTGGACATTGTCTCAGTGTTTATAAGATGTTATGTTATGCAGGTACTATTATGATACACATTTTATAAGTGAGAAAGCTAGCTATAGCCTTAGGAATCTTAGATAACCTACCATGTAAGTCAGACTCTCCAGCCCATCCTTTTAAGCACACTACTACCCTATATCTTTAAAAATTGGGAAAGATAACATCGAGTATTTAATAATGTTGAACTCTTGCTGTAGTTTTATCTTCTCACCATTTCTTGGAGAGAATTTTGTGCTAAATTTCTTATAAAAGGATCTTTATCTTTTTATTTAACATTTTAAAATAAAACCTTCGAATATATGCAAAATAGACAAAATCTGTAATAAACATCCATGTAGTTATCATCCAGATTCAGTAATAATCATCTCATGACAAATCTTGCCTCATCTATATTTCTATTCATCCTCATATCATTTTATTTTTTAATTTTATTTTTTAAAAGATTTTATTTATTTATTCATGAGAGAGAGAGAGAGAGAGAGAGAGAGAGAGAGGCAGAGACACAGGCAGAGGGAGAAGCAGGCTCCATGCAGGGAGCCTGATGTGGGACTCGATCCTAGGACTCCAGGATCACTCCCTGGGCCAAAGGCAGGCACCAAACCGTTGAGCCATCCAGGAATCCTCCTAGGGTCTCTTTTATACAGACTATAATCTCTTAAATTTGCAGAGCCTTAAGGACCATATTACCCCCAAAATCTCTACCTCTATTACTATCAAATTACTGGGTTAAGATTTCAACACAAGAACTTTAGGGAGATAAACACACTCAATATATAGCAGTGTGTATATGTGTATACATATATTTACATGTACATGTATACATATATGCATGTATATTTGCACATATACAAAATTTAATCATACACATTTTTAAAATCTTAATCTACTATTATCATCATTTTATCCTTAATGGAACTCAAATTATCCCATCTTTGCCCAGTGGAAGTCATCCCAAATAAGTTGTGTACCTTTTCGACTGCTATAATAAGATATTTCAGATTCAGGGTCATCTTGCTTTACTTCTGCCCAGACTTGACATCAGCCATTCCTCCAATGAATATTTTAATAGGAAACAGTATTTAGCAGCCAATATTTTGGCACTGGAAGTACTCATGACTTTGAAGAAGTTATTCTAGTTATTCTTTCATCATTCAAATGGACTAAAAAACATGTGTTTGTTTTATTGTCACTTTGGTTTTTAGTTTTTTTTAAATATTTTATTTATTTATTCATGAGAGACAGAGAGGAGAGAGAGAGAGAGAGAGAAAGAGAGAGAGAGAGAGAGGCAGAAACACAGGCAGAGGGAGAAGCAGGCTCCATGCAAGGAGCATGATGTGGGACTTGATCCAGGAACCCCAGGATCATGCTCTGAGATGAATGAAGGCAGATGCCCAACTACTGAGCCACCCAGGCATCCCTGGTTTTTAGTTTTAAGTTAATAATGAGTTAATACTGAAATTTTCAGTTCAAATTCATAACTAGAGTCTTTGCTCAAATTTATCTTATATATTTAAGCTGGCCAGTGAACTAATAAATATAACCTATAAAGAAACAAAGGAATGAATTACACTTGTATGAATTATAACCCCTTTCTGCTGTTTACCCATGATCCAACTGTGTAATTTCTGGTCAGTGATTCCAGGTTTTAAATAATTTGTAAGTGTTCAGTTTCTACACAACTTTATCATCTGCTAAGAATTTAAAAATCACATTTTCTGTTCAGCTGTTAATGCTGGGATCCATATTTAGTTTTATAAGCTTTTCCCTGTTTTTAGTTTTGTTTTGGGTTTTTGGCTCATGAATTTTATTTCTGTTTGTTGATAAGAAATGTAAGAGTGGAACGTTAATAAACTTCAGTTTAGTTCTATAATGTCAAGAATTTAAAAATTAAAAAATCAAATGGTAAAAAAAATATATGAAAGAAGAAATTACATGTGACATCCAATAATTCCTGTATTTTGGTATTCATGCTTTTATATATTTCCTTCTTATCATCCAGACTTTTGACTTGTGTATAATTGATAGAATGTGGCAAAAATAGTGTGTTGTTGTCATACCTGTGATTATTTTATATTATGTATGATTCTGTCTTGCTACAAGCTCATTGTAGATTTCCTCCTTTTCTGGCTTTCAACAATAATCTACTACAAATCTCAAAGCAACATAGAAATGAATTCTACCAACAACATCAAAAAACTTGAAACCAGGTACTTTCCCAGTTATGCCTCCAGATGAGAACACAGCTCTGGTTTATACCTTAATTTTAGCTTTGCTGCCCCAAGCAGGGTTAAACTTTGCCCACACTTTCAACCACAGAAAATATAGGCTTTCAGTCACTAAATACATGTTCATTTTGAAGCGTTATAAATCAAATACTATGTAAGCCAGAAGACAGTGGGGCAACTCTAAGCTCTTTAAAAATTATCAACTTAAAATTTTATACCAAGCAAAAGAAATATTTCAAAATAAAGAGGAAATAATAACTTTTTCAGACAAATAAAAGACAAATTTACTGCCAGTAAATAAGCAAAACAATGAATATTAAAGGTGTTCAGAGTCCAAAGAAACATATCAGATGGGCATTTGTATTTATCCAAAAATGAAAAAAATATTAGATATTTGGAAAAAATGAGAACAGATATGAGATTTTTTAAAAATTTCTTTAGCAGAGTAAAAATTGTAATAATGCATTGTTTTACTATATGGCAATATAGAAATAAAACATATGATAAGAATAATTCAAAGAATATGAAATGGGAAATAGAAATATATTGATATGATATTCTTGAAGCACATGTAGAGTGGTGTTACATTTGAAGATGGATTGTGACTGTTAAAGATGTACATTGCAAAACATAAGTCACCACTCAGAATATAAAAATGGCTATCAATTTCAAAATAATATAGAATCATTACAAATATATAATTTAAAGGCCAGAAAAGAGAGACAAAAAATAATAAAGGAAAGATGTGTCTTAAACAAACAAACAAAAAACAATTAGCATGATGATAGATTTAATTGCAGCCATATTAATATTACATTAAATGTAAATGGCCTTCAAATCACAATACAAAATGAGAGGTTTTCAGATTTCATTAAGAAATGGCAATACTAAAAAAAAAAAAAGGCAATACTCAACTATAAACTGCATATGAGAAACTCACTTTAAATATGAAGATTTGGATAGTCATAAGCTAAAAAAAAAAAAAAAACGAAAAAAAAAAGAAAAGAAAAGAAAAAGAAAAGAAAGAAACAGATATACCCTATGAACATTAATCAAAAGAAAGCTGCACTGGCTATAATCACATTAGACAATATAAACTTTAAGAGTATTTCCAGTAATATGGAAGGACATGTCTGGTAATAAATAAAAGAAGCTTTAAGCCTGATGTTGAAGGCCAAGAAAGGTTCCCTTGTTCTCTGTTTCTCTTTGTTTCCTCCAAAGAAAAGGTAATAATGAATCAATCAGATTCCTGGTCAATGCACTTTCCATGTTTATTCTATGAATGAGATACATTAAAATCAGAAAAAAATGCATTAAGTTCTTTTAATCCTATCTAGAAAGAATCTACTCTTAATTCAACATTCAGTTGAATTAATTCAACATTCAGTTGGGATATAAGTTTGAAAATGATTAATGGGATAGATAATAAGCGGAAGAGTAAGTGAGAGTGACTCATTACTTACATTGCAAATTTTTACATTACAAATGAAGATACATATTTAAGTACCACTCCAAAATAGGAGACAGTGAATATATAATGGAAATTCCAGAAAATGCTGAAACATATCAAATTATTTTTCTTATGGGAGATGTTCCTCACTTTTCTTACAGAATCAGATTGATCAGGATGCTAAGAGAGTGAAGACAGATTTTTCTCTTTTCTTAAAGATTTATTTATTTGATAGAGAGAATGTGTGTGCATGAGTGGGGGGTGGACAGATGGAAGAGGAGAGAGAGAATCTCAAACAGATTACCCACTGAGGACTGAGCCCTATACCGGTGATCCCATGACCCTAAGATCATGACCTGAGCTGAAATCCAGTTGGATGCTCAATCAACTGAACCACTTAGGCACCTCTCTTTTTTCTTTAATCTTTCTTCCGCCTTCTTTCACTTTTCTTTTTAAGTTTTCCATTTTTTTGTATGACCAATCTCCACTCCAATAACTTCATAGTCAAATAGTTTTCTACTGACAAAAGAGGAGGAAGAAGGAGAAAGAAGAAGAAGAAGAAGAAGAGGAAGAAGAAGAAGAAGAAGAAGAAGAAGAAGAAGAAGAAGAAGAAGAAGAAGAAGAAGAAGAAAGAAGAAGAAGAAGAAGGAGAAGAAGACTTGATTCTTGTACTAATTTTTTTTTTGGTATAATAATATATATGTTATTGGTCCTGGACAGTTTTCAAAGGTCTGTACATGTATGTTTAAGGTGTTCTGTGCTTACTTACAGTCTTGGGTGTCATCCTCTCTGCTGATAATGAACAGAATAAAAAATATAAAATAGAAGGATTGGTTTTGGAGGTAAAAATTGTATTTAATTTCTTGGAAAGTTGTCTCAAGAATAAAAGCTCTATTTAATTGCAGTGAAGACTATGGATTTTTGTGTCAACCCAACCTAGATTCACTTCCCAACTTTCTCTGAAAGGAAAGAATGAATGGTCTTGGGCCAATTATTCATGTAGTATTTAAGCATCATTATATTCATATGTAAATACAATGATAGTTCATACCTTAGAGATATAAGATAGATATTAAAAATAATTTAGTAATTCATATAATGCAGCTTGCACAATTTGGGAAATGTTTATATTCCTAGCACTACTTAATGTGATCTCAGCTGCCATGTGAAGAGACAGTAAATGAAGATTTTAGAAACAACCAAATTTCAAATCTTAGATCTAAAATTGACTGGCTAATATGGCTTTGGAAAATTATATTCTTGGTCCCCAGTTTCTTACTCTGCAACACTGAAAAAATAATAATATTATTTAAAAGAGGTGTTATGGGAATTAAGTGAGTTAATGCGTATAAAGTACCACATAGAAAGACATTATGTTCATAATCCCATATAAGAACCTAATAAGTGTTAGCTATTGTTATCATAGTTAATACTGGTTAACTCACCTGGGAAAATAGCTTGGAAAAACTTGAGTAGGAAATCAAATAGAGATGAATTTAAGGTTAATATTAAAAATAGTCTTAAAGTTACATTAATTTTCATCTCAAATGAAATGATGTGGAATCACATCACAAGGTATTTTCATCCCAAAATGATATGATATGTAATTACTTCCTTGAATTGTTTGTTTCTAGGAAGATAGATCAAAATAGTAGTAAATTTCTGGTGAGTACTTTGAAAACTGGGAGTTGAAATTCCTGCTAACTTCTTAAAACAAGCTGTACAAACATAATTATGAGTAAGAGACTTTGCTTTTAAATCCAATACTTTATTCAAAATATTACATAAATAGTGAGGTCCTCTGTGAAAAGAATAGGATGTATGTGGAGGGGTTCTTATGTCATCCAGTTCCATTCACAGAAGTTTTCCTTTCGTTACTTATTTCTCCTTTATACAGAGCTGAAAAATAATTATCTTATAAACATAGGATCTATTTCTCAGAAATTAGGACAGCGAAAAAGACAAAACAATCATTATTTACAGACAATAAAATTGTTAAAAATAGAAAACTTCAAAAATAAATGAAAGTTGATCATAAAGTATTAAAAGACATGATGGAGGCACATCTGGGTGGCTCAATGAGTTAAGTGTCCAATTCTTGGTTTCTGCTCAGGTCATAATCTCGGGGTCCAGGGATCCAGCCCCTAGTCTAGCTCTGTGTTCAGCAGGGAGCCTGGTTGAAGATTCTCCCTCTCTCCCCCTCCACTCCCTATAAATAAATAAATCTTTAAAAAAAAAGACAGAATGGAAGTTAAATATATTTAAAAGTAGAGCATCAACTTTTTAATGCATCAATAAATTTCAAGAAAAAATAGAGTGGAAAGTAGCCCATCTACCATAGTAATAAAATACTGCATATGTAATTCTAAAATAAGACAATGCTACAAAATAAAAATAAGACAAAGAAGTTTTCAAAACAAAAAACAAAAATCCACTTTAAAAGATGTGAGTAATTGGAGAGATGTATCCTTTTTTTTTTTTTTTTTTTTGAGAGATGTATCCTTTAGTTAAAGGAGAGAAAGAAGGAAGAGAAAGAGGAGAAGGAAAATGAAAAAGAGGAGGGAAAAATGTTATTGGTAGTGTCTAGGAAAAAGACATAAAACACAGTAATTTGAAGAAGGAAGGTTTTAATATAAAAAAATATTAACAGATTTCCAAAAGATAAGCAACTAAGAGTAAATAAAAAATGTCTAAAAATTTTTGTAAGACCAATGAAATATACTGAAAAAAAAGAAGGTAGTTGGAAGGGGGTTCTCCTTCCTAAAACTATAATTCAGATATCACTGGAGGGTGTGTTACTATGGTGCAAGGCATGGTGAAGTTTGCTGGGTTGCTCTACTCAGGGCAGGTCCACAGTTAGTGGAGTGAGTCCAGTGAGTGGGAAACTCTAGGCGGTAGTTGAGAAGAAGCTCTTCATCAGTGTGCCATTGGGTTGAGGCTGGAGGGTAGGGAATGGTGGCTGGGTCTGTCAATCAGAAAATCTCCATTGGGATGTCATCTAACTAAAGCTGTAGATAAATAACTGTGGTTTGGGTGCCACCCATAAAAGTCTCACTAAAACTCTCAGAAGGATGCTGGCAGGCCAAGACTGGCAGTCCAAAAACCTCAATCAGGTCACTGTAAGAAGGACAAGATTGATGAGCAGGGAAACAAGGCCAGGACTTTCTAGGAAGTAACCATCTATTGGGGAATCAATGGGCTAAAGAAGGCAGAAGGGAATCTCCAAGCCTGGTACCCCCTGGAGAAGCTGGTTGACAGAGGCTGATGAGACAAGAGACTAAAAGTGTAACTAGCAAGCTGGAAGCCAGGCACTACTGGCATCAAGTCAAGAAAAGGACAGAAGAAACAGGAAGGAAAAAAACAAACAAACAAAAACGCTACTCCTCACTCTGCAGATAAAGCTCAGCTGGCAAGCAAGAGATATGCTGTAGTATTACAGGCAAGACAATGACTAGTTAGCTTGGATCCAATAGGCAATAAACTGGCAACAAGCACAATTGTAATTACCAAATACATTCAAATTAATTTATAGATTTAATTATCAATTACATTCAAATTAATTTATAGATTTAATGTAATTTCAACTAACATTAAAATTCAATATTGGGAAAATTTTTTTAAAAAAGTACATTTTTACATGAGTCTAAGGAGCCTAAAAATTCTGCAAATGGGATGTGGGGCAAACCAGGTGGTCAGAGTTTCAGGCTAGTGCAACCAGAGCAGCTCGGCTTTCATCTGCTTTATATTCTTGCCTGCTGCACAGGCTTAATGTTATAAAAGGACACTGCTATTAAAAGAAAATATCTGAAAAACATACTATGCAAAGTTTAAACAGTTGAAAATAAGAAGGCTAAAAAAAAAATAAAAAGTAATAATTAAACCTGCCAATCATTTTTTTAAAAAAAATTTTTTTTTGAAAGAGGGAAGGAGTATGCAGTGTGGTGGTGAGGGAGGGAGGGACAGAGAGAGAATCTTAGGCGGGCTCCACCCTCAGCTAGCCAGACTGGGGCTCCATTTCGCAACCCTGAGATCGAAACCTGAGCCAAAATCAAGTCAGACACTTATTGGACTGAGCCACCCAGGTGCCCCTAGACCTGGCAATCATTAAAACATACACAATTACTGTAAGTTTAATAGTGAAGTATTTATTCAAAAATAAATAGATCACTGTGAAAAATTGGTTGCTCACATGTAGACTCAATTATAAACAACTTGATGTATGTTACATGAGGCAACTCAAAGAAAGCATGTTTATTATTCAATAAAAGGTATTGATATGATTGAGAAAGCTTTCCTTTTAAAATAAAAGGTCTCAAAAAATAAATAAATAAATAAATAAAATAAAAGGTCTCAATTTATATTTTCACAGCACTTTTACTTTATTTACATTATTTACTTACTAAAATAAATTCCAGATGGAGTGAGGAGTAAACATTGCAATATATATACGTGTGTGTGTATATATATATATATATATATATATGTGTGTGTGTGTATATATATATATATATATATATATATATATATGTTTTAAAAAGTGGGTAGTTTTCAAACTTGAAGATTGGATGGAATTTTCAACCTTAGAAGAAACAGATGTACTCACTGGGTAAAATGGACATATTAGTTTTCAAATATTAAACTCTTTTCAATATCCGAAGGTAGGTAAATAAGAAAAAAAGAAGGTAGGTAAACAATTTATAAGCAAAAAAATTTTTTTTTGCATTTCAAAGAGAAAGGATCCTTGTCTTAAATAATATGAGTTCATATAAAAGGAAAGGATAGGAATCACATAAAACTCTAAGACTTCAAAAAATAAATGGATATTATTATTACACTACTCAAAAGGAGAGCTATAAGTGATTAGCACCAATGCTAATAAAATTTTATAATGGTAATCAAAATAATTATAATTAAACCAGCATTTCTAAATATACCAAATCACCTAGAAAATATAAAATTTTATACTCAAAAATACTAGTTTGAGTGCAATAATTGATTTCTGACAAACTATATATAGCTGAGATGAATAAGCAAACATGTGGCTATTAAAAATTAGTTTTCGAAAGATGTGATTAAATGGCAAATGTTTCTCTTCAAAGATAAAAACACAGCACTCGGGATCCCTGGGTGGCACAGCGGTTTGGCGCCTGCCTTTGGCCCAGGGCGCGATCCTGGAGACCAGGGATCGAATCCCACGTCGGGCTCCCGGTGCATGGAGCCTGCTTCTCCCTCTGCCTGTGTCTCTGCCTCTCTCTCTCTCTCTCTCTCTGTGACTATCATAAATAAATAAAAATTTAAAAATAAAAAAAAAAAACCACAGCACTCTAAAGTTATCAAATGTATGCTTGCTTTGGCAGCACATATACTAACATTATCAAACGTAGAAGAACATTTTACTATACTTCTTTAAAGAATTTCAGAAGTATGAAAGATTTAGAGGCCAAATAACAGGAAAATTTTCATGGAAGGGCTTAGATGAGGGTGAGCCCAGAATAAAGATAGATTTTTTTTTTTTTTTTTTTTTTTTGTAATGAAGGAGAAACAGACATTCTAGGAGGAATGAATAGCACTGGCCAAGGATATAACACAGAAGAGTCAAGATTATCATCAGGCTATGGTAATAAGGACATAGAAAATGTGAGTTTGGGAGATTACAGAGTCTGTCTGATTACAAAGTTGGTCTAGAGTAGGCAAATTTTACTTCAATCGACAGGGGCCAGTGATTCCATATAAGGCTGTGACATGTACAAAACCGCATGTTAGTAAACCCAATGTGATGTCAATATGTCAGATGATAGATTTTATGGTAAAGAGACTAGAATAGGTTACCAGTCACCACTCTATTGAATTAACATGACCTACTGAATGAGGAGGCACATGCCACCCACACGGGGGTGCAGGTGGATCCCTCAGTATCTGAGCTTCCAGTTTGGGGAAGTGAAACCCACCAGGTCATTTTGATTGAAGGCACAGTTTTAATACACCCACACAGAGCCGTCAAAAGGTTTATTACTAACAGACCCCAGAAGTGAGACCCCTGGGTGCAATTGAGTGGGAGAAGGGGGGAGGGGAGGGAGGGGAGGGGAAAGAGTTAGGGGAAGGGGGAGGGGGGAGGGGGAGGGGAGGGGGGCAGGAGGGAGGGGGTGGCAGGAGGGGAAGTGAGGGAGGCAGGAGGGCAGTCCATCCCAGGTCAGGAGCCCGCTGGAGATGGAATGCTCCTGTTACCTTGTTATTTTGGTGGTTGGCGGCGGAGGTCACCCAACTTTTCTGAGGAAAGGTACAGAAGGAACTTATGGCAGGCCTCCTAAACTCGAGCTTTTTATTGAAATGGGCAGATTCTGGGTGTGAGCAGGGTTATCAAACTGTAAAATGCAATGGCAGCAACTTCTCAAAAGTTGTTTTTCTTGTCATATATTAAATACAAAAAAAATAAATTCATGAGTTAAATATTAAAAACCAATTGGTGAACCTTTTCTAATTGACCAGAACAGAAGATAAAGCAAGAACAAATGTTAAAGAAAAAAACCCAATCACTTTTTAATCTTTTGTAGCAAAAAAATTAGAGATTCATAAACTTGGCCTGGGAAGCCTGATTGAGGAATTGATATTAAGGATGAAAAGTGGGTTCAATTTTAGACTTTAACAGTAGGAGGGCACAGAGTAATAAGGGAAGCTCTCTGCAAGGTACTCTGAGGATTCAAGAGGAAGCTTAAGGATATAATATATAGTTTCCCTACTTAGGGATTAAATTTTTGTTATTTATTACTATTGATTCATCTTCCTATAAACAAACATTTTATAAAAGAAAATAATTTCACATAGTACCCATGTAAGTCTCTACAATAAGTCAGAGAATGAAATAAATAACTTGACAATATTATGACTACTACTGGTAGAGGAAGCACCTTCCTTCCTTCCTTCCTTCCTTCCTTCCTTCCTTCCTTCCTTCCTTCCTTCCTTCCTTCCTTCCTTTCCAATTCAGTCTTTGCTTAAGCTTCAGGACTTTATCTCTAATTTCTCTAAAATCAGTGAGCCTTTCTGGCTCATTATCCTGATTTTTATCAAATTGAAAATTCTGTACAAGTCAAATTAAATGATCACTGAAAAACATAAGAATAGGGGCACCTGGGTGGCTTAGTGGTTGAGCATCTGCCTTCTGCTCAGGGAGTGATCCCAGGGTTCTGGGATCCAGTCCCACATCAGGCTCCCCACTGGGAGCCTACTTCTCCTTCTGCCTAAGTCTCTGCTGCTCTCAGTGTCTCTCATAAATAAATAAACAAAATCTTTAAAAACAAAACATAAGGATATCCACTGTGTGAACATATAAACCAATATCTATTGCACAAACATATGAACCACATCTTATTTCTCCAGTCACATGTTGATGGGCACAGGTAGTTTCTATATGTTGGGTCTTGTAAATAATGCTGTAATGAACATCAGTGAAAAGATGTTCCTTCAAGTTACTGATTTCAATTCCTTGGGCCCAGAAATGGGATTGCTGGATCATACAGTAGTTGATTTTTCATTAATTTTTGAAGAACAATTGTACTGTTTTCCATAATGTGTGTATCAATTTACATTCCCATCCACTGTACGATTCCCTTTTCTCCACATTCTTGCCAAAACTTATTATTTAAGAGTAAATTTAACCAAAAACATGAAAGACCTTTACGTTGAAAACTATAAGACACTGATGAAAGGGATTAAAGAAAACCCACATGAAGCCTGGGTGGCTCAGAAGTTGAGCACCTGCCTTTGGCCCAGGGCGTGAAACATTGGGCTCCCTGCATGGAGCCTGCTTCTCTCTCTGCCTATGTCTCTGCCTCTCTCAATTTGTGTCTCTCATGAATAAATAAATAAAATCTTAAAAAAAAAAGAAAACCCAAATAAATGGAAAGATACTTGTGTTTCTATATTGGAAGAATTAACATTGTGAAAATTCCTGGAATTACTGAAAATATTTTGCAGATTCATCCTAATTGGTTTATTTTTATTTTTTTTTATTTTATTTATTTTTTTGTTTTATTTTTTAATGTGGAGTTTTGACAATTCTTTTTATATTTTAGGCATTAATCCATTGTCTGATATGTGGTTTAAAAGTATCTTCTCAAAAATAATTTTTGTAGCTTTTCAGATTTTTTTGTAGAGAAAATGGTTGTAATTTTGATGAGGTTGAATTCATCAAATTTTCCTTCTGTAGATAATATTTTAGTGTCAAGTCTAAGAACTTTTTGCAGAGAATATAATTTCAGTTCTTTAAATTTGTCAAGATTGGTTTTATGGTTCAGGATACAGTCTATCTTGGTGAATATTTTATGATACTTGAAAGAAAACTATATTCTTCTATTGTTGGGTAGATTGGTCTATATATATGTAATATATACCATTTTATTATACTTTCAGGTCTTCTATATTATGTTAGGAGACTTTGGGTTCTTTTTACTTTTTTTTTTTTTTTTTTTTTTTTTTTTTTTTGCAGGCAGTTGTCCTGTTTGTTTTATCACTCAGCTCTTGGTCTACTTTCATGGGCTATTGTTTCAAATACAATTGAATTCTCTGCTTAGTTTATCTGGCACAGCTAAAGCTACTAGTGCTGTCTGCATCTTCTGCCCAGGTATGGAAAAAGATTTCCCCCAGAAAGATGATCCTGATGTTTCAATGCAGGGAAAGGGACTCTCAGTTCCACGTGATGACAAAACTTTCTAACCTGAGATACTTGCTGTGAACTCTTGTCCCTCTGCTGTCCATCTTGTCAGTGCCACTTGGCCATCTGATGGTACTAGATAAAGGAGGGGAGTCTCAAGTGTCTGAGGATGAAGACCTCTCCTGATTGTTATGGAGAATCCCCTTGGTCAGTGTTGCTAATCTGTCCTGTACTATCAGACTGGCTCTTGGTGGGGGTATGGTGTAGAGCCTCAGGCCCCACAGGTAAAGAGGATATTTCTGTTGTCTTTTTTACTCTCTGTAGAATTCCCTTTGTCTTGTGTTATCAGTGGAACTCCCATCTGATTCCAGGGAGAAATGAGCCCATCTGAGTCACCTGGTGTCAATGCTGGGGATCAGCAGATATCAAGAGAGAATTGTCTTAACTGCTGGGTTGGGTATGGAAGATGCTCTGCCACTATGCTATTATTCCACTTCTGGGGTTCCAAGCCCTTTTGCTTCCCCATTTCTACCTTTCAGAGGTTTCGTTTGATTGCATTATTTCTTGGGTTGATAGTTGTAATTAGAAAGAAGGAACAATGAGTGTATACATTAACCCTCGTACCAGAAATTCAATATCTGTTTTGTTTGATTTTTAGTTTGCCTCCTGAGCTTTATTTATTGGCATTGTAAATCTACAACACTTTGAATTTAAAAATACATCTAATCTCCAAAAAATAATTTTCTCAATTATATGAAAGAAAACCACATTAAAATGGAATCATTTTATAATGAAGTATTGTGGTACTTCCAGAGCTAATGCTTCCTGTCAAGGACTCAAAGTGATTTTACATATTACCAAACTTAATTATATTTAGGATATTGTTTAGGTAGAGTTTTGTTGTTAACAATTTAAGTATCATCAATGATCTTTACTCTACAAATTATGGTCTGAAAATAGTAAGCAGGCCATTGGGTGTTATGAACAGCATGAACCATGAAAATGACTGAAGAGGATGTAATACTAATTTTAAAATTAAGAGCTTTTGCTAAAAGGTGATATGAAGCAAGAATAGGCTATATGAAATGACTACTTCAAGAACTAAGAAAATTTTTTTACCTAATACAGTCTTTAAGGACTTGGATAGTACAAGAAAAATAAAGTCATTAACTTCAAAAATAGTCTTTGGCAAAGAAAGCATCATTTGATGGAATGCTTCATGTTTTACATGGCTTGGCAAATAGGATATATACCACTATCATACATATACTTTGAATTATGGAACAAGAACTAAAGTCTGTAATTACATGGCATAAACATAAATTGTACATTATTTTAGTGACAGTCAGAAAACTGTTCCATAATCATTTGTAGATTTTTTCAATTCATAGCTTAGTAGATACAAAAACTATATAATTCAATGCTAAATATTTGCCTGAATCTTTGCCAAAATTTTTCATTTTAAGATATCTTACTGA
Source organism: Vulpes vulpes (assembly GCF_048418805.1). Classification (NCBI taxonomy): domain Eukaryota; kingdom Metazoa; phylum Chordata; class Mammalia; order Carnivora; family Canidae; genus Vulpes; species Vulpes vulpes. Next base: position 99,231,169 of record NC_132784.1, on the reverse strand, counting down.
TATGAAAGTACTCATTTAGCTTACTTGTCGGTCAAGTTAAACATTAGAATAGATATTATATTTGAAACTACATGGGGTTGTTACAAAGTCATGTGGTTTTACTGTAATATGGTCCCATCAGTCTCAAAATTATGGAAAAATTTAATTAAAATGTAATTTCTATTGGACAAAATTTGAGAAAGCATGGTTAAGATATCCAATATTTTAAAATTGGATTAAAACTTAAAAGGCTGGCCCTGAGTCCTTACTAAAAACTAACTAGAAACATTGGTATATTTATATGACTTTGAAGCAGTGAAAACATAATATGCCTACCTAAGTTCATGGAAAAAAACAAGGGAATCATAAAATAATAAAAAATAAACAAATTTATTTAAGTACACAATATTATACACACACATACATATGTGCTTACACATGCAACTGCACATGGATGTATCTGATACCAACAATGGTAGTACTGATACACAATCTATGTGTATAGATCTTAAGGAAGTATAATCTAAAAAATAAGAAATGTAACCTTATGAAAAGAGTACACATTTATAATTAGAAAAACTGGTAGTTGAACTTATAATATTAGCATTTTTAAAAATTAAATGGGATGAAAAATATAAAATATGTAATACATTATATGGCATATAGTAAGTGCTCATAAATATACTATGTCTGCTTAGAAATATGAACCTTCTCAATCATCAAACTAATAAAATAAAATAATAAAATACTCAGTAATGTAACGGGCTAAAGAATATATATATATATACATATATATATATATATGGCCATTCTGTACAGCTACTTATAATATTCATACCCTTGGACTGAATAATTCCACTTATAAGACATTTTCCTAAGGAAAAAAAAAACAGGTTCCATAAGAAAAATTACACTAACTCAGTAGAATTATTTAGATTTTTTTGTTGTGGTTATTCACAATTCCCCTAAACTCTACTTTGTTGTTGTTATAATAAGAAATAAGGTATTAACACCTCAATTAGTTCTTTTCTTGACAATGTTTGCATTTTAAAATACACAAGAAAAATATAAGCCCCTCTAAAAAAGGGAATTTTAGGTAGCTAGAAAACAGATGAGGGGACATTTGTATTGAAGCCACAGTTTAACCCAGTCTTTTAAAAATTGATCTTAATTACAGAAAACACAAAACAAATTGCTTATGTATACTTAAGATATGGATGATATGAAAAATAGAACAGTGAATCTCCTGTCCATCTGCTTCTAGATCCAAAAAATACTTATATATCTTGTTTTTATTGGTCTATACTATTTTTTATTCTTCCTATTTATATAAAAGAGGAAGTGAAGCAGAGAAAGTAAGAGCTAAAGAAGATGGAATTATTGATCCTAATATCTGTTAAATAGGCACAGGGCTGTTGATGCTTTGTTGATTAAAAATCAAATGCGAAATTTGGGAACTCACTTTTATAGGGGTAGTCTTATGGAAAGTGAAAATCTTAAATGCTTAACGAACAACCAACTAATTTATAATTTTCTCCTGGAGAAAATCATTTAGCAGTTGCTATGTATCAAGCATGCAGCCAAAATGGGGGTAGAAGATAATGATTAAACAGCAAACCACCTTTTTCGTGATGTTTATTTTACATTCTTTTGAGAGAGATAAACATTTGAACAACTAGGTATAAATATATCTTAAGCACATTTGAATGTAGAATCCTTAAAAAGTACATAGAACAACTAACTCATTTTCCTTCTTTTTCTTTTTTCTTTTTTTTTTCATTTTCCTTCTGAATGAAGAACATCTTTGGTATTTTATTTGGTGCTTGACTGCTTGTGATGGACTCTCCAAGTTTCCTTTTGTTTTTGTTTTGTTTTCTGAAAATGCCTTTATTCCACCTACTTTTCCTTCTAACAGGAGACTAGAGGCAATGACAATTCCAAATCACCTGAATCCAAACTTGGGTTGGGAAAATTCAAGTCTAGTCCTCCATCCCTACATGGTCGAAGTTATATCTGATTTACACTTACCTTAGGAGAAACACTTCAAGATTGCAGAACAAAATCTGGGTTTTAGCAGGATCCGATTCTTCTTTTGGTTTCCTCCTTCCTTTATGCCTTGACCTAAAACAAACAACAAACAAACCTTTTCTCCTTTTAATTTCATGATGCTGTCAAACAGAAGCTTTTAACTTTGCCCAGTTTTTTTCAGGTGCTTTCAGTGGGAGAGTTGATCCAAATTAGGTGGCCTACCAATATAGATTATGTCATAAGATTGTTACAAACCTAACAGAAAACAAAATTCCGAAGTTTATGCAGGAGGTATATCAAATAATCCTGCTTCTCTAGATGTTGCACATGTGTTAAGGTGCTCTTTCAATACAATCTACAGCTATAAACATAGCAGGTACAGTAGTAAAGGCATAATAATGCTTTGATGAGGCCATAAATTTGAGATCTACTTATTCATGGTTAATAGGATTTTCAGAGAAAATTAAGGCAAGGTAATTAGTGGCTTTCTCCACAGGATAGTAATTCTGCCTTTCTTTATGATCCCTTCTCATTTTTTCATTCATTGAAATGGAGTTTGAAATTTCTATTAAGTTGACTCATATTTATTACTACACTTCTCTGATCCTTTTTTTTTTTTCACTACTATTTTATAAGTTGTAACACTACCAACACTTTCTTCTCCAGACTTCCAGACCTCAGGACTGTAGAACTTTTGACTGGATACTCAACTTCTACTACTCCAGCCAACTGAAACAAGGTGATAATTTTATTATCTTAGTTTAAAGAAAGCTTTTCCAACTATGACTTAAATTGCAAAAAGACATAAAATAAAATATTGGTATATTTGGCTACACAATCAATAAAATATTCTTGACTATAGACAGTGCCATATTTAAAAGTATAAAATTAAAAACATGAGGAAAAATGTTGGCCAATTAAATGAAAGGAGAAAAAATTATTAGTTGTAATGAATAAAGCATTGCTGGAAATAAAAAAAATACAACAATCTATAGTACAAACAAACAAAAACAACTCTAAAATAAAAACAAATGCAATATCTGATAGTTACAATTAGATTTCTCAAAAGAAAAAATAATATTGGATGTATTTGGAAACCAACTGAATAACACACATTATTAAATGTTGTCAATCCAAGTGGCAGCTAGAAAATATACTAAAGAAAGAGGAACAGAAACTAAATGACTGTAGGCCAATATTAAGTGGTCTAACATAAGTGAAAATCATATCCCAGTAGGACAAAGAGACAGAATGGATTAGAAATTTATTTAAGGAAATCTAGGTGACAATTTCCCAAATTTGATGAAAAACATCAAGCTCAGTAAACTCCAAGCAGGATTTCCCATCAGAAAAAAAAAAAAAAAAAAAATGGAAGCAAGTGGAAACTGCAATGACATATTTAAAGTGTTGAGAAAAAAGGAAACTCTAAATTCTCTATCCTGTGAAATTACCTTGTAAAGACAAGGTGCACTTGAGGCACATGGGTGGCTCAGTGGTTGAGCATCTGCCTTTAGCTCAGGGTGTGATCCTGGGATCCTGGGATCAAGTTCTGCATCAGGCTCCCTGCATGGAGCTTGCTTTCCCCTCTGCTTCTGTCTCTGCCTCTCTCTCTGTGTCTCTCATGAATAAATAAATAAAATCTTAAAAAAAAAATAAGACAAGGGGGTGGCCTGGGTGGCACAGTCAGTTAAGCCTTCAATTCTTGGTTTTGGTCATGGTCTCAGGATCTCTCAAGGTCATGAAATTGAGCCCCCTGTCATATTCCACACTGAGCAAGAAGTCTGCTTGAAATTCTCTCTCTCTCTCTGTGCCTCCCTCTTCCTTTCTCTCTCTCTAAAATAAATAAATCTTTAAAAAAATAAAAGGACAAAATGAAAGCATTTTTGATAAAATGAAATATGAAGGTATTTAGGTCAGTCTGAAGTATGCAACAGAAATGCTAAAGGAATTCTTCAGGATGAGAAGAAATAAGACATTAGAGCATCACCTTATTCACTCTATTGTTTCATGAGTGACCTGTGAACTTTTTCAGAAGCTACATTACACATGATATTGTAACAGACTAAATGTGGAAGCAAATATAATAATCCAATTATCCTTTCTTCAATAGACACTAAAGAGAACTCAAAAATGTAAATGTGCTTTTTTCACTATTTTTTGAAAATATGGTTATTTCAATAAAAATCCATATCTATGTCACCTTGTAATGGGTTTATCTTTGCTATTTTAGTGATTTAGTGAATATTTAAAATTTATCCATTTTTATATTTATTTATTTATTTGGGTGGGCACAGAGAGGAAGGGCAGAGAAAGAGGGAGGTAGAAACAAAAGCAGACTCTGCACTGAGTACAGAGGCCAATACAGGGCTTAATCCCAGGACCCTGAGATCATGACATGAGCCAAAACCAAGAGTCAGATGTTTAACCAGGTGCCCCAGATTTATCCGTTTTTTGTAAAAACTCAAGCAGGCAAGGAATGGTGATTAAAAATGATGACTTATATTAATTGCTTTAAGAAACAATTGACTCCATTAAAATATATATTGTATTTTTTGACTGATGGCATTCACAAAACTAAGCAACATAATAGGACAGAGGAAGGCAAATAAGTTTTCCTGTTTTAATGTCACATTTTACATTGAGCACTGTAATATTTACTCAAAATAGACTGTGATAAACTGAGGAAATATGTTATAATAATACAAATAGGTACAGGAAAAAACAGTAGAGGAAATATCAAGCTTGGTGAATCCCAAGTATTAAACAAATAGTATTTCAAATATTTAATAAAATAACTAACTAAGATAAGTCTAAAAAGAAAAGCAATGGATGAAAGGAAGTAGGGATATTTAAAATATGTCAAAATTACATTAAATATAAATGGTCTATTGTCAAGAAGAGACACATATTTAATGTAAAGACATAGCTAGATTGAAAATATAAAGAGCGGCACCTGGTTGGCTCAGTCAGTTAGACATCCAGCTCTTGATTTTGGCTTAGGTCATGATCTCAGGGTTGTGAGATAGACCCCATGTCATGCTCTGTGCTGAGTGTCAAGCCTGCTTAAGATTCTCCTTCCCTATGCCTCTCCTTCCACTCATGCTCTCTCTCTTTCTCAAAAATAAATTAACTTAGAAAAAGAAAGATCCTCAAAGAAAGAAAGAAAGAAAGAAAGAAAGAAAGAAAGAAAGACAGAAAATACAAAGAGAGGAAAAGATAGGGCATAGAAATATTAAGCCTAAGAGAGCTCTTATGATTTTTATTATCAGATAAAATTGATTTTAGGACAAGAAGTACAAGAGATAAAGAGAAATATTTCATAAAGATAAAAAGGGTGAGACAAGAGATAATTCTACACATGTTTATACATAACAGTTTCTAAGATAGCATCTTTTTTTTTTTAATTAATTTTTATTGGTGTTCAATTTACCAACATACAGAAAAACACCCAGTGCTCATCCCGTCAAGTGTCCACCTCAGTGCCCGTCACCCATTCCCCTCCAACACCCGCCCTCCTCCCCCTCCACCACCCCTAGTTCGTTTCCCCGAGTTAGGAGTCTTTATGTTCTGTCTCCCTTCCTGATATTTCCCAACATTTCTTCTCCCTTCCTTTATATTCCCTTTCACTATTATTCATATTCCCCAAATGAATGAGAACATACACTGTTTGTCCTTCTCCAACTGACTTATTTCACTCAGCATAATACCCTCCAGTTCCATCCACGTTGAAGCAAATGGTGGGTATTTGTCGTTTCTAATTGCTGAGTAATATTCCATTGTATACATAAACCACATCTTCTTTATCCATTCATCTTTCGATGGACACCGAGGCTCCTTCCACAGTTTGGCTATTGTGGCCATTGCTGATAGAAACATCGGGGTGCAGGTGTCCCGACGTTTCATTGCATCTGAATCTTTGGGGTAAATCCCCAACAGTGCAATTGCTGGGTCGTAGGGCAGGTCTATTTTTAACTCTTTGAGGAACCTCCACACAGTTTTCCAGAGTGGCTGCACCAGTTCACATTCCCACCAACAGTGTAAGAGGGTTCCCTTTTCTCCGCATCCTCTCCAACATTTGTTGTTTCCTGCCTTGTTAATTTTCCCCATTCTCACTGGTGTGAGGTGGTATCTCATTGTGGTTTTGATTTGTATTTCCCTGATGGCAAGTGATGCAGAGCATTTTCTCATGTGCTTGTTGGCCATCATCTAACAAGTCTAAAGGAAAAATAAGACTAAACCACTTTTGCAGTTGGAGTTCTTTTTGACATCCTATGTTCCTTAATTGATAAAATAAGTAGACACAAATTCAGTAGGTATATAAACCAGCAGTATCAGACAATGCTTGACTTAATCGATATTTATGGAATACTATGTGAAAAAACTACAGAATAACCATTATGCCGAATATATGAGAAATTAACCAATGTAGTTTATGTTAGGAGCTTATATAGTAAGCATCAATAATTTAGATAAGTATTAAATAGAGCATATCTTACAGAGTATGTCTCTGAATATATTCAATTAAATTGGAATTTGATAACATTAAGATGCCTAGTAAACCTTGAAAAATCTGAAAATCAAAGAATATAGTTTTAAATAATTCATAAAGAGAAAATCTCAACAAAATTTAAATTCATTTTGGACTGAATGATAATTAAATAACAACAAATAAAAAATTATGTGATAATGATAAAACAGTTTTAAAAATATTTATATCTTAAATGCTTGTTTACAAAAGAAGAATAACTTAAAATCAGTGATTCGTGTTTCTTTCTTAAGATACTAAGATACAATTTTGAAAAAAAATAGATTAAATGTACAAATTCATTGAGAAATACAATTCATCATACACAAAAAGAGATAGAAAATTGAATAGTGTTATATCTGTTTAAATAAATGAATTTGTAATACTTCCCACACAAATAAATAAAACTTCCAGACTCATAGGGTTTCTATCAAATAAAACAATTCAAATTAGTAAGTAAATATAGCAATGACACTGGATAAATGTTTAAACAAAAATTAACATAAAGAAGAAGTAATATGAATCTAATACACTCTTCCAGAAAATAAAGTAGGAAGGAATAATTTCTAAATCATTTTATATGATGTGTATAATCCTAATACTAAAATCTTACAAGAGCATTATACAAAAACATATTACAGGATATTATACCTCTGGAATTCTGATTCAGAAGTCCTTAACAAAACAATAGCAAATATATTTCAGCAATATATAACCGAGTTGATACACCATTTCCAAATTATGTTTTTACCAGCATTTAGTTTGTTAAGCAATCGAAAATCAATCCATATAACTCATCACAATAGCAGAAAGAATAAAGCCATACACCTTATATACTTAAAAAAAGCATGTTGCCAAAGTTAGCACACATTCATGCTAACAACTCTAAGCAAATTAAGACTGGAAGGGAATTTACTAAATATGATAAAAGACATTTACTAAAGAACTACAGTTAACATTACATTTAATGGAGAAGTACTGAATGTATCCCCACTCTACAGTGGAGAATAAAATAAAGATATGTGTCTCACCACTCCTGTTTGATATTGTGCTTCAGAAAATGCAATAAAGAAAGGAAGAGAGAGAGAAATTGCAGGTAAACCAAACATTTATTTATTTGCAGAAGGCATAGTTATATACTTAGAAAACTATAAGAAATCCAGAAATTTTTAAAAAAGAAACAAAATCCTAGAAGTAAGTGTATTTAACAAGAAAATGGCAACAGTGCACAGAAATTATATTTTTATAAGTTAGCAAATGATTGGCAAATAAAGATGAAAACATATACCATAAATTTAAAATACCCAGAAATACATTTTTTAAAACATTGTGTAAATTAAAGCACAAAATATTACTAAGAGAAACAAATGACTAAATAAATAAAAAGATATTCTCATTAGGGTATTCAGACTTTACCACAAGATCGTGAAGATGTTTTTCTCTTTTATATAAGATCTTATTATTATTTAGAGCTACAATAAATCTTATGTTCATATTTGTTTATGGTATGATCAAGAGTTATTTTAAAAACATATATAACCAATTGACACAGAAACATTTATTATAAAAATATCTTTTCTTTGCTGTTGCACAGGGTTACCTTATTCATAAATCATTTGTTCATACAAGCATGAATCTTTTTTTACTCTCTATATTCTGTTCCATTGGTTTAACTGTCTTTGTTTCCATGTCACATTGTATTAATCTCTTTATATGCAATGATAATGGATACTGATTACTTGCTAGTGCAATCTTCCATATTTAGTATTTTTCAAAACTTTTGGCTATTCTTGGTCCCTTTCATTTTCATTAAATTTTAGAATCAGTTTGTATAGTTTTGATCAAAACCAAAATAAACAAACAAAGCCCAAAGTCCTATTGGGATATTTACCTGTATTATCTTTAATCTAAATATCAAATACCATATAACATCTTTATAATATTGAGTGTTCCAAATCGTTAACATGATATACACTCCTTTATTTTGGTTTTCTATAATTTCTGCTAAGTATTTAATTTTCTGAGTAGAGACCTGTCACATTTTTAACTTCTTTATCTTCAGGTATTTATTTGATTTTTTATATTAGTTTTTCTAAATAATTTTTGTATGTATATGGATAATTTTGTATATCATGTTTATCAGATGCCATTGCTGTATTTACTTTCTAATCTAAATTGCTTAATAGTAAATTTTAAAATTTTCTATCTATTTTTGGCTTATGTTCTTGTGGCCACTAGTAACACATTGAATATAGCCAAGAATAGTTAACATCATCATCTGAATGTTGATTTTGAGAGAAAAATATATACTATTTCATTATTAAGCAAAAAAAAAAAAAACCAAAAAAACAAAAAACTTTTTTTACTAGATCAAACAAATAAAATGAAACAAATGAGTCCATTTTATTCCTAGTATTCTAAGTTATTGGTTATAAACAAGTATTCAATTTTATCAAATTATTTTTCTATATGTTTTGGGATAATCAAATGAATTTTTTCTCTTTCAATTAATATGTAAAAATTATATAAATTGATTTTTAAATGTCACAAAATTTATACCAATTTTACATTGTTAAAATAAATGCAGCACAAATACATTGTTTTATGTTGTCTTGTTCATTTTATTTTTCACTCGATATAATTTGGTAATATTTGGTTTAGTTATTTTTTTTTTTACTTATGACCAGAGGAAATTATTCTGTGATATTAATTGCTGTTAACACCTTAGCCATCTCTTATTATCAAGACTGTAGATCTTTTTTCTGAGGAAATGGGATAGGATGAAACTGAGCAGCTATAAAATGGGGTGTGGGGGTGGACTTGGGGGGGGGTGAAGGGGAACCAGGGAACAAATTTTTCACTATGGACCTTCCATGTTTTCTGAATCATTTGGAGACCATTTGAAGACATTTTCCAATTAATTGGAAGTGTGACTCAGTTTCAATACTAATTCTAACTGATTTCTCTAATCACATTAAATCTCTTCCTTAACTGGACTACTTTATCATGCATCCATTTTAGTGGTTGTCAGGTACATGAGTGCTTTACAATATAATTTAATCCCTTGGTCTTTTAATTTGATGGTAAACTCTTTGGTGGCATAAATCACTTAGTTTTAGAACTAAAATCATTGTTCATCAGAATTTCTTGTACATAAAAAAAAAGAATTTCTTGTACATATTAGGTACTCAAAATATTTATTAGGTAATCATGCTTACAAAGTAGCTAAAATTATCTGTATGTATAAAATAGGAGGTCTTTCTTATAAAAGTTTTATTATGTAATTTCTCAGATAACAAACTAAGCAAAAATAGTATTGAGGGGGAAAATCATGTAGAGTGGAAATAGGATACATAAAAAAAAAAAAAAAAAGGAAATAGGATACATAATTTCTACTAACTTCTGGAAAAAAAATATTTGAGTTTTGGCCAACCTTATGCTTTTCTCTAACTTATTTGATCTGTTTGATTTATAAGTGTCACAACTTGTGATGTCCTATTTTTATTATAGAACAATCATTTATTCCTTTCAAAATAAATTCTACTCTGTGGATAATGCCTTTTGGTGAAATAAATTTAATTTTTTTCATGAAGATCAATTTGCCTATTTTTTTATTTTTTGTTGCCTGTGCATTTGGTATTATTATCTAAGAAATCATTGCCAAATTCAAAGTTGTGAAACTTTTGTTCTATATTCTCATTGTCTTCTACAAATTAAAACTCTTATTTCAGGTCTTATATTTAAGTCATTGATTGATTTTGAATTAGTCTGTGTACATGGCGTTGGATAAGAGGATAACTTTATTCTTCTACAGATTGATATTCAGTTTTCCCAATATCATCTGTTGAAAAAGCCTGCACTGAATGGTCTTGGCACCCTTGCCAAAATTATTCAATCATATATACCAGGGTTGAGGGAAATGCAGATCAAACTACAATGAGATAACATCTCAAACCCATTTGGATGGTTATGATAAAAAACAGATAGAAAACAACAATTGTTGGCAAGGATATGAAGAAATTGGTAGGAATGTAATATGATATGGCTGCTGTGGAAAACAGTATGAAAGTTCTTCAAAAAATCTAAAAAAGAATTACCAGAAATGGAATTACCAGAATTACCAGAATGACCCAGAAATTCCATTCTTGGGTATATACCCAAAAATATTGAAATCTAGGTCTCAAAGAGATCTTTGTACACCCATGTTCAGGCAATATTATTCACAATCACTAACTCACTGGAAGCAAACGAAGTGTCCATCAACTAATGAATGCATAAACAGATGTTTTCAGGTTTGTGTGTGTGTTTTTTTTTTTTTTTAAGTAGGCTGTATTTGAGGTGTGAAGCCCAATGCAGGGCTTGAACTCACAACCCTGAGATCAAATCTTGAGCTGATAACAAGTTGGATACACTGACTGAGATACCCAAACACCCTTATTTAGCCTTAATAGGAAGGACACTCTTCAATATATTACGGATTGGATGAATCTTGAGGATATTATTTCTAGGTGAAATAAAACATTTATAAAAACACAAATGCTGTACAGATTCTACCTAGATAGTCAAAATCATAAAGACAGAAGTATAATGCTAGTTGCCAGGGGGGCTGGAGGAGGAGAAACTGGGAAGTTATTTCTTAATAGGTATAGAGTGTCAGATGTATAAGATAGAAAAGCTATGGGAATGGATGCTGGTATTGGTTGCACAGCAATGTGAACATATTGTTCATACCTTTGAACTGTACACTTAAAGATGATTATGGTGGTAAATTTTATATTATGTATGTTTCAACACATTAAAAATAAACAAATAAATCTACATCAAAGGAACATATTCTTGATGTTATAAAATCAAAATTATAAAAATCAAAAATTTCTGTCTTTCATGAAAATACACTAAACAAATTGAATTTTTGATGTTTGCAGTGGTCAAAAGGTAAATTGTATTTCTGCTACCATTAGCAATCTTCTAACAAGTCCAATATTCAGAGGGAGTGTCCACATTATGTATGCAAATAACTTATTTGCATACTTTAAAAGATACTTACACGTAAAAAGGGATAATTGCAAACCTAAACACTCATTGGTATGTAAAAATATGTCATTTGCATATGCAGTTTAAATATCTGTTTTTGAAAATCCTGAGACTAATGTGCAATTATTTGTTGTTTTGATGGATGACATGTGTTTTCAGATTTTCTTTTGTATTTCTTTTAAGAGGCTTCTTTGTTTTTAGATTATGATGATATTCTCTAGCATTTTTGCTGACTCATACTATTTTTTATTATGTCAACCACGCTTTTAATCCCATCAGCATATATTATGCTATAAGTATTAGTGCAGAATCAGCACATTTAAGTGAGTCACTGCTCAAATCCTCTTAATGATCTGGTCTTCCCTCTAAAAATTCATATTTTCACGACTCTCTGAAGTAAATTTTGCTTACTAACTGGGAAAATATTCCATATAGAGGAACATGATTTAATTAATTTACCCTCTCACCTCGGCAATGCTCTTTTGGAATACTCTTTCTTCTGCTAATCTTCCAGAAGACAAAAATATAACATAGCCTCTTCACAGTTCCACATATCCACCCTTTTTGAATTCCAGAACAAGACGTGTTTCATCATTCTCTGATGAATATCAGCTTTCAATTGTTCTGTTCGAAGCCATTATTTTCCATCTTGATTTAATTTATTTATTCAACAAATATCTTTTGAGCACCTACTCTGTGACAATTTTCTAGGTGCTTATAATGCACCTGGAGACAAAATAAAGATTCCTGCTACCTTTCTTGTAGAGAAGACAGACAATGGAATAAACATCATAAATAAATTTTATAATATGTTAGAAGATATTGAGTGCTAGGAAAAATACAAAGGAAGCAGTTTGAGTGGGATATTTTTTATTTATTTATTTATTTATTTATTTATTTATTTATTTATATAACTTATTTACTTATTCATGAGACACACACACACACACACACACACACACAGAGGCAGAGACACAGGCAGAGGGAGAAGCAGGCTCCACGCAGGGAGCCCGACGTGGGACTCGATCCCGGGTCTCCGGGATCAGGCCCTGGGCTGAAGGTGGCGCTAAACCGCTGAGCCACCCGGGCTGCCCTGAGTGGGATTTTTAAAAGTGACCATGGAAGAAGAGAGAGATGAAACTTTAAAAGAGTGGACAGGGAAAGCCAAATTGTGAAGCAAATTTGACAGAAGCTAGGCAAGAGGATATACAGGGGATTTATACAGGGGATATATACAGGTGATAAGGAAAACATTCCAAGCAGACAGAAGCAAGCACCAACGCTGGGGCTTATGAAAGGCAGGACTGAGAAACAGCAAAAGACCAATGTGTCAGAGAATGAAGGAGGGGAGAGACATTGGGGTAGGAGTTCTTTTTTTTTTTTTTAAAGATTTATTATTATTATTATTTTATTTATTTATGATAGTCAGAGAGAGAGAGGCAGAGACACAGGCAGAGGGAGAAGCAGGCTCCATGCACCGGGAGCCGGACATGGGATTCGATCCCAGGTCTCCAGGATTGTGCCCTGGGCCAAAGGCAGGGGCTAAACCGCTGCACCACCCAGGGATCCCGGGGTAGGAGTTCTGATTGGTAAGCTATTGCCTGCTTTCTATCATTTGCTTTGTTGTCAGAATTTGTTGAAAGAGTTGCATCATTATGCTCAGTAAGCCTTATTCTTTTCCTCTCATTTTCACCTAAAAATACTCCAGTCAGGCTTTCTCAACTACTTCACATAAACTGCTCTTGTCAGATAACCTCCACATTGAGAAAGTCAAATATTGGTTCTAATTCAGATCTCATTTCACATGAGTTATCAGCCCCATTTGACAATTGTTCACGTTTTCCTCTTTGAAACCCTTTTCTCACTTGGCTGGTTTCCCTCTTGCTGGTCTCTCCTCAGAAATACTATCTCTTTAGAATGGAATCTTGGTCAGAAACATCAGTGGGTTTAGGAGTGGGAATTGGCTGTGAAAGGGCACAAGGGAATCTTTTGAGTGTGATGAAAGTATTTTTTATCTTGGTTATGATACTGATTTCATGTTTCTATATTTGTTATGAATCATCAAAATCTACAGCTAAAAGGGGAGATTTTACTGCATTAACATTATACATCCCTGAAGGAGATTATTAGAAAACACTCAAGAATTATTCTAAGGCCATGGGAAGAAATCCACATTTGTACAGTATAATCACTTTATGAAAAATATACCTGCAAAGCAGTAGAGAATATATTATACAAAGTGTATAAATATATATATTTACATAAATTTGATCATATATAGATTATTACTATATTACTATATCTAAAATATAGAAAGAGAGCCTACCAATTTACAGATAAATGAATAAGCATTCAGCTTCATTAGTTTTCAATAAAATAATACAAATTAAATTTTCAAATAGATACCCAAAGGAATGGCTAAATTTGCAAAAACATAATGAAGCAAAATGATGAAGATATGGAGAATAAGACTTCTTAGGCATTATTAGTATTATGTCTCTAGTTACTACATTAATAAAAAAAATGGTAGAGTCAAGGTTAACAATAACAAGAAATTGCCCTGATACATATTATAGTTAAATTACTTTCTTTTTTTTCTTAATTTTTTTTTTTAATTTTATTTATTTATGATAGTCATACAGAGAGAAAGAGAGAGGCAGAGACACAGGCAGAGGGAGAAGCAGGCTCCATGCGCCGGGAGCCTGATGTGGGATTCGATCCCGGGTCTCCAGGATCGCGCCCTGGGCCAAAGGCAGGCGCCAAACCGCTGCGCCACCCAGGGATCCCTTAAATTACTTTCTAAAAAGAAATAAAGATATATGAGTTTTAATCAGTAACATATATGATCATATTATGTCACTGCCCAGGACATTATCACTTTAAAAAGTTAACCGATTATAAGATCAAAAAATAACATTTCAAATTTGTGATTAATACAGAAGTTGAAAATGATTCTCTTTATTGTTTTCCATTTAGAATTCTATGCAATATTTTATTCTCTGCTAAATATAAGTGAAAGTTTTACATATAAATTCTTTTTTTTTTTTTGGCTATAAAATATCAGTCATTTATTCCCTTTGAACTGGCCGTTTTTGTTATCTAAGATATCTGCATACATGTTTCTAATGAAAATAGTCTTTAATTGCTGTATTTAAGCACATGCAGACTGTTTCTTTTGCTCAGTACATACAATTTGTTTCCAATTATTTACAGCATTTGTACACCACTGCAAGAAAACAATTAAGGGAATGTTTCAAGCATTGTTTGCTGACATTTCTCTGACATCCTTATGTGATTAGATAAGAAAGTCAGGTTCTAAATGTAAAAACATAAATACACGAGATATCTTGCTGGTATGGAGATCTTTTTAAAACAATTGTTCACTGTCCCTTCATTTGTGCTAGGCTTCCTTTTTATTTTTTATTTTTTTTGTATTAAACATAAACACAATCAAAATGAGAAAAATATCAAGACAATATATTTTGTTTAAAAACATAATTTTCCATTTTAAATGGTATTTTGTGTTTCCTTGATCTCTAGGAGGCTAGGGGGGAAGAAGCCATTGTTTTATTACATCCAGTATTTGACTTATCATCAAAAGGCTTTAGATCACGAATATAAGAGAAGGGCTAAACTTTTGCCCTCAATACTTCAGTTTTTTAACATACAGATTTTAAAAACAAAGATTATTTTAAATGGAAAAAAATAACCCGAACTAAAGTAATGATACAGGAGAGACATGCATTGCCAGGTTAATAATTCAAAGATTCAATGCATTCTTCTTTGAAGACTACAGCTTTCTTATTTATTTATGCTAGTCACACACACACAGAGAGAGAGAGAGAGAGAGAGAGAGGCAGAGACACAGGCAGAGGGAGAAGCAGGCTCCATGCACTGGGAGCCCGACGTGGGACTTGATCCTGCGTCTCCAGGATCGCGCCTTGGGCCAAAGGCAGGTGCTAAACCACTGCACCACCCAGGGATCCCAAAGACTATGGTTTTCTTGAGATATATAAGAGGAGAACAACTGTAGCATTATTTTCCTTATTATCTCTAACAATTTTCAAAATACAATTTAATTATTTGGTATATAATTTGATTGCATGACTTTTGAAAATGTTTAATTGAAATCTTTTCTTTGGCAATTTATAATCTCATCATTTTACCTGATGAAAACAACTATATAGATATTGGCATATCTGCATGGATATACATATCTATATGCATACATATACTGTCATTACTAATTGTGACTGTTAAAATTCAGCAAGTATTAGGAAACACGGTTATGTAATTAATGCTTGCTTTAAGGTTTATACACCAAAACAAATACCCTTACTGTAATATTGAGGTCAATTTATATGCTACAGATCAGATTGTGTAGAAGTGTGATTCTGTCTGTGCACCTCACTATTTACATAATGTCACAAAACATAATGATGCTTTCTATTTATACTTTCTAACCTGTGAGATGTCATGGTCAAGTCACAAAACTAAAGCAATTCAGTAACAAACTGATGTCCTTTATTGAAGGGAAAACACTCCAAGGAATAGGAGAGTACAGTGGATTTGGGACAAGAGGAAGTTGCCCAAAAAGACAATGCAGAAATAGGACATGATTGGCTCAGAAGTTGGGATTTCCCTTAACAAAGCTGACAGGTTCTATTTTCTAGGGTAAAGTAATCTAACTAAAACAGAAGTGAGTATTGCGATTGGTGCTAGGCTTCCTTGACACTGAAATGTTTCCTCTAAGTGCAGGCCGATTTAGCTTTAGATTTGTGACATGAGCTACTAGGGTGGCCTCAATTTTGTGAGTCCCAATATACAAATTAACTGTATTAATTAAGAGAAATTGGAACAGTAGTGTCTGCAGTCTTCAGACTCTTAAATCTCACTGGCCGAAAGGGTTGTAATCTTTCCAATTTGGAGCCTGGGCTGATCACCCGGTACCTTCACTATTCCAGTATATACAGGAATACTTTTTTGGGAGAGCTGTCTGTTCTCCTCTTGGATTTACCTTTATCTTTGGAGGACTAGCGGTCCCTCATGCATGGGCAGCTGAACGTTTAATTAGAAGGAAAATGGTGAAAAGCTTTGGTCTGGGCTACCTAGGCACTGGCTGCCTACAACTGAACCATGACTTCATGACAATAAGCTGCACTCTCAGCTTACATTACAAACTCAGACAGTAATTGCCAGCAGGAAGTCATGATTCAAAATTCATTTTGTTTGGCAGATCCATCCTCCCGTAGCTAGGAGTACATTTAAATGAGGCTATGATCACCAATCTCTCTTTAACTCTTGGAGATATGTCAGAATCTATTGCTAAAACAATAGCTGCTCTACAAAAATTCCTAGACTCTCTGTCCAAAATTCTTGGTAGTAGACTAGCCCTTGATTACCTTTTAGATGAGCAAGGAGCTGTCTGTGCTATGGTCTATACTATACTATTGGCTACACTTTGATGGACACTTCTTGGGAAGTTGGGACAATTATATAAGATCATTAAACAAGCCACATGACTTAAAAAAGTGACTTCTCCAAAGAGGTCTTTCTATGATCCATTTGATCTAATTTGGTTTGGGTCCATGACTATAACCCCCAAATCCATAGACTATTCTCCTTTGCATGGAAGAGTCAAACTCATCAGTTAATTGTTCTAGTTTTGTCATTTGATGACATAGCACCATCCTCAGACAGTTGTAAGGCTACAATGACTTAAAAAAAAAAAAAGATTGTATTTATTTATTTGAGAGAAATAGAAAGCACACAGAGAGAGCACGAGCAGGGGGAAATGTGGCAGTAGAGGGAGAAGCATGGGCAGAGGGAGAAGCAGAAACTCCTTAGAGCAGGGAACCAGACAAGGGGCTCAATCCCAGGACCCCAGGATCATCACCTGAGCCAAATGCAGACACTTAACCTCCTGAGCCACTCAGGTGCCCCTAGAATTATTTAATTAGAAGGCAATAGTGCTCTTCTTGGCAAAATTTAGCTATGGGTGCTAAATAATTCATATCATTAATATGAAGTATTTATGTGAGATATTATAAATTATCATATTTAGTGCAATACCTTCCATCTATGTATTTATATAAGTAGCATTTTCTAATATGTATATGTAAATATAAGTTTATATTAATATCTTCTATATATAATTTATCTTGCCAGTAAGGTCTTTCTTTGTAATTCAGAATTTCTTTATTTAGACAGTGTTAAGGATAACTTTTCTGAAATATCTATGAGAAAAAGACATTTTTAGCAAAAATGTTTGTTTATTAAATTTTCTAGAGGGACTGATTGTACTGTTTATGAAGAAATAATTGTGACACAGTTGCCAAAAAGATGCAGGCTTACATGGTTACTTTATAGGGTCTTAATTTAATTTAATTTACTATGAATTTGATAGTTCTAGTTAATATTTCGGTCTTATTTTGCTCTTGGCAACTTTTGATCATGAAGCCAGAAACCAGTCAGGACTATATATCACAATTCATCATACACTTGCCTTGGAGATGGTAATTGAACTTCTCCATGGATTTTATCTGAACACTTTTAAACTATTTTTAGATGGACTTATTAACATGTATAAAATTTAGTAATTTAACTATGAATGCTGCTTATTGCTAATTTGGAGAGATCTTCTAGAGTTCCCAACTTGACAACACTGAGTTGGTCTACTTTATGTGGTTACATTGGCTTAGAAATAGCCAATTAGTATTTTGTTCTAACTATTCCATAAATCAAATTTTCATGTTTTTTTCCTCATTCAATTCATCTTCATAGATAACCCTATATGAAAACACATAAATCTGTAAAGGACATTTCTATTTTTTAGGATTCATAGATTTTGGAATATAGCATCAAGACTAAGACCCATTTTTATATTATCTTGAATAATCAAACAGATTCAAAGCATTTTCAGTCTTAAACCTGACTTTACTTTATGGTGAAAATAGGTTTAATTTCAAAAGAAGAAAAAAATGTACAAAAAAGGCATTTAAATAATCTTATTATGAATAATAGAATGACCATTTTTGAATATGTAAATAAATATTTAGGTTTACCAAAGTATTTATTTTATAGCCCCAATAAAAAAGATTCATGGAAACTAATGAGAGAGAAGATATAACCTTTCAAACTCTTTGGGATGCAGCAAAAGCAGTCCTGAGGGGGAAATATATTGCAATACAAGCATCCATTCAAAAACTAGAAAGAACTCAAATACAAAAGCTCACCTTACACATAAAGGAGCTAGAGAAAAAGCAGCAAATGGACCCCACCCCCAGCAGAAGAAGAGAGTTAATTAAAATTCGAGCAGAACTAAATGAAATCGAGACCAAAAGAACTGTGGAACAGATCAACAGAACCAGGAGTTGGTTCTTTGAAAGAATTAATAAGATAGATAAACCATTAGCCAACCTTATTAAAAAGAAGAGAGAGAAGACTCAAATTAATAAAATCATGAATGAGAAAGGAGAGATCACTACCAACACCAAGGAAATACAAACGATTTTAAAAACATATTATGAACAGCTGTACGCCAATAAATTAGGCAATCTAGAAGAAATGGACGCATTCCTGGAAAGCCACAAACTACCAAAACTGGAACAGGAAGAATTAGAAAATCTGAACAGGCCAATAACCAGGGAGGAAATTGAAGCAGTCATCAAAAGCCTCCCAAGACACAAAAGTCCAGGGCCAGATGGCTTCCCAGGGGAATTCTATCAAACGTTTAAAGAAGAAACCATACCTTTTCTACTAAAGCTGTTTGGAAAGATAGAAAGAGATGGAGTACTTCCAAATTCGTTCTATGAGGCCAGCATCACCTTAATTCCAAAACCAGACAAAGACCCCACCAAAAAGGAGAATTACAGACCAATATCCCTGATGAACATGGATGCAAAAATTCTCAACAAGATACTAGCCAATCGGATTCAACAATCCATTAAGAAAATTATTCATCATGACCAAGTAGGATTTATCCCTGGGACACAAGCCTGGTTCAACACTCGTAAAACAATCAATGTGATTCATCATATCAGCAAGAGAAAAACCAAGAACCATAGGATCCTCTCATTAGATGCAGAGAAAGCATTTGACAAAATACAGCATCCATTCCTGATCAAAACTCTTCAGAGCGTAGAATAGAGGGAACATTCCTCAACATCTTAAAAGCCTTCCACAAAAAGCCCACAGCAAATATCATTCTCAATGGGGATGCACTGGGAGCCTTTCCCCTAAGATCAGGAACAAGACAGGGATGTCCACTCTCACCACTGCTATTCAACATAGTACTGGAAGTCCTCGCCTCAGCAATCAGACCACAAAAAGACATTAAAGGCATTCAAATTGGCAAAGAAGAAGTCAAACTCTCCCTCTTCGCCGATGACATGGTACTCTACATAGAAAACCCAAAAGCCTCCACCCCAAGATTGCTAGAACTCATACAGCAATTTGGCAGTGTGGGAGCATACAAAATCAATGCCCAGAAGTCAGTGGCATTTCTATACACTAACAATGAGACTGAAGAAAGAGAAATTAAGGAGTCAATCCCATTTACAATTGCACCCAAAAGCATAAGATACCTAGGAATAAACCTAACCAAAGAGGTAAAGGATCTATACCCTAAAAACTATAGAACACTTCTGAAAGAAATTGAGGAAGACACAAAGAGATGGAAAAATATTCCATGCTCATGGATTGGCAGAATTAATGCTGTGAAAATGTCAATGTTACCCAGGGCAATTTACACGTTTAATGCAATCCCTATCAAAATACCATGGACTTTCTTCAGAGAGCTAGAACAAATTATTTTAAGATTTGTGTGGAATCAGAAAAGACCCCAAATAGCCAGGGGAATTTTAAAAAAGAAAACCATAGCTGGGGGCATCACAATGCCAGATTTCAGGTTGTACTACAAAGCTGTGGTCATCAAGACAGTGTGGTACTGGCACAAAAACAGACACATAGATCAATGGAACAGAATAGAGAACCCAGAAGTGGACCCTGAACTTTATGGTCAACTAATATTCGATAAAGGAGGAAAGACTATTCATTGGAAGAAAGACAGTCTCTTCAATAAATGGTTCTGGGAAAATTGGACATCCACATGCAGAAGAATGAAACTAGACCACTCTCTTGCACCATACACAAAGATAAACTCAAAATGGATGAGAGATCTAAATGTGAGACAAGATTCCATCAAAATCCTAGAGGAGAACACAGGCAACACCCTCTTTGAACTTGGCCACAGTAACTTCTTGCAAGATACATCCACGAAGGCAAAAGAAACAAAAGCAAAAATGAACTCTTGGGACTTCATCAAGATAAGAAGCTTTTGCACAGCAAAGGATACAGTCAACAAAACTAAAAGACAACCTACAGAATGGGAGAAGATATTTGCAAATGACGTATCAGATAAAGGGCTAGTTTCCAAGATCTATAAAGAACTTATTAAACTCAACAGCAAAGAAACAAACAATCCAATCATGAAATGGGCAAATGACATGAAGAGAAATCTCACAGAGGAAGACATAGACAGGGCCAACAAGCACATGAGAAAATGCTCTGCATCACTTGCCATCAGGGAAATACAAATCAAAACCACAATGAGATACCACCTCACACCAGTGAGAATGGGGAACATTAACAAGGCAGGAAACCACAAATGTTGGAGAGGATGCGGAGAAAGGGGAACCCTCTTACACTGTTGGTGGGAATGTGAACTGGTGCAGCCACTCTGGAAAACTGTGTGGAGGTTCCTCAAAGAGTTAAAAATAGACCTGCCCTACGACCCAGCAATTGCACTGCTGGGGATTTACCCAAAGATGCAGATGCAATGAAACGCCGGGACACCTGCACCCCGATGTTTCTAGCAGCAATGTCCACAATAGCCAAACTGTGGAAGGAGCCTCGGTGTCCATCGAAAGATGAATGGATAAAGAAGATGTGGTCTATGTATACAATGGAATATTACTCAGCCATTAGAAACGACAAATACCCACCATTTGCTTCGACGTGGATGGAATGGGAGGGTATTATGCTGAGTGAAGTAAGTCGATCGGAGAAGCGCAAACATTATATGTTCTCATTCATTTGGGGAATATAAATAGTGAAAGGAATATAAGGGAAGGGAGAAGAAGTGTGTGGGAAATATCAGGAAGGGAGACAGAACATAAAGACTCCTAACTCGGGGGAAAGGAGGGCGGGGGGTGGGGGTGAATGGGTGACGGGCACTGATGGGTGCACTTGACGGGATGAGCACTGGGTGTTATTCTGTAAGTTGGCAAATTGAACACCAATAAAAAATAAATTTATTATAAAAAAATAAAGTTTTGATTTTTCTTTTATTTTTAGTTTATATATAAAGTTTTATTCTTATATGTTTATCTGTTTGGTATTGGCTTGATTAATGCATATGTGACATAAAATTGTTCAACTGTGAGCAGTGAATTTTTTCTATAAGGTAACTGAATTCAACAACCCCAAAGTGTAAATAATAGTAAATCCAGATGTAATGGACATGACTAAAATACTATTAAAAATGATCACAATTTACACATCCAAAGAGGTTTGTTGTTTCATCCCCTAAAAAAGTTAGCCAGATCCATGGCTTTCAAATTTTTTTATTCTGACTCAAAAAAAAAAAATATATGATATGTTCACACACACATGCACACACACTACTGAACTAAAAGCTTATTAATCAACTCTAATCCAATCTAAGATGAGAGCCTTATATAGACAATGAATGTGGTTTCTTCTTATAGCTCATAATTTGGGTATGAAGGTAAGTTAAAGAAAGAAATTAAAATAGCATCTGAAAAGTGGCACTCTTTCATGTGGCTTTCTTACTTCCCTTTTTTCCTTCCTTCCTTCCTTCCTTCCTTCCTTCCTTCCTTCCTTCCTTCCTTCCTTCTTTCCTGTTTCCCTCTTATCTTTCTTTCTACTCTCAGCAGATTGCATTATCTCTCCCTACTCTCAGCAGATTACTTTCAGGTCTAAATTCTACCTTTGTTGCTACACTGCAAAAATGGATCTGGGTCCTTTAAATATCTTTCCTTTGCCAGCTGGCATGATGTCAAGTTTTGTCAATAGAGTGTATGCTAGAGACAGTACAAGGACAAAGGGCCACTTTCTGATTCCAGTGTGCTCACTGGGTGGGTTCTTGCAGGTGCACAGGTTGTCTGGCCTTCTACTCCTACAGACATTTGGCCAGCCCAATGCCGAGCTCCTTCAGCTTTCTCTAGCACCAAGTTCACCCCATGCTTATAGTTTTTCCAATGTCTGGACCCTGAAGATGCACAGCAGGCAGAAGTATCCAGTGGCTGCTACTTCCCCTGGCACCTGCTTATGTGCTGTTGTACCAGGATGCCATGGGGGAGATACCTCTGGGGCACCCTCATGGGAAGATTTCTGGAGGTTGAAGGGCAACTTTCCCACAGGTTTTGCCAGCGTGGCACCACAGTGGCCTCTCTGCTATTCTGTGAGCCAAGACTGTGGTTTCTCCAATAAGGTTTGGATCTCTCCCTTGACAGGGCTTTTTCCTTGAGTGTTCTCTCTCAGCCCTACTTTCTACATTCTTTAGATTTTCCTTCATTTCTTACTATCCAGTTTCTTGTTACTCAAATCCCCTGTTATGGTTAGCAATTCTTTATATTAAACTTTTTCTGTTATAATTACTGTGTGGTTTCTCTGTCCTAATTGGACCAATATGGATATATTTATTCCCTTCTTTCCTTCCTTCCTTCATTTACCTACACATATTGTTTCTTCTGAAGCTAATTTAAGAAATTACTATTTCTACAAGATGCCTTACTTCATATATATGCCTAATATAAATATGTATTAGATATATAAATAATATACCTATATTTCAATATTTATATATGTAATTATATATAAATCATATATATTAGAGATTCATAGCCTGTTCCTAAGGAAAATACTAGTAAGCAATATAATATTCAAATTATCCCAAATTGAATATTTGGGAAGGGGTGAGAAGGGGGTGGAAGAGTAGAGGAAAATAAGAAATGAAGTAGCATACACTGGAATTGAAAATAAGAAAGTAAGTGATAAGAGTAGGGAAAGAGCAGTTACTGACAGGAGGTGGAGAATAAATGTAAATGAAACAAAGACCTCAAGAAAAAGTAAAAATATCCCATAATGGAATTCCATATTAAAATTTTTCTCTCTAGATTGTGAGACATGAAATATTTTACAATTATTTTCTTTTCTCAATGAAAATTCAGGGTAACTTCCAAAATTCCTGGAAATACATTAAGGAAAGCTTTTCTACAATTCCACAATACTGAAAGAACCAATGTTAATATTTTAGAATATTTATAACCAGTATGTTTTCAAGGCGTGTAATATCTAGACCTACTGAGTAGATTGATGAACCTATTGGTTGACACATTTAGAAATATACTTACAAAATTAAGAACATATGTATATTGTTTTGTAAATTTTTGAGACATATACAAGTTGCTGACAATTTATGTTTTAAATAAATTTTTCAGATATATGGCTTACTTATAGCAAAGTTCACATGTTAGGAGCATACAGATTAATGAATGCACCCAAGGAAATCCACACCCGAGTAAACATCACAGAAAAAGAAAATACTGAATACTACCAGTGCCCCAGGAATCCCACTTCATGCTCATTCACACTCTACCTCCAGCAATGCCACTGAACACAACCACTGTGAAGGTAAGCAAACTTCTATGTCCTGTCTCTCTGCTTACCCTTTTCTGTTTCACGCTACTTTCTTGGTAAAATTGAAGAGGTAAGGGAAGAATTTCCAGGTCTCATGATCATTTTTGTTTTTCTGATTCTCCTGTCATTCAAGGCCTGGGTAATTTCCTCTCATCTTCCCAGAGTCTCTCTGCTTAATCAGACTTTCTTATACATAAATTAGACATCTGCCCTTAGGAAAGGAGGGTGTTACAGCTCCCCACTCATCTACTGATGTCCCAGTTCTCCATGGAATTCAGTTTATGAGATCTTTCTTGTATATGATGCTCTAAGTCACTATATTAGTTTGCTAGGATTGCTGTAATAAAGTGCCAGAGTGACTAGACAACAGAATTTTATTTTCTCACAATTCTGGCAACTAGAGGTCCAAGATCAAGATGCCAGCAGAGCTGACTTCTTTTGAGGCCTCTTTCCTTGACTTATAGATGGCCCCCTTCTCCCTGTGTCTTCATATGATTATTCCTCTGTGTACGTGTCTGTCCTGATCTACTCTTCTTATGTGAACATCAGTCATAATGGATTTTTTCTGAAAATTCGCAGACTTTTTTTTTAAAGATTTTATTTATTCATGAGAGACACAGAGTGAGAGGCAGAGACATAGGCAGAGGGTTCTCTCCCTGTGGGGAGCCCAATGCAGGACTTGATCCCAGGACCCAGGATCATGCCCTGAGCCAAAGGCAAATGCTCCACCAATGAGCCATCCAGGCATCCCCATAATGGATTTTTATATTTTCTCCATTTTTTCTAGTTGTTCTCAGGAGCTAAGATATTCTGCTCTAGCCATAACCAGAAGTGAAGACTCCCTAGGAGTATAATTGTTAAAAAAATAATTTGTAGATAGATGCGAACTTAGCTTTATGTTTAGAAATGACCAATTGATAATATCCTGAATATTCTAAACATCATTAAAGTTATGTAAATTTTTACAACAGAAACATGGTTAATAACCAGACACATAAAGTGTTATGTATGACTTTAAGTGGTAAGTATGTACAAAAATATTAAAATGCCTGTAATACTAAGTGGGAAAATTACATCATTGAATAACATAGCTTGCTCATAGTTGAACAAAAAATAATTTTTAAACTATTCGAATATACTGGTAAATATACTAGTCTAGAGTTAAAGTGACTAGATGTATGTACAATTAACAACTGAAACTTGCTTTAACATTTTTAGTTTAAGAAACAGACTTTAGGGGACACCTGGGTGGCTCAGCGGTTTAGCACCTGCTTTCAGCCCAGGGCCTGATCCTGGAGTTCTGGGATCGAGTCCCGCATTGGGTTCTTTGGATGGAGCTTGCTTCTCCCTCTGTCTGTGTCCCTGCCTCTCCCTCTCTCTCTCTCTCTCTCTCATTCTGTGTGTGTGTGTGTGTGTGTGTGTGTGTGTCTCATGAATAAATGAATAAAATCCTGAAAAAAAAAAACAGACTTTATTTCCATGTCCTTGAAAATCGCTCCCATATTGTATGTTAACAAAACATTACAAGTATAACATTAAAATTAAACAACTCAATGGTAGCCTTGTTTTTGCAGTTCCTAATTTTGACCAGTATGCAATAAACTCAAACTCTTCTCTTGTGCGAGTATACATACACATACACGGTATTCACAGATACTATGTCAAAATGTCTTCAGTGTAATGAATATTCTCATATAATTAGATGACATTTATGCATATCTGTCCATTTTTCACTTACAATGGAAGATGACACGTGTAATTTAGATTTTTTACACAGATCATCCTATAGGTTCTCAGCCATATCTTGGCAAATCGTGCTTAGGCACAATTATTTCCAGCCTGATTCCTTCTGAAAGTGTTTGGTTTGGTTCAGAGCATTTAATTTGTATTTTACTCAAAAGATTTACTTTTAAATCCATCATCAGTAAAATGATTTGGCTCCAGGCAACTTTTATACTTTATATATCACTATATTTCATATGTTTCCATTAATTAACATTTTCAAAACTATGAAGTGTTATGGTTATTTTCAGTGTAGTAACACTTTCTACTACTTCCTGTTTTCATAAACTTGTTATGGTTCTTATTATGGTATTGCAATATTGCACGTGGGTTAACTGATTTGGGAAAGAAACTCACACACGAAATAGTATGCAAGCTTCCTATTTAGTAAAGAATACTAAAAGAAAATCAACTGATGACAAATGCAAACAGAGAAAGAATACACACTACATAGCTCCCTTAAGATTCCCTGAACCACACAAGCCACTCAATGGGGATACCTTCAGGAAAAGGCGGCTGTAAATCTTACTCATGGTGATCTTGTCAAATACAGGCAACTATATTTTATACTGGAGTGAAAGCGTGGGGCTTACACACATACCAGGAGAAACTTAAACCAACAATTTGCTTTTAGTTCTTATATATAATTTAGGGGAGCATCTGGGTGGCTCAGTTGGTTAAGCATTTACCTTTAGCTCAGGTCATGGTCCTGGGGTCCTGGGATTGAGCTCCGCATTGGGCTCCCGGATCAGCGGAGAGTCTGCTTTTGCCTTTCCCTCTGGTGTTCCCCCTGTTTGTGCTCTCTCTCTCTTACTCACTCAATAAATCAAATCTTAAAAAAAATTATTTGGGGAAATATGGTTCCTTTAGTTATTGAACCAAAATTGGTGACAACAAAGCTGCAGTATCAATATGGGGAAGTGGGGGCAAGAAGCAGAATCAGGGTTCAGGCATCCCTGAGCAGTTATCTTGCCTCCAGCTTGGCAGTGCTTTAAAAAAAAAAAATCACATTTCCCTATAGGCTTGAATCCTATTGAAATCTTAGGCATTTTTTTTGCCATAGTTCCATATTTTTCTTATTAAACACATGGGAATACACTGCCTTTCCATAAGAAAATATACCCCTATGTTTTTCTTGAGAAAGTCCAATGTGTCTCAATTTCATGTTCTCACTTTTGATAAAGACATGGGTATAGTGAAATATTTGTCTAATATAAAGGAAAACAAGAGCAAGCCCCATGATAGTTGGAAACGGTACCAGTCAAAATCTAATCACTGGAGATAAAGCCCGCAGTAATTTGAACAGGGAAAGTTTAATAAAAGGGATTATTAACTCTAGCATGGGAATGGAGGAACACAGGATTGGCTAGTAGGAAGAGAACTCTCAAGAAGGTAGGACTGCTGTGTGTCAACAGCACCTTAGCAGGGCAGAGCTATAGGACCCCAGGAGGGGCCAGCCCCGTTGCAGAGGGCAAGGCAATGGCTCCTTGGATGGCAGAGAACCTGATGGAAATCTGCCCTCTAAAGTGCTGGGTGCTGTCACTCAGTGACATAACAACCAGAGAGATGTTGAGGAGCAGGTGGTATCTAGGGAACTTCGTGGTTACTGGGTGCTACTAGTCAACCTGTGCTACGTTGCATCAGGGAAGCTCTGAGAAGGCTTTCGCCTTGCAGGTGCCATTTCATGGAACACACTGGGACCAGGACACAAAAACTTCTCCTCCTTCAGTGTCTCTCCAGTGCCCTCTACTGACAAAGCTTTAGTGCCAGCTGGCAAAAGAAAAAATAATTAAAAGGCCTCAGGTCCATTTTTACAGAGCAATCAAAAAAGGTGAACTTGGAACTGAAAGGCAATAAAGTGAGACCCAATGCAGAAACTGACTCTCTGACTCAGGAACAGAGAGCCATTAAAAAGTGACTAAGACAGTGGGCAAGAGGGTGGACCTACTAAGGCCAATGCTGTACCTTTTTCCTGAGAAAATCGAAAGCTGGACTTATTGTGTAAAACCTCCTGTATTTTAAGTATTGAATAAATTACAAATCATATCCAAACAGTGTGTGTGATAAAGGAACAAACAGAGTGGATCAAATCTTGCTTATTCTGACACCTCTGGTTTGAATACTGCTGTCATAGTTTGACAGCATATCTTCCCTCTGTTCTCAGCACAGATCGGATTCCAACTTCAAGCTACTGATTTGGTTCAAACAGCATTCCAAGTGTGCTGTGTAAGCCATAACTTGAAATTCAAGTGATGTATTTCAGGTCACACCGTTTTTTTCCTCCAATTCTTCCTTGACAAGTACCCTAACTGTCCATTATAAGGACTT
This sequence comes from Vulpes vulpes, assembly GCF_048418805.1. Taxonomy (NCBI): domain Eukaryota; kingdom Metazoa; phylum Chordata; class Mammalia; order Carnivora; family Canidae; genus Vulpes; species Vulpes vulpes. The sequence continues at coordinate 99,202,770 of NC_132784.1, read as the reverse complement.
GGACTCTTTATGAAGACCCTGCTAGTCTGTTTGAAGACATAGTTTAAGTTTCTGAATTTAATTATTAGTATTATGTAGCAGTAGGTTTATTTGTGGTATAAACATTTGACTTGCACATAACAATTATATTTTCTAAAACATTAAGAACATAATGATAGTAATGCCCAGTGGTTTAAATACCATTAAAATCACATTCTTAAATGTTTTGCAATTCTGTTCTTGTTTTATATATACATTTCTATCTGCTTTGCATTTTCACATTTTTTTCATTGTTTTAATTGTTGAAGGTCATAATATTATCTGAATTTAATTTTGCATATGTGTATGTAAAATAATTAATAAGATTGTAAAAAAAAGAAAACAAAAATTATAGTTAATTAATATACATACATTAATACTATTTAGTTTGTCACACAGGATGAGTTTTCATGACAGATTTACTTAGACACCCTATCCCGTCCTCTCCTAGAATTCAGTGTATTCTACTATCTTAAAATTTTTCATATCACACTGTTTTTTTTTTTAGTTTATTTCTCTTATTTTATCTGAGCAAGATGGTAAACTTCTTCTTTTCTAAAAATGATTTTATTTATTTATTCATGAGAGACATGGAGAGAGAGGCAGAGACACAGACAGAGGGAGAAGCAGGCTCCCTGTGGGGAGCCTGATGTGGGACTCGATCCCAGAGTCCTGGGATCATGACCTGAGCCAAAGGCAGACACTTAACCGCTGAGCCACCCAGGCATCCCAAGACAGCAAACTTATAATGAGCAAGAAAAATAATGTTTATTTTTATTTTCAAATATCTGGCTACTGTAGACAGATATTGAATGATTAAAAAATTAATCAATGATTGAATGATGAATAAATTCCTTTCCATTTATGAGTGGTCTCCCATATCCACTTCTAATAATCATTTTTAACAAAAACCATAAGAAATAAAAACAAACATATTGGAAGGAATTTAAATAATTATAGTTTTAATGCCATTTGTATTAGATATCTAAGGGCCCATCTTTGTTAGTTTTGAGATATTTCTCGTTTATATTTAGAGATTTCATCTTTAAGATTTTTTTTCACCAAATAATGGTTCAATTTTGCAGACAGTAAAATCAGGCAGAGGTCTGAAATACCATTTAAAATTTTTGAAATACATTTTTGAATGATAGATCTTACCTAGTAGGGGAAGAAAAGCTGCAGAAAACAAACAAACAAAACCTTCCCTATGCTGGAAATTATGAATTTCATCAATGTAATTCATACTTGACATTTGAGTATAAATTAATAACTAGGCATTGTGTTTTAAACAATTCTTTCTGGGTCTCCCAATCCCCATCCCACATTCTCAATCCCCAATATAACCACTTTCAGCAATTTTGCTGCTTATTCTTGCATTTATTTCCATGTTTATAAATTGCTTTTTTTATGTATAGTTTTAAACAAATACCTACCAATTTCCCATAGTTAACTATGAAGACTTTTCTGTCTTATCATCTTCCCTAATAGAACAAAGTAAAAATATAATTTAAACAAAATTAGATGATTTTTGTTAATATTTAATTATTTGTGTTAGTATTTTATCCCAGTTTTATTTTGTTCTACAGTTTCTAAACCACAGTTTGGTACCTATGGTTTTGAATCTTCTAATGATTTTAGATCTTTCCTGGGATTTGTATATGCCTCAACTATCCCAATTCTTTTGCCATTAAAAGTGCTTTAATTCATTTTTTTTTCTTTTCAGTCAGACAGCTGCTCTTGTCAAAATTGCCTGAGTTATTTTTCACAATTGCTGATGACTTCAATCTTCCATATACAACAAATATCTATTTGTTTTTCTTAGACTGTACAGCTAATTACTGGGATACTCTCTATCTAGTTACACTCTACACAAGTTGAAGAAATGTACCTAATGGCCGTGGAGACAATCTTGCATTCTCTTCCACATATGATAACATAAATGAAAATTGAAAATAATTGAAACCTCTATTGGATTTCCTAAAAGCAAAAAAAGAAGAAATATAATACTTTAAAATAATGAGAAAATATGTAAAAGGTGATTCCATCAACTATTCTGGTCATTAACTATGTAGTTATAAAAAACTTTGAAGTCTTTCTAACAATAGCTGAAATTTAGTTCTAGATTTTACAGATGGTTGCTTCTAGAAAAAGTATCAGAAATTGCTTTCAGAAAGAAAATATGTCTCATCCAGAGAATAGTAATAATAATTTAGCTATAGCTTTATACCAGTATATGACTATTTAAATTATCTTTAATAATTTGTGACAATCATATTTGTTTATCGTGAAGCCTATAATACTTAACATTTTATTTCAGTAAAACGTCAAAAACTATGCCAAATCATCCATTGCTCTTTCTTTTAAATGTTTATACCTATTTACTAAAGTTAAATTAAATGATTTTTCCAAGCGATAACTTACTGTACGATGTCTTAATCTGTAAAACATTCTACAAAGCTTATTTTCCTCCAAAAAGCCTAAAATATTGTTACATACATATTTTACAAATATACATTACAAGGGCTTTTAAACTATATTTTAAAGTCATATAAATTGTATCAAATATAGTAGTAAGTATATTGGATATCCCTAGAAAAAGTCTGGAAAAGGCAAGGATTTTCAAAACTGGTAGTGATAATGTATTTTAATAAGGAAGCCTAAGATTTATACACTTTTTAAATTTAATTTATTTTTTAATTTTTTAAATATTTTATTTATTTATATGAGATAGAGATAGCATCAGTACACACAATCACAAACAGGATCAGGGATAGGAGAGGCAGAGGGAGAGGAAGAAAAAGGCTTTTCACTGAGCAGTGAGCCTAATTCAGGGCTCATCCCAGGACCCTGAGATCAAGACCTGAGCAGAAGGCAGATGCTTAATCAACTAAGCCACCCAGCTGCCCCAGTACTTTATTAATTTTAGAACAAATTGAGGAAACTATAAAATAAAAGTGCATTATTCTGATTTTATCAAATAATAGTATCTCTTAGTTGTATATATTTGTTAAGCCTAATAGATGATTTCTTTTAGAGAAAACCCCATTTTGTATTCTAGGTCTTAAAATTTTTAAAACTTGGGTTAGATTTATCAAGATTCACTTTGTGAATTTTGCTGGCACTACCATAAACTATTTTGATGTTTATGTAGTGTTAACTAAAAATAACCTTCAGGAATAAATTTAAAGGACATTCTCTAAGTCTACCTAAATCATTAACCTGCCTTAAAAAAAAAAAAAAAAAAAAAAAAAAAGATGGATTCCTTTAGTCTAAAGGATATACTATTGAGCATGTACATCACATCCAATACACAAATTTCATTTGGCTGGATTTTTATGCAAGGCTATTTGCCAATACTGCTTACATAAATCCATAGATAAGATGATTTTAGCAATTCCCAAAGCTACTAATGGTGTGTCAATTCTGGGCATAGGATAATAAGTGTCAGGGTTGGTTGCAAAATGTAATTATGTATCATCCAACCAGAAGCTAATTATACCATCCAGTTTGAAAACAATGACTACTTGAGATCCCCAGAGCCTATAGACAGCCTAATAATTCTTAGTTTAACATTGTCTCAATCTAATTTCTAATGTCACCTAACAACTCTGGCTAGATTTTCAATATGCCAATATTTTTTATTACACTTTCTAAACTGTATTACTGATAAATCATATCCTGGTTTGCATTTGAGCACATCTCCACCATTGTCCCTTCTTTATCAACACTCTAAGACTTGATAATTCAGTGGATCAGTTGTCATAAATAATGATCAAGCAGAAGCAGAAAGGTTCATTCTAGCAGGATATTTACTAGACTGGATTTAATAAGGAGAATTATTTCATAGCAATAGTAAAACCTATATTTGAAAAAACATTTTGTAGGTCCTTTGGACCAATTCAAGTGTTTTTACTACAAGATTATAGTCAAGACTTTAGCATAAAGAATAGAAATGTATAAATCTCTCTATAACCGCAATTTCAGTATTTGCCCCAAATTGGGAGCAGGTGTTTTACCCTTCTGCTGGTTATTTTTTTTTAATTCTCCCATCTGTTCATTCTGGAAAACTAAAATATCTCAGCCATATCTAACATGCCACAGGTCACATTTTGTGATTGCAGGTGAAACACTCCCTATGGTGATATCAACACTCTTTTGCTGCCCAGTGCCAATCTTTATACTCATCACATTTCAGAAAATCATGTGCTCCTCCTTTAATCCACTTGAATCTCTTAAGGCTGCCAAGACTAGGAGGACTGAAGCACCTGGTAGGAAATTTAAGATCAGTTCAAATGTATCTATTTAGATGCTGTATGTTTGTACAGTATCAAGAAACACTATTTATCATGTCAATAGATTTATAGTACTCAACTATACATCATGATGTTTACAAAAATCCCAGTAAAAATTGAAAAAAATAAAAAAGAAAATCTTATCTTGAAAATTTTGTAAGTTCTCTGTAAAAAAGAATATATATATATATATACATATATATATATTCATCAGGAACGTCAAATCACAAAATATTTGTTAGGCCTCTAGTAGTATATTGACTTTTATTATTTTTCTTAAAGATTTTATTTGTTTATTCATGAGATACAGAGAGAGAGAGGCAGAGACATAGGAAGAGGGAGAAGCAGGCTTCCTGTTAGGGGATCCCCATATGGGACTCGATCCTAGGACCCTGGATCATGCCCTGAGCAAAAGTCAGACACTCAACCACTGAGATACTCAGGTGTCCCAATATAGACTTTTATAAACTGCAGATAATATAAATATTGTGCTTGATCTTCAAATATGTTCATCATTAGATAGCTTATTATATATCAGATAAGATGTGTGTAAGTACCTTAGACAAAAGTTTTAATAGTATTTGAGCTAATTGTTTATTTAGTTCATATTTATTTCAAGATAGCTATCTTTTCTCTACCACACACTATTCCAACATTTATTTCCGTGTATATTCAAATTTATTCTGATTAAATGAGTCTGAATATAATAGAATACAGTGTAACTCAATGCAGTAAAATTATTCATCAAAATCTTTATGAAAATTAGAGAAATAGGTGAGGAACACATAATCATGAAAAATAGAAAAGGATATAAAATCCCATTACACACAATGGTATTCTGTTGTTACCAAGTTTACACATTATTGTAAAGGACTGTTCTTTGCTTGTCTTGTTTTTATTGCAATGTATTTATACAGCTCTTACATGGTGAGAATTATGAAACAGGTTGATAAGTTAAAATATAGGATATTATAATTAAGCATTTACTTTATAGTGAATGCTTAATTGTGTGTGACTCCTTTCAATTTGCAAAGTTCAGATTCGCACATGTCCATTTGAAAGCTATTATTTCTCTGGCAATTAGATAATAAAACACATTGTTAGAAATAAAATTGTAAAATTTTATCATCATTCTTCAGTCTTTAAAATCTTTTTAATTAGAAAAAAATAGAGTAAAAGTTTTTAATTAAACTGCCCACTCTAGTTCAACAGTTCAAAAAAAAAAAAAAAAAGGCAAAGATCATTCTTTTTTTCTTTTCTTTCTATTTTTTTTTTTTTTTTTAGCTGAAAGCATTTGAGGGTGGGAATAATTCCAACAAATGCAGCTGAAGTGCTTATCCAGTTGTCAGTTTGATTCTATATCATTTTGTTTGATTTTATAACTGTGTTTATAGATTGTTAGTGTTTGAAAGCACTCTACTTACTAGGAATTTGATAAGTGATTAAAAATTTGGCAAATGTTTTTTCCAAGTGCTTCTAAATAAATTCTATAAACAAAGCCAAACAAAGTGAGGTACAGCATGAATGATGATTTGCCCTAATGGTTTCACAGTACTTAATGAGTATAGTAAGAGATATGTTTAGGGTATTTTTCCCTCTCTATGAGGTTTTGGGAAATATATGAGCATATAGCTGTCTTTCCACAAGAGGGCTTCATGTTTCAAATCAGCATTATCATACTTTTTGGCATGATGCCCAGAAAAGTCTATTGCTTGTTAGTTTATTGAATAAAGAAGAGTTTCTACTGGAATATTTTATAGCTCTTCTGGAGAAGAACTTCTAGAGATATAATATTTGTGCATATTTGTATATTTTGAGAATATACAGACACATATGTTCAGATATTAACTAGATACCCATTTGATTGATTATAATTATACATGTATGAATTATCTACACACATATATTTATGATTATGTAATTCTAGTATTCAAGATATTTTTTCCCTACAGAAAGGTTTTAGTTCATTTGTATATATGAGTGAAATAAATGAACATAATTAATATATAAATATACATGCATGTAACATATATCCTCTATCTATATATCTATCATCTATATATAAACAGATGTACTATAAGGAATTATGCAATTATGGGGACTGAGAAGCCTTAAAATTCGCCATTTGTAAGCTGGAGACCCAAGAAACTAAGGGGTGTCATTCCAGCTTGAGTCTCAAGGCCTGAGAACCAGGAGTAGAAGACCAACATCCCAACTTAGGCAATCAGCCAGAGAGTGAATTTTCCTATCCTCTAACTTTTGTTCAGGACCTTAACAGCGTGGAGGAGGCCCACTCACACAGTATATGGCAATCTGCTTAATTTGGTCTACGGATTCAAATGCTAATCCTATCCAGAAACCCTCCCAAGCACACTAGAAATATGTTTAATCTGGGCTCTCGGACTCAGTCAAATTGACACATAAAATTAACCATCACAGCACTACAGCTTCAGTTCCTATAGATTAAAAAGCTTATGGACAATTTCTAACTCTAAGATTGTTTTCTTTATATTATTTACCAATTATTTATTATTCTACATATTACTCATAAATTATTGATTTTCCCCATATTACCCTACACATACTATACTAGTCAATTATGTATTACTTAATTCTACAATTAGTGCCATTATAATAAAAATATTATGTTCTAAATCTTTTTATTTTATATGCTGTTTAATATACCATATAATTCTCCTAGATGTTTACTGTGATGATTACAATGATGATGATGATTATGATGATTCTTATGTATTATAACTGAGATTCAAACTCAAGTTTTGTGGGTTAATGAGTTTGGGATCAATTATGGGAAGAGGCGTCTTTGTGTAGGAAAACATGGAAAGTGATTTGGACTAATATTTCCCCAGTTTGTATGCTTAATTGGAGAGAAGATAAACTAAATGTATGTTAATCTTAAAGATGCAGCAACAGAATTTGACATTGGAATGTACAATATGTTATATAGGTTTAAGACAATACTATAGAATATTAATGAGTGCATTTTACTTACCTTTCTAAACATCTTTTGCCATATTTCCAAAAGATAAATATAGCCACTACATTTTATTATAGGACCATTTATCTATGTATACTATGCTCATTCTTATGGAGTTTATTTATAAAATGCTATAATTTGATATTTTAAATTATTTTTATTTTTCTTAGCAGTACCCAATGAGTATAGATAGTTAATTGAAAGGATATTCAATTCTTATGCTAAGGGATGTTATTAAGTCTTTGAAATAGATGGTCACTTGGTGTGTGTGAAAGTAGATGTAACTATATTTTTAACCTGTCTATACTGAAATGAGAATCCTCATTTACAAAATGTAGCTGAAATCTTAAGATGTCATATCGTTTTGAAGCCACAGTGGTCTCTCATCTTTATTATATCAATAACTTCCTGACTATTGCCTTGCCTTCATATTTATAATCCTCTACCTCTAGTCAAACATACACATGACAAAGTAATCATATCATTATGACAGTCCTCTGCCCTATACCGGTGAATATTTACCTCACACACTCAGAATAAAGTCCTAATACCTTATGATGGCCCAAGAGACTCTACGTGATTTGGCTCCCAGCTGCCAGGTTCATCTCCTCCTCTATCAATCTTCTTTATGTTCACTTTGTTCCAATCATAGCTGCCCCTGCTATTCCATGAACATCCCACGCTCAGCTCTGTTATATGAACATTGGACTTGTCCTTTCCTTTGCTTGAGATAAACTTCTCTCAGATTATCTCATGGCTCACTCCTTCCCTCACTTCATTTCCATGTCACTCTGGCTCCCATATTTCATTCATGGCTTAGCTAACATGTAATCTACTAAAAAATTCTGTGACTGCCCTACGTTAATATCATTGTCTCACAATCACTACCTCTCTTGTCTTTTTTTAAATGATTTTTCTTAAAATAGAATATTGAAACATATATGTTTTTGTTTGCTTATGGTTATTCCCTTCTAGAATGTATCATGTGGACAGGCTTTGTCTTAGTCACCATTATATCCCAGCATCTTGAATTATTCCTAGTACACACTAGATTAATATATTTCTTTAAGTAGTTAAAGTCAGTATCTCATTTGTAAGATGCAAGATAACTGTTTAAATTAAAATTATAGGGTAGCTCCGGTGGCTCAGCGGTTTAGTGCCGCCTGCAGCCCAGGGCGTGATCCTGGAGACCCTGAATCGAGTCCCACGTCTGGCTCCCTGCATGGAGCCTGCTTCTCCCTCTGCCTGTGTCTCTGCCTCTCTCTCTCTGTCTCTATGAATAAATAAATAAAATCCTTAAAAAAATAAATTAAAATTATAACATGCATTAGTTATTTTTTACTAATATAATTGTCCTATTTAAATTCATTTTATTGTATTATTTTTAAATTCACCAATCAGCAACCACTAAACTTACTATACTGAGCCCTATGTGGGAAACTCTATAGTGAAATAAGAAATGGGATAAAAATAAATTCCTTTAGGGACGCCTGGGTGGCTCAGTGGTTTATCGCTTGCCTTTGGCCCAGGGCATGATCCTGGAGTCCCAGGATGGAGTCCCATATCATGCTCCCTATATGGAGCCTGTTTCTCCCTCTGCCTGTGTCTCTGCCTCTCTTTCTCTGTGTCTATAGTTAATAAATAAATAAAATCTTAAAAATAAATAAATAAATAAATAAATAAATAAATAAATAAATAAATCCTTTTAAAAAACAATGCAAATTATTTATTTGGATGCTGAAACATGTCAAGAACATGCACAGCCTATTCACGTGGATATCTAAAAGTAATTGGGTCAATAAATCATGAAAGAGACCAAAAAAGTCATAATATATAAAATATTAAGTTGAAAGTTAATTTATAGGATTATCTTCTAGTCTGGAAGAAATAATTCTTATCAATGGTTCATATAATCTAAATGAATGACAATTGAAGTTATGTCTGGAAATTTGTTTCAATGTTTTTAAAAAGTTTTAGTAAAATGACTGATTAGACATATATAGATATATATATGTTCATATTTGAGCATTAGATTAAAACTTTCTATTAAAATTTTCCTATTTTTTTAAGGATAATAAAACAAAACTTCTCTTTGCAAATGAATTTTAGTAATAACTTTTAGTACAGAATATTTAAAGTGATCAGTAGAGCCTCAATAGAGGAAAAAAATATACCTGAAAGTACTACCTAATGATGTGGTCACATATCTATATGTGTATAGATGTATCACTCTAGATATTGGTCACATATCTATAGTTTCTGATACTGATATATGGTTGCAATTAAAGGATCTTTCAAATATATTCCAATATGTATTTGTTAAAAACTTACTATAGTTTCTCATAGTAGTTATCACTTTTATCTACGTGGTGTGCATATATACACATATATACTTGCAGAATATCATCTGTAGAAACTTGAAAATTGAGAAATACTCTTGATTTTCATTTCTTGCCCTTTAAGAATTTTTAAAAAGATTTTATTCGTTTATTTGAGAGAGAGAAAGAGGGAGCACAAGTAGGGAGGAAAGGCAGAGGGAGAAGAGAAGCAGGCTCCCTGATGAGCAGGAAGCCAGATGTGGGACTCAATCCCAGGACTCTGGAATCATGACCCAAGCCAGAAGTACCTGCTTAAACAACTGAGCCACCCAGGCGCCCCTACCTGGTAAGAATTTTAGCCATTTAAGTGATTTGCCACTGTTTTCATATTAGTTGGAATTGTTTTTAGCTGATATGTGAAAGTCTCTAAAATTTAACCCTCAGAATCATTAAATTCATCTTACCCCACAAACTCAGCTTTTCCAGACTTCCTAAGTACTGCCAGAAAACCCTTATTTGGTGCAAGACATTGCTTCTTCTGGAAGCTTTCTCTTTATATTGTTGTGGAATGCTTACAAACTGTTTTGGATCTCTAGACATCACCAAATTAACCTAACCTCTGTTAGTTCCAGATGTATAGCCTTTGATATACTACTTGACATCTTTTAAGTTTCAATTCCCTGTCAGGGAATGCAACTATTAACAATATTAGCCTCACAGATTTTTTTTTTTTTTTGTGAGAATTAAGGAGACAATTTATGTGAGGGGCTTTTCCTTGTAGCTGGAGCATAATAAGCAGTCAATAAATACTAGCTCATTTTTAAGTATAAATGCCCTTAGAAAGATGTTTGGATAAAATTAAGAAATATTGTGATAAAAAAACAACCCCCTCCTCAAATTACAATGTTTTATAAAAGGCATACATTTATTTCTCTCTTTTGGGTAGATATGATGAGAGCCGGATTATGAGGGCTGGGACTCCTCACTCACTCTCAAAATAAAACTTTCATTTTACCATTGAAAATAAGTTTTAAGGCTCCAGGGTGAAATCCACATTTCAGCCAGCATTATAACTGAAAAGAGGAGAATAATGCCACACTACCACCACCACCCTGGACAACTTGCCCCAAGACATAGTACAGAAGTTGAACGTGCTATTTCTAATTGTACTATATTGACCAGAACATAGTCACAGGGCTACACCTCATTCCCAAGAAAGCTGAGGAAATAAACAGGAGAAAGTGAACAATATTCCCTTATCAGGAGTCAACTGATTGAACTTATGAGGCTGATATACGGAATATGTGGGTCTTCACTTTTCCCTCATGACTTATCTGAAATCATCTATTATAATTCTAGCCCTTGGTTACTCTGCTCTGTTCTCTCAGAATCTTCCTCGCTGGGATCCCTGGGTGGCGCAGCGGTTTGGCGCCTGCCTTTGGCCCAGGGCGCGATCCTGGAGACCCGGGATCGAATCCCACGTCGGGCTCCCGGTGCATGGAGCCTGCTTCTCCCTCCGCCTGTGTCTCTGCCTCTCTCTCTCTCTCTCTCTGTGACTATCATAAATAAATAAAAATAAAAATAAATTAAAAAAAAAAAAGAATCTTCCTCGCTAATCCATAAACAGGCCAGACATGCTTCTGCCTTAAAGGCTTTACAATTGATGTTGTCACTAAGTGGATTGTTCTTACTCCTGGTGACTATATGGATCATTCCTTTAACCCTTCAGGACTTCACTCAAATGTTACCTGCTCCATCATGTCTTCCCTTCGTACCTCAATTAAGATTGCAACAACATGCCCGTCTTCTGTCTTTCTACTCCATGCTTCAATTTTTTATCTCCCCAACCAATTCTACTAATTATACAAGAGATAACATTCATATATTGTTTCCTGTGTAACAGACACTATTCTAACTGCTTTACATATATTAATTCATTTAATCCTTAGGACTACCCCTTTGAGATAAGTACTATTATTATGCCTTTTTAAATATTTCTGTGATAACTGAAGCATAAAGAGGCTAAGAAAATTGGTTGCAGTCTCATAATTCTGAAGTGCAAGAGCTGTATTAAACCCAGCAGCCTGGTCAACAGAGTACTTGCTGTAACTGCTATAACACATTACCTCAGAGTATGCATGACACTATTAACAGAAGCAATGCTTTTCTGTTTCTGAAATAAGCCTCCTCCCAATTTGAGTTGCTTTGTTCATTGCTGAATCCTTACTATGAGAGCAAATCTAAATCTCTGTCTAATGCAGCCTATATCAACCATTGAAATGCACCTACTCCAGATTAGGGTATGCTGTAAGTGTATAATGCATGTCAGATTCCAAAGACCTAGTAGCAAGTAATGGAAAATATCTCACTAATTATGTTTGTATTGAATACATGTTAAAATGTATTATTTTGGGATGCCTGTAGCTCTGCAGTTGAGCCCCTGCTCTCAGCTCAGGGCTTGATCCCAGGATTGGATATCAAGTCCCACATCAGACTCCCTGCGAGGAGCCTGCTTCTCCTTCTCCCTATGTTTCTGCCTTTTGTCTGTGTCTCTCATGAACAAATAAATCTTAAAAATCTTATAAATAAAATAAAATGATAATATTTTAATTAAATTATAGATGTATATGATTATCTTTGCCTGTTTTTTAAATTTATTTTTAACATGGCTACCAGGAAATTTAAAATTATATATATAACACTTCTGTGATTTGATTTTATTTCTCTTGGATAGTGCTATAGAAGAAGATAGAAAAATAATTGCTGAATACATGAACAAGCTATTTTTTCTAAGCAAATCATTAAGAGAAAAAACCTATATGGTTGTTTTCAATTCAGATATACTTTGGAAAAATGGTATAAAAATACATTGCTAAGTGGCAAAGGCAGACTTAAATTCTGGTAAGTCTGTCTTCAGAACCAATGCTTATAACTCTTATAACCATTGTAGTAATTTTACTTTATACAAATTCATGTGAAATAAAATTTTGACTCTAGAGAATGACTAGTGAAACCTAGTAATTTCAGTTCTCTTTTTTATTGAGATACACATGGCATATAACACTGTGTAAGTTTAAGATGTACAAGGTATATATTTGATATGTTTATATATTGCAATGTGATTATCACCATAGTGTTTGCTAATACCTCTCTCACTTCACATAATTATCATTTTTTTTATAGTGAGACCATTGCAGATCTATTTCTTAGAAACTTTGAAGTATATAATACAGTAAATATTGTTGACTAAAACAATAATGCTGTACATTAGATATTCAGAATTATTTTCTACCTACAAGTTTGTACTCTTTGCCAAAATGATGACTTGTCTAGATGCAAGAAATTGTTAAAAATAAGATTTAATTTAAACTGGATTTGATAGAATTGTAAAAGTTGAGGATGGGTTAGTAAACTAACATAAAATATAGAAGGAATGTCCAAAGAATAAAAGTAAAAATTAGTTCCTATTTCTACAGTAAGGGAATAACTATTAACAAGGCAGGAGGCTTTAAATCAAACCAACAGAGATCATAAAACGCATCACCTTTGATATGAGCAATCAAAATTATAGTTACATAACACCACTAGAATTGGAAAGTGTATATTTATGCATGAAAAGTCATAAACTTTGTCTTACCTGGTATTCTTATTGCACGAGATTGATTGACTAACCACTCACTAATTCAATAAGCAGTCATTGAGTATCTGACCTGAAGCTGGCTGACCTGAATACAGTAGTGAAGAGATGGGCATAGTTCTTAACCTCAATTAGTTTTAGTCAGAGGTCCAGAAACAGAAAGCATAAATGTACTAAGAATTTAAAGTAACTACTAGTTGCATACACTGACAGAAGGATAAGTAATAATATAAAGAGTAATGCCGAGGAGCACTGTACCTTCAGTGTCTCTGGAGGCTTCCCTGGGTTAGTGATGGATCCTACATCTGGGCACAGAAGCTGAGAAGGATGGAGCTACATCAGGCTTCAGGAAATGTTAAAAGCTCCTGAGGCAGCAGGAACCTGGTGTATTTGCAGACCTAAAAAGGAAAGGTAAATGGAGCAATGTGAGCTCTAGAAAGGAAAGCTGAGTGAGGTTGGAGAAACATTTGGTAGTAACATAGGTCAAAATAGCAATTGAGATTTTATTATAAGCATAGTAGAAGTCTCTAAAAGGCTTTAAGTAGGAAGTGATCCAATTCACATTAGGGATAAAAAAAAACACACAAGATACTCATCAGATAATGGACTGAGGTGCGAGGAGTAGAAGTAGGGACTCAGTTAAGAAAATATAATGAGAAGCCAATGGCCTGATTTGTATGGTGCCTGATGGAGAAAAGCAGGCACAAACACTACCAAAACACTACCTGGATATACCATTATCTTTAATCAAATTCCCTAAATGTTTACAGTATAAAACAAGTACTTCATGAATCATTCCAATTATAAAGTCTGTGTTAATTCAAGTTTAAAAATCAATTTATAGATATTTCCAGAATAGTATTTTCCTCATTTCTCACCATTACAAAAAGGAGTGTAGTAAATGAAGCATGGTCTTCTTTGTCTTTTTTTTTTCAGTCTTTGACCACCCCTCAGGCTATGAATAGTACTATAGTTTTTGCATTAAAAATGTGGGAATTATGCTCATTAGAAATTGCATTTTCAAATACATTCAAAGATTTTTAAATCTTATTTAACTCATAAACTTCTTCTTACAGGCTAAACAATGTCCTTATTTTGAGATTAAATCATTCTGTGTGATTGGAACATTTTATATTCCTGGTTAACATTTTAGAACTGTGCTATATTAACCTTTTATCATTTCAAAACATCTTGAGCATGTTTCTCTCAACTATGTTTATGATCTTTGTTTACTTTAGAGTTTATGATTGTTCATAAACAAATTTCCTCCTTAATATAATCCTTTTTATTCTAAGAAGAAGCTTTAGAAGCTGGGCAGTGCTCTTCATTTATTATTCTCATCACAATAGAGGTGGTGAAATGCCACTTTATTATCGTTAGAGGACCAGGTGAGTTTATTGAACTTGCATGGTGGGGACAATCTGTGCCTGATAAAATGCTTCAACTTCCAGTTAGTGAAATTTTGTTCAATCAATATAAAGTGCTGAGGTGACATATCCTGCTTTAAATTGTGCAGGGTACTTTTAAGTAGTTGACTGTGATACTCAATGTCAAGGTACTACAGTGATGTATTTAAGTTTAAAAATGCCTTACCGACTTTGAGTGCTATAAATTTACCTTTTGTGAAAGAGAATTATAAGTTTGACTTTACAGAAGTTTGGCAGAGTCTCACCATTCTTCCAGCAAATATTAAGATTGAGTTCTATTTTTTAATGGTCTATTTCAGTGCAATCCTTTTAGACCTCTTTAGCAAGACAGCAGTATAAATCAGGTAACTGTTTTCTATGTGTAAACACACCACAGTTGGATTATATTACCAAAATTGTTTTTATTTTCATAAGAAAAGCCAAAGCAGAACATTGGAGATGCCAATCAAATGTGGAAATATTACAACAAAAGGAATATTAGCAAATTGCTCACCTCAGCTAAATAAATCCAAAAGTAGGATAACCATCTCCGATACATATAAACCAAGCAGCATGAACTCAGGTCTGTTGATTATGCTGATAATATATTCATTATGTGCCAAAATTCACATGAAAAGACAGGGGGAGAAAAGGAGGGAAAGAAAGAGGAGAAAGAGAAAAAAAAAGATTGTACTGATACATCTTAAAAATAAATTAATACAAATATTTTGTTCTATTAAAAGGGAATTCAGTCTTAATCCTAAAGCAATTGTAAAGACTTATCCCACAGACCAGTAAAAAACTATTTTAAATTCTTTCAACAGCATGCCTAGATTAAGGCTTTAAATAAATTTAGGTTTTATATACTGCTATTCTTTTTTCCCTCACCAATGTTGGCCTTGTGATTGATACATTTTCAAGAGTCACATTCTCAAACAGGCGTTCAGAGTGACCTAGGGAAGAGCTGTCATCCAAGCTATCTCTGGGACCTCTTTGGAAAAAAAAGTCTAACTTGCTTTATTCTTGTTCCTAAGGTAATATATAATATTTGACTGTAATATCATGACTTGAGGCATTAATCCCATTGTTTGAAAAAAAAGAGCTTTTCTTCTCATTTCCTTTGGATCAAATATGAGTTCTAAAATCTGAGACTGAAATTTTTGCTAAATTTCCTGAATAGGAAAAAAAAATATGCTTAAGAATCAAAAATAATTTCTTAAAATTCTAGTTTTCTCAGTTATTTGAATTCACCTGGGAGGAAATATAAACTTCTCAGAATGTGTTTAATTGTATAGCTCATTTGTTCTCAAAATAGGATTATTATAAATTTTATTTTGATTATGGAATAAAATATAAATTGATCCATTGATAAGACAATAAAATTCTAAACAATATAAAATAATTTATTATACAGATATATATATTGTTTTTCATACAGTCATTAAGCCAACTACTATTCTAATGAATGCATACAATAATATCTTTGTTTTTCTTTATGCACAAGGGCTTCAAGGGACATTTCGAATCATCCTTCCCTCTACATTTACCATATTAATTTTAGAAAAAATTAAAATAAGTTTTAAAAAGTCTTTTCCAGAAGATTATTCTTACCAAGAAAGAGAATTAATTTGAGGTAATAATATTACAGAAAATTTATTTTTAATTAAGATACCTTTGGTTTATATTGAAGAAATTACTTTAAACTTTTGTCTTCATTTCCTTTACCTAGCTGTGCATATACTATGGAGAAAGAAAGAAAGAAATACCCCTTCTAATTAAAATGGATTTTTAAAAAAGATTTTATTGTTTTAATTTGATGGGGTGAGGAAGGAGTAGATGTAGAAGGACAAGCAGGCTGAGCACAGAACCCAATGCAGGGCTCGATCCCATGACACTGAGATCATGACCTGAAAGGAAATCAAGCCAGGCACTTAACCAGCTGAGCCACCCAGGTGCCCAAATTAAGATTTTTTAATTGAAAACAACGTATAATTAAAAATTTAAAAAGAAAATTTAGAATTGACCAAAGTTAACACCATATCCTAGTGGTACATGTTAAGGTAATATAGAATTTAAATATATGTAGCTTTCTATTTTAAAATATTAAACTAAAGCTTATCTGTTTAGACACATGTTCTATGAGGTATCACCTTTCATTCTGTCTACAAAGATAAAGCAATTGCTGTGTCAGGTATCAGAACAAGAGCACGACTTTGCTACTTCTTTAATCTGCTCAATGACTTTATTAATTTGGTTTTAATCAATAATATTTGCAAATAAAGAAAATTCGGTTTAAAGAAGTTAAATAAATAAGCCAAGGTCAGTCAGTTAAAAAAAAAAAAAGTGTCAAAGACCATCTCCAAAACTGCTCTGAGCCCCTAGTAGAAACATGAAAAGTTAAAGGAAGGTGTCTTTTTGTTTACAAAATAAATTTTCCAATGAAGAGTTTTAAAACAATAGAAAGAAACACAGCAATAGCAATGTATTTTTCCAGTTGATTATATACAGTAATAATGAGGACAGCTTAGCAAGATGATTGATATTATTTTCCATAGATCCATGCTACAGATTTAACCACATAAGACTTTCAATTAATAATTACAAATCCCAGTAATATATTTTTAATTACAAGTTTCTAATAACAGATTTACATTTTGGGAAATTGTGCATGAAGGAGAAACTGTGACTAAAGAATCTAAAATCTTTCAAATATTATTTCTGATAGGTTATCCATTAAACACACTACACAGCACTCTTTCTTGGGCAATCACAGCACTAAAAAAACTCCTTGATTCCTCGAATGACTGTCAGCAATGCCTAATATGTTTTATGGCTTTGAAATGCAAGGTAAATGCCTGAGTAAATATCGTAATGCAACACAAGATGCATTACATTCTCTTCCTGCAAATTTGATTTCTTCTTTTATACTGCCATAACTTCTTCTTTCAGACAAGATAGCCAATAGGTAATTCTATTCCTGTTATACTGCAGAAAAGAAAGAGCAGACTGAGGCTGAAAAGTGTGATATGCCTTTTCTTACCACAATCACTGAGCTATTTCCACTTTCTGCATTCTAATAAAAAAGAGACTGAGGGAAATCAATAAGATATCCCAGTTCATTGTTGTCTCTCCTTATTTCCATCTCTAGACATTAACTCAGTGACATTCCATACAAACTTCATATGAAATTATACATATATTTCCTCATAACTAAATACTTTAGTGTCCAGGATCTGAAATTACATTCCAGGTCCTGATGTGAATTTACTGTAAAATTTAATTAATTTTCAGAGTTTAACTTTTTTTCTTTTCTGACTTCTCCCTAGGTTTTGAACTCCTATTAATTTATCTGACCTTTGAACAATTAAAAATAGTCTTATTTGCTTCCACTAGAGAATATCATGAATTTATATCAATGTGTCATCATTAGGTTATTTAGTATTCATAATTCCATTTTTAGCAGCAAATATTCCTATCTCATTGGGAACAGGCTTTCAAAACAACTTGAGAAACAACTGTTTCTAGCTTTCAATAATTTACAATGTATGACTCTGCACTAGTGAGATTGACTTCCTTAGTTATCATTTAAAAGATCTAGGGAAAGGCAGTTTTTCGTGTTGACTAACCCAGGGAACCCTCATCTCTAACAATGCTTACATACACATACCAGCCACATGCGAACTGCATGATCAGAAAAAAGAGGTGTAGTTAGTCCCCTGAAGAAGGGAAGAATGATAGGCACATACTTTATCTTTCTTAACTAATAGGGACTTTTTAGAAATTCCCAATGACAGAAAATTCAAGAAAAAACTTGCTTAAGAAAAACAGTTTTGGGGAATATACAAGGTAGGGAAATATATATTACCTATAAAACTGCAAAGCACATGGGTATATAATTACAGGCTTCCATACAATTTGATTCAGACCTCAAATAATGGCCCCATTGTCCCATCTGTCTTCATCACACTGGTTCTCTCTATTCTATTGTGCCTCCTTGTGTTGAGGTGGTGGCTGCATCCCTAGATATGTCACCTAGGCAGCGTCAAGTTCCATAGGCAACTCTCTGAATTAGTATTCCCAAAAAAACTCTTAAGGAATCTATTTTTCTCTCCTTGGGTCATACGTCCCTCCCTAAAAAATTACTCTGGCTCTGGAAAATGTAGCATACTACTTCATTTCGGTCAACATCACCTGTAGCTACCTGTTACCACAGAGGTAGTTCCTCACTCAGGCCTTTGGAGCAAAAATAAAGAGGTGTGTATTACCAGAGTGGCATGTATTAGAATACAAGTGGCAGTAGATCCACACGTCCAAAATATGTATGAAAGACATTAGGGTTCAAAGCCAATGGCTAAGAAAGAATTTTTGAGATGTCTTTGGTGCAAAAATGTGGTTTTATTTAAGCATGAGGACAGGACCTGTGGTCAGAAAGAGCTGCACCGGGGGCATGAGGAGTGGTCCATTATATGCTTTCAAGTTAGGAGGGGGTTAGGAAGAGCTTAAATTTCTAAGGAATTTTTAAAGCCAGGATTCCAAGACCTGCAAGGGGCTAGCTGTTGTTGGGAAAAGTTCATTTATTACATTCTAATAAAACCTTAGTCATGAGACCTTCAGATATAAGATATATATCGGTGGGCCATATGCTTGGGGGTGGTTAAAGATAAAGGAAATTTCTAAGGGAATTTTTATATGTTAAAGTAGATTTACAGGATCCTGGGGATTGGGTTAAGATTACCTTTTGCCCTTAGCGAAGTATCAATATCAAGGCAGTTGAGTCTCTAAAGGAATGTCCCTCTGCCTGTTTCAAGGACATGTCAATGGGCTGCAGGTAGTAAGGAAATCTAACAATTTCTCTTCTGCCTTTGTTTCCCACATTGCAAACACATTTCTTCTTATGCAAACACATTAAAAATACACCACTTTTTAAAAATAATTCAATACTACTACATAGATGTCTAAATTCTGCAACAAAGGATCTCATTCCCCGCCTAAGTCGAGGTCCAAATTCTGGATCTCACAATATTGTAATGTGTTTTTTTTTTTCCTTTTTTTCTGTTAGATCTGAATGAGGATTCTACAGGTTAAATAATGGGTTTTCAGGCAGCCGAGGTGGCTCAGTGGTTTAGCACTGCCTTCAGCGCAGTGTGTGATCCTGGAGACCAGGGATTGAGTTCCACATCAGGCTCCTTGCATTTAGCCTGCTTCTCCCACTGTCTGTGTCTCTGCCTCTCTCTTTCTGTGTCTCTCATGAATAGATAAATAAAATCTTAAAAAAAAAATAATGGGTTTTCTTAAAACACATAAAATAAAAATGGTGAATAAAGGATTAGATAAGTATGCCAGAGGGAAACAAAGAAACATTTATATTTGGGAGATGGAAAAAGAAAAACAAAGCAAAGTAATACATTAAAGTATTAAACTTAATGAAACTTCACTTGAACTGCTTCAATGAAATACCTGATTTTAATGTAGTAGTACATTATGGCAAACTTAACTTTACAGAAATCCTTATTTATAAGTAATTTGTTAACTAAGAGATTAATTCTTGATCTATTTCTATTGGATGAAATATTACTGATTTTTCTTCAAACTGCTAAAGATTATGCTCATCATCATTTAATTTGAAGGGACTCTGAGGCATTATTTCATGTTGATTTTAGGAAAAAAAACAGAATCGCATTTACTTATTTAAATAAATCATTTTTGTGTCCTCTTTTGTAGCTTATAATCATTATATACAAGAATATGTCCACGCTTTTTCCATTGTGATTTTGTGATGATATCACATTTATACTCTCAAGTGAAGTATAGCTGCATCGTGCAGAATAAATTGAAAGCGCACAATGAAGTTCACCTCACTCTGCCTGAAGGAAGTTCCAAGGCTCCTAAGTGCACTTCAGCTCAGTTTCTACTTCTGGGATTTCTGAAAGATAAATCATTATATACAACATTTTAATGCCTTAAGAGAACAACGTGCCACTACAAGACAACCAGAACTAAAGTAAGAAAACTCTTGTTATATCTCACAATAAAGTTCAGAAGATATAATGGTTAAAAGTCAGTTGTAAAACTTCCCACCTACAGTTTTCTACAAGGAGAGTTTGTTTCAGGATCCTTGTTTTTTCATTGTTATTACTGATTTGTTATGGGTTTGGAAAGAAGGAAGAAATACGTATATAGAAAAAATTCATATTTTATTACTGTGCATTAACCTCAGCAAATAGTACTGACATTTCTGTAGGGGGTGTATTTTATTTTTGGAATTGTGTATAGGACTTAGATTTAGGAGAAGAATTCTGACTCTTGGTTATATAAAATGCTTAATATTAAAAACTCACTCTGTCAATACAAATGCACACACATTATATGTCAAAAACATGAAGAAAAAACTTGCAATCTATGTCTAAGAAAAAACAAAGACCTTTGTTTCAATATTTGTTGACTAATACTAGGAAGAAAAACATACCAAGACTGATTTCAGTAGAGTTGAAATTCAAGACAAGCTGATCTGCAAAAAGACAGAAAATATCAGAATTTTCTAGTATTCACAGGATGCCCGAGTATACTGTGTAGGTAGAAGAATAAGACTCTTGTATCATTATGCCATTAATATTGCCCATGAATCAATTTTGGTTTACTTTGTCAACTGAATGTTGATCTGTGACAGAATTTACTAACTTTTCCTCTGTTTAAATATAACAAGTTTGCAAAAGAAATAAATTATAGGGCAGCCCAGGTGGCTCAGCAGTTTAGCACTGCCTTCAGCCCAGAGCCTGATCCTGGAGACCTGGGATCGAGTCCCATGGGGCCTGCTTTTCCCTCTGCCTGTGTCTCTGTGTCTCTGTGTCTGTCTCTGTCTCTCTCTCGCGCGCGCGGTTTCTCTCATAAATAAATAAATAAAATATTTTAAAAAAAAGAAATGAGTTATACACAAACTACCTAAGTCCTTCACAAATATATTTGATCGACCTTAATTATATTTTCAACTAATAAAAAACAAAGTATATTTTTGAATGTTTAGGATACATTTCAAAGTCTAAGCTTTTATTTCAGAAGACTGAATCGGGGAGTATTTTAATTGGAAATGATAGCAATCATTTATATGATTGTTATCAGTTACATTATGCTAAAGAGGACAAATTTCGAATGTGTGTTTTGTGAAGTTTTCTTCTCTTTCTTTCTTCTTGTCTTCCTCCCTCTCCTCCTTCTTTTTCACTGTTTCCACAATAACTTCAAAGTATGAAATTATATTTATACTGAGTTTGACAACTGCCCCCAATATCCCAAGGGTATTATAGAAGTTCTTCAATTCATGTACACTGCAACGTCTTGTCAGGCAACCCATTAATCCTTATGTAAGGTATACTGATTGACATTTAAACAGGAAAATAAATGTTTATGTCTAGTAGTTTGCATCCTAGAATTCCCAGGTAATCCTCTTTCTGCCATTTGAGGTGGATGGTTCTAAATTTGAGGCATAATTGACACCCTGTCTCTCTGTGTCAATTTATCATTATAACTTAATATAATAATGAGTACAGCAATGACACATAAATAGAAAAAGACAGCAGTATCTGTGGACATTGACTTGTATAATTTAGAAAAAAAAACTTGATATCAAGGCAAGGCACTAAAAATTATTCACTGAGATTGCTTTTTGTTAATCAACTTTAAAAAATAAGGGGTAAGAATTATAAAATTTATTAAGAGATTAAGCTACCACCTTGAATACGAAATGCCATTTGACCTATGCTATATTTTAAAATTTGTTCTAACCTGTTCTTGTTGTTTCTATTCTTTAATTCTAGTTGTTTTTTTCACCAATGAATACTAATGGAATTCTAGTAGTTATTAGAATTTAGACACTTCTAATTCCTGCTGAAAAGAATTTCAGTGGCAAAAATTTCTTCTTTCTGTGAGGCTGGATCACTAGATATAAATTTATATATAATATATGTACACATACAGATATAATATCCAAATGGAGAGGTAAAGTAGGAGGATGGATTAATTGGCTCCACTTTCAGAGA
The DNA here is from genome assembly GCF_048418805.1 of Vulpes vulpes. Lineage (NCBI taxonomy): Eukaryota > Metazoa > Chordata > Mammalia > Carnivora > Canidae > Vulpes > Vulpes vulpes. The sequence goes on along the minus strand of NC_132784.1, from coordinate 99,180,071 downwards.
CAAGGTCAAGGCATGTAACATATATATATGGAAAATAAAGCATAGAGAGGGCATTTTAAAAGAGTCTGAGTGGAAAAAAAAAAGAGTCTGAGTGGGACCATTCAGAGATGAGAATACAAAAGGGAAATGAAAAGAAGATTAAACTGAATGTGTGAGGTACTCATCAGGAATGAAAGAAGAGACTTCTAAAAAGGCTCTGATAATTATTCAATACAGAAGGAACATCATAGTCAGAATTTTATATGTTTTAAAATGCTAATGTGAAACCTATAGGTTTCCTATAGGAAATGGAAGGGGGCTTCTATTTCTAAAACAAATAAAGACAGCACATCCAGGTGGATTTAAACCACCATACTCCATGCTGCCAAGAGCTTAGGAAGATAAGATCTAACTATTGCTCATTGGTTTTATCAATACAGATTTTCCTAAAGACTTTGATGAGAATAAATTCATTGGAGTTTTGGGAGTGAAGAGAGTAAGCTCAAGAGAAAGTTGAGAGGGATTGGAGAGAATATAATTCTTTCAAAAAGTTTGTCATGCAGAGGAGCAGAGAAAAAGAGCAGTAGTTGGATGGAAATATGGATATGATGGAAGCTATTCTCAAGAAAGAATATATAATGTGGATTATTTTACGATGTTGTACTAAATCTTTGATTTTGGAAGCATTCTAGTTTGTTTGTTTTTTAATTTCTAGGCAGCATGTAATTTATTTTATGTATTTGGTTTTTAGGTTTTCATTATATTCTGGTTTGAAAATTTGCAATCTCAATTTGTTGGCAATAAGGGACAATTTTAAATACCTATATTTGGGATGTTAACTTCTCTTAAAAACAGGATTGTCTAATTTTTTTATATGTTAGACAACACATATAGATACACCTTTTATTTTCTCCATAAAGTTAGTTTTCCTACAGAAATTGAAGAAAAATGTGACTTTTTTGTGAATTGAGTTAATTTGAGAAGAATATTTAGGAAGTAACTATATCCTACACACAAGAACAGCAATAATAAAAAATTCAATGTCTGGCCTTGCAAATTATGCTGTATAAACAAAAATTGTGCTAGTGACTTTAGAAATTTTTTAAATATAGAAACACTAAATTTCATGTGTATAAATTTTACCTTTTCCCTAATTCAGCTTTTTTTTTTTTTCTCAGAAGTAAGCAAAAGCATTTTTCTTTCTGTTCTGTGCATTCTCACACCCAAAGGTAAGGTGTTCAATGCTTGTAAACAGCATATTAAAATTTGAAGTTTGCTTATGCAAATCTCTTTAAACTAGTAAATACCATTTTCTGGTATTTGCAGGTTTTCACCACTTATCATGAATTATATAAGCTTTTCATTTTAAAGAGTGGATTGAAGGTTTTTAGACAAATTAAATGTAATAAATCTTTTGTTTTTCCAAAAGTTCTGTTTATGTTGTTCATGATATCCAATCCTAAACTCCATGCATTTCCACTTGCAGCTTAAGAGAGGGTTCTATATTTCTGTTGTTGGTAATAGTTATATTTTTTATTCCTCTGAAACTCTTATTTCCCAGAAGGCCTCCTTCCTTATATATCCTCTTTTAATACATGCCCAGGCCAAGATGAAAAGTGAAGAGCATAACTGATGCCATTCTGATCATTAGCTCTAACCCACACTCCTATAGTGCTTCTCTTCCCTAAAGCACTCGAAGATTTAAAAATAACATTTTGCTGTTGGAGAAGAAACCCCAGGCAAGAGATTCACCTGGGGAAAAATTCTCACTCTTCATCATTCCTTCTAAGAAGACATATCCAGCACTTAAACTATGTTGGTCTAGGGGTATTTTTGTTTTGTTTTCATTTGATTTGTTTTGTTTTGCCATTTGGAAACAAAGACCCATGAAGAAAAGAAAAGAACCATCATTGGAAACATAAAAGATAATTGGAATTATGATAAGAATACAAAATCATTAGAACAAATTCATTTTACCTGGATTATCTTTATTATTAGCCTCTCTAATTTTCTTTAATCTAGTGCATTAGTAGTTTTATTACTTGCTATTTATTCCTAACTTTGCATTGTTGGCATATGAGAAGTCTTCACAAAAGATTATCAGTGAATATTAATCTGGTTTTAATATTAAATTACCTTATTTGCAGCATTTCTAATTTAAATTTAGTAATTAATGTTTTCATCAAGTGAAGCAATGCTGAATTGAAAGCTGAAAGCTAGATGGAGGAATAACAAATTTATTTTGATACAATATGTCACTTAAAGAAGAGTAAGGCATGAAACTGAGCAGTCTCTGAAACCTCAGTGTAAATATTTCCATAGTGTGATCTATATCAGCCTATACACATTTTCCCAAGTAAGATAAGTAGGACTATTATCTCCGACTAAAATAATGATTTTTAAATGGCCTATTTTATTCGGTTGCTGTGATCTGAAATAATGTATCTCAAATACTTAGCATAACGTATGACGACAATAAATGTTAGAATTAAAAAAAAAAGATATGAAATGAAATTTTAGACACTTTCTCCTCAACTATCTTCCAGACTAGCTGAAGAAGTTACTCTGTAAATACTAGGTGAGGAGGAAGAGAAGGAAGAGGATCATGAAGATGGAAATGACAGGTAGAAAGATAGATGATAGAAGCTTAGATAGAGAGTTACATGTATGAGGGAACGTCACAAAATGGATAAAGCAAAAACAAAAAGGAAATCATGTAACTCAGCGATGGTTGGGGTCTTGCGTTATTAGTAGGTTGGAGTAAGATTTAATGTATGGAATCTACAGAATGATAGGATTCAGTTAGAGAACAGAACAATAATAATAAGGAGGAAGAAAGCTAGAGTTACCAAGTTGCTGTAGGCTCAAACTGTGAGATAGACTGCACAAGTTTAAATCTTGTTCTAATCTCCAAGTTCTGAGGCCTTCAGTAAGCTATTTAACTTCTCATCTGTAAAATGGGCACTGTTAATAGTCCCAGCTGCATAGGTTGTTATGGTATGAAATAAGTTTATATGTACAAAGCACTCAGAGCAACACCCGTAAAAGTGTTCACTCTTGTTTAGAACAAAAGAACAAACCTAGATGTTTGGGAGACAGGACGACATGGTAGCAAGTTATTGCACGGTAGTGCCCTATAAACTATCAATTCCTTGTTTGGAAGTTTTTTTATACTCATTGAAATCACCACTGTGTTTGTTGGATTTTCTTAAAGTACTTTATTATTTTCATTCATTTTATCATATTTCATCGTGTTGTAACACACAATGCTTTATTTTTATTTGCATATTTATACTCAGATACCACACATTTGTACCTATTTGTTGAATAATTAAGCTTAGACTGTGCTATGGTAATGTGGCTGCAAACACCAACCTGATTTGTATGAGAAGGTTCTTAGAAAGAAAGCTTAGAAAGTATGACCCAGGCTTTGTAATGCAGAAACTACTCAATCCAGTAAATATGAGATCTGTGACACGCCCATGATTCATAGAAGTGAGAGAATTACATCACTCAGAAGAAATTGAATTTTCATTTAATTTATTTTAAAACAAAGGTGTTCTGTGTTTATTGACATGCTGCTTTAAAGGTGGCAAGATTTATTGATAACTCTTAGTCTTTGATTAAAAAATATATTAAAATAAATTCACTTATTTCAGGTTGATAAATGTATTTAGTTTTTAACACATAATCTACTGCTTTCAAGACTGGTGAACTACTAAATGATTCACACAGTAAAAGACCTGGAAAACCAAATATTCCATCCATTATCACTTTCCATGTTACCAGACTTACTAGTGATAATGGATGATATAACTGATTGCTATACGCAAAGCATTGAGCTAAATTACTTTCATGTATTAATTAACTTAATACAGTAAACTTTGAGGAAAGCTCTGCTATTGACCCAAGTTAAAAATCTAAAATTTCAAAACCTTATTTTATATAATTCTTTTCCCATCTGTAGTCTAGCTACAATGTATAGTAGCTGATAATTAAGATCTTAATTTAAAATTGCTCTGTCATCTCCATTTGCTCCAGTAGTGCTAACAAGCAGTAAACAGCAAAATCTGTTACTAAATGGAATGAAAAATTCATGAATAAGATTGAAATAAAATTATTAAATATTTAAAGGAATAGTTTACAATTTGCAGTTTAGAGTAAAATATAAAATGCTATAAAGTCAAAAAGAATAAAAAAAATATTTACTTCACTAATAGATGAAGCCAAATATTCCTAATACTCCAACCTTGTTGGAAAGTATACATTACCTTAAGTATGTGAAAGTTATTGAAAACTTCTTGTAAATGTCATATCATGAAACTTATGTGGGATATGGAGAAGAGAATTAGAAGTATAAACAATTTTATAGCAAAAATATTTAGATTATTGATTTCAATGCAGGATGTCAATAACCTCTCAAAAACTCCAATGAAATTAGGAATCCAAATTTCTAAATCACTCTGTGAAATAACCTATTAAGATTAAACATTTTTTTAATTTTTTTAAGACTTTATTTATTCATGAATGACAGAGAGAGACACACAGAGAGAGGCAGAGACACAGAGAGAGAAGCAGGCTCCATGCCGGGAGCCTGACGGGGACTTGATCTCGGGTCTCCAGGATCAGGCCCTGGGTCCAAGGTAGGTGCTCAACTGCTGAGCCACCCAGGCATCCCAAGATTAAACTTTTGATCCCATCTCCAAACACTGATATTTTCCCATTATACATGTCAAGAAAACATAATACAAGTCTGCTAATAATACATGTCAAGAAATATGTAGAAAGTCATAGAGCTAGTTTCAATAAAATTTAACTATTTAAAATTGAAAATACCAAACTTGGGTGTCCAGAAACCATGCTGTTTCAAAATCTCTATTTGTTCATAGCTAAGTAGGTTTTTAAAATCAATTCATTGGGATCCCTGGGTGGCGCAGCGGTTTGGCGCCTGCCTTTGACCCAGGGCGCGATCCTGGAGACCCGGGGTCGAATCCCACGTCGGGCTCCCGGTGCATGGAGCCTGCTTCTCCCTCTGCCTGTGTCTCTGCCTCTCTCTCTCTGTGTGACTATCATAAATAAATAAAAAAAATAAAAAAATAAAATAAAATCAATTCATTAATTTATTGGATAATTATTATAGCAAATCACTTCATATATTTTGGTGTTAGCTAATCTCATAATTTAAATGAAAGAGTGGTCCTAGGTGATTCTTGAGGTCTCTTTCAGTTTTAAAATTCTACTTATTTTGTAGTTTCCAAATTACTTTATTATCTGAGGAATAAGTTAATGATGTATGGGGTAAATGTCTGAAAGTATTCACCTTGAATACATCTAAAGAAACTTAATAAAAAATGAAACTGCTTGCATTTGGGGAAAAATACACTAAATAGATTCTATTGAATCCAGCAGATAGAAGATATTTTGTTATTCACATATATTAAAATTATTTTTCCTCTGTGGATACTATCAGCATAAAAAGATACACATTTTTTTAAGCAAGAAAATAATCCAAATGTGTTTTGGTTTCATTGCCATCATCATTTCTTCCTTATAACATTTGAAGGGTTAATTGAGAGAAAACATGAATCAAGTGATATTTCTGCTCAAGTCTGTGTTCAGACTCATCCAGCAGACATAAACGAACACATGCAATATTCTTCCATCTTATTAAGCTTATACTATAGACATGAAAGAAACTAGTGATTATTTGCTCTTATAACCCTAAAAGGAAAAATCTGAATCTTAAGTAGTAATTAAGAAAAACAAAACTACATTTTAAACAAAGCATCTGTTATTTGGGCATGCCATTTTTCCTTTTCTTTAGTGAAGAATAGCCTTGAGTTTAATTGTACATTATAATTGCACATCATTCCTTTTAGAACTGCTAAATTATTCTTCTAATTCTCTTTGTATTTCTCTTCATTTTTAGCAAAACTATTTTACAGCAATACATTATTACTGATTCTATAATTAAAATATTTTTGTTTCTCCTTGAAAATGACTGTATAGCCTACACCTCATTCTGATCTGTTGGAGAGAAGAATTTAGGACTTTTCTTTTTTTCTTTCTTTCTTTCTTTTTTCTTTTCTTTTCTTTTTAATTTTGCATTGGAACAGAAAATGAACCCTAAGTTCATTCACTAGTCTTTCCATTCTGCAACCAAGCATACATTTTCACAGAGAAAGAGCATTGCAGTGACAATGTACCTTATGCAGACACTAGTGCTTCAGATGAAGGTTAATGGTTTGAATTGCAAGAATACCAGTGTACAGACTGTAATTAGGAGTGTCTGATGAAAGCCTGCGGTATAATATGAAAAGAAAACATCTGCTTGTTCATAGTAATGGCTGTCTTTCATTCTTTCTATGTAATTTTTCTGTTTTAATAGACCATTTATCAAAATCTCATACGCTCATTAATCCTAGGTTATAGAAAAAATAAAGTGCATATTGAATTTCAATAAAGAAATTTTATTTCCTCTTCTTAACCTTCTTTCAAATAAAAGTTAGAACCAATGATGCATTATGTCCTGAATGTTGCTTCGTTATTTGGCAATGGAAATTATACAAAGGTCAAGTTTTTCTTCAATTTCTGTAAGTGCCTATTTTACTCAATTTCATAACTAAATATACTGATTGGGGTATTAATTAATATCACCAGAAATACTTAGGATGGATTGAGTCATATGAAGAAATTCATCATGACTCATAAACTTACGTGTTACACTGATATTACTAGGAGCATTATTTTAATTGTCATTAGTAAGATGATAAATTTTAGGATAGATGTGGTAGGCAGGATTCTAAGATGGCCCCTAGTATTGCTTCTTCTTTGCATAAATGTCCTGTGTGATTACTTTTCCTTAAATGTGGGCATTACCTGTGAATATGATAGAGTATCAACTCCTGTGATTAGGTATACTCATCAGTGGACTTTCAGTCAATCAAAATGAAGATGATCTTGAAGTAGGTTTAATTAAAGAAGCCTTTGAAAGATCAAACATCAGATGTGCTCCTGGAATGTGCTGTTCTAGAAGAAAGCAACATTTGTGTTGTGAACTTGACTGTGCAGGGCACATGACAAGCAACTCTGCATCCTCTAGCACTGAGAGTGGCTTCCTGCTGACTGCTAGAAAGAGAACAGTCATTCAACCACAGGAAACTGAATCTTGGTAAGACCCTGAATGAACTTGGAAGTGGATCTTTCCCCAGTAGATCCCTCAAATGAGAGCTACATCATGGTCAACACATTTATTACAGTCTTGTGGGATCCTGAACAGAAGATTTAATTAATCCACATCTGGGGGATCCCTGGGTGGCGCAGCGGTTTAGCGCCTGCCTTTGGCCCAGGGCGCGATCCTGGAGACCCGGGATCGAATCCCACGTCGGGCTCCCGGTGCATGGAGCCTGCTTCTCCCTCCGCCTGTGTCTCTGCCTCTCTCTCTCTCTGTGTGACTATCATTAAAAAAAAAAAAAAAAAAAAATTAATCCACATCTGAACTCATGATCCCTGAAAACTGTGAGTTAATTAACAAGTGTTGTTTTAAGCCTCTATGTTTATATAATTTGTTATGCAGTAATATAAAACTAATATAGAGGGACAGCTGGGTGGCTCAGCAGTTAAGCGTCTGACTTTGGCTCAGGTTGTGATCCTGGAGACCCAGGATCTAGTCCCACATCGGGCTCCCTGTGTGGAGCTTGCTTCTCCCTCTGCCTATGTCTCTGCCTCTCTGTCTCTGTGTGTGTGTGTGTGTGTGTGTCTCATGAATAAAATCTTAAAAAAATAAACCTAATATAGGTTATATAGGTATCTCACTATCTAAAATATCCAGCAAAATATACTTATATGGTCAGTTGATAGAAAAAACCCATAAACCTGAAAAATGTAACCTTTGATACAATAAAGTATATACATTTAAGGCAGCCCTAATTCTAAAATTAAATCCCTCAAAAAGAAATGGCTCCTTAGAATGAATCATTTTTAAAGATGATCTTGGGTTTTTATTTTATTCTTTATAATTAAGCCCACTTAAATTTTTATCATGAAATAATATACAGGCTTCTCCTACTATCCAAACCAGAACATTCTTATGAAACCTTTCTTAAACCAAAATGGCATAAAGCAAAGAGCAATCTACCACTTTCTAAAAGTTGACCTTATACTACGTTGCTTTTACCAAAGAACTACCTTAGTAACTGTCTTCATTGACCACAGGAAATCTGAAGAGAATTTTTGCTTGTACAGAAAAAAGCCTTTATAGGTCTTTCATGACAGCAAAATGGCACAAACTTTCAGAAAGTGGAGGATACCTGTATTCAAAACCACATATCTGAGATTTACCTCTCCTCTGCCAGACCAAACCTGCTCCTCCTACAGCCTTCTCCTCCTTAGTTAATCAAAAATGGAATCCTACCAGTGGTCCATGCCAGAAATTTTAAGTCCTTCTATATTCCCCTACTGCTACACAGCACATGCAATCCATTAGAAGAGTTTGCTAGCTATTTCTACAAAATCCCCTAAACCTGACTCTTTCTCATCATCCCTCCTGACAACACTCTGATGAAAGCCACAGCACGCAACTCCATCTTTCACCTGGGTTATGTCTTTTACAGGCTACTCTCTCCTATTTATATTAAAGACATATTTTGTCTCTCCTCTTCTCAGAATCTTCCAGTAGCATCTAATATCCCCATAATTATAACCAAAGTTCTTTCCAATGGAACTTGTATGGCCTGTCTTTCCTTTCTCTCTCTGCCTTCATCTATGACTATTCTCTGCTTACTTACTCTGCTCTGAGTATCCTCACCTCCTTGGTTTTTAAAAATAACCAGATATCCCCCTATGGTCTTGACACTTGTTCTTTTGTTACCTCCTGCTGGAACACTTCAAGTGTTTAGTAAATATGATCTTCTCAGTGAAGACTTTCATGGTATCTTCCACAAGACTCCTGTCACCCTACTTTTCTTGCTTAATGTATTGCCAGATAGCAGTTACTGTTTTCTAACATACTCCATTTTAATCTAAAATTAGAATAGCATGCATTTTGTTGTGGCCTCTAAAGTTTATAAATTTTAAATGAAACCATTAATGATGATCATGCCTTCCATGTTCTAACTAATTCTGATATGCATCGTCCTAGCTGTGTCCACCACACCAAAGAACATTTGCTATGGTAGTGCAATTCTCCAGTCTACTCAGAGTGTGCTCTGTTATTTTTTAGATCTGTGATGTTGGTTATCAATTTTCGTATATTTAAGGCAAAACATAGGATCTTCAAACTAGGCACACTTGGGTGGCTCAATGGTTGACCATCTGCTTTCAGCTAGGTCGTAATCCCAGGGTCCTGGGATCGAGTCCAGCATCAGGCTCCCTGCAAGAAGCCTGCATCTCCTTTTGCCTAGGTCTCTGCCTTTCTTTGTGTCTCTCACAAATAAATAAATAAATAAATAAATAAATAAATAAATAAATTATCTTTAAAAAAAGGATCTTCAATCTATTCATTAAAGATCAAATTCCTATACTGCTCATTTTAATTTAATTATATATTAAGCTATGTGTATGAGTTCAGGCATGGACATAGCTGAGGTATTATAGAGTGAGTAAATTACATCAGGCAGTATTAATTATATAAATGAAAATATCTCAACAAGCATGTTTCCCAGCAAGATCTCCCCACCCCCTTACCAAAAAAAGGGTCCAGAGAGAAAAGAACACTGAGGAAAATTTATTGTGCTGAATCTTCAAAGTCTTTTTAAGTATTTATTTACTTTTTATGATCTTAAAGTAAAGAGAGCTTGGTCTCTTTAAGAAGAAAATATATATATAAAACCTGAACAGTTTATTGTACTTTCATGATCATAAACTGACAAACTGCTCTTAGTTTGCTATTGTTCTTCAATGTGTACTGTATGACAGTATTTGTCTCTCTTTTTCTTTGTTTATATCTACAATTCCTTCTTAGTTACCTAGTTTCATAGTTTTGATGCCTTTTGTAGGCTAACAACCCCCCACATTACTCTTGTGAATTCTAAACTCATATATTCTAAACTCATATATCTTACAGCTATCTCAAATTTAACATGCCCAGTATGTGTTTCTTCCCATCAAATGTCTCCAATCCAGAGTCCATCTCAGTTGATAGTAACTCCATCATGCCAAGTGCTCAGGCCAAACACGCAGGAGTTATCATGGACTCCTCTATTTATGATTTTTAATTAGCAAATTAATTTTAATTACAAATCCCTATAGAGTAATCAAATGTCTTGGACTGCCTGGGATTAAGGGGTTTACTGAAAGGATTTTCAGAGTTAAAGCAAGAACAATAGCAGGCAAAGTGAGACAGCTAGCTGTTCACTCTAGATGATTGCTCTCCATTATGTGTCTGAGGTCATTTCCTACCAAACTCTCCTACTAAACTCTCCCTCACTCACCCTACTCTAGTGTATCTGGGCATGCTTTTGGTCAAGCATTCCAAATAGTTTTCCACCTTTAGGCCTTGGTACTGGCTGCTCTGCTGCCTGGAATGTTATTTTAAATGTCTAATTCCTTCTCCCCCTCCAACCTCCTCAGATGTCTACTTCTCAATGGTTCCTTCTCTGAATCCAAATTAACACTGCACCACCCCTCCCCTATCTCTCTGAATCCAACTTACCATCTTGGGCCTTAGCATAAGCAACTGTTTGGAAAAAAAATATATTGTGACAGTTTTATTATGCTTAAGCATCTGATTCTTGATTTCAGCTCAGAGTTCTTAGGTCAAACCTCACCTCAGGCTCTACATTCAGCAGGGAGTCCATTTAGGATTCTCTCTCTTCTTCTCCCTCTGCCCTTCCTCAAGAGGGCTGTCTCTCCCTAAAATAATGCAATAAACAAAACAAAATCTTTAAAAAACCATATTTTACAAAATTTAAAATGTTTAGATACTGTACAGACTATAAATAGATACTAAACATTTAAAATTAAAATGTTTAGATACTGTACAGACTATAAAAATGATGTCTGTATCAATTATGTTTAATCAAGGAAATGGTTATTTTTCGCATATATCAATTTAATATAAATTTTCAGTATCACTTCCACATGTGTTTAAAGGGAGAGTCCAATTTTAGTATCAACCACATATTAAAACTTCTTAGATTTTATATAGTTATAATGCCAGTGGTTTTGCATATCTTAAAGTGTTCCACTCTTTTCTCATGGTTCTTCTTCCAAGCTGATGAGATCTATTCTGCAAGTGCTTACGGGTCTCTCTTTAACTAGAGGGTTTCCATGGGATATTTCAGAAAACAAATGGGGAAAATTTTAAGTGGCAATGAAATTTGACAAATGCGGTGACTAATAATTCACAAAACTAAACTGAAGTGACAGCAACATGAAAAACCATGAAGAAGTTCAAGAATATACAAATAATGATAAAAATGTCAGGACTGTCATCTAAACAAAGGTGAGAATACAATTTTAACAAATTCACTATGCCTCCCACATCCAAAGATGTTAAACTCTGAAAGAGTGTCCTCTAGAATCACTGAAATGCTATATGCTGGAAACAACATCTTTGGTCAAAAATTTTTGATGTCTGATTTGAACAATGTTAACTTGGGATCCCTGGGTAGCTCAGAGGTTTGGCACCTGCCTTTGGCCTAGGGCGTGATCTTGGAGTCCTGGGATCAAGTCCCACGTCAGGGTCCCTGCATGGAGGCTGCTTCTCCCTCTGCCTGTGTCTCTGCTTCTCTCTCTGTGTCTCTCATGAATAAATAAATAAAACCTTTAAAAAATAAGTAAATAAATAAACAAAATTAACTGGCTAATTTGCTGCAAAATTCTTCATATCACTTCACATATTAATTCATGTTGCGAAGCTGCAAGAGATTTTTTGTTGTTGTTGAATTTCATAAAATTATCTGGCGAGGGACTCCTGCTTTCTCCCCCACACTCCATTAATATCGTTAGAGCAACCTAGTGACTAGTGTTCTAAGGAAAACTCTGTAGTCACTGTGGTTCTAGAGTGTTAAAGAAATATCACCATCACTTCATTGTCTTTATAAGCCATATAAACTTTGAAGATACTAGATAGTGGAACAATAGAAGAAAGAAATTTAAAGAAAACCCCTTCATAAGTGCTTTTTGTTTCACCTGGGGAATGCTCACTAGGCCTCAGAGATTCCTCTGCCTTGATTTTAGAATTATTAAAGAAAGCTTCTCCTGAGAGGAGTCTTAAATCTTTATCATTTGGAGAAAACCGAACATACCATTTACTCAGTAATGGGTTGGCCAGTGATACTTTTCTAACTGCTACAAACATAAAAGATTTTGAAGAAAACTTAGAGTTCAAGAGGGTAAATCAGAGAGAGCTAAATTTATCTTTGTGTCCCAGGACATTATTATCTTCTTTCTTGGCAGGGAATATTGGTTTTATTAATCAGAATGTATCTAATTAAAGGTATAGAACCTACTAAGTGCCATCAGAAAAAGGATGCTAAATGGATTGTTTTCTTTCCTGTCCCAAACAGATGAAAAACTCTTCCCTAAAATTCCAAAACTAAAAAAGGAGGATCAGAGGACCACAAAGTCTAAAGAAGACAGTCAAGAGGACCAAATGCATTACTCCTCAGAATGGAAGGATATGAGGGATGCTATGCTGTATGCTAGGATACCCCAATCAAACAGAAGACTTACAAGTTAAGAAAGTCATAGCATCAACAGTGGCAAGGTGACTTAGAGAGACTATCCCTTTAGCCTTTTCATTATGGTTAAGAGTAAGTTTCTTCCCTATAATACAGTTCTGATTTTGTTTGGTTTTTGAATTGTGTTATCTTGATCCCTTTTTTTTATAAATTTATTTTTTATTGGTGTTCAATTTGCCAACATATAGAATAACACCCAGTGCTCATCCCGTCAAGTGCCCTCCTCAGTGCCCGTCACCCAGTCTTGATCCTGTTTTTAAGCCAATTAGTTACCCTTTATGAGCAGTCACTAAATCCACATCCCCACTCCCTTCCCTTATAGGACTCTTGTATTCTGAGCTACCTACAATATACCCACCCTAATTGCCCCAGGAATAGGTACCAGACAACTAGGAAAAATCTCTTGCCCCAGAGCCTATGAAATTATTCAAGTTGGCAATTCACAAGTTGCTCAGAGAATCTAGCTAACCGCGCCTTGCTTGCTGTAGGTAAACTGCCCTTTACACCTCCAGCTTATTGTTATGTTGTACTGAGTTGCAACCCTGCCTGGCAGCTGTCTCTTATTTAGAGCAATAACAAAAATCCTGCCTTTTCTCTGTTACTCAACGTGAACAGAATCTCCAAATCTTATGAAACATTTCCCACTGCCTTGTCAAAGAGGTGGATTATAAGACAAACACTCTCAAAGATACTGTGATTGTTTCAAAGCTAGGCCAATCACTTCCCACTCAATTATTATTCAGTGAAGGAATTTGCTGATCAGAGTTCTGTAAGAATTTGAGCAAGTGGAAAAATAATCTGAGAGATATAATGGCAGAAAGAAGAGAAAACAATAGATCAGCTGATAGTCCCATGATTTGGTCAGGCAAGGGATGTACTTCCCTGAAATATAGGTAGAAAATTACTAGGTATGGTTTATGGTACCCCACCCAGAATGTGAGCTGTCAGGTAAGTTCTTCCAACAGAAGAAAGCTAAGGAATAGTCCAAAGAGGCAGGTGCTGAGCAGGGAAATTAACAAATTTCCCATGTTGGGAATCATACATATTTTCATCAGAAGGCTAAGAGAGTGTTATAGCATCACCAATTAAGCAAGGAATTCTTTTTTTGTACATTTCCTCTGTACAGATTGAACTGTGCCTCCAGGAAAATCTTTGTTGAAATACTAACACTCAGTACCTCAGAATGTAATCTTATTTGAAAATATGGTCACTGTAGTTATAATTCATTAAGATAACATCATACTGGAGTAGGGGGAGCTTTTAATCCAGTCTAACTGGTGGTCTTATAAGAAGACACAGAGACATGGGGAAAATATCATGTGAAGACAGAGGCAGAGACTGGAGTAATGCATCTACAAGCCAAGGAATGGCAGTGATCGTTAATCATCACCATAAAACTAGGAAAAAGCCTGGAATAGATTCTCCCTCAGAGCCCTCAGAAGGAATGAGACAGCCCTTCAATTCCAGATTTCTAGCCTGCAGCATAATTTGTGAAAATAAATTTCTATTGCTTTAAGCCACCTGTTTTGTTGTACTTTGTTATGGCAGCCTTAGGAAAGCACTATGTCTTCCAAATTTTTCCTTCCCCACTCCCAATTCTAGAATAGTTAGAGGCAGAAGAGTGTGAAGAAAGAGGAGTAAAAACAGGCAAGCAGCATCTAAGCCTCCAGGGAGAGTCTGGCAGATACTGGAAACAGAGGTGATAGTGTTGGATTGTAAATGAAACTGAAGATTTACATTGAAATAGGTTGAACTAACAAAGATAAACTCAAAATGGATGAAAGATCTAAATGTGAGACAAGAGTCCATCAAAATCATAGAAGAGAACACAGGCAACACCCGTTTTGAACTTGGCCACAGTAACTTCTTGCAAGATACATCCACAAAGGCAAAAGAAACAAAAGCAAAAATGAACTATTGGGACTTCATCAAGATAAGAAGCTTTTGCACAGCAAAGGATACAGTCAACAAAACTAAAAGACAACCTATAGAATGGGAGAAGATATTTGCAAATGACATATCAGATAAAGGGCTAGTTTCCAAAATCTATAAAGAACTTATTAAACTCAACAGCAAAGAAACAAACAATCCAATCATGAAATGGGCAAATAACATGTAGAGAAATCTCACAGAGGAAGACATGGACATGGCCAACATGCACATGAGAAAATGCTCTGCATCACTTGCCATCAGGGAAATACAAATCAAAAGCACAATGAGATACCACCTCACACCAGTGAGAATGGGGAACATTAACAAGGCAGGAAACCACAAATGTTGGAGTTGGAGAGGATGCGGAGAAAAGGGAACCCTCTTACACTGTTGGTGGGCATGTGAACTGGTGCAGCCACTCTGGAAAACTGTGTGGAGGTTCCTCAAAGAGTTAAAAATAGACCTGCCCTACGACCCAGCAATTGCACTGTTGGGAATTTACCCCAAAGATTCTGATGCAATGAAACGTCAGGACACCTGCACCCCGATGTTTCTATCAGCAATGGCCACAATAGCCAAACTGTGGAAGGAGCCTCGGTGTCCATCGAAAGATGAATGGATAAAGAAGATGTGGTTTATGTATACAATGGAATATTACTCAGCAATTAGAAACGACAAATACCCACCATTTGCTTCAACGTGGATGGAACTGGAGGGTATTATGCTGAGTGAAGTAAGTCAATCGGAGAAGGACAAACAGTGTATGTTCTCATTCATTTGGGGAATATGAATAATAGTGAAAGGGAATATAAAGGAAGGGAAAAGAAATGTTGGGAAATATCAGGAAGGGAGACAGAACATAAAGACTCCTAACTCGGGGAAACGAACTAGGGGTGGTGGAAGGGGAGGAGGGCGGGTGTTGGAGGGGAATGGGTGACGGGCACTGAGGTGGACACTTGACGGGATGAGCACTGGGTGTTTTTCTGTATGTTGGTAAATTGAACACCAATAAAAATTAATTAAAAAAAAATAGGTTGAACTAAATATTCTACACTCTATATTGTATGTCCCTAAAGTAATCTTCATTGCAGAACATGCACTTTAATGAAATAAAACTTAAATATCATTAATGAATTAAAAGGGAAATTAGCAGACATTAGTGGAAGTTTTTGGAGAAAAATAAAATTATTTTGCATATATATACCAACAAGTTCAGAGTGCTCAATAAACCTGTCACATAGACTGGACTAGGAATGACTGGGCTGGATCTAAATGGGCATTTTCTATTATCTATTTCTATTATCCATTATAATATTATCTAATATTATAATATTTCTATTATTATCATTTTCTATTATTATGAAGCAGCACTTAGCATTTTCGTATTTTTGCCCTGATGATTTTGAAGAGAAGTTAAAGAAAGAAGAAAGAAAGAAAGAAAGAAAAAGAAAGAAAGAAAGAAAGAAAGAAAGAAAGAAAGAAAGAAAGAAAGAAAGAAGAAAGAAAGGAAGGAAGGGAACAAACTCTACAATTTGTTAACAATTAATATAATTTATATTATACATTTTGGAGATTTATATTTTACAACATTCAGAAAAATTAAATAGAATTATTTTGTCATGCCTTTTTCCTTTACGTTTTGAGACAAAATTTCTCTGTATGACTCTATTGTCCTAAGCAAATAAACTGTGCATTTTCTATAAACTGCATACTTTATTCAGCAAAATTAAAACTTACCATTAGTTGAACTTAAGTTTTTCTAAAAGCAGCTTAGCAAACATTTATTACCACTTAACTATGCTTCTCAAGTGATGTATCAAAGTATACTCAACCAACTAAATAGGCCTCTTGGAAGACTAGTCTTTACAGAAGCAAACCACAATGTGGTTGTTCATCCAATTATGTAAGCTGTATATAGAAACTTTACATGTGTGTATGTATGTAAATACAGGTTATAATATTAAAAGACTACAGAGTATAAATATTTATTTTTATATGTTTATATACATATGCAATACATTATAATATAGTATACATGCTATATTATGTATATATTTCCATTATACCACATATACTAGACACATAAATTATAAGACAGTATGTTGGGTACTCTTGGAGACAAACATAAATAAGATAACTTAAAATTTTTTAACTACAAGAGAAAATATATAATTTCTGAAATTATTTTTTTAATTTCTGAAATTATAAATATGACTGATTTGGGAGTGATAATTAATAATACCACTTTCAATTCAAATATTTAACCAACTGAGAAAATCATTCTAGAGTCAGTTAAGAAATAAAATAAGATTTTTTTTTTCCTGATAAAGCTGAATGGGAGGATGAAATCAAAAGGATTCTGCTGCTTTCACCATTCATCAATCCTACCCTGATTATAGACCACAAGTATTTGTGGACTGTCAAGCTGAAATTTTCTGAGAACTGTCTTCCAAACCATGCAGTTCAGAGGAAACCAAGAAATAAAGTACACTTATGAGCAATAGCCTTTAGGACTTTACACTAAGTAACAGAGATTATTAAAATAGTGAAAATACCACCACTCCTTGTTGTGATCATATACAATCTTCTAAGATGTTTATCAGAATCATGTACAATTTTACCATTAAATTACTGCAGATGTTACATTCAGGCAGGCAGGGTTCCTAATCCCAACAAGAGTGCCTAAGATTAGTAAGAACTCAATAAACACTGGTTGGGAGTTGTGCAAGAAAGATAACGACATATTTAAAACAAGCACAACAACAACAACAAAAAACCCCAAAACTCTTGGAAGATTTGAATTTGCAGAGTACTTCTCCCACAAAAGATCTCAGGAGCTCCCCAAATCAGCAACTGAAGGGTGGCTGGGTGGCTCAGTGGTTGAGCGTCTGTCTGCCTTTGGCTGGGTCCTGATCCCGGTGTTCCCTGGGATGGAGTCCCAAATCGAGCTCCTCGCAGGGAGCCTGCTTCTGCCTCTACCTATGTCTCTGCTTCTCTCTGTGTCTACCATGAATAAAAAATAAATAAATAAAAGAAAAAAAGGGAAGAAAATCTGAATCAGCAACTGAGTAAGATAGAGAACAATGGATTTGATATATAAGTAAAACTTTAATTAATAGAAAATTGGTGTGTAAAGCTAATTCATTCTAGCAGAGGGCTAGCATAGCAAACATATGAGCAGGGTTTTAGCCTATTTAGCAGAAAATAGGCTAAATTGCCTTTCAAAATGCTTTGACTATCAGGTGAGAAATCTTAATTTGTAAATCATTTCATTTGTATATTAAAATATGAAAAATAAATTTTTATGATGTCATGCTATATAATTATTAATCATTTAATGATTCCATTATCAATAACAATCTCATTATTTAATTATTTCTTCTAGGCAATGTGGTTTAGTTTAATTTTTCCACAATTTAGAAGGAGAAATAAAAGTTAATACTTGAGATTATTCATTTTCTAACAGTATCACCTCTTTTAACCCAAACTTTTCTTAAGATTTCTTCTTTATCACTGAAGACAAGTGAGAATAAAATTGTTCAGACACCATTCCACACAAATTCAGGTTAGGGATTGCCAGTGAAAGGCAAGAATGCAAGATTAAGAAGGTAGCAAAAGAAGAAAAAGCCATTCTTTCTCAGAGGAAGTTTGACCAGACACATCAGCTTCCTGGTGAGTGTCCTGATCCACCCACATTGCTGTTGCTTAATGAGACAGGTGGAATTTCCCTGAGTCTTTAGGATTGTAGCAGCTCCCAAAGAGCTGTTTTAAACTACTTTCTTCTAAAATAGTGATAAATTTCTGAACTTTTATCTCTCAGTTTTTTTAATATCTTTGTAAATCTCAAAATCCTATTGAATTCCATTCTTGAACAAAGTGTACAAAAATATAATAGAAAATGGACAAAAAAATAAAATTATGACTAAGACAAAGTTTTAGGATTATATGTAATTCTGAACAAAATAACAAAACAATTTATTTAAAATATT
Organism: Vulpes vulpes; assembly: GCF_048418805.1. Lineage (NCBI taxonomy): Eukaryota > Metazoa > Chordata > Mammalia > Carnivora > Canidae > Vulpes > Vulpes vulpes. The sequence goes on along the minus strand of NC_132784.1, from coordinate 99,161,488 downwards.
ATAAAGCACAATTATTTTTATATGTTCTGTAGTTAAAATGTCATTCCAAACTTCTACAAGGATGAATACTTGAAACTACATTCGCTGTGTTCCTTAATAACATTCAGTTCTTGAGAACTCAGACTTTAGAGTTGGCATTTCTGTTAAATCTCCTCTAAATTCACCTGATATCATTAAAAATCACATGTAAAATAGTGTATAGAATCATACTATGTGATCATCATATGACAAAATGATTAATGTAATACATCTTTAAAGCTTTTCCTAAAAATCTTCTGATGAATCAAATATTTAGGCTCTTATCCGTGTGCCTTATGGCAAACTTATACTGTGTAAAACATCTTAAAAACGTTCTATAACAATTATTAGTGTTTTCATGTTTGAACTGTACCGTATTCCATCTACTTATCTACTTGTCTAAAGTTAAATAAACGGTTCTCCTTTGCAAGTGAACCAATGATTCTCAGAATGTAAATTGGGAGTATTCAGCTTCTTGAATTTGGTTTTCCCTTTGGAGTCGAGGCAGGATTACATAATCCACATCTGACAAAAAAGCCACCTCTTTCTTCCTCCCATTTTGTTCTCCCCTTCCTTCTCCTTCACCCTCTTGTTCTCCTTTCCTCCCCCAGCCTTCTCCATCAAGACATTGGCTGCTACAGATTGGTTTATTCTTATCCACCATGGAAATGTAGGATGATCTCCACCTGCATGTGACAGCTATTGCTTACTTTCTGGCTATAGTTCCAAATGGTATGCATATACACGTACCAAAGGCTTGCTTGTATTTACTTACATAAATATAGTATATGGTCTATATTTAACAGTTCATGCTATATTAGCATAAAATTACAAATCACAAATATATAAAAGGTTAAACAGTCTACATTTATTCCCCTCAGTTTTACCTGTTAGGAAATGTAAAAAGTAAGCACGTTCAATTAAGTTACTGAGTATTTAACATAGGAAGATAATGATTAATGGTGAGGATAAATGAATACATTTATAAACGTTTCTTCTACTCTTTAAATGCTCTTCTATTTCTTTATTGAGATTGTGGAACAAATAAATATTTATTACTATAAAGGAAATAGCAGCAAACTATCTTATATTGTTCCTTCTTACTGAAGCCAGAGTGTGTTTTAAAGTATAAATGTGACCATGTAATTTCTTAACATTCTTCATTGGCTCCCCATCTTTCAGAATAAAGTTAAAGCATCAAAGTGAAAGGATCTGACCTGGCTGTTTTGTCTTCCTCTCCTGACTCTTTACTCTTTTTAATAAGCCATATACATGGGACTGTTTTCTTAGATGAAGACAGTAGAACTTTAAATATAAGAGGAAATTATTTTTTAAAGCCCCTAAATGTAAAGAAATGATGCCAGGAAAAAAATGTTTGGAAAAAGTGAACCATAATCCTTCTTCTTTACCATTTGCAAAAAAACTACTCAAAATAGGTCAGAGATCTAAATAAAACTCTAAAAAATCTTGGAGAAAACACTAGAGAAAATCCTTGCAACCTTGATGTAAGCCAAATAATAGGATGCAAAAGCACAAACAAATAAAGACTGATAAACTTGACATAGTCAAAATTTAATACAAATATCTACTCTCCGAAATCAGTGATACAAAAATGGAAAGATAGTAAATAGACTGGATGAAAAAATTTATCCAGACATGTGTCTGACAAAGATCTTGTATCTAAATATTCAGACAATTCTTTTAACCTAGCTATAGGATAAGCAACCTAATTTAAAGGAAATGTGCAAAGATTTGAGCAGCACACACATGCACATATATGTATAAGCACATGGAAATGTATTCAATATCATTAATCACTAAAGGGATGATGCAAACTGTAAACCATAAATATCACATAACCATTAATATGGCTAAAATTAAGAGATTCATTAATACCAAGTGTGCTATTGAGAGTGCAGAACAACTAGACCTTTTATTCACTGCTGGTGGGAATATAAAATTATAAAATCAACCGGGTAAAATAAGCTGGCAGTTTCTTATAGAGCAGCTAAAAATACACTTATAAACAGTTAGCATATCAACTCCCTGATATTTACCCAAAAGTTATAAAAACTTACATCCGCACAAGGCTTATATCCACACAGTATTCATATACCATAGAATAGAAGAATTTCAGCTTTAGATCCGGTTGTCAGAGAAAACCTCTATAAAAACACTTTTGAGCTGAAACTTGATTGACAGGACAAAGCAACTCATGCAAAACCTGGGAAAAAGTAGTAGCAAGAACAAAGCTTTACAATGGAAACAAACTTGGTCAAAAAGAAAGACAACATTCCTAGAGAAGATGTTGCGATGCTTATAGCAGGCAGTGAAGATTTAGAGAAACAAAGAAGCCATACCAAAAAAGAACTTAGAGTCCTGTAAGGAATTAAAAACGAATATTTCCAACAAGAACATAACAAAAAATATTGCAAACAGCAAACAATATTGTTACGACTACATATATTTCCAAATAGTGTGTTTTCTTTTGAAATTTTTTTGTGTGTATAAATGATGTAGGAGCTCCATGTATCTGAAAAGAGAACGATTCTAGGATTAATATTGTCTGAAATAATTTGTCCTATATATCATTAATTGTTTGATCTAATGCCACGTTATATTTGCTTTATATGTGGGTCATATTTTTCTTTCATATTTTCCCTTCCTGGGGTTCCAGTAGTCTTTTTCTCATTAACCTGAGGACAATGAACTTTTACCATATTCTGATCACCCAGTGCATAGAGCCTCTATTTTTTTTTCAAAGCCCTCCCATTACTGTTGCAGTCACAGTGAATGCTTTCCACATATCTGCTTCATATTTTTCTTCCACTCACTTCCCTTCCTTGCACTCTTGGATTACAGCTTATCTTACATATTCCTTCTTTGCAAATTTCTCCCTTACTTTGGTATAATTCACTTTCAATGGACTTGTTGAGTTATGGTACACAAGGACAAAACTTAAAATTTGTGCACATTTGAAAATATTTCTCTTATGGTCTCACATATGTTTGCATAACACATATAGCTGTGTGTCTGAGTATTAAAGATTCACAATTGCTTTCATTCAAGAGCTTAATTTATTGTCCCATTCAGCACTCTATCTGGCCTGTGAAAATCCTGTTCCTCTGTGGTAGTATATTTTCAGCTTGGGCAGCTTACATCATCTCTTTGAGTTATTTTCAGTTTAAGTATTTTGTATGCAACTAAGTTCTTTGATACTATATAATGGAAATACAAAGAGTAGCATGGTTTCGAGAGTTACCAATAAAGAATCTCAAGAAAATGAAGAGTGCAGGCAAGTTCTTTGATCAAAAACAGCTACCTCTGACTGTAAACATTACTCTACAAGATATTGACCTGCATTTAAATTGAACTCAACTTTTCAAAATAAACCCTAATTAACAAATGTTATCCTACATTCCAACTAAAACAAGTGAATACTTTTTGTTTCCAGAAACAATAAGAAATAAGCCAAAGAATTTTGTAAAATATGGTTCTGAACAAGTTAGTAAAAAATAAATGTATATTGAACTCCTACCTCTCTCACAACAAAGGCTACGGTAGATTCTCAATCTTGACAACGAGGTGAAGCACACATCTTAGAAACTTTGGTGAGAAGTTGTCAGAAATCTCAGGTCAAGTCTGAATACTTGTTAATTTGGAGAAACTTAACTGACTCACATTCTGTTGGTAATGAATTGTATAAAGGTGAAGCAGTTCCTCAAAAGAAGCAGGACTGCTGGGTTCTGGGTCTGCTCCACACCAGCGTTGAGCTTGCAGACATTCAGCTGCTTTTATTTGGGTGAAGCCTTTCCCTTCAAGCAGTCCAAGAAGAAGGTGGCTCTTCCATTTCTTAAATTCCCAATAATATATTTTTAAATATTTTATTTATTTATTCATGAGAGACACAGAGAGAGGCTGAGACATAGGCAGAGGGAGAAGCAGGCTCCTTGCGAGGAGCCCAAGTGGGACTCAATCCCAGGACTCTGGAATCATGCCCTGAGCCAAAAGCAGATGCTAAACTGCTGAGCCCCCAAGGAATCCCTCCCAAGAATAATTTTTCATGAATTATGGGACCAAGACAATAATTTTGACTTTCAACTGGCTTTTTGGAAGTTACTTTAAAGAAAAAAAATTGTTTTAATTTTTGGCTAAATGACTTATTCATTTCTGACTCTATTCCCTAAATATCAAAAATCTACCTGATGGCTTATGATAATTATCTGTCCCTTATCCCAGATATGTTAACAACTAATGCTCTTTTGCTTCAGAACATTACCATGTCAAATGTAAAAAAATAAAATAAAATTGGATTTCAAATGAAATTTTAAAAATCCCACTGAACAGAAGTTTTCAGTATATAATGTTTTAAAATGTTCTCTGTAGATCTTGTAGTGCTATATTAAAAATGACTGTGGAGGGCAATATCACACTGAAAGGCAAAATTCAGATGTTAGTAATTTTTTCTCTCCTCATCGGAAAAGTACACACATGAATACACATATATATTTACAATTACAATTCAAACTAATACAATGATAGAAATGGCTGAATCTACTTATTAAAAAAATCAAGTCAAAACAAAACAACAAATGCAATAATATAAATGATAAGACAGGGTTTTGTGTGTCTAGCCATTAGCAATGAAAACATTTTGCATTTTAAAAATCTTAGAAAAATAGTCTTAAATCTTAGAAAAATAAAAATAAAGCCAATGACTTCACTCATATGTACTTTTCACTCATATGTACTTTAATAAAAGTAATTACTTCATTATAGCAAAACTGAATAAATTTTAAAGTAACAAAATGGAAAAATAATTTTCTAGCTGCCTAGAAAATATTATATATATATATATATATATATATATATATATATATATATGACTAGATTGATCCACCAATCTAGTTTTCCCTACTCGAGACTCTCTATGCTAAGAAAAAATTCAATAAATCTATTGCTACATTCTTTCCCTTAATAGAATATTTAAGTAAATTCAATAGTTTATAGTTTTCTTAAAACAATTTTTGTAAGATATTCCCCTAGTACTGTGAAACTACTTGGAATGGTGATATAAAACCATAATATTTATGGGAGGTTGAGGTAAGAGAATAATGTATTTAAGTGCAAAAGAGAGAAACAAATTGAATGGACAGAAAAATATAAGTGACATTTCAAATCTAAAAATGGCATTTTTCTAGAGACCATAAATCATTCATTTTATTTTGAAGTTTTAATATAGGAAGCTGGCTAGCATACTCACAAATGACTTCATACTAGATTTTCTCTTTCTGGCTGCAGTTACATTTTAAAGAATTATACACTGAAGTCAATTCAAAAATTATACTTTTATTTATTTTAAAGTCACTGTAAGCAATTTATTAAAATAATGGAAGTAACGCATCAATGTAGGGACATTCACATGCATGTTTACCTACTTACTCTTCTCTTGTGCAACACCTATACTGGTTCCCAATCTCTCAGGATGTTTTCCTGACAGAATATGCAAAAAATGGACTCATATGACCAAGACTTTTAGAATGATGATGTGTTTCATGCATTTTGCTAAAATATGTTTTATTTTCTCTTAAAATTCCATTTAAATACTCTTCAATAATTTTAACTGTGACTATAATTTCATATATTTTAGAGAGAAAGGAAGCATAGTCTAGTTAGTTCAACATGTACGATGTTTACAATATATAAACCTTTAAACTGTAGAACCACATTTTTCATTGAAATATATTTGACATGTAACATTGTATGAATTTCACCTGTACCTGTGAATTGGATACATTTATTCATTGTAGTATGATTGCCATTGTAGTGACCCACCTTTATGGTGTCACATAATTATCATGTGTTTCTTGTGGTTGGAATAATTAAGACTCTTAGCAAGTTTGATGATTGCAATGCGGTATTATTGTCTTCATTTACTATAGTATGCTTTAGATCTCTAAGACTTATTTACTGCTCCGGGCATATTTGTACCCTTAAACTACATCCCCCCATTCCTCCACTCCTGGCTCCTGATAACCACCATTTTACTCTCTGCTTTTATGAATTTGAGGTTTTAGATTCCACATATAAGTGATATAATACAGTATTTGTCTTTGCCTGACTACGTCACTTACATAATGACCTCAAGTTTCATCCAGGTTGTTGCAAATGGCAGAATTTTCTTCTTTCTCAAGGCTGAATAATATTCCACTGTGTGTGTGTGTGTGTGTGTGTGTGTGTATCACATTTTTATCCTTTTATCCACTGACAGGGACTCGGGTTGTTTCCATGTCTTGGATATTATGAACGATGCTGCAATAAATATAGGAGTACATATATCTCTTCAATATTCTGTTTTCATTTCCTTTGGGTATATATCCAGAAGTGGAATTAGTGGATCATATGTCAAGAAGACAAAAGGTAACCAGTGTTGGTGAGCATGGGGAGAAAAGGGAAACTTTACACACTGTTGGTAGGAATGGTTTAGCCATTTTAGAAACAATATGGAGATTCCTGAAAAAAATTAAAAGTAACTCTGCTATATGATCTAGCAATTGCACTTCTGTACATATTCTCCAAAAAATAAAAATAGCACCACATTTAAAATGTTTATTTTTCCCTCAATTTACTCATTTTCTCACTACAACTGGCATTCTTTCTATACTGTGTCTTTTCTCTTTCATCTTCATGCTAAATTTCATTATCTTTTAGGTTTTAGGAAAAGCCTTATTTATTTTAGAAAAGCAATTAATCTAACCAGAATTGTAGGCCAATATACCAATTTACAGCACTAATATTGAGACTGTGCTCCTTTATCTTTCTCCTAATACTATTTGAAGCATTCTTAATGACATGCTTATGAGAACAATGATCAGTATTGTCTATATTGACCTTGGTCAGGTGTCAGGTTCAAATGCTGCTTATTTCACAAACTAGGCTCAGGCCTGGCCCAAAGGCTCATATCTCTGGACACAGAACTAAGCAGTGGGACTAAGTAAGCAAAGGGTATCTTTTTAATCTTTTCTGGACCATAAATACTATTCTGAAAGAGAGTTATATTCTTCCTGTTATCACAAGGATGGAACATCATGTAAGCCTCCAAATTCTAGGGTTTATTGGTAAAAAGAGCCAATATAGAAGAAAGTAAAGTAGTAAGATGGACAAATCCATATTCCATGGGTGAAATCTCTGCCAGAGCTATGTCTCAATTCAGCTCACAGGAATTCTCTAACATGTGGATTGAAAATACAGCAGCGTGGTTCAGAGCACAGACTCTGTAGTACTTACCTCAGTGTTAGATTATAATTTGTGAATTAAAATCTGTGTGATTGGAATGCCTGGGTGGCTCAGCGATTGAGCATCTGCCTTTGGCTCCTGGGATCATGTCACACAATGGGCTCCCTGCATGGAGCCTGCTTCTCTCTCTGCCTATGTCTCTGCCTCTATCTCTGATAGAGATATGTATATATAAATATGTATATTAAATAAATAAATAAATAAATAAATAAAATATAAATAATAAATAAATAAATAAAATAAATAAATAATAAATAATAAATAAAATATGTATATATGTAAATAAATAAAATAAATAAATAAAATAAATAAAATATAAATATATAAATAAATAAATAAATAAAATATGTATATATGTATTTCTTTAAATAAATAAGTAAATAAATAAATAAATAAATAAAAACCCATGTGATTGTTGACAAATTAATTTGTGGTTTTTGAACTGTGTATTATCAAGTGAAAATAATAGTTAATAAGATTGTTGTGTAGATTAAACATGTTGCTATATGCCAAATATGCAAAGGCACAGTGGTTGTTATTTATTTTACTAGCAATAAAGTAGGTTTGAATTAGATTTTTCCCACACTGAAAGAACAAAAAAATAGTTTTATATAATAACAACAAACACACAGAGAAATGTCTGCCTACAAAGGCTGTGACAAAGATCTGAGGCTCAGAAAATGTGAGACAAATACATATATTATTGTGTAGTATCAGTCTGACACTTGACTTTTTCTTTTGAAAGGCAATTGCCTGATTTAAATTTTGACTGCCCAATGTGGGACTTGAACTCGATCCCAAGATCAGGAGTCACTTGCTGTACTAACTGAGCCAGCCAAGTCCTCTGCTCCTTGCATTTTAAATTCCTATTCTTATGTTTTAAATTCACCATAAAGGAGCTTGCAAAATCCTGTTTGTATTTTGTTCTTACATGTCAATTTGAACTTAACCAAATTACATGAATTTCCGTGAGATTTTATTGTTTTCTTTTCCGTCTGAGGGCAATTTTAAGTATGTTGGATCTCCTTTGTGATGCTTATATATCTATTGAAAAGATCTTCCTTTAAATCTTGGTTATTTTTTGTTTAACTACACTCAATTCTCTTGAACCTGTATGTATTCTATGCGGATTTGTTGCTTTTGTTGTTTTAATATCTTCAGGTGCAAACTTCCTTAATGTTCATTTTATTTTTCTCTACTATTTTTTTTCCTTATCTTTGTCAAGTTGGCTTTATCTCTTCTTTTCCTAGCATGTTGTGTCCAAGTGATTTTATCTTTTGATTTTAGCAATTTATCTTGAAAGTCAGATTTAAGTTAATGGAAATTTATTATTTAATGGAAAACATTTTTTTGGAAATAATATTATTTATTATTTAATGGAAAACTATTTTTATTGCTCTATGACATATTTTTATGTTCATGCTGTTCATTAGCCTTGTTTTGATCATAAACATTTGTACTTCATTTTTATTTTTAGTGCATTAGGGGATTGATCCAGAGTCTGCTGTAATTCTTAGTCATAGCTGGAATTCCTTCTGTATAAACTTCTTGAGGAATATCATGATTTAGTCATTTGTTTATATTGGACTTATGTTAGGCTTAAGTTGTATTCTTTTTTATGATTTTATTTATTTATTGAGGGAAAGCAGGCTCCACGCAGGGACCCCAATATGGGACTTGATCCTGGGTCTCCAGGATCACGCCCTGGGCCAAAGGCAGGCGCTAAACAGCTGAGCCACCCAGGGATCCCTATGTAACATTTCAAATTAATAAACCAGTTGTAGAATTATTAGTGTTCTAATAAGATATTCTTAATCCCAGCAAATAAAAACATATTAAATTCTATGAATATGAATTGAAGAAAATAGTTCAAGAATTTTATCATCTATTATTTTTCAAACTAATCTAAGGGATTTTTTTATACTCCTGTGTCTGTGCCCATGAAAAATTATGTCTGTATTTCATAAATGTCCATGAATCTCAAAAGTATACTATAAGTTAAGGCATAGTAGTTTAATACTTTAACATACTTGATGAGAATATTGAAAGTGAACATCTCTAATAACTATTTAACTGATTTTATTGGAATTTCTTTTAATCTTTCAAAGCTTACTAAGTGCCAGTACCATTTACCATGATCACATTAACGAATATTACATTTGGTTATACCAAAGTTATTTTTTGAAAATAGATTTTTAGGACAGCTTCAGGAAACCTTTTTATGACTTGACAAAATTTATTATAATCCAATCTTGACCTATATATTTGCAGTCTGATAACTACACTTTAACTGACTTCTCTTTCAAAGAATTTTGGCATAGTACTGTATCATTTTATTTGGTTTGAATCTACTTTTTTTAGAACTACAGAAATTTGTTTAAAGTGTAGTTGTTTACTAATCTTGCTGTCAAACTCTATTATGATGAGTTGCCTTCTCCAAAGCCCCTCAATAATTCTAACTAAAACAGGACCTACTTCGACTTACATTGAATTAGTTAATTCACATACTTTGTGAAGAGTGGAGGGGGTGATTCATTAAGAAGGTTAACCAAAATTCCATCATAAAAAGGATTTATTAGTTTATCAGTTATTTGTATAATCTTTTGATTAAAGAATTCACAAAGCATTGAAGAGTTCATTATCTAGGGTAGGAAATAATAAAAACAAACAAAATTAGCTGGGAGCAAAATATATCCTAAAGAAATATCTTTGTTTTAGAAAACACATTATTACACCTGGGTTTATTTGTTTTGGAAAATTTGTTCTTAGTTCACGGTCAAAATGGGCTGGGAAAGAGTTCTAGATGTAGCTAAGATGTATTGCAGGCGACCATTAAATTTGGTGAAGGAGAATTGGGGGAGAGAGTGACAATAGCTAGAGGAAAACAAAAGAATTATCCAATAAAGGGAAGAGCAAATCAAGGGTTGGAAGGATGAAGCCAAGTAATTAAAAAATAAGTATCAGTAAAACACCTGCCGTTAAAGGCAGAAGGTCTAGTACTGTGGCTTACTGAATTGCAATTCCCAATCATGGTAAAATCTCCACTTTTTCTTTAGGAGAAATTGAAAGCATGCACTCTATTATGCATTTATGTCAGAATATTGTGGATAAAAGTAAAGTTATAAAATCAATTTTAAGAGAATATTAAAGGATATGATGAATTCTGGATTACAATGAAATGAATGCAGTACTATTAATTGAATGAAAATTAATACCAAAACCACCATCATCACTATAATTTTGCTTCTATAATTACTTGGGATTGTTGTAAAACATAATATCCATTTCCTACACTTTATAAATGATCTTTGATATATCCACAGAGATATTAAGTTTTGTAATTCATTTACCCTTAACTAACTGTTCATTCACATGTATTTATCTTCATGCAATTATGTTCAGTTTTTAATATATAAGGACTGTCCTTCAGTTTCAAATAGAACCATATTTTCTAAGGTAATCCCCTCCATAACTATAAAGCAGTTATATTCCCAACATGTCAAGTGCATTCAGGAGAAATATTCAAAAATCTGTGTTCATTTTTAGAGATTATGTTATGACTAAAGATCTGTTAGATAACATTGGTGGAGACATATTAGCTGCTTTTTTCTTTTTCAAATTTTTTTCTCATGTATGTTATAAAAAGCACTTCATGGCATGTTTATTTCTCTGTAAAATTTTCTCTCAGGATAAGCATTTGACAGTAATATCTGATCATTCTTTCCTGTCCTTTCCACACAATTGAATACTTTTTCATTGGATATATACATATCTCCAACTAGAGATATTTCAATTGGTCAAAATGAAATGGACTTCTTTCTTACAGAAAACATTATTTTTACTGTTTTCCAAAATCACGGTCCCCACAGCAAATCTCATTTATTTGCCCACCCATATTTTTACCCTGGGTCTCTATAATAATTTCCCCAAATATACTACTGATTAGAAAATCTTGTTTTTTTCTAGTGCCATAAAAGTATGCCTCTTTACAAGAAGGTGGCTGCAGAAAAGAAGAACATCAATTCATTGTTTGATAGTTTCTCTCCTGTTGGGTCTCATTCTAAGCACTATTTTTTTGTACTGCCAATTACAATGTGTAACTTCATCCTTCCAACCCTTGATTTGTAACTGTCTCTGTAGAATTCACCACCCTATATGATTGTTTCCTTGAGTATTAAAAAAAATCATTTTAAAAAATTTAGTGATGAACATCAGCCAACATTCTATTTCAAGCTTGTACAAGGGGGGAACCCTCTGACTCAGCTAGTTCAAAAATCCAATACCAAGGGGACATTATATAGACATAGGAAATGTTTAAATATGCGTTATTACATTGTACATAAAACAAAACATATATAGGTAAGATGATTAGATCCCTGAATGACCATCCGCTTGGTCATTATATAAATAGTTTTCTCAAAGAACAAGAACAATTGCTTCCTCATGCTAGTAGAAATTAGTTTCTCTCCCAAAGATGTTGTAAATGACATCACAAAAAATACCTTTCTCTGATCAGGTTTTTGCTAATTTTCTTTTCATAACTGTATTTTCTTCAATACAGTTTAAAAGCTTTCATCTTTTCTAAAATGTTCTTTCTTAAATTGGGAAAGTAATTTTCTTTTAGTAAGCACATAACTGGAACTAGTTTGTGCAGTAAAACAAAGGCATACCCTACAGGCACCAATAACTGTAGAGTCAGCTAATATACCATTAACTGAGAGTGCTCTCATTTACTCTTGTCTTCATTCTCTCATCCCATGGCTGCAGATCATTTGCTTTGTCTGTTCTAAGATTCTCTGTAAGAGGCTATTAAATTGTATCCTCCTGCTTACCTTTCCTAGCAGTTTTTGTCAATAGGAGAATCTGTACAGGTAAAAATAATTAGTAATTGCCCATCTCCAATCAGCAGTTAGCTCCAATTAACACTTCCCAGCTGCTCCAGCAGGCCTTTGCTGGCTTCCATCAGCTGCTTCAAACACTAGAGTTTGTGATCACAACACAAGCTAAAAATTTAAGAATCACTCATATCTTCTCATTCTGATGGACACACGTTTTGATTACCTTCTGTTACCAAAGCAAATTATTTATTTTTGGGGGGTCTCTGATGCATGCAGCTGCAGGCAGTTCAGTATCCAGGTGGCAAAATGAGACCATGAAATATATAGGAGGTTGGTGGAGATAAACTATAAAAAAGAATGAAACTTAAGGCAAATGTCACACACTAGAAACCTGGAAGGAATGCAGGCTATCTCCAAATTAAGTTTCTTATGAAAGTAGTCAAAAGTGTATAAATAGGAAAAGCACAAAAATTCGTGAATGATATATCATCAAAATAATGATTAAATACAATAAAAGTATAGACAGCTATATTGTTTTGCCTCATATAGATGGATGAACGGGTAGGCAGAAAGGCAAAAAAGAAAGAAAACAGAAAGAAAGAAGTGGAAGAAAAAAGTAAGAAGCAAAGGAGTGAATCCTCGGTTATAATGTTAGTATAGTAACTGGAATACTCACACACCACTGGTGAGAAAAGAAAGACGAGCCTCTCTGGGATGCTGTTTATTAATGTGTATTAAAAGCTTAAAATGCTATTTTTCACATCACTAATAAAACTTCTAAAGATTTATCCTACAGGGGATGAGATAAGCACAAACGTTTAATATAAATGGGTTAATTCCAGATTTTCTAATAATTGTTAAAATTTAAAATAATACACATTTTTGGAAAAGGAGTTTTTAAAAATAGTAAACAGCTTTCTAAGACAATATTATAAATGTTTTAAAGTTCTGTTATTAACATGTTTCAGATTGGGAAAATGAGGTACGTCAGTGTTTGGGATTTTAAAGGGAAAGTCCTAATTGATATTAGAGAATATTGGATGCATCCAGAAGGTGAAATGAAACCTGGAAGAAAAGGTATTTCTTTAAATCCTGAGCAATGGAGCCAGCTGAAGGAACAGATTTCTGACATTGATGATGCAGTAAGAAAACTGTAAAATCAGAGCCATATAAAACCTGTACTGTTCTAGTTGTTTTAATCTGTCTTTTTACATTGGCTTTTGTTTTCTAAACGTTGTTTTCCAAGCTATTGTATATTCGGATTGCAGAACAATTTGTAAGATGAATACTTTTTTTTTTCTGTGCATTATTAAAAATGTTCTGAGTGAAACTAATTGTCAACTTGATTAAGAGGATTGCTTTGTGCCCACCAACTAGTGTAAAATAAGATCAAGTAATACGATCTTAACTGTTGTGGCCTTTTTAAAAAAGAATTGGTACGGTTTAAGGCCAAAAGTAACAGTTTATAGACCTGTTAGTTTCACCTTGGCTTTTACATTCAAAAGGATTTGTATTGCATTGAATTTATAAACTCTGACTTGTGAAAACCATAGTTGATCTATTTTCTTCCAGCCCAATGTCTAGACTTGTTGGTATTTCCAGTGATATTTCCCTTCCCCCCTTTTTTCTTTACATTGTCTTCCTTTAGTAACTTAACTTATCATGTTCCATTTTCATTTCATTTTTTGCTCTTTTTCTTGAATATATTATACTAATTTGGAAAGTCAGTGAAACTGTCAAAATGTTAGTTATCTCAATAAAGTAATTGTAATTAAAATACATGAGAACTACAATCACTAATTCTACTGTATTAAATATTAGGAGATATAGTTTGATAAACATGGCTTGTATGAGAACTGAGCAAGTAAGTGTATGTCGTTACCTGTAGTGTTCTGTGTAGTTACCTTATTGCTTAGTCTGCAGAGAATAATGACTTGGATATCTGATTTGCTTTCACTTATTAAACTTGTTCACCATGGGATGATGTCTATAAAAAATCAGATACTGTTATATTAGATTAGGATTTAATAAAAATTGTGAAAGCTTAAAAAATAGTAATTAATAATTTTATCCTATGTTATCTTCTAGGAGTTTTATCGATTTGTGCTATACATTTAGATCTGTGATCAGTTTTGAGTTAGTTTTTGTGAAAGGTGTAAGGTCTGTGTCTGGATTACTTTTTATTTATTTATTTATAATATCATTAAATCATTATTAAATATTATTAAATTATTAATATTTATTTATTTATTTATTTGCATGTGGATGTCCACTTGTTCAAACACCATTTGTCCAAAAAGGTGATCTTTTCTCTGTTGTATTGACTTTGCTCCCTTGTCAAATATCAGTTGACTGTATGTAGGTGGCTCTGTTTTGCCCCGTTGATGTATTCAACAGTTCTTTTACCAACACCACACTGTCTTGGTTACTGTAGTTTTATAGTTAAGTCTTAACATGTGACAGTATCATTCCTTTAACTTTATACCTGTCCTTCAATATTGTGTTGGCTATTCTCATTTTCTCTTGTTTTGTTTCCTTTTTTGTCTCTCAATAAACTATAGAATGGGCTGTGGGCATCCACAGAATAACTTGCTAGGATTCTGATTGAAACTGTCAAATCTACTGATCTAGTTAGGAAGAATGGACATCTTGACTATACTGAGTCTAACTATGAATGTGGAATATCTCTTCATTTATTTAGTTCTTTTATTTTTTTTCAGAGTTTTGTAGTTTTTTCATATAGGTCTTATATACACTTTGTTAGAGATTTATGCCTAAGGGAAAAAAAAGAGAGATTTATGCCTAAGTATTTCCCTAGTATTAAGATGCTAAAGTAGAGATGCCTGGGTGGTTCAATCCCTTAAGCCTCTGCCTTCAGCTCAGGTCCCAGGAGTGTAGGGCTCCCTGCTCAGCAGGGAGTCAGCCTCTCCCTCTACCCATTTACCTTGTTCATGTTCTGTATCTCCTTCTCTCCCAAATAAAGAAAATCTTTTTTAAAATATCATAATGTAAATGGTATATATTTAATTTCAAATTCCACTTGTTCATTGCTGATGGATATGGAAAGCAATTGACTTTTGTACATTGGCACGCCATTACATGATACATGTCATTATACATTTGCTCAAAAGTGTACAATGCACAACCCCAAGAGTGTTCCACAAGGTAAACTATGATCTTTCTGTGACAATGATGTGTCATTATAGATTCATCAATTGTAATAGATGTATTACTCTGGTGAGGGATACTGTTAATGAAGACATTATGCATGTATGAGAGCAGAGGATATATGGGAAGTCTCTGTACCTTCCTCTCAATTTTTCAGGGAACTTAAAACTGCTCTAAAAAATAAAGTCTATTAAAAATAGTTAATAGGATGTGATAAACTTTAAAAACAGATTTCTATGGCAGAAGGTATTAGTTGTCACCAGCATTATTTTTTAAATTCTTTTTTTTTAAGATTTTATTTATTTATTCATGAGAGACACGGAGAGCAAGAGAGGCAGAGACACAAGCAGAGGGAGAAGCAGGCTCCGTGCAGGGAACCTGATGCAGGACTCCATCCTGGGACTCCGGGATCACACCCTGGGCCAAAGGCAGGTGCCAAACCGTTGAGCCACCCAGGCATCCCGTATTTGAATTCTTTATAAAAGTAGAACTGTAGGTATGTAGCCAAACCAAACAAATGTTCATCAACCTGATACAAAGGAAGCCAGTAAAAACTGACACTTAGCTTTTGAAGTGAAGAAAGACAGGCTATTAATAGGTGTGGTGCCACCCTGGAGAATGGGGAGCTAATGCTCTGTCAGTACATTCCCAGACTCCTTGTAAGAAATGGGCATATCACAAATATTTCCAAATCATTTCACCTTAGATGATTGATTACCTTAGTTGTTTAGGTGCCTCTGTTTTCCTGCCTCAATCTAGCTGGCTTGGTCTCTAGACTTTCTGCACAAATGTCATCCTTGAAAAATTTTTTTAACCTATTTTCTGTGTTAGTTCCTCTATTTCCTAGATTCCATGTCTTCATCCTTGCTTTACTCACTGATGACCTACATTTTGATATAGCATCTGGATCTATATTCATTTTTTTCTTTCCAATTTTTTTCTCCCCAGTGCCTATTTCCTTAACCGTTCAGGACAGGTTAGTAAAGTATTCATAAAGTTACGCAAGGTTTAGAACTGTTTTATTATAGAAGAGTCCTATCTAAATCTAAATATAGTAATTTGATTGTATTCCTCCAATACAGGAGAATGACAACATAATCATATCAGTAAATAGTCAACACTTGGAATTAAAAAAAAATCAGTCTTATGATTAGAGATATTTACTATTGTGCAAGAGGTTATATTTGTCCAAATTTAAGAAAAAGATGTGGTTAAGTATGAACTGTTAATACATAGAGGTAGAGGATGTGTCAATAATTCAAAAGATTAAATCCAGACTAATCAATCATATTCACAGAAATACTTAGTGTTCTAATGCTAATCAACTAAATGAGATTATTGGTTCTGTAGGACAAGGCCCATTCAGCAGCACTAAAATCTCAAAGAATGAACAATTATAAATAAGAAATAGAACATAAAATATGTAACTGCAGTGCAGCATATTATTCCCTATGAGATAATAACAGAGAATCTTATGTAGTAATATGAACTCTCTCACTTTTCTCAGCTCAATGACATAAAAGGCAGTTATTGCCAGCTTCATGCCTTTTTGACCTAAAAAAATTCCAAATCTATACAGGATTCATTTATCATAAAAATCCAGGTGTGTTTCTGAATAACAAGGGAGATGTTAGGTAGCTGTATGCATTCACATGTGTTCTTGATGCCATTAAAACTTTGGCACTAATTCTTTGCTTATATAATAGGAAACTGAAGCAAAGGCAACCTTGAATTTTTTCCATTAATTTTCTACCTTAAACTCTAACAGTGTACTAATACTTTATAATTGGGTTTATTTCTTTAAAATATCCCACAAATTATTTATACAATTGTGAATGAAGCCAATGATTTTTGACAAATTCTTTGACTCTATCATATTTAACTTGACTAGCCATCATTAACACACAAATTCTGTTGATTAGAAATACAATAAAAACTGGATATATTAACATGGCCATTTAACTTACATATCTATTGTAATTTTTTTCTTTTTGTTTTTTTTAAAGGTTTATTTATTTATTTATTTATTTATTTATTTATTTATTTATGATAGTCACACACAGAGAGAGAGAGAGAGAGGCAGAGACACAGGCAGAGGGAGAAGCAGGCTCCATGCACCAGGAGCCCGACGTGGGATTCGATCCCGGGTCTCCAGGATCGCGCCCTGGGCCAAAGGCAGGCGCCAAACCGCTGCACCACCCAGGGATACCAGTTTTTTTCTTTTTACCTTTCACACAAATGACCCATTTCTAGAACATAAATTCAAAATCTTAAGTGTATTTAAAAATCCCTAAACACAGGAAGCAGAGGCAAGAGTTGAAATTTCAAACTAGTTGGCAACATTGGTTACTTTATTTATTAAAGACAGTTTCCTCCATTGTAAAACAGGGATTATCATAACACCCCCCCCAATAATGTGCATTTGAGATTTAACAATATTTCTTACTATAATAAGGATTATTATAAATGTTATCATTATTCCATACTAATTATTTATCAATGTGCATTTAGGTACCACAACGACAAAAAATTTACAGGAGTCCATATATCAATATTAAGCAGAGTTAATTTGTTTTCCTTGTACAGACATGAGCTAGATTTCGCATTAAAGCATTATTTGTTTTTTGTCTATAAATTCTATTTATTCTTGAGAGACACAGAGATGGGGGGGTGCAGAGACACAGGCGGAGGGAGAAGCAGGCTACATGCAGGGAGCCTGATGTGGGACTTGATCCTGGGTCTCTAGGATTAGGCCCCGGGCTGGAGGTAGCAATAAACCGCTGAGCCACCTGGGCTGCCCTAAAGCATTATTTGTACCAGACTGTGTGATATTTATTAATTTGGTCATTTTTCCTGAAAATAGCAATATAGTTCTTTATAACAGTACAAATTATATATTGTTTTGCTTGATTTTCCTTGACACATTTAATCTTAATTTCCTAATTGAAAGTAAAATCTTTTTGTGAAATATGAAAATTTGGGGATATTTGAATAAACAAGGCATAGCAAATTCATCTGACTCATTACTACTTGAAGTGACCAAGTGAGCATGTGTTTTGAATAAAGATCAGTTAGTCTTGCTATCTCTTACTATTGGCAAGAGGTTTTATGTATCACTACTCATTTCCCAACCTAACACAAATTTATGTGATTCTCATACCTATCTTTAAAAATGAAAATAATAAATTTGGGTATTTACACAAAGAAAACAAAAACACTAATTTAAAAAAGGAATATCATACACCCCTATGTTTATTGCAGCTTATAATAGGTAAAATGTGGAAGCAACCCAAGTGTCCATTGATAGATAAATAAAGAAGATATGGTATATGTATATAATGGAATATTACTCAACTATAAAGAAGAATGAGATCCTTCTATTTGTGACAATATGGATGAACCTAGAGGTCACTGTGCTAAGTGAAATAAGTCGGACAAAGAAAGACTCACATCACGTGATCTCACTTGTTATGCAATGCAAAAGACAAAAAAATCAAACAACAGCCTTTTAAATACAGAGAACAAACTTTTTTGTTGTTGTTTTTTGTTTTGTTTTGTTTTTAAAAAGAATTGCTTATTTACTGAACCTGGGGCAGATTAGATACACAACCAATTTTAAAAGTACATCTTTTAATTTTGAAGTGTTTTTACACACACCAAAAAAAAAAAAATATATCGGCATTGCAACAGTTGTCTTAAGGTAAAATACAGTCACCTTAAACAGTTGCAAGTATTTTCACCCAAGGTTGAAAAATTGTTTATCCTGAACATGAAAACCTGTAACAAATTTAAATTAATTATATAAAACTCATTACTTGTAGTTTTCCCCTTGCAAAGATCCAAAAACTGGTGTATGCTACAGGGGAAGGCAGTGGGAGGAGAGGTGAAAAAGATAAAGGGGAGGCCCCCAAAATGAGGATAATAATAGATCCTTAATTGATACTTTAGACAGTTGTTCAAAAAATCATGTAAGTGAATACACAGAAAGTGCTTTGAAAACATTAGAAAAAAAATAAGGAAACCTTTAAGACCTATAAAAATGCAAGATTATTCACACCATGGCCTTAGGTCAGGCAACTCTCAGTCCACAAATTATCTGTACAAGTTATATGAAATTTTATTTTTCTAAAGCACATTTCATTTCTATTTAGGAATTACATTCTGGGGGATCCCTGGGTAGCTCAGCGGTTTAATGCCTGCCTTCAGCCCAGGGCATGATCCTCGAGTCCCGGGATCGAGTCCCATGTCGGGTTCCCTGCATGGAGCCTGCTTCTCCCTCTGCCTATGTCTTTGCCTCTCTCTCTCTCTCTCTCTCATAAATAAATAATTAAAAAAAAAAAGAAATTATATTCTGGTGGCATGGTTGAGCTTGAGCTCACTCAGTTCATGGTTTTTCATCAATGACTGCAAATTTGAGTCCAAGTTACTAACCAAGGCAGGTTACTGCTGAGACATCTATTTATCTGCTTGCTACCTTTCAGGTTGAATGTCTCCTGATTTTTCAGTGGGATCATTTTTCTAATTCTGTCTAATGTCTTGATATTGGGATTTCAGGAAATTGTCTTCAGCCTTGATAGCATAGACTTACCAAGAAGGTATTCCATCTCTGGAGTCCTACTGATCCTCAGCCCTTAGCAACACTGGAAGGATGGGAAATAAGATCTAATTAGGGTGAAAGTGAGTATCAAGTGATATGTCAAAATTAACACCTCTCACACTAAGATCAATGATAAAGATGGAATAAATAATTCTAGAATTTCTGTTATTTATGAATAATAAAATATCTAACATATATTCAAATCTAGAAAATTATTGTTATTTATTTTTTCTCTGAATGTTGATCTGTTTTGAGAACATGATGAATAAATTAAAGGAATGATATAACACTCTAGAAATGTAGACATGTTTTAAATACTGTTATAGGGTTTCCATGGATTTGTTTTAAATAATTCACCTTTTCCTTTAAGTTTTCTATGATTCCATAGCTATGGATAAATTTTTGTTCTCTTTGCCTAGAATATACTTAGTTTTCAGAGCTTTATTATATCCTACTATACAACAGTTATTTATAAACTATTGTGTCTCACAATCTATACAATATAGGAAGAATAGGATTTTGCCATGTTCATGTTGCTATTTCCAGCTATCAAGTTATAAACTCCATGTAAGCTCAGTATATAGATATTTAATTAATTTTGATTGAAATATGTCAAATAATAAAAGTTAAAACAACAATGCTGAAATTTGCCATTTTTTACAAAATCAAAATATGATAGTTATAGAGACATTTGTACTAGGACTTGCCCTTTCAATTCTGCCAGATTTATTATTATTATTATTTACTTAGTTATTTTGATCTGTAAAATTTTAAAAATTACACACATATACATAAAGCTTTTGAAAATATCTTGAGACTTCCAGTTTTAGTTGTGACATGTAAAGCACTTAGAAGTTATTATTCCTATCCTTCAACCAGAAAAAGCTGACCAAAATTAAAAAACAGTAACTTATCTTGGATCCACAAAGAACAGAGGTTGTAGAGACAACTGCCACCAACAATCTGAAAAGACAGGCAAATAGAGAGAATCAAGGTAAGATTGCTTACCTGGAGCAGGAGAAACTGGACCAATTAAATGATAGGAAGATTTAAACAGTTTTGAACTGTGGGAGGCTAATGTGGATTAACATGAGAGCAAGAAATTCCTGGATACTTTCATGGGTTTTACCTACTATACTTCAGCAATTTCTCAGAGCAAAGAGCAAAGAAAGATCCTCTTTTGTCTTTAGCATGATAAGGGAAAGTGTAATAATTATGAAACACCTTAAAGCATTCTCTATATCAAAGGTTTAAGAAGAAAAAAAAAAACCTAAGAAACATTTTTGAAGATCACAACCAATTGGAATGGTTCCCCCCCAAAAAAATGAAGTTTAATATAAGATTATGAAATCCTCTCCATCTACAACTTACTACTACACCAGCAAACTATTACAAGATTACAAGTCAGGCTAAATGGCAAAAAAACAAAACAAAACAAAAAACCCCCACCACAAACGAAAGAGATAAAACAATGATCAGAACCAGACTCAGATATGACAGAGATTTCAGATATACCATAGAATTAAATGATTATAATTCATATACTAAGGATTCTGATGGAAAACAGGCAATATGCAAGACTAATGGGTAAAGCAAAGAGATGGGAAGCTTAAGAAAGGATGAAAGGAAGTGCTAAAATAAAAAAAAAACATTATAACAGATATGAAGAATGCCCCTAATACCATGAATGTAAACACAAAACAAAACTGTTAGAAGAAAATGAGAAAAAATCTAGATAGGTTTGGATTTGGAGATAAATTTTAAAATACATCTCTTAAATCAAGATCCATGAAAAAATGGATAAATTTTCCTTTACTAAATTAAAAAAAAAAACTACTCTGCAAATGACATTATTAAAATGATAAGAAGAGGGCGCTGGGTGGCTCAGTGGTTGAGTGTCTGCCTTTGGCTCAGGCCATGATCCAGGAGTCCTGGGATGGAGTCCCATATCAGGTTCCTCACAGGGAGCCTGCTTCTCCCTCTGCTTATGTCTCTGCCTGCCTCTGTGTGTCTCATGAATAGTAATAAATAAAATCTTTAAAAATAAAGTAATAAATTAATAAAATAAGAAAAAAAATTGCAGAGAAAGTATTTTCAAAACATGTATCTGATAAAATAACCAAAATAGACCCAGAATTCTTAGAATTTAGCAATTAAAAATAAATAAACCAGGGATCCCTGGGTGGCGCAGCGGTTTGGCCCCTGCCTTTGGCCCAGGGCACGATCCTGGAAACTCGGGATCGAATCCCACGTCAGGCTCCCGGTGCATGGAGCTTCTCCCTCTGCCTATGTCTCTGCCTTTCTCTCTAAACCAGTGAGAAAACAGGCAAAATATTTCAATAGACACCTCACTAGAGAACATAAACAGGAAAAAAAAAACATATAGAGTGATATTTAGTATAATTAGTCCTTAGGGAATTGTAAATGAAGACAATAATGAAATTCTTATACCTACCTATTAGAATAGCTTACAACAAAATAAAAAGACACTGACAGCAAGGCTGCAGAGCAACAGAAAGTCTTTTATTGCTTGTGGAACTGCAAGCTTGTACAGTCACTTTGGATAACAGTTTGGCAGTTTCTTACAAAACTCAGTATCTTCTTGTCATAGGATCCAGGATTTATGCTTCTAGGTATCTACACAACTAATTTGAAAAATTATGCCCATGCAAAACATACATGTGAATGTTGATAGCAGCTTTAATGATAATCACCAAAAACTGGAAGTAATCAAAATAGCCTTCAATAGGTTAATGGATAAATAAACTGTGGTACATCCCATAAAATGAAATGCTATTCTGCAATAAAAAAACAATGAGCCTCAAGCCAAAAAAAAAAAAAAGATGAATCTTAAACGCACATTACTAAGTAAAGAAGCCAGTCTACAAATGCTAAATTGTATAATTTCAATTGTATGACATTCAGGAATAGGCAAAAACATCAGTGGTTGCCAGAGGCCTGGGGGGAAAATACGGTTGAATAGGTAAGTACAGGGAATGTTTTGATGTTCTGAAATTATTATTTATGATACTGTAATAATGGAAACAAACAAGACACTATGCATTTGTCAAAACCCATAGCATATTACAGCACAAAGACTGAAACTTGATGTATGCAAATTTTAAAAAGTCATTTAGGAAGTTGGAGATCCCAGGAGGAATTGTAGAGTGTGACAAGATAGTCTAAGTGTATTATAAATACATGAAAGTGCTGACCTAATTAATTTTAGAAATGAGTGTAGTCTGCAGTATTTAAGGTAAAAACCAACTATGCATAAGTATTAAAGTCTGCTTGATAGAGTTTTTTTCCATGGGAGTGTGGGTTCACAATTCTGATGCTGCTTGACATTTACACTGGAATTGAAGAATGAAGTAAATAAATGGCAAATGATGGCAGACAGATTTTTACTTGTGAGTGAGAATTTATAGATAAACAAGGGAAAGTACTAACATAATCCAGTTATTAGTGTTCTATTAGTAATAATAGATTAGAGCTGGAGACAACAGAATAAACTCACATTAAATTTACTATATATTCAAATGGTTCCATAGAAATATTTATAGATATGTGTATATACATGGGTTATTAAACACACATATAGTTCCTGGCTTGGACAGCTAAGATGGTTTAGATATAAGGCTACATCAGTAGCACTGAACACACTAGTACCTGGTTCTTGATTTGTAAGGCTATTTTCCAATAAAATAAACCAGGACTCTACAGAAGAAATGGCTGATTCTAGGACTGGAAGCTAGAAATAAACAAGATGAGATCAGAGGACTTGCTAGTGCCAGAATGTAAGAAAATAAATGTATTGATGAGAGTATGTCAAAGGGAGACAGGAATCAACTGAAAGAGTACTCAAAGGCCAATGCTGGAACAATTTGAGCAAAGAAAAAAATAATGTAGTGCTAAGTTGAAACCAAAGTATGAAATAAAAATCTATGATCTGTACTGATATTGAGTAAAAACTATAAATGGGGAAAGAGATACAAATATCTTCTACAGAGGAATTCTTAAAAAATTATGTAGAAATTCCATCCTCCAGGAGCTGGGACATAATTCCCCAATGCCTACATGTGAGCTGTGTATAGTCTGGGAAGGAGAAAAAATGTTAACCCTACAATAGAGAGACCTGACCAACTGTACCTCCATTAGGTGATCAAAGTCAGCATCAACAATAATAACAATAAGAAATCACTTATATATCTACAAAATACCTGTCCCATACTCTTCAAAATTGTCAAACTCATAAAAAATGAGGAAAATCTGAGAAACTGTCACAATGAAGAAGAACCTAAAGAGACATGATGACTAAATTTAATCTAACATCTTGGCTGGGAGCCTGGAATAGGAAAAGGATATTAGGTTAAAACTAAGGAGAGAAAATTAAAGGAATCTGAATAATGTATGAACCTTAGTTAAAAATAATGTATCAATGATGTTTCATTAATTATATCAAATATACCATACTAATGTAAGGTGTTAATAAATAGGAGACTGGATGTAGTATATACAAACTATGTTCAGTTTTGCTATAATTCTAAAATTGTTCTAAAATCTTTAAAATGTTTTCTGTTTTTAAAAAAGAATTGATTATCCTCTGGAAGCAAAAGAAAAAAATTCTGCTGATAGCATATGCCATATTTTATAATGCTGCTTGACCAAACCAAAGATGTTTTTGATCATGATCGTTCCATTTAGTGCTTGAAATAATATTGTTTAGAAAAAGGTCTAATGGATAAGGTAAGATCGTAGCAATGAAGAATAAATGATAAACATTTATTCTGGCTTCTTCTAAACTTCAATGTTCCAATTATGCTACAATAACACAAAAGATTATTTGGATCTCCATATAATTTATGCACACTTTTTAAAGATAATTATTTTGATACACAATGAGGTGAAATATGAGCACATAGCATTAGATAGATTATTCTTTCCACTAACAGAGATTGTTAGTGTTAGCATTGTTGCCAGAGTTTCCATTAATTTGGGGTTATTAGTCTATTTTTGGCTATAATACAGTTTTCTCTCAATTCTCTGCTTTTTTTTCTTACATAGAATACATTTGTTGAACTGTGTGGTTTCTGTCATTTCAAATAAACACCAAGCCATGCTTGATATAACAAGTCTTTAAAATTATAACAAGAAAACATATATCTCTATCGTAACATATCTCATTCGATTATTCTTTAGATAATTAAAAGTGGTTTTTTTGTTTTTTTTTTTTTGCTAAGACAGTAGATCTTAAAAGTTCTCATTACAAGAAAATGATTGTAACTATGTGTGGTGATGAATGTTAACTAAATTTATAGTGATAATCATTTTATAACATTTATGTATATCAAATCTTGCTGTATGTGTAAAAATAATACAATATTTATTATGTTATATTTATATTAAAAATTTTTCAGTTAAAAAAAACTTGACAGAGTGTTGATTTGTAACTTTCCTGGGAGCTTCCCTTGTGTAATCCAAAACTGATTCCTGTACTCAGAGAGGAGAGAGAGATAGCAGAAAGATGCAGTCCATTCCAGGTTGGTAAATGGGAGTTTCAATAAGTAAAGGAAACTTACATATCAGGCTTGTTTGAGGAAGCAGCAAAATGAATGGATTCACAAATTAGCCTACCAAGGCTCAAGTTTATAAACAGGCATTTACTAGGCTTTGTCATATATGCTGTGCAAGTGCTCTCAACGTCACATCATTTTCTCAAGCTTGTGTCCAGGGACCAGCCTCTGGAAGTGGAAAAGGCAAAATTCCAAGGACAAGGAAGGAGTAAGGAGCTTCCTAGTGTCAGGGTCCAGCTCCTAGGTCAACTGGTGGTCATGGCTTTTCAATCACATGCTCCAACAAACAGCAAAGAGGGAATAAAGTATTTGCATCTTACATCAAAATAAAAGGCAATTCTTTCTAAAATACACAGAGCTCCCATAAAAACATATGAAACTTAATAGAAAAAATGGCAAATGTTCACATAAAAAGATTTTTTTTTTCTTTTTCTCATCACTGGGACATCTTTTTCATCTATACAGTTAACAAATATTTAAAAACTTATATTACCTGTATTGGGTAGAGTATGAGGAAATAAGCACTCTCTATATTGATGGCAGGAGTATAAGTTGATATAATCTCAGTGTAAGGCAATTTGACCAAGTCTATCAAAAATACAGACGTGTGTACTTTTTAGCCAGAAACTTCACTTTCAAAGCTTTTTCTACAGATATACGTACACATGTTAAAATGCTTACATACAATAATATTTTCAAAAATAATATTCTCTTGTGCATTATTTTAATAGATAAAGTTTTTAAAAACCTGTATCAATATAAGACTGGTTAAATAAAATAGTATACTGGCATACTACACAGGAATGAAAAAAATGAGGTTTATGTACCCAATCTGTAAACTGAAATGGGCAGTATATCAGTTTAAAAACTTAGGGACAGAACAAGTTAGCTATCACCTGTATTAGGTATATATTTCTACGTACCACCCCAAAACATAATGCAACATTTAGTAAGACAAAAAGTAGTTGCAGAATTTTCTGAATGATACATTTTTTGTGAAATTGGTACATTAGTGTTTGTATGTATACGTATGTATTTGCATTGGATGGATAAGTGATGGAAAATGCATAGATGCAGAAAAAGTTATATTCCACTATAGGAATACATTGGATTGCATTTTTATACTTTCATTATAAACACTAAATGAATTTTTAAAAATAAATTAAAAAGTTCCTTAGCCCCAGAATTATTACTGTGGCCAAGTTAGGTTTTGAAATAGATCATGCCTATTTTTGTGTGGCAAGAACCACATTGTCTTTGCTCCCAAAAATCCAAAAATTATATTTGAAGTTTTAATGACTTTATAACCACATTCTGGTTTTTGTTGAATGTCTAATGAGATTATATATATATATAGAATTAACCTGCTCTCAATAATTATTATTCATTATTTTTATTATATTTATTACTGTATTTTGATTATATTTATTACTGTATTATATTTATTATTGTATTACTGTTTTCCTTGATTATATTTATTACTGTGTATTTTATCTATTACTGTATTTATTACTGTATCCTTCATAATGCTTAACCATTTAAGAATAAGTGAATAGCAGTTTAATAAAGATTCAGATTTTTGGTTTCTGTCATGTTTGAAATTTTGGTAGCAAATTGGAATCAGGGTGACTAGTAGTAATTCAAGCAATTAACAGGCTATTTTATTCCTGGAAACAAAAATGGGTTTATCACAATGCTAATTAAAGCTAACTATGCATAAAAGCCATGATTTTGTCCCAAATACCAAAAGATACATAAAGTGACCCACCTTGGGCTTCTTTTCTCATGCACACCAGGCTTTTCCTCTTAGAGTCTTTGCACAATGTTATTCTTTTTCTTTACTACACTCCTGCCAACTTATTTTCTGGTGAACTTCTCTGAATTCTGGGCTTATTTATCAATTAGTATAATAATGCCACGTTAAAACCTAGTGCTTTATTCGTGAGTCTATAGTGCACCATGAGATTACAATGGCATAGTCTGGGTCCAGCTGCTCTTGGCTGGGCTCACTCAAACATTTGCAGGAAGTTGGTTATTTGGCATCAGCTGGCTGCTGTAGGATGACCTAGCTGGGATGACTCAACATGTGCTCCCATTCCTCCAACCATCTGCTTTCAGCATGCTCTGTGGTGATAAGAATGGTGCAAAAGAGATGTGAAAATACAAAATGCTTTTCCAGTCTCCAGCTTGGTCAAAGAAATCCATCTACCATGGCCACAATTAGTGTGGGAAGATACTGTCAAATCATATAAATATCAGGAGGCATGAAAAAATGGAGTTATTCATGCAATACATCTACCACAATATCCATATCTCTTTTTAAGCAGGAAAAAACTACATTTTGAATCCTTTCAGATGGGAGTAAAACTGAAGAATTATGAAAAAAAAGTAGAAAAAAATTGGTCCCTCTTTTTTTGTTTTCAAAGATTTTGTTTATTTATTCATGAGAGACACACACACACAGAGAGAGAGAGAGAGAGAGAGAGAGAGAGAGACAGAGACACAGGCAGAGGGAGAAGCAGGCTTCATTCAGGGAGCCTGACGTGGAACTCAATCCTGGGTGTCCAGGGTCACACCCTGGGCTGAAGCCTGCGCTAAACCACTCTGCTATCCAGGCTGCCCGAATTGGCCCCTCTTAATTAGAGTGGTCTTGCAAAGTTCTTGGCTTTTGTGAGAAATTTTACTCGCTGATTTCCTTACTTAATTTGATTTTTTTTTAAATCAACAGAATTAATTGAGCTACTGTTATCAGAGTCTAGTTTGAATGTTTTGGTCATCTATTCCTATATAACACAGTATCCCAAAATTTAGTGGATTAATACAAGAACTATTTCATTTGTTCCCTAGGCTATGAATCAGAAACTTTGATAGGACATCTCAGAGGCAACTTATCTTTGCTCCATGAGTTGTCTGCTGGGGCTGAAATATCCAAGATTATCTCTTGCTTCACATGTGCTAAGACCTCAGCTAAGTTTGCTTCAGTGTTGAGGAAGAGCTAGAATGTCTCAGCTGGGACTGTATGATCCATTCCCAAGATAAATCACTCATATGGCCATCAAGATGGCTCTGGCAATTAGCTAGAAGCTCAACATTGACTTTCAACTGAGAAAAGTATGCTTCTTGTTGTCAGTTGGGATCCTCCATTCTCCTGCGCATGATGATCTTAGGGCTTCTCACAGCATGAGGGAATCAGTGTATTTGTACTTCTTAGTTGGCTGCTTACATCTGGAGGTAAAAAAGCAGAACCTGCTAGGGTTCCTTATGGCTAGACCAAGAAATGGCACATCACTTACTTAGATCAGATGGACATTTGGGAGAGAGAGGGGCAGTGGAAGAACTAAGAACAGTGAATATCAGCAGGCATTATTCATTAGGGCCGCCAATAGAATCTTTTACAATAGATCACTCTCTGTCCTCTGCTAATTTATGAGCTAACATATGCAAAATATATTCAACCACCCACCAAAGGCACTTCAAACCTTTTCTTGTCACAGCATCAAACTCAAGTTTGAAGTTCCAGATCATGTTACATAACTCATATTCAGGTAGAGATCAGACCTCCAAGTGTGATTCCTCTCAATCTGAATATCCTTGAACTAAATAGACAGGTTGCTTTTTCCCCATATATTCCCATTTCCCATATATCCTCTTATTGCCCTATTTCCCAATTTTCCCATATATTCCCCATAAAGTAAAAATTACATAATTTCAATAAATATTTTCATTCATAATGAAGTACAGTTAATGAGATGCACATAGCACCCATTTGTTTATAATCTTTCTTAAATATAGCCCAGCATATGTAACCAGTTCTTAATTAGATCCTAATTTTACTCCTGGGAAAGGTTCTATGTGATTTTGTATCATATGTCTATACCATTTATATGGTCTGTATGTCCTCTGTGATTCTTGAATCTTCCTTCTGAGTCACACTTTAAAAAAATGACATGCTTGTACCTGAGTAGTTTCTCAGCCTGTTTTCTGTCTGTAGGAAATTGGAGGCCTAGAAACCTATTTCTGTTTTTCAATTTCTTTAATTCTTTTTTTCCAAACTAATATATTTTTCTTTATAAATATGGGCATTTTATATGTATTAAGCTTTAATATTCTCCAGCAGACACAGCACAAATACACATACACATGTGAACACAGGCATACAGCACATCTCTCAAACAGGTAGTCTCCCCTCTACCTTGTGCTGCACACCAGGATCCTTAAAATTGTTATAGGTTTTATGGCCTTGTTGAGAGGATCTTGACAAAAGGTCTTATAGAGGAATTCAGTTGTGAAGATGGTAGTTTCCTGACTTTTCATCTTTGCACTAAGACCATTTCTTATTTTGAGAACCTTAGCTGGCTCAAGAAACCAGAACTGAAGAACAGTTTTGTTTTCCAATACCAAGTCTTGGTTTAGAAATATTTTCCTTAGATTCTGCTTGAAAATGATCAGTTTCTCATTAGTTCATTTCTTTTCAGCTTTACCTAATTACATATAGATAAAATAAAGCACATACAAACAAAAACAAAAAAGTACTTGGCACTTGGTACTTTTAATATCTGCATTGAAATTATCTTAGCCAAATATACAAGGTCGCAAGTTATTTAAAAATATTTTTTATCTTCAAGGTACCTGGGTGGCTCAGTAGGTTATGGATCCGAATCTTGGTTTTGGCTTAGTTCATGATCTCCTATGTCCTGGGATTGAGCCCTGCGTGAGATTCCACGCTCAGTGGGGAGTTTGCTTAAAGAATCTTTCCCTCTGCCCCTCCTTCCATGTACTCTCTCTCACTATCTCTCGGTATCTCTAAAATAAATCAATAAATCTTTTTAAAAATATTTTACTTTATTATTTTTTAAAGATTTTATTTATTTATTCATGAGATACAGAGAAAGAGAGAGGCAGAGACACAGGCAGAGGGAGAACGAGGCTCCCTGTGGGGAGACAGATAGGATCCTGGGACCCTGGGATCACGCCCTGAGCTAATGGTAGACACTCAACCACTGAGCCACCCAGGCGTCCCTTAAGATTTTATTTATTTATTCATGAGAGACACAGAGAGAGGCAGAAACATAGGCAGAGAGAGAAGCAGATGTGGGACTTGATCTCAGGACCCTGGGATCATGCCCTTATTTGGAGACAGATGCTCAACCAGTGAGCCACCCAGGTGCCCCAATAAATAAATCTTTTTTAAAAATATATTTCTTATTTTCCAAGTCACCACAGTGATACTCTTCGCAATTGTTCTGCCAATAAAAACATAAGTTTCATTTTCTCCTGTTTCCAATAGCAATTTCTTCACTGCCCTTTTATGCACCCGTAATAGTCTCCTCAAGGTTTTTCTGCCTGCCACCACTGATGCAAGTCAATACTATTTGTTTTAGATTTTTGTTATGGGAACACCCAAATTCTAGGTATTAATTTTTAACTAATTTATATATGTTGTCTTAGAGTGTTCAAACTGCTGTGACAAAATGACACAGACAGGGTGATTTGTAAACAACAGAAATGTATTTCTTATAGTTCTAGGGGCTAGAAGTCTGAGTTCAGAATTTCAGCATGGTCAGGTTCTGGTAAAGTCCCTTTACTGGGTTGCAGACTGCCAATTTCTCATGTCCTCACCTGATGGAAGGAGGTGAGGGATCACTGAACCTTTTGTTATAAGAGCACTAATCTTATCCTAATCCCAAAGGTCCCACCTCCTAATACCATGTCTTTGGGGTTATGAACTTTGAGGGGACACATAGAAGTTGTTATAGTCTGAATAGAGTCTCCCCCTCCCTGCCCCCGCCAATGCATATGATGAAGCCTTAACCACCCAGTGTGACTGTATTTGGAGATAGGGCCTCTAAAGAGATAACTAGGGTTAATCAAAGCCATAAGGGTGGGGCTCTACTCTAATATGACTAATGTCATTATAAGAAGAGGAAAAAGACCAGGGATGCAAGGGCACAGTGAGATGATAGCTATCTGCAAGCTAAGGAGAGAGGTCTCTGGAGAAATCAAATCTAGCTATGCCCTGAAACTGGATGTTCATCCCCCAGAATTATGAGAAATAAATGTCTACTCTTAGTCCATGGTACTCTGCTAAAGGTAGCCTTAGGAAGCTAATATATATGTATAAGAAACTACCCAAAGTTTAGTAGTTTCAAACAATAGTTATGTTATTTGCTCATGATTCTTTGATTAGGCATTTGGATAAGGCATTGTAAAGATAAATCCTTTCTGCATCACATGACATCAGTCCAAGATGGTTGGTTGCTTTATTCACATGCCTGGTGTACCAGCTAGGATGGTTTGAATGTCTGGGCACGGGAAAATAACCATTTTCAAGATAACAGAATCATGAGGCTGGCAGTCTAGTAATACCAGGTATGGGTTGAGGGTTTATCCAGGACTCTCAGTCAGGGACTAAGGTTTGCTCTGGCCATGGGAGCCTTAGTTATCTTTCATGTGGTCTCTTTATATAGCTATTTCAGCTTTCTGAGTCTCCGGTAGAGTATGAGGGTCTCAGACCTCTTGATTTACATGGCTAATAGCTAACTGACAAATTGACACAATGTCTTAAAATTTTTTCCCTGAACTGACACAGCACCACTCTCTTTCACACCCTTTTGGTTAAAGCAGATCATAGAGCTGGCCCAGATTGAAATAAGAGAAACATGTGTAACTGGGAAGTATCAGTGGGCAGCAATCAGTCAAATACTGAGAATTTTCCATTTAAAGCAAGTCTGAACTTTTGCCAATAAATGCAGTTTGGAAAAGTAGTAGGACAAGATGGAGGACATTTTTACAAAAACAAAAAATATCTGTAAAATTTCGAGATAGAAATGAATGTAGCATGTTTGACAAAGTTCTAATGTTTGATAAATCACAGTGACACCAGATAAAAGAAAACCTGGCCAATTAATAATCCCAAGGGACAAGCCAACTCTTCCCAAATATATTTTTCACATAGAGATTAAAACAATCAGGGTTTTTTTTTTAGTATTACTTACTATCATAAGAAAAGAGGAAATCTCTTGACCTTTAATTTAATCTAATAACATTCAGAAATTTTATTATACACTTCTACTGATACTTTACATTGTTTTACAGAGTAAAAAATTCTGAGAACAATAATTTTAAATCTACTTGTATGCCTAATGATTCTCTAGCCTGGTCTTACCAATGAAAGTTTCTGTGAAGATAGCAATGTCTATAAATTTATGTTCTCCAACATCTTAGCTACTAGCCATATTTGACTATTAAACAGTTGAAATAAGGTTAGTATGAATGAGTAACTGAAGTCTTAATTTAACTCAAGATTAATTAATCTATATTTTTAAATAACAAAATGTGGCTAGTGGCTATTTAAATCAAGAAACCAAGGTCATAGTGTAGTTTCCTTAGACATATTTCATCAACAGACTGGAGGAGCTAGACGTTAGCCATGCAGCCTAACTTCAGGTGAGAGCTAGGTGCTGATTATACAAAATGTGTCAAATGGTAAAGATAGTGAATATGACTTATATTCGTTTCCAGGGCTGCCATAACAAAATACCATATACTGGGTCACTTAAACAACAGAAATGTATTTTCCCACAGTTCTAGAGGCTACAAGTGTGAATAAGGTGTTAGCTGGGTTGTTTTTTTCTGAGGTCTCTCTCCTTGGCTAGTAGGTATCTGTCTTCCTAATGTCTTCAAGTGGTCCTCCCTCAGGATGTGTCTGTGTCCTAATCAATTCATCTTATAAAGACATCAGTCTATCAGATTAGGACCCACACCAATAACTACATTTTATCTTAGTTACCTCTTTCAAGCCTCTATATCTAAGTGCAGTTACATTCTGAGGTACCATGTAGGACTTCAACATATGAATTTTAGACAGTTCAAGGCATAACACAACCTATATCAGGTAGCTATTGCTGTGTAAGAAGATACCACAAAGCAGCAATCTCTTACTATTGGGCAAGTATCTGAATTTTGATCTAGAATGAGCTCAGCCTGAAAGTTCACTCTCAGGTTGCAAAAGCGGGCGTCAGTTTGGTTCCAGATTTCTATCATCCTCTTCCTGGGACAATGACATTAGATAAGAAATGCTATTCTGGTTATAGAATAGATACAGGAAGACAAATCTCCAAAAGCCAGAGACAAAATGACACACAGCCCAAAGACAAGGGAATGAGAAGTACATCCTACCACTAAGGAGAATGTAAAATGCTACCAGTTCAGAGTAGAGTAAAGAATTGAGACCACTAAAAAAATCTAACACAAAAACTTTTGTTTTTGTGTAAGGTATGCGTGATCAAAGTCAAAAAAGCTAATCCCATCATCAAATGCAAAGATAAGAAAGAAAGGCAAAATCCATGCGTCATGCAGGAAATGAGCATGAAGTGAAATTAAGCCAACTCTAGGATAATTTCTGTGAAAGTATTCATACAGCAGAGATGCACACTGGACGTTCATAATGTCAGAGAAGGATTAGTGCAATTAAAGGTCTTGGATTTGGGAAGAATGGAACAGCACTTGGTTTGGAACTATCTGTGGATTCCAGTTATGTTTTATCATGAAGACAAATAAAGAATAATTCAATATTATTTTGTAATACAGCTTTTTAGGATCACATCTGTTTTAGAGTGTTTTACAAAATTAAAAATGCACGGGACATTTTTATTTTATATTGAGGAAAAGTAGCTACAATTGAGGTATTTTGGAGTCATGCATATCCCTAATCTTTATGAATTAGGTGGCATAGTATATTTGCATAAGACCATATTTATGATGGTTCCTTATGCCTGTGTTTGTTTTCCATTAATTATGTAAGATCTCTTAAAACTGCCTAAATCCCCATGTGCTGCAGGCCGTGTTCCAAAATTTTATTTTTATGCATAAAATGCACAAAGGAGAACCTAATCCTGAGGGAAGTATTTAATTCAGTGAATCAGAGAAAACCATTTCTCCAAGTCTTCTCAGTCTTTTCTGTTGCCGAAATCTCATTATCATTGTCTCAAAATTCAGTGTTAATTACACTTTATTAGTATACACAAATTTATTAGCATTTTTTCAGAGACTAAAATAAATTTAGGAGCAAGGTGGGCTAAATTTTTTAAATCATTTTTTCTTTACATGACATTTTTTTTCTTTCCATAATAAAAAATATGGGTAGTGTTCTAAAATGCTTTCATGTCACTTCTCTTTTTGTAAGCAATGCTTTAGATTTACTCACAACTATACTACAGATAAAATTATTTTGGATGTGTTTTAAAATTTGATATGGATGTTGTTATGGGTTGAATTGTGTCCCTCCCAGTTTCATGTGTTGAAGTCCTATGCCCTAGTCCCTCAGAATGTGACTGAAATTAAGAGATAGGGCTTTTTAAAGAGGTAATTAACGTTAAGTGAGAACATTAGGTGGGCCCTAATCCAATATGATTGGTATCTTTATAAAAAGAGGAAATGTGGACACACACATATGAGTGTGTACAGAGGAAAGATCATGTGAGAGAGAAGACAGCCATCTACAAACTGAGAAGAGGACTCAGAATGAAACCTGCTGCAACCCTGATGTTTGACTGCTAGCCTTTTAACTGTGTAAAAATAAATTTCTGTGGTTTGTCTCACCTAGACTGTGGTACTTTGTTATGAAGCCCTAGCAAATTAATAAATATGGTAATATCAATAATACAATAGGGAGAGAAGGAAATGTCCCCAGTAACCATCTATTCATCCATTCTAGAATAAGCCCAAGAAAACCCAGAAGTACAAACCTATGTTATAGATAAATCAAAGTTAATACCACATATAAATTTCCTAGTTAAGAGAAACTGTCTTAAATGGCCATGCTCTGTAGAAAGGCATCCTAATCTGTTGTCAGCACTCAGTGAATAAATTAGGCAGTGAGATTTCCACACAAACAAGGATGGTACTAAATACTTCAGTTTTTCTCTGGATAATTTGAATTTATAAATGAAAGTAATTATCTATCAGTTGATAGGGACATTTTGAACTGAAAAGATGCTTGGAAATATTCCATAAGATGGCAGTAACAGGAGGTACTATACATACAAAAGATAGCTATGAATAATTAAACCTTAAGCTAACTGAAGCCATAAAACAAAAAAAGACTACCTAGAATGGAGGTATTTCGTGACTGCAAAAGAAGTGGAAACAAAGAAAAATAGAAAGGGCAGGGGTGGAGGTGGGATCTGGGACATCATAATTAAAGTGGATAAAAAAATATCCTGTTGTTAAAGGCACAGCAAAATCCTTTAGTGACTTGAGGCTTAGTCTCTATAGCTATGGTGAATTTTTCCCATACATGAACTGTTGCAGTTGTTCAGACAATTAGTGATGATTCCAGACTATGCATGAAGTTTTGGACATCTTTATTTCTTTTAACAAACCCCCATTGTTTGAAGGAGTCTGAATGGATAAGACACAGAGTTCATATAATTATGCTAAAGGATCTGCTTTCATTAGAAGGCATGAGGTCTCTATCTCCATTTAGGAAAGGATCATGAAAGCATTAAAATAGTTTTACAAAATGCAATATACCAAGTACTAACAAAAAATTATATCAACATCTCACTGTGATATCACTATTATTGCTTGTACTTTTTTTTTTAAACAACCTGCACTTTAAAAGTGAGTTTCCCTTTGGATAATATGGACATTTTCACAATATTGTCTTCTAATCCATGAACATATGATGTTTTTCCATTTATTTGTCTCTTTAAATTTATTTCATCAATGCTTTGTAGTTTTCAGCATACAAATCACGCTCAGTTAAGATTATTCCTAGATATTTTATTCTTATTGATGCAATTACAAGGGGGATTGTTCTTGAAATTTATTTCCTCGATATTTTATTATTAGTGTATAGAAAGGCTACTGATTTCTATATGTTGATTTTTGTATTCTGCAACATTGCTGAATTTGTTTATTCTAACAGGTATTTTGTCATTGTTTTATTCTATTTATTTTATTTTTTAGTGGAATCCTTAAGGTTTTCCACATGTAAAATCATGCTCACTGCAAACAGAGACAATTTTCCTTCTTTTCTGATTTGGATATTTTTAAATTTTTCTTTCTTTCCTAATTGCTTTGACTAGGACTTCTAGTTCTCTATTACATAACAGTGGTGAGAGGGGGAGGATTCTTTCCTTATATTGATCTTAAAGGAAAGCTGCTTTTCACTACTGAAGTTATGATGTTAGCTGTGAGCTTTTTACATAATGTCCATATTACAATCTATAAATTGAAAGTGATCTATAGGGGCATGTGGGTGGATGGCTTAGTCAGTTAAGTCTCTGCCTTTGGCTTAGGTCATGATCCTCGAGTCCTGATTGAGCCCCACATTGGGCTCCCTGTTTAACAGGGAGCCTGCTTCTCCCTCTCCCTTTGTCCTTCCCTCTGCTCCTTCTCTCTCTCTCTTGCTCACTGTCTCTCAAATAAGTAAATAAAACCTTCAAAGCAATCTATAGACACATGAAATCCCTATTAAAATTCCAATGCATTGTTTACAGAAATTAAAAAAAATACCAAAATTCATATGGAACAAAACATCCTGAATAGCTAAAATAATGTCTAAGTAGAGGCATTATATTTCCTGATTTCAAAATATAATACAAAGCCACAGCTACTAAAACAATATGGTACTGATATAAAAGCAGACATGTAAACAATTAGAACAGCATAGAAAGCCCAGAAATAAACTCACATATACACAATAAACTGGATCTTCAAGAATAACAATAGTACACAATAGAGAAAGGAAAGTCTCAAAATGGATTAACAGTTTGAACCTAAGACCTAAAAATGTGAAACTTCTAGAAGAAAATCTCAGGGGAAAGGTCTTCACTATGATTGTTCAGATATGGCATCAAAAACACAAGCAACATGAGCAAAAATAAACAAGTGAGAGTGCATCAACTAGCAAACTTCTGCACAGGAAACATCATCACAGTGAAAACGCAACCTAGGAATAAGAAAAAAAATAGTTGTAAACCATATCTGACAAGGGATTCATAACCAAAATGTATAAGAAAATCCTATAATTCAATAGCAGAAAACACTAATAACCTGGTTTAAAAATGGGTCAATAATTTGAATAGACATTTCTCCAAAGAAGACATACAAATAGCCAACAGATATTTGAGAAGATGCTCAACATCATTAATCATCAGAGAAATGAAGATCATGACATGTCACCTCATACTTGTTAGAATGTTTATTATCAAAAAGACAAAAATAACAAGTAAGAATATAGAGAAATTGGAACTCATGCAGACTGTTGGTTGGAATGTAAAATGGTGCAGAAGCTATGGAAAATAGTATGAAACTTCCTCAAAAAATTAAATATAGAACCACCAAAAAATAAAGATAAAAATAGAACTACCATATGATCTAGCAATCTTATTTCAGGGTATACACCCGAAAGAATTAAAATCAAGATCTTGGGTATCTGCATTCTCATGTTCACTGAAGCATTAGTCACAATTGCCAAGGATGTAGAAACAACCTAAATGTCTATTGATAGATGAATGGATAACGAAAATGTGGTATATAAGTATATACGTACAACGGAATACTGCTCACAATTAAAAAAAAAAAAGGAAAGGAAATCCTGCCACATGGGACATGCTCGAAGAAAATCCAGGGTATTATGCTAAGGGAAATAATCCAGTCATAGGAGAAAAAATGCTGAATGATTTCACTTATATGAAGTATGTAAGAATAACCAAACTAGTAGAAATAGAGTCGAATGAGGTGCCAGAGATTGGGGTGATGAGGAAATACAGAGCTGCTATTCAACAGATGTAAAAATTCAGTTATACAAAGGACAAAAATCTGGAGAATAGTGGCGATAGGTGTACAATGACATGAATGTACTTAATGACAATAAACTGTACACTTTAAAAAGGTTGAGATAGTATATTTTATATTATGCACATTAATCATTTTTAAGTGGATTTCTGGAAGGTTAAAGAAACTTCCCAAGCTTACAGTGTTATCAAATGCAAGTGTGTGAATGCAAGTCCA
The DNA here is from genome assembly GCF_048418805.1 of Vulpes vulpes. NCBI lineage: Eukaryota > Metazoa > Chordata > Mammalia > Carnivora > Canidae > Vulpes > Vulpes vulpes. Next base: position 99,122,978 of record NC_132784.1, on the reverse strand, counting down.
GTTTCTCTGCTTCTAATTAGTAGGGTCCTACCAAATCTATTTAATTATTATATAGACCCCATGGTAAAGAATGTGTATATTATGAAACTGTGAAAGGTGCTTTGTTACTTGGAATTATGCTTTCTTATCTATGATTATAATTTAATTTGAAGGGATTGGATGTAAACTTACTTTAAGGAAATTCTAAGCAAATTCGGATATAGCAGCATTTACCAACAGGCAGAGTCATCTCATTATCTATTTATGGTCATATTTCTTTTCAGTGTAAATAATGCATAGATGTTAAGGATCATCACCTACCTACAGTCTGTGACTTCAGATGAAAGGACATAGTTGTTACTTTGATCTTAACAGAAGACAGAAATGTCATGCTGTTCAGCATCCAAGTCCTCATTGGCTAAAATGTCATCTCATCTATGGGAGCAATCTATTTATTGCCTCTATAATCCGCAGATTATATGGAACCTAAAATTGTCCTTGAACTGATGAAATTAAATGCTTACTTAGAAATATGTCATATAAATTTATGATACCAATAATTATCTCTTTTTAATATTCATCATGAGTACCTGAAGCACTTAAAGGAAGAATAATTTCTTTAAAAGCATACACCATTTTCAGGTTTTTAATTCCATTTTATAAATGTTGGCATTTTGACACAAAACTTATTTTTTCCTAGAGGGAGACTGGAAAGTATATGTTTGTGTATCTCACTTAGAGTATATAGATAAACCCAATTAGCATTGATTTAAGCTGCCATATCAACATTACCCATGTATGTGTTTGCAATTTAATTGCACATAACTAAAAGATTCATTTATCAAATTTGCTATGCAATATATACACCATTCTGTAAAAAGGTAAGGTATTGAAAATATCAATCCCAGAAATCATGGATCTATCCATATGGAAACTGCCTTGATTCAACAAATTTTTCTACTAGCAATGCCCCCATAATCTCATGTGAATTATATTTAGCAACACAATACCAGCAACATTTTAAATATTATTCAATAATATTTAAAGTATTTTGGACATAATTTGAACATATGATTTACAGAGAGAGGTTTAGATATAATAATACATTATTCTTCAGTAATTCACTAGGTGAACAAGGTTTGTACAAATGAATTTAGTGCTTAGTGATGGGGTTTTTCTGAAAAATAAAAGTATATAGCAGACATTCTCTGCTATTTCTACCAGTTATTTCTCCTTCTTTGGTATCAGAACTCTGACTTTGCTCAGTTCATATCTCCAGGTATGAATCATGATTTTTAAGCCAATCAGGACACTGTCACCTGTTTCTTTTTTTAATAAAAATAATGTTTTAAAAATATTACCCTAATGCTGTGGTCAATGGTTATTTTTAATCTGCATAATCTTTTGTCATTTAAGCAATATTATACTAAAGTACAACTTTCTTTTTTTCCCCTGGACATTTCCTAATTACTTTCGCAACAAATATTTTCCAATGATGGTTAATTTTTGTGTCAACTTGACTGGACTAAAGGATGCCCAGATACTTGATAAAACATTATTTCTGGGTATGTTTGTGTGAGGGTGTTTCTGGAAGATATCAGCATTTGATTTGATAGACTGAGTAAAGAAGATCACCATCACCAATATGAGTGGGCATCATCCAGTCCCTTGTAGGTCTAAGTAAAACAGAAGGGCCAATCCTCTCTCTCTTTCTCTCTTCCTCTCTCTCTCTTTCTCTCTCTCCTTGAACTAGAATGTCTATTTTCTTCTGTCCCAGGATGTTGGAGCTCCTGGTTCATGGACTCTTAGACTCTGAGATTATACCAGCAGCATCCCGTCACACACACAAGCACACACACAGCTGGCTTTCAGGCTCCCTTTGCCTGGGAGATACACCATCAGCTCCCTTGATTGTCAAATGCCTCAGACTTGTAATGAAAATTACGACTGGCACTTCTGGTTCTCCAATTTGCAAATGACAAACTTTGGGACTTGTGCCCTCCATAACTGTATGAACTAATTCCTATAATAAATTCTTCTATATATGAAGATACATCTAAGATATATACATAATAAATATATAATACATGAAATTATAAATAATCAATAAAGGAATTATAATATATATCTATAATACAGATATATATGTATATCCTATATATATAGATACATCCTATAGATCCTACAGATACATAGATATATCCAGATTCTCTTGAGAATCCTCATAAAATCTCATTATACAGTTAAGCTTAATATGTTTTGAATTACCAAGTCTCATTTAACTTTTCCTAAGGATTTTATCACATTTTAATGAGATTCCAGTTTTAATTGCTTTTATATAAAATGGATGATGTTCTTAGTAGCTGAAATCTATGTTGGATAGGATGATCCAGATTAAAAAACAAAAACAAAAGTTTCTAAAATACCTTTTCTTATGTAGCTATGATATGCAATAAAATATCCACTTATAATATTAATTAGTTTCAAAGCAATTTGCTGAATACTTATTTTAGGCTGTCCTGAGTAGATGGCCAGAATTTGAATTTATACCTATGACCATGGATTCGCCTACTAAATTGCAGAAGAAGGTAAATGAGGAGGCAATTAAAATGGAAAAAATTTATGTAACTATAATTGCTTTCAAGTATCTACCTGGATTCCTTTCCAGAAAATAAAATTAAGCCACCTAAGAGCCTCAAATGTTTGTGTGGTGTGTGTGCTTGTGTGTGCGTGTGTTGGTTTTTCTTGGTCCTTTTATTTATTTTTTTTAAGATTTTTTATTTATTTATTCATAGAGACACAGAGAGAGAGAGAGAGAGAGAGAGAGAGAGAGACGCACAGGCACAGGCACAGGCACAGGGAGAAGCAGGCTCCATGCAGGGAGCCCAACGTGGGACTCCAACCAGGGTCTCTAGGATTACCCCTAGGCTGCAGGCAGCGCTAAACCACTGCGCCACCGGGGCTGCCCCTGGTCCTTTTAATTCAAGTTTGAAAAATGATTTTTTTCCCCTGGCCAAACATGCAATTTTGTCCCTTTTCCATATCCCAGGGGGAAAAAAAAACATTAACTATATTATTTTTTTTCTGTGATAAGAGCTTTTTATTATAGTATTTGGAAAAATTGTGACTCTGAGAATTCCCCTATAAAATCATTCATCATATTATCTTCCCCTCCAGCAACTAACTTTGGGAATTTGATGTCTAATAATGGCATAGATATATCACAGTTTGTGGAATGGAAGCTGAGTCATTTGTTTTAGACTCTTAAAGAAAAATTAATTATTCAAGAATTAAAGATAATCTAATAGAAAATATTATGTAAAGTGATTTGAAGTGTTATTCTTTTTAAACTACATACAAGACATAAACCATATTTCCATTTTACAATGTATAAGTGAGCACAAATCCTATACCATAAGATCCTCCCAATTTCTTAGTTCTTTATTTTTAACTATTTCTTCTATTTTAGGATTTTGTGTGTGTGTGTGTGTGTGAGTGTGTCCAATCTGGCAGGAGTGTGAGGAGGAATTCCTAGATAAAATACTTCAAAAAAAAAAAAATACTTCAGATATATTATAGTATATACATTACACTTCCTTGATAGTTTTTACAAAATCCTTTACTTTGTTTTTCTATTCAAAGAAATTTCCTTCATAGAAAATTCCAGTGTCATATTATTTTGCTTTAGAACTTCAATTCTTTTCTAAATCTTTCATTGTAAATTTGGTAGCCAGCCTATTGGCACATTTGTGTGTCCAGATTTTTTTTTTCTCATTTCTATGGTTTTCCTTTCTGAGTGCCTGTGAAATACTTTATTTTGCTTTGGTTTTAGCAATCTGATCAATAACTATTTCAAACTCCAAACTTCACTGATGATTTTGCATTCTAAAACAAGTTATGCCATTTAATTTCAGATTCAGTTTCTTTTTCACTCAAGGAATGTCATATATCTTATGTTGAATATAAGGAATCTTAATAAATCTTATTTTATATTTTAGGCTTAATTTCTATTCTTTTTTCTATTTTCTAATTATTTGGCATAATATATTCAAATGTTATAACTATTAATTTATGTTAGCATATTTTGCAATATCATAGGATTTCCTAAATCTCAAATGTTTCCTAAAGTAGTCTGAAACTTGTGTACCTTTGATCTCCAGATAAGAAAATAAATTTAAGGGCAGCGTGGGTGGCTCAGCAGTTTAGCGCCGCCTTCAGCCCAGGACGTGACCCTGGAGTCTAGGCCGAGTTCCATGTTGGGCTCCCGGCATGGAGCCTGCTTCTTCTCCCCCTACCTGTGTCTCTGCCTCTCTCTCTCTCTCTCTATGTACCTCTCACAAATAAATAAATAAAATCTTTTTTTAAAAAAAAAGAAAAGAAATTTAAGGTATTTTTCAAATAATTAAGAATATTAAAATGTCAATAAAGTTTAGTGGTTTGTGGAGTCTCTTTCTATTTAATGAATATTACCACTCACTAGCCAATGATCAATAAATTAACTCTTTAAATAATAACATGGCAATTTCATGCCATGATGTTATTTTTTATGACATCAGTTATAACTTTTAAAGCACACAGGATTTTTTCAAGAGATAGGACCAAAATTCTGCTTATGTATTATAGATGGCTTAGATAATTCATCTTTAAATAGCATAATGCAATATTTTGCCATTACCAGATTATTCATTACATGAAATGAGAAAGAGTTGTAATTTTTTACTACAATTTTGCATGATAAAAATATAAAATAAGGATTTTTCTAAAAAAGCAAAGTAAATACTCAAATCTTAATGTACGTGCACAAATCCAAAACAGTAGCAATCATTGAGATACCTTAAGCCCAGGAATTGATTTTTTTTTCTACAAATTTAGTGTATCCTAGCTAATGATAACATTCTGTTTCTATGAAGCTATCTGAAGAGAATTCTCCAGTAATACCCAGCCAGCCTCCTGGAGAGAAACACACTGGAGAGTGACAACAAGCCCCAATACATCTTGACCTAAGTAGGGCTTACCTTGACCTTGGCATTTCAGTTTTCAACAGTAAGAAAAGCTGTCAGCCATTTCAACATCATTCATGTGGATATAGACTGACTTAATGGAAAGTAATAAATGCATTAAAATTTTTGATAGCTCTTCTAGAAGCTTTGTGTGAAACAGATGAGATAAAAGGCCTTTTAACAATAAACTCCTAAAGTAAATTGGACATGTGAGAATGAAGAAAATGTGTTGGGGATGATTGATGAGGGAACTTAGAATCTTATCCTTGGGAAACTAGGTATAGGTGGAAAAGTCACCAGAACCTGAAGTGTTCCAAATAACGTAGCTGAACTCTTTGCCTCTAGAAATCTAAGATTTAATGTATGACAAATTCTATATTAAAAAATTCAAAACTCAAAATTATTATTATTTTTTCAGTCAGTAGCAGAGATATTGTACTTATACTTTTTTCAAGAATTTAAAATAACCAGGTTAAAAAATAAATAAATAAATAATAACCAGACTGGGAAAATTAATAGCTAGATTACCAAAATTAATCATTGAGTTCTTTATTTGCTGCAAAATAATAATCTTCAAATTTTATGGTCATGCTGTATTTAATTTTATTACTTTACAGAATGGTAAAAAATTATAATAGGTTAAAAAAAAAGGAAAAATGGATTAAGTGTGTTATTGTTGCACAATTAAAATCAAGGTTTTTTTTTTCCATGCATATATTCCATGGAATGGAGAGTTAAAATAATAGAAAGTCAAGAGGTAAGCCATTGAATTTTCCAACTATTTCAAAATACAAAATGTATTTACATGCAAGATGAGAGTAAGGAAAGATAAAACATTATAGTTTGATTACCATTCTAAGATTCAGTAACAGTTGTGTGTGGGAAGGAGGTGTGTGTGAATCAGTAGTCAACAGAGGATTGAAAGCCATGAAAATAAAGCATTTATTCACTCATGGATTCAAAAAATATTCATTAAAAGCTTATGTATTTCAATTTTTAAAAAAAGTTTGTTAATAAATTCAAACATGCTTATATCCTATAGGAATTTTTAAAGCCTATTTTGGGACAATATTCACTATGAATTGCCAAGTGGAACCAAGAATATGCAACATTTCAACTTTTTCCAAAGGAATTTCTAGCACTAATGTTTTTTCATAGCAAATATCCCTGAATATTTTTAGATGAATTAATCCTTACAACAAATCTAAGAAGATAAGTAGTAGTAGTATCCAATCATTTTGATGAAATAACTTAGTTTAGAAGATTAATTTGCTCAAGTTCATTAGTGCATTAGTGATGAACAGAACTGGGACTTGCACCCTGGCCCTCCAACTCTATATCTTATTCCTATCTCACTACATATCAGTGTACTTAGAACTTAAAGTACCTACTGCATTAAGACGGCCATGAAACTGGAAAGTTTCTATATTCAGAATAACAATAACAGGCATGGTAAGATTAGTATTGATTCTAAACACCTGAGCAACTGTAGCAGACTTTTGGAGCATTCAACTCTTTAAGTATTGATTAATTTCTCCCAGTCTTTTGAAATTGTTATGCGGAGCATGCATGGGTTCAGCTAGCTGAAAATGGGGCCCTATGTGGCACCACATACTCTTTACCTCATTATCATCTTGTTTCTTATTTCTATCTTATTTACTCTACTTTGATCATGTTGATCTCTGTTTTGTATGGTTTTACTCAAAGATTTACATATGATTCCTGATGATTTTGTGACCAATAATCAACAAAAATATTCACCCTAATTACCACCTTCTACCCTTCAACTATAGGGCAACTACAATAACAACTAACTGTGAAAAGGGAGAAGGGACGCATAGTGAAGTCCCTGATCACTTACAATATCTACCAGATAAATACCATGAAGCCTGCTTTTCTCAATGCTGGACTAACTTCTTTAATGGCATTTGATTCTTCTCTATGGCAGATCTCTCATATTCATTAATGTCTACATCTAAAATAAACAATGAAGAGTATGCTTTCTTAGGAGAAGCAGAATTTTACCAGCAAAACCCCTGTTGATCAGGTTTTCAGACTTAGTTTGTCCTAGGAAATGAAAAATAGCAGTCTTCGAAGTTAAAGTTTTTTTGGACAAAACAATTTCCTAAAAAACTCAGGAGGCTCCTGATTTATTTCATTTCATTCAGTTCCATGTGAAAGAAATTCCAATACAATCAAACATGTACGTGGACTATTTCTTAAGCCTGCATGACTCTCTTTTATTTACTGACATCTATACTCATTTTAATGGCAGCTACCTCAAGGACATCTGAAAAAATAGCCTGGGTGAACAGACAATATACATAATCTGATCTTTGCAGCTGGGTTGGCTTCCATTTTATGTCCAAGCACATTGATGTGTAGGCTCCATAATCTTATCAACTGCTGTTCAGTGGACAGAAGCAGTTGGCTTTTATAACCCTGCAAGAGTCAACTTCAGTGGATTCTCAGTCAATTTAGATTGCAGCTACAGTCAAACAAAGCCTCTTTAGTAGAATGCTTTGCTCTCCCTCTGTGCTCTGGTTTGTTAATCTGGTTTGTACTATCTTGCTAAAGCAGGAAGGAATTTAAAAGAAATACCAATACGTAAACTGTTTTTTTTTTTTCAATCTTTGTGGATATCTATCTCCCACAATATTTCACTGAAAGTGATTTGTCATGGCCAATAATATATGCCAAAATATTTTCATTTATTTCCAATACCAATTCTTTTTTTTTTGTAAAGATTTTATTTATTTATTCATGAGAGACACACAGAGAGAGAGAGAGAGAGAGAATGGCAGAGACACAGGCAGAGGGAAAAGCAGGCTCCATGCAAGGAGCTCAACATGGAACCAGCTGGTCTCTCTTTAAATGTCAGGCCGAATTCGTAGATTTTCAGGATGATTTGAAGGTTATCTAGGTAATTTGGTGGGGACAGGTGATTTGGGGACCCTACTCTTCCGCAGTCTTGCCCCTCCCTGACAGTTTTGTTTTCTTTTGATTAATTTGTGTTTGGTTTGTTTATAAGATTTTCTTTTTTTTCTTTTAAATGGAAGCAAACTGAATCAACATTTGAACATTAATCAATTTGTATCACCATATTAAAAGTAAGACTAAATAAGAAATGCCATGATAAAATTCTGAAAAATACAATGACTCTAATGTTTCAGAGAATGAAAATAATAATATAGATATTATTCACTTTTACTTTTAAGAGACAACTAGAGTCACAAGTATCAATAATACCAAAGTGTCTATATGTTTTTGTTTTTGTTTTTCTTTAAGAACTATGTTTTAGAGTTTAGTACAATTTTAGTTTAGAATATTTAAATTTCTATATGTGTGTAAAAGTTATTAATAATAAAATATAACTAAAATATACATATATTAAGGATAAATTTTAAAAATTTAAAACTAAAAAAATAATAAAATTTTATTGAAAACTAATAAAAAATTCTGAAATAAATAGACAGATATACCATTGTTATTATATGAAAGCCTCAGTGAATAAATATACAAATTATCTCCAAATGTACAATAACCTCATTAAATTTCTTTAAAAATTCCCAAGTTTAAAAAAAAAATTCCCAAGTTTTATGGAGATATGCATTGTGATTTCAAAATATCTATAAAACAATGATACCATTAATAGCCAAAGCCTGCAATGGAATGTCATGTGACAGGATTTGGCTTATCAGATATCAAGAATTATTATGCCTATTGTAATTAAGACAGACCTATAATATAAATGAACAGAAATTTATGAAATTAGGAATCTTCTTTTAGAAAAATGACATTACATATAAGATAGAAATGGACATTGCCTTTCCATTCTCCCTGGGGAAGGGTCCAGATTGTATTGTTTTGTGTTCCTGTCATAACTTAAAGAGAAAATTTCGCAATGTCTGAAGCCTTTGATTTCCTGCAAATAAGGAGGATGTCCTCAAATTCCTTGCAGCAGGAGCCTACTTCAGTGGCACCAACCTTGACTTCCAAACCCCACATCTACAAAAGGAAAAGTGGTGATATCTATATCATAAATCTGAAGAGAACCCGGGAGAATCTTCTGCTGGCAGCTCATGCCTTTGTGGCCATTGAAAACCCAACTGATGTCTGTGTCATATCATACAGACTCTCCTCTATGCCATGGGTGCTTTGCCATCCCTTGCAACAACAAGAGGGCTCACTCAGTGGGTCTGATTAGGTGGATGCTAGCCCTGGGGAAGTTCTGTGCATGTGTAACACCATTTCCTGTGAATACTCATGGGAGGTCATGCCTGGTCTCAACTTCTAGAGAGATCCTGAAGAGATTGAAAAGGAAGAATAGGCCACTGCTGGAAAGGCTGTGACCAAAGAGGAATTTCAGGGTAAATGGACTACTGCAGCCTCTGAGTTCACTGCTACTCAACCCGAAGTCACAGACTGGTCTGAAGGCACGCAGGCATCCCCTTTGCCTATTCAGCAGTTCCCTACTGAAAACTGGAGAGCTCAGCGGGCCACAGAAGACAGGCCTGCAGTTCTTGCTGCTCAGGCCACTGAATGGGTAGGAACAACCACTGATTGGCCTTAAGCTACTCTTTGGCAAAGGCAGACAAAATGGAAATAAGGTTGACAGAAAATAAAGTTTCTTAAAAAAAAAAAAAAAGACAAAGGGGATTTTGCCAGGGACAATTGCTTATCCACATGGGTGGATAATCCAAATTTTAAATTATTAATCCAAAGATTAGTAATTAATCCAAAATTAAATTATTTACTATATGTTATTTTAATTATTTTATGTTATTATTTTAATGTATGTAATTAAATACATGAAAAATATGTTGTCCAGATAGATTAAAGTTAGCTATGGAAAATGAAATTTTATTTATTATTTATTTATTTATTTATTTATTTATTTTTAAGATTGTATCTATTCATGAAAGACACAGAGAGAGAGAGAGAGAGAGAGAGAGAGAGACATCAGCAGAGATACAGGCAAAGGGAGAAGCAAGCTCTGTGTGGGAAGCCTGATGCTGGACTTCATCCCAGCACCCTGGGATCACAACCTAAGACAAAAACAGATGCTCAACCACTGAGCCACCCAGGTGCCCAGAAAATGTCTAACTACAAAAGATAATTTTGAAAGATTTGATTACATTAAAATAAAGAACTATTCTAAAAATAACTACATATAAAAAGTGTATCTCCTTAAATGGGGAGATATTTGAAGCATATATCATAGAGAGATATTAAGATTATCTATCTATCATTATCATCATATATCTCTATATAAAGAATTCCTACAAATTCTTAAGGGAAAAAGCTTGAACCTCTCAGGAAAATGAATAGAATATATATATCGTAATTTGTAAATGAGGAAACATGAGTGGTTCATACTGTTCATCTTTTATGGTAGAAACTGCCAACCTTGGCTCCATTTCACCCCAGTGTCAATTTTTCCATTTGTACCTTTTGTAATGGAAACCACCAAAGTTTCTGTCAAAAGAATCATTATTCATATGGAAGACCAGACATTCTTGTATCTATGTATAGTTGTGAGATGGAGAGATCTTGACTAGGAAATGTAATTGGAAGTGACATGTATAAGTTATGGGACAACTCCTTGAAAGAGCAGCTCTTTTTTCTTTTCATCTGTATTCTTCTCTTCTCTTCTCTTCTCTTCTCTTCTCTTCTCTTCTCTTCTTTCTCTTCTCTTCTCTTCTCTTCTCTTCTCTTCTCTTCTCTCTTCTCTTCCTTTCTCTTCAACTGTCTCTCTCTCCTCTCCTCTTCCTTTTCTTTTATCCTCTTCTTTAAACTGGAATTCAGATGCCATACTGAAAATTGGCCTTCAAGTATGAGTGAGAGAAAGCCCTATGAGATGATAGAGTCACAAGGTAAGAAGAGGCAGTATCTGTGGATAACCTCATGGAACAGAGCAACCTCCCTTCCCTGGGTTAGCTATTTGTGTGTGTGTGTGTGTGTGTGTGTGTGTGTGTGTGTGTGTGTGAAAGTTTTGGCAGAAAAAAAAATCAGTGGCTAGCTTGTTTGAACCACTAAATACTTTTGTTACAGCACCATACTTTAATTAATAATAAGAATTGGTATTGGAGGGATCCCTGGGTGGCTCAGCGGTTTAGTGCCTGCCCTCTGCCCAAGGTGTGATCCTGGGACTCCAGGATCCCTGGGTGGCGAGCGGTTTGGCGCCTGCCTTTGGCCCAGGGCGCGATCCTGGAGACCCAAGATCGAATCCCACGTCAGGCTCCCGGTGCATGGAGCCTGCTTCTCCCTCTGCCTGTGTCTCTGCCTCTCTCTCTCTCTCCGTATGACTATCATAAATTAAAAAAAAAAAAATTAAAGAGAGACCAGCTGGAATGCTACAGCGGTTGTTCCTCCTGGGGCCTCATGGGGTAAACAACCCCCACTGAGCCCTGCACCAGACAGGGCAGAGCAGCTCCCCCAAGTGGTAACACCTGAATAAAAATCAATTGAATGAGATGCAATCCAAACTAGAAGTCCTAACGACGAGGGTTAACGAGGTGGAAGAACGAGTGAGTGACATAGATGACAAGTTGATGGCAAAGAGGGAAACTGAGGAAAAAAGAGACAAACAATTAAGAGACCATGAGGATAGATTAAGGGAAATAAATGCAGCCTGAGGAACAAAAACATACATTTAATTGGGGTTCCCAAGGGCACCAAAAGGGACAGAGGGCCAGAATATGTATTTGAACAAATCATAGCTGAAAACTTTCCTAATCTGGGAAGGGAAACAGGCATTCAGATCCAGGAAATAGAGAGATCCCCCCTAAAATCAATAAAAATCGTTCAACAACTCGACATTTAATAGTGAAGCTTGCAAATTCCAAAGATAAAGAGAAGATCCTTAGAGCAGCAAGAGACAAGAAATCCCTGACTTTTATGGGGAGGAGCATTAGGGTAACAGCAGACCTCTCCACAGAGACCTGGCAGGCCAGAAAGGGCTGGCAGGATATATTCAGGGTCCTAAATGAGAAGAACATGCAACCAAGAATACTTTATCCAGCAAGGCTCTCATTCAAAATGGAAGGAGATATAAAGAGCTTCCAAGACAGGCAGGAACTGAAAGAATATGTGACCTCCAGATCAGCTCTGCAAGAAATTTTAAGGGGGACTCTTAAAATTCCCCTTTTAAGAAGAAGTCCAGTGGAACAATCCACAAAAACAAAGACTGAATAGATATCATGATGACACTAAACGCATATCTTTCAATAGTAACTCTGAACGTGAACGGGCTTAATGACCCCATCAAAAGGCGCAGGGTTTCAGACTGGATAAAAAAGCAGGACCCATCTATTTGCTGTCTACAAGAGACTCATTTAGACAGAAGGACACCTAAAACCTGAAAATAAAAGGTTGGAGAACCATTTACAATTCAAATGGTCCTCAAAAGAAAGCAGGGGTAGCCATCCTTATATCAGATAAATTAAAATTTACCCCGAAGACTGTAGTGAGAGATGAAGAGGGACACTATATCATACTTAAAGGATCTATGCAACAAGAGGACTTAACAATCCTCAATATATATGCCCCGAATGTGGGAGCTGCCAAATATATCAATTAATAACCAAAGTTAAGGCATACTTAGATAATAATACGCTTATACTTGGTGGCTTCAATCTAGCGCTTTCTACACTCCATAGGTATTCTAAACACATCTCCAAGGAAACAAGAGCTGTAAATGATACACTGGACCTCATGGATTTCACAGATATCTACAGAACTTTACATCCAAACTCAACTGAATACACATTCTTCTCAAGTGCACATGGAACTTTCTCCAGAATAGACCACATACTGGGTCACAGATCAGGTCTGAACCGATACGAAAAGATTGGGATTGTCCCCTGCATATTCTCAGACAATAATGCCTTGAAATTAGAACTAAATCACAACAAGAAGTTTGGAAGGACCTCAAACACGTGAGGGTTAAGGACCATCCTGCTAAAAGATGAAAGGGTCAACCAGGAAATTAAGGAAGAATTAAAATATTCATGGAAACTAATGACAACGAAGATACAACTGTTCGTAATCTTTGGGATGCAGCAAAAGCAGTGCTAAGGAGGAAATACATTGCAATACAAGCATCCATTCAAAAACTGGAAAGAACTCAAATACAAAAGCTCACCTTACACATAAAGGAGCTAGGAAAAAAAAACAGCAAATAGATCCTACACCCAGCAGAAGAAGAGAGTTAATGAAGATTCAAGCAGAACTCAAGAAATCAAGACCAGAAGAACTGTGGAACAGATCAACAAAACCAGGAGTTGGTTCTTTGAAAGAATTAATAAGATAGATAAACCATTAGCCAGCCTTATTAAAAAGAAGACAGAGAAGACTCAAATTAATAAAATCATGAATCAGAAAGGAGAGATCACTACCAACACCAAGGAACTACAAATGATTATAAAAACATGTTATGAACATCTATACGCCAATAAATTAGGCAATCTAGAAGAAATGGACGCATTCCTGGAGCGCCACAAACTGCCAAAACTGGAACAGGAAGAAATAGAAAACCTGAACAGGCCAATAACCAGGGAGGAAATTGAAGCAGTCATCAAAAACCTCCCAAGACACTAGAGTCCAGGGCCAGATGGCTTCCCAGGGGAATTCTATCAAAAGTTTATTTTTTTTATTTGTTTTTATTTTTTATATTTTTTAAATTTCTTTTCAATTATTATTTATGATAGTCACAGAGAGAGAGAGACAGAGGCAGAGACATAGGCAGAGGGAGAAGCAGGCTCCATGCACCGGGAGCCTGATGTGGGATTTGATTCCAGGTCTCCAGGATCGCGCCCTTTGCCAAAGGCAGGTGCTAAACTGTTGTGCCACCCAGGGATCCCTCTATCAAACGTTTAGAGAAGAAACCATACGTATTCTACTAAAGACGTTTGGAAAGATAGAAAGAGATGGAGTACTTCAAAATTCATTCTATTAGGCCAGCATCACCTTAATTCCAAAACCAGACAAAGACCCCACCAAAAAGGAGAATTACAGACCAATATCCCTGATGAACATGGATGCAAAAATTCTCAACAAGATACTAGCCAATAGGATCCATCAGTACATTAAGAAAATTATTCACCATACCAAGTAGGATTTATTCCCTGTACACAAGGCTGGTTCAACACTCGTAAAACAATCAATGTGATTCATCATATCAGCAAGAGAAAAACCAAGAACTATAGGATCCTCTCATTAGATGCAGAGAAAGTATTTGACAAAATACAGCATCCATTCCTGACCAAAACTCTTCAGAGTGTAGGGATAGAGGGAACATTCCTCAACATCTTAAAAGCCATCTACGAAAAGCCCACAGCAAATATCATTCTCAATGGGGAAGCACAGGCAGCCTTTCCCCTAAGATCAGGAACAAGACAGGGATGTCCACTCTCACCACTGCTATTCAACATGGTACTAGAAGTCCTCGCCTCAGCAATCAGACAACAAAAAGACATTAAAGGCATTCAAATTGGCAAAGAAGAAGTCAAACTCTCCCTCTTCACCAATGACATGATACTCTACATAGAAAACCCAGAAGACTCCACCCCAAGATTGCTAGAACTCATACAGCAATTTGGCAGTGTGGGAGCATACAAAATCAAAGCCCAGAAGTCAGTGGCATTTCTATACACTAACAATGAGACTGAAGAAAGAGAAATGAAGGAGTCAATCCCATTTACAATTGCAGCCAAAAGCATAAGATACCTAGGAATAAACCTAACCAAAGAGGTAAAGGATCTATACCCTAAAAACTATAGAACACTTCTGAAAGATATTGAGGAAGACACAAAGAGATGGAAAAATATTCCATGCTCCTGGATTGGCAGAATTAATATTGTGAAAATATCAATGTTACCCAGGGCAATTTACACGTTTAATGCAATCCCTATCAAAATACCATGGACTTTCTTCAGAGAGTTAGAACAATTTTTTTTTAAGATTTGTGTGGAATCAAAAAAGACCCCGAATACCAGGGGAATTTTAAAAATGAAAACCTTATCTGGGGGCATCACAATGCCAGATTTCAGGTTGTACTACAAAGCTTTGGTCATCAAGACGGTACGGTATTGGCACAAAAACAAACACATATATCAATGGAACAGAATAGAGAACCCAAAATGGACCCTGAACTTTATGGTCAACAAATATTCGCCAAAGGAGGAAAGACTATCCATTGGAAGAAAGACAGCCTCTTAAATAAATGGTTCTGGGAAAACTGGACATCCACATGCAGAAGAATGAAACTAGACCACTCTCTTCCACCATACACAAAGATAAACTCAAAATGGATGAAAGATCTAAATGTGAGACAAGATTCCATACAAATCTTAGAGGAGAACACAGGCAACACCCTTTTTAAACTCGGCCACAGTAACTTCTTGCAAGATACATCCACAAAGGCAAAAGAAACAAAAGCAAAAATGAACTATTGGGACTTCATCAAGATAAGAAGCTTTTGCACAGCAAAGGATACAGTCAACAAAACTAAAAAGACAACCTACAGAATGGGAGAAGATACTTGCAAATGACGTATCAGATAATGGGCTAGTTTCTGAGATCAATAAAGAACTTATTAAACTCAACAGCAAAGAAACAAACAATCCAATCATGAAATGGGCAAAAGACATGAAGAGAAATCTCACAGAGGAAGACATAGACATGGCCAACATGCACATGAGAAAATGCTCTGCATCACTTGCCATCAGGGAAATATAAATCAAAACCACAATGAGATACCGCCTCACACAGTCAGAATGGGGAAAAATAACAAGGCAGGAGACCACAAATGTTGGAGAGGATGCAGAGAAAAGGGAACCCTCTTACACTGTTGGTGGGAATGTGAACTGGTGCAGCCACGCTGGAAAACTATGCGGAGGTTCCTCAAAGAGTTAAAAATAGACCTGCCCTTCAGACCCAGCAATTGCACTGTTGGGAATTTACCCCAATGATACAGATGCAATGAAACGCCAGGACCCTTGCACCACGATGTTTATAGCAGCAATGTCCACAATAGCCAAACCGTGGAAGGAGCCTCGGTGTCCATCGAAAGATGAATGGATAAAGAAGATGTGGTTACATCTTCTACATACAATGGAATATTACTCAGCCATTAGAAATGACAAATACCCACCATTTGCTTCAAAGTGGATGGAACTGGAGGGTATTATGCTGAGTGAAATGAGTCCATCGGAGAAAGACAAACATTGTATGTTCTCATTCATTTGGGGAAATAATTAATAGTGAAAGGGAATAGAAGGGAAGGGAGAAGAAATGGGTAGGAAATATCAGAAAGGGAGACAGAACATAAAGACTCCTAACTCTGGGAAACGAACTAGGGGTGGTGGAAGGGAAGGAGGGCGTGGGGTGGGGGTGAATGGGTAACGGGCACTGATGGGGGCACTTGACGGGATGAGCACTGGGTGTTATTCTGTATGTAGGAAATTGAACATCAATAAAAAAATTATTATTAAAAAAAGAAAGAAAACAATACTGTAAATAAGCAGAATAAAAATAAAGAAAACATAAAACAGAAACAAATGAACAAAAAATATTAAGGTAGCCAAGAAATTAAAACCTGATCTTCCAAAAATTAAGCTTCTAGTTGAATCACCAAAGAAAAAAGGATATAAATTACCAATATACAGAGTGTAAGAAGAGATATAACTCATCCTGAAAGGGGCTAAAAAGGGGATACTATGAGCAACTTGATAACCATAAACTTGCTAGCTTAGATTAAATGGACAAATTCCTTCAAAGACATAAACTACTGAACTCACTCAAGGAGATATACATAACTTTAATAGCCCTTTAGAGCACTTGAATTAGTAGTAAAAAAAAATTTTTTAAAGGAAAAGAAACACATGTCTAGATGATATCACCTATGTACTCAAATATTTAGGGAGGAAATTATACCAAATATGCATGATTTCACCTAGAAAACTGAGAAAAAAAAAGAAACCCTACACACTCATTTTCTAAAGTTAGTATTGCCCTCAAATCAAAACCAGACAAATGTATAAAAAAAAAGAAAAAAAGAAGCTGCAGGTCATACCTCACATGAACAAAAACACAATATCCTCAACAAAATATGAGCAAATCAAAGCTAGTTATATAAAAATGCAAATATATCATGACCACAAGGCTGGCTCAACATTAAAAAATTTATCAATGCAGTTCCCCTTATAAAAATAAAAATAATAGTTTTTAAAATCATATGATATTAATAGATACAGAAAAACATTCATGATAAAAATCTCTCAGGAAACTAGGTATATAAGGGAACATCTTTAACTTAATAAATACCATCTATGGAAAACACATTGCTGATATCATACTTAATGGTGAGAGACTGAATACCATCTTGCTAATAACAATACAAGGTGAAAATGTTCCTTCTCTCTACTTCTTTCAATATTATACAGGATGACTTAGCTAGTGCAATAAGACAATTAAAATAAAAGCAATATAGATTAAAAGAAGGAAATAAAAATGTCTCTATTAACAAACAACATGACCATACAAGTAGAAAATCCTTTAAAAATCTATTAAAAAACAAACCGTGAGAGACTCCAACTCCAGGAAACAAATGGTTGCAGAAGGGGAGGAGGTTGAGGCAATGGGATAACTGGGTGACAGGCACTAAACATGGCACTTGGTGAGATGATCATTGGGTGTTATACTATATGTTAGCAAATTGAATTTAAAGAAAATATTTTTCAAAAAAATCTACCCAAAAAAGAGCCCTAGATACAAAAATACATCTGGCAAGGTAATAGGAAAACAGATTATTACACAAAATTCATTTGTATTACATTATACTAGTAAAAAATATTTGAAATTTGACATTTAAAAATACTATTTACAATAGTGCAGTGCAGAACACTGTAGAAATAGGCCGCAAAAATATAATCAATTCATCACCAAAAGAGAAACAAAGACAATTCAATAGAGAAACAATAGTCTTTACCAAAAATAGTGCTAGAAAACTTACAGTTCATATGAAAATTATATGAATTGAGGCATAAACTTTAGACTTTTCACAAAAAGTAGCTCAAGAAGGATCATGCCCTAAGTAGAAAAAAATAGCATTATAAAACTATTAGAAGAAAACAGGAGAAATCTATGCGATTTTGTGTGTGGCAATATGTTTTTAGATATAATACCAGAAGCACAACTCATTAAAAAAAAAAAAAGAAAAATTGGACTTTATTAACAGTAAAAAATTGTTCTGTGAAAGACACAGCCAAAAAAAGTAAAAAAATAAGGCACAGACTTGGAGAATATATTTGCATAATATCTATCTGATAAATAATTGTATCTAAAATATACTAAGAGTACTTAAAATGCAACATTTAAAGAACAAAAAAAACTTGATTAAAAAATGGACAAAATATCAAAAAAAATGGACAAAATATCTGAACAAATGTCACATCAACAAAAGATATACAGATGGAAAATAGCTATATAAAAAGATATTTACCACCATTTATCATAAAGGAATCAGAAATTTAAATGAAATGAGATAGCAATATACATATTTGAGTGACTAAAACCCATAAAAACTGGCAATACCAAATGCTGGTAAGTAGGGTAGCACTAGGAACTGTCATACATTGCTTTCATTCATATCATTCATAAAAATCCAAAGTTTCTGAGCCAGTTGGGGAGGCATTTTGGCTACTTATTAGAAAGATAAACATAGTCATAACAATCTTGCAACTAGGTATTTATCCAATCAGCTTTTTTTTTTTTAAGATTTATTTATTTATATGAGGGGGAAGGAGCAGAGGGAAAGGAGAGAGAAAATCTCAAGCAGACTCCTGCCAAACATAGAACCCAACATAGGACTCCATCCTACCACCATGAGATTATGACCTGCACTGAAATCCAGAGTTGGGTGCTTAATCGATGGAGTCACCCAGGTGCCCTTATCCATTGGTTTTATTTTTTTTTAATTTTTATTTATTTATATGAGCGAGAGAGAGCCAATGAGAGAGAGATCATGAATGGGGGGGAAGTGCAGAGAAAGAAGCAGGAGATACACATAACTCAACCCCAAGACCCTGTCCAATTGGTTTAGAAACTTCTGATTTCCATATAGAACAGTAGAAGAAAATAGTTAGCAGTTTTATTCATAATTGCCAAAAACTAGATACAACCAAAATATCTTTAAATGGATGAATGCATAAATAAATATTGATATATTCATATAATGGAATATTATCCATCAATAAAAGGAAATGAGCTATAAGTCACACACACACACACAAGAAAAACCATGGAGAAGCCTAAAATACATATTGATAGAGATTATAATTATTTAATATTTGGAAAAGACAACACTATAGAGAAGGTAAAAATTATCAGTAATTGCTTAGGCTGTAGGGGAAGAACAGAAGTGAATAGAGAAAAACAGGAGATTTTTAGGGGAGTGAAACTATTCTGTGATATTATGTTGGAAACATGGTATTATGGTTGTTAAAGCCAATTATACCTCACCAGCACAGGATGAACCTTAATGTATACAATTTTTTAAAAATTTTTATTTAAAAGGTTGGGAGATACTAGGAAGCAATTCAGACTATGACAAGAGGATGTAACTATATTTACAAATGTATGAAGCATCCTCAGTGTCATGATGAGGGTGGGATAGGGGAAGGGGCAGAACTAAGTGACTTTAGAAATGAGAGGGATATGTAATCCTACAGGCAAAATGAACTTTGTAAAATTATTGTATTCTAGATGATTACATTATTCCCATGAGGATAATAGTTAACAATTCTGATACTTCTCTACATATATACTAGAGCTGAAAAATGAACTAAAATAACAAATAGTAAGAGTCAGTCTACTCTTTTGGTGTAGGAATTTACATTAAAGCAAGAGCAGGAGGCTACAGTGGTTCCTGGGTGGTAATGGATTACAGCTGGAGACATCAGCAAGACCTAAGTTAAAGTCAAGAAGATATAACAATTCTAAATATTTATGCATCCGACATGAAAGCACCTAAACATAAAAATAGTTAAAAACAAATCTAAAAGAACTAATTAATAATAATACAACCCTAGTAGAGGACTTTAACATCTCACTTATATCGATGGACACGTCGTCGAAACAGAAAATCAACAAGAAAATAGTAGCTTTGAATGACACACTGGAACAGATGAATTGAACAGATATATTTAGAATGTTCCATCCTAAAACAGCAGAATACATTCTTTTCAAGTGTACATAGAACATTTTCCAGAATAGATCACATAATAGCCCACAAAAACATCCTCAACAAATTCAAGAAGATTGAAGTTATACTATGCATCTGTTTTTTAAAATTTTATTTATTTATTCGTGGGAGCCACAGAGAGAGAGGCAGAGACATAGACAGAGGGAGAAGCAGGCTCCTCACAGGGGCCTGATGCAGGACTCTATCCCCAGACCGGGGATCATGCCCTGAACCAAAAGGCAGACACTCAACCACTGAGCCACCCAGATGTCCCCCATGCATCTTTTCTGACCACACAGCTATGAAGCCAGAAGTCAATCACAAGAAAAAATCTGGAAAGACCAAAAATACATGGAGGTTAAGAGAATGGATTAACAGGAAATCAAGGGAAAAAACTAAAAAGTACATGGAAACAAATGAAAATGAAAACATAATGGCCTAAAATCTTTGGGATGCAGCAAAAGAGGTTCTGAGAGGAAAGTATATAGCATTACAGATCCTCCTCAAAAAGCAAAAACAAAACAAAACAAAACAAACAAAAACATCTCAAATAAACAACTTAACCTTATACCTATAGGACCTAGAAAAAGAACAACAAACAAAAGCTGAAAGCAGAAGGAAGGAAATAATAAAGATTAGAAAAGCAATAAGTGATATAGAAACTAAAAAATAAAAGAAAAATCCAAAAGATAAAAAACTAACAGTAGAACAGATCAATGAAACCAGGAGATAATTCTTTGAAACAATCAATAAAATTAATAAAACTCTAGCCAGACTAATTAAGAAAAAAGAGAAAGACCCAAAAAATAAAATCACAAATGAGGAATGAGAAATAAAAACCACACCACAGAAATACAAACAATTATAAAAGAATACTGTGAAAAACTATATGCCAACATATTGGACAATCTAGAGGAAATGGATAGATTCTTAGAGACATATAAACTATCAAAACTTCTGTTTGGGTAAGTAAGAAAGTAAGAAATAGAATATTTGAAGAGACTGTTAATCAGCAAAATTGAATCAGTAATAAAAAAATAAAAAAAACTCCCAACAAACAAAAGTTCAGGACCAGATGACTTCACAGGTGAATTCTACTAAACATTTAAAAAAGAGTTATTACTTATTCTTCTTAAATTCTTCCAAAAAATGGAAAAGGAAGAAAAACTTCCTAATTCATCCTATGAGGCCAGCATTATCCTGATACAAAAACCAGATAAAGTACACAAGTCCCACATCAAGCTCCCCACAGGGAGCCTGCTTCTTCCTCTGCTTATGTCTCTGCCTCTCTCTATGCATCTCTCATGAACTAAAAAATAAAATCTTTAAAAGAATAATGTATCAATATCAGTTCAATAATTATACTAAATATACTATGCTAATATAAGAGATGTATAAGGGTGGAAACTGAGGAATAGGTAAATGGCAACTCTATTAACTTCTCAGTCTGTAAATCTGACACTCTTCTACAGTATACATATGGAAAAACATTCAATGACCTCAAAATGGCCCATGAAGTCATTCGCAATACTGATACAATTAATTCTATCCCTTTGTGAGCATCTTCCATTGCCTGCCATTTTCACAGTCTGCCCCCACCACAATAGCTACCACACTGGTCCTGGATGACACTATACCTGCTCCCACCTTGAAGAGCACCTGCTGTGACTTCTACCCAGAACACTCTTTCTACAGATACCTGCTTATATCTTCAGTTCTTCAGTTATCCACCCAAAAATAGCCTCAGATGAGAGAACTTCTCTGACCATTCTATACAAAATAAGATACTCTCCCTAGCCCATGCCCGGAAATCCCTATCATTCTTTCTCAGTTTTATTACCCTTCATAGAATTTTTCATTATTTGGCATGTTATATATTTACATATTTATATATTTAAGGTCTGGCTCCTTCCACTAGCATATAAGCAGCATGTGGGGAGGAATCTGACTGTTCTATTCACTGTTGTATATGCAGAATTTAAGAGTATTTGGTCTAAGGTTGCCATCCAGTAAATGAATGAAGGAAGCATGCAATAAGCTGATGAATGTATGCAGAATCTTTATAAATTTACATCAGTAGATCTAAAATATATGTAGAAAGACTATCTTATAGCAAAACTTTTAATATTAACTTTCTCCTTGCTTGTCCTTAATTTCTGTGAATTTTGCAGAGTTTAAGTTTACATTTTATATCTGTACAACACTTTATAATACTTCCATTATGACAGCTGCACTAGGCATAATGCTGTTTGCAGCACAGTGTGAATCACAATCTGGAATATATAATGTTTAAACCTCTGACTGAACTGGAATATATAATTTAGCAATGTAGTAAAAAATGTGCATGAACTTGGCATTAAAAATGACAATAAAATATTATTACCAGGCAGACTTTTGGAATACTTCTTGGAGACTTCTTGAGTGTGTACTAGAAAGGAAATGCTTTACTAACACTTAGTTCATGAACTTTACTACAAAAATTCTGACAATTGGATTACATGGTTGTGTCACAATTTGGATGTAATATCAAAAACCTGGAGGATGTGAGATATGAGAGATAAAATACTAAATATGCTTCCTACTGAGTATTCAAATCAAATGTGTTTTAAACATGAAATGAACCCATAAAATTCCATTTTAATTTTCTTCCAACTATATAAGCTGGAGAAATGCTATGCTGTAGTTTGAATATGCTGAAATTAGTCACTGCAGAGGCTAAAATGTAAAACAAGTGATCTGGAAACACCCATTATTGAGAGACATCTTTAAACAATGAAAAGTTAGATACATATGACATTTCAAGTATTATTACTAACACTGACTCTTGCAACTAAGATACTCACAATACGGAGAAATTAAAAAAGCCTCTCACAATGTCAAACAGCCATTAATATGTTCTTCAAACACATCACAAACATCTGATATTTCTCAACTTGTGTATTTGTCATTAATATGTTTTACTGCTTTATTTCAGTGAAAATTCTAGGCTTTGAATTTCAGTAATTCCAGGTGCTTTTAATTATCCAATATATCAAAAATATTTTATTAAGCTTTGGTTGGAAAACAATAAATTGGTCATTGGATAAATATTGCTATCATTTTAAAAATGTTGATGGAACATACACTGTATTTGTTTTAAGGAAATATTATTATTAGTCAATAAATATTCACTGAGGGGTGCCTGGTTGGCTCAGTAGGTAGAGCATGTGATTCTTGATCTCAGAGTCATGAGTTCAAGCCCTACATTGGGTGTAGAGCTTATTAAAAAAATATTCATCTACTCTATTAAAGGAAACCACACAGAACCAAAATTTATAGAATTAATAGAGGACATAATTTTATAAATAGATGTGTAGGGCTCCTGAATGGCTGAGTGGTTGAGCATCTGCCTTTGGCTTGTGATCCCAGTGTTCTGGGATTGAGTCCTGCATCAGACCCCCTGCATGGAGCCTGCTTCTCCCTCTGCCTGTGTCTATGCCTCTCTCTGTGTGTCTCTCATGAAGAAGTAAATAAAATCTTTAAAAAATAAATAAATATGTATAATACAAAGAGGAGTATTTTGTGCTACATCACTATCTTCATATATTTATAACAGAAAAAAAAATAAGTGATTGCACACAAGATAGTTAATAAACCTAAATTTCTGGCAGCCATTCCTAAGTCCCAAATTAGAGATACCACCAAAGAAAGAAGGCATCACATGTGTATAAAACTGCAGTAGACACCATGAGGAACCTCTCTGGACTGAGAAAGCTTGAAGTGACAATGGAATAAAAGACTAAGGAGGAGGACAATGACCAAAACCAATTGGAATGGGTTGGCAGAGAGTTCTAGTTTTGTTCTTCTCTTTATTCTGCATTACCCTGAGTACATCAATATCTACCTGTCAGAACTAGGAATTAATATTTTGTGGTAGTTTGAAAATACATCTATGATTTTCTTGATGCTCCTAACATCAAAAGGCAAAGTCTAATTCATTTCATCTTAAGGATGACTAAACCTAGTGATTGACTTCAGACATACAGTAATGTAGAAATCACGATGTGTGACTTCAGAAATGAGGGCAAAAGATTCCGGGGTTTCTATCTGGGATTGTTGACTGGGGAAGTTTGTTGTCACGTCACGGGGATAGTCCAGTAGCCTATGGATAGATTCAATTAGCAGGTAACTGAGGCACATGCTAACACCCAGTGAGGATCTGAGGCCTTCTGCCAACAGCCCTGTGAGTGAGCCATCGGGAAGCAGATCATTCCATCCGACTAACATCCTGCCTGTAAACAAGTGAGATACCCTGAGCCAGAACCACATCCTCAAATGCTCCAGAATTTCGGAGCCACAGAAGTCCTGAGAATCTATTTTTTTCTAAGCCACTAACTTTTGGAGTAATTTGCTACACAGCAATAGCTAGCTATTTTCCTTTATCTTATTGAATTAGGAGCTATACATATGACCAAACCTTATCATTATCATGTACAGATATTTTTCAAATGTATTTTGTCCTCTTGACTTTGTCATCTGTCATCAAAAAAAATTTTGAGGGATCCCTGGGTGGCGCAGCGGTTCGGTGCCAGCCTTTGGCCCAGGGCACGATCCTGGAGACCCAGGATTGAATCCCACGTCGGGCTCCCGGTGCATGGAGCCTGCTTCTCCCTCTGCCTGTGACTCTGCCTCTCTCTCTCACTCTCTGTGTGACTATCATAAATAAATAAAAATTAAAAAAAAAAAAACAAAAAAAAAACAAAAAAATTTTTGAAGTTGAGTGTAAGTATATGCACTTTTTAATTTAAGGGTTTCTATGCATTGTCAGGTAAAATGGAATAGCATTCAGTGTAATAGCTTAGGATAGATAAATAAGAGAGAGGTAAAAAAGCATTAGTTTCAAGTAATGATCTGGAGTAATTTAAAGAATAACTAGATATAAGTTTTCACATTTTTATGGGGTTAAAATTTCTTTTAGAAATTTTATTATACCAAGCAAAAAAAAATGAAGCACAGTAGCATCATTGGATGTATGTGACTTTAAAAAAAATTATTTACTTATTTGAGAGAGAGATCACAACCAGAGGGGGAAGGGCAGAGGGAGAAGCAGACTCCCCATTGACCAGAGAACCTGATATGGGACTCGATCCCAGAACCAGAGGGGGAAGGGCAGAGGGAGAAGCAGACTCCCCATTGACCAGAGAACCTGATATGGGACTCGATCCCAGAACCCTGGGATCATGACCTGATCTAAAGGCAGATGCTTAACTGACAGAGCCATCCAGGCACCCTGTGATATTTTTTTACCACTAATATATTAAAATGAACAGTGCTGATCATATCAAAAGTTCCCTGAAGCTGCAACTGTAATTCTAAACTATCTTTGGTAAAAGTATACAATTTAGACAAATAGCACATAGGTTAGAGTTACACTGTCATACATGAAAGAAACAGGTGTCTGGCCAGATGAGTTAGACTTAGAAGAACCCTTAAGCATCTGGCAAAGTTCAGGAGATGTGTAGCTTGTACAACTCACACGTCCACTCACAATCTAACCGTTCACTTTCTCCATTTGCAGAACTAAGAATTTTCCCATTCCTAGAGAAAAGGAGGATTAGAGAATCTTTTTCAGATATAGATTAGATTATCTTGAACAGAACAAACATGACTGAAGAAAGGTCCCATGTGCTTTTGTTTCTGATATATATTTAATTTTTATAAGGATGGGGATAAATATTTATGTTTTTATTTCAGAATATTACATGTAAAATGCAAATATCCTCTGCTTGTTACAAACAAATCTCATATCTACCTTCTATAAGAATAAAGAGAAACTTAGGTTTCTGTTTTGAGACTTGTAAGTCCTTATCTTATTTTTGTGTGTGCTTACCTGATTCACAGACTCTGTTCAAGAATTCCTACCAGGGTAGATCACATACCTGCAGGCTTCTTGCAGTGAAACACTCATTTCTACAAAGTCAGACTTTTTCTTTCTTTATTAATTTATTTTCTTCAAAGCTTGAACAGAAGCAAAAAAAAACTGCTATTATTTTTCAGCATACACAGATCCTTTCCTTAAAGGTCATCTGAAAATCACTGAATAAGATATTTAGATCAAGCCAGAGTAGCATATTAATACCAGCCAGGATGAACAAAACCTAAATGTTAGATAGTTGAACTTTGGACCAATGGATTTTTGCAGGTTTTTAAAAGAGATTCTTCAGTTCCCAAACAGATGAATAAATTCGCCTTGCCATGAGTTTATAGATAGAGATAAAGGAAAAGCAACCGAACTTTGTACTCCACCTGCCAGCTCAGAAGGCTCACACTTGAGTTACGTGCATTCTCCTGAAGCACTTTATTATCTTTTATTCATACTCAAGTGGCAGAATTTGGTTGAGAGGCCTGGGGCAATTCATGCCCAGGCAAGTCAGAGGGCATAACTAAACACATAGGAAGGTTTTATTGGTGAAGGAGTTAGAAAAGCTATGGTTTTTCTTTGGTCAATATCAGTCTAGTGAGAAGTTCAGAGCAATAATAATACTTACTGCAATAGGTTTAGTGCCTGCCTTCGGCCCAGGGCCTGATCCTGGAATCCAAGGATTGAGTGCCCTATGGGAGCTCCCTGCATGGACTGCATGGAGCCTGCTTCTCCCTCGGCCTGTGTCTCTGCCTCTCTCTCTCTCTCTCTCTGTGTGTGTGTGTGTGTGTGTGTGTCTCCCATGAATAGATAAATAAAATTTTTAAAAAAACCAATACTTACCTGAAATAAATGAAAAGACCAAAGTGGAGGACTAAGTAAATGTAAGTACACATTGTAAAAAATAGTCCCAGGTAAATAAGAAAGACAGTGGCAAAACATAAAGACAACATGTGCTATACTTTTGAGTTCCACAAAGCTTTAGGAAAAAGCTTTAGGAAAAAAAAGAATGATAACATTCTTCCAGCATCCCAAAGCTATACATTCCAGACCAACACCAGACCATTGATTATATATGCTTTACAACAGTGTTTATAATTCTCAATATTTTTTCTTATTCAGTTTTTTCTTTTAGGAAAATTGTCATCAACATGGAGCACCAGCAGTGGGAACTTCAAGCTTTGAGCAAAGCTTCGATTTCTTGTCAGTAAGATGGGCTTCATTTTTATTTTGAAGCCTTTCAATATAAACCAGTACAAAGATTCATTATTTAGTATTGGCCTTCTAAAATAGACTTTTTCAAACAAATCGGGATAGTAGTCTAGGAATAGATGAAGTTACATAACCTGACTTGGTTGGGGGGGGGGGTAAAAAAAAACAGCCATTTGTTATAAATAGGGAATTAGTTTCAAAATGATTTTTGCAAAGATATGCTTATATATTCCTTCTTTCAAGAGTTTTTAGAAACTGAGTCCCCATATGGAAGCTCCTGCTGATTCTGTATCAGTGTCTCAGTCATGGAATTGGAAGATTCCATGACTCCTCTCATGTGATTTCAAAAGTATACCAAAGCTATGCTTATCCTTTGAAGGGTGATTTATCCAACACTACACCTGTCTGTTTCTTTAGGAACTTCATCTTGGACACTGATGTTAAAAACTGAAAAGGTCAGATAGAAAACCAGTTTTTGTAATAAAGAATCTGACTCTAGCTTTTGACGTTTGATTGTCAACAACTTCTAAGCGTCACCCCTCTCTTTTCTCTTCTCCTCCGTGTGCTCCCATCATCGACACTAGTGGGGGATTTAAACCATGCAAGCCCCTGTCCAGACAGAACACAATCCTAATCACACTAAAACCTCAAGTCAAGCTTCCT
This sequence comes from Vulpes vulpes, assembly GCF_048418805.1. Lineage (NCBI taxonomy): Eukaryota > Metazoa > Chordata > Mammalia > Carnivora > Canidae > Vulpes > Vulpes vulpes. The sequence continues at coordinate 99,094,981 of NC_132784.1, read as the reverse complement.
TTCCTGCCTTTTTAAGCTATCTTTGGACCTGCTTGAGAAGTCTGTTTTGTTCTCCCTAGAAAATCTTATGATATAAACAATAAACCTTTTATGCTACCTTGGTGTGTGTGTGTGTGTGTGTGTGTGTGTGTGTGTGTGTGTGATATTCAGTTTGAATATTTGAACCAAATTCTCGGTGAGAGTCCATCCTGTCCCTGTGGGATGGTTACAGTGTTACTAATGTTAGCAATAAAGTAGCTTTTCATTAAGGATATGCTCTTCAAATCTAATCAGACAATTAATTCCTAAAGGAGGTTTATAATTTGTAGGAGACAAAATAAACTCAGCATTTAGAAGACTGACTAATAGAAATCAAAGCTCAGGTCTGCTATGAAACTTGCATCAGTGTTGCAGTTGGGAAGATGCTCATATGTAGGTCAAGAGTCCTCAGAAGTTTAAACTGTTTCTGAATGATGGCAAGGGTTTCTTTACTGGATTTCACAGGGACTTCCAAAACTGCTCACTGCCTAACTCTCCCAAATATCACCAGAACAACTGATTTAAAAAGAGATAATTTTATTGTCTATTGTGACATGCAACAACACTATCTTTTTTCTTAAAGGTTTATCTATTTATTTGAGAGAGAGATTGGGGAAGGGGCAAAGGGCTAGAATCTCAAGGTGACTACCTACTGAGTGTGGAACCTGAGGTGGGCTTGATCCCAAGACCCTGAGGTCATGACCTAAGCCTAAATCAAGAGTTGATGCATCACCTCACCCAGGCACCTGAGGGAGAACACTATCTTGATACTCATGTATATATGAATAATCTAGATAAGCCTATAAAGTACATACCTATAGGCATAGGTAGATAGATGATAGAGATAGGGATATAAGACAGATGTGTATAGAGATGCCTAAAACTGTGTGTTGGAAAGAAATTGTTATTGACAAACAATATTTGTTTCTCTTAATTTTCCTCTTATGCTTTCTAATGCTTTATCTATAATTTAGTATTTCCTAGGCAACTATTTTTCCTTTTCTTTTTTTTTTTCCTTTTTTTTTTCCTTTCCTTTTCTTCTTTTACATTTTTTTTCCCCTAGATCTCAACAAGAATTAATTAGTCACACTACTCAGTTCCAGGTACATTTTTTTTCCAGCTTTAATGAAGAATCATTGACAAATTAAAAGTTGTATATATTTAACAAGTACAATGTGGTGTTTTGATATAAGTTTACTTTGTGTAATGATTACCATAATCAAGCTAACTAATTAACATATCCATTATTACTGAGCTCTAAACAGCTTCCTCTTGCTTGAGGTACATGAATGATTCTAAATATCCACATCCTTAAGGTGCTCATTTATTACCATTCAGCATTTGAATTTTTGCCAGTCCTGCAAGGATAAAATATCTCAGTATTGAATTTATTTCCATTTGCCCCTTAATGATTTTGAGTAACTCATCATATAATAGTGTTTTGAATTTCTTCTCTAAGTTTTTTTCTTTTTTTTAATAATAAATTTATTTTTTATTGGTGTTTAATTTACCAACATACAGAATATCACCCAGTGCTCATCCCGTCAAGTGCCCGTCACCCATTCACCCCCACTCCCCGCCCTCCATCCCTTCCACCACCCCTAGTTAGTTTCCCAGAGTTAGGAGTCTTTATGTTCTGTCTCCCTTTCTGATATTTCCTACCCATTTCTTCTCCCTTCCCTTCTATTCCCTTTCACTATTATTTATATTCCCCAAATGAATGAGAACATATAATGTTTGTCCTTCTCTGATGGACTCATTTCACTCAGCATAATACCCTCCAGTTTCATCCACGTTGAGTTTTTTCTTTTTTTATCATTTTTCTTATATTCAATTTTGACAATGGACAGATACTAATTATTAGGTTCATCATGAAATACAACAAAAATTGTGATACCTTAAATTGAAGTGTTTATGATTTAATGGTATTCTCACTTATTTTGGAGAGTTAGAAAATGTCTTCTAAGATGGAAGTGCTCCTGTTTTTCTCTCAAAAAAAGAGATTCTAACCTTTAAATGGCAAAGTTTCAGCTGTCAAAATATATGCTGAGATGTTGGTGCCCTATTAACCTAGAATGAAAATAATTGCCATTGGCTCAAGAGCAACAGCAGGAAGTGTGGGTCACCCTTCTAGCACCTTTGACTTTCTACAGTAAAGTAAGAGGCAAAAAGCCTACGTGGACCTTAAATGTGAAAATGACTATGTTATTGATGTTTCACTTCTAAGAGAAACAGAAAAGAACTTTAAAAGTACATTTATAAAACAAGTTTTAAAAACTTTTAAGCTATATGTTTCTCTATTATTTTATCTCAGAGTAAAAGGATATTAGTATTTTTATGATCAATTTGTTTAAAATAATAAATCCATAGGATAATATTTTAGAAGCCATATATGCAACATACAGAATGAACTTAATTTTACCTTGTGTAAATTATGTATATACATTTGAATCTTATTAACATAACTGATAATTGATTAGTATAATCATTTTTATAGTCCTTGTGACTTCATTATCAAATAATGCATGAGTAAAGGCCAACAAATAGTTTTAATAATTCATACTCTATTTACACAATAGTAAAACAGTGAATTAACCTACATTTTTTTTTATAATTAACGAGGTCAGGGTTTTTAAAGCATTAATGTTAACTCACTTTTTTCAGCTAGTAATAATAATTTTGTTATCATTAGATGGTTCAGCCATGAGAACATAAAGAAAGGATAATTTTCTTTGCAAGACTTCTTACCAATTCCAAATTATCCCTGATTTACAATGTGGTTCCTAATTCAATTTTGATTTTTTGTTAAAATTGAAAAATCAGGTAAATTAAATGTACAAAGTTTTGGTATAATTTTTTCATACTTATCCTCCACTAGAATACAACTTTATTTTTAGAAACTGAAGTTTAAGGCAGGAAATAAATAGGATTCAGTGTGGAAAATAACTGAAAACTTTCTTTTTCTGCCCTTATATTTTCATTTAAGACTCAAGTATTAAACATAGCAGTCCATGACTTTGGAAAGCCCAGTGAACAATATACATGTAGGAGTGTAGGTTTCAAGAATAATGGAGAAGAAAACAATCTGATTTCCTTGTATGTTTTTGCTTCTCCTTAGTTTTAATCAAGAGAAGTTGACCTATGTGAATTCTTCAGGCTGATTTAAAGTGCCCAGGCAAATACTAATACAAGATCATGGCACACTAAATTCTTATATGACTTTTTTAAGATTGTCCCTCCCTGACATCTCCAGTTTGAAAAATTTAAAGGGATGAGGTGTGATCAATCTATAGGGAAGTCCAGAGTTCTTTGAGTAGAAGTATACTAAATTCTGCGTTTTGAGATTAACTGAACTTAATTGGTTGGTTAATTAATACAGTTGGTTTAGAACTTGATAGTCTCCACTCAAACATGTATCAAAGGGGGGGGGATCCTGCAGTGGCTCAGTGGTTTGGTGCCTGCCTTTGGCCCAGGGCATGATCCTGGAGACCTGAGATCGAGTCCCACATCGGGCTCCTGGCACGGAGCCTGCTTCTCCCTCTGCCTGTGTCTCTGTCTGTCTGTCTGTCTCTCTCTCTCTTTCATGAATGAATAAATTAAAAAAATAAAAAAATAAACATGTATCAAAGGTGGGCAACAAATCTTTTTTTTTTTTAATTTTTTTTTTTATTTGTTTATGATAGTCAGAGAGAGAGTGAGAGAGGCAGAGACACAGGCAGAGGGAGAAGCAGGCTCCATGCACCGGGAGCCCGACGTGGGACTCGATCCCGGGTCTCCAGGATCGCGCCCTGGGCCAAAGGCAGGCGCCAAACCGCTGCGCCACTCAGGGATCCCCAACAAATCTTTTAAAATAAAATTACCAGGGGATCCCTGGGTGGCTCAGCGGTTTGGCGCCTGCCTTTGGCCCAGGGCGCGATCCTGGAGACCCGGGATCGAATCCCACGTCGGGCTCCCGCTGCACGCATCCTGCTTCTCCCTCTGCCTGTGTCTCTGCCTCTCTCTCTCTCTGTGTGACTATCATAAATAAATAAAAATAAAAATAAATAAATAAATAAAATTACCAAAAGAAAAGGGAATAACGTAAACTAGTAATTTTAAGTTAAGGAAAGGGGTCAAAGATGTAAGAAGAATAATGAAATTGGACAGAGAAAATAGTTGCCATAAAGAGCTTAATCCAGCCTTTTCATATAGCAGAATTTTTGTGCTTATACAAATAAGGGTTGAGCATAGAAGAGTACCAAAGCAAGGAATATTCTGAACTTAGTATATGCTTACACAAATAAGGGTTGAGCATAGAAGAGTACCAAAGCAAGGAATATTCTGGTCTGAACTTGGTACTAAGGATTGGGATTGTTTTCCCTCAAACAATATTTGAAAGACTTGAAAGCAGTGTCTCAAAGAAATATTTGCACACCTATGTTTATAGCAGCATTAATGGTGGTTGCTAAGGGGAGGGGAAATGGGAGAATGGAAAGCTATGGTTTAATGAGTACAGAATTATAGTTTTACAAAATGAAGAGCTCTGGAAATGGATGGTTGTAGTGGTACCACAACATTATGAATATACTTAATACCACTGAACTGTGCATTTAAACATTGGTTAGGGGTGCCTGGGTGGCACAGACTGTTAAGCATTTGACTCTTGGTTTAGTTCAGGTCTGATCTCAGGGCTGTGAGATCAAGCCCTGTAATGGGCTCTGTGCTCAGTGCAGAGTCTGCTTGAATTTCTCTCTCTCCCTCTCCCTCTGCCCCTCCTCCCCTGCTCTCTCTCTCTCTCTCTGTCTCAAATAAATAAATAAATCTTTAAAAAATATAAAAATTTGTTTAGATGGTAGATTTTACATTGTGTGTATTTTACCACAATAAAAACTAAAAGAAAAATCATTGCTAGTATTTCATTGATAAAACATAAGAACATTAAAAATATTTGATAATATTTAACATAAGACAAAAACTTAGCAAAGTAGGTATAGAAGAGAATGTTTTAAATGAACAAAGATTAAGTACAACAAATATAATACTTATTAAATATTGAAAGTGTTCCCATTTAGATTGAGGGGAAAAAAGACAAGAATGTCCATTATCATCACTTCTATTCAAGTCAAATATAGGATAAGGGAGTATAAAGAAGAAAACATAGACTATCATTTTCATGGATATAAATAGGTTGTAAGAAGTATTAAAAGACTGAAAATCTATTCAAGTTAATAAATCATTTTAGCGAGTTACCTGGATAAAGATCAATGTGTAAGAAGTCAATGCATTACTATATATCAGTAACAATTAGAAAATGAATTTTATTTCTCTTTCAATTACAAAAAAAAAGTTAGAACCTAGCAATAAGTGTTATAAAATACATGAAAGATCTGTATGTACAGTTATAAGATACTATTAAGAGAAATTAAAAATAAAGACAAGTAAAAAGAGTTATGCCATGTTTGATGTTTGGAAGACTGAATATTTCAAAATTGAGAGATATCTTAAATTGAAATATGGATTCATATAGAATCAGTGCAATTCCTATATCATCCTAGAAGGTCTTTTGTGATTTCTGTTTGTGTGTATTGCAACTGGCTAACGAGGTAAGTAAAGATATAATTGAGGGTAAGAATAAAGTTAGGAGAGTTATATTAGCCAGTCACAAGGCTCATTATATTGCTACAGTAATTAGAATGGTATAATATTAGTAGGCTAGCAAAATAGACTTATGGAAAATATTTTAGTATAGAAACAGAACCACCTACATATATTTTAACCAGATTTATGAGGGGAAAAAAAGGCATTGTAACACAATGAAAAAGGATAATCTTTCCAATAAAAGTTATTGAACAATATGGTCATTTACATGCAAAGAGGGAAAAATATTGAATCTCATTATCTAGATAGTACCTTACACTGTATTCAAAAATCAACACCAGATGAATTATAGACTTGACATGAAAGGAAAATTAACAAATTATATTCTAGACATAATATAGGAGAATACCTTCATGAACTTTGCACAGGCAAGCATTTCTTAAATGGGATATACCAACACTAACGCTAAATTAAAAATTAATGAATTTCACTTCATTAAAATTAAGGACCTCTGTTCATCAGAAGGCATTGTTGAGAGAAGAAAAGGGAAAACTAAAGAATGGGTGATGATAGTCTCACTGCATGAAACAACAAAGATTTGTATCAATACATAGTGAAAGAGTAAAAACCTGTCTGGGACTAGAAGAGTGAAAATCAACTTGGACAGAAAAAGAGAAAAAGTATTCTTGCCATTAATCATGCTTGGGAGAACAAACACAGATAAAGTCAGTTGCAAAACTAACTAGAACTGTTGTTTTTCCAAGGTCATGAAGCAACTGTGAAATACCATAATGACCTCTTCGTTTAATGACAATTACTTGCTTATCAATGACACCCTAGAGACACTTTGCCAGTCCTATCTGTTACTGGTGATACCGAATCTCTAAACCGCCTTTGCCTAATGACAGCACCCAATTCCTAGTTGCTCCCTACTTCTAAGCCCACCTCTGAGATATGGACCAATCCAGAATTGACTACTGCTTCCTAGACTCTAAGAATCATGTGGAGAGAGGTCAAACCTAAGAAAAGATGCTTCCCTAATATCTCTTGTGGAGTGGCATTCTATACTTTCCTTAAAGTTCTTATCAGTTCAGTAAATCTGACTTTGACAGGCATCAATCAGGCTTTTTCCTGGTGGTCTTTGACTTATTAGGCTTTAGCAAATTATTGGCAATAACAATAATAATAAGTAGGAGGAAGAGGAGAAAAATTAGTAGTGTAGGCAACAAAAGAAATTTTCGAATGCCCAGAAAGCAATAAAAAGGTGGTAAACATCTTTAATCATAGGCAAGTCTAAAATAAACCCACAGGGCACCTGCCTGGCTTAGTAGACAGAGTATGTTAATCTTGATCTTGAGGTCATGAGTTTTAGTCCCATTTAGAGTGTAAAACTTACTTTAAATTAAAAAATAATAATAAAATGAAAATAAAATAAATATACAAAAAGATATAGCCACTGAGCCACCCAGCTGCCCAATAATCTATCATTTGACCTAGAATGGTGTGTTTACTAAAAAGTTAGTGGTAACTTTTTAAACTAAAAATTTTATATTTATGCATTTTAAATTATTTTGTAATAAATTATAATTGAATAAAAATTAAACTCAAGAAAGAATTAAAAACTGTGAGGTGGCCATTTTGCATTTGGATTAATAATAGAAATGTTTTGAGGGCATCTAGGTGGCTCAGCTATTGAGTGTATGCCTTTGGCTCAGGTCATGATCCCGGGGTACTGGGATTGAGTCCCACATGAGCTCCCCACAGGGAGCCTATTTCTCCCTCTGCTTATGTCTCTGCCTCTCTCTGTGTCCCTCATGAATATATAAATTTTAAAAATCTTTAAAAAATAATTAAAATGTTTCAGGATTTCATAAATTTTAGGAATTATGTGGTTTCCTTTTTACTCAAAAATTTCACTTTAATTTCCACTACTTATAGTAGATATTTAGATTAGTTAGTATAATGCATAGAAATTAGAGGTCAGCATGAAGTTTTCATAACTTTAATATACAAGGTACATGATTAGTGGCTATTTTTTAAAAATCTATAATCAATTATCTAATAGTATTAAATAGAACCGTAAACATGGTATTTTACTATAATTTACTGCATCAGGAAATCTTTAAAAGGCAGAATTCTAAAATACTAAACTATAAACTGCATCACCATAGCCATTAAAGTTTATGAATCTGAAACTCAAAAATAATAAAATGTTTGTATATATTAATTTCATAAGAATAGTAATATGTGTATATGTTTAATTTCTTTTTCTTTTTGTTTAAGATTTTTTTTATTTATTCATGAGAAACACAAAGAGAGAAAGGCAGAGACACAGGCAGAGGGAGAAGCAGTCTCCTCACAGGAAGCCTGACATGGACTCAATCCAGGGACTCCAGGATCATGCTCTGAGCGGAAGGCAGATGCTGAACTGCTGAGCCACCCAGGTATCCCTAATTTCATGTAAGTAACAGTAATTAATAGAATGAGGAAAAGTGAGTTCTAATATACAAAATGAAGGAAGTGAAAATAATGCAATATTTTATGAATTTTTTTATAGTAAAATTAAAAGGAATTCATTTTCATATATTATAGTACAAAAATAATCTAAATATCTTTCTCTCACATTAAAAAACAAAGTTTTTGTATCAGTTAACATTTTCTGGAAGACCATATGCAATGTCAAACTTTTTCTAGGAATTTGCATATTGCTTAGCTTATTCAACTAAACCATCTATCCAATAATGTTATATTCTTATTACTCCAGTTTTACAAACGAAAAACATAAAGATTGTAGAATAATAAGGAAATTTTACTAAATCTGACTCTAACTAATTTTGGAGACTTGATTTCTACCTGAGCGGTAAAATTTCAGAATCTGTGATTTAAATGTTACACAATGCTACTTTCTCTCCCACCCCTGAAATTTGCTATATTTCATATTTCCTGTAATTAAGTCAGAAGAAAAATCATAACTGCTACTTTAAAAAATGTCCATGTAAGAAATGTCATCTACTACAATATCCTTTTTCTCATAATAAGAAGTAATGATTTATGGTTCCCATGACATTTAGCTCATTATCAAATAAAACTGAACAATAATAAGCATTGCTTTAGGCAGGTAATGTTCTTTTTCTTTATGTTTATAATCGCATTATACATGATATTTTCTGCATCATTGCTCTACTTAGAGTCTTCTTAAGGTTGTATTTTTGAAAAAATAATTTCTAAATTTGAGCATAATTATGAGGACAACTTTTACATATTTTATAAAATATTTATGAAATATATTATTAAACCTTTTATGTTAGAGAAACTTAATTGTTATCAGTTAAGTAAAAAATATATATGTTCACTTTATATTAAACATTGTTAATTTTCATACACGTAGTCCAAAATACATTTTTCATTAAAGCAAAAAATTTTTAAAAAACTATTTTAGATTTAGAAAAATTGGAGATTTAATACTCAGATCATTAGCTTCTGTGTTACTTATACTTTTTGAACCTCAGTTTCCTCATTTGTTAATTTAAGATCATTTATGTTTATTATCATATATACATTCTAATAATTAGCATAACATATTTATGTGTATACTAGTAATTAATATATTTTAGAACATATTTTCTGAACTTTTTATGTGTTATTATATTTAATCATCAAAAGCTGCTGAGAGAATGTTTTCCAGGATCATTAACAACCTTCCCAATGCAAGGTGAATGTTGAATTGTCTAAGACCTAGAAACGGCTAGAAATGCATCATCCTAGAAAAGGAACTGACGTTCTCTAAAACTCAATGAAAATCAGCTCTAGGTCAATGATTAAAATGATTACTCCTGTTCTAATGTAAGGATTACACACCTTTAAGTTTTGAATCCCATCACTTCTCCAACATTTGATTACACCAAAAATTCAAGCTGATTTATCTAGGAATGGCAGGGTGGATAAATTCTACCAGTAGTTATCCATATCACATAGCTGCAATTGCCACGGCTTGAACCTTTACCCGATATTTATACCTGGGCAAGGCCTGTTTAATCAGCTATCACAGTAAATTAAACTGGCATCCAGGGGTAAGAGCTAGTGCTTCCCTAATCATGTGGCTTATGTTCCCATCAATCTAAGAGTCAATGTTCTAATTGCCAAGCAGGAAACAACAGAGAGTAAGATTCCTTGGCATTTAATAACAGTACCACCGTTGATGAATCATTAAATAAAAGACTTTAGTAAATATAACATTAATTCTGTTGATAATGTATTTTACTAACACCTTCTGATTTTGTTTATTTTCCCCATTAAATATTACTTTTACAGACTAAAAACGTCCTCAAGAAAGTTTATTTAATATGTACAAATCACATAGTTCGTATTCTCAAATATACAAAATATTAGGTTAGAAAGAGAAAATAATATTACAGGTACAACTTTGACACCAAAATCACCAGTTTCTCATTTGTAAAATAAAAATAACTTTACTGAGTTGAAAAATATATATAATTTACATAATCTAGCTATCCGCATTGGTGTTTAACATTTGGCAAATATTTGGTAAGTTATGTATTAGGTATATTATGTATTTTATTAGTGATTTTTGTTGCATATGTGGTATTATTAGATGAATATATATGAGAATGAATAAGTGAAAGTATGAACAGATAAGTAATACATATTTCAAATAAAAATAACATAACATAGATGAGGAAATTTGAAGTTTCTGATGTAATCATACTGTTTTAACATGAACAATTTCTTCTCAAATGTACTTCAGGTCACTTTACACTTTTCCTATTGTCTTTGTTGGTTAGGAACTTATTATCCAGATATTACTCCTCAAATAGAAAACATCTAATTTATTGTTAGGTTGTTGCCAATATGCAAAGTGTCTCACAAATGGTCAATTTTTAATAAATCTCTTTTTTTTTGCCTCTCATGAAATATCAGTAAATAGTTTATACCCCATTAGTTAGATATATTAACAATACTAAATTATTTGATTTCATGTGTTTCTGTGTTTTTTCTTTCCAAGATAGGGTAAAGTGGCAAATGCTTGCATTATTATGGGGGGAAAGAAAAGACCATGACAGAGTTTTAAACACTTTGAAATCACATAACCATTCAATTATTACAATAATACTTCATGGAATAAATTGTTTAATATATGGTTAACTTTTTATTATCTCATGTTTAAAATTATGTAATTTGCCCAGTATAGTTTGTTGTCTATATTCTCAATATATTTTAAAATTTAGATTAGCATAAGATTTAAACTAGTCTTCCTAATTTATATCTGTCTGTTCTTTTAGCTTCAAAATACATATTATAATCAAATTCTCTACTACACATCTTTTTTTCTTAAGATTTTTATTTATTTATTCATCAGAGACAGAGAGAGAGAGTGAGGTAGAGACATAGGGAGAGGGAGAAGCAGCTCCACTCAAAGAGCCTGATGTGGGACTCAATCCCAGGACCCTGAGATCATGCCCTGAGCCGAAGCCATATGTTCAATCACTGAACCACCCAGGCAACCCTCTCTACTACACATCTTAAGGAACATACAATTAGAGAGGAATGGAAGTGTTCTCCTTATCACTCTTTAATCATCAACAATATTACCTTTCTTAAATTAAACTTTGTCTTGATATAATTATAGGTTCAGCTGTAATTGTAAGAAATACTACAGAGAAATCCCATGTATCCTTTAACATCTTGCAGAACTATAGTGTGATATCAATATCACAATGAAGATATTGACTTTGAAGATATAGGACATTTCCATCTTCAAAGGTCCTTCATGTTGCTCTTTTATAAACATACCTTCTTTCCTATTTCCATATTCTTTCTTTCTTTCTTTCTTTCTTTCTTTCTTTCTTTCTTTCTTTCTTTCTTTCTTCTTTCCATTTTCTTCTGACAATCACTAATTCAGCCTCTATTTCTGTAATCTTGTCATTTCAAGAAATTTATACAAGTGGAATTACCCAATATGTAAGCCTTTATGATTGACTTTTTCACTGAGCATAATTTTCTGGAGAGTCCTCTAGGTTGTTGCATGTGTCAATAGCCTGTTCCTTTTTATTGCTATGTAGTACTCCATGGTATGAATGGGCCACCACAGTCTGCAAAATCACTCACCCATTAAAGAACATCTTAATGTTTCTAGTTTCTGACTATTACAAATGAAGCTGCTTTATATATCTGCACACAGGTTTTTCTGTGAACCTTTATTCTTTATTTCTCTAGGAAAAAGTCCTAGGAGTGTAATTGTAACTTTAAAAGAGAGAAAAAAAAAAAAACATGTAAAATCCTACTAGGTATGCTTTATTGTTATCTGAGAATAAGGACCTTTGAATAAGGACCTGAGAATAAGGACCTGAGAATAAGGACAAATGACCTTTGTTGTCATTACCCATCCTTTTATCAATGTTTAATATATTTCAAAGATTTGTCACTCATGATTTAACAGAATAAAGCAATTGTTTGATTATTTCAAAAAAAGAATATAATTCATTATGATATCTGAATTTAAATGAGATAACTTTCTTCATTTGATGAAATAATACTGTACTTAACACCAGAAACTTGGTTCAGTGCCACATCACTTCTCAATATACCAGGCAATTGATAGATTTCAACTCTACCCGAGGACTGTAAGTTAACTGCCATTTTAGACACAATTGTAATATTTTACTTTATGATCTACTTTTATCACAGACAAAATTTATACATGATATGCAATTGCAAATTTAATTTTTAGCATTTTCCTCTGAAGGAACAAAAATATATACGATCTCGTTTTTCTGCACACAATTTAGTTAGACATATTGATACATCTTTCAAAACAAATGAACATATTTCAGGTCAGACATTATAGATTGAGAAAGACCTAGGAATGTTATTAACATGTGATAAAAATGAAGGAAAAGGATGAGGAGAGAAAACAGGAATGATGGGAAAGCTCGTTTCATAGTTGTGAAACTGACATCTGACTTTGCTTCAGGCAATTTTATGTATAAACAGCATTGGCATTTCCAACTCCGCTTATAGGATAACATGGAACAGGCAAAGAAGGAGAACACAGACACGTGTATGTTATGTGTAATAAAGGAGACCGGCCAGTACGCTGTGATAATGTAGAAGAGACACTTATTGCAGGCTGGAAGATCAGAGTCACCAAAGAAGGCTCTTAGAACTGGAGCTGTGTTGAGTGTTGAGAAATAAGGATGAAAGAGCCCAGGAAAGAGATTAAAAGCTCTCCAGAAACAGGAAATAGAAATAAATTGAGGCAAGGAAAGGGATGTGTGTGTTGAAAAATTCTGTTTGGTGACACTGAAGAGAAAATGTGACCCAGAAGTGAGAGGTAATGGTAGAGAAATAGAAGAGGGCTTGGTGTATCTTGAAAATGGACTTGTGCCATCTCCTAAGAGGATTTTATGAAAAATGATAACAAATGCAGATTGATTTTGTGCCTGTCACTTGGGTCCAAGTATAGAGGTCACATAGAAGGTAAGCAAAACTAGAGAGCAAGGATTCCATATGTGTTGACCATAATGATCAAATTTAAAAACCTACAAAAATAATACAAGCCAAGGATATAAGCTATGACAGAATGACATTTAGGCTAAGAAAAAAAAAAAAAGTGATGTTCTGGAGGAATATTTACAAGATGGATTCATCCAGACTTGGTGCTGAGCCAAAGAACAAAAAATAGTAGGTCCTTTTGGACTTGAGTTAATGACCTGAGTGGGTAGATGATAGTGACATTTTGAATTTGGGAGTTCAACATGATTGATTTAAGGGAGGAAGCAGGCCTCGTCACTCAAGGTTGGAGCTCTTTTCTGGGTGCTTTTAAATCCTCAACAAAATAATGTGTTGGGGGACATTACTCTTGTAAAACTATGCAGAAGTTGCCTGCATTGCTAAGTGCCACTCATTATATTCAAGAGGCTATTTTTAACTGCATGTTAAAAATAAAGAACTAGGCACTCACTATATCAAGTATTTCTGAATATACAAATACTAGATATACAAATGCTAGATCAGTGGTACAATTTTAATCATACCTTCCAAATTGTCCTAAAAAATATTTTTGAAAGGCTATACCTGACACTTAGGTAGCTATTGACCTAAATATAGTTAATTTAACTATTTTATTGAAGCAGTACTTATGTCACAGAAGCCTAGTCTGATGAAGTTTTGGAATATAGGTGAGGTTTGCTGGGGTGCGGCCCAGAGCTGATGACCAAGAAAGAATTCTTGAGATGTCTTTAGTGCAAAATGGTGGTTTTATTAAAGCATTGGGACAGGACCCATGAGCTGGAAGAGCGGCTCCCCCGAGCCTGTGAGGGGTGACTGATTATATACCTGGGAGTTGGGAGGGGTGTGAGGAGAGCATAAGGAATTTTGGAAGCAAGGTTTCCAGGACCTTGAGGAGACTGGTTATTGTTGGGAAAAGGTCACTTATTACCGTCTAATAAAACCTTAGTCATGAGACCCTTCAGGTGTATATCAGTGGGCCATGTGCTTGGAGGATGATTGCCAACAGGTATCTTGGGGGTTTAGAAATATAGGGAAATTTCTAAAGGAATTTTTAAATGTTAAAGTAGATTTATAGGATCCTGGGGGTTGGGATAAGATTGCCTTTTGCCCTTAGCAAAGTATCAATATTGAGGCAGTTGAGTCCATAGAGGAATGTTACTCTGCCTGTTTCAAGGACTTGTCAGTGTGCTTTGTCTTCAGCTAGGCTTCTGGTCCCCCATCATAGACCACTAATATTTCTTATTAAAAGGTGTTAATAAACCAAAGGTTTATGCTTTACCGTGATGCAGCCTGTCTAGCTGAAACGAGGAGGGATGCTTATACAAATAAACCACAATATTATAATCACTATAGGAACTAGAAAAGCCAAAAGACCTAATTAGAAAATTAGAATTAATTCAACACATAATATCTGAATAGATACATGTGACTATCTAAATCTTTAGATGTAGGACATTCATGATTAGGAAGGAAATATGCTTTAAAATATAATTTTCTATTTCTTACAATCTATAATAAAATCACTAAGGAAAATTCTAAACATAAAAAATAAATCTAAATTTTATTTAGAAGAATATTGTCAGGTTTAATCCAATAGCCAGTGAAATGAAATAGAGAGGCCAGGCAAAAGTTGGTCAAAACAGGATTTTAATGGGATGTGCTCTCACTCTGGGTGAGGTTCTGTGGCCTGCAGGGGAGGGAGAGAGCAGGGAAGTTGCACGCAGGGGAGTGCAAGTGGGCTTTTTAAGAGAGGAGGGGTAAGGTGTTGGGTGTCTGTACAGGATGATAGGTATTAGGCATATTACTAGTGAAATCGGCCTGGGGTGATAACTGCCCGTGCCCTGATATAGGGTCTGGGTAAAGTACGATTCAGGTTTCCTGCATAGGTCCAGTCCTCCCCTGATAACATGTCCTTGGGAGGTCTGCTGGTGATGGAAAAGTTCTGAGGTGGGGGCAACAAGGGGGGGGGGCGCTGCCATTATGGTGGTGCCTCCCGATCCCCCTTGATCCTGCCACCCAATAACTATTATAAAGAATATCAAATTAGGTATTTGTAATATGTATAGATCTTGACACATACAAGATAATCTATCATTGCAAACATCACTCTATTGCCATCATTTTCCACATAGGAGACTGTGTCATTAAAGCACACAACTATGAGGCACAATTAAATCAGATAGCACTTACATGTATCATGTGATATATATATATATATATATGGATGTATATACATATATTTTATATCTGCTTATATACAAATGCAAGTATTTATTGTATTTTTGGATATAAAAGTTTTTATTCCTATAAAACAGTAGAATAAAAATAAGTTAAAGAAAAAAACAGCTAATAACAAATTAGTAAAAGAGTCTATCAATTCATTTTTTTCTAATTCCTAAATATTAATCATTTAAAAATGTAAATTTATCCTATATTGCACCCTATGTCAGCTAGAACAGTGGGTATTTTGATAAAATGTAAATATAAGTTCTTAGACAAAACAGTTTTGTGTAAATGGAAACACTTTAGTTGATTGAATAATTTTGTATTATTGCCAATGTAGCAGTTTCTAATATTAGAAATAGACATTAGGTCATGGCTGAAACATCTTTCCTTTGATTAGTCGTTTTATTTTAGTTGCATCCTGATAAGAGCAAGCAAACACAGATTATGACGATCACAGCACGTTATTTTTGAAAAGTTAAATGTTTTAAAATGGTTATTTTATTAAAAACATAAAATTAAATAAATAATCACATTAAACATAATCAATGTTATTGAAAATAATTTCTGCATTTTGCTACTGGATTTTACCTTACCAGGTGTTTTTAACGTGCCCCTGACTCAAGTTTATTTTTAAAAATCTGACATGACAGCATCACTCTACAACTTTAAATAAAAGGAAACTATGTATGTACTAAAGGGATTTATTTGCATTTATAAAGCGTTCAATATTATTCTCTTTACATATGTATTTTCCTTGATGGCTCCGGCTTTTAGAAGCATATGCTTAATTTGAAGTCTCTTCTGGTTGTAGATCTTGTCATCTAAATCTTTATCTCTGAAGGAATTAAGAAAGTCCTCTGAACAATGAAAAATAAAGCTACTTTTTACTCAGATTAAATACTAGTTTCAAGTTTGCTTTTCCCAGAAAGATACTGCAACCGTGGTGGTGCCAGTGGTGGTGAGTAGGTTATTGGATTGCTCTTTCCCTTAGATAATCACTCCCCCCTGTACTTCAATAAACTGTGTTACAAGGCTAAAACCCTTCTGGAATGTGTTTTACATCTTGATACTCCCCAGCCTTCTTTCCCCTAACAAATCTTTCTCTAAATATTTGGACATTATTTCACAGACATCAATTGTGGTACATCAAGCAAATATTCCAAAGTAAAAAATAATAAGACCTAAATCTAATGATAATAAAATTGACTGGAAATGTTGGTGAGTTTCTAATTTGTCACTAAATGACTTTTCATGAACTTGTATCTACATGTGGTATGAATCTCCCAGAGTTTTTGAGGAGAAATATCCTTTGGCTCCTGTGATTGATTTGCTTGGCATAGCTCCTGTTAAAGACAATCTTATCCTTAAATAAGCAATTTCATTTATTTTTCTCTTTTAAAAGTAAAGTTAAGAAGGCACAGCATGGCATTTTATAATTTGAAATGCAGGCCAAGGCCTAGTGTGAGGTTGTGCTAGGCAATGTTAGTAAACACAAAGCTTTATTGTTATGTTAAGTACACCTTTTCCTCAATGTTGCATGGAAGGAAGACCCTCCCCGGGGATGTAGCATTAGCAGTATTATCCAGAGTTGTTTGCAGGACAGCCACTATGGGACAAGGTCTGGCTGTAAGCCCTGAGTTTTATGCTAATGGCAAGCATGTTGACTGCTGTGTGACTTGAGATAGTTATGAAATGCTTCAGACCTGAGGCTTAATACCACATCCCTCTGGAACACTGATTCATTAGCACCAGGGAAGCCCTGGGGAAGACCTACAGAAGCTCTTATATTCATCAGTATATAATCACATATTATAAAGTGAAAAACCAAGTGTGTTTGAGGATATCCCTTCACCACTGTCCTTTAGAGATGCCCCAGAAAAGAGCTGTAGTACTACAGCTGTACATTTTCAGGTAGTACCTGCATATCATATAAAACCATCTCCAAACCTCCTAACTCTTTCTCTATCAACTGATCTTAAGGAACTCTCCATGAAGCCATAGGTGCAGACTGAGAGAGAGAAACACAGTATGGCAGGACTGGGAACTATGGGTGCTTAAGCTGCTTCTTCATGTGATGTACTTGTGCCTACAGGGGCTACCTAGGCTCTATCACATAAATACCAGTTCCATTTGATGGAGGAATGTTGCTGTACACAGCCAACTTTATGGTTTTGGGTGGTCAGGTAACACCCAGTTCATGATGGGCAGCCCAGACCACAGGGTGGCCCATTGCTAAGCATTCTTTCTCTACTGAGGCCCAAAAGCAAGCCAAGAATTCTTTCTCAAAAAGATGGTAGTTATATGTGGAGGATAGCAGATCTTTGACCTCAAATCCTAAGAGTCTGCAGTTATTCATCTACAGGAGTTTATCAAAGGCTCCAAGTAGCATCATCATCTGCCATTTACATCTCAGGCACCATTGAGTCTGATGGATCATATGACCCAACATGCGGAGTAGCTTATACAGCAGTGTGGACCCATTGCAGAGCCTTTTCTTATTCTGAACTCTCCTCAAAACTAGCAGCTTGTTTGGTCATTTGATAAATGGGTTGGAGTAATATCCAGATGAGAAGTATTTACCTCCAAAGACCAAAGAGGCCCACTAGGCATTGTAATTCATTTCTGATTGTCAGATGAGCAAGATGGAACACTTCTAGGCATACCAGCATCAACTAGCCAATCCCATAAATCTGCATGAGACAGATTTTTCTGTTGCTGTTTTGACACTTCTATCACCAAAACCACACCCACTTTAGCTTTGGCAGTTGAGTGCCATCACTTGGCCCTACTACCCAGGCTTTTAATTATAGACACTCCATTTAGATTTCCTAATTCAATGACTGTGGTTACTAGTGTGTGTTTGGGCCTAAATAGAAGAATAATCACAGAGCTATTCAAGGGTGCCAGAGCTCCTTTCTTAAATTTAATTCTAGTAGTATTTGTGAGAAGTATGTATTCTGGACCCTCATAGTACACTCTAACACTTTAATCTCCCAAAACCTTTGGATCCAAGATAGCGTTATGGCATTTCTAACTCATTACTGTGGGACACTTTTTAATCCATGTTTCAGCCAACCAAAAACAAAACAAAAAAAAGTAAATCACTATTTAGTGAGCATGTATTATCAAATTTGACCTGTCTAATTTTATATTCCTTACACCATTATCCTACACCCTTATTATCCATTCTTACACACATATATATAGACAATTATATATATATATATTATATATATTATATATTATTTATATTATATATTATATATATAATACACAGCAAAACAAAAAAAAACAATAAACTCAAGTGGTTCTTTTGAAATGTAACACATCTACTCTTGGGTCATATATTGTACCCCAGCTTTAGGGCCCTGCAGAACTTTGGTTCTATTATAGTCTAGGAGCAAGGAGGAATGATGGGACTGAGTTCTTATGAGAATCAGCATTGTTTTGCATGGCAACTGCCTCAGGAAAAATCATTACAGTGATGAATCCCCTCAGAATTGAAAAGGAGGACATTATTATGATTGGAAAAGACAAAACTATCAGGGGGAAGAAGGCCACTTCTTGAGATAGGGAGGCAAATTTTATTGTAGAGGGAAAGCTGCTTCCATTGGGGACTGGGAGAACTCTTCCACAAGAGAAAGACTCACCAGAATTTGGAGGCTCAATTTCTGTTTCGTTATGGTTTTTCTACACATTTACTATTTTAACATACAGGATCCTGTTCTTGGGCTTGTTTGTTCATTTCCTCCTGAAGTCTGAAGCTACTTGATATCTCTTTCATTAATGTTTGTATTAATTAGCATAAGTTACCTTCTATTCCATACAACTAATTATCTATATCACATATATCTCTACCAATTGCCATGTTCATAATATTCTAAGGTAGCAATGTTACAATTCCATTGCCTAAATAAAACATAATTTCTTATGAGTGAATTACTTTTCTTTCTCTAATTAAGAGGTAATATGTCTGTGAAATATTGGCTTAAACCTAATCATCGGCAATTTATTTTTTTGGCAGTTCTATGTAAAATTAGATCTCAATAAAAGCTCCAAGAGTTACAACCATGCATGCTTTGTGGTACTCAATTTTCTCCAAATGTTCAATAGTGTGTAGGTAGCCATAAAATTCCAAATATGTAATGGGGAAGGCTTTGTATATGAAAACACCTGCTAAGGATAATTAAGAATCTTGGTAAAATATGTGAATATTCATGATTTTTTTAAATATCAATACAAATGGCCCAGATGCTACCTCATAATAATTTACTTTGACCATATTGTGCATTAGATTATGTAGGAAGACAAATCTTGTGTTTAAATTAAATGTGCAAAATAAAAAAAAATTACAGGTATTGATGATTACAAAGTTTTAACCATATGTCTCAGAAGAGAAAGTTTCCCAGATGCCAAACTCTAAATTACCATCCATCTCTCTATTCAAAAATCACTAAATGAATGACAACTATGTGCCAAGCACTACTCTAGTCATTAGAAATGCAACAGTAAATGAAAGAGTTAAAATCTCTCATGGAGTTTATATTCAAGTAAGATAAGAGAGACAATATAAATAAATTGTAGAACAGATAAGAGTGGTGATAATGTATATGTAGAATAATTAGTCTATCAAATGATAAAGAACAGATGCCAGGAAAGTTATTTCTGTAAAGATGAAATTTAAGAAGAAAGATGAATGAAATCAGGAAGCCATATGGAGATCTGCGAGAAGGGTATTAAATAGAGAATATAAGATATCTAAAGGCCCTGAGTCAATGGAAAAACAATGTATGTAGGAAATGCAGATCAGTATGGCTAGAATTCAGTGAAAAGCGAATAGGAAGAATGATAGAAAATGAGAGTAGTCAAATAAGGATTTGTATGATACATTTGAGGCCATGGTCAGGACCTAGACTTCATTTTGATTACTAGGCACATTACTGATTGACCTTATGATTTATGTTTTGAAAGTGCATATCATCAGTAACTAGATTTCTAGTTTTCTACGGTTTTCCCATAAAAACCACTATGAAGCCCTTTATCTTCCTAGAATATTTACTGATTTCTTATTTTTCCTTAAGTCCAATTAGAAATATATGAGAGTTTCAGTTATCTCACATCCTCCAAAATATTTACTATGTCACTATTTGCAATTTTTGTAATTATTTTGTAAGGGTAATAGGATATTATTATTGTTTTCATTTAGAATTGAATGACTAGTAGGACTGAGCATGTTTTCATGTGCATATTGGCTACTTGTGTATATTTGCTGTGACATACCTGTCCACAGATATACAGGAATTTCACTAAACTTCAATTTATCTTATTTTTTTAAGTTTTTTTAAATTTATTTTTTACTCTTTTTAAGTTTGATTAATACTTTAGGTTTCTTCATAAAACATTTGCTATGTTTGCAAAAATATTCTATATTATCTTTTTTTCTGTAAAATTTAAAAATAGGAGGGTCTTTTTCCTCAAGAATGTTTTTTCTGTACCATGCAGATATTAGGATGAATTTATTAATATCTACCACATTTCTTTTTGAAATTTACTAGATTTGCATTGACTCAATAGATTGATTTTGGTAGTATTGATATCCTAACATTTTTATTTTTCATTTTATGAACTTGAGATAATTTAGTTAGATCTTATTTTAATTTTTCTCAGTAAAGTTTTCTAGTTTCATGAAGAGCTCTTGAAGGATTTTTTTTTCTTTTTTGCTAAAT
Organism: Vulpes vulpes; assembly: GCF_048418805.1. Taxonomy (NCBI): domain Eukaryota; kingdom Metazoa; phylum Chordata; class Mammalia; order Carnivora; family Canidae; genus Vulpes; species Vulpes vulpes. The sequence goes on along the minus strand of NC_132784.1, from coordinate 99,073,904 downwards.
TTAATTCTGTTTTCAGTGCTTCTCTGAATGTAATTGTTGGTACCTTTTTTACTAAAAATCTAACTTACTTGAAGCTCTAGAGCTACAGATAGCCACTTCCACCTCATTGGTAAGACTATATTATGAGTAGCCACCTGGAGAGACAGGAAAACTGCAATGTATTTTTTGTCATTGTTTTGTTTTTGTTTTTGTTTTTTCCCAGAACATTCTCACTCTGAATCAAGCCGTGATTCTTACCAAATAGGAATATAGGATATAGGATTAATGTGTACCAGATAGATTACTGTCACGGTGTGGTATACCGTTTCTCAATGTCACCTTCAACGCCTACCTCCTTTTTAAGACCACTCCATTAGAATTAATTTTCTACCATTTTCCCACTCCTATGACACTGTTACAACATCATTTTTTTTTAAAGATTTATTTATTTATTTGAAATAGAGAGAGTGTGAGAGAGTCTGAGTGGAGGGCAGAGGGAGACAAAGAGAAACCCAAACCAACTCCTAGCTGAGTGTGGAGCCAGATGTGGGGCTCTATCCCAGGATCATGACCTGAGCTGAAATCAAGACTCAAATGCTTAACCAGCTGAGCCACCCAGGTGCCCCCACAACACCTTTTTTTGCAGAAATGTTCTACTAGTTCTCTTTAAAATAAAAGTTTTTTATTGTAATAAATATCTTAATTCATAAAATATCTACTATCTAGTGGTTTATTATCTGGTAATTATTTATAGATATAAACTGAATTAGCTTATTATATCTGTTAACATTAGTACCTCTACTTTATAATTATTTTGATCATTTGGCTCAAGTAAATTATTTCTCATTAATTTGCATCAGAGCTATCACATCCTGGCCATGATCCTGTGTTCAAATACTTTATGTCATATATTTTAATTTACAAGCGGATTTTATAACCAAGTTATTGTACACTAACTCTGGTCTCAGCCCTGTGACTTGTTTTGGCTGACAGGATAGGATCAGATTTAATTCAAGCAGAGTCTTAAGGAAAAAAAAGGAAAAAAAAAAGACTTTTTTCTTGTTCCTCTAACTTTTCTGTGAGAACATTCTTAGTTTAGCCTACTAGGGAAATATGAGAAACATTAGCAGAGCTAAATTTCCCCAGTTGAGGTCATTCTCTATCAGCCAAACCCTAGTCACCTTTCTAGTTTATCACGGATGCATACACAAATCCGGATAAGGTCAATGAAACCTGTCTTGGATTATCAGAACTGTAGTTGCTTTCTTCGATCAGTTGCTCACATCATCTAACATTAATGGTGTGAGAGAGGACTGATACAATTAGAGACAAATAATCTGTGGACTAGCTCTGGGTTGTGAGTTACACTTTGAGTAGGACTGCCCAAAATGACCCAAATATATTTTTCCTTGACTGTCCCAAGAAAACCATGTCCTCTACATTTTTCTTTTTCCTTTATAGCATTAATTTAAACCTCTAACAGTCTATACAATTATTATATTAGTTTTTATTTCTAACTCCCCTTTTTCAAGTTCTTATGTAGATCCCATGAGGCAGAGATCTTCATTATACTTATTAATGTACCCCAAGCACCTAAAAAAGAGCGAGCATAAACAAAATGCTAAATTGGTATTTGCTGAATCAATGCATAGTTTCTTAAAATAACTACATGAAGAATGTAGGATAAGTAAATAACATTCAGGAAGTTAGATTGTGCAGAATATTTAGCTGTCGGGAGGCTTTTACAACAAAGCATTAATGACTAAACTAGCAATTTTCAATTCCTTGACACATCTCTAAAGTGAATATCCTGTGGTAAAGACACATAACAACATGAGGAGAAATTCTACAGCAAATAATCTTCATCTTTTTTATTAAGTTTACAGTTTATAAAATATTGAGGGCAAAGATAAAACAAATTAAATCATATATACCTAAGACTATGTCTGTACACAGATACAGATGCTTTTAAAATTTTGCTTAAGAATTGCCAAATCAGGGGATGCCTGGGTGGCGCAGCGGTTTGGCGCTTGCCTTTGGCCCAGGGCACGATCCTGGAGACCCGGGATCGAATCCCACGTCGGGCTCCCAGTGCATGGAGCCTGTTTCTCCCTCTGCCTGTGTCTCTGCCTCTCTCTCTCTCTTTCTATCATAAATAAAAAAAAAAAAATTAAAAAAACAAAGAATTGCCAAATCATCTTTTCAAAATAGAAAAATAACAACAGAATATAAGAATAAACTATGTGAATTAGGTATATTAAATGTAAAAATGCACATTCATGAAAGGAAATAAATACTTATCTTTTTTTAAGGAAATCATGAGATCCCGAACTAGCACAAAGTAACACTGACAAGAAGCAATGATATCTTTAATACAAAATATATATACTATGGGATATAGACTTTTTTATTAGCTTTTACAGAATTTTTTTATAGCTAGTGAGGGCTATTTGGACATTTTCCTGAGTTTTTATAGCTTGAATTGGGAACAATTCACATAAACCAATGTTAATAAACATCAGAAAGCTCAGCAGCAGCCTTGTAGTTATGCTGGATAAATTCTCAATGCCAAAAATAAGATAAAATAAAAACACTTTAACTCCATTTAAAATTTTCATTTATTTAAAAACTTTATAAAAATATAAATAACTTTATAAATGTATAATTTCTGCTATTATTTTTTGGATTGGACAAACCAAAATTTAAAACAAAGATGATTTTAAAAATGCAAGAAAGAATTTATTTGCAGCATGACTATAACATATTATCTATGAAAATAAAGTTAATGACATATAATGGAATTATATCACTTTAAATATATATATATGTACATATATATATGATAAACAGAAATAGATATAATGGGATGTATACATCAAAAGAGATAGATGATAGATAGATAGATAGATAGATAGATAGATAGATAGGATATAATAATAAAACAGACATTAATGGCTTATCACTACTCATGAATCAGATACCTTAAAAATCATAAAGCTAAAATAAGTTTAAACAGTAAGTTTGAGAGCTTAAATGATATGAATAACTTTCTTTACAATATGGTTTGTCAAAATTACTCATGAACATAGCAAATGAATAAAGCAATAACTATTTAGTACATTGAATTTCAAATCAGAATCAAGTTGTACAATCCCTGTTCCAAATAATTCAAGCCCAGAGAGATTTATTGTTAAATGTTACTAAAGGCATCAAAATATCTCAGTACTATACAGTTTAAGAGGCAAAAAAATAGGAAAAGCTGATTGATATTTTTTACAAGCAAATGAGACCATTATTCACAAACCAGAAAAAATTAAAACAATGCTCACTTTTGAATATAGACCTAAAACCCTCAAATAATCTATGTGAAATTTGAATTTAGCAGTGTGTGCATATGCATATACAGAAAGGGAATCAAGTAATTCAAAGATAGTTTGATATTAATAGAAAATAGAAGAGAATAATATGACTGATTCAATAGATGCTAATAACAATATTTATTTAAATTAAATTTTAAATCATAAAAATAAATTCCTTTTAGGAATATAATGAATCTATCAAAGCATACCTAAAACACATGAATATCCCCACTGAAGCTAGGAAAAAGAACAAAAAAATGCTCCCTAGAATTTTTCTGATAAATATTATTCTAAGAGATTGTAACTAATCCATTCAGACAAAATGAGTGCATATTTGAGTAAGTGATATATGAATCAATGGAGTCAAAACTGTCCTTTTTGAAAATATATATTTTTATCATAAAAATCTAAGTGAATACAGTTTAGTAATTAATAAGATAGAATTTTATTGTTACTTGGTTAAAGATTAGCCTAAAATAATTTATGGTATTATACATTTTTAACAAGATTATTCGCAATAACAAAAGAAAAAATCATGAAACCCCTAATATTCTGATTGAGGCACTGACTAATCACAATTTACATTTACTTTATCTCAGCAATAGAGTTCTTGATCATTTTGATTGTTACTTGTGATACATCTTGGAGAAAAGCAGACATTAAAAGGTTAGAGTGGTGGTGATATATTTAATGAGTTTACCACAAAAGCTCATTTCAACCATTCTAGATATAGGCCAATTTTTTTTTAAGCTAGCTTATATATAGGAGTTAAATGTCAACATGGACCACAAATAGTTAATTATTGAGTGCTTGCTATGTGGTAATATTCTAAGAATTTTATATTTATTAATTTATTTAATAATTGCAACAACATTATGGGTAGATACATTTGCACTTTCTATTTTATAAATAAGCAACCTATTGTTCAATGGTGGTGACTTCTACAAGATTGAACATAAAGGGGTGATAGGATTTAGACACAAATTTTCTAAATTAATCCATAGATCAACACTTTACTTTTAACTTTACGATTTCTGTTTAAAGCTAAAATTTAAAAGTTGACCAAAAGTCTGTGAAGAAAGCTATATTACTTTATCCAAATATATTTTTTAAATTAATAAAAAGAGATTATTACTCTGGAATGTCATTGTTTGTCTTTTAAGGATTTTAGTTAAATGTTTCATACAAATTTAAAGTAAATGGAACCTCACAAAACTTTTAAAAGCTACATGAAAGAATAAAAGAAAAAAATAGCCCAGATATCTTATGAGATGAAGGCAAAGATGGTGGATCCATCAAAGAATACTATAAAGTTGTAGCATTTAAGTTTAGTAATACTAACACAGAGATCAATAGTTCAAATATTGGAAATAATGTAAATACCCTGAACCAGACTTAACACATATGGACATTTGATTCTTTTCCAACACAGCATTACAAATCAGCAGGTAAGTTTGGACCATTCCTTTAATTATTAAGTTGTGCTGGACAACTAGTCATCCATTTAAAAATAAACACATAAATTAGCTTCATACTTTACATCAAACTGACTTTAAATTGCAGATGTAGTGAAGAACTAAAAAAGAAAACTAAATTATAAGAAAATGTGTGAGTTATTTTGACTATAAAATAGGCAAGGATTTCTTAGACACATAATAAAGAATCCAATAAACAAATAATATATTAATATATTTATAATAAAAATTGAATTCTGCACAACAAAAGATACCATAAACAATATTACAAGGCAAAAAAAATATTACAAGGCAAGACACAATTTCAGAGAGCTGTCTGAAATGCTTACTAATGAAAAAGTATTACTCAGAATATGGAAGGTCTCTTAAAAATAAGGAAATAAAATGGACCAAAGCATATAGCTGACTTAGAGATATTTCTTGAAAGGAAAAGTGTAATATAAATAAAGCAATAGCATAATGGTCTACCTCACCAGAAATCAGTGAACTATAAATTTAAAAAGCAACACATTGCCATTTAATATTTGTTATATAAACAAAATTAGGATCTGATAATACAAAGAAGATGAGAAACAAAAGGAACCTCTACTATCATAAGCTAGAACAACCATTTTCAATAACAATCTGAGAAAGTCTAAAAACGCTTAAGGGAGAAAAAACAAGTACAGGGAAGACAAAAATGTTATATGTACCCTGATGGTATTTCTACAATATTGAAAACTATGTAAAGAACTACTATACATTGGGGAGATGCAGAAATATGTATTAAACTTAAGAAAACATATACAGGGGCAGCCCTGGTGGCTCAGCGGTTTAGTGCCACCTTCGGCTCAGGGTATGATCCTAGAGACCTGGAATTGAGTCCCACATCGGGCTCCCTGCATGGAGCCTGTTTCTCCCTCTGTATCTCTGCCTCTCTCTCTCTCTGTGTCTCTCATGAATAAATAATAAAATTAAATTAAAAAAGAAAAAAACATATACACAGAAAGATAATCACAAAATTAATGCTGGTATTTTTTTCACTGAGGTGTGATGAAGGTAGATGCCCTTGGGCAGGAATATCTGACAGGTTCCAACATCACTTATAGTATATGACATGAAGATCGAAGTTGACAGAAGTGAGTGAATTTTTTATCTTGATCTTTATACATAAATTCATGCTAACATATTTAAATATAAATATATTTTAAAAGTAGCTATTAGTTTACTGAGTCAACAAAAATTATTGAGCCCCCAAATTGTCCCAATTGCGTTTTAGATTTTTATGATATAGGAACATACAAAACAACCGTGTTTGCCCTCTGTGTTGACCTGCGTTGTGCAGACAAGTAGGAAATGGTGGGTAAAGGAGGGTGGGCAGACAGGCTAGAAAAATAACAAATATCTTCTATGGTAGGTGGTAAGTGAAAAGAAAATATAGAGATGAGGAGATAGAGAGAAATAAAGAATATTATAGATGTGTTGTTCAAAGAAGGTCTTTGTGATAAAAATGTCATTTTCGTAAATGAGGAAGACAGCCAGAGGACAGGTTTGAGGGACATGATTTAAATAAAAGAGCACCAATTGCAGTGATCCTGAGGAGGGTACATTTGGCATGTTCAAGAAACAGAAAAAAAGGCCACTGTGGTTGGAATGATTACATGACACATTTTAGAAATTATATTCAAAATGTCATTAATTAACAAACAAAAACACATTTTAGTTACCATAAAAATAAATAATAGGAACATAAAATACATACCTTATTATATAATCACAAGGATTTTCATTTTTTTGAACAGTTTGGTATTTTCCCCCCAAAACTAAATAAGTTTTTTAGCATGCTTCCACTGTATTTTTATGTGATATATAAACTAGAAAAAAAATCACAAAAACTGTTTAAATTTAATATATTAGCTCTCCATCCAAATTTTCCATAAAAATACAACTAATAGGTGCTGGAAATGCTAATGAAAATTCATCAAAAATCAGTTTGTGTGCATGTATTTTAATGAAACAAAGTGGTGCTGAATATTGCTTCTCTTTTCCTTGTAAATGTATTCAAATTCATATTTGTGTTACAGAATTTGAAGTGTGTTTCAAGCACATTCAGAAGCATCAAGAATAGTGTACAGGCAAGATAGACATTGCAGTGTAAACAAACACAGCCCTCTTGATCTCTTAGGGATTTGGAAAGTTACAAATTTTGAGGCAAGTCAAACTCTAATTTGAGCATTGAGAAAAAAGGATGGGACAGAAAAAACAGAAAATTGAAATCCTAAGGGGAAACAATAGCAATGGCACATCAAAATATCTTAGAGATGAAACCAAATTAGTATGAGGCCATGTAGACAACTTTCTTGCCCTCAAATATTCTTTCTCTATCTAACAGAAGAAAGAAGAAAGCAGAAAGAATAAAGAAGAAAGAAAAGAAAAGAAAAGAAAAGAAAAGAAAGAAAGAAAGAAAGAAAGAAAGAAAGAGAACCAGATGAGATCTTTATCAGAAATAAGGGGATTTCTCTAAATGTATATATATACACACACAAATTTATATATACATATATATACATATGTATACATTTGTATATATATATATATATACATTATATATATACACGTATTTACTATATATATATATCAGAGAGAATGGTTTTAAACAGTATTTGTGTCTGTTGTCTGTATCTTACCTCCTTTGATGAATTGTGGAGCAGAGTCCTTGATGTTAGATCTATATTTGATATTTGCCTCTAGATTAATTAGAAATAACTTATTTTCAAGTGTATTCTATTCTCTTGGCTGCCTTATCAAATTAGTACAAATTTTGTAACAAATTATCATGAGTAGAAATTTAGTGCTTCACAGTTCTAGAGCCCAGACATCCAAAATCAGTATCACTGGACCAAAATCAAGTTGTCTACAGTGTCCCACCCATTTTGGAGGCTGTCCTGGGAAAATCCATTCCTTGCCTCTTCCAGGTTCTCATGGCTGCATGCAATCTTGGCTTCTGGTTGCACCATTCCGATTTCTATCCGTTTGTTTTGTTCTTGTCCTCTTCTGTCTAATGTCCCTCTGCCTGTCATAGGCCATTGCGATTTCAATTAGGGCCTGCCTGGATAATCTAGGATAATCATTCCATCTTAAGATCCCTAATTTAATCTATTCAAAACATTTTTTTCCCTTATAAGGTGATATTTACAGGTACCAGAGACTGGGACCTGGTAATGTATATGGGGCCATAGCTCCACCTACCACAACAAGTGAGAGGAAACTTTCCAAAAATTCGGTAAAACAAGATAAAAATAGGTACAAAGTATTTCAAACAAAAATTGAGAAGAAATATTTGAATCTATGAAGACTAAAGAGGAAGGCTCCAGACTAAGTGAATCAGAGGCCAGTGGTATCATCAGAGCTGCCAATCTGTGTGGAGGTGATGCTCTCCACTCTGCTTTGTCAGGTGAGACAACCTTATTTTCATGCTTTCTTCCTTATTAAAAGAAAACAAAGAGAAAAACTAATATGCTGTAAGAGTTCCCAACCACGTAGCATAACCATGCCAGTCACCTCAAACTCTTTGGGTTAAATTGGGAAATAACTCCAAATCAGAAGAAAACATCCTGATCAATAAGAACTTGACTGAAGTCATTTGGGCTTCACCATGATAAGAAGTAGGCTAATCATACCTACACTGCAGCCAGAAAATAGAAGAGATTAATTTGACTCAACGTAAAACCTATGTATTCTGGGTAGGAGAAGGGAAAGATGGATGCTAGGATACCAACCATGAGACTAAGTACTCTAACACTAACACATTAAGCTTTAGTTTCCTCTTCTGTCATCCAGGACAGTAATAATGTCTCAATAGAGGACCACCATTCCTCAAATTAACTGATGAAGGTTGCTAAATAAATTGATAAGAAGCTCATATACACAGTTAAAACAGGCAATATTGTATATTAGTTGCTTCCATTCAATATTAATAAATATCTGTAGTTAAATGCATTTTTCTTAGAAAGCACTGAAATCTTGTCAAGCGGATCAGTTCACTTGGAATAGTTTATAGCTACCCCTATAGGTAGCTTTTGGAAATTTATGTTTAATTTAGTCAACCAAACTTCTAGAGATATCTTTGAGCTAGGAATAAGGATATAAATATCCTTCCCCTTGATTTCAGAAGCAGTATTCAACAAATCCTGTGCCTTTCATATTTGTGCCACAGAATTTGAAGTGTGCCTCAAGTCATTTTCAAAGTCATAGAGAATGATATAGATAGAATAATATAAAGATATAAAAAAAAGAATAATATAAAGATATAAACACAGAGACACTTTGTTCAATCATTTAGGATAGTAAAGAATTATTATTAACCTTTATTCTTGAAGATTTTTTAAAAACTTGAACAATTTTTCTTAAATATAAAATGGAGATATTAGTAAAAAATTACTATAAAATTTCAAATGGAATAATCTATTAATATATTGAAAAATATGTTGAATGCCTTACTGTGTGCTAACAATGTGCTAAATTCTGGAGAAATAGTAGATTTTCTGATTTGGAGAAAAATAGTTATTTTAGCTCAAATGGTTATACCTCTCTACTCCAAATGTTCATTAATATAAATAATTAAATATGAAACTATAGGAAACAATATTTATTGGAATGAAATGAGGATTTTAACACATCTATCATTACACAAATATCAGGAAGATTAAACAAACTGAATGAAGACCGCAAAATGAATTCATTGTCTCTCCTTCTTAAAACAATATAGTTTCATGAAAAGTAAATAATAAGTAATACTGATTATGTTTTAAGTACTTAAACATATTGGGATCCCTGGGTGGTGCAGCGGTTTGGCGCCTGCCTTTGGCCCAGGGCGCGATCCTGGAGACCCGGGATCGAATCCCACGTCGGGCTCCCGGTGCATGGAGCCTGCTTCTCCCTCTGCCTGTGTCTCTGCCTCTCTCTCTCTCTCTGTATGACTATCAAAAATAAATAATTAAAAAAAATTTAAAAAAAAAAAAGTACTTAAACATATTAACTGATGCAACAGGTCTATGTAGTTATAATACTGTCATCCTTATTTTTCCAATGCAAAAACTGAGGCAGAGAGAGGTTAAGGAACTTACCAATGGTCACAAGATGAGTAAGAAGCTAAGCTTTAAATGTGAACTTAAAAAGTTGAATCCTAAAGTCCTCCACTCTTAATCATTGCCCTTTGATAGAGGAAGCAGAGTGCTTATGAGTGATATGGAAGAAGGACATATTATAGGAAGTGATTGCACTTTAGGTAACTGTGGAAGCTGTTAAATAATTCCATTGAAGACTGTTACATCTGAGTCTCCTGCTGGGCTTGATGTCTCTGTCAGTCAGTAGAGTTTCTTAGAAGGGATAACATTTTAGATGTGAAGGAGGTGAGTGTGAAGACAAACTGGAACTCATGAGAACACAGTGCAACCACGTGACTCTCTCTGTGTCACCAGCCTTGACTATGTGGGGGCCAGCAGAATGATTTGGCACTATTTACCTGGAGCTTCTCACACTTCTGACTTAAAACCCAGGAAGCTGGAGACCTGTGAAAGCTTGGAAACCTGATGGGCAAGCTGCTTCCTATGTCTAAAAGACAAGCCAGCAGTTCTGTGACAATGTATGCAAGGTATGACAATGACTGGCAGCCAGCATCAACCCTAAAAAAAATGTGTTGGCTCCTATTTTGCCTTCATATTTTCAATTTTATACAAATATTTCTTGTGTCCCAGCTAACCTAAAAGTATGCAAAAAAGCAAGTTCTGAGAAATGTAATTCCATCTTAGCTAAGTCATAACAATACAAAATCACCCTACTACCTGTAAGTGAAACAGATTCTGGAGCAAACCAAATTATAGCATTTAATTAATTAATTAATTAATTAATTTATTTTTATTTATTTTTTTAAAGATTTTATTTATTAATTCATGAGAGATACACAGAGAGAGAGAGGCAGAGACACAGGCAGAGAGAGAAGCAGGCTCCATGCAGGGAGCCCGACGCAGGACTTGATCCCAGGTCTCCAGGATCATGCCCTGGGCCAAAGGCAGCGCTAAACCTCTGAGCCACCTGGGCTGCCCATATAACATTCAATTTAAAGAAATAAAACATAAACCTATTGGATATAGTTGGAGCATTTCATTGGAATCCCTTCACCAGAGTATTAAAATTTGAAAGTCTTCTAAGACTCTAAGCAAGAAGCCCACCATCCTTGGGAATAAAAAAAGCCAGCTGACAGAGTGACAACCCTTACACCTTATCTAGTAGAGTTATTCCATTATTTGCCAGAGTCCTGCAATAAGAGCAGAAAGAATCATATAGTCATATCTGGATTTATAGATTAGTCAAAAAATTTCTTAAGAGAAAGTGACCCTATATTGAGCTGCTTTATGGAACAGAAGATATTATGAACAAAAAGTTCCATAGCACTGAGACCTAAAATTATAGAACTGATTTTTTTTAAAAGTTGATTGAGAAATCCCTGGGTGGCGCAGCGGTTTGGCGCCTGCCTTTGGCCCAGGGCGCGATCCTGGAGACCTGGGATCAAATCCCACATCGGGCTCTCTGCATGGAGCCTGCTTCTCCCTCTGCCTGTGTCTCTGCCTCTCTCTCTCTCTGTGTGTGACTATCATAAATAAATAAATAAATAAATAAATAAATAAATAAATAAAATTAAAAAAAATAAAAGTTGATTGAGCAGACTTCTTTTTTTTTCATTTTTAATTTAATTTAATTAATTTAATTTAATTTAATTTAATATTTTTTAGACTTCTGTTTTAAATATAAAAATAGTCTAACATAACCAAGAACATTCTGGAAAACAAAAATTACCACCAATTTTGAAACAAATTGATATCTCTTTACTTTAACAAATTTTAAGTTAAACATCCCAGATTCGAAAGAACCAAAGACAGAAGAAGAATTGAAAAGCAAATTTACAACTCAGAAATCTCAGGGACCATTAGAAGGGTTTTGGTAGGTATAAAACTATGGAAGTACTACCTAAAATGGTCACTTTCCCCCAGAAACATATACTTCACTGCTTTTGCAGTTTTCTCCAAGTCTACTCACTGTCTTTTAGCCTCTGCTTGTTGCCAAGACCCAAAGATAAAGTCAATGTTTTAGGATTTTGCTATTGCAACATCCCAATTCTATGTGTTAATTTTTGTGTCAGTTACATATTAGTAAATAACAAACCACCACAATATTTAGTGGCTTAAAACCATAATGATTTACTATTTTCTACATTTCTTTGGGTTGGCTGGCTGAACTCAGCTAGGTCATTCTTCTTCTCTGCTGCTGTTTGGAGTCATCTATATGTTCATATTTGTCTGGGAGATTACATACATATGATTGGCTATTAGTTGAAGAACCTCTGTTCTCCAAATTGTTTCTGCAACTTAGAATTCTTTATGTGTCAGAAATCTAAGAGAGTGAAAACAAAAACTACTAGTCTTTTTAAATGCCCACTGTCAGATTATCACTTCCACCATATTTAATTGATTAAAAAATTCACAAGTCCAGCTCAAGTCCAAGGAAAGGTAAAGCAGACTCATTTTCCTGAAAGGGGAAGCAGCATGTCCCTACAGAGAAGGGGAATGCAGATGGGAAGCATGTCTATAGATTGGAGTCAACTTTTTTTTTTTTTTCCTTAAGGACCAGCTTATTAGGTTTTCAGTCATCTGGTTTCTATCATTTGAAAATATTTAATTCTGCTGTTATAATATAAAATCATCTGTAAATAATACATAGATGAATGGGTATGGCTATGTTTCAATAAAGTTTGGTCACAAAAACAGGTGGTAGTGTGCCCATGGGCTGTAGGTGCATACCTTTCAAGAATCACAAAGAATCAGGTAAATGTGACAAAGGAAATTAAAGCCAATAAAATGGAGATCTAAAAACTGTCTGACAAAGAATTCAGAATAATCTTAAAGAAATAATTAGTTAAAAGAACACAGAAAACTAAACAAAATTAAGAAAATAATGCCTGAACAGAATGAGAAGTTTAACAAAAAAAAAAAAAAATAGAAACAATAAAAAACTAACAGAAACCCTAGAATTGAAGAATTCAATGACTGAAGACCTCGACTGAGAGCTTCAATAACATATTTGACCAAGCAGAAGAAATAGTTCATTAAAAAAAAACAAAAAAACTTTATTTATTCATGACAGATACACAGAGAGGCAGAGACACAGGCAGAGGGAGAAGCAGGCTCCATGCAGGAAGCCTGACGTGGGACTCGATCCAGGTTCTCCAGGAAGGATCACACCCCAGGCTGAAGGTGGCGCTAAACCATTGGGCCACTGGGGCTGCCCGAAATATTAAATTCAAAGATGTCATTTGACATTATTCAGTCAATGAAGCAAACAAGAAAAAAATACAAAAATGTAAACAAAGCCTATAGGACTTATGGAATACAAATGAAAGAGACATTATGGGAATCCCAGAAGAAGAAAGTGTATTTGAAGCAATAATGGGGGATTCCGGGTGGCTCAGCTGTTTAGCGCCTGCCTTCGGCCCAGGGCATGATCCTGGAGTCCCGCATCAGGCTCCCTGCTTGGAGCCTCCTTCTTCCTCTGCCTGTGTCTCTGCCTCTCTCAGTGTCTCTCATGGAAAAAAGAGAGAGAGAGAGAGAGAGAGAGAGAGAGAGAGAATTTTTTAAAAATACAAAAATAAAGCAATAATGGCTGAAAATTTTTCACACCTGGGGAGAGATTTAGACATCTAGATTCAAATGTCTATATCATTCAACAAATCCAAGATAGGTTGAACCAGAATAGGACTATACTAAGACATATTGTAAGTATATTTTCAAAGTCAAAGAAAGGGCAATATGCTAAGTGAAATGAATCAGACAGGGAAAGACTAATACTGTATGATCTCACATACTGAATCTAACAAAACAAAATAAACCCAAACTATCTAACAAACCAAAACAGTGAACAGATTGGTGGCTGCCAGAGTTAGGAGATGGTGGTGGGGGAAAATAGCTGAAGGTGAACACATTTCCAATTATAAGATGAGTAAGTACCAGGGATGTTGTGTACAGCATGGTGACTATAGTTAATAATTCCATACTATATGCCTGAAAGTTGCTTAGAGAGATCCTAAAAGTTCTAATTACAAGAAAAAAAAAAAAACCACGTGAGGTAATGGACATTAACTAAACTTACCGTGCTCGTCATTTTCATATAAACACATATCAAAACATTATGTTGTACATTTTTTAACTAATATGATGTTATATGTCAATATATTTCAATAAAACTGGCAGAGAGAACCTATGAATCACGAGCTTATTAAGTAGTTGTTTGAAGTCACTATGTTTTGGGGAAGATATTCGTGGGAAGGATGTGCTGAAAAGAAAAAATACCAAGGTCTTGCTTTTCTACTAGCAAATAATGAAAATTGCTCTATTCTTTTAAGAGATACTCATAAATTCAAAGCTTTAATCTATATTTTTTTAAATTCTGATAATATACTGTACTTTTTAAATTCAGATAAGCTCTATCAGAGGACATAAAAAATCTTGGGACTGCTGCAGAATGTATGTATATGTGTCTGCATGTATGTGTGTTTTTAGAATGTATAACTTATTAAAGAATGATACAAAATATATATACATTTTTAAAATTTAAATATAGCCACGGGAAATAATTAAGAATAAAACAAAATCTTCTCAGTCTTCTGGGAAATTCAGATAATCTAAGTTTTATTTAGTTTATTTCCCAAAAGCTATATTTTAAGCAGGGGACTTACTCTTGAATATTAAATAAATAATCTTTAAGTAATGCTATCTTTATTAAAGTTGGAGTCTCATATACCCAGATCTGGCATATTAGCAAGAATGCAAAAAATATATATCATCTTGCCTTCTGACTCTAGTTTTTCCTTTTTCTTTACTTATTGCTATTTTATGATCAGACTTCCTGCTTTTTTTACTTTGGGCCAATTCCTCTGCTACAAGAAAAACTGCTGGTTTCAAAATGTACAACCAACCAACCCACAGATGTAGGATTGAGCCCAGCTGAGATCAGCTGAGCCCAGCCAGTATTACCAGACTCTTACCCCAGGATTTATGAACCTACAATAGTAATTTTTAAAAATGTTTTTTTTTTAAGCCAGTAAGCGTGGGATTTAAAAAAGAAAAAAATCTATAGCTAACTGATGCAACTTTGTTAGATTTATCAACTAAGATTTTTGGTAAAGATTTAATTACAAATAAACAAATAAATTTCACTGTGTAAAGCTGTGTTGCCAGTTTTCATAGTCTGTGAATCATCTACTTAGAAATTCTTTTTTTACATTCTTTTTTCTTTTTCCCCACTAAGACATTCTTGACTTTACTTTTACTCACCCTCTACTCCTCATCTATCATACCTACCAAATCCAAATCCTAGTCATTCTGTGTTTAGTATATGTGCCATATGATTTTATTTCTCAGGAATTCCAATGTTGCCACATGTCATATTTAAGCTCTTGGAAACCCAGTCAAATTTTCCTTTCAGTCAATTTTTCCAATACAATTTTTCCTAATATATATATATATATATATATATATATATATATATATATATATCATACATAACGTGACTACCGTTCATAACTCTCAAAACTGTGACACCATTAAAGTGACTTCCATCTCCTGCCTGCATTGTTGAAGTAGTTTGCAAGTGGTTTTCCAGGCTTCCACAATTGACACTCTATATTCTGTTCACAGAGCAGTGGCAAAAAAATGATACCTTTGTACCATAAATCCAGTTGTGTCTGCTTTTCAAAATGTTCCATAGCTTCATGTACATCAGACACAAGCTATGAATAACAATGAAAGCATATCCAGCACAACAACAACAAAGGAATTACATAGTTCTGCAATTAATAAGCTAAGCTTAAGCTACATTTTTTAGCCAGACGCACAGATATGGGTATTAATATAGATGTAGATTTTTTCCCTATCATTAGAGTACTTCTTAGGTTTATAATAAAATATCAGAGTGACTGGCTGGTGCATATATATTGTAGTTGGAATATTGTTGAAGACCTAGAACATTCTATCCCCTTCAAGGTCCTTCTAGCTGGTCTCTGAGTCAAATTGACATGAAAGGTTAGCAGGACACTATCAAATTTAGTTTTGTAGGTAAAGGGAACCCACACAGGCACAGAAATTCCGAAGATAATCAGACAAGATGATATACACATGTCATCCTGAACTAAGGAGAAGAAAGTAGGGATCTGGGACTTCAAATGGAAGGAACACACTTTGCAGGGTGATAAGAACGAGAGCAGATACTTGATAATTAGGTGTTTGCCCTGCTATACAGATGGGTCACTCAGATGGAATTTATCTCTGCTAATAACACTTATTCTGGGGAAGACCCTTGATTTAGATCCTTCTGTGTAGTAAAAAGTTTCTTTTGAGCCCATAAGGTCTCAGTTGCCTTCCATTTGAAATAATCTTCATGCCAGAGGGCCTTTCTTGGGGTGGCCTGTCCTTGGCCCCTACAATATGAATAGTAAATTCATAACCAATTGGTATGTGTGTCGTGTATGTCTGTACACAATATATATGTGTATATTCACTATACCATTCTGTTTTTATGTGGAAATATTAAAAGCAAATCAGATCAAAGGAGATTTATCTGGTTGATAGGAGGGAATTACATTGGAAGAGAAGAAAATCCTCCTTCCTCTCATACACTAGAAACTTGTTTTTTTTTTTTAAAGATTTTATTTATTTATTTGAAAGAGAGAGAGAGCACAAGTGGGGGAGAAGGGAAGGAGAGAAAGGGATAAGCTGACTCCCCTCTGAGCACAGAGCCCAGTGCAAGGCTGGATCCCAGGACCCTGAGAGTATGAATTGAGATGAAAACCAAGAGTCAGATGCTCAAACCACTGAGACTCTGAGGTGCCCCTACACTGGACACTTCTGATAAAATTCAATGGAGCCATAAAGGTTCTGAGAAACATTTTTAGAAATCCACTAACCTAAAGTACAGTTCATAAGCATTATATGTGGTGAATACATCCAGTAGGGGTTAAAATTATCTATAGCATCTGATGCTCAAAAGATATATGTGAGGTTCATAAAAATTGTTATTGATCTGTGTATTACCCTCCATCATTATTGCAGCGGAGAACAAGTTACAATTCTTAAGATTTTGCCTTTTATATTACTTTCTTTTTTAAAAATTATTTTCAAGTTCAAAGTTGCTCCCCATGTTTATTTTAGCTGATTTTTATACATACATCAATCCAATGTCCAATCCAGACTGTGGAGGCTGAAGAGAATGACATATAATGGGATGTATCATTGTCTTTTATCTTTCCTAAGAATGGTTCTGGTTATTAACTTTTCTTTTAAGATTTTATTTATTTATAACAGAGAGAATGTGGGCAGGGAGTGGGGCAGAGGGAGAGCCAACTCCTTGCTGAGCAGGGAGCCCAAGGGAGGGCTCTGTCCCAGGACACTGAGGTCATGACCTGAGCTGAAGGCCAGCTAAACGGACTGAGCCACGTAAGCATCCCATTAACTTTTTTATAATAGCAAGTCATTAGAAATATTGTAAAAGCTGCGTTTTTACAGTCTCTTCCACATGACTTTCCAAATACGGTATTTTAGTATAAGGTTGAAAGAGGTACCATGTAACAAGGGTGGGAACATGCTTGAATTAGCCCTGTGGTGACAGTTCTCTGATCATTTACAAATCTTGGCCCAGGGAGTTACAATTTTACAAGTGAAGTAGTAAATACAGAAGATTCCTTTGAAAAGTGAAATCCCTGTAGAGCAGGATTTGTAAGAATCTGAAGGAAATTTACATTTCAACACATTGTTCATTTCCACTTCCTACAGAGGACTCTCAGCAGAACAATTGGACTTTTTCAGAGTTCTCTGCTTTAGTTTGAGTGGGTGGCAAAAGTCCTGCTGCTAAGCCACATTACTAGAACATTTTGAAAGGACATTTACACAGACCAAAGTCACTTTGTTAAATAACACTCTTTACAATATGGTGCCTTGGGAAAAAATAAAAACTTTGAATTTAGCAAATCAGGATTCAATATCTTCATAGATACCAGTTTTATGTATGTGATTTATAGGATCCACTGGGAATAATTTTTTTCTCTCCTTAATAGGAAAGACTGATAAATAATATCTGTCTATGCATACCAGTTGTGTGTTAATATGCCCTGAGGAATTGCATATTACAGATATTTGTGAACCTTGAAAAATGCAGTCTTCAAGGTAAGAGATGTGGCAATCTCTAAAAATGAGATTGCATTATTGATTGAAATAGAGAATCACTTAATATTGAAAATTCATGTCATTTCTTTATGGAAAGAAAGATTCTTGAACATTGAAAAAATTTTATTCTCTGTGGAAAGTCTAATATACACTAATTTGCATGTAGCAATCATTATTTCCCTCCAAACTCAGTGATGTAAGTATAAATTTCCTCTCAATATGGTCAACATTCAAATTGTATTCTTTTACTATTGTTATGTCTCAATTTCCTTGCCTATAAAACATATGATCTGCATTAGAGGAGTTATTTGTTGTAGAACACCAGCTAAATGAACTAAATCTACTAAATGTATTATAGCATAATCCTGCCATTTTAGGAGAGTAGAGTTGAAAGAGTACAAAGAAGGAAACTAGCCTAACTCCCACCAACACAAAAATGCCTTCTGGTTCTTGATTTATTCAGCTTCTATTTGATTATTTTAAATGATGCATAAATATCTGGATCATAAGATATTTTATTACTTTTTTCTTTTTTTTAAAAGATTTTAAATTTACTTATTCATGAGAGACACAGAGAGAGAGAGAGAGGCAGACACAGGCAGAGGGAGAAGCAGGTTCCTCACAAGGAGCCCGATGTGGGACTCGATCCCAGAACCCCAGGATCACACCCTGAGCAAAAGGCAGACACTCAACTGTTGAGCTACCCAGGCGCCCCTTATTACATTTTTCAAATAACTGTCAGTTATTTCCAAAAATTGTTCTTATATTTAGCTGAAAACTTTTTCTCCTCTTCTCATTTTTCTTAGATCTCTATAGAATCAATAATTGCTCCAAATGTACAAAAAATTGTGTCCACAAAAAGAATTATACCAATATGTTCATGACAGTGTTATTCATAATAGATACAACCTGGAAACAACCCAAGTGATCACAAACAATAAATAGATAAACAATTTGCATAATACTTATATAATGGGATACTATAAAGCAATAAAAGTAAGTTAACTATTCACAAATGGAATAACATGAATGAATCTAAAAAATATTATGTTGAACAAAAAGAAACAGATACTGGGCAGCCCAGGTGGCTCAGCAGTTTAGGGCCACCTTCAGCCCAGGGCCTGATCCTGGAGACCCGGGATCGAGTCCTGTGTCAGGCTCCCTGCATGGAGCCTGCTTCTCCCTCTCTCTGTGTCTCGCATGAATAAATAAATAAAATCTTAAAAAGAAAGAAAGAAAGAAACAGAATATATAGCATATGGTTCCACATATATGAAGTGTAAGAACAAAAACTCTGGTGATACAAATAAGAAAATTCTATCAGGGACTGGGGAGAAAATGACTGAAAAGGACACAAATAAAAATGTTCTGAGTTGTGGAAATGTATGTTTTAACTGAGTTTCAGTTACATGGGTGTGTCCTATTGTCAAAACTTATCAAACCAAACACTTCAGATCATTACATTTTATTATGTATAAATTATCAATAAAAATGAAATAAAAGCCTTAGAGGCTGTGGTATTGTAATCATACTCATTTTTGTTCTTTCCTCTTTTTTTAGAGGGTAGCAGACATTTTGACCTTTAGACTTAACACCATAGTATCACTATAAAGAATAAGGGTTAGTTCTTACCAGCTTTGTTAGTTCAATGTGATTCTCCTCCCTCTCTCCAAAACACAGATACAAAAGTGAATATACCCATTACAGTATTGTCTGGGAAGCTGCTATGATCTGGATGTTTGTGTTACCCCCAAATTCATATTTAGAAAACTAACCTCCAAAATGGTAATATTAAGGGGTGAGGCAAAGTGTGAGGTGATTAGGTCATGAGACTGGAGCCCTCATGAATGTAATTAGCCCTCATGAATGTGATTAGTGACTTTATAAAAGAAGTCCAAAGAGGGACACCTGGGTGGCCCAGTGGTTGAGCATCTGCCTTGTGGCTCAGGGTGTGATCCTGAAGTCGGGGGATCGAGTCCCACATTGGGCTCCCTGCATGGAGCCTGCTTCTCCCTCTGCCTATGCCTCTCCCCCCCCCCCCCCGTGTGTCTCTCATGAATAAATAAATAAAATCTTTAAAAAAATAAAATAAAGAGACCCAAAGAGTCCCCTTGACTCTTGTGGGATGTGCCATGAGGACACAGCAAGAATATATGCTCTATGAAGAAGCTGGATTTCACCAGACACTGAATCTGTTGGTGATTTGGTAATAGGCTTACTTCTAGAACTGTGAGAAATAAATATCTATCGTTTATAAACTGTTCAATCTTTGGTATTTTGCTATAGCAGTCTGAATGGGTTAAGAAAGAAAACTGGTACCTAGAAGTAAGCTGCTTCTATAACAAATATGTATAAAGGTGGAAGCAGCATGGGACATGGGTAATGGTTGGAAGAGCTCAGATGCACATGCTAGAAAGGCCTACATTGGTGTGAATAAGCTGTTAAAGAAGATTCTGGTGGGATCTCAGAATAAAAGAGGAGTGATATAGTGAGAATTTCAATTTTCACTAGGTTGTGGAGAACAGAATATTGCTAGAAATTTAGGCAGTAAAGGTCATTTTGATAAGGTCTCAGTTGGAAATGAGGGATATGTCATCGGAAACTGGAGAAAGGTGATCCTTGCTATAATATGGCAAATACCTGGCTCTACTGCATTCATGTTCTAGTGTTTTGTGGAAGGTAGAATTTGTGAGCAAGAAATTGGACTTTGGCTGAACAAATTTCTAAGCAAAGTGTTGAAAATGCAGCTTAGCTTCTCTTGATCTTTTGTAGAAACTACTAGAAGAGAGAATTTAAAGATAAAATTGTTAATCAAAAGAAAACAGAACTTAAACATTTGGAAAATTCTCAGTCCATACATATTGGAAAAACATGAAGAAGCATGTTCAGGAAAGAGCACAAAAGGTATGGCACTTGCAGAGGGAGATTTGTACAGGTCAGCTTTCTCAATAGAAGCTAAGAGCTATTCATCTAAGCAATGGAAAAATGACCCCAAAGGCATTTTGGAGATTATTGGATCTGTCCCTCTCAACACAGATTCAGAGTGCAAGAGCTCTGGCAAGCCTGTGGGGCTACTGCAGAGAATCCCGGTTACAGCTATGCTCAGTGGAGTCCTGGAGGCAGGACTTATCTCATGACCTCTGACCAGCAGAGCCTCTGGTGGTTACTTTACCTAGCACCACAGCAAAGGTGAGATCATTGCAGAAAAGCACCATCAGGGTCAGACCTAGACATAGAGCTTCCTTAAGGTGCAGGATCACTTAATGCCACGAGTATACAACTGGGTAGAGCCCTGGTGTGTGTGTGTGTGTGTGTGTGTGTGTGTGTGTGTGTGTGTCTATATCCTGTCCTAGTAGGCCCAGAAGGTGGGACTCCCTCTACAGTGGGTCTGGAAGGAAGAGCACAAAGCCAAAGAGAATTATTCTCACAATTTAGGTTTTGGGGATGCCTGGGTGACTCAGTGGTTGACCATCTGCCTTAGGCTCAGATTGTGATCCCGGGGTTCTGGGATTGAGTCCCACATCAGGGTCCCCACAGGGATTCTGCTTCTCCCTCTGCCTATGTCTCTGCTTCTCTCTGTCTCTCATGAACAAATAAATAAATCTTTAAAAAATATGTTTTGGACTTCCTTGGGACCTGCCATGCCTTTCTTCTTTCCTATTTCTCCGTTTTGGAACGGAAATTTTTATCCTGTTCTTGTCTCACCATTGTATTTTGGAAGAACACTGCATGTGTGGTTTTATAAGTTCACAGTTCTAGAGCAGTTTGCCTTAGAACGAATCACATATTGAGTCTCATCTATTTCTGATTTATGTGATGTTTAGATAAGACTTTTTAAAAGAGGAGACTGCACTTTAGACTTTTGAATTGATACTGGAATGAGTTATGACTTTTGAGGTCATTGACATGGAATTCACATATGTTGAATGATAGAAGGACATGAATTTTGGGGATATTGGGCCAGAATTCTATGTTCTGAATGTTTATGTCCCCCCCAACAATTCAAATTTTACCCCCAAGGAGGTGGAATAAAGAATCCTCATGAATGGAGTTAGTGCCTTTATAAAAGAGGCCCAGGAGACCTCCCTTGCCTTTCCACCATGTGAGGTCACAGCCAAAGACAGTGTCTAGGAAACAGGCCCTCACCAGAAACCGAATCTGCTTGTGCCTTGATCTTGGACTTCCTACCTTTCGGAATGGATAAATATTTGTGGTTTATAAGCCACCGAGTTAATGGTATTTTATTATAGCAGCCTGAACAAACTAAGACGGGAGCAAAGCTACCATCATGGTCCCATTACACCTCACTCTTGGGTATATAAAAGTAACTTGGGTGTCTGTCTGGACAATGGACTATAAAATGCAATCTTGTCTTTTAAGTGTAGTTATGTTCTCTCTTGGGGATTGGAGAGAAGAGGTTGTTATTTGAGAGAGAGAGAGAGAGAGAGAGAAAGAGAGATTGAGGAAGAGGAGAGAAAGAAAAAGAAAAATGAAATAGAATCCCAAATAAATGTGAAGTAATAGAGATTTTAGGTTCCCAGCAGCTTTTTAATCACTTCTTAGGTGTTATTTAGGTTAGAGGTGAAGAACTCTGGCTTAGGAAATCAACTATCTTTTCTTATATCTATGAATCTGAATCCGGTTTCTCTAACTTGATATATTTTTACCTGTACACTTGTTTTAAAATAGTAGCGGGTAAAAAAAAAAAAAGTAGCTGCTATAGGAGTCCTGCTTTGCAGTTTAAGTGTAGGGTAGTATGTTTTTTGTTTGTATCAATCAATAAAAATGATATCAGAACATTTTAAATGATGTTTCACACGTATGAAATATAGATAATCACTCAAACCCTAAATACAGTATTGAAAAATCAGCAAATATCTTTAATGAAATCTAATGAGCAGCAATGTTTAACAATTTCTCAAAGGTCATAAATCCTTGAGGAAACTTGCTGCAAATTGGAAGCTGGCAATATCCCGTCAACTTGAATCTCATTCCAGACTACATTTCTTATGCACACGGACGAACAAAAACTTAGATGAAAGATAAAATTTTGAGCAAACAACACTTAAAATAATTAAATGTGTTATAAAGACCACAGTCTTAACATGAAAATAAGAGTTTTACATTAACATTAAAATAAAAATGTGTCTAATATTAACTTAAACCCCTCCAAACGAAGATATTGTCCTCTCCAGCTATTCTTAAAATGGCTTGGATAGGTTAGATTCTGATCAAATCCAGGGTTTTATTTTTGTGAAAAGTTTCAGTTAAGTAGCATGCAAACACAATGTAATTTGGAATTATTTGTAAAGTGCTCTGTCCCATCTGTTAAAAGTACAAAATTCTACATTTAGAGAGAAAAGTTTTGGGGGCATAGAAGCTTTTTCTACATAAGTTTAAACAACTGATAAGCAAAACTTAATGATTCTTTGAGAAGGACCGATTTAAAATGTATTAGAACAAAGTGAAAAATATTATAGTCAAGGGGATGTGCTCTCTTCATAGAGCAGAATTAGTTTGTGGCAAAGGCCCCCTTGCAATTGTGGCTGCAGGATTCAAGATATTTGCATGCAAGTCTGTTACTGGGATGCTTTCCTGCCAAGTGATGGTTAGAGACATCCAATGTGAAAGCTAAAAGCATATGTGCCTGTACCTGTATTTACTTTTGTTGGGGGTAGCAGACATTTTAGCATACAACATTCATTTCTAATTCAGTGGGTATTACGGGGTGTCACATTTTTAAAAGACATCATTTTGGTGGTGGTGGTGGAAGCCTATGTGTGTTGAAGTGTAATTTTAAGCCATGCCTATGGTTAGTATATTTTTATTAGTTCAGATGTATCAACTAGAATTGGTGGTACTAGTCATTGAGTTATAAATTAAAAATATTTCTGAAGTATTTCCACTGTGTGACTATGATTAAAGTTAAGAACTTCCTTAAATTTTGTTTTTTTTTTTTTTCAAAAAAGAGTGAAAAAAAAGGCACAGTGAACCTTATTGATAACCTTTTCAAAGCTCATATATAATAAATAAAGGAATGTGTAGGATGGAATATTGGCTCAAGGATGTGTTGGGTGTTAATCTATTCTTACCATTTTATTTAACCTGACTTTTTCAAAAACTAAATAATGCCATATTATGAGGCTGAATTTCTGTAACTGAAACATTACAGAAATTATTCTTCTAAGTGTTATCATACTTTTTCACATCATATGAGAAGGCCAACAGAAGAACTTAATGGTGTGGCTGTGTTGAAGGAAGGTGCTATTATTGTGTCTCCTGGGTCAGGTCAGAAATTTTCTGAATGCAAAGATGGATCTTATATATAATCTTTCATTTTAGGTTTGCTCTAGGTACCAATTTGTTACACTGAAGCACTCTTATATTATTCAGTTTTTCATAAACTAAGTGATAAGTTTTAAGCAGGAAATCAAGGAGCAGTTTTTGAAAGAGAGACACATGGAAATGTGCACTAAACAAATTGAGAATTGAATTACAGGAAAAGTAATTGCTAAGAGAAAAAGATGGTGTAACATTCTTTTTATTTGAGTAGATATTTGTTTAGATGATATGTTTTCTTATATAATAGACTAAATACATTCCAAATATCATAGACCACACCTGCTCATGGGTTCGTTGTAACATTTGGAGGGAGAAAAGAAGTTGGTGATCGTCAAATTCAGCAAGTACCTCAGGTTTTAAATTGGGGATAATAGGTGGAGGAAGACCGAACATGATCTTGTAGGGAGTCAGTCCCATCTTAAAGGGTGAGTTCCTCATCCTATATAGGGCAAAGGGGAGGAGAGTCACCCAGTCCCTGCCAGTCTCCAGGGCTAATTTAGTTTAGGTCTCCTTCAATGTTCTGTTCATCCTCTCTACCTGTCCTGAGCTCTGGGGCCTAAATGCACAATGTAATTTCCAATCTGCCCCAAGTACTAGTGCCACTCCCCATTTTACCTTAGAGATGAATCCTGGTCCATTGTCTGATCCAATTTTAACAGGAAAACCATACCTCGGTAAGATGTCTTCCAGCAGTTTCTTGGTCACGGTCTGTGCTGTTTCATGTTTGGTGGGAAATGCCTCTCTACATCCTGAAAAAGTACCTACACACACTAGTAAATACCTGCATCCATACTTTCCAGGTTTTAACTCAGTGAAGTCCACTTCCCAGTAGGCTCCTGGGTGGTCCCCCCGGAGCCAGGTACCCGGGTTAGATCCATGGGCGGTGGCATTAGTTAACTGGTAAGCATGGCAGCTCACCACAATCTGCTTGATCTTTGCTTGAGAGTCTTTAATAGTGATCTTTGCATGTTGTCTGAGGTCTTCCATCTTCCTTCTTTCCATATGAGTATTCCGATGCATTTTGGATAGGACACGCTGTCCTAGTTCCTCTGGCGGGATGATGCTGGAGTCTGCGGCCCTCCACCAGCCACTCAAGCACTGGGTACAAATTTGCTGCCATCCATGTACCAGGTGGTGTCCACATTCGGCAGTGGCTGGTCCTGGAGATCTCTGATTCCATGCACCTGTGCCAAAATTTCTTGACAGTCATGCAGAGGGGGGTCCCAGTCTGTGTTAGGGAGATGAGAGGCATGGGGTATTGGCAGACCCTGACAGGGTCTGCCCCCGGCTTTAGTTCTATGTATATGGCCAGTTGGTGCGGGGCCATCCCAATTCCCCCAGTTTCTGCCCATGCTTGGGGAAATTCCTCCCGCCAATGGTCAATGTCAGTCATTAGGGCTGAGGGCATTTGATGGAGATGATATTCATCTTCTAAACTCAGGACAAGCACCTGAATCCGGTGTCCCTCTTTGTTTCGGTTTTTTGCCCCTTCGGGATGGAAGCGAATTTGTGCCCCCATCTGGTGAGCAAATCCTGACCTAACAATGGGTAGGGACACTCAGGGATGACCATGAAGGAATGCGATACCCGGCCCATGCCAAGATCCACAGTTCTTCAGGTAGTCCATGAGTACTGTCGGGTGCCCATGACCCCCTTGGACCCGTGAAGTTGTTTGCCAATTTCCCTTGGGGTCATAATAAAACCGAATGTTTTGCCCCAGTGCCCACTAGGAATTCAATGGGTTGCCCCTCCAGTCTAAGAGTTACCCTGGGCTCAGGGAGGGGTGCTGAACCCCGACTCCCCTAATCGTCCAGGTCCTCCATTTCCAAGATCTTGGCAGGGGCCTTAGGTCTTTTGTTAGGGCAGTGTTTCACCCAGTAGCCCTCTTCTTTGCAATAAGCACATTGGTTTTTGTTCAGTTTAGGGCACTCCTGATGGGGACTAGGGCCATCCTCCTTACCTGTCCCTGAAGCCAGCTTCTTGAGGTGCCTCCATCTTTTCCGTGGGTCGTCCATGGTTGTGGCCAGCAGGATCTTGGCCAGGTTTTGGGTCTGCCGGTCACTTAGCTTGGTTTGTTGCTCTTCCAGACTTTATTATTATTGACTCTTTCTGCTAATATAAGTCCTGCAAGCTCTTCTCTCCTAGTATTCTCTCTAAGAAGGCTGCGGGACTCTCATCCTTACCCTATCTTACATAACCATATCTCGGCCAGATTGGTAGGCTTGCGCGCAGCAGCCTGGAGACCTGCCCCTAGAGTCTGGCAGTGGACCCAGAGTCTCTCCTTACCTTCAGCCTAGTTGTGCGCTTTGGGGAGTAAAAATGGTTTTAGCCAAGGAGGGGAATTCTCGATCATGTCCTGCCAGACCAGGATGTAGGGAACCTGGTCAGGGTGGCTGTCCGGTTTGTCCCTGAAGATCACGGCCTTAACCTGTAAGATAATAGGTTGGTGGAAAGTTCCTTCTTGGGGCCATCCCGCAACAAAGGTTGGTCATTCTGACATGCAGTAAGTTCGAAATTTCCCTCCTTATGTAAACAGTTATGACAGTTAACAAAGACACAGTAATACAGACAAATTCACAAACAGTTAACAAGGACATAGTAACACAAACGTTCCTGTGCGGCCCTGGAGACAAAACAGAAAGTAACTACAAGGGCTGGCAGCCGTCCCTCCTTACAGATGAGGACCTCCATTCCCCTTACAGGGATGAGGACCCCGTCCTCCTTACAGATGAGGACCTCCATCCCCCTTACAGATGAGGACCCCATCCCCCTTACAGATGAGGACCTCCGTCCCCCTTAAAGATGAGGACCTCCGTCCCCCTTACAGATGAGGACCCCGTCCTCCTTACAGATGAGGACCTCTGTCCCCCTTACAGATGAGGACCCCGTCCTCCTTACAGATGAGGACCTCCATCCCCCTTACAGATGAGGACTCCGTTGTCCTTACAGATGAGGACCTCTGTCCCCCTTACAGATGAGGACCTCCGTCTTCCTTACAGATGAAGACCCTGTCCTCCAAGTGGGGGCAAGGGACGTCTCCTCAAGACCCCCGGTCGAAGGCCGGCCAGCGCGTCTGCCTAAGCTAATGCCGACCTGATACAGATTGGAATTCCTACAGGGAAAATTACAGTTTAGAGCTCTCAGAAAATATGTGCACAAAAGGTGGAAAAAGTTGAGTGCACTCACCACGCGTGAAACCCTCTGGATGGGGTCGTTGGGTTCTCTCAGATCCCGGACGAGCCACCAAATGTTGTACCCAAGATTGTGTATCTGAGAAACCACCAAGAAGCCGACACCAATGCAAACACAAGAAGGTTTGCTTACAAGCTCGAGCTTGGCTCCAAGTACACCTGACACAAGGGAGCAGGGACTTGGACCCCAAGGTGGGTTTGAGCTGGTTTTATGGGCTGGTCTAGGGGACCTCCAGAAGGGGTGGAGGGATTTCTCAAGTTCTGTTTACATTCTGATATGGGGCTTTCGAGGGCATTGAGCTCTGTTCTCATTCTAATATGGGGTTTTCTAGGGCATAAAATGTTGATAGCAGAAAAGATAGAGAGTAAAGAAAGGTTTTGAACTCTCAGGCCTGTCAATGCCTTGAGAGAGAACAATGGAATACATTTTGATGTTAGAAAGTATTTCAATTTCAGCTGAATGATACTTAAGTAAAGCTTGATTAGTTTGAATTAACTAAAGAAAGATTAGGTAATTGAAAGAGAGGTTAGTCAGACATGAATGCAGAGAGACAAATGGACAAATTGACTGTCCAACCACTGGCGAGGTTGGGGTGGAGGCGTCTCCACCAATGGTTGGGTAGTGTAGTCCCACTGGCCTTCCTAACTCTATTATACAGATGAGCATAGCAGAGTTTAGCTTTATACAATTCGACATTCAAATGTTGTAATGGTCTCATGCCCATCAAGCCATCTTCTGCTTATTATTCGACTTCCTACAGTTTCTGGCTTTAAAAGAATATGCTAATAATGCTGCTTAGTGTTCTGGTCTGTTGAACAATTATATTTCTCAAGACAAAGAAATAACTTGATGTGAGAATTTTTATAACTCAGTATTCTGAGCCTGCATAAAGTGAGAACCCTTGTGAGACACAGGTGCTCTCTTGTCCTAAATTATATTGAGCATTAGGGATGGTATAATAATAGAATCACTGAGATAATGCCCCTGCAAAAACTCTTTAGATATGATCAGTAGAACTTTTCACAGTATCAGCTCTCTGCATTACTAACCTTGCCTTGCATTGTAGTTAGCACTTCAGTGTAATATTGCTGAAATAAAGAAATATCTGTAATTCTCTCATTTAATTGAAATTATACAGTACCAAATTTTCTTCAGTGATTCATTCAATAATAAATATTTACTAAATGCCTACTATGTTTGACATATGGTCTTTGCCTGCAAGCAACCTACAGTCCACTGGCTACAAAAGGAAATGGTAGGGTAATGTAATAAGAGGTATGTGAGAGAGTCAGACCATAAGGAAGGGACTGCCTAGGTTTGCCTGGGGGAATCAGAGAGCTGTTTCCCAGCAAAGAGATTAACATGTGAATAAGCAGGACAGTATACAAAGGGATATTTGTTTATTGTTTGATTTTAAATATCTGTATTTATTTATTTGATAGAGAGATAAAGTAAGAGCACAAGCATGGGGAGCAGCAGGCAGAGGAAGAGGGAGCAGCAGGCTCCACGTTAAGCAGGGAGGCTGGTGCGGGGCTCAATCCCATGACCCTCAGGCATCATGACCTGAGCTGAAGGCAGACACCCAACCCACTGAGCCCGCCAGGTGTCCCTATAAAGGGATATTTAAAGTCAAGGACATTTTAAAACCAAAATATTTTCCAGAAATTAAAAATACTTTAGTACATCTTTTTAAAAGTTTAAAATAGGAATTGAAAATACACTCAGGGGGACAGTTAAGGAAAGCCAATGTATGAAAGGTTTTCTATGCCATGCTAGTTTAGAGATTATTTTACAAAATTGCCAGCTTTGCCCATAGCAGTAAAAAAACAAGAGGACAGAACTGGGAAAAAAGAAATGGAGTTTTGATAATTATTAAAAAGGTGTGAATAAAAATGAGTTAAATACTAATTCTTGCTAATATTTGTGTACTTCTTTTTTCTTCATAGCTAGATTATAAATTTGAGAACAGTATCTGTGTTTTATATTTTTATATTTATTTTGCCTCCCTCAAGTTTCTAATATATATTTTTAGCAGCAAAAACTCAATATATCCCTTTTCCTTGATTATTGCAAATTAAGTAACTTGCTATTTTAAAAACAATGATTTAAATATTCCAGTTTTATGGAAGCATGGATTGATCATAAAGTTAAACCATTCTTCTTCTTACTAAAAAATTACAGAGATTTTTAAAGAACTATTTTATTGGCTCAACATATGCTCTGATTAACAACATTCAATGTTCACAAACACACTACACATTAAAGAATATAATTCTGCATAAGTAAAAAAATGTCTTTCACCACTAAATACATATATATATAATTAAGAAATAAAAATTAGGAGTACCATGTGTATAAATCAAAATAGTACTATAGATATTTTTAATTGAAATATTTGTTGGCAAAATTCCTTACAAAGGAAATATGGTTTTAGACAGATAATAGATGATAAATAGGTAAATAGAAGGATGGATGTATAGACAGAATATTATTATACTTGTAGGAGGTGTGTATTAATTACATTCTCTTCCACAAATTCTTGTCTTTTCTCCCATTCTCCCTGGAAAGAGTATGAAAGAGAGAGAGAAAGAAAGAGAGAGAGAGAGAGAGAGAGAGAATGTGATCTAGAGATCAAGAGATCTAAATAGGTCCTTTATGTTACATTCAATCTTATTTGCTGCTTAAATAACAATTTTGAATGACACTGTCAGATTCAATTTTCTGTGACAATGATGGAACACCTAATTAGTGAGTTTCTTAGGTCATTATTATTATTTAACTATTATGATAGAACTTTCAATCCATTATTTCTGAAACACCGGTGAATGCTTTGCACTTATTACATAGGTTCCTTTGGAGATTTTAACTTCCTTGCATGATATCTTCCAAAAAGACAAATAGATGTTGATAAAACATTCAATACTATAATGTCATTTTCCCCAAAGATATCAAGAAGTCTTTGACATACTTACAGTTTCCAAAGACTACAAAGAATACCCCAGAGCTATAGGATACCATCCATTAATTCAAGAAAAGTTATTTGAGAAAATTTGGAACTGCTTCACTGAGAACTGTAATGTAGAAGATCCTCTACTTCTAAAATTGGTGATAAAACCGAATTGCCATTTCTCAAGACATTTCTAGGCAGCAAAATCTATTTTAATGTGAACCTCTTCCTGGAAACACGTTGCTGGTATGACACAGTTTGCACTCAATACTAATTTGAAAATCCATTTGCTTTTAAGATATAATTTGCTTGTTTAATAGCTTAATTTTAGGTTTAAAGTATGGATTTAATTCTGATCCTCTAAACAATGCAGAGTACCCTCTCATAAGTATTCTGTGTGAATAAATAAGCTACTAGGGAAACTATTTCAATCAGGTTGACTTTTTGTTGAAGTAACATTTTCCATTCTGCTAAAGTTCAACCGACATTGACTTCACTGAATGGCTGTTGGGAAATTGCCCTCGGAGCTTTATTTGGAACTGCTACCGTCTTCATAATGAAATGTTGTATTGTGAAAGTCACGCTCAGAGTGTTGATTCTGTTCCTAAGTGACATTGTTGGAGCATAACATACATTTAGTTACCTACCTGACAAGTTGTCTATTTAACAGAGAAAAAATGATCTGACTATGATTGATGGCACAGCTGCCCCTTCTCAGCGATGGGGAAAATAAGCTGAGTCAAAACAGATCTGGCTACACCAGAGCACGTCTGTCTGCAGTGCTGTTCCCTCATTTCTCTTCATTTGGATAAGAAGGCTTTCCTTTGAGCATCTATTCCCACAGTCTCCAATCTACCAACCACTGTGCTTATTGCTTTCTTCTTTTCACTTTGAAATTACTTTAGAGGCATTATTCTGCTCTGGTCGGCATTAGAGCAAAGCTTTTCATACATTTTTAGCTACATGCTCTCTAGGTCAAGGACAACAGCGTTGAAAATTAAAATCCTGGTAAGAGTATTTAGTGAATTATTTACTTTTTGACTATAAGTTTCTTCTGCTCTCTGACACTCTGACTTGAGCTCTTTTTTTTTTCCTGTGTCACTGATGTGTTCCTTGCGATACCTGTCTTATAATTGTCCTGACATATAGGAAAATTGGAATCAAGCTCCAAAGTCTGTATCACTACCCTTTGTCTCTGGATTCTTTTTTTCCAGGTAAGATTGATAGGTCAGTATGTCCTTTACTGGTAGATATTAAAAGGAAAAAAAGTAAAAAAAAACCAAAGACAGTCAATGTAGTTTACACTTATTCCTCATGAGGGCAATGTTCAGAGAATAAGTGTCACTCTGGCAATGAAAACAACTGATTTGTGGGGATTAGAAAAATATAATCCAAACAGCCACACAGGGTATAAATACCAGATATTAAAATAGGCACTTGTTGGTAAAAGAGGAAAATTTATACTGAAAAGTTATATATATCTCAGCCATGTTTCTTTTTTACTTCAATTCATTTAAATTCAAGTGCAACAATCAGAAGACCTGGGATTTATACCAGACTTCAGGGAAGTATACATTGTATTCAAGCACATACACATAAAACTAAACTGTGAGGAGTCTGGAAAAGTAAGTTATAGCAACATGCACAGAATTAAAAAAAAAAGAATTTTGGAAATAATATCTAGCCATACTAAAGGAAAAAATCAGAAAATATAAAAAATGAGTAATGACAAATTAAGACAATGCAATACTCTGTTTCTCACTTGGAATCCATAGGTTAACTATACCAAGGGACCAACAATCAATGAACATTTGCAAAAACATCTCTATTTACAAAAATCACACACAAAATTGACATGCATGTATTTTTTGTGAATCTTATGAAATCATTATCTGTAAACATATTTCTAAATTGTGAGTTAACTAGACTATTTATTTATAAATGAGAAATAAGTAGAATAAAACTCATTTTTTTTTTGTTTTTTTTTTTTTTTTTTCTGTAGTTTATACAGAAAACCTGGCCAGAAGCAGCTGTCTTGGTAAACAAACAGACAAAAATCAGAAGAGTTACTAAATGGAGGAAGTGGAGTTTGCTCTTGATTCGTGAATATACCCAAGAAATGTCATAATTAAGGGTATTTTGTTTTTCATCCAAAATGGAAAACCTCTTCTTTATGTGTACTTTAGAATTAATAAGCACATCACTTACCAGGTGATGATGAAAAATATGATATGAATTAAATATGAAAATATGACTGGAAAAATATGATAATAGGGAAAGGAGTATTACAGCATAGTACTTTGCATAAGTATGATACTGTTTTATACAGAGTGATTAACAATATCTTTTGTAATTAAGTCTTTTTTATTTATTTATTTTTAAGGAAGAAACAGCAAATTCGAAGGAACTGATTTAGACTAATCTTTGTCATATTTGAAAAATAGTGAAGCTTGGCAGAGGAATTGCAGAACCTAATTATGATCAGGAACCAGTCTGTCTTCCTAATTGCAAGATATTAGCTGGGCAAACTGAGGCAAAGTTCTACCATTTTCTCTAAATTCTAACACACAAAAAAAGAATTTCTCAAGTATGGATCAACTGGAATAAAACTAATAGCCAGAGTGTGGGCAGGTTAAATAAATTTTAAGTGAGGCCATTTGTTTAAAGGACTTTCTTTAATTTATCCATTTCTACTATATTTCTCATTGTAAATTGGATTGATACAAAACAATATACTGAGTTCATGATACAGGCTGAGAGATAGAAGCCTTGTTTGAGTTTGACCTTTCAGCAAGTGACATTCAACATTGTATGGATCAGTATTTTTAAGCCAATTTTTTTACTGAAAAA
Source organism: Vulpes vulpes (assembly GCF_048418805.1). Classification (NCBI taxonomy): domain Eukaryota; kingdom Metazoa; phylum Chordata; class Mammalia; order Carnivora; family Canidae; genus Vulpes; species Vulpes vulpes. The sequence continues at coordinate 99,040,513 of NC_132784.1, read as the reverse complement.
TAATTTTTATTTTGAAATTGTCATTTGATCATTTATTAATTCAATCAAAATTTGAGCAACATTTTTGAATACTCATCATATGCCAGTTTGGGGTGGGATTGAGAATAGAAGGTTGAAAAAGACAAAACAAAACATAATTTTAGCTGCAGCATGCTATAAAGTTTGAAAGCAATCATTTATACCCTTCCACAAAAAAATATTCAGACTAAAAATCAGTGGCTTCCCTTGGTCCAATCAGAGAACTGAGTTGCAGTGAAATTGCCAATCTGAAATCTGGACAAGCAGGTACACAGACAGTCCCAATCTGAAACCAAAACTGTGGGAACCATAAACTGGTAGGAAGAATTAAACAGTAATTTAGACAAATGTCCAGAGGTAGAGTGTGTGTTAGAATGAGAATAAGATACCCCTAAGTGGCTCCATCTTAGTGAAAGACAAAACTTTTGTAGACATCATCTCCAGGATCCCTACCATGTTCCCTACTATATGTAAAATGTCCAGTTAAAAGGCATAGAAGTCAAAGAAAGAACATAAAAAGCACAAAACAAAAGCGACTAATACTAAAACCATTTAAACTCTCAGGACACCTGGGTGGCTCTGTGGTTGAGCATCTGCCTTCGGCTTAGGGTGTGATCCTGGAGTACTGGGATCGAGTCCCACATTCGGCTCCCTTAAGGAATCTGCTTCTCCCTCTGCCTATGTCTCTGTGTCCCTCATGAATAAATAAATAATATTTTAAAAATATGTAAACTCTTTTTAAAAAGTATACTATAAATATAATCTAGGGATCCCTGGGTGGCGCAGCGGTTTGGCGCCTGCCTTTGGCCCAGGGCGCGATCCTGGAGACCTGGGATCGAATCCCACATCAGGCTCCCGGTGCATGGAGCCTGCTTCTCCCTCCGCCTGTGTCTCTGCCTCTCTCTCTCTTTCTGTGACTATCATAAAAATAAATAAATAAATAAATAAATAAATAAATAAATAAATAAAATCTAAATAAAACAACAATTCTAGGGTAGGGAAATATTTGTCTTATTTATAAAAATTATAGAACAAATACATATAAAACCTAAGCTTTCTAAAACATTAGTAAGATAGATTATAGGAAAAAATTAAAAATATAGACTGTTTAGAAAAAAAAAGTTATCAGAACCTTGATTTTAATATGAAGAAGCAACCAACATTCTCAAAATTCGTAGAAATGCATTAAATTGTATACTCTAAATCATGATAATCATTATATTCCTATAAAATTAACAAAAATATTTTTAAAAATATTTAATACCAATTGCTGGAAATATTGTGGAGAAAAGGAGAGTCTCACAAAATCTTGGTATAAATCTAAATTTTCAAGTCCTCTTTAGAAAGTAATAATGCCCAATTACAGTTTTCTCTAATAATCTCATTCTTCAAAATCTACCCCACAAAGCAAAATTAACTACTTAATGTGACTGAATAAAGACAATTACTGAGAGGCACCTACGTGGCTCAGTTGATTAAGTGTCTGACTCTTAATTTTGGCTCAGGTCATGATCTCAAGGTCCTGGGATCCAGCCCTTGGCTGGGCTCCATGCTCAGTGGGGAGTCTGCTTAAGACTCTCTCCCTCTCTCTTTCTCCCTCTTCCCCTCCCCTTGCTTACTTGCTTGCTCTCTCTCAAATAAATAAATAAACAAATAAATCTTTAAGAAAAAAAGAATTATTGAGGCAATGCATATAGTGGCAAAAAGGCAGATTCAAAATATGTATCTATAGGTGAATGACTGAATAAACTATGATTCCGTGTACCATTTATACACTCATTAAAAAGGTAAGAACTTTGACATGTATTGCCATTTTGTTTGAAAAAAATAAGATTCAGAAAAGTATATATTAAAAAACAAGTCAGGAAGATTATATATCAAACTATGATTTATTTCTAAAAAGATATAATTTTATTGAAATATGAGATGCCCAGATTTTGCAACTTTATGTATCTTAACTATTGATATCAGAAATTTTACTTTCAATTTAATATCACATTTCAATTATTTTAACTATGTTTAACTTGTGAAAATTACCTATTTTAGTTGTTAGACAGTTTTGTATTTATGTGTTATTCAATTACTAAATCAGAAGTAGTTTAGTAATTAAAGTTATTTTAACAAAAGTGCAGGGTTAATTAGTAAACTGTGGTATATTATGAATGAACATTGAAAGTGAAAGCTGAGAAAATATTACATTCAGGTACCTGTATTCTATGTCAAAGAACTTATTTTTCTTTGATAGTGCTTCAAAAGTCTTTCATCCTCATGCTTCACTGACACTTAAAACAGTGTCATAGTGAAAGTGGAAATATAAGTGACAGGTCTAATAAATTAGCAATATCCTTCTCACTACACACCCCCTCATTTTTGGCTGTGAAATTTCGCTTCTTATTAAAATTTGTATTCTTCATAGTTGAATAGGAGTAAAGGATTGTTCTCTGAGTTTTATCTGCTTTAGAGACGAGCTATGCCAGAAATTTTACAGTTGAAAAAATGTCACTGGCCTTTCTCTTGGAGTAGCAGAGAGCTTTTCAACATTTCAGGAAGGCTGGGTCAAGTTTCTAACAGGTTAAATAAATAGCATTTCAAATGCCTCAGTCACAGTGGTCTGGACCACTATGTGGACGGCAATCTCCTTCATAAGTGGCCAGTCTTCTGTACTTCTTTCTCTTCTTAAAATGCAAACTACACATATTAGAAAATAAACTAAAAACTAAAAAACTAAAAGAAAAATTGACAGTAGGGGCAGTCATATTGCAGTATCTATACTTCTAAATCAGTAGTTCTGGAGATGTGTTTTTTAAAGTGGGTTTTGTGAAATCTAGTAGACCATAACCAGTATTAAAAAGTGAAAAAAGGGGATCCCTGGGTGGCTCAGCAGTTTACCATCTGCCTTTGGCCCAGGGCCAGATCCTGGAGTCCCGGGATTGAGTCCCATGTTGGGCTCCCGACATGGAGCCTGCTTCTCCCTCCTCCTGTGTCTCTGCCTCTCTCTATATATATCTCTATCATGAATAAATAAATAAATAAATCTTTAAAATAAATAAATAAATAAATAGATAAATAAATAAATAAATAATAAATATGAAAAAAGAGGAAAATGATAGAAAATATGGAATAGAATTGCAATGAGAATGCATCTCATGTAACAATGTCTCATAAATTTTTCTTAGTTCATATATGCATACATATCTATGATAGTATGTACTCTGGGTGATAATCCAAAATATATTTCTTATTATAATTTGTACACAAAAATATCTTAAAGCCATTGCTCTATATCATGTTCTGTAGTTTCAGCACATGTAGTTTGTCCATTAGGCCCAAAATAAATCAGAAAGGACATTCTGCATAAGACAAAATATATTATAGCAATATATGCAACTTCTGTTTCTTCACTGATTTTAAATTTAATGGGAAGTCCTTTTGAAATAAAGATGATTTTACAGAATGATAATACCCAGAGTTTCTCTGTCATGAATAGCATAAAGTAATACAGATGAAGTTCTCATTCATATAATGTTCCATGAAAATAAATTTATCTGTTTGAATTTATGTAAAACAACTAGGCAATTTATTCTCCTCTTGCTTGCTGCATAAGAAATTCATCAGATATTTAAAATAACAATAGTGACTGACACGAAATACAATTTTAAAACACATAAATTTTATTGTATATGTATATGCATATACATGTACACATATAATTTATTAAGATTAAGCATCACTCTGATTAAGTTTTAAACATTTTTGATATACATTTTCTTTCTTTCTTTTTTTTTTAAGATTTTATCTATATTCATGAGAGACACAGAGCCAGAGAGGCAGAGACACAGCCAGAGGGAGAAAGCAGGCTCCATGCAGGGATCCTGATGTGGGACTCGATCCCAGGACTCCAGGATCATGCCCTGGGCCAAAGGCAGGTGTTATACTGCTGAGCCACCCAGGGATCCCCCTGATATACATTTTCTGAATAGATAATTATGCTATCCAGAGAAGCAGCTGATCCCTTAATAAAACCTATACATCTTTCTGTCAAAATAAGCCAGACTCCAAACTTTTGATGAGATAAATTTTGTTGAGGGAAGTCTTAAAACCAGCAGAATGCAATTGACATAACTGTGTGCAATTCTTGAATTAAATCATTCAAGCAGATGAAATATGAAGAAGTTCTGAATTTGATTCAAATATTGCAAAAAAAATCTATTTGGAATCATAAAATAATCAAGGTTAAAGATACAGGGTTTGCAAACTAGATGCCTAATTTAAAATTTTATAATTTTTGTTAGTACATAATGTTATTTTGCTGAGCATCAAAACATGCAGAATGTTAGGAAGAATTTAGTTATTATCAATATTAAATACCAATTTAAATATTATTCAGAAATTTTAATGTTGCCCATTCATTTTGAATTAAATCCCATTGAAAAAAAAGTAAAACTAACATTGTTAATCTTTTCTTCACAGGCTCAAAAATGATTTATGCCATTGCATGTAGAATTTAAAGTATGGTCCCTAATCAGTTTTACTAGATATATTCCAGTTTGAGGAAGTGGATATTATTATTAATAATATCAATAAATTTAGACAACAGTATTTCTCAAATAAAATAATTAAATTCAATATCTATATATTTGATGAATTTTAATTCTTTCCATTTTTCATTCTGTGAAATAGATTAGTGGAGAGGAAGGCAAGCTACTGGATTTGATATATAACTCTCCCATCTAAATTGTGTGACATTTGTCAAGTTATTTATCTTATCTAAGCCTAGATTTCTGCTGTGTACAATGGTGGTTTTTAACAGCCCTTACACCATAGGATCAGATGAAATAATGCAGGAGAAATATTTAGCACAATGTAAGAGACTAATAAAGCATTATATACTATTGCTATTAATATCATATAATTTTTGGAGTTAGTCATAGTTCTTTTTTTAATATTGTGTGCTTCTGATTTGATCAAGTATAATTTAAGTATTCATAATTTTGTCTGATTTTGCAAAAGACAAAGTGCTCAAGGTATCTTGAAACAGTTTGATACCTTTATCTATATATCATATATATTAATTTTACATGTATTGTTTTTAGTATTATTTTATTGTTAGTTTAATATACTGGACTATCTACTGAGTACTGAGAATCTGGGGGATGCCTCTTTTCCCTATACATGGTGATGTGGCCACAGGGGAAAGTTAAGACTAGACATGTTTCCACAGTATTAAAATGACTCTTTAAACTGAAATCCCAGTATCTTTTGAAGTATAGCCTTAGTCTTTTCCTTCTATTTTATGAATCATTCCTGTATTCTTACAATAAATTCTCTCTTTAGCACTGTCAAGTTTGATTGTCTTTTTTTCAAACCAAAGGGAATATACAAGAGGGAAGAGTCCTCTTTTAATCTAAGTGTTGACAAACTACATTTTCTATGCAAATGTAGAAGTTGTAAACAATTTAGACTTTGTAGGCAATGCAATCTTTATCATGACTAATCAACTTTGTCACTGTAGGGTAAACATACCCATAATCCCTAAAGAATTAGTGTGATTGTGTTCCAATAAAATTTAATTTATGGATATTGACATATGAATTTAATATAATTTTTACATGTCACAAACTATTATTTAAAAATTTTTAATTATTGGGGGATCCCTGGATGGCTCAGCAGTTTAGCGTCTGCCTTTGGCCCAGGGCGTGATCCTAGAGTCCCGGGATCAAGTCCCACATCAGGGTATCTGCCTGGAGCCTGCTTCTCCTTCTGCCTGTGTCTCTGCCTCTCTCTCTCTCTCTGTCTCTCATGAATAAATAAATAAAATATTAAAAAAAATTAAAAAATTTTAATTATTAAAAAGTGTAAAAAAACACCTTGTGATATGTGAGCCATACAAAGACAAGTGTCAAGGTAACTAGTAGATCTGATAAGTAGGAGATCCACCCTGAAATTTATACCAAACAAAGCTTAAAAGCTTCCCAATCACTTCTGCAAACATTTCCTTTTTTTTCCTCTTCAGACACCAAATAGTCACTATTCCTTTTCTACTATAAATACATATTTCTGGTTATGGAAGGAGAACTTATGCATTTTGATTGAAATAACTTCTTATTGGCTGAATTTTAATTTCCAAATGAGGCCATAAATTTTATTTCTTTCTAACATTTAGAAGTATATATTTTATATTTTAAGAAAATTATTGGAAATGATCATAATAAAAACATAAAATAAATAACTGATCACATTAAAAGCATTTTAAAACAAAAGGCAACTCTTAAAACCAGCATAGTTACTCCTCAGTAAATAGTTATTAGTTATACAAAGATGGAAAATAGCAATTTAATGTGGATTTCTTCCATTATCAATGTAATCAAAAATAACCCTAGAATGAGAAAATAAAAGCTACTGAAGTTGTGATATAAGAAATAAATATAAATGATAACACACATATATCAATATATTGTTATTTCTAATTAGATGGGCATAAAAACCCCTTTTGACATGCTTATACAGTGTCATAAACATAAAACTGTCAAATATATTTGATGAAATAAATAGCTTATCAGAAATATTATGTCAGACACTAATGGTGTCAATGTAAACCTGTTAGGAATCACAGCAGTATTTGAAGTCAATGTATTTTAAATTCAGTTTAGTCCAGCAGGGCATTTAGGAGGTCTAGAAAGAGATTAGGGCAATTATGTATGCCAAGTACATAAATGTCAACAGCAATTTAGAACAAGAGTAGATTGTAAGAATGTTTCCAGTTCAATATTTTACTCTGAAGGCAAATAATCAGTATGAGATTTTTGCAACAGGGAGCTAACTGAAAATACACTGAGGAGAAGAACAAATAACTATACTTAACAGAGAGGTTTTAGCATAATGAGATTCCATTGGTTATTTGATTCACAGACAATTCCCATGGGGCTTTTTATAAATTTTATGCTTTTCTAGAAGGTCACACACTTATTTGATGTGACTTGTATCTGCGGCCTTAACAATGACATTTCCTAATGCAGATTCTTTTTAGGTGTCCTGTCACTCACGTTAGCTATATATGGTGTTTATTTTGAAACTGAAGCAGGGTCTTTATTGGCCATTATAATTGATCACTAGTTCCTGGGTGAGGAATCTCCAATCCAAGTGCCACACACAAAAGTTAGAAGATATTATTATACGAAACAAGGTGATCATCATGTTCTCAAAACCTACCAGAATGCTTGATAAACTTAGAGTATCCACTTAATAACCATTGAATAAATTTGGCTGTACCTGACCTTAACTACTTGAGTCACAAAGGTATTTATAATCAGCCCCTCTCATTTTCCCAGTCAGTAGTTTTTGGGGAAGTGTTTTTCTTTTGTGATCCTCTGTCCCCTGTGCTGCTCTCACACTGGTGTTCTCTCTCTCTCTCACTCTCTCCCTTCTCTTTGGAATCAGGGCTCCCTTTTCTCTGCAGCATCTAGAATTCTTTTCTCCCTCTAGTTGTACAGTTTGTTCTCTCGGTCCTCTGATAGATATCTTGGGCATTCAGAATGATTAAATATTTAGCAAGCTGTGTTGGAGGATGAGGTAGCACAGGGTCTACAACTCTGCCATCTTAACTCTCTCTGAACTGCAAAAATATTTGAAAAGCCACTTCAAAGAATATGGTTAAAAAAAAAAAAAAGTCTAGGAGTTGCTCCTCTGTGGACCTGTCATACTGGAATGTTTAATTCAAGTAGCTATGAGTGTTTTATGATTAAAACTTACTTTTCCACTTACCATTTATTCTATCTAGCTACCTATCTCGCTACCATCCATCATCTATTCTTTAAGTCCCAGTATACTACGTTAGAATTGAGGGAAAATTAAGGTTACCATCTGGCATATGTGTAGGAGTATTGCCAAAGTTGGAAACATTTAGATTAAGCAAAAATTAAACACAATCCAATAGCAAGCAAATAAACGATAACAGCAAAGGACATTCTGATTAAGAATGGCAGAGGATCTGAATATACATTTTTTTCCCAAGAATACATACAGATGGATAACAGGCACACAAAAATATGCTCAACATCACTCATCTTTATAGAAATACAAATCAAAACACAATGAGATATCACTACACACCTGTTAGAATGGCTATTATCAGAAAGACAAGAAAGACGTAAATATTGATGAGGATGTGGAGAAAAGAAAACCTTTGTATACAATTGGGGAATGTAAGCTGGGGTGGCCACTATGGAAAGCAGTATAGAGGTTTCCCCCCAAATTAAAAATATAACCATCACATGATCCAGCAATTCCACTCGTAGGTATTCTGCTTTGCTATATCTAAAGCAAATGATAACACTAATTGAAAATGCATCTGCACCCCATATTCCTTGTACCATTATGTAAAATAGCCAAGGTATGGGAAACGACCTAAGTGTCCATTGAGAGATGAATGGATAAAAGAAGATGTGGTATAAACACATATACTGGGATATTTTCAGCTGTGAGGAAAGAATTGTCAGCAACAATTCTGACCCCTTGTAGGTCAAATCTAGACTCTTGTCTCTCTGTCTGTATTAAATCTCAACTGTTTGTCCATGCTGTTTTCAACAATATGGATGGATCTTGAGAACATTATGCTTAGTGAAAAAAGTCAGACAGAAAGACAAATACCATATGATTTTATATGATAAATCTTTTATAAAAAAAGGTTTTTCCTCTACTTCTATTTTCTGACAGTGTATGTAAAAGTTTGAGGAATGTCTGATAGAATTTGTCAGTGAAACCATACGTACTTGAAGGTGCACCTTCTTTAATTACTCAGGACGTCCAGTAGTATCATCGCAAGGATCTCACCATAGTTGTGGGGCTAAGGTAGCTCCAGTGATGAAACTTCTCTAGAACTATCTGGCTAAATCTCACAAACAAGTTTCTTTAAAATGATGCAATTGGTATTAGTTAGCTACCTTTTTAAATAGAAAATTTCTGGGCTTTGTTTCTGCACACTGCCCTGCCGTGAGAACTCTGTCTTTCCTTTCAGCCATGTCAGACTCTGATATTTAATTACTTCATTCGGATGAGACAGCTCTACTTTGCTTGGGGTTCCTAGCTCTCCTCCGTGGCTCACAAACTTCTTTCCGGTAGAAAACCAAATGATTGTTAGTCTCATGTCATTTATTTATTGTTACTTTTTCTCAGGGAACAGCACAGTCATATGCTGCCTATTTGCCAATGTCTTAACGTCTAAAAACCTAAAATTATTTTCCTACTTTCTCCCAGACTCTTGTCCTGGCCATTGTCCCGTCCTCGTCTTTTTTCTTTCCTTTTTCTTTCTTTTTTTTCTTTTACCTTCCTTCTTTGCCACCCCCCCTTTTTTTTTCTAGGTAGGGAAATCAAGTTTCCTGTGTTCTCTTTAGTGACCAGAATAATTAGTTATCTTGTTTATAGAAGTATATCCCACCAAGGATTCTAGATAATTGTGAGGATCTCAGCAACAATTTTGACCCCTTGTAGGTCAAATCTAGACTCTTGTCTCTCTTTGAGTCTTAAATCTCAACTGTTTGTCTTCCATTTCTTTGTTCATTATTGTATCTATAAACTTTAATCACTTTATTGTGAGTTCCACTTTCAATTAAAAACTAATGTTTGCTAGTACAGTTGGAAGATTCCACAAATTAAGGTAAGATGTCAATCACATTAAAAACATGTAAACAGATTTTTTGGAAATATTAATAAAATACATGTTTTAATAAACAATTAAAAGCCTCTTAAATCCTAATAAAATTGATTTTTCTGCTACAAGGGAATTCAGATATATTTACCGGTGACTTTCACAGAAACACTTTATCCTGTTTCTACAACCCGCATAATTTTCTTTATTGTTCCCTGAAAGTTCTAGCTAAAAATGTTTAGCTTTCATTGTTTTTGGGTTAGGAGTCAAAGAAAATGATTTTAGATGAGAATGCCCTGATTGAAACATGATTTTAATACTTCCTAATTATCTGTTTTGGAGTAATTTACTTAATTGTTTCGACCTCTGTCTCTCATATGTAAAATATGAATTGTATTTTCTCAAATGCTCTTTGAAGCTAACCCCCTTGCACTTCAGATATGGGACTGGAGTTGAATTGATGAGAGTCTGAGTGAAGGTAACTGACTGGAAGGTAACTGTATTTTTCACTACACAGGCATGATTAAATATCAATTCACTTCTTCATCAATTTCCCTCACTTACATTAATTCTCAAAATTTAGTTTAACATTTTAGGTATAGATACTTGATAAGTATTCAATTTAAGTTTTGTACTTTTATAACAGTGAAAATAACCTTGTAAATCAATGTTGGATTTCTATACAAAAATAAAACTCAAAAAAGAGTAAATCTTTCTATTTATTTTGGAGATTATTAGATGTGGAGTCTACATCTGTTCCTGCATTAGGAAATATTACCTTTTCTAAGTTATTTATTGCAATAATGCAGAAAAGGCAACACAATTTTCAATTATCTTATTTATCTGACATGCAAGAATTTCTATATGAATGTAGCCTACAGTGTGCATTTAATGTGAATAGACACAGTGTAAGAATGTGGTATAAGAATGTAAGAAAATTCAAATAGACTTAAGATATTTCTCAGTACCTGGCATTTCAATAAGTAAATTCCTATTTATTTTTCTGGTTAACTCTGATTTTGACTTACTCTTTCAGGTACTGCAGGTGAATCCCTCTTCAGTAAATTAAATTTCTCAAAATAGCTCATTCATAAAATATATAAAATACTTTTCCTCAGATAGAACCACATAAATAATTGAAAAACATATCGGGTTTTAGTAAAATAAATTTCATGGATATAGCTATACTGGATTATGTGGGAATGTATTTATGGGGCTCTGTGAATCAGTAAAACATCATTTGCAAAAAAACAAAAACAAAAACAAAAACAAAACAAAACAAAAAAAACTCCCAAAATGAAGAGGGCCTGGATTTGGCAGATTTTAGAATTTTGTTCTGGTCTACTTATCACTGAGTCATTGAAAGTCTTGATAAGGAGAATGGGTTGCAGCTTTTGACATTTTACTGAAGAAAGGACAGCAACAATATTTTTAAGTCAACATAATTCTGTCACAAAAGATAGGAATGTTGACTCTGTTTCATGATTTCTACATAGATAAAAGAGAAATAGTGCAATAATTATGCATTCCACAATGAAACAGGTATTGAATTTGAGATTGGGATTATGTAGATAGTTGTCCCATTCTATATAAAAAGTGGATGTGGAGAAGCACAAATTTAAGATTACTGTTTCTCTATAGTTCCATGTTAGTGACAAAAAGCATCCTTCAAACTCTTAAGTGTAAGATAAAATTCACTTTTTAAAATGTATTCATTCACTTGCTGCATTATTCTTGTCACTAACAAATGCTGTTTTTGAGAAATACATTTTTAGAATATACACTTTAATATAGCTATTAAAATGTGAATGAATATAGATATAATTACTCACTCTACCAGATGTTCTCTCACCATTTTTCACTTATAAGCTTGGAAACATTTTCTATTATCCTTTACAAAATATATTTTTTTAATACCACACTAAGCCATATATTTTATATGCAAATCAGTAAGATTTTCTAATACAATATGTACTGAATCCTTTACCTAATCCTTAAAAGAACTTTGATTTTTCATCCTTACTCATTAAAATCCATGAATGGAAAATCTTTTCCAGCTTCCTTTAATAAGGCATTTGACTCTGAAAATAATCTAGACATAAGGTGTGAAAAAAACCTCAAATATACAAATATTCCAGTGTGTACTATGCTAAAATAATCATCTGAAAATCTAAATATGAAAAATATGTAATACACATTGAAAAGTAAAAGTGTAATCTTAGTCATAAAGTAGACACCTATTTCAATATAAACTTCATTTTTATTGAAATACTCAAGGATGTCTAAGCCTAGTCATGTGAAAGTACTAGGTGCACACAGTGTAAAGAATTATCATAGCTTGCAATTATCAATATAAGAAGATTAAATGGCTCAGTTCTTTTCTTTCTTTCTCATAAGCTGAGTTTATCTTCCTTCACAGAATTACTACAGAACAGCATGGACAAACTTCAAAGATGTATGTAACTTTGAATTTTCTCTTTAGAGCATTATTTTATAAAATTATGATGATGTTTGTCCCTGCCAAATATGGTAGGGACATTTAGGAGTTAGTTGAATTGGATGACTTGAATAAAATATATACAAAGATGCCATTCATTGCTTTGTTATTAAAAGTAGATTTTAAAGAAATTATAAAACGACTCACATTTGGCAAAATAAATAATTTCATTTGATATAAGGTACTAAATATTACTGAAAATAATGGTCTCTGTCACCTTGTGTGTAGGAACAATTGTTCTTGCTTCCTCCCTAGTCTCACAAGGGTGTATTTTCCTATTCCAATGTATCCATACATATTCAGAGTACTCCTAAATAACTGAATTATGGTACAAATTATATCTCTAGTCAAAGTGATCTTTAGTTAACTACAGAGTGATATTCTTATTTAACTGTATTGATGGGGATCCTGGGTGGCGCAGCGGTTTAGCGCCTGCCTTTAGCCCAAGGCGCGATCCTGGAGCTCCGGGATCGAGTCCCACATCGGGCTCCCGGTGCATGGAGCCTGCTTCTCCCTCTGCCTATGTCTCTGCCTCTCTCTCTCTCTCTCTCTCTCTGTGTGACTATCATAAATAAATACAAAAAAAAAAAAAACTGCATTGATTACTTCATTTCTCTGGTCAAATACTTGAGTGGATTCCCAAGAACTTATAAGAAAAATCATAAATTAATTTGCATGACATTAAATGCTTTCTCCAATGTGATCTCAATCTTCTAGCCTGACCATTCACTTTGTGTCTAAATTGTCCTTTTCTCCATAGAAGTTGGCCTATTCACTTTCCACTAAACTCCCATCCTACCCTTTTAATACCATACAGTTCCATTTACTGGGACTGCCAATTCCTTTTGTCTTCATTTTAAAAATCCCACTAATCAAACAAGAGTAATTTATATCCATTCAACTAGGAAAATAATGCATTTTTATATTTTATAAAGATTAATAACCCCACTTTCATTTCTTAAATCAGTTGTAATCAAGATCAGAGTCTGGTCTGAATTTACTGCATTGGCCCTCTAATATTTCTTCGAAGTTAAATGTATTCACACAAATATATGCTTCCCTCAACTAACATGCAGAACTACTTATATGCTTTTATTTTGCTACACAAATTATAAACTATACTTATTTCTTTATAATTTATTTTTCACGTTTTTTAAAAAAAGAGTGATTTCTTAAGTTCAATAGTAGACCTAAAACATTTAATAACTTCTTAATATTTTATGTTCTTGGACTTTCAATTAATTCAGCCAGTTCTCCTGTGATATATATACACTGGTTATTTCAGATTTAGCTATACAAACAATATTGCATTTATTATTTCATTGACTATGTGTGTCCAGTTCTTCATATTATTTATAATCACCATATGTTATCATCTTCTTCGCCTTTTTAATGCTATTTTGGTCCTTTGATTGTATTTCTTATCCTCTGATAGACCCCATTATTTCTTCATAATTATTATTTGAGTTTTATAGGTTTAACTTACATATCTTTTGCACATTTATTTTTTAAAATCCCTATCTCTGTATATGTATCTTGCAAGAAGTTACTATGGCCGAGTTCAAAAAGGGTGTTGCCTGTGTTCTCCTCTAGGATTTTGATGGAATCTTGTCTCACATTTAGATCTTTCATCCATTTTGAGTTTATCTTTGTGTATGGTGAAAGAGAGTGGTCTAGTTTCATTTTTCTGCATGTGGATGTCCAATTTTCCCAGCACCATTTATTGAAGAGACTGTCTTTCTTCCAATGGATAGTCTTTCCTCCTTTATAGAATATTAGTTGACAATAAAGTTGAGGGTCCACTTCTGGGTTCTCTATTCTGTTCCATTGATCTATGTGTCTGTTTATGTGCCAGTACCACACTGTCTTGATGACCACAGCTTTGTAGTACAACCTGAAATCTGGCATTGTGATGCACCCAGCTATGGTTTTCTTTTTTTAAAATTCCCCTGGCTATTCGGGGTCTTCTCTGATTCCACACAAATCTTAAAATAATTTGTTCTAACTCTGAAGAAACTCCATGGTATTTTGATAGGGATTGCATTAAACGTGTAAATTGCCCCGGGTAACAGTGACATTTTCACAATATTAATTCTGCCAATCCATGAGCATGGAATATTTTTCCATCTCTTTGAGTCTTCCTCAATTTATTTCAGAAGGCAAAAGAAACAAAAGCAAAAATGAACTATTGGGACTTCATCAAGATACGAAGCTTTTGCACAGCAAAGGATACAGTCAACAAAACTAAAAGACAATCTACAGAACGGGAGAATATATTTGCAAATGACGTATCAGATAAAGGGCTAGTTTCCAAGATCTATAAAGAACTTCTTAAACTCAACAGCAAAGAAACAAACAATCCAATCATGAAATGGGCAAAAGACATGAACAGAAATCTCACAGGGGAAGACATAGACATGGCCAACATGCACTTGAAAAAATGCTCCACATCACTTGCCATCAGGGAAATACAAATCAAAACCACAATGAGATACCACCTCACACCAGTGAGAATGAGGAACATTGAGAAGGCAGGGATCCACAAATGTTGGAAAGGATGCGGAGAAAAGGGGAACCCTCTTACACTGTTGGTGGGAATGTGAACTGGTGCAGCCACTCTGGAAAACTGTGTGGAGGTTCCTCAAAGAGTTAAAAATAGACCTGCCCAAGACCCAACAATTGCACTGTTGGGGATTTACCCCAAAGATGCAGATGCAATGAAACACCGGGACACCTGCACCCCGATGTTTATAGCAGCAATGTCCACAATAGCCAAACTGCGGAGGAGCCTCAGTGTCCATCGGAAGATGAATGGATAAAGAAGATGTGGTTTATGTATACAATGGAATATTACTCAGCCATTAGAAATGACAAATACCCACCGTTTGCTTCAACGTGGATAGAACTGGAGGGTATTATGCTGAGTGAAATAAGTCAATCGGAGAAGGACAAACATTATATGTTCTCATTCATTTGGGGAATATAAATAATAGTGAAAGGGAATAGAAGGGAAGGGAGAAGAAATGTGTGGGAAATATCAGAAAGGGAGACAGAACATGAAGACTCCTAACTGTGGGAAACGAACTAGGGGTGGTGGAAAGGGAGGAGGGGGTGTGTGGGGGTGAATGGGTGATGGGCACTGAAGGGGGCACTTGACATGATGAGTACTGGGTGTTATTCTGTATGTTGGCAAATTGAACACCAATAAAGATTAAATTTATTATTTAAAAATAATAAAATTAAAAAAATCCCTATCTCCTCAATTTCAATATTAGGGATATGATACTAAAATGGACAACCAGCATACTGTGGTATGCTTGAGTATATTCTGGAGTTCAACTCTTAGCTCTGTCTCTTACTAGCTGTGATCTTGGGCATGGTTTCTCAATTATAAATAATGGCAAAAATAGCACCTACTCCAGGTATTTCTAATGAGGATAAATTTTAAAATGCTTAGAATTTTCCTGGATACACAGTAATATTGATACCTGATGCTTGCTATTGTTACTGCATTATCTGTCATGTGTTTTGGAAATATGTTTCCCCAATCTTTCTTATTAAATATGTTTGTGTTTGTTTGTGTGTGTGTAGGAAAAGAAGCAAGAGATTGTAGGAAAACACACACAAACAAACACTATTTGTTTACTAACTTTTATTGCCCAGTTTCATTTTAACTTTTTCTCTATAAATTTTTATTATCCTTTTTCTTTTTTTTTCAGCTATGGAATAGTTAAATTGTACTCTGGGGTGACAAAGATTTACATATGATTTATAGCCAGCATTAGTCATAACAAGAAATTCCTGGCTGCAGTAACAAAACACTGAACATTTCAGTGGTTTTAACACAACAAATGCTTCTTTCTCACATTCTTCACAGCTGGCCATGGGTCTCTCAGGAGATCCACACTTTCATTCAGGGATTCAGGCTCATTCCCGCTTGTGGCTCTGCTGTCTTCTGGTGCTTTTGTTTCCTCCACCAAGGCTTTGTATTCTATCAGCCAGTGACAGAAGAGAAGAATGGAAAAATCATACTCCACTTAAGACTGGAGGTGACATACATCATATCTGCTGTCACTCCACTGTTGAGCTCTGTTCCCAGGAACCCACACCAGGAAGAAGAGAAGCTGGACATTTGGTGTAAAATATTCTGTTGTTTACCACATCAATACACTAGCAATATAGAGTTTGGTGAGGTACAAAACTATGTAGGGAATGCCATGTTCTGCTTTTTTTAAATTAATTTATTTTTTAATAATAAATTTATTTTTTATTGGTGTTCACTTTGCCAACATACAGCATAACACCCAGTGCTCATCCCCTCAAGTGCCCCCCCTCAGTGCCCTTCAGCCATTCACACCCACCGCCCACCCTCCACCCCTTCCACCACCCCTAGTTCGTTTCCCACAGTTAGGAGTCTTCATGTTCTGTCTCCCTTTCTGATATTTCCCACACATTTCTTCTCCCTTCCCTTCTATTCCCTTTCACTATTATTTATATTCCCCAAATGAATGAGAACATACAATGTTTGTCCTTCTCCGATTGACTTACTTCACTCAGCATAATACCCTCCAGTTCCATCCACGTTGAAGCAAATGGTGGGTCATTTCTAATGGCTGAGTAATATTCCATTGTATACATAAACCACATCTTCTTTATCCATTCATCTTTCGATGGACACTGAGGCTCCTACACAGTTTGGCTATTGTGGACATTGCTGCTATAAACATCGGGGTGCAGATGTCCCGGGGTTTCATTGCATCTGCATCTTTGAGGTAAATCCCCAACAGTGCAATTGTTGGGTCTTGGGCAGGTCTATTTTTAACTCTTTGAGGAACCTCCACACAGTTTTCCAGAGTGGCTGCACCAGTTCACATTCCCACCAACAGTGTAAGAGGGTTCCCCTTTCTCTGCATCCTCTCCAACATTTGTGGTTTCCTGCCTTCTCAATGTTCCTCATTCTCACTGGTGTGAGGTGGTATCTCATTGTGGTTTTGATTTGTATTTCCCTGATGGCAAGTGATGCGGAGCATTTTTTCAAGTGCATGTTGGCCATGTCTATGTCTTCCTCTGTGAGATTTCTGTTCATGTCTTTTGCCCATTTCATGATTGGATTGCTTATTTCTTAGGTGTTGAGATTAAGAAGTTCTTTATAGATCTTGGAAACTAGCCCTTTATCTGATACGTCATTTGCAAATATTTTCTCCCATTCTGTAGGTTGTCTTTTAGTTTTGTTGACTGTATCCTTTGCTGTGCAAAAGCTTCTTATCTTGATGAAGTCCCAATAGTTCATTTTTGCTTTTGTTTCTTTTGCCTTCATGGATGTATCTTGCAAGAAGTTACTGTGGCTGAGTTCAAAAAGGGTGTTGCCTGTGTTCTCCTCTAGGATTTTGATGGAATCTTGTCTCACATTTAGATCTTTCATCCATTTTGAGTTTAACTTTGTGTATGGTGAACGAGAGTGGTCTAGTTTCATTCTTCTGCATGTGGATGTCCAATTTTCCCAGCACCATTTATTGAAAAGACTGTCTTTCTTCCAGTGGATAGTCTTTCCTCTTTTATCGAATATTAGTTGACCATAGAGCGAGGGCCCATTTCTGGATTCTCTATTCTGTTCCATTGATCTATGTGTCTGGTTTTGTGCCAGTACCACACTGTCTTGATGACCACAGCTTTGTAGTACAACCTGAAATCTGGCATTGTGATGCCCCCAGCTATGGTTTTCTTTTTTAAAATTCCCCTGGCTATTCAGGGTCTTTTCTGATTCCACACAAATCTTAAAATAATTTGTTCTAACTCTCTGAAGAAAGTCCATGGTATTTTGATAGGGATTGCATTAAACGTGTAAATTGCCCTGGGTAACATTGACATTTTCACAATATTAATTCTGCCAATCCATGAGCATGGAATATTTTTCCATCTCTTTGTATCTTTCTCAATTTCTTCCAGAAGTGTTCTATAGTTTTTAGGGTATAGATCCTTTACCGCTTTGGTTAGGTTTATTCCTAGGTATCTTACGCTTTTGGGTGCAATTGTAAATGGGATTGACTCCTTAATTTCTCTTTCTTCAGTCTCATTGTTAGTGTATAGAAATGCCATTGATTTCTGGGCATTGATTTTGTATCCTGCCACGCTACCAAATTGCTGTGTGAGTTCTAGCAATCTATGGGTGGAGGCTTTTGGGTTTTCTATGTAGAGTATCATGTAATTGGCGAAGAGGGAGAGTTTGACTTCTTTTTTGCCAATTTGAATGCCTTTAATGTCTTTTTGTTGTCTGATTGCTGAGGCGAGGACTTCCAGTACTATGTTGAATAGCAGTGGTGAGAGTGGACATCCCTGTCTTGTTCCTGATCTTAGGGGAAAGGCTCCCAGTGCTTCCCCATTGAGAATGATATTTGCTGTGGGCTTTTTGTGGAAGGCTTTTAAGATGTTGAGGAATGTTCCCTCTATTCTACGCTCTGAAGAGTTTTGATCAGGAATGGATGCTGTATTTTGTCAAATGCTTTCTCTGCAGGTAATGAGAGGATCCTATGGTTCTTGGTTTTTCTCTTGCTGATATGATGAATCACATTGATGGTTTTACGAGTGTTGAACCAGCCTTGTGTCCCAGGGATAAATCCTACTTGGTCATGATGAATAATTTTCTTAATGGATTGTTGAATCCGATTGGCTAGTATCTTGTTGAGAATTTTTGCATCCATGTTCATCAGGGATATTGGTCTGTAATTCTCCTTTTTGGTGGGGTCTTTGTCTGGTTTTGGAATTAAGGTGATGCTGGCCTCATAGAACAAATTTGGAAGTACTCCATCTCTTTCTATCTTTCCAAACAGCTTTAGTAGAATAGGTATGGTTTCTTCTTTAAACGTTTGATAGAATTCCCCTGGGAAGCCATCTGGCCCTGGACTTTTGTGTCTTGGGAGGCTTCTGATGACTGCTTCAATTTCCTCCCTGGTTATTGGCCTGTCCAGATTTTCTATTTCTTCCTGTTCCAGTTTTGGTAGTTTGTGGCTTTCCAGGAATGCGTCCATTTCTTCTAGATTGCCTAATTTATTGGCGTACAGCTGTTCATAATATGTTTTTAAAATCGTTTGTATTTCCTTGGTGTTGGTAGTGATCTCTCCTTTCTCATTCATGATTTTATTAATTTGAGTCTTCTCTCCCTTCTTTTTAATAAGGTTGGCGAATGGTTTATCTATCTTATTAATTCTTGCAAGGAACCAACTCCTGGTTTTGTTTATTTGTTCCACAGTTCTTCTGGTCTCAATTTCGTTGAGTTCTGTTCAAATCTATATTAACTCTCTTCTTCTCTTGGGTGTACGATATATTTGCTGTTTTTTTCTCTAGCTCCATTATGTGTAAGGTGAGCTTTTGTATTTGAGTTCTTTCCAGTTTTTGGATGGATGCTTGTATTGCGATGTATTTCCCCCTGTTGACTGCTTTTGCTGCATCCCCAAGATTTTGAATGCTTGTATCTTCATTCTCATTAGTTTCCATGAATCTTTTTAATTCTTCCTTATTTTCCTGGTTGACCCTTTCATCTTTTAGCAGGATGGTCCTTAACCTCCACGTGTTTGAGGTCCTTCCAAACTTCTTGTTGTGATTTAGTTCTAATTTCAAGGCATTATGGTCTGAGAATATGCAGGAGACAATCCCAATCTTTTGGTATAGGTTCAGACCCGATTTGTGACCCAGTATGTGGTCTATTCTGGAGAAAGTTCCATGTGCACTTGAGAAGAATGTGTATTCAGTTGAGTTTGGATGTGAAATGCTGTAGATATCTGTGAAATCCATCTGGTCCAGTGTATTATTTAAACCTCTCGTTTCTTTGGAGATGTTGTGCTTAGAAGACCTATCGAGTATAGAAAGAGCTACATTGAGGTAGCAAGTACATATACATACACCAAGTATATGTGTATTATTATCTAAGTATTTCTTCATTTTGGTTATTAATTGATTTAAATATTTGGTAGCTCCCACATTCGGAGCATATATATTGAGGATTGTTAAGTCCTCTTGTTGGATAGATCCTTTAAGTATGACATAGTGTTCCTCTTCATCTCTCACTACAGTCTTCAGGGTAAATTTTAGTTTATCTGATATAAGGATGTCTACCCCTGCTTTCTTTTGAGGACCATTTGAATGGTAAATGGTTCTCCAACCTTTTATTTTCAGGTTCTAGGTGTCCTTCTGTCTAAAATGCGTCTCTTGTAGACAGCAAATAGATGGGTCCTGCTTTTTTATCCAGTCTGAAACCCTGCGCCTTTTGATGGGGTCATTAAGCCTGTTCACATTCAGAGTTACTATTGAAAGATATGAGTTTAGTGTCATCATAATACCTATTCAGTCCTTGTTTTTGTGGATTGTTCCACTGAACTTCTTCTTAAAGCAGAATTTTAAGAGTTCCCCTTAAAATTTCTTGCAGAGCTGGTCTGGAGGTCACATATTCTTTCAGTTCCTGACTGTCTTGGAAGCTCTTTATCTCTCCTTCCATTTTGAATGAGAGCCTTGCTGGATAAAGTATTCTTGGTTGCATGTTCTTCTCATTTAGGACCTTGAATATATCCTGCCAGCCCTTTCTGGCCTGCCAGGTCTCTGTGGAGAGGTCTGCTGTTACCCTAATACTCCTCCCCAAAAAAGTCAGAGATTTCTTGTCTCTTGCTGCTTTAAGGATCTTCTCTTTATCTTTGGAATGTGCAAGCTTCAGTATTAGATGTCGAGGTGTTGAACGTTTTTTATTGATTTTAGGGGGAGATCTCTCTACTTCCTGGATCTGAATGCCTGTTTCCCTTCCCAGATTAGGAAAGTTCACCTATGATTTGTTCAAATACATATTCTGGCCCTCTGGCCCTTTTGGCGCCCTCGGGAACCCCAATTAAACGTAGTTTTTTTTTTTCCACAGGCTGTCGTTTATTTCCCTTAATCTAACCTCATGGTTTTTTAATTGTTTGTCTCTTTTTTCCTCAGTTTCCTTCTTTGCCATCAACTTGTCTTCTATGTCACTCATTCGTTCTTCCACCTCGTTAACCCTTGTTGTTAGGACTTCTAGTTTGGATTTCATCTCATTCAATTGATTTTTAATTTCTGCCTGATTGGATCTAAATTCTGCAGTCATGAAGTCTCTTGAGTCCTTTATGCTTTTTTCTAGAGCCACCAGTAGCTGTATAATAGTGCTTCTGAATTGGCTTTCTGACGTTGAATTGTAATCCAGATTTTGTAACTCTGTGGGAGAGAGGACTGTTTCTGATTCTTTCTTTTGAGGTGAGGTTTTACTTCTAGTCATTTTGCTCAGTGCAGAGTGGCCAAAAACAAGTTGTATTGGGAAAAGGAGAAAAAGAGAGAGAAAGAAGGAAAGAAAAGAGAAAAAGAAAAAAGAAAAAGGAAGAAAAAAAAATGAAGAAAAAGAGAAAGAAAAAGAAAAAGAAAGAAAGGGAAAAAAGGGTGGGGGAAGCAAACAGAAATCAAAAAGAAAAAAAAAAAACACGGGGGAGTATCTTCTGATTCTGTAAACTTTAAGTCCCTTGAGTTCCCCTGGAACTGGTCCGTGTCGCTGGTCTTCTGGGGGAGGGGCCTGCTGTGCTGATTCTCAGGTGTTAGCACTTGGGGGAGCTGCTCTGCCCCTGCTTGGTGCAGGCTCAGTGGGGGTGTTTACCCCGTGAGGCCCCGGGAGGAAGCCACAGAGGCTACGGCAGCTCTGGGAACCTGGATTCAGCTCCCGCAGTAGCTCCGGGGCTCTCCGTCTGCAGGACCTGGGGGCTCCGGGGCGGGGCCGCTGATCTGCTCAGCTCGGGCAGGAGCGTCCTCGCTGTCCTGGGCCCTCCCGGCCTCTGCCTGTCCCGGGGGAGGCCGGATCCCGGGCTGTGTCCCGGCGCCCTGTGCTGCGGGGCCTGCGTTGTTGGATTCGCGCTCCCGCCCCGCAGCCTCCTCCGCGGAGCCGCCGCCCGAGCCCCTCCGAGCTGCTCCGGTCCCGCCGAGCGCTGCAGCCCTTAGGGAGCTCGGCGCACTCCCGGGGCGCAGGTGCCTGTTAGTGTCCCGGGGAGCCGAGGGCATCCCCGCCCTCCTGGGTCCTGCTCTAACTCCCTGCGGGCCCCTTTCCGCGGGGAAGGTCGGTGCAGCTCCTGCTCCTCCGGGACGGGGCTCTCCTGTCCTGGGGACACTCGCCCCGGCCTCAGCCCGGCTCCTCGCGGGACCCCTCCCCCTTGGAGGCCTTTTGTTTCTTTATTTCTTTTTCCCCGTCTTCCTTCCTTGACAGAAGCACGAACTCTTCTCACTCTAGTGTTTCAGCTGTTCTCTCTTTAAATCTCAGGCCGAATTCGTACATTTTCAGGATGATTTGAAGGTTATCTAGGTAATTTGGTGGGGACAGGTGATTTGGGGACCCTACTCTCCCCCCGTCTTGCCCCTCCTCCTATTATCCTTTTTCTATTAAGATCTTCTCATTCCCCAAATATATACATTTATTCTCATTAATGTACTTATTACTACATTTTGAATGTAGAGCTTTACTAATCTGGCATGTTTATGTGTGGGTATAATCTTGCAACTAAAAATACTGATGACTTATTTAATTGGCTTCCTGCTACTTCTTGCTGATGCCCTCATAAAACTTGGACAGTTTTTTTTCTTTTTCTTTAACCCTCAGGACAATTTTTTCCAACACCTCACTTCTTTATGAACCCTTCCTTAATCTAGCCACTATCATTTTACAGAAAATACTGAAGCTGTCATTTTTTTTTTGTTTGGAAAAATCTCCCGGCCCATATTGACTACTCACTTTTCCTGAACCATTGATAACATCTTTCAATTGTTTCAAAGTGAAAGCTCTTTTGCAAAGAATAATAATATTGTATTCCACATACTATCTCATACTATATCTAAGGACTTTGTTCTATCAATGAAACATCTTTCAATTTTATCTCTAACCTCCTTGCCTTCTATTATATATTTATGTTCAAATTTTCTCAAATATTAAAGTAATAGAAAGGAAATTCCATTTAAAATTTTGATCATCTTCTAACTTCGATTTTATTTTATTCAATCTCTTGATTGAACAATCATGTTGAATGAAGATTCAACATTAACTGTCTTTACTGAGTGATTTCATTTTTCACCTATTTATATGTCACTTTCTCTCCTTCACTTAAGTGATATATTATTTGTTGAGAGTAAAAATGTCCTTTCCTTCATGTACTCCTTGGGATCCAGAGTTCCATCTTAGTACCTTCTTACTCCAAACATCTAGAACAGTGACTTCTACAGAGTGGTCAATAAATGTGTATTGAAGGAATAAATTAATTGTCACATTTAATTTCCACTTTTGTAACCCATATTTTTCCTTTTTTTCCCATACCATTTTAAACTTGTTTCTCGAAAAAAAAATAGTTTTCATTTAATTGTAGTTGACACACAGCGTTTCATTCATTTCAGGTGTATAATAGAGTAATTCAACAAGTCTATACATTATGTTGTGCTCACCACAAGTGCAGTTGTCATCATACAATGGTATTATAATACCATTGACTATATTCCCTATACTGTAACTTTTATGACCACTTTTTCCCCTCTGGTAACTATCAATTTGCTCTCTGTATTTATGAGTCTGTTTCTACTTTTTGTTAAGAAAAGTTTGTTTATTAATTTTTTTTCAGAATCCATATACAAGTTAAATCATATGGTATTTGTATTTCTCTGTGTGACTTATCTCACTTAGTATTATACCATCTAGGTCCACCTATGTTTTCACAAATGATGAGATCTCATTTTTTATTATGTTTGAGTGATATTCTGTTCTGCCTATATATCACATCTTCTTTATCCATATATTTATGGATGGACACTTGGACTGCTTCCATATCTTGGCTATTGCATACAATGCTACAATAACCATTGGAGTGCCTATGTCTTTTGAATTAGTATTTTCATTTTATTTGTGTAAATAGCCAGTAGTGAAATCACTGGGTCATATGCTACTTTTATTTTTAATTTTTTGAAGAACACCTATACTTCTTCCCACCCCAGCTACACCAATATACATTCCCACCAACAGTGCATGAGAGTTCCTTTTCTCCACATCCTTGACAATACTTGTTATTTCTTGTCTTTTTTATTATAACCATTCTGACAAGGTAGTAAATCATTGTGGTTTTGATTTGCATTACCCTGATGATTAGTGATATAGAGCATATTTTCATGTTACTGTTTGCCATCTGTATATATTTTTTGAAAAAATGTCTATTCATATATTCTGCCTATATATATTTATTTTTTATTTATTTATTTTTTCTGCCCATTTTTAATAAGATTGTTTGGGGTGTTGAATTGTTTAAGTTACTTACATATTTTGGATATCAATCTCTTATTAGATATATCATTTGTGAATAGCTTCTCCCATTTAGTAGATTGCTGTTTCATTTTGTTGATGATTTCTTTTGCTGTGCAGAAGCTTTTTATTTTGGTGTAGTCCCAATGGTTTATTTTTGAAAACCTTGCTTTTTGATTTCTGGTCTTAACCCTTGTGTCTTTTTTTTTTTTTTTTTCTGGATCTTCTTCCAGGCATTTTGCAATTTGGGCTTCCCCACAGTTATAGCCTTGATTCTCCTCTTTAATGTTCTCATTTTTCTTTTCTCTCCTTTTGGAAGAAAAATACTACATCATTTATCCTACATTTTGCAATCCATTCCAGGTTTAAAGGAAAGAAAAATGACCCCACTTCTTAACAGAATATTATGCTGATACCGGAACATATATGAGGAGCACTTGGTGGCCATATTCACACAAAATTTACCATAGTCTTCAATCTTATACAATTCACGTTCATTTGCAAAATTAACCATGATCTTCCCACATCCGAGCCTTATCCAATTACAACAATGATTTGAAGTCCAGATTGTAACATCTATTTTTTTTAAGATTTTATTTATTTATTCATGAAAGACAGACAGAAAGAGAGAGAGAGGTAAAGATATAGGCAGAGGGAAAAGCAAGTTCCTCATAAGGAGCTGGATGTGGGACTCGATCCCCAATCCTGGGATCAGCCCTGAGCCAAAGGCAGACACTCAACTGCTGAGCCACCCAGGCATCCAGGATTGTATCATCTAAATGACAACTATATTTACATAAAGCTCTCTGTTTCAATTCCCCAGAGCAGCTAGACACATAATAGTTTTCTACCCTGTCCTCATATTCTGCATGCAATGTTTTCTTCCAAAATATTTTATGTATTCTAGGTACTATTATTTTTTATTTATTTCACTCTTAAAACGTACCTCATTACAGACACAGTATTCTCAATGGAACTTGATGGTAGGTCATTTGAAAGTCTTAATTTGGATTCTTTTCTTTCTTTCTTTCTTTCTTCCTTCCTTCCTTCCTTCCTTCCATCCTTCCTTCCTTCCTTCCTTCCTTCCTTCCTTCCTTCCTTCCTTCTTCCTTCCTTCCTTCCTTCCTTCCTTTTCTTTCTTTTTTTTTCTTTTTCTTTTTCTTTTTCTTTTTCTTTTTCTTTTTCTTTTTCTTTTTCTTCTTCTTCTTCTTCTTCTTCTTCTTCTTCTTCTTCTTCTTCTTCTGGTTTATTTAAGAAAATGGCTGATTCAGACGTCATGAAAAATAATTTGCAGTGAAAATAAATTTGAATTTGCAGTGAAATTTAATTGCTAGATCCTTTTACATGAATTCTTCATTAATTTCTTAGGAAGTTATTTACTTTAAAATAATAGAGAGCTGAATAACTTTACTTGCCTTGATGTAAGTATGTATTCAGGTCAGAAGAATAGACAGATACAGTATAAACACAAATGTAGTATATACCCTGTAGGTGTGAAGTCTGATACTTGGAGAAAGGCATTTCCACTTAGAAGGCATCTGGATTTATTTACTACAATAATCATCAAAGAAAATTTTGGTTTTTTACACCACAGTAAACTTTTAAAAAAATTTTCACCACAGTGAATCATAAGAAGTTTAATTCTCTTGTCTATTATTCACAATGTGTATAATCTTAAATGGGAATGAATGTGAAATTTTGTATGGCTTTGTAAAAACCCTGAAAACCTTTTACAAAATCTTAATAAAATATTTACAAGATTTAAACTTAAAACCCACTGTTATTGCCTCTTAAATGAATAAAGGTTAATTATGTATTTATTATAAATTCATCCATTTTATTGACAACAGTGTATCAGGGTGAACCATTCATAAGGAAAAAAATGATCAAGTTAGGGACTCCTGGGTGGCTCAATGGTTGAGCATCTGCCTTTGGCTCAGGGCACAATCCCGGGTTCCTGGGATGGAGGCCCACATCAGGCTCCCCACAAAGAGCCTGCTTCTCTCTCTGCCTGTCTCTCATGAATAAATAAATAAAATCTTAAAAAAACAATCAAGTTATTTTACAAAATAAAGTATAGCCATGATCTGTGTTATCTACATGTGGGTGGAAGAGAGGATATGAATGGCATGTATGATGGTGAAAAAGACAGGTAGGTTCCTACATGGACAAAACATTGTTGTAGGATTCTAAAGAGAATAAGCTAAAATGTTAGGATGTAATGATCAGAGTTCTAGATTCATAAAATGTTGATGGTCAAAATAATGCATATATAGATAATGGCAAGTCAGAATAAGACCTTTAGGATAGGTGGTTGGGGTGGAATGGTCTGAAGGGTCATTGAAACTGAGAATCAAGGCTTTGTTAGGGACTTTATTATCTATGGTTATAATGAAACAACTCAGAATAGAAGTGGGAAGAGAGATTGCTAATGTACTAAAAAAAAATGTATTTCAAGTTTTGATATCCCCAAGCAAAAATGAAATGGGTTTTGAGAATGAAGGAAGTAATTCAGAGAAAAGATCAAATAGTATATAAATTCATATGGGTAAGGGGCCAATAAACGAGGTATAGAAAGATAATAACAAATACTGCAGAAATTGTATTCATTTTGGACATGTAAATGAATAAAAAAAAACGTGTGAAGTAGATGAGGCATACTTCTTCTTCTCCAGGTGTTTGCAACCTATGAATTAAAGATTAAGGGAAGGGAAAAAAAGAGTATAATTTTAAGACAGAAAAGTAGATGAGACATTAATGCCATCATTTTTGTCGCCTTTTTTTAAGGTTTTGTTTATTTATTCATGAGAGACATAGAGAGAGGCAGAGACACAGGCAGAGGGAGAAGCAGACTCCCTGCAGGGAGCCTGATGTGGGACTTGATCCCGGGTCTTGATCCCGGGTCTCTAGGATCACACCCTGGGCGGCACTAAGCCGCTGAGCCCCCCCGGGCTGCCCTTGTTGCTTTTTTTTTTTTAAAGGATTTTTATGTCTGTCCAAATCTATATTTTCTTTAAAAGTTGTAGCTATAGAATCTCAACTTGATTAAAAGCATGTAATGGAAAATATATCTTTATTTGCTTTTTTTTTTTCACAAATAACCCATATAGACAAAAAAAAAAAAAAAGTCTCACTGTACTTATATTCTTAAGATAGATCAGCGCATTTCCATAAGTTCCCTTTGTAGTTTGTTTCTGTTTTGATATATGAAGATGTGTAGTTATGTAGGTGACCTCAATGCACTACCTGAATGTATTTTATATGTCTAGAGTCAGGATAGCTGGAAATCTCAACAATAGAGAAAATTCAAGATGACATGCAGGTGTTACAATGAATGGGGAACGGGGATACTATCTTGATACCTGGATCAAATAAATAGTAGGAATGAGAAACAGACAAACAATAAACAGAATATTTCACTTTGGGGAATTTTTCAGTGCTTGAAAAAGGATATAAGATCATGAAAAATTCATACCTTTTGGCAGTATATGGTACAATTTTCACTTTACCAGAGTAGAAATTTAGGACCAAAGAATTTGAAAGTAACCTGGTTTTATAAACCAAGCACAAAGTTCAGTGAGGAACTGAAGCAAAGTTCAAAAATCATTTTAAAAAAACAAGTTATAAACAGTGAGTTTCCATATTCAGAAGAGATTAGCTAAATGGATGCTACTGAGTTATATGAACCAAGAACAGTCTAATGTTGAGGCCTTGTATACAGATACTATTCAACAGATAATTACATGAAAATGAGTAAAATTTCAAAAATGAGCATATATTACATAATGGAAAAATTATCCTGCATTATAATGCAATAGTTTCTGAAATAATTTAAATACTGTAGGAATTTGAAATAAAGGGAATGTTTGATGTCATAAATCTTTGTTTGTTTGTTTTATGAAATAGGGTAGGA
Organism: Vulpes vulpes; assembly: GCF_048418805.1. Classification (NCBI taxonomy): domain Eukaryota; kingdom Metazoa; phylum Chordata; class Mammalia; order Carnivora; family Canidae; genus Vulpes; species Vulpes vulpes. The sequence goes on along the minus strand of NC_132784.1, from coordinate 99,012,129 downwards.
AATCCAGGAGAAAAATAAAATACCAATAACAGCAAAATAGTATTCCGAGAGAAGTTTCCTTTTATTAAAATGAGCAAAATAGTCTTGTGCAGCTGCCACCTTGCCAGCCTTCACATCTCTACCACAGCCACCATTTGAACTGTGGCCTTTGCTAGAGATATGCTCTTTGACTAATCTCAGTATTTCTCTCCTTGATTTATCCAGTTTATGCACTACATATAGCATTATAGAAACTGAATGGGAAATAATTTGCAATAGATACCTTTTCATCAATCATTTATGACTGCCTAGAAAATCCAGTTAAGAAAAAGTCTGTGGTAAAGCACAGAAAATGGGAGGAGATGGCAAGACGTGGGTCCTTATGAGTCCCTGTTGAAGACTTTAATCTAACTTGTTAATGTACCTTCAGCTTACCAGGTAACTACATCTATATTTTATAAATAATCACCAACTTCACCAGTTATTGGTTTTGGAATCTTACAAAACAAAACAAAACAAAAAACAAAACATGGATGACTTAATGTCTATCACTTCCTGCCTTCAGGTTTCTGTCTCACACAGTCCCTGGGTCAGGCCCAAAGTGGAACCAATAGAGAAAAAGTGAGTCAAAGGGAGTTTCCCTGAAAAAACATTGTTCCAAATTTCATTAACTTGTTCACAAAAAAGTCAATAGTTCTAATATTTCCTCTAAAATTAGAAAAAAAAATCTGGTAACCAGCCTGAAAAATTGTCCTTTGAAATAGGCTTATTTGTAAAATATAGTTGGATGAATTTGAATAAGCAAAATATGAAGGAAAAATAAATGATTTACCAACTAAATCCCCATAGTGGCATAATAAGTGATAGATATGCAAAATAAAATCTAATTAGAAAGTATATTTGAAATAATCAAGCTGAGACATGATAGCTGATAGTTGAAGTAGTTCCTGGCTTATCTTTATTAAAAAGAAAAAAAATAGAGCCTGAAACACAATTTTCTTTACTATTGAAAGTATTAAAACCTTAGACCAGAAAGACTGAAATGAAAATGAATAAGTGGGGTTCTCCCCTGGGAAATTTGGGGATGCACACATTTTTTCCTCCCTGGGGAAGAGGGTCTGCAATTTTAATCAGAGTTTTAAAGGAGCCTAATTCCAAATATGTTAAAAATCCCCTTCACTATTTTAAACATCTTGCCTTCTATTGATATTTTATTACTTTAATCTTTAAAACTTGAAAGAAAAGAAAAGCTTGCCAATGGTCTTATAGTAGTTCTATGATTAATTTTACTAAATTTTATGAAAACTCCCATCAGTGTTGCATATTCCTTTTCTACAGACTCTTTTTGTATAAAACCAATTTTAAGATGCTCTATTTTTGTCACAGGCAATCATTTAATTTTTTTCAATTTAATCACACTTATGTAGAGCATGTTTCATTTGATCTACTTTTTTCCCCCAAAAAATAGAATTTGAATTGAGTGTTTTAGTAAGAAAAGTTTTTAAGATTGTTCACTTGGAGTGAAATCACACACACAAAATAAACTTTTCCTGTATGAATAATGGTGAGGAGTTTAAGGTGGCAAAAGTCAGCTTTTTCTCTCTTGAATGAGACCACCTATGCTTAAAGTTAATTACTTACTGACAACAGATACTCTAGCTTTTTACAAGATAGAAACCATAAATAGACAAGTAAGAAATCTCACAGTTCATCAGTTTAAAAGGCTGCAGTTTTTTGTTTATATCACTTATTATTAACTTGGCTAATACCTTTTATTTAAACTTTCCAAAAGTAATAATCACCTTTGAAAGGATTAATCTGTAAGCCTCTTTGCCTTATATATACTGTGTTAAAAATCACAAATTTCCGAATTTTCTCTCATTTGACCCATCTGTCTAATAAAGTACACACTGCACATTATTTTCCTATTCAATCACATACAGTAGAAATCTTCCACAAGAGTTAAGGCGTTTTGCTGTTATTAGGAAAATAACAGTATATATATATATATATATATATATATATATATATATATATATTAGAAAAATAACAATATATATATATTAGGAAAATAACAGTATATATTAGGAAAATAACAGTATATAAAATAACAGTATATATATATATATGTGCTGTATTTTAAAATTTGTTTTATCAAATAACTCACTTTTTTCCCTTAATCCCTTAACTATATTTAGCTAAAAAAAACCAAAAAATTCAAACATGACTGAAGTGTACAAACGCAAATTACACTGACTCAGTCTCACTGAATTTTTCAGTAAACAAAACTAAAAAACAAAACAAAACAAAAAAAACTTGTCACAAAGTTTCTCAGTTCGGTTAAAAAAAAGGTATCCACCATATAGGGAAAATATGTATTCACTGTTGGTGGGATTTTCTCCTTTAAATAAGTATAAAGTTGGGACACCTGGGTGGCTCAGTGGTTGAGCGTCTACCTTTGGCTTAGGTGATGATCCTGGAGTCCAGGGATTGAGTCCCACATCGGGCTCCCTGAATGGAGCCTACTTCTCCCTCTGCCTATGTCTCTGCCTCACTCTCTCTTTCTCTCTCTCTTCTCTCTCTCTGTGTCTCTCATGAATAAATAAATTCTTAAATAAATAAATAAATAGTCCTTTAAAAAAAAAAAAACTCTGCATGGTTTCTATGGGACATATACCAAAAGTTCTCTGCTCAATTACCAGTACAAAAGGGGGAAAATCAGATATAATGCAACCTAAGTACATTTCTTTGAACATCAGCAAATAATAATCTTTTACCATATATTAGGTTAATTGATGACATTTATTAAATATACACATTTGTTGTAAAATGCTTTCTCTACTTCTCTAAAATAATTTCTACTGAAATGTAATTAAAAATAGCACAGCACTTTCATTCTGTTTACATTCAGACTCTAAACTATGAATATAGATATCCACATGTAGATGCTTTTATTTAAATAAAATTTTAAGTTTTTAAGAATATAAAATCAACTTAGTCCATCTGAGTCTTTTTATAGCAAAGTTAATTATAAAATATTTTATTGTATAGCCATGGTTTATCTTACCTTTCAGTAGAAAATTTCTATCAACATGCTGGAAGATAGGTAAAGACTTTCAAATGCAATTGTGTGGAGAGAGAAGCTTGTGTTGCTTCACTATAAATACTGTTATTTTATATTTACACATTAAGATAAAAACTGAAGAAGATATGTATTATTTTAATCTAAAAATCTGATTTAGATAGGTTCTTTTACTTTCAAATTGCAGAAAAACAACTAACATTAAATTTAACAAAAAAATAAAGAATAGTTTGGTTCATGAAACTGCAAAAGTCATGGCTTGCACTTCTTCTGAAAAGACTATATTATAGTAATAAATCTCATTCTGTGTTGGATCCAGTAACCAATACTGTGTCAGTCATTATGGCCAGGGGCATAGGATGTTCTGATTAGCCAAGACTACATAAGAAACAAGAGACTGGGGATAGCATAGGTTGAGAATTGGAGAGGAATAATTTCCAAAAAAAAAGTTGCCAATCGTTCTAGAAAAATTGGATGGGAGAAAAAATAACAGATGATCTCTATTTCTACTATAAGTTAGGAATCTGGAAAAAAAAAGATTAATCATAACCCTGGTCCTTTATAGTTTTACATTGGAGACACAGCAATGTAAATGCACAACTGAAATATAATATGTACTTTTATATTTTATGTGACTTTATAGATTAACTTGAAAATAACAGAGTTGAGGACTTGGATAATAGAAGAGTAAAATATAACTGGAATAACATGGTAGTGTGAAGAAATCCTTTTTAGGTGATTAATTCACCCACCAAGAGGGAGATTATACTCTGTTCCTATATAAATATAATAAGCAGTAAACAATGATTAGAATTTTAACACAAGTAGGAAAGAACTATACAGTGTAACATAAAAATGAAAGTGATTTTATTATTATGCTAAATAGGGAAATCATTTTATAAAGCTTGTAGAACCAGATGAAATTTTCTATTAAGTCCATACTTAAGGTTTGATAAATTTCAAATACACAAATATTAATTACGATAAAGTACTTAAATACGTACCCCAAAATATGGCAGATGGGGGAGAAACAGAAGAGTAACCAGAAGGATAAACAAAAACACACTAGGAAGAGTGTTTAGGCAGAAGCTATCTGAACAGATCAGAAGCCATTCTTTCCCCAACCCAAACAGAGAGAATTACCATGCCCAGTTTAATAGGCACAACACAACTCAAGATGATTTTCAAACTGTATGTATAAGAACAGATAGATTTCTATGTATACATCTTATTCCAAAATTCTGGCTTTCCACTCAAATAAATATTTAATATATTCAAGAAGTTATGAGTCAAGAAACCCTCCAGCTTCTGCTGAATATGAGCAAGTTGGTGTACATTATTTGATTGCGTTAGAAATTCTGTGCCAACATTATGCACAATTAGATAAATAACACCCTTTATAAAAGTGTTTTTAAATTTTATTTATTTTTGTTCAAGTATACTGACAGAAACTTAAAGTAGACAGATGGAAATGAGTCATTTAGAAAATGTGAGATCTTGAGTCTCTAGCCAGGAGAGAGTACAAATGGTATCTTTGGTAAACTGTTATTTTCCTTCAAGGACATTCAATTTAGTTTTTCTTGTCTTGTGAAATACTAGTACCACCACCCCCACTATGGGTACTCAATAATCTGCTTTTGTGTTGGTGTTTTTGTTGTTGAATAAGAAAAATACGAAAAATAAAACAAAAAAATGTTTAATTATCTATTACAGAAAATGGATAGGAATAGTGTGAAAATGATAAGGAAGAAAATGTATACTTGTCTGAGTATACATCCCTGTGTTTTTTTTAATTTACTCACATTTATAATTTATATAATGTATATCCAATAAAATACACACCTATTAAGTGACAGGTCAATCACTGACAATTATATGCAATGATGAAACAATCTGTACACTGAAAAAGATACAAAACATTGCCATGATGCCAAAAACTTCCCTCCCTTTCTACTCCAAGCAGTCACTTGATCTGATTTCTATCACCAGAGTTTAGTTTTGTGTATTCTAAAACTTCACATAGATGAAAACACACATTTTCTTTCGTTTCTGAACTCTCTTGCTCAACACAGTACAATTTGAAATTCATTCACAATGTAGTGTCTATATGTAGTTTATATCTTAAGTAGTATTCAATTCTATGAATGTATCAAAACATCTTTATCCATGATATAATTAATAACTGTTTTCTGTTTGGTACTATTATCATTAGAGCTACTATAAACATTCTTGTAGAAGTTTTTGTTGTTGACATGTGTTTTAATTTCTCTTGATTAAATATCTTGGAATCAGAATTGCTGGTCTATACTATTGATTCAATACAAAGGGTAAAATTATTAGTCAAACTCAAATAAATCAGAAATCACACTTACTATTAATAATTTCTAATAATTTCAAGGATATACACAAATTTGAAGGGAGCGGTACCAAACAGTAGCAACTGCCCCAAGCCCTTCTTTTCTGCATGGGTATCTCTTTTTCCCCCAGAAAAATAGATGAGGACTCTGAGTTTTTATAGGCTTTGAAGGAGAGATTTTAATCCTTAAAACATCTCCATATTATACCTTACGTGAACCTTTCAGGAAACCAATTTTTAAAAATCTGTAGACTCTGTGTATATTGGTAAGTCACCTTTAAACAAGAATATTCTATTAAAAACAATTCTTGCATAAAAATCATCCACCTAGCAAGACTTCACTTAAAATCCTGTGGCCCAATCTTCATGTAGAAAGGAATTTAGACTGGGTCACTTTCATTTTCTTCCCAGGAGGCATCCTCCCAACCTCCAGCTGCTTGATCTTATTCCTCCTTAGGTAGCTATATGTTTAAATGTATGAGAAACTGCCAAAATGTTTACCAAAGTGGTGGAATAATTATACTTACCCACTTGAAGTGGGTGACGTCTCATTGTTCCTTATTCTCATTTACACAGTGTTGTCAGTCTTTTTAAATTTTAGCTATTCCAGTGGGTGTAAAGAACATCTCAGTGTGATTTTAATTTGCATTTCCCTGGTGATTAGTGATATTAAACACCTTTCTACATGATATTCCTAATATTTTGTTGAGAAATATCTATTCAAGTCTCTGGCCCATTTTATTGGTACTTTTCACTTATTTTCAGTTGATTTCTAGAAATTCTTTATATGTTCTGGATGCTGGCATTTGCTATATATTTATGCTTTTAATCTTTATAAAGTCTAGTATGTCTGCTAGGTAGAAGCTAGATATGAACAGTGGAATGAACGACCTGAGGAAGAGTCCCTCCCAAGTCCTTCAGAAGAGAACCATAGAAACATGAGCTGGCGGCAAGGTTGGTGATAAATAAACTACACACAAAAAGCACAGGGGCACAACATCCTTATCTTGTGACTTGCTAGACCTTGAAATGGACAGATCAAGAGCCACACATGCAAAACATGCACTCTTTTCTTCCACTATCACAGGATAACCCCCAGACCATTAAAATGCATTTGCATCGTGGGTACAGAATCCCCCGTGAAGAAAGGCTGCCATGATGATTCCAGTACAAATCCTGTAGGGTCAGAAACTCCCCCTCCCAACTCGCGGGAAGAGTTCCCCAAATGATTAAAAGCAGCCTCTATTAGAGACCACCCCAGTGCATGTCACATCTCTCCCCAGCCCATAGAGACCCAATGATATCCAATCCCAAAACAACCTAGGGCCTGTTCTATCTCGTGGAATTGCCTGCTCTGCAATTTTGAGAGTATGCTTTTGCTTTTCATAAACTGCTTTGTGCTTGCTACTTTCTGGCTATATTTACTCAAGACTGGGTCCCCATGTAAATCTTCTTGTGAAGAATCCAAGGACCAAGATCTCCATTCACATAATGCAGACTCTCCCACTACTGACAGAGCTATCTCAAAGTTTATTATTAGTGGTTTCTATACTAAGAAATTTTGTCTTCCTCAGGTTCATATAGATATTCTATCACTTTCTAGTAGCTTTATTTCTTAGCACATATATACTCCATCTCAATTGCATTTTTCATAGTTTGAGGCTAGTATTATGATTCTCATTTTACTATACATATATCCAATCTGTCTTATGTTATTTGATGAGGCCCTCCTTTATTCTATAAGGTGCTGTGGCACTTTTTCCAATTTTTTTTTTAAATTTTTATTTATTTATGATAGTCACACACAGAGAGAGAGGCAGAGACATAGGCAGAGGGAGAAGCAGGCTCCATGCACCGGGATCCCGACGTGGGATTCCATCCCGGGTCTCCAGGATCGCGCCCTGGAGCGAAGGCAGGCGCCAAACCGCTGCGCCACCCAGGGATCCCACTTTTTCCAAATTTATATGGAAAATGTCTATGTGGTTCTGTTGCTGGATCCCCTAATTTGTTTCACTGATCTATCCATTTTTTGTTTTGAAAATATATTGGTATTCTATATATTTAAAACAATAAAATTAAATCAGCAAGGAGTGGGGAAAATCCATAAAGTCTGTACAAATACAAAGAAAAATTAAAATAACTATGTCAGATACAATCCATATTGTATTTCAAAGATTTTTTTTAAAAAAATATTTTATTTATTTATTCATGAGAGACAGAGAGAGAGAGAGAGAGGCAGAGACACAGGCAGAGGGAGAAGCAGGCTCCATGCAGAGAGCCCAATGTGGACTCGATCCAGGGACTCCAGGATCACACTCCCTGGGCTGAAGGCAGAAGCTCAACTTCTGAGCCATGTAGGCATCCCTCCATATTGTATTTCAAATTTGTTAAATCTTTAGAAAAAAATAAAACCATTCTATTGGCTATAAATGAGTTATGAGATCCCAACTCTTTGACATTTTAAATATTAGAAAGCATCCAATTCACTATTTGCTTTGCTATTGTTCTTGCTTTCTCTTTATCTTGAGGGCATATATGTCCCTGCATTGTGAAGAAAAATGTTTGTATATGGGAACAATTATGTATTTTCCTCGGGCTTTTGCATTGTGGCTTGATCCATGAGAATTACTTCATGCCCTAGAGGTAACCCAGGGTCCTGAACATCATGATTGACACTGGAATAAGTGTTACAAGATTCTCTGAATATTTAATCCCTACTTGCTCTAGTATTTCAAATGTAAAACTTTTGGCTCATAATTCCACATGCAGTCTTAGCTCTCATTTTCCTACTTAAGATATTGTCTAATGAAATGAAAAATAACATTTACCTTAATGAAACATTTAAATTATGTGGTTTTTGTTTAAAAAAAATTAAATGTAATGTCACAAAAATATGTTTCTAGGGAAAAAGAAATGTCAGCTATCTGGCCCAACAAGCCATAAATTGAAGCATACAGTAAATACTATTATATACAACAGTCCCTGTAGCCAAGAGAAAATAACCGCTAATGGAAATGTGTGAGATGCAACACGTCCGGTTCATAGAATCAGGCCAACTGTCAATCACCTCAGTGTTTAGTACAGTATTATTTCTAAAGCAGTGACATTTTGAACGAAACAAAGGAGGGAGTTCTTTTTCTTTTCAGGAAATTGTACCTATCCCAAACTTCTTCCAGTCATTTCCTAAAACTGACTATCAAATAACATCTGCTAAAGTCAATAGTTTTTGTATGATTTCCATATGGAGATTATGTGATTATGTTTGCAAGCAAAAAGTAGTTTTAATAAATTAATCATAGAAATAACTTTAAAAAGCCATTTTGTAATGAGTTTTAAAATCTTTAAATGATAAATTTTGTCTTCCCCCCCTCCAATATTTTCCTTTAGTTTTTGAGTCAGTTTGAGATAGTCAAAAGTCTAAATTTGTTTGTTAAAAAATGCAGGTTTCTTGTTTGTTTTCAAATTGTACTAAAAATCAGAAGTTTTTAAAGGACAGAATAAGAGTGTATGGCTTAAAAAAAATCAGGAGGATAATTGGGAAAGGAGGAGATGATCCTCTTGTGAAAAGATATGATAGGATTTATCGGATTAGAAGGGTGAAAAACAAGAGTTTTAAGGTTCTGAGTTTGAAAAAATGTCAGAAGCTAGAGAATGTTTCCTGATGTGGGGAAATTACCATAAAAAACAGAACCAGTATTTACATTAGTTTGCCAGGGCTGCCCTAACAAAGTACCACAGGTTGAGTGGCTTAATGACAGAAATTTATTTTCTCACAATTCTGGAGGCTAGACATCTGAGAGCAAGGTGTCAGCAGTTGTTGGTTTCTATTAAAATTTCCCTTCTTGACCTAGAGATGACTGTTTTTCTCCCATGTCTTCAGAATGATCTTCCCTCTGTTTGTGTCTATATTCTAATCTTTGTACAAGGACAGAAGTCATACTGGATTAAGGTCCACACACATGATATCATTTTACCTCTATTCACTCTTATAGACCTTGCCTCCAACTATCATCACATTCCGAGGCACTGGGAGTTAGAACTTCAACATAGAAATATTGACAGGACACGATGTAGCCCATAACAGAGTTGAAAGAGTATAATGTATTTTCCAGCAATAGAGCCAATAAACCAAATGGTAGCAGAGACTCCAGCTGAGTGGGACCACCATGTCACCTCATTGAAGCCATGTCACTATTATTATTATTATGGTCACATAATTTTCTGTCCTCTATTCAACCTGTCCTCTCCTTGTTAATAGCCCAAGACTCTAGTAAGTCAGTTTTTTTCCAAACATTGGTGTCTGTTTCTCATAATAAGCAGTGGCATTATGGAAAGACAGGGTCCATTTCTGGTAATGAGTGTGACAGAAAAGTGTAGAAAATGGTCTTTCTTAAATTATAAGTAAATAATTTCCACAGTTTGCCTATTGAAGCAATAGGATTTTTTTAAACTTCACATTTCTGGGTCTTGAACTGCAGCTAAAAAGGTTGGGAACCACTACTTTCAAACACTATGGCAGAATTTAAAGAGTTACACCATTTAGTTATAATGGACATATGCTTTTGATGTTGATTACCTATTATATCACTTTATTGAAGAGCTCTCAGCACAACTTAATGCGTTCTTTTAGGATTTAAAACTGATGACATAAGAAATTAAATGTCTCATATCTTGAGATTGGATGATTGTTATAGTGTCCCTCAAAACCTTTTTTTCTCCATAAGACTTAATGAATCAGGCCCTGTGCCTTAGTCCTGTGGCCATTAGCCAATTACTAAACCCCACTCCTCTGGGCTCACCCATTTATTTTAATACCAATCAGTTTAGTATCATTGACTGCCCACCTTGCAACTAGTGTCTGAGATATGTTCAATTTTTGGTAAATTGCTCTTTATGGCTTATTGTAAGGTACTGAAAGGAGGATTGTTGAATCCCTTTCAAACTTTTTTTTATATTTAAATTTATCAGACCCCAAAAAGACTCATAAAAATATGCTACTTAAATACCAATTGCATATTTTCAACTTGTGAAACTACTCCTATTCATGATATTCTCTACTATATTAGAGTTGGGTCTATTCCTCTGACATGCAAATGAAAAAAAATAAAAAAGAAAGAGAGAGAAGAAGAAGATAAAGAAGAATCTGTTTCATTTAACAACACAGAATTACAGACTAGGTACCAGTGATTCCTGTCCTGGGGAAAATGCTGACATTGGTTTCACCTGGCACAGAGGGAGACCCCATTAACTTCATAGATTTTTTTCATAATGAAATACAGTATGAAGACAAACTCTGTGTGACATACCAGGTTCTGAGGTATATTAAGGTGGTCTCTGGAATCATCACACTTCCTATTTTTGTGGCCTTTCTCCAGCCATAAATATTCTTAATTAAAACCAATATGAGGAATTTGCACACATTTTAAAAAGTTAAAAGTGACACCATATCATCAAAAGTATATTCATATTTTTCATGTACGTATTATTTTTTAATTTGGGTATTTTCAATTTAAGCCACAGACAATTTTTCATAGTGTATGTAACAGAATATTAAAGATGCCTCAATATTTCTTAGAATCGATATCAATATTAACAATTTGTTTTCTTTTTACTGTATGAAAGTATTACTATGTTGAGTATTTTAGATTTGTTATATTAGCTAATCTCAACTCTATGAGATAGTGCTCATTATTTATTTTTATTTGAATGATGGGTAAACTGATTCTGGCTCACACAGCAAGAACATGATAAAATTGATTATTTCTAATCTCCTCAGATATCAGAGGCTTTTGACCTGTCTCTCTGTAGCAAGATTCTGTTAATTTTTTTCTTCTACTTTTCTTTTCCATACTTTATAATCTGGCATATATTAATTGGTTATGCATTGGCATTTTAAAATGATTATTTGTGTAGAGATATAATTTGATTATTGATAGGCCTCAGATTAAACTAATTATCATAATTTATTATAGTTTTATTTAATAGACAATTTAACCAAATATTTGGCAATGTATGTTTATTTACATAATTCAGTTTATGTGATAAATTCCACACTCTAGATATAGCTACAGTCCTTGAATTTGCAATTCCAGCCTTCCCAGATGTACCTTTTGTTACATTAATATAGTTGAGTATATATTTTTGTTTTGTCTATCTTCCTGGGTCACTCACATGGCAATGACATAGGTGGGCTTTTTTTTTAAGATTTTATTTATTCATTCATGAGACACAGAGAAAGAGAGAGAGAGAGAGAGAGAGAGAGAGAGAGAGAGGCAGAGACACAGGCAGAGGGAGAAGCAGGCTCCACCCAGGGAGCCCAACATGGGACTGGGTCCCGCATCTCCAGGATCACGCCCTGGGCTGAAGGTAGCACTAAACTGCTGAGCTACCGGACTGTCCCTATAGGTGGGCTTTTATACATTCATGTTGCCTCAGAGATTTTTGAATAAGGCCAACAGTGAAAGTTATTATGATTGACATCTCTAAAAACCATTCCTACTAAAAGAGCTAGAGTTTATAGAAATAAGTTCATACATCAAGTCTAGGGCAGGAAATCTACATAACAAGATACTCCTAGAAAATTTGTCATACAAAGAAACTATCAAAGACTTTGTATCGTGTGGAAAGATTCAGGAGCAACCTGAAGAGGCTCTCACAAACCAAAGATAAAAAAGCATATAATAAAGATAGTGACTGTATTTTATTCAAAGACATCACATGTTTAAATCCTTATTTCAATTATCATACAGGAAGCATTTCATCAGTTGCCTTGAAGAATACTAAAAAAAACTAAAACATTATTTTGAAAATGATAGAGGGAAATAATAAAACATTTATATCTTCTTCTTTCCCCACTGTCTGTACTTCAGAGTAACCAATAGGTAAAGATAAATACAAGTCTGTCATTATAGAACAATTTTATACAGTAATAGAAGAAGGGATCTTATACATTTTCTAAACTCTAATAATTTAATTGCTCTAGGCAATGATCACCAATGGCTGATAACATTACAGAAAAGTAAACATACAAATACTATTTAGGACCTTTCCTAATGTAAGTTTGCAACACAACCTAGGGAATCTTTTTTTTTTTTTCTAAGCAAAGGAAATAAATATGAAGCATATCAGTCCTCTAGTGGTATTTCATAAAATTGTTTTAATAATCGAAATGTACCATATCTACTCTGTCCACCAAGCCAAGAGCCACATGAGACTATTGAGTACTTGAACATAGCTAGTGTAACTAAGAAACTGAAGTTTCAATTGTATTTAATATTAACATAAATTTACAGAAGTGTACATGTACTTTTAAAGATAGAAGAAACAAAAAAGAAGAAGAAAAGAAAAAGAAAGTAAAGACAAAAGAACCTCTTCAAGTATCTTTAACCTCACAGTAATCTGCTAGAATCTATACTTTCTCCTTCATCGTTTTATATTTTTTCTAATTCAGTGATTGTAAAAGAGCATATGTGCTGCAGTGAATGTAGAAGTAGATATATCTTTTAGAATTAGTGCCATTTGCAAAAACATGGGGGGACTTAGAAGGTATTACACTATGAAGTGAGTTGGACTGAGAAAGACAATCACCATATGGTTTTAGTCCTATGTAGAATCTAGAAAAACAAAACAAATGAAAAAATAAATCAGATATATAAGAGATACAGAGAACAAACTGAAGATGTCCAAAGGGCCATGTAATATTGTAATAGTGTTGTATGCTGACAGATGGTAGCTACATTTATGGTGAGCACAGCATAACATATAGAGATATTGAATCACTATGTTGTACACCTGAAACTAATGTAACATTGTGTGACAACTCCACATGATACATTAAAAATAAATCAATCAGAGAGCATTTATGAATTAAAACTAAAACAAGTATTACCATCAAGCAATTGAAAAATCTTTTCTTCTAACATATGCCTAATTGGACCCATGTCTATATTATCTTATTAAATGTTATGGAATTTTCTGAGGTAAACAAACCGATTTAAGTTTATATAACTTGTTTTTACCCAAAATTAGAACATTAAATACCTTTTTAAATGGAAACTTAAGTGTAGTATTATAGCATTAATAGTTCGTTTAATGATGATCTAATCACATTACTTAGTCTGTATCATTAACTTATTCTTTATGAAAGATTTATGCTTCAACATAATCTACCATAGGATAGGAACAAAATATAGGGAACACATTTTGAAAAGATTTGTTATGCTTATATTTTACAGTATTTTTTTTCTGATTCAACATATAACTGTAATTCCTATGTTTTGAGCAATATTAAAGCATCAGCAGTTTCTAATCCATTTTGAAGTAAGAAACAATGTGAGAAAATGTTTGGCTATTATCAGGGCAGAAAAATTCTCTAAAGATTTGACTTAAAACAAACATGTATCATATGACAGGAAAGATCAAGTGGAAATCCTTTAAGTATCCTTAAATCCTTGATCAAGATAGTATATCAAAAGCAATAGTATACCATGGGAAGATTTGTAGAGTTAGTGCCACATCAAAGGTTTAAAGGATGCAGAGCTAGACTCTGTTTCAAATCCCTTTTCAGTTTACTTCCATGGCTCCTGCAAAAATCAGATGGAACTCTCACAGCCAAGAGGAGCTAAAGAAATAGGACTTCTTTTTTTTTTTTTTTTTAATTTAGGAAATAGGACATCCAAATGTAATATGGTATCATGGAACCTGGAACAAGAAGAAGCTAGTAGGTGAAACTAATGTCTTATGAAGCAACCCATTCATTTTAGCAATTAAGTTTACAGTACTGTACTAGAAACAATACCAGTCTCTTTTGGAGAAAAGTAATTGGGCTTTTCTGTGACATACCAAGGACATGATAGAATCTTACGAAAGTAAGTCCCAGCTCCGAAAAGCAATTACTAAGCCCCATTTTGAATTATCTGATATTTCTTCTAAAAAGCAAAACATGATCAGTAAGCTTAGATTCAATATTTTAAAGTTTCTAAGTTTCAAAAATGGATATACAACTCATGTTAACTAATTCAAATTTAAATGGTCACATGCAGCTAGTAGGTCCTACATTGGACAATGCAATTAAAAACAGCCATAGGGGGGAAAAAAGAGCCATAGAGAGCAGCCCAGGTGGCTCAGTGGTTTAGCACCGCCTTCAGCCCAGGGCCTGATCCTGGAGACAGGGGATCGAGTCCCATGTTGGGCTCCCTGCATGGAGCATGCTTCTCCCTCTGCCTGTGTTTCTGCATTTTTCTGTCTGTGTCTCTGATGAGTAAATACATAAAATCTTAAAAAAAAAAAAAAGCCATAGAAGAGGCACAAAGGATCCCAGATTACCTGTGTCTAGTCAAGATTTGAGATGATTTTAACTGTGTCTTTTGGGGTCCCACCCTAAAAACTGCTTTGTTTACCAAAGATTACTCTCCTTTGCAAACTCTTGTCCTCTATAGCTTGTGAGCCTATAAAAATTCTGCTCCTTTCTAGCCTCTCAACGGTGTCTAAAGGATTCAGTGAAACCAATAAGGAAGAGGATCACAAAGTAGCCTGCATATCTATGCTTTCTGCCTCTTCTAGATATTGGCTCTATAATTCCTCATTGTCCAGGTAGCACTCAGTATTTAAGTACTTTCAAAAATAAATTAAGATTATTGATTTCCATAAGTCTGAAGTATATGTAATGTTGAGTAAATACATAACAAAAATAATTGTTTTGAGACTGATCTCTATGATAAGAAAACAATTAATTTGTATTGAAAATTTGCTGTGTGCCAAACAAAATGGAAGATGTTTTGCATATAACTTTGTTTGGTATCAAATTAGTTCCCTTTCTTTTTCCTAACCTTTGCTATCTAACTCTGTTTATTCACAATCTTCATCCCTTACTCAGCAACAGAGTAGAATTTCAAATATTTTGAAATAATCTGAAAAAATTTTATCAAATTGTATTATGGCTATCTTAATTTTTACATGTGATTCTCTAGTTGATTTTTAAAAGATTCTATTTATTTATTTGAGAGAGAGAGAGAGAACATACATATGAAAGAGAGCACAAGCAGAGGGAGCTGCAGGCAGAGGGAGAGGTAAAGCAAGCTCCTCACTGAACAGGAAGTCCAACATGGGGATCCATCCCAGGACCCTGGGATCATGATCTGAGCTGAAGGTAGACCCTTAGCTAACTGAGCTACCATAGGCCCCCCCCACTTGATTTTAAGTCTGCGTGAGAAACTACAAATTTTGGCTTCGTAGAAAGTAAATCATATTTCTATGCACAGACATAGCACTTGTACTTCAGAAGCTCATTATATGTTAACATTTCTGAATATTTTAAAGTGTATTAGGGGTACATGGCTGGCTCAGTCAATGGAACATGAGACTCTTGATTTCGGGGTTGTTTGACCCTCGTGTTGGGTGTAGAGATACCTTAAAAATCAGATCTAAAAAAAACAAAACAAAACACAAAAACAAAAACAACCCTGTATCATTAAATTAGAATGAATCTTTTTGTATGATGATTTATAATTTGTGACATTGTTTATTTATTTTTTATTATTTTTAAATACTTTATTTATTTATTCATGAGAAACACACAGAGAGAGAGAGAGAGAGAGTCAGAGACATAGGCAGAGGGAGAAACAGGCTTCCTGCAGGGAGCCCGATGTGGGACTCAATCCCAGCACCCCAGAATCATTCCTTGAACTGAAGGCAGACACTCAACTTCGAGCCACCCAGGCATCCCTGTGATGTTGTTTAAAACAGACATTTCTCTCAAGGAACATGTTGAAATTCATAGTTAAGAAAAATAAGTAAACATCCCATGTGATTTCTTCATGAAGTTGAATGGAAGAGGAGTGTTGAACACTGCAGTAGTTAGATAATTCTTTATCATTTTTTCTTCCTCAAACATAGTAATATATGTTCTGCAGAACAACAACAACAAAATGACCACATATTTAATGGCTTAAAAGAACACACATTCATTAATTCGGAGTTTCTTTGAATCAGAAGTCCAGTATGGCATGACTGGGTTCTCTGCTCTATGTTTGTTCTGTATCTTCATCTGGAGATTTGTATAGGTAGAGATCTGCTTCAAACTCCCTGAGATTCTTTGCAGAATCATTTCATTGTACCTGTAAGACTGAGGTATTCTTTGCTTTGGTTGTTTATTTTTATTTGTTGTTGCTAGTTGGAGACCATCTTCAGTTTCTAGAAGCCGCTTTCAAGTTCTTGTGTTTTCCTCCATAGATAGTCTACAGTATGGCTCTTGACCTCTTCAAGGCTAGCAGCAGAGAGTTCCTTGCTCTGAGTTACTCTTTAAGAAGGATCAAGTCCCTATTATGGGTGCATCTAATTGGCTTAGACCCACCTAGAGTAACCTTTCTTTTATTAACTCAAAATCAACTGATTTGGGATTTTTGGTTATAACTGTAAATTCCTTCATCTTTGTCATATAATGTAGCCTATTGCAGAAGATATCTTATGTTTACAGTTAAGGGTTGAAGTCATATAAGGTGTTAACTCT
This sequence comes from Vulpes vulpes, assembly GCF_048418805.1. Lineage (NCBI taxonomy): Eukaryota > Metazoa > Chordata > Mammalia > Carnivora > Canidae > Vulpes > Vulpes vulpes. The sequence goes on along the minus strand of NC_132784.1, from coordinate 98,995,206 downwards.
AGGGATTGGGATTCATGAGGACCATTCTAGAATCCTGCCTTCTGTATGTATAAAAATACCTTAAATGATATTAGAATGTTTTTGGCAACTGTAATTTATCTAATATTAATATCTACAAATGAAGAAACACTTTTTTTTTGTTTTGACTGTGTGTCACAGTTTTCATTTTGTGACAGAGCCAAATAGTATCTTCATGCTTTGCATGTTATTTTCTTTCTATGATTACAAAATATTCCTCAAGCCTAAAATGCTTGTAAATTTTAGATACTGTCTGATTAATTTTTGTAATATATTTTATCACAAATTAAGATAATTTTAAGAGATAAGATAGCAATATCTTATCTATTTCCTTTATTTAAAAAATAAAAATAACATCTATATAATAATTTTACTATATATTTACCTAATTTTCATTCATGGATATACTCTACATTTATAACTATGAGAGAGAAATTGCACATTTTAATTTATTTCTGGAATTATTATCAAATAACTTTGGATTAATTATTTGAAAATTAAAATTTCAAGAAAATATTTTGACTTAGTTTCTAAAATTATATTAATATCCTGCTCTATATGTAGGCTTCAAAGAGAGAGGCAAGGGAAAAATGCAAGAGACAAAAAGAAATAACATTATTTATTTTAATTATTATATTATTCAAATAAATTTTATATAATATAATAATATATTATTATAATATTCAAATAAATATCATTTATTTGAATAGATATTCAAAGATTACTTTTAAATGTCAATGTGTTTGTGCAAATGATGTGTCAATTGATAACAAATTATTCTAAAATTGAAATTTTAACATAAATATTAATAAGCATTCTTCATAAAGATAACCTAATGTTGTAAAACTATAATAAATGAATTAGTATAATTCCGAATGTATTAATTGTATTACCACATTTTTGCTAAATATACCTGGGAAAAAATCTAATTGCAAAGAACTTAGTTTTGATAGATGCTGTGGTGATCAAGTAAAGTGACTATGAGAGCACATAGCAAAGGATACTTAGCTAAGTAAGGCTACGGAGCCCAGGCAGGTTTTTTTGTGAAAGTGACAGTTGATATGTACACTGAAATGTGAGTAGAAATAAAATGGAAATAGATAAAAGGAAATATTCCTAGCACATAGATCAGCATAATTAAACCCAGTAGATGTTAAAAAGCATAGCATGTGTGTAGCCTGAAAGAAGATCCTTTCTAGATCTTGGAGATATAGGGCCAAGATTTAGGAATGATTCAGGTGAGAGTATGTTCAACTGCAAGGTGAAGCAAAACATTTTAGAACATATTATAAACATTGGCCCTTCTCCTAAGAACCAGAACCAGCCACTGAAGAATTTCAGGCAGAAGAAAAAAAATTAGTTCATTGAATTTATTCACTTAAATGAGTACATTTAGGGCACATACAATTGTATTTTTTCCCTTTCATTCTAGCTAATATTGTTTTACATTCAAAATTGTGATGGAAAAATACACAGTGAGAAATTTAGATCTTCATTATAACTTTTATCACCTAAAGATAAATGTTCCTAGGTGCCAATAATACAAATAGCAGATAATTAAAGCATTTACTTGATGTATTTAGGTCTTTTCCTTAGTCCATTTACAAATATAGGCCAGGTATATGTGAAAAATGGTTCATTGTTTTGTTAAAACTTTTAAGTTCTCCTTTTATCTTTGTCCTTTTAAAAAATTTCTTTAGTCATTTATCATCCAGGCTGTGACTATTCAACTATGACAAATTCCGAGTATTCAATTTATATGGAACATTTGCTATATTTAGCTATATTTTAAAACCTTAGGAATAGCAAATTTACTTCTGTTAAGTGGAAATCAGTAAAATCTAGTGCACCTTTTTTTTTTAAATCATATATCTGTTACTTTGCTGCAAGCCACATAACACCATTATTTAAAAAAAAGGAAAAGATTAGAAGAAAAGTATCTTCTCAAGGGGCTTAAATTTTAAGAAGCATATAGAAAATTAAAAGAAAAAACTAAAACATATCTAAAAAAAAAAAAAAAAAACCTAACACATAGGGCATGGATTGTCAGTTAAAATAAAGGCAATTACAAATTTTTAAAAACTGTTTAATTTTGTTATTTAACAGTAACACCGAGGCTATCCCATTTTAAATTCTACCAGCAATAGGGGAGATTAAGTTTCCCTTCAGACTAAACCACAGAGTGAGTTATCAGTCTTCTGGATATTGGTCAAACTGGTGAGAAATAGCATTTAAGTGCAATTTGAAATTGCATTTTTCTTACTATGAGTGACATTAGCATTTTTTAGTACCTTTGAGATCCTTTTGTGGTGTGTCTGTTCGTGTCTTCGGCCCCATTTTGATTACAGTTTGGTCTTTCTCTTGATATTTTTAAAGTTCTACCAAGGGCTTTAGAACTTTTCTTTTGTATATATTTCAAATATTTTCCTCTGGTTTGTGTTTTGTCTTTTGACTTTGCTTATTTTTTTTAAATTTCTTATGGAAAATTTCACTTTTGTCTTTTGATATTCTCAAATTTCTCAACTCTCTATTACATGTGAATTTTGAGTCATGGTTAGAAAGTTTTTCCCCAGACCCTGTTACAAAGAGAGTCAACTCTGATTATTGGGCTTATGGAAAGTACTTTTTAAATGTTTTTCTCATAGGAAGTACCACATTAAGCTGGTTCTGGATCTTAACACTTCCTCAGGCATTACACATGTTTATACTACTTGGAAATTTGGCAACCATTTGCTATCATGAAGGGAAAGTGAGAGAATCAAAGAAAAGTTGGTTTGCAGTTTAAAAAAATAATTTATTTTTAAATTCAAGTATAATTATCATAGTGTTGTATCAGTTTTAAGCATACAATATAATGATTCAACAATTCTGTACATTACTCAGTGCTCATCACAAGAGGACTTTTAATCGCCTTCACCTATTTTATGCATCCCCTCACCCCATCTCCCCTCTGGCAAACACCCTTTTTCTATAATTATACAGTCTGTTTTTTTTTTTTTTAATTTTTATTTATTTATAATAATCACAGAGAGAGAGAGAGAGAGAGAGGCAGAGACATAGGCAGAGGGAGAAGCAGGCTCCATGCACCGGGAGCCTGACGTGGGATTCGATCCCGGGTCTCCAGGATCGCGCCCTGGGCCAAAGGCAGGCGCCAAACCGCTGCGCCACCCAGGGATCCCCTACAGTCTGTTTTTTGTCTCTCTCTTTTTTTTAAATATAGATTTGCTGCCTAAAATCTACATATGAGCAAAATATAGTACTTCCTTTCATTGACTGACTTATTTCACTTAGCATTATACCCTGTAGATCCATCCATGTTGTTGCAAACAACAAGATTTCATTGTTTTTTATAGCTGAATAATATTCCATTGTAAATGTATACCACTTTTTTATCCATTCACCTATACGTGGACACTTGGGCTGCTTCCATATCTTGGCTGTTGTAAATAATACTTCAATAAACATAGGGGTGCATGCATCTTTTTGACTTTGTGTTTTTGTTTTCATGGGGGAATACCCAGTAGGGGAATTACTAGGTTATATGATAATTCTATTTTTAATTTTTTTGAGGAACGTCCATAATGTTTCCCACAGTTATTGCACCTGCTTGCATTCCCACTAACAGTGCACAAACATTCCTTTTTTATGTACACCTTTGCCTTGTTATTTTGGTATTGAGTATATAAAGTTCTTTATATATTTTGGATATGAACACTTTATCAAATATATCATCGTCATATATCTTTTCTCATTCAGCAGGTTGTTTTTTTGTTTCATTGATGGTTTCCTTTGTTGTTCAAAAGCTTTTTATTTTGACATAGTCCCAATAGTTTAATTTGGTTCTATTTTCCTTGCCAAAAGAAACATCTAGAAGAGTATTTCTAAACAGTGTATAGTACTGGCACAAAATAGACACATAGATGAATGGAACTGAATAGAGAGCCCAATAATAAACCCATGATGATATGGTCAATAAATCTACAACAAAAGAGGCAAGAATATACAATGGGAAAAACTCTTTTCTGAGAAGTGGACAGCTACATGCCAAAGAATGAAACTGGATCACTTTTTTCTAACCATATACAAAAATAAACTCAAAATAGATTAAAGTCCTAAATGTAAGACATGATATCATAAAATTCCTAGAAAAAACACAGGTACTAATCTCTTTGACATCAAATGGATGAAACATTTTTCTAGGTATGGTTCTTAGAATTTTAAGCCATTGCCATGATCAGTACATTCCCAGCTTTCTGTTAGGCAAAACAAACAACATTCTTGTGTATTTCAGTACTATTATTAAATAGTTAGGCAAGTTACTGATTTTTGCAGATGACAGACTCTCTAGGTGGTACACTAGGCAATATTTATAAGCTTAAATGTGTCATTTATTCATTTTCTTATGTGTTATTAAACATTAATTTCTCACTTTTCATACTAAATTAGCTAGTTCTTCTAGTCACCAGAAATCACTTTAACCCTTACCTCTTTTAGTTATTTATTTTGAGTCTTAAAACATGTATTAAATTTGAGTTCAAATGTTAGCATATTTGCCAATTTATGGTCTATTATATAGAATTTACACAGGTGTAGTTGAATTCTAATATTCTAATAATATAGAATAATGGCTGTAGAAGACAGCATATCTCCTGGACTAATAAAGACTGGAAAACAAAATGGCTATTTTTAGAAAATTTTATAAGCTAAGTACACAATGAATTAATTGTACATATTAATTTTGATAATGCCATATTTCAGGCTTACGTAGATGTATTTATTTTTTTCATTAACTAACTAATTAATTAATTACTTTTCAATAAAAGCCAAACACGAGGTCTGAGATATATGGGTAATTTAAACATTTATGAAGAAGAAGTTCTAAATGTTACAGATTTATGGATGTTCCGACCGAATCTCAAACAATAAGGATGTTCTAATTAGGAAAGAAAATAATTTATGCCAGTACAGAAAGAATGTGCCTTGAATAAGATGAGCGTTATGCAATGTAGCAAAATTTTGCCATCAAATGCATATAGTCTACTTTCTCTGGAAATCTACTTATAACAGTTCCCCAAAGAATCTTTAAGTCAAAGTAAAAATTATTTCACTTGTTAATTAGTTTATCATCAATCTATTTTTCTAACCATCTATATATATTATATAATTCCTCTGAATGGTAACTAAATCCTTCTTTATTAGGGACCAGTAAAACCTTTATCCATGTTATATTAAAAACAAAAAATATAGTTTTTAGATTTCTTTGGGTCTTGTCTTTCTCTCTTCCTTTCTCCTTTTCTCTATTTCTTTTCTCACTTTTTTAAAATTTAAGTTCAATTAATTATCATACTGTATTATCAGTATCAGAGGTAGAGTTTAGTGATTAATCAGTTGCATATAACATCTAGTGTTCATTACATCATTTACCCTCCTTAATGCCCATCACCAGGTTACCCCACCCCCATGACCCAACTCCCTTCCAGCAACCCTCATATGCTTCCTAGAGTTAATTCTTTCTTGAGGTTTGTTGCCCTTTCTGATTTCATCTTTTTTTTTTAATTTTCCCTCTCTTCTCCATAATCCTCTGTTTTGTTTCTTAAATTCCACATATGAGTAAAGATAGATGATAATTGTTTTCTCTGGTTGACGTATTTTCACTTAGCATTAATATGCTCTATTTCTATTCATGTCTTTGTAAATGGCAAGAGTTAATTTTTTTTGGCTGAGTAATATTCCATGGTATATATACCACATCTTTAACCATATGGACATATGGGCTCTTTCCATAGTTTTGCTATCGTGGACATTACTGCTAGAACACTGAAGTGCAGGTGCTCCTTTGGGTCACTATGTTTGTATCCTTTGGGTAAATAACTAGTAGTGTAATCGCTGGATCATAGGGGTAGTTCTATTTTTAACTTTTTGTGGAACCTTCATATTGTTTTCCAGAGTGGCTGCACCAGCCTGCATTCACACCAATAGTGTAAGAGGGTTCCCCTTTCTCTGCATCCTCACCAACTTCAGTTGTTTCCTGATTTGTTAATTTTAGTCATTCTGACAGGTGTGAGATAGTATCTCATTGTGGTCTTCATTTGTCTTTCCCCAGTGCTTACTGATATTGCTTGGTTTCATATAGAGATTATGTGTTTTGAACTATTAATGTCTCTTACCCTTACTTTTTATACTGGATTTGCTGTTCCCTTGAACTTATTTTTCTTTCAGTCACTCTGCTCCTGTACTGCAGTCAGACCCACGTAATGGAGGCATTTGTAGAATTGAATTCCTCTTCAATGCATTCTCCTAAAGTATTCATTTATTCAACTTATATTTTTGAGAACCTACCATGTGCTCAGGATTGATGATACAGACACAAACACAGATTCCTATTTTAAGAAGCTTACAATAGAGTGGTAAAGACAAAGAAGAGATGCTGTCAATTATTATTTGAAATATTAGGCATATGAAATAAGTACAGAGAGAAAATGAAAGCTGCATTTGCTTATTATCCAAGAAAAGCTGCTATACTCTGTGCTGTAGCATTTTTCTTAGAAAGCTGCCTGTCATTTTCCTCAGTGCTGGATCTTGACATGACAGCTCTGAGTCTCTCTAAACAGCTCTGCTGAATTTTATGAAAGATTTATTTTCTGATTTTTTCATTTTAAAACAGAAAAAAATGACTCTTTAATGCAATCAGAAAGAAGTTTAATCTTTGAAATTCATGAATTTATAATACCTCTTGTTTAATTGCATCAGTTAGCTTTGATCAGAAAAGGAGAATTACTATATGTGATATGCATTAAAATTGGTTGTAAGAATTAAAACTTCCACAATTGTGTAATCTGATTAAGTGTGGTGTGTGTTGTTTCTGCATTTAGTATTGTGCTTGAAATCATTAGGGTTGGTGCTTGAGAAGGGAAGGTGGGCAAGAAATGGAAGAGAATAAGCGCAAAGTGGCAATGACAACAATAAGGTGAAACCCACAAAGAAAAACTGATCCCCACATCCATCTCTCATGAACAAGTACTTTGATGATATACGTAACCTTTAATACAGAGCTATATTTATATCTAGTTCAACATTTGGAAAAGCTGACAGATGAAATCAAAAGAAAGCACAAAGAATAAAGAGATTAGTTGCTGCATGATGCAACCAGTTGAACCAGTTATTCAGTAACAATATACATGAAATTCAAAAGGGTATGTTGCCTATAAATGCCTTCACAATATAAAAATGACTGCTAACACACTTCTGTTTAACAAATGTCATGCAAATGTCTCTTGTGACCAAAACCAACTTGGTATCATACAGAATTCTAAGAATATAGTTCCAGTTTAGCTAACATGACATATTAAGAAAACACCACGATAATCATTTTTCAACTTACAAAGCCATCACAGTCCAAGGATTTATATTTCATAACCTAGAGCTCATTACTGAATAGGGTAGAAAATCTATTTTATTTCATTCTAAGACTCAAAACCAAGAAATCTCTGTCTGGCCACCCAATTAAAATAATTGTAAAGTAGCCATTGTTAGCCTTAAAAATAAAACTGCCAGCTATTTTACTGGTAAACATATTTATTTGGGAATAGCAGATAATTGCAATTCAGGACAAGCAAGCTATGGCAAAACTAGGTGAGTCCAGAGAACAAAGGAAAAGGATACTTTTATAGAGGAGATGGGGTAATCATGAGAGCTGTTGCAAATAAAAGGTCCACTGGAGTAAACTGGGAATTTAAGTACAGTGACTTTTCACTGACTGAGTTGACAGTCTCTTGGATGGGCTGTTGCCAGGAGAGGAGTAAAACCATTCTTCTTCCTGCTGAGGTAGTAAAGTAGTATGTAAAGTCCTATCAACTTGCAAGGGACAGCTCTTCCTGTGGAGTCTACAGCTGACAGACAAATGGTAGGGTAAAAGACCATCAGCTGGCATCTCCACTCCATTCTAAACAAGGTTTCCTTTTAGTAATATTCACACCATGAATAGGAAACTACTTGAGTGTGTAACTAGGTAGTAATTAAGAATAAAATGGGGGACTTCTAGGTGGCTCAGCGGTTGGGTGTTTACCTTTGGCTCAGGGGGTGACCCCAGAGACCTGGGATCAAGTCCCACATTGGGCTCCCTCCATGGAGCCTGCTTTTCCCTCTGCCTGTGTCTCTGCCCCTCTTTCTCTGTGTCTCTAATGAATAAATAAATAAAATAAAATCTTTTTTAAAAAAGAATAAAATGGAAAGAATAATACTGAAAGTCTTCACCATTTATTCATTCATCCATCCCCTACTTCATTATCCCTCTAGTCATCTATCCATTTGGTAAATATTTATTTCCTATAAATTAGGTATTATCCAAGGCTACAAGATTACAAAAATATACAAAGGCTTTCCTGCCATATAAAAACCTTTTTTATTGAGGAAGCAAGACATGAATATATCACAAAGCAATATGAAGAAGATATCCTAGAAGTGTAAATTGTTAAGTACATTATCATTATGGGAGAAAGAATAAATATAATTCACTCAGTACAGATACACATAATCATGTACTATTGTGTGAATATTTATGTGTTTCAACTCAGATAAGAAAGAGAAATCAAACATGGAAAAGGAATTCATGCAATATTATACTTGTTTGGCTGGTTGTTTGGGTTATTTAGTTGTTTTTGTTTGTTTCTTGCTTGCTAGCTTGTTTGTTGGCTGGCTTGAAATGCAAGCAAAAGCAAACCTAAAACCGAAGTAATAACATAGGTGGTCCAGTCTTGATGATGTGTTCTAAACTGTGGCAGTGTGGTTGGTTTTGTATCTAACAGATATTCCTTATTCTTTAGGAATTCCCAATTTTCTTTTGATAGCAATATGCATTAAGAGATGAGTTATGATTGCTTTAAGTTCATTTTAAGTCTGTTTTCCTTTGTGAATGATTATTCTAGAGTTGGGCATTTGGACTAACTCTAGCTAAAAATGTGAAAATTTTGCTGAAGAGTTTTATGGAGACACTTTATTCCCTTTTTGGAAGAATAAATAGAGATATTTTCTCTTTCTTTCTCTCTGAACACTTTTGCTTTGGACACTATACTATAAGGGTGTGGGACATGTCTCTTTACAGTTGTCTTGTGGCCATGAGACAAAGAAAATGCCAAGGAATCACACAGTAGTGCAAATGAAGCCATGATATTAAACTGTTTCACCCAACCACCAAATGCCTCAGAGCAGATTTTTTCTTAAGTGAAGTATCAACTATTTGAATTTTTACAAGTAGTTTTAATGTGGTGCTATGTTATTTGAAACTGAAACATCCCTAAGAGGACTTGATGAGCTTTGTATGAACTAAGAAATATTTGACTTAATTTAAATATGCTTAAACTTATTTAATTCAATAGAGATACACCTGTATAATTAAAAGGTAACTGAAGAGAAATTAAGGCTTATATACCAATGATTAATTTTGTGAAAAATGTTTTTAAAGATTTTACTTATTTTTTTATGAAAGACACAGAGAGAAAGGCAGAAACACAGGCAATGGCAGAAGTAGGCTCCCCAAGAGAAGCCAGATGTGGGACTCAATTCCAGGACCCTTGGATCACAATCTGAGCCAAAGACAGATGCCCAACCACTGGGCTACCTAAGTGCCCCTATGAAAGTGTTTATATTGCTATATTTTCCTTCAACAAAAATTTATAAAGAAATTTTATGTACAATGTACTAGAAGGTATAAAAACATGTAATAAAATATTTACAGCATACATGGCATTTATCTGACAGGAAAGATTATTTGCGAGACATATACTGAAAAAACTAGACAGAATGTGGCATGGGTCATAACAGAGTGATTTTCAAGGAGTCCAGAGGAAGCACAAATATCTTGTTTTCTTTTAATGACAATAAGAACATTATGGAGAGACTGGCATATTTGGGATATTATTCTCTGAAAGTTGGGTGAAATTTTATAGGGAGTCATGGAAGGATACTCATTTGAAAGAAAAACAATAAAAATATTTTGTAAAGGAGGAAATATTTCTGCCTTTAAAAAAGGTAGATAAAGGTAGCAGTGAAATATTAGATTGATTTTGTTTGTGGATGGGGTGGCAGTATCAGGGAAACTTTATACCTTTTTTTTTTTTTTTCTCCCATAAGGGTGCTACCTTTTTTTCTACAGGGATTTGAAATTCAAACAAGTGTTTTTAGTGACGTCATACTATGACCAAAGCCCCCACTTCTGGAGATAAATGTGCTTCTAATGGGGAGGGTTGACAGAACAGAAGAAAAATTGCAACCATAAGGAATTAATAGTATTTAACTTTAGAATAAATGCAGTGAATGCTATAAATGCAGTGAAGTAGTATCAGTGTACTAGTGTTTCAGTAGTGTTAGTTTTGTTAGATAATTATGTTAGTGGAAAATATAATATTCTCTTGTCTTTAACCTTATCAGTAGGAAGCCCTATTGTTGAATATATAGTTTTTGCTATGTTTTTTTTATTACATTAACAAATTTCATCGTATAACACATGGATAATAACAACATTAATTTCCAAAACAACTCAAGCAAGAGTAAATACCACAAGTACTTTCTAAAACTCATTTTTTGGAGGTTTGAGTATATCTATTCTTGTATACACATAGAATATTATGCAAAAGGAATTTAATAAGATTTTTGAATTAAATATTCCCTTGAAGAAATTTAATTTTTCTAAAGTAAGGCTTCAGAAATAAATGTTCTCACATTTTCTCTACACATGATATTAGATCAAGAATTCCTCTCCTAAATAAAAGCACATCCTATAAGGAAAGTTTGTGAGTTTTTAAGCACATAGGTTTATATGTATAAATTATTTGGAAAAACTAAATTCTAATAATTCATTAAAATATTTTTGGACTGTTATTACCCTTATGGCTTTGGATTGATGTTGAGCCAAAGGCTTGAAGAACAATGAGGAGATCTAATTTTGTTCTGAGTATTAGAGTTGGGCCTTTATGTATGTATCTACATAGCAATTATAGTAGTCGATAGAGGAAGATATGGCCTATATTTTCTGAAATCTTCAACAGGTGATAAAATCATGCCAAGATAATTGGACTTTGTAAGAAGGCCTCAAATAAAAAAGGAGATATAAAGTAAACAGGTTCTGGGATGTAACATACAGCATGGTGACTGTAGCTAATAATACTGTATTGTATGTTTGAAAATTGTCAAGAGAGTATATCTTAAAAGTTCTTATTGCAAGGGAAAAAAATTAACTATGTTTTGTGATGGATGTTAACTACACATATCGTGGCAATTGTTTTGCAGCATATACAAATATTGAATCATTATGTTGTACACATGAAACTAATGTAAAGCTACATGTTAATTATATCTTAACTTTTAGAAAAGAATATAAATAAACAATTTGACCAGGGCAAGAAACATTTAAACTAAATTATTTGAATATAGCACTTTTGGGAAAGATGTCTGAAAAATATTATTAAAAAGTTTTCCCAGGGTCCAAATCCCTGCTCTTCTGTGTTGGGTATACTTGGACCCAAGTTCAAGCTTGTAAATAAACCCTCGTGTGTTTGAAAAAACAACAAAAAAAAAACAAAAAAAAAAAAAAACAAGTTTTGCTGTGGTCCTTCTGTGTTGAGGCCTTCAATTACCATAAAATATTTTTAGATTCAGAATTTTTTTATTACAAGAACAAGAACACAAATTTTGTTGGGTAAATGAAGATATATTTGCACAAGTAAAAATACATATAATGAAGAAATAATTGAGAAAACTTTTTCTATAGAATTTTATAAAGTAAGTTGTATTTGAGATTGACATGAAAGAAAAGGTCAGATTTCTGCAGACAGGGATGGAGAAAACAATCTCCAATATAGAAAATACTCAGAGGAAATGTACAAAGCCTAGAAGCTTAGTTTAGAGAGTAGAACTCAATAAAAACTTTAGTCAAGCTTGAAGTTTTCTTAACCTTAGGTATCATAAGAGATATGATATTTATTACTAAATAAGGAAAAGATGAGCTTTGTCTTTATTTGTTTTGATTTTTAATTAAAATAATAGAGTGAAGGTTAATGAAAAATTCATTAGAGAAGGAGATATTGAAATTCCAAAAAAAGAGAGAGACAGAGAGAAAATAATTCATTCACTTAAGGAGAGAAAAGTAATTGGTAGTCTTAGTGAAAATGTATGACAGAAGAAGGGATCATGTAGGTTGTTATTAATTTCTTTATCCATACTGTTAGTAATTCAATAAGCATATTTGCCAAATGCTGTCTTGGTTCCTGGGGCACAGCAGTGAGCGCAACAGACAAAATTTACTTTCATGAAGCATTGGTTAAAAAAGATATTAAGCCATAAAGACATATAACTATATGATTTTGTATTCTTAATAGGTGCTGTAAAAGTAGACAAGACTACGAAGGACAAAAATGGAAGGCATTCATCACTGAAAGAGAACAAAAATCAAGGTGATGAAGGAAGTTCCAGGTGATGAATTGTGTGAGCACAGACTCAGCATTGAGTGGATCTTCAGTATTTAAGGAATTATGTAAGAAGGGCAGCACTACTGGAAGTATACTAACCCAGAAGAGGCCTGACACAGGATGAGGTCAGGGAGGAAGGAAGGAGAATGATTCATGACTTCCAGAATTATGGATGTGATTTTAAGAGCAACTGGAAGGCATTACAATGCTTAAATAAGATAATCAATTTAAAATTTAAAACAATGATTCAGACTTCTGAGTGCAGATGTATTAGAAAGGAACAGGAGGGCTAGTCTCTCTTCCGGGAAGAAATCATAACAGAAGCTAAAGTAACAGCAGTGAAATTTAAAAGAAGTTAATAGATTTGAGGTATAATTTGGAGTACAAACAAAAAGACATCTTATTTTATATGTATATTTGAGTCTATTGTTACTTTAAAAAGTTCAAATTTTATTTTTAAGTTGTGCATTGTGTAATGGTCAAAATAAAACTAGCAAATGATAGAAGTGAGTAATACTAAAATTATATGGCATACAATTTCTGCACTAGGTTCTAGATACGTATACAAAGTGAAAAATTCCATTTTAGATAAACACAAATCAAAACACTTTAGCTGATTTATTGTGGAAAAATTCATTAACTTATTTATAATTGTGTTCTTAAACCAAAAGATAGAAAGTGTCTCATATTACATATTACTTAAATATGACACTGTGAACTTAAAGTTCTTAATTTTTCACTTTTGAAATACTATTTATAGCCTGGAGAGAGTGGGTTGGGATACTTTTCTCACATGATTTCTTATACAACAATAAACTTTATTGAGCACAAATTATCTGGAACTGCTGGGAATCCAGTGGGTATGCATTCTGGATTTAAAGTAATTAAAAAGAAGAGAGAGAACAAAATAAAGTGGTTCTTATGGAAACTGGAAAAGGAGAATTAAGAGTTGTTAAAATGACCTCTAATATTAAAAGCCATGCACAACGACTACCTACGGAGATGATTGTTTAACCTGATCATTTTAGGTTGTTTAACATAGTAAGTTACAAAGCAGATTTCAAGAATTGTCATGCTTACTGCATTTTATTGTACTGCATCCTATTATTTACTGATTTCTTCATACTACAATATTGGCTGTGGAAAATGTGATTCTCTAAACAATGACCCCCCAAAGTAAACAGAATGTCAGAAAAGGCAATTACTGTTTGTCAGTTAAATGTTATTATATAAAACTGAACATATTTTTAGTTGAATTTTATAACAAACATTAGGAATATTCATTTTACTTATAGAGAAAAGGTCCCAAATTTAAATAAGTATTGAAAAAATTCACATGTATTTTCATGACAGGTCTCAAGAGGAACTCAATTTGTAATCTTGTGGAGAACATTTTAAACAATTGCTAGCTATGAAACAGTAGCATGCATTTGGACCAGAAACAAAATAATTATTATATTATATGCATGTGGGCAAATTAACTTTGATGATTAACTTAATATTCATGAAAAAAGAAATGTAATGTACGTTAGTTTCACATTATCAATATATTCATTAAAAAATAATTTTTACTGATTATTATATTTTGATGTAAGTATGAAATACTGTGTGTTCTTCAATTTCTACCCATAAATCAGTTAGAAACAGCTGAAAAAATTCTACCAAAGTTCAAATATTTTTTTTTAAGATTTTATTTATTTATGCATGAGAGACACATGGAGAAAGGCAGAGACATGGGCAGAGGGAGAAGCAGGCTCTCTACAGGAGCCCGATGTGGGACTCGATCCCAGACCCCAGGATCATGCCCTGAGCCAAAGGCAGATGATCAACCGCCGAGCCACCCAGGCGTCCCCAAATATATGTTTTAATCCTAATATCCCTCTTTACTGGATACTTTTACATAACATTATATTCCATTTTGGGGGTCATAATATTGCTTAATAACACTATGAAGAACTAAATATTTCATGCATTGTTAAAGCAATTTTCTATGATGTACAACATATTGCACTCACTTCCCATACCATGAAATTCCTGTTAACTGTATCTTCTAAATTCAAAACATTGTTTGCTAAATGTAAAATATTACCAATCATTAAATATTAAACTACAGTTTAATTAAGAATCATTTATTCATTTATTCACAAAGTTTCATGAACTATTATTATATGACACTTTTCCAGAAATTAATATATAACAGTAGGTTAAGAGCTAACTGTCCTCAAGAACTTTATGATCATTTTCTCTGTATTGCAAGTGAAGAGACATTTTTTTTGTGTGTGTGTGAATTCATATTGTCTGAATGCTATGGATGAAACAAACAGGTTGACAGTGGACATGAGAGACATTTTGAGAATATCAAATAATTGTAAGGTTGAAAGACTACAGAAAGATAATGGAGTGAAAGCTTTATATATCTAAATAACTGAATATAAATAGATAGAAGATTTCAGTAACTTATTTATTCATAAAGGTAACCCAAAAGGAGAGGAAATGAAATACTATTGCCCTACCCCCATTCCATATATATATATATATATATATATATATATATATATATATGCATATATATATATACATATATGTATACTCATATATACACTTATTATTGCCTTGGATTTTTATTATATTGTTTTGCACATGGATGTATCCCTCCTAAAGCTTGACATGTATTTGGTAATTTATCTTTAAAAAATACTCATGCCAAATATATAAATAAAAGCAAAAGTAAACTAAACTAATTGGACAATATAAAAATAAAAATTTCTGCACAACGAAGCTAAAGATCAATAAAACTAACAATCTACTGAATGGGGAGGATATCTGTGAAATGGAATATCATATAAGGGGTTAGTATCCAAAATATATAAATAATTTATACAACTTGACACCTAAAAGACAAATGTTCCAATTAAAAATGGGCAGAGGACATGAACAGTCATTTCTCCAAAGATGCATAGATGGCCAGCACACACGTGAATAGGTGTTGAACATCACTCATCATCATGACATGCAAATTGAAATTACACTGAGTTATTACCCTACGTTTGTCAGAACAGCCAAAATCACAATCACAAGAAATGGCAAGGTTTAGTGAGGATGTAGAAAAGGAACCCTTATGACTGTTGGTGGGAATCAAAACTGTTGCAGTCACTGTGGAAAACAGCATGGAGTTTCCACAAGAAATTAAAATAGAATTCCCCTATGATCCAGTAATTGCACCACTGAGTATTCATCCAAAGAATACAGAAACACTAATTCAAAAGAATGTATGCACCCCTATGTTCATTACAGCATTATTTACAAAATTCAATGTATGGAAGCACCCCAAGTGTCCACTGAGAGATGAATGGATAAATAGTAGGTGGTATATATATATAATATTACATATATTCCATATGTATTATTCCATATATATATTATATGTATATATATATATAAAATATTATTTAGCTTACAAAGAATGAAATCTTGCCATTTATAACAACATGGATGAAGCTAAAGTGCAATGCTAAGTGAAATAAGTCAGAGAAAGACAAATACTGTATGATTTCACTCATATGTGGAATTTAAGAAGCAAAATGAGGGAACAAAGGAAAAAAGAGAAACAAACCAAGAAACAGACTCAACTATAGAGAACAAATAGGTGTTTACTAGAAGGGAAGTAGGTAGGGGGATGAGCGAAATAGGTGAAGATTAAAAGTATACTTACCATGATGAGCACTGAGTAATGTACAGAATTGTTGAATCACTTCATTGTGTACCTGAAAGTAATATAGCATTGTATGTTACCTATACTGGAATTAAAATAACAAGCTCAAAAATCATGCCAATTTATATAGTTAACTCACAAAAAAGTAATGTTTTAAATGATCTAGTATCAAATAGAGCCAATGTCATATTTTAATCCTGTAGTTTTGTTCCACCCCTAGAAACCTGTTAAACCACCAAGGGTAATTTGAATAGAAAAGAATATAATATACAGGGTGTGTTTTATCTTTTTTTTTTTTTTGACAATACAACATAATGGGCAGAATTTCTGGGATGGTGAAGTGAAGACCTCTGTAAATCTGTTCTTTCATTAAAGCAACAAAAATACTGATGAATTGTTATATCAACTTCAGAAAATGGAAATTAACCAAATTTGCAATCTGTTTATTGAAAAGAAACTGTAGAAATGTTGAACAGTGGGATTTTATGGCACTTACATATCCTACTCTCATTACTCCTCTCTCCAGTAACCTGAAATCCTTAAATGCCAATAACCTTGGGGATCCCTGGGTGGCTCAGCGGTTTGGCACCTGCCTTCGGTCCAGGGCGTGATCCTGGAGTCCCGGGATTGAGTTCCACGTCGGGCTCCTTGCATGGAGCCTGCTTCTCCCTCTGCCTGTGTCTCTGCCTCTCTCTCTGTCTGTCTGTCTGTCTCTCATGAGTAAATGAATAAAATCTTAAAAAAAAAAATACCAATAACCTTGCAACCACAGTAATTGTGAAAACCAACATCATTGATGTCATGTTTTTTAGTTTCACCAAAAGCCTTATTCCCAGAACAATGTCACTGACTTATTTTGCAGCTGTCTGCAAAAGCAACATTATTTGCAGGAAGTTTTCATCATTTGACCTTATGTGGAGCTCACGCCACAGGACGAGTCCTATTCCCAGAGAATTAGCTAGAAAATATATCAGCTACAATTATGGCACATCACAGCTGGCTGCAGTAACAACTGGGGAATACAAGGGTTCAGTGAAAAAAATTAAAGGAAATCTGAGGAACAGGATGTCCACAGGGGAGTTTGAAAGTTCTGACATATTCCTAGGAATCTAGAGGCTAAACACATGTGTATACTGGATCCTTTTTGCTGCTAAAAAGCAAATTACCATACACTTAATGGTTTACAACTCATGAATTTATTATCTTAAAGTTCTGTAGGTCAGAAATCTGATGTAATTTTCACTGGGCTAAAAGCAAGTATCATCAGGGCGAGGCTCTAGGTGGAATTAATTTCCTTGTCTTTTCCAGCTAGTGGCTCCCTTCCATCTTCAAAGCAGTCGGTGGTTAGTGGAGTCTTTCTTACATTGTATCATTAGCATTCACTCTATTTCTGCCCACCTCTTACACTTTTAAGAATCCTTAAATAAAAAAAAAAAAAAAATCCTTAAATCCTTAATGTAATTGCATTGAGTTGACCTGGACAATCCAGAATAATCTTTCTTTAAAGGTCAGATGGTCGGCAATCTTAATTCCCCATTGTCATGTAACATAGTATATTCATAGGTTTTGAGGATTAGGATGTGGAATTTTCCTGGGGGCGGGGGCGGGGGCATTATCGTGCCTACCACAATCTATGTAACAGACATTTTTAAAGATAAAGTGTAAACTCAGTCAATCATAGTTTCACAATTTCAAAGGAAACTACTTTTTACAGTTTCTAACAGAGAAAAATATTACAAGACATATTTTAGTGATTTCTACTGAGAGATCAAATTTTGGTTATAATTTTCTGTATTCCCTAATGTAAATGTTCAGTACATCCTTTGAGCTTGATATCATTTATTCATTTTACTAATATACTTTTCTTGATTTAATTTCATGCCTCTTACCATTTTAGTACCCACTGCCTCCCCCAGAAAATTTATCATGACAAAATAATAAATTGGATTTCTGCTATGCTTCATTATGTTGAGAATTTGGTTATTGCAAGTCTGTCATTAAAAACAAACTTCACCAGTTCTAGATTTATTAATGGAACTGAGTAGCTGGTTCTTTACTGAAGAAATCAGAATATATATTATCAGTATAAAACCATCCTATGTTTTCCTATTTTAGTAGACACGTGCCTTAGCCATCTTATGTGCCTTTTCACTTTCTCTTTAATTCTACAATTATTTTTTATTTATTTTCTGTTATTTTTATTGCTTGGCTTGTTTTTGTTTCACCAATTGTTTCCTCCAGAAGAGTCTTGGTAAAATAATTCTCAGGTACTGAACTTTTCATTTTCAAAATATTTCACTCTTTGGGATAAGAGAATTTTCTCCCAACTAATAAAAGTCAATTAAAAGGAAGTCCTCCTCCTGTATGTATAAAGTACATCTCTAGTATTTTATATACAGTTATCATGAAGAGTGTTTTTTATAGATATATATACAATATTTAAATTTTACTGTTATGAAAGGAAGCTATTTTATTTTTTTTATTTTTTTAAAGAATTTATTTATTTATTCATTAGAGACACAGAGAGAAAGAGAGGCAGAGACACAGGCAGAGGGAGAAGCAGGCTCCATGCAGGGAGCCTGAAGTGAGACTCCATCCCAGGTCTCTAGGATCACACCCTAGGCTGAAGGAGGCGCTAAACCACTGAGCCACCAGGGCTGCCCTATGAAAGTAAGCTATTTTTAAAAATTAACTATTTTACTGAACTCTTTAATTAGTTCAGTTTTTTTGTTGATCTTAGATGTAATAAGTAGCCACTCCTAATTTACAAACAATTGTGATGTCATATCCTTATATCTAATAATTGTCCCTCCTATTTCTGGTTTCTCTTTTATTTGTGTGGACTAAAGCTTCCAGAACAAGTTAAAATAAGCATAATAAGAGTGTGGGGGGAAAAAAGTCTTTCATTTTAAGAACTTAAGCATAAAGGGAGGAAAGACAGATATGAAACAAATTTTGTGATTTTTAATGACTGTGAGTTCATAGATGACACATTTTTTGACACATTTTTTTAAAGCAAAGATTTTATTTATTTATTTATTTTTTTAGGAATTTTTTAATTTACTCATGATAGTCATAGAAAGAGGAGAGAGAGGCAGAGAAACAGGCAGAGGTAGAAGCAGGCTCCATGCCAGGAGCTCGCTGCGGGACTCCATCCCGGGACTCTGGGATCGCGTCCCGGGCCAAAGACAGGCGCTAAACCGCTGAGCCACCCAGGGATCCCCGAAAGCAAGGATTTTAAAGACATATTCTAATTAGCTCACCATTGGTTAGGAAACTGAGACCTATATTTTCTTTCCTTTTTTTTTTTTAAAGGACTTTATTGCTATTATAGAACAGTTTTAGGTTGACATCAACTTTGAGGGATTTCTCTTGCCCCTATATATGCAACAGACTACCTCATCATCAACATTCTCCACGAGATCAGTGTATCTGTTACAATTGATGAACTTACATTGACACATCATAATCACCCAGAGTCCATAGTTTACATTATGGTTCACTCTTGGTACCGAATATCCAATGAGTTTGGACAAGTGTATAATGACATGTATCCATCTTTATTGGTATCATACAGGGTATTTTCTCTACCCTAAAAATACTCTGTGTTCTGCCTATTTATTTCAATTCTTTATCTCTCCAACAACCATTGCTCTTTTTACTGTCTCCATATTCTGCCTTTCTCAGAGTGTCATATAGTTGGAATCCTACAGTACATAGCTTTTCAGATTGGCTTCTTTTACTTAGAAATATGCATTTAAGTCTCCTCCATGTATTTCCATGCTTAGTTGCTCGTTTCTTTTAATGTTAAATAACATTCCACTGTCTGGATGGACCACACAGTGTACATATCCACTTACCTCCTGGAGGACATCTGGTTGCTTCTGGCCGAAAGCTGCACAGGTTTCTGTGTGTACATAAGTTTTCAACTACTTCAGGTAAATTACAAGGAATGAGGTTACTGAACCATATGGTAAGAGTATGGTTTAGTATAGTAAAATAGTGCCCAACTGTCTTCCAGTGTGGCTGTACCATTATGCATTCCTACCCGTGATGAGTAAGAGCTCTTGTTGCTCCACATGCATGCCAGAGATTTGTGTTGTCGCATTTCCAGATATTGTTCATTCTAATGTGTATGTAGTGATATGTCATTGTTTTAATTTGCATTATCCTAATGACATATGATGTGGAGCATCTTTTCATATGCTAATTTGCCATCTGTATATTTTCTTTGGTGAATGTATGTTAAGGGCTTTGGTCCATTTTTTAATCAGATTGAATTCTTACTGTTCAGTTTTTTGGAAGAGTTCTTTGTGCATTTTAGATAACAGCCCTTTATCATATATGTCTTTTTCAAATATTTCTCCCAGTCTGTGGCTTGTCATCTCATTCTATCGACATTGTCTTTCACAGAGAAGAATTTAAAAAATAAATACATATTTATTTATAACATATATATGCATATGTATATTAATAAAATCCTGTTTATCAATTAATATCTTTCATGAATTATATCTTCAGTGTTGTCTAAAATACCACCACCACACCCAAGGAAGGTCATTTAGGTTTTCTCCTCTTTGTATTTGTATTGCCTGAAATCTGGTTAATTGAAGATAATATGTATTTTGTTACATATACTACTGGATAGACAGTGATATTAAAAATAGCTAACATTTAACTACTATGTGTTAGGAGTTGTGTTAAATTCTTATCATTGGTTAGCTCATTAGGTGAGCTAATGAACCATATGAAGTAGGTTCTTTTATTGTCAAGACTTTATAGATAAGGAATCTGGAATAGGAGAGGTTAGAGGAATTTAACCAAGGTCACACAGTTATTATGTGATGAAGCTAGTGGTTTAACATGGGCAATGTAATTCCAAACTTTGGACTTGTAGTTAGAATATTATTCTACTTCTATACTATGGTCTATCATGTACACATATCTTTAGGGGAGGACTATTATTGCTTCAAGTAAAAGTCTCTTTGTAAGTAAATTCATATTCATATTTCCACCTTTCTAGAAGCATTGTCCATGAGCAGTAAAGACATAATTAATTAATTCGCATTGGCTTTATGACAGATATGATACTCCTTTTTCTCATTCTCTGGTGTTTTATGATCTATTGGTAAGCTCTAATATACAACTAATGAAAAAAATCACAAAAATTCTAATTCTTATAAGTAGAATAATTTGCTATTTTATGTCTGTATACATTCTATCACAATGAAAAATGAAGTACTTCAACTTTTCTAATAGTTATTATTCGAAGAATTGACAGAAAACTGGTTACTTTACTTTTTATGTTGCCCTTGAGATACTTTCTCATTTTAGGGAACACACTATACAATTAAATATTACCAAATTCTCAAGTTTAAAACCTTCCCATCTATTTAATATAGCTCAATAGACTACTGATGAATGTTTATGTGCTTATGCTCATTTATATATATATATATATATATATATAACATATAATCGTCTTTTTAAGATTTTATTTATTTTAGGGAGGGAAAGAGAGAGCATGAGCAGGTGGAGGAGCAAAGACAGAGGGAAAGGGAATTTCAAGCAGACTCACGCTGAGTGTGAGCCCAACGTGGGGCTCAATCTCATGACAGGAGGTGAAACCATGAGTCAGATGCTTAACCAACTGAGCCACTCAGGTGCTTCTTATACATATGTTTTATTGGATTATTTTATTTATTCTGAAGGTTATTATAAAAATGTCTGTTTCATTAATAGTTAAGGTAAAATATATAAAGGACTCATGGAGTGGTGAATCTAAAGTTTTGATTTTTGTCTTTGATTTCAATCACCACTTAATGAATGCCTAGTACACATCATATATAGAGGTATATATTGACATACTATGACCATATCCCCTGTGTCTTGCAGACCATAGAATAAAGAATAAAAGACAGACTTTTAAAGAAAGATTTCATTTATTTATTCATGAGAGACACACAGAGAGAGGCAGAGACACAGGCAGAGGGAGAAGCAGGCTCCCTGCGGGGAGCCCAATGTGGGACCCAATCCTGGGACCCGGGGATCATGACCCAGATGCTCAACTGCTGAGCCACCCAGGTGCTCCTAAAAGATAGACTTAAATGAAATGATCACTAAAAATATTAGATTACAATAGAGATAATTGCTTTCAAGGGAAAATTTGTTATGGTGTTAGAGCATAAGGAGGGTTGATATCACCTAGGGAGTCATAGAAGTCTTCTCTGAGGAACCAGTATTTAAGTTGTGTCCATTGCAGTTAGTTATGCAATGAATTTGGAGGAAAGCACTATGGCTACAAGGAGGAAGAGCTTGTTACATTTTAGGTAACAGAAGTATTTCTGAAATGAGGAAAGATGAAGAGGGATGACATGAATATGATAAAACAGCTATGACAGATCACGTGGTCACTGTTTTCCTGTTATGTTCGTAGAGAGCAACAGACATCATTGAAAGATAACAAATTAAGGAGTGAAATGATCAAAATTTCATTCTTAACAAAGAGGAGTCTGATTGCTGTATGAACTGTGAGTTGAAGAGTGTTCAGAATAGATCCAGGAAGATCAGTTAGTATTCTTACCCAATTACACTACCAGGAAACAAAAGGAGGTCCTCATTTGGAACTCAGGTCCATCATCACCACTTTTTAAAAAGCATTCTTGGGGTACCTGGGTGGCTCAGTTGATTAAGTGTCAAACTCTTAAAAGAAAAAAGTGTCAAACTCTTGATTTCAGCTCAGGTCATGATCTCAGGGTAATGAGATCAAGCCCCATGTCAGGCTCCACACTCAGCAGGGAGTATGCATGAGATTCTTTCCCTCCCCCCTCCCCCCCCCACCTGTACACTTGTATATGTGTTCTCTCTCTCTCTCTCTCTCTCAAAAATAAATAAAAAATAAATAAAAACATTTCCTGATTGTTCTTCCTTTTGGAAGAATTCATCAACTCTATTTTTTGTGTGTGCCTTTATTATACCTTATACATGTGTCTATCATCACAACTATATATTTTGTTATTTTAAAATAGCATTCCTCTGTATTAACTATAAGCTTATTGGAAACAAGAACTCTATCTTAATTATCTTTCTATGCCTCCTGCCTAACACACTGTTTTATCCATACCAGGCATTGAATTTGGATGGTTAAAAAAGGTAATAAACTAATCAGGAATACACAGGAGAGGCCTTTATATAATCTGTACAATGTGGTAGATAAAGTTATAGGAATTCAAGGAAAAACTCACAAAGGAGATGGTCTAAGTAGACAGTTAAGGTTTTAACTCTGAAAAAGACTACCCAGAGGCATAGAAATGCATGCAAATTAATAAAAGTTAGTAGCTACATGACTGAAGGCTTTCGTTCCACAGGGGAAATGTGAAGAATGATGTACATTTGTGCTCATGCTGCTCTCCGTGATTTCCTTCCCCCATGCCTGCACCACTGTGGTAGCTGTGTCCAATTTCTCACTCTACCCACTCTGATGGGATCAAAGAAGGTTGTGACTTTTCAGATTGTTTTTGTTTAAAGATGGGCAGTTTCTTCCTAGCTTAGTACAGTTTAAGCAGAAGCTACAACCTAAATTTCTATGTATAAATAAAACATTTTTTAGCAGTAACTTATTTCTTAAAATGTGCTATCAGTTTACTCAGGATATATGTCCAAATCTAGTTCTTCCTAAGTTCTTTAAATTCAATTTCTAAACCTTGTTTTCCTATGTATAAGTCTAGTAAATATTAATAACTATTTTAAAGAGTTTCTACATTAGTGTTTAGTCTATTTATTGAACTACTTTATATTTTTAACTGCATTTAAATTTAATATAGACAATCTCCTTAATAAATATTTTTGATTTAGTGACTTAATTATAAGGATCTTAAAAGATACATAAATAATTTTCATAAATTACATAAATTAAAAATTTTAGCATGGTAATTCTTAAGTATTATAATGTGTGTATAGAAGTTACATATGTAGATAGATATAAAATTATATATGTATAATTATGATATAATTATATGTAAAATTTTCACTTTAAGATACAAATATGGGATGCCTGTGTGGCTCAGTGGTTGAGTGTCTGCCTTAGATTCAGTGTGTGATCCCAGGGTCCTGGGATAGAGACCCACATCTGTCTCCCTGAGAGGAGCCTGCTTCTCCCTCTGCCTATGTCTCTGCCTCTCTCTGTGTGTCTCTCATGAATAAATAAAATATTTTTAAAAAGATACAAATATAATTCAGTTTTTTGTCTTTCTTTGACTTATTTCACTTGACATAATACTCTCTAGCTCCATCCACATTATTGCAAATGACAATATATATGGTATATATATATATATATATATACCATACCTTCTTTATCTAATTTTCAGTTATGGCATTCTGGTTCTTTCCATAATTTGGCTATCAATGATAATGCTGCTGTAAACATTGGGTGCACATTTCTCTTTGAATCAGTCTTTTTGTATCCTTTGAGTAAATAACTAGTAATGTAATTGTTAGATCATAGGGTAGTTCTATTTTTAACTTTTGAAGAACCTCCATACTGTTTTCCAGAATGGCTGCACCAATTTGCATTCTCACCAACAGTGTAAGACTGTTGAGGGTTGCTGGAGGGGAGGTGGGTAGTGGAATGGGTTAAATGGGTGATGGATATTAAGGAAGGCACTTTCTGTGATGAGCACTCAGTATTATGTAAGTGACAAATCACTAAATTCTACTCTTGAAACTAATATTATATATTAACTAACTGGAATCTAAATAAAAACTTAAAACAAACAAATACAAATTCAAACAAAAAAATTAAAAAAACAAATATAATTGTTACACAATTTTATATTGTAAATATAATTAAAAGACTCAACTATTATCCCAATAGTTCAAATTCTCTTAAACATAGCAAACATGATAAATAAATGAAATTCTATATATGCATTGATTCTTTAAAAGAAAAATAATTAATGGAATTGATTTTGTTTTCTTAAGTATTTATAAAGTAATTCTAAATGTTTTCTAGAGTTCAAAGTGCATGTATACTAAGGAATTAATCTAGAGTTGTTTTCTGGAGTCAGTAATGTGTAAGCACACCGGCAAGGAGACAAGTATTTTTGGAGCAGGTTAAGTAATTGAAAAATAATACTAGGACCTAATATCAGAGTGATAATAGGGTCCATTTCATTTAAAAATTTAGAAAAAATGACTCTATCTTAAGCAAAATGAAGAGCCACTGGAAGGCTTTCAGCAAAGGAATAATATGATCTAAGGTGTGTTTTAAAAGAATACAATGACTTCTTCGTTGAGAATAACTTCTAAAGGAGCAGAAACAAGGATACCTGTTAGGAAACCAATCCAGGCTAGTAAGATGGCAATTCATATTTACCTGGCAGGAATATATCAGTCAAGGTAGACACAGGGAACAAATAGCAGTCTCCAATGCACTGAGGGAAACCTTTACCGAAAATTATTTGCTGGGCTAAAGGAAAGAAATCTCCAGCAAGGTATGATGACCAGGAAGAAAATATCTACCCCATACCTAAAAGGTCAAGGACGATAAGTGGGGAATGGAATACAGTGAAACTTCCAGCTGTAGAAAAAGGTCACTTTACAGGAGCTGTGCCCTTCGATAGAGAAACATAGCCATTTCTTTTCTACTGAAGAAGGAGCTGAGAATTAATACTCTAACCAATTTCTCCTCCCATCCTCTGTTCTCCTGCCAGTTCTCCTGCCAGTTATCCACCCTGAAGAAAATAAAGAAGTCAGAGGGCAACGTGTTTTTATACTTTTTTAAAGAATCTTTTGATGAGAGGATACAACATATGGCACTTGTAGAGGTGAAAAACCAAACTCCTGGTTACTTCTAGTGCTAAACAAACAAACAAAAATGTCAAGCAGAACCACAATAATGGTTGTACTTAGGTACAGGATAATAACAAGCTGGAATTATAGGGCCAGCTTATGTATGGCCAGTATGGTAGAGATATGTGTGGTTCCTGGGTTCTCTGTGGATTGACTAATTTGAATAATTTCACAGGCTCTGGGACAAAGATCTGTCCCTACTTGTCTGGCACCTGGCCCCCTGGCAATTCGGGCAGTTGAGTAGTGGCCCAATTAGGAATGTGTTTGGAGTGTGGACTTAGCTGCTTAAAGGAGAACTGGCTGGTCTCTCTATCAGGACTTCCAACCTGGGTCAAGACAGGATTAAATATACACACATAGCATATTACACAGGGAACTTCCTTTGATATAATCTTTAAAGTTCAAGTCTGCAAGATGTAGAGCAAGATGAAAAAGAAAAGTGGAAAGGAGAGTAAGAATTGAGAAGCAAGAGGATTCCAATATATGAAGCTAAAGAAAGATTTGATGACATATTAGATAGCGGATGTGAAATAAAGCAAGAGGTCAATGATGAACTCAGTAATTTTTTCCCCCAGGAATTAGATGTTCATATGAAGTTGCCATCAAAATGAGAGGATATTTGTCTGTGTGTGTCGGTGTGTATGTGTAGGAGTGGGTAAGATATGTTTGATGACCAAGATCAAAACTTACTCTTGAAATATGGAATATTTCAAATATTTATTATTTAAATTTTTTAAGAGAGAGAGGCAGAGGGAGAAGTAGGTTCCTGCGGGGATCGCAAGATCACACCCCTGGTGGAAGGCAGATGCTCAGCCACTGAACCACCCAGGCATCCTTGAAATATTTATTAAACACATAGTGTCAATTGCCAACTAGGCAATTCAGGACATAGGTCTGGAGTTTGGGTGTACACTCTGTGCTGAAATCGTAAATTACCGGCATATTGATTTTTTTTTTTTGTTTTACTTTCATAAACTAGATGGGATCATCAAAAGTGAAGTATGGTTAAAAAAGAAAAGGCAATCAAGGACTGAGCCCTGAGATTGCCCACTGGCTGGGGGAGGGTGGAAGTGTTCACATTAGTAGATAAGGAGGAAAAGGAGAAAGAAATGATAGAGATTAGCAGCACTAGGAGAAAGAACACAAAATATAGTATCTTGAAAACCAAATAAGAGAAAAAGTATCAAGGAAGAGGAATTATAAGTTAAAACAAAAATTGATAACTGATCATTGGAATTAGCAAAATGGAAGTAATTGTTAAACTTTATAAGAACAATTGCATTAAATTCTGGAGTGTATGAAATACTGGTTTGGTGAGAGATCAAAAGAGAAGAGGAGAATTAGAGAAAGGATATAGATAACTCCTTTGTGTCTTTTTGCTTTTGAAAAGGAGAATCAGCTCAGGTCATGATCCCAGGATCTGGAATCGAGTTCCGCATCAGGCTCTCTGCATCAAGCAAGGAACCTGCTTCTCCCTCTGCCTATGTCTCTGCCTCTCTCTCTCAGTTTATGTCTCTCATGAATAAATAAGTAAATCTTAAAAAAATGAAAAGGAGAATCAAAAATAAAATGAGGTACTGATTAGTTGCTTAGTAGTTTGTTGGTTTTAAGATGGAAAAAATACTAGTATGCAATTATATTGATGATTATTAACCATCAAAGACAAAAAAGTTAAAATTTGGAATCGTGCTATTATATTTTTGGATTTTATGTTTTAGTTTTTGTTAACTTTTTATGATAGTCACAGAGAGAGAGAGAGAGGCAGAGACATAGGCAGAGGGAGAAGCAGGCTCCATGCACCGGGAGCCCGATGTGGGACTCAATCCCGGGTCTCCAGAATTGCGCCCTGGGCCAAAGGCAGGCACCAAACCTATGTGCCACCAAGGGATCCCCTGTTTTAGTTTTTATATTAGCTTTTAGGAATACATGAGTATGTTTTTCCCCATTATATTTCCTTCATTACAGAAATTTATGCTGTGGCCAAAGTCCATTTTCACTAATCTTTATTAAATATAGGTAGAATGAATTAAATATCTGTGTATAATATTTACAGAATCAGCTGAGATACTCTCAATCTGAGTAAAATAGCAACTCCAAGCCTTTGCTCTCCACAATGATCTCAACGGGATTATGCTGCATAATTTTCATAAATTTTCATAAATGGGATAGTTTGGAATAGTTGAAAATGCATACAGAAGGAGCCAATATTTAGTTTTACTCCATTTCCTATTATTGAGTTGTGAGCTTGAGCAAATGATTTAATTATTCCAGTCTTAATTTCCTTTCTTTTAGAATGAGGTGAGTGGGACTATTTTAAACCTAAAACTTCTTGCAGTACTAAAATATAGATGATATGCCATTATGTTATTTTAGAGAGGAGCCTAAAAGAAAATTATTTTTTCAAATATTCAATTACTACTAACTGAAATGTTTAACAAAACTCAACAGAATATCAGTTTGTACAATATTTTTTGGGGAAATATCATTTCATATTTATCAAAACACAGCCTTCCTTCCAGGCAATTCAAAAATGTCTTCCCTCTCCAAATTTAATAACATATTGAATTTTTAAAATAACTCATTCATTCAGTCAGTAAGAGAATGAATATTTAAAGAAAAAAAAATCTTCACTATTAAAGATCAAAGGAATAGGACAAAGCCTAATCACAGATGCACTGTTTTATCTAAGACAAAAGACACAGAAACACAAGAACAACAATTATGATTTCCATAAAGTCTTGAATTGTGTGGCACAGAGAGCTACTGGATACTTAACAATGCATATTGATTTATAAAAGTATACAGATAAGGAAAGCTGATATATTTAAGTGTATAAAGGAATAAAAACAAAAAATAAGTCTGAATCTCTAGATTTTAAATTTGCTTGATGAATGTTTTCCTAAGGGCTTCCATAATACCTGTAGTTTTTTTTTTTTTTTAATAAATTATCCTGTCTTTATTGCATCTTACTGCATTCAAAGAATTTCTATAAGAATCCTATTATAAAGTGAAATGGCTCTTCATGATTGAGCATATTTTCTTGATTCACTTTAGATGACTTATATCACCAGGATATGTACAATTTATTTTATTTAAAGAGGGTTTCAAACTTTCATCTGAAGACTTGAATCATTATTTCTGATCCTTTGAGGCAGTCATCTCTAAAATGGTAAACTGGTAAATACGGTGTATCTGAGGCATCAAGCTGAAAAGCTTGTCAACAGAAACAAGACTTCCAACTCTTAAACTGTTCCAGTTCACTGACTGAATCCATGGACTAAGAACAATTTGGGCATAGGTCAGAGTACTGCTGTCATTTTTATAGCAAGTTCCACCACTGTGCTTACTCAGTATCTAGGAGAGATGGCCAGGGCTGCCTTGATATAAAGTGCATGTTGAAGAAAATGAGAGGTTTCATGGAGCTAAAAGTAGATTAGGGATGTGTCAATCTATCTGTTGGCACAAATAAAATAATTTCTATGTAGTGGATGATCTACTAACTATCTCAGAAAATGTGAGTTCTCAGAATAGCAGCAGGGTTGTAAGTACAATATGACCACAGGTATCAAAGAGAGAAATTGAAAAGTAATCTTTTATAGTACATCATAATGCCTTTATAAATAACTCTATAGGAGAGTGGGAAATCTGAAATCATATAAATGCACATATAACTATTAGGAAGGAGACATTTTGCTTTGCTTTATGTTTTCCTTAGGCTTATTGGACATAATCATATCTTCTCCAAAGTAATAAGTATAAGCACTTTACTGCATACATTTCAAAAGGGCTTATTGGCTTAAGAGCTTTTTCCTCCTCTACTGTAATTGTCACAGTTTTGAAAGATTTAAATTAGTGGTGATCACACTTGATTTCATATCTTGTAGAGTGACTTAATCCATACAACCTCAGATCTCAATTCATAAAACTGGAGCTTTCTATTACCTACACTATTTGCAAGCACTGTGACCTTGAGCAAGTTGAATAAACCTCAGTCTTGCTTTTTTATCTGTAGAAAGTGGATGATATGTGTATCCATTTGTTTTGGGTGAAAGGTGTCAAACAAAGGAAATATTTGTAAATAGTCAAATGTCGCACATAAGAACGTATAGAAATGTAGGATATGTGGGGGATTTTTTTTTGGTGGGTTTTTTTTTTGGATATGTGGTTATAACATCTGTTATACTCACTACTCCATAACCATCATCCCAGTTTTTGCCACGTAAAAAAAATAACCTTAAGACATAGCAAAACTATTCTTCTGTTAAAAATAGGTAAATTCCTTGCCAGCACCTGTGACTGAAACTCTCAGATAATAGCTCAAGAATAAATATTTGTATTAGCAGCAACGGTGTCCTCATTGTTAACTTCAATAGCAACAACACAAAGTTTACAATTTGAGATACCTCTGAAACATAATTTTTATTTTCATCAGTCAAGGTGTATATTTATTTTTACAAGACACTCTGATCCTTTTTGACATTTAAACTTACTGAATGGGAGTTTAAAGAAAGCTTACTATATTTTATTTACATGATCATATTTTTAAAGATCTTATTTATTTACTGGAGAGAGAGAGAGACAGAGATAGCGACAGAGATGGCAGGAGAGGGGAAGGAGAGAGAGAAGCAGACTCTCCCCTGAGTAGGGAGCCCAATGCTGGCTCAATCCCAGGATCCTATGATCATGACCTGAGCCCAAGGCAGCCACCTAACTGATTGAGCTACCTAGATGCCCCCTATTTATAAGAAAACATATTTACAAGAAAATATCATAGAAAAAATTTTCTGCTCTAAATTATTTTGTGGATATGTGTTATTTTCATTCTTTAAGGGACAAGTTGGTAAAATATTGGTATAAATAGAATACTTTTTTCTTTAAAATATACTGGTATGTCTTTGTATGGACTATAAGGTCCCTGAAGGTAGAAGCCATAAACTTTTACTTGTTTATGACATTTCCAGAGATGATAATTTCCTGGCTTGCAATAGAATTAATTAAAGAAGAATATTAAATACAAATAAGCAAATGTGGAAAGCAAAATGAGCCATTTAATGTATTTTTAAATTTTTCTTCTAATTATTAAGACACATATTCCTTGATGACCTGGCAGGAACCAAAAACTTACCCTCTTGCCATGACCTCTTGTCTAGGATGATGCCTGCCTCTTATGTTAAAATATTAAAACTTGTTTGGGTACATTTTAAAAACTGTATATAACCACAGGCCTCATACTTCAACCAATGTTCCTTCTCATGCTTTTAATGGCAGCATAAATTTTTCTAACGAAGTCCCCATAGTATCACCATCTGGGTCAACTCCACCAATTATGTACTCTCAAGCATTGTGAAACACTTTAATTTCAGTGGCTATCTCATCAATATCTGTCTCCACACTAAACTCGATGGTTCATGAAGGTAGCACGACTTTTTGCACAATCTTTTTTAAATTTATTTTTAATTTTTAAAAATATTTTATTTATTTAATAAATAAAATCACACAGAGGCAGAGACATAGGCAGAGAGAAAAGCAGGTTGGACTCGATCCCAGGACCCCGGAATCATGACCTGAGCCGAAGGCAACATTCAACCACTGAGACACCCAGACACCCCTTTTTGCACAATCTTATTCTCAACATCTCTAAAGAATCTGTCAGTATGAGAACATCAATGAATATATGATTGACCTACAGAATGAATGAATGAATGAATGAATGAATGAATGAATGAAGTTAATTTATTCCAAAATGCTGAGAGAATTATTCAACAAACAGAAAAATCTCCCTGTGAAGACAGCACATTATGACACATTTATGCATTGGAGGGTTTCCCTTAGGACACAGTAGATACAAGGCCTCCAATGCATAAATATGTCATAATGTGCTGTCTTCACAGGGAACTTTTTCTATTTGTTGGAAAATTCTCTTAGACACTCTTCTTTTAGAATAAAGAATGAATGCTGTCTAGAAAACATTACAGGGGGTGTTCAGTGGGGGTACTGGTGTCGTACAAATCAACATAGTTTATTGAAGAGACTATTCACTTAATAGCAGCTCAAAGGCAGTTTTGTGATGCTACATTTGCCCTGTCAGAAAATATTGAAATGTCTGCTTCAGTCCCTGCTATTTTAAGCATTCTATCCTTGGCCTCCTAAAGGAAGAGTGCTTCCAGGATGGGGAGAGGACTGTTTTATAGCAGCTGTAAGTTAAATATCTGTAGAATGTGTCTGCCGCTATCATTACCAGTCCTAGCAATAATAATAGGGAATATAAGGGAAGGGAGAAGAAATGTGTGGGAAATATCAGAAAGGGAGACAGAACATAAAGACTCTTAACTCTGGGAAACGAACTAGGGGTGGTGGAAGGGGAGGAGGGCGGGGGGTGGGGGTGAGTGGGTGACGGGCACTGAGGGGGACACTTGACGGGATGAGCACTGGGTGTTATTCTGTATGTTGGTAAATTGAACACCAATAAAAAATTAATTTATTAAAAAAAGAAAGAAAATAAAATAAAAAATAAAAATGGGCAGAAAAAATTCCCTTTTTCTTGGCAAAAAAGATTTTGTTTTCTTCTTTAGGTTAAAGCATAATAGTATTTTTTGTGATTGTAACTGAATGCTTAAACAAAGTTATTTTTGAGTTGCTGTTTTTTAACTGAAATAAAGGTGAAATTTTCTATAATGCATCAATATCTATCATTGTGCAACTATCCACACTGAATGCATAAGAAAGTCATGGTGAGTTATGAATGATGACCACCTGCAAAGAAGTGATAAGACTGCATATTTTCACTCTTTTCTTGGCAGTATCCCTTTTCTATATTCTGACTTATGCCAAGAAACTGGAGTCGGTCAAATAGACAACAGGCTAATTTCCCTTTCTCAGTCCTCTCAATTTAAAATGCTTGCATTCTTCACAAGGAAATGTAACAATGTATCTGTCATTTAAAATGGATCACCTGACGGATCTACAAAGATAGTGTAAGGGTAGTGTGGAATGAATTTCAAGATGATACAGGCTAATATATTCATCCCACTTTGTACTTTCCTAACACATTTTTTTTTATTTCGCTAATTAGGTTTAATGGAGAGATGGTCAACAAAATAGTCAACTCTGTTGCCATCATGGTTATTAACTGGAGTCAGTAGAGATGAACATTCAACAAGTCATCAGAGGGTAAGCAAAATAACTTTCAACTGGGTTATAATCTATAAAAGAAATAAAAATTGTGATGTGATAATGTTTAACTAAGGAATGGGGAATTGTTATTTAAAATGATGGTTAAAAGTTAGTAAATAGTTGGCCTGATAGAAGAACAGAAGTGAGACTATCATAGCTGATGCAGAATGTGAGAAAAGGAAGAATTAATATCACATGGTGATGAAGAGGTAGGAGGTAGGCCAAACGGAATCTTATAGTATAGCTTAAGTAAAATTTTAAAAGCCCGTATGCAGGGAAAAACTATAATCTGATTTGGGATTTATGATTGCTCTGTGGGTAAATCATTTTAAGTGAAAGATATTGAAACTAGGAGGCAAAAGGCTATTGCAATAACTAGAAAAAAATGATAGAGGTCGGTGCTAGGAAAATATTAGTCAAAATGGAGATTAGTAATCAAAAGTTGAGAAATATGTTCAAAGTTGTATCGATAGGATAAATTAGGGGATGAGGTAAGCAGGAACCAAGGTGCTGGTTTGAGCTCTAGGGTGTATAGTATTGCCATTCATTGAGAAAGATCACTGTGGAAGGAAGGAATTTTGATTTTTAGGGATGATAATAAATAGCAGTTTATTATGACTACTTAGCATGCAAAGTAAAGCTATTTATTTATATTTAAATACACCAGGAAGGATGAGGGCCATGCCAAAGATACGGATTTCCAAAAATTTTAAATATGATTTCTACAATAAAACTGATTGAGATTACCCTGGGGGAAAAGCTTGCACTGAGAAGATTGAAACAAGAATAAAAACTTGAGATTTAAATTTTTCATTTCAAAATAACCTCAAACTTGCAAAAGGTTGCAAATAAAGTATAACAATTTTCACAAACTCTTCACCCTATCTCTAAAATGTTCATATCTTA
The DNA here is from genome assembly GCF_048418805.1 of Vulpes vulpes. Taxonomy (NCBI): domain Eukaryota; kingdom Metazoa; phylum Chordata; class Mammalia; order Carnivora; family Canidae; genus Vulpes; species Vulpes vulpes. The sequence goes on along the minus strand of NC_132784.1, from coordinate 98,961,084 downwards.
TAGCCACAGTACTATTAGCAAAGCCAGGGAATTAACATTGATATAATACCATTGATTAATATAGAGACCATAGTCATGTTTCACCAATTGTCTCACTCATGTCTTATTTCTGGACCTATTTAATACATTGCATAAAGATATCATGTCTTCCTAATCTCGTTTCACTCTTCATTTGCAAAAGAACCAGGAAGGACTCCATGAAGTAGTATGGACCAATTTCCAGATTATACATATTTAGTGAAAAGACCTAAGTTCAAAACTACCTATAATATATGAACTTGCATGTAAGAAAGAAAGAGAAACAAGCAAATGTGCATGTATCTTCTCATGTGTGAAAAAAAACAGGAAGAAGAAACCAGAAATTAAATGAGCCTACATAAATGTGTATGAATGAAGATAGTGGAAAAAAAGTGCCAAACATGGGAATGAGATTGCTATTATGTTTTATTATCGAAGAAACTTTACTGGTCTAAAGATTTCTGAGCAAGTAACATTTAATTTAAGAAGAATGATTAGTAGCACTTAGTTTCACAAAGTCTCTGTATATATTGCTAGTGACAGCAAAAGAAGAAAAAGCATTTACGACAGTAAGAGTGGCATAAATAACTTGGATGGGGGTTGTGGTGGATAAGAAAATTAAGTTTAAGATTTGATAAAAAGGTTTTTCAAAGTCTAGCGTGGCTAAGATGTACTATGCAAGTGTGAAAGTAGCACAAAGAAAACAGGAACTGAAGAAGTAAATATGCATGTGATCACTAAGAGCCTTTTCAATAAAATGTAACTAATAACTCATTTTCAAAGTGTGCACTTGGGAAAATACACAAAATTAGCAATGGAATGGCATGTGGGCACATACCATGAAGACAAATATGTGACATTAGAGCTAGTTCTGATTTAATTTTTCTTTCCTTTTCCTTTAAGGCATGCTCAAGAGCAAAAAGTATTTTATTGTAGATAAGGAGTTCTGATTTCTTTGCATTTCATTATTGTGAAAACTAACATTCTTCAAGAAGAATGTAATTTATAACTTTCCATTTCATATTCAGTAAAATGTGACAATTATTTTTATGGAGCTGACATTGAGAGTAAAATAAATAATGAATTCCAAAAGTAGTGGGAAACATAAACTGAGGCTGATTGGATATGTCTGCTCTCCTTTAACTAATAGCAGTAATTGGGTTCAGATCACAATGAAACTAAGGAGACACAAGTAGCTTCATCTAACACCAGTTACAATATAAGACATACATATGATATTCATGCTCTTTTTTATATCCTTCCCTTGTATGTGGGCTTAACATACTAACACACTCACAATAGATTTATGAGAAAAATAGTAGCAAAAACACTGTAACTTCTATCTTCCTCTTTTGCTCTCTCACTTGCTCTGGTGGAGTCTACCTTTCATGTGTCACTGCTGAGAGGGCAAAGAACTGCATTCTTCCCCAAACCATATATATATATATGTATATATATATATATACATATATATATATACACATATATATATGTAAAGTATATATATATATGTGTATATATATGTGTGTGTGTATATATACACATATATATACATATATATATATGTAATTTTGAAAGCAAATTCTCCTGTAGTTGATCTTTGAAATATATAGATTAATGATCAACACCTTGATTGCATCCTTATGAAAGATTTTGAACCTAAGGACTCAGCTAAGCCTTGCCTAAATTTCTGATTCATAGAAGCTGAAATAAAAATTAAAAGTTCATGGTATTAAGACACTAAGTTGTGGAATAATTTATTACTTGGCAATAGAAAAATAACTCACAACATAATTTTGATATAAACAGCCAGATCATTGTAACAAATGCTGATAGGTAAAGAGATTGAATATAAAAAATATGAAACTATTATCCCCCGTGGGAGAAAATCCAACTTCAGTATTTATTTGTAGCATTGGTAGAGTATTATTTTATTATCTCTGGTATATTTAGTAATGACAGAGTGTAAAAAGTATTCTGTTCAATTGATTATATAATTTTATGAGATTCTCATTTCTGTAATTTTAAAGAATTTATTCTTGGGGAAACTGGGTCACTCAGTAGTTCAGCATCTGCCTTTGGCTCATGTCTCTGCCTCTCTCTGTGTGTCTCTCATGAATAAACAAATAAAATCTTAAAAAAATAAAAATAAATGATATCATATAACATGCAGTCTTCTTTATTTAATATGTTTAGGATTCATCCATGCCATACAATGTCAGTGTATTCTCTCTTTCTCCCTCTCTCAATTTTTTTCCCAATAACATTCTATTATAGAGATATAAAACATTGTTTTTACCTATTCACCAGTTGATAGACATAAGGACTATTATGTATAATGCTGTTATAAACATTTATATGCATATCTTTCTGTGGACATATTTTCATTTCTCTTGAGTATATACCTAGGAATGGAATTTTTGTGTCATATGATTACTTATGTTTAACATTTTGAGGAAGTATTTCTTTAAGTGGCCATAATTTTACACCAGCAATTAATTAGGGTTCTAATATTTCCACTGTCACATTAATACTTGTTATTTCTGCCTTTTCAATTACAGAAAAATCAAAAAGTGATATAGGTGTGAAATAGTATTTCATTATGGTCTTGCTTTGCATTCTCCTATTGACTAATGATGTTGAGTATACTTTCATGTTTTTTATTGAACATTTATATATACCTTTTGGATAATATCTGTTCAAATATTTTAATTGAGTTATTTGCCTGTTTATTATTGATTTGCAAAAGTTCTTCATGTATTATGGATATATGTTTCTTCTCAGATATAGATTTTCACATATATTCTCTCATTTTTTTGGGTTGGTACTATCTGTAGCACAAAAGATTTTAATTTGGTGAAGCCCATTTTTTTTTCTATTTTCATTTATGCTTTTTCTGTCATATCTAAGAAACCATTTCCTAACTTCAGGTCACAAAGATTAATTCCCATATTTTGTACAACAGTGGTATAGTTTTATGTCTTAAACTTAAGTCTATAATCCATTTTATGTCTATAAATGTTGTGAATAGCCTATGTGTCTATCCAGCTGTTCCAGAATCATTTGTTAAAAGAGTTTTTCTTCCCACTGCATTGGCTTGGTAGCCTTGTCAAAAATCAATGACTGAAAATGTGAGAATTCATTTCTATACTCCCAATTCTATCCCATTGGTATGTCTATTTTGACACCTGTGCCACACTATATTCATGACTATAGCTTTGCAGTAAGTTTTAAAATCTCTAGTATAATCTTAACCTCCATGATGAAATTTGCTTTATTATTATTATCATTATTATTATTTAAGTAGGTTTCATGGCCATATGGAACCCAACATGAGGCTTGAACTCACGACCCTGAGATCAAGACCTGAGCTGAGATCAAGAGTTGAATCCTTACCCAACTGAGTCACCCAAGCACCCCTAAAATATGCTATTATTATAAATATTATATGTTATTTCATTATGATTTTATTTCCAATATTTTTAAAGTACATATCCTCTTATTTAAAAGTCTAGTTAGCCCCATTTCTATTTCTTCATTTGTATATTTTATTTTTGTTGAATATGTTTCACTTCTGTCTTGAATTGTACTTCAACAAATGCTTGATACCTTTTTTCATTACACTTTTGTGAGCAATTTATATTGCATGGGATCCTTAATGATACATGATGTGCACAAGACTTCTTGTTTGTTAGTTGGTTCTGCCATAATCTTACTGAAATCACTTGCTCTGATCCTGACCTCCTTGATATTATAAACGTGAGCACTTCACCCAGGATCTGGAATAAAAACAATACTAGGGATCATAACCTGGTTCTCCTCCAGGTTATGATCTCCAGCAATTGAGGAGATAATGTTTTAGTATTCCACCCTCAAAGGGTCATCACTCTCTGGCTTTTAACATTATGCAGTTGCAGAGATATAGATACCTACTTTATGTGTTGCCTTGATTCATTAACTCTGGAGACAAAACCACAAGCCATACATCATTTATGTTTCCCTAGGTTTCACACTTTTTAACTCTTTCCTTCATTTCTGGCACCATAATACTTTCTTACTTTTAATACTAGTAATCTTTTACCCATCATAATTTAAGTTTTTTAAAATTAATTAAAATTCATATAATTAAAGATGACCTGCAGTAAAAATTCAAATAAATAGACATTCTTTACATATCATTAATTATGAAAGAAAAAAAATGAGTTAACTGAATAACTCTCTTGCTAGGCCAAATATTTTAGACGTGGAATAAGCAGTCATCGGTCTTTTTTTTTCTTCCCATTTTTCTTTTGTCTAATTAATAAAATGTAAAAATTAAGTCTTCAACTTTCATAATAGTATATTGCCTGTGTATGTGTGTCTTAAATTGTCTTCTAAAAGTAGTTCTCATTACTGTGAGAGGGCAAAAAGAGAATGGAGATGATTATGGAACATCATTTCTTCTATGAGAGACAAATCAATCTTTTTCTTTAAGAGAAAAAAATCAGGTAAAAGATAATCTGACCTTACAAGAAACTTCACAAATAATTTTAGTTACAGAAAATATAGATAAATTAGTAGGGATTTTTATCTTCGATAATGTGTCCTCAACAGGACATCATCTGTCCATCCAGTTTTCGTCCTATGTTTACAATATTGTATATTATGAGACTTGCAACATATGCATTACATTATAGCACAGAAACAGCTGTAGGCCACAATAATCATCAGTTACCTCAAGCAGCAGAATTGTCTAGCTCAAAGCTGCAAGACTATGTCAGGAGAGAATCACTTTTACTTTACAAGGCAGAACGGAGCCTTGGGGAGAAAGAAAGAACATTTTGCTAAGAGAGCAAAAGTATGTCAAATTATGGGTCATTATTTGCTCAAATTTGTTTATAAAACTAAGTAGCTTTTTCTGGCATAGCGAAACACTAACACCACATCTCTATTTGAAACTACATATCTCAATTGATGCTCCAACAAACCTACTTACTCTGCTCTTATTGTCTGATCTCATAATCACGACCACCTTCATTTAGTCTTACTGGCCATGGCTACCAATAATCTCACATTGGAGTTCTATAACTTCTGCTGCTTCAGGTAATTAAAGATACAATAATGACATTTTCTACATATCTTAGATCATTTTATAGGTCTTGGCTCTCTGATGCAAATTCCCTAAAGCATGAAATTATGTGCAATTAATTTTTCATGCCTCTTGAGAACTAATGTAGTAATTTGCAAATAATAGTTATTTTATCCAATAGTTGATAATTGAGTGAATATTCTTCCTTTTTGGAAAAAAAAAGTGTAAGTCTTATATTTAGAATCTAAAGAGTCAGTAGCTACTTTTGCAGTGAGGACAGAGCAAATTTCAAACCTATATTAAATCATTAACTTTTTCATTTTTTCCCAGTATATTTAATTTCATTTTCCAAGTTTTGATGTCAGCATATAGAAATATAATTGATTTTTTAAAATTGTCCATGAATTTCAGGCATATCTAGTTTTATGGTACTTTGCTTTATTATGCTTCACAAATGCTGAGTTTTCTTACAGATTTAAAGTTTGTGGAAACCCTTACATTAAGCAAATCTACTGGTACCATTTTTCCAACAGCATTTGTTCACTACATGTCTCTGTGTCACATTTTGGCAATTCTTGCAATATTTCACGACTTTTAAATTATTACTATTTTTGTTATGGTTATCTATGATCAGGAATTTTAACTCCTGAAAGCTTAGATAATGGTTACCATTTTTTAGCAATAAAGCATTTTTAGCTAATGTCTGTACATTGTTTTTTTATCCATAATGCTATTGAATAGCTAATAGAATATAGTATAGTGTAAACATAACTTAAATGCACTGGGAAACCAAAAATTCATTTGAATCGCTTTATTGATATTTGTTATATTGTGTCAATCTAGAACTAAACCTGCAATGTCTCCAAGGTATACCTGTATATAGCTTTGCTGAAATTGTTAGTTTTAATAGATATTTTATTGACTCCTTAGGATTTCTACAAATGTGTTTGTGGAGAAAAAGAGCACTCAGGAGCAGAGAGTGTGGGTAGGAGGGGCAGAAGGAGAGGGAGGGAGAGAATCTTAACCAGGCTTCAGGCCTCCCACAGAACCTGACGTGGGGCTTAATCTCACTAGCCTGAGATCCTGACCTGAGCCAAAATCTAGGGTCAGATGCTTAACGGACTGAGCCACTCAGGAGCCTCCACAGGTAAACTTTATTCAGTTTTCCATTCCTTTCTTGCCAATAGTTTTTAATATGAAAACCTGTTAAGATTTTAAATGTTTTTTCTGCGTCATTTACTAGTATCGTTACTTTAATCTGTTATATGTTGAATTATTTTGACAGACTTTAAAATGTGAAAATAAGCTTGCATTTTTTGCATAAACCCACGTGGTCACAAATATTATCTAGTTTACTTATTGCCAAAATCAATATAACAACATTGCATAACTTTTATTTCTATGCTAATGAGGCATACTGACACATATTTAACTTATAATATCCTTGTTTGGTTTTGGAATCTGGAAAATGCTAGCCTTGTAAAATGGGTAAGGAAGCCCTCCTTTTTCCTCTATATCTGAAGGAATTTATACAGCATTGAATATTTAAATATTTGATAGAATTCAACAATGAAGGTATCTGTACCAATAGTTTTATTTGGGGAATGTTTTAAAATTTAAAATTCAATTTTAAGTATATACAGAGTTATTCCTAGCAACTGTATTCAGCTGGTGGCTTGGTTGGGGTTGACTGATCTTTTGTAATGTCACTCACAACCTTGTGGCCACAGCTGGGATATTCCAAATGATGGGTTCTCTCTTACATGTTCTCTCACCTTGGGCTACTTCACAGTGTGATGACCTCATGGTTTCAACAGAATGATGGTAAAAGCTTTAGGGTTTTTTGATGTTTAGAATCAAAAGTCACACAATCATATATTTGTGCAATTAGGGAAATTCATGTCACAAGATCTGAACATGTTTAAGGAGCAGAAATATAGTGACTATTTTCTGTCAGTGGGAGTTCAGCAAAGGATCTGACCATATTTATTTTTAACAGTCTGCTCTTTGATCATATTTCTAATGCACATGTGAACTAAATTCAAATCTTATCAATACCCACAAAAAACTCAACTGATTATGGTATCTGGCTCAAGGATCTTGTGTTTGCACTGAGCCTGAACACGAAGAAAGCCCTCATTTTGGCTCATCTTGACTCCTAGTCTTGTAAATAAAGAGATAATTTATATTCCCCTTATTTCATCATAGTCATTTCCATTATGTGAAGAACAGGAAGCACATAACCCTAACTGAATGGTGGCTATACCGAATTTCCAGTCACTCACATGCCACCAATTCTCAATTCTGGGTACAGTGACTATCCCTGAATTAGGTACAGTTCTGCTCTCTGAGTGTGGTTTCGTAATAATTTATTTTTCTCTGCTCTTGATTCAACCTTTGGAAAGGTCTTTCCTGTACAATGAGAAATACCCGATGTTTACATTTGAAATCTTACTAAGACTCCCTTTTGTCTATAGAAAATCAAGTCTCTTTTAGCTAAATCTGAATCAAATCTCTTAATAAGTTTATGTCTTTCTTAGAAATTTTATTGTGCCTCAATGCATGACCCTTAAAGTCACTTCCATAACTGTTCTCAGCATAGATCATGGCTGTTTTGGGTAGAGTGTCAGATTGCTGAGAGAAAAAGCCCTTAGGATTCTGAGAATCACTTGTATCTAGCTGAGTGAGCCCCAGGCATCGTTTTAAATCTCCCTGAAATATTAACAAAAGTCTTGCAATCATACCCTTAATTTGATCTTCACCTTAAGGCTATTTTAGACTTGAATATTTTCCTGGCTTGAAAGCCTAGTCATTGCAACAGTTTTATTTTATAACATCATATTTTTGTCTCTCAATATATTCTCTAAATTCCATTTATACACTAAAGTTTATCCTTTTGTTCATATCTCTCTTTCCATATCTTATTATATGCAAGTAAATGACAAAGCCAGTTGACATTTCCAACATTCTGCCTGGAAATCATCTTAATCAGATTCACAACTTCATTAGTATGTCCTCCATCTTTCAAGCTACCAGACAATTTTGTTCTCCACTACAAAATATTCATTAGCACTTTCAGCCTCTAATTGCAATTTCCTTATTCCTTGTACAGCTTCAATTAAAAGTCTTCTCACCACCCTTTTGAGTTCCTGAGACTAACCAGTGCCAACACCACATATTTTAGGTTTTTGTTATTGCAGCATGCTGTATAATAAATCACTTCATACCTGATGGCTCAAAATGGCAATGTTTTGTTGTTTCTTGCAACTTTGGGGCTAGGCAGTTTGTCTAGTATTTCTTTTTGTTGTACCCTAAAGGTGTTTATCTAGCTTGCTGAGTCTCATTGGGAAATGCTCAGTCACCATTACTTCAAATATTGCTTCTGATCTATCCTCTTATGAGATTAAAATTTCTTGTATGTTAGATATTTTGACCAAGTATTACATGTCTCTTACAGTGTATCCTTTTTCCCCTGATTCCTTTTCTCTTGGACAATTGTCCCTGTCTTCAAAATGCCCGAAATCCATAGTTTTTTTGTGTTCTGCAAGTTCTAGCATCCATCTTATTAATTGCTGATATTGCATTTAGGAGTGGAGGAGTGTTCATTTCACCTTTTTACAGGTTCAGATCAGTGTTAAAATTCTACATATTTACCTCTATTTTATACTTTTTTCCCTCTATTTAAACACATTGATTATAATATATTGAAGCCTTATTTACTAACTTCAATACCTTGATGATGTCTGGGAATGATTTTATCATTGACTATTTTCCCTTTAAGGCCATATTTATTATCTTCCATGTCATATTTTTATTGTGTATTGGCCCTTGCAGATAATCATTATAAAATTTTTTGATTATGTCATATTGCTCTAAAACATGTGCTTTTCTAGCAAGTTGTTAAACTACTTGTAGATCACTGTGACACTGTCAAGGCTCTGTGGTTTTAATCTTTGTTAGTATAGATTTGTTTTAGTTTTTCCCTTAATCATAGACCTAGCCTTTATTTCTAAGATATGGTTCTTGTGATGGCTAACATGTGTCAGCTTGACTGGGCTATGGGGTGCCCAGATATTTGGTTAAACATTATTCCTGGGCATCTCTATGAAGGTGCTTCTGGATGACATTAACATTTGACCCAGAAGACTGAATGTCTCTTGGAGCACTGAACATGTGTGGTTTGTGGTTTTCACAAAGGAACTGGGAAAAATAATTATACAGATTTCAAGGGGATTTCTTTTTGCTGCTATCTTTTCTTTAGAAATTTGCCCTCAGAAGAAATGGGTAGGAAATATCAGAAAGGGAGACAGAACATGAAGACTCCTAACTCTGGGAAACTAACTAGGGGTGGTGGAAGGGGAGGCGGGTGGGGGGTGGGGGTGAATGGGTGACGGGCACTGAGGGGGGCACTTGATGGGATAAGCACTGGGTGTTGTTGTTTTTTTTTTAATTTTTATTTATTTATGATAGTCACAGAGAGAGAGAGAGAGAGAGAGGCAGAGACACAGGCAGAGGGAGAAGCAGGCTCCATGCACCGGGAGCCCGACGTGGGATTCAATCCCGGGTCTCCAGGATCGTGCCCTGGGCCAAAGGCAGGCGCCAAACCACTGCGCACCAAGGGTTCCCAGCACTGGGTGTTAATCTGTATGTTGGCAAATTGGACACCAATAAAAAATAAATTTATTATTAAAAAAATAAAAGTAAAAAAAAAGAAATTTGCCCTCAGATTCTAGCTATATATGCAATTCAAATGCAATTCAAAAATTATAGTATCATTCTTTACCCAGTAATAGTGCTACCCTCTGTTTTTCCACTACTTCCCTGTACCACTGTTAGATCACACCTGTGAGAAAATGGGATTTCCAAGTTAGAATTGATTATTAGTTAGTTATGTTATTAATCGGATAATAAATCATTTTTATAACCTATGTAATCTCTCAACAATCCACTTTAAAAAAAAAAAAAAGTTAGGACCTTTGTTTTGTAGTAAGGAATTGTCCTCAATCAAAGAAAGATTTAGCCTTACTTCCAGATCCCAGGAGGTATACTTTAGACCCTTGGAGTTTCCTCACAGACAGAGGTGACTCTTTTATTCATAGTAGGCACCTTATGTCACACCTGATAATTTATGCTAAGGTAGATAACTCATACTGAGCTTTCCAGGCATGTAATTCCTTTTCAACCCCTAGAACGTGGGGGAGCTTGAGACTGAATTCAACCACGTGGTAAACAAATCAATTAATCATAAAATTCAATAAAAATTCTGGATCTCAAAGCTTGGATGAGCTTTCCTGATTACCAATACTCTGTGCATATTACCACACAGTACGTCTGGAGGAAGGGAATGCTATCCATGACTTCATGGGACAGGATGTTTGGTCTCCTAGAATCTTCCCTATGTATTTCTTCTTTTGGCTGGTTCTAATTTGTATCTTTTCTCTGTAATAAATGCATCCATGAGAATAGTAAGTTCAGTAAGTACTTTGAATCTTTTTAGCAAATAATCAAATTGGAATGTGATTCTGGGAACCCCCTGCATTTGCTTTTGCTTTGAAAAGTTTTGAACAGATTTAGCAGTGTGGCTAATTGCCATATAATGAGTCAGAATAATATCATAGCACAATATAACCAATATGCAGGTCTTGAAATCTATATGCAGAAAAATCACCCTCCAAAAGTGAAGAAAAAATAAAGAATTTCTAAGACATACAAAAACTGTGAGAAATCACCAGCAGACTAGCCCTATAAGAAATATTAAAATAAGTTCTTCAAGGAGGAAAAATAAAGTGTATATATTCTATATATATCAGAAACTTGGACTTATACAAAGAAAAAAAAGACTATTAGAGAAGGAATAAAAGTGAAATTGACCTAAAACATAACTATTTAAAGTGACAACAGTAATAATGACAACAGTAGTAATATTGGGTAATTGTAATATGGATACATTAAGTAAATAACATCAATCAATGTCAGAGGGATAGGGATAATATTGAAATACTCTGCTACAAAGAATCTGTGCTACACATAAAGTAGTGTAATATTATTGGAAGGTAGTCTTAGGTTATTTACAAATGTAGATTTGTAGATTTGAATCTCAAAGGCAACCACTAATTTTTTTAAAAAAGACATATAGATATCTTAAATATAGAATATATTTAATATTATATATTAAATATATTAATATATATAGAAAATATAACCAAATCAAATGCCCATTTAAATCTACAGAAGAGAGAAAGAGGGGAAGAAAACCAACAGAGAACAATTGCAAAAAGATAGGAAACAGTTACAAACAGGGTAGATATTAATCCAAATATATTCAGAATCTCTTCAAAAGTTAATAGTCTATACACATAATTTAAAATACAGCAAATATTAGAAAATATTTTAAAAAGACACAGCTATATATTCTCTATAGTAAACTTACTGTACTATAAAGACAGAGACATACTATATGTAAAACAAAAACAGAGAAAGATACACCATGCTAATACTAATCAAAAGAAATCTAAAATAGCTACATTAAATGCACACAAAGCATTGTTCTGAAAGCAAGGAAAATTATCAGGGTAAAAGAGGGTATATACATAATTTTCTTGAATTATATGCACAAGACAGTATCAAAAACATGAGGCAAAAATTGGTAAGACTGAAAAGAGGGATAAACAAATCTACCATTACAGTTGGAGAGCCCTCGTTAGATTACTGATAGGTCAAGTAGGCAATGAATCAGTAAGGATATAGTTGATTTGAATAGCGCTATCAATGTACTTGATCTAATAGAAATTTATAGACTACTGTATTCAATAATAGCCAAAAAGCACATTCTTCTCAAGTGTACATGGTATATTCTCCACTACAGAATGCACTGTGAGCCATAAGACATGCTTGAACAATTTAAAGGTATAGAAATTGACAATGTTGCATTTTCCCTGGATCCTTTGCTAATAGAAAATAGTGGTAGCTAATAAATCCCCCACCATTTCTACTCTTTTTTTTTTTTTTTTTTGCTGTTGTTACAGGAAATGGCTTATGGTAAATAAACATCCTTCCCCATATGAGCTACATAAGAGTTTGAGATGCTCCTCCTCATTGATCTATGACAAAGCCAGAAAAAGACCTTACCCATTTCCATCTTTACTTCATAAACGATTAGCTGGACCCTTTGTTTCCACTGAGTAATCAAAACAAAATGCTTGTTCATCAAAATTTGTTTTTTTCTCCATTCACCAGGTTCCACTTTCAGACTGAGCTAGCATCCTGAATGGTTCCCAAATATAGGCTGACCTGAAGATAAATAATCTCTTATCTACTGCCTAATTTTTACACTATCACTCATACTACTTTCCCACACAGGTTTCTTTCTTTTCCTTCCTTCCTTCCTTCCTTCCTTCCTTCCTTCCTTCCTTCCTTCCTTCCTTCCTTCCTTCTTCTTCTTCTTTTTCTTTCTTTCTTTCTTTCTTTCTTTCTTTCTTTGTTTCTTTCTTCTTTCTTTCTTTCTTTCTTTCTTTCTTTCTTCTTTCTTTCTTTCTTCTTTCTTTATTTCTTTCTTCTTTCTTTCTCTTTCTTTCTTTCTTTCTTCTTTCTTTCTTTCTTCTTTCTTTCTTTCTTTCTTTCTTTCTTTCTTTCTTTCTTTCTCTTTCTTTCTTTCTTTTCTTTCTTCTTTCTTTCTTCTCTTTCTCTTCTTTCCTTTTTTTCAAAGATTTTTTTTATTGGAGGGGATGGGAGGAGCAGAGGGAAAGAATCGTTATTTATTTTTTGTATATTTTTTTATTGGAGTTCGACTTGCCAACATATAGCATAACACTCAGTGCTCATCAGGTCAAGTGCCCCCTCAGTGGCCATCACCCAGTCACCCCATCCCCATCCACCTTCCCTTCCACTACCCCTTGTTTGTTTCCCAGAATTAGGTGTTTCTCATGTTCTGTCATCCTCTCTGATATTTCCCACTTATTTTCTCTCCTTTCCCCTTTATTCCCTTTCACTATTTTTTATATTCCCCAAATGAATGAGACCATATAATGTTTGTCCTTCTCCAATTGACTTACTTCACTCAGAATAATACCCTCCAGTTCCATCCATGTTGAAGCAAATGGTAGGTATTCATTGTTTCTAATGGCTGAGTAATATTCCATTGTATACATAGACCACAGCTTCTTTATCCATTCATGGGATCATTTGATGGGATCATTTAGCCCATTCACATTCAGAGTTACTACTGAAAGATATTAATTTAGTGTCATCATACCTATTCAGTCCGTTTTTTGGATTGTTTCTTTGGACTTCCTCTCTCTTTTACAGAGTCCCCCTTAATATTTCTTGCAGAGCTGGTTTGGTGGTCACATATTCTGTCAGTTTCTGCCTATCTTGGAAGCTCTTTTTCTCTCCTTCTATTCTGAATGAGAGCCTTGCTGGATAAAGTATTCTTGGCTGCCTGTTCTTCTGATTTAGGACCCTGAATATATCCTGCCAGCCCTTTCTGGCCTGCCAGGTCTCTGTGGAGAGGTCTGCTGTTAATCTAATATTTCTCCCCATACAAGTTAGGGATCTCTTGTCTCTTGCTACTTTAAGGATTTTCTCTTTATCTTTGGAATTTGCACATTTCACTATTAAATATGGAGGTGTTGAACAGTGTTTATTGATTTTTAGGGGGGACCTCTCTATCTCCAGGATCTGAATGCCTGTTTCCCTCCCAAATTAGGGAAGTTCTCAGCTATGAAATGTTCAAATAAGCTTTCTGGCCCTCTGGCCCTCTTGGCACTCTTTCAAACCTCAATTAAATGTAGATTTTTCCTTCTGAGGCTGTCATTTATTTCCCTTAACCTTTCCTTATGATCTTTTAATTGTTTTTATCTTTTTTCCTCAGCTTTCTTCCTTGCCATCAACTTGTTTCTATGTCACTCACTCTTTCTTCTACATCATTAGCCCTCGTTGTTAGGACCCTCCAGTTCGGATTGCATATCCTTTAATTGATTTTTAATTTTGGTCTGTGTAGATCTAAATTCTGCAGTCATGTGTTCTTGATTCCTTTATGCGTTTCTCCAGAGCCACCAGTAGCTTTATAATTGTTCTTCTGAATTGACTTTCTGACATCAAATTGTAATCCAAATTCTGTAACTCTGTGGCAGAGAGTACTGTTTCTGATTCTTTCTTTTGAGGTGAGTTCTTCTTTCTAGTAATTTTGCTCTGTGCAGAGTGGCTGTATGAGTGGGCTTCATCAAGAATATCAACCACGACCTAAGTAAATTTCATCCTAGATGATTCTGCCGAGGTCAGAGATCAGAAATTGAAAACAAAGATCAGAACGAAATAAAACAAAAGGACCAGTAAACTGAAAAACAAATTTTAAAGCAAAGTAGTAACAAATAAAAAGCCCGGAATCCTAAAGGAGAAAAAAAGAAAAATAAGAAAGAGAAAAATGGAGAGGAATAAAAGGGGGGACTGGAAGATGGTGGTGGTGACAAAGTTGTCGTGGAGGGAGAATGTAGTCTATAGAGGGGTCTTAGAGGGTGATCCTCTTGTTTCTCATTATATTAAGTTCTGTATGTTAGAAGATGCTGAGTCCCAATCTTGTATAAACTAGAAATACTTGTAGAGGGCCCCAACATCGACCACCAAAACATAAATGAGATATAAGAGGAGGGAAGAATGGGAAAGAGGAATCTCACAGAATGAACCAGCACCATATACCACTTTGTTCTGAGTGCATGCTGGTCATGTTTTAGAAGGTATTAGCTTCCGCCCTTGTAGAACAAAATGAGGCAGACAAAACAAAAAAACACAAAACAAAACAAAACAAAACAAAACAAAAAATATCTTGTATCTCCCAAAATTAAGTTGAGTATGTTGAAGGGACTCTAGAAGTGGAAAACATATCTAGGACCTGTAATTGTAGCAATATGAAAGTCAAAAAGGAAGAATCTTAAAAATGAAGAGGTGGTAAAATATTGTAGTTAAGGTGAGAAAAGAGAAAAAAAATGGCAATTTATAGTCTGATATAAAGACGAGTTGTACTGGAAAAAGGAAGAAAAAAAAAAAAAACAAGGGTTCCCCTCTGGCTCTATATAAGTCCCTCGACTTCCCCTGGAGCTTTCCAGCGCTGCTCGGTCAAGAACTTGCTCTCCCCCATCCTTCCAGCTGGTCTTCTGGGGGAGAGGCTGCTGTGCTCTCAGGTGTGTGCACCTGGGGGAGATGCCCCCCCCCCCCCCCCCCCCCGCTGGGTGCGGGCTCAGTGGGAGCTGTTGACCCCGTGAGGCCCCTGTTCCCTGGCGGCTCCTCCCCTCCCAGGCACAGGGTGACACCAGGTGGAACAACCCCACTGGCGGCGCCAGCTCCCCAGCCCTGGAGTTAGCTCCCGCAGTACCTGCCGCAGCTCCCAGTCCGCAGGGGCCTGGATGCTCCGGGGGCGGGGCGCTGACCTGCACAGCTCAGGGCGCCGGGGCAGGAGCGTCCCCACTGTCCTGGGCCCTCCCCGCCTCCCTGTCCCCGGGGAGCGCAGCATCCTGGGCTGTGTCCCCCGCGCCCTGGGCTCCGGGGCCTGCGCCGCTGAAATCGCGCTCCGGGCTGGGCTCCCGAAGGCAGCAGGTGCAGCCCCTCCCGCGGAGCCCCCGCCCGCCCTAGGCTTCTCCCCAGGCCCCGCCGGCTTTCCAGCCCTTTCCTGAGCTCTGCCTGGTGCGCAGCGCGCTCTCCCCCAGGTGCACCTCCTCTCCTAGGGACCCCGGGAACCGGGGGCTCCACCGCTCCCCTGTGGTCCTGCCCGAGTTCCCTGCAGAGCATCTTTCCTTCCAGGAAGAATCTGGTGCAGATTTGTAAAGTTCCCGCTTCTCCAGGGCGGGGCTTTCCTGTCCCGAGGCTCCCCCCGCCTTAGCCCGGCTCCTCGCGGGGCCCCTCCCCCACTGGATGCTTTTATTTTCTTCCCCCAGCCTTCCTACCTTGTTAGAAGCGAAAACTCTTCTCTCTGTAGTGTTCTGGATATTCTCTCTTTAAATCTCAGGTGTTGGCAACACCAAATCCATAGGTGTTCAGGATGATTTGAAAGTTATCTAGGTAAGTTGGGGAGGACAGGTGACTTAGGGACCCTACTCCTCCACCATCCTGCCCCGCCCCTGGGAAAGAATCTTTAAACAGACTCCCCGCTGAGTGCTGAGCCCAACATGGGGCTTGATCTCAGGACTCTGAGGTCATATAACCTGAGCAGAGATCAATAATCAGATGCTCAATGGACTGAGCCACCCAGGTGCCCACTCTAGGTTCTTTCAAACTATGTTTATAGGCTCCCTTTATAAGAGACCTTTCTTTTTTTCTTTTCCTTTTTTTTTTAAGATTTTATTTATTAATTCATGGGAAACACACAGAAGGAGAGGCCGAGACATAGGCAGAGAGACAAGCAGTCTCCATGCAGGGAGTCCAATGTGAGACTCGACCTGGGGACTCCAGGATTACACCCTGAGCCAAAGGCAGACTCTTAACCACTGAGCCACACGGGTGTCCCAACAAGAGACTTTTCTGCTTAACCTATGAAACTCTTGCAGGTCACAGTCTGAATCTTCTCCCTATGATCATCATCCTACACCCCTACTGCATTCATACCAGTTTCTCTCTTTTACAATAACCCTTTCAAATAAATATATCCTTATCTAAGTCCAGATTTGTTTCTTATTTAACAAATCAGATATAGTATTCTATAAAACCATAATGAAATTAAATCGTAAATCTATAACAAAAACAACTGGATATTAAACATCACAATTATTTTTTTAAAGATTTTATTTATTTATTCATGAGAAACACACAGAGAGAGAGAGGCAGAGATATAGGCAGAGGGAGAAGCAGGCTCCATGCAGGGAGCCAGATGTGGGACTTGATTCTGGGACTCCAAGATCACACCCTGGGCAGAAGGCAGGTACTGAACTGCTGAGCCACCCAGGTGTCACCAAACATCACAATTCAAATTAACACATGTATCAATGAAATAATCCTAAGTGATGTTTAAAAAACATATTTTGAACTAAATGAAAATAAAATTACAACATATAGGAATTTGTGGGTCCAGAGAAAGCTGTGCTTAAAGGAAAGCATGTGGCCTAAATATGTATACTACGAATGAGGAAAGGTCTTAAATCAATAACATAAGCTTCACCTTAGAACTATGGAGGAAGAAAAAGAATTGTAAGTCTAAAGAAACAGACTAAAAGAAATAATAAAACTTAGAGCACAAACCAATGGAAATGAAAACAGGGAAATAATAGAGAAAATCAATGAAACTGAAAGATCAATACAATTGATAAAGCTGTAGCAGACCAACTAAGAGAAAAGATCAAAGACACAAATTATTAATTATGTGTGTTAAAGAAGGACCATCAATATTATGGATAACAGTATCAATAGCCTTTGGATATGAAAATAATAATACCAGAACTATGAACTATGATAACAGTTGAAATAGATCAATTATGTGAGACATAAAAACCTGCAAAACTCACACAAAGAGAAATGGATATCCAAACTATGCTTACCTTTATGCAAGAAATTGAATCAATAAAAAATTGCCCTCCTAAAAAAGGAAAGCAAGAGGCACAGATAGTTTCACTGATGAATTCTACCAAATGTTTAAGGAAAAAGTTATTCATAAGAAGCCCCTTTTGAGAACACCTGAGTTCATGCTACTGAAGTGACTTAGGGTGAAGCCCCTAATTACTTTCAGGGTGAGACTGTCATGGGAAATCACAATGTGATTAGAGGGTTGGAAATTTCAGCCCTACCCATTGACTTCCAGGAAGTGGAGAGGCAGAGTTGCAATTAAGCTCTATAAAGACCTCTGGACTGGGAGATTTTATGAACTTCCAAGTTGATGAAGGAATCTTTGAAGGAGGGTAATACCCCCAACTCTAGGGAGATAAATATTCCTACCCTAGGACTGTTCTAGACCTCACATTGTGAACTTCTTTATCTGGCTGTTCATTTGTATTCTTTATAATAAATATCCTTTATAATAAAACAGTGATCAAAAGTGAAGTATTTCCATGGGTTCTGTGTGATATTTTGGTTAATTTTCAAAATTTAGGAGGAATTTGTAAACCTCCAGTTTGTCACCCAGTTGGACAAAAGAGTGCTTAATCTGGGGATCTAGCACTTTCAATTCATGTCTGAAAGTGTGTGTGTATGAGTTCTTGAGGGACCCCCCCCCCCCTTAACTAGTGGTTTGCACTAACTCTGAGCAGTTAGTGTCAGGTTGAAATAAATTGAATTGTGTGACATCCAGTTGGTGACAGACACTTAGAGAATTGTTTGGTGTGGAAATTCCATATCATTAGTATCTGAATGTGGATGTGAGCACAAACAGCATTTCATATTACCCTTGATACAATGTAATGAAAATGGAATTTAACATCTCTGGTCTTCCTACCAAAAAACATAAACCTCATTTTAATTAGGGAAAAAAAAACAGACAAATACTGACTGAGGGATATTGTATAAAATACCTAACCAGTAGTCCTCAAAATCATCAAGGTTAATAAAAAAATAATAACCCAAAAGGAGTCTACAGAGCCATGATAAAGCAATGTAATATGTGGTATACCAGATAGGATCCTAGAGCGGAAAAAGTAAATTAGGTGGAAATTGAGAAAAAATCAAGAAGTATGTGTGCTAGTTAATAATGTGTGAATACTGGTTAATTATCACAAATAAATTGGGCAATATAAGAGATTAATGATAGGGAAAACTGCATACAAGTTATATGTAACTATACTATCTTTGCAATTTTTCTATAAATCTAAAATTTCTAAAGTCAATTTTTTTTACACTGCAATTTTTCACCTTGACAGGTCCATAGCTTTCTTTTCTGTCTTCAGCCATTCTTATCTTTAAACATTTTAAGGTAATTCTTATATACAATGTGGAAAAGGAAGAAGGATAATCACTAGACAGTGACTGCCTTGAGTTACTACAGTATAATAAAACATGTTCATGCAAGGCTTAGATCAAGTATTTAATCACCATATTACAATAGCTACAGCTAATCATTTTTATTAACATTTATTTCTAAATATTTTATGGACAACAATCATATATATACATATGTATGACAGATATATATATGATTGGTGATAGATGATAGATGATAGATAGATAGATAGATAGATAGATAGATGATAGATAGATAGATAGATAGATAGATAGATAGATTCTTCCCAGAATCTAGAACAGTGTCTTCTGCATAAATATTTGTGAATAAATAAATGCTTCCTGTGTTCTATAGTGGTTACTATAAGATATTATTAATTATGATATTATTACTCTCATCATATATAGATAGCTATTTCTGGAGATTTCATTTCTAGATATAAGGTCTTTTTATTTCTTTATTATTATCATTTTTTAAATTTTTATTTATTTATATATGAGAGACACAGAGAGAGAGGCAGAAACATAGGCAGAGGGAGAAGCAGGCTCCCTGCAGGGAGCCCAATGGGGAATTCCATCCCAAGACCCTGGATCACAACTTGAGCCAAAGGCAGAAGCCCAACCACTAAGCCACCCAGGTGCCATGATATAAGTCTTTTATCATCTTCTAATTTTATTTTCTTCATATCACAGTGCTTTATTCAATTATCTTATAATAAAACAGATCTTAAGGGGAAACAATAAACTAGAAATACTAACTATTCCTGTAGCAACAAACTTGTAAACAGAATCATCTCTATGAAAAGACATGCTCTTTAAATTGCTACAAGAATTTCTGAGAAGTCCAAGGTTATTTTCTCAAGAGGAGGCAAATACTTTTATCCTCTTAGTGACTACTTGATATTTTCACAGAAGGTTATTATAATGATCACAGGTAATGTATCACCAGGCTCTTATATGCTGTAAAATTTATGAGAGAAATGTATTTGTCAAACTCTGTGAAGGCACTCTGTGGTTGCTTATGCAGGATTAGTTTTGCTGAAAGTCCAACAGACAGAGGCCATTTAATAAACTCTTTGCTGCTAGTCAAAATGATATCCTACTGATACCATCTGGATATCTGTTGGAATCAAGTTTAGCTCTGCTGGTAGGAGTCAGAGTTGAGTCAGTAAATAACTTCCTGTACAGATATGTTTAAACAAAGGTTTTTAATCAGCATGCTGGTTGACTGGTTATATTATAATTTTATGATTTGATAGGATAAGGACTTTAATAATACAGACAAAAGATTTTGACAATAATTTATTTAAAAAAACTCTTATAAAGTAAAATAAGTATTTAAACTTTTCCATTTTACCTAATAAAGTCATTCTAACAATTACCTTTCTTGTTTCACATAGATTACCTTCCTATATAATTTCATCAATTTAAATCCACAGGCATAGGGTCATTTGTGTGATCATTCAGTCTTTGTTTCCTAGGAAACAGACTAGTCAAGAGATGAAAGATGGCCACCTACTTTCTTTACAACTATTATTTGATCCTATGCTAATCCGTGTAATTCATAAGTTTCTTTTTCTCATTGCTCAGATTCTGCTGTGATTTTAAGGCCATTTTAGAACTTCATTTTCATTTAATATTTTATAAAATCCTAAAATAGAGTTGTTAGTGACATTCAAAATGGTAAAATTCTTCACTGGTATAATTCATATTGAAATTCTAAATTCCACTGTAATACTAATGAACAATACTATCACATATTTTGTGAAAATTGAACTATGATAAAAATTATATCCAGAGAGACAGGTATAGAATATTACATCTTTAAAAAAGATATTATAATATTAACTTTCATACAAAATAATGTGTTTTAAAGATATATAATTGAAATTTCATTGTGTGGTGAAAAGTATCACAAAAGAACTTTTCTAGAATTAAGATGTATGTATATGTTATGGCCTGTAATCAGGATAGTCTGGGGAAATAGCATAAAAAATTCTTGACTTCAATATGTCATTTTTCATATTTTCTGGAATTTAGTCTTTACAGATATTCTTGATTATCTTGAAGACAGTCTATGTATAAATCAGCTGTATTTTGGTAAATAGTTATGCAATAATAAGTACACTTAGCTTGTTCTCAAAACTTTAACTTTTGACTCTACTATTTTTGTTATCCAACACCCTGGAGGTCCTGTACTTTACTGATTGTTTACCAACTTCAAAATATGGTAGAAATAACCGGTTTCTTACAAAATATATCTGAAGCTTTCAAATTGATAATTTGAAAAGTTATCCTGGTTTCTGGAACTGGGGCAAACAATGTTCTGTCCAAGAGGACAATGATTTCTAGTTAGATGATAGATAATAGAATTTGAGGGCAAACTGATTGCTATTCAGATATTATCTATTTAATTCACTTCAAAACTGGCAGTCTTTGAATAATTATTAAAATTTCCTTAAGCCTTTGATTAAGAAAATATACTATTTAAAATTGTGGGTATGCTACATGGAATTAACAACTTGAATTCTTAGGTTAGAAGGCAGATGATTCTATGTATGTTTCTATATATATGATGTACTATATATATATATAATAGTTTTATTTTCTTCCATATTCTCTGCTTCCTGCTACTAAGCGTCAAACCTCTACAATCTATGTCCAATAATGGACTGTTGGTTTTGCTTCTAAGAGTGTGTTTGTTATTCACATCCTTTGGTCAGGTGGGCTTATAAGACTTTTTGTTCATAACTGAGTGAGCATCCTTGATTAGCCCTTTCCACAGTCTTCTTTGGAGATCACTGCATATTATTCTCCTTTCTGACATACTGTATTTCAGGTTATAGATGTCTTCTCATTTTCTTAAAATGGCATACTCATGACTGTTTTTCATCTTTTTTTCTTACTAACATATCATATTATGGGAGAGGAGATGGTCTAGTGATATTTTCCATATATTATTTTAAATATAAATATATTATTTACCTTTTTGTATAATTCTGTTATGTTTTGTAATCTAGTAAAATACTTCATTAGATGTCCCAATCAAGCTTAATTTCCTCTAGTTTTGAGAAACTTATTCAATGGGATCACGTAAACAAAGGTTTAAATTATTTTATTGCATGACAAATTATTTATTAAATTTAGTACTTAAGTCTGTTATCTATTTGAATCTGACATGATATTGAATAGTGTCCTGAAAAATCACTCTAGATAGCGTAAGTGGAGAGAAAGACTAAATTGGGGCTCTCTTCACTCTAATTTAGAATACTTGTTAATACTAAGTGACCAAATTGCCTGAATAAAATGACAATTAGGATCAAAGTAAAATTATTTGGAAAGGGAATTATTTTGAGTTCCTGGGCCCAATTCCAGTGTGTGTGGGGGTGAAGTGCAGGGGGAGGGTTCCATACAACACCAAGCAATTCTGGAACATAGATTAAGAGTTCAGTCCTATAAGATTAACCCTTGTACACATTTCAGATGTTTGTCGCAAGCCCTTGTTTGTTACCTTCTGACCAGTCACCTATAGATTCCTATGACCTCCTCCTTGGACTTGAGATGCCATCACAAGGCCAGGCAAATTCCCTGTACTTCTGACCAATTGGCTATAAATAAGACATTCTATAACCTCCTCCTTGGTTTTGAGCTAGAGTGGCTCACAGAACTGAGAGAAATATTTTGCCCACTAGATTACCAGTTTATTATAGAAAGATGCAACTTAGATATGGCCAGATGGAAGAGATGCATAGGACAAGGATTGGGGAGGGGGCATTGAGCTTCATTGCTCTTTCTGAGCATGCAACTCTCTTTAATCTTCATGTGTTCACCAGCTCTCTAAACCTGTCCTCCCCTCCCCCACTTGGTTTTTAATGAAGGCTTCATTACCTATTGTTGATTGATTCTTTTCCAGGTGAACTGGGGAGACCCTGGGCCATGAGGCTTCAACACAGCCCATCCCTGGGATGTCACCAAAGGCTCTTGATCTCAAATGAGAAAGACTCAAAGACAGACATAACAAAGTGAAGGAGTGACACTAGAGGGAAAGTTTATTAAAGCAGAAGTACACTCACATGTGAGAGAAGTGAGGCTTGAAAAGGAGAAAGAGAGAGAGGGTTCCATGTCTTAGGATTTGGGTTTCTTTTATTGACAGTTGTTAACAAGGAAGTGGAATATTCATTACCTGGGGTGGGGATTTCTTGGAATGAAGATTTCCTGCTTTTTCTTCCATATTTCCCAATAGCTGGTCATGACTTCCTCTTTGCTGGTCTCCAGGCCTCAAGTTAGAACCTAACTAATGGCCTCTAACAATTCTACCTCCTATCTTTCTCTCACCTCTTTCCAAAGGCCAGGAAATGAGACTGAAAGTTTTAATCTTCTAATCATTTTTGGTTGGCACTACTGACAGCACCCATCCTTAGGGGCTTTAAAAGTCATCTCATTAACACAATTAAAGATACCTTTATCATTCTCTACACCTAGGAAATTCCAAGACTTTGAGACCTTTGACTAGAAACCTTAGATGAACATATTTATCACAAATCACAGTATTACAGGAGTATTATGAGGTATACAATGGTAGGATTTGCAACCAAAATTTATAATTTTTGTGTACAAATTAGTTTTGAAATATATGTGAAAAGTCAATTTTGGACAGAATTTAAGACAGTCTTTTTTTTCTGAGGAAAGAAGAAAAAGTTCTGAATCATTCACAATTAAAGACATTGAAAATCTAGTGAATATTACTAGAATGCAGTGCCTGGATGGTTCAGTCAGTTAAGTGTCTGTCCTCAGCTCAGGTCATGATCCCAGGGTTCTGGGATCAAGTCCCACATCACATTCCCTCCTCCTTGGTGAGCCTGTTTCTCCCTCTCCTTCTGCCTGCTGCTCCCTCTGTTTGTGCTCTCTTTCTGTATCAAATAAACAAATAAAATCTTTAAAAAAAATGATGTGCAGTGTATTTTTTTGATCTATAAGTCCATTATGATACACTTAATTGTTACTACTGCCTTTCTCAAGGTAATTTCTTTTGCCATTTGATCTTTTAAAGGTAAACAAAAAAACTAATGAATTGACTAAAGGAAAAATAAAACTTTACCCCCACTTTATTAGAGTTTACTACATACTGCTCAATTCATTTTTTTTTTAGCTTGTGGAGAATATTTTTAGTGACATATTCACTTCAACAAACTTTCAATATGGCAGATGCTACCTGGTTATTAAAGAGTAGCTACTCATGTTGTCATGACTAACTGTTTACTGGAAAAAAAAATAGTGAAGAGAATGGTCTTTAAGAAAGTAAATTCTGAGGCCTAAGTGGACAATTTCCAATTCCAGTTCTGTTAATAAGTAGTTGTGTGACCTTGGGTAAGTCACTTAATCTCTGTTTCTCAGTGTATTCACCTTGCTATAAGATTGTGTATAGCTAATTTCTACCTAGAAAGATTATTATTAGAATTATTGGAGTTAAAATATATCAAGTACTTTGTGCAGAGCTTCATATATTGTAGTAAATCTTTTTGTCTTTGTTATATAACTTACACCCTATTTATTAATTATAATATGAGAACAAAATCAATTTTATAATGCTTTGGAATAAGAATAAATTAATATCATCTCCTATGAAGTATTAAGAAGTAGTAAATACATACATCAATGAGAAGGAAATGGATAAAACTCTTAAAAATGAATTATAAATTAAAATTTATTTTTGTCATAGGTGTAAAATCCTAAAACTAGCAATGCCATTTAAAGAATACATGGAGTATGTTAAGAAAAATCATGGTTTATATTTAAAATTAATTTGAATACATTGTTCTGGATCAAGAAAAAATGTAGGAATTATTGCATCTTAGCAATTCAAACCCACTTTATTGCTTTCTTAAACTTTGAGATTGCATACATTTCATTTAGTCAAAACTCCCAAGGAAAAGCTATTTTCACACATAAACACTGTGAAACTGACTCATTTAAAATGAAGTCAGAAAAAAAAAAAATAAAATGAAGTCAGGTCTGAAGGAAGAGCTCTCATCCCCTACCAATCACTTAACAACTGAAGACTAACATAAGAAGATGTCTGTACTTTACTATCCAGTAGGAGGATTTTCTCTTTCCCCCAGCAACAGCCCAGCCATTGAAAGACCATCATAACTCAACTAATGAAACGCCACTATACTTCAAGCTCTCAGTTTATTCCAGTAGACTTTTTATTTAAAACACTTCCCAACACCACCTCCCCTGCCCCTTCCTCTATAAAAGAGCATTATTCTTTGTTGTCCTGACTTGCCTGTGGTTTTGCTGTAAATTGCATTTCCCAATTTGTAATTTTCTACTATTCCTGAGTAATCCATTGTTTTCTGGTAAAATAGCTGACAGTTTTATTAAGTTTAACAACACTAAAGATAACAAACATTCTGAAATAATCACAAATATTACTTCTCTTGACTACCAGTAACAGAAATGAGAAATAATGATGGCTCAAAAGAAGGAGGTTTTTTTTTTTTTCTTTCAACATAAACTTAATTTTGTGGAGGGCAACCCAGAACAAATTGCTAAACTCTTTTTTTCTGCATCCCTTTCCTGAACAAGTGGCTTTCATCTAAAAATCATTTCTTCATGCCAGAGATCTGCTGGAGTTCTGTCCGACATTTCAGTATTAGAGACAGACATGTAGCTGATGGAAATGGAGAAAGGGCAAAGGGGCTTTTAAAATGGCTCCTAAAAAATAAATAAATAAATAAATAAAAAATAAATAAAATAAAATAAAATAAAATAAAATGTTTGGTTCCTAATAAGGAGCTTTCTTGTAACTTATAAACCCAAACTTCACATGCATATCATAGATCTTCTCCAGCTATAAGGGTAGCTGGAAACTCCATGGTTTAGCTAAGCTATGTCTACACATAATAAAAATCAGTCACATGAGCTTTTTTCCCACATAGCTAATACTATCTTTAAAGCATTATCTCTCATGGTAGCTAAGGAATATTCTTCTGAAACAATGCACCATCCATGATGAATATGATTTTAATTTCCTCTAAGAAAATGATTTCTCTCCTTCACATCTTCCTTTTATTATCATTATTATTTTCTTATTGGTATGCATGTTTTTAAAGTATTGTGCATGATTAACAATATGCATCATATGAGAGTTTAAATATTTTAGGTAAAATAATAAAAGAACTTATTCCCACAAAAGAAAGTAAAGTAAATATTAAGGCCATTATATATTCAATACATATTTATTGAAATTACAGTGATCAATTAAGGCTAAATGTTTTATAATGGAAATCTAAGATGTTTTTCAGGAAAGAATTTTGAGCTCTTACAGGTCAGAAATATACATTTATTTCTAAATTGATACTGAATATGGGGGCAGTGTTCTACCTAAACAAATTTCCAGGTATGCATTAAGTAATTAACCAATTCTTACCAATTCCTTTCTCTCTGTGATTGAATTGTATTTTAGATTTTATTTTGAGCTCCTTTTAATGTGGTTGAGATAAGGAGTTTGAAAACATTCTTCAAAACAAGGACACATTTATATGTCCTTTACAGTGATGAATATCTTTAAAAAAACATTTGTCATAAGTAGGCTAAATTATTATATTCCATCTTAGAGAAA
Organism: Vulpes vulpes; assembly: GCF_048418805.1. NCBI lineage: Eukaryota > Metazoa > Chordata > Mammalia > Carnivora > Canidae > Vulpes > Vulpes vulpes. The sequence goes on along the minus strand of NC_132784.1, from coordinate 98,934,466 downwards.
TGTCATGCTGAGGTGATGTTTTAAAAATGAAGTCATTCCTCAGCTATCTTGGCTGAACTTATTTTCAATGACTAAAACTTAAAGAGTATTCATTCCAGGAATGAACAAAATTCTTTCAAATAAAATTACTGAACTCTCACTAGCTGGGAACATACATTTATTTCAAAATCTATCACAAATGTGTGAGGCAGTTTTCTATCTGACAGGAGATAAAAATGGAATAGTGAGCAGAGAACAGATCATGCAGGGTATTGTAAGCAATATTAAGGACTTTTTCACTTTAGCCAAAAGAGAATGGGAAGCTTCTGAAGAGTCTGATAAGGAGAAATGACACAATCAGACACTCACTTAAAACTTCAACTCAAATGCAGTTTGAACAATAGATTAGCAGTAAAGAAGAGTGGATTTTAGATTATTCAGTTAGGAACATTGTTGGAATAATCCAGAAAATAAATTATTGTGCTGTGGAAGGGTAGTGGCAGTGGGGATGGAAAGGGGTTTATTTTTATTTTTTTTAATATATTTTTTAATTTATTCATTAAAGAAAGAAAGAGCATGAACAGGAAGGGGGGCAGAGGGAAACGGAGAAAGAGGGAGAAGCAGACTCCCTGCTAGGCAGGGAGCCAGATAAGAGGCTTGATCCCAGGACCCTAGGATCATGACCTGAACTGAAGGAAGGCAGACAATCAGCTGAGTCACCCAGGCACTCCAGAGAAGAGTTTATACAGAGGTAAAAGAAATGTGACTTATGATTGATTGAGAGGCAACAAAAGTTACTTTCAGATTTCTGGTTTGAGAACATCGAAGTTGATGGTTGCCATTTAATGGGATGCTCAGAAATAAAGAAGAAGCTTGAAAGGTGTTATGATGTGTATATTTTAAATATTCTGAACCTGAGATATTTGCAAACATTCAAACGAAAATATCCATTGTGCTGTGGCTAAACATTTCTATAATTTAAGAAAGGAGTTTGAGAAAACACAGATCAGGCGTTGTCTGCATACAGCTTATTTTTTAAAAAATTCACATGAATAATATCACATTGTGGACCAAAAGAGGGCCTTTGACAAAATTCTGAAAATTGCCTATATTCTGGAGTTGAAGCCAGCATAGAAGACTGATAAGGAGCATCCATAAATAAAAATGGCAGACACAGAAAGAGTGTTGCTTTGGAAGACATGAGGAAACAGTCATTTTTTAAAGGGCAATCATGTCAAAGATTTCTGAGTATTTATTTGAGACTTTAAAAAGATTGCTAAATTATCCAGGGTGAGATTAGCAAGAGCAATGTTCAGGAGAATGCTAGGAGGGCAGACTAGTATGCAAATGGCTGAGAACTAGAAAGTAAAAATTTGTGGATAGCAGTTGTGGACAATTTATTTTGGAAATTTGGTTCTGAAAGGGAAGGGAAAATAGGGGCAGTGATTAAAAAGTGACCTGAACACAAAACAAAGTGTTTTTAAAAGATCAAGACCTCAGCTTTTTAGTCACATGGAGTCAGCAGAGAGGGAATATAATATGCGGTGAAGTTGGGAGAAATTACAATTTATAAAAAATGTTTCTAAAATGTGGGTGTAAATAATTCTAGATTGATTGAGTCTTTCTTTCTCTCTCTCTCTTTCTTTCTTTCTTTCTTTCTTTCTTTCTTTCTTTCTTTCTTTCTTCTTTCTTTCTTTCTTTCTTTCTTTCTTTCTTTCTTTCTTTTTAGAAGAGAGTTAAATTGTACAAAACATTACTTGAAGGATGCATGGGCAGCTCAGTTGGTTAAGTAGCTGACTCTTGGTTTCAGCTCAGGTCATGATCCCAGAGTTTGGGGATCTAGCCCTATCCCAGGCTCTCCTGTCAGTGTGGAGTCTGCTTGAAGATTCTATCTCTCTCTCTCCCACCCCACCTACTGGCCTATACTCTCTCTCTCAAATAAATAAATAAATAAATAAATAAATAAATAAATAAATAAATATTTAAAATTATTACTGGAAAAATATATGGGAAAAGCATAGAATAAAGTACATTGTTAGATTTTGTTGAATAAAGTTAAAAGAGTAAGTAAATCCTCAGGAAGCCACATGTAAAAGAACTGAAGAGAGAAGAGATATATTGAAAATATTTAAAGAAAGACCAGGAAAATATTTTGGTTATGTTTATGAATTACAATGGTATAGCAATTGAAAAAGTTCCATTGATGATGTTATTCATTTATACTGGTCCAAATATCCCTTGGTTCTGAGATTTTCTTCAGATATCCTCACTAACAGCCTGAGTACTTGGGGGCAGTCTCATGAGATTTACTCATACATTGGATAAGATCTGAAATATAGAATATTGGCATTATAGCATATGAGAAAATGCAAGGAGCCAGAAGGTTATTTCAAAGAATAGTTTTGAGAACAATTAAAAAAGTGTGATGAGGGAAATAGCTGATTTTGGAATTAGGAATATTTGAAATAGTAAGTTCAAGGTGTGATCATGGAAATGTGTATTTTAAGAGTTTAGTGGAGAAGGTATTGGAAGTGAACAGATCATGGAACTGAGAGTTTAGAGGTGATCCAGTTCAGTGTCCCCCAACATTTCCTCTACTGCTGCACTCCTCACATTCCTTTAGGTAACCTGTTTCATTATCTATCAGAATTCTCCACTGTTTGTCTGACTGAGAATCACTGATCTTTCTATACTTCATTTTACAGAGGCTTCATTTTTACTTCTCCAAAGTCACATGATCATTTTGTGACACAATTTGGAATAGAACACTGGGATCCTGAACTATAATTCAGAATTCTTAATAATACATCAGCTTGCTTTTTGTCACTCAATACAGCTACTATACAATTTGGTTTTCTCAGCTTTATTTCATAGTTTAATTGTCCCTTATGAGTATAAGGGGGTGTTGTTTGAGATTTCAAATGCAGAAACACTGCTTAGAGAAAAAAGTAAAATATATTCAGGGTAATATTCCAGAATGGAAAAGAGATTATGAAAGGATTTGAGGATCTTTAACATGGAAAGAAATAATTTGGAAGGGATCTGTTAACTGCTGTATAATTAGCAGGACTTACCTGGAATTCCTTAATTTTGATGAGTTTTGATAATGTGGATTTGGTTTTGAAATCATTGTTCATTTACTCAGTGGCTTATAATTAAGATCAAAATGTGGAAGCTACCATGAAAAAATATTTTTACTGATTGACCTTGGATTGGATATTAACAGAATTGCCTCCAAAATACAAGTTGACTTCAGAAAAAGACTTCGCCATCACTGAAATATAAAACCTAGTCAAAGTAAGAGCTGAATTATACTTGTGAGTTTGATGATTCATACTAAGACAATAATGTCCCTCAAATTTCTGGGATCTACTATCCCATCCTTAAAGATGTATTGCCATATCAATCTATTTAAGCAAAATCTCTTGAAATCTATTTCTAAGCTGAGGAGTTAAACTGTATTCATTTTGAAGTCTCTTTTGTCATGCTTTTATCCAATAATTTCCCAATATGCTTCTTCCAATATCACTTGATCTCTCACTTGACTGGGAATTGTTCCCTATTTGGAGAGCTTCAGCCAAATGAAATTCTTACTATCAAGTGAAAATAGTATTCATCTTGGAGTGCCTGGGTGGCTCAGTTGATTAAATCTGCATTCAACTCAGGCTGTGACCCTAAGGTACTGGGAGGGGAGCCCCAGGTCAGGCTCCCTGCTCAGTGGGGAGTCTGCTTCTCCCTCTGCCTCTGCCCCTCCCCCTCCCCCTCCTTGTGCAAGCACACACACACACATACTCTCTCTCTCAAATAAATATAATCTTTTAAAAAATAGTAATCATCTTATCTTGTACTATAATTTAATTTTAAGCATCTTTTCCTGCTAATTTCTGTTTATAAAGTTATCTAATTCCACTCTGAAATTATGTATGATATAATCATCACTCAGTTTTGGTTATTTCCTTATTAAATATTTTCCACAAAAAAATGGAATGGATTAAAAAAAACTTGCAAATTTCCCCTTGACATGAGGTGTTTGTTGGTGGACCATACCTTTAATCAGCATAACCGTAAAACCTCAAATCCTGACCAAAACTAACAGATCTATATCACCTGATTATATGAAATATATTGGCAAATGAATTAAATTTAGATTTAGGGGACATTCTTTGTTGGTAACTAACTTTGTTACTGTATGCTAACTCTACATTTAGTTTGATATGTGAAAAATAAAGGCAATATGTGTTGTTTCATTATTCAAAAAATATTTTTAAAAAAGTAATGCTCAATTTAAAAAATACCCATTAAAACCCAGTTCCTTGCTAGACATCTGGAAAGCAGAAACTGGTAGAGGCAAATGCATGATTTAAGATAATTTGTTTACAAAGACCTTGATTTTTTTAAATTTTAGAATTTGAGAAACTTTCTTATACATTAATAAAGAGGGAGAGCAAATTTTATATAAAAATTGTGGCATAGTATATTGATATTACTTAAAAATGTGTTTTCTTATTTATTAACTATAAAGAAAGAATGAGGAAAGAAGAAAATACATCTCAAGAGAATCAAAAAGTGTTTCCTGACATCTTGGTTAAGAAAACCCCTTTTGGTAGAATGTGGAATCATAATTCACATAGATATTAAAATAAAATATAGCAAATTAGTAGATATTTCCCACAATTCTAAAAAAGTTTAGGGGAGTGTAATCGGCTATCCTGATAATGGTGCGCAGTGGTCATTTTAAAAGGCTGTGCAATGATGCTCTATCACCTTTATAGGAATATATTAGAACAAACATGTAATTGCAAAAGTCAATTAGAATTTAAGAGGAAAGTAAGTTGAGATATTTGTATCTTAGTAGAATTTTGTTATAGTGTTTATAGTTAATGAACTGATATAAGAGATTCTTGCAAATTGTGGTTTGTCTAATTCTTTATTGTTCCAACTATATAAAAGAAGGGAATGAGTGGAGTATAAAATAAGAAAATGAAAAGAGTAAACATGTCTGATGGCTTCAATGTGCCTGATGGCTTTTATGAGAACTTTTTGTTGAGGTAGGGAGAGAGAAAGAAAGAGAGGTGAATATTAGGAACTGATGCTTTGATAATTATTGAATGCATCTGTCTACCACATTGTTAATGCCTTAACTCAATCCCCTTACCTTCTTCTTCGTCTTTTTTTTTATTTTTAAGATTTTATTTTTAAATATTCTCTACATCCAACATGGAGCTCAAACTCACAACGCTGAGATCAAGAGTTGCATGCTCTACCATCTGACCAACCAGGAACCCCTCTCTATGTCCTTGTTTCTATCAACACAATATTTTATATTCCAACCAGCCTTTCAGTCTTCCACATGACCTAACAAAATTTCTTTTCTTATCTTCCATAAAACCACAGGGAATGTTTCCAGAACCCAAGTGTCACAATAAAATAATCTGATTAAAATCATCCAGTAGATGCACGTATTTCAAGAGAGCACCAAAAATGCTTTAAGAAAATGTCAAACACTGCAAATGAATCAGTCACAGGAATAAAAGGTATAGCATAGGGAATATACTCAATGGTATCGTAATAGAGCTGTATGGTGACATGATAGCTACACTTGTGAGCATATTACAATATATAAACCTGACATTGTATGTCAGTTACACTTCAATAAAGAAAAAGAAAATATCAAACAATGCTACAACTAGTTACTTCAGAATAAGCACTTACGAATCTCATTACCTCCATTCCTTTCTCCCTGCACAGCACTCATTCTTACCTATTACATTTTATAAATGTCCCACCATGCATTCAGGATGCCTGTTATAAAATGTGCCCCTTTACCTGCAATATTTTTAATCAGTTAACTTTACCACCACCTACAACTACACATATGGTGTATATGTCAATTACACAGTTTTGCATCTATTTTCATAGCCATCTTCTCTCTCATAGACTGAATTAATTTCAGAAGGTTGGCCTACAGCTTACTTAATTATATCCTCTAATACCAGCCACGATATCTCTGACAGTAGACAATCAGATGTTGCTAGACAAATGAAGTGATGAATGAATACCTTTGGTTCTCAGAAAGAAGGAAAATACTTGGTATTCTCACTGTAACCAAGTTAGGATAGAAGAGGTCACCTCCTTCTCACAGTTATACTCTCAGCTAGTTATTAGAACTTCTAAAGGAGATTTGCTTAGAGAAAGAAAATGTTTTTAACATTGTTTCAATGATTTGCTCATATACTTAAATTTTTTTTTGAGCTGAGAGACAAGCAGATAGCGAGTAGACAGGTATGAAAACTTAATATTTGAGTGGTGAATAATATTTTTATCAGAGTTATTAGAAAATTGGTATTTCCATGTCTTACTACTTTATTAAAATGGCAGACAGAACTATGAGATATTGGAAAGTAATTTGATGGCATTCTTTCATTATATGTTAGATAACAAAAATTTCTTGAGAATTTTGTTGCTAAATTGCCAATTATTATGACAAGTTTCAACCAGAGGGAATCTAGATTTCAATGATAATTTACTGTTTAACCATTTTTCCAATTGTTATTTCTGAACAACTTACAAAAATAGTTTTCCAAACAGGCTCATAAAGAATTTAATAATGCTAAATGGTATTCTGCAGACTATATATCAAAAAAAAAATTAAACTTGCCCACCTAACTGAGGGTAAGAATAATTGACCTTTAATATTTAGCTGTTGTTTCCTTAGCCTTAAACCATGAGAGAAATATTTTATTTTACTATTTTCAGATATTTTATATTTTCAGATTTTCTGCAGAGCATTTAAAACTTTATATTTATAAAAGAAAAAAAACATGTTAATAACTTATCTCCAAATAAAAAAAGCCACTTAATTTTTCTACTTGTTTGAAACTAATCAGTTGATACTATGCTGTACTCTAGGCATATAATTTAGAGTGTTTAGAAAGGAGTTTTCCAGGTTCTTTCAGCACATAAAAATACTGTATTTGAGTGAATTTGATTTTTTGCATAGTCATTTCTGTTCTCTCCAGTATGGAAAGTAAAACCAGCCTTTCACTGATTGAGAATTGTCAATAATTTTCAAGCATATCATAAATATATTTTGTAGCCAATGCAAGTGTCTGTGTGTATATGCATGTGCATGTACGAATGATTTTTTAGCCAAATATAAAGAATATTGAATAATTCATACATTAATAGACTATGAAGTAGCACATAATAAGTTTGATTGAAAACTGCTATTGGATGTTGTCCAAGGAAAAATTAATTATTAACCTATATCCTTAAACTCTTCCTCTTACTGATTCATTTACTATCACCATGCATAACATCCTGTAGGACTTCTGACATTAAATTAATATTATACATTATGCCTTTCCTTCCCTATAATGTTTCTATCAGAAAGTTAAATTTGAATATATATGTATATATTAAGAAGTTTACATTGTAAGTTTATATACTATTCTACTATGGCTATTAAAATTAAAATTCAATTAATTAAACAAATTAAAAAGTCAGTTCTTCAGTTGCACTAATCATATTTCAAGTGCTCAATAATCCTAGGTGGTGAACAGCTACCATTTATTACGGAAATTTTTATCATCACGGAAAGTTTTATTAGCACTCTAAGACATAATTTTATATACTGGTTTTCATAATTCTTTGCAAAAATGTGTTGCCACACACATAAGAAAATTTATCCCATGTCTTGTAACAAGTTTATAAAAAATGAGTTAAATATCTTATATTAGATTTATTTACTTTTTTAAAAAACTACAGAAATTCTTAACAGTAGTAAATATTTGAATACCAAGAAAAATCCCCCAAACTTATTTGTTTGAATGAAAAATTCCCCATGTATTCAAGAATGCACATGTATTTATTTTCATAGAACTATTGCATTAAATTTGCTATTTTTGAAAGAAAAGAAAATAGCCAGAAGGAATAAAGGGGTAAAGTTAAATAAGAGCAAAGTTTAAATATACCAGTAGTAGCATACCATAAACAGAAATTTTAAACAACAACATAAAAAACAACATAAACTCCCATAAAGATAGGAAGACAATATTTATTATGATATTTATTATGATATTAAATATTATGACAATATTTATTATGATTTATTTATTGGTGTAAGACAATATTTATTATGATACCAAATACATTGCCAAATGAATAAAAATGTCCTTGATATTTTTCCTATGGCAACTTACATAGTAATTATTCACTTAATTTTTCTTCTATGAAGAACTAATTATTTATCAATTCAGAATGTTTCAAAATTAGAAACAGAACATTCACCAGATGTTTGGCAATGTATCAGACACTTAATCACTCTGGGCAACACTATTTGTAAAATTAAGTTCTTGCAATAAATGATCTCAAAGGATCCTAGGCTTGTATGTTGTATGCTAGCTAAGTGTCTTAACTATAGTGTTGCTTTAAAAACTCCATTATGATAAAGATACTGGGGTGCTTGGGGAAACTCAGTTGGTCGATTGTCTCACCCTTGATTTTGGCTCAAGTAATGATCTCAGTATCCTGGGATCCAGCCTGGGGTGGGTGCCAGACTCAGTAGTGAGTCTGCTTGAGGATTTTCTCTCCCTTTCTCTCTGCCTCTCCCACCACTCATGCACTCTCACTTTCTCAAATAGATAAATCTTTTAAAAAAATACAGAGATTTTTTTTCAGTATAGATTTATTTATACACATAATTCACTTTGGAAAGACTCAATATTTATAGATGAGACAATTATTGAAGATATGAAAATATTTGTGGAGAACTCTGGAATGCAAAAATGGAAACTTTCCTCTGGTAAAATTAATAAGTTGTAATGATAAAAAATATCATATAGGGAAAATGCAATCATTTTACTGTGATTCTATGCTGTGTGACAAAATTTCTCCTCTTAAAATTACTGTTGCTTTCCCCCTCTTTTTTGTTATGCTTGATGTTAATCTATATTTATTTGTTAAAATCTCTTGCTATCTTAGTGTGCGAATTCTTTCTAGATATTTTACTGACTATAAATCTGGAAACCTACACAAAATCAGTGTTTACTTATACTAACTTATTTGAATGTGAAAGCTACTAAAACTCACGCGTGTCTTTGATTCTTGTTTTGGCAATATAGTTGTAAGATTGCAATTATTTTTTGGATGGTAGAAATCTGTGATATCAATCAATTAGTGTAAAAAGACTTATGTATTAAAACTTTCCTCCTGGGATGTGTTAGAGGCTCAGTCAGTTAAGCATTTGACTATTGGTTTCAGCTCAGTTTGTGATCTCCTCCTGGTCAGGAGATTTCCGAATAATGGGCTCCATTCTCAGCAGAAGTCTGCTTCTCCTTTCCTCTCCCTCTGCCTCTTCCCTCCTCCATCATCACTTGTGCACTCTCTCTCTAAAATAAAAAAATAAATCTTTAAAAAATAATTTCCTCTTGAAGTCATTGATTTGTATTATAAGCACAAATTTAAAGACTTAAGCACCCATTTCCATTTTCTGTGAAGTTTTCAGCTTATTATCTTTAATATTTTTAATATTTAAAATATTGAGTTTCAATATGTAAAAAATAATTTTACTAAATAATGTAATTTAGCATGAACCACATATACATCCTTTATATACTATGAATATTGACTTCTTGTTAGTGTAGTTCTTTATTTAAGTTTTTTCTTTATTTTTTTAAGATTTTATTTATCCATTCATGAGAGATGCAGAGAGAGAGGCAGAGACATAGGCAGAGGGAGGAGAAGCAGGCTCCATGGAGGAGCCTGATGTGGGACTCAATTCCAGGATCTCAGGATGACTACCCAAGCCAAAGGCAAATGCTCAACCACTGAACCACCCAGGCACCCCCTTCATTTAAGACTTTACTCAAATTTGTTTCTTTAGTAAAATCAATCAGCAAACTCAAAGAAAAATGTTATGACATCTTGAAAATGAAATCAAAAAATAAAAATGTGGGTGAAATAATCAATGAACTTAAATATTATATTTAATTATAATCTATTATCCAACATGAAATTTCTTTAAAAGATTTATTTATTTATAGAAAGAAAGAGAGAGAGCATGAGCAAAGGGGCAGAGGGAGTAGGGAAGTAGCTTAGTAAAATAAATAATTTTTTATAATAAAAGTGATATAGCATGTGATAACAAAGTTATAAGTTATGAAGTATGATATTTAATTATAGTGAAAATATAACCATTATTATGCCTGTTTTATGTTTAACAGTTCTTAGGGTTCTCACTTATAAAATACAGATTAATAAGTAGTTTGGTAATTAGTAGAAAAAAATTAAAATAAAAAATAAAACCAAACAGAAGGAAATGGTTTTATGGAATTCATATTTCTATTTTGTTTAGTCGACTCTCTGTATCCTGTTAGTCATATGGGGCCAATTCTTATTATGAAGTGTGATTATCCCAGATTTCATGAATTTTTGATAATATTGTCAGTCTAATTTTTAAGTTATGAAGCTGGAACTGGTTTCCAATGTTCTAACTCAATTTAGGAAGGAAATGAAATAGGTCTCAGTACCTCAACTGATTATTTTTTCATACAAAGCCTACATATCATTTTGTCTCCAAGTTGCATGTACTCTCATATATTGCCAAGTATTTGTTTACCAAATCTTACTTATGAGGTATGCTACACTCTCCAAACTTAATTAATGTTAACAATTTTCAAATCCTTTTTATTAAGTCATTCAAAACAGGAAAGTATTAACCAAGAAAACTTAAACTTGAATATAGTGCATTTTTTGGCTGACCTACAGCAACATTATTATCATGAATATTAAGTGGTAGTTGAGATATTATCGAGAATCAAATACTTTATTTTTTCTTTGTTGTCATAATATTGAAAAAAATTATCATTCCACACAATGTTTGAAATAATTTCTAGAAACACACACATCCAAAGTTATATGGAATAAATAGATGGCAAAATCATAATAAAAGACAATTTTTAAAATGTTACAATAATAGCCTGATGTGTCCACCAAATTATTTAAACTTCTCTGTTTTTGACTTTTTCTAGAGTTATGAATTCAAGTTTTAAAATGTTAGTGGAAGTTGTTTTATGTTACAAACTGGAAGATTAATGTTTTTTTTCTCATTAAAGTTTCCAACTAAAACAAGATATTTTTTCTTTGTCTTTTATTTTACATATATTTTCACCATAAATATTATAATGTCATTGAAACTATAAGTTATCATTATGTCTTATCTTTCAAACATAAGTTATATTTCAATTATTTTATTACTTTGCTTCAAAACTTGAAATAATGTTATATAACTTCAAAATATTTTTCTGAATTGAGTTTTAAAGTTCTTTTCCTGACTATTAAAATACAGTTTAAAACAAAGCAAAGGCTTTCAGAAAACTGAATACACTCCCTGATAATTTGCCTTTGATTGCTTAATGAACATCAAATTTAGTGTCCCCTTTTTTTTTTTTAATTCCTAATCGCTTCCTAATTTACACTAATCTGACTTCACCCAGACTCTAATAAAACGATGCTCATAAGGTTGCTAAGAAACCTTAATGCCACAAAATCTAATAAGCATTTTTCCATTTTCACCACTTTTTTTGGAGATTTTATTTATTTATTTGAGACAGAGAGAGCGAGCAGAAGCAGTGGGGAGGGGCAGAGAGAGAAGCTGATATCCCACTGAGCAGGTGCAGGGCTTGATTCTAGGACCCCTGAGATCATGACCCAAGCCAAAGACAAACACTTAACCAACTGAGCCATCTAGGTGCTCCAGTGTTTTTCTCATTCTTAGTAGCATTTAATGCTCTTCACCTCTGCTTGTTTCTTTAGTGTCTATGATACTATGTCCTGGCTGCTTTGTCCCAAATCGGATTATTTTGCTGATTTATCATTTACTGCTTTCTTGTACATAAGTTATTACAGCAAGAAAAATATAAAGGTGAACCACAAGTATTAACCCATACCCAGCATACAATCCAACTAGTGGTGTTTCCATGTAAATGACAGTTTGTAGCCACTTTGTAATTTCTGGAGAAAGAGTAAGGCCCAATGTTCATTCTCCATTATTGAACTTTTCATAGCTTTCCAGAAGATAGTCTCAATGTCAATCTCCACAACCGGAGAAAGTTTGCTAGGGTTGGACTATATATCCCAAATCTCTCAAGTAGGTAATAAATGATAACCAAGAAATCGTAGGTCAGAATTCTATTGTGTTTTCTATGCTATGGGAATGAAAATACTATTAAATCCTCTGATTCAGTCACTGGGAGTTATTTGGCATGAAAAGTAACTTCCTGACATTCTAATATATTTGATTAGTAGAGAAATTATTAAATGAACCACTGTGGAAATCCCTAGATCACTTCAGCATGATCAGAATAATAATGGTTGTATGTATTATCTGCCTACTATGAACAGATACTTTGATGTTTTTATTTTTTTTTAGGAATCAAAATCAAAACCAATTAAAAATGGTTTAATGAAATTTCTGTTTTTATGCCTTCCTATATTTCATAAGAAATGAAGGGCTAACTCATACTGTATACTGTGGTAAACATTCTCTGTATGTTCTTTCAACTGACCTCACATACCTCATTACACAAATTAAAATAAAACAAAACAAAACAAAACAAAAATCTGAAGATCAGAAAGTTTTAAGACTTGCCTAGGATCACCCAAGTAATAAGTGATAGTCTATAGTGACAGTCTGGGAAATTTAACTGAGATATATTTAAACAAAATACATTAGAAATACTTAGCTGATGTCTCTTTTTTCTCCAAATCATAACAAAATGTCCTTTATTAAAGTTACAACTTCAGACAACATATTTTTCATCAAGTAGGCTTTTAATAAAGCTACATTTTGTGGAAATCAAATTTTTATATGTACATATGAAAAATGTATATAACTGATTGCAGAGTGATTAAAACATTCAAAACAGGGTTCCTGGGTGGTTCAGTGTGTTACACGTCTACCTTCAGCTCAGGTCATGATCCCAGAGTCCTGGGTTCGAGTTCTGTATTCTGTCCTGTACTCTGCTCAGTGAGGAGCCTGATTCTCCCTCTCCTTCTGCCTGCTTGTGCTCTCTGTGGAATAAATAAAATCTTAAAAAAAAAATTCACAATAGTATCGTTTTTCCTATTCGGCTTTTTCCCCCTCTATCAGCTGCCAACTTGTCTGTCAATAAACTTTAAGTCTCATATTAGAGGTAGAAAATGATGACTTTCATAATTTCCATGAGGCTAGGGACTGTTACATACTAAAATACACTGCGACAACTCCCTAATGCTTTTGTGAGGTGTGCATTGTTTACATAAAGGATAAGATGCACCCCTAAATCACACACTAACTCCTGAATTTCATAAAGAAGTTCATAGTACTAATAATATTTTATAGGTGACATATTTCAAGTAACATGTGTGATACTGGTCTAATTATTAAACCGTAAAGATGTAGGACATTTTTGGCTAACTGAAATCCTATTTTTACAATTACCATAATTTTAATACCTGTCAAAATACTCTAACACTTTGCATAAAAATATTTTATATGACCTACTTAATTTTTAATCCTCTTAATATATGGATCAAATTTTGCACATGAAAATAATTTATACTTTTACTTTTTCTCATTTCATTAAAAAATAGTTATTTAGATGGTAAAATCCAATTTAACCTTGTGTCCCTAGGGGATATGGGATACTTCGCTTCATGTTAATTAATGTCTAAATGAAAAGAATAAAACATATGGAATTGAACTTTTTAATTTAGAAAAAGTTTGGTTTTTTAAAGCTGTGATCAATCCATTATTTAGACTTTGTGTTCGGTTTTATGAGGAATTATAAGAAGCATTCTATAAACTTTTTCATCTTTTATTTTTGTCTTTATATTTACCTATATCAAAGATTTATGTAATTTGTTTTATATAGTTCAAGTTTCACGAAACTGTTATATGTAATGCTACACACACACACAAACACACCCATAGCTGCCTATATCTGCATACATATTAGACAACATATATATATAGACATATATATATATGCACACACATATATGTTTGTAAATATACATACACACAGAAATGCCTCTATATATTTTGGCTTGCTTTGCATAACAGTGTATTAAAATATATTTTATCTCATATAGTTTGACATTTTAAATGTTAAATTACTTTTATTTTATGTTCAATTAAACAGTTCCATCAACACAGCACATTGGCAAGTAAATAGGAAATTTTGGGTCAATCTATTTAATCCATTTATAGGTGAGAAAATGAATTAGCATATTGTTACTACCTCAGTTTAGTAATGAATATCAAATTTCCAGATTCTGATTTTCTTCTGAAGAAAGACTGGAGGAATCTACGTTTCTTTTATCATTTATGTGGGTGAAGTATTTATTACACAATAATGAAAGTGATAAAGTGCTTATGTTTTGATGTCAGAGGCAGTTTCTTAAGCTTTGACATAAAATAATTTCTCAATAGTAAGTGCAATGATAAGAGAAGTACCGGAGTAGTTGAGAGTACAAAGCAAAGACGCTAAGCAAATTAAGTTATAAGGCAATTAGAGACATAGCAGTATAGTCACCAGATGGAAAGGGAAGATGTGAGAAAGAATGATTACCTCCAAAAGCCCAAAGACAAGACAACATAGAATGTATTACTGAGGAGATTAAGAAAGAACAAGTCATAAAAAGACTAGTAAACCAGAGTAATGATGAGTAATATTTAAGTATCTAAGTCTTGGAGGCATATTGTTCCGAACATGCAAACAAGTTTGTTACTTATTAACTGTGTTTCTGAGCCAGTTAACTAAATTTTTCATTTCAAATGCTTTCTCATGTATAAAATTAAAATAATAATGACCCTACCATCCATGATTTTTTTGTGAATGTGATATAGCATATAAATACATTAGCACAATGCCAGGAACATTTTAAAACCCTGTATCTAATATTTATTGATATTATAAATACATTCTATCACTCTATTACTTGGGAGTGGGGCTGAAAACATGCTCTTCTAACTAAACATCCGGATCTTTCTTTGGTTTTTGGATCTTTTTCAAACAGAGAAAGCATTGTTCCTTCCCAGGGATTTCCCTATCTCTTATGGGCTGGAACAGTCTTAACATTCCAATTTTACCTGCAAAGGAGACTGGGAATTCTAATCTGGGTAAGTAATGTGGATAGGAAGTGATGCACCGTCTATGATAAAGACAAGCAAGACAGGTGAACTGTGTTTTGCATGAGCCCATCTACAGCACATGTGATAAACCTATAACTACAATAAGACACAATTGAAGGATTTTAATCAAGGTTTTAACTTGATTATTTTCAATTTAGGAAGATATCTTTAGCACTAGGTTTGTAAAAGAAAGTTACAGGTACTCAAAGCATCTATTATCTCTGCAAAAGGGTGGGGGGAACATCACTAAGGAGCAAAAGGTCAAGAGGAATATGAAAAGAGTTTTTAAGAAAGCAATATTTTGACAGTTTCCATGGAAAAAATGAGTAAGAAGTGACCAGAGATACATGGAACTATTCCTAGAATCTACTGATGCTTTGGATTATGATACAATAACATTCCACCCAAATATATTGATGGATAACTTTTATGGAAACTTTGTATGATACTTAACATTTAATTTTAGAGTTTAGAAAAATGAGAACTAATAATGTATTCAACACATTATAATTCACTGAATTTATATTAAGTGTAGCTTAAAAATGGCTGAAAGATTACCTATCTTTTTTATATTCTGTGAATTTAAAATCTGATTCAAAGTAAAGGACTTAAGAGATTATTTGAAATAATTTTGTATAACTTATATTAAAGAGAATGAGTAGAATATGTTTGAAATTTAGTATAGAAATTCGTCTGGCAGAAGCAAATTATTTTCATTGGATTGTAGTAGGAAATTCTCATGGAAACTAAATTTTGTAAGATTTTTATTGACAGGGAAATAATTTTGCCTTTACCTTATGGTCAATTAAAGAAATACAATTATCACCACTCTCAAAGAAGTAGGTTATTTATGAAAAATGAGTATTTTGTTTAAAATTTGTCATCTGTTAACTATCACATCTAGGGAACATTTTATCTCAGGAGAGTCTCTGAAAGATTTTGAAAACAAAACATAGTAAGTAAACTTATATACAAAATGCAACTTATCCTTTGAATTATTTGATATATTTCTTATATGTCTTAAATAGCTGCAACAATTTCATTTAGATTAGATTTATTGTATAATATATTGATTTTGCATCTATGGAAATAATAAACTAAGCACTAGAGTATACATTGCAGCTGTGCTAAGTTGTATATAACTTTAAATAGAAGTAATAGAAATGGGCTTAGGCTTAGGCTATGATTTGATGTACTTCTGATTTATAGTAAAGTCAACATAACTTTAACTAAACTAATTTAAAATTAACTGATTCAATAGGTTTTTCATTCCATTGGAGTCTACTGAAAGAAATCTGGAATTCATTAAAAAAATGTAAAAATTGTATAAGTTAAAGAAAAGAGATTCCAAATCTCATCTAGATCTGTAGATTCAATGCAATCCCAATCAAAATCCTAGTAAGTCTTTTTCTGATATTGATAAACTGATTCTAAAGTTTATAGAGAGAGGCAAAAGACCCAAAATAGTCAATGCAATATCGAAAGAGAAGAACAAGTTTGGAGGACCAATACCATCTTGCATCTAGACTTCCTATAAAGCCACAGGGATCAGCACAGTGTGGTATCGGTGAAAGTAGTCAAATAGATCAATGGAATATAATAGAAACCCAATAATAGACCCACTGAAAAAGAACAACATCCCTCCTCTGTCTCCTCTACTGTCCACTACTAAATCTCTGACACTTCTGACCATCAAACATGTTGGTGGGGTGTTTCTTGCACCAAGCAATTCTGACCACCAGCCAGTGTCCTACAATTTAATTTAGTCTTACACTATCTTTCAGGAGGAGTTAACATCAGATCCCACAAGTTAAGTTCTCAGTCCTAGAAAACTGTCACCCTCTACCCCCATCACACACACACACACACACACACACACACACACACACACTTTTGATGCCTATTGTAAGTCCAAGCTGTTACCTGTACTTTAGACCATCCAGCTATAAATCAAAGATTTCCAAGACCCATACCTTAGGTTAGATTAGATCAATTTGCTAAAGGACCTCACAGAACTCAGAAAAACATTTTACTTACTGGATTACTGGTTTATTATACAGGAATATCACTCAGAAGCACTCAGTTGGAAGAGATGCATAAGGGAAGGACTATGAAAAGGAACTGGATGTTTTCATGATCTCTGTGGATGTATCACTCTCCTTGTATCTGCAAGTGTTCTAGTCTTCCAACTTGGAAGCTCTCTAAACCCCATCCTTCTGGATTTTTTTTTTAATCTTTAAAATCTTTTTAAAGATTTTTATTTATTGACGAGAGACATAGAGAGAGAGGCAGAGACATAGGCATAGGGAGAATCAGGCTCCATGCATTGAGCCCAATGTGAGACTCAATCCCAGGACTCCAGGATCATGCCCTGAGCTGAAGGCAGATGTCCAACCGCTGAGCCACCCAGAGTCCCTCATCCTTCTGGATTTTGATGCAGTCTTCATTATGTAGGCTAATAGCTGACTAAATCATCAGCTATTGTGAGTTATTCAACCCCCAGACACATGCCCCTTCCCCTGATGCCTGAGGTGCGGCTGAAAGTTCAACCCTCTAATCATGGCAACCAAAACCCATTCCAAGAAGGTTTTCAAGCCACCTCATTAACATAAACTCAGGTATGATTGAAAGGGGCTACAAAAGATACCCATGTAAGTTTTATGACTTGGAAGATATTTCAGGAACAGGGAACAAAACTAAATAGCATAACAAAAGATGCCCCATAAGGCTCTGATCTATGAAAGCACAGGGCCCTGGGATGTTTCAATTGGTTAAGCTTTCAGCTCAGGTCAAGATCTTAGGGTCCTGAGATCCTGCCCTTGCTCAGAGGGAAGTCTGGTTGGGATTGTCTCTCTCTCCCTCTCCCTCAGCCCCTCCACCCAGGTGCTCTCTCTTTCAAATAAATAAATAAATAAATCTTAAAAAAAAAAAAAAAAACAAGTGTTTTAGTAGCTATGTGCCAGAAATAGTGGATTAAGTACAAAAAAATATTTCTCATCATAAGTCACAATATCATACGCACATAAATATAATAAACAGATCTTTGTCACAGAAGCAAAGTCAACAGAAAGAAGCAAAGACTGAGTTCTCCGCATGCAAAAAAAAAGATCTAGACAGACTTTATTTTTTTAAATTTTTTTAGACAGACTTTATATTGTACACAAAAATTAATGGAACACAGACCTAAATGCAAAATGTGAAACCATAAAACTCCTAGGAGATATCATAGGAGAAAACCTAGATGACCTTGGGTATGGAGGTGACTTTCTGGATAAAATACCAAAATTATAATGCACAGAATGGGAGAAAATATTTTCAAAAGACAAAGCTGATAAAGTACTGGTATCCAAAATATACAACTCTTAAAATATGTGTGTGTATATATATATATATATATACACACACATATACAACTCTTAAAACGCAACAAAAAGTAAAGCGACCCAATTGAAAAATGGGGCAAAATCCTTACATATACTTTATTACAGAAGGTATACAAATAGCAGATAAAGATATGAAGGGAGGTCCACATCAGAGACATCAGGAGAATGCAAATGAAAACAGTGAGATGCCACTACGGAACTATTAAAATGACTAAAATTCAGACTACTGCCAATACCAAATGCTGAAGAGGATGTAGAACAAGAAGAATACTCATTCATTGTTCAACATAAATTGGTATAGCTGCATTGGAAGACAGTTTGGAGGATTCTTAGGAAGCTAAACATACTCTTACCATACAATCCAGAAATCATGCTCCTTGGTTTTTACCCAAAGGAGTTGAAAACTTACAACTTGCACACAAATGTATATAGCAGTTTTATTCATAACTGCCAAAACTTGAAAGCAACCAAATGTCTTTTAGTAAGCGAATGGATAAATACATTGTGGTACATCTAGATACTGGAATATTAGTGATAAAAAAGCAATAGCTATCAACCATAAAAAGATATGGAAGAATCATAAGTGAATATTACTAGGTGAAAGGAGCCAATCTGAAAAGGCTACATACTGTATGAGTACAACTATGTGACATTCTAGAAATGGCAAAACTATGAAGACAGTAAAAAGATTGGTGGTTTGCATAGGTCGGGGGGTTGGTGGGTAGTAAATGAATAGAGGTGAATCAGAGAGTATTTTTAGGGCAGTGAAAATACTGTGTGACATCAAAATAGTTATACATCCAACTATAAGCAATATACAATACCAAGAGTAAACCCTAAGGAAAACTATGGGTTTCAGTGATTATAGTGCACTAATATAGGTTCATCAACAATTCATCACTTGATCCTAATGGGTGGGGAATAAAGATAATGAGGAAGGTTATACATGAGTGGGATTAGGGGGTATATGGGAAATCTGTGCCTTTTCAATTGTGCTAGGAATCTAAAATTCCTTTCTAAAAATAAAATTTTAATAAAAAATTAAAGCATCATTTGAGACTTTAATTATAATCTAATTATATTTATTTTATAAATTCATATGGTTAGGCAAAATGTTTTACTTTGTGTATCTATAGTGTCCAACTTGGTTTTACCTGGTATATCATTAGCCAACATAACTATATACAACGTTAGATAATATTTGTCGTATTTTATATGTGATAAAGCCAAAGCTCAGAGGCATTAAGTTTTTTAGTTTAAGTCATGTAACTGGTGAATGATTTAAATTGCTTCCTTTCACTCAAAGTTAATTATAATACAACTACTTGCCTCATTGCTACCAATTGTAATATGTCTGATTAATGATATCATTCTTGTCAAATATGTGTTATTATGGGGGGTGAATTTCATGTTCAGTTTCATTTGTAATGGTTTTATTGAAAAGTTTAATTTTTATAAAAATATATGAACATTGTTAAGAGGAAAAACTGCTGACCTAATTATCATTTACGTAAGCTTAAACACAGAAGACCAAGAAAAATGACAGAAGGAAAATATTTTGAACGCTATTTGGAATGTTATTTTGTTGTCATGTTGTAAGAAATTCTCTTTCAAGCACATCATATTTTATCAAAACAAAGTGGAAACTAAAGTATTAGGAAGTATTAGGAAAAAAGCTTGTTTTGGTAACAGGATAATAAACTTTTCTATCCCATGTTTTCCTAAAGCTTTTAGTAAACTGTAAAGTCTAGGCAATTTTTATTTTAGTCATGATCTCTTAATTCTTCCCAAGCTATCTTTAAAAAATATTTGTTAAAGCAGATAGGGCACAATTTTAAAATAGAGTTGTAATGCTCTAATAAATTAGCTATTTTCCTACCACTTTGAGCCCATCATGTGAAAGTCCTTAATTTCTGTTAAGTATCATTAATTAGCATTTTAATGTCATTAAACTATTGTAAAATACTTTACATATTTTAGGGGAATATGAATCATATAAAAATGTATCCTTTAGAGAGCATTTGCAAAATTTAAATGTATGCAAGAATTTATAAGTGCTTTACAGCATATTGTAGCACTTTTTGCATTAATTAATTCAGAAGATAATAGTTTCTACTAATTATTCCCAATGTAGTAACGGTGAATATTATAGAAATAATGCTTATGTATAGTATAAAAGACAATTTATCTTGTGTGCTTCAAGGAAAACAAAACAAACAAACAACAAAGAACAAAACAATAAATGGTCTCACAGGGTTTTTCTTTCAATATCTTGTAATTTATGCATTTATAAAGATGAGCTCTGTTTAATTTGCTTGATAAACTCCAGTTCCCTTAATAAATTCTGAGAATAAAACAAAATCCTTGGAGCTGCTTTGCGGATTTATGTGGTCATCAGAAACACTCCTGAAAACAAGTCATTGGTCTTCTGGGATGTCTTCATTGTCCTTTTTAAGTTTACTTGAAATGCAGTGTGGAGGCTGACATACTCTATACTAATGCCGATAAGTTTAAATGAATAAAAGAGAACTATAGATATAATTTTTGTATATGATTATGGTCGGATTATGCTGTTTCTTGTGTGCATATTTGGTCATGACTGCAATTCTGGACCATTTTGTTTTATGTTTCTTCACATTTTTAAAACAAAATTTAATTCAGATACAATAATTCTGAATATAAGGAAGTATTCAATATTATATATTCTGGACAAAATATGAAGAACATGAACATTTAATATGTAAATCAACTTTCTCTCAAAATTCAGGGTAGCATCTATTTTGAAGACTGAGAAACCTGTAAATGTATAAGGCATATTTTGGGGCTAATAAAGGTACATCGTATTGTAATAGATACTTTTTGAGGGGATTTAATATTTTTTTTTGTTTTAATTGAGGAACTAATTGAGAATATTATTGTTCTTAATGAAAGTCTTCCTTGAATAACCTTATAATTGCCTCTTTATTTCATATCTAAACTCTTAATTCATAAATATACTTTTATTTATTTAATTTTATTTTAAAATTTATTTATTCATGAGAGATACAGAGAGAGAGGGACAGAGACATAGGCAAAGGGAGAAGCAGGCTCTCCACTGAGCAGGGAGCCCAACTGGGGATTGACTTGAGGCTCAATCTCAGGACGCTGAGAATACGACCTGAGCTGAAGGCAGATGCTTAACTGACTGAGCCACCCAATATTAAACTTATATTTATTAATATATGTAACAATTTCTCAAGTGTATGGTATGTGTTAAGTTCATTTTCTAAGGCTTGTGTAAAAGGAGTGTCTATAAGAGAGAAGAAATTTGCTTCCATGTTGCCTATATTTTACTGGGGAAGGAAAACAATAACAAGTAAATTAAAAGTTCTTAATTATGCTGCAGTTCAATTCAATAAATATTTGTTAAGCATCTGCTCATTTTGAAGTGTTGTGAAGAGAGTGGGTGATAAGAATGCAGAAAAGGCCCATCTGCTGTCAAGGAACCCAAAGTTTAGGCAGAGTTACAGAAACTGAAAACTCCTAGGCAAGATCATTTCCAAGGAGTTAGTTGTAAAAGATTAGTATGTAATATTTATTGAGAGTTCAAAAAGAAAGGCCTTATACATGAAATATTGCTTGTAAAATCAGATAGGTTACTAGCGTTAGAATGCAATGCAAGATAAAACTGTCCTTGTTAAGGAGAGTTACTGATAATGCTGATGATGCTAAAAAATTGACCTGTAGAGGTTTAAAACCAAAAGAGGACAATGTGCTCGGGACAAGATTCTAGTGAAATAATCTTCCCAATTTTCAAATTCAGAAAACACTAAAAAAAAAAAAAAAAAAAAAAAAAAAAAATTCTGGAAAAATAAAAGGGATCAGGTGGGTATTAAGAAAAAAAAAAGGAGAATGGGTGAGGGAGCTTTTCTTTTCTTCTCTTTTCTTTTTCAAGATTTTATTTATTTTTTCTAGAGAGAGAGAGAGAGAGGCAGAGACATTCGTAGAGGGAGAAGCAGGCTCCATGCAGGGATCCCGATGTGGGACTCGATCCCAGGACTCCAGGATCATGACCCAAGTCGAAGGCAGATGCTCAACCACTGAGCCACCCAGGCGTCCCTTCTTTTCTTCTTTCTTTCTTCTTTCTTTCTTTCTTTCTTTCTTTCTTTCTTTCTTTCTTTCTTTCTTTTTCTTTCTTTCTTTCTTTCTTTCTTTCTTTCTTTCTTTCTTTCTTTCTTCTTTCTTTCTCTTTCTTTCTTTCTTCTTTCTTTCTTTCTTTTTCTTTCTTTCTTTCTTTCTTTTTCTTTCTTTCTTCTTTCTTTCTTTCTTTCTTTCTTTCTTTCTTTCTTTCTTTCCTTTCTTCTTTCTTCTTCTTTCTTTCTTTCTTTCTTTCTTTCTTTCTTTCTTTCTTCTTTCTTTTTTCTTTTTTTGAAGATTTTATTTATTTGACAAAGAGAGGGAGAAGAAGGCCCCAGCTGAGCGGGAAGCCCAATTTTGGGCTCGATCCCAGGGCCCCAGGATCATAACCTGAGCTGAAGGCAGACACCCAACTGCCTGAGCCACCCCCACACCCCAGACAAGGGAGCTTTCTTAACAGATGTGGCCAAATCCTCACCCCAGTAGAAGAGATTATGAGCAGTAGACCACACTGGCATGAAATTTTGAACTCTGAGTGAGGAAAAATCCACAGATCCTATAGATTATCACAGAACTCCATTTGCAGTTAATCACTGTATTCTTGCCCACAATAAAGGAAATTGTGTGCTTCACCTATGGATTGGGAATTTTTATATCAACAGTCATAGTACTCATGTGAATCATGAGAAGGAAATTAGATGGTCATGATATATGCAATTTCTAATTTTTAGTTTTCACTCACTGTATTTGAAGAATTATTTTAGATATTTTAATAGCTGCAAATACAAATGGCTTCAGAAAGTCAATGGAAAGTGAAAATTAGTAAAATGAGTTAAGAATAATGAAAGAGAGATGTGGGGATGGCAAGGAATTAGGGTATGTATGCTCCATTTCGAAGTGTTCAAGTTATGCCTGGGCAATTGTTTTAAATAATTCCCCCTAAAATCTTTGAACAGACTTACAACTCATAAATATATTAATAGTTGATTGTAAATATGGATGGCAAGATTGCTCTTACACCTCGTAAAGTAGCAGAGTTGGGAGAGGGTCAGAAGACCCAAGGATGCATCCCTGTCTGTGAGCAACAAGCACACTTTTCAGGGAAAAATATTGGAGGGGAGGGAGGGTAGATATGGAATTATCAAATGTTCAACATTCTTGATAATCATGAAAAAGAGATTGAACTGTATCCTAAAGACACATGATGCCACATAATCAGTTTTGAACTTTAGAAAATAGCCATAGCATGTTAATATATCTGAAAGATCATTGTAGCAGCAAATGCTGAGTGGATTGCAAGTCAAATGTAATTGAATGGAATGCATGTTCAAGTTTATGATGACCCAAATAATACTGATGGGAAAAAAATGAATTGAGGTTGTTTATATTTATCTAAGAATAACAAGTTGCTTGTATTAAGTCACTTGGTAAATCATCTGTCCCACCACATTTTTTAAAAATATTTTATCTATTTATTCATGAGAGACAGAGTGGGGGGCAAAGATATAGGCAGAGGGAGAAGTAGGCTCCTCATGGGGAGCCTGATGTGGGACTCGATTCAGGGATCATGACCTCAGTGAAGGCAGATGCTCAACTACTGAACCACTCAGGTGCCCCTATTCAACCACTTTTCATTCACAGCCTCCTTTATGTCAAGTTCTGTTGAAGACACTGGGGACAAGAAGATGAATAAGACAAATTAATATAATTTCTTTATTAAAGTGATCTGGGAAGGGCAGATATTAAAACATTATTTTATATGTTAAAAAGCAGTTTGAAGGTAGAACAATAGAGAGCAGAAAATAGGATTGACATCTTTGAGAAGGTGAAATTTGTGAAGAAAACTAAATGAGTAACTCAGGAAGTTATTAACAAATCTGGTTTAAAATATTCCAAGCAGAATTGCAACAAATGTGAAGGTATTGAGGCAGGAATAAACTAGTCATATTTGAGAAATAACATGAAAGTTGATGTGCCTAGAGTGAAAATTCAGTATGGAGATTGAAACAAATGCACTAATGTGTATACAAAATGCAGATCATTAACGAGTAGAAATTATATGGCATACCAGGAATAAACCCTGAGAGAATGGGAAAGGAAAATAGAGGCACTGAGTATAAAAATACCTTTGAGTCTTTTCATTACGGAAACTAGACTGATATATAAAGTCTAGGGACTAGATTGTTAAAAAAAACAAAAACAAAGTTTTTGCTTCATATGTACTATATATAGTTTAACTTCCTAGCATTGAGATACTGTGAAAAATCAAAACTGCTTTAAGATATACTGTTTTATTAATTCCTTTGTGTAAGATTTGTATAAGCATAGTGATAATAAAGTTAATGTCAAAGCAAGTGTGAACAGTAGGTTTTTGAGAAATTATTAGACATTGGTTTTCACATTTTA
Organism: Vulpes vulpes; assembly: GCF_048418805.1. NCBI lineage: Eukaryota > Metazoa > Chordata > Mammalia > Carnivora > Canidae > Vulpes > Vulpes vulpes. The sequence goes on along the minus strand of NC_132784.1, from coordinate 98,909,407 downwards.
CTAGAATGAGTAAAGAGATTTTATTGTTATAGAGACACTGGAGGTTACCTCAAATATTTGTTTTAAAAAATTCAAGAGGTAAATGAATAGAGCATTTTGCTGAAATTGATTTTTTAAATGTGTATATTTCAATGAAAATTAATTTATTTTGTACTAGATGTTAGAATCTTTGTCTATAGTGAAACACAGCTTTTCCCTGTCTTCAAAATTATAAGGAAAGAAGCCACTATGATCTGAGTGAGATGATGAATATTTTAAATCCATTTTAACTAAACACATTGCTTAGCCCAAAACTTAATATTGAAAGTTTTTAAATTTGGAAAACATTGCAAAAGAGAATAAAAATATCCCAAAGATATTAGAGAAAGGCACACATTTCAACATTCCTTACATAACCAAGAGGACAATTTAAAATTAATATGTGTTAGATAGCAGAATGCTACATTTTAATTTATATCTGAGAGACGGTTCATGAATAAATTAAATAAGCTGTGGAACAAATATTTAAATAGTGTGAACTATTAAATGAAGCAACAGCTAAATGTATGAAAGAATGTCACAGATTCTGAGCAATTATGACACATACACTTACTCAATTTTATGGCAACTCAGGAAACTCCTCCTTGCGTCTACATTCATTTCAATTCAAATACTCCTGCTTGCTTTTTTTATTGAGCATGATCTTTGAAAAGACACTCCACGCAAGAGTTATTAAATATATTTTCGTGTTGTTTTACTATCAAGAAAGCAGAATGCATCTTTCCTACTACTTTTAATATTAAGAGGATAAAAGGAAATTCTTCATTTACACCACAGCTAAGAATTATGAGATGACAATGAAGACCAATAGGAATTTTAAGCAGAAAAAACCTAGGAAGAGTTTCCCAGGTCAGCTGAAGGGAGAGAGATAATTTTTAAATTTTATTACTTTTTGTGTTTTTTTTTTTATTATCAATGAAACACAAATAAGTATGCTTACATACAGGCAGCATTTTTTATTGCTATGAGTCAATATTGATATGGATTATCTATCAATAGTTGCTATAGTAATTCTCAGGAATAAATAAGTGTATATTTTAAATATTCACATTTTCTTCCACCTCTGAATTATCAGGTACAAAATAGGTCACCTTGTTATTCTGTAACTATCAATGCAATAACACATAAGGAAAAATGCTTTATGCCTGGGGAATCTTCAGCATTTATCTCACTTGTCATTTTCTTTTCTGGTCTATTGTCTAACAGAATTTCTTAAAGTTGGTGATTATCACTGTTTCAGAGGTTAACAAAGGACAGCAAGTGTTTAATCCCTGTTATTTGTGCTCTGCATACAATGACAAGATTTCATTTGTAAATTTAAATCCTTCAGAAATATTTAACAAGAAACATGCTTAATTGTTTTTTGTTTTATTTGCTAAATTTGGAGAGATAAATAAGTTTGGCCAATCAGAAGTAAGCCCTATTTAATATGAAATCTATAGCGGTGATAATAGCAACATTAAAAACAAATTATTCTACCTTGGAGGAGCTGAACCTGAAACTCCACTTTTCATGAAAAGATAAAGAGAAACCACTGTTAAATGGATAAATCATAGTAAGAGGGTTGAGCTGAGGTCACGTGTAGGACTCTTAATGACATGCATTTTGATGGTTTTGATTATTTTCTGACCTAACTTGATTACTTTTTCCATCTTAAAATATAAATAAAATTAGAAGTCTAAGCCATAATACTTCAATAATGTAGTTCCACAATAATTGGCTTATCTAAGACAAGAGAGTTTCTCTTTTACATATTACATTCCCGAAGTAGTCAAGTGGATGAGCCACTCCAGGAGCAGTGGACTCTGCTATGCACAATATGTATCTTCAATTTTGGCAGTTCTTTTGCCATTTTCTAGCCGATGCAAGTTCTATCTTTTATGAAATGACTCTGAATCTATATATATTACCCTTGCTCTTACTCTAAGTTCAAGACATGACATAAATATAGATAGTCATGTGCCTGATTTAACATAAGGGTAAAGTTGCAAGAAGAATGAATGTGGGGAGACAGTTTATCAGTTTCAGCCAGAGGAACTTACTGGGAACTCAGTAAATGTGTAGTATATATTTCTTCTTATCTTCATTATTATTAACAGTTGTGATTATTTCTGAAGAGTTAAAGGAATTGACATTTTTATAATAGGGTTTCCATATAAGTTACAGTACATGTTTTAATTTATGTTTAATATCATTAAGTAGATAGATGTGTGTATGTGTCCTACAGATATGTTTAGCTATTATTTGCTAGTGTTATTAATATTGCTGATGTGGTTTTCCCCTGTATTTCTTAAATACATGCTTTTTGGTACATATGAAAGGATATTAGTTATTTTATATTTTTAAAATAAAGTGTTAGTATAATTTCTAATAATTTCTCCATGTCTTATTTTGGGATTTCCAAGTTGGCAATTACATCATATGACATAATGGCAATTAAGTCTATATCTGAGTCATCTTGGCCTGCCATAGCAAGATAGCACAGAGTGAGTGGGGTAAACAACAAACATTTTTCATAGTTTGGGAGGCTGATAAGTTCAAAATCAAGCCACCACCAATCAGATTCCAGTGTCTGGTGACAACCCTGATCATTTTTTTTTAAAGATTTTATTTCTTTATTCATGAGAGACACAGAGAGGGGGGCAGAGACACAGGCAGAGGGAGAAGCAGGCTCCCTGTGGGGAGCCCGAAGCAGGACTTGATCCCGGAACTCCAGGATCATGCCCTGGGCTGAAGGCGGCGCTAAACCGCTGAGCCACCCAGGGATCCCTGACAACCCTCATCTTATGGGACAAACATTTAAATGGTGTAAATTATTAAATTAAGCAACAGCTATATGTATGAAACAATTTTTTATTAAATATTTTAGTGTCTCCTGAACATACCTTTAAAAATATTAGACTTTATTAGAAGGTATGTGAGACACAAATTTTTACTCCATTAATTATACTACCAGATTTCTTTAGCAAAACATCTTATACCTTGTTTGATCTGAATGTAATTTGTAGAATAAATGTTTTTAGCTATTATTTATTGAACATTTTCTCACACACTTTTCTCATAGTATCCTTATTATAGCACAGAATATACTGAATGTAATGTTAATGTACAAAATCTATATGTGAATAATTTACATGATCAATTCATTTAAAATATATTAATTCTGCTTAATATGACATTATGCAATAGAAAGTATCCTCCAAGAGCCCCAGACACAAGAACTTACTCTTTTAACCTACACACTAGCATTGTTTAATCTTTTGTCTTTGATCTTCAGGTTTGCTCTAGATTCTTTTTTTTTTTTTCCTAAATGTTCATATTCCACATACATATAAATGTCCATTGTACTATGTGGTGATATGTTAGACCTGATATAGCCTTGACCTGGCTATATTCAGGTATGTTACACTGGCATCTTGGGATTGGTCATGGTAGCAATATTTACTTATGGAAAATGGAAGCTGTGACAAATTAAGGCTATTTTTCCCACCAGAGGGCTGGTTCTGAACATTTATCAGCACATCACCAGTGCTATGCCCTCTAGTCCTTGCCTTTACAAGTATTAATCAGTTAAGTCTCTAGGTGCCTAGGTGGCTCAGTGGATTAAGCATCTGTCTTTGGCTCAGGTCATGATTCCAGGGTCCTGGGATTCAAGTTCTGCATTGGGTTCACTACTCCATGGGGAGTCTGCTTCTCCCTCTCCCTCCACCTCTCAATCTCTGTCTCATGAATTAAAAATAAAATCTTTGGGATCCCTGGGTGGCGCAGCGGTTTGGCGCCTGCCTTTGGCCCAGGGCGCGATCCTGGAGACCCGGGATCGAATCCCACGTCGGGCTCCCGGTGCATGGAGCCTGCTTCTCCCTCTGCCTGTGTCTCTGCCTCTCTCTCTCTCTCTCTGTGACTATCATAAATAAATAAAAAAATAAAAAAAAAAAAATCTTTAAAAACATCAGTTAAGTCTCTTTCTAAATAGCTTTTCCATCTATTTAGAAATAAAACTATATAGTATCTCTCAAATCCATGCTGATTCAAGTGCATTTCCCCCAAATAAATAGATTGATAAACTATTTTTGACCAATCTTACATATATCTCAAATTAGATGGATGCACATGGACTTCTGGTCCTCGAGTCTTCTTGTGATGTGTTTTTGCTAACCAAGTAACAACCTTTTATGTAGTAGAAATACCATATTTATGCTTTCTGTATATGTTCCTTTCTTACTACCTGAACAGTTCTGGCATGAAAAATTTTATTTGCATATTTTATGTTATACTGTAATGCTCAAATATATATATTTAAAGGAATAAAGTATCAGTATATTTTTTACTGGCACTTCAGATCAATTTCTGGCCTTTTGTTTTCTTCATGATAATATTTCTATTTTATGACCACTATCCTTTTTTGCACTTACATCATGGAAAAATTATTGAAGCTTACACCAAAGTACTTCATATGTCTATCTGCCAATCTCTACTGTACTTTTACCAGAGATGAAACAAAGCTATTATATAAAATATCTGCAAAAATGTATGACTGTGTGGAAATAGAATGTGATGCTTTAGAATGAACAGCACAAGATAATTCTTAAATACTTCAGTGGGAGTTATCATTATTACTACCATTATCTCAAATTTGATCATTGTGTCCTCTTAGCTGTTGGCTTTATCACCAGAATCAATTGTGAAAGTACTTCCAGGAATGTAATTAGATAAAATTACATTGGCTGAAACATGGGTATCATTAATATGTTCTAAGCAATATATTTTTTAAAAGAAACAAGACCATTTTATTCCATGTTAACTTTCAATGTGTTGAAATGAAAGACTGCATGCATATAATCTCAAAAATATTTACTGTAATATTAATTAAAATAAGTATTTAAACTAAATAAAATTAGTACATATACTGATCAAATAATATAAGCATAATTAATAAATATGAATTAATTATGCCAATGCTATAATTTTTAAGTGCTGCTATCTCTAAAATTATGGAAAGTTGTGTATATTCGCGCTTACATGAAATAAATGATTTCTAATCTGCATATTGTAAGATCTCAAATATATATTTAGTAGTCATATGTACAAATAGGCCAGAAAAGCGAAATTGAAATGGAAAGCTATCTGAAAAGATAGCTTACAGTTTAAGGTTAATGATGTTGCTTTGGGGTCCCTGGGTGGCGCAGCGGTTTGGCGCCTGCCTTTGGCCCAGGACATGATCCTGGAGATCCAGGATCGAATCCCACGTCGGGCTCCCGGTGCATGGAGCCTGCTTCTCCCTCTGCCTCTCTCTCTCTCTCTCTGTGACTATCATAAATAAATAAATAAATAAAACCAAATGATGTTGCTTAGTAATTTACATGGAATATGTTGCAAATAGTATAACATAGAAAGTGACCATTTTCAACAGAAAATTAAGCAGAGTTACTGAAGTTGGCTATGAAGCACTAGGGTCAGATGACATTTGTTTTTAACAGCAGCTCTGAGCACAGTTGATTGTTAAGTCATCAATATGTATAGTTGAAAAAATGTTGGTCTAATGATTTGGCAACAAAATATTCACATTGTTTTCCAAAAATAAAATTAAAATTATTTGGAAATTTCATTAAACTATAAGAATAAAAGTGAAATACCTACTGTTCGTTTTATTTTTTTAAAGATTTTATTTATGTATTAATTAATGAGACGCACAAAGAGAGAGAGAGGCAGAGACACAGGCAGAGGTAGAAGCAGGCCCCAGGCAGGGAGCCCGATGTGGGACTCCATCCGGGGACTCCGGGATCACACCCTGGGCTGAAGGTGGCGCTAAGCTGCTGAGCCACCTGAGCTGCCCCACATCTACTGTTTCTTAAGATGTACTTCATAAACCTGGATTTTTATCATACAAACAAATGTTTAAAACTCTATAAATTTATTATTTTATTTTTTTATTGGAGTTCAATTTGCCAACATAAACCATAACACCAAGTGCTCATCCCGTCAAGTGCCCCCCTCAGTGCCCATCACCCAATCACCGCAACCCCCTGCCCACCTCCCTTTCCACCACCCCTTGTTCGTTTCCAGAGTTAGGAGTCTCTCGTGTTCTGCCACCCTCACTGATATTTCCCACACATTTTCTCTCCTTTCTCCCCTTTATTCCCTTTCACTATTTTTTATATTCCCCAAATGAATGAGACCATATAATGTTTGTCCTTCTCCAATTGACTTACTTCACTCAGCATAATACCCTCAAGTTCCATCCACGTTGAAGCAAATGGTGGGTATTTGTCATTTCTAATGGCTGAGGAATATTCCATTGTATACATAAACCACATCTTCTTTATCCATTCATCTTTCGATGGACACTGAGGCTCCTTCCACAGTTTGGCTGTTGGGGACATTGCTGATATAAACATTGAGGTGCAGGTGTCCCAGTGATTCACTCCATCTGTATCTTTAGGGTAAATCCCCAGCAGTGCAGTTGCTGGGTCTATGGCAGGTCTATTTTTAACTCTTTGATGAACCTCCACACAGTTTTCCAGAGTGGCTGCACCAGTTCACATTCCCACCAAAAGTGCCAAAGGGTTCCCCTTTCTCCACATCCTCTTCAACAGTTGTTGTTTCCTGTCTTGTTAATTTTCAACATTCTCACTGGTGTGAGGTGGTATCTCATTGTGGTTTTGATTTGTATTTCTTTGATGGCAAGTGATGCGGAGCATCTTCTCATGTGCTTGTTGGCCATGTCTATGTCTTTCTCTGTGAAATTTGTGTTCATGTCTTTTGCCCATTTCATGATTGGATTGTTTGTGTCTTTGCTGTTGAGTTTAATGAGTTCTTTATAGATTTTGGATAGCAGCCCTTTATCTGGCAGGTAATTTGCCAATATCTTCTCCCATTCTGTAGGTTGTCTTTTAGTTTTGTTGACTGTTTCTTTTGCTGTGCAGAAGCTTTTTATCTTGATGAAGTCCCAATAATTCATTTTTGCTTTTGTTTCCCTTGCCTTCATAGATGTATCTTGCAAGAAGTTGCTGTGGCCAAGTTCAAAAAGAGTGTTGCCTGTGTTCTCTAGGATTTTGATGGATTCTTGTCTCACATTTAGATGTTTCATCCATTTTGAGTTTATATTTGTGTGTGGTATAAGAGAATGGTCTAGTTTCATTCTTCTGCACGTGGCTGTCCAATTTTCCCAGCACCATTTATTGAAGAGACTATCCTTTTTTAGTGGAGAGTCTTTCCTGCTTTGTTGAATATTAGTTGACCATAGAGTTGAGGGCCCATTTCTGGGTTCTCTATTCTGTTCCATAGATCTATGTGTCTGTTTTTGTGCCAGGACCATACTATCTTGATGGTCACAGCCTTGTAGTACAACCTGAAATCCCGCATTGTGATGCCCCTGGCTCTAGTTTTCTTTTTTAATATTCCCCTGGTGATTCAGGGTCTTTTCTGATTCCACACAAATCTTAAGATGATTTGTTCCAACTCTCTGAAGAAAGTCCATGGTATTTTGATAGGGATTGCATTAAATGTGTAAATTGCCCTGGGTAAAACATTGACATTTTCACCATGTTAATTCTTCCAATCCATGAGCATGGGATAATTTCCCATCTCTTTGTGTCTTCCTCAATTTCTTTCAGAAGTGTTTTATAGTTTTTAGGGTATAGATCCTTTACCTCTTTGGTTAGGTTTATTCCTAGGTATCTTATGCTTTTGGGTGCAATTGTAAATGGGACTGACTCCTTAATTTCTCTTTCTTCAATCTCATTGTTAGCATATATCAATAAATGCCACTGATTTGTGGCCATTGATTTTGTATCATACATACATACATACATACATATATACACATACATACACTGTCAAATTGCTGTATGAGTTCTAGCAATCTTGAGGTGGAGTATTTTGGGTTTTCTATGTGCAGTATCATGTCCTCTGCAAAGAGGGAGGGTTTGACTTCTTCTTGGCCAATTTGAATGCCTTTTATTTATTTTTGTTGCCTGATTGCTGAGGCTAGGACTTCTAGTACTATGTTGAATAGCAGTGGTGAGAGTGGACATCCCTGTCTTGTTCTTGATCTTAGGGGAAAGGCTCCCAGTGCTTCCCCATTGAGAATGATATTTGCTGTCGGCTTTTCGTAGATGCCTTTATGATGCTGAGGAATCTTCCCTCTATCCCTTCACTCTGGAGAGTTTTGATCAGGAATGGATGCTGTATTTTGTCAAATGCTTTCTCTGCATCTGTTGAGAGGATCATATGGTTCTTGGTTTTCTCTCTTTTTTTTTTTTAAATTTTATTTATTTATGATAGTCACAGAGAGAGAGAGAGAGAGAGAGAGAGAGAGAGAGGCAGAGACACAGGCAGAGGGAGAAGCAGGCTCCATGCACCGGGAGCCCAATATGGGATTCGATCCCGGTTCTCCAGGATCGTGCCCTGGGCCAAAGGCAGGCGCCAAACCGCTGCGCCACCCAGGGATCCCCGGTTTTCTCTTTTTGATGTGATCTATCACGTTGATTGCTTTACGAGTGTTGAACCAGCATTGCATCCTGGGGATAAATCCTACTTGGTCATGGTGAATAATCTTCTTTATGTACTATTGGATCCTATTGGCTAGTATCTTCTTGGGAATTTTTGCATCTGTGTTGATCAAGGATATTGGTCTATAATTCTCCTTTTTAGTGGGGTCTTTGGTTTTGGAATTAAGGTGATGCTGGCCTCCTAGAATGAGTTTGGAAGTATTCCATCCCTTTTTATCTTTTGGAACAGCTTTAGTAGAATAGGTATTGTTTCTTCTTTAAACATGTGATAGAATACCCTTGGGAATCCATCTGGCTGCAGACTTTTGTGTCGTGGGAGGTTTTTGATGACTGCTTCAATTTCCTCCCTGGTTATTGGCCTGTTCAGGTTTTCTATTTCTTCCTGTTCCAGTTTTGGGAGTTTGTGGTTTTCCAGGAATGTATCCATTTCTTCTAGATTGCCTAATTTATGGGTGTATACCTGTTCATAATATATTTTTAAAATCATTTGTATATCCTTGGTATTGGTTGTGAGTTCTTTTTCATTCATGATTTTATAAATTAGAGTCTTTTCTTTTTTGTTTTTAATAAGGCTGGCTAATGGTTTACCTATCTTATTAATTCTTTCAAAGAACCAACTTCTGGTTTTGTTGATCTATTCTACAGTTCTGGTCTCTATTTCATTGAATTCTGCTCAAATCTTTATTAACTCTCTTCTTCTGCCTGGTGTAGATTTTATTTGCTGTTCTTTCTCCAGTTCCTTTAGGTGCAAAGTTAGCTTGTGTATTTGAGTTTTTTCCAGTTTTTTGAGGGATGCTTGTATTGTGATGTATTTCCCCCCTCAGGACTGCTTTAGCTGTATCCCAAAGGTTTTGAATGGTTGTATTTTCATTTTCGTTAGTTTCTGTGAATCTTCTTAATTCTTCTCTAATTTCCTGGTTGACCCTTTCATCTTTTAGCAGGATGGTCTTTAATCTCCACGTGTTTGAATTTCTTCCAAATTTCTTCATGACTGAGTTCTAGTTTCAAAGCACTATGGTCTGAAGATATGCAGGGGACAATCCCAATCTTTTGGTATCAGTTAAGACCTGATTTGTGACCCAGTATGTGGTCTATTCTGGAGAAAGTTCCATGAGCACTTGAGAAGAATTATTAGTAGGTGTCCAACTAATATTGGTTGAGTGAGGGAAGGAAGGAAGGAAGGAAGGATGGAAGGAAGGAAGGAAGGAAGGAAGGAAGGAAGGAAGGAAGGAAGGCATTTATCTGTCATCCCCAGCACAGCACCTGGCATGGAGTTGGGTGAATGAAAAGAAAAAATGGAGGCATCATGGGGTGTATTCAGTTGCGTCTGGATGTAAAGTTCTGTAAATATCTGTGAAATCCATCTAGCCCAGTGTATTATTTCAAGCTCTTGTTTCTTTGGAGATGTTGTGCTTAGAATATCTGTCATTTGCAGAAAGTGCCGTGTTGAAGTCTCCCAGTATTAGTGCATTATCTAAGTATGTCTTTACTTTGGTTATTAATTGATTGATATACTTGGCAGCTCCCACATTAGGGGCATAAATATTCATGAATGTTAGGGCCTCTTGTTGGATAGATCCTTTAAATGTGATATAGTGTCCCTCCTCCTCTCTTACGACAGTCTTTGTGGTAAACTTTGATTTATCTGATATGAGGATTGTTTACCCCTGCTTTCTTTTGAGGACCATTGGAATGGTGAATTGTTCTCCAACATTTTATTTTCAGGCTGTAGGTGTCCTTAGGTCTAAAATGAGTCTCTTGTAGGCAGAAAATAGATGGGTCTTGCTTTTTTATCCAGTCTGTAACCCTGCATCTTTTGATGGGATCATTTAGCCCATTCATGTTTAGAGTTACTATTGAAAGATATTAATTTAGTGTCATCATAATACCTATTCAGTCCCTGTTTTTGTGGATTGTTTCTTTGGACTTCCTTTTTCTTTTACAGAGTCCCCCTTGATATTGCTTGCAGAGCTGGTTTGATGGTCACATGTTCTTTCAGTTTCTGCCTAACTTGGAAGCTCTTTATCTCTCCTATTCTGAATGAGAGCCTTGCTGGATAAATTATTCTTGGCTGCCTGTTCTTCTCATTTAGGACCCTGAATATATCCTGCAAAGCCTTTCTGGCCTGCCAGGTCTCTGTGGAGAGGTCTGCTGTTAATCTAATATTTCTCCCCACATAAGTTAGGGATCTCTTGTCTCTTTGCTGCTTTAAGGATTTTCTCTTTATCTTTGGAATTTGCAAGTTTCACTATTAAATGTCAAGGTGTTGAACGGCTTTTATTGATTTTAGGGGGGGATCTCTCTATCTCCTGGATCTGGATGCCTGTTTCCCTCCGCAAGTTAGCAATTTCTCAGCTATGATTTGTTCATATACACTTTCTGGTCCTCTGTCTCTTTCAGTGCCCTCTGGAATCCCAATCAAACCTAGATATGTCCTTCTGAGGCTATCATTTATTTCCCTTAACCTTTCCTTATGATCTTTTAATTGTCTTTCTCTTTTTTCCTCAGCTTCCTTCCTTGTCATCAACTTGTCCTCTATGTCACTCACTCTTTCTTCTACTACATAAACCCTCATCGTTAGGACCTCTAGCTCAGATTGCATCTCATTTCATTGATTTTTTATACTGACCGGATTAGATCTAAATTCTGCAGTCATGAATTCTCTTGAATCCTTTATGCTTTTTTTTCCAAAGCCACCAGCAGCTTTATAATTGTGTTTCTGAATTGGTTTTCTGACGTCGAATTGTAATCCAAATTCTGTAACTCTGTGGGAGAGAGTACTGTTTCTGATTCTTTCTTTTGTGGTGAGTTCTTCTTTCTAGCCATTTTGCTCAGTGCAGAGTGGCTAAAGACAAGTTGTGCTGGAAAAAGAAGAAAAAAAGAAAAAAGAAAGAAGAAACAAACAATCAACAACAACAACAACAAAAAACAAGGAGGGGTCCCCTCTGGTTCTTTTTTTTTTTTTTTAAGATGTTTATTTACTTATTCACAAGACACACACACACACACACACACACACACACAGAGGCAGAGACACAGGCAGAGGGAGAAACAGGCTCCATGCAGGGAGCCCAATGTGGATTTGATCCTGGGTTTCCAGGACCATGCCCTGGGCCAAAGGCTGGTGCTAAAGTGCTGACACACCCAGGCTGCCCCTATATAGTGTAAATCCCTTGATTTACCCTGCAGCTTTCCAGTGCTGCTTGGTCAAGATCTTTCTCTTCCCCTGTCCTTCCATTTGGTCTTCTGGGGGATGGGCCTGCTGTGCTGATTCTCAGGTGTGTGCACCTGGGGGAGCTGCCCCGCCCCCTGCCAGGTGCATGGCTCAGTGGGAGAAGTTTACCCCATGAGGCCCCTGTTCCCAGGCGGACCGCTCAGTCCCAGGTATCGGGTAACACCAGGAGGAACAAGACTTGTGGTGGCGAGCTCTCCAGCCCTAGAGTCAGTTCCCGTAGTAACTACTGCAGCTCCCAGTATACACCGGCCTGGGTGCTCAGGGGGCGGGGACTCTAATCTGCACCGCCTGGGGCCACCACGGGGTAGGAGTGTCCTCGCTCTTTGTGCCCTCCCTGCCTCCGCCTGTTCCGGGGGGAGCGCAAGATCCTGAGCTGTGTCCCCTGGTGCCCTGGGATCTGGGGTCTGAGCTGCTGGAATCGAGCTCCCGGACAGTGCAGCCTCCTCCGCGGGGAGCCACCACCTGAAGCCCCACAGAGCGCAGGCTCTAGCCCTTTACCGAGCTTGGCCCGGGATGTGTGGCAAGGTCTTCCCTGGGCACCCCTCCTCTGTCGGTGGCCCCGGGAACCTGGAGGCTCCACTGTCCCTCCTGGGATCCTGCCCGAGTTCCCTGACAGTGCCTTTCCAACTGGGAAGATTGTTAAAGTTCCTGCCTATTTCTCCCGGACTGGGCTTTTCTGTCCTGGAGGCTGTTGCTGCTCGGCCTTAGCCCGGCTCCTCGCAGGGGCCCTCCCGCACCACTGGATTCTTTTATTTATTTATTTATTTATTTATTTATTTATTTATTTATATTTCCGTCTTCCTACCTTGTTAGAAGTGCAAACTCTTCTCTCTGTATCGTTCTAGCCGTTCTCTCTTTAAATCTCAGGCCGAATTTGTAGATTTTCAGGATGATTTGAAATTTATTAGGTAAGTTGTTGGGGACAGGTGACTTGGGGATCCTACTCTTCCACCATCTTGAGACTCAAAAGAAAACTCTATAAATTTTATGAAAGGCATTTTAGAAAAAATGATGACTGTGATACAAGCTCATATTAAGTTTTCCCTAACCCAAATATCTCCAGTGATAAATATTTTGAAAACACATACCTGAATAATAGATAAGTATTCCTCCCCTCCCCCCCTTTTTTAATGCATTTGGGAAATGTGCTTCTTGAGTCTGGCAATTAAGGCCACAAATTTTTTTATCCATTATCTCTTCAGGATTCAAATTTCAGGATTTTTTCTTCTTTTTTTAATGGGACTCTATCCATGTTTTAGAGGTTCTTGTTGGAGCCTACATATTTTGTCTGAGAAAAATTGCACTGGAAGGAGTTAAGCAAGGAATACTTCATTCGAGATTATTACAAGAGGGCCCAAAACTTGCATTGGAGAGAGAGATTCAACTCAATTCTGCTGAAACAAAAAGCAGGAAAATTGTTAAACATAAGTGAGCTAATGGAAGAAAACTGGTGGGAGGTTGGTCATTGTGATTAGGACACGAGAGTTTTCTAATTGATGCTTATTGACAGTGAAAGGTGTTGGGTGAATACATTGTAGTGTCTGGTTAGTAAATATATATATGGGGACAAGTTAATTCTAAGATGCCTGTTATATAACCAAATGTTAATATAGATCCAAATAGGCAACTGTAAACCCAGGCTAGATTTCAGGGGATTTTAGATTTCAGATTGAAAATATAATTTGGAAATCTACAATATATTGATGATATTTAAAGTAATGCATCTGAAAAAATTATATATCACATAGAGATGGAGAATAGTTAAATCAGACGAAAGTACCAAGAATTGAGTCCTGAGCCATTCTAACATTTGAAATCCACAGAGATAAGAATAAAACATAAACAAGAAAGGTAAGAGGCAGCCCATGAGTTAAGAGGAGTGTGTAGTGCCCCATATCCCACTCTCTGTCTCTCTGTCTTCTTTTATATATGCACACACATGCATATATGTATATATGCATATGTGCATGTATATACGTATATAATTACTTGACAAAAATGTGTGTACACAAATAAGCAGAAATACTAGGAAAATAATACAAAATGAAGCCTACGGTGTACCTCTGGAAAAGTACTGTGTTGGGGTAGATGGTAAATTCTGCATACTTTTAAATTGTTTTGTTTAGTTGCAAATACATTACTTTATGAAAAGTAAAATATAATGGAAAAATGTAAATTACATATGCCCACTTAATTAAACTTGTAAAAATGAAATAAAAAGTAAAATTTGAATTTAAATCACCTGTAATCATATTACCCTTAGATAATTGCTGTTACTCTTTTCTGTCCATCCTTTCAGTATAACCAGGTTTTCCTTCCTTATGTATATTTATGTATCTTCATAGCTATTATCTTAGATAAGAAACCTTTTTAGTGACTTTATATCATTAGAAAATATAAATGTACTATTATAAATTTAATCTAAATACTATTCCAGGTATTTTCATATATCATTTATTAAAAAATAAATTTTAACCTATTTTACATAAATCCTGGCCCAAGTGACTGTTTCGTTTTGTTTTTCTTTAGTGTAGATTTCTCAAAGTGATATTTTAATTCCTGTTGAAACACCCATCAATAATGTTTGTGCCCATTGGTTTAATTGTTTTCCCATCAGGAGTCCTACTTTGTCATACCTTTCTGAATATCCAATCATTTTACATTTCTCAATATTACTTATAAAAATTATCTTTTCATTGTAGTTTAATATGCCTACAGTTTAATATTGGTTTAAATATTATTTGTTTATTCACTGTGTTTGTTCTTTGGTGATATTTGTTATTTTTTCCATATCATTTGAAAACAACAAAGTGTTCTTCATATAGATAAATACTTTTTATTATAAATCTTCTAATGTTTCTAAGTTTGGTAAGATTACCTATACCCTATTTACATTTTTTGTTAGTTTATTTTTATTATGCAGAAGCTTTAGGTTATGAAATCAGATATGTCAATTCTTTATTGATTTCATTTATTATCATTTTTAATTAAAAAAGTAATCCATTTTAAAAAAATAAACCATATTTTTTCCTTACATCTATGATTATTTACTTTTACATTTTTATCTGTCTCTATTTTCCCTAAATGTTAGGCTATCAGCCCGAAATTATTTTAGGGAAAAAAAGGTACCTTTCTCACTGATTTATTTTTATTTTTATTTTTTTAAAGGCAGACACTCAACCACTGAGCCACCCGGTGGCCCGATTACTAATTATAAATGCTGCATTTGTTATATATTAAATAACATATGTGAATCTGTTTATGGACCTTCTCTCCATTGCTTTTTTTAAACACTAACTTCCAAATAAAAAATCAAGATGCTTCCACTGCTTTCAGAATAATCCTTAAAATGCCTCCTTGCCAATGGATTAGCATGAATGGTTTTCACAATGTCTCTTCATAAACACTTTTCTTCACAGTCTATATTAAAAGCAAGTTAATGTCATTTAATGTTCCTTCATAATTTCAATCTCATTTACATATTGATTATAAATCAGAACAAACTGCTATAGCTGAGTAACACCTCCAATGTTACTAAAATTTAAAAATTCATTAAAGGTCTCACAATTTTAGTTTGTTTTAGGAACCATAATGTCTAAAGTATAAAATGATACTGTTTTCCTTGTTCCACTGAAGAAAATCCAACACCAACTGCTTTTTATATTTTGGCACCCTTAGTAAACAGCAGGTGTGACTTACTGTACCAGGGAACCCAAAGCCAGCAGAGAACATTTTATGTTGTGATTAAAGGTTCTTTAAATGCATTTCCTGTAATACCAATTCCTCAAAGCTACACCTATAACTTCAACCAGATGCTAATTCTTTGAACTGTAATTAACAGTGTGACATTTATGAAGTAATTTTTAGAATGATTACAGTCACTATACTTTCATTCTCCAGAAGTGCTAAGTACTGTAATCATCACCTGTTCACAGTGAGCCTTACTGCACCACAGGCTATTAACAACGGATGGCTCCATTTAACCAAAGCTTGCTTCCTAATGAATTATCAGTAACTGATTTTTATGTTCAAAAAATGAAATGATAGGCACAGCTCCCCTTTTTATTAACACAAAATTTTTTCTCATATGTAAAATGGGCTTTAAAAACCTAAGAAATTTTTTGTCAGTGTTATTCTTTAAAACTATTCTAGATTTATACAAATAATTTTTTAAATTGTGCAAAAATCTTAGAAATATTCTTAATCCTGCCTAAAAATTTATTCTATAGATTTAAATATGTATTATTTATATGGAATTAACATAAGGTAACAATATTGTTGTTGATGAGGTTTGACCTTTATGTGCATTTGTGTAACCAGTCAATAAACTCTGCTTCTGAAAAGGAACAAAATTAACACCAGGCAGCATAGGTTCTCCTACTCCCCTCTTCCCAAAAAAGTAAAATAAAATAGTAAAAGGTTGAATAACTTGTCCAATTTACATGTCTCATTATTAGCAGAACTAGAAAAAGAATTCAGGTAATCTGAGCATAAATTACTGATAGTTTTCAAAGAGACTAAAGAATCCTTCCGTGGAAGATATTTTGTTGTTGTTGTTTGTTTGTTTTAATTAACTTAAATATGTGATCACCATAGCACTGTGCTGACTTCATATTCTTTATTTCTCATTACAGAGGACCAGAGATGCCACAGTTTCGACAGTGCAGCCCAGCAGCTATGAGCTAGAATTGGAAAACATGACTACCAAGGTTCAAAGCCTACACTGCCACATGCTACATTGGAAATCTACACTGGTGAAGAGGCCATTTCTGATTGTTCAACTTTATTCCCAATATCAAGAACCAAATCCAGGAAACAACAGGGGCTCAATAAATGTTCACAGCCAGGCTGAATGAAACTTGGTTAATTTTTTCTTTCTGTGCCTTACTCTCCATTTTATGATTGTGGTAATGATATTAAATGCCTCATAAGATTGTTATAAATGGTACTTGAGGTGATATTTCAGCATGTTTAGCACATCATAATCAGCAATGATTCCTTAATTCAGAAAAATGTTCATTATTATCACTAATTTACTAGGTCATTGGAGAGGTAAGGACTCAACTAGTTCATTGAATTTCAAGGGCATTTTTAGTTGAGAAAGCATTTTCTCTTTTTATTATGCATTTGTCAAAGCAAACCTATAGAGAGACCAACTTCATTGCTCTCATTACACTCAAGAAAGAAAGGTGTGCCTAGGGTTGCAGGGACCTCAGGCCACAGGTGTTCTAGGAGATTTTGAATTAGGTAAGTAGGGGCCACAGGAGTCACCCAGCAGTAGTATGATCTCAGGTACAAGGAGCGAAGTAAACCAGAGGGGCATACATATCATATATACTGAAAAGCACAGACTTCTTTTTTGTTTTTCTTTTCTGTCTGATGATTTTTTTTCTGAGTGTTTGAAGTACATATGAGGAATATTTGAGCCCAAAACCAGATGATGTAGCTCACTCAGAGTGGCAGAAGGGAAACATCACAATGCCTGTTCTGGAAAACCAGAAAACGAGTGGTTGATTGTGTTTAAAGTTGGTAAATCAAATTACCCAAAGGGGGTGTCTAATACAAGGTTCCTGAGATAAACAAGATCCCTCATTCTCCTTTTTAAAGATCGTGTAGTTTGGACAGTACTTTGAAATGACTGGAAGTCCTGTACCAAAAAGCAAAGCATTGAGAAGGAGGAAATAGCTCCCAGACTTCCAAGGAATCATCCATTCTGGGGAAGTGGAAAGGTTGAATTTAAGCAAGAGAAGAGAAACTTCCTATTTAAATAATTAAGAGAATTGTTTCTATTTCTAAATTCTTTAAAGTATAAACTCAGAAACAGATATGAATCCAAAAATCATATAAAAAGTCACAGTAAATCCATATGGACAAAAATTTGCTAACAAATATTTTTATTAAATATTTATGTTATAAAACTTTGTACATAATCTAATTCAATAAAATAAATGTAGAGAAGTGACACGGTTGCAAGTCAGTCTTGTACTTTGGAGGAGCCTATATAAAAGTCTTGTAATTTTCATTTGATTTGTACAATGTGTACATATCTCTAATACCTGATTGACTTTACCGTGTGTATTATTTACATTACTCTGCATCAGAGTTCCTATGTTTTTAAAGACAAAAACCATGTTTGGGGGGCCTGGATGGCTCAATGATTGAGCATCTGCCTTAGGCTCAGGTCATGATCCCAGGGTGCTGGGATCAGGTCCCACATCCGGCTCCCTGCAAGGAGCTGCTTCTTCCTCTGCCTATGTCTTTACCCCTCTCTCTGTGTCTTTCATGAATAAATAAATAAAATCTAAAAAATAAAAAAAAATTCAAAAGACCATATTTGGGGCAGTCTGGGTGGCTCAGTGGTTTAGCGCCGCCTTCAGCCCAGGGCCTAATCCTGGAGACCTGGGATCGAGTCCCACATCAGGCTCCCTGCATGGAGCCTGCTTCTTCCTCTGCCTGTGTCTCTGCCTCTCAAGCTCTCTCTCTCTCTCTGTCTTTTATGAATGAATAAATAAAATCTTAAAAAAAAAGACCATGTTTTATTTGCCTAGGGCAAGGCATACTTTTGATGCACTGCAGATACTTCCTAAGTCTTTGAAACATGAGTAGAGTATTGAATAATATGATGTACTTGAATAAATCCTAAAATTTTATGGAACCACAAAAGAATAGCCAAAGCAATCTTGGGAAAGAACAAAGCTGGAAGTGTCATGCTTCTGATTTATAGTTATAATACAGGCTATGGTAATCATAACACTATGGCATTAGCATAAAAATAGACATAGATCAATGCATCAAGATAAAGAGCCTAGATGTAAACCCATACATATAGGGACAATTAATTTATGACACAGGAGTTAAGAATATACAATGGAGAAAGGACAGTCTCTTCAGTAAATGGTACTGGGAAAAGTGAACAGCCACATACAAAAGAATGAAATTGGACTACTATCCTGCACCATATACAAAACTTAACTCAAAATGGATTAAACACTTGAATGTAATACCTGAAACCATAAAACCTCTGGAAGAAAACACTGGCACTTAGCTTCATGACATTGGTCTTGGTGATGAGTTTTTTTGGATTTGACATAACAAGCAAAAGCAAGGGGAGCAAAAATAAACAGGTGGGGCTACATAAAACTCAAAAGCTTCTGCACAGAAAAGAGAATCATGAATAAAATGAAAAGGTTGGTTTCTCCCAACCTACTAAATGGGAGAAAATACCTGCAAACTATTAAGTTGAAAAGTAGTTAATAACCAAAGTACATAAAGAATTCATACCAAAAAAAAAGTAACAAAAAAAAAAGCAATCCAGTTAAAATGGGTGGAGAAGCTGAACGTTTTTCCTAAGAAAACATACAGAAGGACAACAGATACATGAAAAGATTCTCAACATCACACTCGTCATCAGAGAAATGCAAATCAAAACCACAATGAGATGACACTCCATCCCTGCTAGAATAGCTATTATAAAAATGACAAGAAATAACACATATTGGCAAGGATACAGAGAAAAGAGAATCCCTGCTAAGTGTTGGTGGGAATGTAAATTGGTGTAATCACTATAAAAAAACAGTATTAAGTTTCTTCAAAAAAAATGAACTTATGGCTCAGTAATCCTACCTCTCGATATCTACCCAAAAGAAAATACTAACACAATATCCAAGACATGGCAACAACCTACATGTCCATCAACAGATGGATGAATGAAGGCAATGGAAAATTTTCAGTTATAAAAAAGCAAATCTTGCCATTTGCAACAATATGGATGAAACTTGAGGGTATTACGATACATGAAAGAAGTCAGAAAAAGGCAAATGCTATATGATCTCACTTATATTCGAAATAGAAATAAGAAAGAAAGAAATAGAAATAATAAATAGAAAACAGAAAGACAAAGGAGGGAAGGAAGGAAGGAAGGAAGGAAGGAAGGAAGGAAAGAAGGAAGAAGAAGAAGAAGAAGAAGAAGAAGAAGAAGAAGAAGAAGAAGAAGAAGAAGAAGAAGGAGGAGGAGGAGGAGGAGGAGGAGGAGGAGGAGGGAAGGGAAGGGAAGGGAAGGGAAGGGAAGGGAAGGGAAGGGAAGGGAAGGGAAGGGAAGGGAAGGGAAGGGAAGGGAAGGAAGGAAGAAGGAAGGGGAGGAAGGAAGGGGAGGAATTAGGGAGTAAGGAAGGAAGGAAGGATTTACAAACCCAGAAAACATTGGGGTTGTTGCCAGTGGTGGGGATGGGTGAAATGAATGAAGATGATTCAAAGGAACAAGATTCCAGTTATAAAGTAAATAAATTTTGAGGGTGTAATGTACAGTAGCAGCATGGTGTCTATAGCTAATAATATTGTATCATGTATGATACTTATGAAACTTATGAAACTTATGATACTTATGAAACTTTTATGAAACTTATGAAACTTATGGAAGTTTCTTATAGAATAAATTTGAAAAGTTCTAATCACAAGAAAAAAAATGTAACTATGTATAGTGACAGATGTGTTAACTAGACTTGTGTGGTGATCATTTTGCCATACAAACATATATCTAATCATTTTGTTACATATCAGAAACTAATATAATGTTATATGTCAATTACATATGAATTGAAAAAAAAGGAAAAAAGGAGAAGCAATTATTGACCTTTTCTATATTTTCCCAAATGTTTTTAGTGGTCTTAAAAAACTTTGGCTTTCATACTCTCGTACCTTTTATATGTTTTAATTTAATTTCTAAGATATTTTCCATCACAATTTGAAATAATTGCAAATAGCATAATTGGTGAATTATTTAATATATTGCATTTTTAAATAAAATTGGTACAACTGCTCCCTTAAATACATTCAATATAATCTAAATACCAAATAAATTTGATACCGATCATCCATCTAAACTTTATGAATAAATAAACTTTATGAATAAATAAACTTTATGAATAAATAAAGTTTCCTTTCTAATAGATATTTCACATGGCTTTTTTTTTGTCCTTTTTGATTCTTTCTCCAGAGAATTTTTACCCTATACATTTGGGCTTAAAAAAATATATCTCTAGAAATGTCTGGGTGGCTCAGTCAGTTAAGTGTCGGCCTTCAGCTCAGGTTATGATCCCAGGATTCTGGGATTGAGCCCTGTCCAACTCTATGGTCAGTGGGGAGTCAGCTTCTTCCTCTCTGTCTCGCCCTCCCGGTGTGTGCTCTCTCTCTCTCTCTCTCTTAAATAAATATATAAGAAAAAAGTTAAAAAAAAATCTTTTTAAAGTTGAAAAGTTGTTTTAACTAGTTAACATAGTGTTACATTAGTTTCAAGTGTATAATATAGTAATTCATCATTTACATATAAAGCTAGTGCTCATCCCAACCAGTGCATGCCTTAGCCCCCATCACCATTTTCACCCATGCCCCCACACACCCAAATCTCCTCTGGTAAACCAGCAGTTTGTTCTCTATGGTTAAGAGTCCTTTTTTTAGTTTCTCTCTCTCTCTCTCTCTTTTTTTTTATTTTATTTGTTTTGTTTCTTAAATTCCATATATGAAAAAAATTACAGTATTTGTCTTTCTCTGACTGACTTATTATCAAAGTATCATACTTCTCTGAAAAATTTATTACAAATAATGCTAATATTCTGTTACTAAGATGTTCTCTATATGTTAACATTTTTTTTCTTCAGGAGCGAATAACCATTAAAATTACTAGTAGTAGAAAATTTATCAAAATAAATATAAATTTTAATCCGTATTTATTATTAAAAGTAAACTCTTACTGAAAATTTGACGATTAATTGAATGGAATTGGTATGTTTATTAGTCATTTATTTTTTCATGATCGTTATTTATTGTCAGAGTAAAAAAAGTAGTGAGGTAAATTTTATTTTCAGTTTTCTATTTTATGTAGATAATAGAGAAATGTGTTCATATTAATAAGTGAATGGAAATAGGCTTTTAGTAATATCATTTAGTTTCTTAAGCTTATTTAGAGTAATAAGCCAAAGTCATATAGTGATCTAGTTATCAGCTAAAAAATATCTTTTCATTATCCTTAAATATCCTGAACTATGAGTCATAAAGCACCTTAATACTTAAAAGATTCCCTCTCTGCTCCTTAAGGTCATTCACTTTCTCCTGATTACACTAATATTTCAAATTATCTCATAATTTAGGGTTCTGGAGTTTCCCTCACCTCAGGTAAATGCACTATGTTAAGCATAGTGTTGGGGGTTGGGTGTGCGTACACCTGTAGTAACAGAATGGTTGATTGAATAATGGGAGACAGAAGAGAAGAATCTTCGTGATAGTACACCATAGGCTCTTTGGTTTTGTGACAAAAACATTTAGGGAAGGACATACAACAACTTAAGGAAATTAATTCTAAAGACATCTGAAGTCTCCAAGTACCTCATTTGATGATCACTATTAACAAGCAACTTAAATATAATATATTCAAGGTAAGGTCATTAATTGCATATTAGACACCAAAAAGCAATAAAGTCTGTCTTTTTTTTTTTTCTCTGCTTAGACTGAGTTGTTTTTGTTGGCCAACAATTTAGATCCTGGGAGAGCACGTGCATGCATATGCATATGAGGCGGAGGGGCAGTAGGAGAGGTAAAGAGAGAATCTGAAATCTGAAACAGGCCCAGTGGGAGCCTAACAAGGGCTTGACCTCAAGACCCTGAGATCATGACCTGAATGAAATCAAGAGTCAGACACTTAACCAACTGAGGCACTCAGGTGCTCCTCCTCTGTATATTCTGAGAACCAGCATGAAATATATTTGGCTGCAGAAATCTCACTTTCTAATCTTGGTCCTTGACTTTTAGGTACCCCTCACCATACCTCATCATTCTCATGCTACCCTTTCACTGCTCAAATCCTCCTAAAATGCTTCCCCATGAAAACTTTACCCCTACCTAACGTATGTCAGTACCTAACTCACAGGAGTTTATCTATATAGAGTTATGCAATGCCTAGTTAGCTCTACAAGCAATTTCGTTCCAGCTTAAGATCGAAAATTCTGAATACTATCTTCTGTAGCAATATCAACACAGAAGTCACTGTTTTTAATCCCAGCCCCAGTAATTCTACATTGGTCGGGGTACGATGAAAAATTAAGAATGTGCAGGTATCTCAGATCAGGGAAGTCATCTAATCTAAGGCTCCATGTTTATTACCTTGCTAACTATGTGTCCCATTCACAAGCATGAAACTGGACCCCATTCTCCAGATCAGGGGCTTCTTATTGACACTAGTTACTAATTACACTATAAAACCTTGATAATTAGTTACAGGTACATAGCTCAGTGCATAGTACTGACTGGATTTTTCTTTGTCTTGCTTCAGTTATGGGTAACCTCTTAACAATTCCTTGACTTAATGGTAATATTCATTTCCTAGGGTTGCCATTGGAAAGTAACACAAATTATGTGATTTAAAAGAACAGACATTTACTATCTAAGTTCTGGAGGCCAAAATCTGGAAATTAGGGTTTGGCAAGGTGAATTTTTTTTCTGAAGGTTGTAAGGGACACCCTATTCCATGATGATTTTAACTAAACAGGCTTTGATCAACAATAGTTGCCTATTTGCTATTGAGAACACTTTAATATAATTCTTAGTTTTCCATAGCAAAAAAAAAAAAAAGATTCTCCTCACATTCTGCTTACTCCTTTTTATCCTTTTAAAGAGTACATTGATAAAATATCAATGTTCTTTAAAACTAAAAGTGTATTCACTTTCCTGAACCTTTCCTCTTTTTTGTAGTGAATTTTTTCTTAATATTTCTTTGTAACTTCAAAGTCTGAACACTCAACTGTTATACCTATGAAGAACAATTATTCCCTTGAAATACAACATGATAGGATGCCAGATGCAGTGTGGTAAAGGAGATCTAACTGCTATGGAATTATTATAGTGCCATGTGATTTATTTTGAATCTCAACCATCATTTCACCATCCTGCTGTCTTCTTTATTGTTAGAGTGAATGCTTTCAATGACATCTTATAAATCTTTGCTTTGGCCAATATTTTTGCAGTGTCTTAACATAGAAGAGGTATGCCTAGCTTTCACTACCTCCAAGATTTAGAGGTATAATTTCAATTTAATGTGAAAAGTTTTAGCTGGGTAAGTTCCATTAGCCTCTTTTGTCAAGAAGGGAATATACCTATTCATTTTCATGTTCAGTTTATATATTGAGTTCCATCAACACATGAAAGGTATTATGTAGTGTTGGCAAAGATGGGAGTTTATTGTCTTTAACCGAGTTTCCCACATACACAAAAGTCTTCTAATAACATTGATCTATATTTCTCTTACTAAGCAAATGTCAGATATATAAAAGTTTATGAAATAGGGAGCTTTTTCCCTCTTAAAACTCCTGTTCTCCAGGTACTGGCACTTCTACCACTTGCTTCAGGCAGTTATGATCTTCTAGCCTCTTTCTTAGATCCTCTCCAAACATTACTCACAGAAATATCTGATAAAGCAACTTACACTAAGAATGAATTCACCTCTAAAGTTCAGTGTATTATATAATTGAAATGCAAGAATAGTTTATAAATTAGATGTGCAGTATCATATATATTTCAGTATTCCAGTTTGTATACATGCGTACATGTAGGCTGAAAGGAGGTGTGTAAAAAGCTGATAATGATGACTTTTGAGTGATGCTTTGCAAAATGCTTTTTTTTTTCTTCTGTTTTTTCACCCTCAAGTTTTCTACATTGAATCTGTACTGCACAAATGGAACTAGGGTGAAGGAAAGTTGACTTTCCCTTAATAAAACTTGTGCGGATATTGGTGATTATTTGCATAGGGGTTCAGTGAGTGTTATCTCACAGAGCCTCACTAAAGAAGGTTTTCAGAGTGCCCAGGATGTGAGGGCCCATTTTTTAATAGCACTGTGTTGTCATTCTTGTACTCCATCAGGACACATATTTTAGAAGTACTGGTCTATACTATCATTAAGTCACAACGTGAGGTTGTCCAAAGAAACAATGACGTGTTTTTTTAGAAAATTGAGTACATTTGGAACTTTTTTTTTTAATTAATTTTTATTGGTGTTCAATAAAACACAGTGGGTGTACAGAAAAACACCCAGTGCTCATCCCGTCAAGTGTCCACCTCAGTGCCCGTCACCCATTCCCCTCCAACACCCGCCCTCCTCCCCTTCCACCACCCCTAGTTCGTTTCTCCGAGTTAGGAGTCTTTATGTTCTGTCTCCCTTCCTGATATTTCCCAACATTTCTTTTCCCTTCCTTTATATTCCCTTTCACTATTATTTATATTCCCCAAATGAATGAGAACATACACTGTTTGTCCTTCTCCGATTAACTTATTTCACTCAGCATAATACCCTCCAGTTCCATCCACATTGAAGCAAATGGTGGGTATTTGTCGTTTCTAATTGCTGAGTAATATTCCATTGGAACTTTTGATGGATATTTATATCCAACGTTAAGAAAATGAAGCCAATATTTCTCCCATAACTCCCAATAAAATAATAATAGAGCTGCTATCCATTTCTTTAAAATCTATTCATACAAAATAATTGTTTTCCTACTCCCAAGAGAGTTATGATGGACCACTATATTTGAGATTCTGATGTTCAACCTGAAAATGCTTAGTAATGGACAAAATAATGGCAAGCCAAAATGGCTGATAAAATAACTCAAAAATCAAAGGGCAGTTAAAAAGACATTACAAAGATATCATGAACTCGTTTACTTTGTAATCTTCAATATAAATACTGATATGCCTTTTAGAAATAATGTTTAATTCAACAATAGCAATAAGACTTTGTTTACTTTCCAAAATTAGCTGAAATGTTCAGTTTTGACACTCCTGCACCAAATTAAGCAATTACCAACAGATGGGAATTTCTCTTTCTCTGCTCTCCTCCTGTCCCTTCCCTTCCCCTCTTCTTTTTCATACTATTCCATTCCATACTATTCCATTCCATTCCATTCCATTCCATTCCATTCCATTCCATGCCATTCTATTCTATTCTTTTCTTATTTCTTTTCTCTTTCTTGCTTTGTCCTTTTTACTGTAGATTTAATATTTTAAGGCTGAAAAAATCCTATTAAATATTGAGAATGAGGAAAATATGAACCCGTGTGTTGTTTCAATTTTTTATGCCCACTTTCCTTTTTTCTTTTTATATTTCATCAAGCTTTCTTCTAAATATCCATTGTCCAACTACATACCTTTTTATTTGATATGAAAAGGCATACACCCATATATAGGTACATATGTATATTCTGCTTTCTAATATTAAACATTTCCTTTGACATTCTGTCACTGAATGCTCCCTAATATGCTTTTTTCCTTAGATTTAAAGTCTATGGATTGCTGATAAACATGTTGAATGAAGAAATAAAGCACACAGCTATAGAATATAAGCATTATATGCATTGAAATATTCCATATAGGCTCACTTATAGTTTTATAGGAAAACTCTGTCATTAGAAGAGCCAAGACAATTAGGTCTAGGGTGTTAATCATGAAGGGAAAATATTTAGGTATATATGTATATGTGTCTGTGTTTATGTATTTATGAAAATTACCTTAATCTACATTAGTATTACAGCTTTAATTCCTCTGGGATTGTAATACTAAAATATAAAGACAATGAGCCTCATTTCCAAGATTTCATATTTCATTTTCATAGGTCAAAGCTAAACTGTTAGATATCCTATAAAAAATCAAGATAATAAGTAATTATTCAAATTTTAAAATCAAAACAATAAGAAATAAAATTTTGGTATTTTACATCTATTCTTCAAATCTATTCTTCAAATAATTCAGTATTTGTGACTTTGTAATTGAATATTAAGTTCTTGAATAACTAGTACTATATACTTGTAAAATGTATATCATTATGAGTACTGCATTAATGCCATCAAGCAGCCTAAGCCAAGTATCTAGGGTATACCTGTCTATGTGACTGGATGGAAATTGTTTTATAGTATTATAGCATATGACATTATTTTAAAATAGTCATCCCAGATTCTGTCAAAAACTATTCAAGGATTTTTCTTATTCATTGCATACATTTCTTCTACAAGAAGTGTCAAGTAAATAAATTATATGTTCCTCAACAGGAAGAAATATACGTATAAAAATGAAACTGCACCACTTTCTTACATCATACACAAAAATAAATTCAAAATGGCTGAAAAACCTAAGTGTTTTTTTCTGGGACAGGAAAACATCAAAATCCTAAAGGACAACACTGGTGGCAACCTCTTTGCTTTGGCCATAGCAACTTCTTACTAGTTATGTCTCCAGAGATAAGGGAAACAAAAGCAATAATTAACTATTGGGACTTAAGATAAAAAGCTTCTGCATAGCAAAGGAAACAATCAACATAACTAATAGGCAGTCTACAGAATGGGAAAAGATATTTGTAAATGACATTTGATAAAGGATTAGTATCCAAGATCTATAAAGAATTATTAAGCTCAATACCCAAAAAACAATCTAGTTAGGAAATGAGTAGAAGACATGAATAGATGTTTTCCAATGAAATCATCTAGATGGCCAACAGACACAAGATGCTGAACATCATTCATCATCAGGGAAACATAAATCAAAATCATGATGACATACTACTCCACATGTGTCAGAATGGCTAAAATTAACACACAGGGAACAACAGATTTTGGTGAGAATACAGAGAAAGGGAAACCTTCTTACACTGTTAGTAGAAAAGCAAACTGGTGCAGCTACTCTGGAGACCAGTAAGGAGGTTTCTCAAACAGTTAAGAATAGAACTACCCTATGATTTAGCAACTGCACTACTAGGTATTTACCCAAAGGATACCAAAAATACTGATTTGAAGGGATATATACATCCTGACGTTTATAGTAGCATTATCAACAATAGCCAATCATAGAAATAGCCCAAATGTCTATCAATTGATGAATGGATAAAGAAGATATGGAATATTACTCAGCCATCAAAAGAATGAATACTTGCCATTTGCAATGATGTGGATGGAACTAGAGAATATAATGCTAAGCAAAGTAAGTCAAAGAAAGACAAATACTGTATGATTTCACTCATGTGGAATTTAAGAAACAGAACAGATGAACAGAGGGGAAGGGGAAAAAAAAGAGAGGGAAGCAAACCATAAAAGACTCTCAAGGATAGAAAACAAGGTTGATGGAGGGGAGGTGGATGGGAGATGGGACAAACAGGTATTAAGGAGGGCATTCATGTTGAGCACTGGGTGTTAGATGTAAGTGATGAATCAATAAATTCTATTCCTGAAACCAATATTATACTATATGTCAACTAACTAGAATTTAAATAAAAATTTGGGAAGAAAGGGAAAAAAAAGAAATAAGTCGAAAGACTTTATGTGAATTCTGACTCAAATGTTGATCATACAAATAGCTTTACAATAATGAAATAGATTACCAGTAATTCTAACTTTATCACCTGCAGTGGTACACAAGGCTGTCCCTAACCATCCAATACAAATTATGTGGGAAACTTAATAATTTCCAGAATGACATTAATATCACTAAATAAATTTCAACATAAGTGACACTTAAAAATATTAAAATAAAAGATTAAATCAGTTCTTTAAAAGCTAAAAAGTCTTTATGAAAAACTTGTTAAGGAAATTGTTGTACTAGAAGAATTTTCACAAATATAAAGTGATTGATTTCCAGGCATGTTTACTTCACTGTGTTCTGCCGGGTTCTATCTTGTAAATGTAAACTTCTATTTTTTAATTTTTTAAAAGATTTTATTTATTTATTCATGAGAAATAGAGAGAGAGAGAGGTAGAGACACAGGCAGAGGGAGAAGCAGGCTCCATGCAGGGAGCCCGATGTGGGACTCGATACCTGGGTCTCCAGGATCATGCCCTGGGCCGAAGACGGCACTAAACCCCTGAGCCATCCAGGCGGCCCTTATAGTTATATATCTACCCAGTTAAGGAAAAATACCCTGAATTCCCATGCTTGCCAAGTATAGGAACGTCTGTCATTTATATTCACAAATCCATTCCCTACATTCCTTGCAGCAACAAAACTCCTAAGTTTATGTGGTTAGATGGTTATCTAGCAAATGAGTACATCACTCTAGAATTCTACTTACCTCATCAGGAGTGACCAGTTGGAGAAAAACATTCACAGAGAAAGGTCCACGGATTACATTTGAGTTGCTCCTTTATATACTAACTACACTTCTATCTGACCATCACAGAATATATCAAACATTGTTTGATATTTGGCTAATTTTATTTGTAGCTTTCTCAATCCAGTCAAGTTTGGATTTTATACATAAACATTCAGAAATATAAAGGTAAAAGTGAAATTGAATGGAAAACTCTAAAAACTCTAAGAAGAAAATTATTTCATAAATGATAATTAAAATCCCATTTTCTTCTTGAGTGAGTCCATGCCAGGAGTACCACAATCTACTAAAAGGTTTATTTTTTTAAATTCATTTTTCACTTTAAATACTTTATCCACTTTTTTATACTTTTTCATCAAAGAGAAAGATATTTAAATTAAATATAATTACTACACATAGCTGTTTGATGCTAGAGAAGTCCTTTATTGTTAAACTAAGATTATCTATGAGTATTTTACTTCCTTTCCTGGCATATAAAGTCTCGAAAATATATATAGATTGAAGTTTCAGAAAATATAAAAAATTAGTTCTTTCATGAGTCAAATGACATTATATTATTTTAGCAGAAATTATCAAAGAGATAAACCGCTGAAGTATAGCTGCATTAACTTGCTGGTAGCATTTTATTTTCTGCTTAACCTGAACTTTCTTAAGAAAAGTCAGTGAAGTCAAAGTATGTTTTAGTACTGATCATATCTTTTCTTTCCTTGTAATGATCAACTCATCAAATACTCAACTAATAAATAAATAAATAAATAAATAAATAAATAAATAAATAGCAAAGAGCAAACTTGTACTTTAATGCACAAGTATACACAAAGGCATAAATCAAATTCTATTTTTCTACAACAAAATCTTGATATTATATTCACTAAAATTCTTTTAAAGGAAGGTCCTGATTTTCCATCATTGATTTAATGTTTATTACATACAAGGCATATTTTTCTTTGAAGTTTGTATCTCCCATATCTAAGTACTTGTTTAACCTCTAAATTAATGTTTCTAGATAATGATATATAGTAAGTTTTCAGTGATTAAAACCAGTGATGATGTTGGTCTATTTTTGAAAAAATGATAGCCAAATATTTCATTTCTGGAGCCTCCTAGGTTGCAAACTGCAGGGAACCAACCAATCTTCTTAAGATATGGGAAAGCAAATTTTCCAGGAAGAGGGAAAAGATTTGCCAAGGGTTGTTATGTTGTTCATTAAAAACTGAGATTAGGATTTAGGTCAATAGTGATAGCCACAGGAGTGATAACCATAGTCAGAAAATTTGCCCTTAGAAATAACCCAAAATCTTCTAAAGCACTTAATCTCAAGGCCACAACATCTAATTGTTCATTGAATTGCTGGCATCCCCCCTAGGAAGGACTTTTTTGTTTGAGCCTTGACCTACTGGGCAGAGTGAATGCTCAAAAATTCCTTGAGGAAAAGTTTATTTAGAAGGGCAAGACACCACTCTTTCTGAGAAAGAAATTAGTTGTATCTGGAGAGGTCTCAGGATGCCCCAAATACTCCCTAAGTGGAAGGTAAAAATGTTCAGCAATAAAGCACATCGTTTTCTGGTAATTTCTCTGAGGTAGAATGGAATAGGCACTGTGCTTTTGCTTGTGAAAAAGTCATTCAAGAACCCAGACCCAAATAAAGGATTATCTGATTTTGAATCATAAAAATAAAACTGAATGGCAACGAGCTTTGATAATGGTGGAATTAAAGACTGTTTGATCAGGGTCATTTGTTGGGATTTTACAGCTTTCCATGGCTGGCTGACTCTTGGGGCTACCAGTTTTTAACCCTGTTTAACCAGATTAGCTTTACTTTAAAAAGTTAAAGTACTGGATTTTAAAGTAAATGGTTTTGTTAAAAATAAACTTTGGCTAAAAAAAGATTTTGAAAATCATTGATCTAGTATATCTTTTCCCTCTGAAAAATGAGGAAAATGAGGCATAGAAATGTGACTATCTCAAAGACCAGTCACCAAGTTGTCAGAGTATTTTCTTCCCTCACAGTATTCTGGGGGATGTCACCCTCCTATCAGGGTACTTAAGGGACTATGATCTTCCTCTGTGAAGACAATTGATTTCTAGCCTATCAAAATGAGATAAGCCTTGAAATCTAAGTGTGTTTCCCTGTTTAAAATTACATGACATTTCATTTCAGAAAGGGTGACAAAGATCCAACTACAGTACATCCACCAGAGAACCCCTCCCCCACCTCACACATGTCCCCTCCCCCTTCATGTCTTCATGTTTTCAGTTCTCAGTAACTCCTGACTCTTTAGCTTGCTCCTTCTCTGGCCTCTGAATTAAAGGTGAAATTCTGAAAACATAACTTTCCAAGTCTTTTTTGAAAGCAAGGTATGTCCCTTTTCAAAGAGAGCACTGAAGAATTGATTTTCTTCTTTGTCCTTTCTACAGAAGATTCAGATACAAAATTTTTCCTTGGATCTTGGACATGCTAAGAAAAGCAAAAGAGTACTAGCTCTTTGGAAAAGGCATGCTTCCAGATAATAATTCTCATTGTATCATTCTTGACTTATTTTATGGTCCATTTATATTTTGTAAACACATATCCAACATCATGAATTGATTGCTCCCTCCCCACCCATTTTGTAAGTGTATGTGATTATTTTAATTGACTGGACTTGTTGGTTTAGTGCAATGATGTGAATGTAGAAGAAAGTGATGGAATATAACTTTTGTAAATTATTGAGTGATGGTGATTGTTTCTGTGTATATATTAACAAATGGCACAGCTATAGGCTATCCCGTGTGTGTGTGTGCATGTGTGTGTGTGTGTGTGTGTGTGTTTGTGTGTCTATTCAGTTTCTCTGCCCATCCTTTAATCAGGTTCATTCCTCCTTCTTTTCCTTCCTTCCTTCCTTCCTTCCTTCCTTCTTTCCTTCCTTCCTTCCTATCTTGTTTTTTTTTTAGCTATATGAATTCTTCATATATTTTGGATATTAACCCTTATTTGATATATGGTTTGCAAATATTTTCTCCCATTCCATAGGTTGCCTTTTTATTTTGTGGGTTGTTTCTTTTACATTACTGAAGGGTTTTGACTTGATGTGGTCCCACTTGATGATCTATGATTTTCTTGTTTGTTTTTAAACTATCAGCCAAGAATTAAATTGCAACTAAAAATAAAGCTATGATTTCTTGTACTGATGTGTATGACCACTAATTTCAGGTAAGACATTAATGAGGCAGTCATATTACACTTTAGTCCAAGTTTCTTTCCTTTTCTCAGATGACTCTTTTATCCAACTGCTAACATGTGCTTCTCCTTCCTCATTCTTACCATTCTCTTGAGTAAGTTGGCAGAACGCTGGGAAGCTGAACACAGGAGAGTTGTACCTTAATGACTACTACTCCTGCAAGTTCTGATCTCTCTCTTACTATTCATTAATGTTACCGTGGCTCCAAAGGTTCAAAGAAGGGGACTTTTTCTAGTAGTATTATGTTCAGTTAATAACATCCGGTAGCCATTCTTCAGAGACAACAATTGTTAGGACTCTTTATAGGTACAGTTGACTCAGCTCTTTTATGAAAATACATATGGTAATATGGTGGCTGAGGCAGGCATGAATCAGCTGTATCTGAAAACAGCATTCCTGTGTTGTCTTATATTTGTTCAGGTCATTTGCTAGATTGATCCTCTTTCATAGGATAACACTATTCACTAAAGCTCCAATTACCATTCTTAAAGCTGAATTTAATTTGTGCTGCCCCATTTATTGAAGATATTTTAATAAATTTAATTCTTGAAGGTTTATATAAAATGCATTCAGTTATTTTTTCTTTTGATAATTTCTAAGATATTTTGATATTAAAGATGATTTTAATTTAATAACAGACATATATATATACATTTATACATACATATGTATATTTGTATGCATATACATACCCATGTACATATATAATCTCATATATATTCTTTTTATTAGGATTTTATTTATTTATTGAGAGCCTGAGGGGAGGTGGGAGAAGGAGAAGCAGACTCCCCACTGAGCAGGGAGCCTGACACGGGGGCTCCATCCCAGGACCCTGAAATCATGACCTGAGTCAAAGGCAGATGCTTAACTGACTAAGCCACCGGGGTGCCCTCATATATATATATATATATATATATATATATATATATATATATACTTACATTATGTTTATTCCACAGCTTTCAGTCCTACAAAGTTCTAATCCACCTCTCTCTAAATGAAGAAGATAAGTTACCTTCTATGTTTTTTCCTGGTTTATTTGCTATAGCCTTATTATTATTAATTAAATTTAATTAAATGTATACAATCAATATTAATCAATATTTACTCATTAATACTCATTAATTAACAGTATAAAATTGTATATAATTAATAAATATTATAAACACAGGTAGTTATTATTACTTAACCCTGTAAATATATATTAATATTAAAGATAAATCTATGATTTCCATGCATATGTCCATGTCCATGTATGTGTATGTGCATATGTGTATATATGTATAATATATAGAAATATAGAGAAATACATAAGTACATAATATGTATTATCCTACATATAATATATATCATATGTAATATATATTATATATTTATTTCTATTTCTCTAATGTCATTCTTACAATATTGAAAAAAGATTGGGGAACTCGAAGGACAAAATGTGGTGGCCACCAGATAAGCCTATTCCTTTTAAGAAAATCTTGTGAGAAACTGCTACTTCCTACCTATTGGGCAGACCTGTGTCATATGATTGCCACTAGCTACAAGGGTGTTTGCATCCAACTTATATCCACTGTTCATGAAGAAATTCATCAGATCAATGATTATGAAAATACTAGTTCAAGGTGGCAGAACAAGTTCATGTTTTATCTTTTTCCTCCTAAATTCATCTCAAACTAATAAATATCTAGAATTTGAAACATAAATTTTTCATCATCTAATTAATCAATATGATTTAATAGATATATACTAAATTTTGGGACAATTAACATAAAATAAACCTTTAAAATATATAAAAAAAGATTTATCGGGAAAATTTTGCATTTTAGTCTTATGGAAATCTTGATAAAATATAATGAAAAAGGACATATAAAGGATTTTTTAGACAAAACTGCCATAAACCTACAAACATATAATAAAAAACAACTGAGCAAAATGAAAAGCATTAAGTTCCTTAGATTTTAAAAAAATTTTCTCAATTATTCAAGAATTAAATTATTCTGTGTTCAAAGAAAAATGCATTAGCATTAAATGTTCTTTATATTCAACTCAAGCATTAAATAAATGAATTAATGAATAAGTAAACAAATATACCAAAAAAGCAATTAGTAAAAAGTGAGATTGAATGACAGATTACTGAACAAAAATATTATTATTATTATTAAGATAATAAATAATAAAATTTTTAAAGTACAAAAATCTATCTTTTCGGAAGAACAATAAATATATTTAAAATCTGATGTGGCTACTGAAGAACCAAAATGAACTATATAAATGTATTATTTTAATTCTGAATATGTGAATAATATAGATGCAGGTAATACTTTAAAGTATTTTAATAAAATGTCATATTCTATGCTAATGAATGTGATAGTTTGATGAAACTTTAAGTAATGAAATACGCAGTACAATGACAGGCTTATTTCCTGCATTAAAATGGATATGAAATCCTAAATTAAATAGAAGCAAATTGACCCCTGAATTATTTTAGATGAATAACTCACCATGACACAATCAGAATTACTTCAGGAATTCAAGGTATTTCTAACGTTAAAAGATTATCTCAACACAATTTATCACATTAATAGTGTAAAAGGGAAAAGTTATATAAATAGAATATAGCCCTATGAAAAATTGGATATCTTTTTCTTATTAAAATGTTCTGGAAATTACATGAATTTCATGGCTGTTGTTTAAATTTTGTCACCATTCCATACATTTCCTGCATAAATTTTTCACCAAAACAATGAAAAGAGAATTTTATTCAAATTTCTTATTTTGATAGCTATACTTCTTTTTCTCATTGATTTTGATAGTTCATCAGAAAGAACACATTAAAGTTAAATGTCTTATACTGAATCATTAACCTTTGAAAATACAAAATCTTATTTATTATATATTCCAATATTTTTAGCTATTTTCCTATTCTTTCTCTCATCACATAAGCTCAATATGCTATAAATCTTCTCATTTAATTTTGTTATATATTTTCCAATGCTCTACTAGGTAAATTTAACTCATTGTTAGATGCTGCTTTTCTTTATTGGATTCATTAACATATGGCTGAAAAGTTATTCTTATATTAGTTACTATTTCTAGTATTGACATTAACTATATATTTCATATTTGTTAAAACTGTGTGTTTATGACAATTATAGACCAGTCAGAGTGTTTATATGATTTCAGTAAAATCAAAACTGGACTTATTAGAAACAGAAAGGCCAATTAGAATTCATTACCCCATGGAGAAAAACAATTTAGTTCTTACTAAATGCCTTACTAATGGTAGTATTACTGGCATTGCTTTCTTTTTATTCTATTTCCCCCCCAATAGCTTTACAGAAATAATACTTGATATATGAAATATTTCATATAGGTAATATATATAATTTGGTGAGCTTGGACATATCCATACACCCATGAAACCATTACCAATAATCATGGTAATAGACATATTTATCACATTCTTTGTGTTTCTTTGTTTTTCTGTTTTATTTTGTTTTTGTGGTAAGAAAACTTAACATGAGATCTACCCTCTTAACAAATATGTAAGTGTTAAATACAGTACTGTTCAGTATAGGCACAATGATGCACAGCAGATTTCTGAAAGTTATTTATCTTGCATGACTGAAACTGTATACCCTTTGAGCCACAGCTCACCACTTCCTCCCTCCCATCCCCTGGTAACCACAATTCTTTTTCTGCTTCAATGAGTTTGATTTTTTAATGTCTCTTGAAAGTGGATTTATGCAGTATTTGTCACATGTCTCTCTTATTTCAATTAGCACAAGGTCATCTATGACAAATGAATTCATTTAAGTTGTTACAAACACCAAATTCCCTTTTTTAAAGGCTAAATAATATTTCACTGTATATATCTCACATTTTCTTTATCCATTGATCTGTCTATGGATATTTGTGTTGTTTCCCTATCTTTGCCATTGTGAATAAAGCTGCAGTGAACATGGGAATGCAGATTTCTCTGAATAACATTTTTATGATTTGTTTTCAAATAATGTAGGTAGTAGATGGATGATAGATAGAAATTCCATTTTATAAGATAACTAATAGTTATTTTTTTCCAAAGCAAGTTTTTCAAATGCATATGTTTAGTAATTAAAAGTGACTACAGAGATGCACGAGGGCTTTTGGAAGCAATGAAATATAAAGACATATTGAAATTAGATAAAGCTGAGGGTGGGAGAGATAAATTTAATATGCCTCAGTGGAATGATAAAGCAGAATAAGTCCTAAGAGCTGGTTAGCAAAAAATCAGAATAAAAATGTCAGAGTTTGAAATATCTTGATTTTTATCTCTAATATTCCTATAATTTTATTTTATGGATTCTCTCTTTGCTCTTATACATATTATAAATTCCACCCACCCCAAGATAAGATGTCTTTTCTCTACTTGATTTATAATAAATTTTATTATCTTATAGATAAGAACCACAAAATCCAGAATTTTATGACTTGCTTAAGGTCAAACAGTAATTTAAAAATGAAAGAAGAATTTTTGTTCCCTGCATAACAGTTTTGATCACTTTTTTCAAGAAGAGAAAATTAATGTACTTATTTATGTAAAAATGATTTTAAAATAAAATGATTGCATTATCTCATACTTTTTCTCCCAGTAATTTAGTCTCAAGCATGTGTGATTCCAGTTATAAAAATGAAATGATTACATTGTCTTATTCATAATTTTAAATACCTTTTGCTCTTAAAGATGGCCACTGAAATATGCAAAATGAAAGTTATCAAATTATAAGAACTCTATATGCAGACTATATAAAGAAATAATTTTATTTTTTTATTTTTTTTAATTTTTATTTATTTATGATAGTCACAGAGAGAGAGAGAGAGAGGCAGAGACACAGGCAGAGGAAGAAGCAGGCTCCATGCACCGGGAGCCTGATGTGGGATTCGACCCCGGGTCTCCAGGATCGCGCCCTGGGCCAAAGGCAGGCGCCAAACCGCTGCGCCACCCAGGGAGCCCAAGAAATAATTTTAATACCACAATAATTAAAACTTTTGGTATTCTATTTTAAAATGTTGAAAATAAGCCAACCATAAGTACTTACTGAATGAGGCATTCAAACTTCTATACCTTAATTCTGGTAAGAAAAGGCATTTTTTTCACTTGTTCATTTGCTTATTTATTCAGTAAATATAAATATTTACTAAATAGCTACCATGCACCAAGTAATTTTTTAAGGAATTCAACCCTCTTCTAAATGAACTGAACATGGACATAAAAATATTTACAATCTGATTGCATTAAAGCAAATGCTAAAGAAATACAAACACGTAGGCACAATTTCTTACAAAAAGACATGTTTTAATAATTTCTTTGGTTGCTCTTGAAGATATGTAATCTCTTCATATTTGTTTTTCCTAGTTGTTAATTATCCTATTTATATCCCTTTGCACTAATATGCAGGGCTATCTGTACTTTATCTTAAATAAGCTCTAATGATAATCTTTGTATTCACTTTTGCATTTTACACATATTTCAAGCTCTATACCTTATTCTGTCCCTTTCCTTATATGTATAAAATATCATCTAAATAAAGAATTTCTAAAAATGTCTGTGACATAGAAATTTGTAATTGTTTTCCTATATCAGGTCTTGATTCAGTTTCTGGTTTAGTAAGGTTGTTAGTTTCTTATTGCTGTTGTAATAAATTTCCATAAATATAGCAGCTTAAATCAGCATAAATTTATTGGCATACAGTTCTGGAAGTCCAAATCTAAAAAAGGTTGGCAGGGCTATATTCCTTCTGGAGGATCTAAAGGAGAATTTGTTGCCTTGTCTTTTCTAGCCCTTAGAGTCTGCTCACATTGCTTGCCTCCTGCATCAGTCTTCCATCTTTAAAGCCAGTGATGGATGCAGAATCTTCTTCCTTTCAGTCTGTCAGTCTCTCTTTCTCTCTCTCATTTCTGTGTTTTTGTCCTCATATCTCCTTTCCTTCTCTGCTTCCATATCCTGTCACCTTCTCTACTGACCTGTACTGTCTCCTTTTTATCAGATAATCCAGGATAATTTCCCCAACTCAAGATCCTCAGTTTAACCACATTTATAAAGTTCCTCTTGCCATGTATGGTGTAAGGTAACATATTCACAAGATCTGGGATGTAGATTAGAATGTAGACACTGTGGAGAGGCTCCAAATGTGAACTTAGGCTAAAGTCATATATATATATATATGTACACATTTCCTTATGTCTTGTTCTAGTATCTATATAAATTGATGTGTATGTATAATATGTCTATGTCTTTAATATCTAGAGGATATTATCAAGTAAGTTCCTTTTTTTCAAGATGATTTCCAGTTTTCCTATTCTTTCTCAGACTCATACAAAATGTGCCTTTATCACATATCCTAATTTCTCATATATAAAATATTGTGCTTTTGTTTTCTGTCTTTTGTTACATTGACATCTTACAAATAAGAACTTAAAAGTTCCTTTTTTTCAAGATGATTTCTAGTTTTCCTATTCTTTCTCAGACTCATACAAAATGTTTTGGTTTCTGTCTTTTGTTACATTGACATCTTACAAATAAGAACTTAAAAGTTCCTTTTTTTCAAGATGATTTCTAGTTTTCCTATTCTTTCTCAGACTCATACAAAATGTGCCTTTATCACATATCCTAATTTCTCATATATAAAATATTGTGCTTTTGTTTTCTGTCTTTTGTTACACTGACATCTTAGAAATAAGAACTTAAATTAATTATACTCCATTGGTATATTTTCTTATATTTACTCATGCTTCTTTGGTGTTGTAAAAAGTGATCAATAATCTATACATTCATTTGATTCTATAAAAATACTCATGGAAATTTAATTGAGATTTTTATGAATTATAGATTGACTTAAAAATTTCTTATCATGACATTATGGTATTAAATGATTGTATTGTAGTATAAAATTTATAATTTTCTTTAAGATCCATGAAAGGAATCTCATATTCAGGATTCACACAGAATGAAACCTTTAAATGTATATGGGATAAAAATACTCTGTTTTTAGAATTGTCAAGTGATATTGAGCTTAGTTGTTCTTCTAGGCCTATGATTTCAGTTAGCTCTTGACCATAATAGAGCATACGAATTGACTTTCTGGAGTCAGAGATTATTTGAGGGAAGACTTAAAGGTTTATCCAGTGGCTACACAGTGAAAATTTTATCATCAGAAGAAAAATAGCAGCAGGAGAATTCTGGTTCACTGAAAGGAGTTGTATTGGTGAATGATGGCCCCTTAAATATGCAATACAGTCATAATGCAAAACTTAAAAGGGTAAATAAAATTTGACTTTTAATAGATTACAATGAGGAGAGAGTATTTATACATAGTTCTTTGTTTCTCTAATCCATTACGTTTGTTTATAAGTTATGCCCTTCTTTCTTAAATAAGTATAGAGAGCTAAGAGTAAGCTAAGAAGGCTTTGAAAATACTGGAATGTTACCATATATTAATGACTGCTCAGTTCTGGGGCTCACAACAATGACCATGTAATACCATTATCTAGTGTGTTCTAAAAATATATATTAATAATGACTATCCATGTATCCAAAAGGGGAAATATAATTATCTTACATAAATGCATAACCTCAATCCATCATCTCTTGGGATATAAAATATATAGATGATCCTATAAATTATAATAAAATACTAATATGTAGTATACATTTTTAACAAGGCTAATAGACCAAATAAATACATTGTGGTGACAGAACAATTTTTTATGTGATACTGGCCATAAAATGTTTAAAAGTAAATCATTTTAGAAAAAGATATCAGGTACCAAAAAGCTAAAACATAAGTAAACAATAAAAAAATAATTTAGAAATGCTTTTTAATGTCATAGGGAAGATTAGCTCTATAAAGAAAATTTGGCCACTTGCACAAAGGATTGGTTTTCAATTTACATTTTGAGAAAGCAAAATGACTATGTTGCAAACAAAAATCAATTTATTAAAAATCTTGATTCTATCTCAGTTTGTCTAAGATGGGATTGCCTGTCTCTTGGTTCTGGTAGGATTATAGAAATCCTAAAGTATCAAAAATAAACATAGCTTTAACATCAAGAAGCTATGAAAACAAGTTTTAAAAATAATGAAATAAACTAATCATGACAATGATATGTAGAATCAGCTAGGTTTTAAATATAACAATAAATTGCATAAGCTTCAGAATTTTGTAAATTTAATCTTTATTGCAATGTACTTGAAGTGGCCAGAAGAATTATTCTTCCAGATGTTACCTTATAGTACATTATATATTAAAATGTTTTATGGTTGCTTTTATCTTATGCACAAAAATACCTATAACTAAAGAACAAATAGAGCAATATGGTAGAATGGACATGTAAACAATGTTCTCACTAGAGAATACCTAAAAATGCTTAGTAAAAATCTATTTATTTATTTTATTTTTAGTAAAAGAGGTACTAAATACACAAGAAAGAGAAGTCCTTGAAGATACATTGTAGTGAAAAAGATGTTCTGTCAGTGTGATTGATCTATAAAGCCAGTGTGTCATTTAGACATTGTCTATCCCTGATGTGCCAGAGACTTTTAATAGGCTGCATAGAGCATAGAGGAGACTTACCCTGGGAATTTCTCAAGGTGAGAGATAGTATTAGAAATTCATCACCATCCAAGGCAAACCCAAAAAATTCTTAGTTGGGAAACAGGAAAAAAGCAGATATACATATATAAGGAAAAAGCACTATATACATATATAGTTTGGATTGATTCAGTTCAGTACTTGATGCTCTAAACTTGACTACAGGTTGTGAGGGAAATAAGAAAAACAATTCTTATCCACATCTTGGCCATCAAATGACTTATATGATAGAAACAACCCCAAGCCAAAAAAAATTCAAGTTAGTTTCAAATTTGTCATTACTTCAACCATCTCTTCTAGAAGCATAAAGCAGCATTACCCCTAGCTGGACACATTTTATTAGTCGGGGATAAATAAATTCTCACAAATAAACTTCCAAAGATCATGAACTTATACTCAAAATCAGAAAAAAATTCTGAGGAAATATGCTATCAATAATGAGAGTCCATTGAAACAACAGGATCAAATCACTAGCAATTGTAGATTATGGCATTATCAAACACAAGAATATAATGTATTTACACATATTTAAAGAAAGAGGATATAAGGAGCATGAAAAAATACAAAAAAAAAAAAAAAAACACAAAAACCCATCACCATGACTTGCATTTGAAAAAAGTTTTGTATACTCTTTCTAAATACCATTAAGCATGATAACTTAAACTAGAAATTTGATGGCTAGGATAAAGAGCAGTCTAGATAGTGTTGAAAATTACCGAAGTGCTATCTCATATGAATTTACTCAGAATAGAGCACAAGGAGGAAAATAAATGGAAAATATGAACAAATGTTCAAGAGACATGAAAATAGCATTAAAAAGACTATACTATATTCCAATGGGGGTACTGGGTGTGTGTGGGAGGAATAGGTAAAATGAGGGAAAGCATATGTAAAAAGATGATGATATAGAATTTAAAAAACTCAGATTCAAGAAGCTCAACAGATCTCAAATAAGTAATTATATTAATATAATGCTGAAACTACAAAACCCAAAGATCAAGACAATATCTGAAAAGATGTCAAAGATAAAATACAGATTACCTAAAAAGAAATGAAAGGCTGAGAGCAGATGACTTAACAACAATGTTTAGAAAAAAGGACTTACCTCGAATATACAGCCAATAAAAATGTATTTTAGTAACAATAGTGAAATAAGAAATTTTTTTATGATTCCAACTGACATTCTTTAATGTCAATAGACCTTCACTAAAGGAACTTTAGAGGTTAAGTCAAGAGAATGCAAAAATTTAAAACACGATTGCAATCTAACCAGGAATAAAAAACTAATAAAATTACAAACATGAAGATACATCTAGATACATACCAATTATTAAAAAAATAGCAACAAAAATTTAATTTGAGGCAGTAAATAAACAAAACAAAAATTAAATAATGGACAAAAATAATAGATAATTTGAGAAAGATTGAAACTAGAAATAAAGAAATCTAATGTCCTGTAATGCCTGGTAAAAGCCTGTAGGTATTAATCAATTGATCATGTGAGTTCTTCTAATTGAAGGTGTAGAAGTCAGTGACAGAGGGGTTGAAGAGATTTAAAGCTGCAGAAGATGCTGCCTTCTTGGACTTGAAGCCAGCTAGCCATCATGTTCTGGAGAGGGCCTATGAAGTAGTCCCATGGTAATGACTTGAAA
Organism: Vulpes vulpes; assembly: GCF_048418805.1. Taxonomy (NCBI): domain Eukaryota; kingdom Metazoa; phylum Chordata; class Mammalia; order Carnivora; family Canidae; genus Vulpes; species Vulpes vulpes. The sequence goes on along the minus strand of NC_132784.1, from coordinate 98,866,988 downwards.
GTAGCCTCTAGATTGTGAGAACACCCAATGATTAAAAAGAAAGCAGGGACTACAGTCACACAAGGATAAAAAAATAAATTCCGTCAACTACCTGAGGGATCTTGGAAGCAGCCTCCAGAGGTGAAGACATAATACATAGAGTCCTTGATTTCAGCCTTAGGAATTCCTGTGCTGAGATCCTAGCTAAGACTTGCTGGACTCCTGATCCACAGAAACTAGAAAAATTTTTGTTGATTTAAGCTGCTGAATTTGCACAATTTGTTGCACAGCAATAGAAAATCAATATAGTAACCAACAAAGAATTAGCATAGAGATTTTACTGAGAAAGAGATAAATAACTCCATATAAAATAATGAATCAAAGTCATAAGCAGGCATTTCAAAGAATAATAAAAGTGATCAATTAGCAAGAAAAAAAGTTTTAACTTCATTTGTAATTGGTGAAATACAAATCACAATGGGATGCATTGCCAGAGAATCAAAGGGAGAAACAGTTGGACCATATCCAGCATGCGTAAGGATATGGATCAAGAATTGTTTTATACTGCTTGGAGCAGAATTGTGAAACAGAAAACAAAGCATCAGAAATCACACTACTAACTACATACTCTAGAAAAACACTGGCACGTATATTCAATGTGTTCAAGAATGTGATAAAAATATTAATAGCAGTAGTACTAACAAGAGCAAAAGAAACAATTGACAGGAAACCAAATGATAATTCTTAGAAGAATGCATATACGGTATGTTTATAGAAGTTCTACACAATAGGAAAATTGCTAAGAGCATCAATGTGAGTACAATACACACATACATCATTGAATGAAAGCAAGTCACAGAAGTATAAAATAGAATATAATGACTTTCATATATTATACAGAAACATTGGAAAAAGGTCTGAAAAACTTTCAGGTTTCCTAACATTATTAAATATTATTATTATTATTATTATATTATTAAACTTTTTGCTTTCTAAAATACTTTATTAGGTATTCTATACTTTTGTCCCCACAAACATGTTAAAAGATTCATTGGCTGCTTTGAGGTTTTTTTTTTTGCCTATCTATGTAAATTCCTAACATGAGTTAATTGTTATTAAAAACATGTAAATTAGTAATAATAGGATACTATTTGAAGATATAAGAATATAAGAAAAAAAACTAGCACAGTGAAGCCATATGTATATATGACAATAATTACAAGACCAAAATAATAAAGTACAGATGTCTGGTATTGTAGTCATTTAAACACCTAATACATTTTATAAAGAGTGATCTAGTTAATTGTGTGAGAAATTACTACTAATAAGATAAAAAAAAAAAACTTTTGGACTATTAATTTCAAATATCAAATATTTGGCTTGAATATGAAAATAATTGGTAATATTCACATTTTATAAGCATCACACATTTTCAAGAAGCATATTTAGTACTCAAATACTTTGCCTTTATTATCTAGAAGAAGAAACATCATTTTCCTGAACTCATAGATTTCATTTGATCCATTACTAATAGGTTAAGATATTTAAGGAATCTCTGGTACTCTATGCCTGAACACAGATCCAAATCTTTGTAAGTGAGAACACATTAACTACATTGAATTAAACAAGCTAAACCCATTAAATGAGGGTATTTTGTGGAAAACAATTTATTTTAGAATGAACTAAAGAAAAGTTACCTCCATTTCAAGTTATAAAACTATGTAAAAAAATAAATAAAAACTATGTAGTTCATACATTATTGAATGACAATGTTATTGATTATTTATTTATTATTTATTTATGTATGTATGTATTTATTTTAGATGTGGGGGAGGAGCAGAGGGAGAGGGAGAGAGAGAATCTTAAGCAGACTCTGCAATAAGATTCTACAGCCCCATGCAGGGCTCAAACTCACAACTCTGAGATCACAACCTGAGTGGAAAACAAAAGTTGGACACTTAACTGACTGCACCGCCCAGATGCCTCAACAAGGAAAATTTAAAAGAGAAATAACTATATCAGCACTAGAAAACAATGAAATGTTGTGTGATTTTGCATTAAATTTCTGCCTTATTTTTATTTATTTATTTTTTAATTTAATATAGACTATACTTAAGAGTAGTTCGAGGTTCATGGTAAAATGAGTAGAAAGTACAGAGATATTCCATACATTCCCTCAATCCTCTTCAGTCTTACTTATGTTAACATTTTGCATTTGTGTGGTTCACTTTCTATAGTAAATAATCCAGTACTGATACATTAGTAACAAAATCCATAGTTAACATTAAGGTTTCCTTTTTGTGTACATTCTATGGATTTTGATAAATGTATAGCATGCTCCATTCTTTCATGACTACTGACTGGTCTTTCTAACTGCTATGAATAGAAACAGTCACAGAAAATAGAAGTAAAAATTATAAAGAGTCTATTTTAAGGCATGAGGCATTTTCAGACTGTACATTAAATATTATTGAAATAATTATCCAAAACAAATTTGTGAAGCTGAGATAATTCTCTGGATATCACTAAATGCAAAGAGAATGTTTTAATAAAATGCCATGCCCAAGTAGCTTATAAAAGGCACAAACCAGATTGACAACTAGGTATACCTACATGCAGAGTCTTGATCCTTACAATGTAACACATTAAGTGATGCAGCAATGTGTCAGTCACTTAAGGATGGTTTAGAAGGTAGCAGATTATGCTAAGTCAGAAAACATGGCCTACAGTACTGCTGTTAGTACAATACATTATCAAGCAGTGGGGTGTTGGCAAAGTGTTAACAATTGGCTCTTTAAAAACAAAAACAGACACCAAAGCACTACTTCGTAATATTTGAAGATTTTTGGCATGTGAATATTCTCACCTGGGACTATTTCAAGCTACTAAATTTCAAGAACTGCCAAGGGTATGAGTTTTTTACTCTACTTGCAAGCGAATAGGTTAGCTTGCGACCGTTTCCTGTATACTCGCAGAAGATCTGAGACTCCTGAGTCAGAGGCAAAGCATAGCTAATTCCTTATACTAGTAGCAGTTGTCAGAATATCAGAATTTGTGTTGCCCTCACACTCAAAGTATGACAAGGTGAGACAAAACGGTCTAGATAATGCCTGCATGTGTGTTATAGAATAAAAACTTTGAGTGTAGGGTACCTGTATCTTTCATAAAGAGCAATAGGGAAAATAAACTTTTCCCAAACAGAGATTATATCTCTATTATACTGGGTGATAAATCTGTCTTTTTTGCACAGAGGGAAGATACCATCTTTCTTTTTTTTTAACATTTTATTTATTTATTCATAAGAGACACACACACACACAGAGAGAGAGAGAGGCAGAGACTCAGGCAGAGGGAGAAGCAGGCTCCATGCAGGGACCCTGATGTGGGACTTGATCCCAGGACTCCAAGATCACACCCTGGGCCGAAAGCAGGCACTAAACCACTGAGCTACCCAGGGATCCCAAGATACCATCTTTCAAATTTGTTTACTATACAAACCTCCTTGAAAAGATATATCATAACAAGGTAATCAATGCCTCCCTTCACAAAATGTGCAGAAACACAAGAAACCAATGAAGAATTATCCTCCAATACTAATGTTCTATCATTGAACATGCAGTTAGGAAGAGATGTGCAATTAGCTATTGTGAGTCAGGACAAGCCACTCCAGAACAACGTTGCAAGCAAGCAATGCTACAGTGGAATATCACAGTGCCACTTATAGGTAAATAAATAAGACCAACTGTATAATAATTATGACATATATTAGAATGATATTTATTTTTAATGAAAAGTTTATGCTAACTCTAAAAGAAATAAAAAGGTTATTTTTACCCTGTTGGAGAACACACATAAAATAATAATTATCCTAAATCAGTACACTATTAATTTCTCAATCCGCCTGGTACCAGCACTGAGTAGAACCAAGAGTTTAAATTCACTGCAAAATGTGTGTCACATATAAATTATTAAGGGATAGCATATAATTTTAATGTTATGCTTCCATCAAAATAGAATATTTTGGTATTGCCCAAATTCTAACATAAATGAGTTGAAGGCAAAAAGGGTTAAACAAATATGGTTGATTTGCTAGTATTTGTTTTCATAAAGATTGCTTATGATTTTCCAGATGAATGTACTTTTGGAAAGTTTTTTACAGCTAAATAATTGGAAAAATCACTCACTAAATTATGATTTATTCAGTTGGTTAATTTATTTGAGTTCCCTTAGTTCTGTGCATTCTTATGTCATCACATTTGTCACGTTGTACTGTAATTATCCGCTTAACTATATGTCTTTGTAAGTATTCTGGGGCTTTTAACTAGAGTTGCACATCAGAATGAGCTACATGATTTGAAATACACATACACACGCATCACACAAAATACACCTCTAGGCCTATCCACAGAAAACTCAGTTATTGGATCTGGGTAGTGGCCAATTATCTATAGTTTTTTAATTACCACAAGATACTATGATATACCTCTTGGCTTAAAAAAAGTGTCCTACAACATGTTACATTGTATGGCGGGGAAATTATTTATGCATCTTCATTTTCCTAATGTTCATCATAGTTTCTGAAGCACAGAAGGTGCTTTAGTATATGCTAACCACATTTGTTTCCAGATCACTGTCATACAGCCCGCCATTGTTTTTCATAAACAGTAAGTACTCCAACAGCTTCCTAAATGATTTTTCCATTTATTTCTGCCCCTGTCTAATAACATTGTTTCCCAATATAAGAATCAACTTAAAATTTATAACTCTATTGTACTTAGAATCCACAATGCTTTTTTCTTCCAATAATAAATTGAATCATATAAAATTACTGTTTTTGTAGTAAAAATGGTCAAATATTAGCAACTTCATATGGTTCAACCTAAATGAATAACATGTAATTTTATACCTATATATTCAAAATCATCTCATTCCGTATCCTTCTGTTCTTCCCATAAAAGGGAAACATCTGTTTCCTACCAGAGTAATTTCTTTTTTTCAGATTCACAGAATCAGTAAATGCAGTTCCTTTCTAAGCATTATATTGGGAGTAGCTTTTTATCCCAGGACTCTTTCTCTCAGTCCTGGATTTATTTCCTTTGTCACTTAAATGATTAATCTAAATTTATCATTTTGTCTATTTTTATAGCTGTTTCTCAAAATAAATTATATCTATTTATATCTATATAGCTTGGAGATATTTTTAGTACTTTTCAATACCGTGTGCTCCAAAAGTGTGCTTAACAGAGACACTGGCAAATGTTTATATATATATATATATATATATATATATATATATATACACATATATATATATATATACATATACACATACTACATACAGACTACTTATATATAGTAAGTAAACATATTTAAAATATTTTGAGGAGAATATGATCAAGTGTAATATTACATCACAATATAATAATAGAAACTGCTACAAAATAAAATGCTGGATATGTGGAAATGGTAATCTTCAGAAATCCTAAAAAGTGCCTCACATTTAGCTCTTTTTTTGTGTCTTAAAATAAATACAGATATGATATATATTTGATTTTCTCTCATATATATTTTTATCTTTCATAAAACTTAAGTGAAAAATCCTCTAAGGTATGCCCGAGTGGCTCAGTGTTTGAGCATCTGCTTTTGGCTCAGGGCGTGATCCCGGAGTCCCAGGATCGAGTCCCACATCGGGATTCTTGCATGGAGCCTGCTTCTCCCTCTGCCTGTGCTCTGCCTCTCTCTGTCTCTCATGAATAAATTAAAAAAAAATCCTCTAAAAGCCACAGATTAGCATCAGAATTAAATGCTCCCCTACTGAAAGAGAATTACCTACATGAAATGTTGTTCCTGTGACTGTAATTATATTCCACCAAATGTTGCATCATGAAGTACCAATAAAAAGATGTATAAGTCCTTACTGAAATGAAATGTTGAGATTAAAATATTTCATCCAAAGTGTAGTATTTCATGTTCAGCCACTGTAGAAGATAGTAGGTAGTTTCCTCAAAAAGTTAAAAAAACTACTATAGAATCCAGTAATTGCACTATTGGATATTTACCCCCACAATATGAAAACTTTAAACTGAAAAGGTATTTGCATCCTTGTGTTTATTGCAGCATTATTTATAACAGTCAAACTATGGATGCAGTGCAAATTTCCATGGATAGATGAATGGATAAAGAAGAGGTATCAAACAGACACACACACACACACACACACACACAAACACACAGACACACACAAACACAATGAAATATTACTCAGCCATAAAAAAGACTGAAATCTTGACATCTGCAACAATATGGATGTATCCAGAGAGTATAATGCTAAGCAAAACAAGACAAAGAAACACAAATACATATAATTTCACTCATGGAATTTAAGAAACAAAGCAAAAGAACAAGGGAAAAAGAGAAAGAGCTAAACCAAGAAATAGACACTTCACTATAAGGAACAAACAGAGGGTTACCCCAGTGGAGGTGAGTGGGGAATGAATGAAATAGATGAAAAGGCTTAAGAGTACACTTATTTTAATGAGTGCTGAGTAATACATGGAATTGTTGAATCACCAAATTATACATCTGAAACTAATATAACACTGTATATTTACTACACTGGAATTTTTTTTTAAAAAGGCAACCTACAAAATAAGAGGAAATATTTACAAATCATTTATTTGATAAGGGATCAAGATCCAAAATATATAAAGCACACATACAACTTAATAGCAAAAAAAAACAAACAATCCAACTAAAAATGGGCAAAGGAACTACATAGATACTTTTAGTCTAAAGAAGACATACAAATGGCCAAAATGTACATGAAAAGATAGCCATCACACTAATCATCAGGGACATGCAAATCAAAGCTATAGTGTGATATTACTTCACATCTGTTAAAATGGTTATCATCAAAAAGATAAGAGACAAACCTTGGTGAGGATGTAGAGGAAAGGGAACCATTGTGTACTGTTGGTGAGGAATTAAATTGGTACAGCTACTGTGGAAAACAGTATGAATGGTCTTCAAAAATAAAAATAGATCTTATTACATAATACAGCAATTCCACTTGTGGGTATTTATCCAAAGAAAATGGAAATAGGATCTCAAACAGGTATCTGCATTCCATGTTTATTGCAGCATTATTTACAATAGCCAAACTACAGAAGCAACCTAAGGGTAGATGTATGGATAAAGAGATGTGATATGTACAATGGAATATTATTCAGGCGTATAAGTAGGAAATCCTGCCATTTCTGACAGGATTGGATTTTGAGGGCAATAGAAAGACAAATACTGAAAGATACCACATATATGGAATCTTAAAAAATAAAGTCAAACTCGTAGAAATAAGGAGTTGAAAAGTGGTTGTCGAGGAAATAGATGCTGGTAAATGAATACAAACATTCATCTGTAAAATGAGTAAGTCTGAAGATCTAATGTGAATCATGATAACTATGATTGATAACAGTGTATTCTGTATTTGAAATTTTCTAAAAGAGTAGAACTTAAATATTCAGACCACAAAAAAAAAAAAGAGAAACACATGTAAAGTGATAGCTGTATATATTAGCTAATTAACTAAATGGAAGGAGTTTTTTCATAATGAATATCAAGCACCACAATGTACACCTGAAGTATCTTTCAATTTTGTCAATTATACTTTATTAATGTCAACATATAAAAAAGTGTGAAAAACAAAAATCAGATACATAATTATTTGTAAAGGTCAAAATGGAGTTTTTCCACAAAACATAATGATAGTCATGGTGTTGCTTATACGATGGTATTATGGGTTAAAATTGAGACATGACTGAGCTCATGGCCTGCATTTTGGCCAAAGATCTTTCTATTTAAAAAAATTAGGATATGTATAATTAATATTCAAGTTTAAAAAATCTGTTTTAGTTATACATGCAAATCAATATCCAGGTAAAACACATCAGAAGTTTTTGTTTTGTTTTGTTTTGTTTTATTTTGTTTTATTTTATTTTTAAATCCAGACAAAGCCCTAGTGATTAGTAATGATGAAAAAAACAAAAACAAGAACAAAACAAAACAAAACACTATAAACAGATATCACATGTGCTAGGTTTTACTTTACCTCAGCAAATATTTAGGAAATATATTCCAATACATCACAATCAAATCAGATAATATAATTAATAGTGGTTCACTTCTTCATTCAACAGCATTGAAAAGAATTCAGCCTTAAGGTCTACATTTGTAATATATATTCTCAATGTCAATTAGTTAGTTTAGGGCCTGTCTTTTGAAGATACACTATGGTTCAAAAGTGAACAACTATTTGGCTTGTTGGTAAAATGCTATTATTCCTCAGAAGTAAAAGGAAAAGCCATTATCATTTATTTTTATTTATTTATTGTTTACTTAAACCACTATCTTTGAAATGCAGAGATACTCAAAACAAATTAATACAGCGTGAATTGCTGGAATTCAGAGGTAATATGTAAATTTTCCACAGGCAGACTCTGGGAGTCAACCCAATCCAGCAGTTACATAGGAGAGATGAATAGAACAGTGGACCTTGGGTATATCCTTGATATACTTATTGCCAGTCACTATCAAGAAAGGCTAATGGAGAGTGACACTAGTCTGTTCTGTTAGGAAATGAGAAACACCCAGAAAAACCCAAAAAAATGATTCTGTTCTCTGAATTTCCTGCATAATCAAAAAAAGATTTTTCAAAGAAAAAAAAAAGATTTTTCTTAAGCAGGTAACAGATAATGGTTGAAACAAAAAACGTTAGTCTCCACCTGAGGTAGGTTGAGGGTTTAAAGGTATTTTAAGAACAAAATTGTACAAATTAGAAAAATATAGGTTGTCAATACTCGGATGAACAAGGGGGGAAAAGGGAAGAAAGAAAAAGGTTTCAGTTATTCAGGTAGGCATTACTCTCCAGACAAACGCTGATTTGTTACCTTCAGAGCATAGAAAAGATCTCACTGAGGAGAGAGACCACACATTGAAGACTTGTATCTCATACTGAGTAATTGTAGAAATGGGGCTAGGAATGAACATTCAAATACAAACTCCAGTTTAGAGAGAATAATAAAGCACATTCTGACACCATAGAAAATATGAAAGATGATAAAGCAATACTGCATCAGCTCAAGAGCTTTTCATTTATCTGGAATAATATGTCATTAGAAAATCGATTTTCTACCATATAATTTCACTTATATGTGGAATTTAGAAGCAAAACAGATGAACATAGGGAAAAGAAAAGAAAAATAAGATAAGATAAAGACAGAGAGGGAGGCAAACCATAAAAGGCTATTAAATATAGGGAACAAAATGAGGGTTGCTGAAGGGGAGCTGGTTGGAGAGATGGGGTAACTGGGTGATGGGCATTAAGGAGGGCACTTGATGGAATCAGCACTGAGTGGTAGATGCAACTGATGAAACATTAAACTCTACCTCTAAAACGAAAGCTACATTATATGTGAACTAACTTGAATCTAAATAAAATCTTGAATGATTAAAAAAAAGAAAAAATCATTTTCTTCTGCATTTATTTTTCATATAATGGAGTCAGAAGGGAGAAAGACAAGCAAAATGTGGTATAATGGGGATTAATACAATAGATAAATTTTTAATGTTCAACAGTACCAAAAATAACAAGTAGATTGAACAAGCAGTACTGTTCATTGCTACAAAGAAAGAGCATGAATCAATAAAGTCCTACAATTGTTTTAGCAGAAATCAGTGTGAAGGAGGGTAGGAAAACAATATGTGATTAGGGAATAAAAGCTATATTCCTAAAAGTTCTGGAATCTGCCACAAACTTTATAGAATTGCATTTGGGTGCTTTTATCATCCCCAAGCCCACTTTGCCAGATTATGTCTTATTTGATCTGAATACTTAGTAGTCTCACTGACCATAACTATGATATTTGTAGGAGAGAGCATCAAATATTTAAAAATTCTATAGTCAACATTTTTTATCATTATGCTTTCTGTTTGAGAAAATGTACATTTCAGATACTTTAAAGTTTATGATAAATTGTGGCATAAGGATTAAATATTTTTATGTCAATTTGTTCAAAAGCAACAGTAAGCTGAAATGTATGCAGAGTATAGGAATAAAAGCTGACTTATTTAGACTTTCACCTTCACTGAGATAGGGAAAGAATCATTTCAGGTGCCACAATCTTTTTCTATAATGTATTTTTAAACATTTTTGTTTAAATTTGATTTTTTGGGTGGTATCTCTAAAGCTTCTTGGGAGCTGAAAAAGAAATAGAAACACTTTAAAATTAGCATATCAGGTCACTTTATTCATAACTTAAGGGGCTGACATTTAGAATTAAGTACACATATAGAACAATTGAGTATCCAGATTAACACAGAACAAATAAAGGGTTTTTCTAATTAGGACTTTTTTCCCCTATTATAATCTTTAGTTTACAAAATCTTAGAAAACAATTTTATTTCATTTCAACCTTAATTTGATCTAGTCAATATGCTATGTAATGTGATCTGTGTTATTTTTATGTTGCACTATTTAGATTTATTATTTGGAGATATTATTTTGTTTTATGATTTTAGATTAGAAATCTATGATATTGTATAACACTACAATTCATTGCTACAATTTTAATGGTAACAAATTACATAAAATGTGATGCTTAAATGACTGAACATACATTTAAAAAAATCAGAATAGAGTACAAAACATGACTCCTTAAAAATATTTTTGTAAAAATAAAATTATGTGGGCAGCCCAGGTAGCTCAGTGGTTTAGCGCCACCTTCAGCCCAGGGCCTGATCCTGGAGACCTGGGATCAACTCCCACGTCGGGCTCCCTGCATGGAGCCTGCTTCTCCCTCTGCCTGTGTCTCTGCCTCTCTCTCTCTCTCTCTCTCTCTCTCTGTGTGTGTGTGTGTGTGTGTGTGTCTCATGAATGAATAAATAAAATCTTTAAAAGATAACAAAATAAAATTATTTTATACTGGACAGTCAGTGGGCCACATGGCCTCTATCACAGTGAGATTAACACATGATGTTGAGGTCTCATTATCAACTTTTGCTTAAAGTCTTTACTTTTTGTGTATTGTCAGCTCTGATGTAACCAATTTTTTTTAAGGAGTTCAATTTGCCAACATAACACCCAGTGCTCATCCCATCAAGTGCCCCCTCAGTGCCAGTCACCCAGTCACCCCAACCCCCGACCCATCTCCCTTCTACTATTCCTTGTTCATTTCCCAGAGTTAGATGTCTCTCATGTTCTGTCTCCCTCACTGATATTTTCATTCAATTTCTCTCCTTTCCCCTTTATTCCCTTTCACTATTTTGTTTATATTCCCCAAATGAATGAGACCATATAATTTTTGTTCTTCTCCGATTGACTTATTTCACTTGATGAAACCAATCTTATCATTTGATGATTTTCTGTAATCTTGTTAAGTTAAAGGAACTCTTACCTTTTTGTCCACTAGGTAAGTAATGAAATGTGGTTCTATAAACTGATATTCTTGAGAAGTTCCCATTAGTGTAGATTTTCATGAGGTTAAATGTATCAAACTTAAAAGCCTCTCTTTTATTCTGTCATTACAGATTTCATATACTTTAATTACTAAGATGTACTTAATAATATGAAAGTATGATGTTTGACAGTATTTTTATTTTGTCTAACATATGTAATATGAAAAAAGATTGGTAGCAGAATGCATTTCCCCATTATTTTTAAAGAGATGTTGCTTGGTTAAATAAAAACTGTTATAGGACAATCTAGTTATAATCTGGACATGAGCTCATATACTACATAGAAAGGTTCTTTTCATTTATTCACCCAAAGGATTTCTTTATTAAAGTCAACATTAAACAAAAAATATGATAATAAAGACTAAAAGAGCATTTGCAAGACCAAGAAAAGATCAAGAGCTTGTGTAAATATGACAGCAAAAAAGAGCATCAACCAAAACTCACTTGGGGGATTACTCTACCAGAGAATGGGGTGAAGTGTCAATAACATAGTTTAGAAACTAAAATAAAGACAAATGTTCAATTTATAAAGTTGTGACATTGAGGTAGTCTTGGTAAAATTAGTTAATATCTCTGAGTCTCACTTTCCAGCTATTATAAAAAGTAAAGTACATCCAGGTAGGTTGTAAAAAAAAGATTAAATGAGCTGAATAATGTGAAAAGTCTTGTCTTATGCCTTAATTAGTATTATTTTTTTCTTTGTAAGTTCCTATTCTCATTGCTATTTAATAAACATGCACATTTCTATAAGGAGGAAAAATACAGTGATTAACTCCTAAATGTTGAAGCTCACACTGCCTAGCAAGCTGATCATACATGTAAGTTCTGAGTATATATCATCTTACTGATCTTTATTTTTACACTATTAAGAACATAACACAAATTCCCCTAACATGGCTTAAAAACAGTAAAATATATAGAATAAAGGAGTACAAAAATAATAAGTAATATATTTATAATTGTGCTTTTCTTTCAAACCAAATGTACAGTATAATATTAAATAGTAATATAAAAATATATCATATATTTAAATAAATACATATATACTTCTAAGTTCTAGTTCATTAATATTTCTTGTTCCAGATAAAGTTAACTGTACATTATATTAATTCTACTGGATTTACTTTCTTTTTCCTATGAATTCCAATAAAACTTATTCCAGATATATTTCCTCTCAATTGAATATTTGGATAGAACTTTTGTTACTCAGATACATATATACATGTATTTAAATGAATATATATTCAAATATGTATATTCAAATGAATCTCATAAAGGGCTTGGGTAGAAATGGAATAATTTCCCAAGTTTTATTATATACACTCTTTCAAATAGAATCTTTAATATACAGTATTGCTAAACTTATTCAAAACATTTTTAAGTCCTTAAATTTGTACCAAATCTACAGGAATCAACATCCATTAACAGTTTTATACTGTGTATGTCTACATTTGTGTGTGTACTGTTTTCACATAATATTATATCTGAGAACCATGAATAGATAATGGATCTCTTTCTCTTTCCTAACTATAGATTAGTTACTTGGTTTCCTTTACAAGATTATGATTGAAAGATATAAATTCCAAGAAACAGACACCAGTTACAGGAGATTTTAAATAAATCCTTTAGTTTATGCTAACGATGAGATTGAGCAATATTCAGATACTGGCAATGCTGATTATTAAATCTTCTTATGGAGACCCATTCTTCATTTAATGGGTTATATATTGGGGAAAAGAAAACACATACATATGTAACTTAGATAATATTCCTAATTTCTCTGGAGGGATACAAAACTTGAAGGGAAGTAAGATAGACACTCAACAGTCCCAGATGCAGTATATCCAACAGAGTTCCCTTTGGTGTGCTAAAGATAGTACATGGCAGTAACTAATATGTTAGTACAGGTAAGATCTTGGTAAGTCTGAGAAACTGATTTCTCTTTATGAAAACTCCTTGCATGTTCTTGGCTTACATCAATATTTCAGATAAATTTGTTTATAAAAACAATTGACACCTCAAATAAAAAGTAACTTCCAGCTTCTCCTAGGATCCCAGGTCAACTTTCTGCCAATAGCTTTCTAGAATCTCAGATTTATTACTTTTTGTTTAAAACATTCCAATTCCCATGTAGAAGAAGCAGAGGAAAAATAAATTCAAACAAAATCTCTATTAACACATAAAAACAAATGGCTAAAGAGTTAAATTAAGCTCCTGTGAATTATAGATCTTACCAAATACCAATTTTATTAATGATTAAAGGTGAAAACCAGGTACAGCATTACTTTCTGAAGGAGCCTGAGTCTGCAAATATAATTTCCAATATTATCTTCCTCTAGCAAGAATCACATATTGGATTAACAGAGAGTTTCTGAATAATGATGTCTACAGAATCGTTATTCTTTTTTTAAAAAGATTTTATTTATGTATTCATAAGAGACACACAGAGAGAGAGAGAGAGGCAGAGGGAGAAGTAGGCTCCATGCAGGGAGCCTAACATGGGACTTCATCCTGGGTCTTCAGGATCAGGCCCTGAGCTGAGCCCCCCATGCTGCTCCCAGAATCATTATTCTTAAAAGTATATGTTTCAGGTTGGGTGCCCTGCAGCTTTATATTCTTTAAGTGCACACACAAAATGCCTATGTGACTAACTCCCAATTTTGTACCATCCATTCCATTCTTCATAAACTGAAAATTCTAATTGTATTTACAATAAGTCACTGGAAAATGTTTTGCATGGCTGAAAATAATTTTCAATATTATTTTAAATTTTGAAAGAAGACAAAAAAATTTTGTCTAATTCTCAAACTCTGTTCAAATGTTGACAATTGCCCCAAGAATGTCTTTAATAGAATATGTTTTCATTTAAGATTCGATTCACATTTGTCTTAAGTTTCTTTCAGTCTACACTGGTTCCTCAGATTTTCCTTGACTTTTATGACGTTAACACTTAAAAGACATATCTTAGATGGAGATTCCATTAAGTCTACTGATAAATACCATTAGCATGTTTATAAGAAAGGCTGGTGGGAGGCATTATTTCCATGAGATACCACCTCAGTCAAGGAAAATGAGTTTCACTGCTTTCATTTCTCATGTACTTGATATACTTAATCTCTTTCCCCAGGAAAAAGCAACAGGAATCCTTATCTTATAACCAAGATAACAAAAAAATGAATAAATTCTAGTTGGAGTTCTTTCATCTTCATTTGAGGCTCATGGCATTTATCTGGTTGCCAATAAAATTTTACAAAAGCCCTCCTGTCTGTTTTCTTTCCTTATTGTAACCTATAAAACTCTATTATAGAAGGGCAAAGGTCAGACCTTAACATACTACTTTAGAGAAGCAGTATTATTAAAGTAAAAGACCTACTTTTTCACATCAAATTGGATTATCACAAAACAAATGGTTAAGTAGTACATAGTCCTTCAAGTATTTCAAAGTATTCCTAGGGCCTTTTGGTATATTCCAGTCCATATGTATACTTTATTTAAACCTAATTTGTGGGTAGAATATGTATAAATTTTTTAAACAATTCTCTATTGATAAAAATTCAATTATATAAATTATATAAGTAGATACAAATATATATAAATAAATATAAATTAAGTTGTTTCCATTTTTACCCTTTAAAAATTTTAATCAATAACTTTGTACACTTCATTAATATTATTAGAACTTAATTTTTTTCTGTTAATACTTCCATTTGAATTTCATAATGTGTTTAAAATCTCAAGGAAGAATTAAATTCAAATTCAGACAGGAAAAAGACAAAACAGTGCCAAGATGAATTTTTAGTCAAGGCTTATAATCAAATTATATCAGAGATTCAGGAATTTTGGTTGAGATAGGATAACCACTGGCATATACTTTTAATATATTAGGCAGAAAAACAGAGGAACATGCCCATGAGGTATCAAAGAGCACTAGTCAGATGGTTCACAACCCAAAGAGCACCATGGTAGGAATATTAATTTGGCCACATCCAGGGAACATTAAGCAAGGACCCCTTACATTTTAGTCTGTCTCCACTATCTTTGTAGAAGACTGATTGTGTTAAGATTTTCATCTGCTTTATGAGGATACTTATTCTGGTGATGGGAGAGGTAGTCTCTGCCTTTCTGCAGGTCCAAACCAAGAATTTGAGATTTCTGTATTAGTGAAGAAGCCCTATGTACACATTGATAGAGGGTCCAATGTGGTATAGACAAATGATTCAATTATTTTTGATTCAATTATTTTTATGTCTGAAATACGTCCATCCAAAGATCCTTCTCTTGGAAAGGGAAATTTTTCCATTTGGGCTTAGAGTCCAGATAAATAAATAATTAAAAATTTGTCTTAGTTTTTATCTGCATCTCCTTATAACACTACTTTCCCTAGCAGAACAAATAGCAGAGTTTATTTAGAAAAGTAAAGGTCTCAAAATACACAATGTTCTATTAATGGGATTATAACTTGTTTTTGTACCCTTGAAAGTACTTAATGCTTTTAGATGGACATAGTAAGTTATTTTAATAGATATACTAATAAAAAAGAAGAGAGCTTTCAATTTGTGTATCGTGCTGAGCTGAAATCTGTATTTAAATGCATCTGGGACTCGCTTTGCTAGTTGGCTAGCAATTAATCATGATTACAGTGTTTGATTGCCTAACACCTACAGGCCGTTACTAAGAGACTGTTTTTTAAGTACCACAGGACCCACATTCCATTGTTGTATTGTATGATTTGAACTTTCATCATAATGTAGGCTACAACTGTAGATATTATTTATATATATATTCATATAGATATATAGTTGTATATTTATAGATATGTATTCTACAGATAAAGTGAGTTCAGGAAAACACTAAGAATTTGATGACATTGGATTTAGAACATTAAAATACAGCCAAGCAAGCAATGTTATAAATCTATTAGAAAAAACAAAAGTTATTTTGCTATTGCCTAAAAGCAGTTAGGAATTCTACTAAAGACTATTCAAAAGTGACTAAGAATATTAGGATAAACCTTAGTCAAATATATAGATGCATAATTGGAGTTTGCCCTCAGCACATATAATACACTGTTTTAAGCCTCACTGAATAACAAACTGCTCTAGAATGTCTGATAAAATGAGTTTGTTCTTTGAAAGATGAAGTCACATGCTTAAATCTGATAGTTATTAATTTTAAGCAGTTTCTGATCTGTAGAAAACCTCCATTTTATTTCTGGCATATTGTAAATAGACTTTTTAAAAGGAACAGTATAAATATAATGCTATTGGCCTTAAATCTTTAAAATAATAAAATAAAATAATCAATGATGACAGTTTGCTACTATTCTGTTTTTGTTTATTTATTCATGAGAGACACAGAGAAAGAGAGGCAGAGACACAGGCAGAGGGAGAAGCAGGCTCCATGCAGGAAGCCTGATGTGGGACTTGATCCCGGGACTCCAGGATCACCCCCTGAGCCAAAGGCAGACACTCAACCACTGAACCACCCACGCATTCCCCATTCCTGATTATTTTAATTCCACAGAGAATGCAAGAAGATATCCAAACTGAAACAAATAAATAAATTAAAAAGAAAAGTAAAAGAAAGAGGGTGTGGGATAGAGGGAGAGAGAAAAGGAGGGACAGAGGAAGGAAGTAAAAAAGCAAAACAACTGTAGTAATTCAGTGATAATGCCAAGACTTAGAAAATATCATACATATTTAACAAGACTCTTTAGTGAATGTTAAGCACTAGGGTAAAAAGCATTTCATTTATTATTAGACTATTACATGGAAAATATAATTTACTCAAGGCCATTTGGAAACATTCATTCAGAGTTAATATTAAGCAAACCAAACATCCTAAGTCATTTAATTTTTGCATTTCGGTCTGAAAATTTAGGCATAATAGAAATAAACCAAAGAAGCTTTTAAATCAAATAATTCTACACTATTTTCCCCCCTTAGCAAATGTAGGTGTCTGCATAAAAGTCTGAATACATTTGGGAAATGTTACTTAACATGATTTTTGCAAGAAGGACAATCGTCATTCATTGGAAATGAAAGTCCTTATAATTTTATTAAAAAAAATTCGAATGATTGTTGTGCCTGGAATCACAATAATAGGTGTAATACTGACTAGTCAATTTCATAAAAAGGAGAACATGGTCACACTAGGGAGAAAAAAAGGTTAAAAGTGTGTAAAGGGAAAATGCATAGGAAGCAGTACAGTTAATATAATTCAGGTGGATATTTCAACATTTCATGAGTCTCCTATGAAACTACTGTAAATTCCTGATGTACTTTAATCCTAGCCCTTAATAATGAAGCTTTCCCATGCTTATGGTAGTGTTATTAAAATACATAAACTTATTTGAAGATTGTGGAGTGGGTTCCAATAAAAAAAAAACTCATGAAGTAACAATTATAAAAAATGAAAAAAATGTTCACTGGTATATCACAAATCTGAAATCTAAGGTTCATTATGGGTTTTCATTTGGAATCTTGTATCAGTTTGACAAAGCTAGATTATCCTGCAAAACCAAGCAACTCTAAATTCTTGGTAGCTTAGAACAATCTAAATTTATTTATAACTCAACTGATATCACATTGTGAGTTTGCTGGGCTTTGCTTCATAATCTTGTCTGGTGCTTCATCATGGAAGATTAAATGAAAATGTTTGTTATGATGTAAGCCTATTTAATGTCATTCTGAACCTATTTATAGGCAAGTCCAAGATCTTAGACAGATACTTATTCAAGTTACACTTATAGGAATAAAAATAATAACTATTGTTCTAATTTGCTTAAAAAAAAAAACAAGAACCAAGGGGTAAACACAATAAATAAAGATGAGTAAATTTAAAAATAGAGAGAGAGACATGTAATGTAAAGGTAATTATATTGCCTTTGATGAAGTATGACCTTTTTTTAAAAAATGATAATGCAAAGTACAGAGGGTACTATGTACTAAATAACATTATGCTTACAAAAATATTTTTAAAACTTTGATTCCCAGATAATAAAGTTGATCATAATTAATATCAAATATTTCATTATGTTTCAAAATCTAAGCTTGAAGGATTGATGTGTTTTACAATTAAAAACCCTAGCTATTGATTTTTAAAATCAATATCTGAAGAACTTAAAAGCATTCACTCCATTCTTACAATAAGAGGAATCCAGAAAAAAATTAAAATCATGACTTTTCTTAGGCTTATATAAAAATAGAGGTTGTAAGACAAACTACCACTCCAATGTCTGAAGAATAAGGCACACCTACTAAGATACAGAAACCCGAGATCTACTTTGATGGAGCAGGAAAAAAATTGTCATTATTTGCATGTTATGTGATTTAAAATAAAAAATCCTAGACTTCAATCAAACTTTCAGAGCTAATCAAAGAATTCAGTAAATTGTAGAATGTAAAGGCAACAAACAAAAATCAGTTGTGTTTCTATGTACTAACAATAACAAATCTGAAAAATAAATAAAGAAAAATATATTCACAATAGCATCAAAACAATAAAATACTTAGGAGTAAATTCAACAAAGGAAGTAAAAGATTCATATAATGAAAACTGTGAGTTGATGAAAATAATTAAAGAAGACACGAACAAACTGAAAGATATCCCATGTTCATGGATTGGAAGAATTAATATTATTAAACTGTCTCTTCTACCCAAAGCATTCTATAAATTTAATGCAATCTCTATCAAAATTCCAATGGTATTATTCAGAGAAATAGAAAAAAATCTTAAAATTCTTTTTAAACCACAAAAGATTGTGAATAGCCAAAGGAATACTCAGAACAAAACTGAAAACATCACAGTTCCTGATTTCAAACTATACTACAGAACCATAGTAATCAAAATAAAATTGCATGATACTGACATAAAAATAGATACGTAAGCCAATGGAACAGAACAGAGAGCCAGAATAAACCTCTTAAATATACAGCCAACTGATATTTGACAAGGAAGTCAGGAACATCTAGTGGATATGGAGAAAAGGCAAGGCTTGTGCACTGTTGGTGGGAATGGAAATTGGTTCAGCCACTATGGAAAATAGCATGAAGTTCCTCAAAAAATTAAAAAATAGAATTACCACTGATCCAGCAATACCACTGATCTGAGTATATATCCAAAGGAAATGAAAACAGGATCTTGAAGAGATCTGCACTCCCTTGTTTATTGCAGCACTATTCACAATGCAAGATATGGAAGCAACCTATATATGTCAGCAGATAAACAGATAAAAATATGATAGATTATATGACACAATAGGCTATTATTCAGCCACAAGAAAGAAGAAACCTTGCTCTTTGTGACATGGGTATACTTTGAGGGCATTATGCTTAGTGAGATAAGACATTTTCTTTTTTTTTTAAGATTTTATTTATTTATTCATGATAGTCACACACAGAGAGAGAGAGAGAGGCAGAGACATAGGCAGAGGGAGAAGCAGGCTCCATGCAGGAAGCCCGACGTGGGATTCGATCCCAGGTCTCCAGGATCATGCCCTGGGCCAAAGGCAGGCGCTAAACCGCTGCACCACCCAGGGATCCCGCTTAGTGAGATAAAACAGATGGAGAATGACCAATATTGTATGATATTGCTTGTATGTGGAATCTAAAAAGAAAAAATGAACTTACAGAAACAGATCTAACTTTTTAGCAATTTTGAAGTTTATAATGCAGCTTTGTTGCCTATAATCACTATGCTGTGCATTAGGTTTTTAGAGCTTATTGATCTACTAGTAGCATCCCCTCAATTCCCCTCCCTCAGCCCCTGTGACCACCCAAATTTGTGTTTCCTGAATTGCAACTCTAAGACCTGCAAATATTTTAATTTTATTTCTGTTCTTTTTTTTTTTTTTGATTGAGACATATTGACAACAATTTTAAAAAGAAAAATCACAAGAGTAAAATCCTACAATTCCCATCCATTCTTTCTATTTGGTGAGCCCAGGACTCAACTCTGGCAGAGTGGAAAAGCAGTAACCATAAAAGGAACCTGGGTCACTGAGGGTCATGACACCAACACAGCAGTGGTGGCTTAACCTCTGACCAATGAAAGTAAGGAAGAAACTCCTACTCTGTTTATATCTAAGCTAATTGTGTTTTTTGTCTCCACAGCTAAATATAACCTAATGAGGATGAGAATAGTTTAGATTTATTATGTCTTCACTGAGTTTAAAATCGTTGGTCTAAAATTAGTATTTTTCCTATTGCCTAGTATATGAGGCTTGTAAGAAAGATTAGTGAGTTAAGAGAAAATGTAGACAAATTATTTGTTCTTCTGATTTATTTATTATTTATTTATTTATTTATTCATTCATTCATTCATTCATTCATTCATTCATTCATATTTAGTTTCAAGCTATAGCATTCTTGAATGGTTTTTTTTTTTCATTTTTGTTCTTATACTCCAGAGCTATGTAATTTGAGGTCAGTTGCTAGAAAAGTTGTGAACTAACACTTTTAATATCACAGTATGAATAAAAAATCCACCAAACGATGGAAAATGTGGTTTAAAAAAAAACATCACCAATTTATTTGTTTATAGCTACACTCCCCTGAGCATGCAGTTTCTATTTCTTTCTCCCTAATACATAGATCAAGTTTTAGATTTTTGTTGTCTCCAGAGAACACATTGTGAGGAATAAACTAAAATGTTTTTTTTTTCTTTACAAAATTTGGTACTGTCCTTCACCTTCTATGTTCTTTAGAAGTTTGTCTCTCATTTAATCTATTTTATGGCACCTTAGTGCCCTACAGGAGTCTTCCACTGTCCTATTTATCTTTTCTATGGAGGATTATTTTAAAGTCTAGCTGTTTAATAGTGACTAAATATAGTAGAGGGCATGCATTAGGACACATTAAACAAACTTCTAGTTATTTTGGTGTATAGGATGAAAATATTACTATACATTTGATATGTTCTATTATGCTATTATATCTGTAAGTCTTTTTAGATTATTCATCAAAAAGTATTTTTAAAACATGGCACTGTGTGTGGGATATATTTTGGTAAATGCTAGCATTTCAAAGTCCATTAAAATTGGTTCTTTCTAAAGATGATCAAATGAGGGAAAACATTTAAATGGAAAATTGGAATAAATACACTTCAATGAGTACTTCAATTGATCTATCACCAGGTGATATTAACCCTTTAAAATACACCTAAAAATCTTACAAAGGAGATGCACAGGAGAAGTTTTTTGGGATTAATGCAACAGTAAGTGAAATCCACAGGAGCAGAATATAATAACAGCCTGGAGATTCAAAAGGCTATTGAACCAGAGGAGCTGCAGGTGGAATAACTCAGAGGCTTGAAACATTGTAACAAATTTTGAGTATTTTTTTGAAAGGCCTAGTATGTCTGGAAGAAAGTATGTCTATTATGTAGTAGAGTAATAGGAAGTAGGAAGAAATCAGGATCAAATTTTAAATTGATCCATCAAATTAAGATAGAATTTTTTCCCAATAACTCATTGGAAAGTTATATCTGAAAATATTACTCTGGTAACACTGGAAGAATGCTGAGAGACCAGAAATATGATTAGAGAGTAATGTGAATCTGAATTAAATCAGAAGTGGCAGGAAAGTGATGTATGATATAAAAAAATGCAAAGACAGTGTAATATATGTGATCTTATGATGGATAGAGGAAATAGCAAAAACAGTATCCTGGCTTGGATAATTGTGTCAGGAGGTATCATTCTTAAACTAGACTGTGATGGACAGATTTTCAAAAGAACGTTTATGCTGGCATTTTGAATGTACATATAGGACAAATGGGTAAATGTAATAAATAAGAAACTTGAAATGGAACACTAAAACTCAGTAAGGAGAGATGTATAGAGATTTCTGGCTTAAAATGTCAAGTTATGTAGGAAAACATAACATATGAGTAAAACATCACTTTCTGAGCACCAAATGATTAATATAATTAAAATAGCTTCTTTGAATGCTGTTAATCTTTTCTTGTCTTTAGCAATTTCCAAGGCACACAAACTCTTTGATGGGGCTAGAAGCATTGTTTTTTTAATGTATATATTTATTTTAGGATACTCAAAATTATACTCTTTAAACTTCTGGCCATGACACAGTAATTTTTAATGAATAAACCATTCCATTCTAAACAACTATAAAAGCAGACAAAATATTTGAGTAACAGTTTTCTTTCAGTATACAAGATCTTAATCCCTGAAAGGTACATTACAAATCATAAACATTCTAACTAAAAAAAAATTAAAACAAAAGATAAATATGACATAATAGTAGAATGTAACTCATGGAACAAGGTGATCAAAATGACTTCTGACCCAGTAGTGGAAAAAGTGCAGAAGGAACAACTACTGAAAACAAGAGTCATGTTTCATATAGCACAACGAGGAGGGGGGAAAAATTTAATTTAAATCTGAAAAAAATTAATGTAAAATGCATTTGCTGTTACAGAGAAAGACAAATACCATACGATTTCACTTATAAATGACATTTAAGAAAGTAAAACAAATGAATAAAGAAGCAAAAAGCAGAAATCATTCCATAAACTCAGAGAAGAAACTGCTGGTTGCCAGAGGGGAGGGTGTTGAAGGATGGGCAAAATGGATGAAGGGGAGAGGGAGACACAGGCTTCCAGTTAGGGATTTGTAAGTCA
This sequence comes from Vulpes vulpes, assembly GCF_048418805.1. Classification (NCBI taxonomy): domain Eukaryota; kingdom Metazoa; phylum Chordata; class Mammalia; order Carnivora; family Canidae; genus Vulpes; species Vulpes vulpes. Next base: position 98,843,861 of record NC_132784.1, on the reverse strand, counting down.
TGGGGATAAAAGGTACAGCATAAGGAAGATAGCCAATAGTATTCTAATGATGTATAGTGCCTGATGGTAGCTACACTCCCGGTGAGCATGACATAATATTATGGACTTGTGAATCTGTGGAGGCCAAGGAAATTAAGGCCATTCCACCTTAAGCTCAGCGTTAGCACAAGTACAGCCATCTCAGGCCCCTGTGAATAAGAGCTAAACTTTACCTTACTTCAGTTACAGGAAAAAACAGCTTAACACCCTAGAAAGCCCCATATTAGAATGAGAACAGAGCTCAAGCCAGTGGCAGAAAGTCTCAAATCAGAATGTAAACAGAACTTGAGAAATTCCTCCCCCACTTCTGGAAATCCCCAGACCAGCCCATAAAAACCGAGCTGGAATCCACCTCAGGGTCCAAGTCCCTGCTCCGCTGTGTGGGGTATACTTGGACCCAAGATCCAGCTTGCTAATAAACCCTCATGTACTTGCATCGGTGTTGGCAACTTGGTGGTTTCTCGGATTTGCAATCTTGGGCACAACAAATCTTATCTTTACACCAAAACTAATGTAAAAATTTGTATCAATTATACTTCAATTTTAGAAAAAAAGCTATAAAAAAGGATCAGAAGAATGTGGGATCGTTTGTAAGAAGAGAACTCTAGAGAATATAGGAATCCTTCATTTAAAGAGTAGGTACACTGAGATGCCCGGGTGCCTGAGCAGTTTAGCACCTGCCTTCTCCCCAGGGCTGGATCCTGGGGTCCTAGGATCTGGTCCCACGTTGGGCTTCCTGCAGGGAGCCTGCTTCCCCCTCTGTGTCCCTGCCTTTCTCTGTGTCTCTCATGAATAAATAATAAAATATTTAAAAAAATAAATAAATAAAGAGCTGGTACAACCAAGACCTGAGATACACAACTCGAGGAAGAAAGACCTATCTAGACAAGGCATGTGCTCGCTGAGAAGCAGAGCTGCTGTGGTTCTTTGCTGAAAATACTTCCTCTATGGTACTGAAGGTGCTATGAAACCATCTGACGGCTTTTAAAGGAAAGCTGCTGGTCCCTAAGTAATGCTGACCACAGGGCCTGTGGATACGGGATAAGGGAGAGCTTCCAACTCTCCATGAGCTGAATAAAAAAGAAAACATCTGTATTGAGGAATTCAGACACTGTGGAAACAACCCCAACAGACAGACAGAGACTGGTGCTAGGGAAATCTGTCTAGAGAGCACACCTGAAACTGGAAGGAAAACTCCCCCTCCCCCACCCTGCAATGTTTCTCCCGACGTCTTCCACTGACAAATCTTAACCTCATGACAGAAAGTAGAAGAATATTTTAAAATATCCCAGATTAAAAAAAAATAATAATAAAAAATAAAAATAAAATATCCCAGATTGATTTTTACAGAGTAAGCAATGGAAGGTGAATTTGGAGCTGGGAGATCCAGCTATTATTAATATAATACCATGTAACCCAGCTCTTCCAGTCCCAGGTATTTATTAAGAGAATGAAAATACAAAAAAAAAAAAAAAAAGGCAAAAAAAATAAAAAACCTCTTTTATATCAATGTTTATTGCAACTTCATTCCAATAAGAAAAAAATGAGAAACAGTTAACCATCAACAGATGAATGAATACACATATTGAGGCAAATTAAATACTTTTGGCAATACAATGGAACAATACGGATAAAATTTAAAAGCACTATGCTAAAGGAACAAAGTCCCACAAAAAAAGAGTACATAATTTATTTTTAAATTTATATGAAAATCTTGAAGAGGCAAAAAAATAATCTATATAGAAAGAAAAATCGATTTTTGCCTAAGGCGAGTGGTGAGTGAACTGACAGCAAAGCGAAATAAGGGAGCCTTATGAGATAATGAAAATATTTCATATATTGATTTAGTTTGTAGTTATCTGATTGGGTAAATTTGTTAAAATCACCAAACTGTACGTTAAAAAGTATGTATTTTACTCTATGCAAACTCTGTCTAATTTAAAAATATCTAAAGTTGATTATGACACTCATTCATTTTAAGGAACTGGAAGTTTTAGTCATATATCACTGAACTAGATTATTATATCAAATTTTGGCATTTATATAAATATCTATTTTTTTTCTATATTAACTTTACCTACAAATCATCATGTTGATATTTATTTGGTGTCTGGATATTTAAGACCAAGAACTTTTTTTAAAAAAATAAAACAAAACTTCCTGAAGCATTTTTGCATAAGGAGATGTAGGTAGTATCATAAAGTAACAATCATCCAATCTTACTAATGCATCTGAGAACTGTTAACTAATATATTAATAAATTGATCCTTAAGAAGTACGCTAAAATAATCTCAGTATATCGTGAACAAGTGGGTTTATCCAAGGAATATAATTCAACTTATATAACTTAAAATAATACAATGGATTAATAAATACGAATTATTTGAGCATGATAACAGAAATAAAAATTCAAATTCATAAATTTTCACATCCACTTCTAATGAACAGTTCTTAGCAAAATTGAGTTAAAATGACGTAAGCATGGCTGCTGTTACTATCAATAATTGATATTCTTCTAAAGTATTTAACCAATCAGTTATAAGTGAGATTCCTTTGGCTGAAAGTAATAGAAAACTGCAACTCACACACCTTAAATTCTATTGAAAGTCATTACTTCAGAAATAGAGCTCTTTGTATAGTAGACTCAGTTGCTTAAACACTAAGCTTTTTTTTTCTTTCTTTCTTTCTTTCTTTCTTTCTTTCTTTCTTTCTTTCTTTTTCTTTCTTTCTTTCTTTCTCTCTCTCTCTCTTTCTTTCTTTTTTCCTTCTTTTTTTTTTTTTCTCTGCATTGTGCAGAGTGCACCTTTGCTCTCAGGGTGGCTTACTTCATGGCTATGAAATGCATGCACCAGTTCAGGGCATCATCATCAACAATTTTTGTTGCAGAACCTCCCAATGGAACATACTTTAAGTGCCATTTTAATTGCCTAGATTTACTGCAAGGGGAGAGAGAATGGTGTGGTTTGCATAGAGTAATCTGAATATATTTGTAAAGCATAAAGAAAGGATGTTCTATAGAAAAAAGTTGCATTTCTATTAGCAAGAAGCAAGTGTCAGAGATTAGGTTAGAATACTACACTAATGTAATAAAATGTAATGAATGAGAAGATAAATGTAAAATAAAAAATAAACAGGAATTTATATATATATTATATATAATTAAGAAAGTATATAAAAAAAGAAAGTATAAGCTCATATTATTTAATACAATCACCCAATGACAGAGAAACTAAAGAGATCTAAAACTGTTTCTATATAAGATAAATACATACTAATTATTTCTACATATACCAATAATATAATAGGCAACTTAAAATAGGCAAAACCACTGAAAATAAACATAGGAATAATTGCCCAAATCTGAAACCTGGAACACTAAAACTTTATTGAAATTCTTAAATGGCATGAAATAATATTATATTCCTATAAAGGAAGATTTGATATGGCAAAATTTTGAGATATAAACTCAGTGCAGTTCACAGTCAATCAGGAAATTGTTTGACTTAGCAAAGTTATTGTAATATTTATCTAGAAGTGTAACTTAAAAATGCATTATTGATACACTAATAAAAAGAGCAGTTAATATATAACCATTGTTATTAAATTAGTGAGAAGAGACACCATTTAGCGTTGGGTAACTGACCTTTACTTTTAAAATAAATAAATTCGTATTTTTTATCCCATGCCATACACCAAACAGAGTGGAGTATAACTCTGGATCCCTGGGTGGCACAGTGGTTTAGCGCCAGCCTTCAGCTCACGGAGTGATCCTGGAGACCCAGGATCAGGTCTCGCGTTGGGCTCCCTGCATGGAGCCTGCTTCTCCGTCTGCCTGTGTCTCTGCCTCTGTGTGTGTGTGTGTGTGTGTGTGTGTCTCAAGAATAAATAAAATCTTAAAAAAAGAAAAAAAAGAGTGGAGTATAACTTGCAAATTACAGAGTACAAAAAAGAAAAAAAATAGTGTGGTCAAATAACATTTGAGTCTGAAAAGATTTCCTAAGAAACAGACATACTTTAGAAACATTGTCAAAATTTTATACTACACTACCAAAAAAGCTACTAAAAATAAATGTTTAAAAAAAGAGATGAAGGAAAATACTTGTAACATATACAATAAATAACTGACTTTTACAGATAAATGAGAAAAGGACAATGATCCCAATTTAAAAATAGGCAAACAAATGAAATAGATATTTCATAGAAATAAACACAAAATTTTAAGTACCAAAGAAAATAACTCTAGCCCCAGGGTCACCAATTTATTTTTTCTGTAAAGTTCCATATAGTAGGTATTTTAGTCTATGTCAGCCAGCTATCTCTGTTGCAATTACTTAACTCTGCCATTTCAGTATGGAAACAGTCATTGGCACTAGGTCCACAAAAGGACATGATTATGCTCCATTAAAACTCCCCAGTTTGACCAAGTTATTGCATTTGTCAACCTCTTCTCTAGTCCAAAGTAAGCAGAAAAATAATATATTTTTAAAGTAGCTTAATTGCCAGATTAAAATATGAGTATACACTTAACATTTTTAATAATTAAAATATATCAATTTTTGTGATAAGAAAAAATGTCAATTATGAGTCATTTACAAGTTTTTATTTAAAAAGTAGTGGATGCAGAATGATAGAAATATATTAAAAGTTATGTAGGTGTTTTTAATATTATAGAATTTAATCAGCTTATTCAAAAACATTTGGCCACTATTTCATCATTATTTTAACTTAAACCACTTAAAGCTATTTAGTCATAAATACACTATTTTTAATATAAAAATAGCATATAAAATAGAAAAATTATAGTAGTAAGTCATCAAAAATAAATTTATCATGAGAGATATTTCTATTCTTATTCCCTCCAAAAACCTCAAGGGATCTACAAGATAGCTTACTTAATAAATTTAAGTGCTAAAAATGATTACATTAAAATCGGTTATAGAATATTAGGGGATTATATATTTAAAATAGAAATATTTTGATAGAATATAAACTCAATCTTTAAAATTTGGAGAAACAGGCAGCCCTGGTGGTGCAGTGGTTTAGCGCTGCCTGCAGCTCAGGGCGTGATTCTGGAGACCTGGGATCAAGTCCCACATCAGGCTCCCTGCATGGAGCCTGCTCCTCCCTCTGCCTGTGTCTCTGCCTCTCTCTCTCTAGCTGTGTCTCTATGAATAAATAAATAAAATCTTTAAATAAAATAAAATTTGGAGAAACATGAGTCTTTTTTTTTAGTTTTTAATTATTAAGTAACATTATTCATATTAATTTTTTTAAAGATTTTATTTATTTATTCATGAGAGACAGAGAGAGAGGGGCAGAGGGAGAAGTCAGCCAGGGGCCTCAACATTATTTATCTTAAATGGAGAAACAACAGGCTACACTATTGTGTAGATTTTCTTCTTAGTACATTTCCAAAATACTCCCTTAAGATTAAGAAAGCCAAAGTGAAACATAGGCTAACTTTCTGCAATTATGACTAATTCCTCTGGCAAATAGTCATGAAGTGGTTTAGTTTATCTGTTTGCTGATGGCAGCCAGCCACTGTTTAGACTAATTAGTAGCTATGGGTGGGTCCTGAGCCTTGGTGTCATCTTCAGGTTCCTGGTGTCCTGATGGTGTTTCTGGTGTGATATTCACCGTCAGTGGCCTCAGTTTGATTTCCCATCTATGTGTTCATGAAAAAGGTAACAGTTGCCCTAGAGGGAGTCTGAGTAGTCCTGTTGACTTTGGTATTTTCTGTAGATGCCAGGATATAGAGCCCTCTTCCAGTATCACTGATATATTTATAAACACCAAATCCATTATACTAAATCCCTTCTCTTGATGAATTTGCTGGCAGCAAACAAGTTATCTGGCAGACAATAACTAGAATACATTTTCTGAGGGCAGCAGAGAAGCTGAAACAAGAAGCATGATAGGACTTCAGGAAGGCATAAATCTTCAGGTGGAGAATGAAGCTTCTGCAGCTGCTTTTATCCTGGGCCTGCACAAGTGGTTGATATTTTGGGTTTTGTACCCACTAATGGCTCTTGTGGGGGAAAATAAAATAACCAGCAGAATTTTGGGCTGAGACTCAGGAAACTTCAAGGACATACACCTTTTCTCCATAGGTTTGTTTGACCAATCCTGCAACTATAGGGCAGAGAAGCCGAACACAACAGAAATTCACTAAAAATCAGAATTGAGATTTGGGACAGGTAGTTGAAACAAATATTAGATTTCTGAACCTGCTCAAGTAAGGGACACTGCAGAAACACCAGATTCCCAGCTTAAAATTCTGGAGGATTAGGAGCTCAGTCTTGAGGATTTTAAGGACTGTAATCCAGCTTTCAATCCACAGAGTCTATCATGAGATTAAGGTAATCCCTGTTTGTTTAGCAAAGAGGATGTTGAGTTTTCTAAGAAGGAAGATAACGTAGTCAGGAGCCTCTACAATTATTTAAACAAAACCTTTGACTTAAGTAAAATGAGAAGACATTCCCAATGAGACCTCATGATAAAAAACAGCCAAAAATCAAACTTCATGACAAAGACAAAGGAGGAAGAAAATATTCAAAAGACAAATGCCTAAGCTCTCTACCCAGGTTCAGCCAGTCCCTGCCCCAGCCGGGCTGTGGGCGTCTAGGAGCCTGGGATCCTGGCCCCAACCGGGGTGTGGGCATCTAGGAGCCCGGGATGATGGCAGGATGGGAGGATCCTAAACTCACATCGTCTCACGGATACACGTGATAACCACTGTATAAGCACAACTAATCCAGAAAACATCACAAAGACTGGCAAAACAGACTCTCACAGTTACTTGTAGAGAGGAGACCCCTTAGAAAAGGCTGGAGGGGCATAGTCGTGCTTGGAAACCAAACTCCCAGGGAGACTAATCACAAACAGGAGGGACAACACAGGCATGGAGAAGGTAGAGGAGCAGAAAGATCTCACATCAGATACCTCTGGCATGGAGGTCCTCCACTGGGAAGGCAAATCCTTACAACATTTGGTTTTGAAAGCCTGGGGGCTTCACTTTGTGAGTCTTACAATCAGTGCCGATTAACTCCAGGAACTTTAAAAATCAGGGGGCTTAGCTGTGGGGGAATCACAGGCCAATAGAAAACTGAGTCTCCCTATCCTTAAAAAAGACAGCATAATAAACAACCCCACTGAGATGTGGCATAGAAGCAGCAGTATGAAAAGTGCTGGGGTATATAGGAAGATTTCCTAATCTTAGAACCTGTGCTGGAGGGGTAGTTCTCTTTATTTTTTAATCATAAATTTATTTTTTATTGGTGTTCAATTTACCAACATAGGGAATGACACCCAGTGTTCATCCCGACAAGTGCCCCCCTCAGTGCCCGTCAACAATTCACCACCCCCCCCATCCTCCCCTTCCACCACCACTAGTTCGTTTCCCAGAGTTAGGAGTCTTCATGTTCTGTCTCCCTTCCTGATATTTCCCACTCATTTCTTCCCCCTTCCCTTCTATTCCCTTTCACTATTATTTATATACCCCAAATGAATGAAACCATATAATGTTTGTCCTTCTCCGATTGACTCACTTCACTCAGCATAATATTCTCCAGTTCCATCCACGTTGAAGCAAATGGTGGGTATTTGTCGTTTCTAATGGCTGAGTAATATTCCATTGTATACATAAACCACAGCTTCTTTATCCATTCATCTTTCGATGGACACCGAGGCTTCTTCCACAGTTTGGCTATTGTGGCCATTGCTGCTAGAAACATCGGGGTGCAGGTGTCCCGGCATTTCATTGCATCTGAATCTTTGGGGTAACTCTCCAACAGTGCAATTGCTGGGTCATAAGGCAGGTCTATTTTTAACTCTTTGAGGAACCTCCACACAGTTTTCCAGAGTGGCTGCACCAGGTCACATTCCCACCAACAGTGTAAGAGGGTTCCATTTCTCCACATCCTCTCCATTTGTGGTCTCCTGCCTTGTTATTTCTCCCCATTCTCACTGGTGTGAGGTGGTATCTCATTGTGGTTTTGATTTGTATTTCCCTGATGGCAAGTGATGCAGAGCATTTTCTCATGTGCATGTTGGCCATGTCTATGTCTTCCTCTGTGAGATTTCTGTTCATGTCTTTTGCCCATTTCATGATTGGATTGTTTGTTTCTTTGGTGTTGAGTTTAATAAGTTCTTTATAGATCTTGGAAACTAGCCCTTTATCTGATACGTCTTTTGCAAGTATTTTCTCCCATTCTGTAGGTTGTCTTTTAGTTTTGTTGACTGTATCCTTTGCTGTGCAAAAGCTTCTTATCTTGATGAAGTCCCAATAGTTCAATTTTGCTTTTGTTTCTTTTGCCTTTGTGGATGTATCTTGCAAGAAGTTACTGTGGCTGAGTTCAAAAAGGGTATTGCCTGTGTTCTCCTCTAGGATTTTGGTGGAATCTTGTCTCACATTTAGATCTTTCATCCATTTTGAGTTTATCTTTGTGTATGTTGAAAGAGAATGGTCTAGTTTCATTCTTCTGCATGTGGATGTCCAATTTTCCCAGCACCATTTATTGAAGAGACTGTCTTTCTTCCAATGGATAGTCTTTCCTCCTTTATTGAATATTAGTTGACCCTAAAGTTCAAGGTCCACTTCTCGGTTCTCTACTCTGTTCCATTGATTTTTGTGTCTATTTTTGTGCCAGTACACATTGTCTTGATGACCACAGCTTTGTAGTACAACCTGAAATCTGGCATTGTGATGCCCCAGATATGGTTTTCTTTTTTAAAATTCCCCTGGCTATTCGGGGTCTTTTCTGTTTCCACACAAATCTTAAAATAATTTGTTCTAACTCTCTGAAGAAAGTCCATGGTATTTTGATAGGGATTGCATTAAACGTGTAAATTGCCCTGGGTAACATTTACATCTTCACAAAACTAATTCTGCCAATCCATGAACATAGAATATTTTTCCATCTCTTTGTGTCTTCCTCAATTTCTTTCAGAAGTGTTCTATAGTTTTTAGGGTATAGATCCTTTACCTCTTTGGTTAGGTTTATTCCTGATATCTTATGCTTTTGGGTGCAATTGTAAATGGGATTGACTCCTTGATTTCTCTTTCTTCAGTCTCATTGTTAGTGTATAGAAATGCCATTGATTTCTGGGCATTGATTTTGTATCCTGCCATGCTACCAAATTGCCGTATGAGTTCTAGCAATCTTGGGGTGGAGGCTTTTGGATTTTCTATGTAGAGTATCACGACATCGGCGAAGAGGGAGAGTTTGACTTCTTCTTTACCAATTCGAATGCCTTTAATGTCTTTTTTGTTGTCTGATTGCTGAGGCGAGGACTTCCAATACTAAGTTGAACAACAGTGGTGAGAGTAGACATCCCTGTCTTGTTCTTGATCTTAGGGGAAAGGCTCCCAGTGCTTCCCCAATGAGAATGATATTTGCTGTGGGCTTTTCATAGATGGCTTTTAGGATGTTGAGGAATGTTCCCTCTATCCTTACACTCTGAAGTGTTTTGATCAGGAATGGATGCTGTATTTTGTCAAATGATTTCTCTGCATCTAATGAGAGGATCATATGGTTCTTGGTTTTTCTCTTGCTGATATGATGAATCACATTGATGGTTTTACGAGTGTTGAACCAGCCTTGTGTCCCGGGGATAAATCCTACTTGTTCATGGTGAATAATTTTCTTAATGTGTTGTTGGATCCTATTGGCTAGTATCTTGTTGAGAATCTTTGCATCCATGTTCATCAGGGATATTGGTCTGTAATTCTCCTTTTTGGTGGGGTCTTTGTCTGGTTTTGGAATTAAGGTGATGCTGGCCTCATAGAACGAATTTGGAAGTACTCCATCTCTTTCTATCTTTCCAAACAGCTTTAGTAGAATAGGTATGGTTTCTTCTTAAAAGTTTGATAGAATTCCCCTGGGAAGCCATCTGGCCCTGGACTTTTGTGTCTTGGGAGGTTTTTGATGACTGCTTCAATTTCCTCCCTGGTTATTGGCCTGTTAATGTTTTCTATTTCTTCCTGCTCCAGTTTTGGTAGTTTGTGGCTTTCCAGGAATGCGTCCATTTCTTCTAGATTTCCTAATTTATTGGCGTAGAGCTGTTCATAATATGTTTTTAAAATTGTTTGTATTTCCTTGGTGTTGGTAGTGATCTCTCCTTTCTCATTCATGATTTTATTTTATTTTTTTTTTCATTCATGATTTTATTAATTTGAGTCTTCTCTCTCTTTTTTTTAATAAGGCTGGCTAATGGTTTACCTATCTTATTAATTCTTTCAAAGAACCAACTCCTGGTTTTCTTGATCTGTTCCACAGTTCTTCTGGTCTTGATTTCATTGAGTTCTGCTCAAATCTTTATTAACTCTCTTCTTCTGCTGGGTGTAGGATCTATTTGCTGTTTTTTCTCTAGCTCCTTTATGTGTAAGGTGAGCTTTTGTATTTGAGTTCTCTCCAGTTTTTGGATGGATGCTTGTATTGCGATGTATTTCCCCCTCAGGACTGCTTTTGCTGCATCCCAAAGATTCTGAACGGTTGTATCTTCATTCTCATTAGTTTCCATGAATGTTTTTAATTCTTCCTTAATTTCCTGGTTGACCCGTTCATCTTTTAGCAGGATGTCCTTAACCTCCACGTGTTTGAGGTCCTTCCAAACTTCTTGTTGTGATTTAGTTCTAATTTCAAGGCATTATGGTCTGAGAATATGCAGGAGACGATCCCGATGTTTTGGTATCTGTTCAGACCCGATTTGTGACCCAGTATGTGGTCTATTCTGGAGAAAGTTCCATGTTGTCTTGAGAAGAATGTGTATTCAGTTGAGTTTGGATGTAAAGTTCTGTAGATATCTGTGAAATCCATCTGGTCCAGTGTATCATTTAAAGGTCTCGTTTCTTTGGAGATGTTGTGCTTAGAAGACCTATCGAGAGTAGAAAGAGCTAGATTGAAGTCACCAAGTATATGTGTATTATTATCTAAGTATTTCTTGACTTTGGTTATTAATTGATTTAAATATTTGGCAGCTCCCACATTCGGGGCATATATATTGAGGATTGTTAAGTCCTCTTGTTAGATAGATCCTTTAAGTATGAGATAGTGTCCCTCTTCATCTCTCACTACAGTCTTCGGGGTAAATTTTAGTTTATCTGATATAAGGATGGCTACCCCTGCTTTCTTTTGACGACCATTTGAATGGTAAATGATTCTCCAACCTTTTACTTTCAGGCTGTAGGTGTCCTTCTGTCTAAAATGCGTCTCTTGTAGATAGCAAATAGATGGGTCCTGCTTTTTTATCCAGTCTGAAACCCTGCGCCTTTTGATGGGGTCATTAAGCCCAATCACGTTCAGAGTTAGTATTGAAAGATATGAGTTTAGCGTCATCATGATATCTATTCAGTCCTTGTTTTTGTGGATTGTTCCACTGAACTTCTTCTTAAAGAGGAATTTTAAGAGTCCCCCTTAAAATTTCTTGCAGAGCTGGTCTGGAGGTCACATATTCTTTCAGTTCCTGCTTGTCTTGGAAGCTCTTTATCTCTCCTTCCATTTTGAATGAGAGCCTTGCTGGATAAAGTATTCTTGGTTGCATGTTCTCTCTTAGGACCCTGAATATATCCTGCCAGCCCTTTCTGGCCTGCCAGGTCTCTGTGGAGAGGTCGGCTGTTACCCTAATGCTCCTCCCCATAAAAGTCAGGGATTTCTTGTCTCTTGCTGCTTTAAGGATCGTCTCTTTATCTTTGGAATTTGCAAGCTTAACTATTAAATGTAGAGGTGTTGAACGGTTTTTATTGATTTTAGGGGGTGGATCTCTCTATTTTCTGGATCTGAATGCCTGTTTCCCTTCCCAGATTAGGAAAGTTTTCAGCTATGATTTGTTCAAATACATATTCTGGCCCTCTGGCCCTTTTGGGGCCCTTGGGAACCCCAATTAAACATAGGTTTTTGTTCCCCAGGCTGTTGTTTATTTCCCTTAATCTTAATCCTGGAGTCAGCTTCTGCAGTAACTCTGGGGCTCTCCGTCTGCAGGACCTGGGGGCTCCGGGGTGGGGCCGCTGATCTGCTCAGCTCGGGGCAGGAGCGTCCTCGCTGTCCTGGGCCCTCCCGGCCTCTGCCTGTCCCGGGGGGTGCCGGATCCTGGGCTGTGTCCCGGCGCCCTGTGCTCCGGGGCCTGCGCTGTTGGATTCGCGCTCCCGCCCCGCAGCCCCCTCCGCGGAGCTGCCGCCTGAGCCCCTCCAAGCTGCTCCGGGTCCCACCGGGCGCTGCAGCCCTTAGGGAGCTCGGTGCACTCTCCCGGGGCGCAGGTGCCTGTTAGTGTCCCAGGGCGCCCGAGGGCATCCCCGCCCTCCTGGGTCCTGCTCTAACTCCCTGCGGGCCCCTTTCCGCGGGGAAGGTTGGTGCAGCTCCTGCTCCTCCTGGACGGGGCTCTCCTGTTCTGGGGACACTCGCCCCGGCCTCAGCCCGGCTCCTCGGGGGGCCCCTGCCTCTTGGAGGCCTTTTGTGTCTTTATTTCTTTTTCCCCGTCTTCCTACCTTGATAGAAGCGCGAACTCTTCTCACTGTAGCATTCCAGCTGGTCTCTCTTTAAATCTCAGGCCGAATTCGTAGATTTTCAGGATGATTTGAAGGTTATCTAGGTAATTTGGTGGGGACAGGTGATTTGGGGACCCTACTCTTCCGCCATCTTGCGCCTCCTCCCTCTGGAGGGGTAGTTATCCTTAGGATGCTTCTCCAAGAATGACAAGGTGAGTGGGTGCCCTCTCTCCCCACCACCACTACCAGCCTAGATACTCACACCTGCAGGAATAAGGGCTGACACTTTCCACCTAGCTTGTTAACACTGTGCCCTGCCTTTGTGCTCTCCGGACTTGACCTATCCAACCCACCTCAGTTGGCAGGAGTCCCTTCAAAGTTGCTCCTGATGTGGCTCTTTCTGCAAGCAGCTGTGACAGCAACCAGTGCCACTCCATAATGACTCCCACTCTGGGGAAAGGGGAAGATAACCACACACACCATTTTTACTACAGCCCCAGCAGAAGGAAGCTGGGGGCAGATATATGATCTGACTGCTGACCTTGTTCATCAACATAAACCTCAAAGAGGCAACATAAAGAGAGAGACCTATACTTTAGGGTCACTGCACCCCAATAGACAGCCTAGGGGCAGCCATTTGGTTTCATTGCAGCCCCCACCCACTAATGAAGGTATCTCAGGGGACAATGCATGAAAAGTACACTTCAGTTCTGTGTGAACATAGCTCTGGCAAATAGGATAAGGGCAGGCATCTGGTCTGACCAAACAAGTAGACCAAGTCAACCCCACACTGATCCCTTAATGGCACAGAGACCAAACCCACAAGAGGCAAGGAGTGCCATGCAGCTAACTGGACTAAAGGCAAATGTGACTCAGCCACAGTAGTAGAGTGTGCTCAACATACATGGGAGACACCCCTGAGGCATCTGGTTCTATTGAACAGGGGACACTGCACTACAGTGTACTAAAGGATGTCTTCTTCATAACTCCACCATTTTGAAGAGCAGGAGACATAACTGACTCTCCTAATACATAGAAACAAACAAAGAGAGATAGAGAAAATGAAGAGATAGAGAAATATGTCCCAAATGAAAGAACAGGACAAAAATCACAGTGCAAGAGCTAAATAAAATGGAGATAAGTAACATGGCTGACAGAGAATTCAAAATAATAGTCATAAAGATACTTTACTGGACTTGAGAAACAAGTGGATGGAGGACCTCAGTGAAACCTTCAACAAAGAGACAGAAAAAAAAAGGACAAATCAGTGATGAAGAACTCAGTAAGTGAAATTAAAAATATACTAAAGGGGACGCTTCTTGGGTGCCTCAGTCAGTTAAGTAACTGACTCTTGATTTTGGTTTAAGTCATGATCTCAGGGTCATGGGATTGAGCCCTTCATTGGGCTCTGAGCTCAGGAGGTTCTCCACCTGAGATTCTCTCTCTCCCTCTTTCCTTGTCTCTCCCTCATGCTCTCTCTCTTTTAAAAAACTACATTAGAGGGAAACAATTATAGATTAGAGGAACAGAAGAATGGATCAGTGACCTGGAAGATAGAGTAATGAAAAGCAACCAAATTTAACAGAAAAAAGAGGAAGAAAAAAGGAGAATAAAAAATGAGACTAGTTTAAGGGAAATCAGCAACATCATCAAGTACAATAACATTTGCATTATAGGGATTCCAGAAGAGAAGAGAGAGAAAAGAGAGCAGGACATTTATTTAAAGAAATAATAGCTGAAAACTTCCCTAATCTGGGGAAGAAAAAGAAATCCAGATTGAAGAAGCACAGAGAGCCTCCAACAAAATCAATCCAAGGAGGTTCATGCCAAGATATGTAATAATTAAAATGGGTGATAAAGAGAGAATTTTAAAAGCAGCAAGAGAAAAAAGTAAAGTAGTTACATACAAGGGAAACCCCATAAGGCTATGGCTGAATTTTCATAAGAAACTTTGCAAGTCAGAGGGGAGTGGCATGATACAGTCAAAGTGGTGAAAGTAGGGACAAAACCAAAACAAAAAACTCCCATAAAACAAACAAACAAACAAACAAACAAACAAACAAAAGCTGCAGCGAAGAATACTCTATCCAGCAAGGCTATCATTCAAATTAGAAGAAGAGATAAAGAGTTTCACCAAAAATCAAAAGTTAAAGGAGTTCATCATCAATAAACTAGCCTTACAATAAATATTAAAGGATATTCTTTGAATAGAAAGAAAAGGCCTTAACTAGGAGGAAGAAAATTAGGAAAGAAAAAAAAATCACAGGTAAATACAAACATAATAAAAGCAGAATATTAATCACTTATAATAGCAGTGGGAGTAAAGCACAAAAGTAGTAAAATCAGTTATATCTATAAAACTAAAAAATGGATTGACAGAATAAAAAGATGTAAAGTATGACATCATATACATAAAACATGGAGTAAGGGGAAATAAAATAGAGATATTGCATTTTTTACGAATTGAAGGTCTGTGGCAACTCTGCACCAAGAAAGTATATTGGCATCATTTTTCCAATAGCATCTGTTCACTTTCTGTCTCCATGTCACATTTTGACAATTCTCACAATATTTCAAACTTTTCCATTGTTATTATATTTGTTATGGTGATCTGGGATCAGTGATTACAATGTGCTGAAAGCTCAGATAACAGCATTTTTTAAATAATAATGTGTTTTTTAATTAAGGTATATACATTGTTTTTTTGACATATACTATTTCACACTTAATTAATTCCAATATAGTGTAAACATAATTTTTATATGCATTGGGAAACCAAAACAAATTTATTTGACTTGATTTAATTGTGAGGTTTGCTTTATTACAGTGGTCTGGAACCAAACTTGCAATATCTCCAAGGTATACTTGCAAAAGAAATTAATTGTATTTTTATACATAATCAACAGACACTTGAAAATGAGATGAAGAAAATAATCGAATTTATAATAACATGAGAAAAAATAAAATACTTAAATTTAACAAAAGTACAGGACTTACATACTAAAATGTATAAAACATTAAAAAAAGGAAAGGTGATAGACGTAAATAGACATATGGTGTTTACAGATCAGAAAACTTAAGATGAAAATATTCACCAAATTGATCTACTTATGCATTGCAATTCCTAAGAAAATGCCAGCTATCTTTTTCATATAAATTGACAAGTTGAAGGGTGTCTGGGTGGCTCAGTCTGTTAAGTACCTGCCTTTGGCTCAGGTCATGGTCCTGGAGTCCCAGAATCCAGCCCAAGCCCACATCTGGCTCCTTGCTCAGCAGGGAGTCTTCCTCTCCCTCTGTCTCTCACCCCACTAGTTTCCTCTCTCTCTCTCTCTCTCTCTCTCTCTCTCTCTCTCTCCATCTTGCTCTGTCTCTCTCAAATAAATAAAATCTTTTAAAAAATTGACAAGTTGATCCCTAGAACTGACATGGAAATACAAATTATTCAAAAGAGCCCAACTAATATTGAAACAAAAGAAAAATGTTGGACTTAAACTTCTCGTTTTTAATACTTAACTACAAAGCCTTATTACTGATAATGGTGCGGTACTGACATAATTATAGATGTATAGACTAAAAGGATAAAATTCAGAGTCTGTAAATAAATACTTATATTTATGGTCATTGATTTTCAATAATTGTGCTGCAAGCAAAAAGACTACTGAAAAAAATAATCTTTTCCACAAATGGTGCTAGGAAAATTGGATATCTACATACAAAAGGATAAAGTCGGGATGCTTTTAAACACCATAAACCAAAATTCACTCAAAGTGGATGAGACTTGAATGTAAGTTGAAACCTTAAAATTCTTTGTAGAAAGTATAGGATTAAATATTTGTGGCCTTCTATAAGATAATTGTTGACAAAAAAAATACAAACACAAGTTACCCACAAAAAAAGATGAATTGCACATCATCAAATAATAAAGAAAATCTATAAACACTACCATCAAGAAAGTGAAAAGAATATTCACAGAATGTAAGATAATATTTGGAAATGATATATCTGATAAGAGAGGTGTATCCAGAATACATAAAAATTGAATATAAATGAAATAATATCAAATACCTAATTAGCTATTTGTAATCATAATATGGAAAAAACACAATTCAAAACTACAATAAAAGTACCAAGTCCAATATTTTCATTGATAAATAACTCCAAGAAGAAAATAGAAATCTCTACTACAAAATATAAGCAGAGAAATATTCTGCTTTTGCGAGACTGAGGAAAACTGCGCTTTTAATGGGCTGATGCAATTAAATTGTGCCTACCTGAAGAATCGTCCTTTGACAACATCAAATTCAACTAATTAGTAATGTTAATTATCTTTATGAATTTCCTCTCACCATGTAATATAATATACTTATGGACACAACATCTCACCATATTCATAGCTCTAGGGATTAGGACAGGGAATCTTGGTAAAAGGCATTTTGAAATTCTGTGTACCCCATTCACTAATATATTTGGAGAATTATACTGCTATTGTTTTTGCTCATATGTTTTTTCTTCTCTAATTCCTGTAAATATGCATCTTGACTGAGAACCATAAAAAAATGAATGCTGAGAAAGTGCATGGTAGCTTACTTGGTTCATTTAAACAAACTTCATTGGGTGATTGTGCTTACATCTCATTACATTGATGACACATGGTGAAGCATGAATGTAAAAGTATTGGAAGACTAAGAGCTGTTAATTAACTAAATTGTCCATCCCTTCCACTGCTCCAAATGAGATTTGGTTATTAAGGCAGAAGAGGCTCTTGTATATTATAGAGGCAACTGGATTCATCTACACACATTAGTGTTTCCACTTGTTATGTTATATATTCTCCATACTTCCAACTATTTACTTGTATGTTTGAAGGAATATATGTTTATTTAGTATCAAAATAGAGACTAGATAGAGATTATTTAGTCTCAAAATAGAATAGCACCTCTTTAATAATTCAAGAGGACTTGGAATTATTGTTGAACTTGGAGATACAAATTACTAGGAAACCTATTTATTTATTTGTTTGTTTGTTTATTTATTTATTTAAAGATTCTATTTATTTATTCATGAGAGAGAGAGAGAGAGAGAGAGAGAGAGAGAGGCAGAGACACAGACAGAGGGAGAAGCAGGCTCCATGCAGGGAACCTGACTGACGTGGGACTCAATCCTGGGTTTCCAGGATCACGCCCTGGGCTGAAGGTGGTGCTAAACTTGAGCTACCCAAGCTGCCTGAAAACTTTTTTTTAGTAACAAATTTGTTCCACTGCTTCTGTCAAGGCATCTGTAATATACCATATCACTATGAAGTTTGGATTTTTTTTATAGGGAAATGAGATGATGAAAATTTAGAAAATGTTATTTTTTCAAACATTTTTATTTAAATTCTTGTTAGGGGCAATTGGGTGCCTCGATTTTTAAGTGTGCAACTCTTGATTTTGCCTCAGGCCGCAATCTCAGGGTCCTGGGATTGAACCCCCCCATCAGACTCTGCACTGAGCATTGAGCCTGCTTGGCTCCTTTCCCTCTGCCCCTCCTCACCCCGCTGCTTGCTCTTGTGCTTGGTCTCTCTCTTTCACATTAATTAATTAATAATTAATTCCCATTAGTTAACATACAGTCTAATATTAATTTCAACTGCATGATATAGTGACAACACTTCCATACAACACCTAGGGCTCATCACAAGTGCTCTTCTTAATCCCCCATCATCTATTTAACCCATCCTGCACCCATCTCCATTCTGGTAACCATCAGTTTGCTCTATATAGTTGAATCTATTTCTTAGTTTGTCTCTTGCTTTGTTTTTCCCTTTGCCGGTTTGTTTGGTTTCTTATATTCCACATATAAGTGAAATCAAATCTTACAGTGCTCAAGTAAATGAATGTCACCCTGTTTAGTAGCAGCAGTAATGGTAATGAAAACAGTATTAACCTTAGTAATAATAATTTTTAACAGTTAATCTTTACTAAATACCAGATATCATAGTACTTTACATACCTTCACCTAATCAACCTTAACATTAAACCAACAATCTAAGTGGTTTATTATCCTCATTTTACATAAAATGAAATTAAGGAATATAGATGTTAGGTAACATCCAGATACTTCAGTATATAGTTTTAGTCCGCTGCTAATGCAGTTAACTTTTGTGACAAAAATAAGCACAGTGCCTACCAATTTGAGCAATTTATTATATTCTAGATGGTTTTGTAGCATGAGTTTTATATACTTGGTATAGATTCCTAATTAGGAACTTCTGGTCACATTGTAGGCATAAACAGATGTATATTTTACATTATATTCAATTTTAAGCAAACAGATGTGATTTTCAAGTCGATGATTTCATACAAAGTGATTTCTGATTGTGCTACATATGGTATAGATGCATTAATATAATGAGTAACTTCTGGAGTAGCAGTGCAAATTTTCCAAGAAATATATATTTTATAGACATATAGATCAAGGCTTGACATACGAAAATCATGGCATTTCAAGGCAGTTTTAGATTATGACATTGAAATTTAATAAAAATGTTTGTATTAAGTATAGGAGGAATCTTTTTAGCATACTTTTAATTCCATTGTATACTGACTCATAAAATCTAGTATCTGCAATAGCAGCTGACTCAAGGCATCCATATTTAATGTTTCCTCCAGAGTCTTAGACAATTATGCCATTATAAGCACACTTGTAACATGAGGCTTAAGGTTCATATTAGTACATTAAGAAGAATTGTAATCATGCATAATTTCAAAAAAATATTAGTGAATAATAACAGTACTCATACTATGGAAATAATTAACAGTTTAGCAATGGATTCACAAGTATATTTATTAAGGTTGAATCGGGAAGGATTTTCCTGCCAGGTTTTTCCAAGAGAGACAATTATACTACAGATAATTGATTAAACAATTATTGGATGGCTGAAAGAACAAAACAAGAGATGCCAAGATGACCCAGTTATGGATAACTGGAGGAGCAGATACCATGACTAGGTCAAGGGAAAGAGAACATAAGAGGGGAATTCACAGGGGAATACATACTTGTATTGGCCAAACCCAAAAAGAAGGCAAGGGCTGACAAACATATCTACTGATATGACAAGTAAACATCAGTCTTCTAGGACACAGAGTAATATGGATAAGGATAGAGAGTAATCTGGAGGATCCAATGAATAATACTCAGCATACTGGAATAATTTCAGTAATTTTAAATTAAAAAAGGGAGGCATTACTGATACATTTATAGTCCCTTTTATTCCCTATGATAAAGTTAGTGCATATTTCTTATATTATTGCTTTTATAATATTATATTTACATATCTAAGAACCTAATTGTTTTGTTTCTATTTTTTCATACTAATGATATATTTTAGATACTATGCCACAATTTTTTTCTTCTCTATTCACAAGTGTCTTCATAGAACTGTTTATGATATTTAGTGTCTATTTAGTACACTCTAATCACTGTACATTATTATGTCATTGTGGAAAATATTACATTTTATTCATCAATTTTCTAACTGATTGATTCTTAGGCAGTTTTCTCTAATAAACTCCTTTTCCTGTCTCATTTAATACAGTGAGAATTTCTTTAAAGAAAATACCTATCCTAGGATTGCTCAGTCTTAGGGTATTTGTATTTTCAATTATATGAACACTGCCAATTTGATCTACAAAGTAGCTATAAAAATGTTCATCTTCACTAGCAATCTAAGAGAGTTCTTATTTCAATCAAAACTTGGATGTATCATGCATCCTTAATATATGTCAATATCTGCTAGTCTGATTCAGTAAAATGTTTTTTAACTCTCACTCACCAGGTTACTAGCAAATATGATACTTTCATTTCTTAGATACCTATTCAATTAATTGTTAAAGAAATTCACACCTGCCAAACTTTCCTTGGATTGGGGGATATAAAGTGAAACAAAACAAAATCACAGATTGCAAAAGCTTCATTCTCATGTAAGATGGGATATAAACAACAAAATAAATCAGTGATTTACAGCATATTAAGAGCTAGTCACTACTGTGCCAGAGTTGGATGGGGGGTAGGGGGACAATACAATTTTACATTGGTTGGTTGTGGAAGGCCATACTGGGATTATGACTTTTGAAACAAGATTCAAATGATATGGGAAACATATTATATGTACATTATTGTAAATGTGTCCTGTTTTCACATGTGCAAGCATTTTGGGGGGGCCATATATTAAAAAATGTAATTGTCAAGTCATAGACTGCACTATTATAAACTTTATCACTTAATCCCTAGTTGCTTTTCAAAACTGATTGTAGCAAATTTTATTCCAAACAACAGTTTATTTTACTTCATATCTGTAATAGTTTGCTAGGGCTGCCATAACAAAATACCAAAGACTGAGTAGCATAAATAACAGAGATTTAATTTTGCACAGTTCTAGAGATTAGAAGTTCAAGATCTCCTTGCCTTGTGGATGGTTGCCTTTCTGTTGTATTCTCACATGGTCTCTCCTTGATGTATGCACATATTTGTTCCCAATTTCCTCTTCTAAGAAGGACACCAGTCAGACTTAACTACTTAATTATTTCTTTATCTTCAAAGGCAGTCACATTCTAGCTACTGTAGGTTAGGGCTTCAACACATGAATTTTAGGGGGACACAACTCACCTCATAATATCCATACTGGTTTTGCACAATTTCTCTACCTTTATACTGAAAGACAATTGAAGTAGCCATCCACAATATTCCTCAAACCATCATTTGGTGTTTAGAAAGGAGCCCAGAAATATCAACTATTCCTAACTTGGGATTGTCTTCCCCCATTTTTGGAACTCTCTCAAAATACTTTGATTATGACTCCAATGTAAACGTCCTTTGATGTGTGAAAAATTTCAAAACCTGCTCCTTAAATTTATGTGAAAGAATAAAATAAAGAAGGACTAAATGTGGTAGGAAAAATGTGGTTCCCCTCAAAATGTCCACATTCTAATTCCTGAAACCTACAAATATGTCATCTGACAGGGCAAAAGGGACTTTGTATAACTAATTAAATATCTTAAACTGAAGATACTATCCTAGATTATCCAGGGAAACTCACTCTGATCACATGAGTCCTTAAAATATTTGTACCCAATTTCCTCTTCTAAGGAAAGAAGGCAGTGGTGAAGGAGGAGGACAGTAGAAGTAAAATGAGAGAGATGCTATGTTGCTGGCTTGAAGATGGAGAAAGATCATCACAAACCAAAGACTGCCAGCAGTGTCTAGAAACACTCAAGCTTTTACTATGTAATAATGCAATTCATCATCATAGCCCTCTATCGAGGTTTCAACTTGTAATCTTCATTTACTAGATACCATTATTTTCCCCTATTACATAGAAAAGTTTAGAGAGCAAACAAAAGCTAAATTACTCGCCTAAGGTTACAGGTCATAACTGTTAAAATGATATTTTGAACACAAAAGTAATGAGATCCAGACCCTGCAATCCTAACTACCAGAATAAGTAAAAAATTAAATTAAAAACAAACAAACAAAACCTAATAATATCAGTGAGGATGGATGGAAACCTGAAGCTTTTCCATGAGAATACAAAGTGCAAAAAAAAAAAAAAAAAAAGGAAAAAAAAAAGAGAGAGAGAGAGAGAGAAAGAGAGAGAATACAAAGTGCTTAAGACCTTAAGTCAGTGATTTTCACATATGTATAATTTTAGTCCAGGCTATTTTCTTTTCCTACAGGACAGAAGATCTAGGAAAACAATAGGTATTCAGCCTTCTTATTGCCAAAGTAATTGTCTTAGAGAATATTCAATGGGATAGTTTATCTGAATATATGACAAATACTAAAGATTCAAAATTCAAAAGCAATAATAGGATATATTATGAATATAAAATATACCTTAAGGGGAACATAATACGAAGAATGCAGAATGAAGAGCCTTTTATTAATTCTCTGAAACTCATACTACTTAAGAATGAAGGTAAAATTAAAATAGGATGCATTTTCTTGGACTAAATTTTCCTCAATTTGGCAGGCAGCAAAACTAAAATTAAAAAAAAGGAAAATTTAGGGATCCCTGGGTGGCACAGTGGTTTGGCGCCTGCCTTTGGCCCAGGATGTGATCCTGGAGACCCGGGATCGAATCCCACATCAGGCTCCCGGTGCATGGAGCCTGCTTCTCCCTCTGCCTGTGTCTCTGCCTCTCTCTCTCTCTGTGACTATCATAAATAAATAAATAAATAAAAAAAAAGGAAAATTTAGAAAGTAAGACTCCAAATTAGTCAATATTTATATAAAGCATCCAAATTGCATTAAAAGTCATTCAGTGACACAAACAGTGTCACTTATTAAGGTTAAAGATTAATTTATTCATTTGGCATTTTAGAAACATTGTTCTGTAACATTTTCAAGTGTGCGTGTAGAAGCTGAAAGAATATACATAGCCAACATATGCAAAATAAGACATTCATTTTGAAATTTATTTTTTTGCAAATAGTTTGTTTTTTATTTTATTGGTGAAAGCAACATTTCTTCTTGAATGATTATCTTACAGACAGACACCGAACTCTGATATATTTACTATTTTTAAGTGATAGTTATTCCTTTCTACACATTATAGGAAATACAGCATTTATAGGAAAAGAAAAGAAAAATGAAATATACTGAATTCTACTACTTGAAAAGATGAAGTAAAAGCTACCAGATTAACAATCCAATTGGAAAAAAAATATATCCAGACCAAATAATAATAATAATAGTAATAATAATAATATAGTTTTCAGACATTGAACATCATGGAGCTCAGAAGAGTGGTCCCTGAAAGACAGAAAACAATTGAAGGAGCCCAATAGCTACCCCAATTTTCTCTCAGAGTAAATTTCCAGGGCAGAAGGCAGCCAGAAGGAACAAAAGGGGCATCTGTTAGTCTTCTTAAGCTGAGGAGACAGCCAGGATATGGGAGGCCAAGGTGACTTGAGTTCCCAATATGGAGTATTTCAGAAGAGACAGCTACAAAGAAATACAGTTCCTGAGATCTGCAGTTTTCTAATCAAATGTTCAAATACACATTTGCAGTATGTATTTGAAGAAATTATATGAGACAGCATAAAGAACCACCCAAAAGGAGTGAAGTGGTCAATATTCAAGAAATTCTCAGTTCTTGCCATTCAATCCCCCCCCCCCCCCGCTTTGTTCCTACTTGAATTACCAGCATCAGGGCTTACACAAAAGGAGAGTTGACTAACGGTCTATTCAGACCTGCTTCTGTATATATCCTAGTCAACTTAAGAAATGGTTCAGTGTGGGATCCCTGGGTGGCGCAACGGTTTGGCACCTGCCTTTAGCCCAGGGCGCGATCCTGGAGACCCAGGATCGAATCCCACATCGGGCTCCCGGTGCATGGAGCCTGCTTCTCCCTCTGCCTGTGTCTCTGCCTCTCTCTCTCTGTCTGTGACTATCATAAATAAAAAAAAAAAAAAATAAAAAAAAAAAAAAGAAAGAAATGGTTCAGTGAACTACTGGTGAAAATCAATGGAGGATCACTCAAGTTCTAAGTGCAGCATTGTAGCTCCTTCCAGTTATCCTGTGGAGCCATCTCTCATGCTGGATTTCCAAGGCACTGTCCTGAGTCCATGGCACTCCCTGTTTGAAGGGATTATCCTTTGGCTTCTGTCATGGTTGGCTGACAAATGAAATACAAACCATGGAAAACCTCCATAGAGCAGCCAAAGTGCATCCTCAAATTTATGTCCATAAAATGAAAATGTATGTGGGGTACTTGGTAATTTTTAAAATCTTACCAGAACATTGTAAGAGAATTCTTAAAATGAATAATGTCAGCTGGGGAAAAAGTCATATAGATTCTTAACATTTATGGTCCTCCCTGGCAGTTCTGGATAATTTCAAAGACACATTTGATTTCTAGGTGCTCAGAATGATATGATTGATTATCCTGAGATGACCAATAAGGTTTGTGCGGCGCTGATTCATTATGTTTTTTAGAAACTTGACTTTTTTCCCCTTTCTTCCAAGTTACCAGGCAACCACTTGTCAACCCAATGGCTTCATTGTAGACACAGTTTTTGTGTTTTTTGTTTTTCTCTTATTTTCTGTTTCCCTAAATAAGTTTTGCATGTTTAGTTTAGGAAGAGGCTTGGAGGATGGAATTGACTCTCAGACACTCCATATTGGAGCATTTGAAAAAGCTAACTGTTGACCTTCTAAAAGGCTGTTGATCACACTTGATGCCCCACAGCCGTTGGGAATCATCCATTGATCCAATCCTAATCCCCAATCCTAGGGCAAAAAGGAAAAAGAGGAAAGGGCAAAAAAGAAAAAAGGAAAGCAAAAGGAACAGAAGGAGCAAAAACAGTTTAGTCAGTCACAATTAAAAATAGTCTGTGATAAGTAAAATATGTATACTAAAAAACCTAAGAAAATGACAAAAATAACAAAAACAAATAAGCCAACAAAGAATATATAATGGAATTTAAAAACTCAGTCCAAAGAAGGCAGAAAAAGGAAACAAAGAATTGAAAAATATGTAAAAATGAGATAACAAGTAGAAAATTAAAACACTACCTATAGAAAAATTTTAGCTCAAAAGATCTACACCAGAAAATGACAAACTTATAAAATCAAGAACTTTAGCTTGTACCCTAAGAATGTATTAAAAGAAGAGAAAATGAAATCCAAAGCAAGCTTTAGAAAGGAAATAATTTTTAATTAAATATTTTATTTATTTATTTTGAGAAACAGAGAGAGAGAACAAGAGAGAAGGAGGGGCAGGGGGAGAGGGAGAAGCAGACTCCCTACTGAGCAGGGAGCTCCATGTGGGGCTTGTGGGGTTCTATCTGAGGACTCTGGGATCATGACTTGAACTAAAGGCAGACACTTAACTGATTGAGTCACCCAGGTGCCCTAGAAGGAAATAATTTAAAATAAAGTGAAATCATTGATATATAAGTAGAAAAACAATAGAAAAATTTCATAAAATCAAAAGCTGGTTCTTTGAGAAGACAAATAAAATTTATAAACCTAAATCAGACTTATCAGAAAAAAAAAACAATGAAAATTACAAATATGAACAGTGAGAAGGTTGACATCACCACAGACTTGCAGTTATTATAAATATAAGCTATATTATGAACTTTTATGCCAATAAATTTTTTAAAAGGTAAAAATCCAAAAATTCCTTAACTGACACAATGTACTACAACTTAACCAAGAAGACATATTAAACCTGTAAATGTCATGAAAATGAAAATGTGAGCCACAGACTAACAGAAAGTATTTATAAAACTCATACTCTATAAAAATTTGTATCTAGAATACAAAAAGAACTTTTATAACTCACTTTTAAACCAGTTAAAAAAATTTTGATAGCCACTAAACAAAAATTATGCCAGCAAATAAATACATGAAAAGCTGCTGAACACCATTAGCCATTAGGGAAATACAAATGAAATAACATAATGAGATCCCACTACATACCCACTAGAATAGCTAAAAATTAAAAAAAAAAACTGGTGCAAAAATAGACACATAGATTAATAGAACAGAATAGATAACTCAGAAATGAACCCACAACTATACAGTCAATTAATCTTCAACAAAGCAGGAAAGAATATTCAATGGTAAAAAGATCGTCTCTTTAACAAACAGAGTTAGGAAAACCTTCTGCATATGCAAAAGAATGAAACTGAACCACTTCCTTACACCATACACAAAAATAAATTCAAAATGTGTGAAAGACTTAAATGTGAGACCTGAAACCATAGAAATCCTAGAGGAGAACACAAGCAGTTGCCTCTTGGACATCAGCCATAGCAACTTCTTACTAGATATGTCTCATGAGGCAAGGGAAACAAAAGCAAAGAGAAACTACTGAGACTTCATCAATATAAAAAGCTTCTGTACAGCAAAGATAACAATAAACCAAACTAAAAGGCAACCTTTGTAATGGGAGAAGATATTTGCAAATGACATATCTGATAAGGGGTTAGCATCTAAAATATATAAAAAACTTATAAAACTTAACATCCAAAAAATGAATAATCCAATTAAAAGATGGGAAGGAGACATGAAAGGCATTTTTTCAAAGAAATACAGATGGCCACAGATGCATAAAAAGATGCTCAGCATCACTGATTATCAGGAAAATACAAACCGAAAAGCACAATAAGATACCACCTCACACCTCTTAGAATGGCTAACATCAGTAATTTTAGAAAATGCAAATAAATCTATGTTGACAGAAAATAAGTAAGTTACCCAGTGACAGAGAGGGAATACAAATGAAGGAGAGTTTATAAAGAGGAACTTATGTATATGGATATTATTTTAATTGTGTTGATGGTGAAATATACATTGGTAAACATCAAATTTTACATTTTACATAGGGGCAATTTGCTATATGTCAATAATATCCAAAAAAAGTTTTTAAAAAAACATACATACTGGGTGCCTGGTATGGCTTAGTCAGTTAATCTTCCAACTCTTAGGTTTAAGCTAAGGTCATGATATCATGGGTCATGACATAGAGCTCCACATTGGGCTCTGTGCTCAGCAGTGAGTCTGCCTAAAGAGTCTCTCCCTCTGCCCTTCCTGCCATTTGTGCTCTCTCCCTAAAATAAATTAATAAAATTTTAAAAACATACACATAAAATCTAAATACATGTATCTAACTATCTCTTTGAATATGCTCAATATAAAAAATGGCATATATAGCTTATAAATTTATATATATATACATATATATACATATGTATAGCATATTATTACATTTAATTCTGCTTTCAAATGTTAAGTTTTCATGTACAAGCTATTGGAGAGATTATGAAGATTTTTTTCGTCTGTGAGATGAGAATAAGTATACTGCTTCATTAGGGTAGTTATGATGGCAAAGAACATTTATTATACACATATTTTTCTGCTGTTTTTAAATTTATGATCATAAATAATTCCATGTTATTAAATAATTTTCTAAAGCATAAGTTTTATTGACTATATAGTATCCCATTATAAGAAAATATAACAGTATCATTGATTTATTTTCCATTTTGTGTTATTTGGTTTAATTTGTAGTAAAGAAATTTGTAACAAATCTTTATATAAAGTTTTGCTTAGTTCCTAATGATAACTTTGTATACCTAGAAAGCCTAAGAATGTCCATTTCTCCCTCATTTCCACTTTTACCACCATTGCTTAAATTGTCATTTTTCCTTGCCTGGAATATTGCAGTATCAACACAGCAGGAAGATCCATTTTTTTTTAATATGAATCTTATTCTCTTCTTATGAACTTTGAATATCTTTCCATTGGAATAACAGTAAAAGTCAAACTTCTTCCAATCAACTATTTTCTTCTAGTGGGATGAACTAGCTGGTGGCAAAGCAACACTCTTGCCAAAAACAACTAGAAATGCTAGATAAAATATGCAATTGGTTAGAGGAAGTTGAGAGTCCCTGAAGCAACAAACACTAGAATGCTAAGACTCCAAAAAAAGAAACTTAGAAAGGATAATGGGATTCAAGTTTCTTTCCCTGAGGGTATTTGTCAATTTTGGGGGACAAGAAAGCAGAATTATCTTTAGACAATATTATTAAGATATCTTCATGCCATCCATTTTTTAATTTAATAAATATTTCGAATATTTATCTAAGTATCTATTAGGATACTTTTAGTTTTATCTTTATTACCAAGACAAAATAATGGGTATCAACCAAGCCTGAAGAGAAAAATAAAAGTTAAAGTTGAAGATTGAGGAGATTTTTAATTAATTTGCATAAAATCAGTGGCAAATTCTAGTCATATTGCACTTGCAGAAAAAGAACAATTACATTTTCTCTGGATATGAACAAAGACTAAAGTTGTAGAGAATAATTAATTGGAATAAGCATTAAACATCATGTACTATACTCAGGAGGAGGAGGAAAATGATTATTTTTCTTGGTAGATGAGCAGGTAAGAGAGATTTGAATACCAATTAACTCCTGACCATTGGGTCAGAACAGGGTTTTCCTATTAAATAATTCACAGTACTTCAGGTTGGTCTGAGGCATTTCCTTAGAATGTTTGGATTCTTAATATATGATTTAAATAAGTTATTGAAAAAGGAAAGTAGTTTGATTTTGAATAAACTTGCACTGTGTAAGAATAGTAAATATGTGTAACTATAAATCAACTGTTTTTTTAAAGTATTAGCTATTTGCCTCATGTTTACATGTTTTATGATAATCTACATAAATATCAGTTTTTATGTATAGTTAAATGTAAAATTAAGTATGCTCATGTAGTACATAATTTACATAGTCTCCAGGAAATCTTATAAATTTTCTGATAAATTAAAGAATGGACGAGATCATAGCCAATTGCTTAGTGAATAAACTAGTCATCAATAATTTACAGAGTATCTTTTATGTGTGCAACAGATGGTCCTCACTACCAATGATAGAAAAAAAAGTACTTTCTATCAAGGTATTTATCACTAATTTTACATCTCAGAAAAAGAAAAAAAAAAACTTTCAACACTGTAAACCATATAAGGGAGTTTACAAGTAAAAGAAATGATATCTTATAGCTAAAAACAGAAACAAAAACTATAGACGCTTAGAAGATAGAAGATGAATTAAAATGGCGCAATGAGGAAACATTTTCTGTAGGAGTCATTTCAGATTTATAACTTGAAAGAAGGACAGAATTTGGTGAGAAGGTGAGAAATTGAGAACAAAGAAAATAATCAAAGTTCAGTTTGAGCAAAATGACTTGCCAGGACAGAGAAACCATTATCTAACAAAGGAGAGAAAGCATGGTACAAAAATAAAGGTTGCCAGCTGAGGGGAGAAAGTGAGATAAATAAATGTTTCATGATACATTTAAAGAAATGTAATTGTCAGGGTGGGCGTTCACAAATGATCTGAAGGCTCTATAGGGTGCTGGAGAATGCTTACTGGAATCAGATGACAGATTTAAACCTTCTGTCTACCACCCGCTAGTTATATGACATTTTGGAATGATACTTAATATCAACTCCTTCAGTTGAAAAAAAGAGTGAAATAGTGTCTAGTTCAGAGGGCAGTTATAAGGAATTAAAAGGTTAATTATGGATCATGTTAGTTTGCTATTGCTGTCTTTAAAAAACACCACAAATTTAGCAGCTTAAAACACTGATTTATTTTCACACAGTTGTGTGGGTTGGAAGTCCAGGACTGTAGGCTCAACTGTTCTCTGTCAAGAACCATAGTCCATGTGGTTGTATGAGTTAGATCTCTGTTTCCATGCTGGCTGTTGAGTGGAGATATTTCTCAGCTTGTAGAAGCTGACTGCATTTCTAGGCTCCATGCCCTGTTCCTCCATCTTTAAAGACAAGTCATACCTGAGTCAATGCCTCTAAACTCTTTGATCTGTCTTCTGCCTTAACGCCCATTTTCCTTTTCTTCTACTCTTGTCTGAATAAAGCTTCTCTTTTCATCTGCTGCTTTTTTGTGCTTATGTGAGGATACTAGGCCAACATGGAAAATCCAGGATCATCTCTATTTTAAGGTAACCTAGTTACAAAAACCTTCACATGCTATTTCTGAATGTTGTGGGAAGCAATTTGGGACCATTTGGTCAAAATGAATATTTACATATTAAAAGACTCAATAATTCTCCTGATATATATCAAATAAAAAAATTTTGCATAGCTCTATAATAGAGTGTATCTTTATGTATAATTCTGCAAAAATATGTATAGTTCCTGGTGGCAGGATGCTAGTGCTAGCTTGGGGAATGAATAGGTAAAATATTGTGACCATGAGAATACTGTATTATAATAAATCTAGAGTAAACAAACTTACTGAATATATAGCAAAATGACTAGATCTAGAAAATGTATTGTTTAGAGAAAAGGAGCAGAATGATATATATAAAATGATACATGTATGTGAATAAAACAATGTGTATATAAAACATCATCTATTTTTCAATGTTCCATACACATATGTAAGAAAATATTCAAAAATTAATACACACATTAAAAACATTTAAATTGCTAAGTTTATGAGTACAAGAAGAATGTGGTGGAAGAAGAAAGTAAATAATAAACTTAATAAGAGGAACCTTAACTTTATCAATGATAATAATTGTCAGTAGCTGATGAGAAAGATGAACTGAAATCTTTACAATTAAATTGTAAATATAAATAATATATGACATATGATACATGATATAAACATACATGATTTAATCAGTTTTATATACATATCTCATTATATATAAATATATTATATATTTAACTAATTAAACCACATATGTCACATATTTAGCTATTACTACATGTTTACATATATATACGGGAATTTTCTCTTAAATTGTTTTGAATTCAGTGGTGTTATGCCTTTAAAGTATCTTTGCAGTATTATTTTTGATTGGCACTTGTTAACTAGATGATGTTCTTATGGTAAAGTCTTTATTCAATTGTTGCACTGAAATAGAATATTAAATTGTGGACCTGTAAAATCTTTTTTTTTGGGAGGGGGGCCTGTAAAATCTAATGACCTAACATTATTAGTTAAAAATATAAACATATAATCCTTAGTAGGAACCTCTTTCATTTTGTGAACTGAAATAGGCAAAATTCTAGACTGCAGTAAGTTCGAGTCCTGAAAATTGTCCTGGGGGACTTATTAATAATAAAAATTATTAAATGGTTGATGTGTTCACTAGTTATCTGTAAATCCAGTGGTCTTTTGTACTGTTATGGAAATATCTTTTTCTGGTACAATTTATATGCAGTAATGTAGATACATTTTAGGTATACAGTTCAATGAGTTTTGATAAAAGTATACACACCTGTAAACACAACAACCAAGATACAGAAAAACCCCATTATCCTAGAAGAAGTTCTCTCAAGGTTCTTTGAAGTTAATCATTCTTATGCTTTGCCCCAGTGATTACCAATTTGCCTTCTCCTCATAAATTAGTTTTCCCTTGTCTATAGTTTAATATAAATGGAATTGTATAATTTTTACTCAAACATGTTGTTGTTTTTTTTCTCAACATAGCATTTTTTATTTATCCATATTATTCATATATCTAGGTTGTTTCTTCCATTTTTATTGCTGAATATTCCACTTCATGGATATACTTCATATTTTTTTATCTATAGACATGTGTTTTTTTGGTTTTTGGTTCTTGGTATTGTTTTTTTATTATTTATTTACTTATTTACTTAAAATTGAGAAAAAGACAGAGACAAAGACAAAGCAGGAGCAGAGGTGAGGAGGCAGAGGGAAAGGAAGAAGCAGACTCCCCGCCGAGCAAGGGAGCCTGATGTGGGACTCAGTCCCAGGACCCTGAGATTGTGACCTGAGCAGAAGACAGATGCTTGACTGACTGAGCCATCCAGATGCTCATAGACATTTGGTTCTTATCGGTTTTTCATTACTATGAATAAAACAACTATGGGCACTTAGCTACAAGTCCATATATATTTTTTTTATCTTTTAAACAAAATAAGTAGGAATGAAATTAATAGGGCATTTATATTAAAATGAAGATACTTACATGTATAAGAAACCACCAGTTTTCGATACTGGTTGTACAATTTTACTTTTCCACAATTGATGTATGAAAAACTCAGTTTTTACACAGCCTCATAACACAGGTATTGTCATATTTTTTAATGTGGTCATCATTTTAAATCATCAATTTAGATCATCAATTTAAATAGTTCACAGAAGAAACCACATTCCAGTGGTTACAGAGTATTATCCCATTTTGGTTTTAATATGCATTGCCCTAATGATAAAGTTGAACATATTTTAATGTTTTTTATAGCCATGCATGTCTTCTTTCTTGATATATGTGTTCAATATAGTGCACAGTTTTCAATACATTTAAAATTTTTTAAAGATCAAATAGCATTATCTTTTTATGGATAATCAGCATTGCCTTAAATGAATTAAGCCTATTTTAATTAGGTTATATTTCCTCTTAATACTGAGTTACAGAATTTCTTTATAGTTTGGGGAAAAAATCCCTTTGTTAAATGTATTTATTATAAATGTTTTCCCCACATTTGTTGATTTTTTTATGACTTATTAATAGTGCCATTTGAAGAGCAGGCATTTTAATTTTATTAGAGTCCAATTCCAATGATCTTGCAGTTTCTGCTTTTTTCCCTACACATGAAATATTGGCCTATCCAAAGTTTACAATTATTTTTGTTTTATTTGCTAGAACTTTTATGCTTTTAGCTTTTATGTTGGTCTATCATTCATTTGGAGTTAAATTTTGAATATAGGTTGAAGCATAGATTAATATGACATGCTTTCCTTTTTTCTCTTCAAGTACTATCCAGTTGTGTCAGCCTTATTTGTTGAGATTACCTTTTCTCCCACTGAATTATCCTGGAACCTTTGTTAAAAATGATTGAACTTAGATGCATGGCTCTATTAGTGTACTTGTCCTTTCGTTATACTTCATTTATCTGTCTATCCCTATGCCAACACTGTACTGTCTTGATTACTGAAGTTTTAGAGTAATTCTTAAAATCTAATACTCCAACTCTTCAAAGTTCAATCTTCTTCAAAGATTCTTTATATCTTAATATAAGTTTTGAATCATTTCTCTTTTAATCAAAACAAAACCTGCTGAGATTTTTATTGGAGTTTTTAGCAATGCAAGTATGCCACTGACAAATTTTATCAGCTTTTTTTCTACTGAAAGTGTTTATTTTTTCATTCACTGTTGGAAGATATTTTCACCGGATATAGAATTCTAGTTTGTCAGGTCTTTTCCACTATTTTTAAGAAATATATTATTAGGGGCATCTATGTGGCTCAGTCAGTTAAGCATCCAATTTTTTATTTCAGCTCAGGTCATGATCTCAGGGTTGTGAAATCAAGCCCTAAATTGGACTCTACACTCAGCTTGGATTCTGCTTCTATCTCTCTCTTTCTCTCTCTCTCCTTCCCTCTCCCCCTGCTCACACTCTCTTTCTCTCTAAAATAAATAAATAAATAAATATTTTAAAGTATATCATTCTATTATCTTTTGGAGTCTACATTAAAGATCATCAATTTAACTAGCTCACAGAAGAAAAGAAAGAGATAAAGATAAGTTTCTTTCAGATGGTACCATGTGGGGGGAAAAGTACAATGTGTCACTGCATCATGGTACATTCATCTATTTCTTTTACTTAGGGAACTTCTCTAGCCTTCCATCCCACCCACTATTTTCAGCAGATACAAAGGTATAATTTATTGGAAGCACTGAGTAATATAATCTATAAGCTTTTGGATGGTCAGGCATTATCATTTTCTTTTGGGACATCTCACTCTATCACTATCCAGTCTGCTTATAAATAAACATTTTTTCTCTTATATTTTTGTTATTTTTGCTGCTTTTAAATTAGAGATCAAGATATAAAGGGTAAGTTGTTCCAATAGCAAATAAGCTATAATTATCTGTTTCTACTCACTGAGGAAGGCATTTAGAGCTGCGATATAGAATTTATTCCAATAACAATCGAATTAAATGGGACTATGTAATAGCCCCTGTTCAATACTGCTGCTTGTATCTAAATGAGAAAACAGTAAAACAGGAGGGCGAGGAATTAATAGTACAAGTAGATAGGGTAGTTAGGGTACAACAAATAATGTAATATGTGCTAAACTGCAAAAGCAGGATGGAGGAAAACAAATTAATGCAATCAAGCAAATCTGGCAACTTCCATATAAGTGTCTTTGTCCTATAAGAAATAGTTAAGATTAAGTTAAGCCCAGAGTATATATTCTACATGTTTTCAGTGTTGAAAACAATAAAGCAGTTAACATATATTTTGTTTTTAAGGAAATTTTAAATAACAAAGCATAAACTATAGCTGATTTTAGAAGCAAGGAAAGTTTGGAAGTTATGAAGACATGTTCTCACTTAGAATATTCCATTTTTAAAAAAAAGGAATATTCCATTTTGTTGTCTCTAAGCTTCCCACAGTGTTCTTTGGATAGAGAAGGGAAGCATATTATAGATAACTATAACTGTTAAAAAAGAATTGTAGCCCTCTGCCAAAAGTTATAAATTGTATTATTAATACGCTCAGGTGCTCAGTAGCAAAAACACTGTTCATTGAACTCTAGGCACAGTTTTTGGTTTTGGTTTTAGTTTTTGTTTAGATTTTATTTATTTATTTGAGAGAGCAATAGAGAGTGAGGGAGAAAGAGAGAAAGAGAGAGAATGAGCAGGGGGAGAAGGAGTAGCAGATTATCCCCTATGAGCAGGGAGCCTGACCAGGGGCTCAATTCCAGAACCTGGGACCATGACCTGAGCCAAAGGCATTCACTTAACCAACTGAGCTACCCAGGTGCCCCTCCAGGGTGTATTTTTTATAGGCCTAAGTAATGTTAAAGATTTCAGGGAAAAAAAAGTTACACAATAAAAGTTTTTAATAGCTGTGTAACTCCTCCATGCTTTTAAAAGAAAAAAAAATGCCATAGAGAAGAATCTAAATATACAATAATGAGATTTTTAATATGCCTAAAAGAATCGTGAACTTTTTGACTATGAGAATAACTGTAACATCTATGCCAAATGGGAACAAACATTTTAGAAACAATGTTTTGCTTAGAAATAAAGTCACTTTGGCCAATGAGGTGATGATATATTATTAAAGCTAACTTATTTTGTTATTTTAATGTTAAATAATATGAATTAATTCACTGGTTTAGCATTTATTCATTTGTAAATTATTAATAGTTTAATTACCACTTAAGTAATTTCTACACTAAGCAATTTACTTTTAAAAAATAAAAAGCCAAAAATTTAGAGCTACCATTAATCTTCAGCACAATTCCTAATCACAAAGCATATTAGTTGGTATCAGACCTATATAATACAAATAGAAATAAGAGTAACATTAAATTTCATTGGGATTTCAAATGATGAAGGATATACTAGAAAACATAAAAGTTGTCTGACCCACACACTTCCATCTCTTGTTTATCAAATCTGAGTTTTCTCTAGGGAAAAACAAAAGAAATTTTATGTAAATTGTCCCTCCCTATCTAGACCTGATGACTCTACAGGTGGTCAGCTCATTCAAGATGGGATTGCTCTTCCCTGGAATTTCTGGATGTGGCTTATCTTTCATGTGATTGAAGCAATTGTATGTAAAACATAGGAGATAAGAATTATAGAAATTCTCTCTTTAGGTATCCTGCAAGCAAGAAAAAAAAAAAAAAAAGACTGACACCTTTAAAGTGATGAAAAAAGTGGAAAAAATCTATCACTCTGGAAATAAAAAAAAAATACTCTAACACATAAAAAGTTAGAGAATTCATTGACAATTGAATTGTCTCACCCACAAAAACTGTTAATAAAAGTACTTCAGAGAAAAGGAATATAATGAGAATTAGAAATTGTATCTACACAAAAATAATGTTGGAAATTATTTTTTTAAAGATAAAATTATTGGGGGCACCTGAGTGGCTTAGTGATTGAGTGTCTGCCTCTGGCTTAGGGTGTGATCCCAGGGTTCTATGAGCATCTCACTCTCTATGTCTCTGCCTCTGTGTGTCTCTCATGAATACATAAATAAAATCTTTTTAAAAAGAGATAAAATTATTATATGCCCCAAACTAGATAGATATCTAACTTATTAAAGTTAAAATAATAAAAATGTTTTGTGATTTTATAACATATGGAAAACATAAATGTATGACAATGACACAATTGATGATACAGAATGATATTATTATTGTTGTGCCCGAGATTGTGAATCGGAGAAACCACCAAGGAGCTGACACTGATGCAAACATATGAGGGGTTATTTACAAGCTCAAGCTTGGGTCCAAGTATACCCGACACAGTGGAGCAGGGACTTGGACCCCGAGGTGGGTTTCAGCTTAGTTTTAAGGGCTCTAGGGGACCTCCAGAAGCGGGGGGAGGAATTTCTCAAGTTCTGTTTACATTCTGATATGGGACTTTCAAGGGCATTGAGCTCTGTTCTCATTCTGATATGGGACTTTCTGCCACTGGCTTGGTCTCCGTTCTCATTCTAATATAGGGCTTTCTAGGGTGTTAAGCTATAAGCTGTTTTTTTCCTGTAACTGAAGTAAGGTAAAGTTCAGCTTTTATTCACAGGGGCCTGGGATGGTTGTACTTGTGCTAATGATGAACTTAATTAAAGTGGAATGGCCTTAATTTTCTCGGCCTCCACAATTATTTGAAGGTACAGCGTGGAGGCCGAGAAAACTAAGGCCATTCCACTTTAAGTTCAGTGTTATCACAAGTACAGCCATCCCAGGCCCCTGTGAATAAGAGCTGAACTTTACCTTACTTCAGTTACAGGAAGAAAACAGCTTACAGCTTTAAGTCCTAGAAAGCCCCATATTAAAATAAGAACGGAGCCCAAGCCAAGGGCAGGAAGCCCCATATTAGAATAAGAACAGAGCTCAATGTCCTTGAAGGGCCCATATCAAAATGTAAACAGAACTTCAGGAATTGCTCCCCCCCTTCTGGAGGTCCCCTAGACTAGTCCTTAAAACTAAGCTGAAACCCACCTAGGGGTCCAAGTCCCTGCTCTGCTGTGTCAGGTATACTTGGACCCAAGCTCGAGCTTGTAAATAAACCCTCGTGTGTTTGCATCAGTGTCGGCTCCTTGGTGGTTTCTCGGATTCGCAATCTTGGGCACATTAGTACTTTTTTATTTAAAGAAGTATACAGTATACTCCTCAGAAATCTCTACAAAGTTGGCCAAGAAAAAAAGAGAGAAAATGAGAGAGAGAGAGAGAGAGAGAGAGAGAGAGAGAGAGAGAGAATAGTAATTATGGAAAAGGCCAAACTATAAGGATGAAGAACAAATCAGGATAGTGATATCAGGAGTCAAAGGTGAAATTGACTATAAAGAGGTGATAGAATTATTCTGTATGGTTCTGTCCTGGACATATTCAACTCCGTTGTTTTGTCAAAACATATAGAATTGGAAAGCACAAAAAGTAAACTTAATTTCATGTGAAGTTAAGAAAAGAAAAGAAAAATATTAACTAGGATTTCAAGAGACAAAGGATTAAATGCTACTATAAAAATTAATTTAACTGTATTAGATATGCATGATATAATTTCATTAAGAGAGTGGATATAAAAATAGCTGACATAAATACTCCTAGGAGATGGTGCTTTGACTTAGCCCTCTTATAGATCTGTAGAAAAAAATATTTTCATGTTTTTGCTTTCCTAGAAATCTCTGAGGAAAGAACATTGGAATCTGGATTAAAGGGCAGGCCTTGGACTTTAAGTGATGACTGTATAAAGAGTGAGAGACTTCCAGAGAGACTTATAGGTCAATTTCTAAATTATTTACATTTCAAAGGGCAATGAACCTCTGAGACATTTGTTTGCATTCCAAAGGAATGTTTACATTAGGGAAATAGAAGTTTTCTTTTCCTCTCTCAGGAGGGGAGGGTGAGAGCTGGACAATAAATAGTCTGTACAAATTCAAAGGTTCACACATCACCAAACTATTGGCTCCTCACTTTCCTTCTCCCACTTACTCTGAATATACAACTATACATGGATTAATTTCCCCTGAGAGAAATACAGAAACTAGTTAAAAACTCCTACTGGTAGTTAATATATACTTTGCATTAATTGCATCTGAGGCACACCACCATGCAATGGGGAGGGAACCCCTAAGTCTCAGCTTTTCTCTGAGGAGTGGAAGGTTTGGACTACATGCACCACTCTAAATATTCAAGCTGCCACCTGTAGAATGGGAGTTCAACAAAATTACGGCAAAGAAGCAATTGTTCAATGAGCATGCAAGTACTCCCTATAGCTACTTCCTCCACAAATCCCCCTCAGCTAAGTACAGAGGGAGCAAGTAAAAATACTCAACTCACCCCCTAACTTTATTCATATAAGGGGTTTGACTGCATACTCTCCACCTCTACCTAAGGACTCAGCTTCTAATCAGACTGTTTTAGAGTTGACTGAAGCTTTCAAGGGCTTTGAAAAGGCTGGTTGTAACATCCTATGACATTTCCCTCCCACTAGATCCAACAATAAAACTAAGTCTTTTGCTTCTCCCTGGAAAGAGATTGTCTACACATCCAGCATCCCAACTTTTGTGGCTGCCACTTAAGGGATAAGCCCTTAATCACCTGTTTATAAGAGCTGACAAGGCTCAGCATTCCCAAATTTTCCAGAACAATACAAAACCAAAAGTTGGTTTTCTTTGTGTGCAAAAGCACTCTTAGTGACTATTCACTTTAGCTCAGCAAAGCATGAATGAGCAAAACTAGCCAGATCATGTTTTCTTCCTGGTAGGAAGTTGATTGCATATGTAGCATCCTGACTTTCCCAGTTACCTTCTGAGGTTAGGTTTCCAATTAGCTAGCCTATATTAGGTAGCTGAAGGAGCACGAAAATAATAGTTATCTGAGAGCCTCCACAGACGTGTAGAGATTTCCCATAAGTTTAGGACATTGATGGATCTTGGCACACCCTCAATTACTGGGAGCTGCTAAGAACAAAGATGGTGACTTGGATAATCAAAAAGGATTAAAGGGTAAGTAGCCACTCAGGTCCGGGTGACTGATGAAATTCATCTCCTACATGAACTAGCATGCCAAGATTGGGACAGTGGCTATTTTATCAAATTCATGGAAGTAAAAATGAGTCAGAGAAATAAACAGAATAAAGTCCAAACAAAACAAAACAAAACTCCAGATATCAACTTTAATAAATTAAAGATAAATGCTCTACTTGATAGTTCAAAGCAATGGACACAAAAAATACTCACTGAGGTCAGAAAAGAAATTCATGAACAAAGTGAAAATTTCAACAAAGAGAAAATACAAAAGATACCAAACA
The DNA here is from genome assembly GCF_048418805.1 of Vulpes vulpes. Lineage (NCBI taxonomy): Eukaryota > Metazoa > Chordata > Mammalia > Carnivora > Canidae > Vulpes > Vulpes vulpes. The sequence goes on along the minus strand of NC_132784.1, from coordinate 98,804,512 downwards.
AAAATCATAGAACTGAACAATAATAATAGAAGTGAAAAAAATTGATAGTTTCAAATACAAACTAGATCAAATAGAAGAAATGATAACAAACTTGAAGACAGAGTACTGGAAATCATCCAATCAGAAGAATAAAGAGTAAAAAGAATAAAAGAAGTGAAAATAAAGGCATCTTAAGCAACTTATAGGACATCATCAAATAAACCAAAATTTGCATTACATATATTCCAGATAGAGAAGAGAAAGAGGCAGAAACCTTACTCAAAGTCATAATGACTAAAAACTACACTAACCTAGGTAAAGAAAGAGGTATATACATCCAGGAAGCCCAAAAAACTCCAAATAAGATGAATCTAAAGGGACGCCCTGGGAAACCATTATAATTAAATTGTGAAAAGTTGAAGACAAAGAAAAAAATATATAAACATCAAAGGAAAAACAGCTCGTTACATACTAGGGAGTCTCCATAAGCCTATCAGCACATTTTTCAGCAGAACCCTTTTCAGACCAGAAGAGAGTGGGAAGACATATTCAAAGTCCTAAAAGAAAAAAACATGCAATACAAGAATATTCTAACAGTCAAAACTGCCCTTCGGAATTGAAGGAGAGATAAAGAATTTACAAACAGAAGCTGAAGGAGTTCACAACAAAATCAACATACAAAAATCAGTTGAATTTATATTCACTAACAAGGACCTAGCAGAAATAAAAATTAGAAAACAATTCTACTTTAGAAAAAAATTCTATATACTGAAAAATATAAAATGTTGATAAAAGAAATTGAAGAAGATACAAATAAATAGAAGGATATCCAATATTCATGTATTGGAACAATTCATATTATTTAGTTTATATAATCCAAAGCATCCTGTAATTCAATGTGACCCCTATCAAAATTCCAATAACATTCTCACAGAAATAGAAAAAAATCCTAAAATTTGTATGGAACCACTAGAGGCTCTGAATAGGCAAAGCAATATTGAGAAAGAACAAAGCTGATAGCATTATGCTTTCTGATTTTGAATATATTAAAAAAAAACTGAAGTGATAAAGACTACAGTATTGCAATAAGAAAACATATAGATCAAAGAAACAGAAAAGAGTATCAGTAATAAATGCATGAATTATGGTCAATTAAGTTTTGACAAAGCTGCCAAGAATAAACAGTGGGGTAAAGATAGTCTCATCAACAAATGGTGTCAGATAAACTTGATATCCATATGGAAATGACCGAAACTAGACTCCTCTCTAACTCAATATACAAAAATCAAATCAAAATAACAACCTGAATATAAGACCTGAAATGATAAAACTCCTAAAAGATGTCATAGGGGCTAAGCTATATGACATTGGTCCTGGCAATGATTTTTCTAGATTTGACATCAAAAGCACAAGCCATAAAACCAAAAATACGCATGCAAATACATTAAACTAAAAGACTTCTGTGCAGCAAGGAAACCATCAACAAAATAAAAAGCAACTTATGGGAATGAAGAAAATTTGGAAACCATATATCTTATAAGGGGTTAATATTAAAGATATACAAGAAGAAAAATATATATATTTGTATATATATATATATATATATATATATATACAAGAAGAATTAGATCAAATAGAATAAAGGATAACAAACTTGAAGAAGTCATACAACTGAGCAGGAAGAGAAACCAATTAACCCAAACAAAAAGTGGGCAAAAGATCTGAACAGACATGTTTCAAAAAAAAAAAAAAAAAAAGACATACAAATTGCCAAAAGATACATGAAAAGGTGCTCAACATCATTAATCATGAGGAAACTGCAAAACCATCACCAAAATAAAAATGTTACCTCACATTTGTTAGAATGCTTATTTTCAAAAAAAATAAAATAAAATAAGAGATAACAAATGCTGACAAGGATGTGGGGAAGAGGCAACACTTTGTTGCCATTCCTACCACTGTTGGTAGGAATGTAAATTAGTATGGTCACTATGGAAAACAGATGGAGATTCCTCAAAACAATAAAAATAGATCTACTGTACAATCCAGCAATTACACTTCTGGATATATATTCAAAGGAAATGAAATCATTATATCAAAGAGATATCTGTATTCCCATATCCACTGTAGTATTATTCATAATAGCCATAGCATGGAAACAACCTAAGTTTTGGATGAATTGATAAAGAAATTATGGTATACAAATACAATGGAATATTATTTAGCTTTATAAAACAAGGAAATTTTGTCACTTGTGACAACATGAACTTAGAGTGCAATATGCTAAGTGAAATAAGCCAGATAGAAAAAGGAAAATACTGTCTGGTATCACTTCTGTGTGGAATCAAACACACAGTAAAAGAAAGAAAAAGAAAATGATAATTGAACTCAGAAACAATAGAATGGTGGTTGTCAGGACTGAGTGGTGAGGGAAATGAGAAGTGGTTGCTAAAAGGGTACAAACTCCAAGTTATAAGATGAGTAAGTTCTGAGGATCTAACATATAACCTGGTGATGATAGTTGGTGATACTATATTGCATAATTACTAAAAGAATAGAACTTAAGTATTATCACACACACAGAAACACAAGAAGATAAATATGCAAGGTGATAAATGTGTTAACTAACTCTATAATGGGAGTCCTTTTATAATGTATATGAATACATTATGTTGTATATATTAAATATATTATTATTTTGTCAGTTTTACCTCAACAAAGCTAAAAATTATACTAGAAAATACATATTTGGGGGGTTTCTTTCCTGTGATGCAATTTGTGCAATACCCTGAAAGGCGAGACAGAGAATGGGACAGTGATAAGATTACTGCTATAAGGTCTAATCTTCCCCTGACCTCTCATATCCTTTCAGGATAAAAGCAATAAATACATACATTAAAAATTTAGCAAATCTAAGGCTAAAGGCAAAATGAATATAAATTGATGTAATTATTAAGTTTGTTTTGATAGAAGAGTGATTTAGCAATTATGAAACTAGATATATATCTATAAAAACAAATGCATAAATACATTGCAGACACTTGAGACACCACTGTCAGAAAAATACATTGCAAATAGTCAATGGAACTCTGTGTTGCTGGATTAGAGTCAGACATATCAGAATGAACTCATCTCTATCTCAGTGTATTTAGCTATATATAGATAGATAATAGTAATAGGGAAAGAAAAGAAATACAGTAAGTGTATATACATCACATTAGTCAGAAAACCTACATACATTTCTTAGTCCTATCCACTGAGAGGCCATAGAAAATAGTAAAATCAGAGTAACAGTAAGCACTCCAATGCCCAGATTTTGGTTTCTAACTACCACTCCTCCTTGCCTTTTGGATTCCAAAGCCTTCTTGTAGAAATTACTGATTCCAGACCTATAGCAGGGAAACTCCAAAATGTTCATGAAGGCTCTCACAGGCAAAAAGTTGGAGAATATTTTTAAAAAGAAAAAAAAAAAAGGAAAAAGGGCAGAGAAAGGAAAAGTCCTGAATTACCAAGCTAAAACAATTTCATCAATGAAATAAATAATACATTAGATTATGACACAAAGAATAAAACAATTATCTATGAATCCATACTGACTTAATGAGTGATTGTAGAAATAAATAAATTGGGACAATAGACTGAATTTTCCTTACAGAATTATTCCAACATGCAACCCAAGTATTTATACATACATGTATAATGGAGGAAAAAAATCAAAAATCACCATTAGAACATCACAGTAATAATTGTGGTCAAGAACCATTAATGAATGCTAACAGAAATAAGCAGAATTTAGGAAGAAACAGGATATTTGCATAGTTGCAAGGATTTTACTCAAAATATTTATTAATTTCTGTAGCAGTTTTAATATATTTCCACAAATACTTTGCCTTCAATTGTCTCCCCTTAATTATAAATTACTTAGACTTGGTGACTCACTTCTGAGTAGAGAATGAAAATGAAAAGTAGTAACTACAGTGTCAGGATCTGCAGATCCTGCCTGAACTAATTAATTGGTCCAAGTAAACATCTCTAACAATAGTGAAGGATGATATGTACCTGCTGATATAATGGAATGGGAAGGTGTCATACCACACAATATTTCTTCCAAAAATGTACTACTCCAGTCTAATCATGAGGAAATATAAGATAAACTAACATATGGGAACTTTTTAGAAAATAACTCACCAGCATTCTTCAGAAGGTCGAGGTCATAAAAGCAAAAGAAGACTAATGAACTGTCAGAAACCAACGTTGACTCACCAGGCATGATTACTAAACACAATATGGAATCTCATTAGATTCTTGGAACAACAACAAAAAAAATTCTTGGAAATGCGTTATTGAAACAATTGGTGAAATTTAATAGTTTTTAGCTTAGTTAATAATGTACCAGAGTGAATGAATGAATGAATTTTCATAAATGTACCCTGATTATGTAAATTAGTAATACTGGGGAAGGGGGCTAGATGAAAGGTATACAGGAATTTTCTGTAGTGCCTTTTTTACTCTCATAAAGAAATAAATATATATATTCAAAATAAGTTTTAAAAAGTAAGTTTAAGAAGATTTTTAGTAATTTTCAAAAGCAAATTAAAGTAATGCTTATTAATGATGACTTAGAAAAAGTATAAGAATATTTCTTAGAAAACAGAAATTGTATCTTATTTACCTCTGTATTTCTAGTTACCAGATTGTATTTTGGCACATAAAGAATAAAATATGAAAAAAGAAGTCACTAATTAGTTAAATAAATATTTGTCTGAAAGCTCCATATCACTATTTTCTATAGAGTTGACATTAACATTTTTGTTTATTCTAAAATGAATCAATAAATTTGTTTTAATAGTAAGCTATACATATCATGAAAATTTCTATGCAAATGGTTGTCAAAAGCATTACCTCATGAGTTCAGTTTCACCTTGATCTAATATCACTTAGTAGAGGATATGTTGGCATGTACAAGATAGAAAATGAATTATATTTTCTATATGTCACTAAATTAAAACTTCATATAAGTTTCTTAAACTCTTTTTTTGCCTATATAGGATTGTTTTTGGTAAGGTAGTACAATTGACATCTTTTGAAGCTAAGCAATATCTTTTATCTTATTGCATATCTTTCCTTATACATTGATTAAATTATATGTTAGATTTGAAAGGCAAAAACATAAAAAGGATACATCTTTATCTCTTCAGAACAACATTGTATCAGTGAAATTTCAATGTCTTATTCACAAAATCAATGTCTTTAAAAATAATAGGGGACATTACTGATTTCCACAAAAGATCAAGGCTACTGAAAAGTTAATTTAAACTTAGTAAGACAACAAAGAAAGCACTACTTTTATGAGCTCCTGAGAGATGCCATATAAAATTATAATCTTTTGGTCATGCAGTGTAATATTTAACCATCTTTCTTGAGGTCAGCAATCATTCATTTCAATATTTATTAGCTACTTTATATCAGAAAACTGACATTTTTCTCTTCAAATCCATGTCAAAATTAAAGCCAATGCTTAAACATCACCAATATAACTTATATGAGAATCATATAGCAATTAAACTGCATATTTAGGAAACAGAGATTAATTTCTGTTCATTCTTTATGTTTCCCATCTGGGATTGATATATCATTTGGCATCATGTGAATGTCAAATGTTGTATTTGTGTAATATGCTTTTTCTGCTGTTATCTGTGCTTTTCCAGACATTTTTAAATTTCATGTTATAAAAAAATGTGTCTGATCAAGACAACAGAGAGATGTGTTTGAAATGAATAATCTTTGAACATCTTTTAAAAATGGCTAATATTTCACTTAACTCACGTTCAGTTTTTCTCACTGGATGTATATTTGACATGAAACACTTCAAATGTTAAATACACTAGCCATAGTGAATCTTCAAGACATAAATGTGCCAACTAGGAATCCAATATAGATTTTCTATCTTCTTTATAAATCCAAACCACTAAAATTTACAACAATCCATAAAATAAATAAATATTACTTAATTCATCACCTGAAGATCTGTACATCTGAATTAATTTTAGTCGTCCTCTGTATTATCAAGAGTGTACTTATGATGAGATCATTAGTTGTATTTTGGATTAATGACTGTAATTTATGAACCTCTTTCCTTTTCTAAAATTCAGGCACACTCAAAGTACAAAGAAGTAGAGTATTTGCAATTAAGTAGATTGTACATTGAGCTTTGTTATACAGTGTATTCATGGTGATGAATGTGGTCAGGAGCTATCAGCGTCTTCACTGGGCTACAGCAGATCTTGCTAAGTGCTGAGGACACATCACAGCATTTTTACTGACATAATGTCTTCGACTTCAAGTCTTTGGTCATTTCATGACTTGGCTGGCCCATGTGTCAACTAATTCTTGCTATTCCACATACAAGTTATAAGATAGGATAGCAATAATGGGTAATGGAAAAAAAAAATCTCCCAGGGGGTGGAACCAGGGGCCACAGAGGATAATGGACAAAGAAGCATCTGTCCAACATCAGAAACAGGACTGAATTAGGAATCTTCTCAATTCACCCTGTCTCTTACAATTCAACTTGTTACGGAGCAGTGGGTGTGTCTTCCACTTCTCAAATTTCACACAACCTTTTTTGTGAGTTCAGCTCAACTTTCTAAGTAGTCATTCCCAGGCTGAATCAACCACCTGAAAATACATGCCTTGCCACAGCCACAGTTTACTTAAGCTCTCTGACATTCAGTTTCCATATGTGATACATAGGTGTAGTCATATAAAATTTTACAGGTTGTAAAGTTCAGAGAAAAAGACATGCATGCAAATACTAAGCACAATACATGCCCAGCAAATATTTAAAATGATACTTTTTATTACCACTATTATAAAAATAATACCACTTGCTCAGCCGACCAACTCAGTTGATCAATGTGCTCCTATGAACTATTATCTTTTTTTTTTTTTTTTTTTTTTACTTACCCAGCCCATTTGCCCCTATAGTTCAAAGATCTAAGGAGTAAGGTAGTTTTACAATTTAAGATTTTACAAATAGTATTACTTGTGAAAAACAAAAACACTTTATAAAAACTAACAATATTTTGCCTAACATTTATACAAGAACTTATATATTATTAATAATTTTTCAATGTTATCACAAAATGTTATTAATATGTAGAATATATATATATCTCCATTTAACTACAGGCAGTGGATGTCATCTTAGGATTGGAAACACTCCTTTTATTGAGTTCTTGTGCTCATACATATATCCACATACATATTTTTTCTCAATCTATGTTCCAAGGAACTATTTTGTACATAATAAAGTTTTCCCCTTTCACGAACTTGTGCCCATATGCAATCTCCATTCCAGCTCTCTGCTAGAGCTTCTGACTCTGTGGTGCTAAGGAATAGGTGTAATCCTTCTCTAATTTTTCTGCTCGTTTTTTGTGTGTGTGTGTGTGTGTGTGTGTGTGTGTGTGTGTTAATTATAATGCACATGCAGAATAAGAGTCTTCCATTGTTAAGTCAACTGGAATGGAGGACATATGGTGCCACCCTGAGTGATAATTTAAAATCTATTTGTTCAGTTTCCTGGATCCCCTTATGGTTCTGTCTGAAAGAATATAATCCATCTTAGTTCCACTCTTCTCTCTCCACAATATGTATTTCTCTCTTAAAACGTTCTCTTTGAATTTTTCTTGACTTTACAACCACCATCTAAACAAAGCACACATCCTTTCTTTCATACATTAGCTTTCCCTCTGAGCTCTCCATTCTGTTTTTTTTTTTTTAAGATGTTATTTGTTTATTCATGAGAGATCCAGAGAGAGAGGCAGAGACACAGGCAGAGAAGCAAGCTCCATGCAGGGAGCCCGATGTGGGACTAGATCCTGGGTCTCCAGGATCACTCCCTGGGACGAAGGGAGGCGCCAAATGGCTGAGCCACCCAGGCGTCCCTCCATTCTGTTTTTTATTTCCACCTCAACACTTACTTGTGATAAATATGTTCTCATTATTTTTATGCTTTTGGGATTATAACCCATATCCACTTAAAGCTAAAAGGGATATATGTCTGAATTTTGATGTTCTCAGTCAAAAGAGGAAAGACCTGAGCCTGAAAAAAAAAAAAACAAATTTCTTCTGTCATTAAATATTTAATGAGGGTCTAGTAAGTGTCTGTCAGTGTGGTTAGTGAGCAAAAACTGATGTGGTTCATCCCTTTTCATGGAGACTGTAGTCTGGCAAAATCAACAGACATGTCAAATACAACAAACTAAATCTGTTAACTGATTCCTCCAACAAACACTTAGTGAATATTCATTATTTACCAGGCACATCCAAGGTGTTGCAGATGCAGAAGTGACCAAACATAAACAAAATGTACCTGTTGTCATTAAACCTACACACTAGTTGTGATGTCCAAAAATAGCCAAAATACATAAAATATGTCATGATAAGTAATGAGAAGAAATTAAAGGAAGAAAGAGATGAAAAATGAAAGATGCCTATTGGGGATTTGACCTAATTCTGCTTTCCCTGGAATATTTCCCTGATATGTTCACTGTTGCGCTGGGACATAAAGGTATAATACTTGGAATAACCTGGCAAAGAAAGGAATGGAGCCCTCTAGGCAGGGAGGATCACATGTGAAAATGTCCTGTGGCTGAAGATGACAGAACCTCTTAGAAGAACAAAAAGTTCCTCATGGTTAGAGGAGAAAGAAAAATAGGAGCATTTCATTACTTAGTCATTCTGACTACAAACATTTAGGCATCAATGTCAGGCTATTCTGTTCATTCCTTTGTTGTACGGTAGGTGTACCTCAGATTGACATGGGCCTCTTTCATAACTGCTTTTCCATAACTAACATAAATAATAAGGTTGACACTCTATGTCTAAGAAGTCCAGTATTTCAATTGCTATGTAATTGTTTTCTACATTGTAAAGGGGCTAGGCTCTAGAGTTAGACTAGTTGTGATGTCTTTGTATAATATTTATTAGCCATGTGACTTGGGCAAATGATTGTTGCAGAGGTTCATTTTACTCACCTATAAAATGAAGGCAATACTGTTATCCATTACATAGTGTTGTGAGATTAATATGACAGTGTTGTGTGAGATGATGCATTTAGCACAATTCTGGGATCATAACCAAGCATTCAGAGATTTGTGACTTTTAATGAAAATAATAATAGGGATAATCCCTTATTGCAATAGAATCAATGTGACATATGGACTTCAGGTTATCTAACTTTCATAAACAACTTACATCCTCTGTCATTCCTTGAATTACAGAAAGGAGCCAGAGAGGTTTTATTGGCTTAGAAGATAAAACATAAATCTTTTAGATATATTATTGCCTGGAATATTATGTCTTTTGTGGATGTTTCTTGACTTTAAAATATCTCTATTTCTTCCTGGGATAAAAATTGCCCACTAATGAAAACAATGCTCTTATTTAGCAGTGCCTATGATAGCAAAGAGGAGAGACTCCTTTAACTACTTCATGACTGCTATGTGGGTAACCAAAGGCTTTTTTCCCCAATTTTTTTTGTAGCTTTTTAGTCTGTTCTTGATAATGAAGATTCTCACATTTAGGTTAATCTGTTACTACATGAGTGAAAAGAAATGCAACGCTCAAATTTAATTTAATTAAGTATCATTACAGCTCCAAATAGAAGTGACCAAATAAATAAATAAATATGCGATTATGAGTTATTCTTAGGAATAAAATTTGTAACTTTTTGTAGCCAAAATGACAATGATTACTATTATAAAATTCAAATAAGCTAACCATTTTAAAATTAAATGATAAATATAAATGAGCTGCCAGTAGAAGTGTCCCATTATTTTGGTAGGAAATTAAGAAAGATATATATTATACATTATCTCTGTTTCACACAAACAATATTTTTACTCCTTTTGACATTCCATTTAAACATTATGCGCAGATAGAATTCACATGTCTTTCTAGAAGAAATGAGATATTCATTTTAAATGGCTTGGGTATAAATGTAAGGTCAAGCTGGTGCCAAATCAATCTGAAGGATACCGGATCTATTATTTGAAAGTGGTGCTTGATATTTCTTTACCCTAGGTGATAGAATTGGCTTTCCTTGCTAGCTGAGAAATCTCTATCTAGTTACAATAAGACCTCTAATTTACTGATTTTATTTTGAAGATGAATCCAACGTAAAATACACATAATTGGATTTAAATGATTGAAACTATCTTGTTCCTTCTGAGAAAATAACCATCCTAAGGAAATAGCATCCCTTCTATAAGACTGAGTAAAACATTAATGTTCTTTCCAATTATTTTGAGAATGTTGATTATCAAGTAATAAGACTATAAAACGGTCCACTTTTGAAATCATATATCCATGTATTATTCCCCTTAAAATAGTTCACGAAAGATGTTATATGATATTTTTCTATGATGTAACCTTGCTCAAAGTAAATTTTTAACATGTTTTCAGTGTTGTTATTATTATACTATGTGATAACATTCGGGAACTGGAAATCTGTGTTTGTGGGAAACTGTAATATTTTGACACAATCTATAAACATTTAGAGCTTACATTCAATAAATATTGATGGAAGAAATTGAAAAAGAGGAGCTAATAAAGTGAATTAAAAAACTGGATGGCATTATTTTTAATAAAAATGGTATGTGACTGTAAAGCAAAAATAATACTTCCACATGACTCAACCATATATATTAAGAGACAATATTGATTTATTACTCCAGACATAATGTAACTATGTATCAACTTGATGAAATTACTACCAAAAACATGTTTAAATTATATTTAGACTTATTCTATAAATATAAATAAATTTTAATCAGATTTATACATACTGAGATGAAAGGTTTACAATGTTTTTAATTTTTAGATGATGGATTGAGCATATGTTGAAACCCTCTCCTTCTGTATACTTCAGGTACACCAAAATGAGAGCCCATGCATGAAACTAAGGAAGAGAAATTGCCAGGGTTCAAAAGGAAGACATCTCTAACAGAGTAAAACAACAACAACAACAACAACAAAAAAAGCAGTTGTAAACCCAAACCTCACAAAAATTCTTAAATTCAGTGGCCTGAATTTAGGGTTAACTCAGATCCTTGTAATTAAATTAAAATTTGTTCAGGTGGCTGGGATCAGGGGTCTTGAGGACTGTGCAGGGCTTTGCACAGCTGGAGGGCATAGATGTACACTCAGTAAAAGGCTGGAGGATATATCTCATCCATAGTTGTGAAACTGGATACTAGAAACCCTACACTATTATTATACAGGATAAAAATAGTATCCCTTGCCAAACTGAAGTTATAACAGTGTTTGACATTAGTGCTGGAATAGATAAAATAAACTAAGAAACAAGAAAAAAAAAAACAGAAATAAAACCAGCAACAAAAAAGTCATATAGTAATTTTTTTTTTCATATAGTAATTTGATGTATCATGGGAGAGCACTGTTAATCAGTTGGGGAAATAGTGTAATTATTCATAAAAATTATTGGAAAAATGAAATATCCATATTAGGTTATAATGAAACTGGATTCTTATTTCATAGAGATATTACAGATTTAAGTAAAAAAACATGAAAGTATAAAATCTTTAGAGAATAACATAAAAGTATCTTTATATCACTAGTGCAAGAAAAGATTTCTCAAATAAGGCACAAAAGCACAAAGCATATAGTAAAAGATAAGTGAATTAGGCTACATTATAAAAAGAACAAAAACTCTTAGTTCATTATTGTTTTATCTAAAGACACCATAAAGTGAGTGAAAATATACAAGTAGTATTTGTATAACATGTGTACACATTTTTAATAACACATAAAACCAAAACTGTTTAGTATTTAGAATATGTAATAATCAAGAGTTCTTAAGAAAGCAGCTAACACCTCAAGAGAAAAATGAACAAGAAACCTAAACATGAAGAACCATGTAAATAAATACAATTTTGAATGCCCATTCAGATTAATGGATGCTCAAGCTCACTAGGGATTATGGAAATACTGATTAAAATAAAAGTGAAATATCATTTCATATTTATCAGATTAACAAAAAATAAAATAGTGAAATGCCAAATGTTGATAAAATTGTGCAGGAATTTCATCCATAGGAAATTATAAGCGTTCTGCACAATTAGTTAGCTTTTTCTAGTAAAATATGCATAGCCTATTTCCCCTAGTTGTATTATTCCAAGGATTTAAATGCACATGTGCACTAGAATATATATATATATATATATATATATATATATGAATGTTTCTCATACAGTGGTTCATAGTAGAAAAAATGGAAAATCCTAAATGCCTACAAATAGTATAATATATAAATTGTGTTATTTTAATAAAAATGGACTTGTTACACAATAAACACAAATGAAGTAAAGCTGCATTCAGCAACATGGCTGAATCTCTATATAACAATATTGAGTTAGGGAAATGTATCATAGAATAATTTATAGTATATTTCCATCTCTATAAATTATAAAATAGGACCAAGGGGAACAATTGTTTAGGGTTACATAAATACAGGAACTCTATAAAAGCAAAGAATAGAAATGAGTATATTGAAACCTATGATTATCTTTGTGGGACGTGACACTCAGGAGTACAACCAGTTAAGGAAATGGAAAATATGGTTAAACTATTAATACATATAGGGAAAACAATAATCTCCCTTTTAGCCATATTCCATGGCCCATCAGTGTGTGAATTTCACATCCTACTACACATTTTTGATATATACAAAATTATAGTTACTGCAATCAATGTCTATAGCCCTTAATAGATATTTAAAAATACATGTGCTTTGTTGTTGTTGTTGTTATTAAACCTGAATTTTTTTAAATTAATTTTTATTGGTGTTCAATTTACCAACATACAGAAAAACACCCAGTGCTCATCCCGTCAAGTGTCCACCTCAGTGCCCGTCACCCGTTCCCCTCCAACACCCGCCCTCCTCCCCTTCCACCACCCCTAGTTCGTTTCCCTGAGTTAGGAGTCTTTATGTTCTGTCTCCCTTCCTGATATTTCCCAACATTTATTTTCCCTTCCTTTATATTCCCTTTCATTATTATTCATATTCCCCAAATGAATGACAACATACACTGTTTGTCCTTCTCCGATTGACTTATTTCACTCAGCATAATACCCTCCAGTTCCATCCACGTTGAAGCAAATGGTGTGTATTTGTCATTTCTAATTGCTGAGTAATATTCCATTGTATACATAAACCACATCTTCTTTATCCATTCATCTTTCGATGGACACCGAGGCTCCTTCCACAGTTTGGCTATCGTGGCCATTGCTGATAGAAACATCGAGGTGCAGGTGTCCCGACGTTTCATTGCATCTGAATCTTTGGGGTAAATCCCCAACAGTGCAATTGCTGGGTCGTAGGGCAGGTCTATTTTTAACTCTTTGAGGAACCTACACACAGTTTTCCAGAGTGGCTGCACCAGTTCACATTCCCACCAACAGTGTAAGAGGGTTCCCTTTTCTCCGCATCCTCTCCAACATTTGTGGATTCCTGCCTTGTTAATGTTCCTCATTCTCACTGGTGTGAGGTGGTATCTCATTGTGGTTTTGATTTGTATTTCCCTGATGGCAAGTGATGCAGAGCATTTTCTCATGTGCATGTTGGCCATGTCCATGTCTTCCTCTGTGAGATTTCTCTTCATGTCTTTTGCCCATTTCATGATTGGATTGTTTGTTTCTTTGGTGTTGAGTTTAATAAGTTCTTTATAGATTTAGGAAACTAGCCCTTTATCTGATACGTCATTTGCAAATATCTTCTCCCATTCTGTAGGTTGTCTTTTAGTTTTGTTGACTGTATCCTTTGCTGTGCAAAAGCTTCTTATCTTGATGAAGTCCCAATAGTTCATTTTTGCCTTTGTTTCTTTTGCCTTTTTGGATGTATCTTGCAAGAAGTTACTGTGGCTGAGTTCAAAAAGGGTGTTGCCTGTGTTCTCCTCTAGGATTTTGATGGAATCTTGTCTCACATTTAGATCGTTCATCCATTTTGAGTTTATCTTTGTGTATGTTGAAAGAGAATGGTCTAGTTTCATTCTTCTGCATGTGGATGTCCAATTTTCCCAGCACCATTTATTGAAGAGACTGTCTTTCTTCCAATGGATAGTCTTTCCTCCTTTATTGAATATTAGTTGACCCTAAAGTTCAGGGTCCACTTCTGGGTTCTCTACTCTGTTCCATTGATTTTTGTGTCTATTTTTGTGCCAATACACATTGTCTTGATGACCACAGCTTTGTAGTACAACCTGAAATCTGGCATTGTGATGCCCCCAGATATGGTTTTCTTTTTTAAAATTCCCCTGGCTATTCGGGGTCTTTTCTGATTCCACACAAATCTTAAAATAATTTGTTCTAACTCTCTGAAGAAAGTCCATGGTATTTTGATAGGGATTGCATTAAACGTATAAATTTCCCTGGGTAACATTGACATTTTTACAATATTAATTCTGCCAATCCATGAGCATGGAATATTTTTCCATCTCTTTGTGTCTTCCTCAATTTCTTTCAGAAGTGTTCTATAGTTTTTAGGATATAGATCTTTTACCTCTTTGGTTAGGTTTATTCCTAGGTATCTTATGCTTTTGGGTGCAATTGTAAATGGGATTGACTCCTTAATTTCTCTTTCTTCAGTCTCATTGTTAGTGTATAGAAATGCCATTGATTTCTGGGCATTGATTTTGTATCCTGCCACACTACCAAATTGCTGTATGAGTTCTAGCAATCTTGGGGTGGAGGCTTTTGGATTTTCTATGTAGAGTATCATGTCATCGGCGAAGTGGGAGAGTTTGACTTCTTCTTTGCCAATTTGAATGCCTTTAATGTCTTTTTGTTGTCTGATTGCTGAGGCGAGGACTTCCAATACTAAGTTGAACAGCAGTGGTGAGAGTGGACATCCCTGTCTTGTTCCTGATCTTAGGGGAAAGGCTCCCAGTTCTTTCTCATTGAGAATGATATTTGCTGTGGGCTTTTCGTAAATGGCCTTTAAGATGTTGAGGAAAGTTCCCTCTATCCCAACACTCTGAAGGGTTTTGATCAGGAATGGATGCTGTATTTTGTCAAATGATTTCTCTGCATCTAATGAGAGTATCATATGGTTCTTGGTTTTTCTCTTGCTGATATGATGAATCACATTGATGGTTTTACGAGTGTTGAACCAGCCTTGTGTCCCAGGGATAAATCCTACTTGGTCATGGTGAATAATTTTCTTAATGGATTGTTGAATCCGATTGGCTAGTATCTTGTTGAGAATCTTTGCATCCATGTTCATCAGGGATATTGGTCTGTAATTCTCCTTTTTGGTGGGGTCTTTGTCTGGTTTTGGAATTAAGGTGATGCTGTCCTCATAGAATGAATTTGGAAGTACTCCATCTCTTTCTATCTTTCCAAACAGCTTTAGTAGAATAGGTATGATTTCTTCTTTAAACGTTTGATAGAATTCCCCTGGGAAGCCATCTGGCCCTGGACTTTTGTGTCTTGGGAGGTTTTTGATGACTGCTTCAATTTCCTCCCTGGTTATTGGCCTGTTCAGGTTTTCTATTTCTTCCTGCTCCAGTTTTGGTAGTTTGTGGCTTTCCAGGAATGCGTCCATTTCTTCTAGATTGCCTAATTTATTGGCGTACAGCTGTTCATAATATGTTTTTAAAATCGTTTGTATTTCCTTGGTGTTGGTAGTGATCTCTCCTTTTTCATTCATGATTTTATTAATTTGAGTCTTCTCTCTCTTCTTTTTAATAAGGTTGGCGAATGGTTTATCTATCTTATTAATTCTTTCAAAGAACCAACTCCTGGTTCTGTTGATCTGTTCCACAGTTCTTTTGGTCTCGATATCATTGAGTTCTGCTCGAATTTTAATTAACTGTCTTCTTCTGCTGGGGGTGGGGTCTATTTGTTGCTTTTTCTATAGTTCCTTTATGTGTAAGGTGAGCTTTTGAATTTGAGATCTTTCCAGTTTTTGAATGGATGCTTGTATTGCGATGTATTTCCCCCTCTGGACTGCTTTTGCTGCATCCCAAAGATTTTGAACGGTTGTATCTTCATTCTCATTAGTTTCCATGAATCTTTTTAATTCTTCCTTAATTTCCTGGTTGACCTTTTCATCTTTTAGCAGGATGGTCCTTAACCTCCACGTGTTTGTGGTCCTTCCAAACTTCTTGTTGTGATTAAGTTCTAATTTCAAGGCATTATGGTCTGAGAATATACAGGGGACTATCCCGATCTTTTGGTATCGGTTCAGACCCGATTGGTGACCCAGTATGTGGTCTATTCTGGAGAAAGTTCCATGTGCACTTGAGAAGAATGTGTATTCAGTTGAGTTTGGATGTAAAGTTCTGTAGATATCTGTGAAATCCATCTGGTCCAGTGTATCATTTAAAGCTCTCGTTTCTTTGGAGATGTTGTGCTTAGAAGACCTATCGAGGGTAGAAAGAGCTAGATTGAAGTCACCAAGTATAAGTGTATAATTATCAAAGTATTTCTTCAGTTTGGTTATTAATTTGTTTAAATATTTGGCAGCTCCCACATTTGGGGCATATATATTGAGGATTGTTAAGTCCTCTTGTTGGATAGATCCTTTGAGTATGAGATAGTGTCCCTCTTCATCTCTCACTATAGTCTTTGGGGTAAATTTTAATTTATCTGTTATAAGGATGGCAACCCCTGCTTTCTTTTGAGGACCATTTGAATGGTAAATGGTTCTCCAACCTTTTATTTTCAGGCTGTAGGTGTCCTTTTGTCTAAAATGAGTCTCTTGTAGACAGCAAATAGATGGGTCCTGCTTTTTTATCCAGTCTGAAACCCTGCGCCTTTTGATGGGGTCATTAAGCCCGTTCACGTTCAGAGTTACTATTGATAGATATGAGTTTAGTGTCATCATCTCTATTCAGTCCTTGTTTTTGTGGATTGTTCCACTGAACTTCTTCTTAAAGGGGAATTTTAAGAGTCCCCCTTAAAATTTCTTGCAGAGCTGGTCTGGAGGTTACATATTCTTTCAGTTCCTGCCTGTCTTGGAAGCTCTGTATCTCTCCTTCCATTTTGAATGAGAGCCTTGCTGGCTATAGTATTCTTGGTTGCATGTTCTTTTCATTTAGGACCCTGAATATATCCTGCCAGCCCTTTCTGGCCTGCCAGGTCTCTGTGGAGAGGTCTGCTGTTACCCTAATATTCCTCCCCATAAAAGTCAGGGACTTTTTTTCTCTTGCTGCTTTAAGGATCTTCCCCTTATCTTTGGATTTGCAAGCTTCACTATTAAATGTCGAGGTGTTGAACGGTTTTTGTTGATTTTAGGGGGGGATCTCTCTATTTCCTGTATCTGAATGCCTGTTTCCCTTCCCAGATTAGGAAAGTTTTCAGCTCGGATTTGTTCAAATACATATTCTGGCCCTCTGTCCCTTTCGGCGCCCTCAGGAACCCCAATTAAACGTAGGTTTTTCTTCCTCAGGCTGTCATTTATTTCCCTTAATCTATCCTCATGATCTTTTAATTGCTTGTCTCTTTTTTCCTCAGTTTCCCTCTTTGCCATCAACTTGTCTTCTATGTCACTCACTCGTTCTTCCACCTCGTTAACCCTCGTCGTTAGGACTTCTAGCTTGGATTGCATCTCATTTAATTGATTTTTAATTTCTGCCTGATTGGATCTAAATTCTGCAGTCATGAAGTCTCTTGAGTCCTTTATGGTTTTTTCTAGAGCCACCAGTAGCTGTAAAATAGTGCTTCTGAATTGGCTTTCTGACATTGAATTGTAATCCAGATTTTGTAACTCTGTGGGAGAGAGGGCTGTTCCTGATTCTTTTTTTTTTGAGGTGAGGTTTTCCTTCTAGTCATTTTGCTCAGTGCAGAGTGGCCAAAAACAAGTTGTATTGGGAAAAGGAGAAAAAGAGAGAGAAGGAAAGAAAAGAGAAAAAGAAAAAAGAGAAGAAAAAAAAGGGGAAAAAGAGAAGAAAAAGAAAAAGAAAGAAAGGAGAAAAAAGAAAAAAAAGGGTGGGGTGGGGTGGGGGAAGCAATCAGGAATCAAGAAGAAAGAAAAAAAAAATGCACAAAACAAAACAAAAAAAAAAACCAAACAAACAACAAAAAACAAAAACAAAAACAAACAAACAAACAAACAAACAAAACCATGGGGGAGTATCTTCCAATTCTGTATACTTTAAGTCCCTTGACTTCCCTTGGAACTGGTCCGTCTCCTTGGTCTTCTGGGGGAGGGGCCTGCTGTGCTGATTCTCAGGTGTGAGCACTTGGGGGAGCTGCTCTGCCCCTGCCTGGTGCAGGGCTCAGTGGGGTTGTTCACCCCGTGAGGCCCCGGGAGGAAGCCACAGTGGCGGGGGCAGCTCTGGGACCCTGGAGTCAGCTCCCGCAGTAGCTCCGGGGCTCTCCGTCTGCAGGGCCTGGGGGCTCCCGGGCGGGGCCGCTGATCTGCTCAGTTCCAGGCAGGAGCGTCCTTGCTGTCCTGGACCCTCCCAGCCTCTGCCTGTCCCTGGGGAGGCCGGATCCTGGGCTGTGTCCCGGCGCCCTGTGCTCCAGGGCCTGCGCTGTTGGATTCGCGCTCCCGCCCCGCAGCCCCCTCCGCGGAGCCGCCGCCCGAGCCCCTCCGAGCTGCTCCGGGTCCCGCCGAGCGCTGCAGCCCTTAGGGAGCTCGGCGCACTCTCCGGGGCGCAGTTCCTCTGTTACTGTCCCCGGGAGCCCGAGGGCCTCCCCGCCTTTCTGGGGATCCTGCTCCAATTCCCCGGGAGGCCTTTCCGCGGGAAGGTTGGTGCAGCTCCTGCTCCTCCGGGACGGGGCTCTCCTGTCCTGGGGACACTCGCCCCGGCCTCAGCCCGGCTCCTCGCGGGCCCCTCCCCCTGGAGGCCTTTTGTTTCTTTATTTCTTTTCCCGTCTTCCTACCTTGACAGAAGGGCAAACTCTTCTCACTGTAGCATTCCAGCTGGTCTCTCTTTAAATCTCAGGCCGAATTCGTAGATTTTCAGGATGATTGGATGGTTTTCTAGGTAATTTGTTGAGGACAGGTGATTTGGAGACCCTACTCTCCCGCCGTCTTGCCCCTCCCCCCAAACCTGAATTAATATTTAGTGTAAATTCATTTGAAGAAAAATAATGAACTTTTATTTGTTCCCTTTTAGTAAGATCATGCACTGGGGATAATTTGTACAAACATTATTAGAAGAACTCATTCTGAGCTTTTGTAGAAACATTAAACAAAGGTTTATTATACATACATATATATATATATATAATAGGTACATGGGAATTTTATACATGCATGTTAACACTGTTTGAATCTCATAGGTATTTAATTAAAATTCTGAAATAAAGGTTCTATTTAATTTTCTCTTTATAAAAGATATCAGGATGAACTGTTACTTGGCATATATACCAAGGAGCAGTGACTGGACCATTCATTAAACAACAATCATGGGAGCAAGAAGAAGATGGATAAAAGAATGAAAGAGTCAGAAATTGCTTCTTCAACTGCTGGAAAAAAAAAAAAAAAAAGAAAATCACAATTCCATCATAGCCTAAGATAAAATGAAGAGATTTCCTTGATGTATCTTTTGTTTTCTGATTATTTCATCAGGGCTTTTTAAATTTTTAATTTCTTTGATGAAAATCATTTTCTTTCTCCCTCTCCCTCACAGAATCCCTTCTATACACATAAACCAAGGTTCAACCCAATTTCTACTATATCCATGTGAATTTCAGTAGCTACTGTCATATGCACACTAACCCAGATAATAAGACACATGAAATTTTCAGATTTCTGAACGAAATGAACATGTGTAATTATCAGAAAATTAAAATATATAACAAATAAAATTCTTACTTATTAGACAAAACAAATTAGTAAAGATAATATTAAACAACAATACTTCTGTGACATACCTTTTTTGTGCAATGCAAATCATGATGCAACAAATTCCTTAACCAAGATTTTAATAAATGTACTGAAAATTTATTTTGATTAGTCAAACGATATGTCCATTATTATTTCTCTATATTATTTTTGATTTGTTAATTTATTTTATTTTTTTTTCAAAGATTTATTTATTCCTCAGAGAGAGAGAGAAAAGAGAGAGAGAGGAAGAAAAACATAGAATAAAGGAATGATATGTGCAAATATATTTTTCAATGCTGTCAGGATTTGGGGAAATAAATTAATTGTAGGTTTAAACATTGAAAGAAACATAGTTACAGCACTTGTACCATGGTGGGTGAAGTTACACACCACAATGCTACATGTCTAGGGCATAAGCAGTATTTACTGGGGAAACTTTAAAAAGCACAGCATCAGTTGATGAGTAACTTGGTTTCGAAAGCTCTACTCATTCAACAATGAAACATGAATTGATGAGGGCATAACTCAACATGCCATAGATTATGTTCCAGGACAGGAAACCTGCAACTTGCTACTTTATCCTTTTAAAGGATAAACATGAGAGTGGCCTTGTATATAGAGGAGACTGGTAAGATTTGGCCAGGGGATTTCTTTCTTTCCTGGTGCTGGAAATGCAGTATCTGTCCTTATTGGCTCAGACCTACCTCCTGTTCATAAATCCAGGATGTTACATCTTTAATTTTCTATTAGGGTGTAAGTAGGGAAGTCATATGGCCTATGTGAAGTCAAAAAAGTATCTCATGGTGTCACGTTTTCCTCTCCATATATTTAAGTAATCCTTTCTTAGTCCCATATGCATCAATTTTAGAATATTTAGTATCTTTAATACTCAAGAATGTTCTGAAGTAGAGTGCAAAAAGACATAATAATGTGAAAAAGAACAGAGACCTTGTTTTAATATTTTTTTGCTTTGTTTCAAACACAGAATTTGAAGAGAGACTGCTTGAGTTTTAATTCTGCCTATTACAGGTTCTTAGTCTTTTCTTGTTTTTTTTCATGACACTGATAGTCTTAAGGAATATTTGCTAGGTATCATGTACAACGTCTTCCAATCAGGTTTGTTTAACATTTTTCTCATGGTTACAGTTTAGTTGTCAATTTTTTGAAAGGATACTGTAGAAGTAAGACTTCCTCTACTTCTATCATATCAGGGGTGCATGGTATGCCTATGTCATCACTAATGATGTTGACCTTCATAACTTAGTCAAGGTAGCATATATCAGGTTTCTTCATGGTATAGTTACTCTTACCTTTTCCCAATACATTCATTGGAATGCAGTCATTAAGTCTCGTGTACCCTCAAGGGAAGTGGTCATAAGAATTAAGCTCTACCTATTGAATGAGGAAGTATTTACATATATTATTTAGAATTCTTCTGTAAGGAAAATGTTTCTCTTGAAATAAGAAGGGAACTTTTTCCTTAAAGATTTTATTTTTTTAAAGTAATGCCTACACCGAACATGGGGCTCAAACTTAAAACCTCGAGAACAAGAGTCACATGTTCTATTGACTGAGCCAGTCAGGTACCCCAAGAAGGACACTTTTGCTACTGGTTCTGCACAGTGTCCTCATCACGTAGAATGATGATCACTGAGGTGCCAACTGGTTAAGTAACCTGTATAAGACAATAAAGCTTCTAAGTGATAGAACTAGATTTTGAATGCAGTCATATGGGAACTCCAAAACCTAGGTTTTGACTATTACTATTATCATTTTCATTACCTTCTATATATGAAATGCAAAGACAAAATTGAGAAATTCCTCTTGAATATACTAGATATCTCCTATAAGCAATGATATATAAACAAATATAATCTTTCAAGAAAAACATTTTATTGGCAGCATTACATTTTTATGATATTTTTTATTTACTGTTGAGAGCAAGAAAAATTGTTTTATTTAGACTCGCTTTTAAAATTATCTGTAGGATAATGTGCACTCAAACCATATTAAAATTTTTTCTTTGTTTCAAGTAAGCAAATATGTCCAAGTATGTTAAAGTTAAGCTGCTATTTACAAACTTATTTATAAAAGTAAAGGTTTATTGCACTTTTGTTCCTCTTGCTTTATCGGAGTTTATTATTATTCCTCTTGAGACCCATAACCCCAAACTATATAATTTAAAAATAAACTTAGGTTTACTATATTACTCATCTACACTGTACGCAGCTACATGCTAGGGAAATAAACACTGTCTTGGCTATAAAACCAATAAATGTTCATTACTAATCAGTTACAAATTATAGAATGGCAAAAAAAGTTATAGTCTCTAATCCCATCATTCAGCTTTATACATATATGTGTATATAATATATGTAAATGTATGTATGTAATATATGTGTGCATATTCATGTGTATTTATATTTATAATACATGTGTGTAAGTTTACACACATAAATACACTTACTTAAAAATTGGATTTGCATAATGGTATCTAAGAAGTTTTTATATTGACATATGTATTTACATAAAGGAGTGAAGCTTAGGAACACCTGAGTGGCTCAGCGGTTGAGTGTCTGCTCAACTGGTGTGTTCCCAGGATCCAGGATTAAGTCCTACATCTGGCTCCCTGTGAGAAGCCTGCTTCTCCCTCTGCCTGCCATAAATTACTGTTCTTAATTTAAAAAATAAATTATAGGAGAAAGGATTACATTGAAAAAAGAAATTAAATTTTCCAAATATTTTATTTGGAATGAAAGAAGAAGACCAGGTAAAATGAAGTAGTTTGTGGTAATATATATGGCTTTCACATATTGACAGAGAAAGGCATGTTTGATTATGAACACAACATGAAGGAAATTAATATTAAAAGCAGTGGAAAATAAAGTTGAACTCTTAGATTACTAAAGGAAAAATATGAAAAAATAGCAGTTTGATAAAACCAGTAAAATATTGGATAAAATTTAAAAGAAAAACCAGAAAGTAAAATGAGTAGAAAACACATGTAAGATAAAAAAGAGGAATTGTTATCCAATTTCATATTAAATGCAAAGTGAATTAAGTCTCTCATCAAAAGCAACACTGGTCTCATGATAAAAGTAATCAGATAGTGAAAAAAATTGATGTATTTATTTAAAAATAATTAGATATCTATAGCAGAAAATAATATATGTCTAGAAATATTTTCAAATTTTATTGACAAATCTCATTTAAGAGGGATATAGATATATATTCTTAAGATAGAGAATGGGGAATATTTTAGTATATAATCATGTTCTGTGTAAAAGGAAAACTTAAATGTTTTAAATGTAAAGATTTAAAAAAAGAAAAACAACAACAACAATAATAGCAACAACAACAAAACTACAGGTCAATATCCCTGATGAAAACAGATGCAAAAATCCTCAACAAAATATTAGCAAATCACATTCAGTAGTATATTAAAAGGATCATTCATTATGTTCAAATTAGATTTATTCCAGTATGCAAGGATGTTTCAACATTCATAAATGAATCAATATGATGCACCACATTAACAAAAGATAGAAATTATATGATCATCTCAATACATGCAGAAAATATTTGACAAAATTTAAAAATCCATTCTTGATAAAAACTCTCAAAGTTCGTTTAGAGGAAACATGACTCAACATAATAAAAGCCACATATTGACAAATCCACAGGTAACATCATACTCAATGTTAAAAACCTGAGCTTTTCCTTTATGATCTTAAAGACAAGAATATCTCTTGCCACTGTATTTAGTATAGTACTGGAAGTCATAGCCACAGCAATCAGATAAGAAGAAGAAATAAAAGGCATCTATATTTGCAAGGAAAATATTAAACTATCATTATTTGTAGATGATATGATACTATACAGAGAAAACCCTAAAGACTCCACTAAAAACTGTTAGAATACATGAATTCAGTTAAATTGTAGAGTACAAAAGAAATACCCAGAAATCGACAGTTTCTATATATATATTAATAATGAAGAAGCATAAAAAGAAATTAAGAAAAAAAAAATACCATTTAAAATTGCACCAAGGAAACCAAAAACAAATACTTAGGAATAAACTTAACCAAGTAGATTAAAGACCTGTACTCTGAAAACTATAAGACAGTGATGAAAGAAATTGAAGGTGTTACAGACAAATGAAAAGATATAGCATTTGATCAGTAGAATTAAAATTGTTAAATTGTCCATACTACCCAAAACAATCTACAAATTCCATGCATCTATGAAAATACCAACAGCATTTATCACAGGACTAAAATAAATAATATTAAAATTTGTATAGAACCACAAAAGAGCATGAAAAGCCAAAATAATCTTCAGAAAGAACAAAACGGGAGGAATCACATTTCCAGATTTTAAGCTACACTACAAAGCTGTAGTAGTCAAAACGGTATGGTACTGGCACAAAAACAGACACAGATCAATGAAACAGAAGAGAATCCAGAAATAAACTCACAATTAAATGGTCAATTAATCTATGGTAAAGGAGGCAAGAATATACAATGAGGAAAGGCAGTCTCTTCAATAAATCGTGCTGGGAAAATGGACAGTTATAGGTAAAAGAATGAAACTGGACCACTTTCTTACACCATGCACAAAAATAAACTCAAAATGGATTAAAGACTTAAATGTGATTTCAAACCATTAGAATCCTAGGGGAAAACACAGACAGCAACCACTTTGACATCAGCTAGCAACACCTAGATATATCTCCTAAGGCAAAGGAAACAAACATAAGAATAAATTATTGGGATCATATCAAACTAAAAAACTTTTGCATGGTGAAAGAAATTATCAACAAAATGAAAAGGCAATCTACTAAATGGGACAAGATATTTGCAAATGATATATTGGATGAGAAGTTGATATCCAAAATATAAAAAGAACTTATACAACTCAACATCAAGAAACAAATAATTTGATTAAAAAATGGCCACTGGATGTGAATAGACACTTTTCTAAAGAAAACAAAGATGGCCAACAGACACATGCAAAAGTGCTCAACATCACTAAGTATTAGGCAAATGCAAATTCAAACCACAATGATACCACCTTATGCCTGTAAGAATGGCTAGGATCAAAAAGATAGTATGAGTTTCCTTAAAAAATTAAAAATAGAAATATCACACAATCCAGTGATTCCACTACTGGGTATTTACCCAGAGAATACAACAACAGCAACTTGAAAAGATATATGCACCTCTATGTTTATTAATGCATTATTTACAATAGCTAATATATGAATGTGTTCAGTGACAGATGAATAGATAAAGATGCCACACACACACACACACACACACACACACACACCTGGAATGTTACTTAGCCATAAAAATGAAGAAGACCTTACCATTTGTGACAACATAGATGGATGCAGTACATATTATACTTAGTAAAAAAAGTCAAACAAAAAAAACAGATACCATATGACTTCACTTTTATGTGGAATCAAATGAATGAACAAAACAAATGAATGAACAAAAACATAATCAGACCTATCAATACAGAGAACTGATGGTTGTCAGAAAATAGAAGGCTTGTGGGGGGGAGATGGGCCAAATGGGAAAGGGAATTGGGAGACACAGGCTTCTACTTATAGAATGAATAAATCATAGGAATAAAAGTACAGCACAAGGAATACAGTCAATGATATTGCAATAGCATTGCATGTTAACAGATGGAAGTTATACTGTGGTGAGTACAGCATAACATACAGAGTCGTTGAGTCTCTATATTGTATACCTATAACTAATGTAACATCATGTGTCAACTCTTTTAAAGCAAAACATAAAATAAAACAAAATAAAAAAGTAATAAAAATTAGATATTTTATAGGACACATTATCTTATTTTAATTCTATAAATGTTAGAAAAATAATAAAATAAGCTTTCTAATATATTTTAATTATGTAAATTTGAAATTTTTATTCTCAGAATAAAAGAGAAACTCAAAAGGGAAAGTATAATTATTTAGAAATAAAGCAATGGAGAAGGACATTTCTACATAGAACCTCAGAGAAATTAGCAAAATCACATTAAGAGGAAATTTTATAGCCTTAAACATGTATAAAATTAAAGAGAGAAAACCCAAAACAAAGAACATATGAATATGAAAAATACTACAATCAACAAGCCAAAATAAATAAGAAAAAGGACTAATAAACCTAAAACCTCAAGTTAACAAAGTAAAAAATAATGGGGCATAAAAGTACAAACACTTCCAAGATTGGCTACATGATAGAATTATAAAATGACTATTCACAAGTGTTATTACTGAAAAAAGTAAAAGAAAAAAATGACAAAATAGGACTAAGAAAGGTGAGTTTAATTAAAATGTTTAGGAAATAATTTATCTACTACTCCTAAGCAACACATTTGGAAATCTAGAAAAACTTGATAATATCTACCAAAATATAGATTAACAAAGGTTAAAAAGAATATGCCCAAAATATTAAATGTTCAATTAACACTGACCAGATGAAATAATTATATAAATTTAATGAGAGACATAGGACTTTATAAAAACATCTAAAATCATATGAGAGAATGTATATAAAACTAGATCTGAAACAGAAATACTATATTTTTGTGTGGAAGAGCAAAATAGCAGGTAAACGTTGATGTTTCTAAAATAATAACATAAAAAATAAAATAAAATAATAACATATTTTTAATTTTCAACTGTAATTACAACTAGTGCTTTTCTGCTATACCATGTCAAATAGGAAATTCAAAAAACAAAAAAAGAACATATTCTGGCACCAGTATCATCATGTAGAGATTACCAAAGAATTATTAAACTATCAGCCAAAACCTACAGTGAAATGAAACACAAAAGAAAACTGAATCCATTACGATCAGAGTAAGGGAAATATAAAGTGGTCACACACAGTCTCCCTGAGAAGATAAGTCTGCACATTTTATATAGGTATTTGGGAAGCACTGAATTTAGGGATTCATGGAATTTCAGATATATAAGTGGATTGACACCATATGCAGAAAAGTGGTTACCCTGGTGAGATTTTCATTGATTAGGTGTCACTCAGAGGTGTGTTTGTGGAGTGAATCTGTCTTTGATTGGCTGGTTTTCAGAAGAGAGGGGCTGACATTAATTGCTTGCAAAATTGAATAGTTCTGGTCCTGGTGACTACTTGTTTCTATGGCTACAGACCAATGGGGCTTTTCAATGTGTTTGAACTCTCACAGAACACTGATCTTCACTAATATAGTTATTTATCACAGAAAAATAGTTTCATCTGTAGAGATCTGATTTTTAGTTTTGCATATTAATCCGTATGAATTTATCTTATTTTCAGTTTTGAAAAGTTTTTTAATCACCTGTTGGGACCATGACAGTGTTGAACATTCATTGCTGCAGACAACAAGCATCAAATGATAGCAAAACAAACAAGAATTATATAATGGATCTACAATAAAATTATATAATGGATAAAACAATTTGGAACAATGATCCAAATTTTCCTAGTCATGAAAAATGAAACAAGTCCTATGACTTCCTGAGTCTATTTGCAGTGATGGATATTTTTACCTGTAGTTTTAATCCAGGCACAGCATGAATTGTTAACAGCAGAGATTCCTCCCAGGGCATCCAAAATGAAATCAAAGGCTATTCTGTTTTCTATAATTTGGGGTGGGAGGAGGTGTTAAGAATATTTCACAGCTTTTTTTTCCCTTGCAGTGAGCACTTTGTACTACTTGCTGTGTCAGTCAATGTGAGAGAATTTCAATCCGAAATGGAAATGAATTATATAAAATGGAAAATCACACACATGTGCTCTCAGGAAAACAAAACTTCAGAGCTGAGAAGCTGATTTCTAATAAATGTCTGATTTGTGGAAAACTAATAATGTTGGAATTTTCTTAAATAGCAGGGAGTTGATCAGCGGTTGCTTCATATCAACCTTAGGAAATTTTTGCTTGTGATATCCAGAGGCATGAACAAGAAATGACCCAGTTCAGGTTCATCTCACAAAATAAGTCTGAGCTTTATTTGTATGACTGGAGTGATTTTTGTCTGCTCAGGAATTTTCACAGCCAGTCTCATTTGATTTTATGTTAACAGACTACACAGTCCCATCTTTATAATCTCTGACCACAAATACAATTTACCCCAAACCCTCAACAGATTTACCTTTAGCATGCTACAGTTTGTGGGTTCCAAATTCCAATTCCTCTGCTATTCTCAAATAAATTTATCTTTTTGACCATTTAGAGCTTGCTGGTTTTACCTTTTTTTTTTTTTTTTTAAGTAAACAGTATGAAGAAGAAAGGCAGTGATAACCACCGCAAGTTGTTTAATTTGGATGGGATCACTTTCACAGGAGTTTTCTGCAGAAAAGCTTTTACCTTTTTGGAATATAAGGAAAGGTTTGCTGAGTTGTCTCTTTTGAATAGCCTCACAGAGCAATTACATAGGGCCAAATCAAAGAGCCTGACTCCCAAATAGGGCAAATATGTAAGAAATATACAAAAGATTTTGAGCCTTCATGGAGCTATAGGTATACTTTTATAGTGAATTCTGTACTTTGTTTAATTACAAGGATTTTTCACTGATCTATATAAAAGTATTATTTTGATAAAATCAGTGCAACATATCTCAATAAAAATATTCAAATTGGCTATACTCATAAGTTTGGGAGTACTGGATTACTGAATTGGGTTGGTGACTACTTAGAGTAATTAAAGCCTAGTTCTAGACAAATGATAAGCAATAAAGAGAGAATGATAAAGTCAGAGTATATGACCTTAAATTAGTAGAGAAAAAAGTATGAATAAACAAATGCATATGAAGGAGTCTTAAACATGTAAGATATCTTTGTTCTAATGGCTTTGGTAGGATTTCTACTTTGTATAGTCATCTGCTTGCTCTGAGGATCTTGGCCTAGTAATCAACTGTAATGGACCCTTTGCTTCTGTAGGTTCTCTAGAAAAATCTCCATTTAGATTCTGAGATTATGAGAAGAATGCCCTCTAGTAAGATCCATTGCATCTTCTAGAGGATTATATATGATAAGATATAAAGTTTTCTGAGTGAAGAGCAAGACTATACATGATAAAATTATGAAAAATGCTAGTTGAATATACATCCAAACCATTGGATTGAAAAGTTGGCATGCCAGGTCATCTGGGTAGCACAGTCAGTTAACTTGGTTTTGGCTCAGGTCATGATCTCATGAGTCACAAGATCAAGCCCCGTGTCAGCTCCACACTCAGGGGGAGTCTTCTTGAGACTCTCCCTTTCTGCCCCTCCTCCACTCTCATGTATGTGCGCTTGCTCTCTCTCTCTAAATAAATAAAATATTTTAAAAAAGGAAAGAAAAGTTGGAATGTCTAAAGTAGGAAACATAAACTCTAATACTAGATCCCTGCAACCCTGGAAGATTTTCTCTAGCATTGTTTTTTGGGTTTTGTTTTTGACATTTATTTATTTTAGAAAGAGAGACAGTATGTGCATGAGTGGGAAGAGGGCAGACGGAGATAACCTTTAAGCTGACTCACTACTGAGCATGGAGTCCAGTGAGGGGCTCAATTCCACAACCCACGAAATCATGATCTGAGCTGAAACCAAAAGTCAGATTCTTAACTAAGACACCCAGGCACTCCTCAACCTGGGTATTTTAAATTATTATTTCTCATATGAAACTCACCAACAAATGATGTTAAGCCAAAATTTGGTATGAATTCTCTAGATAATTCAGAATAAAATAGGAACATAACTTTGTTCAAGTAGATAAAAACAAAACTAAAGCAAGCAGCAAGAAAATAAGCAGTTTAATGGTAAAAGAAAAAAAAAAGATTTAATGGCTTTGTCAAAACTAAGTACTCAACTAAAAGTACTCAAGGTCTGATTACCCTATATAAAGTCCTATAGCTAATGTCCTTAAAGGTAAAAAAAAAAAAAAAAGGCATTATTTTTCTCATGTACTTAATTGGGAAATGAAAAAAAAGTGAGATAAATAGTTGAAGAGGATTAAGAAGTGCAAACTTCCAGTTACAAAGCAAATAAATTATGGAAAAGAGAAAGCACAGCATAGAGAATATAGTCAATAATATTATAATAACTCTGTATGGTGACAAATGGAACTACAATTATAGTGGCAAGTATTTCATAATTTATATAATTGTTGAATTACTATGTTATACACCTGAAACTAATGTCAATCATACTTCAATTAAAAAGAATAAAAGCAAGAAAGTAAATTCAGCAATTAGACCCAATGAAACTAATCAAAGCTCAGCTTGTGATTCAGACTGATTCACTTTGCAGCCAATCTGAAGGATAAAAAAAGTTTGGGCACAAGGGTTTTATCAGGACACTTGTTGGTCCAATAATAGCCTGAAATTCTTCCAAGTGAGTGTTATAAAAACATCTTCAGTGTAATTTCCAGAGCTCTCACTGAATGATCTAAATTAAAAAGAGAAAATTGAATTTATTGCTTGTTATAGTAAGGAAGAGTTATGCTGGTCATTGTTGATCTTTTAACCTATGATGTGCAATGTGATAGCCACTAACGAATATGGCTACAGTAATTTTAATACCAATTTAAATTAAATACAATTTAAAATTCAATTCCCTAGTGCACTAGACACATTTCAAATGCTCAATAGCCACATATAGCTATAGCTATGATGTTGAACATTCAATTATAAATATTTTCATCATTGCATAAACTTCCACTGATAGCCTTGTTATATAAAATTTTTAGAAGACTATTTAGATTTAAATATATTAATATCATCTGCAGAACTGAGACTACTTGGATGATAGTGTTGAAGGATTTTCACACAGAAGTGTACTTACTGGAGTTTGTGACTTGCTGACCTTTATAAGTGAAGTGGGGACAGAGGGAGCAGATGAGAGGCTGACACGGATGGCTTGAATGACAAGTATGTTCACTGAGACTAGTTGTTGATAGACTGAAGCTCATTCTGGTGGCTATTAGTTATAACGACTCTAGAATAAGTGGAATTCTTCTAAGTATATGATGACTTCTTTTATTCTTACAGAACTGGCAAAGCAATGGACAGAAATATCAGTGAAATATAAAAAGAAAGTTACAAAAGTCTCTTAATTAAAGAAAAACATAAATAAAATTACCATATAACATGAGTAGTCTTTTAAAGCATAGTGTGATTTATTAAATAAAAGCACTTAGCTGGAAGATGATATAAGTAGATTCCATTTTCACACCATGCACAAATATAAAATTGATATGTACTTAAACTACCAAAATAAAGCAAAATGCCTTAAAACTATTTTTAGAATGTGAGATGTACAATATCAATAGAGTGATATCTGCTTGGCAAGACAGGGTACAAAATGTTTTAAAAAATAAAGCATAGAGGGACTCCTGGGTGGGTCAGTAGTTTAGCACTTGCTTTCAGCCCAGGGCATGATCCTGAAGTTCCGGAATTGAGTTCCACATTGGGCTCCCTGCATGGAGACTGCTTCTCCCTTTGCCTGTGTCTCTGCCTCTCTCTCTCTCTCTCTCTCTGTGTCTTTCATGAATAAATAAATAAAATCTTTAAAAAAATAAAAATAAAAAATAAAACATACAGATACTTGTCTATGTAAAATATATAATTTTTTTCTAGGAAGACATTTTGATAGTGTCAATAGACAAAATTTAGGTTCATAAAGTGGAAAACTGGCAAAATCTCTTTATATTGCAGAAAATGTATTTTATATATAAAACATATATGTAATATTATATATATCCATATACCATTATGATTCTTCTTTAGGCATATTCATGTGCCCATGTCAGAATTAAGTGGGAGGAAAGTAAGCCAAGAAAAGTAACTCAACAACCGTAAAAGTGTATAAAAATTACTACACACAAAGATTCTCATGAAACATATCTCAGAAAAATCTGAATGAATAGGGCAGCCTCGGTGGCCCAGTGGTTTAGTGCCGCCTTCAGCCCAGAGCATGATCCTGGAGGCCTAGGATCGAGTCCTACATCAGGCTCCCTGCATGGAGCCTGCTTCTCCTTCTGCCTGTGTCTCTGCCTCTCTCTCTCTCTCTCTCTCTCTCTCTCTGTCTCTCATGAATAAATGCATAAAACCTTTTTTAAAAATCTGAATGAATATTTACAACATACTTTGAAGAAAAAGTTGTTTGAGCATCTCTGAAAGGCAAGTATGACTTGTCCTCATTGAGAAGGTGGGAAGCAGCTAGCCAGGCCAAGAGACTATGGACAAAAGCATAAAGCACCAAGTACCATGATACATCCTAAGGATCATACTTACTATGTGCTACAGTATGTCATGGTTAAAGTGAAGGGTGCATTTGTAGGAATATTGAAAGATGTTGGGAAGAGAACTCTTTGGAACCTGAGAAATGCAATGGTGAGAAGGAAAAATAATCTATGAATCATGAGTACACAGTGTCTTTTCAATAAGCACGTTACTATAAGCTCCTAAGAAAAAAATTACTTCTTAAGCTGTATTTTTTTTTTATAGGTAAGGTAAGATATTCTAAGGTAAAAAAGGTCATCTTAACATAAAGTATCTCCAGTACTGCTTTGTAAATAATGGCTCAAAAATCATATCTAATTACATTTGCTTTGAGTTTGCTGTTGTTAATGTGTATTAATTAAGTCATAATTTGATTTTCTAAAACCTAATCTTTTGATGAAAATGTCATTAGCAGAGGCTAATGATGAATTCATATATGAAGTGAACCATTGCATAGCTCATTAAAATTAAATAGTATGGAGTTAAAAAAAACTGATGGAGAAAATTAAGGAATATAAAGTTTTACTTTTCAACTTCTTATTTTGAAAGTTAAGTTCTTATTTTTCAAATAATCACATTATTTAGGGTTTATTAAGTTTTGAAATAATTAACAAAACAAGCTCTTTACGTCCTCAATGAAATATAAAGATTTTCAAAACAATTTATTCCAAATATTCTTATTGAAAGAGCAATACTTACTTATTTTACTTTCTTGTTTTTCTGATTCTAGTGATTCTTAATATTAATCAGCAAATCAAAAAAAGTCTACTGGGCTTTTCTAGGAGAACAACTTGCTCAACTATTACAATGAGCTGCCTTACCTGTAGAGATTAAATACTAATTAAAAAGTTAAAAAAAAACAAGACTCTATTACCATATATGATGCAAAAATCAAATATATGAACACAAGTTCACCAACTTTGTCTGCTGAGCTTTTGCAAACTATGCCATTTTCCCCTCAAAATAACTATATATACTAAGTTTAATGTCCTTAATTTCAACATATGAATCTTTAGGAGGAAACAAACATTCGGTCCATAGCATTTATGTATGCATTTGCTCATTGCTCATATTTTAAAGAATAGGAAATTAATCCAGTATGAAATTTCCATTTTTTAAACCTCAAATGCAAACATATTTTTCAAATAATTCTGATTATATATAAAAAATTAAAATGCTTCATTTCTCATTCTAGTGTATAAAAAATTGGGTACTCGGCATTTAAGTTGTCATCCTCACTATTCATGAATAAGTGTTTTTATCAGTTGACAAATTACAGGTTTTAATGCTGTTATCCTAAAAACACAGAAAGGAGATAGTTATGTGTTTTCCTTATTG
Source organism: Vulpes vulpes (assembly GCF_048418805.1). NCBI lineage: Eukaryota > Metazoa > Chordata > Mammalia > Carnivora > Canidae > Vulpes > Vulpes vulpes. Next base: position 98,771,052 of record NC_132784.1, on the reverse strand, counting down.
TTTATAGAGTTGAGCACCTCAGTGATTAAATACTCTGTACCTTTACTGACCATAAAATTATTCTTTGTCTCAGTATTATATATTTTAGTTGTCTATTGCTTGTCACTTTCTCTCCCATTACATGGTTCCATGTTCTATTTCACAAAAGGGTCAATAAAGTTTAAACAGGGAACTTAAACTCAAATATTAAGGCAGTGACAATAGATGAATGAAGAAGACCAAGTTTGTTTGATCATTCATTCATTCACTAGCCATTTAATTTTCCATTTATCCAACATTTATTAAGTACTTCCTATATGCCAGACCCACTTCTAGGTTTTTAAGGACATAGAAATAAACAAAACAAAGGTCCTTACCCCATAATTCTTACATTCCACAGGGAAAACCAGACAATAAAATAATAAACATAATAAATAATTGCAAGTTTAGAAGGTGAAATGATCTACCTGTAACAACAGCCTCATAAATGTAGTGTAGTGCAAGGGGTGAAAGTGCTTAGATTAGTTTCAGAGGGAAAAACTCAGTGCTATGTTTTGAGTGACTAATGCCCTTTTAAGTGGAAGGTTAGTGTGACAAATTTCTCTTTTCCAAAAGGAGCCACAAAAACAGATTTTGACATGAAATTTTCTGTTTTATAGCCAATGTTTAACAGTATGGTTCAGATCATATAAAACATATCTATGTGTATCATATGGCCCACAAGCCTAGGTCTAATGCTTGGAACAAGTCAAGTTATTTCACACTAGTATTCCCTATTGTTGTGATGTTTACACTTAGCTTTCTCTTCTAGTCAGGAACTATCCCCTTGCTCACCTCTCTCTTCTTGTGTTGGTCTTACATCACATCTTAATTCTGGCTGAAAAATCTATGATAGGTATTATTTGATGATTTGAATGCTTTCTCAAATAAATTGTATAATACTGCTGCGTATTACCATAAAAAAGCTTGACCCCACTGTTTAAAAAGATATATTGGAAGATAACGAGGCTACTATTTTTTAAAGGCCTATGAATATTAAAAAAAGCTTTCTAGCATAAACAGTCAAATGTTATTTCCACAAATATTAAAATTGTTTTGACTTAATGAGATGACTAATTTTCATTTTGTAATATAAGGTCAACTCTGCCAAAACAGTTATTTAAAAACCCAGATTTATAGTTTAAACTGTATTTCTACTAAATTATGACTTAAGAATTCCAAAGATATTGCCATTTTTGTAACCTTAAGTTACAACAAATATACATATAAAATTATGAAAATTATTTCAGTGTCACTTCTATTCTCCACCTGCAACCTGTACAGACTTCTTATAACTTCTTCCACCTGTCCCCCCTATAAGTCTTCTGTATTAGACACAGGAAAATAATTTAATTAGAGTAGACCTGGATGCACTAGGAAAATGAGAGTTTATACTTGAAATTTCAGTAAGGAAATTTGTAAAATTGTGAAATGTAAATTATTTAGATTTTTAAATTTTTTAATTAAAAAAAATTTAAAATGGAGTAAAAATCCACTATAAAACAGTGATTTTGATTTATTACATACTTTTGAACTTCCTTAGTTGATTTGTATGAGCTTTCATTTCGTTTTCAGCATAAGGTTATGTGATCTTTGTTTTGCTACAGTTATCTTAGGAAATGTATTTTTTTTCTGCATATGACATAATTCGTGGAATAATTCATTTTCACCTTCCAAGATTCCGAATGTCACATGGCTGCCCACATAAATAATTTTCCCTTTGGGAAAAAAAGTGTATCACGTGTATGTTTTAGTAGAAATTTACATGACTTTGGAAAATTCCAGCTGAAAGCAAGTTAAGCTTTGACTCATTGATAATGTAATAGACTGACAACTTTCGATCATGGTTTCTACTTTAAAAGCATTTTCAACATCAGTAATATAAAGAATGAGAAATTGAAACAATTATCATACAAAAAATAAGAGGAAAAATATCTCACCATGTAAGTCTTATCAAGTTAATAAGTAAATAAATTTGACTGTCTATGAAAAATTTCAATTTTGGTACAAATTCAATATTTGTCAAGTAATTTTCAATTTGAAACAATCCCCGACCCCCAGAAAACACATTCACAAAAAGAACAATCTATTTGTCTAGAGATAGAGACAGGTTGCCTATGGATTCATGGAAGTTATAAAATATTTGCTAAATATCTGAAGACTATATCGCCAAAACTTGTATGAAGATGACTGGAATTAGAAGTGTTCTTGATGATAGGGTAAACTCTTCCAGAAAGTAGAAAAATTAGATGAAGCATTTTGTAAAGGCTGAGAGTGCAAACACATTGGTTGCCTGAGTGAAAGGAATTTTAGAATCAGGATTCTGAAGGATCTCCAGGTTTGTGTGTTTCAAAGGAAGTATAAATATTCTAGGCTGCCTAGAAAAAGAGCTACAAAAGAGTATTTTACCTTCTGAATATTATAAAAAGTGTCTTATAATTTAAGAGTCTTTATTTGCACTGTATTACAAATTCCTCTTCTGTCATTTTTACTTTTTAGAAATATGGATATATAGACAGATATTTAGCAAGGTTGCACACGACTCACTGTTGCCTTATCTTTGCTTCATCTCATGACCTCTAAGATGATGCTTTTTTCATGTTCATCTCTCAGATAGGTATATGGTGAAATATGCCTCTTCACAAATCTCTTCCTTTCACTATAGGATTATGGGGTATATAGGATTATGGGGTTCTTAGTCTTTTAATAGCCTTGTTCTTCTACCACCAATATCTAGCAGATGAGAAGTCCTGTATCAGTCTCTCTGTCTGTCTGTCTCTCTCTCTCTTTTTGTAAATTACATTTACTTTTTGTCTGGAATAGCATTTAATTTTTTCCCCTAAGTAGTCAGTCTTCTTACTAAGCTATGTCTATGTATGTGTGTTTTATAGTTAATCCTCACAAGAATTTAATGAGCAGTAGATTAACCATTAAAAATCAGACATTGGCTTTAAAAATTGTGCTTTATCTATAATGTTGTCTCTTCTGCATTCAGAATCATCAAACACAGCCTCACAGATTGTGTCCCCTACTATTGTGCAATATAGTGGTCCTGTCTCCATCTGTTCTATTTTTGCCTTCTGAGATTCCTGATTTTCATATCAGATTCCCTGAATTAAGCCACACATCTTTTTAGATATTCTTAATGAAGTATTTACCTTAATTTTTTTTTTGCTTTTGTGCTTTAAAACATCTCTTGCATAGGATATTTTTCAAGACATAGCAATAATTTTCTTCTTCACTTAATTTAATGAAACTTTTTAAAAATGTTAACTTTTAACATTATTTTCATCTTGTATCTGATGTTCCTTTAAGTGATTTACATGCAGAGATATGTATATGTAAAAACATACCCAAAGACACATGTGCATATATATCTAATCACATGTTTCCTAAGAGTCTTTCTTACCTTCAGAATTTTATCTTATATTCACATCTCTGACTGTTGGGGCACCTTAAATGTGTTGTTCATTACTTCCCTAGACTGGAACTTATTCCTTATGACATTTCTAGTTTTCTCTAGAAATACAAGGAGGAAAATTCTCTGATCCCATGTTTTCTAAGCCTCTCTCAGTTTCAGGAGTGGTGGGACCTCAGATACCTCTTTGTCTGCTTGTCCTCTCCATGGATGTCAGGGAAAATATTGTTTTCACATAGCCAACATGTGCTTTCGATTTTGAGTGGTTTGTGTCTCTTTGGAACCAAGCTCTTTCCATGGTACATGAATCTGTGCCTGTTCCTATTTATTAAGAATAGGCAACATTGACCACAAAATGTATTTTCCCACTTTCTCTTGGAAACTGGGGATTAACCTGTTTTATGAAGACCAAATCCAGTAGCTGCTGCCTCATATTAGATGACTGAAAGTAGAGGAGAGACAAAGATAATTGATGCAAAAAATATTTTTCTTTGTCTTTGAATGACTTTTAATACATATTGTTAGCAAATTTTTTTTCTGATTATATCAAGATTGAAGTGAAAACTATAGATTGAGCTTCCCCCCCCCCCAAAAAAAAGATTTAGGATTAAAAAAAAAGATAAAAATTTGTTTCCAAAAATAAACATATTAAATAAATAAATAAGGAATTCTTTTAGATGATATTTTTAGCCTCTTGAGACATGGGAAATCATCTATTGATATTATTAATGATTGTATGAGACACTTTCTGAAAGTTATACACTCTTGATAGTCTTTCTTTTTAAAAGATTTATTTATTTATTTTAGAAGTTGGTGAGAATGAGAGACAGCATGCAAGCCCATGAGTTGAGCAGAGGCAGAGGGAGAGAACTTCAAGGAGATTCTCACAGAGCCTGAGTCCAACACAGGGCTCAATCTCATCACCCATGAGATCATACCAAAACCAAGAGTGGGATGCTTAATCAACTGAGCCACCCAGGCACCTCTTCTCACTTGATATTCTGAAATATTTGTGACAATATCTTGTGGAATTCTATTTTTTTGTATTCATATGTAAGTATAAACATTTCTTCAGAAACTGAATAGATCTATACTCCTATGTTTATTTTTAATGAGGTCAAACTCTTTCCGTATCCCTAACTATACAGAAGACATAGGTTGAAAAAAGAAAAAAACACCCATGTGTCCCAGATTTTTAACCATCTTTAAGTTCAGTGACTCTTGATGATCTCCACTCTGTTAACTCTGCTCTTAAAAGAATTTCTGATTGTGGTATTTTTCAGTCCTAAGTGTCCAATCTGGGCCTTTTTAAAAAAAATATAATTTCTATTTATCTTCCAAGGCTTTCCAATTTTCCTTTCATTTCATCAGCAATGCACAAAGGGTAATTTCTGATGGACCTCTTCACATTTCTACATATGGAGAGGTGACATTTTGTATCTTCTCTCTACACATATCCAGGAACATATTAATGCCTAGTCACTTTAACTTACATACAAAAATATAGATATAAATTTGTGTATTTTCATGTCACCCTAAGTGATTTGTTTAAAGTAACCTCTACACCTATTGTGAGTCCCGAATTCATGAACCTGAGATCAGGAGTCACATGCTCCACCAACTAAGCCATATAAGGGCACCTTACAAGTAATTTTTTTAGAATCATTATTTTTTTTCTCCAGTTGTCTTCTCACTTTTCAATTTAAATTTACTTGAAAAACTAAAGTTTATTACATCTAAAAATTATTATATGCCATAACCCTGCCTCCTAAATAGTTGATATTTGTAGCTTATGCAACTTGCAGTGGGTTGAAAATTAGTGGACTTAAATTAGTCAGTTATTGTGGGGATAAATCTGAGAGCTATGGTATAAGATGAATGTATCACTATTTGTTCTATTACATTTTGCTTTTTATACAACTATGGCATATTTGCATATAACCAACCTTAATCTAAGGTGACTCAATGTCAGAATTAAAAAGAGCACTCAAAGATGCACACAAATTTAAAATGGAAAATATTTAGATTTACTAAAATAAGCTATTTTATATTCTTGGAGAAATGAACTGATAAGAGACTCAGCTGCCCTATATTTTTTAGCAGTTTAACAGAATTGAGTTGTTACATGGTCATCTGCCAGTGCAATTTAGGAAGACTTAAAAGCACAGATGTGATGTATCAGAGGATTTGTGTGAAGAGAAAAATCTATGCCACCTATTTTTTTAAGTCTTTATTTGCCAACCAAATAGCCTATATTAAAAAGAGAATAGTGTTAGGCAAACCACAGATGCCATTCAAAAAGTTTTGATTATTTGTTTTCATTTATAGGAAACACAAAATTATGATATTTACACTGTAAAAGAATACCTAGAACAGTTTTAAATTCAAAAAAACTATGAGCTAAAATTGCATAAAAATTAATATTTGATCATGCTAAATCCTTACATGTCACTGAAAGTCACATTTTTGTTTTGTATGCCAGAATATACTTATGGAAAAAAGGCTACTATACAACTTGGAATCTTTTAAGATAAAGGCCATGTGACTTTCTATGTCCTTAAATTTTTATAAATTAATTATTTTAAAGATTCATTTGATATCTAAGAAAACAAAGCAAAATAAAATAATATGAATGCTGGAAATATATACAATATTCCATGACAAAAGTATATTTTAAAATACAACTGTGCTAAACCATCTAGAAAGTAATGATGAACATGGATTTATAAAATACATTTATATAGAAAGAACTCTGATAATTCTTATTTGTGTAAAAATAAAAATTTCAAGTTCCTAAAAGAGTAGTAATCTAAGAGATATTTACTGTCCACCTACACAATGTAAAAGGTATTAATTATTCAAGGATCAGTAGTAAATAAATAATAAAATAAACATTCTAAATATTTATTAAAATAAATAATAGTAGAGATGTAAATTATTTTATTTGATTTATTCATGAGAGACACAGAGAGAGAGGCAGAGACATAGGCAGAGGGAGAGGCAGGCCCCCTGCAGGAAGCCCGATGTGGGATTCGATCCCAGGACTCCAGGATCATGCCCTGGGTGTGAAGGCAAACTCTCAACCACTGAGCCACCCAGGCATCCCTGAATAAATGAATTTTTAAAAACCTTTTTTAAAAAGATGGCTCAAAATAAATTATTCAATCTGATTAAAAGACAAGAAAGTATTCAAAGAAATAGAGTCACTGGGACACTTTAAAGAATAACAGAAGGTCTAATATTTATGTAATCAAAGTCCCAGAAGGAGAGGGGAAAAGAATGGGTATGAGAGAAGAAAAAAAAATGACAAAATGACATCTGCAAACTTCCCAAATTTGGCAAAGTACATCAACTTACAGATCTGAGAGCCACTGCAAACAGATTAACTTAACAATTCCATACCCCTTTGGAAGCCTGGGTGGCTCAGTGGTTGAGTGTCTACCTTCAACTCAGGTTGTGATTCCACGTTCTTGGGATCCAGTCCTGCATCGGGGTCCTTGCAGGGAGCCTGCTTCTCCCTCTGTCTATGTCTCTGCCTCTTTTTCTTTGTCTTTCATGAATAAATAAATAAAATATTTTTTTTCAAAAAAGAATTCCATACCCCAAAACATCACAATCGAATCAAGTTTTGAAAATCAAAGGCAAAATAAACCTGAAACCAGCCAAAGGAAACTATCTAATATATATAGTGAAATGATACGAAAGCAGATTTCTCCTCAGAAACCATGGAGACCAGAAGGCAGCAGCACAACACTGCTAATGTTCTAAAAAAGGCTTTGAACCCAAAATTCTATATCCATGAAAAATATGCATTGGACTGAAAGTAAAATAAAAATGTTCTCAGGTGAAGGTAACCTGAGAATGTCAGTGGTCCAACTCTAAAAGAAATGCTAAAGGAAATTCCTTATAAGTAGAAAAATTGATGAAGACAGTGATTGGAACTTGAAAATGAAAGAAAAGGAACAGAAATATCCAATACCTGTATACACAGACTATTTTGTCCTAATCTTTTTTTTTAATGTGTGTGGGGATTTAAATAAAAAGAAAGGATATTAAAATATTGCCTGGAATTTTTCTTGTTTTGTGTTATTTTGTTAATGTATATATTTGAGAATTCACCTATCACATTGGTGCCATTTTTATCACTCTGGCAAGTGACACAAGAAGAGCAAGATTTTAATTTAAAAATTTGACAAAAATCTCCCTCTATCTAAAGCATATACTTTCAATGCCACACTAGTGTTCAAATTCTACAAGAGCTTGATGTAATCCAACAAGAAAACAAAGACTAGGTTACCTTTTCTATGAAAAGTATCATAAAAAATATAAATGCAGGACATTTAGATTGATGTGGTTGGTGCAGAATAAAAAGTCATTAGTAAGTTTGTGAAGATGAATGATAAAATAAAAATATTGATTTCAGGCTATCATTTTTATTATGAGTTTCAAATGCTAAGGAGGCTAAAAATGTTCCAAAACATTGGAACAGGAAGAAAACAATTCCAATAATAAAACAACAAATTAAAATAGAAAAATATTTCAAACAAGAAAAATAACACTAATGAACAGCATTACAAATTATGGTTGAAGAGACACATCATGTTTTCCCCAGAATAAAAATCAGATAAAGATAAGTATGCTGTGTACATAATATAAAAAGAGAATTCTAGATAGATTGAAGGAATAACTGAACAGATAAAGCCCAAGAATCTCATGTGCGTGTTGGCCATGTCTATGTCTTCCTCTGTGAGATTTCTGTTCATGTCTTTTGCCCATTTCACAATTGGATTGTTTGTTTCGGACAAAATAGACTCATTGGTGAGTTATTCACTCCCTCTGTGATCAGGTACTGTACTGAAGTGTCTTGTATTTAGAAAAAAATCCAATCAAACTTAACATTCACAATCAACCTGATAGTGACACACAGAATAATTTATTCGTTGCTTGTTTTACATTTTCCTAGAAAATTGTGTGACAGAATATGAAGCAGAAATATCTAGTTGTAATGATATCAGTATGGTCAACATTCATATGAAATTACGATCCTATTGGTGAGCTGACAAATGCAATCGAGACTAAAAGTATCCAGTCAATAGGGAAAATCTGAGGTCCGACAACAACTTTTGCTGAGAAAGTGAATCCAGGGTGTCCATTAGACATTATTAAAGGGAGAAAAAAATCTGTTAAACATACCTTCAAAACACTTTGGTATTTTCTTGTGATATGAATATACTCCTTTCATACAATGTAGAGATTTCCGTTCTAGCAACGAGAAACTCTAATACATGCACACCACTAATTCAGAATACTAGCTAAAGTATAATAAGAAAAAGTCTCGGATATCACTCTTAGTCTACAATTGCCACTTGAACATGTATTTTTTACCATTAAAGTACCTCAAAATCCCATGAAAGCACAGAGACTTGCCCAAGCTTGAAAGATAAGTGAACATCAAAACCACAAGTAAAATGAATTCAGCTACCATTTCCAGACTTTCTAATTTTAGAATCACTCTTACAAGTACTTTTACAAAGAACAATTAAAACTGTTCAAGGATTTCCTTAGAAAACAACCACTGTATAATTTTTAATACCTTTTGAATAAATATGATTTTCAAAGAAGAACATAATAAAAAGGAAAAGTGAAAATTGCCTTATATCTATCATTATCATGAATTAATCAACTAATTATTTCAAAATCTAGTTATTGGTTTTTCAGACTTCTTCTTTAAAAAAGTCCCCTCATTATAGATAAGACATATTATTGGCAACATAATGTGCATTTTAAACTAACTTTTGTTATAGGAATTTCAATAATGAAATGATAGATTTTAAATACTTTTTAATTAAAAGTATAGTGACTGTAAATTTCAAGAGAAAAATATATAAAATATATTTTCTGACATGGTTGCTTTACTGGTATTATGTAAAACTTTGACTTATAAATCTTTTTTTTAAATTTTTATTTATTTATGATAGGCACACAATGAGAGAGAGGCAGAGACATAGGCAGAGGGAGAAGCAGGCTCCATGCACCGGGAGCCCGACATGGGACTCGATCCCCGGTCTCCAGGATCGCACCCTGGGCCAAAGGCAGGCGCTAAACCACTGTGCCACCCAGGGATCCCTTGACTTATAAATCTTACTGATAAGTCATCTTGGAAATTTTGCACTTTTAATGAAAAATAGTATAAATTCAAAATAAAAATAATACTCTCAAAATAATTTTGCTTTAAAATTATTAAGTGAAGCTGTTAAGAAGATATATAGGCTTCAATAAATGTAAACTGACAGGGAGATTTTATTTTATATTTACTATTTATTAGTCTCAGTAATTATAAAAATCCATTTCTTTAATTAGAGAAGTTTTAAAAATCTTTAAAAGAGCCAGAGATTTTATGTACTCATATTCTATATGAGTTTTATTTCAAGTTATTTTAAAATATTTTTTTATGTTAAGGAAATTAGAAAAGATTCTATAAATTTTTTATGAGGGATAAGAAAAGCTTAACTTCAGAGAATGAGAACTCCCAGACTCTAATATTTCTTGGTACTTACACTATTTGAGCAAGATTTAGGGAAAATAAAAAAAATTGAGATTTAAGAAAATTACAAGAACGATCTTTAGATGGTTCAATAGTGTTTTGAATTTTATATTTGGAAACTCTTTAGATGTATATGATTTCATATCCTTAAATATCTTGTGTAATTTAAAAAATATGTGTATAAATTAAATATTACAACACACTGTTGCAAAACCAATTACTGATATTTCATACATTATGTAAATCAAATATTTCAATTTCTAGTTTGAATTTGACCTATTTTATTAACTATTACATGAGTAAACAGCATTGAAAAGTATATATGAACCCTAGTACTTCCACAAAGTTTCATTTTAGGTGTTTAGCAAGAAAGTTTCTTATCTTTTGTTATATAGATGATAAAGCAAATTATATTTTATACATAAGTTATAGATTTTTATTTCACTTCTTATAATTTCATGTAAACATTCACCCTTTTTAAATATAATAATTCTTACAGAGAGCTAGCTACATTATCTCAGGGTAGATTTTACTGTTTTTTAATTGGTTACATTTAATTTTAGATCTTTTGTATATTTACATTCTCACTATTTTATGTTTTTGTTATAAATTTTTTAAAAGATTTATTTATTCATGAGAAAGAGGGAGAGAGAGAAAAAGTGAGTGCAAGAGATAGCACAGGCAGATGGAGGGACAAAGGGAGAGTGAGTAGCAGGCTACCTGCTAGATCCTAGAATCCTGGGGTCGTGGTGAGTGGAAGTCAGATGCTTAACCAAATGAGCCACCCAGGCACTCCTATAATGTTCTTTATAAAACAAAATTTGAAGAGGAAACTTTATAAATTTATACTTAAAATAGTGAAACAATAAAATTTCTTATGTGGCAGCCAAAGAATTTTCAGGTCTCTTCTGCAACAGAAATGAGACAAGTTTCTCTTTCTTGGTAGACACTGAACCATTAGTTTTCCAGGTCTTCTTGAACCTCTGTTTTTAATATTTTAAAATCTCCTGTGACTTAAGTATCAACTGAGTTGCTTTTGACAGAGATGTCTACAGTGTATATTCTCAGGATGCCATAAAGCTCAAACAGCCTTAAGATTTTCAATTTCTTTTTTTACTTTATTTCTTTTTTACTTTTTTACTTTATTTCATAAAATTGTCATTATAAAAGATTTCTTTGAAAAAAACTAACTTGTATGAATATCAGGTTACTTCCTACAGTAATTTATATCCCAATATCAGTTGGAAAAAGATAATTTTTAAAAATCTAAACATGATCAGAAAAGTAAATTGAAGGAATTCACAATATATTCTATAACACATGTTTATATTTCTTGCAATTTGTTTTTTTTAACCACAGTTATCAGTAAAACGACCCTGTATTTGCAAAGAAGCTGGGTTCATAATAAAGCAATTATCACAATCCACTTGAGAAGTGACAATTGTAAAGCAATGACTGTTGTAGATTGTCCTGCCATATCTATGGTGTCAGAGTCATAAATGAAGAGTAGCTCATCACTAATGAACAGTGCAGCAGAATGAATAGTAATATTAATGGACTTTGCAATGCCAGTATAATACCTAGGATAATTGGTTTTGGAGTAGTGAATGAAGAGCCATTTTAAAGAGTAGAAATCACAATAAAAGTATCACCTTTCTTTATAAAATAAAAAATGGTTCTTGTCATTGACTAAGTTTTTATTTTTAAATGTAGAAAACTGATTATAGCCTTCTAATCTAGCAGTAGGTGAATTTTCTGACATTCATTTGGGTCTCTAGCCAACAATCTGTAACTGTTCACATAATGTTTATGATGTTACTGTTAATTTTAGCATGCTTATGAATTTTAAGAGAAATTCTTATTGCTGAGGAAAATACCTCCATTAACATAGATCATGGACATTTTATTTTGAAATGATCTTTAAATTTATCTAGGCATAATTTTAGACATTAAAACATTGAAACTGAAAGAGAGTAAGCAATATGTTTGAAATTATAAAAGAAGTTAAGGATGAGTAATATCAAAATTAGAATTTGTGACTCTAGATCTCAAGTACTTTTTTTTAATCATGCAACAATATTTTCTCATATTCCAAATTAGGAAGTGCAAACAGATAACAGAAAATATAAATTATAGTTTTAAAAATTGGACTAATTTCAAGGTCAGAGGTCAGGTTGAGTGTCAGCGTTGGCAAGGGAACTGGTGTGGTTGATTTGCAAGGATTTTTATCTACCAGACAATTTCTTAATGAGAAAATGATGATTGAAACAAATAATATTACTATTACACAGCATACAACAGTATAGCAAATGCAATATTATTCATAGATTTTATTGAACTCTCTAAATTCAGGAATTTATGAAATGTAGAACAATTATTATATATGACAGAACAATTGCTTTATTCCTTGACATTTATACCATAAGAGAATTGAGTTTTAAATAATTTAGAAAATTTAAAATTTAAAACAACATAGAATATTTGACATGTGAAAAAAGAATGTTTTCTAGAATGATAACATTTACTGTTATTTTTATATGCCTCATGAAGCCATTAAATAAAATCCAAATTTTCTAATGTCTAAAAAATTCCCTCCTTGACTTTCTACTCTCTTCCCACAAACTGTAGATTTCAAAAGACTCAAGAGACTTCATGATGCCGAATTTAGATCTAATCAGGCAGAAATTAAAAATCAATTCAATGAGATGCAATTCAAACTTGAAGTCCTAGGGATGAGGGTTAACGAGGTAGAAGAACGAGTGAGTGACATAGAAAACAAGTTGATGGCAAAGAGGAAAACTGAGGAAAAAAGAGACAAACAATTAAAAGAACATGAGGATAGATTAAGGGAAATAAAGGACAGCCTGAGGAAGAAATACGTACGTTTCACTGGGGTTCCCAAGGGCACCGAAAGGGACAGTGGGCCAGAATATGTTTGAACAAATCATAGCTGAAAACTTTCCTAATCTGGGAAGGGAAACACGCATTCAGATCCAGGAAGTAGACAGATCCCCCCCTAAAATCAACAAAAACTGTTCAACACCTCGACATCTAATACCGAAGCTTGCAAATTCCAAAGATAAACAGAAGATCCTTAAAGCAGCAAGAGACAAGAAATCCCTGACTTTTATGGGGAGTAGCATTAGGGTAACAGCAGACCTCTCCACAGAGACCTGGCAGGCCAGAAAGGGTTGGCAGGATATATTCAGGGTCCTAAATGAGAAGAACATGCAACCAAGAATACTTTATCCAGCAAGGCTCTCATTCAAAATGGAAGGAGAGATAAAGAGCTTCCAAGACAGGCAGGAACTGAAAGAATATGTGACCTCCAGACCAGCTCTGCAAGAAATGTTAAGGGGGACTCTTAAAATTCCTCTTTAAGAAGAAGTTCAGTGGAACAATCCACAAAAACAAGGACTGAATAGATATCATGATGACACTAAACTCATATCTTTCAATACTAACTCTGAACTTGAATGGGCTTAATGACCCCATCAAAAGGTGCAGGGTTTCAGACTGGATAAAAAATCAGGACCCATCCATTTGCTGTCTACAAGAGATGCATTTTAGACAGAAGGACATCTACAGCCTGAAAGTAAAAGGTTGGAGAATCATTTACCATTCAAATGGTCCTCAAAAGAAAGCAGGGGTAGCCATCCTTATAACAGATAAACTAAAATTTACCCCGAAGACTGTAGTGAGAGATGAAGAGGGACACTATATCATACTTAAAGGATCTATCCAACAAGAGGACTTAACAATCCTCAATATATATGCCCCGAATGTGGGAGCTGCCAAATATATCAATCAATTAATAACCGAAGTGAAGAAATACTTAGATAATAATAAACTTAAACTCGGTGACTTCAATCTAGCTATTTCTATACTCAATAGGTCTTCTAAGCACATCTCCAAAGAAACGAGACCTTTAAATGATACACTGGACCAGATGGATTTCACAGATATCTACAGAACTTTACATCCAAACTCAACTGAATACACATTCTTCTAAGTGCACATGGAACTTTCTCCAGAATAGACCACATACTGGGTCACAAATCGGGTTTGAACGGATACCAAAAGATTGGGATCGTCCCCTGCATATTCTCAGACCATAATGCCTTGAAATTAGAACTAAATAACAACAAGAAGTTTGGTAGGACCTCAAACACGTGGAAGTTAAGGACATCCTGCTAAAAGATGAAAGGGTCAACCAGGAAATTAAGGAAGAATTAAAAAGATTCATGGAAATTAATGAGAATGAAGATATAACCGTTCAAAATCTTTGGGATGCAGCAAAAGCAGTCCTAAGGGGGAAATACATCGCAATACAAGCATCCATTCAAAAACCGAAAAGAACTCAAATACAAAAGCTAACCTTACACATAAAGGAGCTAGAGAAAAAACAGCAAATATATCGTACACCCAAGAGAAGAAGAGAGTTAATATAGATTCGAACAGAACTCAACGAAATCGAGACCAGAAGAACTGTGGAACAAATCAACAAAACCAGGAGTTGGTTTTTGAAAGAATTAATAAGATAGATAAACCATTAGCGAACCTTATTAAAAGGAAGAGAGAGAAGACTCAAATTAATAAAATCATGAATGAGAAAGGAGAGATCACTACCAACACCAAGGAAATACAAACGATTTTAAAAACATATTATGAACAGCTGTACGCCAATAAATTAGGCAATCTAGAAGAAATGGACGCATTCCTGGAAAGCCACAAACTACCAAAACTGGAGCAGGAAGAAATAGAAAACCTGAACAGGCCAATAACCAGGGAGGAAATTGAAGCAGTCATCAAAAACCTCCCAAGACACAAGAGTCCAGGGCCAGATGGCTTCCCAGGGGAATTCTATCAAACGTTTAAAGAAGAAACCATACCTATTCTACTAAAGCTGTTTGGAAAGATAGAAAGAGATGGAGTACTTCCAAATTCGTTCTATGAGGCCAGCATCACCTTAATTCCAAAACCAGACAAAGACCCCACCAAAAAGGAGAATTACAGACCAATATCCCTGATAAACATGGATGCAAAAATTCTCAACAAGATACTAGCCAATAGGATCCAACCGTACATTAAGAAAATTATTCACCATGACCAAGTAGGATTTATCCCCGGGACACAGGCTGGTTCAACACTCGTAAAACTATCAATGTGATTCATCATATCAGCAAGAGAAAAACCAAGAACCATATGATCCTCTCATTAGATGCAGAGAAAGCATTTGACAAAATACAGCATCCATTCCTGATCAAAACTCTTCAGAGTGTAGGGATAGAGGGAACATTCCTCAACATCTTAAAAGCCATTTACGAAAAGCCCACAGCAAATATCATTCTCAATGGGGAAGCACTGGGAGCCTTTCCCCTAAGATCAGGAACAAGACAGGGATGTCCACTCTCACCACTGCTATTCAACTTAGTACTGGAAGTCCTAGCCTCAGCAATCAGACAACAAAAAGACATTAAAGGCATTCAAATTGGCAAAGAAGAAGTCAAACTCTCCCTCTTCGCGGATGTTGTGATACTCTACATAGAAAACCCAAAAGTCTCCACCCCAAGATTGCTAGAACTCATACAGCAATTTGTTAGCGTGGCAGGATACAAAATCAATGCCCAGAAGTCAGTGGCATTTCTATACACTAACAATGAGACTGAAGAAAGAGAAATCAAGGAGTCAATCCCATTTACAATTGCACCCAAAAGCATAAGATACCTAGGAATAAACCTAACCAAAGAGGTAAAGGATCTATACCCTAAAAACTATAGAACACTTCTGAAAGAAATTGAGGAAGACACAAAGAGATGGAAAAATATTCCATGCTCCTGGATTGGCAGAATTAATATTGTGAAAATGTCAATGTTACCCAGGGCAATTTACACGTTTAATGCAATCCCTATCAAAATACCATGGACTTTCCTCAGAGTGTTAGAACAAATTATTTTAAGATTTGTGTGGAATCAGAAAAGACCCCGAATAGCCAGGAGAATTTTAATTTTTTTTTTAAATTTTTATTTATTCATGATAGTCACACGCACAGAGAGAGAGAGAGAGAGAGGCAGAGGCACAGGCAGAGGGAGAAGCAGGCTCCATGCACCAGGAGCCTAATGTGGGACTCGATCTCGGGTCTCCAGGATCGCGCCCTGGGCCAAAGGCAGGCGCCAAACTGCTGTGCCACCCAGGGATCCCAGCCAGGAGAATTTTAAAAAAATAAAACCACAGCTGGGGGCATGACAATGCCGGATTTCAGGTTGTACTACAAAGCTGTGGTCATCAAGACAGTGTGGTACTGGCACAAAAGCAGACACATAGATCAATGGAACAGAATAGAGAATCCAAAAATGGGCCCTCAACTCTATGGTCAACTAATATTCGATAAACGAGGAAAGACTATCCACTGGAAGAAAGTCTCTTCAATAAATGGTGCTGGAAAAATTGGACATCCACATGCAGAAGAATGAAACTAGACCACTCTCTTCCACCATACACAAAGATAAACTCAAAATGGATGAAAGATCTAAATGTGAGACAAGATTCCGTCAAAATCCTAGAGGATAACACAGGCAACACCCTTTTGAACTCAGCCACAGTAACTTCTTGCAAGATACATCCACGAAGGCAAAAGAAACAAAACCAAAAATGAACTATTGGGACTTCATCAAGATAAGAAGCTTTTGAACAGCAAAGGATACAGTCAACAAAACTAAAAGACAACCTACAGAATGGGAGAAGATATTTGCTTTATCTAAAGATATTTGCTTTATCTGATACGTCATCAGATAAAGGGCTAGTTTCCAAGATCTATAAAGAACTTATTAAACTCAACACCAAAGAAACAAACAATCCAATTGTGAAATGGGCAAAAGACATGAACAGAAATCTCACAGAGGAAGACATAGACATGGCCAACACGCACATGAGAAAATGCTCTGCATCACTTGCCATCAGGGAAATACAAATCAAAACCACAATGAGATACCACCTCACACCAGTGAGAATGGGGAACATTAACAAGGCAGGAGACCACAAATGTTGGAGAGGATGTGGAGAAAAGGGAACCCTCTTA
This sequence comes from Vulpes vulpes, assembly GCF_048418805.1. Lineage (NCBI taxonomy): Eukaryota > Metazoa > Chordata > Mammalia > Carnivora > Canidae > Vulpes > Vulpes vulpes. The sequence continues at coordinate 98,753,994 of NC_132784.1, read as the reverse complement.
CACTGTTGGTGGGAATGTGAACTGGTGCAGCCACTCTGGAAAACTGTGTGGAGGTTCCTCAAAGAGTTAAAAATAGACCTGCCCTATGACCCAGCAATTGCCCTGCTGGGGATTTACCCCAAAGACACAGATGCAATGAAAGGCCGGGACACCTACATCCCTATGTTTATAGCAGCAATGTCCACAATAGCCAAACTGTGGAAAGAGCCTCAGTGTCCATCGGAAAATGAATGGGTAAAGAAGATGTGGTTTATGTATACAATGGAATATTACTCAGCCATTAGAAACGACAAATACCCACCATTTGCTTCAACGTGGATGGAACTGGAGAGTATTATGCTGAGTGAAGTGAGTCAGTCGGAGAAGGACAAACATATGTTCTCATTCATTTGGTGAATATAAATAATAGTGAAGGGGAATAGAAGGGAAGGGAGAAGAAATGTGTGGGAAATATCAGGAAGGGAGACAGAACATAAAGACTCCTAACTCTGGGAAACAAACTAGTGATGGTGGAAGGGGAGGGGGGCGGGAGGTGGGGGTGAATGGGTGACGGGCACTGAGGGGGGCATTTGAGGGATGAGCACTGGGTGTTATTCCCTATGTTGGCAAATTGAACACCAATAAAAAATAAATTTATTATTAAAAAAAACAAACTGTAGATTTCATTTACATAGTGTTTCTTGCTAGTTATACAAATACTTTTTTGACAGTTTCATATTTGGTTACATCTATGCTGTTAAGTGATTCATAAAACATAACAGTAAAAATGGCCAAAAATATTTGTACAAATATTTCACCAAAGAAGATATACAAAATGCAAAAATACTTAAAGTAATAAACAATGACATATGCATCTATTTGAATGTCTCAAACTTAAAAGTGTAACATTACCATATCCTGCAATGACTTGGAGGAACTGGGAGTCTCATATAGGTAGGCATGGTGGAAAACAGTTTGGCAATCACAGACAGACACAAAACAAGTATAACCACTAACCACGGAGTGGTTAGTCAAACGGAGTTGATTTTGAACATGAACCTAAAAACGAATATAAAAAAAGAAAAAAAATATTATGTCCAAGTGTGTCTAAAAGTTTTTACATGAGGTGACTTTTCTTTAAAACTGTTTTTTTTCCTAAATTGGTTTCAGATTTCAACTAACAGAAAAATGATTAGATTGAAGGGCAAGGCAATGATGCCCACTCTCCTCTTTTCTATTCAATATTGCAATGACATAGAATTCTCTATTTCAGTAGACAACTGTTTACTGAGAAAATTTTGAGACATTTTAAAATTAACTATGAGAACCAATAAGCAAATTTATCAAGGATGTTGAAGAGAAGGCTAATATACACTGTCAAGTGTATTTTATATAGTAGGAGCAAGCAGTAGGAAAATTTTAAAAAATATTCAATTTATTTTGCATCAGCAAATATAAAATGCTTATGAATAAACTTAACAAAAGATCCATTTAAAACTACAAAAGTACTATCAGAAATAGTAAAGAAAACATGATTATTAGGTATACTTCATGAATTGAAACATTGTTAAGATACCAATTTTCTGTAAATTAACATATAGATTTAATGTAATCCCAATATTAATTAGATAATTTTATAAAATGCATTTGTATTCTAAAATTCATATACCCTCAAATGATCTGATATATTCAGGATATTTTGGGAAAAGAAAAACACATTTGGAAGACTTAAAATTTCCCAACCTTACTAATTTCCAACCTTACTATAAAGTTACAGTAAATAGGTCTTTCAGTATTGGCATAATTGATAGACACAGACATTTAGATCAACAGAAGAGAACAGAGAATAGAGGAGAACCATGTATATATTATGCCCAACTGTTTTTCAACAACTTTATTAATTTAATTAAATAGTACAAGAATAATTTCTTCAACAAATAGTGATGAAACTGCTGTGTACCCACATGGAAAAAGAAATGATTCTCACTTATTACCACTTACCACTCACGCATATAAAAAGATAATCAGAGTTGTATTATAGTACTCAAACTATAACATTTCTAAAAGAAAACATAGAAAAAATCTTTGTGACCTCAAAGTGGGAAAAAAGAAAAATTTAAGTACTCAAACATACAACTGATAAAGGACAATAAATAACAAAATGGACTACAGCTAAAATTTTATTTAAAGTTTTTATTTAGATTCCAGTTAGTTGGGGCAGTTTGGTGGCTCAGTAGTTGAGCATCTGCCTTTGGTCAGATCATGATTCTGGGGGCCTGGGATGGAGTCCCACCTCTAGCTCTCCGCAGGGATCCTGCTCCTCCCTCTACCTATGTCTATGTGTCTCTCTGTGTGTCTCTCATGAATAAAAAAATAAAATCTTTAAAAAAATAAATAAATTCCAGTTAGTTAACAAACAGTGTACTATTAGATTCTGCTGATTCAAACTTCCGTACAACATCCAGTACTTGTGATGAGCACCAGGTGATGTAAGTGTTGAATCACTAAATTCTACACGTAAAACTAATAGTGCACTGTATGTTAATTGGAATTTATATAAAAACTTGAAAAAGAAACCAAACAAATGAGTAAATGTACCATATAAAACTTAAGTTTTCTATTCTTTGGAAGCCACCACTTAGAAAATGTAAAGGCAATCCAAAAACGGATTTTTTTTCATTATACCTCTACCACATAAAAACCTTGTAAACAGAAGCTGTAATGAACTCTTTAAAAATAATTTATTATTTATTTATTTATTTATTTATTTATTTATTTATTTATGAGAGACACAAAGAGAGAGAGAGAGAGAGAGAGAGGCACAGGCAGAGAGAGAAGCAGGCTCCATGCAGGGAGCCTGATGTGGGACTCGATTCTGGGACTCCAGGTTCACACCCTGGGCCGAAGGCAGGCAGTCAAACCCTGAGCCACCTAGGCATCCCTGTGATGAACTCTTAAACATGTATAAGAACACAGGAAATCAAGTCAAAAGATTTGATCATACATTATATTAAAGAAAATATATGTGTTCCATAAGTAAAAACTTCTTCTATTGTTACTCATCAGTAAACCAGAGATTAACATTGCAATATTAAGATACACACACTAAAACGGTGGAATTAAAAAGACCAACAATAATCAGGTTTAGTGAGGATATGTTGCTTCTGGAACACAGATGTATTGCTCGTCAGAGTGTCAAACGACACAATCATTTTGACAAAGTTTCTTATAAATTTATCATATGACAACAATCTCACCTAAGGAAAATGAAAAGATATGTGCACATAGCAATTTATACACAAGATTTTCTAAAAGCTTTATTAACATCATGCGACATCTGGAAACAACTTAAATGCACATCAACAAGTGAATGCATAAATGGTATATCTCTTCAAGGAACACCACATCAATGGAAGAGGATGGGCAGCTACTGATACATGAAACAAAATAAAGGAAACTCAGATTAAGCTAAGTGAAAATAATCTAATATAAAAGAGTATCTACTATATGTTTCAATTTTTGTTTAGTTCTATGAAAAGCACAAATTACCAATGGTCACAGAATTCCTAAAACTGGATGTAGAGATGTGTGTTAGATGACGTTGATTCAAACATTGACATAGGGATCCGTGGGTGGCTCAGTGGTTTAGCGCCTGCCTTTGGCCCAGGGCGTGATCCTGGAGTCCTGGGATCGAGTCCCATGTTGGGCTCCCTGCATGGAGCCTGCTTCTCCCTCTGCCTATGTCTCTGCCTCTTGCTCTCTCTCTGTGTCTCTCATGAATAAATAAATAAAAATCTTAAAAAAAAAAACACAAAGAAACCCTTTGCATTTTTGACAGGTCCTGTCAGTGACATATAATAGCAGTCATCATTGTAATAGTAGTGACAGGAAGGTATACATTCATCAGAACTCACCTACATGTATACTTAAAATAGATATATTTTAATGTACATAAACTAAACCTCAGAGAATTTATTTCTAAACAGTTTTATGCAGTAAAGGTTAATAGTTTAATCACCAATCTCTTAACTTCCATACCACCAGAAAAGATTAAAAGTAAACTCTTGGACTTAAAAAGGATGTTTGAATAGAACTAGATCTAAAATAGTTCCTTCTCACTCCTACTTCTCTTTCAAGGCTTTTCAAGATTTGGAGTTATGTCAGGGAACAGAAATAAATAATTAGTTACTATCGAGGGGAATAAAAATGTTTTTGACCTCATCAGTTTGGGCTTAATCTTGCCTGTTGATGGTAACCTTTAAAGATGTGACAATGTGACAGCTTTGTGTAAATGGTGTTTTTTTTTTTTTTTTCTTTTGACTGGTGCTGAGCTTCTCCTTAGTCTCTCAGTCATGGAGGATCCTCTTCTAGAGCTGTAATCATAACCCCCTTTGATTCCAGAAGAAGTTTGTGCAACAAAGCCTTCCCTGTACTCAGTGTCCCATTAGTTTGGTCACAGGGCATCTAAGGCACCACTTTGCCTCCTATCCATTTTCTAAATTCCAAATTGTTTCTTTTTGAGACACAGAATTTGATGGGTTGCTCTACCTCATGTTCTGTGATTTTAGAGAACTGGAATGATTGACATGGTGTTCATTATTCTTCCCAGGCATTTCTCTCATGGTCCCTTTAAGCCTTTCCTGCTCACAATACTCCAGTGACTCCTTAGAAGTCTTTATATCCAAAACAAAAACCAATCTTCCAATATCACTCACCCCTAAGTTCTAAGCTACCCATGTCAAATTCTTCCTTGAATTCTTTACCATGTTCTACTCCATTTTATTGGCTGCACAATGAGGATCTTGGGGATTCTACTGTTCAGGAACTATTCAGGGAAGGAGATAACAGTCTCTCCTTTCTATTAACATTCTCAATTTCTACTAATAACATTGCTTTAGAGCCCTAGCCACTTTGAGCACCTGCCTTGTTCTCTCACATGAGGCAAGGGAGTTACTTTTCCCCATGAGCACTAAGTTTGGAAGTCAAGTAAATATCCCTTCTGTTTCCACTAAGGCTTTTTCTTTTATAAACTGGAGGTATAGGATGGTGGTGGAGGATGGGTAGTAATTGGGTAACTGCTGTTCCAGGTAAGTCCTGGGGAAATCATAATGATTCCTTGGTGTTTGTTTTCAAAATATGATACTTTTCATCTCTTTCTCCTGTTTTGAGGGCTTCAGTTGTATTTTGTGACAATGTGGAATGTTTCTTCTAAATTCTGCTACAAAACTTGTTTTTGTTTACATACTTAACTTTTAAAATCTAAATGTTATAGACATAAACTTATTTGCAAAGTTCTCAAATAGGTAAGCATCTTTCAACAGGCAAAAATACTTGATTTTTGAAGACAGTCCTTTTTTAATAGGAAGTAGGATAATATCTATCATTGACTTACACTCAATGATACAGAAGCATCAAGTGATCGTTTTAAGTATATAGCTTGCCGTGATTCTTCAATATTCTACTTTACAGAGTTTCTTAAGAATTTTAAAAAACATAGAAACTCTACCATGCATAATATTTTTCACATACAAGGTCAATGGATTTACTCACCTCCTGAAATTCTTTGAATCATGGGCATCCATTAAAACCTATGGCCTAGAAATGATTCCTGAATCAAAATTAAAATGCATAACACAATAAATAACTTCAAACCACTAAAAATTGGTAATAGTCCTCTATTATATCCTTTCTTAGAGGTCATCATTGTATAAAAATCATTCCTCTTACCTCTAAAGATTTTCACATCTTAGCCCATTTTTTTTTCTAGTTCCTATATTCCATTCACAGAAATTGGATTATAAAGCAAGTTTCAAGCTCACAGTTTCAGCTATGAGTGTTATATAGAATTTAAATAACTTTTCAAAGAATGCTGTCTGAAGGTTCACATTAGTTCTATTATTTCTGAAGAACAATAATAAATAATTTTAATTGGGTTGCTCTTGTGAACAAATGGAAAAACAAAATGTACAGCAATTCATGTCTTTGTGGAAATTTGAAGATAGAATCTTAATCCTTCTGTATGTATTATACATTTATGAAAATGCACTCCTTGTTATTAGGATAATAATTAACATTCAGTACTGGCATTTAGAATTATGAAAGCCTTGTGAGCTTTTAAGTGAACTTTTGAGCCATAGTATTTTTGAGGTTTTCCAGAAAATTTCAAACATCAATATGTTAGGCTTTGGTTGACGTGTGATCATCCTATTATAGAAATATTATATATTTATGTCATGCACAGAAACAATTTTGTTAGAAAAATTATAAGATATTATGATTTTAGTCCAAAAATGACATACTATATTTGAAATTATGTATCTGAACTGACACAAGGGCTTTACTACAGGAGATCTAAAACAAACAAAGCACAAACCAGCAGTGTATATTCTTCCAGTAATCACCTAAAATCCAGAGCAAATGGTTTGTGCTATATGCTAACTCATTAAATTGCTCATGTCAGGAAAGGAGACCATCCACAAATGAAGGACCCATTACTAGATGCTTCATAAAACCTAATAGAGTACTTATATATCTAGAAGGCCAGGAAAGAAGGAAAAGAGGAAACCTGCATTTATCAAACGTCTTTTAATGTCAGCTTCTGGATTCAATGCTTTTATATAGAAGTACAATAGAATGAACTGAGTGACCTTGTGTAATTAAGAAGTCTCCGATTAAAAATCATGTGTTAAACACAAACATTATATCAATTTTCTACTGAAATGCAAACCAAATGGTAGTGAAAAGAATAATAAAAAGATACAAGCTACAAAATTAAGAGAAAGTGGACAACTACGAATGAGTGTTAGTAAAAACTTTTGGAAGAATAAAGGCAAATAAATTAGTTCCAGCTAATTAAACAGAGGGGCTAAAACCAACGTGTATGCAATGGTGGTGGGGGCAGGATGGTAAATATAAGAAGCAATTTGTGCCAGAGTAATTGGTTAGAAATTAAAGTTTGGAGTGCCTGGGTGGCTCAGGGGGTTAAGCATCTGACTCTTGATTTCACCTCAGGTCATGGTCTCAGGGTCATAAGAAAGAGCCCTGTGTTGGGCTCCACACTCAATGGGGATTCTGCTGGAGATTATCTCCCTCTGCCTCTCCCCCTTCTCACACTCTCTCTCCCTCTCTCCCTCTGCCTCTCTTTCTCTCCCTGTCTAAGATGAAATAAATCTTCAAATAAAAGTAAATTAAAAAAAGTTCAATATCAAGAGCTAGTAATCTACACAAACATAAGAGTTGAAAGTAATTGTGTCTCCAGAGTAAGAATTGTGACTAGGAAGGAGTGGCACGGGCAAATGCATAAACTTTGAGGTGTTATTTATACTTTATATTCATGTAGTACATATAAAAATATATTAAGAAGTCAAACAAACAAACATGAGAAAAGGTAGCTTCCTAGTTCAAACTAGTATCATTACTCCACAGAGTGTTCAGCATACAGTAAATATACAACAATCCATATACAAATGAGTGAATGGTGGCTATTTCAAACTAATACTTTCTAGGGAAAAAAATACAGACTCGGGAAATTTATTCACTCTGATGCCACACAGTAATGGATAGATAAAAGTGACAAAGCCTGATTAGCTTCATTCTATGGTTTACCATCTACATCATGTTAGGTATTTTTCATTGAAAAATAAACAAACACAAAGATAGACCAATAAGTATCAGCCCCTCCCCCCAAAAAAGGAGAACAAAATATTTAAGTCAGTGGAAATTATTCAGAAGTGATGAACACCTATTGGACTCTAATCACATTAAAAGAACTGTTAAGCACCAAACAAGGTTGTCGGGAATAGCAGTCCTAAAACTGAGGTGCATCATCATTGGAACTATCTTAAGATTTTGCAAGGATAAGTAAACAAGGCTATACAAAGGGAACAATCTTCTATGTAGCCAAATTTTATAAACACTAAATACATACTTCCAGGGAGAATAGTTTTTGTTAAGGCATCATGTCTACTATCCTTATGTGAATTACTCTCTCCCGCATTCAAAAAAGGAAGGCATACTTCTCATTATACCAGATCTCACAGTCAGGTATTGCTCCAGGTTTTAAAGTATTCTATACACAGGCAAATCATGATTTTGAGGAGATCGAAGCTGCTTTAAGAAAAAAAATACAAAATTGGAAATACAAAATTATGTATGAAAGTAAATATTTATTTAGAATAAGAAAAGAGATCGTAAATAATTACTGGAGCATTGGAGCTCAAGGTCCATTTCTTGTGAAATTGCTTTAGGCAATTTACCAGAACTGCTTACACAGAAATGCTTCTTGCTTGTAATATGTCTTCATTTCCTCTCCTAGAACAGTCTAAAACTAACAGTAACTCCAAGCAATGATAGGAGTCTGTTCAAGGCAGGAGCTCTGAGATTTGAACTTCATTATTTCCAAGGCCATCTTCTTTTGCTTCCAGTCCTTCAAACAAAGATAAAATTTGATATGTCAATGGCAGTAAAGCTTTCCATAATCAATTAAGTCACCATAAACCCACAAGAGGGCCATGGCTCTTTCCTTGCCTTAAAATGTTTGTGCTGAAAGCAAAGTGTATAGACTGAAATAGATAATTTGGCCCATGTTCTAAATTCGGATATACTGTGAGGTAAGATAGAATTTTAAAACCATGTCATACTTCTGAAACTTCAGTTTGGTTATAAAGAGTAAAGATATGAGTCTTCCTACTCTAAACAGATAAACAAACAAACAAACAAGCAAACCTAAAAATCCCAGGTGTTTATGAACACCTGTGTAGCTCAGTTGGTTAAGTGTCAGCCTTCTGCTCAGGTCATGATCACAGGGTCCTGGGATCAAGTCCAGCATCAGGCTCCTTGCTCAGCAGGGAGTTTGTTTCTCCCTCTCCTCCTCTCCTCTGCTCATGCTCATTCTCTCTCTTTCTCTCTTTTAATTAAATAAATAAAATGATTAAAAAAAAATCCTGGGGCACCTTGGTGGCTCAGAAGGTTAAGTATCCAACTCATGATTTCAGCTAAGGGCATGATCTCTTGGGTCATGGGATCCAGTCCCATGTCAGTCTCCAAATAGCAGAGATTCTGCTTCAGATTCTGTCTCTCCCTCTGCCCCTCCCCCTGCTTGTACTCTCATGTATTCTCTCTCTCTCAAATAAATTTATTTATTTATTTATGTATTTATTTATTTATTTATGAGAGACCTAGAGAAAGAGGCAGAGACATAAGCAGAGGAAGAAGCAGGCTCCCTGCAGGGAACCTGATGTGGGACTTGATCCCAGGACTCCTGAATCATGACCTGAGCCAAAGGCAGATGGTCAACCACTGAGCCACCCAGGTGCCCCAATAAATAAATCTTCAAAAAAAAAAAAAACCCTACAAATCTGAATAATATATTAGGCAGACAGTGGACAAATATACACAAGACTATGATCATAAATATTTTGAAAGTTAAAGCTGCCATTTATAGTAGAATTATAAAAAACACTGAAGACAAGAGTGAAAGCACAATGCATAGAATGAGAGATAATATTTGCAGGTTATATACCTTAAAAGGGCTTATTATCTAGAACTTAGTAAAAGAAAAACTATACAATTCAATAAAAGAAAGACAAATTTAAAAAATGAGCAAGGATGTGAACAGATGTTTCTCCAAAGAAGACATACAAATGGCCAATGAGCAAATAAAAAAAATGTGTGACATTATAATAATAAGGGAAATTCAAATCGAAACTATGATGAGATAACATTTCACTCCCATTAGAAAGGCTATAAATGAATAGACAATCAAACAAAGTGTTGGCAAGGATGTGGTGAAACTGGAACCCATATGCATTGTCAGTAAGAAGGTAAAATGGTGCTACTGCTGTTGAAAACAACATAGCATTTCTACAAAATATTAAACATGTAATTGCCAAATGATACTGCAATTCCACTTCTAGGTATATACACAAGAGAAATGAAAGCAAGAACTAGATGACATATTTTTGCAGCAATGTTCATAGCAGTATTCACCATAGCCAAAAGATGTAAACAACACAAATGCCCAGATGAATGAATAAAGAAAAGGTGGCCTATGCATACAATGGAATATTATTCAGCCTTAAACAAAAGGAAATTCCATTACGTGCTACAACATGGATTATGCTAAATGAAATAACCCAGGCACAAAAGGACAAATATTGAAACATTATATGATTCCACTTGTATGGGTTACCTAGAATGGAAGAGATGAGAAACAGAAAGAAGAATAGTTACCACAGGTGAGGAAGGATGAAATGGGGAATTATTATTAGTGGGCAAAGAGTTTCAGTTTGACATGACAAAAATGTTCGGGAAATGGATATTGGGGATGGTTGCAAACAATGTGAACTTAGTGCCCCTGAATTGTACACTCGATGATGGTTAATATGTAAATGTTTTACAGATCTTGTCAAAAAAAAAGTAAAGAAAAAATAAAAACAGCAAACACAGAAAATGAATGAAATATTTTTAAGAACTCTAAAGTCTCCAAAAAATTCTGAGAGAAATGAGGAGAAACTTCATAAAAAGAATATGTCATTGATTAGAAGAATCAATAGAGATGTCCATTATACATAACTTGATCTATAGTTTTAATGAGATTCTAATAAAATACCAGTAGATGACTTTTCATTGTTTTATTTTTATAAAAATTGAGAAACTAATTCTACAATTTATATAGAAATATAAAGGACCAAGAATAACCAAAAGCATTTATTTAAAAATAAAAACGAAGTTCAAGAATATATGCCACTTGATTTTATAATTAATATAAAACTATAGTAAATAATAGAATATGGTTTTGGCATCAAGGTTTGGGATAAAGTTAGACATATGAATCAATATGACAGCATGGAAAGTCCCAAAATTGATGTGTACATATATGGTCAATTGATTTTGAAGATTCACCAAAGTAATTTGAAACAGAAATGATTGTCTTTCAACAATTGATTCCAAGACAGCTAGATATCTGAATACACACACATACACACACACAGAAAACTCATTCTTACATTATAATGAACTTTGTTTAAAATATATTGTAGCTTTAAGTGAAAAAGGTGAAACTAAAAAGTTCTAGAAGTCAACATTTAGAGAGGTAAAGATTTGGTAGAGAGGACTCAGAAAACAATAAATATAAATTAGTGATAAACTGGACTTCTTCAAAACTGATACCACTGTTCAAAAGAAGCTCTCAAGAAAATGAAAAGGCAAAATACAGACTGTGAGAAAATATTTACAACACACAAATGACTTGTATCCTTAATTTTATAAAAAGCTCTTATGAAGGAAGAGTAAGACAAGCCAATATTAAATAGGCAAGAGATTTGAAAAGACATCAGAAAATAAGATCTATGCATGGCAAATTAGCACATGAAAAATTGCTCAATATGACTAGTCAGTTAAAACCATGATGAAATATCCTTTCACATTCAATACCACAGCTAAAATTCAAATCATTGGCATTTCCAAGTGCTAATGAAGATTGGAGTCCATTTCACCCACTACTGATTAGAATGGTGCCACCTCTTTGGAAAACATGTTGAAAGTTTCTGGTAATATTAAACAGATACTTATTGTATGATCCAGCAATTCCATTGAAAACAGGGTTACATGAAGATTTGTAGTGAATATTCATAGCAGCTATTAAAAAAAAACATATCCAAAAGCAAAAACAACACAAAAGTCAACCAGCAGGTGAATGAATAAACAAATTGTGGTGTATAGATACAATGGAATACAATCAGCAGTAAAAAAAAAAAAAAAAAAAAAAAAAAACTGCTAATTCATTCATCTACTTGGATCAATTTAACAAATTGCTGGCGGAAACAACCTAACACAATAGGATGGTGAGGAATGATTCCTCATGGGTTTCTTATGTTCTTGCACTTGTGACTAGAAAACATCTTTTGTTCTGAACTATTTTTCAAGTATGTCTGCAGAACAATTAGTTTTGAAAGATAGCTATATAGGCCCCCTTCAGGACAGAAGGTAGATTTGTTCTCTCAAAGAAACCAACAACAAACACAACAAATGAAAACAAACAAAAAACTCCCTCTGGCACCATGTTTGGGCAAATTTACCATCAACTCCTTTTGAAGATCTAAAGTTTCCTAGGCTCTGGGTTCCTGAGCTATGACACGGCCTGCTCAGCACTTACCTCTGCTGCTCTGTATGTCTCTCTGTGGTCAGCCTGGGCATGGATTCCTGTGCCTTTTCATTACCTTGTTCTTAGGTTTTTTTCTGTGAGTGCTCCATCTCAGCTTCAGATCTTTGCCTCTCACCTGTATCTCAGAAAGATTCATTCCCCACAGGCTTGACCCTTCTCCATCTATTGACTGCTACTCTAGCTACCTGTTACTTGGCAGTCATGAGGCTTTTGGTTTAAGGTCTGGAAAGGATTGGATTGTTCTGTATTCTTCCCATTGAGCCTTTTAGTCAGTAATCATGGCCCTGATTATATGTCCACTGAGGATTTAATGATTCTGCCCCACTATGGTGGGCCAAAAATGTAAAAATGTTTTGTTTGTTTTGCCACTCTCCTGTAGGTATAAAGATTTCTGTGCACCTTCTTCACCCCACTCCCACCCAACCAGCTAGAGTATATCTTGTGCCCAAGGCAAGTTTTTGATGCTCTTCACTGAATACCTTAAGGCTTTTGTTTCTAGGAGAATTATATTTACAATAAGTTGGAAATCACATCCTTTGTGAATATTTAAACTTAGTTTAACAACTGCAGGTACTAAATTAAAAATGCAATAAAAGTACGCAGATTACAAAATTATTTTAAGAATGTATGACTAAAAAAATTTAAAGGGCCCTAAACTAAGACATCAGATCTTCCGTACTATGATCTCTCCTGTGCTGGAAGAGAGGAGGAAGTGGAGGTTTACATTGTAAAGTTTCCATCAATAGGTACATTATTAGTCCTAGGCAGAAGCCAAGAAAAAAATAAAAGGAGCTAAGGAAGTAGAGGGATAAACTGTGAATAAATGTGTCATTTGAGCCAGCTGATTAGTTGAGCTGTACTTAACTTTCATTACACTCAACTACTACTGCTATTTTAAGTAAATATAATTAGGAATATTGTATTGTCTGACCTTCTCTGAGCAACTTCCCTGCAAGGACTGATCGAAGGACCAGAGACCATGGAATTCATCCTCTTCATGTTCGTAAACTCAGTTGACATTGTGTAGATTTTGGCTGCCTGCTGAATCAACTCTTCTTTCCTGGTAAGGTCAAGAACTACACTGAGTATAAAGTAAAGAGGAAATTATCAAAAAATTTATAAATGGTGCTGAGACCAAGGAAATCATGCTTAAATACTAATATGCCTTGCAATTATAGGAGAAACATATTAAAATTTAGAAAATGCTAGAAGAAATCTAGTAATTGATTAATTTAAAATCTCCACCTACATGGTTTACTCATTTATCCAGTGTACCCCGTTACATTACCAGAGAGCATTGTTTATCAAGAAATCACAACATCTGAACTCAGGATACCATGTACCTTTTCTTATACTTAATATTTTATAATAAAAGATTAATGTATCATTTAATATTTGACTGATCAACTCACTTATTAGTTTTATTTGTGATCCTATAGCATTATTCTTTCTTATTTGGATAGAATCTCCCATCATGAATATTATTGCTCTCCTGCCATGGGAAGGGACAATCCCTCTTCACTCAAACCTTGGCAGCCAGAATGTAGGTTAGTGGGCTACAACTTTCAATCTGATACTTCAGCAAGGACATTTTTACTTGAGCATGTGGTACAAGAAGCAAGGACATTTGAATGACTTGACATCACAGCAGAAAGGATGATAGAGGCATCCGGATTAGAAATGGAAGAGTCTGGGATACCTGGGTGGCTCAGCAGTTGAGTGTCAGGCACCTTTGGCTCAGGGTGTGATCCTGGAGTTCCAGGATTGAGTCCTACGTTGGGCTCCCTGCATGGAGCCTGCTTCTCCCTCTGCCTGTGTCTCTGCCTCTCTCTCTCTCTCTCTCATAAATAAATAAAATAAATAAATAAATAAATAAATAAATAAATAAATAAATAAAATAAATAAATAAAATCTTAAAAAAAAAAGAAAGAAAGAAATGGAAGAGTCCTGACGAGACCATTTCTGCTAAAGTCGATCCTAGACCTCAGTTTCTACTAGTGAAATTTCTGAAGCTCTACACAGGTCATTCCTTTCCAAGTCTGATATTTAGCCTTCCAATTAAGTGCATGTTAATGTTAGGTAACTGTCCAGTTACCTAAACTGATTAAAAAAAAAAAAACAACACTAAGTGCTTCACAGCTAAAAATAGTTTTAATAAGACCTAAGTGTGTTCTTTTCCACAGCCTGGCCTGTCATTTATTAGTGATTAAAAACAGTATCCAATAATGCAAAACTGAGATCACAGCCACCCTTATATTAATTGCTATTAATTAACTTAATGATTAATATTAACTATCGGAAATTAATTTAACTTAACTCAATAAACCTGACCTCCTTGTTTTGATTAAGCTTCAGATAAAATTTATGTTTAGAGCACATATGACAAAAATCCCTGTGTTGAATTATGATTGCCATGCATAGTAACAGAGATGTTCATACTATGAGGGTCACATAAAACTAATTTCTTTCTGAAGCAACAGAATCTTAACCTCCATTTCATTTTCACCCTAAATAGTTAGCAAACTTACCCTATTTGTTTTGCATTCTCATCTCTGCCAAGGGTGTATAGTTAGATTCATGCCAGCAAATGTGCCCTTGACATATTTCTCTAGTGTAAATCATATTCTTATGCTTACCAAATAAAGTTTGTATGAACTGTAATAAACAGGAAAAAACATGAAGCTCTATGAAGAGCTTAAATTCATAAAAGATTTCCTATCATATGCTATTTCATGTACTTTTTTGATTATTCACAACTGGAATCAATATTTGATTAGTCATATGGAGTTTCCTCTTTTTAGCAATCTTTGTTGTCTTCGTTCAAGATTATCAATCCAAGTTCATCAATATATAGTTTCATTTTGCCCTCAGTTGATTTGATCTCTTTCCTAATATGTTATTTTGTCTTTTTGTGCATGGCTTAGCAATTTTCTAATGATTAATATCCATCTTCTTACACTTTTTATCCTTAGTCCAGATTTTGTGCTATTGATGACATAAGTTTATCTCTTCTTTCATTTAAGGTACTACCACATATTTGAACATAAACTTAAGGATACAGTTTTTCTCATTTCAGTTAAACCCCCTTTCTTCAGAGAATATTTTTGTATATTGTTCATTACGTTGTATATTATTAACTTTGTGAAGATTCTCCTTATAGTTTTTCCAATCTCAGAAATGGAAATTATGCCTAATTATATTTTAAAAAACCTTATCATTGATCATGTTCTGAGCATCATGATTACACTGGTACACTTCTTAGTAGAGCAACTTTAATGCTGTTTTTTTTTTTTTTTTAATGTCTCTCCTCCTAAATAAGCAAGCCCACAAGGAATAATTAAGAATTGCTGATTCTATGTCTAAATTTTTCCCTTCTTCCTTGTTTGTGTACAAATACAAACTCGAAAATTATGGCTTCACATTATTTCTGTCAAAGTTAACTTCAATAGGCTCAAGTTTTAGTCTTTGATTGTTGACTGCTCTTGGACAAATTTATTAATCAGTATGGCTCTTTACTCTTTTACCAGTTATATGATGTTGGGGGAATTTTTCTGCCTTAATTCATTAATTTGCATTGAGGGTTATATATTTCAAGATCTTTTGCCATGAATGAATGAAATACCATATTGCACTACTTACTATATTACCTGACACACGTCAATCTTCTGATATAAATTTCCTGTTGTATAAAAATGTTTTTTAATCTATTTAATTTTTCTATAGACTAGATTTTCACCATGCAATACTCTATTTATCCACGTCAGTTTTGTGACATGTTGAATCTGGGTCTCCATACTTTTGTTAGTTTTTTGTGGTTGCTGTAACAAATTATACACACTAGATGTCTTAAAAGAATACAAATTTATTTTCTCAGAGTTCTGGAAGAGAAAATTTCAAACTGAAATGTTGGCGGGGATGCACTCACTCTGGAGGCATTAGAGGAGAATCTGTTTCTGCCTTTTCCTACTGTGCATAGCTATACGCTATGTTTGACTTGTGACCTCATAATTCCTCTCTACTCCTCTATGGCCACATGGCTTTCTCCTATTTTGTCAAATCTTCCTCTGTCTCACTCTTATAGGGACACTTGCATTGGATTCAGGACCCACATGGATAATGCAATATTAGTGTCTCTTCTCAAAATCTTTAACTTAATCACATAATTTTCTATGTAAGGTAATACTCTTTAACTATATAAAGTGATAGTCACAGGTTCTAGGATTAGGGATAGACATATGAGGATGGCTATTATTTAATCTATTATGTACATCAATGACATCACTAGTCAAATCACAGACACAAAAAACATTTATAAGAAGAGTGCCTAGGAAAGACTACTGCAATTTACAATTTGGAAAATTTTGCCACTATTCACATGATTAAGAGTATAATGGGAATATCATTACTTGGTATCTGGGAGATTGAGGAATTTACTCAAGATTAATTAGCCATGTGAAGCTGGGTAAGTGACTTCAACTCACTGAGTCTTCAATTTCATTTATAAAATTAGAGATTTTTTGATTATTCTCAAATTATTTTCAGCAATAATTTCACATTTGTATATTTACTTAGACAGATATACAAAAATGACCTAGTCTTTCTTTCTTGTGATATAAAGTCAACTTTAAAATCTAATAGATATTTTTACCCTTGTATATAATTATAATATGAATAAAATAAGGGCTCTATCACATCCATGAAATGAATAAAATAATCAGTAATTGCTATATAATTTCCAGAGAGTGATTATTTATAATTCATATGATCAGAGCAGGCTTCACAGGGTCAGTCAGAAACATAATAAAGATGAAGAAAGGGAACAGAAATGGCATTGCCAAAATCCTATAATCCAAGAACCCTTCCATTGTTCTAATACATTAAGTGGACATTTATTAAGCATCTTTAGGAACTGATTCCTCTGCTATTAAAGTGCTTAATTGAGATTGATAAAATTTGAAGCAAAAAGCTAATGTGAGTTGTGAGCAAACTGGTGTAAATTTCAGTAATTTAATGAAATGGAAAGAGCTACTTTATCCATATAGTAAAACTGCATAGTCATGGGAATTAAGACGTAAGTTCTGTATATGAATTTATTAAAATATAAAATACAGGTGTTATCTTCTATATATGTTATGCAATGCAATCCAATCCAAATGTGTGTTCATTGCCTGTTATGACACTATCTCCAAGGTAGGTTCTAGGAAACATTTCATGCACTTCAAGGAGCCTACAGTAAGGTAAACATAATGTGTGTCATGTCACAAAAAGTAAATAGGGGGTTGAAATGGAAATACTTTTGAAATCATAAATAAACCAAATAGTAGGACTGATATTTAGAACTTTTGAAAGTAACATTTCTATATAGACTATTTTGGTTCCCATAGGATACTTTATCTAGGTGATTTTATACATGTATATATGTAACTAAGTCATTTGTTTCTCTTTATATGAGATATCCATTCCAAACCAATGGGAAAATTAGAACAATGCTTCCTAAGTTAGAAATGCATAGAAATAATCTACTTCTGAATAATTTTATAGGATTATTTTACTTTTCACTCTACATTAAGTTACACATACTTAGAGGAAGTGAATTCTCTGCTATTAAAATGCTTAATTATTTCCTATGAACAGTAATGATAGAAATGCCTTTCCTATGTAAGAAATATTTTTTCTCTGTTACAAATAACCCTAAAATAAAATGTATAAATTATCATTCCTATTGGGCATCTAAAGTTTAGAAACAGTATGTAAAAGCTTCTTGATAGAAGAGTGAAAAATATAATAAGAGGAAACAGTTTTATTTACTTATACTTCTGCTCATGCAAATCCAACCTCAATGAACTGTGGTTATGATTACTTGTGTGGGATGCTTTATCTACAAATGCAACATGAGCAGAGGGGTAATCATTGCATATTTAGAGGCTGGGAATATTGTTTCCACAAAATACTAAGAAAATGACAAAACACAAGTCTCATATCTTTCCAAAATCTACTGATAAATTCACATTTGAACCTCCATCTGATAAAATAAGTCAATAAATTCTCTCTGTTTCTCAATAGAGTGAGAATCAGGAAATTAAATAGTGTCCCTGTCATTCAGCATTGATAATGCAATACTTTCTGTGGATGTGATAAGAAAAAGAAATGCTTTACCACCTTAAAAAATGAGTATAATGAAACATACACCATAACATAGGAGAAAGAAATGATCTTCCAAGAGAGAAAACAGCACAAGGATACAATTGTAACTGTCAGCATTAGACATGCTAGTACCTTGCTTCTCAGCTAACTGGTAATCCAAAAGTTCTATTGCAGGAATGAAAGAAAAAGAACAAAAATTCATAGTATCACCATATAAATATAAGTAAAATCAATCTACTCAACCGGTTGGCATTTATTTGGCTAGCAATACTGAAGAAGTACAGTTTTCCTAATATTTATTACAGTAAAACATTTTTAATACATATTTCCCAAACAGAAACCATAAAACTGAATCATTTACAATGTAATTAGCTAGAAAGAGATACTCCTTTCTTAGAGGAGCCAACCAAATAGAGTGTCTTTGAACAATTTATTAAAAAGTAACTAAGGAATCAAATATCTTCATCAGGAAAAAAAAATAGAAGTCCTTCCTTCTGCTAAATTGAAGACTGTACAGGATAACATCTTGTGGGTTTTGGAGTATATTTTATATGCAAAATGAAAGAAAAATGTTAAGTACCTACATTAAGTCTACAAAATTATATGAATGCATATTCATTATTTCCTTAGTCTATTATTTTTCTCAAAATTTGTAGAAGTATAATATTTATCAGTTAGTATAATTTCCCTCCATTTATAATTATCAGCAGGCCAGAAATTCTGAAAAAAAAATCAATGAACCTCATTATTACAACCTCAAGATAGATTTTTATAGAAATAAAGTATTTTTCAGGTTCCAAAGTTAGTTAAGTTGTTGTTGGGTACAATGAAATGAAATGGCATTGACTTTCTACACATAGTTTACAAGTGTAATTGGGCATATGCATAAGTTTGTTATTCTTTTTCTGTTTGTGAAGTACTGTACTGATGCATTTATATAAGCAACTGGAGCACTGAGGCATAATCACCTGCCACAAAATTTTAATTGCTCTTTAAAAGCCGTAAACTATCTGTTCAAATGTAACAAGTTGGTAGTATCACATGAAGAAATTATACTACCAGCTGCTGCAAAAACTCTCAATGTCAAGTTCAAACAATTATATTATGTTTTCTATTTTCCATGTAAAAGTGGAATAAGTGAAATATATAAGCAATCAGAAATGTTTTCCAGTCCTATGATTAAGAGTCATTTAAATACCATCAGCTACGATTATGAACATCTTCCTCATGTGCCCTAGCAGTTTACATTTAATATCAAAGACAGGGAAGACCTGGTTGTCAGTATGCAAATCTAAGCCAACCATAATGTATTCTACTTCCACAGATACAAATATATATTAGCTTAAACATTTTTAAACATTGCCAAGTGCTACATGATACATTTGAAGTATCTTGTAAAGCAAATTTTATGCCTTGGTAACTTTTTATTTTTATTTATTTATTTTTTTAATTAATTTTTATTGGTGTTCAATTTACCAACATACAGAAAAACACCCAGTGCTCATCCCGTCAAGTGTCCACCTCAGTGCCCGTCACCCATTCCCCTCCAACACCCGCCCTCCTCCCCTTCCACCACCTTTAGTTCGTTTCCCCGAGTTAGGAGACTTTTTAAAAAAAGACTTTATTTATTCATGAGAGACACAGAGAAGGCAGAGACATAGGCAGAGGGAGAAGCAGACTCCCAGTAGAGAGCCTGATGTGGGCCTGGATCCTAGGACCCTGAGATCATGCCCTGAGCCTAAGGAAGATGCTCAACCACTGAGCCACCCAGACGTCCCTATGCTTTGGCAATTTTAATCAAATATTTCCTTAAGTTACAAAATGATGAAATGAATTTCTCCTGTAGAAGACAAAACGTACTTGAACAGAAGCTTTTACTTTCTACAATGTACTTTTATATAACATTACAGAAATTATACCATTTTCTTGAGAAAATAATCCAATAATGTTTGTTAGAAATAAGTTTCAAATTTTGAAATAAACTAGATTGATACATTCCTATAGAGTATAGACACCTCATGTACTATATACATCAAGTTTTATAAACAAAAAAATAAATTATTTTTCTTGGTAAAATTCCTTAATGAAATAAAGAGTAAACCATTCCTCCAAATATGTCATGATTGTGGTATCATATATCACAGACACTAAATAATAAATCTCATAAAAGTATCAAGAACAGGATAGCTATAACATAAAAAGTAGTAATATGTTCCAATTTCAAGTTATCAATATGAGACTATATCACAAAAAATATCTTACAGCATATGGACATTTAAAATTTAGTTTTCCCTGGTGACATACTATGAAAATAGACTGTTTTTTATTGCTGTGCCAACAACCTGGATTGTTATATTTAACTTTCTTTTCTCTGGCTACATGAAAAAATGCTGTCTTTATTTTAACATGATTTTTTTATAGCTAATAATATAAAGTTAGAAGCCAGAAAAAAATCATATTACTAAATTATGTGTGTATATAGTGTATATATAGTTCTATATATGATTTAAGGGGGCATACTAAAATATCCACAACATCAAAAATTGTTAAAATGCTTTTAATAAGAAAAAAACAGAATTAAGGAAATTACATTGTTAGAACTAGATAAAAATTTCAAGAGTTATAGTTTGCCATATTGAAAAGTACCATCTATTAGAGATACTGGTGCTCTTTTTCTAGACACTACATGCTTTAGATATAATTATCAATTAGATTATATTACCGATTAATTATTTTGAATTCCTGGATATCTGTAGGTAGAATATAGGACATGTGATTTAAATGGCTTACAAAACAATTTGATTGAAGTTACTGCTAAATGAAAATCTATAACAAATACAGTGATTCATGATAGACAAGTTAAAATGCCACAAAATAAAGTAAAATAGAAAATATAATAGGAGATGTAATAGAGAGCTGAGTATATATTATTTGTGAAATGGATTAAAAATGAGACAAGTTTATATAAGTGTTGGTGAGAGAAACACTGAATATAAGAAAACACAAAAATAAAGAAATAGGGGCCTAAATCGAATTTGATACAAACACCCACAAAGTAAACAGTTCCGGATTACTTTAATTATTTGTTTAATTATTTTTTATTTTAAAAATATTTTATGTATTTATTCATGAGAGACACAGACTGAGAGAGAGAGAGAGAGAGAGAGAGAGAGGCAGAGACACAGGCAGAGGGAGAAGCAGGCTTCATGCAGGAAGCCTGATGTGGGATTTGATCCTGGGACTCCAGGATCACGCCCAGGGAGGAAGTCAGGCGCTAAACCGCTGAGCCACCCAGGGATCCGTCTCTCTGCCTTTAGAAAAAGATTTTAAATTTCAACAAGTTTCCTTTCAAAAATTCAAAGGTGAAGTTTTGCTTTTGATCAAAATCTAAAGACTGGAATGATCATTGAAACATAATCTATGTAAGAAACTTCCTTCAATGCTGAGGAAACCCATGAATGTTCTTTCTTCCCATCATCAAATAGTAATTTAAACAGTGAGTGAATTCTACAAGAAACCAGGTTTTATATAGTACAAATAATTCTCCAAGGGAAAAGATTAATGAAAGCCATCCTGGGCTCTGCAATGATATTATACAATGCAAGTTTCAAATTTCTATTTTACAAAGACAAAGATAGGAGGGAAATAGGGTGAAAAGAACAGAATCTGTATAATAAGCTGCTTTTAGTTTCGGTTTTAACTAACTGGCTGTTTTAATAGAAAGGTATGTAACCTTTCTCAAACCTCAAAGGAGGAAGTCTGTGGTTTTAAACTGTGTTTCTTTGAAATTGTTCTACGAAAGTACTACATTGTTATCAATAAAGATGTGAGGGAAGTCAGAGAGTGCCATACCAGCCTATCCCTAATTTAAAAAAATATATTATTTATTTATACTTACTACTTATTTATATTTTCATGTTAAAATATTTTAAAATTATTTTATTATGTAAATAAAATTAAGTACTTGAATATGCAATGTATACTAATCTCCAATTTAACCCTTATACCATTATAGCACTGTCAATATCACTCTTACTTTTCTAGATGAGAAAAATGAAGCAAAAAGGGATTAAATTGTCCAACGTCACAAATCTAGGAATTAGCTGATCTGAAATTAAACTCTAGCTCTGTATTATTCCAACCGCAGTGGCTTGTTGTATTCCTAGCTATCCTTTTCACCAATGCCTTTAATTTGTATCCAGTTATTCTATTTGAATATCCTTGGAGACCCTCAAGTGTTCCTGAAATGAGTGTGAAAGATCATTTTTGTATGAATATGTTCCATCTTTATTGAAAGATTATCTATATGTAAAATATAAATATTATACCAGATTATTTTTAATATATGATTATTATGAAACTATAATATTATTAATAAATGAAGAGACTAATAATGAATATTTTCATGTTGGGACATTTACTTTCCCCTTCTTCTGAAAAGGATTTTTCTCCATTACTTTTTGCAAAGCTTTCTTTTTCTCATAGTTGCTTTCCTGAGTGCTTTCCCCCCCCAAGTAAGGACACCTGGGCATGATCCATGGTAAATCAATCAAGCACTGTAGGTTGGCAGCTGTTTCTTTGTTTGGGCCTTTCTGACTTTTCCAATGGATGTTTGTTTTTCTTAAATTAGTTAAAGCAGATTTTTGTTGGTTGCTTAAAAAAAAATAATGATACAAGTACGTAAAGTGTTCCGTATGTAATGAAATTATCATAGTATTCCACTGTTTACAAAGTTTTCTATTAGTTCATAGGCATAAAATATACATTCTGCACATAAAGTACCTTAATGATATTACCCACAACACAAAATTTGTTTATCTTGGGCTTAAAGTTAGAAAATGTCATAAAAACATGGTATCAAGGGGCACCAGGGTGACTCAGCTGGTTGAGCATTTGACTCTTGATTTCAGCTCTGGTCCTGATCTTAAGGATCATAAGATCCAGCCCTGTGTCTGGCTCTGCCCTCAGCGGGGAGTCTACTTTGAGATTCCCTCCCTCTGCTTCTTCCCCAGTGCTCTGTCTCAATTAGATAAATATATCTTTAATTTTTTTTTTTTTAAAAAAAAGGTTTCAATTGCTTATGTTTTTTAAGACTTTGCTTTATCCTCCAACATGGAGTAATCCAAAAGTCTTGCTATTTTTTTGTATTGAGAGGTATCTGTCAATGGCATATTGAAGTCTACATTCCATTAATTCTTCTCCTTTGAATTTGCTTCTGCTTCTGTTTCAAACACTCTATCCTCAATATCTGTCTTCCACTTCCATCAAGTTCCTAACAAAATCAAGTTCTCATTAAAGTGATCTTTCAGATCACTCTTCATTAAGTAACATTCACCACTGTTATTACCTCCTTGCACCATGTATTTTTCTTCACAGCTCCTATTTACTATCTGCTATATATTTAGATTTTGTTTGTCTCCTCAAAACTCACCTCCAACACACACTAGAATAAAAGTCACAAGAACAAGACATGTTTTGCTCATCAGTACTAGAATATTACTATTACAAGATATATTTCAATATAATTGGGAAATATATAAATGAATGCCTCATTACTGACTACCCATCTGGAATATGCAAGAGGTACTGTGGATTTATTTATAATAAAAATAATATGTGAAAAAAATAAAAAAATAAAAATAAATAAAAATAATATGTGGATTTGTGCCTATATAACATCAAATAAATCATATCCCTTATGAGTAACCTATTGCTATAGAAGATTAAGAAATTCTGATGATGTCACATGCCTTACAATGATGGAGCTGATCTGTGACTCAATTCAAAGGTAAAAATTGAAATACTTCTTGCCTAAGTCATGATTATTTTCAGAAATTGGGTGGTTCTCTGTATTATGCCAGATGTGTGCCATGATTAGCTTTGCTAAACAGAAAATTCTTGTGTTTATGGCCCAACTTCCTTATTTATGTCAGACAGCTGTGTCCTCTGCAATTTTTATTTCTTTGTGGTGCAGTAGAGCAGGTCATTATTAATCATCAGTCCAAATGAACTTTGTTTTTTTCCTAGTTATCTAGAATCTCTCCTCTCTCCTCTAATCTTTCCTCTCTTCCTCCTAACAACTAACAAAATCACACCAATGTGTGCATGCTTTTGAAAATGATGTAAAAAGTATTATTTTAAATAATCTTCTATTTCTTCACTACAGAAACCCTTGAGGTGAGGAAAATAAAGCAAAGCAAGTTAACGAGGAGACAGAAGTGTGGTATTCAGAATCTGTGCACTATAGCAACTGGCACATGTTTGTATCTCAATAAAATGTGAAATTCAGTTAGCTGAAGGCCATTTGTGAAATGTATCATCCTTGCTCTTAACAAAAACTCTAGAAATTTTGAATTTATGCTTCTGGACAGTGTTTGGTTATAATCTCTGGAAATGTTGTGGTCACCTCACTACCTCCCTGAAAGTAGAGATGTGTAAAAAGTTCAAGTTCAATTTACAGAGAAGCAGAACCAGAGCAAAAATATGTTGCTAGGAGTTTTTATCTGTGAAACAGCTTATTATGTGAACAATAACTTCTCTCTCCATTTAAGCAGACAATGTCTTCTGCTTACACAACTGGATCATACTAATTTGTCCTTGTGGTGACATGAATTGAACAAAGATTTAATCTATAGGTTTTATGATAAATCACAGCATCATATACCAAACTTTCCCTTTGCTAATAAAATGAGCTTAGCAAACTCCAATTCCAAATTTGTCTACAGTTTTTTGTAAAACACTTAATAATTATTGCCATTGACATGAAAAATCACTGTTGATGTATGTCTTGATATGCCAGATACCACTATGCAATTTTAGCTTGTGTATCTAAAATACCCAAAGTTAGTCTTGACAATGAAATGTATGTGGAAAGTAATTAAACTTTTGTTCTTCTGAATTGGCCAAAAAGAAAAACCCTGTAATTTACCCAAAGCCATATATATCTAGGAAGAAGTGAGCATGACTGGAGAGACACCAAAGAGTGGGCTTGAGGTGCCAGGGATCTGCCTGCATGGGAGGCATCTCAAGTTAACTACTATTGTTAGTAATGGAGTGTAGGAACTGGCATCACACTCAGAAACTCTACCTCACAACCTGGCAACCATGTCACAGGGGTGAATATTTGTATGAGGAGAAAGTAAAACCAAACCAAACTCAACCTAATGTAGTCAAACAAAATCAAACCAAACAACAAATATATATCCCAAGGCATGAACATTTATTATATGAATGGAATGACTGTCCTTTAGTGTGTTGAGCTTGTTTTTGAGGGCTTGTAAACAGGTTTCCATGTATCTATCACTATCTACAACACACAGATCTCTTTTTTATATATTGGTTCTTCTGTTGGAGATAAATCTCATATCCATGCTTATTACTGGTCACCACTGTCAGAGGCTGGTACAGCATCTGTCTAAAGTATTTAGTGCCATTGGATTGTACACTTGAAAATGGTTAAAATGTTACATTTTGTGTCATAGATGCTTTACCAAAATAGAAAAATTAAAGAAAAATAAAAAAAAACAACTTAGAAAGTGAATGAAATATTTTTAAGATCTTTAAAGTTTTAAAAACTGCTGAGATAAATCAGGGAAAACAATTTAAAAAAAAGAGATAGCATGTCATTGATTGGAAGAATCAACATTATAGAGATGTCCATTATCCCTAAGCTGGCCCAAGATTTAATGGAATTCTAAGAAAAACACAAAGTTCTAAGAAAGAAAAACACAAAACAAAAAGTAAGTGATTTTGCATTGATTTCTTTAGGATGCTTCCAGACCTGCTCTGCTTCCTGAAAATGTGTCAGACCTTTAAACAAGCTTGGGTATGGTAACAGCCTATAAACTTCAAGCTCGTGTGGTCAACTAGGACCAATATTCACACAGTCATATCCCTTCTGTGATTCCACAGAGTTTGAAGATTTTGTTCTAGTGGGTTCATGTCTTTATTCTAAGTTTCCTGAGTTCTTCTTTTGAGATTCTATATCCTCTCCCCTCTGCCCCAAGATTTAGTCTTCTTATTCATTTTCAAACTCACTCACTTAATTAACTTTTGGAAGTACTTTATAACTCAGCAAGTCAGTCCTCTGATCAAAAAGAGGAGAGATATTTACTTCTTATGGATATTAGAAGTCTGACATATAAAATATCTGAGACACAATGTCCTGGATGTCTTCTTGGGAAGGGAAAAAATAACACATTCCTACTTTTTTCCTTAGGAGATTCCTTGTTATACTTCAAATGGATCAGCCTGTTATATTTTATTGCCTCTGTACTCTTTTAGATGTCTGGAAAATTACAAATATGCTTTCTATGTGTTATATACAGATAAGATTATATACTAAGAGAAATATTACATTTTATATTATAATTGAATAATTTTATTTTAACTACATTTTGATTATTTCTTGCTTTTCTCTCCTGATCTTGAACCATCTTGTATGGTAAATCATGAATTGGCTATACTTGTTTTAACACAAGTGAATTCAATTGAACTGAGCCCCCATGAGCATTTCCTCTAATCTTAGATCATGAAGGGACAGAGTCACATAAGCAGAGCAGATTTTATAAATCTAAGAGCATAGCAGACATGTTCGGACATGATAAAACTGAGATTATTAATTTAACATAAACCTTTTTCCCCCCAAACTATGTAAATTCAACTTCTTAGTACACAGAGATGGTAAGTAATACTGAGGTCAAACTATCAATGTGGTATTTTGATATCTATATTCAGATTAGTTGGAAAATGAAGGAAAGAAATATTCAGCATATTTATAATGCATTATTTTTAAAATATAAAACAAAATTCAAGTACAACAACCATTTTAACAGAAATATTAGATGCATATTGGGAAAGACAGTCACCCTGGTATGGCTACATAAGAGTGTACCTTGGACCTGGGACACTTACCTTCAAAGAGACAAAGAGCCCTCACGACCTGCACTGAGCATATCAACTTGTTTGGAGACGTCTTTCCATATCTGGACTTGATGTGTATTTCTTTGTTCTGCTTAACGTGTTCATCATATGGCACAACCCCGTAACTATATACGTTCCCAGTGAGAAGAAAACTGGGTCCTTTATCTGCAGCATGAAGAGATTACCTCCTTGCATTGACTATGGGGAGGACCATTCAGCCACGGGGAATGAACTATTATTCTGTGTCTAGGTGAATAAAGCATTCAGTTCAGAGCCTGTGTGTGAATCTTGTCTTTCTTGGTGACTCCAACTCATATAAAGCACAGAGCAGGGGACAGGGCATCATCCTGGGACTGTTCTTCCTGAGAGTAGGCATTGTTAGGCTCTTTGCTATCTTTCCATGCAGTAAGAGGCTGTCCCTGGAGGTGGAACTGGTATCACTCAGTTGGCCAGGAATGTTTTCAATCTAAATAAATTATTAGCAGAAATTATTTAAAAGTGTTGCAAGTAGGTGAAATTTTGTATTAAAATAAATATGCTTATTTATGAAATGTGAAAGTGGAATTATATTATTTGAACTATGAAAGAGTAAAATTTGACAAAAAAGTAAAGAAAAAGTTCACATAGCTCTGATGGTAGCACATAGTACTTCAGCCCTGAAAATAGCACATGAGTTTGTTCCTAGACATTTATGATGGCTTTATTGATAAACAATGTTCACAGGCTAACTCAGTAACAGTTTTCTCCTTATAAAAGGTAGAATCAGGGTATAGGATTAAAAGCAGTTGACTGAGATGGTAATGATGACTGGAGAACCAGGCTGTGGAAGCTTGGAGGATGTATGCTGTCTTTGGAAACATTCATGACAGTAGAAAGTGGAGGTAAGTAGCAGAGCAGAGACAACAGCCAGGTAAAGGACAAACATCATATAAACATACAGAAATGAGGAGAGAGGTCCTGTGGCACCAGAGAGGGAATGAAATGGATTCATCTTTTGTTCTGACACCTTTCCAAGAACTATTTTTTTCTTTTTTCTTTTTTCTTTTTTTTGTATATTTTTTACTGGAGTTTGATTTGCCAACATATAGTATAACACCCAGTGCTCATCCCGTCAAGTGCCCCCCTCAGTGCCCATCACCCAGTCACCCCATCACCCGCCTAATTTTCTTTCCACCACCTCTTGTTCGTTTTGCAGTTAGGAGTCTCTCATGTTGTGTCACCCTCAATGGCATTTCCCGCTCATTTTCTCTCCTTTCGTCTTTACTCTCTTTCACTATTTTATTTATTCTCCCAAAAATGAGACCATATAATGTTTGTCCTTCTCCGATTGACTTACTTCACTCAGAATAATACCCTCCAGTTCCATCCACGTCAATGGTGGGTATTCGTCGTTTCTAATGGCTGATTAATATTCCAGTGTATACATAGACAACATCTTCTTTATCCATTCATCTTTCGATGGACACCGAGGCTCCTTCCACAGTTTGGCTATTGTGGACATTGCTGCTATAAACATTGAGGTGCAGGTGTCCTGCCGTTTCACTGCATCTGTATCTTAGGCGTAAATCCCCAGCAGTGCAATTGCTGGGTGGTACGGTGGCTCTAGTTTTAGCTCTTTGAGGAACCTCCACACAGTTTTCCAGAGTGGCTGCACCAGTTCACATTCCCACCAACAGTGCAGGAGGGTCCCCCTTTCTCCACATCCTCTCCAACGTTTGCTGTTTCCTGTCTTGTTAATTTCCCCCATTCTCACTGGTGTGAGGTGGTATCTCATTGTGGTTTTGATTTCTATTTCCCTGATGGCAAGTGATGCAGAGCATTTTCTCATGCATTTGTTGGCCATGTGTATGTCTTCTTTGGTGAGATTACTGTTTATCTCTTTTGCCCATTTCATGATTGGATTGTTTGTTTCTTTGCCTTTGAGTTTAATAAATTCTTTATAGATCTTGGATACTAGCCTTTATCTGATATGTCATTTGCAAATAACTTCTCCCATTCTATAGGTTATCTTTTAGTTTTGTTGACTATTTCTTTTGCTGTGCAGAAGTTATTTATCTTGATTAAGTTCCAATAATTCATTTTTACTTTTGTTTCCCTTGCCTTCATAGATGTATCTTGTAAGAAGTTTCTGTGGGCAAGTTCAAAAAGGGTTTTGCCTTTGTTCTCCTCTAGAATTTTGATGGATTCTTGTGTCACGTTTAGATCCTTCATCCATTTTGAGTTTATCTTTGTGTCTAGTATAAGAGAATGGTCTAGTTTCATTCTTCTGCATGTGGATGTCCAATTTTCCCAGCACCATTTATTGAAGAGACTGCCCTTTTTTCAGTGAATAGTCTTTCCTGCTTTGTCAAATATTAGTTGACCATAGGGTTGAGGGACCATTTGGATTCTCTATTCTGTTCCATTGATCTATGTGTTTGTTTTTGTGCCAGAGCCACACCGTCTTGATGATCACAACTTTGTAGTACAACTTGAAATCCGGCATTGTGATGCCTCAGCTCTGGTTTTCTTTTATTTTTTTTATTTTTTTTTTATTTTTTTTATTTATGATAGTCACAGAGAGAGAGAGAGAGGCAGAGACATAGGCAGAGGGAGAAGCAGGCTCCATGCCCCTGGAGCCTGACGTGGGACTCGATCCCGGCTCTCCAGGACCGCGCCCTGGGCCAGAGGCAGGCGCCAAACCGCGGCGCCACCCAGGGATCCCTCTGGTTTTCTTTTTCAATATTCCCCTGGCTATTCGGGGTCTTTTCTGATTCCACAAAAATCTTGAGATCATTTGTTCCACATCTCTGAAGAAAGTCCATTGTATTTTGATAGGAATTGCATTTAATGTGTAAATTGCCCTAGATAGGATTGACATTTTCACAATATTAATTCTTAAAACTATGAGCATGGAATTTCCATCTCTTTGTTTTTTCCTCAATTTCTTTCAGAAGTGTTCTGTAGCGTTTAGGGTATAGATCCTTTACCTCTTTGGTTAGGTTTATTCCTAGGTATATTATGCTTTTGGGTGCAATTGTAAATGAGAATATGAATTATAAATGGGACTGACTCCTTAATTTCTCTTTCTTCAGTTTTATTGTTAGTGTATAAAAATAATGTATAGAAATGCCTCTGATTTCTGGGCACTGATTTTGTATCCTGCCACACTGCCTAATTGCTGTATAAGTTCTAACAATTTTGGGGTGGAGTCTTTTGGGTTTTCTATGTACGGTATCATGTCATCTGAGAAGAAGGAGAGTTTGACTTCTTCTTGGCCAATTTGAATGCCTTTTATTTCTTTTTGTTGCCTGATTGCTGAGGCTAGGACTTTTAGTACTAGGTTGAATAGCAGTGGTGAGAGTGGACATCACTGTCTTGTTCCTGATCTTAGGGGAAAGGCTCCCAGTGCTTCCCCATTGAGAATGATATTTCCTGTGGGCTTTTCGTAGATGGCTTTTAAGATACTGAGGAATGTTCCCTCTATCCCTATACTCTGAAGACTTTTATTGAGGAATGGATGCTGTGTTTTGTCAAATACTTTCTCTGCATCTATTGAGAGGATCATATGGTTCTTGTTTTTCCTCTTGTTGATATGATCTATCACATTGATTTCTTTATGAGTGTTGAACCAGCCTTGCATCCTGGGGATAAATCCCACTTGGCCATGGTGAATAATCTAATTAATGTACTGTTGGATACATTAGGCTAGTATCTTTTTGAGAATTTTTGCATCTGTGTTCATCAGGGACATTGGTCTATAATTCTCCTTTTTGGTGCGGTCTTTGTCTGGTTTTGGAATTAAGGTGATGCTGGCCTCATAAAATGAATTTGGAAGTATTCAGTCCCTTTGCATCTTTTGGAACAGCTTTAGTAGAATATGTATTGTTTCTTTTTTAAACATTTGATAGAATTCCCTTGGGAAGCCATCTGGCCCCGGACTTCTGTGTCTTGGGAGGTTTTTGATGACTGTTTCAATTTCCTCCCTGATTATTGGCCTGTTCAGGTTTTCTATTTCTTCCTGTTTCATTTTTGTTAGTTTGTGGTTTTCCAGAAATGCATCCATTTCTTCTAGATTGCCTAAATTATTGGCATATAGCTGCTCATAATATGTTTTTAAAATTGTTTGTATTTCCTTGGTATTGGTTGTGAGTTCTCCTTTTTCATCATGATTTTATAAATTAGAGTCTTTTCTGATTTGTTTTTAATAAGGCTGGCTAATTGTTTATCTCTCTTATTAATTCTTTCAAAGAACCAACTCCTGGTTTTGTTGTTCTGTTCCACAGTTCTTCTGGTCTCTATTTCATTGAGTTCTGCTCGAATCTTTATTAGCTCTTTCCTTCTGCTCGGTGTAGGTTTTATTTGCTGTTCTTTCTCCAGTTCCTTTAGGTGCGAGGTTAGTTTTTTCCAATTTGTTGAGAGATGCTTGTATTGCGATGTAATTCCCTCTTAGGACTGTTTTTGCTGTATCCCAAAGATTTTGAATGGTTGTATCTTCATTTTCATTAATTTCCATGAATCTTTTTAATTCTTCTCTAATTTCCTGATTGACGCTTTCATCTTTTAGGAGGATGGTCTTTAACATCCACGTGTTTGAGTTTCTTTCAAATTTCTTCTTGTGATTGAGTTCTAGTTTCAAAGCATTATGGTCTGAAAATATGCAGGGGACAATACCAGTCTTTTGGTATCAGTTAAGACCTGATTTGTGACTCAGTATGTGGTCTATTCTGGAGAAAGTTCTATGTGCACTTGAGAAGAATATGTATTCAGTTGTGTTTGAATGTAAAGTTCTGTAAATATCTGTGAAATACATCTGGTCGAGTGTATCATTTCAAGCTCTTATTTCTTTGGAGATGTTGTGCTTAGAATATTTGTCATTTGCAGAGAGTGCCGTGTTGAAGTCTCCCAGTATTAATGTATTATTATTTAAGTATGTCTTTACTCTGGTTTTTAATTGATTGATATACTCCCAGCTCCCACATTTGGGGCATAAATATTCTGATTGTTAGGTTTTCTTGTTGGATAGACGCTTTAAGCATGATATAGTGCCCCTCTTCATCTCTTACAACAGTCTTTGGGGGTATACTTTATCTGATATGAGGATTGCTACCCCTACTTTCTTTTGAGGACCATTTGAATGGTAAATAATTCCCCAACCTTTTATTTTCAGGCTGTAGGTGTCCTTAGGTTTAAAATGAGTCTCTTGTAGACAGCAAATAGATGGGTCTTATTTATGCAGTCTGAAACTCTGCATCTTTTGATGGTATCATTAAGCCCATTCATGTTCAGAGTTACTATTGAAAGATGAATTTAGTGTCATCATAATATCTGTTCAGTCTCTGTTTTGTGGATTATTTCTTTGGACTTCCTCTTTCCCTTACAGAGTCCCCCTTAATATTTTTTGCAGAGCTGGTTTGGAGGTCACATATTCTTTCAGTTTCTGCCTTTTTTGGAAGCTCTTTATCTCTCTTTATATTCTGAATGAGAGCCTTGCTGGATAAAGTATTCTTGGCTGCATGTTCTTCTCATTTAGGACCTTGAATATATCCTGCCAGCCCTTTCTGGCCTGCCAGGTTTCTGTGGAGAAGTCTGCTGTTAATCTAACATTTCTCTCCATATAAGTTAGGGATCTCTTGTCTATTGCTGCTTTAAGGATTTTCTCTTTATCTTTGGAATTTGCAAGTTTCACTATTAAATGTCGAGGTGTTGAATGGTTTTTCTTGATTTTAGGGGCTGCCCAGAACTGCATTCTCTGTGCCTGAAGCCTATGTGACTTCTTGTTATTTCTAATAATAATAATGATAATAATAGTGATAATAGAAGTCTTTGTGGGTTAAATTTAGTGTAAATTTTTCAGTACAAATTTCCTATTAAAAAGGACATTTTCTATTAGACAGAAATTTATCCTTGGAAACATAAGGGTGTTAGTTATTCACATGCAATAGGATTACAAAGGGTTGACAAGCCTTGTATAATGGTATCCATGTTGGGAGCACCTTGGGGACTAGTGTACCAGGGGTTAGTTTTCAACATGTCCTAAAACCTCTAACAGGAATGTAGGTCTACCAAGGTAAGAGAGAGTATAAATGAACAATGAAGAGCACTTGGTCAACCTCAGAGTAAAATGATTATTTTAAATATAGGAAAATAAAAGCTGCTTAATTTCTTTCTCTCCTGCGTCTCCATTGGACAGCAGTATTAAAAATTGACAACTGAATTTGCTGTAAGATATTATGAGCATAAAACAGCACTCTTTTCTTTATCTACACAATAAAAATAACACAAATAGATTTAAAAAATTATAGGTTTTATTGCCACCCTGGAGGATGGAATAGAGAGATGGGGAAGATACTGCATCCCAAACTATTCGAGTATTATGCATAAGGAGTGTTAAAAATACCACCCAGAAAACTCTGGAAAAGAGAAGAGGGAAATAATCTATTGTATTGGTAGGGAAAAGATAGGAGCACACATGAAACACTTTCTAGAAAATTAATATGCTGATAATGAGCAATTAGAAAATAAATGAATTATTTAAACTTTTTTCCATGATAATAGAGTCAGATGAACTGTTTCTCACTTGCTACTACAGCATGAACTACTCAAGGAAATTCAAAGTTCATTAACAGAGTTATACTTTCTACCTCATAATGACTACATGAAATCAGAGGCACTGATGGAATTACGGCTTTTGATAGAGTTATGATAGAAGCAAAATATTATTATGGCACTTGCAGTATTCAGAAGGACGCTAGAAATGTGACTGTCATAGAATCATAACTCAGTGGATGAAACAGGAAAGGAAAACAGAATGCTTCAAGAGAAGTATAGTGAGAGTTCTTGTTTTTGAAATTTCTCTCAAAACTAGTTATTTTCAATTAGCCCCACAATTAGTTTCACCTGAAAAGTGGATCTTCCCCACCCCTCTCTCTCTCTGGAAAACACACATATATGTATGTATTTGAAAATTCAACAATAATATATGATCATATATATATATACATATACTTAAAATCAATATTTTCATAGATATACATAATTTTCACATATCTGGAATTAACTAGGAAGAAAGCTAAGATGGTGATATAATAGCAGGACCCTAGGCTCCTCTTATCCCTCAAACACAGCTAGATAACTATCAAATTATTCTAAATACTCAGGAAATCAACCAGAGAACTAAGAGAACAAACTCCATAATTAGAGAGAAAAAAGACACCATTTAGAGGAAGATAGGAAGTGTGGTATGTAGTTTGGGGGAGAAAGCAATCATAGGTGCTATGGAGGGCAGGGACCCCTGTTGCAGAGAAGGGTGAGAAAGGCGGCCTGGAGAATCAGAGGGGTTGAATGTCATGAGTTTTTGCAACCAGCAGGGCTCAAAGACAGGAGTTTTAGAGGTCCCTGGGCTTTGTTGGGATAGAGACTTAAAGATACTTCCCTGGGCTTTGTTGGGATAGAGACTTAAAGATACTGCCAGGCTCCTTAAGAAGAGACAGGCAAACAACCTCAGGGGTAGACTGTGCAACCTGAAGATTCTTAAGGGGCACAGAGAGAGACTGTTTGTACTTTTTGGAGTTTATCTGTGAGAGGTGCCATTGCCTCTCTGGGGACAAAAGCATCAAAGGGTGCCATTTCCCTACCTTCCTTTCCTCCCAGCATTGGCACAGAGACACCTGCTGAGGGTGGTTAACCCGGACATTGGCTGTTTAGCTGGCTTGTTCCAAATCTCCTGCACTCTGGTGCAACTGCCCTTCAGAATCAAACCTGCATCCATCCCAGTGCAGTGAGACCATTTCCAGAAGAGCAGTGCAGATCCCTGATGTACTAGGTCCCAGAAGTTTGGAATTTTAAAAGTCAGCAAGCCTGGCTAGGATAGAGCCCAAGGGGTGCTTCACTGCCCCAAGCAGGCAAGAAACAATGTGAAATTAGTGATCTGAAAACAACTTGTGATGCATGAGGGGAATTATTCACTCCTCTGAAAGTGCTTCCATGAGGGCAACAAGCATGGACTCCCCTTGCTGGGACAAAGTTGTAGGCTGGTGCCACTCCCCTCCTCTATCCCTCAGCATAATCCAAATGCAGTAAACAGCATAGCACCAACACTAGCTGCTTAGCCTGCTTATTCCAAATCGAAAACCCTGAGCACTGCTGAAACTGCTTTTCTCAGACAAATGTGCCTAAGAACCAGCACAAATCCCCAGAAGCACCATGTCTACTGACCACAGAGTTCTGCAAAGCTTCAGTTCTAGTGGAAATAGGATCAGATCTCTTTTAGCAAGCAGTTCAGAGCACACCCAGTTGGTGCTGTTGTTGTTGTTGTTGTTTAATTTTATATTTATTTATTCATGAGAAACACAGAAAGAAGCAGACATAGGCAGAAGGAGAAGCAGGCTCTCTGTGGGGAGTCTGATGTGGGACTCAACCCAGGACCCTG
This sequence comes from Vulpes vulpes, assembly GCF_048418805.1. Taxonomy (NCBI): domain Eukaryota; kingdom Metazoa; phylum Chordata; class Mammalia; order Carnivora; family Canidae; genus Vulpes; species Vulpes vulpes. The sequence continues at coordinate 98,718,376 of NC_132784.1, read as the reverse complement.
GGATCACACCATGAGCCAAAGGCAGATGCTCAACTGCTGAGGCACCCAGGTGTCCCTAGAGCACACCTAGTTAAAACTCACCACATTCTGGCTGAGGTCCCAACACTCCCTTACATAGGCAAGGAGAAACTCTGAAGGGAACAGACCTAAGGGATAAAGCAGCACATGATAGCAGGGTGTATGCAGCACACACCAGAGACACTTCCTGAAATGCCAGACCCTTGGCATACTATGACCTCTTCTCATAAAATCATACTTTCAGGAACAAGAGACAAAACAGGCTTTCCTAACACAGAAGAATACAGAGACCTAGATGAAATGAGAAAATAGTGGAATTCATCCCAAAAGAAAGAAGAGGTCACATCCAGGAATCTAATAGAAACAGATATAATATGCCTAATCCAGAATTTAAGGCAACAATCATAAGAATACTAGCTGGGCTTGAAAAAAAGCATAGAAGACATCAGGGATACCCATACCACAAAGATAAAAGAGCTTAAAACCAAGCAAGCCAAAATGATAAATGCGATAACTGAGATTTGGAATTCACTGGATGTAATGGCCACAAGGCTGGAAAAAAACAGAGGAATGAATAAATGATATAGAAGGCAGAATTATGGAAAATAATGAAGCTAAGCAAAGAGGGAAAGTAAAATCTTGGATCATTTACATTTAAGGGAACACAGTTACTCCATCAAATGTAATAACATTGGTCTATTAGGAGTCCCAGGGGAATAAAAGAGAAAGAGAAGGGGGAAGAAGTTTCATCTGAGGAAGACAGCTGAAAATATCCTTAATCTGGAGAAGGAAACAGATATTTAAATCCAGGAGGCATGCAGAACTCCTGTCAAAATCAACAAAAGCAGGCTAACACCAAGACATACTGCAGTTAAACTTGCAAAATATAGTGATAAAGAAAAAAATCCTAAAAGCAAAAGAAGTCGCTACCTTAAAAGAGAAGACAAATAAGGTTAGCAGCAGATATATCCACTGAAGCTTGGCAGGCTAGAAGAGAGTGGCATGATATATTCAATGTGCTGAATGGGAAAAATCTGCAGCCAAGTATACTCTCTACAGCAGGGCTATTGTTCAGAATCAAAGGAGAGACAGAGTTTCCAGACAAACAAAAACTAAAGGAGATAGTGATCACTAAACCAGCCCTACAAGAAATATTAAAGGGGATTATTTGAGTGGAAAGGAAAGACCAAAAAAGACAAAGACTAGAGAGTAACAGAGAAACTGTTTTTAGAAAACAATGACTAAACAAGTAATAAAATGCCACTAAATTCACATTTATCAATAACTACTCTGAATGTAAATAGACTAAATGCTCTAATCAAAAGACATAGGGTGTCAGAATGGGAAAAAAAAACAGAAAAAAAGAAAAATAAAAACAAAAGCAAGACTCATGTATACGCTCCCTACAAGAGACTTATTCTAGATCTAAACACACCTGCATATTGAAAGTGAAAGGATGGAGAAAACTTAACATCAAAATGGACATCAAAAGAAAGCTGGAGTAGCAATACATTTATCAGAAAAACTAGATTTTAACCCAAAGACTGTAATAAGAGATGGAGAAGGACACTGTATCATAATAAAGGAGACTATACAACAAAAGATCTAACAACTGTAAATATTTATGCTCCCAACTTGGAAGCACCCCGAAGTATAAAACAATAACAGACATAAAGGAACACATTGTTAATAATACAATAATAGTAGGGGACTTTAACATCCCACTTACACCAATGGACAGATTATCTAAGCAGAAAATCCAAAAGGAAACAATAGCCTCGAATGACACACTGGAGTGGATGGACTTAACATATATATTCAGAATATTTATCCTAAAGCAGCAGAATACACAATCTTTTTGAGCACACATGGGACGTTCTTCAGAATAGATCACATACTAGGTCACAAATCAGGCATCAAGTACAAAAAGATGGAAGTCATACTATGCATCTTTTCTTATCACATGCTATGAAACTTGAAGTCAACCACTAGAGAAAATTTGGGAAGACTACAAATACATGGAGATTAAAGAACATTCTACTAAAGAATGAATGAGTCAACCAGAAAATCACAGAAGAAATGAAAAAATACAAGGAAACAAATGAAAACTAAAACATGATGGTTCAAAACCTTTGGGATGCAGCAAAAGTGTTCATTAAGAGGGAAGTATAGAGCAATACAGGCCTACCTCAAGAAGCAAGAAAAATCTCAATACATAACCTAAACTTACACTTAATGGAGATAGAAAAGAACAACAAATGAAACCTAAAGCCAGCAGAAATAGGGAAATAAAAAAGATTAGAGCATAAATAAATGAAAGAGAAACAAAGAGAAACCAGTGGAACAGATCAATGAAACCAGGAGTTCGTTCTTTGAAAATAAATAAATGAATGAAACTAATAAACCCCTAGCGAGATTTATCAAAAAGAAAAGAGAAAGAATCTAAATGAAAAAAAAATCAGAGAGGAGAAATCACAACTAATATCACAGAAGTATAAACAATTGTTAGAATATCATAAAAAAATTGCATTCCACCAAATCAGAAGATCTGGAAGAAATGGATAAATTTCTAAAAACATATAAACTACCAAGACTGAAACAGGAAGAAAAAGAAAATGCACAAATCGATAACCAGCAAAGGAATTGAATCAGTCATCAAAAATCTCCCAACAAACAAAAGTTCAGGGCCAGATAGCTTCACAGGGGATTTCTTGCAAACATTTAAAGAAGAATTAATACCTATTCTTCTCAAACTGCCCCCCCCAAAATGGAAATGGATGGAAACTACAAACTCAAATGAGGCCAGCATTACCCTGAAACTAAATTCAGATAAAAAGACACTACAAAAAAAGAGAACTACAGCAATATTCTTGATGAACATGGATGAAAAATTCTCAACAAAACACTAGCAAATCAAATCCAACAGTACATTAAACAAATCATTCACTACAATAAAGTGGGATTTATTCCTGGGTTGCAAAGGTGGTTCAGTATTCACAAATCAATCATTGTGATACACTACATTAATAAAAGAAAGGATAAGAATCCTATCCTTTCCATAGATGCAGAAAATTCAGTTGACAAAGTACAACATTCATTCATGATAAAAACTGACAACAAAGTAGGAATAGAGGGAACACACCTCATCTTAATAAAGGACATGTATAAAAAACCCACAGCAAATACTATCCTTAATGAGGAAAAACTGAGAGCCTTTCCTCTGTGATCAGGAATAAGACAGGAATGTCCACTCACACCACTGTGGTGTGAAGACAAAAAAGGACAAACCAGAAAACAGACTGTTAACTATAGAAAACACGGCAAGGTTACTAGAGGGGAAGTGGTAAGGAGGTTTGCTTAAATGGGTGATGGGTGTTATAGGGGCATTAGTAGTGATGAGCACTGGTTATTTTATATACAAGTGATGAATCAATAAATTCTACACTTGAAACTAATATTACATAGTATGTTAACTAAGTGGAATTTAAATAAAAATTTGAAAAGAAGAAATATAAATAAATAAGCCGATAGATAGATAGATAGATAGATAGATAGATAGATAGATAGATGATAGATAGAAGATGATAGATGATAGATAGATAGATAGATAGATAGATAGATAGATAGATAGATGATAGATAGATAGATGATAGATAGGTGATAGATAAAGAAATATTTGATACAGGTAACAAAGAGAGATAATAGGCTTAAAGTTCATCCTTAGGCAAAATAAAGGACTTGAGGACTATCTTCTGCTGTGGGGCACAGGGTACAAAGAGGTAATTAAAAATGTTCTTCTCAGCCCCCCTCTATTACATTAAGGTATAAACCCGGGTAACATAAGACCTATAGTCACATTCTAGTTTTAAGGTGGGGAGCAGGGAAAGACTCCTGATATACTTGGCATTTTCCCCCTTATTAATTCAAACTCAAACCCCTTTATTAATTCAAATTGATAAAAATTCAAGGTGAATACTGAGGTATCCTATTTTCTGCAGAAGTGTTAATTTCTCAAGAACAACAGGTTCTTTTGTTCCTCAGATAATAGTATATATGATGTTCCAGGTGAAGGAAGGTCCTACTAATAAACTTTATTTCTTGAGAAGTCACCAAGGGATGGAACCCAGAACATAAGAATAAATACTAGATTTGGAAAAGAGGAAAGATCCTCATCTATGAAGGTTTAAAGAAGAAAGATGTGAGTAGGTTGTGGATGGGGTTAAGTATGTAGCTGCTACTTAAATGAGCTAAAATGGTTTTTATATATTTGCCCCTAGATTGGTCATTTCTTCCCAGAAGACTGAGAACTATTATCTCAAAAGCCTGCTGGTACTAAATCAAAATTTTTATACATCCAATTGTTTTAAATATAGCCCAACTAAGATTTTTTAGCCATCTCTACTCTGCCTGTTTTGCCCACACTCTAAACTTACACCTACTATCTGCTTACTAATGGATAATATAAAATCTGAATCGATTTGCTAATGGATAATATAAAATCCGAATCCATAGAGACCTCAAGCTGTTGCTGCCATTCTGATCTCCCACCCAGAAACGTTCTGTCGTATTGCTAAGGAACATCACCTAGACATGCAACTCCCTTACCAATTCCTCTCTCCCTTTCTGGATGGTGTCTCCCATGTCTCCATAACCTCTGGAAGGTCTCATGCTGTGAAAGACTTCCTTACATCCTCAAATGTCAGAGTCTCATAAACCAACCTTGTGTGTGCTACGTAAATTCTTGGTCATATCTTTTTCAAAAATGTTCAGCTGGGGATCCCTGGGTGGCACAGTGGTTTAGCGCCTGCCTTTGGCCCAGGGCACAATCCTGGAGACCCGGGATCGAATCCCACGTCGGGCTCCCGGTGCATGGAGCCTGCTTCTCCCTCTGCCTATGTCTCTGCCTCTCTCTCTCTCTCCCTTCTCTCTCTCTGTGACTATCATAAAAAAAAAAAAAAAAGTTCAGCCCCCAAATTCCTCAAACCCCCTCTAGTGGACAACCAACGTAAGGGAGTATCCATTATACCTGCATTTATCTCTATTTCACAGAAACAAGTACATTTGCAGAAAGATAGAAACAAAAGTGCCTGAGAAGGGTGATAAAAGATTTAGAATAGTTTGGCTCTGGTGAATGAGATGAGAGGGTGCTAATCACAGGTATTTTGAAGACTGATCAACTGATAATGGAAACAAGGAATTTGTTATAGCACAATCCAGTTTTGTTCTTTTGTTTTTATTTTGTTTTGTTTTTTTCCCTCTTCTGTTCTCCAGCACTCTTAGTGGCAAATAAAAGACAGAAGTTTGTTGATTAAAAAAAAGAGGATTAACTAGCTCATGTTTTCTCAGCATTTGCTTAAGCTATAATTTAAATAAAATTATATATCAGAAGCACCCCTTCCCAATAAATATTGAAGTGTGTTGTGTTTATTTATGTTTAAAAGATCATACAATATGTAGAAATGTATTATTATTGAGGCAAAATTAAGAAAATCTCGATTATTATTTATAATGCAATGTTATTTAATTAGCCTGTCAGATGATGGTTATAAATATATAATTATCTACAAAGCTATTACAATCTAAATTCTTTTACACATAATTAGAAGAAAAAACATGAAAGTTGCACTCTGAACAAACTTCTCTATTAAAAAAGAATTATTTACATGTCTCTGGTGGTTATAAAAGCACAGTACAAGTAACAGCTACTCAGCTTCTAGAGAAAGTAAGTCAAAGGCATAAATTTCAATTATATTCAGATAGAATATAGTTAGGTATTAGATGATTTTAAATGTTGCAAGGGGCTTTCATTATAAAGAATTTTGTAAATACTGTGAATTCAAGTTAGGTTCACCTCTACCTTAAAGTAGAAATTTAAATCAAATGAATTCCCGGTACTCTGATCTTCAAACTGTGTGCTAGAACCCAAATTGTAAAAACAAAACATTTAAGCTTTGTGGCACTGATGCTACTTAAATAATGCAACATGAGGAGCACATTTGACTCCTACATTCTAGAGAGCAAGTCATGCAGTTCAGTCCAAATCCAAAGGCCTGAGAATCAGAGGAATTGACAGTACCATTCTCAGTTCTAGGTCAGGAGAAGACTAATGTCCTGGATCCATAGGCAGGCCACAAGGCCAAATTCTCCCTTCCCCTTCCTATTTGTTCTACTCATGTCCTCAATAAATTGGATGATGCCTACTTACACTGGGGAAAACCATCCATTTCACCCAGTGCAGTCCACTTATTCAAATGCTAATCTATTCCAGAAATATCCTCAGAGGCACACCAAAAATAATGTTTAACCAGATACCTGAACATCTCATGGCTCAGTCAAGTTGACACATTAAATTAACCATCACAGTCATGGTGACATGTCCCCAAACCATTCTTCCTAATATTTAATTTTTCCCATGCTTTATAAATTGTAGATACAAGTATAAACTGTCTATACTATAACTTAAGCCATTTTTTCTCCTGCTAAATTCTAACCTGTAAGTTAAGTGATCACCATAAGTGATTATACACAAGATACTTACCATCTTCTGCATAATCTTCATACACTCAAAGACCAGTCTGTCTCTTATGACTTTTCTTGTTATGTAACAGAAGAGAATTTGGCAAAGCTATTACCTGTAGTAATATGGAAATAGGAAATATACTTAAGGAACTCAATGATCTAGCTAGAAATATTTTTTTAGAAATATTTTAATAGAGAAAATTAAAAAGATGATTTGGTCTCATCAATGAGAAGAATCTGAAAAGAGATAAAATCTCATGATAAATCTGAGATGAGAAAGCTGAAGAATGAACTGTCGAGTATAAAGGAATTAAAACATGGTAAGTTTAAAATAAGCCTTTCTTAGTTTTATTTTTCTTAGTTTCTCAACTGATACCTATTATCAAATGCCAAACATGTAATTAAAGACAGCTTCAGAAGACTTTGCCCTAGTATCGAGTCTTCCCAGAGGGCTTCTCAGATGTGGAACTGAAGAAAGCATTCTTGCTATATCTTTTTTTGTAATTTTGCCCCAAATAATCTAAATTATGAGGTGAAGTTTTAATTTAAAAACATTAATGAAAAAAATTAATGTTTTAATGAAAACATTGGTGCTTCTCAAAGTTTTATATATATATATTTCCCTGGTGATATTATTAAAATCCAGATTCTGATTTGGTAGAACCAGGCTGTGACCTAAGATTCTAATCTTTTGTCCTCTGATGATGGAAGTGCTGTTGTTCAACCCTAAAACATGTTGTAATAAGAATTACACATTTCTCACCCAGATTCATCTAAGAGAATTAAACCATAAAGAAAAGGATATGTGTGGCCTTCTTCTCAATTCTCCCAAGGTAGGCACATAGTTAGCATTATCTTAGATGTCTAGGCAATATGCTTCAATTCATGTGTGTCTGATGAAGAAACAGAGATGACAAAATTGATTAGGTCCCATAGGGTCAGACTAAATGAGAGTTGGAGTTGAAATGTTATGTTCACTTTGGATCTGTCTTACCTTCCTGATATAAATAATTTTTTTCTTATGAATATATTCTAGAGTATCACTTCCATGTGGTGGTGGTGCCAAGTTTTGGATATCTATAAAATAAAGGGAAAATTAGAGGAAATGAGCTTTCTTTATCACCTTATAATTCTTCAAGGGATTCCTGGTACCCCAAAGACATAAAATTTATCAGTATTTCTTGGCAATTGCCAGCTAAAATATCTTCTTTACGTCTTCTCTGTCTCTCTTAGCACATCATTTGACCTGTCTTAAAAGTTTAATCTATTCTACTTAAAGGTAAGGGTAGAATCTCTAGAAATAAACTAGTTCTAAGTGGTACTGAGAGCACTGTTTAGAATCATGGAATTTGCAGTTAAAAATGAAGAGTCTAAATAAGACTCTGTGTAATAAAAATAAAGAAACACAGAGAGAGAAATCTATCATATAGGTGGCATGGGGTTGCAAGATTGTCCAGTTAGCTATGGAAATAATTTTCAAAAAGAGGCAATCAGTAGTCTGGATCATCTTCATTTGGTTATAATGTTACGGCATTCTCTTTAAAGAGTTACTCTGATGAAACATTTTGCATTTCTTTTTACTGCCTTGCTTTCCCTGAAGATTTGACTCTAAGTAGAAAGAACTACACTTAAAACATAAATGGGCTCCTGCAGTCACATTTGCTGAATTTATTTTTAAAATTTGCCGGTTAAATATATAATAGATCAAAAGGAATCCTTGTGCTTTCTTATCGCATTGCGCTGAGATACCAAAAGGGATAAGAAATGTTATATATTGAGGTTGTTCTGTAATGCATATTTTGTAATCTGATATGCTGCATAGACCAAAAGGAAGTAATGTTGTACATAGCTAATACTCTAAGAAACCAATGAAAAAGTTAACACATTATTGGAATTCAATTAATAGACACCCCATAGCTTCTGCATTAAAATACTATGGGAAGTAACTTAATTCATTTTATAAATAACTAGATTTACATAGAATATTTTGAAAAGAGGGGCACCTGGCTGGCTCATGTAGTTAAGCATCTGCCTTGGGGTCAGGTCATGCTCCCAGGGTCCTGGGATCAAGCCCCTCACTGGGCTTCCTGCTCGGTGGGGAGTCTGCTTCTTTCTCTCCCCCTACCCCCCCCCCTTGCTTGTGCTCTCTCTTACTGTCAAATAAATAAATAAAATCTTTAAAAAAAGCTAATCTTTTGAAAAGAAAATGCAGCAGAGGATAATTATCAACTACATAGTATTTCCAATAAAACACTGGAGGTAATTTTTCTTATAAATATAACTCTTTGGCCAATTTAACCCAAATGATATAATTTTACTTTTTGTCTTTGAAACAGATGAGTGGACATTTCAAATTGTTAAGGTAAAATAAAAATAAAGAAGAATAAAGTATATAGTTCCTCATGAATCAACTAATACATATAAATATCTTAATAAAAGTACATTGCATTTTACTATTTAATACATTGGTTTTTATTCACTAATTTTATTCACTTATGGGATAGATATTTATTGAGAAGCTATTACCTGTCAAATACTTCATTCCAATGTTTACAAAGAAACACATCATACATAATTTTTGCCTTTATGGAATGAAGTAAACAAAATGCAAATATAGAATAAATCATGAGAAGTGCTGTAGTAAAAGAGTTGACATAGAACAATTGGAAAAAAAAAAATCTTTAGTTGATTAATGAGAGGAAATCTTCCTGAACAGGTGATGCTTCCACTGAGATCTAAAGGATGAAAAGGATCTCGCCATTTGCACAGATTTATATTTTATTCTAGGGAAATTTGATTTTGTTAAGCAGAGGAGTGCAATATTCTGACATACATTTTTTTAAAGATTTTATGTATTTATTCATAGACAGAGAGAGAGAGAGAGAGAGAAAGAGAGAGGCAGAGACACAGGCAGAGGGAGAAGCAGGCTGCATGCAGGGAGCCTGACGTGGGACTCGATCCCGGATCTCCGGGATCACACCCCGGTCTGAAGGTGGCGCTAAACCGCTGAGCCACCCGGGCTTCCCCTCACATACATATTTTTAAACATCACTTGGGCTTCTTTGTGCAGTGTGTTATAATGTAGGAATGTGAAGTGCATAGACCAGGAAGATGCAAATGTAGTAGCCAACTAAGATGCTAAGATTGCTTAAATAGGTTCCTAGCAATTGACAGAGAAGTGCAGGTGGACAGATTTTGCTTGGATAAACTGGAGTAATCTATATATATTTTTTTCATTATACAGGTTAAGAAAACCAGTATTTATAAGATGTTAGAAAGCGCTAGAATGAAGGAAACTTGTCTTAAGCTTAGTCTTTTTATGAGAGAAAATTATTCTCTCTGATGCTATACTTTACAAAATGTACTAATTTTTAGAGAACCTGTTTTAGAGAATAAAGGAATGGCTTCCCAAGAAGAGACAATATCAAGTAACATTACCCTAAAAATTAAAAAAATAAATCTGTAAACAACTTAAAATTAGCACTTATATGTACCATTCATAGTAGTAATTCTTGAGAGGACATGCTTTTATTATTTTTTATTAATAGTAATATCAGAATATCAAAAATTATAGAGGGTTTACTGGTTTTTAAGACAACTTCACATACCTTATTGTTCAATTGTGCGACAATCTTGAGTATACAGTTGGGCAAATGAGATTCAATGAGATTCTTTTGCTCTTATGTCAAGCGGTGAGTCTAAAATATATGTATTGTGTTGAAAGATCAATATAAAATGTTAACATAATATAATGGTAGGCATTAAATACAACTGTAATGTTTAAATGAAAAAAATGTAGAAGAAATTAGCCTCATGCATATTACATACAACATAGTCAATAAGCATTGGTTATTATTTAAATGTTTATTATAAAGTAAGCCTTGATATATTTCCCTTACAAAATAGATAAAATCAACCTTAAAGCTAAAAATTCAATCTTGTTTATTTAAGGTTTATAAGAATTACCTAAGGAGCATGTCCAAATAGATATTGTCAGGTCTCCAGTAATTTTACAGTGTTCCCTCAGAAATGTGTATATATACTCTCTAGGATATTGAGTCAAGTTATTTTTGAGAAAAAAAATCAAATATTGTTTGCATATTTGATAGATCCAAACCAACTTCAGGCCATTTTAAGCATAGTGATTATTTAATACATAATAGTCAAGTGATGAACAGAATGAACAACTACTAGATTTTTAGACCATGTTCAGGGTTTTTCATATGTTATTTCATTTAATCCTCAAAATAAACCTGAAGTTAGGGATTATAGCAAATACCTGTTAGTACATGATGGAGGCTAGTCCCATATTTGCCTCTAAAGCATATTCTTGTTCCAAATGAGCACAGGCAGTAGTCTACGCAACCACAAGCCCCTTTTGGTGAACGGGTGCTTCCAATAATTGTAGTAGAAGTATTCAAGGCTTCTAATGTCCTATGGGAGATAGAGAGAACTCAGATAGATGCCTTTTCAAAGTTTTACTTTCAAGCCAGATCATGACTGAAAGTGAGATAGTCATGAACTTGATCCTCATTCCATAGTCCACTGTTCAATCCAAAGAAATTTAAGTAGCCTGTGCTTACACTTTTAATCCTAAAAGTACTGGTAATATTTCAATATCAGTATTTTAACAGTAAATAATAGAATAATATATGATAATATGCCTAATAAAGACAAACTAAAATTTAGGTAACAGTAATTGTACCTATTTTTCAGTATTTGGAATTGAAAAATTGAATAGTATTTTCAAATTTCGAACAACACTATCAGATTATAACTCCCTCTCTCTATGAATGGGGAGATAAGTCCATCTAATAGAACCTTTGATTTTTGTTATCCTATATCATTTTTAGACAGAAGTATCAATGTTTTGGTTATACATGTAAGAATTCCTTTAAAGAAAAAATAATACTTAAAAAATAAAAATAAAGAAAAAATAATACTTGAAAATATTATTTTACTTCCATTCATTCATTCATGTATTCTACAACTAACAGTTTTAATTTCATATGTGTCAGAATGCAAAAATGTAATGACGAATAATAGTCACTTTTCTTAAGAGAGTTTCAGAACAGTGGAGAGAAATTACAACATAAAATAAATCATGATATAATGTAATCAGTGGTAGAACAAAGTGAGTGTACTTAAAGGACTAAGAAAACACAGAAGAATGAGCTAATCAGTCTTAAGGAGTCAGAGAGTTTCCTGAAAAGTTTATTTCTGAGTTGAATCATAATAGGATAAAGAAATGACCCAATTGAAAAAAACAGAATGATGCAAAAAAATTTTGTGTAATATTATACTTTATGTGTGTGTGTGTATATAAAGTATGAAACATATTTTTTAATTTATTTGTTTAAATTTCTGCTATGAAATCTCAAAATTCTTTGATTTTACAAAATGAATTACAAGTTACATAGAAGCCTAATCTGTTTGTATTTGAACAAATCCTAGCTGAAAACTTTCCTAATCTGGGAAGGGAAACAGGCATTCAGATCCAGGAAATAGAGAGATCCCCCCCGCCTAAAATCGATAAAAAACGTTCAACACCTTGACATTTAATAGTTAAGCTTTCAAATTCAAAAGATAAAGAGAAGATCCTTAAAGCAGCAAGAGACAAGAAATCCCTGACTTTTATGGGGAGGAGTATTAGGGTAACAGCAGACCTCTCCACAGAGACCTGGCAGGCCAGAAAGGGTTGGCAGGATATATTCAGGGTCCTAAATGAGAAGGACATGCAACCAAGAATACTTTATCCAGCAAGGCTCTCATTCAAAATGGAAGGAGAGATAAAGAGCTTCCAAGACAGGCAGGAACTGAAAGAATATGTGACCTCCAGACCAGCTCTGCAAGAAATTTTAAGGGGGACTCTTAAAATTCCTCTTTAAGAAGAAGTTCAGTGGAACAATCCACAAAAACAAGGACTGAATAGATATCATGATGACACTAAACTCATATCTTTCAATACTAACTCTGAACGTGATTGGGCTTAATGACCCCATCAAAAGGCACAGGGTTTCAGACTGGATAAAAAAACAATACCCATCTATTTGCTGTCTACAAGAGACTCATTTTAGACAGAAGGACACCTACAGCCTGAAAGTAAAAGGTTGTAGAACCATTTACCATTCAAATGGTTCTCAAAAGAAAGCAGGGGTTGATCTGTTCCACAGTTCTTCTGGTCTCGATTTCATTGAGTTCTGCTCGAAGCTTTATTAACTCTCTTCTTCTGCTGGGTGTAGGATCTATTTTCTGTTTTTTCTCTAGCTCCTTTATGTGTAAGGTTAGCTTTTGTATTTGAGTTCTTTCCAGTTTTCAGATGGATGCTTATATTGCGATGTATTTCTTCCTTAGGACTTCTTTTGCTGCACCCCAAAGATTTTGAACGGTTGTATCTTCATTCTCATTAATTTCCATGAATCTTTTTAATTCTTCCTTAATTTCCTGGTTGACCCTTTCATCTTTTAGCAGGATGGTCCTTAACCTTCACGTGTTTGAGGTCCTTCCAAACTTCTTGTTGTGATTTTGTTCTAATTTCAAGGCATTATGGTCTGAGAATATTCAGGGGATGATCCCAATCTTTTGGTATCCATTCAGAGCTGATTTGTGACCCAGTGTGTAGTCTATTCTGGAGAAAGTTCCATGTGCACTTGAGAAGAATGTGTATTCAGCTGAGTTTGGATGTAAAGTTCTGTAGATATCTGTGAAATCCATCTGGACCAGTGTATCAATTAAAGCTCTCGTTTCTTTGGAGATGTTGTGCTTAGAAGACCTATCGAGTATAGAAATAGCTAGATTGAAGTCACTGAGTTTAAGTGTATTATTATCTAAGTATTTCTTCACTTTGGTTATTAATTGATTTATATATTTGGCAGCTCCCACATTCGGGGCATATATATTGAGGATTGTTAAGTCCTCTTGTTGGATAGATCCTTTAAGTATGATAGAGTGTCCCTCTTCATTTCTCACTACAGTCTTCGGGGTAAATTTTAGTTTATCTGATATAAGGATGGCTACCACCAGGAGTTGGTTCTTTGAAAGAATTAATAAGATAGATAAACCATAATCAGCCTTATTAAAAAGAAGAGAGAAGAGACTCAAATTAATAAAATCATGACTGAGAAAGGAGAGATCACTACCAACACCAAGGAAATACAAACGATATTAAAAACATATTATGAACAGCTATACGCCAATAAATTAGGCAATCTAGAAGAAATGGACACATTCCTGGAAAGCCACAAACTACCAAAACTGGAACAGGAAGAAATCGAAAACCTGAACAGGCCCATAACCAGGGAGGAAATTGAAGCAGTCATCAAAACCTCCCAAGACACAAAAGTCCAGGGCCAGATGGCTTCCCAGGGGAATTCTATCAAACGTTTAAAGAAGAAAACATACCTATTCTACTAAAGCTGTTTGGAAAGATAGAAAGAGATGGAGTACTTCCAAATTCGTTCTATGAGGCCAGCATCACCTTAATTCCAAAACCAGACAAAGACCCCACCAAAAAGGAGAATTACAGACCAATATCCCTGATGAACATGGATGCAAAGATTCTCAACAAGATACTAGCCAATAGGATCCAACAGTACATTAAGAAAATTATTCACCATGACCAAGTAGGATTTATCCCCGGGACACAAGGCTGGTTCAACACTCATAAAACCATCAATGTGATTCATCATATCAGCAAGAGAAAAACCAAGAACCATATGATCCTCTCATTAGATGCAGAGAAAGCATTTGACAAAATACAGCATCCATTCCTGATCAAAACCCTTCAGAGTGTAGGGATAGAGGGAACCTTCCTCGACATCTTAAAAGCCATCTACAAAAAGCCCACAGCAAATATCATTCTCAATGGGGAAGCACTGGGAGCCTTTCCCCTAAGATCAGGAACAAGACAGGGATGTCCACTCTCACCACTGCTATTCAACTTAGTACTGGAAGTCCTAGCCTCAGCAATCAGACAACAAAAAGACATTAAAGGCATTCAACTTGGCAAAGAAGAAGTCAAACTCTCCCTCTTCGCCGATGACATGATAATCTACATAGAAAACCCAAAAGTCTCCACCCCAAGATTGCTAGAACTCATACAGCAATTTGGTAGCGTGGCAGGATACAAAATCAATGCCCAGAAGTCAGTGGCATTTCTATACACTAACAATGAGACTGAAGAAAGAGAAATCAAGGAGTCAATCCCATTTACAATTGCACCCAAAAGCATAAGATACCTAGGAATAAACCTAACCAAAGAGGTAAAGGATCTATACCCTAAAAACTATAGAACACTTCTGAAAGAAATTGAGGAAGACACAAAGAGATGGAAAAATATTCCATGCTCATGGATTGGCAGAATTAATATTGTGAAAATGTCAATGTTACCCAGGGCAATTTACAAGTTTAATGCAATCCCTATCAAAATACCATGGACTTTCTTCAGAGAGTTAGAACAAATTATTTTAAGATTTGTGTGGAAACAGAAAAGACCCCGAATAGCCAGGGGAATTAAAAAAAAAAAAAACATAGCTGGGGGCATCACAATGCCAGATTTCAGGTTGTACTACAAAGCTGTGGTCATCAAGACAGTGTGGTACTGGCACAAAAGAAGACACATAGATCTATGGAACAGAATAGAGAACCCAGAAGTGGACCCTCAACTTTATGGTCAACTAATATTCGATAAAGGAGGAAAGACTATCCATTGGAAGAAAGACAGTCTCTTCAATAAATGGTGCTGGGAAAATTGGACATCCACATGCAGAAGAATGAAACTAGACCACTCTCTTCCACCATACACAAAGATAAACTCAAAATGGATGAAAGATCTAAATGTGAGACAAGATTCCATCAAAATCCTAGAGGATAACACAAGCAACACCCTTTTTGAACTCAGCCACAGTAACTTCTTGCAAGATACATCCACGAAGGCAAAAGAAACAAAAGCAAAAATGAACTATTGGGACTTCATCAAGATAAGAAGCTTTTGCACAGCAAAGGATACAGTCAACAAAACTAAAAGACAACCTACAGAATGGGAGATGATATTTGCAAATGACGTATGAGATAAAGGGCTAGTTTCCAAGATCTATAAAGAACTTATTAAACTCAACACCAAAGAAACAAACAATCCAATCATGAAATGGGCAAAAGACATGAACAGAAATCTCACAGAGGAAGACATAGACATGGCCAACATGCACATGAGAAAATGCTCTGCATCACTTGCCATCAGGGAAATACAAATCAAAACCACAATGAGATACCACCTCACACCAGTGAGAATGGGGAACATTAACAAGGCAGGAATCCACAAATGTTGGAGAAGATGCGGAGAAAAGGGAACCCTCTTACACTGTTGGTGGGAATGTGAACTGGTGCAGCCACTATGGAAAACTGTGTGGAGGTTCCTCAAAGAGTTAAAAATAGATCTGCCCTAAGACCCAGCAATTGCACTGTTGGGGATTTACCCCAAAGATACAGATGCAATGAAACACCAGGACACCTGCACCCCGATGTTTATAGCAGCAATGTCCACAATAGCCAAACTGTGGAAGGAGCCTCGGTGTCCATCGAAAGATGAATGGATAAAGAAGATGTGGTTTATGTATACAATGGAACATTACTCAGCCATTAGAAATGACAAATACCCACCATTTGCTTCAACGTGGATGGAACTGGAGGGTATTATGCTGAGTGAAATGAGTCAATTGGAGAAGGACAAACATTACAAGTTCTCATTCATTTGGGGAATATAAATAACAGTGAAAGGGAATATAATGGAAGGGAGAAGAAATGTTTGGGAAATATCAGAAAGGGAGACAGAACATAAAGACTCCTAACTCTGGGAAACTAACTAGGGGTGGTTGAAGGGGAGAAGGGCGGGGGGTGGGGGTGAATGGGTGACGGGCACTGGGGGGGGGCACTTGACAGGATGAGCACTGGGTGTTATTCTGTATGTTGGTAAATTGAACACCCATTAAAAAAAATATTTAAAAAAAGCCTAATCTGTTAGCCAGATTGCTCTTATATTTGCCGAAAATTCACATACAAATATTATTAAATTTTTTATTAAATATAATTAGCCAAAGCTTCTTCTTCTATATATTACAAATATGTTAATTAGGTCTGGAGTGACTTTTTGATTCTGGACAAAGTAGTTTTCTATAGATGACTTAATGTATGATTTTTAATGAAAACATAAATATTTACTAGATATAATGAATACATATTACTAAGCATCTAAAATTCCATTAAAACGGTTTGTCACAATATATATTTTCATTTTGAAAAAGTTAAGCAACTATTTTTCTGTGTGAATTTGTTTACACCCTATTTCTCTAAAGTTCAGGGAGCTATATCTTAAATGGGAACATATGCTTGAGTATATTCTCGAAGATCTGCTCTACATTAACAGAGTGAATATTTGAAGGCATTATCCCTTATTATTTGAAGTTTCCAAGCACTCTGTCAGAACTAAACACTGATATTTATACAAAAACATTGTCAATGTCATTATGCTAGAACAATCTTTCTTTTTTTTTAATTTCAAGTTTTTATTTAAATTCTAGTTAGTTAACACACATGGTAAAATTGGTTTCAGGTATAGAATTTAGTGATTTTCACTTACAACACCCAGTGCTCAAATGCCCTTCTTAAAACCTATCATCAATTTAGTCCACCCCCACCCACCTTCCTCTATCAAGCCCCTAGAGATAGTGTATTCTCAATCATGAAGAGTCCTTTATGGTTTGTCTCTCTCTCTCTCTGTTTTCATCTTAGTTTACTTTTCCTTCCCTTCCCATAGGTTTATCTGTTTTGTTTGTTAAATCGCACATATGAGTGAAATCATATGGTATTTGTATGAGACTGACATTTTGCTTAGCAATACACTAGTTGCATCCACATGGTTGTAGATGGCAAGGTTTCATTCTTTTTGATGTCTGAGCAATATTCTATCATATATATATGATGGAATATATATATATATATATATATATATATATATATATATATATAATACATACACCACATCTTCTTTATTCTTTCATCAGATGATGGACATATGGGCTCTTTCCATAATTTGGCTATTGTTGATAGTGCTGCTATAAATATCAGGGTATATGAGTCATTTGAATCAGTACTTTTTTATGCTTTTAAAGATTTTTTTTGTGTATTTTTTTATTGGAGTTTGATTTGCCGGCATATGGTATAACACCCAGTGCTCATCTCATCAAGTGCCCTTCTCAGTGCCCATCACCCAGTCACCCCATCCCCCCACCAACCTCCCCTTCCCCTACCCCTTATTTGTTTCCCAGAGTTAGGAGTCTCTCCTGTTTCGTCACCCTCTGAATTTTCCTACTCATTTTCTCTTCTTTCCCCTATAATCTCTTTCACTAATTTTTACATATCAGATAAAGGGCTAGTATCTAAAATATATAAAGAACTGATTAAACTCAACAGCAACAACAAAGCAACAAACAATCCAATCATGAAATGGGCAAAAGACATGAACAGAAATTTCACAGAGGAAGACATAGACATGGCCAATGAGCACATGAGAAGATGCTCTGCATCCCTTGCCATCAGAGAAATACAAATCAAAAGCACAATGAGATACCACCTCACACCAGTGAGAATAGTGAAAATTAACAAGACAGGAAACAACAAATGTTGGAGAGGATGTGAAGAAAGGGGAACCCTCTTGCACTGTTGGTGGGAATGTGAACTGGTACAGCCACTCTGGAAAACTGTGTGGAGGTTCCTCAAAGAGTTAAAAATAGAGCTGCCCTACAACCCAGCAATTGCACTGCTGGGTATTTACCCCTAAGATACAGATGCAGTGAAACGGCAGGACACCTGCACCCCAATGTTTCTAGCAGCAATGTCCACAATAGCCAAACTGTGTATGGAGCCTCATTGTCCATCAAAAGATGAATGGCTAAAAAAGATATATTTTTTCAATGGAATATTTATATATATATATATATTATATATTAAGATTTATATATATTATATATGGAATGGAATATTTATATATATGTATATGTATATATATACATATATATAAATCTTCAATGGAATATTACTCAACCATTAGAAATGACAAATACCCACCATTTGCTTCGACATGGATAGAACTAGAGGGTATTATGCTGAGTGAAGTAAGTCAACTGGAGAAAGACAATTATTATATAGTTTCACTCATATGGGGAATGCTAGGACAATCATGTGAAAACATGTTAAGTGATCATCTGTGCTTAAAATTACAGGTTTCAACTTGACTTGGTCATTAATATGCAATTTGTCTGCTGTAGAGTATTCCCTAAAAGTTCGTAAAAAAAAGTTATTCCCTTCCTTAATTTGATTTGAATCACATTCTATTCCTCCTCCTATCTTGTCTTTTGCTAATCAACTAGCATTAACCACTGCTTTCACTTTTTAAAAATATTAATATGTGAATTCTCTGTTCTTTAAATCAGTGTTTTTATCTTTTATCTAGCTTGTGATTTACTAAATTTAAAGTAAAAATACAATTCTCAAGAGTTTTCCAGTTTTAGATGCAATATGTAAAGAGTTTTAAGTCATTAATTACAGCAGACTTCTCATCAGAAATCATTAAAAAAAGTAACCATTTAAAGTGTTGAAATGACAAAACTATGATTATAGAATTATAAATTCAGTGAAATGATCCTTCAAAAGTAAAGGAGAGGTAAAAATTTATCAGACAAGCAAAAACGGAGAGGATCCATTGTTCTCAAACCTACCTTGCAAGAATTTCTAGAAGAAAAGAAAAATAATATATTTCAGAAATAGGGAAATACATAAAGAAAGGAAAATCATTGGGAAAATAATAGAGGTAAAATAAAATATTTTATTGCTCTTATTATTAACTGGACTAATAGACAACTTTTTAAAGAATCAGTAATAAAAATGCATTGAAAGATTATAATGAAATAAATGGATAAGTAAAATAAGTGAGAGAAATTTTGTAAAAGATTAAGAAGAAAGACTTTTGATTACCCTGTTATAAGGTACCTCCACTATTAGTAAAGTGATATAATGTTATTTGAAAGTGCATGTAGATTAGTTGTAAATGTATACTATGAACTCTAGAGTAAGTGCTATTTAAAAAAATAATAAAATAAAATAAAATAAAAAAGCATATCATTGATAAACCAAGACAGTGTATAATATGGAATCACATGAAGTCAAGTAATACTAGAGAAAACAGAAAAATAAGAAAGAAAAAAGAATGAGTGCAGCAAATAGAAAACAGTTACCAATATGGTAGATACTGATAGAGCTATGTCAATAATTACTTTAAATATGAATAGTGCGGGATGCCTGGGTGGCTCAATGGTTGATCATCTGCCTTCAGCTCAGGGTGTGATCCCATGATCCTGGAAGCTGGGATGGCATCCCTCATTGGGCTCCCTGTGGGGAGCCTGCTTCTCCCTCTCCTGTGTCTCTGCCCCTCTCTGTCTTTTGTGAATAAATAAATAAAATTAAAAAAATATATGAATAGTGGGAATATACCAATTATAGACAGATATTATCAGAATTGATTAAAGTAACATTCACTATATGTTGTCTATAATACAGTCACTTTAAATATAAATAAAGCAGTCTGAACACCAATAAAAATTAATTAAAAAAAAATAAAGCAGTCAAAAGTAAAGGGATGGAAAAAAATACAATATGCTAACACTATTCAAAATAGAGTTGGAAAAACTATGGTAGGATGGTGGAATAGTAAGCACCAATGGTCTGTCTACCCACCTAGATAACAATTACACCGGTAAAATCTGTCTGATTTAACTATTTTGGAACTCTGTGTTCTAGCAAAGATTGTAACTTCCAGAAAATGGCATTACATTATAGTTAATTAATGTCAATTTCCTAGCTCAGCGGCTACCAACCATTCCTCACTTCCAGCCCTGTAGTAGGCAGCTCTGCACTATTCCAACAGTAGCTTACATGCAGATTACAAGAGCTAAAGTGGATAATAAGGACCCTAATTTCCAAATATCAGGGATCTGAGTTCTGATCATTAATTGCTGCTTTTTATCATGGACATGCAAACATGGAGGTGAGTATCAATTGTTGCATCTCCATCTTCCACTCTGGTATTGTTGTAAGCTCCTTCCCCTCTGACTTTAGTAACTTCTGAGAATTTAAAGGCCCAGCACCCTTTCACTCCCCTCTTTATGTTTTTCCCCCCTTTTAGAAGCCAGAAATTAAAGACTAGTACATTTAAAAGCTGTTATATACATGGAAAAACTAGAAAGTCACTACAAATGCCCAGGGAAAGGCACAGATCCAGAAAAGACTAGAGAAAACCTAAAGTTTGTGCTCCAGGCTAATCCTCAGCATGGAGACAGATTGCAATAATTAAAAGAAATAAAATAATACACAAAAGCAATCAGCAAATATTGAGGGAAGAGAATAATATTTCCAGAGTTACCACATCATTAGATTCAAATACCATTTTTTCAACAACAACAACAAAAATCAGAAAGCAGGGATGCCTGGGTAGCTCAGTGGTTGAGCGCCTGCCTTCAGCCCCAGGACACGATCCTGGAGTCCTGGGATAGAATCCAGCATCAGGCTCCATGGATGGAGCCTGCTTCTCTCTGTTTATGTCTCTGCTTCTTTCTCTGTGTGTCTCTCATGAATAAGTAAAATCTTTTTTAAAAAAATCAGAAAGTATACAAGGAAACTAGAAATTCAGCCCAGTCAAAGAAAAAATGTATACATAAGCCAACAAAATTGTCTTAGAAAAAGACCAGATAGTGGACCTACTAGATAAAGACTTTAAAACAACTGCCTTAAAGATGCTTCAAAGAACTCAAGGAAGATGTGGAGAAAGTAAATAATAATAATAATAATAATAATAATAATAATAATAATAATAACAATGTGTCAAAATGGAAATATTAATAAAGAGAAGGAAAATCTAAAAGAAATCAAGAAGAAATTCAAGACCTGAAAAATGTAATAACAGAGATGAAAAATTCATGAGAGGGACTCAAAGGCAGATTTAGGTAGACAAAAAAAAAAAAGATTTAGGCAGACATTGGAAAGAGTCAATGAATACAAAGATAGGACAATAGAAATTATAATATCTGAGAAACTAAAAGGGAGTAAAAGAAGAAAAATGAACAGAACGTAAGTAACCCTAGGACACCATGAGGTGAGCCAACATTTGTATTGTGAGGGTCCCAAGGAGAAAGAGAGGTGATAAGAAAAAAGAAAAGGACAAGGAGTTTATTTGAAGAAATAATGGTTGAAAACTTCCCAAACTGGATGAAAGAAAACAACATAAACTTTCAAGAAACCCCAAGGGGGAGATATATTTGCAGAGACACACACAGATACATCACGATAAATTTGCCAATAGCCAAAGACAAAAAGATCTTGAAAGCAGTAAATGAGAAGTGACTCATGAATAGAAGGGATCTTCTCACAAAGATTATCAGTAGATTTCTCATCAGAAATTTTGGAGAGCAGAAGAGGGTGGGCTTGTAAAAGATTGTGATTACTATGGGTTTGGGGAGAGGTGTAAGAAGTGAATAGGTGAAGTACAGGGGATTTTTAAGGTGGTGAGACTACTTGGTATGCTATTACAAAGATGGATACATGGTACAATGGATATATTAAAACTCAGAATTTTACATCACCAAACATTTAATGTATACAATTACAAAAGTTTTTACTTTCCTAAGTAAAGTCAGGGGATCCCAGGAAGAAATGCAGTCCTTTCTAACAGTATTACAAACAACTTCACTAAAGATGCTCACCTAAGTAAATTTAGAAGTGAGAAGAGTAAGACTAAAAACAAAATCAAATGCATATAAACACTGTACTTTATAAAGTTGTATCCCACAAGGGTATGAGTTAACTATTTTGATACAAATTTGATACGTGTATACTGAAACTGAAAAACAATAAGTAGGAGTGCCTGGTTGGCTCAGTTGGTTAAGCCTCCATCTCTTGGTTTCAGCTCAAGTCATGATCCTAGGGTCCTAGGATTGAGCCTTATATTAGTCTTTGCACTCAGCAGGGAGTCTGCTTGTCCCTTTTCCTCCCATCAGTCTCTTCCCTCCCCCTCTGCCCTGTGATCTCTCTCTCTCTCAAATAAATAATAAATAAGTCTTTTTAAAAATAAAAAAAACTAGTTAAACTGATACAAAATTTCTTACTGTTGGGAACCAAGTTTCTTACTTTTGTAGTATAAAAAATATATAGATAAGTAAGGATGGGGGGTAGATCATCATATGATGATGGATTAGAGTAGGAGAAATCAGTATGAACTTACTTTAGCTCAATATAGAGCCAGATGTTAACATATAGAAATACAATTTAGTACACATTCATCTATTTCCTTGCCCTATCAGTTTAGAGTCTTAGAAGAAACAACATTCCAAGAGTAACAGCATACGGGTTGCACCCTGATCTTTGTTTTCTAAAGAACTCTCCAATAAAACAAAATAAGGGGACCTTGGAAAAGTAGCTGATTCTAGAGCTGAGGCAAGAAACAAGTAGGTGAGCCTGGAGCACTCTGTAGTGACATCAATTTAAAAGTCTAAACACATAACAAATAAAAATATATAAATTGCATTTATATTTTAATATATTTATACATTTTATATATTTACATATAGATACATTATATATTTATTTATATATTTTAGTATATTTATATATAAAATATAACAAAAATAAATAAACAAAAGAAACAAACAAACAACAAAAGGTTATAGCATATGTGCCAAATATATGGCATAGTGGGGTATGTCAAAGAGACACACAGGACCCAAGTGAAAGAGTTCCCAATGGCCAAACCTGGAACAATCTGAGGAACAAAATAATGTAGAATTAGATTATAGCCAAAATCATAAAATACGTATCCATGTTTCCACACTGATGCAAATAAACTATTATTAAATAAATATGTAAATAAATAAGAGACAAATCTGTGCAGAATTCCAAATAAATCATGTAGCTGTTCCTTTAAAGCCCTATAGGTTAAATCATCCTCTTCTGGAAAGCCTTCTTAAATTACAAAGTTTAGATTTAGGTTCCTTCTTAGGAGATCTGAATCATATAAGTTTAGTGCAATCAGTGATATCAGTATAACTCTCCCCCCTCCCCGATCTTAATGGTGCAAAAGCATCTACAATTTCTGCTATTCCCCATTTATCAGCATTCTTAAAAGTTGAAAATTCAGTACCTGATTCGTTCATTAAATATACAGTTCTGTTTTGTGGTTGTTATATTTGTGCTTGAGTGGTTAATTGCCGAATGTAAAAAACAAGTTACCAAATAATGTAAGCATATACCTTTAAATATACAGTGTACAATAAGTGCTAAAACAGTGCCACAAGAGAATTCATACTATGCTCAATAAGCTCTATATCAGGATTGCTCATCCTCTTATTCCACGCATATGTTTATTTACAACATAATGCCATTTCCCAGATACCTAGCTAACTTGGCACAACCGGCTTGGTCAAAAGGCTGGCAGATGCAGCAGTATCAAATACATCTCCACCACCCTCTGAAACCAAAGTGGATTGGCTCTCCTTGACCACTCCCATCCCAAGAACATTTAAATATTTTAGCAAATGCCCTGCATATTGTCCTTGAAAGGAAACTGTAATAATATTGAGCCTGGAAAGGATCGAGGAAAGATACAGCTATCAATCAGATTTAGTCAAGTATTATTCTGAGTATGTACCATTCACTGCAGATGCATTTTATATGCAATTTATATGCATTTTATATGCAATATCCTTCTGTACACAACAGAAGGACAATGTACAAAATGGCAGTCTCTCCATACTATCATGGGTTATTTTAGTACAGCAAATAATTTTAATGTAAATAATACTGCTCTAAGAATAAAATGTCCAAGGCAATTATTAAGGCAGAATGTAAACCAGAAGAACAGATATAAATCACAGTTCTAGAAAATCCAAAATGTACTGTATCTTAATTATATGCTTTATTTTATTATATTTTTAATTTTTAATTTTTTTAATTTTTATTTTATTTTTTTATTTTTATCTTTATATCTATGATAGTCACAGAGAGAGAGAGAGAGAGAGAGAGGCAGAGACACAGGCAGAGGGAGAAACAGGCTCCATGCAGGGAGCCCGACGTGGGATTCGATACCGGGTCTCCAGGATCGCGCCCTGGGCCAAAGGCAGGCGCCAAACCGCTGCGCCACTCAGGGATCCCTATTTTTTATTTTTATTCCTGAATCCTTTTTTTCTAGAATTTTATTATATTTTAATAAAATTGTATATTTTATCTATTCCGTGTTGATAGAATGCCTTTTATGTATAAGTATATTTTTATTTGTAAGTACAAATTTTTTTATTGAAGTGCACTGAAGTTTCTTTCTAGAGACATAAACTCTCATTTAATAATATCCTAGGGGTGCCTGGATGGCTCAGTCAATTAAGCATCTGCCTTTGGCTCTGGTCATGAATCTGGACCCCAGGGGGTCCATCCCCACATTGGGCACCCTGCTCAGTGGGGAGTCTCCTCTCCCTGTGACCCCCCTTCTGCTCGTGCTCTCTCTCTGTCTCTCTCAAATGAATAAATAAAAACTGAAAACTATTCTTGAATAATAATTTTTAAGGTTTAAAAACAATAATTATCAAACAGTATTTTATGATGAACACCTATACCTGCATGTAAAACAGGTTAAACAAAATTTGTTGAGATAATTTTTCAATCCATATAGAAAATTACACCAAACCATGATATTAAAGGATCATAGTAGCCCAGTCCAGGTTAATGATTTTTCTTAAAATCCATTTTACCCCTTTAGTTAACTGTCCCAAATATTGATCACCCTTTCTCCCAGTCAATAATATAATTTTTCTTATTTTCCTGAGTTGTAATGCAACAAAAAAAGTAAAAACAAATACACCAAAACCTGTATAATTTAGTCTTACTTGCTGCATTAGGAGTAGCTCTGCCTGTCTGTCACATCTGAGTCTCTATTATTTGCCAGATATATGGAAATGTTCTGTAGTCAATTAAGCTGATGGTGTTTTTCAGTGACATCCAATTGAACTTTGGTTCCAACTGTAGAATTAACACAGAGAGGATTCATTCTCATCAGAAAAGGGTAAGAGAAAATAAACCTTCTTTTCTCCACTTTTTATGTCTTTTTGAGAAACTAGGAAGCATTGGTGATAACTAGTTCATTGCCTGTCACTAGGTGTGAATATCTGACAGATTCCTTCAGTTCCCTTAAATTCTAGGGCTGCTGGAATAGAAAATAAAGTATGCAATTCAAGACAGAAGTGAAAGAAATTGGTGATTTGTCTTAAAATGGGAAAAGTAGAAATGAGTTCATTGATAACTATTACTAGTTGAAAGTAAAAACTAAAGGGAAAATAATACTTAAATATTCTGAATAAAATTATGATAATAAGACAAGGAAAAGAACCAGGCACATAACATTTGAATAAATATTATGCTGCTATAGTGAACTGTGAGATTACAAAACATTATTTTTAAAAGACTATTTTTGATGTGACAAATTGTATTTTTTATATTCTCACAATGAAAAACATCATGTGTTTTATGCTTCCTGAATTATCCTTTGCTCTTCATAAAATGTTCACTTAATGATCCAAACAGATTTTGGACCCTGGCGATTTAGGGTTGAAATGAGGATTCTGTGATTCACTAGCTGAAATGCCGAACCAAGTTATTTCCCCATTCTATGTGTAAAATTAGACACCACCACCTACCATATAGAAGTGATGGGTAGATAACATGGAATTTTACATGAACATATTTAAAACATTAAATTGTAGATTCAGAAAAAATCTGATGTGATAGAAATAGTAGTAGATCACAGTTTCATACAAGATTTAAAAACAATAGCCAACTGTAAAATGTCTTACCTGTTATTTTGTATAAGTACCTTTTATGGATTAAATTGTGTCCTCCTCAAGATTCATATGTTAAGTACTGCTTCTAGTACCTCAGAACGTGATCTTATTTGGGAATAGGGTTGCTTTAGCTGTATTCAGTTGAGATTTCATCATATTGGAGTCTGGTAGGTCTCTACTGCAGTTAGGGAGGACACTATATGAAGGTGAAGACAAGATTTTGGGTGACACTTCTCCAAGGAATGTCAAAGATTGGTACTAAACCACCAGAATCTAAGAGGGAGGCATCAAAGAATGAAGTCTTGCCTTTGCAATGACATAGAGTTAGTGAAATAAGTCAGTCAGTCAAAAAAACAAAAACAGAAACAAAAACAGAAACCAAAAAACCCAAAATACCATGTAATTTCACTTATGTGTGGAATTTAAGAAATTAAACAAAGGAAAAAAGAGAGAGGGATGCAAAACAAGAAACAGGTTGTTAACTATAAAGAACAAACTGATGGTTACGAGGGGAGGGAGAGAAGGGGTTAAATAGATGACGGGGATTAAGTGCACTTGTCCCGAGGATCACTGGGTGTTCTATGGAAGTGTTGTACACCTGAAACGAGTACTATACTGTATATTAACCAGCTGGAATTTAAATAAAAACTTTGAAAAAAGTAAAAACAAGTACATTAAAATCTATTGTACATTAAAATAAGTTAAAAAAAAAAAAAGGTTGTCTTAGAGCCCTCAAATGGAACTAAATTTACTAATTAACTTCAAGTTGCTCTTAGACTTCTTGCCTCCAGAACTGAGAGACAGTAAATTTCTGTACCTAGTTGGTGGCAGTTTGTTATGGCAGTCTTAGCAAACTAACACAAGGTCTATTGCCAGTGCATGGTCTTCTATAGAGTTGGGCTGATTTATTTGAAATCTCAATATGCGGCTAAGTTTACCTAATCCATCCTGTATTGATTTAATTATTTACTACTGTACTGTGATTAATTTCCTAACTTTTTTGTTTGCCTTATCTCTGTAAACATTGGGATATAATGTTCTCTGACCTCTACTACAAAGTTACCTTCCTTACAACTTGATTATTAGGATAGAGTTAATCTTCAGTGCATTATTTACTAGCATGTAACTTTTTCTCAAAAATCCTCTTCCATTACCTATTCCTTCAAGATAATTTTTTTCCTGATAAACTTCTCTAAATTTATAATTTCAAATAACAAAATGTAATTATTTGCCTCATTTTAGCAGCTATAATTCTTTAAAAAACAGTAATAAGTTTATGCTATTCTCAAAATTTCTCAATGGATTTTTTCCCATTTAGACTATAATTAAATGTTAAAATTGCCCTCAGGACTCTGATGGTCCTGATCACTGTAACTTTATCCAGATTCATCTATTCCCTTTTTCTTACCCTTCTCACTCAGTTTCAGTCTCATTGTGCTGACCTCAAATGCAGAGATTTCATTCTGTCTCAGAGTTTGGTTACCAGATTGAGCAACTAAAAATACAGAATGCCACATTACATTTGGATTTCAGATAAACAATGACTACTTCAGTATCATACATCAAGACAAGATTTTTTTTTTTACAGTAAGAAGAGCATCCTTAGCAGGCTTGAAGTCGCAGCAAGTTTAAATAAATAAATAAATAAATAAATAAATAAATAAATAAATACCAATATTCAAATAAATTCAGCACTATTTATTTTTCTCATGAAAGACAATGATGATATTAATAGTGTGTGTGTGTGTGTGTGTGTGTGTGTGTGTGTGAAGTTTAGGAAATCACTATTCAAAAAAGTAATTTCACCAACCAGATATAAATCAAGCAATGTATATGATCTCTATACAGAGGCTATAAACCTATTTTTTTTGTATTTCATCATCTTACAAATTCTTAGATGTTAAATCCTTTGATGATCACATCATTTTGAAAGAATTAAACTATTATCTTGTTTTGGTTTTGTAATAATGATCTATCTACATCATGAATTCTGAGGAAAAAACGTTACTTATAAGAGTAGGAAAATTCAGTTTTTTTTCTATAGAAAACAATGTTTATGTTTCTATATATATATATTTTTAACATAAATAAAGTATTCATTAAAACATATATTTTGGGATAGAAACATCTCAGCGTAGCTATGATTTAAGCATAAGTACATAGTTTCAATTACAAAGACTCCCTTAATTATTTAGGATTTCTTATTTCCAAAAATTCTTCTAAATATTTTAATGCTTCATGAAGTAGTAGACTCAAAGTAGTAATTGTGGGTGTTCAGTTATGTATTTTTTGTAGTAAGATTTAATAAATTCATTATTATTGTATCAGTTTCCTGGGGCTGCCCTAAGAAAATATCATAAATTGGCTAGCTTAAAACAGCAGATATTTATTTTCTCATGATCTTGTAGACTAAAACTCCAAAATAAAGCTATTGGCAAAACCATGTTCTCATTGAAAGTTGCAGAGAAATCCTTTGTGCCTCTTAGTAGATTCTGAGCTTTTGATGGCAATTTTTGACGTCTCTCGGCTTGCAAATACATAACTCCAACCTCTGCATTCATTATCACATAGTATTCTCTTTGTGTTTTTCAGTCTCTTTGCTTGTTTTAAATCCAGGAGAGATTATTTTTGTCTTTTTAATCTATCCATGCATACATTTATTTATTAATATTTGTCAAGGGTATATGGCAAACATATAAAAGTAGTGGTTAAAAATGAGTACTTTGGAGGCATACCTATAGGTTCAAAGCCAGGCTCCGCTGAGTTCTAGCTCTTCGATGTTGAACAGATTACTTACCCTGTTTTTTTGTTGTTGTTGTTATTGTTGTTGTTTTGTTTTTTTGTTTTTTTGTTTTTTTACTTTTACAATAAAGTATAAAAATAGTATTAAATATATAAGGCCTTTACAAAGGTAAAACGAGTTCATCCTTAAATGGATTATAAGAGGGCTTAACATAATAGTTAACAACCTTTCCCATAAGTATCAGCCACTATTATTATATAGTGAATAAAAGATACTCAAAATACAACTTTAAAAGAAAATATTAAAAGGCTGCCAGGGGCTTCTAGTGCTGCCCATGCTAGATATCACTCCTAGCAGATTAAACTTCTCACTACAAAGGCTTGAAGTGCTATCAATTCAGCCAACACTTGAGGCTCCATGATAATCTACAAAAGGAAAAACATGAAGTGATTACTACATTCAACCTGTTTTTATTTTTCCCTAACAGACAATTTCTAATACCAATAAATAGAAAACAGATTATTAGGAGAGAGCTTTAGGCTTACAGAACAACGATGATAAACATCAGAATACACAGTTGGAGATGAGGAAACCACAAAGAGTAGACACAAAAATCATCATAAAAATCCTATTCATATCATTGGCTTAATTCTAAATTGCATATGCTTATGGTGTAAACTTCCAGAACCCATCCCAAGAAAGCAGCGGCTGTGGGCTATCACAGAAATATTAATAGTTCTTTGGGATTAAAAGAGAAAAAATTTGAGTTCAAAATCCAGTCATGGTGGAAAAACTTTGCCCAATCCCTTTCATTTCAAAGTCCATAAAAGATGGGATTAAAGCACATACTCAAGACATCAGATCACACACTAGGAGTAGGAACTATAACCCAAGAGTAAGGGCAAAACTGAAATAAGACCTAACTAATAAAGTCAAAAACAACCTTTCAGAAAATTTAATTGATTCAATTATTCTGTGCATCTTCCAGAAGAAAACATGATCTGAACATATGACTTACCTACTTGACATTTTCCAACAAATCCTGAATATATTATTCTCATATGCACATGGAACTTTTTCAAAAACTAATCATAAATTGAGCCACAAAATAAGAACCAACATATTCTAAAAAATTGTAATGATACAGAATATAGTAGATAAAACAAAATTTACCAAAAAAAAGGAAATTAAGTAAAAATACTTGTAGATGATCCATAGGTGGGAAAATAAATTAGAAAATGTTTTGAAATGAAAATACTTTGAATGAAATGAAAATGGAGATGCAATATATCAAATTTTGTGATGTGGTATAACAGAGATTAAATAATAGTTTTTCATGAATATATTAGAAAAGAATGTGAATTAAAAATCATTAATCCAACCTTCTAACTTCAGAAGTTAGAAAAGCAATGGTAAATAACTTCCCCCTAATTGTGAGATAAATTTCTAGAAAATCCAGTAAAAAGACAAATGAAAAATACTGGGTAAGATAAAAGTAAGGGAAATGGACACTTACTACAGTGTGTTCATTATCTTAATCCATACAGGAGTTTTACACTGATTTTACAGTTAACATGTTAAATAAATGAAAAATGCTCACACATAGTTGCCTGACACATAACAAATGAGTCCTAATACTGAAAAGAACAGCATTATCCTCCCTGAAGAATAAAAACTACTGGCAAAGGTATAAGTAATTAATTGGCAGCAGATTCATATCAGCAGTATTGGAAAGCATATTCACAAAATTATGATGCAGTATCCCATCAAAATGAGAAAACATTATGAATCCAGAATTTATATGCAGTATTTTTTTTAATATTTTATTTATTTATTCATGCGAGACACAGAGAGAGAAGGCAGAGACACAGGCAGAGGGAGAAGAAGGCTCCATGCATGAGCCTGATGTGGGATTCGATCCCTGGAATCCAAGATTACACCCTGAGCCAAAGGCAGGTGCTAAACTGCCATGCCACCCAGGGATCACCGTAATATTTTTAGTTCAAATTTGAGAACAGACTAAATATATCTAAGAAAGTTAAGAACTCAAAACTTGTATGTCAATTCTACCTTTTCTAAAGAAAAACAACACTAAGAATATGAAGAGACTAATACTTTGACTTCATACAAACAACTGCAAGAAAGACAAAAACTGGAATCCAGGAAACTGACATATACAGAATGTCATAAAAAGAGATATCAGGTTATTATAGCATAGTAATTCTGTGAAATCAGAGAAAACATGTCTTAAAATACTTTAAGAAACAGTATTTATGAACCTGGAAAACATTAGTAATATAGTGAAAGCATATGCCGTTTAGTGTACAATGTAAAGAATAATCAAAATCTTTGGACAGGAGTCCATTTCTAGCAGCAGGGTTGTTCAGGTATCCACTCTAGCCCTCAAACCAAAATTTAAAAAATACAGAATGAACTTCCAAAAAAATCCTCAAAAATATCAGAGTTCTAAAAAGACATTAGGAAAGTATCAAGTTAAAGTCTCATTGAAATAGCAACTCAGAAGTGTATTTTGTTTTGATGGCATTTACCAAGTCTTATAAAAATTGAACTTCAGTTTCCTGGCCTTGGCTAAAATGGGAGACAGAGACAAATTCCAGTACCACTACAAGGTGAATGACCCTTCTAAATAAGGCAGAAACATCAAAAGGAAACACCCTCCGTGCATGAGGAAACTGAAATATGTTTGCTCTAGCTGCTACCCCAAGAGAATTGATATAAAAGTTACCATGGCAGTAAGCAAAGCTGGAGGGTAAAATTAATATCAGAGAAGTTAAAGCAAAATGCTCATCTTTACCTGCATTTGCAGACCAAATACATGCTATCTAGGAGTTAAAAATACAAATTCTGAATTAAGTATAAAATACCTGACAGGTAATACTGCTTGGTGCTTAACATTGCAAAGAGTAATCCTTTTTGGAAATTATCTTAAAACTAGAACTTAAAAGTTCTCCAAAATAATTTCCCAAGAGAGTAAACTGATTAAAAAAAAAAGTTACAAGGCAATCTGGTAGTATATGCTATCATCCACAGGGTGCAGAAACAGACCTACAGATGGATATTCACAAACTGGAATAATCAGACATACAAAGAAAGCAAAATCTTTGCTTACTAAGACAAATATACACACACAACGGAAAATAAAGTTTAAATATATTTGAAGGGCAGTCTGGTTTTACATGTAAGGAATTTGGAAGTCATTTCTTCCTAACAACAAGTAAAACACTGAGCAGTCTGATAAATTAGCAACTCTTCTTGGATCTGTAAAAGAAGTGAGGATTCACAGTAAACAGCAGCCTCAAGATTAGATGAAAGGTAAATACAGGGAGTGACAGCTTACTTGAGCAGAGACCTAGGACAGAAACTGCTATGGGAACCAATGCCAGGCTAAGAGAAACTGAACTGTAATTGGGGAATTCCAGGAGGCTCAGTACGGATAATTTGGAGAGTTAAAAACAACATTGGGACCTTGTCATCAGGAATCCCTACACTTTTGTGCATTTTGCTTCCAGGAGCTTGATTAGGTTCTCATAGTATATATTGGAGAAAAATTCCTTTGAGCTTAACACCATCCTGAAACACACCAGAACACTCTGTTCTTACCAAGGCCTGTTCTGAAGAAAAAACTATTTAACCAGAGCCTAACTTGCTTGGGTTTTATCACTCTAATTCACTTGAAGGAAGCGAAATTCTCAACTCCAGCCAGCTCTAGCCTTTATGTAGGTGATGGGAAAGACCCAACTCCAAATACCCTACTCATTCTTTCCCTTCTATGGTGAGTCTGAGTGGACTGGTGGAAGGAAACTGAGAAGCACTTGTGAAGTTTACAGTCCAGAGGTACAAGCTCACAAAAAGCCATGATCTAATTGTAGGAATGTAAAAAGATTCCCCTCTTCCCACACCTCACCATCATATTATTAAAGGTCTATTTTCAGCAGTTCCTTTTACAGAGTATCTGGCTATCAAGAAAAAAATATACACGGGATACTAAAAGGCAAAAAACAGAATTTGAAGAGACAGAAGCATCAAAACTGGGCATGGAAAGGGTGTTGGAATTATCCAGCTGGGAATAAAAAACAAGTATTAATATTCTAAGGGCTCTAAGGGATAATGTAGTCAGCAAGTAAGAACAGATGGGAAATGTGAGCAGAAAGGTGGAAAGGGGGTCCTAAGAAATAACTAATAAGAAATGTTAGAGATCACAAACACTGTAACACTGAAGTAAAAATCTTTGATGGGCTTATTAGTACACTGGACACAACTGAGGAAAGAATCTATGAGCTTGATATATCAAAAGAAACCTCCTAAACTAAAAAGCAGAGAAAAAATATAATGGATAAAACAGCATATCCAATAAGTGTAGGGCAAGTACAAAAGTTATAACATGCACATACTGGGAATATCAGGAGAAGAAACAGAGAACGGTACATGAGAAATTCTTAACACATTTCCTCAAATAAATGTGAGACCACTAACCACAGTCCTGATGAGCTCCTAGAATTCCAACCAGGGGAAAAAAAAGAAAATAAAAGAAAGCAAGACAAAAAAACAAGAACCTATACTTGGATCTATAATTTCAAACTACAGAATATCAAAAATAAAGAAGAAATCTTGGAAGAAGCCAAAGTCAAGAAACACCTTACCTAAAGAGGTATAATACCTACAAAAAAAATGATAATTACACAGGTTTCTCAGGAATCATGCAAGCAAGAAGAAAGTAAAATGAAATATTTAATGTTTTAGTAGAAAAAAATCCCCACAAACCTAGAATTGTATACCCTATGAAATTATCCTTCAAAAATGAAAGAGAAACAAAGAATTTTTCAGACAAACACAAATTGAACAAATTTGTTGCCAACTAACCTGCCTCACAAGTAACATTAAAGGAAATTCTTTAGAAAGAAGGAGAATACCGATGACATGGACAGTAAAAAGATAAAGGAATACTATAATCAATTCTATACTCATAAATTTTATAACCTATGTGAAATGGACCAATTATTTAAAAGATACAATCTAGCAACACTTACTCAAGAAAAAAGAACCCATATGAAAAGATCTATATATGTTAAAGAAATTGAATCAATACTTAGTAATCTTCCAAAACAGAAACATTGGTCTCAGATGGACTCATTGGTGAGTCCCACCAAATGTTTAGGGAGGAAATTACACCAATTCTCTATTATCTCTTTCAGTTTGGAGACAGTGATTCCTAATTTATTCTATGAAGCCAGGTTATCACAAAAGTAAAGAAAAATACAGACCAATATCTGTCATAAACATAAATGCAAAAATCCTCAACAAGATACTAGCAGTAAAATCCAAAAATGCATAAAAAGATATTTTTTCTTTATCAAGTTTTATTTAAATTCCAGCTGGTTAACATACAATGAAATATTAGTTTCAGGTGTAGAATTTAGTGACTCATCATTTATATACAACACCCAGTGCTCCTCACTAATAGTGCCCGCATAATACCCATCACCCATTTAATCCATCCATCTGCCCACCTCTCCTCCAGTAACCCTCAATTTCTTCTCCATAGTTAAAAGTCTGTTTCCTGATTTGTCTCTCTTTCTCTCTTTCTCTCTTTCACATGTTCATGTTTTCTTTCTTACATTCCACATATGAGTGAAATCATATGGTATTTGCCTTTCTTTGCCTAACTTCTCTTAGCATAATACTCTCTATCCCCAATCACGTTGTTGCAAATGGCAAGATTTCATTATTTTTTAAAACAAGTGTTGGTGAGGATGTGGAGAGAGGGAAACCCTCTTGCACTGTTGGTGGGAATGCAAGCTGGTGCATCCACTATGGAAAGCAGAATGGAGGTTCTTCAAAAAATTAAAAATTGAACTACCCTATGAACCAGCCATTGTGCTAGTAGGTAATTATCCAAAGAATAGATTTTGGAAACTAGCCCTTTATCTGATATGTCGTTTGCAAATATCCTCTCCCATTCTGTAGGTTGTCTTTTAGTTTTTTTGACTGTATCCTTTGCTGTGCAAAAGCTTCTTATCTTGATGAAGTCCCAATAGTTCATTTTTGCTTTTGTTTCTTTTGCCTTTGTGGATGTATCTTGCAAGAAGTTACTGTGGCCGAGTTCAAAAAGGGTGTTGCCTGTGTTCTCCTCTAGGATTTTGATGGACTCTTGTCTCACATTTAGATCTCTCATCCATTTTGAGTTTATCTTTGTGTATGGTGAAAGAGAGTGGTCCAGTTTCATTCTTCTGCATGTGGATGTCCAATTTTCCCAACACCATTTATTGAAGAGACTGTCTTTCTTCCAATGGATAGTCTTTCCTCCTTTATCGAATATTAGATGACCATACATTTCAGGGTCCACTTCTGGGTTCTCTATTCTGTTCCATTGATCTATGTGTCTATTTTTGTGCCAGTACCACACTGTCTTGATGACCACAGCTTTGTAGTACAACCTGAAATCTGGCATTGTGATGCCCCCAGCTATGGTTTTCTTTTTTAAAATTCCCCTGGCTATTCGGGGTCTTTTCTGATTCCACACAAATCTTAAAATAATTTGTTCTAACTCTCTGAAGAAAGTCCATGGTATTTTGATAGGGATTGCATTAAACGTGTAAATTGCCCTGGGTAACATTGACATTTTCACAATATTAATTCTGCCAATCCATGAGCATGGAATATTTTTCCATCTCTTTGTGTCTTCCTCAATTTCTTTCAGAAGTGTTCTATAGTTTTTAGGGTATAGATCCTTCACCTCCTTGGTAAGGTTTATTCCTAGGTATCTTATGCTTTTGGGTGCAATTGTAAATGGGATTGACTCCTTAATTTCTCTTTCTTCAGTCTCATTGTTAGTGTATAGAAATGCCATTGATTTCTGGGCATTGATTTTGTATCCTGCCACGCTACCAAATTGCTGTATGAGTTCTAGCAATCTTGGGGTGGAGGCTTTTGGGTTTTCTAAGTAGAGTATCATGTCATCGGCGAAGAGGGAGAGTTTGACTTCTTCTTTGCCAATCTGAATGCCTTTAATGTCTTTTTGTTGTCTGATTGCTGAGGCGAGGACTTCCAGAACTATGTTGAACAGCAGTGGTGAGAGTGGACATCCCTGTCTTGTTCCTGATCTTAGGGGAAAGGCTCCCAGTGCTTCCCCATTGAGAACTTATTAAACTCAACACCAAAGAAACAAACAATCCAATCATGAAATGGGCAAAAGACATGAAGAGAAATCTCACAGAGGAAGACATGGACATGGCCAACATGCACATGAGAAAATGCTCTGCATCACTTGCCATCAGGGAAATACAAATCAAAACCACAATGAGATACCACCTCACACCAGTGAGAATGGGGAAAATTAACAAGGCAGGAAACAACAAATGTTGGAGAGGATGCGGAGAAAAGGGAACCCTCTTACACTGTTGGTGGGAATGTGAACTGGTGCAGCCACTCTGGAAAACTGTGTGGAGGTTCCTCAAAGAGTTAAAAATAGACCTGCCCTACGACCCAGGAATTGCACTGTTGGGGATTTACCCCAAAGATTCAGATGCAACGAAACGTCGGGACACCTGCACCCCGATGTTTCTATCAGCAATGGCCACAATAGCCAAACTGTGGAAGGAGCCTCGGTGTCCATCGAAAGATGAATGGATAAAGAAGATGTGGTTTATGTATACCATGGAATATTACTCAGCGATTAGAAACGACAAATACCCACCATTTGCTTCAACGTGGATGGAACTGGAGGGTATTATGCTGAGTGAAATAAGTCAATCGGAGAAGGACAAGCAGTGTATGTTCTCATTCATTTGGGGAATATAAATAATAGTGAAAGGGAATATAAAGGAAGGGAGAAGAAATGTTGGGAAATATCAGGAAGGGAGACAGAACATAAAGACTCCAAACTCGGGGAAACGAACTAGGGGTGGTGGAAGGGGGGAGGAGGGCGGGTGTTGGAGGGGAATGGGTGACGGGCACTGAGGTGGACACTTGACGGGATGAGCACTGGGTGTTTTTCTGTATGTTGGTAAATTGAACACCAATAAAAATTAATTTAAAAAAAAAAAAAAAAAAAAACAAAGAATACAAAAAATACTAATTCAAAGGGATATCTGCATCCTGATGTTTATAGCAGCATTATCTACAGTAGTCAAAATATGGGAAACAGCCCAACTGTCTATCAACCAATGAGTGGATAAGGATGGGTATACACACACACACACGCACACTATCCAGCAAATTAAGAGAATGAATGATAAATACTAGAACATATATGGATCTCAAATAAATAATACTAAGTGAAGATAGACTGGAAAGGCTATGTATTTATGATTTCATTTATTTGACATTCCAGAAAAGGTAAGTTTATAGAGTCATAAAACAGATCTGTGATGGGGCTGTGGAGGAGAGGACTGATTAAAATTTTTTCTGGTGTTGGAATCCTTCCATATCTTGATTATGGTGGTGCTCACATGATTGTATAACTTTGTTAAAATCCTCAGAAATGTAAACTGAAAAAAGCAAATGTTACTAAATGTAAATTAATTTATAAAAATGAAAAGAAGATACAAATTTTTTCTTGTTGTTGTTAACCTGAGTGTTCAAAATGGTTATAATTTTGTATAAAAAATATCTGCAATCCTGGACTACTTCATCTACATAATATTTGCATTAATTTTAAAAAGACTGTGAAAAGAAACACTGTCTTATATAAAGCACCATAAAATAAGGCATGAATTCACATCACTGATTATGGAGAACAAATCAACTTGACTCACTTTTTAAACATAAATCTTCATCTAGGCTTCCAGACTAATCAAACTAGAGTAGATTTTCACTATTCACAGATCCACCTGCTTGCTAAAATTTGTTACCTCCAAACACTCATGGAGCTTTGGTGGTCATTTGCAGATATGTGCAGAGTGTCAAAATATTTGAGTCATGAGAGTCACATCTTCCCAAAGTCAAGGAAGGCAATACTGTCTTATTGTTTCCGCTTCATATTGTAAAGAAGTGTCTTATTCACCACTTATTTAGTAGCACATTTTCATATTTCTTTTTAATTATTACTTCTATGTTTAAACCCCAAGGGACACCCAGGTGGCTCAATGGTTAAGCACCCACCTTCAGCTCAGGGTGTGATCCTGGAGTTTGGGGATCGAGTCCTACATCAGGCTCCCTACAAGGAGCCTGCTTCTCCCTCTACCTGTGTCTCTGCCACTCTCTCTCTGTCTCTCATGAACATATAAATAAAATCTTAAAAAAAAAAGAAGCAAGCCAGGGTGATCATATATCACCTGAGGGATCTCAATTAAAATAAAGAAAATAAATAAAATAAAATAAATAAAATAAAATAAAATAAAATAAAATAATAAAATAAAATAAAATAAAATAAAATAAAATAAAATAAAATAAAATAAATAAAATAAACCTCAAATGTAGTCAAGTGTTATCTAGTGTTCTGAAGAGGAAGAAAGCTATTATAGCTATTATGTACCTTAAGGAGAAAATGATGTGGGTTATGTAAGTTTCCTTCAGGCCTGAGGCATATTGTTGTTGGCTATGAGTTCAATGTCAATGAACCATCAATACTGGAGCTCCAGAAAAAGGAGGAGGAAATTTGTTGATTTGTTTGTGAAGCTACTCTGGAAGATGCTAACAGGGCATCTATGGAGTTTGACAAAGCCAGGAAGAGATGGAAAAGTGGCTGCCTTTGTGGATTCAGCCACAAATGAAAAAACATTATTGTGAGAGGCTGAAAGTCAACGAAATTTATGGCCATATAACCCTGGTGTCAGGAAAATGTTAAACCCCTCTTGGCTAGTGCTGGCCAGCTGTCATTTTTCAAAATGTGATTCAACTTATTTTTTTAAAAGTAACATAATTAATTATGCTGTTTAACACTTATTAATGAGTCAATGTAGCTAAACATAGAATAAATCAAGAGTTTGAGTAAACTTAGTAAGTTGAGAGTAAACTGAAAAATAATATCCAAATGAGAAAAAAGAAATGTTGTAGCATGTCTTATAGCTAGAAGGAAAAAGAATGTGCCCTAACTCAAAAAATTTATCAACTTTAAAATCTGATTATCTCAGTCTATGAAAATACAAGGAAGTAAAATAATCTTAATTATCATTAAACTAGTAGGGAGAAAAATCTTTAAAAAAATTATCATGAGCAGTAAAGGTTAAAAATAATAATAACATAAACATCTAAAGGAGGGGCTTATTAGTACAACGTAAATCTAATCATTTTAATTTAATCAACATATGATGAGATTATAGTGTAAGTACCCTCTATGCACTTTATCTAGTCTAGTTGTATATCTCACCTGACATAAAAAAAACAGTGCTAATAACTCCACAGATGCTCCAAATAATTTAAAACTGTACACAACTCTGGTTTTAAGTTATTGGGAATAGTATCAATTATTTCTTCTTCACTGTATTTACTAAACCTAAAATCTATCTTGTTTCAAGTGTAAACCAATAGCACCATAATAGGACTCTGACAAAAAACAACAATTGATGGACCCCCAATGTCTTTTTCTGTCTTTTGCTTACTTGCTTTTACCTCTTTCCTATTTTCATTTTATATAATGCTTTAATTGCTCCTACCTCTATAGGAAGCTATACATCTAACCATTTTGATTATAATCTGCATTTAAGAGTCACATTAAACTTTGAATTAGAAATTTAAAATGATTCAACAAAAGGAAGGAACAAAAAATATTAGAAAAATAGCTACCACTTAATTGCCAATCTGGGTCTACTTAGTATGCTTTTTACCTCTACTCAGTAGAATTCTACAGGACTGTACATGATAAAACATTTCCACATTGGCATTGAGCCCTAAAAGGATGTTTGCCTTTAAAAACAAAAGCACAATAGCATAATAAGGATATATATTCAGATATTGAGACCCAGACTGGCCAGAATAAGGAAAATACAGGGAAAGAGGATGAAAGGAACAGAAGAACTAGAAAGCTCTAGTATGAGTATGGTGATACACCTGTTTGTCTATTTTTGAGTCAGAGACTCTTTGCCATATTATTCTGACACATATTATCATATTCACATAATATTAGGGAACTTTTAACATTTTGTGGCACAGTTTTGTTCTTTTATTCTCCAAATGTTTCATATACTTATTTTACATAATAATGCATTATAATCATTACTTTTTATAAAGAATGAGTTTGGAAACCCTTTATCATTTGCATAATCATTTCTAACTTTGCAATTAATATAACCAGTGTCACAGAATTTTTTATGTAGATTTTATCAGAGAAGGAAAAAAGTGGTATCAGTGAAACAGCCTCTGAGATTATTTATTTAATTAGATGAGTTTAAATCCCTTTAGAAAAAATTCATTAGGGCACCCTAATTCCTTACTGTAGTAATAATGTTAAGAATTATCTTAGCAAAGCATCTTCTTTCAGGTAATCTATTCATTTCTCATCCATTATATTTTTATGAAATATCAAAGATGTATTGCATGTTATTACTTTGTTAGACAATTTGCAAAGCATAACCTTCAGATTTCTTTTGTAGATTCTTTGTTTTTTTTGACATCAGTTAATGCTCCATCTGCCTTTCTAAATACCTGTCATAACGAAATAATGTGTTTTAGTTATACTCCAAAGTAATTTCATGGATATAACAAATCTCAAGATTAGTTAAGAATATATACTATTTAGGTTCTTTCTCATTGCATCTGTATGAAATTTTCTTTCTTTGCAACAAAGAAGACAAAGCCATTTTATCCACCAATGGTTTCCATCTACAGAATCCTCTTTACTGAAGAAAAATGTTTACTTTGTTTTAATTAAGACAGACAAGACATTGTCTAAAGGCTTGGGTACAGAGCAATTGCCCATACTTTACACTCATTAATAGGAGAGGAAGGGACATATCAAGGATCAAAAGCCTTAGATAAGGGTGAGCCTTGCAGGTGGCCTGACTATAGATCTATTCTGAGGAGTGACTGCCACCTGATATA
Organism: Vulpes vulpes; assembly: GCF_048418805.1. NCBI lineage: Eukaryota > Metazoa > Chordata > Mammalia > Carnivora > Canidae > Vulpes > Vulpes vulpes. The sequence continues at coordinate 98,677,174 of NC_132784.1, read as the reverse complement.
ACCAATCTCAGGTGTTAAGCAGAAATAAACATTACAAGATTGTATTATATGTGGGGGCTAAGCCTATTAATATTCCAGCTTGCTCTCTGCTCATTAGTTCCAGAAGGGCAGGGCAGCCTGAAGGTTATTAGGTGCTCATTAAGAAAAGCTTTAATGTGATAAACCAGGGACAGAAAATAATAGTATTAAAATCTCATGATACAATATTTAATGATCTTAGTCTGAAAGCTGATGTTAAATAAGAGTTTTAAAGTATCATTCTTCATCAGGGTTTCAAAAAGTAATTAAAAGGCAGTTAATGTGCTGCCATTTTTCATATCTCAAGAGATATATGAAAAAATTTAAAAAATAGTTATAAAAGATTTTTTAGTCTTATTTAAGTTTAAACTACATAAATCAGACTGTGCAATCCCTAAGCTTTCTCACTAGCACTTGATATTCCATTTCTAAAATATCTACATATCCTTGGTTTCCTAAAGGGTCAAAATCTATTTGATCCTGATTTCTAGACCAAGACTTGATTGTAAGAGTGTAGCAAAAAAAATCATAATATCAATCATAATCTTTACATCTTATGTGCATACCTTGAGGAAAAAAAGTAACCATCTTCATTCTTTACTTTTTATTTGTTGAAAAAAAAAAGCAAAGAAGGTTGTATATGAAAGAAAATATATTCCAACATGGCCTAAAAGCTTCAAGTTTGGTGAAAAGTTTCTCATTTGAAAGAGGAGATGAACCAAACCATACTTAAAGGATGTCATGAGCTAATCTCCAAGTAATGCTCATATTTAAGCTTTCACCCACTTCTCATCAGAGACCTAACCCACCACCCCAGAGCTCCTGTATTCTTCAAAAGCACAATCAGCACAAATTTAGACCTCTGGTGCCTATTTATTCTGAGGGCACAGTTAGGGCACAGTTGCTTTATTTAAGCTTCTTCTTTATCATTTGATTCACAGTTTAGATGTAGGCTCTGTTACTTGTATATTTCCTTAATTCATTTTTGAGATATTATTGTTATTTATGTTATGTATAATTAATATATACTTGAAATATAATACACTATCATAAATATTTATAACATATTATTACAATTACTAGAATATTTTCTATAAAAGAGTATAACAGAAGACTACAGTTCAAAATCCCCAAAGACATTTTGGATGTATAAGTAATACATAACAATTCTGCCCAGTTGGAGAATTTCTAAAATGCAATTGCTTAATGTTCTGTAAAGTATTCACAAAATTATTAAAGATAAAAAATATTATACTCATCTCTAGTAAGTAGCTAAATATGTCACATGTGGCTTCTAACAATTAACTGTTATTATATCAAAATCTCTCCTAAGTTAAACATAAATTAATTTAAGGTGCTTGTGATATGTGCGGTTAACAGTGCTAAGGAAAACTAAAACAGTTTGATTTTTTGTCATTTGTTTAAAGCATCTCCTTTCTGTAACTGTTATGATAACATATATCTATATTCTTTCTGTGAAATTTAATGATATTTTTTAGCTTCTGGGATCGATAAGGTAAAATTAGATCATCTAGAACGGAAAGAAAGTACTCTGGAAACAGACTGTGGAAACATTGCTTACAAAAGTACTATCAAGTGGGTTATAAAGATTCTTTACTTTTTAATGCTTTCAATGGTTTACCTTTAAATGCATGTACATGATAGTTGTTTTGGTAAATTTTTATACTTTCTAAGATTTCATCATGTTATTGCAAGCAAATCAGTAAAAGAAACTCAACCACATTGAAATAGCACAAAGATCTGCTGCTTCTTCATACAGAGCATATATTGCTATATTGCTTCTTTAGTAAAGATGCTTAACAGGACAAAAAAAAAAACCTGAAGCATCCACTGAAATGTAACACATAGCTGTCCCTTGTGCCATTAGAGTAATAATAGTTGGACAGTGACTGTAGGCTAAGTAGCATTCCCTAAGATTCATTCACATAGCACCTCAGAATGTGACCCTATTTGGCAACAGGACCTTTACAGATGTAATTAAGGTAAAGATTGAAATAAAATCATAAGAAATTAAGATGGACCCCCAAATGCAATGGGAGTGTCCTTATGAAAGACAGAAAATGACATAGACACACACAGGGAGAAGAAAGACACTGGCAGGGATTGGAGTGATATTATCACAAACAAAGGCATATCTGGGGTCACCAGAGCCTGGAGAAGGCCAGGAGTCATCTTCCCCATGAGTCTTCTGAGGGAGCATGGTGCAGATGACACCTTGATTTCAGACTTCTAGCCTCCAGAACTATGAAAGAATAAATTTGTGTTGTTTTAAGCTACCACGTTTGTGGTATTTTGTCATGGCATCCCTAGAAAACTAATACAAGTAGTAACTTAAAAATGGTTACTAAGAAGGGGAGTTGTTAGCTGGGAGAAGTTTCAGAGGGCAAGTTTTGAAAACAAAATTTAAGATTGATTCTTAATATAAACTTATGAAGGTGAAGTCTATTTACACTGTGAGTAAAAATCTGAGTCATAAATTAGACATTTATAAGACATGAAAACTTATTGAAGGGATATGAAAAATATAAGGGATATGATGAATACAAATGGCAATGAGCATGGGAGAAAGAGAACAGATATAGGTGTATGAAGACATCAGTTAATTTGTTAATTTGTTTTCATAAAGTCAGAGAAAACTTTTGATCGGAAGGAACCATAAAGGTTACCAAGTTTTCTATTTGAATATCTCATCAGATACTTGAATCTCTTTAAAATTCTTTCTAAAGTTACTTCAGCTTCTTTTTCAATAACTTCAGTAGCAGAAAAATAATTCCATTTTTAGACAACCTTGTCAGTATCTTTATTATAATAAGCCCCAAACCCCTGTTCTGCATGGCAGACCTTCAAATACTTATCTCTTATTCAGGCAAAAATTCACACTTCCTTCTCAAATTCCTTATATGATATGATTCATTTTCTATCTTTCTCTTCATCCAAATGAAACTCTTATGAAAACAATATGACTCATCTATGGATTTCTTAAAATAAGAATTCTAAAATTAAACAGAATTCATTTGGCACTTCTAATCAATCCAGTAGAATTAGATTGGCTTCACTACCTACTATCTTTACATTATTTCAGTTTCAATTACATTATCATTGTTAACAGTCAAGTTACACTTTTAAAAATGCAAACATCACTGATAGAATTATTTTACATGGATGCTTCTATATTTTTATTCTCCTATTGTTTTCTGGGCTGAAAGGCAACACATTTATCTATCATTTTAATCATTAGATTCTAATAAATCTCTATACTGATGTTTATGAAATTTGTACTGCAGAGGGATAGTTTTCCTGTTTAATTTGTTAGAAATGTGGAGGTATGTCTTCTACCTTAAAATATTGTTATACTTAAAATGTCACTAATTTGTAAATTAAGCTAAATCTTGAATTAATAACTTCTTTCTCTTCTGACAGTGACTTCCTTTATTCAGATTATACTGGTAAGTAAATTCCCCATTCAAGTAATTAGTTAATACTATTCCTGATTGTGCAGATTGAAACATCTATACCATGCAAAGGGGATTTAATCAACAGTAATTTTGGTCATTTGATATGTAAAAGAAAAAATAAATTAGACCATTGTAATAAACTTATGAATAAAGTTACCAAGTAATTTCTTTCAAATGAATGTGAAATTAACTCATACACCTACGCATGGCTAAAAAGTTATACATGCATGAAATATTTATTAGGAAGGCATCTGCCTGACCATGGAAAAACCTCCAAATAGATGTTTTCTTAAAATATTTGCTATTGCACAACATCAGATTATTAAAGTGGCAAAGAAGGAACCTAGGTATTTTTTTTTTTTTTTATAGATCTCAGTGGAAAGCAAAAATATCTTGCCACAATTATCCAACATATAAGAATTGGTATATTTATAGGTTTGATTCTGTATTTTAATTACTTGTTTTTTAGATTCCACATATGAGTAAAATCATATGGTAGTTATCTCTCAATCTGATTTATTTCAATTAGCCTAATACCCTTTAGGTCCTTCCATGTACCAAATGGAAAACGTGTAAAGGAGAGTGGGAGATACCGGCTTCCAGTTATGGAATGAATAAGTCACAGGAATAAAAGGCACAGAATAGGGGATCCCTGGGTGGTGCAGCGGTTTAGCGCCTGCCTTTGGCCCAGGGCACAATCCTGGAGACCCGGGATCGAGTCCCACGTCGGGCTCCCGTGCATGGAGCCTGCTTCTCCCTCTGCCTGTGTCTCTGCCTCTCTCTCTCTCCCTCTCTCTGTATGACTATCATAAAAAAAAAAAAAAAAGGCACAGAATAGGAAATATTGTCAATGATACTGTAATAGCTATACTTGTGGTGAGCACAGCATAATGTACACAGAAATGGACTAATTATGCAGTATACGCGAAACCAATGCAACATTGTGTGTCAATTATACTTAACAACAATTAAAAATAGAAAGCTGATATATAAGCTAGGTTACTCTCACTAATTAAAACTACATACAAAATAAACTGTTTTTTAAAAAAGAAATAAACTAGCTTACCAGGTCTTTTGCTTTACATTTTCTCTTCCATTAATTGTAATAGTGATTTTAAATTACATTCATTGAAATGATAAGATTTTAATAAGAGCAAGAAGAGTTAGCTAAATGATACAAATAACTAGAAAATATAATTGTGAAAATATAAATTGATATTAACATAAAATCATTTCAGCCTTTCCACACCTAGCAATGGCAATCCAAGCAACTTGGGCTAAAGTTACTGATAATAACATCCAAATTTTTAAAGAATATGAAATTTAATAAAAAATGTTTATAAACAACATAAAATGGAATCTTCAATGGTGGTTTTAAAGACATGTAAGACACAAATTAAGATACAATTAGGAAAATGGAACATAGGTCAGGAAAAACTCCAGCAAAGAAGTACAGGAAGTTAGACAAAGGAGAAAGAGGTTAAGATTCATGTAATAGGGGACATTTATTTGGAACCAAAGAAATAGGACTTCATTTTAATATATACTAAGATGTATTCACAGGTTATGAAAGTTCTTTTACTACATATTCAAAAGAACTATGAACACCACCAGAACAAATAAAGATAAAACTATGCCTGTTAAGTTCACAGTAACAACTATAATAAAGGACAAAGATAAAGCCTAAAATAAGAAAGTGAACAAGGTGGGTGATGTTCAAAGTAGAAACATTCAATTGATAATGGATTACTAAAAGAACAAAACTGGAAGTTAGAAGAAAATAGAATGGAACTTTTGATATCAGGAATAAATGGAGAATGTTAATAGAGATTCCAAAGACATCAAAAGGATTATAAAGTAATACTAAAAGTGTACAGCCCTATGTCAATCTATTTGCAAACTTGGGTAAAATTGACAAATACCTGAAAATACAAAAATTACCAAAACTAATATAAAAAGAAACAGAAACATCTAGTCAATCCTAAGTCTCCGGAAGAAATTCTTGCAATTTAAAACCTTCAAATACAATGCCATATTCATGTAAGGTCTCTGATTTTTCCTATCATATTTATGGAAGAAAAGACACAAATTCTATATAAAACTAATCAGGAAATACAGGAAGGCCTTTCCCAATTCAAGTTTATAAGTCCAATAAGTCCCCCAAGCCAATACCAAACAGTGTTTAAAAAAGAAAAATAGAGGTCCCTGGGTGGCTCAATCGGTTAACTATCTGCCTTTGGCTCAGGTCATGATTCTAGCTAGCATCTTGGGATTGGACCCTGCAAGGAGCCTGCTGCTCCCTCAACCCTCAACCTGCTGGTCCCCTGCCTTGTGCTCTCTCTCTCTCTGTCTCTGTAAAATAAATAAATAAAATCTTTAAAAAAACTAAAAATTAAAAATAAATCTATAAACCAGTATCAGTCATGAACATAGATGTCTAAAAGCTTTAACAAAATGATATAAATATAGTTCATTAATTATAAAGAGAATAATGCATGATATGTAAATGGGATCATTCATGAAATGCCGAGTTTTATTTTTATTAAAAATAAATCTGGGATCCCTGGGTGGCGCAGCGGTTTGGCGCCTGCCTTTGGCCCAGGGCGCGATCCTGGAGACCCGGGATCGAATCCCACATTGGGCTCCTGGTGCATGGAGCCTGCTTCTCCCTCTGCCTGTGTCTCTGCCTCTCTCTCTCTCTCTCTGTGACTATCATAAATAAAAATTAAAAAAAAATAAAATAAAATAAAAATAAAAATAAATCTATATTCATTTACCATAATAATAGGTAAAGAAAAAATATCAAGTGATATTTTTAAAAGATGCATATACAGGGGAAGATGGTAGAGTAGGAGAATCCTTAGCTCACCTTATTCCATGGATACAACTAGATGACACGGACATAAGTAACCTAGAGAATGACTCAAAGACTAGCAGAACAGGCTCTCTACACCTACATGTAGAGGAGAGACCTCATCACACTTATCACACCTCATCACAGGGTAGAAAGGGCAGAGATATGTTTGGTAGCCAATCTGACCAAGAGGATGTCCATAAGAGGGAGCGATGCTGTGGTGGTGGAATAGATAGAGGAAGAGACTCCATGCCAGGCATCCCAGGTACAAAGGATGCAGATTGGGAAGACAAGTTCCCATAATATATAGCTGTGAAAAGCAGAAGAGGATAATTTAATGAATTCATACAATCAGTAAGTCAACACCTGGAACTTTAAAAATCATCAGGTTCAGATCTAGGGGAGCCTAAGGGTGATACTCCCCACCCTAAAAGAGATTGCACAATAAACAGCCCTCTTGAGATACAGCATAGAAGCAGCAATTCAAAAAACACTGGGGGTATACAACAGAGAACTGGTTACCAATCTCAGAGCAAGTGTTGGAGGAGCAGAGATCTTTAAGAGACTTTTTTTAAGAACAAAATTGCTGGTGAGTGCCATTTCCCTTCCCATCCCCTAGCCTAGATACACAGACAACTACTGAAATCAGTGCATCACGAATACTCTTCAATCAGCTAGCTATGAATGCACCTAGCCTCCTCACTTTCCCCTGGACCTGTCCCTCCATCCAGGCCTCTGCTCCAGATCTTCTTCAACAGCAGATCTGCACAAATATTGTTACCACTACACACCCAGCCCCCATGTTCTCCTATAAACCTCCCTTCAGCAGGAATCCAACCAAAGCAGCACCACAAGCACTGAAGTGTGCAAGCAGACTGCAAAGGGGCCAGCACCACTTCAAAGTGATTCCTGTCCCTGAGTCAGAAGATAACCACACATACCAGTCTGATTGGACCCTAGCAACATTTTGGGCATAGACATCTGATCTAACTGCAGGCCTCACCCCACAATGAAAGCTTCTCAGGAGACAACTCAGGGACAGTGCCCTACAGTAATGTGCTTCCACAGCTCTAGCAATGCCTAGTCTCTCTCAAATCAAGCCCAAGACTGGCCTACAAGCAACACAAGGACCAAACTCTGCCAATGACAGGCAAAAAGAGTCATTGTAGACAATTAGACTGAAAACAAAAACAGCTCAGCCACAAAAGCAGGGTGGATGCAACATATATAGGACACAGCCTGAAGTGCCAGGTCGTGGTAAACAGAGGACAGTACACTGCAGGACACACTATAGGACATCTTTGTAAAGCCATTACTTTCAAAAGTAAGAGACATGGCTAACTTCCCTCACACAGAGAGTTATACATGGAGAGTGAGATAAAGTGGGGAGACAGAAAAATATGTCTGAAATGAAATAACAGGACAAAATTACCAAGAAAGAGTTAAATGAAACAGAGATAAGTAATTTTCCTGATAGAGAATTTAAAATAATGGTCACAAAGATGTTCACTGGACTTGAGAAATGAATGGAGGACCTCTGTGAGACTCTCAACAAAGAGATAGAAAACATTAAAAAAAAAAAGAATCAGAAATGAGGAACTCAATAACTGAAATTAATTAAAGGGAATAAATATTAGAGTAGAGGAAGCAGAAGAATGGATCAGCAAAATGGAGGAGAGGGATAGAAAGCAATCAAGCTGACCAGGAGAGAGAAAAAAAGACTAATTTAAAAATGAATATTAAGGGAACTCAATTACACTATCAAGCATAATAACATTTGCATTATAGGGATACCAGCAAGGTAAAAAGAGAAAAAGAGGCAAAAAAATATATATATTTAAAGAAATAATAGCTGAAAACTTCCCAAATCTGGGGAAGGAAATAGATATTCTGATCCAAGATACACAGAATATCCCCAACAAAATCAATGCAAGGAGGTCCACACCAAGACATGCAGTAATTAAAATGGCAAAATGTAATGATAAAGAATCTTGGAAGCAAAACAAACAAACAAAAACAGTTACATACAAGGGAAACCCCATAAGGCTATCAGTTGATTTTTCAGCAAAACCTTTGCAAGACAGAAGAGAGTGGCATGATATATTCAAAATGTTGAAAGAAAAACAAAACAAAACAAAAAACACCTGCAACCAAGAATACTACATCCAGCAAGGCTATCATTCAGAGTAGAAGGAGAGAGAAAGAATTTACAAGACAAATGAAAGTTAAAGGAATTCATCATCATTAAACCAGTCTTACAAGAAATGTTAAAGGGGACCCTATGAGTGGAAAAGAAAGCCAGTAAGCAGGAGTAAGAAAAGTAGGAAGCACAATAGCAGTAAAAATAAGTGTATTTATGAAACCAAAACCCAGTAATAAAAGAGTGCCTGGGTAGCTCAGTCAGTTAAGTGATCAACTAGGTTTTGGTTCAGGTTATGATCTCAGGGTACTGAGATCAAGCTTTGAATCAGGCTCTGTGCTCAGTGTGGAGTCCACATGAGATTCTTTTCCTCTCCCTTTACTTTCATCTCTGTCCCTCTCCCTGCCTATGCTTTCTCTTTCTCTCTAAAATAAATAAATAAAATATTTTAAAAAATGATAATACATATGCAGAAAATGAAGAGAGAAGAATTCAAGAATATCACTAAAGAAAGCCAGGAAACCATGAGAGAAAAAAGCGAGAGAAATAGGAACAGATAAGTCCAAAAGCAATTATAAAACAGGTAATAAAATGATAATAAGTACATACCGATCAAGAGTTCTTTTGATTGTAAGTAGACAAAATTCTCCAATCAAAAACATGGGGTGACAGAATGGATAATGTGCTATCCATCATCTACCTCTCAAATTACTGCAATAAAAATTTAGGGTAAGTTTCATCATGTCTGATAGGCAAGCAAGGAACTGAGATATTGATGGGCTAAGTTTCTTGCCTACTATCAATAACAGTGAGTAATAAAGCCAGGATTTTTTTTTAAAGATTTTATTTATTCATGAGAGACAGAGACAGAGAGAGAGAAAGAGGCAGAGACACAGGCAGAGGGAGAAGCAGGTTCCACGCAGGGAGCCTGATGTGGGACTCGATCCTGGGTCTCCAAGGCAGCGCTAAACCACTGAGCCACCCGGGCTGCCCTAAAGCTGTATCAGTTTAAGTCAAATATTAGATTATTATGCTCTAAAAAGAAGCACAGGATTTTTATTCACAGCATTTGAGTTTAGAATTCCAGATCTTGAACTTAAGAGGATGTAGAAAATATTTTACCCCTTAAAGCTCCATTTTCCTGATCTGTAACATGGACATTATCATAACTACCTCATGAGTTGGAATCACGATTTCCCATCCATTGAGTTGGTTTTGGAATATCTGCCCCACATTTGTGTCTTTGTGCATCTCTGTGTCTGTGTAAGTCACCCTTTCCTGGGAGGCAAGGTGTCATAATGCTCTAATTAGGAACATGATATGTGGTTTCTGGATGGATTTCAAGTTTTGTAGAGGTGGGAAAGGTGATAGGTATTCATCATCACCCTTGCCTAGAGTTTTCATCATTGATTCATCAGGTAAATTAATACCAGATTGCACCTGGCAGATTATACAGATTAAAAATCCCTTTGCCATGGGATTTTTGTGCCGGGATTGCAGGGAGGGTTCCCAAACTCTCTTGTATCCCTAGCTAACCCATTATCTTTTTATATACCAAAATCTTCCCCCTTCCCTCTGCCTCTGTCTCTTTCATATTTCTTTTTTCAAAACTCTAAGCTGCTTTAGAGCCAGCAGGTTGAGGGTTAAGGGCCTTGTTCAGATTTCCACATTTTAAAAAAGAAAAAGGAGAAGCCTAATGTCGTCTCCTGCAGTTTTGTTTTTTTTTTTTTCCCCTGAGAACAGATTTTCCAAGTTTAGCATTAGAGAGGAGAGAGGAGATACTGAGAATGGAAATGTATGAGGAAAGAATCAGGAGTGCCCAGGATGAGATAAAGCAATAATGGTAAAGGGCAACAAGAGAGAGAGTATAAGGGAGTAAGACACAGAGGGAAATTATATGGTGGGAGGAAGCTGACAGAGTGAGCAACACAGATGGAGCTGATAGGACAGGGAGGATGTTATGCCAGTGTCCACCCCTAAGAATCAGAAAGAGGTTCCAACAGCTATTTTGAGAATATTCTACTTTCCTAAATTTTTAGATTGTTATATGACCATATTCTTATTTTTTACATCTCCCGTAAGCATCAGTTAGCTACATTAATTTAGCTGTACTAATTGCTAAGTAATTGCATCTTTTTTAGCCAAAAAGATAATCTGCTTCTTGTTGATTCTAGAAAAAAACGACTCAAGGCCAGAGTCAGAGTCCAGGTATCTGCTTGAACTCCACCTCCTCAGAGTACTACTAAAACCTACATTATTTTCTTCTAAACACTTAGTGATATCTGGACTTTGTGTGTGTTTATTGATGATTCCTTTCATTAGCACATAAATTCCTTAAGACCATAGTCCTTGCTAGGGTTTTCGTTGTGTTCTAGCTCAGAGAAGACATTCATTAAATATGTACTACTCAACTGGTTACTTGTGAGATACACACACACATACATATCATACATAGACATATGTATAATATTTATGTGTACATTAAATGTATATGCATGTGCATATACATCATACATTGTATTCTATATCTACCTAAAGACACATACATTTCTTTCATCTTGATCATTCCCTTTCTTTTAATTTATCCATGTATAATACGAGAAAAGAACATGAAAGGCAGTTAGGTAGAAAACTTATTTTCCCTTTGGAGTTTGAAGAAATGTTTTTTTAGCACATATGGAGGCAGCATCAGCAGAACTCGTTACTAATTTTGAGTGAGATATACACAGCATTGTGTATGATTATTAGATTGCACTGAGACATACTATCTCACTACTTTATCTCCTCTATCACTACAGTGAGGATCTTCTATCATCACAATAATGGAAATTGCTGGAAGACTGACAGGAAAATCCCTATGTGAGTCTCAGAACACTTCCAGGATAGAATCAAACAATAAAGTAGTATTATCCAAGTCTCTGTGACTATGTCCATTCTCCCTGACATCTCATCAATATCAAAGCTAATATTTATCAGTGCCTAATATCAGTTCCTTGTCTTTTATTTGTTTCTTCTTTCATTTTGCCTTGAAAAGCCTGAGGCTGAAGCTGCATATTATGATAAATACTCCAGATTTCAGCTGCCTATGTGACTGAAGACTTATGACACTTCTCCATAATCAACATAACTGGTAACAGTTCTTTGAACAAACACTGCAATATTGGTTAATTAAAAAACAGAAATATGTTTATTGGTTAGTGTCATTGTATAAATGTTCACTGTTATCCCACAAAATGGAAATGATGTTGTTATAATATAGGCCATTACTGAAATATTCACAAAGCCGAATCAGAACATAGAATATTGAGAAAGCTAGAATCAGGACAGAAAAGAAATAAACAAACAAATTTGATAAAAGGATTTACTGAGTTCAATTTGGTTTCAAATTGTGTTTAACATCATATTTCTTGCACCAGTAAGGGGCAGGATACCTAGATATATGTTCTAACTAGCAACTCAGGAGCTAACAACTTGAATTATAAAAGTATAAAATTATGAACTTTAAACTTGTTATTCTGATATTTTTACCTTCACTATTTTTCCAACTACAACATATCCAATTCCAAAAGTTGCTGGAATAAATTTACCTGTGAAGGGGAATGAGTCTTTTTTTAAGAATTCAAGAGTCCCTATTAGTCTTTCTATGAATAAATATCTTATACCATTACTTATACTTGCTCTAGATCTATCTGTGTTGTCACAAATGGCAAGATCACATCCTTTTTAGGACTATATAATATTTGTGTGAGTGTGTGTGTCTATATCAAATGTTCTTTATCCATTAATCTATGGATGGACATCAGGGTTTCTTCCAATATCCAAAGAAAATGAAAACACTAATTCAAAATTATATATGCACTCTTATATTTACTCTACATTATTTAAAATTCACAGCCTCTAACTCTTGATTCAGTATCTGAGGTAAGTTATGAACTCTTTTGACATATATCGCTCTTTAACATTTGGGTTTCTTTCTTCTTTTTAATCTTTATGAATACAGAGCTTTACCACTTCTCATTCTTCCAGAGAGATTATTTATTTTTTGGTTTGTTGATGTTAATTCCAGAAAAATAGTATTGTTTACTTTTTATATTAATAATTCAATACAAAAATTCAATATTATTTTCCCTATGTACATTCCACAGTTATAATAATAAAAAAGCTTTTTTAAACTTTTATATAGTCAGAAGCATATGTTTCAACATGTACTTCTTGAAATTTTTATTTGACCGACAAAAATCTAGAGCTATTTTCTTCAGTGAACAATAATCATATTATTAGTCAACACAGTAAACTTTCAGTTTACTGTAAATATTCACTGAAATTTTTGGCTTATTTGACTGTGTAAAAAATCTAAATGTTTAACATAACACTGGACAAGTTTCTAAATAGAGTATTCCTAGAGAATACAAAATATTAATAATACATAAAAGGACTAAGATATTTAATCAGAGAAATCGAGAAATATTTAATTGAGGCTCTATTATTACAGTTTCTGGGCAAACACAGTCTAGTTAAATGAGGTATATGCCTTCTATAAAATAAAATTACATTTATGTAACTTCCAAGTCTCTGAAAAAAGTTAGTGAATATGATGAATATAATTTTCTTGCCTTTTGAGAGCTCTTTCTAAAGTTACCATAGAAATCTTTTTTTCTTTTCCTCTTTTCATCTTAATGAAAGTTAAAAGAATTGTAAATGTAACTGAATTGCCTCAAAATACAAGACATTATCATTAATTGTCAGCACAGTAAAGCCTTTAGTTGTTATATATATGCTATATAATATTAAGATATACCATGTATGCTTAGGTAAGAAAATAATAATTAGTACTATGGTTTAAGTAACTAAAAAGCACTCCCTATAACATTTATTACACCCTCATTTTTAGATGACTTATCTCTATAATAATATACACTTTCACAGAAGAATTCTGATGTAAAAATGTATTTAATATGATACTTAAAGCTTGAAAAGGAGAGTTAAAACCATTTTAAAGAGAGTTTAATACATTGTCTATCTGTCAGCATTCTTTTTTGCCTATCTACAATATATTTGTTCTAATTGTATTGAAGTATTTTGTCTAATCCTTTTATACCCAACTCCTACAAATATTACTCTATGCCAAATAAACAAGGCATTAAATACCCAGCATCCAAAATCTAATTTTATTAAAATATGAAAATCAAGATCAGAGTCTATTGAACTATGAAAGTTATGGACCTTCCAAAAAAAATTTTTTAAGAGCACAAACCCATTTTTTTTTTTTTTTTTTTTTTTACCAAAGTGAGAGGGAACAATGGTTCCTGACTGTCCCTTTCCAGGAAGACTTATTCCAAGGAAATGCCATAAAAAACTTCTACTTCTGTACATTCCTCAATATTCATTTTTTTCAATTTCTTACAAACAAATATAGGAAGTTTTCAAATTCTGGCCCACATATTTACCTTAACCTTCTACCAAAAATCAAAACAAAATAAATAGCAATAAAAGATTAAAAACCCTATAAAAGCTAGACATGCATGAAAACACAAAAAACCAAGCCTCTGACTGTACTGAAGAACAACTACAGTAAGCAGCACTTGAACCACGACAATCTGTGATAGGTATAGATACTGTAAGTACTTTATTTACCACTGGCTCTTCATAGAGGACACAGGTGGACTCTGAATTGAGTTCAAACAGAAATGACACTCACCTGGTATAAGGAGGCAGCATTTACACTTTAGAGGTAAAACAGGAAGGACATGAGGACCAAAATCCCAGTAGAGAGGAAGAGAGGAAATCTCAGTGAGTGAGCCTATATTCTGTGAACAATTTTTCCTTAGGTTTTAAAAATATTCCACAAAATTCAAAGAAAAGTATTTGGCATCCAATCAAAAATTTTTAAATGCTAAAATTAGAACAAATTTTCAAAGACAAGAATAAAACATAATAGAAAGAGATCTATAGGCATGCACTATAGAGTAATCAATGTTAATATGTATAAGACAAAATATTGGAAAGGGTGGAGAATTTCTGAAAACACATGGATGTTTGAAACATCCATGAATGAAACAGATTTTACATCTAAAATATATATTTTTATTTTTTTTTCTATTTATTCATTTTAGAGTGCACAAACTGGGGGAGGGGTAGAGGAGAGAGAGAAACAGACTTGCCACAGAGCAGGGAGCCCAATGTGGGGCTTAAGCAGGGAGCCCAATGTGGGGCTTGATCCCAGGACCCCGAGATCATGGCCTGAGCCAAATGCAAATGCCTAACCACCTGAACTACCCAAGCACCCATAGAGCTAAAATATTTGTAATGAGTAAGAATTTTCCAAAACTAATGAAAGGCATCAAAATAGAGATTTTAGAATTTCTAAAAGCTTCAAAAAAGATAAATGCAAAGATAATCTGATCTAGGTTTATCAGCACTAAACTAATGAAAATGTAGAGAAAGGAAGAGAGAGAGAGAGAGCATTAGAAAGGAATACTCAAGAGACAGAGAACAGTATTACAGTAGTAAATAATAACATTGACATCTGATACCTATATCTGAAATAAATACTTCACTAAATAAAAATTTTACAATACCTCACTTAATGATTGGAGTATAGTTTTTATTTTTTTAAGATTCATTTATTTATTCATGAGAGACACACAGCGAGAGGCAGAGACATAGGCAGAGGGAGAAACAGGCTCCCTGCAGGGAGCCCAAAGTGGGACTTGATCCCAGGACCCCAGGATCACAACCTGAGTTGAAGGCAGATGCTCAACCACAGAGCCACCCAGGAGTCCCATATTGGAGTGTAGTTTAGCATTTGAGGCAGATTGAGGAGGTGAGTATTAGTGAAAAGAGTATGGGGAGAGAAGTAAGACAGGAGTTCAGAGTGATGTGACTAAGATTTTAACTCTAAATAAAACAGGTGGACATTGGAGTATTTCAAGTAGAAGAGTTTTGAATTAAACAGTATAATTCTGACTCCTGTGATCTTCATAAAATGAAGCAAAAGGACAGATTAGACAACCTTTGTTACAATCCAGGCAAAAAGTTGTCCTGACTGATTATGAGTTTTAACAATAGAGTGGAAGAGGGCAGCCTGGGTGGCTCAGCGGTTTGGCGCCTGCTTTTGGCCCAGGGCCTGATCCTGGAGACCCAGGATCGAGTCCCATGTCGGGCTCCCTGCATGGAGCCTGCTTCTCCCTCTGCCTGTGTCTCTGCCTCTCTCTCTTTCTCTCTTTCTCTGTATCTCTCATGAATAAATAAATAAAATATTTTAAAAAACAGAACAAACAAAACAATAGAGTAGAAGAGAAATAAATGGTTGGCTTCTGGATATAATGTAAAGACAAGGGCTCTCTGGATTTGCTGATGCCACAGATAAAAGGAGTGAAAAATAAGCAAGGATGGTAAGGAAGATTCTAGATCATGGGGTGGAAGAAGGAAGCAGCATAAATTGACATTTGGCATGAATGTATAAATTAAGAAAAAATGTCAATTGTGTAGCTTCCAATTTCTAAGAGACAATTTTACACTTGTTTCAGCTAATTTTAACTCAATTAAAACATACTGAAGTCAAAAAATCTCAGAGAAGGTCAGTTATTGTCAACTCCTGATAGTCTTACTGGTATAAGCCACAGTGATTTAGAATGTGAATTTTTCTAAAAATTTGGTAAAAACAAATAAAAATCCCAACCTTGACACAGGATGTCACTTTGAATTTTATGATACCAATAAAACTAAAAGGGAAACCAACTCTTGCCCTTAGCTCATAGCTAAACATGATGAACAAAAATAATGTAACCTTTGGCATATAACTCAAAAAATACAAAGAACTGATTGGTATTTCTATAGTATAAAAAACTGTTTCTATCTATTTATATTAAAAATTACAACAATGAAATTAATAAGGAGATTGGGCTAGAATTGAAGATATTTCTTATATGCTTTATAATATGTGTGAATCTGTAAAAACTGCAAGAAGTGGAATGTAAATTTGAGATAAAGGAGAAGAATAAATAATGTAAATTGACAAATGTTGAAAAAAAGGTTTAAATATATCTTTTAAATGAATATTATTGGGCTTTGTGATTTTATATTCCATTGGATAACACCAAGTTCATTTTTATTTTTATTTATTATTATTTTTTAAGATTCTATTTATTTATTCATGAGATACACAGAGAGAGGGAGAGAGAGGCAGAGACACAGGCAGAGGGAGAAGCAGGTTCCATGCAGCGAGCCTGATGTGGGACTCAACCCTGGGTCTCCAGGATCACACCCTGGGTTGAAGGTGGCCCTAAACCACTGAGCCACCCAGGGATCCCAGATTCATTTTTAAATGTCATTATACACAGGGGCATCTGGGTGACACAATTGGTTGAGTATCCAACTCTCAGTTTCAGTTCAGGTCAGGATCTCAGAGTCCTGGGAGTGAGCCTGTCTCAGGCTTCATGCTCCGTGGGAGTCCGCTTGAGTTTCTCTCTCCCTCTGCCCCTGTTCTTTTTAAGACTTGGTAGAAATGGTGACTGACATTTTTTTTTCAAAATATGTATGTATTGTAAAAGATCTAATGAAATAGTCAAACCTTTCTGAATAGTAAGCATCTCTTTAAAGCAGAGATAAGTGCAGTGGACTCTGATATGATCTGTGTTGGACCAGTTTGAACTGAATAGCTTAGCCAGAGGCGATGTAGGCAAACTGCTGGGTGTGTATTTCAGAATACTACTAAATGGTCATGAAAATGACCCACAAAATGTTTTATGTACTATTTGCTGTACTCTCTGAAAACAATGCTATAAATAATTCTTTTAGAGATGCATATAATTCATGAATATTAAATGATGTTTTAGTTCTACGAATCTCACATTGGAGAGTAGCTTGTTTGCAGAAAAATTTTTCTTTAATAACTGTCACTTTAAATTTTATTTACACTGGTTCAGATTATTAAAATTTTCTGCTTGTTATACATCACTCTCAAAATGCAGTCTTTTTATCCTTGATATGTAATTATTCATAATTTAGTGTTTTGTTTTTTAAGCTACATTGACTCAATCTTTTCTGGGCCCTGACTAGAGACTGTAGTCAGTTCCCCTTTTTGAGTAACTTATTAAGTTCATGTACCAAGCCCTTGTACGATCTCATCCTCTGGGCCAATATGTACCTTATTGCCCTTATTGCCCAGGGCCAGGAATCAGACACATAGGATCACCCCCGCATCTCTGAACCAGTGAGATTAGCCAATCCACGGGGAGAAAAATCTTGTTAATCCCACCCTGTTTGCCATACATAAGATGCACCTCCTAACGCCTCTAACCTATCATGCCCCTGTCTCCAAGCACAACCCCTCCCGAGGCCCTGCCAACAGCCTTCTCTCCTTTCAAACTGTAACTAACAAAGCATTCTACCTTTCATTTACTCAGGGGTCAATGCATTGTGTCACACCATCAAAAGATGTATTAAGTCTCATAAAACATTATTCAATATGCTTATTGTATATGCTAGCATCATAAGAGACAAAGAGCACTGACTTTCTGAGGAGTATATCATTTTATCTATTTATGTCTATCATCTAACATACATAGCATGCATATAGCATATCTGCATATTTGTAAAATTAGAGTATTTGCTTTCTTATTTCTTTCCTTCTAATATGTAGTTTGCTTAAGTACAAATCTCTCTCTCTTTTTAAATCTCTGTTTCTTAAAACAAGACTGGAACTTTATTGAAAATAGGGTTGGTAAAAGTAGTGAGAATTTTCATATTTTTTGAACCTCATCAAATAATAATGAGTGTCATGTACCAAACTCAATGTCTGATTTTTAAATGAACAATATCTCAATAGATGTTCCCAGAAACATATTAACTGGCAATAAGCTACTATAAATTATTTCTCCTGATGCAGTGCTTAGCAATCTTAGTGAATTATAATTTATGTACAATAAGCTGCATTCATGTAGAGTGAGCAAAGCAATGAGTTTTGAAAGATGTATACAACCATGAAATAGTCATCACAACCAATGAGCTTAACTCCCCCCTCCTAGAAATTCATATTAATAGATTATATATTTCCTTATACATCTTGCATCTTTTGCTCTAAATAATGAGTTTAAGATTTTTTTCCCATGGTGTTGAAAATGTCAGTAGTGCATTATTTATTGCTAACAGTAGCATTGTCTAGATTTAACTTTTGGTGTGCTTATTTACATGTTGATAGATATTTGTGTTGTATAAACTGTTTTGTTTTTATGACTACAATTGCTATGAACTTCTATACACAAGTTTATGTATGAAAATAGATTTCACCTCTTAGGGTTAATACCCAGGAATAGATAACTGAATTGACTGGTTGTATATTTTTAAAAAATGCTAAAGTGGTTATAATATTTTATATGCTCACCAACAGTGTTTGAGGGGTTTCACTTCCAGGTATCTTTACCTCCACTATTATCAGTCTTTGATTATAGATATCTTAGAGAAGGTAGAGTTACATCACAGTGATTGATTTTGTTGTTTTTCATTTCCTTAGTGATTACAGACATAGAGCAACTTCTCATATGTTCATTAGTCATTTTAACACTGTTGTTTTTTTTTTAATTTTATTTATTTATTCATGAGAGATACAGAGAGAGAAAGGAAGAGACAGGCAGAGGGAGAAGCAGGCACCATGCAGGCAGTCTGATGTGCGACTCAATCCCAGGACTCCAGGATCACACCCTGAGCTAAAGGCCGCTGCTTAATAATGCTGAGCCACTCCGGCGTCCCTTTAACACTGTTTTGTAAAGCATCTGTTAAAATCTTTTGGGGTTGATTTTCCTTTTGTTATTGGATTTTAAGAATTCTTTATATATTCTAATATGAATCATTTGTTAGATGCATGTATTGAAAATATTTTGTCTCATTTTATAGGTTGTCTTCTCATTTCATTAATGGTGTTTTCCAGAGGAAGAGGTTTTATTTGAAAGTCAATTCACAATTTTCAAATAAAATGTATTTTTTTTAGGACAAAAAAAAAATGAGTGGTTCGGTGGTTGAGCCACTGCCTCCAGCTCAGGTTGTGATTGCAGGGCCCACAGATCAAGTCCTGCATTGGGGGGAGTAAATAAATAAATAATAAATAAATACAATACAAATTTGAATAAATAAATATAAAATAAATAAAAATCTGAATAAATAAAATCAAAATTAAAAAAAATAATGTATGTTTTTAGAATCTTACCTAAAAATTCTCTGCCTGCTTAAGGTTGGGAAATATTTCTTCTATAACTTTTCTAGGTATTATATAGTTTTAGTGTTTATTTTTTTAATTTTTTATTTTTTAAAGGTTTTATTTATTTACTCATGAGAGAGAGAGAGAGAGAGGCAGAGACACAGGCAGAGGGAGAAGCGGGCTCCATGCGGGAGCCTGATGTGGGACTCGATCCCGGGTTTCCAGGATCACACCCTGGGCTGAAGGTGGCTCTAAACCACTGAGCCACCCGGGCTGCCCAGTTTTAGTGTTTATATTTCATTATTATATTACAATATGATTAAGCATATTATTATATAGTTAGTGATTCAAGTTAACTTTTGTATATAATGAGGTAAAGGTCAAGTTTGATTTTTTTTTCTTATATGGTTGTTCTATCACATTTCTTGAAAATACTTTCATTTGTCTCATTGAATTCCCACCATAACTCTTTCAAAGATCAATTGATTATATATATTCGGACATATTTCTGTACTTTCAGTTTTGTTCCATTGATCTTTATGTCTGTCCTTTCATGAATATCAAATTGTCTTGATGAATGTTGCCTTACGTTAGCATCTCTATTATAATGTAATCTAATGTAATCCTCTGTTTTTCTATTTTCTTTTAAATTTCTTTCACTCTTCTAGGTCATTTGCTTTTCTGTATGAATTATAGAATCAGATTCTTAGTTTCTACAACAAAACTTGCTAGTATTTTGATTTGGATGGCATTAAATCTAGAGATTAATTTGGAGATAATAGATGTTTTACTAGCTTTGAGTTCTCTATTGGGCAGACAAGTATAGCTATTGATTTGATTTGGTCTAATTTAATTTTACTCAACAATAATTTCCAATGTTCAGGGTGCCTAAGTGGCTCAGTCAGTTAAGCACCTGACTTCAGCTCAGGTCATGATCATAGGGTCCTGGGAGCAAACTCCACATCCAGCCTCCTGTACAGCAAGCAGTCTGCCTATCCCTCTCTCTGTGTCCCTTCCTCTAATTGTGCTCACTCTAATAAATAAAATCTTAAAAAAAATAATTTGCAATGTTCAATGAATAAGGCCTACATATATTTCCCTAATTTTATTCCTTTTTCTTTCTTTTTTTTTCTTTCTTTCTTTTTTTCTTTCTTTCTTGGATGCCATTGGAAATTGAATTGCATTTTTATCTCACTTCCCAAATGTTCTTTTGTAATACACAAAATTACAGATGCTACTTTTCATAGTGACTTTTATCCTTCAACCTTCCTAAATTCAATGGATTTTTCTACATTCTCATTTATATTAACTGAAAATCTAATTAGTGTTACTTTTTTTTTCTATTACAGTATATTTATCATCTATTTATATTTCTTGTCTTTTGTACTGGATAGAATCATCAACATAGTCTGGAATAGAAGAAAGGATAATTTATATTTGTTTTTTATTCATTACCTTAGCAGGGAAGTGTTTAATCTCTCACCATCATGTATTATGGTAGCACTGGATTTTTTTTTTTAAGATTTTATTTATTTATACATGAGAGACAAGAGGGAGAGGCAGAGACATTGGCAGAGGGAGAAGCACACTCCCTCCAGGGAGCCTGGTTCAGGACTCAATCTCAGGACTCTAGATCACACCCTGAGCCAAAGGCAGATGCTCAATCACTGAGCCACCTAGCCATCCCAAATAGCATGTTTATATTCCTGTCATTTTCTTCTTCACTTCCAGGATTCTACCAACAAATATGTTGGATTACTTGACATCATTCCACTGGTTTCTGAGACTCTGTTCAATTACTTTACTTTTTTCCTTTGTTTAGATTATTTAATTTACAATGATCTATCCTCAAATTCAGTAATTATTCTGTTTTTTGATCAGTGAAGCCCATCAATTTAATTTCAGTTACAATACTTTCCAGTCGTACAATTAAAGCTCTTTGTTTCCACTAGTCTTTTGAAATTCATTCATTGCTCATTCATTGATAGCATATTTTTCTTTAAATTTTCATATAAATAGACAATAGCTGTTTCAAAATTTTTGCTTAATTCATCATCTTTGCTCACTAGTTTTTTTCTTATAAACGGGCACTACTTCCTCAATATGATTAATGTTATGAAATGTAAAATTATGTTCAACTAAAATAAATTATAATTCTGACAAGATTTTTGATATTGACAGTAATCATGTTCTGTAGAATTTCAGCTTAAACATAATTCCCAAGATCTATATTTAACTGAAAGAGCTTAAGCTGCTTTTAAATTAAGTTAATTATGGTAATGTTCAGATACTTGGATAATTTTTAAAATAAAACAATATTGAACCCCAAGCACAAATTTAATATAGTGCCTTAGATTCTTTGATACATTATAGAGTGGCTAAAATTTTAAATCACATCACTTAATGTGCTGGTTCTTGCCACCTTAAGAATGTACAAAATTAAAACGTTTGCCTACAGTGACTGAACTTTGCTGGTCTATTTGCTAAAGTCCTTATATGATAGGCAATTATCAATTACAACTACATGAAATAGAATTTAGTTTATTTGATAAATGTTACATTTAGTATGTGTAATTTAAATTACACCAGGAGCATGAGTATCAGAGAAATACAACTGTGTAAGCAAGGTAATGGGATCTAATTTTGTTTTTCTAGGAAAACAGGTAGATTTTTGTCCTAAGGGAGTGTGTTGGCATGTTCCAGAATAGTGGAGAATGAAATCTGAGTTTCTATAGCAAATTCTTGATGTTTTGAGGATTTTGAATCTATTATTTTTTTTAACTTTGAGGTAAAATTGACAAAATGTTAAAATATTCAAAGTGTATGTTATACATACTTTTAAAATACCTGTATACATTGTGAAAGGAGTCCCATCATCGAGTTCATTAACACCTCTCACTTATTTATCTTTTGTGTTTGTGTGACAACATTTAGCAAATTTCAATTATGTAATACAGTGTTAACAACTATAGTCACTATGTATGATTTGCATTAGATTCTCAGACCCTGTTCATCTTATAGCTGAAAGTTTGTGCACTTTTTACCAACTTACCTTATTTTCCTTACTCCCCAGCCCCTGGCAACCACTTTTCTAGTTTCCATATTTTTTTATTATTATTATTTATGTATTATAGTCACAGAGAGAGAGAGAGAGAGAGGCAGAGACACAGGCAGAGGGAGAAGCAGGCTCCATGCACCGGGAGCCCGACGTGAGATTCGATCCCGGGTCTCCAGGATCGCGCCCTGGGCCAAAGGCAGGCGCCAAACCGCTGCGCCACCCAGGGATCCCCCATAATTTTTTTTAAATAGATTTCACATATAAGTGAAATTTGTCCTCCTCTGTCTGGCTTATTTCACCTAGCATAATGCTCTCAAGGTCCAAGTTTGCAAATTGCATGATTTTCTCCTTTTCATGGCTGAGAAATATATCATTTTATATACATATACACATCAGGTCTTTATCCATTCATTCATTGAAGGGCACTTAGATGATTTCCATTATTTTGGCTATTGTCAATAATGCTGCAGTGAACATGGATATGTAGATAATTCTTTGATATTATGTTTACATTTCCATTGGATATTTACCCAGAAATGGGATTGCTGGATAGAATTGTTTTCTATAGTGATTGTACCAATTTTCATGCCCTCCAACAGTGCACAAATTCTCCCATTTACTCCACATCTTTGCCAACACTTGTTACTTCTTGTCTTTTGGATGGCAGCCATTATATTAAATGTGAGGTAATATCTACTGTAGTTGTGATTTACCTTTCCCTGATGATTAGTGATGATGAGTACCTTTTCTTGTCTCTATTGGCCATCTATATGTCTCCTTTGGAAAAAAAAAAGAGTTACTCTGACCATTTTTAATCAGATTTTTTTCTGATTTGTATTTTTTCTGTGAGTTGTATAAGTTTTTTATATATTTTGGTTATTAATCCCTTATCAAAAATAAGATTTGCAAATATTTTCTCCCAATTCGTGGTTTACCTTTTCATTTTGTTGAGAACTTCCTTTGCCAAGTAGGGTTTTTTTTTTTTTAATTTGATAGAGTCTCACTTGTCAATTTTTGTTTTTGTTGCCTTTACTTCTCATGTTAAATCCAAAAAAGTCATTGCCAAGACTGCTGCAAAGGAATTTATGCATGTTTTCTTGTAGGAGTTTTATGGTTTTAGGTCTTATGATCAAATGTGTGTGTAATTCACTTAAGTTGATTTTCGAGTAATTTGTAAGATAGTGGTCTAGTTTTCATTCATTGACACTACATTTTTGTTTAAAATGTGTGTGTGTCTAAAATAGGTGTTTTAGGACTTTTGCTTAATTCACTGTCTATACCCACTTAGATTTATTTTATTGACTAGGTCATCATTTTGTATGTCTACATGCCTTTCTTTTTGTCTTTGCATGTTTAATTGATTGGGAAATGGGCAGTGCTGGATTAGTTTGCAGTCATTTTATATTCTGCTGTGTTCTTCTAAGGATATTTTGTTGTTGCAGCAGCAGGCGGTAAGGTTACATGAGCTCAAACTACAAATGCTGTCTCCCCCTTGGTATGCAGTAGCTCATATCTCTTTCTTACTACTATTATTTCTTGAAGCTGCCTTTTAACCAAGACCCCAGGGGTTCTCCATTGTTTATACATAAATTGGCTTTCAGCCAAGGACTTTTTTCAGCACTGTGCTCGCTCTGTGATTTTTTTTAAAATCTATAGATTCTGCCCCAATTTACAGCTGCTTTACTGGTCTCACATTATCGTTCCTCTGATGCATCAAGCCTAGAGAGCTTTTAACTTCTGCCACTTGAACTGCTGATGGCTAAGAAATGCACTCAGTTGAAAATAACAAAATGACAACAATGAAAAAGGGAAGAAACATTTCTAGTTTTATCTTGCTCTAATATTCAAGAATAAATCCTCTCTTCCCCTACTTGTATTAACAATGAATCATTTTGCATGTGTGTTTGTGTGTGTGTGTGTATACACAAATAGACATATATACATATTATGATTTGTGTTAAATAAGTTAAATAAAACTTGTACTTTCTATTTGTATTTCTTGCTTAAATTTATGTTTAAATGTATATAATTTTATTTATCTCTTATTTTGTATACATACCATAGGAATCATTAAAATACAAATGTGCAAAGAAGGATGTTTAGCCAGCAGGGTGATGTTGATGTCAACCCCCTGATGAGGACACTGGGCAGGGAAGACAGGTTTGGACATTCTACTTTTAAGGTACCTACTAGGATTCCAAGAGAAAGTGTCATCTAGACAGTTAAATGTATAGGCTTGGAGCTCAGAGGTGAAATTGTGTTAAGACAGAAGTCTGTGGTTCATGCAAGCTGGCAGGCAGCTGACATGCACTAGTGCAGCCTTTTTAGGCTGTCTGCTATCTGCTCAGGTTGGCAGTGCCCATGCCATTTATACTTGCTTTTGTGAAAGTGCTGGAGAGGTAAGTCTCCTTTTCCATTTCTCTTTACCTTCCCATCTATCATCTCCCACCCTAAACTCTGCTTCCTTTATTTCTCTTCAATTTGTCATTCCTTCCCTCCCCCCTCTTTTGGTATCTCCTTTTCTCTTTTCTTCTTTTTCTCTTTTGCTTAATTTTTGAAATGCATGTTAAGCCAGTATTTGCTACTTCTGTCTGTTGATTTTGCTTAAGTTCTTAAATCCAGCTCTCTCATTCTTTTTTTTTTTTACCTGTCGTGTACCTCTTTTGTATGCATATCTGTTTTTTTTCTTTCTACAGCTGACTGTATCTTTTTTTAACTTTGTTGAATATATAAATAAACTATATTTTAGTTTCTTAACCCTAATTTTAAAAAGCAGGTGAGTAGATTGTTTACAGTTCCTCCAAGGAAACAGTTAACACAATTCATTCTGCCTTGGGAGTTTTCCTGTGGTTAATGATTGCTGATTAAAGCCACCAGGAGGAGTCCTCAGATGGTATCTTTGGGTGTTAATTTCATTATTGCTGGCACATCTTATTCCAATCTGTTGTCCCACACATTTTCCCTTTGGTGATGTCATCTGTCCTCTTTTCACCTCCTTTCGGAAGTTCACAGATTACAAGAGAAGTCAGATCCAAAGCATTTCACAGTGCTGCTCCGATTCAATTGTGAAAACCCAACAGAGAAAAAATAATTGATAAGTTCCTAAGTTATTAACACAGTTGATGGTTGACTTCCTTGAACTAAAGCTTCCTCTGGATTCTGTAACAACAAAAGTAAATAGCCATCTCCTCTCTTGTAATTTAAAGAAAAAACAAATAATTAAAAGTTTCCATTCCATGGACACAATGCAACAAATGTTTGTGGTTCCTGCTTGCTACTAGCCCAAGAAGAATACATCATGGTCTTGATCTTGAAGTGTGTCTTGTCTGTGAAGAATCCTACATTAGGAATGTAGACAGGTTCTATATAGACAACAAAAACACAACAATCACAACACATCCTCCCTTCAATAAAAATTATGGTTTTATAGTTCAGAAAAAATAAGTGGTACACTAGAATTCAGGGAAATAAACTTGGTCCCCATCTCTTTGCAAATACTATACGTATCCTTATTCATACACTCATTTACAGATTGTTCCTTTAAGCAACACCATTTAGAATTATTGTATTAGCATTATTTATGTGACAGTATATGTACCTTATTTTATATAATATCTGAAATCATGCCATACAAACAACAAACTATTTCACTCAAAGAAATCTGTGAATATAAAATAAATAGCAAAAAAAAAATAATAAAATAAAATAAAATAAATAGCAAATGCCTGGGTATTCTGAAGATGAATCCCTGTATATGGTTTTTTTTTTGTGTTGTTATTATGTAAAGAATGATCCTAGAGACTATGAAATCTGTTAATTACTACTATACCACTTAATTTTCTAAAAATAATTCTAGAAATCTAAGGACGTTTGAAGTACAGTTTTAGAACGAAAGAAATATCTTATCTTCTTAGAGAAAAACAAACCAAAGAAAAATCTCAAAATACCTGGAGCTTATTAAACTTCTTTTTTTCAATGTGTTAAAGTTCTACGTAGCCACTTCCATTCAAAAATAAGAAAAAGATACCTTTTTTCCCCAAATACTTTTGTTCTGTTTCTCATTATTGTTTGTGCCTATCAGAATGCTTATGGATATAATTCATAAGTGTTTGTCTGAAAATCTCATACGTATTCAAGATGAATACGGACTGAATAAGGACTGAATACGGATGAATAAGGACTGAAATAAAGACTGCATTAATTTTGCTACAACGAAACACACATTTCTTAGGGTGATGCGTTAATTTTTTTATTGAATAATATGTGACATACATACAGCATGAGACTGCAAAGGATTTTCTAATTCCGTAGCTCAATTATTCTAAAAACAACCCGAAGAAGTACCCTCAGAATAATTAGAATTCCTAGATACTTTGTTTCTAGTTGTAGTGTTCTGTCTTTATAAACTCTTTATACTGAATACTAAAATTCAAGTCTTTGTTTTTAATATTTGAAATTGGTATGGGTATCACACACATACAGATGCCCTTAGCAAGTAAAGAATAGTTGAAAACTAACAAAATTCCTTAAAATCAGATATGGCAGATAGAAACAGGTAGATTTGAATAGTGTTTGTGATGAAGACATTTTAGGTAATATTGCACTTATTTTCAAATTTTCTAAATAGCAGCATTGACAATATACCCATAAATTCAGTAAATTACTATGAGGCCAAATTTCTGAGATTTTGTAGACATGTACTCACAACAAAATAGAAAAACCAAAACCAAAAAATAACAATAAATAAAAATTCAGGTAACACATATTTTCCAGACATATGACCAGTCTAAAAATAATCAAATCCAGAGGGAAGGGGCACCATGCAAATGGAAGATTATTTAGAAAGCCGTATTCTAGCAGGACTAAGGAGGAAAATAAAATAAATGGAAAAGGAAGTAATCAAGTCTCTAATAGCTGGGAAAACTAATAACCCAGGATGCCCTTGCGACTCATTAGAGTAAACAAGAGGAAATGAAAACCTGTATACGATAGCCCAGTCAACGTTTTTAATCCATGGAAATTAAAGCTAGAGAGAATATTGTAAAATAAATTCACAGAAAATCCTGACATGCCATTTTAGATTTTAATGTCTTCATTTTAATTATACCTATTTCCCCTCTTACTGCTTTTCTATCATCTAACATTGATACACAAAAGTAAAGTGAGAAAGAATTATGAAATCAACATTTATAAACCAAATAATTTCTAAATATGTATTTAGCTGGAAGATTTA
The DNA here is from genome assembly GCF_048418805.1 of Vulpes vulpes. Classification (NCBI taxonomy): domain Eukaryota; kingdom Metazoa; phylum Chordata; class Mammalia; order Carnivora; family Canidae; genus Vulpes; species Vulpes vulpes. The sequence continues at coordinate 98,649,201 of NC_132784.1, read as the reverse complement.
TATTTTTGTCAGAACTTCTGGGCATTTTATGCATTCATCCAAATGTCATCATTCCGAAATTCACATTCACTATCTCTATGTCACCATGTATCATACCTTTTTGGATTGTGCTAATCACAGGAATCTTCAGTGAAATAGCCTTAATTTTACATAAGTGGTTGGTATCTCATTTTCTTCCATTACTATAATCAATTGCTTATACATATTCTTCAATTCTTTCTTCAAAGCAAATATTCTACCTAAAAGCCTACTGTCTATTTTTTTTCTTTACCTTAGTTGTAAACATGACGTGTTCAGGCTTTATTTTATATCAGCTCCAAATACATTTTGACATACTAAGGGTGTTCAAAATATTTTCAGTTGATTTAGGAATATATAAACTAGATTTTGAATCTCTTGATAATTGAATTTATATGACTCAACATCTTATTGTAATGTATCTCCATAATGCTTAGTGTTGTTTTATAAACATTTAAGGTTAAATCAATAAAGAGAATGATATCTTACCGATGATGTAAAGGTACTAAAAGAACTCTAGTGTCGAGATTTTTGTATATTTGCAGATGTGTGTCTGCATGGGATGCATATACTTAGAAAAAAAATTTTTAAATGTGAACTACCAAGAATACAAATGCATTGTAGAACTTTTAAAATTAGTCTAAAGCCTGAAAAAAATTCATTTTCCTAAAATTAATTAAGCTAGGCCAACATTTTCTTGTCTCCTCCCGCCCCCATCCCACCCCCACTCCTCTATCCTGCTGCCTCTTCTGCCTATTTTTTGAGCCTTCTTACTCACCTCTTGGCAATTTCATTTGGATTCCTTATAACTGACCTTGCCTTTGTCACTGGTACTACACATAGTGTTTCCACCTCTAATTCCTTTTTTTTTTTTTTAAATTTTTATTTATTTATGATAGTCACAGAGAGAGAGAGAGAGAGAGAGAGAGAGAGAGAGAGAGGCAGAGACACAGGCAGAGGGAGAAGCAGGCTCCATGCACTGGGAGCCTGATGTGGGATTCGATCCCGGGTCTCCAGGATCGCGCCCTGGGCCAAAGGCAGGCGCCAAACCGCTGCGCCACCCAGGGATCCCTCCACCTCTAATTCCATTACTGCTGTCAATTGAAAGGTTTTTGTTTGTTTGTTTGCTTATGTTATTACATTTTGCACCACTCTGAGAAAAATGATATGAGAAACAAGTGAAATAAGAAATAGCTTGGAAATGTGTAAATGAATTTATTTACAGTGAAATGAATTATATAATTGTGACTATATTTTCACACGTACACCTCAATAGATGGAGCAAGGGATATTTGTTTCATCAGTGGCACAGCAGCTTCCTATAGCAACAGAAACTTCTCTTTGACTCCCTTACTGGATCACACAAACCTTAGACAATGAGACACAGCAGAACAGATGGGATATTTCCCTCACAGGATATAAGTGATTTTAACGAGGCTTGAATATTGTCACCTTCGTAGATTAATGTATTTATGGTTTTTAATTTTATTCACCTATAGCTGACTGTAAGTTAGACAGTTTTTCTTGTCCTCTTGATGCTTTCCTTGATGACATCACAGACTTATGCCATTCTACATAGTTATCAAAAAAAAAATCCCATATTCTGTATTCTTATTTTCCTAACACACTAGAATATTTTATTTTATGTAATTAAATCAATAATGATATTCAGAAATTTACTGAAATAAAATATCCTACTAATAAGTCGGGAGCAATACTCAGATGCTCCATTTAAATATTTCAGATTGTTGTTATCCTATTGACCATGTCAACCAAAATTTCAAAACCTGCTTATTCCTTATTCTAATTCCTAGACTGAATTCCAGCTGGGTCCATCATATAATGTGTTTTTTTTCAATAACTTTACTTGACCCACAAAAGAGAAATTAATTTATAATAGAAGTATATATGTTTATTGCCATAGTGCTCAAATGTGAAAGATAATATTTTAAATGATGGAATTTTGTAATTTAGTAACTTGAGAGTCTCATACCTTGCATACAAAATGTGTTATATTTTGTTGCCTTGATTGAGTCACTCACTGGCAATTATGTATATACTTTTTTCTCTTCTATTATATTTCTAGAAGAGCTGCTGGCACACATGTTTTAAAAAGTGAATAACAAATTAATGAATGGGCCTCCATTTCTCTTGCAGTAGAACTTAAAAATAAATTGGTCCTTCAGACAAACAAATTGGCACATTAAATCCCAAAGTAAAGATAACATTTGTAGCCTTTATAGTATAGTATGTATAGGTTTAAAGAGTAAGATAGTTGAACAAACTTGGTGAAAATGCTGTCTTGTTACTGACAGGTTTTCATTGGAAAACAATTCTCGTTTACAATTTCAAGATAGTCACAAATGTCATGTCTACACACTGACATTGTTATTCAGAGGCAGAGAAATAACCTGTGGATATCTTAGATTTCTTTCTTAGGGATAAGCAACATCTTTGATGTCCCTAGGAGACGTCTCTCATGTCTATGTTGGTGTGATCGGGCCACATGCTCACTGAGGGGGAAGGCTTCCAAAGCACAGGCTCATTTCAATATACAGGACATGGCTGATGCTTTGTCACCTCTAGATCTCATTCTACCAAGGTGGAATGCTGGTTTGTGAATGTTAGGATGTGACTCCATAGTGGCTTACTTCTATTCAGAGTGAGTTTAGGGGTGATGAGAAAGAAGCTGGCTATACATTTAATCCTGAAAATGTACTTTATTAAGTGGTCTTTTATCTATTTTATCTAAACTCTAGTATCCTGAGGTTTTAGGTATATAGATAACTCCTATAATTTTTAGTGACAACAGAATCATTTTCATCATTCCGGGGCATATTTTACCAGAAATTATGAAAGAAAATATTAGAAAATGAGTACTTATACTGTTTTACTTAAAAATCCTTAGGTGTTTCGCTTTTTTTATAAGATTTACTGCTAATCAAAAATGAACAGGGCAATTTTAGTAATGAATATATTGTGAATTCAGTTAGGAACCAAACTGATATTCCTCTGATACCTGCTTTTAGGTAGAAAAGTGAAAGATTATCAATAACTTATTAAACTTGTTCAAACAAGTGGTCCTTTTCAATAGACTTTTGAAGAAAATCGTTTTATTTCAAAATCCTATCATTACTACAACTTAGTGATAAAGATTTTATTCTCTCTATTGGAGCTCAAAAAGAATTCAAGATTTTGGAATTAAAAAAATAAACTGTGTATCTTGTCAGAAAATATCACTCACAAATAACAGAAAATATCATTCTTAAATATCAATATCACTTTGCAAGAATAAGAAGGTAAAAATGGTAGTCACTTGAAATATTTTATAGGCAAGTTTATTTCCTAGAGTCCTTCACACTGTCCTAATTTATGTAACATTCAGAAACTCTTCATAAATAATCACACTTCAGAAAAATGTAATATATAGAAAACCTAATTTTCCTACATACATATCCATTTGATTACGGATAAAATAATAATTTCATAAGGCAAACAGATATAGGATTCTTCAGATCATTTGTGACAAAAAGGAGCTTCTTCAAGTCATTAGATTAGAAGACTAATAAATTATCATATAGACTATAGCAATACCTTTTTTGCTTACACAGTGTTGAATGTAGTTAAATCACAGTGAATAGGTCAAGAAGAATCATTGTATTATGTTCATCAGTACAATTTCAATTAAGTTAAATTAGCAATGTTGTCCAGAGAAAAATATCATTTCATCAGTATGCATTTGAACATTTAGAAAGATATTTATCAACTCTCTAAGGACGGAGACTCTGTCTACCTCACCTGTGAATTTTCATGATCTACAAAGTAATTGGCAGATATAAAAAATCCTCAAAAATATTTAGTGAAGGGATGCTGATTCAGGTTTCCATCATATGACAAAGTCCATGGCCAATAACTGTGTGGAAAGTAAATAAGGGTTGAGTGAATTGGATAGCATACTTAATGCAGATACATTTTTAAAATACATATGGAATTTCTACTCTTATTTTTATTGTGAGATATAACACACATACATAATGTGTATAAAAATAATTGTACACTTCTAATTTTTATAATGTGAACATTGATAAAACTCTCACCCTAATACATAAAGCATTGTCAATACTCAAGGATCTACCATATGCTTCTCTTCAGCAAATTCCCTTCTCACTAAAGTTAACCACAATTCTAATTTACATTAACTGTGTTTTTGCATTTTTATTATAGAGTTTAGTTACTCAAATATACATCCCTAAATACTAAAGTTTAGCTTTACCTATTTTTGAACTTAGTGTAAATGGAATTAGGCAGCACATGTCATTTTGTATCATATCTCTTTCACTTTGCATTATGATTGCATTTCATCCAGGTTACCTTGTGAAGATATAGTTCATTCATTGTCAAGGATATGTTGCATAATATTGTATGAATCAATACAATTTATCTATTTCCCTGTTATGTTTTTCCCATTCATTGTTCTTTTTGTTAATGGGGTTATGAATATTCTTACCCATGTCTCCTTTATGTAGGTATACATGCATATAAGCATAGATTTCAACTGTGTATATATCTAAGACTGAAATTACTGGATCACAGACGTGTAGGTAAATCTTACTGATGCTAATTAAACATTTTCTGCAATGGTTGTATGAGTGTTCATTTTCAGTAGCAATGTACATAACTTTCATACTCTAAGCTGTCATATCTTACATTGTCAATCTTAAAATTTTAGCCACACTAGCAAGGATGTCCTTGTGTTCCATATTTTTTAACTTATCTGATTATTAATAGAGTCAAACATTATTTCATATGCTTATTTACCATTGAAATTTCTCTTTTTGCTAAATCAGCTATTTGGTCCTCTTGCCCATTCTAGTCATCTGTTTTTAAAATATTGACATTGTGGTTTATTACATATTCTCAACATAAGACCTTTGTTGATGATATATTTTGCTAATATAGGCTTCCCATTTTTGTCTTGCCTATTGGGTTTTCCTAAAACTATTTACTCATAAATAGTGAGCTATTTATTTTAATAGGAACATTTTTATCTGTTGTCTGATAGTGGGTAGTGATATTTTTCCTTATTTAAGAATATTAATCAGAAATCAGGATTATATCATGTTATATTATAAATAATTGCATTTGTTTTTTGTTTTTTTTTTTTGCATTTGTTTCTAAACTATTTCTTCCTCTTGAGAATATTAGATCCATGAAGACAGTAACGAAGTTATTTTGATGTATATTGTATAATAATATTGAAGAGAGTATAACACAAATCAGACAATAAAGAGCTATAGAATATAGTTATCTATAGCTATATATCTCTGTATCTCCTTATTTCTATCCATCTACGTATTAACCATCAAAAAACATCATTCACACACAGGTACCAATATGATGTTTTCAGGTATTACTATATATTAATATTTTAATTATTTTCCTACTAATTAGAAGAAAAACAATTGAAATCTAAATAAGATAAAAACACAAGGTGTTCTACAGAATGGATACTTTTGTTGGAGTTCTCTTCTGATGTACCTAATCCTTTTTATGAGGCTTTATTTTAAGACATTTTAACATTTCCTTTAATTTGAAGTTCCGAGTGATTCTGTTAGAACTTCAGAGCATATAAACAATCAGTAACCAGAATTACATTGATATTTCTCATGATGAGTGCAGTTAAAGTCCTAGATTCCTGAATGTGCATGTATTTGACTACCATGAGCTCTTAGAATCCTATGAGATGTATGCATAGCATACTGTTGTTATACAAATGTTCCCTTTTTTTAAATGATTTATTTATTTGTTTATGAGAGACACAGAGAAAGGGACGCAGAGACAAAGGCAGAGGGAGAAGCAGGCGCCCTGCAAGGAGCTGGATGTGGAACTCGATCCCAGATCCTGGGATCACGCCCTGAGCCAAAGACAGACGCTCAACAACTGAGCCACCCAGGTGTCCCATTTATTTATTAATTTATTTGAGAGAGAGTGCAAGGGAGAGAGAGAATGCATGCACACATTCTGACTTATTTTTTTCATTGTAACTGACTGAGCCAGGAACCCCAAAAGTCCAACTCTTTATGCCAGCTCTGGTCGTGATCTCAGGGTGGTGGGATTGAGCCCTGCATTCAACTTTATTTTATCCAAATGCTTTAGTTTTTGTGTAGGCTCCTTACTTGGAAGATGTGTGGGTCTTGCATGAACCATGAGGACTAGTCCCTTAGGCTAAGTGGCTCTCTAGCCCACTTTAATATACAGAACTTGGTTAAATCTTGGCTGTTGAGTTCTTTACATATTCAAATGCTTAGGAGAAAATATAAAAGATTAATCCAGAGAAAAATAGTTTCCCCCAAGAGCAGAACAATTTTAACCCCATTTGCCATGTCCTAGAAATCATGCTGATCCTTCTTGGCTTCCTAAGGAACTTGCTTAGCTAAAGGCTAAGGTGTTTTCCCAAATCACACTTTCATCTATTTCTACAATAGTTACCTTGGTTGCATGTAGTTTCAAAGAAAAAAATGGAAAAAGAAAGCAATAAGAGCACTTAAAATATAGAGACCACAAAAGAGGAACAAATCCTTTAATTGTGCATTACCCTGTACATAGGAAATAATTTTATTAATTTATTTCTTCTCGGAGAAAATTCTATTCCTTGATATCATAGAATAACTGTGACTTTGACTGTAGGGCTTGATTTTTTTTTTAAAGATTTTTATTCCTTTATTTGAGAGAGAGAGAGAGAGAGAAAGAGAGAGAGAGAGAGAACACAAGCAAGGAGAGGGGCAGAGGAAGAAGCAGACTCCCCACTGAGCAGAGAGCCAGACTTGGGGCTCAATCCCAGGACTATGAGATCATGACCTGAAACTCCCAGGCACCCCTGTCAGCCTTGATTAAAGAGTAAGAGAGGTGGGGAGGACAAAGTCTTGAGTTTTCACACAACATTTAATATTTAATTTAAAACAAGTAAAAACAATATTAAATATTAAATCTGAATGCCCATAATCCATGTACAAGTAACATTGTTCTAAATACATATTTTATTAAAGAATAAGAGAGTTAAGTTTTACATGTATATATATTCAGAATGGTATTATTTATGGCATGGGAAATTATTATTTTTTTCTTTTTTGGCATGGGAAATTAAAAACTACTTATGTCCAATTTTAAAATGGTTAGCAAAATATTGGTATATCCATATGTATTATTGAGACATTTTATATAATTTTACCTTATAATACTTGCACTATTAAGCTAAATAAAATAGGGTTTTATATTTTAGGACTGCAATAATATAAAGAAAGTAATAGATGTGATGGCTTTTGATACGTTACTTTGGCTAGCTTTCTATTCCCAGTTGTTTAACAACACTAATCTAGGCGCTCCTGTGAAGGAATTTAATAGATGCAATTAGATTCCCTAAAGAGTGCAGCTTTAAGGATATTACTGTGGCTATGCTACCATAATCAGAAGATTTTTTTTTTTTAATTTTTATTTATTTATGATAGTCACAGAGAGAGAGAGAGAGGCAGAGAGATAGGCAGAGGGAGAAGCAGGCTCCATGCACCGGGAGCCCGATGTGGGATTCGATCCCGGGTCTCCAGGATCGCGCCCTGGGCCAAAGGCAAGCGCCAAACCACTGCGCCACCCAGGGATCCCTAATCAGAAGATTTTTAAAGTAGAGCTGAAGAATTCCATCTGTGGACCAAGCTCTGTCCCCTGTTCATGTAATTCTAGCTTGCACCAGATCTTCGCTTCTTAACTGCCCATGGACACCAGGTTCTTACCATACTGTGAGGTTTCAGTTTGCTAGTGATCTTTCCTTTCTGATAGTCTAATTTCAGAATTGGGATTGCTTAGTTAGTCTCCACCACTGTGTAAACCAACTCCCTCTGATATATCCTTCAGTATATTATCTCACTGGTTTAGTTTCTCCTGAATATTGACCAGATACAAGAGATATTATGTATGCAATATGTTTCCAAAATAAGAAAATATCCCAAAACTTTGTGTCTGCTTCTAGGTTACTGAATAAGGTTTTGGTTTATTTTTTCAATTGCTTTATTTCTATAATTTATACAGGTGTATTGGACCATAATAGTTAAATGCTATTATATTTTAAGGTTTTATATATACTTTCCTGATCTTATTCTACTCTCAACATGTAACTTCATATAACATTTTATATATAAATGTATAAGTATATACATATATATATATATATATATATATTATGTATCTATAATGTCCACCTCTTGGCCAATCTCTATCTCCTGAGTTTAAATTGGTCTGATAGGCCAAGCCTTGATCAAATGCCCTCCATGGTGCCAGGCCCGAATCTACTGACAATACAGTCTTATACCTAGAAGTTCAGACAAGTCCTTTGTAATAATTTCATATAGGAAAAAGTATTTCACTAACTTGTTCAACCAAAAAACTATTATGTTTTGTTTTCTGTGCCAGATTCTGTATTAGATTCTGGGTAATTTAAGATCTCTGGAAGAAGTTTTATAAAGGTAACATTGAATAAATAACTTTAATACAATGAAATAATTTTCTTAGTAAATAAAAATGTAAGAGACCTAACTTGACTAATTGTGATCCCAGTGAAATTGCTCAGTACTGTCCATATTTTCTAAATTCACTGAATACTACCTGTTACTCTAGGCTTCATCTTATATTATAGCAAATAAGCTCCAAAAAGTGATATACAGAACAGTGTAATATTGACTGTTCTGTTTAGAAAGGACACATAAAGGGAGGACATGAATGAAGATAATTTTACATAATAGGAAAACTGTAGGAATTTCTAAAAATGTAAAAAAAGGCTAGTCTTCTAAATCCTGAGTATCTGAAGAACATGACAAAGATTTGATATAATTAATTAATGTTTATCTATGTATATACATAAATGTATACATACATATATAGTGACTTGAGACTTTTAAGTCTTTCTATAAATACCAATGTGCTTAACTTTGGTGAAACCCCAGAAAAAAAAATTATGTTCTCAGAAGAAAAAAGAAAAAATCTACTGTTCATGTTTTGCTCAAATTATGACCTCACTAAAATTTTATCTGCCCCTACAAAACTTAACATATTTATGAAGGATCCATCAAAACATGAATTATGAAGAAGGCTGATATGATCTATCCTGCATTATTGGCAAAAGCCTCATGCTCTGTCTCTGGCCTCTAAAATGAGGCTCTGTTTTCTGTTTGAAATGTTGACCAGAGGATACTACAAATGTATACTCATTTCTCTCTCATGCATTTTTTAATTCTAATTTCTCTGTACAGTTTACCCATTTCGATTTTTGTAGTTATTACTGTACAACTACCTATTTTATATGAGAATCATTTCTCCTTAATAAAAAATAGCATATAAGCTTTCTAACTGATATTTAATCCTTATATGCCAATAGTATATTTAATTGATGTATATAGAATTTTAATATGTTTTCATATGCAATATATTTCCAAGTTTTTATTTAAATTCCAGCCATTTAATATATAGTACAATATTAGTTTCATGTGTAGAATTTAGTGATCCATCCACTTATATACAATACCTAGTGCTCATCAACAACGGCTGTCCTTGATACCTATCATTTATTTAATCCATCCCTCCCACCCAGCTCCCTTCTGGTAACCATTGGTTTGTTCTCTATAGTTAAGAGTCTGTTTCCTGGTTCGCCTTTCTTTTCTCCTCTTTTTCCATTATCATCTGTTTTGTTTCTTAAATTCCGCATATGAGGGATGCCTGGATGGCTCGGCAGTTGAGCATCTGCCTATGGCTCAGGTAATGATCCTGGGGTCCCAGGATCCAGTCCCGCATCAGGCTCCCTGCATGGAGCCTACTTCTCCCTCTGCCTTGTCTCTACCTCTGTCTCTCTGTGTCTCTCAAGAATAATTTTTTTTTTAATTCCACATGAGTGAAATCATTCAGTATTTGCCTTTCTCTGACCAACTTATTTTGCTTAATATAATTAATACTCTCTAGTTCCATCTATGTCATTGCAAATGGAAAGATTTCATTCTTTTTGATTGCTGAGTAATATTCCATAGTAATATATAAATATTCTACTCACAGAATATAAAATATTTTTATATTCTTTGAGTAGATCCCTAGTAGTACAATTGCTGGATCATAGGGTAGTTGTATTTTTAACTTTCTGAGAACCTCTGTACTGTTTTCCAGAGTGGCTGCAGCAATTTGCAATTCTCACCAACAGTGTAAGAGAGTTCCGTTATCTCTGTATTCTCATCTATATCTATTGTTTCTTGTGTTGTTAATTTTAGTCATTTGACTGGTGCAAGGTGGTATCTCATTGTAGTTTTAATGTGTATTTCCCTGATGATGAGTGATATTGAGCATCTTTTCATGTGTCTTTTAGCCATCTGGATGTCTTCTTTCAAAAAAATATCTATTCATGTCTTCTGTCCAATTTTTAAAATGGATTATTCCTTTTTTGGGTATTTAGTTTTATAAGTTCTTTACATATTTCTAAGTACTAACCCTTTATCAGCAAATACAATACTTCTAGCCAGAAGAGAGGACTTACTATTTTTATTTCTCTTCTTAGAAGCTCAATTACATACTAGTAATTCAGAAGAAGATTGTATTAAGCTTCAGATATCTGTGAGTTTTAAATTTTTAAATGATTTAAAATGCACTGATACATGAACTAATCTATAAATGCTTCACTTAAACAGAAGCTATCTTAACCATTATTATTTATATACATCTTCATATATTTGTTGTTTTTATGTAATATTATTGGTAATCAATGGAAACTAGAAAATGAAATGTCAGAAAACACTTATAAAATTTATCAATTTAATAATGCCAACATTAAATAGTAACCATTAAAGCAAAATGCAATTTAAAATTGCAAAGTTCATAAATATGTAAATCAACAATCGATAAAATACTTAAGGAAAGATTTATTTTATTTTATTTTATTTTTTAAGGAAAGATTAATACAAATAGTTGATGCTGAACTGGAACTTGAAGAAGAAAGAATATCTGGATGGATAGCAATAAGAAACTGTCAAAATTGTGAAAAACAAAGTGAAAGAAAAACTGACACATTAGCATTTTTCAATGTTTATGAAACAGTAACTAGAAAAGTCTTACAAAATTACTGAGCTATACATGAGTTATGAAAAACAAATTTGGATTAAGCTGTCACTATTTTCAAAAGGTTCTTCAAACAGTACAGTTTAGATTTAATAAAATTGCTAATGACCTGAGATCATAAAAGGACCATAATGATTACAGTGAAACAGAGCTTAGTTCATCCACTTGTGAATTTGGTCAATTATATTAATTACTAGTTCTGTGAACTTGGGCAAATTAATTTACTTCTGTGACTAGCAGGAGCACTGATATATAGTTCAATAAACCATAAACATTAGTTCTCACATTTCTCATCCACTTTCTTTGGGGTAATAGTAAAGTAAAAAGTAGGAGTAAACAAAGTTGTACATGCACAAATGAGATAAAAAACCATAGACTTATTTATAGATTAAACACAAATTGGGACACCTGGGTGGCTCAGCGGTTGAGCGTCTGTCTGCCTTTGGCCAAGGGCGTGGTTCCAGGATCAAGTCCAGCACGGGGCTCCCTGCATGGAGTCTGTTACTCCCTCTGTCTGTCTCTGCCTCTCTCTCTGTGTCTCTCATGAATAAATAAATAGAATTTAAAAAATAAAAAATAAAAACATAAATTTCAGGTAACATTTGCATATTCTACTTAATCTATATACCTCGAATCTTTTGTCATAAATCTAGACAAGTTATCAACATCATTATAAAAATATTTACAAAAAATCATTTAGCAAGTTCTAATTGATAATAAAATGCTCACAGAAAATATCGTTGGAAATTTCTTTATAATCATTGCAAAGCTTTTTACAAAAGTGGAAATGTATAATCACAAAACAAATGTTCAGAGCAATTTTACTCTAGACACATTATCCAATATCTTGTATGACATTTATTTTCATTTATTGAATTTTGGAAGAATATTATGAGTCAAGAATGAAATTGAACTTCATGGATATGATATTAATAAATCAAAAAAATTAAACTATGAGAACTTAAATCTCACTTAAAGTCACTGCAAGGTGCTGTGGCTCATCTGCACTTGGCTTGTGGGAAGAAAGGGCAACTGAAGACAACTTTCTTGCATTAAAAATAAGTTTAATTGTGCCGAAAAAAAATGATATCAATTTATAATCAAATTATGTAAAAAGTAAACTTCAGCCATTAGAAGCAAAGACACATTTATTAAAGTACTGTTCAATCAAACATTATTATCATTTGATTATTATTGTTACTATCAAATAAGTGAATTACCAAAGGATGTTAAGTTGCATTTCAATAGATTGGGATTGGAAAAAAAATGCATAGTTGCATTTTGCTAGTATATCAGACAGCAGAAAGATAAAGCCGAAACATTTAACATCTTCAAACTGTTAGAAAAAAAAAAGTTTTTATTATGTTTTTCTCAAATTACTGTTAAATAACATGGTTTGAAATTGGTGTAGATATTGTAACATGGAACTATATTTACTTTTTTACTGCTTACTAGTAATATCTGGATGATTTAAAAATTAATTATACAATGATAGCATGTGATATTAATATTAAAGCTTGTAGTTTAATAAACAAATGCTTAAAATAATTTATTGTGCAACTCATTAAATGAAACTGAGATTGAACAAAGCAATGGTATATATTAACTTTTAAAATGTCCATAACTGGGGATGCCTGGGTGGCTCAGTGGTTGAGCGTCTGCCTTCAGCCCAGGGTGTGATCCTGGAGTCCCGGGATAGAGTCCCACATCAGGTTCCCTGCATGGAGCCTGCTTCTCCCTTTGCCTGTGTCTCTGCCTCTCTCTCTCTCTGTCTCTCATGAATAAATAAATAAAATCTTTAAAAAAATAAAATAAAATGTCCATAATTGTTTGAGGAGGGATGAGAAACTGCAAATGAATTTTTAGCTTTTTGTATTTAAGCATAGTTGATACACAAAGTTGTATTAGTTCCATGTATACAACATAGTTACTCAATTTCTCTGTATGTTATGCTATGCTCACTACAATTGTACATACCATCTGTCATCATACATTGCTCCTGCAACATTATTGACTATATTCCCTATACTGTGCCTTTTAGTCTTGTGACTTATTCATTCCATAACTGGAAGCCTGTATCTCTGACTGCAAGCCACTCTCCTTCACCCATTTTGTCCATTCCCACACCCTTCTTCCTTCTGGTACTGGCAGTTTGTCCTCTGTATTTATAGGTCTGACCCTGCTGTTTGTTTATTCATTTGTTTTTTAGATTCCATGTATGAGTGAAATCATATGGTATTTGTCTTTCTCATTCTGACTTATTTCACTTGGCATAATACCCTCTAGGCCCATTCATGTTATTTATAAAGAGTAAGACTACATCCTTTTAATGGCTTTGTAATATTCTATTACACATAATTCTATTACATCTTTATCCATACATCTATTTAAAAGTGTCCATAAAAAAATAAAAGTGTCCATACGTTTGGAAGCTACATTTATATATCCTTATTTTTATTTTATATTTACATAATAAAAATGAGTAAACAAAATAACATAATCAACAAATAATTACTTAAAATTATAGGCAAGGGAGTTGACAAGGTAATGCATAGACTTTAGAAGTGCAGCCTACATCTGCCCATATGACTTTCAGTCTACAGCCTCTCTCAAGGTCAAACTGATACCACATAATCCAAGGCTTCAACCACAGACCACATGCTATAATAAACAATATCTAGTATGGCCAAAGAACCCCTCCAAAAATCACATTTGTCAGCATAAAGTATGTGGTGCAGCTCTACAGCCTTAGGTAAACAATGGTACTGTTAATAGGCAAGAATCAAAGGCTTAAAAATTATAACCTAGAAGCTGAGCAAAGATCAAATCTTTCTTTGCAATAAGCAGAATGGGGACAACCCAAATCTGCTGAATAATCCTCTGCTACACAACAGAAAATCCAAAATAATTCAGAAACCCTAGGAAAGTCTAACAGATAAAATTTAAAAACTAAAATATTTTCTTAGTGATATTTTCTTTTCCTTATCTGGGAAATAAACTTATTCATAAATTAAATTATTTGTTGAGTCGAACAATGGCAGTTTGACCTTGGCTGCTGCACTAATTGCTATGCAATATCTTGAGACTCATTAGCATTATCTTACCTTTCCAGACCATCTGGTATTTGATAGAACTAGATACAAGTACAAACAAAATGATCTTTTCTGTATTTCTAGGTCACTGTGGCATGATAATCTATTCTATTCTCATGTTTCTGCACAAGCATTAAATGCAAGTATTCATGACGAAAATTATTTTTATAATGAAACAAGTAAATTATCCACTACTATGGTAGAATAAGAAGATTCAGGGAAAAATTTTATTTGGCAGTGAAAATTCTTTCAATTCTAATCCATCATTAATGTTATTCCTCAGCCAAATGTTTTGCTCAATACAAATGTTAAGAAGAGAAATCAAGATAACAAGGTCATCTTGACAAATTATTCACTGTTTTAGAAACCACAGATTACATATTTTCTTTCTCCAGCTTATATTTAAGGAAGGATAAACAGTAGTTAATCAAAAAATATACTGAACAATTACTTGGGAAATTTTAGAATTGTAAAATCATGTTCCTTATGTGAAAACCAACTAGCTGTCGAAAGTTTTAGAGGATAGTGTTACTGTGATGAGTTCTGGGTTTGTCCATCATACTTGAGTGTCTTGAAAATTTCATCAAGGGAGAGCATGTTTTCCAATTTCATGCAGATGCCTATTTACACAAATTACAATATGTTGCTGTTAGCATCATTAGGGTCTTCCTGTCATGATGACCACATTTTCATGGGCACTTTGTACAAAAAAACTTGTCTAGCTAAGAGGAAAATCTGGTTTATAGCCACAAAATCTGTCATTTTTGTCTCCTCGATTATTTAGAATCATTAGTGACAGCTACTTATTTCTGAACACTAATGTGAGACACAAAGATCCATATACCCTCAATCCCATAGATCCTTTCACACACATCTCCCTCAAAATTTTATATTCCATTTCTTTCAGACTTGTTCATTTGAAGTTCTAAACAACTACCCAAGATGTTTTCCACTACTCAGGAGTCACCTCCTACTACTTTCTGATATATGCAACTTGGTTATTTAACTATTTACTTTTAGCTCTGTTACTAGGAAGACTTTTCTTCATAACTGTCCTTCAGAGCCATCTGAAAATGAGACTATAGTCTATTTCCAGCCATCTGGGAAACTAACTCAAATCTTTATCTTTCAGTTGTTCATAGAAAAACCTCTATAAGACCTCTGGTATGACCTGAAGAAGAGGCAATGGTCTATAAAATGATATCTGGGAGCCTGCATTATCATGTCATGTGACTTACCTGCATCTGCTAGACATTCTTAAACTTGATCTAGGATCTACCTCTATAATGATTATATTGATGAGTTATTGCTTAATAACAAATTACTCCCAGAATTTAGTGAATTGAAAGAGCAATAATTTATTTTTACCCATGAATCTATGAGTACTTGAAGGTTAGATGGTCTACATGGGGTTTAACTTTGGGTTCAAGCTACAAATTGGGCCTAATGTGCCTTGGACCAGTGAACTAGCTGTAGAAGGTTTTTCTCAATTAATAATAATAATAATAATAATAATAATAATAATAATAATAAATTAATAAACCAAAAGATCACTTTTTGGCTGCATATTTTTGGTACATTTTAATTGATAAATGGGCTCAATGTTTATTCTACTTGAATTCTGGCCTGTCTGTGATTGCTCGGACTAGCAAAGTAGAGTGTAAGTGTCACTATGCCCCTTCTAGGCCTAGTCTTGAGAGACTATATGAAAAACAAAACAAAACAAAACAAAACACTAAGACTGCATAGAGAAAGGGGCCCATGTGAATGTAATCTCTCAAGCATCTCTGCAACATTACTTATGTAAATGGAAGCTATTTATTTTCAAACATGACCAGATGCCAAGTGAGTGTCACTGGTGAACCGTGATGACACACTGAACAGAAGTCCCTCTGCGACGTTCAGCACAATTTCCTGAACCACAAAAGGATTAGATATAATGAAATAGTTGTTGCCTTAAGTTATGCCTAGAAGCTAAGAAATAGAGCTAAGTACTTTGAGGGGTTCTATTCCATAGGTCGGGTGCTAACTATATTTAACCTGATTATACATTTGAAGCCTGGAAAAATTAGCACAGGACTCACTGTGAATTGTACTTAGACCAGAGCTTCAATTATAATCTAACTTCCATTATAATCTATCTTCCATATCACCACAATAACTGGAGTATCTTTTGAGTTTCTTGATATTAGAGTCAACCTAGCAACTACGTCTAAAATTCTCCAAAATGTTAGTATATTCTTCTGCCTCCAGTATACTGTAAAACTATAAAGAGGTCACAGAGCCCTTTTAAAAAGGTTCAAAATGATATCTGTTGTATATTTTTACAGTGGCATTATAGGGTCTTTCCTCTAAAGAAAGTATTCTCCTCCTCAATCAGTAGACTATCAGATTTTGAAGTGCTTTACATTCAGAAAAGGGTATAACAAGTATCATCTTACTGCTCACTAGCTCTTATTCCTAACTTTGGATGATATACATTTGAGCAACATTCTGGTTTCTGTCCCACCATGCAACTCCTAAAACCGTTATGATATTTTATACACTGACACAGATCCCCTTAGATAGGGGCAGGCTGAATTTCAGTCTCTCATTACTGCACTTTATATTGATTTTGTGTGTCATGTGTCAATATTTAAGTATTGCCACCTAGCTTTTGCTATCCTAAAATTCTGTTGACCCCATTCATATTAAAGAGCCTGGTTCCACAGAAGCATTTTCTACCATTAAATGTAGTTTATAGAGGTCAGCAACCATTGAGCCACTAAGATGCCAGTGTGGTCTCCATCAGGGCATTAGTAATTGACTAAGTGAAGGAAATGTCCTCGAGGACCTGCTGAGGAACACAATTAAGTGGTAGATATTTACATCTTGCAAATTAAATTAATTCTAACATCCTACTTCCTTAAGCTTTTAACCTTTCCTTAGTGTTGTAACAAAATGTCCTTTCATTACCATTTCAAGTACTGAAGGCTATTATCCTGTCCAAGTTTTAATAAACCACCTCAGCCAAATTTTAGGACTATTTCTGGTACCCTTGACAGACCTGAGACCAGCAATGAGTGAGTTCACCCGTCAATAAATTATTTTCCAACAGCCTCATACTACATGTCTTTCCAGCCCAAGACATTTAAGATCTACTCATATATATTTGAAGTCAGATTACCTATGCTCATAAAATGGCTCCAATGCCTACCATTTGTGCAAATTTTGGTTAATTAACCTGTGCCTCATTTTACCTATATGTAATAGCGTAATTGTGAGATGATTTCTAATAGTGATAGAAGTGAGAAAATTAAGAAAGTACATGTGAAGGATTTAGATCATTATTTACAAATAGCAAGTAACTGAGGTGCCTGGTGGCTCAATCAGTTAAGCATCTAATTCTTGATTTCAGCTCAGGTCATGATCTCATGGGTCCTGGGATCAAGCCCTACTTGGGTTCCAAGCTCAGTGGGCAGTCTGCTTGAGTTTCTTTCCCTTTGCCCCTCCCCCCACTCATGCTGTCACTGTCTCTCTCTCTAAAATAAATAAACAAACCTTAAAAAACAGATTCTCTCCCTCTCCCTCCCTCCCTTCCCCACCTCTCAAAAAGAAAAAAGAAAAAAAAGGAAAAAAAAAGCAAGTAACTATTTTGGTTTAATTGTGTCCCCCAAAAGATAGTTGAAGTCCTAATCCCCAGTAACTAAGAATGTGACTTTATTTGGAAAAGGGACTTTGCAGATGCAATCAAGCTAAGATGGTGTCGTTATGGGTTAGGCTGGGTCTTAACCCAATGACCAGTGTCCTTGTTAGAAGAGGAAATTCAGACACAGAAATGCAGACACATATAGAAGAGAATGTTATATATGAAGATACAGAGAAGGCCACATGACAATGGATGCAAAATGATACATCAGCAAGCCAAGGAACAGCAAAGATTGTTGGCAACCAGTAGAAGGTAGGAAGAGCCAAGGAAGGATCCCATACCCCCACCGGATCTTCAGAGAGTAAGCACTATGAAATCCTCCACAGCAGACTTCTGACCTCCAAAACTGGAAGATAGCGTTTCTATTATTTTAAGCCATCTGGTTTGTGATACTTTGTTCAGGCAGCCCTTAGGACACTGATATAACACCCATAAGGATTAGTCATTCATTTTTTTTAAAGATTATTTATTTGAGACAGAGCGAGAGAACAAGAGTGAGTACAAGTGGGAGTGGGGAGCAGAGGGAGAGGGAGAAGCAGATTTCCCACTGAGCAGGGAGCCTGATGCAGGGCTCCATTCCAGGACTTTGGGATCACGACCTGAGCCAAAGGCAGGTGCTTAACCAACTGAGCCATCCAGGGGCCCCTCATTAAATTTTTTTTGAATACAGAAAGAATATCCACTTTTTAAAAATTATATCCCTTTGTCCTTATTAAAACATATTATAATGACATAATTATTAGCCTATACTAATATTCCTAAGGAATATTATTCATATTCTTCAACCCAAACCAATGATAAGTTTACTTTGTAATAACATATTAAAAGTTATAGATGGGCAGCCCAGGTGGCTTAGCCGTTTAGCGCCGCCTTCAGTCCAGGGCCTGTTCCTGGAGACCCGGGATCGAGTCCCACGTCAGGCTCCCTGCATGGAGCCTGCTTCTCCCTCTGCCTGTGTCTCTGCCTCTCTCCCTCTCTCTCTGTGTGTTTCTCATGAATAAATAAATAAAATCTTTAAAAAAATAAAAGTTATAGTTAACATGCATTGAATGCTACCCCATTTTAGGTGTTATGCTAAGGACTTTAAGTAAATTACATTATTTTTCCTCATAACAAATATATAAGGATGCCATTTAAAAATGAGGAAACTAAAAAAAAAAAAAAAAAAAAAAAAAGAGGAAACTTGGGATCCCTGGGTGGCACAGTGGTTTGGCGCCTGCCTTTGGCCCAGGGCGCGATCCTGGAGACCTGGGATTGAATCCCACATCGGGCTCCCGGTGCATGGAGCCTGCTTCTCCCTCTGCCTGTGTCTCTGCCTCTCTCTCTCTCTGTGACTATCGTAAATAAAAATTTTAAAAAAAATGAGGAAACTTGGGTGCAAAGAGGATAATATTCCAGTTCTCTTGTTATGAAAGCAATGGAAATGCATCATATAATATCAAGAAATCTTTGGAGGTATAATGCAAGGAAGACACAACATTTAATACAGTTTATTATATGCCACGCACTAAATATTGAAGGTATATTTCTCAAATGTACCATCACAATTTATAATCCCTGCCTTTCAAAAAAATTTAGAAAGTTTAGAAAACTAATACTTCAATTACAGTTATTAGAAAACAAAGTTCATTGGATGTTAATTTCCTTAGACCATGTGATTAAGCCAATCACTTAGTAAGTGATTAAGCCAAATGGAAATTTAAGATGAAAGTGAGACAATATGAAATAAAGGCAATGGTGCAGTTTGTCATATGCAATACCTTTGTTATTAGTCCCACAATATCAGTGACTCATTTCCTAACATGCACTGAATCTGGATACACTTGTGTAATGTGTCTCCTCTTATGGTGTGTGTGTGTGTGTGTGTGTGTGTGTGTGTATGTGTCCCTCCTTCTCTCTCCATATCTATACTAATAATATATATCTTATGAATTTGACGCAAATAAATATATAATAATTAGAGTTTCACAACAAAAGACATGCTGAGTTGAGTTGCCTGAAAAGGTAATACAAAATGTCTGTTTGTTTTAACAAAGTGGATACTACCAACAATTTTGATGGAAATACCATCATTTGACATTAAACACTACCCCACACAATGCAAGATATTAACATCTCTGGCATTCATATCCTCCATGCTGGTAGCAATATTCAGTCTATAACAATCAGAAAACACCCCCACCATTTCCCAAATATCATTAAAGGAGGTGGTTCCAGCCCTAGTTGAAAATCTCTGAGACAGAAGATGGCAAAATAGGTTGGAAGCTGGATTATGAGGTTGTATGTAGCTAAATGCT
Source organism: Vulpes vulpes (assembly GCF_048418805.1). Taxonomy (NCBI): domain Eukaryota; kingdom Metazoa; phylum Chordata; class Mammalia; order Carnivora; family Canidae; genus Vulpes; species Vulpes vulpes. Next base: position 98,628,967 of record NC_132784.1, on the reverse strand, counting down.
GTGGCTGACATTGTAGAATATATATTCAGGGCCCATTTCCAGAGTTCTGTATCCTATACTTTCTTGATTACAAAGAATGGGAAGGCAAACGTATTGAACTTTTCTTTCAGTTAAGAGCAATCATATGATCCAATTCTACCAATAGGATGTGTTGGAGGCTTTCTTTCATTCAAAACAATAAAAGATAAAAACCTCAGAAGGAAAAGGATGTTTTTAGCTACCTGGCATGGTTATCCAAAAGTCAAAGTACCACAGCCATCTGATGGGATAATAATCATAAAAGTAACCTGCTGGACACAAGGAATATAAAGAGAGGAGAAATCTGGTATTCTGATAACTTTGAACACCAGTCCTTCATTGATTACATCTTCCTTTTGTTTGCTGTATAAGCATTACATAGTTCAAAGTCATTTCAGGAGAGTTTTCTTTCAATCACAGCAGTATGATCCTATCATATATATTGTTAGGTAACCTATATACAGAGAGAGATTGCTTTTTAAAGATCTATATGAAATTATATCACAAATGGGTAGGAGAAGTTGTGATCAATGATATAGATAGTGAAGCCATTAGAAGACAAGAGGAAAAATCATTTCCATTTGAGAATACAGAAACAGAGATAAAGAACAGGTAGGGTGAATAAGCAGAGCATAGCAAATAATTCATTAGAGCTTATGGTAGCATATAAAGGACAGGATGAACTGATTTCTTAAGAATAAATCCAAGTAAGAAAAGGAGTAAGATGTAAAAGACAAAGAGGAAGCTTAATATAGGATAATTTTTAGGTGAAAAAGATATTTCTCAGCTACTGATAAGAAAGATATGTTTACATGGAGTAAATGTATGAAAAAACTGAATGGAGAAAAGTATGTAGCCAATAAATATTGCTAAAATGAGAGGTCTTAAATACAGGGTGATTTGAATGATTAAGAATGTAGAATTGGGAATTGAATTCTATAAATAATGTTAATAAATGCTTAAAGACATGTGTGCCCAACTTTAATGAAAATTGTCCCCCCAATTTTATTTCAGAGTTAACCTTTTGTAAGCAATCATTGGGATAACAATTTTAAAATCAGTTCATTATCACTTTAAAATATTTTCATTTCAACATGGTAAATCAGTGGCTATGATTCTTAGATAAAGAAAAATAAAATCAATTTATTTTCTAAGGCAATATGGAATGATGAAAGTGAGCAGGAACCAAATGCAAAACTAAGAATGCAGAGATAATTTTCTATGAATCATAAGCTACTCATTATCAATTTGTTGTTAAAATACATATCCTTTGCATCTTATTTTCATCTGTACATATACATATTTCTCTGCATGTCCAATAAGAATGAAATATTTGACACAAAAGTACAAATAAAATATTGCTAGCGTAAAAAAATGTGACTCTAAGATACAATTTAAAATGGATAGTTTTTCTGAAAATATTTCATATGATTAGTTTTATCTCATGGAAAAAGCCTGGGATCATTTTTAAAAAATGCTTCTAAGCTAATCTAACAGACCATTAATGAACTAGAAATATCAAATTTATAATTCACTTGAATAACTTTTATTTGTTAAAGAGAAATCTAAGAGAGAAAACTATATGTAGCAAATATACCAAATATACGAGAATATTTTACTTACAATGTGTCAGGTCCATGAGTTTTATTGTATGCAACTTTATTCTGAAATCCTTGGGAATGTATTGATAAAGTGGCAGAAAATTTATCCAAAATGAAGGGCCAGAGGAATAAATTAAATTTATTATCAGAGGAAATAGAAAATGTCTGTAAATTACAGCATCTATAGACAGCTATGTTTGTAACGTCCCTTTAACCATGCTATGATATTTGCTAACCATGCTTTTGCTATTTGTTCTTATTACAGACCCAGATGGCCCAGGTTGATCTTTAATTTGTTAGGCTCAGAATAAAATATTGTCCTCTCCAGAGTTTAACAAAGGTTGCCCAACTTTATAGTTTAAGACATTCCAAATAAATCTGTTTCATACTGCAATTTAGCCACAACTAGGATATAAAGATTAGAACTTTCTCTTGGGCCTTCCCAGCTGCTCAGATTTAAATATCCTCGTTGCTTGATCATCCTCCTTTGCTTCCTGTAAACTTCAATTTGAGTCATTAAGTATCTAAATACATATTTTATTTCTGTTTAAGATTTTTTTTTTTTGGAAGATACCCATGTACCTGATGGAGTGCTTTTAATGTAAAGTGAATGTGCACACCTTTTGGAATGAAAAATGCTTGTCTTTCTCTTTCTCTTCCTTGGTGTTGATTCATTTCATGCGCTGCTTCTATCTGATTAGGTTTCTACTATCATTAAATATCCTATGGTATAAGTTTAGTATCTACATGGTGAAGTATCACCTTGGTATGCATTCTTTGGTGCTGAACAACAAATTTCCATTCAAATAATAAAATTATTTTAGCTAATTCATGAATAATTTTAAAATATTTAAAAATAATAAACAAAGTATGTTTCTTGATTTATATACAACTCTGTTCTTGGGGTATTATTTTAGAATATTGCAGCATTGTGTTTAGTTGTAAATATGTGATAGCATTACACTGATTTATTTAATACATTTTGCTGAAAGTCTGTCATGTATAGGTAATATACAAGTTATGGATAATAAATAATGAGCAATGCCAAAATCTTTAAACAAAATAATCTCTTCAGAAATAGACTGATGAGGGACGCCTGGGTTGCCCAACGGTTGAGCGTCTGCCTTCAGCCCAGGGCGTGTCCTGGAATCCGGAATCGAGTCCCACATCGGGTTCCCTGTATGGAGCCTGCTTCTCCCTCTGCCTGTCTCTCTCTCTCTCTCTCTCTCTCTCTCTCTCTCATGAATAAATAAATAAAATATTAAAAATATAAATAGAATGATGAGGATAAATGTTTGGATTCAAAATTATTGTACAGATAAAGAGAAAAAGAATTAGGAAATTTAGGAAGGACAAACATGGAAGTGAAGTCATGTTGTTGATATGCAAGATAAAAGTACTTTTACCACTTTACTAAAGCAAATGAATTTACTTATTTTGACAAGATAGCATGTCCTTATTTTTTATTTGATTTATATTCACTTGTGGAAAAGTCCTATGAAGAAAATTCTTATTCCTTTACCATCTCTTTCAGTTTGCACAGTTATCTATAATTAGTTATTAATGGCCAAATGTATGCAAAGAACTCTGAGGATTAGATGAAAAATTAGCAGCTGGTAAAATGACATATATGAAAAACCTAATGCCAGACATAGAGGAAGTTCATAGGAAATGTAATTGTCTCCTGCCTCTTCTCCTCTACAAATTCCGTTTTTCACAAACTTGTTTAACTATTTAGATCCCACATGGTAAGTAGTCTGTTGTGGTTTCTAATTTCCTAATGCTATCTTTAATTTCTTTTATGATTACATATTCTCTATTAGCCGGTTTTATTCATATTTCTTTGCCCTGAGGTGGGTTTTATAAACATCACAATTATGACCAACTAGAAATACTTTGCACTGCACACATCACAGAGAAAAAATGGTTATTATCTCATTCAACAACTCACCACCTTATCTATCCCAGGCAATTGTTAACAAAAAATCTAAGAGCATAAGCAAATTGGAGAAAAAAATGCAAACCCACAAAGCTTACAAGAAATTTTAAACTCTCGGATAAATGCCTTTATTGTGAATTAACATATATTCATGGTTTTATTCATTAGAGTCTTTTATTAAAAAGTACAAAAATACTTGCCATGCCCACCAGCTTAACAATGAAAATCCACCCATGTATATATGCCATGATATATCATGCTGCCTAGGTGTATGTGGAGTGGCCCATCCAAAAAAAAATATGATTTATAATTGAGCAATTATGTGGTAAAATATTCAAAAACCAAAGACATTTATCAAAATGTAGTAAGGAAAAAAAAAGTAAGAAAAAGATAATAAAAATGTATTCAGGAAAGTAGAAGTAAGGTGAGATAAAAGCAAAAAGGAATTGAGGTACTAAATAGAAAAGCAGAGCAACATTTGGCTTTGGCCCTAGTCTTAGGCAAAAATCTAGTCTTCAGCTTCCCCTTCAATTTTGGCATTATATTTTAGAAGAATAAATAGTTTTAAAATGTCTACTTCAATATTATTTTTGGTAGCCTAAAATATTTATGTAATCAAGCCATTTATTATCATATATAATTATGATATGACAATGATGCAAATAAGATATTTTATTTGGATTTATTTTAAACCTATAAATATTCCCTTTCAAATCCCTTTCAAGGATGTAACTTACAGTGAACATGATGGAATAGCCCACAATGACATATTTTAAAGACTGAAAAAGCATACCTTTTTCCAGTATTTTTTAGACAACAATACTAACATGGGAGCACTTACTAATGGTTGCTTGCAGACAAAATAGTTTCGTTGCTGGAATCCGCTACATAAGTTAACCAAACTGAGGTACCTTGACACTGCAAGGATTTCTTACACGATACCAACTGCAAACAAATTGCAATCATCCTACTGTACGTAAGATGCTCGTATTGAATGCAGTGAAAGATGTGAAGGAAAAGGAAATTGAGATAAGATTTTCTTCATTTTAAAGCCAATTACATCACCAATTGCCAGATTTCTAGATCTAACTTTTAAGAAGCAATATTTGCCAACTGAATTAAGAAACAAGTAAAGTACCTTTATGGTAGAAACAGCAACATGACAAAGATAAAAAAATATTAAGTTTACTTTATAGAACAGGGCACATACCTCCTTTTTTAGAGCTTGTATAAACTGCAACACCTCTGAAAACCAAACTTCAGGTCCAGGAGTAGCTGAGTCTTGGTCTGTTATCATAGAGAAAGAAAAGTTATTAACTTACTATCAGTATTTTCCTGGACAGGATTCTGTAGCTAAAAACATCTTTCTCCCATAGTTACATCGGTTGAAAGAATGTGTCTAATTAGTATTTCGATTGTGCTGTATAGGAATCATAGGAATCATAGGAATCATTGAACAGTAGAGAAAGCTAAAAATTATTAAACTGAATCACAATGCAAATTCTTGAAATCTGAGAATTAAACTTGTATAACAAGATCAATGTAATAAAATTCCAAGCTATAAAAACCAAGTTTGTTTTTACCTAAGAAGTTCATTCAGTACATTACACTCTACTTTGAGTCCAGATTTACCTCTTGACTTGCAGTGATTTTTAACACTTGGCTTTGAGAACAATGAAGTCGGAAGCAGTTCAAAAGGGCAGGGACAGTGAAAGCAGATATAAAAAGAGGCAGAATAAACCTAATCTGGAACATTTACAAGCAATCTGAAGGAATACATACACTGTCAGGGATGGTAAGATACCCAAGTTAAAAAGCTGCATTGAATTCTGAAGCATCTGAATTGTTGTCCACTTCCTAAGAGGCATAAGTATATATTAGGAGACTGGCTTTGGGTTTACAAGCTTTCTATGTGAACTCTGTAGAGTCCCATTCAGATACATGACAAGGTCAATAGTGTTCCCGGAGTTGTGTACTTCACTACTACTCAAATATGTGGTGACTGGCTATATAGCAGTTCCCAGGATTGGCTCATTGGTTCTAATATATACCTTTCTCATTTCTAAAAATGTGCTTAAAATAAATCCCCTGATCAATGGCCATAGTCAGAACAATTTGGGCACAAACTAAACAAAGTAATATTAGAATATAACACAGAATATAAAATAAATACTCATGAGCCCATATTGATAAAAATGCATGATTGAATAAATAAATGAGGAAGAAGGGACAAATCTTCTGTGCAAAAGAATCCCAAATGAATTAAGTAGATGGTCTGCCTCAAGAAAGTAAAAGATAACTTGTCACTCCTAAAGTGTGGAGAGCACATAGGGATTTCCTTCCAAAGAAGATTGTATGGAAAGGGTGGGGAGGCGGAGGCACTTTATGATGCAGAAACATGACAAATACTACCTCAGGCAGGTGACCACCATTAATACCAACAGTTATAAGTCATGTTGATGGGATGTATATTTGATATGATGTAATGGGGCCGATACATTAGATCGAAAAGTCTGGATCCTGGCCAAAACACTATCTATGATTTTTTAGGCCTGACCTTAAGCATTTAAAAAGGACTTATCTAGCAGGCATCACCGGAGAAGTTTCCCTCTCCACACCAGACTCTGCACAGCCAGTGCACTGCAGGCTAAGAGGCCTGCAGTCATGGTCTCAGGGCCCCAGCTGTGGCATGCTTTAGGCTTCAAATTGAAGCCTCTTTACCTGGGCTTTCCGCTGAGGCCTTCCCTAGGTACCTCTGTTGAGATTGCCGTATCAAAGGGAGAAAAGAAGAAATCTGAAGACATTTTTATCTAACTCATTGCTCACTACTTTTTCTACTCCTAGCCCTTCTTCCTCTTCTTTCCCCCAGTCCCTAGATCCATAAAATTACAGAAACCACTTGTTTGGGACCACCTCAGAAATAAGACTATGCTCATATCTGCACGGATACACCTGAATCTCCACCAGCACATAGTCCTAGACGTGAAAAACAGAACAGTGGAGGGCAGCACATTCCCCCACTTAGCCTCTTGCTTATATTCATGCAGTAAGGATTAAAGGCTTGGCTGTCACTTTCATTGTGGCTAGTTGTATTCAGCTACTCTGACATCTAGCAGGTCAGCTATCTCCAGATCAGATGGTCCCTTGACATAACGCTGTGCTCTCCCTTTTCCAAACCCCAAACTCAAAAATCAATACATAAATAAATAAAACAATACACCACAAATGCCAAGGAAGGGACATTTTACAAACTCCCTTACCAATACTCCTCAAAACTTTTAAGTCATCAAAAACAAGGAAAGTCAAAGAAATTATCACAGACAAAAGAAACCCAGAGAGACACTGCAACTAAATGCAATGTGGTATCTTGTATGGGATTCTGGAAGAGAAAACACTAAAGATATCTGAATAAATTATGAACTATAATAATACATCAATGTTGGTTCATTAAGGAATCCCTGGGTGTCTCAGCGGTTTAGCACCGCCTTCAACCCAGGGTGTGATCCTGGAGTCCTGGGATTGAGTCCCATGTCGGGCTCCCTGCATGGAGCCTGCTTCTCCCTCTGCCTGTGTCTCTGCTTCTCTCTCTCTCTCTCTGTCTGTTTCTCTCATGAATAAATAAATAAAACCTTTAAAAATATATTAGTTCATTACTTACAACAAATAGTACATACTAATATAAGATGCTAATAATATGAGAAACTGGATGTGGAGGATATGGGAACTCTATCTGCTCAATTTTTCAGTAAACCTAAAACTGCTCTCAAAATTAAAGTCTCTCGATGATCTCAAAAATAGTAATAATAAACCCTCTGTACCTGAAGAAATTCAGGTATTTTTTTTTTTTTTACAAAATACTGAGTTTAAGAATAAAGGCTTTAAATATATAAAGTTCTAAGTGTTTAATCTGAGAATTCCTTTGTTTCATGATGTTCTTAGACTCTTTATACTAACTTTATCAATAAATAAAATTTATCCAATAAAACACTGAAATACACTACCTCAATAGGAGTTTTTTTTTTTTCTTTTGTGTTATTTTTTAGAAACTATTCTCTTCTGAACTGGAAGATTAGAGAAAGTTACCTTTGTTGTTGGTATTGTTTTTCTAATTATTTTCTTTTAATTTTCTTGGACATATACACAAAATAATATTTTCTATAACCAATCTAATTCATTATCTTATAAAACAATGAAATAATAAAGTCTATATAGAATGATATAGATAGATAAGTAGCTCGATTAAATAAATAGATAAATGATTAATAGATACCTAGAAAGAGAGAGAAGGAGAGGGAGAAAGATAGATAGAAAATGTTCTTATGGTTTTCTCCATAGTTAATGCTTATAAAGAACAATAAATTTAGAACAGTGATTCTGGAAAACATCCCTAGTCATTCCTCCAAGTCATAGATCATAGCATTTGCAGACTGCAAAGACAGCTTATTTTATAGATGATTAAATAAAAGAAGAAATTAAGTTTTTTGCCCGATGTTACAGTTAACGATTAGACAATTTGTCTATTAAGCGGCATGTGCACCAGGATATTCATAAACTTCTAAGTGCTGTAATATGACCACCTAAATAGAATCTATTTTTGACTTTATTTCCAAAACATGATAATTACTTTCTCTGCATTAGCAAAATTGAGTAAGAATAATTTCATGTAATTTATGGTAAAATGTAATTATATAATGATAAAAAATTTTAATGCTATTTTTTTAAAATTGATATTAAATTTGATACTATATTGGCAGTGAGGATGCTTTCTTATAGATTTCTGAAAATACCAAAAGAGTATACTAATTTATAAAGAATAAAACTTGAGCTTCTAATGTCTGCAGGTTGATTAGTAAACACCAGAGCCTAATCTGTAAAGTACATGTTCAAACTTGCAGATGTCTAAAATAAGCCTCTATGCTCTGCGGTAGAATCATCGATGTATCTAGCTATATCAATATCATAAGCCATTTACTAATTCTGAAAAGATGATTCAGGAATATATATTAAGCCTAAAATAGACTTAATAAAATTCACTGATTATGTAAAAAAATGCACAACTTGAACATTTGTTTTATCAAAAAATATGATGGAATTTCTGAAATATCCAACCTAATTGGTAAAATGATTTTATATAGTTAAATATAGTTAAATATCTTAATATTATAAATAATAAAGAGGCCAAAATTAAACTTCACTTTTTCTTACAATATAGAATTAAATTTTGTGAACATAATTTTAGAATGTAAGATATATTTTTGTAACCTACAAAATACCCCTACTTATTCTCAATATATGTAAGGTTTGTTGTTTTGTTTTTAATAAACTCAAAGTATAGTTATTTATAAGATATTGTGGTAGTTACTGAGAGCCAGGATATAACCCTGTATATGAATCCAATTAATTCACGAGACTGCTCAATAAAAGTCATTCTGTTTCTAAATGTATGTAAAGTAGGCAAAATTCTTTAGCCCCTTAAGATTCTTAACCCCTAGTATACACATCTTCTCCCAGTGTTGCAATCAAACAATAATCTAGGTGTTGATGTGAATGAATTTTGATGAATTTTGATGAAAAAGTCTCATATTAGTTGCCTTTAAGTTATAGAGATTTCCTGGGTGGGTCTAGCCTAATCAGGTAGGCCATTTCAAAGTACATCTAGAGGCCAGAGAGTGAAGTGGCCTCAAAAAATGAGAACATGAAGCAGCTACCTCCTTCTGGCCATGAAGAAGTAAACTGCAGTGCTGTAGAGAGGGCCACAGGGCAGATAGTGGTAGGTGGCTTCTAGCAGCTAAAAATGGTCCCTGGATAACAGCATGCAAGAAAATGGGAACCTCAGACTGAGAACTGCAAGAAATTGAATCCTTTCTAGAATCTTTGATCTTGAATGAAGACTCTGAACTTTAGATAATACTGCAGCCCCAGCTATACCTTGACTTCAGCCTAGTGAGATGTTGTGTAGCGGATCCAACCAACAGTACCCTGACTCATGACCTATGGAAACCAGGAGATAATGAATTTGTGTTGTTTTAAGCTATTACATTTGTAATAATTTGTTGCATTGTTGCACAGCAATAGGAAAGTAATACAATATGTATTACATAAAGTAAATATATTTACAAATATCTTATTAGTAAACTTTAAACAATATAAGCTAACATTTTGCTTTAACTAAAGAGTTCTGCTTTTGGGGATCCCTGGGTGGCGCAGCGGTTTGGCGCCTGCCTTTGGCCCAGGGCGCGATCCTGGAGACCCGGATCGAATCCCACGTCGGGCTCCCGGTGCATGGAGCCTGCTTCTCCCTCTGCCTGTGTCTCTGCCTCTCTCTCTCTCTCTCTATCATGAATAAATAAATAAATAAAATCTTTTTAAAAAAAAGAGTTCTGCTTTTTATCAGTTTCATAAAAGCTATATTTAATAGGCAATGAAGTCTTTTATGTTTTTCCCCATGTTATGTGCAGTAATTTTTTTAATGTGATTTTCAGTTAGGTAAGCATTAGAAGTGATACGAAGTAATTTCTTCACACACAAAAAAACACTCATTTCATGAGTATGTCTATATCACCTTTCATAGTGAAATAGTTTTTTTTTAAAGATTTTATTTATTTATTCATGAGGGGCACAGAGAGGCAGGCAGAGACAGGCAGAGGGAGAAGCAAGCTACCTGTGGGGAACTCAATGCAGCACTCCTAACCCCTAGTATACACTTTTTGTACTTTAATACAATGATCACAAATCTCATTTTTTCAATTTCTCAAATATCTAAACAGATAGTTAACCAAAAAATATACATTACACACTACATCACATACATTTACATTATATATTATATTATAAATATATATATATGGATAGCAAAATTATCAAAAGATGCTCAAGATTAATAGTCATTAGGGAAAGCAAGTTAAAGAGTTAAAACCACAGTGAGATATAATTACACCTCTTTTACTATCAAAATGAAAACAACTACAACTGGCGATACAAAACACTGAATTATTAATTACACAGAGCAAATGGAATTCTAATACAGTGTTCTGAGAAGTGAAAAGTGTGGATAGTCTTGTCTTGTTCCTCACTTTAGAATGAAAGACTATGTTTATTCTTAATTAAAATTTCAATTGCATACAACTACACTAGAAGGCCATGTACACTATTACAATTTTTAAGCAGAATAAAAATTAATGTAAAATAAATCAATGTGTTAGCATAATTTATAAAAATTTTCAAATATTTTTTTTTGGAAGAAGAGGATACAAATGTGATGGCATACAGATATTGCTATATAGGTATGCAGATGTGTAAAATGCATAATATATATTAGAGAATATGTGATGTACTTAATATTCTAAGTTCTGATATGTGTTAAATATACTGTTATATTGACATATGTATATCTGCATAAATGCATTTTTATTTCCTTCCAGTTACTTTGAAACTTGTTGTAAATTTTGTAAGCTTACATATATATATGTATACTTCTGTTTCCTTAGTTATACTTTAATAATTCCTTAAATTTTTTGAATAATTCTACTTGAAAACTATTAGGTATATTGTGTTACAAGATGGTAAATGTACATTTGTCAAAAATATTGTAACATTAAGAATTATTAATATCAATAGCAATAGACACCTAATTCTGGGAAATGAACAGGGGGTAGTGGACAGGGAGGTGGGCGGGGAGTTGGGGTGACTGGGTGATGGGCACTGAGGGGGGCACTTGATGGGCACTGGGTGATGGGCACTGGGTGTTATGCTATATGTTGGGAAATTGAACTCCAATAAAAAATAATTATTATTATTAATTATCATTATGGACTTTCTTTACATTAGATATTTCATAGTAAATAAAATTATTTATTTTCTTTTTCCCCTCTGTGAAAACTTATGTATATTTTCTCTTCATTTTAATTTTCTGTGTTATGGATCACATTCCTTGTACCAAGAGGACTGTAAAGTGATAAAATCCACAGGGTAAATCATTTTCTCCATCAATGTAGATATGATTCTTTGTGGTCATAAAATTTAAGACTTAAATGCCCTGCTACTTCACACACACACACACACACACACACACACACTACACCACACCACTGCAGACAGCTGGGACAGGATAAACTGCATGTAAGTTCCCAGTAAGATAGAAATATGGGAAATACAGAAGTTAATGCTTCATGGTCATGGTGATGATACACTACTGCCGGACAGACATTGAGAAGAAACTCATTGATAATGCAATAGTGGTAGGGTACTTTAACATTGTCTTATAGTAATGGACAGATCATCTAAGCAGAAAATCCACAAAGAATCAATGGCTTTGAATGACACACTGATCTGTATGGATTTCACATATATTTTCAGAACATTTTATCCTAATCCAGAGGAATATATGTCCTTTTCAACTGCCCATGGACAGTCTCCAGAATAGGTCACACACTGGGTCATAAATCAGGCTTCAACAAATACAAAAACACTGAGATCATGCCATGAATATTTTCAGAACACAATGCTATGAAACTTGAAGTCAACAACAAGAAAAAATTTGGAAAGATCGCAAATACATGGAGGTTAAAGAACCTTCTACCAAAGAATGAATGGATTAACCTTAAAAGAAGAAATTAAAAGGACATAGAAGCAAATGAGAAATGAAAATATGACAGTCCAAAACCTTTGGAATAAGCAAAGGCAGTCCTAAGAAGGAAATATATTGCAATATAAGTCTATCGCAAGAAGCTGGAAAAGTCTCAAATACACAGGCTACCTTTACATCTAAAGGAGCTACACAAAAGGAACTGCAAATAAGTCAAAGGGAGCAGAGAAGGAAATAATAAAGATTAGAGCAGAAATAAATGATAGAGAAACAAAAAGAACAATAGAACAAATCAATGAAACTAGGACCTGGTTCTTTGAAAGAATTAATAAACACTTAGCCAGATTTATCAAAAAGAAAAGAGAAATAACCCAAATAAATAAAATTACAAATTAAAGGGGAGAGTGGGACGACTGGGTGGCTCAGAGGTTAAGTGGTTAAGGTTAAGAGGCAGCTCAGAGGTTGCTGAGGCTAACTCAGGGTGTGATCCTGGAGTCCCGGGATCGAGTCCCGCATTGGGTGGGCTCCCTGTATGAAGCCTGCTTCTCCCTCTGCCTATGTCTCTGCCTCTCTCTCTCTCTCTTTCTGTGTGTCTCTCATGAAAAATAAATAAATAAGTAAAATCTTAAAAAAAAAACAGAGGAGAAATCATAACCAACATTACAGAAATACAAACAACTATGAGAATATTATGAAAAATTGTATGCCAACAAACTGGGCAATCTGGAAGAAATGGGGAATTCCTAGAAATATACAAATTACCAAAACTGAAACAAGAAGAAATAGAAAATTTGAACAAACCCATAACCAGCAAAGAAACTGAATCAGTCATCAAAAATCTCCCAACAAACAAAAGCCCAGGGCCAGATAGCTTCCCTGGAAAATTTTACCAGACATTTAAGATTTTTTTATTTATTTATTTATTTATTTATTTATTTATTTATTTATTTATGAGAGAGAGAGAGAGAGAGAGAGAGAAAGGCAGAGACACAGGCAGAGGGAGAAGCAGGCTCCATGCAGGGAGCCAGACACGGGACTCGATCCCAGGACTTGATCTCAGGACTCTAGGATCGCACCCTGAGCCAAAGGCAGGCACCAAACCGCTGAGCCACCCAGGGATCCCCTTACCGTCTGGGGGTAGAGGAGTTAATACCTACTCTTCTCAAACTGTTCCAAAAAATAGAAATGGAAGGTAAAATTCCAAGTCTATTCTACAAAGCCAACATTACCTTGATTCCAAGACCAAACAGCCCCATTACAAAGGAGAATCACAGGCCAATATCCCTGATGAACAAAAATTCTCAACAAGACCCTAGTAAATCAGATCCAACAATACATTAAAAGAATTATTCACCACAATCAAGTGGAATTTATTCCTCGTCTGTGGGTGTGGTTCAATATTTGCAAATTAACCAATGTGATGCATCACATTAACAAAAGAAAAGCTAAGAACTATATGATCTTCTCAATAGATACAGTAAAAGCATTTGACAAAATACAGCATTTATTCTTAATAAAACTTTCTTAATAAACACTCTCAACAAGGTAGGGATAGATGGAACATACTTCAACATCATAAAGGCCATATCCAAAAGCCCCAGAGCTAATATCATCCTTAATGGGGATAAACTGAGGGCTTTTCCTCTACAGGCAGGAACAGTACAGGGATGTCTACTCTCACCATTACTATTTAGCATAGTACTGGAAGTTTTAGCCTCAATAATCAGACAACAAAAAGAAATAAAAAGCACTCAAATTGTAAAGGAAGGAGTCAAACTTATACTATTTAAAGACGACATGACACTCTATGCAGAAAACCAAAAAAACTCCACCAAAAAAAAATTGCTGGAACTAATACACAAATCCATCAAGGCTACTGGACATAAAATTGCTATACAGAAATCTGTTGCAGTTCTATACACCAATAATGAAACAGCAGAAAGAGAAATCAAAGAATAGATCCCATTTGCAATTACACCAAAAACAGTAAGTTACCTAGGAATAAACCTAACCAGAGAGGTAAAAGATCTATACTCTGAAAACTATAGAACTCTTATGAAAGATATTGAAGAGGACACAAAGAATTCAATCTTTATCAATCCAGGTTCTGATTTTCTTTGTAACTATAAATCCTTCAAAATATTAGAAGGTATTTGACCAATTTTCTCCCATTTAGATTCATGTGGCACTAATTATACTCAAATTTATTTACTAGACAAAAATCTCACAAATCCTTTCCTTTGCTTCCTGCACCCATTCAATATTCTCTCAAATTAGTGGCAGCCGCATAGAAGCCAACTGAAACTCAGAAGTCTTAATGGCATTGCCGCATAAACACTGTACAGTCTAGTTTCTTATTATTTGGTATTTAAAACCAGTTCTATTTCTGCAAAGTCCTCATTATTGAGCTTCTTTCTCTGCCTTTTATCCCTGCTTATAAACTGGACTCCCTTCTCTTCCCCTCTTCCCTCCTCCCACAAGCTTACCTCTTTATTGTATTACACATTACTATTCTGGATCTTCCCAAACAATTACCTGAAGCTAAGGTGTTTTGCAGAAATCTAGTTCACTTCTCACTTGCCACAACATTGCCAAATGTTTGTCAATGGATAATACCATACCAGCTTTCCAACATCAATTATTTTCTCACCACCTTTTTTCTCAGTCTACAAGGGCGCTGACATATTTTAAATTCTCTTAGGCCCATTTCAAGGTACACGTTTTCGCATCATATAGATAGTCTAATTCTAAACAAGAATGTATTGAGATATTTACAGGCTCAGACATGGAAAATGTATTTCTTTCTCCTGCAACAATACTGGGTAGGTAAAGAAGTAAGCAGGACAGCCTTTCTCTGCTTAATCATTCAGGAATAGTGGCTGACCAAAGCTCTGCCATGATCTTCAACATAGGACTTTCAAGATAGCTGTAAAATAATCTGTATTCCAGTCAGCCAGAAGGAAGAATAACATAATGGAGCATGTGTGGGAGTTCTTATGAGCCAGAACTGGAAAGAATTCACATTATTTCAATGTTCATACCTCATTGACTGGAACTCAGCCTCATGGCTCTATTTAACTACACCAAAGGCTGGGAAATGCTAATTCTCCCCAGGAAGAAAAGAAGAAATTACATTGTGTTGGGCAATTTCTAAGAGTAGAATAGAACTGAAGAATATTAAGAAAACTTGTTGCTGTCAGAGGTAGATCTTATGCAGATTTCAAAAAGAATATTAGCAAGCTTGGCCATGTTTGTACCAAGCAAACCCCTTAGGCCCCTGGAAATAATGCAGGGTGCTTTTAAAGTATTTTGAGGAGAGCAGTGAAAGGTTAATATTAAATAATAAAGTTGAAATGCAGGCAAATAATATGCTTGGATAATCTTAAGATTTGAATGTTCATTCATAGTCACTCTAGTGCTGACAAATTGATGGTGCTCAACTTGACATACGTGGTTTAAATGGGTTGAGGAAAATGTAAAGATCTTGGTGAATTCCAGCCTTGGCTGACACAAATCTCTTTCTGCTTTTTAAAGTGCATTGATCATGCAAAACCTAATTTTGGCTATCACTATATACCCACTCCAAGATCTGAACATTTTCTGTCATCAAAATAAATAATAGAAATTGATTAAAGGCCCTTATTACAAGTAAGTTGCTATGCCAAAATCACTTCAAATTTCAAGTTATTATTAAAACCAATCGCAGTTTTGATGTTGAAATTTACTTTTGAGTAAATTTAAAGCATCTTTAAAAAACCATGATTTGCAACATTTAGATTCATCTCACTTCTTCAGAACTGTAGCCATTGGTTTTGGCATAAAAATAGAATGAAAGACATGCAATTATTTTTATAGCCTTTCTCTCTGAAATACATAAATTCCAAGATAAGAAAGTAAGCCAAAATATTTATACATGTTAAAATTATTCTTTTTCTCTGGAGGGAGAGTTTATACCTTTCAATATATTCTCAAAAGTGCTGAACAAGCCAAAATGGCTTAGTAACATTTATCTATACAGTTTTCAGGATTTGGTGTTTAAATTTTATTTTCAAGAAAAGGTTAAGTTATAAGCGCATCATTTTCTAATCATATAAAGTAGACGGGAAAATTTAGTTTGGGCCAGACATTGTATATATTAGATTTCCATGAAATTTAGGTGCACTGTCTTCCTAGAACATATTCCACAGTCAGAGATAACACAAAATTCATCCTCGACAAGTTTTTGTGATCTCATGGCGGCCTTGTTCTGTATCCTATCTTCTCTTATTTTTCAGCTTCTCCACGTTCAGCAATCACAATGCCTTTTGACCCTGAACACCCCCTCTAAAAAGTCTTTCCAACTCTTTCAGTCATTTTCCTGCCTTCTTTCTTATGTGTGCCACTCTCTTGTATGTGAGGGAGCATATTCTCTCTTCTACCCTGCTGTTTGCTTGCTCCTGCTGTCTTGTTATTTCCTGTAAGGCCTCTTGTTGAATTCCCTTTATACCGTGTTTTCTTCCTGTGCTGCTAATCTCCCAGTCCTACTTCTGCTCCTTCACTGAATTCCTGCCGTGCCTTCACTTTCTAGAGCTACACTGCTTCCCTTCTTGCTATTTTTAGGATCTGCACTGAAAAGTGCACCCTGAGGTTTAGGTTGGCACTGGAATCCTTCTCCTAATGCTTGGAAAGTGTGCCTTCGAATCCATGCCTCTGAGGAGAAAGACAATTTTCTCAGCAAATGGAATGTAGAATCAAAGTAAAAACAAACCCTTTAACCAGCTGTAATTTCTTACTTTCTAAATTAAAAAGAGTATTGTCCCTAGTAAACTTAAATATCACTGGACACATGTTCTCTAGAGGTCCATGCTTTGTTTTTACTTTTGCTTCCTATCCATCCTGTGTGGGTTACATTATGACAACTTCTTTCCAACAATTTCTGAAATGACCTATGTGGCCCTTCCACCTGGAGGGTCTACCTCTCCCTTAAAGCTTTCATTAAAAGTGACTTGGTTTGTGAGCATTTCTTCACATCCATGAATAGAATCCTTGATCATTTTTTGACCTACATAATTCATATAAAACCTGCATTATCCTCTGTGATATTTAACACATAATTTTTTAAAGATTTTAAATTCAAGTTAGTTAACATGTAGTGTATTACTAATTTCAGACATAGATTTAGTGATTCATCACTTGCATTAAGCTCCCAGTGCTCATTATAACAAATGTTTTCCTTAATGCCCATCACCCTTTTACCCTATCCTCCTCCCTCTCCCTCCAGAACAATAAATGTTTTTGATGATTCTTTTCTCTAAAGTTACGAACAAATGAGGGCAAAAAACAAAACTTAATCAATGCAGTATGCGAAACATAGTTTGTGGAAGTGACTATACGTCTACTGACTGTTAATACTAACTTTAAAAATAACAATAAGGGAAATGCATCTAATATTACAAAGCTGAAATGTCACTATGTATATAATTATTTATCTTATCCTATTGCTTTTTGGTTTATGGCATACAAATAAAATGAATTTATGGCATATAAATAAAATGGCTTAAATCACATTTCCTTTGATTCTTTAGTGAATAACCTCTAAGGTGACACCAAGCAAAGGTTTCTTTATCTCACTGATACCAAATGGCTGGAGAAATAAGGAACTCCATTATTTACAAGCTCTAACACTACTTCAAAAATAAATTTCAATTATTCTTAAATGATTCTGATTTTTTCTCATTTTATATTGTCACTGTTTTTCTGCTACTAAAACAATAAAGATGAGGATTTAAGACATTTTTATATTTAAGTTGAAAGCTGTTCAATCACTTGCATAGTTATTATCATAACACATATTTTAACATTATAACCTTGTGTAATTTTTAAACCAGGAACTCAAAGAACATGACATAATGAAAACAATATTTTACATTGAGTCATAATAATGTTAGATATTACCCTTTATACATATTATGAATCTTTACTTGATTCTCATGAAGAATTTAGCAAATGATAGCATTTGTTAAATGTACTATTAAGAGGGTGGTATATAAGTCAAATATATTGTTGTAGATGCGTAACTGTAGTAATAATTAATGTAAAAGTAAAAAATATTTATGTTCATAATAACAATGTTACTATTTTCCCAAAATATTTTCAAGCCAGTAAGTGATTTTTGTATGGCGCTGTGTTACAATTATGTTAACCAATATCATTTAAAGCTTTTTACAGAAATAGTTTTATTTTATATGAACATCTTTGCATATTAAGTTTGTAGTCATTTTTAGAGTTTTCCACGGGAAATGCTTCAATAACCAGAAAAACATTACACTGTAAATTATACAAAGGTCATAATATTTTTTGCAATGATGTCATAATGGTACTTGATGGTAACTTTTAACTATTCTTATTAGGTTTGTGATATACATTCAATGATTATGAAGCTATTTAGCTATTTATTTATTTTTATTTTATTTTATTTTTTTGCTATTTAGCTATTTAATCTCATTTTCAATAAGAGTCATATATCTAAAAGCTCTTAAATCTTTTTCATTTTTTTCCTTTCAGATAAGCAATATGTTTTCATTACAGAAAATTTCATGATATAAGCATACTGAGAAAAAATAACACATTTTATTGCCAATCTTTAATAATTGCTATTAATATTGTGGTAGGTTGAATCATGTCATCCAAAAGATATGCCCAAATCCAAACCTCTAGAATGTCAGAATGTGACCTTATTTGGAATAAGGGCCTTTGCAGATATCATTAAAATAAGGACTACAAGATTAAATCAGGTGATCTCAATGACCACTGTCCTCATTAAAGGCAGAGAGAGGGCAAAGACACAGACACACACAGGGAAGAAGCCCATGTGAAGATGGAGGGAGAGATTGGAACTCTACTGACGCAAACCAAGGAACCTCAGGATCCACCAGACTCTCTGAGGGGAAAGGAGGGCTTCTCTAGAACCTTTGCAGAAAATGTGATTCTCTAATCCTTTGACTTCTGGCCTCTAGAATTGTGAGATTATTTCTTCTGTTTAAACAATCTAGCTTGTGGCATCATGCTTTATCAGTCTTGGGATGCCAATGGTTCCAATATTTTAGAATATCATATATTCAAATTATGGTATATCTTATAATTTGCAGTGCTAGGACTTTGTTGGTTCCTTCATATTTGAATTTGAAGCATGTTTTCCTTTATTTATAGCTACTTCTTTATATATATCTTTGTTAAATTATTGCCTCCAGTTTTCTTTTCCTTTTCCGTTATGGAACTGATTTTAAAACATTTTATTGTACCTATAGTTATGTTGTTGTTCTGTTTTGTTTTGCATTTTAACATCTGTTATAAGGATGTGTCTTATAATCAATGTTCTGTAATAGTTCATTTAGCAACACGCTTTTAATGGATTCTTAATACAGCATCTTCTAACTGTTGGGAGTCTTAGATTGAATTTATTATGGCATTTAGATATAGCAACCTATAAATTTATATAATTAAAAATGTTTTAATTTTTCACACATTTATTTTTTCTCTAAAGAAGTCGTCAATTTATGTCCAAATTTTCTATTTTTGGTTTTTAAATTCTACCTAGCTTGATTTTTTTTTTGTTTTCTTCTATTCTAAATCTTCTCTGTTCTTTTAATGGTGGTCTGTTCTTACAATGGATGTTATATTATCTCTGTTTCCTTTGAGTTAATTTTTTAAATTATGGTGGGGCGTTTTTGTTTGGTTTGGTTTGGTTTGGAAACTCATGTCAGAAATTAGACTTTACCTTAAGACTTTAAGTCTGAAACCCTTACCTTGGCTATAAATGTATACTTATATTGATTGGAATTTCTGTGTGTATTTCTAAAACATATGACAACACTCTATGGTAATAAAGAAAAGGAGGTGAAAAGCTGGCTTTATGTCCCTTCTCTTTGTCCTATTAATATTCCTTAGAGAATCCTTTTATCCTTCCCCCATTGGTTTAAAACTATTTGCTAGGATTCTGGCAACTGAAACAGCAACATAAGCTAGCTTTCATGATTTATCATGTTGTTTATTTCCTCAAAACTGTTTTCACACAAATCTCTCATCTTGC
Organism: Vulpes vulpes; assembly: GCF_048418805.1. NCBI lineage: Eukaryota > Metazoa > Chordata > Mammalia > Carnivora > Canidae > Vulpes > Vulpes vulpes. The sequence goes on along the minus strand of NC_132784.1, from coordinate 98,608,757 downwards.
TTTTAGTTGTGTTCAGTAGCCCTGAGTCTGGGGGAATTGTCTTTCTACCTTTTCAGTCAATACACTGCTAGTCATCTATGGTGAACATGCAGTGTAAAGGGATGTATTTGTTGCAGTATAATTAATATTATTCAATGAAATGCTTTGTTTTCAAGATCTTCCTACCATACATCTGAATTCATAGATACACTGCACCTTAAATTATTAGGCCTTTCTGGTACATTTCAGTGGGCTTGAATTCTATTGGTGACACTCCTGTGAGGCTTTCAGTTTCCTGGTGCTGTTATGTAATTCAACATTTATTTACTTACTCTCTTCTACCATCCTAAGTGTTTGCTCGTGTGCTGAATTTAATATTTCAAACTTTATTTTGGGTGAGCCATTAAGTTATTTTATGATTTTAAATTGTGATTTTTAAAATTATTATTCTTAAAAATAATCTGAATGAAGGGGCACCTGGTTGACTCAGTTGGTGAAGCATCTGCCTTGGGCTCAGGTCATGATCCCATGGTCCTGGGATGGAGCCCACAGGCTCCCTGTTCAGTGGGGAGCCTGCTTCTCCCTCTCTCTCTGGCCTTCCCCACCTTTTGTGCTCTCTCTCTCAAATAAATAAAACCTTTTTTTTTTTAAAGATTTGATTTATTTATTCATGAGAGACACAAAGAGAGAGACGCAGAGACATAGGAAGAGGGAGGAGAAGCAGGCTCCATGCAGAAATCCTGATGTGGGACTCCATCCTGGGGCTCCAGGATCATGCCTGAGCCAAAGGCAGATGCTCAACCTTTGAGCCACCCAGGTGTCCTGTCAAATAAACAAAATATTAAAAAAAAATCTGATTGCAAAGTGAAGCACTGTAGACCTGAAGTGGATATGAATCACTTTTATACACAGAAGGTTACCTTCTTTAACCACTCCATTATTAAACACACTATTTCCCTTAATATCAAACAAGTTGGTAAATTATCCCCAGGAGAAGATTTTACCAGTGGAAAGAAGGTAAGTATATGTGTTTGGGCCTATGAGACTTGAAAAGATGCTAGTATTAGAATACAAAGTATTTTGAAAACATTCACAAAGTGGTTTAAGTTCTGGATAATTTAAAATGTTTAAAATAAAAACAGGATATTAAAACATTGATAATATTTTATTTTTAATTTTACTAAAAATTCTGGTCTAAGAAGTCTAAGATCAAAATTTTTAAGAAGCATATTTCAAATGATTAGATGGCTCTTATTTCATTTGTAACTATTTTTTACTACTACAACAAATACGCTTTAAAATAACAAACTTCAGGGATGTCTGGGTGTCTCAGAGGTTGAGGGTCCTTGTGAGGAGCCTGCTTCTCCCTCTCCCTCTGTCTCTGTCTTCTCTCTGTGTCTCTCATTAATAAATAAAATCTTAAAAAAATAAAAAATTAAAGAACAAACTTTAATATTTCAACTTGATATTTTCAAGGCCTCATTTTTCCCCAAAATTTGTATGGACATGTGAAATCTGTAGCAGTAATTTTCTGCATTATAATATTCTGATATAATGCTTTTTAAAAGACCAAAGAATATCATATAAAATGTTAATAATAGGAAACATAATATCAAATCTCCTTTGGTATGACTTTGAAATTATTCTTCCTGCAACAAATTACCAGGTTGGGAACAATTTAACAAAATGCTTGAGAAGACAATCTATAATAACTGTGAAAAGTGTGAAAAAAAGTTACCTAAGAAATATGTTAATTATTTTGGGGACTCCAACTGACTGCTTGTTTTATTTTTAATTATGAGGAGGGTAGTTTATTCCTTTTTTATGTTTAATGTTTTTTATTGCTTTAATCTACTATCTGTGAAAAGAAGTAAAAGTGCCATATTTGAGTGTTAAATGGACATAAGAATACTTTAAAATGAAAAGGCTATATAATATTTTATTATATATATATATAATTTTTTTACATACTACCTAATAGTCTATGAAAGAGTTTTATTTTTTAATAATATATTTTTAAAAATACCTATGTCAGTGGTATGTAGTGTAGATATACACACATTATATATATAAAAAGAGAGAGAACAAGCAAGTGTGTATGCAGGGGCACGGGAGTACCATGAGTTTTGTGTCTTTGATTTTTATGCTCATTATTCATATTGTGTTTAAGTGTACTGGATTTGGAGTGAGATTGCATTTGAATCTGTTTCACTACTTACTAACTAGATGACTATGCATAACTCAACTTCTTTGTTCTTTAGTGCTTATTTATTTATAAAACAAATATAATGATGAGCACTACTTCACGGTTTGTTGTAAGAAATAAGATGAAAAAGAAAAGCATTCACAGTAGTGTCCTTCACAATATATACTCAGTAAATCATAGTCATACACAAATCCTAAGATTCTGGCAGCTGAATATAATTTAAATACAATGGATGTACTTGTAAATTCTGCATTCCCATTGTTGACATTCTAATGCCAGTTTTGAATCTTACTATCTTTCCAGTTCACCTGGCTTTCTCTACCCGGGTGATTAGGATATAAAAACTATCAAAACTGAATGTTTTATATTCCAGAGGTTTTAAAGGCTATGAGAAAGTTCTAAGAGTTTTCTGTGTTTCTATGAGAGCACATTAAGGAAATTAATCTAACTTTGAAATTTTAATATTATCATTTAAACAATAGCAAATTATATATGGTATGTTAGGCATGTAAAAGAATATGCTGGTTGCCTTTTTTTGTCCAATTTGTAATAAAGAGAAGATTCAAATTATCTTTAAAGTTACTTATAAATGACAGTAAACAGTGAAACCACACAAGACTGCTTTTGGTGACATGTTTTTACTTTTGAACAATCTGCTCAATGTATCCCTTACAAAAGGAATTTTTTTCTGTTTTTTTTTTTTTAAGATTTTTTTCTTGAGTAAGACCTGAATAAGAATGTTCATCATCAGCACTATATTTATGATAGTGCACAGTCATAGAAAGAGAGGAGTAAAGATGAGATAAATTTGCCTATGAAAGGTGCCTATGAAAAGATATATATAATGCACTTACTCTGTGGGCACATAGTCTATGGTTACACATTAAATATATTATGTAGAATAATTCACAGATATTTCATTATATTTACATAAAGGCCATGATAACTCTTTCTCTACTATTCCAATTTTAGGATATGAGCGGCTGAAAAAAAAAAACAATCTGGATAGTTCTGTATACTTTTATACATCAAGAAAATTTTAATGCCATTAAATATTTTTCAAAGATACAATGACCAATGATGGCTTAGATACCTCTTGTATTAATTTACTTTGCCCATCTTCTAAAGATTTCTTCTATTTTTTTCCTAGTTTGTTGTGATTATTCTTATATTACCTAACAAAACTACTTCTGCCATCTACTGTCTCCTTTTATGTTCAAGGAATATGGAAAGTGGCCTGATTTAAGAAATAGGTTATAGAGTAAATCCCATAATGAGATAATATACCAACATATGAGAAATAACAGAGAGCCTTGTTATTTTGAAAAAGAGTGCATCTCTTTTGTGCTAAGCTCTCCCATCCATTTCCTCATGTCATCCCATTAGAGAACAAAAAATAAAATATTTAGAGTAAGGCTCTGTTTTCTTAGCTTTTTTGGTGAAAGCCTAAACAATGAGGATAATACATGAAAATTACCCTTCATTTCTAAAGATACATATACCCCATGGTAATTACTGTGAGTTATCAAAACTTAGTCAATTGACCAACACCTCATTCCAGTTATACAATATAACAATAGAGAACTGGCTGTTAGAGATACAATTCTCTAGTTTGGGCCAAAGCTTGGTCTCTCTTTATTTTGGAAATAAAAGTTTGGATGCTGTCAGGAGATATTCACACTATATATAAATCCAAAAGATCAGATGAAATCACTCAATAGACCTGTTTAGAGAGCAGGATGGAGAAAGCATTCTGTGGACTCCAATACATAGTGGTGTGAAGAGGAAACTAGATGCAGGAAAAGGAGAGGGAGTGGTCAGAAAGGCCAAGAAAAGAGTCTTTGAAGGTAAAGACAGTGGTCGATTTCATTGAATGCTGCTGTAAGGCCAAATAAGATAATATAAAAAAGTAATCATTTGACAAAATTAAAATCCTTGATGTTCTTGATGTATTATTCTATTATTTTAATGATATTAATTAAACCTTCAGCTTGGTAGATATGGTCTTCATTGGGTGCTGTTGAGTTAATAGAAATAATGAGACTGGTTTTCAACCTGCTGAGCATTTAATGGTGCAATTTTAACTGTATTGTCTTTTATTCTGTCTCATAAAAGTTATTAATGTTATTAAAATATCTAGAGAAATACAACCAAGATCTGGTCTTAAAAGCCTTCATCTGATTCTTTCCTTAAAATACTTCCTTGCTTTGGGGCACCTGGGTTGTGCATCCGGTTAAGCACCTGATTCTTGGGTTTCCGCTCAGGTCATGATCTCAGGGGCCTGAGACTGAGCCCTGTGTCATGTGTCTTTGTGCTCAGCACAGAGTCTGCTTAAGACTCTATCTTCCTCTCCCTCTGCTGTTCCCCCCCAGCATTGCTCTCTCTATCCCAAATAAATAAATAAATTTCTGAAAAAAATACGTATACATCCCTGCTTTTATTAGAGGCAGGGCAAGTAGAAGCAATGGCTATTAGGTCATTGCTACAGGCTACAGGCTTTGAAGTCATTCCAGATGTATTCTAAATTTACATTTAATTCTCTCCTCTGTTTCTCTATATTTTTTCCCTTCTTTCTCTTTCCCTTCCCTTCTCTTTTCTTCTGCTTCACTCTTGTTTTCCCTTTCTTTTCTGCCTTCTTCGTTCTCTCTACCCTGTTTCCCTCCCATATCACCAATATACATTTCAGCTCCTTCTGTTAAATAGAATAAAACGTAAGGCACTCTTTCCTCTAAAGCTTTCAATCATGTATTTCTGCCTGTGAAAGCTTCTCTGGACTCTTCCACATATTGTCTGAGAATATGCAACATTGTAGATGACTTAAAGTGACCCAGTAAGATTGAGAATTTATTTTTATGGAATAGAGGAAAGCCTTTCCTTTTCTTCCTCCCACCATCCAACCCCCAACCCTCTGCATGAATTCACAGGGACTTTCATAATCAGAAATGTAAAAGCGCAGGGAGGTGATCAATCAGGTGGTTAGAATGACTACTTCACAGAAAAGCCAGAACAAATTGTCTTTAGGTACTGTAAGGTCCCTCCCTGCTAGCTCTGCAGTCAGTATCTGAACATATTTTTTTCCTTCCTGGAAGTAAGAATAGAAGTAACAAGAAAAATGAAGATAATTCCTATTTTGCAATATATGATGCTTTTGTAAACCTGAAGGATTTTCCACCATTTAATAAAATCTCTCTTCCTCCATGTATTAGATATATTTGGTTTGAGCTTTGACCTAAACATTATATTTCAGCACTACCAAATAGGGCAGAAAAAAAGTAGCACTGAGAATGGAAAGTAAATGTATAGTATTTATGCTTGGGTGAATCCAGCTTTCAATTTTACTTTCTACTACTTATAGTATAATTATCAAAATGTAAGGTTTTGTGAGTAGCAAATCGACCTGTGGCATATTTTATAACATTGGACTTTTATGTCTTTTACTTGAGATTCAACAAGTGGATTTCACATGTGCAAAGGGAAATATATTTGTAGAAAAGTTCTTAGTTCTCTGAATGCTGAACTTCAGTTCATAAATCATATCAATAATATATTATGAAAATCATAGTGGCTCTGTTCTTTTTGATGCTAGCATTGAGTTGTATGTAGAATGAGCTGCTTTATCTCTCAGCACACAAAACTAATTGACAAAAGCAGACTAAAAAAAAAAAAAAATTGAACGAGATTCTAGTTGTCAAACTTTAGAATCCTGCCTTCTTGAGGTAAGAAACAGGGTAATCACTTTTAAACTCATGGATCTGACAGATAAAACTCTGTAACTTAATGCTATAAGTCTATCAGAGACAGAAGAGGCCAGGAAAAGATATCCTTTTTTTCAAAATGGGCATAATAATAAATTTACATATAAATATACCTTTTAAAATAAGATAATTTTTCATATTTTGACATTTTTCCTAGATTTAAAGTACAGTAAAAAATTTAAATCCAAACATTTTTATGTCAATCTATCCAAATATATTAATCTTCTTTCCATTTTTTTCTTTCCAGTTTTTTCAAGAACTTGCTATAAACTATCTAACAATTGCAATAAACTACTTATTTAAACAACATGCTAATGGTTCACATGATGTCACATATGTTCAATTTTTATCATATTTTGGAGACTATGCAAAGAAAAGACAATGGAGAAGACTGGTTGAGGTAGACATCCTTTTTGATCCCCCCAATTTTCTGCATATATAAAAACACATAAAATAATGTACATTTATTCATTCATTCAAAATGAAAGCTTTTCTTTAAACAATATATGAGTTATTTTTCATACATAGGGTTTACTTCAACAGAAAAAGTACCTATTCTCATGGAAATTACATTATATATGGAGGAACTAAACAAGTAAACATATAATATTTCATGTGAACCTAAGTACTAAAAGGAAAGTAAAGAAATGGTAAAACCATTTGAAAACTATTCAGCATTCTCTACTAAAGCTGAGAGTGCCCACCCTATGGTCCAGGAATCCCAGTTCTAGATGTATTTCCAACAGAAATGTATTTACATATTTAGCAAAAGGTATATGGTAAAATGTTTATATCACCACTGCATGTACTGGGCTTTTAAAGGAAAATAAACAAATGCCCATCAATAGTGTAATAGATCAATAAACTATAGTTATTTACCATAGAATATAATAGAGTGATGACAATGATCAAAGATCACATAACCAAAGGAGAAAATAATGAAAGATTCCATTTTTATAAGCACTAAGCAGGTTATATTAGTCTGTTGTTATGACAGGATAGTATAATCAAGCTTAAAGGTGGTGAATGCTGAAAAAGAGCACAAACAGCCGTGAGCATGTGCTAAACTGTCTGTTTTCTTGATTTGGATACTGTTTCCTACTTGGGCTATGGCTCAGGCTATGGCCTTGTCTAAAGCTAATATTCTGTTTTCTTTCATGATATATCTGTCAATGCTCTCATTTTTTTCTAAATAGTGTAGCTGTGCATTATGAAATGTTTCTTCCTTATTATATTTTAGGACATGATTTAGTCTCATTAGTTCTCACAACAGGGAGTCAACAGAAAGTGCTATTCAATAATAATGCAACTGAGATTCAGTGAGATTACATCCCCAAAACATGAGTTAGTAGCACGAATAACAACAACAACAACAACAAAAAGACCTCTTGGTTCCAAATATTAGTCTTGATTTTCCAGTATCTGATGAATTAAAAAAGTGTGTCCACTCATTACAAGCATCCGTGACCCTCACCACCACTTTGATTTCAATCTAACAGCAACTTATATTTCAGAAGCAAATCCCTATTTTAATTTCTAGTATAGAAATGAAAAAGTAGATCAATTTACTTACTGGTGTGGAATAAAATCAAAACTACCTATTATATAAAAACTATTAGAAGATGTATCTTTGAATCTCATGAGTGAAAATTATTCCTGACATTCCTTTTGATTTGATATACTGACATTATAAACCTATTGCTGCCAGTGTGTCCTCACATTTTTTGTGTTCAAAACTGCTTTTCCCAAATAATAGAAAAAACATGTTTTGCTTTTCAAGATTAAATAATTCTTACAATTAGAATTATTTAATATTATTAATTCTTATCAAAATAAGGAGGATCTGAGGATTAGAAAACATATGACTAAAGTAGGTCATTTCTGAAAAATTAATTGAATTCATGCTAGTCCTTATAAAGGGAGATTTAAAAAGATGTGCATACAATACTGAGATCAGATTATACTTGAAGAGCATTTTTACAGGCAGATAAAAACCCTAAAATAACGTTGAACATACTTATTGATATTTTGACATTGCAATTCATATGTTGAGATTTCTGAATATTTGGAAAACATTACTGTCAATAATATTTGAGTAATGTTTTATTATCATGAAAAAGCATGACCAAAACTTTTGTATGAAAGGCTATAAATTTTTATTTTAATATTCCTTGACCTGTGTACTGTGTAAAATAGTCAGGAGATTAACATTAGGCTGGTTTTATTATTATCTGTACACATATCAAATCCATGACTAAGCTACGTACACTGTGGTAGTCAGTGCTGCAAGTACTTCGGTCTGTATATATGACATACCACACTTGATACCCACAATAGGTAATTGATAGACACTTGGTGAATAAATGATAGGTAAATGCATAGCTTTCTGAATGAATAAACACAAATATATATACAGTAGAACGCTTCTTGATAAAAAGACTCATGTCAAATGAACTGGGCCTATACAACTTTGAAAAAGATTTTGAAAATCTTGCATGATATCACAAGAAATTTTGTCCTTCTTATGCTGCTACCATTATCCTGAAAGCCAGAGACCACAAAATTGGACACTCCCACCATTACATCATAAACCAAAATAATTTTCAGCTAGATTAAATATTCAAAGGTGAAAAATTAGACCATGCAGAATATAATATAGATAAATAATTACCTGATTTAGAACAGGGAGAGCAAAAAATATGATAATGAATAACAAGTAGTTCCACAGAAATAGATTGATTACCTTAATTATATTTAAGTGAAAGGAACCCCACACTTCTCCACACTGTCAAATTTTATAAATGAATTTGGGAAATATGACTCGGAACATATATTACACAGTAAGGTTTACTATCCTTATGAGCTACTATTACATGTGAAAAACTTGTGATTAACATGATAGGCAAGGGATATACACACATGATGAAAATTATATAAATAATAGAATCAAATTTTTCTAAAACAAAAAAAGCAACATATCTATGCACACATTTCTGTCAGTACTTCTGTCTCAGGTGCCTCTATTAAGCATATGTGTTAAATCATAACTTTAACTTATATTTCTTCTTTACTATTTAAAATTTTTTGATGTTTTGTAATGCAATGAAAGAAAGTAATTCATTTTTACCATAAATGTTTGATTAACTATAGTGGCAAAGCATTTGAAAAGTGTTAGAACAAGATAGCTGTAAGGAAAAGGATTAGTAGAAAGGTCTGGAGCACAGATGTCATCTTCTGAGAAAGCCCTCAACGTGCCCTTACAGGGACAAATCTAGGATAAATATTAGGCTCCCTTATCTCAGGCAAGTTTTTACAACAAAGGTGATGTTTGGGAACTGTGAAAAAAATCCTAGATATTGTATTGGTTTATGTCCCTCCAAAGGGCCACAGTACTAAACAACGTAAGTAACATTCACAAGCAGGACTAGGTGTGTGATTAGGACAAAATGTCTAAAAAGGCTACTTCTCGGGGTGATAATGAAAGAAAAAGGGGGTGTTGATAATGAAAAAAGATTCAAGAAAAACTGCATAGGAAAATGATAGGTATCTTTATGTTTTTTTGTTGTTTCTGTTTTTGTTTTTGTTCTTTTTTAAGATTTATTTATTTTGAGAGAAACCAAGAAAGAATGAGAGAGAGAATAGGAGTACGGGCAGAGAAAGAGGGAGAGAGAATCTTAAGTAGACTCTGGGCTGAGCATGGAGCCCAATGCAGGGCTCAATCCCACCATCCTGAGATCATGACCAGAGCTGACATAAAGAGTTGGACTCTTGGGGTGCCTGGCTCAGTCAGTTACAATGAAAAAAAATAAGTCAGAATGTGTGCATGCTTTTTCTCTCTCCCTTGCTCTCTCTCTCAAATAAATAAATAAATGGGACACCTGGGTGGCTCAGAGGTTGAGCGTCTGCCTTTGGCTCAGATTGTGATCCCAGGGTCCCATGATCAAGTCCCAATTTGGGCTTCCTACGTGGAGCTTGCTTCTCCTTCTGCCTATATCTCTGCCTCTCTGTTACAAATAGATGATAGATAGATAGATAGATAGATAGATAGATAGATAGATAGATGATAGAATCTTAAAAAAAAGCTTGGGTGCTTAACTGTTTGTATCACCCAGGTGTCTTTGAAAAAAAAAAGTTTAATAAAAATCTAATCGTAATCCATCATCTTACTACTTTGAAAAATTTTACTTGTTCTGCTTTGAACACCACATTTTACATCACTAAAATTGAATACATTTTTTGTAAGGATTTTATTTATTTATTTATTCATGAGAGATACACACAGAGAGAGAAGCAGAGGAGGCAGAAGGAGAAGCAGGCATCTCTCAGGGAGCCCAATATGGGACTCGATCCTAGACCCTGGGATCAGGCCCTGATCCAAAGGCAGATACTCAACCGCTGAGCTACCCAGGTGTCCCAAATACATTTTAAAATAATAAAAATCCTTACAAAATTTTAAAAATCAAGGTAGTAATGAAAAGTTAGGATTAATTTTACAGTATATATGAACAGTAATAATCTTTACACAAAAATATAGGTATATATATATGTCTGCAAAATTAGAAGAACAGTTCTCAATTAGATGAAATTCAAAAAATCTAGTGCATTAAATTACATAACATTAAATGACTTAATCTTATTGGAGTATGAATGGTAAAAACTGCTCTTACAACAAATCAAGTTGGTACTTGAATGTATTACCATTCTTAACATTTGGAAATTATAAACTTTACTCAGTGTAAAGCAACATATAAATCAACAGTCAGTATAAAGAAACAAACATAGAGTAAAATAAAAGAATTCCCATCAGCTTTTTTAATATGAGAAAAGGGACCTATTGCCTTAGCATATCACAAAGAATTACATTTCCGGAGGGGAAAACTAGTCTATTTACTTGTGTATTTCAGGGTAACATTGTCAAAAGAAAACAAACCGAGGCTTGACAATTTTGTGATTTCTCTATGAGCCTAGAAAATCCATTTAAAAAGATTGTTAGCATCTGTAATATTGAAAATATTCTCTAAAAGAAGATTTTAGCCACAGATACGATTATATAGATCTAGTAACTGAAGGCCAGTGGTTATTGTGCATTCTGCAGACATACCTGTTAGATATCTTTATTGTAAAACAGGAAAATCCAATCTCTGCCATCATTTAGTAGAAACAAGTTATAGCAAAGCAAAATTTTAAAAAGCAAAGCAAATAGCTCAAAATTGTAGGAAACATCATAGTACCTATATCTGAGCACCAGAAATTTGTGACAGGTCATAAATCCAACATATAAAAAGTAACATGAGTTGGAAAAGAAAAAACAAACAATTGATATTCCAGTTGTAAGTATTAGGAAGAAAATAATGTGAAAAATGCATCTATATTTTTCTTTGCTGCACTATCACACACATAATCATTTCCATTTCCTTATCCTTTAATATTCTTTGGAATAATTTTTAAGAATCAGATTAAGCATGTAGACCATGGTAATGTCTTTACAAAAATCAGTGTTTAGTGCTTCTTAAACTAATATAGTCATCAATAAATATTAAATACTACAGTGTAGGCAATAGTAGAAACCATAAAATATGATTTCATATAAGAGATTAACATCCAAGTGGATTTACTTACTTTAAAATAAAACACTTTGGTTATGATGGTGACCTGGGCATAATTTCCTGAGATTATTTTTCTTTTCTACTCAGCATGTGCATGGTTCCTTCACCAACTAAAATAAGATGGGCTACTAAGTAACAATGTAGAAGAAACTAAGGACATTTGAAGCCACAAATTTTGTATTAGAGAGATCTCACAGAGAAATTAAGTGTTTTAATGATTTAAGGGAGAAACCAGAAAGAAAAAAAAAAAAGGGAATTTTCTCACTGGAGGAAGAGAGAAAAAAGACCACTCACTCTACTGCTACCTGATATGCATAAGTCACTCTAGTGTACTCTAGCTAAAAGAGAAAGGTCCCCCTGCTCATTAATAGCATGGCATCTTTTAGGCCACAAATACCTCCTGATAAAATGGTAATCCCAACAAATTCCCCTACAGAATGAGTTGAGGCAATTCTGACTGGTAGGCAAAGAATTCTTTAATCCTTGTCCACCACTTATTAGAAATTAAGAACAGGGGCCCCTAGGTGGCTCTTTCGGTTAAGTGTATGACTTCAGCTCAGGTCATCATCTCAGAGCCCTGGGATCAGGCCCTGCCTTGAGCCCCATGGTAGGTTGGGCTCTGTGCTCAGCAGGGAATCTGCTTATCCTTCTTTCTCTCCATCGCCCCAACTCATGAGCGCACTCTCTCTCTGTCAGATAAATAAAATACTTTTATTTTTTTTTTAAATTTTTTTAAATTTATTTATGATAGTCACACAGTGAGAGAGAGAGAGAGGCAGAGACACAGGCAGAGGGAGAAGCAGGCTCCATGCACCGGGAGCCCGACGTGGGATTCGATCCCGGGTCTCCAGGATCGCGCCCTGGGCCAAAGGCAGGCGCCAAACCGCTGCGCCACCCAGGGATCCCTAAAATACTTTTTAAAAAGAAATTAAGGACAACAAAATACTGAGGAAAAAATCTCATCATAAAAATCTAAATTTGTACTCTGTTTACTGTATTGCCATGGAAATACATTATTTTTCTATATTGTCTAGCTCTTGCCAGTTAACAATTCTAGAGTCATTATAATAGAATGATCTACATAAGGACAAAGTAAAGCAACAAACAAGGGGTGTATTACATGAGTGTCCTAAGAATGATTAAACACATTAAATAAATAAAATAACCTAAGTAGGATACACAGCTGAATTAGTAGGGCAGGTTTTTCATATTGAAATAAAACAAGTGGAAAAGAAAAGAAATTAAAATGACAGCTTCCAAGAAAATAAAACATAAACAATATTTTTCTTGAATAAAAATAAATGCTAAGCTCAATGAAGGAATGTAAAATTAGTAGTTTCTGCTGAGGATAAGATTAGTCTTCTGATAAATGGTATTGGAAAAACTGGACAACTACTTGCAAAAGAGTACATCTGGACCAATTTCTTACACTAAACACAATGAACACAAAACAGATTAAAGGCTTAAATGGTAAGACTTGCAACCATAGACTCCCAAAAGAAAACTCTTGGACATCAAACTTAGCAATATTTTTCTGGAACTGTCCTCCCAGGCAGGGGAAACAAAAACCAAAACAAACACTTGGGACTACATCAAACTAAAAAGCTTTTGCACAGTGAAAGAAACCAACAAAACACAAAGGCAACCTACCACATAGGAGAAGATATTTGGGGGATCCCTTGGTGGCTCAGCGGTTGGGCGCCTGCCTTCAGCCCAGGGCGTTATCCTGGAGACCCGGGATCGAGTCCCGCATCGGGCTCCTTGCACGGAGCCTGCTTCTCCCTCTGGTTCTCTCTCTCCCTGTGTCTCTCATGAATAAATAAATAAAATCTTAAAAAAAAAAAGGGAGAAGATATTTGTAAATGATATATCCAATAAGAGGTTCATATCTAAAATACATAAATAATTCATAAAACTCAACACCCAAGAAAATAGTAAAAATAAATTCAGGAGGACCTGAACAGACATGAGGTGGCCAACAGAGACTAGAAAGGATGCCCAACATCACTAATCATCATGGAAATGCAAATCAAAATCGCAATGAGTTATGACCTTATACCTGTCAGAACGGCTAGTGTCAAAAAGACGATGAGTGTTGGGAGGATATGGAGAGAACAGAACTCTTGTGCACTATTTGTGGGAATGTAAATTGATGTAGATACTACAGAAAACAGTATGGAGGTTCCTAAAAAATTATAAATGGAAATACCATACAATTCAGTAATTCTACTTCTAGGTTTTTACTCAAAGAAAACAAAAACACTAATTCAGAAAGATATTCACACTTATGTTTATTGCAGCATTATTTATAAAAAGCCATATTTAATGAATCAAGAAAATACAGTATATATATACATATCTGTATATGTATATATGTGTATATATACGCATATGTATACACACCATAAAAAAGAATGAAATTTTGCCATTTGTGACCACATGGATGGATCTAGACAGCATTATGCTAAGTGAAATAAGTCAGACAGAGAAAGACAAATACCATATGATCTCACTTATATGTGGAATCTAAAAAACAAAACAAACAACAGAAAGAGACACATAAATATAGGAAACAAGCTACTGATTGCCAGGGTGGTAGGTGTAGCAGCAGTGGAGGATGGGTGAAATAAGGGGATTAAGAGTTAAAAATTTCCATCTGTAAAACAAATAGGTCATGGGAATGAAAATTACAGCATGGGGAATATAATCAATAATATTGTAGTAACTTTGTATGATGACAGACAGTAACTATACTTACTGTGATGAGCATTTCATAATGTATGTAATTTTCAAATCACTATATTATACTCCTGAAACTAATATAATATTGTATGTCCACTATACTCCAATTAAAAAAAGAAAAAAAATTAGTATTCTGAGACATGAAAGATACTGCTCAAAACATAGAGCAAAAACATAAAGTGAATTAAGTTATAAGAATAAAAATATGTATTTTAGAATAATAGAGATTCTGAAAAATAAAGAAAAGATGATTTTAGTAAAATTATTTACAAATAATTAAAATAAAATTTTCCTATATTTTAATTCACCTTCTAATTAAAAGTGTTATTTAGAAACAATTAATTCTCCCCATTCAGTTATCCATGCCATTTGTGACAGAACTTTGAAGAACCTCTTATTAAGTGCTGTCATCTATTTTTCCAGTTTTACACTGGGTTGGACTTCTGATTTTCTCTGGCTAGTGAGACAGTAGCAAGTACTATATAAGAAGAGACTTCAAAAGTCCCTCTTCCAGGTCATGTTAAAATTCTGCCATCAAGTGAATAACTTCAAACTACAACCTTTTAGAAGTGACAGAGAATAGCCGCCACGGTGGGACCCCTGCAGATTAAACGTGTTCTCCAGTGAACTTGGATCTGTAGCAACTATATGAGTAAGTCCCTCCAGACCAGCAGAACCACTCAACTGTGCCCAAACAAAATTCCTGCTCTATAAGTAAATGATTGCTCTTTTAAGTGACAAAATTTTAGAGTAGTTTGTTTGGCAGCAGTCTTATGATGAATTTCTTCCTCATTTGTCATATAACATGTACTTCCTCTGTATCCTCAAATATAATAGTGTAGATATTTTATGTTTTGTCTCTGATAAAGTGTAAAATTCTCTATCTAAATTCTTATTCATTAAAATCCACCTTATTTGTTCCCCACTGGTTCTCACTACAGCACTGTGGTCCACATAGGTCTCATCGTTTCTTTTTTAATGTAATTTTGTTCTTTCATCTTGGTTGTAAGCCCACGTTCCTTGGATTTTTATCTGTGAATACTTTGACGACTAGATTGAAAAGTCATTCCTCCAAAGAGAATTTGTGTTTGCTTCTTCCAGTTAATACTTCTGGAAAAGAAAACTTGAATGAAGTCTGAAATTTGAAGATGCTAAGAACAGCCTTATGAATTGTCTAGGGACATATATTGTTTTTGTTTCTTCTACTAAAATGGAAGTTAAGAGAGCCACTTCTATTGCAAAATATAGGCATTTCTTATGCACAATTACACTGAGAATCTTATATATGTGTGGAAATCATTTTTTAAATTTATTTTATTTTATTTTATTTTATTTTATTTTATTTTATTTATTTATTTATTTTTTGTGGGCATCTACTACGGAATCCCTACCACGTGCAGGCTGGGGCTTTATTTTCTGTCCTCTATAATTCATATAGTCATCAAAACAGAATTTTATTGCTGGTAATTAGAGATAGGGTCTTTGGAGGTAATCAGATCAGGAGGTCAGAGCCCTCATGAATTAGATTAGAGCCCAAGAATGAAGAGACACTAAAAATCTCTTCTTTCTCTCTCTCTCTGTCATGCGAAGGTAGAGTGAGAATACGGGGGTCTACCAGCCAGGAAGCAGGTCCTTACTGGATCTGCTGGCACCTTAATCTTGGACTTTCCAGGCTCTAAAACCGTGAGAAATAAAGGCTTACTTGTATAAGGCATCTAATCTACAGTATTTTTGTTACAGCAGCCTGAGCTGCTTAAGGATACCAAGTTGGTAAAGACTGTCTTGATGCTTGACTACTTACCATAGTTCCTGTTTTTGCATTGTTTTCAGCCTCTGAAAATTCTTTCATGACAATACAAAACTGAATTTTAAGGTTCTTATAGAAAGGCTGTTCATCGGTTATTTCTATCATACTGCCACTAATGGCTAACTCATTCACTTTGTTTGGCTATCTAATATATGATAGAAATGACTAATTTTCTTCCATTATCTTGCCTTCTCATGTACAGATATGTACATCGTGTTTTGTCTTAAATCAAATTATTAGCATATTTAATTATTTTAGATTATATATATGTTTGGTCAATCAATGTATAAATGTCCTAGACAATAGTCACAAAATGTTCACCTGTCCTAAACTCTCAGGCCATTGACTTGCAATGATGCTTGAAAAGCCAACATTCTAATCAATCATTTCATTTAATAACTTTTATGTGAGATTCTTCCTAAATATAAGAGAAGGGCAATGAACAGGGAGAAACTGAAGACACACATTAATTTGTTTAACTATTTTGCCTAGGGCTGGCCCTACATATAACAGTGTATATTTTTCATTAAATAGAATAATAAAAAATCAAATGCAATTAACTGAACTAATATGAAGGGACAAGATAAATGCTATATCCTAATAGAATTCCAATGCTAACAACTTCAAGCCATAGCTGTCTTATTTGTGGACTAGAGCAAATAACATTAAGCTAAAGAACCAACTAATGGATGATTAATGTTCCTTATTAAATTAGATGAAGGAAAATAACAATGTTAGTTGTTAGCAAGTCACCAGAGTGGAGGGAAAAAAAAAGTTTGACAAGGATAATTTTTCTGAAGTTTTATTTTATAAAGATGGTGAATATAATTACCCAGAGAAATAGAATTTTGTTCTATTATTGACTATAAATTTTCTTTCTAATTTTATACGAACATATAGTTTATGATTTATGGTGGCTTTCACAAATGGACAGGGGCCTACATCTAGATTATATACTTGTATGTACACAGTACACATTATATTTAGGAATCTTTTTCATGATCTCATAAAAAAGCCTTTATAGGCAACTCTGATTAAAGGTAGATTTGTAGAACAGTCTCGCCTAAAGGATTGCTTATTTTTCTTTATTTAACATTATCTTTTGTAGTATTTTGATATCATTCTCTTCTTTCTGACAGTAAAAGGCTAGACATGGAAAATCAAATTTTGTTTACTATTATAAATGATAACCTATTTTGTGCATAATTATATGCTCAAATAGAGAATCAAGAGAGTGTCCCAGAAAAAGATTAAATTTTTTTGGTGCTGAAATAGTCTCCAGGTTTATCGTACAGCAGACCTTATAATTTTATTAAATAAAATAAAAGACTATGTGGGAAAGTACTTGAATGTTAGTGACCTCCTCTGCTTTCTTCTTCCCCACTAACCCTACTAATCATCATCTTTGGGTTATGAAGAAATGGTACATGGGAAAAGGTGATTACTTCTCTATTTAACATGAACGATTACTGACTAAAAAGTTTATCTCTTAAGTTTAATTTTAAGTGAATTCTCTTTAAGAGCACTTAAAATAAATAAACACACATACACACAGACACATACACAGTTTTCAAAACTTTATGTATTCCATTCCAAATGTTCTTAATTTCTCTGTGCAAAGGCCAATTTCTGATGTTAAAAAAATATATATTTTGGGGCAGCCCAGGTGGCTCAGCAGTTCAGTGCTGCCTTCAGCCCAGGGTGTGATCCTGGAGACCTGGGATGGAGTCCCATGTCGGGTTCCCTGCATGGAACCTGTTTCTCTCTCTGCCTGTGTCTGTTCCTCTCTCTCTCTCTCTGTGTCTCTCATGAATAAATAAATAAAATAGTAAAAAAAAATTTTTAAATTATTTTGCCATCAAAACTTTAACATATCTTGTAGAACAGGTGAGCTGACAATGAATCTCCTAGTTTATTTGAGAAAAATCTGTACTTCTCTACTTTTGAAGGATATTTTCTTTGGATATTAATTTCTAGGTGAGTGAAGAGACATTTTCCCAGACATACAGATTGCCAATAGACACAAGAAAAATTTCTCAACATCACTCATCATCAGGGAATTGCAAATCAAAACCACAATGAGATATCACCTTAAACTGTCAGAATGGCTAAAATGAAAATGACAAGAAATAACAATTGTTGTTGAGGATGTGGAGAAAAGGAAACCTTTGTGCACCATTAGTGGGAATGTTAACTGGTATAGCCATTGTGGAAAACAGTATGGAGGTTCCTCAAAAAATTAAAAATAGAAATACCATATTAACTAATAATTCTACTACTGGGTATTTAACCAAAGGGGAAAAACATAAATTTGAAAATATATATGCACCCATACATTTATTGCAGTATTATTTATAATAGCCAAGATATGAAGCAACCTAAGTGTCCATCAATAGATATATGGATAAAAAATATGTGGTGTATATATACAATGAAACACAGCTTGGCCATAAAAAAAGAATGAGATTGTATCACTTCAGACAATATGGAAAAACTTTGAGGGAATTATTCTAAGTGACATAAGTCATACTGAGAAAGACAAATACCACATGGTTTTACTCACATGTGAAATTTTAAAAAAAAAGGAAAAAAGAAGAATAAACTTGAAGTAGAATCAGACCTATAAATACAGAAAAGCTGTTTATGGTTGCAAGAGGGAGAGAAGGTAGGGGATGGTCAAAATGGGTGAAGGAGAGTGGGAGATATATACTCTCAGTTATAGATTGAATAAGTCACAGGAATAAAAGGCACAGCATAAGGAGTAGTCAATGACACTGTCATAGTGATGTATGGTGATAAATTTTAGCTATACATGTGGTGAGCATAACAATTTATAAACTTACTGAATCACTATGTTTTACATTTGAAACCTAAAGTAACATTGTCAAATATACCCCAAATAAATAAACAAAATAAAAACAAAAAAAATAAATTTCTAGGTTGAGAGGTTTCTTTTTTTCTTCAGCAATCCAGTATTTTCTTACTGATAGCTTTCTTTCTCGTTATTTATTTATTTATTTATTTATTTATTTATTTATTTATTTTCAGAAAGTGATAGCTTGAGTGGGGGAAGGGCAGAGAGAGAGGGAGAGAGAGAATCTCAGGCAGATTTCAATGATGAGCATGGAGTCTGCTGGGAGCTTGATCCCACAACCTTGAGATCATGACCAGAACCAAAACCAAATGTCAGACACTCAACTGACTGAGTCACCCAGGTGCCTGCTTACATGTTTTCTGACAAGAAATTGGTCATATTCTTATTTGTGCTAATTTGTCAATAAGATGTCTTCACTCTTAATTCCAGATAGCTTGAAAATTTTTTTGTCTTTAATCTCTGCAGGTTTGATATAATATAACAAAGTGTGATTAGTTGTTGATGTTGATCCTGTTATTTTGTGATTTTTTTTTCCTTGGTGTTCTATGATTCCCAGATCTTTTCTGGTGGAACTAATTTTAGTCAACTTCCATTTTTTTCTTAATATTTCTTATGCTTCATTTTCTTTTTCTCTCTGGGATTCCAATTGCACATGTTATAGCAATGTACTTTGTCCCACCACTCTTGGATTATTTGTTTTTTTTAAGATTTTATTTATTTATTTGAGAAAGCAAGAAAGAGAGAGAAAATGAGGGGGGCAGTTAGAGGGAGAAGCAGACTCCCCACTGATCAGGGAGCCTGACATGGGACCCATTCCCAGAACCCTGGGATCATGACCTGTGCAGGAGACAGTGCTTAACCAAATGAGCCACTCGGG
The DNA here is from genome assembly GCF_048418805.1 of Vulpes vulpes. NCBI lineage: Eukaryota > Metazoa > Chordata > Mammalia > Carnivora > Canidae > Vulpes > Vulpes vulpes. The sequence goes on along the minus strand of NC_132784.1, from coordinate 98,588,910 downwards.
ACCCCAAATTATTTGTTCTTAGTTTTATTCCTTTTCTCTCTTTGCATTTCACTTTGTGTAATTTCTGTTGACCTGCCTTAAGAATTTATGATTTCTTTAGCTTTATCAAATCTATTGATGAGGCTGTTGAAAGTATTCTTTATTTCTTATATCACTTTTATATTTAGCATTTCCATTTATTTCTTCTTAGGTTTCCATCTCTGCTAAAATTGTCTATTTGAACTTGTATGTTGCCTACTTTTATAATTAGCCTTTAACATATTAAAGATAGTTATTCCAAATTGTCAGTCTGATAACTCCAATAACTGTCATGTCTTGTTACAATTGCTTCATCTTTTCAGACTGTGGGATTTTTTCCCTTGAATTTTAGCATGTCTTGTAATTATTTGTTGAAAGCCAAACATCTTGTATAGAACACTGCATACTAAGGAAATAAGGTTTTAGAAAGTCTGAGATAAAAGATGAAGAATAAAGTATGTTGTAAACATCTGAGTATATTCTATGGTTACTAACTATATAAAAAGTAGTGACAATGTACTTTTTAGTTTTAAAGTGATAAACACATAACTCACTAAAATTATATAATATTAAAGTAAGGTGATCTAAGAGATTGGTATTTGAGGGAGGACATGAAGACAATGATTAATTTTGGTCACAATGTTTTAAATAATCATGTTACCATATCTTTTGTAATCTCTAGGAGAGAAACAATATAAAAATTCCAGACTGGTAAATGAAAAGTAGAAAAAGAAAATGTTCTTCTGATCTCGAAAAGAGGCAATAAACCATAATAGAAAAATGGAATACATGAGACAAATTGAAAGCCAGAAATAAATTGATGGATATGACTACCAGATATCTACCTACCTTTAATGTAGGTGGTTTGAAATTCCAGTTAAAAAACAAAGATAACAAAGTTTATAAAAATTAATCCAACTGAGTTGTCTAGAGAGAAAACACCTCTATAAACTGAGACTAAAAATGAAATATAATATGAAAACACTCACTGAAAGACAACTGGCATAACTCCATTAATAGCAAACAAAATTAATTTTCATATTTAAAACTTGCTAATATGAAGAGCTTTATTTCACAAAATAGACATACCAAATGGATAATAAATATATGAAGAAAAAAACAGTTTGAAGCTTATGAGTAATCAGGAAAATTACTTTCTAACCATAGTTAACAATTTTACACCAGTCTAGTAACAAAATCATAAATTTCAAGAGGCAACAGAGAGGATGTGAAGAAATGGAAAAAAACTTTTATCCTGCTGATGGGATGGTAAACTGAAACACTATTCCCAGAAAACAATGTTTCTTTACCTTAAAAAGCTGAAGGGTATAATGTCTGATCCAGTACTTTCATGCCTACCTGTATATCAGAGAAAACTTAAAATATGCATCTGGAATTGCAAGGCCATTGATATAGACTTATTCATATTTGAAAAACAACTTAAAAGAACCCAAACATGCATCCACGGTGCAACAAATAATTTGTAATTTATACATCTAATCAATACTATAAAGAAATAAAAATAGATAATAGTTATACTCTAAAATGACATTTCTCAATTTGTGATCTGGGAACCTCTGGAGATTTCTGAGATCCTTTTGGGGAATCCAAAAAATAAGAGAAATATTAAAAATATTTTAGCGTTTTTCTACTCTCATCTAATGAACATACCGTAGGATTTTTTTTTAATTTTTATATATTTTTTAAATTTTAATTTTATTATATTCAGAGAGAGTGTGAGTGCACACATGAGTCAGGGGGGCAGAGGGAGAGAGGGAACCTTAAGCAGGCTCCCCACTGAGCAAGGAGCCAGGCACAGGGCTCAATCTCAAAACCCTGAGATTATGACCTGAACTGAAATCAAGAGTCAGACATTAACTGACTAAGCCACTTGGGCACCTCTGCAGTAGAATTTTTAGAAGCTACATGACATGTAATTAGATCATTGCTTTGATGGCTAATGTATGTGTGCTTGTTTGTGTGTATTCTTAAATTTCCCCGTCTCCATCTTCAATATAATGAATTGTGAAAAATTAATACTTAAGTATTTTATATATAAATTACGTTAATTCTACTCACCGGCATGGGACCTGAAAGATATTTTCACTGCCTGTGACTCACATATATCCTCTTAAAATGGGAAAGGTCAAAGGAGCAAAATGTATATATTGAAAACATCAAGTTATCATTGGCTTAGCTCAGTCAAGCTACTCAAATATAGAGAACTGGGGAAAGTATATCTTAATTTACTTTACCCTAAAAGGGTTTATTTCTAGCAATGAAAGCATTCTTAACTTATAGAAAACAAACATCAATGAATTTTTAAAAATAATATGAATATGGCTGATTTCATCAAAAGGTATTTTTCACTGTGTGACTATTATTAGGGCTTCAACAGGAAAACGCATTCAAATTAAATTTTCAGTGAAGTTTGCTAATTTGAAAATCAACAAATTTGTTTTTTACATACCAACAGACTCTTCCCTATGTTGATTATTCAGTCTATGAGTCTGTGACATTTCTTAGTCAAATGTTTCTGGCATGTTCATGAAGTTTTGGTTTTATAGAGAAAAAGAGAAAAAGAAAACTCTGGTGTGTTACCTAGATGAAGCCAGAAGATTTAAAAGTTCACAGATATATTTTAAACATTTTTGTTTGACAAGCGCAGTTATGATTTCCAAAATTTATCCTTCGTGTAATCAGTATAAATTTTACATTGTTTACATCATGATATAGACCTCAACAGCCAGTTCAATAAAATTATAACATCAAATTAATTGATGTAATGTGAGATAGCACAGTGCCTGAAACATAGAGGTGCTCAAGAATTTTTTTAGAAACTGAATAGTAATTCATGATTCTTAAGCCAGGAAAGTACACTGGAGAAATTATAAAATGATTTGTATTTAGCATTGCTAAGTTTTTATATCCATACCTATTTATTTATCTTGACAGAGCACATGGTATCTCTAGATTAGAGACCAGATTGCTACTACTCATACACCACCTTATTGCCAGCTATCTGAACCTCAGTCCCCATAGAATGTCATGATAGAAGCCAGATATTACCTTGTACACCCACTGAGGTAGCACTACAGGACAGGAATCCCAAAATTATATGAAAAGCTTGTTTAGAGAAGCTTTCACATCAGTTCCCACTTATTTCCAGAGAGAAAAAGACCTTTGCTCTGAAAGCAAATGCTCTGGAAAGGGAAAGGTCCCTGGGTTTTCAATACCTTTAAGGTGGATAATACTCTTTCAAGTAATATTTGCTCTTTAGTCATCTAACCATCTTACTTTGCTCAGTAAGGTGTAATAACGCAGAAATGTGAAAATATTCATGGGATATTGTCTTCTCCCAAAAAGTATATTGTGAAATATTACAAATGCTTAATTATATTTATGAAATTAGATCTCTTGAGCAATTACTGAGTAATTGATAGTAAGCTCAAACACTTTATGATCTAGAAACACCACCAGATTTAGCCTTAATGTTCATAGGAGAAACTGAGGTCCAGAGATGCAGAAGAACTCAAAATGTTGAATAATCTAAGATATTTACAAGGAACAACCACATAAAGAAAGATATAATATTCTGCATTTCTATAATCACCAATACCAAAAATATGCATTGAAGTGACATTTAAAATTGATATCAATCAAGACTATTATATTCTAGAAAGATCTTCCACTACTCCAGCTGTTAATGGCTAGTATAAATGCATTGAAATTCACTGTAATTATTATTGCTTAAGTGTACCAGTATGTGCAATATGTGTGTTAGCACATTCCATACGTTTTTTTAAAAAAGGAAAAGGAATACACTACTTTAAAAAGAATTTCCATGTTCTAGTTGTCATTCTTGACTGATAATCTGTCTAAAATTAGCCTTTTACCCAATGTAAACCAGTGAAAGCATCAAATGTGATAGAGGTTTATTTGTCCATTTGATTTTAGCCATTCTAACAGGTGTGAAGTGAATCACATTGTGATTTTAATTTCCATTCCCTGATGATTACTGATGTCGAACATATTTTCATGTATCTGTTGGCCATCTGTGTGTCTTCTTTGGACAAATGTCTATTCAGGTCCTTTGCCCACTCTTTAATTGGATTATATGAAGTTTTTTTGGTGTTGAATTGTGTAAGTTCCTTACATATTTTGGATATTAACTCCTTATCAGATGTATCATCTACAAATATCTTTTCCCATTCAACAGAGTGCCTTTTGTTTTGTTGGTGATCCCTTTTGCTGCGCAAATGTATTTTTATTTTGGTATAGTTCCAACAGTTTAATTTTGCTTTTGTTCCCCTTGTCAGAGAAGACAGAGCTATAAATATGTTTCTGTGGATGATATCAAAGAAATTACTATCTATATTATCTTCTGGAAATGTCATGATTTCAGGTCTCCTATTTATGTCCTTAACCCATTTTGAATTTATTTTTGTGTATGGTGTAAGAAAGTGATCCAAGTTCATTCTTTTGTTTATAGCTGCCCACTTTTCCCAACATAATTTATTGAAGATATGATCTTTTTCCCATTTAACATCTTTATATTTAATAGAATGATTTTTAATTTAGTTTTTTCATTTGACATTTTATGTGAATATTATACACTCATAATTTAAAGCCAGAAACATAATATATATTTACAATTATAATAACATTTAATAAACCCCCAAATCCAGAAATTTCTTTTAAATCATAAGTGGTCAATTAATATACAATACACAATATATAAGTATTATTATTTATATTTAATATATGACATGAACAAATTTTTGATCAGAATATCTAAATCCCTGATGGAAACAGATAATAAAAGTGAAAGAGAAATAACTTAGGAAAAACATTTCAGTTTTTAAACTTATCAGGGTTTCAAATTTTTAATTATAGAGACAGAGTTCATGATAAAAAGTGATATTTAATTTTACCAATGTGCTTAGAATTTCATCAACTTTATTATTCCAGTATGCTTCTTTCATCTTTTCTGTATTTTTTTTCTGGAAATATGCATTTGGTACTTATCTATCACAATGGCAGTGGGCATTTTAATCCCAATTAGTCTAGCTCTGTCTGTTATTTTCTGTAGGACATAAAAATGTATCCTCCTGAGATATATTCTCCAAGTGTATCTTTTATCTCTCATACCTGTGGGGACTTTGTGGGAGGCAGTTTAATTCTATCATTCCCATAAAATCACAGAGCTTCCATCCCTTAGGTTAAATATCAAGTTAATCATTAAAAGGATAAAGACAAAGAGCTTATGCTTACTAGAGCCAGTGCATAAATAAACATGAAGACCTTAAATGAAAACTCCTCAGGTACTTAGGATGTTGGAAAGTATTTAACAGTAAAAACCTGCTAGCAACATAGAAAAGTTCTTTAGAACAGCAGGGTAGCCTATTTGTGTCACTAAACTGAAAACTGTTCTTTGATAAAGCCAAAGTAGTCTATAAAAAAAAAGTTTCCTCCAGCCAGTGCAGTACATTAGAAAAAGATGAGGAGGCAGAGGAAAATCATGCATATTCTATTTTTTAAAAGATTTTATTTATTTATTCATGAGAGACACAGAGAGATAGGCAGAGACATAGACAGAGGGAGAAGCAGGCTCCCCACAGAGAGATGGATGTGGGACTGGATCCCTGGACCAGAATCACGCCCTGAGCTGAAGGCAGATGCTCAACTACTGAGCCAGAGGAGTCACTGATATTTTACAAGTCATGGCTTGAAGAAGAAAGATATCATCTTTTGTTTTTTAAAATTATTATCCAAATATAGCTGACATACAATGTAATATTAGTTTCAAGTGTACAACACAATGAATGGAAAATTATATACATTATGCAATGCCTGCCATGGCAAGTGTAGTTCCCATTTGTCACCATAAAATGTAACTACAATATTATTGACTATATTCCCTGTGCTGTACTTTTCGTTCTTGATATCGATTTATTTTGTTTAATATTTTATTTATTTATTTATTCATGAGGCACAGAGAGAGAGAGAGAGAGAGAGGCAGAGACACAGGCAGAGGGAGAAGCAGGCTCCATGCAGGGAGCCCAAGGTGGGACTCGATCCGGGGTCTCCAGTATCACACCCCCGGCTAAAGGCGGAACTAAACTGCTGAGCCACCCGGGCTGCCCGAGATTGATTTATTTTAAACAAAATTTGTCCCTCTTAATCTTCTTCACCTCTTTCACCAATCCTTCTATACCAATGTCAACATTTATGTGAATTAGTACAGTGGTAGCAGACATAGAAATAATTACAGCAATAGACATTTTTTTTTTTCAAATATTTGACAAGACCACTTCCTTCATTTCTTGAACAGGGTGGGGATATAGTTATCATTCTAAAAGTCAGGAATTTGTATATAGCAATTCATTTAATAATTATAATATCCCTAACAAGTAGATATTATTTTATATCAATTTTAGGGAGGAGAAAATTGAGGCATAAATATTTTTTTCTTGGGTCACACAATGAGACAAGATATCTCTACATTTGGCAATACGATGGGATAAATACTCGAGTGCCCATATACTCAAAAACAAGTAGATACTGGGGATGCCTGGGTGGCTCAGGGGTTGATCCTCTGCCTTCAGCTCAGGGCTTGATCCTGGGATTTGGAATGGAGTCCCACATCCGCTCTGGGATGGAGTCCCACATAGGGCTCCCTGCGAAGAGCCTGCTTCTCTGCCTCTCTCTCTCTCTCTCCGTCTCTCATGAATAAATAGATAAATCTTAAAACAAACAAACAAACAAGTAGATACTGGATAAAGTATATTTTAAAGTGCCTATGTATTTATGCTAATATCACAATAACATTTTAAGTCACAGTAAGAACTAATTAAAAATAAATTAAATAGTCATTTAAAAATCCAGCAAGGACCAACTTCATCCCCAACAATCTAACAAATTGAGGAACAACTGGATCCAGGAGCAATGTAAAATAAACACTAAAAACACAGTTTTCTTGAAGACAAAAGCCAATATCATAGATCAACAGAATCCTTTTTTAAAAAATTATACTTTTAGTAATATAACAGTTATGAGTGAGTTAATAAATCATAGGAAAAAAGAAAACAATAAAGGTGTGAAAAAGATATATTAGCTAAGTAATATCCAAAAAAATTTAGGGAAGATATAATTAACAGAATGTATAAACTGCAAAATAGAAGAATAGTGTTAGAAATAAGATTATAAATTATGATACAAATCATAAGGAAAAACTTTTTCCTGGCATGCAGGTAGCTTCAATATATATTAAGCAAAAATTGATAGAAGAAAAGAAAAAATAGTAATATAACAGTATAGCAGATTTCAATGTAATCTATCAATGGATCATTTGGAAAAATATTTGTAGGCACTGAATTCAAGAATTAGAGAATCCACATCCTATGTGCACAGAGAACATATAAAGGCATAAAGCTTCTCTCCCAATATCAGATACTCATTATCCCAAATAATATATTTATAGACCATTATACAATGACAAATAAGAATTAAAAAAAACAATCAAACCACCACAGAGTACTACATAATTCATGTATCAAATAAAGAATAATTGTAGACATTAAAATAATAAGTCATAACATGGTTTGATCAATTCATATTAGATGAAGGTAGTATTTCAGAGATTATGGTCTTAAATGTTTCTATTGGAAGAGAAGATGGTAATTAATAAGCACCTAAATCATAATACTAGAAAACAAATTACACACCACCCTCCCCCCCAAAAAAACATTGAAAAAAGACAGGTATCAATGTCAAACTATAGTAAATATACAACAGGAGGGGGGGGAAAAAAGCAGGCCAAATGCTTGTTCTTTAAAATGAGTAATAAACATTGCAGTCTTACTGCCCATGAAGAAAGAATTCTCAAATAAAAATAACAGGTGACCACTTTTTCTAGTAATGTGGTTTCTCTCTTCCTTGATTTGTCTCCTCCAACTTACCTCTGCTACTTCATCGCTATACTCCAGAGTGGCTTTCATTTTGTTACTATATGCTACATAAGACAACACCATAACCAGGATGTACAAACAAACAGGCACAAGTATGTGAAAAAGCTTTCATTATAAACACTACCTCTAATATACTAAATTTTCTTTTTTTTTAATATCCTGAATTATTATTATTTTTTATAAATTTATTTTTTATTGGTGTTCAATTTGCCAACATATAGAATAACACCCAGTGCTCATCCCGTCAAGTGCCCACATCAGTGCCTGTCACCCAGTCACCCCTACCCCCCCCCCCCGCCCATGTACTAAATTTTCTATCCTTTCCTAAAATGCTAGTAGCCATGACACAAGAAATTGATCTTTTTTTAAAAGATTTTATTTATTTATTCATGACACACACACACACACACACACAGAGGAGAGAGAGAGAGAGAGGCAGAGACACAGGCAGAGGGAGAAGCAGGCTACATGCAAGGAAGCCCAATGCCAGACTCGATCCCAAGACTCCAGGATCACACCCTGAGCCAAAGGCAACTGCTCAACCGCTGAGCCACCCAGGCATCCCAAAGAAATTGACCTTAAAACACACTAATATGTTGTGGCCCTTGTTTGCAACACTGTATAATCTGAGTTCCAAGTATTCCATTTTACATAAACAAACTCCTATCTCTTTATATCCACCCCTGTGACAATCTTTGTCCATTTTTCCAAAAATATTCCATGGATGCTATCGCTCATACACTATTCCACTTTCATAACTTCATATCCCACATGCCCAAGTGAGGGATCATTCTAATCATACATTGCATGTACAATCAACCCTCTTGCCCCTTTCTCTTTCTCATATTCATCTGGAAGATGTCCACATTGGCTAGATAAAACTCCCTATTCTGGACCTGCATTCATACAGATGTATTTGGTGGGGAAAAAGCACATAACTACATTGACTGGATAACATGTTGAATTTAAGACTACTAATTTCAAGCATTACTTTACTAGTACAATATCAAATGGCAACCTTTTTCCTACTTTATCAGGGAAATAAAAGCCTGCAGATGAGAACATTCCAAAGCTACCAACACCAAATTTACCTGCTTACTTTTATACATACAGGTGAACTCTGTCTTCCCTCCTAACATTAGGCAAAACAGTGCATTTCTTTTCTGATATGCCAAGCCTCCCACTTATGCACTAGATTTTATGTTTTCTCACCCAAACAATCATAGTCTCCAGCAATTTTCCCTTTCTCTTTTGCATCAAAAAAAGTGTTTCTGGTACTGATTAGTCTCTCTCTCTCTCTCTCTCTCTCTTTAAGATTTTATTTGTTTATTCATAGAGACACACAGAGAAAGAGAGAGAGAGAAGCAGACACATAGGCAGAGGGAGAAGCAGGCTCCACGCAGGGAGCCCAATGTGGGACTCGATCCCAGGTCTCCAGTATCATGCCCTGGGCCGAAGGCAGGCGCTAAACCACTGAGCCACCCAGGGATCCCCTGATTAGTCTCACAGTAAGTACATTTAGGAGTAAACGAATGTAACTTTATTGGCAATCATCTACAGTTAATAAAATGGATCAGAGAAATTAACATTTATTGCTAGGTTTTCAATGTCTGTATTGAAATAATTCAATGTCTGTATTGAAACTGGAATATTGAGATTCAAACATTAAAACATATTATTTCATATGAATAATAATGGCTCAATAATTATATATCCTAATTTAAGAAAGGATGACTTGATGCAGTGGAATCCTGGCTTTATTGGAGTATCTTTTCCCCCTGGAGCTGTCTCATCAGTTCATTTTAATAATGTCATAGCAGGCAATCAATGTGTTGTCTCCATGTTAATGGGCATAAAACTTGTTCCAACTCCAGAATGCATGCGTAAGGCTTTATGATCTGGGATTTATTGAGAAAATTGCAGTAAAAGTATTGATGTTCCCATCAGTTTGGGTCTGAGCCTATAATTAATAGCTTGTTTCCTTTCATTTCAGTGGAGACAATCAAGTTCTAAGCTAATTAAGTAGAGGTAAGCCATAAATTACTGTTCAACTTAAGAAAAAAAATCTGGTTTTGAAACAAAAGGCATTCAGAAGTTTAGAAAGGGAAATGCATTTACAATACTTGACATTTAGAGATGTTTCTCTTAGAAATGTGAAATACATTGCTTACTTTTGAAACTAATATGATGCACTAGAAACCATGATTTATCTTCAGTCAAAACAGCCATTCATTAGCTGGTACATTCTCTAGATAACCAGAACTACTGGTTTTGTTGATTTTTATTTTTCACTGCAGATAATTTTGTGGTTCATTGGCAGTGTGTTTGTTTCATGGCTGAGGAATGTGTTCTGTCATAAAGCCATGCCTGTTTTACATGTCATGATCACAACTGATAAGATTTTAATGTTGATATATTTAATTGCTATTATTTAATTTGCTGTTTTGTTTTTATATTACCTAAAACCTAATAAAATATTATTTTAATTAATAAAAGCATTTCAGAATTAAACCGCTCGGCATTATTTCAGCTTTTAAACACTAGAATCTCAATTTGAGTCATCTTAAAGCAGCAGTTTCCATTTTTCCCCCACAAAACACAATTGAATGCTGATACCACCCAACAGTCAGGGGATGAAAAAGTTCATCTGTAATGGCTCAATTAAAAGAAACAAATAAATATTTTTGAGACCATGTATACTGAATGCCTAGGAGATACGCATTTAACAGTACCTAGGCATGATACTGACCCTCCTAATTTCTATCAGATAAGCCTCTTTGCTGAAAAAGATAATGAAAGAAAAATTAGAAAACTGTACAAATCTCCATAGAAATCATTTCTAGAAAGTTTTGATTTGCATGTTCACAGATTTTAAAATATTATACTCATAATAATATTCCTTGTAACTACTAGAAGCAACAACTCCAATTCCTTAGTTATATTTATATCCAAATATCCCAAACCCTCATTATGTTGAGAATACTAAATTTACCAGTCACTCTGACAACTTGAAACTAAGTCTGCTATACTGATATATTGTCTTCTCAACATCACTATAACCTACTCACTGCAGTTTGCTCAGGAGAGATCCAGTTTCAAGGAGAATTATTAATTGTACCCTTTTTCACTGTGGTCCTTGTGCCAGACCAGACAGTATATGATATTGTCAGCCTGGGTCTGTGCATGATCTCAACCCTCTTTCTACCTTTCTTTTTCTGAAAGTTCCAGAGGATCAGAGAGAAATGATGAGTGCAGTCTCCCAGAAAATTATCTTACTCTTTCCCCAAGCTGTACTCCTTTATCCTCATGTTTCCATGATCAGTGCTATCCCCGGCATGATCTCACCTGGATCTAGCAAACTTACTCCCTTGGCAGTCCACACAGAAGCACAGTCCACTCGGGTCTTCATTCTCACATAAGGTTTATACCTCTACCTTATACACCTGGATCACTGCTCCACTCCTGAATCATGTGCATCTAATTTACCTGCCATCGGATCATCAGGGCTTACCTCCTTCCTGTTCTTAAGAAAACACCATCATATATATATATATATATATATATATATATATATATATATATATTGCAATGGGTCCCCATGCAGTCCCCAAACTAGTTGCTATCCTTGGTCTCTGCATTTTATAAGGGAACCTTCTTAGGTTATATAGATACTTACAGAAGGCTGGCTTCAAGAACAGGTTAATGTTAATTCCTGAGTTAATGCTTTTTTCCAGGCTATAAACTCAGTTGGTGATGCTTCTTTGAAGGTCCAAACTACTTTCTCTATAGTGATTTCTTTCTTTCTGACAGGGTCTTTTAGTTTCTCTTGAATTTTAAATACCTCTGAAATAATCTGAAGTTTGGCAGACAAAACATCTGTACAAGGTTTGTATTTGTTTCTCACGAAATTATTGGTCTTGATGATATTTAAGAGGTAAGATTTACATATGTTTTAAATAATACTGAAACATTTCTTTGCATTTGCTCTCTATAGCTATTCAGGCTTCCACTATTAGCCTGTAAGGAGGGGCAAAAAGCACACACACACACACACACAAAAGAATAGGGATAGAAGTACTGGCCTTTCATCTGTGGAATGTCCCTATGATTATTTAAATACATACACATCCAAACGCATGAACCATAATACTTTCCACCTATCGGATATTATAATTATTATCTTTGAGTGTTGTGCTAGTGGTAGATTATAGTTCATCTTCTGATCACCTAGGCAATACTACTACACCATTTTTAGACCCCTACCTAGCAAATACAAGTGCCGGTGCAGCTATAAGTAGACTGGTTTGCATTTGCTTTGTCAATGTTATATATGATTATATATAAAAAATGCATTATATATAATAAATACTGCTCATATATGTAATATATAATAAACATATATTAAATAATATATAAAATATTTACACATATGTAATATAAAATTTTATAAATGCTATATATGAAATACATATTTATATTATGTTTATAAATACTGTTTTCCATAAAGGACTTTTATCTTGTCTGATAACTCAATAATAAGAAAACAAGGCAACTTTAAAAATTGGGAAAAATGTTTGAACAAAACCAAAGGAAACATTTGGATAGCAAAATATCATATGAAAAGATTCTTAACATCATTAGTTCTTTAGAATGTAGGAAATGCAAATTAAGACTATAGTGAAATTCCATGACAAACCAATTAGAGTAGCTAAAATTAAAATCATACTAAGTGTTGGCAGGGATGTGGAGCAACTCTAACTCTCATACACTCTTGGTAAATATAAAATGGTTACAATCGCTTTGGAAAGTTAGAAAGTCTCTTTAAAAAGTTAAAAATACATCCATCATAGGACTCAAACATTCTCCTACTAGGTATTTATAAAAAAGAAATAAAAACCATCTACACAAAGACTTATACACAAATTTTATTTTTTTTTTATTTTTTTTTTATACACAAATTTTAATAACAGCATCATTTATAGTAGCCAAAATCTAGAAATAACCCTAATGTCCATTAAAGGGTAAAAACATAAATTGCAGTATACTGTTATTACAAAATGTAATAAAAAAGAAATGAACTACTGATAAATACAACAGGATAGGTCTAAAAAGAACTATGCTGAATGAAAGAAGCCAGGCCTTCATATTCCATACCACCCACACACCCACACCTAATTACATAGTATATAGTTCCATTATATAAATTCTAAAAATTGAAAATTAATTTTTAGTGACAGAAAGTTGCTAAGTTTTGCCTGGGACAGGAAGAGTTGGGAGGAAGAAATTATGCAAGGAGGAAAATTTTAGAGATGATGCATATGCTCATTTTCTTGATTAGCATTATGGTTTCAGGAGTATGAACGTATGTTAGAACTTATCAAATAGTACACTTCCATTATGTGCAGTTTAATGTCAACTATACCTCAACACATTTGTAAAAAATATAGATTCACAGTCCAGTATTAGTATTAATATTTTGTCCTCCTTTGAGATTTTTTGATATTATTAATGAATTTTAAATAAAAAACATACTAAGTGTTCTTAAAAACTATTTCTACTTATTGTTAAACATATTGTCTTTCTTGATTTCTTTAAATTTTGTCCCAAGAAAGACATATTTGGTAAGAAGAAAAACCTCTATCAATTAAAATATAATTTATAGGAGTTTTTATGATACAACCGACCCTTAAACAATGTGGAGCTTAGAGGCACTGACCACACACAATTAAAATCCCTCATCTATCTTTTGACTCCTCAAGAACGTAATTACAAATAGACGACTGTTGCCTGGAAATTTACCAATAGCATAATATTAATACAGATTGGTATGTTATTATATATTGTATTCTTACAATAAAGTAAGAGTACAGATTTATTAAGAAAATCATTAGGAAGAGAGAACACAAAAAAACCACACACACACAAAAAAAATAAAAATTAAAAAAAAAAGGAAGAGAGAACACAGTTATAGTACAGTACTGTATTTATCCCAAAAGTTGCATATAAGGGGACCTGCATAAGTCAGACCCGTGTTGTTCACCCGTCAACTTCAGTTACATTACAGTAAGGTAACAATAGAATTCTAATTACACTAAAACTTGCAAATAATTTATTAAAAATGCATAAAATGAAATTCCTGCAAAATTTAAGTAAAGACCCTCTTAAACTAACATACATTTTTTTAATTTCATTTATCTAAATGCACAATAATGAAGGGAACACAGTTCAAAATTGATTTTTTCAAATGATTTGGGCTGTATCTATCCTTATTGATTCCCCAAAGAAAAAATACTTAGAAATACCAACCAGATATCATTTAATTGACACTATTTTGAGATAATGTATTAATAACCATTATGTTCTAGAAATTATTTTTCAAAGGAACGTCACTCATGCCTACTAAGCAGTTTATTCATTCCACTGCTGGCAGACAGTATGAAGTTTCAAGATCCTAGCTTTGAAATCACACAAACCTTGGTTGAAGTTCAGACTTAAGATTTTTTTAGATACGTATATTCTGGCAAGTTGTTTAATCTTGATTTATTTCCACCACCAACAAAAAATGAACTTATTGAGATCACATTAGTAAATTTTAAACTAAAAAATCTCTCGTGACTAGCACATGGTAAAAATTAAAAATGCCAACTAATAATATTAAAATATTTTTTAAAGATTTTATTTATTTATGAGAGACACAGAGACACATAGGCAGAGGGAGAAGCAGGCTCCCCTCAGAGAGAGACCGCTGTGGGTCTAGATCCCAGGCCTGCAGGATCATGATCTGAGCCAAAGGCAGAGGGCCAAACACTGAGCCACCAGGTACCCCGAAAATGTTTAAAATATTTTTAAAATATCAAAATTATTTGGAGGTTAAAAGAAATATGGAAGGGGCAAAGTTTGTTTAGTGTTTATCCACATTTTCATTTATTTAATCTTAGTACCTTGGCTATTTTTTTCATTTTGTAATGGCCTATTTCCTGGGGAGGAAAACAACTTGCTTAAACTCTTCAAAGTGTATTAACTCAGTGCGTGTATATTTTATGATTAGAATGTACAGTTTATTTCTATTGACAAGTTAACCTTTCCAGGCAAAACATATGCCTTTTAATTTAGTATTTATTTGTGACTAATGACTTTTGCTTAAGAGGTGATTTTATTAGAAGAGATGCCAAGAGTGATGCTACTTTCAGCCAATTATATAATGTTGCATATCTCAAACTATAAAGGATATAGTCTAATCCACCATGTAAAGTAAACCTATCATCTATAGAAAACAGGTATTTCTAAGGACTAGTAAAGACAGACAAAAGAAAAACAGAAAGAGACTATGAATATAAAATACTCAAACTACAATTGAAATCTTATTTTGAAGTGCTTCCTTGGAAAAGTTTGTTACACAATTCCAGATTCGACCTAAGACCTTTAAGGGTTTAACAGCAACAAAAATGAGTAACCCTATCCTAAATTGCTATTTTGTGTAGATATGCTAATCAGAAAAGATATATGCAGGCAAATAACAAGAAAAGGCAAAATTTGCATTCGAAGAGGGAAGATACCATTTATGTCTTTTAATTCAAAGCATCACTTTGCTATCTGCTAGAATGTACAAATGTATATTGTAAAATCAGTTAAAAATTGCCCTATTTTTAAATGGCTGACTTATTTCATGGAAATAAATGTACTTCTCAGCGCTACAAGGCACAAATAAAAGTATTAATTTAGAATTCCATTCATAACATAGCTTATTGTATACATTATTTTCAGCTAACTACAAAACTGCAATCTTACTGGCACATGCAATGAATAGAAGGTATTATTACAGTTTGATTATCTTTGTTTAATCAAGTAAAAACCACCATGTCCAAATGTTTTCTTCACCTATGGAAATTTAAACTATATACTTTGGCCTCTGATCTTACAATGATGTCCTATTAAGATTTCATTAGGATTTAAACAATATTTAATCAGCAAATTTGTAATTCTGCCAAAAAGAAATCCTAACAAAATTATCTAAAGCCAATATATGCATGAATAGAAACAATACATGCTTGTATTACCTGTGTTGTTCAACCTATCTCTTCCAAGACTAAATACATAGAAAGAATCTGCTGCAGAAAATTAAAGTCCCATAAAAATTCATAAAACAATGAAAGAATATACACACCGATGAAGCATTGGAAGGTTGCTTTTTCTTATAGATTTTTAATGTGCAGTGTATGAAGTCAATTATCCCCTTTCCTATACCCTGAAGTAGTTATTATTAATAACTCAGCTTTGTTCAAATAAACTTATACAAGCATTCATGAACATACATTTTCTTTTTAATTAAAAATATGGCATATCTACTTTCTCATTATGTTTAATAACATATTATAGGGTACTGATATTATATAATTTATTGGAGGGTATAATCTTCTGTCGAGAGTTTTGCCATTACCTGCAATACTGATTATCATATCCTCTTTGACATATGGTCATAAATTTTGCTTTTTTTCCTTTCTCTTATTTTTAGTATCTTATTAGGCAGGGTAAAGCTAGTTGCTATAAGTGAGCAATAACATATTAGTGGCTTAACCCAATTACAGTTAATTCCTCACTTATGTAATGATACGTGGTGAGCAAAACAAAACAGAGGACAGCCTCCACTACATGTAGGGGACCCAGGATGACTAAATTTCTGATGTCTTCTCCATGCCTTCCAAAATTTTCATGCAGTATCTTCGATAGCAAATCAACCAGAAGGTGAAAGGGCATGGATGATCACTAAAGGAAGATATTTGTAATCTAGGCTTGAAGTATACATCCTTCCATACCTAGACCTCAGTCATATAAACACTTCCACTTGCAAGGGGACAGGGACATGTAGTCCTTGTCAATGAATCTGAACAATTCTAAACAGGAGAACAAGAAACATAAGTTTTTGTGGACCATTTTCTTCAAAGTTTAATAGATAAAAGTTGATATAGCCCCAAAAATTTGAAATATATCCCATTCCTCACAGGAATGTATAAAAATGTCTTTTTCATTATATTTTAATTAGCACTAAGGCAGCCCGGTGGCTCAGCGGTTTGGCGACTGCCTTTGGCCAGGGCGTGATCCTGGAGACCTGGGATCGAGTCCCACGTCAGGCTTCTGCATGGAGCCTGCTTCTCCCTCTGCCTATGTCTCTGCCTCTTTCTCTCTGTCTCTCTGTCTCTGTGTGTGTGTGTGTGTGTGTGTCTCGTGGATAAATAAATAAAATCTTTAAAAAAATAATTAGCACTATCGTCAATAGTTTACATTTCTGTTAAGTGTATTTTATGGGTGAAAAGTGTTATACATTGCATTTTCAGTCTACTAGTAAGTTTATGGATGTCTCATTTTTAAGTGATATTTGCATTTGTTATTCTGAAATAAATTCATCTTTGTATCCTTTGCCTATTTTTCATATATATATATGTACATATATATATGTGGTGCATGAAAAAGTTGTAAATTAGAACATTTATTCATTTCTAGTCATATGGGATACAAACACTTCCAGCGTGTTGTTGACATTTACTTCATTTTAATTATAGATTTCATGTTTCTGAAATATTAATATAAATTTATTAAGTTGAAAATTATCACTGAAAATGTAATGTCAGTAGAATAATTAATTCATTGCACTAATATGTCCTCTTGACAAAATCTTTTGTCAAGAGAAGATGTTCCATGACTAATTTTATTTCTGCATGTTCAGGGCTTTTTGACCAAATAGCACTGGCAAGGAACAGATGATTAAATGGCCCCACACCTTGGAAGTTAGAGATAGTGAATTTCCCCAGAGCCATTTGCTCCTATTCTAATGGTAATAAAGTTTAGAGGTACCTTTCTTATCTCACTTGGTGCCAATTGCTCACATTCCAGGGTAGAGAACTTCTTCTTTCCCCCAAGGGAAGATTTGTTCGCATTATAGAGGAAAACACACACACACATATACACACAGGGAAGATTTGTTCACATTATAGAGGAAAACACACACACACACACACACACACACACACACGATTCCAACCCTCCTTTCAGAGGGATGGACAAGTGTACTAGCAGCTTCTAGGTGAATTCAGAGTTTCGTTATTCCAGAGTACCTCTCTCCTGATGCAAATCCTCTATGCATGCAGGGATCATTTGGCTCTCATCATGCCATGGCAGGAGATTTGAATTTGGGTCTGGGGAGTTGATTTAAGCTTCTTTGTGAGTAAAAGATCTTTTCATTAATCTAGAGGTTTATGTGTATTGGGTAATATCTTGTAATCTGTACAGTTTCAGACTTAAACTTTACCATCTTTCCTCTCTTAGAAAATAAATGGTAAAAAAAAAATCACTCCTACCTAATTAAAGTACAAGGCTAACTCCCATACCTTATACTAAAATTAGTACCGTGACTTATATGTGATAGTCCCATATGTTTTAATTCCATGTTGTAATTTAACACCCTACAATAAAAGAAAAAAATGAAATATAAGTTAACTTAATAGAAATTTTGATCTGAAAAATAGCAATATAAAGCTCGAAGATTGGCATAGACATAAGAGCTAGGAAATTCTCATGACTTGGGACTTTAACAAAACTTTAATTTTATTTTGCTCTTGCCACTTTCTTTAAAAGACCATTTTTGCACTTCTAAGAGGTTTGTATTACTTTTTATATACCAAACTAACAAAGCCATCTGTGATTTTCTTCTTGTACTCCTTAAAAATATTCTCTTGGCATCTAATCAGAAACTAATTCATACTATAGTTGAGTCTTATATTTCCAGTAAAATTTTTTTAAAGAATAAATTAGTGTAGATATCTAAACTGGACCATAGTTTATCTCTTTGAAAATAATGAGGAATCATCAAGTATTTATCGGTCTTTAAAGTGAAGTCAGATGAGTCCAAGAAATAAGTTGAACGTCTAATATCTCCTTGGAGAGTCAGATAATATTCTTTGAACACATCTAATTGCCATAAGTGGAACATTCCTGCTGCCAGCTACATTAGGTGAGTTTATATTTAAAATTTGTCCTTTCAGGGCTCTCATAAAAAAATAACAAAAATAGTACAATGATCATTAGACTACAGATTACAACAGAAAAATAAATTGTTTCAGGTAGCACAGAGAGAAAAGTAACATTGCTCTCAATCAGTCTGTGAGATCCTTGGACACAGCAAACTGTCTACAGCTATGTTTCCAGCTCTCACAGATTTTACTCTAAAGGATATCTTTGGAAGGTTCATTTCTCAATACTCCAAGGTAGGCCAAAATTGTCTTGTGCTATGGATCTCCAGTGCACTATGGCTAGCAAAGTTACATATAGCATTGCGTAATTCATATTTGATAATGATTAAATACTAATTATATAATTTAAAGGACATATGAAAACTGATGTCATTTTGGATTATAATCATGACTTCATGTCTAAATTAGTGTATGTATAATATATGTGTATATATATATGTAGTGTATGTATAATATATGTATATTATAGTGTTTATATATATATAAAGTGTTCATATATATATATGTGTATATATATATATATATATATATATATATAAAGCTGAATTGTTCTATTAAAGCTGAATGCTTCCAATACCCAGTACTTCTACTAGAAAGTCAATGAAAACTAAATATGTATGTCTTTCCTATTCTTCAAAAGGTTATTTTCCATTTTCCCTCTTACATTTCTTTAAGAATTTTCCAAATGTTTAAATGCCAAAAGGCAAGTAGATTGAAAGTATGTATTTGTACAACATAAGTCCTCATCATGCTAGGAGGATACACTACTAAGTATTTGGTCAGTGTTCATTTGTTCTGAAAAATCTGTTCCTCATTTCAAAACTCTGATTGATATTTAATTTTTACATGGAAACTTTGCCTACATTAAGCAGTTATCTCATGTAATTTTCCTTTTACCTGATTACTGAGATTTGGGGACTATATCACAGTGTTGTGTGATCATTTTCATGCATATTGATCAGATATAGTAGAGGCTTTTATGGGTTTTAAAGAGAGGAAACTATGAAATTATGGGTTTTAAAGAGAGGAAATTATGAAATGGAAACAAATGTTTATTGGGCATATTCTATGTGCTGGACACTATACAAAGTGTGTTACATAGATTATTGTAAGAATCTTTGTAATTGTTTTATTATATCCCCCCCTTTTAGGAAAATAAAACATACAATTGTCACCAAACTGGAATCAAACTTTGGAACCTTCACTCCAAAAGCTCTTTCTGCCATATTTTCCTAAAGGATCAGGATAATTTCTGAGTTTCTGAGCATTTCCTGTTATAAATTATTATGACATAAGTGTTGGCTTGGACTTAGAATAATTTGATTGCATTTGGTGGAATTACAAATGAAACAGTTGGGTAAAATTGATGCTGAGTGGTAAGAATCACAGCTATAGATAGTTAATTCATAAAATGTTAAAATACTGCTACTGTTTTTCCTCTATATCTGAAACCCTCAGAAGGAAAAAGGTAATACAGTATTTTCTGGAACACATTGATACAGAGTCAAACTTCTACTCTCCTCTCCGCAATAAAATTATCTGGAAGTATATGCACATACATGTTTCTTTTAAAAAATAAAGAAAAAATAGAGTAATCATAAATAAATCACTTACATGTCTATTATTGAACAGTTCCTCGGGAACAGAAATGCATCTTTATACATTTATTGCCATTTTTAGTTATTCATCACGATTTGTTATTTATTTGGCAAGTAAAAAAATATGTAAACCCCATATTTGGCTTCAGAATCCATATGCTTTTGAAAATTTTGTTTTAAGATACTTGAGAGACTTTTTACCATGTGTGACCTATACAGAGTTATTCTGTCTTTTGGTTTGGTGCATTAATCTCTAGGAAATATCTGAGTTCCCTTAGCTAGCTGACAAAAGTACAATTAAAAATGTAGGTGATGGGGGATCCCTGGGTGGTGCAGTGGTTTAGTGCCTGCCTTTCGCCCAGGGCACTATCCTGGAGTCCTGGGATCGAGTCCCACATCGGGCTCCCAGCATGGAGACTGCTTCTCCCTCCTCCTGTGTCTCTGCCTCTCTCTCTCCCTCTCTCTCTCTATCATAAATAAATAAATCTTTTTAAAAAATGTAGGTGATGGGTAGTAGGAGATAACATTGAATCTAATAAAACGTGGGTCAGTGATAAAATTATTGTTGGACCAATGATATTAGTGGACTTTAGATTTTAATATCAATAATATCTTGAAGTTATGTTGTCACCTGTACAACAAATTATATAGTAAAAATATGAAATGTTAAAGTGTTATAAAAATTTACTCTGCTTGTTGTTAATAAAGTCCATGATATTTGATTTAGATGATAAGTAATTGCTTTCATGGTATCTGAGTTAGATGCTAAAAATATTTAGTAGATAATAGGCCTTCTGTCAAAACTCATCAGATACTCTTTGAACCTATGAATTTCCAATTCATATCACCTCCTCCCGGGCTGATTAATTGAAAACCATTGAGCTGAAATATTGTTGCTTTTCCTCTCTGCACCACTGTTTTATACACATGATTTGTTCTACATAAGAGAAAAAAATCAACTGCAGTTATTAGTTCAAAAATGGAGCATATAAATAAAGTAAGTCCATATATTGAGAACCTAATTAATCAAGTAAATAATCACAACTAAAGTAGGAAACATATAAAAGAGGTTTTGTATGTTTCTCTTTAAAATACTATGAAGATTTATATTTATTCATTGTCTGATCTAATAGCTTATAGAATACATAACTCCTGAAGATCAATAGAAAAATTTACAGACCTGTCTCAGTGTATGAAAGAAAAATCATCTAAATTACTCAAGCTCTCTTATAGGAAGCTCTTTCAAATTTAAATAATAGATATGAACCAAGAGACAAATTTGTCAAAAGCATTATTTTAGGCTTTAATGACTGTTTCTTATGAATTATAGCTCAAGATAGAAAGCTCATCTTTTTAGGAAAAGCGAGATGTTCACATAAAATTATTTCAAGTTTTAATTAATGTTGTACATTTGATGCATTTTTATGGTTACTAAAACTCTTTACTAAAATAGCCAATAAGGATGTGTTGTTCTAAACTCTATTTCATAAATCATTAATATGATTTTCAGAGACTTTTGATAATTTATCAAATTCATAGGACTATATATGTGGCAGATTAAACACTTATATCCAGGATTTCTCATTCCATATTCAATGATCTTTCTGTTTTACCACATTAATATTTCTGTCACATTAAATATCATAGTCATCTTGAACATGGAAATGCATTTGAACATGAAAATGATATGCCTCTTTCAAAAAAGGAATTCAAAATCCTATTTGTAGGATTTGTAAAATAAGTAGGAAAACAATGTAAATGTGGTTGAGTAAAAACAATAGCAAGGAAGAAATAGTAATGTGGAAAGTTTAAGCAATGAAGAAAAGGAAAAAAATAAATTAAGAAAAAGAGAATACAAGAAATCTATCTAAGGGAATCCAGCAGTTTATGGTCAATCATTACAGTAGTTTATGACATTGCCCAATATCAAAAAAGTCCAACACTTTCTGCCTGGTACAATGTCTCTAAAACTGTAAGTCCATAATTACCATCTTTATATAATGGTATTAATAGTATAGAAATAATTAATTCCATGGTGAAGCTTTTTTAGAATAGATTAGCTATATTCAAAGATAAAAAGTCATCTGGATTTATTTCTTTTCACTCTCAAAATTCTGCCACCATGCCACTAATGGAGAATAAACAAAAAGAAGAGTAAGAGGAAAAAGAGGGATAGGAGTAGAAGGACAGAGGAGGAAAAGAAAGACAATGAAGGAAGGAAAGGAGGGAGGAAGGATCAAAATGGTAGAGAGATCTTTAGTCAACTAGATTTTTCAACATGTATAATTATCCCAGAAAGCTTATGGAATATTGGTGATTGACAGGATGAATCTCTATAGTATACATGAGGAGATAACAGTGTAGATAACTTGAAGTGTCTGGAAAGCTCCTGAAACTTAGGACTCCCAGGTACCAAGAAGTGAGGGGTTGACTGAGATGTGGGTGTGTGAAAGGAGCTTTCACTTTAAGTACAGAAATGGATCTATAAGTCAAACTCTTCAAACCATCCACATCAGCCACATATTACCAACAAAAATATTAAAAAGAGGGAAGAGAGAAAATGGAAATGAGGACTAGGAAAAGGATAATTCCACAGTGGTTTTCACACTGTAATAGTCACTAAACTTAAAAAGTACTATCAAGTACACAAGGTAAACCCTTTTTTAAGAAAAATAACTACACACTATCAAATATTGTGAAACTGAAACACCAATGATGTTAAATGTCTTAACAATCTTGGATGCCTCTAAAAATTTCATAGAATATGTCACCTATATAAGAGCAAGGTTAGAAAATAAAATAATAAAATAAAATAAAATAAAATAAAATAAAATAAAATAAAATAAAATAAAATAAATAAAATAAAATAAAATAAAATAAAATAAAATAAAAAAGAGCAAGGTTAGAGTTCCCATTAGCAAACCTAGACAAATGAACAGTACCTTTGCATTTCTAAAGGAAATACCAAATCAAAATATTTTTTCCTATGGAAGGACTTAGAAAACTGGAACAATATTTATAGAAACCTCCAGAGAAAAACAAAGCAACAGAATAGCTGATTACACAAGGTATGAGAACATACTATGTATAAAATAAAGCAAAATCACACACGCACTATTCTTCACATGAGAAAATGTAATCTTTGTCGGTGAGCACCATTTACATAAAGGGATTGGAAATATTTTATTCAATTCCATGATTTATATTTGAGCAATATACCAGTGATTCTTAACCCTGTCTTCAAAGCAATTAAATATGAATGTCTGATATCAATGCCCAGTCATGAGCTTTTTTGTAAAAGTGCTCTAGATTATTCTATGTGGTTAAGCTTGAGAAACACTCAAAATATAACATAAGATGTAGATAAAACACAGATATCAGGCTTAGAATTTTAGAAGAGGATGTAAAATTAATTTTTTAAAAATTATGAAGTGAAAAATGATGACAAAGGTTGAGAGTCAAAAGTGAGGAGGTATGCCAAAACAAAGTGCAGGAGGGCATATCCATATGGCTGTTCACTGCCTGAGTCTCTCCTGGTTGGTTAAGACTTCAGGCTCCACTCTACATAATTTGTGCACCATATAAGTTGTTAAATACTTTTAATACTAACCTTTAGGCATTAATATTCTCACTTAAAATATGAAATTAATATATTCTCTTAAAGTCTAATAGAAAACATATGGAAACAGCTAAAAAATAAACCCACACATTATTTAAAGCTGCAAAATTGAGGTGCCTGGGTGTCTCAGTCCATTAAGCTCATGATCCCATTGTTCCAGGATCAAGCCCTGCATCAGGCTCCCTGCTCAGTGGGAGTCTGCTTCTCACTCTGCCTGCAGTTCTCCCTGCTTGTGCTCTCTCTGTCAAATCAATCAATCAATCAATCAATCAATCTGCAAAATTAACAAATAAAAACTTAGTAGTAACTATATTGGAAGGATGTGGAAAAAGTAAGAATAGTTAAAGCAAGTTAACATAATATTGTCTAAAATAGAGAACTTAGTGATATAGCTATTGTTGACTTAGATTTAAAGATTACCTAGAGTTTAAACATGTTTGCCTTTTAAAAGGGGGGACTGGGGGGGAGGGGCAAGATGGCGGCAGAGCAGGGTCCCCAAGTCACCTGTCCTCAACAAATTACCTAGAAAACCATCCAATCATCCTGAAAACCTACGAATTCGGCCTGAGATTTAAAGAGAGACCAGCTGGAACGCTACAGTGAGAAGAGTTCGCGCTTCTATCAAGGTAGGAAGACGGGGAAAAAGAAATAAAGGAACAAAAGGCCTCCAAGGGGGAGGGGCCCCGCGAGGAGCCGGGCTGAGGCCGGGGCGAGTGTCCCCAGGACAGGAGAGCCCCGTCCCGGAGGAGCAGGAGCTGCACCGACCTTCCCCGCGGAAAGGGGCCGGCAGGGAGTTAGAGCAGGACCCAGGAGGGCGGGGATGCCCTCGGGCTCCCTGGGACACTAACAGGCACCTGCGCCCCTGGAGAGTGCCCCCGAGCTCCCTAAGGGCTGCAGCGCTCGGCGGGACCCGGAGCAGCTCGGAGGGGCTCGGGCGGCGGCTCCGCGGAGGGGGCTGCGGGGCGGGAGCGAATCCAACAGCGCAGGCCCCGGAGCACAGGGCGCCGGGACACAGCCCAGGATCCGGCCTCCCCCCGGGACAGGCAGAGGCCGGGAGGGCCCAGGACAGCGAGGACGCTCCTGCCCCGAGCTGAGCAGATCAGCGGCCCCGCCCGGGAGCCCCCAGGCCCTGCAGACGGAGAGCCCCGGAGATACTGCGGGAGCTGACTCCAGGGTCCCAGAGCTGCCCCCGCCACTGTGGCTTCCTCCCGGGGCCTCATGGGGTGAACAACCCCCACTGAGCCCTGCACCAGGCAGGGGCAGAGCAGCTCCCCCAAGTGCTAACACCTGAGAATCAGCACAGCAGGCCCCTCCCCCAGAAGACCAAGGAGACGGACCAGTTCCAGGCGAAGTCAAGGGACTTAAAGTATACAGAATCAGAAGATACTGTCCCGTGTTTTTTGTTTGTTTGTTTGTTTGTTTTTGTTTTTGTTTTTTGTTGTTTGTTTGGGTTTTTTTTTGTTTTGTTTTGTGCATTTTTTTTTCTTTCTTCTTGATTTCTGATTGCTTCCCCCACCCCACCCCACCCTTTTTTTTCTTTTTTCTCCTTTCTTTCTTTTTCTTTTTCCCCTTTTTTTTTCTTCTCTTTTTTCTTTTTCTCTTTTCTTTCCTTCTCTCTCTTTTTCTCCTTTTCCCAATACAACTTGTTTTTGGCCACTCTGCACTGAGCAAAATGACTAGAAGGAAAACCTCACCTCAAAAAAAAGAATCAGAAACAGCCCACTCTCCCACAGAGTTACAAAATATGGATTGCAATTCAATGTCAGAAAGCCAATTCAGAAGCACTATTTTACAGCTACTGGTGGCTCTAGAAAAAACCATAAAGGACTCAAGAGACTTCATTACTGCAGATTTTAGATCCAATCAGGAAGAAATTAAAAATCAATTAAATGAGATGCAATCCAAGCTAGAAGTCCTAACGACGAGGGTTAACGAGGTGGAAGAACGAGTGAGTGACATAGAAGACAAGTTGATGGCAAAGAGGGAAACTGAGGAAAAAAGAGACAAGCAATTAAATGATCATGAGGATAGATTAAGGGAAATAAATGACAGCCTGAGGAAGAAAAACCTACGTTTAATTGGGGTTCCTGAGGGCGCCGAAAGGGACAGAGGGCCAGAATATGTATTTGAACAAATCCTAGCTGAAAACTTTCCGAATCTGGGAAGGGAAACAGGCATTCAGATCCAGGAAATAGAGAGATCCCCCCCTAAAATCAACAAAAACCGTTCAACACCTCGACATTTAATAGTGAAGCTTGCAAATTCCAAAGATAAGGAGAAGATCCTTAAAGCAGCAAGAGAAAAAAAGTCCCTGACTTTTATGGGGAGGAATATTAGGGTAACAGCAGACCTCTCCACAGAGACCTGGCAGGCCAGAAAGGGCTGGCAGGATATATTCAGGGTCCTAAATGAAAAGAACATGCAACCAAGAATACTTTACCCAGCAAGGCTTTCATTCAAAATGGAAGGAGAGATAAAGAGCTTCCAAGACAGGCAGGAACTGAAAGAATATGTAACCTCCAAACCAGCTCTGCAAGAAATTTTAAGGGGGACTCTTAAAATTCCCCTTTAAGAAGAAGTTCAGTGGAACAATCCACAAAAACAAGGACTGAATAGATATGATGACACTAAACTCATATCTATCAATAGTAACTCAAAGTGAACGGGCTTAATGACCCCATCAAAAGGCGCAGGGTTTCAGACTGGATAAAAAAGCAGGACCCATCTATTTGCTGTCTACAAGAGACTCATTTTAGACAGAAGGACACCTACAACCTGAAAATAAAAGGTTGGAGAACCATTTACCATTCAAATGGTCCTCAAAAGAAAGCAGGGGTTGCCATCCTTATATCAGATAAATTAAAATTTACCCCGAAGACTATAGTGAGAGATGAAGAGGGACACTATCTCATACTCAAAGGATCTATCCAACAAGAGGACTTAACAATCCTCAATATATATGCCCCGAATGTGGGAGCTGCCAAATATTTAAACCAATTAGTAACCAAACTCAAGAAATACCTTGATAATAATACACTTATACTTGGTGACTTCAATCTAGCTCTTTCTACCCTGGATAGGTCTTCTAAGCACAACATCTCCAAAGAAACGAGAGCTTTAAATGATACACTGGACCAGATGGATTTCACAGATATCTACAGAACTTTACATCCAAACTCAACTGAATACACATTCTTCTCAAGTGCACATGGAACTTTCTCCAGAATAGACCACATACTGGGTCACAAATCGGGTCTGAACCGATACCAAAAGATCGGGATAGTCCCCTGTATATTCTCAGACCATAATGCCTTGAAATTAGAACTTAATCACAACAAGAAGTTTGGAAGGACCACAAACACGTGGAGGTTAAGGACCATCCTGCTAAAAGATGAAAAGGTCAACCAGGAAATTAAGGAAGAATTAAAAAGATTCATGGAAACTAATGAGAATGAAGATACAACCGTTCAAAATCTTTGGGATGCAGCAAAAGCAGTCCTGAGGGGGAAATACATCGCAATACAAGCATCCATTCAAAAACTGGAAAGATCTCAAATTCAAAAGCTCACCTTACACATAAAGGAACTAGAGAAAAAGCAACAAATAGACCCCACCCCCAGCAGAAGAAGACAGTTAATTAAAATTCGAGCAGAACTCAATGATATCGAGACCAAAAGAACTGTGGAACAGATCAACAGAACCAGGAGTTGGTTCTTTGAAAGAATTAATAAGATAGATAAACCATTAGCCAACCTTATTAAAAAGAAGAGAGAGAAGACTCAAATTAATAAAATCATGAATGAGAAAGGGGACATCACTACCAACACCAAGGAAATACAAACGATTTTAAAAACATATTATGAACAGCTGTACGCCAATAAATTAGGAAATCTAGAAGAAATGGACACATTCCTGGAAAGCCACAAACTACCAAAACTGGAGCAGGAAGCAATAGAAAATCTGAACAGGCCAATAACCAGGGAGGAAACTGAAGCAGTCATCAAAAACCTCCCAAGACACAAGAGTCCAGGGCCAGATGGCTTCCCAGGGGAATTCTATCAAACGTTTAAAGAAGAAATCATACCTATTCTACTAAAGCTGTTTGGAAAGATAGAAAGAGATGGAGTACTTCCAAATTCGTTCTATGAGGCCAGCATCACCTTAATTCCGAAACCAGACAAAGACCCCACCAAAAAGGAGAATTACAGACCAATATCCCTGATGAACATGGATGCAAAAATTCTCAACAAGATACTAGCCAATAGGATCCAACAACACATTAAGAAAATTATTCACCATGACCAAGTAGGATTTATCCCTGGGACACAAGGCTGGTCCAACACTCGTAAAACCATAAATGTGATTCATCTTTTCAGCAAGAGAAAAACCAAGAACCATATGATCCTCTCATTAGATGCCGAGAAAGCATTTGACAAAATACAGCATCCATTCCTGATCAAAACCCTTCAGAGTGTTGGGATAGAGGGAACTTTCCTCGACATCTTAAAAGCCATTTACGAAAAGCCCACAGCAAATATCATTCTCAATGGGGAAGCACTGGGAGCCTTTCCCCTAAGATCAGGAACAAGACAGGGATGTCCACTCTCACCACTGCTGTTCAACATCGTTCTGGAAGTCCTCGCCTCAGCAATCAGACAACAAAAAGACATTAAAGGCATTCAAATTGGCAAAGAAGAAGTCAAACTCTCCCTCTTCGCTGACGACATGATACTCTACATAGAAAACCCAAAAGCCTCCACCCCAAGATTGCTAGAACTCATACAGCAATTTGGTAGCGTGGCAGGATACAAAATCAATGCCCAGAAATCAATGGCATTTCTATACACTAACAATGAGACTGAAGAAAGAGAAATTAAGGAGTCAATCCGATTTACAATTGCACCCAAAAGCATAAGATACCTAGGAATAAACCTAACCAAAGAGGTGAAGGATCTATACCCTAAAAACTATAGAACACTTCTGAAAGAAATTGAGGAAGACACAAAGAGATGGAAAAATATTCCATGCTCATGGACTGGCAGAATTAATATTGTAAAAATGTCAATGTTACCCAGGGCAATTTACACGTTTAATGCAATCCCTATCAAAATACCATGGACTTTCTTCAGAGAGTTAGAACAAATTATTTTAAGATTTGTGTGGAATCAGAAAAGACCCCGAATAGCCAGGGGATTTTTAAAAAAGAAAACCATAGCTGGGGGCATCACAATGCCAGATTTCAGGTTGTACTACAAAGCTGTGGTCATCAAGACAGTGTGGTACTGGCACAAAAACAGACACATAGATCAATGGAACAGAATAGAGAACCCAGAAGTGGACCCTGAAATGTACGGTCATCTAATATTCGATAAAGGAGGAAAGACTATCCATTGGAAGAAAGACAGTCTCTTAAATAAATGGTGCTGGGAAAATTGGACATCCACATGCAGAAGAATGAAACTGGACCACTCTCTTTCACCATACACAAAGGTAAACTCAAAATGGATGAGAGATCTAAATGTGAGACAAGATTCCATCAAAATCCTAGAGGAGAACACAGGCAACACCCTTTTTGAACTTGGCCACAGTAACTTCTTGCAAGATACATCCACAAAGGCAAAAGAAACAAAAGCAAAAATGAACTATTGGGACTTCATCAAGATAAGAAGCTTTTGCACAGCAAAGGATACAGTCAACAAAACTAAAAGACAACCTACAGAATGGGAGAAGATATTTGCAAATGACATATCAGATAAAGGGCTAGTTTCCAAAATCTATAAAGAACTTATTAAACTCAACACCAAAGAAACAAACAATCCAATCATGAAATGGGCAAAAGACATGAAGAGAAATCTCATAGAGGAAGACATGGACACGGCCAACAAGCACATGAGAAAATGCTCTGCATCACTTGCCATCAGGGAAATACAAATCAAAACCACAATGAGATACCACCTCACACCAGTGAGAATGGGGAAAATTAACAAGGCAGGAAACCACAAATGTTGGAGAGGATGTGGAGAAAAGGGAACCCTCTTACACTGTTGGTGGGAATGTGAACTGGTGCAGCCACTCTGGAAAACTGTGTGGAGGTTCCTCAAAGAGTTAAAAATAGACCTGCCCTACGACCCAGCAATTGCACTGTTGGGGATTTACCCCAAAGATTCAGATACAATGAAACGTCGGGACACCTGCACCCCGATGTTTCTATCAGCAATGGCCACAATAGCCAAACTGTGGAAGGAACCTCGGTGTCCATCGAAAGATGAATGGATAAAGAAGATGTGGTTTATGTATACAATGGAATATTACTCAGCAATTAGAAACGACAAATACCCACCATTTGCTTCAACGTGGATGGAACTGGAGGGTATTATGCTGAGTGAAATAAGTCAATCGGAGAAGGACAAACAGTGTATGTTCTCATTCATTTGGGGAATATGAATAATAATGAAAGGGAATATAAAGGAAGGGAAAAGAAATGTTGGGAAATATCAGGAAGGGAGACAGAACATAAAGACTCCTAACTCGGGGAAACGAACTAGGGGTGGTGGAAGGGGAGGAGGGCGGGTGTTGGAGGGGAATGGGTGACGGGCACTGAGGTGGACACTTGATGGGATGAGCACTGGGTGTTTTTCTGTATGTTGGTAAATTGAACACCAATAAAAGTTAATTAAAAAATATATAAATAAATAAATAAATAAATAAAAGGGGGGACTGGGATTAACAATCAGGAAACAACAATTGTTCGTAAGGATATGGAGAAAGGGGAACTCTCTTATACTGCTGCTGCAAGCTGGTACAGCCATTCTGGAAAACAGTATGGAGGTCCCTCAAAAAGTTAAAAATAGAGGTACCCTACAACCCAGCAATTGCACTACTAGGTATTTACCCAAAGAATACAGACATAGTGATCTGAAGGGGCACCTGCACTTCAGTGTTTATACAAGCAATGCCCACAATAGCCAAACTATAGAAAGCCCAGATGTCCATTGATAGATGAATGGATAAAGAAGATGTGGGATATGTATGTATGTGTGTGTGTATATATATATATATATATATATATATATATACACATAAATATATGATGTATACATACATATATGTAGTTAAATACTTTTAATAGTAACCTTTAGGCATTAATATTCTCACTTAAAGTATGAAATGAATATATTCTATATATATGATGTATACATACATGTATACATACATCATATATATGATGGAATATTAGCCAACAAAAAATGAAATATTACCATTTGCAACAACATGGATGGAGTGGATAGAACTAGAGGGTACTATGCTAAGCAATATAAGTCAATCGGAGAAAGATAATTTTTTTAAGATTTTATTTATTTATTCATAAGAGACATACAGAGAGAGAGGCAGAAACATGGGCAGAGGGAGAAGAAGGCTCCCCGTGGGGAGCCTGATGCAAGACTCGATTCTGGTACCCTGGGATCACAACCTGAGCCAAAGGCCGGTGCTCAACCACTGAGCCACCTAGGTGCTCCATGGAGAAAGAAAATTATCATATGATTTCACTCATATGTGGAGTTTAAGAAACAAAACAGAGGATCATAGAGGAAAGGAGGGAAAAATAAAATAAGACAAAATCAGAAAGGGAAACAAACCATAACAGACCCATAACTATAGAAAACAAACTGAAGGTTGCTGGAGGGGAGGTGATTGATGGGCACTAAGGAGGGCTCATGACGTAATGAGCACTGGGTATTATGTGCAACTAGTGAATCACTAAACTCTGATTCTGAAACTAATAATATACTATATGTAAATTAATTGAATTCAAATAAAATACATTGTTTTTAAATGGGGGCTGGGGCTGCAAAATGAATCTTTCATCATAAATGTATATTCTTAGATTTTTAACCATGTGCATAGATTAATTAGATGGAAAATATACTTTAAATAATTGTATATTAGACTTAATTTGCAGATTAAAAATATGAAGTTATTTGAAATTTAATCACTTAATGTATAACTGAATGTGAATTCATCGCAAAAATGTTCCAGCATATGTGGTCAGAACCAGACAGAAGCACTTCTGATCCACTTAGCATGTACAAGGACTGATCAGCCCCCCCCCTAATGCACTTCCATCTTTTTGTGAGTGATTTCTCTGTGTGGCTATTACTAACACATAATAAAATATGCTTCCTCTGCTCAGAGACTTCAACTCCAAGAATTACAAAAGGTTTATGATTTCATCATATTATTGGTATCCTTCAGTATCCTGGTTCTTTTGCCAAGGAGAAATATTTCATGTAAAGCAAAAGATCTCTTTATAGGGCTGTGCAATGATCTCTGTCATTTTCTTCTCAGTTGTGATTTCCATTAAACCAAAGATGGACATGATGGAATTGTTTGCTTTTCTGCTGATGGTGCTTTTGTGCAGATATTTCTAATTTCTTGGTTACTTGTAAAGATGTTATGACTTCTAATACAGTATAATTATTTTTACTTGTAACAAGACACAGCAGGGATATACAACTGAGGACAGAGGCTTAGGAGACTGGCTTTACTAAAAATCATTTCAAAAATTAGGTGGATGAAAAATATACCCAACTCAGGTAAGAAGTAAGTTTCTGGTCAAATAATGGAAGCCCTTGTAGGGAGAGAGAGAGAGAGAGAGAGAGAGAAGCATATTATCAGAAAAGAAACAAAATTCCCATGTAAGCCAATATTTGAAGGAATGGTAAAAAAGATTGCCATTCTCATACCCTCTTCTCTCACCAACCAAAGTATTAGCACTCAAGTGATTTTCTTTGAATTCTATGACAACTCATTCTCAGGCTATTTTGCTAACCCCAATTCTCCCTTTAAATGCTGGCCACACTGATGGCTGTATCCTAGATCTTTCTGTATCACTCTGGATCCTCCCTGATAGTCTCTCCATTATGATGATTCCCTTTGGGTATGGTTTTCCTTTGGGTATTGCTGACTCTAAGAATAATTTCTTAAAAGTTGTAGGCTCATGTAATCCTTTTACTTATGTCTTAAATGTATATCAAATTTATCCTCTGAAAATTAATTCCTGTACATTCTGAAATCAACAAAAACCCAAGTTTTTGATTTTACTTGTTTTGATTTTACATGATTTTACCTGTTGAATATCTCACAATTCTGTTTCCTCTTTTTGTAGCCATCATCCTGCCCCAGCCATTATCACTTATCACCTGAACCAATGTAAGAACTTTCTACCTGGTCTTTCTGATCCATTCCTATGTGGTATTTGCCCATTTACTCCTATTTTCAGCTAAACTACAAAATATAAATTTTATAGATGTATTTAAAATTATATATATTTATATGTAGAATTTTCCTAAACTCAGAAGACACACACACACACACACACATCCCCTTTGCAATGCAAAAATGCAATGAAAAAAGTGAGTGGAAGGTATTTGTTATTGTTTTTAACCATGAAAACTACAAAAATACTATTTTAAACACTCAGGTGAGAAGAAAGGAGAAGGGAATTAATAGAATATGGAAATCATTTATACAGGAAATAACAAAGGCTTGAATTAAGACAAGAAGAAAGAAGTAGGAGACATTGCAATTTATAAATGACAATATTGATGGCAGATAAAACATGGCTGCTCAAGAAGTAGTTGAATATAATGAACATTTCTCACTGAAAAGGTCTCTTCTATGGATGCTTGGGATTAGCAGAAGATTACAGGCATAGAGGCAAATAATCATCTTAGCTTTAGTCCTGTGCATTTGCACATTTCTGGTAAATTTAACATGTAGTGTGAAACTTGGGTTTGAAACTGGGGGAGAATTAGATCTAAAATTACAGACTTGACAGGTAGTAGAATTTTGGCAATTAAAGTCACAAATGCTTTCCTCCAATAGGAGCATATTACAAGAGAAAAAATTGCAACCGTAAGGAACATCAACAAATGAAGAGTTTGTGGAAGAAAAGATCTAAAATGAGAGCCTAAGAATTGAAAAAAAAATAATGAAAATGAAACAGCATTTTTTATAGCATACTAGAGGGGGGGAAAATATCAGCTTGTGCAAGAGTGGATAAGAATTGAAGATGCAGAGTCAATTTTCTGAGTTTAATGATGACCAAGAAAGACAGCAACAGATTTAGTAAGTGGTTGCGTGTAAAACTTTTTTTTTCCCTGAAAGCTGATTGTAGTTTCTCTTGATTACAATCCTGCAGCTGGCTACCTGTTGGGTATGTTCAATCCTTGATGCCACCCACAGTCAGATCTAGAATTGCTTAACCAGACAATTTTTCTATTTTCAGGTCTTCTGTAGAAAATCAACAATCAGAATTTGACACCAACATCATTTAAAAATATATATAAAGTGTTATTTCTAAAGCAAATACCTTCAATAAAAAATCTTGATTCTTAGAACTCTGGACTCTTATTTACCATGTGATCCACTTCACTGAATGAGGGCTTTAATTATATGCCTTATTAACCAAGCCAGTTTCAAATAGTATTTGTTTTCCAACATTTCTATTAGGCCATAGGAAAAAATTGAATATGTACATTTTTGCCAGATTTTTTTCCTCACAAGAGTTAGAAATTTCTATGAGAAAATACATTAGGCTGAGTTCAAATTTCTAAAGCTCAAGTTGCATTTTATATTCATAGCTTTATTTGCTTTTGGAGAATAAAAAGATACTTTTAACAATAGAAAAAATGAGTATTTTATTAGATTCTGCAATCTTCATCTTTCTCCAACCAGTGAGTAAATTTAAGAAAATTTAAGAAAAGCCAATGCATTAAAATGATTTGAGCAGATAATAACTGGAATAGTGCAAACATTTTTTCTATCATTTTTTTCCTTAAAAACCAAAAACTTTATCACTCAATGAAATTACAATTTAAAACTCATTTAGTTGACATACCAAATAGTCTGGTGCCAAAACAATATATCAAATATTATTCTATTACCTAAAGCACTAGAGATAGGGATTCACTTTTCCAATTTTTCTTTGTTTTTATAATCTATTGAAGGATCCTTCAGAATCCTTAAGGATATCCTTAGAATTTCCTAAACAGAGGGATTCTTGAGAACCCATAATAAAAATAGAGAAAGTACAAATAACCAAATGCAGAAGGGTTACCTACATCTCTTTCTCCTATAACTTCTGTGTTGAAACATGAGTTCAGGTCTCCTCCAGATGCTTTAAAGCTTTTAATACTATCTCTCTCCTTGCCCAGTGTAGTAACAGAATTATTTAATATGGGAATGGCAAAAATGTAATGTTCCACTTGGGGGAAGGACCTCATAGCAACATATCTCAAAACAAAACAAAATCAATTCAAATTTTCTTATGTGTGAATATGCTTCCACAAAATCCTGGGAAGTTGAAGTGTTCTAAGAAAGAGAGAGTGGGAAAGGCAATAAGGTGGCTCAGTGGTTGAGCATCTTGCTTTGGCTCAGGTCATGATACCGGGGTCCTGGAATCCTGGGATTGAGAACTGCATAGGACTCCCCACCAGAAGCCTGCTTTTCCCTCTGCCTATGTCTCTGCCTCTCTCTGTGTCTCTCATTATTTTTTTTAAATCATCTTTAAAAAAAAAAAGAAAGAGTGAGTGGGAGAAATTGTCAAACACTGCTGAGAGTTTAGTAACTGAAAAGCTAACATTAGACTTGGTGTTGTCAATATTTGGGCCATTATGGGCACTGATTGAATGAACAAGAAGTAAACAAAAACACAAGAGTAGGATTTGTCTCAGCCTAACACTACCAAGTTTACAAGATATACGTGTCCTAACAAAGCTTTCGAAGATTTTTGATGAGTGTTTCAGAAGGTACTTGATCAAGCTTACCCTAATAACCTTAAGGAAATAAATGGTCTCCCTACTGTTTCTTCCCTCCACCCCTGATCTTTTCAAATATAGTTTAAGAAAAATCTGTATTAGGGCCTGCTGCGCCTGGGAGTAATTGATGCCATCTATATCTTTCTCAGGGAAAAAATGGATGTAGATGCTGAAAAGTCCTCTCTTCTCCTTATCTGGGGAGGAAACTTCCTTGGCAATAATTAAGTGAAAGAACAGTCAAGTCAGCAAGTTGACCTGAGGGCTACAATCCCAGTTCTCCTTCCAAAAGGATGAGCTCTGCTGTCTCTGTCCAGAAAATCACTCATACAGACATACTGAAATGAGACAGTGTGTCTTGCTGTCTGAATTATTTACATGGACTTGTGACTGTGGCAGTGGTAGAAAGACAAGTATATACAGTATCAAGAATTCTTCATGCTTTCTTTATGGGTGTGATATGCTACAGAAAGCTAGAAATCCTGCCTCTGTTCCCTCTCTTTGTTTAATCCACCCCAAGATTTCCTCTCCTTCCCTTTTCCTGGTGAGGGTCTTACAGTGATTTTGCTGTTCTGGATCAGACAAGAACTAACTATTCTTAGTCACTTTCTTTCTACTGCCATGTTGCTATAAGGTAGGCAGAGTCCAGGACAACAGTTATTTGAATATCGGGGAGTCTTTCCTCTGAAACAATGAATATATTTGTTTTATTTTTTGAAGATTTTATTTATTTATTTATTTATTTATTTATTTATTTATTCATGAGAGACACACAGAGAGAGGCAGGGACATAGGAAGAGGGAGAGGCAAGCTCCATCTAGGGAGCCCGATGTGGGACTCCATCCCAAGACCCTGAGATTATGACCTGAGCCAAAGACAGACACTCAACCACTGAGCCAACCAGGTGCCTATATTTATTTTATGTGACCAAAACTCTATATGTCTTTTTAAATTTATATTATGACTATTGCTGTTAAACTCCTCTCACTCTCTTTTATTATTCCAAGTGCTTTTACTTTTACTTTGTAGTTTTGACAAAGCCTATGTTTTTCAACTACTCTTTGCTTATATGTTTATATTTCTAAAATAACATTAATCCCATTTAATTTCATTCCACATCAACTACTAGCATTTTCATAACAATATAATCACAAGAATATATTCTCTAAAATAACTTAGTAACCTGAGCAACTTCTTTTACTGAGTTATAACGGGAGGTAGACCAGCTCTGTTTCTCCTCTAATCTAAAATTTCTTTTTCTTTTTCTTTCTTTTTTTAAGTAGGCTCCACTCTGAGCTTAAGCTCACAACCCTAAAATGAAGACCTGTGCTAAGATTAAGATTCCAATGCTGAGCTGACTGAACCACCCAGAAGCCTTTCTCCTCTTACCTAAAGTTTCCAATCAATGCCATCTATTACAGAGGCACAGCAGTATTATTGCATTTTGTAGGGAAGCCATTTGAATTTGAATTTTTAAAAAAATTTTACCATGTGCTTTTTTTCAATTATATTTACTGTCTCTTGCATTTCCCCAACTTTTAGTGGCTACCAAAAATAATTTTAATGTGACCCCAATTATGTTCTACTGTGAACCTGCCTTTATTATCAAAGATATATGTAAGGCACTAGTACCCTTTACATCACATTGTTTGGATTAAAATCCTGACTCTAGCAATTAATATCAATCAATTAGATGATTTATTTAACTTTAGTAAGTATGGGTTTTTGTATCTTTAAAATAGGAAGACTTCTTATTATCAGCACTACGAAGTTTGGAGATTACATTTGATCATTTGCATAACCTGCCTAATATCTGGTAAATAATCAACACAACTTTTACAGAGTCTTTGCTTTGTATTAATTATCCTGTTCATAACTCTGTTTTATCACTTTAAATTGAAAGAATTGGTCTGTGTCATGGAATTTTAATCTGCAAGGCAGAAACCTGGCTGCATCTATCTCTGTACCATCAGTATGAATAGGCCTGTGTTTTTTATGTATACCGCCTTTACTTTTTATCATAGAGCTTAGAGGTAAATTCAACAAATATTTAACAAGTGACTCAGTGCTCTACAAATGAAGCTTTTTTTTTTCTAAATAAGTCAAATCCTTTAAAGCTTTTTTTCTATCTTGAGTTGTTTTAAATTCACTTAGAAACTAATAACTTTGAAGAACTAGTATAGCATTCTTACCCACCTAAATATCTGAAAACTGAACTGCAAGTGCTAAAGTTTAGTATTTATTTTACATTTTAAAAAATTCAATTTGCCAACATATCATATAACACCCAGTGCTCATCCCATCAAGTGCCCTCCTTAATATAGTATATAATTTAGCTAGCTTTCCACTTAAAAATTTTGAAAAAAAAAAATCTAAACTTAAGTTAATATCATTGTTAACCCTAACACTTGTCACGCAAAGTCCTATTATGCACTTAATTTGCATTCATGGACAATAACTAGATGGCTATGAAAAACAATTATTATAAGGTTGTTTATTCTTATCCTTCTAAAGATGTGGCTTCTAAGGCAAATAGTTTTCTATAATGGTGATAATTTATGTGATTAGATTTTTTATAACAGGTCATGAAATTAATTTTCATCTTAATTAGTGCCCACAGCAATGATTATATTAATAATCCATTTAGCTAATTGCATTTTGCTAAGTTAGTTGTGTTGCATTTTGGACACTGCTAATATGCCAAGGTCAGCTTGTCTCCTCATCAGTATCCAATAACCAATGGAAGGTAATAGTGAATAATATAGCTTATATTTGCAAATCCTAGATTATCTATAAACTCATACTTCTTTTAGTGGTATATATCATTTTCCTTAAGAGCCTTAGAGTCAATTACCTCAGTTTCAAGTCATCCTCCCACCAGGATTGAAGGGTTTATTAGGCCCTAACAGCCTGTTGTAGGCTAACCAAATTCACAGAACACTAATTTGTTAAAGAGAAGGTCAATATATTCATTTAACATGAAGATCATAACTACCTAGATAACCTTCCTCTTGTTTCCCATCAATATATTCCTTTCCCATTAGAAGAAACTTATTTAGGAAGATAAGTTAAGGTCATGAAATTATTTTGAAGAACATGAAGTCAAAAAGAACATGATGGAAAAGAGTTCAGCAAATATTATAAAGCCATAAATCTTCAAAGGCATAAATAGATTAGGCCCTGTTTTCTACTTTAGACAAACTACATAATATATATTTAAATCATTTAAAAGAGGGATCCCTGGATGGCACAGCGGTTTGGCGCCCGCCTTTGGCCCAGGGCGTGATCCTGGAGACCCGGGATCGAATCCCACATCGGGCTCCCGGTGCATGGAGCCTGCTTCTCCCTCTGCCTATGTCTCTGCCTCTCTCTCTCTCTGTGACTATCATAAATAAATAAAAGTTAAAAAAAAATTATAAAAAATAAAAAAATAAATCATTTAAAAGAGCACAATCACTATTCTCTTTGAAGATTTGTAGGAATCAAAGCACTACCCTTCCATTGAGTATACTTTCTGTTTTAAGACTTTGTAACCTCAGGTCTAAGTTGTAAATGTTCACCTCTGAGTGAAAGAACTAAAGTATTTCCATCTTTCACCATAGGCTATATTATCTATTTAATCACTCGCTTAATTCTCTTCAGAAGAATTTTTTTTTTTTTTAACCTCACCTTTGGTACCTGGCACTCCAGTGGTACCTCCCACTCTCATATCCAAATTTGTGGAGGACAACTTATATTGATTTTAATGGTAAAAATTTGCCAAATTTTGTTGTAGTTTCTAGGAGTGGAAAAAGATGAGAACAGGGAAAGATAAGGAAAGAGAAGTTACCCTAAAGTGTGGGAGGAGGGTTGGCAGAAAGAATAGACAGGACATTTTCAAAGAAAATGGCAAGTGCAGATTTTTTTGTGTGAGTAGGAAGACTTATTTTTTTCCCTAAATTCTTGTTTACTGAAGACTGTGTATTAATAGTTAAACCTGTTTGCAATGCAAAATAATATTTAAAAAATTAAAACATAATCTTTGTATTTCAAGTTTCAGCCTCAATATGCAACATGATTGGAAGCCATCACTCCTAACCTTAAAACAAGAAAAAGGTGAACAAACTGAATATACATATTTTTCTAAATCAAAGAACTAAGGGTCGCTAACATTTGCTTACTCAGAACAGAAGTTGCTAGAGCCATATACCAACAGAGACACATAAATGGCGATTTTGATGAATTTCTGGAGGTTTATTGTGGGGGATAAATCCTCTTGTCAATGGCAGGAGAAGGGTAAGAGTAATCATTGTGAAACTCACCCAGGGACTTTTCTGGAAACAAGGGCTACTCTCCAGGATAAATTACTTTCCCTATTCCTGGGGTAGAGTCGTATGCCAGATGGTTGAAGGCCACTCCTACTATTCCAGCTCCCTATTGCCCTTTTGTATCAAAGGAAAAAAAAATCAACAAACAACAAAGGAATCAAGGGAACTGGGAATGCAGGAGACAGGAAAGAGAATCTGAAGTGGGAGGCTGAGGGTGGTGGAGGAACACTTGTGAAAGTCCTAGGCCAAAGATACTTAATTTACAATTAAATCTCCAAAAAGAGGAGGTTTAATTGTAAAATTATTGAAAGCTCCCCCTTATCTTCCACACTCTATCACCACATTAACAGGGCTTCAGTATTAGCACAATGGATTAAACCTGAAATGGCTATAAAATACAAACTATAAGAAGTAATACTTAGGAAAACACAAAGTAAATATGGGACTCAAAAATAAGGGCACTAAGGAAATTTGAAGTCTCTGACATCTATAGCAAACAATAATACAGCCCAACTCTTAGATTAACATGTATTCTCACACTAAAGACCTATTTTACTCAGTTTCCACTACTCAATACTATAGGTTCACTTTGCAACAGAAAATTGCAGGGCATGCTAAAAGATAAGGAAAGAAAATCCCCTGAAGAAACAAAAGCAATCATCAGAACCAGACTCACATATGAGACAGATGTTGGGATTATAATGAGGATAACTTAAATAAACATAATTAATATGCTAAGAACTCTAATGGAGAAAGTAAACAACCAAGAATAGATGAGTAATATAAGCAAATAGATGAAAACTTAGGAATAAAAAAATGCTATAAATCAAAACACAGTAAAAGAAATGAAAAATAACTTCAATAATATCATCAGTAAACTTGACATGGCCAGAAATCATAGGCTTGAAAACAGGTCAATAGAAACATCCACAATTGATATTTTAAGAGAAAATTAATGAAAACACATATACATCTATGCAAAGGAGAACATCAAAAAAACTGTGCGGCAATTTTAAAAGGTGTTACATAAGCAAAATTGAAATAAAGAAGGATAAGAACAAAATCAAAAAAGTATTTAAAGTAGTAATGACCAAGAACTTTCCAAAAATGTCACCAAACTGTATATCCTGAAAACACAGACAACAAGCTGGACTGAAAAACAAACATAACAAACTCCTCCACATAGGTATGTTATATTTAAATTCCAGAAAATCAAAGGAAAAAAATGTCCTATCTATAGAGGTACAAGAATAAAAATGATAGCAAACTTCTCATCGGAAACCAGGTGAGAAAGAGAAAGATAAAATCAAGTATTTGAAATGTTGGAAAAGAAGACTTAAAGAAATAGACCAGAATTCTATATGTAGCAAATTACCAATTAAAAGTGAAAAAGAGGGGATCCCTGGGTGGCTCAGTGGTTTAGCAGCTGCCTTCAGCCCAGGGCGTGGACCAGGGTTCCCGGAATCGAGTCCTACATCCGGCTCCCTACGTGAAGCCTGCTTCTCCCCCTGCCTGTGTTTCTGCCTCTCTCTCTCTCTTTCTCTGTCTCTCATGAATAAATAAATGAAATCTTTTTAAAAAAGTGAAAAAGAAATAAAGATTTTCTCAAACAACAAGTGATAGAATTAACTATAAGTGGAACTTTTCTTCAAAACAAAACTTTTTACACAGAGTGAAAATGATACAGACTAAATACATGAATCCACAAAAAGAAAGAGCAAGCATTGTATGATAAAGGTAAAATAAAATATTTCAGACTTTTGGAGAAGATGGTGGAGTAAGAGGATCCTAAACTCACCTCATTAGATAGAACTAGATCACACTCACATTACTCTAAATAACCCCAAAATGACCCTAAGACTAACAAAACAAATTCCACAACTAAATGTAGAGAAGAGGTCATGTTCCAGAGGGTGGGAAGGGTAGAGACATGGTCTGGAACTAAATAGACTCATGAGTCTCTCCTTGAGAGGCAGGGAGTCACAGTGCAGAGAGGGAAGAAAAACGAACCCTGCACACACACCAGGGATCCCACTTGAGGAAGATGAATTCTCAGAACATTTGTTTTTGAAAACCAGAGGGGCTGAATTTCATGAGTTCTTACAACCAGCATGAATTAAAAACTGTAATTTAAAAAATCCAGCAGGGCTGGCTGGGGTAGAGCCAAGGAGGGGAAGAGCAAATTGAGTTCCTGCCCTTCAAGATATAGCACACAAACAAACCTTGCAGATACAGCACAGAAGTGACACTGAAAGCTGCCTGCAGTGGACTGGAGGGAGAGTCAGTTGAACAGATCTCCCTGGAGTAATTCTTCAGGAATGAAGGAACTAGCAGGTATCATTTCTGTTCCCTACCCACCCCCCACCATAAACACAACTGTAGATTCACTACCTAACTTCCTAGCATTGCTACCTCTCCCACACTGTGCCTCCCAATCCACCCCTCCAGATAGTCTGCCTCAGTCCTGGCACTGCAGAGCCCCTCCCTCAGAAGACCATGGTGTGCAGAGCTTGCTAGAACCACTGCTTTGCACTTCCAGGGATCCTTCCCTCCACAGGCCCACTTTGGTTCTAGCATTTCCAGGCTTCTCGGGAAGACGACTGGGAACACTCAAAGCTTGCTAGTACCACTGCTCTCTCTGCCCCTTAGCATTGTATGTCAGAGGATCCACCCTCTCCAATACTCTCTTAGGTAAAATCCACCTAGGGCGGTGCCACAGACCTAGAAGTGTGCTAGCAATAGTGAAAGTGGCCAAAACAACTCCAAAGCAACTCCTGTTCCAGAGAGAGGGAAAGATAGTGATATATACCAGTCAGACAGAGGCTCCAGCAGTGGGCTGGTTACAGACAACTGATCTGACTGCAGGCTCTGCGCTTCAGTAAAAGCCTCTCCAGAAACAACACAGGGAAAGTACCCAGCAGTTTGGTGCTACTATGTCTTAGGCAAATGCCTGGTCTGACTCAACTTAAGGCCAAGTCATCAATAGACTGGGCCAATAACATCAAAGGACCCAAACACCCAAAATAAGCAAAAAAGTTCATTGAAGCAAACTGGACTAAAGGAAAAAAGCAGCTCAGCCTCATTAGCAGGGTACACACAGCACGCATAAGAGACTCCCATGAAGATCCAGGTTCTGTGAACACAGGACGCTGCGTAGCAGGACACTATAGGATGTATTCTTCATAAGGTATTATTTTCAAGTGCATAAGACATAGCTATCTTTCATAAAAAACACAAATACAGAGAGTGGGGTGTCTGGGTGGCTCAGCTGGTTGAATGTCAAACTCTTGGTTTTAATACAGGTCATGATCTTGGAGTTGTGGCATTGAGCCCTGCATCGGGTTCTGCACTCAGCACAAGGTATGTCTGGGATACTTTCCCTCTCCTTCTCCTTCACCCTCCCCCTCTGCTTCTCCCACTACCTTCAAATAAAAAAAATCTTAAAAAAATAAACACAAAGAGAG
Organism: Vulpes vulpes; assembly: GCF_048418805.1. NCBI lineage: Eukaryota > Metazoa > Chordata > Mammalia > Carnivora > Canidae > Vulpes > Vulpes vulpes. Next base: position 98,545,094 of record NC_132784.1, on the reverse strand, counting down.
TTAGACAAAATAAAAGATAGAAGTATATGTCCAAATGAAGAAACAGGACAAAATCGCAGCAAGAGAACTAGCAAAATGGAGATAAGTAATATCATAAAGACACTCACTAAAATTGAGAAAAGGTAGAGGACATCAGTGAGAACCTTATCGATGAGAAAAAAAGAACCAGAGATGAAGAACACAATAAATTAAATTAAAATCATTAGATGGAATAAGTTGTTGGCTCAGGAAAGCAGAAAAATAAATCAGCACCTGGAGAAGAGAAAGTAATCAAGCGTGGGAGAGAGAAAAAATTATGAAAAATAAGTAGACTTAATGAATTCATTGAGACCACAACTGTAATAACATTTGCATTAAAGGGATCCTAGAAGGAAAAGGGAAAGTAAAGGGGGCAGAAAATTTGAAGGAACAGGAGATGAAATCTTTCTAAATCTGTGGAAGGAAATAGAAATCAAGATCCAGGAGGGACAGAGATCCTCAACAAAATCAACTCAAGGAAGTCCATACCAAGACAAATACTAATTAAGATGGCATAGAGTAGTTTTTAAGAGAGAATTTTAAAAACAGCAGTTACATACAGGGGAACCTCATAAGGCTATTAGCTGATTACTCAGCAGAATCTTTGAAGTCCAGAAGGGAGTGGCATGGTATATTTAAAGTGCTGAAAGGAAAAACTCTGCAGCCATTACTTTCTGGCCAATAATGCTATCATCCAAAATAGGAGAGATAAAGAGTTTCCCAGACAAACAAAAGTTAAAGGAATTCGTGACCACTAAAATAGACCTACAAAAAATCTTAAATGTTGAAGTGGACTCTGAGTGGAAAAGAAAGACCATAGCAAGAGTAAAGAAAGCAGGAAGCAAAACAGCAGTAAAGAAGAAAAATGAAAATCAGTAAAATGACTCAAGAAATTAAACTATAACACCATGTAACTAGAACATGGGGAGGAAAAGAGTAAAGAATGGGTTCAAACCTAAGTGACTGTCAACACAGATTATTATATACAGATTATACTATATACAAACCAAATGGTAGCCACAAATCAAAAATCAGCAATTGATAAGAAATAAAGAGAAAGGAATAAAAGTACATCACTGAGGAAAGCCAACTAATTTGAGAAAAGAAAGCGAGAGAAGGAAAGAATAGGGAAAAACTACAAAAACAAGCATAAAAGAAGTAACGAAATGGTAATAAGTATATACCAAGTAATAATTACTTTAAACATTAATGGATGAAATGCTCCAATCAAAAGACATAGGATAACTGAATGGATAAAAAACTGAAACCCATCTGTATGCTGCTCACAAGAGACTCATTTCAGACCTAAAGTCACATACAGATTGAAAATGAGGGGATGGAGAAACATTTATCATGCAAATGAATCTGAAAGTCAGTTTAGCAATACTTATATCAGACAGTTTAGACTTTAAAACAAAGACTGTAACAGGATACAGTTAATGATTATACTTAATGTATAATCATTAAGGGGAAAATTCAACAAGAAGATAGAACAATTATAAATATTTATAAACCCAACAGGGTAGCACCAAAATACTTAGTTAATAAATAGATAGTAATACAACATTACTCAGGAACTTTCACACCGGGCTTCCAAAAATGGACAAATTATCCAAACTGAAAATCAACAAGGAAATAGTGGCTTTGAATGACACGTAGGGCCAGATGGATTTAACAGATATATTCAGGACACTCTATCCTAAAACAGTAAAATATACATTCTTTTCAAGTGCACGTGAAACATTCTCCAGAATATATCACATATTAGGCCACAAAACAAGTCTGAACAAATTCAAAAAGACTGAGGTCATTGCATAAATGATTCTGACCACAACGCTATGAAACTGGAAGTCAACCATAAGATAAAAAAAAAAATCTAAAACGAGCACAAGTGCATGAAAGCTAAGCAACATGCTACTAAAAAATGAATGGGTCAACCAAGAAACCATAGAAGAAATCAAAAACATATTAAGACAAATGAAAATGAAATCAAGATGGTCCAAAATCTTCAGGATGTAGCAAAAGCTGTTCTAACAGGGAAGTTTACAGCAATACAGATCTAACTCAAGAAGCAAGAAAAGTCTCAAATAAACTATCTTTCCATCTATTGAGGCTAAAAAAAGAACAAAGTCCAAAGCCAGCAGAAGGAAGGAAATAATAAAGATTGGAGCAGAAATAAACAAAATAGAAGCCCAAAATACAATAGAACATATTTAAGAAACCAGGAGCTGATTCTCAGAAAATATCAACAAAAATGATAAACTGTTAGCAAGAATCATTAAAAAAGAGAGAGAGAAGCTTTGAATTAACAAAATCAGAAATGAAGAAGGGGAAATAACTAACATTATAGAAATATGAATGATTATAGGGGATATTGTAAAAAACTGAACACCAACAAATTGGACAACCTAGAAGAAATGAATAAATTCCTGGAAACATATAACATCTCAAAATGAATCAGGAAGATAGAGAAAATTTGAACACACAAATTATCAGCAATGAAACTGAATCTGTAATAAAAACAAACATCAAAATAATAATAATAATATTAATAATAATAATAATTAATAATAACCTACCAGCAAACAAAACTCCAGGGCAGGACAGCTTCAAAGGCGAATTCTACCAAGTATTTAAAGAAGAGTTAATATCTTCCATTCTCAAATTATTCCAAAATATAGAAGAAGAAGGAAAATTTCTAAATTCATCCTATGAGGCTTACATTATCTTGATACCAAAACCATATAAAGATACTACAAAAAGAGAACTACAGGCCAATATCTCTGATGAACATAGATGCAAGAATGTTTAAAAATAGTATTAAATTGAATAAACAATAGAGTAAAAATTATTCACCACAATCAGGTGGGATTTATTCACAGAATGCATCATATTTGTAAATCAATCAATGTGATACATCACATCAATGAGAAAGGATAAAAACCATATGATCATTTCAAGAGATGCATAGAAAGTATTTGATAAAGTACAGCATCCATTCATGATAAAAGCCCTCTGAAAACTATGTTTAGAGGGAACACACTTTACCATAATAAAGACCTTATATGAAAATCCCACAGGCAATATCATATGCAATGCTGAAAACTAAGAGCTTTCCCCCTAAGATCAGGAACAAGACAAGGAAGTCCATTCTCACCACTTTTATTCAACATAGTATTGGAAGTCCTAGCCACAGCAATCAGATAGAAAAAAGAGATAAAATGCATCCAAATCTACTAAGAAGTAAAACTTTTACAATTTCAGATGGCATAATACTATATATAGAAAACTCCAAAGACTCCATCAAAGAACTACTAGAATTGAAAAAAAAAAAAATGTATTCAGGAAAGTTGCAGTATACAAAATCAATGCACAGAAGTTCATTGCATTTCTATACACTAATAATGAAGCAACAGAAAGAGAAATTAAGAAAGCAATTCCATTTACCATTATACTAAAAATAATAAAATATCTAAGAATAATCATAACCAAGGAGGTGAAAGACTTGTGCTCTGAAAACTATAAAATACTGATGGAAGAATTTGAAGAAGACACAAATAAATGGAAAGATATTCCATGACCATGGATTGGAAAAATAAATATTGTTAAAATATCCATACTGGGACACCTGGGTGGCTTAGTGGTTGAACGTCTGCCTTCAGCTCTGGGTGTGATCCCAGGGTCGGGGTCAAGTCTCATAATGGGCTCCTTGCAGGGAGCCAGCTTCTTCCTCTGCCTATGTCTCTGTCTCTGTCTCTGGCTCTCATGAATAAATAAATAGAATCTTTTCTTTTTAAGATTTATTTATTTATGAGAGAGAGAGAGAGAGAGAGAGAGAGAGAGAGAGAGAGAGAGAGAGACTAAATAAATAGAATCTTACGGGCAGCCCCGGTGGCTCAGCGGTTTAGCGCTGCTTTCAGCCCAGGGCGTGATCCTGGAGACCCGGGATCAAGTCCCACATCGGGCTCCCTACATGGAGCCTGCTTCTCCCTCTGCCTGTGTCTCTGCCCTTCTCTCTGTGTGTCTCTCATGAATAAATAAATAAAGTAAATCTTAAAAAAAAAAAAAGAATCTTGAAAAAAAATGTCCATACTACCCAAAGCAATCTACAGATTTAATGCAATCTTTATCAAAATACCAACAGCATTTGCCACGAAACTACAACAAATACTCCTACAATTTGTATGGAATCATAGAAGACTACAAATAGTCAAAACAATCGTGAAAAAAAAAATCAACAGGAGCGAGTGGGTGGCACAGCCAGTTAAGCCTCCAGCTCTTGGTTTTTGCTGAGATTATCATCTCAGGGTTGTGAGAGAGAACCGCATCGCATGTCAGGCTCCGCACTCAACACAGAATCAACTTGGGATTCTCTCTCCCTCTCCCTCTGATATCCCAGCCCTATTTCTCTAAAATAAATAAATAAATCTTTAAAAAAGGACATCAACAAGGCTAGAGGTATCACAATACCAGATTTCAAGTCATACTGCAAAGCTGCAGTACTCAAGAGTACAGGGACACTTGGTTGGCTCAGTCAGTTAAGTAGCTGCCTTCAGCTCAGGTCATGAGTTCAGTGAGGTCATAGGATCGAGGCCCATGTTGGGCTCCTTGCTTAGCAAGGAGTCTGCTTCTCTCTCTCCCTTTGCCACTTCCCCTGCTCTCTCTCTCCCCCACCCCCTATCTGTCTCTCTCAAAGGAATACATGAAAAAGTCTTAAGAGTAGTGGCAAAAAAATAGACACACAGATCAACATAACAGAATAGAAAGCCAAGAAAAAAGCTCACAATTACAAAAGAGGCAAGTATATGTAATGGGAAGAAGACAGTCTCTTCAATAAATGGATTGGACAGAAAAATAAATGCAAAACAGATTAAAGATCTAAATGTGAGACCACAGAAATCCTTGAAGAGGTATATCTCCTGAGGCAAGGGAAATAAAAGCAAAAATAAACTATTGGGACTACATCAAAATAAAAAGCTTCTACACAGTAAAGAAAATAATCAACGAAACTAACAGATAACCAACTGAAAGAGAGAAGATATTTGCAAGTGACATATCTCATAAGGGTTAGTGTCCAAAACATATAAAGAACTTCTGAAACTCAACACCCAAAACCAACTAATCAAATTTAAAAATGGGCTGAAGATGTGAACAGACATTCCAAAGAAGATTTATGGGTGACCAACATATGAAAAGATGCTCAACATCACCTTCATCAGGGAAATACAAATCAAAACTACAGTGAGGTATGACATCACATCAGTCAGAATGGCTAAAATTAACAACACAAGAACTAGCAGGTGTTGGCAAGGATGTGGAGAAAGGGGGACCCTCTTGCACTGCTGGCAGGAATGCAAACTGATGTATGCACTGTGGACCATAGTACAGAGGTCCTCAAAAAGCTAAAAATAGAACTATCCTACCATCCAGTATAATAACACCATTGGATATATACCCAAAGAATATGAAAACACTAATTCAAAAAGACTTATACACCCCATAGTGTATAAGTCTTACACCCTATTGCAGCCCTATTTGCAATATCCTATTACAGAAACAGTCCATGTATCTATGATAGAGGAATGGATAAAAAGTAGGTTATATATACAATATATTATTCAGCCATAAAAAAGAATGAAATATTGTGATTTGCAACAACACAAATGTAGCTACAGAGTATAATTCTAAGCTAAACATGTCAGAAAAGGCAAGTACCATATGATTCATATGTGAAATTTAAGAAAGAAAACAAATGAGAAAAGGGATGAAAACAAATGAGAAAGGGGATGAAAAAGAAAGACAAACCAGGAAATAGTCTCTTAACTCTAGAGAACAAACTGACAGGTATCAAAGCGGAGGTGGCTGGAAGGATGGGTGAAATAAGTGATGGGAATTAAGGAGTACACTTCATGAACATTGAGCAATGTATAGAATTGTTGAATCACTATATTGTATGCCTGAACTAATATAACATTGTATGTTAAGTGTACTGGTATTAAAATTCAAAGTCAAAACTTAATAAAGTTTGATAAATAAATAATAAAATATTTTATTTTTAAGATTATTAATAACAAAATATCACTGTTGGTTTAAACTAGTGTCGTAGCGTTTTCCTAAATATATAAATATACTGTATTATGTATTTTTATACATTTGTAAGTATATGTAAATATAATTAATCACATGTAATTTATATATTTTTATTTTAGATGCTATTATATATATATAATATATAACAGAAAGAAAAGGGAATAAGAACATAATTAATAAAGTGTACCAAGGTACACTTGAATGATTATAGTATATGGATGATTATGTCTTTCCTAGGACAGAGTTTATGGTCATTTCCTCTTAAAACTGCCAAGTCTGTGCATATACACTTTACTTTTTCATTGTACCACTTGTATGTCAGGTGCCAATTATTATTTTGAAGATTTGACTAGAAATTCCTTTAAAAATAATTATTTCACATACATTATCTAAGAATCATCAGCATACCTAGCTCAAATATCTCTTTTTTAGCATTCTCCTAAATTCCTTGGTCTTATTGGTAAATATCATAGAATTTAACTTTTAATATGAAATAACTATCCAAGAAGTCCTTGTCAAACAGTTGAAAGTCCACATTATTTTGGTCAGATTCTCATATCACATCATTTGGAATCATCCTTTAGTGTCCTTATACTGGTTTCTAATGATGCCTATGAAAGATTGATTTGATTTGTCCTCCTGCTCATATCATTTGAGTGGTAACAATGCAGTGATCAATAGTGAAATCTACATCTTTAATTTTCAATAATCCACATGCTTCCACTTCCTAAATGTTCAATGCCAGTAAATGAAATGAGTGTAGCCGTAACAATTTTTTTTTTTTAACAATTAAGATCAGACTCAAAAATACCTCAGCCTGGAACTCTTGCACTTCAGCTCATTTTACATTGAAGGCCATTATTCTATATGAACCTGCGGTGCTGCAGAAGATACAAGACTCCCAGATCAAAGACAATGGGATTTATTTTTCACAGTACCTCACAGCATGAGCTTCATGTTCACACTGACTCCCCTTGTGCCCTAATTCTCACAGAGGCAACAATGAGAAGCCAACTTTTCTATAGTAGGATGTGGCACCTATTATAAGATAATAGGCCATTTGATCAAATCCATATTGTTAAACATATCTTCATACAGTAGCTTTCATGAAAAATCACCATCGTTCATATTATAACTAGATTATCTATTGTGCTAAGCCAGCAGTTTCTCATCTTTCCCACCCAGTCTCTCACTACCTTAAGTGAAATATATGGAAACCTCACAAGAAAGTTCTTATCACTCTACATGAAGTTTTATCCTAAAAATCCTCCATTAAATCAGCACTTCGATAATTCAACCAACTGTTCTTTATTTTTATGAGAGTTTTCTCAATATATCCTTACCACTCTATCTATGTGTAAGAGGCCATTGACAAGTCAGGAGTTTAACTGGTCAATAAAAGCAATTTGCTCAATTCATCCTAAGATATGGAGTCTCCCAATGAAGGTCATAAGCTGGATTTGTGTATGTATGGCCCACTCATTTAAAAGAGATCAAAGGGGAAAAACTAGAAAATCATACAACAGAGGAGAAAAAAGTGATGAGATTAAAAGTGTCTCCACAGACTCAACTCGTGTCTGCTTCTGCATATTACATTTAAGTTAATCTGTATTAATTGCCTATTTCTGTGTATCTCCTGTGACTTTCTGAATTATCATATATTCAAAGTTTCAACTCAGTAATAGTATGTTGTCATGCTAACTGATGCTGTGATTTCAGATACAAACTTCTGTGGATTTTGGTTGTTGCCTACTTCTTACATGATAGGCAAGTTACCTTACATCTTTTAGGGAATTACAATACCAGCAATGATTCAGATGGTATAGTGTGAACTAGAATGAAGACAAGTAGAACTGCAATAAAGAGATTCCAGGCTTGAGTTTGATGCTGATTAAATGTCTAAGAAAAATTAGACTGCTCAGGATAGATTTTTTTTCCAGAATAGAATCTATTTGAGTGATATATGTTCTTGGCATTTATGATATCTCATTGTGGATTAATCAACTAGGATAAATTTAGAATAGCATGTTAGAAATGCAAACAAATGTTAGAATCCAAAAATTGAGAAAAATGATGTTAATTTTATACCTCAAGATTCTGGAAAAGGACAAATACGAGGATTGGAGGAACCCAAGGTAATATGTGAAAATGTTCAATGTAAGGTTAAAAAGCATGAGGTCAATAAAAGATTTGAGGCCTTTGGAAAGCTAAGAAAAGAAGTTAAGAGTGGATAAAGACTGGAAAATACATCAAAAGTAAATTTCAGAAGATTTTTAAGGCAGTAAAAATAGTCTGCATAATACTACAATGGTGGTACTTGTCATTATACATTCCTCCAAACCCATCAGATGCATAACACCAAGAATAAACCTTAATATAAGCTAGGGGCTTTGGGTCATTATGATATATCAATGTTGGTTCATCAATTATAATAATTATATTACTCTGGTGGGAAATGTTGGTAAAGGGGGAGGTGATGCATGTGAGGGAAAGGAGTATATGGAAAATCTCTGTACTTTTCTCTTAATTTTTCTATGAACCTAAAACCACTCTTAAAAATAAAATATTTAAAAAAAAATAATAAAATAAAATATTTTTTAAAATGACTAGGATTTTAGAAATTATAAACACATAAATTTTTCCAGAGGGATAGAAAACCTGCTCTAAATGCCTATTACTTTGGCCCTCTTAGACCTAGAAACTGCTGTTCCAGTGGTCCAGTAGTCACAGATTCCAACATTAGGGGGACAGACATGGATCACACCTCTCAATGGCAGGAGTCAACATGACAGGACTGACAAAGAATTTGTGGCAATATTAAAACTGCTGCAGAAATTATATTTTGGTCTTCTGTTGAAACATATTCAACAATTTATTTAGAAATAAGATAAAGAGGACATATAGAAATAGATTCAGTTAGGGAGCAGGAAACTAGCTATGAATTTATTGTTATAGTCCATGCAGAGTAGTGATAATGAAAATAAGGATGGCAAATGAGGATGGTTAAGTGGCAATCACGTGGATATTGAGGAGGTACAATCACAGAATTTGGTAATTTATTGTACAATAGAGGGGGTGTAATTGAGAGATCAAAATCTGAGTAAAGTGGAATGAATGTACTGTCTTTCATTAATCTTGATGCACTATGCAAAATGAGACACCATTTGAAGGAAGGAAGCTACATAATGAGTCAGTAATGTGTATGCTTAGTGTGAAATGGCTTTGATAAATCTAGATGAAAAATGTGTAGTGGAAAACTGAAAAAAGTAGACTTAGAACTCAATAGTTACATATTTACATTTAGGAGTCATCGGTGTTTAGGATGTAAGTAAATTTGTGGAAGATTTCTCTTGATGAGGATATGTTATGGGGACAAAATAAGATTGAGACTAAAAAACCAAAAATGTTTTACTTTAAAAAAAATGACGGGATGAGCACTGGGTGTTTTTCTGTATGTTGGTAAATTGAACACCAATAAAAATTAATTTAAAAAAATGAACCAATTACAATTTTCCACTTGAAAATAAATTTCATCATACTTTAAAAAAATAAATAAATAAAATAAAATAAAATTGCCACCTACTAATCTTAAAAAAAAAATTTAAATCAAAAAGTTTTTACTTTTTTAAAAGTATGACAAGAAAAAAAAAATCCACTGATAGAAACTGAGAAGAAATTAAGCAAAAGAGAAGAGAGGTGTCCTCAGGACACCAGGACAGCCAGGACAGGAGAGATTGAGAAGAGGCAAATGACTGTTCATGCTGAACTTTTTAATTTGTAAGGTGTAAAGTACTTTGGCTGGCTCCCTTAAGATTTTAAAACTAGGCTCCTTAAAGTTGTAAATAAAAGGAGCAAATATCAACAAGCAGTACAAGAAATTAACTTTATTGCTCTTCCTTTTTCTCTAAGATTCATCTTTTCTGCCATTATTTAAATTGGACTTAAAGACAGCATTTTCTTCCCCTTAGCAATCTGTTCCACGCCTGTAAATTAGAGACTTTTCTTACTGTATTGCACACAGTTGAAATTTTACTAAGCTTTACTAAAATTTGTGGATTAAGAAAGGGTAAATAGGTACAGTTTATGATAAGCAATTAGTTAATCTTTTAGTTTACAGCTCACAACATGACAACTTTTCTGCTTAAGACTCTATGTGCTTTTGTGTAGCAGAAAATAATTTAATTCCCAATAATAGAAACAATTTCAAATACATCCTTATCCTCAAAACCTCAGAGGTCTTCTACTTCTGCCTAAGACCCATCTTCCAAGACCAGATTTCCCATATGTGGCTCAACTTAATGACCAACAGTGATGATTGCTACGTCAGAGTAACTTCAATAAGCCAAGTTGTAGAAGGAGCCACGATGTCCTTTGACAGATGAATGGATAAAGAAGATGTGGTACACACACACACACACACACACACAATGGATTATTATTCAGCCATCAGAAAGGATGTGTACTTACCATTTACTTCAATGTGGATGGAACTGGAGGGTATTATACTGAGTGAAATGAGTCAGTCGGAGAAAGACAATTATCATATGGTTTCACTCATATGTGGAATATAAGAAATAGTGTAAGGGATTATAAGGGAAAGGAGGGAAAAACTGAGTGGGGAAAAATTAGAGAGGGAGACAAACCATGGGAGACTCCTAATTCTGAGAAACAAACAAAGGGTTGTGGAAGGGGAGGTCGGTGGGGGGGATGGGGTAATTGGGTGATGAGCACTGAGGAGGGTACTTGAAGGGATGAGCATTAGGTGTTATACTATACTAAATTGAATTTAAATATATATATTTTTAAAGGAATAAGCCTACTCAAAACAGCACTCTGTTAACCTGTATTCCGAGCACTCTGCTTCCTCAGAATCTCTTATCATAAAAAGTATTCTATAAATCTGTGTTTATAACATCAAATTAAAGATGGCATGACTGGGCAGCCCGGGTGGCTCAGCAGTTTAGCGCTGCCTTCAGCCCAGGGTGTGATCCTGAAGACCCAGGATCGAGTCCCACATCAGGCTCCCTGCATGGAGCTTGCTTTTCCCTCTGCTGTATCTCTGCCTCTCTCTCTCTCTCTCTCTATCCCCCTCTCCCCGCCCCATGTCTCTCATGAATAAATAAATAAAATCTAAAAAAAAAAAAGATGGCATGACTGACATACCATTAAAATTCACATAATTATACCATAATATTAAATAAAACATATTTTATAAAAAATACATATTTTACTAAATAAATGTCCAGCATGAGCTAATTAGCAAGTGTAATGAAATAGCTAGTTGCATGCCCTCAGCATAGAATCACCATGAAAGTAATAACTGCAAATGCAGACTGGTTCAAATATGTGTTTGGTATAACTTATATACAGTACCGTAAGTGGTGTTATGGTTGGTGACACATTTTTATGAAATGTAACAGCTCTTGGAAGTCCTGAACAAAGTCAAATATCTCCCTCAATGTGCATCATTATTATCATCTTTGGAATTCAATGTACCTTAAAGACATGGAAAATTACTTATGTTTATATATAGAAAGAGTTAGGATCTGAGTTCATAATTTGAGGAGGAGTTTTTCACATACATGAATGTCCAGTGGGGAATTTACCTTAGTTTGTAACAACCGGATCATGTACAGAATTTCCTGTGCTCTACAATAACCCAAACAACCCTCCACTTACTGCCAACATTACTCCTCAATCACTGTAATGACAATATTACCTTCTAAATTCCCAAAATACTTTTTAGAGAGTTTTACATTATCATGGAAAACCTATGCCTTTGAGTTTCAAATCTGTCAGAAAATACACTATCTATTATCACTAGAAACTTGGCCTTAATTCATAGTCTCTATATAACAGCTGTGTCACAATACAGATAAATGAGCCTAAAAATTCATTCAAAAATACAGTAAATGATGAAAAGGCTTCTTTATTGAGAGCATGGAAGATATTAGCAACAGTGCATTTGAGAGAATAAAGGGAGAAAAAAATAAGATTTCAGCCAGAGAAATCATATTTTAAAAGCGTAGGTAATATAAGTCAGAAAAAGTGTATAAAATTCAAGCATATGGGCAGCCTGGGTGACTCAGCAGTTTAGCGCCTCCTTCAGCCCAGGGTGTGGTCCTGGAGACCCAGGATTGAATCCCACATCAGGCTCCCTGCATGGAATGGAGGCTGCTTCTCCCTTTGCCTATGTCTGTGCCTCTCTCTTTCCATGTGTGTTTGTCTCTCATGAATAAATGAATAAAATCTTAAAAAAAAACCCTCAAGCATATTGTTTAGGTGCTGAAGAAAAAGAAAGAAAAAGAAACTATTCAACATTTTCAAACTGGGTGAGGCAATGCTAATGAAATTTAGGCAAATTTAAAATAATGATGTAAACATTTCTTGGAAAAATGTGTACTCAACAGAAACATAAACTTAATTTTTAAAATGCTGTATTTTTCCATAAAAGAATAAACTGCTAACTTACAATTTTCCTGCTTCATTGTCTTTAATTTCTTTTTTTCTGTGCCTGGCTAAACTCCCAATAGTATATGTTTGGTCTCTTTCTGTTAAAAAAAAAAAAAAAAAAAAGGCTTCTTGAATGCATTATTTTTAAATAAGTGCTTCAGGAAAAAAAAATACTTACAATTTGCCAAATTCATTTAAAATTGCACTTCTCACTTTTTAGTTATTAACAAGCTTGTCTAATTTAACATTTGAAAAACTGATGAGCACATTTTCAATTGCTCTGTTTCGGTTATTATTAAGTATAGAACTCTAAGAATAGGTTAATCTTCAGCATTTATTCTTCTGTAACTTGACTGTCTAAGGATAAATCATTAGTAATTCTCCTGAGTTCACTCTCAGTTCAGTTGTTCACCATTGTAAACCGAAAATGAGAAAAGGTTTCTCAGATAAATCATTTCAGTGTAATTACTACTAAATGGTAGGCTGTCTACTTCTGCTGTTGGGTCTACTCTGGTAGAGAGCTGTCTTAAAAGTCTATTTCTTTAAAATAGAAACAAAAACAAAACTCACCATGTATTCATTGCTTATCTGTTATTAGGGATAGTGATCAATTTTTGACTTGGATCATCTCATTTATTTTCTGTAACAACTTTATGATCTAAGTATCTCTATTAACCCCCTAATTAATATTTAAAACCAGGAGTCAAACACAGAATATCTGAATTCTGAATCCAAATTACTTCGAAGTACGCTCCAGATACTATGAAAAAAATTTAGGTTCTTCAAACCTTTTATTTTCTTAAATGTCAATGTCTTCTTAGTTTTGAAAATAAAGCAAAAATAAGGTAAATCAGTAAGTACCTAATGTGTTCCAAGTTTCTAAAATAGCTGTTCATACCATAGGGAACATAGTCAATTATATTGTATGGTGACAGGTGGCACCTACAACTGTGATGGGCAAAGCATAACATAGAGAAGTTTGAATCACTATGCTGTACACCTGAAATTAATGTAACATTGTGTGTCAACTATACATAAAGAGTAAAATAGTATTCATTTTTTTAATCCATGTTCTTTTCTGGGAAACATGTATTCAATGACTATTTTATGTCCAATTTGTCCTTATGTCCAGTTCTTTAGTATTTAACACTAGCTTTTTCATGATGTTAACTGCCTAATAAAATGTTGATAAGTGAGTTCTTGTAATTTAGAACTGTTAGAAATGTTAAAACACGATAAATAATATGGAAGAACAGAATGCAGGATCTAAACAGACCGAAAGGTCAGAAGAAATGTCCAGGAGGAAAGCATGCTTAAACACCCACCTAATGGATAGGCTGGAGTCAATAAATATGTAAAGTGCTGTGTTATTTTGCTAACTAAGCAAACTTTCTTTGTTGTTCAAAGGGCATCTCCATGAACATGTAAGCTATTTCCCAGGCCCACTTGGAGTTAGGTATGCCCATGAGATTCTGTTCTGGCCAAAAAGCTATTAGATGAAGGTAGACTTGATGTGCTGGGGTAGGGATGAGGAGTGGGGGGAAAGGTTTTGCTTCAAAAAAATCTTTCCTTTTTAGTTAAAAGACAAGATTCATAATGAAAAAATTGTTATACATCTTTTACAGTGAATAATACATTTCTTTCTTTTTCTCTTTTTTGGAAAAGCCTTCTGAAAATGTTTTAATCCACTTTTTCCCTCCTGAACATAGAAATGAGTCTCTAAATGGATATAGCATAATACAATTTGCCCACAAAGGAAATTAGAAATTAAGAAAATGAGGATGATTTTGCTAATCATATTCTCCTTTCAATTAATTGTATATTAAACAATTGGTGAGTGTTGATGGAGTTATGTATAGTCTAGGGAGAGGCTGCGAATCCAAGCATCTGTGCTTCTCTCTGTAAAATAAAGAGCAACGAGAGTGTGGTGTCTATGTGTTGTAAATTCCTATGAAAACAGTAATTCTTAGGGATAGAAGATTATAAATTCAAATGAACTCCATTTTAGTACAAAATAAAGTAACTCCCAAGCAACATGCCACACTAATAAGAGAAAAGCAGTGAAATTAAACTCATTAGATAAATGGAAAAAGTAGGGAGTATCTTATTCTTCCGTGGAGAGGAGATAAAGAGTAAAAAGCCATCTGTTATTTGCAAGTTGTGTAAAATGTGACTATTTATTTAAATCCCAATATTATTTTCCCATTCTTATGTATGAAGATGTGAATTATTCAAAGAATATTACTTTCAATAACAGAGATGTTCATATAAGAATGTATTCACAGTGTAGACTTTTTGCAACAATTCCTTTAATCTGATTTAAGATTAGATAAATTATGATACATCATAGCCTTTTATTATCTATTCTATGAGTTCTGAAACCTTGCTTACTATACAAAAATCTGAATTGAATATTATACACCTCAATTTTAAAGCTTCTACGACTTCCTAAACCCAATATTGGAGAATCACCATACATAGTTATACATTAACATGGTTCCAAGAACCTATTCAGTCAGGTGAATGGATTTTGAACATGAAACACTATAAGAGGTCTAGTCAGAAAGGGGAACAGCATATATGATCAGTTTATTTTTGTTTTTCAAAATTGTTTTGTATCTACACACATACATGTGTTTCAGGCACAATGAACACATTTGGGTAACTACCACGTGGAATCAGTATTAATTTTTATTTGATTTAGTATTAAGTGAGCTATTGCTCTCCATGGCTCAGTGATTTGCTTAACCATAAGAGTTCAACACTGAATTAAACAGAATATATTGAACCACACATTGCAATTAACATTTTAAGAGTATTCTCATCTGAGAAGTGCCTGGGTGGCTCAGTCAGTTAGTTAAGCATCCAACTTGATTTTGGCTCAGGTCATGATCTCAGGGTCTTTGGATAGAGCTCCACACTCAGTGCTTGTCCCCTTCTCTTGGCCCCTCCCCCTGCTTGCCTTTGCTTGTGGGCCTGTGTGCTCTCTCTCTCTCTCAAAGAAATAAATAAATCTTTTTAAAAAGGTGTTCTCATCTGAGATGCTGTTAACTAACACTTTTGTGATAATAATTTTGCAATTTTACATATTTTAAATCGTCACATTATATACCTTAAGCTTTCCTGTTATGTGTCAACATTTCAATAAAGCCAGGAAAAAAACTAAAAAAAAATTTTGATATGGACAGTGTTTATGCACAATACAACTTTTGCAACTTATATCAATATTATTAAACTTCAAATGCCCTTTTAAGAAAATAATTACAATGTATCTTACTACTAAATATAATTTCACATCCATATCAATCCCTAACATTTCTAACATTCCTAACAAATCCTAACATTGCAAATGATAAGGGTTCATTTTTTGATGGCTAATATCCCATTGTATATATGCCACATCTTTATCCATTAATCTGTTGATGGACATCTGGGCTCTGTCCATAGTTTGCTATTGTGGACATTGCTGCTATAAACATTGAGGTGCAGGTGCCCCTTTGAGCCACTATGTTTGTATCCTTTAGATAAATACCTAGAAAACATGAACTACTGGGACTTCATCAAGATAAAAAGCTTTTGCATGACAAAGGAAACAGTCAACAAAAATAAAAGACACCCTACAGAATGGGAGAAGATATTTGTATATGTCTTATCAGATAAAGAGCTAGTATCCAAAATCTATAAAGAATTTATCAAATTTAAAACCCTGAAACCAAGTAATCTAATCAAGAATGGAGAGAAGACATGGACAGATATTTCTCCAATGAGGACATTTGTAAATGGCCAATAGACACATGAAAAAATGCTGAACATTACATGACATCAGGAAAATACAAATCAATACTGCAATGAGAAAGACACCACCTCACACCTGTCAGACAAACCAAAGTTAACAAGTCAGGAAACAACAGATATTGGCAAGAATATGGAGAAAGAGGAACCCTTCTTGCACTGTTGCTAGAAATGTAAAATGGTACAGCCACTCTGGAAAACAATATGGAGTTTCCTCAAAAAGTTAAAAATAGAGCTACCCTAGATCCAGCAATTGCACTATTAGGTATTTATCCAAGAACAACTGAAACTTCTAAAGTAATTTTTAATCAACGTTTTACTTAGTAATCAACGATCTAATTTTAACTTCAAAGACTAAATTCTTAGTGTCCTCTAAAAAAAATACTAGTAGCAAAACAAGAAAAGGAATTTCAACACTGGAAATAATTTTCCTAAATTATATTCATGATTTTAAAATAGTTTCTTGAAGGGCAATTCCGCAACTAATATCAATTAAAGCTGCATTTTATTATCAAGATTCCAAAAGCTTATAGGTCTATGATATTTTTATAGGAAGAAAGACAGCCATATCAAGTTAAAAGAGAGGAAGTGGAGAGAATTTGGAATTCTGTCTTATTGTTGCCTCTGGAATTTGGTATTTATCCCACAAGAAAACAAACAAATTTCTGATTCATTTCTGATTGTATGGTACCTGTGTTAAACAAAGGTAAATATCAGTAATATTTGTAATATAATGCTTGTCCATAACATCCCTTTAAATGAGGGTAACATTAAAAAAAACTATGGTAAGATCAACTGAACATTTCTTTCTTTCTCATAAAATTTTTCTACATATCAGAGTACAATTTAAACACAGTGAAAGAGCAGCCCGGATGGTTCAGTGGTTAAGCGCCACCTGTAGCTCAGGGGTGATCCTGGAGATGGAGGATCGAGTCCCAGGTCGGGCTCCCTGCATGGAGCCTGCTTCTCCCTCTGCCTCTCTCTCTCTCCCATGAATAAATAAATAAAATCTAACAAATAAACACAGTGAAAGAGTTATACTTTTAAAACTCCTGTTTTCCAGTAGAATAGTGATGAAACTGTCCAGTCTTCTAATACAGGAATAGAAGAATATGAGAATGTTTGTTAGATAGAAGAACTCTAATCTGTAATGTTATGCTTAAAATAATGAGCTCCAAAAAGATGATCTCAAACTTGGAGAATACATAATAGTAAACAAAGAGGCAAGTCTAAGAGTCGACAGCTTGGAGAAAAACTTTGATAGTTCTGGAAGCTTAAAAAAAACTATATTAAGCATTTTTCAACTTTTAATTAGAAAATCTCTGCTAAATATTGAAGATAAAAATGTTCGCAGAGGTTTGTTAAAATATTCCATTATGTGGTATTTATTTGTATGCATCTATAAAATATTAAAATGTATGATTGTTTTATCAGTCAGTATGCATATTCTATAACATGTCTAGAGAATGTGAAGGATTAATGCTGCAATTTTCTTCAACCAAAGCTGTCTGGTACACAGAGGACAGGCAAGGTTTTTCTATTCCTTATCTCTTCAATTATACATTTCTTAGCATTTTTTAAAGATATTCATTCTATTCATTCATCAAAAATTTCCTAAATAGACATGTAGAATATCTGTCTTAAAATAAATTGATTTGGGAACTGCCCTTTAGACTGTGAACCGACCAATTTCACATTCTGTATATGCTGTCATATTTAACATGATATAGCATTATGTACATTCATGTTAGGAACCCAGTTTCTCAGTTTACTTGCTATTTATTTATATTCAGCAAACTTGCATTTTTTATTAAAATTCATTTTATTGAAAATGCTGACTCACATACTAAATATGCACACTAACACAGAAATTGAATCTTCAGGTAATATAATTTTGAGCATCTACCTTACCTAAGAGTAACTTCAGATTCTAATAGCATAATTAACTGATGTCAGGTTTATTCCCATTGGCTGTTCCATATGTGATGATGACATATTTTTATAAAGGATATAACATTCGTTATATAGAGGCTTTTGATTAAAATAGGATTTTACTTTTACAAAAATCTAATTTCTATCATTTATAATCTCTGCCTTATTAAGGCCATAGTTAATTATTGTAGTGCAAGTGGGATAAAACTAGCTTACAGGTTATATGGCAGTGTTCTTATAGAAAACTTTGGCTTTACCCTGCAAATCTATTTAGGGAAAACCAGTGAGCTTGTGTAAGAAAGAAGCAACTCATAAAGAATGAGGACCATGTAACTGATTTTCTGCAAAGAAAAATACTTGCATGAAAGAGATTCACGACAAGATTTAAGATGACAAATGTTATGAATAACATTCTAAATGGCTGAAGTCAACTGTGCTATAAACCATCTGGCAAATCTAAGTCCTAACTGAAATGCATATGAATTATTGCCATTTAATGGACTATTTAATGGACCCATGAAAAAATTATTTGGCAAAACAACAGGTTTTCAGTAAAAAGAATCAATCTTTCCGAGAACCAAACCTACAGAATATTTCCTCATTCAAATATAAATACTATACAGGATCAAATGACATATTCTTTGATTTCAGAAAATAATACCATATTTATTATGTGTAAATAAATGATATACATGTCAGTGTCAAAGATAACATTTAGCAGTGTGACAGAGTAGCATCCAAATCCATAGTCATCAATCACTAAAATGCATAAAATCTCTTTGAAGAAAAATAAAATTATACCTGTATAAGGTTTTGGAAATAGCAGTATAATTTCAAAGCATGGATTTTTAGTGGATATAGGTTAATGTGTTAAATTTTATTAAATCAATAATCTCACTCAATGATAAAATAATATTTAGTTAATATTTCAATAAGATATTACTATTGGAAAATATTATAATTCATGGCTGATCAGAAACAAATCCAAAACCGTTGTGTTATGGGATTTTCAATTACTGAATTTGCTGCATTATTTTCACATAGTCAAGCAGAAGTTGGCAATTATGCTACTGCAGCTTTATGTTCCTTGAATCATTGATGTGGCATTGCTCTTTAATGAGGTAAATTTATTTTCTCAGTTATGTCATAGCTTTCTGCATCATTATTAGGCTTGATTTTTTTTTTTACCATGAAGGTAGGTAGAGGGAGGCACAATAATTATTTATATGAAAGAAAAATTGTGTAGGCTGAGGGTATGACATACTCTTGATGTTCCATGAATACTCCTACTGAAGCTGTGATTTTAAAGCCATATGTACACATTACTTAAAAAAATTATCCTAAACTGCAATATCTGGAACAAAATATATGAAAAAAAAACTGTCTTGATAGGTAGAGTAGAATCACATACAATAAAAGGAGAAAGATAAAGGTAGGTTGTTTACATTCGGAGTTAATTAATTCACTTATTAAGAGTGCTGTATTTATTTTTAAAAAATGTCATATTCCTTCATGAGACACAAAATCTAGTTCTTTGAATCAATCATTTAATCTTAATACTTAATAATATAAGATTGTTAGATTAATCTAATCTTAATACTTAATACTAAATGTAGTACATAGTGTGTGTGTGTGTGTGTGTGTGTGTGTGTGTATAGTTACTTGGAATAGGGCAAAGAGAATGATGACAAAAAAAAAATCCATCAGGTACAAATTTGGCATAGCTGCTGGCATATCTAAATGCAATATTTATGACACAGAAGTATCAGGGCATTTTTTCACACTTTATAATAAAGTTTGGCAAACTATGACTCACTGTGTCTTTCTTTTAAGTAAAGTTTCTGTAAGTAAAGTTTTATTGGAACTCAGTCATGCTACAATGGTAGAGTTGAGTAGTTGTAACAGAAACAGTAGTTCTCAAAGACCAAAGTATTTACTGTCTGGTTCTTCATAGGGAAAGCTTCCTAAACTCTTTACACCATACCAGCTCTTTTTCATTGCACAAGACATCTAACTCTACTATGGCCCTATTTGTTTAATTTAGCAGCTAAACTGGAAATTCATCCATTAATGCAACATTTATTTGTTAATGCCATTAGGCCAACTGCTTGCTCTTCTAAGCACCAGGGATACAGCAAGGCTTTGATCCCATGGACCCTATTTTCTTTTTTTTTCTTTGTCTTATATTTTCTTTATTGAAGTTTGGTTTGCCAACATATAGTATCCAGGGAAACAAACAATAATACGCAAGTCAACGTAATTTAAACAAGATTAATTTCAGGTCGTGATTTGCAGAATGAAGACATTCCCAGAAAGACCAAATCATAGAATGTTTGCAGGTAAGAAATGGGGGGAGAGGGGCATTAGATTGAACCAAGAAAAACTTTGCAGTAGAGATGATCACTGAAACTAACCTGAATGGAGAGTGTCTATTCATGCAAACACTGGGGAAAGGGCTTTCAGGTAGAGAGAACAGCAATAATAAAGGCCCTAATTAATGTAAAAACAAACAGGTTCTTTTGGTTTGTTTGATTGATTGATTGATTTTCCCAGGGAAAAGTAATGCAGCTGAACTGTAATGAAGAAGAAAACAGTGATGGTATTTGAAGAGAAGTAAGCAAGCAAGACAGAACAACCTAGTGAGAAAATATCTAAGTATTAAATTAATATAAATGATATAATATGAAGTAACATTATGACGTTAGCAAGGCAAAAATATTAAATGCCCTGGTATCTTGCTTTCCAAGCTTCTGGAAATGGTGATTATGTATCTCTTTCTTTGGCTCTTTTAAACCAAGACAAGATGTTACTTGGAGGCAGAGATGAAGAGGAGGTAAACACAAGCATGGACACTCTCCCAAGATGACATCTGATGTCCTTTCTTGTTCTATGCCCTTGCACAATCTCTACATTTCTCACACAGTACCCAGAGGGCATTATTGACTCCCATTGCACAACCCATTATTAAGTAAGAGGCCTCTATCCTTGGAAATGTCTCTGCCAGGATGGTGAAGACCTTTTGTGTTCTGCATGTTCTCCTTTGAAGTGTTTCCAGACGACTCAGAATTATATTTATGAAGGCACACCCTTAATCTCTGAGTCAATTATCAGATACCCTAAGCAATAATTTCTTTATCCAAGGACGTTCTGTCCTTTCTTTAGTTTATGTATACTTTTTGTACCAGCTTTAATAAGATGTCTCCTTTGGTAAAAATAAATAAATTAATTAATTAAATTAAATAAAAAAAAAAAGAGAGAGAGACCAAGCCCTAATAGAGAATTGATGAACTAAGAAAAAAAAAATCACTCCTCATATTTATTCAATAATTTGCACCTAATAAGGTGTCATTTTCTTAACACTATCAATACTGTGGCAGAATCTAATAGCTACTAGCCTTTTATGTATTTACTTATTTTGATTTTTATTTATTTATTAATGAGAGACAGAGACACAGGCAGAGGGAAAAGCAGAGGGAGAAGCAGGCTCCATGCAGGGACTCCAGGATCACTCCCTGGGCTGAAGAGGGCGCTAAATCGCTGAGCCATCCAGGGATCCCCAGCTACTAGCCTTTTAAATTAGGAAGACTTGGGCAGCCTGGGTGGCTCAGCGGTTTAGCACCTGCCTTCTGCCCAGGTGGTGATCCTGGAGACCTGGAATTGAGTCCCATGTCAGGCTCCCTGCATGGGGCCTGTTTCTCCCTCTGCTTGTATCTCTGCCTCTTTCTCTACATCTCTCTGTGTCTCTCATGGATAAATAAATCAAATCTTTAAAAATTAAGAAAAAAATTAGGAGGACTTGAGTTTGTGGATTCTTTTTTTTAGTGACTCACCTTATGAATTTGGGTGAAAAATTAATGTCTCTGAGACTCCATTTGCTTATATATACAATAGGAATAACAATATTTACATTGTAGGATTATAAATATACAAATATTTACTTTGTAATCCCTTTACTGGGGATTACAATTAGTGATTGTAAAAGTCTAAGGAGGTAGGTAGTATTTTTTAAATCAAGTAGAGAGAAATAACCACTATCATTAACTATCTACTATTTGTAAGCTCTCAAGTTAATAGTTTATATATATTGTGGATTTTTTTTATTAAAGCAGTAGTCTTAAATAGGTATCACTGGTCCCGGATTAATGATGAAGAAAATTTAACTTTTATAGGCATTTGAAGGTGACAAGTTCCTAGTGAATTCAGTATCCATGATTTATATGGATTATAGTAACAGTGATACATAATCTGTTTTTATGATATCACTCCTTTGCCTCGGGCCCTTGATCTGGCACAGATATTTGTCTTCCAGTCATGACACTGGCTCCACCTCACTATGACCTGGCCTTTCTTCTTCAAGAACACAGCACCTACATAACTGGCTCCCAACCAGATAGCCTCTGTCTTGTATAATGAATTTGGCAATCCTGTATCAGCTAAAGCTAATACCATATATCCCACAATATCTTCAGTTATCAAATATCTGATGTGTCTTTCTTTTACATGACATAGAAGCTAGGTATTGCCAAGATTTTCAAAACTAGACTGCACCTTCCTTTTCAGTTCCAGCTTATTCATATCGTCTGTCTTCTAGTCAGGCAGAGCTTCTCTCAGTTCCTCAAATACATCATAAACAATCATGTCACCATGTTTTTTGCCTTCCTTTCCTGGATTATCCTAATTTTATTCCTTCTATACTCACAAAGACCCTACTTTTTCTTCAAGACATGGGAAAAAATTAAATTAAATTATTTCCTTCATTCCAATCCCAAGACTGATTTTGTGGCTCCATGTTCAGATTTCTCCCAACATTTCATATGCAATTCTATTGCAGCACTTCACTGAAAGTACCTGTTTCATATGTGGCCTTGCAAAATAGTTGATCACATGAATTTAATCTTTTTATTTTTGCTTCTGTATACCCATGTAAATCAATGTTTTTGGCCTGTATAAAAAGCTGCAGAATAAGGAAATAATGTCACTTAGATCTATGCTTTTGATAGACTCTTACATCAATGGCCCACAGTGAATGATGCTCTCTCGTAGAGTCCTTCCTGCATTGATTCTGTGCTTGGTCATAAAACCTTTAATCAAAGGCATTGTAAGAAATGATGTTAACAGAGGCTTGACAGACAAACTTGTACATTGGGGCTCGCCTTCTTGGAATGTACCTATTTGGAAACCAGTCTACATTATGTAATAAAACTCATGCTAGAGTACTGCAGGATGAAACTATGTGGTAAGAGACTATAGAGGATGAGAGGCCATTGTGAACATTCCAGCTCCAGCTGAGCTCACAGTTGATAAAACCACATGAGTAACCTCAGCTGCACTACATGGTGCAGAACTGCTCAGCTGACCAGTCAACTCACAGAATCATGACAAATAATAAATTATTGCTGTTTTGAGCCACTACATTTTGGACCAATTTTCTACACAGCAAGAAACACTGAAACAATCCTCTAAAATCTTTTAATAAAGAATGTATAATGTCATATTAGATATATGGCTCTGTTTCTTTTGGAATTTAGAGACTGCATATTTCTACAACTTGGGGATTTTCCCACCATACTGACTATAAAACATGTTGAGATGGCCTCAACTATACCAATCCAAAGATATTCTGGAAAGTGTTTCCATTTACAAAGACTCAAATCAAACAAACAATGTCATCAGTAAGTAAAACCAAAGAAGCAAGATATTCTAGGTTCTGCTAGATTTTCTTTTTGCATTTTCCAGCAAAGCATAATGATTTCTGACATGTCGTCTTCTGCTCTCTGCTTAAATACATTTTCTCTTCTCTATTCCTTGTCACTATTTCTAACTGTACTGGATATTTTTCACTTGCCCCTTAGGCTAGATCCATATTTCCACTTTCTTTAGCCTACTCTATGATCTGGAAAGCTATTCAATTCAGATTGTGTCAATAAACCTCCCTGCTCTCTTTCAGGAAGGAAAGTATAGCAGGAAATTACAGGAATGAAGCTGGTGATTTATATCTACTTACTCATTTTCCTCCTTAAAGATTCCTATA
This sequence comes from Vulpes vulpes, assembly GCF_048418805.1. NCBI lineage: Eukaryota > Metazoa > Chordata > Mammalia > Carnivora > Canidae > Vulpes > Vulpes vulpes. The sequence continues at coordinate 98,520,778 of NC_132784.1, read as the reverse complement.
AGCATCACTTGAACAAAAGTCACAGCTCTTCACAGGTAGCCCCCCTCCATGTTTTGGTAACCATTCCAACCCCTTGCTCCCATAAACAAATAATATGAATGGTGTCTTAGTGGACCTAAGATAATGCATAACCTTGGATTTCACTAGAGTTGGCCCACATTTTGTAAATACTTCAATTAGTAAATGACCCTCAACTCTCAGATTTAAATATGCTGTCTATGTCCTTTCAGGACTCTGATTTATTACTTCAGTGTATCTTCCTGAAGGTCATTCATACAAATGTCCCAGCTCACTTACAATCCAGCCATCTCTAAATGGACATGACAGCTGAGATTCCAGGTGATATTTAGCCAGTGGAGCCACAGTTGCTCTTTTCCCTGAGTCAACATTATAAGTGAAATGTTCAATGTTCATGCTTTTATATGGTATATGAATTTATAAACTTCGTGTTCACTCATGAAAATAAAAAGAAATAATAGAAATGCTTCATAGTTGATGGAAAGGATAACAAAAACTATTAAAAGTTAGTGTCTTTGTCTTCTTTCTTTTTTCTCATATTTTCCTTTCTCTTTCTTATTCAGAAGTATAAGAGAGTTGACTCACATGTCTCAGGAATCATTTTTATGTCTTTGAGAGGTTTTTTAAGAATGCTTTTGAATCTGCCAGAATGGCTTAAATGAACAATGCATTATGCAGTCATAGTTACTGCTTATTTGACAAGTTCCTTCCCTTTGACTGTTTGTCTTTGAAAGGATTTCTTATCAGATGAAGTTTATTTTTTTCATTTTTTTTTCAAATTGTGTTGTGTAGAGTGAGGATTCTACAATGAATATATAACCTATGTATGCTTTATCAAGGGCATTAGATGAGCTGCTCAAAGTCACAGCTTCAGAGTACCTGAAAGTTTTTAAGGAATAATGGAGGCTTCTGGAATGTCCATTAGGAAGTGCCTCTGATATCTTGGTCTGCTCATCATTCCAAAACTGTATTAGTGGATAAGAAGCATTTAGGGATAGATTATTAAGTCAAAAATGTTAACTTGCCATTTATCCTCTTCTCTACAGATCCAGTAATTCAGGTCTTACCTATGGATAAGGACTTTGGGGGGAAAAAGTATTCGTATGTATTTATTTATTTTTAAAGATTTTATTTATTCATGAGAGAGAGAGAGAGAGAGAGAGAGAGAAAGAGTCAGAGACAGGCAGAGGGAGAAGCAAGCTCCATGCAGGGAGCCTAACATGGGACTCAATCCCGGGTGTCCAGGATCAAGCCCTGGGCTGAAGACAGTGCTAAACACTGGCCTGCCCAAATATTAGTATTTAGTCATATTTAGTAAATTTTTGTGATATTAGGAAATCACTGTCAACTAGATTCCCATAAGAATGAAAATAAAACTAAATGTAGAATTTCCCTTAGAATCTTAATATCTGAATTTATATACATACCATTTTAAAGAGCCAGAGTGTAAGCTCAAGAGATTAATAAATTGAAAAGTTCAGTATACTGAAGATATTTCATGTGACTTTAACTCAAAAGTGGCAAATCAAAAAGAAAAACCTTACAGGGGGATCCCTGGGTGGCTCAGCGGTTTGGCGCCTGCCTTTGGCCCAGGGCCTGATCCTGGAGACCCCAGGATCGAGTCCCACGTCGGGCTCCCTGCATGGAGCCTGCTTCTCCCTCTGCCTGTGTCTCTGCCATTCTCTCTCTCTCTCTCTCTCTATCATGAATAAATAAATCTTTAAAAAAAGAAAAAGAAAAGCCTTACAAATTTTAACCTTACATTTTTTATAGATACACACATACATGCTTATGTGTATAAAGATTACATATACATATATATTGTTTTTATTCTTCTAGAACTTTATTTACTAAAATTACTAAGTAATGATCTTGCCTATTCTTCCGTTCTAAAAGCCAAGGTTAATCAAAATGAAAGAAAATGGTCTCCCTGTTTAAATAATCCATTCATACTGAATGAAATTTGAAAAATTATACTAATTGCATTGCGTTCTACAGTAAATACTCCTGATGTTGAAATTTATTCAGCTATTAAGTAATTTCTATAAGAAAAGAAATTCTAACTGATGACTGAGACTGAGCTGGCTTTCTATGCAAACAGACTAAATATATTGGAAAGGCTGTAGAGTTCAAATTCCCCACTGCTTTTTACAAATCAGGATTAAGGAGAAGCCTTTTTGACAAAAGCCCCCCAGGAGTCATTAAGAAAATGCAGTAGGACTGTTTTTAACCTTTTGTATAGTTTGTTGAACTTTCTTCAAGTACCTAGGCTAATTATATTTGGTCCTCTGTGGTAACAAGATTTTCCCTCAACATGATACCTAAGATGTTTTCTGCCTCTGTGCTGACAAACAAAAGAAATCAAACAGTGCATATCTGGGATGGACATTTAATACTGAATCATCCCAGAACGTGTGTGTTTGTGTGTGTGTGTGTGTGTGTGTGTGTGTGTATTTCTTGACAATTTTCCCAAACTGCATAGATTCAGCATCTAAGTTACAGAAACTCAGCAGAGTACTCCCTGGAATAAGTCATGTGTAAGCTACCAGAAATCATTCAGAAAGAAAAACAAAAAAGAGCCTTATAGGAATGAGTTCATGGTAGAGGAAGTGCAAGAATATTAGTGAGGGGAAATTATTTATAATCAGGGAAATAATACATGATGTGAATCCTCGGATTGTTCTGTAACCTTCCTCTAATTCTTCCTAGGGAGGAGGGGGGAAAAATAGTGAAAATTAAAGCAGTTTTACTAAAATCTTTTTAAGATACTGAGATCCCATGGCAGTACTTAATGTATGTTCTAAAATGCAGAGGAACGCAAGATTACTGTGTTAATCTGAATGCAATCAGGACAAGAGAAATCACATAGTAATTTGAACAAAGAAAGCTTAATGTCAAAAACACAACACAAATGAGGTACAAATATTCTATGAAAAAATGACAAGCTAAAACAGGTTGTTCTTGGTCTTATACACCAACACAGTACTACAGTAATCGCTAGTTAGAACATTTCATTCAAGTTTGATTCTAGGTATTCATGGAGATCAACACAGGATTGTAACTGATCCTTAGAGAATCCTTTACTTTCATATATACACAGAATCTAGATTATCTTTCAAAACAAAAGTCAACAGTGATATCTCTTTATTCAAAATCCAGTTTCTCATCATATTGAGCATGAAAACCACAGTAACTACAAGAGCCCAGATGGTCCTAAATCAAATGATCCTAAGGCACAACCACTATTTAACCCTGCATCACCCTTCAACCATAAGATGACTGCTCCAGTTACACTGGCTTCCCCTATATCCCACCCAAAATACTTCAAGAATTCTCACAAGTCATGGATTTTATATGTTTGGTACTTGCTGATTTCTATTTATAGCACGATTTTCCAAGATACAGAAGTACTGCTCAATGTTGTAACAAAGGAGCCTTTCATGGCAACCTTACATGAAGTGGCAATCACCTATGCTCAGCGTTATTATTGTTTTCCCCATCCCTCAATGGGTAGAAATTTGGTTTGTTTCCTACTATGTACTCATATGCCTCAGAACAATGAAGATCATTCAATAAGCCATTCTTACCACAAGTTGGAATGCTCTAGACCTTGATCTAGAAGATATTTCTTTTTACACATAGCATCCAGCTCACTAAATGTCTCAAATATTTAAAATGAATGAATAAATGAAGGTATTAAAATGACATTCCTCTCTTGCTATGAATCAGGATTTTTGTTGTCACTAATGCAAAAAAATATATAACCATGGCCTCTGCCTTCACAGACTTTGGGTTTATTGTTTAGGCCAATCATCATAAAAAAAGAAAGGGTAGTCAAAACAAAACAGTTGAGGTAGAAGAAAATATAATTTTAAAAAATGTAGCATAGTTTAGAGCAGTTCATGAAGACTTCCTGGAAAAAGGAACTGGGTTCAGTTCTGAACAGAGTTGGTGAGGGAAAGTGGGGTGTTAATGCAGTCAGAGAGAAGAGCACAAGCATACTATTGAAATATGAAATATCATGCTTTGGGAGAGTAGGTGAAACTAGTATATATTTTATGCTCCATGGACCATAGGGAGAAGAATGTCAGCCTTTCTTTCTACATTATAACTCTCTCATCCCAAATAGTTTTCTAAAAAATATATTCATAGATTTAGGACAGTTCAAACTTTTAAGTTATTGTAAAAGCACTAGTCAAAAAGGTACCTGACCCCGTTATCAAGCTTATTTTAATTTCCCATATTTTTGGGAAATTACATTTCTTACCTTGATGCTGGAGCCAAAATACAAAAATCCTTTGTTGACATATATATCATACATGACACTCATGAGTAAGCTGATACTTGGTGTTTTTTTTTTACTTAACTCATGACCCAGTCTAAAACTCTTCAAACAAATCATGATTTTGTCAATAACATCATTGAATAAAGCAAACTCATTTTTTTTAAGAATTCTGTTTTTTTTTAATTTTTATTTATTTATGATAGTCACACACACACACACACACACAGAGAGGCAGAGACATAGGCAGAGGGAGAAGCAGGCTCCTTGCACCGGGAGCCCGATGTGGGATTCGATCCCGGGTCTCCAGGATCGCTCCCTGGGCCAAAGGCAGGCGCCAAACCGCTGCGCCACCCAGGGCTCCCAGCAAACTCATTTTTTAAAAAATATTTTTCAAAGATCTTATTTATTCATGAGAGACAGAGAGAGAAGCAAAGGCAAAGACATAGGCAGAGGGAGAAGCAGACTCCCTGTGGGGAGCCCGATGCAGGATTCAAGCCCAGGACTCTGGGATCGTGACCTGAGCCAAAGGAAGATGCTCAAACACTGAGCCACCCAGGTGTCCCATTAATCTTCAAATTTTTAATTAATTTTTAAAAATTTATGTATCTTAACTTTCAGTAAAAACTGAGCAAACACATAAATACTATCATGTGTCTATTATCAGAATATTTATAGTATATCATAAATGTTACTACAACTCTATACCACATGCTCTTGATAGACCACATAATTTCTTTTTTCAATTTTCCAATTGATTTATTTTTAAGTCTCTTAGAACTGTGAAATGAAGTTATATTCTTGGATCCATTTATTATAGCTCTGAAATGCATTCTCACTGGCAACTAAATATGGCATAATTACCTAGAACTACAAAAGAAGCTTCAGATGTAAACTGAATAAATGATTTGTCTTTATTTGCCGATCCTAGTCCCCTTATACTTTATATAAAATTTTTTAAAGTCATCATAATATAGGAGAGTTTCTTCCCATTTTTTTTCAATATATATGTATAAGCTTAATTTTCCTATTGATACTGAACTTGTGCAAATAATTTGTAAGATGTAGAAAGTTGTTTAAATATTCTGAATATACTCTCTACATTGTTCATGATATTGACAGCACTAATTTTCTTCCAACAAGAATATATCTATTTAGAAATGAAGGTCTGATTCAGACTGGACTCCCAGGATCTCATTATTTTACATTGAATGTTTTTGGATTTGTTAGTTAAATCTGTAAAATTATGGTATTATTCACAGTGAGTAAGAGAGTTATAGAAGACTAATGAAAATATAATGCTCACAAATACACAACATACACACACAGTAATTTCTCAATAAGAAGTGATGCTTTAATTAATGTCTCTCTAGTCTTTCAGATATTTTGCAACTCAATCCATACACATTTTTAAAGAGGCTATTTGTATTAAAATGAGTTTGCTAAGGCTCTTGGGTGGCTCAGTGGTTGAGAGTCTGCCTTTGGCTAGGGTTGTGATCCTGGGGTCTTGGAATCGAGTCCTGCATTTGGCTCCCAATGGATCCTACTTCTCCTTCTGCCTATGTCTCTTGCTCCTCTGTGTCTCTCATGAGTAAATAAACAAGATCTTTAAAATTTGTTTAAAAATGAGTTTGCTTTATTCAGTGATGACATTACTGACAAAATAATGATTTGTTTGAAGAATTTTAGACTGGGTCATGAGTTAAGTATAATAAAGCAACAAGTATCAGCCTACTCATGAGTGTCACTTATGATAACAGAATGCTCTACACTGGCTACTTGTATAAGGAAAAGAGACATAAAACATGCCCTTACCAGTCTATAGTGGTATGTCTATGATAGACACAATGGCCACATCTATTCTTCATCAAACCTCCCCATCAAAGCAAGGTTGGGACAAGGTAAAGTGAATGAGACAAGTGAAGCACTTGGCTGGGATATGAAATTTAAGGGGCACGAAAATACTCAAGTAATCAACAATGTTTTAATGAAATATTTTTTAAAATTAACAAACCAAAAACATGCTAAAGAATGATATAGGGAACTCAGTGACTCCATCAAGCATAATAATATTCATTTATAGGATTCCCAACAGAAGAAAGAGAAAAATAGGTAGAAAATTTATTTGAGGAAACACACCTCAAAACTTCCAGATCCTGGGAAAGGAAACAGACTTCCAGATCCAGGAGGTACAGAGAGAACTCCCAACGAAATCAACAAAAGCAAGTCAACACCAAGACATATTGTAATTAAATTTGCAAAATATAGCCATAAAGAAAAAAATCTTAAAAACAGCATGACTAAAGAAGTGAAATTTAGGACAAGATACATTAGGCTAGCTGCAGTTATTACCACAGAAACTTAGTAAGCCAGAAGCGAGTGGCATGATATATTCAACATGCTGAATGGGGAAAATCTTCAGCTAAGATACTCTATCCAGTAAGGCTATCATTCAGAATAGAAGAGATAGAGAGTTTCCCAGACAAACAAAAACTAAAGGAGTTCATGACCATTAAACCAGTTCTGCAAGAAATATTAAAGGGGACTCTATGAGTGAAAAGGAAAAACCAAAAGTGACAAAGAGTAGAAAGGATCAGAGAAAATCTCCAGAAACAATGACAAAAGAAGTAATGAAATGGCACCGAATGCATGTCTTTCAATAAATACTCTGAATGTAAATGGACTAAATGTTCAATTAAAAGACATTTTTGGATTAAAAAAACAAGACCAATTTGGGGTGCCTGGGTGGCATATTTGGTTAAGCATCTGTCTGCCTTCAGCTCAGGTCATGATCTCAGGGTCCTGGGATCAAGCCCCACACAAAGCTCCCTACTCAGAGGGGAACCTGCTTCAACTTCTCCCTCTGCCCTTGCCTCAGCTTGTGCATGCTGTCTCTCCCTTTCTCTAACTCAAATAAATAAAATCTTTAAAAAAACAACAAACAAGATCTATCTATATGCTGCCTATAAGACACTTCTTTTAGATGTAAAGACTCTTACAGATCAAAAGTGAGGGATAAAGGGAGAAACTGTATCACACAAATGGATATAAAAAAGTTGGAATTGCAAAACTTCTATCAGACAAATTAGACTTTTTTGTTCTTGAATTTTTTACCCAGTTTTGGGATCAGGATAGTACTGGTCTCATGGAATGATTTTGAATATGTTTCTTCTCTTCCATTATTTGTAAGATTTTGATAAAAAATTGTCATTAATTACATTTTTAAAATATTTAGTGGAATTCACCATTGAAACCATGTGGTCTTGGGCTTTTTTGTGCTGGGAGGTTTTTTATTCAAAATTCAACTTTCATTCTTGTTATTGGTCTAAGATTTCCTACTTCTTGGACTCAAGATTCATGATTCAGTCTTGGTAACTTGTGCGTTTTAGGAATTGTCTCTTGTTGTTGTTTTTCCATGTTACCTGATTTGTTAGTATATAATTGTTTATAGTAACATGTTATCACACTATGTATTTCTGTGGTTATCTATTGTATTCTCTTTTACTTCTTATATTTATTTTGAGTCTTCTTTTCTTATTTAATGTAGTTAAAGCATTACCAATATATATATATATTTTTTGGAAAAACTGGTCATTTCTTCCAATGCTATATTGCTGTTTATTCCGGTCTCTATTTTATTTATATCTGATCTTTCTTTGTTGTTTCCTTCCTTTTCTAAATTTCAGCTAAGTTTCTTCTTTTTCTACTTCCTTCTGGTGTAATGTTATGTATTTGAACTTTCTTAATACAAACATTTATAGCATAAATTTCCCTGTAACATCTGCTTTTGCCACATTTCATACAATTTGGAATACTGTGCTTTATTTCTCTTCTGTTTAGAGATGTATTTTGATTTGCCATTTACTTGGTCCACTGCTTATGCAGTAGTGTGTTGTTTAATATTTACATATTAAATATTTAATATTTACATCATATACTTCAGCTTTGTTTTATTGTTGATCTTTAGAATCAACAACAGACCTGGTTGGAAAACATACCTATGTATCATTTTGGTCTTCTTAAATTTGTAATATTTGTTAAGTCACTTTTTATTGTGATTTAACCAGGTGATTCTTTTGTGTGTACCTGAAGAAAATGTGTATTCTATTTTTCTTGAGTGGAATGTTTTATATATATCATTTAGAACCATGTATTCTGAAATATACTTCAAGTAAAAAATGTTGTTTTTGAAAAAATAATTACCGAGAGTACTCATTTAAAATAAAATGTATCAGAGGGGAGGTGGATGAGGGGTTGGGTGAAACAAGTGAAGAGGACAAGTATACTTATCATGATGAGCACTGAGTAATGATGTATAGAATTGGTGAATCACTATATTATACCCCTGAAACTAATATAACATTATATGTAACTAGATGGAATTAAAATTAAAAACTTAATTAAAAAAAGAAATAAAACTTAAAACCATATCAATATTATTGATTTTCTCTTTTGCTCTTTCCACTTTGTTCCAATCACTATGAATGAGACAAAGAGACATGTTAAGGACACTCAAGGCATAGTTATTTTTCCAAAAGTAGATCCTGATACTTAATTTACATGATTGGTGTTAATTTATCTACTTTCTGTTAATGCAAAATAAAACTATTTGCAGGTTGAAAACGGGGATTGTGACAGGGCCAACTGACCAACAGATTATTTATCTGCAGATATACCCTTAGTGTTTTTCCAAAAGAAATGAGATATTGTACCTACCATAATCCAAGTTCTTAGACTGCAGATGGTAAGGGCTGATTATTACTGAATATTAGGAGTAATTTTTTAAATTATTTATTTACTCATAAGAGATACACACAGAGAAGCAGAGACAAAGGCAGAGGGAGAAGCAGGTTCCTCATGGGGAGCCCATTGTGAGACTCAATCCCAAGACTCCAGGATCACAACCTGAGCCAATGGCAGACACTCAACCACTGAGTCACCCAGGTGTCCCTGAATATTAGGAGTAATTAAACACCTAGGAATAAACCAGGAAAGAAAGGGGAAATGGCAAAATAGCAGTTCTCAAAGTCTGAGGCCCAACCAAGCCTATAAAAATGAAAGATCTTCCTTTGATAAGAAATTCCTAACTGATAGAGGTATTGAAACCAGGGAGAATTGTCAGATGATGGACAGTATATTATATATTGATCCACAAATCAGATGCAAGACTTATCTATCTACCTATCTGCCAAATGCAAATAGTAACCATGCTCAAGCACAGTACAAGTAAATGGAGTACCACTCCATCTTATTGCTTAGCATAGAGAATCATTAAGAGTTCCCAGTGATATTATATTTCGTATGTGTATATGTATATATTTGTGTGTGGTTTTATACTTAAGTGTTTCCATGGCAACAGAGATAGTTTGATCTAGGGTGAGAGTGACAGTACAAAGATTGACTATGGGGAAAAATTAAATAGATTAGTATCTCAGCCTTCTTGAGTTTAGATGAGTTACTTAACTTACATATTAACCTTTGAAAATAAAGTGAGCCTTTTTAGGGACCGTAGATTTTAAGACAGATAACTGAAGTTTTAGGATCACTGATTTTTATTTTCCATTAGATAACCTGCACTTTGGCAGAAAGGCTTGCAAGAATTATCAAATAAAAATATAGAGTGGAAATCTAAATTTGAATTTAAGATAATGAATAATGCTTAATATATGTATACCCCAAATTACTCATTGTTGATCCGAAATTCAAATGTAACTGTGCCCTGTATTTTACCTGCCAACTGTATGCTCTTTTTTCAACATAAGATGCTTTATCTGTATATCTACCATACCATTAACTCCAAGTAAATACTCACTACATGTTTACCTGCTCGGCTTGTTATTTAACTGCATTATTGTTCCCCATTCCAGTTCTAATAGCTGGTTCTAGTCCCATGGGTTGACAACACTCTGTTGGAACCCAAGGTTCATTAACTCAGAGTTAATCAACCTTGTTTGTTTGTTTGTTTTATTACTCATTCTGGTGACTGTTTAAGCATACTTTTGTTTTGTGTTTTTTTATTTTGTTTTGTTTTTTGCATTTTACTAACTACTCTCCCAACTTGCATAAACTTTTAACATTACAGTTGTACTGTATTATCTCTTTTTACTGTGACCTTTGTAAAACCACAAACCATTATAATATCTAAGATATTTTTGTTTCTCCCAAACCAGTTGATTTCCTGAGGTAATACTTTCCCCATGAAGAATGCATGCATTAATCCTTAAAGACAGATCTTATCCTGTGCTATTAAGTGGATATGCCTCAATATCAAATATTTCATATTTCTACTGTAGAAAATAGGAAATCATCTCATATCTCACCCTACTGACCCCCCCCCCCCAAATAAAAGAGCAACATTATACTCCACACATCTGGCACAAATTCTACATATGCCAAATACCTAAAACCTCTGTAAGAGGTCATTTCTAAGGTATGTAAAGACTCATAAAAGGAAGAGAACCTACTGATGTTCATGCTTTCTTGACCATCCTAATCCTTTAAATTATAAGATTTAGAAATATTTGAAAATTCAAGTTTTTAATTTTTTTGAATAAGCAATTGGAAAATAAAATTAGAAAGATTTAGATTTTCAAGAGTTTATAAAGATAACATTTTTTCATAGTTCATTTTACTAGTGACACATGTATTTATCAGCTTGCCATATGTTGGCACAGCTGTGATGATTTTATCCAAATCTCTACAGATTTTTCTTCCCTGCTCAGAAACATTTTTCAATGTGGGAGCAGAGTGCCTTTGTGTTCTGTTAGGCCATGGTATAGAGTTAGCATATGTTCTCCAATACTTTTTGGCAAGACTGGCAACCACTATCCATTTATTTATGAGGTTCTCTATCTCTTTTTTTAAGGCTTTTGCAGATTTAAGTAGCCTTTTAAAAATGGGCATGACAGAAAACAACCATCAACAAAGTAGGTATAAATGGAATATACCTCAACATTATAAGGGCCATATACAAAAGATCCACAGCTAATATCATTCTTAATGGAGAAAAACTGAGAGCTTTTCCTCTATAACCAGGAACAAAACAGACATGTCCATTCTCTCCATTACTATTTAACATAGTCCTGAAAGTCTTAGCCTCAGCAATCAGAAAACTCAAGGAAATGAAAGGCATCCAAATTGGCAAGGAAGAAACAAACTTTCACTATTTGCAGATGACATGATTCTCTATGTAGAAAATCTAAAAACTCCACCAAAAATTATTAGAATACACAGAGTCAACAAAGCTGAAGGATACAAAATCAATGCACAGAAATCTGTTGCATTTCTATATGCCAATAATGAAACAGAAGAAAGGGAGTCAAGGGATCAATCTCATTTGCAATTGCACCAAAACCCAATAAGATATCTAGGAATAAACATAATTGAAGGGGTAAAAGATCTATACTCTGAAAACTATAGGACACTTATGAATGAAACTGAAGAGGGCCCAAAGAAACAGAAAAACATTCCATGCTTATGGATTAAAAGAACAAACATTGTTAAAATGTCTATACTACCCAAAGCAATCTATACATTTAATGCAATCTCTATCAAAACTCCACCAGCATTTTTCACAGAGCTAGAAAAAACAATCCTAAATTTGTATGGGACCACAAAAGTCCCTGAATGCCCAAAGCAATCCTGAAAAAGAAAAGAAAAGCTGGAGGCATCCTGAGTCTGAACTTCAAGCTATACTACAAAGCTGCAGTCATCATGATAGTATGGTACTGGAACAAAAATAGACACATAAATTGATAGAACACAACAGAATATCCAGAAACGGACCCATAAGTATATGGTCAAATAATCTTTGACACAGCAGGAAAGAATATCCAATGGAAAAACAAAAACAAAAACAGTCTTTTCAACAAATGGTGACGGGTAAACTGGACAGCAATATGCAGAAGAATGAAACTTGACCACTTAATTACATCATATACAAAAATAAATTTTAATGGATTAAAGAGGGGCACCTAGGTGACTCAGTTGGTTAAGCATCTGCCTTTGGCTCAGGTCATGATCCCAGCATCCTGAGATCCAGCCCCACATTGGGCTCCCCGCTCCTTGGGGTGCTTGCTTTTCCCTTTCTCTCTGCCTGCCACTTCCGCTGCTTATGCTATCTCTCTCTCTGTCAAATAAATAAATAAATAGGGGATCCCTGGGTGGCGCAGCGGTTTGGCGCCTGCCTTTGGCCCAGGGCGTGATCCTGGAGACCCGGGGTCGAATCCCACATCGGGCTCCCGGTGCATGGAGCCTGCTTCTTCCTCCGCCTGTGTCTCTGCCTCTCTCTCTCTCTCTGTGACTATCATAAATTAAAATAAATAAATAAATAAATAAAATTTTATTAAGAAATAAAATGGATTAAAGACTTAAATGTGAGACAGAAAACCATCAAAATCCTAGAGAACACAGGTATCAACCTCTACGACCTTGGCCGTAGCAAATTCTTACTAGTCACCTCACTGGAGGCAAGGGAAACAAAAGCAAAATGAACTACTGGGACTTCATCAAGATAAAAAGTTCTTCACATAAAAAGGAAACAATCGACAAAACAAAAAGGCAGCCTATACAATGGGAGAAGGTATCTGTAATGACATATCCAATAAAGGGTTGATATCTCAATCCATAAAGACCTCATAAAATTCAACACCCAAAAAACAATCCAGTTAAGAAATGGGCAGAAGACATGAGTAGACATTTTTCCAAAAAAGAAATTAAGATGGCCAATAAACACATGAAAAATGTTCAATATCATTCATCAACAGGATAAAACAGATCAAAACCACAATAAGTTATCATCTCACACCTGTCATCTCACATCTGGCTAAAATTAACAACACAAGAAACAACAGATGTTGGCGAGGACGTGGAAAAAGGGGAGCTCTCTTACTTAGTTGGTAGGAATGCAAACTGGCGCAGCCACTTTGCAAAACAATATGGAGGTTCCTCAAAAAGTTAAAAATACAATTACCCTATGACCCAACAATTGCACTACTAGGTATTTATCTGAAGGATACAAAAATACAGATTCAAAGGAGTACAACCTGGGGCACCTGGGTGGATCAGTGGTTGAGCATCTGCCTTTGGATCAGGTCATGATCTCAGGGTCCTGGGATTTAGTCTCACAACAGGCTCCTCATAGGGAGCCTGCTTCTCTCTCTGCCTATGTATTTGCTTCTCTCTGTGTGTCTGTAATGAATAAATAAATAAAATCTTTAAAAAGGGGTACAACCCTGACTTTTATAGTATATTTATCAACAATTCCCAAAGTATGGAAAAAGCACAAATGTTCATTGACTGATGAATGTATAAAGAGGATATGTGTATATATACAGAGAGAGACACACACACACACACGATGGGATGTTACTCAGCCATCAGAAAGAATTAAATCTTGCCATTTACAATGATATGGATGGACCTAGAGTGTATTATGCTAAGTGAAACAAGTCAGTCAGAGAAAGACATATGATTTCACTCAAATGCAGAATTTAAGAAACAAAACAGATGAACATATGGAAAGGAATTTAAAATGGAGAGAGTGGGGAGCAAACCATAAGAGTCTCAATGAGAGAGAACAAACTGAGGGTTGCAGGAGGGAGGTGTGTGGGGGATGGGCTAAATGGGTGCTGAGTATTGAGGAGAGCATGTGTTATGATGAGCACTGGTGTTATATACAAGTGATGAATCACTAAATTCTACTCCTGAAACCAGTATTACACTATATGTTAAATAACTAGAATTTAAATAAAAATTTGAAAAAAAAATAGGATAACAAATACTCTATTGTACTTTGGGATGAAATTTGATAGCATTATATCATATCTCTTAGAAACATCTGATGTCCTTTACTCCTTGTTGACCTCTTACCTACTTAAAAATCACTTATTCGAACTAATGGCTTTAGTTTTACCTATTTAATTTTGACATACAAAAAACTGTATATATTTAATGTATACAATTTGATACTTAGACAAATGAATTAAATCCATAGACATATCCATCACCTTCAGAAGTTTTCTGTGTCTCTTTCTGTGTATGTGTTGTAAGAATTTAATATGAACTCTACCCTCTCACCAAACTTTAGAGTACATACTATAATTCTGTTGATTATAGTCATTACATTGATATAATTTATTTATAGAAGATATCCAGAACTAATTAATCTTGCATGACTAAGACTGCATACTATCCGAACAACCACTCTCATTTTTATGTCACATGACTGATTGGTAGACACCATTCCATTCTCTGCTTCTTTTTTTAAAGATTTTATTTATCTATTCATGAAAGACACACAGAGAGTTTGCCTATTTTAGCAGAAGTGTTAGTTGCTATATCATTTAATATTTCAATTTTTAATTTTTGAGAAATTTCCATTTTTTTCCACAGCAGTTGCACTACTTTACATTCTCACCAACAATATTTTTTTTAAGATTTTATTTATTTATTCATGAGAGACACAGAGAGAGGGAGAGGCAGAGACACAGACAGGAGAAGGGAGAAGCAGGTTCCATGCAGGGAGCTTGACGTGGGACTCAATCCCGGGTCTCCAGGATCAGGCCCTGGGCCAAAGGTGGCACTAAACCACTGAGCCACCCAGGCTGCCCCTCACCAACAATATTATATATGAATTTCAATTTAACCAAATACTGCTTTTTGTTTGTTTGCTTTGTTTTTTGATAAGAATGATAATAACTTAAGGTGGTAACTCACTGTGGTTTTGACTTGCATTTCCCTGATGATTAATGATGTTGAGCATCTTCTTATATACCTGCTTGCCTTTATAGGCCTTCTTTTGGAGGAATGTCTATTCAAGTATTTTTCTCACTTTTCAATTGTTTTTGCTTGTTTGTTTACTATTGAGTTGTAAAAATTCCTTACGTATTTTGGATTATCCTCTTATCAGATATATGTTTTACAAATATTTTCTTACATTCCATAGAATATCCTTTCATTCCAAATATATTGCAAAGGTACAGTAACTAAAGCAATATGGTACTGGCATAAGATAGGCATATAGTGCAATGGGACAGAATAGAGCACCCAAAATTATACACACACACATTTAGTCAACTAATCTTCAGCAAGTGTGCAAAGAGTACACTGTTAGGGAATAGTCTCTTCAACAAGTGGGAAAGTTGGGAAAATTTCCACATTCCGAATAATGAAATTGGACCCTGTCTTACATCATACACAAAAATAAACTCAAAATAAAGATGCAAATAGAAGTTCTGAAGCTGTAAAGCTCCTAGAAAAACATGAGGGGGAAGTTTTTTTTTTCTCATAAACTTTTGTTTAAATGGGTCTCAAAATTCTGTGACAGATTTTTAGTCAAGTTGTTCCCATTAAAAAGTATTGATTTTAAAAACTAATAACTTAAAACAGCCACACATGCACAACAAACAAATGGTCTATAAAACATTCTCCTTTCCTTCTGAAGGTTTTACGATGCATTGTTATCATTAACCAGTCTTTTACTATTAAACTTAGATAGCCAATTGACACAAACAGTTCTGAGACTGTTCTTCTACCACTGATTAAGACTGGGGTGGCAGGTATTGGGGATAATATTCATTTAGCCTTCTGAGCTTTCTGGGCAGACTTGGTGACTTTGCCAGCTCCAACTGCCTTCTTGTCCACTGCTTTGATGACACCCACAGCAACCGTCTGTCTCATGTCATGAACAGCACAATGGCCCAAGGAGGATAGTCAGAGAAGTTCTCAACACACATAGGTTTGCCAGGAACCATATCAACAATGGCAGCGTCCTCAGATTTCAAGAACTTGGGACCATCTTCCATCTTTTTTCCAGAATGACGATCTATCTTCTCCTTCAGCTCAGCAAACTTGCAAGCAATGTGAGCTGTGTGATAATTCAGCACAGGTGCATATCCAGTACCAGTTTGGCCTGGATGGTTCAGGATAATCACCTGGGCCATGAGACCAGCTGCTTCCATTGGTGGGTCATTTTTGCTGCCACCAACCACATTGCCATGATGAAGATCTTTGACAGATACGTTCTGACATTGAAGCCCACATTGTCCCCAGGAAAAGCATCACTCAAAGCTTCATGGTGCATTTCAACAGTCTTGACTTCAGTTGTAACATTGACTGGAGCAAAGGTCACCACCATGCCATGCTTAAGAACACCATTCTCCACTCGACCCACTGGGCAGTACCAATACCACCAGTTTTGTAGACGTCCTGGAGAGGCAGACGCAAGGGCTCATCAGTTGGACACGTTGGTAGCAGAATGCAATCCAGAGCTTCAAGCAGTGTGGTTCCACTGGCATTCTCATCTTTATGGGTGATTTTCCATCCCTTGAACCAAGGCATGTTAGCACTTGGCTCCAGCATGTTGTCACCATTCCAACCAGAAATTGGCACAAATGCTACCATGTCAGGGTGGTAGCCAATTTTCTTAATGTAGGTGCTGACTTCCTTAACAATTTCCTCATATCTCTTCTGGGTATAGGATGGCTCAGTGGAATCCATTTTGTTAACACCAATAATTAGTTGTTTTACACCCAGTGTGTAAGTCAGAAGGGCATGCTTATGGGTTTGCCCATTTTTGGAGATACCTGCTTCAAATTCACCGACACCAGCAGCAACAATCAGGACAGCACAGCCAGCCTGAGATGTGCCTGTAATCATGTTTTTGATAAAGTCTCTGTGTCCTGGGGCATCAATGATGGTCATATAATACTTGCTGGTCTCGAATTTCCACAGGGAGGTATCAGTGGTGATACCATGTTCACGTTCAGCTTTCAGTTTTTCCAAGATCCAGGCCTACTTGAAGGATCCTTTTCCCATCTCAGCAGCCTCCTTCTCAAATTTTTCGATAGTTCTTTTGTCAATCCCACCACATTTGTAGATCAGATGGCCAGTAGTGGTAGATTTGCCTGAATCTACGGGTCCAATGATGACGATGTTGATGTGAGTCTTTTCCTTTCCCATTTTGGTTTAGGTTTAATGGTGGTTTTCATGACACCTGTGTTCTGGCGGCAAACCCAAGGAGGGAGTTTCTTGAACATTGGTTCGTCAATGATTTCCTGGCAATGTGTATAACCCCAGAAGCACCAGCAAAAGAGTAAAGATACACAGTGGGACAATAGTTGGACTAAAAAACTTACAATCATTTTTATTCTTCTTATATATATTGAAATTTAATACCTTTCACACTACTTCCCACAGGCTTACTTCAGTTTGACTTAACCCATGAGACATTTGTTAGTTCTCCATCATCAGTCCAATGGGAAATATTAGGAATTATATGACCGTGTAACTGAAAAGGGCTGAGGATGAAGACAATTAACACAGGAGCAATAACAAGGGTACTAGCTTGATCTCCCTCTCTTAGCCCCTGTTCCATCATTCTGAAAAGAAGCCAAGAAGCTGGGAAGATTCAGTGAGGTAGCAAAAACTGTGTTTTGGCTACTGAAGCTCATTTTTCAATGAAAAATCAAGACACATCAATCATTGGAAGGAGGCCTGCAATCTCCTTTTACTATGTCTATGTAACATTGTGATTTTCCTCTGTTAATAATGGAACAGATTTTCTCTTATTTTTCTTATTTTGGAATTACGGTCAATAGTCAGTCTAAGACATATCTGACAATAGCAACAGAAAAGGCTTCTGGAAAAAAACATAGAAGGCTAAAAGGAGGAAGAGGAGATCAGCAGGTAAATATGAAATAATACTCATAACACAGAGAAGATCCAGAATCTCCTTCACACAGTATCACAGAGGTAATACTTCATATATTATATCGCCGATTTTTATCTGGCTAAATTTATTAGAGATCTTAGAACTCTTAGTGTTTGAATTAGGATTCCATTTATTGAGAGGCAGTTGCCAAGGGGTTTGCAAGACTTAGACTAGAACACAGAGCATCTTACATTGAGCAAAGTATCCATTCATTCATTTATTCATCATGTATTTTTAAATGGCTACTATAAGCTGGGAACTGAGTTAGTTACTGAGGACATTTTAAGTTTATGCATATAATATACACAGATCTTGACTGAATATAACTTAAATGATGTTATCTTTAGAAAAGGAGAATAAAATACAGATCCTATTTTTAAGACAAGTGCAAGATCTAGGAAACAAAAAAAAATAAATCTAGTATTTAAATTGTGACACATTATCAGGAAGCATAACTTTCGTAAATCACTTAAGTAACACATGGAATTTACAAGGCTGCTTCTTTGACAAAGAATTTGATTCTTCATATTATTATGAAGAATAATATTATTTTCCTTCTGTCTCCATATAGGAATAATATATTGACATAATGCTGACAGGTATGTGTTAGTAACACATTCTCAAGAAACAAAACAAAACAAAAAACAGATTTCTAGCTTTTGGAAACTTTGTTGTAAATACTACTACCCAATCTATTTTAAGTTACCACCTTTGCTGGCACAAGTCCTGAAAACTACATAAGCAGATTCTAGCACATTAATGAATGCTGACCTCTGAATGCCTAATTGGTCTTTCAGCTATTAAAAGAACTAACCAAATCTTTGGAATTAACTTTTGAAAACAATTTGTATTAAAATCTTAGTTTGTGGGTATCTCTCACTCTCAGTAGCTATCTGGTTCTGAAGGAGAGAAGGATGTAGACACATTTATCTTATTTCCTTTCAACTTGTTAGCTTTTTGTCAGTGTTTATCTTAGAGATGGAATTGGGGCTTGTACTTTCAGGTGGTCAACTGGCCCAAATGATAGAAAAAAAAAAAAAATATATATATATATATATATATTGGAGTATAGAACCAGATCTATCCAAATCTATTACCCCATGCATAAAGACCAAATCTATACATATGCAGAGTGTCTTGAATAATCATAATTCTTCTGAATACTTAATAAGTCCATATTACTACATGTTACAAATACATAGTGGAATCATAAAAGGAAAATATTCATTTAATGCTTCATATCTCCTTGTCTTTTTAGGTACATAGAAATTCCAGACAAGGCCTTAAAAAGTCAGGTACTGGTTATCAAAAATAAGATGTAGGCTAACTCATGCCTGTCATAGATTTTAGTTTATTTCATTACTGATCTGTAAAAGAAAGAAAGAAAGAAAGAAAGAAAGAAAGAAAGAAAGAAAGAAAGAGAATGTGGAGGACAGATAAAGTTTGCAGGTAAAAACAAAATAAAACAAAACAAAAACAAAACGAAAACAAACAAACAAAAAACTATTGGTTTTAAAAATGTGGAAAAAAATCTGTGGATTTTCTATTATTCAGGTCCCCATTACAATGGATAATCAAGAATTGACTACATTGTAATTAGAACTGAAGTTGAATAACACATCAAACAATTCACAATTTATATTATAATATAGCTCATCAACCCACTAAATATATATTAATAGAGCATTCAAAACCATGCAATTGGCATTTCAAAGGAAGCTTCCCACATCTGGGGTGATTTGGGATAAATTATTTAGTGCCCTCTCTGTCTTTCAACTATTTTTGGTGAGTTCTATTTTGCATAATATTGCAATCAGCCCTTGAGTAGAAAATGTTAATGTAGTGGAGGGGGGCAATCTTCATCTCTGGACAAAATTCTAAAGAAAATAATACAATCAAGAAAAGAAAAAAGAAACCAAATTTTGAGGTAATTAGAAGAATAAATGAATGTTGATAAATTTTGAGATTATTCAAAAATTATAGGTTTTTAACTAACATTTGATTTTGGAGTTTTCACTTTTTAGAAGTAGAATTTCAGTGAACTTGTCTCATGAAATTTTATTTAGCTATACTTCTCCCATAATATTATGATAATAGTACAATATAATAGTATTTCAATCTGTTTGTTCTTTGATACTGCAAAATATTCTGATTTATCTGAATTTGGGAGTAACATTAATCATTATGCACTTCTGAGATGTAATGCTGGCAGAAGCTTGAGATAATGTATATTTGTTCCAATTTGCATGTAGTAGTAAATGAGACAGGTTCTGGGAACTGTAAGCTTGATGCTAAATGCCAACATTATTTGAGAAATCATTGTTAATCAGATTATTTATAGGTATTTAGGGGGAAAAAGCCATAGTCAAAAGTTATTGTTAGGAACTATTAGCTAAAGACAAATAAGAAAAATTCATTTCATCTTTTGATATGGTTGGAATAATCAGATGAATTTAGTATTTGAAAGATGATAGATGGTAGTACAGGGAATTAAATATTAGAATTATTGTATTTTTATTTAGCAAGTGTAAAATATTTCTTTTAAATATCGAGAGAAATAGGAACTCAATTACAATTATAATCATAGAGGCTATCATTTACCGAACTCATTTCTATTTCAGAGACTGTTTTAGTGCTTTTAAAAACATCTAATCCTAACAACATTCCTAGAATATAAAGTGTTGTTATTCATTCTTATTTTAAGGACAGGAAACTGGGGTTGAATCAGAGACTCTCCTGCTAAAGGTCAATTAGCTGTCAAATGAAGGAGCTTGGTTTAAAACCCAAAAGGTCTGAAAGCCAGCAGCTGTACTAACTGGCAAGCTGTTGGGTTAGAGAAAGACTGAACTGAGAAGACCCTTACACATCTTTTAGATACCAGGGAGAAGTGGAGGGAAGATCATATATTTTCATTCCAGAAATCACTACAAAATAAATACATAAAAATAACAAAAAGAACAAATTTGAAGATATAAATTATTTTTTATCTGATTGTGAATAGAATAGAGATCCATTCAATAATGAAATGAGATTCCTTACAGAGTAGTGAACTCCTTTTCCTTGGAATTATTCAAAAGGATATTCTTGACCATAAGAAATATTGTGTACAAACTCTCCCTGCAAGGAGGATCACTCATTTTTCTCTTTAAGAAAAAAAAATGCACAAATTAGGACCTAATTTTTTTTAAATTACTGATACTAAGATAATAATTTCATTTTGATTTTTTCCCCAAGAGGTAATAATACTCATCAAACTTAAATGTAAAGACATGTCCACATATTAAGTAGAAAAGGCCAAGTTTACTTTTGATTACTTGAAAAATTCTAAGCAAGAAATAGCAACATTTTTTTTCTTTCCTTTACATCTTTTAACTTTAAAAATAGTTGTAGTTATTCTAAGGACATTGATTTTAAGTCATTTATCACTGAATCTATATATATGCCACAGTTCATCTCTAGTTTTATGATATAACCCAGAAGAGATAAAAGGATACAGAGACGACAAATTACCCTAAAGTATCACAAAAATTATTCTGAATCATTTTCCTTTCACTTGGCATAATTTCTGGCTCAAAGACTAATATGTAAATACATGTCTATGAATATAATACCATTTGACAAGCTGGAACTGTTTTATTTCTCAATCTCACTAGAGAATTCCATTGTTGATATGATTTTATCTATTGCTATACACTAATATATTATTTTATCTCACTGTTTCCCAAAGGTAGTACTTTAAAATGTACGTTTCCACTAGGTTTGACTTCTAAATATATCTGCTTTACACACTTTCTTCTTTCCATTGACCACAGGGTGATTTTGTTAAGTGCTGTCATTATCTTTCAAGAGGGCAAACACTGATTCTTCTTTGAATTAGAGATTAGCTTTCAAGCGTGTCCTTCAAAGACTACACATGCAGTGAAATTCTCTATGTAGGTAGTGATGCTATAAACAAGACAACAAACCAGTTAAATTGTTACCATGCAGAATTGTTGAAAATGTTGGAAATAATTTTACTGACCCAAAGCAAGTTCTCATAACTGATAATTAAGTGCATGTAATGTTTAGCATGATTAGGTAGGCAAACATGCATATAAATTCATCTGCTAATATTTTTAGTCTACTTTTTATTCTAGCAAAGCCAATTTTTTTCTGATAAATATATTAAACTTAGGTGTGTGTTTCCTGGCAACAGTAAACTACAACTATAGGGAAATATAAACATAATGTTTTTTTGTTTGTTTGTTTAACATCTGTTTGTTTCTATCTTTCTTAAATCTATTCCTGTAGATTTTTTATTTTTCAGTTCCATGAAAGATCTATCCCCTTTTTTTAGGTAATATATAAATCTCCTATAATTTATTAAAGCATATCTTAGACTGTTTCACAGTCACTCTGGATGTTAGCAAAAATATAGATTTCTGGTATCGACCCACATCTGTTTAATCCCATATCTATATCCAGGGTAGGAGCCCCACAACCTACACTCTGAACAAGCATTTCAACTAATCTTGTTACATTCTAAAATTCCAAGCCCATAGGTGCAATGTTTTTAAAAACTCATTCTGGTGTTGCATACACACACTATGAAATGGAAATTCTAGCTAATTTTTCATCTCATCACATTTTACTTCTTGCAAAATGAGTATGATCCAAGAAATATGTATCTTCCCCCATGAAGATGGGTATAATTTTAAGCAGTTATAATGGTCATTTGCTACTCTGGCTTCTCCCTTGAAAATTTCTGTGCCACACTCAGTTTAAAAATAATTATTTTTTTTAAGATTATATTTATTTATTCATGACAGACACAAAGAGAGAGAGGCAGAGGGAGAAGCAGGCTCCATGCAAGGAGCGCAACGTGGGACTCGATCCCAGGTCTCCAGGATCACGCCCTGGTCTGAAGGCGGCGCTAAACTGCTGAGCCACCCGGGCTGCCATAAAAATAATTTCTAAAATATCTCTTTCTGCTGAAGAGGGATTAAAATCTCCTTAATAGGGTTGGCGATTTTTTTAAAATAAAGAATAAAAGAAAACATTTATTGTTTATCAGTCTTTATTAATACTTGTCATTTGTTATAATAGTTGCATAAAACTTCGTTGTAATCCAAAAAAGTCCAAAAACAAATATAAAAAAAAATGGCACCTGTACTTTATTTGATTTCTCAGTAGTATATATCTGAAACCTTCTCTTCTCTACCCAGCATTAAAAATGCATACTGTTGACTTGTTAATTAACTGGCAATAATTTAAAACTGTATGTTGTACAACATAAGCCAGATACAATGCATTGATTGTGTCATTTTCCTATAATTGATGAATATTGCATTTACATGGGTATTATATATAGATATATACACACATTATATACCTACATGTGTATATAAACACATGCATATCTCTATATACTATATATATACACACACACACATATCCACACACACACATATAAAAAGAGAAAGACAAATGCAAACATAGTCATTTTAACTAATATGAAGAAACAGCATATGAAAGTTATTTTAGTAACAGAAAAAGGTTTCAAAGAATCACAACATAAATGAAAGCACCAATCTGTTTCAAACCTAAAACATGAGTCTAACTTTTTATCATTAATTTTTTTGTAAATTTTTATTACATATCTGAGTAAGGCATTTCACCTCGGTTATTTACAAACTTTTTTATCCTTATTCATCAAATGTCCAAACGGTATTTCTTTTTTTTTTAAGATTTTATTTATTTATTCATGAGAGACACAGAGAGAGAGAGAGAAAGAGGCAGAGACATAGGCAGAAGGAGAAGCAGGCCCCATGCAGGGAGTCCGAGGTAGGTCTCCATCCCGGGTCTCCAGGATCAGGCCCTGGGTCGAAGGCAGCGCTAAACCACTGAGCCACCAGGGCTGCCCCCAAACTGTATTTCAATTGGAAAGAATAGATCTTGATTAGATAGAGTGAAGTATAAAATGTGCACACAGAAATTATAGAAAACATATTGACCTTTCATTCAAGGCCCTACAAGAGTACACAGAAACAATTTGTATATGTTAGTTAATTCCATGTTACCTCAATGCCTCTCTTCCAACCTTTATTATACTAATAACTTTAATTTGTGTTGTATCATAAAGAATTTGACCTTTGTCCTGGGTTCTTGGGAAGGAAACTAAATAGGAGGAATTTCACAATGAATAGGAATATTTTGTTATTCAGAAGCCTTTGGATCACAGTGAGTTTATGCTATTCAGATGCCCCAGGATGAGGGCTGGCTACAAAAAAGACTAACCATATGATTAAAGAATTGGATCCTGGGCAGCCCCGGTGGCTCAGTGGTTTAGCGTCTACCTTCACCTGGAGTCCTGGGATCGAGTTCCATGTCGGGCTCCCTGCATGGAGCCTGCTTCTCCCTCTGTTGTTTCTCTGCCTCTCTCTCTCTCTCTCTCTCTCTCAAGAATAAATAAATAAAATCTTAAAAAAAAAAAAAAAAAAGAATTGAGTCTTTACCAGCCCAGCCTCCATGAACAGGATTGAGCTTAACTACTTGGTCTTTGATTCAATCATACATGCCAACATAATGAAACTCCAGTAAACTCTGGACACTAAAGCTCCCTGGAGCCTCCTGGCTGGCAAACACATGAATGAACCATAAGAGTGATGTGTCTGATTCCACAGAGGGGTATAGAAGCTCTGTATATGAAGCCGTCTCAGATCTTGCCTTATATATACCTTTCATTTGTCTGGTCCTGATCAGTATCCTTTCTAATAAAACTGTAACCATTAGTATAATGCTCTCCTGAGTTCTGAGCCTTTGTAGTTAACTATGAAACCAGAGGAAGCTATGGAAATGCTAGTATTTATAACCAGTTGATCAGAAGTGCAGGTGGCCCAGAGACTCCAAAGTGAAGTTTTGGCATCTGTAGTGTGGCCAGTCTCATTGGAGACAGTGTCTTTGAATTTATGGGGTCTATACTAATTCCTGGTGGATAGTCTCAGAATTGTGTTACAATGCACTACTTAGTGTCAAAATAGTATGCTTCTCTTAAATAATTCCTCACCTCTTAAAGGAAACAAATCATTGTAGGCAGACGTACCATTGGTCTCCATGTATTTCTTCTAGCTCTATACAGATACAGATGCTCACCAATGCTTACTTACAGAGAAGGGGCTGTAGAGTCTTAGATTCAGATGTGAGAACCAGTGCCCAGTCAATAAGTTTGAAACTTGTAGAGAAAAATTATTTGATCTTATGAAAAGTAAAAATTGTGCTATTGCCTAATCTAGGATTAGATAGAAAACAAATGCAAAAGGCACATAGATCACAATTGCTACTTCTCTCTCATCCATGACATCACACACAATGACATCCGAGGATAAAGTGAAAACAAAAGGTTCCTTGAACATGTGATCCAAAAAAGAATGGCCCAAATATGTTCCCCATTAGCCATTTTGTTGGGGAAAAATTACACTATAAGCAAATGAAGAAAACATTCAAGTCATTTTCAATTGTATAAGTTTACACACAACCCTAGTGAAAAGAAATACATATTATAATATCCCATAATCCTGTGAATTAAAGTTTATTTAATAAAGAAGCTACAGTGTAGGCTTCCTAACTTGAAGAATAACAGTTGATGTATATTAGCAATTGAAGAATTGTCATCCTTGAAAGAATATTTAATTTATGGAGAGTCCAAATGTCCATTGACTGATGAATGGATAAAGGAGATGTGGTATATGTGTACAATGGAATATTACTCAACCATCCAAAAGAATGAAATCCTGCCATTTGCAATGGCATGGATAGAGCTAGGGAATATTATGCCAAGTGAAGTCAGTCAAGGAAGGACAAATACCACATGATTTCACTCATATATGGAATTTAAGAAACAAAACAGATGAACATATGGTAAGGGAAAAAAAAGAAGGAGACAAACTATAAGAGACTCATAACTATAGAGAACAAACTGAGGGTTGCTGAAAGGGAGATAATCAGGGGATGAGCTTAATGGGTGATGGGCATTAAGGAGGGCACTTGTGATGAGCACTGGGTATTATATGTAGGTGATGAATGACTAAATTCTACTCCTGAAACCAATAAATATTACACTATATGTTAATTAAGTATAATTTAAATTAAAAAAACATTTTAAAGTATATTTAATGCATTTAATGCTGGGATAATTTTACCATGCTAAGATATTTCTTACACTGCTGTATTTATTAATATCCATGCTTACTAATACTGACACAGTCCCTTTGACTTTATTTCAAAGTCAAAATGAACATTGTTAATTTGCCAAAAAATATCTTAACCTTCTTGTGGTGTATATTTACACAAAAAGGAGGATGGATATATATATATATACATATATATATGTATATATATGTATATTATGTATATATAATGTATATCCACTTCCACTTCCACTCCATATATATATATATATATATATATATATATATATATAATCACAATTGCTACTTCTCTCTCATCCATGACATCACACACAATGACATATATATATATATGTCGGTATTGATAATATGAAGCATATATATAAAATATTTATAAGCACATTCATCTAACAACAGAGTTATATTCCCTCTTTAAAAATCACACTATTATATCTGGTTTAAACTATCCAAAATGGGAAAATATTTGCTGCTTTGTTGTATTTGGCTGCTTACAAAAGACTAATTCTTCTTTACTCACTTTGCTAACCCACTAGCCTATTTCTGTGTGGAATACTAGTGTATTTACCATCTCAAGACCTGAATACTTTACACCTAAAGGAATAATAATTGTATGTGTACTGTTGAACTACTTGAGGGCAATGAACCACTCTTCTCTCTTGGTAACGTGAAACCTTTATCAAAATCCTGTTAATATCATCAATATTAGAAGATAAAAGGTAAAAAAAAATATTGTTGTAACACTATAAGCAACAATGGTTTCTAAAAAAGCAATCTGAATACTGAAATTGGTTGTTTTAAAAACATGCTTGCTATCCAAGATAAGTACAATATGAACTTAATACTAAATGCATAATCATAACCTAATGTATTATTTAAAATGATTGCAAGAAAATGGAGATTTTGAACTTGGTTATTTGGTCTTTATTCCTACCTGGTAATTATTACTTATCATAATGTGTAGATGTGCTCCCTCTTATTACACTGTAAGCTCCTCCAAAATAGACATGCATCTTACACTTTTTTTTTAAAGAGAGAGAGAATGAGTGGGGTGGGGGGGGGGGGAGGGCAGAAGGAGAGGGAGAGAATCTTAAGCAGACTCTATGCTGAGCACAGAACCTGATGTGGCCTCGATCTCATTACCTGACATTATGACCTGAGCTGAGAGAAATAGTTAGAGGCTTACCAACTAAACCACCCAGATAACCTTACATCTTATATGATCTTTGTAAATAACATTGTATATTGTATTTTGCCATTTAAATGTTTTAAAATTTCCCCATATTTTGAGGCAAAAACTCTCTCCCATGATCACACATCCTCTTCCACACTTTTTTTTTCTTCCTTATTGCTAAATGCCTGGAGTTTCAAGGTATAGTTCAAAGGTCTCTGTTATCCTGTATATCATCATCCCTCAGACTATTGGCTTTAAATAATATCTATATATAATGTCTATATTCAGGTAAGTTCCAGTTCCAGCACTGACCTCTTCAGTCAAATTCAATCTTATGAAGCCAATTGTTTACTTGATACCTTTTATAGATTATGCATTAGGGATTCCAACTAAAACCTATCCTCCTTATACAGAGTGAGGGGGGAAAATAGAATTTCTTAAATCTATACTATTCACTCACACATTTTAATAGCTTCACTTCTTTTCCAATTAAACTTTCACATGTAATTACATATTTGTTTCAATTAATATTAAGTACTAGTTGAGATTAAAAGGAATAATACTCTATCTAGAGCCAAATCCACAATTTATGTAAGCCAAATTTGAGTTATCTATGAAAACACACCAAAATATATCAGCTGGAGTAACATACTTACTCTTTGTGACATAGTCTCCACAGATTACAAATAGAAAAATAATTTTGAACAGAATAATTCAAGTATAACTTTCTGGTATTTCACAAATATTTTATCCCAATTTCATTTTTAAAATGCAATATCAAATTACAAAAATAAAATATAATTTAATCATTTTAAAAACTTATAAAATAAAATAGGCATATGTTACATACCAGAGTATGGAAAATTTATATTAACTCTGCTGTTATATTAGCTAATTTTTTGTGGAAATATCTATATAATGATTATATATACAAATATGATATATGTTTTATCCATTCAACAACTGATCAAAATTAAACTTTTCTCTAACAGTACCCAACATCAAATCTCAGCTTGGCTACTTACTAGTCATGAGCTACTAGACAAGTAACTTAGTCTTCCATAATTTATTCTTCTTTAAAATGAGGATGATCATGGTATTAACTTAAGGAAGTTATATGAATAAAAATAGATAAAAATATAAAGCTCTCATAAGAGTGCTTGACCACAGAATGCAATGTAGAAAAGAGAAGACAGGGTCAGGAGAATATTATAATAACCTAGCCAAGATAAACTGGTGGCTTGCATGAGGAAGGTGCAGTGTTGTTGAGATATGTGCAGATTTTGGATGTATTATATTTGGATGTATTATAATATACATTCCATCACAGGGATGAGAAGTGTGAAAGAAGACTCAAAGATGACTTTTGGTGTGACCAACTAAAAGACTATATTTGCTATTAAATGGGATAAGAAGTGGTTTTGGAATATTAATTTCAAGATGCTAATTAAAATATCTAGGTGGAGTATAAAGAGACAATTGGACTATAAATATTTGGGATCATCAATATACTAAATGATATTTAAAGCAATGAAACTGGATAAGATCACAAAGAGAGAATAATCTACAGAATAAATTCAAAGACTAAATTTTAGCATTCTAATATTAAAATATTAGTAGATAGGGCGGCCCAGGTGGCTCAGCGGTTTCGCACCACCTTCAGCCCAGGGCCTGATCCTGGAGACCTAGGATCGAGTCCCACGTCGGGCTCCCTGCATGGAGCCTGCTTCTCCCTCTGCCTGTGTCTCTGCCTTTAGAGAGCTCTGTCACTCATGAATAAATAAATAAAATCTTAAAAAAATATATTAGTAGATAAAGAGATACAACATAAAGAAAATAAGATGGAACAGCCAGTGAAATAGAAAGAATTCCAGAATGTATGTCCTGTAGGCCAAGTAAAGAAAGTGTTTCCAGGAAGACAGTATAATTAAGTTTGCCAAGGTGGATGAGGACTGAACACTGACTCTTTGTTCAATATACCTACTTAATAATAATGCCTTGTGTCGGGCAGCCCCAGTGGCCCAGCAGATTGGAGCCGCCTTTGGCCCCGGGGTGTGATCCTGGAGACCTGGGATTGAGTCCCAGGTCAGACTCCCTGCATGGAGCCTGCTTTTCTTCCTCTCCCTCTGCCTCTCTCTCTCTTTGTCTGTCATGAATAAATAAATAAAATCTTAAATAATAATAATAATAATAATAATAATAATAATAATAATGCCTTGTGTCAAAATATGAATAATGTTAGCAATTCTTGAGTGTTTTGATTCTTCATATTTCAGTTTTCTCTTTCTTCCCACCCACAGTCTTGCTAGAGAAAAGAAAAAGCAATAATCATGTTCTGACTTTGTATCAGTAATTCTTTAGGACCTAAAGATGCAGTTTGCATTGCAGAGCAAGTGTGTGTAAATGGGACTTTAATTTCATAAGAATGTATTATTTTAATTAAATAAATCAATATTTTATTATTTTATAAATTGCATCCCAGTATTCATTGTTTAAAGTTAAATTTGTTACATTCTTCAGTTCCCTTTATGACATCCCAATGTTTTCAGTGCTTTATAATTATATTTGGCTTGAAGCCTAAAGTTACTCAGCCCAATGATGCAATTTGTCATTTTTATGTGTAAGTTCCAAATGATTTCAATGTATTTCATGCATGTAAAAAATGCAGGACATGTCCCTGAAGATTGTGAGAACACAGTTTTGAATTACATGGTGAATTTTTATTCCTGAAATATTGACTTTTCTACTCAGGAAATAATATTGAATACCCTGTGGATACAATATGTAAAATGAATACCCAAGTAGAGCTAAGGATTTCTGAATTAGAGCTAACTGCTTTATTCACCAAGGGGCAATCACGAGAGTGACCTGGACTCTTTGTTTTCAGGATACATTCATCACCATGTCTGGTGCTCTTGTATAATACAGTAAGCAGCTTAAACTGTTACCTTAATCAATAAGCCTTTAATCAATTACTGATTCATTGATGAACTTTTTATGAAATATATGCTGTTTACATTGAGATATGTGCTGTAGAGGATATGAAAGAAAATTTCCTTTTATTCCTTGTTCCCAAGACCCCTACTTTCAGAAACATGGCTAAGGCACTAAAAAATTAAAAGAGAACAAAGCAATAAATATCTTTAGTTCTAAATTATGCTTACAAGCTATAGGACCCCAGCAAAGGGAAAGATGACTTCCCTTTGTGTGTGATTTAGTATGTACTTAAGCTTTCAGATTTTCTTCTTTGTGGGCATGGAAAATCCATTTTCAGAAGAGTGATGATGAACACTTCATGTAACAGTGTTTAAGCTCTGTCCCTCAGTAAGTATTTGCTAGAAAATAATTCTATGACTTTGAGAGGATTGGCTAGCCAGAGAGAAGGGAAGTGACCTGGTAATCAAAGCAGGCAAAAGAATTACCAAAGGAACAAAAGTGTAAATGTGCACAGCGTATTCAGAGCAAATACAATAACGATCTTGCTTAGAACAGAATGGAGATTCTATAGTAAAAATTAAAAATAAAAAAAGAGTCTCACTTGCAGATTCCTCTGATAATATATTAAACCAGAATTACTTTCAGGAGATGAAGATTTTTACATTGACAATTTCTACTATATTATTCTCCTCAAATATCTATGTAGTTTTCTTTAATTGTCAACAAATAGCTATGAAAATACAGAGATAAATAATTTGAGAAAGGATATGACATAATTGTTAAAACTACTCTGCTAATCAAGACACAGGCAATAGATAATTAACATTCTGCTAAACAAATTGTTTCAGCTGATCTGATTAGGAAAAAATGCATTGCTCCTACTATTTAATCTCTCTCTCTCTCTCTTTCTCGCTCTCTCTCTCTCTCTCTCTCTTTTCCTAAGCCCTATGGCTTTCTTGCTCTGTTTTAAACTTTTTTTTTCTTCTTGAATATTATCAGCCATAGTAAGAATAGTCCAGGGTAAAAAGTATGATGAATCTGGGCTACCTACCACAAAGCCTATAGGAGAGAAACATTAGAAACTGAGAAAGGCCATCTAAGTGAAGGGTTTGGTGGTGTCACTGAGTCAAATACAGACTGGGGCAATTTATGTAGTAGCAGTGGCTACTTTTGTTTATTTTTTGGTGTTGAATTTTTGTTTTTAAGTAAGCTCCATGCCCAGCATGGAGCCCAATGCAGGGCTTGAACCCACGACCCTGAGATCAAGACTTGAGCTGAGATAGAGTCAGACACTTAACTGACTGAGCCACCCAGGCACCCATAGGCTGACTTTGTAAAAGATTGTTCAAAGAAAATGGAGAACTTAGAATTGAACTAAAAATAATAATGTGGGCAACAGATGAATCTGTGCTGGGTTCTGGGAGATCTCTGATTTATAGTGGAACTCAATTCCAGTGAATGGATATCTGACAAGTAGAATTGAGTAAGGGAACTAACTAGCAAGAATGGGTCACAGCATCAGAATTCTAGTCTAAGAAGCTGAGATTGGATAGTCTGAGATAAAAACCAAGATAGGAGAAATAGAGAATGGGATTAGGGAAGCTTGTGAATTAAGCAGTTTAGGAATTTGTTACATTTACCTTTGATGCACAAATATGAGGCTACTTTTAAAT
This sequence comes from Vulpes vulpes, assembly GCF_048418805.1. Taxonomy (NCBI): domain Eukaryota; kingdom Metazoa; phylum Chordata; class Mammalia; order Carnivora; family Canidae; genus Vulpes; species Vulpes vulpes. The sequence continues at coordinate 98,488,800 of NC_132784.1, read as the reverse complement.
TGAAGAATTTCAACAGTTGTGAAGCAAGGGATGACCTCTGCAATCTAAAAGCACAGAAAAAAAAAGCACAGAAAATTTAGGTTGTAGCTCCAAGAAAATAGGGGAACATATCCATATTAGTATAATTGTTTTCAGATATAAGTAGAATGACAACAAAAGCCATTGAGAATTTTTGAAAGCCTAAATGAAGAAGTAAAACAATGAACAAATAATGGTCCTGATCTTTGAGGCTAGGATAGTTAACATTACTCCAACTTCCACCAGATGATGGGACTGATCCTACTCTAGTTTTTAAGCCAAGCAATGAAGATGGCAGTAAATTTTTCATAGACTCAGCAAAACATAAGACCCAAACAGATAGTAAACACTTGTTATTTCTTACTTTAGCAGTCTGTGGTAACTGAGACCATCTGTGTCAATGTGACTTAAAGTTTTGCCTGGAAAAGATAAGACCATAAAACAACAAATTACTTTACTGTTTGCTTTGGGAAATGCCTTAAGTGCAATTTATTGAAGACAAGAATCTTTTCACCTAAGCAACCATGCCTTTTCAAATAACAGTTTACTTGTTTCAACACCATTTCCTTATGTGTTCACCAATCCCAAATGGCAATATTATGAATTTTACTCAATCCCAAATGTGTGTCCACCTTGGAGGATCATCTTAAAAGGATCTACCTTGAAGCCTGACTTTGACAGCCTTTTTTATTCTTCCAAAGTTTAAATTCAAGTTAGTTCACATATAGTGTAATAATAGTTTTGGGGGTAGAATTCAGTGATTCATCAGTTGCATATAGCAGTCAGTGCTCTTTAGATGAAGTGCCCTCCTAATACCAATCCCAATTACATCATCCCCTCACCCACCTCCCCTTCAGCAACTCTCTGTTTGTTCCCTAGTTAATTTCTTATGGTTTGCCTCCTTCTCTATCTTTATCTTGTTTTTTGTTTTCCTTCCTTTGCCTGTGTTCATCTGTTTTGTTTCTTAAATCCCACAGAGCAGTGAAATCATATGGTATTTGTCTTTCTCTGACTGAATGATTTCATTTAGTATATTGCATTCTAGTTCCATCCATGTCATTGCAAATGGCAATATTTCATTTCTTTTTTATGGCTGAGTAATATTTCACTGTGTGTGTGTGTGTGTGTGTGTGTGTGTGTGTGGTATGTATCAGGTACACATCTTCTTTATCCTCAGTTAGTGGACATTTGGGCTCTTTAAATGTTTCAGCTATTGTGGATAGTGCTGCCAAAAACACTGGGTGCATATGCCCCTTTGAACCACTATTTTTGTATCCTTTGAATACCTACCTACTACTGCAATTGCTGGATTGTAGGGTAGTTCTATTTTTAAACTTTTGAGGAAACTCCGAACTGTCCAGAGTGGCTGCACCAGTTTGCTTTCCCATCAACAGTGTAAGAGGGATGCCCCTTCTCTGCATCCTTGCCAATATCTGTTGTTTCCTGAGATATTAATTTTAGCCATTCCTACAGATGTGAAGGGATATCTTACTGTGGTTTTAGTTTGTATTTCCCTGATGATGGGTGATATTGAGCATTGTTTCATGTGTCTGTTAGCCATTTACATGTCTTCTTTGGAAAAATATCTATTCATGTCTGACAACCTTTTCTGAACCCTTTTCCCTTTCAAATCATCCCTAAAATTCACCCATTTTGCAGTGAGTTTGAAATAGTTTTATATTTGTATTTTAAAATGGGTTGTTTCATTATTGTACACCTGAAGTTAATGTTGTACTGTATGTTAACTGGAATTTAAATAAAAAGTATAAACAAACTAATAAATAGGTTGGCTAATGCTGGTTTGGTAAATTCATCACCTTTCTTAAATTCAGTACCTTTCAACTCTTTCTTCTTGGCTACATTGATGGTTCTGGTTCCTGGCACTAAAGTTTGTTATGTTATTTATATCAAGAGAAGACATACTGGTGTTAGCACAGAGTGAGTACCTTAAACTCAGAAATATATAACACTAAGTCCTGAACAAACTTCTGTAATTATATATAAAGTCATTCAAGAGGTCTCTTAAACAAGAAGAATTATACAGTATTATAAAGGGTTGAAAGGTAAATGTGGATTTTAATGTGGGAAAGATCAAATTCAAAATGATGTACTACATTCATTATAAATAGAAGCTAAGCAACTAAACTATTATTAGTTATTATGAATAATTCACCAACTAAAGCATCATCAATACTAGCAAGAACTAAATTTGAGAATTTAATTAATGTTTAACAAACCAGAACTATTCTCCCTTATAGAACATGATAAATGACAAGTATATAAAGCACAATGTTTTTAGCATTTCTTATGTGTGAGGAGGGGTTGTTTTTTTTTATCATATAATAATATTATTAAAAGTCAGATTCCTAAGGTGACTTTTTGGAGCCTCTTATTAAATGCATTATTTGGAAAATTCAGATAAGCAAACCAAATTCTTATATTCTACTATACAAATACTGTTTCTGGAACATTATGTATATCATAGCATCCATCTTTCATTCACTCAAACTCTTCCAAAATATTGAAGAGGAAGAAAAAACTCCAAACTTATTTTGAGGTCAGCATTACCAAAATCAGATAAAAACAATATAGAAAAACTAAAGGCCAGGGATGCCTGAGTGGCTTAGTGGTTGAGCATCTGCTTTTGGCTCAGGGCATGATCCCAAAGTTCCTGGATTGAGTTCTGCATCAGGCTCCTTGCATGGATTGCAAGATTCTCCTTGATTCTCCTTGATTCTCCTCCGTCTGCCTATGTCTCTGCCTCTCTCTGTCTCTCATGAATAAATAAATAAAATCTTTAAAAAAAAGAAAGACTAAAGGCCAATATAGCTAATGATAACAGATGCAAAAATTCTCAACAAAATATGAGTAAACTGAATTCAACACTACATTTAAAAAATCATACACCATGGAATATAAAGGTGATTCAATATATACAAATTAAGAAATGTGATATGCCACATTAAATAAAGATTAAAAATCATATTATTATCTCGGTGCAAAAAAATCATAAGAAAAAATTCAAAATATTTCATGTTCAAAACTTTCAACAAATTCAGTATAAAAGACAAGACATAATCCCCAACATAATAAAGGCCATATATTACAAGCTCACAGTAACATTATATTCAATCGTGAAAGTTGAAAAATTTTCCTTTAAGATCAGGAAGACAAAGATGCCCATTCTCACCATTCCTATTCAAAGTGGAAATCCTAGCTAGAGCATCAAGCAAGAAAAAGAAATAGTGGCGTGGAAGAAGTAAAGCTGTCTCTGTTGCAGATGATATGATCTTATGCACAGAAAATCCTAGTATTCACCAGATACTATTAGAACTAATCAATCGAGTAATGTTGCAAATACAAAACCAACATATAGAAATCAATTATGTTTTTACATGTGAACAAGAAATACCTGAAAAAGAAATAAAGAATACAGAAGCACATGGGTGTTTTATGCATCTGCCTTTGGCTCAAGTCATGATCGCAGGGTCCTGGGATCAAGCTCAGCATCAGGCTCCCTTGCTCAGTGAGGAATCTGCTTCTCCTTTCCCCTCTACCCTTCCTCCCCTAAGTTGTGCACTCTTCTCTCTCTCAAATAAATAAATAAAATCTTTTTTAAAAAGAAATAAAGAAATACCATTCATAATAGTTACAAAATGATAAAATGATAAAATTCTTAGGAATAAATTTAACCACGAAGGCAAAAAAATGTGCCGAAAATTTTGATATTGATAAATTGAAAAAAAACACAAATGGAAAGATATTCCATGTTCATGGAAGAATTAACATTGTTAAAATGCCTAAACTACCTTAAGCAATCTATAGACTTAATACACTGCCTATAAAAATTCCAGTAGCATTTTCACAGAAATAGAAAAACAATCTTAAATCCATACATACAGAACAAAAACATCTGAATAGCCAAAGCAACATCTAGAAAACAAAACAAAACAAAACAAAACAAAACAAAACAAAACAAAACTGAAGGCATTGCATTTCCTTATTTCAATTACATTACAAAGCGATAGTCATCAAAACAATATGGTACTGGAATAAACAGATACAGACCAATAAAATAAAATCAAGAGCCTAGAAATAAGCTCTCACATTTGCAGTCAACTCATATTTAAGAAAAGATCCAAGAATAATCAATGTGGAAGAATAGTCCTTCATTGAATGGTGATGGGAACAGTGAATAATCACTTTCAGAAGAATGAATTTGTACGTCTATATTATACAACACAAAATGAACTGAAAATGGATTAAAAACAGAAGCATATGATTTGAAACTGTAAAACACCTAGAAACAAATAGAGGGAAAAACTCCTTGACCCTGGTCTTGGCAATGATTTTTCTTTTAGGGGGTGGGGTAAGATATGACATAAAAAGCCCAGCAACGAAAGCAAAATTTAGTAAGTGAGAGTACATCTCTGCACAGAAAAGTAAGTGATTAACAAAATGAAAAGGCAGCCATGGAATAAAAGAAATTATTTGCAAGCCAACTAACTACCTGCTAGGGAGATAATACCCAAAATATTCTTAAAAAAAAAAAAACACCTCATACAACTCAGTAAGAAAACAAAACACAATATGATTAAACATGAACAAACCATCTTGAACAGGTATTTTTTCAAAGCAGGTTTACAAATGGCCAACTATCGCATGCAAATGTTCTCAACATCACTAATTGCCAGAGAAGTGCAAATCAAAACCACAATAAACTATTACCTCACACATGTTAGGATGACTATTATTAAAAAGATATGTAATTACAACTATCAATGAGGATGTGAATGAAATCCTGCTGGTGGGGATATACATTGGCACAACTATCATGGAAAGCAGCATGAAGGCTCCTCAAAAATTAAATACAAAATTACCATTTGATCAATAACTACACATATATATCCAAAGAAAATGAAATCAGGATCTCAATGTACTCCTATGTCCATTTCAGCATTATTTATAATAATGAAGATATGAAAACAACCTAAGTACCCTTACAATAACAAATGAAACTTCGCATTATGCTGAAAAAAATAAGTCAGAGCAAAACAAATACAAAAAAATAATAACAAATGGTATCACTCACATGTGGAATCTAAAAATGCTGAACTCCTAGAAACAGAATGTAGAATGGTGATTGCCAGAATCTGGGGAGTGAGAAAAATGGGAGATGTTGGCCAATGGGTACAAATTTCCAGGTATAAAATTAACAACTTCTGTAGATCTAATATACAATATGGTGAATATAGTCAATAATACTGTATTATATACCTGATAGCTTCTAAAAGTATAGATCTTAAATGTTTTCACCAAAAAAAAAAGGTCATTATATGAGGGGATGTACTAGAGGTGGTAACTAACCATACTGTGGTAATACTTTTCAATATATATATGAAATCATCACATTGTACACATTAGACTCAAACAATATTGTATGTCAATTATATCTCAATAACCTTGGAAAAAAACATTTTTAAATGTAGAAAGGTTTTACATTCTCATGGGTAGGGTTATATAATATGAGTTAGGCAAGGAAATATGAGGGAAGTGACAGTTGATTCCAGGTAGAAGCTTTATGAGACAACAAATGGTTTACTACATATTGTTATTTGATTTTGATTCTTCTATCATGACAGTTTATGTCCAAGTAGAGACTCCAGAGGTGTCTGGGCAGCTCATTTGGTTAGGCATCTGCCTTCAGTTTATATTCCTGGGATTGAGCCCTGCATCAGGCTTCCCGCTCACAGGGAGTCTACTTCTCCCTCTCCTTCTGCCCCTCCCCCTGCTTATGCTTGCTCTCTCCACTCACCTCTCTCCAATAAATAAATACAATCTTAAGAAAAAGAGAGAGAATCCATCACTCAGGATACTTAAGTGAATCATGAGAGCACATATTCCTTCATAACCTACAACGGTCATCTAGCATAAGTAAAAGTTAAACATTTGTATTTCATGCTACTCTAATTTCAAGTTTGCCTTGGAATCTTATTGTTAAAGTCCAGTTACACTAAACAATTACACTCCAGTTACACTTTACAATAAAGTCCAGTTACACTAAACAATTACACTCCAGTTACACTTTACAATAAAGTGTCCAGTTACACTTTACAATAAAGTCCAGTCTTTATTTTAAGATTTTATTTATTTATTCATAGGAGACAGAGAGAGGCAGAAACATAGGCAGAGGGAGAAGCAGGCTCTATGCAGGGAGCCCCATGTTGGAGTCAATTGCAGTATCCTGGGATCGTGCCCTGAGTCGAAGGCAGACTCAACCACTGAGCCACCCAGGCATCCTGCGTGGTATTTAGTTCTTAATATAAGTTCTTTTTTTTTTTTTTTTTTTTTAAAGTATATTCCTTTTTTTTTTTTAATTTTTATTTATTTATGACAGTCACAGAGAGAGAGAGAGGCGCAGAGATACAGGCAGAGGGAGAAGCAGGCTCCATGCACTGGGAGCCTGATGTGGGATTCGATCCCGGGTCTCCAGGATCGCGCCCTGGGTCAAAGGCAGGCGCCAAACCGCTGCGCCACCCAGGGATCCCATAAGTTCTTAATATAATTAGTATTTTTTGCCTATTCTTATCAGCATGTCAGTTTTTGTTTTTGTTTTATTTTTTCACTGTTATCATTTAGAACTATGCTGTCATATGGTCATCATTAGTGAACCTAAAATTTAGCAATTCACAATAGCAGTTAATTGTAAAATAATACCAATAATAATTAAAATTTTCATACAGATACTTTATGTCTATGCAGTAAGGGTTAACTCAGCAACACTGTTGTCCCACTTTTGTGCATTCCAGAAAAAAGACTGGCTTTTGACTATCTCTTGAAAGCAAACCTCTGAGATGTTGGTTAAATGTTTTTGTATGTCTGAGACCTCGCATTACGTTTTATCAGTGTGACCAGATTATAGTAACCGTGTGATTTATGGTAAACAACCATATTTATGCCTGAGGTCCTGGGCCATGTTATACTAATTTGACTTCTGGGGGTCTAGAGATTAAGTAGCTATCATAGTCATGCAATACATGCTCACAGAATAAACTGCCCCCCGCCCCCCAAATCTCTTGACCTAGGCTTGGGTAACATTCCCTGGCTGGCAGGCTTTGGAACTTGTTGACACTTAATCATTGCTGGGAGAATTAAGTTCTCCACTAAAGGATTCTACTAGGAAGGGATGTTTGGAAAATCATACATGATTTCTCCAGGACTTCACCTTATACATCTTTCCCCTTTGCTAATTTTAATCTATCCTTCCACTAAAATAAATTATAATTATAAAATATAACAGCTTTTCTGATTTCTGTGATTTCTTCTAGTAAATTTTGCAGTCAGAGGGTGGTCTTAGGAAACACCTGACACAGTAACAAAAGTTGAGATATCTTATAAGATTATTTACTAAATTTGTTTACAAAAATTGAAAATCAAGACACTAAAAACAAAGGCAAAAACAAAAACAAACATGTGAGACATATCAAACTGAAAAGTTCTGCACAGCAAAGAAAACCCTCAACAAAATGAAAAGGCAACTTGCAGAATGAAAAAAATATTTATAAATCATGTATCTGTTGAAGAACATCTAAAATATAAAAATAAAAAAAATAAATAAAAAAAATAAAATAAAATAAAATATAAAAATAATTTATATAATGCAATAGCGAAAAAATCAATTAAAATGAGATCTGAATAGACATTATTCTAAACAAGCTATGCAGATATACAAAAATTATATGAAAAGATGTTCAACGTCACCAAACACCACGGAAATGTAAATTAAAACTATTATGACATATCATTTCACAACTTTAGAATGGCTGTTAACAAAAAGGCAAGTGATGGGTTTTGGTGAAGATATGTAGAAAAGGGAACAACTGTGCCCTGTTGGTAGGAATGTAAACCAGTATAGCCGCTGTGGAAAACAATATTATTTCCTAAAAAAATTAAAATGAGAACCACCATATGATCCAGCATTGCACGTCTAGCTATCTATCAAAAGTAAACACAAATACTACCTTGAAAAGATATTGGTACCTTCATGTTCATTGCAGCATCATTTACAAATACCAAACACGGAAATAACCTAAGCGTCCATCCATGGAAGACTGAATAAAGAAAATGTGGTGTGTTTGTATATGTGTGTGTATATATATGAATTTTATATATAATCCACATATTTATATATATAATTGATATATATATGATGAAATACTCAGCTATTAAAAAGGAAATTATGCCATTTCTGACAATATGGATGGACTTTGAGGGCATTATGCTAAGTGAAATAAGTCAGAGAAAACAAAATATGATCTCACTTAAGTTGAATCTTAAAAAAAAAAAATTCTTAAAGATAGCAAATTGCTGATTGCCAGAGGCAGGGCATAGGGGGTGGAAAAAATAGATGAAAGTGGTCAAAAAGGATACATTTACAGTTATAAAATAAAGAAGTCCTGGAATGCAATGTACAAGATAATGACTATAATTTATAGCATTGTATTATATATTTGACAGTTCCCAAGACAGTGAATCTTAGAAGTTCTCATCACACACAAACACACAGAATGATAACTATGTATAATGACAATGTTAATTAGATTTATTGTGATCATTATTGCTAAATACACAAATATTGAATCATTATGTTTTGCATGTGAAACTAATACAATGTTACATGGCAATTATATCTCAAAAAATCATCTAAAAACTAATAAAATACAACTCTATCTCCCCCCCCCCCCAAAAAAAAAGACTAACCACAGCAAACAATGAAGAAAATGTAGAGCAACTAAAACTCTCATATACTGCTTTTGAGTATATAAAGTGATAAACCATATTGGGAAAATAAGAGTTTCTTGTAAAGGTAAACATATATCTACACTCTGAACCAACTTTTCTACTCCTAGGTCTTCACCCCAAATCAGTAACAACATAAGTCCACATCAATACTTGCACAAGTATGTTTCTAGCAGTTGTAGTCATAGTAATCAAAACTTGAAGAACCTTAAAAGTTCATCAATAAAACAATGTTTGAACAAAGCACATTTATTCCCATATGGAAATAAATAAGTGAAAAAAATGTATACAGTCAATATGAATTGGAGAAAAAGAGGTCAGGCACAAAAGAACAGAAAATATATGATCTAAGTTTAAGAAGTTCAAGAACATGGAGAATAATCTATGATATAAATCTAAATAGGAAAGGAAGGAAGGAAGGAAGGAAGGAAGGAAGGAAGGAAGGAAGGAAGGAAAAGAAAGAAAAAGAAAGAAAGAAAAAGAAAGAAAGAAAGAAGAAAGAAAGAAAAGAAAGAGGAAAGAAAGAAAGAAAGAAGAAAGAAAGAAAGAAAGAAAGAAAGAAAGAAAGAAAGAAAGAAAGAAAGAAAGAAGAAAGGAAAGAAAGAAAGAAAGAAAGAAAGAAAGAAAGAAAGAAAGAAAGAAAGAGAAAATCTAAATAGTTATTTTATGTTTTATGGGAATGGAATGGAAAAAAAAAGTTGTGAGGAGCTTTCTAGAGTATGGAATTATTCTATGCCTTGGTTAGGATGTTTGTCACATGAAAGAATTTCTGTCCAAACTCATGATCTTGTATAATTTTGATCCATAACTTTCATTATATATAAATTTTACTTCATTTAAAAATGAGTATCATCTGAATTTTCTTTGCATTAGAACTACAAGAACACTTTTTGTTATTTCTTCAATTCTTTTTTCTTCCTTTCTTTTAAAAGAAGGTTGATCTTGTTTTCTTTGCAGACTTCTTCTTTTAGGAGCCTCACTGCAGTGACATCTGAATGAATCAGTTGACACTGTCAAACACTATGTTCGTTTTTCCTTTCCATGCAATTTGTTTCAACATGGATGGGTAATATAATTCTATCAAATAAGATGCTAAATTATTTGATCATTTCCTGGGGAAAAGTTATCTTATTCTTAATGCACATATGGTTTCATCTTCTTGTTTTAATTGTCATATTTGTTTGAACTGGTACATGTTTTGTGACCATTGCTAATGCCAGCCTAAAAACAACCTAACATAAAAGACAAAAATGGGAAAATTTGGTCCTCTCTTATGGCATTGGTTCAATGACTTTTTGGGTGTATATAAAAGCTCCATATTACTAAAGCTACTTGAATCTGTGCCCTTTTTTAACTTGAAGCTGAAAATGTTCTAGTGATATATCAATTTAGAAATTTTCCTTATCTGTTTAGAAAGCAATAGAACTGGATTGTTTTTCTAGTCCTCAATGGAAAATGGAGCACAACAGACGAGCAGATGAACACAATTCTATCAGCAGCAATTCATTAAATAATAAATATATAGGTTAATCATGTAATCAGTGTTACTACTCAATTGCCTTGACCAACAAAAACTTACCTAACAGCCTAGGACAAAACATTTTTTTTTGTTCCTGTATGCCCCAGTATGACAGAAAAATGATAATATGTTGCAGTATAATCATTAGTGATTTAAGACACAAAAGAAAAAAGACTCTAAGTACCACAAACATCTTTAAGATACACAGCATAACATGCAATATGAAATTAGTACATTTACCCTAAGCAAATATATAATTCTAACTAATGTATTATTTACTAGAACTAAATTCATTTTCAAATTTTATTTCCAACATTAATGATTAACAAATGAATGTTATTACTTGATATTGCCTTTAGCTTGACTTTACAGAACAACTTTCATATTGTAAAATATGTATCGAAAGTCTAAGAATATTAAAAGAAATTTTATCACAGTTTTTCTTAATGATATACTAATTTAATCATTTGGAAGAATTTAGCTTTCTAGAAAGAACTCTCAATTGTTCTGAAACCAAAACTATTCTGTCCTTAGGAAGAGAACTGATTGGAAAGTTACAAAATATACACAGTAGAGTTTAAACAATGAATACAGAGTAGACAGTTTCACTTTGATTTCTTCTAGTCAATTTCACTTTTAGTTCTCATGCAAAACTTCACTTTTAGCTCTCATGAGGTGCTAACAGAATATTTAAACACTAAAGAGAAACACTTTCAATTGTTTAAGATTGTAATATGATTTACATTAATTCTGTATTCTAAAGACTCTTAAGATACATATTCAAGAATCATACTTTGTACATTGCTTCTTTAAACTTGCAAACAGAAAAAAAAATAAATAAACTTGCAAACAGTACCTTAATGGATTATAAGAAGTGTTATTTGGTAGGAATGAAGGTACACTGTTTGAATGGAATGTTTTTATTTAGGCTTACCACATATTTCCAGTGAGTAAAGACACTGAATCTTAAATCACGAACACCAGATTATTAGGGCTGAGCAAGTTAACTCAGCCAATTGGCCCTTCTGAAAATAATTCCATTATTGAAGTCCATAAATTTTCAATTAATTTTCTTTTCATTACCTTTCCTTTCATTCTCATACACCCTTGGCTTTACATGTTCAAAACAATTCTCAAAAATAAACAAACAAACAAAAGGCACAAGAAGAGTTTCCTTTGTTGTTTATGAAAGTCCATAGTTCTCTTTCTCTGAGATGTTTGTTTCCTTTAATAGAGATTCCACTGAACAATAGAGTCTATTGTTGGTATCCTGAAAATTGTACCTTCCTATATTTATTTATTACCATGATTTCTTATAAAATATTTTTCTACGTTTCCTTAAAACACTGATAATTTTTCTTTGAGGAGGGGCAGAGAGAGAGAGAGAGAAGAAACATAAAATGATATAAATCCATTTTTCACATACCACAGTTTAACTAATGTAACCTACACTATATAGCTGAACTACTTCATATTTAACATGAGGCTTTTACAGTACATTAAATAGTCCAATGCCACGGGAGTTTCATACATCAATAGACACTCTTTTGATAGTATATAATATTCAAACACTGACACTATAATATTAGCAGTACTGCTCTACTCCACATTATGGCATATGAACAGTATGAATAACTGAAATAGCATATCACAGCTATACTGTTAGGATTGCACAAAGGAAGCCACCATCACCTAAAGAAAACTTCTATTTTAAATCTGGGAGTTAATCATGCATCACTTTAGTGATTTGCTTTATTTGTAGAACGTATCCTAAATCCTGATGATACTCTGTGATAATTATTAGAAAATAATAAAGAATCTAGCATGCAAGAATGAATCAAAACATTCTGAAACAAAAAAGTAGCTTCGAATAGGATATTGCCCATAATATTCAGTAAGAATGCTTGTATTTCAGAATAAAATTGCTTCAACTAGATAATCAACAAATCAGTTTCTTTACAACTTTGTCAGATCACAGCATGCTTCCAAATTTAAGGAGAAGGAGTATAGACACCTCTAAAGGCAGGTCAAGTTTACAAAACATCAAACATTTTCCAGTTATAGAAGATACCCTTTTGTAGTTCCACATAATTTGTGCTTAGGTCAAAGTGTTCTGTTTCATAAATGTTTCTAACAGTTTGATGAGAAATGAATGTTGTTAAATATCTAACAATAACACTCACATTTACCTGATATCATTTGAACTATGTTGGCCATACAACAAGAATGAGGTGTTTTAAAAGTAAATACTATATAGTATTTTTAATATTTTATTTATTTATTCATGAGCAACACACAGAGACAGGCAGAGACACAAGCAGAGGGAGAAGCAGGCTCCCTGTGGGGAGGCTGATGCGGGATTCGATCCCAAGATCATGTCCTGAGCCAAAGGCAGACACTCAACCACTGAGCCACCCAGGTGTCCCTTCTATATAATAATTTCTAATAGTAGTTATTTTCAAAGCAATTGTATTTTCAAAACATATAGATATGGTAAGAAATTCTTTTCTTAATTATTAAATTTACTGTATCTATAACCCAGGCCACCTAAATAGCAAGATTTCACCCAGAAAATAATTAATCGAAAAGTAACGATATTATCATTTACTAAGTACATTACGGTTCTATGACTGAAATAAATTGCCAATTGGCTTTGTAGTATAGTCATTCTAACTTGGCATATAGGCAAGGCAGCCATAGCAAAACCCAACATGGTTTAGTCATCCTCCTTGATCATAACTCCAGAAATTTGGTGACCCATAAAAATAAAAAGCATGCTGACCTTATAAACACATATATGTCCTAGGCCTTGCACAGTGCCTGTAACATAGTAAATGCAATAAATACTTGCTTAAGATGGCAAAGACTCCTCTAATCTTCATTATGGCCATGAGTGAAACAAAGAAACAGTCTTTTATCCAGGAAGATCAAGAATCTCAGTAATTTCTCACAATTGACTCTACCATGTCTGTTGAGGCCAGGATTTGGTTTTCAAGATTTCAGTTAAAACACATTTTACTTCTAAAAACTCTGGTATGAATGCATAGTGTGATGCTGACTGAAAACTTTCTTTCATTATCACCTGATAACACTACTGAGAGAGAGAGAGAGAGAGAGAGAGAGAGAGAGACTTACTCTCAGAACACACCAACCACAGGAAAAGAATGGAGAAAATTAGTATTAATTGCATGCTTACTAATCATTAGCCACTTTTTAAAAAAAATTTTCTTATTTTTTATTTTATTTTATTTTATTTTTAGCCTTTTTTTTTTTTTTTTTTAGCAAAGCAACTAATTTAACAAGCACATGTACATTGTTTACAAGGTGTCAGGCTTTAGTCAGTACAATTTTCCACCCACTATTTTATCTAGGTCTCAACAATCATCTTTTGAGATGAATATTACTAGCATCCTTTTAAATAAAATAGATACTCAAGATAAATAAGTTTTCTAAGACACAGATATATTAAGAAATGAGAATTTAAAACAAGTATACCTAACTTATTAGGAGTTATTGCTTGTTCTCAAAACCCAAGCTTTCCCATGTATTCTGCGGTGTCATTGAAGGAATCCATCAACTAATCGCTCAAGGCATTCTCTGTGGCAGTGGTCTCATACCAGTGTGAGCAATTGCTACCTTGTGTGACCTCGCTTCATTTAGTTTTATTTCAACAGTAATCGATGATAGCAATAAAAAGGTAATAAAATATGGATCTTTGCCCTAAGGTCTAGTATTTAGACATTATATCCACATAATTGGAAACAGAATTACATTTTGTTTAAGAAACAAAATGAGAGTTTTGTGTGTCTTTTTAAAGAGGGTACAAATGGCAATACCTACTATACCATATTAAAAGTGTAATAATAATAATAATAATAATAATAAATACTTTTTTTTTTCTTTTTGAGATCACGATTTTCAGGAAAGATGTAAAGCCTTCATAATATTGTCCTTACTCCATAAAATAATATTCCTATCAAATACGATAACCTCCAATTTTGTAAAAGAGGGAAGTGAAAATCAGGGATGTTAACTTGCACTAAGACATAGAGTCACATAGCTGAGATTACAACACTATAGATTTAATAAGCATACATTTGTATCTGTTATATTGCACATGATAAAAGATACCTATAGGACTGGAAGAAGTTGATTTCTTTCACAGCAATTGAAGTCTTTCGGTTAGTGTGATCCATAGGGCTACATCAGTAGAATTTGCAAAGTGGCTTTGCTATTTAAAGGTATTATGACCCAAATGCCTTTGAAATGATTGGATAACTTTTTAAAAGCCATACAACATTGATTGTTCAGCTGTCTGTAGTCACTGCCCCAAATCCCAAAGAAAGGAGAAAGAAAGTTTTATCTGGACTCTATGCCTTTAGAATTGTAGACTCACTGGGTTTCTCTACACACAGTATTATGATTGGGGCAATCTCACAAACACAATTTTTCTTATTTAGAAAAATAAGTAAGAATAGTGCCATAGTTCATTTTTAATAAGGCAACAAAAAATAAGACAGGTATTTTCATTTAACTATAGAATACATAAAATTACTTTTTATATATGGTTCTAAATTGATTTTGAAATAATTCTCATTTGTATCAATTAAAATGTTTAAATATTTCTTTAAAGAGCAAATAGTAATTGAATCTTCTTTCAAGATCTAGGAATGATATATTTTTTTCTTCCCCAGGAATCAACACAAGCCATTTCCTCTGAATAAATCTTTGAACCTCTTATAGAAAAACATGCTGAAGAAAAAGCTTGAACTTCTAATCAGGCAAGATGGCCTTGAATCAATCACATGTGTCTTGTTCAGCTTCACCAATTAGGCCACCACACAGCTTAATGCTAAGGTGATGTCATAGAAGACTGTCAGATTTCTAATACATTAGTGCTTTTTTGTCTATGACTCTTAGTCTTCATTTTTGAATCTCTGGCATATGATTTTAGAATTTCCCAGCTAACTGAGTAGTGATATTGCAGGTGATGTTCTTCTTAAGAATAGGTTTTTTAATGCAATAATTTAAAAAGAATTATTTTTAAATAATTTAAAAAAACAACAGATATGCAGAATGTTCTTCACAATTTCACGTGAAAACCACGTGAACACCTTGAAGTCAAGGGAGCAAGATAAATGAGAAAAAAGGTTACTTGGGTTGATTTTAAATAGGAATGGTACCAAAAGGACTGGCTAAGGGACTAGATAGAGGATGTTAGAAAGTAAGAATCAAGAATGTGTTTGATACACACTAACTCACTATTTCTGGTTTAATAATTAAAATTGATGAGTCTGTTTTTCCAAGAATATTGATAAATTTGTGTCTGTGGGATGGTATTGAACACACATACACACAGATTATTGTATCTTTACCATATTATAGACTAGGGCTTCATTTAATTGCTTTATATGTAATGATCATGTTTAAGCTTTGGGTCATCCTATGACATAGAAAATTGTATTACCACAAATAAAATGAGGAAAATGAGGCACAGAATATTCAAGAAGAGGCTTTCACAAGGTTGCTCATATAAATATGAAGTGGCAGGTACAGAAGTGAAACCACAATACTCTGTCTCCAAATCAAGGGTTTTAAGCAGTATCCCATAATGCTTCCCAAACCTGTCCTATTCATATAGGTATTCAAGGCGGGGGCGGGGGGGGGGATCATTATAAATTTGATCCTAAAAACAGCATATCTAAAGCAGGGCAAAGGTGTAAATTAAACAAACTGAATTAAATAAGTATAGAATTTAAAGTTAAGGGGTATTTTGTGATTTGTTGAAACAACTATTTCAGAAAGAAAAATATAAAAATTTGACATCTGAAAAAAATTGACATCTGTCTCTTAATTTTTACTTCTAGCTTATATTTAGCTATTAGTGAAATGCATTGTTTTTTGAGTGGGTTTTTTTTTTCCTCCTATGTATCACAAGTTTGATACACATTTTTCTTCTTTTACATTCATTTTTATTTTCTTATTTTTAAAAAAGATTTATTTATTTATTTATTCATGAGAGACACACAGATAGAAGCAGAGATATAGGCATAGGGAGAAACAGGCTCCATGCAGGGAGTCCAATGTGGGATTCGATCCCAGATCCTGGGATCATGCCTTGAGCCGAAGGCAGAAGCTCAACTGCTGAACCACACAGGTGCCCCTTTTACATTCATTTTTAAAAAGAATCTGTATTTCAGTGTGATCATCTATTCTCATCTGCCTTTCAAACTTACTCTGTTTTTTCCTTTTTTTTTTCTCATGTAGAACAAAAGCTGCATGTATAATTCAGATGAATTGTGACCATAGTGGGTATGGCTTGACTTACACTCACATATAAACAATGTAATAGACTCAATTTTACTGTTACTTAGGTTCATCTCCCTCACATGCTCACATCTTGAATACCCCCAAACTGGATTCAAACTGTGTTCAAATATATCTGGCTAATGAATATTTGTCATGTTCACCATGTTCACTGTCCTAAGTTTCAGTTTTCCCATCTGTTAGACATAGAAAAATACATTACCTTCCTCATATGGTTATGAGATTTAAATGAGATAGAAATTATTCTAGAATTTTATTCATCTATACTATAGCGATTATGTTGATTCTTTTATGTTGATTTTATCTATTAAAATTCCTGCTTGTTTGTTGTTCTAAGTGTAATCTAATTACATAAGCTATTACTTCCAGACCATGATAGTATTGACAGTATATTCCTGTATTGTTCTCAACTTTAATGATAATTTTTCATTATTTTGTCATGGTGTACTTATGTTAATTATACTATGTTCATTATATTATGTTGATTATGCTTATTATATTACATAATGCCATAGGTCTACTTAAATTAAATATAATTATTTATATTGTATGTATTATATTCATATTACTAAACTACATATTAATATATATGAATTACATATCTATTTCTATATTTTTAATTTATAGTTAGTATGAATATGTTATCCAACTATTTGTATTTAATAAGGTTTTTAATTGAAATGAAAGTTACTTTTGGTCAAAGATTACTAATATCTAAAGAGAGTATCGTGTTTTTAATCTTTGACCCTATTCATGTGGGTGAAGTAAATACATTTCTGAAGTTGGGAACATCTTTCCAGGGAGATGCAGTGCTTGTGTGTGTTGTGTCCTTCTCTTAAGGGCTGTAAGATTTGATTTAGTAAAAGAAAAAGGGAGAGGGGAGTAAACAGTGGTTTTAGATGAAGTTAGAGAGACAGGATAAGACTAAAATAATAACCTGATTTTAGGAATTTAAAATCAATTCATAAGGAATTTATATTCTATTTTAAGTGCATACCATTTTATACTCTCTCTTCTCTGATACATTATCCTCTTTCTTTCTCAGCTGATGAACTTGCTTATTTGACTGAGAAATAAGCAATCAGAAGAGAATTTCTTAATGATCTCATTCTAAATCTAAAACCTCTCTACATCTGTACTCTGCCTTCCTTCATCTAAAAATTAATGAAAAGTCTCTGCTACTGTCGCAGCCAACAAAGACACTCAGACACTTTTTTAAAAACCTGTTTCTTCAGGGGATTGGCTATTACAATTAATCTCTATCTTTTACATCAAATTTTTTCACCATTACATTTTACTCTACTTAAAAATTACTATCAGGCCACAAGCATTGAAATTTCTCCCATCTGAAACTATAACAGCATCAGCAATAACAACAAAAAATACCAAAGCAAATAAAGTTGTGAAACTGTTTCTCTCCAATGCTACTTTTCTTTTTCCCTTTATAGCAAAACTCCTTTAAAAGTTGCTTATATTTACTGTTTGCAAGTCTTTGTTAAAGTTGAACATGCATTACTTGTTCTGTTTTATTTTTTATTTTATTTTATTTTATTTTATTTTATTTTATTTTATTTTATTTATTCATGGGAGACAGAGAAAGAGAGGCAGAGACATAGGCAGAGGGAGAAGTAGGACCCCAGGATCATGTCCTGAGCCAAAGGCAGATGCTCAACCACTGTGCCACCCAGGTGCCCCTGCATTACATATTCTGATTCCTAAATACCCTTTAAAACTCTTTCCTTTTCTAACCTTATTCATCCTTGATCAAACTGCTAAAGCAGTAATGACCTCCTAGATAGGCCTCAACATTCTCTCACCTGAAGGCCTTTCTACTCTACTTTTCTTTCTGCATACAGCACTCTTCTGCATATTGTTAACATGATACTCTTTTTTCATTTAAATATTTTATTAAATAGCTACAAAGAGATATTTTTTGACACTATACAATGTTGCTTTTCATTACTTTTTAAAATTCTCCATTCTCAATTCCTAGAACAATATCTGATATTTAAAGAATAAATCGCTTCAAAAAGTAATTGTTGGAAGCAAGATAGAATCTACGAAGCCCACTTTTGAAGGTTATTTCAATATCTAGAGGCAAATGAACAAAGAAATGGAGACATGTTAAAAGAGTAATTTAGAAATACTCTCTTCTTTTAGAAACAAGTGCTAAACATTAAAATATAATTCTCTTTCAAGCCACAGGAAATGAAAATTGCAATGTTACATACACAACACATACACACTGATTTCAGTTTTGCTTACAAAAAAAAGGGAAGGATAAAGAAAAACTTACTGTACTGGATAAAATTACTTCCATAAGCCATGTATGAATGATGTTCTTTCTAGCTTGTGTTAGTTATTCAGAATAAGTGAGTCACACTTAAGAAAGATTTTTAAATTTGCCAAACTTTATATCGGAATATATTTTAAGAGAAATATCTGCACATTTAAAGTTTGATTTCCTGAACCAATTACTATATATAAATTTCAGGAACATATACATATACCTATATATATGGGCACCTACAGAATTTTCAGCATGATACAATATTAAGTGCAAAGAGCAAATAACTAAATGTCAAGAACAACTTGGTTTCAACCCTAGAGATGCTATATGAATTAGTAGTTTAATCTCTCTGGATCTCAATTTCCATATCTGTACAAAGTGGAAATAATAATACTTGGTCTATGCAGTATTTCTGAGATCAAATAAGTAATCTATGTGGTATACTTGAGAAGTACTTAAGCACTACATATAAATGAAATGTTTTACATAAAATCCAGTAAATCTCTTTATGAAAATGAGATTCTATTACATTTACCAAAAAGTGTAAGCAAATACATAACTGGGAATGAGTTGTTGACCAAACATGATATACTTGTTTTCAGAAAGTGTTCCATTTTTGTTAGAAAAATTCCACATTTTCAGTCACCTCAAAAATTGGAAACTTGACTTAGAGCATTTAAAGCTTTATTTGTTTGCACTGTGTTCAGCAAAAATACATTGGTCATTCTCCTTTAAAGATCTCATTTATTACTTGTCAAATGGGACAGAATCCAATACACAACTGTTTTTCCACTGGGGTAGTTTCTTGGCTGAGGTGAGTATGTCAGGTAGAGTCAGACAGTTAAAGAATTAAAATGTCCTAAATAGCACAGCAGCAAAAGTGTGATATGTGGCTCCTAGAGAATTTAAACAGTATAAAACCAATGGGTATTTTTCTTTAATATATTTACTTGGCTCAGAGCAGGGGTGGTATTGGTAGAATGAAGAGTACTGGTGGAGGAGGGAAAAAATTGGCAAATTCTGCCTTGAAGTTAAAGATCACTTAAGAAACGGAAAGCTGGGCAGCTGCGGTGGCGCAGCGGTTTAGCGCCACCTGCAGCCCGGGGTGTGATCCTGGAGACCCAAGATCGAGTCCCACGTCGGGCTCCCTGCATGGAGCCTGCTTCTCTCTCTGCCTGTGTCTCTGCCTCTCTTTTGCTCTCTCTGAATTAATAAATAAATAAGTCTTTAAAAAAAAAAAGAAATGGAAAGCTCAGGAAGCTGTGCCTTATACTAGCTGCTTAAGGGCTAAGTTGGTTGGAAGAGGGACAGAGTGTTGGTATTGAGTAGATGCACAAACATTTCTGCAATAAGTTATCTGAAAGACCTTAAAAACCAGCTATGTCAGCAAGGAGTTTTGGAAACCTAGGAGAATTCCACTTTAATTGTTTCCTAAAAAATAAAAAATAAAACTCAAGCAGCAAAATGTTAAGAGACCTAATGGAAAGATAAAGATATTCTTTCTATAATCGGCAAAATCCTAAGTTGTTTTTTGTTTTGTTTTGTTTTGTTTTTTTGGCCAGCTAAGCAGTTAGAAGAGGTTCCAGTATTATGTTGAATTATAGTCTCAACAGTGTTTGAGAAAGTGTTACATAAAACCCGACAGCTATACCAACTGACAGTAAATTCCCAATTCATTTCCTTTTTGTTCAATACTACTACTAAATAAATAAATAAATAAATAAATAAATAAATAAATAAATAAAATACCCTGATGGATGAAGGATAAGATTAAGGACATCTTAATTATTTACCTCATGTTTGGGGAGAAGGAAAAACTGAACCAATTGAGGTCACTGATTTTTCTTGCATGATAACACAAGGTAAATTTTTATGCTTCTTACTATAACACTTTAAGGTAACACTTTATGGGTTATTATGACACTTCTAAAAATGAGATTGCTAACGAATATTATTGGCATGGAAATAATAAATGTGACTACCTCTCCTTGCATAGAATCTGGGATCATCCTTCTTCATTCTTTGACAAGTTCTTCGCAATTTCAATAACCGCTTGGAGAATCTTTCCAATTCTTCAACCGATTAGTTCCATTTTCCTCATTTCCAAAAATCTGTGTGTAAACTCAAGTCATCCCTTCACATGATCATATCTTAGATCTTGTCATGGAACCAATGGTTGCACCCACTCAATAATCTCTGCCTCAGACATCCCTCTCTCTGATTACTATCTCTGATGATCTATTTCTCTTTGTCAAATTCACCTGCTTATCCATACCATCTAATATGCTGACTCCAACAAGAATTCACACCACCATGATCTCCTACCTATTGACCCTACCATTTTTCTCTCTCAATTATCTCTCTTCATTTATCATTTGTACCTACCCTAGACAACATAGCTTATATTTATTAGTGTATTGATTTTTCTAATGTAGAAATTAAAGCTCAGAGCAATTAAATACCGTGTCCAAGCAATCATAGGATTCCAAATGAGATTTTCCAACTGCAAAATCTTGACCCTTCCTTTTAACTATTATAACAAAATTCCAGAATGATAAATAGTATCTGATAAAACTTGGATGCACATAAGAATTTAACTGGAGATCTTTAAGTAATGCCCTGATTTAATATCTTTTCCTTCTTGGAAAATCATCTAAAATCTATAAACTTCCTCAACAGACAAATGCTCACAGAACAAAAGGTTGCCTGAAACTTCAAAGGACTTTTGAACCATCTGAAATAAATGAATAATTTACTCATGAATAAAAAGTTAAGAACTCACAAATTACTCCTGGGAGGAATCATGTCTTGTGGGTGTCTGTATATTACACAATATTAGGAGCTAATCTTAAGAAAAATAATTCATTATAAACATAAATAGTAGCCAGCCCTTGAAAAAGGCCAGTATGAGAGGAAGTATAAGCTTAACTAGCGTCATTGTTATTCCATTTGTGACTATACCATGTTGCCTTCCAAAGCAACTACTTTGTATACTCATCCCACCTTCCAAAAACAACACCCAGTGATCTTGGTAAATTAATGAATAGGAGTCATTTAGTCTGAAATTCATTTAGAGTAAAAAAACAAGAGTTTGCAGGTGAATTTAGGGAAAATTTCTAAGTACTTATTGTCATTGTACTTTATGTATTAATAAAATACATATAATAAAGTAACTATTTTCATATTTCTTTATGTATTAATATTTTAATTTGCCTGTTAAGTAGTTCCAAGGAAAAGTAAATATTTAATTGATAAATCCAAACAGTATTGAAAGTAACACAACTAAGTATAGTCCTAAATAGAAAACCACCCTTTAGTGTTTATCTTTCATGATTTAGAAATTATTGCACATAAAATGCTGCCATCCCTGGCCCCAGTGATTATGAGTCCAACATCAGTTTTTAATAGATTTTATTTATTTATTCATGAGAGACACACACACACAGAGAAAGAGGCAAAGACCTAGGCAGAGGGAGAAGGAGGCTCCATGCAGGGAGCCCGAGGTGGGACTCAATTCCGGGTCTCCAGGATCAGGCCCTGGGCCGAAGGCGGCGCTAAACTGCTGAGCCACCCAGGCTGCCCCCAACATCATTTTCTAAATCCTATCCATAATGTAGATAATAATGTAGTTAAATATTCTGTACCTACTTCTTAGGTACAATTTCTTTCTCTTACAATTTATTTCTCATATCTAGAGTCCTAGCTCAGATGCTCACCTGGAAACAATAACTTTATTGTTGGTCTACTTCCAGTATCTTCTCTCAGTATTCCATTTTGATCATCTAAGTTATTTATTCAAAGCTTCTCAATTCATTTAGAGGCACAACTTTGATCTTGCCATTACTTACTTAACAACTCCTTGTGGTATTGATAAAATACTTAACTATAATATGTATTAAATGTTTACCGTAAGTTCGGCACTCCTCATGCATTTTTTTTCATTTATTCATAATATCAAAGTCATTAAGTAGATATTTTTATTACCCTTACTTTACAGATGAGAAAACTGAGTCCTAGAAGTAGCCTGACTATAAATCTCTTTAGCAGTACTAAATGCAAGAGTTGGGAATTAAACAAGGTCTGTCTTAATTTCAAAACCATGTGCTTAAACATTATGTTTTATGTTGAAAACTGAATATTGAATATTTGCTCATATTTAACTTTCTCAAACTTTATTTTTCCCACAGTACAACATTGAAGTGATTCCAGGGATGCCAGATTGAACTACCTCATGTTCCCCATTCTTATCTTACCTTTTTCCATTTTTAGAACTTCGTCTATTCATTGTCTTGGACTTCTTTTTTTTTTTAAGATTTTATTAATTTATACATGAGAGCACAGAGAGAGAGGCAGAGACATAGGAAGAGGGAGAAGCAGGTTCCATGCAAGAAGCCCAATGTGGGCTGCGATCTCGGAACCCTGGGATCATGCCCTGAGCCAAAGGAAGATGCTCAACCGCTGAGCCACCCAGGAGTCCCAGTCTTGGACTTCCTAATAGTCATTCTCCTCATATTCAAACCCTACATATTCTTAAGAACCCACTACAAATTCCAAATGCTCTAGAAGCCATTTTCTATTTCACATCTGAAATACCCTTTCCTCTGAACTATCTTGTCCTTTAAAAAATCTCTTCTGTGTAATATATATATACATATATGTATACACATATTGCTATATATATGATATATATCAATAGTTTTCTTATACTTTATTTTTGTCTATGATGATATGTTCATTTCACTTGTCTATATCCTATATGAGCTCCTAGAGGACAGATTGTTCATCTGATTTATCTCTATGTTCCTCAAAGCACATAGTATCTTCTCCCTATCAGACATTTAATAAATATTGTTGAAAGAATGGATGCAGCATAGACAAATGCTTCTTTTACTCTGTAAATCTTACTGTATTAACTTCTACTGGCCTAGATCCAAGATGTGTTCAATATCCTTCATGAGCTCTTGTATCCAAGTGCTATAGTCATTTAACTATAGAAGTGATCATTCATTATTCGTAGTTCCATAGAACAATAGCCATTATTTCTTGTCTTTTCCAAGTATTCCAGGGTTTATTCTATTACCTACTATCATCATCATTCACTTAACACTAACTGAAGGACAATACCAGAAAGCTTATGCAGTATAATACTATTTCAATTCACATATTCCCTGGAGGTTATCATCCAGCATTAGAAGGAACCTGGAGGACTTTGAAAATGTCAAGAACTGAGCTTAGGTTCTAACTGGGTTAGAGGAAAGCAATACAATAAAAATAAAATAAAAATAAAATGATAATGTGCAATGAGTTAGTGACAATAGAGGTGACTTCCTATATTCTGTTTAACATGGACTAACAATAGGTGTATCACAGTAGGTCTCTTTTCTTGACTTCTGGCATTTGAGCTTAAAATCATGAAATTCAACTTAGTTATATATTGGGAAATGGGAAATAACAATCCTCTTATAATAATATCACTCTTAAAATAATATCAGTCAGTCTCTGGCGGGTTCTAAACCATCTAGATGTTCAAAAAGTTAGCAACATGTTTTGTTAGGTCTAGATCTATGAGCTTTCTATTCGTTATCCTTAATTTCTTACCTAGAGTGGATTTTTAAATTTGTCATTCTTAAACCAAAACTTTAGGTGAGCATTTCAAAAGTTTTCAATATGTTTAAATCTTGAAATAATTATAACCTCTGAAAAATGCTCCCAAAACACAGAACAAGTACATGCCTCTTTTTTTTTTAATTTTTTAATTTCTCCCCAGGTGTATATGCCTCTTTTAAACCAAAATTCTAGCCAGGTCTTTGTGTCAATCCAAACAGTAAGTTCCATTTGAGATTATAAATGTAATTCAAAACTAATCTGCATTCTGAGTTTACCTATTACAGAATATTCTTTTGTCATTTTTATATTATCATAGGAATATTGTCATTTGTAATGTATTTTTCAAAACTATTATTAGTCACAAAGCAATATTACATGCTATAAGCAGTCTTAAGTATTCTTATAATGATAGATGCTATAGCAACAAATAGAAATTGGTTAATATTAATGATTTCAGTCTTTGATTATAAAAATAGAATCACATTCTACATATTATCAATTCAAAATGTCTTATTGCATTATATAAGGGATTACTTTTTCTTGGAAACCATAAATCATGAATTAAAATTAATATATTATAGGACCGTAGATAGCTAAATCCTTAAGCTAAAATTTGAAATGCCTCATTTATGTTGCTAAATGTTATTTTTACATTAAGATTCATTCTAGCTGTTTGACATATTTAAACTGAAGTAAATATTAAGTATTTACAACTTTCAAAATAAGTTAAGCAAAGATTTTTTTGTCATCTTAGGTTCTTTGACTACTGAAAGGTGTTACAATAACCAAATAATAATTTTATTAAAAATCAGATAAAATGCCAACACTAGTGTGTCACCTCCAGCCACTAAAGAAAGAACTATTTTGTAAGAATATAAGAATCTCATCACTGGGACGCCTGGGTGGCTCAGCGGTTGAGTATCTGCCTTGGGCTCAGGGTTTGATCCCCGGGGTCTGGGATCAAGTCCCACATTGGGCTCTTTGCAGGGAGCCTGCTTCTTCCTCTGCCTGTGTCTCTGCCTCTCTCTGTGTCTATCGTAAATATATAAGTAAAACCTAAAAAAAAAAAAAAAAAAAAAAGAATCTCATCACTGCTGTACAATCACCTGACATGCTTATTTTTTCTCATTTGTAAAGTGCCTGCCTACATAGAAAGGTGACATGACAATAATAGCTAGCACTTAATAATTCTATGTGTTATGGACTGTTTTAATGTTTCTCCTATGTTAATTCCTATGTTAATTATCCTAAGGCCTGGCCTTGCCTTGCCTGTGAAAATAACCTTCTCTTAATCAACTCTATTAAATAGCTTTTGCTCAGAAGTATCTTTGTTGGATTCTTAATTTCCAAAATATTACTCCTATGACCATTCCACAGATAACTATGCCTTATTATCCGAAATTAACAGTCCTTGCTATGACTATTCTGGGTTTTATTCTGGCAATTGAACTCAACCTTCTATCACAAAACCTAAAATCTGGTCATCTTTCAAACCTATCAAGTTCTCAAATGATATTTTCCAGCCATTATACACCACCTTCCACTACTCATAAATTTATCAGCAAGTCAAAAATCAGTACCACTATTACTAGATTTAATCTGATTAGAACCAAATTCACCTACTTCCAGATTAAAACTTCCACATTAATCTGATAATCTAATAAACTAATCAGGAATTTCACTCAATAAAGACAAAATTCCATTCCACCATTATTAAACAATCGGACATCCAAGGATTTTTATTCCTAATTTTAGGGTTATCCAATTTAGTATTATTTTCACCTGATCTTCTGGGAGACCTAAACAATCTCTGGCCAGTCTTCTCAATAGTCCCACACACATCAAGCTAGAATGATATTTCTTATTCACCTACTCAATCCTATGGTCCATCCCTAATAAATTAAACAACATGTTAGCCCTTATTTTCTTCACCACAATCCTGGCAATCATCCCTGTACTTCATATATCAAAACAACAAAACATCATATTCTAGCTCCTCAGTCATTGTCCTATTCTGATTACTTGCAGCAGATCTGTCGACACTAACATGAAATGAAGGACAACCAAATGAGTATCCATTCATCATGATTAGCCAACTAGCATCAGTAATGTATTTTCTCTTTATTCTCATATCAATCACAAGCATTATTGTAAAAAACTTCTAAATAAAGAGTTTTGTAGTATATTTATTACTCTGTGTAAATCAGAAAAGAAGAATAATATTTATCCTTAAGATTCAAGGAAGAAACTCCAGCTCCACCATCAGCAGCCAATGCTAATATTCTATTTAAACTATTGGAAACTTGTGCATGAAAAGTGAAGCATTTACTATATCAGTATTAAAAATAAATCATCTACTGGGGTGCCAAGGTGGCTCAGCGATTGAGCATCTGCCTTTGGTTCAGGGCCTGAGCCTGGATTCGGGATCGAGTCCTTCATTGGGCTTCTTGATTGGAGCCTGCTTCTCCTCCCTCTGCCTGTATCTCTGCCTCTCTTTCTGTGTCTCTCATGAATAAATAAATAATCTTAAAAAAATAAATCCTATATCATTCTATAACTATGTAATTTATACATCCAGTGGTCGCATGTGTTAGTACACATATATATTCTACATAATATAAACTATGTATAATCACTAATTAACAGCTTATCCCATGCATATAAGGGTGTACATTATTGAAATTGCATAATACATAAAATCGTATATCATGCATACAATTATAAATCCTATGAATATCTACAGCAAAATTAACATGATTAATATTACTTAGCACATAATATTATTGGTTGGATATACCCCATTAAGTCAAATTATTACTAGACAACATGCCTATCATAACTGATAACCACATTTAATTATGAATCTTCAAGAAACCTTTCTACAAATGTGTCCCTCTTCTCTCTCTCTGGGCCCATAACATTTGATGGTGTCTAGAAATTAACTATACCTGACATTTCATTCTTACTTCAGGACCATGTCACCTAAAATCGCCCACTCTTTCCTTTTAAATAATATTTCTCAATGCACTAATGACTAATTGGTCCATGCCCACATATAACTGTCATGCATTGCATTTGGCAATCTTTCTTTCTTTTTTTTTAATTTTTGGAATGCTATGCCTTAGTTAAAGCTACAAAGGCCTTAACATAGTCAAGCAAACTGTAGCTAAGCTTAAAATGAGTATTACTTACCATCGTTATAAACCATAAGGTATAATTCAGTCAATGATTACCGGACATAGAAGAACCTGTGTATACACATACATACAAGCTTATCAAATAAATGATTACCTTAGCACACTCTTTAACCTGCATAAACCTTATACTGTATATATTTATTAGCTATCTCGCCAAATCACAAAAACAAGATTAATTATACAATATATAAAGCTTATCTTTCATCTCATATATATTTTAATGATAGCTAAAATATTCAAACTCCTGATCCTACAAATGAAAACTCTATTCAAGATGATCTTAAAACCTTCCCACCGATACCCACATGCTACTTTAATCCATAAAGTAACCACAGACATACATCTTCCTGGGTTGGATTTTTTTTAATCAAAATCAGAGTATATTAAACTAAAATATAAATTAAGTATGTTCAAAATTCTTTTTTTGAGCTTGATTTTACTTATTTTTAATAATAAATTTATTTTTTATTGGTGTTCAATTTGCCAACATACAGAAAAACACCCAGTGCTCATCCCGTCAAGTGCCTCCCTCAGTGGCCGTCACCCATTCACCCCTACCCCCCGCCCTCCTCCCCTTCCACCACCCCTAGTTTGTTTCCCAGAGTTAGGAGTCTTTATTTCTGTCTCCCTTTCTGATATTTCCTACCCGTTTCTTCTCCCTTCCCTTCTATTCCCTTTCACTATTATTTATATTCGCCAAATGAATGAGAACATATAATGTTTGTCCTTCTCCGATTGACTTATTTCACTCAGCATAATACCCTCCAATTCCATCCATGTTGAAGCAAATGGTGGGTAACCACAAATGTTGGAGAGGATGCAAAATTCTTGACCCTAACAGAGAAGAATATTCAACAAGTAATTCCACTATCTATAAATTTGCTATTTAAAAGTATAAATCCCAGTAGATAGGGACCCTCAGCACCTCACCCACTTTGCCATTCTTTTATCCTTACTTTTTCTACTTAATCCACTAAGCCTTCTTTCAATTAATACTACTATGAAGCTCTTGCCTTCCATGGGAACTTTGCAAATGCTACCACCTCTGTTTAGAATATGATCTCCTCTAGTTTCCTCTGTGCTTTTCACGTGTTGAACATATGTTTATCTGTTAGTTCACATGTTGACCAGCCAACTTGTTTCCTCCAAATTCACTTCAGGCAACTCTGCTTAAAGCTATTATGGGATTGCATAACTGTCCCCCCAAGTATGTATATAAGGCTATACTGACACAATTAATAGTAATTTTTTAGTTCATTTTCTTTCTCTCTAGAGTCCAACTGCCATGAAAAAAAAAAAAAGAAAGAAAAAAGAACCGTGCTAATTTTAGGGCTTCCATAGTGTCCCACGTGCTTAAGGACAAGGTTTGTGCCTACTATTGTGTAGCTGTCCACAATTTTTATTGTAGGATGAAATAATCCGTGTACACAAAATAAGAACAAATCTTGCTGCTCTTTCTACATTTTTAAGTTCTGTCCACGACTCATTGCTTGTTTTTTGACTTCCTCTCTATATAAGTCAATTCATCAAACAGATGAATCAAACAAAATATTCAATGAGTGTTTAATTGCTATTAATTATGTCAATTTTCACACTCAAAAAATGTATAGCTTTTTTATTTTTATCATCTCTAATAATTTTCTCTCCAACCTGTATCTTGAAGGGTCCAGATAAGTCTCCCCTATTAGGATATCAGCCTTCTTTCCATAGTAAATGAGATATTAAGTTACTTTCATTTTTATCACAGAGATATTAAGGTAAATAAAGAAAATAATGCATACCATTGGTACATTATCTTTAATAATAAATCTAAATGCCTCTGTAATTCATTGAAAGACTATATAAAATCATGTATTAATACATTTTATAATTGCCATTGCTAACTAATTGTTCATTAACATACACCGTCAAAATTTCCAAAGGAAAGATAAAAGGCCCATGTGCCTGTTATACCAAACCCACCAATATAAAAAAAGGGACTCTCTGTGATGCAAGCTAAAAATTTTTATAGCAGAAAGAAGGAAGGGCAATCATTGCATCACTACTTTCTTTTCCTGCTAAAAGCTGGATTGTTCTCCTGGTGTAGTTTTCTAGAGCTCTTTGTTTTTGGCCCAGTTTTACATGACTTAAACAGTAAGGCTGATGCAACTTCCCTGGAGAGAGAACTTCCTACAGTTTAATAGGTCTCCTTATTAGGATGCTTTTCCCTGTTGATGTGCCATTGTACATATTCATTATATAATTTCTTTATATTACATACGGTCATTATCTGGAAACAAAATGTTCAAAGCTCTAATTCATAATGTTTATGATAGTTATAATTTATTATTATTTATTACTAAAAGTAATAGTTTATTACTACTACTAGTAGTACCATTAGGAAATACTCTAAATGCTATGACTTGACTTGACATTAATTAATTAATTAATTAATACACTGTGCATTAAAGATTCTGATTCAAAATACACTTGAACTTTCTTACTAATTAGGGTTATGAGAATGAAGCTGAATCCTTTTAAAAAGGAATAAAATGCTAGCAAATACAAATGTGTAAATAACACATGCTAAGGAATTATCAACTTAATTAGATAGGGAGACCTGGTCCTTCATCATTTCATTTTATTAAAATAATGCTTCATTTTTCCTGACTAGTCAGTATTTTTTTTTGAAAATTATTTGTTAACTGATTCTTCTGAACATAACAGAATTAGAATTATGGATTTATGACACAATGGTGAACTGCAATCAGAGGCATGACAATAAAAGAACAGTTCTCCATTCACTGAACTGCATTTAAATATAAATCCAAAAGAATGTTGCCTGAAACACAAATAGGCATCTCCCTGTTCAGCAGAACATAAAGCTGATTATGGAAAATGATTTGGTCAGTGAAAGAGTTGAATACTATTAAGAAACAAAGATGCTAGATAACAGGAGTACAATTAATTTATGATCAGTTTAATTATTTTTAATAATAGTTCAACTTCACAAGTACTTCAGAGGCACTGAAATGTGATAAAATTATACTAAGAACACATAACTAAAAAAAAAAAAAAAAAAAAAAAAAAAAAGAACACATAACTAGGTTGATATAGAATTTCAAAACAAAGGATTTTTTATAGCTGCATAACTTCTAATATAAACAATATTATGACACATATTATGTAACTGTATTATGTAAATATCTAGATATTCAAAATTTTATTTTCTTAACATAAAATTTCCATTTCATTGACCGTATATTTCAGTGTTTTGATATACAATGTATAAAGTATATCACTTCTATTAAAACACATAATATCAATAATTATAATTGCAATTATTTATTCATGGTTGGAAAATAGGTTCTGACAATTTATTCATCAACTTTGTAAGGCTCTGCCACATACTTAGTAAGAAATTATCCTTTGAACTGTTTTATCATGGGTCTGTGCTCCGGATTATAATTGCTTTGATCAAAACTGTCCTTTAACTTGTAGCTGAATAGTAATTATCATCAGGAGGTCCTACACACGGTACAATAGAAATTTGAATTTAAGTTTGTAGAAAATTCTATAAAAAGCAAATAAAAGGATAAAGTATCTAAAGTTTGAAGTAGGTAGTTGAGGTTAACAACTTTGACTTCTCATCAAAATTTGCTGAAAATTTTTGAAATAGTACAAAGTAAAGTTGTCAAGATGCTAAAACTTGAGCTAATGGCAGCTTTCTAAACATATTTTACCAAAGTCCTTGGGAAACCAACAATCTACAGTAATTATCAGGATGACAAACTCTTCCAGGTTGTAACTGACTAACTCAGTAGGTAATTTGCAGAGAAAAAATGAGAGAAATCTTCTCTAAGTATAAGTCTCATCAATTTCTTTATAGGTTCTTCATGGATAGATTATCAACTAAATGTTACATGGATAGATTATCACATGGATAGATTATCAACTAAATGTTACACATATTAAAAATATGGCCTGAAAAGTCTCTAACAAGTAAACAAAAAAATAGTTTGTTGATTCCATATCTTCACACATTCTATTTCTGATGGCATTGAATACTACCCAACTTATTATGTTTTATCCTATGAGACACAAAACCAAATCATGTACATTTTATCAAGTGCTTTAACTGGCATTATATTGTTTTATATACCACATTTACCATATTTGCACAATTGTGAAATTATTTTGAAAATTTAATTAGTTTGTCAGCCAACATATATTTATTGAACACGTTTTCTTAGCCTGGTAATGTGCTAAGTCTGGGATATTTACTCAGTCTCTCACATCATGAAGTTTAGTGATCTAGTTGGGTGGTTTAGTCAGAGGGATGTACAATACAAAAATAATTTTACATAATTAAATAATTTCAAGTTTGCAAAATGAGGCAAGAAAAGGAAAGCTTAACCTTAGAAAGGTTAAAAAAACAAAGCTTAACCTTATTTTCTTATTTTCCCAAGGAAATATATCCAAGAAAATATTGATTCAGAACTCAAACTTACATGTACAACTTTATCCCTCTGTACTACATTGCACCTAGAATCTCTACACCAAACCCGTGTTGTGACCTCATGTGAGAGCAGAACATCAGCTGGTGAGGGGAATAAGGGAAAATCAGCTACTTCTATCAGTCTCTCCCTAAAGCATTTAGCCACCAAAATTGTAAGACCTATTTTTAAAACAACTATATAGTACTAATATATTATGGTACTTCTTAGAAAATAGTTCCAATAGCAGTTTCTGACATATTTTGATATATTTAGGAATTCACATAAAAGAAAGACAACTTTCTTGGGCCATAGACACTGAAATTTTACACATATTTAGATATTAAAAATATGGCCTTCATTTTCATAACCTTAATTAGTTGTTTTCATGAAAACAGGAGCTATGCATTTCTGATCCCTGTAATCCCTTCCAGTGCTTCAAAGGCTGGTGAATTGCAGGCATTTTCGTTCCTACAAATGAGTGAAAAACTAAAATAGAGTGTAAGAAAAGGAAAAACATAAAATGAAGGATTATATGCCAATTGGAGGAAAAGTAGAAAAAGATTTGAGCAAAATGATTATTCAATACCCTGGTGACCAATTAATACAATACCTATCTATGTGTGTTGATGTTGTTAAAGAGAAGGATTTTGGTATTTTCTTCACTCCATATCAGAATAAACTGTCATCATTTGTATGTTCTTACAATTACTGCATGTTTAATCTATCTGCAGTAGGAATATTCCAGCTTAACAGTAAAGCACAGCCGTACATTTAAACAGTCCGTTAGAGACTGTGTTTTGTGATAAGCAGGGAGTTTTTGTTTGTTTGGTTGGTTTGGTTTTTGTTTTTGTTTTAAGATTTTATTTATTTGAGAGAGAGAGAGTGCATGAACAGAGTGAGGGGCAAAGGGAGAAGCCTACTTACAGCTAAGCAGAGAGCCCAATGTGGGGCTTGATCCCAGGACTCCTGGATCATGACCTGAGCCAAAAGCAGCCACTTAACTGACTGAGCCAGGCATCCCAGGAGGGAGATTTTTACTTTACTTATGTCAAAGAAGAAAGAAAAAGGATGAGATGAGAGAAAGAAGCATAGAACCTGGGATATTTAAATAACGGAGAAGAATTTTTCAAATTATGCTTTGCTGGGATGATAATAATGATGATGACAATGATGATGATAATGATGACAATGATGATTTATACTTAAAACCTATTAAGTTACACCATTTATTATAATAACTATTTTCTGCTACAAAGCATTTCTAAGAACTCAAAGAGAATTTCATACTGAAAATTTATGAGAATTACAGGGCATATTTTTCCTAGAATGATAAGATTTGCAGCAATGAAATATTGTGGAAATTTCTGAAAATAGGATCCTATCTTGTTTGAAGAAAAATAAAAAGCCTGTGTTCCTAATAAAAGTTAAATTGACGAACATTAGAGTAAATCTTAAGGTTGTTAAACTATTCACTTTCCTTGAAGGCAGGACTTCTTTAAGTTCTCATTGACTTCTTTTCATGGGAATATTTGGTAAGACTGATATTATTTTTGTGGTACACAGAATTCTAAGAACAGCTGCCAATGACTTTTACCTTCTCCCTTGAGTGTTGGTGGATTTTTTGAATGATGATATATTATCTAAGATGCTATATTATAAAGCAAAAGGGAAATAACTTGAGTGGGTTCAATGTAATCCCATAAACACATAAAAGATAGAAACTTTCTCTGGCTGGTGGTAGAAGGAAAAGTCAAAGAAATCTGAAGTACTGGATGAATTTGGCAGGCCCTTCTTGGCCTGAATTTGGAGAGGACTACATGTAAGGATTGGACACTAGACAGTGATTCTATTTTGACAGCCATTGAAAATAAAAAAAGGTATATATACACAGGCATGTGCAAACATGAAATTTTCCAAAATAATTCAGCACCAAATTTGAATCACATAAATAGGAGGCTTCTCTAGACATCTAGGAAATCTTATTTTGGTATTAAATAAATGAATATGGTATAATATCTAGAAATATATTACATATAAATATGCTATAATTATAAATAACCATAATATCTAGAAAACAATCCTGAGCCAGGCACGGTTTATTTAATTTAATCTTTCTTGCTTTTTTAAAGGTTATTTCTTTTCAGACTATAATCAATTGAAGTATAACATATCCCTTTTATTAATTGAGTCCAGTTAGTAAAACCACAGAATAACTTCTTATTTTATTCCTAATAGTCTGATTTTTACTCATATCTCACTTTTTTAAATCAAATGTGAATAATGTCAGAAAACTAGCACACTAAACAAAACAAAACAGGAATAATTACTGATATTTGTATTCCATCTTACAGGTTCTAAAGAACTTCATCCCAAATCCATTTTGCAATTAGAAGGGATATAATTAAATTAGCAAAACACTTTTACATACAATATTTACTACTGAAATAATCTCTGTACCTTCCTCTCAGTTTTGGTAGTAGATCTATAACTATTCTAAAATGTAAGGTCTTGGGCACCTGGGTGGCTCAGTGGTTGAGCATCTGCCTTCGGCTCAGGTCATGATCCTGGGGTCCTGGGATTGAGTCCTACATCGGGCTCCCCACAGGGAGCCTGCTTCTCCTTCTGCCTGTGTCTCTGCCTCTCTCTCTCTCTCTCTCTGTGTCTCTCATGAATAAATAAATAAAATCTTTTAAAAAATAAAATTATATTAAAAATAAGGTCTTAAAATGAACAAACAACAAACAAAAAACACACAAAAAGTAGGGATAAGACACTCCTTAGAGTCTTAAGAAAAAATAAATTCCCAGGGTGCCTGGGTGCCTCAGTAGGTTAAGCATTTGCATTGGCTCAGGTCATGATCCCAGGGACCTGGGATTGGGCCCTATGTGGGGCCCTCTGCTCAGCGGGGAGTCTGCTTCTCCCTCTGTCCTTCCACCTTGTTCGTGCATGCTCTCTCTTTCTCTCCCCCTCTCAGATAAATAAATTTTAAAAAAATTAAAATTAAGGGATGTGTGGGTGGCTCAACAGTTGAGTGTCCTCTGCCTTTGGCTCAGGGCGTGATTCTGGAGTCCTGGGATGGAGTTGCACATGGGACTCCCTGCATGGTGCCTGCTTCTCCCTCCGCCTGTGTCTCTGTCTCTCTCTCTCTCTGTGTCTCTCATGAATAAATAAAATCTTTAAAAATTAAAATTAAAAAAATGAATAGATTCTCTTCCTAAAAATTGAAAGTGATATTTGAAACATATAGTAACTAATCAACTAATTCCATGTGTCACCAAGATCAACTCATGTTTGCGTGTTTCTTTCCCCTAGAAGTGAGATGAAACATAAGAACATCTACTATTTTCAGAGTATGATTTTGAATTCTTTATAGTTCAGTTTTAAGTTACTAAAATGATTCTACAACTGTCAAATTCATGCGTAGGCAGCAGTTTAACAAAGTTCTTTAAGAATACCAACTAAATATTTTATGAGATGTATAAAATTGTAATAATGGGTATATTAAAATTTCATTTAAATAAGATAAATTCAGCCGACAATTATGCCTTATTTCTCAATTCAGATTTGGTTTTTTATTCCCAATTATTTTTTATTATCATGGAATCTAAAATATATATCACATATGGAACACTATTAGTGTTTTATATAGGAAATAAACTATTCTTGAGACTAAGTAACTAAAAAAAAATCTTTTCTCCCTTTTCTTCTAATTTCTAATAGAATCCAATTTAATCCAATTCAACAGATTGGTGGAAAGCATTAAGCAGACACATTCTGAAGAATATTCAGTCCAATTCATGGTTTTTTTTACTGTGATAATTACAACTGAGTGTATCAATAGAATGGTTAGCTTGAGGCTTGAACAAATAAACCAACTCATACTCTGCTCTCTTAGAAAATAACATTATTATTTGATTCCTGTTCTTGCAGTAGCTTCACTAATAACAAACAATATTATTTTCCTCTTAGTGTGGTTCATCTTTAAGACTAAACTTGCCATTAGAAAACTATCGTAATTAAATATATATATATATAATTGCAGGAAATAGCCAAAACTTAAAGTAGAAAGGACGAGCAGAGTTTCTGTCCATTTTTTCCCCAAAGAGAATAAACCTATTTATATTGAAGATAAAATCACCCTGTTTTTTTAAAAACCATGTTAAAATTGGCCACTGGTAAAGTGAATGGAAGCTTTGGATTCACTTCATTAGGGATTTAATATAGGGTTGGGACAGGGCAAAATAATGAAGCAATAGTCTTAAAAGTCAAGATTAAATCATTGATTTGTTACTTGAAAACATGAGGATTAGTTGCTTCAGGATGGCCTGTGGCAGATCATCAGAGAAGAAAATCTTAAACTATTAGAAGGAATTAGTCTATTACTATACAAATTGACAACAGTCAAACTTTATTGCTTCTTTTTTTTTTCTTTACTTCCAACTTCCATCATAATTAAAGCTAACCAGAACAAAAGAAACAATCATAGCAGTAAATGTTCTTGAATTTTATAAGACATGGTCCAGAGTTTCTTAGCACCATTGGATTTTATTTCTGTTACTTAACAGAATTTATTGGTATAATTTTGAAACTAAGAAGTTTCCTTTATTGCATACATTTAGCCCTTGAAGATATTGCTTTAAATATAGCATTTAGTCTAGTGCAAACTAATATTCTACTATAAAATTAGTTTTTATAATAGTGGAAACCAAATCTACTGAATTTTATCACAACTGATTCAAAGATTTGCTTTGTGGCAATAAGGGTTTGTATAGAGTTTTCTTTAGGAAGAGTAAAGATGATTTTTATGTTTTTACCATTAAGATACTTTTTGTATTTCTAATATCCCTCTTAATATCTGCCTTTATTTAAATGTTAAGATTGTACTTACAAGAAAAAGCAGCAACTTTTGGTGAATTCAGAATGTTCTTCATATTGTTAAATTCAAATAATTAATATGAGACATTTTGCATTTATTTTTTGGCTATGACCTGGTTAAGAACAAAGGAAGAGGAAAATGACAACTTGGGTTTTGGGGAAATAAAAAAACTGCTTAGTAAACTACAGAATTCTCAAAAGCAGAATTTTGATGACAAAAAAAAACAGATTTCAAAATAATATAGGATATCTTTTATATAAAACTTAAACTCAAGAAAGAGATCATATATTGCTTAATTATTTAAACAATTCCCATGAACTGGAATTATAAAAATCAAGATAGAATAAATAAAATATGAGGTTGGAATGAAATAGAGGTTTCAATATTCTTTGATGGCATATCAGATTTTCTTTTATATTCTATGTATTATCTTTGTCAGATTTAGAATTTTTTTTAATTTTTAAAAAAGATTTTATTTAGTTATTCATGAGAGACACACAGAGAGAGAGAGAGAGAGAGAGAGAGGCAGAGACACAGGCAGAGGGAGAAGCAGGCTCCTTGCAGGATGCCTGCGTGCGTCTGGATCCAGGGTCTCCAGGATCACACCTTGGGCCGAAGGCAGGTGCTAAACTGCTGAGCCACCCGGGCTGCCCTAGAATATTTTTATAGTAATTTTTTCTTATTTTCATTTTTGTACATAGCCATTTGTAAGGAATGCACAAAACTACTCTCACTTCTGATACTAAGTTCAAGTTCAGGGATTCTTAAAATACGCTTAAATATTCCACTAGAGAGGACTCAACTCACTAAGAACTGTTATATTAAGATTGGTCAAGGGAAGAAGTGCATAATGCACAGTCTAGGAAAAGTACTAAATTCAGAGCTTCTATTGTCCTCTCCCATGAGGTAATGGACAGTCTTACTTTCAGGAGATCAGTGTGGAACAATATGCTGGAGTCTTGCCAAACAGGGAAGGTCTCCTGAGCCTTGGTATCCAAAATCTTTATCAAGACTCCATCACATAAACAACTATTTTGCCATTCAACTGGCAGATATCTGTTTCCACTTCCTCAGGAGATCTAACTGATACCACATATCCAAATTACCCTCCCAAAATCACATTGTTGCTATCTAGGCGGTTGGAGCCCCCCCCCCCCGCCCCCCGCCCCTGCAAACAAAAACACTCCCATCAAGGGTGACATTCCAAGGATTTAGAAATTATCTTCCAGAATTACAGGGCAAAGACTACACCTCTTTTTGATCAAAGTTAAATTGTTTACTACACAACATCCTAAAAAATGCAAGAGAACTTCCCATAATTCTGCCATTTGCCATCAGCTGAGCATTCATGGACAACTGGTCTAAGGGGTTTTGGCCTAAGGTTCTGTTCCAGTGGTAAAGAATTAAACATTTCACTTTTTAATGTCCTTATTTATAAGAAACAGCTTCAGAATTAGTAAGGACAAGAATTTTGGATTTGAGAAATTATGCATAAAGAACACTTGTTAGTTGTTTTTTATTGTTGTTTTGGGGTTTTTTGGGGAGGGGGGCTAAAATCACATTTTATTTCATACTTTTTAATAAGATACTTCTAAAGGACAGGAGAAGTTTCATCATCTAATTCTGATTTTTTTTTCCTCTTCCTTTTTCTAACCTCTGTCTTTCCCTTTGTCTCTAATTCACATACATTAATTAGTCTTTGTAGAATGAAAAGTCACATCTCAAGGGTTGATCTTTTGTTCTACTCTAAGTAGATTCAGTTCTTAATTAGAAAATGCTTTCATTGGTCTTCTGCATCAAAGAAGGCAACAGAAAAAAGAGTTGGAAAAATAGACTGAAAACATTTAGCCTGGAATTTAAGAGATTACATAAACTAGTATTTTCTTAGAATCAAATAAGTTCATAAAAACTAAATATCTGGGGCCCACAGAGAAATTGAAAATACATGCTACATGTTTTTTTCCCCTTGTTTAAGTGAATCAAGTCAAATATATTAATATATTAGAAAAAATGCTTATTGTCATCAAGTTGACATTATCAGTTAATGCTTATCAGGTATTTTCATATGTGATTAAATTGAATAATCATGTCTTCCCTTTCTCACACGCTAGAATAATTTTTAAAAAATTTCAATTGCAATCTGAAAATTTTAAACCTCAATAAGTATTTAAATATTGAACTGAGCTGTTAGAATTTCTTTCTCTTGTGTGCATAGAAACACCTGATAAATTTAAATGGTTTGACAGATTTGTTAAGTCTCTGTGGATGGAAGGACTAAAGACCTCCCAAGGTATCTTCTACAATTGCCTACCTTTGAAAAAATCTATGATGTATTAAGAAACCTGAAGTAGAAATGAAGATTGATAGAGAATAAGAAAGCTGATATTAAGCTAGTAGACTTCAACAGCCTGTGCTGATGAATTGTCAGT
Organism: Vulpes vulpes; assembly: GCF_048418805.1. NCBI lineage: Eukaryota > Metazoa > Chordata > Mammalia > Carnivora > Canidae > Vulpes > Vulpes vulpes. Next base: position 98,449,260 of record NC_132784.1, on the reverse strand, counting down.
ATTTGTAATTCATCAGGGATTTTACAAGAAAAGGGCCCTTGTATGTTCTTTGAGGGCTCCTACTACAATACAAATAAATCTGTAGGATTTTAAGGTCCAAGGTAAAAGGACACTAAATACACTGACTTTGAATCCAGACCTTCTTCCCAAAGAAAAAGACTGGCACAGAATCTATTATCTCCTAAGAGCTATTCAGTAGATATCTGTCAAATAGAATAAAAGAATAGAACTGCTGCTTATGAAGTCATTTAAATACCACTATATTTAAGAAAGAGTAAAACTGTCCCTTGTTGGCTTTTAAATATTTCTTGCAATTCCTACAGACGTAGAATATTATCCTATACATATAGGCTATACAATACTATGCTATATATATATATATATATATATATATATATATATATATATACACTTAGCTATACTATTAAGTTTTTAAATAAGCACTATTAAATTAAATTGTACAGAGAAAAACAAAACAACATAAATCTAGTAATGTACTTTCAGATATTTTTTTATTCTGAAAATAATGTCAAAAAGTAAAACTGCAAGGCTATATACATTTGCTCCTCAGATAACTAACACAGTTCTAGGTGATTGCAGACAGCTACTACTTTATTCTTAAACTCAGCTACTCTATTTGTTAAAATTCATTTTATATCAGGAAGAGATCAAGTGCAGTAAAAGAATAATACATTTATAAATAAAATAATGATTGATATAATTATAAAGAAAATTTAAAATAGTGACTATTATGTAGTTAGTTGCAGCACTATTATTTTGTTTTATTTTTTTTTTAAGATTTTATTTATTTATTCGTGAGAGACATTGAGAGAGAGAGGCAGAGACACAGGCAGAGGGAGAAGCAGGCTCCTTGCAGGGAGCCTAACATGGGACTTGATCCCGGGTCTCCAGGATTATGCCCTGGACTGAAGGTGGTGCTAAACCGCTGAGCCACCCGGGTCATCCAGTACTATTATTTTATAATAAAAGTCAATGTATTTCAAATTAAACAATTACATTGTACCTACTTTTGGCAATTTTTCCAGCACACTTTAAGCATTTGGGGCCTTTTGACTTTATGTGTTTAATCCTTCATTCACTCAAATAAATAAGTAAATAAAATAGAGAGAGGGAGAGAGAAAGAGAGAGAGAGAGAGAATTAGTTCTAATGACTATAAAGGGAAAATAAAAAAGACAATGCCCACTTTATAATGAAGCTTATATCTGAGAACTGCAGACTTGGCACAAATGAGTGTATCCAACAAAATCCACCCCACCCCCCACACACTAAGAAACCAAAATCTAGTAGAGTTTTTTTTTCTTTTCAAGGTTGCATCCCTTGACCAACAGTATCCTTAATGAGAAAGTTCAATGTTGCCAAAATATTTACTATTTGTTCTAGACAAAATGTGTAGGCCTCTGACCTCTCTTTTCTTAGAACACTGACTTTAGAAAACTTGCAATAGCAAATCCTTTTTCTACCCCTTTGAGAATTAAATGTTTTACAACCCAGAAATGTCTTTCTCAAGGACCTATGAACTATCCCTTTGAAATGTAATAATCAAAAATGTGCTTCAGTACTCTTCCTTTAGCCCATTCTAGCATTTTTAAAGCCTCCCATCTTTTCAGAGCATCTCTTCCCATTAGAGTAGTCCAAATAAAACCTGTCTAGGTGCCTTTGATAAATGCCCAGCACTGTTTCTCTTGGACAGTTTCTTCGAGTTGTCACTCAGATCTGGATAGGAACCATCATCAGACTATGGGACACAACTGAGCCTCTCAGCATTCTCCAAGACCTTTGTTTGCTTGCTTATTTGTGTATCCAGTGGTGAGTCTGGCTCCTGACCTAGTGTCCCAGACATATACCTGATGAATTAACATGAGGACAGATTGATTTGATTCTTAAGTTGATGAATACACTCTAGAATCTGGTTGAGAGGGCCAGGCTTGCCTGTTTGTAAGGTACAGAGACTGAGTTAGAGTCCCAGGCTTCTGAATATTTTGTTTGCAAAATATTCAATAAGAACACGGAAACTTCTTAGGCCACTAGAACTTTCCCTTCTTAACTTCATTCATACTATGTGCTTTACCATGATAGCCCTAATTCTACTCACTTTCTTTCCTGCTGGCAAAACTTTAGTAAAAACCCTCTTGAGCTGAAGTAGCTTCTCTCAGGCTACTGAGGTTTCTCCAAATTAGTCTACTTGAGAGGACAGAACCCCTAGAGCAAAAGGGAACAAAACTCTTAGATACTCAGTGGTCTGCTTACTTTGACAGGAATGAAGCAGCTAAAGAGAGAGAGAAAGAGAGAAAAAGAGGGAGAGAGAAACTAGAGAACTCAACCCCCCCTTCAAATTTTCAAGGCTCTTAAATGATATAATTTAAAAAATCTGACTCAACAAGTGCCCTAGAGCCCCTGAAGTAACTTCACATTCTTCTCCTAGCTTTCCCCTGCTTCTTTTCTCTCAGAGTGTTCTCCACCAGCAGTACCTCCAGTTCTTCAACCCTCTGTAAGCATCAAGTTCACCAGGGTCTCCATCATCTGCAGATGAAACCCAGGATGCAGTCCATACCTGCTCTCAAGTAAGACCAAAGTTTAGAGAACTTGAAAAACGTATCCCACAGCATGCTCCAGAATTGTGGGTTCCCACTGATTGCAACACTTGCTAAAACTGCAAGGAAGAGAGACACTGAACCCAGGACTGCCTGGTCCTCAGAGTAGAGGGAAAATTTGAAGTTCCCAGCACCTTATATGAAAATTACTGGTCCCCCCACAAGGATAGAAATGCCCAATTCTTTCAATTGCCACTAAACTCACAGGGGAAATGTCTCTAGAAGTTGAAGGGCACTTCACCACATTTCTCATGAACACCGGAGCATTACATTCTCCTTTCCCACCACCGTGTTTCCTGCCTCCTTTCCCTGGAGTCACAAAACTACCAGTGAGGGATTTTGATAATTCACCTCCTGATCTGCCTCTTCCTCAGCCTTTTACAATTTCTACAGGATCTGTTAAAGATCAGCGCAACTTCGTTTTTAGTTAAACTACCATGATAATTCTATCAAGAGGGATGCCAGGGTGCTCAGTGGTTGAGCATCTGCCTTCAGCTCAGGGTGTGATCCTGGAGTTCTGGGATCAAGTCCCACATCAGGCTTCCTGTGGGGAGTCTGCTTCTCCCTCTGCCAGTGTCTCTGCCTCTCCATGTCTCTTATGAAAAAATAAACAAAATCTTAAAAAAAAATTAAATAACTCTATCAAGAAAGGATCTTCTCATGAATTGGGATATCAAAATTCATTATACTCCATGAAGGACTCCTTGTATAGATCCCCAACTCCTCTCATTTATGCTTGTGTACCTTTATCTTACCTTCCCAAGCTCCTCTTACCATTCACCCTAGTATTCATACAACTTAAGGACTTAAGTCAATAATTAGACAAAATTATTTCTTTGTGGCCAAAAAAATCTCTGATTAGGTACATACCTCTAATATGTACCCACTCTAACCTGCATGTCTTCTAAATGGCTAGAAAGTTTTCCCTGCTGAAACACCTCAGTAACATCAGTTACCAAATGTCTACTATGTCTACTGACAGAGGGTCACATTTTACTGGCAAAATTACATAGCAAGAGGCACCTGGATCCAGTCAGTTAAATGTCTGCCTTTGGCTCAGGTCATAATCCCAGGGCCCTGGGATCGAGTCCTCTGTTGGACTCCCTGCTCAGCGGGGAGTCTGCTTCTCCCTCTCCTTCTGCCCCTCCACTCCTGCTCATGTTCTCTCTCTCATTCTTCTCTCTCTCTGAAATAAATTAATAAAGTCTTTTTAAAAAATATTATTAAATTAAAATCCTCACTCCTACCTCCTCAGTGATGGCCTTCTTTGGAATCATTGTAGGAAGATCCATGAGAATGCTCTAGTCGTCCTCACTAACAGAGGATGCCAATCTAACTAACTTGGAGAGAGATGGGTAGAGATTAACTTAATGTACACAGTTCTATAATCAACAAAAAGTCAAGGACACCTTTCTCCTCAGACACTCTGGTCAGTCCTTACAGGATTACAAAGAGATCTGGCATTCTGGAAATATCACCTCTGGAAAACTAACCTTGAATCGAAATGAAAAAGGTCCTCACACTGTTTTACTCATTGCTTTCACAGTGCCCCCCTCCAGCTCTAAAATCCCCTTAATAATTGCCCCACTTATGATTTTAGATGTGGCTCTGGCAAGTAACATAAACACCAACCAGATAGGTCTCCCCTTTCGAATGATAGTAAAGTTAATGACTCTCAAGGCTCAAACCATGCATGGCCTCTTTAAATAAAAAAATGTGGTGTTTTACTAGCAATCAGTTTAATGAATATAGTTGCCCTGTGGGACTCAGTAAATTGTCCGTGTCCCTATGGCAAGGTGAAATCTATTTTCCTGAAACTGTAATTTGTTGTAAGGGCCAACCTCCCTTTATAGACACCATTTTCCTTTAATGTCCCTGTGATGTCAATATTATTTATCTGATATAGGATACACCAAAAAACAAACAAACAAACAAACAAACAAACAAACAAACGAAAAATTTGGTTAAATGGGACCAAAATACCCAATCAGGAGATAACAGCATGACCTTTTCTTTGGAGTCTACTACCAATTAGCCCTTTGAGAGTCTGTTACAACTACTAGAGGTAGCAACCAAGGCTATTATGCTCTTAAGGGATATTATTTTATACGCAGTCATAAAGCATACTAAGTACTGTCAACCCACTTGACTGACCCCTGCTTCGTGGCTTATACTGTCCCTCAGGTGGCTGTCTAAAACAAACTTCTCAAAGTGAAAATTAGAAACACAAAATATCTTGGAAACTCTGTTCCTTAAATTCCTGAACAAACCATTACTACAGCAGCCTTAAACAGGTCTTTGAGAAAGTCATGGACTCAAGCTAAACTTTCAAGGCACTCTGTTTTCAGTATCTTACTCATCGTTTCAGCCTTCTTCTATACTGGAAGATATACTACAAGACTACAAATGGTGTTAGAAAAGTTAGCCTAGAATTGGAACAATCTATCTCTAACTTAGGACAACCTATTTTCATCAAACTATAAAATATCTGAGCTTCACAAAATGACTTTATAAAACAAGCCTGTCTTAGTCTATGTACTGGCATCTGAAGATGTTTATGCACTGGTGGGTTCCCAAAGCTGTGCATTTGTAAACAATAGTTACAAAAAAGTTTGTTAAGAAATAGTCATAGCAGAGATGAATGTGTAAAAAACAGTCAACAGAATTTACACCCCTCCAGAAAAGAGCCAGCTTGACTCTTTTTAAGTGGTTTCCTTCACTTACTGGATGGCTTAGGAGACTCCTTCAGGGATCTGGATTCTTTGCATTATTCCTAATAATCATGCTTTTGTCTCTTGAATGTATCATTGTCTCTATGAAACAGTTGTGCCACCGGTTGCTTCATCTGGCAATGTGACCTCTCCTGAATTGCACCATGGTTGGAAGCAAAGGCTGGACTCTTTTCAAAATCCTTGACATGATAATTAGTAATTGTTCTGAAAATAAGAGATCCACTTTCTCCCCTGAACAAAAATGAAGTGAGAACTGCAAACTTTTGGCCCAAATGACTCCATCCAACACCCCATTCACATTCTCATGTGTGAGCTTGCACACACAAACACACACACACAAAGAGATTTGGTCAAACTTTAGCATGAATACTATCAGCACAAGGCCTTCTGCTGAGGATGAACCCAGCTTCCTTAAAATACATATCTGAGAAAGTACAAATTCCATAAGAATTTAATATTTGTTTCAACCAAAACCTGACTATTGACCTCTGACTTCCCTTTCCATGGAGCATTTACTTTTGAAAATTTGCAGTTATAAATTCTTTTTCTGTTCCATCAAGATGTAAATCTTTTACAACCCCCAACCTTCTTTTTCAAAGACCTAGGAGTCATTGTTTTGAAATGAAATCATCAAGAACAGAACCCCTGTCCCTGTCTCAGTGGGAGAGTAGGAGGCTAAGTTCAATAAACCATGATTAGCAAACACAGATGGCCTTATCACATTGACCAATCCCTCCCTCCTATCCCACTCACTCCCCCCTCCTAAATCATTTAGGACTTTTCCTTTAGCACATCCAGCATTTAAAAAGCCTCCTGTCTTTCGTTTCAGTGGAAATGAGCTCAGTCTTAGTTTTATACTGATGCCTCCTCTTCTTACTGCAGTACTCAGAACAAAGTCTATCTCATCACCTTAAATAAATGTCTCTCTCTATCCCTCTTTGATACATCTCAGTGTGGTAAACAGACATCAACCAAATAAACAGACACATAATGCAATGAATGAAAGTAGTTTTTAATGCTGCTCATGAAAATAATAAAGTGCTATAGGAGAGAGGAAAAACAGTACTTTTTTGGTGATGCACTAGTTTAAACACTAAGAATGAGAAAAATCATATAAAGAATATTGTAGGAGCATCAAGACAAACTAAAAAATACAAGGAGTAATGAAGAAGACTGGGTGTAATAGGAATGACAGATGATGATATGCTTTGAATATAAACAGAAAAGAAGAATAGTGAAGCTGAACATGGTGAAAAGCACATCATACTCCACCTTCTTAGTCACTGAAAGAATTTCTATTTTATTACAAATATTTTAGAAGTCACTGAAGGCAAGAAATGTTTTAGAAATCACTGAAGGCAAGAAATGAATAGAGAATAAATCATTTGATTTTCCATTTTTTCACTGTAGGTCCCATGTGCAAAATAGTTTGGAAGAGAGAAAATATGTTAGTAAAAAGAGCTATTAGGTTAGCAGGGCTGTCTAGGTGAGAAGAAAGGTGGTAGGTAAGAATAGTTGGCTGTGAAATATAGCTTTTGGCCAAGAATCATTGCTTGAGTATTGGGGATCAGATAAAGACAATATGTAAGAGATCTCTAAAGTTTCTGACTTCAATAACTGGGGAGATTGTTATTCCAGTTCTTGAGACTTGGCAAAAAAATTAGTCTTTAAAGGACAAAAAATTAAAGATTGCAATTTTGGCTTGGATAAGTTTAGAAGTCTATGAGCTATCCAAGTGGAAATATCAAAAGCTCAGTGAGAATATCTTGGCTGAAGCTATACATGTGAAAGTGGATGGTATTTAAGTGAATGGGATAACTCTCAAGTGATGACAGAGGGGAAAAAATATACAGAAGACAGCACCTATGATCTGAGAATCTGCATTATTTAGAAAAAAGAGATGTCTAAGAATGGTGGTCAGTGAGGCATGAGGGATGGCTGAAGAGGAAACTACCAGAAAGGCCCTGAGTAGATTTCTAAAAGTGAGGGAATGGTCAATTCTGTCAAATGCTACTAACTAGTCAAATACAACAAAAATTAAAAAAAAAAAAAACAACAACAACCTTGGATTTGATCAAAGTAGAAATAATAACTTTGACAAAAGTAATTTCAGTGGAGAGGTAGAATCTCCATTTGGAGAACAGGGGAGTGGGTTGTAGCAATATGCCAGTTCAGACTATTAAAACCTAAAAACTTACAGTACAATACTGGGAATACTAGCTAATTGTTACTTTTAAAAATCATACACAAATCATGACTGCAGCAAGGGAAAAAATACCACAAAAAAAAAAAAAAAAAAAAGAAAATGAAACTGAATACTTAAGAGTAGTTCAAAGTATAATGGGGAGATAAGTAAAGAGAGAAAAGTTAGCATTTTAGTAACTAAAGGGTTACTAAGTGTTATATTGAAACAAACCTGCCAGGGGCACCTGGATGGCTTAGTGGTTGAAGGGTCTGCCTTTGGCTCAGGTCCTGATCCCAGGGTCCTGGGATGGAGGCTCATCAGGCTCCCTCCAGGGAGCCTCCTCTCCCTCTGCCTATGTCTCTGCCTCTCTCTGCATGTCTCTCAAGAATAAATAAATAGATCTTAAAAAAAAAAAAAAAGAAAAGAAACAAACCTGCCACTTTTCTGCCTACTTACAGAGCACTTTCTTATTCTCCAACCCCTTTTTTGTTGTTGTTTTTCTTTTTAATGTTTTCATACACAGGAAAAGTTTGGGTGAATTCTGAATATTTTTTCAGAGCTCTGACTTATTAGCTCCATTCACCTATTTATTATTTATGGCATGGAAAATGGTGATCACTTTTTAATTAACCATTCATATCTTATCTCTACTACCAAATGGTCATAATTATGCTTTCTAAATTTCTAAAACCAAATCTGACAAGGTCTGCACTTCTTTAAAAAATACAATAGAATACTATCATGTTCAGGTTAAAATAATAACTTGCTAATGAGGTGGCTCCCCCCACTGCCCTGCCAAGTTCAGTTCCCTTAATTTCACCAGAGCATCTTATTCAGCCAAATCAATTTGCTAACATCAGAAATCACTATGTATCTCTGCTTTGGTTGCTACATTTGACATAAGGTCTTTTTAAGTTTTTCTTCACCTAGACCCTCTGATAATCAACCTCACCTTTTCATAGTTCTTGATTAAACTCAAATTACTCCTTAAAATATTTTCTGACTGCTTTTCCCTCTTCCAGGCAGGAAATCCTTCTCTAGTCTTCCATAATGCCTTGATCTCCTTTTGTATAGTAACATTTACCACACTTTGTAATATGAAATTACCCTAGTAGACTATTATCTCCTTCAAGGTAGACCATATTCTTTTGAGCAGAGCTTAAAGTCAATAATAAACGTTAAATTAATAACTAAAAATATTCAGCATTCATTCACTATTTTCACATGTTAAACTGGTCTTAGTTGAAATCATTGTTCTGTGTTCACTTATTCTTGAGTCTATCTTTGTTTCCATTCTTAAAGTCATTTCTTATCTCTTACATGTTTTAATTCACTTCTTATAAAATATGTTATTTTGAAAACCTTTTCTTTTTTTTCTTTTTTTCTTTTTTTTTAATAGGGGGAGGGGTAAAGGGAGAGGGGGAAGGAGACTCCCTGCTCACTAGGGAGTCCATGTGGGGCTGGATCCCAGGACCCTGAGATCATGACCTGAGCCAAAGGCAGACATCCAACCAACTGTGTCCCAAAAACCTTTGGTTGAATTTAGGAAAAAATCCACATTAAGCAGCTTTAAACAATAATAAAAGTCACTGATAACAAAATTGCAATTCTGATAAAGAACATGCACTAGTGTTATAGTATCTAATTATTCAATATGGCAAAAATTACCCTGTTTAGGGAATCTTACTGATATAAGTTGGGTCATATGTCAACTTCTGTTGGGGGCATACAATGCAACAATTGGCTTAGGTGTGGTTTCTGAACTAAGTGTTTAGGAGGGACATTGGCCTAGAATCATGAGGGGCCAATTTTCACCCTGGGCCCAGGTCACTACCAGTTCTCAGTCAATGCCTTTATTCTAAGCCAACTAAGAGAGCTTGGTGGTGTTATCGGAGAGGTAACACAATGTTCACTATACATGATTCTTCACTTAAATCTAAAATATTTAAATATATATGTCTGGATTTAAAAAAAAATGTATGGTGATGGATGGTAACTAGACTTATGGTGATCACTTTTGAGTTATATAAATATCAAATTATACATCTGAAACTTATACCAATTTAACTCAATAAAAAACGCATTTCTTTAAAGTGCTGCTTTTAAACAAAATTGATGCTTATCACTTCTTTTTGAGGTTATGTTTTTCCAAAAATATTTAACAGGGAAACAGAATTAAACTATTCACTTTATCATATAGATAATTAAAGGTTTTATGTATTTATGTATGTATGTATGTATTTAATGTATTTATTTGAAAGAGAGTGAGCAAGAGAGGGAGTGGGAAGAGGGGCAAAGGGACAGGGAGAAGCAGACTCCCCTGCTAAGCATGGAGGCCAACCTAGGGGTTGATTCTGGGATCCTGGGATCATGACCTGAGAACAAAGGCAGATGCTTAACTGACTGAGCCACTCAGGTGCCTCCCCTCGCATAGATTATTATTTTAAAATCATTTTGATATGAATGGTTAACAGTAATTAACTGACTTTAAGAAAGTATCTGTAAAATAAAGACATGCACTTGCTTTGGAATGACTGATTCTTGCAAAATGTTGATTATTTAATTCAATGCATATAAAAAATACAAGTGAAACAGGTTTAATGTTTTTTCATTTCTGATTTTTTCTCACTTAATAAAATTTTTTCTCATATTTAATTTGAAGATGAAACATTATTAAGGACTCAAAAGTCAAGCATTATAAAATAAGGATGAATTCAATAGAACATATTAAATTGGAAGAGTTTTCATTCAAGATATTTTGATAATTTGTTTCCTCCAGGTAAGCTTGTTTGTATGTTAATATTAATGGTTATTATAAAACAGTTACTTCACAAAAATAAATTTTTCCAATACACTCACAAACAAAAAAAATCAATTTGTGCTATATTTAGTGATTTATAATTTACAAAGTACATTCACAAAGTCTCTCATTTGCTTCCTATAAAAGCCTTTTAAGATAAATTGGCAGAGGGATCCCTGGGTGGCGCAGCGGTTTGGTGCCTGCCTTTGGCCCAGGGCGCGATCCTGAAGACCTGGGATCGAATCCCACGTCGGGCTCCCTGCATGGAGCCTGCTTCTCTCTCTGCCTGTGTCTCTGCCTCTCTCTCTCTCTGTGACTATCATAAATAAATAAAAATTTTTAAAAAAAAGATAAGTTGGCAGAATTAAATATCAAATGATTTGTAGACTGCTAAGCACTGCTTCTAACAAATTCCTAGATCTCTACAATACCAGTGGAGCTTGCTGGTCAGAGTTAAGACTTACAAATGTTTTATGATAATAGCATTTTGATAAAAATCTACTTCAGGTTAAGCTCAGGAGTAATGTAAATTTACCAACTTTACTCCCTGAGTTCCTGGTTTTGTAGTAGAAACAAATTATTATTTCACATTGATTGATGAGAAAATGGAGATTCTGAGGGATTAAATTATGTAAGATAACGATAAGAGGAAGCAGAGCTGAAACTTGAATTTAAACCATTAATTCCCCATCTAGAGTTCTTTAACATTCAGCTTTTTACCATCACATCCTTTTATGCCCCTCATTTATGGGTTTGAAGAGGATTTATTATTCTGTCACAGACAAAATCACCGGACAAACTTTGGCAACACCAGGAAACATGAGTGGGCTTCTTTAATGGTAATACAGGAAAGAGCTAGAGAAAAAATAAATATCAAAGGTATGAGAAAATGAAAAGGATTATTGCAGATGGATCTAGGTAGGGGGTACAGAGCAATTAAGCCAATAGCTTCTACCTCCTCAATGATAAATTCTGCCATTAGGGAACCTCTGCTACATCAGCAGAGAACAAAACAAAACAGTGATTCCACTTCCATACAGCTTCCCTCTAAGGTAGCTTTCCACCAGCTGTGAGTTTAATGAAGGACAGGGATTTTGAGAGACTTTTACCAAGACAGTGTGAAACTACTGATTCCAGACTTGAAACAGTTAAAAGGGAACACACCCTAAGACCTATGACCAGAATAATGTTCACTATTTCTACCCCATGGGTAGAAATTCCCATGGGGAATTCCTTGTTACCTGGAACTTCTTAATGAGAAACTGACCTTTTGTTTCAGACAAGATAAAAGATAAATGCCATTGACATGGCAGTAAGTAGAAATATGATCCTAGCTGAATATAAACATACTGGAGGAGTGAAAAGAGGTTCAAAATATAAAATTATAGATAGAAACTGGAGTAAAAAAGGTAAGGAGAAGCAGTTATTTCCTTCTCCTGGTTGTGCGTAATTGACCATAGGATTACTGGGGCAGAAGTCAAGAGGCAGCTTAGTAAGTGTCCATTGGATTTTTATAAGAGGGAAGATATCCCGGTATACTAAATAGGGTCATGAGTTGAGCATATATAACAATGAGAATTCCTCATCCAAATCCAATACCCAGGTCAGTTTACATACTGCCCTATGGGCCTTTAATGAAATAGAACCTGGACATTCTTTAAGAAGAAATTTGCAATTATTTTATAAGCAGCTCCTGTGAATCTTTCTCCAAGCTTTCTTTAAAGAAATCTCAACTCATTCAAGATAAACTGGCAGAGGGACGCCTGGGTGGCTCAGCAGTTGAGTGCCTACCTTCAGCCCAGGGCATGATCCTGGGATCCTGGGATGGAGTCCAATATCGGGCTCCCTGGATGGAGCCTACTTCTCCCTCTGCCTATGTCTCTACCCCTCTCTCTCCCTCTGTGTGTGTGTCTCTCATGAATAAATAAAATCTTTATTAAAAAAAAAGATAAACTGGCAGAAATAAATACCTAACGATTTGTAGACTATTGAGCATTGTTTATAACAAATTTGTAGATCTCTACAGTATCACTTAGCTCACTGGTCACTGAGATTTACAAATGTCTCATGATAATAGCATCTTAATGAACATCTACTTCATGTTAAACTCAGGAGGGATATAAATTTACCAACTTGTTATTCCTCAAATTCCTGATTTTGTAGTAGAAACAAAATTTGTTTTGCTTCTTTGAGGTCTTCACAATGGTTTCCCATCTTGTGAAGTCAATATTATAACTGAAGAGAGAACCAATTAACACTTATGACCTTCTCCCTACCTAAATAGCAAATCAAGTAACAAATTACCATGTTCCTGGAAGATAGCACTGACTGGTGCCAGTATCCAACAAATTAGAGATGCAGGAGTGGCCAGCCTCACTTTCATTTAACTTTCTTGATTGGATTCATGGAAGATAGATAGTTCTTGGGGAAAGGGAGAGGAATTTATTAGAAGTTTAATGAGTTAGTGTCTCCAATTACATATGTTATTCCACATATAGTCTTCTTACTGGTGTAATTTAATACAGGGATTTTTTTTTAATCTCCTATGAAGCACAGTGACTTGGAGAATTACTTTCCTGTTCTTATAAATAAATGTTTGCTTTTACCTGACAAGAAGACCAGTATACCTTCAGAGTCATAACTCTCAAACACATCAATTCTGCAGCATTAAATCATATTCAGAATGAAGTGTCTATGAAATGTTTTTTGATCTATTGCACTGATGATTTCATGTTGATATGTCCTAAAGTTTAAGAAGTACAAACGTCCTAAATTGCTTGCTAATATACATATGTATATATAATATGTATTATCAGAAAATAAAAGTGTCTTTCAATTAATTTCTCAGTTGTGGTGATCTGAATAATGCTAGGATATTTTCTCCAAGAAGAATAGTAAGTTATTATCTCTTACATATCTATAAAAACATTAGCATTGATGGATCTCTAGACTTTAGAGAAAATATATATCTTATTTGGGTTTCTGCTTCAGCCTGCTGACCATGTGGACTCATAAGTTCTCTGTTTGAGTGGAGCTCATAGGAAGGGGAGTGTTACATCTCAGTTCAGGCTGAAGTATTCACAAAACTGTCATTGGCTCCTATGACCCTGCTGATGTTTGGTTTAAAGAGTGCATGGTGGTTATAAATTCTACACAAATTCTATAGAGAGCCACTGTAATTCAGAGTTTTATAGCAAAGCTATGTCTTCTGGAGCAAGTTATTGCTTTCCCTGAGAAGTAGTTTTTGACTGCTCTGTAGGCATAAACTTGATCATGAGATATCAGGAAACCAGGAAAGCTGAGTTCCCTTTCATGAATTGAGTATAATCTGAATGATCTAATCAAATTAATTGAATATGCCTATCCACCATCTATTATTGGGTTGAGTGTTATAATCAGTTTTTGGCTGGAGGAGGTCCTGAAGGCACAAATAAATTGCAGAAGCATGTTCTGCTTCTCCACATGCCTACTTGTATCTTACTGACATTCCTCCCTCAACCTGTATCTGTGGTCCTCAGGTAAGACTCCTGTGTTGTGTTGACTAAAGGGAGAGTGTTATACCTAGTCTAAAAGTGATATTTATAGCTCCATCAACTAAGGTTGCATACACAGTGCTCCTATAAATGCAGAATATGCTACCCTTATCTTAGTTCTGAGAAATGGCAACTCTTTAACTTAGGCAGAGCATAACTTGCAATGTGTTTTTCATAATGGCCCAGACTTACCATGATATGTTAAACCAACTTGTCATGGCCTGCCCAACTATTAGATCAAGGGGCTTCTGATGGTCTGTGCAGAAGAGAAATAAGGAAGTCCTGCCATTGGTTAAAATCTAAGCAATGTAAATTACTGTCCACTTTTCAGGTGAAGGCAACATAAGTAAGAACAAATATCAATTTTTATGCATTGGATCAATGGCTTGGCTAGAGATTCAGAGACTTTGAAACAGATTCAAGAAGTTAGAAAACTGTTAACAAGAAAGTTTGGTAAGATATAATGGGATAGAGTATAGCATATAACCAGAAGTATGTGGGAATATTTACATAACATATGAAATTTCAGCCCACTTTTGCAGAAGCAAAATTAAACAAAATGATCTGTTCCCTTGATATCATACAGCCACCTCTCCCTAGTATCCCACTTGCCAAATGGGCTCATGAAAAGAAACAATAACAACAAGCACATAAGCTATGTTTGAGCTCATACAAGGACTTTACCTCAGCAAAAATGAACCAAATATCACTCTTTTGGTGCAACCTTTTAGTAGTATTGACACCAATATTTTCTTTTCTTTTTTTTTAAGATTTTATTAATTTATTTGAGAGAGAGAGAGAAAGAGAGAAAGAGAGCAAGCACAAGCAGGGGGGCAGTAGAGAGAGGGAGAAAAGCAGACTCCCGTGGAGCAGGGAGTCTGATGTGGGGCTTGATCTCAGGATCCTGAGATCACAAATGGAGCTGAAGGTAGATGCCCAACTGACTGAGCTCCACCCAGGTGCCCTAACCTCAATATTTTATCATACTTTATAACAGCACTGAGACTTTCAATGCAGCTTGATTACACTGGATTCTTTTCTTCATGGATGGAGGAGGAATTTATTTTGTATTATAGAAAAACATTCTTTAAATTTATAGTTTACTTCCCTGTCATATTATCTGCCAGTATTTTTTTAAGATTTATTTATTTATTTATGATAGACAGAGAGAGAGAGAGAGAGAAAGAGAGAGAGAGAGGCAGAGACACAGGAGGAGGGAGAAGCAGGCTCCATGCCAGGAGCCCGATGTGGGACTCGATCCCGGGTCTCCAGGATCGCGCCCTGGGCCAAAGGCAGGCGCCAAACCGCTGAGCCACCCAGGGATCCCCTCTGCCTGTATTTTTATTTCTGGATTTATTGAATGCCCTTTACAATCACGACTTCCACCAATCTGATCAAGCACCGTATCTGATCAAAGGAACTCCAGAAGTTCATGTCTGTTTCTTCTTCTACTTTATCAGGATAAAGAGCAGCAATAATCAGATCAAAGGTAGCCCTAGATTATGTGGTAGGGGAAAGAAAAGCAATAACTCCCCTGGACTGGAATTTTCTCAATTGCTCTTCATAGGTCTTTGGATATGAGAACATTTCTTGTTTCCTTTTCCATGAAACCTCTCATGCATCCCAGCAGATAAGGGGGGGGGGGGGGCAGGGGGGGGCAGATTCTTTCCTTTCAGGAGAAGGCACTCTCCCATTGCCTCTGACCATTTATAATGAGGAAGGCCCAAAGAGTTAGAGGTAGCTGGTAAAATTATTTGAGGCTTGTTTCTAGTTTAAGCAAAAAGGAACATTTTGCTTACTTATGAATCAAACTTGCCCACCAGGGAAGAAGACCGGGAAGAGGACCAGGCAAAGTTCAAAGGCCCCTGGTTAAAATGAAGCACATTAATTTCTTGGCATGGCCCTTCCACTGGGAATTTTTGGTGATTACCAGCAGTTTGTATGGATTTAGGGATGCTCTGTCCTAACTATGTAAGTCATACAATATCAGTGACAGATAATACAATTTATTGTCAAATCCACAACTCAATGTAAAGGCATACATTTTTTTTTCATAAAACATTTACTAATGGTTGTTGTAAATCACAAAGATAATAAACACAACTGCAGTAGCCAAATGTATAAGCAGCCACTGGAAACGAATGAAACAAGAAAAGACAAATTAAAAGAATGCAGCATTAACCCTTCTTTTCTATCTGAACCAGATGAGATCCATTTCACCATAGAGGTCAAAACCAGTTAGGGTTTTTTGGTTGTTTATTTTTGGCTCTCCTAATTCCTTAAACATTTCTCTCAAGTACAACCTGAATACTATACACTTTTCAGTGTCTCCTAGCTAGTTAAACAAGTACATCAAGGAATAAGAAGGTGAAAGAGAAAGAGGACAGAACACTGATAATGGAACACTGAAAAATAAGTTTAAAAAGGAGAATGTGCTTTACAAAATTAATTTATATTGTACCAAATTGCCTGTAGGTTTTTTCAAAATAAGAACATATGTAGTTTTAATTAGTTTAGCACCAAGTCTATCTATCTAACCCAATTACAGAAATGCTATTAACTATTTAAATAATGAAATGTGTTTCAATCTCAAACTCCAACAGCCTATTTTATAGGTTTTCGTCTTCTGCCTTTCTTTCTCTTTTCTTCTCCCTGAAGGTGTCTTCCTCTCGCTCCTTCTGGCATGCCAGCATCGGCCCCTGTCCTTCCAAGGTGCAGTTTCTTCCTGTCTGTCTATGGAGACCCATACCTTTTCTTTTTCACTGCCTTCCCTTTCTCTCTCACTCTCATACTCTTCCTCCTTCACTACTCCTCTTTCCCCCTTTCAACTACTTTTAAAAAGTTACATTATTCTCTATTTCTCAGAGGAGGAAGAGTATGAGCTATTTGGGGACAGAGTACCAAGAAAAAAACCTTTAACCTCTCCTCACCTGAAAATAATTGAAAATCTTCAGGAAATGACAGTATTTGAATTGTATTTTATATTGAGGTTTATGTTAAGGTCAGAAATCTCGGCTGGAATTTTTCTTGCTTAAGGCAGGAGAATAAAAATGCCAACCTGTCACATGTCTTTGCTTTGAATATAATCTTAACTTACCTGCATTTGAGATATTCAAATCGCTTAATATAAGTTTCTAATTAAACTGTTCCAAGTGTGATGCATTTTTTATTGTGTAAAATCATCTCCATTTCCTGGCATTAAATGTAAAACTATTTCTGCCTGTAAGTGTCATCCCTTCTTTTTCTACAACAGAAAACATATCTGTCTATCTTCTAGGGGGCACTTTCCCTGACGTGAAACCTGGAAATGAAGGTTTTATCATTATCTACTGTGTCATATTTAAATTCAAAAGGCTTTCCAGACAGCTATATAAAGAACATAAACTTAAAAAAAAAAAAAAAGGCCTAGGTCACCAACTGTATTTGAATGTTATAATTACAAGTGACAGAAAAATTTCATGTAACAGCATTCATGATGATGCCAACTTTTGTCATGTAGTGAAGGTTTAAATACCATTAAAGCATAGTATGCATACACTGCTTCGTGATACTCATAGCTCCCCACAGAAAATAAAAATAAACACAAATACTAGCCTGGGCTCCATCATAAAATCCGGGTGGCAGAGGCTCCGAACTAATTCAGGGCAACATGCTTGAGCTAACCATGGTTTAAGCAAAACTAAATTTGAATAGAGACTTTTTCTACTATTACCTCTGCTACCTCTAATATAAGCTTCCACCCCCATTACCATTCCAGCACCAATAAAATACACCCAAAAATGGGAATGACTGCACAATTTCCCAAACACACAAAGAACATACCAATGCACAATATCAATATAGTTATTATCATCATCTTATGCAGTAAACTAACTTTACCACGTTTATTCAGTTTAATAACCTAGAGATATGGGGGAGAAAACAATGCTTTAATTATGAAAAAAATATTTAATTTTTGAAATAAAACAATTAAATGAACACAACGCATTGCCTCAGAGTATCCTTTCACAACGGTACCTAGAAGCTGTATTAATAAAGCTCAAATGTAACTTTATTCCCACATACATCAACAAAGAAAGCAAGTGTTTTCTGAAGGAACTGGAGGGAAAATATAATGCAGAATTTGGAACCAGATATTTGATTTATGATTTATTGAGTAGTTAAGTCATTTAACTTCTGGAAGTTTTTGTTTTCTCACTTCTAAAACAGACTTAATAATATCTAATTTGCAGCTTGTTGTGAGAATTAAATGTAATAGTTGTAAAGCACCAGAAAGTAACAGTACTCAAAAAAGATTCTACTTAAATGATTATGAATTTATCATGATGAATACTATTGCATTAATCTGAAGAAAATTATTTGAGGTTGCTAATAAGTTGGAAAAAGGAGTTAAGTCAGTACCCAAATAAATCACGCACACAATATGCAATCAAGTTATAACTTTTATAGTATCTAGTAAAATTAATTTCAAAGCAAAGCTATAAAACTTGAAAATCATTAGATTAAGGTGAACATAACATTTTAAAGTATTAATGCATTAAAAACATGAGAAGACAAGTGTGTTGTCTTTTTGTTGTGATATGAATATTTCTTAGAAACCATTTTTTTAAATCCTACTAAATGGATTGATGGAATGCTCTGGACTTACAAATGCTTTCTTTGAATCAAACTAGGATGCTGATAATATGATAAAGGCTAAAGTCTCCCGGGTCTAGCCTTGTAACAATTTGAGAATTCTGAATTAGATTCAATTTTTCTAACATAGGGAATTTAATGCATATTGCACATGTATTAAATTTGGTTCTTGAACATACTCTTTTTACTCTAATTCTATAATGAGATATCCTAAGAAATATAGTTCTCTATGGCTCTAATCAGCTTTTATATACAAACATATGTACTATAACTCATTAGTACCTTCTGTTTTTAACATAATTAGGCTCCTACAAAGGAAGATAAGAAAAGCTGTTAGATGTTTACTGAATTAGAAACCTATAGGACTATGGGTATAGACCAACTTTAGTGTTTCAGCTCCTGAAATGGTTCCAGCTTTCTGAGGCAAATTAGCTCTTGTAGATGCACAGGTCAAAATCAGGACAGTCTGTAGAATTTTCTTCAGGGATACAACTCTTAGTACGATAGGACTCCAGGAAATTTTTATATGATGCAATTAAGTAAAGGAATAAACAGAACATATTAAATAAATCCACTTCAACAGTTTATCTGAGCTTACCATGCATTATAAACATGGGAAATTTCAGTGAATAAAGCACTGAATAAAACATAGCTAATATTAAACAAAAATAAAAATTAAATACAAACTTTTTAAAGATTATTTATTTATTTATTCATGAGACACACAGAAAGAGAGAAGCATGGACATAGGCAGAGGGAGAAGCTGGTTCCATGTAGGGAACCCGATGTGGGACTCAATTCTGGGACTCCTGAGACGCTTAACTGCTGAACCACCCAGGCATCCCAAAATACAAAGTTTAAAATAACATATGATGACAATTGGTAAGTAATGCTATGGAGAGGGAAAGAGAAAAAGATTACAGGAATGGGAAATAGGAAATGCTGTGGTGAAGGGTTGTAATTCTAAATATGGTGGTCATATCAAATGGAAAAAAGTTGTCTTTTTTCTTCCTTTCTTTTTTCCTGCCTTTCTTTCATTTATCTATTTTATAAATGCATCTCTAATAAAAGATGTTCATAAAGAATATATTAAAAATTACACCTTAATAATAAGTAGACAAAAATGATGTTAAAACATAGGCAGAATATTCAAACAGGGAGTATGGAAAAGATGAATTAATGGCCACTACACACACAGAAAAATGCTCATCATCAGTCATTAGAAAAAGGGAAAAAATAATATCACTGCAAACATATTAGAATGGCAAACATTAAAAATATTGACAGTTTCAAGCCTTAAAAACAGTTGGAGCAACTAAAAAACCCTTATGCACTGCAAGTGGAAATGCAAAATGGTTCAATTACCTTGAAAAACATTTTGGTAGTTTCTTATAAAATTAAACACGTGCTCATCACTTGACCCAAGAGAAATGAAGACCTATTTCTATCCAAAGACTTCTACACAAAATTTTGAAGTTGATTTATATATAGTACCTCCAAACTGGAAACAATTCAAAACTAGAAACAATACAAATGTCTAATCAATGTCTTAAGCTCTTAGCTACTTGCTCCTTCGTGTGTCTTTTCCTTACCCTTCCGAAGATTGTTTCTTTCTTAAATACATCTGAAAGAAAGCATGTCTAATCCAATTAAATTTATCTTAATTTTACCAGAACATTTCAAAACAGGGTATTTTATAAGTTTTGAAAACACAATGGATTGACTCATTTGAAGTCAGTTGTGTATCCTTAGTCCATTCAGCTTGATCAGATTGGCCATATGATCCAGAATATGCCAACAGTTATCTCTGAACATATGAATTCTGCTTTCATCAGCTGAGGCTGTAAAAGGTATCATTTGGTTTAGAAGTATCAGATACCTAGAAATATCAGATACTGTGAATAAACTGTTTAGTACTAAATCATGGATGGAAGGAAAAAAAGGACGAAAAAAAATAACTTGGATTATTATGTAGCAGATTTCCTGTCACAACTGAAATGATATGAACAACTAATGAAAAAAGTAAAATTAGGTCATTCTTCCATTTGCTTATACCAGAGTAAATATACTGAAATAATGAGGCTAAAATAAAGGAATAACAACATTGTGGAACTGATGCTCAGCCATGAATCACAGATATCTATTATGAAGGAATGTATGTAGGTTTGCAATTCTTAGTCATTTTATTTTATTTTATTTTATTTTGTTTTATTTTATTTATTTTATTTTATTTTTATAAGATTTTATTTATTTATTCATGAGAGACACACAGAGAGAGAGAGAGAGAGAGAGAGAGAAGCAGAGGGAGAAGCAGGCTCCATGCAGGGAGGCTGACGTGGGACTTGATCCCGGGACTCCAGGATCTCTCCTGGGCCGAAGGCAGGTGCTAAACCACTGAACCACCCAAGGATCTCCAATTCTTAGTCATTTTAGAACATTATAATTGTTGCTGTTCATTATTACCATGATTTCATTCTAGATACTATGTCTACTAAATAATTTTAATTGATTGCATTATAATCAACATTGTTTTAGGTTTTTGAAAATCATTATGCTATATATATGACTTTTTCAAGGCATCAAAAACAAACATCAACTGAAATAATACAAAAGCATCAATATTTTATAGCAAAATTCTATGTAGCTTTTTAATGTAGATAATTATACTTCAAATAGTATGACATTGGCATGGTAGTTAGAATAAGTTGGCATCATTACTGGCGTATAATGAAGAAGAAAGTCAATTTAAAAGGATACATACCCTGGTGCATTTATTTCTATTGTACCACCAATATTATATTTTTCTAGAATTACTTAAAGATTTTACCTATTTTTTTTTCTCTATAGAGAGCCTATACAAGTGAAATGAAAGAGTCTGAGTATAGCTTATACCATGCACAAAATATCTCTGGTAATTGCCCCTATATAGCTGATGGACCATAAAGCATGATGCTTTTGAAAGGCCAAATATAAAACTGAGTTGTTAAAATGTATCACATCATTTTATAGATTAGGAAAGTGCTAAAATGATATTTCAAAGATGCTACAACAATTAAGCAAAAATGACCCCACCAATCATTTGTTAGGTTTAAAAATGCAGCCCCTCATAATTTAAATCACTCATTTGACATTTTACACAAAATTCAGGGACAACCCTCATTTTTATGAGAAGAAGCATAACTGACTTGCACCTCCTTTCTTCCTTCAAGAAAATCTGGTGAAGGGGAATGAGTACAGTCTTAGAAGTTCAAAAAACCTAGTTTTAAATCCCTAACTGTCCAGCACTGACTAGCTATGAAACTTTGGAGGTCAATAATTTCTTTGGACATGAGCAGGAGTTGCTATAACAGTGTCAACAGGATTGACATGAGGATTTAATATATGATGTCAGGCACATTATAAATGTTGTTCCAATACCCCCCACTCCCCTCAGGGGTCTAATAAAGGAACTGAAACAATTCAGCAGAAGCAATTGAAGACAGCAGCATGGTATACAACACATGTGGTGGGTTTTTTGTTGCTTTTTTAAGAAACAATTATGCCAATTTTGGAATTATTGGATGTTCATTTTTAGGCACCTATAAGTAAAACTGAAGATATTCAGATATTTCTCATTAATTTGTAAAGTAAAAGATGTTTAAAATGAAATAATAGTGGATATTAATAAAATTATAATTTATTTACATAAACTCTCCAATGTAATTTTTACTTGCATAGTTTTTATAATTATAAATGAATTGATAATGAGTTATATATTCCTTTTTATGCATTTTATACTATTCTCACCTATCTTTTCCCTTTATTTAGGTCCTGTCTTTATGCTGGGAATCATCAACTCCACATGGATGATAGATTCAATAATCTTCTATATCATGTCTTTTACTTCACATCACTCCAATTTAATCTTACTTTTCACAGTCACTGTATTATTTCTTAGAGCTACTTTAACATACTGCTACAATGTTGATGGCTTATAATTTTTTTTTCTCACAGTTCTAGAGACTTTAAGTCCAAAATCAAGTTGTGAGAGCTACACTCCTCTGCAGTCTCTAGGGAAGACATCCCTTGCTCCTTCCAGCTTCTGATGCTTCCAGACATTCCCATAATTCTAATCTCTGCCTCTGTCTTCACAGAACCTTATCTATTCTCTTGTGTACCTTTAAGGGTATCTGTCATTGGATTTAGAGCCCATCTAGATAAATCAGGATGATCTCATTTGAAATCCATATATCTGAAAGGTACTTTTTCCAAATGAAGACACATTCACAGGTTCCTGGCATTAAGATATAGGTTTATATTTGGAAAGGCCACTATTAGGTCTACCATAGTCACCATTTCAGTTTTCTCATCAGCCACAGTCTTTCTAATAAAAATTTAATTTTTCATGAGTTTGTTCCAGTCCTCCTCACAGGGATTCCAGTCACTTTTTCTCTGTATTCCTACAAAACTATATGATCCTTCCTTAATTTCTTTCTCAGAACCCTAAAATCCTAAAACGTATCATATAAACTGTTTTCTTAAAGATTTCCCTATCATCATAACATTGCAAATACTTAGTGAAGCTCAGATATTGAAACAATTCAACCTCTATTTCTCTGACCTGCACACAGGATTCTCAGAAATGCTGGTTTAATATGCAAACATGTAAACACACAGAGCTGCATTTTTATAATCTCACGATTGTCCATGCAACTGGGCTATAGGTATGCACTGGGCACACCATTTTTATTTTTCTAGTTAGATCTCTTAATCGATACAGATTTTTAAAACTAATTTTTTTCAAATATCTTATTCTAAATTTTTTTCATTCTTTTTCATCAGATGGTTATCAGCCATCTTTAAAAAAAATCTGTTATGCTGATACAATCACTGTTCCCCAGTTATAGTGGAATAAGCATTCTTCACCTTTTATCACAACCTGTGCTTTCTATTCCATGGTATATTGCGGCCCCCAAGATCACCCCAAATTTCAGTAACTCACTAGAAAATCTCACAAGACTCAGCATGTAGTTATATTTATGGTTATGATTTACTACAGAAGAAAGGCTACAAAGCAAACTCAGTAAAAGAAAAAGGCAAGTGGGGTACATCCAGAGGAAATCAAGAGTTCTCTCTTACTGGGTTAATAAGACACCCTCAATTTCTCTGACAAGGAGTTATAACTTGTTAGAAACGCTGTCTACCAGAAAAGCTTATTAATTAGGGTATTGGTGCCAAAGGCTTTTATTGGGGACTGGTCACATAGGCAGGCATTTTCTGCCTAGCACAAGCAAAGTCCCAGACTCCCAGAAGGGAAGTAAGTGTTCATCATAAAGCATATCATCTGTACAAATAAGTTAGGTACAATGAGCTACTCTTACCAGTTCTGGGGATGGTGGGAAATCTCCTGAAATTCACATTCCCTGATGACACCCAAGGGTCTGAAGGCAGACGCTTGTCAGGATTGTAATCTCAACCTCCTCTTTGCTGTACATGTAGGCTCTGCCTAAGGCTACTAAGGAGTAGCCTTGCCCTTTACATATTATTCCCTTACTTTCCCGCATTTTCCTTGTTTGTACACTTTGTTCTTCTATTTTTGCACATTTTAATCAAACTATCTCCACACTCTCATATTTAAAAAAATAAAATAAAAATTTCCCCAACTCATGTTTCCCTTGAGCCGCCACACTATCACTATCTTCACTGTTATATATAACAGTCTTGATGGAATTTTCAATCCTGTATCTTTCATTTCCTCACCTAATTCTCATTCATCTAACTACTCTCTAACTCTATCCTCAAACAGTTCACTATGATTACTTTAACATAAATCACCAACTGAAATTCTGGGTGCTAGATAAACCCAACTTTCTTACCATTTTAATCTGTCAGCAGCAGGCAATTCTTTTGAGAATGTTTGTTTTGTGAAGCCTCTGGTCACTTCTCAGGCATATTTCCTCTGCCCAACCTCTAAATGTTGCCTTGGGACAGTGCTTTGCCTAAGTTTACTTTCTGCCTCATATAATTAAATGGCCATTCTTCACTGGTCATGCATAAGTTGTTCTCCCACTCATATCACATGTGGGTGAACATAATAGGTATCTGATCTAAAATCTCTCAAGTAATAGAAATATTATTAAAAATCTATTTAAAAACTTGTGAAGGGTATGCCCTTATGTTTAAAAAAATCTGTCTTAAGATCATACATTCCCCAAATTCATTAAATAACTGCCATAGGAACTGGTCTCTGTCCATTTCTGGGATCTCATCCAGTCATCTGATTAATCAGGTTTTATGTGCCAGGCTTTATATTAGCCACTGGCGACAGACGTTTAATTGCTTACACATATTCCTTTTCCTTTTCTCCTTACTAAAAGTTATTGTGCAATTTCTGTACCACACAATTCTAAAAGTTATCATGTACAAAAAGGTGACCCTGGAACTGTTGTATAATAATCCTTTTCTTTCACCCCTCTAATTCTGCTATTGCAAATAGGATGTCTGAAAATGGAGCCATCACCTTGAAACAATCAGGCAACAAGTATAATGAATAAAGCCAACACATTAAGGATGGCAGAGCAGGGAAATGGGTGAAGCCTGTGACCATGACTGCATTGTCGAACTGAGCTCTCTACCTATAAACTTGTGGAAAAAATAGCCACTCGTTTCTTTAAGCCACCATTAATTGTGAGTTGCATTATTTATACTCTTGAAGTATTATTCTTTGGTTCTTATCCCAGGTTTCCTTGTCAGGTAGGTTGAAGTGAAGAGGAGAAATCCCTTACTGACTGAGATCCATTCTCTAACAATGCCGAGCTCAGGAAAGTAACAAGCAGTTGTGATCAGAGATGCTTTGAAAATATGCATGGCGTTTGATTGTTCTTAGTAGAAAATGAAGCAGTCTGCTAACTGCTAATCTGCACCACATTCAGGGACTCAAAGAATGAGTACTAATAGCCAGTATTTATTGAGCACTTACAAGTAACAGTTCTATGCTAAATCCTCCACAGGGATTATTTCAATCTAATCCTGACAATCAACCATTTTGTTATATTGCCCATTATAGTTATGAAAAAACAAAGGGTTGAAATAATAGAATTAATTCATCTATTGTTTGACAGCTGTTAATTGCTCTGGTCAGAATGTGAAGTCATTTTTAAATCATAGGCTACTGAAAAATTATGTATTATCCAGTCCAAACTTCTTTTATAAATTCCAGAAAAGTACTTAGCCTTATACTAGATATCTCTACTGAAAATCCTGACAGACAACAAAAGAAATAAACATAACTCCAAACCTGAGCCTCCTCTTATCTCAAAAATGAATTCCATACCTATACATGTATCTAAATAAGCATTTTTTCTTTCACCCTCTATTTCTGCTTACTGACTTGTCATATCCAATGAATCATGAAAGCACATAATTTTTTAAATTAATGAATAATTAATAAAATATAAATGATTAATGAATAAAAGTATGACTGTATAAAGGGTCATGAAATCAGTTGAACAGGCCATAAAAACATTTTTAAAATAAAAGAGATTATGACAAGGTAAAAAATTAAAATCATGTAATCAGATCAATAAATGTAGAAAAAGCATTTGACAGAATCTGACACCTGTTCATGATAAAAACTCTCGCTAAAGTAGCAATACAAGTGAACTTCCTCAACATGATAAAGATTGCCTTAAAAAACCTGAAGCTAACATCATACTTAATAGTGAGAAACTCAAGTCTTCCCTACTAAGATCAGGTATGAGGAAAGGCTATCTTCTCTAGAAATTCCTTTCCAACATTATACTATACTGAGAGTTTCAGCTAATTCAATAAGGCAATAAATAAATAAATAAATAAATAAATAAATAAATAAAATAATTAAGAATATATATGAACCAAAGATAACATAACTTTCCATGCAGAAAATTTGAAAAAAATCTACAAAAAATTTACTATAAGAAGCAATTATACCAAGGTTGCAGAATATAACATACAAAAGTTATTTGCCAACCTACATACCACCAATAAGGAAGTGGAATTTCAAGTTAAAAACACAAAACCATTTATATGAACATCCTTCAAAATAAAATACTTAGGTATAAATCTGACAAAACATATATAAGATCTATGGAAGGAAAACTACAAAACTTGGCTGAATGAAATCAAAGAACTAAATGAATAAAGAGATATTTAATTTTCACAGATAGGAAGACTCACTGTTCTTAAGACATCTGTTATTTCCAACTTGATCCATACATTCAAAGCATCTCAATCAAAATCCCAAGATGTCATTTGTAGAATCAATTAACTGATTCTAATGTTTAAATGGAAAAGCAAAAAGCCCAGAATAGCCAACACAATGTTAAAGAAAAAATCAAAGTCAGAGAACTAACCCTACCCATCTTCAAGGCCTCATCGAACAGAGCTTTAGTAATCTAGGCAGTGGTATTAACATAAGAACAGACAAATTTGGATGCCCACATGGCTCAGTGGGTTAAGCATCTGCCTTCAGCTCAGGACAAGATCCCAGAGTTTCAGGATGGATCCCCCCATTTGGCTCTCTGCTCAGCAGGGGAGTCTGCTTCTCCTTCTGCCCTCACCCTGCTGTGCTCTCTCTCTCTCTCTCTCTCTCTCTCTCTCTCTCAAGTAAATACAATCTTAAAAAGAAAAGAAAAGAAAAAAGAATAGATGAGTTGGTCAATGGAAAATAATAAAAAGCCAAGAAATGTATCTCCATAAATATGATTTGTGGCTTCATCTAGTTTGAAATAAAAAATGTGGATGCCAATAACAAAAAGCAGAAAAAAAGTTCTACCTATAGTAAGAAATCAGGGTCCAAAATAAATGTAGATCTACTATTATATTTTACAAAAATAGTAAAAGGATACATTTTCATCATTTATTATATTAAATTTTAAATATCTGATTTTAATCACAAATGTTGAAAGTTTACTTATCTAAAAACCAATATTGGGGCATCTCGGTGGCTCAGTCAGTTAAACATCTGTCTTCGGCTCAGGTCATGATACCTTGGTCCTAATTTCGAGCCCTGCATCAGGCTCCTGCTTAGCGGAGAGCCTGCTTCTCCCTCTCCCTCTGCCACTTCCCCTACTTGTGCTCTCTATCAAATAAATAAATAAAATATTTAAAAATTTATGATTTGCAATATTTGACAAAGAAACAAAGGCATGACAATGGAGTAAATATAGTGTTTTCAACAAGCAATGCTGGAACAACTAGACATCCACATACCATAAAAAAAAAAAAAGAATCTAGACAGAGACCCTACATATTCCCCAAAGATTAACTTACAATAAATCACACATCTAAATGTAAAACATAAAACTATAAAACTCTTAGAAGATAATATAGGACAACCATAACTTAGAATATCATGAGTATGGCAATGAGGCACAATCCATAAAACAATTGATAAACTAGACTTAATTAAAAACTTCTAATTTACAAAATACAATATCAAGAGAATGAGAAGTCAAGCCACAGACTAGGAGAGATGTATGCAAAATATACAAAGAAATCAAAATATTCAAAGAAATCCAAAATGTACAATGAAATCAAAACTCAGGACATCTAGGTAGCTCAGTCAATTAAGCATTGGACTCTTGATTTCCAGCTCAGGTCATGATCTCAGTGTTCTGAGATCAAGCCCTGTCTGGCAGTGGGCCTACTTAAGATTCTCTCTCTACTTCTCCCTCCCCTCTACTCCTTTCCCCCTTCTTGCACTGTCTTTCTCTCTCTCTCTCTCTCTCTTTCTCTCGAAAGAAAGAAAGAAAGAAAGAAAGAAAGAAAGAAAGAAAGAAGAAAGAAAGAAAGAAAGAAAGAAAGAAAGAAAGAAAGAAAGAAGAAAGAGAGAAAGAAGAAAGAAAGAAAGAAAAATGTAGCAATAAAACGACCAACCTGATTAAAAAGACCTCAATAGACACTTCAAAAAAAGATATACAGATGGAAAATATAAGAAAAAAGATGCTGTATATCACAACTCATTAGGGAAATGCAAATTAAAATGAGATATCTCAACAGACCTATTAAAATGGTCAAAAATCAGGAACACTGACAATACCAAGTACTAACAAAGAAGTGGTGGGAATGCAAATTGCACAGTCACTTCAGAAGACAGTTTGGTGGTTTCTTATAAAACTGTACATACTCTTGCCATACAATCCAGCTATTATATTCCTTGTTACCCAAAGGAGTTGAAAATTTATATACACATAAAAACCTACACACAGATGGTTACAGTGAGCTTATTCATAATTTCTAAAACTTGGAAGCAACCACATCCTTCAGTAGGTGAATGGACAAATAAAATGTGGTACATCCCAGACAATGGCATATTATTCAGCACTTAAAAAAAAGACTATAAAGCCACGAAAAGACATAAGGAAATTTTAAACGTATAACTTAAAGAGGCTAATTTAAAATTATATATTTTTTAAAAAGATTTTATTTATTTATCATGAGAAACACACAGGGAGAGAAAGGTAGAGACACAGGCAGAGGGAGAGGCAGGCTCCACACAGGAAGCCCGATGTGGGATTCGATCCCAGGACTCCAGGATCACTCCCTGAGTCAAAGGCAGTTGCTCAACTGCTGAGCCACCCAGGCATCCCTAAAATTATACATTTTAATTTCCAATTATACATCATTCTGGGAAAGGCAAAACTATGAAGACAGTAAAAAGATCATGGATTGCAGGGGTGGGGGTGTTGAGCAGATAAACAAGCAGAACATGGAAGATTTTTACAGCAGTGAAAATACTTTGTATGATACCATAATGGGGGATGCAGGTCATTATGCGCTTGTTCAAACCCACAGAATATTCAACACCAAGGGTGAATCATAGTGTAAATGGAAGACTTTAGCTTATTTTGATGTGTCAATGTAGACTCATCTAATGTAACAAATATACCATTCTGGTGGTAGATGATGATAATGGCATAGTCTATGTATGTGTGGAACAGGGTATATGGGAAACCTCTGTAATTTTCCCTCAATCTTGCTGTTAGCTACTCTAAAAAGCTAAAATTTAAATTTAAAATTCTCATGCTGACAAAAAATTGACCAGTTACAGAATACTGTTGACCTTTAAACAACACAGGTGTTAGGGGTCCAACCACCACAGAGTCAAAAATCCATGAATAAATTTTATCCCCCAAAACTCAACTAATAGCCTACTGTTGACTAGAAGTCTTATTGATAACATACACTATATATTAACACAAATTTTGTTATATGTATTAATATGCTGTATTTTCATAATAAAATAAGCTAAAGAAAAGAAAATATTAAGAAAAACCTAGATGAGAGACATCTAGGTGGCTCAGCAGTTTGGCGCCTTCCTTCGGCCCAGGGCGTGATCCTGGAGACCCAGGCTCGAGTCCATGTCAGGCTTCCTGCATGCAGCCTGCTTCCTCTCTCTGCCTGTGTCTCTGCCTCTGTCTCTGTATCTCTCATGAATAAATAAATAAAATCTTAAAAAAAAGAAAAATCTAGATGAGAAAATATATTTACAGTGCTGTTCAGTATTTACTAAAAAAAGTCTAAATATAAGTGAATCCATGCACTTCAAATCTATGTTTTTTGGAGACTTCCAGTGAAGATGATACAGTGGGGATAACCTAAGGTCAGTTCATTCCATAGATACAATTAGATGTAATATCCATATCAGTATAAGTAACCCAGAAAATAAATAAACTGAAGACTAGCAGAACAGGCTCTGCACTGCTAAATGTAGAGAAGAGGCCACATGGAAGAGGGTAGGAAGAGTAGAGATGCAGTCAAGAGGTAACGGAGCCCATATGACTGCCCCAGGGAGAGACGGGCACCTTGGGATGAAGAGGGGAGAGAAATAGATTCCACACCAAGCAACTCAGGTACAGAGAACCCACATGGGAAAGATGAATCCCCATTAAATTTGACTTTGAAAAGCAGAGGGGCTTAATTTTTTGAGTTCTTATCATCACCACGATTTGACACCTGGAACTTTAAAAAGCAGCAGGCACTGCTCTAAGAAAGCCTGAAGGGTGATAGGGAACTGAGTTCCTACCCTTAAAGAAACAGTGCAACAAATAGCCTCACCGAGATACAGAATAGAAAATGTAGGTTGAAAAGCTCCTGGGGTATATGGGAAGGAGATTTATTTACTAATCTCATAGCTTGTGCTGGAGGGGCAGGAATCTTTAGGAGATTTCTCCAGGAACAAATGAGCTGGCAGGTCCTATTTCCCTCCCCCACTCCCCAGTTTAGACACAGAGACACCTGCAGGAACCAGTGGAGCACCAACACTCTCCACCCAACATACCAACACTGCACACCCAGCTTGCACATTCTCCTAAGGACCTCCCCAACCCACTACTCCCCTGGCCAGAGTCCATCCAAAGTGGTACCATACATAAGCCCAGCAGGGCACAAGTAGAACCCACAGGGGAGAGCACCACGCTAAAGTGATTCCTGCCCCAGGAGAGTGGAAGATAACTATACATACCAGTCCCACTACTGCTGAGCAGTGGGCTGGAAGCAAACATCTGATTTACTGCAGGCCCCATCCACCAACAAAGGCTTCCTGAGAGACAACACAAGAAAACTGCCCTTAAGTTTGGTGCTATGGTATCTCTGGCAAATGCCTAGTCTGACTCAACTAAAGCCCAAGGCAACCCCAGACCCACTAGCAACGCAGGGACCAAACCCTGCCCACAACAGGCAAAGAAAGCCATTATAGAACACTGAACTGAAGGAAATGTGGCTCAGCTATAGCAGCAGGGCTCAGGTAACACACACAGGAGACAGTCCTGAAAACCTAGTTTCTGGTGAATAGAGGACATTGCACTATTATGCTACAGGACCTTTTTCTTCCTAAGTCCACCACTTTTAAGGCCATTAGTGTTCCTAATATACAGAAATGGACATAGAAAGTTAGACAAAATGAGACAAGGAATATGTCTCAAAATTAAAGAACAGGACAAAAATCACAAGAATGCTAAATGAAACACAGATAAGTAATATGCCCAATAGAGAAACTAGAGTAATGGTCATAAAAATGCTCACTGAACTTGAGAAAATAGTAGAGGACTTCAGTGAGACCCTAAATAAAGAGATAGAAAATATAAAAAGAACCAATCAAACAGGGGAAACTCAGTAACTGAAATAAAAAATATACTAGAAGAAATAAATAATAGTCTACAGAAAAATAGAACAGATTAGTGACCTAGAGGACAGAGTAATGGAATAATCAAGCTAAATAGGAGAGAGAAAAAAGACTAATTAAAAATGAAAATAGATTTAAAAAACTAAAGGATAACATCAAGTGTAATAATATTTGCCTAATAGGGATCCCAGAAGGAAAACAGGAAAAAGGATAGAAAACTCATTTGAAGCAATAATATCTGACAATTCCTAAATGTGGAGAAGCAAACAGAAACCCAGATGCAGGAGACACAGAGAGTCCATAACAAAATCAACTCAAGAAGGTCCACACCAAGATACCATGATACCAAGATATGTGGCAATTAAAATGGCATAAAGTAGTAATAAAGAGGGAATTCTGAAAGTAGCAAGGGAAAAAAAAATAAAAGCAAACTAACATACAAGGAAAACTTCAAAAATCTATCAGCTGATTTCTCAATAGAAACTTTGTAGGCCAGAAGAGACTGGCATGATACATTCAAAATGCTGGTTGGTGTGTGTGTGGGGGGAGTAGCAGGGGAGGAATCTGCAATGATTAATATCCTATCCATCAAGCCTATAATTCAGGATAGAAGGAGATATAAAGAGGTTTCCAAAAACACAAGTTAAAAAGTATATGATCACTAAACCAAGCCGTACAGGACATGTTAAAGAGAACTTTTTGACTGGAAAAGAAAAAATGTAAGTAGATGAAAAGTAGCAAGAATTGCAGTGAAATTAAGTATATATATAAAAAGTAGTCAAGGGATTCACAAGATATAAAGATGTAAAACATGACACCATATATTGGAGTGCCTGGATGGCTCTCAGGGTACCTGTGTGGCTCAGTGATTGAGTGCTTGCTTTGGCTCAGGTAGTGATCCTGGGGTCCTGGGATTGAGTCCTGCATCAGGCTCCCCACAGAGAGCCTGCCTCTCCCTCTGCCTATGTCTTTGCCTCTCTCTCCTTCTGTGTCTCTCATGAATAAATAAATATTTTTTAAAGAATTACACCATATATCAAGTATGTGAGAGATAAAGAATGAGTTCAAATGAAAGTGATCATCAACTTAATATAGACTACTATATACATGTGATGTTATATTCAAACCTAATGATAACCACAAATCAAAATTCAGGAACAGATATGAAAAATATAAAGGAAGGAAGGAAGGAAGGAAGGAAGGAAGGAAGGAAGGAAGGAAGGAGAAAGAAAGAAAAAAAAGAAAAGAAAAGAAAGAAAAAAAAGAAAAGAAAAGAAAGAAAGAAAGAAAGAAAGAAAGAAAGAAAAAGTAATCCAAATATATCACTAAAAAAGCCAGCAAATCATGAGAGAAGAGAGCAAGAGAAGAAAGGAACTGAGAACTACAAAACAACCATACAACAAGTACCAAAATGGCAATAAGCATACACCTATCAGTAATTACTTTAAATGTGAATGAAATAAATGCTCTAATAAAAAGACAAAAGGTGACAGAATTAATAAATAAGGAAGACCCTATTGTATGCACCTCACAAAGAACTCATTTCAGACCTAGAAACATGCAGACTGAAAGTAAAGGAATTAAGATGCATTTGTCATGCAAATGCAACTGAAAAGAAAGCATGGTACCAAACTTACATAGGACAAAATAGACATTAAAACAAAGTCTGTAAAAAGAGACAAGAATACTATATAATCATAAAGGGAACAATTCGACAACATATAACAATTATAAATATGTCTGCATCTGACATAGAAGCACCCAAATATATAAAGCAGTAAATAACAAACATAAACAAAGTAACCAATAGTAATATAATAAGAGTAGATTTCAACACTCCATTCACATCAATGGATACATCATCCAAACAGAAAATCAAACAGGAAACACTGGCTTTGAATGACACATGGGACCAGAAGGATCTAACAAATATTCAGAACATTCCATCCTAAAACAGTGGAATATACATTCTTCTGAAGTGCATATAGAACACTCTCCATAATATATCACATATTAGGCACAAAACAAGTCTCAACAAATTAAGAAAGACTGAGATCATGCATCTTTTTTACCACAATGCTATTAAAGCAAAAAAATCAACCACAAGAAAGAATCTGGAAAGACGATGCGATGAGTACATGAAGATTAAATAATGCTACTATACAATGAATGAGCTAACCAGGGAATCAAAGAGGAAATAAAAAAAATACATGGAGACAAATGAAAATAAAAATCACAGTTTCAAATTTTTGGGATGCAGCAAAAGTTGTTCTAAGAGGGAATTTTATAGCAATCCAGGCCTACTTCAAGAAGAACAATTTCAAATGAACAGCTTAACTTTACATTTAAAGGAGCTATAAAATGTACAAACAAAGCTCCAAACCAGCAGTAAGGAGATAATAAAGGTTAGAAACTAAATTAACAAAATAGAAAATGAAGAAACAATAAAACAGATCAATGAATGCAGGAGCTGATTTTTTTAAAAGATCAGTAAAATTCATATGATTACACTGGGTGTAATACTATATATTAGCAAACTGAATTTAAAATTTTTAAAAATAGTAAAAATAAACAAAAAAAAGATCAACAACATTGATAATCCTGTCATCAGACTCATCAAAAAAGAAAAAGAGAGAGAGAGGAAGGGAGACAACTCAAACAAAATCATAAATGAAAGTGGAGAAATAACCATCAATATCACAGAATACTAAGGATTATAAGAGAATAGTATGAAAAATTACATACCAACAAATTGGACAACTGGGGAAAAAAGGGATACATTTTTAGGAACATATAACCTCCAAAACTGAATTAGGAAGATATTGAAAATTTGAACAGACATATTACCAGCGATGAAATTGAGTCCGTAATCGAAAACCTCCCAGCAAACAAAAGCCCAAGATAAATAACCTTCACAGGTGAATTCTACCAAACATTTAAATAAGAATTAATATCTTTCTTTCTCAAAGTATTCCAAAAAATGAGAAGGAACATTTTCAAATTTATTCCAAATCTAGCGTTACCCTGATACCAAAATCAGATAAAGACAATATAAAAAAAAGAGAACTATAGGTCAAAATCTCTGATAAACATAGATTCAAAAATGCTCAACAAAATCTTAGCAAATTGAATTCAACAATACATTTTAAAAAATCATTCACAACAATCAAGTGGGATTTATTCCTGGGATCCAAGAGTGTTTTAATATTCACAGAATAATGAATGTGAATGTGACGCATCACAACAACAAAAGAAAGGATAAAAACCATATGATCATTTCAATAGATGTAGCAAAAACATTTGCCAAAGTTCAATATCCTGTGCAAAGTAGGTCTTAGGGAGAACATGCCTCAATATAAGGTCATATATAACCCATGGCTAACATCATACTCAATGGTATATGGGCTTAGGGCTTTCCTTTAAGAGAATAAGACACAATTTTCTGTGACAATTCCTTTGTCACAATAAGACAAGTATGTCCATTCTTAACACTTTTATTCAACATAGTACTGGAAGTCCTAGCTATAGCAGTCAGACAACAAAAAGAAATAAAAGGCATCAAATTGGTAAGGAAGAAGTGAAACTCACACTGTTTGCAGATGACATGATACTCTATATAGAAAACCTGAAAGACTCCACCAAAAGACAACTTGAACTGGCAAAGGAGTTCAGTAAAGAAAGTCACAGGATAAAAAATCAATATAGAAAAATCAGTTGCACTTCTATACGCTAATAATTAAGTAGCAGAAAGAAAAATAAAGAGAACAGTTTCATTTACAATTGCATCAAAATTAAGAAAATACCTCGGAATACATTTAGCCAAGGAGGTGAAAGACATATAATCTGAAAGCTATAATACACTGATGAAAGAAACTGAAGATGACAAAACAAATAGCAAGACAGTCAAAACAGTATGGTACTGGCACAAAAACAGACACATAGATCATTAGAACAGAATACAGAGCCTAGAAATAAACCCACAATTATATGGTTAATTAGTCTTTGACAAAGGAGGCAAAATATGCAATAGGAATAAGACAGTCTTTTCAACAACTACTACAGGGGAAAACTGGATAGCAAAATGAAAAATAATGAAAATGGACCACTTTCTCATGCTACACACACACACATACACACACACACACACACACACACACACACAAAACAACCTCAAAGTGGATAAAGGATCTAAATGTGAAACCTGAAATCATGGGATGCCTGGGTGGCTCAGTGGTAGAGCATCAGCCTTTGGCCTAGGGTGTGCTCCTGGAGTCCGGGGATTGAGTCCCACATCAGGCTTCCTGCATGGAGCCTGCTTCTCTCTCTGCCTACGTCTCTGCCTCTCTCTCTGTGTGTCTCTCATGAATAAATAAATAAAATCTTAAAAAAAAAGAAACCTGAAATCGTCAAAAATTCTAGAAGAGAGCACAGGCATTGCTTTCACATTGTAACAACATTTCTTCTGTATATGTCTCCTGAGACAAGGGAAGTAAAAGCAAAAATAAACCACTGAGACTTCATCAAAATAAAAAGCTTCTGCACAACATTAAAAACAATCAACAAAATTAAAAGGCAACCTACAGAATGGGAGAAGATAAATGCAAATGACACATCCAATAAAGGGTTAGCATCCAAATAGATAAAGAACTCATGCAACACCAATTAAATAATAATCCAATTTAAAAAATGGGCAGAGAACATGTACAGACATTTCTTCAAAGATGACATACAGATGGTCAACAGACATGAAAAAATGCTCAACATCGCTTATCATCAGGGAAATGCAAATCAAAACCACAATTAGACATCACCTCCCACCTGTCAGATTTTGCTAAAAGCAAAATCATCACAAAAACAACAAGTGTTGGTGAGGATGTGAAGAAAAAGGAACCCACTGTTGGTGGGAATGCAAACTGATACAGCCACCGTGGAAGACAATACAGAAGCTCCTCAAAAAATTAAAAATTACTATGTGATCCAACAACTCCACTACTGGATATTTACTGAAAAAAATATGAAAATGCAAAAAAAAAAGAATATGAAAATGATAATTTTAAAAGATATATGCACCCCTATGCAGCATTGTTTACAATAGCCAGATTATGGAAGCAGCCCAAACGTCTATCAATAGATCAATGGCTAAAGAAGTAGTACACATATATGATGGACTATTATTCCACCATAAAAAATTATGGAATCTTGCCATTTATAACAACATGGATGGATCTAGATGGTATAATGCTAAGTGAAATGTCAGTTATAGAAAGACAATACCATATGATTTAAGAAACAAAACAAATGAAAAAACCAGGCAAACCAAAAAAATAGACTCAACTATAGAGAAAAAACTGATGGCTACCAGAAGGGAGGTTGGGGAGTAAGAGAATGGTTGAAATAGATTAAGGGGATTAAGAGCACTCTTATAATGATGAGCAGTGAGTAATGTATAGAATTGTTAAATCACTAGGTTGTACACCTGAAATATAACACTGTATGTTAACTATACTGGAATTATTTTTTTAAAAAAACAGGGTTTTTATTTATTTATTTTTATTTTTTAAACATGGTTTTTAATGACCAGCTATATAATATATTATCACATACATACATACATAAAATTTTATATATGTACATATTTGTATATACAGTGATGAATTGTATAATACACTGTGGTGTACATACATAGTTGGTATATGGGATATTATATATCACACACAGACTCACAGGTAATTGATCAGTAGAATGAGAAAATGAATCAATCAGTAATTTAGAGGCCTCTGCTGAGTGACCCTTCTGTGTTATATGCTCTGAAGGATATACAAAAAGGATCAGATGTCTTGATTGTCTTGCCCTTACGATTAGTTTTCAAACAGGAGGCTGACCAGAACTTTGGTTGAACATCTAACAGTCCTGGCCTTAGAAGTACCCTCAGTAGTGGTATTGAGAATAGAAGGTAGAACCACTGAGTCAGGGATGTTCAAATGGACAGATTGGATGGCAAATACTATATTTGAATGGGGCCAGCTCTTGCATATGGGGAATAACCACTGAATGATTTGAGAAGACTCCACTCCTTTACCATTTAAAATTCTTTCTATAGAGTTACTACTTTAGTTAACATTAAAAAATCAGGGGATCCCTGGGTGGTGCAGCGGTTTGGCGCCTGCCTTTGGCCCAGGGCGCGATCCTGGAGACCCGGGATCGAATCCCACATCGAGATCCCGGTGCATGGAGCCTGCTTCTCCCTCTGCCTGTGTCTCTGCCTCTCTCTCTCTCTCTCTCTGTGACTATCATAAAGAAAAAAAAAAAAACATTAAAAAATCAGTACTTTACAAAAGCCCTCTAATCGACTGTTTTCAGCCTCTTAAAGCCTATTTCCTCCAGGACAACACAAAGCATGCCCTCATTTAATGTTATTTAACATCTTAAAATAAACATTATGACCAAAACAATTTAATTAAAAAGTAAAAAGGGCATAAAATATCATAAGATGTAGTATTGTTGTCTGAAAATAATACATCTTTCATACATATGTGAGAGTGTATGTGTAGTGAGAAGTGACACTAAACATATTTTCTACTTTGATCTGTGGTCAAAATATTTTAAAGGACATTTGTCAATTATATCTCTTAATTACTGAATCCACCCATTCCCTTCATTTAAATTTCTAATTTGTTATATATCAGCATCTCCTGAACTTTTCACATTCTTCCTAATTGTTCTCTTTGCCCCAAGACTGTCCATTTATAATCCATCTTCTATAATTCCAGAGCCCTGATTAGTTTTCAAGAAAAGCAAAAATCCTATAATGCTGCACTTTTCAGATTATTTTGTTTTTTTCTCACTGACCTTAAAATTGGGTACTTAATATGACATATATTTACCTCAAGTTCTAGGCACTTTTTACCTCTTCCTCATATATGGTCTGGTAACATTGAGCTATTTTCAATTGACCAAAATACTCTTCCAATCTCTCTACTTTTTCAAAGACAATCTTGCTAAGTACTAGGAAGTAGCAAATCTTTATTTGCTATCTTATTTTTCTTTTTAATATTTTATTTATTTATTCAAGAGAGAGAGAGGCAGAGACACAAGAAGAGGGAGAAACACACTCCATGCAGGGAGCCCAGTGTGGGACTTGATCCCAGGACTCCGGGATCACACCCTGAGCCAAAGGCAGCCGACCAATCGCTGAGCTCCCAGGCGTCCCCTATTTGCCATCTTATTATCTCACCTTCCTAGAACATTATCTTTATTCATAATCTCTTCCTCTTTTGATTACTACTCATGCTTCATATTCAGAGAATTTGTTACATCTTTCTGTATGTGTTTCCTGTGAATTGTTTTTATTTGCATCGCTTCTAGGGTTTAGTGGTCTTTAGAGTTACTTATAAGCTCATATGATACTTACATGAGATTTAGAAAAGATGTTCCCTATGTATTCACACTCTTGTGAGCACATGACTTGGAGAGGGAACAACATTTTTAGGAATGAATACCCTTCCCCTAAACCTCTCTTTCTCTCTCTCTCTCTCTCTCTCTCTCTCTCATACACACACCCTTACCTGATGGAATATGATCCTGATTTTATAACCCTTACATAATGACCAACAATTAGTTGTTTATTTGTCTGCTTCACTAGATGATAAGACTCTTGAAGGGAAAAGTATTATTAGCCCTGTTCATTATTTTATCACCACTACCACAGTTCCTGCCACATAGTGTAGGGTCTCATTCCTTCATTTAGCAAGTATCAACTGAGTCAGTTCTGGGTGCTAGCCAATGTTCTAGGCACTATAAGAGTGAAGAAAATAGTCAATATCCCTACTTCTAGTGAATTTACATTCAGTGAACTTATATTTTAGTGGAGGTTGTGAAGAAAAAAATATATAGTTTATGTTACTCAAATCAAGGTTAAAGTCTAATTGACCTGATCGTTTGTCAAGAAGCTGTAAAGACCAGGTAATTCCTTGAGGCAAAGTATGTTTGGAGTTTTTGTAGGGCAAAGAAGAAAGTATGTTTCATTGCTGTTTGGATCGGGTTGCAGTTCCTTCGTGTATAAATGCTGGACATATTCAGATTACTCCAGTTTTGTCTCCCTTATTTGGGATTATTACAATCTCAAAGCAGTTCCTTTGAGACCTTTGCAAGCCTTACAGTTTGTCTCTTCAACAAGGATTCCGGGGAGACACAGGTAGAAAAAAGAGAGGGATTGGGTTGTGGGGAAAGGGAGAGGAGACATGTCTGTATCATGTCTGTTTTAATCATTTTACAAAGGATAATTAAACTATTTTCTGATTGTTTTACAAAATTTTTATTTCCACACTAAATGTCTTATAAAGTCTATTCATTTAATATAACTATCACATTAGGAGGGTTACAGATGAGAAGACTAAGTCATACAGAGGTTAATTAACTTGTCCAGGGTTACATATCAAGACAATTACAGAAGCAGGTTTCTAGACAATCTGTGTTCAAATTCACTACAATTAACTACTACTGAATAAATAATTATTGAATAAATCAACAGTGAGCATTTTTTCCTTAGAAGGTAGAAACAGGGATCCCTGGGTGGCGCAGCGGTTTGGCGCCTGCCTTTGGCCCAGGGCGCGATCCTGGAGACCTGGGATCGAATCCCACATCAGGCTCCCGGTGCATGGAGCCTGCTTCTCCCTCCGCCTGTGTCTCTGCCTCTCTCTCTCTCTCTCTGTGACTATCATAAATAAATAAAAATTAAAAAAAAAAAAAAAAAAAAAGGTAGAAACAAATTTTTCTAAAATCCCACAATGCTAATCCGGTATTTTACTGCCAACCCAGTTTTAAGAAGCTAATCTGAGCACTGCTGCATTGATTCTACTTGGTATTCATGATTTGAGGACTGATTCCAATCTCCCTAGAATTCTTCTCTAAAAGCCTATCTAAGGAATACTAATATAAATGAGAATTATTTTATATCTTACAGCTTAAAATGGAAAGCATAATACTATATAAATAAAATATAATAGATAGCACTTAATTAAACATAAAAGCAATTGTTCTTTTTTATTATGTCATTAATAGACATTGAAATTTCCTGCTTGAAGAAAAAAATGTTAAATGAAGTAGTGACATTTGAGTTTAACTGTAATGCAAAATATGCTTCCATATCAGTAAAATGTAAGTTAATGAGCCTAGTTCTTTCTTTTCTACTCTTAGGAGGTCTCTCTTGAGATGCTTTTAGGTCTTCTTAGGCTGATAAGGAGATTGAGAAGAAATCACATTCAATGCTCAGAGTCTGGTGGCATGATACATCCCCTGTCCTTGTCACCCAATATAGCAGAAAATGAGGAAGAATAATCTGGAAACTTAAATTCTAGTTTTTATCCTATTTGCTTGATGTTACTTAGATTTAGATACTTGACTTTACTTACCTTTCTAATAATGCTTTAGTTATCTCAGAATGTTGAAAAGTCTATAAAATGTAAAAGAGTCATATACTCTCATAAGCTACATAATCATACATGCACAAATATACACATACATGTAAAACTACAAAATTACGCCAATCTTCACTGTTAAGGCATGACTTAAGGAATGTCTCAAAAGCTCTCAATAGCTAGTTTTTCTGAATTATAATGTAAATGTATCATCTAGTCACTACTAAGATCATATTTATTTATTTTTAAATATTTTATTTATTTATTCATGAAAGACAGAGAGAGAGAGAGAGAGGCAGAGACACAGGGAGAGGGAGAAACAGGCTCCATGCAGGGAACTCGATGTGGGACTCATCCCAGGTCTCCAGGATCAGGCCCTGGGCTGAAGGCGGCGCTAAACCGCTGAGCCACCTGTGCTGACTGAAGATCATCTTTAATTCTAACTTTTAGGCATACAAGAAACAGGATCATGTGACTTTGAGTATCAATATTAGGACAAGAGAGTGGCTTGGT
Organism: Vulpes vulpes; assembly: GCF_048418805.1. Classification (NCBI taxonomy): domain Eukaryota; kingdom Metazoa; phylum Chordata; class Mammalia; order Carnivora; family Canidae; genus Vulpes; species Vulpes vulpes. Next base: position 98,407,692 of record NC_132784.1, on the reverse strand, counting down.
TCACTGGGCTTCTATAAGCCTCTACCCACCGGGACCCGCTGTTGTCCATCAGGATCCACGATAATTAATATCTCAATAATTTCTCATTTCCATAACTCTTCTCATGAGTGTCAGTTATTCAAAAAGGCAAATCTGACATTGTCATGTAAGTTCTTATACAACTATATTTTTAACTACAGAGAAAAGTTCAAATTATTTAATAAGACATCAAAGACTCCTTGCATTTGCCTTCATCTCCAGTATCTTCTATTACAATTTTCTAACAGTGTTTGGGAGAAACTTTGTAGGCACTTACAGGCCATAATGAAACGATTAGGTAGACAGATGGAAGCAACTGGAGGGTTTTGTTTCTAAGAGTGAAGTAATTATTTAGTTAAAAAATCCCTTTGTCTTATGACAATTATAGAGAAAGTAAGAAAAAAATATAGAAGCAACTTAATAATCAACTTAGAAAAACCATGGTTTGGGATCCCTGGGTGGCGCAGCGGTTTAGCGCCTGCCTTTGGCCCAGGGCATGATCCTGGAGACCCGGGATCGAATCCCACGTCGGGCTCTCGGTGCATGGAGCCTGCTTCTCCCTCTGCCTGTGTCTCTGCCTCTCTCTCTTTCTCTCTGTGTGACTATCATAAATTAAAAAAAAAAAAAATTGAAAAACCATGGTTTGTACTAAGATAGTGATAAAAGAAAGAGATGGAGGATGTGGACAGATCTGGTATATATTTTGGCAGAATACTTGATTTTACATAGAATGTAAGACAATAAATTGAGAATGTCCTGAGTATCTGGAAAGATGGCTGTGTCATTTAAAGAAAGAGGGAAATTAGGCAACTTCTAGATTGGCCATGTGGAATTTGACATGCTTGTCAGACATAAAACAGAACTTTTAAGTAGGCAGTTTAAGTTCAATGTAAATATCAAGTGAGAGGTTGGGGATGGAAAGCCATCAGCATATAAAATGTATTTAAAGACACTGAAAGACTATGCAATACAGATGATGACTAGATAAAACCTCAAAACCAAGCCCTGTGGTGCCCCAAGATTTATTTCAGCGGGGAGGAGAAAGAACTGGTAAAGAAGACATAAAAATACTGACCAATGTGATAAGAAAAAATAAATCAGAATATTCAGTCTCATAACTGCATTTGTTTTCAATGGTATTAAAAATTACTCAAATTTGAAATTTGGTGGCTTAAAATCACACAATTTTATATTTTTACATTTCTGGAGGTCAGAAGTCTAAAATGGGTTGGCAGGGCTGCATTTTAGGGAAGATTCTTTTTCTTTGTCTTTTTAAGATTCCAGAGGCTTCCTGCAGTCATTGATTCATGTCCTTGCATTACTCTGACCTCTGTTTCAGTTGTCACATCTTCTGATACTCTGCTTCATATCTCTTATAAATATTTTTATGACAACATTGGTCTTCCTCAAATAATCTAGGGTAACCTCCCCATTTTTTGAACCTTATTCTAATCTCATTAGCAAAGTCATTTTTACGATTTAAGATTTAAGCATATTTATAAATCCTGAGATTAAGATGTGCATATTTTAGGTTATTATTCAGCCTGTCACAGTAGCAAAGAGATTCAGGTGTGCCAGAAGAGATACTGTGGTCAACTGTGTTAAATATTGTAGAAGATGTTGAATGAAATGAAGACAGAGAAGTGAATCTTGGGTTTGACAACTTACAGGTCATAGTGACTTCAACAATTACCCTTCCAGCACTCGGTTGTCATGGGTTAAAGAGTAACTGAGAAATGAGAAAGTGACAATGTATATAGAAAATTCTCTTCAGATGTTCTCTTAAGAAAGGTTATAGAGAAATAATAGTTGAAAGAAAAGGTGGAGTTAAAGCAAAGCCTGTTATAAGGATGGAAGTTACTAGATGGTCTTTGTATGCATATATACATAATTGGATAAATATGAAAAAATTGTTATGTGAAAGAATAATAATAAATGCAAAACAATGGCATCCATAATGAAAAGAAAGAAGTATATAAGTGGATAATTGGAGTGGTTAATTTCTTCTAGATGACAGATACTTCACTTATTTATCTATAAAAACAGGAAAAAAAGAAAATCTTTACAGATAAATTTGGTGATTGGAAGATGAATGCATCTCATATTAAAGGCATCTTTTTTTTTTTCCAATTTATTTGCAGGCAATATATTCAGCTGGGGTTTTCAAAGTGGCTTTAATTCTGAGGAAGAAGTACATATAATAGAACATTCTTCTCAGATACTGATTGGGAAAGAGTGCGTGATCATCACTTTAAAAAGAGTCAGCTTAGCTATAGGACTTTTCCCCTTTAGTATTTGGTTGCCTCTATACAGGTACTGATACATTTCATTTGATCAATGAATTCAAAGCGGACTTTCAAACTGGAGAACACTGTAGGGGGAAAATGGAGAAAGTAAGTTAATTTTTGTGAATAAATTGTGTCTCTATCCATTTGTATTAAGCAAGCCTCACATCTAATTCACATGAAAGCCCAATCACAATATCCCAAATAAATCAAACTTATCCTTTCTTATCTGCCTTCTATCTCTATAGGCTAGTCCAACGTACCAACACCTCTTGCTTGGATTATTTCAAGATCAACTTAACCTAAATTTTCTCTAGTCCATTTTCCATTGCAGACAAAAAAGAAAATAACAATTGCATCCAACTTTCTCCTATCACTACTATAAAATGTCTCATGTCTCAAATTATTCCTCATTACAATTAGGATAAAAACAAAAACATTTACATATGACTTTAATGCACTGCGTAGATTGATCCCTTCCTTTGAAGGGTCATCCTTTTTATCTCTTATTATCTCAGAATTCCAGCCACTCTGAATTCCGTTTAGTTTCCCAAATACTTCAAGTTTCTTCAAGGCTTTCATTAGGTTGTCCTTCCATTAGAAATAAAAACTCATTTCTCTCTTGGCCTAATCAAATCTTAAGAAGCTCTCAGATCTCAGTTGTATTTTGCCCCACAGAAGCCATTTCTATTCTTGCATATAAATTCAGACCAGTGATCATTTACTTAACAGCACATATAAAGGTTTAAGTAAATACATTTTTATGGAATTATATAATTAATGGCTATCACATGACTAGGTTATAAATTACATAAAAAGAGGACCAGTTTTTCAAATTGCATATATATGTAAATTATAACCATATTTACATATTATATATAACTCATTTTTTATATTTATACATATTGTACATAATTTTCTATATGATTTTACAGATGTAAGTTTTATATACACATTTTTCCTCCTATTTCTTGATCCCTACAGATCTATTAAAAGACTGTATCCTGGAACTAAATAGAAAAAGTAAGGAAATATGAAAGCCTGGAAGGATGAAAAAGCTGTATATTTTTAAAAAGCCTACTTTCAAAATTTAACTGGTAATATAATATTATTTCACTTTTATATATTTGTAATACTTCAAATATATAGGACTATCTTAACCAGTATTAGAATTTTGTCACTTTTCTTTGTACAAGAACAGTTTCTAAATTTAAGTGTTCTGTTAAACAGAATACAATGATGCTTTTGAAATACAGAATATCTAAAAAAAATTTAAGAACAGATGTTGGTTAAAATTTTTTTTTTTAATTTTTAAGAAAAAAAAATGAGTTTGATTTCATACCTAAATTTAGAAGATTAACAATTTTCTTCCCATTTTAAATAGTTCCAAAACAATTTCAATTGAAAAAGGATAAACCTTAATATATTGTATATTGTTGATATCTAATATTAATATAGATATATACACATATATACATATTTACATGCATGTATATGAATATATACATGCAGGTGATCAGCAGGTATTTAGATATTCTTGGGAAGTATTATTTATTCTTAATATTAATACTTTATTTGTTTTGAAAAAAGCCTTGGAGGTGGAAGACATTTTGTGAATATTTATTCTAATTCTGCTTCTAAGCATGTCCATTTATTCTAAGCAATATCAAACTTCTGACTTATTGAGAAAAGAAGCTTCCAGTACCTTCCAGAGTTGACACATTATCATCCCACATCATGTTTCCAATCCTTTTTTTTTTTTTTTTTTTTGCCTCATGGATTTCTATGCAACTGCACATAATCAACTGCAATACCCTCCAGCATTCTGGAATTCCCAATCAGTTAATAAGTTCATGTTTATAAACATATAACAGACTTCATGTCATATCACCAAATGTATTTGAAGTAATTAAGCCAAAATGAAATATGACTAAATGGCTGCTCAATTAAAAAAGTACATGTATATCCCTTTTAAATATGTGTTTTAAACCCACAGCTTCAACTTTATTCACAATTAATGTGAAATCAGTTATATTTGTAAGAAAACTTGTCATAGTATTTCTTTTTTTTTTCTTAGCTTAAGCCATTGTTCTTGATGTTTTGATATTTGGTTTGGTTTAGTTTAACTGAAGCCTCATTGTCTAAGAGGAAGCATGCCTCATAGCATTATAAAGTGTTGACTTTCTTCCAGAACTAAGGACTATGGATGCTACTGAGAGGCTGCATTCTATTTAATACTTGACCTAGATAGCAAAAAGGACTGAGAGAAAAAAGTATATGAAAAGAAGGCAAGCAGGAAGGAAAGGATTAACAGGAACATATTTCTAGATTATAACTTGCAAAGTATTAATTGTTCAATTTTTATATTTAGTCTTTAACCCACGAGCACTTTGCCAAGAACTAACAGTCACTAAAGAAATGAATTGTTGACCTGAACAGGACAGATAGCCTTGGGGGCTAAAAGAAATCCACCCTTATCCTTCATACTATCAAGGGAGATTTTCTTTTCCCAGGAACTGTTTCTCATCTTATCACTGTCTGATTTCCCACTGTATGATTTCAATTTCTGTGTAACACATTACTCCAAAACTTAGTACCTGAGACAACAATTATTATCTTAAAGTTTCTGAGGTTCATAGCTTAGCTGGGTGATTAGGCTTAGGATCTCTCCTGGTTATAACCAAGCTGTTGACCAGAACTGAGGTTATTTGAGGATTCTCTGGGCTTGGAGAACCTGCTTCCAGTCTCACATCTGTTGCTATTTGAAAGAAGTTTCTGTTCTGCTGTCTGTGTGTCTTTCCATGACCATAATTCTTCCCTCCCAATAACTAATCACACACAATATTACTAGAATAAAGTCTTCATCTGATCCAAAATATTCATATAGTCACCAAAAGCTGTACTGAAAAGACAATGTATTATAAATAGGTATTGGTAGGGGCACTGTCAGGGTCTCAAGGCCATGAATAAGGAACTCCTCAAAAGCTGATTTTAAAAAGGATGATTTTTCTGAGGCTTGAACCCTCATGAAACTACCCCCCCCATAATCACTTATAGGGAATAACATTGATTCTAATCTTATTACAGGGTTGTTTTATTTTCTAAAGTGGTTAATTGAAGAAAATAATGAAATCTCACAGCTTGATTCCTACTTTCTTAAATCCAGAAGAAAATAACCAGAATATTTTAGTTCCAAGCTGTGGTATTTAATAAGAAGGAGAAAAGATCTAAAACAAACAAAAATGAAAAAACTATCCAAATTCAAGATTTGGCTGTTTTTTTAGAATTAAATCAAATTAGGCCCTTATTGGGGCACCTGGGTGGCTCAGTGGTTGAGTGTCTGCCTTTGTCTCAGGTCCTGATCCCCAGATCCAGGGATCATGTCCCACATCAGGTTCTCCTCAGGGAGCCTGCTTCCCCCTCTACCTATGTCTCTGCCTTTCTCTGTGTATCTCTCATGAATAAATAAAATCTTAAAAAATTAAAAAATAAAAGTATATAAATCAGGCCCTTTAACAATATATATTAGCCATTTTTTTAAACATTACCTAAAGTTTGCTATTCCTTTACTCTCAAACTGGGGTTTCTAGTCTTTTATTTTCCCTTCAGCAAATATCTCTTTTTCTCCTTTAGATAGATAGATGAATAGATTTCCCCATATCCCATATGCATATATATCACAGGAAGAGAAAATATAAACATACATCTAAATAACCCAGTTAACTATGCAACCATATACAATTAGAATGAACTATAATGGAATGGATTTTAAAAACTTGTGAAGTGGTTAAAGGAGGACTATAACAGGATACAGGTAGTGGATCAATCTCAAGCTCATTAATTTTTCTCATGTTTCATATCAGGAAAGCAATAAGATACTCTCTGTTCTAACATTAAATTTTTTAAAGTGTTATATACATCATTCAAAAATGAACCTAGCCACCAGAAGAGCTAAAAACAAATTATATACTTGAAATGTAACAGAGGAAGAATAAAAATAAAGAAATAGCATGCCAATTAGAGAAAAAAAAGACGACAGAATCATGTCAAACATACATTTGAAAAACTCAAACAAAATCAGCAACAATCTGGCTTAAAGCTACATAAATGAAATATGTAAATCAAAGTTACACAGTAATCTTGAAAGCAAAAACATGGGCATGGAACACACCAACTCAACTCATTCAAAATAAAAACAAAATTAGGATATTAACATTAGGCAAAATGAAATAAAAGCTAATAGCACTAAAATAATGAAGTTAACATATGACCAAGATATTTAAAATGATAAAAGCGGAAATTTTCAGTAAACAAGATGCCAACTTGAGATACACAGTTTCTTTTACATCAACATTTGTAAACTGCAGAAAGATTTAAGATTGATTTTCTAAAAATATAAGAAAGAATATACAATGTTTTGTAGCTTAGAATGTAAAGTACTTTTTAAAGCATGACTCCAAGACCAGAAGACCAAAGGATATGTTTCACCTAATCGTGAAAAAATATTCTAAGTGGTTGCAATTTTTTCAAAGACAGTTTGCTAGTATTTGATTTAGGAATTTCTCTTCTTAGAACTCATCATACAGCTATACTCACCTATCGCGAGTGAGTAATGATCCCCAAAATATATAATCTCTAAAGTCTGGAAACTGTGAAGTTCATTTATATGGAAAGAAGGAGCTTTGCAGATGTGATTACACTAAAGGAACTTGAGATGGGAGGTCATTCTGAAATAACTAGATGTGTCCTAATTTTAATCAGAAGTGTCCTAACAACAAGGAGACAGATTTGGCTAAAGAAGAGAAGGCAATGTGCCTGTGCAGGCAGAGACTGCAGGCCACACGTCAAAGACCAGCAACCAACAAAAGCTGGAAAAATCACAAAACAAATTTTCCCCCAGAGCCTCTGAAAGGAGCAAGGCTCGCTGGCTCCTCAATTTCAGCTCCATAAGACTCAAACTCCCTGCCTCCAGAAACTCTAAGAGAATAAATTCCTGTTGTTTTAAGCTACTAAATGTGTGATTTTGTTACTGTAGCTGAGAAAATATTCTATCATCCCAAACCCTAAAGATATGTGAACAAAAATCCTTTTCTTAATGAAGAATTATTTTTATTTTTATTATATTTTTAAGAGATTTTTATTTATTTATTTGAGAGAGAGAAAGACAGATGGTGATTGAGAGCACAAGAATTAGAGAGGGAGAGGAAGAAGCAGACTCCTTACTGAGCACAGAGCCTAAGATGGGGCTCAAGCCCAGGACCCTCAGATCATGACCTAAGCTAAAAGCAGATGCTTAACAGGCTGAGCCACCCAGAAGCCCTTAATGAAGATTTTTTAAAATAAAAATTTCAAAACAAAATAAATATCAACTAAGAGAAAATCAAAATGAAGGCCAATGGATCATCACAACCAGCTCACCAAATCTTAAAACTTTATAAAGAAGTTCTTACTGGGTTCACTCAGGTATACTGTTCAGATGTTCTCAACACCACATCACCGGCATAAGGCTATGTCTTCAGAGTAGCTTCGGGAGTGGGGAAAAGCAAGTGGAGCTCACATTTCAAGGACAGAGGAGGGCGGAAGGAACTTCTGAGTCCTGGGTGCAGCTCATTGGTCATTCGACGGTCACTCTTTTTAATGACATTCTCCAAGAGTAAATCCAACAATTTAGGTGAAATGGGCCAATTTCTTGGAAAATAACTATCAGAGCTTTCTCAGGAAGTAATAGGGTCCCCAAATAGCAAAATATCAAAATAACTGAAATTCTAATAAACAACAAAAGTCTTCCCTAAAATAAAACTCCAAGCAAGATCACAGATGGTTTTACTGGTGAATTTTGCCAAACATTTAAGTATAACAGCAATTATGCACAAAATCTTATAATAAAATTTTAAAAAGTAAAAATAACACTCCAAACATTGTATCTTTTCACTCTGGCTGATGCAGATGTAATCTCCTGCATTACATACATGTAGTCTCACTTTACAAACCATAAATGAGCTTTGGGAATTTCCTGTCTTGCAGGTTCTTGATGATTCTTTGCTAGCCTGTGGAGTTTCTCACCACAGATGTGCAGATGAGTATTTAGGCAGAAATTAAAAGGATCCCTCAGCTGATCTCCAAAGATCTCTTTGCAAGCTTCCTCTTGCCCAAACCAGGCATCTGGCCTCGCTGAACTTCAATTTCTGTCTCTATCATTCATCATCAGACTTCCAGTTGAATTCTTTCTCCCTGTACAGTGACCTGAAAACTATCTCCAGCCAGGATGCGATGGCAATCACAGAGCTAAACTAGCTTATGTCCCTTTTTTCACAGATCACAGCCATATTGGAGTCCATTTTGCAATGTCTAAAAAAGTGTTTATTTTCTCTCCTTTTCTACTTGTTTACAGCACGAGTTCAATTCTCATAGTAGTTAATTCTTTCTGAGTCAAGGCAGAAATCTCATTAAATTTTAAGAAACAAAGACATAACAAAAGATATGAGACCCTTTAAGTAGGTGTGACCTTAAGAACATAATTGAGAGAGGACCTAGTCTCAACGTCTTAGAAAATGACTAACACTGATATGATGGAAAGTCCACAGTAAAGCTGAACCTAATGAGGAAGGCTCTGTTGACAACTATCCAATTACCTTGACTAGCCTATATACTATCTGAATTTATTATTAACATTTACAATTAGGACCTTATTAAAGCAAGATGAATGAATCTTGTACCAAAAGAATATCTATTTGTATCATAGTAACATTACCTATTCAAAAATACTAATTTTAACAATATGTGTCAAGCAAAAGTTTGATAAAAAGAATCAACATAACAGCTATCTTCAGATATTATGAGGAAAGGCTCTATGCAGTTGATTGTTCCCTGAGTTATAAGTACTCGAAAATGTAAAGGAGAAATAAAAACACTTTAAGAATAGCATTCTCACAGAGTCAGTTTTGTAAGCATTTTGTGTCTATTGTACTGGTTAAATGAGTTGCACTGTTTCAGTATTCTGGGTCATAAATTATATTCTATTTATCTTCCTAAGAATATCCTCTGGGCCAAAATGTTTTTTTTTTGTTGTTGTTGTGGTTGTTGTTAGCTTGTTTTTATATATGGAGCTAAGTTAGAAAGAGTAGTTATAAATACTAGGTCTCAAGGAACATGATGATCTTTCATTTGTACAAGAATGCCATCTTGGGATCACTTGCTATTAGAAAATATTTTTCTTATGCATGACATTTGGAAATACCTAGCAACATGACCTTAATTAAATTCATTCTTTTCTATCTATGTATCTCTGTATGCCTCTGTGTGTGTGTCTCCATTCACTTCCTCTGTTCCACGCAACCCTGTGCTCCTTTTAGGGCTTCAAATCAACTCATCTACGTCCCTCAGTTTTAAGTACAGAAGGCCACTGCTCCTAATAAAATGACAATATGGATTATCATAATATCATCTCTGATGCTAAAAATCCCATTCATCCTCACTTGACAACCTGGCAGTCATATGGACGGTAATAATAAAATTTGTGAAATTTACTATGTTACAGAAGTTTGAGAATATCAACGGGGATTGGTAGAAATAGTTAATGACATACAATCATATATCCAAAATCAAATAGAAGTGAGAAATAAAATTCCGTCCCTGTGTCTCTATCTATTTGGTATTGCATATGAGTAGGCTGATTGATAATATTGTTTCAGACTATGAATTAAGGTGCATGCTTTTTATATAATTCAATTCCCCACTCTCTGTGAGGGTGCACCTGGTGAACTAGAGCAATAAAGCATCACCACTAAGATGATTTTCATCCCAGGAGATTGTTGTACAGCACAGAACATTAATTATAGCTACTAAGGAGGGAAAGACAGTGTCCATCAAACTCTCAGACTGGGAATAATTACCAGGATTGGCAGGTAAGACCACATGGGGAAAGTTTCCTAGAATCTATCTGTTTTCCCCCCTTCTGAACATACTGAAGAGCCAAAGAAAACCTAATACCAGAGAAAACCTAATGATCCTGCTGTTGTTATATCTGGAATCTGTGTAACAGAAAGTTCAATTACATGTGCACTTATGCTAATACAATTTAACTTAGCATTTAGGAACCCAGAATTGGAAGGCTGATAAACCAAAGTTTGATATGGCTCTATGACTTACTAACTTTAAACAATGGGGTGGGCCTTTTGTTTGTCTATTGAACAAATACCTCCTCTTCTTCCTTGGTAAGTAAACCTGAATTCTATTGACATAATTCAGTATTGTATTAGCACCAATCCTCTGAAGGCAGACCTTGAGACAAAGATTAAAATGCAATTATTGGAAAGGTGCTAATTAGAGATGCAAATGTAAAAATGAGAGAGTAAGGCAAGTGAAAGATCAAAACAAATTCAATATTGTGGCAATGGTGATGGTTGCTTTAGAGGAAGCTAGGAAGGACTCTGAAAGGTTACTCAGAAAGTGCACTGCTTCCATGTTAGGACTTTTGTAGGGGAAAATCACCTCAGAGGAGTTCAATGAAAGCAGGAGGAAGTTCTGATTCTCTCCTACCTCCCTTCCCTCATTTCTCACTGATTAAAGTATATCTGAGAGTTAAATTCTCCATGCTTTTACATTTTATCATTGGGCTCCAAAGCAGCCAGGCTCCATACTTCATCACAAACTGCAAGTGAAGGAGAGAACAGAGAGCTTACCAAGAGAAAGAAATAAAGGAGGTAGATGGAAGAATCTGAGAAGGTTGCACAAGGTATTTCTTTAATACTGTGACATTTACCAAGCCCTAGTAAATGATTTCTGGAGGAATTGGGGTTGGTAGAAGTCATTCACAATGTTCCTTTTACATTTGGTAGTGATTGATTGAAAAGTGGGCAAAGCTTTCATGCTGGATTGTTTTAAGAGTGTCCTGGAAAACATTTTCTTTTCCAATTTATAAAGAGATAAGACCAAGGAGAATCCCACTGTTTTTGAATGCCTAGATTTGACGTAATCTAGAATGGATGAGGAGGAGAGCAGTGTTATGGTTAAGGACATGAGATTTGGAGATTTAGTTCAGATCCTGGCTTTGCACAATAGTGACAATCACAGCAATCTCAGATCATAAAGGCTCAATGAGTTAAGATATGAAAATATCTTGTAATGCAGTAAGTGGGAAACAAAATTTACCTTATTATACTGATAGGTTCTCAATAATGTGAATGTTGATAAGTACAACTTGTCTCCTTGAATACTGTGTAAATTATTCAACTTCAGACAATCTCAGGTTTCCTCAATGTAAGGCAGTAATGAGTGACATGATTTCAAATACTTGGGAAAGACTAATTTACCTGTAAAAGTAAGTACTTTATCAGCTATTATTTGAAAAGAAGGGCAGCGATACATAAAGTATTTTGAATCCCACAAAAGAGCCCTTATAAATCCAAGTTTTTACTGTTTTTTCTCATACTGCTTTTACCAACTTATTGGTTGATTTGAAGCCTTTTGAAAAGTAATCTGCTCCTCTCTGAACTTACATTTCCTCAGTAAAATTCATATCCTAATGAAAAATATTGCTAAATATTACCTCTCTGAATCATCCCGTCATCCTTAATGTTAGTGTCCTATTTATCCACATTAGGCATTTCAGTATTTCAGTTGATTTATGTCTTGGGGAAAGTTCTTAGGAAATAAGTTCTTTTATTCATCTATTTATTCTCCTTCTATCTTTCTGCCTTTTGTTCTGCAGCCTCAGTGTTATCAAGGATATAGCTTATTCGTATTTCAGCATTTTCACTTAAACTCTTATATTCAACTTCATTCCATACTATAAAAGTGGAATTTAATAGTTTCCTACTACATATTTTGTTCTTTAGTAAAAAAATTTCACACATCCTCTTTTAAGGGCACAGATGAATATCAGTCTACCCACCATTGTCTCCTTTCATTATCTTTTAATCCTAGGTGACATGTACTCTGATAGCAACTATCATTGTTACCTTTTAAAAAAAAATAATAATTCTCCACTTATTCTGAGAAGAATCTTTTTTAAAAGAATGCTTTGACTATTGCTTTCTCCCAAGACAGTTTGAGTCACATACTTCCTAATGGCTTTGCTATTCTGATAAAATATTTTCAAGAGGCCACTTCAATCTTTTAATAAAAGAAAGACTTCATCTGTAGAGTCAAGATGTTTAAGGTAATGGTAACATGAGTAAAATAATTTCTGAAGATCATGGTGACTATATGATTGCACTTTTTATGAAGATAGCAAAGTTTTAAATACATTTGACCTTTTGTTTTACATTAATAAAAATTATTGTTTTGATTTCAAAGGAAGATACAGAAAATTTGCTTGTCTTATTCATAAAATGACCAAGCACTAACTTCTGTTCATTATGATTCTAGAGTTTTTGTGCCTAAGTATGAAACATGAACAACCAATGCTGAATACTGAATAGACTTCAGGAAAATAATGAGTAGACATTGAAAAGTGCATTATTATATTACAGTAGTAAGTTCAGTGAGTGAATAGGGCTTCTTAGGACGATTTCAGTTATATCAGTGAACTTTTTTTGTTATGTAATTTTTATTTCTATAAATTTTGTACTCTACATTAAGGCTTTTTAGAGATCTTTAGGTTTCATTTTAGAGATTTTTTTCCCAGTCTCATCAACTTAGTTATTCTATTAATTTTTGACAATTTATTCCAGAACAATTAATTATCCTCCCTGATAATTAATCTTTCCAGTTGCTGTAGGTTTCCTACAAAAGCTGTTATCTTCCCCATAGACACTTGCAAATACCCTTATTCCAGCAGGCATTACATTGTTCTTTGTTTAAAAACCTGCCCTTTCTACTGCTCAAAGGCAAAAACTCCTTATATTCATCCATCTTTATAGCAATGGCTCTTATTGTGATATTTTAAAATGTTTTTTAAAAATGGCACAACACCAGAGCAAATCATTTAAACAAAATAGAAATATATTGATTTTCATGTTTTCATAAACATTCTAAGGGTATGTCTGATTTGAGATAAACTATGATCCAAAATGTCAGATGAAGGATGCCTGGGTGGCTCAGTGGTTGAGCGTCTGCCTTTGGCTCAGGGCATGATCCTATAGTCCCAAGATTGAGTCCTGTATCAGGCTCCCTGCATGGAGTTGCTTCTCCCTCTGCCTATGTCTCTGCCTCTCTCTCTCTCTCTCTCTCTCTGTCTCTCGTGAATAAATAAATAAAATCTTAAAAAATAAAACACAAAAGGTCAGATGATTTTAAATAAGTTATTATCTTATCCCCCCTGCCCATTTCATTCTCAAGTGACATGACCCTCAGGCTGACAATATTCCAGGTTAAATCTGATCTGTGCAAGCTAATTCAATGGCAATGAGTGTCTTGTGTCTCAGCTATTCAAACAAAATTCTGAGAATTGCAAATCATTGTCTCTAATTAGGTTAAATACTTATAATGTGGTCAAGGGCATAAAAAACATTAATTTTAGCATAGGTACAACAACCTCTCTTGAAACATTTAGTTGAGTCACTTTAGATCTATTGGGGTTCCTAATTGTAGGTAAAATAGCACTCTTGTTGTAGTAAGAGAGAAGTTTTGCTGTTGTTCTATTAGCAAGAAGTTTAAAATACTTTGACCAAGCTCTACAGTGAGCTTCCAGAAATGGCCTGAAGAACTACAATCCAAAATTATCTTAGCAGGAGTAATGACACTATCAGCAATACTGAAATTAAGCTCCCTCTGCTTCAGTAACGAGCTGCCACCTCTCTCAACTAGAACTGCACCAGTACCACAGGTCTCACACACTCTTCCATCTACTCACTTTGCTCATTTCTGAATACCTCAAGCATGTCCATTGGACTGATGGTAATTAAGGCACATCTCTGCTCAGTAGTATGAAAAAGTAAGGATAAAAATAGTTGTTTGCCTCTAAAATAGGAAAGCAGAGTGAACACTGAAGAAATCCCAAATGTTCAGAGGTGTTAAGAGATGTAGGGTAATTAGAAATTGTGCATATATATCTCCACTCAAACAGATGGACTAAAATTGAAGAATGCTTTATACCCATGGAAAGTGATATTCTTTTTCTTTCTTTTTTTTTTGTAACCAGTCAATAAATAATAAGAATTGTAAGCAGTAATAGTAGTAGTAGTGATAATAATAATAATAATAATAATAATAATATATTTCATTATTTTAATGTGTCCAGAAGTAAACATTCAACACAGTATCTGTTAGTGGAATGAATCATTCTTAAAATAAAATTGAATCTAGTATATATGTGAAACAAAACCAGATGTTCTTATATCTTGTTTTAGAGCACAGAATAAGCAATGACATCAACATAATCAATAATCAATATAGCATCAACAATATCAATATAGCACAAACAGAACTTTTAAAAACTATTACCAGCATATGTAAAGATAAAGGATATTACAAAGTATATGAAAATAGAAATTTGTCATGATTCCAAAATGACAAATTTAAAATGAAATTCTTCCAAGGGTCATTGAATAGAGATAATAGCATATTTTGTGGTTTTAGGGGAAATCAGCAAACTTATTTAATTTAGACAATTAAAACTATATATAATATTCTTAATGTTGTACAGTCACCAATTAATGATTCACCTTAAAGTAGCTAGCTGACATTTTGGCGGCTTTCAGACTCTTTGTCCTAAGAAATTACAGCCAATTTCAAGACTCAGCCTCTCATTTTCCCCTATGATGCGGAAAAACTAGTAAGTCCAGAGACAAAAATGATATCTTCAGAGGCAAAAATATGTTGGCAGAAACTGGCATTTAGTTCTATTCATGTCATGAGAATTTTTTTTTGCATTAAGTTTGAGTAGTAACATTACGGACCTATGAGGAAGGGATTATTAATAAAAGTTAAAACAGTTATGTGGAAAGAGATTCCACATTCATGGATTGGAAGAATATTATTAAAATGTCTATACAACCAAAGATTCAGTGCAATCCCAATCAAAATCTTAATGGCAGAAACAAACTCTAAGACTCATATGGAACTACAAAATTTCCAAATAGTCAAAGAAACATTCAGTAAGAACAACTTTGGAAGCAGGCATCATACCCCCTGATTTCAAGACATACTACAACGCTACAGTAATCAAAAAGGAATGGTACTAGATTAAAATAGACATGAGAACCAGTGCAACAGAACAGAGACAATGAAACAAATCCATGCATCTTCAATTAACTTAACTTCAACAAGAGTACCAAAAACAAAAAAATGGGGAAAGAAGAGTCTCTACAATAAATATTGCTAGGCAACTGACCCTTGTCTCACACCACATACAAAAATCAAATCAAAATTGATTAAAGACTTAAATATAAAACCTGAAGACATAAACTTCTAGGAAAAAAAAAAACACAGGAGAAAAAATTCCACACATTGGCCTGGACAATATTTATTTTACATAGGACATCAAAAAAAAAAAAAAGACAACAAAAGCAAAACTAGACAAATCTAATTGTAACAAAGTAAACAGCTTCTGCACAACAGACTGAAAAGGCAAACTACAAAATAGAAGAAATATCTGTGAACTATATATCTGATAAAGAGTTAATACCCAAAATATCTAAGGGGGGGGTCATATAATTCAATAGGAAAAAAACTCCATAATTTTAAAATGGGGAAAGGGGGCAGCCGGGGTGGTTCAGTGGTTTAGTGCCACCTTCAGCCCAGGGCATGATCCTGGAGCTCCCTGCATGGAGCCTGCTTCTCCCTCTGCCAACGTCTCTGCCTCTCTCTCTCTCTCTCTCTCTCTCTCCTCTCTCTGAGTCTCTCATGAATAAATAAATAAAAACTTTAAAAAAATAAAATGGGTAAAGGACCATTTTCTTAAGAGTATATACAAATAGCCAACAGGTATATGAAAAAATACTCGATTTCACTAATTATCAAAGATTGAAATGACAATGAAATATCATCCCCCATATATCAGAAGGGCTATCATCAAGAAAAAATAAGAAAACAAGTGTTGACAGAAGAGCGAGGCAAAACTTATTCCGTTAGTGGGAATAGAAATTGGTTGAGCCATTACACAAAAACAGCATGAGTGTTCCTCAAAAAAATTAAAACTATCAGATGTTCCAGCAATTCTATTGCTGGGTATATACCCAGAGGAAATGAAAACAGTACCTCAAAGGAATTATCTGCATTCCAATGTTCATTTTAACACTATTCACAATAGCTAAGAAAACAACTTAAATATCCATTAACAGATGAGTAGATAAATAAAATGTGGTAGATAAATAAAATGGAATATTACTCAGTATTTAGAAAATGAAGGTAATCCTGCCATTTGCAAAAATACGGATGAATCTGGAGGCTATTTAAGCAAAATAAGCTAGATGCAGAAAAACAAATTTTCTACAACCTCACTTATATGTGGAACCTAAAACCATTAAACTCATAGGAACAGAGATTTAAAAAGTAGTTATCAGGGGCTTTGAAGAGGTGGAAATGTGGAGATACTGGTTAAGAGCTACAAAGTTTCAATTTTCCAAGACAATTAAGTTCCAGAGAACTGGTATACAGCAATGTGGCTATAGTTGACAATATTACATCATGTACTTGAAATTTGCTAAGAGAATAGATCTTGAGTAATTCTCACCACAGAAGGAGAAGCATGAGGGGGAAAGGAAGAAGAAAGAAGGGGATGAAAAGAAAATGGTAAATGTATGAAGTAATGAATGTGCTGATTAGCTTGGTTGTGGTGAATACTTTACCTGATTGGGTCATCAGGTTATAAACCTTAAATACATACAAGATTTGATTGTCATTTATACCTCAATAAAGCTGGGGGAGGAAAGAGACATGATGGATGATTTTGCTTAAGCATGGATCTTGGGGCTTAAGAGAAAATTGAAGTATTTTGAGGAATATCCTTTTAGATGTTCCTAACCTTAATAGGCCAAGCAATGTCAGGTAGAGACCACATAAGGTTAGGAGTACTCTGGTGGTTTTAGGGGATTTGAAATAGTTCACTTATGTCATTTTTGCTTTAGTTGATAGGAGAGAAAGCAGCTTTTCTTCCTAGTTTTTTTTTTTCTTAGTTTTATTATCTATGTAGCAAGACACTTGTTTTGAAACTCCAATGAATAGAACTAACCAAGCACTTATCTTTTGAGGGAAAAAAATATACATAGTTGCAGTAGGTGTTAGGAGAGGTATTAAGGTCCTAACCTTGGATGGAAGATTTGGGCAGAGGCCATTCAAAATATACATCAGGCAAATGTATTCCTTTTAAAAATGTTACATTTTCTTCTAAGCAAGAAAAACAGTAGGTGATGAGCTTGAATGAGAAAAATACTTATTCATTTCATAACTAATTTAAGAATCACTTTTATTTTACTTTCACTTAATAAGTAGTGTTTAAGATTTTTTATTGTTTTTAAATAATCCCAACACCCAATATGGTGCTCAAACTTAAAATCCTGATATCAAGAGTCACATACTCTATTGACTGAGCCAGTCAGGTGTCCCAGTGGTGTTTCTTTCTTTTTTTTTTAAGATTTTATTTTTTTACCCATGAGAGACACAGAGAGAGAGAGGCGAGACACAGGCAGAGGGAGAAGCAGGCTCCATGCAGGGAGCCCTATGTGGAACTCAATCCCGGGTCTCCAGGATCACACCCAAGACTGAAGGTGGCACCAACCTCTGAGCCACCCGGGCTGCCCTGGTCAATGTTTCTGAAAGGGCATTCCACATTATCATCACAGAATGGTCTACAAATAAAGTGCTCCATGCTCAATTAGGACTGTGGAAAAGGCATATAACATAATCCTCCTGTATAGATACAACATAATCCATACATTAAATCTGGCATGAATTCCTGACAAAAAATATTATATTAGACAAATCATGAGGTTTTACTTCTCTCACGTAAAAGTCCAGGTAAATCTCTACTTAGCTTTACAAAATTCATTCATTCAACCTAATTTATTATGCAACCATAATGTGAAAGCTCAGTGACACAGTTAACCAAAATACCATAATTGTTCCATATATTATATACATTAAGAAAAGCCACCTATAGCTAAATATATTAAAATTTGCTCACTATTAATCATTGTTTCTATATCTTACTATGCTTATATCTTTGGATAAAGGATTACTTACATGTCTTTTATCTTTTAAACGATTTTATTAAATATTTTATTTATTTATTCATGAGAGACAAAGAGAGGCAGAGACATAGGCAGAGGGAGAAACAGGATCCCTGTGGGTAGCCTGATGTGGGACTCGATCCCAGGACCCTGGGATCACAACCTTGGTCAAAGGCAGAGACTCAACCACTGAGCCACCCAGGTGCCCCCATATGTATTTGTTTTATGAAAGCTACTAGCAGTGGGAAATTATTAGGATTCCATAATTTAAACTCTTAAATTCTCATAACTAGGTTTTGTTTTCAACAGTAGGCTTTGATGCAATCAAATAAAGGTATAGAATCCTTTTAATGATTCTCAAAGAAACCATTTAAAGTATTTCCACTTGACAAAATAAATTTCAGTAGAAAGAAACCAATTAACCAAAACATTTTTTTTTACTCTTTAAAAGTCATTAGTGATTTTTCTCCCCAACAAGAACATCTCTCTTGAAATTAATTTTTGATTAAGTGATTCAAATCAAAATATTAAACACTCTGGTGAATATAGAAGCAGTGATACTGGATAGTAGCACTTTTTGAATTTAAATATAGAATAATAAGATTTAAATTAAAGTTTCCAATGATGCATTTAATTTAGCCCTAATAAGATTTTGGTAATGTTAAATAAATGCCAATGAATTCCCAAAATCATATTTTAATATACAATGACAGCTATGTGTATTAATTAAATGCATTTAAGCCTCTTAATGACTATTACAAAAATCAGAATCCTATGAGTGTTGCAATCAATATGATGTAGAACAAAGAACAGAGGAATGAGATTGAAGGTGACTAACTTCTAGCTGATTTGACTAGATCAGATGCTATGTTATTCTGAAGGATATGAAATCCTTCAAATAACTACCACATTTCTGAATTAAAAGGACAACACTATCATACTTAAAGACAAATACTGAAAACAGCTACTGATTTCTGTTGACTACAGAACTTTTGAAATCCATTCTCATTCTTCTTAAGGTTGTCTCAAAACTCCAGACCCTAGCAAAACAGAGGCACTGAAGATAGCAATCCTTGTGCATGACTGGCTGGGCATGTTTTGTAGTGTCAAATGTGCTTCTACTTTTGAAATATGCTCCAACCATAAATTAAACAGGATCCACGGTTTAATATTCAGCAGCAAATATAATCCAGTAAGATGGTTCCATTGTAAAATACAGTAAATGCTAAAAGGCATTTACATTTCTCTTGAAATGTAAATATAACAGTTTAATTTTCAGGAGCTCCATATGACTACAGAAAACACCAAACTAATTGATTAGGTGTTGCTACATCCAAATAGAAAGGATAATAAAAAACCTGATCCTCATTCCTGAGGAACTCATATCTGTATAAAAATTAAGGAAACTGCACCCCTTCCTCACTACCCACCCATACATATACACAGTTTATCTAGACAGTAATGATGGAATAAGGCCATGGTGGGGGATGAGAGGGGGGGTGTTTCAGGCTTACCAAGCTTCTTTCAACTCCTCCAAGATGAAATACTTGCCTGTATAATGCTCTTATACAGAGTACTATATGCAGAGTACTATACACTCCTCCAACAGAGGAGTTACTGATTTACATTTTCACCTAATGCTTGAACACTAGCTTGTACACTCTGGAAATGATGGAGTCTTTTTTTTTTTTTTTTTTAAGTAAACTCTGCTTCCAACATGTGGCTCAAACTCATGTCCTTGAGATCAAGAGTGGCATGCTCTACCAAATTAGCCAGCCAGGCAACCCAAAGGTTGGAGTCGTCATGTTATGTTCATGGTATATAAATGACACCTGATTTTTTGCCAAATGAATGAATACATGAATGTTCAAATGAAAAGACTAGGAAGTCTGAGACCAAAATAACAGAAGTACTATGCTGAGAGAGACCAAAGTCGATCCAATGCTGTTAATTTGAGGACTAAAGTTTCTCATAAGGCTTATAAAAGTAATTTTAAAAAAATGAGTATAATTTGGGTACTTTTAAAAGGCTCATTAACAGGGAGCCTGGGTGGCTTAGGTCATGATCCCGTGGTGCTCTTACCAAGCTCCTCATCTGACTCTCTACTCAGTGGTGTGCTTCTCTCTCTCCTTCTATACTTTGTTCCTCTCCCTCTGTCTTCTCTCAAATAAATAAAATATTAAAAAAATAAAAGAATCATTAACTTTTGCACACAAAGATTCTGAATTACATTGTATAAGAAAAATTCATGTTTAAAGAGTAGTCAATAACACTATACTCATTTGTGATGAAAATTTATGTGTGCTGTTTCTTCAGTGGGCCACCAGAAAGTCAAATACTTTATAGAAAGCAATTCACAATAAATGTTTTTAAAAGGTCTAGGAAGACTACAAATCTACCTAAAACAAATGAAAATTAATAGATGTGTGTGTATACACATAAATGCATATATATTCCTTGGAAGAATTTAATTACATCAAAGTATAGGTAATATTGAAAGACTGTGTAGAAAAGCTAATATAGACAATTTTAGGTCTCTTTCAAGTATATTGACCATTGTTCTGGATATAAATTCATAGTAATATTTGCTCTGTTTGAGAAATTATTTAATTGTGGGAATCTACTGATTCTGGCTGCTGTCTACCCTCCTTCCATTTTGCAAATCAGTTTGATTTTAATTTTTATAATATAATTTACTACTAATTTTCATTTCTCCTTTTCAGTTGGTTATCCCTTTTTCATTTTGAACATTTTTTTTAAATTCATATTTTAGAATAGTTTTTACAAAGAGGGGCTAAACAGCTGTATAAATTATTTTAAAGGAGCTTATTGAAACTTAAACAAGGGATCCCTGGATAGCTCAGCGGTTTAGCACCCGCCTTCACCCCAGGGAGTGATCCTGGAGTTCCAGGATGGAGTCCCACGTCGGGCTCCTTCCGTGGAGCCTACTTCTCCTTCTGCCTGTGTCTCTGCCTCTCTCTCTCTCTCTATCTCTCTCTGTGTCTCTCATAAATAAATAAATAAAATCTTTTAAAAAAATAAAAGAAACTTTAACAATTTTAAGTTTGGGGAGTGTTAGCTCCCCAAAGTCACATGAGATGCAGTACATATATTTATATATATTGACATTGATAAAATAGATTTTAGAAGTTACTTTAGAATATTTTAGATCTTCCCACTTTATTTATATTTTAAATTTCTATTTACATTCCAGTTAGTTAACATGTAGTTTAATATTGGTTTCAGGAGCAGAATTTAGTGATTCATCACTTACATATAACACTCACTGCTCATCACAAGTACCCTACAAGTACCCTCCTTAATCCCCATTACTCGTTTAGTTCATCCCCCCCGCCCCCAACTACCTCCTTTCCAGCAGCCCTCAGTTTGTTCTCTATAGTTAAGAGTTTCTTTAATGGTTTGCCTCTTTTGTTTCCCCTATATTCATTTGTTTCATTTTTTAAATTCTAGTTATAAGTGAAATCATACAGTATTTGTCTTTCTTTGACTGACATTTCACTTAGCATAATACACTCTAGCTCCATCCACATCACTGAAAATGGCAAAATTTCATTATTTTGTGCGACTGAGTAATATTCTGTTGTGTATACATATCATTCATCAGTCAATGGACACTTGGGCTTTTTCCATGTTTTGGCTATTGTAGATAAAGCTGTAATAAACATCATGATGCATATATTCCTTTGAATAAGTATTTTTGTATCCTTTGGGTAAATAACTAGTAGTACAATTGCTGGATTCATAGGATAGTTCTATTTTTAACCTTTTGAGGAACCTCCATGCTGTTTTTTAGTCTGCATTCCCATGAACAGTGCAAGAGGGTTCCCCTTTCTCCACATCCTTAGCAACATCTGTTGTTTCCTGTGCTGTTCATTTTAACCATTCTGATAGGTGTGAGGTGATACCTCCTTATAGTTTTGATTTGTATTTCCCTGATGATGAGTGATGTTCAACATCTTTTCATATGTTCATTAGCCATCTGTATGTCTTCTTTGGAAAAATGTCTATTCAGGTCTTCAACCCATTCTTAACTGGATTTTTTTGTTTTTTGGGGGGTTGAGGTTGTACTTTTTAAAAGATTTTAAGTGATACATCTAGCTATGGAAATATCGAGCTATGGAAATTACTCAATTTTTTAAAGAAAATCACGTGAATATGACAATAGCATGGCAATTTAAAATCCCTTCCTCAATTCTGTCTAAATCACACATAAGCACACACTATCAGCCAATAATAAAAAAATAGGTTATGATTATAAGGAATTAAATTTGATTTTGATCAGACATCAAACAAATTAAACTAAAAGCAATATTAAAATAAATATTATAAAAAATGTAAGCCAATGTAGTACCACATAACTATACTTCTTACGGTAATTACTTTTCATGCTAATACATATGATTTTTTTCATCTACAAAATAAAAACAAAGAATTTATTTTAGCATACCTTATACTGAATTAGTTTCCCTGGACATTTATAAAGAGTCTACCTAAGTTCATTTTAATTATTTAATTCATTTAATTATTATCTTAGGTAAACTGACCTTCGTTCCACAATCTCAATCATAGCTAGCTAAGCTCAATTGGCTAACATTTAGTCTAACATCAAACATTAAATAAGATATTTTCAATACAATTCTGTGACACAACTGACTGTCCCTTTGTATTAACATGCTCTGATTTCAAGTTTGTTATTTTAAAATATATATAGTAAACAAGAGATGATTTCAATTAATTCAGTGGTGTCTTAAGGAGAGTTGCCTGGTGTTTATTCTAAAAAGAGAGAGAGAGAGAATAACTGAGGAAAGTCTGAAATATCTAGAACACTTTCAGATTATAGAAGTCCTTAATTCAAATTATACACAATCTTATTTATTTATTTATTTATTATTTATTTATTTATTTATTTATTTATTCGCATTCTGATTTAAAACACTTGCTGGTAGAGTAATTTAAGATAACAAGCTTTTTAATTTTTCTAGTAGGATTTTAGATTTGGATACAGATCCTTTGTTTCTTCCTTCTTCTATAGTAATATCATAAGCAACAGGCAAAATATTCCTAAACTACTCAAAAGAGATTTCTATTAAATAACATCAACTTGGAATTTTATGCAAGGTAAAATTAAATTAAATTTTACTATATTAAAAGGACTCTAAAACTATAAAGCGTCATACTATATCATGCCCAAAGGCCTTGTGAAATAAAAGTGGACATAAAGACTTCATTAAAAAGACAAATCCTTTGAATATCATATCAGAAAGTAGGGTAGTCTGTTTCCCTAAGTCCTCAAGGCTTAAATTTAAACATGACTACTATTAAATGGCTCTAGCAATTATGACCAAGAATTACAAAGACACTAGACATTGCCAAAAAAGTAATAAAATTGCTCTCCCTCCCAAGAGAACAAGCAAATTGTATGTAAAATTATTTTTAAGAGATCATTACTTAAGTTAATTTAGTATCTAATACATGTTAGTGATTGAGCCAAACACTGAAGAGACAGAGATGAACAAGGCAATCAACGAATTTTAAAAGAACCAGAAAGAGAAACAAGTTAATTATATGACAGGAAGCCTTTTGGAATATATACATACATAAATGATGAACAGCCCTCAATTGGTTTGCAAATGAGGTGTGAAGAAATAATGAATGAATGCAAAGATTCTTTTGAGAAAAAAAAATGGTTCTTTTCAAGAAATGAAGTATAGTAAATGATCGAAGGAAGCAGAAAAGGGAAAAGTTATATAAAAAGTTTTAGAATTATGTGGTGGTCAGATCATGTACAGCTTATGAGAGTTTGGTAGGGGGTTTTGTCTCTTATTCTAAGGGTGATGACAAATCACTGTTTCAGCAGAGCATGACAAGATTTATCTCTAATGTAGAGCTCACTGTGGTTTGGGATTGAGGTAAAAGTGGATGACCAAAGATCATCTAGAGTGTACTTATTTTATAGTAATGTAGGGAATTAATAATGGTATTATGGGAGTATCAAAAACATAAGAGGTAGAATTGTCAGGATTAATGATTTGAATTGATTGGACTTAAATGACTACAAAGAGGGAAGTTTTAAAGATGATTCACAGGTTTCTGATAAAAGTAACTGGAGGTAATTACTAATGTAGTTAAATCATGAAATGATAAAATCTCACTTTTTGGTTTTCTTCACAACAAAGTTATTATAGATTCATCTCAACCAACAAGCATGACAGATTAGCTAAAATATATACATATTATCCAAGAACTAATAAAAGCTTTGCTTTTTCTGTAGTTAAACCTGTAAGATATTCTCATAATTTTAATGTAGAAATCTTTTGGGCAAATTGTACATTAAAAAGGAGAGGGACACCTGCGTAGCTCAGTGGTTCAATGTCTGCCTTTGGCTCAGTTCATGATCCCAGGGTCCTGGGATAGATTCCTGCATCAGGCTCCTCACAGGGAACCTGCTTCTCCATCTGCTTATGTTTCTGCCTCTCTCTGTGTGTGCTTATGAATAAATAAATAAAATATTTATAAATAAATAAATAAATAAATAAATAAATAAATAATAACAATTTGAAGATTTTTATTTTAAAAGATTTAATCAGATCAGTCCAGGTGGCTCAGCAGTTTAGCGCCTGCCTTCAGCCCAGGATGTGATCCTGGAGACCGGGATCGAGTCCCATGTTGGGCTCCCTGCGTGGAGCCTGCTTCTCCCTCTGCCTGTATCTGTCTCTCTCTCTCTGTGTGTCTCTCATGAGTAAATAAATAAAATCTAAAAAAATAAAAAATAATAAAAAATAAATAAATAAATAAATAAATAAATAAAATCTTAAAAAACCAAATAAATAAAAGATTTAATCATTAACAAATAATGTACCAAAGCTATTAAGAAAAATTGTTTTATAAATTTCTGTTTTACACATACTATAATAGCCAAGTGAAAATGTTGAGTCTCAAGTATGATATACGTTCTCGAGCTTGCAGGATAGCTTTAATTGCATCTCCTTTTAGGTGGTTATCAAAAGCATGGATGTGGATGATGAAACCCATAAGCAGAATATAGTATGAGAACAAAGGATAAAGATGTAAATACCCTAAAACAAACAAACACCACCACCACAACTGAAGAAATAAGAAAAATAAGAGGAGTCCCAAGAAGAAAAGCCCTAGAGTTTGAAAGAGAAAATAAGTTAACGATATCTTCATATACAGGGAAGAGAAATTCCAGAAAGCAGCAGAGACATGGACACAAATTCATGTAAATATAAATTTGACTTGACTATAGACAAAAAAAACATAAAACAGTTAACATAAAATGATTGTGACAAATAATAATCATTGTCCTATAATTTGATTGATACAGTATACATTTCACTAAGCTTAAGTAAGATGAGAAAGAAAATTAACCATTTAAATCACAATGTTTATCATTTTGTGTAATGGTGGTATAAACAGAAGTCAGACTTTACTAGTTCAGGAAGAAATGGAGGTTGGAGAAATGAATATAGGGTAGAACTAGGGCTCCTGAACATTCTTTAGATAATGAACTTCAATCAGTGGAGACTTGGAGAGGGTTTCCCAGTAATACTAAGTGTTCTCCAAGCTATTTGCAGTGACTCCAGACTTGCCACTACTGATGAGTGGCAGATGGTCAGATGGATGTGACAAACATGGTTTTTATCTGGCTGAAGGATGAAAATGTAACCTTCAAACACAAGATGAAAAATTAGTGATTCAGAGATGGACTCCAAAGAATTTAGCTTAAATGACAAAATGGAAGTGGATGACTTGGATATCAATATAGTTAAGAAATGAAAAAATAAACAATAAATAGTGTAAATCAGTTAGTGTAAATCAGCTAAATACTCATGAAAATATTCTGAATCTGGTAACCACATAATTCTCTTAAATAGAGGAGGAAGCTGAGGATAAATTACATTATTATATTTCCAAAGCTTATGCAGCTAAGCCAAAAATAGGACTACATCCCACAAGGTTGTTTTCACCTATTCCCATTTCTATCTAAGAGTCATATCACTGATGTATGGTCTTATAAAACATTTCCTGAAAATCTACAAAACTGAGTTCACAAATCAATGTTTCTTCTCTGAAGTTTTTGTGTTAAGAAATATTTTTTAAGTACATCCTCCTATTTGTAACAAGTAGGGCTGAATAGTATTAATGAAAAGTATATTGATGTTTATGTGTGTTCTTAATAGCCACGATACTCAGATCCATTGCCAACATAGTTACATTAAATTCCAACTCAATTTAAAACTACATTTGATGGACTAGTATTTCAATTCAGAAGAAACCTGTGTATTAACATTAATTTTTCTCAAAACAAACTTTGCTTCTTCATCAGAAATTTCAGCTCTCATTGTCTTGACAGAACTATACCACCGCATGAGTTTATCATCCTGAAGAGACGTGAAGTGACAATTGTGATTAGGGAAGAGATGATACTGATGATCCCCCTTTATTTGCATTTGACTCAGAAAACCTCAGGAGAGAGAAAAGACAACTCTGGTTTATGAAAGAGTTCAGACTGATTGAATTGTTAGAATTAGTTTGTTCAACACATCCTCCAGAGACATAAGTTATGTCATGAACCTGATTCATAGAGTAACAAAGAGTACCCACTGTGCACTTCTAATGTGCAAGTTCAATGGTTGTTTATCTTAATAATGAGTCTCTGGTTTGCTAAAAGAGGCGTATGTTAGGCAACATGATGTATCATCCACTCCTCAAATGCAACTGTGTAGAGAAAAATGGGTATAGAATTTGCAAATCTTATCCTAATGTGAAAACAGAATGAAATTGGTTTTTAGTGAAAATATTTCAGGCCAAAGTACAGAATATTTCATAGCAAATACAAATATTAAATAATTAAATAAGAAAAAATATTCTAAGAGAAATTAACATGTATAGTACAGGTCTTTTCCAACTCTAATCATCAGATTACCTGGCATATAAATCTTATGGAATTATTATGCAACATACACATTTATTCTCCTCCAAATGAACATTCTCATAGCAAGTGACACTTTTTAAAGTCACTAGTATTTCCTAATTGTTGTATTATATGTTTAATGTCTGGTATTTTCATACAATTTTCTTGTTGACATTTAGCAATTTTTTGTCTCATTTAATTCCTTCCATCTCCCTGATGTATATAAATAACTAACAATAGATTACAGGCAAATTTTTAAAAATGTTTTTGTATTTTTAGGAATTAGTAGTGGATGTTTTATGAAAAACCCAATGTACACATTAAACCTCTATCTAGGTGATATATAATACATAATAGCTCTGAGAATGATTTCATTAAAGAAATTGTTTAATTTGCTTAACGAACTTTTTTCTCAAATTATGTAGTCATGAAATACTATACCTCCATCCCCTTCTCCTTGCACAATCACAAATTAATATCTTGCTGAAGGATATTTGTCAGATTTTTGTGAGAAAACCTATTCTAAAGTATTATCACTCTTATAATTAATAGCTTCAAATGGGAATAATACTTCTAAATTAAGTAAATGGAAAAGGAATTTATAATTACTGAGACCCTGTTATGTTCCAGATGCTACGATGACCACATTTTTTGCTATCATCATTAAAGGAATGGTGCTTTAAAAAATTCTGTCTTGGAGATACTGCAAGCAGAAAAGGGTGCTATTCCCACACTTAAATAAGAAAAAAATAAAACTGGAAAACCCGAAAACTGAAAACTTATTACACTCATCAGAGAATGAAGTTGTAAGGCAAACAACTGACCCAAAACATTTTGTGAGGCTTTCACCTGCAGGTAAGAAACAGGACCAGGACATTTACTCACCTGGCATCATGGGCTAGGGTAAAAAAGTGAAGCATCTGGGCCTATAGAGAAGAAAAAGGAAGTTTCACACTCTGGAAGGATTTTCCTACAAGAGCTCTACTAGATGACTAGTAATAAAAATGAGAGAGATTTCTGAAAATAATTTGTGATACAGGCTGGATGAGAGGAATAGCAGCCACTGCCATAATCCTCTAAGAACTTTCTCTAGATTTCCTCTATAGAACAAAAGCTTTAATCTAAAAGGGAAAAGACAATGAAACTACCTTGAAAGCTCTAGTAGAAACTCCCCGTATCTAGTAGAGAAATTCAATAAATAAATAATAGATAGACAGCTGGATAGACACATAAATGTTCTGTGGGAGAGGAGGAGAATCTCCACCTCTGGGGGAAAACCGATTCAGCATTTTATCTGTAGCAGATGCAGAACACTGAGAAGACCATGCCCCGCACCTCCCCCCCCCCCCCGCCCCCCCAGGATTCAGCTAAAGAGTAAGGCTTTTACAGATCAACAGAGAAACTTCCACCTACGCCTCCACCACCACCACACTAACAAGCTTCAAGGAAAAGAACAATGGAATTCCACTGAGGGCTGCAAAAGACATTTTCTTAGGAAACAGTACAAAGGGAAGACCAGAAGTCAAGTAGGCAGACTCAAAGCCAACAGCAATTTGCCTTAAACAAATCCCTGAAAAACTAGCCCATACTGTAAACCCAACGTATAGCTGAGGAAATTTGAAGCTTCTTAGGTACTTACAATGACCAGAGCTATAACAAATATCAAATCCAAAACAACTTCTAACTAGATTAGCACAAATCTCTACATAAAGGCCTTGCAGAACCAAAAGAATCTGTGAATGTGCAAATAGGTGCATAAAAATGTGAAAAAAAACTGAAATGCAAATAGAAAAAGTAAAGCAGACAAACACTCACACAGAAATACCATTATTCATGTAGTAACCTTACCAACCTTATTTCAGTACTGATAAAAAGGAAATCTAGAACATGGAGTATTCTGCAAGAAAACTAATTTAGACTTTTCTAAAATGTCAAAGTCACAAAACAGGAAAAATGGTTGGGGAAACCTTCTAGGTAAACAAATGAAATCAACAAAGGAATAAATAAACCTTGATGATTAGAGCCTGCTAGAAACATGTGTGGGAGAGATTGAAAAAGTGAAAAAGGAAAAAGAAAAAGCAACAGCACCACCACCATCACTGGTGTCAAATGTTTATATGGATGTTATTACATTATTCTTTTGACTTCTTTGTAGGGTTAATTTTTTTTAACATAAAGAGAAAAAAAAATGTTTTTCTTTTGCCTGGCCTTTTTATAGAATTTTGAAGACCATGTTAGTCTCATAGGAGGAGATCAAATTAAAAATTGCGGAATGAATGAATAATATAAAATAGTGTTTTTTAGCCTCCTCTGTTATAGAAAAAAAGTTATATTGTACCTATCTTTCTCTGTTATTAAGGAAATATTTTTGAAAATCCTTTTAAATCCATGCCCAGATGTCTCAAAATTCCAAAAGAAAGTCATTTTAAATAACACAAATATATACTTGATGAGTTTTAAGTCAGGTCAGAATTATTAGTTTCTATATTGCTTTTCAAGTTTTCAGGTGGACT
Source organism: Vulpes vulpes (assembly GCF_048418805.1). Classification (NCBI taxonomy): domain Eukaryota; kingdom Metazoa; phylum Chordata; class Mammalia; order Carnivora; family Canidae; genus Vulpes; species Vulpes vulpes. The sequence continues at coordinate 98,377,811 of NC_132784.1, read as the reverse complement.
AATATTCAGGATATGTTTATACACACAAATTATATTGAATGTAAATCCATAGGAATTGAACAATGGTTCAATAAATCAAGATTAGACCTAAGAAAAATTATGTCCAGTAAAATTTATACAACAAAGAAAGATTTTGAGAAATAGTTATATAAATTTATTCTCTGGAAATGGAAAACAGTATTTTAGCAGAATCTGGATAGTTTTAAGTATTGGCTGGAAGCAAGTGTGAACCAGAAGTCAAGAGGGAGGAAGGATAAATTTGACATTGGTGAGTAGGGGATGAAGGAGAAGGAAGGAAATCATAAATTGAGAAGTAGAAAGTACTGTCAAAAGAGGAAAACAGATTTGTAGTCCTCAAATATTCCTGTCCAAAGAAAACACCTTCTAACATAATTATACTAAGAATTTTAGTACTTTCTAGAAGATTACAGGAATTTTCAAAATTCCTTCACTGAACAAAGGAGACAATTTGAAGAAAGTTAGTTGGACTCAACACATCACATACAAATTATTGAAAGTTCAGCTTTTTACATATGTTTTTGTACATAAGAGAAACAATCCAACATTGTTACTCTTAATTCTTTTCTTCCCTATTTACAGAGCCTTTGTCATGTAACTTTTTGGATTGGATTTTTCTTTTTCTTTTTTTGTTTTTTCTTACCTGATTATGTTCACTGATGGTAGATCTTCATATAATTAATTAGTTCTGATATCAATAAATGATTTATGCAATGATGTGTCATTCCATTCTATGTGCATAACTGACTGAAATTTTAGGATGTTCCAATCAAAATTTTCAATGTACTGTAAAGAAATGGCCTGGAATATAATTTATATATTCATTCTGAAAAATTATCATTCATTTTGAAATATTTTTATTATACCAGTAGCAACACAGTAAGCATATTTATTTTACTGGTTTTTGTTTTCTTTTGACCATTTGGAAGCTACTGATTTTGAGTTATCATTTGTGCCAACATTCTCATAACACTTTATAAATACATGCACTCTACCTGCAGCGTTTAATGAGGAATGATTCCGTTCACAGCAGCTACCTCAAACTATCAGTCCAAAGGATTGTGTTTGGCATACCATGCTGTTAAATTTTCCTATCATTTATGTGTATTTTTTAAGCATTGCCTGTGGCTTTACTGATCATTATTAAAAGCAAAGTACCCTTAGAATTTCAATTGCTTTCTTCTGCCTGAATACCAATTAAAACCTGTTTAATACAACAGTGGAAACACATTCTAATTCATTACTTTGTTTGTAACAGAATATCTTGGTTCTAACAAGTCCTGTTTTCATAAATTAAAGTATGTTATAGAGTATTACTCAATTCTGTAGAATTATATCTGATTAGAAAAAAAATCAAGCTATAGATATTACTTGTCTAACCATGAAAGAAGGAAGATATCATTAAGTCCATCCTTTGTCTCCATTAGAATTGTGTGAGGAAGCAGTGAGTCATGAACTCCAGTCTGAAGACACTGGGAAAATCCATCAGCATGTGATTCTATGTGATTGAATTAGGATGATAACAGGAAAGGCCTGATGACAGAATTCCATGAAAACACACACAAAAATGCAACAATTATCTATGAAAAGTAATATGGAGAATCCTCAAAAAAATAAAATAGAACCATCATATGATCTAGCAATAGCACTTCTGGGGATATGTTCAAAGAAAATAAACACTAAGTTGAAAAGATATCTACATCCCTATGTTCATACTACATTATTTATAATACTCAAGGTATGGAAACAACCAATTATCAAATGATGGATGAATGGATAAAAAGTTGTGGTATATATAAACAACAGAATATTATTTGACATTAAAGAAATGAGGAAATTCAACCGGTTCCAACAACATGAATGGATCTTGAAGGCATTTTTCAAGTAAAATAAGTATGACACAAAAAGACTTTTACTGTATTATTTTACTTATATGAGGTATCTAAAATAAATAAATAAATAAATAAATAAATAAATACAGAAAAACCTCAGAAGAAGAGATCAGACTTTCATTAATAGAGGAAGAGGGCAGGGGAAGAGGGATAAATTTAGTCAAAAGATACAAACCAAATCTATACCTACCTGTCTACCTATCTACATACACAGACACAAACCTTTCATATAACAATTGCAAATATTTATGCACCCACCATGGGAACACTCAAATATATAAAACAATAACAAACCCAGAGATGCCTCGATGGTTGTGTTGGTTGAGCATTTGCCTTTTGTTCAGGGCATGATATCGGAGTCCTGGGATTGAGTCCCATGTCAGGCTCCCTAGAGGAAGCCTGCTTCTCCCTCTGCCTATGCCTCTGCCTCTCTCGCTATTTTTCTAGTGAATAAATAAATAAATAAAATCTTTAAAAAAATCTGTCCCAAAGAAACTAATAGATAATATAATAATAGTGAGAAACTTTTACACCCCATTTACATCAATGGATAGATCGTCTATACAGAAAATCAACAAGGAAATAATGGCTTTGAAGGACATTGGACCACTTGGATTTAACAAATATATTCACAACATTTTGTCCTAAAACATCAGAATACACATTCTTTCCAAGTATATATATAGAACAGTCTCTCCAGAATAGATTACATATTAGGTCACAAAACAGGCCTCAACAAATTCAAGAAGATCAAAGTCATATCATGCACCTTTTCTGACCACAATGCTAATTAGATGTTAAACACAAGACAACATCTGGAAAAGCCACAAATACATAGACTTCAAACAACATGTTACTAAACAATGAATAGGTCAACAAGGAAATAAAGAGGAAACTTTTAAAAAAAATACATGGAAGCAAATGAAAATGAACACACAATGATCCAAGCCTTTGAATGCAATAAAAGCAGACCTAAAGAGGAAATTATATAGCAATACAGGTCTACCTCAAGAAGTAAGAAAAATCTCAAATATACAACTAACCTTATTCCAAAAGGAGCTAAAAAATAAGCAAATAAAACCTAAAGCCAGTAGAAGGAGGAGAATAATAAAGATTAGAGCAGAAACAAATGATATAGAAACTAAAAATACAATAGAACAGATAACTGAAAATAGGAGCTAGTTCCTTGAAAAAAATGAATAAAGTTGATAAACCTCTCATCAGACTTAACAAAGAGAAAGAATCCAAATAAATCATAAATAACAACCAACACCACAGAAATGCAAATTATAAGATAATATTATGAAAATGTACATGCTAAAATATTGAACAACCTAGAAGAAATGGATAAATTCCTGGAAACATGCAAACTACCAAAATTTAAAGAGGAAGAAATAGAAAACTTGAAGAGATCTATAAACAGCAAAGAAACTGAATCAGTAATCAAAAGTCTCCCAACAAATAGAAGTCCAGGGCCATATGTCCTCAAAGGTTAATTCTACCAAAAATTTAAAGAAGAATTAATACCTATTCTTCTCAAACTGCTCCAAAAAATAGAAAAGGAGAGAAAACTTCCAAATTCATTCTATGAGAACAGCATTACAGTGATACAAAAAAACAGATAAAGACACTGCTAGAAAAGGCTAATATTCCTGGTGAACATAGATGCAAAAATGCTCAATAAAACACTAGCAAAATTAATCCAACAATAGAGTAAAGAAAACATTCACCACAATCAAGTGGGATTTATTCCTAAGTTATAAGGTTTGTTCAATATTCATAAATCAACATAATACATGATATTGATAAGAGAAAGGATAGGAAACTGATGATCATTTCAAAAAATGCAGAAATTGGATAAACTACGACATCCATTCATGATATAAACCCTTAACAAAGTAGGTTTAGAAGGAACACAACTCAACATAATAAAGGCCATATAAGAAAAAAATCACCACTAATATCATCCTCAATGGGGAAAAACTGAGAACTTTTCCTCCACAGTCAGGAAGACAACAGGGATGCCCACCATTATTCAACATAGTACTGGAAGTCCTAGCCTCAGCAATCAGACAAGAAAAAGAAGGAAAGAAAAAGGCATCCAAACCAACAAGGAAAAGTCAAACTTTCACTATTTGCAGATGACATGATTCTATATACAGAAAACAATACCACAATAAAAAAACTACTAAAACTGATAAATTCAGTAAAGTCACAGAATAGAAAATCAACATACAGAAATCTGTTGTATTTCTATACACTAAAATGGAGCAGCAGAAAGAGAAATCAAGGAATCAATCTCATTTATAATTGCACCAAAAGTAAGAAGATACCTAGAAATAAACCTACCTAAAACCGTGAAAGACTTTCACTCTGAAAACTATAAAACTATTGATGAAAGAAATTAAAGAGGGAGCAAAAAAACGGAAAGATATCCCATGCCCATGGACTGGAAGAACAAATACTGTCAAAATGTCTATACTACCCAACTTTCATTATTTGCAGATGACATGATACTCTATATAGAAAACTTGAAAGACTCTATCTAAAGAATACTAGACCTGATAAATGAGTTCAGTAAGGTCACAGGATATAAAATCAATATATAGAAATCAGTTGCATTTCTATACACTAAGATTGAAGTATCAGAAAGAGAAATAAACTGTCCCATTTACAAATGCACCAGAAGGAATAAAATACCTAGGAATAAATTTAATAGGAGATGAAAGACCTATACTCTGAAAACTAAAATATTCCAATGAAAGAAACAGAAGATGACCCAAACAAAAGGCAAGATATCCATTCTCATGGATTGGAAGAATATGTCAAAATTTCTATACCACCCAAAGCAATCTATACAGTTAATGCAATACCTATCAAAATATCACCAGCATTTTTTATAGACCTAGAAAAAAAACTATCCTAACATTGTATGAAACTGCAAAAGACTTCAAATAGCCAAAAGGCAACCCTAAAAAAGAAAAACAAAGCTGCAGACATCACTAGTCCAATTTCAAGTTATATTACAAAGCTGTTGTCATCAAAATAGAATGGTATTGGCACAAAAATAGACATGCAGATCAATAGAACAGAAAAGAAAATACAGAAATGAATATATGGTCAATTCATCTTCAACAAACCAGGAAAGAATATCCAATGGGAAAAAAAGATGGTCTCTTCAACAAATGGTATTGGGAAACCTGAACAGCTATATGCAAAAGAATGAAACTGGACCACTTCCTTACACAATACACAAGAATAATGTTAATTAAGGACCTGAAACCATAAAAACCTTGAAAGAGAATAAAGGCAGGAACTTCTTTGACATTGGTGGTAGTAACTTCTTACTAGATAGGTCTCCTGAGGCAAGGGCAACAAAATAAAAATAAACTATTGTGACTACATCAAAATGATAAGTTTCTGAACAGTGAAAGAAACGATCAGTAAAACTAAAAGGCAAACTCCAGAATGGGAGAGGATATTTGCAAATGACATATGTGTAAAAGGGTTAGTATCCAAAATCTATAAATAACTTAAAAAACTGAACACTCAAAAACTGAATAATCCAATTCAAAAAAGGGCAGAAGACATGGATAGACATTTTTCCAAAGATGACATACAAATGGTTAACAGACACATAAAAGATGTTCAATATCACTTATCACCAGGGAAATACAAATCAAAACTACAATGAGATATCACTTCACACCTGTCAGAGTAGCTAAAATCAACAATATAAGAAACAACAGCTGTTGGAGAGGATATGGAGAAAGAGGAACCGTTTTGTACTGTTGGAGGGAATGCCAACTGGAAAGTTGTATGGAGGTTCCTCATGATGAAGTTTTGGAATATAGGTGAGGTCTGGAGCCAACGACCAATAAAGAATTCTTGAGATGTCTTTGGTGCAAAATGGTGGTTTTATTAAAGCACTGGGACAGGATCATGGGCAGGAAGAACTGCTGCCCTGGGTCTGTGAGGGGTGGCTGATTATATACTTGGGAGTTGGGAGGGGTTTAGGGATATCGTACTCTCTAAGGAATTTTGGAAGCAGGGTTCAGGACCTTGAGGGGGCTGGCTAAAAAGTGATATTTAGTCAGATATTCGGAACTTCCATAGTCTTTTTTTTTTTAAGTTTTATTTTAGAGAGAGAGAGTATGTGTACATGAGAGTGAGGGTAGAGGGAAAAGGAGAGACTCACTAGCAGAGACTCCCTGCTGAGCACAGAGCTCAACCTGGGGCTAGATCTCATGACCCTGAGATCATGACCTGAGCTGAAATTAAGAGTCTGACACTTAACTGACTGAGCCACCCAGGTGCCCTGGGACTTATAATGAAATAGTTAAGAGCATGAATTTTGAAGTCTGGAAGACTTGGTTGTTTGGATACTGGCTTTACTATTTAAAAACAGTGTGTGTGCTGACACATCCCAAAAACAAAACAAAACAAAAAACAAAACAAAACAAAAAGACAAAAACAGTGTGTGTGACGGCCATTTGCTTCCATAAAAATAATCCATCAGGGTTGTTGTGAGATAATGTTTTTAAAACATGTGGTACAGGGCAGCCTGGGTGGCTCAGCAGTTTAGCGCCACCTTCAGCCAGGGTGTGATTCTGGAGACCAGGGATCGAGTCCCACATCTGGCTCCCTGCATGGAGCCTGCTTCTCCCTCTGCCTGTGTCTCTGCCTCTTTCTCTCTCTCTGTGTCTCCAATCAATCAATAAATAAAATCTTAAAAAAAAAAAAAAAAAAAAAAAAAGAAATCTACTCTTCCCAGTTCTGGAGGCTGGGAGTCCAAGATCAGGGTGCCAGCATGCTTGGGTTTTTTGCTGCAACCTCTCCCAGGTTTCAGACTGCGTGATTTCTTGCAGTGCTGTCACAGGATAGAAGGGTGAGCTAGCTCCCTGGGTTGCTTTTATCAGGGTAGTAATCCCATTCATGAGGACTTCACCCTCATGACCTCTTCACTTCCCAAAGGCCCCACCTCCTACTATTATCACATTTGGCGTTAGGATTTCAACATACGAATTTTGTTGAGGACACAAACTTTTAGACCATAGTGCTCTGGTAATAGTGCCCTGCTTTCTGCTGAGAGGCTTCTCCATTATCCTGCATCTTACAAGTGTGTATCCTAACTTCAACAACAACAGTGCTAGTGGCCAAGGCAATGCAGAAAGCTAGATCTCTGACTTTCAATTAAAGTTCTTTTTATCCACATGATTGGTTAGAGATATAAAAGTACTAAAAATTATAAAGAAAACCCTGAGATTGAACTCTGAGATTGTCAGAGCTTTTTGGATATCATAAAAGATATCCTTTTTCCTGTTGGAAAAAAGGACACTTATTACCGTCTTATAAAACCTGAATCATGAGACTCTTCAGATGTATATTGGTGGGCCATATGCTTGGGGGATGATTGCCAACATGTATCATGGGGGTTGAGAGATAAAGGGAAATTTCTAAATTAACTTTATTTTTAATTCTTTTTTTTAAGATTTATTTATTTATTCATGAGAGACACACAGAGAGAGGCAGAGACACAGGCAGAGGGAGAAGCAGGCTCCTCGAAGGGAGTCCAATGCGGGACTTGATCCCAGATCCTGGGATCACACCCTGAGCTGAAGGCAGACGCTCAACCGCTGAGCCACCCAGGCATCACAGGAATTTTTATATGTTACATGCTCTTGGGGGTCAGGCTAAGATTGCCTTCTGCCCTTAGCAAAGTATGAACATCGAGGCAGTTGAGTCTGTAGAGGAATGTCCCTCTACCTGTTTCAAGGACTTGTCAATGTGCTGCCCCAGGCTCATGCCTTCAGCTAGCCCTCTGTTCCCCCATCACTCAAAAGTTTAAAAATAGATTCACTTTATGATCCAATAATTCACACTACTGGGTATTTACCCAAAGAACATGAAAGCACTAATTCCAAAAGATACATGCATTTCTATGTTTTATAGCAGATTTATCTATAGTAGCCAATTATGGAAACAGTGCAAGTATCCAATGATTGATGAATGGATAAAGAAGGGGTTATATGTATGTGTGTATGCCCATATATGAACAGACATACATACACTCAAACACAATGGAATATTATCCATAAAAAAGAATGAAATCCTGCCATTTACCAGAACATGGGTGGAGCTAGAATATTATGCTAAGCAAAATAAGTCAGTCAGAGAAAGACAAATACCATATGATTTCATTCTTGTGTGGAATTTAAAAATGAAACAAAGGAGGGGCACCTGGGTGACACAGGTCATGATCCCAGGGTCCTGGGATGGAGACCTGCACCTGCTCAGCAGGGAACCTGCTTCTGCCTCTTCTTCCACCTACCGCCCTCCCCCGTGCTCTATTTCACACTCTCTGTCAAATAAATAAAATATTTTTTTAAATAAATGAAACAAATGAGCAAAGGGAAAAAAGAGAGAGACAAACCAAGAAAGAAACTATTAACTGTAGAGAACAAACTTATGGTTACCAGAAGGGAAGTGGGTGGGGGGATGGGTTAAATAGGTGAAGGGGATTCAGGAGTATACTTACTGTGAAGAGCACCAGGTGATGTATGGAAGTGTTGAATCACTGTATTGTACACCTGAAAATAATATTACATTGTATGTTACCTAAATGGAATTTTAAAACAGAACAAAAAAGATATAAACTTCAAGTTATAATTACTAGCAATACAACGTACAGCCCAAGGACTATACCTAACACTGCTGTATAATACACAGGGAAGTTGTTGAGAGTAAATTCTAAGATTCTCTTCACAAGGAGAAATTATGTTTTCCTTTTTAAAAATTTTATTTATGTGATTGATAGCTGAACCTATTGTGGTACTCATTTCACAATATATGTTAACTAAACCATCATGCTCTTTGCCTTAAATTATAGAGTGACATACGACAATCTTTTTTAATAAAACTGGAAAATTGTGACAATTAAAAGACAAAATAATAAAAAGCAACTAAATTTCAGAAAAATAACATTATCTTTGCCTTTAAGAGATAGATCAGTATGCTTTCAGGACTATGAAAGAAAATTAACACCTGGCTTTTAATAAGATAACTCAAAAACTTTACTGAAAACCTTACATTCTAGTTAACACACTAGGAAAAATGAAAACCATATCAAAGTGTAATAAATATATCTATCAACAAGGGTGATACACCAGATATATATGGAAAAGATAAAAACAAGTTTTAAATTCTTGAATATAAAAGCTTCAAAAACTGTAATGTAAGGCACTTCTAGCTTTTCTGGATTCTTTTTAAAAACTCCTAAAATTGGTACATATAAAGGTTAAATTATCTTTAAAAAAATCTAAAAGTGATTTTGGAATTCATATGTAAATGAGCATAACTTGCTAAACAGCAAAGTCCATCCACGTACTAAGCAAAAGCATTTACTCAGCAACTATAACTCTTGGACTTTTAGAGAAAAACAGATGTTGCAGATACATATATGTATACGCAAAAGAGCTAATATATTTATAATATATAAGTATAAATATATCATGATCACTGTAGATATATAGATAAAATTCTGAATTAACTGAGAAAAATCTTTTAAGCACGGCTATATCTGGATTTTGACTTAAGTAAATAATACTGGTTGCTGTGATCAGAAAACCTGGGAGAGAAACAGGTTTAAGAAAAGGCTTGAGGAAGAAAAAAAAAAGGCTTGAGGGTAATGAAAATTATGTTTTAGCCATATCAAATTTGATTGCCCTTTAAACATGAAACTGGAGAGTTCCAACAGGCCACTGGATAAACAGAGCCCTGGGGAATGTTGAGCTTTGAAGATGTGTATGTGGAACTTAATAGGTAGTTGGGATTGAACGTTATGAGACCACACAAAATCTCCTAGGATGTAGAGAACAGGAATAGATAGAAACAAGAGATGGCGGCCAAGGAGTGAGCTCAGGGCTTTGCCATCATTTGTTAGGAAGCAGAGGAAGCATCAGGAAATGATGCAGAACAAACTAGGGAGGAGTAGAGAAACAAACAAAATGAAACAAAAAGGTTTTAAGAAAAAAAAAAGGTTATATTTGTTAGATACTTACAAGACTTTTCAGTCATGACTATATATTTAGTGATTTTATATTCAGTCATGACAGTATGTGTAGTCATGACTAAATAATAGAACATAATAGATATGGGAACATGAAATGGTGTTGACCTGACAGAAAGAGACTGCAGTTATGGGTACTGAAGCCAAACTGGAATGACGTGGAGATAGAATCATGAGAAAATGGAGACTGTGGGTATACAAAGCTCATTTGAATCACTTGTTTTGACAGAAAAAAAAAAAAGGCACAATAGCTGGATGGTGTAAGATAAAGTGAGGATTATTAAGAGATGAAGCCCTAGAGGAGGATCTTGTGCCAACAAGAATGTCAGAAGTCCAAAGACAACAAGTGAGGACATAAAAGCAAATGGGAGAATGAATAAACACAGAAAAAAAAAAACTCATTTATTAAATATTCAGAGCCTGGTAAAAATAGTGTTATATTTTTAAAATGTAACCTAACAGATGGTTAACCCTTGCAACTAGCTTTGATACAAAACTAACCAACCTTAATTGCAATCGTATAGACAGGCTCTTAGATTCAAAAGCAAATTCTGACAATTCAAGGGCATAATGATCTGTAACTAGAATGGGGAAAGAAAATGATTATCTAACATGACCAAGATAGGTGACACTCTGGCCAACAGTTTTATCAAAACTTCAGGGAGAATTTCTAATCAACTGTACTTTGTACTGTCGTTTGCATTATGTATATGCTACTTAGTAGAGTATGTATATTTAATCCTGAGCATATGCACAGGGAGGGCATCTCTATTATTTCCTTTTCTTCCTAAGTGAATGATGATAAAAAAAAATTTCTTCAGGAATTTCTAAGAAAAGATAAATGAATTGGTAATCACTCTTTTTTTAAAAAGTCATCTGTCTCCTGTTTTTCTGGGTTTCTAGAGTCCAGAGTACATTTGTTACCTCATAAAGAGTTTATCTTAGAGTGTGTTAAAATAGGCCCACAATGCTTGCTGCATAGCCCAGTAACTCCCTTTAGAAATATTTAGAACATGTTCCTATTACAGTCCAGAAATACAATAGAAAATGTGCCTGGATACTTGAATCTTGATACAGGAATCATTTCAGAGAATTGTCCTAATAACTTTCATTCATTAATCCTTTTGTGTTCCATAGTATTTATCTTTTGCAACTTTAGTTCTTTTTGCCCATTCCTCCTCCATATAGCAACATGAATCCATACATCTCTCTGATGGCTAACAGGTACTTTCTTTTTTTTTTTTTTTTTTTAACAGGTATTTTCTTAGGGCATTCAAAGGAGACAATTTTGAACAAACAGGAAAAAAAAACCACAAAAAGTGAAAAGATGTTATTTTTTATCTTTAATAAATCATGCTTTCCTGTTCCCTCCTTTTTTAAAATTCTTACATTTTGGGATGATATCATGACTTCTCCATTTGCCTTCAAATATTAAGAAACTTATTTTGCACTTATTAAATATTCAAGTCCAGTTTAATAAAAATCCAAGCCTTATTGACAACATCAAATGCTGGCAAAGATGGGGAGCAACAGGAACTCTCATCCATTGCTGATAAGAATGCAAAATAGTATAGCCACTTTAGAAGACACTGTTGCAGTTTCTTATAAAACTAGACATACTCTCACTACAGGAGCAATCATGCTTCCTGATATTTACCAAACGAACTGAAATCTTATGTCCACAGAAAAACCTGTGCCCAGATGTTTACAGCAGCTTTATTCATAACCAAGGATTGAAGGCATCCAGACTGTCCTTTGGTAAGTAAATGCATAAACAAACTGTGGTGCATTCAGACAACAAATTTTATTCAGCACTTAGAAGAAAATGAGCTATACAGCCATGAAAATACATGAAGAGTCTTAAACATATTTACTAAGTTAAAGAGGACTGTCTGAAAAGTCAACATACTATGTATGTTTCCAACTCTGACATTCTAAAAAAGGCAAAACTATGGAAACTGTAAAAAGGATTAGTGGTTTCCAGCAGTCAAGAGCAATTGACAGATCACAGGATTATTAGGACAGTGAAACTTGCTGTGTGCTACTCTAATGATGAATGTATGTCATTATAATTGGTCAGTTGCCAAGAGTGAACCCTAATGTCAAATATGGACTTGGTGATAATTATGTCAATGTAGTTCATCAATTATAACAAATATGTCACTCAGGTGGGGGATGTTGATGGTGGGGGAAGCAGTGCATAGTAGGGACAGGAGTATATAGGAATTCTCTGTGATTCCTGCTCAACTCATATATATATAAAATCAGGTAATATATGCATATATCAGGAAAGCTCATGTTTGATGTTCTGTAGGTATTATACACTGGTAACATGAAACATTTTTTATTGAACTTTTGAGGTAATTATAAATTTGCATGCGGGTGTTAACAATGACACAAAAAGATACCATATAGCCCCTATCCAATTTCTTCCAAAGGTAACATATTGTAAAACTACAGTTAAGTATCACAACCAGGATATTGACATTGTTACAATAAATACACACAATATTTCTATCATCAAAAAGATTCCTCACAGATTTGGAACATTTGGAACTTTGTTCTTAGATTAGATGGAGGTTCTTTCCATACTCTTTGAGGATACCAGCTGTCCTTTTAGAGTTACATCATCTCTCTAGCTGCTTGCGACTACTAATCTAATCCCTATTTCTATAAGTTTTTCATTTCAAGAATGTTACACAGATGGAATCATACAGTATGTAGCCTTTTGAAATGATTTTTTTTTACTCAGCCCTTTAGAGCTATCCAAGTTGTTATGTGTAAGAATCATCTGTTTCTTTTTATTGCTGAGTAGTAGTAAGTATAAGTGTTCCACAGTCTGTGTAGTTACTCATCTGTTGAAGGATAACTGAGTCATTTGCACTTTGGGACTATTAAGAATAAAGGTGCTATTAGTTTTTAATCAAGGTTTTATTCAATTTAAAGATTTATGTCTTACAGCTCGAGTCTGACCCAGGTACAGAAACCTGCAGTGCACAGAGTGCCAAGGTCATTTTTTACTCACTTTCCAGCTTCACTTCCTCTTCCATTTATTAGCCAGGATTCCTGGGTAGGAGCAATTGGAGAGGGAGTAATAGAGATTTTAGGATACATTCTACTAGTTCACATCTTCTTGATTTGGCTTTGTATGTCCTGTGCTGGGTTTCCCCAGTGTGGTGGGAACTATTGGAAGTTCTTCAGAAACCCTCTGAGAGTAGATTTGAATTTCACCAACTCTTCAAATGCTTCTCTTCAAACATCAAACCCTACACAGATCATCTGTGCGAGGGCCACAGTCTCAAAGAATGTTGCCTCATAAGCAGTGTCAAAATGATTCAAGGCCAACTAAATTATCAGATATTTGCTGTGGGACATACAAAAGAACATTTTTTTTTTCTCCAGGAAACTGAAAATACAGTTGTTTATATGGTGAACCTCTCTTCCCTCTGTTAACAAAAGCAGTTGCAACCAGTCTGGTATTTGGTTTGTTTGTTTGGTTGGTTGGTTTTGTTTGGTTTTATGAGTAATGCCACAAAACAACATGCATCCCTAATTCCATGGACATGTGCTAGGTTCTTCAAGTGATTTTCTGGAAGTCTACTGATCATCACTCTGCACAGTTCGTCAGAAGAACTCCTGCTCTAGGAAAACAGAATTCTAACAACTCCTTCAAAGGAATTCTCAAAGATTTATTATTTTGTTCCCCTGCTTATCTCACATATAAGATGATTTCAATGATAGGCTGGTATTTGCAGGAATAGATTTGGAAAACCCAATTTAGAAATCCTGAATAGATCATCCAACATCTCAATTTTGCAGGATGCAGTGGGTAAAAACTATTATCCTCAGTTTGAGGCTTCAGGTAATGGTTTCGAGAGGTTAAAATTCCATTTAATAACCAACTCCATTAAAATGCTTTATTTTGCTTCTTTACCATATAAACTAAAAATTATAGACAAACGTCATTACTCAGAATAAAGTATCTTAAAGAGAAATTCAACATTTTCTATCTTATATACTAAATTACATATACAGCTAGTTCAGCTTTTGAAAATATGTTTCACTGATTTCCCATTTATACAGTTGATTAGTAAAGTATTATTTTGTTCGTGTTTTCCCTTGAAGTCATAATCCAAAATTAGTAATTATATACATTTTGTCATACCAAAAATTCTGTGTAAAATACCTCAAACTTACAAAAGGGTGTATTAGAAAATTGACTCGATGTACACATAAAGTAGATATAACTATTTATAAATATATTTACATATTGACATGTTTACATAGCCAAAGAATATATGTGTGCACATGCAAAGCATTCCATTTTAATTTTGAATACTTACTTGGTGATACAGTTTATTTTAAAATACGAAAAATTAAGTGACCTACTACCTCCACTTGCTGCCTTAAAATTTGAACTACCTGAATTACTGGTATAGGAAATACGAAAATTTAGGAACAGGCACTGAAATGTCAACAGATGTGTGAAAAATTATATAAGTAAAGCCATTTTTAGAGTAGAGCTAGACCAACCATTGCAAAGGAAGTGCATTGCACCAGACCTGTTTTCTAAACCATCAAATAGGATCAAACTGTCAACATCCCAAGAAGTCAGCAACAATGAAAAAACTCTTTGAAAGACAGAAAAGTAAAATTCTGCCTAATGACCACTTCACCTGACCAATCAATAACACAAGTCTAGCCCTGCTTGCTAGCACCAATGAACTCTTCTGAAAAACAATTTACGCAATATTCCCCCTTTTTCATAAAAATTCTAAGTCTAATCCTATAAACAGGACACTAATAGGTTTCTATATTAATATATATACCTCAAAGTGCATTTGTTTTGTCCTAAATAAATTCATTGTCTCTTGAACTAGTTTTTTATTTTTAGATTGACATTTCTGCTATCACAGGTGGCACCAAATTTTTCCTAATAGAGACTTTCTGAATTTAATGGAATACCAAATACAGTGCAGTATCTTCTTTTCTGAGTTACAGTCATACTATAATATAATTTTTGGTGTATGATAAAGTAAACAGAATTTAACTATTGTCTCCAACCACATAATTAATGAACTAATAATTATGAACTATTAATTAATGAACTTCACTAATTATGAAGCTTGCTTAAAAAATGAGAAAGGAATTTTTTTAGCCTATTAGATATTCTAGAAAAAAAAGTATATTTTTGTAAATGGAAACACACTTGTTTAGACCATAAATAACCTCGGATTTAAGATAGAGTGATAGTTCCCTGCAGTATTGTGTTATAATGTTATGCTTGTCAAATCACCTGTGTTGATAGTGATATGGAAATAACAGAGGTCGTGGGATATAATTTTATTGTTACATTTACTAAAGTAGTTCATCTGTTGGAAAATCAACTATTCTTTTTCTATCATTGTTTGTTCTATTCTTGTAAAAATCTTATATTGACAGACATCTTCCTTACATTTTTCAGTTGATTTGAAAACCTCTTCATCTTGTCTCTCTTATTTAATGGCTCAGTGCTTGAAAACAATATAAGATTGAAAATCCCGAACTAAGTGTGGAAGTTGCATACTGTATGAGGTTTTGTTATCACAGAAGGCAAAAATGTTGACTGACTACATAACTAGCAATTGTAGTCCTTAGAGAATATGATTTTTCTATTTAGCAATTTATTTGCCACTTTAATCATCAGGCAATATTTATTTCTAGAAATATTTCTTGAAAATATAGTATGGATACCTATAACTATATCTTACAAAATGTTTAACAACAGTAACATAAATCAATATATATATTTTAAAAGCCTGAAGGCATACACACACACACACACACACACACACATACATACCTATTAAATTGTGACATTTTAAATGACACATAGAAATTTTTGTATAAGTTTAAATAATAAATCCAACCATGGATGAGTTCTCTAAAATGGCAAATGCATCATAAATTTGCAGTTGAGGGGGTACCTGGGTGGTTCAGTCAGTGAAGCAACTGTCTTCATCTCAGGTCATGATCCCAGGACCCTGGGTTCAAGCCCCATATCAGATGCCCGGCTTAGCTGGGAGTCTGCTTCTCCCTCTCCCTCAGCTCCTGCCCCAGGTCATGTTCTCTCTTTCTTTCTCTCTTAAATGAATTAATTAATTAATTAATTAATTAATTAAATCTTTCAAAAAAATAAATATATATATAAAATATATAAATATATAAATTATATAAATATATCCATTTATACATATATAAAATGCAGCTGAAAAGAAGAATTTGCCACTGCAAAATATATCTCTTTGGCATGGAGCTTACCTTAAAATGAGTATTTTGTAATAGCAAACAGGTGAAGCTCTAAAACCTGACTATAGGTTACCCTTTTGTAAGGGACATTTACATTTAATAAGGGAAATATCCATTTGTAAGGGTGTCTCCCTCATGGTACCAGGAAGAGGGGGATGATTCAATCTCTAGAAACATCATAAATATAAAGGCAGAGACAAATCTACAGAACAACCTGACTCTTGTGTTGTATGTTGATTTGATAGGATTTTAAATGCACTTGTTTATGACTCAAGTTATTTCAATTCATTTGCTTATGGATTGTCATACAAAGACAAGAAAAAAGATTTTTTGATGTAAAAATGAAGGTGCTTTAGGATGTAATTATTTGTTCTCACCCATAAGAACTCAGTAGTTGAGGTGCTAAGAGGCCCCGCTGGGGGCTTATCAATAAAACAGATGAAGAAGCATCTATGACAAGGAGGAAACATGTTGACTATAAATACCAAAGTTTGTGAAGACAATCTGAATATGTTCATTCTGGACAAGGTGACACTTGGCAGACCTGAATAGATGTCTAACGACCTCAGGGCCAATTACTTCCTGCTAAGGTAAAGGCTACTCTTGCTGGTAGTTGAGAAAGCCATGCAGTCATCCCACTAAGATCATCCTACCCACCAACACCTGCTCCACTGTTCCCTAGCAATGTGCTCCACCAACAGAGGACTTCTATTTTTGTACTGGCAGCTGGACATTAGCTCTCAGTTGGCTAAGCCATCTTTCCTAAGTACTAAAATTATATAAAGGTACACCTCAACTAATTTGGACTTTATTCCTTTCATCTCCCCTTGCCTGGAGCAATATGTGATTAATCTATCATTGATTTGGAATATGTATTTCTTTATTGGCTTATTAAGAGACATTATCCTGTAGGGTTTTAGCTTGTGAAATTCTCACAGCAAACCTGTGTTAAATTGTTGGCAAAGACAAACTCAGTCTCTATTAATTTGCCCTCCAAAAACAAAACAATTGGCATGGTTGGCAACCTGACCCAAAGTAATAATAATCAAAATTGGTTGGTGCTATGGGATATATCATATTCCACATGCCAAATTTGAAATACATGCTGATAAATTATACTAAATTTATAATTGACCCGAATTTGGCAAAGCCCATTATTGTATTAACAAACCTCAAATTTAATATACTATTTATCATCTATGGAAATTATAAATAGCCTATGAATAGACAATATTGATTATAGCCAACTATAGAGCCATTATAGTTTGGATTATAACACTGGCCACAATAATTATCTTAATATTGCTCTACCACATTATAAACATTTTGGAATACTCTATTAAATGTCTCTATAATGAAACATTTTGAACACTGTTGTGAAAGACAGGAAGACAACAGCCAATATACCTTGCCCATTAACCGTACCCAAATTACTCAAGCAATGGTTTAAGGGTAGAATGGATTATATATTAACTTTTGAGGATCCCTGGAGACCTACTGAAGATTCTGTCCTAACAAAACTGAAAATTAAGGACACTCCAGATGTTGGCCTTATCACTTATCCCAGTAGTATCCTATATTTAAAAAGAGTAAATAAGAAAGAAATTCTTGTACTCTTGCACTTATTAAAAGCATTAAGTAATATAGATTCTAATAAGCAGAAGGGAAAAGTGCTAGTACAGAAAATAACCTACAGAGTAGGAAGAAATTCAGATCTTTTTGTTCCACCAATCTACAACCTGAGGATGACAATTATTTTTAACCCATTTGACCCTAGAAACTTTAACTTACTAGAAGGTAGGACCATGAAAATGGACAATATGGACCCAATCAGAGTTACTGAAGAGAGCTTATATTAAATAAGATATGACAAAAATTAGAACAAGATCCTAACAAACTGATTTCGACTCACATACCCAGTGGCTGTTAGATTTATGGGCCAAAGGAAGACATAACCTGATCCTCATAGAAGCACAGCTTATAGAAGTTAGACCCATTACCACTGATGCTAAATTTAATCAACACCTTAGAGCATTTGGAAAAATATTAATAAAAAAGATCTTTGTTTGACTGTGTACCACCAACATAGAGATTCAGATGGCCTATAATTATTATTTCTTAAAGCATCTCCATGAAAAACAACAGGAGAAGCTACTAATAATGAAATTAAGACTATAAATTGTGATTTATGAGAGCAGACAAACATCCTCAGTGCTTCATGTGGAAGTAGCAGAACAAATTCACAAGGTCTAGAAGCTGTGCCCCACAGGACAGAATAGTATTATTTACAGTATTTATAGACACCAGAAACACAGGAGAGTCGTTGACTTGAGAAGAGGAGCTAAGGAATAAGATTTAAAAAACTACAGCTTTAATACTCATTTATTTGGACAAAACACAACTTAATCTAACGTAAAGACCCAGTCAACATTGACTCCATGGACCAAATCTATAAAACCCTTTCCATTGCGTAAACCACTTAGACCACTAACCTTTATTCCATATTATAAAAATAGAAACTCAAATAGGAAGCCCAGAAACTACTTACAGTGGAAAATAGAAACAACCAATCTTTTAGAGGAAAGAGACCTACAGAAAATAAACCTACATGCAGACCCACTGACCCAGTCTCTGTAAATTATAACCTCTTATAAAGTGTAATCGCATTAATGGACAAGCCCCTGATAGGCAAAGAAGAGAGACCCCCATGAGCCCTCTATTGGGACTCCACAGTCTCTGTTTCTTGGCTCAAGCCAGAGACCATTGCTCATATGTGATCCACTGGCCATCAATAGAAACCCCTTTTATAAATAAAAATACTACATAAAATAATGTGTTGTTAGATACAAAGTTCTAAGTAACAATGATACAAACATTTATATTTATTACTTTACTAATTTAGAAAACTTTTTTTAAAGATTTTATTTATTTATTCATGAGAGACAGAGAGAGAGAAAGAGAGAGAGAGAAAGAGAGAGAGAGAGAGGCAGAGACACAGGCAGAGGGAAAAGCAGGCTCCATGCAGGGAGCCTGACATGGTACTCGATCCCGGGTCTCCAGGATCAGGCCCTGGGCTGAAGATGGCACTAAACCGCTGAGCCACCCAGGCTGCCCATTAGAAAACTTTAATAATAAAAAGGGACTAATCAAAGGATTGGAAGAAATTAGCCCAGAGACATGAAGTACACAGATTTCAAAAAAAAAATGCTAGTTCATCAATTCAGGCTAAACGTCTTACATATCCCAACTTAGAAAACATTGTCGGAATAGATATAGTAAGATGTCATGTAACAAATAAGGATGTAACAATTCCTAATATTAATTTGGCTATGGAAAAATGGACTGCAAATTAAACTGCCTGTCCCATCTAAAATAACAAACATACCCCCAATATAATATAAAGAGAGAACATACTTACACTAAAGAAGAAACTCAGTAATTCGTAAAGGAACAAATTATTGTGCCTACTCGTTCACCATGTAATAACTAACCCATAGGGCTTTTCAACAGATTATAGGAATATAAACATATACTCTCTGATAATTGAGGGAGCATTCTCAAACATAGGTAATATCATAATATCACCACTGGATATGAAACATTATATGGCGATAAACTTAAAATACACATTCTTTGCTATTCCAGTTGATGAGGAGAGCCAACCGATGATTAAATTCACATGGCAAGTTCAACAATATTCACTTACTAGGATACCATAAGGATATTTTAACATCCCAGTGATAGCCCAATCCTTCTAACACAAGATAGCCAGGCCTTTCAGGAAAATGCAATATACATATAAACTATTATTTCCTATATTGATGATATCCTTATTTATGGTAATAACTTAGATGAACAAACTAGGATTAAAATGAGGTAAGTGAATTCCTTACCTCAGAGTACAGTCAACCCAAGAAAGGACCAAGAATCCAAGAATCCAAGACTACAGTAAAATTTCTAGACATAATTTGATCCTCTGGTGGAGGAAAAATACCAAATCCAATCATAAACAAGATAGATGGCATGCTATTCTTCCCACAAAAGCAGCAGCTCATTATGTGATTAAAATGTTTGATATTGGATATAGTTTATGCCACATATGGGGATTATATTAATAACTAGAAAGAAAAGGAAATTTAGAAGGATAGAGACTCAAGAGGCAAACTTTGCTTACTTAAAAAGTGCTGTCAGAACTCTTAATACATTGGCATCAGCTAATGAAGACTCTAAATATAAACTAGAGTGTTTATACTCACAAGGGTTTGTAGCATGGTCACTGTGGACTCCAATACCTCAGGACCCCAAATTCTACCCAATTGTGTTCTGGCATAAGAATTTCTTGTGGCGGGATCCCTGGGTGGCGCAGCGGTTTTAGCACCTGCCTTTGGCCCAGGGCACGATCCTGGAGACCCGGGATCGAATCCCACGTCAGGCTCCCAGTGAATGGAGCCTGCTTCTCCCTCTGCCTATGTCTCTGTCTCTCTCTCTGTCTCTCTCTCTCTCTCTCTCTCTCTCTCTCTGTGTGTGTGTGTGTGTGTGACTATCATAAATAAATTTTAAAAAAGTTAAAAAAAAAAAAAAGAATTTCTTGTGGCCTAAAAACAAACAAACAACAACCAAAAAAAAAAAAAAAGAATTTACTATGGTCTGAGAACAGATACCAACCAACTGAAAGGCTCATTTGGTCACTCTATGAGGACCTATGAAATATAGCCATGAACAGAAAATAAACCAATTAAGCTTAAATTCTAATAGCCTATTCTGAAGTGGCTAAAACAGACCTCTGACAAACAGGGTAACTACTCTGACTATAAAGGCCTAATAAGGAAATGGTATATTTCCTAGTGGGACATGGATGGATGGCTGAACCTCAAAATGAACTAAGGAATTTCAGCAATGTCAACAGTGAATATGCCAGGATTGCCAAAGGGTGAGTCTATCCAAGGGGTTAGTTTGAGCAGTTGGGCAATAAAAACCACTCTGGTCCACCTCATACAACCATGTGTGGCTTATAGATGGAACAAACTTCATTGCATCATCCAAAGGGCACTGGCAGGCTGCAGCCTTGAAGACAAATGATTATCTAATCCTGACAGGATCTGGTTCAGGAAAACTAATGCAATATGCTGATCTGATAGCTAGAAAAAAATTTTAAAAAATTGGCAATTGAACGATCTATTAAGAAAAATAACAATGAGGTATAACTTTTCTCAGACTCATGGGCATAGCTTTTTGGTCAATAACATGGTAGGAAAGTGACTGGAAAATAGGAAATATGGACATATGGAATAAGGACATATGGCAGAAAACAGCACACTTGCCTGTCATCTCCATATTCACCACATATGTCTCTGCATATCAGAAGGACAACTGTGAAGTATCTGAATTTAAAGATGAGGTAGACAAACTCACTAGGAAAACTTAAAGGGCAGTGATTCCTAAAATCTAACTTAAATACAAAGATTCATGGCTAAAGAGGAAACCAATTTGAAACATAACCATACAATAAACAAGAAGGAAAATGGTACATAAAACCTGAATAAACAATTATGCCAATTGATATGATCATTGCATAGGTACATCACCAAACACATTATGTTGGCACTAGAGCATGGTTAAAGAAAAAAAAATGTAAAAAGAGACGTGTATATATTTACCAAACACCTTCTATTTAAAATTAAAATGTGATAATTACCAAACATTTAAAGCTTGGAATTATGGAATACTCCAGATTAGGTCAAAGTTGACCTTTGTCTATATCACAGAATCAACTATATGAATACATGACTGTAAATACATGATCAGGAATAGTATTACCCATCCTTTCAGAAAAGATGACCCAAATGCACCATCAAAGCATTAGGAATCTAAATTGCTTGCTATGGTATCCCAAGTACCACAGATCAAATCAGGACATCCACATCACAGAAGAACAGAAAGAATGGTCTAAGAAACAAGGCATACTGTAGAACTTCCACTTACCCTAAAACCCAACTACCTCTGGATCAACTAAAAGGTTATAATGGCTTGCTCAAGCAAAAGCATAAGTTGTTTACTAAGAATCCAGATATAAAAGTTTAGAATAAAGCCATCTAGTAGATAGCAAGATCTCTAAACCATGGATATAGAAAGGAAGGAAAATCTATTGAATTAATATGATATGCACCCATTGAGATAAGAATTAGCACTAAAATATCCCATAATCTAAATTTAAAAGGGAGGGATGCCTGGGTGGCTCAGCGGTTGAGCGCCTGTCTGCAGCTCAGGGTCTGATCCCAGGATCCAGAATCGAGTCCCACATCAGGCTCCCTTCAGGGAGCCTGCTTCTCCCTCAACCTATGTCTCTGCCTCTCTCTCTGTCTCTGTCTCTCATGAATAAATCTTCAGAAACATTTCAAAAATTAATTAAAAAGGGAAATGTTAAGAATCAATTATATATATTATGTATATATATATTATATTTATAATTGATTCTTATATAAAATACTGTATAATAATATATATTAAACATATAATAACTATAACTATAACAACTTTAAATATATATATATATATATATATATATATATATATATAGTACTGGCAAATTTATAGCATCTGCCACTAATAAAACTGGGTGACCAAAGTTGACAAGGGTCAACTTTGACCTAGTCTGGAGTACTCAAAGGAAAAGGCATATAACATCGAATTAAAGCTATAAAAATTACAGTCATGAAGAGCACCTTATTTTATTGTTAACAACAGATGCCTAATATTTAGTATAACCTGATGCAGGGCAATTATGCTTAGAACAATACTGGCAGTATTGGCCATAAAACTATAGATTTTCTTGAGTGGTAAGAACAATAGGGAAAACTAGAAATTTATAGAACACTATCTTTATTTTAAAGGTATAGATAAATTATGCATCTTGAACCCAATAAATATTGCTAAATGGGTCGATGTGGCATGTTGCCTACTGGCCATACTGTTCCTTATTGCTCACTACTGGGTACTATACTCATTTAAAGCTATGGATACTCCATTGATATCATCTGCAGTAGTAGATATGCAACCACTGCAAGTAGAACACCTAGCTCTGCCTCAAACACTACTTCATTGTCAATGACACCTTCTACTTACTCCACAAATCACCATTCTGGTCATTTTCTTGCGAATGAGGACTGTGCAGCTTCACCAAGCCAAGGCTCTCCATCCTACTCTATCAGCATGATCTACTCCCTGGGAAAACCTTTGATCAATGGAGAAAGAGAGTACTGATGTAAACTGACAAAGCGGTGGAAACCTCCATTTTAATCTCCACAAAATATAACAAGGATCCTGAACACTCCCCATTAGACATTAACCAAGAGAATAAAGATTGGTTTGAAATATTACCTGGATCTTGGTATCATAACCCACCATATATACCAAAACAAACAGGTATTGACTTTTGTACCTTTCCCTTATTTTACTGAATAAAGTGCAGCATTAGACACATGCTGGGGACTCTATGAAAACACCACCAATTTAATTCTTGATTTACCTTGTATGTCAGCATTTTATTGTAAAAGGGCACCTACTGAATATGCAGAAGACAATTATATCTTTAAATATAAATAGACCCAAAGCTTGATCATTTACCTTACTCTCAACTTATACTACTTAATCCATATTCATGTGTTAGAAAATTAACAATAAACATATAGACATTATGTCTAAAAGAAGAAGGACACTTTGTCAGGTATATGGAGGACACCTAGGATGCTTAATATATAACACATATCACTATGCCTAGTGGTAAACATCAGGCTCTTATATAATACAACACATTATTACCTTAAAAATATGGGAACCCATGCTATAAAACCTCTTGTGGTCATTTGGAACCTACTATAACAGTCTATCCATGAAACTTTCAAGGCAGATATAGATGCCCAAATTGTGCTCAGTTTTATCCATCCTTGTTTATGTCAAATCTATAACCTATGTCAAAAACAGACTGGCTAAAAGGAAGGAAACCCTTACAGTTCCATGTTGGAATGGGAGGTTGTTTAATTGCAAGAGGACTGGCAGCCATTTTTTTCTCAATACCAAATTGGTCAAATCACATTAAATTTTTAAAAATTTGAAACCAAATCAACCTTAATTTAACACACAAACAATGGCAGCTTTTTGGGTATACAGATGGATAAAATTAACAATACACTACAAAGCATGGATGAATTTCATACAGAAGTAAATACACCAATGGAAATTCTATGTAAAGCATTTGGAGAAAATGCTAAAATAACAAAATACTAAAAAAATGACTTAAAAATGTTTCTTCAGCATATCTTGTCAATTGTTGCAGTTACAACTGATATGTGGAATAGTCTTAGAGTAACTCTAATCTTGGGGGCAATATTGATCACCTAAGATAACAGCCCAATCAGAAGTAAAGTAGGTAACACACATCCTAATGACTATGATTCTTTGAGTGGGTGTGAAATTAGAACAACAGCACTTAAAGGACACAAGACATTGGTTACCATACTTTTGTGGTTCCTCAAAATCATAAGGGAAAATGGAGCCTACAGGCCATGGAAAGGCTCCTTATGTTGCAAAGAAAACATGTTTTTAAGAATATATTAGTGGAATGGAAATACTATTATTACTCTCAGGTCTTTAGATATAGCTATGGAACAGGTAGCAACGACTATGGCCTTGATACCTCCTCAACCAGTAATATATATAGTAGGGAAACTGGACCATGATATTATGCTCTAAGCTAAACCTCACTCTAACCTATTAGAGTACAGGGAGAAATAAGGAACACAATATGATGAGATGTGTACAAATAGAATAGGTAATGAATGTGACAGCAAAAGGAAAAAAAGATACTACTCAAGGTCAATAGAATATAGAGGAACTATAAAATAAATGAGGACATAGTTCATATTTAGCCTCCTAAAATTAATTTAATAAATGTAAATCATACATTAGAAAACTCAAGTAAAAGAACATCTGGAAGATGAGACTAATAAAGTCAAAATAACTTTGCAAAATCAAGACACATGTATTCTCTAAAATAATGACAGCCTTGCATTCTGATGTTATGTCAGATGAAAGCATGCTTAATAGTGCTATGCAGCCTTGTACCCCCCTTGTACAAAAAGGGGGCTGTGGATTGTACAAAAATAGCTTTTACATGGAAATATAATTGTCAAAGAAGCTTAACTGAATGGTTTAAAAAGCTTAACTTCTGGATGCCTGGGTGGCTCAGCGGTTAAGCATCTGCCTTCGGCCCAGGGTATGATCCCAGGTCCTGGGATTGAGTCCCACATTGGGCTCCCAGCATGGAGCCTGCTTCTCCCTCTGCCTGTGTCTCTGCCTCTCTCTGTGTGTATCCCATGAATAAATAAATAAAGTCTTAAAAAAAAAACTTAACTTCTGGTGGTTTTGTGATTAGATATGGTTCTACAGAAGGGTTCTTTAATATTCTTTTGTTAATATTAGAAATACGGTTCCTTAAACTGATCATTAAACTCTGATGTAAAAGAATGTGTGGCAAAAAAATGAAAATAAAATAAACCCCTTCTAAAATAGAATTGTGTTTAAGACTGTAGATAATGTAGGATCACATGGTAGACTGATATTTGTGAACTTAGATCTGTACAAGGAATTAGGACCTTGGGATTAATTAGTGTGTGAGTGATTTGAAATTACAAGGTCAATGGTTGTGTATTCATTTGATAGTATCTCAAATCCACTTGTTTATGACTTAAACAATGGATTAATTGAAATTCAATCAATGGATTGAAGTGTTTCAATCCATTTGCATATGACAAAGACAAGAAGCTGTTCTGATGTAAAATTGAAGCTGTGTCAGGATGTCATCATGTCACCTGTTCTCACCCATAAGAACTCAATAGTTCACCTATTGAGAGGCCCCCACTGGGGGCTTATCACTAAAATAAATGAAGAAGCAACTGTGACAAGGGGACACTTGGACTATAAATACTAAAAGTTTGTGAAGACAATCTGAATATGTTCAGTCTGGGCAAGGTGACACTTTGCAGACCTAAATAGTTGTTTAAAAGCCTTGGGGGCAATTACCTCCTGCTAAGATAAAGGCTACTCTTACTGGTAGTTGAGAAAGCCATGCAGTCATCCCACTAAGATGATCCTACCCACCAACACCTGCTCCACTGTTCCCTAGCAATGTGCTCCACCAACAGAGGACTTTTATTTTTGTACTGGCAGCTGGACATCAGCTCTCAGTTGGCTAAGCCATCTCTCTTGAGTACCAACCTTACAAAGGTACATCTCAAGTAAGTTGGACTTTATTCCTTTCATCTCTCCTTGTCTAGAACAATAGTGTGATTAATCTATCATTGATTTGGAACATGTTATTTCCTTTTTGGCTAATTAAGAGACATCTTCCCATATGATTATAGCCTGTGAAATTCTCACAGCAAACCAGTGTTAAGTAAGTTGTTGGCAAAGATAAACTCAGTATCTGACAATTAATTTGCCCCCCCAAAATAAAATGAAGTAGTTTGTTTAGCTATTTGTGCTTTTCCTGGTAACCTCCTGTAACTGATTCCCCACCCCTAACATTTTTTTGTCTTTAGTTGAAAATGGTATTTAAGGAGATGTGTTCTATCAAAAATATATTGAGCCTTTTAGTTCTTTTTTCCCTCAATTATAACTTGGAACAGTTATCCGTCCTCTACCCTTTTTGCTTCCTACCTACAGAAGTGAATTTTATGAACTCGTATTATGTGGTCTTCCTTTCCCTCTGTTTTTTTAGTCAGGTTTAATCAATGACAGGTGAAAGGTAATTTTTTTTCTTATTCTGTATTTTTTTTCTCTCTGCAACCTTATTTCCTCAGCCAGGTCTATCTTTCCATGGCCACAGCTACTGTTGGCTGAATGCTTTATTCTGGCGAACACCATATTCCTTCATATTTAAGGATGGCAAAAGCATCACAAAAAAAGGCTAAAATTTGTAAGCCTAACCATTTCCTTTTTTTCTTTAACTCTCTTAACACCTCTGTAACAAGTCTTTTAATTCATCTTTTGCCAAATCCAAACTGACTATAACTTTTGTCCCTGCCATTTCTCTGACACAGAAATATAATATGCAACCTGACTCCAGTTTGATATTTGACTGCTGACAGCTTTCAAGCCTCATGTCTCCCTTTTGTTCCACATCTAGGAAAGCCAGCAAGAAAGCCTAAATGTTCCCTTCTTTTGGGATGGCAGGTATTTAAACCATGCAAGCCCTGCCTCTGCCCAACTGTGGGAACTCTTATTCCAGCCTCATCCCCTAACCACAATAAAACCCCAATCCAGTTTTCTTTCTCTGGAGTCCCACAGGGAGCTCCCTGTGAGGAGCCTGCTTCTCTCTCTGCCTGTGTCTCTGCCCCTCTCTCTCTCTGTCTCTCATAAATAAATAAATAAAATCTTAAAAAAAAAAAGAAGGAAGCAAAGAAAGGAAAGGAAGGGAAATTATTTCTCAATATCCGAAATAGCAACAGAAGAATTAAAAACTGTTTAACAGTTTTTTTCTTTGTTATTCTATATTCTATGAATTAAAAAAGAAAATATTGTAGAAACTACTTAAAGGCACTTGCACTACTTATTATAAACATCCAGTGATGATATAAATTTGAGAATAGGAAGTTTATATTCAATGGGACACTGTAAATGAACAGGCCACCCAGCATTTGGGAATTGTCTGCTACCTGTTAATAAATCAATAAATCTAGTGATGAATTCATATTAACTTTTACTTCCTAAATACCAGTAAAGAAACTATTAATTTGTTTCTATATTATTGATGTTTTTATCTGTTACATGCTCCCTATGTTTAGCCTGCTTACGAAAGACTCTTGAAAATAGTAACATTTAATTAAAATGTTTAGCATCTCAAGGTAGCCATATCTTTTTAATACGTGACAATACTATAGAAAGTATTGTTTTAGAAAGCATTTTTAAAGTTTTCAGAATAGTCCACATTTTAAAAATGTTATTCTTTCCCTCCAAATATCTTGAATTCATTCCATGTTTATAGAACTAAACTACCTTAAAGTTCACCTGAGAAATTCACTTGCCTAAAATTCAACAGAAAACATTGCAACCAAGTAAATATTATATGATGAAATAAGACGAATATATTAGAAACAGTGGTGCCAAGTCAAAATGCCTGGTTTGATCTTACTAGCACTAAAGGTAGAACTGCCCAAGTTTTCTACTCAGCTCTCCCAGACTGGGCAGGAGAAAAAAATAGGAGGACTGTGGCTCAAAAGTTATCAACAAACACCAAAAATGGCATTACACACTTCAATTTTTCCATCCACCAGATAAAAATATTTTATCAGTCTAAGTAGTCTACATAGTCTACAACTACTGAGTCTTTGGTGTGTCCTACCCTAGCACATTTATAGGTATTAAGTGATTTGGGGGTATTTTTTTGGATTTTGTTTTTTTTTCCTTTTTTTTCAAATTAAACCCAACTATTCCAACAGTATTGGAATTTCTTTAAACCTTGACTTTTCTTAAAATCAATTGTCATTCTTCTAATGGGAAAACATCCTATGCTATGCTTTTCTTAGTAGCAGCTTTATTAGTTCAAAAATATGCACTTAACATTCAACTTCTGAGAAAAATTCTATAGGGCAATGCATGCATACATTTTCCTAGGAAATAACATTCTGATGGAAAAGAAATTAAGGTTAAAAAAATGAAATCTGAAGCAGTACCCTAGAATCCAATAGTTCAAAATAAATAACCTAAAGATTTATCTGACTTCAACACATTCATGCAAGTGAATGTCAGGGAATATCAGATTCAAAGAAGGTATATTTCTGGTAATTGATAGAGGACGATGAGTTTTACCTTCAAGACATTAATTTTTTTTGTGTGTGAATCTATACAGATGTGCCTAAACCAATTTAAAGTTCGACACACACAGCATGCAATTACCTTCTGAGAATCAGATTCCAACTAACTTGAATTTCATACCTGCAGCACCCTAACCTGACACTCTGAGACACATTAGGATTTTACATTTGAAAAGTTCCTCACATAAATGATTTTGAACATGTTTTTATTTTGCAGTAAATACAGAAACTTCCTGTTTAGAACTTTTGGAAAAAGTAATTTTTGATTTATGATAGAGAGTAATGTTTATCTTTCCAATTAAATTAACCCTGTATGACTAACAATAGTATCATTAATAAAACTTAATTTGATAGCATATGTCTACATGTTGTGAATTAAGGATAATATCTTTCTATAAATTATTACCCAAAGCATGTATCTTAGTGAAATGAAACAATCCATTTCAAAGCTAAGTGACTGATCTTAGTAAGATTTCTTTGAAAGCCAGGGAAAGAGAATGTTAAACTCCCCAAAAGAATGTAAACTTCATGCAGAAATTTTTAACTTTCTTTCTCTTACTCAGTACCTACAGTATTGTCTAAATATAGTTGGTGTTCAATAAATATTTATTAATTGAGAAAATGTTTCCCAACCAATGGAAAATGGAAATTTAAAAAATAAAATCATAATTTCCATTACTTGAGCCTGCAGAGGAATTAAGTAGTATCAACATGAAATAAGAGAAGATAATATTTGATATTGCTTCATATTCAGAAATTAGCCTTCAGTTATGATTTGGTTCAGAAGATAGGTCTAAAAAGGTTTAGTGGACAGGGGCTTAACAGAGTAAGGATTAAAATTGTCCCATTTAGTATTTCAGACTGGTATACTCAATTTGTGAATTAAACTACCTAGTATCATGTAAAACTCAGGGGAGGGCAAGCTGGCAGTAGGAGACACACATTAACTTCACTGAACAGCCCAGTCTTCTGGATATTCCTATATTATCCTATCATCTAACTTGTACTGAGAATCCTGACCATCTCCCAAGTCTGTGACCCTAAACTATAAGCTCCAGTAAAGAAACACAAAAGAAGGAAACTGGGTGAACTCACATTCACTGGCTTAATATAGTTTGCAATAAAATATGTGGATGATAATAATGAAATGCTGAAAAAAAAGTTCTCTCTGTAGTAGGAAATCAGGGGGGTCCAAAATAAGTGTAGATCTATACTGAAAAATTATTCATTTCAACAATAATCGAAATCAAATAAAATTGTCTAAGTTTTAAAATGGGATGTTTTCCCAATATACCTTTGTAATTCATATTTATAAAAAATGCTTCCCTATAAAAGAATCCTATTAATAGTATTTAATTTCTTGAATTTACACTTTAGATAGCTGAAGTACTTTATAACATAAAAAATAGAAGTCTTAATAGTATTTGAAAAAAAATAGGAAAAGGATATGTTTGTCATCATTCATTGTGAATATTAAATTTTAATAATATGAGTTTAATCACAAATCTTGGAAATTTACTTAACGAAAAATAAATATTGCCTAGGTGGCTCAGTTGGTTAAGCATCTGCCTTTGGCTCAGGCCATGATCCCAGGGTCCTGGGATGGAGGCCCACATTGCACTTCCTCCTCAGTGGGGAGCCTCTTTCTCCCTCCCCCTCTGCCTACTTCTCCCCATGCTTGTACTTGCATTCTCTCTCTCTAATAAATAAAAATCTTTTTAAAAAATTAAAAGATAAAAAATAAAAATATTAATGGTATCATCAATGTATATCCTCTTGGTAAAATATTGTGTCAGGAGGTCAGCTGAGCTGGGAGAAATTACTGAGTTGTCAGGTATTACAGTAGGTGACTAGAGCAAGAAGGTAAAAATGAAAGAGTTAAATATTTAACCACTTCTTGAGAGGGGAATAAGCAAGAGTTTCAACTGGAGAAAACACCAATTCCCTTTGTTTCATTTTCCACCAAGTAAGGGCACACTGGTCAAAGGTCAAGTGGATCAGGGAAGATGTGGGGTTTGTTCCACTGCTGAAGGATCCCCAAACATGTCTGTCAGTTTTATTGACTATGAGATCAAGCAGAGTGTGACAGAGGAGGGTTTGGTGCAGAAAAGCACTGAGTCATGAGAAAAGTGCCTTCAGATTTCCCCTTTGTTCTCACTGCTCCCAAGGGAGACCTCTGAATTAGTCCTTTGCCCAACGCCCCAAAAAAGGCCTAGAAGTGAAGGCATGTGGGCTAGGAATGCAAGTATGAGAATGCATGATTGGCCATGGGGGGGGCAGAGAATTTGCACTGCAACTCCCTTCGAAGACCACAGTGCACTGGCTGTACAGCAAGTCTGATGCGGGGAGCATGGCTTTCGCCCAGGAGGCTGCCAGCTAAGCCTTTATAACTACCTAATATGCCTAAAAAATCATGCATAGGATTTTAACCAGGAGCCAAACTCCTCATACTGTTCTTACAGCCTCACGGCAATGCCCATGTGACACCAGAGATTTTCAGCTTTCCAAATGTGTCATGCATTTCAAAAAATATCTTGTAAAGATTTTATTTATTCATGAGAGACACAGAGAGAGGCAGAGATATAGGCAGAGGGAGAAGCAGGCTTTCTGTGGGGAGCTTGATGTGGGACTCAATTCCAGGACCCCGAGATCACAACCTGAGCCAAAGGCAGATGCTCAACCACTGAGCAACCCAGGTGTCCTTCAAAAAATATTTTTTAAGAGAATGACAATACTAAGTGTTGATGAGAATATATATCAATAGGAATTCATACACTACTGGCAGGAATACAAATGTTTACCATTTTGGAAAACTTGGACACTATGACTTGAAGGTAGAAAAAGAGCACACCTTGTAACAAAGTGCCTTCTGATCTGTCACAGAACTGCATGCACCTGGGCATCCAAAGTTAGGAATCAAGGTTTATGGTGTAATTATTCAGAACTGCTCAAAACAAACAAACAAACAAAGTCCAGATGTTTATAATAGTGAGATGCATAAATTATAGGCAGACAGGGGCGCCTGGGTGGCTCAGCGGTCAGCCGAGGGCGTGATCCTGGAGTCCTGGATCGAGTCCCACATTGGGCTTCCTGCATGGAACCTGCTTCTCTCTCTGCCTGTGTCTCTGCCTCTCTCTGTCTCTCTCTGTATCTCTCATGAATAAATAAATAAAATCTTTAAAAAAAATTATAGTCATGTAATGGAATATTTTACAGTAATATAAATTAATGACCTACTATGACATAAAGTTATGCTTATAGATTAATCTCAAAGTATTGATTCAAAGAAGCAAAACATGTAAAGTCCATTCATAAAAAGTTTTTAAAGTTAAAACACTGGTATGAGGTGTTTAGCTTGGGCAGAGGAATGATAATAATTGATAGTGGTCAAGAAAAGGTCCTGTGGTGCATTTACCTGAGTGGTGACTGCACAGATGTGTTCACTATTTCATCATCCATTGACTTCTAAATATGGGTTATGTACATTTTTTCTGCATATGCTATATACACTTGAGTGGAAAAATGTTTTAAAGCATACAATAAATTTCATCATGATTCTGATTATTTTCTCTGCCACTACAGAAAAAAGACTGAACTATACAGGCAAGAGACTGACAATTTAAAGGTAATGTAATAGTAAGAGTACTCTGGTGAAAATGATATTCTGTGAGAAGAAACTTAGAAAGTAATATACAATAAAGAATAGCATAAATAGCTACAGGAGAGGAAATTCGGGGTGATATCAGAGATGACAATCACAGATGATTATCTTTGTTAGGAATGGGACATATTGATTAGAGTAAAAAGAAAAAGGATCTTATAATTTATCATTTACATTTATACAATGATAGCATATGGGGATTTTATATCACAGAAGTATCATTTCAAAAATCACTTTTCCAGAATTAACAAAAATCATCTGATAAAAATGTCTTAAATTACAGTTACATGTATTGAAATATATAATTATAATTTAGACATACATATTATTTTGGCATGAGAAATACAAAGTTTTAAATAACCTAGATGAATATCTGCTAAATATTAAAAAATTAAAGCATGTTTTTTAGAGATAGATGATTTTTAACATAATATTGTACAGTTGATGTTGATGAAATAGTGCCTTATGCTTAACCTGCTACTGTTCAGGCTGATTTAGGCATCATGTGATGGAAAAGAAGAGATCAGAAACTAAAATTTATATACTACTTGCTGTGATTTCTTGCAGACACTTCCCACAAATCCCAAAAGTAGAAAGACAACTTTCACTGTGAAGACTAAAAGCAAATTCTATCTTCTATCACAGAAATGTGTGTTCTGCTCCAATATAGGCTGACTGTCCACTGAGAAAGGAATGAAAATTGCTCTGTGAAATAATAACCTAATGGCAGGCAGGTGCACTGATGGGCCTAAGTTTTCCAAGACAGAGATGCTTTGACTCCAAAGGCCTTGTCCTGGTCCCTTACCTTGACTTAGTCACTGCAAGTATGTAATTTCTTCAGCAACAACTACATTTCAACAGAGGGACTGACCTCATGACTCATTCAAGTAAGGGATCATAAAATAGCAGTGAAAGGATCAAAAACCTTCAATTGTTTCTGAAATGTCTCATCCCACATCTCCTCATTAGCCATAAGGCCAGTAAGGAAAGGCTATTAAATAGTGCAATGTGGCTCTTCTCCCATGGGTGAACTAGTAGAGAAATCAAGCTGAAGTTTGGAGGTTCATAATGTGTTGGGGAAGAGGTATGGGAATAGTTATTTGTCACACATTTGTCATGGAAGAGTTATTCCTTTAAGAACCATTTAGTTTATAATTGCAACCACATTCAGCTAAATTCTTTCAGAGCTATCACTGATCACTGGAACTAAGTCAGCACTTCTGGAGTAGCATTAAC
This sequence comes from Vulpes vulpes, assembly GCF_048418805.1. Classification (NCBI taxonomy): domain Eukaryota; kingdom Metazoa; phylum Chordata; class Mammalia; order Carnivora; family Canidae; genus Vulpes; species Vulpes vulpes. Next base: position 98,343,779 of record NC_132784.1, on the reverse strand, counting down.
TCTTCGGTCATCATGGCAACATAATGCATGAATATTAAGAGTCCCCTAAATAGCACCCTAGTGTTCCAAAAAACTAAAGTGGAATGCACTGGAAGGAAGCAGCTAGTTATAAATAACTTCTCTCCTTTAAAAAAAATATTCGTCAATTTGTGAAACAAAAATATTTCTCTGAAGGAACAAAATGTAATTAAAAATAGCATATTGTCACCATTTTATGAATATATTTGCTTGATTCTTACAAATTGTTTTAGGTACATTTTAGTAATTTTTATTTTCTACTTGCTTCATTAAAATGAGATTTACATTAAATTTGAACACAAATGAAAACCTAAAACCACTAAATACATGGAATCTGCATTAATTAACAGACTTTCTTGAATATGTGATAACCAAATACTTCATATACTTAATCCCACATTTTCATTGAAAGCCCTAATGGATGGGAGTACTCTGCTTAAGCAGAGATAGCAGGATTCCCAGGGCCAGTGCCTTTCATTTTTCTTGGCTCTCCACAGAGAAATTCAATCCTAAGGACCTTGTGGTGAATTCCTACCCAATGAGGACAAGGATCATGAGCACCTGTGGATTATCAACTCAATTTTTTTCATTTCTTTCTCAGTTTAGCAACTTATAGATTTTGAACTGTTGTCTGTGCTTAACATTTCTACCCTTTATGTTTCAATACAAATCTGAGCTGATAATAAACATTATTGTTTTTCTTTAAACACTTGACCCTGCCTTGTATCTTCTTTTTTTTTTTTTTTTAAGATTTTAAATTTTTTGAGACAGAGAGAGAGAGAGAGAGAGAGGAAACAAGAACAAGCAAGAGGGGGAGGGGATCAGAAGGCTGAAGCAGAGGGAGTAGCAGGCTCCCTGCTGAGCTGAGCTGGAAGCCCAAGTGTGGCTCAGTCCCAGAACCCTGGGATCATGACCTAAGCCTAAGGCAGATGCTTAACCAACTGAGCCACCCAGGTACCCCTTATCCTGCCTTATTTCTTAAAAGTACCTTTAGTTTTGTGTTTTTGTCTTATCATACCTCTTAAAATTTTCATTTTTCCATTATTTCATCTTAATTTTTATATTTTTGAAATATTGTATCTTGCCTAAGATGAAATGGTTAAGGAAGGCAGCAAATATTTTATTCCTATTTGTATATTTCTCATGTTATTTGGAATAAAATTAACTTTTCTCTTTTTTCCTTTGTATTTGGCATCCTTTCCCCATTTTTAATGCCTGTGGCTTATATTAACTTTATTTTGTATTACTCTATAATCTATTCAAACTTTTCTTCTACACCAATTTCATTTCTCTATTTTATAGTTTTTTAAAAAAAATTTTAAATTTTTATTTATGATAGCCACACAGAGAGAGAGAGAGAGGCAGAGACACAGGCAGAGGGAGAAGCAGGCTCCATGCACCGGGAGCCCGACGTAGGACTCGATCCCGGGTCTCCAGGATCGCGCCCTGGGCCAAAGGCAGGTGCCAAACCACTGTGCCACCCAGGGATCCCTCTATTTTATAGTTTTAATTGCATATTTGTTCACTGTTAAAAGTGTTTTTGTAAAATGCTTACCTTTTTCTTATTCTAAAATGAGAACAAAATATAGGCATTTGAGAATAGACATAGTAATGACTCTCACCTAAGGTAGAAGGGAGAGTTTTATTCTCCTTTTATTTGATTCTGTATAGGACTTTAGGTATCCTATTCACATGGTAACAAAATCTTTGAGATAATATAATAAATTAATAGGGCAGTATTTCTCCACAAGTATTTTTCATGACTTTCAGTTTCCAATTCTAGATTTTTTTTTCTGTAGCAAATTCATTTTTTTGTGATCTAAAATTCATCATTATTATCATATGCAGTTAAACAATAAGCTAAATCATACAAGTGATATCTTATAAAAGAATGGGAATGGATATAAGGATACCAGACAGAAACCCTCATTTCAATTTCCTATCTTTATAATCTTAAAAAAAGTAAGAAATTATGGAAATCCATGCTTAGCAGATCTGCCCTGCAAGAACTATTTTTTAAAGTTTCTCAGAGTTGTTATTATTAATCAAAAATATACCTCTTTTAGTGATAATGAGCCTCTTTTAGATGATTAGAGCACATGGATAAGTAAAATGAATGACTTCAATGTCAAAAGAGGCAGGAGGGTGATACTGGGAAAACAGTTTTAAGATGCCTGCTCTATACTTGAAGAAAAAAAAAAAGTTCTTTAAAGATAAATTATCAAAATAAATATACTTCAAACTCTACGGCAACCTCTAATGATTTTTAAAAGAGAAGTATAAGTAATATGCTAAAGGAGGACATAAAATGGTCATTTTATGAATACTCAAACTGGAGAAGACATAGAGAGGGAGAATTAACAGCAAATGGAGCCAGATAAAAACACAGTAGAAACTCTTCAATAAATAATACTGGCAAAGTAGATATCCACATGTAAAGACTAAAGTTGATCTCTTTATACTACGTATAAAAAATTATTCAAAATGGATCAAAGGTCTGAATTTAAGACCTAAAGCAATAAAACTCTTAAAAGAGAACATAGGGAAAATCCCTTAATTTAGGCAATGATTTCTTGAATGTGACACCAAAGGCATAAGGAACAAAAGAAATAAACTGAATATCAAAACTGAAATTTTTTGGATCAGGGGCACTCTAAAGTAAAAGGAGAATGCACAGAATGGGAGGAAATATTTTCAAATCAGTTATCTGCAAAAGGATTAATATCCAGAATATATAGAAAACTCCTAAAATTCAACAAAACACAACTCAATTCAAAAAAAGGACCAAGGACTTAAATAGACATTCTCTACAGATACACAAACAGCCAACAAACACAAACAAATGTTCAAGATCACTAATCATCTGGGAAATACAAATCTAGAATCAAAACTATCAAGTGGGGCCTCACATCCAGTAGGATAGCTACTATCAAAAAGAATAAAGTAACAAATGTTTGTGAGGTTGTACAGAAATTGGAACCTTGTGCACTGTTGGTGGAAATGTAAAATTGTGAAGCCACTGTGGGAAACAGTACTGACAGTTTCTCAAAAAATTAAAAATAGAATAGATCCAGAAATTCCACTTGTAGGACATCACCATAGATCATGCAGCCTCTCAAACTATCTTCTGTATATTTATGATAGAATATAATTTATTTTTATTTTTTAAGATTTATTTTTTTTAGAGTCTGTGTGCATGCAAGAGGGGAAAGAATAGTGGGGGGAGAATCTCAAGCAGACTCCCTCCTGCCAGGGAGCTTGACAAGGAGCATAACTGAGTGAGATTAAACATAATTTTGTTTAAAAATAATTGAATTATGTTTTAATTTGTTTAAAATTAAAGATAAATTTGACACTGCAAACCCTCCAGATAGTTTGGAAATCTGCAAACGTCTCTCAATAATGTTTGGGGAGCCACTGGCCTAAAACTGTGCCAGATGCATACTGTCACTAAATAAGTACTTGATGGATAACTGAAGTCATGAATATTCCTCTTTATAAATTGTAATTATTAATATATATATAGTATCATAAATGTATTCACCAAAGTGTTTAATAAACCTTAACCTTAACTGTATTCACTAATGGCTTATAAACCTTTTCTTAAGATGTAACTAAGAATCTAAATGTATTTTTGCACATATCTTCAATATGATACTGTTTTCTTTTGTATAAAAGCAGTCATTAGGATACAGATTCATTGTCATTTTTCAAGTTTAAAGTAGTGATATAGGAGCAAAGTAAGAAGTAGATATTAACAAATCACTTAAATCTTTTAAATTCTTAACTAATCTTACAATAATGAGTAATTTATATATTTGGATTTTGGAAGCATTTGGATAAATCTCATAAATGTGGTAGTATGAACTCTTACAGTCAAGTCATTTGCTTGATGATTTAATGATCTTAACTCCTAGTAAGAGGCTTCATATTCTAATTTACCATTCTTCTGTGACAAGATAATAACAATGCATCTGTCTACATGGTCCAGCTCAACTGCCTTATCTACAGTGAAGGGTCTATTCCTTCAAATCATAAGTTCATGAGACCAAAGCCTTCTCTACCTAATTCATCATTATTCCTGCACTGAGCAGTTGTAAGACATAGCACGCACAACAAGGTGTTTTTTTTTTTAATGAATAAATTTTCAAATTTGTTAAATAACAAAGTAGTTACTTTTCCATAGGATGAGGCAAAACAAGGTATTATTTTCCTTTCATGTATCCAACTCTTTTGATACAGCATCTTTGAGCTTCAGAAGTCATTTAATAAAAATAAAAGGCTATCATAGATTAATTACACACAACATTTTTATTCAACACATTTAAACCAAAATTTTTTATGCCATTGTTACTCAGGAAAAGAATGCATATTTTTCAGAAAGATAAAAATTTTTTGTAACATTTAATTGTGGGAAAAAGAAATCATTTAGTATTAAAACATAAAATCTATTGATATAAAGACTATTTTTGCTTTTTTTTATTATACAAAAGTGATGATAGCCATGACAGTCACTAAACTAGACGGAAGTTAAAATAAAGTAGCATTAGTCAGATATGAAATTAGAGATCTAGGATACAGACAATCTGGGGTTATCTTTTTGTGTATCAATAACTGTCTCTCTCACCTTGAGTATGTTATTTGCCACAAGTAATCTTCTAATCAGTGACATTTCTGAGAGATAAGAAATATTTTTTTCCTTTCCACACAGATAATTGAATTTTACTTAATGAAACTGCACAGCTCCTGAAATACCAGGTATGTAAACATCAGACAGGGATTTAACTAAAAGTGAGGTTTTAATTCTTTATTAAATAACAAAACTGCTTTTGAAGAGTTCTTCTAATACTAAAAATTTGCTTTTAAAAGCTTTATCTCTTGGGTCCCTGGGTGGCTCAGCGGTTGAGTGTCTGCCTTTGGCTCAGGGCGTGATCCTGGAGACCCGGGATCGAGTCCCACATTGAGGTTCCTTGCATAGAGCCTGCTTCTCCCTCTGCCTGTGTCTCTGCCTCTCTCTGTGTCTCTCATGAATAAATAAATAAAATATTTAAAAAATAAAAGAAACAAAAGCGTAATCTCTCTTAAATATTTTAACATGACACAAATTATCTAGACAATAGATATAGAACTATAATGTATCATTCACATGACCAAATTCCTGACTATGAAACATTTCAGACCCCAAGTATCAGCTAATCTATTTGAAATATTCAGTTGAAGAAAAATCATTGATAATTTCACATAAGTCTTTGCTAAGAGCTGAATGTAAAGCATGTGAAATTATTACCCTGTAGTCACTTATCCTTTGCAGAAAAACAAAGCACTTCTATTTAAAATGACATAGTTAGACCTATATATGGATTTTTTTTAAAGTAAAATCTAACCTGGAAACAAGGGAAAAATTATTCAGGAGATAATAAATTTTGCTAAAAAGAAGGATCACAATACCACAATAGCCACAGAGAGCATATGTCACTTAAGATTTTTAATAATATTCCATTCAGATTATAAAGATATTTGATATCTAGAAATCCCTGGAGCTCATGATCTACATAGAGCAATTGTGTGAATATCTTCTGAAGTAGGATGTAAGTCTCTCAGTCACCCAGGATAATCAGCAGTCTCTACTGACATGAAATAATAGTTAATTTCCTTTGCTTAGAATAGTCTTCCAGATCCAGACAGTGTATGGAATTGTTTCTTTTTTATTTTTCATATTCGATGAAAATATGGGATCATTTCTGCTTAATATAGGACACTGGGAAACCATAGAGTTCTAAACAATAAGGTCAAAGTTACATTTGAATTGGCATTTTACACACACACCATATAATAAACTGCAAAAATATATCCAAAATCTATACTGATTGCTTCCTATTTTAAGACCTGTTTATTAATGTACAGGAAAAATGATTGCTATTATTTGCAACTGGCTAACAAAGAGTTGCAAGCAAAAAATGTCAAGCCTGTTCCACATCTTACCCAACACTTAGAAGTGCCAATCCATTTTAATTTTAGTCATTCTAGTGGGTGTTAATAGTATATAATCACGGATCAAATTTGTATTTCCCTATTGAATAATATTATGAGTTTCTTTTCATGTGTATACTAGAATTTATATAGCTCATTCAGTGAAGTATCTATTCAAATACTTTGTCTATGATTATGATATTTGACTTATTGAGTTGTAAATGTTTTATACTCCAGACAAAAGTCCTTTGTGAAATATTTATGTCAGATATGGGTGTTCTGCTTTATCCTTTTCTTACCAGAAAAAATAAATTTTACCTTATGAATTCTAAGTTATATAATTTTTTATGATTAATCTTTTTGTGCCCTAGCACAAGGTCACAAATAAGTTATCCATTCTATAATCTGGTTTGAATGAATTTTGTATATAATTTTATATTTTCTTCTAACAACTTGATGCTATAGATTTGCATCAAAACAGTTAACCATATCACCACATGTTAATATATTGTATATTCATTTTCATTCAGTTTAAAATATTTGCTGACTTTCTTACCTATTTTTATATTTCCTTAAAAATACAGTTTTCAGTTACCTACTTCCACTTCTGTTGTATGGGAAAACACTTTCATATTTTGCTCTTTTTAAATTTATTGAAATTTATATATGATATATCATATGGTATATCATATATTTCGTCAGCACTTGGAAATAATTAGTATTCTGCTGTTACTGGGAACAGTGCCCTATAATTTACTATTAGGTAATGCTTTGGATTGTGTTATTTAAATAGTCTATCCTTACTTAGAAGTTAAACCTACAACTATAATTTTGGATTTGGCCATGTTTCTTCAATTGAACAGGATTTTTTTTTTTGAAAAGGATTTTTACTTCATGTAAAGCTACTTATCTTTATCAGATCTCATATTTTTAAATATAAAGATTCATGGCTTTTATTAATTTATTTCTGGGTCTTCTCTATTAAATAAAAGTTGGTTTTTCACATTTTAAAAAGAATTATCCTTTATTTTTAAATCTCCTCATCACTTTATTACTGTTTGCCATTTGAGGATAATTTCCTCAAATATTTCAATTCATAAGAAATGTTTTGCTTTATTTAACCTCATTTTGACATATAAAAACTCCCATGATTATTTCTCTCTTAAAATTTTATTTTCACAACTACTCATTATTTTCAACTACTGTGCTCCTTTTAGAGATTCATCTGTATTTGAATATTCTGATAATTAAAACATTTTTTATCTACTTTCTAAATATATAGGCATCTGGGGTGACTAGCTGGTTCAGTGGATGGAGTGTGTGCTCCTAATCTGGGGATTGTGAGTTAGAGGCCCATGTTGGATGTAGAGACTACTTAAAAATGAAATCTTTAAACTGATTAATAAACAAGTAAATAGGCATCTATTTTCAATGTTTTTAGTGTTTGCTAAATTTCACTGAAAAATTTGTGTATTTTGCTGTGTTGTTTATTTTGACATCACTTCAAGAGTGTCTTTGAGAACCTTGTGGCTTCACCTACTGAAACGTTAATTAAAGGATTTGTTTTACATTTATTTGCCCATAGCAATTCAGAGCAATTACCACCTGAGACCAATTTTATGGTAATTTGACAAGGTGATTTCTATTTCACACAAAATTAACAGGATGTTAAAATTACAGTGACATTTTGTATTTTATAACTTGTAGGCTTTTTTTTTTTTTTCTTACCCAGAACTATAGTTTTCCCATCCAGAACTATTTGAGAACTATTTAGGTCTCATCATCTCTCCTTGGCCACATCTGCACTTATCAGTCTATTTTATTCTGGAATTACATTTTAGTAGTATTTTGGATTTATAAAAATTTATTGTTTACCTCCCACCTTGTTTTGGCCTGGGGCTTCTACTTTGGGATAAAACCAAGATGATCATAGTTACCATGCCAATAGTCCCAGGTGCTGCCATAAGGAAAGATTCTAGTGCTCTTTCTTCCAACTTCTTTTTTCCTTAGAGAAACTGGCTATTCCCTTTTCTTACCAGTTCAATAATGCCTTTAAAACATCTGTGCCCCAGTTTATAAAATACTTTTTGTTTTTATGGAAGTATTTCATATTAATAAAACTAAATATTCAAATAACCTTTCATTATTGACTTTTCTTCCTAGACATGGATACATCATTTGCATAGATTCTCAAATAATAAAATTTCAGTTAGTAGAGGTGAAGAAAGTACATCTCAAGTTTAGAACGACTTTAAGATATGGGTTCAGTGAAGTGCAGTGTGTTCACTACACAGACATATTTGCTGGAGAAGTGATAACTTGAAAATATTTTGATGGTGGATATAAAGGTGGAAATTAAGCCAAAATTGACAAGAAAACATATTTTTCAAACAATAAACGAAACCGCCATGTTGTTCATGTTTTGTTGTAGTGGTGGTGGAGGTTGTTGGTTTTTTTTCAACAGGGGAATGCCACTGTTCAGTTTGTGATTAAACCAAACCTAAAAACCAGTAAAAAAAAAAAAAAAATCACTTTATAGCAGTGTGCATGATGACTGGCTGTCTGGGCATGGATTTGAGGCTAGTTACTGGATACTTAACAACATTCTCAATATAATTGAGGTAAACAATTATACCATCTATACAACACTAGAAAAATCCAATTTGGCTCTTTTTTTTTAATTTCAAAGTATAAGATTATCTTGAAAATGTGTCTTTATTTTAAACTTGTACCTTGAAGTAAGTATTCAATTATACTAGTAGAACAAATAATGAGTTTTTAGAAGTAAACATACACTTAGTTCAGAAAACAAATGCAAAATCACAAATTGTTTGGTCTTATTTATGATAAATATAATATTGTCCTACTAAAATATGGGGAGTCTACTTCAATTTGAAAATCAAAGGACATATATATATATATATATATATACATATATATATTTATAATAATATAAGCAGACTCTCTGATATTAAAACTAGAGCAAATTTCCCTAGATAATCTGAAGCTCAAACGTCTATCACCATGCTAAAATTCTAACATTATTTTGTCTTAAAATTGACAATAAAAACAGCCTAATATTTTAAGTATTTTCCTTATGACTTATTATTAACACAAACTTAGTTCATTTGTCTAAGTACAAATAAGTACTAATAAGTACTAACTGAAATTTAATCAGTTAAATTAAGTTAAAAGTAATTAATCATCACACACCAGGAATAATCTCTCCAAGCTGGGGTGAGAAACATTTTGATTTCATTTGAGGGACAAGGAGAAACAAAAAGTTTGCATGAAGCTCAAGAGTATAAAAGTTTGGGAAGAAATTTTCAAACCAAACCATACCAAACAGTAAGAAACAACTCAATGATTATTCTAAGGTTAGATCCAGGTATTTGTGGAACAAGAAATCATAGTGGTTGGAGATGTACAGGATTGATTTAGACCCAAAGTTCACAAACAAAAAGATATTAAAAAAAATAAAAAGCATGAAAATTTTGAGTGTTGGATAGTAATTTCTTTTCATCAAAAATTTCTATGGATCAATCTATTTCATAAATGTATAAGCAAACTTTATCCTATTGCCCTAATATCCATTACAAGGGCCCAGATTCGAGGAAGACTATCGCTGCTCCTTTTTCGCTCTAGTCTTCCATTAATATATAAAACCCAAACTTCTTGGAATTGCTAGAGAATGACAGCTTGACCTCTTCCAAATCTTGACTCCTTATGAATCTGAATTTTTAAAAATGTTTTGAGTAAGTTGAAGTTCCCTTAACTCAAGTCACCCATCAACTAACGAACGTGAAAATAAACTTCACCCAGTGGAGATTTAAACAAAACTAGAAATTATGGGAGATACCAGTTTAAGACGCTGACCTAGCAGGCCTCTGACCTCAGCTCCTCCCAGACCCCGACCCTACAGCTACCTACGAAACCGTGTCCTCGTCAAAAGAACCCTAAGGGCTGGCTGAGTGAGTGGCAACTGTGCATTGAGCAAATGAGAGAAAACCACACGGAAATGAGTAGGGGCCGCCGGGCCGCAGTCTTGCCCCCAACCTCACCCCAGGCACAACCGGGGGGAAACGCAAAACCTGGAAGTAGCCCAGAGGAGTGAAGGATTTAAAGCCACATGACACCTGCCACCCTTTCGAAAGAAAGAAGAAAGAAGCCTCCCCCAGAGTGTAAATTCGTGAAGCCCGGGCTGGGATCCTGAGATGCTGCTCCCCTAGAGGCTGGCCTCTCCCGCACCGAGCCGCGCTGGACCACGCCGGGGCCTCCCGAGCCCGCTGCCGTGGGTGCGCCGGGACCCGGGTTGCCCCGCGGCCCTCTAGGACGTGCCTCCCGCTCTGAAGACCAGGGCAGCCTCTACTCCGTCTGTGCCGTCCCTGAAAAGTTGGTGCTCCGGCTTTTGCAACTTCTGTTGGGACAGCACCACATCCCCCGGCTCTCCCAGCCAGTGGGGCTTGCACTTGTGGGTCCCCCAGGACTCTACCCAGTGGAAGAGAGATTCTTAGACACCCACCATCCCCAGGGCACAGCAAGACTCTACAGGCCCGTACACACCCCCTGTCTGTGAACGAGACCTAATCACGAATCATCATGACTGTGGCCTGAAGGGCAGTCCTCTGAACAAACCAACACCTGAGACCTGACTGCAATCCCTTCCAGAGAACTTGCAAGGCAAGTGTTACCTTGTTGCCTAAACTCTGGGTTTAGCATGCTAGTGATTCCTGGAAGGCAGCCATAAACATGGCCGGTAAGCTGTTTTGTCGTTTTATTTTTTTTATTTTTTTATTTTATTATTTTCTTAAATGTCTGGAGCCCCAGGGTTTTGTTTTGTTTTGTTTTGTTTTGTTTTGTTTTGTTTTGTTGGGGCTGCTGCCCAGGATACAGTCCTAGACCACTGTGTGCTTTGGTGGCCAGGGCTGGGTGGAGGGGTGCGGGGAAGGAATTGCATTATTTCCTTCCCTAATAAAATCTTACCATTTCATTAATTATGATGCCTAGCCACAAAGAGGCTACAAAACTATTCCAACTTACCTGCCTAGTAAGGTGCATGACTAAGATTTAAACCCATAAGGCTTAACTCCAAAATTTGCCCACTTCCCCACTAGACTACAAAGAACATCAATTTTGCCTTTAGCAACATGGGAACCCACCTGATATAAAAGCCTCTAAAGAGAGCTTTGATAAGAAACTCTAAAGAGAGCTTTACAACAACTACAGGTAATCAATGTTATATATCCATCCATTCCTTTTTTTTTTTTTACCATTACAAGTATATTGCATTTATATTATGTAGCAGTGATTTAGTCTTTTATTCATCCTCATACAATTTTAGCACAGTACTAGTCACACAGTTGACACTCAAATCATATCTGTTGAATGGACTTCCCAAGATGTTGGCATACACGATGGAGGCAATATGTGTATTGATTATCCTAAGCACAGATCTGGGACCTGGGACACAGAGGCTTAATTCCAGGTCTATCAGTTACTGGCTGTGTAAACCTGAGCAAATTACTCTTCCCTTTTGATGTCTTAAGGTATCACTTGTATAATAGGAACAAAACAAAAATCTTAGAAATTCAAATTCAACCATTTCTTTAAAACCAATTTCTGTTTTTTTGTATTTTGAGTTTCTTGTAGAGTTTCTCAAGATGTTCATCTTGACATGGTGACATGGTGTTAACGTTTTCCTACAGGTTATTGACTTCTATTGTGTATTTGCTTTTGTTCTTTACCACTATGTGTTTATGCTATTCATTAAGTAGCAAGCAGTCTGTGAGCTATAGGGAAGGAGAAAAGGAAATGATCCTGTTTTCAGAAATTTATAAACTTTTAAAGTATTTGGATAACCTTGACTACTAACTCTAGAAAATGGTCTTATACTAAGTCATAATTCAGGGTTTCTAATATTCAATATGGATACATAAGAGGAACTGATTTCATGTAATTATTGAAAATGTTTAACTCCATGGCATCTAAAGTTACGTTTTGTTTTTAATGGTGGTTCTCCCATGGCAAAGACACTTATTTAAAGTTTTTTCTTTTTTATGGATTTCTATTTTCAATGTATTTTCAAATGATGTACCTTTAGAGCAGAAAGCTCACATGTCTATAAACATGCCAAACTGGCAGTTTAGTACCAATAATATTTCCCTAACATAAAAGTATGATAATTGTTTTATTTATAAACAAGTTCTTAAAATTTTAAACCAAGTGTAGCTATAGATCAGAAAAAATACTTTCAACAACAAAAAATCTATATCTTTCCTTAAATTTATTCCTAAGACATTTATATTTTTAGACAACTAAGCAAAATGAGAAGCTATCCAATGATAACATTTGGCATATTTAATATGAAACACAAATAAAGAACTATAATAAAAAGCAAAGAAAGCAAAAACCGTGTCTAGTTATTGCCAGTGCTTTAACAACAAAAGCAAAAGAAAACAAATGAGAGAAAATAAAAACTAGATATATTTTTTTATCTGTATAATAAGTGCATCACATAGATGCTGAAAGAGTAATGCACCCATTATTTCTGGGAGCAGACCACTGTTTTATCTCTAGAATGGGAAAACAAAAAGTAACCTAATAGATTATGGAAGAATAATTTATTGAGATTGCTGATCTGTTGGCTTTAAAATATATATCTTAGAAATGGCAGATACTGTCTATCCTATTTATTTAATTTATCCTGAAAAATAATAATATGCTAATGAATATTTCAAGGTTAAATAATGCCATTTACTTTAAAAATTTTAATATTGAACTATGTTGTCTTAGACAAATATAGAATATTTTTAAGCAAAAAAAGCAAACAGTTAACACCAAAAGGGATTTTAGAAAATATCTACATTATGTGTGGTAGCATGAGTGAGGCCAAGAAACATCAGCATGTCCTAAATTTGTCTTGAAAGAAGGAAATTACTGACATCCATTTTTTTAATTATATTAAAATCAAAATATAGATGGAATGTAACTCTCCTCTCTTTTGAAAAAAGGTGAGAGAGACAGAAAGCCGGAGCTGGGAAGGGGCTGAGGGAGAGGGACAGAGAATCTTAAGCAGGCTCCATGCTGAAAATCAAGAAGTTGGATGCTTAACCAACTGAGCCACAAAAGCACCCCTGTAACTTTGTACTCTTTAAGTGTGGACTACTTCTTCCCAAGTGAAAAGTATAACTTTGGGGGTGCCTGAGTGGTGTAGTCAGCTAAGAGCCAACTCTTGGTTTTGGGTCAGGTCATGATTTCAGAGTCATGAGATGGAGCCCCACATTGGGCTCTGTGCTCAGTGCAAAGTCTGCTCCAGATTCTGTCCCTTTCTCCCTCTGCCACTCTCCCAGCTCTCTCAAATAAATAATTGGAAAAAAAAAAGTTTATCTTTATAGTGGAGAAATGTGGCAAGCACTACCTCAGCCAGGATATCGAGGTCAATATCAAATTATAAGTCACCTGAGAGTATGTATCCTATGTATGAAATGATGAATAATGGCACATTACCTCTGCTTCCTCCCCAAAACTCATAACCCGCAGTCTATAAGAAAACATTACACAAATCCCCATGAAAGTACATTTCAAAAATGCTTGACAAGTACTCCTCAAAACTGTCAATTTCATCAAATACAAAGAAAGTCTAACAAATGGCCACCATCAGGAAGAACGCAAGTAGGCTAAATGTTATATGGTACCCTGAATGAAATCCTGAGACAGAGAATAGGAAATTAGGCAAAAACTAAGATCTGAATGTTTAAATAACAGTGTGTTAATATTTATTTAGTAATTGTGACAATGTAGCATAGTCATATAAGATTAATATTAGGAAAAACTGGAAATGGGATATATGGCAACTACTATTTTTGTTCTTTTTCTGTAAAAAAAAATATTCTAAAAGAGAAAGCTTATGGAAAAATACAGAAAAAGCTGTAGAGGTTAAAATACAAAGTAACTTATTAAAATAATTCCAAATATTTCAACAGCCTAAAAACATGAATTGCATGTTTCATATAAAAGATTGTCAAATTGGCTTAAAATAATCCAGTAATACTCAGTTTTAAGACATACAAAAGTCTAAAAATAGAATGAAAACTGTATTTTACCTATTCTGGGCAAAAGAAACATAGTATGTCTAAATTCACACTATTTTATTGCAGTATACATATTTAGCAAAGAATATCATAACAAAATGATAGCAAATTTATTTCACTAAGAGGAATTAGCAATTGTGAACATTTATGCATCAAGAGAATGCATACAGAAAAACTGAATGACCCACTAGTCTTTCTGAAAGAAACAAGAAATGTCTACATAATCCGATAATTTACTAAAAAAAGCAACAAGCAAAATATATGCAAATAATTGAAAGTATTTGTATAAGATGGCTTTACTAGCTTTGAGCAACAAATCATCTGAATTATATTAAAATCTTCTAGACAATAGGAAAAAAGCCTACTCCATAATACATTCTACGATGTCAGCATAGTTTTGTTAATGGCAGTAAAATAGAAAAAAAATTGTAAGTCCATTTCATTTATTAAACATTTTAAAATGCTACACAAAATATTAGCAAATAAAATTCAACATTACAAAATATTAAAGATGAAATAAACTGAGAACACAAAATTGAAGAAAATATCTGAAGCCAATTTATGACAATAAAATGTTAAGCTACAAAATTTGAACCTCTCAATAGACATAAAACTTATAGAACTTAATATGAATTTATGATAAAATTAAGTAAATTGGGAAAAAACGATAGCTATCTTCACCTGCCCAATCGTAGCTATTAGAAAATATTCTATACACACCAACCAACCTGGGTTAAAAAGCATTCTTTAAAATCAAACAAGACAGAAATACAGCTGCATTTACCTTTGTTGGTGCTGGCCTAATAAGAGTAAGAAATTAAAGAATGTCTAACTGGAATGCAGAAATAAAAAAACTTGTGATGTTAATCTACAAACATAAAATGCATTTTAATAAAACAAAGCATTAGAAAATATAATTTAGAAGATATAACTTAACAATAGCATAATAAAGCAAGACTATACCTAAGAATAAAGCTAGCAAAAGAGAGCATATTCTCTGTGAAAAATTTTAAAGCTTAATTCTGAAAATTGTTAAAAGGCCAAACATGGATATTCAACTTTATAGGAATAATAAAGTACATTCTGATGCTATAGTGCAAGTATAAAACATAAGTTTTTAAGCCTAAAACCTGGAATTTTCTTATTTTTTCTAAGTTGTGTTTTTGTTTAGTATGAATAAAACCTGCCTTTTGGATTGCTAAGATGATAAAATGGTGGTAGAGTAAAACTCAGAGTTCTTGATACATAACTTCTTATACAGTCCAACTATCAACATTAAAAAGATGAAATATAATATTTGAGTAGTAACATGAAAGCATGTGTATGAAAAATATTTCTAAGAAACAAGGCTTTTGGAAACTAGAAATCTGAGGGTCAAAGATATTTTTGAAGGCCACTAATTCAATTTGAATTTTTTTAAAGATTTTATTTATCTACTCATGAAAGACACACAGAGAGAGGCAGAGACATAGGCAGAGGGAGAAGCAGGCTCCCTGCAGGGAGCCTGATGTAGGACTCGATCCCAGGACCCTGGGATCACTACCTGAGCCAAAGGCAGATGCTAACCACTGAGCAACCCAGGTATTCCTTGATTTGAATTTCTAATTTAAAGTGACGATGTGTCTCTTCACTAAAGTTTAGCTTGTTTTAGGAAATAAGACCACTAAGTGAGTATAAGCATTTCTTTAATGGAGGCATATAGATTTTTTGGTAAATTCCTCAATTATGAAGGTGCAGTGACATTTGAGCTCCTAACCAGCAAGTCACTTCCTGGATCAATGTCACAGCAGCAACATGCCTTCATTTGGAACCCTGGAGATGCAGGGGCTCATGACATGCCACATCTGCTTTTGCCCTCAATGTGGCCACTTTGATTCCATTACTTTCTATCCTCTTACCTAAAATATAGTATCAGTGACTTGCTCTGGAATAAGAGAATATGGAATAAGACATTCCATATGTGAAATGATATTAGTGGACTATGAAATACTGTTTGGGAAGTGATTACAAATTATACAACAAATGAGAACTTTTTAAAACTTAAAACATGTATGTTATTTTGGTGGTTTTATTAGTTATGTAATCATGATACATATCATCTTTAATTCAATTAAATTTTAATGCAAATATGAAAAATATACATTTGAAAATAAACTGCTCCTTCAAAGGAATCCCTTATGAATATGTTGGATAAACACATTCAAAACATTAGAAGTCATTGGTGCAATTTTATTTTTCACAGCTTTCTTCACAATTTGAGGAGCAAACTATCCCTGCCAATACTTCGCTGATTTTCACCCAAGAGCACTCTATTAATACAATGCTGTAGTTATCTATAAGGATTATTTTTAAGAGCAATGACATCAACCAAAAGTACCATTAAAGAAGTTTGCCAAATAATTTTTTGGAGTAGATTACATAAAACAACATGTGACTTTAAGAAAGATATCTACAGGTTGTCTTCAAGAATATAATTTACCTTATGCTTTTATATGCATTTTGAAGAAATATACTAAAATATTTTAATTATTCAGACCAGAGAATTTTCACTTTGTCACCTTACTGGTGCTGGGAGTATATAATCAAATGGTGGCAGGGAGCAACCCTTGATTCACTTTGCATCACAGACCAGTGATCAGACTTTGAGACAAAGAACACAAAACTGTCCTTGAAATCTTCATGAATGTTGAATCAAGGGTGGTGTTCCACTCATATTGATTTTGGCTTAAGTCATATAGCTCTAAGAATAGGATGATGAATAAAAGTTCATTAAATTTCAAAATGTGGTTTCTGCAACAACATGAAACTTTAACAAGGTTGAGTGTAATGTTGGGTTATGTAATAAAATCATTATCAAGATCAGGCTAAAACTATTCTGATAATTATTTAAGTTGTGCACCCTTCCATTCCCAGCCACTTCACTCCCAAGTCTGGAAGAGATCCAATACTTGTATAATTGCCTAATGCCTTCATAGCTCAAATGTGTAAAAATAAAATATCTGTGCTTTTGAGGGCATCCATCTATAGATCTACAGATCTAGAAATAACATGTAGTAAGACACTACATTTAAATATGTTAAACTCTTGCAGGACATAGTTTTTATTAGGTTTCCATAATTTAGTCAATATAGAATGTCTTCAGATTACAAATTATTTTTTAATAAAACAAAATCAAATAAATTGCAGATAGTATATTTCCATATCAGGTTTATACTACTCTTTAAAAATCCTAGACTTGGGGGGATCCCTGGGTGGCTCAGCGATTTAGCACCTGCCTTTTCTCCAGGGCATGATCCTGGAGTCCCAGGATCAAGTCCCACGTCGGGCTCCCTGCATGGAACCTGCTTCTCCCTCTGCCTATGTCTTTACCTCTCTCTCTCTCTCTCTCTGTCTCTCTCTCTGTGTGTGTCTGTGTCTCCCATGAATACATAAATAAAATCTTTAAAAAAATAAAATAAAAATATTAGACTGAAGGGATGCCTGGGTGGTTCAGTCCTTTAAGCATCTGCCTTCAGCTTAGGCCATGATCCTAAGGTCTGGGATCAAGCTCCACATCACGCTCTCTGCTCAGGAGGGAGCTGGCTTCTCCCTTTACCTCTGCCTGCTGCTCCCCCCCGACTGTGTTATAATAAATAAATAATATATTTTTGAAAATATTAGACTGAAAATAGTTTTACATTTTCCTAAATTGGGCTATCATAATTATTCACAAGTTTAACTCTGGATTTAAAAAATCAGATATAGCATATAAATTTAGAAGAGACCCAGTCATGTATTCATGCAATAAGACATTCACTGAAGGCCTATTATATGCCCAGTGTAATATATTCTATATTTTACTTTCTAGTCAAGATGACTAACAAACAAATAAATCAAGATGGTGGGACACCTAGGTAGCTTGGTAAGTGAAGCATGTCTGACTCTTGATTTCGGCTCAGATTGTGATTTCAGTATTGTGAGATTGAGCCCTGAGTTAGGCTCCATGCTGGAAGTAGAGCCTGCTTAAGACTCTCTCTCTCCCTCTCCCTCTGCCTCTCCCCTACTCTTCCTCTCTAAAATAAATAAATAAATAAATAAATAAATAAATAAATAAATACATAAATAAATAATAAATAAATAAATAAATCCATAAACCTGTAATAAAAGTTTTAGTGTATATGTGTGTGTTTATATATATATAAGGGTACTATGAAGAAAGGAAGGAGGATACAGAGGCTTCAGATATGAACACAGGAGGTAGAGAACATTCCTAAAAGCACTGATCCTTAACTCCCTCAGGAGTACTCCAGCATAATCACTGGAAATAGAAGGGAGAGCTGAAAGTTACATTGTAGGCAACAACCTGATCATAAGGAGTTCTGTGTAGCACAATTCAGTATGTATGACTCCTTTTTTTACATAACAGTTTATGAGTCAAACATTCAACTCAATTTTGTCTTGGACATCAGACTTTCAAAGAAAGTGAGAGATCAAGACAAGTTGAAATATTCAGATTCTTATATAAATACAAATACATAGGAAGATATTGAAGTAAATGAACTCAAGCTAGGAAAAAGTCCAATATTAGTGGCTATAACAATTTTTTTGGCTATAACAATTTTAAAATAAATATTGATTCAGGCCTTCAACAAGCATTTATTCATATGCACATGGTCTAGGGTATGAGTAATCCAGCACCATTTCTGCTTTTTGCAATCTCCTTGGAGAGATTCAATATATTCATCATACAAATACATGTACACCCATACAATGGAAAAAGCATCACACTAAAAAAAAATATATAGGCTAAAATGTAATATGAACCCCTGATTTAGATTGGGGAAAAGGAAAGAACTCTTAGAGACAGTGGTGATCAAACTGAAAACTAAGGATAGGCAGCCAGTTGCTTCAGAAAGAAAGTAGTAAAACAAATTGTGTCTCAACCTAGGAAAAGGCATTATCAAATAGGTACCACTGAAATTTTTCAAACTTTACGACTTTAAAAAATTAAATTGAAGTGAAGATTAATAAAATAAAGAACTTTTATATAGAATACACATTTTCAGTCAATTTGATTTGAAACTGAATTTCACAAGTTCAACACTCTGTTACACAACTGAATTTGAGAATTTCTCCACTGGACAATCTGATAGTTCCCCTTCTGTTTTCTTTCATTAAAGATCTATTAAATTCCTGAAGAGCCAAGAATGCTGCTAAATGTGGAGGAAATGATCCCTAAATTTATAGACTTCACACCATGGCATGGGAGACAAACGGAAAAATGTAAGGGTGTTAACACTGAAGTGCCAATTATACATGGTCAGTAAAATAAGCAGTAGCAAATTAAGTTCTTGGGTTAGCAAGAAAGTTCAGAGCTGAAGTCACAGTTCAGAATGGGTACTGCAGTTGAAGGTATAGAAATGAATGGCATGTCCCTCCCCAAATTGTGTTAGGCAGAGGTGAAATATATAGCCATTTCCCAAATCTTCCTGTCCAGAATAAGAAGTCCAACTCCTGATAAAAATCCTACATATAATCTTTAGATCCCTACTATAGATTATTAGAAAGGCTTTATCTGGGAAGCCTCATGGCAGACTTGTCACACTAGACCTGGTGCACAGCCTCTGAGGGAGATTGCAGTCAGTGACTCAAGTCACCTTGGTTAACCATGCCCTGATGCATCTGGATATCTTGTACAAACCCATCATCTCAGAAACTTCCTTACCAGGGGGAGGGAGTTAAGAGTTAGAGTTAAGAGGGAGTTAAGAGTTAGAGTTAAGACGGAGGCCTTAAAGATACTCTGATTCAGTACTTCTCCACTGCTAGCTTTACCCCTTTCTTTCCTGCAGGGCCCTCCGGGAGCTTTTTGTTTGATGTTCCCTCAGAAGTGCTACAATCCCCCTATTTATTCTGATACACATATCTGAACCTCCCTAGGTGCATTCCTTTTCTGGGGAGAGGATCTTTAAGGATGCTGGCGCTTCCTTTTTTTTTTTTTTTTTTTTTTTGCTTAAACTAGCACAGTGATTAAAGGCTTTGGTGTTAAACTTTATTTTGGTTTGTTGTCTTAAACCACAACACACAGCAGCTCTGCTCTCTCCAGGGCAGCTCTTCATACACAGCACATATTTACAATGAATTATAGTGTTCCTTCAAGTGCTTTTTGGATAAGGTCTCAAAACCCTTCCCAACAGTTCTTCAATCTATTGATACCAATTGTTTAAGGTGAGTGTGTAAATTAAAATCTATTCAGTCTGCATACATAAACTAAAAATGAGGATGGAGTTCAAAAACTCATTAATATTTAAATAGTTGAAAACAAAAGACAGTGGGAAGTACTCTCTTGTTTCATGACTATGAAATTACTGACCCAGTAACTCCATGGTCTTTAGAAAACCCCAGCAAATGTCAATGCTAATGACTTTACTATGTATATGTGCTGATTTCTTATAAGGCACCTTCCAATCAATTTCCTCACAGTCACAGAAGGGTATTTCCTGCAGAGAAGTGGAAATGGCTTCAAGTTCAATAAATGGCTTGAGTTGGGTAGACACAGTAACATCATTTAAGCTATTCTATAGGATTCTGCTCCTGCTTTACTTTAACTATTCAAGCCAGTTCCACTGCAGAAGCCCTAAGTGCAACAAATTAATTATAAAACTACTAGAAGATTTTATCAGGTGACCATAAATGCGGATCACAAGCTAAGGTTTCCTTAATTCAAAAACTTAAGGTACATGTGAGAGATCCAAAATACAACTGATTAAGAATAAAAACTATAGGCTACCTCATTCTAATTGCAGATATGAGTAAGTTTTCATCAAAGACACAAAGAAATTTAACTGAGTTTTAAAGGCAGTTGTATTGAGTCACCTGGGTGGCTTAGTTGGTTATGCATCTGACTCTTGATCTCAGCTCAGGTCTTGATCTCAGGGTCAGTGAGTTCAAGGCCTGCAATGGACTCCACACTGGGCATGGAGCCTACTTAAATGAATGAGAGAGTGAATAAATAAATACAACTGTCTTGATTAAATCCTGTATCTTCAAAAGCTTTGTATTGATTATATACACATATGAATATACCACTAACCTTGAACAATGCAAGATTAAGAGCACTGACCCCCCCACATAAGTGAAAATCTTTACAACCTGACTCCCCCAAAATTTCACTAATAGCACACAATTAGCCAAAGTCAAAGTCTTACCAATAACAGTCAATTAACACATATTTTGTATGCTATATACATTATAAACTCATTCTTACAGTAAGGCCACCTAAAAATATTAAGAAAATCATAAGAAAAAATGCATTTATAGTATTTTACTTTTGGGGGGGATATAAGTGGCCCACATACTTAAAATCCATGTTGTTTGAGGGTAAATTGTACTTAAAACAGTGCCAAGCATATATCACTGACAGATAGATATGGAAGACAGAAACATATATATACATATACATATGCTTTTGTTGATTCAGTTATTGATAATACATGCTATATTTTTTATGTTGGAGGGATACAGTAGACTTAAATGAAACAGAATTATATGGTTGCACATTAAAGGTACAAGGAGATCACATTTACTGAAAGGATTGGGAATACTTTCCTAAAGAGTATTTTAAGATAAGCTTTGAACCAAATGAGACATTTACTTATTAAAATACTAGGAAGAGCACTGAAAAGGAAACATCATGGACAAAAGCAGGAATACTTCTCGCATGGTGGAATAGCAGTAATGTTAGAATGTTACTTTGCTTCAAGCTTGTTTTTTTAAATGATATAACTGCACGCTGAAAACTGTCACAAAATTTCACAAATAACTAAGTAAGTATAAAGTGGAATAATAATCCAATATGATCTGACTCACCAATAAATTAGATAAAGCAGGAATATGCATACACATTCAAAGTGTTATAATTTGCATTGTTTTAGTTGCTGTGAAATTTAGCTTTAAGGAATATATACTTTAACATAATTTTGAGAAAAAAATGTTGGTGTGGATATCAATGTTTAAGGAACATGGGTTTAAACATTCATTGTAGAACTGATTATTAGATTCCTACTTTGTTTCTATGCTGCACTTTTTTATTATCGTCTTCACTTTTTATTTTATATTACTAGTGATTTATCATCTCATTTATTTGAGGTTACTAGTAACTGTTATTTTAAAATGAAATAGAAAAGTTGAGGTTGTTTGTTTTTAATAAAAAACATTTCTATTCATTCAGTTTGAGAAAATCATAGTTATGTGTAAAATATTGATTTGTTGCTAAATTATTTTTAAAATGTCATTTCATGCTTAGAAATAATAGCTTTCATTAGCATATACTTTATGCTACAACATACAACTTCAATATTCCAGGCAAATTATATGTTGACAAAATTGGTCAAGTTTCCTATTTGAAAAAATGAGCCACAGTATGTTGCTTTCAAAAGTCATTACCTTTTGATGGGCTCCTTCCTTAAATGCATTGACAATAATCTCAGGGCACAATATGTGGTAAAGCACATGGTTAAGCATTAGCTTTCTGTTCAAAAACAAAAAACAAAAACAAAAACAAAAAAACCAAAAACCTACATTTCCCAGAGATCCGTGTTATGTACAGCTTAGGTGGGCCACTAGATAGAAGTAAAATGATGGCAAATATATGGAAAGGAAATAACTACAGAACCAACACTTTGTTTTTACTCTTAACTTTAAGCAAGGTCATGGTGAGTTCTGGGACTTGTGCCCATCCTTAGGGACAATGATTGTGGCATATTTCTCACATCAGAAATCAAATAAAAATGCTCAGAGCTGTCTTGACAGAGAAAAGTCAGTTGTGATCATAAGACTTTAGATGAAAAAAAAAATAAGACTTTAGATGAAGCATTTAATAAATGGGGGATGGGGCCCAGAGAGTTAATTAAAGGATTGCATGAAGATAATTAAGATATTCTTAACTTTTTCTAGGTATACAAAAATGTGTGTACGTGTGTGCACACATGCATGCATGCATGTGTGTAAAACTAGACTCTCTTTTCTGGATGACCGCTTCTCTCCCCACTTTCTTCCCAGGTACTACTACTATTTGCTTTAGTTGTGCAGTCTCCTCCCCACCACTTTCCAACTTACCAGCTTAATTCAGAGAACCCCAGGAAAAGCTGCAGATTTCAAGGAGGAAAGAAAGTGTTAATTTTACTCTTATTTTGCCTCAGCATCTACTGATTGCTTTTCTAAGGAAGCTATTCCAAGTGACATTGGTATAAGGTAAATGTCCTAACAACTATAAAACAAACAAATCTACAGCTTTGTTGAGATTTCATAAGGTCTGCTTGCCCGCATTCTCAGAATGTCAGTTCAGCTACACTTTACTTCAGCCAAGTGCATTTATGCTTCTACATTCTGGCACCCCGCCACAACCGAGTTGCTTTTCATTCATCAAACACTGCAGCCCAGCACTCTAACTAGGCAACTGCTCCTCATTTCTGCCCAAATCTCTTTATCATGGAATTGGGTTCCTTTCAAAAAGTTTATCATGTTGAAAAGGGCCTGCAATGCAAAAACAATGCCATTTATCAGCTTAGGCAAGAAGACTGCTAGAAAATGATAAATTTTCCATACTTGGCTGTAGTTTATCACCAGTTTATTTTAACTTCCCCTTGTACTTACTGGATACATTTGTATGACAGGTAAACTTTAAGTGCCTCATGCCCCTTTCCCCTGATGAATGTGCTTAATAATGCAGATGTGCATTTATAAAGTTGTCTCCTACCACACAGTATATACAAAGGACGCAAACTGTAAGAATTATAAAATGTTTTAGAAACACGAGATCTTAAGGATTAAGCAATCCAACCTTCTAAAATATAACATTACTGAGTCCTTGATGCTCAAATAAGCAATGTAGGATCACAGGGCCAATTTATGAAAGAGCCAGGAACCGAACCCAGATAAAGTTACTTTCCATTATCTCAGATGAATAAATTAATATACTATGATAATTACTTCATTCAAAGATATTTGTTGGATCTTTACCTGGTATCAGGTCCTAGCTAGGCAATGAAGATATATATGTATAAGGAAAATATATTCATATCCTATTGGGATTTTTATTGAGTGATACAGATGCTATGTAATTACAAAAAAAAATGTGAGAAGTACTTTAATGAGAAATAATAAGCAACTTAAACTGTTGGAGAATGTGGAGAAATGAACATTGGTGGCAGATGGTCAAGGAAAGATATCTGACGTGAGACCTAAATGATGTTTTCTAAAATAAAAGTTCCAGTTTCTGTGTTCTTGACCATCTCACACTAATATTCTCCTTCTCTGCCTAATCTCGGATACTTTCTCCCACGATACTCATTCACTTCTGTTTCAATTAGCTGAACATTTTACAAAACATGGAGATCTAGAATCTCATTTTCTGGCTGTGAACTGTCAGGGCTTCAGTTGACTTATAGTGTCCTTTCTCTAACAATGCTTGGACACCTCTGGGACCTCCCCCCAAACTCAAAATTCACATAGCCATTTCTTGCTATATATCTTCATTTCAATGTCTAATAGATACCTTGACATTTAACTTACCAATTAGATTCTAAAATACAGACAGAAGACAAGAGATTTCTAAGGAAGTGGAGTAACAGGGAGAAAATTTCATACCAGCTATTGGGATTTATTATGAATTTATAGAACTGGTACATATATACATAAGATGATCAATGGCATACAAGATTCAGAAACAGCCCAATAGCCACACCAAATTTCATTCAAGACAGAAGAGTAATGGAAGATCATTGAGGACAAGCTAGATTAGTCAGTACATAAAATTAGAATAAAAACTTATTACCTTAATAGCAAAAACCTAAACTTGTGTTTTTAGAAGATAATCAATAGAAAATGCCAGACTGAAATTCAAAGAGAGTAAAGAATAAGAAAAGAAAAACATAAGAATATGGGGCACCTGAGAGCTCAGTGGTTGAGCATCTGACTCTTGACTTATGCTCAAGTCATGATCTCAGGGTCATAAGATCGAGCCCTGCATCGGGCTCCACACTGAGCATGGAGCTTGCTTAAAATTCTCTCTCCCTCTCATTCTGCCTCCTCTCCCGCCAAAAAAGAGCATATAAGAACTAAAGCAATTTTAAAAGGTATAGGATACATGTAATTGGAATATCATAAGAAAAAAGTAAGAAATAATTGTAATTGTGAACTTTCCAAAATTCATGACAGATGCCAAACCATGTTTCCAAGAAGATCAAAGGACATAAAATAGGATACATTTAAAGATACCAAGAAAGCTATAACACATATTATATTCATACTTGTAATAAAGCTTCTTAGTCCATATTTTTATAATGTTTCCCGACAGCTCTTTATGTTTTGCCCCAGGTCCAAGTAAGCTGAGAAAGCCTGGATTTTCCCTCCTTTGGTGCCAAAAGGAGATTCAAATATGTAAACCTCTTGTCATGAGCCAGAACTCTGAATCCAGCTCCTTAACTACTATAAAAATTCCAAACTAATCAGTCTCTTTTCTCTGTTTTCTCAAGCCATTTTTAGATCATCCAGGAGGACTCCTGTTTTCCACAGAAACATCCTTATATGAATAACAAATCTTTTTATACTTTTTTGGTGTATGTGTATGTGCATCACAAGTTTTGATAGCTGAATCAAATTCTAGGTATGGATCCATCCCATGTTGCAGGGTGGCCCACACAAAACTGCATAAAAGCAAAGACAGAGGGCAGCCCTGGTTGCCCAGCAGTTTAGTGCTGCCTTCAGCCCGGGGTATGATCCTGGAGACCTGGAATCGAGTCCCACGTCAGGCTCCCTGCATGGAGCCTGCTTCTCCCTCCCTCTGCCTGTCTCTCTGCCTCTCTCTCTTTGTGTCTGTCATGAATAAATAAATAAAATCGTAAAAAAAAAAAAAAAGAATTAAAATTCTTAAAAAAAAAAAAAAAGCAAAGACAGAAAATCTTGAAAGAAACCAGGACTAGATGGGGGAAGAATAAAACACCTCAATTATAATGGAACCCAGATTAGAATTATGATGACCTTCCTATCAGAAATCATGTAAAAATATAGTGAGCAGTATAAAATTAAAATGTTAAAAGAAAGGGGTGCCCAGGTGGCTCAGTCAGTTAAGTATCTAACTCTTATGGGAACTGAGGGGGGCACTTGACGGATGACACTGGGTGTTATGCTATATATTGGCAAATCAAACTCGAAAAAAAATATATACAAAAAAATAAAACGAGTAATAAGATAATTTAAAAAAGTATCTAACTCTTGATATCAGCTCAGATCTTGAGCTCAGGGTCATGAGTTCAAGTCCCAAGTTGAGCTACTCTGAACATGAAGCCTCCCTTAAAAAAATAGTTGAGAAAAACACATGCCAACCTAGAATCCTACATCTAGTGAAATTATCTTTAAAAGAAAAATGAAACTTACTCTCATGAAGCAACTGAGTGAATTCATTACCAACTGATTTCCCCTTGAAGGAAATGTGATAAGTTCCTTAAAATATTATATAGATCAGGAACTCAGATCTGCTTAAAGAAAGTAAGAGAAGGAATAAACAGAAGGAAAATATTTTCCACTGATCTAAAATAGAAGTGATTTGTAAGGTAATAATGGTAAAATGAGTTTTCATTATAGTACCTGAAAGTATGGAAGTGCCTAAGGAAAAAAACAAAACAAAATTACAATCATAGGACTATTTCAAAGGAACACAGATGTCAACTGAAAGAACTTCCAATGGCCATAGATGAAGCAACATAAGCAACAAATAAATTAAGTAGTATTGGATTAACCCAGAGTATAAAATTAATATCCATGAGTCCATACTGTTGTCAATGAACAATAACATACATAAATAATGTGGAAGGAAGAACACCATCCTAGGGAGAGATTTCCAAATAGCTTATATAGGCATTTTACCTTCAAGGAGGTAGAGCACACATTCTCACTCATTAGAAGTGGATTGTGTATAGTGACTTCCTTCCCAAAGTATAATACATACTTTGGAGGGAAGAGTCAAGATACACTGGAGAAACTTGAAAACCTCATTCAGTTTCTGAATGTTAACATCAGTGATGATACATCATGTTAATATTATGCATCCTTGCCATAAGATGATGAAAATAATACTTTAGTAGTGGGAGCTAAGATGGCAACCTAGTAAAAGGCCCTTTATGCTCCTCTTGTCCCTTAAACACAACTAGGTAACTATTAAATCATTCTGAATACCCAAGAAATCAATCTGAGGACTGATACAACAAACTCCACAACTAGAGGAAGAGATAAGGCCACATTGAAGAAGGTAGGAAGTGTGAAGACATGGTTTGAGGGCAGATTTGCAGATGCAATAGAGGGGAGGAAGCCCTGGTTGCAGAGAAAGCTGGGCGAGAGACAGAGAGAGAGAGAGAGAGAGAGAGAGAGAGACTGGGAACACACAAGGACAATTCCCCCAAAGCCACTGGCTGAGAAAACAAGAAGATATGATTTTCATGAGTTTTTGCAACCAGTGGGACTTAAAGATGGGAGTTTTAAAGGTTGGTGGGTTTGGATGGAATAAAGCCCTGAGGTTGCTGTCCTAACTCATGAAGAAAAGTCAGGCAAACAACCACTGGGCAGACAGCCTGTAAACATCGATCTGAAAAACTCTTGGGACACACAGGGGGAGATGCTTTGCTACTCTTGGAGTGCTTCTCTGAGAGGAACAAACATGGAGACCCCTTTCTAAGGACCCCTTTCTGACTGGTGCCATTTACCTCCTCCATTCCTTCACATAAACACAGGACCATCTGTGGTAAACACCATAGCTCCACAACTGGCTGCCTAATCTGCTTATACCAGGTCCCACACCACCATGCTCTGGTGGTACTACCCTTCTTGGTTAGGTTTGCCTCTGTTCCAGCACAGTAGATAGCACATCACTGATGTGCTTCCCAGAAGATAGCACATCACTGTCCACACCACATCTTCTTATACAAGAGTTCTGCAAACTTCAGTTCTAGTGGAAATAATATCAGTTCTCATTTAACAACCACTGGAACACACATAGTCACAACTCACCACTCTCTGGCCAAGGTCCAAACACTGCCCACAGCAGGGAAGGAGAGCTTCTGGAGATGACTGGCCTGAAGAAAAGAGTAGCTAAAATACAGCAGGAAAAAAAAAAATACAGCAGGGACACAGCACACACCAGGCACACTCCCTAAAGTGACAGGCCCTGAACATCACATGACCTCTTCTTCATAAAGCCATTACTCTCAGAACCAGGAAAAATAACAGGCCTTTCTAACTAACACAGAGAAGATGACAGAGACTTGGACAAAATGTCAAGATGGAGGAATTCACCCCACATGAAACAGCAAGATAGGGTCATAGCCAGAGATCAAAGTGAAACCTATATATTAAGTAACATGACTGATGGATAATATAAAGCAACAATCATATTCACTGGGCTTGAGAAAAGAATGGAAGACTTCAGGGAAGCCCATAAACTATAGAGATAAAAGCTTTCAAAAACAGTGAGTCAGAAATGAAAATTGCAATAACTGAGATTTGAAATAGACTGCAATGGACAGGATGTAATGACCCAAGGATAGAAGAAGGAGAAGAATGAATCAGTTGATATAGATGATGAAATAATGGAAAATAATGAAGATGAACAAAAGAAAGGAATTATAGAACACAAGAATAGTCTTAGGGAACTCAGTGACTCCATTACACATGATAACATTCACATTACAGGAGTCTCAGAAGAAGTAGAGAGAGAAAAAGAGGCAGAAAATTTCTTTGAGGAATAATAGCTGAAAATTTCCCTAATCTGGGAAAGGAAAAAGACATTCAGATCTAGGAGGTACAAGAACTCCAATCAAAGTCAACAAAAGCAGACCAAAACCAAGACATATTTTAATTAAATTTGCAAAATATAGCCATAAAGAAAAAATCCTAAAGGGCACAAGACAAAAAAGTCTCTAACTTAAATGGGAAGTGCCACAAGGCTAGCTGCAGATCCCTTAACAGGAACTTGGCAGGCTAGAAGAAAGTGGCATGATATATTCAATGTGCTGAATGGGAAAAATCTGCAGCCAAGAATACTCTATCCAGCAAGGCTATCATTCACAATAGAAGGAGAGATAAAGAGCTTCCCTGACACACAAAAGCTAAAGTGTTCATGACCACTAAACCAGCCCTGAAAGAAATATTAAAGAGAATGCTTTGAGGGGAAAGACCAAAAGTGACAAAGACAAGAAAGGATCAGAGAAAATCTCCAGATACAATAAGAAAATAAGTAATAAAATGGCATTAAAAATATATCAATAATCACTCTGAATATAAATGTACTAAATGCCCCAATCAAAAGACAAAGGGTTTTTTTTTTCAGAATGGATTAAAAAAAAAAAAAAAGACCCATCAAGAGACCTAAGACCCTTTAAATCTAAAGCCCTTGCAAATTCAAAGTGAGGGGATGAATAAATATTTATCATGCAGATGGATATCAAAAGAAAGCTGGAATAGCAATATATTGTCAGAAAAACCAGATTTTAAACCAAATACTGTAAGGAGAGATGAAAAAGGGCACTATATCATTATGAAGGGGCACTATATCATTATATCCAACAAGAAGATCTAACAATTGTATATTTATGCCCCAACATAGGAGCACCAAAATATATAAAGTAATTAATAACAGACATAAAGAAACTCATTGATGATAATACAATAATAATAGTAGGGGACTTTAATATCCTTCTGACATCAATGGACAGATCATCTAAGCAGAAAATCCACAAGATATGATAAACTGGACCAGATGAATTTAACAGATATATTCATAACATTCCATCCTAAAGCAGTAGAATATACATTCTTTGAGTACACATAGGACATTCTTCAGAATAGATAATATACTATGTCACAAATCAGACCTCCACAAGTACAAAAAGACTGAGATCATACTATGCATATTATCAGACCACAATGCAATGAAACTTGAAGATAACCACAAGAAAATTTTTGGGAAGACCACAAATACATGGAGGTTAAACAGCATACTAGTCAATAATGAATGGATCAGGAAATCAAAGAGGAAATAAAAATAAACACATGGAAAGAAATCAAAAGGAAAATACAATGGTTCCAAACCTCTAAGCTGCAGCAAAAGTGGTTCTAAGAGGGAAGTACATAGTAAAACAGGCCTTCCATAAGAAGAAAAGTCTCAAATACAAAACCTAACTTTATACTTAAAGGAAGCTGCAAAAGGAACAGCAAATAAAGCCTAAAGCCAGAAGAAGTAGGAAATAAAAAGATTAGAACAGAAATAAATGACACACACACACACACACATACACACACAGAGAGAGAACAAATCAATGAAACCAGAACTGGTTCTTTGAAAAATTAATAAAATTGATAAACCCCTAGGTCAGACTCATCAAAAAAATGAAAAGAGAAAGGATCCAAATAAATAAAATCACAAATGAAAGAGATATCCCAACCAACACTGTAGAGATATAAACAATTATAAGAGAATGTTACAAAAAATCATATGTCAGCAAATTGGACAACCTAGAAGAAATGGGTAAATTTCTTTCTAGAAACATATAAACTACCAAAACTGAAACAGGAAGAAATAGGAAACTTGAACAGATCTATAACCAGCAAAGAAATTGAAATAGTAATCAAAATCTCCCAACAAATAAAAGCCCAGGGCCAGATGGCTTCCCAAGGAAATTCTACCAAACATTCAAAGAAGAGTTATCTATTCTTCTGAAACTGTTCCAAAAATAGAAATGGAAAGACAACTTCCAGATTAATTCTACAAATCCAACATTACCTTGATTCCAAAGCCAGACAAGAAGCCCACTACAAAGGAGAATACAGGCCAATATCTTTGATGAACATGGATGCAAAAATCCTCAACAAGATACTAGCAAAGTGAATCCAATGGTATATTAAAAGAATCATTCACCATGATCAAGTAGGATTTATTCCTGGGCTGCAAGGGTGGTTCAATATTCACAAATCAATCAATATGATATACCACATTAATAAAAGAAAGAATAAGAACCATATGATCCTCTCAGTAGATGTGGGAAAAGGCTTTAAAAAAAATACAGCATCCATTCTTGATAAAAACAAACAAACAAACAAAAACCTCAACAAAACAGGAGCAAAGAGAACATATCTCAACATAATGAAGGCTATATACAAAAGCCCACATCTAATATCATCCTCAGTAGGGGAGAAACTGAGAGATTTTCCTCTATGGTAAGGAACAGGACTGGAATATCCACTCTCACCATCGTTATTGCACATTATACTGGAAGTCCTAGCCTCAGCAATCAGACAACAAAAAGAAATAAAAGACATCCAAATCAGAGAGGAAGAGTCAAACTTCCACACTTCACAGATGACATGATTGTCTGTGTAGAATATCTGAAAGGCTACAGCAAAAAACTTCTGGAACTGATAAACAAATTCAGTAAAGTCCCAGGATACAAAATCAATGTACAGAATTCTGTTACATTTCTATATACCAATAAAGATTCAGGAGCAAGAGAAATCAGGAAATCCATCATTTATAATTGTAACAAAAACCATAAGCTATCTAGTAATAAACCTAACCAGAGAGGTAAAAAATGTGTATTCTGAAAACTATAAAAAGTTGTTGAAAGACATCAGAGATGACACAAAGAAATGGAAAGATTTTCCATGCTCATGGATTGGAAGAATAAGTATTGCCAAATTGTCTATACTACCCAAAACAATCTACACACTTAATGCAATCCCTATCAAAATACCAGCAACATTCTTCACAGAGCTAGAACAAACAATCCTAAAATTTGGAGTCTTTTGTGGTTATGGAATAGCTGAAGAAATTTTGAAAAGCAAATCTGGAGGCATCACAATTCCAGACTTTAATCTACATTGCAAAGCTGTAGTGATCAAGAGAGTATGGTACTGGCACACAAGTAGCCATATAGATCAATGGAACAGAATTAAAAAAAAAAAAACAGAAATGAACACACAACAAAGTCATCAGTCTTCAAGGAAACAGGAAAAAATATCCATTGGAAAAATCTCTTCAACAGATGGTGGTGGGAAAACAGGACAGCAACATGTAGAAGAATGAAACTGGATCATTTTCTTACAGCAGACACAAAAATAAGTTAAAAATGGATGAAAGACCTAATTGTGAGAAAGGAAACCATCAAAATTCTAGAAGAGAACATAGGCAGCGACCTCTTTGACATTGGCCATAACAACTTCTTACTAGATAGGTTTCTCAAAACAAAAGATGCAAAAGCAAAAATAAACTCTTAGGATTTCATCAAAATAAAAATGTTCTGAACAGTAAACAATCAACAAAATTAAAATGCAGCCTATGGAATGTGAGGCACAATTTGCAAATGACATACCTGAAAAGGGTTAGTATTCAAAATCTATAAAAAAATTATAACATTCGACACCCAAAACCCAAATAATCTAGTTTAAAAATGGGCAGAAGACATAAGGAGACATTTCTCCAAAGAAGACCTAAGGATGGCCAACAGACACATTAGAAGAAGCTTAATATCACTCATCATCAAGGAAATAAAAATCTAAACTACAATGAGGCATCACCTCATACTAGTCAGAATGGCTAGAGTCAACAACACAGGAAACAACAGGTTGGTAAAAATTCAGGGAAAGGTTTCCCCTCTTACACTGCTGATGGGAATGCAAATTTGTGCAGCCACTCTGGAAAACAGTATGGAGGTTCCTCAAAATGTTAAAAATAGAACTACCTTATGATGCAGCAACTGCACTATTAGGTATTTACCTAAAGGAATCCAATCATGAAATGGGCAAAAGACATGAAGAGAAACCTCACAGAGGAAGACAAAGACATGGCCAACAAGCACATGAGAAAATGCTCTGCATCACTTGCCATCAGGGAAATACAAATCAAAACCACAATGAGATACCACCTCACACCAGTGAGAATGGGGAAAATTAACAAGGCAGGAAACCACAAATGTTGGAGAGGATGCAGAGAAAAGGGAACCCTCTTGCACTGTTGGTGGGAATGTGACCTGGTGCAGCCACTCTGGAAAACTGTGTGGAGGTTCCTCAAAGAGTTAAAAATAGACCTGCCCTACGACCCAGCAATTGCACTGTTGGGGATTTACCCCAAAGATACAGATGCAATGAAATGCCGGGACACCTGCACCCTGATGTTTTTAGCAGCAATGTCCACAATAGCCAAACTGTGGAAGGAGCCTCGGTGTCCATCGAAAGATGAATGGGTAAAGATGATGTGGTTTATGTATAAAATGGAATATTACTCAGCCATTAGAAACGACAAATACCCACCATTTGCTTCAACATGGATGGAACTGGAGGGTATTATGCTGAGTGAAGTAAGTCAATCAGAGAAGGACAAACATTATATGTTCTCATTCATTTGGGGAATATAAATAATAGTGAAAGGGAATATAAGGGAAGGGAGAAGAAATGTGTGGGAAATATCAGAAAGGGAGACAGAACATAAAGACTCCTAACTCTGGGAAACGAACTAGGGGTGGTGGAAGGGGAGGAGGTGGGGGTGAGGGTGAATGGGTGATGGGCACTGAGGGGGGCACTTGACAGGATGAGCACTGGGTGTTATTCTGTATGTTGGTAAATTGAACACCAAAAAAACATAAATTTATTTAAAAAAATAAATAAAAAAACATTTAAAAATTTTTTAAAAATTAAAAAAACAGCAAAAAATAAATTTATTATAAAAAACAAACAAAGTACTAATTTGAAAAGATACATTTACCCCAATGTTTAATAGCCAAATCATGGACAGAACCTAATTGTCTATCAACTGATGGATGTATAAAGAAGATTTGGAAAAAAAAATTAAAAAAAAAATAAAAAAAATAAAGAAGATTTGGCATATATATATATGCGTGTGTGCATATGTATATATTCCATACACAATAGAATATTATTTCACCATACAAAATAATGAAGTTATCATTTGCAATGATGTGAATGAAGCTGGAGGATTATGCTGAATAAAGTCAGTCGGTCAGAGAAAGACAAATACCATATTATCTCACTCATATGGGGAATTTAAGAAACAAAACAAATAAACAAGGGGGTTGGAGGGAAGAGAGGAAAAGAAACAGACTCTTAACTATAGAGAATAAACCGATGGTTACCAGAGGGGAGCAGGGTGGAAGAGAAGATTTAAATAGGTGACAGGGATTAAGAAGGGTACTTGTTGGGGGTGCCTAGATGGTTCCTGTGGAGCATCTAACTCCTGGTTTTAGCTCAGGTCATGATCTCATGGGTCATAAATTTAGTCCTGAATCATGCTTCATGTCAATGGCAGTCTGCTGAAGATTGTCTCTCTCTGACTCTCCCCCACCACACACGGCACACCACTCAGGCGAGTGCTTTCTCTAGAATATATAAATAAATCCTAAAAAAGGGGGGGTGGCACTTATGATGAGCACCAGGTATTATATGTAAGTGTTGAATCACTACATTCTAACCTGAAACTATTACACTGTATGTTAACTAAGTGGAATTTAAAATAAAAACTTGGAAAAAAATTTCAATTCTGTAATGCCAAAAATAAATAAAATAAATGATATTTTATCTCTATGGTCCTCCTTTCCAAAACTCATAAACACTATTTAATTATGTAGAAAAAAACAGTAAGACAAATCTCAGTTGAGAGACATTCTAAAAATACCTATCATGCCTCAAAACTGTCAAAATCATCAAATACAAGAATAAAGTCTGAGAAATTGTTGCAGCCAAGGGAAGCTTAAGAAGATATGACAATTAAATGTAACAAGGCATCCTGAATGGGATTCTGGAACAAAAAAAAAAAAAGAGCATTAGCTAAAAACTCAGGAACTCTGAATAATGTATGGACTTTCATTAACAATATTGTAGCAATCCTGGCTAAATTAACAGCAATAAATACAATATATAAGATATTAATTAAAAGGGAATCTGTGTATGGTGGTGGGAGTGGTATATGAAATTTTACTATCTTCACAACTTTTCATTTATCTAAAACTGTTTGAATAAATTCTGTACAAATTTGAATTATCTTTAAAAAAGAATAGGTAAATATACTGTGGTAAATTTCACAGAGGAATATTGTATAAAATAGTGAAAAAAAATGAATAAATATCAACTTCTTTCAACAAAATATGTGAATCCTACTCACAAAATGTTCACAGAAGACAACTTATTTTTAAAGATTTTATTTATTTATTCATGAGAAACACACACACACACACACACACATACACACAGAGAGATAAAGAGAGAAAGAGAGAGAGAGAGGCAGAGACACAGGCAGAGGAAGAAGCAGGCTCCATGCAGGGAGCCCATTGCGGGACTCTATCCCTCCCAGGACTCCAGGATCACGCCCTGGGCCGAAGGCTAAGCCACTGAGCCACCCAAGGATCCTGGAAGACAACTTTTTATAAAATGTGGAAATAACTAAAAGCCAAATATATACCTTAGACATATGTAAAAAAAAAAAAAAACAATAATTAACAAGACAATAATATTCCCCAATTTTGGGATAGTGTTTATATCAGATGTCAGGCTGCAAGCAAGTAATATAATAGAAGGGACATACTTGCATGTAAGTGATTTTCAGTTTTCTTATACTTGAATTGGGTTATGGAATACCTCCATTTGTAGCTATCAATTAATAAACATACATACATTATACATATTAAAATAAAACGGGATATACATATATCAATGCTGATAGCAGGCAACAAAAAGCAATATCATAATCAATCTGGTGCACTGAAGGTAACAGCAGCAAAACTTAGTCACACCTAAATGGATATTTAAGATATCCATCTCATACTCATTCTTTAGTTTACCTTTAAATGGTTATAGAAATACCATTTCTAGTATTCTAGTTACGTTTTTTTCTTATAGTTTTCATGTGTTATGCCAGACCAAAAAAGTGAACAATATCAAAGGAAAAATTGCTTGCAAAAATATTTTATATAATTGCGTGAATTGAAATATTAGAAAACATTAAATGTTAATGGTATATGGTAAAAATGCAGACAACATTTGGGCTTATCAATGAGACAGTACTTGATTGTAAGCAGAAACCTACTATGTTG
The DNA here is from genome assembly GCF_048418805.1 of Vulpes vulpes. Lineage (NCBI taxonomy): Eukaryota > Metazoa > Chordata > Mammalia > Carnivora > Canidae > Vulpes > Vulpes vulpes. Next base: position 98,307,580 of record NC_132784.1, on the reverse strand, counting down.
ATAAAATATTATATAAAACGATAATGTATAAAAAATATATTGTTGTTAGGAGCTCCCAGAAGTACTGGTAGAGCTGGAGATCCAGGCTACTTCATCAGAATCAAGTATATTTCAGTAGTGGTTCTTGATAAAAACCAGTGACACTCCCCCTAGGAATAGTCTCTCACAGTGACAGTTTTGCCTCTGAAAACCAGATGTCCCTGAAAGCTGGATCTCCAGGAGGACTTTGGTGCACTGCTTTCTTTATCCTAGGTTCTTTTTTTTTTCTTAAAGATTTTTATCTATTTATTCATGAGAGACACACACACAGAGAGAGGCAGAGAGACAGAGAGAGAAGCAGGCTCCATGCAAGAAGCCTGATGTGGGACTCTATCCTGGGACTCCAGGATCATCCTCTGGGCCTAAGGCAGATGCTCAACTGGTGAGCCACCCAGGTGTCCCATAACCTAGCTTTTATACTGCAGTTCTGGGTATGTTTACTTGGTTGGTGGAACTCAGTCTGGGTCATGGGTTCAATGTACTGAGGCTGAGAAATAGTTTCTAGCCTCCATTTTAGGAATACACAAACATTCACAGGAAAAATTCCTCTAACAGTTTTTACAAGAGCCTTACAAAACAACAAAAGCATATACTCATTAGAAAGTCTCAGGTTAAATTTGCTTTGTTTGTAATTGTTCACTTAAATACTGGCAACTCATAGTTGAAGACTGCTAAACTGTGGTATTTGTATATTTCAACTAATCTAGATATCAGATTATTAAGAAATAAATTCAAAAGAATAGAACCAGAATCCATTCCTACTTCATGCCATTAGATGCTATATCATATGTTAAGAGATTTATCCTAATGATACCAACTCCGAATGAAATACCATCTTAATGGAGAAGCATGATTTATAATGAGCTTATACAATTCAGTTCATAATTGATTCCTGACAATAAGTCAAAGTTCAATGAAAGCTCAAAACAATTATGTTGTTCATAAGAGAGTTCTCTACAGAATTGCTGCCTCTAAAGCTTCATTGCTTTTAAACTTTGCTTGATAACCCTTGCAACTAATCAAGTAATTAAATGGTGTGAAGCATTTTACATAAAAGCTAACGTGTAAATATATCTAAAATTGGAGAAAAAAAGGCTATTCTCTTTTGAAAACCAGACAAAATCACTTTTGGCTTGTTGCAAAGAATGCCAGGACACAGAAGTTCACATTTGGGAGGGTTGCTGGAGGGGAGGTAGGTGAAGAATGGTTTAAATGGTAAATGGGTTTTAAGAAGGGCAGTTGTGATAAGCATTGGGTGTAATATGTAAGTGATGAATTACTGAATTCTACTCCTGAAACCAATATTACATATATGTTAACTAACTAGAATTTAAATAAAAACTTGAAACAACAAAAATAATTTTAAGTTAACTCTTCTGGGTCTTCCATTCTTCCATTTTGATGTTATTGTTTGTTTGTTTACACTGTGTGTAGTATATAAACATTTGGGATCTGATGGAGATAACTTATTATTATTAATTCACAAATGTTAGATCTATCCCTAATGCAGATGAAAACACAATGGCCAGAGCTGTTAGATTTTGAGGATAATCCAAGAACTAGATGAGCCTTTGGAATGCCTCTTTTGAGGAAGAAGAGAATATACTTTGTGAAGAGAACAAAGGAGTAAGTAGTGAAAGAAGGGTAGCCTGCAGCAAAAAAAAAAAAAAAAAAAAAAAAAAAAAAAAAAAAAAAGTATTCCTTAATCTCTGTTTCCTTTATCTTTCATTGACATACAGCTAAAATATATTTATCAGTCTACTTTTATTAAGCAGAGCCCTAACACTGGGTTCTGGCCAATAGAATGTTGTTAGAAGTAATATATGCAAATCTCAGGCCAACTTGAAAATAACTCACACAATCTTTTATGAATTTTCTGGGCTCCTATCTGTTAATGTCAACCCCGGGATGACCTTGACAGTCACTTATGGAAGGAAGTACCACAAAGTTGAAAAGTAAATGTCCTTGATTGTATGCAGCAGAGCTCTTCTAGCAGTCTGCATTGGACCATGATACAGTTGAGAAATAAACTTTTATTTTGTTAGGTAGTGAAACATTTTCTTTGCTGCAGCACTTAGCATTATTCATTCTGACAATTTCAGCATTAAATCAGACAGAATTATACTAGAAAAGTTTATAAAAATATAAAATATTGTGAAATTTGAAATCTACCATTCAAAATCCTTGAGAAGCTATGAGGGCTAACATATATTATACATATATATTTTAAAATAAATAAGTATATATTTATTTATAAAGTATATATACATACACACACACACATACATGCATACATATATTTTATCTTTCAAATACATTGCATTACATGAAAGAATTGCCTGGAACTACTCAAAAAGCATTTGAAATACAGTTAGCCTTAGCTTGTAAAGCTGAGAAAGATAAGTATCATTGAAAATCTGAGTTACTGCAATTGCATTCACTAAATTCATCCTCCAAAATGTCGGTCTCAGAATCTTTCCTTTCTATGGCTCTATTAGTTAAACCCAGGTCCTCACATTGAAGAGGCTAGAGGTCTAGTTTTATTTTGTTCAAGATTTTGAGGCAAAAAACATCTTCCAGTAAGATTCAATCATAGCATATGGAGTTCCTCTTCTGATTTTTGTTTTCCATGTTTTTAAATTAACATTTTCAGTGTTTGGTTATTTGTTTTGTTGCCAGAATGTTTTCTAAACCACAAGACTTTCCTAACATCAAATTTTCAGAGGCAAAGATGGATAAAAGAGGCTTTTCAAGGATGAACAGCCCAACAGAGAAACTCTGCCTTGACACACTTGAAGCAGATTAAAACAAACAAAGAAAAAGTCCACCATAAAAAATTTTGTTTTAAAGTAACTTACTCTTCACCAAGCATAATTTTCTAGTCCAATCATGAAGACAGAGTGCTTCAACTATACTCCAAGAGTTAAAATAAAGTAGCATTAACAATTTATTACAAGTAAAAAATAACCTTCTTAAGAATGGCAATGAAGTAGACAGACATGGATAATGATATCCGATATACTATAGCTGTCTAGTAGAGAATCAAGCTCTGACAAAGAATTTCACTCTGAGTTTTGAGAAAACATGGGTAGGTTTTTCTTACAGAAGTAGACTGACTCAAGGGATGAGCAATATCTAAGGATACAATAACTCACTCAAGACATAAATATAAATTATTTGTGAACCTGGTTGGGTGCAACTTACAGTTCCAGTCACATAAGTTCATTCCAGGGTATCATTCACCCATTTCGTTGAGTCCTGAAAAACAGAGATATAATAGGAGAGAACTTCAATTGACAGTAAAATTCTTATCAGTACTGAATCAATCCCACAGTGAATAGAACCCTTGTCTCTGGTGAACAACTATGTTTATAAGGCAGCTGGCTTTACAAGCTCTGGCACCTCCTAAGTGAGTAATTTTGATCAAATTATTTGACATCTGTTTTTATCAACCTTCTATCTCCAAGTAAGAAATAACGGTAGTACTCATCTCATAGGAATTTTGTGAAATTAAATGAGTTAATATACGTAACATTTAATAAAATGACTTTTAATGGTGCATATTTGTCATTTCTTATGGCTGAGTAATATTCCATTGTATACATAGAACACATCTTCTTTAGCCATTCGTCTTTTGATGGACACTAAGGCTCCTTCCACAGTTTGGCTATTGTGGACATTGCTGCTATAAACATTGGGGTGCAGGTGTCCTGCCATTTCACTGCATCTGTATCTTTGGGGTAAATCCCCAGCAGGGCAATTGCTGGGTTGTAGGGTAGTTCTATTTTTAACTCTTTGAGGAACCTCCACACAGTTTTCCAGAGTGGCTGTACAAGTTCACATTCCCACCAACAGTGCCAGAGGGTTCTCCTTTCTCCACATCCTCTCCAACATTTGCTGTTTCCCGTCTTGTTAATTTTCACCATTCTCACTGGTGTGAGATGGTATCTCATTGTGGTTTTGATTTGTATTTCCCTGACAGCAAGTGATGCAGAGGATTTTCTCATGTGCTTGTTGGCCACGTGTATGTCTTCCTTGGTGAAATTTCTGTTCATGTCTTTTGCCCATTTCATGATTGGATTGTTTGCTTTTTGAGTATTGAGTTTAGTAAGTTCTTTATAGATATTGGATACTAGCCCTTTATCTATATGTCATTGGCAAATATTTTCTCCCATTCTGTAGGTTGTCTTTTAGTTTTGTTGACTGTTTCCTTTGCTGTACAGAAGCTTTTTAACCTGATTAAGTCTCAATAGTTCATTTTTGCTTTTGTTTCCTTTGCCTCCATAGATGTATCTTACAAGAAGTTGCTGTGGCCAAGTTCAAAAAGGGTGTTGCTGTGTTTTCTAGGATTTTGATGGATTCTTGTCTCACATTTAGATCTTTCATCCATTTTGAGTTTATCTTTGTGTCTCGTATAAGAGAATGACCTAGTTTCATTCTTCTGCATATGGTTGTCTAATTTTCCCAGCACCATTTATTGAAGAGACTCTCCTTTTTCCAGTGGATAGTCTTTCCTGCTTTGTCAAATATTAGTTGACCATAAATTTGAGGGCCCATTTCTGGGTTCTCTATTCTGTTCCATTGATCTATGTGTCTATTTTTGTACCAGTCCCACACTGTCTTGATGTTCACCACTTTGTAGTACAACTTGAAATCCGGCATTGTGATGCCCCAGCTCTGGTTTTCTTTTTCAATATTCTCCTGGCTATCCGGGGTCCTTTCTGACTTCTATTATAACATTTGCCCAACAAAATATATTTTCTTTTTGTATTTACTTCTCTCTTATTTGATGAATCCTTATTGAGCCCAATATTTTTAGGGATTGGTCTATATATTGAAGATGTAATACTTACAACTCACCTACAAATTTATGTTCTCTTTCATATCATATTGTACTGGGAGATGAACAACAAGCAAAATATGTACCATTTTAGAACTATGATAAAGGCTACAGAATAAAATAAAGGAGCAAATTTAGGAAGTAATAAGAAATTAGAATTTTAAACAGAACAGAAGAGTATATTAGTTAGCTCAGGTTGCCCTAACATAATACCATAAACTAGGTAGCTTGAACAACAGATATTAATTTTCCCACAACTCTGAAGCTCCAAGTCTGGGACTAGGGTGCTAGGATGTTTAGATTTTGGTGAGGGCTATCTCTCTGGCTTGTAGGTGGCTGCCTTCTTGTTGTGTCTTCATATGGTAGAGAGCACACTCTGGTGTCACCACCCCTACTTATTAAGGGCACCAGTTCTATCAGATTGGAGTCCCACATTTATGTTTTCATTCAGCTTCAACCACTCCTTTAAAGGTCCTATCCTCAGAATAGTTACAGAAGGATTAGGGCTGCACTATATTTAAAGGGACATAATTCAGCCAATAGCAGGGAGTTTGGGAAGTCCTTACTGAAAAGGTAGTATTTAGGGGAATATCTGGAAATATATAGCAGAATGACCAGGGGATTATGTGGGAAAAGTAATTCAAGGAAGAATAAAGTACAAGAGCAAAGATCCTGAGTAGAGAAGCATGATGGATGGACAGTTTTGCTATAGCAGATGAAGGGAAGAATAGCCAGAAATGAGGTATGAGGTAACAGGAAGATCAGATTAAATTCAGCTCTGGTACCATTATAAAGATGTTGATTTTTAATTATGAGATGGGGAGTCATGGTAGCAAGTAGTGAATAAGTTTTAATTAGAACATTCTGATTACTATATTGAGAATGTACTAAAGGGGGAGGATGGAAAGTAGGCAGACTAGATAGAAAGCTATTAAAATAATCCAGAGATTACAGTGACTTAGAGCAAAGTGGTAGCAGTAGAGAAAGTGAGTGTCAAAAAATCTAATTTTCAGGGCATGCAAATTGTACTGCAGCCACCTGGAAAATAGTATGGAGGTTCCTTAAAAAATTAGAAATAGAATCACCATATGATCCACCAATTCCACTACTGGGCATTTACCCAAAGAATCCAGATACATTAATTCTAAGAGATATACATCCCTATATTTATTGCAGCGTTCTTTACAGTAGCCTAATTACAGAAGCAACACAAGTGTTCATTGATAGATAATGAAGATGTGAGATACACACACACACACACACACACACACACACACACACACACTGGAATAATATCCAGTTATAAAAAGAATGAAATCTGGTCATTTGCAAAAATAAGGGTGAATCTAGACAGTATAATGCTAAGTGAAATAAATCATACAGACAAAGACAAATACCATAGAATCTCATTCCTATGTGGAATTTAAGAGACAAACCAAAAACTACTTTTAACTATAGAGAACAAATGGATGGTTATCAGAGGGGAGGTAGGTTGGGGGGGAGGGGCGGTGAGTGAAATAGTGATGGGGATTCAGAGTATACTTACCATGAACACCAAGTAATGTATAGAATTGGTGAGTCATTATATTGTACACATAAAATTCTTATAATGCTGTGCGCTAACTATACTGGAATTAATTTTTTTTTAAATTCAGTTTTTTGAAATATAAATGTAAAGATCTTCTGGTAAAGGAGATGCGGGCTATCCTATGAAAAATCAAGGATAGCTCCAAAAAATTTAAACTAAGCAATAGGACAAGGAATAGTCATTTAATATTCAGGGCAATATTATACAGAAACAAGTTGGAAATAAAAGTCAGACTCATATTTGGATATGTTAAGTTTGAGATGACCATTAGAAACCCAAAAGGTGATTTTGAACAAGTAGTTGTATGTAGAGCTCAGAGAAGAAATCTGGCTATTTTCAGTCTATGGATTCATCATTAATACAATACTTGAGTTTAGCAAGAGAGTAGATTTAGATAGAAGGAGAAGTCTAGATCTAAGAACTCACGCATGACATTTGTAACTTTAGGAAGTAAGATGAAAAGGTGCCAGCAAAGGAGACTAGGGAAGATAGAAAAGAAACAGAGTGCAGTGTTTTGGAAGTAAAGGAGGGGTTAGGGGTTCCCAAGAGGAGGAAGTAAGCACTTGCATCAATTACTACTGAAAGATGAACTAAAAAGAATGGAGAAATTGCCAATGGGTTTTGCAACCAGGAGGTCATTGTATACATTGCAAAATCATTATAAGCAGGTGGCATGATCAAACATCTGATGTGATTGGTTTCAATACAGAAAAAGTACAAAAATAGGCAACTGTAGAGAAAAAAAAATGGTATATGACAGAAAACATATACAAATATTTCAAAGCATTCTGTTACCAAGTGGGGGGAGACAATAGGCAGTAGTTCTAGGGTTAAGTGAGGTTAAGTGGGAACTTTTTACTCATAAAGTGGGAAAAATAAAGTGTATCTGCATACTGATAGGAAATACCCAACTATCCCAAAAAGCTTTTCTTTCACTACTATCATGAGAAATATAGGGATAACATCCCGCCAACCAAATTATTTTCCCCTGACTCTGAAAGAAGGGAAATTTAAAAAGTGAGAAATACACACATTATATGAGAAAGAAGTTCATTGGCATAAAGTTCCTGAACTTAACCATGAGTTCTTCTGTGCCTTCTCCCATAAACAGCTAGAGTAGACTTGACGTGATTTGGTTTTCCCAATTTCAAACCAAGGGTATTTGCCTGATAGGGCCCTTCTCTGGGAGTGCCTACTTTCCCTCCTTAACTTTTTTGACTTTCGGATGTGATTTCCTGAAATTCCCAGCTACATATTGAGAATATTCTTTTGTGTTTTCACATATGACTTCAACTATGAGTCTAAATAGTGTTCCTAATTAAACTGAAAATATGCAAGAATTGAGCTCTCACATGAACCTTTTTAAACCACTTTTGAGTATTAAAAAAAAATGCTTCCTGCTTTCCTCTCTCTTGCATACACACACACAAAAAAAAGCAGATGTTTTCAAAGTAAACACAGGATCGGCTGCCCAATAACAATAAACTATTGAGAAGAGATGTAAGGTAAGGAAAATTTCTAACTTGGTTCATCATCAGTATAAATTTAGACTGTTTAAAAATAAGTATGTTAACATATATCACATAGTCAACTAAGTATATAATACAGCACAGATCATCAACATAAAAATTTCAGTAGAAAGTAATTCATAATAACTTCTTGGTTTTTAATAGATGGCTATATATATAAATAAAATTATATTAAAAACTATACTGTAAATACACTTTTATTTATGATGTCTATACAACAAATTCTTTTTGACATTGGTTTGTCAATGTTTAAATTCTAACCTTGCTTAATAAAAATACAGAAGAAAGTCCTTGAATCATTTCAAAGTATTTTCAAGGCTTCATGGCTTCCATAAAGAAAAGAGGTGAAGACTCTATCATATTTCCTATTTTCTTAGTCTATCAAGTATACATGTTTTGTAAGTAGGCAACATGCTCCATTAATGGAAATTCAAGTGGGTAACTGTCTTGCACAAGCTTAGCATTAATTTACAATCTAGTTCTAACACTGCCCTTAAGAATTGCAGTGTAAGACACTTTTAATAGCATAAGCAGAATAAAACATGTTATGAGGCCTGTGTAATTCATATTATATTTTTGATCTGGCTAAAGTCATAGCATGCTGAAAATTTCACAGAATTTATAGTGGTTTGGTAGTCTTTGAGCTTGTGCATAAACTAAATTCTTTCACTATTTGATTTTTTATTTAGATTTTACCAAATATATATTTTTAAAGATAAAATGTATCATTGTAAAAGTATTAAAAATAACAATATAGTTTATACTGATTTTATGTTCTGATAAGTAAACGATTTTAAAAATGTTTTATATCTAGATTTTTAATTGCCACATAAATTTGACAGAATTTTAGTCCCTGCTATAAAAGATATATAATATTTTAACATAACAAAATATTAACACTTCAAGATATCCAAAGCAGAATCCTGTTTCTAAGAACAACAAAGAATAAATTTAAGGAAGATATAGATTCATTATAAAATATTTTAGCTAATATTTGTTTAGCATTTAAAGAGTAATTAGCACTGTGGTGTTTTATATCTGATATTTCGTTTCTAGCTCAAAATTACCATAGGATGTAGGTATTCTTTGGATTTAGAAATAACTATAGTAGACCCTAAGTACTTAATCATAGGAGGTAACAAATGACAATTTTGAGATTTCACCCTACATTTCTGATTTGAAAGCCTAAACCATAAATCATCATGTATTATTGGAGATTTTTAAAAATATTTTTGGTATAATATAATGTTAGAATCTTCAAAAAATCTAAAATCCCTAATTAAGCACTTTATGCAAACCTAACTCAATCATTTAGAATTTTTATGTTTAAACCACATTTTGGGGAAAATTAGTGCTTTATTTAGCTTATATATATATATATATATATATATATATATATATATGTGTGTGTGTGTATATATATATATTTAAGATTTTGATTATTTATTCATGAGAGACATACAGAGAGAGGCAGAGACACAGGCAGAGGGAGAAGCAGGCTCCCTGTGGGACTTGATCCCAGGACCCCAGGATCACAACCTGAGCCAAAGGCAGATGCTTAAGCTATAGCATCCCTATAGATATATATATTTAATCACAAGTTTTCTTTAAATCTTAAAGGGTTCTTCCTGGTTATCATCTAGTATGTATTATGACCATGACTAAACTCCTAAACAGCAAGATACGAGGAAGAACTGGCTGGAGATATATCTCCACATTAATCTCTAGAGTTGATTCATTTGTCTGGGTATGCAAGTGTCCTGTTTTTCTATATTGCATGGAGGTACTTCCTCAACTATGAGCTTTTTTGAGAAGTATTACCTTCCAGTCAAGAGTGGAATATCCTTCAATCAAGGATATTTGATTGCATTATCCATGCCTTGTCTCTGTTTGCATTCTCCACAGTCTCAAAGGAATAAATATGTAGGTCTTTAAATAACAAATGAGAATCTATACTTATCCTAATAAAATGCTCAATCATCAGTCCTCATTAAACCTGAGTTATGAGCTACGTTGATGCCCTGATCAATCTCCTCTCGTGGGATTATTTTCTCCCCTTGTCTTGGAGGCTACCACATTCTGTTCAGAGTGAAGACTCAGTTCCCTCCTCTTCATCCACTCATCCAACATCTCATTTGCTATGTCCCCTCCATAAAATTTTGACTGCTCCAAGGCTCAGTCTTTGAACCTTTTCTCTTTTACTATTTATACTCACTTCCTAAATCAGTTCATTCAGTCTCATTACATTTAATGCCCTAAATATGCTGATGAATTTGTGTATATAATCTGGACTTCAATGAAACACAGATTCCAGTGCCTATATTACCACTTTGATGTATATTTGACATATCAAATTTAAAACTGTCACAAGGAGGTGAGGGGTGTAGAGAAGAACAGATTTTTGTTTTTGTTACAATTATCCCATGACCATTAGTGGAAACTCTTCCAGTTGTTCATGATTAAAGTCTTGGGTTCATCTTTACTTTTCATTTTTCCTTCAAACCTTATATCTAATCTATTGAGTAATCCTGCTAGCTCTACCTTCAGTTCTCATTTCATTCACTGCTATCTCTGTGCCCCTAATTACCAGCATAATCATTTAAATTGTGACGATAGCCACCTCTCGATCTTCCTACATTTGCTTTTATAATGTTTTATTGTCTTTGATACTCAATTGCTAGAGTTCTGAAAATACAAGTTAGATTGTGTCACTCTATTCCTACATTTTCACTGGCTTCACAGTTCATGAATAGTAAAAGAAAAATTCTTAATAGCCTAATTATCTTATTTTTTTAATGTCCTTTCCCCCCTATGACTTCAGCATCTTCTATTCAACCCCACTCATTCTAGGTTACAGCTATACTGTCTAGCTTCCATGCTCTTCCTCAACCATGCCAGGTAAACTCCCACCTCAAGGGTTTATTTTTCCCTTGAAAACACTAAAACATTCTCTCATCTTGCTCTCCTACTTCAACCGTCTGCTCAATTATACCTTCCTTATGAAATCTTCCCAGGCTGCTTTTAATAAATTGCTATCCCACAGTAATACTCTTTTATCTCTGTTTGACTTCTCTTAACACCTATCACTATCTAATGTAGCAAATTTTTTGCTTATTTATCTTGTTTGTTCTATCTCCAGCTACTAGAAAGTACTATCTGTTGGCACAAACATGCTTATCTCCTTCTTATTGTTCAGTCACAATAACTGAAATATTCAATTAGAGTACAATACTTAACATATTTGCTGAAAGAAACCAAAGATAACAATGTAAAGAAAAACACCCTTGCTATCCTTTAGGATTTCCATATACATCTATTCATTCAACAAGTATTTATTGAACTCCTATACTGTGATACAGTTCATTGTAAAGATAAGGTAGTGTAGGAGATGACAAAGCTCACACTCTTCAGGGGCTTACAATTCAGTCAGGGAAAAAGTCAAACAAAGTCAACAAGAATGTTTAAAATATGTTCAAATGATAGTAATTACTGTGAAAGAAATTAAGTAGAATGCTATATTTGAATGAGTCTGGACTATTGGAAGCTGTGTTAGGTACTGGTAAGTAGCCTCTGTGCTACTTCAAAAAATACATTTAAATTGAGAGTTGAAGGATGTAAATGAGACAGCCAAGGAGAGATGTGTAAATGTCATTTTCTACCAAGGATAAAGCAAGAACAAACAGAACTGCAGGACAGGGCAGCATAGGTCTAGGAACCAGAGGAATTCAGTGTGAGAAGACCTTCATGACCAAGGGGAAAGCAGTAAAGGGTTTAGGCAGAAAAGTGACAAACTTGGACATTTTAAAAGTTCATTTGGTGTGTCCCATGGAATATGAATAGTAGGAGAAAAGTGGTAGCCAGAAGGTGCCCAGGAGGCAACTCTCTTATTCAAGGCTATAGATGTTAGCTTTGAGGATTAAGGTGGTGGTAATGGAAACTAGGAAAAATGTATAAATTTGAGATATGCTTTAGAAATAAACTCTATAGTACTTGCTGATAAATTGTATGGGAATAAAGACAGCAGGCAAATAAATAATAAATGTTCAATTTTTAGGCTGGAGCAACTATGAATTTTAGTATCCCCTTTGGAGAAAAATTCAAGAATTATATTTAGTATACATCATGTATGAAATGTCTATTAAACATCCCAGTGGAGATGTAAGTGGGCGATTACAGACATCTGGAACTAAGATGAATGCAGAACCATACCTGTTGGAAATATTTGCTCCTCTATCCCCACTGACTAGGTCAGTGCCTTGCACATAGCTGAAGATCAATCAATGTGTTGAATCAAAGATTGTTCCTCATTCTTTCAAATATGCATGTGGAAAATCTTATCTTTGTTTATAATTCCTAATATTTATATTTTTAGTGTTTTTTTCTTTACTACTGGTAATAACATGATTAAAATCTAAACCATTAGTTCTCAAATTATTTTCTCAAGTAACTGAAAACTATTTCTCTAAACATGATTAAATTATGTTAATGCAGGTTTAAACTGTTTTCAAAGCAGACCATGTGCAAGCTCTAAAACTATGATAATTAATGCATATTCTAAATCTTTAATAATCAAATACCTTGTTTGAAGCTCTTGGGACAAATATTTATATTTTTTCTATTTGAGGTTTTTGGGGGCTTTTCTAGAGGTTTTACTCTTTTAAATATGATAAAAGCTTAGTATAAGTGACAACAATACAACACAAAACCTTTATTTTGCTTCAAGGTCTAAAATCCAATTATATTGGATTGTGAGAGTTGGAATAAGGTATAAAAAAAGGAAAAGTAAAAAAATACCAATACATCTTATTGGTGAAGCAATTTCCCTAGAGACAAGAATAACACATATCTTCCAACCTCATCTATCTTAGCATTCAGAGTACTACGTACAAGATTTTAAATAAAGCCAATATGCTCATCTTTCTTTTCACCATGTGTTACTAAACCTTAAAGGACTTCTTTAAGTATTCTTAAATATATAAAATGACTTCTTACCCCTCTTCAGATTAGGCACTTATTCAAAATTGTCAAGCAAATAATTTCCCTGTTAAGATGCTATTTATAGCTTCTGTTATAGTGGGCCATGTATTTTAGACGTGCACATGTTTTGATATGGGTTTGTCTAATTTCCACAAACAATATCATAAAATCCCATGATTAGAATGTCAAAGTGGGAAAAAAATAAAAGAAAATTGGAGACTACAGATATTATGAATATATATATGCACTCCTGTTATGGATGTGTTTTTTACACTATACTGTTAGCAATAAGATACTTTGCATTGAAACACTTTAAGACTTCTAGACATTGACATTTTTAGAACTTTTAATAAGTTTAATTTAATTAAGTGGGAGAGCCAGCCTTATATCATCTACTTTACCCAATTTTGACCAAATAGAGCAATCTGATATTATTGTATTGTATTCACAATCTCCTATTCTTATTTATGAGAAACTATATATTCCTGAGTGTTAAAACAAAAAAGGCAAAATTAGGAAAAACCACATAGGGGTGCTTGGGTGGCTCAGTGGTTGAGAGTCTTTCTGTGGCTCAGGTCGTGATCCCAGGGTCCTAGGATCTAATCCCACATCAGGTTCCCTGTGGAGAGCCTGCTTCTCTCTCTGACTATGTCTCTGCCTCTCTCTCCATGACTCTCGTGAATAAATAAATAAAATATTTTAAAAAAAAACCCACATAGATGAATAAATTAGAAAGGTAAATGAAATTTCAAATATCAAAATACACAAGAAATTAATCATTGTGTTTTCTTTGTTATATCCAAAAACAATTATACATTTTTGTTTGCAGTAAATATTTAAAGTTTCAAAATCATCTTTAATGTTATTGCTTTAATGTTTAATTGCTTCTTTAATTGTTTAATGTATAATTGCTTCTCTCTCTAGTCTCCCCTTTTATACTCCTCTGTCTTTCTTTATACCCTGATGCACAGGGGCTTTGCCCTCATTGAATGCCCTTCCCCTCTTCCCTTCCTATTTCAATCCTCCCTAAGGATTGCCACTTCATAAGTGTCAATCAGAAGTCCACTTTGCTCTGTAATGCCTTTATATTCCTTATTGCCTTTCATTTCCTCAATCCTACAATACATTATTTTCTTCTTATATTTTTTTCCAGAAGAATCCTGGAATAAGAAGGAACTTAAAGTATTATTTAACTCATACATCAACTACATTGATATTCATTGTCCTCTGTAGCATCACTAATAAACATTCTACATGGATAATCATATAAACTTTGATTTACATAATTCATGAGGCATCTCATTTATTTAAGACAGTTTAAACACTTTCCATCCTTATATAGATTCAAATTCTGCTTTCTAGTTGCTAAATTTTCATCTCTTCATTCTTTAGTATATGACACCTGTTTATCAATTCCTAGATTGGAGGAACACTGTGTAATTTAACTTCAATAATGGCTGTGCAAAATGAAATAGATATTTGTAGACCTGTATTTCAAAGCATGGGTTCCAATTTTCTACCCAATACTTATAGGTGAGGTCTGACCAGTACATATGGGAACATATATATACCACTTGCTTTGTGATGAACACCATACATTTACTTATGTGGACAACAATTATACTAGACTTTTTGGAGACTCATCACACCACCATTAAATTGCATTGAACTTTAAGTCCACTTAAATCCCAAAATCTTCCTCATAGTTTGTGATGCATAGCCCTGTATCTCTCAATTTGAGATGTTTTAGCAGAGTTACTATTTCCCCTTTATACAGCACCTAATATACAGTGGAAACTCCACACTTTTATAGAATGACCTTAGAATGAAAGAAGTTATCAAATAATTTTTTAACCTTAGAAAGAAATGAAAATTCTTTAGAGATGTAACCTATGAAATGTGGCATCCAACCTGATTTGACTTGGACTTTCTCATAACTTCTTTTCATCTACTGTACTCTAAACATTTAAAAATGAAAGCTAAAATATAAAGAGATAAATAAAACAAAAGTAATATTGCATGTACTCAGTAAAAGGAATATAGAAAACATTTCCAATAAAATCTTAAATAAAAACACAAAGTCCCAACCACAGAGAGATATCACCATATCCTTAACTTAAAAATATAAAAAATTAAAAACTCAGTTCTTATTTAAGAACTTATAAAAGTGAGCTCAGATGAAGGTCTAGGTCAATAACCCTTGAAGAGGAATCTCATAGAAAGCTGAGGAATATAAAATTTCCACACAAACCAGAACATCATCAATATTAGATCTTTGTCCAACTTCAAAAACATCTCTCTTGAGCTGTTTACAAAATTGCATGAAACTCTTAAAGCGCTTAATTCCCTAACTAGTATTTCCCTAATTGGTATTTCTGTTTTCCTTTTTAAAGCCTAAGAGATGTGTTTTATGAATTTTTATTTTAATATAGATCAAGCAGTACTGTAATTGCCAAAGATCATTTCAGATCTTAACTTCACCTTCTGAAGTGTTTGCCAACCCTCCAAGTAATTGATTAACACTTCAAATTTTTAATCTATTGCTTTTAAAAAAATGAATTACTATGCAAGTTAGCTTAGTAATACTGGTAGAGAGCTCTTACCAGAATAATACACATATGCTGAATCACACATCTTGGGAATAGCATTTCAGTTAAACAAACACCTGACTCCATTCTCATCCTGTCTTTATCCCAAAGAGATCAAGAAAAACTGTCAAATTCCTTGCCAAAATCTGGATCAGTGTATCCATGTTATTCCCTGATTTACTAGTCTAATAACTGTATTTAGAAACTGTATGTATCTACAGAATCATAAGAAATGTTCACTAAAGCTTCCTCCTCTTTTGAGGACTAGAGTCAATTGCTGAATTTTGGGGGGACTGAGATATTGATAGCATAATAGAACTAAGTGTGGCAAGAAGGAAAAAACAATCACACATATCTGGCTCTTTGGTCCTTGGAGAATGAGTACCTTGGTCTTAAGAGTTTATTACTAAATAATCCAGATCAAACATTGAGATGATGTGGGGAGCTTGATGAAAAGTATTGCCAGGTGTATTCACTATGTAAGATACCAATGCCTCAAGTTTTATAAACCCATATGGTATGTTCAAGGACCTGTAAGTATGGAAAATCTCCTGGATTAACATTAGATCCAATATTTATTATGGATATACTCTTGAGATTTATCAAGAAAGTAAAAATCAAGAGAGTATGATGGGGATTAACATTAGATCCAATATTTATTATGGCTATTCTCTTGAGATTTATCAAGAAAATAAAAATCGAGTATGATGGGGAGATACAAGTATTGAACATGGGAGCAAAATCACTCCTACATAGTTCTTTTTCCATTCATTTATTCAAAGGTGCATTTAATCATATGCTTAAAAACCAGGGTCTCTTCATATACTTTTGCTCAGATGAAAGATTTATGATGAGAGTTTGAATGTTTTAATATCCTAATTTTATTCTTCCATGATGCTTTAAGTTAGGATACATTACTATTAAAGATTTAGTTCCCTACCAAATTAAGTCCATTTACAGGACTTGATCTGGACATCGTATTTTTTTCACTCTTTGTGACCTTATGAAAGAAATGTCTTCTGTTTCTGAAAATAATTAAACTTACATGTAATCTATCACATTAGAACAGGTTCTTTGCCATTATTTTGTAAAGAAAATTAGTTACTAAATATAATTTTCTTATTTTTTTCCATCTTAGGAAGTGTAGAGTGAAAGACAGTTGTTTTTAATTTTTTTTCCCAGAGATAAGATACTTGGCAGTAAATGAGTAGCTCTGGGGAAAAAAAATAATAACTCATTCAAATCAATGCTAGTTTTTGAAGCCTTTGTTCCCAAGTCAGAAATTAGGAACTGGAAAGGAAGTAAATCTCTCTCAAAGTACTTATTCTTGGGATGCCTGGGTGGCTCAGTGGTTGAGCCTTTGGCTCAGGACGTGATCCAGGGGTCCTGGGATCAAATCCCACATCGGGCTCCCTGCATGGATCCTGCTTCTCCCTCTGCCTGTGTCTCTGCCTCTCTGTGTCTCTCATGAATAAATAAAGTCTTAAAAAAAAAAGAGTACTTAGTCTTGGGAGTGACTTGTGGTCTGAGAAACTCTGAATTATTGTCTTTCAATATGATTTCCCTTTGAAGAGATTACCCATATTATTGGCCATTAATTAGAAGTAAGTTTGTAGTGGGTTAGTGGTCTCAATAAATCTCTAAAATCTAGAGAGGGCGACAAAACATGAGAGACCCCTAACTCTGGGAAATGAACAAGGGGTAGTGGAAGGGGAGGTGGGTGGGGGTATGGGGTGACTGGGTGACGGGCACTGAGGGGGGCACTTGATGGGATAAGCACTGGGTGTATACTATATGTTGGCAAATATACTATATGTTGGCAAAAAATATACAAACAAACAAATAAATAAATAAATCTCTAAAATCTAATTTCTAGTCTTAAAAGTTTAGGGAGGTAAAAAAAATAATACATTAGAAGTTTTTAAATATCTGCTTCCAATTTACCATGATTTAATTGATAACAATCTGAAACTGTGAGGTTACATAATGGACATTGATTTGTACTTTAGCAAATTTTAGAGGAGGAACAGAGTACAGGCAACTGTTATGAATAAATCAGTTAAGGTCAATTCCCAATATAAGTTTTCAAGATCTCAGAGTCTGTATCAAGCTATATACCTCCCACCCTTTTTTGTGAAAATCAGTAGGTCATTGGCTATGATTAAAATTGTGTGTGTGTGTAAATATATAAAATATTTCAATCTTAGACACAAGTTTATATATTCAATCACTCAGAACTATGTGTACATTTTAATATTTGGGCTAATAAAAATATTTTATAAAATATTGAAATGATTTCTAAGAATTATAAATATTCTCATGTAAATCATTGTATTTTGAAAAGTCTGTATATGTTTCTGGAGCTAGTACGTTTCTACCTTTTTGATTAGGTCAGTGAAATTAAAGAAATTAAATACTTTAAATATTCTTCTAGTTTGTTTCAGCTGTAATTTAAGTTAGGACTAGATTTCACTGAAGCCTTACACATGCCATTAAAATAAAAAAAATATTCTCAGACACAAAATAGGAAAACTTGTTTCAATAAAGAATCCTTATTTCCTACCAAATATATTATATTTCAGGATACAGATACACAATTAAAAATTACCTGCAAAGTGATGGGGCTGACCAGAAAATGCTAGAATTTGACTCCATACAAAAGTCTTTTTGGGTGTTTTAAGCACTGTAGGGCAAGGTTTGGAAGGCAAACAAGCAAATCCAACAAGGGAGAGTCCAGCAGATGGGAGAAATTATCCTGGATTCTGAATCTGGAGATGACAATTATCAGGGATAAATAAGTAATTGTCAGAAAAGTCTAGAAATAGTTAACTAGGATTCACCATAGGCAAAATATCAGAGCCAAGAAATAAGAAACCAAGGTATATGTAGTAAAACAAAGACACAAATCCACATTGGGCATCAGAAATGTCTATCCTGAAAAATCAAGGACTGAGCATAGAAAAATTAGAAAAACATTTACTCTTTCACACCATTTACTAAGGGATAAGTAATACATCTATCAGTTCTGAAAAATTAAATCTGACTGTTAAAGTTTCTATTTTAGGCTAGTCAGCTGTGTTCTAGAAACACTGAACCACCAAGAATCACAAAACCAACAAAGCCTCCAGACCTACAGGACACCTGTGCACTAAGACGATAATCAGAAAATGCATTCATGCATCAAGAAATAAAACTGAAAGAGAATAATGGTATAAATTCTGGCCCTTAGAATAAAGTAGAAGCCTCTTTCTAGAAAAAGGACTGAAGGGCAGAGCATTTTAACAGCAGAACTATCCTGAGTAGTGGACTAGGAAAACTCCCTTAAAAACTGTTTTCTATTAAAGGCAAGATTGTTTTCAAATCCAGTGATCAGATTGAGTCTGGAGGGTGTGGATGAATCACATAACCACAGCCTTCAGAAGAAAAGGTCTAGGGAGGCAGGAAACCAGATGGATTATGAAATTTAAAGTGAATTTTACTATATATTTTCTTAGCTTACATTTTTGGCTCATTAAGAACTGAAATGCTTCATAGATTTTAACTATATACAAACCCAATATTTCTCTATATCTTCTAGTTTTTGATGTTTAGCTGCAGAGGAAGAGAAGCTGCTCTTAAAGTTATTTCCATCTTCATTCAAAAGGTGACTCCAAAATCCACATAGGATGTAATTCCACCTATCCCTCTTTTTCTGGAATTTCTGTGCTTCAAATGTGCAAACTGGATTGAACATGGAAGATAAGTAAGGAAAACAAAGATTAAAAAGGCATTATAGGGGGGCCTGGGTGCCTCAGTCTGTTAAATGCCTGACTCTTGATTTCTACTCAGGTCATCAATTCGGGGTCCTGAGATTGAGCCCTACAAGTAGCTCTGTGCTCAATGGGAAGTCGGTTTGAGATTCTCTCTCTCCCTCTGCCCCCCACCCCACTCTACTCATGCTCACTCTCTTGCTCTAAAATAAATAAATAAATCTTTTTAAAAAAGGCATTGTAAACACCCATTTTCTCTACAAATTTAAGTTGGAACTACAAGAATATTTAATTATACTGCTGCTTGCTGCAAAAGTACATCAATTAAGTTTACTATAATGGTTATTGATTGTATGTCTATTATAAGGGCATTCTGAAATAATTGAGGAAAAGGCAAAGACAGACATTTCCCCTAACATCATTTTGCATATATCTAGAAGAGAATTTTGATGTAAGTATTAATCTTTATCATAACAAAAATTATAAATGCTATAATAGGATGAAACAGATGCACAGAGGGAAGAATCAGCAAACTTTATCCCTATTGGTCTTTTACTTATGAAGAAAAATATTTCTCTTATTTTTAGATCAAGAAAATAAACTATGTAAAGAAAATAAGCACTGTCAGTAAATACACAAGAAGGTAGTTTAAATCAATCATGATTAGTCTGGTTATCTGTGTTGGAGAAATAAATAAATGTTAGGACCTATAACTTTGGAAGTATTTAGAAACCTTAGAGCTTGAATGTCCTGTTAGTGTAGGATAAGTGGGCAGAGGAAACACTTGAAAAGATAATAGCTAAAAAAGTTTGAGAACCGCTGAAGTATAATTCATAGACCTGTGAAGCTTGAATGATCTCTAGTAGAGTAGGAAGACAGCAACAAAAACTATGATAAAAACGTCTGTCCTACAGCAAAAGAAAAAAATATGAAAATCAATTAGAGGAAAAACAGATTATCTTGAAAGGAGAGTTAGTCTAACAATGAATTTTCTATCTCAACAATAAAAAGAAAGTAGAAGAATACCCTCAATATACTAAAAGAAAATAACTAGGAACCTAGAATTCCATTACTTATGAAAGTATATTTTAAGGCACCATTATAAAAGAAATAAACTGAAAGTTAGCAATTTCATCACCAGATTAAACTAAAGGAAAAAAATGAATTGATCCAGTATGGTAAACTAAAATAGAAGATGATATTTAATAATTTAGAAGGTAATAAATATAAAACAAATACATATTGACTATAAAAACTAAGAATCTCTATTGATGTTAAAATCACATATAATTAACATATATGACAACAATAATATAATTTTAAACAGTAAATGGAGCTAAGAATTTTAAAGGCAGGATTCCTGAATAGCTCAATGGTTGAGCACCTGCCTTCAGCTCAGGTTGTGATCCTAGGGTCCTGGGATGGAGTTCCACGTTCGGCTCCCTTCATGGAGCCTGCTTCTCCCTCTGCCTGTTTCTGCCCCTCTCTCAGTGCCTCTCATGAATGAATGAATGAATGAATGAATATCTTTAAAATTTTTTTCAAAGGCAATTGCATACTCTTGAGAAGACGTAAATATTAACTTTGGATCTGGTAAATTATCTATAATTTTTATGGTAACTTAAGAAAAGAGAACATATAACTCATCAGCCGGTATCCTATTCCCCAGAAATCAACATTTCTCTTCATGGTAGTGGTTTCTTATTTACATCTGCATCTAAGTCTTTCTCTAGCTAAAGGATCCTACTCATCAACAATAAATGAAATAGTCAATAAATAAACTAGTTTTCTTCCCTTTTGGGTGGTAAAACCCATTTTCTACAGCATTTCCAAGAGACACCCCATTAGAATTAAGACCTATTAATGCTCTCAGGATTGTCATGGTCAGCAGTAGCTCACCTATGTCAATTTTCTTCTTTTCCTATGTCATTTCCCCACAATCTACTGTTTTTTATATATAGCCTCTCCTATAAACCATTAACTCATCTTACTCTCAGGGAATGATTCTAAAAGAACTCAATCTACAATAAATTTTGTCAAGAGAAAAATAGGATAAGAAATAAACATTAAAAGGTGGTAGGGTAATAGTAAAAAAAAAAAAAAAACATAGACCTGATACAAAAAATAACGTAATAACATGATATATTTTACTCAAATATATTAATTTGGCATATTTGATAGAAATAGACTGAATGCTTCAATCTGAAGAAATGTTACCAATAAGTAGATAAAACAATCTGTAGGTATATAGAAAATTTAAATACTATTAACAAATTTCTGCTAATTTTTTATGGAAAACTATGTCCTCAAACAGATGATAGGCCATATGTTGGGCCATAAAATAAATCTTGATAAATTTCAGAGGATTTAAAAACTTGGGTATATTTTGTGACACAAAAACAATAAATTAGAAATTAAAAATGAGATTCTAGGAAAACCTCAAATATTTTAAATGAAAAAAGAACATATTTAAATAACTTAAACCTCAAAGATGAGATAGTGAAAGGAATTAGAAAATATTTTGAACAGAATAATGAAAATATAACACATCAGTTACCTAAGATGCTTATATAATAAAAGACTTAAAAGAATGACCAAAGTACCCAATTTAAAAAGCTAAAGGGAGAAAGGAAAATTAAACACAATTGAAACAATGGGATAATAAAAGGGGAGAATTGAATAATAAAAAATAAATCCATAAAGAAATGTTAGAAACTCCAAATTAGTTTAAAATTAATAAATGAAACAGGAGAGAGAAAACACAAATTACAAACACGGGAAATGAATACTTCTGCAACTCCTACAAATGTTGAAGGTATAATGAAGGAATATTAAGACCTTCATGCCAATAATATTGGCAATTTAGATGAATGAAATAAGCAAACTCTTTAAAAAATAGAGTTTACCAAATATGACTTGGAATTAAATAGAAAATACGAATTCATTCTATTAAATTCCTAATTAAAATCTTTTCCTAGAAGAAAACTCCAAGTTCAGATGACTTCATTGGTGAATTCTACCAAATATGCAGATAAGAAAAAACAACAATGTTAAAAAATTCCCACAGAGGAATTCCTATGAGAAGAAACACTTTCTAATTCACTATAAGAGAGCTATATAATGTAGGTAACAAAAGTTGATAAAAATACTACCAATAATATTATAAACCGATATAGTTCTTAAAATTAGAAATAAAAATCCTCCCATATTGGCAAAATAAATCCAATAATGTATTAAAAGTATAATATATATAACGAAATGTGAGTAATTTCAAGGTTAGTGTAACAATCAATCAATGTAATTTAGCAACACTGGATAATAGAAATAACTTTCATAAATTCATAAAAATTATAAAATACAGTAACTATGACCACTTATAATAAGGATAAATTTCTGAGCAAAATAAAAATGAAGGAAGTTTGTTCATGTTGCATGAGAAGGAAGTCCTCTCTCAGCATTTGTATCCATCATAATGGAAATCTTAGAAAACATAGTAAGGCAAGCAAATAAAATCAAATGTAAAATATCAGAAAATATACAAAGTTGTTATTCATTGCAGACATGACTGTCTATAAAGAAAATTCTAATAAAAGCTACTAAATTTAGAAAAATTTAGAACAATTTAGGATAAATCTAGAAAAATTTATCCTAAATTTAGTATACAAGTTCAACACACATCAATTGCATACTCTAGCACTAAAACTGCAGAAAATAAAAATACCATTTAGAAAAAAAAATACCGTTTAGAGTCAATAATAAAATATGTTAAGGGTAATTTAGTCAAAGATGTTTAAGACTTCTAAAATAATAACTGTAATAGTTATCTGAGGAAAAAAATAAAACAAATACATGAAGAGATATTATTAGCTCATGGACAAGAAGGCTCACTATTGTTAAGATGTAACTTATATCTTAAGTACATAGAATAGCCAAACAATCTTTAAAAAGAACAAATTTGGAGAACTTACTCATCTTGATTTCAAAACTTACTCTAAAGCTACAGTAATGATGAGAGTGGTCCCAAGAAAAAATGTCAATTCTATGGGAAAGATTATTGGCCACAGAATAGACTACATTGACTTTTGATAAAGCCAACAAACTATTTATTGGTAGCTTGGTATTGGTAAAATATTTTGCTTCATTTTTTTTTAGTAAATGGTGGTAATTAAACAGGAAAAATGCATGGGGAAAAAATCTTTGACCTCATACTATACACAATTATTAATTTATGATAAAATTGTGGACCTCTATAATAAAACATGATATATAAAAAGATTATAAATTTTGCTTAGGTGTATGCAGAATTTTCTTAAGATAGAAAAAAAAATCAGGGGCACTTGGGTAGCTCAGTCAGTTAAGTGTTGTCTGCCTTTGGCTCAGGTCATGATTCCTGGGATAGAGCCCTGTAGCAGGCTCCCTGTTCCATGGAGAGCCTGCTTCTCCCTCTCCCTCTGCCACTCCCATGCTTGTGCACTCTCTCTCTCTCTGTCAAATAAATAATAAAAATCCTAAAAAAGAAAAAAAGAAAAAATCATAACTGGCAAACTCAGATAATCTTCACTTTACCAAAATTAAACACTTGTCAAAACATCACAAAGTGAAAAAAATCAAGACTTAGAAAAAATGTTATTTCTATATATTAATCTACCATCTTTCTATCACTTATTCATCTATTGACTGACAATGGCTTGTATATGGAACACATAAAATCCCACATATCAATAATAACCTAATATTTGAGCAACAAACTTGAAATGTTCTTAATATCAACAATAAAGTATATAAATTGCCAAGAAACTCACAAAAAGGTGCTATCATTGGTAATCAGGGAAATGCAAATCAAAATCAAAGCTGGGTTGCACTTCACATTGCTGTCATAAAGATAAAACTGTCAGCATTAAACACTGGCAAGCTCATAGATATAAAAATATACCACAACTACTTTAGCAGTTTCTTATATACTAAATATGCAACATCTTATGACCCACCAGTTCCACTCCTAAATATCTACTCAAGAAAAAGGTAACATTTGTTTATAAAAGTAATTATATAGTAATATTTATTACAACATCACTCCTAATAGGTGCAAACTAGAAACAACTCAAACATCCATGAAAGGAGAACTCATATACAAATTATGGTATATCCAAGTAGTGGAATAGAATTCAGTCAAAATAAAAAAGAACTATTATTAATATTAATGAATCTCAGTAATAATAAGTGAAGAAACCAGATATAAAATGTACATATTATACAATTCCATGAGTTCAAGAATAAGATAAACTATGATTATGAAAATCAGAAAGTGGTTGCATAGGATAGATGGATGTCAGAAGATGGTTTAGAATAAATACTATTTGAGGAGACAAAGGCTAAATTTTGATTCAGTTGCTGATTACATGGATGATACTTAGTAAATTGCACCTTGAGGTCTATGTATTTCACGGAATGGAATTTTGACTCAATTTAAAATATTTTGTAAAAATACTTGAATTAGCAACATTACCTCTCAGTGACCAGTAAGTTTGAACAATGTATTTCCCATTCCCATGATGACATAATTTGCTAGCATTAATTTATGATAGAGCAGCCCCGGTGGTCCAGCGGTTTAGTGCCGCCTTCTGCCCAGGGCGTCATCCTGGAGACCCGGGATCGAGTCCCACGATGGCCTCCCTGCATGGAGCCTGCTTCTCCCTCTGCCTGTGTCTCTGTCTTTCTCTCTCTATCCCTGTCTGTCATGAATAAATAAATAAAATATTTTTTAAAAATTATGATACTACTCTAGTTATTTTACAACCTTTGGGGAAATATAAAAGATATCTTCTCTGAAAAAAAATTGTTGCTAAATAAATGTATACACACAGTCTTCTGGTTTGGATTCAAAGAACTGTCCAGCTGCTGTGCCATCTTCTCAAGAGTTATGTCTTGGTAGCCCTCAGTGTTTGGCAACATTAGGCACTCAAACATAAACAGAAATAATTTGATTTCTTGTTATACCCATAACTCTGGTATTATTTTATATAATTAGAATTACTTGAAAGCCCAAATCTAAACCCTATGTATTTCAAAATAATTAAATGTGTAAAATTTTTAAATTTGACTTACAGGATTTTTTAGTATGAATTAAGTCCTATGTCTTAGGCCCATGTAATTATGACTTTAATATTATTTTTTGTCTTTTCTGTTGAGGCTATATTTCTGTATCCAAGAGATTATGGCAGTGGCAAAAAATAGAGTAATATTGGTAAATGCAAATAAAAATCCCATGAATAATTTAAAAAGTAGAAGAGTTATAAGTTATACTCATCTCTTGAATTTACCATCAACACTATAAAAAATTACTCAGAAATAGGCAAGTTTTGGTAGCATGCCTTTCATTGTCACACTGAGTCATTGTTTAGTAAGTTCACACAAGAATTAAGTTGTTTAGTAGAATATACCTGTGCTGTGCTGTTCACTCTTGAGAGATTAGAATCTGTTGCAGAATATAATTGAGTTGATGTGCACTGCTGGTTAACCCTCAAGCTGGACCTGAGAATCAGAGGCTCTTCACTCCCTTCCCTGTCCTTGGAATGGACACTCTTCTCCCACTCTTCCAAAGGTAGGAGCTATTTTTAAATATGTAACCTTGGCCAGGAGAAAAGATGGTGCCTGACTGGCTCAGTCAGTACAGTGTGGGACTCTTGATCTCAGGGTTATGAGTTCAAGACCCATGTTGGGTGTGTGCCTATTGAAGAAGAAGAAGAAGAAGAAGAAGAAGAAGAAGAAGAAGAAGAAGAAGAAGTAGTCGTCTGGAAAAAGTAAGGTGTTGCTGAAACCATCTGATCTATATAGGTCACCAAACTCCATTAAGGCCTCTATATAAACTTTTAAGATTCTGGTGGGCAGGTGTGTAGATCTAGTCAAGTTGCAGCTGCCACAACAAATCCTTTTGTAAGTCCCCTTATTAAACTTGCCTCCAAACTCATCTTGAGTGATTAGCATCTTTCTTCAGTATCCCCTTACCCTTGCAAAGGACAGCCAGTTTCAGCCTTGGGAGCTTCTGAGGTTGTGAGCCAACAGAATCTATAAAGTTAATCTTATCATGTAAATTTCTCTCGGTTAGAAAAGTATATCTCTAAGGTTACAGTTATAATATTTTTAAAATGTGAATCCATTTTTATCTCTAATTCACCAAATTTTAAAATTATTTTCTTGGTGACATTATTACACAAAAAGATCTTAAATAAGCTTGACCAATTAAGCTTTGAGTGAACTTTACCCTCATTAATAACTTGACTAAATTCTTTGACTTTTTCCAATTCTATATAAACATGAAAGTCATGTTTTTAACTTTTTGAAAATCATGTTTTACTAACATTCATATAGAAAAGCAATTTTAAATGTATTACTTTATTCTAAATTTGAAGAATTTATTTTACTAAATTTTCTGTAAAATTTGCACACTAATGTGTACTTTCCATTTAAGGAGTAAAATAATCTCCAATAAAAGGAGCATTTCTTCAATGCCTCCAAAAGCCACTTAGAATAAGACTTCTTTAAATGGCAACATAGCAACCCAAGAATATTTCAAAGTATCAAAATATTTTTCTTAATGTGTAGAACCTAGATGTCAGGTCAGCAAATGTGAGAAGAAAAGCTATAGAGTATAGAAATAATAAATGATAGTTTATCTTGAAGTATGGTTTTTCCTCAAGACTCTAAAAACTTCAATAAGGTTAAACTCATTAAATACTTACAATCATTGGAATTATGAGAAAACTAGTAAAAGGACTGTATATCAAGTTCAAATTCATGTAGACAAATGTTACTGCCATTTGTACTCAAGAATATGGGATCAGAGAAACAGAATATAGAATGCACTAACTCACTGGAAATATTTTTTTTTATTTTTCCTGAAAATGCTTATAAAATTTTGGCTCCATATGTTTAGATCAAAAAGGTCAGTTTGTATGTTAGAGAAAATACTATTTACAACTGAGTAACAAACTATTCAAAAATTCAATATTAGACTTACCAATTACTAGAAAATCTTAGGCCATTTCTACAACTTGGGGTTCAGCCAATTGTTCTGTTGTTTTTCTCAGATCCATCTTTCTTATCTTTCCTTCTCTCATTTCTCACCTTACAGTCTTCTACAGTTTAGTACAAAGTGCCAGGACACACACACGCCTCTCCTTTCCCCTTTCTACATTCTTACCCTCAATGCCTCAGCCTCTTATTTTTAGACTATAAGATAGTACTCTGGGGAAACTCAATATTTGTTTTGTGCTGCAGTTCTTTTGAAAGATTATCTTGCATTCCTGGAGGGAAAGTGGTTCAGAATTTTCAGTTATATTCATTTACAAGCTGGTCTCCACTCTCCTACCAACACCCTCCCTTCTCTCAATTTGTTCTAATTTTAAGTCCCCTGAAGGCAACAACAATGTTCTATTGTCAATGTATACATGATGAGCTAGTTTACTTAATGGCTTACCACTAGTCATCATTTTTCAGATGAACATACGGGAACGTAGAGGGATTAAGTAATTTTCTCAATATTAGACTACAAATATATTGTTGAACTGGTATTGAACTAAGACAATATGATTACAGAACTTGTTCTTGTGTTCTCTATGCATTTTGCCTACCATAACTGTTGAATGAAAAACATTTTCCATCCTAATACATATCTTTTTCCTTTTCCCTCAATGTATCTAAATCTTATGTCTTAAAGTCTTCATTCTCGTGCATACTCTTCCAACTCACTACAACTTCCTCTATTTTTGATCCTCATACTGCTTTTACACACAACTGTGATATTGTATTGCCATCTACAAAAGATTTTATCTCTACTGATTCATACAATGGAAAACTTATGTTTATATAGTACTTAGGAAATTTTTTTAAAGATTCTTACTTATTTGAGAGAGAGCTTGAGCAAGCAAGGAGAGGGGCAGAGGGACAAACAGGCTCCCACTGGGCTCAATCCCAGGACCCTGAGATCATGACCTGAGCCAAACTAAGACACTTAACTGACTAATCCACCCAGGCACCCCAGAAATTTTCTAATATCTATATATATTACTACACTGATAATCCAACTAAATCATAATATTGAAAATACATATGTTGCTATATCCTGTAGCATGCAGCAATATTAAGATATTTAGAAATTACTAAGTATTTCTGTAGTAAAATGTAACAAAAAGCTATCAAAAATTACTTCAAATACTGATTTGAACAAATTGCATATAAAATATGTAGATCTTTTATTTCTGGCTTTACATAAACAACCAATATTTCATTGGGCATACTGCCAACATTTACTACTTCAGAATTTATGGTTGAAATAAATCTAAGAGCAAAGTATTTTTTGGTTACAAGAATGAAGCAGATCAACTCATGCTATTTTTCTTCCTTCCATCTATGTGCTTTGCTATATAGGCAAAAACCATCCTATTTGGATGTCAGAGAGAGAACATGAATAAAAAGCCATTAGCTATAGCTGTTCCAAATGTATAATAGGCTGGGATTATGAAACCAACAAAACATCTGTTTTTCCTGTGAGGTTCTGACAACTTAAACTCTAGTTGTGGTGGACTGCTATTAGATATCATTAAAGCCTGTACTCAATGCACACACCATCTGTCATCTTGAAGCTGCATTAACTCATCATTTAATTCCATGCCCTTTTCAAATTTTGCCTTTTAATGTTAACTTTACAAAATTGTTCCAACAGTTTTAAAAATACTATATAGCCTCTACATAACCATGAGAAGGATTCGAGGCAAAAAGTCTTTTCTCTATGTGGAATAAATGTAGCTTCTTCTCTATGGACCACCCATCCTTTTTTTTTTCTCCAAAAAAGAAAAGAATTTATCTGTGTAAGACTCTAAATACAATTATTCACATTCTCATCCCTAGAGAATCCCTAGAGAAGTAGTGTGTTTGCCTCACCATCTATCCATTTTCTCTTTGATGATATCATGTGTAGAGTAACTTCTTTCTTCTTACACTATCACACTTGTCATTACATATCCCACTTACTTATGATAGTTACACCATTCCTTGTAGATTTTATGAACTTCGTGTTTTGTTTCTATATGAAAACTCACCTCACTTGAAGTCAGTGGCAATCTTCCCAAGAGTCAAATATAGTGTCTTGTTTCAAGCACATGGTGGATAATGAAGAGTGATTTATCACATGGTGGATAATGAAGAGTGATTTATAGATGAAATCCAATTAATCCTAGGTAACTATAATAAATTAAAAAGAAATAAGTTATTTGACTGGATGTAAACATCTTATGGAAATTAATAAATAAACATAAAGACTAAGAGCATAGCAATTCTCATGAATGGATTTTCTCAATAAGATTTCACAAAATGCACCTTCTGAATTATTTTTTTTTAAAAAACTCTGTTCTGCCTAACAATATTGAGATTCTAGATTTATTGTTATGATGCCTGAAAGTGCTCTAGAAAAAGAAAGAATGCCAATAAAAGACAGAATGAGTGTCTGCTCATATTTCTGCTCATATTTTTGCATCTTAAATTTATTGAAAGCTTCCCAGCTTTAGTGATGTATAGAATTAATATCCATATTTAAGTCACTGTTTCTTGCTATGCTGTATACTAAAAATAGTGGGAGGTAAATTTATGTTGTTTTCATAGGATGCCAGATACAAATGTTTATAGCATTTTATCCATAAAATTATGGACCTGTCACATAAATTTGACAGAGAAAATGTTGAAACAGTAGACTGACCTGATAGCTAGTGACTTTACATGACTTAGCTTATGTCATCTCCTGAGCTAAATAATGGTATTCTAGCTCCTTTTCATTGTTACTACCTCATCTGAACTGGTCAATATATTTATATCATGTTCATCATTATTGTTAAAATTATCAAGCTAACATTTTAAATTGTACATTATAATAATTTTCTATTAATAGAAATAATATAAGTGACAACTGTTTAAATGACAACTGTTTGGGCAGCCCTGGTGGCTCAGCAGTTTAGTGCCACCTTCAGCCCAGGGCATGATCCTGGAGACCCAGAATGGAGTCCCACATCAAGCTCCCTCCATGGAGCCTGCTTCTCCCTCTGCCTGTGTCTCTGCCTCTCTCTCTCTCTCTCTCTCTGTGTGTGTCTCATGAATAAATAAATAAAATCTTAAAAAAAAAAAAGACAACTGTTTCAACTGATCAATCGAATCAACATATTGGACATTAATCAGTAACTAAAAGGTCAAAAATAATGTTTTCATAGAACAAAAAAGAGCCTATTAAAAGTACTATCTTCTCTTCCTAATATCCTTTGCAATTAAAATCATTATATTACTAACTTGTTTGAAAACATCTATATAAAGAATTATAATGACCTCCAACTTTTATCACAAGTAGTGAGCCTTAAACTAAGGCATTTATTTGTTCATCACTGGAGATTTTAAAAATTAATGGCATATACTTAAAATGTAACTACATAACTTGAACATTGTTTGTATTAATGTTAATATCTGGAAACCATGAAAAAATTTAGTTACATTTGAAGTAACTTTTTTATTCATTAAAACTTGATTCACTTAAGAATTCATGTTTTTTATTTTGAGGCTATATTTGTATGTGTGCATATATACTGTAATCTCATGTAATCTTTTAAAACACGTAGGAACTTTGAGTTTATAACTAACAAATAATAATGTACTATGCAAAAAATGTAAAAACCCTTATAAATAGAAATAACATTCATAATATTTTGTGTTTTTATATAGGAAGAGATGCTTAGAAAAATACAATTTACTATTTGCCTAACACTCTTACTGAATCAAATACAGCAAACGTAAATGTTGGAAACAACTGAATACAGTCTCATGCCCATTCAGTTAATCAAAAGGGAGATTTAACTAGTTGGTCCTATGGCATTTAAAATAGTTTCAATATAACTAACCCTAATAAAAATATTTATCCTTACAGATTTATAAAATATTACTTTTTTCATTTTTCCATTTTAAAGAAAAATTACATTATAATTCATTGTTCTGTGTTCCTTACTTGCCATAAATACCAACCATTTAAAAATATTTTGTTGATATTTAATATAGGTATCTAAGATAAGAAATGGAGTCAGAAATTGTACTTTTGGGGATCCCTGGGTGGCTCAGCAGTTTAGTGCCTGCCTTTGACCCAGGGCATGATCCTGGAGTCCCGGGATCGAGTCCCACATCAGGCTCCCTACATGGAGTCTGCTTCTCCCTCTGCCTGTGTCTCTGTGCCTCTCTCTCTCTCTGTGTCTCTCATGAATAAATAAGTAAAATCTTAAAAAAAAAAAAAGAAATTGTACTTTTTCCTTCCTATAAGTTTAGATTAAATCTACTTTTTCAGTTCCAATATAGAAATTTCACTAGGAAAAAATGAATTCCTACATTTACAAATGAAGGGAAAAAATTTGTAATAAAATTCATTTTTTTGAAACTGAATTACAATTGAGATCAACTTCAGTTCAACATCCAAGCTTTGGAGGGAAAATGAGCTTAAATCTGATCTCATGCAGGAAAATTAATTTATGAACCAACCAATGTTCTACCTAATATACTTCTATTGTCTGATTTTCAGTATTAAAAATTCATACCAAAAAAACTCAGACCTCTGTAATTACTTTTAGCCTACTAATTGAAGGACATTCCCTTAATACGAGAAGTAGAATTTACCCTATAGGCATTGGTGAGAATGTTAAGTGACCAGACAGGAGTGTTGATTAATTGTTCTCCAAACTGATGATGAACAAGCCCAGAATATATGTTTTACTGTTTCTCTATTTCCCAATAACTGCCCTCATCAACATGTTAAGGGTAAAATATTTATTCATACTGTCGTTCAACAGACAAATAAATTAGCCCCTTTGCCACCTCAATTCAAACTTGCTAACTTTCTGAAATGTGACAATTTAAAATATCCAAAAATTTTTTTAAAGATTTTTTTATTATTAATTAATTAATTTATTTATTTATTTATTCATTCATTCATTCATTCATTCATTCATGACAGAGAGAGAGAGAGAGAGACAAGACAGGCAGAGGGAGAAGCTGTCTCCTCCGTGCAGGGACCCTGACGTGGGACTTGATTCCGGGTCTCCAGGATCACACCCCGGGCTGAAGGCAGCGCTAAACCGCTGGGCAACCAGGGCTGTCCTAAAATATCCCAAAAATTTTTTAAGAAGTTTATGGTACCTTTAGGCAAAATAAAACTTAACAGTTTAAAATATATATTCTAGCAATAATTTTAGAAATATGTGTATCTTAAATCTGGTTGTCAGATTTAAAAGTGAACTCTTTATAGTTTTCCTTGCCATTGTTTTATGCCAGATTATATGGAGAGTATACAGAATAGGTTATTCTCAAAATCAAGCCCATTGTCCTGCTCAGTTTTCATTAGTAACATAGTTTTCTGAGATGAGATCCATCTGCAGGACATGTGCTATTCATTCTTAAGGCACACATATTAATAAGGAATTTAACAAGAGTGAAAGGGAAATGTTTGTTAATAGTTACCTAGCATCTACCAGTTGACATGTAATGTAAAATATGCCTTGTTTATTCTACACAATATAAAAACATATAAATATATGTATGTTTAAGTATAAAAACTATATAACTAGATAGTAGCCCAACTAGAATTCATACCCAGAAAGTGCTAGCTTACTAATGCTGTGGAACAGTATTTCCACAATCTTAGTGTCTTCAGTCAACACATTGATTATTTCCCAGTTGTTCTGGGTCAGTAGTCAGTACAGCTTAACTGAGGTCTCTTTCTTGATACTAATGGTCCTCAGTCTCTGAAAAAAAGTCAAAATTAACAACTGGGCCCCATTTTACCTAGACTCAAGTAGATAAAGAATCTGCTATGAAAGGAAGTTAGTTCTGCTCTTGATTAGAAACAATTAGAAATCCACTGTTGATTAAACCTGCTTTAATAGAAGGGATTATGTGAAAGACAGTATCTCTAAAATCTCAAGAAACTCATAGATAATAATTCTCACAAGTTAAAAGGAAAGCTCCAAGATCGCTTTAAATTATGTTTGCATTACCAAAATTAGACAAATATTTACTTAGTACTAACAGAATTTTTGTGATGTAGAATTATTAATTCTGGGAAAATGGAGCCTACATCTCTAAAAGCATCTGAAATTTAACTATACAAATAGATCCCTTCTAATAGGAACATACAATAAGGGGCACCTGGGTGGCTCAGTAGTTGAGCGGCTGCCTTTGGCTCAGGTCTGATGCCAGGGTCCTGGGATCAAGTCCCATATTGGGTTCCCTGCAGGGAGCCTGCTTCTCCTTCTGCCTATGTCTTTGACTCTCTCTATCTCTCATGAATAAATAAATACAAATCTTAAAAAAAAGGAACATACAATGATATAAACACACTACATTAATGCATGCTTCAAAACCACTGTGCAGCCTGGGTGGCTCAGCGGTTTAGTGGTGCCTTCAGCCCAGGATGTGATCCTGGAGACCTGGATTGAGTCCCACCTCAGGCTCCCTCTATGGAGCCTGCTTCTCCCTCTACCTGTGCCTCTGTCACTCTCTCTCCCTCAGTCTCTCTCTCTCTCTCTCTGTGTCTCTCAAGAATAAATAAGTAAAATTAAAAAAAAATCACTTGACTGTATAAACTTTTAGAATTTAATATATGTTTTATGTTGTTACTAAATCAGAATCAATGTATGTACCCATAAGTGGATTCTAATTCAAGGACATACTCTTTGACAATTGTTACTTTATTATTATGAACAACATAATATCCCAAAAGTTCCTTCATCCAATAAGCAAACTTTCCAAGAAAATAAAATTCAAAGGAATACTAACCATACTTTAGTAAAGAATATATTTAATACAGTAGGATAGTATCATGAGCATTTATGCATCTAACATATGATTTAACAAGTAGAACATTCATGATATTAAAATACATCTGTCAATGTACTAGCTATATACTTCTTTGCTACTGATTTCCTTCCTTTGAGATTGTCACTTCCCTGACTTTGCATTTATCAATCTCTCCTCTCTGGGAAAAAAGTTTCATTATTTGTGTATTTTGTTTAAAACTGTATATAATTGGGGCATCTGGGTGGCTCAGTCAGTTAAGCAGCTGCCTTTGGCACAAGTCATGATCTCAGGATCCTGAGATGGAGTCCTGAGTGAGGCTCCTTGTTCAGCAGAGAGTCTGCTTCTCCTTCTGTCTCTTCTCCTCCCACTCCCATGCCTCCTCCATCCCCCACTCATGTTCTCTCAAATAAAAACTTCAAAAAATAATAAAATAAAATTGTATATTATTAAAATAGTATTAATCTGTGTAATTTTGAGACTTCTATTTTACATTCAGTATTCTTCAGATTCATTCATGCAACATGCAACTCTGGCTAATTCATTTTTGCTGCTGTAAGATATTCCTTTCTGTGTCGATATAGCAAATAGTTTCCCATTGATGGATAGCTGTTTCCAGTCTATTTACTATTACAGAAAAATGTTGTTGGTAATATGCTTACAACATTTAAAATCATCGGGATCCCTGGGTGGCGCAGCGGTTTGGCGCCTGCCTTTGGCCCAGGGCGCCATCCTGGAGACCCGGGATCGAATCCCACGTCGGGCTCCTGGTGCATGGAGCCTGCTTCTCCCTCTGTCTCTGCCTCTCTCTCTCTCTGTGACTATCATAAATAAATAAAAATTAAAAAAAAAAAACATTTAAAATCATCAAAACTTTCCCTACTCTAAAGAGATTGCATGGTTTGATAGTAGGATATACACACAGTTCTATGGATAGTCCCAAATTTTCAAAATTGATTATGCAAAATACATTCCAACAAGCAAAGTATGAGTTTCCATTGGTCTATATTCTTGCCAACAAATGATATAGAATCCTTAATATTTGTGAAATTGTGGTTATAAAGTTATTTTGATGTGCTTATTTAGGTCTTATTTTCATATGTATCTTTTGATGCATTTATGATATGAGGAATTTTGTCACTGCTATCACTTGATATTTGATTCACTTCTTTGATCTATATTTTTTTATAGCTTCATTCATCAATTATGTAGATAAAAAAATATTCCTTAAAATTTTTATTCCTATTTTCATTTTATTTTGGTGTCTTGACCAATATTTAATATTTTGAATTGAACTTTTATGGCTGGTATTTTTCTGCTTTATTTAATAGGACCAACTCAACTATAATTCATTTAGATAGTCTCCTATATCATCATTGTCCTTCCCATTTAAGCAGTTAATAGGAAATTGATTTTTGCATATAATAGTCTTATTGTATTTTATATGTATAGCATGCCATTTTTTGATAATTCAATACATTTTTGATTAGTCATTTTGTTCCAGTGATCTACAATGCTACTATTATGATATAGTCTATGGAGATGAAGATCTGTTCATAGAATTTCTACTTTGTTCCATTTATCAATATATTTGTGTACCAGTAATCACCATTTTCTATGATTTTATAAGAATAATATCTGCTAATATAATTAGTCCCTCACTCTTATAAGTGACTTGGGTCTTCTTGTTCCTTGCTTTTCCACATAAAGTTAGACTAATTCATTGGAAAATTTTTTGAAAATAACTAGATAATATTTTACTGAAAAATGTATCTTTAGATTTTGATTAGAATAGTAATAAACAGAATAATTTAGATAGAACAATTTACGTATAACTTATACCTTCATGATATGGACTCTTTTATATGGTATACTGCCATATAATGAAGTCTCAAATGTTTTAAGTTTCATAAATAGTATCTTGATATGTTTTAAGACATATTTTAAGATATTTTTCTGGTTATTTCTCATGCCAAAACTATGAGATATGGAAAGAATAATCTTTTCAATAAACAGGGCTGGGAAAATTGGTTATCTATATGCAAAAGAATGAAATTGAACTCTATCTCACATCATATAGAAAAATTAATTCAAAAATCAGTCATCTAAATGTAAGTGCTAGAAGTATAAAACCCTTAAAAAAAAAACTGTAAGTGTAAATCATCAATTTTTTGGATTAGGCAATAATTCCTTAGACATTATACCAAAACCAGAAGCAGCAACAAAAGAAAATATCAAAATTAAAATCTGTATACTCTAAGAGACCATGATGATAGTGAAAAGATAATTCATACAATGGGAGAAAACTTTTGCAAATCATTTATCTGATAAATGATATATCTAAGATAAAAAAAGAACTATTACACTAAACATCTACATGCAAATGAATGAAATTGGATCATTTTCTCAAGGCATATACCAAAATAAACTCAAAATAGAACAAAGGCTCAAATTTAAGACCAGAAGCCACAGAACTCCCAGAAGAAAATGTAGGCAGTAAGCTCTGTGATTTCAGGATCCTGAGATGAGCCTTGCCTCCAACTCCATGCTCAGCATAGCATCTGCTTAAGATTCTCTCCCTGTGCTGTGGAGAAGCTTTTTACCTTGACTAAGTCCCAATAGTTCATTTTTGTTTTTGTTTCCCTTGCTTCTGGAGACATGTCGAGTAAGAATTTGCTACAGCCAAGGTCATAGAGGTTTCTGCCTGTGTTCTCTAGGATTTTTATTGTTTCCTGTCTCACATTAAGGTCTTTCATTCACTTTGAATTTATTTTCATATACGGCATAAGAAAGTTTTCCAGTTTCGTTCTTCTGCATGTTGTTGTCCGAACACAATTTGTTGAAGAGATTGTCTTCTTTCCTGTTTTGTTGAAGATTAGTTGATCATATAGTTGTGGGCCCATTTCTAGGTTTTCTATTCTGTTCCATTGCTGTATGTGTCTATTTTTATGCCAGCACCATACTGGCTTGATGACTACAGCCTTGTAATATAGGTTAAAATATGGAATTATGATGT
Source organism: Vulpes vulpes (assembly GCF_048418805.1). Classification (NCBI taxonomy): domain Eukaryota; kingdom Metazoa; phylum Chordata; class Mammalia; order Carnivora; family Canidae; genus Vulpes; species Vulpes vulpes. Next base: position 98,270,386 of record NC_132784.1, on the reverse strand, counting down.
CTCCAGATTTGCTTTACTTTTTTAGAATTGCTTTAGTTATTCAAAGTCCTTTGTGGTTCCATACCAGTTTTAGGACTGTTTTAGCTCTAAAATGCTGGTGACATTTTGATATAGAGTGCTTTAAATGTGTAGATTGCCTTGGGTAATATAGAAATGTTAACACTATTTGTCTTCCAGTCCATGAGCATGTAATGCTTTTACATTTCTTTGTATCCTCTTCAATTTATTTCATAAGTGTTCTATAGTTTTGAGAGTATAGATCTTTTGCTTCTTTAGTTAGATTTTTTCTTCGGTTGCTTCTTGTTTTTGGAGTAATTGCAAAAGGGATAAATTCTTTGATTTCTTTTTCTATTGCTTTATTACTAGATATGAAATGCAACTGATGTCTGCACATTGATTTTATGTCCTGCAACTCTGCTGAATTCTTATATAAGTTCTAACAACTTTTTGGTGGAGTCTTTCAGGTTTTCTAATTAGAGTACCATATTTGTCTCCAAATTATGAAAGTTTAACTTCTTCCTTGATGAATTGAATGCCTTTTATTTTTTGTTGTCTTATTGCTGAGGCTAAGACTTCCAGTAGTATGTTAAAATAGTAAGGGTGACATGTTTTATTCCTAAACATAGAGTCAAGGCTCTAAGTTTTTCCCCAGTGTAGATATTAGCTATGTGTCTTTCATATATGGTCCATATGATATTGAGGTATGTGCCCTATGTTCCTAGTTTGTTGAGGATTTTTATCAAGAATGGATGCTATATTTTGCCAATGCTTTTTCTACATCTATTGACATGATCAAATGGTTTTTATCTTTTCTTGTTTTAATATGGCGTACCATGTTGATTGATTTATGAATATAAGACTACTACTGGGACATCATCAAGGTAAAAACCTTTTGCACAGCAAAGCAAACAATTAACAAAGCTAAAAGACAGTGTATGGAACAGGAGAAGATATCTGAAAATGACATATTTGATACAGGGTTAGTATCCAAAAATCTATAAAGAACTTATGAAACTCAACACCCAAAAAACAACTCAGTTAAGAAATGGGCAGAAGACAATAAACACATTTCAAACAAACAAACAAAAAAGATATCTAGATGGCTAACAAACACATGAGAAGATGCTCAACACCACTTATCAATAGGGAAACAAATCAAAACTACCATAAGATACCCTCTCATACCTGTCAAGATGGCTAAAATTAACAAGAAACAACAGGTGTTGGTGAGGATGCAAGAAAGGTGAAACCTCTTGCACTGTTGGTGGGAATGTAAACTGATGCAACCACTCTGAAAAACAATATGAAGTTTCCTCAAAATGTTGAAGAGAGAGCTACCCTACAATTCAGCAATTGCACTACTGTTTACCCAAAGATGCAAAACTACAAATTTGAAGGGATACACCCTAATGCTTACAGCAGCATTATCAGCAATAGCCAAACTATGGCATCTAAAAGAATGAAATCTTGTCATTTGCAATGGCATGGTTGGAACTAGAATGTGTTATGCTAAGTGAAATAGAGAAAGACAAATATCATATGATCTCACTCATATGTGAAATTTAAGAAAGAAAACAGATGAACATATGTAAAGGTGGGGGAAGAAAAAAAGGGAGAGAGGGAAACAAACCATAAGAGACTTTTTAATGCTAGAGAACAAACTAAGGGTTGATGTATGGAGGTGGGGGGGGGTGGGCTAGATTGGTGATGTGTATTAAGGAGGGCACTTGTTATGATGAGCACTGTGTGTTGTATATAAGTAATGAATCCCTGAATTCTACTCCAGAAACCAATATTGCATTGTATGTTAACTACCTAATTTTTTTTAAAGCAAAAACCAAACATTACAAAAAGGGAATTATTCTATGTGGAATAGTTGTTAAAATTTAATTCCTTAATTTTTTTCTTGATTTCTTGTATACATAAATATAATGTCCAAGTACCAGATATTTTATTACTAATAAAATAATGTCTGTTAAAAAAAATTCTCTCCTTCTTCCTCTGCCCCTACCTCCCCCCCCACACACACACTGCTCACACACATGCTCTCTCTTAAAGAGAAAAGAAAAGAAATGAAAAGAAAAGAAAGAAAGAAAAGAAAAGAAAAGAAAAGAAAGAAAAGAAAAAAGAAAAAAGAAAAGAAAAGAAAGAAAGAAGAAAAGAAAAGAAAAAAAAGAAAAGAAACGAAAAGAAAAGAAAAGGAAAGGAAAGGACTCAGATACAGAGAACAAACTGATGATTGTCAGAGGGGAGAGCAGGATGGGAATGAACAAAATAGGCAAAGGGGATTAAGAGATACAATTTTCCAGTTATAAAATAAAACATGGGATGTAATATATGGCATAGGGAATATAGTAATAATACTTGACTTAAGTACTTTATTTGACAGAAAGAGAGGGATGGAGGGGAAGAGAGAGAAAGAGAGAGAACAAGAGCAAGTGCATGAGCAGGAGGAACAGTGGGAGAGGGAGCCCAATGTGGGGGCTCGATGCCAAAGTCAAAAGCTTTGTATGGTGACAGATGATAACTAGTCTCATCACAACTATTTTGTGATATATGTATCAAATCACCATGTTGTACACCTGAAATTAATGTAACACCTGTATGTTAATTATACTTCAATAAAAAAAACCTCTTATAACGTAAAAAATTAAATTGGTAAAAGGATCTGAATAGGTATTTATACAAATGATAATGAGCACATGAAGAGTTCAGTAAGTTTGGTAGAATTTTGGGAGTTTCTCAAGCGATTAAACATGGAGTCAATCAAATTACACAGCAATTCTGCTCCTAGGTATAAATCCAAGAGATATGAGAAAATCCACACAAGAATTTTTACACAAGTTTTTATAGCAACATTATTCATAATAACCAAACTAAAGAAAAAAACCAAATGTTTGTTGACTTATGAATGGATAATTATATGGCATAACTATATAATAAATTATCATGCAACAGAAAAAAATGTAGTGATATCTGTTATAATATGAATGAATCTTGAAATTTTGCTAACTGAAAGAAGCCATTAAAATTATAGCCTTTAGGGGCACCTTGTTAAGCATCTGCCTTCAGCTCAAGTCCTGGGATCAAGCCCCCGCATTGGGCACCCTCTCCAAATGTTCCCCCCTACTGCTCATGCACTCACTCTTGCTCTCTCTGTCTCTCTCTCTCCCCCTCCATCCCTCTCTTTCTGTCAAATAAAATCTTTTAAAAAATTATACCCTTTAAGTGGATGATTTTTATGAGCTTTAAATTATATTTTAATAATACTTAAAAATATATGTATTCATACTTTGTAATATTTTAAATTCTTTGTTTTGAATTATGAATGTATGTGTTCTTGTTTACAAAATGCTTGTATACTTTGTATATTTATTATATCCAGATTGTACCATCATTTGACTTTATATCATAAGGAGATACTTAGTGAGTACTTTACAATTAGGTGAAGTGATATTTTTTCTACTGTAAAACCCTTGATATCCTCAGCTCCTAATAACTTACCACCACCTTGCCATTATATGCCTCAAGATCCCAACACAAATCTCATGGCTACCTGTAAACTTGTTAATGGTGATCACCAAAAATCTGCTAACTCTCTGGCCATCTTTTATCTCCAGCAGTCCATTTCCTTTGAGTTCTCACATTTCTAATTATTTCTTTTATTCCATTACCTTCCAAGTCTTAAAATTCACACATGATTATCTATTACCAAAATGTTATTATAATCTCTGCTCTGAAGCCTCCCTTCACATTTTTAGTCTATCTCTAATGAAGATCACTCTTGAATCTTCACCATTTTCTCATACCTTCCTCATAGTAGTAGCATATGTGGTGTTGGGCAAGTGTCCCTCTACATTACAATTGCTTTCAGATTCACACATCACCTCTTTCAAGTAGCTTGAAAGTTTTATCTCCAGTGTCACTGCCATTAATATCACTCATATCTTGCTTTTTGGTCATTGTAACATTCTATACATCATCCTTCCATTACTCTGGCCTCTCAAACTTTTGAAATCTATTTTGCCAATAAACTTGTTGTTCTTTCTGCCTCTACCCATGTTTCTGGCATTCCATATGTCTTATGATAAATACAAACCTTCCTTTAACCCAGCTAAAAGCATCTCCTGTTGAGCATCATCTCTCATCCTTCATGTTTCCTCTTTCTTATCCAACAACACTTCTACCTTGACATAACCTCCAACCAATTTAACGTCCCTGACCTTTCTCTTGTTTTTATTTCCCTGTGGTCAATTGCTCTTTTGTCCACATCCTAACTCCTTGGCCCTCTTTCTTCATCTTACTTTCTTTAACTTAAATACAAGACATCTAACACTTTGAAAGAATTTTTAAAGCCCATCTAAGATGTCCAGTTCTCAAATAATTCCAGAGCAGCCTTAGAGATTTATTCAATGTCTTTCCCATCTGATTACAACACTCTCCAAAGATAAGGAGATATGCAAGTCACTTACTTATCCAGACCTTGACCTTTGCCTAAATAGCTCAAATTTTAGTCTACTGAATTTCAAGTGAACCTCATAATGTCTATATTTCCATTCCTTCAAGTAAAATATATTAATACCTTTCATTTAACCAGGCCCTCTTTAAGGTGCTGGAAATACAACAAACAAAGCCATTGAGTTTAAATGCCTTTTGAAGTTTAAGCCCTGCTACATAAATAAAAAAAAATAGTATGATAATTTAGAATGTTGATAAATACCATCCTAAGAAAAAAATCAACATGATGTGAACACAAAGTGGTTGGGGATTATAACAGACAGGAAAACTTTTGTGAGTAGATCAGATTTTCATGATACCAAAAGACATGAAGGAGCTAGGCATACAGGTTTTTTCCACAATGCTCCTGGATAAGGGAGCAACTATTGCTGATGTCCTGAGATTGGAGAATAATCCACCTACTCAAGTACCAGAAAGGTGGCCAGCCCAAAACAAGAGGAAACCAGGAAGGAATGACAATGATCTTAAGCCTGTGTATTGCCATTGTTACTATATGACAAAGTTAGAGGAGAAAATACTTTTGAAGTTATACATATATATACATATATATACATATATATAATACAGAAACAGATACAGTTTTCTTTCCATTCAAATAAGATTTGTCTATTTAAACCTGTCCTAAAATTCTTTCCATTAAAAAAAACTATAAAATAAAGTATCTGATTCTCTTCACTTTAAAGCAATTTACCAAGCTCTTTGCCTGGTTTTCAAGTTCCTATATGAACTTTCATTATTCTCCTGAGCTTATATATGGGCTTTCCCAGATATTGACAACATTCTTTCAACTTATGTTCTTTTGATTAAAATTTCTCTTTACACTTCTAATTGAGTTCTATCACTTCAAATATTGAATCTTTCTAACAAGCTTTGTCTTTTATTACTTTTTCCTAGGAAATATCATATAATCCATATTATTTCATGGCACTTTATTTGAAAGTACTGACTGAAATATGATAGAAACTATCATATCTATCTCATAAACCCAAGAATTTTCAATATATTTTCTTATTGAAAGTAATCCTTTTTCTTGATTATGCAGGTAAGCTATCAAAATATAAAAAGAAATTCTAGCAATACAGAGAAACACCATCCCAAATCACATTACAATGTAGTAATAAGATTCTCACTGGTTTACAAAATGAGAACACCCTCTATAGCACATACTTTTATTCAATGTATATAGTGGACATCTTTCAAAATCATTAAACATAGAGTACCATAATTGTTTTAACAGCTCTGTAATAGTTCCTTATATTTATAATTGTTTTAACTGGACCTCTATGTATAGATTCTTAAATTTTCTATAATACTTGTATTACTTGTCAATTTAAAAGAAATTTTATATTAATTTTGCTAGGCATACTTTTGATTGATAGTAAAATTGCATACTTTTCTAGCATATTTTTCATTTTTTCATAGAAATGCTTAAAACTTTTATTTTTTCAATTTTAATATTTTATACATTCATTTAGATTAGCAGGATGCTCTTTGTCATATGTGATTCCAATATTTTGTTAGCATTTAGTGTGTCATAAATTTTTATAATTTTAAAATTTGTTACACAATTTTACTATTGGTTTAATCAAAACTTTTATCATATAAAATGTCATAGAATTTTGAAATTTGCATATAATCAAAATAGTTTGTTTAATACATTTTTATTTTTCACTTCCAATTAAAATGAACTAAGACTTCCATTGATCAAAAGAAGATGTATAGTACAACAGAAGTTGAGGGGGACCATGCATAATGTTCAGAAAATATGAGCCTTTATTTTCATTTAATAAAGTTGTGTTCTTTATTTCAATTCATCTTAGTTTATTTTAGTTGAAAGGAAGATAGGATGCTTTTAAATATACTTTACAAATTTATCTTAATAGTCCTTATAGATAAGATGATATTCAAAATATTTAATAAGTCCTAATCAGTTGAAACGATGCTGGCTTGCCTAGAGTTAGAGTCCTGGAGGACTACTTCTGGGAAAGGGCTCAATTTTTAAATTTTAATTACTTTTTACTGGATGTAATTGACATGTAACTTTGTATTAGAAAAATTGTTTTGTTTTGTTTTGTTTGATGGTAAAAGGTCCTCAGGAGCTCATAGGAAAAACCCCAAGGCCAGGATGGTCTGAGGTGAAGAAAGGGAAACACTCAGGGGTCAGTATGAAAGTATTTCAGTGTTCAACAAGCAAATAAATACCAAATGTACTGATAACATCAATTATTCACATGTTTGTTCCTTCTGAATTTCATAATTTCATGGACATATGAAGCAAAGGTACCAAAATTATTTCGGCTCAGGATGCAGCCATTCTACTTTTCATATCAAACTTATGATTTCTATTTCATTCAAGTAGTACTATTATCTTATAAGGAATGACTACCTACTTTGAGTACTTTATTTTTAAGGACAGTAATTAATTAGTTGAAAGTATTACCCTACCATTTATAATAGTGAAGAAAGTTAACATCATTTTACTGTTCACATGTGTAAATATTAGTAATTTTTTAATAAAAAAAAAAATCACTCCTAGTAAGCAAACCACTGGACTTAGGGAGAGAACAAATTATTTTTTTTAAGTTCATAGCAACAAAATATTGAGATATATAAACTGTAATAACCTATTTTATTTCAAACATTATGTGAACCAACCAATAATAAATATACAAATTTGACTTACTATTATATGTGACTGATGAACTTAAAAGAATAAATTAATAGTCATTGACCAGGTGTGTATTATCTTTGCCTCAACAACAGACCCAAATATAGACAAATGTTTTCTTCCAAAGAGATTTATTTCTAATTGGGGAGCAAACGAAAAGTTCATACATCTCAAAGTAAAAATTTTGTCTGAGTTAGAGAAAAAAAAACAACTGTGCCAACATCTAAAATAACCAAAAAAGCAATAAATTCTATCTTAAAAAGTTATAGTTTCCTTTGTATTTTCCTCTCTAATATAAAATCAGATCTTCAAAATAACCCTGATGTACATAGGGCAGTTTTATATCACCTGTTTTCAGATCAAATAATCTCCTAAGGTTAGTCCTGGCAAACCACAAATAAAGAGCAGAAAAAATGTATTCTTTTTTTTTATTTTTTTTAAATTTTTTATTTATTTATGATAGTCACAGAGAGAGAGAGAGAGGCAGAGACACAGGCAGAGGGAGAAGCAGGCTCCATGCACCGGGAGCCTGACGTGGGATTCGATCCCGGGTCTCCAGGATCGCGCCCTGGGTCAAAGGCAGGCCCCAAACCGCTGTGCCACCCAGGGATCCCAATGTATTCTATCTTTTTTCTCTATGTTCTGTTAAATTATTTTAAATATAGTCCTTATCTATAGTAAAAAATGGAAATCAGCTAAATTTTAAATGAAATTTCTTCATATCTAATTCTGACATTCTCTCTGGTATTTTACATAATGTAGAATTGAGTCCAAATCAGCAACATGAAGAGTACGGGTTCAAGCAAAACTAAATAATTTTTGTAAATCTCACTTTATTGATTTATAACATGGGAATCATTATCTCGCAATGTCACTAAATGGCTATTAAGTTATATATGTTTACCTCATTACATATTTGAGAGTATTTGGGATAGGACCTTGTGCAGATTAATGTAAGTACAAAAAAAATGGTTCTAGCATGAGTAACTTTTATTATGTAACTCCAAGGATCGGCTGATCACAGGGTTAAAATATTCTTTCATCTGGCATATATGTGTAACATTGGTCAGATGTAACACCTGTTTAAATTGCTATTACACAGATATCACTTGAGATTCAGGTTTTGAAATTGCCAGGTCAGTTTTTCAACCTCTAAATCCTAAACTTTGATGACCACTTTTCTTCAGGAAAAAATTACATAGGCTTATTGAATGTGAGGCAGCCCGTAAATGAGCCAGGGCTATTTCTTGCAACTTTCTTTGATTTGATTTTACTTGTCAACTTTTTCACTCTTATCCTTCTGGCATTCCTATTAATAGTATAGGCCAGTGAATTCTACTTTTAAAACCTTTGAGATCAACTTTTGAAATAGCAAAGAGAATTTCAATTAAGAAGTGAATATATTTAAAGCCTCCAACAAATATCACTAATCAAAGGTTTTGGCCTACTTTTTCAAAAACAGATCATTTCATTGGCCTTCAAACTTATGTACTAATTCCATACCTATGATTAAAATGGTAATTACCTACACTATTTACACATTTGTACTTAGCATAGTATTAGCTAAAATAAATTTGCCTGCATTCATGTGCTACTTCGAGGTGATCTCATTGCCCAACTGGCAATCAACCAATATGGAATTAAGTGGAGTTTTACATTTATGATCTCCATTGCCTGTAAGCCTGTGTAGCCCAGTCTGGAAGTGAGATAAGACATACTCAACAGATAGCCATATAACTACTTAGAAGATAGAGCAAGGCACCTCCTCAAAAAAAAAAAAAAAAAAAAAAAAGGAAATTTTTAAACAGAAAGCAGCTAGAGTGACAGCACAATAAAACAAAGTGTCATTTGGCTGCCATCCACTAAACACTGGACAAAACCCATTAAGGGAGTAAGTAAATGCATCATTCCTCATTCAGCTGGCCCAGCCTGGTAACAACTCTAGCTATTTGCCTATGTTTTCTAAGGATTCATTTCCACTCCTCTGTGATCTGTTTTGTTTTAGAGTGGCTGCTATCCCAAAACTGCATTTCCAAAGCTATCTTGCCAGCTGCCTTCTGGTTGTTTGTGAATGGGATGCACTGGTGGAAAATGAGACCAGAAATAGGTAGGTAGCTCTTTTGCTGCTTCTATTAGCTCCTCACCTAGGTGCACACAGACTTTCAGACTGATGGGGATCTCCCCTCCCTCCCTATTTTACACATTAAACCTCTTTCCTGATCTTCTGACCTCCATTTCTGCTGAGAAGTCATCTTTTGTGCTTATCACTGTTCTGCATGTAATGTGCCTATTTTCTCCAGCAACTTCTAATATTTTCACTTTGTTCTCACAGTTTAAACATGAGGTGTTCAGGTGTAGTTTTCTTTGCATTTATCCTGCTTTGTTTCACAGATTTTCTTGGATAAACAGGTTGAAATTTTCATCCATTTTCCAAAATTCTCAGCCAGTTATCACTTCATATATTTTTCTCTCACTTGCCTCACTTACTGTCCCCTCTCTTGGGACTCCAGTTACATGCTTTTTGGATTAGCTGCCATTGTCCTACAGATGCCACATGACCCTTCATTTCACTTCTGTTTTTTTTTTTTTTTTTTTTGGTGATTCAGTTTGGGTCATTTCTGTTCACCTTTTATCAATTTCACAAATTCTGCTTAGCCTTTTAGTGTATCTAATGAATTCCCCATTTCTGATACTGTATTCTTCACTGTTAGCATCCCTTTTTTACAATTTCAATCTCACTCTAATGAAATTCCCTATGTGCTAATCACTGTCCACCTTTTCAACTAGGCCAGAATTTTTTTCAGGTTTCTATCTTGAAACAGTATACTTAACCTTCTGTACCTTTGCTTGATTCCTTGATAAACTCATTTATCATTTCCCATCTTTCCCAAGTCATATTTTCTTGATTCTCAATGTATCCTGTATTTAAAACTTTACATCAGACATAATATATTAAACAGCGTGATTAGTGTTTGCAAAACATTTTCTTTAAAGGATCAAATAGTAAATACTTCAGGATTTACAAGCCATATAGTCTTTATCACTACTACTCAACACTCATTTTAGCACAAAAGCAGCCAGAAAATATGCAAATAAGAGTGGCTAAATTTTAATAAATATTTATAGACACTAAAGTTAAAGCTTTACATTTGTCTTACAAAGTTTTTTTTAATATGTAATTATGTAAAAACAATTCTTGTCCAATAGGCAATATTAAACTTTGCCTGTAAGCCACAGTTTATTGATTTCTATTATAGATTAATGAAAATATTTACCCATACAAGAAGGCATTCTCTTTCTTTCCTCAGTTCAAATATACATTGAATTGATTCAGCTTATGTGGGAGTCTAATCAATCCAATGTGTATTTGAACTGGATCTTGGCCTTCTGGCAACTCTTATAAGCTTACAAGTGAACTAAAGGTTTCAAATATTTTGAAGATGGGATCAAGATTGATCTGTAAGAAATCTAGAATTTTAATATTCATGAAACTTCAGAAATTCCAGACAGTCTTCAGCTTACCTGCAGATTTCCAATCTATGAGATATTCTCTCTCATTCATAGTTTTTTTGGTTGTTGATGAGTTCTCCTTGCACCCCATTTTCCTAACCACAATATTATGCCCAGATTATGGAGGACCAGTGTAATATAACCAAAGGCCCAGTATATCTTGAAGGGAGCTCATCTCTCCTGAAAAAAAACTCCAGTTTCTGGTTTATTATACTACCCACTCAGTGAAGGCCTCCAGATGAGAGATGATGAGCACTGCACACTGACTCTGTGGCTGGAGATTTTTGGTATTGTAATACATCATACAGGACCACATATATCTTTTGAAAAACTTCAAGTCACAACACTAAGTTTTCCCTTAACTCCATATAAGGTGTTTATACCTATTTCTTCATGCTGGCAGGATGAAAGCTGTTATATTTTCTTCGAAAAAGTTTTGCTACTTACTGGGGTTTTGTTAATTTTTAAATCTGACAAGTTTCAAAGCTATAATTTTTTTCATTGATCCAACTTCTCATATAGACTGGGAGCAATGATATTTTCCAACTCACACTCTTTTGATTAAAACCATTAAATATGGACTTCTTATTAAGATGTAAGAATCAGACTTTCATTTTTATTTTGTACAAGTGTAAGGAAAGAAGCAAGCACTGTATTTAACAGATAATATTAAGATATACTCCAAGATTGTGGCAAGAGGGACAAAGTATACAGATCAGAGATATATTAATAATTCCTTTATTTCAATTACCCAATACATCATGTTCTTTCAACAAAGATTTATGAAGCATGTTAGAAAAAATAAATGACTGACTACCACAGTCATGAGACTGATGTAGGAATGAATTAGGGGCAGATGGGGCTAATGCTGGGAAAGATAAGGGAAAAGCCCAGAGTCAGGTTCCCAGAAATCTGTGGGTTCCCATAAACCCCAGAATACCAAAAAGCCCAGAGTCAGATTCCTACCCATCCCAAGAAAACAGAGATAAGACAGTAAAAAACAGAGAAAAATAATAAACCTGGCTCCCTAGCTCCAAAATATTAGGGAGTATCTCCCTTTAATGGCTACTAAGTAATCACAGAAACTTACCAGACCAGCAAGAAATATGTCATCAAGGTGTTATCAATAGTCCCTGCTCAAACCAAGACTGCACAAGAATCTCAAGGCCATGGGCTCGCTGGCTAGGTTCTCAATAAAAGACTGCCACTAAAAGCCCTCAGCGGCAACCTGTCAGGACTCCTCTCACTTCTGAGAGCTTTCTCTGTGTCTCTGCTTAATAAACTTCTATCACTTTGCTCACTCTCTGTCGTCCCCAAGATTCATTCTTTGACTCCTGAGACAAGAACCAAGCTCTCCCATATCAAAACCAAGTATTAGAAACTGGTTCAAATATGACAGACATATGTTTTGATATTATCTGAAAGCGAATCTTACGTAACTGTGGTTAAAATGTTAAAGGCAATAGGGCACCTGGGTGGCTCAGTGGTTGAGCATCTGCCTTTGGCTCAGTTGTGACCCTGGGATCTTGGGATTGAATTCTGCATCAGGCTCCCCACAAAGAGCCTGCTTCTCCCTCTGCCTGTGTCTCTGCCTCTCTCTTGTGTCTCTCATGAATAAATAAAATCTTTAAAAAAATGTTAAAGGCTCTAATGAAAAAAATTAGATTTCTTGCAATAATGGTTAATATAAACAAAAAGATGAAAACTGAAAAAAAAAAGTATTTGAAATTAAAACATGAACATAAAAATGTCTTTGATTGGACTTATTAGAGTGCACATTGTCAAGAAAAGAATCAGAGCTTGCAGATAGCCAACAGAAACTTCCGAAATTGAAATGCAAAGAGAAAAAATGAAATAATATCAAGAACTGCCATACACAAGCTGTATCACATATAATGTAAATATCAGATAAAGAAAAATATTTGGTATAATAATGACCAAGAATAATAATGATAACAAACCATAGAGCTACAAATCTCAAGAAACACCTAGTAGACAAATGTTAAAAAAAAAAAAAAAACTACATGTAGGCATATATTTAAATCACAGAAAAATAAAGACAAAGAAAACCTTGATAGAAAATAGGGGAGTGAGGGGCATTACCTTTAGAGGAACAAAGATAAGAATTGTATCAGACTTCTCATTAGAGACCATGCAAGCAACAAGAGTGGAATGAAATTTAACATGTTGAATAAAAAAATCTCACCAACCTAGACTTCTGTATCCAGCAAAATTAATCTTAAAAAAAAAAAGAAAATACAGAATTTCTCAAACAAAAACTCTGGAATTTTGACACCAGTATTTCTGGCTTGCAAGAAATGTTAAAAGAAGTTCTGCAGAGTGGCGCCTGGGTGGCTCAGTTGGTTAACTGTCTGACTCTTGATTTCAGCTCAGGTCATGATCTCAGGGATGTAAGAGGGAGTCCCACATCGGGCTCGGCACTGAGCATGGAACTTGCTTAAGATTTTCTCTCTCCCTCTCCTTTTGTAATTCCACCTTCCCCAACTTGTGCATGCTCTCTAAAAAATAAATTTAACAAAAATATTTTTTAATTTAAAAAAAGTTCTGCAGAGAGAAAGAAAATGATAAAGTTCAGAAAATCATTTTTTTATATGAAATTCTGGAAAAGGTAAAATTTTAAGGATAGAGAAAAAATTAGTGGTTTCCAGAAGCTGAATACCAAGGAGGTACAGATTGACTACAAAGGTTCCCTTGGGCACTTTTGGGAGAGATGGAAATATTTTGCGAGTTGATTATTGTGATTGCAGGACTGTACATTTAGCAAAATATATGTAATGTGTACCTGAAAAGCTTGAATATCACATCCCTAACTATAATCTCAAACCTTATTTAAAAATGACTGATTTAGAAACACCTGGGTGGCTCAGTGGTTGAGCATCTGCCTTTGGCTCAGGGTGTGATCCCTGAGTCCCCAGATCAAGTCCCGCATTGGGCTTCCTGCATGGATGCTGCTTCTCCCTCTGTCTATGTCTCTGCCTCTCTCTCTCTTTCTCTTTCATGGATAAATAAATAAAATCTTTAAAAAAATAAAGATAAATAAAATGACCAGTTGGTATTAAAGTAGAATTCTCTAGTACCTTAAAATAACTAATTACCTAAATATTAAATAATAGCAAAAGTAATTCCAAAATAAAAACAAGAAAGTCTTAACTGGTGTCCAAATGTACACATATTTATGGTTAATACTTGTTCATGGATAACTCTTGTCTACTTAGAATTAAATATAAGGACTTAAAATCTTTCAGGAACTTAGATATTTTAAGGATATTTAAGGATCAAATAGATTATACACATTTTTAAAACTTATTTGTAAAATTGTTTTTTTAAACCTGCTTTAAATTTGTTCAAATATACTTACAATCAAATAGTGTGTCATACCACATTTTTCACCATAATGTCATTAATGCTCCAGAAGTATGTTTTTCCTGATTCTTTAGGTTTAGGTTGAGTCAAGCCTTTAAAGATCAGTATTCTTGTTTTTAAGTATATTAATAAAACTAAAATGTCTCTTGCAATGGGACTATGAGGATTTTATTATTTACTTCAAAATACTAAATATATGGTCTAATGTAGTAGGCCATCGATACCCAATAGCTCAATAAATTTAAGACTTGAAAAAAAAAAACACTAAAAAGAAGAAAGAATCAGTTATGTTTTTCTCCTGAATATCCAGTGTTTAGGCTATGGATTATTGAAGGTTTAATTTTGCTTCTACCACCTTCTACTTGATAATCAACATTATAATTTAAAGTTATTTCATAAACAGTTTTGTTAGTAATTATTCAGAAAAATCCTAAGGCAATTCAAATTTACTATTCCATTTTATGGATTAGGAAATTTACCAAAAATCGGAAAATGGCTTGCCTTAATTTGAATATTGATTCCATGGCAGAATAAACTACTAAACTCAAGCCCTCAGGCATTGCTTATTTCATTATGCAACAAAATCTCTTTGCTTATATTTTGCATGGAATAAATTTCAGTAATGCATCCTGTTAGGTATGTATTAGTTTAAGGAAATATTCATTGTCAGAATAAACACTAATCTGCTTTTAAAAGTGACCAAATCTCTCTGTTGAAATAGTTTATCAAGAAATATTCTTACAGAGTTTGAGAAATTTGAGTCCCCCCCCCTTTTTTTTGAGAGGTTATGCTGCTCCAAAAGACAAAAAAAGCACTAGTGAAAAGCAATACCATGACTGCAATTCCAGGAGAATCTTTGGTGTAGCAGTTAACATAACCTACTTTAGGAATTATTCATTGTATTTTGTGGTAGATAAAAGTAATATTTAAAACTGTAGAGAGAGATCTAATTAACACACCTGTAACTGTAAAAACATTGTGAAAAAAAATTTAAATCCATTTTTAAGCAAATTGAAAATCAGTAAGGTTACATAAAAGAACACCAGAGTATAGTAAATAAAGTTTATTTTTGTTCATGTACTGTTAAATGTCTATAAAGTTAAAGACCAACACATAATTATGTGCTCTGTGGCCCAAACCATGTCTATGTTTGTAATTTTTCCAGACTCTCAATGTTCTTTAGCAATCTGGGTTCTTGTCTTTCTTATCTTCCTTACTGATTCTCCATATTGTCTCCTTAAAACTTTCAATATTTTCTTATGCCACACCTCCTCTCTCACATCACACACAGAAAAGAGAATGTCCACTGGGATCTTAGTTCTCCAACTTGGAAAACCTAAGGTTTAGCCATCACAATTTATAGCTGTCTTTTGTTCTCCAGTTTTAATGTCGATACTACAAATCTTTTTTTCCCACTTATGGCTTAATTCTTCTACCATTGCTTCCCATAGACTCTGCTGCATCACCACAAAGAGTATAAATCTTTAGTATCACATGCTCTATGCAAACACAATTTCCTATCATAATTAGAAACAAAAATAAAATAACAACAAAAATAAAAAATAATTGATTTTTCATTATATCATCATTCCTCTTTCCTTCCCTGAAACTTCCAGTAAGATAGGCTGCTAAAAAAGTAAAAGTTTTTGACTGCAAGCAGCAGAGATAAATCCCTGCTATATTATGTAATACTGAGAACTCCTAGAAAGAAATAGGGAGCTTTCAGACTTGAGAAGAGTTGAGGTCCTGAAAAGTAAGTCACAAAGACCCAAAATTATAGCCTATTCTTTACAGCTTTAATCAATGTGGCTTGAATTTTTCTTTGAGATAAGCACTTGATGGCTTTTGTTTTCAATACACATCACTTCTACCAAAATTGAAAATTTAATCTAGGATGTACACATTTAAAAAAACTTTTCTAATATAGAAGAAAAGAGAGTTATAGCTTCTTTATCTGGACTCTAAAATCAACTCTATAAGCTACTATCTGCATTGAGGTAAAGAATTTCTATAGAAATTTAAGTTGTTTTCCTCAGGCTTCCTCTTCAACTGTGAAAAATCTTGCCTTTGGTCACTTCAAAACAGTATGTTGTATGTGAGGGAACATGTATAAGTAAGACTTTGCATAATATTGATATTATTCAACTATATTCCAATCACACATGATCCAAAAGCATTAAAGGAACACATTTCCTATAGAACAGCCTATGTTGTCTTATCTTTCCCATTTGTTTGTAATCCTCACACAAGCCAAAAATGAGTCTCTTCCATTCTAGTATTTATTTAGCAAGCTTATGCAGTGCCTGTACCACTGGAGACATTGGATTTAATACTACATGAATCAAGTGAATAAATGAGCCTTATATTCCATTTCAGATAATGATTTCCCTCTTTCTAGCCATACTTTGCAAAAATGAATGTCCTCATAATTTCTAGCCCACACTCCAACTTTGTCAGTAATCCCTTAAATTTCAGTCTTACTCTTTTAGAACCACATTCTCTTTAGCTGCCATCATTCTTTTCAAATGGCAAATCAAACACTTAAACTTGTTTAAAACTTCTTTGAGGCTCCCTGTTTACCAGCTGAGTGAAATAGATGTTTTCTTACTACAAGGATGCCCATAATTTGCATAGTATTTATTTTATCACATGCGACTCTTTGCTTTATAGTTAACCCTGTGGTAAAACTACATTGAGATTAGATTTGTGCAAACACTCTTCCATTCCTCTCTTATCTCCTTGACTCCATTCCTACTCATCCTTCTAAGATCTTGACAAAGAGGCCTCTCTTGACCATACTTGTCCCAGTTGCCCCTCAACTGCCTCAAAACTTGTGTGTGTGAAGAAACCTCCCCCCCTTGTAAGTAGGGCCAGCCCTAATCCAGAGGCAGCCCATCCAGGCGCCTTCCTGAAATTTTAGCAACTAAAAGCATTCTGTTTACAATAAGAAAACCATTTCCCCCCACACCCTGATTGGAATGTCCCTGAATAGGTTCATGTTGACCCTCTGTGAAATCAACCTGGATGCTATGCGACTTCCGCGGTTCTTTTGTCTTTAGGCGATTTCTTTCCTTTTGCCTTTTAAAAAATACCTGTAATTGCTAATGGGGGCTCTTTTCCTCCTCGGAGGCGGAGAGCCCGTTTGCCCAAACGTTCAATAAACCCTCTTGCTAATTGCATCTGCCTGTCTGGGGTCTGAGTCTCTGGGGCATCCACCGGGACACGTTGGCACCCGTGAGCCGGGGTCCAACATGTGTATACACCTATTAACATGATTCATATTTTCTTTTATAGATAGCATTTACCTTTTCAGGAGTCTGCCACCAGACTGTAGGATGTCTTATTTTGTGCTTTTATATGCAAATTAAAAACTCTCAGAGAGCCAGTGAACTATACTTCCCAATTTACATGAATTCAGAATAGACTTTATTTAGTAAGTCCTGGTACTAAACCTATATTTTACTCTTCTTTCAAATTCCAAGTTCATATTTTTAATTATTATTAAGGAATATTTATCAATAATTCTATCACTTCTGAATTTTTTTTCCAAAATACTCCTGTAACTCCCTTGCTTCCTTCCAAACTCTTCTCAAAATTCTCTTTAGCACAGAGGCCTTTGAATCTCTACATAAAATACCATTGAAGAAACCCCCCTGTAAGTAGGATCAGCCCTAATCCAGAGGCAGCCCATCCAGGTGCCTTCCTGAAGTTTTAGCAACAAAAAGCATTCTGTTTGTGATAAGAAAACCATTTCCCCCCACACCCTGATTGGAATGTCCCTGAATAGGTTCATGTTGACCTTCTGAGAAATCGGTAACCTGAATGCTATGCGACTCCCAGACTCCCACCGTTCTTTTGTCTTTAAGCGGTTTTTTTTTTCTTTTACCTTTAAAAGATACCTGTAATTGCTAATCAGGGCTCTCTTTCTCCTCGGAGGCGGAGTGCCCGTTTGCGCCAACGTTCAATAAACCCTCTTGCTTGTTGCATCTGCCTGTCTGGGGTCTGAGTCTCTGGGGCGTCCACCGGGACACGTTGGCACCTGTGAGCCAGGGTCCAACACCATCCTTCATCTCTCTCTATCCCCTTCATCTAGAGCTTCTTAATAATAACCACCTCCATTTTTTATCATCTCTCTCTTCTCACTCCAGTATAAGCTCCATATAAATAAAGAATTCACCTTGGGGGCATCTTATATATCCTGCTTTGTTAACCATGTTTGTGAAAGCATACTCTTAAAGGAGTAGAAAGTGAAAGACCCTCCTTAATTTTCTTTTATACTAGACTATCACTTTCTATCACAATTGTAAAGTGATGTTGCAGAATTGCCCAATAACTAACACCCAATAATTGTGGAATGCATCCATCAATGTGACAAAAGATCTCACGCATATGCAGGTCCAGAATTTAATTTATCTACATTTACTCTTCACTGTCAAATGAACCTCTCCTCTTACCATCCTTCTTGCTCAATGGCAACATTATTCTCTAAGGCATCTAGATGAAAACCTTGGAGAATGTTTGTGTTAGCAGTTTCTGATCAGCCCACATCCTAAGTAGGATCACTTGCTGGTGAAATATACACTTAAACATCCCTAGTCAACTGGGAAACAAAGTATAGATAAATATATGATACTGCAAACTGAGCAAGAAGGCAAACCTGCAATTAAAAATCCTGATAGAAAATGAGATGGAGGGGCACCTAGGTGGCTCAGTTGGTTAAGCAGCTACCTTCAGCTCAGGTCATGGTCTCAGGGTCCTGGGATGGAGCCCCACATGGGCTCCCTGCTCAGTGAAGAATCTGCTTCTTCCCCGCCCCCTCACTCCAGCTCTCTCTAGCTATCTCTGTCTCTCTCAAAAAATGAAATCTTTTTTAAAAAAAGGAAAGAAAATTAGATGGAGTGTGATGTATAAAAGGAAATACAATATGAACATCTTAATTTTTACTTCTTTAAATTTGTGCCCATTTTCCCAAGCATGGTCATCAGAGATGAAATCAAGAGAATAGCCAATCTACCTGTTAGCTATAGGCCAAATGGAGAGTATACCATTGAATGGGTGTTATGTCTCAACAAAGCAATGCCACCCCCTGGTGATATGTGGCTAAAAGATGTTCTTCAAGATCCTCTTATAATATACGTCGATATAGATAGAAGTGTGAGGAGAAAAGGACTCATGAGTGGTTCAGGCAGTTAAGCACCTGCCATATCCTATCCCAGGGGTCCTGGGATCAAGCCCTGTGTTGGGCTCATCACTGTTTCCAGGGAGTCTTCCCCTCCCCCTCCTGTCTGCTTATTCTCTCCCAAATAAATAAAATCTTTAAAAAAATTGAAGTATAAGGAGGAAAGTGCCTATCCCTATACAAATACAGTCATTTCCCAGGTTTTAATTTTCCTTTAATCCACTGATATGAATAGACAAACTTAAGGTCAACCTGTACATAGATTCTCTTCAGAGAAAGAGGCTATCTTGTTATTCAAGTAGTCATGATCTACCTAAAATAGAAGATGAACTTTATAAGAACTACCACTGTTCCTTTATTTTTATTTCTGGAAGCAGTAAAAATGGCTATTCTGCTTTAGTTTTCATAAGTCTCTGAAATAGAACAGGATATTAATGAACCTTAAAGACATACTGCTACCTAAACCAAAAAGGAAAGTATCTTTTATTCTCTGCCAGATTATCTAACAACATTCATCAAAATGTATATAATGAATTCTAACTAAAACAAAAAGGATGACCCAGATTTAAACACAAACTCTTTCCCATTATATCCCAATGGAGTTAATGTTTAAAAATCCAAAAAATAACCGCTCTTTTAATTTCATAATTCATGAACAGCTAAATGGTTCCCAATTAGATGCCAGACAAAAGTGGAAACTAAATTCAGCAGATGTAAATATATGCAAAAGGCATAGAATAGTGTTTGGCACATAATATTCCATCATTACTAGACCATATTAAGTACCATATTAGCCGTAGAGATTTTGCTTTCTCAAGGTTCTAATGGTCCCTAAGGAACATAATGCAGTGGTTCAGTCAGAATGGACTACACTAGACTATAACGAAAAATGACCCTGGGTTTACATGCAAAAAGTATACAATATACATTATACGTCCAACCCATGCAACTCTGTTCTATGTTGTTTTCATATCCTTTGCTCAGGAGTGGTTTATTATAAATACAATCTCTAATATCTCTAACCATGAGAATTTGAAAATTCAAAAATTCACATATTAAAGTAAGAGGAAAAATAGAGGAAAGACACATATATTGCCATAGAGTAACCTCAGTACTAGGTACTTGATATTTAATACACTGGAGTAGCTAATATTTACCTATTTAATAGATGAGAAAACTGAAGTCAAATATTATAAACAGTATTTTAACTTTACATAGTATATTTAAATTTACTTAAACTTAAGTGGCAAAATGATACTGAGGACTGGCTTTCCAAATCCACCTATAAAAATGATAAATATACACAGATTTGTATTTAGATATACTGGTGTATCCTAAGGCTCAATAAATGCAGTACTTAAGGATTTCAATGAGATGTTTTACATTTTAAAAAATCTGGTTATATTAAACTGATATATTATTGAACACTACATCTTAAACTAATGATATACTATATGTTAGCTAATTAAATTTAAAAAGATAAATAAACATCTGGTTATGCACTACTCTTTCTTTCCTGCCCCACTGCCTACTCCTCTACTTCCTCTTCATAACCATGTCTGTTGAGCTGAATCAGAAAATTAGCAAAAACAAGGAATCTCAGGTTAGGAGCTAATATGCAGCAGAAAAGACAGCAGGAGAAACTATTGAGCAGAGAAACAGAGTTTCAGGGCACAGAGCTATTGTGAAGAGTGGGAGCAAAGATGACAGGAATGGAAACCACAAAATTTCAATCATATGGGCATAGAGATTTTAGTAATGCAGAATACTCAGCATTAGCCATAAGGGCAACCCCTTAGGAGAAGCTTAAATTGTTACTTCTCTGTAAGTTGGCTTTATGTTTGGGGTCAGGTAAAATTTTCCAGCAAAGGTAAGTCAGGTCTGCGAAAACATAAAAGATTCTGCCCTGAATTCTCACATCTTCTGGTCTTCAAGTATTGTCTTTGTTTTTGTTTTCTTACCCACAATTCTAAATATGTATTTCAAACACAATATTAGTTTGTCTTGTAGAGTTTTATACATTCTATGTAGATTACCAAAGGCTATCCAATATGTGTAAATAAGGAAATTATTAGTCATAGTGAATGGTGCTAGAAAAGTCAAGGTCACTGTTTAGAACTTAAGTTTATCTGATTCCCAGCGTTCAGTTTGCTTTTCCAGTCTTTCAATTGAATCTTTTGTTGGTTAAAAAAAAAAAATCAAAATTTAGACAGCTGATCAATCTCTAAAGTTATATATCTGCTTAGGTTTTAATACACTTCAAAGATAAATATCAATAATGACAAAACTACATGACTATAATTACTATTTTAATCAATGACAATTTCAAAGCTATAAATTTAGTCTGACATTTCTGAAAATACTAATTAAATTTTACAGTATAAGTCTTGATATTGCATATTTTGCTCTCTACAGTGTAAGTATATGTGGCATACAGAATCATGATTTTGATAGAATCATGATTCTGATAGAATTTCATACGAAGGGATCAAAATTTGTCTATTGATTGGTTGGCTTTATACAGTTTTTCCTCCCATATTCCACTAAGGATTTATTTCCTTAAAAGAATTACTTCCATGCATTTATTTGTTCTCATTTTTTTTATTGTTACTTCTATACCAGGGTTTCTCTTTATAAAATGAAAGTGATTCTTCTACAGAACTTAGTAAAGAGTTTTATTCTATAAACATAGTGGGGGGGATCCCTGGGTGGCGCAGTGGTTTGGTGCCTGCCTTTGGCCCAGGGTGTGATCCTGGAGACCCGGGATCGAATCCCACGTCGGGCTCCCGGTGCATGGAGCCTGCTTCTCCCTCTGCTTGTGTCTCTGCCTCTCTCTCTCTCTCTCTCTCTCTCTCTCTCTCTCTGTGTGTGACTATCATAAATAAATAAAAATTTAAAAAAAAAACATAGTGGGGATATTTTTATTGTCAATTCCATGGACTTTGAGTAGTACATACACTTTCATGTCATAAATCCTAAGACTAAATTGCAGTTTCCTCCCAAGTGAGATGAAATGGATTTGAATTGGACACCAGAAAAATAAACTGCTGTGCTATTTGTTACAGTTGGCCAACTTTCTTCAATTGAAGCAACAGAAATGTGTTAAAAACCAAGCTGTTTCCATCAGGTCATTATGAAGTTCACTCATGGAATTGCCAGTGGAAAATTTCAAAGAATTCTCCTATGGAGTATGGATGCTTCATTCCAACTAAGGTAGCAATCTTCTATATATCCACAGCTAAGCAAAGCAACTTTTGTTTATCTGAGGAATTTAAAACTTTGATAGAAGTTATTTTGGTTATAAATTTTGAAATTTCTTTTAATTTTATTGCTTGTTGTCAAATATAAAGAGAATTTTGTTTTTATAAACATTTAAATAAGTATATTTGCCTGCAAATATTTTTTTTAAGATTTTATTTATTTGAGATAGAGTGAGAGAGCACAAGTGGAGGGGGCAGAGGGAGAGGGAGAAACAGGAGACTCGATCCCAGGACCCTGGGATCATGACCTGAGCCAAAGATAGATGCTTAACATACTGAGACACCAAGGCACCCCAACTGGTTAAAAAAGAAAAAAAGAAACCTATCATTGGGAGAGTGTAAGGAAAAAAAGAAAGAGCCACTACAAAAAAAAAAGAATTAGCTATTTAAAAATTCTTGGAGATTTTTTATTATGGCACCAAAAAAGTAAACATTTTCTCCATACTCTGTGATACATATTTTGTCCTAAAGATTAATCAAAATGTAAGTTCACAATATGAACAGAATTTAGAAATTTACAGTAAAATTATAGGCTAATTTGAGTTTATCAACTTGACACAAACCAACAATAACATTTTTAAGAAAGTCAACAGGTTAACATCTAAAAATTAATGGCTATAATTAAATGAGTACTTTTATAAAGCTCTAACTATAAAATTATAGGCAAAGTTTAGATGTTGCATCTATTTTATTTTTTTCTTTTTGTTTGTTTGTAAATCCCTCCCAGCACATTGCTGTTTGCCTTTCCATTGTCTTTTAGGTCACTGTTTATAGTAACTGAGCAAGTAGGAAAAAATGGCAACTACAACAGTGAGCAGATGGCTAACACAGTCCCCTCTATGTGACTCCTGCTAACATAGAAGCCTGCTCAAGACTACATGGTAAATAGTGTTTATCATAGGTGGGATCATTAGCCCTTTAGCCCCTTCATTAACTCTTTGACCCCTACAGTTCAGCATTAATGAAACCATAACTTCCCATTCCTGAGGCCTCTGTACCATTCCTATAGTTCCCTGGTAATGGTGTGTGTGTGTGTGTGTGTGTGTGTGTTTTTGTGTGTGTGTGTGTGTGTGTGTGTGTGTTTACTGCAGCTACGTTACAGAGCTTTGTATTACATGCCCCTAGCATCAACCACACACAGTTGTGGGTCTTTGACACACACTGGTAAAGTTCTGCAATGAACTGTGCTTATTAGAGCCCACCAGGAAGGCGAGCTTCTTAGTATAATTAGCTCCCCTGAGAACAATGGCTGCCTTCACAGCTGGAAAGCTAGAAGAAATTTATTCTCAAGTATAGGAAGCACTGAAAAGGCACCTGTAATTTAATTTCTTTTTCTTTTTCTCTTTCTTTCATATTCGTAGCTTAGTTTTGTTTTTTTGTTTTGGTTTTTTACTTTCCACCTCCACCTTGATTAGCAAAGTATACTACATAATTTGGCAATTACAAATACAAGCTGCTGAAGGTCATTTCTTTAAGTGCTATAATACTAACAACCTTGCTTTTATCTTTTGGTGCAAATTCAGTAGATAATTATAGACATATACACACAAGACATGAAAAAAGCACAGTTGTTTAGACTCTTCACTATGTAGACAAAATGCTTAAATGAATTAACTTTTATATAGGACATATTTCTGGAACTTCCACTGAAGCATGGACTTGATTTTGGTCTCAGGCCTTTCTCCTATTACTTTCTCATTTCCCTTTGATATTTCCCATTCTTTCCCTGTCTGTTTTTCACTCTGTCATCCCACTACAGCCTTCCTGATACCTGACAGTCTGTTGACTTTTCTTATGAATATACCAATTATCGTCTTAATGGTTTCCAACTTCTCTCAAGTGGTACGGTAAACTGTGTAGGAAACGCATAGCAGGTGCTGGCAACAGCATATTATCACAAATGTGAATAACTACAACTCCGTTGACTTGATGGCCTCAGATTACACTTCACATTCATATGGGAGAATGAGATAGGGTCTTATACCATCTATTCTAATATGCAAATATTTATCTAGTAAACAGCCATCTCTTGAGGCATAATGCTGGTTTATATATGGAACTGGGATTGTAATAAAGATCTAAGCAGTCCTTAGTTCATTTGTCTAGACTTGAGAAAAGCATGTTTTGAAGGTAACTGGGGAACAGAAATGCTAATAACTATGGTAATTAAAATTATCTTGCAGTTGGAGTTCTTTCATAAACATCTTACTGAGTCAACTACGAAAACAATAGAAGGCAGTCTGTTCAAATAGCTGACACTATAGCCTCAGAATCTCTGAATCTGGGATTTTTAAAAAGTCTACAATAAAGTCAAGATTTTTTACTCCCTAATTTTCCTGCTCTGAGGCTATATTTGCAAAACACAATCAACCCTGCTGTTTCAATCAAGTCAGTGAGGAAAAAAAAAAGTCAGGAGAACCAGATGTTTGGCATTTTGTATATGAAACAGCTGGTTGATTGTCTGAACTTTTCATTTTTGAACTAATCTTGCTGTCATAATGTAGAAACATCCTGAAAACTGATTTCTTTGCTTGTGAAATGTAAATAGCTCCCTTTGAGACATGGTATGGGGTTAGCTACCTAAGAATTAATAGGAAATGGTTTAGATGGAATAAAATTCCACTTACAGATAGTAAAGAAGAAAACACAAGTGATGTTCAAGGAGAATTAAGTTTCAACAGCTCTGCTATAATTTTTATCTTAAATTCTCTTCAGTTGCACAATGTTCTACTACAATAAAGAATTAACTACTAATTTTTATTTTTAAAAGATTATGAAAGATCTTTCTAGCTATGGAATTATTTGAATCTTTGTCATGTTAAAATTTGGGTCTAATTTTAAAGTATTTATCCCTTTTACTATTACGTTTTGTATTTAAGTAGGATTTTATATATCTCAAGTAAAATGATTTCTTAAACACATTGTGCATTTAGCCCCTTAAAGCAATTTCAACATCACAAAAGTCTTATGTTAGCAAATTACAATACTATGAACAGCTATGTGCATGGCAAAGACACAATAAGGTTAAATAAATGTTATCACTAGATTTTCTAACAGAGTTTTTTTGGTCTATAAACACACAATGCATTCTATTTTCTGAGTCTTTGCTTTAATTTTAAGCTTTGTATTTACCTATACGGTATGTACCCGTGCCAAGTGAACTAGTGAAATAATTATCTGGATATTTTAGTGTAATATTTTCCCTGCATTATTCAATGATATATCAATAAAATGTTAATTGAAAAAATGTTATACAAAAGGTACTGTGCCAGTCACTTTTAGAATGCAAGTGTGTGCATAACATCTATTTAAGTAATAACAGTATAAGACATTAAATAAATAAAATTTGCAATGCAAATAATAAATGCTTATAATTTTTAGGGGACAATTATTTCATGTTAGAGCCAAGTAGGAAAGTACATACTGAATAAGCTAGTTATTAACAATGAGTATAATTTGGAAAAATGGAAATGAGATGACATTCCTAGTAGACCAAACACAGGCATACTAGAGAGAGAGGATGATCAGAAGTGACTCTTAGATCAGTTTGTACACCTGTAGCACCAGTAACAAAAAACATAAGCTACTGACAGTTCTTATAGCATAAAATGCAATTAGTAAGCACATAGAATTCATATAATATGTATTTTGTATGAAAAAGAATATGTCATAACTTTCAATAATAAATAACAAAACCCGTTCTTTCCTTGCTGGCTGTTAAAGGTTGATTTGTGCCCCACTCCCCACCCCACCCTCAAAGAAAAAAAAAGTTCTGCTAAAGCCCTAACCCTGAGTAGCACAGACCATAACCTTATTTGAAAATAGGGTCATTATAGATATAATCAATTAAATTAGAATGAGATCATGCCAGAATAGGATTGGCCCTAATCCAACATGACTAGTGCTCTTATAAGAAGATGGCCATGTGAAAAAAGACACTTCTGGAAAGAATGCCATGTAGCAAACAGATTATGCAACTGAAAGCCAAAGATTGCTAGACAACCATTAGAAGCTAGGAAGAGGGAAGGAAGAGTTCTCCTACAGGTTTTATGGGAGGTGGACCTGCCAACACCTTATCTCAGGCTTCTAGATTCCAAAGGCAATGAATTCTTGTTCTAAGTGAGTTGGTTTGCAATATGTTATAGAAACCCAGACAAACTAATAAAACACTGGCTATACAATACCATACCACATCCTGAAGTTTAGCAACACATGTCCCTTTCATATGGCTCCAAGGGCTTAAGAAATTAAAATTAATTTTATTGTTGTTGTTTTCACTTAGTGCTCTTTTAATTCTACTTTGAGAAGTCAAGAGACATGACTTGAGAAATTATTAAAATGTTACATGATCACTCAAAAGATATCAGTTAACTATAAATAACGTGTGCATTATACTATCTATAGTACCAGTGTCATACATTTATGTTTAGATACATGAATAAAGGTAAATCGGTATCTGAATTTAGCATTAATATAATACTATGACAAAACAACTAAGAAAATACTCAGGTTGATTTATGTAGATTAATTTTAATAATATTTTTATTAGTAAACAAAGGTATGTTTGTCCAAATGTAAACACTTATTTTAATGGCTACTCCCACAAAAAAATATAGTGGGACCATAAAACACATACTAAAAGAAGTCTCTAACAATGGGTTTAAAAAGTAGTCTTGGGAGAAATAGGATACATATCTGTAAAATAAGCACTGTTTTTTATCTTTATTTCAAAATTTTATTTAAATTCACGTTAGTTCACATAGAGAATAGCATTAGTTTAGCGATAGAATTTAGTGAGTCATCACTTGCATATAACATCCATTGAGTATTACATAAAATGCTCACCTTAATGCACATTACCCAATTACCCCAATTCCCCTACCCACTTCCCTCCAGCAACTCTGTTTCCTATATTTAAGAGTAGTATGGTCTGCCTCCCTTTCTTATTTTTCTTTCCCTTCCCCTAGGTTCACCTGTTTCTAAAATTCCACACGAGTTAAATCATGTTATTTTTCTTTCTCTCACTGACTTATTTTGCTTAGCATAATATCCTCTAGTTCTGTGCACATAGTTGCAAATGGCAAGATTTCATTCTTTTTGATGGCTGAGCAATATTCCATTGTGTGTGTGTGTATCTCAGATCTTCTTTATGCATTTATCAGTTGTTGGGCATGTGGGCTTTTCCCATATTTTGGCAATTGTGGATATTGCTGCTATAAATGCTGGGGTGCAGGTATCCCTTCAAGTCACTATTTTTGTTTCCTTTAGATAAATACCTAATAGTGCAATTGCTGGGTTGTAAGGCAGTTCTATTTTAACTTTTTGAGGAATCTTTCTATTGATCACTAATTTTTTTAACGAGTTCATCTCAAATACAGAAAGAACTGGATGAAAAGAAAATACTGGGGATCCCTGGGTGGCTCAGTGGTTTAGCGCCTGCCTTTAGCCTAGGGTGTGATCCTGGAGTCCTGGGATCAAGTCCTACATCAGGCTCCCTGCATGGAGACTCCTTCTCCCTCTGCCTATGTCTTTGCTTCTCTCTCTCTCTCTCTCTTTCTCTCTCTCCCTCTCTCTCTCTCTCTCTCGTTCTCTGTGTCTCTCATGGATAAATAAATAAAATCTTAAAAAAAAAGAAAATACTAGTATTGGTGATACATATTTAGGAATTGCTGATACATATTTAGGACAAATCAAAGCTGCATATTATCTCCAAAATTCTGTTAGTAAACATAAATTTAAAAGTGATTTTTATGTAACATAAACATTCATTGGTAAAAAGTATATAAATGACAGAATTAAAACCTTAAGAAAACTGAATTATAGTAAAAGTTTTTAAACATTTTTCAGATCGAAACTAGTAAGTTCTGGTATATGCAATAATATATTACTTGGCCTTATAAAAGAACAAAATCTTGCCGTTTTTGACCACATGGATAGACCTCAAGGGCATTATGCTGAGTGAAATAATTCAAAGACATTTGTATGATCCTACTCGTAAGTATAGTCCAAAACAAACAAAAAAGACAATCTAACTTTCTACTTAAAGAAACTAGAAAAAACAATGAAGCCCAATGTGAGTAGAATAAAGGAAATAATGATCAGAATTGATATAGACACACACACACACACACACACACACACACAAAGAACAGATCAATGAAATAAAGAGTTGGTTCTTTGAAAATTTAAAATAATCCTTTAGCCAGATTCATTAATCTGGCAGTTATCTTTTGGAAATTGAGTTTAGATAGATTTTTCTATATTTATCTCCTCAGACAAGGACAACAAAAGCTAACATAAACTATTGGGACCTACATCAAAATAAAAAGCTTTTGCACACCACAGGAAACCTTCAACTAAATATAAAAACAATCTACTGAATGAGAGAAGATATTTGCAAATGATATTGATAAAGGATTAATACCCAAAATATATAAAGAATTCCTACAACTCAATATCAAAAAAATGATTAAAAATGGGGAGCGGACACATTTTTTTAAAAAAAGACATAGATGGCCAACATACATAAAAAGATGCTCACCAACACTAATCATGAGGGAAATGCAAATCAGAAATCACAATGAGGTATTACCAGTCACAATGGCCAGTATCAGAAAGATAATAAGTAACAAATGTTGATGAGTATGTGGAGAATAGGGAAACCTTGTGCACTCTTGGTAGAAACATTAATTGGTGTATCACTATGGAAAACAGCGTGAGGTTTCCTCAAAAAATTAATACTAGAAATACCTTAAGATCCAGTAATTCTACTGCTCCAAAAAGTGAAAACACTAATTTAAAAAGAAATATGCACTACTATATTTATTGCAGCATTATTTATCATAGCCAAGATATGGAAGCAACTTAAGTGTTCATTGACAAATGAAGATGTGGTACACACAATAGAATATTACTCAGCCATAAGAATGAGATCTTGAAAAAAAAAATGAGATCTTGTCATTTGTGACAACATAGATGGACCTACAGGGTATAATGCTAAGTGAAGTAAATCAGACAAATTCCACATGATTTCACTTATATGTGAACTATAAAAACAAACAGACTCACAGATATAGAGAAAAACTGGTGGTTGCCAGAGAGGAGGAGACAGCAGGGAGTGGCCAAAGTAAATGAAGGGCAGTAAGGGATATGAACTCCTAACTGTGAATAACTTGCAGAGATGAAAAGCACAGCATGAAGGATATAGTCAATAATATTGTAATAATCTTGTGACAGATGGTAACTACAGTTATGATGAGCACTGCATAACGTACATTTTTGAATCACTGTGTTGTATGCCTTAAAGTAATATAACGTTGTATGTCAACTATACTCCAGTAAACAAAAACAAAAGAAAAACTGGGCATCAGAAAAAAAAAAAAACATCAAACTCATACATACAGAGACTAGATTGGTGGTTAACAGAGGCAGGGAGATGGGGGGCTGGGAGAAATGAGTAAAAAAGGTCAAAAGGTATTGAGAGAACATCAGTTCATTTAGGAAATTAAACATAAGCAAAGCTGCAAAGGAAAAAACAAAGTCATGTCCAGGAAAGTATCAGGAGGAGCTTTCCTGCTTTGTTTGCTTTTCTACACTGAATAGTTCCAAGCATTAACTTCCATTATTCTACCAGCAATTGGATGGCCAATTTGCATTGTTATTTTTTTAAAGATTTTTTATTTATTTATTCATGAGAGACACAGACAGAGAGAGAGGCACAGACACAGGCAGAGGGAGAGGGAGAAGCAGGCTCCATGCAGGGAGCCGGACATGGGACTTGATACCGGATCTCCAGGATCAGGCCCTAGGCTGAAGGCGGTGCTAAACTGCTGAGCCCCCAGGGCTGCCCTACATTATTATTTTTTAAGAGTAGATTCTAGAGGGGATAAACTATACATATATTTTCACTATTGCCCAGAAATATGGATGCCATGGCACTTTTTTTTCTGCGAAGAAACTAAATGTTATTCCTTCATCACATAATAAGTAGAAGACACTGTTAGATGAATAAGCAAGCACTACTTTTGATTTTAAGATCAAAATCTACTGAGGGAAAACCACCTGCCTTTTCTTACGCTATGTCTCCCAACCTTACCACCAGGGAATTGTGTTTTTTTCTGTGTGATTTATATGGGCAACTGTACTCCATAATCCTGTGCATATTTTATGATTTAATTTGCTGTCATGACATCCTTAGGATTTCAGATAGACTTTATTAGAAAGAAGTTCCCGTTGGCAAAGCATTATTTTAAATAAACATCAAAATGCTTGTATGTATATTTACAATCAAAATCACTGAGCTAGAGATAGGAATTGAACTGATGTTCAGGTTGGTTATTCCTTTACTTAGGTGCTATACCTCCCACTTGATGAAAATCAAGTTCTCTACGAGAAATTATTTAAGGTACATGGTTATGTATGTTCATATTTCTATTTTCATGTTTTTAAAAACTCTAATTGCCTTTATGTATTCCCCATTCTTTTTTTTAAGATTTTTATTTATTTATTCATGAGAGACACACACAGAGAGAAGCAAAGACACAGGCAGAGGGAGAAGCAGGGTCCATGCAAGGAGCTGGATGTGGGACTCAATCCCGGAACCCCAGGATCACTCTCTGAGCCAAAGGCAAATGCTCAACTGCTGAGCCACTCAGGCGTCCTTGTGTTCCCATTCTTTAGTGATTCTCTAACACAGTGATTCCCAGACTATCATCCTGACTGAGATATAATGACATGACCTCTACTGATTGCTATGGATTCCTTCTTTGACAACTCTAGGATGGAAGTAAAGGAAGCACTGTCTATAATCACTTGATAAATTACTTCTGTTTTTGAGGATCCCTCTGCACAACACTGAAGATCCTGTAAGAGACTGTTATGGTACATTGTTCCCTTGCTATCATTTTCAAAAGCCTAAAATTATAGTATTAAGGGAGATCCTGGGATGCAAAATACATTTTTCAGCCACTGAATTATATGCCACATCACTTGTCTGCTTAATGAGAAACAGGTGGCTCATTTTCAATTGCTACCATTTATTCCTTTGACATAAACTTGTTTTCCTTACTTTCATGGTTCTTTAATTTGCTTGTTATAATATTACTCTCTGAAGGTAAAACTAGAAATTTCAAGAATGGTTTGTGTGAATTGCTTGTTGCATGTCTGTAATAAGGTGTTCTCAATGCCACAAAAAGTTTCATAAGGAAAAATAGAAATGGGTAGGAAAAGTGGAAAAATGAATTTCTGAGATACCAAGGTGAAACTTAAGCAAAGAAAATTAATTTCACATATTTATTTTAATCAGAAAAGTAGAAGAATAATTCAGAACTAATTCTTAAATCAATTTATCACAAATTGATACGAATGTTATCGTGCTAAATATTTTCAGAAACACATCTAGGAACTTAAAATATGCAATGCCTACATAAACTAAAATTCAAAATACTTAAACATAATTAATCACTATCAATTTCAAGGTGGAATTTTAATGTATGGAATATGCCATAAATCAATCATGAAGCCCTTCGAAAGAATAAGCAAAATGAAGCACATTAATTGCAGAAGTTGTTTGGCTTATAATAAAACATTCAAATTAAATTAAGGCCAAAAGTCACATTATAGGCAAACTAATTGCTTAAATTGAAACAAGAATGATTTTTCTTTTACTTTCATCCCATAGCTTTTATGTTCCTTGAGAATACCTTTCTCACCTATTTCTGCATTATAAATGCCTTTCATTTTATGGGACAAACCTTTTATCGACTCCCTCCTGTGCTAGGTATACAGGCAAAGACAAATCAGTACCTGCCAAAGAGCTCACATTATCTACAAAAGAGATTCACATTAATTTTTAAAAATATTTATTGTTAATTATGATGACCTTTACTTCATTGAAAAGGATGTAATAGATTTTAGACCAACTTTTTTTTTTTTACCTACTGAGAGAAAGAAGTCATACTTATTGCAGATTTTTCATAATTTCTTCAAAAATAATTTTGAGCAAAAATTAACATTGGAGTAAGGTTTTCTATGTTTTTATTATTTTAAAAGATTTTAT
Organism: Vulpes vulpes; assembly: GCF_048418805.1. Lineage (NCBI taxonomy): Eukaryota > Metazoa > Chordata > Mammalia > Carnivora > Canidae > Vulpes > Vulpes vulpes. The sequence continues at coordinate 98,237,810 of NC_132784.1, read as the reverse complement.
TTATTTATCAGGAGAGACACAGAGAGAGAGGCAGACACATAGGCAAAGTGAGAAGCAGGCTCCTGGTGGAAGACTGATGCTAAACATAATCCCAAGACCCTGAGATCATGACCTGAGTCAAAGGCTGATGTTCACCCACTGAGCCACTCAGGTGCCCCTACTTTGTTTTTACTTAATTCTAACTTTTCTAAACCTTCATCATCTTGAACTAGGTATACAATTTTAGATATCAGTGTGTCCTCCAAAAATGAGGGCAATAACATCGGAAGGGTTGTGGTATGGATCTAGGTAAAATCCAGGAGAACTGCATCTTACATAGAGGTTAGGTTCTAATGTTAGTCCTTATGAAAAAAAAAAAAAAAGTCTAATAAAACCTACCTTTGGGAATAAAACCCTTAAATTTCTCATAAGAATATATATGGCACCGGGTATACAATCCTTGTAGAGGAATACAATACCCATCTGCAACCTTTTAGTTCAAAATGTGTTTCAGCATTCAGAATAGTCTGTATTTTAGACAGCTAAAAGATGCATCTACATTTCGAAGTAATACTTTAAGTTGGTCTCTCCCAGCACCTTGTGATCAGACACATTAACATTTCTGAAATGTAATTGTGTGTTGGAATCATGCAGATATCTATGGGAGAGCTATTGAGGTAGAGGGAAGAGCATGTGTAAAGACATGAAGCAGGGAACATTTTGGTGTTCAAGGAAAAAAAAAAAGCAGAGGCAAGGTGTGCCCATGTCAATGTAATCAGGTAGTAGACTGAGAGAAGAGGTCATCATGAAGCTGACAGGGTCTGAACTGGATGGCCATGTTGGCCACTGAACGAAAAATGCGTGTGACTCAGTGTAATAGGGCATCACTATGAGCTCTGAGCATGCATGGGATATCTGACTCATATTTTAAAATAACTCTAGCTTCTATACTGAGATAGACTAGCATATGGGTGGCAATAATAGAAGTAAGGGAGATCATTTGGGTGGCCTTCACAAAAATTAAGGTGAGAATTTTGATTGCTCTGATTATGTTAGTAGCCATGGAGTTGAGGGAAGAAAACATTTAAGGTAAAACTGACAGAATTTGCTGATAGATTAGATGTGGATGGGGGGGGGGGCATAGAGGAAAGAATTTCTGTAAGGATTTTTACTTGAATAACTAAGAGGATCAGATTTCCATTTACTGATATGGGAAATAAATATAAGCACAGTTGATTTGTAATATAAAAAAATGTCAAGATTGGTTTTGACCATGTATAGTTTTGTTTACTAGATATATAAGGGATGATGTCAAAAAGGCTATGCCTTTCATAGACTGCTGAATTAAAATGTACAAAAACAAATATTTTGAGGGCAGGAAGATAAGTCAAGCAGTCATTCATTTAAGCATTTAACACTTAGAGAAAGGGTATTAGAAATTCTCTATGTAACAAAAATTTTAAGTCATGCCCATAAAAACCACAGAAGTAATGAGTAGGCAAAAAAAAAAAAAAAAACCCACAAAAAACACATCACTTAAATTTTTCTTTAATTGAATGTTCATTTATCGTCACTGACTGCTTTAACACTGGTATCATATAGTACCAAGGAGAGCAGAAACAATTCCTTACAAACCACTATGAACTTACAATGAGTACATGTAGCCAAGTCTAAATGGGTGAGGGCCAACCATATAGAAATGGGAGTTCTCTTAATTAGTTCCCATGTGAATTGAAATATTAAAGAAAATTAAAAAACTAATTTGAAACTAAATATAGATTATGTTTTAAAACTAATTGTAACTACAACTGATTAGAATGTCAGCCATCAAAAGATTTTTTGGGGGGTCAGTAGTATATTCTTACTGACATTGTCTAGAAATGCTTCCTGATGGTAATAATATATAGACCAAATTTACTCAGTGCTGTTTTTAAATCCTTTAGACAATTTGCCCCTTATTACCTGTACCTGGGGTAGAATGCTCTCATCACTCTACTCTTAATAATGAGCAAGACATTAAAGGTGTCCTATATATATTGAAATCATTCATAAAGAAGGTTACTATTAGAGAAAACAACAATGAACTAGGCTTAAAATACAAGATAGCAGGAGAGTACAACTGGCCATTAAGATATCTGCAACAAGAATAAGTGGGTGGTAAAATGTCATCTCATAAGCTTCTATGCTATACATTTTAAGAGAGAAGGAATTGTCATGTCTGAAAATGGCCATGAGAAGTGAAATGGACTCTCCATTCTAAGCCCAACAGACTGTGGACTAATGAGTGATATAGGAGATAAAGTCATTATCTTTTGAGAGGGCTATAGAGAAGGTACTATCATCAGAGGAGTGCCACCATCTGGTCTTCCAGATGCACAGGATAGTGCTCACCTCTATTTCCCTAAGTCATATAAAAAAGACATAACAATAGCATAAAATAGGAGGGGAGTCTCTGACTTAACACTGTCACTTCTATCTTATCCCATATACAATTTTAAACACCACTCCAGATTAGACGTCAGAGTATATACGTGGGCAGTGGGGGGGCAATTAATTTCTAAGATTTATATAGGAGTCACTTTTCATTCTACATGAAGTGATACATATTTACCTCCTTTTTATTCAAAAAACAACAGATAGCTCAAGCCTTGTATTTTTCTTTCTCAAAAATTACACTGTTCCAGTGCCTCACTTACATGCAAAATATTACATGATCCAAAATCCAAAGAAAGCATTTCTTTCTCTGCTGGCACTCTTGCTTCAATCACTTGCTAGGAAAAAAATGTTTAAGATTTTATTTATTTATTCATGAGAGACACAGAGAGAACTCAGAGAGAGAGGGGCAGAGATACAGGCAGAGGGAGAAGCAAGCTCCTTTCAGGGAACCTGATATGGGATTCTTCCGGAACTCCAGGATCACTCCCTGAGCCAAAGGCAGATCCTTAACCGCTGAGTCATCCAGGCATCCCGGTAGGACAAATTTCTACACTCCTTTTATTATCTGATATACAATATCTCATAAATATATGAGGACAGGTGAGAAGACCCTCCCTTTGCAATATCAGTTAAATCAGACTGGATGATGGCTCAATGTTTTGATGGTTTACTATATTCAGTGTTCTGTGCTAAATGCTTCAAATTGATCACCTGGGCTTCCCTAGAACAATCGTCTGAGGAAGATATAAGCAGCTCAACTTTCAGATAAGAAAAATAAACCCTGGAAGTGTCAAATAAACTACCCAAGTTCACAGGGCTCACTAAATTGCAGAGCTGTATTCAAATTTATGTTATATTACCTTAATATGCAAAATTAAAAATTATTCACTAGCTTTCATAACTACCAGACATTCATTAGATATGGAATTCCAGAACCACAATATTTTGAGTATCTGTAACTTGCTCCATTCTACAAAAGAAAGTCCTCAAAGAGGGTAGAAAGTAGAATCGCTCCAAAACCTTACTTGAATGAACACAATAATTGAAAGATCAATGAAGCCATAATCAGGATTATTTCTTAGAGTTCATATATCAAAATATTAACAAAACTTTTCTTAATATTCTGTAACTCCAAGATCACTTGAAACCATTTTCCCATTCCATATTTAAAACACTGTAGCTCTCATATCATTCTCCCAAAAGAAGTAGGTCTTATGAAGTACTGGCCCTAATCAAATCCCTCCCTCCCTACCCTTCAACCAAGAAAGAACAATAACAAATGAGTTACATTTAGATAAAATGTAACTTTACTAAAAAAATAAAGGTTGGGACACATGGGTGGCTCAGTCGGTTAAGCATCCACCTGCATCACATATCATGATTCCTGGGCTCTGTCCAACACCCTGCTGAGGGAAATCTACTTCTCCCTCTCCCTACCCGCATGCTCATGCTCTCTCACACTCACACTAATAAATAAAATCTTAAAAAAAAAAAGAAAAAGCCAAGGAAACCCCCATCACATCAGTGCAACAAAGTGATTCAAGAGGTTAAAACTCAGTTCTCCTGTTCCCTCAAGGTATTACAAGGAGTTACTGTACTTCTCTTTATTAAATTTACTGCAATAATGTTAACAGATTTCTGTGTGTGGTGGATATGTATATCGTTATCTCCCATAACATACTACAAATGTACAGCATACAGACTTTTTAAAATCCTACATTTATTGTGACGCCTGGGTGGCTCAGTGGTTGAGTGTCTGCCTTTGGCTCACGGCATGATCCCAGAGTCCTGGATTTGAGTCCCACATCATGCTCCCTTCATGGAGACTGCTTCTCCTTCTGCCTCTCTCTCTGTGTCTCTCATAAATAAATTAAAAAATAATAAAATAAAATCCTACATTTATTCATTCAAGACTTAGCACAGTGCTTCATGAAAAATAGTTAATATATATTTGCTAAATGATATTCTAAAACTTTTACCAAATGTTGTATGTTGCAATTATATCATGAACCCCATTTTATGTGGGATGATGTAAAAGTGAAAAAAGGATAATATTAAATACACACACATTTATATACACATATATAAACTTCTTTGAGAACTTTGAGAACTTCTATACATACAGAATGTATTTTAAAGGGTGTAATATATAATCTCATGTTCCAGATTCACTTTTTCTAATGGCCCATAAACCAGGAACTTTTCTAGGATTGAGAGGTACAATGGTAATTAAAACAGACAATGGACCTCACTCGTAAATAGGGGAAAGAGAGAGGGTGACTGGAAGGTGTGAGGAGGGAGATATGCCATTTTAACTTGGTCATCATTGAAGAGTCCTATTTACTGAGGGTAGAAGCCTCCAATCTGTGGGAATTGCAAGAACAGTTTATGTACAGCAAAGCAGAACCACTGGAGTTGAATCAAGGTTTAATAGGATCTGAATCTTTGGCCTTTTATTTTTTTTTTTTAAGTGAAGAGTGTCACACAATTAGCCACAAAGATGAGTTTTTGAAAAGAGAAATCAATTACAAATTTTATATTAGTTGAAAAATAGCACAACTGCTACAAATCCAAGATAAATCCTAGTATCTTTTATTAGTTATCTGACACCCTTTTATGTTTTATACAGTTTTCAGTTGCATGCCATTCAATAGCTCCTATATGGCAGTGATTATCTAAGAGTGGAAGGATGATTTTTTTTTCTAACATAGTTTATCAAGACTTGTTTTCCTTATTGAGGGATTAGAAAGGTGCATTTCACTTTTAAAACAGGTATTGAAAACATCATGTAACTTTTTACTATTACTGTCAAACTTTTGAGAACTTCTATAAAGTCCTTTTAATATGTAAGTTATTAAATCTCAGGGCATTTTAATTTTTCTTGTAAAGTAGTTGTAAAAATTATTTGAACTGACAACAATCCATGTCATTGACGGGGATTCACTATAGTGTTATATTAATAGTCATATAATCTTTCTTAATATCAGTATTTCATGTTAAATCAGCATGAAATTAAATTTTTCTCACCTTCTATTCAAACTATTCTCTCTTCTTCATTAACTGGATTATCAAACAACCTAAGATTCTATCCATCACTTCTTTTCAAAATGTATTTTTCAATGGGTTACTGGGATGTGATTTTTCATTTTGCTTCTTGATATCAAAATAATTTAAATTGATTTCCTTACTCATTCTTTTCACTTTCCTTCAGAGGCTATAAATTTTTATGTTTTCTCTGAGTTCCTCTATAATTTTTTAAATATGAGAGTACTGCATATATACATTACATCAAGAGTCTAATTTCTCACTGGTATTGGTGAAATGTTTCAAAACATTCAATTACATTAAAGCATTATCAACTTTTTTTCAATTTGTGTTTGATTTCATAAAATATCACTGCCCCGATGTTGCAGAGCTTGATTGGCATGATAATAAAATTTTTGAGATGTGGCTACAGGTTAGATTGAATAAGTGTTTAGAGGTATATAGAGTTTTTCATTGTCACTTCAATATATATATATAGTCAAGTTATTGTTAGCTGTTCTGGGCAGGAATATATTTCCAAGAACTTTCATATTAGAGACTGTATTGACATAGTTGGCACTTTTAATGATGGCAAAGAAAAAGGTTTCCTATGAATAGGTTTCTGAGGTCTCACCGTTGTCACTAACAGGAACAGATGGGTGAAAAGGTTACACTGACATGGCAAAAAGGCAACAGCCCTAATGACTTGTAGTTGAATTATCTTCCTTTTTATCCATATTGTCAGGGCTCTGTGCAGGGCCGTATAAAGACATTGTACAAATAAAGAGAAAATGAGGAGCTCTTAAACTTCAGTTTTGTTGGCTTTGCAGGGAACCCAATACTAGAGGCCACTGAAACTAGAGCAGAGAGAAAATATGGACATGGGTTTGGAGGGAGAGCCAGAAGAGAAAGGATTTTGTGGAACCTGAGGATTTCAGAACTGATTCCAAGGCAGCCATTAGAGGACTCATAAGAAATGTTACGTTATCTATTTATTAACAGAATTGCTTTGGCTGCTTGACTTGGGGGTGAAGGGAGGACTCTTGAAGCCCAGTTAGGAAGCTATTTTGGTAATTCAGGTGTAAGATGATGGTGGCTTATGCTAAGGTATTACTAGTAATGTGGAAGGAAAAGGGAAAAAAAAGACACTTGGACTGGAACATTTTGAAGGTAGAGTTGAAAGAATTTGATGTATTTGATGAATGGTGTTAAGGAAAGAAACTAAAATGGGGGTGCTTAGGTGGCTGAGTCAGTTAAGCATCTGCTTTCAGCTCAGGTCATGATCCTGGAGTCCTGGGATTGAGCTCCACATTGGGCTCCTTGCTCAGCAGGGAGCCTGCTTCTCACTCTCCCTCTGCCTGCCACTCCCCTGCTTGTGCTCTTTCTCACTTCCAAATAAATAAAATCTTTTAAGAAAAAAAGAAACTAGAATGATACTAAAATCTTTGATCTGAGAGAATAGATGTGCTATTTCCACGATTCCTTAAAAAAAAAAAAGATATTGGCCATACAGATTTTGGGATAATTATTGGACATATGAGCAGAGGAGAGCTTGTGTAGATAATTCTTTTATTTAAAATATTTTATTTATTTATGAGAGAGAGAGAAAGTGGCAAAGGCACAGGCAGAGGGAGAAGCAGGCTCCATGCAGGGAGCCTGACATGGGACTCGATCCCGGGTCTCCAGGATCAGGCCCCTGGGCTGAAGGTGGCGCTAACCGCTGAACCACCTGGGCTGCCCTTGTGTAGATAAATTACCTGAATCTGAAATGTTGTGGAGAATTTAGGAGTAGATCAATAGGTTTAGATGGCATCAGCTTTGGAACTTGATAATGTTCCCTAAAGAATGAGTATGGATAGAGAAAAATATGAGGGTTGATCCTGAGACCCATTGGTAAGTAGAAATCAGGAAATGGGAGAAATAAAATGAAGACAGGGAATCTAGAAGCCAAGAAAAGAAAGTGTTTTAAAGTGTGTATTTAACAATACATGGCTGGCTTCATAGGTATGACACTTGTGCTGTCACATAGGGCCCTCTGCTTTTATTACTTCCCTGCTCTAGTCAACCACTAATGCTGAAAATGACAGATGCTGGTCACAGGGTTACCAGAGGAATAAGTTTTGGGGACTCAATATACAGCACGGTGACTATATAAATAATACTATATTATATATTGGAAATCTGCTAGGAGTAGATTTTAAGTGTTCTCACCATGTACACAAAAATATAACTATGTAAGGTAATGCTTTAAAGGTTACAGTAATCATTTCACAATCTATATGCAGACAGTGTCTCTAAGGGTAAGTACTTGAATAAAAGTAATGTACAAACAGAGGAGACAAATACAAGGAAACTTTTAGAAATACAGAAACTGTTAGAAATACAAGTTTCTAACACCTCCAGCTATTCCAAACAGTTGACACACCCAATTTCTAATCAAATTAACAAAAAGCTTCACACTAAAGGTATTATTTACCTCAGCTTCCACTACCCAATAAAACATTCTTAGTTTTTGTTAAAAACAAATTACAAGTAAAAACATGTTCTAAACACAAAAAGCAAGTATCAGATTTAGATTTGCAAATGACATAATTTTGTTATCAGATACAACATTTAAAATAACTACCATTAACATTTTAAAGTGTCTATTAGAAAAAGAGTATCTGCAAGTCAGAAAGATAAAATAGAAAAAACAGGTAAGATACTAATTCTCCACAATTTCTTTCAGAAATTGAAGTGGAGGGAAAACTGTTGGATGCCACCATTGCCCTAATACCAAAACCAGATAAATACATTAGAAACAAAATCTACAGAGCAATATTTCTCATAAACATATGCACAATTCCTTAACAGAATATTAGCAAATCAAATCCAATGTTATTGAAACTATATTTATTCCATGTATGCAAGGCTCTTTCAACATTTTTAAATCCATGTAACCCACTGCATCAAAAAACTAAAGAGGATAAGTTATATGGTCATTAGCAGACACAGAAAAAGCACTTGACAAAAATCCAATACCGATTCATGATAAAAACTGAGCAAACTACAAGAATACAGGAACTACTACAACATGATAAAGAAGATATATAAAAACCTCCAGCTAGCAACAGACTTAATGAGAACCTTAACACTTTTAAACATAATATGGAAACATTCATGAGATCTTGGAACAGAAAAAAGATATACTATATAAAAATAAGGAAATCTATACATTTAATAACATACCAATTTTAGTTATTAATTTTGACAAATGCATCATAATAATGAAAGATATTAAAAGGGAGAACTAGATATGGGGCATATGAAAATCTGTACTATCTTTGCTCCTTTTTTATAAATCCAAAACTATTCTAAAATTAAAAGCTTACTTAATACATTATGTTTTTATTCAATTTACTGTATAGGAAAAATTCTTTTTAATTTGAAAAGTATTTTCTAATGTTCAAATTATTTTTTAAAAGATTTTATTTATTTATTTGACAGAGAGAGAGAGAGAGGGAGAGATTGTGTACAAGCAGGGGGAGCAGCAGGCAAAGGGAGAGGGAGAGGCAGGCTCCCTGCTGAGCAAGGAGCTGCTGATGCAGGCTCAATCCCAGGGCTCCAGGATCATAACCTGAGCTGAAGGCAGATGCTTAACCAACTGAGCTACCCAGGCGTCCTTCAGATTATTTTTAAACACAAAAATCTACCTGGTCAAAGTATGTGCTTAGCATTTGTTAAGCTACACACTGAAAGAGATTCATGTATTTAGGAGAACTATGGATTTATTTAACAAGCAAACTAAAGATAGCACCTGGAAAATGAGATGCTTACAGTCTGTTATACAAGTCCTTTTGTGAGTTGATTGAGATGCACACTTTTTCACATAAACACAGTGTTCAAACTATAAACTGAATTGATAAAAATGATTAAATCTATAAAACCATTGAAATATACATTGGTAATATTTTTAACAATACTGTTCAATATTTATTCCATGATTATTGACCTTAAAAATCATTTTGAATGCAGCTACTCTAGACTTTCAAAAAAGCTTTAAGAGAAAAAAAAACATGAAAGTCCTTGTGGAAATTCTGAAGGGAGTTTGTGAATTTAAGGTTTCTGGCAACTGAAATCTTTACAGAACTGTCATTTTGTCATATCTAAATGGAATTCCAACACATAGCTTTTGAAAATATATGTGACTACAAATAACCTTACACATAGAAGCCAAATTTATTAGGAAATAAAAAGAGGCAAAGAGTTGTTTAAAATATGTATTTACATATAAAGACTTCAAGTGTTTTAGGTATTGCATATAGAAGATTAACCTGAAAGCAATAAAAGTAGTTTGTAAAGAAAAGTCATTGAATTTAATAAGCTGTACTAACACCACAGAAATTTTCCCCAGGATATCTTTGTGATTTCCTAAAGCATTGTTGTTTAAACATATCAGATTATTGAAGACACTGGAAAGCTCAATTATTTCTGTGAGTTGATTGTTAAGGCAATAAATACACACAGTCTGATTTTAGAATCTGACAAACCTAGGTTGAAATCTTAGAGAAAAATTATATTTAAATTGCACAGATTTTGCAGGTCTGTCAGGATTCTTAGTTGCAAACAACAGAATCCACTCTGAACAATAAGCAGAATTTTGAATATTTGGCAGCTCACAAAATCTTCAGGGAAGGTATCCAGGGAATCTACTCCTGCTACTCTTTAAGAGGTTGTCACATCCATGCTCCCAAAGATTTCATGCTCATCTTTTTTATTTTTTAAGAGAAAGTGTGCATATACAAGAGGAGTGGGAGGTGGGTAAGGGAAAAAGAGAGGGAGAATCCCTAGCAGGCTCTATGACCAAGGCAGAGTCTGATGCAGGGCTGATGCTCAGGACCCTGAAATCATGTCCTAAGCCAAAATGAAGAGTGGGACACTCCACTGACTGAGCCACCCACGCATCCTTCATCATCTTTTTCAAATAGCCCCCTCTAAATGAAGCTAATGATGGTGTATCTGCTTAGAGAAGCATAGAATACAGTTCTTATCCAGTGGCAAGACAGGCTCAACCAACGAATTCTAACCTCTATCTCGAGAGGTAAACCTCGAAGTAAGGATTTATTAAAGACCTAGAATCACACTGTTCAAGAGATGTTAGGCAAACATAAACATGGCCAATGTTTCCTATAGTTTTGAGTTAGCTTATTTTATGTACATTGACTCCACTTGGTACTGCTGTTTTATAAAAAAAAAAGAAAAAAAAAGATAGCATCTGGAAACAACACCATGACTAGAATATATTAATTACTCAAAACAAGGATATTATCACTGATCTGTAAAAACTCTTGCAGAAGTTTTAAACATTTTAATCAGCCAAGTCCTGTTACCTCTATCAGTGAAATGACTACAGCCAGACAATTGTAATTTTATATTCCATGAGGCATATTTAGGGATAAAAATCACTGGCCAAATTAAAAAAAAAAAACTATCACATTCAAAGGACCCCTTTGTAACATTAAGATCTATTATTAGCATTCTTCTTTTCACAGTAATCTCTCTGGAATTGAGTATTATGAATCCTGCCTTGAGAGATGGAGTCCCCATATTAACATATCAACAGTCCAACTTTCACAAAAAAGACTAACAGCTAGATTTCACATAGTGGTTAGTTGCTAAAGTAACTCACTTGAAAATCTACTGGGAACTTGATTTTCCTTAGATCCTTTCACCATAACCCATGGCTTTTTCCATTAACTCGTGACTTCTCATTTCCTCAGATTTCTATAATTTAACAACAGAACTTTTAAAATTTAAATTAGAAAGTAATGCAAATTGTTTTTTTTATTATTCAAATGTATTGTTTGCTTTTATCATCTCTAATGTACATTTTAGGAAATGTAAAAGAAAATCTTTGGAACTGTCAGTGACTATTTAAAGTAAGTAGCTTCCTAAATAAATGACTTGTCAGTTTGCATTAGAATTGCTTGCCTGATTAAAAAAAAGGAGACAGTAATTAAGTATTTGCCTGTTAATCTAACTGTTATTTAGAAGTCATTAATGAAAATGGTTTATGGGTTCAAGAGGTCCTCTATATTTAAATTAATTCTGTTGCTAAAAGCTAGACTAGATTTTCACAATATTCAAAACACTCTGAAAGTAAATGAATCAACAGGCATTGAGTGAAGAACATATCTTTCAAAGATAAAGTTTGTATTTGCTTTTTTTTAATGTAATTCTATCTAGACATTAGTGTTACTTTTATAATTGGAATGAGAGGTCTTATAAAACGTAAAAGAAAATGAGAAGAAGCAGCAAGAGTCTTCCTTTTATCTTGTTCCCAACTTTACCTTTGAATTCTCTAGTTGGAATAGATTACACTTATGCTTTGGCTAGAGAGAAGAATTTAGAAATCCTGCAATGATTATTGCGTTTTTATCTGTGAAAGACAAGATCATTGAAGATAGATGATCACACAAATTTAAATTAAGACACCTTGGATACAAACTGTCCCTAAAATGTTCATCCCAATCTTTAATAATTAGAAATATAAGAATATTCTGTAACATTAAAATCGAAGGGGTATGAAATGGTGAGGATTCAAGGAGTCATTACCTCAAATGCAACTTCAGATAGCTTTTCCTGATTTTAATCAGTATTAGCCCACCACCGTTATGTCTAGTAAGTAGCTTCATTTTCCTTGTATACTATTTTCAGTTTGTCATTGTATGTTACGTTTAATAACTTACAGCCTAGGTGGGAAGATGAACATTATAATACATGAGAGGCCCTAGAATACATCATCATGCTTTATCCCCAGTGCTAATCTTATATTTGGAATTATATTTAGCTTTAGTGAATGATTTTTCTTTTTTTGGTTGGCTGTATAGATTTGATGTTTGAACTGGTGGAAAACTGTACTAAAAAATTAGAGGCAAAAGGTCAAGATTAATATTAAATTTATTGAAATAGAAGGCTTAGCTGGTTGCCAATGAGTGGTATTTTTTTGAGGGAAAGAAAGAGGCAGAAGAGAAAAACCTTAAGAAAGGATCATTGTTACATTCATTTTATAGATTAATAAACCAATAATGTCTATATCAATGGAATTGTATGAAGTCTAAATTCAATCATGAATAAAGAGCAAGTACTTAGGTTCATACTGTACACAAAGATTTTTACCTTGAGAATAGTAAAATACTCACTGATCTTATAATAAGGTCACTGGACTCAAACTAATTCAATCAATATTATCTTTCTTAGCAAAAGATTGCCATTCTGGTTGATTATTTCCCATGGCATAGTACATTATCTTGTTGAGGTATTCCATGATACACAATAATGGTTACTTTCCTGCATTGTTTCAGATATACTACAAACTGGAAAGAGATGGCTCATGCTCTTCAGAAACAGTACAGAGTAGGATTATATTAATTTGTCAGCTTACTTTTTAAAAGGAATAAGGAAAAGTTAGTCACAGATTGCAGAAGTAGAGCAGATGTCAACACAATTTCCTTTGATCTTACCAAGTTTCAGGAAGAACTTTGTTTACAAATAATATTTCCACCTCAGACAATATTACCATGTTTGGGACTTCCTAAAAGCATCAAAGTGGCACATGTTCTAGGGATAATTCAAATCATGTATCACCAACATTTTTATCTGTCTAGAGGAAACTGTTAGAAGTGAAGCCTGAAACAAAGTCTGGAGAACAAGAATTGACATCATCTGATGACAAATTTTACTCCTAGTAAATCCTTGTAATATTCAACGAAAATGAGATAATATCAAAGATCTTGCTTCCATAAAATACTTGCCCTTGTACCAATTGGCCTTTTATGTGAACCCACTTAGACTGGGTTCAACAGACATTTGAGTGAATTCTTGGTATAATGAATCATGTTAGGACTATATATATATTTATTCATGGGCAATGTATAGACTCCAAGTTCAATAAGCTCATATTTTGGAATGCATAAAAGAAAGAAATAATGATAAATCACTGTGATAGGTGCTTACAGATAGAGTAGTTTACAAGTGAATTATAAGAGACACTGTGGGAGAAACATCCAATCTTCTGAGAGATAAGCAAAGACTCAGTAGTAGTGGTATGTCAGTACTAAAATGTAAAAGATAAATAGGAGATAGTCTGACCAAATGGGAGTTGTAGACAAAATTCTAGGGCAGCAGGGTTAACATTTCAATACTACATAGTTGTAAGAAAACATGAGAGTTCATAGAAGTTAAAAAAAAAAGAAAAAAATGTTTAAAAAAGGGTTCCAGAATGACATAGTAAGAACTGCTACTTACAAAACAATTACCTTGCTTCTATTCTTTACACTATTTTATCATTTAAAATATCTCCCTAATGATTGTGTAGGTGCAATCATTATCACCACCATCCTCTCCCCATTTTACAGTCATGGATCTGAGATAGAAGAAGATTAAGTATTTTGTCTGTATTACACAACTAGGTAGTGAATGAGTCTTCATATACAACCTAGAAAATTTGATAAAAAATCTGCTCAGCCACTCTATTGGGCTTATTTAGTGTAAGACAGAGAATGCTAAAAGACGGGAAGAGTGAATGAAAAAAACAGAATTTGGATATTGAACATTTCATGACCAGTGGTAAAATAATTTGTATTAATTTTATAAACAATACAGACTCAAGTCATTGTAAATTCAAGATTTAAATGCTTACTATGTTAAACATCTCTCAAGTTATAGTCTGGAGAGTAAATTACAGGAGGGCTATACATATCAGAAAGCATAAAAAGCTTTCTAATGAAATTTAACCAAATAAAAAGCTGCTAATGAAATTTAACCAAAATAGCTCTATATACCTGCAAAGAATAGAGAGCTATGGAAGGAGCCAGGTGATATTTAGAAGACTAAATCTATGTAATTACTTTAACGGTATTTGGGATAAAAAAAAAAAGATAAAAATTTTCTCATGTTTAAAACTTAATCAGATAATAGTTTAATTTACTGAGATGATAGAAATGAGCTCAACTATAAATATGTTATATTGAAGATGTTTGAAATTATTAGGTGTAAATATATATGGGCAGCTGGTTACATGGGATATGAAGCTAATAAATTAATCTGGGGTGAACAGGTACCAAATGGTTCATTCATTTGTTCAAGGAGTACTTAGAGCATTTTTTTCTATACCACAAGTACTATCCAGCAGATAAGGCAAGACCTTATCTGTTTAGTGCTGTACTTATGTAGTATACTAGCAACATAAGTACAGCACTAAACAGATAAGGTCTTGCCTGCCACAGAGAACTAAAGATGAATAGTAATCAAGTGAGTAAGGTAATTAGCACTAACCATTACCTGTATCAAGAATACACAAGGTTATATTTATAGTGAGTCAGAGCAGCTACCTTTATATTGAATGGTCATGGACGTCATCTCTGGGAAGGAGACATTGGAGGAAAGCTGTGCATTATAAGGGGTGCCTGGGTGGCTTAGTTGGTTAAGTGTCCAACTTGATTTTGGCTCAGGTCATGATCTCAGTGTCATGAAATCAAGCCCAATGTAGGGCTCCCAGCTCAGTTGAGACTGCTTGGGATTCTCTCCCTCCCCCTGCTTGCTCGTGCTCTCTCTCAAATAAATCTTTGGGGAAAAAAAACTGCATGATAAGAAAGGGACAACTGGATGATAGAGAATACGAGTGTTAAATGAAGTTAGAGAACTAGATTCAGGACTCAGACTTGTAAAAATGGTGACTGTGAACTTTCCAAATAATTTAAGCCTTCTTAGCCTGAGTTCCCTCAGTTGTAATGTAGGGGTGATGATAAAAAATGCCGATTTGATTAAGAGAGTAAGCAAGTTAGTTCATGTAAATCATTTTGCACAATTTTGATAAAGAAAATATTCCATGAATATTAGCAATAATAAAATAGTAATTCTATTACTATTATTTTACCTAGCTCATCAAGGCAGGAAAACTCAAGTTTTCTCAGACACTACTTGTAAGTAGGCATTTGCCTACAGTGACCTCTGTCTGTATCTCCTTCACAAACATGCAGTGTTGTTGAAAAAAACTGACTTAGCATGTAGAATCTAGAAATAGAAACTATCAGGCTCACCTTTAAAGCACAGAGAGAACATAAAAGATTTGGGATTGAGAGTCATATTGTTTATAAACTGGAATCCCTCATTATACATAAATCTACCCGTTATCGTATTTTGTTAAATAAGCCTGAGTAAACATTTTAATGTGTTTTCTAATGACTTCAGTGGCAATTAGACTTGTTATTCATTGTTTCTAAAGATCTTAGTGGTCCAGGAGAATATGAATTGCTTCCTTATTCAGCAGGTTGATAATGACTTCATTTCTTTTAAAGTATTTCATTTTAAAAATTATTTACTGCTCTCTGCTTATAAACAAAAGCGTAAGCTTGGCTTTTATCCAAAGGAAGGAGTACAAGGATCTTTGATTCTCAAGACAGCACTATTTTCAAATAGCAGGAAAGAAATGGAAGAGATTTTTTCAAAGAAAAATCTAGCAAGTCCAACATCTTCTATAGTTGGGTGCATAGGTGTGTGTGAATGGTATGTTTGTGCATAATCTTTGCTCAAAATGTGTTTTCCATTTCTGACAGGTGAACTATACAAAGCCAACAGGTGAAGTCATTTGAAGGATTTTCTCAAAAATAAAATCTCAATTCACCTAAGTTGCAAAGTAACTGGTTTCACTAGCAAGGTCTAATCACTCTATTTTAATACTCTAAGAGAACCAACCATTCATAGCTACTGCCCACAGGCGTTTCTATTTTTAGATTCATACTTTAAGTGATGGACTTACGAACTTCACTATTACAATGTGTTTACTGAGTGCCATGAAGTCAAGGACCTGGCATGCAGGGGTCCTCAGTAGACATCTACTGAATGAATTCATATCATTGTAGCCACTAGGCTTTTTTCTCTCTCCCGCCCCCAGCTTCTATTTCTATTCACTGTTGTACTTTTTACCAATAAAGATGGGTCTCCTAGTTCATTTTTTAGCAGAAGATTCACAATCCTAGTCAAATTTTAACCTCAAAGATACTAAAAGTCAGTGTCTTCAAAAATCATTTTGGCATATAGTATGCATTTAAAATGGCATTTTTCTTCTCTTCCTCCCACAGCTTCTGCTTGACTTGTCTGAAGCAGACTGAATCAAAATTATAATTAAAAATAAGTTATGCAACATCCGCAGATGCAACTTTAAGCTAGAAACTCGTTTGACCTAGTTCAAGAGTAACAGTGGGCAGCAGCAGTCTGAAACTGAGTCTATGAACTACTTGCTACATGGAACTAAACTAATGTACCTTGGTTTACTTATCCTCCAATTCACAATTTTAAGTGTTGCTACCACTGATAACATTGTTCAGTTTCTTTCTAATCATTAGAAGTAGCATATAATGGTAAGAACATGTACTCTGGAGCCAGATGTCCTGGGTTTATGTCATAGTTCAACCACTTAGAAGTTTTGAGACCAGAGACAAAAAAAAAAATCTTGTCTCTGTGCCTTCATTGCATTATCTATATAATGGGAATGGACAATAAATCTGGCTTCTCATATTTTAACTTTTAAATCTAACACTTAGAACAGTAACTAGGAAAAAGTACCAGGTAGATATGAGTTATGACCCATCTCCAGTTGGGCTGTTTTCTTCCTATTTAGCAGAAATTTATAAACCCCTTCAAACTAGTTCTTATCACAATGCTTTCACAACTTTTTATTTTTTCATGAGGTAAGTAATTTGTCTTGGAAATACAGTTCATTTGAGAGTCACTTGTTTCATTTTGTCAACAATATATTGTCCACCTTCTACATACTTTATTAAATGAATTTGAAGTTAGTTTTTAGACACAATTTTTGGTATTTCCTTTCATGTTAAGAACTTTAACCTCAAGGAAAAAAAAATTAATTTTCATCCCTCTGACTTCAATGTGAATTTGGGCTAGTGGATAATTAAGTAAGGAGCATGGTCCAAGATGACTTTGAATTTTAATTTTTAATTACTTCTCAAATTAAAATCTAAGGTACCTAAAAGAAATCATAAGCACAGTACCCTGATAAGATGTTTAATCATGAATTATTAAATAATTATAGTTATAACCTCTTATCTTTCCACATCCTAGTCTGTCTCTAATAAAATCAGTTATTTTCTGATATCTTCTAAGGTTGGATTTCTGCCAAAATGCAGGACTATACATATTTCATGAATAATTTGACAAGAAGCTTCATATAATACTATAGTTCAACCTGGCAGCATAAATATATAGAGAGGAGTTACTTGTGTGTGTTTTTAGCCTTTTAATAAGGACCTCCAGTCTCCCTCCAGGGCAGACATTGAATCTGCTATGTGCATAAGGCTATTTTATTCAGTCCCCAGATTTACTATGTAGTGTCACTTATAAACAGCATTTGAGGTTTTACTTTACATTCTCTTTCATCTGTATGAAAGTTTATTTGCAGAAACATCAAATGCAAACATTTGTCTTTGGTGAATTCTATATATTTTTTAAAGATTTTATGTATTTATTCATGAGAGACAAAGAGAGAGAGGCAGAGACACAGGCAGAGGGAGAAGCAGGCTCCATGCAGGGAGCCCGATGAAGGACTCGATCCTGGGTCTCCAGGATCATGCCCCAGGTTGAAGGCAGCGCTTAAACTGCTGAGCCACCGGGGCTGCCCAAGTGAATTCTATATTATATTTCAAAAGTCCATATTACTCTCAAAATTTGAGAATTAAAGTCAGTATTTTCATGCTTATTAGTAACTATTTAAGTCATATATACTTTACCAAAAACTGTCTTCCGTCTGGGAAAATGTGCTCTTTGTACAAGGTTTTAGAGGACATGCAAAATAGTGATGAAGGAGATGCCTGACAAGGAATTCAACTAAATTTTAAGCATCCCAGCCATTTTCCAATCATATTCAATTTATCATTTCACTTAGATAATTTTAGTATATTACTTAAATAAAATACAAAAATAACTTAAAATTGGTGAGCATTACAAAACAGCTTTTGCTAGTCTAGACTAACCTATAAGCTAATTTAAAATATTGGTGGATCCCATTTAAACTATCCTCAGAGGTATTAAGATTAAAGTTTAAAGACATAAAATGGGAATATAATCCCAAAAGCTGTTGAAAATGTTTCATTTTCCCTTTTCCCAAAATCTACTATGCTAATAATCTGCTTAAATTATAATTTGTGTTACTTTTTCATGGAGTATTATAATATCAAAGTTTATTGATATATACAGTAACAGAGTTTTCCTGAGAAAAGCCCTAATCAACTTTGTGACAAATTTAACAAGTTTATTTCATAAGTTCAATCCATTCTAACTTTTTAAAAAAGCTTTGTACTTAAACTGCATGATAGGTTCTATAGAGAAAAAGCCTTTGCCCTTAGATAGTGCCTGCAAAGGATGTCAGTCTTAGGGAAACTAACTGTTCCAATTATATAACAGACTAATATATGTAAAAGTTACTTTTAGAATATTATAAGTATCATCTCAAATGTAACTTAAGGGGAACATTTAAATAATCAAAGTACCCAATTAGGCAGAGCCATAGCTTATCTTCTCTAATATTTATTCAAGAGAACCAAATCCTCATATGGGAATTAGATGGGTGATAAAACTAGGCTAAATCTATGTTCTTTAGAGTACTTTTTAAATTCATTTTTGCGTACATATTATAATGTGTCATAAAAATCTATGTAAAATGTGGTGCCTGTTTTAAAAAAAATATAGTCTTTTTTAAGGTAAAATAAGAAACACTAAGTTTTCACAATACATCAGAGACAGTGCTCCACTTGAAATGTAGAACAGATGAAGTCTTATTTTTCACTCACCTCCAAGCAAAGCCCTCAACTTTGCATTTTCATTTATGTGCAAAGTAGGGGCTTACACAATTCACCTCAAAGTGGTGCAACAATATGAAGATTGGGAGACTGAAAAGGTCAGTGCTCCCATTAAGACAACACCTTGGGAAAAAAAAAAAAAAGACAACACCTTGGGAAGGTACACTTCAACTTGTGCAGAGGAACTATCATTTGAGAAAATGAAATAACCTGGACAAATCTTGTGTTATTTAAGTATTTAAAAATCTACTTGTATTTAGTAACATTTGCTTTGGCTTAATTGTGGATATTTTTTGTAAGAAAATAAATTCTAATGGTTCCATTGTACAAATAATTTAGAGAATATGAGTTTTAGCTATATAAAACATAGTATAAGGTATAAAACAATGGAGTAGCTCATTCTACCATCTGTTTTGCATGCAACAATTGAAATCTGATGCCATATCATACAGAGATACAATCAACTATATTGTTCTATTACATAAAATATAATATGAAGGTTAAATTCATCTTAGTAGCAATATTAAAATGTTCTCCTACATCAGTGGGATAATGAACATGATGAACATGTTTGAACAAAAACCACCACAAATACTTGTACCCACCACTCCCTGTAGTGCCAGAAATGTCCACCTTACTATACATAGTCTTTCTCAGAATCTAGTTATTTGGGCCAGGTATACTAGGATTACTTGGACAACATACTTCCTTAAACCACATCTCCGACCTATTGCTTCAAATTATCTGGTGAAGGTGTTCTAGACTCTACATCTTATAAACATTTCCCAGATAATTTTTGTGTGCATTCAAGTTTTATTAGCCTTGACTGTTTTTTCATTAGTCAACTTACAGGTGAAAGCCCCAATACTCTCTTAGAAGGGATAGGTATTAAGCTGTAATTATGTCTCAAACCTGCATGAATTAATTAGAAAAGTAACCAGCTTCCAAACATACAGATGCCTGGATTATTTGAGGAAGGAGTTACAAAGGGAGAGGAGAGAAGCTTTACTTAAACTTTAACTAATTTGTATTTTTTTAATCTAAAACAAGTTTCAAAAGAATCAAGGACAAATGACTTTTTCCCCCAAAAACCACTGACCACACACACTCAGGTCCAAAGGAAACAAAACACAACAAAAACATAACATTTTATAAAAATGGTTTTTTGCTGTTTGGTAATATAGTTCTTCCATTAGTGCAGGATCTGCTCTACTTAGTTTGGTCTGAAAAAATAACTGACAATTTTAAATGATAAATATTTCACTTTTCTAAAACTGCATTAGTGTACTTGGCATTGTACACTGTCAAATGGTGTTATTTAAATTCATTTATGTTACATTCATCGTATGGTTTGATTTGCATTTTTAGAAGAAAATTAGACTATGTTGTGACTCTTATGCGCAAAATCACATCAGTTTTATTTGGTACTCATCTTGGGAATCCCAGTTTATAAGGTACGTGTACATACTTCAGGACATAATTAGCATATCATAATACTTTCACATGGAGACCAGTTTTCATTCTTCTTTCAGATCTAGTTTTATTATCTTAATTTGGTTTGTTCCTTGGTAAGTCCTTGGATTTCTTTTCCCCTTAGAATTTAGAGCTGTCTTATTATCCTATAAATATTTTCTGGTTAAATTGAATTTTTTTTAATGTTCACCTCTAAATACAAACAGGAACAACCTTTCACTGTCATGTTTTAAATATAAACTTGCCATAGTTTCCAGAGCAGCATTTCCCAGGAATTTTAGATATACGGCTAGTTTATTTGCAAGGTTATTTCTCTTTACTGATAATATAATCAATTTAAAATCTCATTTGTAGAAGAAACACTATTATTTGAGGTTTTCTTATAATGCTAAAGCCCACAGAATAAAGGACCTTTGGTTCCAGATCATAGTAACATGCCAAGTATGGTGGTAGAAAGCCCAGATTCTGGTGCCAGAAATCCTGTGCTTTGATCTTGACTCTACTACTTTCTAGTTGGGAAAAGACACTTGACCTCTGTGTACCTCACCTCAGAATCCTCAGCTGTAAAATAGACATATGCTTTCTCATAGATATATCCAATAGTATCTACCTCGCATGGTTATGAATATCTTAAAGTAAAAATAATTTAAAAAAATAAAGTAAAAATAGTTTGACACATAGTAATGACTACATACTGATGTTAGGTGAATCAAGAGGTTAGTCTCCAAAAATATGGAATTTTCTATGTACTATATAAAAAACATTTGCAGGTATCTGTATTTAAAACTGTGCCTCAGAAGCTTAATACTGTGCTAGGCACAGTTTGGTTTTTATTTTTGGTTAATTCATGTAAGGGAAAAACTATTCATATTTTAGTAGAATTAGACCTGGTTTCTATAAAACAGATGTGAGATAGTTGTAGCAAGGTTTTCCTAAACATCTACACATTTCCCCACCCCCTAGTCTCTGACAACCACTGTTGTGCTGTTTAGGTGAGTTTAGCTTTTATAAGATTCCAGACTAAAATGAGATCTTACTGCATTTCTTTTTCTGACTTGTTTCACTTAGTTGAATGACCTGAAGACCCATTCATGTTGTCACAAATGAAAGGACTTCCTCTGATGACTAATATTTCATCATATATGTGTGCCTGTGTGTGTGTGTGTGTATAAAATTTCATTTTCTTCATCCATCAGTTGACACTTAGGTTGTTTCATTCTTAACTATTGTGAATAATGCTTCAATGAACACGTATCTGATAGTATTTTCATTTCTTTCAGATATACACCACAAATACACCCACAAATGGTAACTACGTGGTAGTTAATTTTTTGAAGACTGTCCTTACTATTTTTTATAGAAGCCAAACAAATTTCTATTCCCACCAACAGTGCACAGAGTTCATTGTGGGATTTCCCTGAGGATTCGTGACACGGAGCAGCTTTTCGTGTACCGGTTTGCCATTTAGATGTCTTTGGGAAAATGCCTATTCAGTTCTTCTGCCAATATTTTGGATTTCTTTTTTTGCTATTGAGTTGTAGGAGTTCCTTATATGTTTTAGATATTAACCCCTTTTAAGATACATGGTTTACGTATTCTCTCCTATCTCATAGATTTCCTCTTCATTGTGCTGATTGTTTCCTTTGCTATGCAAAACACTTTAGTTTGATATAGTCCCACAGGCTGATTTCTGTTTTGCCACCTGTGTTTTCAATATTCTTTGTAAAAAAATCAAAATCGTTGTCAAATCTTACAGAGCTTTCCCTTTTATATTTTCTTCTAAGACTTTTATAGTTTAATTCTTTAAGCCATTTTGAGTTAATTTGTGAATGTGTTATGATAGGGTTTCAATTTCATTTTTTTACACATGGATACCCAGTTTTTCCAATGTCCTGTATTTCCTGACTGAGTATTCTTGGCTGTCCTTTCCCTATTGACTCTTCCCGGTTCCCTTAACTATTCGTTGACCTTATATGCATCCGTTTATTTCTAGGCTCCCAATTCTTCCATTGTTCTATGTGCCTGTTTATATGTCAATGTATTTCTGTGGTACCCAGTTGTAAAATCTTTTTTGAAACTTCTATCATGATTTTTTCAAACACTTCTCTATATGCATTACAGAATGACCATTCTGTGCATTTACTGAAATAACACTTCAACACATTGAGCATGTAGCAGTCTTACAAACTTCTTAACATATGTTTTAAACACTTCTCCAAATGCATTTCAAAATGGTCATCACACCCATTCCCTGAAGTAGCAATACTGTTTTTTAATTGAGAAAGTTGTATTTTGAGTTTTTTAATACCTTAATTATTTTTATTATTGAAATAACTTCGAGAATTTGGAAAATGATACATCTTCCCATTTACTTACCTTTTAGGTTTCACAAAAAGCGATATGGTTTCCTATGGTCATTTTTATTTTTTAAATAATGTTTCTAAGACAATTAACTCATCTGCTATTTCTTCTTTTTCTTTTTCTCCCTTTCCAGAGATACCATTCTGAGGTTGGTAAGTATCATGCTCAAAGACATTATTTTTTTAAAAAATAAAGCCTATAAAGGCATTTTTATGTTTTTTAAGATTTATTTTTATTTATTTTTATTTTATTTTTTTCACTGCGATATTGACATAACATTGTCAAAGTTTAGGGTATACAACATGTTGAGCTGATGCATTTATATTGCAATATGATTATCACCACAGCATTAGCATTCTAAGTTGAGAGACACAAAAAAACTTTTATGGAGTATTAGTGAAAGAGTTCAGATGAAATTAACTTTGCTTTGGGGATAATTGGTTCTAAGAAAAGAATTATTCAAATATTAGCAGCTGCTAGTTGGGCATTCTCTTAAAAAAGAAATTGGAACGAAGAGTTAGGACTTAAGGCCATGTGCAAGAGAGCAGGAAAAGCAGTGGATGTCAAGTACATGCAACTCAAAGTGGAAAATTCTCCATTTCTCAGGTATCCCTCATACATATAGTAGGGAAATGTACTGCATAAAATCTATGATTACCAGAAGTAGTCTACCTCCATATTATTTCAGCTTTTTCATTAGACTGCAGTTTTATAATATAAAAACAAATATAATGTATATTTATATACATTACAAATAATGTATATAAATAATGTATAATGTAAATTTTTTCAAACTTTTAATTAAAAAATTGATAACTCTTTAGAAAAAAGTGTTTATGCTAATTCCCACATTTTCTAGAGGGAGGTTAAGATTTTTTTCTCCAAGAGAATACTTGCAGACCACATCTCTCTTATTTCCTCTTACTCAATGATGAAAGGGATTTATTTCATTGGTGATACAGAAATGAAGTACTGAGTGAGAATAGCCAAGTCCTTTGTTGACATTCACTCTCACACAGAAGAGGTGGACCAAATAAATTGTATGTCCACTCCAGTTGTATACTTGGTAAGCTTCCTATATCAGTCTGTTTTATAAGAGAAGCAGCTTGAAATTGTATCAAGTGTAGGAGGCATAATTTTGGTTTTAGGTCTCAACTGTGTTCTCCAGCTTAGTTCTAATTACAAAGCAGATATTTTGGTCCCTATTTCACACCTGTGTCTAATTCTAAGTTGTTTCAGAACCCGTGAGGGAAGGTATGGGCTTAGTTGACTGCCTGCTCATTTATCTTTTTTTAAACACACAACTCATTTTTAATGAACCATATTAGAGGCTAGTGTTCCATGGAAAACACATTAAGAATGATTTAGTAATCTGGAGGAATATTACACAGATCGGTAGCTTTCAAAATATTTCATGGAATTTTGGTTGCCAATAGAAGATTGGAAACCTACTGGACTAGGCAATAAGAATCAAAATTAAAAAAAAAAATCTTTGATTAGTGACAAGCAGTTTAACGTAATGACGTGTACATGAGCTTCAGAGAATGCAGAGTGGGTTCAACTACTGGATCCCATGTTTATTAGCTGAGAAGCTGTACCTTTCAAATAAGTCACATAAAATTGAATACATTTTATAGAGCTGCTACACAGCACATATAGAAGTCATTCTACACTACTTGAACATGAATATATATGAAAACAATGCTTCACAAAGTGGGAGCTGGATAAGTATTTCTTATGCTATTGTTTTAATTAATAACAGTAAGTAATAATAGTAAGTCTGGTGGGTACCCATTGGTTCTTTTTTAAACACATATAATAGTTTACTAATGATTTTTAGAACATTACTGGGAAAATCTTGGCAGGTATTAATAAATATGTTAGGAATAATTAAGTTTTAAAATGCAATCAAAAGCTGGAATAAGCAAAACAAAACAAAAAACACAAAAACAAAAAAATAACTGGATAAAACATTCAGAAATTTGTAAAACAACACTTGGTCCTCATGACACAGTAGTACTAAAAGTAAAATTATTTAATTGCCCAGTTAAATATAAGCA
This sequence comes from Vulpes vulpes, assembly GCF_048418805.1. Classification (NCBI taxonomy): domain Eukaryota; kingdom Metazoa; phylum Chordata; class Mammalia; order Carnivora; family Canidae; genus Vulpes; species Vulpes vulpes. The sequence continues at coordinate 98,212,624 of NC_132784.1, read as the reverse complement.
GAATATGAGTAAATGAGGCCATATAACCACTCTATTACATCAGATTACCTTAATGGAAGTAGTCTTCAAATTCAGCTTAGCAAATGGTCTGAAGTTTTCTGTGCTACCCAGATGACATCTGGCTTTAACATTAAAAAAGAATACTAAAAACTAAGGGCACATTTAAAGAGTCCAAGATGATGATAGAATATGAACGCAGAACATGAAGACCACCTGAAATGCATGGAGCCAACTTGGGTAAGAAGGATTAATGACTTTCATAGGTTTCTCCTGAATTCTTTAAGAACTATTAGGTATAAGAAGGGCATACTTACTTTACATGACATCAGAAGTTCATATTAGTACAATCAGGGGAGTCATATAAGAAAATTGGATTTAGGTAACTATTTTGAATACACCAGAGCTTTTAATGAACTTCCCTCCACTGACTGCAGGGTTCAAACTAAAACCTGAATGCTAGGTATCATTAGTAAAAAGATCCACTTTCCCACAAATAACTCTAAAACATGGACAAAATATACAAAACAACTATTCAAGAATTGGGAAAAAACCAACACGTCTGCAATCCTTCACAGTAAGAGAAGACAAGACATGAGAGTCATTTCACTCTAGATTTATTCCTGACTTCATTTTTCAAAGTGCTTCCCACAGATTTAGAAATCAACAGATAACATCATTCTCACATGGTTAAAGGAACCGGGACTAACAAAAAAGATGAGATTTGATGGCAGTTTACAAAAGAAGGGAGTCACGGAACAGAAACTCAAATATGAGCAGATTTCAGAGGCCACCTAAGGATAGGGAAGTTATAGTTCAAGCCTAGCCAAAGTGAAAACTCTACAGTAGACTACAAGGGTTCAGTTGAGATCCTAGAAAGGCAGTCCTAGAAATAGGAATCATGTCAGTAGATTGAAGGTAATGTTCTAAAAGTAAGGAAAAAACTGAAATAGGCCACCCTTAACACCACTTACTAGCAAGTACTAGTAAGGTGACCTGTAGTAATGGAACTGCCTACCAAACAAAGCCTCACACTCTGCAAGAGCACCAAGGGAAGGCACAACTAAAAACCTAATACAAGAGGAATTTTAAAAAAAGTTTAGATAATCAAAAGAAAATAAGAAACAATAAAGAATAAGCAGGGGAAAAAGGATACGCAGAAGGGACCAAGAAAAAGAGCAAAATGGTAGCCCAACTTTAAGTATTATATTAAGTATAAACCAGTTAAATGCTTTGATTAAAAGACAAAACTTGTCAGATTAAAATTATAAAAAACAAAATTATGCTGTTTGGAAATAAAATATGTTATTTAGCTATACCTTATAATGCTACAATTCCATTGTTGGATATAGAAAGTGAAACCAAGACTTAAATCCAAAGTATTGTACATACATGTTCATCAGCTTTCTTAAGTTTTGATTTTTTTTTAAATCTCAAATACAGTAGGATGTGTACATCAATTTCATTGTATTAACCTAAGAGAATACTATACGTATGAGTAAGACAACTACTGATATATACAACAACATAAATGAATCTTCAGAAACAGAATTTTGAGAGCAAAACAGACACAAAATAGTAATGTTATACAATCCCATTTTCATGGAGACAAAAACCAGTTATAATTCACATAAACTGATAGAAGTCTAAGGAATGGATATACTTGAAAGTGTAGATGGGTTTCATATCTTCATCTAGTGATGATGACATGTGACAGGCAGATATAGAAGTTATAAAGCATGTCAGTTAAGATTTATGCACTTAACTTTAAGTCACATCTAAATAAAAATAAAAGTCAATGAATGTGCTGCGAAGAGTTTATGTAAGAGGCTTCCTAACTGCTCTCTTTCAATGGCCTGTGTGTGAGGTTGTCTCTTGGCTGGCATCTTGGAACTTGGATTTCAGCAAAGCTCTCATCATTCCCAGAACTGATGAGTGGCTTATTGTGGTTGGAAGATGGCAGCAGAGTAAGAGGACCCTAGGCTCACTTCATTCCACAATTACTCTGAAGTACCACTCTGGGAAACAGGGGAAAATACATGGCAGGGCACTACAGCACCTCTTTTTCATAAGGCTATTGCCCTCAAGAACAGGAGACTTAGCTGACTTTCTTCACACACACACACACACACACACACACACACACACACACAGAAACCAGGCACAGAGAAACAAAATAAGAAGGCAGAGAAATTTGTTCCAAGTGAAAGAATACCACAAGGCCAGATACCTAAATGAAAAAAAATATAACTAACACATCTGATGGAATATTTAAAGCAATGATAATAAGAATATTCAATAAATTTGAAAAAAGAGTGGAAGATAGGAGTAAGACTGTTAACACAGAGATAAGGAATAACAGAGATAAGGGGCTCAACAAACAAAATGAGAAACATGTTTGATGGAAGGAAGAGTAGGCTGGAAAAAGCAGAATTAATTAGTGACCTAGAAGACAGAATAATGGAAAGTAATCAAGCTGAGAAAAAGAAAAAAAAAAACACAATAACATGCAAATTATAGGAATCCCAGAAGAAGAAGACAAAGGTCCAGAAATTTTGAAGAAATAATAGTTGAAAACATCCCTAACCTGGGGAAGAAAAAGAAACATATCCAGATCTAGGAAGCACAGAGAATCCCCAACAGAATCAACAAAAGCAGAACCATACCAAAACATATTGTAATTTAAACCAGCAAGACAAAAAATGGCAGTAACATACAAGGGAACAACATAAAGCTATGAGGGGATTTTTTTCTGCAGAAACTTTCCAAGTTAGAAGAGAATGGCATGATACATTCAAAGTGCTAAATGGGAAAAATCTGCAGCCAAGACTATTCAATCCTGCAAGGCTATCACTCAGGAAAGGGGACTGTATTTCTCAGACAAATAAAAACTAAAGGAGTTCATGACCACTAAACCAAGCTCACAAAAAATACTAACGCATACAGAGTAGAAAAGAGAAAATAAAAGTGATAGCATGAAAAGAGGAAACACAAAAGCAGTAAAAATATCATTGCTGTTAAAAAAAAATCAAAGAACTCACAAAATAAAAGGATGTAAATTATAAGAACATATACCTAAAACATGGGAGGAGAGAAGGAGGAGTTCAAACTTAAAAGACCATCAACTTACTATATACTTCTATATGCAGAAGAGGTTATATATAAACTTAATGGTAACCATATATCAAAAATCACTAGTGTGCACAGAATAAAGAGAAACAGATCCAAATATATCCCTAAATATATCATGAAGGAGAAAGACAGGAAAAGATCAGAGAAAATCTTCAGAAACTACAAAATAAAATGAGTGTTGGTGGTATAGTGATGAACATAGTTGCCTCCCAAAATAATAAAATGAAAATACATATCAATAATCACTTTGAATGTAAATGGACTAAATGCTTAAATCTAAAGACATAGAATTATAGGATGGATAAGAAACACAAGACCCATATATATGCTACCTATAGGAAACTCATTTTAGGTCTAAGGATACCTACAGATTGAAAGTAAGGGAATGGAGAAATATTGATCCAGCAAATGGATGCCAAAAGAAAGCCAGAATAGCAATACTTAAAATGGACAAACTAGACTTTAAAACAAAGACTGTAACAAGATATAAAGAAGGGCACTTCACCATACCATAATGAGTGGACAATTCGACAAGAAGATGTAACAACTATAAGTATTTATGCACCCAATATGGGAGCACTCAAATATAAATAACAGTAACAAACCTAAACTAATCAGTAATACAATTATAGTAGGTAATTTTAACACCCCACTTATATCTATGAACAGATCATCTAAACAAAAAATAAACATTGAAACAAAGGCTTTGAATGACACACTGGAACAGGTGGATTTAACAGATACATTCAGAGCATTCCATCCAAATACAGCAAAATACACATTCAAATGGACATGGACATTCTTCATAAGAGATCATATATTAGGCAATAAAACAAGCCTCAACAAACTCAAGAAGATAAAAGTCATACCATGTGTCTTTTCTGACCACAATGCTATGAAACTAAGTCAATCACAAGAAAGGATCTGGAAAGATCACAAACACATGGCAGTTAAATGACATGCTACTAAACAATGAATGGATCAATCAGGAAATCAAAGAAGAAATTCTTGGGGATGCAGCAAAAGTGGTTCAAAGAGGGAAGTATTTGGCAATGTAGGCCTCTCTCAAAAAAGAAGAAAAATCTTAAACAACCTAACCCTACACTAAAAGGAGCTAGAAAAAGAACAAAACCTAAAACCAGCAAAAGGAAGGAAATAGAAATTAGAGCAGAAATAATGATATAGAAACTAATTAATGAAATCAAGAGCTGACTTTTTGAAAAGATCAACAAAATTGATAAACCTGTAGCTAGACTGAAAGAAGAAAAGATTATTGACTCAAAAATCACAAATGAAGAGATACAACCAACACCACAGAAAAATAATTTTAAAAGATTATGAACAGCTACATGTCAATAAACTGAACAATGTAGAAGAAAAGGAATGATTCTGAGAAACATAAAATCTACCAAAACTGAAATAGAAAATATGAACATACCAATAACCAGCAAAGAAATTGAATCAGTAATCAAAAAACTCACAATAAACAAGAGTCCAGGACTAGACAGCTTCACAGGCAAATTCTACCAAACATCCGAAGAAGAGTTAATACTGCATTTTTCAAATTATTCCAAAAAATAGAAAGGGAAGAAAAACTTCCAAATTCATTCAATGTGTCCAGCATTACCCTGATACCAAAATCAGATAAAGACACCATGAAAAAAGAGAACTGTAGGCCTGTAACTCTGATGAACATAAATACAAAATACTCAGCAAAACATTGAATCCAACAGTACATTTAAAATACTACCACAATCAAGTGGGATTGATTCCTGGGATTTCCAGGGTGATTCAATATTTGTGAATAAATCTCTTATTGATTGATACATCATATCAATAAGAGAAAGGATAAGAGCCAAAAGATCTTCTTAATAGATGCAGAAAAAGTATTTGGCAAAGTATAATATCCATTTAAAATATAAACCCTCAACAAAGTAGGCTTAGAGGGAATATACGTCATCATAATAAAGGCCATATATGAAAAAGCCCACAGCTAACATCATCCTCAATGGGAAAAACAGAGCCTTTCCCCTAAGGTTGGGAAGATAAAGATGTCCACTCTTACCACTTTTATTCAATATAATACTAGAAGTCCTAGTCACAGCAATCAGACAACAAAAAGGCATCCAAATCACTAAGGAAGAAGTAAAATCTTCACTATTTGCAGATGACATGTTATTCTATAGAGAAAACCCAGAAGACACCAAAAAATTGCTAAAAATTATAAATTCAGTAAAGTCTCAGGATACAAAAATCAGTGTACAGAAATCTGTTGCATTTCTATACATCAATAAGGAAGCAACAGGAAGAGAAATTAAGAAAGCAATCATATCTACAATTGCATCAAAAAGAATATACCTAGGAATAAACCTAACCAAATAGGTGAAAGACTTGTACTCTGAAAACAATAAGACACTGATGAAAGACATTGAAGATAACACAAAAACTACAGAAAGACATTCCATGCTCATGGACTAGAAGAATATTGTTTAAATATCCATACTACCCAAAGCAATCTATGCATTTAATGTAATCCCTCAAAACACCAAAAGCCTTTTTCACCGAACTAGAACAATTCTAAAACATATGGAAACATGAAAGACTCCAATAACTTTAGCAATATTGAAAAAGAAAAGCAAAGCTAGAGGCATCACAATTCCAGGCTTCAAGTTATATTACAAAGCTGCAGTAATCAAGACTGAACAGTACAGGCACAAAAATAGACACATTAGATCAGTAGAACAGAGTCGAAAACCCAGAAATGAATGCATAAATATATGGTCAATTAATCTTCAACAAAGCAGAAAAGAATATCTAATGGCAAAAAATGGATTAAACTCCTAAATATCTTTAGACAGGGAACCTCAAAATTCTAGAAGTACACACAGGCAGTAACCTCCTTGACATTGGCTGTAGCAACTTCTTACCAGATATATGTCCTGAGGCAAGAGAATTAGAAGCAAAAATAAACTTTTGGGACTTAATCCAATAAAATATTTTTATTTTTAAAATAAAAAGCCCCTGCAGTAAAGGAAACAACCAACAAAACTAAAAGGCAACCTACAGAATGCGAGAAGGTATTTACAAATGATATATGCCAAAAAGTAAGTATCCAAAATATATTTAAAAAACATAAAATTGGGGCACCTGGGTGGCTCAGTCATCTGAGGACCCAACTCTTGATTTTGGCTCAGGTGGTGATCTTGGGGTCCTGAGACTAAGCCCCACATTCCACTCCACACTGGGTGGAGAATCTGCTACTCTCCCTCTTCCCCTCCCACTCCCCCTCACGCATGCATGCACATGCTCTTTCTCTAAGATAAATAAATCTTTTTTAAAAAAAACCATTAAACTCAACACCCAAAAAAGAAATAATCCATTTAAAAATAGACAAAGACATGAGTAGACATTTCTGCAAAGACAACATACAGGTGGCCATCAGACACACGTAAAGATACTCAGCATCACTCATCCAGGAAATACAAATCAAAACTACAATAAGATACCACCTGATACCTGTTAAAATGACTAAAATCAACAACACAGGTGTTGCTGAGGGTATCGAAGAAAAGGAACCCTTTTGCACTGTTGATGGGAATGCAAATTAGTGCACCCACTCTGGAAAATGGTACAGAGGTCCCTCAAAAAGTTAAAAATAGAACTATCGGTAACTGCACTATACTCACCCAAAGTATTAAAAAAAAAAAACACTAATTTAAAGGGATACATGCATCTCTATGTTTACAGTAGCATTATCTACAACAGCCAAATTATGGAAAGAGCCCAAATGGCCATCGATTGATGAATGGATAAAGAAGATGCGACATATACATTTCTATATAATAAGCCACTGTGTGTATGGATATATATGCATACATGCATATGTATGTAATTGCAACAACATGGATGGAGTTGAAGAGCATAATGCTAAGCAAAATAAGAGAGAGACAAATACTGTGTGGTTTCACTCATACATGGAATTTAAGAAACAAATGAGGAAAGGGTAAAAAAGAGACAGACTCAATTACAGAGAACTAAAAGTTACACCAGAGTGGAGGGATGTATGAAATAGGATGATTAAGGAGTACACTTGCGATGAGCACCAGGTGATATATGGAATTGTTGAATCACTATATTGTAGAACTGAAACTAATATAACACTGTATGTTAACTAACTGGAATTAAAAACTTTAGAAGAGTGCCCTATTGTGTTTCAACTGTTTTTATAAGCAATATGGTCTATGTGAACACCTGCTTTCCTTCTGGAGCCTAGAATTTTTCTATGTGCCAAAGAGAAGCTGCCTATGGGACTAGCTCCCAACAAACACTCTGAGTGTTAAGTGTATAAGAACTTTCCCTGATAAGTGATATTTCCCAGTAATATATCATAGCCATGAATATAACTATATGTTGAGTCTTGAGTCCTTATAAAATTGTATCTGAGTGTGTTTGGAGAGCTCTGGCATTAGGATAAAGACAGGAATCTAGTTTTGTCTTTTTTTTTTTTTAATGTAGCTGGATTTTAGTATTTCTCTTCCTTCTTGAATTTCACTTTCTCTCCCTTAGAAAGTAAGAACCTGCACTGAATCAAAGGATGCCCCCTATGAAGGCATAACAGGAAGGGGTCTAGCAGTTTGAATTGCATTAGGAACCACGAAAGGCATAGCCCAATATATGATTTTGAACTAGAAAGAAGTATGAGGATATCCAAATGACCAAATGAGGGTGTTGGTAGTACCCTCCCAACTTATGGAAGGATTCTACACATTGGAAGGGTGGACATTTGTGTTTATGCCAGGGGTGATGGATTTGTTAATACAGGTTTCATCATATGACTAGGTATATGAAAGATAGAGGGATATAGATTTCTATCAAATAACTTACAGCCACTATAGAAGTAGACCTTAAAAGTTCTTATCACACACAAAATGTGTAACAATCTGAGGGGATGGATGTTAACTTACTGTTGGAATCATTTTGCAATCACATTCCAGATCATTATGTTGTACACTAAAACAGTGGTATAGGTTAATTACATCTCAATTTTTATATCTTGTTTTCAAAAATTAAGTGAAGATAAGTTCACAAATATGGAATAGACAAGAATATACCTTGTGTTATTACACCGGATTTGGAAAGGATAGTGTGAATTATCTTCAATATAGATACATATAGAAATATAGCTATATACACACTCTTCTAGTTGTGCCTGCTGAATTGGTAAGGAACAATGATAGACCAATAGTATAGAACACAATTAGCTCCCAGATACAGGTTTCTATGAATAATTCTCTACTGAATGGAACTGACCTCCTTGGAGAATTGGCTGATTCCAGGGTTCAGGCAGAAAAAGTACACTATGACATTGGAACATCATTTTCTGCTGTAATGAAAGGAAGTCTTTCAATATAGGAATATGTTAAAATAAAACCAGTTTCAAGGAGCTTCTACTGGTCTAACTAGAAATAATTTGAGCATAAAAATGGTTAATGGCCTTTATTCCATGGGTGGGTGGGTGGGTGGGGAGGGGGTGATGAGAACTACAAGCCCCTACTGACAAAAAACACCTGGAAGTGGGAGGAGGAATATCCAAGCTCTCAAGGTACCTGTCCATAAATTGTCATTTTAAGGAGGGTGAAGAATTAACTTTAAAATGGAAATGCCTGATGCACAACACCCTAATCTAGAGATTAAAAAGTAACATCACCAGTAAGGAGATACAAGGAAAGCAGGAACCAACTGACAGAAGGAAAAAAGAAAACAAAATAACTTATTCATGACAGAGACACAGAATCTAAATCTAATCATAAGGATACATTAAATGTTTCCAAATTGAGGGGCACTTTAAGGGCAAATGCAAATTTTAAAAAAGTCCCTCTATTAAAAATAGGGAAGATATTCCCCAACCCCCTTCTTAGAGCATTTACCTTAGAAAACTTGTAATAACTTTTTTCCCCTTCTTTGAGATACATGTAAGTCTTTTTAAAAGCTAAACAAGCTTCTTTCCAGCTTTAGAGACTCAGAAATGTCTAAAGACCTGGGAAGTATTTCTTTGAAATGTAATCAAGGAAAAAATAAATCAAAGAGAGCACCCCCATCTCTCAGTTTCTGTGGGAGGGTAACAGCTTAACTTTGGTGGGCAGGCATCTCACTCCAAGTTGTAAAACCACCCCCTGTCATAAAGACATAAGAAACTGATTTTTTTTTTCCCTTTAGATAAAGCCAATTAGCAAACACAGATGGTCACCCAACTACTAAGTAAATTTGGGATGAACTATGTGTGAAAAATAATGCTGTCAAGTCCTCTTGAGGACTAGTTGTTTATCTTAAGAACATGTGTGTGATGGGTTGTATCTGCTTGATAATATAAAATATGCCTATTTGTCTTTCAGAATTTCCTATTGGATTGCCTAGAATGTACATCACAGTCTATTTTAATGTTTATTCAATAATACAATTGTTTTCTTTCTCTTATACTTTTGCGGAGAGGTTTTCTGTGTCAAGAGACTGTTTTTAATTTTATTTCCCCAACAAATATGGAGATTAGGACAGGATATCTGGCAGTTCCTTAATGAAGGTGACCCACTGAAGGTCTATGGCCAACGGTGACCAGGTTAGAGACCCTGAATTCCAGTTTCCCTTATAGCTCTCCACTATTGAAATAGATGTCAGAAAAAGACATCCTTTCCAAATTCAGTGCTTCACTATGAAAAAGCATGGATAATATGGGCTCTAAAGTTCTATCAGAATCACTGGATGGTTAGAACATACAGTAAACCAGTAATGTCACCTGGAGGTCTTTCTCTTAAAGGGTTAATATTCATCAAATTTGGAACAGGTAAATGAGAATCCAGTTTTGCAATGACACAAGGATGGTTCTGATTTGAATGAATCAACATATTTGCTGGGGTCTGTATATAGGCCTGATTCCAATAAAATGAATTACTGGCATTTGGGAAATAAATATCATTCTAAGGGAAAAGCTATAAGTGATTTGAACACCCAAAAGGAAAGAATGAAAACCATGGAAAGGGAATTGAGAAAGTGAAGGACACATTCCTTTTCCCAGAACCCTTCTCTCTCTGCTTCCCCTGCTTTTGTTTATCCCTTCCTGTTTCAGATTGTCTCATAGGATGAGGGAGGTAATGAACTTTTTAGATGAGTGATTTCCTTCATGAGTAGTTTTCCCTGAAAAGGATGAGACACAGCTGTAGTTAGTGATGAATTATCTGCTCTGAGGATACAGGTTTGTGTGTCTCCTGGCCTTACCTTAAGTTCACTTACTGTCTCAGCTCAAATTTCACCTCCAAGTGTTGTCCTTTACTGGCCATACTACATAGCTAGGAAAGCAGAAATGATACAGAGACTGGTGTGAGAATAAGTGAGAACTTGGATTGAAGACTATGCCCTTAATACCTTAAGACAAGGTATTAAGCTAATGAATGTCAACACAAGAAGGAAAACTCAAGTGCTAAAAATTTACATTTTTCTTGTTTTCATGCAAGAAAAGCCAGCCTTCCTATTTGGGACACCAGCAAAGTTGAGGATGTTGAAACTCCCAGGAAATCACATGCATTTGTCACCAGCTGATTGTTTTAAATCCTCTTTGCTCCCTCAGAAGTTTGCTGAATTACTTCCATGAAGTGTTTTTAGTTTGTAGCCCCATGCATGGAGGGATGTGCACTGGCTACTGTGTAGAATTCTTCAATAGCAGATTTTGTTCCTCTGATGCACCAGGTACATCAGATTCCAGGGATCACCACAAGGACTATAGTGGCCAAGGAAATAACTATTGACTATCTCTCACTCCCCACACATAGAATTTTGGCAGACCAAAGTGCACTAGAGATCTGTCAAAAGGGAACCACACTTGAGGCCTTTTCAGTAATGGTGATCTAGAATTAGTGGTGGCCTCACCAAGAGGTGACTCCCTCATGGATTTCCATGAGCGGCTTAAAGCTTTCTCAAAATTCACTGGTATGGACACAGGAGCAGATCAAAATCACACTCGATTCTTATCAGATTTTGCCTGTACTCTCTTGTTGATTATCCAAATTCAATTTAAGGAAAGTGTGATGAAAAGGCAAGGGCAGACCAGACTATTAATCAAGCCACAGGAAGATCTACTTAGTTTGTGGGATAATCTAGAGAAAGATAAGGAAGAAAAGAAAATTTCAAATTTCTGTGTTAGGTGCTTAGCCAGAAATCTTTACTAAAGAGAAAAGACCTGCTTTGGACAACATGTAAAGAGAACAAAGGAAGGAGGGAAACTATGACATTATTGCTAGAAGCCAGGAGTGATTGTATAAAGACAGAAGGATTCAAGAATTGTAGGGAGGGGAAAAAAAAAGAATCAGGACAGATTAAAGGCTAGGGAATAATGGTCAACTGGCTTTCAAAAATGGACAGATTTAAGGAATCTCAAAGGTTGCAATTAAGGATACTGGTGCTCCTTATTTCACAATTTCCTCTGGAATTTCTCACTTTCAGTTTGGTGATAGATCAATGCAGCTTCACTGTATTTTGGGTCATCCTTCTGTTTCTTCCTTTTCTTCCCAGCCCTCATACACATAGATCCTGACTGAGGGACACACTTGCTTACTTTCTCCTCATTCTTTTGTAAATCAATTGAGGGAGCTCAATTGAGGGAGCTGCTGTGCCATTCAAAAACTACCATATTTGGCACTCCAGAAAAAAATGTCTGTAGATCTCCTTGGAAAAAGAGGGGACCTAATTTAGTTACTACTTAAAGCCTTCCTGGAAGGGATGCCTGGGTGGCTCAGTGGTTGAGCATCTGCCTTCAACTTAGTTGTGATCCCAGGGTCCTGGGATCACATCCTGCATCAGGCTCCCCGCAGGGAACCTGTTTCTCCCTCTCCCTATGTCTCTGTTTCTGTCAGGAATAAATAAAATCTTTAAAGATTAATAAATAAAGCCTTATGGGGAAAAAAAGTGTGGCAGTATGTGTCATTTTCATAACATATTGGAAAGTACCCCTAATTGATGCATTGCTCTGGACTCTAGGAAACAATGATACTGGTTTAATGCAAGATATAGAATGTACAAGAATAGCTTACCAGAAAACATGTTGTGGCGTTGTGTAAAACAATATCCTTTGTAGGAAGCTCAATTTAAAAGAATAAAACTAGTTATAAGCAAATCAGAGAGAATTTAAAATGAACACTTATACTGTAATACCTGAGTACTTCCAGTAAAGAAGGAAGCTATGTTTGATAAAGATCATCAACCACTGTATAGATTAATATGTTTTCAATAGGTTTGTTATTCCATTAACCCCTATAGTTCCTAAGTCTACACCTATTCTAACTTCAGTACCTTGTCTGCAATTTCTCCTCTGATCTCTTCTTTTCTTCCTTTTCTTCTCCCTCCCCATTCACCTTACCTTCTCATTGTTCATCTAATCAGTAAAGTCTAAATTCTTGTTTGCTTTTGTTTATAAAGGGGTCCAGTATTCAGGCAAAGTGTTCCTCAAGGGTTTTAAAACTCCCCTACTGGGATCCCTGGGTGGTGCAGCGGTTTAGCGCCTGCCTTTGGCCCAGGGCGCGATCCTTGAGACCCGGGATCGAATCCCACGTCGGGCTCCCGGTGCATGGAGCCTGCTTCTCCCTCTGCCTATGTCTCTGCCTCTCTCTCTCTCTCTCTCTGTGTGACTATCATAAATAATAAATAAAAATTTTAAAAAATAAAAAATAAAACTCCCCTATTTTTCTCTGGTTACTTACAAAAAATCTTAGAAATTTGTCCTACCAGAGGAATCTATGAGTACTCCATATGTATATGACTGCTTATTAATTTCTGAGATTATCAGCCAATGTAAAATAGATATTTTGGCTTTGGTAAAATTCTTTACTTCGTGTAGTCATAAGACCTCACTAGACAAATTATACCATTGCTCAACTAAGGTAAAATATTTAAGGCTTCGGTTGCCAGCTGTAGACCGCAGAAGGTACTTTACAGATTCATGGGCAACAATTAAAAAAAGCCTTATGCAATTTTGTAGAGTAGCACAATATTGTAGACAGTTTAGATTACAGCTTTTGTAGAGTGGATAAAACGTATGATAGAGCAATTGTATGACAATTTTCCAGACCCTCTGGTTTGGTCCCTAGAATATAAAGAGAGTTTTGAAAAACAGAAATTTGTTATAACCTCTTCTAAAGCTCTGGGGATTCCAAGTTTTTAAAAATTTGAATTATCCTAATCATATTGAATATTTAATATTGTTTTCTAATGGCTCCTGTACTTGGTACATAGGTGGACAACTTAAGGCTTCCTGTGCTATGGTGTCTTAAAAAGCTGTAGAAGCTTGGGGCTCCTGGGTGGCTCCTTTGTTTAAGTGCCTGCCTTCAGCTCAGATCATAATTCAAGAGACTTAGAGTTGGTATCTACCTCCCTGCTCAGCAGCAAGTCTGTTTTTCCTTCTCCCTCTGCCCCTCATCACCACTTCTGCTCACAAGTGCATACTCTCTAATAAGTAAAATCCTAAAACAACAACAACAAAACAAAACAAAACCATAGAAGCTTGTGCTTTGTATGGAATTAAGTCTGCACAAGGGTTAAGGTTAATAGTTTTCAGGTCTGTAATTCTTGGTTATGGACTTAAAAATGATTATGCATATGTTTAGTATGCCATGCAACAGAACATTTTTTTAAATAGGGATTTTTTAATTTCAATAGTAACCAAAATATCTCATAGAAAAATATCTTATTTATCACAGGCCTTAAAACTGACTGCCCAGGGGTGCCTGGGTGGCTCAGTTGCTTAAGCAGCTGCTTGGCTGAGATCATGATACCAGGATACAGGATACCATGATACCTGGAATCAAGCCCAGCATCGGGCTCTGGCTTCCTACTCAGTAGGGAGCCTGCTTCTTCCTCTCCCTCTCCCTCTCCCTTTGCCAATCACCCTGCTTGTGTTCTCTCGCTGTCAAATAAATTAAAAAATCTAAAAAGAAAAAAAATAACCTGACTGCTCAGATAGGAGTATTTTTTTTTTTTTGACAGAGCTTCAAAATCTTCTGTTAAGAACAAACATGGCAAAATAAAGGCCTGGGTGGCTCAGTCAGTTAAGCAGTCAACTTTTGATTTTGGTCAGGTCACGCATCAGGGTGGTGAGCCATGTTAGACTCTGTGCTCAGTAAGGGAGTCTGCTTGAGATTCTCTCTCTCTCTCTCCCCCTGTGCTTATGCATGCTTGTGCTTTCTCTCCTCTCTCTAAAACAAGTAAATAAAATCCTTAAAAAAATGGCAGAATCCAAACTTAGAAGCTCCACTTTTAATACATTAAGAGCTCTTAAATTTCAAAAACATACTTCAAAAGAAAATAGGGTATTAAATGGGTAATTCCCATGTTCTAATCAAATTTCTTTCAGCCTAAAAAAACTATAAGTCCCTGTTTGGCAGCACTGCCATGCCATTAACAAAATAATTTACTAAAAGAGGGATTTTAAAGACACTACACGCTTATTACACTTGCCAAAGAGATAAAATTGTTCAAAACATATTAAAGAGGCGTCTATTTGTCAGCAGAAACATGTACGGGCCACTCCTGAGGTATGCATGGGAAGCTCTCTTTGGCCAACTTTACCAGGAACCTGGTGGCAGTTGGGTTTCATATAGCTAATACCTGTAAAAGGCAAGTGATTTGGGTGAGCTATGGTATGTTTGATGCCTGGATGACCTGAAGACTTTCCTTCAAGAACAAAAAAACATGTTAAGGCAATGGCAAGGACACTCTTAATAAACATAATTCCCATTTTGGGGATATCGGAGCTCACTGACTAAGATAGAGAAAGTTCTATTTCTGTTTAGAGAATATGCAAATGATTACGGATTCCTAGAAGCTATCATACGCCCTATCATCTTCAGCACTCTGGACACATACAGCAAATTAAACTCTAAAAAAACCTCATTGGCTAAAATTCAGTAATCTACCAGGCTAAATGGTATAGAGGTTTATTACTAGTTTTGTTTAAAAATTACAATCATCTCTAAGTATTGAATTTTTTTTCTTTGGACTTATATTTGACAGGCCTATGAATTTGAGGCAATGTTTTAGGACTAAATTTAGCTGAATCACTTCATAATCATGTTCAATACCTTAACGGAGTTTCTGCTCTTCCCTAGATACCCAGATACAAAAATCAAAAGGACCTGGAATGACCCACTGGAAGAAGTCTTCCACCCCTACTGACCAGGAGATCCCATCTACATAAATGTTCTGCAGGAAAAATTAGCTGTCACTATACAGAAAGACTGTTCAAGTGCTGCTGACAACCCATATGGCTATCAAACTGACAGCCACACAAATAGCTGGATTTGTCCTTCCCATGGGAAGCCAGCTTCTCAAGAGGACTGGACTGTGGTTCCCATAAAGAAAATTTAAGTTTTCTATAATAATTGATGTTGGCGCTGAACTTCATTGAAAGGAGATATTCTAGGGAACTTATTCCTACCCTTACAGAATGTCTTGCTGTTGTATTCAGTTGTTGTGTTTCGATGACTTTAAGAATCCTAGTGTACTAGAAAACAAACATTACTTCTTCTTTCTGCACTCCACATAATTCTCACAATCTTCTTTCTGATCACCTCTAGATTGTAATCCTAATATAAACAGATTCTAGACTTAATTAAACAACCTGAGAGTAAAAATGGCACCATAGTTAGCCATTTTTTTATATTAACAAAGTCAAAGCAACCAATATGCATTCAGCTACATAAGCCCTAAATTTAACATAAAATGTTTTGTTATCAATATTATTCTAATTGAACTTGTTAACAAAAACATTTAATTAACAGACATAAAAGTCTGGCATTTACATATAGATACTGCACAAGATAGGTGTAATGGCACCCAACTGACTTTGGGATGCAAGTTCTCAGACAACCCCGAGATGGATAAACACATGAAGATTTATTTGACTATTAAAATGGAACTGGACCTGAAGCAAAAATTATCAGGTCCCTGGGTGGATTTTTTTTCCTCAAGACATTAGATCCATACACACAAAACACCAGAATTTCTATCTGTACTTTTCAAATGGGCAAGGGTAGCATTTCACATCTGGAAAAAGTTATTTGTGAAGATAGAACAATTCTAGGGGAGCGTAAATTGCCATACAAATGTGATGATAAATTTGTCCTGAATTTTAGTCAGTGACAAAAGTATTGGGCCTTACAAGGAAAGCTCTGAATTAAAATTGAGCATCAGACTCCAGAGTTAAGTTTTATTTAACCCAAGCCTAAGCAATTTAAGGAATAAAGCTTAGTAAATCATTTGAAAAATACAAGCAATAAAGACATTGCACCAATTTGTAAAATTAATAAATTACTGTGCAAAAGTTTTGCACAGTTTTAAACATAAACCTAATTTAAATATTGGTATGATTTATTCAAAGGTCATCCCTCCGAGGCAAATAACACTGTCTAAAAATTTAGCAATGCTGTTATTTTGACAATTGCTTTGCTTTCTATTTTACTTTGAAATTGCTGGCTCTTTAGAAGGCTGCAACTCACCCAAAGAAATGTGAAAACAGCAATAAAGTTCCCTGGAAGTCTGTAGTGTTACTATTTTATAGTAACAAAAGGGAGGATTAGAAGTCTAAATACAAATTTCAAAAGTTAAAAAAAATATATATCTCTGTTGAAAATAAGATTTCCCTCACCGCTCTTTTCTTAGAGCATGTACTTAAGAAAACTTCTAATTCTACATTCTTTTTCTTTCAAAAGTAAGTCTTTTTAAAAGCTAAATAAGCCTCTTGTCAGCTTCACAGACCCAAGAATATCTTTCTCAAAAACCTGGGACTAGTTCTTTGAAAGGTAAAGGCCTTTCTTCTAGTCATATGGGAAGGTAGCCTAACTTCTGGATCAACTTTGCTTCCAGTTACAATACCAATGCAAGTCCTAAAAATGAAGCCTATCTTCTTTTGGATAAAGCCTATTAGCCAACACAGATGGTCAACCTAATTATCAAGAGATTTTGGGATGAACTATGTGTGACAAATGGTACCGTCAATTCCTTTTCCTTGAGGACTAGTTATAGTTAATCCTGGGGACATGTGTATAATGGGTTGCATCTGCTAGATTATGTCAAAGGGTGAGATTTCTTTATGATTTTGCAATCTTAGTACATTGTCTGTGATTCTCATTGCATTCTGATATAATGCTTACTCAATAACAAAACTCAAACTGTTTTCTTTCTCTAGACTTGTAGAGAAGTTTGCTAGATTGAAAGAAATTTTTATTTTTAATTTTCCCAACACACTCTGCTAAATGGCTGTCCTATATAATCCTTGAAAGTGTCAAGGTTGTGCAAGTAAAGGAAAGGTTAAAGGAATTACCTAAATCGAAGAGAATGAAAAAGGCAATTAAATGCAATGTGATATTCTAGACTAGGTAAGTCATTTTCTTTTTTAGACTAGATTCCTTTGAAAGGAAGCAAATACTAAGAATTGTTAAAACCTCAGTGTAGTCTAAACATTAAAGTATTGCTATTTTTTTTTAATTCTGAAAGTTACGTTGAAAAAAACTGGATGAAATACTAAGATATTTATGTTAAATACAGAATTTTCAAATGGTTTGAAAAGTTATTTGAACTGAACTTCTCTAAGTTTGAGATTGTTTCAAACTTGGGGAAAGGGGAAGGTACAAAGAAAGAGACCTATAGTCTCAAGATAAAATTTGCTAACGTGTCTCCTAGTTGCTTTTTTAAGATATGATACCTTTAAAGCCCTATTCTGTATTTCCCTCCCTCTAGAGGTAACCACTCCATTATGTATCATTCCTACAAGTTTATATAATATATGCTGTTGTTCGTATTTTAAACTACGTAAGTGGTAGCATACTTGCATATACTTTTGTAACTTGTTTTAGCTAATGTTATTTTGAGATTTACATATTGCTAAGTTTCATTTTTAACTGTAGTGTTGTCTAAACCTCATTTTATCTGTTCCACTACTGAGAAACAGGTTGCTTTGGTTTTTTTACCACTACTGTAAACATTGTTACAGCATTATATAAAACTTAAAAATATCTTCTCCCAGGGTGTGGTTTGCATTTTCCCCTTATTAATTGGCATTTAACATATGAGGCTTTAATTTTAATATTGGCACATTTGTTGATTCATTCTTAATAATTTGTCCTTTTTAAAAAAAATATTTTATGCTCATACATTTTTATACGTACTTCAGGAAAAAAAAGTGCAATGGATTTTGAGTAAAGTTTATCTTGAAAAATCTAAGTTAACTCACTAAAAGACTAGTATGTATATGTTTTTTTTTTCTTCATCTAGATTGGCAGGCCCAAACTTCTTTACACCAGCATAACATTAAATGTTACATAAAGAAGGTTGAAATTGGGATCCCTGGGTGGTGCAGTGGTTTAGCGCCTCCTTTGCCCCAGGGCATGATCCTGGAGACCCAGGATTGAATCCCACGTCGGGCTCCCGGTGCATGGAGCCTGCTTCTCCCTCTGCCTATGTCTCTGCCTCTCTCTCTCTCTCTCTGTGTGACTATCATAAATAAATAAAAATTTGAAAAAAAGAAGGTTGAAATTATTCATTTTCTGTGTGCTTGGGAAAACAGTTAAGGTAGTCAGAATTACATTATTGTCTTTCAGTTAATTATGTGAGGAAAAAGTTTAAGAATATTACCTCAATCTACTTTTTAAAATATTTATTCATTTATCCATGCATTCATACAAGCCATTCATTCATTTATTCAAGAAATATTGGATCTATAAATATTTTAGTGCCTAGTATCTACAATAGCAAACTAGAAGCAAAGGAAAATCTCCAGCTTCATATTGTGCATTTTGGCAAGGCAAAATAAGCAATAAACAAATGAATCTGTCACTATACAATAATTGATGGTATTAAGTGCCTTAGAGAACAATAAAGCAGGAGTGGAGGAGAGGAAGTAACTACTTTCAGATAAGATTTTCTAACAAACAGGAGCATGAAAGTAAAGAAAGGCATCATAGTTTTGAGGGAAGACCATTCCAGAAGAGGAGAAATTAAGTACAAAAGCTCTGAGTGTAATATGCATGTGTGTGCATGGGGGAAAGGTTCTTAATAATTGCAAGGTAATCAGCAAATCTGGAGCAGAGTGGAAATAATTTGTCAGAAGAAATGGGGTAAGGGGAGGAAATAATAGGAGACCAAATCATGGAGGGCAGGAAGAGTTATAAAAACCTTGGCTCTTACTCTAAGACAATTGGAAAGTTTGAGCAGAGAATTAATGTAAGCAAACTTTTTCACCCTTGGCTTCTGTGTTCAAAGTAGATAGAGTGGGCAAGGAATAGCTAAGAGTTAAGTTAGGATGCTACTGCAATGAAAAAAAAGATGACTTGCATTGACACATTAATAGTAGACCTTGTAAGAGACTGTTCAAATCCTGCTTTAGATGTTTTGAATATAAAGCTGGCAGGGTTTAAGAAAAAGCAAAATTAAAAATGACATGTAAGTGTTTAGCTTGTGCAAATGGAAAGATGCAATTTGTTTTATGTGAGTGATTTGATAATCCAGTCTTTTCTGTTAACTCAGATTGGTGCAGTAATAAGTCTTATCTTTTATGTGCACAAATATTAATGATGAACACACTTTGTAGCAATTTAAAATAGGAGATAGAAAAATAAATTGAGGAGTGGATGCAAGGATGGATACCTATTCATACTTTTTATGAAGTGGCAAAACTTGAGGTTAATGACAGATAAGTCTTATGAATGGAAGATGAAGGAAAGACTTAGGATGTGAGAAGATTGGTTAAGTGTATTAACAGGTCAAACTCAAGAGAAGAGTGAAAAATGCCCTTTCCTCTCTCTACTAGTCCTAGTAAAATAAAGACTTTAAAAAGATGGTAGCAGGAGAAAAATTGTAAAGACATTTTTCTTGTTACTTGAAGGCCTTATCTGTACTACCTAAAAACCTATTATATTCACTCAAATATAATTAAGGCTACTGATTACTGAAAGGCTATACAGATAGCTACTGACCAGATGAAGTAACTACTGAATGTTAAGAATTCAATAGTCACATGAAAGTAAAGAATTTGGACATTTAAGAATTTCAGCAGAAGCTTGTAAATTATTGAAATGGTTTATTAATTATCAGGCGCTAAGACATGTATTTTAGGTATCACAAATGCAATAATTATTTGTGCAGACAAGTATTCCCCATCTGGATTTAAATTTCTGTAAGCATATGCTTCAGATAACATAATGACAAACCAGGTAAAGTCAAGGGATTGTCAAACCTTATCCTGAGAGAGCTAACTGCCCCACCCCTTCTCACTCACAAACAGAATACCGAATTCCACAGAGAGAATGTGGTTACAGTACAAGGTATTTTAATCTGGCCTTATGAATATTAGCAATAAATACTAAATAAGGTCATTGATATGGGAGTGGTCCCCAGTCTTGGGTGCCTTAACCAATTTTGGTCTTAAGAAGCCATGAACACAAGAGGTAGTAACTAATGTGTCTCAGTTAAGTGGCTATTAAAAACAATCTCAATGTACAGTAGTTTCTATGCAAGAGGATTAAAAGTAGGTTCTGAAAATACTTTAAAATAAGCCTGTTTGGATACAGAGATGCTATGGTGGAAGGAGAAACAAGGTGATATTAAAAATTGGAAGTACAGGGGATCCCTGGGTGGCGCAGTGGTTTGGCGCCTGCCTTTGGCCCAGGGCCCGATCCGGGAGACCCTGGATCGAATCCCATGTCGGGCTCCCAGTGCATGGACCCTGCTTCTCCCTCTGCCTGTGTCTCTGCCTCTGTCTCTCTCTCTGTGACTATCATAAAAAAAAAAAAGTTAAAAAAAATTGGAAGTACAATTGGAGTGATTTGATGGTCAAGTAGCTCTTATCTTACCTAATAATTGGTATTGATATTAGATACTATGTGTAACTAAATCATGTTGCTTTTGTTCTTTTCATGTACATATTGAGTTCCTCTTGTTTTAGTTGGTTAGGATAAATGCAAACTTTTAGAATTGTCCCAGACCACCTTTTTATTGAGCATTAAGCAAAACTGAAATCCAGGAACTAATAAGAAATATTATACCGATCAAATATTTGACTGAGGTAGGAATTTTGATTCCCACTAAATTCCTTTTCAATAGTCTAACATGTCACTATATAATGAAGAATGTTCCTGGTGACCAATGGCCTCAACCATTTTTGCTTTAGTTTCCTTTGTTTTCTTGAAGTTGAGGACGTTAATGAATTTTTGCTTATTTGGATTTATTGATATGTACCTTATTAGAAATTAAAACTGATATGGGCACCTGAGTGGCTCAGTTAGGTGTCCAACTTTTGGCTTTGGCTCAGGTCATGATCTCAGGGTCCTAGGATCGAGCCCTGCTCTGGCTCCATGCTCAATGAGGAGTCTGCTTGTAATTCATTCCCCCTCCTTCTTTGTCTTCTCCTCCTCCTCTCCCACTTTGCATGCTTTCTCTCTATCTCTCCAAAATAAATAAACTCTTTAGAAAAAAAGAACTTAAAACTAAAATTAAAGAACATTTAAAAATGTAACTATGCCACTATGTGGTTAAATAACGTTTTTCAAGAGTGACATCAAGATAATAAAGTAGGAAGCACTGGATCTTTCTTCCCAATGTGCACATCAATTCACCAACAATCATAGGAAAATCTGGAATGATGCTGGTAAATCACTTTTAATTATAGTTAAGTTAAAAAAGAAGTACTAATAACTACAAATATTTTACAAGATACAATTACATCTAATCATATTGTAACTAATAAAATGTGGAGGAAAGAAGTTCATTAAATCACATACAAACTCTAAAGTTACCATCAGCTTAAAATAGGTTACAACTATAAGATATTTTATGTAAGTCCCAAGGTAACCATAACCAAACAAAAAACCATAGAAGTTACAGAGAAAGGAATCAAAGTAGATCTACACACACACACACACACACACACACACACACACACACAAAGATAGCAAGAGAAGACCAAAAGAACTATTGGACTAACAACTAAAAAAAAAAAAAAAAGTAAACCCTGCCCTATCAATTACTTGAAATTTAAACGAATTAAACTCAAAAAGTGGCTAAATGGATTAAAAAAAAACAAAAACAAGACTAAACTGTATGATTGTATGCTGCCTATAAGAAACTCACTTTAGATTTAAGGACACACATTGGCTTCAAGAGATGGAAAAGCAATCTATGCAAAAGATAACCAAAAGAGAACAGGGATGACTATACTTACCAGACAAACAGACTAAGAAAAAACTGTCATAAGAGACAAATAAGAGCATTAAATTATGTTAAAAGGCTTAGTCAGTAAGACAAGGTTTATAAAAACATGTATACCCAACATCACGGCATATAAATATATAAAGTAAACACTTATAGAGCCAAAGGAAGAGATAAACAGCAAAATGGTAATGGTCAGAGACTTTCTATCTCATTTTCAATAGAGCATCCAAACAGGTCAATAAGGACATAGGACTTGACTAACACTATAGACCAAATGGACTTAAACAAATAGAACATATCACAAACAATACACTTTCTTGTCAAGCATATAGATCTTTCTCCAGCACAGATCATATCAAGTCACAAGTCTTAAATTTGAGAAAATTGAAATCATAACAAGTATTTTTAACAATAGAATGAAAGTAGAGATAATACAAGGGAAACTGGAAAATTCACAAATATGTAGAAATTAAAACACATTCCTGATCATTCGTCCAAAGATTAAATCAATAGGAATTTTAAAAGTATCTCCAAATTAAAAAAAACAAAAAACAAAAACAAAACACAATATGCCAAAACTTTGTACTGTTTTTGCAGCATTTTATAAGAGGGGAGTTCAAAATGATAAATATCTACATTTTAAAAGATTGAGCCACCTACTACGCCCCATATGCATTTACTTGGATTGCCTTATTTAATCCTCATAATAGTATAAAGAAACTATTATCCTTTTTTTACAGAGGAGATAATTGAAACCCAGACAAATCATCTATATTTACTAATGAGACAACATTAAATATCAAGGCCGAGAAATCAAATGAAGTCTTGTCTAACATAAAGCCCCAGGTTTTCCAGGATTATAAATAATAATAAAAATAAGAGATCTATTAAAAGATCTCAAACAACTTGTCACAAACTAGAAAAAAATATGTATAAAGTTTATAGAAAGAAAGGTTAGGAATTAAGAGGGAGGAATGAGATGTTATTTTGAAAAGATATATTCACAACTCTTCAACTAAGAAAAAAAGACTCAAAACCAAAAATGAAAGACATTATAACTGATGCTACATTTATAAAGCATCTTAAGAGTTTACTATGAACAAATTCTATACTAACAGAGTAACCTAGAAGAAATTAACAAATTCCTAGAAACATACAACCTGCAAAGAACATTTATGAAGAAATAAAACCTAAACAGATCTGTAACGAGAATAGAGACTGAATTAACCAGCCCTGGCGTCGCCCTCCCAAAAAAGCAGAAACAGACCGCTTCATCAGTGAATTCTACCAAACATATAAAGAAAAATTAATCCTAATTCTTAAATTTTTCTGAAAAATTGAAGAGAACACAGATGAACAGAAAAAATAGAGCACATAGAAATAAATCCATACCTATATACGGTCAACTGATCTTGACAAGGGTTCTAAAAATACACAGTGGGGAATAATACTCTTCAGCAAATAGTGATAGGAAAACTGTATTTCCATATTCAAGAGAATGGGATCATACCATTGTCTTCTATCATGCCTAAAATTAGACTCAAAATCTATTAAAAACTTAAACATAAGATCTAAAAATGTAAAACTCCCAGAAAAACACACATTGGTCATTTGGAAAATATTGGGTAACTCAGTTATATACATTTTCCATGTTGTCATATTTCATTATTCAATATCAAATCGCATTTTGATATTATCACATACATCTTCAGCAGAAATCTGTAGTGGAAAAATTATATTTGAGACAGGACAATTAAAATATAATCAGTGGTACATCACTAGATTTGGGTTGAGACTGTCCAACCATGGGCTATCATACCATTCGGATACCTAAGTTACAAATTATCCCTTGGGTAATGCCAGAAAGACATCTAAGTGGGGAGAAGATAGTATGGCAAAGTTTACTAATAAAGAGTAAATGGTATTTTTAAGAATATACAAAGGGGAGAAGTCAGTAGTACACAGAAGAAGGCTGCTCTACTCCCTATGGGAAAAATTATAGTGTCCTTTCTACTGTGACCCCGGTATGTTATAAGCATTAGAATTCTCTCTTAGCTAAGAGAATGCTGTCACTCTGGTTCACTGATGTTTGAGTCTGGCTATCACAGGTCATTCTCCTCTAGAGGTACAGCTAGATACAGTATGGAAAATGTTATGGTACTCCCAGATGGAAGTATATTTGGTACAAATTGGTAATCTCATATACCAATAGTAGTCTCATGCAACATTCAATACATTAGGGTTCAGATCCATTTCTAATATTGTACATATTTCATATTACATATTGTAAAAATACTTTTAACTCAAAAAGGGACACTAGAGGGAGCTATCTTCCAGGAGACAAGCTGCAACTGGAAACCAGCCTAGAGAGAGAACTCTAAATGAGTGGGGGAATTGAATAATCCTGCTAATAGAGGAGCATAACTACCAGCAATACTACGAGGAGGTAGCACCCTCACCAGGATTACTGAATATGCACCCTTAAAAAGTGATTGTAGGAAAACAATGGTAACCTTAAATAATGGCAGGGCATTATTAAACAGTAATACCTTTATTATCCTTTATTGAGTCTAGTACCATATATTAACAAAATGAATTTACCTTTCTTGTGTTCCAATGCTTATATTGTATAGAAAGAAAAAAACAACTCACCACACAATGTCATCCTTATGGGCAGGGGTGGTAGGATAAATGGGTAGTGTTACATAATGGCACCTGGAAGCCAAGGTCTCTAAAAATTATTCTAGAATACCTGAGATATGATTATACCAACAAAGTAGGTCAAATTTAGAGTTCACTGGCAAATGCTCTCAACTCACCACCACAGTTACTAGGAATGTGGTACATAAGGAAAGGTCATTTCTATCCAGAGGGTAAGAGTGTGTGTGATTTTAGCCAAAGTAGGTTATATCAAATATTACTTTACTCTTTCCACCATAGCTATTTGGGGTAACAAAGGATTTATGGGTCTACTGATAGAATTAAATGAAAATCAGACTTATAAATGCTCATCTACAAAAAGAAAATTTGAGATTTGGGTTTAAAATTGTTGAATACTTGTGGAAATACTTGTTAGAATACTTGTGGAAACTGACTGGGCTGTTAGAATACTTGTGGAAATTGTTAGAATACTTGTGGAAACTGACTGGTCTGAAAAGCAAGTAAATTTTACTTTAGAAAAATTACTCAAAAAAAAAACAAAAAAAAAACAAAAAAAAAATTACTCAATTAAATGCCTTCAGCAATATATGTAGAAAAGTTCAAAGGACTCTGAATCAAGGAAGTATTTAGAGTAATCGAGCTGGTAAACATTAACAGACCTATATCTGATTGAACAGTGGTTGTGAGTCTGATGGCAGGTAGAAAATATAAGCAAATAATAATCCTGCGGAAATTTTTTACATAAAAGAAAACAGGTAAAGAGATGGCTGAAGAATACGAGGTTAAAGAAAAGGAAATGGAAAATGACAATTTTATATTTTCAGTAATTAGTCAATAAAATTTTAGTTTTTAAAAACTGCATTCTATTGTTTACTTTTTGACAATGAATACATGCCTATACTTATATAATCTTTGTAGCAAATATCACATTGAACTACTTAAATTTCATGGCATATAATCTAACAAAAAACATGCAACAAAACTGACATTTAGGTAGCAGATATTTATAGCTCCCTTTCAAGATTTATTTTTATAACATGAACATAACTTCTTAAAAAATGCCTATTTTTAGTCCATTCATAATGTTTGAAGCAATCTTTTTCATGTTGAACCTGACTGCTTTAAATGAAAATGTCTTGCCAACAAAGCTAGTTCTCTACCAGTGCTAAACCATCAAAAATAACAAGAGCAAATTTAATTAGAAAGGCAAAAAAAAAGTTAATTAAAATTACAAAGTAAATTTAGCAACATAGTTCTTCAAATATCTGCTGTATTGGTGATTAAGCAATTACAAACTAGGAATCTGTTTACAATAATTTAATGGAATAGTGCTACTTCCAGAACATGAAGGATTCTAATTTTCTTAATGTTGAATGCACATAATGCTCAATGGCAAATAGATGTGATTTCTCAGATGTGTATAAAAAGACAAACCAAAATATTTAAGTTCATTTTTCTGAGTATATTTTCCATATAGAAATTATATTTTGATTATTTAAAAATATATATTAAATACATTTTCCACAATCACTAGAAACACAGTCTAGGACTTTTTCTTTTGAAAACTCAAGTATGTTCTATTAACAAAAAGGTTTGGTCTGTGGTTACTCATTTCTTTATAAATTACTAAGACTTTAAGGAAACCCTTTAAAAATTAAAATGAACCCTGAGAAATTATTGTATTGTCTTGAAGTGAAACATGTAGAGCCCATCAATTGTTAATTCCATGACTTAGGACAAATTACTTGAATTTTCTAAGCACTGACTTCCTTATAATTAAAATAGGTGAAAAGTCAAGTAGTATATGTATGTTTTATTGTTGTTCTTAAGGATTTGTATAGTGAGTATCAAATGCATAAAACATAATAGGAACTCAATAATTTCTGTCCTTTAGAGTTGGTTTAATAGAGTATACAAAATTAAGTAAATTTAGACGTGATTTTTTAAAACTAGATCTCTTTACTACAGTCAGAGATTATAGCCAACCAAATTATAAGTGAGAATAGTATGGTTTTCCAGAAAAAAAATCAAAAGTGGAAAAGGAACAAGCTCCTATATGGCCAAATTGACAAGCTAACTCCTTTTTATATATTTCAAAGAAATTATTTTAATTTCCCAGAGATTATGACAAGACTAAGGGAAGATGTTTGATAAAGTAAAACAAATTCAAGGTCTGAGAGCTTTGGGAGAAAAGAGAGAAGAGAAAAAAGAAAAAGAAAAAAAAGGAAAAAAAGAGAAGAAAATAAAAGGGGGTGGGAAGCAAACAGAAAACAATAAACAAAAAGCAAGGGGGAGTATCCTCTGATTCTGTATACCGCAAATCCCTCGAATTCCTCTGGAACTTTCCAGTGCTGCTTCCCCAATAATTTGTTTTTCCCCTGTCCGTCTAGCTGGTCTTCTGGGGGAGGGGCCTGCTGTGCTGATTCTCAGGTGTTAGCACTTGGGGGAGCTGCTCTGCCCCTGCCCGGTGCAGGGCTCAGTGGGGGTTGTTTACCCCGTGAGGCCCCAGGAGGAACAACAACAGTGGCGGTGGCCAGCTCTCCAGCCCTAGAGTCAGCTCCCACAGTAACTATGGAGCTCTCAGTCTTCAGGGGCCTGGATGCTCCAGAGGCGGGGCCGCTGCTCTGCTCAGCTGGGGGGGGTTTATGTAAACAATGGAATATTACTCAGCCATTAGAAATGACAAATACCCACCATTTGCTTAGACGTGGATGGAACTGAAGGGTATTATGCTGAGTGAAATAAGTCAATCGGAGGACAAACAATATATGGTGTCATTCATTTGGGGAATATAAAGAATAGTGAAAGGGAATAAAGGGGAAAGGAGAAAAAATTAGTGGGAAATATCAGAAAGGGAGACAGAACATGAGAGATTCCTAACTCTGGGAAACGAACTAGGGGTGGTGGAGGGGGAGGTAGGTGGGGGGTGGGGGTGACTGGGTGACAGGCACTGAGGGGGGCACTTGATGGGATAAGCACTGGGTGCTATTCTATATCTTGGCAAATTGAACCCCAATAAAAAATAAATTTATATATGTATAAAAAAAGGTCTGAGAGCTTTAACTGAGATGAATAATTGGGCATATACTTAGGCCATATAATAGGTTGGGAGCCAAACATCCACTCCTCCTCAGGAACATTTTGGGACAAAGCCACATTCCATTTCCATTGGGTGGTGTGAGTGAGGCTTAAAGGTGAGCTGACTGTCAATCCCCAACCAGAACTGAAAGAACTGAATAACCAATCTTTGTGCTCCAACACAGTGACCATCGGCAAAAAAAAAAAAAAAAAGGTATTCCAAACCTCATTACTTAATACTCCAAATGCTTTAGGAAAAAAAAAAGAATAATCACTCATATTAAAAATCTGGACAATGAATGGAATGAGAAAATACAATCAAAAGATGCCAATACTTAGGTAACTCATATGAGATTGAGAAGAATTTAAAGCCATTATGATAATTAAAAAAAAAAAATCAAAGGGGACTTTTAGAACTAAAATTATATTATATATATATAAAATTATATATATAAAATTTTATATATATAAAATTATATATATATTATATTATATATATTATATAATATATATATTATATATATAAAATATATAAAATATATTATATATATAATTATATATATAATTTATATATATATAAAATTATATAAAATTATATTATATATATATTCTTTTTTCAATATATATATATATTTTTTAATCAACACAAAGCCTGGTGCAAGGCTTAAACTCATGACATGAGATCAAGACCTAAACTGATATCAAGTGTCCATACTTTATCAACTGAGCCACTCAGGTACCCCTCTAAACTAAAAACAAACAAACAAACAAAAAGCAAACAAAAAAACAAACAAAAAAACCCAACTCATTGGTGAGGGCCCTGGATGGCTCAGTTGGTTGAGCACCCAACTCTCAATTTTGGCTCCAATTATGATTTCAGGGTCATGAGATCTTGCCCTGTATCAGGCTCTGAGCTCTCTGCAGTCAGCTAGAGATTTCCTCTGCTTCTGCCCCTCCCCCACTCACGTGTGTGTGCGCGCGCGCGCGCGCGCGCGCGAGTGCGCGCACACGTGCACGTTCTCTCTATCTCTCTCTTTCTCAAAGTAACTAAGTCTAGAGGCACCTGGGTGGCTCAGTGGTTGAAACACATCTGCCTTTGGCTCAGGCGTGATCCTGGGGTCCTGGGATTGAGTCCCACATCAGGTTCCCCATAGGGAGCCTGTTTCTGCCTCTGCCTATGTCTCTGCCTCTCTCATGAATAAATAAAATCCTTAATAAATAAATAAGTCTTAAAAAAAACACACAAACAAAACCACACTTCAATGGATAGACTCAAAAGTTTGGAGATGAGAGAGGAAGAATTAGTCAATTCCAAGACAAATTAATGTTACTCAATTTCCTGCTTAGATTGGGTAATAAAAACAATGAATTCAGTGATTTTTCACAATAATAAAAATCTAACCTATGCCTTCTAAGAGTTTTGGGAGGGATGAAGAGTGTAAGAGTTAATATATATATATATATATATTTGAAGGAATATTGTCTTAAAGTTTTGATATTGCACTATATCTCTACCAGATCTCATCATTAA
Organism: Vulpes vulpes; assembly: GCF_048418805.1. NCBI lineage: Eukaryota > Metazoa > Chordata > Mammalia > Carnivora > Canidae > Vulpes > Vulpes vulpes. The sequence goes on along the minus strand of NC_132784.1, from coordinate 98,182,983 downwards.
GGTAAATACACAAATTTGTATTTTTGAAAATTCCTTTGAGTCTATAATTACTGAATAAAAATTTAATGTTTTAAATCCACAATTACAGTACTGCAGTACACATAAATTGGCATATAATGATATAAAAGAATAAATTTCCATGTAAGTAGCACTGCACTCTGTGTATTAGGGATTTGCTAAACACAATAGGCAAAAAGGAAAGTTATTAATCCTAGGGTTCTCAAGTTAGCAGCCTATGATAAATAATGTCAGTATTAGGTTTTTGTTGCCTTTCCAGAAAATTAGAACTGTCCAAAAAACTTTTCCAAATGGAATAGATTTTTTTTTTTGGAATACTTAATAGCTTCTATTGGAAATAGTTTTTATAAAAATAGTTTTGTAAATGCTACCTTACTAGATAAAAGTCACTTTTGAAATGAATATGAACAGATTTAACTCTAAAATGAAGAAATGGACAGAGCTTACAAATAGAGAAGCAAAAATAAGTAATTTTAATACTTTTATTATTGCATAAAGGATTGTATTAGAATGGTTAACTACTATGAAATATTTTCATACATATTGATACTGAAAAATGAAGATTTAAAACATAACCAAGTACTGTACTTCATTTGCATGACTTTAATGTTAAGTACAAACAAAATCCTAGAAATACAAAATATGATTTTATTTAAATAGCAGCAATAATTATGTCCCAACAAGAAAAAATATTATTTAGGTTGTAGTGGGAATACTGAAGGAAGCTAATTCTAACCTTAGTGTGAATGCAAGAGGCAGGAACAATTCAATCAAAAAATGACAAATGCCTATAACTTCAACATAGAAAAAAACTACTACCACTTGAAAGGTATGGATTTCTAAAAGCATTAATGAGTGTACTGTGGTAACACAAGATTCATTTGGCTTTTATGTATTGCTCAAGGAACATTCAGGTCATCTCTAGTCAGACAGTAATCCCATCTCTTTATGATATTACTTAGTTTAGGAAATGTTTAGAAATATAGTGATGGAAATCTTTGGAGTTAAACAAGATAATATCCATAATATCAATGTTTGGTTAGATTCAGGGAGTCTCTGTGTAATTGGTTTCTAAAGTATTACATGTAAGAATATCTGGCACATTAGAGAATCTGAGACAATAGCCTTGAAATGCCAATTTTAAATACAGTATGACAAAATGTACTTACAATTGTACATTCTTTTGGCATGCATCAATATTAGGGGATTGATACACAGACAACTGGATATGCAAATACAATAAAATGTTAATAAAACTTAGAGAATATAGTTTTTGCTAAAAGCTCTAGACATTTTGCTGTATATTAAACATTTTTATTAAAATGTTGAACAGTGTAAAAGGGGAATAAAAATACTAAAACAAGAAGTAGAAAACAACCAGACTGGCATTGTCCAATATGGTGGCTACTAACAAATTAGTCAAAAGAAATTTCTTCAGTCACACTACCGTATCTCAAGTGTTAAAGAGTCAAATATGCCTTGAAGCTACTATATTAGCCCACACTATTGATCTTAAAAACAATTATGGTAACTATAGCTAGCAATACCATACTGTATATTTGAAAGTTGCTGAGAGTGCACCTTAGAAGTTTCCATCACAAGAAAAAAAACTATTTTAACCACATGAAGTAAGTGTTAGCTTATACACATATTTGATAATGATCTGACATTGGTAATCCCATGTTACATACATTAATATAGGGTTATGCAATGATATAATAAAGCCACAAAAACGTTCTAGAGAACTTAAAAAAATCGCCCAAAATGTCTCAAATGAAAGGTAGAATGGTGAGAAAAAAAAAAAAAAAAAGCAAAATGTAGGTTGCACCAAGTAAAAAAATAGTAATAATGATAAATAGGGTAAGAACAAGTTAGAACTAAAATACTGAACAAGACAGTCATTATTTATAACAGATAAATGTTAAAAGACTGTAAATTTCTTACATTGTTCAGCAAGAGAGTAAAGATAGATCTAGAAGTAAAAGATGTAATTTTTGTCCAGGGAAAATTAAGATTTTTCCACAGGGGAAAAAAGGACTAAAATCTTTTATCTAAACTAAAACAGAGAATAAATGATAAAAAGCCACCTAAAAATCATATATTTTGAGCAATATTTCTAAGATACAAACCAAATGTAAATGGGAAAAAAAACTAAAAAAAAAATTTGGAAAAAAATGAAGGAAAAAAGTGAAATTCATTCAATTTCATTATTTAAAGTGAAATGTAGATTGCAATTACCACCAAATAGAGTTTAAGGCAAGGAAAAAAATGGCTTTACTAACAATTTTACTAACAATTACATCTTAAAAATGTAAATTTAGGAGGAAAATGAGAATTTTAAATATGTATTCACTTCATATTAATTTTTCTGTATATAAATAAGCAAACATATAGAATCATAGGTAGAGATTAAGAGGAACACGTTATGGTACACCTGATGGCTCTGTTAAGTGTCTGCTTCTGCACAGGTCATGATCCTAGAGTACTGGGATCAAGCCCTGTATCTAGCTCCCCACTGAGCAGGGAACCCACTTCTCCCTTTCCCTCTGTTGCTTCCCCTGCTTGTGCTTTCTCACACTCTCTATCAAATAAATAAAATCTTTAGAAAAAAAAAAAAAAAAAGAACACCACCACATCAGAGGGGAAAAACACATCCTTTAACAATAGAAGCAGAATTCAAAAAAAAAAAAAAAGAATTGAACTTCATGATAAAATAAACAATCTGATTAATGTAGAGAACACTTTATCCTACATGAAAGATTACTTACTATGGATGGATGGTGGGTAATGATTGCATGATATACATGATATCACTGAACTGCACATTTAATGGTTAGGATAATAAATTTAATGTAATGTGTTTCACAAAAAAAAAAGAAAGAAAAAGAAAAAAAGCTGCAAAACAAAAATGATTACTCATTTGTTTCAATATTTGAGACTTTTCACAAACAGAAAACCTAGGCAATTTTAGCCATGTATGCGATATTTGATAAAGAATTCTAATGTATCAATTCCAACTGTAATCAGGAAGGAAGAAACATAAAGCAACCTATTTTATGAAGCTAAAATACCCTCATTTCTAAAACCAGACAATAATCAATCATTCAAGGTAAAAAAAAAAAAAGGCTGATATTACATGTCAAAGTAGATACAAAATTTCCTAAGATTTAGTAAGGTGAGAACATCTATATATTTGGTTTCTTTGAAGAAGAATGCAGAATGCAGGAGAATGCAGGAATATTAGAAATACCTAAATTTACCACACTATAGATTAAGGGAAAAATATTATCTCAGTTACAGGAAAATGGCTAAATTGATTTATTGATTATATAAATACTTCAGTAACAGGAGAATGCACACAGTTTACATGGAAAACTATTTGTCAAAAATCAGTTTTGAAAAATTATTCTAGATGGAGACACATTGGAAGTATTCCCTTTCCCATCAAGATGAAGTACAGAATGTCTATTGCTTTTAATTATGGAAAACTTGCCAGAAAAATAAAAAAAAAACATCTCTCTTAAAAATGTAATAGAGCACTTGTCAATACAAGAAACAAATTATCCACATAAGTACTTTAAATGTAGTGTTACCACTAAAAGATCTAATGATATAAGTAAAAAATAGAATAATTTTATCAAGATTGTTATATATGATTGTTTATTCATTTCCGTACACTTGTGATAGTGATTTAGAAAGTTTAAGATATATTAGTAGCTAAAATACTGAACTAAAATAAACATAAGGCAAAACAAAATGAATTTTCTGTCTAGCTGAAGAATTAAATTCAAGAAATATGCAGGCTGATGGGTGGAACTCAAAGTCAAAATATTCAGATCTCCCTAAAATATTTGAACTATAATTTCAATATATGAATGTGTTTATAGATGTGTCTCCATTGACAATATAGTCTTAATATTATTTGTAGGTGAATATACTAGAAATAAGAGCTAAGGTAATTGTGAATTACCGTACCAGATATCAAGGCTAATTAATAGCCTTCTACTTAAAACAATGACGAAGTTGGTGTAGGAATAAAGAGACCAATGAAACAGAATAGGGAGCCAAGAACATGTTTAGAACATATTTTGAATCAGGTTTCTTCACACATATCTGGGTAAAAAATGATGCTCTAATAATTAGCTTCATGGTTTTTCACATGGAAGAAATCAAGTTAAATCATTTGTTATACCATATACAAAAGTTTACTCCAGGAATAAGCATGAAGACTTAAAACTGTGATTAAAAATAAGGAATTCTGTTCAAAAATCATAAAGAATAAAAACAAAACAGCCACAAGTTCAAATACATGCATACATATGTAGATATATACATGCATATTTACATAGCTTAGTTTATTAAGTAAACAAAAAAAAAAAAATTCAAACCCAAATAGGGGGAAAAAACTATGAATGAGCAATAGATAGGATTAGTCATTCCACAGAACAGGCAGGCTAAATAGTTTATAAACATATGAAAAAAATCTAAAATATATTGATCAAATGCAAATTATGGACACAATGAAATAGCATTTTACAACTCCCAGATTGCCATACTTTAAAGGCTAACAATAAATCTATACATCACTGGTTTGGTGTATAAATTTGAATAGCTGCTTTAGTAACCAGTTTAATACACCCTATGGCACAATTCCACTTCCATATATATTCTATAGAAACTCCTGAATATGTACATAGACACATTAAGAATGCTCATAGGAAGGGCATCTGGTTGGCTCAGTTAATTAAGCATCTGCCTTCGGATCAGGTCATGATCCCAGGATCCTGGGACAGAGCCCCAGGGATGCCTGCCTCTCTCTCCCCCTCTGCCCTTCCTCCCTAATCATGCACACATGCTCACTCTTCTCTCTCTAAAAAAAAATTTTAAAAGAATGCACCTGGCAGCATTGTTTATATTAAAAAGCCTAGAGGGACACCTGGGTGGCTTACTGGATGAGTGTCTGCCTTCAGCTCAGGTAGCGATCATCCTATCCTGGGATCAAGTTCCACATTGGACTCCACACAGGGAGCCTGCTTCTCCCTCTGCCAATGTCTCTGCCTTTGTCTCTCTCATGAATAAATAAATAAAATCTAAAAAAAAAAAAAACAAAACCTAGAAACATGGAAAAATCTTACAAGACCATCAACCACTAGAATTGCTAAAATTGTGATGCACCTCGTTAGCTGAGATTATATACAATAAAAACACCTCTTACACATCCACTTGGATAACCCCTATATATAACATGTGAGAGGGAGGGAAATTTTAGAATATTCTTATCAATGGAAACATAGCATATCAAAATAGGTACAACTAAAAATGTGTTTGTACAAAAATAAAAATGCATAGAAGTAAGTGTTAATTTCTAGGTGAAGAGTACTAAAGAGATTTCAAATAGAATATTGGTAATGTACTATTCCTTTCAGGAGATGGGTAAACATTACTGTTTTCCCTCAAACTGTATATTTATGTGTGTGTGATACTTATTTACTCTCCTATTGCTGTCAGAGCAAATTACTACAAACTTAGTGGCTTATAAAATTATCTCACAGTTCTGGAGGTCTAATGCCCCAAATCAGTATTACTAGGATAAAAATCAAGATGTCAACAGGGCTGCTAGAAATTCTAGGGAGAATCCATTTCCTGGACTTTTTTATCTTCAAGAAGCTGCCCCCATTCCTTGACTTGTACACACTCCATCTTTAAAGTCAACATAGTATCTGACTTCTACTTCACTACTAGGGGCCAAGGACAGGCTATCCTAAAATGTGGCCTTTTGGCATATTTTTTTAAAGAGCTAAACAGTTAATGAAATAAAACTCAGATCCTCCTTTTTCCCCCTGAAAGCAGGCAACAAATCTTCCATATGAAAAATATCCATCCCATCCTAAGTAGTAAAACGACATTCTTATCACCAGAGGTAAGGACTCAAAGCTGAGAAAGCTATAGAAACAATTATTATTCTCATCTCCTACCTCAGTCTAAATTCTGCTTAGAATCCCCTAATTAAAGCTCCCAAACACTTGTTGTCCTTATCCTGTCAATTCCTCCCAAATTTATCTTTGCCTAGAATGATTTGCCTTGGTCATTTCCTTAGGTATCAGTTTCAATACTGGGCTCCACGCACATGTAATAAAACTTCGGGGTTTTCTCCTGTTCATCTGGCTCATGTAAATTCAAGTCTTAGTCCAGCTAAAAGACCTTAAAGGACAGAAGAGTTTTTTTTCTTCTCTGCATATCCTTGCATCTTGTCTGTTTCCATCATCACATTTCTTTCTCTGGGACTCTGACTACCTCTTAGCAGAGCCTGATTATATGAGACCTGCCAGGATAATCCAGGACATTCTTCTGTCCAAGAAAGCCTTAATATGGTAAAGGGACTTTGTAGTGATTATATTAAGTAACATTCACCATGTTCTATAGTTGAGGATGTGGACATCTTTTGAGGCAGGGGTATCCTTATTCAGCTTACTATAGATGTAAGTTAAAACAAATAGTAAATAAGCATGGTTTTATAATATATAACTTAGGATATAAAAAATAAAGTAGTCTACATTCTCATATACTAAGAATGAAGGTCTGAAATTACATATGCTTTCCGGAGTTTGTTTGAAATACAGTTTTAACATGTACTATATCCTTTGGTCCAGTAATTCCCCTTCTAAAAAAATGGAATATATTTCAGGAAACTGCAGTGATTTCAACTAAACTTTGCTTATTTCTTTTGTTTTTCCCCCATTTAAAATGTTTTATAGGGGTGTCTGGGTGGCTCAGTTGGTTAAGCAACTGCCTTCAGCTCAGGTCATGATCTCAAGGGCCTGGGATGGAGCCATATATCAGGCTCTCTGCTCAATGGGGATTCTGATTCTCCCTCTCCCTCTGCCTTCTGCTCTGCCTGCTTGTGTGCTCTCATTCTCTTTCTCTCATTCTTTCAAAAAAAGTCCTTAAAAATATAAAATTTTTATAATAAAAATAGATTTTTATGAAAATATGAGGGTGATGTATATTGGACCCACTCTTTACTGGTATGTATAATGGAGCATCAAGATGAAAGAGGATAGAAGGGTTAAGAAGTCACTGAAATTCAAACTTTCATTTTAAACAATGAGAAAAGTAGAAAATTAAAAATATAAAGACAAACTGTATTTCACTTTGAGCCCAGAAAGGAAAACTACAAATTACCTTTCCTAGGAATACACATCTTAGGCCAACAATATAGTAAAGGTAACAGTTGGGCGGACAATTGAAAGAACTTACACAACTTATAGATTTGTAAATGTGAAGTTTGAAGCTGATTGTGGGACCTTTTGGGTGGTGGCTGGTTACTCTTCTGGTTGACCTGTGGGATTTGATACCAACAGTTTAGCATGTAGGTTTAATTTATTAAATATAATGATTACGTATTTGGGGTCCTTAAAAAACTTAGAGAAATGTTTCTTAACACTAAAGGGATGGATTGTTCTGTAGAAGGACATTTGTCTCTAAGGAACTAGTTTGACAAGGTAGAGATATAAAAACATGTAGGGTTTATAGGGTTAAGGAGAAACAACTAAAGTTTTGCAGATTTTGATCAGTTTACTAACAGGTATGGAATAAAAGGTGTTTTGTTTGTTTGTTTGTTTGTTTGTTTTTTTGGCTATAGCAGCCTTAAATTATCCTATAGGAAGCCTGAGCATAACAAAATCCATTGCAGATGGATGAGGAATTCTGTTGATCTGTATAAACTACTATTTAAGAAAATTCACTAATTACCCTTTCTTCTACTTTCCTTTACTAAATTTGCTACTTCTATGGCATAATGTTTAATGTTAGCTTAAAAAAACTCCAGCTGAAAAAAAATTTTTAATCATCTCTAGAGTGGTTGAAATACTGAAAACTTGTTAGTAATAAAACACTCACCTCTTGCCAGCTGAACATTTGCACACTGCCTGGAGGATTAAGAGCTGGAAGCTTTAAGAAACAGCTTTTTAGGCTAATTGATTATCTTTCAGTCTACTTTAAATGGAAGTTTATAATTTTTAGAAGAAAAAAATACAGAATGACATTAAACTCAACTCAGGTCATTGCATTGACCTGAAAAAGAAATTGACATAATTCATTTAGGAAACATTAACTACTGACTAGATGAGTTCATTATATTGCCCCACAGATTTGATAGTATCAATATAGATTGAATCAAGCTAACCCAAAATGTTATTTTAAATGCTTTGTGATTGAAACCATTTGCAGAAAATATGTGCCTCGTTAAGCCAATATCCAGTGAATGCTGCATGCAATTTCTACAACCACATATAGTGACATGCTTAGAAGTACATTTGTGCATTTGTTCTTCCAGTATTAGTACAAACATAAATGTTAACTAGACTAGTAGTTCCCAATATTTCACATTTACTTCACCCAAATATTCTATCAAATTACCAGATTTCAAAACAAAACAATTTTCCAATGACATTTCTGTTTCTTTTTTTTTTAATTAAAGAATTTATTTATTCATGAGAGAGACACAGAGAGAGAGAAACCAAGACATAGGCGGAGGGAGAAGTAGGCTCCCTGTGGGGAGCCTGATGTGGGACTCTATTCCAGGATCCCAAACTGGGCCAAGGGCAGATGTTCAACCACTGAGCCCCGACATTTATGTTTCTTATCAATATATCATACTCTCAGAAGTTTGAGAACCTACTTCATGCTTTAACTGGCAAAGATCTTTTTTTTTGCAAAATGGAAATAATCAGGTCTAAATATATAACTTATTCTTGACCTTGTTAGAAAAATGTAGCATGCATTTCTAATTAAAAAGAAAACAGGGATCCCTGGGTGGCGCAGCGGTTTGGTGCCTGCCTTTGGCCCAGGGCGCGATTCTGGAGACCCGGGATCGAATCCCACGTCAGGCTCCCGGTGCATGGAGCCTGCTTCTCCCTCCGCCTGTGTCTCTGCCTCTCTCTCTCTCTCTGTGACTATCATAAATAAATAAAAAATTAAAAAAAAAAACAAAAAAAAAATAAAAAGAAAACAATGTGCTACTTTATTTTCCAAATCTAAAGATTTAAATTAAGTTTTCTGGTCAGTTGAATATATGAAAACTTAGAGACATAGATGAAACAAAGTATCTACTGGTAATAATTAGTATAAACAGTAATCTTTTGGCATTTTTAAAAATTTACTTAAATTCAATTAACTAACATATAGTGTATTATTGTTTCAGAGGTAGAGTTCACTGGTATAAACAACTATCTTCAGCATACAAACTGCATTTAAAAATACATGATTACCTTTCTTACCTTGTATTTAGCAATATTATTTAGGTTCTTAGGGTATTGACAACTACCAGAGCCAGTTGTTGCATCATCTAACATTTTCAGAGAATGCCTTTTTAACTTTCATCTGCATTTAAAAATATATATCATACATGTTTCTACAGGTGTTTTCTCAGAATGCTTTCATAGAAATACAACCCCAAACATATATCAATTTGAGTAATTAAGTGGGGTGAGAGGATCTTGTGTTGGTTTGATACACACAAATCAGATGGCTTTCAAAGGTGAAGTTTTAGAGGCTTCATCACAATGAAATAGAGACAAATGCCACTGTAGTTATACCCAAGAATATATGGGGAAAATGATGAAGTTCATGTTAAAAATGTCTTTGTCTAGTTTTAGGTTTTCACGAGCTGAGTCTTCTAATCAGTAGTGTGCTGGTAAACATTTAACCTGACACTCCGGCAGTGAGGGGAAGAACAAATCATTATCTGCACTATTTTCCAACTTCCATGGTGTAAATACTCTTACTCTGGCCAATTTTAAGCTACTAATGTGAACTAACGATCTGGAACCACCTTGAAATCTGAACAGTGGGCTCTCCTAAGCCAGCACATCAACAAAAGACCACAAGCATCTTTCTATTATTTATAGATTCCCTTTCCTGGGTCCCACTCCTAGGTGATATTTAATCCTTGTTTTCCCTGTCTCTATCTTCATTGGCTCCCTTCCTTTCAGTACAAAGTCACAGCTACTAATGTCTTTCATTCCCAGCCTTAGCTCATTCTAATAAAAAATATTTCTAATAATGACATGACCAATATTCATCTTCATACTAATTCCAAAATTCCATGACAGGTTGTTCTAATAATGTTACTTACATTGCTTTGAGGTCATTAATAAGCTGTTGTTAAACCTGAAGGTTACTTTCCCAAGTCTATCCCAATTTATTTTGAGGCTAGTCTTATCCTGATACCAAAACCAAGGACAATAAACAAAACGAAACACACAATACAAAGGTGATTTAACATTTGAAAAGTCAAAGTAGTCTACAATTCTAACATATTAAAGAAAAGCATTTGAGAGAATCCAACACTCACAAAAACTCTCAAAGGGGTGCCTGGATGGCTCAGTTGGTTAAGCATCTAACTTAAAAAAAAAAAAAAGATTTATTTATTTATTTATTTATTTATTTATTTATTTATTGAGAGACAGCATGTGTGTGAGTGCACAGATGAGTTGGGGGAGGGGCAGAAAGAGAAGCTGCTCACCAGGGGGCCCGACATGTAACTCCATCCCAGGGTCCTGGGATCATGACCTGAGCCAAAGACAGACACTTAACCGACTGAGCCACCTAGGTGCCCCAAGTGTCTTGACTTGATCTCAGCTGAGGTCTTGATCTCAGGGCCAACAGTTGGTATGATTTCCTCAACTTGATCAAGAACATCTACTAAAACCTCCTAAAAATAACATAGCACTCAATAGTGAGAGATGGGAAACTTCCCCTCTAAATTTGGAAACAGGCAAAAGTGTGCCCTCATTGTTCTCCTTCACCAAAGAACTGGAAAGTCTAGCTACAATAGGCAGGACCTACAGAGTACATAGGAAGAAATAATCTTTGCAGGTGTCCATGATTATTAATGTAGAACATCCCAAGTAATTGACAAAAAGAAAAAGCCTCCTAGAATGAATTCAGCAGTAACAAAATGGAATACACACACACACACACACACACACACACACACTGCATTTTTATGTACTATCATAAAACAATGAGAAAATAGGCTCCTTATATTTGAGGTAAATACTGACATATTTACCAACAGAATTTCTGATACACATTTCAAAGTAATTTGGTGAGAATGAGATCAGGATATATATAGCTGAGCCCACAAACCCACCCAGTCAAAAATCCACATATAACTTGACTACCCAAAACTTTTACGAATAACCTGTCGACCAGAAGCCTTACTGATACTATAAACAATTAACATACATTTTGTATGTGCATTATAAACTGTGTTCTTAAAATAAAACCAAAGAAAATATTAAGAAACTCATAAGAGAAAACACATTTACAGTACAGAAAGAATTCTTATTTATAAGTGGACCCAGGTAGTTCAAAAGTAAGCCATATAAAACAAGATGGTCATGAGTTTATAATAGTTGAACCTGGAAAATGTACAGTTTATTTTTTTCTAATTTATTTTTTTATTTCTTCATTTTAATTCAATGAATTAACATATAATGTATTATTAGCTTGAAAAGTAGAGGTCAGTGATTCAGTCTTACATAATACCCAGTTCTCATTACATCATCCAGTTACCATCCTCTCCAATCTCCTCCCCTCCAGCAACCTTCAGTTTGTTTCCTTTTTATTAAAAAAAAAATATTTTATTTATTTATGTTAGATATATATATATAGAGAGAGAGACAGAGACACAGGCGGAGGGAGAGGCAGGCTCCATGCCAGGAGCCCAACTCGGGACTCGATCCTGGGGCTCCAGGATCGCGCCCTGGGCCAAAGGCAGGCGCTAAACCACTGAGCCACCCAGGGATCCCCCTCAGTTTGTTTCCTATGATGAAGAGTCTCTTATGGTTTGTCTCCTTGATTTCATCTTGTTTTATTTTTTCTTCTCTTCCCCTATGATCCTTTTTTGTTTTTTAAATTCTACATATAATTGAGATCATACAATAATTGCCTTTCTCTCACTTATTTCACTTAGCATAAAACCCTCTAGTTCCATCCACATCATTGCAAAAGGCAGAATCTCATTTTTCATGGCTGAGTAGTATTCCACTTTGTGTGTATGGAATACACACACACACACCACATCTTTATTCATTCATCTGTCAATGGGCAACTGGGCTCTTTCCATAGTTTGACTCTTGTGAACATTGCTGCTATAAACATTGGGGTGCTGTTGCCCCTTCAGATCACTACATATGTATCTTTGGGGTAAATATCTAGTAGTGCAATTGATGGGTCATAGGGTTGCTCTATATTCAACTATTTAAGGAACATCCATACTATTTTCCAAAGTGGCTACACCAGCTTGCATGGAGAACACAGGCATTCACCTCTATGACCTCAGCTGGGGCAATTTCTGGCTAGACATGTCTCCAAAGACAAGGGAAACAAAGGAAAAAATGAACTACTGGAATCTCATCAAGATAAAAAGCTTTTGCACAGCAAAGGAAATAGTTGACAAAACCAAAAGACAACCGACAGAATAGGAGAAGACATTTGCAAATGACATATCAGATAAAGGGCTAATATCCAAAATCTATAAAGAACTTCTCAAATTCAACACCCAAAGAACAAATAATCCAATCAAGAAATAGGCAGAGGATATGAATAGACATTTATCCAAAGACAACATACGATGTCCAACAGACACATGAGAAAATGCTCAACACCACCCAGCATCATGGAAATATGAATCAAAACCACAGAGATACCACCCTACACCAGTCAGAATGGCTAAAATAAGTCAGTAAAGAACAGATGTTGCCAAGAACGCAGAGAAAGGGGAATCCTCTCACATTATTGGTGGATATATAGTTTTCAATACCAACTTTAATTATTCCATGGCTTTTGGAGCCTGGTTCTTGCACCAAAAGCAGCACTGGGGAACTTATGAGAAAAGCAAACACTCAACCCCAACCCACATTCTTTGAATCAAGACTCTGCGCATGAGGTCCATTAATCCATGAAATTAAGCCCGTCAGATGATTGGGACATGCTAATGTTTCCAAATCACTGAATGTCAACTGCTCTCACCTACAGATTGGTTGTGTGTGTACACATTGCTTTGGTATGTTTTAAATCCTTCACAATGCAATGGGAAAAAAATATCTAGGCTAGATGTCCCATCCTATCCCAGGACCCTGGTCGGGGTTGGCTGCGACCATGATTATCTACATAGAACATTCCAAGTAACCAGAAAAAAAAAAACAAAAAAAAGCCTCCCGAACAAGTGAGCTTAGCAAAGTGACAGCATACAATACAAACACAGAAAAATCAACTTCATTTCTATATACTAATATAGAATAAGAAATAGATCCTCCCATTTTAGAGATTAAAATATTGTTATATCTTAAAACATGATTTCTGATACTCATTTCAAAATAATTTCATGAGGAGATGGGTGAGAAACATACACAAAGCAACACTGCCCATGGGTTGATAATAATTGAAGGTGAGAAATGTATATAGTTTTTTACACTAACTTTGCTTGTTCTGTGGCTCTTGCAGCTTGGTTCTCCCACCAGCAGCACTAGCAGCAGCACCTGGGAACTCATGAGAAGACCAAATGCTTGGCCTCAACGCATATGTCTTGAGTCAAGACTGCACCTGGAGCCAATTAATCCATGATTTAACAAGCCCTTCAGGCAGTTCTGATCCCGACCATTTCCCACCTGCTGTATGTCAATTACTCTCACCCGAAGACTGGTTGTGTTTGCATACACATTGCTTTTGTATATATTTTAAGTTCAATACAATATAGTGGGGGGAAATGAATGAAAATATCTAGACTAGATGCTTCACAAGCAAATGGAAATAAAATGTGGGAACAGGTAATCCTATTCTTACTCAAATAATTCTGGAAACTGGAAGAAGGAAATCTCCTCCCTAACTAGTCTAGGAAGCTAGAAAAAACATTACCCAGAAATTGAACAAAAAAAAGTATGATAAAAGGAAATATCAAAGCCAATCTTACTTATGAACACAAGAAGCAATAATTTTAGGCAGGAGTGAAGGAACCAGATTCCAGTAGCATATACAAAATGGCAACAAAACACCACTTACTAAGTTATATTTACTCTAGAAGAGCAAAGTTGGTTTAAAACTAGCAAAACTAGGGGCACATGGGTGGCTCAACTGGTCAAGACATTTGGCTCAGGTCATGATCCCAGTGCCCTAGGATTGAGCCCCAAGTTGGGTTCTCTGCTCAGCAGGGAGGCTGCATCTCCCTCTCCCTCTGCCTTCTCCTCCCCCTGGTTATGTGCTCACGCTTGCTCTCTCTCTTTCTGTCAAATAAATAAATAAAATCTTTAAAAAAATAAAAAAAAATAGCAAAACTGTAAATGGAAGAGGCATAAGAGTGGTTTGTATATTTCTAATATAGTCTGTTTCTTGCTCCAGATGTTGGCTAATGGGTTTGCTTGATTTTTAAAAATGTATTAAGATGTAAAAAGAAAAAAAAATGTATTAAGATATATGCTTATGATTGTTTTGCTTTTCTGAATATAAAATAAACTTAAAGGTCTTGAGAAAAAATTAATTGTATTTATTCTAAAAATTATGGTTTATTATCATGATTGGTAAAAAATAGGAAGCATAAGAAACTCCAATATTGAAATATAAGACTACATTGAGGAAAATAATAAATCTGCAACTTCTCTTTCAGATAACCTTGAGATACCTTTTATCTATTGAAATTTGATTTTAAAAAGAACTTCAATGTTTTCTAATAATACAATAAGCAAATGTTTAAGAATCAACATAGTCATGATTAAAATCAATTCAGCATTTTAAATATCATAACAAATTGGAACTTCTATCTTAGAACAAAATATTAACATAAGTGATTTGATTTTTTTAATGAAAATGCACTTACAAATATTTGAGAAAGAATCAGTCTGTGTTTGATGTTATAAAACACTTCTATTTCACAACCAGGAAAACTAACATCTGAGGCTTGACTTGGCTAGAGGCAAGAACAGTAGATCTCCATATCTGCCTGCCAGAGTCTTAAAAGCTTATATAAATGTCTTAACTCATTTTAGTGATGTACACCATCTAGGTGGTCTCAACAACACCTTACTCTCTCAAAACTTTGTCCTTGGAACATCTCCTAAGGAGAGAAAGGTGGGTGAAATATAAATTCCAAGAATAGGAGTGAGGGTGAGGAGCCTCTGATTGCCTAGGTCCAGCTCAGGGTCAACCTGCCTTCATGTCTCCTCAATCACCTCCTCCAACAAACGTAATAAAATTTTATCCTATTTTTCAGTATATTTTTGGTCCCTAAGTCAAGCATGATACAAATGTCAATTAAAAATTGTTTTATCTAGACTGTCATATGCATAATAATGTTATGTACAAACCAAGCAATAGATATGCAAAAAAATAAAGAGAAAAAAACTGAAGTATATCACTAATAAAGCCAGTAAACCTTGAGAGGAGAGCAAGAGAAGAAAGGAACATAGAAGAACTTCAAAAACTACCATAAAACAAATAACAAAATGGCAATAAGTATATACCTATCAGTAATTACTTTGAATATAAATGGACTAAATGTCCCAATCAAAAGACATAGGATGATAGAATGGACAAAAAACAAGACTCATCTATATGATACTTATAAGAGACTTATTTCAGACCCGCAGACAAATGTAGATTGAAAGCAAAGAGATGGAAATGCATTTCTCATTCAAATGAAAGGGAAAAGAAAGCTGGGGTAGCAATACTTGTATCAGATAAAATAGACTTTAAAACCAAGACTGTAACAAGAGACAATGACTCTGTATAATCATAAAGGGCACAATCCAACAGGAAGCTATAACAATTATAAATAGTTATGCACTGAATATGGGATCATCCAAATACATAAAGCAGCTAATAACAGATATAAAGGAAGTAATTGATAGTATAATAGTAGGGGACTTTAGCACTCCACTCCCATCAATCGATAGTTCACCCAAACAGAAAATGAATAAGAAAACAGTGGCCCATAGGACCAGATGGATGTAACAGATATATTCAAAACATTCCATCCTAAAACATCAGAGTATACATTCTTTTCAAATGGGACATTTTCTAGAATAGATTACATATTAGTCTGCAAAACAAATCTCAGCAAATTCAAAAAGGTTGAGGTCATTCCATGTATCTTTTCTGACCACAAACAAAACTATGAAACTAGAAATCAACCACAAGAAAAAAAAAAAGAAATAATACAAATACATGGAGGTTAAAAACATACTATAAATAATGTATGGGATGGGTCAACCAAGAAATCAAAGAGGAAATTTAAAAAATACATAGAGACAAATGAAAGTGAAAACACAATGGGATGTGGCAAAAACTGTTGTAAGAGGGAAGCTTATAGCAAGAGTCCTACCTCAAGAAGCAAGAAAATCTCAAATAAACAATCTAATGTTACACCTAAGGGAGCTAGAAACAAAAGAATAAACAAAACCAAAAACTAGAAGAAGGAAGGGAATAATAAAAATGAGAACAGAAATAAATGCTATAACAACCACCACCACCACAACAACAAAACACACAGACAATAGAACAGATCAATGAAACCTGGATCTAGTTCTTGGAAAAGATCAACAAAATTGATAAACCTTTAACCAGATTCATCCAAAAAAAAAAAAAAAAAGAGAGAGAGAGAGAGAGAGAGAGACAGAGAGAGAAGATTCAAACAAAATCAGAAATGAAAGAGGAGAAATAGGGCTGCCTGGGTGGCTTAGTGGTTGAGTGTCTGCCTTCAGCTCAGATTGTGATCCTGGGGTCCTGGGATCGAGTCCCACATCAGGCTCCCTGCATGGAGCCTGCTTCTCCCTCTGCCTATGTCTCTGCCTCTTTCTCTGTGACTTGCATGAATACATAAAATATTTTTTAAAAAGAGGAGAAATAACAATAGGTACCACAGAAATACAACTATAAGAGAATATTATGAAAAGCTATATGCCAACAAGTTAGACAGCTTAGAAGAAATGGATATATTCTTAGAAACACATAATCTACCAAAACTGAATCAGGATGAAACAGTTAATTTCAGAACAGACTGATTATCAGCAGCAATATTGATCAATAGTAAAAAAAAAAAAAAAAAAAAAAAAAAACCTCCCAACAAACCCAGGAGGACTAGACAGATTCACTGGTGAATTTTCCCAAACATTTAAAAAAGGGTTAATACCTTTTCTTCTCAAACTATTGCAAAAAATACAAAATGAAGGAAAATTTCCAGATTCATTCTATGAGTCCATCATTACCTGATACCAAAACCAGATAAAGACACTACCAAAAAAAAACCTAAAAGCCAATATCTCTGATGAATATAGATGCAAAAATCATTCAATAAAATATTAGTAAACTGAATCCAATAATATATTTATAAAATAATTCACCACAATCAAGTGGGATTTATTCCTGGGATGTAAGCGTGGTTCAATATTCACAAATCAATCAACATGATACATCACATCAAGAAAAAGGATAAAGATAATATGATCATTTCATTAGATGCAGAAAAAGCATTTGACAAAGTGCAATAATCATTCAAGATAAAAACTCTCAACAAAGTAGGTTTTGAAGGAACGTAACAACATAATAAAGGCCATATATGAAAAACTCACAACTGACATCATACTCAATGCTGAAAAACTAAGTGCTTTTTCCCTAATATCAGAAAGGAGACAAGGATGTCCATTATCAACATTTTATTCAACACGATATTGGAAGTCCTAACCACAGAGAAGAAAAAAGAAATAAAAGGTATCCAAATCAAGTAAGGAAGAAGTAAAACTCACTATTTGCAAATGACATTATACTACCTATAGAAAAGTCCTAAAGACCCCACCAAAACCTACTAGAATAAATTAATTCAATAAGTTTGCAGGATACAAAATCAATATACAGAAATCCATCGCATTTCTATACAAAAATAATGAGACAGCAGAAAGAGAAATTAAGAAAACAATCCCATATACAATTGCACTCAAATAATAAAATACAGGGATGCCTGGGTGGGTCCCTCAATTGAGTGGCCAAATCTTGATTGCAGCTCAGGTCATGATTGGGGTCAAAGGATTAAGGATTTTTTTTTTTTTTTGGATCCTAAATTTCCTTTAATCCTAAAATGCAGTAATCACAATTATCTATTTCAAAGTTGCATCCCCCACCCCTTTCCTGTTCCCTTTCCTTCTTGTATCATCTTATTTATGGCCACGACATTTCATCATGAGAGCTCTTAGTATTCCTTCAGTCTCTTGTACCAAGTCCCCCCTGACCCTCTCCTGACACCTGCCTCCCACTCCATCTCCAGCACATGACTTTCTCACTGCCCTTTGCAAGGCTCCTTAGGGGATATCTTGTGTTTCATCCTGAGAAACTGAGGCTAAACTAGGAGAGGTGGCAGTCTGTGCAATTATCAGAGGGATACCCTAAATATGACTGTAAGTGAAAGGGTTCTGAATGACACTTGCCCATGAGAGCCAAGGTGAAAATTGGCTCTTTAATGGCTACCATTTTCTAGAGCCTTCTATGTGCCATGAGCTGTGACGGCTTATCTCACCAAATCCTAACAACCTGGATAGGCTTTATCTCTCACTTTACAGATGAAAAAAATTGAGATTCAGGGGCATCTGAGTGGTTCAGTCTGTTAAGTGTCTGCCTTCAGCTCAGGTCATGATCCTGGGGTCCTGGGATTGAGCCCTGCACTGGACTTCCTGCTCAGTGGGGAGTCTGCTTGTCCCTCTGCCCTCGCCCACCCCACCCCAACTTGGGCTCTCTCTTTCTTTCTCTCTCAAATAAATAAAATCTTTTTTTTTAAAAAAAAGGAAAGAAAAAATTGAGATTCAGAAAGGTTAGGTAATTTTTTTTTTGGGGGGGGGGTGTCTGTCAATTAAAAAGTAAGGCTCCACACTTAGCAGGGAGACTGCTTGAGGATCTCTCTCCCTCTTCCTCTCCCTCAACATCCCCCACCTCTCTCAAATAAATAAATAAATCTTTAAATAATAATAATAAAATACCTAGGAATAAACAGCAAAGGTGGTGAAAGACCTGCATTCTGAAAAGTATAAGCCATTCATAAAAGAAATTGAAGATGACACAAACAAATGGAAAGATATTCCATGCTCATGGATTGGAAGAACAAATATTGTTAAAATCCCCATATTATTCAAAGCAATCTACACATTTAATGCAATCCTTTTTTTAAGATTTTACTTATTCATTCATGAGAGACACAGAGAGAGAGAGAGGCAGAGACACAGGCAGAGGGAGAAGCAGGCTCCACGGAGGGAGACCGATGTGGGACTCAATCCCAGGACTCTAGGATCATGCCCTGGGCTGAAGGCAGGTGCGAAACTACTGAGCCACCCAGGGATCCCCCATTTAATGTAATCCTTATCAAAATACCAAGAGCATTTGTCACATAACTAAATGTGTATGGAACCACAAAGACCCCAATACCCAAAGCAATCTTGAAAAAGAAGAACAAAACTGGAGGTATCACAATCCCAGATATCAAGATATACTACAAAACTGGAGTAATCAAAACAATATGGTACTGGCACAAACATAGGAAGGTAGATTAACAGAGCAGAGAGCCCATAAATAAACCTACAACTAAATGGTCAATTAATATCCAACAAAGGAGGAAGAATATTCAACAGGAAAAACTCTTCTTAACTAATGGTGTTGGGAAAACTGGACATCTACATGCCAAAGAATGAAACTGGACCACTTTCTCACATCATACACAAAAATAAACTCAGAATGGATTAAGGCCTAAATGTGAGACCTGAAACCATAAAAATCCTTGACAAGATCACATGTAACAATGTCTGACATTAGCTGTAGTAACATTTTTCTAGATATGTCTCCTGAGTCAAGGGAAACAAAAGCAAAAAGTAAACTATTAGAACTACACCAAATAAAGAGCTTCTGCACAGCAAAGGAAATAATCAACAAAACTAAAAGACAACCTATGGAATGGGAAAAGATATT
Organism: Vulpes vulpes; assembly: GCF_048418805.1. Classification (NCBI taxonomy): domain Eukaryota; kingdom Metazoa; phylum Chordata; class Mammalia; order Carnivora; family Canidae; genus Vulpes; species Vulpes vulpes. The sequence continues at coordinate 98,162,964 of NC_132784.1, read as the reverse complement.
TGCAAAGGACATATCTAATAAAGAGTTAGTATCCAAAACATATAAAGAACATAGAAAACTCAACACCAAAAATCAAATAATCCAATTTAAAAAGGAACATAAGACATAAACAGAAGACATACAGATGACCAACAGACACATGAAAAGATGCTCAACATCATTCATCATCAGGAAAATGCAAATCAAAACAACAATGAAATATCCTCTTGTACCTGTCAGAATGCCTAAAATAAAAAACACAGGAGATAACTATTGGCAAGGATGTGGGAAAAAAGGAACCCTCCTGCACTGTTGGTGGAAATGCAAACTGATGCAGCCACTCTGGAAAATGGTATGGAGGTCCCTCAAAAAATAAAAATAGAACTATCATATGATCAAATAATTCCCAAAGAATACCCAAAGAATATGAAAACATTAATGTGAAAAGATATATATACACCTATGTTTACTGCAGCATTATTTACAATAGCCAAATTTTGGAAGCAGCCTAACTGTCCACTGACAGGTCAATAAATAAAGAAGTGGCGTGTGTGTGCGCATGCACACACACACACATATACACACACACAGAGAGGAATATTACTCAGGCATAAAAAATAATGAAATCTTGCCATTCACAACAACATGGCTGGATCTAGAAGGTATCATGCTAAGTGAAATAAGTCAGGCAGAGAAAGACAAAATACCATATGATTTTACTTATATGTGGAATTTAAGAAACAAAACAAACAAATTAAGAAAAAAAGAAACAAACCACAAAAGAGACTCTTAACTATAGAAAACAAACTGATGGTTACCAGAGAGGAAGTGGGTGACAGGATGGATTCAATAGTTGAAGGAGATTAAGAGTACATTTATCATAATGAGTACTGAGTAACATCTAGAATTACTGAATCACTATACTCTAAACCTGAAGTTAATATGACACTGTTAAGTATACTGGAATCAAAATTTTTAAAAATTAAATTTAAAAATTGATTATTAACAAATTTGCATTTTCTTGTTCAAATGTTCAATTATCACATATCATTGTCATCAAGCAGAAAAAGCTGAAGTTTATTTGAGCACCTGGGTGGCTCAGCACATGGGTGGCTCAATCAGTTAAGTGTCTGACTCTGAATTTCAGCTCAGTCATGACCTCAGAGTTGTGAGATAGAGCCAGTGCAATGGGATCTGTGCTGGGCATGAAGACTACTTAAGATGCTCTCTCTCCTTCTCCCTTTGCCCCTCCTCACCTCTCTTTAAAAAAAAAAAAAAAAAAAAAAGTTGAAGTTTGTTTTTAATTGATTAACTTATGCATCTTATACAATTAAACAAATTATATATAATTTAATAAAATAGTAACCTAAAATAAAAAATATTCAAAAACACATTTGTAATATATCTAAGATAAATTATTTCAGTATCTTTAGAGGATTGGTGGATTACGTATTGCTATAGAAGATGCCAAAATGCCAAAAAATATTGGAAAATCCTGATGTTGTCTATAGAAGCATAAGTACTCACAAATAGGAATCCTTGATATTTTTCAGAAATATAGAGTATTTGTAATTGCTTATGTCTTTCATAAAAAGCATTTTACATGAATATATTATGAACATTTCTTTGCTCATACCCATTAGTTTTTAAAAGAAGAAAATAAATTGACCCAGAAAAATACCCAATGTGCATATTTTACTTTTAGGATAATTTCATCAGCATACACACTTCTTTTTTAAAGTATACACATTTTTTAAATTCTACTTTGATAAGAAGTTTGTGTGATGAAACAAATTCAAAATTATAATGATCAAAATAAACATAATAATGACTAGGAATAACACACTCCTTAGTAAACAGATTCATAATTTTTCCTTAACTAGACAAAATATAACTTTTTTTAAAGGCTTTAAACTTATGTGTTGGCTTTACAAGGGAAAATAAGTATATTATCTAAAACTCCTTAATTTCAACCTCTGACTTTTCATGCAGGCACTAATTGCATGTCTGCTGCTTCTACCCACCATGTCTCATTATCCCAGCTTTCACTGGGGGACCTTTAACCTTTGTGACAATCCCACAAAACATCATGGTGGATGTTATAATTTGTCATCTAAAAATAATCATTAACTTAGTTATAAAATTCAACATTTGTATATATGAATGTGTGTTTTTCCCATCAAATTATTTATATTGTGACAAAAGTTATACGCAGGTGTGTTTTTAATAGGTTTATTGCAATTGTGACAATGAAAATTCAATTTTTTCTTTGCTTCCTTCTTCTTCTTTTCATCTTTATGTGCGAGAAATAATTTGTCTGATATCTGGATATGCACATATATTGCTGAATATGCTTGCCAACATTAAGAGAACTTCTATTTCTATTTTCATCTCCAGAAAAATACTTTATGTATCCTTTATACATATATCAAATAAATGGACTTCATGATCATATTTCAGCCCCCCCCCCCCACTTTTCATACTCCTCAAACCGACGCCCACTGGTCATTCATACATTTTCAACAAAGTAATATGATCCTTGAATATGCTTATATCTCCAAAAGGGTAAAAATAACTTGGTTGCCTTTTGGAATAGATACTGGGAATCTAGGAGTTTTCCTTTTTTTAATTCTCAATACTTTGTGAATGTTTTAAGATATATTTTCCCCAAAAGTTAGTATTTATTTTTTAAGTGGAATTTTTTCTCACCTTTCTTATTTATCAGAAAAACATTTTAGAGTAAAAGGGAGTATTTAAATAATTCATAATAAAAACTTCCTAAGTTACAGAAATTTAAATGTATTAAGAAATCAAACTTTAGGGGTGCCTGAGTGGCTTAGCTGGTTAAGCTCAGGTCATGATCCCAGGGGCCTGGGATCAAGCTTACAGAGTCTAGGCTCCCTGCTCAGCAGGGAGTCTGGTTCTCCCTCTGCCCCTCCCCCTGCTCATGCTCCTTCTTCCTCTCCCTCACTCTCTCAAATAAATAAATAAAATATTTTTTAAATCAAACTTTAACACCCATTTCTAGTGTTCTTGATTCAAATATTTGGCTAAAATATGTAGACAAAAATATTTTTAAAGGCTATTTTAGTTTTTATTGGTTAAAAAATAAAGATTCAGAGTGGATTTAAAAGCTTCTATTATTACTATATCATGTTACCCTCTAAAGGTGAGCTATCTAGTCCTAGTCCTAAATTATTGGTAACAAAGAAGAACTTTATGCCACTCCTGTCTAAGGCAACACAAATAGGGACTATAATTGTGAATATAGCCACAATGCAACTTCCATACAAATAACTCAGAGCTCTTTCTATACACAAACCATAAGATTCCTGAAGAAAACTTAAAGCAATTATTTCTTTTAAGATTTTTAAGTAAATGGCCTATTCATTTACTTGATCATTTATTCATTTGTTAGGAAGTATACATTGAGCACCAACTGTGTGCCAAAAATACTGCATGGTGGTACATATGTAGTCAAATGAAGCTGGATGTCTGCTATCATAAAACTTGAAATTAAGTTGCACAAAAAAGATATTGCATAAACATTATAAAAAGTGCTTCTATAAAAGAAGCAAACAGGACTGCTAAAAAGAGAATAATAGGATAGATTCAATTTGAGCGTTCAGGGAAGGTGGGTGCCATTAAAAAAGTTTTATGCTGACTTGATGGATGAGAAACCAGCCCTGAGGGAAGCATGGGGCAAAAGATTACAGGTAGAGGAAAGATCTTGTGCAGAGACTGAAAGTTAGTGAATATTTTGGACTATGGTAGAAATTTTAAAAAGCTGGTAGTGAGCCAAGGGATGCATGATATAAAATTAAATTAAGGAAGTAATCAGGGTCTAACCATGCGGGCTGAAGCTGTCAGGAATTTGGCATGGATTTGAAGTAACCTGAGAAGCTTTATAATGGCTTTCAGCAATGGAGAAACATAGAAACATAATCCAGCTTTTTTTTTTTTTCTGCCTGTATGGAAATAGATCTGGACAAAGAGGAAGTGAAAGATGTGGTCATTGCTGTCTTAAGTGGAAGGTAATAGACAAATTATAGTTATGATATAGAACCTAAAAAATTCATAGAACAAATAAGGGGTTATCAAAGCCTACAACTTTTCTATATGGATTCAAAATAATCCGTTGGGGTGGCACTTATTCTTATCAGTCACCCCTGAACCTTCTACAAAATTGTGTTATAATTTCAGAAATGGTTTTATGTCATATAGCCTTAAATGTATCAATTAAATGTGATATATGTATGATATTTGTAATGATTAATTATATATAATTAAATTTAATCATATAATATAGAATTAAATATAATCATATCAATGTAAGTTCACTTTTGTTATTTATTGTATAGTTTCACTTAAAGTTAAGATGTTTAAAGGCTTTACAGAATTAACTTTCAGAAGAAATGCCTAGTGTTAGTAATGTTAAAAATATTCTAGCAGGTTGCCATCTATTCTGTATTTTCTATTAGACATCATATTAAATAGTAATTTTTTTCAGACTACTTAAAATTCAAATCATGGATAAAATTTTAATAATTATTGAATCATTATAGCCATTTTAACTGCTTACCAATATATTATATACATATATAATTAAAATATAATTATATTCTAACTTTAAATTTATGATTCTCTTTTGAACCAACTCAGTAATTACTCATTTATTGATTATTATATATTAATAAATAAAGGAATGACTTTACTACAAGAATTGGTTAGTAATTGATTTTTCATCTCTTGATACTGATTTAATATATAGTCAAGTACCAGTGATGAGGCCTGTTTCTCACAAAGTTCTGCTTAACAGAAAATACAATTGTGTTATATATAATACAGGATCTACTGATAAATACAAAATATTATCTATAACTATTGTAATTATTTAGCATTAAAAATCATAAATAATAATTTTAATACATCCAAATAAAAGTGAATGCTGACTTGAGAAACATGAAAAATGCAATGTTTCTCTAGTTAAAGGCAGTACTATATTCTGCTGTCACCTTCAATGACATTGAAATAGAACATTAACTTCAAAAATAAGAATGACATAATTGTGGCTTGTAGTTAGTCAGTGACGGAACACTTGTCCAAATATTGGATAGTAGTTTAAATGTAAATGTAAATCTGCTTAACACAGGAAAAAAGAAATAAGCACGTTGAGTTTTAAGCAAGTAAACTTATCTCAGCCCTGTTTTTCTTGGGGCTTTAATTAATAAATGATATCTTCAAGCATGTAACAAAACCTAATGTGGATTTACTGCGATCATAAATGGCAACAGGAAAGTAAGGAAGAGATTTTGAAAATACTCATCCATCTATCCTGAAACAATTAATCTTCAGAGGAAGTTATTAACATCAATCTCTTTAGCTGAATTCACCTGAGAATTAGATGCTAGTAAAACACATTCATTATCTAACATTTGAGATTTTCATCTCCAGACTAAAAAATAAACAAAAACACAAAAGCAATTAAAATATAGTTCTTGTTTAACAATTTCCTCTGTTAATTACCTTTACAAAGAATCAGTCTTCCAAATTGACATGCACCATGTATAAATTAATCTTAAAGGAACAGGAAAGTATATAAGCCTAGCAAGAGTTATTTTATTTTTCTCAAAAAGAACATCAATCATAAATGAAAGCATTAGCCTCAAGACTAACATTTTTCTTGGGTCCTATTTAGGAGCCAGGGGACATGGATTTATTTTGTTTAAATATTAATTTTGTCATATTTTATAGGCTTTTAGACAAATCCCCCATCCAGATATAATTACTTCAATAAACTTAATATTTCAAAAGTAAAATTTAGATGTTAGAAAGGGATATAAAATCTAATTGAATATATGTTTACCGTTATTTTTATCTTATCTATTAAAATATATTTCTTAATTGCCATTTGGGCATGCATGGAAAATTTATCTAAGCACAAGAATCTATAGGGGATACCTAACATTTTAGTTTTTAAAAATTAATCACCAGTTATATTAGATAACGTGTAGTAACAAACAAGCCACTGTCACAGATTCCAATGATAAAACTGCCCATACAGATAGAAGTATGTTTTTCCTAGTCATAATGTGTGCATTCCTGATGAGTAGAACCCTTTACTCCAACTAGTTTTTCAGGAACCACAACCTCATGTAATGTTCACTGATTTTCATTTTGAAATGGAGGAGCTACATCTAGAAAATTTTAACTATTAAATAATTGCAGCATAGGCCCTTCGGATTGCTTACAAATTAGGCTTTTGACTCTTCTAAGTAGAATTAAGAGTACGTTAAATATTTATTTTGTTCACTAGGCTAAGGCATGGAATTGGAAGGTGCAAAGAACTAAACTTATTTAAGTGTAGCCTTTAGGTAGGCCAGAGAAACATACAAATATTTTACCTATCTTGGATAGGTGAACAAACTATTACTCTACCTCTACCTCTGTCTTTGACCACTTTTTCTTAGATTCCTTTTCTGTCTTCTTTTTTTAAATACTTTATTTATTTGAGAAAGAGAGAATGCACATGCAGATGCTCAAGTGGGGATAAGGGGGAGGAGCAGAGGGAGAGAGAATTTCAAGCAGATTTGCTGAGTGCAGAGCTTCACATGGGCTGGATCCCTCAACCTTGAGATCACCACCTGAGCCAAACCCAATAGTCAGGTGCTCAACCAACTGAGCCACTCAGGTACCCATGTTCTCTTTTTTTAATGCATATATAGAATAGTTTTGAAACCTTTTATGGTGTGTCAAACACCTACTAAGAGAGATAAAATTGCAAAACATTACACATTTCCTTCCCTTATAAATACCATTTTCCAGTGGAGAAGGCACACATTTAAAAAAATTATTATACTGACATATATAAGATGCTACAGAAGAATGTGTACAACATTATAGGAGTCAAAAAAGTAATAACAATATACTCTGGTGAATAAGTTAGAGAGGTCTCCACTGGAAAGTCATACTATATCAAAAGATGATTTATTTTGATTCAGTAAACATATTATTAATTGCATTCCACAACCTTGGGCCCCTAAAATAAGTAAAGCTTGACCCTTGTTCTCATGGGGCTCATAACCTACCAGAAAGACAATAGACAGACATGTAAAATGTACCCATAAGACTTGCATCTTAGGTTCTCTGTGAGAGACAGGAGACTGATCTGGGGTTGGTGACCAGTATACAAAGCCAAGACCTTTAATCATCAGTCAGCCTCTAGATCATTAAGTGGGGAATTAGAATCACTCTCCACTCCCACAGAAATATGACGAAAGAAATTCACTCTTCATCTCTGGCTCTAGGAGAGATATAAAGGGAAAATGTTTCCTTTGAGAGCTCCTACAAACTTGCACTAGTTTTGAATGGGAGTCAGAAACCAGCCTGTCCATGTGGCCCATAAGCACTCAAAATCAACACTTTATGTCATCCTAAATTGCTCTTAGGTACCTAACATAATCAACAAAAATCTTCTTTGGATCTAAGTCTCAAAGACTTCTCATTGATAGTACTTCAAGGAATAGAGGCTGACCTTAAAAATTATAATAAATAAATTACTAACCACAAAGCAGAGACACTGAAGATATATCTATAAACTCTATTCTAAAAATAATGTTAACATCAGATACAACATATATGAGGGTAGCTTAAATATGTTTAAAAACAAAAGACATTATTGAATGTATGATGAAGCAAGTTATTATCAAAATTGACCAAATACTTTGAAAAAATGAGAAATCTGTAAGTAAGGTGGCTCAGCAGTTGAGCATCTGCCTTCGGCTAAGGGCATGACCCCAGAGTCCCAAGATCGAGTCCCACATCGGGCTCCATATGTGGATCCTGCTTCTCCCTCTGCATGGGTCTCTCCTCTCTCTCTCTGTCATTAATAAATAAATAAAATATTTTAAAAATTTAAGTGAAAATACAATTATTTGGTTGATATATGAAAGAATGGAACAAAAAAACACATTAAATACAGTCACAGACAAACTAACTGGAAGAAAATTTGAAAAAAAAATACACACAAGGCAGTATTAAGAAGTATAAGAAAATAAAAGAAAAAATCATACATGAAGATCAGAGTACACTCCAATATTGTAACAGTACTCCAATCGATCTTAAGGGTTAATTACTTCAAGCTTATGTACTCCTGGTTTGCTGACAAAGTCCCATGATTTGTAGCAGAATCGATTTTCCTTGAGATTTGCAGACCACTGACCTTGAGGAGTGAAGAACCAAATTTTCTCAGAAGATAAAGCCTGACTACATTCAGAAACAGCTGTGGCTGATGCCAACAAGTCTGTTCAGGGTCACACTGACATACAACTATAGCCTGGGCACCTGCTTCTGCTACACTTAGTCCCCCTTCCTTTCCCATGCCATCTCCTTTAAAACATTCTGGCTTGGCCTGGATGAGGAAGATGGTCTTTAAAATGTTATTCCACCATCGTCCCAAATTGCCAGATTCCTGAATAAAGGAATCTTTCCTTTTCCACCATCACTATCACTTGTCATTCCAGGGCTAATTTTTAAGTAGTAAGCAGCTGAACCAGAGTTTAGATTCAGTTCTTTGTCTAGTAACAATAAGAAGGAGGGAAAAAGCATATATGGACAGTACAAAAGGGGAAAGTATTAAAAAACACAATCCTTGAGAATTTTCCAAAATGGATGGAAGGCACAAATCTGGGTGGATGGAAAGGTTGAAATCCATTGTAGTAAGATATCTAGAGTGAGGATGATCCTTGAGAGTTGTAATAAATTAAGGAAAGGACACTGGGTCTTTGTCCTCCAGAATTGATCATTCATTACTTAAGGGTACCCTTGGGGAAGTGCTGTGATCTTGGGTGAGGCAACTTATTGTGGGCAAAGGCAATGCCATCTATAAAGATTTAAGCCAGCTATAGCTGAGTAATTGTTATGAGCAAAGTTCCAACAATGTTTTCAAGCAAAACATCTGTTTGAATTCTCAAACAAACATTACTAGCTGGTACCATATAAAGAGTTACTTTTCAGGCACAGTGTTTTGAATTGTAAACCATTAATAAATATGGTTATAACAATGCTGTGAAAAGTTAACAAACATCATTCTCTTCCCTCCTTTACTACCCTCCACACTTGAGTGGGCTGGATTCCTGTTGCCCACTGAGCATTTGTTGCACTGACCATTAAAGGACTTACTCTGTGAAGCTCTGCACTGTAAGATCGCCAGGAAAACATGACCTCTATATTCTGGTGAGGGAATGGACAGAGAAGAAAACAAAGCGGAATCAGTTGAGTGGCAATGGCATCTGGTTTATAAATAATTTGGTTATCAGATCTTGAATTTCTAGTATCAAAGTCTTGAGCTACAAATTAAGGGAGAAGTTGGGAAGTCTATGCATAGGCAAGAAAAGTTATATGCCCTGGGAGTTGGGCTCAGAGAAGTCATCCACCACCCTACTCTCCGTCCACAGTCCTTTCGAATATACTTTTCCTCCTAAGGCTAGGCTATTATATCTTTGCACTGAAATGTAAAATAGTTTATCTTGCTCTACCATTAGAGAAAAAGGAGTAAGGGCCTGGTTGACTGAGGACAGAATGGAAAAGCATAGAGAAGAAACAAGTTAAAGTTTTAAAGTCATCAATAAGACAGTATTTCTCACAATCATACAATCTTCAATACAATATTTCATGTATTGAATTGTTGATTTACCTTAAGCATCAAAATTAAGGTAACTGTTTCAGCCATATTTTGCTGAGTTACAAGCCGTCTCAAACTCTATGGCTTAAAATACTATTTTGTTGTTGTTATTGTTGTTCTATCATGATTTTAGATATGCCCCCTCCACCCCCCCCCCCCCCACACACACACACATGCGCACAGTTGTTTCATCTGGCTCCCTCATGTGCTGCACTCAGCTAAAGGTTCTCCAGGGCTGGAAGTTCCCAACGGCTTTCATTGCATGTCGAGCTATTGGTATAATCAGCGTACTGTCTCCTCCTCGAACCGACTGGATCAGCTTCCTTATACAGTGGACCCAAATCGGGAGCTACAAGGTCTCTTGAGACCAAGACTGGCTCTGTGACTGTTTTTGTTTTGTTTTGTTTTGTTTATTGGAGTTCAATTTGCCAACATTTAGCATAATACCCAGTGCTCATCCCGCCAAGTGCCCCCCTCAGTGCCCGTCACCCAGTCACCCCAACCCCCCGCCCACCTCCCTTTCCACTTCCTCTTGTTCATTTTCCAGAGTTAGGTGTCTCTCATGTTTTGTCACCCTCACTGATATTTTCACTCATTTTCTCTCCTTTCCCTTTATTCCCTTTCACTAATTTTTATATTCCCCAAATGAATGAGTTTGATCAGGACAACGCAGGGAAGTGACAGTGTATCGATTAGGGGGCAAAGGCAAGCCCACGAGAGAGCGAGAGATGAAAGTAACGTTGTAGACTGTATGTATCACCTCTTCAGCCATTGTTGTCTTTAAAAATCTTTCCATTTACAGAGGATGCACTAATTTAAGGAACTTCATTAACTGGATTTTTCTTTTTTTAAGATTGTATTTATTTATTCATGAGAGGCACAGAGAGAGAGCGACAGAGAGAGGCAGAGACACAGGCAGGGGACGAAGCAGGCTCCATGCAGGGAGCCCGACATGGGACTCGATCCCGGGTCTCCAGGATCACGCCCCGGGGTGAAGGCGGCATAAACCGCTGATCCACCCAGGGATTGAGATTTTGTATTCCTGCCCTCCTTCATCCCTCCTTTCCTCCCTCCCCCCCTCTCTTACACTCACAGGAATGCACAGTGAGAGGGACTCCTCAGGCCAGCCCTGGGGCGCAGCTCCCTCCGCGCACGGGGAACAGGGGCTGCGCAGCCCCGCAGCTGCTCCGGCAGGTGCACGCGCGCAGGGCATTGTGGGAGGGATGGAGGCGGCCGCCCCGGAGCTCGCGTGGGGTCGCGCCCCAAGGGCACAGAACACCCGGTAGGTAACCAACCCCCTGACTCAGCCGCCCTGGAGGGAGGTCGAGGCTTTTCGCCCTTCCTGCGTGCCGAGCTCTCTGGAAGGCATATCCCAGGACAGAGAGGCGGGCGGTTGAGTGCCCCTTCAGGAATGCGAGCTTCTCCCCCAGCAGCTGCGGGGCTGGGGTCAGGTGTGTCGCGAGTGTGGCCTTCGCAGCCCGCAAACCGTTCTTTGTTGGTTTCCGAGGTCCCTCGAACTGCAGTGACGTTTGGAGGGCAAGAGTGGAGCCTGCCTGCGTTTACCGAACCTGAACGGGAATAACTAGTGGAAAGGATTGCATTTGTGCTGCCTGCACACCGTGATTTTTCGAGCCTGGTCTTTAATGAGACCTCAGGCTCAAAGGTTGAGGGGAAGGCTGGGAAATGACAGAAAAGCCATTAGTTCTTCATTAGAAAGCCAGGTGGCTGCGGGTCCTGTACGCAGCTGTCATCAGTTTGTCATTCTGGTTCAAAATCCGGGGACCCACAGGCGGGAGGTAAGGTGCTGTATTGATCCGGTAAACTGCTTTCTCAGAGGACTGTGAAACCTGGCAATTTGTTGAGTCTTCTCAATACCCTTGCAAGGGATTTGTTAGCTCTGGTTTACAGGCCAGCTGGCTGGCTTTCTTTCTTTCTTTCTTTCTTTCTTTCTTTCTTTTTTTTTTTTTTTTTTTTTTTGTATGGCATTAGAAAATGGGTAAAAAATAGCCTTCTGAATGTGCCTTTTTTTTTTTTTTCTCCACCTACCTCCTGGGTTGGTATAAGAGAGCTTACAAAATGGCAGCTGTAGAATGGCAGGTGACCCACAAATTTGTTTTATCTGGCTTGCAAAGGATTTAACATTTTGGGGGGGAAGAGATTAGTTCCTAGTTAAGAAGTGGGAGATTTCACATTTTAAAAAAAAAAGTTTTTCAAGCTTTCCTGAAACATCAATTTCCATTTAGTGATAGTTAGCACTGGGCAGTGGCTGCCTCTCGTAGCTAAAGTATTTGCTCACCAGTTCACGGATACTTCTCTGCCTCTGATTTTAGGCTGCACTTGAGCTCATCTCTAGAGAGTTCAGGAGCAGAGCAAACAACTTCAGGGCTGATCCATGTACAGCAGCAGTCAGAACCAGTGCCTGCACCCCACAGTAGTTACCCCAGTAGTTATCTAGGGTCATCACTCAACTTCCCTACTCTTTCACCTGAAACAAAGTCTTCAGAGTAATAAAACCCAGAACTCTTCCCCAGGAAGAGGCCAGAGGGCTGCTGTACAGGATCTATGACAGGAGAACATATAGGCCAGTCACATTGAGGGAGCCACTGAGAGAGCAGGGGTAGCATAGCAGACTCTGAAATGTGTGGGAGCTGGGGGAGGTTGTGGCAAGGGCCTCAACCTCAGATGCCTTCTAGGGCCACATAGATAATGAACAAAACTAGAAAAATACATTATTATTTTCAATAGAGATGAGTCATTAGAACACAATTTTTTGTGACTATTAAGAGTATACAGGAACATACATTCTATGCACTATAATAATAAGGGAAGGAAATGGAGAAAGGTAAATAATCCCTGCTGTATTTTCTCAACAGTTGCTTTCTTTTTCAAAATTGTTAATATTTTGAGGTTCTAGACTTTTAAATCTCAGCATTTCCGAAGACTATGAGTTTTGGATCAAAGTATACCTAGATCTGAAATTCATTCCTGCCACTGAGAGCTACAGTTTTGCTATTTAAATTTAAGCTGAACCTTTCTTTCTACTTATAACATGAGGTATGTCAATTGAGCAATGAATGTTAAAAGCTAAGCACTCAATATTGATAATATATAGTTCCTATTCTGAAAGAACCACTTGTGAGGAGTATGTTAACAGACAAGTCCATAGATAAATATAATATATTTCACTATTATGTGGATAAAAATGTGTAGCTAGTACTGTGGGGCCACAGAGTAGTAAGCAGTAAGAAACTGATGAATTTAAAAAGGCTTGACAGATGTGGTTCTTGAACTAAATATTGCCCTATAAATATGTACTCCTCTAGTGGTGGGGAGAGAAAAGTTCTGTAGGCTGAAAAAGAAGCCTAGAAGGCGCAAAAATACAAAAAGTTTTTTCACATTTAGGAGATACCTGTTGTTTGGCATCGATTGAGCTTAAAGTGGGGGAAAAACACATGAGAACAGATGCATGGAGAGAAGAGAGGAGTTACATTGTAAAGGGTATTTTGAGTGTCCTTAAAATGAGTTTCTAATTTATTTTCTAGGTTAAGGACATTATTAGAAAGTTTTTATCAAAGAAGTAAAATGATCAGATTTCAGTTTTTAAAAGATTATTCTGGAGCAATGTGGGGAATATATTGTAGAAGTGATTGATTAGGTGGAAGGCAAGTTATAAGACTATGTCAGGAATACATGTGAAAGATGGTTAGAGCTTGAACTAAGATGGTAAAGAGAGGAAATGATGCTACAAGGGAAAAAGCAGTAAAATATGATTAATTATCTGATTGTGATATCAATTAACAAATAGCTTTTCATATCCAAATATTAAGTATTAATATATGGCATTAAATTACTGTTCCAAATGAGTAGCTCCTGTCAGTGAATTATTGTTCCTGAAATATCTAGACTTTGTTTTGTGTTTTCCTCTATTCCACAATGAAACATCCAGTATGTTCTTGTGAAAAATGTGTTCCAAGACTGGTCTCTTTTACACAGTTTTTTAAAGCTGGAAATAGAGCATCAAATGACAGCAAGAGAAATTACTCTATACATTTCAAAACTTATAGTGATAATTGCTAACAAAAATTCACAACTTTCTCATCCTTTTGGAGACATGTAAAACCCAGCAGTGTGTATTACTGGTGTATTGTAGCACTCTCCACTTATTTTTACTGCCTAAATATAAATTGTATCACCTGAGGGACTACTATTATATGACTAACTAATGCACATCATTTCTACTGTCTTTTCTGAAACTTTTTTTCCACAGCAAGAAATAACAACTGGATCTGGCTCAAGCTCCAGATTATGTCCAAATGACTTGGTAGACAAGAAAAATTCTTCAGTCTTCTCTTTCAACAAATTGTTTCAAGTAAGTATTATATATTTACATATCATTAGATACAGACACACAGACACACACAATCAGTGAATACTTTTCAATATTTCAGTTTACTTAGAAATGAGGCACATAAAAAAATTAATTCAAAGTTTATGTAGCAATACCAGAAATATAACAAAGAAATATCTAATAAATATCATAGGTTTCAGAAAATAGAGACATCATGATTAATTAGAATGATTACAGATCATTAAGAGAAGGTAAGATATGAATTGATTTGTAGAAGCTATGCAGAAATTCATTAGGGAAGAAAGATAAAAGGAATTCTCAGCTTCAGTAGAAGTCCTTAGCTCTGAAAAGCAGGGCGTGCTCAGCAGATAATCAAAAAGTTCATTTTATAAGTGTTCCTTCACTTATTTCCAGTGATATCAAAGCTGAAATCATTCTAATAAAGAGTAGAGAAAATAATAAAATATTACATGATTAATTTGACAAGAAGACAACAGATAATGGATATGACATGGACAGCTAGAAAGTAAGAAAAGAAGTGAAGGTGCCTTGGCTTAAGTATAAAGTTACATTGGCTGGTTCAATAAGTTTGATGGTCGTCAAACTGTATTTTATACAAGGACTCTATAATTTCATAAATCTCTTGTGGGGTTTTTTAAGATGTATTTATTTATTTGAGAGAGAGTGTGTGTGCATACAAGCAGGAGGCACAAAGGGAAAGAGAGAATCTCAAGCAGACTCCACACCAAGCAGACCCCAACACTGGGCTCAATCTCAGGACCTTGAGATCACAACCAGAGCTGAAATCAGGAGTTGGAAGCTTTACCAACTGGGCCACACAGGTGCCTCTCATAAATCTCTTGTAATGGAAGAACTGCGCAAAATGTAAGTGACATCTAAGTTATGGTATTTCTATTTATATAGCATGTATAGCATGTCTAAAACATTATACTACTATAGTTAAATTGGTGTCATAAATTATCCTTTATTCATTAACAATAGTATATGTATTATTCATCAGTTTGCAAGGCTGTTTTCAAGTATACTAATTCAAATGATTCTCATAATAAACCTCTGAAGCAAGTATGGTTTTTTCACTATCATCATCATCATCATCATCATCATTTTGCCATCACTCTTTTACCATTGAATAAATAGCTGCTCAGAAAAGTAGAATAAATTTTTCAATTTATAGAGACAGAACTTTAGCCTAAGTTTTCATAGAACAAAGTTTTTGCTTTATAGGATGTCATGTTTCTTAACAATTTACTAAAATTTAATATAAAAACACTATATATAGTATATATATAAATGAATATATTTGCTATTTAGGGAGTAATTGTTTTTCCATATAATCATAAAGATTTATGGATCACTGTAGATGGCAAAAAGGACAGAAATTCATTACACATAAAACCAAATCAATGTTAAAAAAGAACACACTCAGATTTTCTGAATACAATAAACTTAAAATATTCCTCCGTACTGGGGAACCTGGGTGGTGCAGTCAGTTAAGCATCTATCTCTTGATTTCAGCTCAGGTCATCATCTCAGGGTCATGAGACCAAGCCCTGCATTGGGTTTCACACTCAACTCACAGTCTCCTTGAGCTTCTCTCTCTCTCTCTTTCTGTGCCCCTTTCCCCTCTTGTGCTTGCTCAAGTGAGTTCTCTAAATAATAAATAAAAAATCTTAAAAAAATTTCCTCAGCATTACACATATCTAAAAATAAGTCAGAATATGAAAACTAATATTTGTTGACCTCTATTATGTTATTCATCTTTCATGGTATTTTTATTTTATTACTCATATTATAATTTGCACTAAATAAGCAGTAGTGGTGGTATTTCACTTAACTGCATAGCTCCAAGGTTAGAACAGTGATAATCATGTAGCAAGTGTCCAATTTGATTAATAAAGCATATATTTGATAATATTTGATTGAAAAAGTTAAAGATGATGAAATTAAGGTTTAGAAATTTTAAAGTATTTATGCAAGATGTCACAATTGGGCTTTACTGCCCCATTGGAAGAGACTCAAAGCCAGAAGATAGGAATTAACCCACGTCCAGATTCTTGATCCACAGAAACTGTAAAATGATCAATATTATTTTAGCTACTAAGTTAAGTTTTGGATTAATTTCTTACAAAGTAATATATGTTTGATACATGCAACATAATGCAAGATTCAATGAATTTCAAAACATTGAAATCATAGAGTATGTTCTGAGGTCAAAGTAGAAACATAGAAGAAATCAATAAGAGATAGCTAGAAAGATAGTTAAAGTTTGGAAAATAATCAAACACTTATAAATAATCCTTGGGCCAAAGTAGAAATAACAATAAAAGTTAGAAACATGTTAAAAATCATTATGGGCTTACATGGTATAGCAACACACTGGGTTTGGATGACAAGCTTTCTGTATGTAAATGATGTAATTGTACTGATAACAGTAATAACACCTTATAGTTTTATGAAATATCATGTTTAAATTACTAGAAATAGAGACTGGTCCCAAGTGAAGTAATGCTTCAGTACACACCCACCCGGACCCCATTTATTCCTCTTTTGAGACAACATATCTTTGATGCAATCTGAATTTCACTGTTGATTACTGAATAATATTTGTTTTCTCTTGCTATTTACAAAAGAAAAGAAAGAAGGTACATATAACTACTATTGAGATTGGAAGACAGGTCATAACTATGGATACCACAGACATAAAAGCTATTATTAGGATCCTGTACAAGTACCGCACTGGTTAAAAATGTTCCCACAAAGATATATCAGGGACAAATGGCTTTCAGTGTATGACTACAAAACTTTGAGAAAACAGATTGTTCCAGTATTATACAAACTCTTCCAATCAATGGGAAAGAAATGGTATATTTCCTAACTCATTCTGTGCTTCGTTCAAGGTCAAACTAGCAAAAGACACAATAATCAAAATTAAAGGCCATTGAATTTATTAATGTAGATACAAACATCTTTTAAGAATTCATAAACTATAAATTGAACACCAATAAAAAATAAATTTATTAAAAAAAAAGAATTCGTAAACTAAATAATATAGGGTGGGTATGTATGTGTATAAGCCAATATTTGAGTTATATGTATTTCCAACATTCTAGCTGAAAGACCATATTTTACATCAAAATACTAACTGAAATATCTATTTTTAAATATCCACATTTGGCAATGTGCAGCCTAAATATCCATAGTTAAGTCGTATACACATGTGTGTTTATATTGACAAAGTGGTTGGACTGTTAGAAAAAAGTAACATTGAGATTTAAATTATGCTATACTGTTGATGGTATAAATAAATTTGAACTTATTATTTATAAATACATCTATATGTGCTTGAAATGAGTAAGCTTTATAGCAACGTAAAGATATATTGAGACTAAACATTGAAATATAGTATCAAAATAATAATGTATTAATCAGTTATAAAAAGTGGATATTACTACAATGGAAACTACCAATGACTTAAGAGATAAAAGATTTCTTTTGCCTCATGTGTAGACTTTATCTAATTTTCTTTTGATAACAGCTTTTGATAAGAATTATGGAAGTGGGGCACCTGGATGGCTCAGTCCACCTTGTGATTTCAGCTCAGGTCATGGTCTCAAGGTTGTGAGATTGAGCCCTGAATTGACATTGTGCTCTGTGTGGAGTCTGCTTGTCTTCTCCCTCTGCTCCCTTTCCACCTGTGTACATGTTTTCTCTGAAATAAATAGATAAATAAATAAATAAATAAATAAATAAATAAATAAATTTCTTTTAAAAAAATTATGGATGCAATTTTTCAGTACCAATAACATGTAATATATCAAAACATTTTTAAAGCCCTTACATAAAATCTTAATAATGTACAATTCCCAAAATAATACCCTTGTATTTCAAAAAATAAAAGAATAAAAAATGCATTATTATAAGGCATCTTCAAATAAAACAATAATAATTAATTGGTAAATAAGTTTGAGATTTTAATCAATTATAAAGTATATATGTGGCTATTAATATACTAAAATTAAGGCAATAGAAGTTCTGTAATGGGCACTGGGGAAACAATGAGTATTCAGTCCCTATTCTTGGGCACTTCATATTTTTATGGTGGTACTGATGAGAAAAAGCAACATAGCTCCTTCACTGCCACCACCCACCTCCCAAAAAGGAAAAGAGGTTTGCTACGGACTTGGTAAACTTTTAGGACTCTGACTGAACCTTATTGTTAAGAGCCTTAGAGTTTTAAAAAACTTGTACAAGGCAAAATTCTTTGCTCCTGGCTTCCTTCTGTTGGTTTTTCCCTTTGATATGATCTTTTCAGACTCTCTTCCTCCTAATCAGAATCGAAAGATACATAGGCCAAGATGTGGTTAAGAATTTAGAGAGAAAGCATGAAGAATACTGCTTGATCTATTTTAGTTGGAGGCCTTAGGCTCACTTATAACCCTGAGTACAACTGAAAACTCTGGGTCTGTGGAACCAAACAGTTACTAGTAATAACGTATCTCTTTGTATAGCCTTGGCCTCTGTGCACATATATATCCCTTTGGAGAATGTCCCAGGTTGCAGGCAGACAACCATTTAAGGAGAATATTCAAATATTTAGGGTCTTATGTCCCAGAAATATCTCATTCAATCTTTTCACATACTGTGTAGCAAAAGACAGGTATATATAAATAGAAAGTACCTTTGAGGATAAGGTACAATATATTAACAGGAGATTATAAAGTTAAGAGGAGCATAAAAGAATCAATGGTCTGTACAACATCAGAAGCATTGAATGTTGCTAAGTGATACCATATCTAAAAAAAAAAATCACCTGTTGGTAATCCATTTGTTTCCAAAGCCAAGTGAAATATGACTGTGGGATCATGTAAGGGAGGAAAAAAGAAATAATAGAAAAGTAATAGAATAAAAAAAAAGGAAAGTAATAGAATTAGTCTCTGTGTGTGTAACTTATGATACATTTTATGTGAATTAGCTTGTCTCTTAGTGAGTTTGTCTATAGTAAGACCTAATCTACTTGTCTCCAAAACTGTGAATGACTTTATCTCCCATATCTGACCCCCTTACCACTACCACCACCACTCCAGAACTCCCTGCAAGAGCTGTGGGAAGCAGCTGCTTGCACTGCTACTCCTTCTATTACCTTGTGACTCTCTTCCAATCTGATGTTCATTCCCATCTGTCACCATGAAAGTCACCAACAATATTCATACTGCCAAATGTGATAATCAATTCTCAGTTTTCATTTTTCTCAATTCTTCCCACAGAATTTGGCACAGTTGCTCACTTCTTCTTGAAAATATATACCCCACTTTCTCTTCTATTTCTCCTTAGTGCTCTAGTAGCTGCCTTTCAGAATCTGGCTGTAGATTCACCACTTCCACCTAAACTCTTAAGTGTTGGTATATCCTCAGCTTCTAGGACATTTTTTTTTTTTAGCATCTGCAGTTACTTTCTTGCTACTTTTGCCCTAGATACCTATATACTGACATTTCCCAAATTTATATTTTCCCCTGACCACTTTCTTATTTTCCAGATTCATAGAGCCAATTTTACTTGATATTTCTCACTGGATACCTAGATAAAAACCTCAAATATGGCATGTCAAAACTGATCTTATTTCTATGATATCCCCTCTCCACAAAAACATACATTATTTGTTCAGTGTTCTCTATTTTGATAAATAGTCCCATTGTTTATAGTTAGGCCTAGAATGTTGCATTTTCTTGGCTGTTCATATTACCTAAATCCTATACATATCCCCTCATGAGAGCTTATTGACTCCAATTTCAAAATATCTGAAACACAATAACCTGATACAAAATACACTGCTGTTCTCCATTCAAGCCTTCATCTTCTTGCTCATTAATGACTTCAAAAGCCCCTGGAATGATTTCCCTGCTTCTCTTCCCATTGTGTAAGCTTTCTCTACGTGTTAACTATAGAGCTACTAAAAGCTATTGAAAAACAAATGCATCTAAACAGACCTTTTATCTTTTACAGTAATTAAATCAAAATGCAACATACAGCTAAATGTAAAATATAATACTATAAACCTCTTAGAAGACAACATAAGAGAAAATCTAGTTAGCCTCAGGATTCGCAATACCTTTTTGGTACCAAAAGGTAAAATCCATGAAAGAAAAATTGATAGCTTGACTTCATTAAAATTAAAAACTTATGCTCTGCAAAAGACACTCCTAATAGAATGAAAAGGCAAACCATGGAATAGGAGTCTGGCAAATTTGCAAAACACATACATGTTTAAAAAACAAAATCTTATATCCAGAATATAGAAAGAACTCTTAAAACTTAAGAGTAAGTAAACAACAAGTAAAAGATGAACAGATACCTCAATAACAAAAAGATATATGGATGGCAAATACACATATGAAAAGGAGATTATATCAAGCAAATAAAAATGAGATACACAACTATTAGAAATTCTAAAATCCAAAATACAACACTAACTGCTGGTAAAGAAATGAAGTAACAGGGCTTCTCATTCATTGCTGGTGAGAATGTAAAATGGTATAGCCACTTTGGAAGACAGTTTGACAATTTCTTACAGAAATAATGTAATTCTTATCTTATGATCTACCAGTTATATTCCTTAATATTTACTCAAATGAGTTGAAAACTATGTCCACATGAAAATCCACATGCAGATATTTATAACACTTTTATTCGTAATTGCCACAGCTTGGAAGCATCCAGGATGCCCTTCAGTAGATGAATGTATAAACTGTAGTACATCCATGCAATGGAGTATTTTTCAGTGATAAAAAGAAATGAGCTATCAAGCAACAAAAAGAGGGGAACATCAACTGCATATCACTAAGTGAAATAAATGAATCCAAAAAGGCTACATACTGTATAATTTCAACTATACATCATTCTGGAAGAGGCAAAACTGTGGAACAGTAAAACTAGTTGCCAGAGGCTCAAGGGAAGGATGGATAAGTGAAACACAGGAAATTTTGAGAGCAATGAAACTATTCCGTGTGATACAGTGATGGTGGATATGTGTCTTTATATGTTTATCAAAGTCCATAGAATGTACAACACAAAGAATGAACCCTAATATAAACAATGGATTTAATATATCAATATTGACTCAATAATTGTGACAAATGTACCACACTAATGCAAGATATTAATAGAGAAAATTGTGAAGGTTGAGTGAGGGCATATATAGGAACTGTATAAATTCCACTTTATTTTTCTGTTAGAGTGCTCTGTAAGATAAAGTTTACATATTTTCTTAAGAAGCTATTGCAATTATATACTGAAATATATCTAGTATGTTTTCATATTTAAAATAACTCTTAAAGTCTTAAACTCTTACATTCTAAAATAACTCTTGCCAGACGCAAAATAGTTTGTATGACCCATCTCTTGACTGTCTTTTATATTTCATTTTCTATCTCTTCTTTTCTTTGTATACTTTATTGTTTTTTTTTTTAATTTTTTTAAATTTATTTAGGATAGTCACACACACACACACACACACAGAGAGAGAGAGAGAGAGAGAGAGAGGCAGAGACACTGGCAGAGGGAGAAGTAGGCTCAATGCACCGGGAGCCCGACGTGGGATTTGATCCCGGGTCTCCAGGATCGCGCCCTGGGCCAAAGGCAGGCGCCAAACCGCTGCGCCACCCAGGGATCCCCAATCTTTTTTTTTTTTATGATAGTCACACAGAGAGAGAGAGAGGTACTTTCTTGTTTTAATGCATTTTGAGCACTATACGTTTTTTTGTGTAACCAAATCAAGCATGTTTATCTTCAGGGCATTTGCCTCTGATACTCTTTAAGTGCAATTCTATCCCCCTATCTACTTTATATTTCTTTTTAATATTCCTATGTATGATCTTACTTCTCATATTAATTTGTGTATTTATTGTCTATTTCCCTAGGAAGTATGAAAGATTCATGAAAGAAAAGACTGTTTTGTTCAATGCTGTATCCCCACTTCATGGACTAGTGCCTGTCATGTAGCAGGTGCTCCCTGAATAGTTGTAGGATGAGTGATTGAAAGACTTGCAGGGAACCATTTTAAAATATTTTGAAAACTTCTATAAATACACAAAAGTTAAAAGTACAACAAATCCCCATTTACCCATGATCAGACTTGAAGAATTGTCAACATTTTGAAGACAGTCATTAAATATGGCACATCTATTATTGTAATGACAGTTCGTTTTATCAACTTCTTTTAATGTGAGCAAATGGTCTGTAAAACAGACAAAAAAATATCATGTGGCAAAAAGACCAACACTGCGTTAATATAACAAATCTATATAAACAAAATAACTCATCATTATAAAACACCATATGTGAGTATATTAAAGCATTCTTACATACTCCCATAACAACGATAAAATAGCAGATTAAACACACAGTTGAAAATATTTCCCCTGACTTGCTGCTCTTCATTTTACACATTTATATATTCTGCTTCCTTCAGGGCAGTACTTTTATCATCATCCTTTTCAATTTCTCATATCTCTATGGCATCCTGTTCAAAGACCTCCTGAAACATGCATTTTTGGGACTGGGTCTACCTAAACTGTTTGACCTTTAGTACTCAGCTTTTTTAGTTTATCTTATCAGCTAAGCTTGTGCCTCACTGAAACCCTTTCATAATTGGTCCAGAGACTCAATTTTCTACACTTGTGTCATCTCATGTTTTAAAGAATTCTCTTAGCTTTAAAATAGAGTACACTGAAAGAATATATATAATGTATTCTTCTTATACATGTTTGGTCATGGAAGTGTTTCAAGAATTAATTTGCCTACTCAGTGCCTTGTATTTGTGTAGTCAGATTATATTGAAATAACAACTACATTTTATTCAGACACCCCTACCTATCTTTTCTGAATAAGATATCCCAAATGGTCTTTCACTTTGGGCAACAAATATATTATTTTTATTTCAATGTGTGCCAACCATTGTTCTAAGCAACAGGGATACCATGATACACAGGGTAAATGAGGATCTTGCCTCAAAACATCTTACATTCTAGCAGCCTACTATGCAATTTCACCAAAGTTAAGTAATTAGCCTCAATAGCCTGTCTCCTTATCTAAAGCACTAGCCATACATTTCTTACAGTATTTTCTTTGCCTGTTCTAGTGGATAGGAATGGAGTGCAGAGTAAGAGAAACTTGATCTCTCCTCTTCACATATGAAACTGCTATTATTTATTACAGACAGTAAAGAGTATTATTAGGAAATCCACACCAACCCATTTTCATTAGTCCAAAATAATCAATTAGACTGGCATTCAGGAAATTAGATTTGAGTTAAAAAACAACTAAGCACCATAAAGTTTCTAGTTGTTACAATAAGGCAAGGACAAGAAACAAAAGATATGCAGGCTAGGAAATAAAAAGGAATTTTTTAAATTGCATATGACAAGACTGTGATAATAGGACATTCTAAGGAATCCTTGAAAAAATGACAGAACTAATATGTGAATTTAAAGAAGTCATAAATTGCACAAAAACAGAATACATAGATTAATGGAAAAGAATAGAAAACCCATAAATGGACCCTGAAACTAACCTTTGACAAACCAGGAAAGAATATCTAATGGGAAAAAGACAGTGTCTTCAACAAATGGTTTTGGGAAAACTGGACAGCAACATGCAGAAGAATGAAACTGGCTTACACCCTACACAAAGATAAATTTAAAATGAATGAAATAGGGGTGCCTAGGTGGGTCAGTGGGTCAAGTATCTGCCCTTCAGCTAAGGATATTATCTCAGGGTCCTGAGATCAAGCCCTGCATTGGGCTCCCTGCTTAGCCAGAAGTCTGTTTTTTCCTCTTCCTCTGCCCCTCCCCATGCTTGTGTGTGTGTGCACACACTCTTTCTCTCTCTCTCAAATAAATACAATTTTTTAAAAAATGGATGAAATACCTAATGTGAGACAGGAAGCCATTAAAATCCTAGAGGACAATGCAGGCAGCAACCTCTTTGACATTGACCATAGCAACTTCTTCCTAGACACATCACTGGAGGCAAGAGAAACAAAGCAAAAATGAACTACTGGAACTTCATCAAGATAAAAAGCTTCTGCAAAGCCAAGGAAACAATCAACAAAGCTAAAAGGCAGCCTATGGAATGGGAAAGGATATTTACAAATGACATATTTGATAAAGGGTTAGTATCCAAAATACATAAAGAACTTATAAGACTCAACACCCTAAAAATCAAATAATCCAATTAAGAAATGAGGAGAAAATGTGAATAGACATTTTTTCTAAGAAGACATCCACATGGCTAACACACACCTGAAAAGATGCTTAACATCACATTACTCATCATCAAGGAAATACAAATCAAAACCAAGATGAGATACTACCTTATACCTGTCAGAATGGTTAAAATTAACAACACACACACACACACACACACACACACACACACCAAAAAAAACAGCAGATGTTGGCAAGAATATGGAGAAAGGGGAATGCTCGTACACTGTTGATGGGAGTGCAAACTGGTGCAGCCACATGGGAAACCACTATAGAGGTTCCTCGAAAACTTAAAAATAGAACTACCCTATAACCCAGCAGTTGCACTGCTAAGTATTTATCCAAAGGCTAAAAAATACTGATTTGAGCATAGTGGCACATGCATGCCAACGTTTATAGCAGCATTATCAACAATAGCCATCTTATGGGAAAAGCCCAAATGTCCATGAACTGATGAATAGATGAAGAAGATGTGGTATATAGAAACAATGGACTATTACTCAGCCATCAAAAAAAAAAAGAAGGAAATGAAACCTTGCCATTTGCAACAATTTGGGTGGAGCTGGTGTATTATGCTAAGTAAAATAAGTCAGTCAGAGGAAGACAAATACCATAGGATTTCACGTATATGTGGAATTTTAGAAACATAGCAGATGAATATAGGGGAAAGGGACAAAAAGAAGCAAAACATAACAAACTCTTAACTATAGAGAACAAACTAAGTATTGACGAAGGTGAGGTGGGCAGGGATGGGCTAAATGAATGATGGGTAATTAGGAGGGCACTTGTATTGAGCACTAGAGAGAAAAAGTGCAGGAGCAGGGAGACAGGCAAAGGGATAGGGAGAGAGAGAATCCCAAGCAGACTCCCCACTGAGTGCAGAGCCTAACAGGGGGCTTTATCCCATGACCCTGAGATCACAGACCTGAGCTGAAATTGAGAGTTGGATGCTTAACTGGATGAGCCACCCAGGCACCCCCTTGAGCCTTGGGTATTATATACAAGTGATGAATCACTAAATTCTCCTGAAACCAATGTTACACTATACGTTAACTAACTAGAATTTAAGTGAAATATTTTAAAAGAAAAAAAATATATAAGGAGGTCTTAAATTATAATGTGGACAAAAATTAAGCATATTTCTTTATATTAGTCATTATATATTGAAACTAAAGTTGTAAATGTCTAAAATATGTAATAATTACCAGTAGATATAACCAACTATGTAAAATACTTATAAAGTAAAAATTACAAAATATTGTTAGGAGACAGAAGTGGAGAAAAATACCATGTTCATGAATTGGAAAACTAAATATTGCTAAAATGTCAAGTTTCTCAAGCTGACCAATTAATTCAATGCAATGTGAAGCATAATTCCAACAGAGATTTTTTTTTGAGGAGAGGATTTTCGAAAGAAGAAGAATCACGATCTGATTCTAAAATGTATATGGAGGGGATCCCTGGGTGGCTCAGTGGTTTAGAGCCTGCCTTTGGCCCAGGGCATGATCCTGGAATCCTGGGATTGAGTCTCACATCAAGCTCCCTGCATGGAGTCTGCTTCTCCCTCTGCCTGTGTCTCTGCCTTTCTCTCTCTCTCTCTCTCTCTCTCTCTCTCTCTCTCTCTCTGTGTGTGTGTGTCTCATGAATAAATAAAATCTTAATAAAATAAAATAATAAAATAAAATAAAATAAAATAAAATAATAAAATAAAATGTATATGGAGATGCAAAGAACAAGAATAGCCAAAACAATTATTTAAAGAAGAACAAATTTGGAAAATGTTTGCCTGATTTCAGCTCATCATAAAAGTACTAGAGTGCCTGAGTGGCATAGTTGGTTAAGTGTCTGACTCTTGGTTTCAGTTCAGGTTGTGATCTCAAGGTCTTGAGATAGAGCTCTGCATGGGGCTCTGCCCTCAGCACAGAGCCTGCTAGAGATTCTCTCTCCCTTTCCTTCTGCCCCTCCCACTTGTGTGGGCTCTCTCTCTCTCTCTGTCTCTCTCTGTAAAATAAATAAGTCTTAAAAAAAAGGAAAAAGTAGATCAATACTATGATATTGCTGTAAAGATAGACATATGTATCTGTGGAACAGAGCATCCAAAAGTAAATCTATGTATTCATAGTGAGCTGTTTTTTGACAGAGGTACCAAGGCAGTTCCATGGTTAAAGGATGGTCTTTTGTATGTTTTAAATGTTGCTAGAACAACTGCATATCCATTTGGAAAAAAAATAAACCTGTCTTGAACTATACACAGATATTATCCCAAATTATATTACAAACCTAAATGTAGAAGCTAATACTGTAAAACTTCTAGAACAGTGATTCTTAGCAACACTGGTTTTGCTCCCCATTGGATATTTGGCCATGTCTAAAGAAAATCCAAACTTAGAATATCTGACCCAATGTGTCAATGAGGCTGAGAAACCCTGTTCAGGAAAGAAAAATAATAGGATAAATAGTTTTGATCTTAGGCATAGGAAATGATTTCTTATTATAAGACATAGAACATGAATTATTACACACAAAAAAATAATGAACTTTTTGGGGTGATTGGCCTGTGTTTATAGTAGAAACAAGTGTCACACTATTCAAAAATCTTCATGTTAACATTTTAAATAGGTATGTTTTATTATTTCTAAATGTTACTTCAATGAAATTCATTTTAAAACTCCTAAGCACTATAGATCAATCTTAGTTTTATGTTGTTAAACACATGTTAATTTACCCATATATATATACATATATATATATCTCCAAGAACAATTTTATATATTCTTACAGATTCAGTTTTCTCCAATATGACTATGACTTCTAAATATTTACATGACATGCAACCTCCTTTTAACTGTAGACCCACTATTCTAAATCAACAGTTTAATTAAAAGTCTTTTTTTTTAATCTTTCATATGATTATAATTTGGACAACGTGATTCTTCCCTGCCCATAGTTAAGATGACCTAAACTCTGACAATAAGCCCCATCTTTAGCAAAATTTGGAAATGAGATCCCAGTCTTAGTCTGGCTGGTCTAGCTAGCATTTCTTAGTTCCATTTTCTTTCTGAAACTTAGTATGTCATATCTATCCCTCTTTCCTTTTTTAATTCAGATATCCCAAGTGACTTTCTGGTACTTGTAACCAAACAGCCTTAATCACTCCAGATAAGGTCAATGGTAGTAACCAGACTACTCAAAGAATGATATGCAAGAAACCTTCAGGGAGGTTGTGCTATGGCTTGTATGAATAAAAATCAGCACACTCAGAGGAATGTCACATTTATATACCTAGAGTGACATTAACAATACAGGAAACTTTTTGGTCATTAAATTAATTTTTAGTAAGCAAAGATTACCAAAGTTATTTTGTATAAGTTTATAAATTAGCACATTTTAATCAGTATGACTTATCCACATTTACTACATTTACCTTTCAGTCTATGCATTTGTCTTTTATATATTTTAAGATGAATTTGTCCTCAATGGCTTCTGGATACAAAAGAAATCTCTGTGCACTAGTAAGTTTGGGAATTTGATCCTTGATAATGTTCATAATAAAACACACTTTGTGAGACCTTACCTTAGTTGTCAACTGCCATTCATCTCCAAAAATACTTGTTTTGTTCTGTCTTTAGTAGAAAGACCTTAGTAAGGTCCCTGTGATAGGTGGTTGGAGTATATGGGCCTCTGATTTTTATTGTTATCTATACCATATGCACTAATGTAAAACATATGCATTATAGTAGTAGTTTTAGGACCTATGGCAGAAATAATTTGAGCTTGGTGCAAATTCCCACAGCAGGGATATTAGCAAGTGAGAAATATAAAGCATGAAAATAATTTTATAAAACTGTTAATTCAGATCACACCTTGTTCCCAAAATAGATTAAGAATTTAAAAACATGAAATAATATGTAACAAAATAGCATACATTAGAAGTAGGTGAGAACAGGAAAAAAAGTAGAAATATAAATCAGAGCCAAATAAAGGACAGATATAAATATGCATATCACAAAGTATAAACTTGCTGTTGGGGGGAATCTACAAATTGAACTCTGATTTCTAATTCAGCTAAAAAGGAAATCTTGATCAGATACATGATTCACATGGCTTTGTAATAAATCTCAAACCACATTTTCAAAGGAACACAATTCTCTCCAAATTCCAAAGCTAGAAAGCATTTTATTAAAAAAAAAAAAAAAGAACATTTCAACAAAGAACACTGAATTGAGTGTAATGCACAGCATCTTTACAGTAGGCCTCCTAATACCCATTAAAAAACTCTTTCCTGGGATGTCTGGGTGGCTTGGTGGTTAGGCGTCTGCCTTTGGCTCAGGTTGTGATCCTGGGATCTGGAAACGAGTCGTGCATTGGGTTTCTTGCAGGGAGCCTGCTTCACCCTCTGCCTATGTCTCTGCCTCTGTTTGTCTCTCATAAATAAATAAATGTAACAAAAAAAAAAAGCCAAACAAACAAAACAAAAAACTCTTTCCTAAGGTATTCCTCAAAGTTTATACACTAAAGAGCAATGTACTAACAGCAAGTATATACATGCGGCCCAAATGGAGTACATATTCTCCAATCCATGTTCTATAGCAACATTAAGAGATGATAAGTAAAAAGATATTAGGTGGTGTTGACTTTGTAGGTATGGTTCCTGATCAGTAAGAAGTTAGTACTTATGTACTCTAGATGCTCATGGAAGCTTATGACTCTTGCTTTAACTGAGTATGCATGTGGGGTACACACTGCTTTTTCCTTGGAAACTTTGTGGGGCAATCAGCAATAGGACTTGCTTAAAGTAGGTACTCCAAAAAAATTAAAGAACTTAATATTGACTGGTGCCAAGGCTGTGACTTACAAAGCCCTAGAAATCACCCAGTTTGGAAAATAACATGGTATCTCCAGGGGAGATGACAGGAGTAGGGAATCCCTGTGAAGGATCTGCCCTCACGGAAGCATATGCCTTCCAACACAAGCCACTTAAACTTAGGGACTAGAGAGGGTAAATTCCTTTCAAATCTAATGTAGAGACCAAACAACATCTTGTAGATTCAGATTTAAGTAATTGTAGGAGACTACTGATAACAATATGACTCCATTTTTTGATTTACTTAACACCACAAATTTGTAATCTTATAAGCACTGAGTCCTACATATTAATAATTTTATGGCTGTGGAGTTCTAAAAATAATTTTGCTAGGTTAGAATTTAGTGTTATTTCTACTTAGAGAAAAGTATTTGATTACATCATCATATAAAAATTTCATTGCTAATCTATAAGTTTGTCTTAGTAGTTTTTCAGATATCATTGGCTGAGTGTTGATTTTAATTGAATTCAAAATTTATACATAATTGCCCCGTATAGCTCATTTATATTACTCTTTTATTTTTCTATTTTGCTAGTTATAAAATATGAACTGATACTCTTTTCTGGTAATAGGTCTAATCACAGCAGGACCAATGAAAATAGCATATTAAATGTCATCAATCTTTATTATTACAAATCATAAATACCAATTAGATATATGATTCTGCTTCCATTGGAAGCCAATTCTAATATTTTCTGAACTATAGAACTATTTGAGTTTATAAAATTGAGCCATATATTTCATAATAAATGATATTTCATATAGCTGTATGTTTATGTCTATTTATACGTATAGCAGGTCATTTAAAAATCACCTTACCTATCACCAGGAATAATCTTTTATTTAGACATTACCTTCAATATTAGACATTACCTTAATATTAATCACTTCATAAAAAAAGAAGAGTAAATAAAAATTGGATGATAAAGCTTCTAAGGACAAAATAATATTTTTCTAGACTTCAGTGCAAGTAGTAGCTTAGATGTAAATGAAATATATAAACCAAGAGATTTAGTTAAGAGTTAGGACTGGATTCTATGGTTTTAAATTTCTAGTCTATTATTTCTGTATTAAATATTCCTGTGAAATATATTTGTTCATCTACTCATTGATTCATTCATTGTCAGTTGGTTGTTTTCTCAATAATATTTATTGAGTACCTTCTATTTTTTCTACTAACTGTGTTGGAAACTTAAAGATGGCCTGTTAGAAGTGTCAAATGAGTAAACAGGCAACCACAAGCATCGTCAAATACAGGATTGTTGGGGGCAGTTGGGAGAGATACCTGATTCACTTTGGACAATGCTCAGGAGGATGATATTTTCACCCTTCCATGAAAGATAAAAACTTCTGTAATACATAAGGAGTATCTTTGTATCAGGGGGTGGGGATAGAGAAGGAGAAGTGAGGAAGCTTAGTACACTGTAAGCAAGGAATACATGGCAATTTTGGAACATAGATTATGATGCGTGGTGAACTTAAGGAGGGATAATGAGGGATATGTCTGATAAAAGTAAATAAAAGGTAGATCAGTTGTTATCAAACCTTTATGTACAGGTACATCTTAAAATAATTTTGGAAAGATAGGCACATCTCACATTTTTATATAGACATTTTATACTTTTAATCAACCTGAAAAAGATATGAAGCAAAATTTTTTCCAGTATATATAAATAATGGTATTTTGAAAATAAATAGTTACATCACATTAATACCTAATGGAATCTAAATATTAGGGTGAATCTCCATCAGCATCTACTTAGAAAATACATGGAAAAATTCCATCTTTCTCCTTAAGGTTACTTTTTAGTTTTACTTTCTTCACAGATACTTTTTTTTAATATAACAGTTTTTATGTTTCAAAGATTTCTATTGGTCATCGATCACATTTTTCTAAAATAAAATATGAAGTAAAAAATCATTTTAAAATTGATTCTGTGATTGTAAGACTTAAGTGAAATATAAGTTTTGGATTTATGTATAATTATCACATAACATGAAAATAATAAACATTTTATTATTTTTTAAAATTAAGCAAAATTTTATTAAAAATTATTTTCATGTGATGAAGTTAAAATATTTCCAATTCCAATTTTTATGTGAATGAATTTTGTTGGATGGTACAATGAGATATAACTTACCATCAATGTATTATTAATCAATTAATAAAGTTACTCACAGGGGCTTTTTACATATCCCAATTTACTCAAAAATATGAAACAATATTTTGTTAAATTTAATATCTTTATCAACACACTAATTGTTGATAAAATGCTTTAATTTTATGTGCTTTAAAAACAAATTTGTCAACAACTGAATATTCAGCTCTTTCAACTTCCATATAATGTCTTACATATAAGTTAATTAGCAAAAGTTAATTATAAGTTAATTATAAGCTAAATCAGGAATGTGTCAGAAAAAGCCTAACCTCATTTTTCAATTCAAATATATGTTAAATGTTTTTAGGAATATGATAAAAGCCAGTGAGAAATAAATTAGGAACACCCCTTTAAAGATTTATGGTAAAAATCAATCAAGATTAACAATATAGGGATGCCTGGGTGGCTCAGTGGTTGAGCATCTGCCTTTGGCTCAGGTACTGATCCTACGTCCGGGGATCAAGTCCAACATAGAGCTCCCTGCGTGGAGCCTACTTCTCCCTCTGCCTGTCTCTGCCTCTCTCTGTGTCTCTCATGAATAAATAAATAAAATCTTAAAAAAAATTAAAACTATATAAAAAGACTATTATTATTTCATTTGTTTTTATAAGAAGCCATAATATTTATTCTATTTCTTATTACTAATGTGCAATAAAGCAATATAAAATGTAGCTAAAATCATAAGTTATTTACAAAATAAAGAGTTTGACCAAAGACATAGTATTATTTTAGTGGAATTGTGTATATTGATTTCTGTATATCATTTTTTTAGGAAATAAGAATCATGTTTAAAGTTTGTTATTAATTTCATTAACACTACTGTGCATCATGATTAAACTTTCTCTATATACTTAATAAGGCAGAAATGTAATACTCTTAAAAATAATCCACCCAACATCTAACAAAGAATTTTAGTTTTGATAACAGGTACAAGAAAATATTAATCATTTAAGGCTAATATTAATCATTTGTTAAGGCTAATAAACTGACAACTAATACTAGAATAAGATTTCATAATATGGTTCTTAAAATTGGCTTTTGGCTGACTCTATCAGTGAAGATTCAGTAAGGAGCTGGAGTCTCCAGAATATGAGAATGAGGCAATGACTATAGGAATTGAACCTTACATGAATGTGGGAGGAGTTAGCAAAATGAAGCTCTGTAAGGGAAATCAAACGTTCAAGATCAGAGAAACTGTCACTAATCAGTCTTCTTGAAGCACTGAAGTGGATGGGCAAGTCTAAGCTCGCTAAAAAAATTGAAGAACCTGAGATTTCTGACTACACAGTGAAACTATGAAGTGGCAAACCATGGAGAGGTCCGTGGAAAAAGCACCTCGGGAAGCTGTTGCTTCCTTGCTGCTAGGTCCAAACACTTCAGGATGGGCTGGGCTGCCGATGGTCAGCAAAGCCAGCCATGGAGGTGCAGAACAGAGCAGTGTAAGGACAAGTTGGGGTTCCAGGCATCCTTCTGGCACCTCATCTGACTTACAGCTTTCCAAGAACAATAGTGTCAGCTTTACTTCAGCCTTCAAAATTATGCGCAGGTTCACCTTGGAACGTACCAGGAAGAAATTTCTTGGAAATCTAGTTCCCAGCCTTAGCCAAGAAAGCATCACACAATTCAGCACATTGACAATTGTAAAATGTGCCCTGAGTTGACAGGAAACCATGTAACATTTTAATCTGTGTATCTTCTGTGTAAGGTGACAATTCTGGTAGTCCATGAAAACCTTTCTGTTTTTTTTTTAAGTATATTAATATGAATAGCATAAGCTTCTTAATCTCCTTAAAGATACTTTCTCTTCCAACTAAAGCACATCTCAGAGGCATGGATATATCCAAAATAAACTGCATACTTATAATAGGTGGGAGAAAAGGCCATTTTTAAAAAAATTTTTGAAGAAATTATTCCTTTTGATTTGCCTCATCAAACTCTTCCATAAAATCTTTGCCTTTTTTGAAAGTCAGTGGATGAAATATGTAGGACTCTTAAAAGAAAATTACCATCACTCTCCCTGCCTACACATTCTACCAGTATACGTGCAGTTAGAACATCCAAACAATTGCCAGAGCTACTCATTTCTAAAGTCATGCTTCATGTGTAATAACAATATGTTCAAAATAAAAAGAGGCAGTAAGACTTCTGATGTAATAAATCTTTCATTTTTAGTTACCCTAAAGCATTTTGCATAAGTAAGGAATATACCATAATAGAATTTTGGATAACTGAATTATATGCATCCTTTTTCCCTATAAAGTAGGGAATGAGAAATTATGACTTGGAAGGTGAAAAGAGAAACTTTATGTGAAGTTAGGCAAGAAGCATATGGAATTTGAGGGTCAGGAAATTGATATTTTAAAAACTATTACTGCTAAACATACCCTTCGAAAATCTCATAATACTTACAAAGGAACTTCATTCTACTACTGAAATCATCAAACCGTTAGAGGTCTAATTTGAAAGACTATTTGAAAGTTTTTGGATTATATCTTGAGACAATGGGGATATATGGGCCCATTAATCAGGAGATTGCCGGTATCACACCAGGGTGTGGAGAATGAAGTGGAGTGTGCAAATGCACAAGAATGGGGATGATTTAGTAAGACATTTATGTAATTCAAAATGAGAAATAATGGTGAATGAATCTGAGAAATAGTAGAGGAGAAAGAATGTATTAAATACATGTTAGTGACATCAAAGTTAGGATAAAATTTAGTAGCTGATTTGGTGTGTAAGGTAAGTGAAGTGTCATAGACAATTCTAACTTTCTGTCTTAGGCAATTGAATAAACAATGCCAACTACTATTCAGTCATCTAGAAACACAGAACAATGAGTGGGCTAGCACTAAGAGATCAGTGGGCTATGTGTGATATGGGAGAGCTTGGTTCTTGTCTCACAGAGTCCAAGAATGAATCTCGAGGACAAAGGAGAGTGAGTAAAGCCATAGAAGTTTATTAAATAAAGATAAAGAGAAAGCTCTCAGAAGTGAGAAGGGTCCCGACAAGGTTGCCACTGAGGGCTTGTAGAGTTGGTGTGTTTTTGAAAGCCCACTAGGGAACCTAAATCCTTTTAACGTATCTATTGATATCACCATTGTGTAAGGATGAGTGATAACATCTTTAGTTCCTTTATAGGGTCAGGTAATTCTTTCTTGGTCACAAGTAGCTGGTATAATAATTCTGCACCTCTGGCACCTGGGACAGGATAGTCCGGTTTATTTATCTCTGGTTTCCTTTCATCATGTGGAGACATTTTTGGGATTTTTGTGAGCCTGATTCCGTGGCTAACCCTGCCTAGCCTCATTTGTCCCTAACTCATGTGAAGTGCTGCATGATGTTTCTAAGATTTCAAGAGAATATGCTCCAGGCACAACACTGTAAACATACATTGAATAAAATGATTGCCAAAAAGATATTGAAGGACAAGCATCATCCAAAATCCCAAAGGAACCTTTTTTTTAAGTACAGATTTTTGAGTCTCCTAGATTTTTGTTTTTTAGTAAATCTGCCATAGAAACCTCGAAGCTCACCAGGTATTTTCTGAACACGTCTTGGTTTGGAAACTAGCACAGAGATACACATACAAACCAATTTTAGTTTCCTGCCTGATGCAGCTAATGCTTTCTTTCTCAACCTTTGTTTATTAAATGGGAATTCAGGGTGATCAGCCTCTTAGAAGGCCTCTTAATGAAAAGTCAACTTGGTCTAAGCACAGAAATGACCATAGCCACCAAAGGATTGTACCGAAGCTCAGGTGTCGATTATTTTCCAGGACAGTGTGGAAAGAAATCAATTCAGTCACTTTTGCTTTGCTTTGTTTTACTAGATAAAAGCAGATTAATTAATTGGAACTAAGAATATTATAAACAGTAACTCAGTATACCTGGTGGAAATCAAGGCAAGGGTTTTTTTTGTTTTTGTTTTTGTTTGTTTGTTTGTTTGTTTCCAGTTCAGTGTCTAGTGCTCTCTTTAGATGATACATATCGGATTTCAAAGTATAATCATGTTTGGTCAAGTTTTGCCTCTCTTTTGGAAAGCATTTCATAAGACAGTTGCAAAGATTCTACTTATTTGGTCACATCTACACCAGTATTTCAAATTTTTTACCTCAATGCAAGTTTTGTTGTAAACTATATGTATATACTTAATTTGATACTAATATTCAAGATGGCTGCTGCTATGATTTCCTGTGAGTAATTAGGCCAGGTACCATTGTCCTTTCTCTTAATGGTGATTAGAGACACCAATGAATTTTATTATTGCTAAGACTTTAGATCATTAAGAAATAAAATGAAAACTCTTGGAAAACAGTAAAAGTTAATATATAGGGCCTCCTTGTACTTAGACTAAACTATGCCCCAATTATTTCCAGAACTTCCACAAAGAAAGTTTTGAAAGCAGGTAAACATATGGATATGTTACTGAAAGGAAAAGATTAATATTTAACTATAAATATGATTTCATGAGATGTGAAATGCTGGGATTTCAAGGGGACAGTGCTACAAAATGAATGTTTGCGTTCCCTCCAAATTTATATTTTGAAATTTTAACCCCAAGGTGATGATATAAGGATGTGAGGCCTTTGGGAGGTGATTAGGTCCTGAGAGAGCCTTAAGGAATGGGATTAGGACTGTTATAAGAAACCCAAAACTGCCTTGCCATTTCTGCCATTTGAGGACACAGTGAAAGATGGCCATCTAGGAAGCAAGTTCTTATCAATACACCGAATCTACTGGCTCTGTGCTTTTGGACCTTGCAGCCTCCCAAACTATATGCCACCCAGTTTATGATACTTCTGTTACAGCAAAGTCCATTGGGATTTTTCTTATGGGCTATAGTAATAGTGAGACACCACCACTCTTAGACATAAAGAGACTCAAGAGAATGAGATCTTGCATGAGAGTAGAGACTGCAAGTTTACAAAAATGGCAAAGAAAACCTTAGGGCACCATAGAGTAGAGACAGCAATATTTTTAAAGAATTTTATATTTCAAGTAAAAATAGAAGAATTTCTGAATGGCATTGGAAGCCTAAATGTGATGCAAGACCATGAAGCTATGAGACACGTTACGTTCAGCAGCGTGATACTGCAGAAGAAAAGGCGGCATTGGTGGAATCCAGTATTGTGGTGCCCCACCTCTACTTGACCCAAATAAACCCTCATCAGGTGAATCTAATCATATTGCCTCATTCCTTTGGTTAGAGTTGCTCAAAGAATGTGAAAGGCCTAAGGGGATGCAGAGCTTCTGGACAAGTGTCCTTATTCTTAAGAAGAGATAAACAGAAAACTAGTGCTTTCCTTTCTGCTCTGTTTTGCTGTATCTGCCAGACCTGAAACCACAGACATTATTTTATGACTAGGAGAATATGCTGAGGCGGTGCTTAGGTGGCTCAGTTGGTTGACCTTCTGGCTCTTGATTTTGGCTCAGGTCATGATCTCAGGTCAGGCTCCACCCTCAACACAGAGTCTGCTTAAGATTCTTTCCCCCTCTTTCTCCTCCCCTTCAGCTTCTCCCCCTACCTGTGCACATTCTCTCTCTCTCTCTAAAATAAATAATAAAATCCTAGGGGGAAAAAAAAAGAATATGCTGAGGATGGCAAAAAGAAGGGATGAACGGAGCCATATTTTTTATGACATCACTGAATCTCTCAATTAACCCGTCTTCCACCCCTCTGTTCACATAGCTAGTAATGTGAGATAATGAAGTCTCATTTCTTAAATTACTTGGGCTGTTTTATTTTCTTATAGATGAAGATATCCTAAAGAAAGTAGTCATATATCCAACAATATTTTTTTATTGTGACTTCTACACATTGTGATTATGTAAAAAGATTAGGACAGTTATCTCTGTGTATGGTTTGACACTCTATGTTTTTAGAAAACTTTACTGCAAACTTATTCGTGATTCTTCCCAACTGTTGTGTATGAAAAGGTCTATGTTCTCATAATTTAACAGCTAAGAAGCCAAGATAAAAAGATCAACTGGTTTATTTAAAGTGACTTAATAGGGGATCCCTGGGTGACTCAGCAGTTTAGTGCCTGCCTTCAGCTCAGAGCGTGATCTTGGGGTCCTGGGATCGAGTCCCACATCAGGCTCCCTGCATGGAGCCTGCTTCTCCCTCTGCCTGTCTCTGTCTCTCTCTATGTCTATCATAAATAAATAAATTTAAAAAAAAATTAAAGAGGTACTGAAATAACTTTTATAATTCAGATTTTCTCTGGATTGAACACCCCCAGGAATCAGCCAGTGGCATAGTCTTAGTGAGCTTAATGTTCCTGTTTAACATTTATATAGGATTCTGAGTACTGGAAAAACTCTTTGCTTCTGCTGACATTTTGACATGGGTTTAAGCAGTTATGTGAGGGATTATTTCAGCTCTGCGGAAATGACAAAGAATTTTGCTAATTGTAGAGGAATCTTAACATTCTTTAAGCATTGTGCTCTTCTTAATACCTTCAGTGCTTTCATTCAAAAAAAGCCCAAAAGAAGATTAGGTAATGTTGAATAAAAACACAGCTTAAACAATTCTATCCTTAGATTATCCCCACATGAGGTTATTACTCCTGTTAGTTCTCTAATATTTGATATTTCTTTCATTTTATGACATTTTCAACCCTCTGCTACTGTAAATGAGTTCAACTAATTCAAATACTAGGTTTAAATCTAAATTATGAAAACTCTATTAGAAGCCAGGCTAGTTAATATTTATTTTCACTAATAAGCATTTAAAAAAAAAAAACAAATTGTAAACATTTTTATTTAAATAACTTTTAGCAAAAAATTAAACAAATTACTTTTCACTGACTAAGAAAATGGGATAGAGCTGATTAATTGTAAGGGATATGGGGTTCAGTATGTCAATAAAGTGCTGCAGAAATATAATTGCATCAAAAATATCTAAAAGTATTAAGTGTACTAGCCGACCTCTAGAGTCTAGGTTTATTGGGAGAAACAATGAAAGAATTCATTGTTAACTTGAGTCCACATCTATCTTTTTAAAGCAAATTAAGCTCATACAACCCACTAGAAATTTGTTTCTTTTTTTTTTTTCCGGAATAATTCAGGTGATGGTGAGGGGATTCCACAAAATATATAGTGAGATAATTTGATTATTGATGTAGTTTTGAATATAGGTGAGTTGGTGGGGTCTGGAGTCTAGGGCCAAGAAAGAATTCCTGAACCGTCTTCAATGCAAACTGGTAGTTTTATTAAGGCATGGGACAGGACCCATGGGTAGAAAGAGCTGCTGCTGCCCTGAGGTTGTGGGCGCAACTGATTATATACTTTGGGTTTGGATGAAGTAAAGATAAGGGAAATTTCAAAAGGATCTTCATATCCAAAAGAGACACAGGATACTAGAAGCCTTGCTCTTGTCAAACCAAATTTCTTTTTCCCTCAAGCAGGGCATTAACATTAAGACATGAGCTTCATGGAAGAACATTATATTCTGTCTTCCTCTAGTATTTGTCAGTAGGCTGCAGGTTATATGGACATTTAATTTTATCTACATTTCCTTCTACCTTTGTTTCCCACATCAATTATTTCTCTTTATCCACTGGTAGTAAAAATATCTAGAGCCAGTTTAATTATCTGAATGCAGTATTTTGATTTGTGGTTAAGGCTTTTATTCTTCTGTGATTTTACAAGTGTTTTTAAACTTCATACAGGATATTATTATATACATTATATTTTTTAGTATGTGTTTTTTGTAAACAACTTAATTTTCTTTTGAGAACAAGAGCATATAATCCATAAAGTGTACCTATAATTGAATTTACAAATAACATTTTTCATAAGAAGCATCATGACTTTCTAAAAATTATAATTTGAGGGTAGTTATTATATATTTTTCTATTCTTATGAACTCAGATTATTGCCGTATATTTTACATAAAGATGGTGCTCAATAAATGCTTATTGAACAAACTCAAGAATAACTACAGGTGTTTTGGGACACCTGGGTGGCTCAGCAGTTGAGCATCTGCCTTCTGCTCAGGGTGTGATCCCAGGTCCAGGATCAAGTCCTGCATTGGGATCCCTGTGAGGAGTTTGCTTCTCTCTCTGTCTATGTCTCTGCCTCTTTATGTCTCTTATGAGTAAATGGATAGAATCTTTAAAAATAATAATAATATAACTATATATAATTATTATAGTACATTAATAATAATGATATTATTATTACAGGTATTTCTGATTAAATAAAATATGCACATCAGGAGAATTGGCTTTTGAATAGTAACATATTACACAGGAAATATTTTTCGAACTCAAATTTTGACAGTATCTTAGGTCTGCCAGTTGTTAACTATGAGATCTTAGGCAAATCACATCGCCACTAAGAATTCTGTTCCCTCATTTATAAAATGAGGATGCTTAACCTCCAGTGCTGTGAAAGTACTAATAATGGCAGGGTATGTAAAGTGTCTAACAAATGTCTGTCACATGGTATACATTCATTAAATGGTAACAATTACATATTGCTTATTATGTCTACTTTTTAACTTTCCACAAACAGGATTTTATGCTGTTTGATATATGATAAGCAAATTTTCATAACAGATAAGGTTTCAGCTCTGTGTACTACTATTTTGCACCTTTCATACACTCTACTTTTTTCTGCCAGAAATCAATTCTTTGATAGTTTCTTATTAGCAGTGTGACTACTCTAATATGAATGGGGATTCTTAGCCCCTATGACAGAAATTATCCCATTGGTCCATATTTACTTTTCATCTCCTACTTCCTTCAAGATGGGGTCCAAATTCAAGAAATTTTGCATTTCTAAGGAATCATGAGAGAATTGGAGCATCTGATTCTTTATTTGTCCTTGCTGGCATCCATGGAAATATCTAGTTTCTTGTCTCATCTCTTGAAACTAAGAGCTAATTAAGAAATTCCCTTTTCATTACTTGCTGTTGCTGCGTCATAGTTTTCCAAGAGCAGTGCCACCAAAGAGCCTGGGTGGAGTGGGTGTATGTGCAGGGAAAAATATCTGAAGAAAAGTTAAGTTTAAATTTTTAAACTTCCATATACAAAAAGACAAGGAATATTCAAATAGTAATGAATTACCTGTTGTTATTAGCTAAAAGGGAATTTTAGAGGGAAAAGAGTGTCTCACTAGTAGAGGAAATAAAGTCAGATTTAGATACATCAAAGTCAATTCAATAAAAAACTTAGAAAACAGAGACAGAGAAAAGTTCTCCCTGTTTCTTCTTGGGAAAAACATTGCCTTAAAGTTGTGTAGTTTTTACTTGCTAGATTGCTTACCTACTATTTGTAGGTGAAGTTTGGTGAAGATACATTGGCTCATGAGTAAATATTATATAGTCTATTCTATCTAGGGTTTATATGATTCCTAAATCATGCTTTTTTTCTTTATAAAAATCCAAGATAAATTAATTTTGGAACTTCAGAAGATACTCAGAGGCAGAAGCTCTTGAATTTAAACAAATCTTTTAATAAACCAACCACAGAAAGTGAAATTAAATGGAATGCTATTTACCTTTATCCAGTTCTGATCCAAAAACGTGATAATTTGTTGCTGATTGTCCTATCAACTGTAACATGAAACATGGATCATCGACAAGCTTAGCAATATAAGGGGGAAAATGCAGAACCGGGAAGAGGTATGGAAAAGATAGCTCAGGAGAGACATTTTCACACAAATCTCATATAAATTTCCCCCATTAATTCTCCAGGACTGTGTATCAGTCAGAGTTCTATCAGAGAAATAAATATAGTACAATTGATCTAGAATACGACATTATAGAAGTTGGACCTCAAACCATTGTGAGTGGTAGATCCATCTATGCAGGTATTGTCTGTTGTTCTGCCTCTAGGTCACCCAGAAGAGCAGTTGGGAAGTAAAGTGGAAAAGTTGAGACCTGCACAGACAATTTGGAATCCACGAGAATGTGGTTACTGGAATCCATAAGTAGAATTTGTGTCTGTCTGTCATTACCTATAATCATGATACCATGATGACTGCAGAAGGAGGTACCCTCCGCCATGTTGCTGCATTGTACCTGGCCTAAAACTTGAAGAAGCAGATATAATGTGAGCTGAAGAAACAGGGTCCTCTGGTGCCCACTCTGTTGAAATGAGTTAGTAGATTAGCAACAAGGTAAATGAACTTCCAGGATACCTGGTGATCTGTACCAATCTTCAGAACTTAAGATCTGCCTTCCAGATCTTATACAAAATATCCTGTGGGTAGTGCCTACAGGAAAGGGAATTCTGGAAAACATAGTTTCACTTTAGGTAAGTAGACACAGTACAAAGTTACCACAGATAGTTATTACTAAACATTTACTTTAATTATGAATGACTGTGATTTATATACCTTGTTCTCAATCATTTTTTTTACCTTTGTAAACTATTTAGTAAGTAATTTGTTGGTTATTTCATATGTGAATCATATCAATAATGGATTATATGATAGCAAAATACATATTTAGGACACCAGCAAAGTAGAGGAACTGACCCAAATTAATTATTTTGAACAAATTTGAAATAACTTGAAATTTCAAAAAATGTTTACAAAAAACATTTTTGTTGTTTCAATTGATATTTTATAGTTTGGTGTTGCTTTATGTTGAATTGTGGATTAAGATGGGCAGTAGGCAAAGACATACCATAATTTTATCATGTCTTAAGATCTCCAGAGAGCTTAAACTAGTCCTGAAATTCTACAATTATCAAAGAATAACTCAGTTGTTTATACAAAAATCTCAAAAACACAACCTTTTTAGGATTTAAAAGTGAAATCTCACAGACTAACTCCAGTCAACTTTTGGAGTCACCTTCTTGGTAACTAGTCTGGGAATACAAAGTTAGGAGTACACTCCTTAAAAAATAAAGCCTCAGTAGAGACTGTTTTCTAGGTGTGCTGAGGATTTGCTTTATGTTATCAGCCAGGAATCTTAAATATATCAAGATTAACCTTTGTCAGGAACTGTAGAAAACGTGAAGCCTATTGATATCTTTCAATCAGTGAATAAATAAAATCTAGTAGTAAAATGCTATCTCTCACAACTTTATTCAAGCTCCAAAACTGATTTGTGAAAAATTTAGACAGATTTAAATGACTTTTGTATTTCTTCTACTCTTGAATATTGTGTATCCTCACAGTAAGGGATGGTAATTCTATATAAATTGAAAGAGCTCCTAGAGTAAGGTTACCAGATAAAATACAGGACATTCAGTTCAATTTAAATTTCAGATAAACATTACTTTCTTTAGTATAAGTATTGCATGAGGGCATTTTTTTAAAGTGCATCTGTTATCTGAAATTCAAATTTAACTAGGTGCCCTGTATTTTTATTTTATTTAACTGGCAATTCTACCCTAAGCATATATAGAAAATTAATATAAAAATGCTCACCTGAATTGTGTGCATCACCACATGGGACTATCAGAACAGAGAATGAGAAGGCTAGAAGGAAATCTTCTTGAGATCATGTGCAAATTTTCGAGATGAGGAAGAAGTCTCCTCCCTGCCTCCTTATCCCCATCTCCACTCCATCCCTGGAGCCATGTAATCTTCTAGCCATTTTAGTCTCAGGGGCCTGCCTACATCACTAAGAATGAATTACATCGGCTGTGTATCTCCCCATTCCTAAAGTAAGTGTTTACCATTGTTGTCATGTTTCCCTTTTCTCTCAATGCTTCTTGTTAACAATCTCAGCTGCTAATGTCAAAAAAGGAGCAAAGATTCTGTTGTCATAAAAGTGCTTCTAACATTTTTTTTTAATTATACACTGTGGTAATATAACTAGCTTAAAAAGTAATCTCTGAAACCGTCAAGAGAGGAAGGAAGGGCTGTTGAAACCCCTAAAAGACAAAAATAGAAAGAATATTAAAACTGCAACTGATCACATTCGGATACTTCCAATGGTTTCTTTCCTCTTTCAGACTTTTGAGAGCTTAACATTTAAAGACCTATTGGGAAGAGCAGTGGAAAAAGGATTACAAATAAATAAAGTCTAAGTCTACAAAGCAGATGAATAAAAAGCAAACAAACAAATATAAGTCAAATAAAGGAATTGCCTTTAAGCGTTATACCTTCTCCATGCCCTGTGAAAAAATCATAAAGTATATAAAATGGAAGTCATCTATATTATTGCAAAGGCTTATTGTCAATGGCTTTTTAGTGTTTTTTTCCAACTAACTAATTTGTACTGACACCAGTAGTTTTAATTATAGCAAGATGATACAAGGAGATTTTAGAATAAAATAAATACAGTGTAGTTCTTAGGAGAATAGCATTTTTAATTAGATAGCTTGGAAATAAATATGGATTCTGTCTCTTTCAGCTAGAGGATCTTGGTCAGATAAGCTACTTAACCTTCTGAAGCTCTGATTTGGTTTATCCATTTGTAAATTGCTGTTATTACTGGCATCTCTTTTATAGGGCTCTGTTGTGATTAAGTGAGATAAAGTTTGTAAATGTTTTGGAGTAGGGCCCACCAAATAATTTAAGATAACTATAATTTATGATGCAGGTCATTTTTTCTAAAATTTTTGTTTCATAAATTGTCACAGAAGCATGTAAAGTTTTGTTTTGAGTCTGGTAAGAAAAATTGAAGAACTTTGAACCTCAGGGAATGCAAAGAGGAAAGAGATGTGTTCATCATTGATTTATTCAGCATATTTATACTGAGTATCCACTATGTACCAAGCACTATGGGAAACTGAGTTTACAGAGCTGAATAAAACATCCTCTGTCCTTAAAGACTGTGCAATCTAATAGAGGGGGATGGCCAGAGTATAAGATACTCTTTTCTAGTGTGTTAGGTGCAGTGATGCAAATGCTCAGTGGGTGAAAGACACACACCAGCATCTCAGGTGGACAGAGAAGGAGGCATTCTTGAGTATAAATGTCTTTGTTGAGTCTTGAAAGATGTACATGAATTACTCAGATGAAGGATAATTTATGGGTAGATTTTACGACATAACTACAGCTTGAAGTTTCATTGTAGCCTAGTATAGGATCTATAAGAGCTATAAAGAACTACAGTGTAAAGTTCAATACAGGACTGTCAGGATATTAATCTAGTGGAAGCCACAGCCAGATAGTGGAAGGTCTTACATAGCAGAGTTAGGTGTTCAAATTTTATCATGAAGTCATGAAGGAACTTTGGGAGGATTTTAATCAAGGGAGAGGTATAATCAGATTTTTCCTATTTAAAAGATCACTCTGGAGACATGAAAAG
This sequence comes from Vulpes vulpes, assembly GCF_048418805.1. Lineage (NCBI taxonomy): Eukaryota > Metazoa > Chordata > Mammalia > Carnivora > Canidae > Vulpes > Vulpes vulpes. The sequence goes on along the minus strand of NC_132784.1, from coordinate 98,118,433 downwards.
ATTTTGTTGAAGGGAGGTATGTATAGAGGCAAGAACCCCACATCTGTTGCAGTAATCAAGGTGAAATTCTGATTAAGAAAATGGAAATGGCAACAGAAACAGAGAAGGAAATGAATCAAGAAATACTTAGGACTAGATTTAAAAGGGTTGGGGTATGAGGGTTGAGGGAAAAGGATAATCCATGGGAAATCCCAAATATCTGCTTTTGGACACAGATCAGAGTATGGAGGCTGGCAGAAGGGCAGGGCGTTGAGCTTCTAGAAGTCATTAAGTAATTGGCAGCATTAGCCAGAGAATCTAACTGTGAGACATTTAATTGGTATCAGGAAAACACTATTTTTAACATGTTCTCTCCTGTTAGGCTTTTAATATTTCCCAAAATCTAAAAGTAGTGTATTCTGGTTTTAAAGCTCTTGGCAAATATGTTGCATATATCTTATCAGCTCTTTTTCATTTCTAAGGGGGTTTTAAGTGGAAATATGCTTCTTCCTCTAGTAAAGAGAAGGAAAGGAGAAGAAAGCAGGCATGGGTAAAAACTCTTGTTAACAATTTTGCCTTTAGTGGACAGCAAAGCATATGCCATAAATTCACACATATATGGAGTTACTCAAAAGCAAGAACACCTACGTATTTCTAAAGCAGTTCACCTAAAATTGAAATGAAAGCAAGAGTATTAGTAATTGGATTTAAATATGAGGTCAAAACAGATGCGAAAAGAAAGCTGCATATGATGAAAGACAACAATAAAAAACATATGATATAAATGGAATATCTAATGAACCTCCAAATAATTTACCTTAGGAAAGTTTTTTCCTCTGGGAAGTCTAACACTTGACATACTACATAAGTTTTATAATAACATCAGCATTACTTATTAGAATAAGAAATTTTATGAGACATTGGTAGAGTATATTGAAATGACAGATTCATGTGAAGTCCCAATTTTCAGTAGCTTATAACTTTGGCAGAACATTTAATTTCAAATGGAACTTGGCATGAGTTTATTCTCTGTCAGACTTCAGTCCTTGCCAAGTTTGACAAACATCCAGTTCAGCTGTTTTGGGCTAATGCGAATGCCAAAGTAAAGACTTTTTTTTTTTTTACATCCAATTGAACATTTTTCATTATAAAAAGCAAAAATGAGTAAATGAGTGTTTATTGTCAGGCTGTTTAATTAATGTAAAACAATCCTCACACACAAAGCAGAAATGCAAAGTGATTCAGTGAGCAAAGTAATGGAGTGGGGACTCCGTAAGTAATTCCAGTTTTGCTACCAATTCACTTTATACATTTGGAAAAGTTACTTAGCCTCTTTGTGTCTCAGCTTGCTCAACAGTAAAATTAGGAGATTAATGAAAACCTACATAATCATAATAATGAAATGACAGTAAAGCAGTTTACAAATTTAAACACATAATAACTTATCTTGTCAATTTCCTTGCATTTAAATAGATATTCTTGCATTTTTATGTAGATAAATAAATTTCACTATGCTATGGTGAACTATCAAAAGTTGTATAAAAAATATTGTCTATTAATATATAAACTATACCCTGGGAATTAGGATCTTTGGGAAGCTGTGTTTATTCTTTTGATTCATTGAATATCATTTACTATTTAATGATTTGGTTCACCATTTTGTAAATTAGTACTTCATTATATAAAACAACACCCTCATGGCTTAAAAAGGTTAGTGAAGTCTATTCCAAAAAATAACCAATTTTCTATTAGAAAATAGTTCATGCACTGGACAAAAAAAAACAAAAACAAAACAAAAACAAAAATGGACTAGCTAAAAACTCGCTGAAAATAATGTAGGCTTGGGCAGCCCCAGTAGCTCAGTGGTTTAGCACCGCCTGCAACCTGGGGCAGGACCCTGGAGTCTCGGGATCGAGTCCCACATCAGGCTCCCTGCATGGAGCCTGCTTCTCTCTCTGCCTGTGTCTCTGCCTCTCTCTCTCTCTCTCTCTCTCTCTCTCACTGTGTCTCTCATGATTAAATAAATAAAATTAAAAAAAAAAGAAACTAGTAAAAAAATAAAAGAAAATAATGTAGGTTCTTTCTATGTGTAATTAGTGAAATTACCATTTTCTGGTCACACTAAAAATCAGCTCTTTTACATGACACATTCAATTAAATGGCAGTTTGAATTGCCTCTCAGGACATCCTCAAAACACCAGAATAATCCAATAATTTTAATTCCATATACATAGTAAATATTGTCTCCAACAGATTTCCATTTATTTGTGTCTAGACTGCATAGAGCCACACATGAAAGAAAAAAACATTAAATGGCATTTTGTTATATAGTTATTTAGTTATATAGTTATATTTAGTTATATAGTTATCTACAAACATCCAGATGTTTGCTGTTATTTAACAATAAATACAAAGAGTGATATTACTAAGACGGCAAAGTCAGAGACCTCAGCTCCATCCCTGACAAAGATCAACAAATAGACAGCTATCCAAATACAAAAACAGATCTGAGAGTGCTCTGGAGTCCACTTAAGAAACTCCAGTCATTCAATGGAACAAAAAAAAAAAAAAATTGAGAATAAATGCAAAAAAAAAAGTAAGAAAAAGAAAGGAGAACAGATTCATTTTGCCTACATCATCTCATCCCACCTGTTAGCAGTGCTAGGTGCTAAGAAAACAACTCAACTAGAGAGAGTTCTCCTCACAGGGAAAGGAAGGATGGATTAAGTGACCAGTTTCTGCAGTCTTTTAGAACTCTGCAGGATGATTCTGCTTTGGTTTTATCCCACTCAGATATTGGCAAAACTGAATTGTATAGAGATGGCTAGGGACAAGGAAGAGGTCAAATAATTATTTTAAGATGCTCAGAGAACTACAAAAGAATACCAATAGATAATTGAACAATATCAAGAAAACAATACAAGACAAAGGAGAAGTTCAAGAAGATAGAAAACATAAAAGAACCAAACAGAAAGTTTGGAATTGAAGAATACAATGACAAAATTGGAGAATTCAGTAGAGAGTTTCAACAGCAAATGGACCAATCAAAAGAATCAGTAAACTTGAAGACAGGTCATTTGAAATTATCCTGTCAGAGGAGGAAAAAGAAAAAAAAAAAATGAAATAGAATGAAAAAAAGTCTGCAAGTCTAATGGGATACTATTTTAACAAACAACTTTTGTGTCATTAGGTTCTGAGGAAGAAAGTGGGTGGAAGGTTTATTAAAATAAATAATGGCTAGAACTTCCCACACCTAGGGAGAGATCCGGACATTCAAGTTCATGAAGCTAATACATCATACCAACATTCCAACCCAAACAATCTTCTCCAAGACACATTATAATAAAACTCTCTGAAATCATAGACAACAAGAGAATTTTAAATGTAGCAAGGAAAAAAAATGTCTCTAAATACAAGAGAACTCTCATAAGGCTATCAGTGGATTTCTCAGCAGAGATCTTGCAGGCCAGGAAAGAAGAGGATGACATATTTTGAATGCTGACATAAAGACACCCAACCAAGAATATTTTACTGAGCAAAATTGTCCTTCATAAATAAAGATGAGATAAAGACTTTCCCAAACAAACAGAAGCTGAGTTCATTATCATTAGACCTGCCCTATATTCTGAAAGGGGGTTCTCAGACTGAAATAAAAGGATGCTAGTGCATGATATGAAAACATATGAAAATAAATAACACGGTGGTAAAGTCAAGTATATAGTCAGTTCACAATACTCTAATGCTAGTGATGTGTTAACCTCTTAACTCTAGTATATAGGTTAAAAAAATGAGACTAAAGTAACTATAGCAACCATAATTTGTTAATGGATACACAATATAAAAAGATTCAGAGTATGATGTCAGAAGCATACAATGTGTGAGGAAAAAATATAAGAATTTTCTTATGCAGCCAAAATTAAATTGTTAACAGTTTAAAATAGATGATTACATCTATAAGATGTTTCAAGTAAGTTTCAGGGCTACTGTGAAACAAAACCCTACAATAGATACATAAATATAAAGAGAGGGAAATCAAAGTATACTACTATGGAAAATTACCATTTACAGAGGGTGACAGCAAGAGAGAAAGAAAGGAATAAAGGAACTATAAAACAGCCAGAAAACTATTAACAAAGTGGGAATAGTAAGTCCATCCTTGTCAATAATTACTTTAAATGTAGACAAATTAAATGATCCACTCGAGAGGTATAGAAGGACTGGATGGATAAAAAACAAGACCCAACTATATACTGCCAAAAGGGATTCACTTCAGCTTTAAGAACACATATAGTTTCAAAGTGATAGGATGGAGAAAGACGTTCCATGCAAACAGAAGGCAAAAGAGAGTAGGAAAAGCAGTTCTTACATCAGACAAAATAGACTTTAAGTAAAAAAACTGTAACAAGAGACAAAGAAGGTTATTATATAATTATAAAGGGGTCAATTCATCAGGAAGATAGAAACATTGTAGATATCTATCTATGTATCTATCTATGTCTATATATATCAATCAATAGATACATATTAAGATCAGAGCACCTAAACATAAGCATTAGTTAACAGTCTTGAAGAGAGTAATATAAATATAATAGTAGTAGGAGACTTCAATACCAATTTTCAACAATGAATAAATGTGAAGACAGAAAAGCAGTAAAGAAACATTGGATTTCAACTATACTTAAGACCAAATGAACTAACAGCCATATACAGAATATTTCATCCAACAGACTACACATTCTCCTTAGCACATGTGGAATATTCTACAGAAAAGACACATGTTAGGTCATAAATCGAGTCTCAGCAAAATTTAAAAAGATTGAAATTATACGACTATCTTTTCCAAATATAGTGGTAAGAAACTAGAAATCAATAACAGGAAGAATACTAGAAAATTCATAAATTTGTGAAAATTAAAACCACACTCTTGAACAACTAAAATGCCAAAGATGAAATAAAAATAGAAATATGTTTTGAAACAAACAAAAAAGGAAGCACGACATATCAAAACTTCTGAGATTTAACAAAAGCAGTGCTAAGACAGAAGTTTAGAATGATGAATTAAGAAAAAAGAAATATTTCAAATAAGCAACCTAATTGTACATCTTCAGGAAGGAGAAAAACAAGAATAAAATAAGCTCAAAATTAGAAGGAAGGAGATAACTAAGAACAAAGCAAAAATAAATAAGGTAGAGATCAGAAATAACAATAGAAAATACCAATAAAACTAAGGATCGGCTTCTTGTAAAGATAAACAAAACTGATAAATCTTTATCTAGACTTACCAAGAAAAAAGAGAGAGGACTCTCTCTTTTATTCAAATAAAATTTATTTATTTATTTATTTATTTATTTATTTATTTATTTATTTTAAAGATTTTATTTATTTATTCATGATAGTCACACAGAGAGAGACAGAGAGGCAGAGACACAGACAGAGGGAGAAGCAGGCTCCATGCAGGGAGCCCGACGTGGGATTCAATCCCGGGTCTCCAGGATCGCGCCCCAGGCCAAATGCAGGCACCAAATCGCTGCGCCACCCAGGGATCCCTCAAATAAAATTTAAATGAAAAAAGAAAGTTCATAACTGGTGTCAGAGAAATGTGAAGACTCATGAGACGAATATAAATAATTAGATGCTAACAAATTGGTCAACCTAGAAGAAATGAATAAATTCCTAAAAACACAATCAAGATTGAATCATGAAGAAAGGGATAATCTAAACAGGCCAATAATAACAACAACAACAAAAAAAGATTATATCAGGGGATCCCTGGGTGGCTCAGCAGGTTAGCGCCTGCCTTCAGCCCAGGGCATAGTCCTGGAGTCCCGGGATCGAGTCCCACATTGTGCTCCCTGCATGGAGCCTGCTTCTCCCTCTGCCTCTCTCTCTCTCTGTGTCTCTCATGAATAAATAAATAAAATCTTTAAAAAAATTGTATCAATCTTTTATATCAATAATCAGCACCCAAAAGCGTAAGATACCTAGGAATAAAAGTAACCAAAGACATAAAGGATCTATACCCTAAAAACTACAGAACACTTCTGAAAGAAATTGAGGAAAACACAAAGACATGGAAAAACATTCCATGCCCATAGATTGGAAGAATTAATATTGTGAAAATGTCAATGCTACCCAGGGAAATTTACACATTTAATTCAATCCCTATCAATCTACCATGGACTTTCTTCAGAGAGTTGGAACAAATCATCTTAAGATTTGTGTGAAATCGGAAAAGACCCCGAATAGCCAGGGGAATATTGAAAAAGAAAACCAGAGCCAGGGGCATCACAATGCCAGATTTCAGATGTACTATAAAGCTGTGATCATCAAGACAGTGTGGTACTGGCACAAAAACAGACACATAGATCAATGGAACAGAATAGAGAACCCAGAAGTGGACCCTCAACTCTACGGTCAACTAATATTCGACAAAGCAGGAAAGACTATCCACTGGAAAAAGGACAGTCTCTTCAATAAATGGTGCTGGGAAAATTGGACAGACACATGCAGAAGAATGAAACTAGACCATTCTCTTACACCATACACAAAGATAAACTCAAAATGGATGAAAGATCTAAATGTGAGACAAGACTCCATCAAAATCCTAGAGAACACAGGCAACACCCTTTTTGAACTTGGCCACAGCAACTTCTTGCAAGATACATCTATGAAGGCAAGGCATCTATGAAACAAAAGCAAAAATGAATTATTGGGACTTAAGCAAGATAAAAAGCGTCTGCACAGCAAAAGAAACAGTCAACAAGACTAAAAGACAACCTACAGAATGGGAGAAGATATTTGCAAATGATGTATCAGATAAAGGGCTAGTATAGAAGATCTCTAAAGAACTTATTAAACTCAACACCAAAGAAACAAACAATCCAATCATGAATGGGCAAAAGACATGAACAGAAATCTCACAGAGGAAGACATAGACATGGCCAACAAGCACATGAGAAAATGCTCCGCATCACTGGCCATCAGGGAAATACAAATCAAAACCACAATGAGATACCACCTCACCCCAGTGAGAATGGTGAAAATTAACAAGACAGGAAACAACAAATGTTGGAGAGGATGTGGAAAAAGGGGAACACTCTGGCATTGTTGGTGGACACCTGCACCCCAATGTTTATAGCAGCAATGTCCACAATAGCCAAACTGTGGAAGGAGCCTCGGTGTCCATTGAAAGATGAAAGAAGATGTGATTTATGTATACAATGGAATATTACTCAGCCATTAGAAACGACAAGTACCCACCATTTGCTTCAATGTGGATAGAACTGAAGGATATTATGCTGAGTAAAGTAATATCAGTCAGGGTGACAAAACATGAGAGATACCTAACTCTGGCAAATGAACAAGGGGTGGTGGAAGGGGAGGTAGGTGGGGGGTTGGGATGACTGGGTGACGGGCACTGAGTGGGGCACTTGATGGGATGAGCACTGGGTGTTATGCTGTATGTTGGCAAATTGAACTCCAATAAAAAAATATACCAAAAAAAAGATATCAAAGAAAATATAAGTAAATGGAAGATATCTCATGTTCATAAATCAGAAGAATTAATATTTTTAAAATAACCATACCCAAAGCCATTTATAGATTCAGTGTAATCCTTATCAAAATTCCAATGATATTTTTAACACAAATAGAAAGGAATACTAACATTCATATAGAACCATTAAAGACCCTAATTAGCTGGAGAAATCCTAAGGACAAAATTGGAGGCATCACACTTCCAATATCCAAACTATATTACAAAGCTATAGTAATCAAAACCGTAAAGTACTTACATAAAATCCAAAACATAGACCAATAGAACAGAATCAAAGGTCAGAAATAAACCCACATGTACATGGTCAACAAAAATTAAAAAGGAAACCAAGAGTATTCAATGGGGAAAGATAATTATGTCTTCAACAAATGATGTTAGGAAAACTAAAAATTCACATGCCAAAAAATGAGGTTGGAACCCTAACTTACATCACTCACAAAATTAACCCGAAATTGATTAAAGACTTAAATGTAAGACTTTAAACTAAAGTTTTTTGAAGAAAATAAAGGAAAAAACTCTGATATAGTTCTCGAACAATAATTTTGTGTATATGACACAAAAAGCACAAATGACAGCAACAAGAAAATGAATAAGCAGGACTACATCAAACCATAGCTTCTGCAAAGCAAAAGAAACAATCAACAAAATGAAAGGCAACCTCCTGAATGGGATAAAATATATTCAAACGTATCTAATATATTGAAAATATATCCAATAAATGGTTAAAATCCAAAATATATAAGGAACTCCTAAAACTCAATAGCAAAAATCAGTCAGATTAAAAAATGGGCAGAGGACTTAAATCATAGGGAACTGCAAATCAAAACTGCAATGAGATTTCATCTCATACATGTTAGAATGGCTGTTATTAAAAAAAAAAAAAAGGTAACAAATGCTGGGTAGAATATGGTGGGAAGGAAGCCCTAATTCCTTGTTGATGGGAACAGAAATCGGAAATGCCATTATGGAATACATATGGAGGGTCCTCAACAATTAAAAATAGAACTACCATATGACCCAGCAATCCCACTTTGGGTTATATATTTGAGGAATATGAAATCACTGTTTTGAAAAGATATCTGCACTTCCATGCTCATTGCAACAGTCGCCATGATATATGATAGCAATAGAAGTATCTATGAATAGATAAATGGATAAAGAAAAATGTGAGATTCACACACACACACACACACACACACACACACACACACAGGAATGTTGTTCAGCCATAAAAAAATAAGAAAATCCTGCCATTTGTATCAACATAGATGGAGTTTGACGACATTATGCTAAGTGAGAGAAGTCAGAGGGAAGGAAATACCATATAATCTCACTTATAAATGGACTCTAAAAAAAATCAAAATTGTAGAAGCAGAAAGTAGAATGGTGGTTGTCAGGAGCTGAGAGGTGGGATAAATGGGGAGATGTTAGTCAAAATGTACAAACTTTCAGTTATAAGATGAATAAGTTTTGGGAATATAATTTTCAACACAGTAACTATACTTAACAATCCTGCTCTGTTTCTTGAAAGTTGCTATAAGAATAGAGTTTTAATGTTCTCACCATAACAACAACAAAATGATAATTATGTGAAATGAAGAATATGTTAAGTAACCTTATTATGGCAAACATTTTGCAATCTATACATGTATTAAGTCATCACATCATCTACCTGTAATACTGTGATTTATAATAAGAAATATATGTTTGGTTTTTGTCCTTGTTTTTGCCACAGAGCTTCTAAAATCTTGGATTTTCCTAAGGGATGAGAGGCATAATGATGTTTTTTGTTATGTTAATATAATGACTCTGGGAAAGCATCATAAGTAACCCAAGAATGGAACTGGTTGTCAGGAGACCTAACCATGTGATTAAAGACTTGAAACTTTCTGTCCCACTCCCCTAATCTCTGAGAGGGAAGAAGTGCTGGAAGTTGAGTCAATTGCCAATGACCAATGATTTAATAAGTCATGCCCATGTAATGAACATCCATAAAAACCCAAAAGGATGGAGTTCAGAGAGTTTCTAGGTTGGTGAACACTTGGAGATTCCTGGGGAGTAGTATGCCAGAAGAGGATATGGAAGCTCTATATCTTTTCCCAATATCTTGCTTTATGCATCTGTTCTATCTGGCTATTTCTGAGTTATTTCCTTTGTAATAAACTGGTAATCCAGTGAGTAAAATGTTTATAAGCGTTGTGAGCTGCTCTAGGAAGTAAGTCGTTAGAATTCCCAATTTATAACTGGTTGGTCAGAAACACAGGTGATAACTTATGGATTACAATTGGTACTTGAAGTGGTAGAGAGGGAAATCTTGTAGGACTAAATCTTTAACTTGTGGAATTTGACACTATCTTTCAGTAGATACTATCAGAATCAAGTTGAATTGTAAAATAACCAGCTGGTGTTCTTTGGAAAATATACTCTTCCCCAACACTGGAAATTGAGTGCAGAATTGTAATATCTTAAACTTACATAGTGTTATTTATTAATTATTTCTCAATAAAGCTAGAAAAAACCTTTAAAAGAAATTCAAACCTACTTGCCTTCCTCTCCTTTTTGCTGAGCTTAGTGGTTTTCACCAGGAATTTTGACTTATTGCGTCTCTCCTTAGGATAGAGTCCTATAAGCAGTTTGTTGTTACTATTATAATGGAAATTTAGGCCAGACATCCTTGGCAATAGGTTTAACATCTAATCATTATCCTTTATTAAATAAGAGAGCACCTTAACCTAAAGAAAGAAAAAAAAATAAGCCAAGGGTATTATATCAAGTATGTCATATAATTTTTGTATTTTATATTTATATATTATATTATTTTAAACTTCCAACATGAGTGATGGCTCCCATTGACTACACTGGAAAGATGCTTACTTCTATAACCAAAATGGGATCTATGCCATCTATAATTCTTAACTTTATTAGTCAGTAAATATATACATAGTGCTGTGACTATCAAGTTGCTATAAAATAATTTAGAATATTAGAACTTGAGGAGTGTGTTTTAACTAAAAGCTTGCAAAGATTGTATAAAGAACACCAAACTATGTATATAGAATTTTTTTTAGTCTAAGGAAACCATATATTTGGTTGTAAGACATCAAATATCTGGTTTGAATTTTACATGATATTTTATTAACTTCATCATCCTGTCAATAAGAAACTTCCTTGGCTATTGGTGACAGGTTCAAAAGTTTCCAAAATGCCTGTAGTTGACCCAACACTATTATTATCAGATTTGTATGTCAGATTGTCACTGAGTTCTAATCAATAATTTTTAAACTAGAAAAAGAGCTAAGATGGCAGCATAGTAGGAGGACCAAAGGTTCATCTCATCCCACAAGCACAACTTGATAACTACCAAATCATTCTGAATATCCAAGAAACTAACCTGAGGACTGACCAAACAAACTTCACAAGTAGAGGGAGAGAAGAGGTCACATTGAGGAAGGTAGAAAGTGTAGAGATATGTTTTGGAGAGAAACAGATTGCGGGAGCTGTGGAGAGGAGGGAGCCCTAGCAGCAGAGAAAGGTGACAGAGGAGTACACAAGGGAACACATGAGAAGAGGGACTGATTTTTATGAGCTTTTTCAACCAACCTGGCTTGAAGACTGAAGTTAAAATGGTTGTCAGACTTAGCTGGGATAGAGGTGTGAGGGTGCTACCCTACTCTGAAGCCAGGCAAATAACATGGGGGGCAGACAGTACAATCTGAAGAGCACCTTGGACACAGAATGGGGAGATTGTTTGCTCATCCTGGAATGTGTCCATGAGAGGTAGTGTTCAGACATACCTCTCAGGGGACAAATGAGCCTGAGGATGCCATTCCCTACCCCACCCCTCAGCATAAATGGAGAGCCACCTGCTGAAGGTAGCTAACCCAAACACTGCTTGTCTAGCCTGCGTGCTCCAAGTCTTATGCCTTGGCACTCTTGCACATCTGGTCAAACCTGCATTAGTCCCAGTGGGGCAAGATCCTTCCCCAGAAGACCAGTGCAAGCTTTTACCCACACTATGTTCCTAAAGCCTGGTATTCTAAAAATCAGCAGGCTTGACTGGGATAGAGCCCAGAAGGCACTGCACTGCCTAGAGAGAATGCAGGCAAAAACCCCGAGGCGATAGCATGAAAACAGCTGTCTGAAAAGCACCTGGGACACTCCGGGGGAGATTATTCACTTTTCTTGGAGTGCTTCCCTGAGAGCAGCAAGCATAGAAACTCCTCTCTGTGGACAAAGGAGATGACTAGTACCATTTCCCTCCCCCATGACTCCATATAAACACAGAACCACCTTCTGTAAAAAGCACAAGTCCAACACTGGCTGCCTAACCTGCTTATATCAGGTCCCACACCTCTGCACTCTGCTGGTACAGCTCTTCTCAGTAAAGTTTGCCTCAATTGCAGCACAGTAGGCCACTTCACACCAACAGAAACCCCCTGCCCACACCACATCTACCAACCAGAGAGTTCTGCAAGGCTTCATTTCTAGTGGAAAGAGTGTCAGGTTCTGTGGGAAACCAGCTGCATAGCTTATCTGAGAACTGAATCTTATAGTCCTCAGCACACTGGGGATATGTGAGGTCCTGAGTTGGCACACTGACTCTTGACCACATTGGTCTCCAAATACAGCTCCTCTGCTCCCCCCAACTTGAGTCAATAGCCTATTCCTTGGGATCCCTGGGTGGCGCGGTTTGGCGCCTGCCTTTGGCCCAGTGCGCGATCCTGGAGACCCGGGATCGAATCCCACGTCAGGCTCCCGGTGCATGGAGCCTGCTTCTCCCTCTGCCTATGTCTCTGCCTCTCTCTCTCTCTCTCTCTCTCTGTGACTATCATAAATCAACAAAAAAAAATTAAAAAAAATAGCCTATTCCTTTACCTTTTGAACTTAACATGTTTTTCTCTGCTTCCCAAAGTTAATCATTCCTCTAGTCAATCTGCTAGCTCTCTTAATAAAAACTGGAGGAGACAAAGCCTCAGGTTCTGAGTCCAATTCTGGTTTGAGTCTGAGTCTGAGTCTTGGTCTTCCTGCCTCCCCAAATTAAAATTCAGTGAGACTTCGAGTCTTCTTCATATAGTTGCCTCCAACTATTCTGGGTCGCAGCAAGTTTCCATTTAACAAGCAGACCACAGCACACTTAGTTAAAACTTGCCACACTCTGGCCAAAGCCCAAACACTGCCCACTGCAGGCAAGGAGAGCCTCTGCAGATGACTGACCTGAAGGATAGAGCAGCCAAAACACAGCAACCCAGTGCACACAGCATACACTAGGGACACACCCTGAAGCACCAGGCCCTGGACATATATGACCTCTTCTTCATAAACCTATTATGTTCAGGAGCAGGAAACATAACAGGCTTTTCAACATACAGAAGAAGACAGAGACCTAGACAAAATGCCAAGACTGAAGAATTCATTCCAAATGAAACAATAAAGTAAGGTCCTGGCCAGAGATCTAAGTGAAACAGATATAAATAGTATGCACAATGGAGAATATATCTTATTTTTATTTTTTAAAGATTTTATTTATTTATTTGAGAGAGAGCACAAGCAGGCAGTAGGGACAGAGGGAGAGGGACAAGCAGACTCTCCCCTGAGCAGGGAGCCCAATGTGGGGCTCAATCCCAGGACCCTAAGATCATGGTCTGAGCCAAAGGCAGACATTTAACCAACTGAGCCACCCAGGTATCCCCTGATGGATTTAAAGCAACAATTAAAAGGATACTAGCTGGGCTTGAGAAAAGACTTCATGGAGGTTCTTACCATAGAGACAGAAGAGTTAAAAAGAATTAGAAATGAAAAATGCAGTAACTGATCAAAACAGACTGAATACAATGAACACAAAGATGAAAGAATCAGAGGAATGCATAAGTGATATAGAAGATAAAATAATGGAAAATAATGAAGCTAACATGAGAGAAAGAAAAATTATGGAACATGAAAATAGACTTAGGGAACTCAGTGATCAAATATAGTAACATTCTTATTATAAGAGTCTCAGAAGAGAAGTGAGATAAAAAGGAGTAGAAAATTTGAGGAAATCATAGCTGAAAACTTCCCTAATCTGGGGAAGGAAACAGACATGCAGATCCAGGAGGCACAGAGAATTCCCATCAAAATCAACAAAAGCAGGACAACACCAAGACTTACAGAATTAAATTTGCAAAACATAATGATAAAGAAAAAATCCTAAAAGCAGTAAGACAAAAGAAATCCCTAATTTACAAGGAAGACACACGAGGCTAGCCACAGATCAAGCCACAGAAACTTCACAAGCCAAAAGAGAGTGGCATGATGTATTCAATGTACTGAATGGGGAAAATCTGCAGCCAAAAATACTTTGGGAAGGCTATCATTCACAATAGAAGGAGAGATAAAGAGATTCCGGATAAACAAAAATTAAAGGTATTTGTGACCACTAAGCCAGCAAGAAATATTAAAGGAGGCTCTGTGAATAGAAAGAAAGAAAAAGTGACAAAGATGAGAAAGGAACAGAGAAAATCTCAAGAAACAATGACAAAACAAGTAATAAAATGATCATAAATACATATCTATCGATAGTGACTCTGAATGTAAATGCTCCAAACAAAAGACACAGATAAGGTGACAATGGATAAAGAAACAAGACTCATCTATATGCTGCCTTCAAAAGACTCATTTTGGATTTAAGGACACCTGCAGGTTGAAAATGAGGGTATGGAAAAACAATTATCATGCTAATGGACACCAAATGCAATCCTTATAAAAATACCAACAGCATTTTTCACAAACAATCCTAAACTTCCTGTTGAACCACAAAGACTTCAAATAGCCAAAGCAATGTTGAAAGAGAAAAGCAAAGCGGGAGACATCACAATTCCAGACTTCAAGTTACATTACAAAGCTGTAGCGATTGAGACAGTATGGTACTGGTACAAAAACAGATACATAGATCAAGGGAACAGAATAGAAAACCCAGAAATGAACCATGACTATAAGCTTCACTGTAGCAGGAAAGAATATCCAAAGAAAAACAGCCAATCTCTTCAACCAGTAGTGTTGGGAAAACTGGGTAGCAACATGCAAAAGAATGAAACTGGACCATTTTCGTACACTATATACAGAAATAAATTAAAAATGGATTAAAGATCTAAAATCCTAGAGGATAAGATGGGCAGTAACCTCTTTGATATTAGCAGTAGCATCTTCTTACTAATCATGTTTCCAGAGGCAAGGAAAATAAAGCAGAAATAAACCATTGGGACCTCATCAAAATAAAAGCTTCTGCACAGTAAAGGAACTAATCAACAAAACTAAAAGGCAGCTTTTGAAATGGGAGAAAATATTTACAAATGACATATCTGATAATGGGTTAGTATCTAAGATATATAAAGGTCTTATAAAACTCAATGCCCCAAACCAAATAATCTAGTTTAAAAATGGGCAGAAGATATGAATAGACATTTTTTTCAAAGAAAACATACAGATGGCTAACAGACACATGAAGAGATCCTCAACATCACCCATCATCAGGTAAATACAAATCAAAAGTACATGAGATATCACCTTACATCAGTCAGAATGGATAAAATTAACAACACAAGAAACAACACTTATTTGCAAGGATGCAGAGAAAGAGGAATCAACCCTCTTACACTGTTGGAGGGAATGCAAACTGGTGCAGCCACTCCAGAGAACAGTACGTAGGTTCCTTAAAAAGTTAAAATAGAACTACCCTATGATCCAGCAAATTGTACTACTAGGTATTTACATAAACTATACAGAAATACTAATTCAACAGGATACACACACCCTGATGTTTATAGCAGCATTATCAATAATAGACATATTATGGGGATCCCTGGGTGGCGCAGCGGTTTGGCGCCTGCCTTTGGCCCAGGGCGCGATCCTGGAGACCCGGGATCGAATCCCACGTCGGGCTCCCGGTGCATGGAGCCTGCTTCTCCCTCTGCCTGTGTCTCTGCCTCTCTCTCTGCCTGTGTCTTTGGCTCTGTCTCTCCTTCTATCTCTCAAGAATAAATAAATAAAATCTTAAAAAAAAAATAATAGACATATTATGGAAAGAGCCCAAATATCTATTATATATAGATATAACAGACAAACAAATATAAAGGGGGAAAAAAGAGTGGTAAACCAAATAACATACTCTTAATTATAGAGAACAAACTGAGGGTTACCAGAAGGAAGATGGGTTAAATAGGTGTTGAGGATTAAGGAGTGCACCAGTAATAAGTTTTTGTATGTAAGTGATGAATCAGTTAATTCTACACCTGAAAGTAATATTACACTGTATACTAACTGCTGGAATTTAAATAAAAGCTTGAGTAAAAATAATGTTGTGCAATGGCAAAAAAAATAATAATTTTAAAACTGTGGTTAACAGATAACTAGGAGAGTGGGAGTTCCCCTAAAAAAAGAGACGTGGATATCAGAAAAATATTGTAATTGGTGTTCCTAGTCTATGTAACATTTCAAGAAGTTCACTTTCATATTTTCATGTTCTAGGTACTGAATTTCCATAAGAGATTTCATCTGGAGACTTGGTTTGCTGATCAACATTTCATGACTACTGGAATTTAACATATCCAATACATGACTGAACTTGGCTAGTAATAGTAAACATGTTTAAAGATCTGTATGTTTGCATTATATAGTAACATCTTGAGTATCACGAAAATGTATTTGATAACATAATATCATTAATCATCAATAGGCATAGATTTTTGTCTAAAAATCTCTTTCTCATTTAAAATGATAGTGATTTTTTGAAGGAAATGGTATGACATTGATGTATAGCTTCTCTACAGTCAGGAGATAAACTCAGCTTCAGTGTAGATGTTTTCAGTTCAAAAACCAGGTTCTCAAGTCACCTAGCATACACTGATGTGTCAAATATTCTACCCTAAGCCAACCACATATCTCAATGTTATATTTCTTGAACACATTACAATATGTACACATGTATCTTTACATCCTATCCTTACATCCTTTTCCTAGTACCTAAAAACATAAGTAGCAATCCATCCTAATGTATCCATCATGTACTATATACATAGTATGTTTTTGTTGCTGTCTTATCCTTCCATTATTTAATCATTTCACTTAGGTATAATTCCTATAACAGCCTAAGAATAATTACCTATACATGACCCAACATTCAGTGTCTATATCCACAAAGGTGTCTGAACATATATTAATGTTATGTGTACTTCCTCTGAAAGTACTATTAAGCACTACAAACATAAAAGTGTTTTGTTAAGCCTGTCTTTTTTTGCAATAATGTAAACATAAAAGAGAGTGAAGTGTTTTGTTTTTAGCAAAATATGATCAGTATGGAAAATAAAACTAACCCTTAATTTGTAATGAAGCCATTTGACCTTAACTATAATGTTTAAGAGAATATACTGTAAAAGTATTGAGAATATCTTATTATTAAGTTAACACTTCAAAAACCTCTTTAATTTGTGATTCAGAAAATGATGTCACACTAGGTTTTTCTCCCTGGGACAGATGACACAAGAAGCAGTATTTGCAAGACTAGTTGTGAAGTATAGTCACATAAAAGACCAACATTCCAGTCTACCGTTCTTTTCTCCATGGAGCCCAACATTTTTTACGGTTTAACCTATTGTTCTCTCTCTCTCTCTCTCTCTCTTTTTTTTGGCTTAAAAAATGTATTCTGTGTTTTAAAGAAAAGTTCTTATAATGATAATCTATTTAGAATCTTTTTCAGTTCCTATCCTAGTAAAAACTAGAATCTAGAATAAGTCCATGTTGATCACTCCCTTCTCTGACCATATACTTCAAGCTGTGATGGCTCTTGAATATCTTGATGAACATCTTTTGTGAAAGTTAGATACAACTCTTAATTGTTTTCCTCCCTGTTGTTAAAGCAACTTGATCCATGGTCCTGGAAGACCTGCCAAGAATACTTTAAGAAATAAGGCACTTGGATGGCTCAGTCAGTTAAGTGTGTTGGACTCTTGGTTTCGGCTCAGCTCATAATCTCAGGGTCATGATCTCAGGGTCATGAGGTTGAGCCCCACATTGGGCTCTGTGCTAGGTAAAGAGTCTCCTTGAGATTCTCTCTTCCTCTTCTCCTGCCCCTACCCCCTCTAAAATAAATAAATAAATAAATAAATAAATAAATAAATAAATAAATAAATAAATAAATATTAAAAAAAAAAAACAACCAAAAAACAATACCTTAAGAAAGGCTATCCAACTTAGCATATCTCCATCACCAGTCCTGTCAACTCCTGTTTTACATTATTTGATATTCTCTTTTATGTCTTTGTCACTCTTTTTGTGACTATTTTCCCCACCTATATATTACTGCTTTGTAGTATGAGACATCTATTCTTTTTCTAAATTTTATTTAAATCCAATTAATTAATATAATGTATTGTTGGTTTCAGAGATAGAGGTTAGTGATTCATCAGCCTTGTATAATACCCAGTACTCATTACATCACATGCCCTCCTTAATGTTCATCACCCAATTATTCTATCCCCTCTCTCCTCCCCTCCAGCAATGCTCAGTTTGTTTCCTATGATTAAAGGTCTCTTATAGTTTGTCTCCCTCTCTGATTTCATCTTGTTTTATTTTTTTCTTCTCTTCCTCTATTATCCTCTATTTTATTTCTTAAATTCCACATATGAGTGAGAATATGTGATAATTGTCTTTCTCTAATTGACTTAATTTGCTTAGTATAATATCCTCTAGTTCCATTCACATCATTGCAAATGGCAAGATTTCTTTCTTTTTCTTTTCTTTTTTTTTTTTTACATTTGAGTAGTAGTCCATTTTTTCATGTGTCTGTTGGGCATTTATATGTCTTTGGAGAAATGTCTGTTCGTGTGATAGAAAGAAAGAAATAAAAGAAAGAAAGAAAGAAAGAAAAAAGTGAGAAGAAAGAAAGAAAGGAAAGAAAGAAAGAAAGAAAGAAAGAAAGAAAGAAAGAAAGAAGAAAGAAAGAAAAGGAAAGAAAAAGATAGAAAAGGAAAGAAGAAAGAAAGAAAGAAAGAAAGAAAGAAAGAAAGAAAGAAAGAAAGAGAAAGAAGAAAGAAAGAAGAAAGAAAGAGAGAAAAAGAAAGAAAGAAAGAAAGAAAGAAGAAAGAAAGAAAGAAAGAAAGAAAGAAAGAAAGAAAGAAAGAAAGAAAAGAAAGAAAGCAGCATCTGTCAGAGATATTCAGCATCCTCTCTTGTTTAGTAATTATAAAATTAGGAGAGAAAATTAACCCAGAAAATGCATTGTATCACAATATAAGTTATAAAGGAATATTAGCTGATGAATTATCCTTTTCTATTTCAAGGATATTCCTATAGTGTGGAGTTGTGATTAGCAAAAGCTGTCACACCCCAATTAAAGAACACCAATGAGTAGTCTCTCAATCTTCTGTTTTCCTTTTTTCTAGATTCTAATGTAACTCAAGTCTTAACCTCAATATGATTTTGACATTTTGTAGTCACCAATTAACTTCTATCAGTTTTGTTTTGACTCATTTTTGAGAACTGGCAGAGACTTTCTGTGCATAATCATAACAGTTATCAAATTGATTTTTGTTGTCATTTTTATCTTACTCATTTTATGTTGATTTTTCATAAATTCCCATTACAAAGAATGACTTTTACTGAGCTTACTTAAAAAAATGTGGAATCATATTGTGTTTGGAGCCAGTAGCTCTCTATTCACAGATCATGGTGGCAAAATAAGTTTTTTTATATCTAAAATACCTCCCTCTGCTTTGCCTAGAAATACCATCTCAGAAAAGTTTACCTAACATAAGTATCTTGGGGGTCAGTAATAGTATATCAGTGGTATAAGACTGTCTGTGAAATCCTAATACAAGTCTGAAACATAAAAAAATGTTTTTATTTTATAAATGGTTTTCTTCAAAGTGAAACTGATGTATAGGTAAACAAATTATTAACTTTGAAAACAGAAATTTAAAAGGAACAAAATTAATGACCTTGATGTTTATTGTTTCAACTGTAAATATTACCCAGAGACAAATGATTGGCTTTGAGGATAAATGTTAATTGGAGATACAGTTTATTTTTAGGCATTATAGAGGTTATAAATTGTCTCATATAAAATATATTGAATTTCATAATATTTACAGTAAGTGAGGGAGGAAACCAAATTGATGTAGCATAAATTAAAACTTAAAATATGACCATATTAATAAAAAAAACTCCTAGATTGATAATCTAACAAGGCATTTTTACATATTTTTATACTTTTTTCAATTCCAAGAACAGAGTCAGCACCCTAAAACAATTCAAAAGCCCTTAAACAAATCTTTTAGATTCTCAGCATTTAAATTTTGGACTCAATGTATTGCTACAAGGCTTTGCTGTTTATCTCTTAATCCTTTATTGTTTAATAATCTTTCTTCACAGATGGTGACATGCAAATTATATTTTCCCAATGCAAATAGTGCTGGGAATGCAGATTCAAACCTGAATAAATCAGATTTGTTTTAGGTGGCATTGACAATGAAGAGAAGGACACATGGATAAGCCAAACAAACTTCTTGTTTCATTCCATTCCTTATGGCCTTTTGATTCCTAAGCAGGTGGGAAATCATCCAAACAGATTGCATCTCAGTATTAACTCAATCTTATCAACTGTTTACATTGAATTAAGAATGAGTACTTGTCAATTCACATAATTATTTTAAGATGTTTATGCCTGCATTGCCATGAGTGAAAGGAAAACTGAACTTTGGCAGTTTTATCCTGTGTTCAACAAAACCCCTCTTCATGAACTGGCAGGTCCTTTCCACTTCCAGGTGACAAATGTGACTTCCCACCGTAATCTAGAATTCCTCCTCCTGAGTTATAGTACCACCAAAGAAAACTATTCTCATTTAATTCAGAGAATTATGTACATAATGCAATGCTAGGATGCCAAGTACCTATGTAAAAAGTTAAGATGTAAGAGAAGGTTTTGGTAAACTCTTAGAACCAATGCTGTTATTAAAACAAAAACAACCAAAACAACAACAACAACAACAACAACAACAACAACAAGCACTCCTAAAGCAGTTACTGTGTAACTAGCCTAAACAGTATTAAAAAAGAATAGATTTGGCACTTCAACCAATGTTTCCATTCAGCCGACTCAAATATGCTTTTGGCTTAATGAATGTTGGCAGGTGATTTTAAAGCTAATTTGGACCCATGTTACAAGTTAGAAGCAGAAAACTATTTCTCCCCTTAATTTCCCAAACATATTTTCAGCATAATGACCGTGGTACTTTTTCTCCACATTATTTCTAGTGTTTAAGGAGCATAGGGTAAATATAATCAGAAATAGGATGAGATAAAATATTTGACAATGGTTTTCCAGACAGCTTTACATTCAAAGAGCTTGTTTTCTGTAGAATCAGCAGGTTTCAAACCAGGAAACCACCAGCAATAATAGCCTCAGTGATTCTAGTTAGCTGGATGTAGGCAGAATAAGACTAGCAGGTATGAAGACTCAATAATTAGAGACAAATGGGCTACAATTGCCCAGGTCTGCAAAAGCTAGAACCTAAGTACATAATTATCAACAAACTGACAGAATGGCAGAAGTCAGAGGTAGAACAAATCTGTGTACAGAGAATGGAGGAAAAGGGATATGATATCAGATAAACATTCAAAGCCATAATGCTAGTACATTTGGCAGGAGAGGGTGGTCCTTTGAAAGATACCAGTTCTCAAACTTAACTCTTGTAGATTTTGATTAATTGTTCTAGGGTAGTCTTGGATTTTTGGTATGTCTTTAAGATCCTTGGATGGTTTTAAATTGTGATCAGATTTAAAAATCTCTTGTCCAGAAAAAGATAAATAACAAGATACCTGAATGAAAAGTTAGCCAAAAATGTATGCAGATTGGTTATGCCTTTTTACATAAAAAGACACTAGTGGATCGTTACTGAGATATTTAAGGTCTTTCCTGGCAATCCAACTTGTTGGAGTCTGTGTATTGTAATTTTTATTAAGAAATATGTATTTGGTCTCCATCTCTATTTCTGGGATAGAAATCCTAAAACCCTTGAAATTTACTAAGAGATAGGAGAAAGAAAATTTTCTTTTGTTATTCATAACAATCCCCTTTCAACAATACCAGAGTTAATTGTTAAGTCTTGGAAAGTCCCTAAAGATGGAGACTGGTTGCCAAGGCTACCAGTCTATGAGTAGAGTGCTAGAAATTTCAGCCCCATTCCACCTTCACTAGATATCTGGGAAGGGGAGAGTGGCTGGAGATTGCATCAATCATCAGTGACTAAAGATTTAGTCAATCATACCTTTGTCATGAAACGTACATAAAAACTCAAAAGGAGGGGATTTGGGAAGCTTTGGGGTTGGTAATGTGAAAGTAAGCAGATTAGGCCCAAGATGGAGTCACTCATGCTAAATTCATATCAACACACCAAAATGTACCTAAGTTTCTGTGCTTAGCTCTCCAAGAAGAAGCCCTAGGTCAACTAATCAGTGCTTCAGTGCTTGCATACTCAGGACAGTTTCCCTGACCCAGCTCCAAGACTTCCCTTTGCTTCATATAAAGAAAGTAACCTTGCTTTAACAAATCAGCAAATGCCCAGTATTAACTTCCTTGTGCTTGCTCACTTTAATCTATAAAAATCTCTTGCTTTGTATATAGCTCTTTGGACCTCTTTTCTCTGCGCTAGATTGGATGCTATTTGATTCATGAATTGCTGAATAGAAGCTTACTAGATCAGTAAATTGTCTGTGGAAAATTTTCTTTTAAGACTGAACATGTAGAGGTGTTAGGAAGGTGGTGTGCCTGGAAAGGGATTGGAAGCCCTGCACTCCTGCCCCCATATCTTACCCTATCCATGTCTTCTACTAGCTATTTTTGAGTTATATCCTGTTATAATAAGCCAGTAGTCTAATAATTGCTTTCCTGAGTCCTGTGAGCCACTCTAGCAAATTAATTGAATATGAGGAAGAAGATCATAGGAAATCTCTGATTTATAACCAGTTGGTCAGAAGTATAGGCAATGACTAGTACTTTTGATTAGCATCTGAAGTGGTAGTGGGAGGAGATAGGCTTGTGGGACTGAGTCTTTAACTTGTGGGATCTGACACTATTTCCAGGCAGGAAATGTCAGAACTAAATTGTAAGACACCTAGTTGGTGTCCAGAAAACTGGAGAATTGCTTGGTAGTAGGGAAAAGCCCATACACATCTGATCACAGAGATGTCAGAAATGAAGTATTGAGAGTAAGAGAGAAACAGAGAGGAGTTTTTCCTTTACAGAGTCCCTAAAATTACATCCTTTCTTTCTCTTCCCTGGCTGCCACATCCCTGTTTCAGGTTCTCCCAATTAGGCCTACATGTGGGAGGATGCACATCATCAAACATGGAGTCCTCTTAAGGAACTATTGACCAGTGTTGACCAGTGATTATGGCTTATGAGTTCTTTATGGAATCATTGAATTTTTCTAGTACTTCAGCTATACCCATACTCTAAGGCTACACAAAATGAATTTGATTTTATTAATGAAATCAAATTTATATATGTGAGAGGTACAGATCTTAATTTCATAAACAGAAGATATTTGATAAATGTATATACCGGTAATTTTTTTTTTTCAAACACACAGAGGGTTTATTTACAAGCTCAAGCTTGGGTCCAAGTATACCTGACACAGGGGAACAGGGACTTGGACCCCGAGGTGGGTTTCAGCTGAGTTTTAAGAGCTGGTCTAGGGGACCTCCAGAAGGGGTGGAGGAATTTCTCAAGTTCTGTTTACATTCTGATATGGGGCTTTCAAGGGCATTGAGCTCTGTTCTTATTCTAATAGGGGCTTCCTGCCCTTGCCTTGGGCTCTGTTCTTATTCTAATATGGGGCTTTCTAGGACATTAAGCTGTAAGCTGTTTTCTTCCTGTAACTGAAGTAAGGTAAAGTTCAGCTCTTATTCACAGGGGCCTGGGATGACTGTACTTGTGCTAACACTGAACTTAAAGTGGAATGGCCTTAATTTTCTCAGCTTCCACATTTCCCCCTCTCAGAGGAACCTAAGGAAGGACCCAATCATGGGTCCAGGTTGCTCTCAGAGTGAGCCAGGGGGAATGATTAAACCAGGATTCTAACCGTCTTTGTTGCTGTTCTCGCTCCCATTTACATTCCAGTGAAGAAGCAACATCCTACATTCAAGGCAGCACATAACCCACACACACACCCTTTGTTGTAAGAAGACTAAGTTTAATCTTCTATTTTGAAAGACAACCTCAGACTAGGGAGTCTTGGAGGTGGGAAATAAGTGAGAACCACGCAGTCTTAGCTTTAGGGGATTGTCCTTGTCTGGTTGACTTTTCCATTCTGGAACAAAGTCCTTGAGAACGGCCTGTGGGTCAGCTGGCCAGACGTGGGTGTTGTGGACCCAGGGAGTAATCCCGTCGACCTTGAGAGTGGTGGGAGAGGTCAGGATCACAATGTAGGGTCCCTTCCAGCAAGGTTGAAGTGTTTGGTGTTGGTATCTCTGCACCTACATCCAGTCACCTGGCCGATATCGATGGGAGTCCGGGGGTGCCCAGTCTCATAGAGGGCCATCATCTTAGGCCACACCTGCTCATGAGTTCATTGTAACATTTGGAAGGAGAAAACAAGTCGGTGATCATCAAATTCAGCAAGCACCTCAGGTTTTAAATTGGGGATAATAGGTGGAGGAAGACCGAACATGATCTCGTAGGGAGTCAGTCCCATCTTATATGGGGAATTCCTCACCCTATATAGGGCAAAGGGGAGGAGAGTCATCTAGTCCCCACCAGTCTCCAGGGCTAATTTAGTTAAGGTCTTCTTTAATGTTCTGTTCATCCTCTCTACCTGTCCTGAGCTCTGGGGCCTATATGCACAGTGTAATTTCCAATCTGCCCCAAGTACTAGTGCCACTTCCCATGTTACCTTAGAGACGAATCCTGGGACATTGTCTGATCTAATCCTAACAGGAAAACCGTACCTCGGTAAGATGTCTTCCAGCAGTTTCTTGGTCACGGTCTGTGCCGTTTCATGTTTGGTGGGAAATGCCTCTGTCCATCTACAAACACTAGTAAATACCTGTATCCGTATTTTCCAAGTTTTACCTTAGTGAAGTCCACTTCCCAGTAGGCTCCTGGGCAGTCCCCTCGGAGCCAGGTTAGATCCAGGGGCGGTGGCATTAGTTAACTGGCATGTGTGGCAGCTCACCACAATCTGCTCCATCTTTGCTCGAGAGTCTTTAATAGTGATCTTTGCATGTCATATGAGGTCTTCCATCTTCCTTGTTCTCATATGAGTACTCCGACGCATTTTGGATAGGACTCGCTGTCCTAGTTCCTCTGGCAAGATGATGCTGGAGTCTGCGGCCCTCCACCAGCCATGCAAGCACTGGGTCATAGCAAGCGTTTGATCCAGTGTAAATCAGCATCAGTATAGTTGGCGGTGTCCAGCAGGGTTGGTGCCCCCGGATTGGGTCTCTGTTTCCATGGTTACAGCTGCCCCCGCATATCCGATTCCTTCTCAGAGAATGCTGCCCTCAGTGTACTAGGTGGCATCAGCATTCTGCAGTGGCTGGTCCTGGAAATCAGCTCTGATTCTGTGCACTTGTGCCAAAATTTCTTGACAGTCATGCAGAGGGGGGTCCCAGTCTGAGTTAGGGAGAGGAGAGGCATGGGGTATTGACAGACCCTGATGGGGTCTGCCCCCAGCTTTAGTTCTATATATATGGCTGGTCGATGCCAGGCCAGCCCAATTCCCCCAGTTTCTGCCCATGCTTGGGGAAATTCCTGCAGCCAACAGTCAATGTCAGTCATTGGGGCTGAGGGCATTTGATGGAGATGATATTCGTCTTCTAAACTCAGGACAAGCACCTGAATCTGGTGCCCCTCTTTGTTTAGGATTTTTGCCCCTTCGAGATGGAAGCAAATTTGTGCTCCCATCTTGGTGAGCAAACCCCGACCTAACAATGGGTAGGGACACTCAGGGATGACCATGAAGGAATGGGATACCTGGCCCATGCCGAGATCCACACTTCTTCAGGTAGTCCATGAATACTGTCTGGTGCCCATGACCCCCTTGGACCTGTGAAGTTGTTTGCCAATTTCCCTTGGGGTCATACTAAAACCGAATGTTGTGCCCCAGTGCCCACTAGGAATTCAACGGTTGCCCCTCCAGTCTAAGAGTTACCCTGGGCTCAGGGAGGGGTGCTGAACCCCAACTTCCCTAATCGTCCAGATCCTCTATTTCCAAGATTTTGGCAGGGGCCTTAGATCTTTTGTTAGGGCAGTCTTTCATCAAGTGGCCCTCTTCTTTGCAATAAGCACATTGGTTTTTGTTCAGTTTAGGGCACTCCTGATGGGGACCAGGGCCATCCTCCTTACCTGTCCTTGAAGCCAGCTTCTTGAGGTGCCTCTGTCTTTCCCATGGGTCATCCATGGTTGTGGCCAGCAGGATCTTGACCAGGTTTTGGGTCAGCTGGTCACTTAGTCTGGTTGGTTGCTATTCCAGACTCTTTCCATTATTATAGACTCGTTCTGCTACTATTATTAAGTCTTGCAAGCTCTTCTCTCCTCCATAATCTCAGATTTGATCATTTTATATCAACTTCCATTCCATCAACATGCTCCAAGGGGCAGCTTGCTGATTTCTTTTTTTTTTTTTCCTTTTTTTTTTTTGACTCACTGATTTCTATCGCCATAGATTAGTTTTGCTTTTTCTTTGAGACTACATACAGCAACAACACAATATATGCTCTGTGACGTCTAGCTTCTTTCGCTCACCTTCATGGTTTTAAAACTCTTCCTTGTTGTGTGTGTATCAGTAGTTCATGCTTTCTGTAACTAGTTGTCTTCCATTGCATAAATATACCACAATTTATTCATCTATTCTCTTACTGATGGACCTTTGACTTGTTTATAGCTTGTGGCTTTTATAAACAATGCTGGTATAAACATGCTCCAAAAAGTCATTTTGGGGAAGTATGTTTAAAATTCTCTCAAATAGGGATGGCTGGGGGGCTTAGTGGTTGAACATCTGCCTTTGGCTTAGGAAGTGATCCTGGGGTCCTGGGATCGAGTCCCACATAGGGCTCCATATAACTGAAGTTGGCTCTATTCTCATATCATCTATCTAGGAAATCCACTCTTTTTCTACTACAGTATATCAATTTTCCATGCATTTTCAACTCCCTCTTCAGAGATTTTCCATTTCTTTATGTTAGTTTCTCTAACATATTTAGTTAGAGAGTTATTTACTAACTTTCTATATGTTTCCTGTATTAGGTTCAGCACAGGGTCCTACTAACCTGATAGAGTTTCCTATCTTGTTTGCCTTGTGATATCCCATTAACTTTCTTTCTTTTTTTCAAATAACCATATATTTGAAGGTCACCCAGCCATCCACTTGAAAAAAATATATTTTTTTAACTTTGCTTATTTCACATAAAGTGAGCTAGGCCCATCCAAATCTGGAGCTTTTATACAAGTCTTGCTTCATGTAATGGATTCATATAAAACTATGCATTAAAATGCAAATAGTAGTTTATTGCAAACTCCTGCCAATTCTGTGGAACATATCTCTCAATTACTTCACAATAGATGTAATATTTAAAAAAAAACACTTTATTTTTTATTTTTAGTAATCAAGAATTGCATATGTTTTAATCATATGATGATATACCACTTTTCCTATTTACCATCACAATGGAAATTTAAACCTAAGACATTTTAACAGTTTAGAACCTAAGCATTCATCTATATCACTATAGGGCTCAGTGGTTTTGCATTGCATAATTTTGAAAAGCGGCTTTTTATAAAGTACATGCATGATATTGAACAGTTTAGCTGCTTTAGGATTGACTGTATAATTTTGAGACATAAAAATAAAAACACGGTTTTATCTATACTTCCTACTTGGCTAAATTTATAGTTTCATGCTTTTTTCTTTAATTGAATTACATTGTTGAAATCATTAAGGGACCCCCACCCCCAATAAATAGCATCCCTGTTCCCTGCTTGAGTTCTGATCCAATTCAGAAAAAAAGAGTATTTTTCAAATGGAACATAAAATAACCCTTTATCATGGAAAAAGTCTAGGTTATAGCATATAGCTTATAAATCTAAATAAGTGTTCTTCCTAAATCTTAGAATTATACAGATTGGTTGCACATCTCCAGGGCAGCCCCTGATATGGAGATTTCTGGTATCTAATCCTATATGAGAAAATTACCACAAAACTTTGTAAAGTAAAACAATCAATTAGTATGGTCACAGATAATTGGAGACAGGTTTTGGTTCTCTTAATCTAATAGATATCCATCTAGAGCTATGGTCTATACTCCTACCATTTGGGTAAGGATATAAACAGTTTCATTGCAAAGTCTTAAACCAATATTATGACTAGCTCCTCAATGCCAATCTTTTCTTCTTTGGGGATTATTCTGGGACTACTGGTGGACAAATCACATTTATTGCCAAAAGTCTCTGAAATAAATCAGAATAGAATTTTTTTAAAAAGACAAAACTCCAAGCCACCCAATTTATCCCACATTTTGATATTCCATGTAGTCCATTATAATGTAGCATACATTCTGTAGTGAAATCTAGTGGCAAGATTTAAATACTCTAATAATAAAATAGCACCTTGATAGAGATGCTCAAAATTGACATATGAGCCTATTCTCACCATCAAATTCTATTATTTCTATTCCTAGCCCTTAGTCTATCCTGGAGGTGAAGAAAGGAAAATCCACAAATAAAACCTTTTTATAAGTTGGAGTCTAAAATTGTGAAATCAAAATCTGTTTCCTTCATGAGTTAAATATCCAAAAAAAAATAAAACAAAAAAATATCCTCTTTAATTTCATACTTGTTCAGTCCTAGCCAGAAAATTTAATGCTTGTGTAGACTTTTTAGGCTCTCACTGGAATAAGATTTATTATGAAATTTTTATGGCCTCACCAATGGAATTAATTTCATGTCAAGTTTTCAATGTACCTCACTTTTAAAGAACACTTGAAGATGATAACATATGCAAAATTAAAGTAGAATTAGTCCCACGCTCACCAAATTTAAAAGCGAGCCAACCCTTTTCCCAAAAGCAGTTCCTCAGGCAAAATTATGTTCCTATAATTGGTACTTAGTGTTGCCAAAAACAATGGCAGAAACTCAGTAGTTTCTAAGGGAAAGAGTCTTGGAAGAATAAAGTATTAGATCAATCCTCTCCAGGATGTTTTCAGACTTTAACACTTGTGAATATAAATTCAACAGGGAGAAATATCATAGCAGAATTTTAATTTTGCCAATATGCAACCATTTCTGGGAGAAAAACCTAATTTTGAATAATGCCTAATGTCTTGTCACTAAGTGATTGTTGCTGACTTCTTGCAAAGCTTAAAGATATAGAATAACAGCAGTCTGTGTCATCAGGGCTTGGGGTCATTTCCCTATAACCAGAACCTATGTATTCTTGCTCAGGGGATTTATTGAGGGTATGCTCTCTGGTAAAAGTCTATTGGAGAATGAGGAAAGCAGAATAAATCAAGAGAGGAAGCTTAGACAAAGCTGTGGGTTTAAATGAAGTTTAGCCTTAGCTTGACCAATGGAGAGTTTTGGAGAGTCACGGCACAGAAGATACAATCAGGAGCTATAGTGGCACTCTCAGCAGCAAGAGAATCTGACAAAAGAGGTCTGCATAAGGGACCAAGAACATCCACTAGCAAAGGGTAAATGCAAGTAGAAAGCTTGAAAGAACAGAGTTTCTACTATTAAAGCCAGGATCCTTGGGTGGCTTAATGGTTTGGTGCCTGCCTTTGGCCCAGGGTGTGATTCTGGAGTCCTGGGATCAAGTCCCACATCGGGCTCCCTGCATGGAGCCTGCTTCTCCCTCTGTATCTCTGCCTTCTCTGTATGTGTGTGTCTCTCATGAATAAATGAATAAAATCTTAAAAAAATAATTATTAAAGCCATATTCAATAAATAACAACTACCCATGAAGTAGGTAATCAGTTTGATTTTGCAAATCTGTGGAAAGCTGTCACCAAACACCTTAAAAACTTGATAGCATATTTTGAATTTTATTTTCAATCAAATGAAGATACATGAATAGGAAATTAATGAATCCCGAATCTTTTTCATCTACCAGAAGATAATTTAAGTTTAATAATAACTTTACAGAATAAATTGTTAGACCTGGCTGCTAGTAAAGAATTAGGCATGAATTTTAAAAGTATAACATTTCTTCCTTCTTTCTCAATAAAATTTAAAATCAGTATTCAAGCTTGCTAAAACTACTTTATTTTTTTCTTTGTTCCTGTTAATCTACTTATGTCAGACTGATTTTAAGACTCAAGAAGGAGAATGATAAAGAAAACAAAACATTGATATCAGTGTAGATATCATTATCCCCTGTAAGTAGTATTCATTCAACCTATTAGGTAAATTAAGAAACAAAAAGAAAAAGAAGTTCATTTGTCACTGCAGAACTTTTAAATATTTATGTACATAGGTTTACTCTAAGAGTGACTTTAGGTCCCTAACGTAAGGAATCACACTACATCACATGCAAGTTTTGTGAGTCACAATTGAGGAACAAGTTATGAACACAGGGAGATTCTCTGTATTAATCCTATATACAAATAATTTCAATGAATAATGTTTTTAAATTAATAATTCTTTATTTTTCACTGTTTTATGTTTGTTCTGATTATATTTATTGGAGAATATTTTTTATCTGTTGACTAAAATGATGATAGACTGAGGTTTATATTTGTTATGAAAAAAATAAAAAATATTTTTTCACTAAATTTGTAAAATAGTTAATTGATATTATATTTTACAAAAGTGTTGGTCTAAGATGAATTTCAGTTTTAAAAAATAACAGAAGTGAAAAATGTTGTTTCACCAAAGCTAATTTGAGAAGCACTGCTCTATAAGGTATGTGAGAATCAGCTGCCTTGAAGTTAAAAAGCAGCCCTTTGCTTCACTGTGCCTGTAAATAAAGTTCAAGATCAAGCTATAGCAACTTGCACTCTGAAACTGTCCAAACCTGACATAAACTATGCTTTTGCTTAGGCCAGCACCAGGCTAAGCACCTCCCACCCCTTGTGGTAAGCAACCAGCTAAGGTGCATCCAACATCACTGCAAAGGTCTGCCCATCAACCTTCAAGCTTCTGCTAAAACAACAATTCTCAGGGTCAGTATTGAGAATGGTATAATCTTTTCTGAGAAAAACATTTTCTTCCTTCCCTCTCATCTTAGATGCCTACTCCTCACTCTAAATTGGTTATCCTGTTTCTATCTTCTTCTTAGAAAAAAAAAAAAAAGAAAGAAAGAATCAGGAAAGAACATCTCTATTTTTCTACTACAACCCAATATTTTCTTCAAAAAAAAAAAACCACTAAATAGTCTTTCTAAGACCAGCTCTCCTTGTATATATGAAATTTCCATTCCCGTTCTCCTCAATCACATCTTGTGCTACATTTATTATTTTTCTTTTGTCTCTTTAATATCTTCTTTCCACTGGATTATTTACAAATATGCTATCATAATTCATTCCTTAATATAGCTCATCTCCCCCTCTTCTCCAGTAACTACCCTATTTTTCTGTTCTGTTTACTCTAAAACCAAGTTATATCCATCTTCTTCCCCACCAATTCCGAAGTCTTTGCTCCTGTTGAGGTTACTAGTGGCCTTCATTTGACCAGATTCACTGGTTTACTCTTGGCCCTCGTCTTATCTGAGCTGGGAGAGCATTGATTTTTTTTTTTTTTTTCGTTCTTGAAACATTTTCTTTCTTTGGAATTCTGGATTTGAAAGTCTCCCAGTTTTCCTTCTAACTCACTGATAACTTCTTAGATTTCTTTGCCAGATTCTCCAGACTTCTTTCTAGATGTCGGAATGCCCTAGAGTACTGTCTTTGGCCCTCTTCTCTTCCCTAGCTGTGTGCAATGCCTGAGTGAATTTATCTGGTCCTATAACATTACACCTTCTATTTTTTGATGCCTCCTAAATTTATATCACCAACACTGACATTACCCCTAAAATCTAGAATTGTACATCCAACTATTTAATTAATACCTCCATTTGAATGTCTTTTATGGATCCTTTACTTAATGTGTGTGAAGTACTCACACTCACAATACTCACTCTCCAAACTTGATCTCAGTCGGTGTTTCCTATTTCATTAAATGGTGCCATGATTTGCCCAGTTGTTCAAAACAAGAACTTTGCCATTACATTTAATAGCTCTCTTTGTCTCACAACCCAGAGAAATGTAGGTAGAAGCCATGGACATTATTTATAGGCCTGAATCATTAAAAATAAATTGAAATTTAAAAATTTCCCCCTCTCTTTCTTTCCTTATTAGCTAAGCTGGAGGCAATGTGTGCTGAGGTCTTCAAAGGTGACAGAGACATTTGAAGGCACCTGGATCTGTGAATCACCAGCTTGGAGAAGAAACTTCCATGTGGGTCCCCTCCAATAAAACAAACATTAGGCTCTTATGTAAATTCAAAATGAGCATTTGTCAAGTTAACTTACTGAGATTTTGGAGTTGTTTGTTAGAGTACTGGCTTGTCCTTACTAGTATAAAAGTTCCTACTCAGAAAGATAGTATTGCTTTTCAACAGAAACAAAATCGATCATGTGCTATTGGCTTAGTAGTTAGACAGCAGGAGGCAAAGGAACTGAAAAAATAACATTGAAGGCTGGTGATCCATATTATTTTGTGGCAAAATATTTAATAAAAATTCACTTGCAATAACTTGAAATAAAGACTATATATTAACTGATTCTGTGATTCTATTTTGTTTTATTGTTTTTTAAGTTTATTTATTTATTCCAGAGAGAGAAGTAGGGAGGAGCAGAGGGAGATGGATAAGCAGACTCTACACAGAGTATGGAGCCTGATGTGGGGCTCCATCCCAGGACCCTGAGATCATGATCTGAACCTATACCGAGTCAGATACTTAACTAACTGAGCCAGCCAGGCACCCCAAGCCTTTAATTTTAAAGCAGTGCCTGGGAAGAGTCAGAGTTATATTATCCATCAGCTATTATGAGTTGCTTTTTAGAAGTCCTTAAGAAAAAGAAAGCTGCCCAATAAAGTAGTTGATATTCAGGAAGAAACCAAAGGGAAGGGAATTGGTTCACCAATCAAGGGCATTAAAGGTTTGGAAAAGTAACTATGCTGAACCCTAAATAGTAAGAGATAAAACAAACAAACAAAAAAAGATTTGGGCAACAAAAGTCCAAGAGAGCTTTTAAATTAAAAACTAAATGACTCAGTTTTTCAGGAAAAAGTCAGATCAAGAATATTACTCAAGACCCTTAGTCTCTGTAGCCTCTAGGTGGCTGTCGTTAATCAGAGAGGAAGTAGGTGGAACTAATAAAAGAAAAAGTCAAGCTTGGAAAATAATTTTAGGTACAAATTTGTGTTTATTGCCACATGGAGCTGTCTGGAAGCAAATAGATAAAAAGCTTCTTAAGTTTTTGAGAAAATTGTATTGCCAAAGAAACGGTAAGCCTAGTTTGAAAAATCGTCTGTGACTGCTATGTCTTAAACCCTCTACTGTAATTACCCAATAGTAACCTGACAAGCAGGTGTCACATTTATGTATTTCTACAGAAGACATGCTCCCCATCATCCATGTTACCTTCGGCCATGGGGGATAGTAAACAAAAAAAAAAGACTTTCAAAAGAGCAGAGGAAGGAACCATGAAAAATACTGCTTTAAGGGAGTGTTATCAGAGAACAAGACCAGAAACTACAGGATTTTTTCCTCATACCAGGTTAGACTTTCATTATGCATGCCCAGCATATTCTCATAATTTCTATGAAGCTATGTCTACTCTGGATCTTTCATTCTGGCCATTCTGGGCAAATTTTATTACAGTTATCCCATCCTCACTTTATCATTATATATTGGGTGATGAGATGCATATAATTTTTAATCATATGTTCAGTTCATACCACAAACAACAAATAAAAACAACTGCTCATTACTTGGAAAACAAGGACTAGTATTTAAATGTGGTTACTGGAATAGGGTCAACTAGTGGTTAGATGGAATTTTTGAATTACCTCATTTAGGAAGAAGTGATGTGTTCCATATATGGATGAGTGGTGAATTGGATATTTGGTGGTCAAACTGGCATATAGTAGTAGAGACTGGCTAGATTTTAAATGTTTTACCTTTTTCTCCTGCATACATAGCCTAACTTTTGCTTGCTGAAGTGATGAGATTGAGGACTGACCAATGGAATAATGGTGGAAGTTATTTATATACAGTTGACCATTGAAAAACACAGGTTTGAGCTACATGGATTTTTTTTCAATAATTGTATAAATTTACGGTATTCATACAATATAGTTCTGTAAGTTCATTTTCTCTTCCTTATGACTTTCTTAATAGTTTATATTCTCTAGTTTATTGTAAGAACAAAATATATAATACATGCACAGAAATATGTTAACTGACTTCATGTTATCAGTAAGGCTTTGGTCAATAGTAAGATTATTAGTAGTTAGTTAAGTTTTGAGGGAGTCATATGTTACATATCTATTCTTTTACTGCATAGGGGGTTGGCACCCTTAACATTTGCATTGCTCGAGAGTCAGCTATACTCTATCTTGTCAGACTCAAAAAAACAAAAAACAAAAACAAAAAAAAAGACGAAACAAAACCCCATAAGATCCTCCATTCTTTCTTTCCCTGATCAGGGCTGGGAGCAGAGTATTCCATTGTTTTTTGACAGAGTCAAAAGATGGAAGGAGGTGCATATGGGCAGCTCAATCGGTTAATCAGCTCAGATCATGATCCTGGGGTCCTAAGGTAAAGCCCCAAGTTGGTCTCCCTGCTCAAAGGGAAGTCTGCCTTTCTCTCTTCCTCAGTCCCTCCCTCCCCACTTTCTTGTGCTCTCTCTTTCTTTCTCTTTCTCTTTCTTATTCATGTACTCTCTCTCTCAAATAAATATAATCTTAAAAAAAAAAGATAGAAGGAGCTCTAGACACTATTAGATAAATAGAAAATGAAAAAAAAAAACTGTACATGTCCAGTAGACTTGCCTACTCTGAAACTGGACTACTATTGGAATGAATAAAACTTTTTTTTCATATTTGCCATCAAAATGTATTCATTTTGGCTGTTATCTTTCTCTATTAATAGAGTAGGTGGTATTATTATTTATGTTATTATTTTATATTTTTTATTATATTTTCAACCAACACATGACTAGGAGTTACTTGAGGGCAAGACAAAGGCTTAGTTCTTATTTTAATCACTTATTAAACTATATTTCAAAATACATTCACTGGGCCATAACTTCTTAAAGTAATAATATATCCTGTGCCCGCTTCTACTGTACTGGTAACTTCAGAAGCATTAGAAGATTAATATATGTGATAGCTTATATAATAATATCTGAATATATATTGAATACATGTTTCAGATATATATTAACATTTCATATATTAGTATGAGATATTATATATCATATGAGATATATTGAGATATGATATGAAATAACATATATAGTTTCTCTTTACAGATTTGAGGAAGTGCTAAAACCAATACTGCCTGTCCAATATTTGGACAAACTTATTAGCTTTGGTGTGATAACAGCTGGAAAAAACCCTCAAGATCAAGATAATATCAATTCAAGTGAACCAGAGATAAAACTACCTTGAAATTGATCTAATTGAAATCTTTAGCAAAATTCTTATTCTACTAAGAAACAAAATATTAAGTCCTAATGACAAATCCTGGATTTAGCTGTTAAGATTAAAATAAAAGTTAAATTCTCTAATGATAAATCCATTGGAGCAATCCATATTCTTAATGCCACCACATACATGACAGATTCCTATGGATCACACTTATTAATGAATATATTTCTGATTATCTGATTCCTGTAGGAGACGCCAAATTATAATTTATCTCTGTTTATTTTTTTTGTATATTTTTTGTTGGAGTTCGATATGCCAACATATAGCATAACACCCAGTGCTTATCCTGTCAAGTGCCCCCTGCCCACCTCCCCTTCCACTACCCCTTGTTCGTTTCCCAGAGTTAGGAGTCTGTCATGTTCTGTCACCCTCTCTGAGATTTCCCACTCTATGTTTAAAGAGCTATCCTATATTTTCCCAAACCCAGATAGCCATTAAATTTTGTGTGTTTTTGTCCTCTACAGATTTTTTTCTGGGGGTAACAATCTAGAAGTTTAGGACACTATTAAATATCTTCTATGAAGGGTGGCTCAGTGATTGAGCATCTGCCATTGGCTAAGGTCTTGATCCCACACCAGGCTCCCTGCGGGGATCCTGCTTCTCCCTCTCCCTATGTCCCTGTCTTTCTCTATGTCTCTTATGAATAAATAAATAAAATATTTAAATAAATAAATAAATAAATAAATATCTTCTATGGGAAAAATGGCAATTTATTTCAAATGATTCACTGTCAATAACATATATACTTTAGCCTAATTGAGAAATTTGCCTAAAATAATATAATATTTTATTGTAATAGAAATAGAAGCTTGAAAACAAAGGGTAACTCTTGAGTCCATTTTTCTGAACTATATGCTTTCCTTTCAGTGTATTATAATTTTTCATTCAAATCCAAAGTGTAAAGATAAGTTACAAATTCTTTCATATAGTTTACTTCTGTAAGGAGGAGTTTTTGGAAAAGAGAATACAAGTGGTCTGTGATTTTAAGTTTTGTTTGAAAAAGAAGTGTCTGGAAATATAGTGGGCCAATTTTAAAGGCAGCAGGGATGCAGTCTATATGGTCACTGAAAATGGTGACTATCATGAGGAAGATGTCTACAGAGGCCACTTGAAACCATAGCATGTAGCTCACAATAATGTCTAATTCTCACCCAGACCATTGGGAAGCAAGAAGCTTCATTTCAAGTATACTTTTTCTAGCCTTTCTGAGAGATTCTGAAAATTATCTTGGAAGCTGATTGAATTCTTATTCTGAAAAGTAGATAGTGGGAGAAAACTGTCAGTTATAAGAAAGTCAAGTAGAATTGTAGGTATAAGTTTTCTGTCTCTTAAAATAACTTAAAAGTTGGATCAATAAAGTCAGTATCTACTCTTAAGGAACCCAATGACTGACTATGAGGATTTTATTCTACTCTACTTGCAGTCATTGAAATCTCATTTTAAAAGTTAAGAGATAAAAAATAAATTTACTATTTAATCAAATCAAGCATAGCAAGTGCTTGGCGTGATCATAAACAATAGCTAAAAGTCAACTCTGAGACCGGGGCCCAGTTCTGCTTCATCTTTATGTCCCCAGTGCATTATAAATATGCCTGTGAATGGTATATTAGAAAAAAAATGAATTGGTATATCGATATAAAGGAGAAAGATGCACAGATGGAACATTTGGGGTGGGGCTTTCATTGGTAGGCCTCACTCTGGTGGGAAGTCCACACTGATTTTGAAAAGACCTCTCCTGATAGCAGGATTTGAATTTTGATGGAGAATAATCTATACTACATTCTTTGAATCCCAGGAATTTACAGGAAGAACACAGGAAACAACGTTTCCACAACCACTGGCTGTCTCTCTCTCCATCTTGCTGAGTTTGTCTCTGTATATGAATACGTTGATTTGTTGCACAGAGATTTGAATGAGAAGATAAAGCAAACTCTGCTAACTCAAATAAGGCAGGTGAGTCTGTTCAAGAGACAAGTGTGGATTATTGTCTGGAGGTAGATTTTCTTAAGAGAATCTACAAATAAATACACAAACATTGCAGTTCATTGAGTGCTATTTTTTTTTCCCCTGCTAGACTCCTTAAAGGATATATCAGAGAATAAGCAAGGGAGACAAATGATAAAATAATCTTTATGATGTATACAACTTAATCTATTGCATTAAAGTAATACTAAATATATATAGTAAAATTTAAACTCATTTATAGACAAAAATTACATTCACAAAAGGAAACAAAATTTCTCTATGATAAAATATGTGTTTTTCTTTGAAGAGTAAAATATGGTCATAGAATAGTACATATTATTACATGATAACTTAAAATGGAAAAAATATTAGTTAAGTAGTAAAATAAAAATATATTAAAGTCACATTGGAAGACTGGTAGGCAGTAGATGAATATAATCTAATTCATTATTAAGTCCATAAGAAAAAATAAATTAATATAACTATGCATTTATAATTTACTAATTTTAAATAAAATGGTGGTTCAATTAGTCAATTTAAGTGTAACATCTGATAATTTTATAGACTTCATTAATTTTTATTTAAAAGATTGATCTGATAATCCTGTACAATCACAATAGCAAAATGCAATATAAGCTGTACTTTCTCCTGCAAATAATATACAGTAGAACCAAATAAAATGAGGGAACAGGTAGCCAATAATTATAAGGATTATTCTTCTGCCACACATGCATACATGATACACATAACAATATTATTTAGTATCATTCTATGAAAATACAAACCATTTCATAAATTTTGTCATTTTAATCTAATTTGCTAAATAAACATGGCCTAGCATAGAATATATAATTAACTTTCTCAAGACTTCTCAAACAGTTGTGTAAGCCACATCTTCTTCAATTTCAATTTAAGTAAAGGTAGCTTAAAGTTGCCCTTTGTTTTTTACCTAGTTAAAACTGGAATAAAATTAGCAGGTAAATCAAAGCAAGAAATAGTTGCTGAGATATAATTTTATATTAGTAGCAGTGAAAGATGCATGGAAATTTCTAAATGCAGAGCTAACAAAATTAAATTTGAAAAATTAATACTGCCTAATTCTTGCATATTTAGCTGGATAAGTAGAATTCTCATATTTTATTTGAAAATGTACTTTTATGGTTTGTATAAATGTAGACAAAACATCTGGATGAAGAGTAAAAATAGTATGGCCAGTCATCTACTTATTCTAATTACATAAATCATACTATATGCTGAAATTTGGATATTAAAAAAAAACACAAGGTAGACATAAGTGTTTTCTCCTAGCTTCCTTCCTTTCCTCCAGTATTTTGACATTAGTTGAAATTTATTAATCCTGAAAAACAAAAAACGATATAATCTATAAGGTCAGAGATTTTCTCCCTTCTTGTAAAAGTCATCTTACTATAAAAGTCACCTATAATCCTTTATTTCTCTCTTTCAAAAAACATTCTGAATTTTTATTTGGTTGCTGTCTATTAAACAAACTCCCTTAGCTTCCATTATATTGTACTCTTTCTCCTTGTATGCTATTTTTGTTGTTGTTGTTGTTGTTGTTTATTACTAGGTACCTGTGTTGTTTGTTTTTTCTGATTAGTTTGTTTTCCCTCACATTTTACCCTTGGCCACATGTTTTTTTTTTCTCACTGTATGTCATTCAGTCAGTCTCAATACACATGATATATTTTGGAAATTTTCTGGGGCACTATTGGTTATCAGGTTTAGGAGCATGTTTAGTGGGCAGGGACCAATTACGCTGGATGTTCTGTTCTCTGTAGGGTAGTCCTATGAAATAAGAAGTGGCTCACAGCCTGCTCAACTTTAAAAAGTTTCACCAGACATTCATGGTAGTAAATATGATGAAATATTTTGTGGTGAGCCTCTAACTCCAACTCACATAAAATTTTACTGATGTTTAACCTAGAGTACTATTGTAATTTCTTCTATTTGGCCTTTATTAATTACCAGATTTGGCTTCCTTTGACCTGAAATGCCTTACGTTTCCGTCCCTTTTCTCTTTTGGTTCCTACAATGCAGTTCTGACACTGACTACCTCCAGAGTCAAGTCAGACTTTAAGGGCACATTCATCCATAAACTGCCCTCACTTCAGATACCAGCCTTAAGTCCAGGAGTTCCCAAGACACTGCCCTCTGACAAATTGGTAACAAACAGTAGTTTCCACTAACCCCTCAGTTTCAATAATTCACAAGAAAAATTCACAGAACTCAAGAATATGCTATACTTACAATTCCAGGTTTGTTTTGTTTTGTTTTGTTTATAATAGAAAAGGGTATAGAATAGGGCTAACCAAAGAAGAAATGCCTAGGATGAGATTTGAGAGGGTCCTAAGTGGTAAGTTCCTTATCAAGTCAAGATACATCACTCTCCTGTCACACTGATGTGTAATAATACACACAGAATGATGTTATCCAGGGAAGCGCATCCAAGCCTCCATGTCTGGAGTTGTTACTGGGATTTTATTACACAAATATGATTGATTGAATCATGGTCTGGCAGTTGAACTCAATCTTTTGGCTCCCTTTCCTCCCCAGAAGTCAGTCAGATATAAATAGGCAAAGCCTCAACCCTCTAAACATGGCTTGTATTTCTGGTGTGGCCTGTCCTGATCCAGAGTCACCTCATTAGAATAAACTCAGGTATGGTCAGAGGGGACAACCATGCATCACAAAGACACTCCTGTCACTCATGAAATTTCAAAGATTGGGAAGCTTTATTCTAGGAATCAAGGATAAAGGCCAAATACTTTACTACACAACACTCCCTATTACCTTTCCTTATTTTAGATTCTCATAATCTTTCCAAAGACTTGTGTTATCATCTAAGTTATATTCCTATTTCCAACATGGTTCTGTTTCAGATCCATTGTCTGCAATCTTACCAGAATAATCTAGCTAAATGCAATTTGGGCAATGTCAGTCCTCTGCATGAAATCCTTTAGCAATGTTCTGAAATCTACAAAGCAAAATCGACGCTCCTTAGCATAATGTACAACATCCTCTGAGAGATTCACCTACCTAGTTCTCTAGTTGTGTGCACACCCCAAGTTACTTATTTTTCCACTTGAAAAAAACTTACCTAATTATATATCCCTAATAAAGTGGCTGATATTTCTCTTTTAGGTGCTGTTGCCTATTCTAATTTCTTGTTTAGAAGACCTTTCCCTTCTCTTCTAATTATCTGCATAACTCTAATTCAAGATTCAGACTAATATAAAATTAAATCTTTTTTACTCTACTCAGGTTGGGCGAGGTTTCATTTTTGTGTGTTAGTATACTGTACAATATTTATGGCAAATCATTTATTACATGTTAGAAAATCTACTTATGTGATTATATACACTGCAAAATTGCCCCTGATACTTATTCTCCTTTTTTTTTTAATTTGTAAGAGAAATCTCAATCTTTAGATAGTTTTAAGTCTTCACACAAGAAAGACTACATTTTACTTACACCATAAGTAGTTGTGTCATGAGATTACATTCTGATATAAGGCATATAAGAAATGGTATTTAAAACCTTCAAGAAGGGGCAGCCTGGGTGGCTCAGTAGTTCAGCGGCACCTTCAGCCTAGGCATGATCCTGGGGTCCCGGGATGGAGTCCCACATCGGGCTCCCTGAATGAAGCCTGGTTCTCCCTCTGCCTGTGTCTCTGCTTCTCTCTCTCTCTCTCTCTCTCTCTCTCTCTCATAAATAAATAAAATCTTAAAAAACAGACAAATAAAAAAAACTTCCAACAAGTGCCCTTAAAGGGAAGAATAGATCCAGTCTTCTACCTTCTTTTCTACTTGCTAAAGTGAGAATCTTCAGAATATAATTAAATGATGTCATGAAATGGATGCCATGTATATAGGAAGCTGGCATGAACTGT
This sequence comes from Vulpes vulpes, assembly GCF_048418805.1. Classification (NCBI taxonomy): domain Eukaryota; kingdom Metazoa; phylum Chordata; class Mammalia; order Carnivora; family Canidae; genus Vulpes; species Vulpes vulpes. The sequence continues at coordinate 98,077,304 of NC_132784.1, read as the reverse complement.
GTCCTGGATAATTGTTATCTTTATCACCCTTACACTAACTACCTTGATATTTCTTTTTTCCACTTAGGAGTAATAAATGTCTATATTATTTAAGCAGCTATTGTTTTGGTCACTCTGACCAAATTCAATACTGATTTCTATTCTTCTCACAAAGTGTAAGCTCTTATTATCTTCTTAATTTCCAAGAACAAGAACAATAGCTAGAACAGTATGTTCTCAGTAATTGTGCATTGAATTGAAATAAATTATAGATGAAAAAGCAATTGATTTCTAATTATAAGAAGACAATGAAGTATTTGTTCAATAGTTTTAATAGATTTATGCCACTGAAATAGGCTTTTGGATAATGATAATTTAAGGTTTCAAATATATGAAATAATTATATGAAATTGGTCAAATGAGTAAATATCTGTTAGATCAAAGTGACACATTTTGGAAAGCTGGCCAAACTACTCAAATGGTAAAATCTATTATAAAGTTATAAAGATAACTTATTTGTATATTTCAATATTATAAATTGCTTATTTATTTTAGTATTGAAAAGCTTAAGGTAAAAACATAATTAATCAATATACAGATTAATGGAAACAATATTTTGGTTTATTTATTTTGTTTGCACTCAACAGCGTGTATCTTTGTTAATGTCAAAGCCAATGTTCACACTTTTTGGCTTCTATTACATCACTTCTTACTTGATTTCCTCTACTTCATAGGCTTTCTTCTCATGCTTGTTTGCTGGTTCTTCTGTTTACGTTCAAACCCCAAATGTTGGAGTAGCCCAAGTCCTATCTTTAATGCTTCATCTCTCCTGAAGGAATCTTACTGGGTCCATAGCTTTCGTTATCATCTATAACCTACATATTACAAATCTATGTTTCATTCTGTAGCTCAGAAGTAAGACATGGATGGTCTTACTGGGCTTAAAACAAGGTATCAGCAAGGCTACATTACTTCTGGAAACTATAGGCATTTGTTTCCTGGTTTTTTCCAGCTCAGAGGACACCTGTTTATCCCTTGGTGCGGGGCCATCTTTTTCTATCTTCAAAGCCAGCATTGTCCAGCCAAGAGCTTCTCATGCTGCCACCTCTCTGATTCTCATTTGTGTTTCCTATTTTCACTTTTAAGGGCCCTTGTAATTATATTGAGCCTACCTTAGTCTGTTTGGGCTGCTGCAACAAAATATCACAGAGTGGGTAGCTTATAAACAGTAGTTTTTTTGTTTTGTTTTGTTTTGTTTTGTTTTAACATTCTGGAGGCTGAGAAGTTCAATTTCAAGGCACTGGTGGATTTACAATCTTTTCACTGTAACTTAAAATGGCAGAAGGAGTAGGGGAACTCCCTTGGGCCTCTTATATAAGGGCATCAATCCCAATCATGAGGAATTAGCCCTGATAATTTAATATCCTCCCAAGGGCCCCACTTTGAACACTATCACACTGAGCATTAGGATCCAACATAAATTTGGGGGGATGAATACAAACATTCAGTCCACAGCAGAGCCCAACAATAATAATCCAAGACAATCAGCCTAATTTAAGGTCAGCTGAAGAGCAATCTTACTTCTATCTGTAACCTAATTCCCTATTGCCGTGTAACCGAATATATTCATAGGTTTCTGGGCTAGGGACTTGAACACATTTAAGGAGTTATTATTATAACTACCATCATCACCAACTGGTGTACTACTCCCATTGAATTGTCAGGGATGGAGAGATTTATTTTAGAAATTAAAAAGTATAAATGACATGTTGAAAATTAATTTTTCCACTCTCAGATAAAGCATATTTATTCATCCAACCACACACCTTCAATAAAACATTAGGAACTTACTCTACCTACAGCAATGAGGATCCCTTTGGAAACAAACAAACCACTCATTTTGATTAAATTTATAGTTCATTGGGTGTGGGGAATCAGCTACAGAGCCTGAGAACTGAATCTTGTAGTCTTCGGCACTTTGGGGATATATGTGAGGTCCTGAGTTGGCACACTGACTCTTTTTTTTTTTTTTTTGGCACACTGACTCTTGACCACATTGTTCTCCAGATAGAGCTCCTCTGCTCCCCCAACTCCTTGAGTCTATAACCTATTCTTTTACCTTTTGAACTAAACATGTTTTTCTCTGCTTTCCAAAGTTCCCATAGCCAATCTGCTAGCTCTCTTAATAAAAACTGGAAGAGAGAAAGCCTTGGGGTCTAAGTCTGGCTTGAGTCCCAGTCCGAGCCTTAGTCCCCAATGTCCCCCAGATTAAAATTCAGTGAGACTTCGAATCTTTCTTCCCATCCTTGTCTCCAACTCCCCTGGATCCGTGACAATTGGGGGAATAGGTATACTGCAATTGCTATGAATGTTACAAAGAGATACACCGAAAATTATGGGATTTATTAGAAGTCCCCAAATAGTCAGTGGTGGTCAGTTCATTAAAAGAGGTGGGAAATTATTTCACCTAAAATAATTATTTCCTGCTGATAAATATCAGACATTGAGTCAGATGGAGCAGTTATCTGGAGCCTTTCAGTATAGTTCAAACCACGTCAGGTAAAAAAGCCTGGCCTGATGTTAGCACTTTTCGAGATAAAATTCAGTTTCTTGAAAAATAACTGGAATGTTTGTTTTAACCATAGCAGGTCAACACTCCGATTGTTACACTAGTGATCAGATTGTTATCAGGCACATCAAAGACAGGAAGAAAAGAGTAATAGTGGTTTTTAGTACAAAAACATAGCAGTATAGTCTATAGGCAATCTAGAGAGAACATTAAGCTCTGTGGGAGCAGTGCTAGAGTATGAAGCCATTTTCTTTGTTACCATAGAAACAGCAAAATGTCAACTATTTTTAGAGCTTTGTTCCAAGATTCAAGCAGCCATGCTAGTTATCAGTATGTTTAAAGATGCCAGAAACATATGCCAAGTAGTACAGCTAGAAATTTAAGTTTGTAAGGTAATTTATTTCCTCTAGGACATTTTAATAATATACATGTCCCCCACATTTAATGCTATTTATGCAATTAAATGTCCATACTTTATGAGAAATTATATAAACAAGTATTATATATGTATTTAATAATATATATATATATTTAATAAAATAAGTTGCTTCCACTCATAGTTTTTCAAGGGTGAGTATAACATTATAGTGTTCATAGCTATAAACACTATAATTAACTTGGTACACAGACACTCAATTTGTTGGCCTCTGTTATCACTTAGCTAATTTCTTTCACCTTCAATAAACATCTACTGAAAGCCAGGCACCCCACTAGGTTCTGCAAATATAAAGATGACAGAAGTGCCATATTTTTCCCCAAGTACATATTTCTAAACATGAGCTTGACCTTAAGATGTATTATATTATAAAACATCACAAAAATTTTAGGACAAACAAATGTTAATTAAGATGCCTTTCTCCAAAAATATAATATTGGTTCTTAATTTTTGCCAAGAAGCAAAAATGAAGAATGGACTCACGTTTAACTGTGCAATTTCCTTTGTGTTTGATGCTTAATGATGATCCGCTGGCAAACAGGAATGTAAAATCCATCTGTGCAGTGCGCTTTACATATTTGTGTATAATGGAAAATTAGAAACTTTTATGCTTTTATGGGCAAGACATAAACCATGCAATTAGGAAGAATGATGCAGTTATCACAATTTTGAATTACCAAAAGTAGTCTTCACTCATTACTGTGTATATATAAGATGTTTATAATTCATGACCTTCATCTTCTCTTTTTATAATTTAACTTAAGATATATATTTTGAGGGTTTACAGACAAATGTAATTATTCAAAGCAATTTGAGAAGAAAGTGATTTGACAGATTATTTTCATACTGAGATTTACTTTATTAGATTACCACTAATGCCTCCTGATTTCTGTAGGTAGAGAAAACTAAGTCAGAAGACCTTTTGCAGAAAAATATCCTCTAATTTGCAGTGACTTAGTTTCTGTTGTTACATAATTCTTACTACTAGGTTAAAAAATCAAGTTATTGGTAAATTTATCGAATTTAAATAAATCAAAAATCCATATTTAAAATTAGGGTAACAGATTATTGTATTGATTCCTTCAGTAAGATTGGAGTTTATTAATTAAGAGGTAAGATAACAAAAAAAGAAGAAAAAGTGGGAGGGGGAGGGTGGCTATAATAAGCTAAAGTTGCCTTCTCTCTGAAACTTTAACATGTGGGAAATATTTTACAGTATTCCAAAAATACACATACAGATATCTGCATATTTTAAAATACCATTTGATGGTACTTTAATGAGTCCATATCCTGAGATAAAAAGTTAATGCAATTACCCAGATAATTGAACTTCAAACTATTTAGATACCTCTAGCAGAGGAAAAATGATAAAGATTTTAGCTAATTGCCAATTCTTCATTTGCCTTTGTATTAGAAAATGTGTTTCTTTATAGTCTGTTCTTTCCTAAAGGTGAAAGCACAAACACATTATTCTTTAGATTGACTCTGCAGTCTGTTGTAATCACATAACTTGACCACCAAATGACCTCATATCATGGATGCTACTTGGTTTGCCTTTTGGACTGAGAACTCATCTTCCAAACTGATAGAAGTGTTGACTATGCCGTCTTTAGGAATTGCCCTCTGTGGAAGGCTGTTGCCTCAGCTTCAGCTAAGTGCATTCATTGAGGCAACTTGCATACAATGATGCAGAAAATACAAAAGTCTTGTCTTTGTTATCCTCTCAATCAATATCCCACATATCTCCTTTGGTACTTAATATTGATTTACATGACCATCCTGGGTTTAAAGCTGTCTGTGAGATTAACTGATGCTTCTGTTAAAACAAGTCACCATTCTACTTCTCCCTCTACTGAATCTTGGTCCCTCATGCCCATATGGGAAATTTTTCTTAGGGCTCTCCGTAATGAACCTCTTGCACTTAAATCTCCATCTCAGAGTTTGTTTCTTTCTCTTTTCTTAAGATTTTATTTATTTATTCATGAGACACACACACACACACACACACACACACAGAGGCGGAAACATAGGCAAAGGGAGAAGCAGACTTCCTGCAAGGAAGGATTAACTACCATTTATATATTACCTTCTGTGTGCTTTTCTTATGATGTAGAGTAGAGTGGGTTAGTTAGTGTGTAAGAAAGAACTTATTTGGAAGGTCAGATCGTTGAGTTCAAATCTCAATTTTTCCATTTATTGATATAATCATCACAAGTTAATGAACCACTTCATTTAATTTTATCTTCTTAGTTTTTTGTCTTCATTCTTTCTCTCCTTTGTTAGTTAAATTCTTCTCTTCTCCTTTCTTAACAAATATTAATTATGGTCCATCCTCTGTGGACTGTGACCCACTATGTGGGTGCACAGATAGGATTATGTACAAAATAAGTTTATATCCTTAAATTTCTTACTATTTGGAATAATAAACAAGGAAAAATAGGGAGGTGGAGGCGGTGGTATTTAATTCAGTCTAGAGTGTTTAAGAAAGGTTTCCTAGGGTAAGTATTCACAAAGATGAGTTCAGTTATATGATTTGGAAGATTTTGGTAAAATGTGGAAATAAAGACTGAAGAGGAGGGAAAGGATCATAGAAGTTATAAGTAATGGGATGTGCAGAAGTCTGGAGGCAAGAGAACACAGAACTTCATTCATTTTAATTTTGATAGGATTATTTTCCTATGAGCAAAATAAAACCACTTAGGTCTAACCAAGAAAGAAGAAGAACATCTGATAAGTATCTAGGGGGTTTCATGAGCAACTGGAATTTATCATAGACAAGCCATTTTGAGCAGATAGTCTCTGTTTCTTTGGGGCTACGTGGTGTTTTATGTCTGTTTCATTCAGCATCTCTGTTTCAATCATCCCTGTGTTTTTATTTTGCTCTTTTTTTTTTCTTTTTACATAGAGTGGAAACGTTGCTTTACTAATCTCATGTGTATATCACTGCTCACTTCGGACACCCACCAGAATCTGACAAGAGATCCTCTCTCCCCAATCCAGGTTGCTGCAAGTGAAAATTCCCATGGTGTGAGATGAATATTCTCAATATTTAACCCTACTATAAGTGGATTAGAAAGGCAATATAGTTTGGAGATTGTGCACAGACCTGAGAGCTCATTTCTGCAGGAAATGATCACTAAAGGAGGATTCCCCTTCTCTGGACAGGGACATAGAGTATTGTGTTTGGGATGGTGGAGGGAGAGATAAAATATCCATCACCTTGCAAGTTATATTAAGGTCTTTGGACTTTATGCTAGAAGTATGAAAAATAGAGATTTGTAACTGACATGACAGGATTTTTTTTAGAAAATGTACCTCATATGTCAATGCAGAGAATTTATTTGAATGGGTCAATATTCAGTGTAGGGAGACTTGTGTAGCCCAGGTGAAATACAATTCACTAGTGGCAGAAGATTAATAAACTTCATTGAGACTGGAAATAAAACCAGGTCATAATGAAAACTGCAAAGAGCCTATAGGGATACGTTGTCTTTAAGGTTACTAGTAGAGCTTCTATCAGAAACAGATTTGGGGTATCCAGGATTTGAAGATCCAAAATACTGACAATTTGTAAGTCTTCTTTAATAAAAAATTACATAATAAAAATAAAATTAGGAGTAAGTATAGGTACTTATTTATATGAGAAAGTATATAACAGTGAATTTTTTTTTAAATTTTTATTTATTTATGATAATCACAGAGAGAGAAAGAGAGAGAGAGAGAGGCAGAGACACAGGCAGAGGGAGAAGCAGGCTCCATGCACCAGGAGCCCGATGTGGGACTCGATCCCGGCTCTCCAGGATCGCACCCCAGGCCAAAGGCAGGTGCCAAACCGCTGCGCCACCCAGGGATCCCTAACAGTGAGTTTAAATGTGCTTCTAACTCAACTTCTCCTTCACCAGATTTCACAAATGTTTGAGACACTCCAGTGTCACTTAACATGAAGGGAAGCATGGCAAAGAAGTCAAAGTGGAAATACACACTAGCCCTGAGTGAATGCGATAAAAGTACCTTATTTTTTTAAAAACTTAACATACATATGACCATATGAACACATTTCTAAGGTTCCTTCTAAAGGCTTTGAAGGGTGAAGGGTGTTGCAGCTTAAGCTTTTTCAGTTTCACTGTAAATCTACCTCCATTTGTTAAATGTGACAGACCAAAATCTTTAAGGAAAGTTGAAAATTCCAGTGTCCCCACTAAGCTATAAATATGTTTGAATCAATCTAATATGTCAAGAAGAGAGTAATTTTATTCCATAAGACCCAGATGTAACTTAAGGCTATACTCAATGACTTACCATTCTTCTTGTATGTATAGTTAATACAGTAATATTTTAAATGGTTATATGTTCCCAGTAGTCAATGCCCTGAAATTGAAAAATTTGTTTCTTGGAACTATCTGTTATTTCAAAAATTTGAGAGAGCAGGTTTACTTAGAATAATCTATTTTATTCTAGATTTTAATTATTTTAATGTTTAATGTCCTGAGTACACTTTGAGAAATATTCTCTTTCATTTTCTGTAGATGACCGAAATGAGTGAAGGAGTCACAGTTCACTGGCTATATTCATGCTCCCCTAAAGGGTGAGCATCCAGGTTTAAGAATAATTATTGTAAGGCATTTACTGTCCTTTGAAAAGTGCACTCTAAATATATATACCAGGAATCCTTGTTTTACAAGACTACTCATAATAGGCAACTTTTAAAAATGAGTTCAAAGTTTATTCCCACTGAGTGGATGGGAAGCTCTTTATAGTCAAATGAAAAAGAAGGGCTTAATTTCTTAGACATAAAAGTATTATGTCTTATAATAAATTTTATAAAGGGATTTTTAAACTTAAAAATAGATAGATTTTAGGGATGCCTGGGTGGGTCAGTGGTTAATCATCTGCCCTCAGCTCAGGGTGTGATCCTGCAGTCCTGGGATCAAGTCCCACATCAGGCTCTTTGCATGGAGACTTCTTCTCCCTCTGCCTGTGTCTCTACCTCTCTATCTCTTTGTGTCTCTCATGAATAAAAAACATTAAAAAATAAAGTATTTAAAAATAAAGATTTTATATCATCCATGAATTTTTATGCATCTAGTTACCTGAAAGTTTCCTAGGTATGTATTTCTGAGCAAGACAACATTATCACTTGGTATTTATAAAATATCTTCATGTAGAGCATGTCTCTTTATTTTTTTGTAATTTGGGAGTGTTGATGCTCATGAAAAATGTCAGATTGACATCCCTAGATACCAGAGTCCTCAATTTGTGCTTTATATAAGCCTTAGGGAAGCACAGCCTTCTCAATGATCCTAGCCAACATAGTTACAACAGAGCAGTTTAAGCAATAACTGGATGGCTTAGGGCTTGGCCTCTTTGCTGAATCTGTCAGCCAATTTACCAATTAACTCAAATATAATTTTTATGATGTGTACCAATTTCATTGGAAAGTGAATACATGGCTGTAGGTTTTACAGTTGCCTCAAGAAACAAAGAGCCTAAACTAATTGCAAAAGCTGTCACTATTGTCGTTGAGCCACTGAGTTGAAAAGTTTACAGAAAAATCTGTTTACTTTGTACCAAAAGTCATGATTTTACATAAATTATACTATTTACCTTGGAGGCAAACATAAGACAAGGAGAAATTAATTAAATAATCATATAAATGCAGGCCTTAAGTATTTTATTTGTATGGCTATTAAATTCATTGTATATATTGAAAAATCTCATTCTTCTCAATTATAATGGTTACTAAATCTATTGCTAAAACTTCTTATCAAGCAACATTTGGCCTTTGTGAAAACGTTGTTTTCAAAATATATAAACATGTTTTATATAAGATCTGTTTTTGTGACTTGCTGATGATTCTTAAAGAGACTAAATGTGTGAATTACTTCTCTCTTGATTATGAAAATCAGATAATCTTACAAATCTGTGAAACTAATATAAAAAGGCGAGACTTCGAAGGAAACAGAAGAGTTGTGATATGAGGTGAATATTGAGTGGAAGGGAAGAGGGCAAGTGGATAGTTAAGAATTGAGCAGAGTCTAGTTCTTTGTGCAGAGTTTAGGCTAAGGGAAAACTTTCCACATTCTTTTCTCACTTCCATAATGCCCTGGATGGGTTATTGCCCACAACATGGCCAGCAGAGTCAGAATAGCAACAGTCAACCCAGATCTGGCTGAGATTAGACTAAGTTGTCTAGAATGAGAACTAATAAAATATTCCTAGAAAGACAAGACAAAAACTCTTCTCACCCCCATCATCTCATAAATTGGATCAGAAGATCATAATCTGGGAATTAGAAACTTCTGGAAAAGAACAATACCTGAGCATGAAGCCTGGAGAATGTCCTGAAAGCCAAGGTCACTGTAAAGCTAGGCAGTATGTTCAACTGGCAGTAGAGGTTTCTTTGCTCTGGAGAGTATTTTTTAGTCTCCTTCCTCAAATTCCAAAGACAGAAACTAAGACTTTTAGCCTCTCTTCCCTCCATAACTATTTAAGGTAGCTGAAAGAGAGCTCATGGGGAGAAATAATAAGAAATCTAAGGAACAAACATGCGTATAAAAATAAGACTACAAATTGAATACGTTCTAAGACAAAATCAGAATTAACATAATAGTGAAATTAAAATAATAAATTAGTCTGAAATATCCCAAAAGCATTAAAGACAAATAATGGTAATAATAAGCAGAAACAAATAGAAAAAATTTATGAAATAAATAATATTTAAATTTTTAAAAATTGGTAGCTTACAGAAAGGGCAGAATGTATACAGCACAAAATCATCTTAAGACACTCCTCAAAAGAAAATAAAATGAATAAAATTACTTGACAATGCAAAATAAAAATAAGATATGTAGAGTCTAATAATAGGCATATCATCATCCCCATACTTGAAGTTCAGGGCACAAAAAACTAGACAGGGGAGAAAAGATTGAAAAGATAATGACTGAGAACATAGCCCAACAACAACATAATCTCAAGACTAACTTAAAATTAAAATAATAATAATAATAATTTAATTTAATTAAATTAAAAATAAAATAATAATAATAATAATTAAATATAAAAAGAAAATTCCAAAGCTTCCTAAGAAAGATTACATACTTTATAAAGAAACTAGAATGAATTTGACCTTGAACCTCAACACCAGATGAAAGTTTTAGAAGTATTAATGGCAAAGTACAAAGCTAGCATTTTATACTTAGCCAAATTATCATTTAAAAGGAAGGGTGAAATGGGATGATCTCTATAGAACTTTTTGCTCAGTAATCATATGTGGATATTAATAACCATATTGGAAAAAGCAGTCCCAGGTACTTGCATTCCATGAAAAGCCAATCTTCAGATTTATTCCTTCAGGAACTACTTTAGCAAAAAAAAAAAAACCTAGCAAGGAGGATTTATGAGATATATTTTAAGTATTGGTAAATTAATAGTTTAATGCAGTTTATTTGTCATTTAGAAAAGTAAAGTGAAAAGCTAAACAAAACATACATCTGTCATAATCAGAACTAAATTGCAATTAATATCAACATAACTGAGAAAAGAAAGAAGATAATAAGTTGTAAGGAGATGAGTGCACTATATTCAGGGAAAAGACACTGATATTGAAGAGCTTAACAAATTGAAACAGAAAAATGATGAAAATGTATGTTTATAAATGTAAAATGTGTAACTTTTAAAATTACATAAAATGTTGATCCATCTAATGGAAGCCAAGAAAAAGCCAGGAAGCCAGGAAAAAAAGAAAAGAAAAAATTTTTGATAAATACAACATAGAAGTTGCAAAAATAAAGTCCTAATTTAACAGTATTTTCAATATAGTTGAGTTTAACTCATAAATCAAAAACAGAGACTCTTAGATCACATTATAAAAGGCAAACCAGCAATATTTTGTCTTGGAAGAGATAAATTAAAAGACTATTTAAGTGTTAAAAATAAGAGATAGGGCAGTCCGGGTAGCTCAGTGGTTTAGTGTCACCCTCAGCTCAGGATGTGATCCTGGAGATCCGGAATCAAGTCCCATGTCAGGCTTCCTCCATGGAGCCTGCTTCTCCTTCCTGCCTGTGTCTCTGCCTCTTTCTCATTGTGTCTTTCATGAATAAATAAATAAAATCTTTAAAAAAAAGAAAGAAAGAAAGGAAAGAAAAAGAAAGAAAGGAAAGAAAGAAAGAAAGAAAGAAAGAAAGAAAGAAAGAAGAAAGAAAGAAATATAAGAAAAGAAAGCTTCAGATAGAAGGGAATTAAATGTGTAAAACAAAGAAAAAGAGATGGCATCAAACAGATAAAGAAACATAGTAGATATAATAAACAAAGGAATGTGAAAATATATAAACAACTGAAAGAATTATAGGAAAAATATCTCAAAGTGCTTCAAGATATTCTTTTTTCTTTTCTTTATTTATTTGACAGACAGAGAGAGAGAGAGAGCAAGCACAAGCAGGGGTAGTGGCAGAGGGAGAGGGAAAAACAGGCTCCCTACTGAGCAAAGAGCCCCATGCAGAGTTTGATCCCAGAACCCTGGGATCATGACCTGAGTTGAAGGCAGACACTCAACCCACTGAATCGCCCAGGTGTCCCAAGATATTCTTATATTTATTTGAGAAATATATTAAACTAGCAGAGAAAATAACTGAAGTTATGGAAAATTAGAAGAACACCAGTATTAACCTTGAAATAATATGCATGTGTACATGGATATACTTTACATCTCAAAAAATACATATTCATTTTTAGCATATTTGGAAAGCAAAGTTGTGCATGTAATATTCAAAAGGAAGTCTCAACAAATTTGATATGACCAACAACTTAGAAATTATGTTTGCTGATGACAATGAAATAAAAACTTAAATTATTAATTGAATATGAGTGTATATGTAAATCATATAAAATTATGTAAAGGTAAAGTATAAATATATTTGTGTTTATGCATATACTTTTATTAAATATGTATTATTTTATAAATAAAATCATAAAGATTAGTTAAAAATACTTAGAACCAAATGAAAATGGAAACACTACATTTCAAAAGTACAGGGAGTGGCTGATAAAGTAGAACTAAAAGGAAAATAAGTAAGTTTGTGTATATTTAAACAAAAACAAGAGAAATTCTTTAAAAAATTATCAAAACAAAAGAGAAACAAAAACAAGAACAAACAAGAGAAAACAAGAGAAATTCTTTAAAAAATTATCAAAATTTAAAAGTAGGTGAAAGATCAAATAAGCAAACCCAAAGGAGATAAAAGGAAAGTAAGTAATAGCTGTAAAAATAGAGGTCAGTAATACAAACAATAACAACCAGAAGAAAAATCAATAAGGAAGATTAACAAAATTAAAAAACAGCAACAACTGTGTTTTAAGAAAGAACAATAATTTAGCCAGTTCTCTGCAAAGGGGGATAAAATAAATGAGAACATGCAAATACAATTCTGAATGTAAAAGAGAAATAATTACAAACACAACAGAAGATTAATAGCTTAATAAAAGAACATAGTGAATAAATATACACTAATAAATTTGGAAACTTATGGGACTTAAGAGAAAACAAATAACCTTTTATAGTCTAATATTTTCTATTTTTCATTTACTTCAAATGACTTTTCATTTACCTCATGGTGCATAATTTTAGGATCTGCTTTAAAGTCTTTATCTGATAATTTCAACATCTGGAATATCTTGCAGCTGACATCTTTTTATTGCTTTTTTTTTAGAATACATCACATTTTTCTGATTATTTTGATGTTAAGTAATTTTTATTTTCATCTTGTGTAAATATATATATTATATATACTCTGGGTTATGTTGTAAAACCACTGCAAAATATTGTGGTTTTGTCTTAGGAGGCAGTCCACCTGCTAGTCTTATGCTGTAGTTTCTGTATTGCTCTTAATGTGGGTTGGTTGCATTCTCAGTTCAATCCTCTAAGCCTTTGCTACACTGGTTGAGTTTGACCCATGCATGTGTAGATCAGAGGTTACTCTGGAACTTGTCAGGTTTCATACACAAAATTAAGGCTTCTCCTTCTCTGTTTCTCTTCCTCTATATACTCTCCTAATTGTCCAGCTTATAGGGGCTCCCTTTTCTGGTTCCTTTGGCCCAAGGGATGGCATGATTTTTGTCAGCATTTTTCCTCTGATAGGGTGTGGCTTCCTGACTGGTATCTACTTATGAAACATGACCTAAGAAAAAGAAAAAAAAATTTTTACTCTCCTCCACAATCCACCTATTGTGTGTGTGCATGTGTGTGTGTGTTAAACTCTTGGGTATTTGTTTTTTGCATTTTCAAGAGTTAGTTGTAATCAGGGAGGGAGATGGGCTGAAGCCCATCACCATAGTAGACTACCCTGTGGGTTTTATATTAAGATTTTTGGATACTAAATAACTCAACAGTATACTGCTTTCATTACAACCTCTTTTAAGATCTTGGAGATATTTACTACATTTTCAGTGTGTTTTTATTGAGAAGTTACCATGTGCTAATAAGCATCAGGAAGATAGGGGTGAAAGATGCATCCCCTGATCTCAAGAACTTCAAAAATCAAGAATAAAGACAGTTTAGTTCACAAAAAAATTAACTATGAGAAGGACAACCATAGAGATATGTATAGGATTCTAAGAGAATTCACGGGAAAAGCCCTTTATATAGCCTGTTAACTCTTCCTAGAAGAAAAGGACATTTCTGAACAGAATCTTGAAGGATGTGTAGGAATCACCCATGTGAAGAAGTGAGGGATAGAGAAGAAGTCCTAGGCATAGAACAAAAACAAAAAGCATGCTGACTGGTTTAGGAAGGCTGCTGAAAATTGTAGTGAAGTCACATGAGTACCATAGCAGGTATGCCAAGGTACTGATGAGAGCTTAATAAAGATTGTACAAATGCTAGGGGAGAGATTGCTCTTTGTGACATTGTGAAAACAAGTGGGAAGGACATAGGGAACTCTAGATGGACTAGGAAGCTGTGGTAGTAAACCTGATGGGAGGAGAGAGAAATATTCCCTGAATTGAGGAAGAGAAGGTGAGAATGGAAAAAAGTGAATGGAATAGATTTGAGAGAGATTATGGAATGGATGTGAGAGGGTTTGGTAATGGACTTGATGCTCTAAATATGGGAGAAGTCCCAGGGTATTTCCAATTCTTACTTGTTTTATAAGACAAGTGGTTCCATCAAGGATTAATTTGAGAATTGTGGGTTGAATCTTGAATGAAGGAGGCTCTGTTTGGTTTGATCATGTTGCAACTGGAGATGCCTGTAAGTTTTTCAAGTGAAGACATCAAATGAGTGCTTAGATAAATGCAACTGGAATACAAAAAAAAAAAAAAAAAAAAAAAGAGGTTTAAATCTTTGGGAGCTCATAGTACTAAAGATGTTAGAGGTAGAAGGGACATTGGACATTTGCTTGATTTCTGTTATTTTTCAGAGAAACCTCTCCAAATAGAGAGTTAAAGTGATTTGTTTAGTTGGTAATCACAGGCAACTGGGAATCAAATGCAGGTATGTCATGTTTACATTACACACATTAATTCTGAGATGCCCAGCACTATTGTTCTATCTATGGTGGGGTAATATTGTTCTAGAAATTAAAAATTACATGCTCAGATGTCAAATACATGAGTGGGACAGGTTGATTTTATTCCATGAAATTTCAAGGGAGTAGCTTTCATACCTGCTCACAATTCATATTTAAACTCCCAATGATAAAGGCAATGGGCAGGATAGAATGAGTAAACTTGTGAAAATGATGAAGAAATAGAGTCTGAGTTTGACTGAACATGATTAATTTGAAAAATAAGTACTTGAACCAGCTAACAATCATTAAAGGAGGTTATATATATATATATATATATAAGCATCTGCCTTCAGATATATATATATATATATATATATATATAAAACCAACATGTAATAGTGAGTGTGTTGAACTAAGGAAACGAATGGGTTGCAAAGCATTTTAGTGGTATCTGGATAATGTCTTCCCAGAATTGGAGACATCTAAGGGCAGCCTATGAAAAGGAAACAAATCATTTTCATTAGTGAAGGACTAGAAGTCCCCAAGGTCGTGAACAGAGAGAAGAGTACAAGTTTGGAACATCATGAAATTGTGTGACATGCAGTAAGAAATACAACCAGAGAGTTCTAGAAAAAAAAAACTACATTTTATATATATAATATATAATGCATATATATATAACGTATAACATATATATATTTATACCTGATATATATATATATATATGATGCCTAGAAGAGAATCTGCCACAATAATAAGCTCCCACTCAAGCAATTGTAGCTTTATTAGTTTAAAAACACAGCCACTGAAGTTATTCCTACAGTGTTCATTAAATTGTGAAAGACTATTCTGAAACTAATGGTCTAGAAGAGCTAAAGCACTGAGCATTCCAAGGGAGACAAGAACTACCCAGGTGTGTAGTTATCACCTGAGGATAACTTTCTTGTTCAACAAGTTTCTTCTTGCAAATGAAACAAAATATAACCACTGATGAATTCACTCTTTGCTCTGAAAGCATGTGTATAATACTTGATATAGTTGGAATTTTCCCATAACTGTTAGAAAACCAGCTTATGGATCGTAACCAGATATATTTTTGCTGGAATAACCCAAAGATAATGTAGAAAATTTGAAGATTAAGAGATTCTCACCTGTCGATATACTTGAATCTGCTTTCATCATCCAACCTTTGACTAATATAAATGCTGTGACTATTCAAGATCTTGATCCAGTTTATTGTGTCAACTGTGAGATGAAGGGAAGTGGTTAAATTGAACTCCCTTTTATTATGGTTTCAATAAATCTATATTAAACTTATAGTGATAAAAACCACAGATATGTGAAAGGCAGCAGTGAAGCATAAAAGAGCAGCTAAGCTATCGAAGTCACTCTGTTCCATATGCAGAGTCTGTCCAGTGAAGCTCTGCCCCACTGCCAGCCTCAGCTCACAGACTAGCTTGGAATGTTTCTATAATTATAATATATCAAGGCAAGCTGGTCCTAATTTAAAAACAACAATAGTAATAAGAAAAACAAAACAGTGACAGGATCTCAACTCTGTAATTATCCGTTTACAACAATGTGAGCATAAACTGTTTTCTTAAGTTCCAGGATCAAGTAGGAGTTTGGACTAGATAGCCTTGAGGGGTTCACTTCCACTCTAAGAATGCATGATCCTGCAGTTTGTTTAATGATACGTTGCAATTTCTCTCTGGCCCTTCCGAATACTGTTATCCCCAAAATACTGTTAAAATCTCTTGATCTAGTTAAGCAGAAATATTTTATCTCTCCAGACCTTACAAACATGTACTTAACAAATTATAGAGTTTCTTTATGCATACTGAGAATAACAAAACTCTGACTGACAAACTCACTTTGAGGCTTTGAGGGGATCTTTTTTTAAAAATAGATTTTTGTTAAAGATTTATTTTATCTATTTGAGAGAGAGAGAGAGAGAGAGAGAGAGAGAGAGACAGCATGGGGGTGGAGGAGCAGAGGGAGTCCCTGCTGCAGGGTGATCCAGGACTGGGTGATCATGAACTGAGCTGAAGGCAGATGCTTAACTGACTGAGCCAACCAGGAGCCCAGTAGGGATCTTTAAATATTCTTAATTCTTTATGATCATGACTCTTAATCTTTTTTATTCCTTTAGCAGCTAACACAATGTTTGTCACATGTGACCCATATTGTCATATATAATCACATATTAGTCACAGTACTGAATTATAAGCACTAAACACAAACCCTAGCTGACAAACAAGAATGAAAAGTATTTATTACATTTTAAGTCGTTAAGATAATTTCTGGGAGAGATAGAAAGTTAGGGTACCAAGAAAGGAAAGCAATGCAGCCAGAACCGGAGCCAACATGTCAAAATGTATCAGTCCTGGGTTGGCATTTTTCCTGCTCCCATCATTGTGCACTCTGGCACCTGAAGATGGTGTCACTGGCACTGTTGGCACCAGCCCCAGGATTCTTCCCCTGTAACTGCTGTCCCCACCACACATCGAAATGGACATTGCTGCCTCTTCAGGTATTTCCAAAAGAATTTCTCTCTATTCATTTGAATCCATTTCTCCTGGTTCAAAATCTCAGAAGACACATTGAATCAGCCACCCTTAGGTCATGTGCATATGCCTCAGCTCCCGAGCAAATGCATGGCTTTCCTCTTACGCACATAAGTTAAAAACTTCCTCAGAAGTAGACAGCCAAAAGAATAGCAAATGTCTATAATAAAGGGTCCCAATAAATAAAGGGGCTGCTGAAATGAATAGATGAATAAATGAGGGAACATAGTCACCTTGCATTAAAAAGGCACTTCAAATACACAAAGATTTATACCACAATGTAAAGATGTAAGGAATCTGTCATGAATAGTAAACTATTTTTAATAAGAAGATATCCACCATAAGCATCTTACTGTGCAGTTTAAAAATTAACAAGAGTGGTTAATACAATGCTAAGGAGAAGGAAAGGGAAGAGAGACAAGGATCATAGCATTAAGAAAACTACATTGTATCTGTGCTCTGCTCTATTCCATATGCTTTAGAAATTTTAGACCAAGTTGAGAAATGAAACTGCAATCAGTAGTTGATTTACTGATAAACCTACGTTAGGAGATGCTGCTTGGAGCAGGAGTCAAAGTGGATCTAATAATTTCCTAGAGTAACTAATGTCCAGATGAAAGAGAAAGAAGAAAGATAACTAAACACTCCATATTAAAAGACATTTGTGGGATTATTCAAATAGCTCACCTTACTTCTATAGAGAGTAGTAAGAAGTAGAGCAAGAAGTTCCCAGAATCAAGATAAATTTTTAATGGATTTACCATTTGTTTTTCTTAAACTTCAGACTTCACTATTAATCCTAAGGATTAACCATGGTATAACCATTCCACCTGTTGGTTGAATTATTTTCCCCCAAAATTTATATGATGAAATCCTAACGCAGAATACCTCAGAATATGACTTTATTTGGAAATAATGTCATTGCAGATACAATTAGTTAAAACGAGGTAAACTAAAGTGCAGTGGGCCCCTAATCTAATATGACAGATGTTCTTATAAAAAGGAGAAATTGGGACCCAAAAGCACACACAGGGAGAATGCCATGTGGAGATAAAGGCAGAAGTCTGAGTGATCCTTCTATACAACAAATGCAAAGATTGCCAGCAAACAGCCAAAAGAAAGGAGAAAGGCATGTAACAGATTTTTCCTCATATCTCTCTCCTTTTCATGCTCTCTCTCTCAAATAAAATAAAATCTTAAAAGGAAAAGACTTTTCTGCACAGCCTTCAAAAGGAACCAATCCCGACAATACCATGATCTCAGACTTATGGCTTTCAGAACAGCGAAATATGGAATTTCTGTTATTAAGCCACTCTGTTTGCAGTAATTTGTTACAGCAGACCTGGCAAATTCCTACACAGCTCTAGGGAGATCGGCAGAAGTCAGGATAGTCATGTTTCCTATTCACCAAAAACACTGCCCACAGATTCTTTGAGGCTTCTGTTTAGTCTAAATTGTCCTTCCTTCTACTTACCTATTTCTCCCACTCTTCAGAGCCAATCTCCTTCAAAGTATGCACTTATTGTTTCTACTCTCTTGTTTCATGCCAGCTCTTCAAACAAGAGCAATCTAACTCGTTACTCTTATTCACCACTTCACTGAAACTGCCCCTTGAAGGTCACGAATGACTCCTAGTTTAAAATTCATTACATGATGTTCAGAACTGTTTAAATTGTTCCCTTCTCCAGCCTTATCGATTTGTTTAATCTTTGTTGGCTATTATGACATATCCTTCAGTTATTTTCTTTAGCTCTTAGAGATTCCTAGACCATTCTCATTTTTCTTTTCTTCTCCTTTGGTGAACACATCTGTAAGTGATCTTACAGATACTACTTCTGTATTAATTATATTAGAATCTGTATCTTCAACTGTGAGTTGAGATATGTATTTTCAAAGTTTTCATGGACATCCCCACCTGATTATCTATACATGCCTCATTTGAGACTGAATTTATCATCTTAGTTGCTCTCATTACCTCCACAAGCCCCACAGACAGTTTTATCAAAACCCACTCAAAACACTGTCATCCTAGACTCTTCCCTCTCTGTCTTATTCAAGCCATCAAGAGTGATAGAGGATTTTTCCTTACAAATAAAATTTCAAATATCACAGCACACTTGGAACTTTCTTGTTATCAAATGTATGATGTATTCTTTAGCATATATAGCAGTATTTGACAATCTCCTAAATACTACAAGCTATAGTGAACATATTCTTCAATAGACTCAATTTGAGCAAGTTTTTTTTTGTCTACTTCAAGATCAAGTATGTGTGCTTCCTGTGTGTTCCTTCAGTATCTATTCCTCTATTGACAGTACTAAATTTTAAACTCCTTGTTAAGTTGTCTGTACATTCCCTGGGTGGTGAATTCCTCAGGAGTAAAGAGTCTTAATTCTGTGGCCTAAAAACTAAGGCAGTAATTGGAAATAAATGTAAGACTATGTTTGCTGAATAATTGACAGCCACCAGAATGTTTGGAAGCACTTATTACTTTTAGTGATATCATAACTGGAGAGAAAGAGGAGGATAAATTTTATATCAATTGACTGAACTTGAATGACTTCCTCTGAATGCCAGAATTCCTCAAACAGTAAAATATCAATAACACAGAATCAAAGTATACTGTATTTATCTTTGGGGTTTGTTTGTGATCTGAAGTAGCAATAGGCTGAATTGTAGCACATCTCCCTCCTATAAAAACTATATTCTTTCTCCATCTGTGTGTATGACTGGAAACCAGGCAAATTAAGTCTCCAAAAGGAAATCTGTCTATTGCACACACAGTTGACTCTTGATCAATGTGTGGGTGTGGGGTACCAATCTCTTGCACAGTCAAAAACTGACATAAGGGCAGCCCTGGTGGCTCAGCAGTTTAGCACTGCCTTCAGCCCAGGGTGTGATCCTGGAGACCCGGGATCAAGTCCCTCATCGGGCTCCCTGCATGGAGCTTGCTTCTCCCTATGCCTGTGTCTGTGCCTCTCTCTGTGTGTGTCTCTCATGAATAAATAAATAAAATCTTTTAAAAATTTTTTGACATAAATGTTTAACTCCTCCAAAACTTTACTAATACCCTGCTGTTGACTGGAAGTCATACCAATAACATAAACAGTTGATTAGTAAACATTTTGAATGTTATGATAAAGTAACATTCAGAAAGCATGGGAAAATGTTATTGAGAAAATCATAAAGAGGAGAAAATGCATTTATAGTTCTGTACTATAAAAAATCCACATAGAAGTGAATCCACAGTTCAAACCCTTGTTGAAGGGTCAACTGTAGTAAAAAATGATGATAGGTTGGCAAAAGAAAAACAGAAATCCACCACATTTCTTTCCTACCATTCATTTTATAAATTTAGCTTTTACGAATGAGTCTATTTCAGAAGTTTCTATAACTAAAATAAAAAATTACCAGAGGAGAAATGTAAATAATGGATGCAATAAATGGATAATGAAATTCAGAATGCTGGTGAAATCCACATGACTTTGGAGAGAACGCTGATGCGACCAGAAAAAGAATTGTTCTTTAAAATCTAATAAAAGAAATAATATTTATCCCTTTGACAGTTAATTTCTAACAAATTAATGAAATGATAAAGTTCTAAAACTAAAGTAACAACAAAAGTCACAGAGTGCACATTAGATTAAAAATGTTTCTAGTTCTGGTTCCTTCTAGTAGATATCTAGAAAACACAGTTGTGCAATGCCTACTCTATTTTTAAAGAATTTACTTTCCTAAAAATCTCATTCTCATTGTCCTGAAATCCTAGGAGACCCTATGAGATCCTTGTTCCTTGTCTTGAAAAGATCAAAAGAAGCATTTGAGTACAGAGACATTTTTGTGAGTGAGCATCAGGATAGCAAGCTCAGATGCTTTCATGGAAAATAACAAAAATGGATAAAGGAGTCTCATCTGATGTGAAAGTATCAGTACCTCTAAAAGTAACAGCAATCTCCAATTAAAGGGCTGATCCAATGCTGCCAGGTATTCTGAAATTATCTTCCAAAAGAAGCAATAAAAATATTTTAATCTAAAATTCTCAGTACTTAAATATTGATTTATTATTTTATAACATTATGCAGGCAAAACAAAACAAATCTGTAGGCAGCTAATTTGCCTCCTCTGGTTTTATTTTTTGTTTTTTTTTTTTTAAGATTTTATTTATTTATTCATGAGAGACACACAGAGAGAGAGAGGCAGAGACACAGGCAGAGGGAGAAGCAGGCTCCATGAGCAGGGAGCCTGATGCGGGACTCAATCCTGTGTCTCCAGGATCACCCCTGGGCTGAAGGCAGGCACTAAGTCACTGAGCCACCCGGACTGCCACCACCTCTGGTTTGTAAAAGTCCTTGCTACTTTCCTTGATAACAAGAGAAACATTTTGTGTTGTAATTTTTAAGTAGGGATTTTAATTCACTAGATAGCTTAGCTTTAGCTTTTCACATTGTATTGTTTTGTAATGTCTGATGGTCCCTTGTGTGTGGGTCACTTCTTTCCAACTGCTGCCTCATTGAGGGTAGAGAAAAGTTTATGCCTCTTTGTTTTCTCTCTCGGAAAGAATGTACAGTAGGTATACAGTACCTCCTTGCTGTTGGTATAATATAATAAGCATCCTGAGCAGACCACTTTAGCTTGGCTCTTCTAAGCCCTTTGAACATACAACACAAATAACAAAAATATTTCAGAAAATGTCTTTCTGGATACACGACTTAGGCTATCATTTTGCTCTTAAATCAAAAAAGCAGTAAACAAATACCTCGCTAGCACCACTTCTGTGTTTCACATTAAAAAGTCTGAACAGTATTAAATGCAGTTTTAAGCTTTCGATTAAATTCAATTTCATTTATTCATTCAAAAGATATTTATTGAATTCCTATTAAGTGTCATACAGTCTTTCAGGTACTATAGATGAAGCAGCTAATAAAGCAGAGTTCCTGTCTTTAGGTCTAGTAAATTTTTGCAAGGAATTTTGCAAATAATATGCTGATGACAGGATCTGGTTTGTTTTTCTGGTCTTTATTTTAATCTTAGAATTTTTGATTTATGATCTATTCTTAAGTGAACACAAGAAGTCCAGTTACAAACTTTTAAGTAATTATACTCAATAATTAGACAATCAAGAAAAATCCATTCTATTTTGTTTAAATGATTCAAAGGGGATTGAAAGTAATGGTCTATCTGGCAGAGTTGTGTGTAATTATTTTCCATTAATATTTGCAATAGACCAGAACTTAGGCTTGGAAGTATACAGTGCTATGGGGATATTACAGAAAAGACTAGAAACTAAGTAGGCTTGTATAATGTTGTACTAAGTAGCATTTTATTGTTGTTATATAAGAAAATAACATATTGCTATTGCCATTAGTGCAGCTAGCATGGAGATTCAGACCTTCAGGAATAAACCCTGATGGGGTGATCTCTGACTGATGTTAACATTCCCCTCTTAGCAACACATACTTGCAAACAAAAGAGCATATATTTACTGTGACCTTGGGGAAACATCAGTTTCCTAAAGATAAATTGACCAACATATAAAAGGCATGTAATTCCAAACTAATCAAACATAAAACAACTTAAATAACTGGCATTCAGGAAATGAGCACAATAAAAAGGAGTGCAGAATCATGTCCTTATCTTGAATTCCTTTTACAAAAGTTGCAATTGTTAAAAGGATGGCTACTGCTTGCATAAGTACTTCAGTATTTTTTGCCTAAGCTGTTCAGAGCCTCCAGGCCTCCCAGGCAAGTACAGAGTTCTATGTCAGTCCTTCTGATTTTGCTTTTCTTGTCTATCTCTGGGTGAATGTGAGGAGAAAAGTAACCCATCACACCTATGCTAGAGCCAGGGCTTCTTGGCGAGCCTGATTAAATGAACAGCAAATTAGTAGAGTTACTTGCAAACCCAGACTCAAGCAGCAGTAAGGACTTTCATAACCCTCTTACTCCTTAAGGTGCCTTCCTGCTTTCCAGATCACCAAACAGTACCTTTGCAAACTTGGAGGCAGGTAGTCAAATGAAAGGACTTTTTATGATATTTTTCTAAATATCAATAAATTTACCCAAAGAAATAGATGTTCTTCAGTCCAAATATAGTAAGATGGTTCTTGAAAAAGAAAGTGCACAGCATGGGAAATAAATTTGTTTAGGATATGATTTTTTGCTCTTTAATCTCCAAAATTACAATGAAGAATAATGCATATGTTGAGAATTTGATGATTACTTCTTGTCTCTGGCAATTAACACTCATCTCAAGAAACAATTTCCTCCTCAGGCTCAAAGAACAGATTTTGAATTTAACAGAGTATAATGGGGAGACTGCAAAACAGGAACTAACAGAATTAGGTCCTGTTTCTAAGCATTCTGTATTTAGAATAGTCAAAAGACTGAAAAAGAAGTCATATTTGGATTTCTTTTTGGATTAGGAAAAGCCTAGGAAACCACCTAATCAACTTCCTTAAAATTCTAAGAGAAAAGATCTTAGCCTTTCTGTAAAAACTAATTGTGAAAAGCTTATTATTATAGCACTGCTCATAATTGTATTATAATCAGCTTTATTCATCAGAAAGTTCTATGCAAATCTGTCTTCTTTCAAATCCACCATTGGTTAAGGTTCTGCCTTTTAGAGTCACAAGAATAAGCAGGTTATATCTCCATATATGGCTAGATTTACATATATTCCATACAGGGAATATTTAGTAAAATATAGGGTGCAAAAGGAATGGAAAATTAACACGTACGAACCCTAAGTTTGGAAGTACTGGAGGAAACATTTCAGTCATGCAATAAATATTCATTAAGCTGTGCACTATACTGGGCACCAGAAAAGGTCATTAAAATAAATTGTGTGAAAAATATAACTTCTGAATTCATATATACAACTGAAATGCATACAATTCTTTCAAATTTCACTTAGTTTTTGTAAATAGTATGTGCCATTTATATTTCTTTGTATTTTACAATTGTATGATTGAGCTCAGTAAACTTCTCAAACTAAAACCACATTCTAGACCTATCTTCAACTACTCTCATGCACATACTATTTGCTCCAGTGACCTGAGCTACCTATCCTTTTCCTAAACATCATTTTGGTTTTATTCATCTATACCTGATTCCTTTCTCTTAATTGTTCCTTTTCTCTCCTAGAAAGATCTGTTGAAATTCTACTCCCATAACCCCTATGAAGCTTTCCCTGACTTAGAGAAGTCTCATAACAAAGTACACCATTATTAAGAACAACTTTCTGTTTTTTAATAAAACATATATGTGTGTGTATTATACACACACATATATGTGATTTTCCATATCACATCATAGCTCCCCACCCCAAATGCCATTTTTAATCAATGTTATCTTCTTAGGGAGAAACACATATGTTGGTTGTACGTGGGTTATGCTTCTCAATCTAAATGTCCACCTAAAAGAAGCTCTGAGATCTACAGACCACTTGCTTATAAAAGATAGTCATGAAGAAAAGAATCAGAATATGTTTCACAAAAGATGAGGTTGCAGTGGAGAACTGTGGAGAGATACACATTAGAAAGATAGTATTCATAGATGTCTAATCTCTGAATACACCATAGAAATAGATCAGAAATTGTAGGTCACGGATCAAGATTGGAAGAGTTACAAAAACAGTAGAGGCACTGTAACTTTTGCATGTTTACCTTTTTAAAAAATGTTTTTAAAATGAAAAAAATCTTTTTTTAAAAGTAAAGCAAGTTGTACATGACAGCAGCAAGCCATCCATGATATTTCGTCAATTCCCACTCTCCTGCCACCCTTACTTTTTGCTCACACTAATGCCCATCAAAAAATGTTCTATCGGTGAAGAATTTTTATTTGATTTGATCAATGGAAAATTCCACCCTGGTCTGAGCCCTGTTACTATCTCAGAACCTCATTCAATTGGTTGGTTACTTGGGCCACCTTGCAGAATATGCAAGTCTCAGTCAGATGAATCCATGTGGAACAGTTTACCTGTAGCCATTGGCCTGGACTATATCTGAGAAATCCCAAACTGGCCATGTATATAGAGAGAAGAAGACTAGGGCTGCTGCAACATGGGTAATCTAGTTAATAAAAGATTGTTCAACACCATCAACACCATCTAGTTTGATGCCAAAGCTCACACTTTCCCAATATCATATGAACTACACCTATCTAATTGCAACACACGTCTTATTAGAAAGCTGAAAAATTGCATCTATTTTGCTTTTAAGGACTTAACTAAGATTACCAGAGAGAGAGAGAGATAAAGAGAGAGAGAGAGAGAGAGAGAGAGAGAGAGAGAGAAAGAGAGGTGAAATGGAATAGGTATAGGGATTTTGAGGGATTTGAGGGCATATAAGGAAAATCCTATGAACACAAGGGACAGTCATCATACAGCAAAGTTTATTGGGTGGTGCTTGGACAGTTTTAGCATGAGAGGTGAAGTCTCTCATGGTGTCACTGACCAGGCACTTAAAGTGAGGGACCATCACCTAGAATAGGAGAGCAAGGAAGCTCCCATGGGAGACAGAGATCAGAGAAGAGGTTTATAAGTCTAGGTAATGTCATTCAGCAGCATGATGGGGAGACTTTAGGTCAGATTGTCCCAGGAGGTCTTGGGGCCTTTGTTGTCTGGGACTATCTTATCTATTGCTAGCAGATGAAGGAGGTGAGGTTTTGCAGCGTATGCAAAGCAGATGGGCTCTAAATGGCTACAAATCTGCTTGTTTCGGCTATTTTTAAATAACTGTATATGTAAAAATTTGGCACTGGAAACTCACTGTATCTTCCAGAAATAAACAACATAGGTGCTAATACACAGAGGCCATCTTTGCACTATTTATATAACAATAGAGAGAAGGGAGGATTGCACTTCATCTCTGGAGACCATTTTAATAGGACATAGGCACAGCTTGAGACTCTGGATTCTATATTCTAACATAAGACAAAAATGAAGAACAGAAGTGCAGTGGGCTCTGAGAAGCAAGCCTAAGGCTTAGCAGTGGAAAGATCTTAAAGGGTCTCAGTAAAGGTCTGCAGCACCCACCAAGAGCAAATGCCAAAGTAAATTCCATTATGCCTTCCAAAGCCTTTCCCTATATTTTCCCTTCAATCTCATATAGATACAGTTCTTTTCCAAAAATCACAAATTGATTTTTTGTCAGTTCAAAGCTATAACTTCTTCTATCGTCTTCTGTATTTCTGTAAGTATTAACCATCATAACCCTAAGTTTATACTTGATTTTATGCAAAATTTTAAGTGTAAGCAGTGCTTCCTACCTAAAAGACTATAATATTTTGTCTTATATTTAGATTATTACCTTTAAAAATATGTATTCAAAGTATACTATGTGTCAGGCTGTATTATGCCAGACCTTGGGTACAAGTCTTGGGGTGAAAGACACAGTTCTTGGCCTCAAAGAGCTTGTGTTATTCAGCCAACTAGGACTACAGTATGTAACTACTATCTTTCTAAACAGTTTGAGTGGGTTAAATAGTACAGTGCCAATCCATTCTGGGAATGTGTTAGTTAAGCTTACATATGCTAGTTATTGTAAGAAGTCCAGTAATAGCAATAATTCCCTCCATTTTGTGTTTTGTATGTCTTCTAGGGTTTTAAGTCTCTGGAAGGAAGTCAATCTGGTCCAGATCATTTCTACCCATGTGAGTTGACTATAAGAAAAAGGAAACTAAATTCTGAGTAATAGTTTGCAAGAAAAGAACCTGGCAAAGTTCCTGGCTCCTACAAAGTCTACACGTGCTAAAACAGAGTCCCCCTTTGTGTTAGGGAATCATATAAGAAAGTTTTCCACTCCTCAGTGTAACTCTTATGGGAGGATTCACATCTAATTAGAGCTTTCGAGTTAAGGATCTTTCAAATCTCTGTTGCTTCATGAGGATATGGTTGAAAAGATTCAAGTTGTATGTTACCAGGGCCACTGAGTACTAAAGAACTATTTCTTAAATGAAGTATTTCAGGAATGAGGAGAATGCTATGGCATCTTCCTAGGACAGGCAATTGCTGCCTACTCCAATGAAACCTTACCAAAGTGTTAGATTTGTGGTTCAGGAGTGTATTATTTTGGTAGGGCTATCAAGGTACTAGACTGAGTGGGTTTACACCATAGAAATTTACTGTCTCACAGTTCTGGAAGCTTCTCTCTTTGGTTTATGGATGACTTTCTTCTCTATTCTGTCTTTACTTAGTCTTTTCTCTGTACATGACTATGTCTGATCTTAGGTATAAAGAGACCAGTGGAATTGGATTAGGCCCCACCCACATGGCTTCATTTAATGTTAATTACCCTCCTTTAAAGCCCTATCTCCAGGGATCTCTGGGTGACTCAGCAGTTTAGCACCTGCCTTTGGCCCAGGGCGTGATCCTAGAGTTCTGGGATCCAGTCCTACATCGGGCCCCCCTGAGTGGAGCCTGCTTCTCCCTCTGCCTGTGTCTCTGCCTCTCTCTCTCTGTGTGTGTCTCATGAATAAATAAATAAAATATTAAAAAAAAAAAAGCCCTATCTCCAAATATAGACACATTTTCAAGTCCTGGGGATTAGGACTTCAACATATGAATTTACAGGGATGTAATTCTGCCCATAATAAGGGGTGGTGAGTGAATCCTCCACTCTACTGATACCACATTTACTTACTGAGAACATTGTGTAGGATTCTTAAAGAAAATAATTTCTTTAAGAAATTATTTAGCTCAATATAAATACATCTCTTTGCCTTGAGCACAATTTATATTTCCGTTCACTATTCTTATATGAAACCACTATATGAAAGAGAAGAATGCCTCAATAGTGTTAAGTCACGGTTAGTTAGGGTATCTGCTCTTTAACAACCCTACCTTAAATCAAACTGATCATTCTTCTAAAATAATTGGCACTGCTTCCCCTGTAGTCAGAGATTCTGTCTTCTATAATGACAAAGGGCACAATTCTCCCAAAAAATGACCTTCCATTACTGTAAGGTGATTTTCTGTAACTGTTTATTCTGTGATTTGGTTGATAACTATTCTCATTAAAGAAAAGAAAGTCACATATTTAATCTTTGTTGGGGCCAACTCCTTGTATGTGTACGATTTGTACATAGTTGAAGACAGTGGTAGGTAAACTGTTCTAGGAAGAGGACAGCAGCTGCAAGAGCACAAAAAACCAGGAGGAGATGGCTTACAAAGAACTGTAGTATTTGATATGAGAGCAGTGTAGGGAAGTTATTTCTGAGGCAAAAAGTGAGATAGAAAGAAGGGAAAATAAATGAGAAAGGACTTAGAAAGTAGCGCTAAAAAATTTCAAGCTTATTCTGAGGTTTTTCCCCTGTTGTTATTTTCTTTTTAAAGTAATTTATTTTTGTTCTTGCATAAATCATCAATTACTCTGAATATGTGCCTCCTGGGAGTTACATGGAAAAACAGAAATCACAAGTTCCCACAGTCATCATAATATTTTAAAAGTTTAAAATTCATGAAACTATATTATGTAGGTGCTCAAAATATATGATGGATCACAATGCATATCATAAAATTATTCATCAATGCAACATGTGCATGAGAGGAATTGGAGTTGAGAATACTGAAAACAAGTATGATACTTAAAATACGTAATTCTCAGTTTCGAAGGTCAAGTTAAGACATAATTATTTGAGAAAAATTCTCAAACACTTTATTAAATTTCTTTTAAGTGAAAGTAGTCTCAATCCATCTGGAAGGTACTGTCATATCACGTGATAAATGATAAACTCAAATTCAGACAGTAAACTATGGAGGTTGTGTCTATGCCTTTAAAAATATATGTTACTTTATTCCTCATGGGTAAAATCCTGCTAGTTTATTTTTATTGATCGATTGATTGCTTGATTAAAATACCATTAATTTAGATCTTCACTTGTAAATTTAGCTTAGAAGTTTTCTAGAGAAAGCATTCCACTACAGGCCTGAAATGTCATGGTGCTTCCTTTTTTTGTATCTTCATCCATTGGCTTCATCCTCACTTCATTTATTTCAATAGAATGCTGACATTTCTCTAATATTATTTCTAGGTTATCTCTCTCAGGCTTTTGGCCTTTATCCTCCAATCTGAAATGTCCTTTTCATAGGTTGTCCCTGTATATTATAGAAAATATCTCTTCAGCACAATACTTCCTTCCCTATAGTGTCTTCATATGAGCATTGCAACTTGAAAATTCCCTGTCAACTTATTAATTTACCTTTTCTTAATTTTTTTTAATTATTATTATTTATGATAGTCACAGAGAGAGAGAGAGAGAGGCAGAGACACAGGCAGAGGGAGAAGCAGGCTCCATGCACCGGGAGCCCGACGTGGGATTCGATCCCGGGTCTCCAGGATCGCGCCCTGGGCCAAAGGCAGGCGCTAAACCGTTGCGCCACCCAGGGATCCCATTAATTTACCTTTTCATTTGTATTCTTCATTTTTTTAAGATTATATTTATTTATTCATAGAGACACACACACACAGAGAGAGAGAGAGAGAGAGAGAGGCAGAGACACAGGCAGAGGGAGAAGCAGGCTCCATGCACCGGGAGCCCGACGTGGGATTCGATCCTGGGACTCCAGGATCATGCCCTGGGCCGAAAGCAGGTGCTAAGCCACTGAGCCACCTGGGCTGCCCTGTCTTCCTCATTTTAAGTAAAAAGTATTATATGATAACAGAGTTGCATGTAATGATAAAGAAAAAAATTGGGGGGATCCCTGGGTGGCGCAGCGGTTTGGCGCCTGCCTTTGGCCCAGGGCGCGATCCTGGAGACCCGGGATCGAATCCCACATCAGGCTCCCGGTGCATGGAGCCTGCTTCTCCCTCCGCCTGTGTCTCTGCCTCTCTCTCTCTCTCTGTGACTATCATAAATAATAAATAAAAAATTAAAAAAAAAATTTAAAAAAAGAAAAAAATTGGGATCCCTGGGTGGCACAGCGGTTTAGCGCCTGCCTTTGGCCCAGGACGCGATCCTGGAGACCCAGGATCGAATCCCACGTCGGGCTCCCGGTGCATGGAGCCTGCTTCCCCTCTGCCTGTGTCTCTGCCTCTCTCTCTTTCTCTGTGTGTGACTATCATAAATTAAAAAAAAAAAAAAGAAAAAAATTATTCTGACACTTGTTAAGATGACAAGGAAGATCTTATTTAGGACTAACGTGATGAATGTTGGTCCTATTGCTATTGAGGAGAAAAATGGGCTCAACTCTGACTACAAGGACAAGTGGAGATTTATAGCTAGTGATCTGAATGAGAGGAATCAGTGAATGGAAAATTACTAAGAGACATCAAGGGTGGAAATGTTCTTGCTAAACCAGTTTCACAGAATCCTTGCTGAAGTACCCAGATATCAAGGGTGGGGGATGAAAAATTTGATCAGATATCAAGGGTGATAAGATACCAACAGTCAAGATGATTCTCGCTAACCTAACCAGTCTCTTGCTAAAACTGGAGCAGACAAAAGAGAAGGCCCAAGGATGAGGCCTAGTCAAAAAATGTTCAGAGAAGTCTAAGTAAAGTTTGGACAAGGAGAGAATCTTTGTCAGTAATCTATAGTTAGTTCTTTTTATAGGAAATATGAGTTACCTCACACTCACTGTTTTTTTTTTTTTTTAATCTTTTTTTTTTTTTTTAAATCTGTAGTCTAATTAAATGGGCTTTGTTAGCTAAATTATCAATAGTTTCTCTGGAAACTGCTTTTCAACTGTTGCAAAATAAAATTAGGAACAGTAAATATATGATATCTTATCTAGGTTTCTGGTGAAAACTTCCCAACCCAACCTTTGCATATTCATCTTTTAGCATTTGTTTCCCACTTTTAAAAATAAATTCTTCTTTGCCAAAATGTGTGTAAAGTTTTTGTGACTCAAAACACTATGCTTACTCCCTCAATGTTCTTGAATTTTAATGTTTCTCCTATTTAAGCACTCTTCTCTATAGCTCTCTGTCCGAATTCTCTGACACATACATGTATGTCTGAACTACTCAGATATGTCTGAAATTTACTGCTGACCTGTTCTCATCTTACACTAATACCATATACACAACACTAAGTCTTTGTGAGGGGGAGATTTTGGCGCTCAATACTGTAAGGGATTATGTTGGCAGTCATGTCATCCTTCTCATTATTTTAAGCTCTTTCCTCATTCTCCTCCCTAAACCTGTGAATAGAATTTTAGACATAATACATTTTTCTTTCTTCCAGCAGTTTGCTTTTGAAAATGCCTATTTTTGCATAATAATAGGAAAAATAATCTTGATTTCCCTGACCAATAGCATGTTCTTTTTATAAAAATCAGAACAATTATTTTAAATTTCCTTCAAATTTCTATTTATTTCCCCAGAGTTCAACAAATAGTCTGTGATTTTCAGGCCCCTTGTGATATACCACTGTGCTTAGTAAATCTTGACCTCTGACATTCTTGTCAACCTATATAGCAGAACTTTTGTAAAATTTCTCTAAATCGATGTTGAATCATGTCAGAAGCTGCAATTTCGTTGGCCTCCCTCTCCTACTATAAATGTCACCATTATCACACCTTGTATCACTGTGCTGATCATTTCATTTTCTTCTCATACATCACAAAGATCAGCAGGAAATTTTTTCCCCCAAAAGCTCTAATAGTCTTTGTTCATAAACAATACCACTAGATGAAGCATTTTTACTCTTGAGTGTATTCAATTCTTCTCTGGCTACTATATATGTGTTTCTTCATTCCTTGATGCCTGACATTCACCCCTTCAGCAGCTAGGACATGGCCTTCCTTCACAATCAAACATCATGAAAAAGTTGTTCTCTTCCATTCCCATTATTATGGTGACTATGTGCTGGACCAATCATTCCAAACAGAAAACAAGAGATACTAAAATACTAAAATAAAATTTTAAATTCTTATCAAATGTGCAATCTGAAAGAAAAAGGATTACTGGAGCCAAAAACTATATGAAGATGAGGAACACAGAGTTGAGCATTGTGTTAATGTAGCTTTCACCTTTAGGGATTTTAGTATGAAAGGATCCGCTTGCTTACTGAACAACACCTGCTAGTATATGCTCAGTTACTATTGTCAGGGTTGGTTTTTGTTGTAATCCTGACACATTCCAATGATAATCACAAGCCTTCTCATTGTCCCTGTTCCTAAAATCTCACATTTACAGCTCCCTTGTCCCAACTTTAGGTATTTCCATTCTATTTTCTTGCTACTTCTGAGTACCATATGAGAAATTCTCAGCTGATTTTCTCTGTACCATCTAATGGAGTACAGCATTCTGTGAAGTTGTCCTTGGGACCAATCATCTTCCTCAATAATTGCTGCCCCTGCTAATCCCTTGCCATCTGAACACAGTACCAAATGTGAGAATTTTCTGAGAAGCTTCCAAAAAATGAAAGAAAGAAGGAACGAAGTAAAGAAAGGAGAGAAGGAGGTAAAAGAAGAAAAAAATTGCTCACAAGCTATTATTTTTAGATTCCCTCAAACCAGTTGAGATCCTTCCAGCCACCCAGTATCTTAGGTTTAAATTCCAAGATGGGAATGAGAGAATAGTGTCTACAAGTTCTCTTTCTGATTCTCCCTCTTCTTGATGTTGTCTGTCTTGCCCTTATTTTCATGTTCTCATCTTTATGCTCTCTCTTTTTTTTTTTTTAATATTTTTTTTATTTTTATTTTTTATTTTTTTTTATGCTCTCTCTTAAACACACTTCAACACAACACCAAGTTTTCTTTATCCCATGAGCTTCTCTAAAATTTTCCCTGAAAAATTAAATGTTTTTCTGAAATGTTCTTTAACTGAAGTAGCTAACTCCACAAATTCTCATTCACTCATTAATCAAAAATACTTTGAGCATGTACCATCACCTAGAACTATTCTAGAACCTAAGGACCAAGTGATAAATGAGATGGGCAAACCCCTGCTCGGATATAGCTTACTTTCTAGAAGGTGGAGACAGACAGCAGACAATTTTAAAATAAAACAAATAAAAATATCACAGATTATTAAGTGCTATGCACATATTTAAACCAGGGTAAATACATATAGAGTAACTAAGTGGTAAATACATGTAGAACAATTAAATTATATTGAGGAGGCAGGGAAGATTTCTTATAATGGTGACTTAAAATTTTAATCTTAAGGAGGAACTAGCCATGTAGACATAATGAAGAACATTCCAGGCAAAAAAGAAGACCAGGGTGGCTGAATTATAATCAGTAAGGGAGAGAGTTTATTGAAATTTTGCAGTAGTCAGAACATATGAGACTGTAAATCAGAGAAAAGTATTTAGATCTATTTGGATGCAATGGGAAGCCAGTGGGGGGGTTGACTTCTTAAAATATCAGTCTAGCTAGTGTCTAGAGGAGTGATTCTTAAAGATTTTCATCTCAATATTTGGTTAAATTGTTAAAACTTTTGAGTACCTCAAAGAGCTTTTGTTTATATACTACATATCTATTAATAGCTATAATATTATCTAATATTAGAAGTTAAAACTGAGAAATGTGATGTTATTTATTAACTTAAAATAATAAACTCGTTACATGTAAATAAAAATAACAGATTTTTTATTGAAAGTAACTAAATTTTCCAAAACATAAAAAGAATGAAAATATTGGCATTGCTTACATTGTTGCAAATCCCTTTAAAGTCTGCTTTAATACCAAGGCAGCTATATTCTTACATGTGCCTCTGCATTAAATCTATTGTAATATGCTTTTGGATTTAACTGTATGAAAAAAAATCTTGCCTCCCATAGGTATAAAACTGGTAAAGGGAAGAGTATTTTAGTAGCCCTAGCAGATTTCTGTGGATATTCTTCTCTGATACCATACAAAAACTTGACAAGTGATAGTTCCTTCAAAGTTAGTTACAATGGATATTTTGAAACCATTAGTGAACTTTTCACTTTGTTACTGTAAAATTTCTTGGTCTATCTCACATTTAAAATGAATATTTGGGGTGCCGGGGTGGCTTATTCAGTTAGGCATCTGCCTTTGGCTCAGGTCATGATCCCAGAGTTCTGGAATCAAGGTCTACATCAGGGGCTCCTTGCTCAGAGGGGAGTCTGCTTCTCCCTCTGTGTCTGCCCCTCCCTCTGTTTGATTTTTCTCTCTCTCCAAATAAATAAATAAAATATTTAAAAAAAAAAATGAACATTTTCCAATGTATAATTTGATAGAATAAACATTATTTCATAGAAAGATATAGATGCATGAATTAATCATCTCCTCTTGTTAATGCATTTCATTAAACAATTTAAAAATCATATTTGTTAGTATCACCCCTAACTTCACCATAGAAGTGTCTAAGTATTGGAAACTTGTCAAACTCATGGTAGTGGATCCAGTTTTCCAAAATTTTCATTTTTGTCTTGAAAGATAAAATTTTATAATTGGCAATAAATATTGTCAGTTGATCTT
The DNA here is from genome assembly GCF_048418805.1 of Vulpes vulpes. Lineage (NCBI taxonomy): Eukaryota > Metazoa > Chordata > Mammalia > Carnivora > Canidae > Vulpes > Vulpes vulpes. Next base: position 98,042,861 of record NC_132784.1, on the reverse strand, counting down.
GAAGTGACAATCTTGTTTCATTCATTTTAGAGAAGACCTATGTCTAAATAACTTCAGTTTATATGTCATTCTTTCAAGTAAAATGTTCTTTGAATCAGAAGCTGCTAATTCATTGCACAGCACAAACAACTGAACAAGTTTTACCTTATACAACTATCATCCCTTTGTATGGAGCAAAAGTGTTTTGTGTGTACTTCCCGTTTGGTCACATAAGATATTTAAATTCATGCATTTACAAGTTTAAGTTTAATAAACTTAATAGTTTTACAGTTTATCAAAAACATTTTTAAATTAAACTGACTTCTTTTTAGCTATGTTGTGGTGGTGACAAACATAATGACTAGAAGCATAGGTTTATGTAATTGCCTTCATTTGTGCTAAGGAACCAGCTGTTTATCCACTATTGCTTTTGTATCACCTGCACAAATGCTCACAGTAAAAAAAGGCAAGTAATATGTTGGTATTATTACAAAAACAGTTTTGACCTTAGAGACACACTGTGTCTGAAAATCTCAGGGTCTTCCTGAAGTCCACATACCTTACTTACTTTATGAACCACTGGCCTAGAGAATAATTGGGGAGGAGAGTGAAAACAAGCTGTTGGGAAGCTTTTTATAGTTCTGGAAGATGGAAATAGGAGGTTTTCATTCAATGTGGAGGTAATGCAACTGTAGAGAAGTAAACAAATACAGGATATGTTTTTGGAAATCTACCAACAGCACTTACTGTTGGATGTGTTGTGAAGAATGGAAGTAAAAGAGGAATCAAAGATAACTCCAAGATTTTGCTCTCAGGAGATGGAGAGATCCCAGTGACATTTACTAAAGAAGAATATATAGGCAGGGGCAGATTTGGTGTGAGAAAATGAAAAGCTTAACTATGGGAGTGCCAAAGAACTATTTTTCATATTCCCCCAAACTTGGCTTTTTCTTTCCAGATCTAAAAAGTCTAGTGTCTAATTTAAAACTTGAAAATGGATAAAGTCTTCTTTGTTCTAGGCATTTTCTTCTCTCCTCTTCACCTTTCCTATTTGCCTGGTGTAATGGAAAAAAAAAAAAACCTAAAGAAATGAATTTTTTAAAACCCTCACTTTATAACCACCCCCCAAAAATCACTTAAATAAGAAAGTGTAACTTTAGGGAACAGTTCTTAAACCAGTCTCAAGTCTGACATCAGTTGTGAATTCAGTGTTTCCAAAGACAACTCTCAGTTCTGACTCCAATTGCAAGTTTGGGGTCCTTAAAATCACCCTCAGATTTGATAACCCATTAGAAAGACTCACAGAACTCACTGAAAACTGCTATACCCACAGTGATAGTTCATTATAGTATAAGGATACAGATTAAAATCAACCAAGGAGAGACCCCTGGGTGCCTTCAGCATTGGGCTCCCCATGGGAAGCCTGCTTCTCCCTCTGCCTATGTCTCTGCCTCTCTCTCTGTATCTCTCATGAATAAATACATAAAATCTTAAAAAAAAAAAAATCAACCAAGGAAAGAGACACATGGGATAGAGTCCAGGAAAGTGCTAAACATGAAGCTTCCAGTTGTCCTCTTGCAGTAGAGTTATAGATAGTGCTAATTTTTCCAGCAACAATGTACAAACAATCAAATTGCCAGCCAAGGAAGTTCACCCAAGCCTTGGATCCAGAGTCATCGGGCTTGGTCATACAGACATGGTGGACTTCTCATATAGTTGACCTCACTTTCTAGGCTTTCTGGAGCTTGAGCTGATAATAGATGACCCAGAGTCCCCAGCATATATCACATTTTCATACTACTTGGTATAACTCAAGATTTTCAGGTACACAAAAACACTTTTATCAGATAAAATACCCCAAGGGCTTTGAGATGAACTTCTGTGATCCAAGGGCAAAGGCCAGACCTCTCAATGAGGAAAAGTAAATTACTTACCACTGACAATGGTTTTTTATTCTAGGTAGTTTCTTCTATCTTTTCATCTTGGCTTAGCTTTAATGGCTAAATAATCAAATAACTAAAATACTCCCTACCTCTCTAACCAACTCCTCATTCCTCAAAACAAAACAAATCAAAACATTTAATGAGAAAATAAAATGTATTAGGTGATATTTCAAAATATTTTTATATGTATAAAGAGTTTACTGTAGTATTTGGCTAACATATTTTGACTATTTGCCAGGTACTATTTGCTAGGTACTACGATTTTAATTCTTATGATCTTATAAAAGTAATATTTGCACCCTAATTTTATAGGTAAGGAAATGAGGCCAGACAAGTTAAGCAATTTGATGAGAGTCATACTCAGAATGTATCTGGCAGAGCCAAGGTACACATCTCAGTGAGACACCAGAGAAACCTTCTCTTGACTAAGCTGTACATATCAATAAATGAGAGGTATCAGTATCGTCTATCTTGCAGGCTTTACTATTATAATCATTCACAGTCTCTTCTCTTACACTCCTAAATTTATTCTTCTCATTCATTTAGGTAAAATTTACTCTCAGCAATTTTTATTTCATTTAATTCTGGGTACTTGACTTCTTAGCACTGCCTATCTGTATTTTATGGGTTGTCTTTGACAATTTGCATGGCTATGAGAGCTTCCTTCCCACGAAAATACAAGGTTATACACCATTACTCTTCCTTTAAGTGTGAAACCTAAAGTACCCTTGAGTTTTGTTCTCCTTGCTTAGCACACTCTATCCACTGCACATTTATCTCAGTATGAGGCAACCCCCATGATATATCTTTGTCTGTTTCCTACATCATCAAAAATTTCTCTAAGTGAAAAGCACCTTTTTAGTGGTTATTTCCATTTTCTTCTTGTCACAGTTCATATCACCATATTTCCTTATCCAAGTAGATCTTTCATTGAAAGACTTTCACTAAAATTATAAACATAATCACAGGATTCTTTGAAGTAATTGTGTCATCTCTTGCCCTCCCTACAATTCATTTCCAATGAGAATCATTATTCAGCATCAACCTTCAGAGACAAAACACTATTCAATACTTTTAAGTCATGTTCTCCTTTTCCTTTTTATCGATATAATTTCTGAGACAAACACATGCTTTCGTAGATCTTACTAATACTTTCTAATAGATCTTATTTCCAGTGATTTCAAATACTGTCACTGTTTCTACACTAAATTTAAAAAAAAAAAGTGGAAAGAACAGTCTGACAGCATAAGAACTCACAATAGATTTCTTCTCAAAAGAGTTCCAAAGTTATTTGAGTAGGCACCTTCTCTACTTCCTGTTCAATTATATTCTCTTCCTTGTCCTTTCCCTGTTGTGTTTTAAAAAATCATTCTTATTCTGTTATGCCCACCCACATTGTATTCAGTATAAAGTTGTGGGAGGTTTTACTTTTAATCCTTTCTAGTATCCCTCTACTTAGAAATTTCTACATGCATGTATGTAAGAAGAGAAGTTCAAGTTATCTGCTGCTGTAGATGTGGTTAGAGTTCCAAATCGGGGCCTCCCAGCTATCACGGATCTGCTTCCATTGCTATCACTTTACATTTGTTTCTCCACCTGGTTCCATATCACTTATAGAACCAGTCATTATTATCCTCTACTCTGAATGCACTTCTTTGAACTAGCATAAGATCTAGTTTAACTTCCTCTTCTTTTCTTTCTTCCTCTTTATTTTCTTCTTTCTCCTTCTTTCCTTCCTTCCTTCCTTCCTTCCTTCCTTCCTTCCTTCCTTCCTTCCTTCCTTCTTTCTTTTTGAATGCTACTTACACATCTAGGTAAAAATTATTTAAAATTATCTCATTTGCCAAGGTCTAAATAAAGAAAAAGAAATTACATTACCTTCTCAAGGTCACTAAACGAAAAGATAATAGGCAGGCCTAGTAAATAAAGTCTCTTATTTATCGAACCAATATAAGTTGCAACATAACAAATTTTATAGTTTAAAAATATCCTATAATAAATAAAAAATCGAATCTTTAAAATGTGCTTGTATTTTTTATTTAAATTCAAATTCAAGTCAGTTAACATACAGTGTAGTATTGATTTCAGGAATAGAATTTAGTGATTCGTCACCTACATATAAGACCCGGGGCTCATCCCAACAAGTGACCTCCTTAATGCCCATCCCCCACTTAGCCCATCCCCCTACCACTCCCCTTCAGCAACCCTCATTTTGTTGTAGTTTCCCCCCCTCTGTTTTTATCTTATCTTATTTTTCCTTCTCTTGCCCTATGTTCATCTGATTTGTTTCTTAAATTCCACATGAGTGAAATCATATGGTATTTGTCTTTCTCTGCTTGACTTATTACACTTAGGATAACACATTTTAGCTCCATTCACATTATTGCAAATGGCAAGATTTCATTCTTTTTGATGGCTGAGTAATATTCCATTGTGTGTGCATGTGTGTGTGTGTGTGTGTGTGTGTGTGTGTATTACCTCTTTTTACTCATTCGTCAATTGATAGACATTTGAGCTCTTTCCATAATTTGGCCATTATTGATAGTACTGCTATAAACATTGGGGTACATGTGCCCCTATGAAGCAGTACTTTTATATCATTTGGATAAATACCTATTAGCACAATTGCTGGGTCATAAGGTAGTTTCTACTTTTAAGTTTTTGAGGAAACTCCATACTCTTTTCCAGAGTTACTGCACAAGTTTTTATCCCCATCAAAAGTGCAAAATATACCTTCTTTCTCCGTATCCTTGCCAATGTATGTTGTTTCCTGAGATGTTAATTTTGGCCATTCTGACAGGTGTGAGGTAGTATCTCATTTTGGTTTTGATTTGTATTTCCTTAATAATGAGTGATGTTAAGCATTTTTCATGTGTTCCTTAGATGTCTGTATGTTTTCCTTGGAGAAATGTCTGTTCATGTCTTCAGTCCATTTCGTAAATGGATTATGTGTTTTGGGGGTGTTGAGTTTGATAAGTTCTGTATGGATTCTGGATACTAGCCTTTATTAGCTATGTTATTTACAAATATCTTCTTTTTTTTTAAATTTTTTATTTATTTATGGTAGTCACAGAGAGAGAGAGAGAGAGGCAGAGACACAGGCAGAGGGAGAAGCAGGCTCCATGCACCGGGAGCCCGACGTGGGATTCGATCCTGGGTCTGTGGGATTCGATCCTGGATCTCCAGGATCGCGCCCTGGGCCAAAGGCAGGCGCCAAACCACTGCACCACCCAGGGATCCCACAAATATCTTCTTCCATTCCATCAGTCACCTTTTAATTTTGTTGATTGTTTCCTTTGCTGCCCAGAAAGTTTTTATCACGATGAGGTCCCAATAGTTCATTTTTGGTTTTGTTTCTCTTGCCTCTGGAAATATACCTAGTAAGAAGTTATTGTGGCCAAGGTCAGAGAGGCTGCTACATGTTTTATCCTTTATGATTTTGATGGTCTCCTACCTTACATTTAGGTCTTTCACCCATTTTGAATTTGTTTTTGTGTATGGTGTAAGAAAGTGGTTCAGTTTCACTCTTCTACATGTCACTGTCCAGTTTTCCCAGCACCATTTGTTGAAGAGACTGTTTTCTATTGGATATTCTTTCCTGCTTATCAAATATTATTTGGCTGTTTGATTATGGGTCCATTTCTGGGTTCTCTATTCTGTTCCATTGATCTATGTGTCAGTTTTTGTGCTAGTCCCATACTATCTTGATGATACAGCTTTGTAATACAGCTTGAAGTCTGGGAATGTGATGTCTTCAGCTTTGATTTTCTGTTTTAACATACTTTGGTTATTCAGGGTCTTTTATGGTTCCATACAATTTTAGGATTGTTTGTTTCAATTCGGTGAAAAATCCTGGTGTTATTTTGATTTTTTTGCATTGAAGGTGTTGATTGCTTTGTTTGGTGTAGACATTTTAACAATATCTGCTCTTCCAATCCGTGAGCATGGAACATTTTTCCATTTCTTTATGTCTTATTCAATTACTTTCAAAAGTATTCTATAGTTTTTAACATATACAATCTTTCACATCTTTCAGTAAATTTATTCCTAGGTAACTCATGGTTTTTGATGCAATTGTAAGTGGGATTGATTTCTTGATTTCTCTTTCTGTTGCTTCATTATTGGGGTAAAGAATTGCAACAGATTTCTGTATATTGATTTTATATCCTATAGCTTTGCTAAATTCATGCATCAATTCTAGAAATTTTTTGGTTGAGTCTCAGGCTTTCTACATAGAGTATTAGATCATCTGTGAAGAGTGCAAGTTAGATTTCTTCCTGATAATTTAGATGCCTGATTGCTGAGGCTAGGACTTCTAGTATTATGTTGGACAACAGTAGTGAGAGTGGAAAACTCTGACCTGTTCTTGACCTTAGGGTAAAAGATCTCAGTTTTTTTTCCCCATTTTGAGGATTATATTAGCTCTGAATCTTTTGTATATGGCCTTTAAGATGTTGAAGTATGTTCCTTTTATCCCTACTCTCTTGAGTGTTTTTATCAAGAAAGAATGCTTTATTTTCTCAAAGTTTTTCTATCTCTTTTGAGAGGACTATATGATTCTTATCCTTTCTTTTATTAATTAATGTAGTGTATCACATTGCTTGATCTCTGTATATTGAACCACCCCTGCAGCCCAGGAATAAATCCTGCTCGATTGTTATGAATGATTCTTTTAATGTACTGTTAGATTTGATCAGCTAGGATATCTTGTTGAGAAGTTTTGCACTCATATTCATTAGGGATATTAGTCTGTAATTCTCCTTTTTATTGGGATCTTCGTCTGGTTTTGGATTCAAGGTAATACTGGCCTCACAGTATGAATTTGTAAATTTTCCTTCCATTTCTATTTTTTGGGAATAGTTTGAGAATAGGTTTTAACTATTCCTTAGATGTTTGTAAGATTTCCCTGGGAAAGCTATCTGGCCCTGGATTTTTGTTTGTTGGGTGGTTTTTAATAGCCGATTCAATTTCTTTCCTGGTTATGGATCTGTTCAAATTTTCTTTCTTAATATTTCCATTTTGTTAGTTTACATATTTCTAGGAATTTATCCATTTCTTCCAGATTGCCCAATTTTTTGGCATATAATTACTTAGAATATTCTCTTATTAGTTGCTTCTATTTCTGTGGTGTGGTTATGATCTCTTTTTAATTCATGGTTTTATTTATTTGAGACTTTTCTCTCTCTCTCTCTCTCTCTCTCTCTCTAATAGGTCTGGCTGGGGGTTTATCAATTCTGTTAATTCTTTCAAAGAATCAGCTCACAGTTTTTTTTTTTATCTGTTATACTATTTTTTTTTAATTTCTATGTTATTTATTTCTGCTGTAGCCTTAATTATTTCCTTCTTCTGCTGGTTTTAGGCTTTTCTTGCTATTTTTGTTGTTGTTTTTGTTTTGTATCTTTAGCTCCTTCAGGTATAAGGTTAGGTTGTGTATTTGAGACTTTTCTTTCTTCTTGAGGAAAGCCTGTATTGCTATACTTCCCTTTTACGACCGCCTTTGCTGCATCTCAAAGATTTTGAACTGTTGTCCTTTCATATTCATTTACTTCCATGTATTTTTTTGAAATTTTTCTTTAATTTCCTGGTTAACCCATTCATTATTTAGTAGAGTGTTTTTTAATCTCTTATATTTGTGGTTTTTCCAAAATTTTTCTGATTGATTTCAAATTTCATAGCATTATGGTTTGAAAATATGCAAAGTGTGGTCTCAATCTTTTTGTACTGATTGAGGCCTGATTTGTGACCTGGCATGTGATCTCTTCTGGAGAATGTTCCATATGAACACAAGAAGAATATGTGTATTCTCTTGCTTTAGGATGAAATGCATCTGGTCCAGTGTGTCATTCAAAGCCATTGTTTCCTTGTTGATCTGCTTAAATGATCTGTCCATTGCTGTCTGTAGGGTGTTAAAGCCTCCTACTATTATTGTATTGTTATCAAATAAGTTTCTTTACGTTTGTTATTAACTGATTTAAATATCTGGGTGCTCCCAATTTGGGGGCATAAATATTTAAATTATTAGATCTTCTTGTTGGATAGTCCCCTTTATTACCATATAGTACCTCTCTTCACCTCTTATTATGGTCTTTGGTTTAAAATCTGGTTTGAAAAAAAAATAAATAAAATAAAATAAAATCTGGTTTGTCTGATACAAGTATGGCTATTATACCTTTCTTTTGATGCCCATTAGCATGTCAGATGTTTCTTCACACCCTCGTTTTCAATCTGGAGGTATTTTTTGTTCTAAAATGAGTCTCTTGTAAGCAGGATATTGATGAGTCTTATTTTTTGGTTTTGTTTTGTTTTGGTCCATTCTGATACCCTAGGTCTTTAGATGGGAGCATTTAGTCCATTTACATTCAGAGTAATTATTGATAGATATGAATTTAGTGCCATTGTATTACCTGAAATACCTGTAAAGTCATTAGTCCTATAGTTTATCTCTGCTCCTTTCTAGTCTTTGTTGCTTTTTCTTTTCACTCATAAGGTCCCCCTTAATATTTCTTACAGAGCTGGTTCAGTGTTCACAAACTCCTTTAGTTTATGCTTGTCTTGTAAATGCTTTATCCCTTGTTCTATTCTAGATGACAGCCCATCTGGATATAATATTCTTGATTGCATATTTGTCCCACTTGGCATGTTGAATATATCCTGCCACTCTCTTCTGGTCAGACAAGTGTCTGTGGACAGGTCTGTTGCTAACCTTTTTTGCCTACCCTTTCAGGATAAGGACCTTTTCTTTTGGCCCCAGCTACTTTCAGGATTCTCTCTTTACCTTTGTATTTTAATAGTTTCGCTCTGATATGTCTTAGTGTCAACAAGTGTTGAATTGTTCTTGTTGATTTTGAGGGTAATTTTCTATGCCTCTTGAATTGAATGCCTGTTTCTTTTCTCAATTTAGGGAAGTTTTCAGCTATAATTTATTCAAGCAACCCATATATCCCTTTTTCCCCACTCGGCTTCCTCTGGGACTCCTATGATAGGGATGTTATTGTGCTTTGTGGAATCACTGAGTTACCTAAGTCTATATTTGTGATCTAATAGTTTTCTTTCCCTTTTCTCTTCAGCTTCATTATATTCCATAATTTAATATTCTGTACCACCTATTCATTCCTCTGCTTCTTCCATTCTTGTGAATATATATAGTCAATTTTGTACTCAACATTTTTTAAAATTTCAGCCTGATTAGTTTTTAGGTCGTTTATCTCTGTAGCCTGGTTTTTCAGGTTTCATGGCACTATGTAGAAACTTCTATGTTTCTTTCAAGCCCAGCTAGTGTTATGATTGTTGTTCTAAATTCTAATTACTGCTTATATCTCTTTTGAGGAAATTCCTGGCTGTGATTTCTTCTTGATCTTTCTTTTGGACAGAATTCCTCCATCTTGTCATGTCTAGCTTCCTGTCTTTTGCATATTATGAAAGCTTGTTATGTTACTGCTCCTGGGAGTAATACTATATTAAGGAGGGGTCATACTCTGTCCAGGGCCTGGCACTTCAGGTGTTTCTGGTGTATAGTTTGTGCACTCTGCTATTGTGTTTGGCTGCTCTTTCCCCAGGTCAGTCTTCTGCAGAGTTCTTCCTTGCTTTCATTGGGGAGTGTTTAGACCTTCAACGATGTGTGCTTTGATGTGTTTGTTAAAATAAGCCTGATTAAAAAAAAAAAGCCTTATCTAAGAAAATAGAAAACAAACAAAAATCCAACAAACAATAACTATAAGCCTGATTCCAAAAAAGAAAGAAAGAGAAAGAAAAGAAAAAAAAAAAGAAGCCTGATTCAGAAAACAACAACAACAACAACAACAACAAAAACAAGAAAAGGAAACAAACCAACAAATGGACAAAAACTATAAGCCGAAATCTCAAGTAAAAAGAAAAAAATAAAATGAAACAAAATGAAATGAAATCCCATCCTATTTCCACCATCACTGAAGCTGATGCTTTGGAACATTCTATGATTAGTTGACTTGGTACATTGAGGTGCCTGTGTTGGTTTTCTGACAGAGAGGTCCACTGTGCTAGCTCACAGTCAGATCTGCCCTAGTAAAGATTCCCCTGCTGGGCATGTAGGAGAGGGGTTTGGTGTAATTGACTCCTGTCCCCACTGGAGGCACTGTATTTCTCTCTGTAATCCCACTGTCCTACTGGAGGGGGTGTGGATGATGGCATCACCTCACCTTCTCAAATCCTGGGAGGGGAATTCATGGTTGCGCTATTCAGGAAAACTTCACAGAAAAGGAACCATCTCCCCTCCTTTGTCTCAGGCTCTTTTTAGGTTCCTGTCCTCAGAATGTGTGTACCTGGGCAATTGGCACATCCAGTGCCAGAGTTCTCCTATGTTTTACTCTGGCCAGCAGCTGGGACTCAAAACTCCAAATCTTAAAGGACCCAGTAAGGTGTGGCCCTGTTCTCCTCTCCCAGAGGAAAGCTTTCCAGCACTGTGCCACACACCATTCTCTCCCAGAAAAGCAGTGCTTCATTGTAGCCTCTGGGCACTTGTGCAAGCATATGACTGCTTTTTGAAAAGCTGCTACTAGGCTATCTGCATGTGCTTCTTTCTTCTGCTTTTGAATGGCCACTCCATGCCAGCTGGTAGGCCTTTCATCCTTGGAGGGGTAAATTGCCCTCTTCCAAATGGACTTAAGGAAGGGGAGCATTCTTCTCCAGAGTGACCCAGGGGATCCCCACACCACGGTGTCTTGTGTGAATACTACATACCACTCTTTCTCCTCCTATCCCTCTCTCTCTCCCACTTCTTTCCACAAAAAAAAGGCTTCCTCACCTCTAATGTACTGCAACTTTTCTTTTTGCCAATTCATATCTCTGAACCTCGCATCTGCCATATTCTCTCCCTCCAGTCATACAGAAGGTTTTCCTAATCCTCAGATTGATTTCCTAGTTGTTCAAAATGATTTGATGTTGATCTAGCTGTGTTCAAGGAATGAGGCAAGCCCAGCGTACCCCAACTACTCCACTCTTTTAATTCCATCCTCTAAAACATAATATTTACAAGGATTGAACTGAGGAAGATGGTATTCTTTGTAAAAATGCTTTATTCCAACTCAACTACCATGATCTTTCCTTTATGTAAAGTTTCCAAAAATTATTTTTGCCTTGAAACTTCTTGATGAGACAAACATAGGTTTTCTCTGGTGACAAATAAAATGATGTTATGTTGCTTCTTCATCACAATCATATCATCATAAAAGTGTTGGCACAATTAAGGTTTTTAGTAGAAGTAAACTTATAATGAATATTCATGTGAATTTTGATAAATTGCTGAAACATTTCCTATGAGTAGTAGACTTAATTCATAGGTAAATTCATTCAAAACATGTAATTTTAACTTACAGCACTTCAACTTACATTGCAGTTAAAATGGAATATTTAAGCTAATCTTTCTTAGCATTATAAATAGAATCACTTACATCAACAAGCAGTTTCTATGTTAATTCTGGCACCACCAACTTCCCCTTTATTTAAATGTAATAATATTTAAGAGTTATTTCACTGTAGAACTTTTAACCAGATGATAACAATAATTTCTTATGAAAACAAATTTAAAATTAAATATCAAAATTCCATTATATCAAATTTTGAAAGATTCTAATGAGTAGATCCCTTGATATCTTTCTTATATGATATGTTTGAGAAGTTTTGAGACTTCCGTTTTGTTTCTTTCAGGGTGGATAAGGTTTTGTTGTAACAAGTAACTCCCAAATCTCAGTGATTGAAGCCTAAAATGAGATAGTTTTAGTTTGCACTACATGTCCATAAAGGGGCACAATATGGGACTCAGCTTATCACTATCACTTATCATGGGCTTATCAATACCCATGGTATTGGGTCCCATACCAATAGAGCCACCTCTATCACAACCAGTCCTAGTATCTGGGAATATTGCTGGACCACTGTCCATTTACTTCCTCCAGTCCCCCCTCCCCTGCAGTGATTGTTTTTTCCAATTTCCAACCTTTCTTTCTGTCTCTAACTTTATAGCTCCATCATCTCTGATTTAGAATTTTCTAGTTTACTTGGATTTCTCCTTTTAGAGGTTTCCAATTGTTACTGAGAATAAAAATATACCATATTTCTGTTAATATGGGAGGATACAGAGAGTTCTGAATTTAGTTTTGCCATCAATTAAATAGCCTTAGAATGATATATGTTACTTCTACCCCTAATTCATTGGCCATAATTAGTTATATGACTGCACACACAATGGTGACCTACAATACTACTGTAAAACTGGAATGAAGAGAGACAGAAATATTTAGTTATCTGCATTAATGCCAGACAGTCCACTCTGGCCATTGCTTGGATTACTTTTGCTTCCAAGGCAAAAGGCACTCCCTTATTTCCAAAAGGAGGTAACTCGAAAGTCCCATAAAATAAAGACCCAATCCTCAAACTACATTAACTGTGGCAAGCAGTAGTCACTATAGCAGGTGTATTTATGATCCTATCTTGATCTATACATATATCAGAAAACTGTATACCCACCTCCAAAAAAATCTACTGTGATTGGGCAGCCCAGGTGGCTCAGCGGTTTAGCGCCGCCTTCAGCCCAGGGCCTGATCCTCGGGACCCAGGATCAAGTCCCACGTCGGGCTCCTTGCATGGAACCTGCTTCTCCCTCTGCCTGTGTCTCTGCCTCTGTGTGTGTGTGTGTGTCTCATAAATAAATTTTAAAAAATCTTAAAAAAAATCTACAGTGATTGAACAAAAATAGAACAATTAAAATAAGTACCGTCATTCATCAATAGTAATAAAAAAAAGTACACAGGTGTTAATGATCTACAGAAATTCTGATATCCCATGGGCAAAAGCTATGAGAAGACCCTATATTGTTTGTGGCAAATACATCTCAATTATACCCTGATCCCAATGTCAGGAAGTTCTGCTGTTTGGCCTCTGTGATCCCTAGTTCTGTATCCAAAGATATCTTCTCTCTTCTATCATTCTGGCACATCTGAAGTAGCTATTGAGGATTCTGATGTCCTTGGGGGGCCAATCAGCTTTCTTAACCTACTTCTTGTATGTTAAAAGTTGGTAAGTTTCAAATAATCACTGATGTTTTTAGCCTAGGCTTAGAGATTTCTTTGGCAAGGTAACTCTCTCAAGAAGTTAACTTCAAATCCATTTGATTCCAGCCTCATGAACCATAAGCTATATCTAGCTTTGACATATGTCTCTCTCTTGATTTAACTATAGGGAACTCAAGTCTTTTAGGCTTATTGGGGGAGTGATATCCTTAGACTCTCTTTCCTGAATCATTTTCTACAATCAAATGGATATACCTCCTGCCACCTTAATCCATCAAGCAGTTTTAACAATGGATGTGACAGCCAAACCCTTGATTGCATTCTTGCTGTATGGCTTAGTTTTAATAAACCTTTGTTGTTCAAGGAATTTTTCAATAATATCTTTTACTGCTCAGGATTGAGAAGCAATTGCTTTTTCCAATCTTCTAATTCCTTACACTTTGGGACTCTGTGCTCTCTCATTTGTGCTTACAAACTATCCAATTATTTTTGAATGCATTTCTTCATCTCTATATTTCTAAAATGTGACCAATGATAACTAACACATGTAACTAACTTCTATTTTATAAACTCATTCCCTAAAGTTACAAAGTCAGAAGATAAATTATTTGCATTTCACATTTTACAGCTTTATCATCATGTATTTCTTCATTACATAACCTGGATAAATATCCTTCTAATCTCTAATAATAGTTCCTTTGCCACCTAGGCAAGTTCCTTAAAGCAATGTTGTTTTGTTATTATAGACTTTGGCTTACAGTGCCAAATTTGCATCAGTTAAGATAGGCTATCTTAGGCTGTGAAAAAAGAAATACAAGGAGGAAGGGAGGGAGGGAGGAAAGAAGGAAGGAAGGAAGAACTCTCAAAGATGAATACTTTAAGAGAACAAAGTTTTAGTTTTTGTTCTTCTATGTGCACTGTGGTTTGTCAAGAGTAGTATATATACATAATTTCAATTCAGGGAACTAATTTGTCAAAGCAATCTTTTAAATATTGCTGCTTATGTATTAGTGTTTTATTGCTTTGTAAAAAATTACCATAAAGTCAATAGCCTAAAATAACACTTTAAAACAATGTACATCTTTTTTTAAAGATTTTATTTACTTATTCATTAGAGACACAGAGAAAGATACGGAGGCAGAGACACAGGCAGAGGGAAAACCAGGCTCCATGCAAGGAGCCCGACATGGGACTCCATCCTAGGTATCTAGGATCAGGCCCTGGGCTGAAGGTGGTGCTAAACTGGTGAGCCACCCAGGCTGCCCACAATGTACATTTATTATCTTAAAGTTTTTGTGGGTCAGGGTCTGGCACAATCTAGCTCAGTCTTCTCTCAAGGTATCACAAGATGGTCAGCAGCATTCTTTTTTTTTTTTTTAAAGATTTATTTATTTATTCATGAGAGACACAGAGAGAAAGAGAGGCAGCGACACAGGCAGAGGGAGAGAGAGAAGCAGGCTCCATGCAGGGAGCCTGACATGGGACTCAATTCTGGGTTTCTAGGATCTTGCCCTGGGCTGAAGGCTGCGCTAAACTGCTGAGCCACCCCGACTGCCCGGTCAGCAGTATTCTTTATGGAACCACGGTCCTCCTCCAAAATCACATTGTTGTTGACAGAATTCAGTTCCTTGTGGATGTAGGACAGAGGTCTACTTTTGATTGTTGACTGCTACCCACATCTTGCCCACAGGTCCAAAGAGACACTCATAGTTCCTTAGCACAGGCCCCACTCACAGACAACATGACAGCTCACTCTATCGAGGTAAGCAGGAGAATTTATTTTTTTAAGGGATTACCTAATTAAATCAAGCCTACCCAGAATAATTTTTATTATTTCAAAGTCAAATGATTAGGGACCTTAATGATATCTGCAAAATGTCTTCAACTTTTAATATAATATAACCTAATCACAAGAGTGATATCTCAACATATCCACCACAGGTCTTGTCCACAATACAGGGGATTGTATGTGGAAGGTACACTAAGAGCAAGAACTTTAAGGCCATGTAATGCCTACCATCTATGATGAGAAAGAACCTGAGACTCTTTAAGGGTCCTGCCCTGCCATTCAATGCCTGGCCCATAGTTGACTTCTGCTCACAATGCATTGACTATAACTAGACTCACATCTCCACTGAAACATAGGATGCCATAAAATTCAATCTTACCATATTTCTGAAAATGCTAAGTCTAAAAATGCTATGTTTCTCACATAGCCTACAGACAGAAAAATGTGTATAAATCACTAACTATCCACTATCTTGAAAGAACCATAGACTCCGGGCAGCCTGGGTGGCTCAGTGGTTTAGCGCCACCTGCAGCCCAGGGCGTGATCCTGGAGACACGGGATGGAGTCCCAGGTCGGGCTCCCTGCATGGAACTTGCTTCTCCTTCTGCCTGTGTCTCTGCCTCTCTCTCTCTCTCTCTCTCTCTCTCTCTCTCTCTGTCTGTCTCTCATGAATAAATAAATAAAATCTTAAAAAAAAAAGCCATAGACTCAAAACCAGTGATGTGAGAAGGCAACATCTTAGGGTTTTTGTTTTTTTTTTTATCTTACACATTAGTCTGGATGTAGAGTACAGATCTGGAATATGGAAGAGAAGGAAATAACCTCACTGAGGTTAAAGAACTTGCCTTTGGTCATTCTGGGTGTTAGTGATAGAGATACCAGCTACCATTTAACCTAGTTTGCTTATGCTCTGTCCATTGTCCAAGCTATTTTTAATGTATGTAGACTATGCAGGAAATTGTTATGTTAATTGCCAGAGTGCTGGAAATTTGAAACCAGGATTTTCTTATGCTTGATAAGTAATAATCACCTAGTCATTTTTTTTCATTGATTCATTCATTTACCAAATAGGTATTGACTATCCATCACATATCAGGTATTAGCTTTTAAGTAGAGGTAAAACAACATTAAGATACAAACAAGTACTTTAATTTTTTTCTTAAATTTAAAGATAAATGTATAGAAGACCTCTGAAGTTTCCTAATAAGAATGTTTCATAGTTTTTAATTGTAAAGGCACAGACAAGAAACTATCATACCTTTGCTCTCCCTTTCCTTATTAGTATGAGAACTCTTTTATTCTGCAGTGTAGGAACATAACTATGTTCTGCCTGTAAGATGTAAGTAAAAGTCTTAGAGTCTCCAGTTTAATAGCCAAATATAATTCTGATACCCCTCTATCAATCAATGTTCTTGTCATCATTCTTAGAGATTTCAGTACCCACGAAAATGATTTGTGCAATATCATGACTTCTCAATTTCTTAGTCTTATCAACCCCCAAAATCTGTGTTTTCTCCTGATCTCGCCCAGTCATCCACATCCCTATCTTGATTCATAGCAAGAATTTATTTCTTAAGCTTCTTTTCATTTATTGTTAAAATGTCACATTACTTCCTTCCTGCATCTTACTCTCAGCTGATGTCCCAACATAATCATTGAGCCTTTGCACTTATTCAGTTTGCTTGGGTACTTTTCTCCACATATCAACATGGCTGGTTTCTTCTTGTGATCTGCCCACAGAACCAAGAAAGAACAATGACTCTAAGTAAGCTGGAGCCACAGTTGAATGAAGCATGACCAAAAGCCAAAAGGGAGAAATGGAATTATATCCAAACAAAACCCCTGAAATTAAAAAACAATGCAACAGCTTTCTTACAAAGTAAACAATAGTTGAATAGACAATTCTGCAACTAAAAGATAAGACATAATAACAGTTTTGTCAGAAAGATCGAGAAAGATTGGGAAAGAAAGAAAGAAAGTTGATGAAGATCCTTATTCTACAGCAACAGAGATGAGCTGTGGAATTCCACCTCAACTATATAATTGATTACGACCCAAATGTTAAAAACATGTTTATTGATCTAGAAAAATGTCCCTCATATGTTTTTAATGAAAAAGGCTTATAGAAATCTATATAGTATACTCTCCTTTTTAAATGCCAGAGAAACAGTGGAGGTCCATATCCCAATATTAAAAGTTAATAACTTGGAGTAGAAAAACATGGGCAATTTATTCATTTTCCATTCCTGAATTTCATATTTTGCTTTAGACTGAATGTATTAATTATGTAATAAGGAGTCATGAAGAACCACTAGTTTGAAATAAATCATTCAAGTGGTCTATATGGATCCTGACATATGAAAAATATACATTGAGATATAGCAGATGAGAAGGACAACTCAAGATCAAGAGTCATAATCTTCATTGTATGCATCAGCTATATTCTGATAGAAAATAATATCCATGTGGCCAGCCAGAAATGTAAGAAAATAACAAGTTCATTTTGTACAGAATTCTAGAAAGATTTACTAGTATAATAACAATTTTTTAAAAAAGCATTCTCCTAAAGGCATTCAGTGCCCAGTCATTTTTATAAGTATTAAAGCCTAAAATAACTTTGATAGATCTTATAGAAAGATAGATAACTACTCTGATAAATTAGTGTTTGTTTCAGTTCTTCATACTATCAATTCTGAGAGAGAATTTACTTACTCTGAGGTATCTTTCAGGGATGTCTTCAAAACCTAAAAAATAACTATATTAGAATTATGTTTTTATTGATTTAATTTTTATTGTAGATAGAATTATTATTCTACCTTTTTTTTTTCAATTTGACTATTTATAGGATACCTGGAATATAGGCTATTACCAGAAAAGAGTGTGGTGACAAGTCGAAGAACTGAAATCTTATAGCCAAGGCTGGTTCCCTGGGAATACAACCTTTGCAGTGACACAGGGCCCAGTGCTCAGAGTGTCCCCACACTTGGTTTAATGCTCGATGTTGCCATCTTGAAATTCTTTTTTTTTTTTTTAAATTTATTTATTTATTCATGAAAGACACAGACTGAGAGAGAGCGGCAGAGACACAGTCAGAGGGAGAAACAGGCTCCTAGCAGGGAGCCCAGTGTGGGACCTGATCCCGGATACTGGGATCATGACCTGAGCCGAAGGCAAGTGCTCAACCGCCACCCAGGCATCCCATACGTCTTGAAATTAATAATTTTTGAAAAAGAAGCACTTGATTTTATTTTTCCCCAGTCTCCACCAAATTATATAGCGGATTCTGCTTATAATGTGTTATAACTTGTGATCTACATTGTTCGGGGATGAAAAGTCACACAATCAAACACAAAAGATTAATTCATTGGACGTCAAATATACAAGTATTAGAGATAACCTAATGACTATATGGTTATTGACCAAATTTTGTTTCGAAATTGCTTCAATTATTTATTTCCTGATATAAAATAACACTTTTGTGAAGGATTTAAAGTAATGGAATCAGGAAGTAAAGTAGAATTTCTAGAATTGGTTGGATTATTTGAACATGACTTTGTCTATGTCAGGACTTGTGACCATCAGAAGCTGGCAGTTATAGGCAGCCCCTGGATCTTTGAGTGGTAAGAAGCACCTGAAGAATTTTACATTTATTCATTGCATGCATTTACCCAAGTATTGTTCCCGCTTCTTTAGCATTTTTCAAAAAGTCTTTGGAAAGCAGGCCATAAACTGACAATGGTAGTCTTTAAAGAGAGCTTCTTCTTCTTTTTTTTCTTTTCTTTTCTTTTTTTTTATTTGTGAGAAGAAGGTGAGGAGAAGAGATTTTGTTTTTCTAATAAAAACAGCACAGCTTGGTGAATATGATACCTTCTCATAAACCCATAAAGAACTGAAAGTTTATGCAATTTTAAAATACCTCAGGAAATGTTCATGAATATCTTTTAATTCCAAGTCATTTAACTTGCATTTAAACATGCTAGCCTAGCAAAATCATATTGGTAATTTCATTGGTACAAATGAAATAGATCTGAATGCAGTGGGGTTTGGGGAAAAGAAAGAAAATTAAAATTATTGCCTTTAGGAAATAACACTTTTATAACATAAGAAAATTTTAATAACTTTAAATTTATCTACCAAAAAATCTTTTTAAAGAGTTTGAATCCAAGCAATTAGCTGAGCTGGAGAGACAATTGTGAAAATCCTCATTCCTTTACATAAGAGCTGACTTAGGGTATGTGGTATAACCTCCCTTGGGAGCACATTGTTCATCTAATTGTAAATTTTTTTAAAAGATTTATTTATTCATTCATTCATTCATTCAGAGAGAGTGAAGAGAGAGGCAGAGACACAGGCAGAGGGAGAAGCAGGCTCCATGCAGGGAGCCGGATGTGGGACTCGATCCCGGGTCTCCAGGATCACACCCCAGGCTGCAGGCGGTGCTAAACCGCTGCGCCACCAAGGCTGCCCTAATTGTAATTTTTTTAATGTTATATGAAGATTAAGTGTGAAAATATATGCAAAATGATTGGCAGGTTGATGCACAAAAGATGCAACTCCTTGATCTCTATTTTTATTTAATAAAATAATTTATTCATATATAACATGTATAAACATTTGCTTATCAGTTTATTATCTATCTACTCAATTGGCATAAAAGAGAACCCAAGGTACATCTCTCCCTCTTCTCTGCTCCCCTCTTAACTCCTCAACCTTCCCCCAAGGTCTGACTTGTTCTTTTTCTCAGTCTCTAGCCTACTTAATTCAGTCCTGTCAGGTACTAGCAGGGTATGAAGAGTTTTAGCAACTCCAGTTAGGAGGGGAAGGAAAAAAGATAAATTTTTCCCAATCCAAATTTAAAATGAAACAACTAGTAGGCAAATATATCTTACTATACCTAAGATTATCCACCTCTTAGCATTAACTTTGGTATGTTAATATGCTAAAAAGAGTCCCTGTTTTTCTTTTCCAAACACCCCAGAGGCTCCCTCCTGTTCTCCTAGATTGATAGGCCATGGCTAGAAGATAGTGTGGTAGTACCCTGCTCTGAGAAAGAGATAATTCTGTGAGTCAGAAATTCTAGAACATAAGCATATAGAGAAAGAGGTATATATAGAGTATATTTTATATAATCAGTTGGTAAGTGAGATATATCTCGGACATTTAATGGATAAATGCACTATTCTGAGGGAGTTGGATAGTTTTACTGCAGGAAGATGAACAAAGCAAAGTGAACTCTATAAATATTGATCTCAGTGGCAACAGACACGGACTCCACACTATTGAAATCTTCATAGGGTCCAGACTTCCCACTAAAAGTACAAATTATTTACACTAGATATCAGACTAAAAGCAGTAAGGCTTCTTACAAAAATTATTAAGACAGCCTTAAGGAGTCAAAGAAAATAGCAGTGGAAAATAATAATTGATTGTATAGTAGGTTTCCTCTTCGAATCTAAGCATATAAGTACTAGGGAATGTATTAGGAAAAACTGCTCCATATAAAATTTTCATTTGTCTAAAAATGACAAAGACAAGCAGTTACACTCTAAAAAAAATTACTTAACAATTTAATGTAGGAACATTTCAGTGTGCTTTGTCATTAGGACAGCACAGTTTGGATCATAAATTACATGCCTGCGAAACGTTATGGTTTAGTGAGATTATTTTTTTTAATGTCACACAATGCATTGATATTGCAATCTGCACTTGTGTTTATGTGCTGTTTGTGTAACAGAGGCCTTTACATTACTTTATATATAGAAACTGTTTGAACTTTTTCTGTGTGGCTAATTGCCCTGATATTCTTGAAGGAAGAATTTTTATAAGGAAGCTCCCTTTCCCTCCCATAGATGCTACATCAGGGACTGTGCTAAGCTACCTAGGTCCCAACTGTGGGGAAGCTCTCCATTCTAAACAACATGCAGATTCAGATATCAGCTTCCACTTCCACATTTTGGGAATTTAGGAAATGTGTGTCTTTTTTGGTCAAAATCTAGTATTTAATTAGTTCTTAACAATTAACTGATGAAAATAATATTGACTAAAATTTTTTTTAAATCATGAAAAAATATCCAAAATGTGAAATACCTTCCAAAGTAATAATAGTATATCTCCATAGGTATGTATAATATACACATTAATAAATATTCCAAGACACATACATACACACACTACACTCACACATATAAGTGAAATAACATTGTTTTCTAGGAAATCAACAGCAACTATTTTAGATATTAATTATAATATAATCAGATATGCAAGTGGTCTAGTATAGCTTAGTATGTTTTAGTACACATGTTGAGCCTTATTCTAATTGATTTATGTATTAATTCCTCATGTAAATTATTTCTACCCTAAGAAATTATTCAGTGTGGTTAATATGCATGTTAAAAAGTCTTGATGGGAAATACAGAGAAAGTAATCTCTTCCTCTGTCAAAGGATTTGCATTTAAGATTAGAAAGTAATAAAGAAAACTTTTATAAAATAATAAAAAATAGTGTTATTAAAGGAATTATCAAATGAAATTCAAAATACTAAATTAAAGTGACTTGGTCACACTCTTTACAAATTATTCTTTTGTTTAAAAATATGTTTAAAGCAATTATTCATTAATTTTACAAAATTGTTGGCATAAAATAACATTAAATCCTGTAAATGATTTTATACTATCTAGAAATAAGTAATTTATTTTTTCTCTCACTCATTTCCATGTAGTGTTTCCATTGATTGGGGACAAATAGGAATACATACACCTAGAATATTATTATGAAACTTATCCTAATGCTTATATCTAAAATAGCATATGGTTATGGTCTAGCAATTCCACTTCTAAGTATATAAGCAAAGAAAATGAAATCAGTATCTCAAAGAGATCTATGTACTTCCATATTCATTGTAGCATCACTCACAATAGCCAATATATGGAAACAACTTAAGTGTCTATGAATGGATGAATGGATAAAGATTTGTATATATACAAAGAAATATTCAGCCAAGAGAAAAAAGGAAATCCTGCCATTTGCTACAACAAAGATAGACTCTGAGGGCATCATCTTAAGTGAGATAAGTCACATAGAGAAAGACAGAAACTGTAGGGTATCACTTCTTTGTGGAATCTAAAAAAAATCCAACTCATAGAAACAGAGTAGCATAGTGGTTTCCAGGGGCTGGATATCGGAGGAAATGGGGAAATGTTGGTTAAAAGACTAATAAGTTATGGGAATCTAATGTACAACATGATGATTATAGTTAATAATACTGTATTATGTACTTAAAAGTTGCTAGGAGAGAAGTTTTTAAATGTTCTCACCACAAAAAAGAAATGGTAGTTTTGTGAGGTGATCAAAGTGTTATCTATGGTGGTAATCATTTTACAATATGTAAGTGTATCAAATCAACATATACACCTTACACTTACACAATGTAATATATTAGTCATATTTCAATAAAATGATTATAATAAAAAATTAAAAGGTAGATTGCTTGCATTCACCAGCTCATAGTTATTACATGTGGCCTTAAAAGCATTCATTCATTAATGTAGGTGGTGCATGTTTGCATTCTTATTCAGGATGTGACATCATGATAGAGTGATAAAATTCCATAAAATGTAAAATTATGTAAATTTTACTCCATGCTATAAAAAGTACTGTGATTTACTTAGTCTTTCAGAAACTTAAAATACATTCAAAAGTAAGTTTGATTTGAATTAAGCTATAAAACAGAATCTAATTCTTTTTTTTCTTTTGCTAAATTCTAGATCTCCATGTGAGCCAAGACCCATTTTTAAATCGCGTTCAATAAAATTGTTAAATTTATGTTATTTTCCAGTTTAGAATGATGTTTACAATCTAAGACAACTATCCAAAGTACAAATTGAAAATTTTACATGCTATTATCTTAAACAATTTTAAAGAACTTTCTTTAAAATAATACAAGATGTATTGCAAGCATTAACATGGTCTGTGAGATGTTCAATGATTTCTCCTCTCCCTACTTCTCTATCCTTATCTCAAGTCCTTACTTAGCCCCTGCTTCCTTCTTCATATCAGGGTCTACAGAAACAAAAGTCTTACCAAAATGAGTTCCCAACAGTTGGTCTCTCCTCCCTAACTCCTAAACGCACCTCTGAATTCACCTGCAGCTATAGAAAAACAGTTTTTGGCATGTTGATAGAATTTGACTCTACATACTGCATCTCTCTCACACACAGCGTGAGCACTAACTCTAACCCCATATAAGCTTGCTAAGGGTAGGTACAGCTGAAGTTCTTAAGAGTGATTGCTTCAAGGGTGAACTTCACCCAATGGCATATATGAGGGATGGAAGTCGGTAAATAAATGCCCCAGTGTCTCCATATTCTTGTGGACTAATTTGGGAGGTTGTTCTACATGGTTTCTCAGAGATTCCCAGTCTGGCCTTCCGTTGCCCAAAATGGAAACTACTTATTAACACATATCTGTTTGCTTTTCTTTCTTATTGTTTCTTTTTCAGCCTTTTTTTTTTCATTTATGCTTCCTGAGATCATCTCTCAAGTATTTAGTCCCAAGTCCTTGTTCCCAGGTTTGCTTAACTTAGAAGGAATGATAAGCATTGTGTTGATCTGAAGAATCAATGACCAACATCAAAACATTTGATTTATTTTAAACAAACCAAGGTGGGGGCGGTGGGGTCTAGAGGTGTAAAGCCCCTGTGATTAAGCTTTCTGATACTGAATCATTAGAAGTTCCCTGCATATATCATTTCACTTCATGTTTCTGTGTCTTTTGTGCTATTTTATGAATGAAATATCGTTCCTCAGCTTTTCTGTTTTTAAATATTTTTAAGATTTATTTATTTATTTTAGAGGAGACTGTATACAAGTGGGGGGAGGGGCAGAGGAAGAGGAAGAGGGTGAGAAGCAGACTCCCCAAGGAGCCTGACTTGGTCCTCGACCCAGGACCCTGAGATAATGACCTGAACTGAAATCAAGAGTCTGTTGCTTAACTGAATGAGCCAGACAGGCAACTTCCCTCAGCTTTTCACTCAGGTAATTTCTTATCCTCAAAAAGCAGTTCAGAGACTCTGATAAGCTCAGAGCCAAGCTTCTTCCATAGAAACTGGCATGGATTTCCTACTTTAATCATTAACACATTATATTGAGGTGATCTGGGTAACTTCTTTGAGAACAGGGGCCACAATGTATTCCCCTTTGAGACACCAGGATAACACAGTGCCTAGTATGAACTTGGCACCTATGATAATAAATGAGTAAATACATTTTTCCCCAAAAAAACCACTTACATGGCAGGCAATGCTTTAAGTGCTCTCTTATATTAACTCATTTAATCCTGATGACACCCTCTTGAGGTATGTACTATTATTATCACTATTTTAAAAATGATGAAACTGGAACAGAGTGAGGCTAAGTGACTTGTAGGTCATATAGCTAGTGATTTATGAGACCAGGACAGGCTGAGACTAGCATCTATGTTATTCACAGCTCCCTGTCAATGCTTCTCTTGATTTAAATATCAAACCATAACGTCTAACCAATATAAACCATAATTTCCTATCATTTTGTTACAGATCTTGGTATCTAATCTGAGATAACCCTTATTCTATGTCTCTACCTAGTTTTGAAAAGAAGAAGCTAAAATTCTTTCTCAAATTAAAATATTATTTACATGTTTTTTCCTAAACATCATATGATTTGTAATCAATGTAGATTTCCTGTGTGCCAGAAATTTACTTACAAAATTTGTTTAACATCCTATGAAAACTAAGATTCTCTGTTTAGGTGTTACTGATTGTTAGAGGTCTCTACTCTTTTAAGAAAAGATTCAATGATTATTTCGGAAAAGTGAATGATAAATGATCAATTCTCAATGCATTGTTTAGCTATGTAAATAAAACTGAAATGTTAGGCTCCTACTACAGATGCTGTTAATAGCAGTAGACTTGGTAAATTTCAGAGAACAAGCCTCAAGTGACACTGCAAGTCCTGTTTCACACTGTGTGCATCCTGTTTCCTGTCGAATGTGGCTATAATGGGCACATAAACTAAAATTTACACACTATTTAATCCGCAAATGTTCTGTGTCCTTAGCCTTTAGCAATGGAAAGAAGCCAGTCTCTTTTTCTTATATAATACCCTGTCTCTATCAGATTTGAAGCAATTTTATCTATCATGGAATTATAAATTGTTAATGTCATTTCTGTATTTGTAGGTTCCTAATAATCTTAAATTCAGATATAGAGTTAAAGTAAAAGTATACCACAGTTGTCTGATCAGAAAAGCCTACAAGATGTATCTAAAACATATTCCATTAAAAACAACTATAAATGTAACATCTACGTAAACTTGAGGAAATATTTAAAATTTAGGAGTCCTTGGCCAAATGTCAACTGAAAGATGAAATGTCCAAAAGAATTATCTAAATGAATAAGACAAGGTGAGGAGATTCATTTTGTTAGCCAAACCATATAATTTAACATTGACCTTTACTTTGTTACTAACCTAAATTTTCTGTAATCTCATTTAAGTCATTATTCTAGGTATATGAGTTATTTGCCACATTCTTCTGCCCTAAGTAAATCTCAATAAGCAAATAGGACTTTTTAAATGTGACGATTATTTAAAATTTCAACTTCTGTTAATTTTTTTCTAATGAATATTCTTGTAAATAGTAGCTTTACCAAAAAGTACAAGAGAAAAAGGAAAATTAAATGAAAGGTTATGACCATACATACATACAGTGTGATATTTGCCCATTGGTAATTAAGTTTGTATATCTCACCAAATACATTATTTTTATTTTTCTAAAAGTTATTTTCCAATTGTTTCCCATAAAACACAGTAATCTCTCCAGCGCAGAGAACTTCTCAATGAAGCAACTTTAGGTTTCAGGTAGAAATTATAGTATTACTATAAATACCTACAAATTATTCTTCACTTGTATTGAACTGGGGTTTATCATAAGTGGGCATCCTATTTTTTGAAGGCTTACAACAGGAATAAAATGTAAAGGCACACTAAGCTTAACAGTTTTAAGAATTTGATCAAGAAGTTGTGGGTTAATTATCAAGTGGCATC
Source organism: Vulpes vulpes (assembly GCF_048418805.1). Lineage (NCBI taxonomy): Eukaryota > Metazoa > Chordata > Mammalia > Carnivora > Canidae > Vulpes > Vulpes vulpes. The sequence goes on along the minus strand of NC_132784.1, from coordinate 98,017,030 downwards.
TAATGAGCATATTTTAATTTTGTAAAATAAATTAACTTTAAATTATTTCTTTATCTTATACTAGACAACTACCAGAGATGGGAATGAAAAATCAATTTATTGGCACATTTCTATTTCAGAATTTCTAACACTTTTTCCTTGTAAGTTTCTGGGTTCTTGCTTCTTTTTAAGTGTCAAAATTGAAGCAATAATATTTTGCATTGCTCTGAAATATTTGAACAAAAAATGTGTCGTTGGAGATTAAGAAGATAGATTGGAGAGGTATTTGATTTGTAACAAGTAGTTTGCAGTTAACTACAAAGGACCTATGAACCTGAATGTATAAAGCTGCATGAAATGAATAGGTAAATAACATCATATGCTTCATGTTCCATTGACCAAAACATATGCATTCATCATGATAAATAGTGTATATATTTACTTAAAACTTTAATTAAACCATAGTACTTTTTGGTGTGATATATTTTTCAATCAGTAGATGCTGAAAGTACCACAACTAGCTTGGTATAAAATTGCATTGATATTATACAAAATCTTCATGTTCAAAAGCTTGAGAAACACTGGAAGGCTTGCCACCAAGGGGATAATTATTTATATGCTTCAATTTCAGAGTGTTTACTGTCCATTTTGATTGTGATGTAGAGAATAACTTTAATATGTTCCTGTAGTGAAAGAACTCCTTTCCACTGGGACAGGTGAAGCATGAATGAATTATAGATACAAAAAAAAAAAATCCTCCTCATTCCACATTTACATTTTTACTAGAGATCCAGACTGTAATATTTAGGCATCAAAGAGGCCATAGAAGAAAACTATTTGAGCAATGAAATATATGAAGACACAAAATCACTCTTACTTTCAAAATTATATATTGTCATTAACTCAAACTCTTAACTATCAGGATAATTTAATTTTACCCTCATTCTGTTTTCTGGGCTTTTCTTATTATGAATTATGTCAAGGAAAGAGACTAATGGCCATCCAAAGATGCTTAGGCCCCAACCTCAAAAACTTGTGGATATGTTACATGGCCAAAGGGAATAGATGGAATAAGATAATAGATAACATTCAGATTGCTAGTCAGTTGAGCTTAAAATATGGAGACTAGCATGGATTATCCAGGTGGAACCAGTGTAATCACAAGGGTATTTAAATGTGGAAGAGGAAAGCAGAAAAGTCAGTATCAAAATGATGCCATGGAAAAAGACTCAATTGGACATTGTAGGCTTTGGAGCAGGATCCTGAGCAGCTTCCAGAAGCTGAAAAAGGCAAGAAAATAGATTTACTCCTAGAGTCTCCAGAAAGGAGCACAGCCATGCTGACAATTTGATTTTAAACCAGCCAGGCACATTTTGGACTTTCAACATCCAAAACTGTAAGGAAATAAATCTGTGCTGCTTTAAGTCACTAAGTTTATAGTAATTTGATATAGCAGCAATAGGAAACTGATAAGGTATGCTAACGTGTATGCATTTGATAAATATGTAAATTTTCATGAACATGAAAGAATTAAGGTGAAATAACAATGAATTAGGTTAGCCCTCTCCCAATATAATTGCTTAAGCATAATTACTTTTTTGATATAAAGAGAAGAGATGCCCTGCTTCTCCTCAGAAAACACCATTTAAGCCGAATGAGGCAGAAATCTGGATAGGTGCATCAGGTTGATGGGGGTGAGCAAAACACTGGGCCAAGAATGTTCAGTCCAGGCCCTTTCAGGACCTCCTGGTCTTTGACTTGATCAAGTCACCTTTGACTTGAGCCCAGACATGGGCAAAACAACTAAAGAAATCACATGATTCATAAGCAAGTATGAGTACTTCATGGGAGATTTTAGGACTTTCTGTGGGAGAAGAATTCCTGGGTGGGGGGAGGTAAATAAAAAGGAAATGATGGATTTATTCTGGAAGAGGCAGTAGAAGCCCTAAGTAACTATAATTTTGCTATTTAAAAACCCCAATCTTCAAGGGTAGACAGGGCTAGTCATTTGATTTACATTTGAATTTTTCTCTCTTAATGGATTAATTAGGGAGAAAAAAAACACAAAAGAAACCTTTGTTCTGAAAAAAGATAGTTTAGAGGGAGGTTAGCTGATAACTTTGACAGAGCCTCTTAAGGTGAGAGGGTAAGTACAAGTCTTAGGACTAATACTCATTTTGTCGGTAGCCCAATTATGACTGTACAGTCCAAGTTGGTTAGGCTGAAAAAAGGACTCCTACAGTCAAACTTAAAAGGGAATGATAATAAACCAAGAATGTAATTTATGTGTTCAAAACCAGAGCACTTCTTCCTTGTGTCTTCTGTCAAGAGCACTTCTTTCTCAGTGTCAAGGCAACTGAGGTACTTGAAAACCTGCTTTTCCTTGATGGACAGAGAATAAGAACAAAAGAAGTACAAGTCCTGATAGAACATTTTATCTGGTCGTGAAAAGCTTGATAAATCATTCTTGCTCACAAACCTAACTTTCCAGTAAGCCAAATACTAACATCACTCAAAATACTACTCTCAATTTCTTGGACTTGCACTAACCTGGAAAGAAAATGTCAAATTTTAGTGTTTAAATTGTTAGAGTAAGCAGTTAGTTAAGTTCTAACAGGATGCCTGGAGGGCAGCAAGGAGGAAGTCATGGCCAACTCTGAGAAAGTCAGAGGCCTGTGTTGGTAGCACTCTAAAAGCAAACCACAAACCAGATCAAACCAGATGGGACAAAGATGGCTGACAAAACATCCTGGAAGCCCTTGACCAAACAAGGAAGAAAAGGCAATAACTCACATTACTGCAAGAGACTACCCTGCTTCCAAGAAATCCCCACCTGAAGTAATGAATATTCTATCTCCTTGTAACAATTATCAATAAAAGAGGGCCTCCCAAGCCCCAGCATGCAGCTCTCCCCTGAGCTCCCTGCTTTCCTATCTCAAGAGTATAATTTCACTTTAATAAACTTCCCTGCTTGTACTGCTCATCTGTTGTTTGTCCTTGAATTCTTTCTCCTGACAAGATCAAGAGACTTTGGCAACATCTCTTGGATGGCTGTGTTGAAACCACAGGGCCCAAGTCTCCCCAGTCCATCCAATAACAAAATCACTTTTATGAACTTATATGAATTATTTAAACACAAAGTTTTGAAAAATGTCTTCAAATACAAAAACATAATTTATTTGTTTATATTATTTTTAATTTTATTTCTGTATTAAAGATAAAATCTGGTCACCTGGAATTTGGGAGTCTTTTGCCTTCATTAGGAATTCATTTATAAGCAATATTTCAAGTTGGATTTCTGAAGATTGTCTGTTTCTCTCTTTCATGTACACTCTCTCTCTTTCTCTCACTGTTTCTCCCTAGATACACGGGTACTTTGATTACTATCAGTATCCTTCTCAATTTTGACATCAGATCTATATCTTAGACATACTTTATTTTAGCTATCTATATTCCAGTATTAAAAAAATATAGCAAACAAACAAGCAAAACTTTTTTGGCTAATGCTTGGGGAACATGGGTATGAATGTTGCCAAGTTCCAAGAACAGAGTGAAACTAAGACCAAAGAAGGTTTTCATTAAAACCATTTCTCAGAGGTCACTTATTCCACACACTTCCTAAAAATGATGACATACTCATCACAGAAGGAAATGCGGGATCACAGGTAATCACTGATAAACGTCAGCATGTCCATTCAAGACCACAAAGGAAATGTAGTAACATCAAAAGTACAGCGGCCATCTTTACCCTTAAAAAAAAAAAAAAAAAGAGTGGTGTGAGCGAATATATGCATGTGGAGCTGGGAGGGAATTTCATTATAAAAACACTCCAGGACTCTGTGTGAAATGTTCATGAAATTAAAAATAACAAAATTATGTAGAAATTTCCAACAGAGATGCCTACAACTACAATATACATTTAGTCATTACTGGCCTCCTCTGATTGAGACACTTAACTATAGCAAATGTGAAAAATCACCATAATCAAGCTAAAACACTTATCCACCCCTCTAAATAGTTACCATTGTGTGTGTGTGTGTGTGTCCAAAAGATTTAAGATCTGTTGAGCGATATATATCATCACTATGCTGCTCTTTAGATATCTAGAACTCATTCATCTTGTATAACTGAAGATTTGTACCTCTTGAAGGTTCAATATAATTAACTGAATTATAGACTTATTCGGATTTACCCAATATTTCCATAAATATCCCTAAATGCTTGTTTAATTTTCCCTTATCCAATTATTAAAATTCAGCATAGTTTCCTGCATATAAATGCCAGTTGCATTCATAGCTTCTGCCATTTCCCCCTTTCTGAATTTTAGGAGCTCTTTAAATATTAGGGATATAGGGGTGCCTGGCTGGCTCAGTTGATTAAGCATCCAACTCTTGATTTTAACTCAGGTTGTAATCTTGGGGTTGTGAGATCAAGCCCCCACAAGGGGCTCTGTGCTCAACTCAGAGTCTGCTTGTCCCTTGCTCCCGCATGTGGCCCCTGCCCCCACTATCATACACACTCTCTCTCTTTCTTTCTAGCTCTCTGAAATAAATAAAGAAATTAAATCTTTTAAAAAGATATTAGGGATATTAGCCCTTTCCACATATTTTATCATTTATTTGTCCCACAGTTTGTCTTTGGTATTTGATTATGGCTTTTCAGTTTATATTTTAATAAAATTCTGTTTTTAATATACCCAAATTTATTAAATGTTTTAAAAAATTGAAACATTTTTGGATTTTGAGTTATATTTAGGAAGAATTCTATCTTCTCTCAGATTTTAATGAAATCTAATTAGGTTTCCTGTTAATCCTGTAAAAGATTGTATAGTTTCATTTTAATATTTAAATCTTTGGGGCATTTGGAATTTATCATCTTACAAATAGTGAGATAAGGATCTATATTTATCTTTTTTTAATGGTTATATATCTGTCACATCATAATTGTTTTAAAAATGCCAATCTTTTCCCATTGATTTAAGAGGCTACTTTTTATTAGATGTTAATTGTCTCTAATATTTAAGTCTACTTCTAAAGCTTGGAATTTTTTCCTTGGTCTATCAGAAAATACAGCAATCAGATTTTTTGAACTGTGGAAACTTTATAATTTGTTAAATATAATGTTCTTCTCTTTGTTACCAGATTTTCTTGGTCATTAATATTTATTCTTTTTGTCTGTGTCAATCTTTAAGTTAATCTGTCTAACACTGGGTTGGCAGGCAGGGGCTCTGTCTGTATCTTACTGAGCTTAAGACTGTGTCTAATTTTTAAATTAAAAATAAAGTCTTTATTTGTGTTTCAGGAGTATTTTAAAGTTTTGCCCCAGATGCATTTAACACATTTTTGTTATTTTATGTTATGTTTCAAAAGGTGGAAAATAAAGTCTAGAATATTATTTTTTGTAAATTATCTACAGATGGTAATGTTAGAAATCATATCACAGTGGTAAAGCAATATAAATACTATGCATCAAAAAATAACTGAATTATTTTTAAAAACAAGGACAAAAAGAATAATAAAGTGTGGCAAACACTGCTAATTTTAAAACTAAGGATTAAAGTGTATGGGAAATTATCATCTTCTGTCTACTTTCAAACTACAGTGAACATTGTATTTTTTTTCCAAAGATTTTTTTATCAGCAAAAAAATTTCGGTAATTTAAAAATTCCTTTTCAGGATTTATTGATATCTAACAATTTTTTTGCTTCCCATAGTGACAGTTGAGAAATTAAGTGTGTTTTACTTCTTAAAAAGCTTAAAACAAAGAAACTAACTTGAATGAGCTATGAACTAATTCAAATGAGCTACTAGTGATGCAAGCTAGATCAATTGTACATCAAAATAAATATTGTGGTTACTAGATTGTAACTAAAAATATAAATATACATAAGTTTATACTGATAGAGTAAATTACTGAATAAATAAATGGAAGAGAAGAGATAAATCTTCCTTACAAAAGATTTAGAAACATGTATTTGTATAAATACTCCCTCCTCCAGGAGGTAGAACTTAAGTCTTAATTCCCCCTTCCACTTGAGCGTGGGCTGAACTTAGTGACTTGTTTCCTAAGAATAGAGCTTATAAAGGTCAGAAAAATAAGTTTTCCGTGGAAAAATCTGGCAAACTACCTCACCCATGATCAAAGTTAGCATCATCAATGCAAATCATGTTGATAGCATGTACATACTGATATATTGTGATGAATAGGCACTCCACTTCTTTGGTATTCTTTTCCTAAACTCATTCAATCTAATTTAGTCTAGTCATGAGAAGAACATCAGATAAACCCAAAGGGAGAGATATCCTACAAAATACCTAACCAGTGCTCCTCAAAACTCCCAAGGTCATGAAAAATCAGTAAAGACTGAGACACTGTCATGGATAGAGGCAACTAATCAGACATGACTAGTAAATACAATGTGGAAAAAAAGAATAAGACCAATGTGTAATCTCAGCTGGATCCTGGAACAGGAAAACAGAAAAACAAAAAATAAAAAAACATGACATTAGTGGAAAAAACTGAAATCCAAATAAAATCTATTTTAGTTCATTGTATAGGTACCAATAGGGATTTCTTAGTTTTGACAAATATACCTGGTTGTGTAAGATGTCAACAATAGTGGAAACTGGGGAAATAATATATGAGTGGGACACCTGGGTGGCTCAGTGGTTGAGCTTCTGCCTTTGGCTCTGTGCATGATCTCAGAATCTGGGATGGAGTCCCACATCAGGTTTCCTGCGATAACACTGCTTCTCTCTCTGCCTATGTTTCTGCCTCTCTCTATATCTCTCATAAATAAATAAATAAAAAATCTTGAAACAAAACAAAACTTAATATATTAAAAAAGAATATATGAGGAGCTCCTATACTAACTTTATGACATTTCTATAAATCTATAATTCTTTCAAAATAAAATGTTTATTAAAAATAAAATGAATAGGGATCCCTGGGTGGCACAGAGGTTTAGCACCTGCCTTTGGCCCAGGGCGCGATCCTGGAGACCCGGGATCGAATCCCACATCGGGCTCCCAGTGCATGGAGCCTGCTTCTCCCTCTGCCTGTGTCTCTGCCTCTCTCTCTCTCTGTGTGTGACTATCATAAATAAATAAAATAAAATAAAATGAATAATCTAAAACCTTACAATATATTATTTGAGTCCTAGCAAAATTAACAGTCAAGGATCAGAAATAACCCTTTGATGGATCTTCAGGTGGAGAACACCATCAAACTATGTAATAGGAGAGCATATGAAGTGGAAGAATTGTCAGGGGACTAGGGACTAGAAGAGAAACAGACTCATGGTAGTCTTTTGTATCTAGCATTTTTAAAAATCCAGCTGCAGGTTAAATCCCCAGTGGAAGAGAAAAATGAAACTTGTAAGAGATTAGTAAAGTCACAAGCAAAAAGGAATGCTGGACATGGGACAAGAGAGTAGAACATTTTCCAAGTCAAAAGTTTTAGTCACTTGCAGATGAGCTTAGAGAAGGCCTGGGAGTTATAAAAATCATATTCCAGTTTCAACTCTGCCAGTAATATGCTGACAGTTAGCGAGTCATTAAATTTTTCTCATTCTTGGTTCTCTCAACTATGAGTTGAAATCCATCCATAGCTTTGATTCTATGAATTTACAAAGACAAGTTTTTCAATCCCTTTGGATACATTAGATGAAGCTTTATATTTGACAACGATATAAAAATTAAAATATATTGCAATCTAAAAAGGAAAAAATATTTTGGGTCAACATATAAAGGTTTAAATTCACATTTTGCTAAGTCCTTGGATATGGTCCAAGCTAATTTATCATACAATTACAACATAGGCAGGTTTGACCATAGATAGTTAGGCCTTTAATTCCTGAAGTATTCATCATGTTTTCTGTAATAATACCTGAAAGTATCATTCATAAACAGAAGAATATGTTGAACTGCACCATGAATGTGCAATCAGAATGTGAATCTTTTGATTCAGATGGTGGGGAAAATTATAGCTCAGTTTTTCCACAGACAAATTGTAAGGAAAAGAAGAGAATTGATGAGGGACCTAGTAAAAGAGAGTTAAAAGTCACAGTAAGTTGAAAAAGGAGAGGATAAATATAGCATCAAAGGATACATATCTAGGTTATAAAATTAAAAATGAAATGATCTTTTTGAAATTCAGGATAATAGTTACCCAAGAGAAAATAGAGGGCTGGTAATCGTGGTGGGACACATGGATGAAGCTTCTGGGTGGCTGGCAAAGTACTATTTTTTACCTGAATAATGATGACAAGGGGGTTAACATTTTAATAATTTTATGGCATGCATTTGTTTGGTGTGTGTGTTTTCAGCATATCTTCATGTGTATTATAATATATAATAAAATGTTCATGTGTCAGTAGCAGAGTGCTCTGTGCTACATTTACAAAAATAGGTAAGAAACTTTCCTTATTGTCAGATGCTAGAATCCAGTAGACAAAAAAAAAAAAAAAAAAAAAACAGGGGCACCTAGGTGGCTCAGTCAGTTAAGCATCTTGCTTTCAGCTCAGGCCAAAATCTCAGAGTTCTGGGATGGAGCCCTGCATTGGGATCCCTGCTCAAGAGGGAGCCTACTTTTCCCTCTCCTTCTGCCCTTCCCTGCCCCTGCTTGTGGTATCTGTCTCTCTTTCAAATAAATAAATAAAATATTTTTTAAAAAATACAGGTAACAGAATGAGCAACAGAATCTGACAATTCTTACTATAAAATTATTGGGCACAATGGAACTTAATGGATGGGGTATTCAGTTTTGCCTAGCTAAGTTATGAATACTTTGAAGAAGAGATAATACAATGCTTAAGCTTAATATTTAAAAACTAATCACTTGATTAATGAACAAGAGACTAGAGCCAACTAGAAAGAAAGGGTTGATTATTCTGTTAAAAGATATTTTCAAAAAGGTAAAGTCATGATTCTTATACAAATGTAAAATAAATATATATGTAAGATTTTATTTAACTCACTAAAGAGGGAATCAGTAAGTTATAGGGGGTTCAAGAATGCTAGAATGAATTACACATAGATACAAAATTCATCAGTATCCATAGGGCAGTAATCAAATGCTTATCTATGGGTATAATCTGCATTTATGTGAACAGGAATCACAGGCATTACTATCAATGTTCAATTCATATAATTATACTTCAAAGACAATGAAAAGGGAAGATAACTCTGAAGGGTGAACTAGAAAGGACACTCAGTAATCTTTTCCCTTTTTTAAAGTCTTTGACGATTTTTCCTGACAATATAAAGACTAGGTGTTGCACAGCAGCATGATCCATTGTAAGAAGGGCAATAATGCTGTATAGATGGGGCTGACAGGACAGAAGGGATGGGGTGAGAAATGAGGTTGGAAAGATGGGCAGGGCCCAAATCATGAAGCTGAGTAATACCTTTTATTTTGTTTGGCATTGGGGAATAGGAAAAGATAAATGTGAATGACCCTGGTGGTCATTCCCTCTTTTTTTTTTTTTTTCCTGTAGTTTAAGAATAATTTAGCATAGTAATTTTGAGTTAGTTCAGTAGAAAAGTGTAGTAAACTATGGAGATTCTCCCATTTTAATAAGGGTATTTACTCAATCAGTACACTCCCACTGATACACAGATGTTATCTGTCCTCCTTTCCTTATAAATATTTTGAGTAATTGAGGTAAAATCTCCATCTTGGAGCTCTTCCATGGAGTTGTCATGTGCAGTTATGTCCATGGCAAGCTTGCTTTTAGGTGGAATAGTGCAAGTGCAGAAGATCCTGTGTACTTTGCTGCTTCTCCATCTAGGAGTTTCCTCAATAAAACATATAACATTTTCACTGAGAATATTAGAAATGTTTGTTTCTTTTTCCCCTCTGCATTAGAGGTAGTCAATGAATTTGTTTACTGTTTGATTTTTTTTATTGTTATTGCTACTAGTAGAAATCTTTTGATTTTTCCAGTTAGCAAAATCAGATAGAAGATTGGAAGAACTAATGTGATTCAGTATCACACTGGGCTCCTATGTTGAAAAATCACCAAATTACTATGATTGAGAGTAGTTGGATAATTATAGAAAGGGATATTTGATTAGTTTTCTGGTGTGCAAGTTCTTGTAGAATTCTCTTACCTCATGATGTTTATACAGTTGACTCTTAAAATGGCTAGTAAAAAAGTATACCAATATGACTACTTGATTAGTAGTAGAACATGGGTGTTTTATAGATAAAAATCAAACATTTAGACTTTCAGGTAGAACTAATTGAGCAATTAGTCTTTTATTTGAGAAAACTTATTTGGCTTATAGATTGATATTTTTCAGTCAATCAATCAATCCACAGAGACAATTCTATTTCCCACTTATTTCAATCTTCTGCTTTTCCTTACAATTTACCTATTGAAAAATTGGGCTGTAGTTTCTCCCAGTCTGGATCTCACTGATTGCACATTCATGCTGCAGTTCACCATGTCCCTCTGTCTTCTCCCATTCCTGTTAACTGGCAGCTGGATCCAGAGACTGGGTCCAATTCTGATTTGATTTCTTTGGAAAACTGTCTGTAGAATATGGCCAGGCTATAAGGAGCCTATAATGTTTGATTGTCTTTTTTTGTGATCTTAACAACCAGTGAAGTTAATGCCTATATATAATAATTTATTGGTTTAAAAAGTTGAAATTTTGATGCTATTATTTCACTTTTCTTTGTTGGTTAGAATTCTTTTTAAATAAATACTTCCTCTTATCTACTGTTTGGTTATTTGTGGTAGAATTAATTGGAAAGGCAAGATATCTGCTTAATTCTTCCCTGTATTAGCCAATTTCCACTAATGGCTTGATTTTCTACAATTTTAACTCTTTCTTACTGCAATTATGTGTCCTTTATTTCAACCTAAGAATTAAGTTTCTCTCTCTCTCTTTTTTAAAGATGTTATTTATTTATTCATGAGAGACACAGAGAGAGGCAGAGACACAGGCAGAGGAGAAGCAGGCTCCCCGTGAGGAGCCCAATGAGGTATTCAATCCCAGGACCCTGGGATGACGATCTGAACCAAACGCAGATGCTCAACCACTGAGCCACCCAGGCACCCCAGAATTCAATTTGTCAATGGCACAAGGAATGATAAGTTAGAATATCCAATAATTGTTCATTTTAAAGTTATTCTCAGAAGAATACTAATATTACCTCAGCTATTACTGAATTAAATAAAACTTGAAAAGCTTCATTGAATCCAGATTCATTCTAAAAGTACAAGAAAACTAATTTTACAACAGAAGTGTGTCAACAGAAAATAAACAACAGAAATGTATCAAGTTCAAATTCCATAGGAATGTATAATAAGGAGAATAAGCAGCATAGTTGTATAAATTGTGTAAGTCCACAAAAGATAAGTATGAAACCCAGCCTCATTTTATTTATTAGTATTATTTTTAAAAGATTTATTTAGAGAGGGAGAGGGAGAGAGAGAGATAGTTCAAGTTGGGGGAGGGGCAGAGGAGAGACTCTGAAGCACACTCCCTGCTCAGCATGGAGCCAAAGGATAGGGAGCTCAGTCTCACAACCCTGAGATCATGACCTGAGCCAAAACCAAGAGTCACTTAGCCAACTGAGCCACCCAGGCAGATAAAGTGAGCCATGCAACTTCAACCACTGTCTTAAAAGGCTTTATAGCACAGGGAAGAAGTATCAGTTTTATAAACTTTTTTTTTTTTTTTTTTTTTATGATAGTCACACACACACACAGAGAGAGAGAGAGAGAGAGAGAGGCAGAGACATAGGCAGAGGGAGAAGCAGGCTCCATGCACCGGAAGCCCGACGTGGGACTCGATCCTGGGTCTCGAGGATCCGGCCCGGGCCAAAGGCAGGCGCCAAACCGCTGCGCCACCCAGGGATCCCAGAAGTATCAGTTTTTTTAACAGACTGATAAGTTTACAGGGATATTCCTTAAATAGAGAAAAAAAATACTATTTTAAGTCGCGGAAATAGAGACAGCAAGAGAACTGAAATTTGCAAGACAAAGTATTAGAAAGAGTTCAAGAAATTTGTGCAAGGTTACCTTTGAGTCTGGCTTAATACCAAGCAGCTCACATGCAGGATAAAACTCCCTGAGTACTGGCAAAGAATACTTATCATAAGATATAAGTTAATAATTTTCAGAGCTCACACAGGGCTGAGGGACATTCAGTTTCTTAATATCCAAAATAGGAAAGTTTTAATGAACACCCTGGGAATTAATAAATTTAGAAGTCATCATACTTTAGTAATTAAGGCTAATCTATGTCTACCATATCAAAGTTTAAATAAAAGTCTTTAAAGACAAAACTGATAACTTAAATAACTTCTGGGCAATGTCAACTGCATCATCATTAAATGAAGACTAACAAAATCCTGATACTTAACATCATAAAATTCAACTGTCCAGCATCCAATAAATAATTATTAGACATCTGATGGATTGGGGAAATGTGCCATCATGAAGAAAATCAATATGAAAGAAGACCCAGATCACGGAGATGAAATTTTCAGAACTTCAATATAGTTTTTTTCAACATCTTCAAGAACAAGTACATAAAAAACATAATGAAGATAAACAATCAAATTATTAAAAAATAAAATCTCTAGAACTGAAATAAAAACATTACTGGGTAAGCTTAACACAAATTAGGCACTGTGGCAAAAAAAAAAAAGAAATAAAAAAAAGTGAATATTCCTGTGAAGGTATAGCAATGAAAAATGAGAATCAAAGAGAAAAGAGGCAAAAATTTGAATATTTCCTAAGTGATTAGTGGCGTTGCACCAAGGGGTCAAATATATCTGTAATTTGAGTCTCTGAGAATGAGAGAAATGGCAAAAAAAAATGGAGAGCTAACACCAGAAGTTTCCAACTTTGGCAAAAACTATAAACCCACAAATCCAGAAAGTTCAACAAATCCCAAGTAGAACAGACACCTCTTCTATCTTAACCAAATCTTTAAAAATCAGAGATAAAGGAGAAATCTGAAAAGCAGTCACACTCTTATATTAGAATGTAAGACTATTAAACAAATTGTCAGTGACTTAACAAGAATAATGGAGGCCAGAAGACAACAATGCAATATCTTAAAAATATGCTAAAACAATAGCAACTGTCAACCTAAAATTCTAACCTGTGAAAATATCCTTAAAACTTAAAAGCAAAAAAAAAAAAAAGAGAGAGAGAGAGATTTTCAGGATAGCAAGAGCTGAGCAAATTTATTTTCAGCAGACCTTCACTACACAAAATGTTGAAGGTTGTCAGGCTAAAAGACAATGTACCAGATGTACTTGTGCACTTTTGCACAAGACATGAAAAGAACTGGAAATGAAGAGAACTGGAAATGATAAAATATAGGTAGATATGAAAGACAATTTGTTCCCATTTAAAATACATATTTAAGAAAAAATTGTGCCCAAGAGTGATTATTAGCTGGTCACTCTGCAGCATCCACCTTTTTTCTTCCTCTCCTGTTGTCATACACAAAGAATAAATCCACATATCTTCTAATTCTTTTTCATGCCTTTATACAGGCCTTTAATGCAGTTTCCATATTTTTTTGTCCATATTTTCACAGTTTCTCTCACCATAGTTCTATCAGCTTGCTGGTAGCACATCTGTCCACAATTTCAACCAATCTTATGAAAAGCATCAGTAAGTTTCTGTCTCTCTTCTGGATATGGTACTTCAGATACAGTCTTTTTACAGTCAATCTTCATCCAAGGTGAATTTAAAAATAAGTTCAAAGTAAAAGCTATAGAATCAGGAGGGAGTGTGTATAAATACACACTAAATATTCTTTAATTTCAATTCTGCAAATGTTTTGAGCTCCTAGGTGGTAGCCCTGACAACTATTTTCTTGAAATTAATAACTTGAACAGACTAAAAATAAAACAGGTCTCTTTTACATTTGTTAACTTGTTTTTTAATATCTACAATTTTAGAGGAATTAAACTAGTCACTCCTGGAGATCAAAAGCTCTTCAAAAGATTAAATCACATGCTCCTGGTTATCAAAGCCTCTAATAATTCCAGATCTTCTCTTCCACTGACTTCTGAGACTTGGCAAGAATAAATCACTTAGTATCTATCATTCTTAGTTTCCTTTTCTACAAAATGTGAGTCATGGATTATATCAGTATTTCTTAGATATTTGGTTGTCATGAAACAGTAAAAGAAGTGGAGGCTGAACCAACTTCAAGTTGCCATTTCTTTTTTAATAAGGACATAAAATAAACATACAAACTGCCATCTCTAGTTAATATCTTTCATCAAAAACAACATTTTAACAATTTAAAAAAGAGAAAGTCAAATTCAAAATAAGGAATTCCTTCATATTAACATACATAGAGTTTAAGAAAAAAATTTACAGGGAACATGGGTAGCTCAGTTGGTTGGGCATCTGACTCTTGATTTTGTCTCATGTCATGATCTCAGGGTCTGAGACTGATCTCTGGGACTGAGCTCCATGATAGGTCTTCACTGAGCAGGGAGTCTGAAGATTTTCTCTCTCCATCTCTGTTTGCCCCTCTCCCTGCTGGCATGCTCTCTCTCTCGCTCTCAAATAAATAAATATTTTTGTTTAATTTATGTATTATCTTTTTCCCCATTTTCACCATGGACTGATAGAAATTTCCTAAATGTCTAAAATCATTCCATGAACCTGTGCCTAAAAATTATTGAATGAAATGCTTTCTATAGTCTCTTTCAAATATAAAACCCCACGATCTGTATTCTTATTTTGATACAAGATGTTAAGCAAATGTAATTTACATTATATAGCAATATGTCAATTAAATGTAATTTAATTAATTCATTGTAATTAAAATAAATTTTAAAAAAATTAAGAACAGGGACGCCTGGGTGGCTCAGTGGTTGACCGTCTGCCTTTGGCCCAGGGTGTGATCCTGGAGACCCAGGATTGAGTCCCACATCGGGCTCCCTGCATGGAGCCTTCTTCTCCTCTCTCTGCCTGTGTCTCTGCTTTTCTCTTGGTGTGTCTCATGAATAAATAAATAAAATCTTAAAAAAATAAAAATAAAAAAAATAAAAAATTAAGAACAAGGAAAATTATCTCCTAATGTCAATGTGGTACTTCACCACAACATATTTTACTATACACAATGCATATTTAAAAACTTTTTAAAAAGTTCCTGTGGGAAATGACAGTGTCATTTGGGTCTATTAAAGCACCATTCTGGTTGCACAAACTAGAAAGAGAAGTTGCACTGTGGTAATACTAGTCTTTATCTTAGAGACCAACAGTCATTTTGCAAATTTGTAGTATCATTTCCCTAAACAACTCAGGACCAAATTGTACTTCAGTTCCTCAGTTCTACTTTTTTGTGGAGACAGAAACACAGCTCTTGGTTCTATTTGTTTTTCTTTTAGGCACTGCTAACAGAGTTATGATAACTTACTGTACCATGAATAATTATGAAATAGTATTAACAGGTGAAGGATGTAATAAATTAGACATCTCTTCATTTTAGAGAAGATGGAAACATCATTGGTTTTTTCTCAATTAAATATGTGCGAATCAAAAGAAAAAACTTTTTTCAAGTTAATACATGGTTCAGGAAAAGAAGAAACAAGCAAAGAAGCCAAAATCAGGTAAAATCATGACTTTTAAGATCAGCTTTATACTTTTAAAAACATGATTGATGTTGAATATTTATTAGCACTTGTTTTTAAAATATCTGATTGAAAATATACTGAATATAGTGTTATGACTGGGGGAAAAAAAAAGTCTCTTAATTAGGAGTAAACACCTGTTAAATCTAAAGTGCTTTTATTTTAGAAAAAAGTACAATAATTTTAACACAGAGAAGAACTAGTGACAATCTTAATTGAAATATAATCTTAAATACTTTATAATCACTGAGGGAAAAAACAAAATATATTTCCATATGCTATCCTAATTCTTCCACAGACTGAATAAAATTCACTAGGAAAACCATTGAGTATGTGTGGGAAGTAGATGGTGGGTGAGAAGGGATGTTCAGGTAATTACCAATCCCAAATTTGTTTGACAGTCAGAAGGAAAGATTTTAATTGTCATCCAACTTGTCCTGAAGCTAATGCCTTTTCGTTACAGAGCTAAGGAAAAAAGAAATAGGCTAAGTCTTCTCGTGCAGAAACCTGAGTTTCATGAAGAAACCCACTTCAGTAGATCTGGGCACTTGGCCAGAGAAACAAGGTGAATAACTTTTAATTATTTGAAGGAAGATTTTTGCTGATTCTATCATTAAAGGTTTAAGAAAGAGGAAATTAGGGATTTCCATTTTATTGGAAATTATACAGTAATATAAGGAAGGTTAGAGATCTCATTTCAAAAAAGTAAGAATATTCCATAAAATTAAACCACTTTAATAGCTTGAATTAAATAACCTTATAAAAATTTAAAGATGCTCTTTTAAAATTATATACCTGCCAATTTTAAATGATATATTTTACTCCTTATAAACTGATGAAATACTCATTAAATTAAGAGTTTTCACCATGTAATATTGTCATAGAGGAGACCTAGTCATCTCTTTCCTTAGTGGTTTGGAAAAAGTGCTTTTAGGTATAAAGGCAAAAAAGCATGAAAAGGAATGTTTTGTCATTTTTAGCCATTTCTTTAATTCAAACAGAAAATTAAGTGGCCTTATATACTAGGATAATAAAAATTCTTCCAAATGAAAAATGACCAATAAAAGATCAAGGACAAATATAAACAACTTTGTAAATTATAACTATAAAATATTTGTTCTATTACAACTTTTTAAATATATTTTTTATCCCTTTAGAGCTTCATTAGCCAAACTTCCTGTATCTGTTTAAAAAAAAATTGCTGCATATCGTGGTGAGAGCTTAAAGGAAATTGCAGTTTAAAAAATTTGACTACAAGATATTATCAGTCAGGTTCTTCTATTTGCTGAAATAAACTGGATATGCAGAGATAAATAATTTTCTCAAGAAAAAAAAGATAATTGATTTCTTTTTCTTTGTTCTTAACATAACACATGATTAATTTTCTTTTTTTAAGATATTACTTATTTATTCATGAGAGACACAAGGAAAAAGGCAGAGACACAGGCAGAGGGAGAAGCAGGCTCCCTGCTGGTATCTGATGCAGGACTCAATACCAGGACCTGGGATCATGAGCTGAGCCAAAGGCAGATGCTCAACCACTGAGCTGCCCAGGTGTCCCCATATGATTGGTTTCAAATAAAGTAATTCATACACTCATGAGAAAATACTTAATGTTATTTTAACATATTGTTTGAGAGGCAAAAATCAATAAAAATGTTGACCAACATTTTTGAAGTTTTCAATATAAATACAACTTTCATTACATAATAATAATAATAAAAAAAAAACCCTATGGCTGAGAAGAGCAGTGTTACAGCATATGTTCTTTCGAGCAGATCTATAAACAGAATTTCTGCATACTCCTTTATAAACATTTTGTTTCTTGAACAGAGTCTCCCCTGAAGAAGCAGTGATATGGGGTGAATCATTTGATAAACTGCTTTCTCATAAAGGTTAGTGGTCTTTTTCTCAAATGCTTTATGTCTTAATAGAAAATTATGCAAAGTAATCATGTAATTCTACAAAGCAGGCTGTCATAAAAATGTAGTCTGATTAATAATTTACAGCAATCCAAGTTTCTGATCAAAAGAACTAAATTATAGAATAGTCAACAAATGGAAAATATTTTTTAAATATTTTGATTTTACTAAAAAATGCTAATTGTGGTTGAAATAGTATTATCTCTTTGTGCTGTGATTAATAGTTTCAAATGTTTTAATTTATTGATTTTTGAATGAAATCCTTGGTTTTTAAGTACCCGATTATCCGTGTTATTTTTATTGTTAAGTGATCTAAAATCTAAAGTAGTTCTTTTTTTTTTAAGTTATTTATTTATTTATTTATTTATTTATTTATTTATTTATGAGAGATAGAGAGAGAGGCGTAGACACAGGCAGAAGGAGAAGCAGGCTCCATGCAGGGAGCCCTATGTGGGACTCATCTGGGGACTCCAGGATCACACCCCGGTTGGAAGGCGGCGCTAAACCGCTGAGCCACACGAACTGCCCCTAAAGTAGTTCTTTTATTCGAAATTCAGGAAACCCTCTTGAAAATACTTTTTCTCAAATTTTGTAAATATTTCACCCTTCATATCAATTATCTATTTTTTTTTTCACAGCTTCTTGACAGGTATAATTATCAATGACGTCTCTTCCGTTTACTATGGCTGGGATCAATTATCTATTTTTAAAGCAGAATTTCATTGAAGAGTTGAGAATCAGATGGGTATTTAAGATGAAGCTCTGTAGATGAAGTAGAACATGAGGACAAATATTGACTTATCGTTTGTTCAAACTATGATAAAGCATGAGTCAGAGGACAGGTTGTCTAGATTGTTACTCTTTTTATTTTTTTTTTAATTTGACAGTTTATTGTAAGGAAACAGATATCTTTTCATCTGTGGATGCTCAAACCCAGCACATCACCTGATAAATATTAACTGCTCAAATAATATAACCAAATTTGTTGCTAGGAAAAAGGTAGCCCAGGTTCCTTTGAGGTCTGAATTCTGGTTTTCCTCTGCTACATAATGTTAGCTAGGCTTCCTAATACCTCTGACTTTTAGCTTCTTCAACTGTAAATGGAGATAACAATGTCTTTAGCTCCAATAGGAATGGATTTCTCTCAGGATTAAATGAGATGATGAATAAGAAACCAATAACTAACACTACACAAATGTAAATTAGTACTTCTATTAAGAAAAATAATAATTATCAGCAATAAATTTAAGAATCTTTTTCTATTTTTCAGTTTATTCCCAACTGGGTAAAATTACTTAAAGGGTGAAATTTCAATTTAAAGAAACATATAAGTTGTACTTATTTGTTGAACTTAGTAAATTGGTACCTAATGTATTCATCATACTCTCATGACCCATACAGAGAGAAGAAATATTCAGTGAGGATAATTAGACCTACAGAAAATTTTCCCTTGGCATTCTGTAATCATTCCGTTTTACAAGTAGTCAAAACTGGGTGGAAAAAATTAAATCTGCTGCTCTCTTTTTTCTCTGTTGGTGGAAATATTAAAGAGCTATAAAATAGCAGCAATTTGAATCAAGAGGGTTCAACATGATAACAAAAGTCAGCACTGACCCACTTGGACATTATTATCATTGCTCTTGATCAAAGTGCTAATTAAATTATATTGAATTCACAAAAAATTATGTTACCAGTATTCTTTTAATCAATCCCCCTCAAAATCCAATTATTTTTAATTGCAAAGCTTATTATAATATTAAATTATAAAGCTTAAAATAATCAAAATAATCACCTAAGAAAGTCTTTCGGTTGCAGTGGTTGTATTCAGCTCATTTCCACTGTTTTGACTCCAGGCAAACAAAAAAAAAAAAGAAGGAAAGATCTTATACTCATTAGTATACACACACACACACACACACACACACACACACACACCAAGAAAGACCTTATTCTTTTTTTTTTTAATTTTTATTTATTTATGATAGTCACACATTGAGAGAGAGAGAGAGAGAGAGAGAGAGGCAGAGACACAGGCAGAGGGAGAAGCAGGCTCCATGCACCGGGAGCCTGATGTGGGATTCAATCCCGGGTCTCCAGGATAGTGCCCTGGGCCAAAGGCAGGCGCCAAACCGCTGCGCCACCCAGGGATCCCGAAAGACCTTATTCTATCAAATTTTACAGAATTCCCCTTTGGTTAAATGAGTAAGTTTCTCAAATTCTGTATGTCATGTCTATATAAAGGAGATAGAGATTGTATTAAATTATTCAGATGGGAAGTGCAATGAGAAATCAAACAAAATATAAAATCAAAATAAAATAGAAATTTGAGTATTTAGTTTGACAAAAATGGCTGATATTAAAAGCAGTGTATGCTGATTATTAGCATCTTTAGATATAGAGCCACAGAATAGATGGTTCTTACTCTCGATTTTAGGGTATTAAACAAAATTCACTAGCTGGACAAGGAGAGAGATCATCCAAGTGAAGAGCCAACATAGGCATGGGGCAGTAATCAGTGCAATTTATTTAGGGAGTTAAAAAGAAAGTAATTCTTTGTTGAGAAACAATTTGAAAAAGGAAGAGTGTCTTAGGATGACAGACAATAGACGAGACTAAAATGGAAAGAGCATGGGTTTGCTATATTTCACAGAACCAACAGAATCCATGGAGTGTTTTGATAATCCCACTATTTTATCCAAATCTCAATATTCAAACATAGTTTTAACTCTTTTAAAAATTAAAAAGAACAGAAGATAAAATCGAAGAAAATCTAACCAAAGTATGGGCTTTAGTTAATACAGCGTATAAATATTTGTTTATCAAGTATAACATACGTACCTTACCAACGTAAGATGTTAGTAATAGGAGGAAACTGGTTGTAGGATGTAAGAAAACCACACTATCTTCATCACTTTTCAATAAATCTAGACCTATTCAGAAATAAAATGTTCCTCATTTGTTTCTATACAGATATTAGGATACATTTTTTTCATCATCAACATTTATTGACAAATTTGTCTAAAATTGTGAAATGAACCATAAAAATCTATAATTTAACCACATATATAGAAATCTTTCATAATCATTAATTTCAACTAATTTTAGTTATTGGTCTTATTTTTTTTTTTAATTTTTATTTATTTACGATAGTCACAGAGAGATAGAGAGAGAGGCAGAGACACAGGCAGAGGGAGAAGCAGGCTCCATGCACCGGGAGCCCGACGTGGGATTCGATCCCGGGTCTCCAGGATCGCGCCCTGGGCCAAAGGCAGGCGCCAAACCGCTGCGCCACCCAGGGATCCCTAGTTATTGGTCTTATTGATAGACTTTATCAATATAAAGTTAGTCAATTCCAATAAAATTATATGTATATGCATATTACACTTAAACATATATGTGTGTTTGTATACATATATGATAATGTTGCTGAATAATATATGTTTGAAAGTAATTAGCTAGTTATAAAAATGCTATATAACTTGCAATGTATTGTGTAGCCTTTTAGAAATTATTAAAAGAGATTAAATGGATGAGTGCAAGATTTCAACAGGCGGAAGGAAAAATATTCCTGAGCCAATAAAAAGGCAGGAGAATGACTAGGGAAATAAGAGATTTTGGTGTAACTTGGAAAAGCAAGCAGTTCACTTTCACTAGGGTGGAGTAGGGAATGAACACATTGGGAAATCAAGTTACGGAC
Organism: Vulpes vulpes; assembly: GCF_048418805.1. NCBI lineage: Eukaryota > Metazoa > Chordata > Mammalia > Carnivora > Canidae > Vulpes > Vulpes vulpes. The sequence continues at coordinate 97,995,808 of NC_132784.1, read as the reverse complement.
AAATTTTGAAAGAGATTGTTAGAAAACTCTGATGGACAGAAAAATAGAATTCTATACATGCAATGTGGACTCCTTGCAAGATTGTCACAAATATAAAAGCTAACCTCAAGGTAAGGGCTATTTTGGAAAGAAAACAAATGACCTTGGTGACTGACTGTGCATGTATTATAAAGTGAGATGATGAAGAGATAAGAGATGAAGGAAAAGAATGAGCCACAGATCTCTAGATTTTATTCCATATTAGCAGGGGGATGACAGTGCCTTTTATAGTTGAGAGAAACCAGTGCAAGAACAAGATTTCTGAGAAATAACAGGTCAGACTTTGAACTTATTTAGTTGCTTGTAAACTTTATCAGAAGTTTTGTAGGGATTTTGTAGGCATACACCTAGAATATGGAAGAGTAATTGATTATAAATAAAGATTTTCTAACCATCACATCTTCAATTAATAATTGATGTGATGTGAAAGGGGCTGTTATTTCCTGCAGAGTCTCTATCAATAAGAAAATCTTCCAACTACTACATAACTGTGTATTTTCCTCTGTATCCTTTTTTTTCCAATCATTGCAAATAATTCCAATATTTTTGACCTTTTCATTAATGAATATTTACCTGGACTTTTTTGTAACCTGTATTGTGGTTCTAATAAACTTAATCCTGAGAATGATTCATAATAGTTGAGAGAAGTAGAATATGTAAGTCATTGCACCCCCTTGCTTTAAAAATATAAACTGATTATACTGTGGAAAATACTAGTGCCTTTGAGTAAAGGCTGCAAGGAAATGAGCACTTAACTTTTGGGGAAGGAAATGAGTACTTCTCCCTACACTTTTTACCTTGTGGCTTTTCAACTTGCCCTTCCCAATTTTCAGTTACTGATTTTCTGCAAAATAAGGGATTCCAGTGTTCTACAAGTTAAATTTCTGAATTGAGCTAACGCATAACAAATAGTTTCTTAATCTGTCTCAGAATAAAAGTAAGTAAAATCCAATCTAAATTATAAATGGATCACATAAATAAATCATTATTACAAAAGTAACTACAACATTCTGTGTCAGATCAAGAACTATGAAGCTAAACATTAAAGGGAAAACATGCAACCTAGTAATACTGTACTTGGGTTTCCAACTTGAGAGTTTCTTGACTTTTTGTTTCATTTGGTTTCTTGGCATCAGAAAAATTTTCCAACAGATGCCAGAGTTTCAATTTAGAAACATGCAATCACAAGCGTTTCATATTTGTATGACACATTGAGCCAGCTTCTTCCAGTGTGAATTCTAAACCCAGGTTCCATCAAGCACTTTTGGCAGCTGCAATCACCACTGCTGCCTTCTAAAGAACTATCTGGTAAGTGACTCCTTCTGTGTACGAAATGGTTCCATTGTGACCTGACTTAATGTAGCCGCCCAAAGTGAGTAAAAGAAACAGGAAGTAACTAATGTGCTGCGATAATCTTGCACAACATTGCATATTACTTTTTAAAAAGTAATTTACTTAAACTTTTACATAAACAAACTACTTTCTCATTTATTATTAATTCATTTCTTTAAAAAAAAGATTTTATTTATTTATCCATGAGAAACAGAGAGAGAGAGAGAGAGAGAGAGAGTCAGAGACACAGGCAGAGGGAGAGGCAGGCTCCATGCATGGAGCCCAACTCAGGACTTGATCCCGGGATTCCAGGATCACACCCTGGGCCAAAGACAGGCACTAAACCACTGAGCCACCCAAGGATCCCCATTAATTCATTTCTTGAATCAGTATTTAGTCTTCTTTATTATATTCATATTATGCAAACAAGATCCATTTTCTTTGATTAACCCATTATAAGCACTTTCAGCACATAGTACTCTCCCTAATATTGGTGCTATGGTTTCATTCTGAATGTTTGTATCAAACTCAAGACTAATTATGGTAAAAAAAGGTCTTTTGCATGATATTCCAGAGCACAATGGCTGGGACATAGTTTACAGTCATGTTTTGTGAACTAATAAAGGGCTATATATTAAAAAACATTTATGTTATTTTTTTTTGAGAGACTTCTATTTGAATTCCATGCAAGTTGATTTTCCTCTGCTCCTCCAAACAAAAGAAATAACCACCAAAAATGTCCTTCCTTAGCCTTTAGTATATAAATGCCTGTCTTGCCCATCCATTAACCTTCATATTCCTCAGAAGTAAAGACTTTGCTCTTTGATGACAGTTTATAACTTTGAACAAAATATATCTGGGTTCAACATTATGCATTGTATTTTACCAGCTATAAATTTAGGGCAACTTCACTCTTGGAACCTCAACTTCTTCATCTGTAAAAATGGGTTACTCAATAAGGTTGACATGAAAATTAAATGGAACTGTGCCTATATAAGGCAATGTGCCAAGACCTTAGCAAACACTCAAAACTTCTATTATAATGAATACTATTGCATTTTCAGTATATAATACAATCCTACAATCCTCATATTCATACTAGGTGTTTCATAAACAAAAGATAGGTGAAGAAAGTTATTTTTAATATGTAACAATTTCAGTTGCCTGGCATATGGGTGATTTCTTTTAGATGTTTAGTGCAAAAACACTTTATTATAATTGAGATCTATTAATAGGAAAAATAATGATCATATTCTCCCCAAATTATGAAATTTATTAATTCAATTTAAGAATAATTTGGCATTTAAAAACTGATCAATCATACTTATCCATGACATATGGATAGAATAAGTTGAAATCAGAAAAGTTTTTTCCTTCACTCTGGTCAATGTAACTTTATTCACCGACTCCATAATACTTATACTTAATTTCCTCTTTCCAAACTAGGTTTAACCTAGAACAGACTATTATCTCATTGCAAGATTCCAGGCATTTTATTTTGACTTTGAAACATATACATTTTTTAGGTATTTGGGGGGAAATCTTCTGTGTATCAAAATGCTTCAAAGAATCATTTCCCATTTAAATTTCCCTTCTGGGGAAGCTGAGCTGGCACAGCAGTTTAGCGCTGCCTTCAGCCCAGGGCACGATCCTGGAGACTCAGGATCCAGTCCCATGTCAGGCTCCATGCAGGGAGAGCTTCTCTCTCTGCCTCTCTCTCTCTCTGTGTCTCTGATGAATAAATAAATAAAATCTTAAAAAAAAAAGTTGTGTTTAATCAGGAATTATCTTACTAGCATCTAATGACTGCAGACAAGTTCTGGCTTGTCAGTTTTATATAGAGCTTCTCAAATTTTTGTAAGCTTGACCTTTGTCTGTCTTCCTAGTCTCTTCATAAACATTTGACCATTAACACCTGGTACTCAGGGTTAATTTATGGAGAAAAAAAAAATCCCCCCTTATTCTAGTGAAAATGCTAATGGAAGAAGCAGTTGAATAGAGCTGCATGATTCTTTTGTCATGGTAGTGGAAGTCATCACATATGCAATACTTTGGAAATGTCTATAGGTTGTCATGTCATTTTCTGTTCCTGTATCTCTAATATATTTTTAAAAATCGTTTACAACATTAAAAATGGTGCTTCATGGCAAAGAGGACAAATTGTATATATTAGGAGAAATAAATGGTGAAATGTAAAGCATACTTTGAGGATTTGTATTAGTTTCTCATTGCTGCTATAACAAATTACCATAACTTTAGTGACACAAATCTACAACCTTACAGTTCTGTAGGTCAGAAGTACAGTATAGGTCCTATTGGGGGAAAAAATCAAGGTTGTTGTCCCTTCTGAAGGATCTAGGGGAGAATTCCTTCCCTGTCCATTCAGATTTTTAGCAAAACTCAGTTCTTTGCAGTTTTGGAATGAGGTTTCCATTGTCTCTCTGACTCTAAACTCCTGACCATTTGCACCTTCTAGAAGCCACCGCATTTTTTGGCTCATGACCATCCTCTTCCATCCTCAAAGTCAGTAACAGTCCTCATGTTGTATCTCTCAAACCACTCTTCTCTCTTACTCTTCCACATTTCAGGAGTCATACACTTAGACTGGATTAGATTATTCACCTAGATAATTCAGGATACTTTCCCCATTTCATGGTCCCTAACCATACTCACATCTGCAAAGCTCCTTTTCCCATGTAAGGTAACATATTCACAGGTGCAGTTCAAATCTGAATTGTTCAAGGGTCAACTCTAATAAAATATCACAAATAAGATAATGATATACCACCATTTATTTAACTATTTACCCATTGAAAACATAAAGAAGTGGTTTTTTTTAAATTTTATTTTACTTAGACATTTAACTTTTGTTTGTCTTAACATCTCTTTATTGCTCCTTCTATTCAAAATGATAGCCTTGCTGTATAGAGTATTCTTGGTTGCAGGTTTTTTCTTTTAGCACTTTGAGATATCATGCCACTTTATTCTGGCCTGTAAAATCTCTGCTGAAAAATCAACCAATAGACTAATGGGGTTTCCCTTGTATGTAACTGTTTTCTTTTCTTTGGCTGCTTTTAAGATTCTCTCTTTATCTCCACTTTTTGCCATTTTAATGACTTTGTGTCTTGGTGTGGACCTCCTTGGGTTGATTTTATTGGAGGCTCTCTATGCCTCCTGGATCTGGATTTCTGTTTCCTTCCTCAGATTTGGAAAATTCCCAGCTATTATTTCTTCAAATAAATATTCTGCCCCTCTTTCTTTCTCTTTTTCTTCTGGGATTCATATAATGAAAAAGTTATTACACTTGGTAGTGTTGCTGAGTTCCCTATTTTTCTCATTTGTCCTGTTCTTTGGAGACATATGCCTCTGTCTCTTCATTTTATCTAACTCTCTGTGTCTGTTTCTATGTTAGAAAAGTCAGCTACATTTGCTCTTGAAAGTAGTGGCCTTATGAAGAAGTCCTATGGTGCCTTGTAATGAAATCTCCCCTGTTCACCAGAACCTGATTTCAGGTGTCTCCTATGTGTGTTATGTGTTTTACCGTTGTGGCTGAGCTTGGGGTGCTTGGCACGAGGGTTTGTTTTTGCTACCTTCTGTGTGCGTGCGTATCCCTCCCTCCTGCAGAGAGTCTCATGCATCCATTTGGCTCCCAACTGTGTCTCTGCCCTTCCTACCCTTTTCAACATGGCCTCTTCTCTATATTTAGGTGTGGAGTCTTTTCTGCCAGGCCTCAGGTCATTCTCTGGGTTACTTACACTGATCCAGGTGTTATCCAGTTGTAGATAATAGGTGGAATAGTTTCCTGGCTCTGTAGAATAACCCCCACACCCCTGAGAAAGACATTGAGGGACTTGAAAGATACCCAAAACAAAGTCCAGAGCAGGGATTTGTCCCTCTTACCCAGTTCTATGTATGATACTGGCCTCATTTCAACAAGAATGACACTTACCTTTCATAATTGTGAAGATTAAAGCTAATTTATATGAGATCTCTCATGTATATTATGCAGATGTGTATTACTTCACTACATTAGAGGGAAGACATAGCTATTCTGTTAATATTAGCAGTTATACTTTAATATCAAGTAGTACTTTAGAGAAGAGGAGGTGAGTGAGGGGATGGTTAAATAGGTGATGGATATTAAGGAAGGCACTTGTTGTGATTAGCACTGGCTGTCGTATTTAAGTGATGAATTACTAAATTCTATACCAGAAATGAATATTACACTGCATGTTAACTAACTTGAATTTAAATAAATATTTGGTAGAAAAAATATCAAGTAGTATAATTCCTCAGCATTAATATTGTATACTTAAGATATATAATTTCTTTTCTTGGTAGATGGACTGGAGACCTTTACCAGATTTCTTAAAACTGAATTCAGTGAGGAAAACATTGAATTTTGGATAGCCTGTGAAGAATTCAAGAAAAGCAACGACCCTCAACAAATTATCCCTAAAGCAAAAGCAATATATGAGAAATTTATACAGACTGATGCTCCACAAGAGGTATAGTAAAGATGATTATAAAAATTTAAAACTCCTTGAAAAATTTTTAAGAGAGTCTGCCTTTATCAAATTGGTATCTTCATACATTCTACAAGAAAGGTCAAGATTTTATTGAAGCAAAAATGAGTATTTATGTAAATTCCTACATACAAACAGAATGCATTTAAGGCTTTTCCATGGAAGCAAAATTATAATTGAAGTCATTCCTTGGGGTTATTTTTATTCTACACTAAGAATGAATACAATTACTTGCAACATTTAGATTCATTCACTTATCCATATTAATCATCTAAGCATAAGCAATGTGCCATCAAAACTAATGATTTCTATATGTGAGGAAGGCAAGACAAATTGAAAAGTTTGTATAATATAACATTATGTGTGAGCACATCTACCTATGCAAAGTTTTGATTATCCCAAAATAATTATTCTCTTTGATAGACTAAAAGAAAATTTTATAATTGATAGATGAGGGAAATCGAATTTAACAAGGTTCAAGTGAAAAAACAGTTGTGATTTTCTTTGATTGCAAGCTCAATGTGAGATAACTTTGTGATACAAATACTAAAACTATAAAACTAGCAAATATTACCTGATTACCCTCAAAAATAATTTAAATAGAGTTTCTGTATTTTTATTATGTATTCAATAAATAGTGTTTCTTCACTGGAGTGGTAGAACTGGTAGTCTATCACTATTAAAATTTATGTTTCACTATAAATTAGTATTGTCCATAAAGTAGCATTGTCTATGTGGATATCATTTCACATGGAATGATGACTGTTTTTTCTTGTTTCAATATGATTCAATCTGTTCTGTGTTTCAATACATTATTCTGTTTTTCCCATGGCCACTTTTATACACAGATTTTTTTATAAACAGCTAGTTGTATGGTGTTATTCATGAGGGAAAAAGAAGGAATCCTAACTGAAAACATACCTCTATCAGAATCAGATATAGCAGTAATGCTTTGATAAAAAGCATTAAAGAATTTTTTATCTTTAAAAGACGTCCATTTTCAGCACAAACTTGATGGTAAGAAAGCATCATAATAAAATGAAAAGAGCATGGAAATAAAACAAAAGCCTCACATTGAAATCCCAAATATGCCCCAAACTCACTGTTTACCCTCATTCAAAATAATCTAATTTCTATGAAGTTTTAGTTTCCACTTTGAAAATGATTTAACCTAAAGGTCTGTATGATATTTACAATGTTTCATTATTCTAAATTAGAGAGTGAAAAGGGCCAGGATTATAAAAAGAGAAGAGCTAGATGAAATGCCAGCCCAGAATAAACCATTGGATCCCAAGACTTATAACCAAAAAACAAAAAAAACAAAAACAACAACAAACACACAAGCATCCAGGTGCATTATGCCCACTCCAGCGCTGGATCAATCCTGCACTGTTTTTCAAAAGTGTTTACTTAAGTAGATTGACCATAATCATACTTTTTTATTATTATCATTCCAGGTTAACCTTGATTTTCACACCAAAGAAGTCATTACTAAAAGCATCACCCAACCTACCTTACATAGTTTTGATGCTGCACAAAGCAGAGTGTATCAACTTATGGAACAAGACAGTTACACACGTTTTCTGAAATCTGACATCTATTTAGACTTGATAGAAGGAAGACCTCAGAGACCAACAAATCTTAGAAGACGATCACGCTCATTTACCTGTACTGAGTTTCAGGATGTAAAGTCAGATGTTGCCATTTGGTTGTAAAGAAAATTAATTTTGCTCATTTTGATGGCAAATTTGTAGTCTGCTTTTAAGATATAACATGCTTACTTTTAACAAATAGGTACATCTTTAAAATAAAATGCAACATGTCAAAGGATTTTAAAAGTGTAAATGAAAACTTAACATTTTAACAATACATACTATATCTGTCAATGTATTCTGTAAAGCCTTCCATTTGACTTAATTCCATTCATAATCAGAAAAACCTATTACATAATGGAAAGGGAGTAAAAGAGTAATAGCAATGTTTTATAGAATGATTCATAAGACTGTAAAGTTGAATAGAAGTTAAGCCAATAGTTAGACCAAATACCTAGTTTGGATATTTTTTTTCTAGATGTAAACAAATTAATGCCCAGATATCCATATATTCAGAATACATTTTTCATAATGATGAAGATTCTTTTTTGCTCAGTTATAGAGAAGTGGTCCTGTTCTTATAATAGGAGAGGGCAATCATCTGTTCTGCAGTTACAACCCTGGGTTTGAGAATAAACAATGTATCACTTCTAGTGATAAGCCAGAAACAGAAACTCTGGGGAACAGATTCACTTATATAGAACTTCCAAGTTAAACATAATCCACATTGAAAACTGATAATAGGATCCATGTTTGGGCTCATTTTTAAGTAAATATGAGCATGCTCCAGTAAGTGGAACACATTTCCTCTTTTTTTTTTTTTTTTTTTTTTTTTTTTTTGTGGAACACATTTCTAACAGTCACAGAACCATGACCAGATTCTACCTAACTCCAGACTGGGACTAGGAACATCTCACTTGCTAACAGAAATTACTACTAAAGTACTAAAGTAGTGGGCAGTCGGTGGTTTGAAGGAGGCCCAGGGAAGATTTATCCCAGCTGTATTTAGGTTTCATTTTTGGACTTTCAGGAGCGGGATAGAAACTAGAAATGAGAGGAGATAAAGAAGCAAGGAGTCCAAACCCTGGAGACTCATGTATCTGCTACATTGTCTCCTATAAAGAAAGTGTTCCCCCATTGAGCATGTTCTTGTTCCTCATCTCATTGAATCATTTCATACTATATTATTCAAATAAGATGCTCATAAGTTATATATATGTCTCTACTTTAGGGAAATATTTAATTTTAGATGTGTGTTGCATGTAAATGTCTATATCTAAAGATGTCATACATTTGGCTTTGGCAAATGTTGTTTTAGTTGAAATGTAAAATATAAAAACTGAGAATCACCTATAGTAATAAATATTTTTAATTTCTTCAATCATATAGTTAATGTTTATTTGACCACTAAGTGCTCTTCCTGACTGATTATCCTTTCTGTCACCAAACTACACATAGACATATTTTCTTATTTTAGAATGATACCGGGATAGAAAGTACTTATTATTTTTTCACTGATATTAATGCTAATTCAATTCTTTATACTATTATAAATATGAAGACAAGGTGCCATGCATTTCAAAAATCCACTAAGAGATGATTTTTAATTTTTCTTTGGCTGATTTGTAGTTTTCTGTGGAAGTGTCTTTTCAGAATCTGATTGCTTCATGCACAGTTAAGACATGATATACAAGCTTTCTGATCTCATTAGAAAAATCATGGACTGATTTTAATAGCATTATTCAGGACCACAAATACATATTATGTTGCTTTCTCATTTGTAATACTTTTCAGATGTGTCCAATATCTTGTTTAAAGTATTCAATGAGACCTTTCAAAAACACACCAGGACTTTCTGATGAAGTTAATGCCCGACTTCAAGGAACTTCTATCCATGGGAAGGACAATGTGGTCACAAACAGGAAACAAAACAAACACAGAAGTGAAAGAAGCCAAGTAAAAATGTGCAGACAGTACTGAGCACTGGCTGAAGGAATTACAGACATATGTAATGAAAGCCTGAGAACTTGAGAACCTCAGTGTCTGGGTTCCCGGAACAGATATGTGAGCCTCAGAAGCTCATTTAACTTCTAAACACCTTTACTTGACACATTTTTATATATATATATATATATATATATATATATATATATAAAGGCTCAGGATTTCTAATTCTAATCCTCTACGGTCCCTACATTTACTGATTCTAAGTAGACCACCTGATATTCTGCAAAGCACCTCTTGATTAATGCCCAAGCAAGGAAAAGAGGCAAATAAGTATGGCTAATTGAAGGAAAACTTCTGACTAAAAATTAGTATGGGCTATTGGTCTAAGAGTAAAAAGTCACATCTTTGTGTCTTCACAATATGTCTGAGTATATTTTGTAGTATGAGATTAGATATTGAATTGTTATCTTTCCACTGTAACTTGCTTTAAAATGCTTATCTCTAGAAACCTGAAGAGATCTCACAGAAGAGATAAATGGAATTCATTCACATAATTTGATTCATTACAGGCCCCTTTTAAATAGTTTTCAGAAATGTATTTATATTTAATTGACAGAAAATTACATAACATAGAGGCTTTGAAAGTAAATATTTGATTAAAAAAAGTGACATGCAGAGTATTAAGAGACTCTGATAAATGAATATCAACCGAAAAATCAGGTGAATAATATCTGAAACTATGAAATAAATTCATTAAAACATCATGATTCAAACCATAAAATTTTATTTAACTATTATTTATAAGCATATTTATTGTGGAATAAAATAAACATAGTCTTTAAAAAAAACACATGCTTCTGAATAAATAAATAAAAATCTTAAAAAAAAAACCAAACATAAAGCTAAATTCTTTCCAGGCACCTAGGTGGCTCAGTCAATTGTCTGCCATCAGCTCAGGTCATGATCCCAGGGTCCTGGGGTTGAGCCTGCATCAGGTTTCCTGCTCAGTGGGGAGTCTGCTTCTCCCTTTTCCTCTGTGTGTGCTCTCTCTCTTTTTCTCTCTCATTTAAATAAATAAATAAATAAATAAATAAATAAATAAATAAATCTAAAAAAAACCCTAGATTCTTTCCTTCAAATTTATTTTTGCTGATTTACATAAGTATAAAAATAAAGGTGTATAAATAAATATATGTAAATGTTACTGAATATACACATGTACATACATAATTGTTGAAAGAAATACAAACTATACCAAATCAATTTTTAAATTTTATTTATAAAATTCTAAAGACCTTACAGTTAAATCGAATGGTTATCTTTATAGCAATGAAAATTCACAGAATTTTATTTTATGGAAGAAATGAAGTAAATTAATTACAGGCATATCTCAGATATTTCTGGTTCAGTTCCAGGCTACTGCAGTAGAGTGAATATCACAATAAAGCAAGTCAAATGACTTTTTTGGTTTCCTAGTTCTATAAAATTATGGTTACACTATACTATAATCTATTAAGTGTGCAATAATGCTTTTAAAAACAATGTATACACCTTAATTATTTTTTATTTTATTGTTTTCTTAATTAAAAGATATTTTATTCCTAAAAATTGCCAGCCATCATGTAAACTTTTATCAAATCATAATCACTGATCATAGATTACTCTAACAAATATAATAATATAATGAAAAAGTTTGAAATATTGAAAGAATTATCAAAATATGAAAGAGACATAAAGTGAGCAAAAACATGGAAAAATGGCACTGCTAAGTTGTTCAATACAAGGTTGCCACAAGCCTTCAATTTCTAAAAAAAAAAATACCACAATATTGGCAAAGCATAATAAAGTCAAATACAATAAAAACAGACATGCCTGTGTATTAACTGGTCTAGTATCTGACTTTATCAGTCATAATTCATAACATTATTACAATTTTAATTATATGTATATGCATTTATATATGTGCAAAATTCTCAATTTCCAGATTTTGGAAGTACTGAGATACTTAACAATATGCTTTATATTAAAATTGTATATCTAATTTATATAACTACTCAATTATAAAATACTAAGTTTAGGTAGTTTGGTATTTGGCTTTTAACTGAGAATATGTGTCATATAATAATGAGTTAATCTCTTAAATTCATTTTAAATAGAAGTTATCTTAATTTTTTAATATTGAATTTTAATAAAACAACTGGAGCTGCTGATTTATTATTTTGTTTTAAAAAAAATCTTATTGTTTCTTTCATACTTTATATATGCTATATATACCTGAATGCCAGAATGAGTAATGGCAGTTAAAATTAATGATATAAAAAGTGAACATTTTAATTGTAAGTTTTGCCACAGAAGTTAATTTTTCTCTTCTACGTTATAAGACTAAGTCTTTAGCAAGGATAAAATGGGTTGTTTGCTCAAGTCTCTTCAAAGGGCAAGTGATAATTCAGAGCAGACTTGACATCAATGAGGAAAAAAAAAGAAGGATTCAGATATCCAATGCAAAATCACAATTATACATTTGAAAGATTTTGATGAATATATCCTCTTTAAAGCCTCTAATTCTGCCACATAAAGTAAAGGAGCATTTAACAATCTAGTAAAACATGGATCATACAGAAGGAAATGTAGCCTGTGACAGAAATGGGAGGGAAAAGAAGGGAGGTTGGAGAAACAGAAAATTAATCTCTATAAAAAACTTCATAAATGGGAAAGAATCTTGTATATATATTAATATGTTATATGTAACTGAGATAATTTAATAAACAATTATAGAATCTACAGATATTTTTGTTTCCCGGTCCCTGACGTCAAAAACTTGCCAATTTCATGACTTTATATGTGGTCATTCTTTCTTCTACATCTGAAAAAGAAAGATTCCTGAAAAAGAAATTGGGTCTCTTAATTCCATAGGCTTGGTTATTTTATCTCTCAGACTTCATCTTCTTAAACTAAATAATAATTTATTAAGATTGTTCTAAAATCTATAAACTCTGTCTTTACAGGTGTGATCCCTTTAAGCCTAACTTATAAACAAAACTTTTTTGGGTGGAAAAATAAACACCAATGCTTCTATTTTTGATTCTATGCTTGATGTTACATTAAAAAACACTTTAATATGAAAATTGAATCAGGATGTTTAGATAAAGGAAGTAAAGTCCATGTAATATGATTTCAGAGTGTTGAAAATAAGATGCAATGTGAATTTAAAATAAATGGTGTATAGGAAGCCCAAAGTTTTTCTCCTTCTTTAGTATACAGGACATCAGTGCCAAGAGGCATCATAAGGTTACATTTGCAAATTTTAGGAGGCAGCTGAGATTTTTGTGAATAGAAAATACACAAACTATAATTTTATTTTCCTCAGAAATCATCAGAGGTTAAAAACGGTTCTAAAGGGGCTCCTGGGTGGCTCAGTCGCCTAACCATCTGAATCTTGGTTTTAGCTCAGGTCATGATATCAGGGTCGTGAGATCAAGCCCCGTGTAGGCTCTGTACTTATAAGTAGGAGTCTGCCTATCCCTCTCCCTCTGGACTGTCCCCTACTCATGGACCTGCTCTCACCCTCTCTCAAATAATTAAATAAAATCTTTAAAAAAATGTTCTGAGAGCACTCTCAAAATAGAAAATAGTTTGTTATTTGTAGTAACATGCAAAATTTTGTTTCTAGGAATTGTTTTAAAGATTTTATTTTTTATTTATTTATTCATGAGAGACACAGAGACAGAGAGAGAGTCAGAGACATAGGCAGAGGGAGAAGCAGGCTCCACACAGGGAGCCCAATGTGGGACTTGATCCTGGAACTCCGGGATCACACCCTGGGCCAAAGGCAGGCGCCACACTGCTGAGCCACCCAGGCGTCCCTGTTTCTAGGAATTTAAGGTATTTTTATCCTAATAAATGAATTATTGGAAGTACAGATAGAGGATTTTCAGACATTTACAGAATCTAAGTGTCTTTGTTTCAATATGTGTTTCACCAATTTCAAGCAGCCTGAGGAAAATGTCAAATAGGCCAGTATATGGTTAGAAAAGCATCTTGAAATCCTGAAAATATTAAGAGCTAATTGTTGCAGTTACCTTTTTCTGTTCTACTCTATTCCAATATTTTAAACATTGTTATTTCATTTTCATCCTGAGACAAACCAAGTATTTTAATTTTCTATCAATTATCTAGGTTTTCATTTCATTATATAATAGGATTGATGACTTGGAATGCTAAAGGCTCTGTTGAACCTCAATAATGTAGAGGAAGAGACTTTTTTTGAAAAAGATTTTCCTAAGCAGATTCATTTTACAATTTAATTTCCTTCAATGAGGTAAAGGTCAGTGTGAGGCTATAAGAAAGTTAATTTGCATGAGGTATGCACATGGAATATGAAAACAATATAATATGAAATATTCATAATTCAAGCTTTAAAAACCAACCTCAAGGCTAAAAAAGCAATTATTATAGGAAATGGCTCAACAATTACAACCAAGTTTTTGTGATGATGTCAAATAACGTACTTTCATTCTTAGAGACATTAAGAGACAATATTGTAGAATAATGACAAAGCCTGAGTGTTAGCAATTGTTTTTATTGCTTCTTTTATATATTTATCAATGCTAAGTTTGTTGAGCACTAATATAATTCCCTATGCAATTCTACTAATCAAGTAATTCTATGTCAGTTTTATATTTATGCCAATTGTCTCTTTGCCTCCCATCAAACTTCTATTAGTATTTTTTTGACCATGGCAACCAACGCACATGCCTTTATTAACTATGTTCCATGTTTATCGATTTGAACAAGATTAAAATTGCATTCTTATTCACAGTAGTGTGGCAGATGTCTGTGGATCTGTTTCTTCTTTATATTAAAATCAAATTAGTTTAATAAAAGTATCATAGAATTACAGTCTTTCTCCGGGTCACCCAACTGGTTCCTACCCTGTTCCTTTTAAGCCAGAATAACTAATAATAACTAATAAAGAAGTCTGAATCTCATGAGCCTTACTGAGCATGTGAAAGAGTTTCTTGAAACTATATAAAGGGTCCTATAAAATTTTAATTCAGAAACATGATCCTGTTTCTCTGCTGCTCAGAATTGACATAATACCTTTAAAAAATCACATTTCATGACATGTCTTGCTCCCAGCTTTCTTCCTGCAGCATTTAGGTTTTGGTTATTAAACTTCTTATAGTGCCTCTTTGCCTCTCACAGCTTCCTCTCTCAAGACCTCCATAGCCACACAGTTCCATTGCTTCCTACAATCAGCTGTTGGGAACTGGAGAGGACATTGCCCAGATTTCTGTTGGAAAAACCAAAATCGAGCTTTGAGAGAAACAAAACATCTTCTTGCATAATTTTAGTTAGCTTCTTTACCATGGGATCAAAGTTAGGTTATGCCATTAAATGAAGTGTGGGTTAAATGCTTTTCATTCACTATCTTTTTTTCTTAAAATGAATGGAGATCTTACCTGTAGTAGTTTGCTTCTGTTTTCATTTTTATTGTCTTTCTAAGCTTTTGTCTTTTTTTTTTCCCCTGGGCTCCCTTGGTCAATATTGAGATAATCACTGCTAAACAGAAGTTACTCAGAATTAGAAGTTCTTTCCCTATTTAATTTTATACTACTCTGGGATAGGTTCTATCCTAGAGAAGTTCTAACATAATATGGCAACAGTGCTAGTTAAGTGTATGTGTGTATTTGGATCCTTTTGGTTTTTCTATAATATTTTCTTTTCTAAAAATCCAAAACAATAACCAAATTAATAGCTATTTATTGAGTATATAATATATGTCAAACATAATATCATATCATTGCCACTTACCAGTGTTTTCTTTGTGCATGTATTCTATTATAGAAATATTATATATATTATTCTATACTCTAACATATTCTCTATGTTATTCTATGTATTTTAACATCCTATCATTGCCACTTACCAGTGGTATCTTTGTGCTTTCTATTATTTAAAAAATAATATTAATGTTGCCTCTCTTACAGTTTCTGGAGGGTTAAATGAGCTAATGTTTCTAAAGAATTTAGGTGAGTGTCTGGCATATAATAAGCAGTCAATATATGTTAGCTATTATTCCATGAAACAAGTCAACTTCAAATAGCTGAATTACAGGTAGAGAAGAATCACCATTACTTTTTCCTTCTCTGTATTTCTGAAAGAAAATAACAATGAGAAAATGGTAACAATATTATTTTAAAGATTTTATTTATTTATTCATGAGAGACCCAGAGAGAGGCAGAGACATAGGCAGAGGGAGAAGCAGACTCCTCACAGGGATCCTGATGTGGAACTTGATCCCGGGACTCCAGGATCATGACCTGAGCCAAAGGGAGAGGCTCAACCGCTGAGCCACCCAGGGGTCCCAGTAAAAATATTTAAATGAGGAATCTCTTTGATTTTGCCTCAGATTGTGTGTGTGTGTGTGTGTGTGTACATAATTATTTATTGTAGTGGGCAGAATTCTAAAATCGCCCTCAAGCGTCTCAAGATTCTTGTTTCCTGGCATATAGACCTTATAGAATCATCTGCACTTGAATGTGATGGATACTCATTCCCTTGGTAGTTTATATTATATTGCAAACTATGATGGGATAGTCATTCCCATAGTTATACAACCCTGGCCAATTCCTTGATTTCAGTCTGGTGAGATCCTGAGAAGAGAACCCAGTTGAGCTCTACCCAGAATCCTGACTTTTTTTTACATTTGTGGTAGTCTGTTATGAAATAATAAAAACACTAATACATTTCTTTAAATTTCTAAACCCTTCATATATACCTTTTATGGCATTTACATAGTCATCATCTGATATTAATTCAGATATTAAGTATTTATTGAAGAACCACTATTACATATCATAGACATATAAGAAATGCTTGGGATACATGAACTGATAAATTTGACATGATCAATTACTCCTTTTTAAAACATTACACCTAAAATTGATCAAATACATTAGATGATTTCAGACCAGTGCAAAGTTCAATGGGACCATTGATCTGACTGTACACTTTGACTCAGACAAAGGGAGCAATAGATTTTCAGGGGCTATTTATTCAATGTTAGGTCATTTATTCCCATAGAGAAAATTCTTTTTACAATGACATTTTTAAAGAGATGTTTCATTTTTCACAGAGTTACTGTGAAGCACTACAAAGATATTTTAAAAGCAGTTTCAGCCTCTTGAAGGAAGCACACCTTATAAATGCAAAAGATTACTGTTAACAAAAGAAATTTTATTACCTTATTTATAAAGTACCTTTATCCAAATATTTTGGACAAATAGGGTGCTATTTAAGAACAGACTTAATTTTTAGTAATTTCATCATATCAAATATCTTCTTCCATCTTTGAAAATGTTAGGCAATGATTAGTGTTAGAAATGACAATTAAATTACATTTTCATAAGCATAATAGTAACTTTAATTTCAACAAGCATCAGGCTCAGTTGATTATGATTTTATAACTTCAAGTAGTATAGTAAATTAAAATACAACCTTATGTTTAATCTTATCATTAATATTCACACAGATTTCTTGAGACAAATGCCAGACTGGAATATTGTCTAACCTAATTATTATTGTTTTACCACCAATTCCTGTAGGTCTCCAAAAGTGACAAGTGTTACATTAAAATTCTAATGTCCAATTGCCTGCTGCCATACTTCATGACCATAGGAAGCAAAACCTTTGGGTCAGATTGTAACTCGAGTTGAAAAAAAGGAACACTATAAAAGAGTAGGCAAACAGTTTTTCAAAAAGTCCAATGAAATCTATGATTTGATTTGAAAAAGAACATTGGTAAAAAAAAAAATACTTGCTTTTCATATCACATATATACACACCTATCTGTCTTTAGCTTGCAGTAGAATAATAAATGTCAATTAGAAGCTACTACTGGTGTTTTGGAGTGAATCTAAACCTGAAAGCAGTGGACATTTCTAAAAATACATATTGTTATTGTGGTTTGGAGACTGATGCATAGTAAAAACTATTTCATAAGCACTTTGCACCATACTAGATATTTGAACTTCCTCTCTTATGACGAAAATGTGTCTTGCCCACTGGGAGACACATTGCAGGAAAATGAGGGGAAGGTTTGCAAGATCCTAGGAAGGCAACCAAATTATTCTGATGTTAGTTCCCCCAAAACAGGAGGCTATCAAAAAGAATCGTATATGGGGGAAAGTGTTTATGAAACTATGCTTACAACATAACTGTAATATTCTGGTCATTGTGACTCATGACTGTTTATTCGCCTGCCTTTCCATGAAATCCAGGAATTCCCCAAGCATAACACAGTTTGGCAAAAGAGAAAAACAGACTAGTGTTGAAGTCACTCAGACCCATGTTTTGTCCTGTTCACTTTCCACCTGTGTGATTTCATTAGCCAAAAACTAATAGTAGCTTTAAAAAATAACAGCCTAATTTTTCTCACATAATAAGTAAGCCATGACGGTCTTTTGGCTCAGTCTGACATCAATGAGCTAGGTTCCTTTTATCTTATTACTCTATTGTTCTTATTATTCTATTGTACTCTTTTGTCCTTGTGATTGCAGTGTGTTGTGGCAACAGCAGTAGGCCAGAGAAGACAAAGGGGAATGAAGAGTGCAAGGGGCTTCCTCTGGGTACAGCTATCCCTCCTGTATGGAAGGACAGTCTCCCAAGGGACCTCTGCCTAACACCATGGGCCAGAACTGTGTTTCATGTCCACAGGTGGCATAGGGATACTTACTTCAATTTTATGATTTTAATAAGGGTAACATTTAATTTATATATATGAAAAACTTACCACAGCACCTGACTCCTTCTGATACTGATGCAAAATAAATATCAATTTACACAAATTAATACAGAGAATATATTTATTTAGAAATTAAAAAGTATTTGCTGAAGTATTGTGTTTTTGTTTTTGTTTCATGGGATAGGGTATGGTGGTTTGTATTTCAGTATTTCATTAGTAAGCTGGGTTTTTAGAACTAAAAATAGATTTTTCTAATCACACAGCTCATTGAGTAGCCTATTTAACACAAAATATGCATACTTCTCTTTAACCTGTAATATACTCTAACTATGCCTGCAGAATTATGTATATGTTGTTTCTGAGTCATTGGAAGCTGAGCTAAAATGAACCACATCCAGATGTGGGGGAGGTATCTTAGAAAGTGTATATTGAGATACTTGTACATTTATTTATGGAAATATTTGTAAAATTTGTATAATATTTTACATATGATATAAATTTATGTGCTTGTATGTAATTAACTGTTTAAATGGCAGTGTTTCAGTTTTTATTTAAAATGTAGATTCCATTTATCTCAATTTATTTTTATATTATCCTTTGAAAGTCATGAGTTGGGATAAATTAATAGATTTATACCTAATAAATGTAAGCTAACAGATCAATTAAGGGTAGATTGAACAGATCAACTAAGGAGAACTCTTTACAGAATGACTCAAACTTTTATTTCTATACAAATTAACTCAATAAAGATGCCCTGAACTAAGGGATAACAATTTTGGTTGTTCTAGTGTTATTTACAATAGCCAAATTATGGAAGCAGCCTAAGTGTCCCCTGATAGATGAATGGATAAAGAAGATGTGGTACATATAAAATGGAATATTATTGAGCCACAAAAAATAATAAAATCTTGCCACTTGTAACAACATGGATGGAGCTACAGAGTATAATGCTAAGTGAAATATTCAGAGAAAGATAAACACCATATGATTTCATATATAGAATTTAAGAATATGTAGAATTTAAGAAACAAAACATACGAACAAAAAGTGGAAAAAAGGGAGAGAGAGACAAACCAAGAAAGAGACTCAATGATAGGGAACAAATTGACTGTTACTAGAGGGAAGGTGGGTAGGGAGATGTGTGAAAAAGGTGAGATTTCCAAGCACACTTACCATGATGAGCACTGGGTAATGTATAGAATTGCTGGATCACTATATTGTACATCTGAAACTAATATAACACTGATGCTAACTAAACTAGAATCAAAATTAAAATTTTAATCGAAAAAATGCAATTTGGGCTGTTCTAATTGCTTATAGAGCTTACTACAGAGCTTACCTATAAATATCAAGGGGGAAATACAACCACAGGTAAGTGAATTATCAACCCCACATGAAGTCATTCTTGTGGTAGATCTGAAAATGACTTTGGTACATCACTGGCCTCAACTGATTTCTCTGCTTTACACTTTAGAATGTCCCTCATTCTTTAGGGACAAGTACAGCTTTGGGTCTGTAAGTACTATGGTATTTGAATTCCCTTCCTGAGGTACACAGGAATGTACAGTGTTTAGAAACGTAGAAATTGAAATATAATGAAGCCAACTTTAAATCTCTGTTCTAAAATTTAATTGTTGCATAGATCTGCTCAAGTTGTTAATGGCTTTTTACTCATAAGTTTTCTCATCTATAAAATGAAAATAATTATTTCTACTTCATTTAATTGTTTAGAGAACTAAATAATATATTTATCTAAGTAATATGTGTTTAATATCTACTATGTTCAGGGCTCATAGTACAGGAAAGCTTCTTCAGTTTATTATAAATACATTTTTCTTTATCATCTGGCCTACTCAATATCTCTTGATTTTGCTTTTTGCTGTGTACTGGTGGAAGCTTCATATTTTTTCTAACCTTATATCACCATTCTGATGCAATTATCCTCTATCACATTTATAGTTATGTCTATTATATCTCTCTCATCCTCCTTATATAGAAGGCTCATTGAAGATTCTAACTATGGTTTATTCATTTTTGTATTCACCACAAGGTTTCATATACAGAAGTTGAAAAAAGTTTGAATCAATGAATGAATGGGCCAAAAAGTGAAACAAATATTTCTAAAACTTTACACTAAAATCTTTTAAATATCCACCTCCTGTTTTAAGCATTTTAAGATGATAGTGGTTGAAATGGTATTAAAAGTCAGATTTCAGGGGTGCTTGGGTGGCTCAGTCTGTTAAATATCTACTATCAGCTCAGGTCTTGATCTTGGGGTCCTGGGATTGAGTCCCACATTGGGGAGCCCTGCCCAGCAGGGAGTCTGCTTGTCCCATTCTCTCTGCCTCTTCTGTCCTCATGCTCTCCATCTCTCTCTCTCTCTCTCAAGTAAATAAAATATTTTTTTAAAAGTCAGATCTACCTCAAATCCAATGACAATGTCCCTCCCTATTACTTTCCCTAATTAAATCAATAAATGAGAAGTACAAAAACAGAAACATTTAAAGGTACAATTATAGTATTTATTAAAGGGCTTTTGGGGGGTTTAAAGTCAAACTAATTTTATATAAAATATTTTTAGTCTTGTACTAAATTAAAACTAGAAAAGAAATATAATCAGAACTGTTTTAAAAGAGGAAAAAAGTAATAGGTAATTTTATATGCATTGTCATACATCAGACCCGGCATATTTTGTTTTTGAGACTTTTATAATGTGGAGGTGTCTGATATTCTTGTTCGTATTCTGCCCAAACAGCTGCCATTCACCACCTGCTGTGCAAATCCCACTCATACTTTTAAAAGCTTCTAGAATTATGTTTAAAAAAAAAAAACCCTCTTCTTCCAAATCAGTTAACGATACTTCAAATGTCACCCACACCTTTGCTTGGCAGTCAAAAAAAGTATCAAAGCGAGAAGGTAAATAACACTAAGATTTACTTCTTACTCTCATCCAAACCCACAAAATCTTTCACATGCTAGGATAATTTACTTTGAATTATTCTGAAGAGTTAGAGAGTGAAATGAGTACAAGAGAAAAATGTGTACAAGAAGCCACCTATATTTCTATAGTCATGTCTACCTGGAACTCAAGTTGTTAATTCTCAGAAGACATAAATGGATCCTAGTTTTAGGACTCATGCCAGCTCTGAGGAGGAGACCCTTGTATCTATCAAATTTATAATGTTTGTACTACTGAAGCCAAGTTTACAATTATTTTCATGTAAATACCTGAACACTTTTGTGACATCAGCTTTTCAAGAACAATCCAGATGCTTCCACCAATATCTCAAAGCTGGGGTAAGCACGGTTGCATGGGCTCTGGGTTCAGCTTAGCTACTCTATCCCCAAATGAATAGTACATGTTTTTAGGGACATAAAGAGATTCCTTTCTCTTTCACAGTTATGACACTGCTCCTTCTTCAAGAGCCTTTACATGTTGGGGACAAAGAGGGACAAAAGGTGGTCAGGTGGAAAAGGCTTGCTGTGGAAAAGATAGTGGCAATTTATTTTAATTGATACACACATATACACATAAATCTATATAAATTTGAGGGTTTTTTAAATATTTTATTTATTTATTCATGAGAAACACAGAGACAGACAGAGAGAGGCAGAGACACAGTCAGAGGGAGAAGCAGGCTCCATGCAGGGCCCCTGACGTGGGACTCGATCCTGTGTCTCCAGGATCAGGCCCCGGGCCAAAGGCCGTGCTAAACTGCCAAGCCACAGGGCCGCCCAAATTTGAGGTTTTAATAAGGATAAACTTTATATTGTTTAATCGGTTTCCCAGGATAAGTAGCAGAGGACAATAGGAAGATGGCCCAGGACCCAGGAGGTTGGCCCTGACTCTTTTTACTAAAAATATATCAATATTATTCTATCATTTTCCACACACATGGTATCTTACTTGCAGTTTAGAAAACTAATAGAAAGCCATTTCCTTTCACACTTCAGAAGAATTGTAATACTATATGAATAAGGAAGATCATTTAAGAGTAAGGTTTTTCCTAGAATTTCAATTTTCAAATATTCAGAAATTCAGATAGCTATTCTCATAATTTCCAAAGTTCTACTTATGCAACATTGACTTATTCCACCATAGGAGATTTAAAAAAAATTCATAAGGTTGCCAAAAATATTGGAAGCTCATCAAATTGGGGAAGTCCTGACAAAGTGAAAAATAATAACCACAAAGAGAATTAATTCTGAAAAGTAATTTCCTAGCAAATAATCTAAATACCTTTTGTAATATCAAAAGAAAGGATACACAGTTTTCTTTCATTTCCAATATGCTAATAGGCACAAAATGCTGAAAAAAATAAAGATTTAATGCTCTTTCAAAGAAAAAAGATTTTAATCTAATAGGAAGTTATTTGAGCCATAAAATTTGATAAGAATAACAAAGAATGAATAAAATATAGGCTCTGTACTCTTATGAGGTTGTTGTCATTTGTCAAAGTCTCTAATGTTCAATGTATTGGGTGTCATATATAAAAAAGATTGGACCACTTCTTCCCTCAGAATTTAGGAGGTGACAGTTTATGCTTTGTTTCTGCCTTCTTTTATCAATGGACTATTTTGTATCATTCTTTGTTCTTACTGCTTACTATGCACGTTCAGAAAAATTACATTCTATTTCTGCTATAATAGTTACAATAATTAAAGGTGAAAGTGGGAACCTTTATAAATTAAAGCTACCGAGAAGATAATGGGGTGCCCAATAGAAGAGAGTCAAGGAAAACTGATGAAAACAGGCAACCACCTTCACTTTTAGGTAGTTATTATGGATAAAGATTTTGTAACTGCAACAATAAATAGAAATACAAGTTATCACTGGACAGATGTATATTACTATTGTCACCTGCCTTCTTTATTCTAAGTTCACGATATCTCCAGTTGGGATCTCTCTTGACTATGGTAATTGCAACTAATCCCTTGGCACAGTAACACAAAAATCCTCTGTGAGATGCTTATACAACATGTGTTTTTACATTTATCTTGAATAGCCTGTGGATATTATTGTATAGACCTCAAAATCATCATTGTTGAAATACTGGAAGCATAAGAAATGTTCAAGACTGTTTCAAAACCAAAGTGATATTGAGACACATCTTGGATAATGGGCAGAATTGTATAGATGTGGAAGATGGAAAAGGCATTTCAGGTTTGTGAGAAAAAGACAACCCAACCAGACATTTGAAAGTGCTTGTTATTTTCTAAGAATGGCTACAACTGGAACATAATGGTACATGAAGCTGAAGGGGAGGAGTTTTGTGGATGGTGCAGCTGCAACGAGACTTAGGAACAGACTGTAAAGGGATTCAATGGTCGTTGAGTTTTGAGTCCATTTTTTATTCTGTCAATCATTTAGAATGTCTTTGGGATATCTATTAGGTATTAAAGATTTTTTTTTATTCATGAGAGACACACAGAGAGAGACAGAGACATAGGTAGAGGGAGAAGAAGGCTTCCTGCAAGAAGCCTGATGTGGGACCTTGACCCCAGGACCCCGGGGACATGCCCTGAGCCAAAGGCAGATGCTCAACCACTGAACCACCCAGGCGTTCTGTTCTATTAGGTGTTAAATTATCTAAATTGTTCAGATCCAGTAATTTAAAAAAAAAAAGCCATAGTGTTTCACAGACGCTAGAATGTGATTGGAATGACAACAATTAGGCTATTAATTATAATACATTTTGATAAATATATGTCCCATGCCAGCCAGCAATATGAGGACACCCAACATTTGAGGGTGTCAGGAACAAATTTCTGAGGAAGTAACATTTAAACTCTGAATTGAAGCATGAATCATTGCCCTCTGGAAAGGAAGAAGAAGGCTAGCATAAAAGGATATTGGATTCCAGGGAAAAAAAATAAACTACTACAAAGACAAAAATATTAAGTATTGGCGAGGATGTGGAGTAATTAGAACCGTTATAAGTTGCTGTTGGAAATGAAAAATGGCACAGCATCTTTGAAAAACTGCCTGGTAGTTTCTTAAAAGGTGAAACATAAAAGTTACCATATGACTCAACAGTTTTATGAAAATGATACATCCAAGAAAACTGAAAACATATGTCCACACAAAAACATATGCACAAATGTTCATAGCAGCACTATTTATAACAGCAAAAAGTGGAAACAACCCCAAAACCCATCAACTGAGAAACAAATAAAGTGGAGTAATATACATACAATGGCAAGTTATTTGACAACAAAAAGGAATGAAATACTTATTCATGATACAATATAGATGAACCTTGAAACCATTATGTGAAGTGAAGGAACATGGACACAAATAATAATTATGTGATTCTATATATGACATGTCCGCAATTCACAAGTCTAAATAGACAGCAAATTAGTGGTTTTTAAGGTTGCAAGGGGGAGGGCTAAAGAAGAGAGCAGTCAAGGGAGATAGAGAATGCTTGCTAATGAGTTGGAGTTGTTTTTGGAAGTGTTGAAAATGTGCTTAAATTGGTTGTATTGATGATTGTACAATTCTGTAAAAACACTAAATGCCATTGAACTGTACACTTTAAATGGATGAAATTTATGGTGTGGATGTTATCTCAAGACAGCTATTAAAACTATTGCAAAGCTCAAAATGAAAGAAAAACATAAGCCCTTCAAGAAACATAAAAATCTGAAATAGTTAAAACTAAAGTATATGCTAGGTAGTGATACTAGAGATGTGAGCAAGGGTCAGATATTTCTGGACTTACGAGGCATGTTAAAAAGCTTGGATTTTTTTCTAACACTCAAAGAAAACAATTAGGTTTTATGAACTAGAAGAATGACAGAATTGAAAAAAAAATTTAGGTAGGTCATTAAGGCTGGCATTAAGAAAAATAAATTGGAAAAAATAAAACAAGGGACGAGGAGATCATTAAAATGCTGTAGCAATAATCCAGAAAAATGATGGTGAATGGTCGAATGTATTAACAATGGAGACATAGGAAATGAATGTGTTGAGAGCAATTTAGAATCAGGTACAATGAGGCTTGGTAATTACTTAGAGGGTACAGTGAGGAACACAAAACAGTTACAAACTACACCTTGGTTGCTAGGTTGGCTATTTGGGAAGATATTAAAATAATTCACAAAAATTAAAAATGAGAGCTTAGGTTTTATGATGCTACATAAAAGAAGTTTACAACATTACACATACTTACTTTCAAACACACATTAGGGTAGCCCTGGTGGCCTAGCAGTTTAGCACCGCCTTCAGCCCGGGGTGTGATCCTGGAGACCCGGAATTGAGTCCCACGTCGGGCTCCCTGCATGGAGCCTGCTTCTCCCTCTGCCTGTGTCTCTGCCTCTCTCTCACTCTCTCTCTCTCATGAATAAATAAATAAAATCTTTAAAAATAAATAAATAAACACCCATTAAATGATCAAGTAATATAGGTGAAGGAGTAAAATGGCTCCAGAGCCTTTTTTTTTTTTTTTTTATGATAGTCACAGAGAGAGAGAGAGGCAAAGACACAGGCAGAGGGAGAAGCAGGCTCCATGCACTGGGAGCCTGATGTGGGATTCGATCCAGGGTCTCCAGGATCGCGCCCTGGGCCAAAGGCAGGCGCTAAACCGCTGCGCCACCCAGGGATCCCCTCCAGAGCTTATTGATTAGAGATGCATTAAACCCATAAAATGCAAAAAAAAAAAAAAAAAATCATGATTTACAATTTTATTCTTCACAAGAACACATATACTAAAGTTTCCTATTTCTCAATAACATTTTGCATTATCTTTATGAATCATAGAATCTGTAAAACTTCCTTCCATTTTGAAAATATATTGTAAATATAATTTTTAAATTATTTTTGTTGGGTCTATGATACTCTGTAAATCACAAGTTGACATCAACATGTACAAACAAGGCAGTAAATTAAATATTCAGCATTTGATATCTGTATGCATTTTTAATGCCATTTGTTTTTCTATAAACCTATCTATCAAGCTTTTAGCAATCTGAAACAATATAAAAATCTTGTTTATTTTTATTTATTCAAGTAAAATATCAAGTAGAAGTGTTTACTGAGGCATAATGATAAATTTCTGTCACATTAAGATCTTGGCCAATTTCATAAATAACAAAATAACAGTGGAAAATGTTTTCCAAGTCTAAATTTAAATCAGTAAATTGTACTTAATCTTTGAGCCAATGTATTTGATATAATATGGTATCTTGGAAAAGAAAGAATGTTTAAATAAAGTTTTTAAATGAGTCGCTTCTATTTGATGATTGACACGCAAATAAAATTATAAATGCAATTATATTTTAAAAACAAGAATAATAGTATTAGATGATAGTGATTTTTTAAGGCAACATAAAATTAAATGTTAAGTAAGTACTACAATCATAATAATAATAGTAGTGACATGATCATTTGAGCATCCATTATGTACCAGGAATTAAACTAAATAATACATGCACATATATCCCTTACCCTCACAAGAACCCTGAAGGAAACGTATATTTTATAACTGAGAAAACTGAGTTGAGAGAGAACAGTAGAAGTATCAGATATCTAAGAGAAGTAATTGGATCACAATAGCAGTATTTACTCACTCCTCCTCATCTCAAATTCCAAAAGACCAAGTCTCCTTACATTGCATCATAATGTTTCTAGAAAACGGTGGAGCAGATTCTGTTTTATTTAATAGAAAATAGTGAGCATGGTTGTATCTCTGTTGTTGAATATACTTATTATAAACTTAAAATCATGCACTTTCTTTATTCAAAGTCTTAGAGCTTTAAATTATTGTAATTTTAATCTTCAGTGATGCTTAGTATTCACATTTGGATTGCAAATTTTACCAAACCTAATATACATTTTGCCCATCTCTTAATTTTTAAAATTTCTTTGTATTTGGTTTTGGATATGTATGTGTATATGTAATCACATATACACATAATCACATTTCAAGATGATTTTCTTGAAAATCATGTTTCTTGAAAATCTTTGTTTTATAATAGTCAAATATAAACTAAAATAATTTGTTTTTATCCTGATTATTATTTGGATTAGTCACATCCTAATTCTTTTTATTTTTTGTTTGTGTTTTACCCTTAACACAGCCTTCTATAATATGGAAAGTAATCTATCTTCTATGCAAAACTAATATAAGGAGTAGGTATTATTTATTTCTCATTTTCTCCTTTCAAATAAGTGCAACTTAAAGTTTTTAAAAGATTTTTCTCTTAAAATTTTATAAGCATATTTATATTTATTTAATCTTATATTTAATTCCAGAGATGTTAAAATCTGCTAGACTTCAATCTTGTGAGAGAGAACACTGAGGTCAATCTCATTTTAATTTTTGGAATTTTTCTTTTTTTGCTTTTTTACTTCTAGAGTTTTTAAAAATTATTCTTAGAAAGCAAAATACATCCACTGTACAGTAATCATGGACTAAGCAATTCAGTTCAGAAAACTTCTGAAAACAATTTAAAAAGATAGAAGTATAGAAAGAATCTTCCTTAAGTCATGGAAAAGCCTCAAAAGTCAGTAAAAAATTATGTGATCAAGATCCATGAAAAGAAAACATCCCAGAGAAAATATATTCAACATTTTATGGCCTTTAGCTGTACGAACTTCAAGCCTGTTGTGATGTTCAAATTGTAAGAGGTATTTCTAAGGAGCTATACAAACAGAAATGGAATCTAGGGCACTAAGGGAGAGTATACCTGATAAAAACAATCTCACAGAATTTGCACCCTGAAGGCTTCCATGCAATGGTAAAGGTGAAAGCCAAGCTAGGAATAAAGTGAATGCTAGCTTCTAGATGTCTCAATCTCAAAAAGTGAGTTAAGAACATCTGAGATGACCAGTCAGTCCTTTAGCAACTCAGATCAAAAGCAAAATAAATCTTCTCTGGGGCAGATAACATCATCTTAACTCTCAAATTATCTTGACAAGTTTTGATATAAACTATCCATAACTCAATTCAAAATAAGAGGATGTTGTTAAGATAATAAAAGGATAAATAAATAGGAAAAAAAAGTCTGTAGAAATAGATTAAGAAACAACACCAAAAATTGAGATACTATACACAATGATTTAACAACTATTTTCAACATGTTACAAAAGATAAAAAAACAATTGGGCAGAAAATAAAAAATTACAAAAATATAAAATGAGAATTCTAGGACTAAAAAAATGAATGGATAAAAAAGTGAACATTGATGGGTAGATTTAACAGGAGATTAAACACAGATAAAGATAAAATTATTAATCTGAAAGGTAAGTCAAAAGAAAATATCCAGACCGAAAGTAGAAAAGAAAAAAATAATAGCAATTTCAGAAAACAATAAAAAACCCTGAATAATAGAGTAAAATGTTCTAATACTTATTTTACTTAAAGTACACTTAAAAAAGGGACAGAGGAAATAGGAAAGAAAATATTTGAAGAGGTAATACCTGAGAACTTTCAAAAGCTAATGAAATGTTAGTATACCTATATATCTCAAGCCAGGATTATTACAAAATTAATCTAATTGCACCACAATAGAACTGATGAAAATCAGAAACAAAGAAAAAATCTTAAAAACTTCAACAACAAAACAAAAACATCATTGCTGGTGGGAATGAAAAATGGTGCAGCTTATTTGGAAGACAGAGTTTGTCATTTTCTTGCAAAAGTAAACATACTCTTACCTACTATTTAGAAATCACATTCCTTGGTATTTATCAAAAGGAATTGAAAACTTATGTCCACACAAAAACCTGCACACATATGTTTATAGAACAGTACTGTATTGTGGTACAACCAGACAATGGAAACAATGGAATTTTATTCAGTACTAAAAAGATATGAACTTTCAAACCACAAAAATACATAGAGGAATCTTAAAGGCATAGTGTTAAGTGAAAGAAACCAACCTGAAAAGGCTGTAAACTATATGATTTCAACTGTATGACATTCTGGGAAAGGCAAAACTATGGAGAGAGTAAAAGGATCAGTGGCTACCAACAGTTTGGGAAATTTTAGGGCAGTTAAACTACTCAGAATGGTACTATAAAGGTGGATACACATCATTATATATTGGTCAAAGTATATAATGACTCATAGACCATACAACAACAAAAGTCAATCCTAATGTAAATTATTGACTTCAAGTTATAATGATGTGTCAATGTTGGTTTACCCATTTTAACAAATATACTGGTGTGGGATACTGATTGAGGAAGGTGTGTATGTGGGAGGGGGCAATATATGTTAATTCCCTGTAATTTCTGTTCAATTTTGCTGTGAGCCTAAAACTGCTATAAAAAAAAAAAACTCCATAAAAAAGACCCCAAATAGAAAGACAATATATTAACCAGTTCCAAGCTACAGAAACTACATAATCATTTGAATAAAGAATGTTTAATTTAAGTAATAACTAACTGTAATAGGGGATTAAGGTAATGAAGAATTGGCTGAGAAGTAAAGAAAAATCTAAAAAAGGAGACAAAGCAGATATAAGGAGCAGCCAGTATAATAAAACACCCCTTCCCTATACTGAGATCAAGGCCTCATTCAAAACAGTGCAACTTTAGCACATGGAATAGTAATGCTATTAATATGTAGTGCTGGTGGAACTAGCTAGAAATCTACCATCAAGAAAGGTGAGGGAAGCTATTCAAGGGAAGTGTCACACCTAAGAATTTGATGCAAAGCCACAAGACAAGTGGTAAGCCACTAATGGAGGTGGCTCTCCCCGGTGAGGTCACCCAGTGGCATGCGAGGGGCTGGGTGCTGACAGCTTCTCTGTGTGCAGGAGATTGTGCTGGAGAAGCCCTGCATGCCCACAGGAGCCAAGCACTGGAGAACACCTACACAATGCAAACACTGGTGATAAGGTCACCTTGGAACCAAGAAGAGAACACCTTCATTCCCCACTGTCTCTTCCATGCCCTCTGCTGACAAAGCTTAACTGCAAAGAGAATTCCAGAGTTTGGCCATTTGATCCCAGAACAGGCAACAGTGAGTGGTTTTGGAGCTGAAAGGCAATGAATCAATAACTGGCACCATCAGAGATGTTTGTAGGAATCCAAAGCAATGCAAATAATAAATAAGTATATATAAATCAATACTGACTGTACAAGGTATAATAATCATTTATTTTCAGCTTTAAATAACACAGAGAATGAAAATAGCATCACTTACAGTAGCATATATGCTCCTGGATATGAAATATGATATAAGTAATCCACTCACTATTGAAATGGTAAAGGAGGAGAACCTGGATAGCTCAGTTAA
The DNA here is from genome assembly GCF_048418805.1 of Vulpes vulpes. Lineage (NCBI taxonomy): Eukaryota > Metazoa > Chordata > Mammalia > Carnivora > Canidae > Vulpes > Vulpes vulpes. The sequence goes on along the minus strand of NC_132784.1, from coordinate 97,965,378 downwards.
GTGTGGGACCCTTGATTTCAGCTCAGGTCAGATCTCAAGGTCATGAGTCTGCTTGGGATTCTTTCTCTTCCTCTACTTCCTCCCCTCTCCCTATTCCTGCACTCCCTCTACCTCTCTCTAAAGAAAATAAATAAAATCTTTAAAATGCTAAAGGAATACCAATAACTGAGGTAATAGAAGGAGAAAACAAAACTGTTAAAATATATATGTATTTCAAACGAAAAGCTGAAAAGATAAAAGAGAATATGAAACAAGTCAGTACAAATAAAAAGCACATTGTAACATTGTAAGTTTAAACCCAAATATATCAATAATTATGTTAAGTAAATAAATATGAATAAATGTGAACAAATTAAATATTGCATTTAGGATTGCTAGATCATAATTACTTTAAAAGCAAACATAGCCTGTTTTTAAGAGACAAAGCTTAAACATAAAAGCACAAAAAGGTAAAATATAGAAAGATGAGAAAAAAGCAACTGACAATAACTACTCCAAAGAGGCAGTAGCTATATTACTATTTCAAAAAACAACCTTTAAAGAAAAAATACATCAGAATACAGAGAGATATTTCCTAATAGGTGAGAGTTAAAACTAACCAGTATAATATAAAAATTCTAACATTTTATGCTTCTAATAACATGGCTTCAAAAAACAAAACAAAACAAAACTATAGTGACTGAATAAAACAGCTACAGACAGAACAATAGTCATAGCAAAATATCATTATGCATCTTTCAAATAAATAAGGATTAGTTATTATTTAGAAGTGAATTTAGGAAAGTTTCTGATGCAATTTCAATAAAGAAGCAACATGCTCTTGAAGAAAACAAGTTGGGTGGACATTCTTACCAGATATAAACTTATTAAAAATATGATAAGTTAAATATTATGGCATTAAAAGAAGTAGATACAAGCAGTCCAATGTTAAAGACTGAAAATAATTTAAGGGATCTTTTTATCGATTATCCATTAAAAAAAAAAGTTAGGCTCAACATTCAACCTTAAACAAACTTCAATTCCACATATTCCATCTATATGTGACAAATAAAACAATAAAACAAACAAAAAAGCTACCACACAATAATTCAGTAGAATATCCTATGGCCTTGGGATAGAAAGAATATATTTTAAACATGACAAAAGAAGATTTAACCATAATAAACATTGATATATTAGTGAACATTAAAATTAAGATTCTATTACTCACAATACCTGTAAGAGAGTGAAAAGGCAAGTCAAAATGAAAGGAAAAGACTTTTGATACATCAAAGTTAAAGAGCTTACATCCAGATTATATATATACATTTTTTAAAGAAAATAAAGTCTATTGCTTCATAAGACTGAAAACCCAATATGAAAAAAGACAAGCATCATGAACATACAAACAGAATAGATGGTAGCCAAATAGCAAATAGACATAAAAATGTGTTCAACGTCATTTTCCATCAGCGAAATGCAGATTTAAATTTAAAGTACAATGGTACATATATGCAACACATGTATGTGTCCACACATGTGTTATCTACCAGAAATATGGCTAAAAATAAAAACTAATGAAAATATGTAGCTAAAGAGCAATGAAAACTTTCACATAGTGTTGGTAGAAGTACTAATTTGTAAGTGTAGTCTTTTAACAAATGCTGAAAGAGAGGTGCCGATGGACAGAGAAGTACTATTTCAGGAAGACATTTTCATGGAGGAATTCATATGGCTTATCAAATGTCTAGTGTAGCATTCATTTCAGCCAGGCCAGATCCTAGGGGCTGGGTGTTGGCCTCCAATGGTGGCTCTTCCACTAGGTATTTGATTTCAGATTGGTAGAAAATATAATGACTACTATTTATATTCCTTACTTCTATGCCAGAGAGCTTTGATACAAGAATAGTTGTTCCTGGTTTCTACTTCATAGATATTTTATTCTTTGTTTTCAGTATGCTTGAAAGTCTTATTTCCTTTATCTTTCCTTTTGTGAGCTTCTTTTTCTCCCCTTATAAATGTCTTTTTGTGCATCTTATACTATTTTGGGAAAAAGTCATCAAGTTGCCTTAGCTTGTTAACAACAGCTTAAAAAATAAGTTACCTAAGCACATTTCAAAAAAACATATTTTATTATGCTTTTTTTATAATCCCCTGAAACCCATGCAAACATTAAGTGGGCAGATAACATTCTGGTTTCTACTTCCCTCAAGTAGTGAGGGCTAGGAATGCTTCAAATACTACACATACTATATTTTTCCACATGTTAGGAAACTGCTTAGATTAAAAAATATATATTTGACCCTATCAAAATAATTGCCATGCACACTAATCATTTTATTAGCTAAGTATGATTAGTTATATTTCATTCTAGATTATTCTCTTTAGCTCAAAAAAAATGATAGAGTGGTATCTGTCATCATATGTTCTTTTAACAGGTTAAAATAGTTATTCTTTTGAGAACATTTTGTTAACTTCACTTATAGAGATATAAATTCTATCTAAACCAAAAAATATGATAAATGAAAAAAAAATCAATTGGAAAAAATAAGTAAGTAGTGTTTTATGTTGTAGAAATAGACTCTAAAATAAAATTGCAATTTCATAACTTTATTGACCTTCCCTTTTGGTAGGATATATGTAGAACAAAACTCAGTTGTCAGATGGAGGTGAAAAGAATATGATATATAGAAATAGTGAAGGCTGTGCCTTGTCCTCAAGGGACTGAGGCAAAGAGGAGAAAAACATTCAGTGTCAAACACTGCAAATACAATGAATGGCATTTAAGACAAAAGAATAGAGTCAGGGTGTGTTCTGAGAATGTGAACAGTAGTGCTATGCATAAAATACACTCAGAAAAAGACTAAACTGCTTATAGAATCTTTGCAATTGGTTCAGAAAATTCCCCCTAACAACCTGGGCTGAATAAATTTATTTTCTCTCATTCAGATATATTTACACATGTTTCTTTTCATTATGGTATATATTTTTAATTTTTTTTAAATTTTTAGTTATATAAATCATCTCTTGTGGTATAATTTTTTTTTCTGAAAAAAATTTCTCAGGTATAGCTACTAGCTTCACCCTACAGGAAAGTTATATGCCAGTTCTCTGGTTGATTTTACTCTCATTTTTCAATTTCTAACACAGTGATCATATTTACAGATGCAGAGGGGAATTCATCGGAAGCAGACTGTCATCCTTAAAGATGATGTAGGTGAAGGAAATGCTAGTGTCAAGCATGATAACATTTACAATTGTTTTGACATTTTATTTCGAATCAAGAAAACGGAAAATCAAAACATATCTTTCTCTTATTTTGGTAAAAAAAAATTATTTATCTACTTGCTATTGTTACTCCAAAAAGCATCAGAAATATGGAAAAGTACAAATACTGAAGATTATTTTTATGAGAGTAATTGTATAATTAAGTAAAGCATATGACACTACAATATAAAAACTATGGACTGCTTTCATTGAATGATCAGAGGGTTGATCATTGTTCATTGTTCTATTCTAAGAACTAACTTTTTTTGAAGATTTTTTTTTATTTATTTATTCATGAGAGACACAGAGAGAGAGAGAGGCAGAGACATAGGCAGAGGGAGAAGCAGGTTCCCTGCAGGAAGCCTGATATGGGACTTGATCCCAGGAACCCAGGACCATGACCTGAGTCAAAAGCAGATGCTCAACCACTGAGCCACGCAGGCATTCCTCTAGGGAATAACTTTAAACAAAGTTCTTGAAAGCAGAGCCTCTAGGTTTTTAGTTGTACTTGGAAAATTTGATGAAAATTTAGGATGTCTTTCAAGCTTATCATCTTGAAAATAGAATTTAACAAGTAGGATGAGAATGTTCAGTTTGTTGATGTTTTTTAAACTTCATCTTGTTTTCTTTCCTCTTTTCTTTCTGAACAATTCTCCTTTCTGTGAGATTATTTGATTCAGGTATCATTTCAGTCTTGGTTGCTCTAGAGACACCACAGGTGAATGAGAAAGCAGTAAAGATCCAATAACTTGGCAAAATATTTATAAATAAGACATCTGGTTCCCAGTCTGACATATATAAAGCTTGGAAGTCATCACTTCCATCCTTATAATAAGAAACCAACTGAACAAACTGAAAATCACCTCTCTTTAAATCCAGCAGAATCGAGGTCACAGGACAAACTACTATCCTGAAAACTACACAGATGGATATGGAGAATGACATCTTACCAAGAGCAGAAGCCCAGAAGCAAAAGCCCACAGCTCAGCGAATATCAGTAGGAATATTTTAACCAAAATTGACTGGTTGTTGAAGCACAATGAGAGTTAAAAACTTCAAAGGGATCTGGGCTTAAAGGAGCTCCCACATTTTACCCCACCACCTCAACAGAGTTACTGTAAAATAATAGGGAATTACAGATAAAAGAACCACAAGCTTCAGATTTAACTTAAGTTTTTGGGAACACCTGAAAACAACATGAGATACAAAAAGGATGATGCAAGAGAAGAGCTAAGCTTCTGACAACAAAACTACAGCAAACAGTAAAAACAACCTAATTTCTAGAAAGATAACCATAAAACTCCATGCTTAAGGTCTATCTACATCAGTTCCTTTTACCTGATACATCATCCCTAGTTTCAACAAAAAAAATTACAAGGCATGCTAAAAGGCAAAAGCCGAAACTAAATGAAATAAATTAAGTCTGAGAACCAGGTTGATAAATGGCAGAGATTTTAGAATTATCAGACAAATAATTTAAAATAACTATGATTGGGCAGCCCCAGTGGCCCAGCGGTTTGGCGTGCCTTGGCCCAGGGTGTGATCCTGGAGACCTGGGACCGAGTCCCGCGTCAGGCTCCCTGCATGGAGCCTGCTTCTCTCCCTCTGCCTGTGTCTCTGCCTCTCTCTCTGTCTGTCATGAATAAATAAATAAAGTCTCTTTAAAAAATTAAAATAACTATGATTAATATGCTAAGGATTTGGATGGAAAGTGTAGATAATATGTGAGAACAGATTAGAATAGAAACGGTGATGGAGACTCCACGAATCAAAAGGAAATGTTACAAATCAAAGATAATTAAAAAAATAAAAAGTATAGTTGAAGAGTAGACTGGACTTGGTCAAGAAAAGAATCCAAGAACTTGAAGATATGTCAGTAGGAAGTTCCAAAACTGAAATGTGAAGAGAAAAAAGAATGAAAAAGATGGAATAGAATATCCAAAAATTGCAATGGAAGTCCCAGAAGAAGAAAATAAGAAAGGAACAGGAGAAATATTTGAAGAAATAATGACTGAGAATTTTCCAAAATTAATGACAGCCACTAAACCACAGATCCAGGAAGCTTAGAGAACATCTAGCATAATAAATACAAAAAGAACAACAACAAAAAACACACAAACAAAAGCCCTCAAGGGATAACCTATTCAAATTGCAAAAATCAGAGACTAAGAGAAAATCTTAAACTAGAAAAAGTTGTCCCTCTGATTCATCTAGATATTAACTATCTTTGACAAGACATGGGAAAAAGTGATTGAATAAAATATTTGACATATGGAATATGAGACAGGTAATAAGATGTCATATAATCAAGTACCCAAGAGTACATTAGGAAAACAGAGATTTAGAGGAATATAGTATACAGCCATAGCCTAATAAACCAGGTAAAATATAATATTTCCTTTGGCTGATGCATAGGATTTTATTTAGGGGTTGGTCAAAAACTTGGATCTTCCAGGAAGGAGAGCTACATGATCAATTTACCAACCAAGAAGTGTGTATTTTGTTTCTGTTGTTTGCAAGGTACCTGGCAAAGTGCAATGGATCATAAAAATGCATCAGCCAAAGACTTATTTTTCAGTAATTTAAAATCTATTGGGAAAGAAATGGTAGCCATCATATAAAAAGAACATGCTCCAGTTAGAAGTCAGAGATCTAAGAATCACTTATACTTTCTGAAATTAATACGTTGTGTGACTTGGGGAAATTATTCTATCAGTGAAAGTTTATTCCCTTTTAAGATGAAAACAATTATATGTATTTTATTTGTGTTTTGTGAAGATTAAATAAGAGTGTATGTGAAGTTACCTAGCTCCTATTAGTGGTTTAATATTGTTGAATTTGTTGAGTAGGGCATTAAGGCATGAAAATTAAAAAACAAGAATTTAAGAGCAACTCAAAGCAGCCACAGAATTGATGTCAGAAGATCTCAGGGTCTTATGATTGAGCCTGCAACCAGCTCAGAGCTCAGGACAGAGACTCTCTCCATCTCCCTGTTTGCTCTCTCTTTCTTACTCTCTCGAATAACTAGATAAATAAATACAAACATTTTTTAAATGTTTATGGACATCTAAGCCAAAGAAGCATTGATTTTAATGGTCCATTAATTAAAAACTCGAAGTGAGATTTGGAAAGATGCATTTGTAATAAAAGGTATTAATGAGCACACGTTATAGGCTTATATTGGAGGAAGAAGCAACTGGAAGTTCCCACCCTGGGAGTTATTTGAGGAATATAATTCTTGCTGCCCTGAAAAGGTTGTATTTAATTCAGGGGAAATCATAACAAGAGCATTTAGCAGGGAGATGATTGCAAACAGCAATCTGACAGTAAACGCTTGGGTCAGTGATGCTCCTGCACATTATTCCCTATTCAAAGCAACTGTGGAAACTGCATTTCTAGGAAGTGACATTTAAAAGACAGGATAAAGTTTTCAAAAATGTAGTCTTCTACACCTGTAGTGACCATTTCAATGATAATTGCAGTGGTGTGAGCTTAAAATAAGGTAAACAAAATTTCATTTTCATACAAAATGGTAGGAAAAAATAGAATCAGAAAATGGGTAAGCTTTATATTTATTTTAATTGGCTTATTATCTATTTTACCATTTGCACAGAATATTTATCAACATCTGTGGTTTGTATTTTTCCTACTTTTCTCAGTAAGTCCTTCTTTATAAGGTAAGAAACACTTCAGAGATTTTAGGTCTCCCCCCTTTTTTTTTCCACAATGAATCCCATGGGCCCACTTCACATGTGAAAAGCATGCTAAAAAGATAGGTAGATAAATTCCTTCACTTGGAAACTTTCAACTTAAAAGTTTCCACAATAAAGAACACAATTGCACACCAGAGTAAAAAGTGAGTTAACTATTCCTGACACCAAAAAATGGCAATATTGGTCACTTGGTCATCTTTAAACAAATGGCCTTAAGAAGAGCCATTGGGAGAAAACCTGCACACAACTAAAAGGGTCTTATCAATTACCGTTGTCAGTTCTTAACTCTGGTAGAGTGAGATTCATTCCTCCGAGTCTGGTGTGGGTCATTTTCTGGTCCTTTGAGCACAGCCGTTCCAAAGACTGAACACACTAAAGGCAACTGCAAATGAAGATTTGCAAAAAGCTTTGAGCAGTGGTACCATCGTTTCAATACGTAGATAGAGCAGACATTGTTGATGCCTCACCGCATATTACAACAGTCCTTCATGTTTATCTGCTACTGTAACTCCCAGCACAGCAACAGCTTCTCACCTTACATGTCTCGCCCCACCCCTTCTCTGCCTTAGGTTTTCTTTGGCACCCCAAAAGATTGTTCCACTTAGTCCAGGAATTCATCTCCTGGGGGAGCTCTTCAAACAATAGTAGATGGGGGACAATGGATAAATGTTCCAGTCTCCCCACCATCTGGTAGAACAAGTGTGATATTTGCTTCTCAGGATGTTTTCTGTAATATTGAACCCCAATTTCCCACAATGGTAACCCATTTAATAAAACATTCTAATATTTCCTTTTCATCTTCTCCTTAGCCTACAGTCCACACTTCTCCATTTGTGCTTTCTGAAAACATCTCCCATACAAAATACTTAAAATCAAGTCTTTATCTTAGGTCTGTTTTTAAAGGAACAAAATTGAGAGTTGGTGCCGAAAGTAGTTCCTGAAGATGAGATTCAGGAATCAGTCCATTTTCTAGTCAGAGGACAATAGGGATCACATTCCTGGTAGCTACCTAGCAATACTGTAGAATCATAATTATTAAAACTCTCATTTCTCCTGGGTTGGACTGAAATAAAGGTGGAAGAAGTACTAGTTTACACAAGAGCTGTAGGTAGCACTTGATGTGGAGGCAAAGGTAACTATAAGGAGCATGGAGTTACCTGCCCAAGAAGCCTTTATATAGAACAATGATAAGCTTGGGGCAGCCAATTATCAACTAGCATCATTTGAAGAGACTTTTCTCTTAAGTAGCTAAATATACATTGAACTGAGTATTTTTGTCTAGAATTTGATCATAAACATCTTGAAGATACAAAGAAGACTGAATATACATCCACAGCAGGTCACCTATGCTAAAATCAGGGCCCTGACAGAGAAGGAGTGAGACATTGAGACTCGTATGGGAGTATTTAGTTGAATTCTTGAGAGGCATGAATCCTGTTGTTCTGAGCGCTCTAGGCTGCCCAAGTGTCCCCATTCCCCAATCTTGCTGTATAGAAGCCTGACATTTTGTCACTGGATAGAGATTAAGCAAAGGCTTCACCTGAGGCACATGCCTTTGTGACAGTATTTGTCCTCATAAGTTTTTGCTCCTTCCTCCCTGCATTGTCTCCCATCTATTGGAGGAAGCAGCTTATTTACCAAGGGAGCTGCAAGACCTGGTAAATATGTGTTAACAGGAATAAGGAGAGTCTCTATACAGGAGAATCTTGAAAGTCTTATGACCAGCAGGGTGGTGGACTATAAGACTGGTTACAGGAAGAATTATTGATATAGTCATCCTCCAATGACTCAGTATTTAATCTAAGCCAGCTTTGTTGGTTTGCTGAGATGGCTCTCAGAATCTCAAACATGATGGTGGTGGTTAATTAGTTGGATATGCTGGAACAGCTTTGAGAGGTTACTGAGATAAAGATCCAGTGGCTCAGGGAGGTAAGCAAGTTTTAATGGATTTATTACCTGATATAAGATATCCCATTAGCTGGCTATATTCCCTGGGAAGACCCAGAGGACACTCCCTTCACTAAACAGCAGAGAAGCTCTACAACTGGGGATTCTCAGCACCCAGCCCAGCTTCCTTCAAAATGTCTACTGCTCTGGGGCAGCCCAGATGGCTCAGCAGCTTAGTGCTGCCTTCAGCCCAGGGCATGATCCTGGGACCCGGGATCGAGTCCCATGTCAGGCTCCCTGCATGGAGCCTACTTCTCCCTCTGCCTGTGTCTCTGCCTCTCTGTCTCTCTCTCTGTGTGTGTGTCTCTCATGAATGAATAAATAAAAAATCTTTAAAAAAATCTCTACTGTTCATTAAATTCTCTGCAAGCTCAGCTTGGAGGGTGATCACTCCACACCCTGAAGTGCATATGGGTCAGTTAAAGCATACTCCAATTTTGATGCTGAGCATGATGCTCTGAACATTGAAATGGCCATCAAGACCAAAAGTGTGGATTAGGTCACTATTATCAACATTTTGATCAACCACAGCAATGAACAGAGACAGAATATTGTCTTCTTCTACCAGAGAAGGACCAAAAAGGAACTTGCATCAGCATTGAAGTTAGCCTTGTCCAGCCACCTGGTGACCATGATTTGGGGCCTATTGAAAACACCTGCTCAGTATGACACTTCTGAACTGAAAGTCTCCATGAAGAGACTGAGGATTGGTGAGGACTCTCTCATTGAGATCATCTGCTCAAGGACCAACCAAGAACTTCAGGAAACTAACAGAGTCTACAAGGAAATGTACAAGACTGATCTGGAGAAGGACATAATTTCTGACACATCTGGTGACTTCGTCAAACTGATTATTACCCTTGCAAAGTGTAGAAGAGCAGAAGATGGCTCTGTCTTTGATTATGAACTGATTGACCAAGATGCTTGGGATCTCTATGATGCTGGAGTGAAGAGGAAAGGAACTGATGTTCCCAAGTGGATCAGCATCATGACCAAGAGGAGTGTGTGTCACCTCCATAAATTATATAAAAGGTACAAGATCTATAGCCCTTATGACATGCTGGAGAGCATCAAGAAGGAGATCAAAGGAGACCTGGAATATTCTTTCCTGAACCTGGTCCAGGACATTCAGAACAATGTCCCGTATTTTGCCAACCAACCATACGACTCCATGAAGAGCAAGGGGACTCATGATAAAGTTTTTATTAGAAGCATGGTCTTTTTCAGTGAAGTGGACATGTTGAAAATTAGTTCTGAATTCAAGAGAAAGTATAGCAAATTCCTGCACTACTACATCCAGCAAGACACCAAGGGCAACTACCAGAAAGTGCTGCTGTACCTGTGTGGTGAGGATGACTGAAGCCCACCATGGAATGAGCATCTAGGAGTTGTGCTTCTTTGTTTCCAGTTAACAGTTCTAGAAAATAGCCTGTGACTAACAGTCCCCTTTTACCCACCCCCACAAGGATGATGGATGTTAGCATAGTTCCCTCCCCATCCTTATTTCAGTTGCCTAAGCGTTGGCTGCCTTTCATGTCTAATCTCTCCTTTTAGCCAAAGAAATGAACATTCCAAGGAGTTGGAAGTGAAATCTATGATGTGAAACACTTTGTCTCTTGTGTACTGTGTCATAAACAGATGAATAAACTGAATTTTTGTTATAAAATTTTTTTTTAAATTTTAAAATCAGAGAATATATTAAAGAGGTAGACAGTGACATGATTGACCAAATGGTGGCTGTTCTCTGCAGGAAAGCTTAATGCTATAAGATGTTGTTATGGAATTAGGCTTTATAGGATGGGCTCCAACCATTGTGTGAATTATAGTATTCTAGAATAGCAGAGACCAGGAGGTGTCTGAAGTAAAGTGGGCTTTATTTTATATAAGCGACAGTTTCTAGGTGGTAATTAGAATCCTAACCCTGAACGATCTATAGCAATGGTTTATGAAGCTCTTGAATGCAACATAGTTGAGGAGCTATTCGATAAGGATACTGCTTGGCTATTAACAACAACAAAAATAAATCAATATGGGTGAGCAGAGACAGTTGAAGCCAGACCCCACAAAAGAAAAACACAAGCAGTCTACTAATTTTCAAAACTCATTCCAACTGACTAATAGGTTCTCCTATTATTATGGGAACTTAGGGATGACAGTGAAAAGTGAGGTCCTAGTTTCTTTCCATCTGACAAAGGGTCCCATGAGTTTGTGGACCCATTCTATATCTGCTTCCCTGTCTCATTGCATATAATTGAGATGGATATGCTTAGCAAAACCTCCTGGCCAGTGGCAAAGGAATCATTATGGTACAAAAAGTCTAGTCAAAATCCCTAAAACTATCCCCATTAGCCATAATAGTGAATCAGAAACAATAATACACTTTGGGGGAATCCCTGGGTGGCTCAGTGGTTTAGCGCCTGCCTTTGGCCCAGGGCGCGATCCTGGGGTCCTGGGATTGAGTTCCGCATCGGGCTCCCAGCATGGAGCCTGCTTCTCCCTCTGCCTGTGTCTCTGCCTCTCTCTCTCTCTTTGTCTCTCTCTCTCTCATTCTGTGTCCATCATGAATAAATAAATAAATAAATCTTTAAAAAATTATAATACACTTTGGGTGAAATTATAAATATTGGTTCAAAGTAGTAAAATGACAGTTTTCACTCTATCCCCATTCATCACACCAAGATGGGTTTAAAAAAAAATGAATGGATCATGGGGCTGATAATGAATTATCACTAATTAAAGCAAACAATAGATAAGTTGCAGCTGCTGTGCTCTATATATGGTGGTACCTTCTGCCAGAGGTCAACATTGCTTCTGGCACTTGTTCTGCAACTCTTGATCTAGAACTGGAATCAGCAATATTTCTTCATAAAGGGCAACTCAGTAAAAATTTTAGACTTACAGGCCATATGTTCTATGTCACAATTACTCAACTCTGTCATTACAGCACAAAATGATCCTTGCACAATATGTAAATAAATGGATGTGACTATGTTCCAATAAAACATCACTTATAAAAATAGATTTGGGTTCAGATTTGGGCCATGGGCCATAGTTTGCCAAATGTTGATCCAGAGAATATTATTTTTCTATCAGGAAGGATGTTCATCTTTACTTGAGCAAGAAATCAAACCATATTCACTATCTTTTTTAGGGCTATTTTAACTCCCCTATTCTCTATTTAAAAAAAATAACTAACTTGACTCTTTAGGTATGTTTCACTGGTCCATTATATTGATGACTTTATACTAATTGACCCGGTGAATAGGAATTATCAAGGATCCCCTAGTAACACACAGGGAATGGATCCCCTAGTAACACACAGGCACCAGAAGGTGGGTGAGAAACCCTACAGTAAACAGAACTCTGCCCCATCAATGAAATTTTTGGAGGTCCAATGATCTTGGAATGAGGGGACATTCACTGTATGCTAAAAGACAAGTTACTAGATTCTTACCACAATGAAAAAGATACGTGATACTGTTTTTTTTAGGTTTGGACATAGCATATAACATTCTCCGTAATACTTCTTCAAGTCATGTATCAGGTGACTTCATAGGTGGAGAAGGTTCTTCATCAGATTTAGGATGAAGTACAAGCACTCAGATTCTGGGACCATATGATTCAGAAACCCAAAACTAACCCATATTAGATATGCATGCTATGTGGAATTTCGTGTATGTCTCAAATGAAGTTGAAGTGCAGATCTCAAGGAGAAAACTACTCATCATATTAAAAGGAACTTCTGGGGACGCCTTGGTGGCTCAGTGGTTGAGTGTCTGCCTGTGGCTCAGGGTATGATCCTGGAGTCCCAGGATCAAGTCCTGCATCGAGCTCCCTGCATGGAAGCCCCTTCTCCCTCTATGTCTCTGTCTCTCTCTCTGTGTCTCTCATGAATAAATAAATAAAATCTTTTAAAAGAAAAGAAAAGAAAAGAAAAGAAAAGAAAAGAAAAGAAAAGAAAAGAAAAGAAAAGAAAAGAACAGAAAAGAAAAGAAAAGAAAAGGAGCTTCTGGTATGCTACTTTTTAGTAAGGACTATGTGTCTGACTATGGAATGCCAAGTTGTAACAAAACTAGAGTTGTCAGTATAATCTAGATACTATCACATCCACTAAGACATAATTTGAGTGTACATAATAGAATTCCTCTGTATGATGGGAATGGGATATCTGTAATCAAACCTAATTTGATCCAAAAGACACATATATTACCTGAATAGGTGACTACATAAACTTCTCGCCTATTCCTGTTACACAATTGGCTCTCTCTAAAGTCATACACCCTGATGGTCTTGTTGATGTTCCCTATTCAATTGAAAGAAAAGAAAAAAAAATCCTAAATCTAGTTTACAGATGGGTTACCTTGATATCTGAGGGAAAGCCAGAAATGAGCATTCTCACACATAGCTCCATTCAAAGTTTCAAAGGACATAATGAAGACAAATCTTCCCAGCGATAAGAACTTTGAGCAACACACTTGATCGTATCCTTTTAGGGAAGAAGTGGTTGAGATAAAGACATATATGGGTTGTTCAGCAATGGCAAATGATTTGGTTAGTTGGTTAGGGGACTAGAAGGAATAAGATTGAAAGATTTAATAAAAAAGTTGTAATGAAGAGAAATGTGGATGGGACTATGTGAATGGACCTTAAATGTGAAGATTTTTATGTTCCATGTCAATGTCCACAAGAGAACACGCACTGCAGAGGAGATACTGAAGAACACGAGAGATAAGATGATTTGTCCAGTAGATGTCAGTAAGCCTCTATCCTTTGCTAGCCCTTTGCTTGCATGATTAGCTAATGAGCAGGACAGCTATGATGGTAAGGACAAAGGCTATGAATGAGCATAAAGGTAGGGACACGCTTTTGCCAAGGCTGTGAAAGTCATAGACATTGCTGAACATCTGAACTTTCAACAGCACAGAACCACTGGCTAGCATGTTGCACACACCAAACCTCTTATATCATGAAGGGAACAATGTTTCCCTTCAGTACAATTGAAACTTACTTTGGAACAATATTTTTCTTCCTTGCACCAATACTACTATCCAAGTCTTTGACAGATTCACTACTATGGTATATATATATATATATATATACCATAGTAGTGAATCTGTCTGTATATATATATATATATAGCCTTAGACCCAAGGAAGTAATTTTATAGCAATAGAGATGTAACAATAAATATGTGCCCATAAGATTCACCAGTCTTATCATATAGCACATGACCCATAATTTCACATCCTGAATTTTAGAATGAACACTCAAAAGTTTAAGATAACAGCTAGGAGGAGATATTCTGCTGGGTTGGAGCAATATCTTAGAGAATGTGGTATAAATATTGAGTCAGTGGCAAATAGATGGCATTGTGTGTCCAGGAGCTAGAACACATACAACCAAGAACCTTGGGACAGAGTAGGAGTGGCTCTTATTGCCATTCTCAGTGATCTCTTTGGAGAATTTTTATTTACTCTCCATGGAACTTTAGTCTCTAAAATTGTCTGGATTGGTTTCATCAATGGGACTGTAGTTTGCTTCACTAATGTTTAGTTTAAGATTTTTAAGAGATTGTAGCTGCCATCATCCTGGAATACCAGTAATTAAGTATTTTCATAAAGTATTTAAGAAATGCTAGGGATTAACAGCGGCAGTACTGCTTATATTTTATCTCATGTCCCCTTGATGTACCTGAGTTCACCTAAAATTGTAGTTTCTGACAAGAATGCATCAGGGATAAAGATGTTTCAAGAACGATCTTCTGCTGAAGATGGAAGTATAGGCATAAAGTCTAAGGTATCCTTTCGGGAAAACCGAACATAAGTTATATATCTCAAAATATGTAATGTAGAAGTTAAATATATGTAATAATATGAATATGTGTTCATGTATATATGTATATACATATGTAATATATGTGGTATATATGAATACATATAGTAATATGAATATGTATATATTAAATACACATAACACAAAACCAGTTACATCACTTTATATGGATACTGAGTACATTGTTTCTCCTCACAGACAGATCTTGCCCAGCAGTCTTGTAGGCTAAGAGAATATGTGAGTCATCCTCTGATCCTAGCAATAGGAAACATACTAAAACCGTTCTAACTCATAATGAATATAGACACAATATAATTAGATCAGCAAATCAAGCAGAGAATTCAAGGTCTAAATGGAAGACAATTAAAATGGTCCTCATTATTCATGCTGAGAAACTGATCTTGGACAGCACATGCATTGCAAGAATTGTTATGAGATAAAAGGGCAAATAGCCTGCACAGTCTGACCAATAGCACATTCCCCAACATGTTCTTGGAAAAGCTTGTAAGAGAAGAATTAAACCTACAGAATTAAACAGTGGAAAAATGGTTCCTTTTGCTGCAGCAAGAAAATCTTTGGTTTATAAGTTTAGAAATGTATAGAGAAGGCTTATTAGGCACCAGGAATAATCTAGATGCCTGAAATAATGTGTGAAACACAAGACACCATCACTTTAAATTTTCTTCTTCTATTCATATGGATGTCAAGGGTCAGAGCCAAAACCTGAAACTTCAGTTATCATTCTCAACAGTTAAAATTAATTACAAATAATTCTTAATAAATCAAATGTTGAAAATATATTCTTAAGATAGAGATAAAATAAATGCTGATAGAAATAGTTCAGAAAAGCAAAATAATTTAAATATGTAATATTTTCAAGTCATTTTAACCCAGTTTAATATGGAATTAACTGTTTTGATTTACTTCACTTTGCTTTACTTTGCTCAATCCAGAGTTGTTTCTTTTTTCTTTCAATTCCTTTGCTATCACCACCATGTTTAATAAATAATCTGTTCTGTTACATATTTTTATTAATTTAAGTTTATTTAAATTTTTTGTTGTTGTTATTTGGCCCTTAGTACTTTCATTTTGTGGCAGGTATTGAGAGCCTGAAGGTGGGAGCGGAAAGAGATTTAGATGAGTAACTTTATTTTGGTACAAACACTATGGTAAAAAGACAAAGGGAAGAAAATGAAAGAAGTACTGAAAACTGTACCTTTTCTGACCTGCTTTTTGGTTTAATTTATATCTTATGAGAATTTAGAAAATCAGACAAAATTATTCATTGGAAAAATATAAACTTTCAAAATATCATTGCACTGTAATCTCCCAATAAATTAAAGTGCAATGAATATTTTTATTAAAACTTAGTAGTCTGCACTAAGTAAATAGATTTTCTGGGGAAAAGTTACCATTTTGTTTTTTATTCAACTTTTGTAGAATAAAAAATTTTCATTAATAATCTAGATATCATTTTAAGCATTGTCCAGACTTGAATTTTGAGTTAATATCCATTTCCATAAGTATATCATATAATTCATATTTTCTGTCTTTCATATCAGAGAGGTATTAGATAATCTCAGAAGAGAAATATAGAATTATTGCTGAATATTGGGTATCCCTGGGTGGCTCAGCATTTGGCGCCTGCCTTTGGCCCAGGGCGCGATCCTGGAGACCAGGGATCGAGTCCCACGTCGTGCTCCCAGCATGGAGCCTGCTTCTCCCTCCTCCTGTGTCTCTGCCTCTCTCTCTCTCTCTCTCTGTCTGTCTATCATAAATAAATAAATAAATCTTTAAAAAAAAGAATTATTGCTGAATATTAAATTTTATAAAAACTTGAAACTTTTTACTATTAAAAGCAAAGTGTCTATAAATGAAACAATTTTTACTCATAATCATGATGTCATAAATAGAATAAACAAGAGATAATCTAGACCAATCCTTGTTTTGCAAATGAAAAAAAATCTGTGCTTGGGGACATTTAATGACTCTAATCATTTAATCCTAAGTGACAGACACTGAATAGTAAACAAAATATCCTCTGAATTCTTTCTTCCATACTATCTTAAATGTAAGGAATGACCATGGTTTTGGATTAGATGGTAATCATATCTTTTTTTAAAGATTATATTTATTTATTCATGAGAGACAGAGAAAGGCAGAGACACAGGCAAGGGAGGCTGTAGGACTCCATCCGAGGACCCTGGCATCACAATCTAAGCCAATGGCAGAGATGCCATTGGCATCACAATCTAAGCCAATGGCAGAGATGCCTGGCATCACAAGCTAAGCCAATGGCTCAGCCACTGAGCCACCCAGATGCCCCCAGGCAGTAATCATTTCTGATTCCAAACAGATAGGGAGAAACCTGATGGGAAAGAAACTATCCTTCTTAAGGTATAGGAGATATCCTCCTATTTCTGAAAAAGTGCTCCAAAACTCTAGACTCCTTCAAATTTGAAAAACTATCATAAAGTATTATTTAGTTTTCCTGAACATGATTTTTAAGTGATCTTAAAAGCAATCTGTGAGGGGAATCTGGTGGTTCAGCCAGTTAAGCATCCCACTCTTGGTTTCCCTCAGGCCATGATCCTGTGGTTCTGGGATAGAGCCTGGCCTCAGGCTCTGTGCTCAGTGCGGAGTCTCCTCCTTCAGATTCTTTCTCCTTCTCCCTTTCCTGCCCTGCGCCTGTCCCCCCACCACACCCCCCCCTCCCCGCGCCCCACCACTGCCAGCTCCTCCTTGCTTGCTTGCTCTCTAAAATAAATAAAAAAAAATTAAAATATAACAATCTGCGACAAAAATTAAATGTTGAAAATGAATCATGAAGATATGAAGCAACATTACCGATTTTACATAAGAATGTAGAAATCTAAAAGTGTGAATCAATAGGTATGAAAGAAAAAGCCCTATCTACATTAAATATTGTTAATCATCCATACTGATATGATTCTTTTTGGCTTCAAACTTCCAACACTTTATCTTAACTTGTTCCATTATTTGGTTCTCAAAAAAGGTGATACTAATTGAGAAACATAACCTGGTCTTTTCTATAATTGGGCCTAGTAAAAGTAGGGCAGATGCTGTCATGGATGACACAAAAACTGCTGTAATCTGCAAACCCTAAGTTTCTCAAAGGAATAAAGGCAATTTTCTTTAAGAGTCTCATTCTGAACCTAAACTTAGGTAATTTTTTTAGGGACAAGTTGGTTTAGAAAATTCCCATCTATCTTTTCTCTTGGTTCCAATAAAGATTGCTCCGCAGTGAGGGTTGTTTAAACAGCCTCCTTTCCTTGGGCAGACATAAAGCTTCTCTACTTCATTTGCAAGCTCTTCCTTCAAAACCCACCCAACAGGACTTTCTTCAAACTGTTTCTAGTGCAGCTGATGGAGACAATAACTCCCACACCCTACTCTCCTAACAATTTGGATGTCTTCTTAACTGGAAATAGTAGGGAAGCAAAAATTGAAAAGAACCTCCTAGCAAGTGAAAGAAAAACTGTTTGTTTTTTAAAAACCACAACCAAAATCAAATTAGAAAAGGCATTACTCCTATTTTCTTTTTCATATCCTCAGAAAAAAAGGATACAGCAGGTGACAGAGTAGACCAAGGGACCATTGAACAATAAGGAACAAGGAATTTAAAAAGTGGCTGTATGCATGCCTGTGTATGTGTATGTTTATATTTGTATATATGTGTAAGCATGTAAGTATATAATATTAAAGTGGGAAGAAGCTTTAGAAATAGAAGCATAATAACATGTTCCCTGTATCACTATTGTAACCAAAGCCAAATTTGGTTGGATTTAATTAATTATATTCATACAATTATACAATTACAATTACAAAATACAATTATATTTACACATGAAATAAAAATAAAATGATCAAACTGTTCTGAGGCAAACATGGAAGCATATAAAATGCTAAGGTACATTGATAGTTCTGATTTCAGTGTCAATTTGGAGTTGAAGGCGCAAAGCTACAGCAGTCGTCTTAGGCTTTCCAAGGCAAATTAAAAAATAAATACATAATACAACTGCAATGAAAGATGTAAGATGATCTTTCGTAGAGCCTTATTAAATTTGCCTATGACCCATTTAAGAAGAAAAAAGTTTTAACAATTATCAAATAATTGTTGCCTCTTCATTTTCAGAAATTTGTGTTGTTCCCTCTAAATCTCAAAACTGCAATGCACACTTTATCAAATTGTCACAGTGAAATAACTTGGTGATGTGAAGTGTTTTATAAACAATTAGAAAAATTAAGAATAATCATGGCTTTAATTAAATATATAGTTAAGAAATACTGAGCTAGGAATAAAATCCAGTAATTAGCTTTGCAATGCTTCCAAGTCAATGTATTTTTCATTCATATCTACAAATTTTAGCATGATTATGAGGCCTACACATCTATACAAAAGCATCATAGAACTTAAATATCTTTGCTATTAAAGATTTATTGTAGGTGGGTGTGGAGATGGGTTAAATAGGTGACAAGGATGGAAAAGTACACCTATCCTGATCAGCACCAGGTGTTGTTTGGAACTGTTGAATCACTATATTGTATACTTGAAACTAATACTACACTGTAGGTTAGCTAACTGGAATTTGAATAAAAACTTTTAAAAAAGAAACACTCCTTCAAGTAAAAAAAAAAAAAAATGAGTGTAATGTCTGATCTAACACTTGATCACTTTTTATAAAGCAACATCTGCCTGCTACTTTTGAAATGTTTTAAAAGTTTAAATCTCTTTACAAAAGTTGCACTAGTAAAACATTGTTTCCCTGTTAAATTCTTATAGAGAGTATAGTCCCTGAAATCATTTGGAGCTGTAGGAGGAAGATAGTTCAAAATTTCTGTCATTCATGAGCTCTTCAGTAACATCTGCCCTGAGCTAAAACCTCCCACATAGAAGTAATGGTAATAGATGAAGGGAAGGGAGTAGTAGAAAGGTCCATTGACTACCATTCAATTTACTGAAATTGCCCACTTAGAATACTTATTTAGACATTACAAGCTTCACTTTCTCAAGTGTGAAGCCTGAGTGCACCGAGCTGATGTGAGGTGTAGAGGCTATCTCCCTCCACGCTGCATTTGCAGAAAAAAAGGAGACGATGTACATTGAGTAAATAGACAAACCACATGGAGGCAGGTGCCTGTGATACACAGCGGCCGCAGGTACATTTGTACCTTTATCATGAGGACTGAGGAAAAGATGTTGGCCAAGGGAGCAAGTTAAAAGCAGACTGTCTGACTGTTTAATTTGTGTGAGCATCTGGCCCTTCCACATGTCAGAAGCCTGGCTAAAGGAATTATGTTCCTCATTGAACGTTTTCAAAGTAGCCACATTTATTTCTTCTTACAAACATCTTCTTAAAAATAAATTTTTAGAAAAAAATAATATATTTTAGGTTTTTTGGTCATGTGAGTTATCTGGAAAATTAAATACTATATCTTGATGTTCTTAAAAATAACCTTTACCTTTAACCTCCATGTAATATTTTTGAGAAATAGAAGGATTAAAATTCTCCTTGTGTGATTGAATTTAGCTAAAGAATATCATTCTCTTCTTAACAGAGCATAATTTTCTAGGCTGATAGTAGCTTTTTCTTGACAATTCATAGTATTGTGAATTTGAAGGCTTCCGTCCAAAATTAAAGGGTTATTGAAACTAAAATAATTCAGTTTCCTCTCATCCAAAGTACAGGTAGACCATAAATAACAAATATCATTACCTTTGGTCATGGAGCAAAATTAATCTGGAGAAGCATAAGTGTGTAAAATACACTTTAAAATTTTTCTGTCATATAATTGTTATGCTTCTTTTGTTATGGACATAGGAAATCTATGCAGTTTCTCTTGGTTACCAAGTATTCTATAAAGTGTCTTATTCACATTTACTTTGGTTTCAGGTAACAGGCATGCACTTTGGGCTCACACAAGCAAAGAAAAAATATTGGAATATTATTCAGATCCTTGCTTTGAATCTTAAGCAAAATTGTTCTGAGTGCTCTATCCCATATTCTGTAGGCAATTCAACACCCTTACCCATATGGGAACATTTGCAAGATTTACTCTGGCTTCATGTCCTTGTATCTATTTAATTCTCCATTTCCCTCCGTCTTCTCTCCACATCCCTCCACCCCATGCCTACACAGATGTTTAGCCCAATTCTTTAATCTTCTCAAAACAAACAAATAATAACAAACCTCCATAAAAGGCATTTTACGGTGTCACAGATTTGACAGAGTTCTGGGTTACATTGGGGATAAGCACACAGTAGCACGAATGGTTATAAATATTAGATGCCTCTCTTCGTAGAAGCCATTTAGTCGCACAGGCATGAAACTCAAAGTCTCTCCCTCAAGACTTTCTCACCTTTGTATTTCCCTTACTTCATTAAGCAGAATAATTGAGCTCAGTTTTTTCCACTCAGCTCTAGAGCTTACCTTTGTATAAATGCACCCTGATAAAGCACATCCATCTATGATTTTCTTCCCCCTCAGTTTCTTAAATGGAAACGAGCAATGTGATAATTGATTTTTTTTTCTTTGATATCAGGGTTTCTCATTATAGCCATTAGTGCTGTCTTTGAAACATTTCTGATTCTTCTCCCTTCCGGGCACATGGTAGGGTTGTATTTCCTGGTTCCTCTGTGATTAGATGAAGCAATGTGGCTGGTTCTGATCAATAAACAGTGAGTGGTGAGCAAGACTTCTGAGCAGGACCATTTAAATGCCAGCGTGTGAAACCCTCTCTCTTCCCTCAGGTTGGCTCCCAACAATGCTTGTGGTATTGGCTGCCTCAGTGTACCTGCGTGGCTAGGAGGAGGAAAAACCTCTGATGACCCGTGGTAGACACGCTGAATATATAAGAAATAAACCATTTTGTCTGTACTGTTATTATAGCAAAAAGAATCTATTCTGACTTTACTCACTACTACTATGCACATGTACAAAGAAAATGTAGTTTTCTTGGTGTCTGAAACAGAGCTGACCTTCCTCAAAGCCCCCACAGGATGGGTAGCCAAAGGAAAAAATAAATAAATAAACCCGATGACTAGTGATATCTAGTACCTTGAAATTTAAACATTTTTTCCGGCAGCTCGGGTGGCTCAGCAGTTTAGCGCCTGCCTTCAGCCCAGGGTGTGATCCTGGAATCCCAGGATCAAGTCCCTCATCAGGCTCCCTGCATGGAGCCTGCTTCTCCCTCTGCCTGTGTCTCTGCCTCTCTCTCTCTCTCTTTCTCTCTCTCATGAGTAAATAAATAAAATCTTTAAAAAAAATGAATAAATAAACATTTTTTCCCTCTGTTTAAATAGTTTATCTCAGTTAGATTCACGGACTGGGGAATTTTCTCCAGCACATGGTGATGAGAGGTTGTTGGTTCCAAATCTACACTCATTAGCTAGTGCTACTCTCTAGTACTTGCTGGGCCCTACAAGAATGATATTTCATGTTGACCTGTTCAGTGCTTCCCCTCTGAGCAGAGAACCCCATGATGAGCAAGCTGTTAGGTACAACAAAGTTGAAGAGCTGAACTCTTCCTCCTCAGGTCTTCTCTATATATTTTCCTAAGGTCTGGGTATGATTTGGATTTAATCTTTGCCAAAGGAGCCTCTCTCCAACCCCTAATTTAAGGATCAGTTGGCCTCAATAAGAACAACCTCACTCTTCTCCCAAACTTGATGGCTAGCTTCATTGATTTTGATACATTTCATATTGTTTGAGATAGATAAGAGACTCTGGGCAATCCTTTCATGTAAGCACTTCACACTACTGTTTTTTGTTTTGTTTTGTTTTGTTCCTTTATGTGGCCATCGATGGTACAGTAGGGTTATTCTGCAAGAGATTTTGCTCCCAGAGACCTCAATGTGAATGGGACAAAAGGCTCCTTGGTTTTGTCTTCTATTTCAACAAACATAATGTAACATACATCCTACTTCTGGGACTTGAGTCGAGAGACCATGATGCTTTCCCCACTTCCAGGCTCTTTCTCCCATAGTCAGCTAGGTCTGGGAGGAGTGGTCATTCCACATCTGCTTCTCATCTGATGCCATTAGTCAATTGCATTCTTTCCCTTCTCTAGGGCTGAATTGGTAAAAAAACAAAACAAAAAAAAAAAAACAACAAAAAAAAAACTGTTTGTGAACATGTCTATGAAGAACATAATATAATACATGCACAGTATTATCTCCATTGCACTAATCATATAATTATACTTTATGAAGCCAAAGGAAAAAAAAAAGAGTCATTTGATTTTCTAAATAACATACCTGATTATTTCATGGTAACCAGGAGCAACTATGCTTCCCAAAGGACTAGAACTCAAACCGCAAAATCATTAGAAATCTCATTTGTCTTTCTCTCTTATTCTCATATTCATTCTCCATCTCTATCTCTCTGCAAATATACTTCATTTTAATTTATTTTGCTTTCCTTCTGCAAACCTGATTTTGTCTTCACCAAAAATATTCTCTTACAAAAAAATCCCTTCCCAAAGTTGACAACCTCAACTTCCAAGGTGATATTAATGAAAATCAAATAATCAATCCATGCGGAGTAGAATTGAAGAACCCCAGCTTCAAAATACAGGAACAGAAGGAATAGATTTCTTCCTGGTTTTTCTAAAGTCTTCTGTATATCTGAAAACATTAAATGTATCCAAGAACATAAAGTCATTGTGCAAAATCATGATTTCTATAATTCGGTCTTATCAATAGGGAGAAAACTCTCAAATTAAGAAATAGACCTGATCACAATGAAATAAATAAATAAATAAATAAATAAATAAATAAATAAATAAAATCCTTACAGTAGCTTACCATCTTAATGCCTTTATTCTTTTCCTAAATGCACATAGGATGCCTTGATCAAATGGCTTGGGTGTTGAAGACATTGTGTTAGTATGCCACTGCCACAAACTTTGAGGAGAAATGACCTGGAAAGCTGCTAACCAGGTAATGCAAGCCACTGCTCAAAAACAAAGCCATCAGAAGAAACTAGCTCAAAGGGCCATTCTGTTCTGCCTCTTTCCATCACTATAATGATTTGTTACCTCCATCTGTACAACACTCTTCTAAGCTGCCAGAGGAAAATGAACCTATCAGCTTCTAGTTATTAACCAAAACACATACTAATAGGCAACTTCAGTTCCATTCCTGGATTATCTGTCAAAACATAATCATCTTCATATCTTTAGTTATGGGGATAGCTAATTTATTCATGTGATTTTCCTATTCCACACTATTATTTACAATTCACTTATTATTTTTTTTCTTTCATTTCTATGTCAGGCAAAAATAACTGGGGAGAGAAAAAAATATTTTCAGCTTAGGTTATTACAGTTTTGGTACTTTAACAAAAGTCAAATGCGCATCTACTAAGTAGCAGGACATTTTCTTGGCCTTATAGATGCTGTTATGGACAAGTCAGGAAAGCTTCTCTCCTTTGTGAAACTTGTAGTCTGGAAAGAGGAGAATTGTCATAAAGAAACAAACAAATAGAAATTAAACTCAGATTGTGATCATTTTAGAAAGAAAATAAAAACAGGGATATCATCAACAATGACTAGATGTTGAATGTGTCTTTAGTTTGTGGTGTCCAGAGAGGCCTCTATGAAGTGACATTTGAGATGAAACTAGACAGAAAAGAATAAATCTTCATATGGCATTCTGAAGAGCAGTATACTCCAAAAAGTTGAAACATCAAAAAATATTAATATAAGTGGCGTGTTCTAGGAACCCTAAAAAGGCCAGAATTACTGTTGTACAGCAAAAAAAAAAAAAAAAAAAAAAAAAAGATGGCAAAGTATAATATTATTTTAAAGTAATTCACTAGTGAGGATAATAGGTTAAAATGAAGAGAGGTGCCTGGGTGGCTCAGATGGTTATGTGTTTAACTCTTGGTTCAGGTCATGTCATGATCTCATGGGTCATGAGATCAAGCTCCGTGTCTGGCTCCATGCTCAGTGGGGATTCTACTTAAGATTCTCTCCCTCTGCCCCTCCCCTAACTTGCTCTCTATCAAATAAATAAATAAATCTTAAAAAAATTGAAGAGGGGGAGACAGAAAGAAATGGGGGAGATTGAAAAGAAAGTTATCTACCATGAGTAACAAAGAACACAGAATTGCTTATTGAAAAGGGAATATCATAATATCCAAAGAAAGTAAGGAAGAAAAATATCAGTTTGAATAAATCAGGTAATGTGAGATACTCCGTTGGTTGGTTAATAGGGCAGATAAATATAAGAGTCTAGAATGCATACAAGGGATTTGGATGTACTATTTTTTCTTAAATTATGTTTTAATTGCATAACTTTTATCATTTCTCTTCTCCCCAGTTCTCCAGGTACATTTGTAATACCAACTATATTGAGTAATAGTACTTAAAAATCCTTAACATAGTTATTTTCATTCCTTCCTTTACCTTTCTAGTTGCTGTTCCTTCTGTTTCTAATGCCCTCTCCATCTGTCTTTAATCATTAAAGACAGTATATCTTTCAGGGATTAACTAAACATCACTTCTTTTATCAGTTAGCTTGCATAGCATCCAAATAACTGAAAACTCTACTTAACTGGCTTAAATAATGACAGAATTTATTAGCTCACAAAGCTGGAAATCCAAAGGAAGGAGATATTTCTAAATGAGTTTACTCCAGTGCTTCCAGCTCGATCAATTTCTTCTTGTTTCTCTTGGCTGTAAACATCTCCGTGTGTTACTCTAACCTTCGGTGTTCATAGATACAAAATGGCTATGGCATTTCCTGGATCTCATTGAAGGAAGGGTCCTGGATTCAAAATCTGAAACACAAAGTTTAATATTTGAGTAAGCAAGGAAGAACTGTCATTTTTGGCAGACTTTCCTGAGGAGAGTTGATTCTATACAGTTTTTTTAGGAAACATGGAATTCAGAAGTGAGACTGTTTGCCCACTAGTTAAGCCTTGCCTTTGGGAATATGGCTCCTGAAGTGTGACTCTTCCTGACTTTCCGATGTTCTGAGGCACGGGGTTGCCATTAACATGAGGAGTATTGTCTCAGATTAACTTAAAAGATTAAAGCTGATTCTAGGGCAATATTGTTATAATAGCTGCAGAATAATCAGCCTTTTCTAAGAGTATGGGAACTGAAAATTTTTCATTTTATATCTATAAAATTCAATATCCAAAGAAAGAGAATAGAGTCACTTCTGGAAACTCTCCAATGAGGTCATAGAATCTACTTTCCTAGAAATTCCTACCTAGCTTAACACATTACATATCATTGGCCAAAGTCAGATTGCACGCTTATTCTTGAATATATCTCTGTTGATTTTAAATGCTACATACTAATTAGCTAGGAAATTACTTTTTCAGGAGAAATCAACAAGGGAAAGGGAATGGTATCACTTGATTGTCCTTTCCCTGCAGCAGGGATGAATCCAATAAACAATATGGAGAAGTTGAGCTGGATGTTGAGAGATGATAATATTGCTCACCATATTCCTCTGGGAACCTTCCCTGAATCATCTGTTTTTATTCTTGCAGAACATTTATACAGTTCTGGCTGCTCCCCCAGCTTTTCTGGCAAAGGACTACCTACTTTCCTGACTAACAGGAGAAGGTAATAGGTAACATTTCCAAAATGTCATTGATTATTTCTCCAGGACAGAGTAAAGTAAAGCTCAATTCTTCAGAAATATTTCTCATCTGTCTAGGGTTAATCCTAAAATGTTAAATGCTAAGTTTGAACTCAACTTTTTATGTTTATAACCGTAATGCATGTACATCAATGAAATCTAATTTGAGGGAGGAAAAGGCAAGGATTCTCATGGAAGATCATATCTTAAGTGAGTCTTCATGGATAAGGAATTCTTAGCCAATTGGCTAAGGGTGATCTAACACTTCCATGCTGCCTTGTAGGTGAACATTGACAGTTCTACATGTGATGCTTCAGAGGAAAGCTACAATTGTGAGCTTTCTTTCATGTGAATGATCAGGCACATTCCTTTTGCCTCTATCTTTATTCATGAAATCTTTTATGTAATGGTCTTAATGGGCACAGATGTCTCCAGAACACCAAAAAAAAAAAAAAATGAGGAAGCAAGAAAAAGGAAACGAGTGCCAGAAATAGAAGTTAAAATGTGCCATAAACTGGTTTCATGCTCCCAACATTTTCCAGTGGCATCATGAGATGGATGCTGCAATTTGCTGCCTCTGTGTGCCTTCAGAAATGGACTCACTATTCCCCAAAATGCTGCCAAGAGATGACCTTCTACTATCAGCTCTCTTTGTGTATTGTATCGAATAAAGAAAACTGACTTGTCTAAGGTCATACATCTTTCCAAAGACAGCCTGCAGTCAATGATTGGCCATAGTGAGGGTCAAGTCCAGTCCATTCACCCAACTTGAAAGATTCTGAAGACTCATCTCAGCTGCAGAGTACCTTGTGAGGTCAGTGTAGGCCTCAGTTGATCTTCATTGCAGACTAACATCCCTTTTTAGCCAACCTGGCTTCTTTCCTCTCCCTTCTACAGGTATACTAGTGAGCTCCCTAATAAAAATGCTCTATGGTAATATATACCTCATAATCTAACTCCCAGGGAATCCAGCACACAAAAGTTGTTACCTGCATCAGAAGCAGTCCAAATAAACAAACATTCTGAGATGGGGTGTTAGGCTGGATTGCTTTCTATTCATCTGACAATGAAGATCAAGCCCAGGACTCAATTGTAAGGGTAACTGAGCTCAAAAGAAGTGAAACTCCCCAACCAGGCAAGTTTGCCACACTAAGATCAGAGCCCTGGTTGGGAAAGAATAAATCCTTGAAACTTGCCTAAAAATCTCTGGCTTGACCTCCTCCCT
Source organism: Vulpes vulpes (assembly GCF_048418805.1). Taxonomy (NCBI): domain Eukaryota; kingdom Metazoa; phylum Chordata; class Mammalia; order Carnivora; family Canidae; genus Vulpes; species Vulpes vulpes. Next base: position 97,937,795 of record NC_132784.1, on the reverse strand, counting down.
CTAATTTTTAATTTCCAGATTGCCCTGAACTATTTGAACCTAAAGAATGAGCCCACTTCTCCAAGTTAAGAGCTGGTATTCCCCATCTTTGAGACCTTATTGCAGAAAACAACTGCTTCCCTCATGAATTTCTTCCACCCATGGCTATTAGGCTAATAACTGGTGGTAAGAGCCAAACAACATGCTGATTAGAATGAGTAAAAAGAATATACCATGAAAGAATGGTAAAGGATCTTGAAAATATGATTAGTAGAGTCTGGGATAGTACATTCTGAGGTCATGGCCTGAAGGTAATGGGTAAAATACAAATTATAAATATATGAAATATAAAAATAAATAGAAAAAATGTAAATTGTGTTCCTCTCCAAATTCATGTGTTTGAACCTTAATGGCTGGATATAAGAAGGTAATTAAGGTTAAATGAGGCCATAGGGTGGGACCCTGATTTGACAGGATGAATGTGCTTTTAAGAGGAGACACCTGAAAGCTCACTCAATCTTTCTTTTCCTGTGTGTGCACAAAGGAGAGATCACACAGAGAGATGGTAGCCACCAATAAGCCAAGAGACCTCATAATGAAATCTACCTTCCTGATGCCTTGATCTTGGGCTGCTAGCCCCCGTAACGATTAAGCAATACATTTTTGTTGTTTAAGTTACCCAGTCTGTTGTGTTATATTATGACAGACAGTTCAAACAGAATGACACAGCCACAAACTGGGTAATATGAAAAGCTGTATGTATAAAATATAAAGGAAGAAAGAGCTCTGCAGGAAATCCAGACTGTGGTACAAACAGCTCTATGCTTGGTGCCATTTGACATATAAGACTAATGTTTTGGAGCTATCGATGGTGAGGGAAGATGCTGTGTAAGGGTGCAACCTCCATAGGCCAGAAAGTAGAGGTGAACTGCACCTGTTAGGCCTGCCTAACTTTTTGAGTTGGTAAATCCAATAGAAAATGCCTCTGACTGGAAGTTTTGGCTTCATGGCTATTGAGTTTCCTGTTCAGACACTGTATCCATGCCAGGACCGAAGACCCAGTGAAACAGACACTGATTTTCAAAAAGTATATAATTCTCCATTTTAGTTCATATTGCCTTGCTCCAGAACACTAGGGATCTGCATTATGATTCCCTAATTGGTCACTGCATAAGCCCTATACAGCATATACCTTCCAGATCCTTCTCCAGAATGAAAAAGATATTCCCCTATTTGCTGGAAGTCCTGCCAAAGGACAGCTGTCACTGTCTGTGCTCTCTGTATTGCCTTAGATGAAGAAACAGGCCTTTCTAAGCTCATGCCTCCATCCAAAAGCATTCTTCATTAAATAACTGATAAACATGAGAAAGGGAACAGCCTAGAGCCCGGCCATAACACCAGACAATTCTGAATCCCACTTCTGATGTCCCTGTGGGGATTAATGGAAGCCTTTATTAGGATGACTTCAGAGCTGAGTATCTCTGTAGTTCCACCTCCTTTCTCTCTTTCAGAGCATTGATCCCCAAAGCACTCCTTAATAAACATCCTATATACTAATCTCTACCTCAGACTTTACTTCCCAGGGAGCCTATCCTATAACCAGGTACACAATCAATAAAAATGATTATGTGAGTTACATTTGTTGTTATGTCATTAAAGATTCATGCCATACCCCATTTTATCTCTGTAAAATCAAAGAAAAAATTAATTTTTGTATGCAATTGCATTGCAGTGATAGAATAACTACTTTTTAAGTGCTTATTATCTGTGAAATTGACTTTTAAAATAGTCTGACAGTTTTAACCATCAAACAATATTACAATTAGTATTGTACAGAATATTTTCTCCTTTGCTTTTAGTGCCCGTGGGAGCAAATTCATTAATAAATATATTTTGATTTCCAGAAAGATTGAACTAATAATAATTAGAATATCTGCATCTTAAAAAAAAGATTAAAAAAAGATTAAAAACCGCAGGCCTAGTGGCTCAGCGGTTTGGCGCCACCTTCAGCCTGGGGTGTGATCCTGGAGACTTAGGATCAAGTCTATGTCAGGCTCCCTGCATGGAGCCTGCTTCTCCCTCTGCCTATCTCTCTCTCTCTCTATGTCTCTCATGAATAAATAAATAAAATCTTAAAAAAAAAGATTTAAAAAATAATTTGAATACTTGCAAATGAAGTCCTAAAAAAGACTGTTTTCCTTAAAAGTTAGACAAAGAACAAATATTAATCCAAGATTGTTTTTCTTTCATGCAGTTCTCCTCACTTCTCTTACCATCTGGTAGTAAAAGCATAACACTCATAGATGTCCTAATATCACTATTGGAAGTATTTTCGAAGGGTCTTTGTAAATATGTGTCTTTTTAGAGTCCTAGACTCAAAGTAAACATTTAGGCACAAGAAAGAAGAAAGAAAGAAAAAAGAAGAAAGAAGAAAGAAAGAAAAGAAAGAAAGAAAGAAAGAAAGAAAGAAAGAAAGAAAGAAAGAAAGAAAAGAAAGAAAGAAAGAAAGAAAGAAAGAAAGAAAGAAAGAAAGAAAGAAAGAAAAGAAAGTCTAAAATTGACTAATATTTCTTAAATATGACTAATATGGACTCAACACACTAACCCCTAAAAATGAAAGCTTGTGCAGGCACTGATTTTGTTAGTGAAGTTAACTTTTACGCTTACCTCTCAAAAGCATTTGCATGCCAAATTCAGAAACTCTATTTGCATATTGCACTGAAGATTAACTAAGGCTTGCCATAGCTCTGAAAAGCAGAAGAGAGAAAAAATCATTAATATCATTAGCTTAATGTATTGTTTATGACAATTCCAAAGAAGGGGAATATAAAAAAACTGGAACCTCAAGAACAGAAATTAGAAATAAGTGTTTGTTTTTGAACAGAAGAAGATTTGTTTAATAGTTTACTAGTTCAAGTAGCACAGGAAAACAACCAAGGTAATTCAAATAGTAAGTAGGCGTTATTTGGGGAGAACCAGAACATTTAAAGGAATGAATCTTGATGATCACATTACTCCTGCTCTTTCTAAATGGTGCTATAACCTCGTATGTTTTATATACTTGTTGGAAAAGACTTTTAAACATTAATTTGTGCTGTAGTAAAATTATATTATGTAAAGTACTTTAAATGCTGAAGTTTAGTGTGATTAAGCAATGCCCAAACTATTGTGATGTTCCAGAAAACTAGGGAAGTTATCTCCAGTGAAAGAAACTGAGAGCTTTGGTGCTCTGCCCATGGATTATGATTTGAATTGGTGTACATAGGCTTTTGAAAAGAATTTTACAGGAAATAAATCCCATAAATTTATTTAAGAATTTTCTGTGGTATTCAGGGCCAGTTTATTTCCATGTCAACTTTTCAGGATTTATAATAAGTCACATATAATATCAGTTATCCTTTCAAAGACATAGATCAATCTTTCCTGTCTTTATTGACACACTGCTTCACGGATTTCAGACTCTTGGGAGTAAAGGACCAACTTCACCATTTGGGTGTCCAAATCACTGATGCTTCAGTCAACATATGTGCTCCTCTGGTTTTCTTCACATCTCTAAATCATATATGATCTTCAAAGTCTTTTGAAAAACCCTGTTTGCAGGAAGCATTCTAACTTTTCCTCAATTTCTTCTTGAAATTTGTATTACATTAATGTCTGTATGACACAGGTGAGCTTTTATGTTAAACTTTTTTATCATTATGTCTACTTTGTCTCCTTGAAAATCCTATAAGTAATTTTAAGACAAATGTCATGTTTTCTATCTTTGTATCTCCTGATGTACACTGGACACAGAGTAAGGTTCCAAAATTATTTGTTTATATATTGTACAAACATTCTTCTCTCGTTTATGTGAAGTTTCAGACATACTGAAGCTAAATAATATAGTGTAACATTGGTTTCAGGAGTAGAATTTAGTGATTCATCACTTCCATATAAAACCCAGTGGCGGGACGCCTGGGTGGCTCAGTGGTTAAGCATCTGCCTTTGCCCCAGGGCGTGATGCTGGAGTTCCAGGATTGAGTCCCATATCGGGCTCCCTCTAAGGAGCCTGCTTCTCCCTCTGCCTATGTTTCTGCCTTCTCTCTGTGTCTCTCATGAATAAATAAAATCTTTAAAAAAAGTAAAAAATAGAACCCAGTGGTTATCCCAACAAGTGTCCTCCTTAATGCCCATGATTCACCTAGCCCACCAACCCTCCAGCAACTCTCATGATTGTTCTCTATCATTAAGAGTCTCTTATGGTTTGCCTCCCTCCCGTTTCAATTTTTCTTCCTCTCCTATTTTTATCTGTTTTATTTCTTAAATTCCACATATGAGTGAAATCATATGGTATTTGTCTTTCTTTGACTTGTTTCACTTAGCCTAACACCCCCTAGCTCCATCCACATCTTTCCTTTATCTCTAAGCATGATATCCATTAGTTCTCTGAACATATTTATAATGGCCTATAGTGGCTATTTGGAAATCTTTGTCTGTTGAATATGACATCTACTCCCTCTCATAAACAGTTTCTGTTGCCAATTTTTTTTTTCCTGTATGTAGGTCACGATCTCCCATCTCTCTGCATGTATCATAATTCTTTGCCCAAAACTGGACAATTTTGATAAAACATTGTAAGCAGTTCTGGATACTGTTGCCTCCCACCCCTCCAGGGAGCTTGTTTTTGTTGTTTTCTGTTTTGTTTTATTTGTTTTGTTATTTAGTTAGGCTTTCAGTAAAATTTATTTCTCTCACAGCATAGAGCCTTCATGCCACTTCTCGGAAGATGGGTCTTTAGGCATGTCTTCCTTTCCATATTTCTCTGTTAAGCTTTCTGCCTCATTTTTTAATTACACCTACAAGTTAGAGCCCATTAATTAATGGCTGGCTATTATTTTCATCAGTGACCTGTACACACATTTACTAACAACCTGTTTCAGTTACACTCAGAAAGGGTAGTTTTTGAGGTCAGTCTGAGATTTGTTCTGATCCTAGCAGGACTCTTCTAAGCTGCCTCATTTCCTCTTTCTCTGTTCAACTATCTGACCTAAGATTTTATTTTTTAATAATTAAGAGAAGTTGCTTTTCTAGAGCACCATTAGCCTTGTACTTCCACATAATCTGTTTTAAATAAAGTCAGTTCCTTGAGGAAAGCTTTAGACATGTGTTCTTATGAATTATTTCACACTAAGCAAAACCTCTGAGTCACTATTCTGTACACCTATAAAGGCAGTAGCCTTTGATCTTGGCTTGTCTCTTCTAGAATGGAACCTCTGCCAGATGAGTAAATTGGAATAAGGGCAATCAGGGCCTCAGAATTCTCAGCCGGCATACCTACAGTGTAGCCTCCATCCTATGAACGGGGTATATGTGGAGGAAGGGAGTTCCTGACCTTTTGACCACACTCACCAAGAATTGAAGTTCTTCAGCTTGGAGGGAATAAGAAATTCTATGGCTTGTCCCTTCCAGTTGAAGCATGCTAATTCCTGATTGGAAGCTAAGGGGAGAGGGAGCCCCATTTCTTAACTATACCCTCCCAGAGTTGAACTTCCATCAAGCTGAACTGAGAACTAGAAGAGGGAATGAGTTTTGACTCAAAGCCACAAAATTTTTGCTGTTTTTTTTTATATTTAGATTTCCTTGAATTGTTTCTTAATTTGTTCTATGCACATAGTACAATTTCCCAAGAAAACAGTTTTTTGTTTTTGTTTTTTTTTGTTTGCTTTTTTTTTTTAGCAAGAATTGGATATTTTTTCTATTCTTTTGGTTGTTCTTAGAAGTACGTCAGTATTTATCCAAAGATGTTTTTAAAGTATTCATGTGGGTATTACAGTCCAGGTTAAATATAATACAATATCGGTATTACTAATTAATGAAATAGAGGGTTTTTCCTTTGACTCTACTTTGTCAAGTGAGCTGTCTTTAATGTCTGCGTAGAATTTAAATGGGATTTAATGTCCTAGGAATGTAAAATCTACTCAAATTTTCCCATAGAAAACCTTTCCTTTTCATTAGGAAGAACACAGTAAAATTTGTAGGGTTCTTTTTAAAAATAAGATGTGACTTTCAGATGTCTCTACAAGAAAAGGAATGCTTGCTTGGAGAACTGAACAAGTAGATCCTGGAAGAAATAATATAAATAAACAACTTGCCAACTGTTTGGAAAATTTGGTATAAATATTTTTAAGTTATCAATTTAGAACTGGGCATATCAAATATCCAAATCCCAGAAATGACCAGCTGATGAACAAAGGGCCAATGCCAGGCATTTCAGAGAACTGCCCTCTGTCCTTCAGGAACTGCCCTCCTTCCTAACCTGGGCTAGGCTAGCTGTACATTTATTTGGAATATACGCATTGATCCCTCTTTACTTTTTAAAACAAAAACATAAGACGTCTTGGATAAACACAATTGGTGAGAGACACAGGTAATGCGTGAGCTCTGGGAAAGACCATTCCCAGCCTCTCTGAATGAAGCATTTTATCCTTCTCATTGTGTAACAGAAACTGACCCAAAACATAGAAGATGCCCCCCCCCCCTCGAGGCACAGGAAGAGGCTGCCATCCAGGGGCTGTGGCGTGTGTCCAGCTGCGGCGTAGTCAGTGAAAGACAAGTTTACAACCCACATTACGACAAGTGCATGAGGAGAGCCAGACCTGAGGCCCGTTTACGTGAACACATGGACTATGGCATCTTGTAGCTGTGGCCCATTCTTAATAGTTATCACCAGCTTTCCATGGAGCTCCTCATGTCACTATCATGGAAGTGCAACCAAATGCAGTATTTTCACTTCCATATTTAAAATGTATAAACTGTATTTTATAACCTCCTAAGTCCATTTACCTAGTGAGTAGCAAAACTCAGATATGAATCTAAGCATTCTGCATTGTATCACTACATCATGTTGACTACCATGACAAGGATTGTGTGTGTGTGTTTCTATGTGTGTTACCTTAATAAATGAAGAATAGCATTGCTTCATTTACTTAGCATTCATTTACTCTGCAAGTCATACAGTTAGTATTATCTATGTGCCAGCCTAAGAGCTGGAAATAATAACTATTAAGATGAGCAATATCTCCATGTAGCTTATAGTACAGTAAGATTGATTGTTGAAGTAATATCTATTTATCTTTTGCTGAGCAAGATATTGCTGTGAGTATACTCAGTGACTGTGCAAGACCCTGACTTCGGTGTCTAGTGGATAGCTCAAATTTATCATGAGCTAAACCCTATTATCAAACATTACTTTCCCCAATTTGTTTCTACACCAGTTTCTTCATATTAACAAATGCAATCGCTGACCTCTTGGGTTCTCAAGCCATGGAAAAGGGATCATTTTGATTCATCCCTTTCCCTTACCCTTCACATCTCAATTCTTTTTTTTTTTTTTTAGATTTTATTTATTTATTCATGAGACACACACACACACACACACACACACACACAAACACACACAGAGGCAGAGGGAGAAGGAGGCCCCATGCAGGGAGCCTGATGCGGGTCTCCATCCCGTGACTCCGGGATCATGCCCTGGGCCAAAGGCAGGAGCTAAATCGCTAGGTACCCAAGGATCCCCTCACATCTCAATTCTTAACAAGGCATGTCGACTTTCTCACTGAAAAATACATCTCAGGGCCATTCAGTTCCCTCCTTCACTAGCAGTTTCTCAGTCAAATATACCTCAAATTCTTACACTGCAATGGTCTCCTAACTGGTTCCATTTTTTTCACTGTTTTGAGCATAGAATCCATTTTCCACTTAGCAGCTACAGTGAAATCCCTTTAAAAAAGTTAAATTGAGATTATAACTCTCTTCCAATGGTATTCTTTTGCCTATGTAGAAAATTATATATATTTTTTGATGTATAAGGCCGTTTATTAGTCTTTACCTACCTTTTCAGTTTTGTTTTTTATCAAGTTCTCCTATGTTTGCATGTTGATCCTCTTCTTATCTCTCAAGTATTTCAAATTTATAACTCCCATATGGCTGTATCAAATATTAATTTCCTGGAAAAACTCTTGAGTAGGTACCTACTTTATTGACTCTTCCTTAATCTCCAGTTCTTATTCCATTTCTCACAGAGATTTTATGAGATCAATGACTGTGATGTAAACCCCCTAATACTATTTATACCTAAAAAAATACTTCTTCATATATTTTTCATATTCTCTTTCAATACACAGATCTAACTTAAATAATCTTATTTACTTATTACTTATTTACTTATTTATTTAATTTTATTTATTTTTTTAATTTAATTTTATATTGTTGCCTCATCTTCCTGGAAAGTAATAAGGTATCTAATAATGCAAATTTTAAAATTTTAAAATAAGTAAATGAGAGATTGAATAAATGTGTAAATAAAATAGTGTTCTACAAGCTGCATGTTGAGAAATGTCTTTAAAAATATTAATTAGGATTACGCTACCTAAAATATATAATTGTTTGAACATAATGGAAGTTTATTTCTTGTTCACGTTAATTACTAGACAAATGTTCCTGACCAGTTTTAATCCACGTGATCTAAAGAGATTTTCAGGGATCTAGAGTCCCTCCATCTTAAGAACATATGACTTCCAAGATTATCAAAATTGTCTCTAGCAAGTCAGTGGAAGAAGAAGGAACATGTAGAGAAACTGGACCTTTTACCTTTGCTTTGATCCAGAGTTAACAAACTTCACTGTGGGCATTATTCATAGGTTAACACTTAGATACAAAGGAGGATGGAGCTGCTTCCAGCCACAACCTTGTGCTATGGGATACTCATAATTATCTTAAATTCTGGAAATCTGTCTGCCATTATTTTTTAAATGATGACTATATATATCTTAGTTATATTTTTTGTATTTTCTCTGTCAAGCATATGAATGAAATTAATATGTAGAAACCCAAACTTACTATATTATCTCGTTTGGAGAGCATACTCAGAGACATTTATAGATAATATCTGGCAAGCTTAATTCTACCATAAGTAAGACCTCAGAAGTGTGATTTGCTATGTTTACCTCATTATTTTCTTTATACTATTTTTCTTCATTTTATTTCTCATTTGTCCTGGTTTCTTTATTTTTTATTTTTTATTTTTGTCCTGGTTTCTTTAAATGATGAAATAAAGTTCCATTCAGAACACATACAGGAGAAATAAAAATATATTAAAAACAATGTAGTAACATATGCAGCTGCATGTTTAAAGATAAATACTTTTGAAAGGTTAATCTATAAAAGAAAAAATTACAGAAAAGAGGAGTTTTGGTTCTTGAGCTATTTCTAATCTCTCTTTTGTAGATTCTGTGTTGTTCTCAGTGGTGAGTCCCTTGGTCCCAAGACACTCTGGTGTGACATAACTATATCCTTATACCAGTCTTTTAGTTCTTATCTCTAATTAAGAATTTGCTCAATGTTCACTTTTTATCCTATGGTTAATTTACAGGAGTAATGTTTCACTTCTCTCTAGCACCACCCAAAAAATGTCTTAAGTGCTTATAAGTTTTCACTATGGTATGCTGGATCAATAAACAGGTAAATTAACTTTTGTTTTTCTCAATTTTATCCTCTCTAAAGGGCAATAATAATAGCATCTATCTCATAGAGTTATCTTAAATGATAAATTCATAGCCTATGTGAAACAAGAGAGTGCTTAGTACTTTGAATAGGCCACTATTTAAAATGACACACAATGTTCACTGGATCTGTTTAGTTATGGTAATATCATATTCCACTCATGTGGGAGCTGCTCTAGTCCTTTTTCTGAGTAATCCAACTTCAAATTCATAACCATTTATAGTAGAGGAAACTGTAGCAACTTGGTTTTATATTAATTAATTTCTGCATCCTAACTTATGTGAACAATACTAATAATGGTGATGAAGGATTTTACCTTGTTTTGTTTTCAGATAGAAAGTTGACATTACCGCATAATAAATGGAAGCTGCCATGACTTTGAGTCCCTTACAATTATGAACAGGTTAAGGGCAACTTTTTTCTCCTCCAAATCTATACTCCACCTTCCCTCATAAAGTGTGTCATTCTACCCACAAAGAGCTAGCCAAGATGGAAAGTTTCCAAAGACTGCTTTCACTAAAGTTTCCCAAAACTACCCTCAAGTTTGGGTTTCCCAAAACTACCCTCGGTTTCAATGGTTTACCAGAAGGACTTATAGAACTCATTTAAAGTAATTATGGCCATGGATATGGTTTATTACAATGAAAATTATACAAATAAGAATCAGTGACAGGGAAGACACATAGGCAAAATATGGAACTCTGAATCTTCTGTTGTTCCTAGGAAACATTACCCTCCCAGACTGATGTGTGACAATGTACAAGAGTATTGCCAATCATGGGAGTTTACCAGGGTCTCAATGTCCAGAGCTTTTATTGAAGATTGATCATATAGGCATGATGGATTATTTGATTGATTGCCCATATGGTTGAACTCAGTCTCCAGGTCCACTGATTAGTGTATAACCCAGAGCTTCTACCCAAAATCACACAGTTGGTCTTTCTGGCATGGCCAGCCCTCATTCTATGACCATTGGGTATGGTCAGTCTCCAATCTAAACAAAAGTACTTCCTTCTTATATAACATTGGTTACCTCTTGGAAGCCAAGGGCAAAGGGTCAACCTCTCTTTGGACAAGGCCAAATTCTTTACCATACAATGTCACCAGCGAGAGACTGCTGATAGTGTGTATATATGTCAACTTTTGCCCCTAAAATATCTGAATCTGTGTTTTACATCAAAATTTCCCAAGAAAGAAATCTTTCCTTTTTAAATATTTTGTTTATTTATTCATGAGAGACACAGAGAGAGAAAGAGACAGAGACATAGGCAGAGGGAGAAGCAGGATCTCTGTGGGGAGCCTGATGCAGCACTTGATCCCAGGACCTCAGGATCAGGACCTGAGCCAAAGGCAGATGTTCAACCACTGAGTCACCCAGGTGCTTGCCAAGAAAGAAATTTGATTGGCTTGTCACTGCAGGTCATTTGGAGATTTCACCTAAACCACTTCTCCAAAGACTTCTAGTGTACAATAAACACCAACCACTATGATTTTATTAACATAATCATTGCACGTATAGACAATACATATTTACTCATTTGCCTAAAAGTAATTATTTTATGTACCTAATAGAAAGGAAACATTGATATGTAAAGCAAGCAAAAGAGAAAGTAGTCATTTAGAGTTTATCCATTGCTTTTACTTTATTATCCATATTTTAACTTTCTGATCCAAATCATGGTTTGTCCATATTTAACTCAGTGAATGGAAAAATACTGCTTTCATCAGTAATCCACTTTTATGTCTAACTTCTCTTTGAACCAAAAAGACTTCTCTTATGCTTGATCCAAATTACTCTTGCTTAAATTTAAATGAATTTTCTTTGTTCTGTTTTTAGCAGTCAGATCAAGCACTTCATTGGAGATTGAAGGTAACACAAAGCATTACTACTAACCACCTCTCAAATACATCCAAGTCACTTTAAATTCTAATTCTTTCTTCCCAGATTTTAACTATTCCTCCCACATGGGGTCATAGCAAATCTAATAAGAGATACAGAGTTCAGGAAACTCTCAAAACTATTCAAAAATATACTTTTTAATGAAACTACATGCAAATGGGTTGCCTGGATTTTATTTTTTTAAAGTTGTTCAAGGTATACAATAGAAAAAATTGTCTCCATACTTCACAATAGGACATGGAAGCAATATAGGGTTATGTCTTTTGCATCCTCAGTTTCTAGTAGTAATGTTATGATTATGTTGCTAGGCAATGTGCAAATCAATGGCTCCTTGGGATCTTGTATCCTTTGGAAGAAGCTATATTTAACAGTTTGTTTATAATGTATTTTCCTAAATGTAAAATATCTACAGCATTGTTAGAACACCTGGCTTTAGGGTCATCTAATTAAACTCATTGTAAACACATCTTAGGAAGGTTTATTTTCTAACTACATTATATGAAATAAAATATGTGTGTGTATAAATAACATACTATTTTTACATGTATATTTAAACTAAATGTAGAATTTCTGAGTTTTCTATATGTGAACTTACAAGTGATTTACAGGAAAAACTGCTAATACTTGTTAACTTTCTCAGAAGTTCTAACCATTGAACTGAGCCAGAGAACCTTCTACCAAGTCTTTGCTAAAGCCTTTTCTTCTACACAGTCAGGGAAGCTTATTAATCATAGCAGTCTAACCTAGGTGGAAAACCTGTCAACATTTCCTAATGTTTCAGAGGGGTGCAAGAATAACTCTTGTTAAGTCCCAGAACTTCTGAGGCCCCAGAACTGAATCTTATAGGAATTAATAAATGAGGTGCATTAATATATTTTACCTGTTCATTGTTCATGAACTTTGAATTTAATGAAATATTTGCTGAATGCTAACTACATGTTAGACAAAGATCATATAGAGGCAAATCCTATGTAACATATTTCTTCAAGATACTTACATTAGGTTTGTATAAGCTAATAAGGGTAAAAGACATTATAATTGCTTTGACAAAAACATATGACTAAAGTATTAAAGGATGGAATGGGAAATGAGATAAGAAGACAAAGGGGGAGAAAACCCACTGAGAGTTAGACACAAAGACATAAAATGATCTTGTGTGTTTAGGTAAACACAAAGACCACAGTGTGGCTGGAGAATAATTTGAGAGAGCAGAGGAAGTACAGTAAAGGCCTTGCATACCATGCCATTCCCAGTGGCAATGAGAGAAAGTGATCAACTTGAGCCGATTATTAAAAATACCAGCATTGAATTTAGAATAACTACATTAATAGTAGTGAAAGTGATAAATTGGAATTGGAGACAGAGGCAGTTAAAAGTAACCTCATAAGCAGGGAAGCCAAACTGGAGAACAATTTGGAGATGTTGGGGGTTATTAAGTCACCCTATTAAGAGATTAGAAAAAAATTGAACTAAGTAGCTCTGTGTTTGGAGAGGAGAGGATTGTGTAAATGATATTCAGAAATGATTACTGAGCTATAGCAGTCATTTATACTGTTCACTGAACATTTCTGGGTTTCCATGTTGTGATCACATGGAAGAATGTTACTTCCTGGACCCAGTTTTAGATGGTAAATTATAAGCCAAAGTAGGTATTTCACTTTTGCATTGGAGCATTTATTTAATTGTCAACACAAAACTCTCTAGTTCTTCCTTCCCTGTAGCCCATGAACAACAATGCACACATTGTGTATTGCTCCATCAGCCTGTGTTCCTGAGAAACTAAAATGATTGGAGTTCCTTGCAGATCTGCAATGGCTATGTAGCATGAGTGAGAAATAAACTTCTTGTTCTAAGTCACTAATGTTTTTGAGTTTTTACCACAGCATGATATAGCCTACTCAGACTGATTTTAAAGCCATTGGTGCAAAGCACCTGAATGAACCAATAGGCCAAAATGGAGAGCTCACAGACAGACATGCATATGGATCCACTATGAATAGGGTACTTCACAAATCACTGAGAAAGTGAAAGATTGTTTGGTGTAGAAAAACTGGCTCACTATCTGGGTGAATATACAACTGGATCCCTACCTAAGACCACACAAAATGGAAAATCTAGATGGACTAAAGATTTAAATCTAAAATAAATATTCAGTAGAAAAAAATACTGGAAAATTACTATGACCAAAACCAAAAAATAACTTCTTAAGTAAAATGTTCAAAACACAATCCAATAAGGAAGACGTATAGAAATAAATCTGAAAATCAACAAGAAAAAAACTCTGCAATCCAAAACCAATAATAAACAAAGCCATGCCAAATCCTTTCCAGTAGAGAAAACCAAGTAAGATGACAAATAGAAGATGTGATGCTCAAAATCAGTTATTGGGGAAATCCAAATTAAAGCAATAACGACATATCATTTTTCTCCTGTTAGAAAGCTGTCTAATGCCAAAATGCCAAGTATTGAGCATGTTTAAGTCCTCATTTCCTGCTGTAGAAAGTTATACTGGTGAGACCTTGCTAGAAAGCAGTCTTGAATTACCTACTTAAATATAAAATATATACAATCTGCTCCTGATTACACATCCCAGCAAGATTTTCACAAAGATGGTGTGAAGGACATGTAAATAAATTCTCAGTGATGGATTGTTTATGGAGATTTGCAGAATAGATGGGTAAACTGTGGTGGCGATACATCATGAAATATTAGGAGCAACACGTTAGAGGTAACTCTGGAAACATAAATAATCTTAGAAATGTACTGATTACTTTTTTAAAAAACTAAATTATGTCACATAATCCTATTTGTGTATATTCAGTGTCTGCAGACAAAATGATTATTTTAAAAAGCACTTAAGATAATAAACAATAAAGACATTAATATTGTTGCCTATGTTGATTGGAGGTGTAGAATAAAGGATAGAGGATAAAAAAGAACAATTAAAATTGAGCACCAATAAAAAATAAATTTATAAATAAATAAATAAATAAATAATAAAATGAACAATGAATAGAAAAGAAATTGTTCTACAGTTCAAATGCTGATGATCTTGCAAATCGAGGACCAGGTATCCTGTAAAATAGGATAAGAAATGCCATTCATTTGGGTTAACATTTAGAGACTAGTTATAATCATCCATATAAATTGTCTAAGATGGAGAAATAAAAATACATTGTGATAATATATGATTGTGTTGCAATTGTTATAGACTAACCTGTTTGATTCAGGTGTTATCAGAGTACTTTGAATGCATGGATTCCAAAATGCCTCTGGGATTCAATATGTACTGTCATGAGATATTTTAAACTTATCTCTGCATTGTGAAGTTGGTCTGTTGTTATTTTTTCATGTTTAAAGATAATACTTTGCTGTGCACACTCTCAGATTTAATTCCTTTTCCCCCCACTATTATTTACCTATTGCTCATTTTTCAAATTTTGGGTTATCCATTCTAATAGAGGACTGATCTCTATTCTTGGTGTTAAGAATGACAGATATTTGCAATCAAAATGTGAAAGATCACATGAACTATGACTTTGCAAGCTTACCAAATGGTTGTAAAGTGAACAGATAGATATGAACACCTATAGCATTTACAAACAATTCCATAAACAAAGGCAGGAAGAAATGACTTAGATGAACCTCCAGGATATAGCTATGCAGGCTGCCTGGTTAAAAGGGATTTGTGTGTATTAATGTGTGTGTGTGTGTGCTTGTGTGTCTATTAATGATCCATTACTCCAGATCCATTACAAGTCCGGCATGTTGTACCAACTATATTCAGAAAAATGTGAATTGAACAGACATCAAGAAACCAAAGAGGGTCTAGTGGGATTGATTCATGTTTCATGCGGTCAGTACCTAGGAGATCTGTAGACTTGAGAAAAAAATTACCAATTCTGAAAAGAAAGTATGACCTTTTCATGTGCAGGAGGTCTAGAAAAAAAATGAATGTAAGCTGCAATGATTCAGAATTGCCATTTGGGTAACTGTTCATGGGGTGACTGTATTTCACAGGACATTGCTGGTCAATTTTATGTCCTAGGAGAGAAAGTAAAGAACACATTCAAGAGGAACCAAGGGTTAACATGTAACAGAATACATTTTATATCAAAATTAAAATACAGTATTCACCATGAGGAATAAGAGAACAGAGGTATTAGTAGTACACAATGAAACTTTTAAACTTGGGCAACAGAAGAGCACTTACTGGTGTCACAGAACATTTTTAATTGTTCTGAAGATATAACAGATTCTATACTTAAAATACCACAGACAATTTAGAAATTTAACTTGAAGTACAAACTCTGCAATTATCATTTCATGTCTTGAATTGTTTATTGCAATTTTAATAATATATTAATAATCTGCTTTTCTCTAATTTGTCACTTACTCCTTTCCTATAAGCAAAGCTAGTGACAAAATTCACACTCATTCACATCTTCCTATAAAAAACAGTTTCTTACTTGTGTTTTGTTCAACATTAATTTAAACATACAAACTTTAATGGGAATTCAGGAGAGCACTTGCTGTGATGAGCTAGGTGTTATATGCATCACTAAATTCTGCTCCTGAAACCAATATTACACTATATGTTAACTAACTGGAATTTAAATTAAAAAAAAAAGAATTTAAATAAAAACTTGAAAAAAAGAAAGCAATAAGTAATCAATAAATGGTGCTAAGATGATTCAACAATAAAAAAAATAAGTAAACATAAAGATTTTAAGTTAGTATCAGAACTCTGGAATGAAGATTATACTTACCTGACATATCCCTGTTTTATATCAGTATCTTTTTTTCATATATATATATATTTTTTGTGAAAGTTCAATTTGCCAACATATAGTAGAACATGCAGTGCTCCCATCAAGTGCCCCCCCTCAGTGCCTGTCATCCAGTCACCCCAACCCCCCTCCCACCTCCCCTTCCACTACCCCTTGTTCATTTCCCAGAGTTAGGAGTCTCTCATGTTTTGTCACCCTCTCTGATTTTTCCCACTCAGTTCCCCTCCTTTTCTCTATAATCCCTTTCACTATTTCTTATATTCCCCATATGAGTGAAAACTTATAATGATTATCCTTCTCCTTCACTTAGCATAATACCCTCCAGTTCCAACCACACTGAAGCAAATGGTGGGATGTCATCCTTTCTGATGGCTGAGTAATATATACAGTGGAATATTACTCAATTTCTTTTTTTTCTCAATTTCTTTTTTATCTTCATTTCAATCAATGCTTTTCTCATCCTATATCTGATTAATAGTCCCTAGTTATTTGCACATTATCATTAAACATCTTTTTCCATATTTATCTCTCCCAAAAAGAAACATCTATAACACTGATAATAGTAAATAATAGCACAACTAAATTAGAGACTTGAGATAAAGTGTTTTCTAGTGGGTTAAAAAAAAATTTTGGCTTAAAATATTCTGAATATACCCTCACCATCAGCAGTTTTCCATTATTTCTCACATGGAAGATTAATAATAAAATTATTAAAAATCATAAATAATTAGAATTATTTAAAATGTATGTTTATTTTTATTTATATGAAGTATATATTTATACTTAAATCTTTAATATATTGATATTTAAATACATAAAATAAATATATATTATGTAAAATATATATTTATACAATGTAAGATATATATTTTTCATACGTATATTTCATTATATATATATTTTTTCCCTTCAATTATCGTAATCAGAAGTGGAGACATGGAGGCTTTGCCCACTGCTGTTATTTCTTATTACAACTCTAATGTAATGACAGTGGAAAACTTTGAAAAGAGAAACAACTTTTGGGTTAATATAACCCATTTCTGTGTGTGTATTTCTAAAAGATAATGGCTAACTATAATGATGAACATGACAATCTTAATGCCATGGAAAAAACATTAACTCAACATCAAGATAAAACCAAAGCAGGAAGTAGAACACTTAGCAATACCCAAGAGTGACATCATTATTTGTCAAGTAGCTCCTACTTACAGACAAACATTTTCCTTCTTTCAAAGGAAAACAGATGCTTTTGCTTTAGAATTAAACAGATTTTTGAGTTTTTAATCTCACCTAATTTTTAGTACTAATATTCATATTCACTTTAAATGTCTTGTAAAGTATCTAGCATTTTTGAGTCTTGTTTCTTCCAGAAACACAAATTAAAAATGAGTAACTTAGAACATATTAATTCCTCAGAAACATCACACATAAATTGAATAAAAAGCTACACTGCACAATTCGTATATTAAAAAAAATAAAGTAGTGCAACTAAAAATAATAGACTTAAATAAACTTAATAAAATTAAGTTCCTTCTCATGAATAAGGAGATGGTGAGAAGAAAAGTCTCAGATTTAAAATCTTAGAAGACAAATATTGGGATTTTTCCTTATAAAAAAATGCCTAGAGTTTAATATAAGTTCCCAGAAAATATTTTGATCAAGAAATTAATTTTAGGGGTGCTTGAGTGGCTCAGTTGGTTAAGCATCTGCCTTTGGCTCAGGTCATGATCCCAGGGTCCTGAGATTGAGCCCCACATTGGGCTTCCTGCTCAGCAGGAAGCCTGCTTCTCCCTCTCCCTCTGTCCCTCCACCTGTTCATTCTCTCTTTCTCTCTCTGTTCAAATAAATAAATAAAAACTTAAAAAAATTAATTAATTAATTTTCAGGGACACCTGGGTGGCTCAGTGGCTGAGTGTCTGCCTTTGGCTCAGAGTGTGACCTTGGGGTCCTGGAATCGAGTCCCATATCAGGCTCCCCACAGGGAGCCTGCTTCTCCCTCTGCCTCAGTCTCTGCTGCTCTTTCTGTGTCTCTCATGAATAAATTTTTAAAAATATTTTTTAAAAAAAGAAATTAATTTTCAGGAGCACCTGGGTGGTTTAGTTGGTTAAGGGTCTGACTCTGGATTTCAGCTCAGGTCATTATCTCAGGGTCTTGAGATTGAGCCCAGCCTCAAGCTCTGTACTCAGCATGGAGTCAGCTTAAGATTCTCTCTCTCCCTCTGCTCTCCCGTCCAGCCTTTGCATGTGTGCATATGCTCTCACTCTCTCTCTCTTTCTAAAATAAATAAATACAATCTTTAAAAAAAGGAATTAATTTTCAGAGAATTATATCCCTTATTTCACGACTGTTTTTAAAGTATGTTTGTGACCTAATTCCAAGGAAAGTGACAAAATGCAAGTAAAGAAGAAAAATTCCCACAAAGTGTGTTCTGTGTCTAAGTGTCATTTATTTATATAGATGCCAAGTTAACCATGCTGTTGCATTTTGATAACATAGGAGGAAACACATGATTATATTTCACCGTAAAAGGATTGTCCTCTTTTACTGTTTTACACCTTTAAATGTGGTCTTTCATTTTTGTGTACTTATATAAAGTTTTCTTTTATATGAAATTTGTCATTTAGAGCTTAGTGGTTAAGAGAGTTTCAATTAGACTTTTTCTGGGTTTAGAAGTCTGCTCAGCAACTTGCCAGATTCATCTTGAGAAAGTTTCTTCTGTAACTGTTTCTTTATCTGTACAAAGGAGCTAACAATGGTATTTACCTTATAGAGTCTTTAAAGGATTAAATGAGTGCATCTAGTTAGAATTCAATACATGTAAACTATTTTTTAAAGATTTGATTTATTTAATCATGAGAGACACAGAGAGAGAAGCAGAGACACAGGCAGAGGGAGAAGCAGGCTCCCTGCAGGGAGCCTGATATGGAACTTGATCCCCAGGACCCCGGGATTATGCCCTGAGTCAAAGGAAGATGCTCAACCACTGAGCCACCGAGGTGCTCCCATAGATATAAAGTATTATTAAAATTGTTTTATCTAGATTAGGAAAGAGAGATGCAGAGGGCTAATTACAATAGCAAGAAGAATAAAAATAAGTGACATGAGAAATTTATTAGCAAATATGTTATGGTGCATTTAATTCTTCCTAAAGTGGTCTTAGGGAAGGACAAATGGATCTGGGACACTTCAGTGGAGCCTTGGAGAATGAGTAAGTTTCCAACAGATATATATGAGACCTGGGACTTGATCCCAGGTCTCCAGGATCATGCTCTGGGCTGAAGGCTGCGCTAAACCGCTAAGCCACCCAGGCTGCCCCAGAGAAGGAATTTTTTAAAAAGCATGGATTCATGAAAGTGCATGATACACTCAGAAAATATAATATGGTCTTGTATGCTTGGAAAGTATATTTAAAAATAAACATCTTCACTTGATTAATTCATTTTCTTTGAAATGGTGGTACTGAAAATGATTAGAAGTCATTATACTCACTTTGCTCAATTTTCCTGTTTTTCTTTGTTAAAACCCCACCATTAATAAGAAATCAACAACTTCTTTGAGTCAAACAGACAATCAAAATTCTGGCCAAATCCCAGACTTTTGGCTAGGTAAGAGTTCCTAAAACACTGGGTTTCCGGTGGAAGTGCTGACGGAAACTGAACTTCAGCATTTATTAGAAGTCTGACTGAAGCTCTCTCTTGGCAGAACTGGGCCTCATGGAGCTGGCTAATGATTTCGATACTGCTTTTTGCAGTAAGCTGGGCTGTGACCTGTTTCCTGCTCTTTGAGAGCTGTGTCAGTGAACGAGCATGCCTTTGTCAGAGTGCAAATAGAGAATCCAAAGCAAAAAGCTTATGAATTAAGGAAAGACATACAGAGCTTCCTTATGAAAATCCTGCTGTGTAGACCTACGTCCCTCTGGGATGGCTCAGTCTTAAGTACACAGTCATCTACAAGATTTGACTTTAGGCATCTGGTGCGCTTCCTACCCCAGAACTACTCTACCCATTCTCCTGCCTCCAGACTGGGGTAGACTCTTAACACACATTCTTGGTGCTGAGTTGGACTTGGGATCAACACCTTCCATAAAACCTGCTGTCCTGGCAGAGGTCCGGGTGGCTCTCTGTAAGACCCACTTAGGCTCCCCCTTCTGCTGTCCTGGTGCACCCACCAGCCCAGGTGAGTCTCTCTATCCACAGCCACAGCTCTGTGACAAGGCTTAGAGGCAGCCCAGTAATATCACTATATGCATATTAAATATGATTCTGATTATCTTCATTCTCAGATCACACCCAATTACTCCCTGGCATTATTCACAATTTCTGACTTTCCTTATCAATTACAATTCAGCATAGATTTCCTTTTAGATTCATTCTGAACAAGGTTTGTGTTTTGAAATACTTTGTGTTCCCTATACTTTACACTTTTCCAATACTTTCCTCTGTCATGGAGATTATTGCTATAAAATTACTTACTATACTATTTATTTACCTATTAATTATAGATTTTCTTCACTGGTCTGTGAACTCTGGGAAATGAAGGATCTTCATTTATTTATCTTTATCACCCCAAACCCCAGAGCAAAAATGTCTACTGTGAAATATGTGTTCAATGTTTCTTGATTAATGAATGAATTACCTGTTTTCTCCAAAATAATTTGTGTACTACATAAAATGCTAACATTTATGATTTATTTGTTAAACAGTATTATCCCTTTACTATGATCTTTTAAAAATATGAATATATTTTTTAAGATTTTATTTATTAGAGACATAGAGAGAAAGAGAGAGAGAGAGGCAGAGGGAGAAGCAGACTCCATGCAGGGAGCCCGACGTGGGACTCGATCCTGGGTCTCCAGGATCACACCCTGGGCCGAAGGCGGCACTAAACTGCTGAGCCACCAGGGATGCTCTGAATATCTTTTTTAAAGTAGCCCAAGTCTTTAATAAAGATATAGTTCCCTTTATTTTAACTCTCTTCTAAGATTGGAGTAGCTAAGGCTGAAAGATGGAGAACGAATAAGAAAATCTAGATAGAACTCTGTGGGCAAACTTTTCTACATCCCCAATTTTCCCAAAAACAAAAGTGCCCTAGATCTAAAGCAAAGGAGTCTCCAATATTATCATGCCAGCCAACAATGGTTGCTACTTGTGTCAGGAAGCTAACTGAAGCTTCCAGCTACTTAGTGTCTAAGATGGTATGGATTTTAAAACAAATGTTTAAATTCACTTAAGCCTTTTACACAGCGAAGGTTAAGTGACCATTAAAATGAGAAGGTTCCATATGTTATTTTAGTACACAAACAAAAAAAAATGCATCTACTCCAAAACATAATCCATTAGGTTAATGATCTATGCTGAGGTGGCAAAAATATATTAGGGAAGTGATTCTGTCAACCTCTCCTGCATTAACTTGCATTTTCAGAGAGATGCAATGTTCATTTTTCTTTGGATCATTCTATGGTAAATGATGACTTAATTTCTCTGTCAAAATAGCATTCACAAAGGCAAGCTAAGAAAAATTACACCAAATAGCATCATTATGCAATATATCCGAATCCAAGTACATCTCAACTGTTTCTCAGGTGTTTTCTGTTTGTTTGTTTAGTTTGGTTCAGTTTTGCAATGACTGCTCCTTTAGGACAATATTTCTCTACCCTGTATGCAACCCAAATAACAGAAAAGGGCAACTAAAATGTGTTCTTGAACAGTTGCCATGGATGCAGAGCTAGGAAATATGTATTTTTAAAATCTTCTTTTAAAAAATATTCTCCAAAAAGTCATACTTCATCTTGGAAATTAATAGTTTGCAAAAGATGGGGATCCCTGTGTGGTGCAGCGGTTTAGCACCTGCCTTTGGCCCAGGGTGTGATCCTGGAGACCAGGGATCGAGTCCCACGTCGGGCTCCCTGCATAGAGCCTGCTTCTCCCTCTGCCTGTGTCTCTGCCTCTCTCTCTCTCTCTTTCTCTCTCATGAATAAATAAATAAAATCTTTAAAAAATAGTTTGCAAAAGAAATATAGGTCTAAGATGAAATACACCTTGGCTCTAGCAGGCAGGGTGAAAATCGGAGCTTGCACCATATCAGAGGAAGTGCAGGCTCCAGGCTTTCCGTAATCAGGGCAATCCGACTGCCCAGCCACTGTGGGCTTTGGCAATTCTACTTTTCCTTTTACTCTTTGAGTCCAGGTAGAGTAGAAGCTTTCTGCATATTTTAATATCAGCATAATCTGGCTTGCCCCTTTTTATTTTCCTTCAACTCTTTCATCAGTTTGCAACCAAAAACTAAAATTGTTCCCTCTGTTTGAAATTCCTAGAATGATTTCTATTTTCTGACTAGAGACTGATGACTCAAGTAGCTTTTTAGTCAATTATGAAATGTAATTTTTTCCATATTTCAAAAATCTGGATGGAGCCTGTGATGATAGTTGCAGATGAAGATATTTTCCTCTCTATGTCTTTGTGTGTTATTCAGAATTTTTCATTTCAAACATCAAGAGAGCCCAATTCAAGTTGAATTAAAAAAAAAAAGAATTTGGAGCTCATTAACTGGAAATTCCAGTATGCAGGCATTAAGTATGACTGTAGCAATCAAAACCAAAACTCCAACCTTGGAGTTCTTTGCTCTCCGGCACCAGGCCTAGATTCACAGCTGCAACAGCCCCAAGCCTCACATCCTTCATGACCCCAGGCAAAGTCCCAAACACCCTCCATGTGTGGCACATATTTACTCCACATGTTTACTTCTGTATCAACCTCTGTTAGCAAACAACGTGATGAAAGACTATTTTAGGCTATGGGGTCTCACTCTTGGAACTCAAGTAGGAGGTAATTCCTCCCCCAAATTTTATACTTGTAGGAGGTACATCTTAGTAGCTCATGCAGGAGTTAATCTCACCCCCAAGTAGAATGGTGATAGTAGGGGGGAAAAGTAACATTAACTAAGGAAGAGAAGGAAAAAAATGCTGGTCAGCAATAAAAGGCATCATATCCTGTATATATTCTTACTTGCCGCCCCCCAAACAAACAAAAACTCAAAATTATATCATTGTAAGGATCTGCAAATGTCTCTTTCTGGAGACCTTCAAGATGTGACTGGCAGTCCAGTACAGATATAACACTATTGCCATCTCTGAAGGTGATCACTGGAACTCTAAACTGAAGAAGTGTGCCAATCACACATGCTACTAAATGTATAATATATCTCTTGTCATGGACTAACAACAAAGTGACTGATTCGTATCAGATTTTATGGTGGACTGTTGTTTCTAAATCTCTCTACTCCTCTTTCTGCAAGTAACTGATTTCATTTGGGCATAAAGCCTGCCTTGTAGCAAGGTGGGACCATGTGGCCAATTTTGTGCTGATAGAAATTGAGCAAAAGTTGTGTGTCCACTTAAAAAGAAATCACCCTCCAAGGGTAGGAACACCATCCTGGTTCTGAGAAAGCATCAAACAGGCAAATGAAGATGAGACTTTAGCTGAAGGAATCTGAGTGCCTGAAAGACTACATGGAACAGAGCATCCTCACCAGTCTAGACCCCTTACCTCCAGAATGTTGTATGAGAAATGGTGTTCTATTTTCTTATAAGCAGCCCAGTCTTCACTCTAGACAAGACTAGTTATAAGTGGCTATTAAAATGTAAACTACAATTAAAGTAGAAAATCATTTTGCCAGTCATCCCAGCCACATGATACAGGCACTTACTATATGCTGAGGGCTGTGCAGAGAGCTTCAAAGTGCTATTACATTTAATCCTCACAAATAACTTACACAGTGAGTACTAACATTGACTCTATTCCATCTGTGAAGTAACAAGGACTTAGGGAAACAAATGGCCTAAGGAATCATCACGAAGAAGAGGCAGAGCCAAATAATAAACCCTGGGTCTGTATGACTCTAGTCCACAAGCTCCTTACAGGGTCCCATAGTGTCTCTTGTCCCCAGCATCCATCACATAGTTGAACTCTCATTTCCTGAAACTGCCTTGCCTTTGCCTCTGCAATGCTGAAGTCTTCCCATTCTCCTCTTATCCCTAATCACTTCTAGTCTAAATCTTCTGCTCGTTCCTTTTTCTCTCAGCCCATAAAATGAGAAATCTCTTATGTCTTATGCCTAACTCTAATTTTTCTCACTTGATTCCTTCAATGCCCACAATATCGACTCTTTCCCCTGTGTGTTTGACTACCACATCTTTCTTTTGAATTCCAGATCTGTGTTTCTAACTGCCAATATACTCATTGCTATGGACTGAGTGTTTGTATACCTCCAAATTTACATGCTGAAGACTGATCACCAATGTGATAGTATTTAGAGGTGGGGTTTTTGTAAGGTTATTAGGTCATGAAAGTAGAGTCCCCCTGGTGCATTTGGTTCCCTGACAAAGAGATGAAGAGACTAGAGCTCTCTCTTTCCACCATGTGAGAATATAATACAAGAAGGTAGTCCTCTTTAAACCATGCAGAGGGCCCTCAGCAAGAACTCACACTGGCACCCTGATCTCAGACTTCCAGCCTCCATAGCTATAAGAAATAATGTTTGTTGTTTGTCTTTAATTCAGTCTGCGGTATTTTAATTATAGCAGCCTGAATTAAGATACTCACTTTAATAATAATATATTTCAAAAAGAACAAGTCCAAAATTCAGCTTATCCCATCCAAACACCAATACCTGTCCCTAGCATTCCTGGACATTAAATATAACGACACTCTAAATTCCACAGGCTCAAAACTTCAAGTCATCCTGAAATCACTTCTCCCAAGCTCTTCTAATTCAACCCCATTATTCAGTTAATTTTAATTCACACCTTTATTTATAAAAAAGACTTTATTTATTTATTTATTGGAGAGACAGAACACAAGCACGGAGGAGGCGCAGAGGGAGAGGGAGAAGTAGACCCCCGCACTAAGCGGGACCCTGGGATCATGACCTGAGCTGAAAGTGGACACTTAACTGACTGAGCCACCCAAGTGCCCCTCACAAACACCTTTGGAGTCATGTCTACTTCCTGCTTAAAATCCAACGGCTGCATTGAAAATAAACTTCCTTCTATCATTCAAAGTCTTTATAATGTATACTCACTTCATAATTATACTTTATGTGCCAAGAAAATTGGACTACCTCCTACCCAGCTTTGTCATTGATCATAGTGACTTTTTAACTTGGATTTTCTTGCCACAGTTGCACTATTTAAGTCCTACATCAAATGCTACCTTCCCATGAACACTTCTACACTCCACTGGACTTCATTTGTTATCCAAAAGTGATTTTTAATATCTCAACTATGATGCATATATTATTTTATTACAACGTTCAATAAATATTTGAAAGCCTACTATATTATAGAACCTATGCTCAACAAGAAAGACAGAAAAAAAGAGTAATACACTGTTTCATAAGTCAAGGTATTCAAAATTTAGTGGGCAAATATAGATCAAAATAGACAACTACCCAAAGAAGCCAGTACTATTATGCTCTACCAGTTGTAGTTAAAGTCTACCATCTCAAGCTTCCAGTAAATTACTTCATTTATTCCTCAAAAAAAATCTTCAGTATTATTAGTATGATCCTCAATTTATGCATGAAAAAAAAACAAATGTTGAGAGGTTAACAAGTTATCACAGCTGTTAAGTGCTAGAGGTTGAAAGGAAACTAAGGTTATTTAACTTTAGAATCCAAGTACTTAATTAAAGCACTATACCAGATTAATTGCTACAGAACACAGATCTTTTAGTGGTTGAGTTCTCAGAGTTATCAGAAATGATGTATTAGTTCAGGTTCTCCAGAGCAAGAAAACCAATAGGGGATAGATATAGATATTTATTAGGGGGAATTAGGTCATGCAATTATGGAGGCTGCAAAGTCATCCGCAAGCTGGAGACCCAGAAAAGCTAATAGTATAGTTCAGTCCCAGTCCTGAGAATCAGGAACACAGATGATGTAAGACTCAGTCCAAGAAGAAAAGACTACTCAGTTCAAATAGCCAGAAGAAAAAGAAAGAGGAATGAATTTTTCCTTCTTCCATCTTTTGTTCTATTCAGGCCCTCAATGGATTGGATGATGCCCACCCACACTGGGGAAGGCTATTGGCTTTACTGAGTCCACTGATTCAAATGCTAATCTCATCCAGACACACCCTCACAGACACAGCTAGAAATAATGTTTAGCTCAGTATCTAGGCATCCCTGATCCAATAGAGTTGATATACAATATCAACTATCATAGATGGCTTTAAGAAATAGTAAAATTTAAGTGAAATATAAATACTTTGTAGTAAAAAAGTTGAGGGTATTATTCTAGGCAATTCCAGGAAATTTAAAGATTTGGAACCTTATGATGCATGGTAGCATGTGTAAGGTTTATATGCTATGATAAAGAGGATCCGCTTTCTCTTGGAATCAAGGAGACACAGACAAGGATTTAAGAGGAAATGCAGAGTGTGCTTATATTTTTTAAACAGTCTGGTGATAAGGAAACCAGTTAGGAAATTGGTTGATAGTCTAACTGAGACACTATAAGTAATGAGAATAAGGTAAATAGATATGGAGAAGAAATACTAAAGGAGAGAAATATGTTTTAATTAGAGACTCACTACACAGAAAAGGTGAAAGAGAAAGAGATATCTAGAATAGTTCTAGGAGTTCTGGCTAGAGCTAATTATCTTATGATGTAATTAACCAGGAGCAAAAGAATTGTTAAAGAAGAAGAGGAAGGAGGAGGAGGAGACATAAGGCTTTTCATAGACACTCAAATATTTGAAAAATCAAATGAGAAAAATATGCTAATTCCAAACCATGATCAAGCAGTTTTTTTCTCCTCTTTCTGAGTCTTTTTCAGTATATATATTTATCTTTCTTCCTTTCCATATGTTCAGCCTAACCAAATGGATATCCCATCAATACATTATAAGTGAATGCATGGGATATGTGAGAAAGTTAGAGTAAGCTGGAAGTTTGGGTTGAAAAACTTATAGATTCCTCATTTAGGATTTAATTTTTTAAAAGTGATTTTTAGCACTTTAACATTATGAAACAACTTGAAATAGTGCTGAATGCCAATGGTCAAACCCATGTTTCCATATGGCGTGATCCACAGAATCTCAAAATTATAGTTTTAGAAAAGATCATATAGATAATTTAGTTCAGCCTTCAAAACAGCACATGGCTGTATTCTTCAGAAGTGTTACCAAGAAAAAATATACTATAAGTCACTAGGGTCCTAAATTCTCTATTATAAACTCATAAAGAAGAGAAAGAAGGTGAGGGAAGTAGTCAACTAGCACGATTATAACTGAGGACACTAGGAAGGAATGTGGCGAAAAAAAATAAGTTTAGGAAGCTTATAGTATGCTATGAACTGAGATAGACATGATTTGACTGTTATAAAGATTAAAGTCTACAGATAGTAAATTAAAATTTTAATTTCATGGGATACAGATGACAGAAAAACTATAGAGTGCGGAACACATGACAAGTGCCCAAAATAGACTTCAGAAGAAAGATTGGAGAAAACTTCCCAGATGTGAAGGTTGTTGCAAAATGTTCTAGGCAGAAGGAAAACCTTAGTCAGTGTTTTAAGGTAATTTATTATGACTAGAACACATGGTATAAGGTGGATATTGAATAAGGTATGGAGAAAGGAAGATGTGAGCTAACTCAAGGAGAGGATTGATTGCTGTGTTAAAGAATGTTAGTTTATTCTCTGGTCAAATTATAGTTATGATTGAAACTTAAAGCAGATGAACAATGTAATGATTTTTGCATTTGAAAAATGGCTTGCAACGTGGAGAATGAATTGGTTCAGGCAATTCTGGACGCAGGGAGCCAAATTAGAGAATGCTCTCAATCATCCAGGTAGGAGAAGGTTGTATGTCCTGGCCTGAGGCAGTTTATATATTGTATATGGTTGGTAAAATGTATAAAAGTTCAAAAGATATTTATGGACCAGAATTGATGAGAATTAGTAATATTTCTCCGATGATAGGAAGAGAAATCAAAGATCACGTTTTGGACTCCTGAGTGGATGTCAACACCTTCTACCCTATTTGAGAACAAAAGAGGGAGAGCAGGTTGGGGGAGGGAGCTAAAGTGCTACTTTCCATATACAGTGAGGTGTTAATGAATAAGACAATTGGAAATATCCAGTAGGAAATTAAGTATGAATGCCTAATATTACAAAATTATATGGGACATAACCAGCTTAAGATACACATTTGGGAGTCACCAGCCTCTTATTGGAATTTGAAGGTTTGGAAATGTTTTACATTGCCAGGTGATAGAGTACCATTTATACGCCCTATGTTCCACGCACTGAATTAAGCACATTAAGTTCAGTCCTCAAAGCATATGATTTGGTTTTCAAAACAATATGAAGTATGTAACTTTATTTTCCCATTCTACAAGAACCTAAGAGGTCCACTAATCTACCCAAGAACACACAGCTAGTAATTATTTGAGGCAGGTGAACCAGGTCAAAGTAATTCCACTTCAGTATCCTTTACTCCACTGTGTAGTGTATAGAATGAGGCCCCTGAGCAATAGTAAAATTTAAAAGGAACAGAAAGTGCAGCTAATAAAGGAGACAAAGAAGAAGAAGCTCGGGAGTGGGAAGAAGATTAAGAAGCCTTCAGAATTGGCAGGGAATGAGAGCTTTACAAAAAGGAATGCATGCTCTAGTGATACCAACTGCTGGAAATTTGGGTGACATAAGGACTGAAAGAGCCCTTAGGGTCTGGGAGCAAGCCGGTATTTGATGACTGACCTTGGCAAAATCATTAACAGTGGAGTCTGGTCTCTGTTTCTTTACCTCTTTACTCAGCACAGCAGCCTTTTAAAACATTCAATCAAAATCCTGGAATGGCTCCTCATTTCCCTCAGCAGGAAAGTCAAGTCCTTATAAAAGTTTAGAAGGCTCTGTGTGATCTAGCCCCTGCTACAGCTGTGTCTTTGACCCCCACTATTCTTCCCTTCCTTCATTCAGCTCCAATCCTCCCGGCCTTGTGCTTTGAACGCCCCAGGCATACTTCCACCTGCTTCCACTTTAAGATTAGTGCCTGGCTGTTTCTCTACCTGGAACATGATTCCCCCAGGTGTCATCCTTGCTTATTTCAGCAGCTCCTTCAAATTATTGCGTAAATATCATCTACTCAATGAGAACTACTTTGAGTATTACAACCTACTCCTGTTGCTCCATCCTGGCACTCCTGACTTCCTTTACTAGAACAGTACTTGGCACAGACCCGGCACTTAAATATTTGTGGAATGAACTTATAGATAAATAAAAGGTGGATGAAAAATCTGGTTTTATGATGAAACATAAATAATAGCAGTTATAAAGGTAACATTGACTTAGCCATTCTTTTGTGCCGAAATTGTTATAAGAATTTAACATTTGTTAAATTATTAAATATCTACGGCAATACCATGAGATATATATTATTATCATCACCATTTAACAGAACAGGCACAGAAAGTTTAAGTAACTTGTTCAAGGACACACAGCTATTAACTAGTAGAGTTGAAACTAGAACCTAGATAAACTTTAGAACCGAGATATTAGGGCACTATTTTTATCTAAGGAAAATTACCATGCAATGGATTTATTCTAAAGAAAAAAAAATACATAAGAGTCACTTATACTACACAAACAGTTAAAATATTATTAAATGGGTTTTAAACAGAGATATTCTTTCCAAGTCATATGGAAAAGGCAATGGCCCAGGTCTAAAATGACCACTTGGATACAGCCTACTAAGTTCAAAGTATAATAGTTGGTTTTTTTAAAAAAGAAATCAAAATAGAATGAAATTTAACATGACTGAACAGTGTAGAAATCGCAATATTCATAGCTTAATGTGATGCTACAATGGATTAAAAAATATGATATCCAAACACTGTGGTGTAATTATTTTTGTGTACTTGTTTTTTTTATTTTAAGTTTAGGAAAATGTCGGTTTCCATTTTAACTCATTTTCTCCAGGGCAGCCGGGATGGCTCGGTGGTTTAGCATCACCTTCAGCCCAGGGTGTGATCTTGAAGATCCAGGACTGAGTCCCAGGTCAAGCTCCCTGCATGGAGCCTGCTTCTCCCTCTGCTTGTGTCTCTGCCTCTCTCTCTCTTTCTGTCTCACATGAATAAATAAATAAAATCTTAAAAAAAAACCTCATTGTCTTCAAAATGAAAATTACCAACTTTTGATAAATAATAACAACTGAGAACTTGAAAGAGTAACAATTAAATATTTGAAGACAATACAAGTAAAATGACTTAAGTAGATAACTACATTAACAAGTAACTGCATTCATTAATTTCTAAAAGAAATATTATAAACTGCTTATTTACCAGAATTTTTATGTCTTTATTTTTTAAAAGATTGTATTTATTCATGAAAGAGAGAGGCAGAGACATAGGCAGAAGGAGAAGCAGGCTTCCCACAAGGAGCCTGATGTGGGACTCAATCCAAGGACCCCAGGATCACTCCCTGAGCCGAAGGCAGATGCTCAACCACTGAGCCACCCAGGCATCCCTTTACCAGAATTTTTAAACCTTGTCAGAAAATTTAAGTAGCAAAAGAGAAATATCCTAATTTACTTGACCTTTAAAATATTTTGTTTTTATACCTTAAGCTTACATTTTTATAGCATAATAACCTCATGAAATTGGCATGGGTGGTATTATTGGTGACAAAATGAAGCTCCTGGAAACTCCTAAGTAACTAAAGTATAAAAAAACAAATATTGTAGAGTTCAGTCCCTGGCCCAGGGTTCTAAATCCAAGCCCACCGCTTTTCTCTCACCCTTTTGTTTTTCTATACCATTTTTGTTGTATCACTTGCATCACTTACAGGAAGACCATGATATTTGAACTTGCTGTGTAAGTGTAGATTTCAGTTAAGGCTCCAAGAGAGTCCTGCTCCCTCCACCAAGATCCATGCCCTTTGTATGCTCCTCCCACATTGACTTGAGACTGGCCTTACAGCTTGCTTTGGCCAGTTGGACACTAGCAAATGTGAAGAAAACAAAGGCTTGACATCTTGCTGAACTTTGGGGCTTATGGTGACTTGTGGCCCTGCAACTAAGACCACCCATCATGCTGTGAAAAAGTCAGTTGGATCAGAGACCATGTGGTCAAGGAGGCCCAGCTGCATCTCCAGTTGGATATAGCTGCATAAGCCCAGGGAAAACCAGCAGAAGGGTTGGCAAGACTCATCAGAAACAATTAGCCATTTTGCTGTAAGCCACCAAAGTTTGCAATGGATTCATGGTGACCTTCTTAACCTGATTTACTAAGGACTGTTTCTGTTTTAAAACTGAATGTATGTGCCAAGAATCACCACAGTCCCAGGCATTCTGGACATTGGTCACTGTAGGGGTAGTTTATTTTGCAACAATAAAGAACTGGTACACTCTCTACTTGATTGAAATTACCTCAAGGCCAAGAGCCAAGTCTTTAGTTTTACATATCTGAAAATTCTGTATTTACTGCTTTTTAGGTAAGAGTGGCTCAGTGATTTTTTTTCTTGGAATAAATATAACAAGAAACTTTTGTACCACAAATAAGATTCTCTGGAGACACATGTGGAAAAGAGCACCAGACACGTGACTCTTCACATTAATCTTGTGATATATACAATATTAGTTTCATCTTACAGATGAGCAAGATAAAGCTTACAGAAAGTTTTAGTGATAGAGATACGAAGAAAACCAAGACAAGATTTTATGTACATGGGTTTCTATTTGAGGCAGGCATAGTGTTGAGGAAACAGATAAATGAATGTCTTCAACAGAGTGTGATAAGTATGTACAAAGTGAATGAGAAAGTGGCTAAGAATGGCAATGCTTAAATTGAAAAGTAACTTTGGGAGAATAAGTTTGGTGTTGCATATTTGCAATTCTTGAACTGCATGACCAATTGAGATCTTTAAAAATCAATTACGTACTGGAATATGTTAATATATGGCACAATGTTATTATATAGTAGGACATGCTGTGATGACTCAGTAAGGTTATCTGATGATGGTAGAAGACATAAACAGTTTAATGAAAAAGAAATTCAATATGATTCACTGAGGGCAAGAGGAGAAAGAGAGTGGTGACCAGGTTATATAAAGTCTTCATGGCCTCACAATTCTCAGGGAATAACAATATCTTTCCAGGATTAAGCTACACTTTTGGATAATCACTTCATCTTTCTAGTAATGCCTCTTACTATCCCTCTAAGTAAAACAACCATAAAATATGAAATATCTAAAAAGCGAAGATTATCTGAAAATAATAATTATCCTGTTAGAGTATTTTTGAACATACCAGGATATTCGTTGCTTTAAAACTTTTTTTGCTGTTGGGCAGCCTGGGTGGCTCAGCAGTTTAGGTGCTGCCTTCAGCCCAGGGCCTGATCCTGGAGACCCGGGATCAAGTCCCACATCGGGCTCCCTGCGTGGAGTCTGCTTCTGCCTCTGCCTGTGTCTCTGACTCTCTCTTTGTGTCTCTCATGAATAAATAAAATAAATAAAAAATAAAAGTTTTTTTGCTGAGTTTCTACTTCATATATTGAAAGTTAATTCAAAGTTAATTACATGTAGGATATGTGAATAAAAATGTATAATTAAATTTATATATCAACTTTATATCCATTTTACAGCTTAAATTTGTAATTCTTCTATATAAAACATGATTCGTTTTGCTCTTTTATGCATCTTTGGGTGGATTTTCCATTTCTGAAAAAATTTACATGAGGCAATATTTTAAAATAGAGGAGAAAACGCATAGCTCACGCTGAATATATTAGAATGACTACATTTGGAAAAAAAATAGTTATAAACCTTGTTATTTCACAGTGAAATTAAAACAACTAACTTAGAAAAAAGGTGTTTGCCCTCTGATATTGGAAATTTGAGAACTGCTTCTTCACTGGGAATCGAAGGTTGGTATAAATTACATGTTTAGAAAATACACCATTTTATTTATATCAGTTAAAATCTGGACACACATTTTGAAGTGTGTTTGGAACATAAAAACTTTCTTTACTTTGTTTAAAACTAGGGTGGTGTTTAAAAGATAGTCATTACAAAATATCATATTGCACCAAATTCTAAACCTACACAAAACAGACAGTAGGTATAAACTCAGATTTTGTAAAGAAAAAACGTCAGCTAATCATAGTTGAGAGGTAAATAAAGTGTATTTTTGCAACTCCCTGAGGTAAATTGCCATTGGAAATCATCTGAAAAAAAAATAAAAAGAAATTAAAAAGAAAAGGGAAGAGAAAAAGTTAAAGCAAAAAACACCTAGTGATTTAAAGTTCTTTTCATGCTAAATGCTTACTTTTACTTATAGCAATCTATAGTTTGAAATACTAAGTTAAACTCTTTCTCCTTTCTAAAAAAATAAATGCTGGGTTATGTATTTCACTGTGTTATTACCAAAATGGAATCCATTCAACAAATACTGATTATCATGTATCATATCCAAGGCAATATGCTTTAAAACATAAAAAATATAGATTTTCCTACCAAAAATGCACTTATTTTCTACTTCCCTCTCTCATATTTTAGGTGTTTATTGTCAAAAGAATTGAATGATAGCTGTTTTTACCTTGAATATAAATATATTTTATTCAATATTTGACAAATAGTTATACCCAATTATAAGTCAATGAATGCTAAATATCTATTCTATCATATTTCCAACTTGAAGAGCAAAATTGCATTGATTCATACTGTTTATTGCATATTGCTAAACTGCTCACTAAAAGTCTACTTTCTACTCTCTCTCCTCAATGCACAGCTATTCTGCATTGGTTAGCTTCCTTGGCTGTTAGAAATTTCCATAGAACATAAGTATAAGCAATTTGTGCCATTCCAGTTCTTAGAATTGACATCAATGGAGGGGAAACTACAACGACCTTGAAGATGCCAGAACCACAATTATCCCAGGTATCCAAATAACTTTGTGGAATATTGCTTTGGCTGACTTGTGACAACCACTCTGGACTGTCGCATGATAATTAATTAACTTTTATATAATCTACTAAATTTTGGAGTTTTACTATCACAGCAGTTTAACAAAGTATGTTAATGATATATTGAAAGTTCACATGTTTCTTTGACATCAGGGTCATCTTAACCTCCAAATAAATGTTTTAGACGTTTTAGTCTAAATGCTTATAATTATTCCTTTTCTTCCTCTTCCTCCTCCTATTATCATGGTTCCCTACTCTTCTTTTGAAGGATAATATTTCATCTTTCAATTGGTTCTAGGCTCCATATATGACTTGAGATCATCAATGAAATGTTAACGAGCCTGAAGTGAGAGGATATTGTCATCCTTCTGTAGGATTTGATTTGTGCTGTGGGTTTCTCTTCCGAAGGCTGCTGGCCCAAGCAGAATGAATGGACAAACAGATCTAAATTCAATCTGAAGCCTGAAGAGCCACCCTAGTCAATCCACAGACAAGTGAATGAGAAAAATAAGTGCTTGGTGTCAAATCACTATGTTGTACTCTTGAAGTTAATGTGACGTTGTGTCAACTAAACTTCAATTAAAAACAAAAGAAAGAAAAGAAAAATAAATGTTTGGTGATATCTGCCACTACAGCATTTTATGCAGCATAATCAACGCTAGCTGATTAATATATCATCTATAATAGCTCACTGAAAATTTTACCACAAGCACAAGTACCAACATTTAAGACACAAGGCTTTTTTTTTTTATAATTTTTTCTGTTTTTTTTTATAGTTATGAACTTCAAAATCTAACAAATGGATTTTCTTTTTTTTTAATGGCCTTTAAACAGTTACATTACAATGACATTTTACATTTGCAATCCTGAGATCATATGCCTGGATATAAAATCTCTGTTAAATTTCTTTGCCTCCTTTCTAGTTTTTCTGTCAGATGATTTCTCTATGCATCCAAAACCAGCATTGATTGGAATAGTTCCATGCTAATAATTTTTTCATAAATAGAGTGTCTTATTTCAAAAAATGAAGTATAAGACTTTTAAGAACTTAGTGATGATCTTTTGTAAAGATTTTTTTTTAATGGCAGACCTTACTCTGTCTTTTACGATATGAGTTATTTCTTTAGCAACCCTATGTTCCAAATACTGTGCTAAGGACTGAAATTGAAACATGATAAAAAATATATATATGCCTTGCTCTCAAAAATACTTGTGGGCTCAGCAGGCAAATCTCAGGATGTTCTGAGATATTAGCCTGCTTGGTTTGTGTTTCTTCTTTTTCCTTCTCTTAACACTGCTATAAAAGGGAAATGTATCCGGGTTACAATAAAAGATAATTTTAGCCAGAAGCAGGGACACTTCTTCCTTTCCAGTAGTATGCACAGCACACATGCACAATCCCTTCCTCCCTCACTCCCATTGCCTTCCCATAACTAGATTGGAAAAAGAAAGACAAGCAAAGCTGGAGGTCTCAAAAGAAGAAAGACAGACTTTACCTACAGACAGTATGCCAGAGCGACAGAAAGAGCCCAACAAGAAATGACTGACAGTATGCCATGGGAAGGTAACTCCATGGGCATTCTTAGTAAAACTCCAGACTTTCAAAGGAACAGAATGCCTCCTGGCTTGAAGGGCAAATGCTATGTGGTCAGTAGAGATCTGAGAAGTAACCTATGGGAACAAATTCCCAATAACCAAAGGGGCTGGCTGTATCCCTCACTTATTTAGTCTAAAAGATCCAGGGCAGCTCACAAGAAGAAAATAGCTATACAAAGTCTATAATGTCTCTTGCATTTTTTTAGTTTTTGCCTGAGCAACATGTCTACTACACAAAACATATCTCAGTTCCTATTCATCGTGAAGTTTTATGATGGAGATTCACAAAAGTGAAATGAAGATTCATAAGAAGGGAACATTTTCAAGAACAGACTTAGAGAATATATTCCAGCCCTGAGTTTATATAAATTTCAAGTAGGTAATCCAGCTTGATAGCTGTACCCTCCCTTTCTATGTCCTAAGTCTAAGAAAAACTTTCTTTGTAAATTCTCAGAACAAATATGAAGCTATATGGATTCATGTATTATCTGTAAATACATGTTGTACAAACATCTCTTTACTTAATGTAGGTTTCTCTTAAAAAAGGATAGGGAAAATGTCACTAACCTATGTTGGTTAACTGATGTTTTCCAGGCAATTTGCATGCTACTTTGTATATATTATCTTATTTAAAGCTAAGATATTGAGATACATAATTCCCTATCTCTATCTTACAGATAGAAATAACATATTCCTGAGAACTTAATTTTTCTGTCCAAGACCACAAGAAGACACTCAAATAGCAAATAACACAATTCCTTACTGCTTCACATAAAAATAATATATATCTTATTAGAGCTGTCAAAGATACAAAACAAGGTCTTTTGGCTCAAGTTTTTAAAATTTATTAACTTGTTTTATCTCATTTATTTGTCAATTTTCTTTTTTTACTTTACTCAGTTATATTTACAATTCAAGTAAATTAACTAGTATTTGAGTTCAAGTGGTTTAAATTCAGCAGAAAGTGTTTGATACCCACCTGGAAGCTATTATAATTTTTAAAACAACATGAGAATGCAATAAAGGAATTCTTGAAAATATATGTAGCATCTTTACTACATTTTTCTCTTTTCTTATTTATGGTGCACCTTTGTTCATATGCACGCGTAGCTTTAATAATATGCATAAAATTATTTTATTTTATTTATTTTATTTTATTTTTGAACTTGGCTTGCTGTAAAAATGTCCCACGTTTTTATTAATACTTATAAATGTCTGATGATCTGTTAAAATACTGTAGCATAATTTACCATACCTGCCTATTCTTCATACTCAAGTAACATAAAACACTCTATATGCTATCTCCTCAATTTCTCCAGAATCCAGCCTCTGCTCTCCCCTCCAGATACATTAGTTCTTGCCCCCCTAATCTTTCTCTTACACTATTGTAATTGTGTTTAACTGGCTGTTCTGTCTCTAGCCTCATCTATAAATAAGCCAGCTTTCTCAGTGCTGGCAAAGTTGTCATTGTTTAAAAAAAAAAAAAAAAACTCGTAAGTTGCATCTGAATCTGAAAATAGCACTTAGCATAGTAGATATCTTTATTGGGACCTTACTTGGCCATTGTAGCCACTGATCTTGATTACTGACTTCTTCATCTTCCCCCCCTCCCCACCTATCTTGAATCACATTTGCATCTCATTACATATACCATCCTACTGATGCTGTGACTTGTCTTTCCCTATATTTCAAAAATATTAAGTATTTATTTGTAAAATATGGATCACTTGACTTTATTTTTCCATAGGGAAATCAAAATGAGAGGTAAATGTCAGTTTTACCATCTACCCCCCTCCCCACCTATCTTGAATTACATTTGCATCTCATTACATATACCATCCAACTGATGCTGTGACTTGTCTTTCCCTATATTTCAAAAATATTAAGTTTTTATTTGTAAAATATGGATCCCCTGACTTTATTTTTCCATAGGGAAATCAAAATGAGAGGTAAATGTCAGTTTTAAAAAACTCTTAAATACCACACAGAATCAGAACTATAAAGCAGAATAATCATATAAAATAAAAATAAATTAGGTGTAAAGGGAAACACTAAAGAAGCCAGCAGAAGTTGAGTAATTTGAGCCCCAGGGCAGCAAGTCTGTGGCTGAAGGATAGATATAAATCCCATATTATCTTGCTAAGAGGCACACATTCCTGATATTGTTTATCTAACCTGTGATTAGAAAACATTATATTAGAGATGCCCACCATTACCAAGAGCTTCTACTGGGAAAACTGATTTTAGCTGGCTCTATTGCTAATCATCACATCTAAAGCCCTTCCCTATATTTTGTTCTTAGGTGCACTTTCATTAATCCTTGTAGATTTTCTTAAGGGTTCCTTCATTTTCCATAGTAACAATGCTTGCCAGTTATCCGATACTCTCCACAGAACTTAAATCAACTTGACCTCAGATATTTACTTGACTATAAAAATAGCCAACTCCTCCCCTCCCAAAAAATATAAAATCTGGCTAACTGGTTCAAATTGGGATCATACTTATTTTCTTAAACAGAAATGAATGCTTTATGTTTTACAATCCAAGCAGAGACCAATTATATTTATTCAGCAGGAGAATTCTGCTCTGTAGACAATTATACTTTCTTTGGAAATACCAGAGAAGCTTTACCCATCACTTGGCAACATGACCAATGGAAGAGTTTATGCTAACACAGGCGATTCTAGAACTCAGGGGACTCAGTAACTCTTACAATACTTCTCAGCCTTGTCAAGGCTTCCTTAAAACCCTTGGAATCTTACATCACATTACAGATGCATGTGTTCATATTCATTCAATAAAAATTTAACCAGTTTATAAATGTAACACGAGGGGACTCAGGACCTGGGCACATATGTAACTGCCATGACTTCTACACATACTCTGTACTCTTTCTTGACAATTATGGAGTTTGCTTGTGTTCCTAAAGTTTATCTCTACATCAGTTGGGTTGTTGCCTTTTGGGGGACCTAGATATTTTCTCCCCAAATCCCCGCTTCCTCAGCTGAGACCCTTCTCTCCTCAGTTTATCTGAGACAGTGCTTCAAAACAAAATGATTTCTTGAAACAATTTCTTAGGTTGGAATATAAAAGGAAAGAAATAGACACATATCTAAATATGTACCTGCTCTCTGTCTAACTAGACTTTGTTGACCTTGAATAATGGAGAAATCCTAATCATGGTCCTTTGTTTTAAAAATTTAAAACATAACTGGTTATAGAATAATTTTATATTTGCACTTAAATTACATAATATGAGGGAAAATAACAAAGTTCTAGTTTACTCGCCTGTCTGTGTGGACCAATCCAAAAATTTAGAGTAATTTTATTTAAATCCTAGGCTGTGGGCAGCCTGGGTGGCTCAGTGGTTTAGCGCTGCCTTCAGCCCCAGGG
Source organism: Vulpes vulpes (assembly GCF_048418805.1). Lineage (NCBI taxonomy): Eukaryota > Metazoa > Chordata > Mammalia > Carnivora > Canidae > Vulpes > Vulpes vulpes. Next base: position 97,898,639 of record NC_132784.1, on the reverse strand, counting down.
CATGATCCTGGAGACCTGGGATCAAGTACCATGTTGGGCTCCCTCATGGAGCCTGCTTCTCCTTCTGCCTGTGTCTCGGCCTCTCTCTCCTTCTCTCTCTGTGTCTCTCATGAATAAATAAATAAAATCTTTTTTAAAAATCCTAAGCAGTGATAGTAAAGAAAAAAAAAAGCTTTCTAGTTGATTTGGAAACTTTTATAGGGAAAATATCATGGTTGTTTTCCTCAAATGGTTAAACTGGCATTAAAAGACATTTAAAACTAAGTTATAATGTTCACACCACACTTCTTCATAGCTATAGTTGTTTTTTATGTGGCGCCTTTTCTCTAAGTAGTACCACATGTTTTATAGACTGTAAGTTACTAATCAAAAGGGTAACTATGCTTTAAATTTGAATATATTTCACTTATCTTAAAGGTAAGTGCTATTTTGAGTTTTCTGCACTTTCAGATTTTTTCACCTCTAAAAAGTAAGTCGTTTCCTTCTGGATATAATAAACTGCCAACAACCTAAACATATTTTTTAAGTTGGTAGTTGAATAGAAAAGATAGAGTGAGATTTCTTTATGAGATCAGACCTTTGGTCTTTCTGTGTCAAAATCTTAACTCTGGGGGGAAAAAAAATCTTACCTCTGGCAGTGGCCATTATCTGATGACTTACAAGGTGAATGGAACATGTTTTTTGAATTTTGATGACATTGGAATATTCTACATGGAAATAAATTTTTCAATAAATGTTTATGGAAATATGCTAATAAAAACTATGTAAGCATGATAGCAAACAATCTTATATCCATCAGAACATGATTTTTTTTAAAAAAATAATAATAAACTGGATTTTATCACCATAAGAATAAAGAAGCCAAGTGACTGCTGGATTTTTATTTTCATCCAACTTTTCAGCAGATGGGAGATATGCCAGAGACCTGGCCTCCCTTTGAAAGGATAGCACATATGGAAAAACCTCTGAAAGGCAGCCCCAGTGAAGAAAGCTATTCAGCATATTAATCAAATCAATCTTTTTAATTCATATGACCCTTATTTTCTCTCAGGATTTCAACTGTGTTTTCCTATTGCTGATGTTGGACTCCTTTATAGACTATAGCTGAAGTATTTCCCTAATGAGGTCTTGTCCTTCTGTGATCCTCCACTAGTGAGGCAGGTGGCGTCATCTGTAGGTCTTGGACTTACGGCCAGAAGCTGAATTTCTTTAACCTCTGTTTTTCATTTCTGCTGAGAAGTATTGTCACTGAGAGAGAAGAAAAAGACAAAATAGACATTCTTTTCTTCCTTACTACTTCTTTTCTTTTCTTTAAGATTATCTTAATTAGAACTGTGTGTGTGTTTAAAGATACTTACTTTTCATAGTTACTTTTAATTCATTAGCTTTGTTTTAATTCATACTTCTTCTATACAAACTTTTTAAAACATAAATAAAATAGAAAATGTAAACTTCAAACTTTTCTCAGTAAAATCTGTTTGCAACATTTATTTTTCAAAAATACAAAAATTTTAAGAGTCAACCTGCAAACAAACCTCTCAAAATAAGAGAAAGCAGAGAGTGAGAGATTTGTATATATCCCTAGGATCTCTGTGTATTTGCCACAATTACCTAAGAGATTTGAGTTTGATGCATTTGTGTGAAATAGTGTTATTTAGTAATGCAAAGATTAACTGATGAGGGGGAGAAAGTCAATTGGAGAAGTTAAAGGCAACCCTTCACAGGAAGCTGAAGAAGAAAAAAAAAAATAGTTCAACTAGATTCTCCAGGGGAATGGATACCAAGGGGACCTGTTCCAGTGACCTGCAGGTATGTGCTATGTTTGTCTCATTGCCTAAGGGATTTGCCAATTATGTACTCCCTGACTATGAGCTGGTGTCTAACCAGAGAAGATAAAAGAGTCTAAAAACACTTTTCAAACTTAAGTGATAATGAGGTGTTCCTAAAAAGGATGGAAGGAATAATCTAGTAAGGAAGTCAAAAGGATAGAATATGATTTTTAAAGACTAGAAATGAGTGAAACCAGAGGCTAAAGGTTGATAAGTTACAGAATATGCTTCTGACCAAGATGTATAATTAAGAAGCTTTTTATGGAGGTTGTTTCTGGCAATCTCCAAATTTCTGAACATTCATTCCCATCAGGGAAAAGGAAAAATAAGTTGAGTATGCACCCTCTGTATATCAATTTATTTAAAATTATATTCACATACTATTGTACTAACAAATTATATATATTTTCAAATATATACAAAATATAATTCTTCAAAAATGAAACAAATACCTTCAGAACTCATTTACTAGCTAATTGTGCAAAACCTTTCTTACTATAAATCCCTCAATATTTTTGTTATCCCATGCAAAGTTACTCTCTAAATAGAATGGGTGTTGAGTTTAAGAATTGACTTTATCATTTTAGCTAAAAAAAAAAAAAACAAAAAAAAAAAAAACAAAAAAAAAACACCTTAAAATCACTTAAATACAAATAAAGGAAATGTCTCATTGGCTGCATCAATAACCACGACACACATTTTTCAGGCCATATATAATTAGGCTACCATGGTATTGAAATTTGGTTTTATGTTAAATTTCTATACTCCTTGAGTCAGTTGTTCTTATCAACTGATTAGAAAATCCTTTCTAGACCTTTTTTTTTTAATATGAAGAACAATGAGTTTTTATAAGTGACATGTTTGCAACAAAACAGTCCCAAATATCCATCCTCAAAATGCTTTTTATTTGTCATGGGTTTCTTTCTCATTCACTCTAATGGGGAAAAATGCCGTATTTATCCAGAAGGACGTAATAAAATGTGATTATTTTTAAAAATACATTTCAGGTAGCAGGCAATAGTTTGATTCAGTTAGAATGCTTTGGTTTTTACTGTTTTACCCAACATCTGCCTGACAATAAGCTGACATAATAGCTGTAGCAGTTTTCTTCATTCTGAGGTTTCTGCATAAGACTCTTTTAAAGAAACTTGTCCATTTTGTGAAAGTCTGTTTGCTGAAATTAAATAGTAAACACAATAAATAATATAATTTTAACTTTACTAATACACATTGAAGCCACCAGCATCAATCTGTATTATTTGTATAATAAAACTTTGTGTGTGTCTTTATTTATAAATAAAAATTACCCTACCTATCATGAAATTAGCAAAAGACATGAACAGAAATTTCACCAAAGAAGACATAGACATGGCCAACAAGCACATGAGAAAATGCTCTGCATCACTTGCCATCAGGGTAGTACAAATCAAAACCACAATGAGATACCAGCTCACACCAGTGAGAATGGGGAAAATTAACAAGGCAGGAAACAACAAATGTTGGAGAGGATGTGGAGAAAGGGGAACCCTCTTGCACTGTTGGTGGGAATGTGAACTGGTGCAGCCACTCTGGAAAACTGTGTGGAGGTTCCTCAAAGAGTTAAAAATAGAACTGCCCTAGGACCCAGCAATTGCCCTGCTGGGGATTTACCCCAAAGATATAGATTCAGTGAAACGCCAGGACCCCTGCACCCCAAAGTTTATAGCAGCAATGTCCATAATAGCCAAACTGCAAAAGGAACCTCAGTGTCCATGAAATATGAATGGATAAAGAAGCTGTGGTCTATGTATACAATGGAATATTACTCAGCCATAAGAAATGACAAATATCCACCATTTGCTTCAATGTGGATAAAACTGGAGGGTATTATGCTGAGTGAAGTAAGTCAATCAGAGAAGGACAAACATTATCTGGTCTCATTCATTTGGGGAATATAAAAAATAGTGAAAGGGAATAAAGGGGAAAGGAGAGAAAATGAGTGGGAAATATCCAAGAGGATGACAGAACCTGAGAGACTCCTAACTCTGGGAAATGAACAAGGGGTGGTGGAAAGGGAGGTGGGCGGAGAGTTGGGGTGACTCTGTGACGGACACTGAGGGGGCACTTGGTGGGATGAGCACTGGGTGTTATGCTGTATGTTGGCAAATCAAACTCCAATAAAAAATATACAAAAAAAATCACCCTAAATTGAAATTCTAATATTTTCTTTTTGGACTCCAATGGGCTATCTTTAGAACGCCTTATATGCATGCATTCTATTTTGAAGACCACTGGTTCAAAAAATTATAAATTATTTTAACATGTACTAGCAGGTCGAAAACCCTTAGGGTAGAGACTGTGGGAGGGAGGGTGGAAACAGAGGAGAAGGAAACTAACAATTTTACGGTTTAGGCATTTCACTTACAATCAATGAGATAGCTACTTCACTGATTAGAAACCTGAGCCTCAAAGATGATAAATAACTTTAAGAGAGCCACACAGACATTAAGAACTTTAGGAATATGTTCTTTTGGAGATGAGATCCTCATTAGTGATTTTCTGTTAAAAGAATATAGAGATTTATGAATGCAAAACTGATATAAATAATAGGATATCTTCCTTGAGGCAAGAGAGAGCAGATTCCTAGTCACAATAGAAACATCGTGAACCTTAAAACTCCCAATTGGATTCTTTTGCTCAAACAGAACAATGCTATCACCTTTAGGACAGGAATAAGCCAAACAGTATCCACTTACTTCCATTCATGACTAACAATCATGATAAAACAATGAGCTCCAGATATAAACATCTTGCCAGAAACTATGAAAAGGACTTGTTTATTCAATAAATTTTTATTTGGAACATTTCTAGGTGTCAGGCACTAAAGATACAATGGAGCAAACATAAAAATAATCATTGATATTCTGTTACTGTCTTTAATACTGTGTATTAAAAGATACACTTATTAATTAAGTACTGAAACCAGTAAGCAGTCAATTATAAACAAGAGTAATTTTTATGAAGAAAAGGCATGTGGCATTATGTAGGTTAAAAATAAAGAAAGCTGACCAAAGGCACAGGTCATGGGATCCTTCTGTAAGATCTGCAGGGTGATGTGGGATTATCAGGGTGAGAGTTGCAAGGAGAGCATGTCAGGCACAGGGTACAGTACTATCTGTTCAGGGCCTGTCAATGGAGGCCAGGGAGCCTGACACCAGAACTGAAAGCAGACAAGTGTGACTGGAAACCAAACAGTGAAGAGTGATATTGTGTATGTGTGATTTGAGCCTGGGGAAGCATAAGCAGAGTCAAATCATGTAGGACTCTTAGAACATGAATGTAATGTTGTTCCTTTAGTATATGAATAGTTAGAAGTTGCCAAGGACTTTAAATAGAGAATGACATGATCAAGAGTCATTTGAAAGATTCCATGGTGGCTGAAATATGAAAGACTGGAGGAAGCTAGATTGTATTCAAGATGGTGATTTAAGAAACCACAGAAGTAGAAATGAGAGTCTAATATTATTGTAGAATATCCAGCTATGCTGTTATCTAGTAGGAAAAGAAAAAAAAAACCTACAAGTTTTTGAGAAAATCAGGGGGGAGGTGAATGGTTAAATCAAAGAGGAACTAGAGAAGGATGACAGAGAGAGAAATTGGATTTAACATTTCAAGCATTAAACAGGTGGCAATACTCAAAAAAATCATTTGTATTTCTATACATCAGCAATGAACACTCCAAAAACTCAATTAAGAAAATTATTCTATTTAAGATAGCATTAAAAAGAAAAAAATACTTAGATAAAAACTTGACAAAGTAGTAGAAGATGTCTACACTTAAAACTATAAAACATGGTTGAAAGAAATTAAGACACATATGAAAAGATTTCCCTGGTTCGTGAACTGGTAGAGATGATAAATGACTGTTCATAAGTAAAGGGCTTCTTTCTTTAGTCAAGAGACAAAAATGTCCTAAAATTGCATTGGAATAATAGCTGCACAACCCTGTGAGTGTGCTAAGAAACACTGAATTGCGCACTCTAAATGGGTGAATTGTATGGTATGTGAATTGTATAAATAAAACTTTTTTTTTTTTATCTCAAGCATTTAAAATGGATTGGAATGAGACATGTGAGATATAAGAGGGAAAGGGGTCAAGGTCAAGAAATATTTTCTTTGTTAAAGTGGATGGATTTGGGATACCTGGGTGGTTTAGTGGTTGAGTGTCTGCCTTTGGCTTAGGGCGTGATCCCAGTCCAGGGATCGAGTCCTGCATCAGGCTCCCTGTGAGGAGACTGCTTCCCCTTTGCCCATGTCTCTGCCTTTCTCTGTGTGTCTCTCATGAATAAATAAAATATTTTAAAAAAATAAAAATAAAGTGGATGGATTTTAGTGCCAATCACTAAATGAGCCCTTGGCTTAAAAAGAGTTGGCATAAATTAAGTTTTAAATATGTTGAGTTTGGGGTGCCTAGGTAGTTCAGTGGTTAAGCATCTGAGTCTTGATTTCAGTTCAGGTCAAGATCTCAGGATGGTGAGATCAAGCCCCACATTGGGCACTGTGCTAAGCATGGAGCCTGCTTAAGAGTCTCTCTCTCTCCTTCTCCCTTTGCCCTCCCTCAGCTCATGTGTACTCTCTCTAGAAAGAAGGAAGGAAGGAAGGAAAGAAGGAAGGAAAGAAGGAAAGAAACAAGGAAGGAAGGAAGGAAGGAAGGAAGGAAGGAAGGAAGGAAGGAAGAGAAAAGTGGTTCAGTTTGAAGATAGATAACAAATGTTGACAAAAATGTAAAGAAGAGGGAATCGTTGTGTACTGTTGATGGGAATGTAAACTGGTGAAACCATTTTGGAAAACAGTATGAAGGTTTCTCAAAAAATTAAAATAGAACTCCCATGTCATTCAGCAATTCCACTTCTGGGTATACATATGAAAGAACCTAAATCACGATCTTAAAGAGATATCTGCACCTCCATGTTCATTGCAGAATTATTCTCAATAGCCAAGAAATGGAAACAACCTAAATGTCCATTCACAGATGAATGGATGAAGAAGGTATGATATGTATATACAAAGGAGTATCATTCAGCCTAAGAAAAAGGGAAATTCTGCCATTTGTAACAACATGAATCAAACTTGAGGATTTAGGGTAAGTGAAATAAGTCAGACAAAGAAAGACAAGTATGTATTATCTCACTTATGTGGAATCTAAAAAAAGCCTGACTCATAGAGACAAAGTAGGTTGTTGGTTTCAGGAAAGGAAGAGTTGGGAGAAATGGGTGAAGGTGGTCAAAGGTACCAACTTCCAGTTATTAGATGAATAAATTCTACTGTCTAATGTATAGCATAGTGACTATACTTAACAATACTCTATTACATCCTTGAAAGTTGCTAAGAGAATAAATCTTAAAAGTTGTCACCGTATAACACATAAATGGTAACTAAATGAGGTGGCAAGTGTGTGAACTAATCTTATTGTAGCAATCATTTCTCAATATATACATGCATCAGATTATCAAAATGTACACCTTAAACTTATATAACAAATATTCTATGTCAATTATATCTCAATAAAGCTCAAAAAAATTCTAAGCTTATGCCTGAAAAGAGGAGCACAACTATAAATGGAAAATGACCTGTTCTGCATGTTCTTCACTGATAAAAAAAAAAAAGTAGAAAAAGGAAAAAGAAAAAAAAGACCAATTGATGGAATTTACAGAGGTGAATAAATAGGAAAAGTTTTCTAAAACTTTAAGAAGTCCAAAAAATAGAATGATTTGCCTCATATGTATTCAGTTGTAGGTGATGAATACTTCTTAATCACATGGCAATTTTAAATTAAACAAATTATACTATGAAATATTTTGTATGCAATTTTCCTTTGTAACCTTTTTTACCACCCAATCTCATAAACTGACTTAAATTTGAGAAGTATACAATTTATACGGTAATGAATATCTATAATGAAGCCAAGATATTTGGAAACAGATCATTTTCAGTTAAGATTTCTTTATAATTATATTTTTAAAAGCTCATGCTGATTATCTGACTTGTCTGCCTTCTAAAAGTAAATGCTACTGCTTGTAAAACTGGAGATAGGTCAATCAATGGCAATGTTGCCACTGTCCAATCATCCACTAGCCATTACATGTCATCAACTCAAATTTACTTTTTGATGGGCTATAGAATGTCAAAGCAAAGGAAAAGGACATTTTAAAGGTTAGTGTTATATCATGCCAAAGGACACATTGGCAGACTTTTTTTTATTTGAAAAATATAACCAGAGGTTATGGCAATTCTATTGTTTCTTTTACCATTTATTCTACTTTGTTATTTGATCTGATTAGTAAAGAAAAAAAGGAAGTAGGTCATGTCTATTGTCATTTTGCTCTACAGACAAGTCATAGTGGAAAAAAAATTAGATATAGCATATCAGCATAGTGCCTAGAACAAGAAATAATCCTGCAATTTCTACATTTTCTTGGTAAATCTTGTTAGTAAAATCTTGGTATGATAATTCAGCAAAGCAAAATTGAATTCATATAAGCTGGTAATGTTGCTTGAAAAATCTATTTAAGGTGCTAAAAAACAATTGTTGATTTATTTGTTTATATAGGTACATGAGAGTTTATTGAGAAATGTATTTTGAAACTGCTCAGTGCCAAAAATTTTGCCAGATACAATTTAAAAGTATTTATCTTTAAAGAGTTCACAATTTCATTAGTAAATTAAGTGATGAGAAATCTCTGAATAGTTCTCCTACCTTTTATCTTCTGTCATTACTAAATATCATTTCTTATTACTAATATCAGGGGTAATACCAAAGAGAAGATTTCTTGAATTAATTCCTAATGTTGTGCAATTAACAGCTTCCGGAGAAACAAGGGATCCTTCTGAGATAAACAAAACAAAACGAACTCCTGATCATGACACCTTGAAAGTAGCAGGTAGGAGTTTTTCTGCTATAACTACCAGAACACATCAACACAAACTGACTTAAAATGATAAGAAATGTTGGAATCCCTAAGAAGGTGGATGAGCTTCAGGATCAGACCTCTAGTTTCTCTTTCTCTGATATCTCTTTCTCTAGGTCTACTTTCCTCCAAGAGCTAGCTGAAGAATAGCTGGTAACAAGAGTGATAGGGTGCATAGGTCAAGTGTCATAATCAAACATATCAAGTCCAGAAAAAAGTAGCATTTATTTTTGTACCTCTTTCTTACAGTGGGCTAGGTGTCTACTCTTAAACCAATCACTGGCAAGGAGAATGAGATTACCATAACCAGTTTAAAGTCTAAAGCAATTTAAACAATTTAAGATCTAAAACTGAAATTGAGAATGAAGTAACCTTTATCACAAAAAAGTGGAAATTTTTTTTAAAGTCAGGGCTCTGCTAAGAAGAAAAGTAGTGTGATAATGGTATCCACTACATTGATCATGTTGATTATGATAGCAAAGTTTTCATAATGTATTAAATAATAGTTTATATCGAGATTCCCTGGGTGGCCCAGCAGTTTGGTGCCTGCCTTTGGCCCAGGGCGCGATCCTGGAGACCCGGGATCGAGTCCCACATCGGGCTCCCGGTGCATGGAGCCTGCTTCTCCCTCTGCCTGTGTCTCTGCCTCTCTCTCTCTCTGTGACTATCATACATAAAAAAAAAAAAAGTTTATATCAATTAATTAGATTCTAAGTATATAAATAGATAAAAGGAATATAGTTTGTGTATTTCTAAAATAACAGAAATATCTGACCTTTAAGTTTTATATCTCTTCTGGGAAGTCATGTTATCATCCAACAGGCACTGAGAAGCAAAAGCATTTCCAGTGGAAAGAAGCTGTAGGACTGCAGTAATTTCAGAAATATTGAAGATGTGCTAAGGAAAGGAGAGACTGTTCCAAACTCAACATCTTGGAGAGGTAGGAGATGGCAACTTCATACAACTAGAAAGATGAAATCTGGGGAAGCAAGACTTCAAGCATCAGCAAAGACGCCCAGATCCGTGGCATGGGACATGGTATGGCCACACTACAGAGGGTTAGCAGTAGACATTGGGTATCCCAGTGGCAACTATTGGGAAGATTAGAGATGCTTACCCAGCTATGTTATTCAATTTAAGATACCCTGACTTCCTCCTCACTAGGTGTGTGGCATATAGGCTGAGAGAACTTAGATATAAATGAAATTAAATTGTTCAATAGACTAGTGGATTGAGGTAATCATTATTAAATATAAATTAATTTAAAGAAAATAAAGAAATGTGATGCCTGTGACATGACCAACTTTGTTTACTAGGATTTGCATTCACTAGATAGATTTTATTGGTTTCTATTTTTAGATGTAGAACCTAATGTAGAGTTTAGAAAATTTAAAACATTCATTTATACAATTTGTGCTTTTTACACTCAGGTCTCTCTGAATCCAAATCCAGTTTTCTTATCACCTTGTTCCACTGCCTATACTCAAACTGTATTTCTTCTTTAAATTATCATCACAAGGCCAAAAACAAACTCATAATTGGAGCCCTGAGAAAAATGGAATTACAGAAATAAAATCCTAAGTAATAACTAGGGGGATGTTCTTATATGCTGATGAAGACATTTCTTGTACTGATACAAAAGGTAAATTATTGATATAGTTCTTTCCCAACCTGAACTGAATAAAGACCTTTTTTAAGATCAACTGATTTTAAAAAACGTATTATACATGCATGCCTTTAAATATTTAGTCCACATCTTTTTGTGTAGTCCAAATTTTCCCCTACTATTTTTATACCTATAAATTAGAATTATTGACTAATCTCTTTTTTAAAATTTTGAAGGTATAGTTGACACACGGTGCTACATTAGTTTCAGTTGTACAACATGATTCAACAACTCTATATACCATGCTATGCTCACCACAAGTGTAACTACCATCTGTCACCATGCAATGCTATTATAATATCACTGACTATATTCCCTATGCTGTATCTTTTATTTGCATGACTTATTAATTCCATAACTGGAAGCCTGATTGAATAATTTCTTGACTGTGATGTTTGTGTAATCCAATATATTTCTAAAAGAAAGATTTATGTTATTTTTAAGTCATAAAAAATAAATTGGTCTCCATGAAATGTAACAATATGTCTTATTGTTAGTGGGGAATAATATGCAGCTTAGCTGATTGAAAACCTTCTCTTATTGATCAATTTTCATGAACAAAGCCTAACAAGATATCAAAGATAATAATACAAATCTCCACAGAATTTCTAAAAAATTAGACTGATAAACTGAAAATTTAAAAATGTACCATTTAGTCAAATCTGATAATAAATGTGTACTCGAATTATTGACCTTTGGATCCAGTTTAGAGGAAATAATTTAGAAATTGGTAGTTTTAGAAATCAGAAAATATCTGTACATCAATGCTGTACCAAGCCAGATTAAAGACTGATGCAAAAGTACAAATTAATAATACTGATCCTGCCTTTATTTAGAATTTGGTATTTTGTTCATTAATGTCTCTTTGTATTAATTTTATTTTTAAAATATTGGTTTGAAATATTTATTTTGATTAGTGAGATTTCTTTTTTTGGTGTGTTCTTAAATTTTACACCTTGTTCTCTGCACCCTAGCCTTGGTTCACACCATTCCTACACTGCACAAATTCTAGAATGTTGACTGTAATTCCTAGAGAAACCACGTAAAGAGATAAATATCTCTTTGGCTATAAAAGTCTATAAACTGATAGGACCATGCAAAACCTGAGCTAATGTAATAAATTACATATAACATGACATTCATTTTTTGACTAGAGACTCATTCTCTAATCTCCCTCCCTCACATACACACAAAGAAATACACAAACTTAATAACTTATTTTTAGTTAGTACCAAGATAAGAAGAAACTTGAAATGTTTTGACATATTTTTAAGCTTTTCTATTATTATCCATCTAGGATTTAGAGATTCTCTAAACAATAGTTAACTGAACTATTGATTGCAACATTTCTGAATATTCATTACTTTTATTTTAATAATTCATTAAAAGTCCAATTAGCATCTGTATTTGGGATTTTTTAGTTAGACGACAGCTGTAAAGTATACCTCATGGAATTTTTAGTCTTTTTTTTTTTATTTGTATATGTTTTGCTTTATGATAATGCAAATACATCACCAAATAGCAAGTCTGAAGGATGGGATTTTGGAATATATACCATTCAGTTAAATCCTCAGTAGTCACCAGGAATCAAAGAGTGAGACTTTATGAAATAGAACATAATGAAAATAACACCTGGAAAATCATGCCAGAGTCTTCATGTAAAACTACATTTAGAGTGTATTTAATCACAAACAATAGTACTATACATTTTATAGCATGCTATGATTCACAAATTACACTCACTTTTTTTCACCAAAATTAATTCACAATTTTAGAAGTTAAGTTGTGGGTAAATTATCACTACTTTACTCATAAGGAAGTTGGCAGAAAGCCTCCTGATGGTCATATGAGAGGTACATTGTATTATGTTCTCTACAAAATGTGAATCAGCATTTTTATTAGATGCATGTAATGCCAAATTTACAGACTTAGTGCATGCAGTAGGTTAAATTTCCTAATTTGACAGAACAGCCTAGCATTTGGTAAACTAGAGAGATATATAGTCTAAATGTGAGGGTCAGATGCTCTAAAACAACCACCCAAAATCCTTGTCTCTGTATTTCCTCAGTTCTAAAACTAAAGGCAGGATTACAGCATAAACATGTCTCAGGTTAAATGAAAATTTTCCATGGAAGGAAAAAGGAAGGCTATCATGTAGTCTTCTAATATCAATACAAGTCAGTTCATGTAGCTATCACTTTCACCTAGAAACCTTGAGACAGAAACCCTGAATAGCTGAGATAGAAAGACCAGAGACTGTCAATAGCATGGAGGAGAGGACAGAAGCAACTTCTCTAGGCCTGTCCTGGGTGAAGCCATGCCACCCTTTTGTACAAGAGAGGGGAGTGACAAGGTTGCAGCAGAAAAAAAAAAAAAGTATCATCTGTAAATTTTGTAGTTTTGTCAAGGGCTAATCCTGTTCATATACTCTATAGACAATTAAACCCTCCATGATATTTTCTATATTAACTTAAAATATTATTTTTATTCCTTCTAAAGCTTTTTTTTACATCTACACTTACCCTTCTATTGTATCCTCAAAAAAGATGCATTGCTGCTTCTCTTTTAAAAATTAATTTCTTCATAATCTGTACTAGATTAATCTTATCTTGGAGGATCATTATTCTCAGCCATGAAAGTTTGAAATGTAAGACTCACCTATGCTCTTCCTTTTTCTTGCCCACAAATAATATGCTAAACCCTCTTAGCAAAATCTGTGCCTTTTATTGTTATTATATTTACTAATTACCTCATTCCCAAACCCACTACCTTAATTTGATTATAGGCTACTGTAATGGGTATCTTCACTTGCTTTGCACCATGTCTGCCCCATCTCTGATCTATTTTATATTATACAGCTGCTATACTTTCCTTATGAAACACAATTTTATTCATATTATATCCCCATTCAAAAACCTTAAGCAATTTCCCATTGCCTAAAGAAAAACATACAATTGCATGGTCGCATTTGCAGAGTTTTACATTTGGATACCCTGACTTTCCCATCACGTTTCCTATTGTTTTCACATTCACTATGATCAAGGTAAACAGATTGATGTCTCTACATTTAAAAAATTGTGTACATTTTCTCATAGGATTCAATACTCCTGGAATTTTTGTGACTTTCTTTTATTAGTTAATTACTACTCCATGTTTTAAAACCAATCTCAAACAAATGTCATCTGAAAGAGATACTTTCCCTAATACCATAAGATCTTTCCTTAGAACTTACACAGTATCTTGGTTATAGAATATGCCACTTTCAGCTTTATATCGTGGTGATTAATACATTTCTTATCCCCCCCTCTGAATTAGAGAATTAGAAAATTCTTGAAGAGAAATTTTGCTGATTGGCTTTTAAATATTCCATAGTGTCCAGCATGAAATCATGTACCAGATGTAAATCAAATGGAAATTGGTTAAACTTCTAAAATAATCACTTGTTACATCATAAATGAGTTAATACAATCAAAGTGATTTCTTTGTAAATCCTCTTAACCACAAACAACATATGTGCTTTTTTTCATTCATCCATTTGTTCACTCTGCATGTTTTGAGAACAGAGTACTAAACAGAACAGTTGTTGGCTTCTAGGAAGAAAGACAGAAGGAAAAAGAGGTAGGAAAAATAAGTCAAATAAGTTGTCATTTACATCATGATGCTGAAAGAAACGACATCAAGTTCTACCACAAAGCAAAGTACTTATCTCCCCAGATTTTGATCCCAAATATAAGATACTATCTAATCTATGATGTTTAAAACCAAGACATATACAATATCTTACTTTTAAAATAGAATTAATTATCACAATATTCTAATACAATATGTAAGCAAAGATGTTGTTCTTCATCTTTATCATCCCATGTGAGATTAACATAATCTCAGGATTTGGAAGCAGAGAACAGAAAGAAAAGAACACTCAGGAAGTCTATTTAGGCTGAATAATAAGAAAAAATTGGGCAGTTAAAACCATGGCAGAAAAAAATTTTGCAGTCTAAAGGAATAGCATCTGAAAAATCTGGAGAGAGAAAGAAATGGAGTGAATTTTTGGAAATAAAGTATTTCCATATGACCACACCTTCGGGTGCAAAGAAGATAACAACAGAATGTGACATTATACTAGGGCACAGAATTGGCAGACCTTGGTGTTTCAGTATGGGAAGAAAGAAGAGTTAAACTACATATGGGGGAGGGGGTGGGAGCTGGTGTGTTTGTTCATATAAATGTACATGCAGTTTACTTTTCCATACTCCTCATAACTTCTCTCCAATGAAATATGATAAAAATATAATGTTCTTTCTTTCCAGACAAAAAATAATTTCAAGCCTCCTTCCTGCTTATACTAACCCATTACTACATTTTTTCAAAATGCATATGTGCAAAAATAGTATGTCATTTTCCATTTCTTGCATTTTGTTACGTTTTCATTGTTCTTATATTAATCATATTCAATTGGGAACAGCAATTATATCAAGAAGTTTGGTATTTAGATTTTCTTAAAATACTAGAGTGGCTTTGTTTATTGTTTAAATTCCTTCTTTCTTCCAAAAAGGTATTTAAGAGGTCCCGCAAGATGTAGTTCATTGGTTTGCCCTCGGTTGTCTTTTTTTTTTTTTTTAAGATTTTATTTATTTATTTATGATAGACATAGAGACAAAGAGAGGCAGAGACACAGACACAGGCAGAGGGAGAAGCAGGCTCCACACTGGGAACCCAACGCAGGACTCAATCCTGGGACTCCAGGATCGTGCCCTGGGCCAAAGGCAGGTGCCAAACTGCTGAGCCACTCAGGGATCCCCAACCTTCAGCTGACTTTCAATGAGTGTTGCTTCACTAATTTAGGGGAAAGATAAAAACTAAAGATGCATCTGAGGATGGAAAATTATCAAGAATGTGGATACCTGTAGCACTTCATAAATCATCTCGAAGAATTTGCAATGAAATTTTAGTTTTATATAATGAATTAATCAGTTGATAGGCTAGGCTACTTTAACAAAGATATTTCAAAATTCAGTGGTGCAACCAACTATGAAGTTGACTTATCTTTTACATGTCAGTCCAGAGAGGGGCAACACAAATTCTATTTAGAATCCTATTCCACATCATCCAGAAATCTTGATAGCCTTTCTCTTGTTCCTCAGCCTGGTCACATGTACAATCTAACGAGTAAGAAGGAAAAGAAGAAATTGGGGGACAGGAAATTTTCTCTTAAAATTATGATCTAGTACTCATACTCATTACTTCCATTTGTATACTCTTGACCTACCTCCACTCACATGACCGGACCTAGCTGCAAAGATAGCTAGGAATTTCCTGAGCTAAATCTCTGGGATTACATTAATAAAGAGAAGAAAATGATAGTGATACTGTGGGGCAGTTTGCAGACTCTGGCATACAAATTGACATCTCAAAAAAAAATAAAAAACTAAACTATAGGAAGATACAGGAGAGCTCTTTAGATGGTGAACACAAATATATTGGGAATTTGAGAGAAAAACAATCTGAATAATAGTTATATGATGATGGACTCCAAAGCTATTGATTTTTACTGAGAAAAGAGAAGTAGAAGTCACTGTAGCATGCTCTCTGAATATATCAATGCACTATGGTTTTCTAGTTAAAAAGATTTAGGATATCATGAGCAATGAGAAGTAGAATAATTTTACCTTTAAAAGAAAACATCTTAAACTGAATAATTGAAGTATAGAAATAGTGATATACCTTAAAATCTTGAAAGGGAGATAAATAGAAAGATTAAAGTAATTTGCATGAAAGAGAGAAAATTTATAGTACTTGGTATTCTAAAACTGAAAAAAATTAGATTCTATAAAAACATCTACATAGTAATAGATGATATGCTTGTAACAGACTATATTAAAGGAAAATTAAGGGTTTGGGGGAACTATTGTTATCATTTGAGACTGTCATGGGTGACTTCCTCAGAAAGAATATTTTCAAAATTGTTCCCTTAGTACCAATGTCAGAGACAAATACTGGGTTTCATGAACCAAAAATCTGACTTTATTTTTTAAAGATATCGCTAAAGATTGTGAGTGTGTAAATTACAGTCCCCTTGGGTAATCATCTGTATCATTTTTTAAAAGATTTTATTTATTCATTCATGAGACACACCGAGAGACAGAAAAGCAGAGACACAGGCAAAGGGACAAGCAGGCTCCACTCAGGGAGCCTGAAATGGGACTCAATCCCTGGCCTCCAGGATCACGCCCCAGGCCAAAGGCAGGCACTAAATCGCTGAGTCACCCAGGGAGCCCCCTCAACTGTATCATTAATTCTGTTATAGTCAGTGTTTTAAATCAAAATGAATGTAATCAGAATTTCAATCTTGGTTTTTTTTCTCATTTTTTTTTCATCCAGTATACTAAACTCTTAGTGTTTTATTAGAAATACACTACCTCTATTTGACTTAAGCAATGATAATGACACAAGCAAATTAATACTATCTCAATGTTTCTAAGAACCTATCCCTTAAATGAAAAGGAAAAAGTGTATATAAGTATTAATCATAACACATTTCAATTGATGTAACAAATTCCTCTCATGAAGTTCAAGGAAAAAAGTTTTGATCCTGAAGTTGCACATTTGTTGTTGTCATTAATAGTTGTTCAACCTCCTTAAAACAAAATATAGGATCATCATTGTTTTGAAATCATGATAATTCCTCTGGCTCACTGTCCATATTTGTGTAATGCTCTGACCCATTTGCCTAGAACTTAGAGGCATCTTCTAAGAAGTTCTTAAACATACTATCTCTTGTGACAGTGCCATGCACTTCTGGAGACTATGAGAGGTTGAGAGAAAGATGCAGCAATGTAGAACAATTTTCTACCAATAAAACTAAGGATCTTGTATTATTGTCGTTATCTCCCCACTGATCCTATACTATTATTCTTTTCTAATAAACTAACCAAATTTGTTCAAAATAAGTAGGTTAGTAAAGCAGAACATTAGCCATTTTGAGCACTTAAAAAGGACAGGCAGAAGCTCTGCATGTGTTACAGATCTTTTCAATTTCACTAAATCTGGCCAAGGTAGATATATTAGTGCTCTTCTCTAACAATGGAGGTTAAGCAAAACTTAGCTTGCCCAAGTTCATCTAGGAATTAAGTGGCAGAGCTATATTTCTCTAATAAGAATTATGAATAAGCTGTAATGAGCCCATGCAAGTGAAAATAAAGCGGGAAAGATAGCTATATAAATTCATGCTTTCTAAAATTTATACTATTTCTTGCTAGATATTGCATCCTGCTTCTCCAGACTGAGATCTTGATGGGCAGACCAATGTTTTTGTGTGAAATTTTTGTTGTTGTATTATAGCAAAGACATTTAGAACATTCAATAGAATACAGAAGACACTTGTCAATTTATTTTAAATTGCTGATATTTGAATGTGTTGCAATGTGTTGCATTGCTTTAGAACCATAAAGGACCATCCAAATCTCTGCCCTAATGCCCTGCTTTTCAAATGGGTAAACCAAGGCTCAGAAATGGCTGTGCTCTTCCACATTATTCAGATAGAGGTAGCAGAATGAGGATGTTACTTATATCTTCTAAGTCTAGGGAATTCCCACTACATTAGCTTCTCCTACATAAAAACAGTACTTTCAAACTGCATTATGACTTTATAGTTTCTGCCTTCACTAGGTTTAAGAGTGTCTCTTTATTTTTCCTTTATTGTATAAGAAACCTCAAGAGAAACGTGACACAAACCTAGAGAACAAGAAAATGAAATTTTAAAATGAAGTAGGAATTTCTCTAATAATTTTCCATTTTTAAACATGCATATATGTGCATATGTCATAAAGTGTATATGTAAGTGTAAATTATATGTATATGTTTGCATATATAAACAAATATATACATGTAATTTATACCTTTTATACATATCTACCCCCTTTTTTGCATTTATGTCATTTAGCAACACAAACAAAATCTAACTCTGTAATTGTGTGTCCAGCTTCTGAGTGGAGAACACTAAGAAAATGAATGTGGACTTGGTCTCTCCGCTCCCAGTTGCAGTAATAACTACATGCCTGACAATGTTTTTAATATTCACCTTTTATTCTCTGTGTATTCATCAACCCAGAACATTCCTCTAAACAACATTTTCAGACCATAATATTGAAAAGTTTGAGAGTTATTAAGCTATTGAATTCTTATAATACGTAAATTATACACACATTTAGCTATGGTGTTACCTACAATGATGAGAAACATTAGTCAGCATTATTTAAGCTGGTTTGTCTGAGGAGGAACAGCCTGAAGCTCACATCCTAAAGACCCATGAACTACAGCTAAGAATAATTATTTACATTCCTTCTATTGTGAAAAATGAAAAAGATGTGCTTTTGGCTAAGTCTAAATTATGTATTTTTCTCCCATTATTTTAGATGTAGAATTTAAGCAAATAGAATATTTAAAAAACAAAACGGACAGATAAACTGAACGTAACCTAAATAATGTGTGTGCTATTGAGTGAATGCCATGCTCGAAGAAAATAAGCATGAGGAAAAAGACAATGGGAACCTCATTTTTAAACGTTTCTCTCATAGGAAAGACTCTATTACTCATTATTCTTTTATGTGCCTATTATAGAAAATATAAGCAATCTGTATTTGTGCAGTTAAGTAATAATTCTTTCCAAAATACTGTTGAAAGAAAGAAGGAGTGACATCTTTTGCCCAATCCTTAGAGAAACATTCTTCTCCAGGGAGCTACAAACAATGCTGCTAATGACATTCTGATGCATTCTTTGCATATCTTTGGGTACACATGTGTATACAATTCTCTTGGAATTATCAGATCATAGGTTTTGCTTTGCATATGTTCAACTTTAAAAGACACTTTCAAACAGTTTTCCAAAATGGTTGTTAACTGCTACACTTCCATCAGACCTGAGGGAGAGATTCTGTTGCAATAGCCTTGCCTACACTTGGCATTACCATAAAAAAAAAAAAAAAATTCTAGACACTGTAGTGGGTATCTACTGGTTTCAATGATGACTTATCTAATTACTAATATTGATGTCATCTTTTCACATGCTTATTGGCCATTTAGATATTCTCCACTATGAAGTTTGCTTCCTTAACTCTTTTGCCCATTTTTTTTCCAGTTGAGCTGAATGTCTTTTTCCTGATTTGTACAAGTCTATTGTATGCTCTGCATGCACATCTTTTTTTTTTTTTTTTTTTGGCATGCACATCTTTTGTCAGGTTATATGTTGCAAATATTTTCTCCCACCTTGTGATTTGTATTTTCTTTCACTCAGTGAGTTTATGAAAACACATTCACACACATACAATCATTTTATATGTAGGAAAGAGAGCAAAAAAGTTATCTGCATGACAAAAGATAACCATCAGCAAGTAAGAAACCATGTTAAGTTCCTGGCATATAGCCTGAGCTCAATAAATATGTCTTGAATTAATCAAAAGATGACAGCATACATTTCAGTTCTGTTCAATGAAATTCTTATCCAAATATTGTCTCAATATATTGTTTGACACAATAATAGTAGTTTCTAAGGGGAAAAATCATGATTAATTTTTGAAATATCTCATAATTGTGCATTTCCCACTGACCAAAGAAGAAAAGTATGGCACACCCTTCCTAAGAATTATGAAGAATTATTAGCATGCTTTTAAAATTATTGATTCAGGTAAATATACCACACACTATTCTATTTTTAATATTATTTCCAACTCCAGAAGATGTATCAAAGGAAGAAACAGTGAGGGTGTAAGAATATTAAATAGTAGAAAAGGGAATTTAAAAACAACTGTATCCATTGGAAGTGTTTTAGAATGAGATTAGTTCATGTTGAATTCAATGTTCATAATCATGTTTAACAGATATAATGAGTACTCCATTGCCATACAACCACTTATAATTTAAAAAAAATAAAGTTTTATTTGCAAATGCCTTGGACTGTGTTCCCGGATAGTTTTTAAATAAGTTGCTTGAAACCTCCCATAAAATCTCCATAGAAGACATAAAAGCACTATACATAAGAACAGTTTCTTTTGTGCTTTAAAAATTGCTCAGCTGGAGGAATATACATAAATCTATATAAACAAAGCAAGCATTTTTTAAAAGTCCTTTTGATTTTGTGAATATTTCCTATAGCTCTTAAATATTTCAATAGTTGCAATCAGTTAGGGAATCTATTAACATTACCTATTGTAAACTCCATCATGTCATAAATATATATTACTTCTCAAGGTGAAATAATAAAAAAGACCATTTAAGGAATGATACATTCCTTTAAATACTAACCTTTTAACAGTGGCATAAAACTAGTACATCTGCAATAATTTCACTAATATGGTCAACCACTGACATCTATTGGCAAAAATAAGCAGACAAGGTTTGGTTAAATTATAAATGCAAGTAAGATTTTTTTATATGGCTCTAATTTGAATATTAATACTTATTTAGAAATCGCTGTTAGGGATAGTTTGGTTGAGTTACATAAGGCCACAGGAGACTATTTAAAATATTTAGCCCTAAAAACTGAAGTTAAGAGTTCAAAGGGGCCTAAACAAGTTTATTTTTTCCCTCAGAAGATTAAAAATTAGAGAGAAAGCCAAAGTTGTTCTAAAGAAACACATCTCATTTCAGATTTGGAGAACTTTAGGCTAGTTAAGCTTAGCAAATACATGGTATTCTTAACTTTAAAAAAAAAAAAAAGAAAAGAAAAAGTGTCTTAAATTCTCAAGCAAATTAGATCAAAGTTTCATATCTCTTTTGCACTTTTATGGGCTTTTCATTGTCTTTACTCCATCCTTTTATTCCCACCCTCCTCCCCCATTAAGAATCACTTCCTTGACTCTTATCCATACTCTTCTCAGTATTTTATAACTTTAAGACAATGATGTATTGTCAACATACCACTATACTAGCAAGAGTCTGGGTGTAACATTGTTGATTTATACATTCAACAAATAGCTTTTAAATATCACTACATACTATAAACTGTTTTAGGTTCTGTAACTCAAAAGTAAACAATATAGGTAAGAACCCCAGTCTACCTGGAGTTTTCAAGTAGTAAGAGAAAATAAACAGAAAAAAAAATGAAATAAATGGTATAGTAGGTCAAGTGGTGATCAGTACTATCGCCATATTAGTGCCTATGGAGAAAATAATACAGGGAAGGAAGATAGTGGTAATTAGGTGGAAGACAGGCTTCAGGGTGCTAGCCCTGCTCTACCAGTGAAGACCTCACTTGATATTTGAGCAAACTAGGTGAGATAGTAGTATAGTATATCACGAAGATTGCTAGGGAGGGAATGTCCAGAAAGAAAGAAAAGCAAATGTAAAGATGCTGAAGAAGAAAAGTACTCTTAGGGTGGAAAAGCAGCAAGGAGGTGATGAATGTGGCTTGAAAGAACAAGCAAAAATTTGTATAATAGGAGACAATGTCAGAAAGGTGACAGGGGGATAAATTCTGTAAGAACCTTCAGCCCAGTCTAGTGCATAGCTTTAACTCTGAGTGAGATGGAAAGCCATGAAAAGGATTGAGTAGAGGAGTGATATGATCTGACTTACTTTTTCAAAAGGTCACCCAGGAGGCCAGAGTAAGAATAGACAGCAAAAGTAAAGGAGAACATGCAGAGAAAACTGTGGAAATCTGTGGTGAGCGTCAAACAGGATGGTGGTGATGGAGATGAAGGAGTTAAAATAGGGTGGTGACTATATCTTGGAAGTAGAATCTTGGACTTGGTAGCTGAATGGAAGAGGGGTTTGAAAGAAAAAGAAAGTCAAAGAAAAGTCTACAAAACCAAAATTATTTCCTCTCTGCAAGTACCAGAAAAAAAGCGAGAAAACTAGGGATTTTTCTTTCCTTATTTGCACTTAAATATGTGATAGATTCGTATGGTAACATAGTCTGATAACATTCTGAAAATCAAGGGCATTGAATTACTTCTCTCATAAGATATCCTTGGCCATGGTTGCTGCCAGTGAAAAATCTATTATCTTTCTAGGTATATATCAGACATATAACAAAACATGTCATTTCAGTTATGATAATATTATAGTATTAAATTGTTCCCTGTGAGCATTTACCAAATCTGTTTTCCAAAAACCCCTTCCATAAGTCGCAAGACACATATTATTAGAACTCCAGTTCCATTTAACTATAAAATTGCAATTAATAATACTTTCCAGTAAAACATAATACAACTTCCTAAGTAGTCACAGTATCACTACTATACCAGATTTAGATCATGAAAGGAGCAGAGACATTCAATGGTAATTTTTATTCAATAGTATCTGTAATTTGGACACTTGATTCATTTCAAAGATATTCTGTTGGCCAAGCTACCTGAGAGCTACCTCTGCATCAATTAGGAGATCCGGATATGTAATCAGCAGCTCCACATGAAGGCACCCTGGGTAGCAAACTCTAATTTCCTTGTATTTCCTCCAATTCATTTTGTATATCTGAAAGTGGCCATAATTCCTCTTGCAAGCTATTACTCTCTCCACCCACTATATGCAGACCTGTTTAGGTAAGTTCTAAAAAAAAATTCCATCCTTCAAAACATTTTCCTAAAGTTTTTGGCAAAATAATTTGCATTCAAATACCTATATCTTCACTGTCTCTTTTGTACGTTTTCTTTTACAATATTGTTTCTTAAGTTTGCTCCTCACAATTTTTTATCACTGTATTCATTTTAACTTCATGCACTTAAATTATTCAATTCTACCTGCAGTTATCTTGGAAATAAAAGTCCTTTAAAAATACAATCTATTATTGTATAGCATTAACTCAAAAAAATGTAGGCAGTTGCATTTAAAACTCTACTTTGTGTGTGCTTGTACGTGTGTGTGCACGTGCATTCTTATCAGGTGCTTTAAAATTTTCTTCTTTTCTTGGTTCTGACCTTCCATTTTCAATATCCTTTGCTTCTCACTGGATTGTGAATGTGCCCTTTCCCTATGTCTGAAAATCTTTCAACCTTCACCATTCATTCTAAGAATCAGCAATATGTTATGTTTTTATAGAACCTTTCTTCCAGGGAACAGAGAGTGTTTCATATATATTACCACATTCATCCTTAAAATTTCTCTCACAACACCCATAGCCCCGGCTAAACTATGTCTCAGTTGAAACCTCAATCCGTATCTTTAGTTCTTCCTTCCTTGACTGCTTTTCCTATAAACTCTGTAAATCACATTTTCAGAATCTTGCATCTGTAGAAAATAAGCATAATTCTATCACTCAAATGACTTTTCTTTCTAACCTTGTTCTCAGGATTCACCATCTTTATTTCAAAACTTTACCAGTCTTCCCGGTAGACATTAGGTTACTAAGGTCTCACTACTTGCCTCTGGAATTTCTTTTTCTCCTCCCTCAGGAAAGTGAAATAAGCAGAGGTGATAACATATAGTATCTGCTCTTTTTTTCAACTATGTCACTTATCTTTGTGCTGTTATAGTGTCATTTTTAAATTTATTTTCTTTTCTACTTTTGATTAAAAGTCATATTCTAAGTTTTATTTGGCTTTTATGTAGGTACCAAATTCGTGTTTTAAGACACTGGCCGCTTGGTAGTAAGAGCTAGAGTTTGTTATTGTTTACCGTGAAGTAGTCACTTTGGTAAATGCCCAAGTGGATTGCCTTGTTTAATCTTTAAAATAAGCATAAGAGCTCAATTCTATTTTCTATAGATTAGTGATAGAAAAACTATAGCGATAATGAAATATATATCATATATATAAACCTGTCCCTAAAGGTACATAGTAAGTGACTGAACATGGACTTACACTGAAGCAGTCAAACATCTCACTATTTATTGCTCTACATTGTCTCTATACAATTATCTTTGATTGAGAGTTTAAAAAACAGCAAAATTATTTTTCTCAGAATTCTTCAATTATGAATAAACAAAACACTAAGTCTGAGCTCAAACTTCAGAAAATCAATCTAAAATCTAACTATTTACTTAAAAAACTAGTTATTTAGATTACTAGTAAATGTTTTTTCATATTTAAAATAAGCCATTATCTTTAATCAGCCTTAAAATAATTAATTTCCTTCAGCATGTATTTTTAAATAAATAAAACCCTTAGATAGAACTTAAGAGGAAAGAAATATCCTATAGAAGGTATGCCTCCTATTTTTATGTCCTGAGCTATCCAGTTACCTGGGGTTTTTTTTTTCTTTTTTTTTTTTCTTCTTTTTCTTTTTCTTTTTCTTTTTTTCTTTTTCTACTTACATTAGTTACAAATGGCCTACTTCATTACACAGCATTGACTTTACCCTTTGACTTCTTAATTCTGAGGGCTTAATCAGCATTTCATGTGCACTGGTTTATTTTCATGCTCATTTCTCTTCAGTCACCTTAGGGACATAAGAACCATGTTAATTATACAGTCATTGAGACAAAAGCAAAACTTAACCTAAATTTAAAGATTGTTTGGGAAAAGCTAATGGTTGTGGTATTTTCTTTTGATGTATCACATTTCAAATACTACACATACAAGATCTTTTTAATGGAGTAAAGAAAAATGCCAAATGAACTAGCAAATAAAGGAACATGAATATATTTTCCCAGCAATGCAATTCTTAAATAATATTACTTTATTTAAGAGTATGTGAGAGAGCAAAGAAGGAGCTTGTTATTTGAACTAAAACCATAAAAGATCAAGACTAAAAATGTGACAACCCAATCTATCTAGTTTTTTTTTTTTTTTTTTTTTTTTTTTTTTTTGCGGCGGGGAGATGGCAGGAGCATAGGGGAAGGGAGGCTGCCCCCCCACTATAGAGTCGGTAAGTGGGGCTCCATCTCATGGCCCTAAGATCATGACCTGAACTGAAATCATCAGACACTTAACCAACTGAACCACCCAAGTGCCCCTCTATTTAGTGTTTTGATGTGATGTTAGTGTTACAGCTCAGAAGACAGGCCATATTCCATAAATTAATCATCAGTGCCTCTAAATCCTTGAATAAGAGGGTATTAAAGATGATCTCACTACAGTAGCTGTTTTACTGATACAAAAAAGATTCAAATGATTTGGCAGATAAAGTGGTTATCTTTTCCTCTTTTCCCACTTCAAGTGCATCTTTCCAATTTTAGGCTAATTTCTTTAAAAAACAAATATTATAGCATGACAATTTTCCTTCAAGTCTATTTGACTTAACAAACATGTTTATGCATTAAAAACTATTTCCTGATTAGCTGAAATTATAAAAAGAGAATATAGCTTTTAAGCATTTTAAATGTCCTTCAGATAAGCTTTGAATTATTGACTCTAAAGACTATGAGCCATGCAGATATCAAATAAAAGATAAATTTTCAATGCAAACACTTATACCATATGAAAGCCATGCAAATGCTGTTTTCAAAGGAAAAAAAAGACTTGTTTTTGTTTTGTTTTCTCAAATTATTTCCTTGAATACAATTGCAAAGTAATGATTTACATATTTTTGACTGAAAAAATAATTTACATGTCACAAGGTAAGTGACTTCACAAAGTGAAGATTTCAGGACACTGACACGTTTAGGTACCAGGTTATTAAAAAAAAAAAGGCACTCAGAGAGTCAAGGTTATCATTGAACTTGATTTACTATACATTGGTTAGAAATAGCCAAATCCTTCACATTAAAACTCACTAAAATCTAAATACCTTGAGTATGGAATGGATTCAATGGTGTTCAGATAGTAAACTTGATCTCAAAAATAATGTAGTTATATGAAGATTGTGTAGAAAAAATATATATATACATACATATATATATATGATAAGGAATATATCAATATAGAAAAGTTAGCACTTGGAAAAAAATTCATCTAAAAGAAGCACAGATTCTTCCATCCATCCTGTCAACAGAGAAGGAATCAAGAGAGCAAGAAGGAAAGCGTTTTCCTCTGCATTTCATTTATGTGAGTATAAAGAGATTTAACACTTGTTATATAAATGAATTTGTTAAAGATTAAAATGATGGCATTTAAAGAAAAAAATGCCAAATATTAGATCCTATTCATCAAACTCAGCAAGTTTAGAATCATAAAAAGAAAAACTTTTACTAGCTATTCATTTGGTAACATT
Organism: Vulpes vulpes; assembly: GCF_048418805.1. NCBI lineage: Eukaryota > Metazoa > Chordata > Mammalia > Carnivora > Canidae > Vulpes > Vulpes vulpes. The sequence goes on along the minus strand of NC_132784.1, from coordinate 97,872,117 downwards.
TGCACAAAATAATGTATTGTCACAGATTGTCAGTGAACTGACACTGTGCCAAGTAGCCTTTGATTCAAATTTGTAAAAGAGTGAGATGAACAAAGAATATCAGACTCCACAGGGAGGGAAAAAGAGAGAGAGAGAGAGAGAGAGAGAGAGAGAGACAAGACATAGGATCATAGAACCCATAGAATTTTAAAGTTAGAATGTAAAAAACTATCTCATCCTTCTCCTATATCCAATGTCTTTTAAGAAAAGCAAATAGAACAAGAAATAATAAGACTTTACTCAAGGGCTGATTACCATGCTCTAAAGTTATAATTATATAAATAAAGAAAATGTAAGGTGTTATATATATAGCACACAAAAGCATATTGAATGTAAAATTACTCTTTCTATATTTGTATTTACATAGAGTTGAAATAACTTAGGCAGAACTTGAAATATCCTTTCAAGTACTACTTTTGTAATGTTTAAAGTTTTAAAGATGCATTTAAATTAGTACTTTCACTATTCTTCAATTATTTATTTTAAAAATAATTTTGAAAAATGTATGCTCATACCATCTTGAATAAGATTACGCCTTATGCAATATTTCATTTTTTCAAAATAGAATTTAGAAAGATTTTGGTAGTCATTGGGCACATTCCATACACAAGAAGTGGTGTCACTATTTTTGTACATTCACTAGTATAAGATTCATAGCAGTATATATATATGCGCATGTTAGTGGTTAGTAACATGCTCTAAAATTTATGACATAAAATGCTGACAGTTCTTTTCCTTTGTTTCCTTTGTCTCTAATATTTATCATATTGTAAAATATCAATAAATATTAGTATCTCCACCATATATCTGCTTTTAAAGAATTCAATGCCTTGCTATTTACAGAAACACCGTCAAAATGTAGTATTATCTATAAAACATAGTCATTAAACGTAAAAATGTCAAGTATGCCTTTGGGTTGTTAAGGGGACACTACAATTTTCCATTTGATTTGAAAATAAATCAAGCAGCCACAGCATTCTCAAAGTAACACTATTAATTACTTCTGCTAATTACCTCTGAGCCAAATGAATGCTTTGTGGGGAAGAAACAAAACAGTCTCCTATGTGGTCTGATTTGAGGGACATCTCAGAATCTCACCATATCAGCCTGCCTCTAACTTTCCCCCTCCTTGGGGCTAGCCTCTGACCTTCCCAGAACAGCAAAATCTATCAGAACTTCTGTGCCGAATTCCTCTGTTCTGATCCTTCTGTAATGTTGTCCTCTCCCAAGATTAATCTAGCAGAAGAACTAAGGAAGAAAGGTTTTCTATTTCTACAAGATAATTTTATCTTATATATAAAAGATAAAATTTCTAAAAGAAGAGACATTCCTGTGCCGAACATAATTTACTTCCCAATTTTGGCTAAGTTAGTTCCGTCTTTACTAGTGGGTCTTATCATTCAGGAGACATTTTAGAACTTAAACTGATAGTGATTGATTACTATCTTAACTGCTCAATCTTAGAAGAAAAAATATGTATTGAAAGAATAAGAATTTTCCTGTTCAACAATTTTTGGGGGGAGGGAGTTTTGAAAATGTTTTTCCTGAGAGCTAATACAGATCCTTAAATCTCTGTCATAATCACCATAAAGGTGTGCAGGTCATTTTCACTTAAAGAAAAAATGAAGAGAGGAAATGTTTTAACATAGTCGTGGTATCCATTTGTACACCAATAACTGAAGAGGAGGGCAGAGTTCAAATTGTCTTAGGAGTACAACACGCAAAATGTAAGCCTTTATAGAAAAAAGTGCACAGGGTGCCTGAGTGGCTCAGTGGGTTAAGCATTCTACTCTCGGTTTCCGCTCAGGTCATGATCTCCCAGTTGTGGGATTGAGGCCCATACTAGGATCTATGTTCAGTGCGAAGTCTACTTCAGATTTTCTCTCCCTCTCCTTCTTACTCTCGCTGTCTCTCTCTCAAATAAATAAAATCTTTTTTTTTTAAAGTGTACAACAAACTTTTTGACATAAAAACTCATTCTCAACATTTTATCAATTTAGTTTCAAAATGTTTGTATTCTAGGGAAGTGAATCTCAATTTCATATATAAAACATATATTTTCTACTTTTGCTGCCTATTATAGATTCCTCTCCTAAAGAAAACACAAGCATATAGAATTTGGTATTTGGAAGGAATTTAACACGAACTAAGGCTGATTATGCATGCAATTTACTGAAATGAGATAAACTCCTGGATATTTAGCAAACTTGCCTCAATCTTTTTATTTTTATATTTTTAGGAATTGACTCATTAAAATGAGTCATTGTGGTTTAGTAAGAAAAGCATGAAATTTGGGGGCTCATCACTATTGAGTAAACTTCTCACTCTGCTGATGATCAGTTATAAGAATTGAGGCTACCTTTTTGATCTGTTGGAAAGGAGTCATTTTAGCTATTTCATAGGGCACCTACGTGGGTAAAGCTGATTCTTAAATATAAAATTTCTGCTACAAAGCCTGACATGTAATAGACAGTTAATAATTGGCAATTTCCTTTCCATTTCAATTTTTACTACAGCTTTATAAAGTAGTATTTTTAACTGTTTGTTACACAATAGATGCCTTATAATATATGTTAATAGGGCTTATATTTGTGCAGTAGTCGCTGATTTATTCTGCTTAAGCTATGTGCTAAGCTCAAAGTTGAGGCTCGTGTAGTCCTTATGGAGACAGCCCTTACAAATATGCTGTACAAGAGAAGTATATTGCTCAGACGACTAAATCAAAATTATGCACTGAAGGACCTAGGGAATCAGGGAGTCAACTGTGAGAATTCTAATCCCAACTATGCCATCCTGGTAAGGTTACTTAACTTCCATGCCTCCGTTTCCTTATATAAAAAAAAAAAAAATGAAAAAAAAATGGTGGTAAAGGGGAGCTGTTGGAGGATGCTCAATGCTCAATTGAGCTACACCTGCAGTTGCTAGGAGGTGGCAACATTTGAGTACAAGGAGGATAGGGTGGACAAACACAATAGTACATCAGCAGTTCAAAGCAACGAACACATGGCAACATGGATGTACCTTTTAAAAAAACACAATGCTGGATGAAAGCCACTAAGAAACAGAACTAATATATAACATATATAATATATAAAAATGTATTTAAATACATGCATACAAAACAGTAATATACATTTTGCAGGACTAGATGTACTCAAAATGTTTCACACTATAATGGTTGTACAGGAGTTTGAGCAACAGGGGAGAGTTTATAGTAGAAACTCAGTAAATACTTATTCTCTAGCCCAAACCATAAAAAAAGTAAAGAAAAATGTATGTATAAGATAATGTGGTGTAATAAAAGCTCTCTCTGGTAAGAAAAACATTTGCAATCTAAAACAAGAGCTACAAAAAGAGGACTGTAAATTTCATCAGAACATATTTATGATTTATTACATTGTTAATTTAATTTCCTACTGCCACATTGGCAGTTTCAGATAAAAAAAAAGAGAACCAGAAATAGCATGAGAGGAAACAAAGCAAATTTAGGATTAGCTAATTGACTAAAAATATTGAAAAAATCTTTTTCAGCTTGGTTGATTTTAAATTAATAATGTGTATGCTTTTAAATCTGGCTAGCAAAAAAAAAAACCCATAAAGGCTAATTACAATGCTCAAGGATTTACAAAGATTTTAATCTCTATGTCATTTATAAAGCCTGCAATTAGCATATTTTCAAAGAACGGACTTGTATAGCAGGTAATATTATCATGACTCTGTCTTTAATTCATTTGATTAAATATCTAGTTTTAAATTGAAGTCTCACATAATGAAGAAAAATCCTAATGTTTAAGTTTTAAGCTAAGAATTCACATCTTTAAAATAGGTACATTAAAGTTTGTTAATAAAATCAGGTCAATATTCATAACAAAATTATTGTATTCTGTTAGATTTAGATTTCTATTAGACCCATTTTTCCACTAAGCAGTTATTCAGAAGAAGAAAGAACAATACACCTTGATTTTTCAAAAAATAAAAAATAAACTCTTTAAAACTGTGTGTCAACTAATGAAACCACCAATTTAGTTACTTTTCTCATTCTTAAGAATATAAAATGATCTAATTTATAATTAGTGTTGTTATGACAAGTACCTAATAAACTTATAATGATTTGAGATAGGGCTTAATTTCTTTGGAACTCGTGGAAAGTTTTATGAGTTGGGGCTTTTCTAATCCCCAAGCATATTGATGAAATCCAACTCTAATAAAAAATCATCTTGATCTTTGCTATTTTCTAATTATAGCTTTAGGTACTAAACACTAAAAATATAAATAAATAATGAAGTTATTGACTCTTTATCAGAAGGAGCAAATCCCTATTGATTTTATCTTTATGCCTTGTTACTGCTTTTTTTTTACAAATTATTTGCACAGACATATAAACATGATAATAAATTGAAAGATGTACTATATATCTGTACAATTAGTATAAATCAAATTATTTTCTCATTAACTCTATCTACACACACTGATATAATAATAAGAGCCCTGATATGAGGATAGCAATATGCTTTTGAATGTAAATTCTTCATTTTCAATACTTGAAACAAATCCTTCATTTTGAGTAGTGCATTATATTACCTTAGAATAGAAAATTTTAATTCCAAAAAACAACCAAAACACAGACCCACACCCACACATACAGATTATAACAAGTAAACCTTTTGTAACGTCTCGTTTTTGAAAAGGAATTTAATGCAGATTTTTCTTACAATGTCCTTGTAATCACACAATATGTTCCCAGGAAATTAAAAGTGGAACAGCTAATCCAATATCCTGTGCCTTGCAGGGGTCTACAGCTGATGCTTCCAGGGAAGTTAGAATCACATCCTCCTCCAATTTCTGTGTGGGTAATTTAGCCACAACATTACATTTGCTTCCTTTAGAACCTGAGGTGATGCATTTGAATATAGAAACATGACATTCGAATACATAAAATCAATCATAAATGTTTTTATCAGCTGGAGAAAACCCTATCATAGCAAGATAGTAATCAAACTAGTTACTCCAAACCTCAAAATATCTATTCCCATCTCTAAACCAATATTTTCTTCAAATGACACACAATAGATCTATTAAAAAGAAATCAATAAATTTGTAGTTCTAATCAATAGTACATATACTTTTAGTTTTTTCCCCAAATATGTTCCTATACTGAGTTTGAGTTCATAATAATTCAATTCAGCCATTGAAATGTTTGTTTGTAATGATTTTTTTCTACTGCTTTTATTCATTGTCCTCTCCATTTTGCATTTCCTAAATCAAGTGTCCTCGGGTTGTTTCCTGGTTTCCGAGGGTCTCCCACCAATGCCATACTTCTCTCAGCTCAGGGTCCCACACCAGAACACACCACTCAAACTCTCAACACACTCTCCAAATTTCACTACCTGTTGTGTTGTTTGTTTCCTCTTCTGGACCTACAGTCCCTCCATTTCTTTAGAGTATAAGGAGTGATTGGCTAGTTAATCTAAAAAATTGCCTTAAACTAAGTTTTTAATAACTGCAGTTGATGTTTATCAACATAAGTGTTGTCTAAATGTGTGGATTGGATCTTGGATAGGAAAAAGGCAAGCAGTGGGAAACCAGATGAAATCTAAATAAATTTTGGAGTACAGTTTAGAGTAATACACCAATGTTGGTTTCTTAGTTTTGATAAACATAACATGATAATTTAACCTGTTAAAGAAGAAAGTGGAATGGATGAGGAGTCTCTATGAACTCTATATTATCTTTGCAACTTCTCTGTAAAAATTAATCCAAAGTAAATAGTTATTTAAAAAAAAAAAAGTGTTGGGATGCCTGGATGTCTCAGTGGTTGAGCATCTGCTTTTGGCTTTCCCGGTGATCCCTGGTCTGGGGATGGAGTCCTGCATGGGACTCCCTTTGGGGAGCTTGCTTCTCCCTCATGTCTCTGCCTCTCTCTCTCTCTCTGTGTGTCTCTCATAAATAAATAGTCTTTTTTAAAAATAAAAATAAATAAAAAAAAAGTGTTGCATTTTAAAATAAGATTTCAGTGCATGAATAAAGAATAAAGAAGATGGAAATTTCGGGTATAATGGTGGTACTACAAAGAGAAATGAAGGTCAATTACTCCTCACTTTACCTCATAGAGGCAGCTGCCTCCTTCTGCCTTTGCATAAGGATTGACTGTGAAGGAAACAGTATTCATTTGCATGACATCTGGTCAGGCCAGGACATAATCTCAGATTTACTTTTCAAAAAGATGCATCTTGTTGCATATAGAGTGTGGCCTTCACGAAGGCAACATAGGACACAGATGAACAGTTAAGGAGTTGTTGCAAAAATGTCAGGCAAAACCTGTCCTAGGGGCAGCCCCGGTGGTGCAGCGGTTTAGTGCTGCCTGCAGCCTGGGGTATGATCCTGGAGACACTGGATCGAGTCCCACATCGGGCTCCCTGTGTGGGGCCTGATTCTCCCACAGCCTGTGTCTCTGCCTATGTCTCTGCCTCTCTAAATAAATAAATAAATAAATAAATAAATAAATAAATAAATAAATAAAATTAAAAAAAAAAAGCTGTCCTAACCTAGAGCAAGCAAAGAGAAAGAGAAATGCTGACAAAAGATATTAAGAAGCTACATTCGAGGTGGTGAGAGAGAGGGAAGAGTCAAAAAGGATTCTTGGTTGTTTTTTGTTTGTTTTGCTCAGTTTACTGAACAGATGACAAAAAAAAATGACTGAAAAATAAATTACAAGAGAAAGAGCCATTTCATTAGAAGCAGGCAAAGGTGATAAGCATGCACACACATAAGTTTGTGGAAATTTTAAGTAGAGATGAAAACTCATGAGAAAGGTCTGAGCTGAGATCAAGATTTGGAAATCATCAGCCTGACGGTGGTATGGATGAATTTACTAAAGATTATCCAAATAGTTATTGATAGAATTCGAACAGAATGCATATTTATAAATGAAAAAGTCAAGTGCCATACCATTAAAAACACATAATACAGAGATTATTAACCAAGTTATTTATTGAGGAGATTTACAGCCCTATGCTAAGTAATTTATATCCAAAAAAAAGCAGCTTGTAGGGAAAAAGACTGGTTGTTAAAAGCTAATTTTGTCTCATATAAATGTTTATATTTTATTTCATTATTTGTCCCTGAGAAATATCATAACTGATAAAGAAATTTAAATATATAGATAAGTACAGAAAGAAATGATACACATGTAATACTTACTTTTTCCACACATGTATTTCTCTCTACTCATAATGTTAAAAAATCAGCATACAGAGTTTTCTTTGAAATTAAAAGATCACTAAGTTTTATTATCAAAAATATATATGTATATACATACATATATATATAGTTATATTTTGGTTAAAATCAAGTTGGTAAAAGCTAGGATGATGACAAATTCTACAAGAATGATTCTAAAATTATTCTATTTAAATAATCTTCTTGCAAGAGAGTTATCACTGCAGTGTAATTATTGGTCTACATTCAGTATAATTCCCCCCTCATTTAGATTTCTCTGTAAAAGAGATTTATTTTACTGGATAAGGCATTAGTAGTTGCACTTAACAGAGATTTCATGTTGCACTGGTTGTGAAATTGAACTAAAAGTCAAAAACATGATTTGCTGTTCCCTTTGGAATAGTATTTCATTCTAATGAGAATTTCACATTGGGAAAATGGAAATAATGATTACATTGCACTTGAAAATCTGCACATAAAAAAACAAAAGTATTCACAGAGGGATATATATTAATATATATGTACATATGACATATATATAATATATGAAATATATAGATATATTTTAGACCTCCACCCACAGAAAACAAATTATATTGGTTTTATCCAAATTTATTAAACACTAGTTAGAACTTCTGACTTCAATGTTGAAAAATAAGTTATATTGAATCTCACCAAACATAAGCCTACAAATTTATCCTTTACAATCAAATGTATAAGTCACAATGTAATCATTCAGAAGCTGAATTGAAATAATAAAAAACCTGACATTTCTAAGAATAGACTGGAAAAGTGAAACTTCTTAAGCTATGAAAAACCATTTCCCGAGATAATAAAAAGACAAGTTTCAAAGTAGGAGAAAATATTAGCAAAAGACACATCTGAAAAAGATTGTTATCCAAAATTTGCAAAGCAGTCTTAAAAGTTAATAATACGAAAACAAACTGACTTATAAATAGGCCAAAGGTCTTAACAGATACCTCACCAAAGAAGATATAAAGATGGCAAATGAGTATATGAAAGGATGTCCCACCTCATATCACCAGGGAAATGCAAATTCAAATAGTGAGATACCCCCACACACATCTTTGAAGGACCAAAATCCAGAACACTGACAATATCAAATGCTGAGAAAGATCTCGAGCAGCAAAAACTCTCATTCATTGCTAGTGGAAATCAAAATACTACAGCTACTTTGGAAGACAATTTGGTGGCTTGTTACAAAAATGAACATATTACCAAACAGTCCAAAAATTGGACTTTTTGAACTTACCCAAAGGAGTTGAAAACTTATATGCACATAAAAATCTGTACAGATGTATATATCAGCTTTCTTCATAATTGCCAAAACTTGGATACAACCATAACATCCTTCAGTAAGTAAATGGATAAACTATGGTACACTCAAATAATGGGATATTTTTCAGCACTGAAAAAGAATCTATCATGTCATGAAAAGACATGTAGGAAACTTAAATACATATTACTAAGTGGAAGCAGCCAATTTGAAAAGTCTAACTATTGTATGATTCCAAATATATGACATTCAGGAAAAGACAACACTAAGAAGATAGTGAAAAGATTAGTGGTTGCAGGAAGTTGAGGGTGGGGCAGAGGGTTGGTAAGGAATGAACAGTGAGTACAGATTTTCAGGGCCATGAAAATGCTCTGCATGATATTATAATGGTGGATACATGTCATTATACATTCATGCAAACCCATGGAGTGTACAACACTAGGAGTGAACCCTAAGATAGATTATGAATTTTGGGTGATTATATCAGTGTAGATTTATCAGTTATCATGTGTATGTAACAAATGTAGCACTGTGGTGGGGGATGTTAGTAAAGGAGGAGGCATGTGTGAAGACTGGAAGTATAAGGGAAATCTCTTCCTTCTCGATTTTCCTGTAAACCGAAAACTGCTCTAAAAAAAATGAAGTTAAAAAAAAAAAGTTTTTGCTGACAGGGGGAATTTTGACTCTTCTCTCTGTCTTTAACTTTCACTGTCCCTGAGAATATAGGTATGCTGGCTTGAATATCTTACTATTTTAGTTTTAAATTGTCTTATAATACTAAGAAGAATTTTGCTTTGATTAACTGAAGACAGATCCCGCCGGAAGAATATTGATCTTTTTAGGTTAGTTTGTGAAAAAGAGGTAATGTGCTATGCTACATGAAAGATTGTAATGAAATTATTGCATCACAGAGATAAAATATGGCTATTGTGTAGCTAATAATTAAAATTAAAATTTAAAAAATTAATTAAATAATTAAAGGTGTGTACCTTGTAACTATTACAATTTAAGCACAATTGATATGGAATGGCTATAGTCTACATGGATGGACAAATCTGGACAGGCTTTAGAGGATTGGATTTAGAAAAAATGCTAGGTGTGACTTTAAAATAATGATATTCCTTTTTATGTTATACCACCTCTGGAACAAAAGTTATTTTAAAATCCATTAACACAGTTATGAGATAAACAATGGCATTTTACCCAGGATTGTTGAACAGGATATGGAAAGGAAAAGACCATATTAGACTCCCCAAAACTGTTTAAGTGAACCTGGTTTCCGACTTTAACCTTATAGTTTACTAGTTTTATGACCTAAGTGAATCATTTTCCACACCAAAAAAAATATATAAATAGCAATATTTACCTCAAAATTATTGTCAGTAACCTTGAATTATATGAGAAAGAATTCTATAAATACTGAATATATATGTGTGCTTATTATTTTTAAGTTGTATTGCCTAATCAAACATAATCAACAAAAAATATCATCTCTACTTTGATGAGTAAAATCCAATAATTGGCAATATGAACTATATCCCAAATGTAAAATGAAATGCAGCCTTCCCAATTTTAGAAAATGAAGGCATGCACAATAATATAGTCCTGTTGAAATTAACACTAATATCATATGAAGTTTATGTTTATAAAAACAACTGCTTTTTCAAATACAGCATTCCTCCAAAGGCTCAGAAGCAGCATCTGGATGTGCCTATATATCATTTAAGTTAAGAAGAACATCAAGTGTGCCAGTCACTTGCCCAGAGCAAGTGAATGATGTCAATAAATTGATATACTTACCTTCATAATTATAGACAGTAATATGAAAGACAGTAAAGAGCTCAAAAGAGCTCTCCAAAAAGTTCTAGTGGACTGAAAGCTCTAGTACCCCTTGAGCTGTTCAAGAATATTGTCAAGGATGGTAGAAGAACCAAAACTTACTTTGTCTTCTGAGGAAATGTTTTTTACAATATTCTTCCCAGAAAAGTTTTGTAATGACTCTTATTCACAATGATATTTTCAACCACTTCCTTCAAAAAATAAGAGACTCTCTGGTAACATATAAACTCCCCTTTCAATCTGCATCACATCATAGAGATGTTGTTAAACATTTTAAAATAAGTGGCCCAAGAAGTTGTTAAGAGTCAGTCAAAAAGCCTGCAGGCTTAATAAGGAGGTGGATAGGCATTACCAAATGGTAAAGGACAATGTGTACAAAGACACTAAGTGCAGTAGAAAATAAGCAGAGCCCAGGAAAATAACAGCAGCCTTACAGAAAAGGTTAGGAGACTAACCCTCCAGCAACAAGCAGATCACATAAATTCTAGGAAGTAGGAAATTGAAAATTAAATAAAAACCCTGAGTCTGAAAAATGTATGAAATAAGGAATATTGTATTTTTTAAGGGTAAGTGAAAACATCTTAAAAGGATTTGCTATGTGGAAAACAAAGTCCTACTAAATAATTAACTATTCTTTTGGGGGATCTAGAAATCAGTTTCTTCCTTAAAATGATTACATGAAGAAAAACTATCTTGGCAGAAAATTGTGATTGACTTCAGCATCTGTAGCAACAAGAGTATTCACAGTTTCTTATGAAATACTTATTATTTTTTAAGTCCTATTGCCTAATCAAATGAAAACCATTATCTTTATTTTAATTAGCAAAATCCAAGTAATTGGCAATGGGATTCTATCTCATATGCAAAATAAAAATGTAATATTCTCAATTTTTAAAAATAAAAGCATACACAAAGATGCAGACCTATTGAAATTAACACTGATTTCATATAATGTATACATATTATGCAATTTTATATTATTTATTAATTTAATTTATCAGAATGGAAATATAGCAATTAACGATAAAAGAAACAGATGGTTATCATTTACTTGAAATTAGTTGGTTTTATTATTGGTAATGTGCTTAGTATATTCCATTAATAATCTTTCTTTATAGTTTTCTTTTTCCTAAATCAAATGCATTTACAAGTTTCAAATAAGAGTTTCAACAAAATAGAACAGTTTCATTACCTATGCAATGGCATTTTATCACTTCGGTCAGACAGAAATGGCAAATTCTTTTTTTAAAATATAAAATCTCGTTGAAAAGTGTGTATAAATGCAAATTAGTACAAAGTTTCTAATGGATAGTTGACAATCAGTACAAAATATGAAATGTGTGGGGATCCCTGGGTGGCTCAGTGGTTTGGCGCCTGCCTTTGGCCCGGAGCGCGATCCTGGAGTCCTGGGATCGAGTTCCGTGTCGGGCTCCTGGCGTGGAGCCTGCTTCTCCCTCCTCCTGTGTCTCTGCCTCTCTCTCTCTATGTCTATCATAAATAATAAATAAATATTCAAAAAAATATATGAAATGTGCATATAATTTGACCTAGCAATCTTATTTCTAGGAATTTACACTGATACAACTACATGATAAAACATGTGAATACAGTAATATCTATCACAGTATTATTTAAAATTATGAAAAAAAAGGGAAACAACACAAACATTAGTAGAGAATTGACTAAATACATCATGACATCATTTTCAGACACAAGTTATTATGTTCAAGGAATATATTTACTGATACAGAAAAATTAAAGGTTAATATAATGGGATCTCATACTTACATTATAAATGTGATTACATTTCATTAATTTATTTGTATATCATTATATTATTTAGAATAATTTCAAATAGAACAACTCAGAAACAATTTCATGAGTCATTGTTTTTCCTTTTAAATCACAAAAAGAGGTTTAGAAACACTAATCTCAGAGTGACATAAGTAGTAAGTTATTTTAATCAATAAATCACAAATTTAATATTAACAAGTTTTGTTTGTGCATTTAGTGGCTTAGTATGATCAGGTTTAATTGAAAACAAAGTGACATCCCTGCACTAAATTCAGTGGAAAATGTAGGTATTTGGTGCCTAAGTACATACAGAACTGATCTCACTAGGATGAACACAAAATCCAAGTTACCCATTGCTTTTTCCTTTGAATATATGTTAGCATTATGAGGAGCATAAATTGTATATCCCATCATTAATTTTCTTTCTCAAAGTCATTGCCCTAAGATTAACCATGTCTTCTGATTATCAAAATAATATTTTGAATGTTTATGACTCTGCACTGATTTTTGAAAACAGTGAGGTGTGGAAATGTCTTTTAATTTATGTGCTTGGTTTTTTATTTTTATTTTTGTTTATTTAATTTTTAAGGTTTTATTTATTTATTCATGAGAGACACAGAGAGAGACAGGCAGAGACACAGGCAGAGGGAGAAGCAAGCTCCACGCAGGGAGCCCGATGTGGGACTCAATCCTGGGTCTCCAGGATCAGGCCTTGGGGGCGCTAAACCGCTGAGCCACCCAGGCTGCCCTATGTGCTTGTTTTTATTAAAGGAAAAAATATATTTATGCAAACTACCGCTTACATAAGAAAAATAAAATTGTATGACCACCTGTTACTCTGACTTAAATATTTGTAACCGTAGATTTAAAGTATTAAGGCAATTTCATAGACTATAAAGGAGAGAGATGTTTCTCAAATGAGGTGTGTCATGCAATTAATGTAAAACTGTAGCCAAATCTTTGTGCCATAATCTTGCTGCCTGAGGCAATAATACAAATGAGGATTGGAGGTCAGCACAGACAGAAAGAATTTAAAAAATTGAATCATGCTCCAAACCCAAAAAAAGTCTAAATATACAGATATCCACATTTTGAATAGGGAATTTTTTTTTACTTAAACAGCAATATTCTTATTCAAAGGTAGATTCCATCTTGCAGATATATCCATGGCAAGTTAAAGCCATGTTGTTATAAAAAGCTATTCAAAGAGGATGTAAAATGTTAAAGCTATTTTTAATTCCATTCTATTTAATTATTTTATACTTAATGTTATTAATATTGTATGTCAATCAATTTTGTTGTTACATCCAAAGACATGTGCTAAGTATTGAGAAGGAACTCAAAGCTGAATAAAAACTTATCCTCATGGATAAGAAATTTATAAAGGGAGAGAAAACATGCTCGTACACTAGCAGTACACAAGTTAAAAAGTGATGAAGCATCATGTAGATGTGAGGGAAGTTCAGAGGAATAAAAGATCACTGCCAGCCCTGTGGATGAGAAATGGGAAAGCATGCAAATCAAATTTTAATTCATGGGCATAATTTAGAAAATTAAACTTGATGAGTTTTGAGTATGGACAAAGATACAGAAAGGATCAATTAAAGTTAACTGGGAACAAAAATAGTTTTCCTAAAGTACAACCTACTTTGAAACAATAAACTTTGGAAGAAAAAATCAAGAAAATTGGGTTGGAAGCAGATTCTGGAAGATGTTGAAAGTCATCTTAAGAGGTTAACACATAATTTAGTAAGTAGCAGAGGGATATAAAGGTCTTAGGACTAAAAATGATGAGGTCATATATGTTTTCAGTAAGGCTCTTCTATGATATATAGGATAATTTGAGGAGGGAACAATCTGGAGACAACACAGTAAAGACAGATGTGTTAGTCTCACTAAAAAGTGAGGGCACAGACTAGGGTAATACTGGGAGACCTGGGGAACCATAGATAAATGTGAGAGATACCTAAATGAGACCTGGCAGTATAATATCTTTATGTGAGGGAATATTACTGATAACTCTGAAGTTAATATCTGAGTGGCTGAGAGTACAGTTTAGTGATAGGTAAAATATGAGGAATGAATGATAGGAGATGTAAAATGAGGAAATCAGTTTTGTCACATTGAATATGATGAGCTGAGGGAAAACCAGATTGAAGTGTTTAATAACTGGTACTGCAGCACTGAGGCTTATTTTGATAATTAATAGAGTAATTGCAATTTAGCAGATTATAGTGTTGATGACTGTGTCTATATTATAATAGCTCATACTTGTGGTTGATGTATACTGTTTGGTTGTGCCAATCTCTAATTTAATAAAGATTCGATGGTAGAAAACATATAGCCTGGGTAAATAGGAGCTTTGCATTCTTGTTTAGATCTAGCTGTATGTAGCAGTACAAATTTTGCACAAATTTTTCTTTTTGCTGGATCAAGAAGCTGTAGGTGAACTACAAAAAATTTATTGTTTTAAATAAACTGATTTTTCAGCTTTATTGAGTTATAATTGATACGTGGGAATTATATACATTTAAGATATATATTTGATGTTTTGATATATGTATATATTGTGAAATAATCACCACAATCAAGCTCATTAACATAACCACCACTTCACATAATTACTATTTTCTTTCTTAGTGAGTGTGTGGTAGGAATCTTTAAGTTCTACCTTCTTAGCAAATTTCAAGTACAAAATATGGACTATAGTAACCAGCTGTGCATTAGATCCCCATTACTTCATCTTGCATTACTGAAACTTTGTACCTTTTACCAAACATGTTTCCATTTTTCTCTTGTGTCCACACCTGGTCACCATCTTTCTATTCTGCTCCCATAAATTTGACTATTTTAGATTCTATATATAAAATAGATCATGCAATCTGTGTCTTTCTGTGCCTGCCTTATTTCACTTAACACAATGCCCTCAAAGGTCATCCATGTTGTCATAAATGGTAGGATCTCCTCCCTTTTTTAGACTAAATAATACTCCAAGTATAGATATGTACAAATTAGGATATGGATATCACATTTTCTTTTTTCATTCATCCATCAACAGACACTTAGGTTGTTTTCACATCTTAGTAACTGTGAATAATGCTGCAATGACCTGAGAGCACAGCTATCTCTTCAAGACCAGAATTTCACGCCCTTTGGATATATATCCGGTTGTTTAATAGTTCTATTTTTGATATTTTGAGAAACCTCCATACTGTTTTCTATAATGGCTATACCAGCATTCATTCTTGTCAACAGTGTACAAAGATTCTCTTTTTCCAAATTCTCATTAACACGTTACCTTTCTTTTTTTTCTTCTAAGAGTCATCCCAATAGGTATGAATTGATAGCTCACTGTGGTTTTGATTTGCACTTTCTGATGACTTGGTAATGCTGAGCACCTTTTCATGTGGCTGTTGGCCCAAATATATAAAACAACTAATAACAAACAAAAAGGAATTTACTGATATTAATATAATGATAGTAGGGGACTTTAATATATCATTTGTATCAATGGGCAGATCTTCTCAACAAAATAAACAAGGAAACAATGGCTTTGAATAACACACTGGATCAGATGGACTTACCAGACATATTCAGAACATTCCATCCTAAAAGAGCAGAATACACATTCTTTTCCAGTGCACATGGAACCTTCTCCAGAATAGATCAAAAAGGTCACAAAACAGGCCTCAACAAATAGAAAAAGATTGAAATCATACTATGTATCATTTCTGAACACAATGCTATGAAACTAGAGTCAACAATAAAAAAAAATTTGGAAACATATGAAGGTTAAACAACATGCTACTAAACAAAGAATGAGTCAACTAGGAATTCAAAAAAGAAAAAAAATTATATGGTCATTTGTATGTCTTCTTTTGAGAAATCTCTGTTTGGGTCATTTGTGCAATTAGTTTTAAACCAGTTTACTTGTTTTTTTGCTAATGAGTTGTATGAGTTCCTTATATATTTTGGATATTAACCTCTTACCATATTATGGTTTGTAAGTATTTTCTCCCATTCTGTAAGTTATCTTTAAATCTCTTAATTATTTTCTTTGCTGTGCAAAGATTTTTGGTGTAATCCCAATCGTCTATTTTTGCTTTTGTTGCCTGGACTTTTGGTGTGATATCAAAAAAAAAAAAATCATTATCCAGACCAGTGTCAAAGAGCTTTTCTCTAATCTTTTTTTCTAGTAGTTCTTTTTCAAGATTTTATTAAGTATTCTCTATACCCTATGTAAGGCTCCAACTTACAACCCTAATATCAAGTCACATGCTCTACTGACTAACAAGCCAGGTGCCACTCCTAGTAGTTTTAGGGTTTCAGATTTTATATATTTTAAGTCTATAATCCATTTTGAGTTGATTTTTGGATATGGTGTGAGATAAGGGTCTAATTTCATCCTCCTGTATATTAATATACACTGTTCAGAAAATTAAAAACCTAAATACCTAATTGGTAGCATAGTAAGAATAAAAATTAAGTCATGGGTATTTGTTGAATACCTGAAATTATTAAATTCCATGATAGAGTAGAAAACTTATAACTATATAGTAATTTAAAAATAATAATAAATATTTTTAAATATTTAATATTTTAGAGAATTTTTAAAATTAGATGCAAAAGTCTGTAATTTTATTTTAAAATAACAGATCAAAAATATATTTATCTCCTCTCCCTCGATAGACCATTTTGAAATAACATTAAAAGAATAAATATTGCATACATACATAATAACCAGGATATTCGGAGAAGGGTCTTGAATAAAAAAAAAAATTTCCAATTTGAAAAATTTCTTTGATGCAAAAAAATTATCAGTGAAGCAGAATCTTAGACTAAAATTTCACAATGAAGAAAAAAGACCATGTATAAGAGTGAAATTTAGTATGTTCATAATCTAATTGATTAATTGAAGTACAGAAAAAAGAAAGCAGAATTAAAAAGAATATATTGAGAGATTCCTGGTGGCTCAGTCAGTTAAGCATCCAACTCTTGATTTTGGCTGAACTCATGATCTCAGGGTTCTAAGACTGGGCCCCACCCATGTCAAGCTCCACACTGGGGGCATGGAGTCTGCTTATGATTCTCTCTCCCTCTCCCTTTGCCCTTCATCACACTCTCTCTTAAAAAAGAAAGAAGAAGAAAGAAAGAAGAAGAAGAAGAAGAAGAAGAAGAAGAAGAAGAAGAAGAAGAAGAAGAAGAAGAAAGAAGAAGAAGAAGAAGAAGAAAAAGAAAAAAAAAGAAAAAAAGAAAAGAAAAGAAAAGAAAAGAATTGAAAAACTAAAGAAAAAAAATCCCAGATCTGAAAAACATAAAACTTCATATTGAAAGGAATCATATGTACAGCTCAGGGAATTTAAAACACACACACACACACACACACACACACATGCACATTAAGGAATAGCATCAAAATATTAAATAATGCCAGCAACAAAAAATATAAAGAAATGTGAATTTCTTTGGGATCAGTCATCAGCATTATTGGATGAAAGCACACACTGGAACAATACCATCAAAATTATAGGGGAAAGTGGTTTTCAATTTAAAATTCTCTCTTGGGCAGCCCGGGAGGCTCAGTGGTTTAGCGCCTGCCTTCGGCCCAGGGTGTGATCCTGGAAACCCGGAATCGAGTCCCACATCGGGCTCCCTGCGTGGACCCTGCTTCTCCCTCTGCCTGTGTCTCTACCTCTCTCTCTTTCTGTGTCTCTCTCATGAATAAATAAATAAAATCTTTAAAAAATAAAAAATAAATCAAATTCTCTCTCAAACAATCAATTGTATATCCATTAGCAAAAATAAATAAGTAAACCTAGGTCTAAACTTCACATTTTATATAAGAATTAACTTTATCGATCATATTTTTAATGTAAAACATAAAACTCTAGATTTTTAGGATATAATAGGTGTTTGAGACCTAGGATTTGAGAAAGAGTTCTTAGAAATAACATGAAAAGCACATCCATAAAACAACAAGAGCAATGCATCAGACTTTACCAAAATTAAAAACATTTGCTCTGTGAAAGACTCTTGTAAGAGGACTAAGTAGTACTAGGAAATGATATTTATAAGCTACATATCTGACAAAGAACTTATATCTACTATATATAAAGACTTCTCAAAACTCAATAGTTTTTTAAAAAATAACTAGTGGTCAAATCAGAAAATGAGGAAAACTCATGAAATGGTACCTCACCAGGAGGGTATACACAGGGAAAATAAATACATGAAAAGATATTCCCCATCACTAGTCATAAGGGAACTAAAATAAGACCATGATGAGTTATTATTACATACCTGTTAGAACATATAAAATACAAAACAGTGACAAAACTAAAAGCTGGTGAGAATGTAGAAATACTGGATCTCTCATACATTGTAGGTACAGGTGGGAATTAAAACGATAGTCTCTTTGGAAATATTTCATGTTTCTTAAAAATATATGTGTGTATGTACATAGGTATATACATACATGTACATATATGTGTACTTACCAAATGACCCAGCAATTACAATCTTCACTATATATTCCGGATAAACGAAAGCATGTCTCCATAAATGACTTAGACACAATGCTTCATGATAGCTCTTTCAACCAAAACCAAAATGTTCCTCAATAGGTGAATAGTTAAACAAACGGGGGTACGTCTGTACTATGGACTATAAGAAGGAATCGGCTGGCTACTCATACATACACGATTTGGACAGATCTCAAGGATATTGTGCTAAGCGAAAATAGCTCATCTCTAAAGGCCACATATTGCATGACTTCATTTACACAAAACTATCAAAAGACAAAAAATAAAGAGCTGAGGCCAGATTAGTAGTTTCCACGGGTTAGAGATGATGCAGAGGGGGAGACTGTAAAGTCATTGACATGATAAAATAGTCCTGTATCTTGTTTGCCGTGATGGTTACATGAATCTGCACCTGTGATAAAAGGACAGAACTATGGATCATGTGTAAAAATGTCAAGTTTCTCATTTAAAAAATATTTTATTTTATATATTTATTTATTTTTAGAGAAGGGGAGGTGTAGAGGGAGAAAGAATCTTAAACAGGCTCAAGCCCAGCACAGAGCTCAATATGGGGCTCAGTCTCACCACCCTGAGACCATGACCCAAGCTGAAATGAAGTCAGATGCTTAACCAACTGAGCCACCTGACCCAGGCACTCGTCAATTTTCTCATTTTGATATGATGCCATAATTTTTTAAGATGCAACCACTGATAAAGTCTTAGTGAGGAATATATGGACCTCTCTGTCCTATTTTTATAATTTCCTGTGAATCTATAATTATGTCAAAAATTTTAAAAAACTTTAAAAAGGTAAATAAAGCATATTGTATGGCTTAAAATATAAGTCAAAATTATATCATTAATTCTGTGATAAAAATGAACTCCCTTAACATATGGCTCTTTAAACACATTGTGGTTATAAAAAGGATGGACTTCCTGTATGTATAATGCTTTCTTTGGTCTGCATGTCCTTTGCTAAGCTAGGCGATATTTTAAGACTCATCAGAAGTGTAGTAGAAAGCATATTTGGATTTAGAGAGATCTGAGCTTCAGTCCAAGGTCCAGAAGTTGTTAATTTAAGAAGTTTACTAGCTATGTAATCATAAGTAAAAATCTTAATGCATTTTCTGAGCTTCAGTTTATCATCTTTAAAGTGAAGATAATAGCGATTGTATAGTTTTGTGGTCAAGATAAAATATAACCTATATAGTGATTTCTACCAACATTCTTCCATTTTAGTTTCAGAACTGAATTTGTTGGGGCACCTGGGTGGCTCAGTCACTGAGCATCTGCCTTTGGCTCAAGTCATGATCCCAGGGTCCTGGGATCGAGCGTTGCATCAGGCTTCCTGTGGGAGCCTGCTTCTCTCTCTGCCTATGTCTCTACCTCTCTCTTTGTGTCTCTCATGAATAAATAAATAAATCTTTAAAAAAAGTAAAATAGCTAAATTTGTCTATGTTGAAAGAAACTTACATCACTTCACAGAACAATGAGTATAACCCACTTTTATAATTGTATCATGACGGGCCACTTAACGTATGTTTATTTCTAATTTAGAAACTTCATGAAATGAGAACAAGCAATATCTAAATTCTGCTGAAATATTTGTAGGAACCTGAGGATATGCCCCTCCCAAAATTCAGGGAAAAACAAATGCTGAAGAGGAGGAGATGGAATGAAAACTGAATTGCAAATAGATACTAGGGAATAATATTTGGTGCTTATGTTTGTGTATTTAGCTTACTAAAAGATCCCATGCAATAAAGGGCATAAAAAAATCATACTCTAAAATTTGCAAAAGAAAAAAAATTGCAAAGGAATATGTGCTCTATATCCACCCCACCCCCTTCATTTCCTTTCCCTTCTCCCATCAAGATTGGTTGACTCTAGGGTAGTACTTCTTTTAAAATAAGTTATGATGCATCTTTTACTTATGTCATCACAAGACTTCAAAACCTGCCTAATAAGTTTGCATATATCCTATTTTTAAGTTGTATTTCATATGCTTTTTCAAATAAATATTTAAGAACATATTAGGACCTATAATTAGCAGTATTAAGATAGGATCCTGAACAAATCTGTTCACTGTTATTCTCACAGGTGTGTCTTCTATTAAAAAAATTAATTTCATAGGTCATCAGAATAATGTTTGATGCATTTGTTCTGTTCAACATAAACCACAATTGAAAGACGTATATAACCTGAAATTTTAAATTATATGCAAGAAAAGAACATAGGTTTTTGGAATCAGTTAAACCCATGTTTGAGTTCTGATATGAATCTACTACACACTTTCTCATTTTTAAAATATTTTTGTTTATTTGTTTCTTTACTTATTTTTAGAGTGGTGAGGGGCAGAGGGAAAGTGAACCATAAGCAGGCTCCAGCCCAGCATGGAGCTCAATGCAGGGTTCAATCTCACCACCTTGAGATCATGACCTGAGCCAGAATAAGGAGTCACTTAAACCAAGTGACTTTTGGGATGAAGGAAATGACATTTTCAACTTGTTTCCTCACACATATAATGAGAATCTTAGAATTGATAGAAGAATGAAATTTAAAACTATGTAAAGCTATATGCAGTAAATGGGATATGATAGAGGCTTCAACTGACAATCACTCCCATTCATTGTATTACCTCTTAACCTACTCTTCACTGTTTCGTTTTTTTATACTTCCAGCGTGTCAGTAGTATTATATATGGTTTCCTATCATATCTATCTTGTTTTTTTTCCTCCTGCAAATATTCACTGGGCGTTCTTATAATGCACGGTACGATGCCATGTGCTTTGAGATGTACAAAACTATCTCTGCCCCAGACAAGAAAATAAGACTGGGACACAGTATTACAGTAGGAAACAGGAGATTAATAGCATTGTAGTGCTACTTGCTGAAGATTATCAGTAGATAGTCCTTCGGAGAGACCAAAGACTCCTGAGAAGAAGTAACTTTTAAGCTATGTTTTGGAGGTTTTTCAGAAGAAAAAAAAAGTGGGTGGAGAATTGCAGGTAGAAGAAAAATCCATCTGAGTGCCTCGGTGGCTGAGTCAGTTAAGCATCTTCTTTTGGCTCAGGTCACAATCCCAGCTTCCTGAGATAGAACCCTACATTGGGCTCCCTGCTCAGCGGGGAGCCTGCTTCTCCCTCTGCCTCTCCTCCTGCTCTTGCTTTCTCTCTATTTCTCTCTCTTTCTGTGTAAAGCTATTGTCTAAAAATCAATTGATTTAAAATTAATGTATATATGACATTTCTGAATTTCCTGTAGCCAGTCTATAAGTCAAGCCTAAGTACCACTGATCAGAAGATTAAAAGGTTCAAGTAGTCAAAGAATGATAAATTCAATGGAAGACAGTGTTTCTGTCTGATTCCTGGCAGCTCATGTATTTGATGACTTCCTGTCTTCTTTATAACATTGAAAAAAGAGTTCTTAAAGCAATAATCTACAAATTAAGAGAAACTCATTCAGCCTATCAAAAAATTAAATGGTTGAATGTCCCTGAGTATCTAGCCAGATATTTTACTAACACTTGTTATAAAGAGTGAATAGTTTTCCATTATCTCTTTTCCTCCACCATTCTAGAAAAATAATTTCACAAGTTATATAAATGTGTTTTTAATTTATTCATATTTATATATAATATATTTTCATATCTATGAAAATAAAATTATTGTGCAAGGATAAATACCTTGTTATGAAGAAAAGAAATGAACATAATCTTGTGTGTTAAGGAAGAAAGGTGATTGGCTTGGTGAGAACTTTATTTGCCTTTTTCCTTCTCCATTCTGGGTAACTAATAAATAGGAAGGATCACATTGTCCCTAGTTGGAATTTGGATTTTGCTGAAATAATATAATTAACATATTTTAATTTCTATCATAGCTTAGACAATTGATTCTAGTAATACACAATAAAATAAATAGAGCCATTGTTTTATAAAATAATAAAGAATATTGCACGCTATGCTTGAAATATATTTGGATGTAGCAGAGAACTTCAATTTAGATACACATTTATGTGAATTTTGTTTCATCCTTTCTTTGTAGGGATTAGTGTTCTCAAATGCATGGAGCACCTTAACATCTTCTCTCTGTTATGTGTTTTAAAAAACTACAGTGTACAGAGAACTATTCAACTCAATATTTGAAAATCCCACTCAATAAATACCACTACTCTGACTGTGGTATTTATGCCCTATCTAAATCTCTTGAATATTCTCTTGGACCACAGAAAGTAAACAAAATATTTTTGGCCAAAGATGTATATAGATTCCAGTTTAACTTGTTTTATAAATTATATTACTAATTTTATTAATATCTTCTTATGACAGCTACCTTGCCTTACATGTTTTTGTGTCGCATAACAAACGCTACCAGATAGTAAAGCAAAGAGGTTTAGCTCAAGAAAAAAGTCAAATAGTTGCTATGTGTATAAGATAGGAGGACAGAAATTTGAACAATTGGGGAGAAAAATCAAATAAATGGTTATTCACCTCTATGTTGTTAAAAATCTCAACTAAAGTAAAGAAAAACTGAAAAAAATCAACAGATATTATGAAGACTATGAGATTATAATGCAGAGTTAAATATTTTTTACTGAAAACAGAAGAAAGGAGTTGATCTTTTGATTTAGATAATACTTTTAGCTCTAGTCATTTCTATCAAACTATTCAAATTTAATTCTTATTAATTAATTTAAGTATATGAATCTATTAAAATGTAAGATGGTATTTAACTTTTAAAACTTAAGACATTTTTGCTTGCACCAGAAAACTTGTTAAACTTCTTAAACTGCTTCACTTTCCTGAAGCAGATGTTTCTTTGACTATCAGTGACTTGGTATTCTAAGATAACACAAAGAAAGTGCATTCAGGACATACAGCATGAGATGTGACTAGCAAGTAATGCGACGGATTTGTCAACAAGCATACTAAGGACTAAACATCCAAATGAACATTATATTTCTAAGCAGCCACTTTGGGAGATCAGACACATTTCAGTGGTGTTGCCATTGCTCAAAACATTTCAAACTTCTCTTTTAGAATGCTCTCAGAAATAATTTATGAGCCATACAAAACTCAGGCTCATTGCTTTATAAATTGCACCTCGTATCGCAGTAACTTGAAGCAAAGCAGAATTGAAAAATATAATTTTTTCTTTTGTTTACAAAAAGAAACTTGCATTTTAAAATAGTCCCCAAAGAAACTGGTTTTATATAAGTCTAGAAAAACAAGTGGAAAAGTAATGAATAATAATAATAATAATAATAAAATTCTTCCTTTCTCCTTATAATTTGAATAGAACATAATATAGACTAAGAATCAATGCAACTTGGGGCACCTGGGTGGCTCAGTTAGTTAAGCAGTTGCCTTTGGCTCAGGTCATGATTTCAGGATCATGGGATGGAGCCCAGAGTTGGGCTCCCTGATCAGCGGGGAGCCTGCTTCTCCCTCTGCCCCTCTCCCAGCTCCTGTCCTCTCTCTCTTTCAAATAAATAAATAAAATCTTAAAAAAAATATCAATACAACTTTCTTAGAAGTATCATCCATCTAATCTCAACTTTGTTGGTTCTGAGTGCTTTTTCAATGACCACTTTGGCAAATTTTCTCTCTTCTCATTCTCCTTAACCTCTCTTAGCTATCTGACACTGCTGATCATCCTTTCTTTTTCCCAAATTCCATGAACAGTTTTCTTAAAGGAAATTCCACACCACTCTATATCCTTAGCCTTTCCTGAACTTACTCTGCTGTTCTCTTTCCCATTCAGGTAAGCATTACTCTATGTACAGAAGCTACTAAAATATTTAAATATTTATGGAATAAATAGGCAAGCCCTTGTTTCTATGCTCTATTTTCCTGTGCTATTTCTCTTGTTAAACTAAATACCACAGAGATAACTATCACCACTGCTGAGTCAAGTTCCACCACTCAAACTTCCTCTCTCCGTCCTGCTCTACAACTGTGCAAACATAAAAAAATTATTCAACCTCGCTGAGTCTAGTTTCCTCATATGTAAGATAGGGACAAAACTATTCCCTCTCTCATAAAATAATGCCTTGCAAGATAGTGCTTAAGAAGTTTCTGATACATTTTAGTGTTCAGTTATTATTTTTTTAAGCTCTGCACCCAACACGGGGCTTGAACTCACAACCCAAGATCAAAAGCTGCATGTTCTACCAACTGAGCCAGTCAGGCACCCTTAAAAGTGTTCAATTATTTTAAATATTACTGTTTTCTCCAAAATCCTTCATGACATCCTCACAGTCAATTCAGTATATTTTATATGAATACTGCCTGAAACTTGCACCTAAATAAAATGTTATGTTTTCACCTAGATTAAATCATGCAACTACCATAATTAAATTCTGAATTAATTATTTTTCTCCTAACTTTAGTAGTGCAGATAGCAATGGTTTTCTTAGGCTAATAGAGAGCCATCATATAGACTTAAAAACTTGTATTGTCTTTGAGTAGGCTGTCAAAATGCTGTGACCACTCACTAACAGGAAAGTTAATCAAACACATCTGATAAACATCCCCATACTTCTAAACTTTCCTTTACCTGTTGACTTCCTCAAACCCGCTTTTCTTTTGTTATTATGGTGACCCTAGTGGGAAACCTATTCTTTCAGGCTATGAGGCTTGAAATCTGTTCTTTTGACCTTTACTATCCTAGCCTTTCTACACAGGCACCCAGTTTCTGAAGTTCACTCTTCCATCCCTCTCCAAATGTCCTTGTCTTAACTCTTGTCATCTCACCCTGGACCACCACACTATACTTCTAACTTTCCCAACTGCCTTTATTCTCACGTTTTTCCAACTCATTGCACATACAACCTCATCATGCTAATTGTCCAAAAATTACCAATATTATACTGTCTGATTGATCTTTATATCCCTATACCACTTATCATAATTTTTACACAATGTAAAAAAAGAAACTGAAATAAATTCCATATCCTTATGTAGAAGCCTCCACTGATTGCATGATGGTAGTACTGTTCATAAGAGTCCCATAATACATACTCTTTTTTTTTTTTTTTAACCATAATACATACTCTTAACTATGGTTCTGTGAATGCTAAATGAGGGGAAAAGAAAATTTTAAAACATATATAAACAGCACTCTGTAAGATGCTTTGGCTTAGTGTATTTCCATTTAGTCTCACACTACAACCTGTGAGAAAAGTACTATCTCCATTTCAGTAATAAAGATGATCAGAGAAGTCAAGATGACTATTCAGCGGGAAGGATTTATGCTATTTATGAACTCACTGCTCCACTCTCAAAATGTATGCCCATTTTATTCCATACTACCTTCTTTAAAGCAGCGTTTTAAGACTGGAGTTCCTTGAATGTATGAGTTTTCTATTGTTGTTGTAATATAATATTACAAACTTAGTGGTTTAGAATAATACAAATTTGTTATTTTAGAGTCCAGGAGGTCCAAAGTCCAAAATCAGTCTCAAGAAGTTAAAATCATGATGTTGGCAGGGCTGGTTGCTCCTGGAGATTGAAGGGAAAATCTGCTTCTCAGGCTTTTTCCTCTCCTAGAAGCCACATGAACCCTTTGCCCTTGCACCTTCCTCACACATCACTCCAGCCTCCTGCTTCTGTCACATATCCAGCTACTGACTTTACCCATCTGGTCCCCTTTTGTAAGGGCCTTGTAATTACACTGGGCCCATCTGAATAATCTAGGATAATCAACAAACCTTTGCCATGTAGACTAATCTATTCACAGGTTCCAGGCATTAAGACATGGACATCTTTGGGGGCCATTATTTAGCCTGTAACACTAGGCATAAGCTCTGACTTTAGAGCCTAAATCCCCTAGGACTAAGAAGTGAAGATATTTAGCTGTCTCAACAGTACCTATGCATTACAATCTTTTCTCAAAATGTACTGAACACAATAGAGAATCATTCAACCGAAGAAGACAGTTCATTTACTCACCTGCTCATTTATTATGAACCTTCATTTTGATAAATAAAATCCAATTCTTGGTTTTTCCTGAAAAATTAAAAGAAATTTGTAAGAAATGAGCAGTGCACATTACACAAATTATAATGTGTGTTCTGGAAGGATATATAGGAAAGAGCATACTTGCAACTGCATTGAACTCAAAATAGAAATTTCAATTTTTGTTTTAAAGTTTTAATATAAAATGAGCCTACTCCTAGCTTGTATTTCTTACCAACTTAGCATGGCTTTTACCAAGAGGGTCTTTAAATTTTGACAGGTTAGTTTTCCAAAATGTATATGTTCAAGTATATATTGTAAAGTTAGTGCTTCATTATACCCCCTCAGCAAAACGAAAAGTCTAAACATGTTTAATGATTCAGTTTTTATATAGCATAAGAACATTACTTAATGGTGCTTGAATTAACAAAATGAATTGAGCTAATTGATGACATCTCCTCTTAATGATACATTGACTTTCTGGGTCATCTTTTATACTTCTGTCACTCTCTTTAGCCCATGGCCACTAGCATATGAGGTGCCCTCTGGCATTTCTATAGATCAACTAAATGCGCCTGCTTCAATGCTAAGACAGGGAGAAGCAGATTTCCTGCTGTCTTCTGACTCCTTTCTTTCTCCCACCCTGAAAATCATCAATCTTTCAAGAGTGTTAAATTTACTTTGGGATCATAAATATATACTGGTGGAAATTTATTACCGAAGAACTCTGTTATATTGAGATAAAACCTTGATGAAGCATGAGGTTACATGTACAAAACTTTGACTACAAATAAAAATACCAAAATACAGCCTTTACTTTAATAAATACATTCAAGCAAGCATTATTCCTTAAACATCAGCATTGCATAATGAAATATTGGCAGAACACGCCATGAGATTGATGGTTAAAAGAAAGAGAGAAATGTGTGTTATTAAGCTATAAAAAGTGCATACATTTTGAAAAATATAACACCTTCTACTAGAACATTTTAGTCCATGAGTAAAATTGTAAAAATACTTAAACACAAATAGTTGTTGAAGATAAGGATACTAAAGGTATTAAAAGTAGAGTCTTCTGAAAAATCAAAGAACAAAGGGAAAAAAATGATCTTTTAGACAGACAAAAGACCTGAAGGTGAATATTAAATTTTATATACTTTTCTTTCTGAGTTGATTTAACCTCATGTGAACAATAGTTGTCTTGTAAATGGATGTATATGAACTTTAGAAACCAAACTTTCAAATGGAATCTATTTCAGTTATGCCACAGACTCAGAGAAATGTCACATTTATTCAAAGAGTTATTTGTTACTTAGAAGTTTAAGTGTTTTGACCAGTGAAGTTAACAACAAAATGAAAAAAGCTGAGCATAGCATGATTTAAAGAATGCCAATTTGTAACCCAGGGGATAGGTATTTGCATACTAATTGTAATGTTCCTGCTGTCACATTACCTTCAGCTTGAAGATCAGTCAGAAAAAGAAATTCGGCATCATCTGTGACAGTCAGACAGTGGAACGAAAAATGCCAGTGAAGTGAGTTGCTATTTAAAGCTATTTTTATCTCAGAAGATGTACAAATGAAACACTTGAGCCTTCATTAGTCTCGATGTTTTGTTTCCTTCATTTAAGATAAATATGCTAATTGTTGTGTTTCTGATTTATTTTTCCCCTTTCTCTATTAATTTCTTCTTCTTTTCTAAAATATGTCAACAATTCATGACTTGCTTTTGCACTTAATTCTAAAGAAAGGTTATACAAGGGAGAAAAAAACAGTGAGCTCTTTTTTTATGTGAAACTTTTCAAAATTAATTTAATAATTTTAAATTAAAGTTAAAGTTTGAGACAAAAGATATCAATGATCCTTGCAAAAGTTATTCATTATTGTAATACTTATTAAGAAATTTGAAAACACATATTAAACGCTGGGTAAGGAAGCAGCTGTCACTTCCTGGAGCACATGGACTCCTTGCTTGAATTTCCCATTCTCCAGCACACTGCTAATTGAGTGTGAACAGCTAAGTTGTTGGATTCCACATTTTTTAATGCAATACAACTGGTTCTAGCTGGCACAATTAGCAAGATAACTGGTAGTTTTCACGCAGTTCCCATCTGGCCTGGCTCTTCTCCGGACACATAATATGGGGACTGCTGGCCTTGATGGCACGTGCTTAATGAAGGAAACAGAAAGGAAATCAGCCAAAACCCCATGAAACACTAAGTGCAATTTTGGCTCCAGATACACAGTGAATTTTCATGGCAAATCATACACATATGAAAAGTTACTCTGATTATGCATCACAATTATACAGGAAATGCACATACATTCCCAAATGAGAAGAATCAGACAAAAGCTCTGTTAGTTACAACTAAAATAAAAAGGAAAAGAGAGAGAAAGAGATAACAGAGTGCCACATTATCCATTTATTTAAGATAACACATACCACGTAAAATTTAACCAAGTCAGTACATTTTTAAATTGACCACCTTCTTTTCTCCCCCAATTTGAATTCAATAGTTTCTTTAACATTTATGTAGTTACATTTTTTATTTTATTGTATTTTTTTAAAGATTTTATTTATTTATTCATGAGAGACACAGAGAGAGAGAGAGAGAGAGAGAGGCAAAGACACAGGCAAAGGCAGAAGCAGGCTCCACTCAGGGAGCCCGACGTGGGACTGGATCCCAGGTCTCCAGGATCACACCCTGCCTTGAAGGCGGCGCTAAACCGCTGAGCCACCCGGGCTGCCCTGTAGGTACATTTTTTAAAACACAAGATACATTTCTCACTCAAATCTAACATAAGAAGTGTCTTATTTTCATTTGACAATGTACAAGATTTAAGAATCTATCTTCTGAAGACTTTCTACCAAATAGTCAATTACTGCAATCCAGCTATTATTTACAGGAAATGTTTATGTGAAAAGCAATAAACTATTACAGAAAAGGCATTTTCAAAGTATTCATTATAAATGTTCCAGAACATGAGCAAAGTACGCTAGTACTTATGTGTATTGACTCATTCTAGGAAGAATTGTAAGAAGAATTTGGGTTATAAGGAGACACACCTGTGTTTGAATTCCAACTGCCCATTAGTATATGCAAGATATTGCACCAATTATTAGCATCTCTGAGGCTCCTTATTCACTGGTAACAGTAGGATTAAAACAGACTGTCATTTGCAAAATTAAATAAGGCAAAGTATATGACATCCCTAACAGTATGGTATAGATTGTGAACATTCAATACATTGTTGTACCTTTTGATGCTAGTAAAAATATTCTTTCAGTTTATTCATATATAACAACAGTTTACTCTTCCACAGAATTATAAATATAAAATCAACCCAGAATATAAAAATTTAAACAAATTAAGAACATTCTTTAAAATAGTTGCATCTTACCTAGCTTCAGAAAAGTGAATTCTGCATTGCCACCAACTCTCCCTCATATCAGGTAGTTGATATGAAACCTTTCAAATGAAACTTGAAATTGGTTAGAAAATAGTGAGCTGAGAGCATTCCAGAATTTATCACACACCAGCAGAGGTATTCCTTCAGAGAGCCAAAGGGTAGATTTTCCTTTTATAATAATGAAGCATTTGGTGGACCATAAATAATGCTAGAATATCCAAGTATCTCTAATTCTAACACCTATAATATTCTCTATCTATAGAAAACAATATTCTAGTATATCTCTCTAACTCAAAACACTAAAATTTTTTCCTTGATTTTACACCATTTCCCAGACTGTTTTTACTGTTTTCCACGTCAATAAAGGTGCCAAGAATAGCTGCCATTTATTTAAATACTTCCATTCCTAAAAGACTCCTTTACATCTAATAAGGACTTCACTGAGCATTCCTTTATATTTTGGGGCGTGAACAGATTTTGGCTCTTCCTAAATGACAAGACTTGCTTGCTCTAATGCCTTCTAGAGTGGATGTTGTCCATTTCCTCCAATTTCTCATCCCTCAGAGATGAGAGTGAGGTCCATGCTTCCCCTTGATGCTTTCACATCATGTCTCCTCTTCCCTCCACCATTAATCACACCCTTTGAAGCTAATGTAATTTAGCTCTAACCTTCAATAACCTTATCACTGTCACCTGCCAGCATCTTGAAAGCCATTGCACTGCTTCCATTGAAGGTTTTAATACCTGACACTATTTGGGATCTTGCCATTCATTCATTATCTGTTTATATGTTCAACAAACATTTTTGGACCAGACATAACTATTCTTGGTAGTAGAAAATAATATTTATTCCTATCATCAGATAGTCTATACAATGGGGAAGTGTATATTCATCCCTGAATGCTTTTCACCTAGATTGTTTCTCAGTGGTTTTTGTTTATGTTTAGTTTTCTGTGTGCTTTTTTTTTTGGTGGCTTTTTCTCATTCAAAATGGGTATACTGTGTGGCCAGGCTTGGGCTCAAAACTCCTCACTGCTCTGTTCAGTAACATATATTTCACTTATACTAAATGGTTTGTAATATGAATAGTCTGTTAACCACCAGAAACCAATCTTCAAATACAGATATTTTTAAACATGTGCATTTTAAATTATTTTTATGTCCATCTGAATGAAAAAACACTATTTCAAAATGGTTTCCCAGAAAATCTTACATCCCTAAGATTTAGTAAGTCAAGAGAGAAAGGGAAGTCAGCTGTCCACCACCAGGGAAGAAAGTTTCAGTCAGGAAATATAAGTAATGGAAGAGAGTAAAATGAATTCCCAGTCAGAGAGCCCCCTCTCTGTACCCTCTATAAGGACAACTATTATCTGAAAATACAACCAGATCTGCAACAGCAGAGGGGAGCACAATCAATCCCAACAAAAATAATAAAATCAGCAACAAATTACAAGAAGTAATACAAGTTAAATGCATAGCGATCGCTTCATGTAGTACATTTAAAGGTAGTGCATTTATCAGTCACCCTGATATGCAAAAGTAAAATTTTATTAAAGTGACTAAATATGAGATGCTTTCTATTTTCTCATCAATCATTTAAATAAAAATTTTCAATTAGCTCATCCCTTTCCACACGTAAGTCATTTGCAATTCACAGATACATAATCTAATTTTTTTTTTCTAGGTAGCAGATGCTTTCTATGGATAGGAGCTTATCTCATCAGAATCTTAGTTTATTAAGGGGAATAATGCATGATATATTTGCATCTCAGAAAGTTTATATCTTAAACCTGATTTACTATTTCTACATCACATCCCCAAAAGTATACCTTCTTCAGAAGACTTAAGTCTATAAATTTTTTGACTGCTTTGGAAAAGATATTACTCTGTCTTGACAGATTCCTATATTTAAATAAATCATCCCAGAACTGGAAGCATACCAGTCTGAGGAGAAATAAAGGCTGTCTTAGAGTGGGGTAAAGATTTCTCAAAATACTATAAATAAACACTTTTAAGATCATCACATGTTAGAAATTCTTAATTGAAAAATTTTAAGCTTTTTTGAGATATCTAATTATGACATGTATAATTTTATATACCATGAAAACTTAGAAAATGATTTATTTTCTAAGTCACTACTGTTATCATGATAACTTTTCAGGAATAGATCAGAGGAATGCCACATAAATTAACAATCAAAATATTTATAGTTGTGGGACACCTGGGTGGCTCAGCAGTTGAGCATCTGCCTTTGGCTCAGGGCATGATCTCAGGGTTCCAGGATGGAGTTCCACATTGGGCTCTCTGTGAGAAGCCTGCTTCTCTCTCTGCCTATGTCTCTGCCTCCCTCTCTGTCTCGCATGAATAAATAAATAAAATCTTTAAAAAATGTAGTTGAGAAGAAGAAATTCACTATGCTTCGTAGAACCATGAGCAATATTTCTCTTGTGCCTTTATTGGAAGGTAAGAATTTGCAAATATTAATAACATTATAAGCTAGATTAATAAGTAATTTGCTGATGTCAAACTATATACCATTCTATATAGCTATTGCTATATAGTGTAGAAAACATTATACAATTTTTGTTGACCTTTTGCGGTTTGATTAATGATGCAAAGCTCTTTAAAATTATGTAATTAAACAAATACACATAACTAAAATATTACTATAGGTTATAGAAGAAAAAAAACACAATGCTATTGTCAAGGGTAGATGTTGTTTCTACAGGTCACCAACAACAGACACACTGGCATGGTCTGAAAATATGGACACACTTTTAACCAACCAAGGTAAGACCCAACTAAGTTTAAAAATGTAATGATTAATAGTAAATCATTAATTTCTAAAAGTTGTAGTCATTATAGAACATAAGTTTGGTCATTTTTTGAAGCATGAGATTCCCAACAGTCACACAAATTTGTATGGGTCTCAAATCCAAATGGAATTAGGTTGGGCCTAAAAAAAGACATGATTATATAAACTCCAAACATTAATACAAAAAGAAAATCCCAAACAGGAAATAAGAAATTTGTCATTTTCTTAGATTCATTATCATTTGATGTATCTATGATGACTCTTCTTGTTACAAGTTGAAAGAAAAAAAACTATTGAAAAGTTTAAAATTTAAATAAATCACTTGTTTTGTCATGTCTTAGGAGCTAAAAAACAGTTTTTTAAACTATTTCAACTGACATTCTCATTTTTAGCAAAAACAAAAACATATTTAATGTATTAATATGTACATGTGCAGATGTGTATTTATATTTAATAGTGGCTCAAGAAGGTATTTTTATTTTCAATAAATAAAATATCCTGGTATTTGATCAAAGTAGTCATTTGGAATTTCTGTTTCTGTTATACATAATTCTGTTTTACAGGAGTTTTATCTGATACAGGGGAAAAAAGGAATGGCACTACAGAGACATGTATTTAAAAATGTTTAATATTTAATATTGTTGGTACTAATCAAATGGAATGTCTACTTTAAATTTGTAAAGTCAATATCAGTATATTAGAAAAGTTTACATAATAAAGTTGGGTGAATTCTTCATAGCTATTCATTCATATACAAAATTAGATTGAATTAGACAGAATTATTCTGATTTTATGATTCTTAAATAATTAATTCCTAAAGTATAGACATTAAAATAATCCACATCATTCCTAGAATCCAGCTAAGGACATACTAAAGTCATCAAAGATATGAAATTGCATTTTTTTAAGTTTTAAATGGCGTGTTTCTTTTTTACTTAAGTATGTAACCAGTACGACAAATCAGGTTTACTAAAAGCCTTGAGAAAGTATCTCTGCCGGCGGTGACTTGGCTGGCTTGAGTGGAGGAGTTCTAGAGGACAGCACCACCAAACAGAGGCACGGAAGACGTCAAGCTAAAGGCAAATGTTTTCATCTACAAACCTCCTGAGATTTTCTATTTCATCCCCACATAAAAAGTCACATATTTATTTGAGCAGCTGTTTGGTTTTTGCTTTTTATAATACCAGAAAAATAGCTTGAAAATTTGAAAATGCTTTTTAATGCTCTATACAGCTAAATGACTTACTAAATTATCTGTTAAGTCGACTTGGGGATATGTCTTGCAGATACTGTGTATAGGCTCTCATGGTGGTTTCAATACCTAGTGCTCATTCCACTTGTCAGCCCCGTTGAGCATAACCAGTAGCCATTCCATTCTGTAGAGATTGTCCTCAGAGAATATCATTTTAATTGCATGGAGCATATTATTCCAAAGTCATATGAAATCTTTTGATCATTCAAATTGTATATAGAGAATAGAAGCGTAGTTCAATAAAATAGTGTGTCCAAGACAGAGATAACTAGCTCATTTTAGCTGTTTTCTCTGGTCCATTGTATCTCAAACCAAGTGACAGGAGGGGGAAAGAATTTGATAATTATTATCTCCAAGTAGTCCTTCATTAAAATTGCAAGATGTGAGAAAATAATAAATTTCTTGATCTCCTACTTCCCATCTCTCATGGATGCATTTAGATAATCCTCATTGGGAGGAAGCCTCATATGCCTTAATGATACACATAAAATATTGCCAGATAGGAATCTACAACATTCTTTCAGTATCACTAAAGTATACTTTATCCTCTATATAAAATAGATTTTAGCGTAAATTCTGTTTTGAACCCTCAAATTCATCACTGTTCAGACAAAACTCATGGAAATTTTAATTGAGTGTTACTAAAAGGATTTTTATAACCTAAATTTGTGTCACAGAAGCTTCTTGGATGTATTTTTAAATGCAATAAATGTGCAGTTAATTGAATTTTTTATAGTGCTCACATATTAATGACATCTACACTCTCCAATATTTCTACTGAGAATTTTAATTGGTACCTGATAACTTTTTGCAATGACTTGTTATTTCAACTCTATTTTGAATAATAAAAAATTATTAAATCTATTTTTAATTTCCCAATGTTTTTGATGCTTTAATCTTGCTCCCTGAAGCCTTTTCTATTTTCTCTCACTAAAATCACTTTATTTCTCACCTGCAGCAACCTGCAAATAGCTGACTTTGGCCCCTTTTCCATAAATTTTTCTCATGTTTTCTTTTCTACTAGTTCATTTTCTCTTTCCCCTTATTCTCCAGAAGCTTATTTGTACCTACTTTGGAACTAAAAGGTTCAGATCTCTGAGTATGTAGTCAGGGAAGAGCAGTTTTGAGCACATGCAAAGGGGCCCTCATGGCAGAGGGAAGAGAAAAGCCACCAATGTTTTGGAAGGCAAATCTCTCCCGAGGCAAAAGTGCTGATGTGTATTTTCCTTCTCAGAGAGATCCACAGTCTCACTGATAAACAGATATTGACCTCAGAAAGGTGAAATCTGTGAAACCAAATAATATGAACTCAAGGTACTGCCTGAGTCCATTCAACTGCAGGAATGTGATAATGACCTTTCTAACTTGCTATCTAACTAGAAGCACACTCCTAACCTTACTCGTCCCTAAACTGATTTAGCCAGAATTACCTTCTCAAATGAGCTCTTGGTATACTAAAGAAGAATATTGCATGCCATATTTTGATGAGGAAAATAAAGAAAGGGATAGTCTAAACAGGTAGTCATAATCTCAAATGGGAATAATACTTGTGTAAATTTGGCTGAAAGTCAAATAATTGGGAGCAGTAGGACCTATGGGAATCACAGCCTGCAAAGCACTATCTCTGCTATGAAATTTAAAAGAAATAGCACATGCAAATCGAGACAAAGTAAACAAGCCTGCAGGTAAGTAGTCTAAAGTTTCTGGAGAAATGCAAGCTCAGGAGAATATCTGGGAGCAGGAGAGAAACACCATGCATAGGTTAAGTTAGACAGGTACTATGAGGGAAAATGGGGCACATTTTGCTTAGGGCAACACTGGAGAAAAGCTCATTTATTCCCTTTATTGACTTAAAATTGCCTATCACCACATAAAGGGGAGAAACATTCTCCCCAAGTATCTTGCTGGTTACTTTCTTGGTTTAAAGATTAGAATTGGCCAATATATTTGCTCAAAAGTAACAAATGCCAGTCATTCCTTCTTTGCTTTCAGTCCAAACCCACACAATCTAACTCCCTAGTATCAACCTGTGTTTCCTCACCAACTCATAGCAACAAAGATATCCTTACTATAAAGTTAGTATAACATCATTAACTTGATTTGGGCTTAGTGCATCGAGTGAATAAAACTAAGCCCATGGATTTCCTGTGAAGTAATTGCCTTCAAAACTTTCCTCTAGGGGCAGCCCGGGTGGCTCAGCGGTTTAGCGCCACCTTCAGTCCAGGGAGTGATCCTGGAGACTGGGGATCGAGTCCCATGTCAGGCTCCATGCAGGGAGCCTGCTTCTCCCTCTGCCTGTGTCTCTGCCTCTTTCTCTGCATCTCTCTGTGTCTCTCATGGGTACATAAAATCTTAAGGAAAAAAAAAAAAAAAACACTTTCCTCTAAACCTAGCTCCTAGGTGTTTCAGATCTGGAAAGAAAAAGTACAGGTTTTCTTTGTTAATGGAGCTAATTGGAAAATAGAGATAAGAATATTTTATTTTTATGATTATTGATCCAAAATAAGGTTTCTAAACTTAAAAACAAAGACATATAACTTAGAGATGGATGATAAATATTTGCCACTGAATACTCAGTAAATGCTCATTATTATACAATGTATTCATGTTGGTTATGTATATTGCACCCGTGATATACCATAGTTTTTCTTTTATATTTTATAGCTGGTTTGGATGCTTTTCGAACATTTCTAAAATCAGAGTTTAGTGAAGAAAACGTTGAGTTCTGGCTTGCCTGTGAAGACTTCAAAAAAACAGAAAGTGCAGAAAAAATTGCTTCTAAAGCCAAGATGATTTATTCTGAATTCATTGAAGCTGATGCCCCTAAAGAGGTGAGTAAAATATTCTAAGATAGTGAATATTCATCTCCTAGCAAATCTGCTCCCAATTATAAGACACTAAATCCATCTGAAAGGAAATCAAATTGTTGCTATGAAATCAAATAGAAAATGTCTGTAAACTCCAACAGAAGTGCCTTAAGATGATTCTATCCTTTACTGATTTAGCAAATATTTTACAACACCTACTATGTGCCAGATATGACCATAATTTTTTCCTTAGTACAACATACAGACTTTTGAAAAATAGTGTCTATTATCTTAATTAACTCACTCTAATGTTAACCCTATAGAAATGCTACTTAAATGTGTTCTTGTATTGCAAGTTCACTTTTGTTTATCCTTCTGCAAATCATGGTGATCAACATGGAATAAGAATTCTAGAATAGAATAATTTATGTAAAAATTAAGAATAATATGTGGGGGGAAATACAACTACTAACCAATAGCATGAATTCTTAATTTTTAATATTTTGGATGTCCACATTATGGTATGTAATGTCTTACTTTCCAAAAGAAGAGTTTGCTTACCTTTATTTCTTTGATGGTAAAAATGAGCCAAAAGTGTGAGGCCAAGTTTCTGGTGATCATGATCCACTTGTGCTGCTTTAAGATCAGGAAGTAGAAATGGCCTTAGAGAAACCTGGGATGACTGATAATACCCACCCCTCAAAAAAGGATTCAGTGTGTGTAACACCTCATTTATATTTGATTTCCTTTCCAGAACCAAAACCTTGATCATCTCCACATTTTAATATTTAAAATTTAAGCAATTTGTAGTTTAAAATTATTTAAATTCCTCACTGAACATATCAGATAAGCTAAGAATTTTAGTGCATAAGTAGTAAACAGAAAGCTACATTGCACTACTAGTACCAAACATAACTTACCAGTACAAGTCATCTTTCCTACAGAGACAAAAACATCAATTTGCTCTTAGAGGAGAGTTATCATATTTTCTGATTTAAAATTAGGATTTATGGTTTGAGGGAACCTGGGTGGCTCAGTGGTTGAGCGTCTGCCTTTGGCTCAGGGTGTGATTCCGGGAATCAACCTGGGAATGAGTTCCACGTCAGGCTCCCTGCATGGAGCCTGCTTCTCCCTCTGCCTGTGTCTCTGCCTCTCTCTGTGTGTCTCTCATGAATAAATAAATCAAATATTTAAGAAAAAAGGATTTATAGTTTGAGAAGGGTTATTATACTTATGTGCACAAAGAATAGAATAGGTGAAATTAGAACATTAAGTGGCTGTATCAATAGTTCAAGTTTTAATTGACATTAATTACTGCTGCCTACATTGGCTAGTATAACTTTACAGACACATGAGCTACCAAAGGAATTCATGGGGGCAGGGGAGGTAGGGTGAAGAATTTTAACTGCTGTGGAGCTATTTCAACATTCATTTCCCAGTCACCATCTAAGAATCAATAAATAATTCTGGAAAATTGAAAATACAGTATATGAGATTTGTCAAGTTGATTAATGTGTCATTCCCTAAAAGGCCTTGAAATCAGCTCTAAAGATATCCTATTTATTGTGATATTGATTTGAAAGCCAGATTTTTTCTTCTGTATGAATTCAGCTAATTAACAGTGATTGTTTAGAATAACATTCTCAAACATTTTGCATGAAGTCTTCCAATAAGAAATGTTATCTTTTAATTATAGTTGAATTCAATCTTATATAATAAATTACCAATTTTGACAAAATAGTTTTGTATAGTTTCCTAATCTTTTCTTCCAAAATAAATTTATATGGTAATAATTTAAATAAATAGCACAATTATTTTAGGATATAAGATTTTTATGGCTTTTTGTACTTTGTCCATCTAATTAATTTGACTAAGTAGTATATAATTAAGTTATGGCTGCTTTCCTTTTTTTTTTTTTATATAGCTGCTTTCCAACTAATAGATTATATCTTCTCCTTGAAGTATCTAAAAATATTATTGTTGAATATGACAAAATTCACTGAAAACAAAGAAATATATAGATATACATTTGAAGTAGTCACTATCTTTCCTATTATTTAGCATTAGTTGTTTCCAGTTCAGCAGATTACTAAATTTCACTACCCAAATTACTCATTGGTATTTGGCTCTCATATACCAATTAGTCATCAAAGTATTTCTCTGTAGTCCATCAGCTGTATGTTAAATATAATACAATTGTGAGTATGTTGACTCATTAAACTGATTTTCTGAGTGCCTGTCCCCACATTGAAGTCACAGAGGACAGACTGACATGTAATCAAATCAGTCAAATACACAATAAGCAACATAATAATAAAACCACATTTAAAGTTCATTATTAGCACACTGGAAAAGTACATGTGGAGAGTTAAGGGATGCATTTTCAGGGTGATTCACACATGAAAATGTAGGTCATGAAAAAAGTAATATCAAGACAGCAAATGAAAAAATATTTCAGACTAAGGAAACAGTGACATAACATGGAGGTACAAAGTTCCTTAGTGTTTCTGAAAATTACAAACATTTTGATATTGCTAATGAGAAGTAGAGGATGACTTTGCATAGGCAGTGGTAAAGATAAAGAAAAGGTGGGAAGTATTCTAGGTTTATCTACTAGGCAATCTTAACGTGACAAGGTCATATTTTTGGTCTGGAAGCTGGAAAACACGATTTTCATAAGTAAAAAGACTAATTCAAGAATGAGATTTATATAAGAATATTATCCATTTTTCCATATTCAATTATAGTTGTATAAGTGACTCTTAAAGAATCAAAATCACAACCAATTTTCCTGGTAGAAAAATCCTAAAGTAAAGAACAATAGCAAAGTCATGTTATCCAGGTGTCTATTAACTCCTATTTATTTTCTTCTCAACTGCTTGTGTCTTTATTTCCTCATCTATAAAATAGCTAACATAACTTAATTTTTAATTGATGCAAGTAGACAATTTACAATTAGACTATACTAAATTTACCAAATAATCCCTGTCTATAAATTGGCATTACTAATGACTCTCAATTTCCTGTTCTAACAGGCAGAGACAGCACACTGAACAAAACAACAAAAATTGAACTTTTAGGTCTCTATGAGAAATGATAATGGTAACTAGACTTTATGCCCTTTTTCTTACAGCATTACCTTTTCTCTGGTTTCTACACTAATAGAGAGCTAGTGTAATATAGTAGAAAATTGGAAGTTTAGAGATATCTTGACCTAAATTCAAATCCTGTAATGTTGGAATAAACTGTTTTATCTCTCTGAGCCTCAGTATCCCATCTACTAATTCATCTGTGAACCAAACACATTACCCACACAGGACACATGAGGATGATGAATGAGAATATGTGTCTATGGTTTTATATCATGCAGAACAGCTTTTAAGAAATTGTAATCCCTTTCTTTTTTTTTTTAAAACAAGTCACTGTAAGGGCTATAGTTTCAACCTGAAAATAACCATTATAAGAACATGCTAGCAAATCACTAGTTTCAGATAAAAAGAGCTACTCATTGAATAGATTATACTTAGACAGTTTCAGAAGAAAATACTGAGGAAAAAAAAAAGCAAAGCTGGTATTTTAACTAAGTGATTTGAAAATGAGAAAATTATTAGACAAGCAGTATTTTTTAAAGTGCCTCTACCTTGCACACAATAAGAACCTGTAGGTGTTAAAGAAATTCTTAAACTTTTAGTTATTCTCCCTTCCATTTGGGCCGCTCATTTCATATCACTTGGAAATGTTGAGAAAAGAATATTACTCTTTTTCAACAGAATGGAGCTGTTCAAAATATTTCAAATAATATTTTCATATTAGTGAAAACACTAACAGATTTTAAATATTCATGTTATATTTATATAATTTATATAGATTTGTGCAATTTCTCTATATTGAAAAGGAAATTGGTCAGGTTGGAAAATCTGTGATTAGAGAGAAAAATGTTTATGTTTATGTTGATTGCCATTCTGTGAGAGTAGAAAATGTTCCAAATCAAAAACAATGTAATGTTTAAAATTATATAAATTCAACTGCATATTATCACCAATCCAGGAGCAAATACATTGGTAGTTTTTTAAAGTCAAAAAATATTAGTATGAAATACTTAATTCTTAAATGTATTTATTAAATGTGAAGACACCATAACTCATAAAACAAAAAAGAAACTATAGTCATAGAGGAGAAGGCATCTTAATGAATATGTGCAGGACACTTTTTAAAATATCTATGTCTTGTTTTTAACTTTTATTTTTAAGGCAGTATAATGTTATTTATTGATGCATTTTATTTCACATCAGTAAATGCTTGTTCTGTGCCTACTATTCACCTCCTTATAAGATAAAGTACCCCCATGGATGGGAAGCTCAGTTTAGTCAGGAGAACAGATTTTAAAAACACTTAAATATAATGCAATATGTTGTGTGAACTAGGCAGCTTGATAAGGAAATGCAAGAAAATAAAATAGGTTGAAACTATGGTTGGGCTCAAGAGAAACTTTAAAGCTATCTGGGTAAAAAATGAAAATTATGGAACTAGGAAAAAATACCAAAGCAATAAATGATTAAGTGCAAAAAAAAAAAAAGTTACAGAGGAAATTTTTTGCATTATACCTAGAAGGATATAATGATTGAAGAGTAGTGAGACAAGATGTTGACATGAGGTCTTTATTTTAAATAAGGTCAGCTTTAACCAGAATCTCAAGGAAAGGAATTAGGTCTATGAATTATTGGTAGAAAGAAGCTCACGAACATGGGCACTTAGAAGGATTTCTTGATATTACTATCATGCTGATTTTGTATTCTTAATCTTATATTCAACTTTTTTCTTTGCAGTTTAAAGTGCCCCTTCCCCAACATGTTGATATTTTTATCTGGCCCCACAAATTGTTTCTTGTCAACAGTGTCTCCCAACTCTTGAATTATCTCCAAATAGAATGAGTCTGTTTATTTATTAATTTCCTAACTTTTCATACACTGATCACTAAGTGTCTGGCATATGCTAGGAAACGTACTGGTGCAGACAAGAAAAAGACAGATACTCTGAATAGATAAAGCTAATCATTTTGAGGGTTTTTGTTAAAAATGTTTTTTATTATTTTTGTTAAAAAATAATTGCAAGGGACACCTGGGTGGCTCAGTGGTTGAATGTCTGCCTTTGGCTCAGGTCATGATCCAGGGTCCTGGGATGGAGTCCCGCATCCGGCTCCCTGCGGGGAGCCTACTTCTTCCTCTATGTATATTTCTGCCTCTCTCTGTGTGTCTCTCATGAATAAATAAATAAAATCTTTTTAAAAAATTACAATATACTTTCATGAGAGTCGTGATAGGGAAACACAGGTGATGCAGCAGCATGCAACAGGAAAATTCAATTATAGTGGATGAGAAGGTGTACCTCAAAAGAAGTAGTTTGTGAGCTTTGACCAGAAATAGGAACATAAAGAAAAAGAAGACAATGGGGGAGAAGGATAGAAAAGGAAGAGTAAGTGAAACAATGGACCAGCCAGTGCCTAGAAGGCTAGTCCAGTAGTGAAGAAAGTCTAGCAATCTATGTCTCAGAGTGTAAAGTGAGGCAACTGCACCTCCTGGATCCCAATAATTTCCTCCTCCTTAGTCATTTCATCTTAAAATAAAGGGTCTGAAAAAGAGAGAAGAGAAAAAGGAAGAGACTGAGAAGCATGAGAAGGAAAAGGGGTAGAAGGAAGAGAGGAAGGATAAACAATCTAGAAAAACTATATGTAACATCTGCACAATGCTCTTATGTAGATTATGTCATCTGACCATCATGGTCACTATCTTAGGGAGGTATTGCAATCATCCACATTGTACAGGTAAAAATGAACTGAGCCCTAGAGAAAAAATAATGAGCCTTGCAGTCATAAAGATACAAAAGATCATGAGGAGAGAGGTCTACAGCCTACGCTTTTAGGTTTCAAATTCCTTTCTCTAGATCTACTATTTATTTTTAGATGTTTGTAATATAGCCTGGGAACATTGATGTTTTGCTAAAGGCAAAAGCATAAAATTATCTTGGTGCATAGAGTCTATCTTCTTTTCTATCAAAAAGCTTTATTTCTCTTCTCATATTCTGGTTAATTTGTATAACTTCTTAAACCATGAAGTTTAGATTCAAATATGGCATTAAGAGGGAAAGAGTTTCAGGAGTATTTGTTCTAAATAATTTGCAGTATCACTTTGGCCCTCTGAAAAATGGGTTGCTGTATTTCAACTCAAAAAGAAGACACTCGGCTGTTTTTTGAACTTCTATGTGTCTCTGAGCTACTGAAACTAATCTTGGATAAGCATGTTTGGGTTGGGGAATGCAAGCAGTCAATCTGACTCCCTCCCAGCTACTCCAGATAGTTTTTGCTTATGTACATCTATTTTTAGCAATCCATATACAGTATGTACATCTATTTTAGCAATCCATATACATTACCCATATACATTATGTACATCTATTTTTAGTAATTTGTGTGATTGCATATGTTATGATTTCTTCTGTTTCTTTTGCCCAATTTGAGATGTTAACACTACTTCCCAACTCGTGTCACTCATTTCTGTCTCTAAGAGCATTAAGAACAAAAGGATAAAGTCCTGTTGCAGGGATGGATTCCATCTAGATGTTACAAACTTTGCCATTCTCAGTTTTAATAGCCACCCTTAAGAATATATTTCAGAATATTCGTTTTCCTTTAATGATGCCAAAAATGAAGCAATACAAGAGGTGTTCATGGTGATTAAATAGAATTATGTAACCAAAAACATGATTATAGGGGGCTTTAATTGTTAAGCTCTGTTGTACAATGAGGTCTAAGATGCTGCTTGCTCCATTTTAGTCAGATGTTTTACATACGCGTGCACACACCCTGTGCGTAATGGCAGTCTCTTGCCACACTATCCATTCTAAATGAGGAAAAGGCTATCTAATTTGAATGTGAAAACACAATTGAAAACTTTTCATTCAAATTATGTAAAGAATATAGAAAGCAGAGTGGAGGGTCACAGGAAAGCCAACTAGTACATTTTAAAATGTATTCTTTCTGATAGAGTAATTTGTTGAAAACCAAGAGGATTTAAAACTGCTGGCGTAGTAAAGGGGAATTTGCCTGGCACACTTTATTGTTAACAAAATCACATGAGTATTAAAATATTCTGGATCTTTAGAATAAAATTGTTTTTAAACAACTACCTCAAACATCATTCAGAAGGCAGACATTTTAATGTAATGGATTGCTGTCAATGTCACCTGTGTCAAGGCCTTTTCAAAATTGACAGAATTTAAAAGCCTCTAAATGGTTGTGATGACATCTCTACTGTCATTCGGTAAGAATCACAATTCTTTTCTGAGATTGACAGCACAGTGGGCTCAGATATCTAAGATAATTCATAATCTTTTGAAAAAATAAGCAAAGGAAATATTCTATTTCTCAGAGTCCTTGAAACTAAAGTGTATCCACACAAACAAAATGCAAGTAACTATCATATTAGCAAGTAATATAACTCTGTTTATTTCCTTAGCTGATACACTGTTCAGCCCAGGCTCTGGACCTAAGATTTTGCGTAGCAAAGTCTAAGCTTCCCTGTAACTCCCAAGCGGTTCAGAATGCCTCAATACCATACAACTGGAGAGGCTGCAGCTTTAGGTCACCTCCTGATAGGATCTTACCTTTGATCTACTCCT
This sequence comes from Vulpes vulpes, assembly GCF_048418805.1. Lineage (NCBI taxonomy): Eukaryota > Metazoa > Chordata > Mammalia > Carnivora > Canidae > Vulpes > Vulpes vulpes. The sequence continues at coordinate 97,827,494 of NC_132784.1, read as the reverse complement.
CACTCAACATCTCCTGTCTTACTTTTTGAGATAGGAATTTACACATGTCTTCCGGTAGAACTCAATCAAAAATCACAGCTGAGATGAAGGCAAAGTTGAGGGTGCAGCTTAAGACATGCCTCCAGCACTGATTCTTTTAGAGAAATTTATCTATCTATCTAGCCTAACATCTTCACTTTTTTCCAGTTACTGAAATTTTAAGGGATTTGAGAAGACAAGGCACTTTTGATAGCCTAATTCTCACACCTCACCCAAATTGACTTCTCAGGGGGTATTTAACAAAATAGATCACTCTCTCTTAATTGAAATACTATCTTCAATTGACTTCTAGTATTTGATTTCTTCCTTCCTTACTGACTGCTCTTTAGCAATTTCTTCTGCTATTCTGATTCATAACCCAACAGACACTATAATGAGGGAAAGAAATCCTCATTTAATTTTTGCTTACATTCATTCTCCTAATGATTTCCTCTGGTCCCATATATTTTTTTTCAAAGATTTTACTTATTTATTTATTGAGAGGGAAAGAGAGCATCATATGGGGTCCAGGGGCAAGGAGGAGAAGCAGAGTCCCCACTGAGCAGGGAATCATAACCTGAGCCAAAGGCAAATGCATAACCAACTGAACCACCCAGGTGCCCAAGGTCCCATACTTTTAAAAGAGCTGCTCAAACTTAACAAATTCAAATCTGAGTACTAATAATTCTGTTCAAAACTTTCTTCTACCTGAGTCTCCCCATCTCACTTAATGGCAACTCTTTTTTAATTTGCTCTAGATAAATAACTGGTAGTCATCCTTGATTCTCTTCCAACTGATTCCCTATGTCCATTCCAGCAACCCTTTCTGTCATCTCATTCTTCAGAATATTGCTAAAATCCAGCCATTTGTAAAGATTTTGTCCCTCATCCCAGCACACTATTCAATCACAAGATCCATCCAGTATACTTTCTAGATATCTTTAAAATCTACACACTTCCCACCAATCCCTGTGACATTACACAGCCACATTCATCATCACTGCCCACCTGAACTTCTGGTAAGATTTTCTCATTTTTCTTCCTTTTATCCACACCCAGCTATTATACCACATGGAAACCAGTGATATGTTTTTTTTTCAAACATGTGTTTACATCATGCCCTTACTAAAATTCTTCCCATTGCTCTCAGGTTAAGTAAAAATTCCTTACCAAAAAATCTACAAGGTGTCACGTGATCTGGTACCTTCATTCCTTTCCAGGTTCTTGCCTTTCCTCCTCTCATAAACCACTGGGCTTCTGTCAGCTTACCCGCCCCTGTGTAAATTCCTTCCTCAATCTATCTATATTTGTGACAATACTTTGAAAGCCTTCTTAAAATCTCATTTCCTTCAGAAAGCATATTTTTTCCTCTGGATTGCTTTCTCAAAATCTGTCTTCTTGATTGACTTTTCACTTTAATCACCTTTGTATCTTCAGAACCCTCACACAATCTCTAAGCACCTACTCAATATGATATTTCAAATAAATAAATTGTAGGAATGGCTATAAATGAAAGCCTACTTTCTCAGATACATATTAATGTTTTTCACAGAAAAATAGGGATAATAATATTGCATATCATATAATTGTGCATAGGTGACATAAAGTAGCCATAGAAAGATAGTATATCAGTACTAGTAGTTTAATAAATAATAGCATTATTGACAGTCAAAATAATCATGCTTAAATATCATTATGCTTATTTTAGAGATAATGCCAGTGTTGAAATATTTTGCCAGGAAAAAAGATAGAGTAACCAAGGAAAAAAATCTAGGGAGAGACTTGGGATAGAACTGAGAGAATGCATAGCTGTTTTGCTCATATTTTGAGGGGCATGCAGAGAAAAGGGAATTAGCAAAAGAGATAGGGGAAAAGACAACTAATACATTAAAAACAAATTAATTTCATGTCATGAACTATTGAATTTCCTCTGTAGTGACAAATCTTTCTCTGATAATCAGACTGAATAATTAATACTAAAAGAAGCCTTTGTATCTAAATTTGTTTAAGTAAGAAATCAAATTTCTTAAGATTTGTAAATCAAAATAATATATAATGACAAAGAATTTATAGTGGCTTTCCTTCTGTGGCCAAGGAAGGCTTCTCAGAGGATATTCAACTTAAGCTAAATCATAGAGGATAAGGAGAATCTGTACAGAATAAAATTGTGGGGGCGAAAGGGATTTTAGATGGTGAAAACAGCATAAACAAGCTGTAGGTACCAGATTTGCTTTGGGAACAGAGTGTAGACTAGTTTTATAGATACTGCTAAGGAAAGTACATGATTTTGAAACGACACATTGAAGTCTGAGTATGAGGAAGCTCAAATGCCAAGGTAAGATATTTACAGTTTATGTTATAAAAAATAATGGATTTTCAGCTGAATATTCATATACTGTTAGTGATATTTTGGTGAAATTGATATAGTTATTATTTCACATATTCAGAAGGGAAAGATATTGTTAAGAAGAGGTATCAGGCTAGAGGCAAATTTCAGAATTTGGTAAAGAGATTCCATTATAAAAGGCTAAAGGGAGAAAGAAGAGTGAAAATGAAAAGGGCCATTGTGAAATTACAAAATAATAAGGCAAATGAGGGAAAAATAGAGAAAGAGATCAAAGAAAAAAGAGGTGTCAGAGATGATTCCTATGTTTCAAGCTTGAAGAACTTGGAGAAAAATAATGACATTTATACAAACATGTGGGTGTGATGTTTTGTCACTGACATTAAGCTGAATTGCCAAGACACAGCCTCATAAGACTACTAATTATCTCCTGGGATTAGTATATCTGCTCATCACTCAGCTATCATAGCTGATGCTGGCAGTTCCTTGGTAGGAAAACAGACAAGTTAGAAAAATGAGAGGGATAAATCAGAAATACAAGTTTCATCTATTTTAATAAATATTAGTTTACCAGTATTAAGTTGAAATGGGATAGTTCTCTTTAAAATTTAAACATGATTTTTAATAAATATAGAAACTTTTTTTTCACTTTACTTACGCAGTGTATGTTTATTGAGTCCTTACATGGTGCAAGGCATAGAGAATGATGGACAAAATGTAAATATCGTCTAAGTAACACAAAGTTCTTGGACGGGTCTGAAAGGAAAACAATCCACGCATAAACTTCACAGGGTAGATATTACTTGAATATAGCCTCATGGACATAAAAACCTGTGAATGACTTGGTAAAGGAAGTGACTTTCAGACAGACTAAAAAAAGTTGATAGGTGGGGAAAATACAAGGAATTTGAGGGAAAGTGTCTAGCTTGGTAAAAATACAGGGCACACATAGAGGAGAAAGAAAATGTGTAAGTTAGGATTATGTTGTAAAAGCCATGAATGTCAAAATCAAGGCTTTATATTTTTTTAATTAGGAAACGGGGAGTTATTGCACGTATTCATTTCTGATTAAAATAATAAGCTGGGTTACCTAGGTGGCTCAGTCGGTTAAGAGTCTGCATTCAGCTCAGGTCATGATCCTAGGGTCCTGGGATCCAGCCCGAATCAGGCTCCCTGCTCAGTGGAGAGCCTACTTTTCCCTCTCCCTCTGTCCCCCCTCCTCGTTCTCTCTCTTGCTCTTGTTCTCGCTCTTGCTTTATCTCAAATAAATAAAATCTTGATGCACCTGGGTGGCTCAGTGGCTGAGCATATGTCTTTACCTCAGGTCGAAATCCTGGGGTCCTGGGATCGAGTCCTGCATCAGGCTCCCTATAGGGGAGCTTCTCCCTCTGCCTATGTCTCTGTCTCTCTCTCTGTGTCTCTTATGAATAAATAAATAAAATCTTTTAAAAATAAATAAAATAAAATAATAATAAGCCAACACTATGTACCAGGCACATACCAGCCCTGCTATCAGTGAAACCTCCACCCCATCAATGGATACCTCAATGAGATAAATTGCTATATTTACTATTACAGGGAATACATAGTTAAACAAATGTAAATGATACCATTACACAACAGTTAAAGGAAGAAATAGGCAACATCTATTCTCATATCCTCACAACACAATATAGGATTTATGAAACAGAGTACCCTAGATGTTTAAAAAACACTGCAGGAGCTTGATCCCCACCCACTATGAGGCAGGCAATGGATTGGGTTTCAAACATGTCATCATGAACTTCCCTCCTCAAATCCCTTCAGTGTCTTCCTTTTGCTTCTAGGAGAAAAATAAGAATTCCTTACACTGCACGTAAGCCCTATAAAACTTGTAGGCAAATCTCATTACAGGAACTTTCTTTCTCACATCCTATGCTCTAGCCATCCAGGCATAGTGGCTTTTCAGAACCTAAATTCTTTGTCACATCAGGGACTTTGAATTTGTTATTTTTCTGCTAGAAACGTTTTCTCCCCCAGACTCTTAGAGGACTAGCTTCTTCTCATCCTTCAACTTTATTTCTAAAATAATACTATTTATTTAGTTGCCAGTTATCATTTCTCAAGTATAGAAGCATTTGGTACGTAATAGATACTCATAAACATTTGTGGAATCAATGAATGTATGGATCATTTTATTTTAATTCTTATAAAAACTCAGTCAAGAAATACTTAACAATGAGGAAGCATTCCTCAGAAATAGTAAAATATTCAACCAAGGTCACCAAGATACTGTTAGAGCACAGATTAGAAAATTATCCCAAAGTCTTTCCACTGCCCTCCACCATATTCCTACAGGAAGGAAGGAAAAATTGATTCTACATTTCAAGGCCTTCAGGAGTTGTAGCATTTGACCTGAAACTTTAATGGAGGATGTAGGAGGATGATCAGGGGAATAAAGTTGCAGATGTGGGGTTACTCCGTAGCTGAAATCCCTAGGAAAAACATCTGTGAACAATAGTGTTCTTTTTCTGATTCTTTTCAAATTAAAAGTTTTTTTTTTCTTCTCTTCTTCCTGGAATAATAATAATAAAATATTTTGATATTACTTATCTCATTTAGTACTTGAAACACTTTACACTTTAAGATTGATGCTATTATTATTCCTTTTTATACCATGGAATCAAAGATTAAAATAAATTATAGAACTTGCTTCACTCATATGAATAGCAAGTAAGTAGCTGAGGGAAGGTTTGATTATAGGTCTGTCCGCCTCTTTTAACCTCAATTCAATAAGCACAAATTGCCATTTATAGTCTTTCTTTTACCAGACCCCCAAATTATGGCATTTTTACAATCTCTCTATTTTGCCAAGAGACATGTTAATTCTATTCAACAAATATTTATTGATTGCCTATTATGTGGTAGATATTCTGCTAAGTGCCAAAAAATAGATGGATGAATACGACAGATATAGCACCTGCCTTTCTTGAGTTTTTAATTCTAAGATTCAAATTTCTTTTGCACTTCATGAATATTTTCAATTTAAATTAGACGACTTGGATGCGAAGTTTTCTGCTTAGCAGAATATATCCTGGAATATGTATAGAGTTGGACAAGTATCTTCACAAAGTTTGGGGCATTTTACAAATTTGTAGATGAATGGTGTATTCCAATGTAATAGATGTGTTAGCTCTTACAGAGGATACTCACATATGGTAGTGGTGTAGGGACAGAGATATGCACACGCACACATGCATACACATATAGGTCTATTCTGTGGAAGGCATGGGAGTCAGTGAAGATGGGGATGTTATTTGGTTTATTTTGGCAAACAAAAAGAAACATAAATTAGAATGAAAAGCAATGTTGTCTGGGAAACAAGAAGGGGAAGTGTGGAAAATGGGAATGTGTTGATAGAAGCCAACCTACTAAATTTTAGTTATTGTTCTGCCTATGGAAAGTATATTATAGGGATTGGGGTTAAAGTACTAGAAAAAAAAAGATTTGTGGGAAAATAAATTTAGAATCATGAAGTATTTTGCTTGATTTTTCACTTTGCCATTTTTCTATAATCTCAAAATAAGGCTTTACCTCTGTTCTCTGTCAATGCTGTCTCAACCTAGAAAAAAATAATTATTTTTAAAAGATTTTATTTATTTATTTGAGAGAGGGAGGGAGTATGAGAGAGAGAGAGAGAACACCAGTAAGGGTAGAGGCAGAGGGAGAGGGAGAAGCAGGCTCCCCTTTGAGCAGGGAGCCCAATGCAGGGCTCCATCCTGGGGCTCTGAGATCATGACCTGAGCCAAAGGCAGACTCTTAACCAACTGAGTCACCCAAGTTAGATTTTAGTCTTTGGTCAGTCTCTTTGAATACAGCATGCTTTAGTTTGCTGTTGTATTCTTCCTCAAAAGACCATCTTTTTACTGTCCTCTCCATTAAAAATAAGAAAAGGTCACTGGGTGGCTCAGTGGTTGAGTGTCTGTCTTCGCCTCAGGTCGTGTTCCTGGGGTCCTGGGATTGAGTCCCATATCAGGCTCCCCACCGGGAGCCTGCTTTTACCTCTGCCCATGTTTCTGCTTCTCTCAGTGTGTCTCTCATGAATAAATAAATAAAATATATTTTGAAAAAAAAGAAAAATAATTAAACCAAACATGTGTTCTACATTCCAGAAAAAATGCACGACTTTTCTGCTGTTTTGCATCAGATTAACTTTGTGTTTAGAAAAAAAAAAATCAAATTATATATATATATATATATATATATATATATATATACCAACTGTATAAGCCAAGTATTCCTTGATTAAACTAATGTAATGATATGCAAACTTATTTCCACAGATCAACATTGACTTCAGTACCAGGGACCTCATCTCAAAGAATATTGCAGAACCAACTCTCAAATGTTTTGATGACGCTCAGAAGTTAATCTATAGTCTTATGGCCAAGGATTCTTTTCCTCGATTTCTAAAGTCAGAGATTTATAAGAAACTGGTAAATAGCAAACAGGTTGGAAATCATAAGAAATGGCTCCCCTTCTTATAAAGAAGGTAAATGATGAACTAATAATCAGGTACTAATTTGGGAGAAAACAAGTGACAGAAGAGATCAACTCTTAATCACTATACTCAAAGTTAAAATGTTTTAAATATCCAAAAACAATGTAAGCTTTTTTCTAAGGTTTAGAAAACATTTTTTCTTTACTCTAGCAGAAGGATACGTTTTTTTATATGTGAAGCTTGAGTTTTTAAGTCATTTGTTTAGAATTATTCATTTTATCAGGTACTAAGAAATCTCCTACTGGGAGAGTACAAGGGACTTAATAGAGATGTAATATACTCTTAAATCATAAGTGGATATTCTCATGACATTATGAATTCAAGAACTATATATCTTTATGTTGCTGAGTGGGAGCCTGTTTAGCACCATATACATGATTTTAAATGCCATTTACATTATTCAAAACCTTACTTCTGTAAAAAGAGAAATTCTGAACCAAAACACAACCCTCCCTTTAGTGTATTCAGCTATGTTCTTTTAATCAGGATCTGCCACATAATAATAATGGTGATTATCTAAACTGCTATAGCCTTCGGATGAATTAAAAAGAAAATTGCAAGTATATATACTTCAATTTTCTTTTTAATTCATCTATATATATGAATTATATATATATAATATGTATTCATATCATGGATCAAACTTTGTCAAAATATATCACTTGGTTCAATTCCATGGCATCATATAGGCTTATGCATAGAAAGAATCCCGAGGGTGCAAAGGACAGTTTTCTTCAATTTATAAGAATATAAAGAACAAGGCAGAATAAAATAGGTAAATGGATGGATAAATCTTATATAATGAACTGCATAGCAGTAATTGGCCCACGAAATAAAAAATTACTGCAACATTATCTACTCAAATTGGGGAGTTAAGTATCTATTCACTCATTCAGTACTGAAACTTGTTTATGGAACTCAAAGAAATTTTCAAAATACATTTTGAGATGTTTCTAAAATTGTTTCTATATATAAATATGAGTAAGTATGAATAATTTATTGTCAATATGAGAAGCTAAAAAGATTCAACAGATCTTGTATGTTTCCATTTTATTTGCAGATTTATTTATTTATTTATTTATTTATCTCTTCAATTTGGAGATTATTTCAACATTTAAAAATGGAGGAAAAATGGTCTGGTTTGCTTTATGTTTCCACAAAGTATTCATTTGATAGACAAAATTTTGTCTCCCCTGTGTCATGAAAAATAAACATTTAAGCACATGCAAATGGAATATTCCCTGTACATTTGCAAATTCTTTAAAGGAGGCCATAATACAAACTGATTGTGAAGTATTCAGTGCCACCTTAAAGGTGTACTTAGGCAGAAATAGCTACATACTTTTCATCACTGATTCTAAAAGTTCCAACCTTAAGTTAGTCTCTAGTTCAATAGAAATTTAAAAATTATTCCTGGGGTAGGGGAGGGCGGGATATCCCCAGAGATGTAAAAGGCTTTACAAGTTAGAAGGAGACTTAGAAACGAAAATTACATCACTCCTCTTAGAAACAAAAACCTCTAGCTCTCAGTTTTTCCCTCCAGTTCTACAGCTGGTCAGTGGAGGAGCTGGTAAGAACAGTGCTTCTCCCACGGAGCCACATTGGCTCCTGTTCTTGCAGCAGCAGCATAGACTCCTTCCCAGCTAGAACTGTGGTTAGGCCTAGGAATCTCAGTTCCTACTAATCCTCAAATATCCAGGCACTGCTCCTTTCACTGAATATTTAATTTGGATTTTTATACTCAGTTTGCAACTTTCTTCTTGTATCACAGTGTAAGATGTGATGCTTGATGCCTGTCTCCCAAGTTTTCTCAAACTATACTGAGGAAGCCAGAAATCAAACTTAGAATGCCTAGAAGTAGGAAATGATTGGTAATAAATAAAAATACACTAGGTGTCAAAAAAACTTGTTGAAAAATTGGAAGCCGAATGACCCTTAAGAGATCTCAATCAGAGACCATAAATAGCCATAATTTCCTCCTATTTCCCTGACTCCTTCCCCATGTCAAGCTATAATTGTTGGTTTTCCGATTTAATAGGACAGAAAAAGGAACAATTGTAGATTTTTGGAATAAAAAATCAGGTTTTTGGAATCTTATTAGTGAAGATTTTCAGGAAAATATCAGAAGTATAACTTCCATATGTGACTCTATTTATGTCTCTTTCACTCCATATGCTATTTGATTTTATCAGTTATCACTGATAAGTGATCTTATGAATGGAATTTTTTTTAAAGAGATTGACTTGCAGAAAATGAATAACAACATTAACATTCCTGGTAAAATATTTAAATAATCAACGATCGTGTAATACCATTTTCTAAAAATATGTCATTGGCTTTAAATGGAGTACTTATATTAAAAGCTAAATTAAGCAGTAGAATAGTAATAAAATGACAAGATATTGATATAGGTTTCAAATTTTGAGTTTTCTCAAGCATAATGTTTTCCATTTTCTGATAGTTCCTACAGAATATATTCTAAAGAAATTTATATTTGACCTTCATTAGATAAGACCTAAACAAATTAAATTATATATTCCTTAAAAAAATCTTAGCTTTTTTAATAGTTCAATTTGGAACTAGAATCCATTAATTTATTCAAAACCCTTTTGAATTTATTTGAATATCAAATAGCTATAATTCATCAATAATGATTATTTATTCCTATAAGTTTATGAAAATGTGGCTTCTTACATTTGCCTAGAAAGGATCTATTTCAGTCTCAAAATAAAATCAACAATTTTTTTTTTTTACTAATACTATATTGTAAAATTCTAAGACCTTAAGGGCATTGCAACCATGAGCCAGTGTCAAACTTTACCTTCCCAAAACTTTTTTTTAGTTTGTCTATATATAGAATTCACTCTACTCATCTTCATTGCTTTACTTTTCTCTAGAGTTTTCCTAATTTTTTGTGGTGCAGTAACTATTTGCATCTATGGTATTCCTGATGAGAGTTCTATTGATACAATAAAGAGAAAATTTTTTGGTTTCCTTCGTGATATCCTATCTTATAAACTTAGTATCATCCTGGCTTGTTTATTTATTTATTTATTTACTTACTTACTTACTTACTTATTTGAGAGAGAGAAAGCACAGAGAGAGAGGGAGAATCAGAGGGAGAAAAAGACTCCCTGCTGAGCGAAGAGCCTGACGTGGGACTCCATCCCAGTACCTTGGGATCATGACCTAAGCCGAAGGTCATGGATCATGACCTTCCTTTTGTTTAAGTGGATGCTGATCAGCTAATGGAATCATGACCTAAGCCAAAGCAGATGACCTAAGCAGATGCTTAACTGACTGAGCCACCCAGGTGCCCCTCATCTTGGCTTTTAACAATAGTAGCACTCTGTCTTACAACTTTGGAGAACAGGCTAAATTTCTTTCCTGGAATTTCAAGAAAAGTTCAAATCATGGAACTTGAAATTTAGATTGAATTGACTTTCCTTTTGTTTAAGTGGATGCTGATCAGCTAATCTTCCCAATCATGTATACCCTAACAGTAGCAATCAAAACAAATCACTGTTGCAAATTTAAAAAAAAAAATGCATTCTTAAAAAAAAAAAGAATATTCTTTTTCTCCTTAAAGACAAAAACAGACTATTTGGTCTCAGTATCACTAGCCTTTCTCACATTTATTTCCTATGCAAAAATTCTATCTGTAGCCTTCACCCACACAATTCCTATATAACAGTTTCACCCCAATTATATCTAATGTGGGCCTGATTTGCTTCCCGACCACACAGTCATGTAATTTATTTCATGGTGATGCCAATTAATTTAAAGTGAACCTTTTTCATAACTATGTGGAAAAGGTTGGATGTTGTCACAATAGCAATCAATTATTATATGAATCAAGAGTCGCTCATTCTATGTTCCTCTTATTATTTTGTCAGATCTGCCATTTCATTTTAATGGGAAATCATCAGGAATGAATATCAAATGACAACTATTTACTTTAGCTATGTCATTCCAGAATAATTCTTAGAGTTATATACAATTACTATTCATAGTGTACTTGAATATAAAATGCATATATGTAATTAACTCTAATAGCGAATGAACTGGTGTGTTTCCAAGTATAACTGAAGTGGGCAAATAACATTTTTAAAATGACTTCATTTCTTTAAGAAACCACTTTATTTTTTCCTCCATATTTTAAGATGCAAAAACAGATTGGATGTCTAGTAGAGGAAGAAAAGTCCAACAAAGTTTGGCCAGGTTATGGTTTAGCCGTTAAATTTTTATGCCTTGAGTTATGTGTTATACCTAGATTAAAATCAGCTATGAATATTTCTGAGAAAACTGTCTTGTTCAATTCATATTCTTTTTTGAGTGATGATTATGTAACTAACTATTCTTGGATATCTCACATAAAACATTATTGACATATTTTTACAAATAAGAACTTTGAAGCAGTTACTTCCTTACAAATATGATGTATTTTTTGTTCTAATACTTTTAACTTTTTGTGCATTTTGGAAAATAAATTATAATATTTAGATTATTAATTTTGCAAGTAATGATGGCTCAGATACAAAATATAATAAATATCTGGCTCTGTTTAAAAACTGATTTTAAAAGTTAAACTTTTCAAATGTAGATATATTAAATATTCTTTCATTTATTTCATATAGATTTTTCATTAAAATGTCTTATTTTTAATGTATTCTTTTAGGCCTTTAAAAAGTAAACATTGCTGGATATGATGCCTTTGAATTATTATTTTTGTTCTACTTTCCAAATATGTCATGTTTACCATGAAGACATAATCAGGAATTCAAAATAATAAGACTGGTTTTCCTTACTTCTTACAAAGAGAAAAATCAGGAGGAATTCTTATTATTTAGTAAGAAAAGCAGATGTTAAATTTAATCATTCAAAGCAGCATTTGTTTCATATCTGAACATAAATCTTTCATGGGAATACAAAAATCCATTATTAAAAAACAGGAGCACTTCAAGGGAGATTTAAACGTGTAATTTATGATTGATTGATTACAAATTTGCTTTTAAAGTATTATTTAGTGTCCAACAATTCTATAGAGTCTTTTATAGGATTTTCTTTTTGCTAGAAGCAGTCTTTGAAAATGAGTAAATAAACCCTAACACTAGAAGGTTAAAGACTGATTGGAAACTTCAAACCATGAACCCTGTGTTTTAAGCCAGATAAAAAGCCATTTTCCCAAATGTTGTTTACATACTATGTGGTAAAAGCCAATGGAGAGTAAAAAGTATCATTAGATAGTGATTTTAAGTAAACTTAGGACTTCATTGAGAAATTTAAGGTTATATGAAAATATGAACATACACATATCCACTAAAGGAATCCTATTTCCGTTTTCAGTTCCTGTCTTTTGAAAGCATTCACTACTTATCTCAAATGGTTATTTTTAAGTTTATATAAATTGTGTTTCATAAAACCTCCACTCCAAATAGAAGTACAGACTTGAAAAAAGAAAATGAAAGCAAGTGTTAATCAATTTAGATTTATTTTCAAAATCATTAACTTTGAAAAAAGGCTAAATGTAAGCAAAATACATTTACTTTCTCATTCTGTAATCAATTAAAATGAAATCATTAGCCCTGAAACATGGATGAACATTTCTTAAGGCAATGTTGAAAAATAATAATTGTATATTCATAAGTGTTTAATAACTATCATCTGATCAGTTGGCTCTTAAGAATTTCTCACTGAATTAATAATTCTAAAGTGTAGAAAACACAAAAAAATTTTAAGTCTTCAAAAAACGTGCCATAAACTGGAAAGACAGCAGATTTGTACAGCAGCTCACAAAGTATTTCCACAGAAAAAAGTAACTTTTACCTTATGTAAAATATACAATTAAAATAACTATAGCATAAATGATAATTGCAGGATAATATATGCATATATAAATGTTGATAATTCATATCATTACATTTAAGATATATAAAGACAAGACAAGTGAAAACAGGGTTGGGGAAGACTTAGAAATTGAGAATGAAGGTGTGAGAAATACAGTGGCCAACTACCAGAGAAAAAAACAGGAGAAAACATGAACAAAGCATTTAATAGCATCTGAAGACCATAGGTAGAAGGCACAGTCTGACAGGGAAAGAAACAGTGCAAAAGAACACCTGGTAGTGGTTCTTTGGGCCTTGGAAGAAGGGGAGAATAATGCTAAAACAAATAGAAAGATCTTGTTAAAAAATCAGAACAATGGAAGCAAGAGCATGACTTAGGTTCACGTTGAAGCTCTGCGATGTAACAGTAAAGCTGTAGGGCTGCCGATGTATGTCCTGTGACTTTGAGGAATATAAAAGAAGCATATGCTCCTCCTCAAATAGCTAAAACCTGTTCCTCCCAGCTTCCATGAGCAGTTACAAATGCTCAGGTCTTCCACTCTTGAACATAGAAAGCTATCTCCACGCTTAGTCCTGGCTCTATTTCTACTATAATGTATCCTCTTCACAACCAAGCAGCAGGAAGATTTTTGCCTACACTTTGTCTTCACCCATCCTAAGCTCATTATTTAACTTAGTACTTGTAGGGCTTCTCTCTTTGGCTCTCACTTTTCCCTGAAACTGCCACAGCTGTTTTGAGGTTAAATCTAGTGACCAATTTTCAGTACTCTGAGAAGGTCATTCTGTGGTATTGAACACGTTAACCGCTTCCTTCTTAAAACTCGATATGGGGTCTCTGTGATACCCTTTTTCACAACTGTTTCATTCTCTAGCTGCTTCATTTCCAATTGGCGTCTTGGGCTCCTCCTTCTCTGATTGTTTCTTCACTTCCCAAACTTAGATTTCTGTTCTTGTTCTCATTCTCCTGTCCTCTCAGTACACTCTTCAGGGGGTATCCACACTTCCCAGTCCCCACCACTATGAGTATTTTGACTCCTGGAGTGATTCAAGACCTGTGGGGTTTAAAGCTTATGCAATATGGAGGGCCCTCTGTAAGAAAAGGAACACAGAATTCTGAATACAGAATTAGGTTTAAAAAAGTAAATACGTACTTAAAAAAAATCATATCTTTAAAAAGCTGAAAAATACCGCAGGATTATAGAAACCAAAAAACTAACACATTTTCATCAATTAACTGTCTGGCATGACTCTATAATTTACTCCATTTCCATTATTTTGTAACAACATAGAAAGAAAGGAAAGATAAATCAGTCTTTCAGCTAGCATGGTTCATCAGATGTGATTCTTTATTACTGATGTATGGAATGCAAAATACTCAAGACTTCTCACACAGATAAACTCACTATGTGGTATTGCTATAGATTTGTGTCTGACAAAGGAATTCAGAAAAAGTTTTGTTTCATTATTAAAGATTTATTTATTTGAGAGAGAGGGAGAGTGCAAGAAGGAGCAGAGGAGGAACAGAGGGGGAGGGAGAGGGACAAGCAGACTCCATGCTGAGCATCGAGCCGTGCTCAGGCCTGGATCCCAGGACCTGAGCCAGAACCAAGAGTCAGATGCTTAACTGACTGAGCCAGCCAGGCATCCCTCAGACAAAGTTTATCTCCTGCAAACCCCTTCCAAAAAAATGAGACATTTATAATTCTATACTTCATTATCAAATGAAATATATCATGAAAGAAAAGAATTTGTCTGACCAAGCATTAGTAAGAGCCAAATTCTCCACTGAAAGTTGTATACATCTGGATGATTAGAAGAATTTCCCACAGAACAACTTGCAGTTCCATACATTCAGACTTCATTTCTCCTTCATGATCCACATTTTTCTACAGCAGGCACCTTGAGACCCTTGACCCTGTCTCTTCACATTGTGTCAGGTGAGTCAGCACAGCGGGCATAGACATGTTCCTAAAAACCTTTCCTGAATCAGAATGGCTAGCAATAACTCAACTGTATGGGGACGTGATTATAAATGTCCTAAGTACTTTATCTTCAACCTAAACTATTGCATCATCATCCCCTCTCAGATCCTCAAAACTCACCCACCCATTGTTGAGAAGGAGAATGCGTGGGAGTGGGAGGCAGGGGCATCGGAGTGGGAAGGGATGTTAGTCTTAGAAAATTGTGGTTAAAATACCTTATTTTTGCAAATTTTACAAAAGCATAAGACCATGTGAGCACGTTGTTAGGGTTCCTCCCAGAGCCATGATACTGAGGTGGCCTAAAATTTATCTAATCTAGATGGACCTCTCCACCTCGCTGTTATACAAACATCCCTGTATGCCCTCAAAAATGAGCTGGCAATCTTACCTTCTGGCAAGAGCACCTCTGATATTCTGTGGTCTTCCTTCCATTGTCAGTTACCTATCACCTAGGTGCTCGGTCTAAAATCAAGGAATCTTTTCAACAATTCTCCTTCAATCTCATATCTGGGGCACCTGGCTGGCTCAGTCAGAAGAAAGTGCAACTCTTGATCTCAGGGTCGTGGGTTCAAGTCCTATGTTGGGTGCAGAGATGACTTGAATAAATAAAAATAAATAAACTTTAGAAAATAAATAAGTAAATATAATTATTAACTGTTACTGATTCAACTTATTTCCAACAACACTGCCAGAGTTATGCCACTGGCATAGTTCACAGCCTCATCATTTCTTCTACTTTTCCAACAGTCACCTAATTGACACCCTCCATGCCAGTCTTACCACACTGCGATTCACTTTTATATTTTGTCAGACAGATAAAGCTTTCTAAACTGAAAATCATATAAAGTTGCCCTCTTTTCTAAACACTTAATGGACACTTATCATGCTCAAGACAATTTCTAAACTTTTTAGTCTAGTATATAAAACCCTTCAAAGCATAGTTTGTGCTATTTTTATTTTTTTTTGAGCCACACCTTTCATCTATTCTCTACCCTTTCTCTCTATACCATCTATGGTCTAATAATATTAAAATATTATACTTGACTACTCCATGGTCAAATATGTACATTTATTGCTCCTTCTGCCTAAAATATCATCACCTAAAGAACCTACTTAAATTCCCCTGGTTTATAGAACTCTTTCCAGGATGCTTCTTTGATCACTGATACTCACCCCTCCAGCCTGGATCAAAGCTTCCCAGACAAGCCCATTCTGTACCTTTATTAGGTTATGAATCAGGTATTATAACTGATATCATGTTCATATTTAAAAATGCATTAATCTGGGGACCAGCCTGGCTCAGTCAGTATAACATGCAATTCTTAATCTCAGGGTCCTGGTTCAAGTCCCACACTGGGCATGAAGCCTAAAATAAATAAACAAATAAATAAAAATATTAGAGGCATCATGATCACAGGGGAAGTGCTTAAGTGAAAAACACAGGATATAAACATTACATATAGAATTATCTCTGCTATTTAAAAAAAATGCATTAATTTGGTGGACAAGACTCTGACACCTAAGAGGGTACGACAGTGGTTTTTAGGTTTGCCATATTTGTATATGACAACATGTTGATCTTCTGTTAAATGTTCCATGAAAGTTGATAATAATGTAAATTTCTCACTAAGGCAGAAGCTATTAACTGTCATAAAAGCTAAGATTTTTTTTACTCTCAGGAATCAGCAAAATATCTACTCTAATATCTTTATGGGTTTTAAGTAGTATACTCCTTATTTAATCGTAAATCATCTTGTTCAACATATCAGGACCAGTTAAAGTGAAGAATCATAAAAATAAGTCAATATATAAGAAAATAAGTATTACCTAAAATAATGTTTCTCTGGGTATGAATCTTGTATTTCAATTTCATCTTTCTTTCCTTTGTCTTTTGACTCCATATCCACAATCAAAATTCTTCAATTTATAGTTCCAGTTTCCTTAAAATGAGAACTTAAAAAAATAATCTCAGCATAGGTTTTTTTTTCAGATTTTTATTTTCAAAATATGGGAGCCCAGTCTAATTGTGGGGTCAGCAGTCAGACTATTTATAGTTCTTTACATGTTCTTAACTCAGGTAAGGAGAAGAGTTCAGCTATTTAGAACAAAAGGTGCACCTGCTTCCACATACCTTCCAAATGTCTCACCAAGTACACTCTGGGTTATAAAAGAAAAGAGGCTCTCTGTATCTGGGCTTTTAACCTCAGTTAGCCCCATTCCACACTTACGAAGAAAATGTAACTGCCCTGTTATCATATCATACAAAAGGTAATAAGCTTTCTAGTTGTTACTGTGCCACAAGGCACAAAGATATAACAGACGGACTTTACGTGCAGTATAGATATTTTCAAAACTAAGCACTTCCAAACAGAGGCCTGGTCAGTGTCAAACACACCAAACTTTGGCTGCTGCTTCACTTACACTTGATTGGATGGCAATTATTTAGCAATTCACCTTTGTCAAGTCTTTTCAAAGCATTCAGTTTGGTCTTCATTGAATCAGCTTTCTCTTCCTGCACTAACTTTGTGTACTGTTTAATTAAGTCATGTGTTAACAATAACAAGTAAAACTTACATAAAGAAAAAAAAAAGAAGAAAATATTTCCCTGTCTTTTGATAATTGTAAAATTGTACTGGTAGGAAGATATGAACACCAGCTATGAGGATTCAATATTGTAGAACCCAAACAGTATATTTAAAAAAAAAAAAAATGGAGAAAGTGGAATAACTCTAAAGGCCCCTTACCCGGAGTTCTGTTAAGAGAATATCTAGAGGGTCACCTAGGTGGCTCAGTGGTTGAGCATCTGCCTTTGGCTCAGTTCATGATACTGACTTTTAAGATGAGCAATATAGGAAAATCCGCACTCAGTTGGCCAACTAAATTGTCCACCTAAGTTGTCCACATTGTATTAAAGTCCTTAAACAGCTGATAATTAAATAGGAAAGGGAGAAGTGGTCCATTTATTGTCAAAACTTAAATTTCTAGAAGTTAAAAATATTCAAATGCAAATATAAAATATACGTTGACAAAATTATTTTATTTAATAATAAGGGAACCAGTAGGATAGTAAGGCTGCTTCAAAACAAAATGAGGTTGAACTACTTATAGCCAATTGAAGATGCTAAAATACAATTACAAAGTTGCATTTGAAACTGGTTAATGTCCTAGAGAGTAATACAGACATAATCTTAGGATATCTTTTTTACCAGATATAAAATATTGCTTCTCCAATAGACAAAAGTCATTTACACTTATCAATTTATAAGTTATCATCTACCTTCATGGAGTCTGAATCCTAATCAATAGTAAATAGTAAATCAAACAATGGTTCATTCCCCTAGAGCAGGAGTTGGCAAATATTTTCTATAAAGTGCCAGATAGTAAATATTTTAGTATTTATGGGCCACATAAAGTCTCTGTCACATTCTAATCTTTGTTTCATTTTTAATAACTATTTAAAAATGTAAAATCCATACTTAGCTCAAGGACTGAACAAACACAGGCCTTGAGCCAGATGTTATCTGTGGCCATAATTTGCCAAACTACTGCCTTAGACAATAAAATAATCCTTGGATAAGCCTGTTGCACAAGGTCCTAGTATAACACCGAAAAGACTTGCAGCCTCTCCTTGCCTTTTTTCCAGGTTTGGGGGTAATTTTTTAACTGTACAAATGAAGAAGCAGATGTAAAGAGAGGAAATTGATTCAAAATTCTAAAGCAAGATATGTAACTGGGACTTGAGTTCGATTTCAAAACCTTGTTCTCTCATCTCTTTTAATCGCATATGTGCATCAAGACACAGACACACAAAGTTGTTATACAGTTTTCACGAGCTATTTTAAAAAGAATTTATTGGGGCACCTGCGTGGCTCAGTCGGTAAGCATCTGACTCTGGATTTCGACTCAGGCCTTGATCTCAAGGTTGTGAGATCAAGCCCCACCTTGGGATCCATGCTCAGCATAGAACCTGAGATTTTCTCCCTCTGTCCTTCCCCATGGGCTCTTGCACATGCTCTCAGCCTCAAATACATGAATAAAATCTTTTTAAAAAAGAATTTCTTGGGATCCCTGGGTGGCACAGAGGTTTGGCGCCTGCCTTTGGCCCAGGGCGCGATCCTGGAGACCCGGGATCGAATCCCACGTCGGGCTCCCGGTGCATGGAGCCTGCTTCTCCCTCTGCCTGTGTCTCTGCCTCTCTCTCTCTCTCTGTGACTATCATAAATAAATAAAAATTTAAAAAAAAAAAAGAATTTCTTTTACTTATTTATTCCTTTTTATATTGTGATACATAAGATGTGTAATAAGAAATCCAGTCAACATTGTTTTCCATATTGCTATGTTAAGTAGTCGTAACCATAGCCTGTTCTATCTGCAAATAAGTCCATGTCAGTTGAGGAGTAAAAAGTTAAAAGAGAAGAGAGAAGAACTAGAAGAAAGGAGTAAAAGAAAATGAAGAAACTCTGACTCGTATGAACAATAAAGATGTTTATCACTTCAAAGAGTTGTCAGGGGCCAGTAGGGAAAACAAAAACATTCTGGGTATGTTAAAGAGAGGACATTTAATAATGGAATTAGTTATAAAAGTGATAGGTAAGCTGAAAAGCTAAGAAAAGGATGGTGATGAAATGCAAAGATTAACATCAGCAAGAAGCCACTTTTGTTTTTTTGGGCTAGAGGCACATCAGGAGGAGGGAGTCTTAATGAACCTCAAAAGCCAGAACTCTCTGTTGTGGCCAGAACACCATGGGTTGACTAGCATAAGTTGGAACCACAGAAGCAGGCCTATGTTTAGAGCATGGAGAAGACAGTTTCTGTTGGAGACACCACCCAAGACAGAGGAGGGAAAACAGTATGGATTTTCCCTTTCCCACACCATTCACTAATTTTTGTTCATGGTTCTCAAGGACCAAATCGCTAAGTTAAAAAAAAAAAAAGTAAGAAAAAGAAAAAAGCAAAGTAAATATGGTAATAGAAGTAGGGAAGAAACAAGAACCACAGAGGAATCAAGAGAGAAGGAAGTACGGTACACAATACAGCATATTGATTCTCAAGACTAAGCTTCCATTTCTGCACAACGGAAGTTGCCAGTTCCTGATAAAGCACCCAAGTTAATTTATGAAAGGTAATGTGTTAAAGGAGAGAAAAAAAATATGAAATATATATAAAACTCTAATCTCAAACATATTTCTCACTATTAACATTATAATTATCAGACACTGACTATTTTAAAAACCTGCTAAATTTGCATAATGAAAAAGAACGCTATTATCTCACTGAATTTGCATTTTCAGATAATTCTAAATCCTAAATATAATAACATAGTTATTATGCTGAATTACTTTTATGAAATCTGCAGTATGAAATAAAAAGGTATTTAAATCTTTGTGTAAGTGCTTAATGAAAATTTCTATTTTATGAAATGTATGTATTATGAAGCTATATTTGGGTTATTTAAAACTGTTGTTTAAATTAGGCTTTTTAAAATTTTTGAGAATGCTACCAAACTTATAAACTATTATAATGTTCCATGAATTTAAAATAGTATTTAAAAGTAATTAAATATTTACAAGTTTTAAAATACAACCATATTTGAATGTGAACAAACATAAACATTTTTATTAATCCTGAATATTTCAGAAACACTCCTTGAGAAAAACACAATTTCGTGGGGACATGAAATATAACAAAGTAATTGAAGAACATTATGGTAGAAAGTATCTGGGAATTTTTAAATCTAAACTTTTAATTTAAGATTATTTTTCTCCCAAAAGTAAAAGTTGCAACTTTTTGACAAAACATGCAGTGTACTTGCTGTCAAGAGCAACACAATACATTATGCAAATGTAATTTTACCCTCACTGTAACACTGAATAAATGCACATACTGTATCATAATGAAACATGTCTTCTTAGAACTACTACTTTAAACTTACCACACAACTCAGCTATCAGTGAAGGGTTAGATAACATATGTTACAAGTATTTGTTAAAACCTAAGCTATAATTAATTCTATATCACAAAGCTTAAAATAATATATCTTACCTTGCTATTCTCACTTACTGTGAAGGGTATAAGATGTTATCTCATTTTTAAGCTAACAAGTTAGCCTGATAAAATTCTACAGGTGATAGCAGAAGACACAAGACTCCTGAATCTCAGATCAAAAAATGTTATTACTCATAGCACAAGTAGTAGCCAGACTGTAAGAATCCTTGAATCCTACCTCCACAGGGCAATATGCAAAGGAACAGGTGACACCTGCATGCTCAATGGTTTGTTACAAGACAGAAAGCCTCAGTTTAGGGATCTGAATCTTTTATAATGAGCAGTAAACATGCCTATCCTTTGGTCTGAAGAGAGACAATATTTCCCAAGGTTGTTTACTACAAAAACATCCTTGAAAAATGAGACTACAACAAAAGCAGTCAATGTATCTGTGTTGTGTGTATGGAAGTTCCTGCATACCTGACCATCCCAACCTACAGAGATGCAGCCAGGTTAAAGAATGTTGTTTGTGAAACTCATGCTACATGAGTGACCTTGAGAACCTGATTAGTTGACATTAGTTGGCCTCTAGGCCAAAACTAGCCATTCTGGTCTGGACACTAAGAGCTAAAAATTTTGCCTTACATCCCCTTGGCTCCAGGCTAGGCTGCCCTTCTCTCACTGGATTCTGGGAGGGGAGGCAAGCACACCTAACCTAGGCTCCTTGAAGATACGAAAACATGAGAGCAGTGGAATGCAGCTTGTTCCAAACTGCATGTAGGTTTAACTTCAGAGACCTGTTATTTGGCCCTAATGAGGATGATCAGTTGGAAGTCCTAGCTAAGGGGTGGTTGCTCCACTAGGCCTCTCAAATAGGACTCCAGCCTGGCTGTCTCTAATGGGCTTCCACGTCTAACGAAGTTGAAGTCATAAGTACCCGATTTCCCGATTTGATGTAATTCTTATTCTCCTTTATTGCTTACTATTGCCCTCATCTATGCAAAGATGTCCCTTCTCTTCTTTCTGTGTCTATTAGATTTTTATATCTATGACATGGTTGTTTTTTTTTTTTTTTTTTTTTTGTCCCTTCGAAATGGAGAGTACAGCTGCCATCATCTTTTCTCAGAACAGTCTCCTTTCAACATGGGCAGAAATGTTTGATGTTCATGGGAAACTGTCTCCCAACAACCACCCAAACACTAGAAAATAATCGGTCTTATTATAAGGAATACGGGGAAAATGCCTAGACTCTTGGTTCCATTGACCATGACTATAGAGCTACATTTCAACTGCAGGAAGCCATTCCCTGAGAGAAGGAGGGAAAAATGAAAAGAAAAGGTAACAGTCATCCTTTGCTAGAGAAACAAAATATGTCAAAGTGCATAACTTAGTATGAGATGGGATTTTTCTCTTTGGAACCTCTTCAATAAGCTGCCTACAAATGGATAAAAGAAATGCCTGGAAAAAAAAGAGGCCTGTATTTTTTAAAGCTGGTAATACTTTGAGTTAACAGATTGCATTTAAAATAAGTGTCACAAGTGAGATGACTCAACTAAAACTTCACTGCTCCCAGATCTGCTGTTTGCTGTCTTCTAAAAAGAAGTCATCATTTCAAATCCTAAATGAACCATATATAGATTTAGTTGTGTCACACCTTGTGGCTCCATATTGCGCTTATGCAATATGGCAGCTGAGCACAGTTGCCCACTTGAAAGTCAGTTTCACTTACTGTGTTGCTTTAGTTCTGAAAGCCCTATGCAGTAGACTGAAACCTTTTCCATTTCTGTTTAAACCAATTTGTGTGTATTGGGAGGAATACTAAATTCTGGTGTCACACAAATTTTTAAAATAATTAAACACAGTTCCCACTATGAATGGTACAGCTCCTTATCAATCTGCTATTCATCAAGCACAAAGATATAATTTATGCATGCACTAAATCAACTACAGTAAAAAAGTTCAAGGAAAAAGATAATCAAAACAATGGGTTAAAATCACTTGTTTTCTTTTTTGGTGGGGTGGTGGTCTAATTTTAAAAATTTGTGTTCTCTCTATGCCAATCCAACAAAAATCTCCACAAAATGGAGAAATGTCTTAAGTAACTTGATGTACTATTGCATAATATAAATGTCTAAGACTGTGCATCAGACTCCTTGTAATACATTTTTAATGTATTTTGTTTTGTTCATTATTTTGCTATTAATTTTTTCCTGCAAATTTTTACTTTCATCTCCCTAATCTATTATTGGAACATAATAACTCAAGTTGACAAGATAATAGAAAGAAGCAGTTACTGCTCCAATCTCTCTTTCTGTCATCCATCCATCCATCCATATCCATCCATCTGTCCATCCATCCATTTGTCCAGTCATCTACATAATCCCTTTAATCATTAATTAATATAGAAAATAATTAACTGTTGAGCTGCTTCATAACTGTGGCTGATAGAGAAGTGAATGAGAAGTAGGGAATTCTCTCAATGAGTTAAATAATGTTACTGTCACTGATCGAGTTATACGACAATTACTGTAAGAATGCAAAGATACAAGGCCCTGTATATGTCAGATGAGATGGAGTAGAGAGCTTAAAAAAAGAGTTTATCTCTGTGAGTGTGTGTCTGTTTGCCTGTTTGGAACAGAGGCTCAAAAGAAACCTAAGGAATAAGTTAAGTTAAACCAATCCTCAAAATCTGCCAGAGAGGGTAAGAGGATGTGGAGAAAAAGAGAGAGAAAACTATGACTTTAAGGAAACCTCAATGCCCAGCCAGCTTCACGCTTGTCTATATCTATTAGCATTCATTGATCCTCTCATTTCTGTAGCTGAATGTGAAAGTAGAGATATACAGCACCCCTAGAAATTCTATGACTCCTCTCCCCAACCAACACCTAATAAACCAAGATCATAGGTGTCCACACAAAAGAGGAATGAACTACTCTTGGCTTTGCTTTGTTGCCTGCTGATGTGCCACAAGTTAGTGGTCCTAATTCCAGAAATTTTTATTGAATACTTGCTATGAGGTATGCAATGTGCTCATTTCTAGAAATACAAAAAATGAATAGAAAGGATACCTGCCTCTTCAGAAAGTCAGTTTAGCAGCAAAATTAAACAAACTCAATGACATTTTTATGTTCAGGAGAAAGGACAGAGTTCATGGAAGACTACAGCAAAGACGACAGGGACAGACAGCTCAGATAAAACTTTCCAAAAGGCATCCTAGATTCTGTGCGTTGGAGTGAGAAGCAAGCTATGGTAGAAGTTTAAGCAACAAAGTAACAAATCAAAATTTTGTTTTCTGAAAGATAAATGTCTGTAGCATTGAAATGCCTTGGAAATGAACAAAATTTTTGCTTCTAGATGTTAAATGTTTATGTATAATCTTGCAGGATTATACATGTACATGTAGGAATGTTTATCAAAATAGTCTATTTCTTCCATCTCTTTTCTACACACAAGTTATAACAACCTCAGGGCAAGAAGCTTCCTTTCACAGAGCAGTGGGGCAGTGCTTCATACCCCGTACACACATTTTAAAGACTATTGCAGTATCTAATCTAGAACCAGAAAATACAATGAACTGAAGCTGACAGTGTCTGTTTGCTTTCTGTAAACTATTGATAACTTGTAACTCTAATAGTGGTTATAAATATAGTAGACATGATGATAAACATCTTGATTTTGGATTTTTCATGTTCTGTATGCCACTGAATTTAAAAATTATGTCGAAGTTTGACTGAAGTTCTTGTAACCAGTTCTTTTTTTTTTTTTTTAAGATTTTACTCATTTATTCATGAGAGACACACAGAGAGAGAGAGGCAGAGACACAGGCAGAGGGAGAAGCAGACTCCACGCAGGGAGCCCAATGTGGGACTCGATCCCAGGACTCTAGGACCACACCCTGGGCCTAAGGCAGGCACCAAACCACTGAGCCACCCAGGGATCCCCAAACTGGTTCTTTAAAAATATCAACTAGCCACTCTTTTGCCTATTTCCTTGGTCTACACCCCAGAAATATGGATTACTGGTTGGGGAAATAACTGACACTTCTCATAGGCTAAACTCTTCCCTGGATCTCCCCACCTTATCTTCAGAGGAAATTCCCAGAGCGACCCACATATGTATTTTAGAATGAGATCACCTTCCTACCTGATCATTTCACATCATAATTCATACCATTACGGGGAAAAATTCACCACTAAACTTTCATCAAGTTCAAAGTCTAAATATGGGAGGCAGTTGGAGGCCACCCTGGTGGAAAAGCAACTGCTTGCTGCTAATTAGGTGCCTCCATAATCCCCCAAGGAAGGCTGGCTAGCCAATTAAGCTTAATTGCTGAATGCCAGGGCATGGGGGTCTAGCCCCTACAGAAATCACAGCTAGGGCTACAGGGACTTCTTCACCCAGAGCAGAGGTTCAACTCCATGCTTCCCAATCTAATCTCAGTGACACTTTACCCTAATGCACTCAAGCCAAGAGAGAGGACATATCCCAAATTTTCAATGTTGCCATATTATTTAAGATTGATTTCCAATTAGTTTTCTTTTTATGAGCTTCAACATATTCCCCAGTCTTTGCTACTTTCTCAGTTTATGATAATCAAGAGAAGTGCTGGAGAAAAATACACCTGTGGGGAAAGATGAATGCAAAATTATCATTATAAAACTCAAGACACATAATTTAATAAAAATCAGAACTCACTAGATATTTATTTCTTCAATTTCGCACACACAAAATTACTCCTTGCCTCTAATTTAGAAAATAGTCCAAAAAGTGTAGGTATAGGAATCTCAAATAACCTGCAGATGAATAGATTGCATATATCCACCTTCGTAAAGGTATAGTTTTCTGTTATTACTCTTTGTCTAAAGCTTTTTTCAGGATCTTGATAACTAAGATTTTTCAGGATACATTCTTCATCTAACGTTGACAGGAGTAAAGTCGCAAACCTGTGCCTGACTCACTCTCTTTTCAGGTTTATTTTTATAAATAAGTAAGTTGCTATGCCTCCTAGTCACCATGACAGCTCTCTGCAATGCCTGAAAACAGGCCCTTTCACTCTGACACTCCTGTCCTACTCAGATTCCACTATTTGCATTTAAAATGAACGAATGCCGAATTATATTCTTATTCAAGGCCTTCTGCAAATGGGTTTGCACAAGGTTGCTGCTGGAGTGTGAATAATTTCCATACTGCATTCATTAGTCATAGAAACAAACAAAGGCGATTTATAGGAAATGATTGAATCTGGAGGCTAATTATTTTCTTTCTGGTGGCATTATTGAATTCTTGACTTTCTTCCATTTTTCTTTAGTTCTAAGAACACAAATGATAGGCAAGAAATTTATTGAAATATACCATCTTCCAAGAAAATATTTATATTAATTAAGACAAGAAGTGTATGTACATAAGAGAAATCCAAAAAATGAAGAAGGAAGAAGAAGAAGAAGAAGAAGAAGAAGAAGAAGAAGAAGAAGAAGAAGAAAAGAAGCAGCAGCAGCAGCATCAATGCCTACATAGGGAGAAAGGATGAAACAAAGAAGAGGCCAAAAATGAGAAAGTCACACTTCATGAGTCTTATACCAATTATGATTACAAGGAATGTAATGGATTTTACTTTGTAATTTTGATACAAGTGTCACTACAATCAAGTTACATATCATATTCATACATACATCATTCATTTGTACATTCATGCCTTGAGTTTTCTCTATGATGGTCAATTGGTTTTAAGGTTTTTGATTCTCTAAAATTACATGAACGTGTAAAAAAGAGAAAAGTGGGCAGATAAGGAAGTGACATAATTGAAATGATTTAAAAATCAGATCTTTCCAACCTCTATTTTAATTGAATTAAATAACATTATAAGTAAATTCACAGGACAATTTGCAAACAGGTTTAAAAATAGATACATATGAAAAATTCTTTTCTACTAAGCAATTAATTGTGTTAGAAAGTTTCAGCAACATTGAAAAAATGTATAGAGGAAAATAAAGCTATATACTTTCACAACTTCAGTCAGACAGTTGTATTAGTATGCTAGTGTTGCCATAACAAAGTACTACAAAGGGAGTGGATTTAAAAAGACAGCGTTATTGTCTTCCAGTTCTAGAAATCTGACCCTGGGCAGGATTTGTTCCTTCTGACACCATGAAAAGAACATCGATGCCACGCAGCTCTCCTTGACTTGTAGATGACCACCTTCAGGTTCATGTGGATTTCTTTCTGTATCCAAATTTCCCATCTTTTATAACAGCATCAGTTATATTGGATTAGAAACCCATCCTACTCTATGACCTTATTTTAACTAAATACAAGTGCAACAATCCAAATAAGGTCATATTCTAAGGTACAGAGGGTTAGGACTTTGACCTATGAAATTTGGTGGGGATATACAATACAACTTATAGCAGGTATGAACCTCTCCTAAAAGGAAAAAGCATGCTAGCAGATAACCAACATTGATGAATTATTTTTATTTTAATATTACCTGAATAAGTAAGAAAATAAATACATCTTTTATAATTCACAAAATAGTATATAGTGAAAAACAAAACTTTAAATTATATACAAATGAAATTAATTTAAATTAACAACACTAATTTCTCAGAATAGAAATGCCATTTTGCTGTAGCCAAACCACACTTCAGAAAATGAATGTGCTTTGGGCAGCTACAATATTAGTTCTTTTGATTTCACTATGTGCCATGAACAATTCCATTTTTCCACTAACTTTTTCTATTTGAACCTCCAAAAGCAGAAGTGGTCTCAGTAATACATGGCTTGCCCCTTTTGGGCATCTGGTATATTTGAATTAAGAGACAATATTATCTCTTGCTCTGAATCTTTTTAGAGGTATCAGTGTAATATTGCATCATATATATCAAAATAATATTTCTCTCATTACATAATCCATTTATTTATTCATTTCTTTACTCTCAATTACTATTCCTACTTCTCTTCATTTATGCCCCAATTTTTCTACCTTTGGAAAGGACATTAGGTTCAGCCACTATGCTGGTCTAGGTTGCCAGTAAATCTAGGTTGCCAGTAAATATTTCCCCTCAGTCCCCTCCCCTTCTTGGACAAAGTTATGTGGGTACAAAACCAGTGGGCTCTTATAGCAACACAGCTGCATTCACTGTTAGTCCCAACTTTGCCAGGTGGGTGAAGGCACAGCCCACCCCATCAGGCCCTTAGGAAGTCTTACATAAGGGTTTAAAGATACCATTACAGTTTCTTGCTCAGGAGTCATCCATATTTATCTTTGCAGCCCAGGTCCTATGTCCACTACATTAGGTAGGAAAAAGAAAATCGAGAGGTATGAGAAGAAAAGAAAGAGAAAAGAAAGAAAGAAAGAAAGAAAGAAAGAAAGAAAGAAAGAAAAAGAAAGAAAGAAAGAAAGAAAGAAAGAAAGAAAGAAAGAAAGAAGAAAGAAAGAAAGAAAGAAAGAAAGAAAGAAAGAAAGAAAGAAAGAGAGAGAGAGAGGGAGAGAAGAGGGAGGGAGAGAAGAAGAAGGAAGAAGGAAGGAAGGAAGGAGGGAAGGAAGGAGGGAAGGAAGGAGGGAAGGAAGGGTATAGTCATACCTGTGTTCTCTTCTACCCCTCTGCTCCAGATCTACCAGAAAAACTTAGGAATTTGCCCAGTGGGGACCCTCCTTTGGCCCCTGTCATGTTGAGTGTGAGCACACACCCGTGAGAATATATAAGCCAGCCCTTCATGCTAATATCACTTCCCATTTTAGACAACCAATGTTCCAATTGCCCATTCCAGTTTTCTATCAAACTATTATTCTGAGAATACCTCTCTGCCTCTGTTGGCCACTATGGGCTGTAAGGTGTGTTTCTTGTTCTGAAGAAATGACAAAACCTGC
Organism: Vulpes vulpes; assembly: GCF_048418805.1. NCBI lineage: Eukaryota > Metazoa > Chordata > Mammalia > Carnivora > Canidae > Vulpes > Vulpes vulpes. The sequence continues at coordinate 97,798,912 of NC_132784.1, read as the reverse complement.
AGCTACAGCACATTTTATGGCAAAGGAGTAACTGTAGAACTGCACTTGTAGAACTTGCTGAAAATATGTCCTTTAAAATGCCAGGTAAAGCTGTTCATGAGGGTACGGCTCACCAGACCCATTCTGCTGTAAAACCTTCCATAATGGTACCAAGGGGAGGCTGCTGGCTGCCAGGAACCACAGGAACCAGTAGGCAGAGATTCAGTGCCAGGGGCCAAAGGAAAAAGATTTAAAGGGCCCCTGTACATTTTCACAGATCAGACAAAAAGGATTGATCTAGAGTTTAGAGGCAATAAATAAAAAAACAGCATACACACTCTATCATTATCATCACTGAGTACACAGATCATTTGTATACTAAGATCATTCAATTTTTTATTTGCCAATAACAACAAAGTACCACTGGTTTACAATTGTTATCCTCACTTTCCACTCTTGAAATGATTTGAAAACCAAATGATTATCATAATTCATGTAATGGCAAATCTGACCTGACCTAACAGTAAAGGAATATTTATAGTCTTTATCTTCTATTTGGTTGATATGCAAATTTGTCATTGTTAGGAATGTAATTGTGTTGATTTCAGAGTCTGCTCCACCCTCTCTGGGGAAATTACAAGGCACTGCATTACTTTTCTCGAATCTAAAATCATGAACTTTTCTAGAATCTAAAATCATGAAAAACATCTGGCCCCCAGTGTTTCAGGGAGGGGATTGTATACCTCACTACTTAGAGCCAATTTGATGTTAAATACAAAAGCAGATATGGAGAGGTGACATCAGTAAGATGCCAAAATAGGAAGCCCCTGACCTCATTCTCCATAGAAACATCAACTCAACAAAATATAGCCCAAGAAGCCTTTATGAGAATTGCAGAAACCAGTTAGGAAGTTGCAGTATGCAAGCAAACTCAAAAGTCAAGACCGACTGGTCTTGCACAGTGAAATGGGCAAGAAAAGCTGCTTCAGGTCAACTACATAAGCCCCTCCCCTGAGCTGGCTCAGCCTGAGACCAAGAGTAAAAGCCAGACTCAGCTTCTCCCTTGGGAAGGAAAGGCAAGAGCGGATGGTGGGCCTGGCATTTCAGCTTTTGGTGGTGGGGGAGGGGATGGCTGCCCTGAGGACTGGTTTCTGTCTTTCCTGACCCAGACAACTGATGAAATCAGCATGGCTGGAAGTCTAAAGGTCACAGAGAACAAAAGAGCTGAATAGCTTGTTGCAGCACCACAGAACCTGCAGTACCACAGAGGGACACCAGAGGGAGCAAGATGCCACAAACGCCTTAAGAAGAAACTAATCTCTCCTGGAAAACCACAAAACAAGTCCAGTGAGGACACACATCCATCAAGTTTGAGAGGCTCCAAGAATCTCTCTCTCTCTCTTTTTTTTTTTTTTTGTCTGTTTTAAAGATCGTATTTACTTATTCATGAGAGACACAGAGAGATGCAGAGACATAGGCAGAGGGAGAAGCAGGTTCTATGCAGGGAACTTGATGCAGGACTCGATCTCAGATTCTGGGAACACAACCTGAGCTGAAGGCAGGCGCCCAACTGGGGTTCCAAGAATAGCCAGACTGATAGGTGAAGGGGTTTCCAAGAATAGCCAGACTGATAGGTGAAGGTTTTTCAGCCCTGAATGAGGCCAGTCTAAAAGGACTATTGTCTGGTTTGGTTTGGTCTTTCAAATGTAAAACAATAACAAAAATAAGGCTTGCAAAGAAACAAGGAAACATGGTCCAAAGGAGCAAACTAAATCTCCTAAAGAAGTTTGAGATCTATGAATTACCTGACAAAGAATTCAAAGCAACCATTTTAAAGAAACTCAAGTAGGGATCCCTGGGTGGCGCAGCGGTTTAGCGCCTGCCTTTGGCCCAGGGCGCGATCCTGGAGACCCGGGATCGAATCCCACGTCAGGCTCCCGGTGCATGGAGCCTGCTTCTCCCTCTGCCTGTGTCTCTGCCTCTCTCTCTCTCTCTCTCTCTCTCTCTGTGACTATCATGAATAAATGAAAATTAAAAAAAAAAAAAACTCAAGTACTACAATCTACGTAGAAAACTAAATGAAATCAGTGAAACAGTGTTCATGTGCAAATTGAGAATATCTCCAAAGAGATAGAAAGTATAAAAAAAGAATAAAACAGAAGTTCTAGAGCTGAAGAATTCAGTAACTCAACTGAAAAGTTCACTGAAAGGGGTTAACCACAGACTTGATCAAGGAGAAAAATCGTTGACCTTGAAGACAAGTCAACATGCTACAACATGGGTGAAACTTAAGGACATTTATATGTTAAATCAGCCAGTCACAAAAAGACAATATTGCTGATTCCACTGATAGGAGCTATCTAAAAGAGTCAAACTCTCAGAAACAGGAAGTAGAAGGTGTTTGCCAGGAGAGGGGCAGGGGCAGGGAGTCGCTCAGTGAATACAGGGTTTCAGTTCTGCAAGATGAAAAGGTTTTAGAAATATTGCACAATGTGCATATAGTTAACACTATACTACACTTAAAAATAGTTAACATGGGGGCACCTGGGTGGATCAGTTGATTAAGCATCTGTCTTCTGTTCAGGTCATCATCCCAGGGTCCTGGGATCAAGTCCTGCATATCTCTCTCTCTCTCTCTCTCTCTCTCTTTCTCTCTCTCTCTCTCTGTCAAGTAAATAAATAAATAAAATCTTTTAAAAAGTAGTTAAGATGTTATGTGTTTTCGAGCACAATAAAAAATAATGAAACTGATATGAGCTCTGAAATGATCTAACTGTGCTCAGTTACAATGTGGTCATTCAGGCAATTCAGAATATGCTTACATTATTTTGTAGATATCTGTATAAATAATTTTTTTTAATTTTAAATTTTCTCATGAGGAGCCCGAGGCCTTTCTGGAATAGTCTAGGAACGTGGGGAGTTGGGGGAGAAGAGTGTGAAGGAGCTGGAGGGGGCACCTTCAGAGCCCAATTTGAGAAACCCAGTGCATGTGATTAATTTATGCCTCATATATGAAAGAGAAAAGGTTTAGATACTGCTTCATTGTCCTTTCAAATAGCACATCACCAGGAGGAAGTAAAATATAGGGTGCCAACTTTCAGAGTAACCCTAACCCTGATCACAAACTTAGCTCCAGTGAATTCTTATGTTTTTGATCTTAATAAACTTTATTTTAAAACGATAATCTTGCTGTAAATGGGAGCCATTTCTAATAGCAAGAAATTCGGCTGCTCTTAGTTTAAATTTCCACCATTCTCTAAAAATTTCTAAGCATCAAAACAGTTCATGTTTTATTTTTTTGGTTGCTGGTCATTTCTTTTAGAGTACATTAACACCAATATATTTACTTCATAATTTCCATGAATTCTAATTGAAATTAAAATTGTAAAGCAATCCCATACAGTTGTCGTAAGTTCAGAGCACTGCCATTTTACCACCAAACTTGATACGGAGCAGACATTCTTTATTTCCTTTATATATATTTTATCAAGTCCATGTCTCCAATTTTTACTATAACTGCTTATTGTAGAAAAATATAACATCAAGTGTAACCTCTTGTGCTAAGGAAATCTGATTGATCAATTCAACACCAAAATCATTCAAGTCCTATCTGACATTAACTGAATAGTAGACATGCAAGATGTCACCTCATAATATTAATGTAACAACTTCATTAAAATACCATACAAAAAAAAAAAAAAAACAAACTCAGAAATAATGGAACATTAAAGAAAAGATTTCACCGCCATCTAAAGAAAGAACTTCTCTATGTGCATTTGGTAGGCAAACAAAGAGAGGGGCCTCCCCAGCTAATGCCCAAATATCAGCATTATTAGCACATTGATGTTTGCAAGATGGCTCAGGTAATTGTTATAAACCATTGAGAGTACATTCATGTACTTGACCCCAAGCAGTAGAATGATTTTCTGCTCTTTGAAAATGTAACTGGCTAAGAGTGTGTCTACCTGTAACAAAAGTACAAGTGTGTTATTTGAAAATTAAAATACAGGCCCACACGTTGTTGTAAATTAATTTTGTTAACCTATTTAATACAAAAGTTTGAAATAATGGAAACCTCAAATAATTTTAAAGTTCAGTTGATAATGTTTAAATTTGCAAGGTTGGCAGGCTAAATAGATTATAAAGTCTGCTTAAGCCTATGCCTTAGTAGCACCACCTGAGCCAAAGGTGGCACTTTGCTGTAAACAGAAATATCCACTTCTAAACTTTTACAGAATCTTGTGATCCTTGGGATGCCTGGTTGGCTCAGTGGTTGAGCGTCTGCCTTCAGCCGAGGGTGTGATCCAGGAGTCCCGGGATCAAGTCCCACATCGAGCTCCCTGCATGAAGCCTGCTTCTCTCTCTGCCTATGTCTCTGCCTCTCTCTCTCTCTCTCTCTGTCTGTCTCTCATAAATAAATTTTAAAAATCTTAAAAAAAAAAAAAAGAATATTGTGATCCAAGCTGTTGTCTATACCCATAGGAAATTTTACAGGTAATTTTGATTACTACTATGCTATTATTTTAACACCAAATCACATAATCTTCTTTCAAAAAATTCTAATAATCTCATGTAAGCATTCATCAAGTGTCAAAATCAGTAACTGTGGAATGCAAGTTAATATTTAAAAAAAAAAATACAATGAGGATAGCCAAAGAGGCAGCAGGGTTCATTGTGCTCTTAACTTGGAAAATTGCATTCTATGATATTTTATCGATAAAGCTGAGAAAATAAATATACCATTAAGACAGGCACACCTTTAAGCTAGCCAGAATCACATTCCCAGCAAGAAAAATAGGAAAACTGCAAGCAAATTGTTGGTTGTAAGATGAACTTCTCATTATAAAGTGCCCCTAAGTTTAGTCCTAAGGGAAATTAAAACCTGTTTGGTGACTAACTGGGCCTTAACATTCCCCTCAGCTTAACTTAACTCTAGACTCTAGGTTCTGACCTCCCTTTTCTTAGAGTATTTACTTGGGAAATCTTGTAATTATAAATCTAGTCTCTGCCTCTATGAGAAGTAACTGTCTTTTAAAAGCCTCTTGTCAGCTTTATAACCAGGAGTGTCTGTCTCAAGGACCTGAGAGTCATTCTTTTGAAATATAATCATCATGGAAGATTGCACCCCCTCCACCTCCCCATCTCCAAGTCTCATGGGAAGATAGGAAACTAACTTCAGTGGACATCTTGCTTCAAGTCATGACATTATCTCCTGTAGTGACTATGGGAGAATTTTTTTTTTCCTTTGGCTAAGGTCAACTAGCAACACAGGTGGCCTGCATTCCTTCACCCTGACTCTTAAAAACTCCTGCCCTTTGTTTCAGTGGAGCTACTATTCAGACTTGGTCTTGTTTTCTCTCCTATAGCTTGAAATAGTACTAAAAACAACAACTTCTGCATACTCATCTTGTTCAACTTAATCTTTTTCTTTAGCAAGTGAGTTTCAAGGAATGCTCTTCCTCCACAGAGTGTGGCCTCTCTATACTGTGGTGATGAGAGGTGGCAGTGGGACAGATAAACAAGGGCTCAGAAAGTGGTTCTGGGGATCCCTGGGTGGCGCAGCGATTTGGCGCCTGCCTTTGGCCCAGGGCGTGATCCTGGAGACCCGGGATCGAATCCCACGTCGGGCTCCCAGTGCATGGAGCCTGCTTCTTCCTCTGCCTGTGTCTCTGCCTCTCTCTCTCTCTCTCTCTGTGTGACTATCATAAATAAATAAAAATTTAAAAAAAAAAAAAAAGAAAGTGGTTCTGGAAGAGAATGGAATGTCTCTGCTCTCCAATTATCAAGGGTTTAACTGTCAGCCCCAAAACTAAAAAATGGGAGGGGGGACCCTTAGGGAAGTTTGTGGCAGAAATATTCCAGTTTCATGATATTCTGGAAGCTATCAGGTCTCCTCCTCAGTAGAAGAGGATTACTCCAAAGGTAATAGGATTTAAATATCAAAAGGAGAAAAAGAGCATGGGAGACAAGAGGAACAGAGTCCTATTCATGGGAGCAAGAAGTCTTCCAGGCTTTCATGGAGGGTGCCAGCAGAACAGAGAGAATGAGATAGACCTCAGGTCCATCTGATGCACGTGGCACCTCTCCAGTTTTATTAAAGGGAAAGGCAGGGAAGAATTTTTTTTCTCATTAGTAGATATTGGATACTTCTTAATTTACGTTTAATATGAGGAATTAATAGTATATGTTCATGTGAATCAGGTGTTCTTTGAAGTCAAAGAGTAGAAATTTTTGAGAATAAAATAAAACACCTGTTCTAGGTAAATAGTTCTCCTCAAGCCTTGTTGAGTTTTAGAATTACAGCAGATTTCCACTGCCACATTGAGGGCAGCATCACCAGCATGTCTTGGGCCTGGGAAGGGGACTAGTGGTCCCTCTGGACAGTTTCTCTGGGTCCTTTGAAAAAGAAAGAGGTCATAGGGATCTGATGAAGCTTATTTCTCTCTCTCTCTCTCTCTCTCTTTTTTTTTTTTTTAATTTTTCTCTTTTTATTCAATAGTGCTGCTTCTCGGTGGGCATGAAGTAATTTATAGCTCAAAACTTTGGTTAAGAATCCTATACAGAAATCTGAATTCACAAGCATCATATTTTTAATTTATTCCTTGTTGACTTAAATCTCAAGCTGCCTGCATTCTACACTGACTCGGGGTGGGGAAAACTTAAATTGAGTCTTTCTCTTCAAACTAAGCAAGAGCAAGAGGAGGAGGAAGAGAAGTAGTAGTTAGCTTTCAACTCTCACTTGAGAGAAAAATGTCCTCAAAGTATCCTGAAGAAATCTGTAACTCCCAATCTAAATGGTGGGAGATTAATGTTTACACAGAGGAGAGAGCCCTTCCCACAACTTAGACAATGCAGATGGAACACGACAGGCAGCTTACACTAGAAATGTATTCATCCAGCAAAATTTAAAGCATCTAAAATGCCTAAGCATTTGAGTAAGTAAAGAAGATACTGAAGTAAAGATTAACCAGGGAGAAACAAACAATACAACAAGTAAGAAAATACAAGATAATAATAATTGCTAGAGGAAAATTAAAATAGGGTGATTTGATAGGAAATATTTCTATGATTTTATAATTAGATTGGATGCTTGGGAAGGCCTACCAGAGGGAGGTGATATTTAAGCTAAAAACACAAGAAGAGATCACTCACTTGAGGACCAAGAAGGCAGCTAGTATAAAGACCCTAAGGTAAAGAACTTGGTTGTTGGCGAATGGACACATCAGTGGGCTAATCTATTAGGAATGAAGTAAGGAAATATAAGATAGAGGAACATGGGAGGGTTTCAAGGATGGGAGGAACCCTGATTCAAGGCATCTGTACTGTGGAGTAGGTCTGGACAGCCAGATCGTAGAGTGCTGGCTCCTTGGGAGACTTGGCTAAATGACAATTACAACAACCATCAATTGGTCAAATCATCTTTGTGTCTACTTTTATTATTATTTTTACTAAGGCTGCAACTACCCAACAATTTACACTGAATCCCATTTTGTAGCTTGAAAATCAAAACCTAGGTTATGTGACCTTGTCAAGGCCTCAAAGCAAGTAATCGGTAGAATCAGAATTTGCAATATTTTATGAGTTTACTGGATTTGATTCCTGGGTGAAAATATGGGGAGACACAAAAGGGGCTTAGGAGGCATTTCCTGCTTCTTTAGTTCCTTTTCCTCTTCCTCTCCTCCTGCCTTGGGGATGAGCTCCCATCTCCATGAGCTTCCAGACTCCTCAGTGCTTTCTTCTCTGACTCTGCTCTGTCTTATGCTTTCTTAATTGCACAAGTTGAACAGTAACTCGCAGTGGAGGCATCTGCTCTTTCAAACAATTGTTGGAGTACAGATTCTACCCCAGGGAAATCATCCTCAGAGCAGCTACTCTTTATGAGTTGACTTTTTGAAATTTGCTCCATAATCATTAATTTGCACATATCAGAAGGAATAGAAACTTTAAACATAAGTGCATTTTTAGTGTAATATTAATCTATGACATGTAGTATTTTGTATGTAAATACTATAAAAAAATTAACCACAATATTTCATCAGAATATCCTAATATCCTCAACTTACTGGAAAGCCTTTCAGTAACATAAACGATTCCATTAGTCCATTTACCCAGGTCATTACTGCTTTTCATACTAAACACGAAATGTTGCTGAATAAATGCTATAGGACACAATAAAAGCAAGATTGCAAGTTTAGCACATTAAAGTTTGAAAACATTGCAAAGTAACTTTCAAACTGCAAGTTTCTTGAAAACCAAGGCGAGCTTATTAAAGGAAACTCCTACTTGTGATGAGACTGTATAAGAAAAAATAAATTGCTCTACTTTCCTTCTGAATAGGAAAAACTCATTTTATATAAGGAACATTCCACAGAGTTTTATTTAACCACACGCATTTGACTGAGTGTTGTCTAAAGTATTTCAGCACCTCTTGGTATGTCATCATTCTGAACTCGTTTAGAATTCAGTGAAACATCACAGAGCATAATATATTCATTTGGTAACCATTTGGATGTCACATTTATTTCTATAGGTGTTCAATTGTAATTTGATGTTACTGGGCATTCGGAAAGCGTAGCCTTAATTTCTATAGTTGCCCCACTGTTAGAATTCATCCTCTGCATCCAAATCAGCACATTTGCATGTACAATTTATTCTTAATCTGAGTTTTATATTTTAAAGAATCTCTTTTTCCTGATTATCATGTTTAAATGCAAATTGTTCGATCCACAGCTAGTCTGTTACAGCTGTGAAGAAATCTTATAAAGCAAGATTCCATAGGTTAGATATAGCCGCAAAAGTTACACAAGATTGTGTTATTTTCCTATTTAAAAAAAGTTACAATGTACCTAAAAAATATGAGCATATTTTTGCCAGTTCTCCCCCAGCGAAACCCAACCAGGCCATGTTAAAATATAAATATCCCATAGGAATTGGTCTTGAATTTTTGTGAGTTTTAGGAATGCTATCCCTCACATAGAATGTGACCTCCTTATATTTTAGTGAAGGAAGCTGAGCAATAATTCAAGGGTCAGAAAATGTTTCTGGAAGAGTAAAATGTCTGCTCTTTGATTCTCGGAGGTCGAGTGGCTAGCACAAGAATTGAAAAGTGGGAGAAAGAAGTGGATAAAAATGCTCTCATTCTAAAGATAGATATAAAGATAGAGATATCCAATCAAAATTGCAATTATAATCTGTCGAACTAATTCTACAGGGTCATGGTAAAAATGTTTACATTATCCATCACATAGCAATATTTTAAAAAATCAAAATAATTATTACTTATGTAAATGACAATGTAAATTATAATCTACACAAACTAAACTCAAAACTATATATAAAATATATGTAAATGTGTATAAACGTGTGTGTTTTATGTAGTTAACGTTAGATTTATTATCACTTATATAGTAACATTATTCTTAATAATACAATTAACTGTAACTAAGACCTAAAATAAAGTCTCAAAAATAAAATCTATAAGATTTTATAAATAATCTTATATATGAGATTTTTTGAATAAATAATAAAAATAATAAAATCTCATCTCTCACAGCATTTCAATATAATACCTCTTCAAAGATGCGAGATAAAGTTTAAACCCCATTCTTTAGAAGACAAATAGAGGCAGATTTGGGGGGTTGTAATAAGGTAAGGTCATAGTGAATAAGAAAGGGATGACCCCCATCATATATTTTTCTATAGGTTTTAAATGTGCTCAGTGGTCTTCAGTTCTCAAAGCCAATATGTTCTCTACTGAGAAAACAAGATGAGAGGCAGTAAATCACTGCTGAATCAAATGAATTTATTCATATTTTTGTTGGCTTTGTAAAGGCTGAATCATAAATGAATGAATGAGCTATAAACAAATTGATGCATCGTTAATTACGTACCCCCACTTTCAGATTCTGGCAGAGTCATCAACATATATGTGGAAGCGCCCACAGTGCCCTGGTTGACCCTGGGCCATTCCCCATGAGGGAGCATCACCTTTTCTTAACTGACTCTCACCTTAAAACTGAAAAATGCTACTTCCTGAGAATACTAAAAACGTCTCAACTCAGAAGTAACTGAAGTGGCAAATTGTCCCTTTTAAGTAGCATATCAGTCATGTAATATAGAAAACAAATGTATGATCATTCAGCTTGTATAATTATACCAGCTGAGACAAAATATTTTTTAAAAGAAAGTTTGGTTTAAGAGAAGTGGTGAGAGTAGACTTTTAAAGAATCGTGGATTCTTTTTACGTTTACTATTCCTAACCAAAATGTCTGTTTTACCATATGTTTGCAGATCTAATTTTTAACTCTTTTAGGCTGTAAATCCACCAAATGGTACACAGTTATCACAAGTTCACATCATTCAATACATGAAAGAAAATTTTCTGTTTCACATTTTTCAATTAGAGATATTCAAGATTCTGCAACGCAGTTTTCATTTGGAGTTTTTCTTGACAAATACTATCCGACAGTATTCCTAAGTGAAAAGAAGACATATATTTCAATGAATTTTATGTCATTTTAAAAAGCTAGAACTTGTGATGGCCTACAAGTATCCCTGAATAACTAAATAATGAGTCAACCATATGAAATAAAAGTTTTTCTTGTCTTTCAAGGGTGAATTTTGTTCTTTGACCTTGAGATGATTGTCGTACCATACTAAAATTTCTAACATTCTCAAATAGAATGTTATTGGTTTTAGATGCTATTTAAAGCCACTAAAACTTCCTTCAGGTGGTAGAAGAAACAGCATTTCTAGCAAATAGGTATTAACCCCTTGCCTAATGAGATTAATTTGTTTCCCTCTGGGTCAGAGATATCTACCCAGAACAATTTCTTTTCAGAGGATTTCTGCTTTATCAGAGATGGCAGACAAACATTTAATCACCCCCTCATCTCTTCTCCTTTTTCCTGACCTGTTTCCTAAGAGGAAAGGACTGGTTGCTGAGCAACAGACTTCTCTGAAAAGCATATAGCTCTCCACCTCACTTAGTTGGTAAAATGCAGGCAGCTGAAACCTAACGGAGACTTGGACACCATGAAGGGGTGGCGGAGCCACCTTTCCCAGGCTGTGACAACATTGCAATCAATCGTGGAGTCTGGCAGACGTATCATTTCACAGCTGCAGAATATAAGATGTCTTGTAATAACAGTTACTAAATTAGAGTGAACTAAACATTAAAGAACTCAAAAGAATCAGCCTAAGTCAGAGTATTTAATAAATCAAAAAAGTATTGTTTAGTTGCAAGACAGTAACTTCTGTGCTCTCATTGGGGTTAAGAATTTATTTATTTATTTATTTATTTATTTATTTATTTATTTATGACACGGAGAGAGAGGCAGAGACACAGGCAGAGGGAGAAGCAGGCTCCCTTTGGGTAGCCTGATATGGGACTCGATCCCAGGACCCTGGGATCATGCCCTGAGCTGAAGGCAGACACTCAACCACTGAGCCACCCACAGGTCCCATCTCATGTGGGTTAAACTGGGGAACAGAGTGACACCTAATTTATACATTTTATTTATGTACCTATGTATCTTTCTATATGTCTATTTCTATATTTACGCCTCAATGTGAGGGAGGAAATTTTGGTTTGTTAATAAGTACTTATAACAAATTTCATGCGAGGTCATTCATTAGATTTTCACTGACTTCAATTGCACTGTCCTGCAGTTTATATAATTGATTTTAAATTGAAAATTCACTTAGGGTTCCAGTAATTAAGACATTTCTTGTTGCTGTCTGTGAACAGGAGAATAGCCATGTCAAATAACCCCTAAATGGTTTAGAATTTTAGCTTTTTTTTTTTTTTTGTCATCAGAAGTGAGTTCCCCATTCTTACTTTTTGATAAAGTTGCTACTCTGCTCAAACATTAAAACAAATCAGCAAGACTCAATAAACTTGTTTTTAATCTATTTCAGGATTTAAATAAGTCAAAATTTTATTTAAAAAACAGATATAGGGGCAGCTTGGGTGGGTTGGTGGTTTAGCGCTGCCTTCAGCCCAGGGCCTGATCCTGGAGACCTGGGATCGAGTCCCACGTCAGGCTCCCTGCATGGAGCCTGCTTCTCCTTCTGCCTGGGTCTCTGCCTCTCTCTCTCTCTCTCTCTATCTCTATCTCTATCTCTATCTCTCATGAATAAATAAATAAAATCTTAAAAAAAAAAACAGTTTCTTTGTTGCAAGTAAAAGATATGATGAGAACCTCGCAAAAGGCTATATTAAAATACCTCAAAGAGCACGTTCTGCCACTATTTACTGAGGCATGAAGCATTTCTCTGAGACACTGGAATCAACATGATAGGAAGAGGCCACAATCTTGCCCCCATGGGTCATATAGTCTAGTAAAGCTGATGGACATTAAAAATATACATATATTGTGTGCCTAATATATTTCCTGCGTTGTCTGGGTGCTGAGGGTACCCCAGTAAACAAAAGACATAACTGTATCTCTCGGAGCTACTACTGCAGCTGGAAAAGGCAAACAATAAGCAAAGACACACTCATATGTCAGATTGTGGCCAGTTCCATGAAAAGGAGGAAAGGATGGAGGGAAAGAAGAAAGGGAAAAAGGTGATAGAGACAGATAACCGTGCAGGTGGAGATGAGGGACTGGGTCTGGTTTAAAAAAAGTAGTTTTCACTGCTGTTGTAATCAAGAGCTTACTCCACTTTTGATGTTTAAGCGCTAACAGCTTTCAGGCCTCATATTTTTCTCTTATTGAAAGCCCTGTGCATTCCTTCCCTAGAGCATTCTTCTAAAATAAGAACTTCCCTAGAGCCAGCGGAAGGTTCAAGCTAAGTCCCTACCTGCCCGGCCCTCCCACCACAAACCTCACTCACCTAGCCTCTCACCCCCCAAAAAACCAAAGCCATTTACTTCTCTCTTCCTCTGAGTCATTTTCAGACCAGGCTTCACAGCCTGCCCTGCTCTCCCCACCAAACCTCCTTAGGTAAGTAATACATGTCTTTATGATAGTGTTTGTGTGGTACCAACAGTATCCACAGCCAGACCACAGTTTGGGTGGTGAAGTAGGTCCCACTCTCAGTGGGCAACCAGTAGAAGAGCTACTTAGATGTTTCAATTAGCTATAGGAATATATAACATGATTTGATCACTGTACATGGATAAATCCAGTCATTAATTATTTAGTAGTCACTAGTTTTTTTAGTAGTCGCGAAAATATTAACATTAAACAAAAAGATCCAGAGAGGTCTAGAATTTCAGCTGAGAAGAGCTAGTATGTCCTAAACTCTACCCTCATATCTTCACATTCGTTGTACTAGTTACTTGCAAGCAGCCTCTTAAAGTTTTTGTGAAATGAGACTAAGTAAATGATCCTCCTGGCTTATTCAAACAAAACGTTTCTATAGAATATTTACCTCCAGGGATGGTAGATGCTTGAGGAGAGAGAACAAAACTACAAATATTTATTGCAGATGCAGAACATTTCAGACAAGTGCTCACTGTCCGTGTCTTGTTTTTCTCTCCAAAATTTTCTTTTTTGAATTTTAATTCTGATTATATAAAGAAGAAAGCCTAATCTAGGTGCTAATCTAACTTTAGCATCGCTCTAGAAAGTGTGTGAATCTCACGATAACAGAAAAGGCATGTCACCCAATCCACTTGGGAGTCAAGAGTGGTGTGCAGGAGCACCCCGACTGACAATCTGGGGGGCGGGGGGATGATGGGAAAAGCAAGTGAGAGAAATGGTAAGCAGGAGACCAGCAGTCCTCACAGCTCTGGGACTAGGTGGCAGTGAAATCCATGGGGCCTTCTTAGATAAAGAGCAAATATTTGAAACCTCAAGTCCTGGATCTAAAAAGCAAGGGTATTTCCTGAATAATATCGCATTACATAAAACAAATTGACCTCTTTATCTATAGAAGCTGTAAATTGCAGCTATTTCAATAGAAGACACATGGGGTGAGAGAGTTTGCCCTGAGGTAGGCATTTCATGCATTTTTTAAAGCAAAATCAAAGTTCTAAAATAAGAACTATAATAGGAGAGAAATGTGGCAGAGCCACTGGGAATTTCTCATGATCCCTCATGTAATTGAACAGCATGAATACAAAACCAGCTGCATATTAGTTGTCCTGACATGACTGTCTTACCACCTTTCAAAACAAAATGAATATTCCCTATTATGACTTTACCTCTCTCTGCTGGTTTTATTCTGATTTAACACTTTCGTGGGTTGTTTTTTTTTTTTCTTTTTTTTTTTTTTCAGGCATCTTACCTGTATTCAGAGCTTTTCTTAACTTTAAAGCAAGCTGTAAGCATCACAATGTTTTAGGGAGGTTTCAGTATTGAAAACAACTGTGTCCCAAACCCTAATTATTTAATGTATGATAATTGCAAAAAGAGAAATTTTAAAAATTGTAATCTCCTGCTTGGCTACACAAGATAAGGGTGAATTTATTCTCTTTTTTCCCCATACTAATGAACAATAAGTAACCTCAAAATTTTATCAACCCCAGAGGTCTTAAAGGATCTAGAAACAGAACAAGCTTGGGATCTCAGTATTATTATATTACCTGAGAGTTATAAAAGGTATCTATCTGATTATGAATTTGTAACTTCATATTTGAACCAAGATACTAGATACTATGCTCCTATACATACCACTTAAAACACTTCAAACTTTTTTTTTTTTTTTTTTTGCCAAACAAGAAAAAAGCAGCATAGTAAAATCAATTGGTTTAATACATGAAATCATATGCAAGGAAAAACTCCCTGGAACTTCCCTCTCACCATTACCAGCACATAGCTGGACATACAACACAATTAAAATCTAAGTGGCATGATGATATTTTTTAAAATAGTTTTCATTTATTTATTCATGAGAGACACACACACACACACACGCAGAGGGAGAAGCAGGCTCCACGCAGGGAGCCCAACGCGGGACTCGATCCCGGGTCCCTAGGATCACGCCCCGGGCTGCAGGTGGCGCTAAACCGCTGAGCCACCAGGGCTGCCTGGCATGCTGATATTATGAGGAAGGATCTCCTTCAAGTGAAGCCACTAAGATGCTTTTGTCTTATTGTTACATTTTTTAGCTCTGAAAATCCTGATGTAGGCTCTTATTTTTCATAATGCCTTTTTCACTGAACATTGTGCCTTTCAAGGAAATAATTAGGATTTGTGTTGAAACTTTAATTTGCCACTGTTATTTTCCTTTAAGATTTGTTTAACTTTATTTTAGGGAGAGAGAGAGAGATAATGAGTTGGTGGGAGGGGCAGAGGGCCGAGGAAAATAGAGAATTCCAAGGAGACTCCTTGCTCAGTGAGGAGCCCAACTCGATCCCCACTACCCCAAGATCGTGACCTGAACTGATGGTAAGAGTCAGAGGCTCAACCTACTGAGCTACCCAGGCACCCCTTGCCACTCTTATTTTGACCTTAGTGAATACTTTATTTTGCTTTCTTTGTTTCATAAAAAAGATCATTCTCAATAATGTGCAGTCTGATTCCTAGACGATACAATTTCCCAAGAGATTCGGGGGGATATTTTTCCTCTTAATGTTGGAGAATAAAAATATGAATAAAAAACTAAATCAGGCAAATGTTTTCAGAGCTAACAGTAGAAATTAACTTCAGGGTAGTTTTCAGTGAGTCTCACAAGTCTTTTGCTTCTCCTCCCCTGAGCACCTGGGCCATCAATAAACACTGAATAAGTTATCATGAAATTAATCATATCTATGAACTAATGCATTAAAATAGTTCTATAAAACTATAAATGGAGATATAAATATATCTTTATAATTATTGCTATGACTTCTACTAGTACTAGTATTATAAACCCTTGAATTATCTAATAATTTACATATCAAATTGTAGATAGCTACCAAATACCACTCCAAATAGTCTTTCCACAGCATTTACACAGTACAAATATACCTATCCATTTGGTCTTCAATCATCTCAAGCACTCCTTATACACATTAAATTTGACAACTGAATAAAAGATTATTACAATGAGACATACAAAAGGAAACTGCAGCACAACAGAACACAAATAGATGGGTTAACATCTTTTTTCAAAACAGAATCTATTTGATGAGAATAGTAATCAATTAATGAAGTATGGAAAACTCATCTATTGTGAGTTTATGCCAGTAAGGGTCCAAGGACTAGCTCCTGCTCCCTATTATCATTTAGGGTGCTGAATTGCCATAAATTTCTTTTACCTTGCACTTTCTTAGAATGCATTCTAAGAAAAAAGTGAGATCACTAAATAAAACTGTGATGCCTGTTAAATAATTAAACATTTTGAGGCAAGGTTGTTCTTCATAAGATTAGGTACTACTACTAAGGTAGTTGACTAAGCAGACTGTAGCATTATTATGGCCATGAATGTAACAATATGAAGATCAAGAGGTTTTTCCAAAATACAAAGATCTCTCAAGTAGAAAACTCAGAATGGCATTTTTAAAATTCTCTCTCTTTTCTTAAGCAGAAGAATTATATAACAACAACAACAAATCTGAAGTTGGCAGAAAATGAATTCTTCACTAGCAGCATATTCATGCAAGACTTTGTCACAGGGTGTAGACATAGAGCATCCGTGATCAAGATTAACTACTCTTGTCTCTCTGGCATGATCACATCCAGCATTTAACAGTCACTGAACAATTAGTAAAACTAATTTTGGAAATTAAAAGTAGAATGATAACATCATCATTTCTCTCACTCTGGTACCTATTGCATTTTAGACAGATATAATATTACCATCTTCTTAGTATTTGAGAGTTTTGCATTTTGTTTGAATTTCCTGTAATAGAAAAATATCCCACTATATATGTATTCAACTCTACCAAATCATACCCATTCACCCGCACACACTCCAAAGCTTTTTATATTGTATATAGGAAAAGTAAGGTGATATCTCTAACGGAATATCTATCTCAGTTATTTTTACACACGTACACACACACACACACACACACACACACAACATAAATATACAAATTAGGATGTCAGAAAAAGCAACATTTTTAATGTGAAAAACTGGGAGCATTGTTAATACCAAAGCCATTTTCTCAGACCTTTTAGAATTCCTCTAGGACAATATTGACAGAGATTTAATCTTAATGACATAAACAAAGTTGCTACTCAATAATTCATTTCATAAAACCAGAGGGAAATAGAGCAACTGCATGACACTAAATCACTGCTTGGATCTTAAGTACTATTCACAATAACTAGCCTAGCCATTCTTTATGAGTGCGTGGTTTCCTTTGAGAGATACGAATTTTAATTTCACTAGCCTGGCTGTCCTGTCTTTATAAATCTGCAGGTTCCTTGGAAAGATACACATTTTAATTTTAGATGTATGGAGAAAGAAAAATATGTACATATTTATTCAAACTCTTAAAGATTTGTAAAACCTTTTAGAATATAAAATCTATTAATTCCAAATGTATGGTAACCCGGATAGAGAATAAACTGAGAATAAATTGAAATTCACCTATATTCAATCTAGAAAGAAAAAAAAATTGTTGAATAAATTATATACAAATAAAACTTACCCAATTGATGGGTTCAACTGTTTTCCAAAACCTATAAGCATTCACATTTCATATTCAATTCATTTAATGTGACATTAGTAGCAATACACAGTTCGTATGTGAATATCAGACCTAGAGATTAATAATCATTCTTAGCTAACATATTAAAGATAATGATGTGAGTTTTAGTTATGAAATACATATAAAATTACATTTCCTCTGGCTCGTTGTTTATAGCACTCATTTAACAGTAATCATGTGCCATAGTGGTGTCTTTTAAAAAACTTTTTTTCTTTTTTTAATATTTTATTTAATTTTCTGTTAATTTTGACTTTTGGGTTTTTTATTATTTCTTGAGGAAGGAACTAATTTTTTTAAAAAATTTTAATAGGAACTAATGTAGACACAGTTTATCTACATATACAATGACTTACCAAAGTTAGTTTTTTGGTTCATTTTTCTCATAAAAAATTGAAGAGTATTTTGACTATTTAATTTGCAAATAGAAAATATATAATGACTAAATAAACTCTCACTCCATGCTAACTGGACTGTCTTTGCTTACTGAAATCCATTTTAAGTGGAGAGACGGCACCTGTTAAGCCAAGAACTCAGTGCCAGTAAAATCACTAGCCAAACTTATCCCTTCCATTGATCCCATTCCCTGCAACTTTGCATTGGTTGTTCTCCAATCTGACAATAAGCATGTAACAATTTCTGTTGTTTATGCCTTGCACCAGAGCAAATCAACAATGTTGATAATTTAAAGTCATTTGCAGCCATATTACATATAAATAAATTAACCAGTCCTTCTAATGTTGATAATGAACTCTAATTTTTCAGACAAGCAGTTAATTGCTTCCTTCTGGCTTTCTGTATTTCTCAACATGTGCAGGAAAAGGCAACTTTGGGTCTGACTGGCAACAGCCTCCTCCCCTGTTGAATAGCAGTTTTCTAACTATCAAGCAGTGATGATGCCATTAAGATATAGGCAATTTCTATTTACATTTGCATCAAGACATTCTTTTGGTTTGTCTCATGAAAAATGACCCAAGCCAATAACCAGTCAGCTACGTAAGAAAAACCAAGTGTAATTTGAGATTCATCTAAAACTAGATTCCCTCTACAGCCACAGTAAAATAAAAGAGAAGCAATTTTATTCAAATATTTACAAATTTTAAAATATGAAAGAAAATTTAGTAATTATAGATTTTCCTCTATGCAGATGTTATGGAGTATGTAAAGGGCTATTAAAATTATTGTTTGAGGGATCCCTGGGTGGCGCAGCAGTTTAGCGCCTGCCTTTGGCCCAGGGCGCGATCCTGGAGACCCGGGATCGAATCCCACATTGGGCTCCCGGTGCATGGAGCCTGCTTCTCCATCTGCCTGTGTCTCTGCCTCTCTCTCTCTGTGACTATAATACATAAATTTTAAAAAAAATTAAAAAAAATTATTGTTTGAACTCAAGAAGAATTAAGTGACTTTAAAGTTGGTAAAAAAAAATTTTCTAGAAATAAAAATTATAGAAGGGTCACAAAATAGCAAATGATTATTTTTTTTTAAAATGTTTTATTTATCCATTAATGAGAAACACAGAAAGAGAGAGAGAGAGGCAGAGGGAGAAGCAGGCTCCACACAGCGAGCCTGACGTGGGACTTGATCCCAGGTCTCCAGGATCACACCCTGGGCCAAAGGCAGGCGCTAACCCACCGAGCCACCCAGGGATCCCAGCATATGATTATATATAAAAGAAGAAGCAGGGGAGTGGCTCCGCAGTTTAGCACCTGCCTTCTGCCCACAGCGTGGTCCTGGAGTCCTGGGATCAAGTCCCAACTCGGGCTCCCTGCGTGGAGCCTGCTTCTCCCTCTACCTGCGTCTCTGCCTCTCTCTGTATCTCTCTTGAATAACTAAATAAAATCTTTTAAAAAAAGAAAAAGCATAAGCCATGAGTCAAAAGAGATATTCTTTCATATATATTCCATGATCAAAATTCATGACCTTGATGTTAGCTAAGAATGACTAATAATAGGTGTTCATATATGAATGGATCTTGAAACAATGTTTGAGATTTTCTGAAAACTAAAAGATATATTAATATATAGGTATATGAATTTTAACAACTACCAAATAATTTTGTCCAATTTTATATATAATGTTAAGATGAGTAAATAGGATGAATGATTTTTTAACAATAATAGTTTGTTATTGAGATTATTTAGCTTTTAGTGAACACTGATATTTTTAGTGAACATTTTTCTGCACTATTTAACTAAAATAATTGTTTATTTTTTATTTAAATTATTTTTCATAATGTCTATTATAAACACTTATTGAACTTAATTCCATTTATTTTAGCAACTGTTTTTCAAATAATCCAAACAAGAATTGTTATATTTAGCCCTCTGTTAGATTTTACATTTATTTGCATTTGGGGGCACTAAAAGTAACAGTGTAAAATATGGTGTTCTCCCTGACAACAAATGACAGATTCTGTAAAAAGTTATATGGGGCCTTTGATTAAAAGAAAAAAAAAATTTAACCTTTTTTATTAAATTATATTCTCTATGTTAACCTTTAGATTCCTTCAATTCTGTTACTCATTTGAATTAAGTAAAATTTCCTCTTTTTTTAATTACCAAAGTTCTGAAATATGTGCATTTATTCTAGTATTTCAAGATTTTTGTAGGAAAAGTTGTTTGGCTCATCCATGTCATTCATGATATATATGATTTCTATTCAGGTTTTTAGCCTTTGGAGCCTACCTTGTCCATTTTATAGCTTTAGCATTTGAAAAGAATTTCTCCGAGTAAACTATTTTTTGTTTGTTTTCAGGAGTTACACTAGCTCTCTTGGTGTCTGCATCACTGCAAATTAATACCTTAGGACATCTCTGAATTTAAGATGCTTTCCACTACCAACATCAATAACTATTAAATATTTAACTACTTTTAAAAATGTAGTTTTAC
The DNA here is from genome assembly GCF_048418805.1 of Vulpes vulpes. NCBI lineage: Eukaryota > Metazoa > Chordata > Mammalia > Carnivora > Canidae > Vulpes > Vulpes vulpes. The sequence continues at coordinate 97,778,455 of NC_132784.1, read as the reverse complement.
CATCTTAACAAAACTAACCTGATGCTTTTCTACTGATGCAAATGTTGGTAGGTCTCTTTAACACAGAATAACTGTGTTCTTGCCCTTTGTTTTCCAGTTGTAAGCTGTTATTTATTTGATAAAAATATTTATATTATACTGATATAATATATTATTATTTTTTTTTTAAATTTTTATTTATTTATGATAGTCACACAGAGAGAGAGAGAGAGAGAGAGAGAGAGAGAGATTGGCAGAGACACAGGCAGAGGGAGAAGCAGGCTCCATGCAGGGAGCCTGACGTGGGATTCGATCCCAGGACTCCAGGATCGTGCCCTGGGCCAAAGGCAGGCGCCAAACCGCTGCGCCACCCAGGGATCCCTGATATAATATATTAAACCCTAGTTTTTTGTGGAACTCCAGAGTTACTGTTTAGGAATTCAAGTAGATTATATTAAGTGAGTTCTTCTTTATATAATATAACCTAAATTAGCATGATTTGCCACTGGAGTAAAAAATCACATAATCTATTTTTCCTGATTTGTCTTTCTTTTAATATTCAGGGATTTTTATTTTCTAGTTACAAATGCCTACAGTTTATCCACTCTGGAGCGGATGCTAAATTTTTTCTTATATTGAATTAAACTGATGATCAAATTTGAAATGTCATTCAGCTTTGTATAAATAAAATGACACATTTTGGGGAGCCTGGGTGTTTCAGGCGGTTAAGTGTCTGCCCTTGGCTCAGGTCATCGTCTCAGGGTCCTGGGATCAAGCCCCGCATCTGGCTCCCTGCTCAAAGGGGAGCCTGCTTTTCCCTCTCCCTCTGCCCTTTCTCCACTTGTGCTTTCTCCCTCTCTCACTCTCAAATAAATAAAATCTTTTTTAAAAAAAGTTACACATTTTCTTACAAAGCCAGTTTTCTTGTTGGGCCTCTTTAAATCTCTCAGAAAGATATCATTCCGATATATTGGCTTTCTGTTCAGATTTTGTTTAGACTGGCTGGAAAACTTCTTGTGAACTGGTCACACTAAGCCAATTTAAGAAATAATTTTGAAGAAAGTCTCCATCTATTACATATAACAAATGTAGATATATTCCAGGTAATTATGGCTATCGGTCTATTCTTTCTTCCAGAATATAAACTTTACTCTCATTTCTAATTCCAGTTTTATGTCAGTTATCAACTTAATGAAGATTCCTCTTCTCATCTCTAGATTTCTAGATTATTCTTAAACAAAATGACTGATTCAAAGTCTATAATAATATGATGCCTGGGATGACTTTAAACTAGTATACAATCATCTCGCAATTGTGTTTAATTTAAAATTCCACTGTCTCTTTAGATGAAAATGTTCCTTCCAATCTTTTTAAGAGCTTCAAGATTTTTCCATCTAAGCATTTCAGGTTCTTCCAACACAGCCTCTGTAATTAGTGGCTCCAGGCCAGTAAATTCATCCTGCATGTCAGTGCCTCTGTTTCTGCTAGCTTCAGCCCACAATGTGAACGCAAATCATTACAACTGGCTTCCCAGACTTGAAATTGAATTTGACAAACACTTGTGGGGAGCTATATAGGATGAGAACATGAGCTACAGATAGCAATGACACCTGTTACAAAGGCCGCATTCTAACCTCATTACACATATTCAGTTCCTACAGACTTCATTTTTTAAAAAAGATTTTATTTATTTATTCATGAGAGACATACAGAAAGAGAGAGGCAGAGACATAGGCAGAGGGAGAAGCAGGCTCCATGCAAGGAGCCCAATGTGGGACTCAATCCCTGGAATCCGGGATCATGCCCTGAGCCAAGGGCAGATGCTCAACTGCTGAGCCACCCAGGTGTCCCAGTTCCTACGACTTCAAAGAGAGTCATGAATATGTAAGAAATAGCAAAATTTGTCACTGGATTTCTAATACATCTCTAATGGTGTTTGAGGGGACATCATGCTTCCTCTTGATAACTGGGAGTTCCAGGTTCCAAGTGATTATGTATTTTTGCTATTTAAATTATGTATATTTGCTATTTAAATAATGTCTACTATGGTATATTATAGATCTCACGTCAGAGTCCACAATGCCACAAGAGTGTAGCCTTAAAAGCATAATTATGAAATATAAAACATTCATAAATTTATAGTGTGTTAAAAAGTCAGAGGTAAAGTCAGCAAAAAAAAAAAAAAAAAAGAAAGAAAGAAAAAACAACCTCAGATGTTACAACAAAGGAAATTAGAAATCTTTTATACCATGTCTTCATTTGACCTACCTAAAAGCACAAGTTCCAGGAAGAAAATGCAGGAAGAAAATGAGAGCTCAGGTCAAAGAACTAGCTACAGAATGACCTGGTCTAAAAATCAGGTCTCCTTATTTTCATCTTGATGTTTCTGATGTCATATTACTGATTTTCAAGAGAAACAAACATATAACTTAAACTTTTGTAATTTCCAATTTTCTCTACTATAAATCCCAAGATACACAAATTTAGGGGTTTTTCTGCAAATAATTATTTTATCAACAGTATTTCTCTTCTTTACAATTAGAAATTCCAGGGGATCTCTGGGTGGCGCAGCGGTTTAGCGCCTGCCTTTGGCCCAGGGCGCGATCCTGGAGACCGGGGATCGAATCCCACGTCCGGCTCCCGGTGCATGGAGCCTGCTTCTCCCTCTGCCTGTGTCTCTGCCTCTCTCTCTCTCTCTCTGTGTGACTATCATAAATAAATGGAAATTAAAAAAAAAAAATTTTAACAATTAGAAATTCCAAATGATTTGCATGTTAATGTGAACTTTGAAATCCAAGGTAGTTATTTTGATATTTTAACCCTAATAATATGTTTATTACTTTACTAAAAGTTACTGCAATGATCATTTTGAAAGTCCCATTTAGAATATTTTTAACTTCCTCTTGTTCTTTCAGAGTCTCTTTTTAAATTCAAAAAATTACAGACAGAAATGTATTTTGTTTGGGGTTAACTTGTTAAAGAATGATAAGCTCAGCCATATGTTCCGCTCCAGCTTCCTTGTCATGGAACTCAAGTGTGCTATATCCAGAAGAAGACGAGGGGGCAGTGTAGACTTTGGTCTCTAATTAGTTTCATGCCTATCATTTCAGCATTCAAACACAAATGAATTTGCAAACCTCAATGGACTTTTTTTAAAAATGAAAGCACTGATTGACTTTTGGCTGTTGCTTAAAAAATATCATGAGGAAATGTTGAGTCCTTTATACCTGTACCTTCCTAACCTCATCAGAGAAACAGTGCCCCCAAAAGCCTGCAGGTATTATTCATTACATTTAAGGAGAGTAGAACCCCTTGAAAATGCACACATGTCCATAATATCAGTACTTCCACTGATATAAAATAAAATGAAAATGAATAATAAATGAAATATCACAAATGTATTTGCCTTGTCCTCTCATATAAATTAAGATGAGGCAACAAAAGTCAAATAATGAATTCAAATTATAAAAAAATTGATGTTTAGGGCAAAAAAAAAAAAAAGATTTATGCTGTAGAGGGCTACTTCTAGAAATGCAAGGATTATTTCAGACCAGCATCTGTGAGGATTCATCGATTAATTACACCCATGACTACACCAGTTCAAAAGGATTTTAATGGCACTTGATATATTTTTTCACTATTTGTAACTGAAACTTCCAATAACAGTTGAAAGTTTGGTTGCTACAATATTTGGATTCCAGGAGCAGAACAAAAATGGTGACTTCAAATCTCAATGGGTCACAGAAGATTTGCCTTAATATGGAAACAGAAGCTAAATAATTTATGAAATGTGAAGGAGTAGTATGTCAATGACATTACTTCAGATTATCTTTTCCAAGCAGTTATTGTTAATCTACATGCACAAGGCCAAATACTAGGTGCTTTCATTTATATCTTACTTGCTCTTTAAAGTAACTGTATGAAAAGATTACTTATACCTATTTTATAGTTTACTCTATAAAATAAAACAAAATAAAACTTATAGCCAGTAAGATTAAGTGACATGACAACTAGTAGGAATAGAGATATTTTCTTAAAATAATTTTGTCTGTTATTTATTCACTCTTCAGCAAAGATAAGAAGTATGTTTGAAATTCCACTGCCATGATTTCAATCTTTCAAAAAAATATGATTTTTTTGTTCTAAAATTGAATGGAATTTGGCTTACAGTATATTTTTTTTTACCAGAGAAATTTATCTTGCCATTTCAAGATAACACAGCACTTTCCAATATAAAATGGAATCAAATCAAGTTCTCTCTCTCTCCATCTCTCTCTCGTCTCTCTCTCTCTCTCTCTCTCTCTCTCTCTCTCTCTGTCTCTCTCTCTCTCTCCCCTCTCCACCCCCCATTTTCCACCTTCTTTTCCTGGCTCTTTCTTCTCCTTTCCTTGAAATAATGTGAATTCCAAGTGGCCTTACATGTTTTCCTGGAACTAAGGCAAGGGCATCTTACCTATGTAATGTCTTGTCTTCCAAGGCCAGGTGATCCTCCCTTGTCCATGTAGCATCTTCTATGTCTAAGGCATCTGTTCTGGATGTCTCTGCTCTGCCCTGATCCCAGTTAAAAGGTTCACAATCTACCTATCCCTTCTTCCAATGATAAGGCCGTCACATCTAGTTCCCTAAATCTTCTTCAAAAATGGCTCCAAGGGAGAAATCATTAAGCAGAATGTCTGCATTTGTAATCTCCTGAGTGGCAGGAGGACGGTGATAGGGGAGACACCCTGAGAAACAAATAAGCTACTTTAGCCAAATCTCCTTGTAAACATGCCTATGACAGTTCTGGTACACAAATTAAGGATATTCTCTCTCAGAAGAGTCCTTATCTGTGAAAATATTTTAGCATGCTATACTTGATTTGCCTAGGATTACTTGTACTAAACAAACATGGAGTCTATGGATTTGTAGCACACATCTCTCTGGAAAATGTCACACAAACTATACAGCTATCTGGACGCCTGACAATGTTATCATAGCAAAATCGCCCTCTTCCTTTTTTAATAAGATTTTATTTATTTATTCATGAGAAACACAGAGAGGGGAGAGAGAGAGGCAGAGACACAGGCAGAGGGAGAAGCAGGCTCCAGGCAGGGAGCCCGATGCAGGACTCGATCCTGGGTCTCCAGGATCAGCCCCAGGCTGGAGTCAGCGTTAAATGGCTGAGCCACCCGGGCTGCCCCAAATCGTCCTCTTCTATGTCATTTATGTAACCATGAATATCACATATAGTCCCAAATAGTTAACTTGAGCCAGAGCACATCCTGATTGGCAGAAGTAATCTAGGTAACTACACTGAAGGTCCTAGATCTCTCCTTTTTTCACTTAATGCCTCATGATTACATATCTTTTTGAAATTATTAATAAACCTTACTATTACATAAGATTTCTCATTTAAGTGAGTCTGATTTGACAATGCAGTCCTTTGTATTATTTCAACTCGTTACCATCTTCTCTCACTGGTATAAACCCTACATTCTGAATCACTCAGATCTGGGCTTTGGTATTTTTAAATAAGATTAGAAAATTCACTAAATGGTTTTCTCTTTAAAGCACCCAAGTATTACCACTAAAAATAAGAATATTACTGACTATTGTATGCTTGAGGCAGCGAACATAAAAGACCCTTGATGCTTGGATGATGGGGGCAACAGTAAAAATACGAGAATATTAAAATACATAATCTGATATTAAAATATGAACTAGTGCTTTTATTTCAGATGTTTACTATGGCAGTATCACCACAGCATCTTTGATACAGTATAATCATGGTTTTATTAGTCTTATCTACTAAAATCTTGAATGAAATGAATACTTAACTGTTTTAGCTAGATGCAAAGTAATTATTAATAAACATTATTAATATAATAATAAATAATATTATAAATAGGTTGATAAATTCATGTCATCTTATTTTCTCAAGTATTGACATGGAAAATTAAAATAAACATGGATCATTAGCAATCTCTGCAATTGTTACAAAGATATGTACAGAAAGATTGAACAAAATATTCAATTATACCAACAATCATATTGTGAGAACTGAATTTGTTGAATTCTTACAAAAAAGTTTCTTAAAATGTTTATCAGACATTATTTGAATACCAGAAAAGTCACATACATAAATATATTGCTAAATATAACATAAAATGATTGACAATTTTATGAAAAAATATATTATATTCAATGATTAAAATCCAAGAAATAGGGGATCCCTGAGTGGCGCAGCAGTTTAGCGCCTGCCTTTGGCCCAGGGCAGGATCCTGGAGACCCGGGATCGAATCCCACATCGGGCTCCCGGTGCATGGAGCCTGCTTCTCCCCTGCCTGTGTCTCTGCCTCTCTCTCTCTCTCTCTCTCTCTCTGTGACTATCATAAATAAATAAATAAATAAATAAATAAATAAATAAATAAACTTTAAAAAATAAATAAATAAAAAATAAAATCCAAGAAATATAAGATTCTAAAGTTTATAAAGAACAAAATTTAGTACAGAAACTCCCTAAGTAATCTATACAAATAAGGTACTTGACTTATGATATGAATAATAGTTTCAACTATAATTGAAACTAACTATAAGTGAATTAAAAAATTATTATTACAGAAGAACAAAACAAAACATTCTGTGTTTTCCAAACGAATCTACTATTATAGACCAAATAGTATTCCGCACACTTAAGAATTAAATTATTTTCCTATTAAAATTAAGAATATTTCAACTGATAACTATTAGTCTATTTTTAATGTTTGCTTTTTGGTATTTTTCTTTATCAGTGAAACAAAAGAGCTAACAAAATTTTATGAATATGGAAAGGGAGAAAAATGCAAATAATGTCTTTTAAAGTAAGAATTAATGAAAATAGTTATATTTTCTATTATTGCAAATTTTTCCAGTGTAAAAATTAGAATTCCTGTGACATTCTACAATGTGTATTGCTTATGAAAAATTAGGATTTTTATTACTATAAGCAAATGTCACAACATAAAAATTTTAAATCCAGAGCTTTCTATGGGACCTTGAAGAGAGTAGTATTATGATAGTGTTCTTAAGGCGATATATTTTAGTAAATAGAAGTGACAATGTGGCTTTTGGGTAAATCTATACATTTAAATGAAAAGTACAATGATGGAGTTTGTATTGAAAACATTTTTTGTACAATATTTTATCATATGGTGCCATGTGGACCTCAGAAAATATACATCTTTATAACTCAGAACTAAATGTAAACCTGCAACTATTTAAATTTACATTATCTTGTGTCACATTATTATAGAACACAAAGTACTCCAAGCACCATTTAAACAAGATACTTCACTAGAAAGAATCTGTTCTCCTTTCAAAACAGAGCTGCCAGGAAAAAATCAACCTTCTCAAATGAAATAATAAACCAAATGTGTGTGTTACTAGGGTGATATTTTGTGGATATATATCACACAATGTAGTCTACAATTTAAAATAACTTTAATATATTATCTCTCATAATATGGTATACATTAGACTACTGGCTCTTTTATACATGATCTTATTTACCAAGAGTTTTTTTTTATTGTATATATGACTATAAATAGCTCAGAAAAGTTTCTACTCGTCAATACACTTGGATACATAGCCCAAGTGTAGTATCCTCTGGTGTAGCACAGAAAACTGAACTTACAGCTATCAATACAAAAAAGAAAAAGAAAACACTCTTGGAGATTAAAAAAGAAGTGATTTCTGGATAAAATAGTGTCAATTCCAAAAGAATAATTAATTTTTTTGAGTCTGTGGATATCCTTTCATGGAAAAGTTTTCTATGTATTAGCAAATAAGGCTCAAAACACAATGAATCTTTGTCAATGTCAAAACAGAATGGGGCAAATGAGTTTGAATTAGCCATTTAGACTACATACACACAATGTCTAATAGTTACTTGTCTGATAAACATTGAAAATATTATTTTGTAAGTTCTTGTTTGACTAATTTTAATTATTTTTTCTAAATTAACATTCAGTTGAATGAATTTGTGAGCCTAGATCAATGGTTTCGATATAGAACCTGGACTCCTGGGTTCACACCAAAATGGACTCTAAAATACTAATGATGCTAATGATAACATTGATAAAATAACCAGAAATCACATTTATCATGTGCCTACTGTATTCCAGGAACTCCATATATTTTACATATATTAACTATTTGATCTTCATAACACAGCTATGAGATTAGTATTCTTCATTCTACAGATGAGGAAATTGATGCTTGGGTAGATAGGGATGCTTTTCCCAAGGTCATTCAGTTAGTAATTGGCTGAGTTAAGATTCGAATCCAAGCAACCTAGATATTTTAACCATTATGCATACCACTTTCCAGGATAGTCATGGGAAGTCCATGAACTATTTTCAATTCCAAACTATTGCACATCTGTCTGTTTAGGATGAACTAAATTAAATGCTATTTCTTTGACTTTGGTCAAAACTAGTCAAATCAGAGTGATAACACTAATTGATTACACATTATAATCAGAAGTCTATAAACATCTTGGAAGACAGGGAAGATCATGACTTATGCACTGTCTCACAACCAGTTGATAGGAAAGGTAAAACAAGAAAACCTAGCTTTCTTGGTTTCTTTCCAATATGTTTCTAAACTTCCATCTACCTTCTTTAGTATAATAGCACATCAGAATTTCCTTCACACAATGTTTTATATTTTTCACTGCACTTTCTAACCTTCGCACATTTAAAATATCTGGAGCTAATGCTTTAAAGACTTGCAAACTTTTAAAGTGGCTTCTATGCTCAAAAAATATGAAACAAGGTAAAACCCACTTTTTATCCAGTCAGCACATCCTTTGGTAACATATTCTGTTTCTTCTATCTAATTTTAAGGTCCCCAGTTGCAATGGTGTATAACAACCTGATAAGGTTTCATTGCAAAATTCAGTCACAGGGTAGGTCAATCTGAAAAAAATAATGTTCACATAAATCCAACCTGGATCAAAATTTTTATTGCAGACATGAAAGTAAGCTAGGGTTGGGGTAGAAATGAAAGAGCTATAGAAATGTAGCACACTCATAATCTTTCATTTCTGCCCTGGAGAGGCTTGAAATGTTGAAGCCAGGAAATAGAATATGATCAAACAGCCCTGCTTGTATGTGACTAAATTGATAAAAGCCATGAAAACCTAAATCTAAATTATAAAGCACATTTATGAAGTCCTATCAAACTGAATTGTTATCTTTACGTGTTTTAAACAAATTCTGACCCCTGAATAATGGACCAGTAAATGCTTAATGAACGAATGAATATATGGTTCTACCAATCCACACTTTATCTTTTAAGATACTTACTTTCACATCTCTAAAATCCACATGAAGCCAAGACTTGCAATCTTTTCTGAGTGATTTGTGGGAGAAAGGAAAAGTGCTGTATTACTAGTAGAATAAATCCTATGCATTTTGAATATTAATAAGTTCTTTAAAAATGTGAATAAAAACACAATATGTGTCATAACATTTGTTTATAGCACTGAATTGTCATGACATCCCACAAATTATCCACAAATCACAATTGGTAAAACAAGAAATTTAAAAATGGTGACAGATTTGACATGTAAGCCATTAAGTTAACTTTAAATTCATTTGATAGGTAAAAAAAAAAAAAAAAAAAAGGAGACATAAATTCTAAACTGAGGGACCAATGTGTATAACCACATTAAGTGTTTAAATTGAGAAAGGTTACACAGTATCTTAACATACTCAATTGTCCAGATTTGGAGAAGTTGGAAATTTTGTCACATATAGATAAGGACAGAAAAAAAGAAAGAACACAATCTCTTATGTTCACACACTTAAAATTTTATGTCTGGAATAGTTTTAAGAAGACTGGAAATCTGGAAATTCATCCATAAGTTTTAAGGTATAGGTGTTAGCTTACAAATTCAGGCATATATTATATACCTATTGCTCAACACTCCCCTAAATTACCTAATTAATGAAGGGAAACACCTTTTACATATACCTATTTATGGCAACATATAACATTTTAACTCTTTTTTTACTATAGACAAACAAGTAAATTAGTAAATATGCATCAGTTTTCTCCAAATGTCCTTTCTATTATTACTATTTGACATAAAAAGTTAAAATCAATTATTACCAAATAAACATGTCTTTTAATAAACAATTTTATTGTAAAAGTTAGAGTGAACATTTGTTGTCCTTAAAAACAAACACAACATGCTTACTTCTTGAACTGAGGAGGTGAAGGGAATGAAGTTACAATGTCCCTGAGTGCTGAAGAATAGCACTTCCACAGCTCCTGGAGAAGTAAGTGACTCTTAACACAACTCCTATTCTCAGCCTTTCATTTAAGCCATAATGCCAACAATAACAAAATAAGGAGCAGAAAAAGTATTCTCTACATTGAAAAAATCATGGATTTAATGTAATAATAAATTGAAAAGTCTTCTGGGACTGATACACAAAAAGAATAAGCTTAAGCAGTGCTACTCAAAGTATCTTCCACAGATCAGTGTTGAACAGAAAACTGTTCTTAGTCCATGATGAGATAAGGAGCTTAGGATATAATGTCAGTCAACTATATAGTCACTAAGCAATATTAATTAAACTGATACATTTTTTTATAATAAGACTTCCTCAATGAAGAAAGCACTATATAGACTTACATTCTGGTACAAACTCCTTATCTTATCCTAGACTGGTGATAAGTATGAGTAATATTGAACTAGGGCAGGGTCAGCAAATTAAGACCTACAAGCCAAATCTGACTCCCCACCTTCTTTTGTAACTTAAGTTTTACTGAAACACCATCATGCCTATTCCTTTTTCTTATTCTCTATGATGGCTTTCCCACTACAAGACATGGTTGAGTGCTTACAGCAGAGACCATCTGGTCCACAAACCTAAAATATTGAGCATCTAGCCCTTTAAAAAAATGTTTGCTGACTCTTGAGCTTGAGGATACATATTATCTTTAAAGTTTTTGAATAGAGAAATTGAAAAACAAAAACAATAATAAAAGTAGAGACATGGATAATAAAATATATTTAAATGTGTGGTAAGGCATATACTACTTATTGTGTGCCATTCTGTGGGAAATGGCATGACCTCATGAATCCCAATGACAGAAGCCAATGATAATTTGAGAATTACATATTTTAACAAGACTCTCTGACTTGGGTATCAAGAATAATTAAATACTCCCAGGAAAATATGATGACTGTTCAGGTTTCAATCTGAATAGTCAATCTGGAATGTTGTAGATAAGACAATTTCTATTCCCTGTCCAGGGAATAATGAATAAATTCTACACCTGAATGATATTTTTACTCCATTTTTTAGAAAGGCAAAATATCTTCCAGTGCTAAAGGGATATTTTTACAATTTAAAAGTTTAAATTTTAAAAATAAGGTTATATCATAAATATACAAAACTGTTTTGAAGAAAAGTAAATTTACAGAACATAAATAAAAATAAACAAACCACAAATACTTTTTCCTCATTAATTTGAAATGTTTAGTTAAATTATGAGATATTTTTTACTTTAAAGCAATATTATGATATCTCTTTCTTTCTAATTTTTACCTAAAAGGAGGAAGATATTATGAGAGATATTATTTTATTATGAGAAATTACAAAATTGTATTTAATTTGAAGAAACAACTATTTACATACACAAACATTTATATGTATATAAAAATGTATGTAGGAAAGTAAAGAAAAAAGAAAAAATCTTCAAATCTTGATTAGTTAAAATAAAATATGGAAAAGAAAATGTAATATTTCTCACATACAGAATAATTGAATATGTTAAATAAGCACCAATTTACATATAGCATCTGCTATATGTTTAAACCATCTAAACAATTTTATTATATTTATAGATGTGACTTACGAAATGTGTAGGCCAAAGTAATTATAGCAAGGTTGCAGGATACAAAGCTAAAATGCCAAAGTTCAACTGCCTTCCTATATAACAGCAACAAACAAGTGGAGTTTGAAATAAAAAAATGCAATACAATTTACATTAGCATCAAAACATTTAAATACTTAGGTAAACATTGAACAAAATATGTACAATTTCTCTATAATGAAAATTACAAAACTCTGATGAAAGAAATCAAAGAACTAAATAAATGAAAAGATATTCCATGTTCATGGATAGGAAGATCAATATTGTCAAGATTTCAATTCTTCTCAATTTGGTCTATAGATTCAGTTCAATCTCAATCAAAATCCCAGCAACTTATTTTGTGGCTATTGACAACTGATCCTAAGATTTACTTGAAAGTCAAAAGACCCAGAATAGTCAAGCAACATTGAAGGAGAACAACTTTTTTTTTTTTAATTAATTTTTATTGGTGTTCAATTTACCAACATACAGAAAAACACCCAGTGCTCATCCCGTCAGGTGTCCACCTCAGTGCCCGTCACCCATTCCCCTCCAACACCCGCCCTCTTCCCCTTCCACCACCCCTAGTTCGTTTCCCCGAGTTAGGAGTCTTTATGTTCTGTCTCCCTTCCTGATATTTCCCAACATTTCTTTTCCCTTCCTTTATATTCCCTTTCACTATTATTTATATTCCCCAAATGAATGAGAACATACACTGTTTGTCCTTCTCCGATTGACTTATTTCACTCAGCATAATACCCTCCAGTTCCATCCACGTTGAAGCAAATGGTGGGTATTTGTCGTTTCTAATTGCTGAGTAATATTCCATTGTATACATAAACCACATCTTCTTTATCCATTCATCTTTCGATGGACACCGAGGCTCCTTCCACAGTTTGGCTATTGTGGCCATTGCTGATAGAAACATCGGGGTGCAGGTGTCCCGACGTTTCATTGCATCTGAATCTTTGGGGTAAATCCCCAACAGTGCAATTGCTGGGTCGTAGGGCAGGTCTATTTTTAACTCTTTGAGGAACCTCTTGGAAAACTGTGTGAAGGTTCCTCGAAGGAGAACAACTTGGTGAACTGTCACTACTCTACTTCCAGACTTACTATAAAGCTACAGTAATCAGGAAAGAATTGTATTGGCAACTACTTTGGTTTATAGCTTACTTTTGAATCTTAGACATGATCAATCTATTGCTAGGAAAGATCATTTTGCACCAATACAATGTAAGCTCAAAAGGACAAGAAACGAGACCCTTCAGGGGAGGCAGGGTAATGCAAATACCACCAGGTCCATTGTCTCAGCTTTGACCATATTCTTTTCCAGATGGTTGGAGAAAGAAATTTGATGAATTTAAAAAAGGTCAGTCCTACAAAGGAAGACTTGTAAACAAGTCAGCCTGTAACCAGAGGGATATGGAGGATAGAAGCTAGGTATTGACATGGAAGGGAATCATGATATATTCTGGAGTAAGGTTAATAATTTGCAGAATTAGTGAAAAAGCATATATCTTACAAACACTTATTTTCTACATCTGAAAAAATATAACTCAAAATACTAACAGTTACTATTCATAGAAATAAAATTAGAGGAATAATGGAAATTTTCACTGTTTTATATTGTTCAGTGGGATTGAAAAACACACACACATACACATTTATACATTTTACAAGCACTACTTCTGTAATTTAAAAACAAACCAAAATTACTATGAGAAAGGCTTAGAATAATACATTACTATTGAGAGGAAAAAAGAGGGGCCTGTTCACCAGTTTCTAATACGCCCTAACCTTTAAGATCTGGTCATAACCTTCAATGACCTATATTATCAAATCATCAAGTATAACACAGAAAATATATTGGTTTAAATACAAGTAGTAATTAGCTCATGACTTTCTCTTAATTTCACTTAGAATTGGTTTTCTTATAGATCATTCATCTTGATATCATGACTTTAAAGGAGAATTAATATTTTATATATCAAGAATTATTAAGAGAATGAAGTAAATCAATATTTAAAATATTTATACATATATTTTTATTGGAGTTCAATTTGCCAACAAATAATATAACACCCAGCACTCATAAAAAATATATTTATACAGGCAAATATGTAAACATTATCTTCACTCTTCAGTCAGCAGATTTGTCCCTAAATATATATAGATAATTTTATAGAATTCTTTGTAAACTAGTGAGTTACTGGTTCCCATGTGAAAATGGAAGAAGAAACTCATGCATCCAAGAATGGCCTTAGCCTGTCCACCCTCAGCAAAGTTTTTCTCCTGGAATGGAGATAGGATTTGACCTTCAATCTGCTGGAGGTGACTAAAAGTCCCAGTGTGGCAAAAATTCCTATTGAGTTCCTTAGATCAGTTACTGATAATTAGGTAGTATTAAGAAAATTTGCTACATATGCCACTAGTATTTAGTTTATAAAAATACTGGTTGAGTCATGTGCTTGAGTGGCTGGGCAACAAGTACACACAAGCCCTGGGCAGGAAGGGCAGCATATCATCCCCTCAGTGATGTGTATACCTGAGCCCATAACAGACAAAAGAGCTTGGCTCAGCCAGATGCAAACAGACTTTTTCTATACAAATATAACCTGTCTTGTTAAAGACAATGCATATGTAATTGAACCCTTCATCTCTGTTCACTAATTAAACATAACCAAGAGAATAAGGAGTGCTGGGAATTTTTTAAATTAAATTAAGAGAAGTTCCTGACTTCGAGGAGCTTATATTCTAAAAGAGAATATACCATAGCAAACAATAATATTTAAAGTGTACATCAGATTTGAATAAGCACCAAAGACTACACTAGTACCAGCACAACATTACAAGGACTCAGAAGAAAGGCATACATCTCTAATCTCAATCTCCTCACTTAACAAAATATATGTACTATTACCTATGTCAAAGGATTGTTATAAAAATTAAAGAAAATAATAAACACATAAGGTATTTGTGAACTATGAAAAAATCTAGATCTTACCAAAGACAGGAAATATGTAACCAGGAAAAACAGCATTTAAACTAGATGAAAGGACAGGAGTAACAGAGAGTGAGAAAAGGATAGCTCCTAGGGTGAGGGAAGAGGAAGTATAAAGCATAGAAGACAAATTACTAGCATTGCTTGGATAATAGATATTCTTGTTAACTCACTAGTAAAACATGTGTGGTTAATATTTAGCTGAAATATTTGGCTATTTAAAAAAAAAAGTAAAGTATGAATGCCAGGCTAAGGAATTCGGACTTTATTTGGTAGACTATAAGGAAACACTACAAGTTTTAAAGTTATTTTTTACATGATCAAAGATATGTCAGTGAAACACTAAAAGTTTGTGGGATGAATGAGTGAGAAAGATCTGGAGATGACACGATCTCTTAATAAATCATTGCAACAGCTCAGATAGGAGATGAAAATGAAAGCCACACCTGCTTTTATTCCAACAATTCTATGTCTAGGATATACTAATATTGATTAATTTATGCTAAAAATATATGTAAAGAAGAAACTATATAATTGTTTCATAACAATGATATTGTTTTAAAAAGTGGAAACTACCTAAATGTTATCAGGGAAATATTAAGTAAATGATATTGCAACCACACTATGCAATACTATGCAAGAATTAAGATAAAATTAAACTGAAGTAAGGTGTCATGGAAATATTTTTTTAAGATTTATTTATTTATTTATTTATTTATTTATTTATTTATTTATTTTAGAATGTGCATGAGAGCGGAGGAGGGGAAGAAGGAGTGGGAGAGAGAGAATCTCCATACTGAGCCCAGGATGGGCTCAAATCTTGCTCTCACAACCCTGAGATCATGAACTGAAGCTGAAATCAAGAGTAATGTGCTTAACTAACTGAGCCACTCCGATGTCCCACATAGAAATATTTCTAAATATTAATTAATATTACTCATAAACATCTTAAATGGAAACAGCAAGTCAAAGAATGAGACATAAAGTACAATCACATTAAAACATGTAGTACATAGTACATATTTTGATATATATATACACCTGAATGAATGAAACTAGAATGGAAAGAGCATACCAATCTTAAGAAGTGAAAACTGAAGAAAGGAGCAGGGTGGGGAAAGAGACAAGAGTGAAGAATTTTCATGTACTTTTTAAATATTTATTCATGTCATTCAACAATGCTCTAAACACTGGGAATAAAACTGCAAATAAGACAAACATGGATACTATCTTTATGTTGCTTCCACTTTGGTTATGAGAATCAGATAATGTGCAGATAAAATATTATATGAATCTAAGTATTTTGCAAAGAATTAAAACAGAAAAATGTGATAGGGAACTATTTAGTATAGACTTCATTTTTAAATTTATTTTTTTATTGGTGTTCAATTTGCCAACATATAGAATAATATCCAGTGCTCTTCCCATCAAGTGCCCCCCTCAGTGCCCATCACCCAGTCACCCCCACCCCCACCCACCTCCCTTTCTACCACCCCTTGTTCATTTCCCAGAGTTAGTAGTCTCTCAGGTTCTGTCTCCCTCTCTGATATTTCCCACTCACATTTTCTCCTTTCCCTTTTATTCCCTTTCACTATTTTTTATATTCCCCAAATGAATGAGACCATATAATGCTTGTCCTTCTCTGATTAACTTATTTCACTCAGCATAATACCCTCCAGTTCCATCCACGTCGAAGCAAATGGTGGGTATTTGTCGTTTCTAATGGCTGAGTAATATTCCATTGTATATACATAGACCACAGCTTCTTTATCCATTCATCTTTCGATGGATATCGAGGCTCCTTCCACAGTTTGGCTATTGTGGACATGGCTGCTAGAAACATCAGAGTGGAGGTGTCCCAGCGTTTCACTGCATCTGTATCTTTGGGGTAAATCCCCAGTAGGGCAATTGCTGGGTCCTAGGGCAGTTCTATTTTTAACTCTTTGAGGAACCTCCACACAGTTTTGCAGAGTGGCTGCACCAGTTCACATTCCCACCAACAGTGTAAGAGGGTTCCCCTTTCTCCACATCCTCTCCAACATTTGTTGTTTCCTGCCTTGTTAATTTTCCCCATTCTCACTGGTGTGAGGCGGTATCTCATCATCAATGTCAATGTTACCCAGGGCAATTTACACATTTAATGCAATCCCTATCAAAATACCATGGACTTTCTTCAGAGAGTTGGAACAAATTATCTTAAGATTTGTGTGGAATCAGAAAAGACCCCGAATAGCCAGAGGACTATTAAAAAAGAAAACCATAGCTGGGGTCATCACAATGCCAGATTTCAGGTTGTACTATAAAGCTGTGGTCATCAAGACAGTGTGGTACTGGCACAAAAACAGACACATAGATCAATGGAACAGAATAGAGAATCCAGAAGTGGACCCTCACCTTTATGGTCAACTAATATTTGACAAAGGAGGAAAGACTATCCACTGGAAAAAAGACAGTCTCTTCAATAAATGGTGCTGGGAAAATTGGACACCCACATGCAGAAGAATGAAACTACACCACTCTCTTACACCATACACAAAGATAAACTCAAAATGGATGAAAGATCTTAATGTGAGACAAGATTCCATCAAAATCCTAGAGGAGAACACAGGCAACACCCTTTTTGAACTTGGCCACAGTAACTTCTTGCAAGATACATCCATGAAGACAAGAGAAACAAAAGCAAAAATGAACTATTGGGACTTCATCAAGATAAGAAGCTTTTGCACCCCAAAAGAAACAGTCAACTAAACTATAAGACAACCTACAGAATGGGAGAAGATATTTGCAAATGATGGATCAGATAAAGGGTTAGTATCCAAGATCTATAAAGAACTTGTTAAACTCAACAGCAAAGAAACAAACAATCCAATCATGAAATGGGTAAAAGACATGAACAGAAATCTCACAGAGGAAGACATAGACATGGCCAACAAACACATGAGAAAATGCTCCACATCACTTGCCATCAGGGAAATATTTAGTATAGATTTTAGATTGCATGATTTTTTTTTTTTTAGTTTTCTATTGCCACAAATTTAGTGACTTAAAACTACATCCACTTATCTCAGTTTCTATGGGTCAGGTTCTGGGTCCTCTGACAGGTCTACAGATAAGGTGTTAGCCTAGGTACCTGCTTTTAGGACTTCAGGACTCTTGTCCAAGTTCACTAGATTGTTAACAGGGCCCATTTCCTTGAGGCTGAATGACTGAGAGACCCAGCTTCTTATTGGATATCAGCTGGAAGCAGTGCCAGTTCCTAGGGATGACACCTGTGCCAAATGGACATCTCCATAGGCAGCTTATAACAAGGCTGTTTGTTTCTTCCAGGCTAGCAAGAGTGTCTTAGACTCTAGTCTGCTAAAAAGAAATCTTGTATAACCTAATGCAGTCATGAGAGTGGCATCCCATCACCTTTGCTATTTTCTATTGATGAGAAGCCAGCCATAGATTCCAACCACTCAAAGGGAAAGGAAGATACAAGAGGGGGGTTCATTGGGGGTCACCTGAGTGTATGTCTGCCACAGTGATCAAGAACAACCCTTCTGCCCAGGTTACATTGAGGCTGAGATCTGAATAACCAGAAATAGACACCTGGACTGGATTCTGTGATACCACCCAGAGTCCCCTGGGGTCTGGATATTTTCCAGTAGCAGCTGGAAGTGCTACTGGCTGAGAGCTTTTAGTTGTGTTACATTAATTAAACAAAGAGGCTATTAAACTGAGGTGTCTAATGTCATGGCAGCTATGAAAGCACATCAAAATAAAAATTAAAGTCTATAAATGTCTCAAAGTTACAAAATTGAAACCTAAGAACAACCGATCGCAGTCACCTAGACTTTAAGCCATAGCCAGTTAATAATTTCTTTACATTGCCTCTGCCTTTTCTCTATAGAAGCCTCCTTCCCAATTCCTATCAGTAGAGCACTCCTAACTACTTCCAGTTTGTCATTGCTTGATTCAAATTGATTCTTGCTCAATAAACTAAAAAATTTTAATATGCCCCAGTTTATCGTTTAAGAGTAGTTAGCCCTCTCTAGAGATTTCCCTTGCTGGACAGAGCAGTTTGCCCAAGATCACACCCCTTCCAAGAACAGCATTCATTCAATAATTGTTAATAATGGAGAATAAAGGCCTGGGCCCCTCAACCCAACTCCACATATTTCTGAAGAGCTAACCCAGCCTCAAAGTTCCTCATGGGGTCATCTGAGGCCTTTATTGAGGCTGTGTAGCAGCCCATCATCACCCTATGCTTCATTTTGTTTTCCTCCCTTGAACAATCTTCATCCCACAAGCATTCGCTAATAAATTCCCTCCATCTTAATTTTTACCTCAAAGTTTGTTTTCTGGGAAACTGAACCTGCAGCACTTGCTATGGCACAATGAGAGTGATCAACATCCCAGGAAGATGGGATTGGGAGGACTGCCAGTCTTTTGCCTTTTCAAGTAGGAAGGACAGGCCAAAAAAAAAAAAAAAAAGTGATTGAAGGTAGAGTTTAACTAGTTAAAAGAATGGCTCAAACTGAGGTCATAAAATAATTAATCCAGAAGGAGAGGCCAGTGTTAGATCATGCAGAGCTGTATAAGCCAGGGTATGAAAGTTTGATTTTTGAATGTGATAGAAAGCCATTTTTATTGTACTTCTAAATTAAAATTTCAAAAACCAATGAAAATCAATCAAAAGTCAAGATGAAAATATGCAAATAATAAGAGAATAGATGGTAGATAAATTTGATAATAGATCAAATAAAGAATAAGAAATCCTGGAAAGGGAAAATGTGGAAGTTGCTCTTATCAATGCAATAGACAAATAAGAGGGATAATTAGGTTATTATCAATTATTCATCTCTGATTTAGTTTTAAAGAAAGAATAATTGAGGCCGTGATTCTGATAAACCTCTATTTGAGGAATTTTTATTGATGTCTTTATATATATTTAAATTCAGCTTTTTTTGAATGGACATATCCTTTGCAAATAATACCAAGATGGCTGACCCACTAAATGTGGCACCCTATCAGGAAATAATGCTTAAATAGAGCTTCAAATCTATCATGTTCAACCCTCTCAAGCTGTCAGTGTATACCTGCAAAGAATAAGTCTTTTCTCTGTCATACACAAGACGAAGAATATTCTGCAACAGAGGGCACAGATGACTTTATCAACAATGGGGGCCATTCAAAAGCAGAGGACTCTGACAGAAAAGATGTTTGAGAAGGGAATTTGAAGAATTTCATAAATTCCTCTTTCCATTTCTTTCCACTTAAAGACAATTCGAATAGCTTGCTTCTACCCTATAAGACAAGATAGTATTGAGCTTTTAACCTTGATGGAGTGAAACTGCAATCTCATTGTGTAGGAGGTTTCCCGCTGAGTGCCACCAGCAACTTAAAATTCTTCCTCCAGTGGAAAGATGAAAGTTCTTGGCAAATTTCACCAGGAAGAGTCAAACATAAAAATTGTTAGTAAAACAAGTAGTTCTGTTTTTTTTAATAATAATTATTATTCTTGGTGGGAGGGGTGAATAAAAATAATAATAATAATAACTATTATTATTATTATTATTCTAGTCCCAGACACAAGCCAGTGGCTTAGCTTGAATGAATCATGTACCTGTCACTGCTTTGAATTCAGAACCACTGCTTTCCTAAAATAATCAACGTTTTATTGCTGAATGCAGCCCACCATGCCTGACTTTGTCTTGGCCTGTGGTAAGCCATTTCCCAGGAGCTTCCATAGTTCCCCATTAAATGGGACTCCTCGTAATAAATTCACCCCTATCACTTTTTCAGCTATGTTTATACAAATTGAATCCCAGTTTAGATTGTGTAGCAGCTCTGCTCTGTGACCTATTCTGCTATGATTGAGGCCATCATCTGCTTAAAGGACAATATTCCAACACGGCATGATACCTCTGAATTCACATTTTTTGGATACATTAACCCTATTAAATACATCACTTCAAGGTACTTTCCTAACAGCACAGAAAATCTTTATTATATTGCATAAATATCCATGCATATATAATTCTATAATGTAAGCCTTGTGATTATAAATAAACAAGTCAATAAATGTTTACTAAATTCTCAAAATTCCTAATTTTTTTAACCAATCATGTCTAACAACCCAAATTTAAATTCAGCTTTTTCAAATAATATATCACAGATTTGATGACTGAATTAAAGTGAAGTGAAAGTGATAGAATCAAATATGTCTTTAAAATATAGCAGAACAGTTCACTTTTGAAATAAAATGTATTTTTTCATCTTTTCCTCTGGCTGTTAAGAGAAATATGGAGAGATAAAGTAACCCATTTGTTGGAAACCTCAGTAAACAATAGCAGTATTTACATGGTTCTCCATATAAGCCTTAAAAAAAAAACTGAGCACATAACCAAATTACCATCTAAATTTCAGGATGCACATAATTCACAATTGTTACAGCTTAGGTTTAGAAGATTGTTAAGTTATATTCTCATCTCATTTTAATGCCTGAAGAATCAATTTGCAGTTGGCCATGTATTTTTGCACTAAACATATTTGTAAGACTAGAACATTTACAATTTGATACTATTGACTAAAATTTTAACCTGAATTGGCCTGCATTTGTCTTACAGTTGAAATTACTAAACTTTCCTGTATTTGTTTAAAATAACTTACAAAATAGTATCTTAAAAGTGCATGGTAATATCTCCCAATACAATACAGGGAATTTTTGTTTTTCAGAATACTATATTTAAAATGAAGATACAAGTTGAGCCAGATTCTCATAGGATCTAAAATGACTCCTAATGTATAGGGTATTCCACTAGAAAAGCTGTATTGATGCACGCAAAGCAGTTAATAAAGGGTCTGTGGTCTGTTGAGGTTCTTAGAGAAGCAAAATAACCTGAAATCAACTTAGGGTACTGGGAAAATGTAGTTTATGAAAAATATATATTGAATTATTTTGATAGGTACTATTATATTTTTAATTGCAGTATAGTTGATACACAATATTATTTTAGTTTCAGATGTACAACATAGTGATTGGACAATTCTTTATTTTATGTTATGTTCACCACAAGTGTAGCAGACTATCTGTCATCATACAATGCTATTACAATACCACAGACTATATTCTCTGTGCTGTACCTTTTATCCTCGTGACTTATTCATTCCATAATTGGAAGCCTATACTCACACTTCCCTTCACCCACTTTGCCCATCCCTTTACCCCTCTCCCTTCTGACAATTACTAATTTGTTCTCTGTGGTTATGGATCTTTTTCTGCTTTTTTTGTTTGTCCATTTGCTTTGTTTTTTAAATTCCACATGTAAGTGAAATCATATGGTTTTGTCTTCCCAGGTATTATTTTTGATAAATGTCTTTTAGATAATATGATATTTTAAGTTTATTTTACTTTAATATAAACAGAGTGTATTATTTATATATTATTAATATATTCATTTTTTCAACAATGAGTGCTGGCAAGAGGCATTTTGCTATGAGTTGGCAGGAAATAAGAAAAAAAATTCAAAAATCCTTGTCCTGATAGAACTTGCTTTCCAGAAAAGGTATGAAAAATAAGCAAAATAAATGAATAAATAGTTTGTCAGATAATGAAGATGTGCTGTGGGGGAAAATTAAACAGAGAGAGAGAGATCATCAGAATCATTGAAGTAGCTGTGATTTAAAAGGATATTCATTGAAAAGGATACTCATTGTACCCATTTGTACAATGGCTTGAAGATGAACAAGCCAGTCTTGTGGATATCTGAAAGGACAGAAATCCAGGACAAAGAAGAGCAGCTGCAAAGACTCTATAGGAGGAGAATTCTTGGTAGGAGGACAGCATAGATATGGTGAAGAGCACAAGGAGAAAAAAACTGGAAAGGAAGTCAGATGTGCATGTGTGGGTGTGAGTGTGAGTGTGTGCATGCAGGCATGTTAGCACTTATAGAAATTTTTAGACCACTGTAGGAATTTCACCTTTTGTCTAGTAAGACAGGAAGACACTGTGTAAGACAGGAGAGTTTTGAACAAAGAAGTAACATGAACTAATTTATATTATTAAAACAATTATCCTGTTTTGTTGAAAATAGACTAGACTAGAGAAAGGCACACCTACATAAGCACTGAGACTAGGGAGGAGGCTTTGAGAATATAATGCAGGAGAGGTGATAATGGAATGAATTAGGGCCATAGAAATGGTGACAACACATTTTAAAGACAAAGTCAAAAGAGTGATCTTCCATATTGGATTAGATTGTAGGAGACAGAGAGGGGATGGAAATAATTTTTAACCTGAGCAATTGAAAGAATGGTTAATCTGAAGGTGAAAGGGGTTTCTGAGTACAGGTTGGCAAGTCAAAAGGGTAATGGAATGTCAGGAATTCAGTCTGAGTCATGTTAAGTTTGAAATTGCTATTGGACAATCAAGGGGAGATGCAGAGTAGGTGGCCTGAACCAGAAATGTTGTGTATGTGGAAGTTTTAGATAGATAATAGAGAGACAGTTTTTAAGCCTATGCCATTGAATGAGCTTATAAATGACAGGGAGTTTAGGAGAAAAACAAATGAGGTACAAGAATGTGTCCTGGAGTATTCTAGTTAGAAGTTGAGAAGAGAGGAATAAGCAGAAGTATTGGAGCTGCCATATATACATTGTCTAAACAAGGACATTCTGTTTATTCCAACCTCAAGGGACGGAAGCATACTTGTAATGTTTCTCTGAGGAGAAAGGAGAACACACAGCCAAAAACTAAGCACCACTCATTGTCCCTCCCTATGAGATTCATGAATCTTCAGTGGCCAAACTCTTGTAGCTCATTCCAGAAAACAACTATCAGGAAGCCGTGATGGTCAAGAATCCAAAATTATGAACAGGAGATAGAATCTGTTCAGTCATCAAATCCTCCATATTCATTCAACTAATAATGATTGAGAGCCAACTATGTGAGTCACTGTCCCAGGTGCTGAACTCAGAATGCTCCCTAAATCAGAGCCCATTGCTAATCCTACAAATCCAAAAATACTCATAATATACGTCATAATGATGTAGCACCCTTTTCAAAAATAGAAAAAGATTTTGATCATTTATTATATGCCAAGCACTATTTAGATAGATTCCATTAACAAAGATGACAGCATTAGCATTTTCTACCCTGTAAGCTCTCCTGCAGTGTGACTTTGTTCGTTCCCAGGTGGATTCTAGCTCATCTTTACTTGGTATCTAAGTTGGACATGACTTTGTGTGACAATCGAAGCAAGGTCAGAGAAGTTATGCATCTTTCACCTGGTTCTCTTAGAATAACATTTGCCTTCCAGACACTCTTCTTAAGACATTGCATCTTGGAACCCAGTCACCATGTATAAGAAGCACAAGCCACATAGTGAGGCTACATGTAGGAGCTCCAGTGGACCACCACAGGGGAGCCTCTTTTTCAAATTACAGTAATCAGCTATGTCAGTAAAGAATCCACCATATCATTCCACGCACAGCATTTAATGCATTTCCAGCTATCTGAGTCTTCCTAGCTGAGGCTCCAGAATTCAGTGAGAATAATAAAATAGTTCCCACTTTGAATCACTGAGTTCTAGGGGTGGTTTATTAAGCAGCAATAAATGGCAGGAACAGTCCTGTATTTTTGTCACATTATCTCATTTAATTTTCAAAAGGAATCTGTTAGCTGGATATTATAATTGTCTACATTTTACAATGGAGACTGAGCCTTAAGAATTGTTACTGCAACCAATAAATGGTAGCACCACAATTCAAAGTTACATGACTAGAAATTGTGAAGACAGCATTAAGATATATACTATGGGTAAGAAATTCTGCTAGGCACCGAAGTAGGAAATAAATATATAAAATAACCTCCATTTTTTAAACTTTCTGTAAGCAACATAAGGCATCAAGACACGTATATGTGGCAAATACTCTGTTCTCAAAATCTTTAATTCAACGGCAAATGGTGCATTCATTCATTAATCAAGCATTCAATAAGTGGCCACTGGGTGCCTAAGATTGTATTAATCAGAAAACCAGCCAACAATATAGGCAGAAAGAACAATAAGTAGTGAAATAAAGAGAGGACACCTTTAAAAATCACCCATTTGTATTCTACCCTAGAAGTAAGATATCTGAAACACCTTGCTAATAAAAGAAAAAAAAACATAGTAGCATTGAAGATTTGTGAACACAGTTCATCAAGGTGATCCATGACTCATGCACAGAAAGACAGATTCTAAAAAATTACATAAAGTATGGAAGAAATAAATAAAGTAGTTATATATGTTCCCAGGTGAGAGAAGAAAAAGGGAAGAAGATACAGGAGGAGAAAGCATGCACAGGATTGCTACTGGGAATAGTAAATTGAAATTGATATGAAATATGTCACACTCAAAGTTATTCATATTTAAGGGAATGGTTTACATGCATGGATTTAAGATTCTGCTATCTATAGTCTAAAATTTTTTCTACAAATTTTACATTTGAAGTTCTGAGGAATAGAAAAAGGGTTTGTAAATAGTGCTGGGGAAAACAGGGATGTCATTTTAAGAGATAGAAAATATTTTTATCTCTTCTGGATTTTCTATTTCAAATGGCTCATATTTACTTTTTTCAAATCTGAAAAAAATTAGAAGTCATAAAAAATGGCAGGATTCTAGCACTAGTACCAGATTCTATGGTACCTCGGTTTGCCCAGTGAATATCATAGGAGACCTTTGTGTTTGGTCAGAATGCATGATCATCACCTATCCTTAATCACAAATCACTGAAGATCTCAATTAATGAAGATCAAGGTGTATGTGTGTACATGCATGTGTTTCTCTAGAGTATGTAGTGTATGTAGCAGAAATGAGATCTTGGTCAATTTCATATTTCACTGTTAGAAACAATAATTAAAATACTGTGTTGTTTTTTTTTACTAAATATTGTCATTGAAAATACTATTCCAATTTTATATAATGCAAACTTAATTATTTTAAACGCTTTTCTTCAAAGACATTAAATTAGTCACAAAAGTGTTCATTAATCCACATATCTCCAAGATACTATATCTTTATTTAGCTGAGCATTTGGTTCTTGAAAATTAAGTCTTGTTGGCTCAGGATATTAGCTTTGCTGTATTATTCAAAAATAAGCAGAAGGTTTGTAAACAGGGGATTTAAAAAAAATTAGAAATCTAAACTCCTAGTTGATGAAGGAGTGCCAGCCAGCATATGGAAGGATCAATGTTGAGTCTAGTTTTAATTGATCTGGTTTATAGATGCAGTGAATAGAGAGATGGGGAAGTTTTATAGTAGAAGTTAATGTGCAAAATGGCTAAGATAACAGTGATCTATTTAATCTTTATATCTATTAAGCTTAGTTTTGTGGGGTAGGACAAATAATTTCCCCTCATCTTGGCGGAGACTCTCCACCCTATTTCTCTGTAAAAAAAAAAGACAACAAACAGAAGAAAAAACAAATAGAATGTTAATAACGTGTATACTTCTGGAATACATGGGAGACCCCAGAAAACTGAGTTACTCCGCTAAGTGTCCCAAGCCAAAACCTTAAATGCCATTTCCAGCTAAAGACAAAAGAAAATCTGGGGAGGTAGTGAGTGAGTCACCTAAGTTTTAGAGAATTTAGTCATCCTCTTCCTCTTCCAGAAAAAGAGGTATCTTTACAAATGGAGATTTCACATTTCATAAACGTAAATGTCTCTTACAAAAGGGTAACTTCTACTTGTTTTTTCCTGTGTGTTCGGGTTTCTTAAAAACAATCAGCCTAAAATAATCCTTATGCCAGAAAGGCGTATTTTGGGGTGATAAATCCTGCTCCTCTTCATTCCAAAATATAGAAAGAAGAGTTACCATTTAATGATAATTTTTATATTAATTTTAGTAAAATAATGATGAATTCACTGTTATTGGTTAAATGTGATTGGTATCAACACTAGCCAGAAAATGTTGACATTTTAAAACCAGAACAATCTCTGTTCTGTGCATTTTGTTCTTCATGTTTCCTGAGCATAAAATGTCAGACATTTATTCATGAAGCATTTCTTGGGTTTCTATTATGTGCCAGGCTCTGGGAGTCAAAACCAAATGAGATAAAGTTCCTTTCTCAAATGGCTCACAATTAAGTAAATACAGCAAGTAGTAAATTAAATAAGTGTGCTTACAGGGCATAAATACTGATATAAAATTGCTTAAGGAAACAACGGGGCACAAACAATAAAGAAGTAGTAAGTTTTCCATGGGAGAGACACAGGAAAGGGCTTCATAAAAGGAGAGGTTTCTGAGTGGAGTCTGGAAAGGAACATGAGAGAGGGAACAGTTCTAGAAAAGGCATGGTGGCACAAAACAGCCCAGCCTGCTTCCTTTGAAGAAAATGTTCTACTTTGATAGATAGGTACATAGGTAAGTCAAATAGAATAGGTATACATGTATAATATATGTTGTATATTATATATAATATATACCTTACATATACACAAAATATCTGTATATAATACATGAATATGTATATACACATTTATTGCATACTTATGTATTACATACAGATATTTTATGTATATTTGTATATTTATATACAAATATTTGTGTACATACACACATATCTATAGATGCTTATATGTAGTGTGCATGCATTACAGCAAGGTAGCCAGTTTTTGCCAGCCCATGGAATGCTCCTTATTACACATCTTTTGTTTGGCCCTCCATTTCTGATTGATCCACTGTTTTGTTTTTTAAAATGCTTACTCAGTGTGCTCTCACACTTAAGAACAAAGTAGAATCCAGAAAATGTTTTAAATTTAAAATTTTAATCATGTTTTTATTAAGTCATTTACATAAAAATCTAAAAATATTTTTTTAAAAAAACAGTAGCCCATCATTGTTTTGTAATAGGTAGAACTAAATGCACTTACTTTCAAATACTCTGGTGCCACCCTGTGGTTCATTTCCATATGACATCCTACTGAAAACTCAACTTTCTTTGTAGAAAACTTTTAGAATACTATACGTAACCATCTATTCAGCAAATATTATTAAGCATTACACTGGGATCAGAAATACTGTAGTCACTAGGCTTAAAAAAACAAATAATGATTTTTTTTTATTTTTTCAAGGGGTTTAATTTCTGGGATTTTTTTTTTTTTTTGAGGGAGGGACTAGAACAGTACCTTTAATAAATGTGGAATTTATGTATGTATCTCTACCATATTTCATGTCAGAATGAAGAAAAAAACTACTTTGTAGATGACTTTTTAAATGATTTCATCTGTTTGTGAAAACTATAGAGCTATATCCTGAAGAAAATGCTTATAATTACAATAAATTATTTGTCTTGCTTAATATGTGTAAACGTTTTTGAGTCCCATGCCAAAAAATGGTGCTGTTTTTTGCACTGCATAACACTGTTATGAGGTAGATAATTTATATGCATTCCAGACCTTGTAAATATTATAGCATGTGGGAGTGCACCATTGGACTTCATAGCCCACTTCTCATAAAGCTCAAGAAAACAGCTCCCTCTTTCAGAAGTAGATCAATAATAAACTCCTTAGAAATAGCCGGCTTCCACTCATACTATGTTTTTTTTTTTAATTTTATTTATTTATTTATTCATGAGAGACACAGATAGAGAGAGAGGCAAAGACACAAACAGAGAGAGAAGCAGGCTCCACGCAGGAAGCCCAACGTGGGACTCGATCCCAGGACTCCAGGATCACGCCCTGGTCCGAAGGCAGTTACGAAACTGCTGAGCCACCCAGGGATCCCCTCAAACTGTGTTTTTACTAAATGACTTCACTGTGGAGGAAACAGTTGCCTTGAGCTTAGAAAGATTCATAATAAATGGAGAAGAAAAGGCCCTATAAGAACCCCCTTAGTAAACATGAAGGTCTGACAAGGGTTGGTAAGCAACTCTAAAAGAGATAATGATTCTACTGAATAATCTACAACCCTACCCAAGTCAAGGAAATTCATGAAATGAAAAACTTTATCTTTTTCTTTTCTTTTTTTTTTTCCTTTACTTTGCTTTGGCTCTTCAGGATCATCTGACATTATCAATTCAATTCAATTTTGTTACAGCAAAAATATATAAAATAATTGTAGTTCAGACTGAATTGATATAATTTTAGTCAGAAAACATTTCTAAGAGACTGATCATTCTCCTGAGGATGTCAAAAATTATATTGGCTACCTCTTCACACAATTGTCAAGCTATTAGGAATCTAAGTAAGTGATTGATTATGTGAAATCTCTAGAACAGTCTTTTCCAGTGTTTGATAAAATTGTGCAATTTAAATTTTAAGGAGGAAAAGAGCATTCTGGTTTAATTTAATAAGTACTAGTATCAAAAACAGAACTCAATTTACTTAGAACTCCCTTTTCTGCCTCCCCTATATCTTTTCCTGTCTTACCCCACAGAACTTGAAAACAACATCAATTATGATTTTGCCCCTTAAATAGGAATCTTTAAAAAAAGAAAAGAAAATTGACATTTAACTTTTGACTCCCCCAAAATAGAACTACTATCTGCTTAGCACTATTTATAGCAGTGTTTTCAGTGGTGCCCCTTTTGACAGCTGGGAAGAAACAATTGCTTGCTGTACAAAGTGTCCCACACTTTGCAGTATACTTAGCGTTCCTGAGATTTAGATATCAAATACCAGCAGCACTCACCAGCCTTTATTACAAAACATAGCACTTCTATACATTTTTAGAACCTCCCTACAGGTTTATGGCAAATAGATGAGTACTGAGTAGACCCAAGATAAATATTTATTCATTTATTCAACAAGAGTTTATTAAACATCTCTAATTAATTACATAACATAATGGGAACTCACTAATCAGAGAGACAAACATAAAAACACAATTCAACTTAAATTATCATAAAAATAGATATAGGGTGTTAATAGAAAACAAACGAAGGAAAAGACTGGGAGAATGGAGAAGGCTATAAAAAGGAGGAAAAAGAAATGATCTGTGTTTTGAAGGGAACACAAGAGTGGCCCAGGAGAAAAATAGAAGAACACTGTAGTCAGTGGAAACAACACGTGAAATCTCAAGTGTATGCAAGAGAATGAGAGATCTTAAGTGCTTGCCCTGTGACTGAATCAACAGGTTTCCGAGATAGGAAGATTTAAGGCAGGAGAAGTACAGTTGATTGACTCTTGAACAATGTAGGGGTGAAGCATGCCAAACCCTCTGCACAGTTGAAAATCCACATATAAAGCACCTGGTTGACTCTGTCAGTTGGGAATCCAACTCGATTTTGGCCCAGATTGTGATCTCAGTGTTGTGATATCAAGCCTCAATTGGCTCTGAATTCAGTGGGGAGTGTCCTGGTTGTTGTCTCCTTTTTCCTGTGTTCCTCCCCACTCTCTCTTTTAAGTAAATAAATAAATAAATAAATAAATAAATAAATAAACAAAAACAACAAACAAACAAATAAAGTCTTAAACAATCCAGAGGCCCCGGGTGGCTCAGTCATTGTCTGCCTTCAGTTCAGGCCATGATCTCAGGGTCCTGGAAACAAGCCCAGGTTCGTCTCTCTGCTCAGCAGGGGAGCCTGCTTCTCCCTCTCCCTCTGCTCCATCCCTTGCTCATGCTCTCTCTCTAGCTCTTTCTCTCTCTCAAATATTATAAATAAATAAATAAATAAATAAATAAATAAATAAATAAAATCATAAATAAAAAAGAAAAATCCACATATAACTTTTGACTGTCCCAAAACAGAACTACAAATAGTCAACTGTTGGCCAGAAGCCATACCAATAATACAAATAGCACATCAACACATATTTTGTATGTGTATAATAAACTGTATTTTTACAATAAAGTAAGCTGGAGAAAATAAAATGTATTAAGAAAAACATAAGAAAAAAATACATTTATAGTACTGTTATGTTTATAAAAATATAACTTGTATGTGAGTAAATCTGTACCATTCAAACCTGTGTTGTTCAAGAGTCAACTCTAGTAGGAAAGGGGAAGGGAGATTGGGGGTGGGGGTTTGTAAAGGCAAATTTTAAACATCTATGGGATTCGAAAAATCTCCTCTCACTTTACAATCCTCTTTGGAGTCTCAGCTACCCTCATACTATCAACTAGGACTTCTATGTGAGTGACTATCAAACTCTATCATCATGTCTGACCCCTCTCCTGGTATACAGATTACATTTTCAACTCTCTTCTCCCCTTCTTTTTAACAGCTCTGCCCTAACTTCAGGCTAGAAAGGCATACAACAAACTGCTCCTCTTTTTTTCCAAATTAGATATTGGTTCCTCTGTCACTCTTTCAAGCTTAAAGTCACTTTGACTATTTTCTTTCAGATTTCCCTGCTGCCATAGAAATCAAATCAGTATCTATTCTCTACTCTGGCTTTCCTGAATAATGTCTCCTTTATAAGTTTTTCTCCTAAATTCCAACTGCTATCATATAGGGGCCTCATTCCTGGGCTACAGTACATCTTTCTTATCCTGTCTCCCAGCCCCTGCTTTCCACTCTTCCATCATTCCTGCACAATGCCATTATACATATCTAACATATCAGTGTAATTGCTTTGATCCTGTACTCAAAAACTTAAGCTCCAATAAGAGGAAAAAAGAAAATGCTGCTTATCCTGGCATTCAAGTCCTTCCACAATCTGGGCCCAACTCGCTCCAGTGACAGTCCTTAACTTTCAATGCCATCTGCTGGTAATAATGATTATGGTAATGGTCAACAAATATTGAGAGTTTTCTATAAACTTGATATTGAGAGCATTTACTAGATCTCATTCAGTAGGCCCTTTTATTTTCCATTTTGCAGAGATTTAGCTGATTAAGTACCTTGGCCATATTTTCACAGATAATAAATGAAAGAGCCAGAATTTGACATATGAAGTTATTTCCGATTTTTAATGCCGTTTTATACTTCTGATTTTCTTCCCTCTGTCTCTCTTTCTCTCTCCTTCCATTCACTCTTATTAATTCTCTGAAATTAATATTATTGTATCACCTAAAATTCCTCCACTTTTTCCAACAAATTTTAGCCCATCTGTCGAATCCTACTCAGAGCCTACTTTCTCCATATACACTTCCGTACCAATTTAAGTCAAAGTCACTTCTCCCCCCTGCCAAGCCAGTGGTTTCCAACTTTGGCTGAACATCGGAGTCACCTGTGGAGACCTGATATAATTGGTTTAGAGAGCCACCTGGGCTTCAAGATTTTCAAATCTCTCAAGGTGATTCCAATGTGTAGCCAAGGTTGAAAACATTGCTCTAAGATCTTAACTTTTTTTTTTCCTCTATAGCTCTTTTAGCAATTAGAATCACAGACAAACATGATTTAAGGATGGATTTGGAATTCAGTGACTGTACCTATAAATGAGGATATTGATTATGATTAGTGATCTTCAAACATTTTTTGGCAAAATATTTCAAATCTTTTGGAGACACATCAAAAATACATTTAAAAAAAAGAAAGAAAGAAAGCTGAACTTCTTTTAAGGAAACAGAGAAGGGAAATGTGAAATCCCACTAAATTGCCTCCTTCCCCTACATGCCCTGAGGGGTCCTACATGAAATCTCTAGTGCGCCTAGGCTTAAATCCTAAATATACTGAATTGAATCAGCCTCTCCTATCTGTAATAATCTGATATTCTATAGTACCATGGGTAAGTGAAAGATGAATTATCTATATGTTAGAATATTATTGGACTATTTCTTTCCCAATATTACATTACTTAGCTAATAGAGCCCTAATTCTTAGGGAATTATATTTTATCTAATAAAAAATAATAGTATTTTCAAATGACCTAGAAATGGCCAGATGAACCAAACATGGTATTAATATTTAAAATTCACAGCCACCTCTGAGGACAAATAGTAGTGTAACCCTTTTGCCAGTGAAGAAACAGAAGGTTGAGGGGTTAAGTGACTCACCTCAAGTTGTGGTGCAATTTAGTGCCATACTCCCCACTCTGAATCCAGTTTATTCTATTCTTTATAAATATTTTATGAGTCTCTCCTTTACCTGCCACCATGGGCTTAAAAACATTTCCACTAATGAGTAGCACAGAGCTGTCTCTAAGCTACTCGGAACCAAAGTTCAGCCAGAATTTAGTATAATAGACAATTCACAACACTTTTTCAGAGATCAGCAGGGGGAATAAAATCACACAAAAGACTTTTGCATTCACAAAAGGTAAAATGTACTGGAGTCATTTTAAATGACAAATATAAAATAAAATTATTTTTATAAAAAAATGACATATTGAGCTTGAATTCCAACTATGAAGTAAAGATTAAAGAAGAAATAGATCAATGAAGAAAATCGCTTGAAGGAAAGAAATAAAAGATTAGAGAAGAAATAAATGAAATAGAGACTAAAAAGACAATAAAAAAGATGAGTGGAACTGAGTAAGGACTGGCTCTTGAAAAAGAAACAAAATTGACAAACTTTTAGTTAGACTCACCAAGAAAAAGAGAAAGGGCTCAAATAAATAAAAATCATAAATTAAAGAGAAGTTACAAATGATGCCATAGAAATACAAAAGATCGTAAAAAACTAGTAGGATTATATATCAACAAATTGGAAAACTTGGAAGAAATAGACAAATTCCTAGAAACATAAAATCTTCCAAGACTGAATCATGAAGAAATGGAAAATCTGAATAGATCAATTACTAACAATGAGATCAGTAATAAAAATCTCCCAATAAACAAAAGCCCAGGGCCAGACAACTTCACAGGTAAATTCTACCAAACATTCAAAGACTAATACCTATCCTTCTCAAACTCTTCCAAAAAAATTGGAAAGGAAAGAATGCATTCAAACTCAGCTTATGAGGCTATATTTACCCTGATTAACACAACCAAAGACACCAGAAAACAAAAAGCAAAAAACAAACAAAAAAAATATATAAACCAATGTCCCTAATGACAAATAATGTAAAAATCCTCAACAAAAACTTAGCAAACCAAATTTAATAATACATTAGAAACATCATACACAATGATTGAGTGGGATTTATTCCAAGGATGCAAGAATGGTTCAACATTCACAAATCAATCAAAATGATATACCATATGAACAAAATGAAGGATAAAAATTGTATGGTAATCTCAATAGTAGTAGAAAAAGCATCTGACAAAACTCAACAACCATTTACCATAAGAACTTTCAACAAGATGGGTATAGAGAGAATGTACCTCAATATAATAAAAGCCATAAATGGCAAACCCACACAGAATATCATACTCACTTGTTTCTAAAATCAGAAACAAGACAATGATGCCCACTCATCACTTTATTTAATGTAGTATTGGAAGTCCTAGAAATTAGGCAAGAAAAAGAAATAAAAAGCATCTAAATGCAAAGGAAGAAGTAAAATTATCACTATTTGCAGATGGCATGGTTTCATACATAAAAAACCCTAAGATTTCATCAAAAGACTGTCAGAACTAATAAATGAATTCAATAAAGTTGTAGGATGCAAAATCAATATATAGAAATCTATTACAATTCTATACTCTAATAATGAACTATTGGAAAGAGAAATTAAGAAAATAATCCTATTTATAATTGCATCAGAAATAATAAAATACCTAGGAATAAATTTAACCAAGGTGCTCTGAGATCCATACATTGAAAGCTATGAGGCAATGATGAAAGAAATTGAATAAGATACAAATAAATGGAAAGATAGTCTGATCTCATGGATTGGACACTGTTAAAATGTCCATTTTACTCAAAGCAACCTACAGATTCAATATAATACCTATCAAAATGTCAATGGCATTTTTCACATAAATAGAACAAATAATTCCAAATTGCATATGGAACGACTTAAGAGCCCAAATAGCCAAAGGATTTTAAGAGGAAAAAAGCTGAATGTATCACACTCACTGATTCCAAATTATATTGTAAATCTATAGTAAACAAAACAGTATGGCATTGTCATAGAAACAGACACACAAATCAATGGAACAAAATAGATACCCTAGAAATAAACCCAGAAATATGGTTAATTAATTCACAGGGAAAGGAGTCAAGACTATACAATAGGGAAAGGACAGTATCTTCTTCATAAATGCTGTTTGAAAAACTGGACAGCTACATGCAAAAGAATGAAACTAA
This sequence comes from Vulpes vulpes, assembly GCF_048418805.1. Taxonomy (NCBI): domain Eukaryota; kingdom Metazoa; phylum Chordata; class Mammalia; order Carnivora; family Canidae; genus Vulpes; species Vulpes vulpes. The sequence continues at coordinate 97,743,483 of NC_132784.1, read as the reverse complement.
ACCACTGTCTTATACCACTTACAAAATGAACTTCAAATGTGTTACAGACTTGAATATAAGACTTGGAACCATAAGACTCCTAGAAGAAAATGTAGGCAATCCTTGACATCAGTCTTAGTGATGTTTTTTTTCTGGGTTTGATGTCAAAGACAAGAAGGAAAAAAAGCAAAATTAAACAAATGGGACTGCATCAAACTAAAAGCCTCTTCACAGTGAAGGAAACCACTGACAAAATGAAAAAGCAAGCTACTGAATGGGAGATGTTTGCAAATTATTTATTCAAATGGGATTAATATCCAAAATATATAAGGAACTCATACAACTCAACAATAACAAAAAACAAACAATCCAATTAAAAAATAGACAGAGCATCTGTATAGACATTTTTCCAAAGAAGACATACAGAGAGCCAACAAGCACATGAAAAGGTATTCAATATCACTAATCATCAGGGAAATGCAAATCAAAACCACAATGAGATATCACCTCACATCTATTAAAATGGCTGTTTTCAAAAAGACAGAAAATTAACCAGTGTTGGAGAGGATGTAGTGAAAAAGGAAATCTTGTACCTTGTTGATAAGGATATAAATTGGAGCAGCCACTATGATGAACAATGTGCACTATGACGAACAATACGAAGTTTCTTCAAAAAATTAAAACTAGATCTACTATGTAGATCTTTCTTTTAGCCATGCTATTATAGATCACGCTTTATTTTTGTGCATAATAAATACAGAAAAATGTTGAAAATGCATGACTCAACTATCTAATTAAAGCTGAGTAAACTAACCTAGTCAGATTTTAATTTTTAAATGAGAAATGACAAGAGTAGTAAATATAAAGAAAAACAAAAATAACTTTACTTTCCTATGTTAATACAGGTCAAGGGACCCTTTCTTCTGAAAAGGGTTGATAACACCAGTTTTCAGCAATAAACATAAGGTGCTTGTTTAGAATACAACATCACTGCATTTTTCCCCCCACTTGTTTTTCTAACCCTGTTTTCCCCCACAGTATCATTTGGAATTAATAGAGTGAATGAGGCAAATGTGAGATGATCCAGTTGATACTACTCAGAGCAAGACAGTACAGTACATACAATGTTTTAGGGGTGCTGTCTGGACATAAAATGAACCCTTTTAAGGTCCTCTGACACCAGACAATGTATCCACTATCAAGTAAACCTGAAAAAAAAATAAAATATTTATTCAATAGTTCCAGTAAAATTGGGTCAGAGTACAATATACACGTTAGGAATTTATCTCCTCACGGGTGGCATCCACATCAAGAGTTCTGAATATTTATGAATTTTCATTCTAAGACAATCTACATCATTTGAACATCATCAAGACAAATATATGAATTTCATTTCAATATACAGTAGAGTTTGAACATAATTCACACACACTCCCCCTATTATATATATATATATATATATATATATATATATATATATATATATATACCCTATGTTTATTGCAGCATTATTTGCAATTGCTAAGATATGGAAACAACCTAAATGTCTAATGATTGATGAATGGATACAGAAAATGTGATAAATGATAGAAGATAGATAGATGAGAGATAGATAGTCACAATGGAACACTATTCAGTCATAAAGAGAAGGAAATCTTGCTGTTTGCAACAACATTGATGAAGGTAGAGGATATGCTAAGTAAAATAAGTCAGATGGAGAAACACAGATACTAGATGATTTCACTTATGTGTCACTTCTAAAAAACAAAACAAATGAACTAACAAATCAAAATGAAGGTAAGCTCATAAATACAGAGAACAGATTGGTGGTTACCAGAGGGGAAAGTTGATTAGCGGTGGGTGAAACAGGTGAAGAGGCTCTACTAAATGCTGATGGATAATGTAAATGATGACTTACAGTGGTCATCACTTTGGAGTGTATACAAATATGGACACCCAAAGCATATGTAACATTACAGACCAATTTTACCTCAAGAATTTAAAAAAAGAGAGAAAAAACCTGTTAATTCAAACAGATTATACTGTAACAAAACAAAGAAAAGAAAATCTTCAGACATAGGTGTCTCAGTTTTCAGAGAAAGCTCAGCTCAACACAACTCATTTTTATTCTCATTTTAGTTTCTTCTCTTTCCCCACCAGATCATTTTCCTTACTATATGAGGATCAGTGCGGAGGTCTGCCATATTAAACTGTCACAAGAATACAGGGATAAAAGATTCCTGATAGTGGGGGAAGCTTAGGTGAATAATCCATCAGGGAAGTGCCATCACTAAGTCAAGGTAATAACATACACAGAAGGACACACATTCATCCACCGGGACTGAATCCTTGCAGTTTAATATATCTTATGACTTGTACCAACAGTCTTTAAAGTTTGAAAGGCACATTATGCCCTAGAAATTACAGAGTAATTGCTTTTTTTTTTATTAACGGTGAAATAAAAAGAAACCAATAGCCACAGAGCCACATTGTTGAAGACTTATTCGAAAGAATTTATTTTGATATTAAACTTCTAGTTCTTCAATGAAAGAAATATCTGCTCTCAATTTTTCACTCCTTTTTTAAGAAAAGGAGTGTAAGGATTAGAAAGTTGGCCATGTATATTTAAATTTATGCATATTTATATAATATTTCTTCAAATCTAATACTGACCTAATAATTTTACCTTAGTTATGTGTTTAGAAAACACTACTTTCATTAATTTTAAACAAGAACTTTATTAAATATAATGGATATCTAGCTTCATTGAGGAAAGTTTTCAGGCTGACTAGCATTTACATAATTTAGGGGGAAATACAGGGAGCTATTATTTGCACACTAGGTGTTAAATGTCTAATTGCACTTAGCTCTCTTCTGAGGGAATTGGTAGAGGGATTTTGTATGTATAGATCATTAGTTTTTGGTGCAGCTGTTTGGAGCAAGGGTGGATGTTGGACTCCAAGGTAGCCATCCATAGGTTACTGTCACAGGATTCTGTCCATAACAAATACCTTTATAGGGGCACCTGAGTGGCTCAGTCAGTTAAGCATTTGCCTTTCCCTCAGGTCATGATCCTGATGTCCAGCCCTCTGCATAGTGGGGAGTCTGCTTCTCTGCCCTCTGCCCTCTGCCCTCTGCTCCCATCCCTCCTCCCCACTCATGCTATCCCTGACTCTTTCTCTCTCAAATAAATAAAATCTTTAAAAAAAAAAGAGAGAGACAGAAATGCCTTCATACTGGATGGTGATAATTCAAACAAAACAAATGCTCTTTCTTGGGAAGTTTGAACGTGAAACATGCAAAGATAGAGTCAGTTAGCAGCAGAAGTAAAAGCAGTTGAAACAAAGATGGACTGGGGCATAAAATAGCAAAGCTCAAGAGGACAGAATAATGGACCTATCTTTCTGGAGGCAGCACAAGGGAAACAGGTTGCTATCAGAGTGATGTTGAATGCCAAACAAAGTTCCACTTCTCCCTAAAGCATGACTGCAGAATTACAGTTTTTACCCTGAGTGTAGGGCCTGAACATGTAGCTTTTCAGACTATGTTCTGTTTTTTCCCCACTTCCCCATGAGATCAAGTCTATCCAAGGTGCCTCACCCTGCCCGGGGCTTGTCAACCTGTTATTTCCTGTTCTTTCTTAATCAAAAGCCTTATTGCATACCAAACACATCTCTAGTCCTTGCAGCAGTTATCAGCGTTGGTGGTATAGTGGTGAGCATAGCTGCCTTCCTAGTCCTTGCCGCCTCAAAAAAACATAAGGTTAGGTGCATTAAATATCTTTAATTATGCAAGATCAATAAGGTTAAATATCACTGGATTCCAGTGCTAATTATCTTTTTAGTGATGACACAAATATTTTTCAAATCTTGTTCTATACTGCCACAGAGTTGTTCAGCAACACTAAACCATCCTAACTTGTATTACAAATTTTCAAGAGGTAGCATAGCATAGTGGTGAAGAGCATAGGCTCTGGGGCATTGATTTCAATCTCAGTTCAACTACCTTATAGTTCTATGATCTTGGGTACAGTTCTAAACTTCACTGCATCTGTTTCCTTATCTGTAAAACAGAGATATTAATTGTATCTACCTCACAGAACTTTTGTGAAAATTATCCTATGTAGAGCATTAAGAACATCAGCTGAAAATAAACACTATATGAGAACTAATTGTTATTGTTACTAGTATTATTTAAATGAGAAAATAATTTAAACTCTAGAAGATTGTATTTCAATTTTTAGACAGCATCATCTACTTTAAAAAAAAGGGGGGGATTAATCGAGGGGCCTGGCTGACTCCGTCGGTAGAGCATGTGACTCTTAATCTCAGGGTTGCAAATTCAAGCCCCATGCTGGATGTAGAGAGTAGTTAAGAAAAAAAAGACATTAATCTTATTTTTAAAGATTTTATTTTATTTATTTATTTATTTATTTATTTATTTATTTTTGTTTTATTTATTTTAGAAAGAGAGAGAACATATGCATTCTTGAGCATGAGCAGGAGAGGGAGGGAGAGGCACAAGCAAACTCTTCGCTGAGCCCAGAGGCCAGCTTGGGGCTTGACCTCAGGACCCTGATATCACAATCTAAGCCAAACTCAACAGTTGGAGGCTTAACCAACTGAGCCACCCACGTGCCCCAAACAGGGATTAATCTTAGGAGAAACTCGTAATATGCTTTATGCCCAATGTGCTTTCATTGGTATTATTCTACTGAAATATAAAGGTGAAAATGAAGACAACTCTCAAAAGATTCCAGTTGGGCACATCATTTCATTACACTTAACACTGGATACAAGATTTGGCAAGGAAAATATGCTTAGCCAAAACATTCTAAATTCTTCTATTGCCTAGACAAGCACCCTAAGAATTCCAGGCCCCAGGATATCCACTGGAGCTATTCATCAAATAATTCAAACAGCTGATAAAGAGTTGACCGAAACAGCAATGACTGAATTTCTCTCTAAGGAGCCAGAGTGAGTCTCTGGCAAAAACAAGAAGCTATTATGTCATGTCCAATTTACTCGGTCTAGTGACTCAAAGGACACTGTTGCATCCATTATAATCATTTCCCTTTCAAAGGTTCTTATATTCATTAGGAAATGTCCTTAGCTACCCTAAAGATTTCTTGTTCATTATCTATATTAGATTGAATAAACTGGATATGGCCTAGCAGAGTGATAAAACAATATTAGCAAACAGATGCTGGACATTAGTGCCTTAGAGTAGCTTTCAGAGATGCTCTCACTGCCCTCGCCCTTTCCCCACCTGAGGCTGCCAGCAGTGTGCTCTGCCTTCCTCCCCTCCCCGTGTGCACTCAGGGCTGGATAGTTTTTATAAGCAAGAGGATTAATAGGCCCAGGAGCAGATGCTGTTTTACAGTAAGTACTATTGCAGTCTCCAATTGTGCTTTACATGCAGTTGGTAGCAATCACTCCCTAAAGAGACATTTCTTAAATACCTCTCTATTTTAAGATTCACATTTTGGTAATTTTATTAAGTTTGAAATTAAACACTTGCTGGCTAAAGTGCATCACTGACTATGAACAAAACTGTGCTAAGAGACCCTTTTAAAGTATATCTCCTCTGCATTGTTCAACATTAAATTTGTCCAACTAAATTCAAAGCATGGTCAAAAGGAATTTGAGGCATCTGTTAAAGAGTTGGAGAATTCCGACATCATATTTTTGGTCCTCCAAACTGTGTTTGTGGAACTCATCAGTAAAGTTTTCATGATAAAAATGCTAGATTTTCTCAGCCCCTTCTTACAGGGAATATAGTTTAAGTGTTTTATCTATGTACCTATGAAGAGTGGAAAGCCTTTATTCAGGAAATCACATTACATTTCAGTTGCATAGATCCTGACTTAATTCTAAAGTAATATATCTGCCCATAAGGAACAATGAAAAAACAGCAATGAAATTAATTATACTTGGTGTATCCATTATTAATAGTACATAGCCATTTATTGATAGTCATTTTGGTAAAAAGCAAACCAAGAAGGACAATCAAGAAAATGAAAAGAAAGATGAAATTATACAACTGTCTTGATTTTATCTATTCTTTCATGTGCTTTGACTTAATTGCAAACCATCTCCATATCTCTTTTTCTTTTCCTAAGTGACTTATCATCCTAGTGATCTCTGTATGATCTATGTTTCCTTACAGGAAAACGTTCAATATATTCAGCATCCATTTATTTTTTTACAAAATCTTTGATCATTTCTAAATGTCAACAACTTTAAATGTTGATAAATGTTATATGCATATGTGTAAATATTATAAGTATGTATATGTTTAGATGTATTTATATGTAAATATAAATTATATGTAAATATATTTATATTTATACATATATATGTGCATATATTTAGTTATAATATCCTATATTATAGTTGATAGGGTCTATATCTGTATTTTTATCTATAGCTACATCTATATATTTCTATTTACAGAGATATGCAGTACTTGATCTCTTCCAGATCTTGCATTCCCTGTGCAATCTAATAAAATCACCTAAGAAAAATGCACTTGCATATATATGCAAAACCAATGTTACCAGCAAGATATGCGTTCACATCCAAGTCCATGGGTTGCAAATTAAAAACCTTGGTCAACCCTTTTATTGATCCACAAAACTGTTCAGTTTAGAAAAAATGTTAAAGAAGTACTTTAATGTGTCCTAGTTTCATATATTGTATAATAAATAGGACAAGAAATTGTAATCTTCCTCTGATTTTATTTTCTTTTTTTTTTTTTTTTTTGATTTTATTTTCAACTCTGGCTGGAGAACTATAAGGAAATGCCCTAAGACAATGGCCATCAGCCAGCCTTTTCATTGTTTTTGTTTGCATTGCTTGTTTTTCCTCCACAGTTTTCACAGGCAGCACAACAAAGGGCATTACATCCCTCCTTTCATTCAGTTATTCTCCAGAGGAGAGAGAAAAAGGACATGTGACTCCAGAGAATGGACAGTGGTATTATTGAATATCTGGTAGGAGTGGATATTGGGATGAGATGTGGACCTCTGAATTGTAAACTGCCCCCTGGAGCAAGAAGGTGGTTTGTGGGTACTGATAAAGCTATACAGCATTTCTGTGTTTTCTTTCTAGTGTCTATTTCAATATTACTTCCCGGGAAGAGGGATTTTCCTTGACTTCGAGATTGTTAAAGATTAAATGATGGAAAAGTCTTAATAATTAAGGTCCAGCCCCAGAATAAAAGCAGAGAGAGCTATGTTTGTAGCTATACACACCTATCAACCCCACTACTTTTTTTATTGTAGACATCATGGCCCTTTGTGACTGGCATAATTTCCAAAAGGAAGCAGACACCATGACTGAAAGAATGTTAAAATATTTTATTGGCTATAGGACATCCTCTGTGTCCTAGGAGTCAGGCAATATAATTTAACTCAGCACAGCTTTCATAAAATCTTATGAGCCAAACCAGTATACTATGTTCTCCAAAATGCTTCCAATTGGTAGCCCTTCCCATTTCCGTGATAAAACAAAAGGAACAGGAGTGTCTGGCATCTCATCTAGGAGACTATTGTGCCGTTCAATGGTCTAAGATTTACAACATGATCAATATATTCTGTGTCATGCTCAGAACATCTCAAACTACCTTTTAAGTAAAATTGTGTCCATTCATAATATGGAGATTTCAAGAATATTATTGTGACTAGAAAAAGAAAAGAAAAGCCTCAGGATGGCTGGGTGGCTCAGCGGTTGAGCATCTGCCTTCATTCAGCTCAGGGTGTGATCCCAGAGTCCTAGGCTCGAGTCCCACATCAGGCTCCCTGCAAGGACCCTGCTTCTCCCTCTGCCTGTGTCTCTGCCTCTCTCTCTCTGTGTCTCTCATGAATAAATAAATAAAATCTTTTTTAAAAAAGAAAGAAAGAGAGAAAGAAAGAAAGAAAGAAAGAAAGAAAGAAAGAAAGAAAGAAAGAAAGAAAGAGCCTTTATACAAATTTCTGGCTTTTTACCATTATTACCCTTGAAAGAAACTAAGTCTGCATGCAGGCAAAAAAATGGGTAAACCATTCAGCAAGTTCAAGAGTGCACTGACCATTTAATTACTTTTAAATTGCATTTTACATAAGGATTAACATTAGGCCTCCTTAGCATCAAATCTCTACTTTGTCAACTTTCTAAATATAGCTTACAAACTGTAACAGAGCTTCAGGATAATATGTAAGTCAGTGAGTAGTCTGCAATGATTCTAAAATATCTCTAACATTTTCAGCCTTTCTTGTTATTTTTCCTAAGCTTTATATCTATTTCTCTTTATTCAGTTAATAAATGGTTATTGAATGCTTACTATATCCCAAGTACTATGCGCAGTATTGAAGATATGATAATAAATAAGATAAATACATGTTTCTTGCCCTGGGAGAGCTTGCAGTATTTTGGAGACACAGACAAGCAATGAGGCATTTTCAGTGCGATATGTGCAGAGAGGAGCAGTTTGCTCACAGATGACATTAAAATAAATAAATAAATAAAAGGCATCTAAGCCAGATTGCAGGAATTATGGAAGAATTTCTAGATGAAGTGACATCTAAGCTGAATCTTGAGTGGTGAGCCATTGGCCAGATGCAGGAAGGTAGGTGGTTTAAAGAAAAGGAGAAAGATAGAGCAAGAATGAGAGAGGGAAGAGGATAGCATTACCTTAAAATATGATAGGAACCTATCAAGGTCTAAAGGTTAATGGGAAGGACCCAACATGGAGGAAGAATATGAAGTTAGAGGGGATAGGGAGTATAAATGATAGGACAAGGACCTCATGAAGGCAGAGCACAGCTGGGAATGAGCCTAAGGAAGGAATTATTACACTATAATGAAAGGAAAGAATAAACAAAAATATAAACAACTTTAAAGATGCAGTGGCAAGAAGCTGAGAAGTAAAGTGGTTTCATTTTCAATTTCTTGAAATGAACAAATTTAGTAATCAATATTTGTTGATTATTTTTTTGTCTAAATAGGGTGATTAGATTCATCTAATAGTTGACATTGATAATATCTTCCCAGTCTGCAGATGCAAAAAATGCCTCAAAGACAGTTTGTCCAACAACTCACAGCCAGCAAGTGTCAGAATCAAAGACGTGAATCCAGAGTCTCTATGCTATGTTTCTTTGCAGTCCCTCCAGCAAAGTGGAAGCAGCAGTTCTCTGCTATGTGAGTAAGAGGTGGGGGTGGGGGGCATGGAGACAGAAGTTTGAAATAACTAGAAAGGATCAAAATTGCCACAAACTTCTCCCATTCTAACCATAAGGGCTGCTAGATAGTGCTAAAATAAGTAGAAATATATCGGGTCACCAGTCATTTGGAAATCTCAATTTGCTCAACAGCTCAATCAAGTGTGGATGTGGAAAAAATAGGCAGTTAAATTGATCTAGGACAGAAATTTTTCCAGGGAGATGGTGTTTTAGTCAGCTCAGGCTGCCATAACACAATATCATAGCCTGGCTGCCCCAACAGAAACTTACTTTCTCACAGTTCTGGAGGCTGGAAATCTGAGACCAGGGTGCCAATATGAGCAGATTTCGGTGAGAGCTATCTTCGTGGATTGCAGACAGCTGGCCACTTTCTCTCTGTAGCTTCACATTATGGAGAGAGAGAGAGGGAGAAGTCTCTCCGGTGTCTCTTCTCATAAGGACACTAATCCCATCATGGGGCTCCACCTTTAAGGACTCATTTAAACCTCATTACCTCCCAAATTCCCCACTCCAAATACCAACACATTGGGAGTTAAGGCTTTACCATATGAATTTTAGGGAGTTGGAGAGGGGAGGAGGACACAATACTGTCCATAGCAGATGGGAAAAAAGTGGAAGATAATTAAATGTGTGATTTAAAAAATGTTCAAGACCTGAAACAAAAAAAAAATCTAAAATCAGGAGAAAGGAAGTGAAGACCAACTGGGCTTATTGCAGGGGAAAAAGTGGTAGGGCCCCAATGAGGAATATATGCAATGGAAACAGCTCAGTTCAAATAAGACAGATGGAAGATGGGATGATTGAATTGACTTTTTAATTTTTAATATCTCCCATATTGATTTTTAGTTAATATCTAAAAATAAATAAAGGTCTGTAGACTCATTTTCTACAGGCAAGAGAGGACAAGAGAGATTGGAGTATGCTCTGCAAACAGACTTGAGGAGAAATCGAAGGATAGAAAGGAAGCTGACAGCTTCAAAGAATGAATGGCCAGTGGATTTTCTAGGAGGGAAGAAAAGGTGAGCAAATTTCCTCATAGAGATCATTGCGGACACCCCAGTAAAATCCTGCCCTGTGGCTAGTAAAAAAGAGACACAAGTGACTATATAGAAAAAAAGAAATCAAATTCCCATTACATGTAAGATATACTCACTACACAGAAATAATCTATCTCACCAGATAATGAGGCTTAACAATTTCAGTGAATGATCGAAACACATATTTTAAAAGAATAAGAAGTCAGAAATCAATGAAGAAAATTTGATAGACATTAAGATATAATTTTAAATAATATATTAAATTAACAACTTTTATTTTTTCTGATCCCATTATTTTTCACCAAATGGAATTCAGAGAATGTCATCTTCTATCAACTGCTTCATAAATTATATTCTCTAAGGAAATGGATTAGAAGGAAAGGGATAATACTAGTCATTCAATCGCTTAATGGACAGCTTTAATCATCAAAATATAATCTTGTCCAATAGCTGTTTATTTGATTGAGATTAAGAATACAGAAACTTGGATGGCTCAGTTGGTTGAGCATCTGCTTCCTGCTTTCAGATCTGGTCATGATCTTGGGGTCATGGGATCGAGCCTCACATTGGGCTCTGTGCTCCAAGGGAAATCTGCTTGAGGATTCCCTCCTACCCCCTCTACTACCCCTACTCACAGTCTGTCTGTCTGTCTGTCTTTCTCAGATAAATAAATAAATCTTAAATAAAAGCATACAAAATTATTAATTTTCAGTGATTTCAAAATAAAACTGATCACTAAAATCTAATAGGTGTCAGTTACACTAGAGCATATCATTGAATATTTTAGTTTAGCTGTTTTCAATATGTGGTCTGCAGATGCCTAAGGATCCCCAAGACACTTTCAGTGGCTCATTGAGGTCAAAGCCATTTTAATGGCTTATTTACCATTTTCACTGTGTTGACATTTGCACTTCAGGATGAATCAAGACATGCACCATGCACCAAACTGTATAACATCTCTTTTCTTTGATGCCAATACATCCACTTCCGCTTAAAAATGTCTTTGATGAAGCGGCAAAAATTATTAATATTGTTAAATCTAAACCCCTGAGTACCTGTATTTTTAATACGGTGTGTAACCAAGTGGGAAATCTACATAAGGCACTTTTTTTTTTTTAAGATTTTATTTATTTACTCATGAGAGACAGAGAGAGAGAGACAGAGACACAGGTAGAGGGAGAGGGAGAAGCAGGGTCCCTGTGGGGAGCCCGATGCAGGACTCGATCCCAGGACCCCAGGATCATGACCTGAGGCAAAGGCAGACACTCAAACTCTGAGGCACCCAGGTGCCCACATAAGGCACTTCTGTCACTTACCAAGGTTTGCTGGTTGTCATGGGGAAAAACATTTGTGTAATTGTTTCAGTTGTGAGTTCAACTATCTACTATTTCCAGGAAACATCACTTTTTCTGAAAACAACAACTGACAAACTAATATCAATACTTAAACTTGAATATATGGCTGACATTTTCTCCAAAATGAACAATGTGAGCCTGTCACTTACAACTCACAGTATTTATTGCCAATCACACAATTTAAGCTTCAAATGCGGGCTTCAATGAGCTTGCCAGCTTTGCAATATTTATAGACTTTTCTGATGAATTTGGTAGTGGTACAAATGAAATTTCATGATATTGTATAACAAAATTCAGCAACATTTGGAAGATCTGCATAACTCAACATAACAATATTTTCCAAATGTTCAATGTATCATATTACAAAATCATGCATGGGTAAAAACTACATTTAAGTAGTTACATTAAAAACTACATTAAGTTACATAATAGACAGACCAATGGATTTTAATGTAATAAAAAGTTTATTCATATAGTTTCAAAGTTTCTGATTCTACCTTAGAGTTAACCTTTATGAAATTACTGCTTGCTGTTATCAAAGAAATCCAGTCTCAATTATTTATAAAGGCTATTCAAAGTATCCTCCCTTTTTCAACTATATATTTATGTGTAAACCTGGATTTTCTTCATTTATTTCAACCAGAGTAACATCACAAAACACAGAATGCAGAAGCAGATACAAGAATCAACCTGTGCACCTTTATCTTTCTTGGTATCCTCATTTCAAAGTGACCAGAAGTCTAGAAAGGGTATTTCCCAGAATCCCCAGCCATCAGGTCTGGGTTAGAGTCCACTCCAAGCAAAGACCACAAAGTTTGAAAGAAGTAGAAACCATTATTTTTTGCCTAGTAAGGGACTCAATGGGCTTCAATAAAGTGATTCTTTGCAGCTTCTTCAGATGCAATAGTTCATCTGGTGCAGTGGTGAGCGGAGATCATGAATGGGAGGGAGTTCCCTGTGATTCCTGGAGGCTCCTAATCCTTGCACGGCTTGTGATAAAACTGAGTGATGGTGAAGTGTTTTTCGCAATCACTGCTCCTCCAGCCCTTCCTATGTATTTTTAAGTCACTAGTTCACTGCATTAAATTTCTTCCTGCTTGAAATACTGTAGTTTTCTTGTTGTTGTTGTTGTTGTTGTTTTGTTGTTGTTGTTTTTTCTGATTGAACCTTCTCATACCAGAAAAATGCTTAAGTCAATTCTGGAAATGTGAGATTTGGCAACACTTCTTATTTTAGCCTAAACTTATTCAATGAAAATTTAATCAACTGTTACCACACTGAGCAAAATATTTAAATAGGCTTTATAGGATAAGAAATGAGAGAACACATTGATTTGGGGGGAAGAACACAAAAAAAATCCATGATATCTATACTTTTTATCCCCACGATTTATTCATTCCATATCTGGGAGCCTATATTTCCTGCTCCCCTTCACCCATTTTATTCATCCTTCCCACTCCCCTCCCTCGGACTACCATCAGTTTGTTCTCCGTGTTCATGGGTTTGTTTCTGCTTTTTGTTTTGTGCTTATTTATTCATTTATTATAGATTCCACATATAAATGAAATCATCTGTTTATCTTTTCCTGTCTGACTTATTTCATCTAGCATAATATCTTCTAGGTTTATCTCTGTTGTTGCAAATGGCAAGATATCATTATTTTTAAAGACTGGGTGATATCCCAGTGTGTGTGTATGTGTGTGTGTGTACCACATCTTCTTTATCCATTCTCCCATTGCTTCCTATATTGGTTATTGTAAATAATGCTGTAATAAACATGATTTATTCGTCTTGTTTCTTTTTTCAATCAGTCCACTTTATGGCTTGGTTCTCCTCTGTGAACCACGTATGGTTCCCAGCTGACCCACTTGTCCCTCCCTGCTGGATTTCATTTTTCTGTAGCAGAAGCACCTTATCACCTTCCAACTACAAATTCCCATCTTGTCTCTCAAAATAAAGAAATATTAATTTTTACCTAGAAAAATTGCAGTTAGCTCTAAGTTTTGGTTTCCCAGCCTTCCTTGTCTCTAAGTACTAGTAAGTAAGAACTATAGAAATTTCTGTGTAAATAAAGGTGATATGTGGAACTTCCAGAAAGCCTCAAGGAAAAAGGAAATATGCTCTTCTTCCCTGTCTCCATGCTGCCCCTGGGATACAGATAAGATGTACTGCTATAGCAATTGCATGGAACCACAAGGATAAAAGCCATGCCCTCAGGGGGGCAGGATGGACATGTAGAAGCACAGGTCCCTAATGACCATGGGGTTGGCATACCTGCTTAGACTGCTTTCCCCTAGATTCTTTATATGAGAAATAAATAAACTACCCATCATATTTCAGCTATCTTCTTTCAAGTTTTCTGCCACACAGAAACCCATGCAGTGCTAACCAAACCTGGTCCTAACCTATAATTCTCAAATTATAAATAACACAGGGCTATTTTGAAAAAAAATTCTGTGGAAACTTGGCAGTAACAGATGGGGATGTATGGAATGGAAGTGAAATACTACATTCAGTGGAGGGCATCACTGTCTCTAGATATTTGTTATCACTTCTCTGCTGCAGAATTATTCATCATTGTCCATACCTATCCATAAATCCCCTGCCTTCCATCACCTTCTTGAGGCTCTCTTCCCTTCTAGATTGACTTGTCTCTTAAATGATCTCTTCTTGTGCACTCCCCATAAGTCAAAATTCCTCTTGATTATATTGTCAACAGCTCATTTCTGTCTTTCTCACCCACTCCATCCAAACTACATGCATAGCATCACATTTCCAAGCAATCCCAGTGTCTTTTCATCAACAAAAGAACTACCTACCCCAGAGAAAACTTAAGCAATCCCATTGGAAAAAAGCAGCCACAATTAGTTTCTAATCATATTTTTCTTCCCATTCCATCATTACTTAAGAAGCAGCAAAAATACAACTGTGAAAATGTAATGAAATCAGAATTCCCCCAACAGATTTTAGCAGTTTCTGTGTATCGTGAAAAATACCTAGAAAGGCAGGAGCCCAGACACTGCTGATGCTTCTATGACTAATGTGAAGGCAGAAGCCATTTCTTTTAACAGAGATACACCTCAAGCAATCTGTTATCCTCCCAACTTCCAGCCATTCTTGCTGATGTATGCAGACATTGCCACCCTAAGCCTCCTCATGTTTACTGCAGCTGTTAGATGATTTTTCTCTCAAACTGTCATAGGATGCAGCTTCTCTTTTAAAAACAGCATAAAATGTTTGCATTTTTGCTCTCTTGCCATCCCATAGCTTCTAATTAATGCCCATTCTCAGAGAACTTTGTTATATGATGCACAGCCTCTTCAATCCCAATGACTAAAATTATTCTTCCATTTTCACATGGATAATTAAAATTAAGACCACAGCTTGACAATTTCCTTACCTCTTCAATCTCCATTGTTTTTCATCTCCATTCTACCTCTGATATGATAATCGTATTTCAATTTGTCACCAACTAAAATTTTACCACTTAAATCTTAAACTCTAATTTTCTCTCACCAACAATTTTTAGCGTTCTTTTCCTCCCCCAGTCCCATCATAACTACTTTTAAGCCTCTTAAAAGAATTCTGGGAAGAGAAGGAAGAGCAAAAGATTCTCTGCCTCTCTTCTTAGAAACTATCCAAAAATCACAAGGGAAAAAAACCAAAAAGACCACTTCATCTTCTGTTTATCTTTTTAAAATATTTATTTAATTTCCAACAAGCTTTTATTTCCTTTTTGTTTTATTTTTTATTAGACTTCGATTTGCCAACATATAGTATAACACCCTGTGACATTAATTAAAGTCCATAACCTGGGATGAAAATGATTTTTAAAAAGCTACAAAATACAATGTAATTTGGATCAAGGCATTGAAAGTTTAGACAAGATCTCAACAGAATCCAGGCAGTGTGTTCTGAGTTGAGTTTACCTTGGTGACATCACACCCCAAGGGCAAACAGTAGTCCTCTGTTAGAACAGCAAGGTTATGGCGGAGGACAGGCAGTGGGAGCCCACCTGATGTTTTTGTGTTTCTTTTCCTTTTCTTTTAAGATTTTTCTTATTTATTAATGAGAGACAGAGGCAGAGACATAGGCAGAGGGAGAAGCAGGCGGACTCGATCCCAGGACCCCGGGATCACAACTTGAGCCAAAGGCAGATGCTCAACCACTGAGCCACCCAGGCATCCCTGTTTTTGTGTTTCAAACAAGTGGCCTGGAAGGTGCAACTGAAAGAGGAAATATATAGAAAATCTATCTTTGCAATGGGAGTAACAGCATAGAGAATAAAATATGGGTAAAGCACAGCTTTACACAGCTTCTGATCCTGGACAGCTGGAAAAAAAGAAAAAAATCTCAGCACGCCTGTGTGTGTGCATACATGCTCATCTGCACACATGCACACACACACACACACACACACACACACACACACTCCATATCATACTAAAACAGAAACATAATAGACTTGCCAGAGCCCTAGGGGATCTTCTTGCTACCTTAAAACACAGGAGATTAAGAAAACATTTGGAGAAGGTTGTCTGAATTTCAATACACTACAAGTTCACCCTCCTCTCCAATGCCACTTCCAACACTTCAGAAATGCTCATCTTTCCAGGATAAACAATACTAAGAATAATAAGGATCCCAAGGTCCTGGGATCGAGCCCCTTGTTGGACTCCTCGCTCAGCGGGAGCCTGCTTCTCCCTCTCCCACTCCCCTGCTTGTGTGTTCTCTCACTTTCTGTCTTAGATAAATAAGTAAAAAATCTTTTTTAAAAAGCTAAGAAAAGAAGGAGGATATGGAGAAGAATACACTAACAAAATGCAGATAAAAGTCATTTGTTAAAAACTAAATATAAACAACAAAATAGGTGATTATTATTTGCAATCCTGACTCTGTGCACCACTCTAGAGTAGTGTCCTTTGCATTCCCAGCACCTAACAGAGTGGCTTGCACATAATAAATAATTTCATCCAGATTTGATGAGCAAATAAGAGATGCTCTGAGACAGCATTTCAGATATTATTGGTCTCCATTTGAAAATGATTTGCAATAATTGGGCCTTCCTGGATTTCCTGAAATGAAACAAATATATGTAGTTTTTGCACTCAGATTGATCAAGGTAGATCCTTTTGAAAATCTAATTAAATTAAACAAATATTTGCTGAGTCTATACTATGTACAGATCATTCTGTTAGTTTCCACTGTGCATTTAAAAATGAGACCTCGAGCAGTTAAATATCCACTATTTAATTAATTAAAATTTTAATTTAAAAGGTAAAGTTTTTAATTGGTCTAGGGAAGTAAAAATGGTATTTCTTCCCTACCACTTCATTCCAGAATATATTCTAACAGTGAAGCCTTGCTACCAGTCCAATATAGTAACAGTTTGAATAGGTGGATAATACAAACTATTCTAAACAGTGCAAGTGAACTGGATTTCCTTACATTTAATAATATGTGGTCACAGTTAATGGGACTTCATACATTATTTTACTCCTTCAGCAAGTATTTGTAAAATGCCTTCTATTCAGAAGATGTCCAGTGTATTATTAGGCAAGTTGAGAGTTCCTAAAACTTACTATATTCAAGGCACAGGTGACATTTGATTATAATGCATTTTAATTTCTGTTTGTAAGTAAGGGGATTTTCATT
This sequence comes from Vulpes vulpes, assembly GCF_048418805.1. Classification (NCBI taxonomy): domain Eukaryota; kingdom Metazoa; phylum Chordata; class Mammalia; order Carnivora; family Canidae; genus Vulpes; species Vulpes vulpes. Next base: position 97,726,237 of record NC_132784.1, on the reverse strand, counting down.
CACTGTTTCAAATCAGATAAAAAAAAAAAACAGACAGGAGGAGACTAGTTTTTTTCTAAGTTGCCGTGCCATCCTAACATGTAAAAATACAAACAGACTTAAAAATCAACAACTCTTCTTGGATCCATAAGAGAGATGAGGACACAGGGCAAATCACTGCACCCAAGACTGAAGAGACAAAAGTCAAATACTGGGAGGGAAGGCAGAAGCACAAGAGCTAAAATACCCATGGGAACCGGTACTGGGTCAGGAAGCCCTGCACACTCATTAACTCAGAATTAAAAACTCCAGGTGGACTCGGTCATAGACAACCTCCACCATTTTGTGACATTTACCTCCAGAAGCTCAACCAGGTTCCCATAGTAAATATCAAAGAAAACTCCCATTGGGCTTCCAGTCAGGGACAGAGAAAGGGAACCATCTTGAAATATACCAGGGCACTCTGTTCTTCTTAACAAGGGCTGCCCTCAGGGGGAACTAGTTAACCAGTGCCTAACCTGATGGGGTATTATCAGAGCCTAACTAACCTAAGAGAGGGAAATATCCAACTCCAGTCCACTCTAGCCATGCTGTCCCGCCTAAGAGGGGAGGAAAAAACTGAGAAATTCTTGTGACATTCACAGTCTAGAAGCACTGTCTAATTTAAAACCTGAGATCTAATTATAGTACCATAGGATGATTCCTCTACTCTTCCCAACTCACCACCACATTGCTAAAGGCCTATTTACAACAGTTCTTTGTACCCAGTACACTATGACCAGTTATCAAGGAAAAATTGCAAAAGCATAACAAAAGACAGAAAAGCACAATTTGGAGAACAGAGCAAGCATCAAAGCCAGACATGGCAAAAATACTGACATTTTCAGACTGGGAATTTAAAACAGCTAGGATTGATGTGCAAAGGGCTCTAATGATAAAATAGACATCATGCAAGAATAGATGGGCAATGTAAACAGAGAGTTGGAACTCCTACAAAAGAACAAAAAAGAAGTGCTAAAGATTAAAAAAAAAACCACTGTAATAGAAATTAAGAATGCTGGCAGTGGGCTTATAAGTAGACTAGACATACATAAGGACAAAATCTCTGAGCTTGAGAATATCTCAGTAGAAACCTTCAAAATTGGAAAGCAAAAAGAAGACTTTCTGAAGAAAACAGAACAGCATATCCAAGGACTTGGGACAACTGCAAAAGGTTTAATATATGCATAAAAGGAATACCAAAAGGAAAAGAAAGAGAAGGAAACAGGAAAAAGATTTTTGAAGCAATAATGACTGGCAATTTCCCTAAAGTCCAACACCTACCCACAAATCCAGAAACATTAGAGAACACCATGCAAGATAAAAACCTACACCTATGCATATCATTGTTAAACTACAAAAAAATAAAAAAATAAAAAAAAATCTTGAAAGAAATCAAAGAACAACAAGACCTTACCTATCGAGGAACAAAGGCAAGGATTACATCCAACATCTCCTCCTAAATCATACAAGCATGAAGAAAGTGGAGTGAAATAAAGTGTTGAAAGAAAAAAGCCACCAACCCAGGATTCTGTACCCTGCAGAATCATCCTTCAACAGTGAGGAGATATAAATACTTTCTCAAATAAACAAAAATTGATGGAATTTGTTGCCAGTAGACAAGCCTTGCAGGAAATGTCAAGAGAAATTCTTTGGAGAGAAAGAAAATAATACAGGTTAGAAACTCACATTACATAAAGAAAAGAAGAGCATTGAAGAAGGAATAAGTGAAATTAAAATAAAAAAATTATTTCTCTTATTCTTAAAAAATATTTCTCTTATTCTTAATTGATCTAAGAGATAACAGTTTGTTCAAAATAATAATAGTAACAATGTATCAATTACATACCCTCATGTATATACATGTTTCTGGATGTTCATGTATAAGTGAAATGAATGACACCAAGATGAGATAAAGGGGAAAATTAAAATTGTTTTGTTATTATAAGGTATTCACACTATCTATGAAGTAGCATAGTGTTATTTAAAAGTAGACTTGGATTGGGTGCCTGGGTGGCTCAGCAAGTTAAGTGTCTGACTCTCGATTTCAGCTCAGGTCAACATCTCTGAGTGTTGAGATCCAGCTGAGCCCTGCATAGGATTCCACACTCAGCTCAGAGTCTGCTTGAGATTCTCTCCATCCTTCTGCACCTCCCTCCCCACTCAACTGCACACTCTAAATAAATAAGTAGATAAATATTGAAAAGAAGACTTCAAAAAAAAGAAAAGAAAAGAAAAGAAAAGAAAAGAAAAAAGAAAAGAAGACTTCAATTGATTATAAACGTATGTTGAAAACTCTAGAACAACTACTAAAAATATTTTAAAAGAGCTATAGCTGATATGCTAAGAAAAGAGAGAAAATAGACTTTCATAGAATGCTCAGTTAAAACCACAAAAGGCAGAAAAAGAGTGGAAAACAAAAATGGGAATAAATAACAAGGGCAACAAATAGGAAAGAAAGAAAGAAGAAAGAAAAAAAGAAGAGAAAAGAAAAGAGAAGAAAAGAATAACAAAAAAAAAAAACAAACTCGGTAGATATCAATCGAATTATATCAGGTAAAAAGTAATGCTTACATTGTTAGTGTCTAGTTTATTAAGAAAAGTCAAGGAATGGCTAAAAATAACATGTGCCCACATATTTACCATATAATCTCCTTTCTCTTCATTTTATTTGAATGCTAGAGAAAATGGGATTTATGAGAAAGAATATAAAGAAAAAGGCCTTTTAAAAGTTGATTTTAATAAAAGAAACTATAGTCCTTTTGATTATTCAGAATCTCCTAAAATATGTTCCTTAGAAAACTTTTTCCCATATATAAAGGGCAGTTCACAAGAAAGGACTTATATGGCCAGATCAGTTTGGGAATTGTTGGATTCTATAAACTCCTTACAAAACACTGGAGCAGATCAAAGAGTCTAAAAAGTCTCACAGTAAAGAAAGTTCAGTTAGCCAAATATTTTCCAGATTTTGGGAAATGTGAACAAATTTTGGCAAAGAATGTGATCCCATAACTCAAAATCACCAGATCTTTACAAGTGGTCGAGCAGAATTAGCTAAAGATGAATATGATCCGTGTCTATACCTCAGTCTCTGTCTTTCCTGCCTCTTTTACGTAAAAGGACTGGCCCCTTCCTCCATGTGCACTTGGGTTGCAATCCCCTTTTACTTTCTCAAGACTTTATTCCTACACCATCTATTTCCTAGATATGTTTTTCTCTGTCAAGATGCTGATCCATTAACTATAAAAACATTCCTTTGTAACTCCCATTTGGGTAAAAAATTTACTTGAAAAATGTCAAGTTCCATCTATTTCTTTGCTCCCTATTACAGCAAAATTCTTGAAAGTTTTTACTTGACATCTCTTCCTAATATTATGTCTTCACTCTTCAACCTATTCTAACCTAGCTTTCCTCCACTTCACTCTATTGACATTGCTCTTGTCAAGGTCACACAATTCCATGTGGCCAAATTCTGTAGACATTTTTCTGTTTCTGTCTTGGTTTACGCAGAACATTCCGCATAATTGGCACTCATTCCTTGAAACACTATCCCTTATTTCTGCAATGTCATATTCTGTTTCGCACTGTATTTCATCTCTGACAGCTTTGATGACTTCACTGCATCCACCTGGCCTAAAAAGTTACAATTCTCAGTTTCAATTCAAGTTACTTTTGTTTCTCTAACCTCTTACTATAACATTTCATTCATTTCCACACCTTAGATAACATATATACTTAGATTACGATTGCCCCAGTTCTAAATTCTGAGTGCTAATTTTTATAGCTAGCTGCCTATTGACACTTTAGCATATATACCACACACATCTCAAAGGTAAGAAGCCCCAAACAGACAACTTGCTTTCCTACCCCATCCCAACTTCTGCTTCTGTATTACCTATTGCAATAAAGGCACCCATCCTCCACCTAGCTACCCAAGACATATTACGGAGCCATCTTCATTCTACACTTCCTTTATCTCTCATATCTAAGTCATTAACAAGACCTGTCAATTTTTCCCTCAAATATTTATCTTGAATCTGTCCACTTCACTCCATCTCCATTTTTACCATTTTAGTTCAAGCTAGCATCTTCTCCTTCTGGGTCAATTGCAATAACTTCCTAACTGAACTCTGTTTAGTCTCCTGCCCCTTTCCATTCAATACCCCCCACAGCAGTAACTTTTTAAACATGTAAATCTGGTTGACTCAAAGTCTACACTCCACTGCTCAAAATCATTAATGGCTTCCCAATAAACAATAGACAAGATCTGGTTCGTGTCTACCTTGTCTTGATCCATTTGCCCCATTTCCCATATGTGTTGGCTTTTCTGGTTTTTGTCCTCTTTCTGTAAATATGCCCAGTTCTTCTCCTCATGCTCTTTCCTCTCCTTGGATTGTTCTTTCTCTATTTTCCATAGAGCTCACTTTTCTTCTTTCATATCTTCACTCAAACAGTAACTCAAATAACCCATCCCTGCTAATCCTATCTAAAGTTGCCAGCACTCCCACCAGATTCTATCACACTTCCAAGTTTCGTTCTGAGCACTTCAAATGCTCTGTATTGATTGTGTTTATTATTAAGGGATGATAGTAAGCTAAGCTGGATGCGACTTAGGTATCATTTGTCTTTCTACACACACACTCCACATACATCCCACACACATCCCTGAAGTCAGAGATCTTTTTTATCTAGTTGACCACTGTGATCCCAATGCCCAAAGCAAATATGGCACAAAATACCTGCTGAAGTAATATTTATTAGATAAAGTAATAAATAATCTTCATTATAAACAAATAAAGACCCATAAAACGTGTAATTATCTTTCAGTGTCTCTAAGGTATTATCCTTGTGAATTTCAGTGGAAAGTGAGTCTAAGGAGATTAGTCCAGTTTCTAACAAGAAAACCTAATTAAAAGTAAAATGTGGAATTTCTAAGGTATATATATATCCCTACCACAGCTGAGGTTTAAGTAAGAAAATAATTCACCACCAATTTTACAAGAATTTTCATATAAAAGACACACCTCATTGCATCCATATCTCCTTTTCAAACTGCAGTTCTGAATATGTTCAATTAAAAAAAATACTAGACTCCAAAACATTCTTTTCTCTCTGCTCATTTTTTAAAGGTAGATCTTATTTTCACCAAAATGTAATTTAGACATTGGCCACTTGGAGGCACTTTAGCTCTTTTACAGGTACTCCCGTTTTACAAATGTCAGGTGCCTTTCAAAAAGGCAAGAATTTCCCTAAGAATATTACATTCGTAATTCCAACATTTTTAACTCCCCAACCCCTAAAATTCAAATGAACTATTTCTAATCCAGGGAACTGACATTACTAGCTCATGACATAATCTTATTCTACTTGTCATTATAACTCTGTCTTCTGTCAGCTTTCTTATAAAAAGATCACAGCACTATCCATTTTAGGCTAAGTCACAACTAGGGTGAGCATTAGAATCATGCCAAAGAATTTTCAAAATATGCATTTCTGAGCTCCACTCTATCCATTCAGATGCACTAAATCTCAAATGCCAGGAATGTAGCATTAGGTTATGAGTTCTTAAAAAAAATCTTTGAGTAATCCTAATACACTCTTAGGTGAGAACAAAGCCCAGTATTTTCAACTTGCTTTGCAAATATATAGAGATACATATCTCTATGGGGACTAAGTAAGATGGCATGTTGTGCCTGATGTGGTCAGTTGTCCCCAGTGTCTATCTTCATCCTTCTCCATGTTTCTTCCTGGTCCACTGCATCTGGGAAGATAAACAGTACATTTCTCTGACCCCTTGGGAACAAGACCCCTGGATGTGAATTATGTTTTGGCGACCAGAGGCAGAAGTTGAATGTGAACAAGAGGCATGATTTTTCAGCATCTAGCTATCTCTGCTGGCAGCAAGAATTATGAAGAAGAGGTTTTTCTGCTGCAGAAAATGAGTCCAGTTTCTAGATTTTTCAGTGCTGTGAGACTTGAGGCATTTCAACAGTGACAACCACAGAGGTGGAACTTCCTAGTGAATCAGTTTTGTATTGCTTTGACAATCATCCCAGAAGGTCCACCCAAAAACCTACTCCTCCAGTCCTTCCTCTGATTGTAGGGACCTCATTACCTGTCTCAACCTACTTCCATTTTAAGTCTAAAAGTAGTTTCTATTTCTTACTCTAAACCAAACACAGACATACAAAGTGCTTAACAGAGCTTCTGGTACTTAAAAATTGCTTTTAAAATATTACCGATTATTAATATTTATATTTGACCTTCATCATGTTGCTTAAGCACACTAAGCCTGAGTGCAAAATGGTGACCCGCTTCTGGAACTGCTGTGTAGATAAAAGATGACGTGTGGAAACAACTTAGCACAGTAAGCACTCAATCAATTTCATCTATAGTTATTTTTTTATTTATTGCTGTTGTTATTTTAGTTATTTTTATCAATGTATAAATCATTCTGATATTAGTCTTGTAGCCTAGTTTTAGGTTAAAAATCTTACACACTTTGCAACACTGAACAGGTATATGCTAATGTCTATGCTATTGACATGAAGTAGATTTCTAAATTTAGTAATATGTTACACAAGAAGTCAGGCTAAACTTAAAAAAAATAATAATAAATATCTCAAAATTGAATCATATGTTTCTTGCCTGTGGAATTGTTGTTGTTGTTTTTTTTGACTTTGCAATTCAACCACTAGAGGGTAGACAAGTACAGTGAAAAATCAGTAAACTCATGGTTTGCTTTTTTGAATGTGGGTAGAAGCCATATTTTTCAAACATGTTTCTCTGTAGCATTAACCAATGAAGAGAATAGAAAAGAATATATATATATATACATACATATATGTATACATGTATATATATGTATATATATGCTAAATACCTAAAGACAAATTTCAGCTAAAATATCATGTGCTTATTTTAACTTCATGGTTTCAGAGAATTAATAAGCACAATTTTCGACCATGTACCTATGTACATTTTAAAGCAAAAAAAACCAACAACACATGCATATATATATATTTTAATTTAAAGGGAAGTAAATAGTCCATGAGTCATTAGAACAGAAGCAGAAGCACACAGTGATATCCTAGTGAGAATACCATGAGCCTGGGGATACGTAAAGTGGCCATTTTACCTATTAGGTGCTGTAGGCACAATGGTTGGGGTTTATGAATTTTTCAAGATACTAGGAAAAATATGTGAGACTTGTAAAAAAAAATTAACTCCCAACCTTGAGATACAAACTGCTTTTTAATTTATACGTACATACATACGTACAAGTTAACAAACCAAACCCAAAAAACAAAAATCCATTGGGATTTAGACTGAATAGCATTAATAAATTTTCTTAACATTTCCTTCTTTACAAAACTGAATCTTACAATCCATGTAATATTGTTTAGGTTTCATTTAATTCCAAAAGATATTTTACAATTTTCTACGTACAGTTCTTGCACATATTTAGAGTTAGGTATTTGTATTTTTATACACATTTAAGTAGTATCTTGTTCTTAAATTTTAATTTCTGTTACTGGTATACTAGAAAATAAAGTAGTGACAGCAACATGCTAGCCTTGTTCCTGATGTAAATGGAGAAGTTTTTAATCTTTCACTATTACATATATTTGCTAAAGGTTTAACAATTTTATTAATCTTTTTAGTATAGTAACTTAGACTTCATTAATCCCTTGTGTGTTTTTTCTATTCAATTAATTTTTTTCTGCTATTGTATCATTTTCTTCCTCTTACATTCTTTGGATTTAATTTGCTGGATTTTTTTTTCTAATTCTATCATTGAAATGAAGGCATCATTGATTTTTAGACTTTTTCAATACATGTATATAGGCCTTTCTTTCTAAAATTTTTTTTGACATTTTATTTTTAAGTAATAGCTGTACTCAATATGGGGCTTGAACTCATTACCTCAACATCAAGAGTGGCATGCTATACCAACTGAGCCAGCCAGGCTCCCCCATATAGGACTTTCAATACAAATTTCCAATAAGTATGGAAAGTGAGTTGGAAATAATCACTTTTAATTATTCAAACTGATTTCCCCATCATCTTCTTTCTTTTTTTTTACATTTGTTTTTATTTAAGTTCAATTTGCCAACATATAGTATAACACCCAGTGCTCATCCCATCAAGTCCCCTCCTCAGTGCCCATCACCCAGTTACCCCATCTCCCTGCCCACATCCCCTTCTGCTACGCTTTATTTGTTTCCCAGAGTTAGGAGTCTCTCATGGTTTGTCTCCCTCTTTAATTTTTCCCACACAGTTCCCTTCCTTTCCCTTATAATCCCTTTCACTATCTTATTTCTGATTAAATTCTTTAGTAATTTTTTTATAATATTGTGTAGATTAAAATCATTCTTCTAGACCCATAGATCTTGCCTTTCTTAATCCTCCATGTCTATTCTCTTCTTTAGTGTGTGATATTCCATCTAAAAACACCCGATACACTTACTACAATTCTGGCTTTGGAATACTCCATAGCATAGTCATGTCTGGAGTCAACCCCACACTCCACAGTAAACTGAACACTTGATCCCCTGTTAGCTTCTGAAATCCCATCATGTCTATGAAACCTTTCTAAATAATTGTGGTTTTTGTTACAGGGGCTTGTTTTGTATTTTCTGTGTCATACTTTAGGGAAGATCAGGGTTCTGAATATTTTAAAGAAATCAATTCCTCTTGGTTATACAGGTTTATACTGTAATGTGGACCATGATTTCAATTTACAATAATGTCAATTTTGCTTTAACTTGGGGGCTGCATTATTTGGACCCTGTTGAATAGTGAGATGAATTTTCTATTAATTCTAACTACCTTACCATAGATGGTAAAACCAGATGAAGTAAACTAGTAACTCTCAAACAAATTGGTAGATATGTTATTTGGAGTGTGGCACTTCCACAGCCAACTTTTTAGCTCATGAAACATTAACTTGGTTTTGTTTCACGGTTATAGCCTGGCACTGACCTGACCAGTCCTATTGAAAATACATGCTTAAGATCACGGTGCAGACAGGATGTGAGAGGGTTGAATGAGTCAGCACACACCCACAAACTCCTTTAAGAAAAATAAGTACTAGCATTTTGAGCTGGTATTAATCATCTTAGTAGATGGAAAGCCTATAAAAAGCGACTCCTTTCAGATGCCAGGCAGAGAGCAGGTTACCAAAGAACTGCAATGGCCAAAACTTTTGACAGAATAATTTAAGGGGAAAGCACTTAGTACAACTCTAAATAAGGAGAATTATCCATAGCTGGGAGTTTCTGGGAGCCATAATTCCTTGGGAACAACGCAAATCTTCAGTTTCAGTGCAATTTATTGAAGTATCTTTCTCCAAATCTTAACTATTGTCAAAAAAAATCACAATACCTTTTTCATCACTCCTAAGGAAGATGAAAATCATCATCCCATGATTATCCAACATTTTCTGGAGTAAACTGGTCATCATATATTCCTTGAGGGCAAGGATTGCACCTGGCCAAGTTAGAGGCATATTAACACATACACAGACCGTCCCTGACTTACCATGGTTTTCTACTTTATAATGGTACAAAGCTGATATGCATTCAGTAGAAACCATACTTAAAATTTAGAATTTTGATCTTTTCCAAGGCTCATAGATACTCTCTCTTGATGCTGGGCAGCAGCACCAACCCCTCTCAGTCAGCTACACAATCACGAGGGTCAACAAACAATACACTTACAACCAGTCTGCACCCATACAATTCTGTTTTTCACTTTCAGTACAGGATTCGATCAATTACATGGGATATTCAACACATTATTTTAAAATAGTTTTTGTGTTAGTTGGTTTTGCCCACTATAAACTAATGGAAGTGTCTGGGCATGTTTAAGTTAGGCTAAGCTATGATGTTCAGTAGATTGGGTATATTAAATGCATTTTCAACTTACAATGGGTTTATTGAGGTGTAATCTTATGGTAAGTCAAAGAAAATCTGTATAATAAATATGTATTGAATTATGTATTTCCTTTTTAAGATTTTATTTATTTATTCATGACAGAGAGTGAGAGGCAGAGACACAGGCAGAGGCAGGCTCCCCACAGGGAGTCCAATGTGGTACTCAATCCCAGGATCCTGGGATCACAACCTGAGCCAAAGGGAGATGCTCAACCACTGATCCACTCTGGCACCCCTGAATTATATATTTCATAACAAAGTAACTTGCACTATTTCATGAATGCTTAAAAAATAAAAGTGAAATATTTACAAGAAAATTTTGTAAAATGGTGATAAAGGTTAGAACCATCTTAAAAGACTACTTATGCTATGTGAGACTATCACTCTAGGAAAAAAAATATTGGAGCTCCTGGTGACTCAGTTGGTTAAGCATCCAACTCTTGATTTCGGCTCAGGTCATGATCTCAGGGTCTTGAGATCAAGCCCCATGTTGGGCTCTTTGCTAAGCAAGGACTCTGCTTGAGATTCTCTCCCTTTCCTTATCCTTCTCCCTCTGCCCCTATTCTCTCTCTCTCTCTGCCTCTCTGTCTCTAAAATAAATAAACAAATATTTAAAAACATATTGGCATATGGTTACCTATAGCAGTTATTTTCTATAATGAGATCACATTACATTAATGAATTTCTTAACGATGAATATAAAGCAAACATTTCCAAAGAAACATTCACCACAAACTCAGAATGATATAACCATGAGGCTATTTACAACAGCTATTTGATATGTATCAAGTAATTAAAAGAAGTTGTAAAACAGAAATATGTGAACCTCAAATGTTAACAGAAATTTTATTTTCCTTCTTTTTATTTTGAAAATTTTGAAATCTATAGAAAAGTAAAAACAGTAAAAGAAACTCTCATATGCCCTTTGTCTGGATTCCTCAATGCTAACTTTTTGCTGTATTTGTTTCTCTTATAATATCGGTGTGTGTGTGTGTGTGTGTGTGTGTGTGTGTATGCTGGACCACCTGAGAATTACTTGCAGTTATCATAACATTTCATACCTAAACACTTTAGTGCAAATCTCGTAAAAACAAAGGCCTTCTCTTATATAACAATACAATTATTTCACTCAGGAATTATAAAACTAAAATAATGTCATTATCTAATATACTGTCTAGTTTCAAATTTTCCCAGTTATCAATGCTTATTTGTCATTTATTTTTCCTCTTGAGGTTTACAATCAGTTGTAACGTTGTAGTTAATTGTCGTAACTCTTTAATCTGAAATAGTTCCCTAGACACTTTTGTTGTTCATGACATTGACCGTTTTTTAAGGTCCAGACCAGTTGTTTTCCAGAATGTTCTACTATTTGGATTTTTCAAAGGACTGGATTCAGTTTAAACATTCTGAAAATGATGCTACTATACAGATGAAATTGTGTCCTCAGTGCATCAATAATTGATAACAGTTTCTCCCAACGTACTTTTGTGCCCTACAGTCAAATTTTACTATATTCATCTCCTGAACCAACCAGGGTGGGGGTTATTTTCTCCTGGCCTCTGCTAACACTGTCTTCCTTTATGGAAAATGTTCATTGTCCTTTTCCAACTACCCAAGCTTTTTATTTGTTCATTGCTCAAATATCATCACCACAAAGATTTTCTATACTTCTCCAGCCTTCATTTATATATATATGTATATATTCAAAATACTTATAGTTTTCTAAAATTCACTGTTCTCAGTGTTTTATCATAATGAATTACTTTATAGCTCCCCTTTTATTAATAAGAATCTTTTTTGAGAGAGAGAGGAAGAAAATGGTGGAGAGGGGCAAAGGGAGACAGAATCTTAAACAGGCTCCATGCTTGGCACAGGGCCTGACCCAAGGCTCAATGACCCTAGGATAATGACCTAAGCCAAAATCATCAGATGCTTAATTGACCGAGCCACCTAGATGTCCCTATTAATATTTATCTTACTGCAGTCATATACGTTGCAATCCTGCTAGATTGCTACTCCAAAATAACAGCAAGCATGAACCTTGAATTCTCCACATCTGGATTTTATATCCCACAGAGCCTATCAGAATCCAGAGTAATTAATAAATAGTAATTTTGTGGTCCTTGGGTGAATGAGTGAATTAAAGTTACCTTAGGAAAAATCCACCCTGCAATTAACTGTCCACTGTTTTTGAAGAATTTATCCAAGAAAACAGTGTTTTCCATTTACCTCCAGAGGATCATATAAATTCCCAGGGATTTTTCTCTACCTTAATATATAACTATACTTTTAAAAAAAGTTTACATTCTCAAGGGAAATTTTCAGAAATTAAGAGTAAAGAAAAAACCAATTGAAAAAGGGCCACCTCTTACTTGAAAATAGTATTTTCTGGTTTTTTAAAATAGATCAGCTGACTTGAAAAAATCATAGTAAAATAATGAAAAATGGAGACAACACAGAATATCATATAAGCTACCTCAAGTAATTGTAGTGTTTATTTTTTTATTACTTTGTACAAAAAAGTTCCAGAAAACTCAAGCCTTCATAGCTCCACATCTTACACTGTTTGCCTTTATGCTTACCTCTGTTTTAGTGTAGAACATATTTTCCAGTGGTAAATACTTCTTCTTTATGTCTTGAGACTCATTAATGTCTAACATCAATGTACGTCATCACAGATGAGAAAATGCAGAAGGCTCTGGTTTTAGGCCTTGCTCTGTCATGGTTTCTTGTTGCTAGGGATACACAGAAACACTGCTGGCTCCTGCAGATTCTCCTGTTCTTGTGTTAACTAAATATGGATGAATTTCCTTAAGAGAAAAATATTACCTGGATCGCCTGCATGGCTCAGTGGTTGAGCAACTGCCTTTGGCTCAGGTGGTGATGCTGGGGTCCTGGGATGGAGTCCCATATTGGGCTCTCTGCAAGGAGCCTGATTCTCCCTCTGTCTGTGTCTCTGCCTTTCTCTCTGTCTCTCATGAATAAATAAATAAAATCTTTTACAAAAGAGAGAGAAATATTACCAATAAATGTTTATTTTTAAAAATTATCACCTGATTGTCAAGTTACTAAAAGATTAACTGAATCAAATTATAAAACAGATGATCTTCAAACTTTGGCTCTGACAAGCTATAGATGTTTATCAAAGCCAAACATAATCCTGGAGCATGGTTTATGTCAAGAAACCAACTGCTGATTGAACTTGTCATTAAGTGGATTAACCCACATTTGTGGCAGTAACAAGTCTTATGGCTTTGACACCTTTTCAGGCTCACTGAGGTTGGGAGATATTCTGTGGTCTAGTAAAATCAGGAAACATTAAGAAATACAACATTAAGTGTGAATTTCAAACATACAGAACTTTTCAGAGACTGTATTTAATGTTATTTTGAATTGTGAATCTACAAAAGGGAATAAAGGCTACTTCTAAAAGTTAATTGGAGTAATTTATGATGACTACAGAAGACATAGATCAAAACACAAGTGTTGGGCAGCCCGGGTGGCTCAGCGGTTTAGCGCCGCCTTCAGCCCAGGGCGTGATCCTGGAGATCCGAGATCGAGTCCCACGTCGGGCTCCCTGCATGGAGCCTGCTTCTCCCTCTGCCTGTGTCTCTGCCTCTCTCTCTCTGTGTGTGTGTGTGTGTGTGTGTGTTTCTCGTGTATAAATAAATAAAATCTTAAAAAAAAAAAAACAACACAAGTGTATTTGAATTTGAGAGTCAGTGTCATCATAACGTGGACTGTTACCTGTCAGTATGTATCTGTGAACTCAGCAAGGCCTTGGGCTAAGGGCTTTTGTCCTCATGCCTCAGTTTCCAATTTGTAAAACAGAGGTGAAAAATAAGGTTATTGGGGTATCTGGATGGCTCAGTCAGTCTTCCTTTGGCACAGATCATGATTTCCAGCTCTTGGGAAGAAGCCCCATATCCAGCCCCCTGCTCAGCAGGCAGCCTTCTCTCTACTCCATGCTCTTGCTTTCTCTCACTATCTCTGTCTCTCTTGCTCTCTCTCAAATACATAAATAAATAAAATCTCTTTTAAAAACCCCAAAATAAGGTTTTTGTGAAAAATTAACAAATTCACAGTAGAGAATTGTTATGTCATGTAGAAGTGTTGAATCATTATCTTCTAATCAAATATAATACCTTATGTTAATTATACTTCAATAAATAAATAAATAAATAAATAAATAAATAAATAAATAAATTCATAGTGAAATTACCATATAAACTGAAAGCACTCTACAAATATGAATGGATATTCTATTTTTATTATCATATCCCACATGTTTCTTTGAAGATTTATAATCTTTGCTTTCTCTAGTTAGAAGTTCTAGTCTCTGAGTCTACACTAGGACAAGATGAAGTAAGCTTCTATCTGATACAGGTGTGTAACTACAGAACCAGGCCATAAAACTAACAAGATGACTATTTGAAAGTCCTTCTAATTTTCAATTTTAAAGAAATGCTTTCAGATAAGGAAAGCAAATATAAATTTACTTATGTAAAAACTTGTTACTGACACGATGGAAAGATAAAACAAAAACCGTTTTATGAGGGGGACAGGTGGCTCAGCAGTTGAGCATCTGCCTTCAGCTCAGGGCATGATCCCAGAATCCAAGATCAAGTCCCGCATTGGGCTACCTGCATGGAGCCTGCTTCTCCCTCTGCCTGTCTCTGCCTCTCTCTCTTTCTGTGTCTCTCATGAATAAATAAATAAAATCTTTTAAAAAAAATAGTACTATGAGGAAATAGGAATAGAAATGGATGTCTATATATATATTTACCCTGGAACCCTGTAAATGTCTTATGTAATAAAAAGAAAACATAATTTTCTGAAATACAAAGCTAAGCATTTTGTAAAAGTAATAAATTGGGGGGAAAAGGATCTAATTGTATATCAAATTCTTGACAAACACACAGAGAAGAATTATTTCAAGTGACTTTAAAGTGCAATACTTGTACTGTCCATCAAGAGTGAGATATATGTTAGGGATAAAAAAATTACCACAAATAAATCATAAGCTGCATTCAGTAGCCTTATTGTTAATGATAACATTAGTATTACTATTTTGAAATCACAATGTTTATAGTATAGGATAAATCAAATAAGAATGTATGTACCCATCATGTCACCAAGATTTTTAGCATCAAAATATGAGAAAAGTATAAAACCAAGTAAAGTAATACATAGTAATCATACATTTGAAATGGAGATTTTATTATGGATTCATGATTTTCTCTAAAAAAAAAATTATATTCTCATTGTTATGCACTAATATTTCCCTCCAAAATTCACATATTGAAGCCCTAATCCCCAATGTGATGGTAATTGGAGGTGGAACTTTGAGAGGTGATTAGATCATCAGAGTGGAGCCCTCATAAGAAAAGACAGGAGAGAAATGATCTCTTTCTCTTCCATGTGAGGACACAGTGAGACAGTAGCTCTCTACAAGCCAGGAGGCAGGCTCTTATCAGACACCAAATCCATTGGCACCTTGTTCTTATACTTCCCAGCCTCCAGAACTCTGAGAAATACATGTTGTTGCTTAAACCATCAAGTCTGTGGTATTTGTTATAGTAGTCTGGGCTGACTAAGACACCTACATTTATTTATCTTTTTAAAAATGCATATTATATAAATACCTGTCCAGTGAAAAGTTCCAGAAGCAGAGACAAACCAGTAGCAATGACCACCTCTGGGGCCCCAATTCTGGTCTCTGAACTTTATTTTCCTCCTCAGGAAACTGACTGATTCCAGGTCTGAATGGAAAATCTGTCAAATAAATCTGCAACATCTTGTGCTGAAAAGCAAGAAAGTAATCAAACATTATAGAGGTCATAACAAAGAGGCAAAGGAAGCAATTAAAGCAGCTTCCACTGGCTAATTTAAGAAACAGTTTGAGGGAGAACAAAGGAATGGGGGAAGAAAATCTTCAGAGCTCCAGGAAGTCAGGGGAAGACTATCTGGCTGGCCAATCCCAACCTGTATCAGAAGAAACCAAAGAGAAACAGCAGGCTTCTGGTGAAACAAAGTTACCAAGAACCTCAGCAAGTGGGACCAAATGGAAAAGATCTATGAAAGAAGGCGAAACTTCCTGTTCAGAAAAGACTGCACAAGGCAAGAGTACAAGAGTAAGAATTCGGAAGAAAATCCCAGTTCCTCCATTACCTTTGAAACTGCCACCAGCCAACTTGCTTCACTGGAACATCCTGTAGGCCTGGTGCCAAGAATTCAAGGTGAGAACCAAGGGCCAGAAATTAGACGTATGTCTCTCTATATATTTATTTATACATTTATTTCT
This sequence comes from Vulpes vulpes, assembly GCF_048418805.1. Lineage (NCBI taxonomy): Eukaryota > Metazoa > Chordata > Mammalia > Carnivora > Canidae > Vulpes > Vulpes vulpes. The sequence goes on along the minus strand of NC_132784.1, from coordinate 97,709,977 downwards.
CAGAGTTCTAGAGGCTGGGAAGTATAAGATCAAGGGGCCAATGCATTTGGTGTCTGGTATGTAAGTGAATCTGTGAATATGCTTACCCAGATCAAAAGAAGAACATTCCTGTCACTGCAGAAGAGGCCAAGATCCTCACACAGACACAAAGAAGATTGATGATGGACAAAAGGGAAATATCTCTGGAAAGTCCTGGAACAAAGATACCTCCTGATGGAACCTACTCTCCTGAAGTGGCTGCCCCCCTCTAAGGGTTCTGATGCTCTCCTGGAGGGGTCAATACTGTTGTTGTGACAGCTTTGGCCCCAGATGTCCTGTTTGCTTCCTGGTCCAGAATTGCAGCCGGGGCTGGGAAGATGGGCATCGCCACAGAAGGCCCACAGTGTCAAGTGGTGTGTGGTCCATGGGAGAAGTATGCCTGCAGACACAGAAGGGTGGGTGCACCTGCAATTTCATGCAGGACAAGGCTGGATGCCTGAAAAGCAGAGGAGAGTATGCATCCTCTTCTTACTCCCCACTAGTAACTTCCCACCCCCACAGCTGGAGGACAATATGCTATGCCCCAAAGACAAAGGTAGAAGGAGGAGCAGGCTCCATGCCGGGAGCGTGATGCGGGACTTGATCCCGGGACTCCGGGATCATGCCCTGAACCGAAGATAGATGCTCAACCACTGAGCCTAAGAGTCCCAAAAAATTGATTTTAAAAAAGGGAAAGGATTATTCATGATCTATTCTGATTTTTTTGTGCATAGTTTATTTCTTGCTATACACATTCCCAGGGTAACTGTGGTATAAAGCCTGCTACTTCAACTTGAGACAACTTGCAAGGCCACCAGGGCTCCAAAGCTCTCTAGAGCATCACTTGGAAACATGGTTGAGACTGCAGATTGGTTTCTCCCTCTTCACTCTTGCTCTTTATTCTCCCAGGAGCACTCACTAATATACCGTGGATGTTAATCTCCCTCACATAGTTCCCTTCCCAAAACACCTAACCTGGTGGCAACCAGTTATTGCCATGTGTGGTCTAAGAAAGCAAATACTAAGATAGGATTATACAGCTGAATGATTTGTTTCCATTTGGCACGAGAATTTGTTCTCTGATGATGGGTGGAACACAGACTCTGGCACAAGGTAGCAGTGGAACTGGTAGTATTTTCACTGGTTTGGTGTACCGATGGAAAGAAATACATTTGCTGCTGCCATGTGTCAGACACTTGAGAAACATGGGAAAAATAGTAATGATAAGGAACAGAAGTAGGTGAACTCAAGTGACACTCTAGAAAAAAGGATTATAAAAGATAAAAGCTAGGAATCATTTTTTTTTTCCAAAAGTTGAGCCCAAATCTAATTAAATTTGTAAATTGCCAAATTACCAGAAATATGGGGAAAGAGGAACAAGTAAATATAATCAGCTATATCCAGAATATGAGAAATTCTTCAGGACAAATGAATCAGTATCTTCAACAAATATAAAACATTATAAAAGGGTGTTTAGAAGAATGTTAATCAAAAACAAAGCGTGGCTTTTGACTGGATCCTGATTCAAATAATAGTAAAAAGACTTTTTTTAGGGGCACCTGTGTGGCTCTGTGGTTGAGCATCTGTCTTTGGTTCAGGGTGTGCTCCCGGGGTCCTGAGATTGAGTCCCACATCACACTCCCTACAGGGAGCCTGCTTCTTCTTCTGCCTATGTCTCTGCCTCTCTGTGTGTCTCTCCTGAATAAATACATAAAATCTTTTTTTAAGCAAAGACATTTTTAGGTAGGTGAAGAAAATAGGATGGATTAGTAGATGATACGACATTATTCATTATTTACAATATTATTTGCAATCAAATATTACTAAGTAATGTTTTTTAAAAGTTATCTATCAGAGATTTGTACTGAAATATTTACAGGCAAAATGATACAATATCTGGTATTTGCTTTATAATAATCTAGGGAAAAACCACAGAGGTTGGAGAAAAAATAGATAAACTAGAAGAGATAAATAAAATAAGAATGAGAAAATGTTGGTAAGTATTGAGATGGGTAATGGATAGATAGGGATTTATTATGTTATTTCAATTTTAAAGTATGCTTAAAATTTTTCAAAATAAAAAGCTTAAAAATAACATATCTTTAATGTCAGTTTATTTTTTTTCAAAGATTTTATTTTTTATTTATTCATGAGAGACACAGAGCAAGAGAGAGGCAGAGACACAGGCAGAGAGAGAAGCAGGCTCCATGCAGGGAGCCCAATGTGGGACTCCATCCTGGGTCTCCCGCCCCAGGCTGAAGGCGGCACTAAACCGCTGTGCCACCGTGCCGGGGCTGCCCTTAATGTCAGTTTATATGTAATATCAAATCAATACATTCAATTAAGAACTCATACGGTAGGGATCCCTGGGTGGCGCAGCGGTTTGGCGCCTGCCTTTGGCCCAGGGCGCGATCCTGGAGACCCGGGATCGAATCCCACGTCAGGCTCCCGGTGCATGGAGCCTGCTTCTCCCTCTGCCTGTGTCTCTGCCTCTCTCTCTCTCTCTCTCTGTGACTATCATAAATTAAAAAAAAAAAAAAAAAAAGAACTCATACGGTAATAAAGTTTAATGTTGGTAATTTGTAAAATATTAATCATTTGATGATAAAGAATTTTTAAAAATGAATTGTTTTTGAGAATTATAATAATCTTCATATTAAGTCTTTAACAAATGATTTATGCATAATAATATATTCATAATTAGGAATTGTTAGTATAAATACGTATATAATTGATCATAAAATATCTACTTTACCACTTTTAATTAAAATGACAAATTCCCCCAAAAAAGACTAACTTCCTTTAATAATGCAATGATATTGTTTCATTTTTTAAAAATGTCTGATAGAAATTTAGAATAATGGTTTACCAAAAGCAAGTTGATTAATTTGACATTTGATTATAATAATTTGGTGAAAAATACCCCCAAAATTTGTGTTTCAAATGTTTTTAATGTTAGTTCATTATAGAAAGTTTTGTGACACTTTTTGTATATATGTTATTGATACTTAATTTTTTTAATCTGAGTGATATATTGTTAATAGATTGTAAGGAATTTAACCTATCAGTTTGGCATATCTCAATTTTTCTCGACTTTTGGCATTTCAAAGAGTGTAATAATATAAAAATGATTATAAAACAGAAATATTAAATACAATTTAAAAATTTACAAGAAGAATAAAATGTAAGAAAAATACTCAAAATTTTGCAAACTTACCCATTGGGCACTGTAGTTATCAATACTACCACATAATTTTTTAGTCATCATCATTTCTACTTAATTGTTTCGTTGGACTTTAGGCCAAAATGCTTCTGGCTAAATTGCTATTTACCCAATTGTTTTCTGCTGGTCATACAACCATCTCATTTTGAAGATTAGTGATTTTTAAATGGATATCTAGAAAATGTCATTGATTATGTGTTCTTCATGTGGATTATATAAAAATCAAATGTGTTCTTCATGTGGATTATATAAATATCAAATTATTTCTAATGAATAGAGAAATTGTTGTTCCTGCTTGCAATGCCAAATGGGTTAATTGGTTTGTATATGATGTGATATCTCTCTCTCCCCACCCCCACTGACCAATCTCTGACACCCACCACTAGAATAACCAAGATTCATTTAGTCCCTGTTTCACTAAAGGAATGGCTCATGAATATATTCCAAAGTCACGGATGCTAGAAGGTAAAACTATATTCAGCTCTTTACTGCAAGAATCGTGGAGTGATGCTGTCACATTCACTCTATGTTGTGCACTGTTTAAGAAAATTTCTAATACCATGCTATGATGTATAACTCATCTTTATAAATATGTGTATATAATTTTCAGGTACAAATAATTTGTACTCTTATGTTTGTTTTGTCAATGAACACATTCTCTAGTCCTTAGGATACATGAAGATCAAAGCATTAGACAAGTCCTTGTTTCTCATCAAAGTTTCATTCTTTCATATTGACTGTAAACAATCCATGTTTGTAAAATACAGTTCTTATAATATCAGAGACAGTTTTGCTTTTCTTTCAGTTTAACACAAACATCCTAGGTTGCCTGAATTTAATTAACATGGCAAGCTGCCTTACAAATCTGCTGTCCTCCTCATCCATATGTGAAAAATTATTTGGGGCAAAACACCACAACTATTTTTAAAAAAGCATTTATATATTTATATTCTATTTTTTTATATTCTATTTTTAATTTTGCTTAACACACATGCTAAGGGATGCTTTGGCAGGAAAATAATTAGTTTGAAAATGCATAACAGAGTATTATCTGTCTATATATAACAACTAAAAAAGATCATGTTGTATAATTCTTAATATGATATCTACTTTGTTTTTAAAAATTTAGATAGTTCTGTATATAGACAATTTAAAAATATGAAAATGTATGTGCCATAAAGTTCACAGTGATCATCTTTATTATTACTATTTTTTTTTTGAGAGACAGAGATAGAGTACAGAGGGGAGGAGCAGAGGGAGAGGGAGAGAAAATCTCAAGAAGACTACCCACTGAGCTCAGAGCTTGAGGTGAGGCTCGATCTCAGGATCTTGAGATCATCATCTGAGTCAAAAATCAGGAGTCCCATGCCTAATTGACTGGGCCACCCAGGCAGCCCCACAGTGATCATCTTTGAAGAGTAAGATTAGAGAAATATTCATTCTATTTTACATATTTTTGTCTTTTGATATTTTATAATAAGCATGTATTACTGTTAAATGAGATGCAGTATAAATATTCCTTTTAAAAGAAATTTAATGTTTATGTGTATATATATTTATGTGTATACATACATAGTTGAATATATATATTCTAATTTAAAGAGATAAAATATAAGTATTTCTTTCAGAAAAGGATACCTTCGATGGTTTTGTAAGTTTTGGCAATCTGTACTTCATCTTTTTCTATCAAAAAAATATTTTTAATTCTATACCAAGCCATAAGTTTTTCAAAAATATGTTCCCTGACTATAAATAACTTCTGTAAAATTAACCTTCATCTTTTAGGAATTTGTATAAAATATCCTTTACCTTAACTTCATTCATGTGAGAGTATTTATTAAATTATTTTGTAAGGGCCATGAAATTGATTTGGGAAGCATGTAGAAAGTAAAAGGAGACTGACCCACACCTATTGAGAATACATTTCACAAATTACAAAAATCATAGTTAAAAATAATCAGAGTTGAGGATGGAAAGAAAACTCAAGGAACATGATCCAAAAAGTGATGGACCATTCCTAAGGTGAGAAGTAAACCAAATCTGCTTTCTTTCCAGAGGGAATGGTGAGGAAAGAGGAAGAATCTACCATAGATTAGCATCAGAAGAAACTACCCAAACTCTTAATAACCTCTTTTTTTTAAAGATCTTATTTATTTATTTGACAGAGAGAGAGCACACAAACAGAGGAAGCTGCAAGCAGAGGGAGAAGTAGACTCCTTACTAAGTAGAGAGCCTGATGGGGCTCATCTCAGGACCCTGGGATCTCAGGACCCTGGGATCATGACCTGAGCTGAAGGCAGACACTTAACCTACTGAGCCACCCAGGCACCTTCTTAATCACCTCTTAATGACCATCTGAATATTGGCAGGATGAATTAGAATCTCTTGGAGCCCTGATCCAGGAGCAAGTGTGCTCTGCTCATCACTTTCCCACAAACCTTTACCATATGTAAACTTAAATCTGAGGACAGAAGAGTTGAGAGACCCTCCTTGAGGCACAGAAGGCATTCCCTGAAAGAAGCAGCCTGCTGAAGACTGGGACAGGACCAGAAACATGCTTCCAAGACATTTCTGGCTCTCAGTGGATACAAGCAATTGCTTCAGAAGGCTGGTGATGAGGCAGGCAGGTGGAAAGAGATCCCCCAAAGGTCAGAGTGGAGAATGTGAATACATAACAAAAAAATACTGTGAAAAGCTTAAAAAGCTGGCAACCAGACTCCAAAACAAACAAACAAAAAAAGAACTCCAAAGCTGCAGAAAATAACAGTTGTCCATATTTGTTCCTGAGTCAACATTCCATATATTTATAGACAGAAGCCCAAAAGGAGGATGAAGGACACAGGATCTTCTACTTATAAAAATTTAAAAAGTAATTTTTCTAAGTTCACGGAGGAGATGGGACCAGGAAGATCAAACCCAGGACCAGAGGAGTTCCTGTGTCTGCTAAGAACCCCACTTGAGCTGTGTAACCATTAGGGGGACCCCTCAGGTCACGCAGGCAGTAGGACACTCCTTCCTCTCTTAGCCAACTTCAGTTTGGTGATCAATTCAGCATGATCAGGCTCATTAGAACCAATACTTATATAAAACAGGGAACTTTCACTGAAGTTAAAGTCATAATTGATCTCAACATTTTAAATATCAAATACAATTAAAGCTTAACACATCAATGATACCCGTCAATATATATCCAATTTTCTAACATCCATTGCTAACGAGTTAGTTCACATAAACATCCATTTCTCAGTTAGATGATAAATTCCTCACAGGCTAAGATCTCGTTTTAATATTTTTCTGCATCTCTCAAAAGACTTGAGACAGCCTAGATAAATATGATTTAATTAATGAGTAATTGGCTATTCTGTTTTGGTTTTGCCCAGGAAAAAGTTAATCCCTTCCATCCACCCAGAGGTAGCCCATCCATCAAACAGATCCATGAGTTTGATATCAGCTCTCTAGAAGTATTTAATTCATTGTGATTTTTTTTCTAAGAAGAAAGGAAGAGTATTTATTTTAAAAATAAAATAAAATTGGGAAAATATGGAGCAGGAACAAGACAGGGAAATGGTGGAGCAGGAAGAAGAAAATGAGAAGGAGTCAGAGGAGTAGAAGGAGAAGGAAGAGAAGGAGGGAATGGAAAAGAAGAAGAAATGTAGAGATGGCAATTGCAAAATTAGGAATTAAAAAAAAAAAAGACTTTAGTTTCATCCTCTAAATTCTTAGGCATTTATTGAGTCTTTATATCAATAATTACCCCTAATTAAGAATTTTACTTTGTGTTCCTAAACAAAGTAAAAAATAATAATAATAATAATAATTTTTTTAAAGTACTATTTCATTTTCAATCCAATAAAGGCCTTTCCATATACTGAGTAAATTCCAATAACATAAATATATACATAACATTCATCATACATTTGAAGTTTACATGAAATAATATCAATATACATAAGAAGAATTAAGTACCCAATGTATATATGGGAGATGAAAATGGGCCAGGTGGGGACAGACTTCCACAAGTAAGAAAACTCCATCTGGATTCACACACAAAGAGACATGACAACCATGATGACTATCTACAGTATTTCTAGTCCTGTACTTAATAATGTAATTTTTTTAAGTATTACATAAACATAGATTAAATATTTCTTGATTGCCTTATCTGTTCTAGCAGGAAAAAATATGTATATAAATACATAGTATATGGAAACAGGCAATAGATAAAAAGTATAAAAGTATATAATATGCTATATGTTGACAAATACTAAGGAGAAGCATAAGGCAGGGAAAGTAGATAGAAATTATGCGCAAGGGAGGCCATTACATTAAATGATGTGACCTCACTAAATAGGATGGTTTATCTTGAGCTAAGATTTGAGCTAATATTTGATGAGGAAGGAAGCCATGTAAATATTTGAAGGAACAGCATTCTGTGTAGAAGGAACAATACGAGTGCAGTTCTGAAGGAGGAAGATGTCTAGCATGTTTGTGAAATAGCCAGGTGAGCAGGTCCCTGGAAGAGAGTGAGGGGAGAGTAATAGAAGAAAAAGTCATGGAGTTAAGCAGGTACAGGTGGATGGGGTCTTGCCAGTCGTAAGAACATTGGGATTGTGGCCAGAAAAGTAAAGTTATCTGTTTATGGTGGAGTATTTTTGTGACTGGTGTGTTGCAGGATCCATACTGACACAGAGACACTAGTTAGGAAGCTGTAATTCCAATTGGTGAGAGAGGATCGGTGGTGTGGTGGCTTAGACTAGTGACCTAGGGTGATAGCGGTAACCATAGCAAGAAAAGTTTGGATCCTTACTTTTTTTTAAGAATTTATTTATTTGAAAGAGGTGAAAAGGAGCAGGAGTGAGGGGGAGGGGCAGAGGGAGAAGGAGATGCAGACTCCCCACTGAGCAGGGAGCTGGATGCACACTTGTCCCAGGACTCTGAGATTATGACCTGAGTAAAAGGCAGATGCTTAACTGACTGAGCCACCCATGTGACCCTGGCCTCCCCCCCCCCCCAGAAATGTTTGGATTATTGATTCTATCATCAAATTGTTTACTGTCCGATTAGGAGAAAGAGTCTGATAAACTTGAAAACTTAAAAAGTGTTTGTCAAACAAAGAGAAGACAAATCATTTGTTTTCTTAAACTTCACCTTAGAATAATGTGAGAGCCTTTAGCATCTATTTCTTTAAAGTCATTAAGATTAAATCTCATTCACAGCCCTTGGTACTATGTTTGGAACAGAGAAGCTGCTCAAAAATATATCTTGAATTGAAGTGAATCCAATCAAGAAATTATGGAGGAAGAAGAATGAATTCTAGCCTCATGCCTGTAGCCGGCAGAGCCTGAATACCAGAAAGATATCTTGCTCAATTTCCCAGCTAGACCTATTCCAAATGTGGTCCCTGGACCAGAGCATCAGCACAAATGAGAGCTTGTTGGCTATGCAAATCTCAGATACCATTTACAGTCATTCTGGACCAGAATCTTGGGAGGTAACCCAAGAATCTATGTTTTAACAACCTTGCATGTGATTCTTAGGAACACTTCAGTTTGAGAACTGCTCTCACTTACCCTCAAAATCAATTCAGTTGCTTAGTTACTACCCAGAATGGGATCCTAGACTTAGAACCAGAGTTTTTTATTAAGGTATTTTTAAATCCAAAGATCACTAAAAAAAAATTTGTAAATATAATTATGCAGTTCATAATTACACATATATGTATGTGTGTATATAATCACCCCAGACATTCTTTCAAACTGGAAATCACCTGATAGCTCTACCTGTGACCCTTGTTATATTCCAGGACCTTTTGAACCTTTCCACATACCCTTTAAGTCTAAGAATGCCTCCAAGAAGCAAAAGACAGAAGCAGCCTAATTGGGAAGGCTTAGCTTTTTTATCTCTTTCAAAGCAAGCGATGGGATGCCTGGGTGGCTCAGCAGTTGAGCTTCTGTCTTCGGCTCAGGGCGTCATCCTGGAGTCCCAGGATCGAATCCCACATCGGGCTCCCTGCATGGAGCCTGCTTCTCCCTCTGCCTATGTCTCTGCCTCTCTCTGTGTGTGTCTCTCATGAATAAATAAAATCTTCAAAAAAAAAAAAAAAGCAAGCTATTATACAAAGTGAAAAAGCATAAATAAGATTTGTTCATTTGCTTGCTTGATTTTTTAACCAGGAAAGATAATCATTTATAAAGGCTTTACTTTTCAGCTCTTTCTGCATCCCACTGGTCAGAATAATGAAGTGGAGAGGGCACAGGCTTTGGGAGCTGACAGGTATTGGTTTGAAACCTGACTCCACTTATTCTTGCTGTGAAACCTTGGATAAATTGCCTAATCTGTCTGAGTCCCAGTACTCATCTGAAAAGTAAAGAAGACGCTATGATAATAGATTGGTGTTTGACACAAACCAAGTACTCAACAAATTAATTTTCCCTTCTTCCATCTTTAATTTGTCAATAATATTTATTTCCACACCCCTTTCCTAAACCCTAGAACTGACAGAGAAAATAGACCTCCGTACACCCCATCCACAATGTGATGCATTGAGGAAATAGTAATTTGGGGAAATGTATAGTTAAAATGTCTTTCATGCTGGATTTCCAGATGCACTTCCTTCAGAACCACCCATGGGGAAAAGGAAGAGAAACCACTTCCCACAGCTGGGGCTTTTGTCATTTCCAGAGCTGTAGAACAATCACAGTTCCAGAGGAAGCACTGCCAGGGTTGGAGGCTCTCATTTGTTACCAAGAGAGCACTTAAATAGCTCTTTCAACATGATGAGGCTTCAGCCTTACTCCATATTAGTTGTCTGTACTCTAGTACTTTAAGGAAAATCTTATCTTTTGCAAAATAAAGAACATTAATTTTCTACAGTCCATATTTCTACTTTCTCAGCTTACATTCTGCTTGAAGGATAAGAATAGAGGAGATAGAATGGCTCTACTTCTTAATGGGGTTAGTCAACAAAGAGCCACTTGCAATAACATTCACTCTAAACAGAATTCATCAATGTGCTGTCTTAGGTCAGGATCAACTTTCTTATCTGAACTAAAGAAATCTGCTCTTAGAACACTTGCGAATGGCAAAGCTCACAATGGTTATACACTACCATGCAAGTGGGTATGTGGGAGGATGATGAATCCAACAATTAACTTTTGAAATTCTATGATTTATTTTTTATCTCTTTGGCACTGTTTACATTAAACTTCTAACATTCTCTACTTTGTGACTATATCAGGCTTAAAAAGTGAAGAATTGTAGAAATTATAGTACAAAAGAAATCAGTTCAAAAGCCTTGTGATACTCGTATTGTGTGAGAAACATTCTTGTTTGAAGAGTAAATACTTTAGATCTCTAGTTCGGTCAACATACACATTTTTCAAAGGGAAAAAGAGGTCTGTGTGCTGGTGGGTAGATGGAGGTCAGGGGGATGGTTTTGCATAGATAACAGGGCTTCAATGGATTGTTTTTTAAAAAAAGAAGATAAGAAAGACATAGTTAACTTTGTTTTACTTTCAAGCTAAAAAAATACAAGAATAAAACATTTGCATTTCTCTCTAAGCAGTAGTATATAGGCACATGGGTAAAGTAGTATCAAATTAGTTGATCTCTAATTTTTTGAAAATCCTTTTTTTTTCCATAATTGCTACACTCAACATGAGGCTCAAACTCATCACCCCAAGATCAAGACTCCCATGCTTACTGAGCCAATGTGGTATCCTGATCCTACCTAATTTTAAATTATTTAAAGTTATAGAAAAAAACATTTCCTTGATGTTTGTGCCTTCTAAATTTTAAGAATTCTTCTTGTATTATAGGACAAAAAAAATTGAAGCAGGCAATGGCCATGACAAGGGGGCTTTTTTTTTTTTTTTTTTTTTTTTTCAATTTACTCTGCACAGACTCCTTTCAGTGTAAAGCAAGCAGCTGACTGGCACTCATCACACCACTGCTTTCCCAACATCCAAAGGCAGGTAGCCTGGCTCATGGGCTGGTTCAGACCCTTCTCAGTACAGAAGTAAGACCACACACTCAACATCAAACCAATTAAAATAATCTTTTCTACTAGCCTTTTCCTTCCAGAGCCTATCATCAATTTAAGTTTATTCATTATTCTGAAACAGAAACCTTTTTTTTTATTTTTCTATTTCCCTTAATCACTAATAATTAATTCATGTTTTGGCTATATGCTTACCAGTGTGAAGTAAAATATATGTTTCATACTTCCCAAAATAAGCTAAGTGATAGAATTAAGGCTGGAGTTATTTGAGTTAATTCTATTTGACAATAGTTTGGGCTTGATCAGCTGACAGAGATTTTTTTTTCCCCCTCCAGGATTCCCTAAAACATTCCTAGTTTCCAAGAACAGTTTATTATTTCAGTCTGTGTTAGCACCTTGGAAACAAAAGAGATTTGTTATATTGCCCTTTATAAATACATTTAGCAACCTCTATGCCAAGATTTACTTACATTAGATTTTCTTTGTTACCATAATTCCTGCTGATATACATATGAGCTGGTTTGATTCCTGTGGACAACTAGGAAATAGCAACTAGATACTTAAGTAAACTATGCTTACAACTCAATTCAAAGGGGTATATGTGTATAGCTAGATTCTTGTAAAAACATACATATGGCTATGGATGGATATTTTACTATCTATAAAGGAAAGAATTCCCATTTTATTGTTATTATCTTTTTCAATCGTTAAGTGTCCAATGTTATGAATTCACCCAATTATGCAAATGCAATGATTTTTTATGAAGGCTATCGAAAAGGAATGAGATTTATATTTATTGTCTATTATGTACTTGGTTTCAAGCTAGGTGCTTTATATTTGTTATATCATTTTTTAAGATTTTATTTATTTATTTATTTTGGTGGGGGGAGAGAGAGAGAGAGAATACGCATGAGTGCAGGGAGGGGCAGAAGGAGAAAAGGAGAAGCAGACTTCCTGCTAAGCAGAGAGCCTGATGTTGGACTCGATTCCACAACCCTGGGATTATGACCTGAGCTGAAGGCAGATGCTTAACCAAATGAGCCACCCAGGAGCCATTGTTATATCACTTAAAATTTCACAGTATTCTAAATCTAACTCTGTAGTTCAGAGCTGATGTAAAGCTATTATATCACCAATCTTATTTTCTAAGAAGAAAAGTCACCGAAATCAACAGGGCCAGTTGGAAGCATCCTAAGTTTAAGATAAAAAAAACCAGAACACACTTTCTGCCTTTACAGTGTGTTCTTTAACTCCAAATCCTTGTTTTTCACCCACAAACTGGGGGATATTACAAATACCTCATGATGTATTGGTGAGGATGAAAAGAGATAATGCAAAAAAAAGTAGCTAGGAAATAGGGACTCAATGTCAGTTTGCTTCCTGTATGCAAACCTCTCCTTCTTCTCTCTCCCCACAGCTTTCTTTCCTGCCTTATACTCTACTTCCTTTGGATAGTTAACTAAAGAATCAGAAAATGGTAAAACCTAAAGCAGCCTTAGTGACCATCAAGTGACTTCATTTAACAAATGAAGTGAATAAGTTCCAGGATGTGTAAAGATATAAACACAGCTAAGCAGTGGCAAATTCAGTTTAAAAAACAACTCCATAAATAAATAAATAAATAAATAAATAAATAAATAAATAAATAAAAATAAATAAAAATAAAAAACAACTCCAAATTCAATGTCTTTTCCCTTATATCTCCCCAAAAGTAGATATAGCTTATTTAAAAATTAATGTTACTCTCCAATTCTGAACTTAATCAAGAATTCTGAAACAACCCATGTTGTAATGCAAACTATGATTGTATAATTCTATGTGCTTTAAATACATATAGCGACAGCCTGCAATAGTGCCTGTGTGCCCTGTTTAACAGTTGAGGCTGTTCAGTTTCAGACAAGTACTGCTGTGCAGAAACCCTAAACCACTGTTGCTAGATATTTTTCAAGAACAGATATATATCTCAATACTGATGTAAAATGTTTTTCTTTTTTTTTTTAAACATTAAGAAGGCTAAACAAACACTTGTTTGTGCTTTCTACAATAATGGGTAAAGTGAAGAAATGAGCATTCATAGCACCTTCCATACAGCTTAGTAGGCCTGCACTTAGTGAAGGAATTAGGGGAGAATAAACAATTCTTTTCCTCTTATTTTCTCTTTCCACTTGTTTTCATCTTAAACCGGGTAAAAAGTGAGCTTTAATGAGACTATTCTTTCATATTTCCCTTTGTACTCTGAAGTTCACAGCTCACAAACAGGAGCCTGGCAAACATTTGGCAATTGATTCACTGATTGTGGGACTGCTGCCAATTTCCTCCACCTTCCCCATACACTAACTCTATCCCTTTATTTCTTCTTCAGACATTTATCCAATAAACATTCACTGAACACCTCCAATCTTTCAGGCCCTGTGCTGGAGATGATAAAGAAATAAGTAAGAAATGGTTTCTGCCTTCCAAGAACTCCCAAGTCTTAAGAAAGGGCATAGGTATTTAACAAAATAACTCTTTTTGGGGACAAATATAACTCTTTTTGATGGCATATAAAAGTTGTTTGGAGATGATTCTCTTTAAAGTGGCATTCTCTTTACTTCATACCCACCACATTTCACATCACCAAAAAAGTGCAGCTGTCAGTAATGATTAACACAACGGCGAGACATGGTGTCTGAGAACGGATATAGGTGGTTTTATAAGGACTATGTGGTTGTGTGGGACACGCATGTTGAACAGAGACTACAGACACTGCCCAAAGCTTCCTTTTGCAGGGTGCGGATGTAAATGAGCCTTGCGTGGAAGTCTCTGCTTCCGGAATAGGAAGATTGACTAACCAGTGGAGCTCTGTATTACTCATTTCAGCAATCATTTGCTTTTCTTGATGCAACATACAAAACTTGTACAAGAGGCAGCAAAGGAACTTAGGTCACCCACATTAATTTAGGACACGTTTCAATTGACCTCTTATGCCAATTCTATATATTAAAGTTTAGAACAAAGTCAAAGATGCTGAGCTTAAACAAACAGAATCTCAGATCAAAAATTACAATCATATGGCAGTTGGGGGAAAATGATTCAGCAATTTTTATTTAAATTAGACTCCCAAAAGGATTCCAGATAAAATTATATTCTGATTGCCTACTATTTGTGTAGTACTCTTGTAGATGCTGGAGAGACAAAATGACATGTAAAATATGCTTCTGTTTCTCAAGGAATTTGCAATCCAGTTGGGGGAGGAAACTTTAATCATGTTAACAAAAGAACAGCAAAATGAAGTGACACACAATGTCTTGCCAAATGACTAATGCTGATAGTCAGAGATACATATATAGTTAGATAACAGTAGCTATGAGCTAAAGCAATCTAGAAAAAAAAATGTACTTAATTTGAGCTTTGGGAAAGATAAAATGAAGAATGAGGTGCTATAAGGGAACAAGGGGAGTGGAACAAAGGCACAGGTGTAGGAAAGTTTTAGGGAAGTTTAAAAACAGGGATTGCATTCATTTAGCTGTGTAGGGGTACGCTGGGAGAAGAGGAGAGCCAGTGTTGAGAATGAAGGTTGAAATCAGACTAGGAAGAGCATGAATGCACCCCAGGGAGTTCAGAACTCCTTACATAGATAATGTTGAGCCATTGAATGTTGTTCATCAGCCCAGTGATTCAATAAACCTGGAGCTTATGTGCAGGGTACAGACCAGGAGTCAGAGCAAGGACCAGGTATACTGGAAGAGGTGTGAGAACCCCATTTGGCTCATAACATGGCATTTCTTCAAATGAATATATTCTTTAAATCGTTAGTTCCATGTATATTTAGTAAACTGTGAAGAAACTTCCTATGAGTTTAGATTATATGCCACTCAATATTAAAAATAAATCTGTTACATTCACAGACTAGAACATCTTCACTGTTTTGGAATTTTTTGGTTCTCAAGTTAAAAATGTTCCCCACATTTCAGAATTCATGTTTTACTTTGTTTCCCTCTGCGATTCCTTGTAACATTCAAATTTTTGGCACGGGTTTAAAAACGTAGATAATAAACCCCATCTAGTACCCAGTAAATAGTGCTCTATGATATCTTATTTATATTCAGAATTTCATGGGATCCCTGGGTGGTGCAGCGGTTTAGATCCTGCCTTTGGCCCAGGGCGCGATCCTGGAGACCGGGGATCGAATCCCACGTCGGGCTCCCGGTGCATGGAGCCTGCTTCTCCCCCTGTCTATGTCTCTGCCTCTCTCTATATATATCTCTGTGTGTGTGTGTGTGTGTGTGTGTGTGTGTGTGATTATCATAAATAAATAAAAATTAAAAAAATTAAAAAAAATTATTAAAAAAAAAAAAGAATTTCAGTGCACTGAACTACCTACCCAGAGTGACTCTCCACTGACTGGCTTCAGAGCTGGTGGGGTGGCCTGCTGGTGGGGTGGCCTATTTTTGCACTGGGCCATTTCCTGTGTACATACTAAACCAAAATGGATCAATGTAAGTGAGGACGAGTATGTCCAATATCCATTCTTGGAATTGGTTCTTTTGGCAAGGATATAACAAAGGTTCAATTTGCCTAGTATGAAAACTAGAGAACTCAGTGACCTGACACTTTATTTTTGAATTATTACATAGATATTGCAACATCACATAGGTAACCAGGTAGCTGCCTGACTAGCTCAACTCTTCACCTGAATATGATTAGGATCAACCAAACTTTTCCTCTTAACTATTTAATTTAATGAGGTCAATTTTATAGTTCTGAAAGGATTGCCAGACATCCAGTCCGAAATCAGTGGGGCCATGCGCTGGAGTTCCTATTTGCATGACCAGAGACCCTAGTGCACCTAAGAAGAAGGTTAAATTTGAGTATGTCATCTTTTCTGATCTGGTCAGAACTTAGTAAGTTTGTTCTGGGATAATATCTTTAATTCTTATTCTTATCCGCTAAAAACAAAAACAAAAACAAAAACAGGTAGGCATCAGAATACTCTTTCTTGGATTTAATGTTAAATCACATGAATTTAGCATATAACCTTGTTAGACTATAAAATTCAACATGGAACCATCTGAAGAGAAATGAAATCCATACTTAACAAAGTACTGTAACCTATAATTTTGATTTGCAATCTTATTTTTAATGTAGACTACTATAGTAGATCAAAGACCCCTACTCATTTTCTGATGACCATGCCAAAGTTTTTTTCTAAAAAATAAAATTTATAAAACAAAACTCAAAACAAAAAGCTTAATATAGGCTTTAGTAACATTGTGTTTTATTAAATATTTTAATCAAGAATTCTTTATTTAAGATTTATTTATTTATTTGAGAAAAAGAGAGACCACAAGCAAAAAGAGGGGCAGAGGGAGACGGAGAGAATCTCAAGAAGACTCCCTGCTGAACACAGAGCCTGATGTGGGGCTCAATCCCACTACCCTGAAATCATGACCTGAGCCAAAATCAAAAGTCCAAAGCTTAACTGACTGAACCACCCAGGCACCGGTCATTTTGCTCATACACACATCAGAGATGAATATGAGAAAACCCACATCACCACCGAAAGTATGTACCTAGCCAATAGCCTTAGGGAAATGTAAGAAATATTTCCTACAGCCTGCAAGCTAACAGAAATATTAATTCACTCTGAGCTTGTCCTCTCATTCTGTTATACTTTTCCATCCAAAGATTAAACTCTGTCCACATAACTCTAGGTACATTGGAGAAAGGAAGGAATTTTCTTATCCTAAAAAGAGTCTCCTATAACTGCTTTATCTGAGGGTCAACAGAAGCACTACTCAGGGCAGCCTAATGTCAGCAGCGCCAAAATGCAGTCTTAAATAAACAAGAAAAAAATATGTATTATAAATCTTCCAAAAACATAGTTCCATAAATGTGGGGTTTGTGAAGTAACAATCATGAGCTCCTTTCCTTGATTCTAAAGAAGCATACACTATCCTGCTATAGCAAGATTGATTACCTTGTATGTACAACATACCATAAAAAAATTCACGCAGAATTTGGAGAGAGAAGATATGTGGACGCTGCCACTTGCTACCTGTGATATTCAGCAATAGTTTTCCAGATCTCAACCTTTTCATCTGCACATAAGGGATAATTATAGCTACCTTTCCAAAAGAGTAACCAAATGAAAGAACATGATTCAACAAACTAAAAAACAACATGAATTTTCAAAAGCTTTGTTGTTTTTTCCATAATCAGTATTTTTTAAAAAAAATTCATCAATATAACATATGGATGTCCAAGTGGATCTGTCATTCATTCTTTTATTTATTTATTAAATGTTGCCAAAACTTACAAGATGCTAAGAATGGTGTTAGATATTGGATGCGGGTTACTGATTAAATAGAGTCAGACAGACAATAATATAAGTGAATACATGCACACACCACATATATTTGTGTGTCTTGTGTTTGTGTGTGTGTATTTGTGCGTCTATTACAACTGAAATAGGTGTACAATAAAGCAAGGGCTGAGAGAAGGACAGGTCTCCTAAAGTCCTTAAAGAAGTTAGGGAAAGTCTCTGAGGATGTGATTTTTTAGCCAAAATTTGAAAGATAGGAAAGAGTGAATCAAGCAAATGGGGGTGAGAGTGAAGAGGTGTGTTAACTATGTGAATGAGTGACTTTGTACTGAGGAACATTTCGAACTTTACCATGTATAACAGCATGTACAACTAAAAGAACCAGTAATTTTTACAGGAAACAAAATTAAGTCACGCTTCTCAAGTTTCTTTGCTCTTTCATCTCTCTACTCCCTGGGCATCAATGATCACTCCATATTGTGTCTTTTGAGCTCTTACTGATGACTCTAGTGTTTTCCAAAGTGTAACGATTATCCCCAGAGATAATTGGTTTTAAAAAAGATATATTCTGAGGCTCCTTCCTGGAATCACTAAATTACAATATCTTAGGGAGGGCCTTGGAATATGCAGTTGTAACAATTACCTCAGGTGACTTTGATGGGCAGTAGAATGTGAAAATTGCTGGACCAGGCATGAAGCTAGGTATTGCATAAGATATCAAAACAGACATTTGTGTCTTCTGACACAAAGATCTCACAACACAGTCTGGGTGATAAGACTTATATACTTGAAAGATAATTAACACAATATTTTATTAGGATACACTCCAGAAGAGATGTCACCCAAAATGGCTGAGGAGCTCAGGCATTGGTGGTCAAGGGAAATGCCAGCATCTCAGCCACAGTAAGTGGATGGATGCCTTCCTATGATATGCCCTGAAAGTGGAATTATATGAGATTCAGGAAACAAGGCTAGGACATTTAGCTCAAGGGCCAAATGACATTTTAGAAGTTCTAATCAGTATTTGGGGAATCTTTGTGGAACAGAGCCTTGCCAAACATCTTTAACAGACAGCCTGCAAAATAGAGGAGTGTAGAGAAAAACCCAAATGGACAGAGCACAGGGGTGCTAGGACTGCATCTCAAATCCCACAGGAAAAACGGATCCAGGAAAGGGGATCTGAATCACTGTGAACTCATCATCTAAAAATTCTGCCTATCTCTTGAGACCTATTCTCCAATTTCCACCAAACATAAATAAAACTTCACTTTTGAAGTCAGAATTGTTTACCCTTGAGGCAGTTATAGCCTTGGAAAGGAGATATGTTAAATTTTGTACCAGAGAAGGCTGTGTCTCAGTAGGTGTTTTTTTTTTTTTGTTTGTTTGTTTTGTTTTGTTTTTGTTTTGTTTTTTTGTTTTTGTAATCTCTACACCCAATGTGGGACTCAAACTAAGGATCCTGAGATCAAGAGTTGTATGCTCTTCTGACTGAGCTAGCTGGGTGCCCCTTTGGTTCAGTATTTTTTTTTAAGATTTTATTTATTTATTCATGAGAGATAGAAAGAGAGAGAGACAGAGAGAGAGGCAGAGACATAGGCAGAGAGAGAAGCAGGCTACATGCAGGGAGCCTGATGTGGAACTCCATCCCCTGAATCCAGGATCAGGCCCTGAGCCAAATGCAGATGCTTAACTGCTGAACCACCCAGGCATCCCCCTTTGGTTCAGTATTAAACAACATTACTGAAATACCATTATCTATACCTGCTTCCCAAATTGAAGCTTAGACTGAGATAGTTTACTAAGGAGCCCCCCCACCCCGCCCCCCGCAATTAGGATTTCTCATTTTAATCTCCGAGGTCAGTTTGGACTTGGTTTGGAGTGGATTTTATGATCTCCAAGAACCGCAACGTTCTTACTTTTTCCTATGTTAATTAATCTTACTGATTTGACCTCAAGTCTCAAATAATATCACCTTTTGGATGTTATATTATAAAATCAATCAATAGTGACAAAACAGATGTTGACAAGCAAGTGTAGAATTGATGAGAAGACAACCTGCCCCACTGCCTTCCCTCTTTCTCCATATTCTACTCTTGGTCCTCTAAGTAATTTAATACTCCAGGATTTTGAGGAGCTCTTAGGCATGTCTCCAACTGCTTTTCTGCTGATGATTGTTCCAGTAAGCCTCTAGGTAGGTGTGCCACTACCAATTTCCATCATTACCAACATATATCCAATTCCAAAGAGTATGAATGGTTTATTTAATTACAGAGACTTGATATTCTACTTTGGAATGGTTTTCAACAGTTGGTTTA
This sequence comes from Vulpes vulpes, assembly GCF_048418805.1. Classification (NCBI taxonomy): domain Eukaryota; kingdom Metazoa; phylum Chordata; class Mammalia; order Carnivora; family Canidae; genus Vulpes; species Vulpes vulpes. The sequence continues at coordinate 97,690,118 of NC_132784.1, read as the reverse complement.
TTACATACAACAACAAAAGTCATCATTTTTGTGATTTTACGCCTTTTCTCACGTTTCTCCAAAAGTCAGAAATGCCATTATCTCCTGTTAAGACTCAGCAGAAAATATTCTCCTGTGGCCTTTTCAAAAAGTCTTTACCTGTTCCTCCCACTGGTTCAAAACAATGGGCTCAGAGCCATATTTATCAGACTGTACAGTGGTTGCCTGTGTATGTTTATCTATATATCTAGCACTTATGTTATCAGAATGTTAGACAGAGGCTTTGAATTCAGAAAGTTTGGACTCCATCATTAACTTCTTGTGTGTCTTTAATAAAATCACTTGAACATGCTTGGTACTAGAACTTTCCTCTATCTAATGTTTTTAGTAATATCTACTTAATGGACTTGTTAGGAAAATTAAGTGAGAAAATTAATAAAGAAGGTCTCACACAGTGCTAAGTATAGATTAAGTGTTCAAAATATCAGCTGAGCTGGTTAAATCAGAATGACCAATGTGCCACTGGCATTGTCATTTCTGGTAGAATTCATGCTCATAGCAATGGCTGGGTTTTTTTCTTTTTCATCATATACTGAAAAGAATTCTCATTTCTCAAAAATTCCAGCCAAGAAAAAAATGAATATCTTTGTTCTGATTTCAGTGTCCCAAAAGTTCCCTGACAGAAATACAACATGAGCTATAAATCCCCCAATCCTCAAAGTTCTACCAACTATCAACCAAAATACAGAATTTTCCGAATTCTTCCTCCTTCTATATGCCAAGCAGTTAGTGAGAAGGTGCTTGTAAAAATAGTAGTTTCCCCTTACTCAAACTCATTGACCTTTTGCCCTTTCTAAATGTGTTTCCCTCTTCAACATTTGAAGAACTACAATGTTTCATCTTTCCCACTGAATAATCAGTGATTACGTAGGCAAGGTGCTATCTGAAACACTGGGAAAGAAGAGGAGGGCAGAGAAACTTTCCCTAGGAAATAATATTCACATCACCAATTTAGCTGGAACACTGCTGATACACTAAGGGATTTATCTACTACTAGAGAAAGCAGTACTTCTGAAACATTAAGATTCCAAGTAACAAGCGCATAGTTGGAACAATACTGGCAAGTGGTCATAATAAGAAATTCGAAGTAGAATACTTAGGACATTGCTATGGAAAGACAAACCAAATTTGCTTTTCAAAAGTTATCCACAATTTTTAACACATGGACCACAGAAGATAAACAGTAAAAAAAAAATGTATGAAAGTGGCGGGTGGAGGGGGGGCACCTCGGTGGTGCAGCTGGTTAAGCATCTGACTCTTGGTTTCAGCTCAGGTTATGATGTCAGAGTCCTGGGATTGAACCCCATTTTGGGCTATCTGCTCAGCATGGAAACTCCTTGAGATTCCCTCTCTCCCTCTCCCTTTGTCCCTCCTGCTTGTGTGCTCTCTATCTCTCTCTCAAATAAATAAGTAAAATCTTTAAAAAAAATGTTTGAAAGTGTGACCATGGATAAACTGCCTAAAATCTGAATTTTGAGCAATGACATGAGAGCCAGAAGCCCTAACATTTAATTAGGAAATAAAGAAAAAAAATGATTGCAACTTCGATGAACATAGGATTTTGACTACTGGGAAAGACAGGAAAATATTAACAGACAATAGAGAATCAGGATGAAAAAGAAAAGGAATATTTCAGAAACTTAAACATGTTACCACACCCTGCTAGTGATCTAAGGATCTTCATATTTCAAGTTCCAGTGGTTAATTATCATTCCTTCTCGTACGTGATCTATCAGCTGCATTTAACTCATACAGACCTCCTTATGAAAATACTATATTTTCACTTGGTTCTAAGAGATTCCACTCCCCACTCCTGTCCCTTGCTTCTTTACTGGATCATCTCCTTTCCAATTTCTCATACTGAGGTTCTTCTCAATCTCTACTTTGTAGGTGTTCTAATCAAGTCCCATTTATGTGCTATTGTCCTCCAAGTTTATATCTCCAGCTCTCACTTCTCTCCTTAAGTCCAGACTCCTGCATCCAACTCTATTCAGTCTTTTCTCTTAGATACCTAACAGGGCTTTTATTTTTTTAATTTTTTTAAATTTATTTGAGAGAAAGAGGGAAGGAGGGATGGAGGGGGTGAGAGAGAGAATCTTAAGCAGGCTTCATGCTCAGTGTGGAGCCCAATGCAGAGCTCAATCTCATGAACTAAGCTAAAATTAAGAGTCAGATGCTTAACTGACTGACCCAGCCAGCATGGAGCCCAACTCGGGGCTCGAACTTATGACCATGAGATCATGACCTGAGCTAAAATCAAGAATTGATGCTTAACTGACTGAACCACCCAATCATCCCTGTCCTATACTTTTTCATAACTCTTGGCTTGGGGCATCCCAGTGGCTCAGTGGTTTAGCACCGCCTTCAACCCAGGGCGTGATCCTTGAGTCCTGGGATCAAGTCCCATGTCGGGCTCCCTGCATGGAGCCTGCTTCTCCCTCTGCCTGTGTCTCTGCCTCTCTCTCTGTCTCTCATGAATAAATAAATAAAATCTTAAAAAAAAATAAAAATAAAACTCTTGGCTCATATGTCACTATTAGGCATTATATTATTTATTTTTCTATGTGTCTGCCCCACCATCTCCCCTTGAATATAGGCTCCATGAGGGCAGGGACTTGTCTGTTTTGTTTTCTGCTATACTTTCAGTGTTTAGAACAATTTCCAAAACATTATGGGAACTAATAAATATTTTTGAATAAAATAAATTACTAAATGAATGTGGGTGAATCATTTATTTAGTAAATTATGAGTGACTTATAATATAGATGTTGTCAATCTCAGTGAAACCTCTTGATTTTATAAAATCCCCAGCAGAATTCCTACACACCTGGCTAGTGATAATAGAAGGTTCTGGAGTCTACTTCTATGGACTTCTATATGACTTACATACAAATGCAAGTGTAACTTCCATCAATAGTAACTAAACATCAACACTAAGTAGCACATTTTGACCTATAAATCAATAAAATATTATCAATAAATCTGAAGGCACGAAGAGTCAAAGAGCCTAAGAAACCAAACAAATATAAAGAAGCCACACACACACAAAAAGCAAATGATTAGTATTCACACATGTGGTAGTCAGCCTGGTATCACAAAACCAAGGTAGGAAAAATCAAGGCCAAATCACTTGATTTATCTCCACATGACCAATATACATAGTTTCTGCAGAAAACTGAGAACTTACTGGGGCCATTTATTGTCTTTCCTCTAGAGTTTTCAGAAGATACTATGAAGTTTGCTCAGTAAAATTTTGGAGGACTCACTGAATGACAACATAATGAATCCAGGTTTCCTCACATACCTTAAAAGGAGTATAGATGTTCTTTAAAAAAAAAAAAAAAAAAAAAAAAAAGGTCATCCAAAAATATCAGGTTAATTGTCCTTAAAAAAAATCCGGGAACTAAAAGATTCTCACCATTAGTCACTTGCACAAGACCTCTGTGCCATTTACTTCTGGCCAAGGTTCAGGAGAATCATGAGATGACAGAAGCAGATGCTCAACTTCAAAGACAAATACTGGGGATTTCTCAAGGACAATCCCCTTCTCTTGAGCAGCTTCAAGTGTATTTAAAAACTGGACATATGCACAGAAATACACATACACACATACACACAAATGTATAGAATCATGCTAACTCAGATATACCACAGGAGATTACAGGAGACATATGGATCAGTCATGAATTCCTCTAAGTTTTGTTTTTGGGTTTTTTTTTTTCTTCTGATTTATCATTTTCATGTTTGGAAAGGATAATTAGACTAATATATCTGAAAATTTGGGTATTTACACATTTGGGAAAATTCAATCTTAGAAAAGCAGGTTGTTAAACAACACCAAGGATTTTTCTACCTTTTTATCTTTCATTCATATTTCAAATGCTGAGTGAGAGCAGAATCAGAATGTCTCCCTCTTCAGCCTGGGGCCTTTGGGTGCCCAATACTGAAGAGTTGCTACTGGCCTATCCAAACTCTTGAGCTAAAGGGACACCAGGTTGTTTTAGTCGATAAAGCATGTGACTCTTGATCTCAGGGTTATGAGTTTGAGCCCCACATTGGGTGTAGAGATTGCTCAAACTCTTGAACTAAAAATAACTGTCATAAAAATTGTATTAAACATGTCACATAATATGGTTAACCCCAGAGAGAAACAAAGAAAAGACAAAGACAAAATTAGATAAAAGAGTAGTAGGAAAATGCTATGAAGGACTGAATAAGTGGTTGACATATATTCTAAAGTAGTTTCTCATTTTAAAAAAGAAACTAAAAATATAATTTTATCCCACTTTGTTTAGTCTCCTCTTCTCTCAGTTACCTAAAATAGGAACTGTAACTTCTTCCCTTTACTTGTCAAAGACTGTAATTATACATATATAATCAAATAGGTACAAAATATATTCATTTATTTATTAAACAAATATATATTGAACAGCTACTATGTGATAAGCTCCTTCCAGGCACCAGGGAAATGGCAGTGGACAAAGACAAAAATACCTGCTCTCATGGAAATTATACTCTAGTGTAAGCAGACAATTTTTTAAAAGTAAGAAGTAAAAATAAAGAATGTTAGATGATTATAATTGTTGTTGGTGAGAATATGGCAGGGAAGGAAAATAAAGTGTTTTGAAGGGTTGCAATATAAACATGATAGTCAAGGAAAACTTCACTGAAAAGCCATGAGACAAACAAAATCTAAAAGAAAGGACCAAGTCATCCAGATATTAAAGAAACATTCTTTTAACCAGGGGAAATAATTTGTGCAAAGAGAATGTGCAAGAGGTATAGTCAAGGAAGAAGTGTCAGTGGCATGAAGTACTCAAGAAAGACATAAAGTTGGAGAGATTATACATGGTCAGGCTGCTTAAAGCCTTGCAGGGCATCCTAGAGACTTTCGCTTTGCTCTGAGTAAAATACAAAGTCAATAAAGCATTTTGAACAGAGGAGTAAATGATCAACTTTTTTTTAAAGGCTCACTCTGGCTGCTATACTGAGAATAGACTAAAGGTGAGGGATGAGATGAAGGATAAAAAAAAGGAAGGTTTGTTAAGAGGTTATTGCTTTAACCCAAACACAGGATAATGATGGCTTAGAGCAGGTTGGTGTCAGTGGAAATGATGAGAAGGAACCAGATTCTGAATATTTTCAAGACAAAGTTAACAGGATGTAGTACAGACTAGATGTGAGAGGCATCAAGATTGATTCCAAAGATTGTGGTCTGAGCATCTACAAAATGGAATTTTTATGTGTCCATGGAGCTCAGAAAGAATTTGACAAGAGCAAGTTAAGAGTGATGGGAAATATGGAAATCCTAATTTTGAGATACCTACTAAACATTCAAGTTAAAGGGAAGAAAGAACGAAGAGAAAGAGAAATTAGGGAATTTATAGCAAATGAATAGCATTAAAACCATAAGGATGAATGAGATGACTCAGGAATTAAATCAGAACAAAAGAGAGATTTGAGGACTGAGATTTGGATCACTCCAAAATTAAGTCAGGAGTTAAAGAGGAACCAGCAATAGAAAATGAAAAGAAATGGTCTACAAAGTGAAAGGAAAACCACACTTGTCCTGGAAGACAAGTGAAAAAATATTTCAAGGAGGAAGTGATAATCAACTATGTCTGATTTTACTCATAGTTCAGGTAAGAAGAGGATTGAGCATAGATCTTGGTTTCTATGACAGAAGATCTTAGTGACATAGACAAGGGCAGTTTCTGTGGACTATTGGAAGCAAAGGTTGACTCTGAATAAAATGGAAATAGAAAAAGTAGAGAGGAATTAGAAAAGAAAAAAATTTGGACAGTGTTTGAAAGGGGGTAATGAGATGAAGAGATGCGATGTTTTTTAAAGGGAAAAGAAAATTCACTTAATCCATATGTACATACAGATTAGAAAGATCATGTTTAAAGAGAGAAAATTACAGAGAGAAGAGAATTTCTGAAGGAATATCCTTCTGGAATGGGGAGAGTTAGCCCTGGCCATCCCCAAGGGCAATTCCTCCATGGTAACAGCAGAGAAAGTAGAATATTTGGGTATAGAGGCCAGGGGTTGAGTAGATGAGAAATTCTCCTCTACTTGCCTCTATTTTCTCAGTAAAATGGGAAACAAGATCATCACCTAATAGTAAAGCTTCAAAGAGTAAAACTCATAACATAATTCAAGGGAAAAACAAATAACATCCAGAGAGAAAGATCTGAGACCTGCTGTCTGTTTAAAGACAAACATCTGTGCAAGAGCTCAACACAGGACAAGATGTGTCGATGTACTACCTGCAACACAGCCTGTGAAGAGACAGGGATGAAGAGAGCCACCGTTTTAAGGCCACACTTCAGGGAAATGAAACTCAGTAAAGCTAAGTCAGATATGGCTTCATTTCTGCCTCCAGTTCTGTCCAGACTCAACCATTACCACCAAGAGGTTTCAGTTTTACCACCAAGTAGTTCTTGTATACTTACACATATCTATTTGGTGGTGGGAGAGGCATGTGAGAAACAGAGGAGCATTAATTTATTTCTTTGTTTTTAATGAGCAATCCCAATTTACGAAGATTTTATATTTCTGTTACAAAGTCATCACTGCACCTTTGCACAAAATATGTTGCATTTCAAAACTGGCCTAAAGTTGACTGCTTTTACATAAACCAGAATTTTCTCACACTTAAGTGGAGAAAACGGGCATGTTCCTCCTATATTAGAGCAAAACGGTTACATATAGACACCACAAAAAAGATTTGTGAATGAAATGAGTCACATTCTGTAATAAAAACTATGTATATGAAGCTTATTATTCCATATTCTACATATTTACCTGCAAAGATTGTCTTTAACTCTAATAATCCTCAGTGCTTATTCATTCATTCGGCAAATATTTATTAAGTAACTATTGTGTATCAGGCACATAGTACACAACAGTGAAGAAACAAAGATCCTTGCTTTCATGAAGCTGATTATATTTGAGAAGAAATAGAGATAATAGACAATTAACATAACAAAATGTTAGAGATGTAAGGAGGTCCTAAGTATAATGAGAAAAAATCCATCCGAGCTGAGAAAAATGAGGACAGTTTGGTGTGGTCAGAGTAAGTCTCACTAAAAAACCAACATTAGCACAAAGACTTGCTGCAGTTGAAGGCAAAGTCATAGAAGCCCTTTGGGGAAAAGAGAGCCAAACAGAGGGAGCAAAGGCTCTGAGGAGAGAGGGCATGGAATGTTCACAGCAGTGTGTTGGAGCAGCTCCAGTGTGTTGGAGCAGTGTGTGTTCACAGCTTGTTGGATGCAAGTGAGAAGAAGAGAAGAGAAGAAAGGACCGATTACATTCATTGTGGGGCCCCGTGCGACATAAATATGTGGAGCTCTTTGTTCAAAATTATTAAGAATTTCAAAATAGCTGTAGCACAGACTTAAACCGTGCACCCACACCTGAGCACAGGACCTTATGTGATTACACAGGTCACACAATCATGAAGCTAACTTTGGCAGGAGACAAGGTCAGGTCAAATAGGAAAGTAGGGGAACATATTCTGGAGGGTTTTCTAGTCCTAGGAACTTTGAGAACTTTGAGAACCTAAGAACTTTGAGAGAAATAGCACATCACTGGAGGGTTTTAAGCAATCTAACTTACAGCATCCCTGCTGGAATTAGTTTGGGACCCAAAATGAAAGCAATAGGCTGGCTAGCAGGCTATTCCAATAATCCAGGTGAGAGGTGAGATGGTGGTTTGGTCCAAGGACAGTGTTTGTGGAGGTGGCGAGAAGTTCCAGACTCTGGATGCACCTTAAAGATGAAATTGACAAGATTAATGATGGATTTTATGGAGGGAGAAAGAAAAACTTCAAGAGGAATGAAGAATGGTTCCAAGATTGGTGGCCTGAGGAACAGAAAATCGGAGTTGCTGTGAACTTAGACAAGGAAGTGTGAGAGAGACAGACGAGGTGGTGGTGGAGACACACATCAAGAGTTCAGTTCTCAACACGGAACTTTGAGATTCCTCTTAGACGTTTCAGTAGTGGAGACAGTGAGTTGGCCATTGGACACGTGAGTGTGCTATTTAGGAGAGTGGTCATGCTGGAGATATAAATGTGGAAGTAATCAGAAAAGCTTGAATTCTTCAGTGCAACCTAAAGTAAAAGTCTCAACTGATCTAAATTCTCCAAAAGTTCTAGGTTAATCAAAATTCTTTGTTACTACATTAATCTTGGCTAATGATATCATGTCCTATTTACTTTTTACTCCATTTCCTTTTAATTTTTTTTAAAGATTTTTTTTATTTATTCATGAGAGACACACAGAGAGAGACAGGCAGAGAACACAGGCAGTGAGAGAAGCAGGCTCCATGCAAGGAGCCTGACGTGGGACTCAATCCCGGGTCTCCAGGATCACACTCTGGCCCAAAGGCAGGTGCTAAACCGCTGAGCCACCCAGGGATCCCCTCATTTCCTTTTTATTTAAAGGGTTTTTTGCCCCCTCATTTAACAGCATGAGTTGGCTGAAACTGAATGCCAAAGAGTTGGGGAAAACTGTTTCTAAATATCACAATTAGTTTTCTGCACCAGCCATTGACTTTTCAATGGTTTTGGAACACACTATATTTTTTTAAAATTTCTAGAATGGCCCTTCTGTTTCTCCAGAATAGCCCTTCAGTTACAGAAATGTACAGAAAATATTCATCTATTCCATCAATACTGTCATCATTAATTTAAGTGCAGAAAATAAATATTCTGGTTTAGGAATGTTACCTAGTAGGTTAAGCAAGGGCTGCATATTATTCTTTTGAGCCAGTGAGAAAAGGGAATTGTCCAGTGATGAGTGGGACTAGCAATGCATGGTGTCTGGACTTTTGCTTGTACCCAGTGAAAAAGTTGGGGTTTTGTTAGTTTTAGGAGTTGCTTGTAGTAAATTCAGAATAGAAGAAGCTGTTTTTACAAAGAAAGGGCATCATAAATCTCTATGTTCAAACAATATTTTGTAAGGGCCTGGGTGTCAAAAGGATGCAAGAAATTGGAAAGAGGGGCATTTTCTGTAAGCCTGCTCAGAACCAAATCCACAATTCCAGCACATCTGAGAGAGGCAGTTTTAAGAGAATCTAGAGACAACCCCCTTAGCAGTATCCCTGTCAAACTCCTGAGAAGTGCCCTCAAGAGAGAGGCTGCCTGGGATGGGTAAGACAGGAAATACCAACAAGGAAGAGAAACGCAGGATGGAGGAGGAAATGAGGGGCCATATGGTGGTTGTATGCAAGTGCCTCTCTGAAAAGCTCAGAAATAATTTGAGAATGAGTTGTAAGAGAGGACTGGTATTCAATAATTGTGGTGAAGGAGGGTTAGAATCACTGTAGTTTACTTCACTGTTTATTGATGCATGATGTCATCTCTACATCCAGCTTGGTAAAAGATGCATGTACATATATATATTCTAGTTTCAAATGGAGACCAAGGGACTGTGTATTTATTAGCTGAATTCTTTGAAATTGGTTTCCTAGTATTATGTGCTGTGGGCTCAGGAATGTAGGACCACATCACATCTCTAACCTGGGTGAACTGCATTCTTCTTTCCAGTCTTCTGCTAATTCTCCTTTTTCCTGTTCTCTGTCTCAGTGGGAGGAATGGATGGAAAGAGAATTTTCAAAATTGGAATACAAAAGAAATACAGATTTCCATTGCTTGCATGATACTTTATACCTCACTCTCTTCTTGTACGCCAAAAAGATGAAGGAAACCTAGCGGTGTTACTATTTATTTTAATTTTTTTAAGATTTTATTTATTTATTCATGAGAGACACAGAGAAAGAGGCGGAGACATAGGCAGAGGGAGAAGCAGGAGCCCTGTGGGGAATCTGAAACAGGACTTGATCCCAGGACCCCAGGATCACAGACCTGAGCCAAAGACAGATGCTCAGCACTGAGCCACCCAGGTGCCCCAAGAGGTGCTACTATTTAATAACTCAATATAATATGGATTATAATAATGTCGGCAGTGGGGATAATTTCAATGTAAAATAGAACTTATTTTTTACTGAAATTTGCATTAAACTTATTCTCAGGTTTGAAGATGGCCTCTATTTTGCGGTTTTTGAATGAGTAGTAAAAGGTAAATTGCTCTAACACACAACCAGAAGAAGAAATATGTCTCTTTCGTGTCTTTAAAAATATAATTATATCCTCCAGGTTCAAACTGGGTATAACATGAGTAATTGTTTTATGTGTTTGATAACAAAACTCTAAAAATATGTATAAAAACACTGTAGTAAAATCTACATTTTACTCATCACATTTCCAATGTGAATGGAAAAAATACTTTAGGATTATATCATGTGCATGTTAGGTAATTTGTTCACTCCGGTAATTCATATAAAATAAAGTCTCTCAATCTCAGCACTGTAGACACAGAAGCTGGATAATATTTTGTTGTGGGAGGCTGTCCTATGCATTGTAGCATGTTGAACATATCCCTGACCTCTCACTACCCCCTGCTCAGTCAGGACAATCAAAAATGTCTCCTGAAGGTGTAAAATGTCTCCCATGTGACAAAATCACCCTTGGTTCAGAACCAGTGATACAGACTCTATTACTTTACAGGCTACAATGGAAAACTAAATTCATTTTCATAATATATTTTCATTTCTTTCATTTTGAGCAACTACTTTGAAGTCATCAATCAAGGAAGACAACAAAACTTTGTCAAAAAGATAATGTAAAACATTTTATCTCCTAAAATTATTAAATGACACTATGCACACTGTCATTTGATGTAGCATACAAATTATCAGTTGTCAGTGTCATAGTCTTGCCACTCACAGATGACACAGTTGACTAATCTACTTCCTCCTTCAGAAACTCAACAGCCTAGAAACAGTAAGTATCAGGCGACTTTTTTGTTCACTCAGTAGGATCTATGTCTCACTAAGCTGGGCAATAGGCAGGAAGACCACAGAATTATACTATAGATTTGTTTTTTAATCTGTTTTATCTGTTACAGATAAGAGCTTAACTTTGAACACACTTTACCACCGACATCTTTTTAATACAATTACTTTTCATGTCAGAATTTTGAAAAGCTTTATGTCACTTATTTACATTTCCATTTCATATGGGAAAAGCAACAGTTAGAAACTTCTAACTGGATCATAGATAAGTTCAACTATTTCCATACATTCTCATCTCTTGTTTTATGATCAAAGGAAAGCTACCATTGGACAGAATTCATGTGCAAAAGCATTTCTTATGAGGAATATAATGAGAATCTCTGCAGCAAAGCCAGTTTTCAAGACAAGCCTCTTATTTTGAACAATATTTGGTAGAAGATAATACCAATAATTGTCACACATTTTGATTAATTCTTACAATTCCTAAGTTTATTCTTGTTGTCGTTGAACTTTGACCCTGTTTTGCGACAATATTTCATTCAACAGATGTTTTTTAACTTCCTCTACTAATTATACATTTTTTTTTCTAGACCATCCAACACTTTTAAAGGCATATTCCAGACAAGAATATCCAGGTGGTGGCATTTCCGAGAATACTGATATAAATAGAAAATATCTTTTTTAAAATTTTTCATGTTGTTTTAATGAGGAACAAAGAAAAAAGAGGGAAAGAATTCTTCCTCTCCTCATAAGGCAGGGCAGATGAGAAAATAGAGAAGCAGTAAGAATTAAATACTTTCTACTGTGAGGGAAACTTTTTCAGATATTGAGATAAATGGATTTTTGTGTGCTCTGAAAAGAGAAACTTCATTCTTTTGAAAGTTTTCAGCTTTTTAAAAAATTTTATTTATTTATTGAGAAAGAGGAGGGGGAAAAATGAGTGGTGGGGAGGGACAGAGGGAGAGAGAGAGAGAGAAAGAGAGAGAGAGAGAGAGAAGCAGACTCCCCACTGAGCAGAAAGCCCAATGCTGGACTGATCCAAGGACTCTGGGATCATGACCTGAGCCTAAGGCATAGGTTTAACCACCTGAGCCACTCAGGCGCCCCTGTTTTCAACTTTTTTTTAAAGGACTTTATTTATTCATGAGAGACATAGAGAGGCACAGACATAGGCAGAGGGAGAAGCAAGCTCCCCATAGGGAGCCTAATGAAGGACTCGATCCCAGGATCCCAAAATCATGACCTGAGCCAAAGGCAGATGCTCAACCACTGAGCCACCCAGGCACGCCTGCTTTCAACTTTTTAATTTGATTTTTTTTTTTTTTGTTCAAAGCAAAAGGATTTGTTAAAAAAAAAAAATCCTCTTTAATAAAAAAAAAAAAAAAAAACAGTATTCAATAGCAACCGTCTGAAGAGGAGAAAAAAGGAAAGAAAACCAAAAAAGCCACAAAGCGCCAGCTGCACTTAGTTCCTGTTCACTCAGGGCAGCTGGTGACGTAGGCTTGTTGTATTTTGAATTCACGTGTTAGAACTGTTCATTTAGAGAGGAAACTGGCTTTAGCATAATCTGCAGAAGAAAAGAGCATTCACAGAACTGTTATTTTAAAAGGTGCATAGAAAACTGTAGTTCTTACTTAAATTTAAATGAATTTCACCTCAGCTAAAACGGGGGAACAATAGATGTATTTTATGGTAAGTAACTTCTGATTTTAAAGTTGAACAGTTTCATAAACAATTATTGGAACCTGAGAAAGAGTGAAACATCAAAACTTGAGCAGTTGAGAGTTTGGGTCTCACTGAGGAAGGATGCTTGGAAGAAAGGTAGGCAGGGACCAAGGACCCCCCCTCAGGGGAAACCACCCTTAAAAGGATTTTACAGCACTCTGGAAGGAACCCTCCACCTTTTCCCATGTGATAGATAGATGACAAAAACCTGATTGGGTGACAGGTACAGGGAGAGTCAATCAGATTAAAACAGCTCAACAATAAGCCCATAAAAACCCCTAGACTTAGAAACTCTGATAGTAACCGTTTCTGGTCCCCTCCCTCTTTGGGAACTTAGTACTATCACTTTGCTATCGATCAATAAATTTTGCTTTGCTGCCCACCACTCTTTGGTCTACCTGTTCATTCTTTGAAGTGGCTTGACTAAGAACCGTGGACGCCAAATGAAAAAATCCTGCAACATCACTACTCAAAATAGGGGAGCTGGAAGGAGCAGCCTTGCTTTGCCTTCACCTTGCTTTGACATCCCTGAGCTGGGGGTCCAGCAATCTTGTTTACCTTCAACCACACCTCTGGGGTGAGACTTGAGGACCTCTACTTGTAACATGGATCTTATGAGATCTCTGAGGCTAATGTTGAGGAGAAGAAAATTTTCACCCAACCTTGATTCTTTGGTTGGTAAATTGATAAATGGAAAATTAACAGGACAAAAACAAATTTAATTATGTATATATAGAAGCTCCATAAGAACATGAGACCCAAGGACAATTTGGGTTATTGAGCTGTATAAGCCATCCAGAGCTAAGGAATGGGATAGCAGCCTGGGGTTTCAAAGGGGAGGAAGGTAAGTCATAGTACAAAAAGAGATGTTTGGAATTAGATGTTTGTCCTGCCTGGAATTAGATGTTTGTCCTGCCATACAGAGAGGTCATTCCAATAAGAAGCTATCTCTTGTAATAGCTTTCTTTTTGGGCTAGGACTCCTATATAAATTCATTCAGGTAGTTAAGGAAGAGGTAAAAAAAAAATTTTTTTTAATCTTCTGGGTCTTTTTTTTATTTTTAAGATTTTATTTATTTATATGAGAAAGAGAGAGCAGGAGGAGGAGGAGGAAAGAGGGAGAAGCAGACTGCTCACTGAGCAGGGAGCCCACATGGGACTCCATCCCAGAACCCAGACAGAGATCATGACCTTAGCCGAAGGCAGTTGCTTAAACGACTACCACTCAGGTGCCCCAAGTCTGCTGGGCCTTGAGTGCCTTCAGCTCAAAATAATCCTCATGCCAAAGTGGCCTATTTTGGGGTCAAGTATTTTGCTCTTCATTAGTCACACCTTTGAAACTTCCGCATAAAGATTGCTTCATCTCATCTCAGTCTTCTAGTCCTAATTACAGGTCAGTTCAGTTAAACAGGGTGTCTCATTTCTGGAGGTGGTGATGCAGGTGCATTTCCAAAGTGAGACCTATGGTGTAAGCAATCAGGTATTTAATAAGAGGCATTTCTATGGAAACAAAAGAAACATAGTTGGTTAATGACTGAAGCAGACTATCATCCTCAAAGTTGGTTAATAATAGAAGATTATTGTCCTTGTTTCTGACTTCTGAAGACAGACAGTTGAGAAGATTGCTGTCTGGCTTGAAGCATCTCAGTTGGAGAGGAGGCCAGCATTGGCGGTCCGACAGATTTTCCTAGTTTGCAGTTTGAATGTCTCTGGTGATCTTTCTGAGTGGCCACATAGCAACAGGAATAAGACTGTCCATGCATGAGCTACTGTGGTGATTTCTCTTAAGTTTCTGTCAAGTTGTTCACATTTAGTTTTAAAGGGAAAAGGCAGCTTTTGCTTTTAGTGATTCCAAGACCAAAAGATGGGAGAAAATTGCATATGTTAGTTCGGAGAGTTGTCACCAGCTATGAGGTAACTGGAAGGATTCAGGATCCAGTCCAAAACCCCAAAGACAATGAACAGCACTAGAATCTAATATCTAAAAGTGGCTATAATGATAGGATGGGAGCCTGGGTGGCTCAGTCGGTTAAGCACCTGCCTTCGGCTAAGGTCATGATCCCAGGGTCCTGGGATGATTAAGCCCCAAACTGGGCTTCCTTCTCAGTGGGGAGTCTGCTTCTCCTTCTCCTTCCACCTCTGCTTGTTCTCTCTCTCTCTCTCTCTCTCAAATAAATAAAATATATATTTTTTACATAGTGATGAGGGGGGCAGCCAGGGTGGCTCAGCGGTTTAGTGCTGTCTTCAGCCCAGGGCATGATCCTGGAGACCCAGGATTGAGTCCCATGTCGGGCTCCCTGCATGGAGCCTGCTTCTCCCTCTGCCTGTGTCTCTTCCTCTCTTTCTGTGTGTGCCTCTCATGAATAAATAAATAACGTCTTTATAAATAAATAGATAGATGGATAGATAGATAGATAGATAGATAGATAGATAGATAGATAGGTAGTGATGAGGGTAGTTGGAAGGCAGGCAAGGACAAGGGGTCTGTGCCCTAAGAGGAAATCACCCTTAAAAGGTTTTACACCACCCTAGAAGGAACCCTCCACCCTTTCCCACAAACCTGATTGGGTGACAGGCACATGGAGGGTTAATCAGATTAAAACAGCTGCCAACAAGCCCATAAAAACCCCTAGACTTAATAACTCCGGTGGCAAACCTCTCAGGTTCCCTCCCTCCTCAGGAGTTTTGTACTATCACTTCACTATTGCTCAGTAAACCTTGCTTTGTTGCTCACCACCCTGTCTGAACTACTTCTTCATCCTTTGAAGCTACTGACCAAGAACCTTGGGCACTGATGGAGGAAAAAATCCTGTAACAATAGTTTCTATGGAAACATTTTTTTTTTCTCTCAGTCATCCTCATTTCTATCAAAGATAGCCAAGTTAAGACCAATGTGTTTGCACATTAAGTCTAGTTTCAAGAAACTTGGCATGATTATTTACATAAATGCAGCAAGAATAGTGATTGATCACATACATAGGCTTTGTTAAATTTGCCTCAATGGAATTTTTTCACAAGAAACTTTAGACTGAGCTTTTAAAAGCCTCTCAAGGCTAAGAAGCCATGCTAAGAACTCACCATCAGACCTTGCCTTCAATGTCTATAAATTTGGGTGAATTCCTCTCTTCTTGAGGTGCCCCAAATATCTTGAGGTTCCAGAGCCTGTCAGGAAGTGATCTTCCTTACTCACCTGATAAGGCTGCTAGGAACACTGTAAGCCAAGTACCAGGTCAATTTTTCCAAGGAGCTGTATTGGCTCCAAACAGTCCACCTTAATTCGTTAAAGCTATCTGGTCGTTGAGTATGTCTCTCAAATATGACATTCCAGTCAAAGCCTATGTGATATAACCAATGCTTCCAACTGTGTCCTGTTATAAGAACAATAGATTCTTACTAAAGTTACCTAAAACTGTATTACCACAAAAATAATCCTCACCATGTTTCCAAATTCTGGAGGGATCAGATCTGCTTAATTGTTACACCTTTGTTCACAAAGATATTACCAAATTGTTGATAGCTTATGACTAAAAGAGAAGATTTCTTTAAATCTAGAAAAACAAAAAAGAACCGGCAATGTTTCAAACAAAAGTCATAATAATTACAGTCATCCTCATCAGTTTATTCAGGTCCATGTAATTAACACTTGTTCTGCTTGAATCCAGTTTTCCCCCTGTTCTGGAAATTCTTAGTCAACTCAGTTTCATAATCTTAAAGTTATCAGAAACCTGAACTTGTCAAAAGGCCTTTTTTTGAATCTCCTTAAAGGCAAAGTACTTCTGCAGGAATACTTTCACAAAGCAACAGTATAAAGCAATAATTATCTGTACATGACCAAAACACTTTATATGCCCATTCTTTTTTTTTTGTAATTTAATTTCAATTTTGCTAACATATGTACATCATTAATTTCAGATGTAGTTTTCAATAATTTATCAGTTATGTACAGCATCCAGTACTCATCACATCATATGTCCTCCTTAATGCCCATCACCCTGTTATCCCATCCTCCTACCAACCTCCCCTTCAGCACCCCTCAGTTTGTCTCCCAGAGTTAAGTCTCTCATGGTTTGTCTTCCTCTCTGATTTTTCCCCATTCAGTTTCCTCTCCTCCCCTTATGGTCCCTTGCACTATTTCTTATATTCCGCATGTGAGTGAAACCATTTAATTGTCTTTCTCCAATTGATTTATTTCACTCAGCATAATACCCTCCAGTTCCATCCATATTGATGTAAATGGTCAGTATTCATTCTTTCTGATGGCTGAGTAATATTCCATTCTATGTATAGACCACATCTTCTTTATCCATTCATTGACTGAAGGATATCTCAGCTCATTCTTAAAGATCTAATGAGTTCATTGTAATGGAACTGACAATAAAATTTGGTTATTTCTGTGACATACAACATATTAAGGTAATAGCTAGAATTGTGATAACTTTATACCAGAACATATCAGATTTTTAGGAATTTTATGCAATTTCCAATATTCTTACGTTAATGACATTTATCTACATAATATAACCTAAAAAGCTTTATCATCACTTCCCATGTAGCTTAACATACCAAATAAGTCTAAGTAGTGTAATATCTCTCTTTTTAAATGGAGAGAGAACAAATATTTTCAAATGTTTCAGGGACCATCTGGAAATTCTCAAATTTAATTTGAGGTCAAAAAAGACTATTTAGAATTTTATTTTGAGAAGTTTGTCAAAAAATATTAAAAGAGAGACTTGACTAAATATAATCATAGCTCATTGTGAAATAATGCTTACTTATTTAATGAAAGTGACAAAAGATATTAAGGGCAAATACAAGAGATTACATAGTTATGAACAAAACCAGTAAAATACCTGATAAAGCACAGAAAATTATTTTGGTAAAACAGAATTTTTGCTTCTAGACAGATTACTTAACAGGTAAAGAAACTTTCACAATCTGTTATCAAAACAGACTAAAGTCCAAGAAAATGTTATCTTTTTGAAAGAGAGAAAACCAATTCTAACTTTACACCAGCATACTTTTGACATTAAAATGTATTTAACTTAAATTTATTATAGCCTTAGCCAGCTTGACTACACATTAAAAATCCTTTCCAGGGCAGCCTGGGTGGCTCAGCAGTTTAGCGCCACCTTCGGCCGAGGGCCTGATCCTGGAGACGGAGGATCGAGTCCCATGTCAGGCTCCTTGCACGGAGCCTGCTTCTTCCTCTGCCTGTGTCTCTGCCTCTCTCTCATTCTGTGTCTCTCATGAATAAATAAATAAAATCTTAAAAAAAAAATCCTTTCCAAAGATTCCTTCTCCACAAACCTTCTACAACTTTTTTCTTCAACAAAAAATACATTTCCGTTCCTCACAACTTCTTTTACTAAAAATACACATAGTACTTCCCTAGCATAGGGAGATTTTTTTCCCTTATTATTTCTAGTAACTTCAACTACACATATTAGAATTTTTAATACCTAAAAATCTTACTTTTTAAAAGATTTTATTTATTTATTTGACAGAGAGAGGGAGAAAGCACAAGCAGGGGGAGCTACAGAGAGGGAAAAGCAGCTCCCTGACAAGCAGGGGAGCCTGATGCTGGCTTCATTATGATCTGAGTGAAAGGCTGAAGCTTAACTGAGCCACCTGCCCTTAGAAATCTCAATTTCCAAAGAAAACTAAGGATTATGCAATTGTGAACTGTTATTTTTTTGTTTGTTTGTTTTTTTAATTGTGAACTGTTATATCAACATTCTTTAGATTGGCAAATTTAGTAACATATTTCAGAATTTCTAGAGACATATACTTCCTCATAGTACACATTTTTTTTTTAACATAGCACAAAAGCATGTTTACTAATAGACTCAAATACCTTTTAGTTCCTCTGTAAAGGGAAGCCAAAAAGTGAATCAATCTATATATAGCAGTAGTTTCAGTATTTTATCTTATTTGGAAATGATCTGAATGTTTAATGACTAGCCATCATTTAACTTAGCAATACTTAAATGTTCCAGATTACCAAAGATTTGGGGAAGCTATTTCAAAAGCTTATCTAAAAATTCTCATCACACATCCATTTAATTTATCTGATCTGAACAATCATACTCATGGTCCTGAAGATTTTGTTACAGGGTTTCTTTTCCTTCCGTGCCAGTGGTTCTTGGTCATGCCACTTACAAGAAAGAAGTAGACCAGAGCACCAGAGCAAAACTTATTGAGCAACAGTAAAGTAACAGTACAAAGCTCCCAAAGACAGAAGGGACCCGAGAGAGTTGCCACTGGAGTTTCTAAGTCTAGGGAGTTTTATGGACTTGTTGGTGGGCTGTTTTAATTGATCAATCCTCCCTGTGCCTGTCATCCAATCAGGCTTTTGTCATCTATCACATGGGAAAGGATGGAGGGTTCTTTCCAGAGTGGTGTAAAATCCTTTTAAGGGTGGTTTCCTTTTAGGGAGTGGGGGGAGGAAGGGTTTGGTCCCTGCCTGCTTTTCTTCCAACTATCCTTCAGTAATTTCATGAGCCATTAAAGCAGTTAGCCATCATCTTAAATTATTTTTCTTGCTGACAAATTCTATAACATAGATAACATGAGCTTATATGACTAATAACCCCAGTAGAATAAATGTATTCTTAATGCTAATAATTAAAGACTTGTATGTATTAATTAAACCAACAAATTTAAACTTGTTTGAACACCAAATAGTTTCCTAAGTCATGTGATCTTGAAAAGCATTTAGATTAGTTTCTATTGTATTTTTTGAAAATTTTTATGAATAATAAATGATTGGTTAAGCCAATCAAATAGCAATATTTTATTTTTTTATTTTTTTATTTTTTTATTTTTTTAACTATTTATTTATGATAGTCACAGAGAGAGAGAGAGGCAGAGACATAAGCAGAGGGAGAAGCAGGCTCTATGCACCGGGAGCCTGACGTGGGATTCGATCCCGGGTCTCCAGGATCGCGCCCTGGGCCAAAGGCAGGCGCTAAACCGCTGCACCACCCAGGGATCCCCAAATAGCAATATTTTAAAAATTAAGTTTGACAATCCATCCAGAGATAGGAAAAAAAATACTGCACATCTACAATATACGTATGTAGACAAGCAGAATCATACAGACACAGAGACCTTATAGTTACCAGTATTTGTAGAAAAGATTTTTCATTTGCCTGATTTCCAAATAATGTCTCTCTGTTATTTTTTTCTTTCCTGTAAGAAACCTCCCCCTAAAGTTTGCATTAGAAAAAAAATGGTTCTCGAGTCTAGAGAAGATAAGGGTACAAAGTATCCAGGTTTCTCCAAGAAGGACTTTTGTTTCCCAAGGACAATGCTTATAAGACATTTAAGATAGAGAAGAGAGAGTTTTGGTTTGGTTAAAAGGATAAGTTGACTTTGAATTGCTTCTAGAGCCACATTTCTGACTTTGTAGAGATTGGCAAGACAAAGACAATTTCCCCAATTCCCCTAAAATACTGGATTCCAGCCTGAAAGTCAAGGAACTGACCTACCCATCCAACTATCTTATCTCCAATTTGCTTCTTTCTCTGTGGGCACAGTTTTATTTTAATTTAAGGGAGAGCCTGCCCGCCCCCAAAAGAAAATTCCTATTAGGCTCTGAACATCAACTGTGGTCTCAAGTTCAATCAGACCAGTAGCCTCCTATCTTGTTTTCTAATTTCAGGAGGTAGTTCATTTACAAAAATTTGAGAACTAATCTCACTAATCTCAGGAGGTAGTTCATTTACAAAAACTTGAGAACTGTCCCCAGGTTTAAGAAAATCTTTAACTATGGCCCTTAGCTCAGCTCTGACCAAAAAGTAAAGCATACCTGAAAAAAAAAAATTGCCTGTAGCCTCAGGTGGTTTTATTTTAAAAGGTAATTGTTTAATACTCTTCAGAGTGGAAAGGCAATTCAAACAAAGGATTACTAGAAGGAACACTCAGGAGAACATAGAGAGAAGCCATAGGAGTTATATCAATCTTGGTCTCTTGTTTTAGGTACCTCTTAGACCTCTAATTTTTTATTAGCCTTTTACAACAAGCTTTTCAGTGAAACCATTTTGGAATTTTGAAGACTTTTGGAGGATTCTGCATAACAATTATAATGATATTCCAATATGTTTGTTTGACTTGGAAACCCTTGCTTTTAAGTGTGCTTCTTTAATGAGCTTATCTAACTGGAAAGTTCCTCATACTGGCCTTTGTAATTCTAGGTGGTAATTCCCCCAAGGGCTGACAGCGGTTTGGTAGGGCCCTAGCCACAAGTGGGGTTTACCCTAAATTCTCTATCCAGCTATGTCTAGCTACAAATGGAATATAATCCACATTTCTGTCTGGTCATATTTTGGGTCTTCAACCTGAGTTACCAAGCTAAGTTCTCAGAACACAAAACAAGCTTAGTAAGATTTTGCCATTTTTGTAAATACCTATGGCTTCCTGGACCACAGTGCTTAGACATAAAATAAGCAGGTGATGGGCTTAACTCTGGATTTTAAGTGAGTGTGTGTGTGTGTGTGTATGGCAGGGGGGATGATTTACACTGGATATGGAGTTTAATTTTTGGTCTTTCACTTTGTTAAGGGAGTCCCTAAAGCTGGCCACTATATTTCTTTGTTCTCATTTTTTAATCTGGTCTTTTCCTAGGTACCAGTGAGACAATTGTTTAGAATGACAGCTCTCTAAAAATTATTTTTTCAAATATAACCAATGCAAAGGATCCATCCTCTAGCCATTAATGAGCAGGATCTTATTAATCTCAATAGAAACTCCAACCAATAAGCCTTTTCAGGGCTTAACAAAAGGTAGAAAAAGCATTTTCAAAGGAGTTGCATTAGCTGCAGCCCTCACAAGATCCAGAAACAGGTGATAAGCACGGTGTAATGAAAATGGTATCTCTGGTTTCCCGGGAGACCATGACACTTCCAGTCACAGATCCACTAATCTATGACACCAGGCAGATACTACCTGGAATGGGATTTTTCCAGCACTAACTAAGGAAGAGAGTCGAGACAACAAAAGCCTCTAATAGATCAGGACCCCTTGTGACATCTTTCCTGAGAGCTGGCATCATCAGCCACAGAGAGTGCTGCCTGTGATTTTCTCTTTTGGAACCGCAATTAGACTGGTCACCAAGATGTGCACTGGTATGGGCACCTTCTGGCTGGGAGCCCAGAAAGAATGTTCTCACTGGTCACAAGACCAAGCACTGAAGACACAGAACAAGACAAAAGAAAAACCTCATCCAGTTTTTCTTCTATGTACATTAGTATCTTTAGTTAAGGCTCAGGTCTCTTGGAGCCACACTAATACCTAAGAGAGGGATATGCTGCCAAATTGAGAATTGTGTGTTGTTTCAGAGGGTATCTCATTACACAGATTTTTTTTTTTGAGGTTGGCAGGTGACCTGCTGTCAATCTAACCCACTCTGTGACCAATTTATTCTAATCTGGGAGTCTTTTGAGCTAGGTGGCAAGCGCTTCAACACCTCTGAAGTACTGAATCCATGCCCACCAAGTTTTGTGGATTTGGCTTCCAAGTTATCCTTCAGCAACAGCCCTAACCTCATGTACCTGTTTAACCCATAACAAAGTTTGTATAAACAGATGCTGTTCTGGTAAGAATCACAAACTTACCAGTCTGTGAGGCTGAATTGAACAGCAGGTTTATAGGACCTATGCCTGCCTCTGCCCCATGGTTTCCCTCCTTAAGGCAAATGACATGACAGGCAAAGACAAAGACAAACAGTGACCATTCCTGGAAGGAAAAGGATCAATAAAAATCAACAGTACTTACAATAACAAATCTTTACCAGAGTCACTACATCCAAGAAACTAGCTCCACAAATATTTCTGCCAATTTTAAAATTAGAAAAAAAATTATTTTCAGCACTCTCGTTTCCACCAGACCCTGTAGGCAGAGATCCAAGAGACTGGCATGGTAAGAAATTTGACCTTCTGCCCACACTTGTCAAAAGTCCCAAGATCTCTCTACTGTAGCAGCTCCAAAGTGAGCAGTGGTGAAGTATCCTGCCAACTATGCCAGCTGCTGGAAAGGAAAGCTTTTTTCTCTATACTTTTATGGTTCTTTTGCTAGTGAATAGATATGAGACAGGTTAATAGAAAAAAAACAACAAATTTTATTATGTATGTATGGGGAGTCCATAAGAACATGAGACCCAAGGACGATTTAGGCAATTGAGATTTATATGCCATCCTGAGCTAAAGAATGAGATGGAGACCCGAGGCCCCAAAGGGGAAGAGGATAACTCACAGGACAATAACAAGAGCCGGTGTTGGTGTTTGGTAATTAGATGTTTGGTAATTAGACCTTCCCATACAGGTAGGTCACTCAGATAAAAAGTTTATCTCAGGTAATATCTTTCTGGTCCAAGCCCCTATTTAAATTATTTTAAGTAGGGGGATCCCTGGGTGGCTCAGTGGTTTAGCACTGCCTTTGGCCCAGGGTGTGATCCTGGAGTCCTGGGATCAAGTCCCAAATCAGGCTCCCTGCATGGAGCCTGCTTAGCCCTCTGCCTGTGTCTCTGCCTCTCTCTCTGTGTCTCTCATGAATAAATAAATAAAATATTTTTAAAAATAAAAATAAAAAAATTAATTATTTTAAGTAGTTACAGGAGAGGAAAAAGTTTGCTTGAGTCTGCTGGATCTTGATTGCCTTCTGATCAAAAAATCTCACGTTCCAAAGTGGCATATTTTGGGGTCACGTAT
This sequence comes from Vulpes vulpes, assembly GCF_048418805.1. Taxonomy (NCBI): domain Eukaryota; kingdom Metazoa; phylum Chordata; class Mammalia; order Carnivora; family Canidae; genus Vulpes; species Vulpes vulpes. The sequence goes on along the minus strand of NC_132784.1, from coordinate 97,666,789 downwards.
TCTTCTACCCCTCACTACCAAGTCTTTACTCAACCTGCCTTCACTAGGCCTTCCCTGGCCTGCTGGTGCATTTCCTTGTTAGGGTCTGCACAACTCTCCCTGGACAAAAACCTCTTTGAAGTCTGAGACTTTATATCTCTACCTAAGGTCTAATTTAGTACATAAAGGATAATTCATTTATTAAAGGCACTCATGCCATTCTTTTAATCTAGAAGCTTACATTTCGGAGATATGAAAATGATTTCTAGTTGCCATAATTTCATGGCATTAGGCCATCGTATGCCAAATACTATTGCTCTGTTCATAATATTTGGACGGTCCCATAGCAACACATAAAATATGACCTCCAGAGGTCTGCATTCTTCCAGCCATGTATCAAGGATCAGAGGAATTCTTGAGAAGAGAAACCATGTTACAGAGCACTACATCCAAAATGCTCCCTTTATGGTAGCAATTGTGAAAATGTGGAACAGGAATGTACCCTAGGATTTTATATTCAGGACTCACTACTGTTTCTAGCAGTGTGCCCTTTGCACTTATACTTCTTTGGCTTTATTTACAGGGCATGAAGAAGTCCTCCTCTTCAATTCAGGAAAGAGCTGATAAAATTTGACCACTTTATAATTTATCTCTTTTATTCCAGGGTAGAAAAGTAGATTATCACCTTTTTATCATCTAAAATATTTTGTGTATGGGATACCTGGGAGGCTCAGTAGGTTAAACGTCCAACTCTTGGTTTTGGCTCAGATCATGATCTCAGGGTGGTGAGATTGGGACCCAAGATGGGCTCTCTGATTAGCACAGCATCAGCTTGGGACTCTCTCTCCTCCCTCTGCCTCTTCCCCCCTTTGCACATTCTCTGTCAAATAAATAAATAAATAAATAAATAAATAAATAAATAAATGGAATTTTTAAATGTTGAAAATATTCGCACAGATTACAGAAATGCATGTATCTTTCTAAAATCTTGTTTTTTTTCCATACACTTGAAATGCAGAAATGAGTTTCTCATTTTGGCTTGATTCTGAATCTGAGAACAAAAACTTACTTTTATGTATACTATTCATTTGCATTAAAATACATTTTCTGCAGTGTCGAGCACAGAGATTTTGTTTTATTTTATCTTATTTTATATTTGTTTCTAGCAGCTTAAAACAACAAATAGTTACTTTCTCAGTGTTTCTCCAGAAGTAGCTTAGCTGAATGGTTCAGGCTTGGTGTCTCTCATGAGACTACAGCTAACCTGTCAGCTGGGACTATGGTCATCACTTTTCATACTTGTGGCTTCATCACATAATGTTCAATGTTGAATTTAAGAAACAAAACAGAATCATAGGGGAAGAGAGCAAAAAATAAAACAAGATGAAATCAAGGAGGCCAACCATAAGAGACTCAATCATAGGAAACAAACTGAGGGTTGCTGGAGGGGAGGGAAGTGAGGGGATGGGTAACTGGGTGGTGGACATTAAGGAGGGCATGTGATGTAATGAGCACCGGGTATTATACAAGACTGATGAACCACTGACCTCTACCTCTGAAACTAATAATACAGTATATGTTAACTAATTAAATTTAAATTAAAAATAAATAAACCCAGTTTTTAAAAAAGGGTCTTTTATCGTTTACCTCCCTCTCATTTTTATCTTTTTGTCTTATTTTGTTTTGCCTTCCCTTCCCCTATGTTCACCTATTTCATTTCTTAAATTACACACACAGCTGAAATCACATGTCTTTCTCTAATTTAACTTGCTTAGCATAATATCCTCTAGTTCCAACCACATCATTGTAAATGGCAAGATTCCATTCTTTTTTGATGGCTGAGTAACATTCCATTATGTGTGTCTGTCTGTGTGTGTATCTATAGCTATATCTATATCTATATCTACCATATCTTCATACTATACATATATATATATGTATGTATACACACACACATATACACCATATATTCTTTATCCATTAATCTGTCAATGTACATCTGGGCTCTTCCCATATTTTGGCTGGATATTGCTGTTATAAACATTGGGGTGCATATGCCCCTTCAAATCACTACTTTTGTATCTTTTGGATAAATAGCTAGTAGAACAATTACTTGGTTGTAAAGTAGTTCTACTTTTAACTTTTGAACAACCTCCCTACTATTTTCCAGAGTGGCTGCACCAGTTTGTGTTCCCACCAATAGTGTATGAGGGTTCCCCTTTCTCTGCATCATCGCCAACATCTGTTGTTTCCTGAGTTTTTAATTTTAGCCATTCTGACTGGTGTGAGGTGGTATCTCATTGTGATTTTGATTTGTATTTCCCTGGTGCCAAGTGATATTGAGCATTTTCTTCATTGTTAGCCATTTGTATGTCTTCTTTGGAGAAATGTCTTTTCACATCTTCTGCCCATTTCTTTTTTGTTTTTAAAGATTGTATTTATTTATTCATGACAGACACACACACACACAGTGAGAGAGAGAGAGAGAGAGAGAGAGAGAGAGAGAGAGAGAGAGAGAGGCAGAGACACAGGCAGAGGCAGAAGCAGGCTCCATGCAGGGAACCCGACATGGGACTCAATCCCGAGTCTCCAAGATTACACCCCGGGCCGAAGGCTGTGCTAAACCGCTTAGCCACCGGGGCTGCCCTTGTGCCCACTTCTTAATTAGATTTTTGGGGTTTTGGGTGTTGAGTTTGATAAATTCATTATAAATTTTAGATACTAGCCCTTTATCTGATATACGATTTGCAAATATCTTCTCCCATTCTGTTCATTGCCTTCTAGTTTTGTTGATTGTTTCCTCCGCTGTACAAAAGCTTTTTATCCTAAAGAAGTCCCAATAGTTCATTTTTTATTTTGTTTCCCTTGCCTCCAGAGATATGTCTAGGAAGAAGTTGCTGTGCCTGAGGCCAAAGAGGTTTCTGCCTGTGTTCTTTAGGATTTTGATGGGTTCCTATTTCACATTTAGGTCTTACATTTTGAATTTGTTGTTGTATATTGTGCAAGAAAGTGGTCCAGTTTCATTCTTCTGCATGTTACTGTCCAATTTTCCCAATACAATTTGTCTTTTTTACATTAGATATTCTTTCCTGGTTTTTCGAAGATTAGTTGACCATAAAGTTGAAGATTCACTTCTGAATTTTCTCTTCTGTCCCATTAATTGATACATCTGTTTTTGTGGCAGTACCATACTGTCTTGATGATTACAGCTTTGTAATACAGCTTAAAGTGCGAAATTGTGATACCTCTAGCTTTGGTTTTCTTTTTCAACCTTACTTTGGCTATTTGGGGTCTTTTCTGGTTCCATATAAATTTTAGAATTGTTTTTTTCCAGCTTTGTGTAAAGTGCTGATGGTATTTTGATAAGGATTACATTGAATGTATAGATTGCACTGAGTAGCTTAGATATTTTAACAATATTTGTTCTTCCAATTCATGAACATGGAATGTTTTTCCATTTCTTTGTGTCTTCCTCAATTTCTTCTTAAATTTCATAAGATACCTAGGAATAAACCTAACCAATGAGGTAAAAGATATGTACTCTGAAAACTATAGAAGTCATTAGCTTCTATCTATATTTCCTTCAAAATATCTTCGTATACATTTGTTACTCTATCTATATGGCATTATTTATGTCGCGATCATATCTCCTCACACAGGGTTACCATAATGGTCTACTACTTTACCTCTTTTAAAATGTTTCCTGTAACACTTTATAGAATACACAATATTTCGGGATGCCTGAGTGGCTCAGTGGCTGAGCGTCTGCCTTTGGCTCAGGGCTGATCCCGTTGTCTGCAGACAAGTCCCACATTGGGCTCCCCACAGGGAGCCTGCATCTTCCTCTGCCTGTGTCTCTGCCTCTGTGTGTGTGTGTGTGTGCATGTGTGTGCCTCATGGATAGATTGATAGAATCTTAAATAATAATAATAATACACAACATTTTATATATTCAGCACATTTGATCCTCAAAACAACCTTAGTAGTAAGGAAGGCAAACCTTATTCCAGCTTTACAAATAAGGAAATAGACTTGGGAAAATGCATTGCTTTCTCCAGGTCATAAAACTAGTAATTGCAGAGCTGAAATACCAGCTCCCCAAATTTAATTTTACCTTCTTAAGGCCAAATAACAATAGCACCACAATAAAACCCACTAGAAATTTTGACATATCTTAAAGTCATGTAGCAATTTAGAACTGGAAATAGCCTTACAGATTATGAAATTTCACCTTGTGTGCCATGTCCAGCATTACAGAAGTGATTATAGACATGACAAGTACTTGAATCTATGGGCTTCCAGATACAATATTTTCTTCAATACTCTTCTTACTCCCTTAAATGCACTTTGGCATTTTTAGCTTTCCATAATGTGTACCAGTTACATGTCCAAAATTGATTTCTGCCAGTCTCAATGATGTGCCTCTGCTAAAGCCAGGCTCTATTTCCTGCTCTCCAATAGCTGGACCCCATTAATATTATTTGTGGAGAATGGTTCACATCGCTAGCCAAATCTGGAGCAAGGTTCCTTCAGTCCTTCCAAATCAAATTCTACTCCCTTCACAAAGCCCATGCTGCCTTCCCTAGGCCTCAGGAAAGCTCTCTTCTCTAGAAGCTCGTGGTACTTGCATCTTTTACTACACAATTTCTGCTATACCCTTGAGAGAAGTGTTTGATCTATGTCTCTGCATATCCTCATGGTGCCATCTCAATCCTATAGTGGCCTTCCCCACTAGCCAGTGTTATTCTCACTGAGGAAGGTTGATATATGAAAAGCTTCCCCCTAGAACATCCTTCCACCTCCACATATTAATCCATCTAGAAAGTTCCTACTCAGTCTTTACTTCTCAGTTAAAATACTGCTTCTGTCATAAAGCCTCTGTTGATGTCTTCAACTGACTTAGGAGAGCCCTCATCGGGATTCCTGGAACATTCTGTACATTATTACTTCAGAGCAATCATCCAATTTTATAGCTAATCTACATGTCTGTTTCCTCACTAAAGATGTTTTGTCACAGATATAATCATCTGTTTTTCTTCTGTACTATGTTCCACAGCACAACATTGGCACTTAATATTTGTTAAATGAATCAGAAAATTAAATGTGTATGCCCATAATAATGAGACATTCTGTGTTCTTTTAAGCTTACAAAATAAATATAGAGAAGCTTAGAGAGGAAATACTTATTCATCAGAGAAGTAGGTCTTGGGTATCATAAACCTAGACCTAATTTTTATACCAACTACAAAGCAAGATTGGAAAAGGCCAAGTGGTATTTATTTAGATATTGTTGTGCTTTTAGGAGTGTAGCTTCATGCTTACAGGTAAGGTCTTGTCTCCAACTGTTCTTTTCTAGAGTTAGAGCCACTACCTTTACATCAGGACTATATCAAACAACTTGTTATTCCATTAGCTCACCAGACTTCCTTAAATCTATACTTTCCAATTTATTCTTCCCTCTAAAAGGATTCCCCCCCCCCAAAAAAAAGCACACAGCTTGTAGTCATCTTTCCATAGACGATATTAGGTTCATTTTTGTAACAACATCTCTGTTTCCAATTAGAGATAATCTCTCTAACATTTCCAGAGCCCCCTCCACAATTTTACTCCAGCACTTACCTGTGGCACAGTAACTCCTCATCTATCTCTCTGGCAGACTATGAACTATATAAAAGCATGAGATTCATTTATTATGTGTAATTTTCATAGCTCAGCAATGTTTATCACTTTTGGTGGGGTAAGTACACATGCATACATTTAAAAGATGGGGGTAGGGAGAAAAAAGTGGAAAGAATGAAAAGAAACAAAGATACTTTGTACTTAGTGTTCTGGATGCAAATTAGTTTCTGCTGATAGAAGATTTAGATGTACAGCAAAGTCAAAGCTATCTTTTTTTCTGCTTGCAAACAACGTTGTGAAAACATGAGGTGTTTCTGCAGTCAACTTCCAGCATACTCTACAGCTTCTTGGCTGTCAAGAGTCAATACCTAGGTTCTAGCTTTGGGAATCCACTTTCTAGTGTCCTCAGTGTTGCAAGGCAGACACAGTGGCTGCAGTGTCAGCTTCTTATTTTTAGTATTCCAACACCTGCATTACAGCTTCAGGAATTACTCTTAAATTTACAGCTCCAGTAAAGACCTCAGATGTAGTAACTTCCCAGTAAGGTCAATCTAGGGTCAGTACTGGAGGCCCAGCCTAGAATCTTTTGTAAATCATTTCCAATATTTGTGTAAGCACATAATTTCCTGTATTAAAACCCTTCTTGCTTAAAATACCTACAGTGGTAGTTTCTTTTTTCTATAGTTCATCCTGTCAGATAACAGTGAGAGGGAATAAAAGATTGGGGCAGTGGAGTAGGAGGAGAGAGAGAGAGAGAAAGAGAGAGAGAAAGAGAGGCAGGGGATAGAGACAAAGAGAGAGAGAAGTACTCTTGTCTGGAAAAATTCAGGGCTGTCAAAAGATTTTGCTACTTGTTCTAGGCAACACTTGATGATAAACCTCTGACCTCCCTTCCTTAGAACATTTATTAGAAAAGGGCTTACAACTGTGAATCCTTCCTCTGTCTGTTTGTCCTACAACTCAGGAGTGTCTTTCTCAAGGATGTGGAAGCCATTACCTGAAATGCAATCATCAGGAAGAATAGGGCCTCTGTCTCCTAGACTCTATGAGAGGACAGAATCCTAACTTCCATAATTGTAGCTAGCATACCCAAGTGACTAATCATTTACACTGACCTACCTTTTATAAGTTTCCATTACCCTGGCTCCACTTGAGCCTCCCTATAGTTCCACCTCCCTATTCCCTGATTCTCCCTTTGAAGTGCCACAGTATCTCTGTACAAATTGTAAATGGAGCTCTCAGCTCCTTCTTCTACTGTCAGTAGGTACTGAATAAAATCCTTTTTTTTTTAATCACTTTAATGTCTCTCTTTAAAAAGACAACCTTTTTTCTTTTTTCTTCTCTTGTTAAGTCCACTTGCCAGCCAATTAAATCATAATAATATAATTTACTTTTTCTATAAAAACCTCATAATGGTTTGTTTTGAATTATAAAGATTGTGAAATGTCATAATTTGTTATGGATGGTTATGAAAGCACATTTTTTTCATATTTTTTAAAGATTTATTTATTTGTTTGTTTGTTTGTTTCAGAGAGAGAGAGCATGAGTGGGGAAGGAGCAGAGGGAGAAGAAGAAAGAGAGTCTCAAGCAGACTACCTGCTCAGCATGGAGCTGAAAGTAAAAGCACCATCAGCCAAGTGAACCACCCAGGTGTCCCTCTATATCTTTTAACAAAGGAGATGTTTACCAGAATTCCAGATGAATTTTAGATTCTCTCTAGAATATACTTTTTTTCTATGATTTTACCTTAAGTTTGCTGGGTTAGACTAATACCTCAAGTCCCACTCATCATTATGAACCAATCCCATAAATGTTTATAGTTTCAGGCTAACCAGTAACGAATAATGTTACTTGAAATTTTATCTGTGCAACTATGATTTAGTGCAGGAACTATAAACCACAAAATAAACTAACATGAATAGGGTCATTTTTACCAATTGGTGGCAAAAAGAAATTCCCATTGGTGGTCTGCAAGAAAAATTTATTTGAGTAGAGACAGGCTCTTCTCTTTCTTTGGCTTTTTATTAAACAGAAATATTTCAAAAGAGCTTGAATTCTTTGAAACAATTTATAATACATAACTTGTTGCTATCATCATTTCATGTTAACTGTTAGGTTTTACATTTGCAGGAAATGAGTAATTAGTCAGAAATGCAGAGTCCCATTATTTGGCTTTTCTTCTCTTGAAGGGATGAAAACAGTTGTTTAAGAGGGAGTTGTAGTAGATGCTTCACATTTAGGCTCTACTTGTAAATGTTTCTGACCTGGAAGACAGACACTGCTGACAGATGCTGTTCTTTCTGGGTTGAGCTTTAAGAATGTTTGAGAAATTCCCCTGTTGACTAAGAATCAATTCATTGTAGACCCAGAGAGCTATCCTCTGGACATCCCCTTTGAACTTTTTCTTTTTTTTTTTTTTTTCTTCAAAGTGGTTTATGCAAGGAACTATGATTCATCAAATATTCTTTCCAAAAAAAAAAAAAAAACAAAAACAAACAAAAAAAAAAAACACCTCCATGGACAACTTGAAAATTCCCAGGAACAATGATTTTATTACCATTTTTCTCATTTCTCCTAGTCATTTCTAATGAGGAACCTGAAGAAAAATGAGAACAATGCATGAGCTGAGAATCAGTAAGTTTCATTTCATCCACACCTCATTAACTCTTGGTGAAGCTTAAAAAATTCCTGCATTTCTAAAAGAAAATAACTTTCTTTCACTTCTAACCTCATAAGAATAGCACAAATATGAAAAAAGAATTTGTACCAAACTATGCAAAGTCTTTGAGAGATTAATATTTATGGCTACAATAATATTAGGATCATAATGGAAATTATTAAGAATAATAAGACACTTAATAATTTATAGTTTTTGTAGTAAGGAAAGGAAGGTAAGCTTTTGGAACTATAGCTATTATTTCCAATGGTGCAAACTTTTTTTGATGTAAATATTTCTTTCATTTCTATAAGAACTCAAGTTAGTGTCAACAAAACAACAGAGTTGGCAGCAGTTAAAAGTTTATAAATCTATAAAAATAGATTTTATATGGGAGTATTATGAAACAGGAAAAGAGATCTCAGTGTAGAATGGGGCTCATCTCTGAATACAACATGAGCACTTGGGAATTTATAACCAAGGATCAGGATGGGGGTTAGTGAATGAAAAATTATAAGAGTTAGAACACAAGGAGTAGGGGCAATTCTGGTCAAACTTATCTAACAAGATTCTTGCCAAAGAAAGCCCAGGATGATCAGACATTACTGGGGGACTGATGGGAGATGAGGATCATGATTAGATATTGAAAATGACCAGTTAGGGAGAATGGGAGGTTTTGCTAAACCATTTTAGCAGGGATCTTGCTAAAACTATGCACTGTTGGATATGAAGTGTGCAGATGAGCCTAGAAGGTTTAGGAGCATGACCAAAGTTGGCCAAGCAAACCCTCTTTATCATTAGAAACTCAATTACTGAGGAGATTTTCTATACCAAGAAATGTAGCTAAAATGACACCGATAGGATTGTCCCCACTTTTTAGGAATGTTTCACTAAGAATGCTATCTCTACTTCACACCTTCATTTCCTCTTTTTTATAGTGGTGGCAATAGAAAAAAAACATATGTTTACAAAAAATATGATATTATGGTCAAAAACATAAGGGACATGGGATGGGCTGAAGCTGTCTTTCTGGATGCAATCCTTCTTGAAAACCACACTCTGGGTTTGCATCAAAATTATGACCTGAGATGGTAGCCAAGGCAAAAATGTGTTCAGACAGAGGCAGATGGCCTACTTGGGAAGGCCTTTGTCTGAGGATTGCCTAAAGGGCTCAGAGTTACTGGCTCACTGAGTAGGTACATTGGATGAACTTTAAACCACCCTCCAGTCAGCATGTAACATGATTTTAGTATTTCAAGTTGACTTCTGATAGATCTAGCAGTTTCTGGTTGCCAGGCTTCATTTAACTAAGATCACAGAGATTTTCATTAATATCTCACATGCTGATATTCATAATCTCTGTGCACAATTTTCATGAAATAATTACTCACAAAGTACATGCTGATGCTTTAGTACAATTGTGTCTTCCGTTTTTCATGTGGTCAATGATAGCACTGCAGCCCCCACCGTAGATGGAAAATGTTGACAAATGTTTTGAGCAACTTCACTTCCATTATCAATCTTGAGTAACCAAAACAATTCAGTTTTTCATTAGGTATAAACCTCAGTTTATTGCTGCTGAAAGGGTATTTGTTGCGAAATAATGATGTGATGAATAAAGAATAAAAAAATTTTGCAGAAGTATTCAGACAGTTTTCTATTTGTTCTTTGCAGGAGTGCTCATCTTCTATCTCCTGGCCATGCTTCCTGTACAACTGACTTTCCAGTTCCCATATTTCCTAATGATTTCATCAATGTGAGTTTTTTCTCCCAATTATGATAAAGGCTAGAGCAGGGCACAAATGTCTGGTACAAAAGACACCAGTTAGGAAAAAGTCTTCAAATATTTTTCCTATTGCTATACAAAACCAGAGAAATGTGGTTATCTCTAGGTGCTGTGTAGGTCCCATTGCTTTGAAAAGGTGTAGGAAAATGACAGAGAGATTATCACTTATTGATTTTCAGATATAGCATGTGTTGAATATGAAGTCTCTTCATTGGTATATGATCTACACATTATTAGATAAAATTATGACAGATACTGGAAATATAAATCAAAAGGTCACCAAGTCCACTCCATTTTATTTTAATGCAATAATTAATGAGTATTTTGTTAAAAATGAAAAATCAGGGGATGCCTGGGTGGCTCAGTTGGTTAAACATCTTGGTTTCAGCTCAAGTCATGATTTCAGGGTTCTGATTGAGCCCTGTGTTGGGCTCCATACTCTGCAGGGAGTTCCTTAAGATTCTTTTCCTCTGACCCTTGCCTCACTCTTACACTCACTGCATCTCTCTCAAATAATAAATACATCTTTTTAAAAAATAAAAAATCTGGGAAGACAAATGCTAAATTGGAAGGTGTACATAAACATAAATATGAATCATAAATCAGAGCTATTTAAGTAAACCAATAATGAATGCAGAAAAAAATCAAAGAATTACTATCAGCTTGAAATCACAAATAAAGTAATATAAAACTGGGCAATTAGTACTATAACTTTACTTTTCTCTTTTTTAAATCATAACTTTATGTTTTAGAGCAGTTTTAGGTTCACAGCAACAGGTATAGAAATTTCCCATATACCCCTTGTCCTATACATGTTTGGCCTCCCCCTCCCATTATCAGCATCCCCCACCAGAGTGATACATTTGTTTCAACTGATGAACCTACATTGACACATCATAATCAGCTTCTTTCACTTAGTAATATTCATTTAAGTTTCCTCCATATCTTTTTATGTTTTGATAACTCATTTCTTTTAAGACTGAATAATATTCCATGAGTGGGTATACCGTGTTTAGTTTTACTTTTTAAGACATTTTATCTTTTAAAAAAGTACTAAGAAATTTCAAATATATAGACAGAATATCGAATTCTGAATATTGATAAATATATGGTTGATGTAATTCAGCCATATATTTATCATCCCAATCTAACAAATGTTAATTTTTTTAATATTTATAAGAGACAATATTAACAGAAAAAATGTTTAAGTACAAAACATTTATTTTTTTCATCTCAGATGAAAAGAATTATACTACTGTGGTTTGAATCTCTTCTATCAGTTAGCTATTGCCATAAAAAAAAAAAAAGCTGTGTAACAAATGACACAAAAATTGTATGGCTTAAAACTATAATTTTCTACATGGACCTGAAGAAAAGCTGAGGATTTAACAAATTTAGCCTGGGCTCCAGTGTGTATCTTGCAGATCTCAAACCCATTCATACCTTGTATAATTTAATACCTCTTTTAACCACTTTGTTTGAAATAATTATCTATACTTATCAGTAAATGTAGATTATTCCTTACTACTGAAAATTTTCTACTATAATAATATAATTTTTATGTATTCTATTGACAAATGTAAATTGTTTCTAAATTCATATTGTTTCAAAATTAATACAATGCAAGTCTTACACATATCCCTTCATTATAAAGTATGAGAACTTCTCTAGTATGAGAACTTCTCTAGTATGAGAACTTCTCTAAAATATCTGAATCTTAAACACTTCTCTTACATTCAAGATCAGTGAGTTCCATAAAAATATGTGATCCCCATATGTGATTTAAAATTTTCTAGCTCCCATTTTCAAAAAAGTTAAAAGAAACAATATTAATACTATAGTTTAATTCAAAACATTTAATAATATATTCCATTTAATACAAAATATTATCATATCAAAATATAACCAATATAAAAATCATTGATATATCTTTTTTTGTACCAATTCTTTGAAATCCAATAAATATTTTACACTTATAGCTCAGCTTAGCTTACCACATTTCAAGTGGTCAACAGCCACATGTAGCTGGTGGCTACTCCATGGGACAGTGAAGTCCTACATATTACTAAATTATTTGCCCAAGTGTTGGTACCATATGTGATAGTGCCAATTATTGTACATCCTTATCAACGGTTGGTATTATCAACTATTTTCAATTTCTTTTTCCATGTAATGGCTACCCATGAAAAGGATATTTATGGAAAACTGGGAAAATCTTATTTTAAAGTCTGTAGAATAACTATAGAATTGGGGCAATGTTAATTTCTTAGGTTTTTGTGGGTTTTTTTTCAAGCCCCAATATGGGACTTGAACTCATGACCTGAGATCAAGACCTGAACTGAGATCAACATCAGATGCTTAACCAACTGAGCCATCCAGGTGCCCCTATTAGTTTTGCTAATTGAAAAATGGTTACATAAAATGTTAAAATTAAGGGAAGTGGGTGAAAATTATACATGAACTTTGTACTATCTTTCCAAGTCTTCTGTAAGTCTAAAAATCATATCAAAATGGGAAATATTTTAAATTACCCTCTTTGATAAGTCAGAGAAAGACAAATACCATATGATTTCACTTATATGTAATTTAAGAAAAAAAATAGGTGACGTGGGAAGGAAAACAAGAGAGAGGGAAGCGAACCTAAGAGACTTGTAACTATAGAGAACAAACCGAGGGTTGATGGAGAGGTAGGTGCGGAATGAGCTAGATGGGTGATGGGTATTAAGGAGGGCACTTCTTGGGGATCCCTGGTGGCTCAGTGGTTTGGCGCCTGCCTTTGGCCCAGGCAGCGATCCTGGAGTCCCGGGATCGAGTCCCACATCGGGCTCCCTGCATGGAGCCTGCTTCTCCCTCTGCCTGTGTCTCTGCGTCTCTCTCTCTCTCTATGTCTATCATAAAAAATAAATAAAAATAAAAAAATCTTTAAAAAGGAAGGCACTTGTTTTGATGAGCACTAGGTGTTATATGTAAGTGATAAAAGTCACTAAATTCTACTCCTAAAACCAATATTATGCTATATGTTAACTAAAATTTAAATAAAAATTTGAAGCAATAAATAAATAAATAAATAAATAAATAAATAAATAAAATTACCCCTCCATTGAACTTGAATTTCATTTTTTCCTGCAGACCATCAGGTATACCACTTAATAAAGCCTTCCAAAGTTTTGATATGCTAATTGAAAGCATTTTTTTGTTTAACTACAATAGATGAAAATGCTTACTGATCCTATCAACAGTTAACTCCACCTATAATTAAAGATTGGTCAGACAATCTCCCGTCAGCAAACACCAGAGGCAAGGTTCATGAGGAAGTAAGCAACCTCTGGGAACTGAACTTGATACCTATGCTGTAAGTTCTTCACTTTCTCAATGTCATTTCACTTTTTTGTACTTCTCTAATAACACTGATTTTATCCTGCCCTGAATTAAATGTAACTGTGCAATTAGCATGTATCTCCTTCTCTACTGGTTACAAAACAATTGGGCATTCCCTTCAGTAGTATGCACTATGCACTAATTAAATTTCTTAAATAGAGTAGAAGATGACAGTAACATTCTGACCCTTAAAGATTTTCAAGAGAAGTTCAAATAACATTCTTCCTTTCCCTTGAACTCATCTTTTACCATAAAATGTTTTATTACCCCACAGTATTCCTCAGAAGTCCTCAGACTTGCTTTTAATAACCATAATTGCTTCTAGTAACCAAACTTTTTGTTTTTTTCATAAAGAAAAAACAAGCAAATAAAGTAAAAAGCTTCAAGTTTGCTCCTGCTGCTGCCCTACTTATAGTTACTTAGAAATTATGAGCCTCCTTCGAGCCAACTGAAGGTAGCTCTGAGGCCATGAGGAGGACACTCTATGAGGAAGTTGTGGTTTTTTTCTTGAACTCTGGGCATGAATCCCCACATCTGTGCCACTTTCAGACTAAGCTTTACCTACAATGCATATAGGGTTCTTTTTCCCTCATGCTTTACAATTCCTCTAGCCAGCCTTTAAAGGGCACTTATAATTCATACAGCTTAGCTCCCACTTAACAGATAATCAGTTTGAACTCACTCTATAACAAATAGCCAAGTAAATCCCCTTTTAAGATGAGCTTCAAAAGTTCCAAAGTTGGAGACTGTTCAGACTAAACATTATGTGGGGCTCATACAGCTCAGAACTAATAAACTTGCTCTAAAGTGTCTTCCTTTTGCCCATCACAGTAACTGATTAAGATACAAAAGAATAAATGTTTTCTTTATGAAACTACTTAAGAGACCCATTGAAGACAGCACAGTGAAAAGAGCTGGAAAAGGTATCCAGAAAGAGATGGCAGGGGATTAGACACCAATCTGCATTCGTTCATAATTGTAACCATGACTTATGTTGGATTTTTCAGTCTGAGTTTTTAAAGTGTTCAGTAGCATTTCCTCCCCAGCTAAAAGGCATAGCCCCCAAGCATTAATTCACACACTAGAACATCTGTCTGCAGCCACAGCTTTTATTTCAAGAACTGTGTGTACCCTGGCTTGAACTAACTGCTTCAGCATGCGGCCAAGATTTACCCTGAATCCCCAACACTGAATAAAGAATGTTCAGAAGGAGGTAAAATAGCAAGAATCTTTCTCGATCAATGCAGCCTATGACTAATTGTGGTCACCAGTTTTCACGCTGGCATTTTCCGAAGTATTGGAGCCATTTCTTTAGTCAGAGATAGAAGGTTCTACATTGCCATCATCCTGGAAGGGAACTTGACACACTGTCAACGGGAAGACTTCCCTCATATCAGATGTCATGGAGGAAGTTCAATAGTGAGACTGAAGAGGACTGACCTCAGAGGACAGATCAGTGGATTGACTAGATACATTTCCTCATACGTGCAGTTTTGAAGTTGACTGCAGGGAAATTTGACCTCTGTTTGTGGGACAGGAAGGCCAGGATAGGACTCCAGAATAAGCCACCTCCACTCCTCTCACAGGGTTTTCTTGGCTGACTCAAAGCTAAGGCTTTGACAAGGATGTAGGGTATAGATTTTAAACAGATTAAATAGATTTTAAACAGTTACCTTGGAGAGATTTTATTTTAATCATATATATATAATATATACTTATATATGTATATATTACATATATTATATATATATTTATATTTTAAAGATTTTATTTATTTATTCATGAGAGACACACAGAGAGAGGTGGTGACATAGGCAGAGGGAGAAGCAGGCTCCCTGCAAGAAGCCTGATACAGGACTTTATCCCAGGACCCAGGACCCCGGGATCATGCCCTGAACCAAAGGCAGATGCTCAACTGCTGAGCCACCCAGGCATCCCTATTTTAATTATATTTAATACTTATTTATAATCATAGTAGTGATCGGTCAGTCTTGAGGACAACCTTTTAGATAAGATGCTATTTCGGATGTTCACTGCTAAGCAGCTAAAACATCTTCTATCAGTCTTAGTCAAGGATATATCTTAGGAGCAGATGATTCTGCAGTTTTTTACTCTCAGGAGTAATAAGTCATGTAAAAAAAATAATTCCAGACATGGGTATTATTGCTACCTCTAATCATCAATTTGTTGAAATTTCCACACCAATTAAATTCTTGCACTTATAAAACTAACATGCCTTAAGGTGGATACTCCATGGAAAATGGAATCAGAGGCCATGGGTGTGTGTCCTTGCACTGTTTTTGTGGAGTCAATGGACCAGGGAAAGAAATATGGTAGAATAGACAGCCATTTGACAGCCGTCAAATTAGACACCAAGGACTGTAAATTCTATCCCTAAAATTTGCCAATTGGATAAACTTACGCTCATGACTTAACCTTCCAAAGCTAAGTTGCCCCATCTGTTGAATGGAAATTAAGTTGTTTCTTCCTCCTAGGGTCATTGTGAAGATTGATAAATATATAGAAAACATAGTACATAATGAGATATGTGTGTGTGTGTGTGTGTGTGTGTATTTAAGCAGGTTTAAAAAAATCTCTGAGATTATATTTTCCATTGTAAAATATAAGAATAATAATACTTCTCTCATATTATTGTAGTAAAGATGAGCTAATATATGTGGGGATGTTCAAGAGATATATGTGAATTGTTAGTTACATTTTTAAACCAGTGTGTTTTTCTAGTGAAGATCTTTTGAGATTCTTTAAGAGAAGCTTAATATATCAAAAGTCAAAGTCTTCACTGTTAAGTGAAGTGAATTATTTTAAAATGTTTCTTGAATTACATATAAAAAGTGACACATGAAAAAGCATATAGAACCTTCAGATGCATGTCTACATGTCAGGGTTAATGATAAATATAAGAACATGTGATTGCACCAGCAAAGATGCTTGAGAATTTGATTGGATGTGGATACGTTCTCATCAGTATACTTTAAGTATATCACGTGAAAAATAATCAACCACTGATTCCTGGAAATGGCCACATTAGTACGAACTAGTATGCAGGGCATTCTGCATAGCAATTGTATATCTTTCTCATATCTTTTCTCATATCTTTTTTTTTGAACCTATTTCCTGCAGTGCAAAGAAACTGACACAGGATGCTCATGAAATGAGATTTAATTTTTTCAGTCCATGTGCTGCAGCTGAACAGCAGAAAGCCCCTAGATTTCACAGAACTAAATTTTAGTATTTTTCTAATGGAAACCCCCTTGGTTTGTAGGGTTCTCACAAACTGCTTTGGAATCATATTATTAAAGTTGGTCTCATGCATTTTCCCTACCTTATTGCCATCACTGTTTTTTCACATTTACATTTTGGGAAAAATATTGTCCTAAGTGATCTTGAAACATCACTTTAATAAACAATACACTCTCTAAAGAACCCTCACACTAAAATTTGCAAAATACACTCAAAGGCATTATATAGTTGATGGATTTAAAATCCGAAAGTGGAATGATTTTTGTCAAGGATGTTCAGTGAGGCATGCAACTCACAAGCCAAATCTTAAAATCTAATAAGATAATATATTGTCATTCTAATTTTGAAGTGAAAGAGCTAACTTTTCTGAATCATACTTGAAAATTAGGTAAAGGTCTTAACATGCTGTAGAAAACTACACTCTTCATACATGTGAACATTTCTGTAAAGAGAACTGCCTCGGAAAAGAAAGCAAGTGGTAGAGTTGATGGAGGTAGGGAAGCCATGGAAGAAGGTAAGTTGCCAGGAAAGAGTCTTGATTATGAGGTTTACACTTCACATATATGAGACAAGCCTCAAACCAAGCTCTGAAGACAAGATAAGCCCGAAACCAGATTCCAACTCAGGGGAAAAAATAGATGCAAAAAGGGAACTACAGCATACCCCTCAGGACTACTTAAGTGGTGGAAAAGGTTGATCTGGATAGGAAAGTTTATATAGTGCTGAGAAACTGTTCAAAGTGTACTGTGTTCATACACTTAAGGGAAGCGATGCCTTGAAGAGCTGACAGCTTTAGTCTTACAAAGCAGTGATTTTGAGAATGAGCTTAGAAAAATGCAACAAGCATGAACTTTTTAAAAAAGATTTATTTATTTATTTATTTATTTATTTGAAAGAAAGAGTGGAGGAGGGCCAAAGAGAAAGAATCTTCAAGCAGACTCCCTGCTGAGTGCAGAGCCTGATTCGGGTTGGGGGCTCAATCTCAAGATCGTGAGATGATGACCTGAGCCTAGACAAGAGTCTGACACTTCACCAACTGAGCCACCAGGTGCCCCAAGAACAAGCATGAATTTTGAAGTCAGGCCTCTGTTGTATTCCAAGTTTTGACACATTTAGTCAGAAAAAATAATCTCTTTGAAACTCAGTTGTCTAATTTGTTAAATGAGAATAATGACATTTTTCCCAAACAATAATAATAAAGATGAGATCAAGTAATCAAAAATGTATAAGTTGGTTTTCATTCTTTTATCTAGTTTTATTATTAACTATCATTACTTTTATGAGTATTGTAAAATAAATTCTATAGCAAGTCTGAAAGAAAACATGAGCATGAATGTTGCTTAGAGTAATCTTTCTTTGTAGTAACTGGTGTATATAACGAGTGAAACATTGGCTCAGAGGGTTGTGCCAGAGTGAGCATGGCATGACATCCTATTAATTGGCCTATTCTACAACACTTTGCTTCCCCGAGTTTATACCCCTCTCCAGACCACATTATATGATAACTATGTGAAATCAAATGTCTTGAATATGATGCTTATTTTCAAATTCCTGTACTATGGCAAAGTTTCTTTTATTGGTCAAACTGTTGCAAATATAATGTGTTACTCCCTGAATTGATAAGAAAGGAAATGAGTGTGTATTCATCATATGAATGAATTTCCAGATCTACCTGTGACACATTTAAACATGAGAATTACCATTTGACCTAAGTATTCTAACAATGTAAGCAATACTTCCTTAAGCATCTTCAGGGTTTTGAATAATGAAAAGTGTGGTCTAGAGGTGATGACAAGTGGTTGGAAGTTATGATCCCAAGGGCCATCCCTGGGTCTGACAGTGACGCAGTAGTTGACTTTAGACTAGTCATTTGACCAGTGTGAGCCAATTTGTCTATTTATATTCCTTTTTTTAAACCTCAAATGTCATCCCTCTAGAGAGAAAGTCTAACATTTCAATTTTAAAAACTGTAGAAATCCAGGTCATTTGATAATCTGGATGATTATTGTATTTATCAATAAATGCAATAAGGTCAGCATGATAGTATTCTGAAGGTGAAAAGAACAATCAAATGAGGGGACGCCTGGGTGGCTCAGGGGTTGAGTGTCTGCCTTCAGGTCAGGGCGTGATCCCAGTCTAGGTATCAAGTCCCACATCGGGTTCCCTGCGGAGAGCCTGCTTCTCCCTCTGCCTATGTCTCTGCCCCTCTCTGTGTCTCTCATGAATAAATAAATAAAATCTTAAAAAAAAAAAAGAACAATCAAAAGACTATGGAAAAAGAATAAAATTATTATATGAATGTGCTACTATCAACACATAATGTCATAGCAAGAAGGAGTTAGGGCTAGGTAATAATGATATCAATATAAAAATGACACAAAAACTGTAATCACCACATTTAAGGGTGTCACCAAGCTGGGGATTTCTTTATTCAAACATTTACTATTCTTGGGAGCTCAAGACATCAGATAATAAAGTACAGTGATCCCTGAGAGATGGGAAACAAATGCATACCTTATGTTCACAGTTTACTACCTGGAGAAAGTGGCCTGGCTATGGTGGAGGGTGAGAGACCTGAGGCAGAGCCCTGTAATCTCCCTGGAGAGGAGACAATGCTGGCAGTTCAGAGACCCAAGCAGTTAAACTCAGCAGGAAAAAATATCAGAAAAGAATGAGCTACACAGAGAAAGGACTCCACAAAGTTTGCAAAGGGTTCCACTTCAGTGTTGGTTGAATACTCATTAGCGCTTATCTGTGATAAACTACTTGAGAGAACCACTTGAAAACGTAAGAGGGAATCATACTCAGAAATTACACAAAGGCAGAATTAGTCCCAAAAGCCGGAATGGAAGACCTAATATTTCAAAGATACTGGGTAGAACACTAAAAGGGGCCTTGCTTCAAAAACAGGGAAAACCAACCCGCAATAAAACATGGCATTGATCCCACCTAACAAAGCCTAACCTGGGAAAATTAAACTGTTCTCAGGCAACCTAACCATCTAAGAATACTTATAGCATTGAGAAAAAAAAGTAGCACCTGAAAAAGTAAAATCATAACTTCTGGTATCCAATAAAAAATTACCAGGCATTCAAAGAAGTCTGGAAATTACAACCTATATTGAAGGTGAAGATCAATTGAAAGACTTCTGCAGAAATGATACAGATAGTACCACACACAACAATAGTACAAACACCACTGGTACAAGAACCTCAGAACAGTTCTTACAACTGCTTCCCATGTGTTCAAACATTAGAAGATTGAAGATGTTAAGTAAAGACACAGAAGACATAAGAAGACACAAATTAAACTTCTAGAAACAGAACCCACAATATATAGAATGAAAAAATGCACTGGATGGGGTAATGTCATATTAGACAATGATAACTGAACCTCAAAGGAGAAAACAGAATGTGCGTCCATCTGTCCCATTTACCACAATTCCTGAAGAGAAAGGTAGAGGCAGAGCCTCAAGATATGAAAGCCTAAAATCTTATGGATGAACAGAAAAGTCTTAACCAGGATGTAAAATGTCTTATCGCTAAGACCAAAAAAGAAGAAAAAGAAGTGGAAAATCACTTTAGATGGGAGATTTTAATTTTTATTTTTTCAGAAGCACTAATGATGTGCACATGTATGTGTTTTCTCTTCTTTCAAAAGGGGAAGGAATAGAAAATGAAAGTGGGGTATAGGGGAATGAAAAGGTCTTCCCCAATAAGACAAGGCCTGCTGGACCTCCTGACCTCTGGAGGGGTGAAGCAAGCTACAGGCAGACTCCACTGAATAGAACACTAGCCAAGTGAAGAAAGACAGTTGCTAGAGAGAGCTGTTCCTTGATGCAGAGAACAGAAGCAGACAGGGCCTGAGCATGGGATGAGGACAGATTATCTGTCCTTTTCTATTAACTACCATGTATTAGTTGTGTGATCTTGAGTATATTACACAGTCCCCTGAGCCTACCTTTCCTTATATAAAAAAGGAGTAATTATATACATATATCTCATAAATTGCTTTAAAGAATAAAGATATAATTTACCTAATCTTACTCCTCAATGTGATCTATTTTCTCAGGAACTAGGGGTGAAGGTGTGGTGGAAAAGTGAGTTTTAATAACCAGACACATCTGACTTGGGTCCTTAGCATGTGTATAGAACAGTAAGCTCAGTACAATACTGAAGCAACTTTCCTATAAACTAGTTGCCTCCTTTTTTTTTTTTTTTACATTTGTTATTTAAGCTTGACAATATATTCTGTTCTCATTTTTGAAGACACTGCAAGTGGTATGATAGCAATAAGGAGTGCTTCTTTCAAAACAATAGTACAATATGAAAGGTATTGGCTATTAATGCTGTAAAATAGCAGGGCCTTCATAGCAGGGCCTTCATATCTTCCTTCCTGAGGCTGGAAAGAAAAGTCAATTCTGTTTGGAATCCCAGTACCTGTCTGTTGTTTCACTAAATCTGTAAGAGTTCAGAACATTGTTTCTGAGAAGAACATAGTAGGCAGTGGCAGGATATTGCTCCTGATAAAAGAACTAGGAAAATAAAAACAAAAAACACCAAAAGCATTCCTTTTTTTTTTCTATAAGCACTTACTAAAAGTTTTACTATTTAAATATTTGATGTCTTATTTTTCCAGCTTTATTGAGGTATAATTGATATATAGCATTCTATTAGTTTGGGTGCAACTTCATGATTTCATAAATGTATATATTGCAGAAGGATTATATACACCACCTCCCATAGTTAGAATTTTTTTCTTGTGATAGGAACCCTTAAGATCTACTGTTAGTAACTTTTAAATATACAACAGAGTATTATTAACTATAGCCATCATGCTGTAACTTGCTTCACCAGGACTTATTTATCTTATAACTGGAAGTTTGTACCTTTGTATGGCTTCACCCATTTCTCCCATTCCCCAGCCCCCACCTCTGGCAATCATCAATCTATTCTCTGTATCGATGGGTTTGTTTTTTTTAGATTCTACATGTAAGTGCGATCACACTGCATTTGTCTTTCTCTATCTGACTTATTTGACTTAGCATAATGCCTTCAAGTTTCATTCACATTGTCATAAATGGCAGGATTCTTTCATTTTTATGGCTGAATAATATTCCATTGTTTGTGTGTATGTGTGTATATGTACAATGGAATATTTATTTATTTATTCACACCTCCACCCTCTTTCCCTTTCCAATGGTCAATGAACACTTAAGTTGTTTCTGTGTCTTGTCTATTGTAAATAATGCTGCAATAAACATAGAAGCGAAGAATTTCTTTCAACATAATAATTTTGGGAAAATGTCATATATGTAAAAGGAACAGATTGTTGTAGAAGCAAAGAGAACTAGAAGAATTAAAATTCGGGGGGTGGGGAAGAGCCCTTAATAAGCGGGCTGCAACATCAACCATTTTCCTTGCCACCCCCAGGCACATGTGGAGGCTGGGGTTTAAACTAGGCAGAGAAAACTCCACAGTGGAAAAGATGTGAGCAGAACTCTCAATGCCCTCATGGACTGATATAGTGGATTAGAATCTAGAGAAGTCCCAAATACATAGCCAGTTTCCTACATAGGACATCTTGTTTTGTGCTGCTGCACAGGTGCTTGGGCACCTCATCTTGAAAAGCTGAAGGTAATCTCCAATAGTCTGCTATAAGATAGCCCTTCTGGCTTTGGGGGTGTGGGGAATATGACTTGCTAAAGAAAGCAATGTGAAAAAAAAAAATGGGAGACGCTTTTTATTGCCTCATCTCTATCTGAAGCATGAACTCCTTCCAGAAAGGCTGGAACCCACATTACTTCAGCACTTCCTCATGTCTCAATCACTCAGGAACTGCTGTTCTAGCTACAGATGTTGGAAAGGGAAAGAGGGTGGAGGCAACTAAGAATGTGCTCTTTTCCTTCTCCTTTATTGCTGGATGTCAAATGATATTTCTTAAGGAAAGTCAAGTTATACCAGTAAAAGTACTTGAGAGTATTGAGTCAAGCTGCGAAACCTGATATAGCAAAATTGCATTGGAGAGGGAAAGGAGAGAAGTGGGGAAAGTAGAATATACTGATGGTTATAATTTGTAGTCAGTTACAGACACCATTTAAAGCAACAAAGGTTAAAGTGTATAATATAAAGTCACAGCTATAAAGATAACCTCCAGGACAAAAATGCAAATCTTCAAATTAATAAGGACAAAATCTAAAAACCAAAACAACAATAGCAAAAATCACATGGACTATATATTTTAGAATAATACAGATTAATAGCAGAACATAATGTGATGAGACAATGAAGTCTGATTGTCCTTTTTTTGTCATGTACAAGAGACCTGGAGGTCTCCTTACCAGGCTGGAACTGTGGCTTTGTGATCACATCAGGTCTTCAGATCCTTCTATATTTTTGCTCAGGCATCCTTAGCCTCTGGCTTTCATCCTTTTAAAACCACATGATAGCAACATAACTGCTCAGGCAGATGTCAGAAAGGAAAAGGGTGAAGGGCAAAATGCATATGCCACTTGAGTCAGTCCTCTTTTAAAGTGCTTGGAAAAGTAACTGGTACATAATGAGTATTATTTGTTGAATTAATACATTTTTCTTCACCCCACTGATGCTGAATTAGATACCACCTTATGTCCTCCCGAATACCCTCCATTTTATGCCTAACCTTACATTGTACAATTAACACGTTTTAAAATTTCCCATTTATTTGTCTTTCCCCAGAATACAATTCACCTCTAGATTCCCGAATACATAGCCGAGTGACTAGCATACAAAAAGCATAATAGTTGAAGAAATTAATGTCAGCCTCAGCCCTTAACTCCCTTTTTAGCCAACTTCTTTTAGTACCTCATATGTGCCAAACATTGTTCTAGACATTTGAGCAAAACAGACTCATTCTTATCTATTTAAAATCACACAAAAGTTTATGTAGAAGAAATTTGCTTCACTTGTAGAGTTTTACTGAAAGATTATAGATTCTATCGGAGCTCAGGAGACAGAATCCTCAGAAGCTTTCAACTCCACATTGACTTGCTTTGTTCTTTTTTCTAATTTCACAAAGGAAAACAATTAGTAAAGGTAAAGTTTTCACGGCGAAGTCCAGTAGCCATTGTCCATCTGCACATTCAGAAGCCAATGAAGATAGTGAAGAATAAAACGAAGGGAAGGGAAGGGAAGGGAAGGGAAGGGAAGGGAAGGGAAGGGAAGGGAAGGGAAGGGAATGGGAAAGGGGAGTGGGGGCCAAAAAATGTTGGCACAAAAACGCAAGGGTTTTAGCTGGAAAGGAAAGATAAAGGGATAGGAAAAGGAGACTGAAGAGTGATTCTGAGAAAGGATAAGCAAATTTGGATAATGGCCTGCCAACTGCATAAAGTGGAGTATAGTTTTATTCAATGATTAATATCAATTATGGCCACCAAGTTGGGCTGTGGTTAAGATAGACCTTAACTTGATGTAATCATGGGTGATTTAAAGACTTTTGTGAGATCACAGACACCTGAGTCAGTATCCTCATCTTACAACTATTCTACAACTGTCTGGTATTCTGGTTTTGGAGACATCCACTGCCCAGATCTTCCTTCTCTGGATTGACTGTGTTTGATTTAATAGTTGGATATGGATTCTACTAGGAAAAAACCCCACACATACAACTCAAAATTTGAAACTTCCTTCATAGTTAGTTCTGAAGTGATTCACATTTTAAATCAATTTTTTTTAGTAAAACAAAAGTGAAATGTTGACATTCTCCCTGGTGTTTGGCCTCCATTGTCTTTGGGAGTGTCCCCAGTCAGGAGGAAATATATAGAAAGGAAACAAAATCTTAATGTATTGATCATTTTTAGGTCATCTCAGAAGCTTTTGATTTTCTTTACATGGTGAATGATGATTCACTTAAAGATGCAAAGGATTAATTATAATATGCAACTATCTACAAGATTTTTGTTTCATAGTTTAAATTTTTATTATTTTTAAAGTTTATTTATTTTAGTCATCTCTACACCAACATGGGACTTGAACTCATGACCCCAAAATCAAGAGTCACATGCTTTTCTGACTGAGCCAGTCAGGCGCTCCAAGAGACTTGTAAAAGATGTGATTCCCAGGATTAAGTAGGATCATGTAAGTCATGATGCAACTACCATATTCTAAAGAGGTTTCAGTTTTCTTAGGAATCAATTGCTGTTGCATAGTAAACAGGGAAGCAAGAAGAGAGACAAATCAGTTTCAGAGTTGGTCATGCACATTGCCAGTCCCACTGTGACATTTCCACTCCTTTCCCATTCTGACCTTGCTTCCCTGCTTTCTTGCTTATGTCCAACCTCTTGCTATAATTTAGTCTAATCATTGCTAATAATTTCACTTTTTCTTCCATTGCCCATTCACGCTTTCATATGCAGAAGGCAAATATATCTCAATCTTGCTTAAACGAAATGTGAAAAAAAGAAACCCCACGCTAGAAAAATGGAACAAATTCCCACACAAACCAGGCTGCTTTTAATATTTCTGTGCCATTTTTAGTGTGTTAATATCTTACTATCTCAGCTAAGAACCTGGTCGAAACAGACTCAACAAGAGGAAAAAGCTAAAGAATCATAAACAAGACATCAAATCCAGATAAAATAGAACTTAAAACTTATAATGACAAAACAGAGAAGACAAAAATTTCTCAAGGTAAAAGTTACCTGATTTTTACAAAGAAAATAACAGAAACATATAGCAAATTATATCTCCTGATCTTCCTTAATATCTGAGGCAAAAGATAGAACAAGGTTATGAGCTTTGTTCCCACAAAATATATTGCCCTGGTTTTCTGTTTCTACAAACCCAAGACAAAACAAAGCACATAGAAGAAAACAGAGATAAGAAGCCAGAAGAACTTTTAGGAATCTGCTACCTTTAGAACTATAGGATATAAGTTTCATAGTTGGTGGCAGCCATGTTTCTGCAGTTTGTAGTTTTTCCTGGCCAATATTACTTAACGTACTTCTACAATACATCCCATCATCTTACTGTTTGTCTAAGTTAACTTAATACTCAAAATGGGGTTGTTGAAATTTGTAACCTTGAAAATCCCATCCTACAAATGGACTCCAGAGCAGGAACTTTTTACCAGTTCAAATTCAAACTGAAATAACTTTACTCTTTCTAGCCTCATTATGGATTGGCAGTTGGGAGTGATCAATATTTCCAGCTATGAGTATCTGTAGAAGGCAGATGCCAAGAAGATTAGATTAGGGTTATCAGAAGTAGTCTGTAATATTTCTATATAATTAACATCTGAAGATACATTTAAACACTGTTTAACATCTTAGTTTCCAGAAATACCTTAGCTACGAGAAAAGGAGATTTGTGACAAATATCTTTTAGATTTTTTAAAATTATTTTTAAGTAATCTCTATACCCAACGTGAAGCTATAATCTACTTCCCCTAGATCCAGAATCTCATGCTCCACTGACCAAGCCAGCCAGGTGCCCCCAAACAAATATTGATAGAAAAAGAAATAGTCTGGAAGATTGGCCCAGCCAATGCAGAGCCACAATCCCTGGAGGAGCCCCGAGAACCTACAGCAGTTGGGCTGCCAAATTTACTAAGTTTTAGGAAGGAGAAGTCTAGACAGAGGGCTTTACATAAAATAAAAATGGAAAACATGCTACCTATCACAAATGCTACCTAAATCCTGATTTTTCTGAGTCTAATTTTTTGATCACTACAGAATCTCAAAAGGAGCAAAAATGTCTCAACAGCACTGCCAACACTGTAAGTTGCTTCATGGCCACCTTGACTTCTATACAAAGGAAACTGACAAGAAGTTAGCTGATTTGATCAAACTCACAAAATAACAGGCCAAAGTTATAGCTTGGTATTGAACCCACAGCCTTTTGAAAAGCAGCAAGATTAACACATCATGGGGGTGTGGGGAATATGGAACACGTCATTAGGATTCAATGGGCTCAAAGCCTTTCATTTAATTAAGAATTAAAAAAAGGAAAATAAATGAATAAATCAAGCCTATTTGTAAAAGACTGGGCAAACACAGGAAGTGTGGAACACCACAGACCGTGTATACCTACAGTAAGAGTAGAATCATGCTGAGAGTTACTATCTATTGACTTCAACATGCTAACTCAAGTAGGAAGAGCATGGCTTATTTTGAGTATAACATTTGCTATAAAATCAATGCCCACTATATTTGACACCAATACTTGGTAAAACTAAACAAACACAAAAGCAAAACATTAGAGAATACATGAAGAAAGTGTAGTTAGTGGAGTCATGAGAAATAAGTGCCACAGCTTTGGAAAGAACAAAGTATTTAATTTTAATGAAGTTCAGCTAATCAATCTTTTTCTTTCATGGATCAGTGTTTTTGGTGTTGTATCTAAATAATCACCAAATTCAAGGTCATCTATACTGTTTATGTTATCTTCCAGGAATTTATAGTTTTCATTTTACATTTATATTTGCATTTTTAAAATTTATATTTGCAAGAAAATGTGATAGGTTTTTCTAGGGAAATTACATAATGAATGGAGAAAAACAAAGCAAATAAATTACTGTTGTTAACCACTTTAGTGTGTGGTAAAAGCAAAGGCAAATCACTGAAATAGTGTTACATGAGATTTGAGAAATTAATACAACCATTTATCAAAGTTGTCCCCTAGTAATTAAAAAATACTTTATTTTTACAAATTGCCTCTCTTTGTTGACCTTTAAGTATCTCTGCTTTTGCATTTATGTCCTGTGTTATATAACATATCATTCCAGTCCAACTGCAAATAATGTATCAGTGTTCTTATAGCATTTAGTTTTCCATTTCTTTCAACTTGGGAACAAGACACTTGCTTCAGTGCTTGCAAATTTTGTTTGCAAAGCATAGTCAAATAGAGTCAGACATGACTACTCTCCCTTGTTGAAATGGTTATTAATCATAGAGTAATAATAAATGAAATGAGTCTTTTATGAAGGAAGTATATCAGAGATAATATTGATCAAAGATGTCTTTAGTACATTCAAGAATGAAGGGAAAATGGGCCTATTATTGAGAACTTCATTGGCAAAATGAGTTCTAAGGTGAATAAAGTAAATTTCTAGAATCACATGAGCCCAGTTCACTGAAGGGCTCACATCTGATTTTCTTATAATCACTTAAATTATAGAAAAGAGGTGTTTGGTGTTGACTATAAGTAGATTAGAACAGAGTGAGAAAAAGAAACTAGATTCTTATCTTGCTCAATTTGCGTTTACTGAGATCACTGAATTGCACCAAGTTGCAAATATCTTCTGTTACTAAAACTTCTCAGCTGACTTCTTCATTTAGAAAAAAAAAATAAAAAAATCATAAGCAAGCCTAAAATGTATAATTCTTTCCCTCTACCTAGACATAGAGGAAGATCCTTCCAAATTTACCTTTGTTGAAGCTTTTCAAATAAACTCTACGAAATGTAGCTGAAACATTCTTGGTAGCCCTACCTATAAATCTGGAGGTTGCAAGAGCCCAAAAAGTAGTGAGCCTTTGTCTTCACTCAACCCTAGGGTGATTATGCTAATTCAACAGTCTTTCAGAGCCACTTTTAAATTCTGCAAAGCTTTGTGTTTACATATAGGATCCATTCCTCCATGACCTGTATACATAGAAGAGGTGTCTACTTGCTGAAGATCAGTTTCTCCATTGCAGTCCTTTTGTACTTTCCAGCCGGTGTTGATCTGGAATGCAGAAGCAGGCAGAGAATAGATACATTCTGATTTTGTAATAAATGGTAACAGCATTTTCTTTTCTGTCCTGCACATCCAGACTCTATTTTTCCTACACATTCCTCTTTGATGGCACTTTTCACTTTGACTACTTGCTTAAATACACACTTACTATACTGTAAACTCCTTAGGACAGAGATTCATTCATTTTTCTATTTGCAGTACCGATATCTGATACACTGTGGGACTGCAGTTATAGTTTGTTAAACCCAGATCTTTTTAAAACTTAATTTAATTTAAAAAATTTTTAAGAGAGAGTGAGCTTGTGGGGTGGGCCAGGGCAGGGGAAGGTGGTACAGAGGGAGAGAGAGAGAGAATTTTTTTTTTAAGCAGGCTTTAGGCTTAACAAATGTAGGGCTCAATCCCCTCACCCTAAGATCATGACCTAAGCCAAAATGAAGAGTTGGAGGCTTCACCGACTGAGCCACCCCAGGGACCCCTGAAGACATTTTGTTTTAATGAATCAAAATTTCTGTTCATGTCACTGACTTTAATGGTGTAGATATATTTTTATTTTTAAGATACAACCTCAGACTCATTATGTCCTTTTCCCTATAATTCCTAACGTCCACAACAAAATTTCAGCAATATTATAAAGGTTCAAAATCAGTTTAGTCAATACCAAGTTTGAAAAAGTCATATAGCAAAGCATTCCCTAAGATTCAGGTGGCTGGAGTGATTGGAACCAAAATGTAATATCAACTCAGCAAAAATAATTAAAATTCTCCTCATCACAATTGCTATCCATAATCAGAACTGTCTTATTGAACCAATCTCCTAGATATTTTAAAATATAACACTGGGATTTTTAAGGCAGGGAAACTATTCTGTTTGATACTATGATGGTGGATACGTGTCATTATACATTTGTCAAAACCCGTACAATGTATACCATCAGAGGAAACCATAATGTCTACTAAGGACTTTGGGTGATAACGATGTGTCAGTGCAGGTTTATTAACAAATATACCACACTGATGCGGGATGTTGATGGTGGGGAAGGCTGTGGGAAGTGGAGAGAGTATATAGAAACTCTCTGTACTTTCCTCTCAGCTTTCCTGTAAACCTAAATTGCTCTAAAACTAGTCTGTTAATTTCTTTAAATAACACTAAGACCACAAGCAATATTCCTTTTCTTAAGACTCCAAATCAGTTACTTATGCACAATTTCACATAGGAAGTATACAAACCAGCCTGTGTTTATGAAAGCCACTGTTTCTTCTATTGGCTTTTAATCAAATCCTCCAGTTTCAACCAAAGTGATGGATTCAGTAAAGTTACTATTTTATGATTTGTCTTTTTTTTTAAGCTTTTATTTATTTATTTGACAGAGAGAAAGGAGTGCACAAGCTGGGGGAGTGGCAGAGGGAGAGGAAGAAGCTAGCTCCCTGGTGAGCACGGAACCCCATGTGGGGCTGGATCCTGGAACCAGGATCCAAGCTAAAGGTAGATGCTTAACCAACTAAGCCACTCTGGGCTCCTAATATTTGTCTTTTCTTAATGAATTTCACAAAGAGGGGCCAGACAGTGATACTATAAGATTCATAGAGAATTTTCAATGCCCTGCCATGGACTTATCAGTCCTTGCTGATCCAGCCCCATCAAATTTGCCTAGCTCTGGCATGTATACATGCTTTGCATGTGCTAGCAAGCGGCCTTTGAGAGACCAGCTACATTATCTTGCCCTGGAGTTGACTTCAACAATCATTTGTGACATTGGAATTTTAGTAGGACGCCCTCTATCAGGAGTTTCTCTATTTGGGCTTGGAAGTATGCAATTATATGCAAGTACTTGCTTGCAAATGCCTGAACTGAAAGTCAGTATGTAGGTAGCAAAAAATCAGTATAAAAGAATTATTAATAGGGACGCCTGGGTGGCTCAGTGGTTGAGCATCTGCCGTCAGCTCAGGTTGTGATCCCAGGGTCCTGGGATCGAGTTCTGCATCAGGTTCCCCACAGGAGCCTGCTTCTCCCTCTGCCTATATCTCTGCCTCTCTCTGTGTGTCTCTCATGAATAAATAAATAAAATTTTTTAAAAAAGAATTATTAATAGATGAAGTGAAAATTTACTTCTATCTCAGACCAGTTTTCCTAATTTATTCAGAAAATATTATTTCTGCAGACTATATTCCCGACCTAATGAGGATTCTGTTCTCAAAAATGTAAGGAAACTGCTGCATATTTTACACTCCTTTTAGAGACTGACAGATGTCCATTAACATTTTAAAGGCTCTCTGAGGGATCCCTGGGTGGCTTAGTGGTTTAGCCCCTGCCTTTGGCCCAGGGCCTGATCCTGAAGTCCCGGGATCGAGTCCCACATCGGGCTCCCTGCATGGAGCCTGCTTCTCCCTCTGCCTGTGTCTCTGCCTTTCTGTCTCTGTGTCTTTCATAAATAAATAAATAAATAAATAAATAAATAAATAAATAAATAAATAAAATATTAAAAAAAATAAAATAAAGGCTCTCCGAAAATCTGCCTTAACCGGTTTAAGAATTTTATTTAATCTTAATTTCCCAAACCTATGTTGCCCCCTAACCTTTGCTGCCGTTGCTGCTGCTGTTGTCCTGATACTTGATACTGTTAATTCACATCCGAAGAATTATAGTTGCAGAAACATACTCTGTACGTTGTCAGTATATTTGGATAACAATAATAACGGGCCATTAAAAATAAATGTTAATTTTTTTTTCTTTTTTCTCCCCTGCAGGGAGCCCAATGCGGGACTCAATCCCAGGACCCTGGGACCATGTCCTGAACCAAAGGCTCAACCACTGAGCCACCGACGTGCCCATAAATTTTGTTTTTCTAACTTAATGTACCTACATTATCTAGAGAAATGAAAGGTTACCAGATAAACCAATGTGAGCAATGTTGAAGATGTTAACAGAAAAGTAAATATAGACTGAACCACAAGAAATTTACAAATGCCTTTCTGTCAGCAGTCTTGAAGCCCCATCAGTTTTGTTTGGGTCACTTTCAAAGTGGCTGGCTCATCTCACTGGCTCTCTGTCTGCATCATGTTATCTTTCAAACATCAAATGATGCTTGCACGTACAACGTAATATACATATTTGTGAGTGTGTAGTAAGCAAATTTTCAAATATTATAATGTGATTTCTTCATTTATTTTTTATCTTGATGATAGAACCAAGATAGGAAAAGTAGTACTCTCTTCTTTATCAACTATACATAATACCACCAGAAGCCTCTCTGTATAAAATTTGTTTGGTCTTTTCAGTGACAAAAACCAGAGGAGGTTTACATTAAACTGGACACCATAAATATGCACACTCTATAGATAAACTCTATAAAAGCTTACATTGCATTCACCCCTCTTTGTTGATCAGTGAGTAGTCACCTAATTCATTGGATTTAAATTCTGAGAGTTTTTTTTTGGGGGGGGGCGGGGTTGTTTGTTTTTTAATCTTTAATCTTAAATTAAAGCTAGACTGTCTCCAGAGATACTGCCAAAATTTGGAAGATCATCATAACCTAAGAAGTAGACTTTATTGGCCTGTCCAAATATACTCTCATTTTACCTTAAGTGGTTCTCTTTTGATACTGTGTCATTTTTTGGTATCATTATATTTATATATTATATCATGTTCTTGTGTTAACTATACTTTTATGTATTTATAGTTTTGTTTAATTTTCCTTTATTCTTCTCCTAAGCAGTAATATAAAAAAAAATCACAGATTGATATATTAATTATATTCCTGGTAAATATTAATATTCATGAACCCCTTAAAGTTATCTTGTATATCACCAGCAGAATCTGTAGCACACACTTTGGAAAACACAAATAGAAATTTCTTGCTACAGAAATAAGAGATGGGAGGTGGAGTGGGGAAAAGTTAAGATAACCTCTCATAACTCTCCCTCCTACCAGATATATACACAAATAATCAAACAGAAAGATATTTATTTATACTACTTTCTGGGAAAAAAAAGAATTCTTTAAAATACTGTGATCAGAGAAATTTTATAATCAAGGAATATTCAAAACATTGAGGGGATACATCTCTAATATTGAGTTTCTGTGTGATACAATAAATACACTAAAATAAATATTTTACTGAAATATGCAATTTTTATGAAGAAACAGACATCCCCTAGAACCAAAGACTGATCCTGCTAATACTTTAGGCATGTGGTATATGTGTGTGTGCCTCTGTGTGCTTACTTTTCTTTCTTTCTTTTTAATCAAGTGACCTATACTCATTTGGTTAAGTTTCTACCACAAGACATCACTGTATGCTTCTTTTTTTTCAAGATACACGTCATAACACACCAAGAAAGAGGGAACTTCCAGTGTCTGTGGTAACATCACTTGATAAACAGACTCATTTGAACAGCAAGAGCCTGTTTGCCTTTACTATATAAAGCAGCAGAGACGTTGACGAGCAGATATTTGCCGAGTGAGGACTATGCGAGCAGCAGGCATCTCCACACCAAGGTTAGACAAAATGCCAGGAATGTTCTTCTCTGCTAATCCAAAGGAATTGAAAGAAACTGATCATTCACTTCTAGATGATAAAACGCATAAAAAGAGGCCAAAGACTTTGTAAGTTCACTTGATGTCTCATTTTGTGAATTTTTGACTTAGATTATCTTTAATGGCAGAAGGATTGAGAATGAATGGGAAAAATATGAGCATTTAGTTAACTAAATCAGAGAAATTAGCTGATGTGTATATATAATACATGTATTATACATTTAGTTGTATTCAAATTTTTTTTAATGATTCGTGACAGGGCGTTAGATTATGTGGAAATTTTTGCAGACTTTGGCTTGTAAAAATTAGCTCAAGCTTAACATAGGAAAATGTTGTAACAACTATTTTTATTATTGCCTTGTTCCTTGGAGAAGTTTATTTCACGTTCCTTGTGCAAATAAAATGTATTCTACTGAGTAAATATGAATATTCATTTTTCTATCTTTTGTAGTGGAATGGATGTGAAAGCATACCTGAGATCTATGATCCCACATCTGGAATCTGGAATTAAACCTTCTAAATCCAAAGACATGTATGTATACTAATATGCTGAACTATCATTTTAAGAGCAGCCTGTGTATTAGCTCTATATTCTAGCAAGTGATTAATACTGCACATGCTAGTGTTTATTTTAAGTAACAAGCCAAGCAAAAGTAGACTACATTAGTACCAACGTAAATTAAGTCCCAACGTATGTGTACATAATTTGCTATTCATTATACTGTTACAGTATATGTATTTAGATTTCTTCACATTCTACTGACAGATATTTTCATAATGATAGTAATTCTAAAGGAAGTTTTGTTTTCTTACAGATAAATTTTAAGAAAACTTATAGAACTAGAATCTTAGTTCCTGGAGTTATCAAAATATAGCAGCCATTCTGATATCATTTGTGATTACACACACAAAAAAATATCTGACTAATTTATGTGAATTTTGTCCCAGCAGACTCTCTGTTAATGAAGTAATGCAGTGGTCTCAATCTCTGGAAAAACTACTTGCAAACCAAAGTAAGTATGATTAACTTACTAAATGTTTTTAGGTTTACCTCAGTACACTAATAGATTGAATGACCTCATTAAAACATAGTGTTCTGGATAGAAGAGTATATAAAAAGTTGTATTCCAGTTTTTCTGTAGTCACTAATAGCTTCAGCATATTATTCCTCATTGTAGCGTGATGTTGACCTCACACACAGTCCGCCACTGTCCTTCAGACAAATTTGCTGAGACAATTAGGTATTTCCATGGATCATTATAGGAGCAAAATTTAAAGCTATGCTGGGGTTCTGAAGTTTCAAGTTTTTAAAAGTAAACCAAACATCTCAACTTATGACCATTCTGAAAGCTACCTATAGAATGTATTTTTGTAACTGTTGGATGTAAGAAGTAAGATTCATTAGGTTAATTGACTATTTTATTATTCATTCTCTCCATTCATTCATTGACTCCATTTAGCCTACTTTTATGTGGTAGGCAGTTTAGAAGCACTAAGGATTCAAAACCAAGGACACGTGCCTTGCTGCTTTGAAGGAAGTTGAGAAACACAATATTTAATTGCATTATATATAACATGATACATGATAACACAGATATGATAAAAAGAATTTTTAAACAGTCTTGTGGGGAGTTTCTGATAAGAGAAGGTAAAGAGTGAAATCAGCTTGCCTTTCCCTCATCGTGGGCATTGCAATTCTCTTGGGATTAGGATCTCACTCAGAGGTATGAATAAGCAGTGTGGTCTTTATCTAGAGGAAGAATTTAATCCTCTTTTCCCCACAAGCACTCTTAATCCCTACTTAGGGTGTCAAGTAGTTCAATGTGGTTCATCCCTCTTATCATCTGACTTAGTTTACAATCCAACCAAACAAATAAATGGTAGAAATGGCCCATCAAAAAGCCTCAGTAACACCAGCAAATAGAATCAGCGTATCAGCACATTTCCTGACTGATAGGGATTGGATGGGGAATTTATATTTGTTAATAATAAACATGATGTTAATGACCTTCGTCAATATTTGCTTCCCTAAAATAATCTACAGTCTGGCTAGGAGTTGGTATTTATAAGAAAAGAGATTGTTATGTTATCACAAGAGCAGAATTTCAACTTAATAGATGGAAGCAAAGCACAGTTCTGTAGCCATTGCTAGCAGCCTGTGACGGTGGATGGGTTTGTCTGGCCCCAGATAAACTATCAGTGAAGGAATCTCTGAGGTTGTCTCATCTTTATGAATTACGCACAGTTGTTTCTTCAGCATTAGCCGTATCTTACCTTTGAGCCTAGACAATGCAGTAGTATTTTTCTTGCAAATTTCTTCTTTAAGGTACTCATTTATTGGCTCAAATAATTTAATTATCTCACCTCTCACCCTTTATTTTTAGTTGGTCAAGATGTCTTCAGAAGTTTCCTAAAGTCTGAGTTCAGTGAGGAGAACATTGAGTTCTGGCTGGCTTGTGAAGACTATAAAAAAACAGAGTCTGATCTTTTGCATCGCAAAGCGGAGAAAATATATAAAGCATTTGTGCATTCAGATGCTGCTAAACAAGTAAGTATTATCTTTGTTATCATCAATTTATGTGTAAAGGAACTTAGATGCAGAAATAGCATTCTGCATACATAGCAAGATTAGATCTTTTTTAAGTATTATAATTTCACTGCTAAATATTTAGGTATGTTCATATAGTTCAGTGCAGTAATAAGCTAATTTTCTATATCTTTGAATATTTCAAGACAGTAGAATGAAAAGATTGGTTTTGCAAAATTAGCTAACATGATAGAGGTGGGGTAAGGAGTACCAGTGTTACCAGCCAGAATTACATGTCAGAATGTCTTGAATGAGTTAGCTCATCTTACATTAGGATAAAATACAGATTAGTGTAATACATACAATTATAGCAACAGAGATATTTTCAGTTAGTAGTAGTGCCCCCATTCCAGTTAAATATTCTTGGTTCAAGCAAAAATTACTACACAAGGTGTCCTCTCCTATGAATTTTAAATGACCACATCACTCTTCACCTTGTATGGATATTTAAATTTTTCATGTCTGTCTCTTTGGCATCTCCCAACTATACCATGAGCTAACTTGGAGCAAAGATTTTTTTGTGTGTGATATTTCTTTTTACTTCCTTCAAACCTAGTATAGAGCTGGTTTAGAGAAGGCATGTAAGAGATATTTGAACTGATATCACTGAGGGCTTAATGCCATTGTCTTGAGATGTTTCAACAAACATAGTCACATCACAAAATGTGCAATAAATTGGAAGTACGTATTAATTAGTATTTCTTTTTAGATCAATATTGACTTTCACACTCGAGAATCTACAGCCAAGAAGATTAAAGCACCAACCCCTACATGTTTTGATGAAGCCCAAAAAATTATATATACTCTTATGGAAAAGGATTCCTATCCCAGATTTCTCAAATCAAATATATATTTAAATCTTCTGAATGAACTTCAGGCTAATAGTCTAAAGTGACCAGTTCCGGGCTGGAGAGAATGGAAGATCATATCAAGGACAGAAGGAATGCTCCAGTTATGGCTCCCTGGGTGAACAACCTGGCCCTTTTGAGTGACTCCACAGGCCCAAGAGAAGAGCAAATGACTCAAAATGGATTAACATGGAAGTTATGCAGGCTCAGGGTTAAAGGCACATAAGCAAGAGACAGTAGAAAGAAGGAGATACTGTGGTACTGTCATTAAAAAAAAAAAAAAAGTGGACATGTCAGAAAATCCCTCAGTACTGAGAAGGCCAGGTAACTCCAGTTACACAGAAACTGTGAATAAAGGTTTTGAAACCAATTAAAACATGCTATAAGCTTTAAGGTCAACTGATATTTATGCTACATATTATTATATAGAGATTGCATTGAACTGCTGAGATCTCTAACTGGGATAGCTATTTGGAAAATATGTGTTTGCAACCACCGTTGCTATTATTGATGCTTGCAAGGGTTTTTGGTGTTTTATATTTTTTGTTTGCTTTTGGTTTGAAAGAGATGAAGAAGAGAATAATGTATTTAACTTAAACTATTGCTCTTTAACTGGGAAGTGAGAATTTATTTGTAAATTAAATTATCACAGTGCCATAATAAATGAGTTTTGTATTAAAAATATATAGAAGCTATTTCTCTTTACATTTCTTTGCCATTTTTAGAAATGAGTATTTATTCCTCACATTTAACAAAAACTCAAGCAAGGCTCTTCTACTCTCTATCATTTCTTCAACATCTAAAATTATCAGGAAATTAATCCCATACTAAAGTATTATATGTATCTATTGGAAAGAGTTCATTAGTTTTCTCTTTGCTATCATAATGCTTAATGCATTATGCATTATTATGAAAGCAAACAAATATTCTTTCATATAGTCAAGCTTCAAACTGATGAAAAATTGAAGAAGTCTTTAAAAAGGGGATAGAAGAGTAATTTCAAGAAGTAATCTAATTAACAATTAATATTTTATTGTGATTTAAGTTTAGAAAACTCAATGTTCATAGCAATCTTGTGAAAGCTGGAGACTCAGAATAAATCACTAGTCCCCAAATTTAGTTGTCAAACTACTTAGGATGTTTTAAAAATAACCACAATCACCACCTTTTTCAGGGCCCTATCCCAAACTGAATCAGAATCTTGAAGGGATAGGTTATGAAAATCTACATTTTAGAAGGAAATCCCAAGTGATTCTAAAGATAATTCGGGGCTGGGAACCCTGTAATTAAGACAGTCATGCTGCGGGGGGGGGGGGGGGGGGGGGGTGTTGCACACAAATCTCTCACTACACAATTTGAGCTCTTTCTGCTATGAGACACTGCCCCCCACTGGCCAAAATACATTTCCTAAATCGTTCACGTCTCCAACAGTCCTCTAAGTGTCAAGTTAAGTAGGAAAATAAGAGGACTCTGTAGGGGTCACCTACAGAGAGTAGAAAATAATCAAGATTATGCCCATTCCAGCATAGCCTATATAGCTCTATCTTCCCATGTGCCCGTGTTCCATATTTTATTGAATAATCAGCCATCCACACACCATAGTGAAATACTATGGATATTCTCAGTACAGGATTACTACTCATCAGGCCCACAGCTAGGGTTTGGAGCAATATATATATAAGATTTTAAAAGTATTACTCTTGAGTTTCTATGGAATAGAATCTATATTGTTTCTACCTTGAATTTTATTCCATGGTTTAGCAGGTCATATTATAAGAGAAGCTTAGGAAGAGGGTTCAGTTTTACAACAATAGTAATAATCAAGTAATAATAATCTATCCCTTCCTCAGTCCATCACCAAGTTTGTCGATCTTCGCGCATTGATGAGTGTAGGAGGCATATCACCTGCTCTTTCTCTATTACCTCAGTGTAGGCTCAGTGTAGGTTGTCCTTGTTTGCCAATTCATTTGACTTGTTTTACATCTGCCAGCCTCTTCTCTTCCATCCATACTCTGAATAGCCACAACATCATTCTCTGAAACACAGATTTTACCATGTCATCTCCCATGACATATAAAATAATTTCAAATTTCTCCTTCTGGAACTCACAGTGAGACTGGTGGTATAATCCTATTGCTCTTCTCTGGGTACTTTCTTACCTTTATGTCACACTGGATTAGTTGTCTTTTCTTGAATAAGCCCTGCCCTTCACTATCTCTAGGCCTTCACCTAATCTCTACTATCCATCTAAAATGCTCATCCTTCTAAAACGCCTACTGCCTTCCAGTTTTCAAAATCCAGCCAATTATTCAAGGCCAGGATAGAATAACTCTTCCACAAAGGTTTTCTAAAACCCTCCACCACTATGTAGTTACTTTCCCTGTCAAATGGATATGAACTGAGTTTGTATAAACACAAGACACTCTGCTTCTATTTCCAGTATTACTGTCACATTACACAGTCCAGGCTCTTCAGACTGGGAGGCATGAGAAATGCAACTGTCCAATATACACACCGGTCATAAAATAAATGCTTCTGGTCTTTGTCTTGTTAAGATGCCATGTTAAACAGCCACCCAATTTTTGGACAGATGGTCAAAACAAATATCTAAGGCACCTCTTAATTTAATAATAATAATAATAATCAGAATAAATTTTAAAAGAACTCATGAAAGCATAGATTCAAGATATTAAAAATACTTGAAAAGATAATTTTCTTTTAATTGGCATTTTTAACTATGGTATGGCTGTCTTATAAGACCATTCACTGGGACGCCTGGGTGGCTAATGGTTGAGCATCTGCCTTTGGCTCAGGGCATGATCCTAGAGTCTAGGGATCGAGTCGTACATCAGGCTCCCTGCATGGATCCTGCTTCTCCCTCTGCTTCTGTCTCTGCCTTCTCTCTCTGTGTGTCTCTCATAAATAAATAAATAAAATATTTGAAAAAAAAAGAGCATTCACAATAATGTGATTAACTCTAGTGACATCTACTATTTAAAGAAATCTAATCCAGCTGCTTGACCTGAATCTCAGCTTACAGGTTGTGTTCTATTGTCATACTAAAGAAGTGGCAGTCAACAATATGTATGGCTTAAAAGGCATTAACTTTTAAAAAAATTGCTTTTCTTGGATTTACATTATTTGTAATATGTGTATCACAGAAAACTAGGAATCTAACAAGATAGAAATGAGAGTGACATATACCTCATGATGCCTGATAATTTTCTCATTTCTCAAATTAAAAAAGATGTAAGACTTTTAAAAAGTTCTTCAACTCCAAGTTTTCCTAACAAAAATAGTTACTCAAATAATAATACATTAGACATTAGATTTGTTCATCAAAGAAAAGTATTTGCTATTGTCCTATATTTAATATGCATTATTGCCTGTTATAATATTTGCTGGCTGGTTTCTTCCACTATTTTTCCACAGGGGAAGGGATAATTAGGGTGGATCTTGAAGATTAAATAAAACCTAACCAGGGAGGAAGGGAAGTGGGGACACTTCAATGCAGAGAAGAGTCTGTGAAAAGGTCAGAAATTCACGGGGAGACAAAAACTATTCAGTAATGGTGATTTACTTAGTGTGGCTGGAAAGAATAAGAGGGAAAACTGAAAAGATAGTTTAGGGCAGATTCTAAGAAGGGATTTAGTCCACTCCAAAAAATACATTTTATTTCTTATGTGGTAGGTAACCAGCATAATTTTATGCAAAAAAGCAAGACATACATTTTTTTTTTTTTTTTTTAGTGTCTACTATGAGCCAGGCATGGTGCTAGATATACATTACTTGCTAAGTCCACACCAAAACTCTTTGAGGTAAGCATTCCTACTCTAATTTTATTGATTAACAAATATAGAAACAAAAAAGTAAAAAAAAAAAATTATCTAAGGATGCATAACTAGTGAGTAGCAGACCTAAGACTTAAATCCAGGTATGTATGTTTCCAAAGACTTTCTGTTATCTCATCCTTCTTTCTGAATGTGACATGATTACTTTGTATCATAAAAATTAATTCTAAGATTTACTGTAGAAGACACTTTCAAAAGAAGCCATCATTGAGGAAGGGAAGCTAAATGTGAACCTAGTTTTATTAGCCCAGCAGGAGAGATCAGGGCCTGAACTAGAACAGCAATCAAAGCAATGGAAAGGAGAAGGTGAATAGACAAAACTTGGTTAGCAATATACTGTGATAGATAAGAGGGAACAATATAGGATACCTATGGGGTGTCTACCTGGATCCTCAAAGTTCCAGCGAATTCCTTTCTGGGTCTATTTTTGAGCTTGTCTTCCTTGAGGCCTTTGAGCTATAAATGTGCATTAAATAACTTGGAAGTAGAAGATGGGAGCATTGGAGGAAGATTGAGGCATATACTTTTAAGAAGTTGCACATGCAAAATAAATTATGTAGTATTTTCAATAGATAACAGCTTATTCTTAATTCACCTACAGATGAAGCATTCCACATGCTTTCCCTCAAAGCTCACTTTTAGCTTGCAAGTCATCATCCAGGCTGAGAACAAAAACCAAAGACCAAGAGACTCAACACATTCGCAAGCAAGCAATTGCTCTAAGGTTGAGAGCATCTTTCAAAGACAGGAGGCAAAACCAAAGTCTAGGATTCAAGCCAAGAGAAAAACAAAGAAAGCAGTTGTCAACTACAAACAGAAACTGCCATGGGGATAAGGAACACTAGACAACAGAGGATGGTGATGAAATTGACTCTGCGGCAGGAATTCTGCTCCTTGTATGGACGGCCTAACCAGTAACTTGACCGTGGAACTATTTGACGGCTGAAATGTTCTAGTGTTGCTTCTCATCAACAGAGATAAACAAGAGGACTGGAGGCCTGCTGTCAGCTGGCCACTCTCCTGGCATATTCTTTATTTCAATCACTCTTACCTTCACTCTTCAAAATAGGTGAATCTATTTTTACCCTTTATTTCTGGAGAGAGAGAAAGAAAAACAAAACTTTGTGGGTGTCAAATATTCTCTTATCTCCCTTAAACTCTTTGTTGCTATTCTGGTCAAACACAATGAAAAATTCAGTACGTATGGATTAAATCAGTAAAATTCACATGTTTTCCACTCATCTTTTATACTCTGTCTTAAAACCCTCAGCTTGAATTAACTCTAAAAACAGGTTGTATTCTAGTCTAGTACTTTTTTTTTTTAAGATTTTATTTATTTGTTCATGAAAGACACAGAGAGAGAGAGAGGCAGAGACACAGGCAGAGGGGGAAGCAGGCTCCATGCAGGGAGCCCGACGAGGGACTCGATCCTGGGTCTCTGGGATCATGCTCTGGGCCCAAGCAGGCGCTAAACCGCTGAACCACCCAGGGATACCTGACTTTTTTTTTTCTTAAGTCTATCTGTTAATTCAGTATTTACAAATGATCCATTGTATAGATAGAACATGTTCCCATATCCCAGCATGTTTATTTGGCACAATTTTGACTGCAATGATTATAATTCATACTATCTATGGAGGTACTTAAAGATGTCAAAATTGAGGGGAAGAAGTACAAAAAATCCCCTGCCCAGTGGTTTTTAAATTCAGAGATCTAGAAATCTAGGCTCAACTATAAACTTCTATAAAAGAGTCTAGATTATTGCTTCTTTAATAAATTCACCAATTGGGACACATGGGTGGCTCAGCAGTTCAGCCTCTGCCTTTGGCTCAGGGTGTGATCCTGTGGTGCCGGGATCAAGTCCCGCATCCGGGTCCCCACAGGGAGCCTGCTTCTCCCTCTGCCTTTCTCTGTGTATCTCATGAATACATAAATAAATAATTTAAAAAATTAAAACAGAAATTCAGCAATTAATGACACTTGCTATGTGCCATAAGCCACACCAGGTGGGAGCGCCTGGGTGGCTCTTTCGGTTGGGCTGCTGCCTTCAATTCAGGTCATGATTCTGGGATCCTGGGATAGAGCACAGGTTGGTTGGGTTCTCTACTCAGTGGGGAACCTGCCTCTCCCTCTCCCTTTGCCTGACACTCTGCCTAGTTGTGTTCTCTTTTTCTCTTTCTTTCTCTGTCAGATTAAAAAAAAAAAAAAAAGCCATACCAGGTGACAGGAAACAGAGATGAATAAGACAGAGCTCTTAATTACTGAAAGGCTCACAGTACTCTTGGAAAGAAAAGGGTAAAAAAGAATTACAGTGAAATAGACCTTTAAGCATTGTAAGAGCAGTGTAGTGGAGAGACAATTATGATTGTGATAGTTGACCTCCCCAGAACTCTCTCCAGGTCCCTGGTGAAAAACCAAATGGGACTGGTGGCCCTTCATCTCCCTAATGGGAGACGTTGTGTGGTGCCAACTTTCTAAAGGGTCATCAGGTGCTACCAATACTTTATATAACTCCCCTGGACATTAATTATTGCTAACTTATTTGGGCGCTATCCACTCCCTTCCAAAGTTCCTAAGAAAAAGGGAGCAGCAACTGCAAACTATACCTGCCTCTTCTTGAGATGCTACAAGGCTAAGATATCCATCCTGATGCTCCTCCTTCTTGCACCTGTGGAATTCATGAGGTTTATCCTACCTCAACAGAAAGGAACAGTGTGCTATGAGCACTCAGAGATGGGAGTAATTCTATCCTGGAGGAAGGATATGACTCTAGAGAAATGATGGCTGCAACAAAATGTGGATTAAATTCAAAGTGACCCAAGTAACTTTATGAACTGCTATATCGTGGATTAATTGCAAGCGCTATAACTCACAAATAAATGTAAATTCTGGCATTATTGGGTTCCAAAAGGGCTAGAATAAATCTGTTCTACTAATTACTAATATCATTTACCCACATCAATATCATTTTACTTTAGCTGTTATTGTCCAAAAATAATGATTTATTTTTCTCTTTTATTTTAGAGAGTTGTGATAGATTGCCTACTTGCCCACCAATCTCAGGCCCTCTGCCTGGGCATCAGGAAGACTACATTTCCCAGGTCCTCTGACAGTGAGTGGAAAATATAGAACCTTCTATGAATGTTTTCATACAGTCAGTATTTGGTTGGATATTTACTTCTCAGTAGCTATTTTCCTTTAATTGCAACTCGATATTTTACCTTAAATAATTAAGGCCACAGAACTGAATTCTGTCTAATGAGCAGAAGGGATAGGCAAAAGTTCCCAGACTGGGAATAAAACACTCTAATTGTCTCTCTCCTCCATGTACAGTGCTAGAAGCAAAGGACTCTCACACTGCAAAACTACATGCAAGAATCACCAGACCCAGAATAGTCATGAAACCCACACAAGCATTTTTGTGAGTGAAAAATAAAAGTCTCTGCGATTTAGGGATTATTTATTCGAGTAACCAGGGAGTTTTATCCTGATGAATGCAGACACTGATATACATACAGTGTTTTCTTCAAAACACTATAGAGAGCGTTTTCTTCAAAAAGAAACAATTCTTTATTTCATCTCTAAATATATTTAGAGACATCCTGGAAAAAAACAGGGCAATTTCTGTGTCACGACTCAGTATTATTTAGCTCCCACATTAGGCAGAGGTTATCTCTCTGACCCTGTGATTTTTCTGTGAGATAGAGCTGCCCGGAACAGAGGACGTACACTATGGATGAGAACAATATGTGAAAAGCTTATTTCAGATGTAACTTAGAATAGAAAATGCCAAAAACAACACAAAAAGGGAGGTGAGGGCTAAGAAGCAGGAAAAGAATAAGTGATGGAAAATTTTGCAACTGATAAAAACATTAAGTGAAAATAAGTTGGCCATGCAACATGTATTTTCCACTCAGTCACTTTGACTCAATTTAGGCTACATACCATGTTGATATAAATACTTGGAAGTTTAAACAGGCCAATCACCAAGTA
Organism: Vulpes vulpes; assembly: GCF_048418805.1. Taxonomy (NCBI): domain Eukaryota; kingdom Metazoa; phylum Chordata; class Mammalia; order Carnivora; family Canidae; genus Vulpes; species Vulpes vulpes. Next base: position 97,622,586 of record NC_132784.1, on the reverse strand, counting down.
AAAGTCAGAATTCCAAGAATATGTAATGTGCAATCATGTCTGTGGTTAAGCTAGGATTCAGACAGGAAGTATGAATTCAGAGCATCCTGGAAAATTGAAGGGGTGAACTCACTAGGACCATTCTTCCTAAGAAACCAAAGAACTAACAATGAAAGAATTCATCCTAAAGATGATGTACAAATTTGGCCTAAAAACAGTGGGTCAGAAGAAATGGAGGAATTGGATGAAATGGACTACTTTATGTATGGCAGGAGGCTGACACTCATATTGCCCTTCGATGCAGGTCCAAAAATCTGAGGGAGAGGAGAGAGCAATAAAAGAGTGATAAACACAAAAAGGACAAATTCCCTGAACATTCTTTAAGTATTCGAGAACACATAGGAACAGGGTATTAGTCAAGTGATAGTGAAGCACATGGGTGAATTATGTTTCCTAGGCACTCGTTTGTCTCTGTGAATTGTGAATAACTTTTTAATATTTGGGTTATTATGTCAAATTATCCTAAAAAGAATGATTTCACCTCAACAAACCCCCATTAATGACTTACATGTATTATTTGCACAGAGAAAACTGAAACTGAATATTACCAACAAGCGAGATATGAAATCAGTTTTATCGGACTAGGGTTCAAAAATGGGCATTTTATATTCTTGTTCCTTTATAACTGATTTGGGTTTTTTTTTTTTTTTTGGCAGAATTAACTATAACAATCACTGGTTACCAAAGTAAAACCTGATATACTGATTCCATAATACATAACATTCAGTTTTTACCACTCTCTTTGGCAAACTTGTCTACTTCCTCATTTTCTGTTCGGATTAAAAAGCATCAGATATCCTGTAAAAAAAAAAAAAAAATCCTAACTCCCCATTTGGAGTTAGGATTAGAGCTCTGACAGGACAGGGCACACTGGATTGAGAACCAGACCACTCCAAATCTAGAAAGGAGAAGAACTGAAAGAGCATGCGCTGCTCCAGGAGATATTACCCCCATTGTGAGCAGACATTTATGTCAGCCTAATATTTTATGTAGGTGTAGAGGTCTTGAAAGGGTCTCTTGAAGGGAAATAATGTCATTTTAACCCACCCACATCCTGATTATTGAGAAATAATATAAGAAGATTAAGCTGTAGGCTAAGATATTACTGATAAGCTAGATCAGAGAATAGAACATTGGGAAAGAGCCAAATAAGTCTGCTAATTTAACCTCAGAATTAGATCATCTTGCTTCCCAGTTGCAGGCAGTGTCAGTCAGAGGCACAATTTCTATACAATGGATGGCATATGTGGGGAACAAATTTCCAGGTGTCTTTTCTCTATTAGGACAAGTGTGAAGAGTCAGTCCAGCTCAGAGCTCCTGGTTTGTGACTGGGCTTAATAGTATTGCAGTGTCTTCTCATTAGGAGCTGGGTCCTATTAGACAATCCAACCATAAAATCAGGTGGGCCCATAGAAATCCACTGAGTGGTGGAAATGATAAATCCAGGGCTAAACATGAACAGGTCTTATATGTGCCCTATGGCAGCTTAGGGCTCTCTTATAACTAATGATGGAGGATGAAATGCCCCCAGAGTTGTGTTGGGATGGTGTGTAGGTACAGGCTAAAGATGAACAGCTATTAGAATACAGTTCTACCAAGGGACGGGCAAGGGAAAATCCTCCCAGTGGCAGAGTTTGGGGTGATGCACCTGGTTATCTACTGCATATGGAAATAAAAGTGACCTGAAGTTAGAATAAACATTTATTTATGAAAGTAGAGAGTGACTTGGCTAGTGGATTGGTGCCTAGAATGATTAGAAAATTCTCAATGATTAGAAAATTGAGAATAAGAAAGTCAATCGGAGAAGGACAAACAGTGTATGTTCTCATTCATTTGGGGAATATGAATAATAGTGAAAGGGAATATAAAGGAAGGGAAAAGAAATGTTGGGAAATATCAGGAAGGGAGACAGAACATAAAGACTCCTAACTCTGGGAAATGAACTAGGGGTGGTGGAAGGGGAGGAGGGCGGGTGTTGGAGGGGAATGGGTGACGGGCACTGAGGTGGACACTTGACGGGATGAGCACTGGGTGTTTTTCTGTATGTTGGTAAATTGAACACCAATAAAAATTAATTTAAAAAAAAAAGAGAATAAGAAAGTCTAGAGGAGATGCATATGGGTAGACCTACCAGAGTGTTCAAAAGTATGAAGGTCTTTGTACCACACGGTTACACTCAGCAGAGATTATTGTCCACACTAAAAGCATAAAGAATCAAATAGAATAACTGTAATAGTTGACCTCAGCCAGCCTGTCTTCAGCCAGCCCATCAACAGAACAGCAATGGTGGCAGATAACGGATATGCACTGGCCCAAAAGGATGGACTCTCACTCATGAAGGCTGATCTAGTTACTGTCCTTGCCAAAGTCCAACCATCAAGAAAAGAAACTAATACAGAGAAAATGACATGGTATTCTATCTCAAAGATGTCAACCAACCATTTCATGACAAGTTGATTACATTGGATTTCTTTCATCTTTACTTGAATCAACATATATCATCTTGGTTGTAGATTTGCCTTCCCTGTCAAGAGGTCTTAGCCCCACCCTAAGAGGGCTTAGATTTTTGCCTACAGTTTTTGATTAACCAGTACAGGATCCTATATCAAACCAAGGAACCTACTTTACAGCAAAGGTGGTATAGCAGTGGGTACATGTTTATGGAATCCTTGGGTCATATCATGTCCCATAATACCCAGATGCTGCCAGCCTGGTAGAACAATGGAATGGTCTTATGATGGCACAGTCGAGCCATCATTTTAAGACGATATCCTTTAAGGAAGGTATGTCATCTTCTAGAATAAAGAATACACTCTTAATAAATGACCACTATATGGCACTATGCCCACAATATGTGGAATATATGGGCCTGGGAACCAAAGGGTCAGAGCAGGAGTGGCTCCATTTGCTATCACACTTGGTAACTTTGCTCCCAGAAGATGAATGGTTCCATCAAAGGCCAAAGCAGAGTCATATTAAATTTGAAATCACAGGCACCTGTTGCTTTCCTTTAGCTCTTTGTACCCAGAGACCACGAAGCAAAGAAAGGAGTCATCATTCTAGCAGAGGCCATTTACCTTGATTATTAAGAAAAAATAGGGCTTCTGTTACAGATGAAGAATAAGGAAGAACTTTTAGGGCACTCAGATGATCCCACTGGACAACTCCTGACACTTAAATGGTACATGGATAAATGCCCTTGGATGGGCATGGTGACCAGGAAATCAGACTCCTGAACAATGAGAATCTGGATCATCCCACCATATAAGCCACTAATACCAGGAAAAGTGCTAGATCAGGGTGACAGAAACCTAGAATGGGTAATCGAAGAGAAAAATAATGAGGATTAGAAGTAGCCTCTAGACCAAATGTAGTAACGGTGTTGGTAGAGTACTTTATCCCACTGACTTCCTCTAACAAATTTTCCCCAGGGAAAGAGTCTTTTCAGAACTCTATAGCAGCTGTTTATGGATAGAGCTGAACATACTATATGAAGTAATTATATCTGGGTGGTACAAGGGGTAGACCTTAATATATATAAGCCCTACTGGACTACAGGGCACAATTCATCTTAGGAACTAAAGTGCTGTCTCTCCTAGCAGCTAAGTTCCAAAGTACCTACAACTCACTGATGAGTTTTTTTCCAGGAATTTCCCAAGTCCTAAGAAAACTGCCTCCCTGGATTTACAGTTCCTCTTTTAGAGCAGCCTGAAGCCAATGACTAGTCAGTGCAGGATCCGAAAATCTGGCCCCCTTGCTTCAGCTAGGTCAAATATGAAAGGCTATTCTACCTCCAAAAACTCTTACTAGGATCATCTGAGACCTCTGATGCAGCTACATCATGTATTTGTTTAAGATTTACAGTCTATCTATTTCCTAAAAAGGAATTGAATCATATTATAAAATTCACATATTATATGAAAGAATAAATTACAATGAAATAAGGCAAAACTAAAGGATATATTTCTCATTGTTTACAAAATTTATTAAGGTCATTCTTTAACTATAGTACTGGTATAGCTGCTATGATCAACCAGGCACATATTATGCCATCATCGTGATTACAGTTTGATCTAGCAGATGGTATGTGCACAAGAAAAATAAGAAGACAAAAACCTCTCCCAGTATTCACAGCTGTTAACATATATCATTTGATTCCAGAACAGTACTACGAGATATAAAGAGCTATTACTATTCATATTTTATAGATGGTAAACCAAAGTTCAGCAAGGTACAGTGATTTGCCCAACCTGCGGCAGAATTATTCTTTACATTAAAAAATCATTTTTTTACAGCATTATGATAAATGTTTATTTGGATGATGACATCACCCATACAGATGATACATTTTCTCAGTCATCATCAAAAACCCCCTTGGGAACATTGATTCTATATCATTTAACTATTTTGAGGATTTGCTTCATCCTGCGTAGTATCCTGCATTATTTTTAAAAATATTTTTAAAATATTTAATGTCTCTGGGTTACACCAAATACTATCTGCTAACTGAATCTTTCAAGCTTTGTAATATTAGAATGACAACTTGGTCATTTGCTGACTCACCCCCTAGGCATTTCCACTATTATGAAATTGTTACTTCATGGAAGGATGTTTGGTTAATAATAATCAACTGTAAAAATAAAGAATGCAGACTTCTATTTTCAAAAGATTAGATTCTAAGTGTAGGTTTTTGACAAAGAACACTGCAGCGGCCAGTGAATCATCAAATGGAGAAGGCTCACTTGACTTCCCAAGAGAAGGAAAAAGAGTAGGAAAGAAGGAAAGAAAAGAAACAGCAAAAGGATTGTTGATTCTGGAATTGAGCTAAGGAGAAATACAGCAGGTGTTGGCTTGAGGTGAGGAGAGTTACTGGAATGGGTAGCTGGCCAGTGGGTCACTGTTGCCAGGGAGCTGAGACTACTTCCCTTTAATTGAGGGCACTTTCTTAGGAGACAGGATAAGGATCAGAACTGGAGAGTCAATGCAAAGAGGCAAAAAAAAAAAAAAAAAAAAAAAAAAAGAAGAAGAAGAAGAAGAAGAAGAAGAAGAAGAAAGAAGAGAAAAAGAAAAAAAGGATATTAAAGCTACTGCTGAGACTGACAGGGAACAGGGCCAGGATTGTGAGAAATACCAGAAAGGGGACACATGTAATGAGTTTTGTGAAGTGCTATCTCCCACCCAGGAGCCAGCTTGAGGTATAAAGTTGTAGACACAGAACCCTTCAAACTTCCTTCTAACTCACTGGTCAGGGCTTTGTGGTAAAGTTTGTCAAAGTCTAGAACTGCCTTATCTCAATGCTGATAGGAAGCCTCTGGTTCCTAAACTAGCAGCAAGGGAAGGTAAAGAAGATGGGAATTAAATCAAGGGAATAAAGAAAAAAGGAAAATGGAGACCAAAAAGGGAAGAAGAGAGTAAAGCCCAATAATCCCTCACCCCATCATGTCTGGCACATATTGACAAAACCAACCTGTGAACAAAACAGCACATATAAATGATTGTTTTATTTTTCTCTACCTGAGGCTATCACTGTGAATGCCTACGCCACCCAGACTTTATTAACTACTATTGGGGGGAGGTATACATGTTTAAATTAAATTAATTTTTATTTTTATTTCCTTTTATTAATAAACTCAACATATTTATATTTACCACAAAAAAAATCTTAAGATTCAACTAAAATAATAAGCTCAAAATGGACTCTTGAGATTTTCTTTTGAAGAATTCAATGCATGTAGTCTAATCTCTATATGAGAATTTATTGACATGTACTCTCAGCAAGGCAATGTACTAAGCATATTAAAATATAAACCATAGAACAAATGTTTCTTGAATCAAGATGTATCTTAGACAAGGCAAGTTCTACCTCATTAGCAGGGGAAAAGACAAAAATCTCAGTGACTTAATAGAAGTTTACTTCTATACATCAATAGCTAGGTGGCAGGTGAAGAAAGAAAATATATAGATGACCACACATGAGATTTTCATGAATGGAGCCTAGAAGCAATATGATCATTCTCTTGACCAGAACTCTAGTCACATGGCCTCAGGAGTCCTCAAAAGAGTCTGGGAAATGCAGACTCTGGCTGGACAGCCACTTCCCAGCAATTACACTATAAAGGTGAAACATGAATATACAGCAGACAGCCAACTGTTTCTACCTCAAGATATTTAAAGTGTGGGAGACACGAGTGACACATAAACAGATCATTTCAATATAGGATCTTTCTTGTGACAAAATGTCCAAGAGAGAGGCCTTTCTGTATTTAAAAGAAAAAAAAAAAAAAGGAAAGAAAGGAAGAAAAGGACATCTGTATGCCACTATTTGTAGTAACTATTGTTAATAGCAATAATTGGTTGATTGAGTTTACCAAATCTTTTCCCTGTAAAAAGCCATTTTTATTTGCAACATACCCCAAATGATCTATCTACTAGTCTTCTAACTACCTGAACATTTCATTCCAGTCCAAAGAGATAATAAAACATCCCATTAATAAACCTTAAAATTTCTTACCATGTGCTTTTAGTCCATCAATAAACTTTACTAATGTTAGTCTCAGAATATTATGTTAAGGATTTGGGGGGTAGCCCAAATTCATATAGAATAACTTCACTCTATTTGCTATCCAAATCTTACTATTCCTTCAAAATCCAGCTCATATCATTCTTTCCACTAAAGCCCTATCAGAACATTAAAAATTGGGGTTATCTTCCAAATTCATATCTTGCTTTTTACCTCCTACCTTCCTTAAGCAATTAACTCTATAGAAACTTATTTCATGTCCCTTTTATTCTTAACTAAAGCTGGTATTTTTTCTGAGTTTATATCTACTATGGAAGGCCCTAGAAGGATATGTGTTAATTTTTTTCATCTCTTAAGCATGTAACATAAATTTTCAATAACTCACTATAACTATATTTTACTATTATTGAGAAATCCTAGTTGTTGAATTAATATACCCAACCCTGTGAGGTTAAAAATAAGGAAACATTCATAAAAATATTTGTAAACCATTACATTGTTTTGTTTTTCAAAAAAGGAAAGGAAAAAATTTTAATTGTGGTGGGGAACATTGGATGTTCAGCAAAATCTGTTCTCTTTTCCTAGGTAGTCAGGTGTGCCATACTCAGTTCTCAAAGGGGATTGTGAGTGGAGGTGAGTGGAGGGGAGTGGAGGTGATGTATTTCACTGATACCCACAGCAATAAGCCAGTGGGTGGGACACCTCCACACTTTATTCCACTTTCTGCCAGCTGGGACCTTGATGTACACCCACCCAGCCTTAAGTAAGCAGATGATGACAATGCCTCAGAGGAGGGCAGAGCTTTACCCTAGTAGCTTTGGTCCCTGAATGACTTCAGGAAGTAGGAGATATCTATCTGCACTATTACTGGAAGGAGGTGTTTCACCATTGCCTTTGGAGTCTCTTTGTTATAACCTTTCAGGTAGCTAACACAGTAATATATTTATCATTATGGTATTTAAATGTCAGGTGAACAATGATACTTAACTCCTTAGGCCTTCAAGTTGGGAACAGGGTGGCTAAAGTCCCAGAGCCGCCCAGTTTCACCTTTGACTTGCAAATGGATGTCTTCAACCATTTACAACAGTGATATGGACTAGTTTTATCTTTTTTAAAGATGTGCACAATGATATGAAAAGGTTAAAAAGGTATTACCTCAAGAGTTTTCTGGGGGATCCCTGGGTGGCTCAGCGGTTTGGCGCCTGCCTTTGGCCCAGGATGCGATCCTGGAGTCCCTGGATTGAGTCCCACATCGGGCTCCCAGCATGGAGCCTGCTTCTCCTTCTGCCTGTGTCTCTGCCTCTCTCTCTATGACTATCATAAATAAATCTTAAAAAAAAAAAAAAGAGTTTTCTGAACATGTCCCCAAAATTCTTGTTTCTTCTTTAAAATGACACTTCATTTTTACAGTTTATATTCCTGCCTCATCCACCATCCTCAGTGACACACATGTGGCTTCATGCCTGACACTGTCGATATTAAAACAAACAAAAATACTAGCTGAAAGCTATCTCCCCCTTTTATCCTCATCTTGCTTTGATTTTTTTCCTCTTTTCTGTATTAGCCATAAGCAACAGGATAAATTTTTCTTTTCACTAAAACTGGAAATTAAAAGACCCTCCTCCATTCATTTCCCTTTCTAACAAGTTCCATGGACATACTCAAGGGGAGATTTTTGTGACTCCTCCTGTGGTCGGGATTCAGTTCACATTCTTCCTGTTTCTTAAGTTTCAGAGCCTTTTTCTATCTCCTGTGGTTTCTGTTTCTATCCCTGGGTATTTGTTCACCAAGTTTCTGAAGTGGGATGGTGTTATATTTCCACTAGGTTCTCTTTCAAAAATGAATCTTGTTGGCCTGAATTACTTTACTTTTCCATTTATAAAAATGAACCCATGTCCCAGCCTCTATAACATAATTACAACAGAAAAAAATTCCAATTACAGCAGTTCAATTTATTCCAGGAAAATACCTGACTAAAATAACTACTCACATGCCCCAAAAGCTAAATCCATGTTTTTAGATGTATCATAAAAGAAACGTCATTGAGGTGCCTGGGTGGTTCAGTCATTTGAGCATCTGACTCTTGGTTGCAGCTTGGGTCATGATCTAACGGGTCATGGAATCAAACCTGGTATTCAGCTCCATGATCAGCAGGGAGTCTCCTTGAGGATTCTCTCCCTTTACCCCTCTCCCCACTCTCTTTCTCTCTCTCTTAAACAGATAAATAAATAAAATCTTTAAAAAAATGTCATTGACAAAATGGGGTATCTTCCTTTAATAACTTTGGGGTTCAAATCTGGAGAATATTTGCAAAAATATCTGAGGGCTCCTGACCATTCAGAAAGATCATTACTCGGTCAACAAGGACCTGTTAAATGTCTATTTCACTCCAGTAGTGTCTGGGAGGGAGTCATGAGATGAGAAAACAATATAAATGGGCTTTCTGTCTAAAAAATTCTCTCGTCTGTTCTGTGAGAGGGAAACAAACACACACCCTATTCATCCCATTGTCTGGAATCATAAAACGTCAGATCTAGTGTTGTCTAATTTACTCTTCCTATTCACAGGTTTCAAAGTCCCAGTGCAAAAAAAATCAAGTGGTTTATCCAGGGAGCCCCATGTAATTGTCACAAAGTTAAAAACCTGCAAGTAAATAGTGTGCTAGAGCTGGTCTCAGATCTGAGAGTTTTATAAACTGTCCCATGTTGACTACCTCACTAAAGCTGGTACCTACAATTGTAACTTGGTGATATTTTAGTAATATTTCAATAATACAATGCCAGACTGTTCTCTGTTCTGATTAAATGCATTAGAACAGGATGCTTACCCTGTACAGAATTACACATAAGTAACAAATGGCTTACAAGTCTTCTCAAGGTGAAGCAGAAAGTGCCAATAACACTGTATGAATATTTTGCTGAACAATAACTTGTGGAGCCTCTATTGTATATCCAGCCAATGACTCCTCTGCACACCAGCATCAGGGGAATTATCTTATCCTGACTCCACATAATGACCACTAATAGCCAGCTTACTGGCTTCACCACTTATATATTCCCCATTATCTCATACTCTGTTAGCATAAATTTGGTGAGCAATTATCCTCAAGGCTAAAAAACAGCAAAATTCCACTAGATACTCCTGACAAAATTGGTGCCAGTAATTTGAATGTGTTACAGTTGACTGAATAAATTGAGAAAATTTTTCTTCCCTCATCTTTATTCTACCTTTCTATCATTTCTCACCTTTCTCTGCACCTGCCCACTCCTTAACCAACAAGGATCTGGGTTCATTAGAAAAACATTTTCCGTCATCCCACTGTTGATTGTCCATCTGCAATGCATATAACATTTGTTTTTCAAAGTGATATGTGTTGCCCATAATCAAACACTGCAGGTAAAAAATTGTCCAAACCCCCTTTTGTGACCCCCCTGTATCTAAAATACAAGCTTATCATAGCACTGACAACGTGTATTTGCATAATTTATTTAAATGACAGTCATTGGCCTGGAATGTCTTTGAAGTCAAATATCTAATTTACTTTTGCATCTCTGTTGCCTATTAGTCCTGCATGTTTGCTAAGTGAATGAATATATCACCCAATCTATCAAGAGCCTCAAAAAACAGTGTTCATTATTATACTCTATGTAGGGAATATAGGAGTTAGGAGGAGAAACATGAAATGGTTCCTATGGGTAGCTGAAAGAGAAGAGAAATGGAAAGAACTTTCTGCTTTAGTTAAGAATTTTCTCCTTTGGTTCCGTAGCTGCTTTCCATAGAACAGGAAATATTTGATTCTTTACCTGGCTAGTGTATGTTTTCTGGATGAAAGTCCTTTTTAGGCTGCATTATTTCCATCACTTGCAATATATATTTGCCTTTTCATTCAGCAGTCTTTGTGTTTGAGGTCTCCTTGTTCTTCATGACAATTATAGTGTATCTGATAAAAAGTTAGTACTTTCCTTAGGATAGATTAGAATGTAAGGGCGGAAGTATCCAAATGAATACAGGAAGGGAAAGATGTTCCCTATAAGGAAAGGCACAAAATTGCTCTAACAGCTCCTCAAAGGAAGTGATAGCTATAAATGCAGAAGAGACAAATAAGAGAAAGGAAAGAGAAGGCCCAGAAACAGAAAGAGGGCCATAGAGGAGGTGGTGAGGGCTCAAGGCATATTGGATATTTATTGTTTCATTTGAGGTTCACTTATTATGATGTAAAACCCTTCATTTTACCCAATTCTGCAGACACAAATACACACATTTTGGGTTTTTTTTCTCTGTAACATCTGCTTACTTACCTAGTAAGTAAGTAAGTACTTACCTAGCTTTGTGTGAATGAAGAAATGTTTTGTTGTTGCTACTAATAAAGTTGAGGAGAAGTCAGCACTTGTCTGTGTGGGGATGCTAAAGACTAAGCAAAGCCTATCGTTAAAGAAACAGGAAGCCTTGGAAACTATGAAATTTAAGAACACCAATTCCCCTCTACCCCCAGAATTGACAGAAAAATTGGTATGGTTTTTGGACTACACAGGCTAAGAAATTTGAGTTTCAGGGACATTTTTACTGAGAACCTAAAGGAGAAAGAAAGCCCCAAAACAAGTGTGATTTGCACGTGGTTTCTGAGAATGAACTCTCTAATGTAAACTGAAATAAAATTACTAAAAGATGGTTTCACGGAAATATAGAGATTGATGCATAGAAATTTTACTAAATTAGACTTGGAACTAGTCTTGACTTGAGATAACAAACCAGTGCCCATTGAAAGGTAATTAGAAAATGTGTCTAAGCTGAAGTTTTTGGTTGATTTACAGGAAACTGTTTCAATTGATGAGCTACAGAGATTAGACTTCAACTCCATTTACTACAAAACGATGTGTTTGCTTCAATAAGTGATTGTAAAGTGATAGAATAAGTGGAAATGAAATCTTAACAGAGATGGTGTATTTCTCAATTGCGTATTTTGAAGGATAAATTTCCTGGGACTGTTTGCCCTGATACTCCTTGAAAGGACTCAATTTTTCACTGGTTGTTGGCATCAAAGCATTGCTTTTGATCTTTCAGAACTCCGTGGTTCCTCGTGGGGATTTCAGATCTTCAAGATTCAATCTAGAAGTTTAACATAACACAAAAGGAGTCCTTTACACTTCGCAAAAAAGGAAAAAACTGTTGATTCTAGTCTGGCGATATTCTTATTACCAACAGCAATCATGATGATTAGTTTTATGTGCCCACTTGGCTGTGCTATAGTTACCCAATTGCTTGAATACTAATCTGGGTGTTGCTGTGAAAAATCTCTTGTAGATGTGATTTACATAAATGTAAATAATCCGCTGATTTTAAGTAAAGGAGAATACCCTTGCTACTTAGAAATGTGGGTGTTCCATCAGTTTAAAGGCCTGAAGAGCAAAATCAAAGTTTCCCGGAGGGAAATGAAATTGTGCCTCAAGACTGTAGCATTACTTTCAAGCCTACCAGCCTGCCCTACAGATTCAGACTTGCCAGCCCCCGCAATTATAGAATTACAAAAGCCAATGCCTTGAAACACACACACACACACACACACACACATTTTAAAGATATACATACATCCTACTGGGTCTGTTTCTATACAGAACTCTAATACAGTAGATAAATAGATTGCACTATAGAATCAGCAACAGGGAGGGGCAAGACGGCGGGAGAGCAGGGTCCCCAAGTCACCTGTCCCCACCAAATTACCTAGATAACCTTCAAATCATCCTGAAAACCTACGAATTCGGCCTGAGATTTAGAGAGACCAGCTGGAATGCTACAGTGAGAAGAGTTCGCGCTTCTATCAAGGTAGGAAGACGGGGAAAAAGAAATAAAGGAACAAAAGGCCTCCGAGGGGGAGGGGCCCTGCGAGGAGCCGGGCTGAGGCCGGGGCGAGTGTCCCCAGGACAGGAGAGCCCCGTCCCGGAGGAGCAGGAGCTGCACCAACCTTCCCCGCGGAAAGGGGCCCGCAGGGAGTTAGAGCAGGACCCAGGAGGGCGGGGATGCCCTCGGGCTCCCGGGGACACTAACAGGCACCTGCGCCCCGGGAGTGCGCCGAGCTCCCTAAGGGCTGCAGCGTGCACGGTGGGACCCGGAGCAGCTCGGAGGGGCTCGGGCGGCGGCTCCGCGGAGGGGGCTGCGGGGCGGGAGCGCGAATCCAACAGCGCAGGCCCCGGAGCACAGGGCGCCGGGACACAGCCCAGGATCCGGCCTCCCCCGGGACAGGCAGAGGCCGGGAGGGCCCAGGACAGCGAGGACGCTCCTGCCCCGAGCTGAGCACATCAGCGGCCCCGCCCCGGAGCCCCCAGGCCCTGCAGACGGAGAGCCCCGGAGCTACTGCGGGGGCTGGATCCAGGGTCCCAGAGCTGCCCCCGCCACTGTGGCTTCCTCCCGGGGCCTCACGGGGTGAACAACCCCCACTGAGCCCTGCACCAGGCAGGGGCAGAGCAGCTCCCCCAAGTGCTAACACCTGAGAATCAGCACAGCAGGCCCCTCCCCCAGAAGACCAGCTGGACGGACCAGTTCCAGGGGAAGTCAAGGGACTTAAAGTTTACAGAATCAGAAGATACTCCCCCGTGTTTTTTGTTTTTGTTTTGTTTTGTTTTTCTTCTTTTTGATTTCTGATTGCTTCCCCCACCCCTTTTTTTCACCTTTCTTTCTTTTTCTCTTTTTCTTCTCTTTTTTCCTTTTTTTTTCTTCTTTTTCTTTTTTCTTTTTCTCTTTTCTTTCCTTCTCTCTCTTTTTCTCTGTTTCCCAGTATAACTTGTTTTTGGCCACTCTGCACTGAGCAAAATGACTAGAAGGAAAAACCTCACCTCAAAAGAAAGAATCAGAAACAGTCCTCTCTCCCACAGAGTTACAAAATCTGGATTACAATTCAATGTCAGAAAGCCAATTCAGAAGCACTATTATACAGCTACTGGTGGCTCTAGAAAAAAAGCATAAAGGACTCAAGAGACTTCATGACTGCAGAATTTAGATCCAATCAGGCAAAATGACTAGAAGGAAAAACCTCACCTCAAGAGACTTCATGACTGCAGAATTTAGATCCAATCAGGCAGAAATTAAAAATCAATTGAATGAGATGCAATCCAAGCTAGAAGTCCTAAAGACGAGGGTTAACGAGGTGGAAGAACGAGTGAGTGACATAGAAGACAGGTTGATGGCAAAGAGGGAAACTGAGGAAAAAAGAGACAGACAATTAAAAGACCATGAAGACAGATTAAGGGAAATAAAAGACAGCCTGAGGAAGAAAAACCTATGTTTAATTGGGGTTCCCAAGGGCGCCGAAAGGGCCAGAGGGCCAGAATATGTATTTGAACAAATCCTAGCTGAAAACTTTCCTAATCTGGGAAGGGAAACAGGCATTCAGACCCAGGAAATAGAGAGATCCCCCCTAAAATCAATAAAAACCGTTCAATACCTCGACATTTAATAGTTAGGCTTGCAAATTCCAAAAGATAAAGATCCTTAAAGCAGCAAGAGACAAGAAATCCCTGACTTTTATGGGGAGGAGTTTTAGGATAACAGCAGACCTCTCCACAGAGACCTGGCAGGCCAGAAATGGATGGCAGGATATATTCAGGGTCCTAAATGAGAAGAACATGCAACCAAGAATACTTTATCCAGCAAGGCGCTCATTCAGAATGGAAGGAGAGATAAAGAGCTTCCAAGACAGGCAGGAACTGAAAGAATATGAGACCTCCAAACCAGCTCTGCAAGAAATTTTAAGGGGGACTCTTAAAATTTCCCATTAAGAAGAAGTTCAGTGGAACAATCCACAAAAACAAGGACTGAATAGGTATCATGATGACACTAAACTCATATCTGTCAATAGTAACTCTGAACATGAACAGCTTAATGACCCCATCAAAAGGCACAGGGTTTCAGACTGGATAAAAAAGCAGGACCCATCTCTTTGCTGTCTACAAGAGACTTATTTTAGACAGAAGGACACCTACAACGTGAAAATAAAAGGTTGGAGAACCATTTACCATTCAAATGGTCCTCAAAAGAAAGCAGGGGTAGCCATCCTTATATCAGATAAACTAAAATTTACCCCGAAGACTGTAGTGAGAGATGAAGAGGGACACTAAGGATCTATCCAACAAGAGGACTTAACAATCCTCAATATATATGCCCCGAATGTGGGAGCTGCCAAATATTTAAACCAATTAATAACCAAGGTGAAAAAATACTTAGATAATAATACACTTATACTTGGTGACTTCAATCTAGCTCTTTCTACCCTCGATAGGTCTTCTAAGCACAACATCTCCAAAGAAACAAGAGCTTTAAATGATACACTGGACCAGATGGACTTCACAGATATCTACAGAACTTTACATCCAAACTCAACTGAATACACATTCTTCTCAAGGGCACATGGAACTTTCTCCAGAATAGACCACATACTGGGTCACAAATCGGGTCTGAACCGATACCAAAAGATCAGGATAGTCCCCTGCATATTCTCAGACCATAATGCCTTGAAATTAGAACTAAATCATAACAAGAAGTTTGGAAGGACCTCAAACACATGGAGGTTAAGGACCATCCTGCTAAAAGATGAAAGGGTCAACCAGGAAATTAAGGAAGAATTAAAAAGATTCATGGAAACTAATGAGAATGAAGATACAACCGTTCAAATCTTTGGGATGCAGCAAAAGCAGTTCTGAGGGGGAAATACATCGCAATACAAGCATCCATTCAAAAACTGGAAAGAACTCAAATACAAAAGCTAACCTTACACATAAAGGAGCTAGAGAAAAAACAGCAAATGGACCCTACGCCCAGCAGAAGAAGAGAGTTAATTAAAATTCGAGCAGAACTCAACGAAATCGAGATCAGAAGAACTGTGGAACAGATCAACAGAACCAGGAGTTGGTTCTTTGAAAGAATTAATAAGATAGATAAACCATTAGCCAGCCTTATTAAAAAGAAGGGAGAGAAGACTCAAATTAATAAAATCATGAATGAGAAAGGAGAGATCACTACCAACACCAAAGAAATACAAACGATTTTAAAAACATATTATGAACAGCTCTACGCCAATAAATTAGGAAATCTAGAAGAAATGGACGCATTCCTGGAAAGCCACAAACTACCAAAACTGGAGCAGGAAGAAATAGAAAACCTGAACAGGCCAATAACCAGGGAGGAAATTGAAGCAGTCATCAAAAACCTCCCAAGACACAAGAGTCCAGGGCCAGATGGCTTCCCAGGGGAATTCTATCAAATGTTTAAAGAAGAAATCATACCTATTCTACTAAGCTGTTTGGAAAGATGGAAAGAGATGGAGTACTTCCAAATTCGTTCTATGAGGCCAGCATCATCTTAATTCCGAAACCAGACAAAGACCCCACCTAAAAGGAGAATTACAGACCAATATCCCTGATGAACATGGATGCAAAAATTCTCCACAAGATACTAGCCAATAGGATCCAACAATACATTAAGAAAATCATTCACCATGACCAAGTAGGATTTATCCCCGGGACACAAAGCTGGTTCAACACTCGTAAAACCATCAATGTGATTCATCATATCAGCAAGAGAAAAACCAAGAACCATATGATCCTCTCATTAGATGCAGAGAAAGCATTTGACAAAATACAGCATCCATTCCTGATCAAAACTCTTCAGAGTGTAGGGATAGAGGGGATTTTCCTTGACATCTTAAATGCCATCCACGAAAAGCCCACAGCAAATATCATTCTCAATGGGGAAGCACTGGGAGCCTTTCCCCTAAGATCAGGAACAAGACAGGGATGTTCACTCTCACCACTGCTATTCAACATAGTACTGGAAGTCCTCGCCTCAGCAATCAGACAACAAAAAGACATTAAAGGCATTCAAATTGGCAAAGAAGAAGTCAAACTCTCCCTCTTCGCCAATGACATGATACTCTACATAGAAAACCCAAAAGCCTCCACCCCAAGATTGCTAGAACTCATACAGCAATTTGGTAGCGTGGCAGGATACAAAATCAATGCCCAGAAATCAATGGCATCTCTATACACTAACAATGAGACTGAAGAAAGAGAAATTAAGGAGTCAATCCCATTTACAATTGCACCCAAAAGCATAAGATACCTAGGAATAAACCTAACCAAAGAGGTAAAGGATCTATACCCTAAAAACTATAGAACACTTCTGAAAGAAATTGAGGAAGACACAAAGAGATGGAAAAATATTCCATGCTCATGGATTGGCAGAATTAATATTGTGAAAATGTCAATGTTACCCAGGGCAATTTACACGTTTAATGCAATCCCTATCAAAATACCATGGACTTTCTTCAGAGAGTTAGAACAAATTATTTTAAGATTTGTGTGGAATCAGAAAAGACCCCGAATAGCCAGGGGAATTTTAAAAAAGAAAACCATAGCTGGGGGCATCACAATGCCAGATTTCTGGTTGTACTACAAAGCTGTGGTCATCAAGACAGTGTGGTACTGGCACAAAAACAGACACATAGATCCCTGGGTGGCGCAGCGGTTTAGTGCCTGCCTTTGGCTCAGGGCGCGATCCTGGAGACCCGGGATCGAATCCCACATCGGGCTCCCGGTGCATGGAGCCTGCTTCTCCCTCTGCCTATGTCTCTGCCTCTCTCTCTCTCTCTCTCTCTCTGTGTGTGTGTGACTATCATAAATAAATAAAAATTAAAAAAAAAAAAGAAGATACTTATGGGATCCCTGGGTGGCGCAGCGGTTTGGCGCCTGCCTTTGGCCCGGGGCGCGATCCTGGAGACCCGGGATCGAATCCCACTTCGGGCTCCCGGTGCATGGAGCCTGCTTCTTCCTCTGCCTATGTCTCTGCTTCTCTCTCTCTCACTGTGTGCCTATCATAAATAAATAAAATTAAAAAAAAATAAAAAAAAAAACAGACACATAGATCAATGGAACAGAATAGAGAACCCAGAAGTGGACCCTGAACTAATATTCAATAAAGGAGGAAAGACTATCCATTGGAAGAAAGACAGTCTCTTCAATAAATGGTGTTGGGAAAATTGGACATCCACATGCAGAAGAATGAAACTGGACCACTCTCTTTCACCATACGCAAAGATAAACTCAAAATGGATGAAAGATCTAAATGTGAGACAAGATTCCATCAAAATCCTAGAGGAGAACACAGGCAACACCCTTTTTGAACTCAGCCACAGTAACTTCTTGCAAGATATATCCATGAAGGCAAAAGAAACAAAAGCAAAAATGAACTATTGGGACTTCATCAAGATAAGAAGCTTTTGCACAGCAAAGGATACAGTCAACAAAACTAAAAGACAACCTACAGAATGGGAGAAGATATTTGCAAATGACGTATGAGATAAAGGGCTAGTTTCCAAGATCTATAAAGAACTTCTTAAACTCAACACCAAAGAAACAAACAATCCAATCATGAAATGGGCAAAAGACATGAAGAGGAATCTCACAGAGGAAGACATAGACATGGCCAACATGCACATGAGAAAATGCTCCGCATCACTTGCCATCAGGGAAATACAAATCAAAACCACAATGAGATACCACCTCACACCAGTGAGAATGGGGAAAATTAACAAGGCAGGAAACAACAAATATTGGAGAGGATGTGAAGAAAGGGGAACCCTCTTGCACTGTTGGTGGGAATGTGAACTGGTGCAGCCACTCTGCAAAACTGTGTGGAGGTTCCTCAAAGAGATAAAAATAGACCTGCCCTATGACCCAGCAATTGCACTGTTGGGGATTTACCCCAAAGATACAGAAGCAATGAAACGCCGGGACACCTGCACCCCGATGTTTCTAGCAGCAATGTCCACAATAACCAAACTGTGGAAGGAGCCTCGGTGTCCATCGAAAGATGAATGGATAAAGAAGATGTGGTCTATGTATACAATGGAATATTACTGAGCCATTGGAAACGACAAATACCCACCATTTGCTTCAACGTGGATGGAACTGGAGCGTATTACGCTGAGTGAAGTAAGTCAATCAGAGAAGGACAAACAGTGTATGTTCTCATTCATTTGGGGAATATAAATAATAGTGAAAGAGAATATAAGGGAAGGGAGAAGAAATGTGTGGGAAATATCAGAAAGGGAGACAGAACATAAAGACTCCTAACTCTGGGAAATGAACTAGGGGTGGTGGAAGGGGAGGTTGGTGGGGGGTGGGGGTGAATGGGTGATGGGCACTGAGGGGGACACTTGACGGGATGAGCACTGGGTGTTATTCTGTATGTTGGTAAATTGAACACCAATAAAAAATTAATTTATTAAAAAAAGAATCAGCAACAGGATTGCCTAATATTGACAAGAATAGATATGAGATGGTTAACTTGGCAAAAAAAAATGTAATTGCTGAAATTTTTAGATTGTAGGTACCTCAGAATATCTTCTTGAACTGAGAAATTAGATAAAAGCCCATTTTTTAAAAGTCAAGCTATATGAAAGATAAAGATAATTTGATTATTGCGCAGCCTATATTTTAAGATTGAATGAAGCAATAATCATCTTGGAGGAAAATGTGCTACTTCATTTAATACTAAAATGCGTGTTTTATCCCCTTTTCTCTAAATTCTAACCTTCTGGAAGGTAAGGAATATGTCTTAGACTGCCTTGTTCAGATAGGTATACAATAAATAGTTACTGAATGCATTAGCGTCTTGAATGTTAATCATTCAACACACATTGACTGTGGCCAGCACTGTGCTGAGTATGGAACTACAGTGATAAATACATAGTCCTTCCCTCATAGAAGCATGTCATGGTTTATCTGACCTAGGATCTGACAAAATCATTGAGAAATACACTGGAGAAAAAGAGATTATCCTGATTTATGTCAAACTGAGAAAGGTAGCAGTTTTTTTCCCCCCAGAACATTTTGTTTGGCTTCCTGTTATATATTTAAATCATTTTGTGGAGGCAGTCTGGAAGTTAAGGGCATCAGTGGCATTAACAGACAGACTCTAGCCTAAATTCTGACATCACTACTACCTATGTGACCTTGGACAAGTCGCTTAACATCTCTGAGCTCCAGGATTCCCAATTATAAAATGAGAACAATACCCGTGTGTGTCTCTGTGTTTGCGTGTATAATGAAGTACTCTCAGCAAAGCTTGTAGCTCAACACCTACCACGTGGAAAGTCAGCAGTAAATGGTAGCTAGATTTGATGTACCTTACGCTTTCAAACCACAGCCTCTGGGATAACAAGTTCCTTAAGAAAAATAACCACTACATGAAATAATACTTCCTCATACTTGTCAAAACATATATCCATTAAGGTCAGAGGAGCTTCCCTTCTTTTAGGATGACTTTGAGGGTGTGCTTAAAACTTTCATTTATCGAAGGGGAAATACCCAATATGTGATAGTAAGGCTCTGAAGGCTTTCCATGGAAAAGAAGAGATATGTATTTTAAATGCAATTAAATATATAATTTATAAATATAAATAATAGATATATAGAGACTATATCTATATGTATCTATCTATCCATCTATACACTCATGAGATTCACAGACTATTAAATCTAGAAGTACTGGAGATCACCTAGACCTCACTTTATAAAAGCTTAGAAAAGCAAAATAACTTCTCCAAGGGCACTAATAAGGGGCAGAGTGAGGATCGCCTATCAGTTTAAAGGTATGATCTCTCTATTATCTATAATTTATCTCTGTACTTTAGAACTATTGTTTTCCAAAGGGATAAATGCTATTCTGCCAAAAATCCTAAGACCTAACATAACTCATAATTTTTTTATTTTATTTTATTTTTAAGGAGAGAGATAGAGAGTGCACATGAAGTGGAGGGGCGAGGGAGAAAGAGAGAATCTTAAGCAGACTCCACACTGAGAGGCTCCACAATTCGGGGCTCAGTCTCACAACCCTGAGATCATGACCTGAGCTGCATCCAATAGTGAGACGCTTAACTGACTAAGCCACCGAGAAACCTCTATAACTCATAACTTTTTAAAAAGATTTTATTTATTTATTCATGAGAGACAGAGACAGAGACAGAGAGGCAGAGACACAGGCAGAGGGGGAGAAGCAGACTCCTGGCTCCCGCAAGGAGCCAAATGCAGAACTCGATTCTAGGATCCCAGGATCACACCCTGAGCCACTCAGGCATCCCTAACACATAACTTTTTAATTAAAAGTCTTTGATCACTGCATGGGAGCCACAGGGGAATTATAACTGGGTGGCAAGACTGGCTGTCATTCTGTGTTCCATGATTCTGTATGAACTTCAATACTTTTTATATAATGGAACTGGTTTAATTTGCTTTTATTTATTTAATGCATTTATTAGGCCCATCAAATAAGAATGTTTTGGACACGAAAGTGAAAAATATAAAATGTCAAACAAATACCTGATACTGTCATTAGTAATCAGTAGTATTTGGAAGGACTTTTAGACTTGTTTATCATAGGTAGTTTACTGAGGTAACGGTGTATCAGTCCTACAGTGAGGGAATGACACGAATCACTGAGGACGTTGCTGTCACCAATATTAAAGGAAAGCCCTCCTGTCCAGAACAGGTAACAGACTCCAAATAGCACAGCTGAGAGGGATTTTTATAAATGATGCATCCAAACCCACCTAGGGAACCAGAGTCTTAAGAGAGATGCAGGGACTTGCTCAAACCCACTCAGTTTACCCAAAGCAAAAGGGTCTAGAACTCAGCTCTCTGTGATTTTAGTCCAGAGCTCTCCTAATGTTGTTTTATTCTCTTCTGCATTTTGATTATTAAAATCTAATCTTCTTTTAAAATAATCTAAAAACAGAGGATCCCTGGGTGGCTCAGTGGTTTAGCACCTGCCTTCGACCCAGGGTGTGGTCCTGGAGTCCTGGGATCAAGTCCCACATTAGGCTCTCAGTGGTTTAGCACCTGCCTTCGACCCAGGGTGTGGTCCTGGAGTCCTGGGATCGAGTCCCACATTAGGCTCCCTGTATGGAGCCTCTTTCTCCCTCTGCCTGTGTCTCTGTTTCTCTCTCTCTCTCTCTCTCTCTCTCTCTCTCAAATAAATAAATGAAATCTTTAAAAAAAAAATCTAAAAGGGAGATATTCATGTGACTAATCCAGTGGCATCTAATGGTCAGACATCATTTTCCAAAAACTTCACAGAATAACTCACATGAAAAGAAAATGACATCAGAGAGACTACGGGACATGCGCTTGCAACCATCACCCAAAATGACAAACATAATCTTGTCACTAAATGACATAACCACAAACAGTCTGACTCTTTTCCTCCTTTCAAATGTGGTTACTGGAGAGGTGACAAAACACATGCCCTTGGGAAACTCCTGGAAAAAAAAAAAAAAGAAGACTAGATGAGGCATATTTTCCCTCAAGTTTATTTAAAACCCAAGGATCATGATTGGCTTTTGAAGAGTATTATCCACTGCTCTTTTCTTCTCTAACACTCTATTTTATTTCCGCCCACTCAACACTTTTCATAAATAAGACCACTTAGTCACAGACTAAAAGGAAGGAACCAAGACTGATGGTTGCTCAATTATTTCATGTGTTAATAAGCTTGAAGCTTTCAATAGATATACAAATGCCAACTGAAAAGTTTAATATTGTACATACATTCTTGGAGTTGGAAGATACATTAAGAGGTTCTCTCATTCAGTCTTCCACCTGAAGAAAACATTCTCTATGTGAGATCCTGTGTAGAAAGCCATCTCTGGCAGCTCCCAGAACTGATCCATAATGAGGCTTTCCTTATGGGGGGAGAATGGGGACCAGGAGTCAGAAGTCCACTTCATTTCTGCATAATAATAGTTATTTAATTAAACTAATCTTGCTGCTTATATCCACTCTGACATGTGTACCTTTCATCTTTCCTCTTTATCACTAGAACCTCATACTGACTTGACTTACTTTTTATGTATGTATTTATTACCCAGGCACTGATATCAGCCCTCCACTAACTAGATCTACTAATGGATCTCCGACTAGCTCCCAATCTTCCAGGATTTGTTTGTTGACTGCTATTTCAATCTCTCTTGATAGTTAGCCATGGATAACCACCATCTACTCTCTGCTTCTGAGTCCCATGTAATTTTTTTTTTTTTGGATTATCCTCATTTTTAGAATGCTATACCTCTCTTCTGCAAAGCCAAATCTATCATTCAAAGCCCTTTTCAAGCCTTACTGCAACAAGAATTTCAGTGTATGGTATAGCACCTCTGAATGTTATAATAGTTGTAATCTGTATTATAAGTAATATCTTACCTTTCTCTACTCCCCGAAGTGTACAACACAATTGTTGCGAATAACATTGCGGTTACATAACATACTTTATTTTAGCATAAAATTGGATTTCAATATTCAGGATATTTTAAAATAGGAGTTACATGGAATTTTTATAAAATACATCACAAAGCATTGGACTATAAATTCAACTTATATATAGATGGAAAGATAATTTACTTGATATCAAAGCTGTAGGAAAATTTTAGATTCAAGTGTTCAGTCATTTTCCAAAATAAATCTCTCACAAATAAATAAAATCTTTTAAAAAATTACCCTTTCTTCCTCAAGACAATATTGCAAAAACATGAAATAACTGATTAAAGTGCTACATAAATAATGAATTTTTATCGAAATTTAATTATTGCTTTATAAATAAACATAACTATCTAAAAACTAAATATTTCGATTTCCATTATATTTATTTAACTTGAAATAGTGAAAATTTTACATTAGTATCAGATCTCTTCTTCCTGCCTTGGTTACTAGTGAATGGCCAAACTCGTTGCTGTAAATAAATGGGCACTAGGATGTTTCTAAAAAATACATGTGGCTCAAGATTAGACTTCTTCCGCTTTGTGGTCTCACATGTCTGACCACAGCAACTATTTTTAATCACAGCCTGTGCTTTTTAGTGACATCTAACTTCATACATGAGAGTCATCATCCATAGCAAGACGTAGAGATGTATGACGTGTTTGATTACAATGTACTTCTTTTTTGTGTTGTTTTTTTTCTCTTTATCTTTTTAACATGTGTTTCTATTTTGATAATTTTGAAAACATTCAGATCACTTGACAACATTGAGACGGCATTTACCATTAGTTCCTCAAGTCTATAAAGTTCTCATGTGAAAGTGTGCTAGCCAACTGTTCTTGACCTCAATGTTTCCAAAGAAAAATTACAAAATGACAACAAACTGCTATTATTTCCAACTCTAACTGAAATTTTTTAAAAAGTGCTTAAGGCTGAACAATAGTATTTTAGTAAGCACTTGGAATTCCAGCGTAGGCTGTGTTTTTAAATGCTAATGCATAATGAAACATGCTTTTTACCATGTTAGCTGCTTGCGTCTTGATGGAAAAAACATGGCAAAGACTCATGAATATGTGGTTCAGTAGGACTAACTAAAACATCATTAAAAATTTGATATTAAAAATACACACTTAAACAAAAAATAGTTTGTGATCATAATATTCTAGAAAACCCTCTTAAGTCAAAGGAATAAAATAAAGAACAATTTGTAAAATAAAACATGCAACTATTTCAACAACAAATTTGAGAATACTGTATGTAAAATCACAAGCTTGTTCCTTGTTTTTAAAAAAGGAAAATAAAAATTAAAAAAGGAAAATAAATGTGTTAAATATTTACCTCACAAAAAGAATAAATAACCACAAGAGACAGCAGTTATTCAATGAACAAAGAAGTTATTCAATAAAGAAAATATTAGATTAAAAACAGAAAATAATAAGTTATATATTGATGATCCAGGAATAGTTAATTGGAAGAAAAATAGTTTAAAAAACTTCTGTTAACTCTAATGAAACATAAAAAAGTAATTATATGTTAAAGGAAATATAATAACAAGGAGATGGTCCATTGTCCATTCATTCACTTGTTTGTTCAAAAAGTCTACACAGTATGAAGTGTTAAATTCTAAGTTCTAGGGATAATAATAGAGAATGATCAGGAAAAATTCTAACCTTTATATATATAAAACCAATATCCTAATGGGAAGAGACAAATTATAATAAGAATGGAGCAAAAGAGGGAGGGAAGAAAGAAAAGAGAAAGAAGAAAAGAAAAGGAGGAAATCAATTAGTAGTAAGTGCTAAAATTAAAAAAAAAAAAAAAAAAAAAAAAAAACAAGACTAAAGGCATAGAGAATATGCAAATAGAGAAGTTTACGTGGTGTGTTCAGGCAAAGTCCCTGGATAAGACAACAGTGAAACCTGAAGGAAGTGAAAAGATGAGCTTTGGTATTTATGGGAAAAGCATTTTAGGGAGAATGTACAGCAAGTACGAAGTACCCAACTGATCAAGTAAGGTTGATGACAAGGGAAAAATATTACAAAATCTCCATCTGGTTCTTGGAAATCCAGGTGTTGAGACAATGGGCCAGGTAGAGTCTGAGAAAGCAAACTGTCTGGTTCCCCAAAGCCAGCAGGAGCAACACAGGAAGAACTGTATGGGGACCCTAGGCAGCTGGGCTCAGGATGCTTTAGGATGCCCCTCTCTTTGGAGGAACATAGAAATAGCTGGAGAGTTAGGCTTAAAAGGCCTTATAACCAGAGATGAAAAGAATTTAGTTGTTATTTGTCTGAACCAACAACTGAGGACCAGGCAGGACCAGGGATGACTAGACCATCAGTGTGGCTCAACCACCAAGGACCAGAGGGCAGCATGGAAGGATAACAAGATGGGCAGCGGATAACAGCTGAGGATCAGATGGTCTCTTCTGTTAGAAACAAGATAATGAACCCTAAAGAGAAACATTGATGCTCAGCTTTCCATCACCAAATTAAGATACAGTTTCAGCTCTCTCAGAAATGGAATCTTAAACCAGTCAATCAGGAATCACCTGATCAGCACTAGTTAGGTAATCTGCCTGATAGACTCCTGCCATCCCCTAAAGGAAAGTAACCTTGCAATAAGCAACCCATGTTTTGCCTAGTACAACTTCCTGATTCCTGCTCCATTCCGCCTATAAAAGTTTTTCATTTTGTATAGCTCTTCGGAGCTCTTTTCTATCTGGTAGATTAGACACTGCCTGATTCGAATCACCTTTTGCTCAAATAAACTCTTAACATTTGTAATATGCCTCAGTTTATCTTTTAACACCCCCTACTCTGATACCACAATTTTATGGAAACTCTGGAACAACTCGATATTTTGAAATTAAGTTAGAAGAGATGAGAAATTTTGATTTCTTAAATACATAAGTTGATGGATTGAAGTCCACATTCACTCAACTGTTGAGAGCAACAAGAATGCAAATACATCTATTTCTACACAAATATAAAATATACATTTGGCGTGAAACATATACCAAAACATCTTTTTGCTCTGTCTCCTTGGAATTAAGATTATCTAGACTCTAGATATATCATCTGCCTTGTACAGACCAGATATTTGACATGCTAGGTAAATCTTCTAGTGTAATTAAGAAAATAAATTACAGCTATGAAACTGTTATGAAGGAGAAGGTGTTATAGGAGGAGAGCAGGGAAACCTGACCTAGATTGGAAAATCAGGTAAAGCTCCTCTAAGCAAGCAGCATTTTAACTCAGTTACCGGCATGAGAGAGCCTCACCACAAGCCTACCTAGAAGGTTTTATCACACCTATTTTATAGGTGAGGAAAAAGCTTATGATGTTTGCCTGGGGAGAAGATCAGGCATTGAAGGGATGTCAGCAAATTTTATTTTGCCATTTCTGTTTACTTTTCATGAAGAAAATTGTGTATTATTATGTAACTAAAAATCCATTTTTGCATAAGTTTATGTAACTCATGCCTGAGATTACCTAGGAAATAATTGCCAATGCTAAGATATTAACTCAGGTTTATCAGACTCCAATGCTCATAACCGGTCTGCTCTGGAAAACATCTAGAGTTCCAATAAAAAGCCAATGTGTATGTAAATAATAATAAAATGTCTATGAAATAAGGCACTTTAATGTGGAGGTCTAAGGCTCAGATGCTTTTGAGAAATAGAATAGGTCTACCAAAGATCTACTAGCTTTTAGGATTTAAATCTTGCTGCAAGGGAAGTACTGAATGCCTTTGCTCCTCCGTATTTTTATGTTCTCCTTTTTTTTTTTTTTTTTTTTTTTTTGCATAAAGGCTGTGACATTCCCCTGGCTACAGGTACCATAACCCGTGTGTGATATTCTGAAAGATGAAGAGAAAATATAGAACACTACTGCCACCACCATTTTATCCAGCTCATGGTTGGCAGCAAAGAGAACATCTATGATCATCTGGTAAGAAAGGGTGATAGGCCTTATTTTATCAGGATGTTTTTCTGCCTTGGAAACTGGAAGTAAATACGTCAGAATTCGTTGTTATAAGCAAAAATAAGACAAAACAAATTAATCATAAAAGGAATGTATGTATTAGAAAGCTATTGGCTAGCTCTTATAATCTCTAGAGGCCCATAGTTTGGAAATTCCACCCCAAATCTTTCTGCAAAACTGTCTTATAGATTGGCGCTCACCACCCCTCAACCTCAAGGCACAGGAATGGCGCTTGTGATCCCATAAACCAAACACCAGGTACTCCATGCTGCTATGGACACTGCAGGACTTCTGCTCCTGGGGAAGAAGTGGCTACCCCACCCTCACCACTGTCATTGGAAGGATTCTGTAGTTTCCCCTTTTGTGGGACTAGCTTCTGACTCACATTACGGCACAGATACATCTGTTTGGCAGATGCTAAGACATGTATCCACGTCCTAGCTACAAGGGAGTCTGAAATATTTGTAATTTTCCTTTACACAGTGGGAGATGGGCTTTATCTTACAAGGTAAGAGATTCTTCAAGGGGTTCAGATGCTGAGAAATTCAGAGAATAACAAATATCAACCACAGAGTACCATGGCAGAGATGAAGAGAGCCCCAAATGTTTTTTTCTGTCTACTTTTCTGAAATAAATAACCAAAAACCCAAATATCAATGATGGGTTGTGACAGACACTTCTGAAAACGCCTTGACTAGCCTTCATTGTTTGTCACTAGTAAATGAATATTTTACCTGAAGCAAACAAACATTCACACAGTTAAACTATAGTATTACAAACTGGGGCAGGAGAAAATAGATGCTCACTCGGCCTTCAGTCAGCCAGGCCCAAGAAGACACTCTTCAAACACCAACGCACAGGTCCTACAAAGCCATTCCAGATGAGCTTCTCCTCCTCTGCAGCCCTTGCTCTCCTCTGCCCCGAAACAAACCACCTGGGCAGATCTTGAATCTTCCCCCAACCTCCTCCCTCTCGTGATTACCATGTGCACAACGAGTGGAATTCCAAGATGTGATGAACATTGTCATTATTTGACATCAACAAAACATTGTTTTGGTTACCAAAATCCTCAGTATTACCGTTATGCCTAGTTTATGGACTATGAAAATAACTATGTGAAGTTTATTTTTAATTAATTTTTCCACCTAGAGCTTAGATATAGAATCCCAAGAGTGAAAAACATAGAGTTATGAGTCTAGCTCTTTAAATATGCTACTTTATGCTTCAGCAAAGATGTTGCCATTGACTTTTCCTACAAAATGATCATGCTGGCTTTTAATTATAGTGGGTTATGGTGACACCTAGTGGCTAATGGGCATATTTTGAAAAATTCAATTTGACGAATTTTTTTTCCTCATAAATACAGTCATAATGCCCATTTATGGATTCTGACACACCTAATTTTTTCAATATTTATTTATTTATTTGAGATATAGAGTGAGTGAGCATTAGCAGGAGAGGCAGAGGAAGGAGAGAAAGAATCTCAAGCCCACTCCCACAGAGCCAATGGTGGGGTTCAATTCCAGGGCCCTGAGATCATGACCTGAGCCAAATCCAAGAGTCAGATGCTTAACCCAGTTTAACCAGTTAAAATCAATAACTTCTATACTGATTGCAACAATAAAATTTAACATTCTTCTCCCTTAAGATTTACACTTTTAGTTTCTTTCTTTAAGGGTCTTTCTCTAACTCAAGGTCATAAAAATGTTCTCTGTTAATTTTTTTATTAAAGCATCAACATTTATGCCTTTAACTCATATTTTGGTAGATAATGTGAAGTTGGGATCTAAATTTATGGGAGGCTTTTTCCATGTGGCTAATCAATTATGCCAACATTATTTTTTGAATAATCTACATTTTCTGCTGATTTTCACTTGTCGTTTTATTTTTCCATATGAGTAAGAATGTTCTATCTTAGTGCATCTTTCCATTTGTCTTTATTTGCACAAATATTGCACCTTCTAAATTTCTATAACTTTGAGTAAATCTAGATATCTGTTTTTTCCACCTGTTCAGAAAGCACATTCACTATTTTTTATCTTTCCTTTTATATTAAATTTTGGCAAGAACTTGTCAAATTTGAAGACAAAATTGTAGTGTAACTCAGTTTGGAATTATATGGAATGTATAATATAATAAGGGTAGAGTTAAAATGTTTACAGTGTTCTCCTCCATGAGCATAACAAAGTTCTCCATTTATTTTGGATCTCCATTGTTTTGCAAAACAAAATACCAAATTTTCTCTAGAAATTCTGTCATAGCTCTTGTTAAATTTATTCCTAGGTTCTATATAATTTTCATAACTATTATAAATATTATGCTTTAAGTTACATTTTTCTCATTGTTGATGCAATGTAAAGAGAAGCAGTTTATTTTTGCATATTAATCTTGTATTTCAACAACTTTATTAAACTTTTTTTTTTTTTTTTTTTTTTAGTTAGGCTCCAAACCCAACATGGGGCTTGAACTCAGGACCCTGAGATTAAGATCCTGTGCTCTACCGACTGAACCAGCCAGGTGCCCCTATTAAATTTTTTTGAATGACAAATAATTTCCCTAAGTATGTTTTCTAAGTAGAGAATCCTACCATATCATAATAGTACTAATTTTGTCTGCTCATTGCTCATAGTTATACTTATTTTTAATTTCTGCTCTAGGCAAGGCCTCTCACCATCACTGCCATACAGACTTTCCTACAAACTTTACATAGAAATAGGCACATATAATTTTTAATTCTATGTTCCCTTTCTATTAAATTAGAATTATAATTGTTTTTTATTTCATTAGCTTTTGCTTTCACCTGTACTATTCCTTTTCTTTGCTTTCTATGTGTTTCCTCTACTGTTATTCCCCTAACTTTTTGTGTTGATCATTTAGCTCATTATTTTATAGTTTTTCTTCTTTTTAAAAAAAATCAGCATTAAATGCCATAAAAATATTTTGAGATTCACTTTAGCTTTATCTCATAAGATTTGATACATAATCTTATCTTTTCTTCACATTTTCCAGTTCCCATTTTTATTCCTCTGTATTTTTATTTGATTTATTTTCATTTGGAAACTGACAGTTTTTAGAAATATTTTAAGATTTTTAGAAATATTTTAAAAATTGAATTCCAATTTATTTTTTATTTTCATTTGTATTTTATTGTGAAAAAACACTTGACATGAGAGCAGCCCTTTTAATAGATTCTTGGAAACAACAAAGAATTCTTAACTATAGACACAATGTTGTACAGCAGATTTCTAGAATGTATTGATCTCACATTAACTAAAGCTTTATACCTATTGATTAGCAACTGGCTTTCCCTCCTCCCCTTATCCCCTTGCAACCATTTTCCTATTTCTACAGACTATTTTAGAATCTTTGTGTAAGTGGGATCATGTAGTATTTGTCCTTTTGTGACTGACTTATTTCACTTAGCATAATGTCCTCAAGTTTCATTATGTTGTGGCATGTTGCAGGACTTCCTTCATCTTTAAAGTTGAATAGAATTCCATAGTTTATGTGCAACATATTTCCTTTAGTCAATCGCCCATCAATGGACGTTTAGGTTGTTTCCACATTTTGACTATAGTGAATAATGATGCAATGAACATGGGAATGCAGATATTGCTTTGAGATCCTGATTTCAACTACTTTTTGCATCTATTTTTTTTATTTGGGAATTCCAGGAACTCAATGAATGGTAAGCTAGATTTAAATTCCACTCCTATCACTACAAATTCTCATCAAAGACTTCATTTTTCTATCCCCAGCCCAGGCTGAGAGTTAAGCTTCCTTGTTGTCTTCTGTGCCAATGGACAGATGTTTTCTAGTTTAACCATTTCCAAAAGCTGAAATAATTCAGCTTTAAGAGAAGAGAAAGGGTAGGTATATCAACACTACTTTCCTTCACGAACTGGCCCAAAGCCATGTCTTCTGTTCAGCATAGGCATCATAACTAAGATCCTAGCTTTCTCATGCTGACAATGCTTTTTCCCCCTGAACCTCTACTCTCTCCAGAGAGAACCACAGTTATCAGTTTTCTTTCTTATCACTGTCATTTCTAATTCTCTCTATTTAAAGGGGTTTTTAACTATGTTCCCTAACAAATCTATTTGCTTTGTTTTGTTTTTGAGTTTTTATTTGAATTCCAGTTAGTTAGAATACAGTGTAATATGGTTTTAAGTGTACAATATAATGATTCAACAATTACATACAACATCTGATGCTTTTGTAATGGGAAGGTTTTCAGGTTGCTTGGTTCAAAAAATTACTGGAAATAAATGTCATTTCTTTTCCAATTCAACTATAGTTGTATGGATAGTTGACGAGAACACTGTACATAATAAGCCAAACATAAACATGAAGAGAATGTTGTTTTCCATAATAAGAGAAAATACTCTTCAAATGATGGCCATAATCATTAACCATTTTAAAGTATAAATACTGAGTTGGCATTATTATGGAAAAATAATAACAACAAAATTAAAATAATATTAATAAAATTTACAAATCATTAAGTACTTAAGATGTGTCAGTTATAATAATCCTCAATATCCTTCAGGAAACTAGCAGTTGTTAAGTAAGCTGTTTGTGCAGAAAATTTGATGACTCTGCTGCGAACAAGGATCCATCAATTTCTGACTCCAAAGTTGGTCATCTTTCTACATTAGGGACTTCCATATGTCTTTCATGGATCTTAATTTATAAAGTACAATTATTTACTTTGGGTATTTATTTGTGAGCTCTTTAACTCAAGCTTGCCTGAAGTAAACCTATGTGACGTTTCTGTTTATTCACTATATTCACCCCCAACAGCTTGTATATCCAGAACTTATTTTTTATGTGTAAACTTACTTAATTTGTTATAAATAGAGATTAAAGTCATAAAAAATATGCAAAATTCAATTAAGTGTAGAGACTGTATCTTATTTAATCCCACTTCCTCATATAGTACCTGATTTTGCTACATAAAGTCAAAATTATCTGAAAATATTTTATCTAAGTACTTCATAAATTACCTTATAGTTCATAAATAAAATATATTATGAATATAATTCTTCTTAGAAATTATTGAAAATTCAGCCCATAGCAACTATGTCTATTAAAAAAACATTTCAGTGTAGAAATAAAGAGAAAAACTGAATTTAAGATTTAAAATTTTTAAATCATAATTTTCTCATGTAGCAATTATGAATACCAGTCAACAAAGCAAAAACTAAAGGAGTTTGTGAACACTAACTAAATCAGCTCTACAAGAAATATCAAAGGGGACTCTTTGAGCAGGAAAGAGGGTCCAAAAGCAACAGATGATTAGAAAGGAACAGTGACCTTACAGGTAATATAATGCCATTAAATTCATACCTGTCAATAATTATTCAAAATGTAAATGGACTTTCCTCCAATCAAAAGACATAAGGAATCAGAGTGGATTAAAAAACAAGACCCAGTGATATGCTACTTACAGGAGACTCATTTTATACCCAAAGACACCTCCAGATTGAAAATGAGGGGATGGAGAACCACCTGTCATGCTAAAGGACATCAAAAGAAAGTTGGAGTAGCCATACTTGTATAAGACAAACTAGATATTAAACCGCAGACTGTAATAAAAGATGAAAAAGGGTGCTATACCATAATAAAGGAGTCTATCCAACAAGAAAATCTAACAATTGTAATTATTCATACCCTCAACTTGGGAGGAGCCAAATATATAAATCAAGTAATAACAAACTTAAGGAAACTCATTGATAGTAATATAATAATACTAGGAGACTTACACACCCTACTCACAGCAATGGACAGTCACTAAGTGGAAGATCAACAAGAAAACAAAGACTTTGAATAACATGCTGGTTCAGATGGACTTAACAGATATATTCAGAGCATTTCATCCTAAAGCAGAAGAATACACATTCTTTTCAAGTGCACATGGAATATTCTCCAGAAGACATCACATGCTGGGTCACAAATTAGACCTCAACCAGTACAAAAAGATTAAGATCATACCATGCATATTTTCAGACCACAAATCCATGAAACTTGAAGTCAACCACAAGAAAAAATTTGGAAAGACCACAAATACATGGAGTAAAGAACATCCTACTAAAGAATGAATGGGTTAGCCATGAAATTAAAGAAGAAATAAAAAAAAATACATGAAAGCAAATGGAAATGAAAACATGACAATCCAAAACCTTTGGGATATAGCAAAAGTGGGAAGTATATAACAATACAGGCCTTCCTCAAGAAGCAAGAAAAGTTACACATACACAACCTAACCTTACACCTAATGGAGCTGAAAAAAGAACAGCCAAAAAAAAAAAAAGCCTAACACCAGCAGAAGGGAAATAATAAAGATTAGAGCTAAAATGAATTATATAGAAGTAAAAGAAACAGAAGAGCAGATCAACAAAACTAGGGTATGGTTGTTTGAAAAATTAACAAACTGATAAACCCCTAGCCAGACTTATCAAAAAGAAAAGAGAAAGGACCCAAATAAATAAAACTAGGCCTCAAAGAGGAGAGATCACAATCAACACCACAGAAATACAATTGTAAGAGAATATTATGAGCAATTATATGCCAACAAATTAGGTAATCTGGAAGAAATGGATAAATTCCTAGAAACATATAAATTACCAAAACTGAAACAGGAAGAAATAGAAAATTTGAAAAGACCTGTAATTAGCAAAGAAATTGAATCAGTAATCAAAAATGTCCCAACAAATAAGAGTCCAAGGCCAGATGGCTTCCCAAGGGAATTGTACCAAATCAATACCTACTCTTCTGAAGCTGTTCCAAAAAAAAAAAAAGAATTGGAGGGAAAACTTCCAAACTCATCCGATGAGGCCATCATTGCCTTGACTCCAAAACCAGACAAAGACTCCACTAAAAAGGAGAATTACAGACCAAAATTCCTGATGAACACGGTTGTAAAAATTCTCAAGAAGATACTAGCTAATCAAATCCAACAATATGTTAAAGGATTATTCATCATGATCAAGGGAGATTTATTCCTGAGTGTTAGGGGTGGTTTAATATCCACAAATCAATCAATGTGATGCACCACATTAATAAAAGAAAAGATAAAAACCATATGGTCCTCTCAATAGATGAAGAAAAATCATTTGACAAAATAGAGCATCCTTTCTTCATAAAAACTCTCAAGAGAGTATAACTAGAAGGAACATACTTCAACATCCTAAAGGTCATATATGAAAGACCCACAGCTAATATTATCCTCAATGAGAAAATAATGAGAGCTTTTCCCCTAAGGTCAGGAACATGACAGGCATATCTACTCTCATTACCGCTATTTGACTTAGTGCTGAAGGTCTTAACCTTAGCAGTCAGACAATAAAAAGAAATAAAAGGCATCCAAATCAGTATGTCACTCTTAGCAGACAACATGATACTGTATCTAGAAAACTCAAAAGACTCCACCAAAAATATTGCTAGAACTGATATATGAATTCAGCAAAGTCCCAGGATATAAAATCAACATACAGAAGTCTGTTGCAGTTCTACGCACAAATAATGAAGCAGCAGAAGGAGAAAATAGGGAATTGATCCCATTTACAATTGCACCAAAAATCTTAAGATACCTAGAAATAAATCTAACCAAAGAGGTGAAATATCTGTACACTGAAAACTATAGAACGCTTATGAGAGAAATTGAAGAAGATACAAAGAAATGGAAAATCATTCCATGCTCTTGGATTGGAAGATCAAACACTGTTAAAATATCTATACTACCCAGAGCAATCTACACAGTCAGTGTAATCCTTATCAAAATAACACACCATTTTTCACAGAGCTAAAACAAACAATTTTAAAATTTGTATGGAGCCAAAAAAGATTCTGAATAGCCAAAGTATGTTGAAAAAGAAGAGAAAAGCAGTAGGTATCATAATTCTGGGCTTCATACTGTATTACAAAGCTATAATCATTAGACAGAATAGTACTGGCACAAAAACAGACACATAGATCAATGGCAATGGACTCATAACTGTATGGCCAACTAATCTTTGGCAAAGCAGAAAAGAGGATTCAATGGAAAAAAGACAGTCTCTTCAATAAATGGTGTTGGGAAGATGAACAGCGACATGCAGAAGAATGAAATTGGACCACTTTCTTACATGATACACAATTCAAAATGGATGAAAGAACTAAATATAAGACAGGAAAACATCAAAATACTAGAGGAGAACACAGGCAGAAACCTCTTTGATCTTGGCCACAGCAACTTCTTACTAGACACATCTCAGGGCGAAAGGGAAACAAAAGCAAAAATGAACTATTGGGATCTCATCAATATAAAAAGGAAACTTTTGCTCAGTGAAGGAAATAATCAACAAAACAAAAAGGCAATGGACAGAATGGGAGAAGATATAAGCAAATGATATATCAGATAAAGGATTAGTATCCAAAATCCATAAAGAACTTATCAAACTCAACACCTCAAAAAGAAAAAAATCCAGTCAAGAAATGGGCAGAAGACATGACCAGACATTTCTCCAAAGAACACATATGAATGGCTAACAGACACATGAAAAATGTTCAGCATCACTCATCATTGGGGAAATACAAATCAAAACCACAATGAGACACCACTTCAAACCTGTCAGAATGGCTAAAATTAACAACTCAGGAAACAGCAGATGTTGGTGAGGATGCAGAGAAAGGGGAACTGTTTTTGCAGTTGGTGGGAATGCAAATTGGCGCGCTCTGGAAAATAGTATGGAGGTTCCTCAAAAAGTTAAAAGTAGAACTAGTCTATGACCCAGCAATTGTATTGCTAGGTATTTATCCAAAGGATACAAAAGTAATGATTTGAGGGGGCATGTGCACCTCAATGTTTATAGCAGCAGTATCAACAATAGCCAAAATTATGGAAAGAGCCTAAATGTCCATCAACTGAGAAGATGTTATATATATATCGTGGAATATTATTTGGAGATCAAAAAGAATGAAATCATGCCATTTGCCACAACATGGATGGAACTAGAATGTATTATGCTAAGCAAAATAAGTCAGCCAGATAAAGACAAATATTATATAATTTCATTCATATGTGGAACATTTTTTTGAGAATCACAGAATGAAGTGTTTATTTGGATGATCTAGAATATGACTACAATAATTTTTAGATTGTCATCAAAATAAAAATACAAAATTTAAAAATTCTCGCAGAACTTCTAGATCTCCATGAATGTAGTGATTGCTATAATTTGCAAAAAATTTATCTGCATAAATAATAATTAATATTACAAGTTATCTAAATTTTTGTGGACCATCTTGGAAACTAACCCTTCATATAAAAAGATTTGTCTAGGCAGCCCGGGTGGCTCAGCGGTTTAGCACCCTCTTCAGCCCCGGGTGTGATCCTGGAGACCGAAGATCGAGTCCCGCGTCTGGATCCCTGCATGGAGCCTGCTTCTCCCTCTGCCTGCGTCTCTGCCTCTGTGTGTGTGTGTGTGTGTCTCTCATGAATAAGTAAATAAAATCTTTTTTTAAAAAAGATTTGTCTGAAGATGTGCCAAATCCAAAATAATGGACTTGCAAGTAGGCCTTTAAATACGACCTACTGATGAATTTTCACTTCTAGATACTTTTTGGATAGTCAGTCGGATAAAAAGAAAAAAAAAATGTTCTAAAATAACTTTCTCAGACTATTCTAAAATCTACAGTGTCTCTTTGTCATCTATCAAAAAACAACATATGTGGAATTTAAGAAACAAAACAGATGAACATAAGGGAAAAGAAAGAAAAATAAAATAAGATAAAACCGACTCTTAAATATAGAGAACAAACCGGGTTGCTGAAGGGGAGGTGGGAGGAGGGATGTACTAATGGATGATGGGTATTAAGGGGGGCAGTTGTTGGGATGAGCACTGGGTGTTATATGTAAATGATTAATCACTAAATTCCATTCCTGAAGCCAATACTACACTAACTTGAATTTATAAATAAATAAATAAATAAATAAATAAATAAATAAATAAATATCAGTCAACAAATGCAAGTGTGCAAAAAACTTCATTTCTCCAAAAGTAAATTCTCCAAAGTAAATTTACTGTCTACACAAGTAAGTTTAGACTTAACTATGAAATAAGCCAATGAAATTTATTACCACAACATAGAGCATGTGGTCCCAGAACTATCTTGCTCTTTTCCACAGCACTAACTAAAAAATAGGACATAATTCTATCATCCTGTTAACCTCTTCCGGGATTGGCCCTGAGCAGATAGGCACAGCCTCTGCCCAGTAAATGACCCTCATTTCTTGCTGCTACTCAGACTTTTTTCCTTCTACAATAGAGTCTTTATTTATTTTATTATTTTTTAAGATTTTATCTATTTATTCATGAGAGACACAGAGAGAAAGGCAAAGACATAGGCAGAGAGAGAAGCAGGCTCTATGCAGGGAGCCCAATGTGGGACTTGATCCCAGAACTCCAGGATCACACCCTGAGCTGAAGGCAGGTACTCAACTGCTGAGCCACCCAGACGTCCATAGAATCTTTATTTAATCTAGGGACAGAGGTAGCATCTCTATTGCCCTCAAAATCTATATTTTATATTCTGATTTATGTGTTTGAACCTCAAAAGCCAAAAATCATATTTTTGTTGCTGTTTTTTTTTTCTGTGTTATGTAACATTCTTTTCTGAAGCGAAGAAAGCCACCAGTCTGACTTCTTAAATGTTTGAGACAGGTTGGGGTGGACAGCAAGGGTAAAAGAATTTCCCAAGAAATGAGATGATTTGCCTGCTTTATCAACAAAGAAGCGATAAGTCTTAGAAACCAACAAAAGTTGGCTTTAAGTATGAATAGAGATACTAGCTTGAATCACATAAAATTATTAATTTGCTGCCATCTTTTACCTCATAAAAAGAATTTCAGGGCACCTGGGTAGCTCAGTCTGTTAAATGTCCAACTCTTGATTTTGGCTCAGTTCATGATCTCAGAGTTGTGAGATTGAGCCCCATGTCAGGTTCCTCACTGGGTGTAGAGTCTGCTTAAGATTTTCTCTCTCACCCTCTCCCTCTGTCCCATACCTCCTCTCTCTTCCTCTCTCTAAAAAAAAATGCAATTCATACGGCTTAACCTAATATATATATATTAGGTTATATATATATATATATATAAAGAAAGGGTAATATATATATTATATATTAGTAAGGGTAATATAGATATTAATATATTAATATTAATATATTATTAATATATTAATTATATTAATATATTAATTTATATTATATTATATTAATGCATTAATATGTTAATATATTATTAATATAATAATTAATATATTAATAATTAATAATATAGAAAGGGTAAATATATATATATATATATATAAAGAAAGGGTAAATGTGAACACAGGGACAGACATGCACTCAGGAAGAACATTTTGTGAGGATGAAGGCAAAGATGTGGTATTGTTTCTTTAAGTCAAAAAATGGCAAAGATTGCCAGTAAACCACCAGAAGCTGAGTGAAAAGGCATGGAACAGATTCTTCCTCACACCCTCTGAAGGAGCCAGCTCCGCTGACAGCTTGATCTTGGATATCCAGCCTCCAGAACTGTGAGACAATATATTTCTGTTGTGTTAGCCACCCAGACTGTGGTATTTTGTTACAACAGCCCTCAGAAGCTATTAGATAAAACACGCTTGTCTAGAAATGTGATCAAGAAGCCTGAAAATAAATTTCCTTTATCTTTTATAAGACACCCTCTTTCCTTAAACATAGTACTGTTTGACAGAGAGTATCCTACCCAAGTATTGAGCACAGCAAGGGAGAATTCTGGCCTTGAACAGAGTGGATAACATACTCGGAGAGTGTAGTAGGACACTGGCAGCCTATGAATTCTCAATATTTGCTAAGCAGGTTTTCTACACTCATACGTACGGCCAGGATAGGTTTCACTGTGATATGTGTCGTATGCTCTCCCAACCCAGAAAATACCTGAGCCAACATGTCCAATACTGATTGATTGATTGATTGATTGATTGACTGAAGGAGCATGTGGGCAGGGGGAGGGGCACAAGGAGAGGAAGGGAGAGAACCTTAAGCAGGCTCCACATCCAGCCTGGAGCCCAATGCAGGACTTGATCTCAAAACTCTAAGATGATGATCTGAGCTAAAATCAAGAGTCAGATGCTTAACTGACTGAGCCACCCAGGCACCTCATCATGTCCAATATTTAAATTCAAGATCATGATGTTTGGGTGGCTCCACGGTTAAGCATCAGCCTTTGGCTCAGGTCGTGATCCTGGGGTCCCGGGATCAAGTCCCACATTGGGCTCCCCGCATGAAGCTTGCTTCTCCCTCTGCCTCTGTCTCTGCCTCTCTCTGTCTGTGTCTCTCATGAATAAATACATAAAATCTTTTAAAATAAATAAATAGATAAATTCAAGATCAACTACAACTCAAGGTTAACTTAAAATTATCATAATATATATTTCTTTCCTCATTGAAAAACGAAGAAGTGAAAGGACTATCACATTATTCAATCAAACACTTTCATCCAAACAAATGAGATATTTCTGGTGAAATGTCTTGATATCTAATTTATTTGTTTCATTTCTCATCTCTCTACACGTATGGCTCTTGTCCCGTTGTAGTTCTGTATCGGTGAGCCCCATACAGAATTTAACCCTTACCTTTATCATTCACCTCTAAAAAAGTAAGATATTAATATCACCTTTCCTAGTTATTTGTCAGGTTTTTGAAAACAGGAAACATGCTTTACTTTAAAAAAAAATACCCATTACAGTCACCAATTCATAGAAATTATTCAAGAATAAATTATTGTGAAATGTCCAGAAAAGTCAAATCTATAGAGACAGAAAGTAGACATACTGTCAGGAGCTGTGGATAGAATGCAAATATGCACAAAGAATCTTTTGGGAGTGATGGATATGTTCTAAAATTAGATTGTGGTGAAGGCTGCACAACTGCACATTTTTATGAAATCATTAAATCTTACAATCAAAATTGAGTGAACTTAATAGCATGTAAATTATTCCTCAACAAAGCTATTAAAAATAATAAGTTGTTGATCACTTTGAATAAAAATATTTCTCTATACTAGTTGTATATTCATAGCTAGCAAATGGAGCTGTACACATGAGAGATGAATGGAGAAGCTTAGGGTTGTAGAAAAAGCAGTTGCCACAGCACAGCTATGAACATCTTTAACATCCATTCCATTTTCCTTCTATTAGCAAAAGTGTCTCTCATCATCCTTACCATGAGAACAATCCTAGTGCTTGATTATGTGTGTTGCTTTATTATGTTTTACAGTCTTAACCTAAGGAAAAGCTAGTTGATCCCAAAAGGAACTGACTGCCGAATATTTAGGCAGCACGCACTATATTTTACATTCAAACTATTGTCATTTGAGAAAGATTATTTACCATGACAAATCTTAAATGGGAAATGAAACAACATTTAACTAGAAAAACGTTTCTGTGCCAGAGTCATATGTTCATTGTAAGAGGGAAAACAAACTTCTCTTTCAAGTGGTTTTAATTATTCAGTCTTTGACGTGATTTCAGTATAATCCAACCCAAATGCTGCCTGATTCTTCTTTGCCAACTTTGATGAGTAGTACATCCACAAACTCCACTGTTTAAAGAAGAATCCTTTCCCTTTCCAGACCTTGTGGATTCCATACTCAAAGCATTCTGACTTCCCAAGAAAACTGAGTCATTGAACCAGAACTTACGTTAACTGAGTTTCATACGTCTCTAAAAGCCCCTCTTAGATCCATTTTTAGAACAAATATTCAAGATCCAGATCAACATAACCTTAAGTCCCAGATTCCCAGGCCACCAACTACCCCTATTGGAAGTCTTTACTATACCCCTAGAAAAACACAAAATCTCACATTATTTTTTCAATGTTATCTTGCATAATTATTTAATTGCATTTTCCAGTTCACTGCTCTCTGGCCTATTGATACTCACTCAGTACTCATTTCCACCAAGGAGCCTTGGTTGCTCTTAAAGGCAGAGACCATGTCCTTATTCATATTCAAATGTCCAATACATGAAACTGTTCAATACCATCCATTTTTTAAGAGCCATCCCAATGCTACCCCTTCCATAATATATTTCTGTCACACCCAGATATAATTACCTACTCCTTTTATATCATCTCTATATTGCACCACTTTTACTACATATATTATGTTCTCTTTTGTTATGTTGAATTTTGATGATCCTTCTTATTCCCATCACACTGTAATCTTATAAAAATAAAAGGCTTATTTACTAACTTGGATTTTCCATTCTGCCTCCAAACACAATCTCACTCAGTGTCATTCTCAGAATTAGAAAGTGCTCAATAATATCAATTAAATCAAATAGTTTTGGTATGCCATTCTCACTTATAATATCCATGAGCATAGATTCAAATGGCAGAAACAATGAACAAACATGCTTTATCTAGTTTATTGTCTAAAGAGCAAGAAATATTTGTGGGTTTTTTTTAAAGATTTATTTATTTTCTTTAGAGAGAGAGAAAGAAAATATGCAAGTCAGGGGAGGGACAGGGGGAGAAGAAAGAGAGAATCTGAAGCATACCCTACATTGAGTGCAGAGCCCAACTTGGGGCTCGATCCCAAGACCGATGAGATCATGACCTGAGTTGAAATCAAGAATCAGACAATTAGCTGACTGAGTCACCCAGGTGCCTGGGGCAAGAAATATTTGTATTCTGTGAAAGGAACTCTGTAAAAAGTTTAAAGGGACTACATCTCTACCAATGTTTCTTTGCCAGAGCATCTTACAAAGCTCTCTATCTCTCTCATACTTTGCAAGTTTCCATTAGCATCTGAGATAATTTTTATATCACTCTACATTGTGATATAGAAAGCATTGTGGTGTAGTAAATAAGATGTGTTCTTGGCATTCATACAGATCCAGTTCCAAACCATATAGCTTAGCTGTATACGCCCAGAGCACATTACTTACCCTGAATTTCAGATTACTTATCTGTAATATGATAATATTCCCAAAAGAACAGCCTCATGTGGTTATTGTGAGGACTCTATGTGTTTTAGGCACTCTTTACCATGCTTGGCATAATAAAGATATTAAAAAATATTGAATGAAAAGTACCAATTCAATTAAATACCTATTGAGTACCTGATGAGGGCCATGCATTAATTTTTTCTGAGGACTCAATAGTGAATAAGACTGGCATAGGCTCTACTCTCCCAGAGCTTAGAGTCCAGTGAAGGAGACAGACACATGAACATGCAAATGTAGGCCTGTGACAAGCTCAGTAAAGCAGAAGCAAAGACAGTGCTTTAAGGCCCAAATGAGGGACACCTATGGAATCATAGCTGACTTTTTTTCACTCTTCTGACATCTTCAAATCTCAGTAGGAACTCTATACCTACCAAGTATAGTCATTATTAACAATAAAATCTATTTGATAGTCCAGTGCTGGGGCTCA
Organism: Vulpes vulpes; assembly: GCF_048418805.1. Lineage (NCBI taxonomy): Eukaryota > Metazoa > Chordata > Mammalia > Carnivora > Canidae > Vulpes > Vulpes vulpes. Next base: position 97,580,290 of record NC_132784.1, on the reverse strand, counting down.
GAGTAGTGCCAAGAACCTTACACCACATTCTAGAATCCACAAGCACAATCTCATGGAGAAACAGGAATCAAATCTACACGCAAACATCCATCCTTTAGATTTATAGAAGAGCCTCAAGACAAAAGCATAATCAATACACATGTCTTCCATTTGCATATTTTCCTATCTTGGGTAATAACTTCAAACTCAAAGTGAAGAGACAGGGACTCTGCAAAGCAGATGCCCTTGTTATGCTTCTAAAACCTTTATTTTCTAAAATAGCATGCTAATTTTAAAAGGCAAAATAATAAAAGACATACAGGGTGGTGAATGGAAAAGTTTCAAAGCTCACAAGACCAATTTCTCATTATAAGTGGCCCCTGGGGAGTGATGAGAAACTTGCACTCCACTTGTCAAACAGGAACCTGTGTGGCTATTTTACACTTCACTGTACTTACAGCGATGCCACCTGACCACGAATGTTCTGAGGAAGAAACAACACGAGTTTAGGTAAATGCAGTCTAGAGGCTTTGCTGTTTAATACAAATGACAGCTGTGATAGGAGGCTTCATTTCCAGGGGCCATGTCCTCTGCCTCTGAACAGGGTTGCAAAGGGCTTCAGGAAGGAGGGCATACCACCTCTACGAGCTCTTCCCCAGCCTGGCATCTACCACACTCTTCTCAATTCCGTCCACTCTCCCCTGCACCCAGTAGAGGGGCAAATGTGCACCTTCTGACCTGTAGCCTAATTCTAAATGTCTTGAGCAAGCACAGCCTGAGAAAACCTTGCACTTCCCTAGTCTCCTTCGATTTCAAAAATTGTTCTTTCTTATAATCAAAATGCTTTACTTGACTATGTCTTCCAGAGAGTTACAAATACACACAAGTCATCATTACGTTTCCATAAAGTGCCACATTCAGAACTCTTAGTCACCCCCATTTCTTTCAACTAGATTCTATGTAAAAATGAATATGCTTTCTAACTCAGAGGTTGGACAATGAAGAAAAATTTAAAGCTTCTATTTCATCAGCTGGAGAAAAAAAAACAGTGAAATGAAACATCATGAATTAATAATTTATGTAACAAAAGACTAAATACTGTAAGATAAACAAACATCCTTGTAATCAGTGCTCCGGTTCTTGCCTGGCAGTGAGAAATAGAATGGAAGATCTCCCACTAAATGCAGTGAAGTCTGAGACAAACAGCTTCTGAAAACTGCTTGAAGGTTGATGAAGTCCTAAAACCGATCTAATTAAGAGCCATGAGATACTGAGTCTCAATTTCCTCTTCTTGTGAAAATAGTAAAATCTGTCTCTTAAGGTTGTTAAAAGAATTAGGTCAAGTCCTGAGCTCACTATGCCCATTGCAGGACCTATATAACTGGTACTTACTAGTAGTAGCATTACCCTGATTAACAAACATCCCATAATAACCCTGCAACATCCATAAACACAGACTGCAACAGAGCTCCTCAAATATACCCATAATGGACCTGACTGCCTGCAAGATGTATGTGTTACAAGCGAAAAGCCCTAAACTAGAAGCTACAAGATCTAGTCACTATAGATCTACACACTTAGCTCTGAGACCTGAGATTTTCATACCCCTTTCTCTTTCAAGTTTGTCATTTAGAAATTCAAGGAGTCATCCTAAATTGTTTGTAATGCCCCTGACAGCTCACGGACTATCATTTTAATGGATCCTCTAGATTAAGCAAGGCCCACCTACAATATCTGAGAGATCTCTTGGTCTGACCCCATCCTTAACTTTATGAGGAAATATATATTAACTAGATAATATACTGGAGGTGTATATGGGGAGGTGGATGGCTATTACCTATAAGATATCTCCCTAGAGCACCTCAGTGGCTCAGTTGGTTAAACATCAGACTCCTGGTTTCTGCTCAGGTCGTGATCTCAGAGTCGTGAGATTGAGCCCTGCTTCTGGCTCCACACTCAGCACAGAGTGTACTTATGTTCCTTTCTTCCTCTCTTTCTGCCCCTCCCCACCTCTAGATCTCTCTCCTCTCTCTTTTTCTCTCCCTCTCAAATAAATTTATCAAAAAAGATATATATATTTATATATATATATATATATCCCTAGAGAACTGCTGACTAGAACAATTGAACTCCTAAATTTCTTTAAACCACATCCTCCTAGGCAACTCTACTAGACCCCAAATTTATTTCTGTTAGGAACAAGCTGCTGTGCTGATTGATAAAGAGCCTATCTCTCAGGAGCTTGGAGTGCTTGACAGATACTATCACATTAAAACTGTTAGTTGTTGCGGGACAGCTAGTATGAAAACTCATCCTACTGATAAGGAATCTGAAACACAGAAAGTCAAGTGACTTTCCCTTAAGCACCAAATGAGTCAAGGCACTCTAACTCTCCAAATTCTATGTACTCAACTGCAATTGCCCAGGCAACTGTGATGTCTCCTGTTATGGATCTCTTACGTATCAGCCACTGCTGTGCTTTTCCCTCTGAGACCCCAGCCCTGGCCCTGTTACCTTCCTACCCTTACCACTTCCCCCTGTACTCTGCCAGAAACATCACTATTGGCTCCACTAGCATCGCCTCTCCATTCTCAGCAACTCCGTGGTCAAATGCTCTCCTGATGCTTATCCAGCCATAACATTAGGAGGATCATTTAAATGCCTTCCCTCTAAACCCCATTAGAGAGAATAGAATTTTCCATAGCTCAAATTGAAATTTACATGAAATCTGCCTTTGGCATCTATTCCCCGGCCATGTTTGTGCCCTTAGCAAGATGAGCTAAATAATTTGTGTGCCCCAGTGCAAAATGAAAATGAAAGAACTTTTGTTAAAAAATAATTATTAGCAGAGCATTTAAACAAGGTTCCCAGGGAACTGTGGGCCATGTATCTCCTCTTGAGTTCTAAACATCTCCACAGATGCATTCTCCAGTATCTTCATCAACTCTGAACTATTTCCTCTCTCCTCACAGCAACCTCAAGCTTTTTTTTTTTTTTTTTTTTTTTTTTGCCAATCCCTCAGCTCCACAGGTTTCTCTTGTGCACCATTGACATTGCTATTCTCCTTTCTCAATCCCTCAGGGAGATTGTCAACTAATTAATTTACTAGATGAATAGCGTTATCTGGAAAATCATCCTCATGCTATCATTTCAAACATGGCTTCCAAAATCCTGGCTGCATTTTTATTGACTAATCCATCACTAATTGGCCAAAGGAAACTTGGGGTATGGACAGTGTGAGTCTCAGTCTCTGTCAGGTAACTTTGAATATGGTACACTTAGGAACAGGGCTTGACACCAGAGAAAGTTTCTTCAGTAGAATAATGGTGTCTTCTCTCAAGGATAACAGACAAAACATTTAATTTCCCATTATCTAAAGCCAATAAAGCATCTGTAGGCTAAGAGCAGCTCTGTCAATTAGCAGAGGCCACAGCCCGACTCAATAAACTGCAGCCTAAAAATAAAGCCACACAGTCCCTTTGGAACGCTGCTTGACTTAAAACAGACCTAAGTGGAATATTCCTTAATTACCAATGTTTCATAATACTTTTTTTTTGACCCTCTTTTCTCAGGCATGTTTGATTCTCCAGGGTATTTCTAGGCATTGCAATTTAGCATTTTAAATCTGTTTCCAATCTGCAGATAGGATCATTCAGCCAACCAAACAACCCTGGATCTTGGCAAAAAAGTAAAAATAAAATAATAAGAAATATATTAGTAAGCCTATTATAGTTTGCATTATCAGATGTAATCAGCATTTGAACGCTAGAGTTATTTAGAAAAGTTTGGGTGTTTTTCATTTATCATCAAAATTTAAAGACATGTTGCTTTATGTTATGTTCCTAAAATACTGGGCATCAACTAAATTTCAGAAATTCAAACCAGAGGAATTCACTAAAGGAATCCTTATGGAATTCTTTTGTGAAATAAATCACTATTCTCAGTATGATTAATAATTCCTCCTCAATCTATATTTTTCTGCCAGATATTTTATCATATTCTGGTGGCCGGCAGTGTAGACTCTGTTTCTTTAGAGAATGATCCCCAAACTGCATCACTTGAGACCAATAAATTAGACTTATTCAACTCAATAGAAACCATGTTAATAACAATCAAGTGGCAAGACCATCTTCTCAATATGAAATTAATTCATTATAATGACCATCATGTAGCAAGAATGGGGCAGAGTTGTGTAACTACAGCATCTGTGTCACATGTCCTTCTGGTAAAGAAAGAAAACAGCATAGATACGCAGACACATGTGCCTAAAAACTCGTGGTTGTTACATAATTTGAAATGAGACTGTAAGATATATATAATTGGTTGGTTTCCAAAGAAGCAAATCAGAAAGGGAATCAGAGATATTATAGTAAAAAGAGCACAAAATTTATGGGCCAGGGTTTTAGCCTCAATATCTCAGTTAGCTCTGATTTGGGGGGCAATGCACAGGAGATAAATGGAAATGCACAGTAAAATGGAAAAAGTTTTTCTTAATAAAATGAAATTTTTAATCTAGATTACCTCTAAAATTCCTTTAAACTTTACATTTCTCTGATAGGACTTCTATTTTAAAATGGGGTTGGAGAAGTGTGTCTCTGACACAAGTTTTTCAACTTCTTGCAGAGACCACCAAGATTTAAATATAGAAATACTTCCCTTATTGTAAAAGTCTCTTTCAGAAAGCTCTTCAGCCACGGTATTAAAAAAACAACTGACATAAATCTCATGCTCCTATTTATCTTTTGCCTACTCACTTAGAAAGGCAGTAAGATGGGATAAGTGCCTATCAACCTGGAAAAAAATCCTCAAAATGCTCTTTACTCTAAATTGCTATATTTGAAATTTTTCAGTAGACTTAAACAAGTTTCATGGTTTATTAAATACTATTTTCTGTCCTATTTGAACATGTATTTGGGGTTCCTGGGGGCTCTGTTGGTTAAGTGCCCAACTTTGGTTCGGGTAATGATCCCTGGGTCTTAGGATCGAGCCCTACCTCAAGCTCCATACTCAGCGTGGAGTCTGTCCTTCTCTCTCGACCCCTCCCCCTGCTTGTGCACTCTCTCTCTCTCTCTCTCTCTCTCAAATAAATAAATAAATAAAATATTTTTTTTTAGATTTTATTTATTTATTCATAAGAGACACACAGAGAGAGAGAGGCAGAGACACAGGCAGAGGGAGAAGCAGGCTCCATGCAGGGAGCCCTATGTGGACTCAATCCTGGGACCCCAGGATCACGCCCTGGGCTGAAGGCGGCGCCAACCACTGGGCCATGGGGGCTGCCCAATAAATAAAATCTTTAAAAAAGAAAATGTGATTGGGGAAAAGAACAATATTTGTAATTACTGCTCAGAAATGTTTCTTTTTAAAAATAAAGTCATACTTCTTGTGTCTTGGTCCCCTTCTGCTTCCTATCCTGCCCCTTTCCTTGGCTTCATCCATAAAAATAACTTAGACAATCTCTATTGGTCTGATGTCCTGCATTTAGGATGCCTTACAGGATTCTAGGCCCCCAAAATTATAACTCTCATAATGGCAATTACTTTCATTTCCCTTTTAATTTTCTTTGAGCCAAACTACTTTTCCTCTATGTAAAAAATGTTTTCAATATACGTTTTCAATTTCTGAAAAAAATTATTTGTTGTACTAGTTTTACAGATATGAAGGTGACCACCAGGTACTCAAACCTGAGGAGGAAATTTGAGTGTGTGTGTGTGTGTGTGTGTGTGTGTGTGTGTGTGTTTTATGTTGGAAACAATATTAAAGTGTATTTCTAAAGCTCTAGGATTACATTTTTTAAAATTCTTTGCCTTTCCTAAAATTTAACGTGTTTTAACTAGTCTTATTTACATATCATGTCCTTCCAAAGGTTCTACGGTATAGTTCTATTATGTTATTCTCAGATCCTAAAGACAAACGTTTGCTTTGTTTTATTCCAGTTCCTTATTCAATAGAAACACAAGGACTCCATTGTTCAAATTTGCATGCTTCATAAAAATATGTATTTCTGCAAATTATACTTACAAAGCTTGGCATTTCCAGATATATCTCATTAATTACTATACTAATTAGGGATTATAAAAAAAGCAGAGACACAGAACTATCTCTAATTTTGCAATGTGGGAAAACTTATACAATATGCTCCCTCCTCCAAGCTCCACTGAATGATTTTTGTATTAATGAAAATTGGTTAAAGGGACACTGAGGGTTCTTTTTATTTTGGATGAATCTTGTTATAAAGAGGATATATTCATTAATTGTTTAAATATTTATTGAGCATCCACTATGCCAGTCTCAGTATTATGCTCCCCCCCCCCATATGCTTGAAGCATGCATGAGAAAAATGGGAGATTCCCTTGGTAAAGGAGGGAGAAGCCATGACCGTGGAAGCCAACCCTAAGTTCTCTACCCTTTCTTATACCACCTACCAACTGACAGAAGGATCTACTCTTAAACTGCCTTGCATTGGAGCCACTACCTAGCCATCCAATTCCCTGAGTCCCTGGTTATCACTTAGACCTCCACCATGAATGGGTCAGATGGGACTATACATCACAATTGGCCTGGGGACAGATTTATTTCAAGATTGTTAACAAGTTTTTATTTTTTAATTTTTTAAATTTAATTTTTTTTAGATTTTAAGATTTTATTTATTTACTCATGAGAGACACACAAAGAGAAGCAGAAACATAGGCAGAGGGAGAAGCAGGCTCCCCATGGGGACCCTCATATGGGGATGTATCCCAGGATCCCAGGATCCCAGGATCATGACCTGAGCCAAAGGCAAACTCAGGAGCCACCCAGGTGCCCTTGTTAACAGGTTTTTAAATAATGATCTGCAGCAGAGCCATTTTAATCTCTGTGAAAGAAGAAACAAGACAAAACAGGAAACATTACCACGACACAGGTATGTTTGTTCTATCCTTCCACAGCAGGAAATTCAGATATCTTGCAGAAAGTAACACTCTCATATAAAGAATGGGGCAGTGACTTGTTTGGATGATGAGAAACCAGACAGACCTCAGATTTGCAACCACATGCCAGGAGGCCCAGTATATTTAAGGCAAACACTGTGCCTTAAAGGAACAAATAATGGTGCTTTACATCTGTGATAATAAAGAAATACTGAAGCTCCAGTTTCCTTGATACTTTATTACATTTGGTCTTCTTAAAAAAATGAATATAGCATATTATTTCATATAAAAGAAAGTATAGATTATGGTAGATAAGACATATCTTGAAATATCCTCTCACTACCAGAAACCTGGAAATGCTAGGAAAAATGTACAACAAATACCTCCCCATCCAATTTAAATGTACACTTAAGATCAAAAAAAGACAGGAAAGAAAATGGTCAAGGAAAAACAGAGAATCCTAAACCAGAGGATTTAACATATAGTTGGGCTCAGCATTTGCTAATATCAGTTAGCAAATATCAGAGTGCTGGTTTTTAGTTCTTTCCAAGTCAGAAAAAGAGCTCTTGGGCTGTACTAGGTAGCAATAATTTAAATTTATTCTATCTGTGTGGTCCAGGAACCACCCTCCCCCTCCTTCCCCATGCCAATAAGCCAAGAAAATAATAAAGTAGTACTGGGTTGAAGTGGTTGGGTTGCCTGACAAAGCCAATGCACATCTTCTTCTAAGGAGTGTACCCTCAACCTTGTTCTCAGAGGGTTCCACAGATAAACAACATGAACGTACAATAAAGCTGAAAGACATGTCCCAGTTCAAATTAAACAACTTGAGCTGTCTTCTCTTTTCCAGGAAAAGAACATCACTTTTCTACTTACCAATGTTGCCTTAAATACACTTACAAGGATGTGGGGAAGTGAAAATGAGATTTTAACTATTCCCCTAGAATCTATTTGGTTAAGACAGAATACGACCAACCACTAAGTGCTCAGGAGAAAATGGAAACCAAGTAGGGCTGCTGTTCCTTTTCAATTACACACAAGAGATCAGAAACCTAAAAGCATTACTGATTTCCTGGGAAAGCCAAGAGAATGGATTTAGAGCCACTCACCACCAAGTGGAGAAGCTATAATGATTGGGAATTAGTGACTGGACTTTATAGACTGGAGGAACCACAACTGTAATAAAAGCATCTTTAGAGCAATTCATTTGAACAAATGCAGACAAAATTGGTAGCTAGTTTTAACAGTTATTTAAGTGCATTTTTGTGCTGGCAGCAGTGTGGGGTGCTCAGTAATCTGTTTCTAATTTATGTTGTCACTATGTTTCTGGTTTACACAAGGCAAAAGCCAAAGTTAGATTGTTTTTAGTTGGCAGCAAGCCCAAGAAGACAAAAGGAAGGGATGAGTCAAGTCTGGGTTGCAGAATGTTCGATCACACTCTAAGATATGGACCTTGAGTCCAAAAGAGGTTGCTTTGCAAAGATACGACACGGGAAGGAAATGCAAGCTGAAGGGACAGAGTGGAAAGGCTAAGGAGGGTCAGATCCAGAGTTCAAGAAAAGCAGGGGCGACTTCCATTATTTGATGCAAAGGATGGATGTGGAACATGGGGAAGCGCACTAGATGGATATCTCAGGATCTGGGAAAGGCAATTGGGCCCCCACAAAAGACAGATCATGCCTATCTGCTCCCTCCAGGAGAAGGGTGATATCTCTTACTTGATGATAAAACAAGGAGTCTGGTTTAAAAAAAAATGCAAAACTAGTACTTTGAGTGGTTTCTTGAAGCAAGGTAGTATCTACAAATAGCACAGAACTCAAATGTTCCTTAACTTTTTATTAAAAACTCTGTATCGTTGTAAATAAAAACTCGAATAACATATTTTTTAAAAATGCTTTAAGGAATGTAGAGCTAGAATAATTGCTTTTTTAAAAAAACTTCTGTTAAAGACTAAGGAGGCAACATCTGACATATTCACAGCACACGTGGTCTTTAACAGATTGTTCCAGTATATATTTCTTGGCTTTTTTTCTCCTCTTAAATTTGTAAGCAGAAACTAACATTTTCATACTGTACTTCAGTCTGAAGCACTATAGTAAATGTTTTCATAATTTGTTATCTGAGTAATTTTCAGTTTATTTAAAGGATACAAAAATTTATTCTGAATTAGTTCACTTAAGTATCAGATGTACAGAGCCAGAAATAGTTCCTGAATACCATTATAAAATCTAGTTTGAAAGGAAATTCACTTCTGCAAGTGGGTAGAAAGTAAAACTATAAAGTCTGTGCTTCCATCTAAATAGAAAACTCTCCACAGGAGTTAAAGTAGTAGCTATTGGTCTCAGTGCAGATATTTGTACTTATGGACATATCAGATTGTCTCTCCTATGTGGGAATGAAGAACATTGGCACAACCTGCTGCCTATTGGGTACATTTAACTGAAGAACTCACCAGTGTCTATGAGTGAATTTACCAGTGGTTTATTTTGCTTCTAGAATATATTTTAAAGTATTATATAATAATTATATATTAAATATTTTATTATGATGTTAAAGTGTTATGTGTTAGTTATATATTTTAAGTACTGTATTATTAAAATATATAGAATATATTAACAAGTTCATAGGATACTGTGAACAAATGGCAACAACTGTAGAAGCTAACAGGATGCACTGTGAATATCTGATTTCTTAAACCACCACCAATAATGAATTTCTAACAGTTCATTCATGTAAAGAAGTTCATGGAGAATTTTAACCATACAAAATGAGTAAATATATTTTTAACTTTGCACATTTGAACTTGTGTTACTTCGGTCTTAGTTGGGCTGAAACAGAGTAAAAACGCACAAGAGTAAATAAATAGATCACAGTTTATCAAAGACCACCTTTTACAGGAAAGGGCTTTCCCACACTGCACCAGTGAAAGCTCCGTGATCCTGTTACCAGCCCTTCCCTGACATCTCTGAATCTGTCGGGTCCACCTACGTACTGAGGATTACATTACTCTGACCCCATTAATTCCTAGCCTGCCTTTTCCCAGAGAAGCCAAAAAAGCTTAGATATCTGCCACAAACATCTTGTTCTGGAATTCTTCTAGGACTGCCTTTTGCCCAACTATTGTGTGACTCTTCACTCTGTGGCTTTTTTGCTCTTCAGCCCTGTTGATACCCAATTTTCACTCCGTAAAAGATGCTCATGTTTTATTCTGTTCAGCAATCTTTCCACTGGCACGCTTACCGGGGGTGACTTTCAGAATCGTCCCTCCAGCTCCTTGTACCCAAACCAAGAGAAAGAGGAAGCATCCCTGAATCTCAGGCACAATGCACACAATGCCCGGAGAAACTCCCAAATGTCTCGACATAGGAAAGGAATTGGAGAACTAGAAGTCAATGAAAATGACTTCTATCAGCAACCAACCAACCTAGATCTTTCACAACTACTCCAAACCTCGCCCTCCACTTCCTTCAGCATTGCTGTATCTACTTAGCTTCTGATTTTCTGAAGCTTTTCTCATCCTAGACTTGGCCTTTTCTCATCCTAGACTTGGCCTCTAGATTTGATAGATTCAATTTCTCTGGGTTTGGATCTCAAAATCATGAAATACAAGTAAAAATAATCTACCTTATTAGGCTCTTAAATACTTTCAGAAATACTCTACCAACCATATTCTGATCCCCTTTCTTGCTGTTTTATTCTAGCTTTTCTTAATTCCCACCACTCTGTTTCTCTCTCTGTCTCTGTATGTGTGTGTGTGTGTGTTTGTGTGTGTGTGTGTCTCTCTCTCTCACACACACACACAGAAGTTAGATTAAACATAGGACAAGGGTATTAATCTCACCATACTCTGCATTCATTAATCCTCATCTGGAGCTCTGTGTTCAGTTCAGATTTGAACAGGTATATTAACTGAAGAAGAGTGGTGAATCCAGCAATCATCCTATGAGGATCAACTAAAGGAACTAGAAAGGTTTAACTAGAAAGGACACCTCTTTAGAACCTTCAGTTATTACAAGACTTAGGAATTTGACTAATCTAAACAGATTGATTTTAATAGTTCTCAAGAATTTAATAACAAGTACTTTCAGGCTTAGCTTGCTCCTTGATTTTCAGTTCTCTGTTTTGTAAAAGGCAGATTTTACTTTAAGCTAAACTAGAAAAAAAATTTTTCTAGTACCAGGAAAATTGATTATTTTGGAAAAAAATGTAATATTACATTGAAAATATCATGGAGCTACTGCTTCCAATCATCTGATCACTTTAGATGGGCTGATAGTGTTAGATAAAACCTCTATATCAGCAATGTGTTGGAGTCTCACAGCACTACTTTACATATTCAACAAAACCTCTCTTTGCATAGATACGTGTGTAAAAACAGAACATTCATAGAGAGGGCAGGGTGCCATCAAAGGTGATTATAGGGACAGTAAAGTTCTTTTATGCCAGGAAAAATAAAATACTGGGTGTCTAATGGAGTTTCAGAACCTGATATCAAAAGGATCATACAGATAGAAAATAAAATTTAGCATGCTGGATCGTTCTACAGAATATATTTGTAAGTATGAGATTCTATAGAAGAGTGGATGAATAACAATAATGTTGACTTGATATAAATGACTAGAGGATGTTTACTTTAAGAAAGGGGCTGCTAGAAGTGTTAGATTTCTTCTAAGGAAAACAAACTACTAAACACATGTTTGCCTGGCCTAGACTCTCTATACTTTAAAAATACTACAGTCATACATGCATAAATGAAACTTCTAAATTGTGCAGCAAAAGAAATATTACAGATTTAGAGTATGGTCTTTCATTTTATGTGGTTTTTGTGTGTGTGTGTGTGTATGAAAATGGATGTATATGTTTAGATAAGGATATATTATAAAATCAGATGTCTCAGAATTGTTTGCTTCAAAATCATGCATTTTCAAATAATTAGTTCCATCATTTAATTAGCTGTACTGATTCCGGGTATGGATTGTTGCAAGGCTTACATGAAGCAATGTGAATTTTGATTTTACAGAATTTCTTCATTCCTTAATGTTATGCCTAAGAACAACTACACACAAATTACTTGCTTTTTAAAAGGTAAGAATTTTACGTGTTTTGGCAAACAAAACCTCACTAAAATGTAAATTGCTCTAGGTTTTTCTAAATTTTATGTGCCATTCTATATAATAAATACATTTAAATGCAGATGTTATATTGAACAGAATGAATTTATCAACTCTTGTAAGAAAATAAAAACGTTTAAATATGTGGAAAGATGAAATTTAAGAAAATCCATTTATTTTCACATTGCTTTGAGAAAGATTTCATTTAAATGCTAGAGAAAATGTGGATCTATTCTGGCACAATATGTATCTAACTCAATTCATCACTAAAGCATTTATAATCACTCTAAAAATTAGTATAGATGAAATTATGGTTTCTTTAAAATAATCAAGAAAACATTGGAGGCAAAATCATTTTGGAGACCTAACTGTTCTAAATACTCTAAGCTTAGAGTATAAAGGTGCATTCTAGTTTTATCAAGAGGATATGGAGAAAATTTAAAAGGTAGGCAAATTAATGCATAATGCTAACATAAGATAAAAAATATTTAAAGAAAAACCAATGGAAAATACAAATAAGAAACAGGAATTTTTTACAATATCAACCCATGAAATTAATAAAATTTAGATAGGAAGTTAAACTAAAAATAAGGATAACCGTAATCCAGCACTTACAAAGTGAAAAAATTATTTACTTAGTATATAAGACAAAGTATTTATAGACATATTTTGCCAAATATGCATTCTCTGGGAAGTACACAGTAATATTTTTGGCTTTGTTATTATTTTCTTTTTAGGTCAATGGAATTTTTCCATAATCATACCACTAACATGAGAAAAAAATGATTACTATTGATTTGAAACTTGGTGAGTTTCTCCAACTTAAATCAATTCTATATCAAATCTATATCATTCTTCCCCAGAGAACTCTCTTTTTGCCAAAACAGAATTTTAATTCTGTGGAATATTTTGGGCTAATTTTTATTTTTGCCAGTAAATGACCACACATGATCTAATTCCAAGTAAATTTGTTAATTTACTTTTTTTTTGGAATTACCAAAAACATTTCTTAAAACTTCTCAATTATAAATGTGAAAATAATTCATTCTGCCACTCTAAATTTTGGTATTTTGATGCAGATCTATTACTTAATGATATATTCTGTTGAATGAAAGATTGCAGATATTTCTTTTCAAACCACTAGTTATTTTTGGAAACTCTTTGTCCTCAGACTTAAGTTTATTTTCTCCATTTTGCCAGACAAAATTCCAAAGGCTATCTTTTCTCTTTTCATTTTAGAGGCATAAGAATTTTAATTTCTATTCCTTCATCTACTTTCCATATTCCAAAATTAGTTTAAAAGATTTTGTTGGGTTTTGTCTCCTTGTTTAATTTCCTTTTTTTCTTCATGTTTAAGCCTTAACTATAATTTTCAGAAGTGTTTTGGCTAGAAGTCATAAGCTCAAGGGGCCAATCTGGTTTATTAGGAGCTAAGTTAAATATTTGTGAATTTATCTCTTGGTTTCAGTGTAGAAGGAAGCATTATGAGGACATGGAGAGTGTTCTGTGGTATTTTAACAAAGAGGTGGTGTATGGTGATAACGAATCCTGGAGTAAACAGAGAAGAGAGGTGCAGTGGACACTCGGTTTCTAAAATATTAGAAGATGGGTAATAGGGCTCCAGCCAGTGTGCAGGGACATGGATCAGAACTCCAGCACTGGGACAGCCCCCCAACAAGTTCCTTTTCTTTAATGGACTAGAAAACCAAAAAACTTTGTGAAACAAGACTGCTCTGTGATCTGGTTTCTGCATAATACATCCTTTACATAATTCTATCACTAAATACTTTATTTCATATTTTATGTCATCACAATCTATTGGCATTCTACAATTTAATCAATTTGTAAATGTTTGACTTAGAATAGTAAACAACAATTTACACATGATTATCAAATAGCATTGGAACATAACACTTCAAGGAATTTATTATCTACTAGGATTATAGAAGTCAGAAATATAAATAACATTATTTTCAGACATTTATATTTATATTATCCTCTTTTTCCAATCTCACTCAACTAAAGAGCCACTCGGGCTAGAGAACCTCCCTCAAAACCAGTCATGCTGCTGGACACAGGGCTGCTATTGGTCTATACAGAGCCTTTGCTGGAATTCTAAAAGATAGCCTTTCCACCACATGGATGAAGCCCCACTTGGAGGCTGACAGCTTGGCAAGGGCATTGTGGGTAGATCTAAGCCCCTTCTCTCCTCCAGACCAGATGTGTCCATAGAGGAGACAGCCTGCATACTCTAAGGAATAGCTCTGGCTGGGCTGTCCTCTCAGAGCTCTTCTGGTCAAACAAATCCTTGCTGGCAGCCTTGTCCCTTCAAAATGATACACACATCCAAAAGTGTCTGACTTGCTATAGGCGATCCAGCTACTTCTAAAGTTGGCAACTCAGCTATTAATATAATGTGTGAACAATAGAAATGTAGGAACACACAGTACAAATGAAAAGAAGGAAGATTTGCAGGAGAGCATGAGAACACACTGAAGAATGGATAAGGTGAATTGGAAGGCTTCTGACGTCTGAGTTGAAATTTAAAAAGAGGAAGGAATGCAGTCTGACAGAATGTGTGTTTCCTGTGCATACAAAAGAGTTTAGGAAATATTTCCTGAGTGACAGAGTGCAAGAAGCTGAAGGAAGATCAGATTATAACTAGAACAGAAAGGTTTTACATACAAGCATTTTTCTAATCCTTACAATTCCATTTGAGAGACAAGGTAATTAAGAATCTAAGAATATATTGACTATGCCCAAGGTCACGCAGCTAATAAGACCCTGTACTCACGGCCCTGTTTGTTTGGCTTCAGAGCCTAGAATGATTAATAAAATACTCGGTCACCTGTCAAGAGCTACGGGAACCCCCTAGACGCTAGTGCATCTGGAAATTACTTTACCTTTCTCATGCTTCTGACCTCAGTGGGTGTTGCATACTAAGACTGTCCTGCCTTTGCCAAAGAATTCCATCAGAGCTGTTTAAAAGTATTTATGATACCTTGTCAATAGACATGGATTGTAGTTACAGAAATCATTCATGTGTGCATGTAGCTCTAATATATTAAGAGAGTAGGTAATGAGATATAAAAAAAATAGTGTTAAATATAGTAGGGAGGGAAAAAGTCAAGCTACAGTGGAAGACAGGGATGACTAAACTGACACATGATGAAAGGGACTTCTTTACCAGCCTCCTACTTAGAAGAGAAGGGAGCCATTGGGTAACTGCATCTTAGAAGTGATTATAGGCATAAAGAATCTTACATTTTAATTCAGGGTCTAATTATGCACAAGATCAGTTATGAACAGCTAGTCAACATAAGAGGTTTCTTAGCTTCAATTATTTCAGTGTTAATCATCTTTGGTCAGATTTATCTTTCTAACAAAATATATGATTTTCATCACACTATTATTTAAAGACCACAGTGAATTATTATTACTACAACAGAATAGAATCCAACATTTAAAACCATCCAGATTCTAACTGCTCACATAGTTATTCTTATAATCAACTCTCTTTTTTGCTTAAATTAGTTTGAATCTATATTCGTAATCACAAGTGTCCTAACTTTTTTTTCCTGTAGATAGATAGACTTAACTACTCTGTCCTTTGTTCCTCCTTACAGTAAAGACTCATACAGAAAATGAAGTCCATCAGACCACAACACCCATAAATTCTTATACCCAAACCTGCAAATGTACTTATATCTACACCCATTCCAGTCACAAGGAAACATCCATTTCTTCCTCTATTTACACTTCTCTAACATTCTATCCCCCATAATCTGAATTCTAGTTCCTTTAAAAAAATTTTTTTTTCAAAAACCTGAGAATCTATCGATTTTCCTCCTTTCTCCTATTTCTGTAACATCCTCCCAAGGACACTCACACTGTAGACTTTATGAACCATACACTTAGAGATGTGCAGGTCAGAATGGCCAGAGAGCATAGTCCTGTCTCTCTGTTACACTGTTTGGTTCATGGCTTTCATCAGAAGGGAAGAAGGCAGGGATGAAGGGAGGGAAAAGTGGAGAAAGTGCAGGTAGCCCCACATTTGTCCAGGTCTCCATTTCCTCTTGTTTCCTTCCCTCTTGCTTCTGCCCAACCTGTTCCACCAAAACCCCTCTCACTGTTCTTGAATGGCCTTCTTGTTAGCAAATATGACAGATATTTTTCAGTCCTTTGTTCTCTCTCTCTCTGTCTCTTTCTTTTGAGAGGGAGAGTGCGTGCATGTGCATGGAGTGGGCATGAGGGTAGGGAGAGGGGCAAAGGGAGAAGGAGAGAGTGAGAGAGAGAGAGAGAGAGAGAGAGAACCTTAAGCAGGCTTCATTGCCCAGCATGGGATTCGATCTCATGACCCTGAGATCATGACAAACTGAAATCAAAAGTAGGAAGCTTAGCCTACTGATCCACTCAAATGCCTCCCCCCACTGCCTCCCCCATCCTTTTTTCCCTTCATCTCTTCCCAGAATTTTTGGGTTTTGTTTTGTTTTGTTTTTAAGATTTTATTTATTTATTCATGAGGGACACAGCGAGAGAGGCAGAGGGAGAAGCAGGCTCCATGCAGGGAGCCCAATGCGGGACTCGATCCCAGTACTCCGGGACCATGCCCTGAGCCAAAGGCAGATGCTCAACCACTGAGCCACCCAGGTGCCCCCATCTCTTCTTGGCTCTTAACACTCAATTGACTAGTCTTTGCTTTTGGAGAACTCATTCCTTGGTTTCTGTGATACCACATCACTCTGATTGTCCTCCTGCAGGCTCCACTTTTTCAGTGTGTCTCTGAGTCATCTGTCTTGGGCCATCTGCTTTTCTCAGTTCATATCCTCTTCCTGGACCATCTTATCTTTTCTTTTGGTTTCTCCTATGTGTTTTATAAAAACTGCCACCTTTATCTTGAGGTCAAATCTTTCATCCGAACTCGTTTCCTTCTTTTCTCCCACCTTTCATATCCAGTACATCAAGCTCTCCCCCACATCTGCAGTCTGTCCTGTTCCCTCCATCTCTCATGCCACCTTCCTAATCTAAACCTGTAACACCCTCACCTGCACTCCTGGAGGTATCCTGGAGGCTGTCTCCTAATTACTCTTCTGAAATCCATCCTTGCATCATTACAATCAATTCTCCTCACAAAACCAATCTCAAATGTTAGCATGTCTATTCCATATTTTAAAATCCTCGATGATTTTCCAGCTCCTAACTATGAAATTGATGATGTGTATGGCCTAACATGTTCAGCTTTTGCTATCTTCCAACTTCATCTCTCATCGCTTTCTTGTTGCCGTAAGCATTTTTTAACATGATTACTGGTCCTGTCTTAACTTTCTAGCCTATTCTCTCAGTTTCTCCCTGCCATATTCTAGATTCTTGTGATGACTACATTCCTTTCATTTCCTCAATTAGGACATGACCCATTGCCCAAGCTGCCCTTCATCCCCTTTGCTCAGCACATTCCTGCATGTCCTATAGGTTCCAACTCAGCTATTACTCTACTGGGATGACATCTTTAGCCACCCCCAAGTCTGGCTAGGTTCTCCTCCTGTGTGTACTTATGGGCCACTGAACTTCCTGTCTCAAAGTCCCCATCACATGGATTTTAACTGCTTGCTAATGAGGACAGGAAGAGGAAAAAGACAGGATCTACATAGATCACTGGCAGCCAGAACTTGACACATAACAAATGTTCAACAGATGTTTTGATTGAATCAATAAAGACTGATATAAAAACTCAGTTATCCTTAATAGTTCATTATGTGTAAGTGTGCATATATGTTTAGCAAAATATTTCCAGCTCTCATTATAAATTGAAGATTTAATTATTAATACATTTTTGAGTCATTTTCTCAAAATCCTGAAATTAAAACCTCTGTAATGTATATTGTTATATAAAGCCTGGGCTGAGTAAACTGTACCTGAATTTTAAGCCACGGTTATACTGCCAAGAGTGGAGAAAACCAGGTAAACAACACCCTTCTCAGAGCTCACCTTTACGGAATCTTATTCTTTATATAGCTACTTAGGCCATTGTGACTAATTACAAAGAAGTAAATTCTTGTTCGATATATTGAGAGATCTTTCTAAAACTAAGAATTACCCAAAAAAGAGAAGACTCAGGAGTTGAATTCATTGTCAGTAGGCCTTAAAGAGGAAGGTCTTTCTCAGTAAGCTGTATTTTTTTAAATACCACTTAAATGCCATGAATAAGTGGCCCAGATGGGTTCTAAAGTCATAACTCTAAGTACTTATATTTCCAGAAAATCTTTACAAGATGAGTTATTTTATTTTTCTCTCTCCTCCCCCACCCCCATGAGTGATAATATTCCATTAATTTCAAAAACCCAAGCTTATTTTTTCATGACTTATAATTTTGTGTGTTCCTGAGACATTGCTCTACCACATAATTATTTTAAATTATTAAATTATACTAAGATTATTCTGTATTGCTTTAGAAAAATGAGCAGGCAAAATTGTTGGATTTGCAAGATGTGCGGAGATGAATCTAAGAGGCTTCCTTCAAAGTAAGTAGCATTTACATTCTACAGCCATTCTCATGCATATTTATCACATGATAAATAGGTGTACATTTATGCAACTGTTAATTTAATATATTTTGTTCAGAGAGTAAAATTTGCATTTACACATGAGTAATTCCACCAGAAGAGCAATCATGTATTATGCTAAGGTTTCATTTTCATTATTTATGGTTTACACTTGAGAATTAAACAAGTTTAATGCTCGTACAGGGTCTATTCTGAATAACTACTGTTAAATTTTTTTTGAGGTTTTATATTTTTATGCTAAAATGAGATTCCTTATCCAAAATATTTTTGTGATTCAAACCCTCTGTCTACAAAGTGCCAGAAACTTCATGTCTAGTTGGAAGAAGGGAGATTGGTAGGGTCACTAAATGCTTACCAAGCTCCCGAGTTTCTTGGATATTTTGCCAAACTAAAAACGTAGCCATTTGGATGGGAACAGTGACTGCTAAAATGGAAAGCGTAATGCCTAAGAAGGGTAATAAACCATTTGATTGGTTTTTCCACCTCAAGGATTCCCCCACTGGGGATTGCTGTCTGTTGGCTTAACCAGACCTGGATTAACCAGGTCCATGTCAGAGTGCTCAATCCTGGCCACATCTCCCTTGCTCTGGTCAGAGCTGGATGCCAGCAGTACTAAAATGTCCAAAAATACTTACAAGCATTTGTGCGAGGTGGGGAGGTGGCTGCATTGGTGGTAGAAGAGACAGTAAGACCCAAAGTTCACCATTCTAAACAGGGGAAGCTGCTGTACTGAACGGGTGTGTGCAGGAAGGGAGATGAAACAGAATAATTTGGGAATAGCTTCTATCTCTTCTGCTGATGACTCCCAAGGAGAATCACCACTGGGGCTTGCATTTCTTTCTACTTGCCTTGCAGACCCACCATCAGGGAAAGGGGAAGCCAAGGAAAAAGAGAATTCACATTCATGGAAATCTGGTCATTTTATAGGTGCTTTACATTCATGACCTTCTCTAATTTTCAAGATAATTTTGAGAGATGGGTCTTATTCCCATTTTATGTATAATACAACTAGGGCTCAAAGATTTTAGGTAAAACCAAAAGCTATTAAATGCAGCACTGGAATTCAAACTCAGGACTATCAGACTCTGAGCACCCTACATTCTTATTTCCACAATGACATGAGGGTCTCAGAATGCTCCCCTATCTGGTATCCACTGCTTTTATTAGGAAATCTGGGTGGGTGAGGAGACAGAGACGTTTAGAACTACTCTCATATGGGCACCTGACTAGCCATGGGACAAGATGAACTTGAGAAAAATGTTACAAGCAAAATGGGGTTAAACCAAAACCAAATTTCATTTCACAACTTTAACTCCGACCGTAATCACTCCAATCATGATCTATCTTCACAAATCTCATGAATTTTAGAAAAAGAAGAATTCTCTCACCAACAAAGTACCAATGCTTTATTTTAAGGTAAAACAAGACAATGATAGCATCTTCGCTCATGTAGTAGATTTTATTTTTTCCTATATAATGGGAACAGGTGAACCAGAGAGACATGCCACATACCTTGCCTAGGACTTACCAATTCACTGGATGGAAAAGGTTACTTTAGGTTACTGTTTTTAAAGTTCTAATAAGAGAAAAGAACAGTGAGTCAGATACCATTTCATGGAAATGTTTTTTGCAAGCAACCCTAACAGCAGTATACTGTTAAGCCTCAGGACTGATGCACATAGTCTACCTAAAACTGGCAAGGGCCATCTGAATTTGTAGAAAACAAAAGATATTTGACCTTTTAAAGACTCCTGATATGTTTCCATGTTCTAGGTTATTTTTTAACCTCTTTAACTAATCTTCCTTCATTGTATGAAGTACCTCCTAATGCTGATGGCTGTTCCCTCAACACCAATTATGGAGCTACCGCCATACCAGGTGTAGCCAATGGACGATGCTAGTTTGTATCTATAGCTATCTGATTATTTGACATTATGGAAAACAGGAAAATTAAGAGTGAACCAAACATAAACTGAAACAATCACAAACAGAATGGCAATAAACACATGGAGTATTTTAAAGGCGAGAAAGTAAAATGATTTATATGTAAGAATACATAGTCACTTGCCAATTCACCTCACAAAGCCCTGAAAAATGAACAGAAATGAAGCCTCAAAAGCAGTATCTTTCATAGATATTTTTGAAATTGTAAACGTTTTTTTATACCATTTGTTCACATATTATTCACAGTAACAGACATTCAAACCCTCAGCATGTAAAAAAAAATTATAGCAACTAATAGAGAAAATATCTACATATAGTAGATATGGAGTTACTAACTTTATTATGTGAATGCATACAAATAGAGTTTGTGGATGAACTCTAAGATGTTAATAGTTAAATGGGAAAACACATTTGGTGTTAGCAGCACACAATGCAAACCCAAATGCGGTTTGACAATTTGAACCAAGAATCTTAAAAACGTACATTTCTTGACCCGCTTTAATTCTACTTCTACGAATCCCATAAGCAATTAGCAATCCTTAATCACAAATTTTTATGTTAAAAGCTGAAAAATAATCAAAATTCTCCTTGAGAATAATTATGTTAACTAAACAATGCCCTCTTGTAAAGGCACCTGGATGACTCAGTTGATTAAGCATCCCACTCTTGATTTCGGCTCAGGTCACGATCTCAGGGTCATGAGATCCAGCCCCACGTGCTCTCTGCTTAGAGGGAAGTCTGAAGATTCTCTCCTTCTGTACCCCACTAGCTTTCGAGGACTCTCCCTCTCTTTCTACCTCTCCCTCAAATAAATAAATCCTTAAAAAAAAAAGAATGGCCCCTTGTAGAATACTCCACAGTGACTATCAATGACTATCAAATTTATAATTGTCATAACACTATAAGTGGACTTTAAGACAATTGTGATGACATATAAAAAGCTTATTAGAAGTGAATATATACATATATATGTGTATACACACAAAGTGTGTACGCACACAAACAAACTTGCAGAGTATGGATACTTCTTGGTTAAAAACACACAAACATACATAACAAAATATTAACAGTAGTAATTTGGGAATAGGGAAATTATAGGACTATGGATATTTATCTTTTAAAAATGTATTTCATCATATTATCAAGTTTATACTACTGACATGATTTTTTAAATTTTTAACCATTTAGAAAGTAAAAATAAAATGTAGAATATCACAGAAAGATAAGTTTCCATCCAAAACCACACAAATAGTGGCTCAGTGGTTGAGTGTCTGCCCTCACTCAGCTCACGGCGTGATCCCAGAGTTCAGGGATCAAGTTCCACATCAGATTCCCTGCGAGGAAACTACTTCTCCCTCTGCCTATGTCTCGGTGTCTCTCATGAATAAATAAATAAAATTTTTTCTTAAAAAAATCACACAAATAGAGTACAACATTTTGGCATTATTTTCAAGATCATAGATTTCTATGTAGCTGAGTAAAACCTTGAGAATATTTTGGTGCAATAAGCACTTTTTGTTTCTTTTCAAAGCATTACTTTGGAGGAAGTACTACAGTGGGGCCAGTCTTTTGAAAAGCTGATGGCTACAAAATGTGAGTATTATGTATATTTCATCTTTGAATAGTCAGTTTTACTCCTAACAGGAAAAGGTGGCACTAGATGATGAATGCGTGCTCTCTTCTCACAGCCTTCTAAATGGCAACTGCCCCCTGTTAAAAAAAGAAAACCTGAAAATAGTTTGTCATGTCAACCACTATTCTTATCTTTGGTGTTAATTAAAACAAGATTAGTCACTGCGAATATTTAGTTTTCACAAGTATATGTGTAAAATCCCTTGGAAAATATGCTTAAATCGTAACACATACAGAAATATACTGCCTTAGCATGGCCTTCTAAAGTTAGCATTTTAGAAAACTCAACAATTTGCTGCTCTTAGTGCTTTCAAAAGTAAGAATAAATTTGAGTCTTAATGTTCTAAAACTCCGCAGAGTTAGTTTTCAACTTTTTCAGTGTCTGATTTAAGTGGAATGTTATAGAAGACTGCATATAGTTGTATATAAGTATCGACATTCACATGGTAATAAATGAAAGTTAACAAAAATGCGTATTAAGAGATAGAGTCATAGGCTCAATGCAAGCAACATGAAGAAGTATGTGCATTCATGGGAGCAGTCAGTTGTGTTTGGTTAGAAAACTGGGAAGTTGATAAACACCAGAAGGCAGATACACACACAAAAAAATGTAGTAGGTACTCAAAGAAAACTCTTGGTTGCTGAATTTCGTATTTTTTTTTAATGGAGTTTGCTCCCACCAAATGTTTCTTAATTTTTGCCTATAGACTTTTTTTTTTATTGAAGTTCGATTTGCCAACATATAGTATAACACCCAGTGCTCATCCTGTCAAGTGCCCCCTTCAGTGCCCGTCACCCAGTCACCCCATCCCTCTGCCCACCTCCCCTTTCACTACCCCTTGTTCGTTTCCCAGAGTTAGGAGGCCCCCATGACTTCTTTTTATTTGAGATTCCCTATTAGACTTTCTGTTAACATTTCCTCTGTTTACACCTATTGACTATGGAAAGGGAGTTAGCTGTGCTACTTGATTGATGGTTTGATTGATGGGATGTGCCAGTGGTAACTGGATAGAGTACTTCTTGTTACTTCTAGAGGTGGCCAGGCTTCTGGGACACTTCCTGCTCTCTGACCCAAGGGCCCCTCCTGGTATGGAGACAGCTGTGTCTGTCTAACTCAGAGGATAATGGCCAGAGATGTGGACCCCTGGCTTCTCCTATAGGAAAACCTTCATCAGCTATTCTGGGAGTTACTTCATGGCCCTTCTTAGTCCTGGGACCCACACCTCCAGACTTGGGTCACTACCTGAATTCCCATTGATCATAAAAGTCTTTCCAGTAAGCATCTGAGGCTATGGTTTTCTTGTGAATCTCCCCTGGATTTTATTCTCAAGCATTCCTCATAGTTTGTGATCCAGTTTGCCAGAGTGTGAATTTTTAAAAATATTTTTGGGTCAATTTTAGGACACTGGAATGAGAAGAAGAGACAAAAGCATATGTTCAGTCAGCTGGATTGACTGATCCTCTGCTAAATAATTTTAATTTCAGTCCCAACGCTCTGCAATCCATGTTTTGCAACATTGCAGGTTAATCTCCCTCTGGAAGTTTCAAATTCTCCATCTGTAGCATGGGAATACCACCCATCTTTTCAGCATTACTGTTCAGGTTAGCCATAAATGCAAATTAGGCACACAATAATTGGTAGTTATTTTAATTAGTAACAAAGTGCATGTCTCTGAATATCATTCCTTTTTCTTTGCCGCTTACCAAAAAGTTCAAAATCTCTAACTTGGCCTTCAAGACTGTACCAAAGCTCTAATGCATTTTCCATGATTTACTGCAGCTCCACGCCTTCACATGACGCACCCTTCCGCTGGGGTGACCCTTGATCCATTTGCTACACCTGTGACGCACCTGCTCCAGGCTTCTACACAAAGTCCTCTGTCTACTCTGTTATCTGCCCATCGTGGCTAGTAAAATTTAGCTTTCACCTTTTCCCTGAAACCTCTTGGAAATACTTGTGCTCTCTCTTCTGTTAGTATCATTATTTATTCTGCTTCTAAGTACAGTTATTTAGTGTGCTGGTTTTTTTCCACAGGCGGTTTCTCAGTAGATCTTAAATTCCCTGAGAACACAGATCGTTGTGCGTTCACTTTTCATCTCCCGACCCAGGGACTCAGAATGTGCTTTGTATCTAATGGGCATGCAATAAATGTTCAGTGAATATATACAAGACAAATATTGGTAAGAAAAGATCAAAATACCAAGCCATATTATGTAAAACTTTCTGTGCCGGTCCTGAAGGCCTCATAAACAAAGTGAATAAAGTTAATTTGTTTGGTAATGATCTCAAGTTAGAGCTTAGCTAGAATTAGCTATTTAGAGATCGAGTGTCATGAGAATAAGCAAAGTTTACAGAAAAGATGAGGACAGGAAGAGAGCATACCGCTCTTCATAAACATCGAAAAAGCAGCATAAGAATCTCTTGAGAAATTTAGTTACTGTGAAATTCATGTAAAAATTTAATAATCACATAATGAAAACAGGTGATAAAAACAATTCATTCTCTGGACCATCCAAACTAAAAAAAAACAAAAACAAAAAGCATTAAATGTGCCAGAGAATACAGTGTGTTTACGCTAACCAAGGAAACTAGTAAAATGCATTCTCTAGCTAAGATATGTAGATGTCTCTTTCTACATAGATTAAAAGACTGTTTCTAAGAACATGTAGTTTAAAAACCCATTTAGGAAGGAAATGTATTAAGCATGGTCTCAATGGATGAACAGGAATTGGTTTAAGAGATGTTTGCTGAATAGCCATTAAGTGCTAGCTATCACAATACAGTTAAATTCAACTTCCTCATGGGAAGAAGGGATCCAAGAAAATCATCAGTTTAAGAACAGAATCCCAGCAAAATTAAGACCTTTGCTAGAAACTAAGAATGCTAGTAATCTAGATGCTTTTTAATGATACATTATTGACAAGTTAACTTTTCAAAAACAGTCTGTGTGCTCAATATCAATTCACTAAATCTTAAACACTTGGATAGCAGCCAATGTGCTTGAAAAAAAATTCCATGTGTCCATGTACCACATGAAATAACATAACATTTTTCAAAACCTGAAAAATCTCCCAGAAGAGAACAAGGAAGCCTGCTATTGATAGCACATTAGGGTGAAGTGGAGAATGGTGATTGATGGAATTTCAAAGGCAAGGCAAACACAACACTTTTTAAAAATAGACTTTGACAACATTTCCACCAAAGGCTGTTTTAAGGGCTGACTAGCAAGATTTGGTTTGGTTTGGTTTGGTTTTTTGCTTCCAGATAAAGATGGTTTTATGAAGCTATCTATGCCTTTCCTGTGAAGAGCCTATTGTTAAATTCGACAGGCAGAAGGAAGCTCTAGATATAGAAAGAAAAACACAGACACATATTTCTTTGACATAAAATTACTTGTGAGGTCTAGTTAGGACAGCCTTATACAAGATCAGCACCCAAAATATATCAGCAAAGTGTGGCTTGTGACTGGAGGAAACTGTGTGGTTATGAAGTGCCCTATGTAAATATTGAGAATCTGAGGGCTGCACAGATTGCTCCAAGAACTGCTAGGAACAAACTGCTTTGAGTTTTAGCGTACACTGTGAAGTGTGATCCCTGAGCAGTGAAGTATCTATTGAGTTCCAGCTATGTATGACATAGGGACAGAGGAAGTGCTTTCTTGAAGGTATCCACAATTAAAGATAAATAAAATATAGGTGTACCATAAGCAGTTTGTGAACTACAAAGAAGGGAGACTGGAAATAGCAGATAACCTACTAAAAACCTAGTATGTACATGCTAAGGGGCGAAGATAATTGGGGAAAGATGGCAGGTCTCCTGGGAAAGCTTACAAGAGGCAAATCTCAGCTGGAACTTGATTCAGACTAGTGTAAAATGGTAAGGAAGTCTGACTGGCAGTATTTTAAAGATAGTCAACTGTTTTAGAAGCCCAGCAGAAATAAATGCTTCTTTGAAGAAGAGATATACTCTGTAGGATCCCTCAGGATTTAGTGTAAAAATTGGTCTCATTAAGAAATCTCCATAATGAATTAAGCAGAAAGTACCCTGCAAAATTTGCAAATCTGCAGATAATAGAAAGTCCTCCAAGTTTCGAAACACCCAAGTGTTTAGGAAAGAGTTACATTATTTGTAAATGGGCATAAATGCAGTAATAAGTTTTTTAATGGATCAGAAAAAAATTGTCAGAACTATTAGTTATTAACTAATAAAAATATCTGAGAATTACCAAAAATATTTCCTTAAGTGTTGCTGGCCCAGAATACAACACTGCACTTCGAAATATCATCAAAATGTTAAGCATCACCAAGATGAAAAACCTAGTAGAAATCTATAGTTCTGATGACTAAATTGAGTAGAACTAGACATGCATTTGAAATGACAAGGGGACCAACAATTGCCTTATACCCTCTCAGGTTTGACAAACTTTACATCTCTACAAAATGGAAAGATTGCATGAAAAATAATCAAATCAAAATTTTAACTAATCAGTTTTATTTTTAATTTTAATTAAAATGACAGCAAATGATGCCAGAAAAAATATATATGTAAGTATATGTATGCCCTAAATCTCAAAAGATGAAGATAGACGTCTCTCACTGATATTTGAGTAAAGTATGCTTAAAATAAATAGAAAGAAATTAAACTCCAACTAACT
Organism: Vulpes vulpes; assembly: GCF_048418805.1. NCBI lineage: Eukaryota > Metazoa > Chordata > Mammalia > Carnivora > Canidae > Vulpes > Vulpes vulpes. The sequence continues at coordinate 97,553,498 of NC_132784.1, read as the reverse complement.
TGCCTGGATGATTCATTCAGTCCCTGCATGTGTCTGGTATACCTTCCCAGCCCCAGGACAGAGGTGACACAGATCCACAAGGTCACTTGTGCTCAACTCATCTGCTCCCTCTAGAGGGAAGAGATAGCCAAACAAGCAAATACATTGACGAATATATTAATTCCAGAAAGTGGTTAAGTGCTTTGAAGAAAATAAAACCAGGTAATATAGCAAAGAAAGGCAGGTATAAGAGGGCAGATCAACTGGGTGATTGGAGAACAATCATCAGAAGGGGTAAAATTTGACCTGAGAGCTGATTGATGAGAAGCAGCCAGCCAGTCTGGGATCTGGGAGCAGAGTGGCCCAAGCAGAGGAAAGCTATGTTCAAAAGGCCCTGAGATATGAGTGAGGTTAGTGTCTTCCAATAACCAAAGAAGTTCAGCATGACAGGAGTAAACAGCCTTATTGGCCACATGAGCAATTTTAGCCTACAGATTAACCGTAGATGTGCTTTTAAAAGTACCCTCCAGGGGGTGCCTGGTGCTTCGGTCATTTAAGCCTGGGACTCTTGGTTTCCACTCAGGTCATGATCTTGGGGTGGTCAAATCCAGCCCGGTGTTGGGCTCCACGCTGGGTTAAGATTCTCTCTCTCCCTATCATTTTGCTTCTGCTCCACTTTCAAAAAAAAAAAAAAAAAAAGTACCCTCCAGTTTTCTTCTGAAAAAAAGAAGCAGAGAGACCAGTTGGAACGCTATTGCAATAAACCATGAAAACACTAGAAATCAGCAAGGAAGACAAAGCCAAGAGAATATAGCATAAAGACTAATCAAAGCCGTTGGGCTATGAGATCACTTAGAGGGAGAGTTCAGAGAGAGGAGAGGAGAGATCCAGAGATGGAGCTTAGGTGCATGCTAATATTTCCAAATCCAGAGAAGAGGAGGAATCAGCAAAGGAGATGGAAAAAGAGCATCAGGTGAGTTGAGGGTGACCAAAACAATGCATCATCATTAAAGGCAAAGAAGAGCATGTTTCAGGAAGGGAGCTGTGAACTGTGTCAAAGACTGCTGAGAAGTCAGGTAAGATGAGGAAAGAACAGTGACTTTTGCTATGACAATATGGAAGTCAGTGGTGCCTTGACCGGAGTAGTTCCAGGGGTATGGGGAATGGATAGGACAAGAGGAAGCAAGGCAGAGAATGTAGGCAATTATTTACGTAAGTTTTGGGGCGAAGGTCAGCAGAGAAAACAAAAGAGACTAGAAGGAGACATGAGGTCAGTACTATGACTAGAGAGTCAATAGCCATTTTTTATTTTATTTGGGAAATACAGCAGCTTCCCTAGAAATGATGACAAACATTAGAAGAAAGTGATGACATAGAAGAGAGTGGGGATAATTTTAAGAGCAACAGAGAAATGAAAAGCCGTGGAGAAAGCATAATAAAACAGAAGCCAAAAAAGAAGTGCTTGGACATTGTTTTCCTTTCAGGAGGCAAATTAGAAAGGACAGGTACCAGTGGAGGTCGGATGGTTGATTTGGTGGCGAGAAGACAAGGGAATCTCTCCCGGATTAAATCAGTGTTCTCAGTGAAGTCTGAGACAAGGTCATCAGCAGAGAGCTGAGGAGAGATGGGGGAAGGAGAAGATATGAAATAGTTTCTGGAGAGTTAAAGAACCAGGATGTTATGGAAGGGTGGTAGATGACTGGGCGGTGTTGCATGCCCGCTTCAGATGTGCTGGGGTGATTTCAAGTGAGAAAGGCCAGGTACCTATTTTTCTGTGGCCTCTTCAGTTTGCTCCAGAGCAGACATTCTAGGTAGGCAGGTGTTCTGAATCACAGAGTTTGCATCAACATTGATTTTGGTCAAAATCATCCTTCAACATATTGTCTATTTTCCTGCCTTTCTCAGTTCTCACAATTACCTGCACACAGCCTTGGAAATGCCAGGTTGGATACTATAGGACTGTCACACTGCTGAAGGCAATGAAGAATCCAATTTACGCTGGCTGGAGCATCCGCATCCTGACACAAACCAGACATTAGAAGTTACTAATGGATCCTATCACTCATTCTACCCTCTGCTAACCAGCTGCTGGTGCTGTGGTTCCCTTCAGCAGCCCTCATGTTCCCTACACCATCGCCCATAGCCCCTCCACCCAGGACTGTCTTCTCCAACTCCTCATGCACTTGTTCACCTTGCAGGGAGAAAAGCACAACAGCAAAACCTGGCCTCTTATTCACATCACTGTTCAATTAGTACTGTTGCCTCATTGTCAAAAAAAAAAAAAAAAAGTAACAACATGCCAGAGAAAATCTCTGGTCTTTGGTGCTCCCTGGGTGCTAAATAATCAGGGCCCGCTTCTTCACTTCTCAAAACTTCTGGAGAATCACTTTCAAACACAGAAGCATGAGGAATCTGAAAGCCTTGATTGACAAACATTTGTTGAGTCAGCACTTACTGTAGGCTCTGGTGAAATGGAACCTTCCATATGAAGGTGGAACTGTGGTCCTGATTCACAAAGTGTGAGCCCATGGGTGGGAGAGTAATCAAAGTAAAGCGATGGATACAACAGACTGTGATGGAGGGTGAGGTGGAACTGTAATTAAAATAAGGTGAACCAGGTGCTATTTGTCAACTGACAGGAAACACTTATTTAGTGTGTGTGGGTGTGGGGGGCCCAGAGAAATTTTTCCAGGAATTGAGATACTTGGCCTGAGTCTTAGATCCGAGTAACAAAGCCCACCTCACAGAAGGAACTGCATATACAACAGCATGGGGATAGCACACAGCCTGGCCAGGAGCACAGCTCAGACAAAGAATGTTTCTAGAAGCGACAAGGGAAGAGAGGTAGAGAGCACCATATCCTCATGGGCCCTGTAGCCACTGCCAAGCTCTGGCTTTTCTTATTTAGGACAATAATGGGAAAAGATTGAAAGGTTACAAATATGGGTTGTGGCCAGATTTTTTACTTAGAAGTTCTTCTCTGCTAAAAGTGCAAAAAAGATTGAAAGCAGGTCAGATAGATGAACTGAGGCTTTTTCAGATTAGAGATAGTTTACAGATATTTCTCAAAAATTATAAACAAAAGTAATTTGTAAGAAGAGAACAGAAGATAATGCAATAAATGTAACAATGTCTTTCATATATGAAGAGATCTGAAAAAATCCAGAAAATACTAACAATGCAAAAAACATTACAAATGATTGCAATTCACAGAAAGAAAAGATAAGGTCGGTAAGAAAAAAAAATGCTTAGGCATTAACGTTTTAAAATTTTTAAATTAAACAATTACAAGTCACTGGTTTTACCCCATCAGATTGGAAAAGATGGAGTGAGCAGACACTTTGACAATGCTGTTAGTAATGAAAAATAAGGAAATATTTCTGAAAGCAATTTTACAACAGGTATCAAGAATCTCCAAAAACATCACATCTGTCAAACTAGGAATTCCATTCTTTTAAGTTAATTCTAAAGAAATAATTACAGATACAAAGATCTATACACCGAATTTTCAATGTTGGATAATTTATAACACAAAAATGGTAAATGATATAAGTATTGAATAATGGGAGGATAGCTAAATAAAATATTGAGTAGTCCTGCAATAGGGAAAGAGTGACACAAAATTGCTTTCAAGTATGATGCCAGGAGTTTATATGCGTATCTGTGTTTGTGTAGATGAATGAATATTAGTTAGGTAGAAAGTCAAACATTAACAAAGGATTGAAAGAATAAAGGGAAATATATCCAATTGTCAACAATCATTATTATCTTTGTTAGAAGTTTTCTGTATTTAAAAACAACTAGTACTTTGTTACTTTTAAAATAACACAGCAAAGAGAAGTTAAGAGAAAAATCTTAAGTGATTAATATCATAGAAGCCAAACTAGAGAATCCCGGTAAAGCAGATCTACTTTAAAACTTCACGTAGAGTCTAGTACAGTTATGGAATTTGTTATCCCAAGTGGTAGAGATTGAAAATGAAATAAATTTAAAAATTTTTTAGGCACATTTCTAATGAAAAACTGCAACATAGCGAAGCGTTCAGATTTAATTTACGGTGTAAGCTTTTTTCCCTCGCAGAAAACAGTCCTGGAACAGATGGGCCACTGTTCTGACTCAGCCAAGAGGAATGTCACATTTCCCTTCTGCATCAAGATACTGACACGTGTCACCTTGTGTGTCATAGAAATAGTAATTTCAGTGACTCACTTAAAGAGAACATCCTAGAGAGTCCCAAAAGCATCACTCTCATTCTTAAGAAAAAAACATGCGCTATATATGACATAAACCTATTTTTTCCATCTTCTCAATTTAATGAGCAATTCTGTTGTTTGTCCTTATTCACTCTGCTCAAGCAGAATCATGGTCTCTGGAGTGTAACACTCAGGAAGAAGTATCATTTACAACTTCAAAATGGGCTACTTTGGGCTACATTGCCTGATTTGGAAAAGGCTTTTCCACCTTTAAATTCACTTGCTGTCTGAGTCATTAGAAATTCTCAACTGAGCAATTCAGTTTCAACTTTAATAGCTACTCAGATTCCTGGAACACTTTTATACAAATGCGTTTTCAGCTGCTTACTTGACTAACTTACGAAAATTCTGGAAAATATACCAGCCATGTGAGTCTATTTGTTCTATGCACCAGAATCTTACCTGAAATATCAAAGAAGTTCAAGTGGCCCAGGTCAGCTTTCAGGTCCAGCTCAGGTTATGCTGCAGGAAAATACCACATTAAATTCCCACTATTACACAAGAAATGTTCATTTCTTGTTCATGTCACACAATGACTGGTTTCAGCTCCAGCTCTATTCCGTATCTTCATTTTGACCTTCAGACAAAAGGAGCAGTTCTTTTCTAGAATGTGACCTTCACATGACAGGTTGGAAGTGCAACAGCAGACCACCTGCTGAAACCTACCTAAAACCTTCTGCTTGCCCCTGTACATGGCACTTTGCATGTATTTCACTGGCTAAAACAAATCCAATGGCAAGGCTGATATAAATGGAACATGAAAGTATAATCCTCCTATAAGAAGGTAGGAAGTAACTAATATTAATACTACAATCTACCTTATCTAATATCTATATAAAATATAGACTGAAATGCATGGATGGCTTCATGAGCAAAGGACTTGAGTATATGGAGGATTATTTGGCCAGCCCTAAAAGATCCTTCCTCCACTCAATCTGGAGAGAAGCTAGAGAAAGTTGATACAGATGCAGGAAGGTTCTGAAATGAAAATCTCTAAATATTTTACTATACAATTAAGCTAAACATAAATATAAACACAAATGCAGAATACTATAACATAAAATCTAATATTGGTTTCCAAGTCATCCTCTTACCACCCACCCACCCATCTGCTAAAGCCATCTGAGAGTAGCCTGATGACTGACTCTCACTCCAGGATCTATAGATTTTATCTGGTATCTCATTTTTCCCTGTTCCATAGCTCATTTCTTTATTTTAGGACTCTTATTTTCTATTCTTAATGAAGCATCAGTCAAAATTCTATTAACTACAAAGTATATCAAATTGCTTTTTCTTTTTTATTTTCTTAAGCAGAACTCTATTTTTTTCAACACACACTGCAAATTATTGACTTTCAGCTTTACTCTTTAAGCCAGAAATGGCTTTTTGTTTTAATCTGGGGTTTTTTTTTGTTTTTTTGTTTGTTTGTTTGTTTTGTTTTTTGTTTTGTTTTTTGTTTTTTGTTTTTTGTTTTTGGTTTGCCTCTCCATTCAGCTACTTCTTTAATAGGAACTCCAATTGCTATGGACATTGTCTCTGGCCTCAGCTTTCTGTGCCTGTGATGAGGCAAGGTACAACTTAAAGTTCCTTAGGTGTGAAAATAAACTTCTTACTTGAAATCCATGGTCGAATATATTCCCCCATTGGGTAGAAATAACTAATTGATATCATTTTCTATGTTATATTTTTATACATGCTTTATCCCCAACTCATTGGTCCTCTCAACTCAAGTGATGTTCCTTTCAAATATTTCTCACCCAATATCATGAAGGCTAGCTACACTTACTGGTAATAATGAGACATGCTCTAATTTTGTGTATTCCTAGGATAGCACGTTTCTTGCAAATTGCCAGTTCACCATAGCCCTAATCCTCCTTAGAGGGAATTTACCTCTATTTGAGTTTTTCTCTTGAATAAAAATATCTTAATTGTTATCTTTATTTTCATATTACTGCTGACAGAGCCAGTAGAAGCCAAGGAGTCAAAGCTTTCTAGTGCTAGAAAACTCAATCTAATCTCTTATGTGAAGATCTAGAAAAATTTCATTTTACATTTCTATTCCATCCGATTACCATTATATCTTATGATGGTGATCCTATGCTTGGCCGCATATTCAATGTGCCTACACACACATTGCTATTACTATCAGTTAAAAGTTACATTGTTTCATCATTTAGCAATTTCATTTCTCAGATATGCCAGGAGACTTCCTAGTCACCAAATGAAGTTCTATGGCTGTTCATCTTCGATACTAAGAATATTTGGTCCTAAAAATTCACATTAATATGTTGGATTTGTGAGACTTTGCTTAACCCTCCTCTAAAAATAGTGACTCAATCAGAAAAGCTCCTTCCATATGTATATCTCATCTACCCACCCCAAAAATGCAGTTTAAGACCAAAATTAAGGATGACCATCTGTCAGCATCAAGTGTCATTTGATGTCATGCTGCATATACTCATTGTCCTGTTCTCAATTTTGAGATAATTTCCAACACCCCCCAAAAAAAATTTAAAAAAAATTTCCAACACCCCATCTGAATTTCATTCTTTGCCTGGTCCTTCATTTTTAATTTGAACCATAAAGCGTGAATATGAAGTTAAATTTGTATTCCATTCATGTTCTCCTGCTCTGATTGGATATTGAGGAAACACTCCAGGCTGTACAACCTGATCAGTGTACTACTTCTATATGACTTGTATATTTTTCTTTTTCTTTCTTTTTTTGACCTGCCTGTTTAGATTCTAAACCTTGTTCTGACCTTCCAGTTTAAGGTTGAGGCCTTAGATTTTTCAAGTCAGTTTCATGGTCAGAGCTCTGTCCACTGAAACAACTTAAGTCCTGTTTTGGGGTCCTTTGGACCTCTCCTACCCTAGACCCATATGCATCAGTGGACATTTTTCTCTGAATGATTCAGAAGAAAGAAATGAAGGGATGACCACATCACTGACTGGCATTGTCAAAGATGTTTCAGACGGATAGATCTAAATGTGTGTGTGTGTGTGTGTGCGCGCGTGTTTCATTATATAATATTCACTTGTTAAATAATTTTGAAGCTTTGATTCAGACTTTGGCTTTAACCTGTATTAAATATTGTTCAGATTTTGTAATGATATTGACCCACAAAAATAACCTGATTTCTCCATTACTTTTAGATGGTCCAGTAGTCTATGCTGCATACTTAAAAATGGAGCACAGTGACGAGAATATTAAATTCTGGATGGCATGTGAAACCTATAAGAAAATTGCCTCACGGTGGAGCAGAATTTCTAGGGCAAAAAAGCTTTATAAGACTTACATCCAGCCACAGTCCCCTAGAGAGGTAACTATGTGACAGTGATGGCTAATGGAAATGAGTACATCCCGGGAAGGGCTCCAATATCTGTGAAGCACACATATGTGCCAGCACTCCATATCCAGGATCTCCTACTACGCTACAAAGTCAATCTTGTTGACTTATTTTACAGATAAGAAACCTGAGAATCTGAGGAGTTAATTAGCTTTTTCAGTGTCACATAGCAGTCAAGTCAGAGAGTTAGGATTCAAAGTTAGGCCTGTCTAGCTCTAGAGCCTCTTCTCATTAAATTATCTTAAGTCCAATAAATAAATAAATAAATAAATAAATAAATAATCTTAATTCCTTGAAAATTTTCTTAAAGAAGAAGAAGAAGAAGAAGAAGAAGAAGAAGAAGAAGAAGAAGAAGAAGAAGAAGAAGTCCTTGTAAGAAGAATTGATTTTGCTAGAAGGAACTACAGATACCATACATGGGCAAGTTGACAGTACCAGTGGTGTTGGAAAAGTCTGTGACATCTCACTAAACTTACTGCTCACCTCATTTCCTAACCAGCAAATACAGCAAACATTCATATTGATATTACTGCCAATTACTTACAACTGCCTAACAGAATAAGTAATGAAAATTCTTGTCAAGGGGATAAGGGTAGATGATGATATATGAGATTCTTATCATGCAGGACAGTCCTACATTATTAACTTTTTCCTCAAAACTCTTATCTGGAAAATACTTGGTTTATTGAAATAACCACTTCTCTCCTTCATTTCTCCACTTCTTTTCACTCTCTTCCCATTTCAGGGCATATTCAGTGAAATCAACATTCATGACTACTAAGAAAGATAAACTTTAAAAATAGCACTAACTTCCCTTTTCCTTAAAAGAGGCCTTCACCTCATAAACTTCCTTGTTTGTAGACTCCACTAACAAACCAGTTGCATCTGCCTAAATAAGCAAGAGTTTCTGAGATTTTCCTGGTCTCGGGCTGTGCGTTTTTTTTGTTTTGTTTTGTTTTGTTTTGTTTTTTAAACTGAGATATGTAGGTGGATGTTTGGTTTTTAAAAAGCCACGTTTGTTTCTCATAAATCTTTTTAGATACCTATGAAATTCCAGACAAAATTACCCTTTCCACTAAAAGAAAAAAAAAGAAGAAAGAAAAAGGAGAGGGGGAAATAAATTAAACCTTTCCATTATCTATCTTCAATTATGCCTACTTATGTTCTACATGTAATTTCACTTTTCAGATTAACATTGACAGTTCAACAAGAGAAACTATCATCCGGAATATTCAAGAACCCACTCAAATGTGTTTTGAAGAGGCTCAAAAGATAGTGTATATGCACATGGAAAGGGATTCCTATCCCAGATTTCTAAAGTCAGAAATGTACCAGAAACTTTTGAAGACTATCCAGCCCAACAACAATTCCTAACTACCACTCAAAAGTTTAAATTGAAGATGGTGTATTGAAAGTACTGGCTTTGTTTTTTTAATTAATACACAAATACACACACAATCAGAAATAGAATAGGAATGAAATAGAAGAAATCAAACTATGAATTAATTTTTTCTAATTCTCAAAGAGAAACAGATTCCCAAAGGGATGGCCCTTAGAACAGTTATAACATGAAAAACACAATTTATGGGCATGCCTGTGTAGCTCAGTTAACATATAAGAAAAAGGAAGGTCTTCATGACACCAATATTATAAGGCTTGTACTGAGTAGTCAACTAATGGATATTTTCTTATTAATGAAATTTTGCTGTAATAATGCACAGATCAGTTCTTTTAAAAGTGGACTATACGAGTTGTCTCTAGCATGAGTGTATTCTAGAAATGGAGTGCTTGTAATAACCTTAATTAGTAGAGAGACTTAGTATTTGAAGTACAATCAGTGGTATAATATCATGAGCAATGAAAGATGTGTTCTTGAGATAGATTTTATCTGTAAAAATTTCCTACTATTATATTAACAATTGAACTTCCATATCACAAATATCTTCTACATATGAAAAATTCCTGATGATTCTAAGCTATTAAGAATGTATAAAATTCTTTTTTATTCTTATGTTGATATAAGGGTAGAAAATGGTTCATACATTTTAAGTATTGTTTCTTCACAAGGTGAATTTATCGTGGTCCCAACAATCAATAAATCCAAATGTAAACTAAAAACTTACAAATCTATGCTTTTTTTCAAAGACAAAGTGAGGTTACTATTCCAGCAAAAGAGTTTTTTATCCGTACTGTCATAGCAGCTTCTTAGAGTTTGCTAGGAGATTCCAGAGGAAACAACTCATATCTATTTCATTGTTTTGTTTAGCATATAGCATAGCGTATAACATCCTATACAGATGGATAAATATTCTATGGCATATAACATTCTATACAGATGGATAAATATTCTATGTTTTTGATGAAGAATAAAATGCACAAAATATTTAATATCATTTTGTCAAAGATTTAACTATAGGAAAATTGTGTCCAAGACTTTTAGTTTTACTATGAAAAGTGTTTCTCAGGTCTCATATTTGATTGGAATGGCATTACTATTTTAAATGCCTATAAACCTATGCTGTATGACATGAAAATGAATATCAACTGTAATTCTTCTCCAACAGCAAAGGGATATTATAACATAGAAAAAAATATTTGAGGGTTTATTTCTGAGAAAATACTTGAGATATTTTCATGAAAAAATATATCATTAATTAATGTGGATTCTAGTTAAAGTAGAAAGTATTACCACAGAGGTCCAATTTTATTTTCTTTTAAAAACAAAAACATCAATATAAAATACAGATTGACATTTTAGACATCTGAAGTTGATGGTGATCCCTAGCCATAATAAACAAAAAAAATGTTTCCACATATTTCAGATAGTTTCATATCACTCTGACAGTGAATGAGTATATTTATAGACATATGTTTAGGAAGTGTTATACATATATGGTCACAATACACATGGTTAAAGCAGTTTCAGAAAACCTTGAGCCCTTACTATTCAAATCGTGCTAAATCAGCCACTGATATAATGAATAAATGGAATAATCAGCATTCTTTACTACTTATCTCTCCCCTCCAGTGGATGAATATTTGTGCTCCAATACAGGATAAGTCTAGAACTTTCAGTTTTGCTTATTCACTGATTTTACTTCCCAAATAGAGTCCCTCTGTTTAGCTATCCCAGCACCTTCACTCATGTTGGGTAAACAAGGTGCCACATGGTAACATGAAACAAAAAGCTTTGGACTGAGGTACAAGGCAACTGGATTAGTGCCTGTTCGCTCACCTGATGTCCTTGTACCTATAGTACCAATAGGTCTCATTTTCCTCATCTATCAAATAAAAGGATGGGACGAGTTTATTGGACTGAGCCACACACACAGAGCCTGTGCTTTATTACATACCATTACTAATAAATTAATTATTATTTTTTCTCCGTAACAAGCTTGAATTCATTTTAGAATTCCTCCAAAAATCAATGTTTTCGTTAGAAAATGGATAATACTATTTTGCATTTAACACTGTTTGAGGGAGTGCTGAAATTTTTTGCTTCAAAACAGAGAATTTAAACTGCCATCTTTTCAAGAATTCTACATGGCAGCATGCATTTTATGTTAGTAGCAGTTAAAATAGCTTTCAGATCATTTTTACCTAATAACATACTAAATCTTATTCATTTTCCATAGGATAGTAAAACAATTCAAAAATTGATGATACTTGTCAAATGGCTATAAGGGTATGCCCACATCAACACATTTTTACATGGTATTTGTTTTATCATAAGTGCTTTGAGATTAATAAGTTAAAAACGTATTGTTAGATTTCTGATGTCAGAACCTGGATATATTTATGATTTTTTTCTTTTTTTAGATATACATTTTCAAACTCTGAAGATGTATGAGATAAGCCTTCATTGTATCTGCATAAAAATAAAATCTTATCTTCTCCAAAGAAGATAGTGACAGAAATTTATACGGTTCAGATTCAAATATCTTGGCAGAGATGAACACTTTCCTATTTATAATTCATCAGTCACACCATAGTTTCATCAACTGCAAAAGACTTTTTACCAATTTGGGAAGAATGATTACAGAAAAGAGATATGTAAAGCTTTCTCCAAATACATAATAGAGTGCGATTTGAAGAAAATCATAAGATACCACTGCCCAAAAATATCTTCTCCCATATCTAGGACCTGAAATTCCCATCACTGGTCATAAAAGGTGAAAAATGGGGTTGAAATTCAAGCTGTAAGTGAAGAATGAAACACTAGTGCTGACACATTACCTGTTGCCTAGCAGAAAGTAAAACTTAGGAAAATAGAATGTGGGCCTATAGGATGGCAAAGGGAAAGAGGTTGAGAGAACAAAGATATTAGGGTAACCAGAAGTCACCAGATACCAATAGGACACAAATGGAAAGAGACTGCTTATTAACATCTTCCTATACTGTTAAGTAGAAAACCAAAGGACAGGGGAGCTTTGCTTAAAAAGCAAGTATTCTAAAATGCTAATAATACATTTTTGTGGAAAATAATAGCATTCCTATAGAAATAAAAGAGCAAGTATTAAATTCCTCAGCAAATAATGGTCAAGTTTGATCCAAAGTTTCTAATCTGAGCATCAGAGTAAGTATAGGATGTTATTAACTAAAAAAAATTAAAAAAAAAAAAAACCAGCTCAGAAGGAGGAGCAGGTTTGGGAAACAAGTTGAGTATGAGGTGCCTAGATGCCATAAGTGGGTTCCAGAGTAGAAATGTAGATCTGGGAATTGTTAGCATGGCTGACTCAATGATCAGAAGAGATCTTTTAGTGCAGCTGTGCCGGACAGAGAGCAAACCCCAAATGACCCAAACATACCTTAATGAACAAGATAATATATTAGTAACTCTTAAGTTCTCATTGAGAGCTCATCACATCATTTATAGTAATGATAGGGATTATTTACTGAATTTTACTATGTAGTGGATACTATGCTAAGTTTTTGGATATGTTATTCACTCATTCAATAAATAGAGAATCTACCATATAGCAAAATGGTTGTTAGAGAAAAGGAGCCACCAATAAACCAAGCAGAAAATATGTCTGCTTTCAAGGAGCTTACATCGTCTTTATGTGATAAAACAGTAATCAATCATATTGGCTACAAAACAAAAAAACAAAATAATAGGATAAAGAGTAGCACGGTGGAGGAGATAGGGGTGCTCTGGAGAAAATAGGCAAGGAATCCTCACATAATTCATATGCTCCTCCCCCCCCCCTTTTTTTAAGATTTTATTTATTTATTTATCAGAGACACAGAGAGAGGCAGAGACATAGGCAGAGGAAGAAGCAGGCTCCATGCAGGGAGCCCGATGTGGGACTCCATCCTGGGACTCGATCCTGGGACTCCAGGATCATGCCCTGGGCCAAAGGCAGATGCTCAATCGTTGAGCCACTTAGGCGTCCCTACTCTTCCCTTTTGATAACTCTAAACGAGGATGAATCCAAGGTTTTGAGAGGTGAAATAACTTTTTCAGTATCTCTCACTAGAACCAAGATTTTTCTAACTCTAATACCTTAATCATTTTAAGTTGAGCCTCCCATAAACAAGCCGAATAGGAAAGCAAACGTACAATGATCTAATATATAAAAATATTCATTCAAATTTAAAATGCCATTACTATGCAGACCATTTTAATATGGAAGATCACTATTAAAACTATCTCTAGTTACTGCTAATAAACTCATGAAAATTGGTTTAAAATACCATCAATGCTTGGGTCTCTGCTAGAAAAAAGAATTACTAGGGAACTGATGTAATGATGCTCAGGTTCCAGTAGTAGGATGAAACATCTGTTTAATTGGTAAATATGTTGCTTAAACCAGGTATTTAAACACACCTATTGTTATCGAATAGAGGGAAGGCGATCGTAGAGGAACCAAACTAGGAACCTGCCAAGAGGTTGAAGGTCATGGTCCCCACCATGCAGCAACCCACAGCTGTTATCCTGGATGAAAAATGAGCGGGAGATCCAAGACCAGGGCCAAAGCCATAGGCAGTCAGTACTAACTGTCTGCATCTTCAGTTTGAGATCCTGAAGGAACAGGTATGGGCAAATAGTGAAAAATGTCATTAGAAGCACTAAGGTCAAAGAGATACAATGCTGAAAGAATCTATAATATATGGCCAAAGAATCTGGAGAAAATAGGAAATCATAAGATCTTTTTATTTAATTTTAATAAACAACACCTTTCTCATCTGAGGTAGTTTTTATCTGCTAGCCATACACACACAGCCACTTTATAAAGACACTACCCAACGTCTAGTGCCTGCCATTGTCACCTTGCCCCACAGTTTTGCTAAAGATGTGGAACCAGCCACTTAGGGCTTAGATCATTTATCCAAGTATAAACTAGTATGTTTATAAAAAGGATTTGATCAGTGGCACCTTCAAATTTCAGCAGTTCACAGGACTTAGAATAATTCATTTTCACTATTTTACTGGAGCTTCAATACATAGAGGGGAAGAGGAGCAGAGCCCAAAGAGCAGGGCATTGAGGGTGTAGGCTACTCCATGGGCCAGTGCTTGGGTGGTGAGATTCAGGCAGGCAACTAAAAGTCCAGTAGCAGGAAGGTAATGGAAACTTTCCTGCTGGAGTGCTGCATAAATAAGTGAACTGATGGATTCAGATGTTCAGACCACAGTACCCAGCAGATTGTCGTGATCCTAAAAAGGGAGTTACGAAGACCGGGATTGTGCTTTTAGAAAGTAGTGGCCTATAAGAATCAAAAAGGATGAAAGAATCCACATGCAAGACAAAAACAAAATAAAATCTGTAACGGGGAAACAGAGGGCTAGGAGTGTAACCCGAAGGGGCAGCAGTCACAGGTGTCAAACGCTAGAACCGGGGAAAGTGAAATGAAGAAAGAAGCACCATACCGAGAGCACCAGGATAGTAAATAAGCAGCACTTGTATGATAAACATCCTTCATTAGACAGCTTCCATTCTTAATAAGGAAAGGAAAGTTTTCAATGCAAGAAAGGAATATGCCAGATCTATAAACATACTTAGTTTGAAACTTATACTTTAAAAGGAAAGGCATACAGAAAGAGGTGGGAAAATCTACTGGATACTTTGACTTCTTGATGGGACTACAGCTCATCTTGCTGCTTCTAATTAATAATGTGTTTAGCTGTGTCGGACCCTTCGATGTGCTTCTCTGACAGCACTTGTAAGTGAGTTCTTTCTCATGGGCCTCTACTAGTGAGAAGAATGATAGAAGACGTGTAAGGTAAATATAGTCTGTTCGCATGCCATAACACCATCTGATAGCACCCCAGACGCCAGGTGATTCAAACGTAAGTTGCATCCCAAGCAACTAAATCTAAAATTGGAGTGTATGTGCTAGCTAGGTTTTTATGTTTCAGTTTGGCAGTTTGTTTCTAGCGTTGCCACAAATGAATGTTATTATTAACTTCAAGCTTTGGTGGAAAGTGTCATCAATGCTTATTCTTTGAGAAAAAAAAAAAAAAGGATTCTGAGGTTCTGTTTTCAGGCATAAAACTTGGAAGCTACTAAGTGCCAGGCACCGGGATCATCATTTTACATTTCTTGTCTCATTCAAGTCTCACAATAAATGTGCAAAGAAGTTATTATTAACTACATTTTAAACTTGAGAAAACTGAAATTCAGAGTGATTAAGAACTTGTCTAAGCTCACTCAAGGAACCAAGAAACAAAGAAACCAAGCCAGCAGTAAATTAAGAATTTTCTAACTCACATCCATGCTCTTCCCATTAATCAAATGAAGTTTTGCTTATTAAAGACCAAAAGTACAACTTTTTTAGTCACATGCTTGCATATCAGCTTCTGACATTGAGGGGCTCTCATGTTACTAAGTTATGACTGATCTTCTTGACAGATCTCAAATTAGCTATTGTCATCATTCAAATAATGTCATAATGCCAGCTGTGGGCAACATCCTAGAGATACACAAGTTTGAAAATCCCTTCTATGTAATAAGCAACAGGTATTGCAATGTACACTCCTTTGTGCACTTTAAGGGGAAAAAAATCATGAAGACCTAATTTTAAAAGAGATTACTGGGGCACCTGGGTGACTCAGTGGTTGAGCATCTGCCTTTCACTCAGGTCATGATCCTGGAGTCCTGGGATCAAGTCCCACATCAGGATCCCCACGGGGAGCCTACTTCTCCCTCCGCCTATGTCTCTGCCCCTCTCTCTGTGTCTTTCGTGAATAAATAAAATCTTTTTAAAAAATAAAAGAGATTACTCTTTTCCATAATTCCCTGTCTTCCCAAAGGCAGGGAAATCCTTCAGACAAACTGAAGTGAATAATCTGAATATTCTGAACTGAATAATCAATCTGATAACAGAAAGATGTTGAGAAATCATCGAGGCCCTTCTTGCTGAGCTAGATGTGTCCAGAACAGTTTCCTCTCTCCCCGTGAAGCATCATCGATCATGTATATCCCCCCAGCCTAGATCTCTTACCTGAGCTCCACATCTTCTTTATGCAATGCTACCTCATTTGGGGGCCATTTATGGTGCACCCTTTTATCATTACTCATACTCAATGACTCAGAAAGGTGGGGGATCCAAATCTCATTTTTGAGATGAATAAATCATTACTTCCCTGAAATCACAAATCTAACAATTGATGGAGACAGGCAACAGTTCAAGTCGTCTTCCTGATTCTTGTTTATTCTTTCTCTAGCCCTCAGTGCCTCTCAGCATAATCCCCAATGCCTGCATGTGGTTCCAGAGCTCTTTCAATTTTTTGCATCTAGAACTGAATGCATCATTCTCCTTGTAATCTATCTCTGCTTCCTTTCCTTCCTGTATTCTTTATCAGAATGGATGGCACCACTTATCACCTGTAATATAATTATATGTTCACTTGTCTACCCTGCCATTAAATTCCCACTTACCTTTATGTGCCAAGAATCTGTCAGCTCAGCAAAGAGTTTAATACACACCTAATATGTAAATATTTGCTAAATAGATGATGCTCCCCAGCCACCTTCGTCAGAATCTAGGGAGTCACCCAAGACTCTTTCCTTTCCTTTGGCCACCAAGGCCAGTAACCAAGTTTTGTCTCCACAATGGTTCATGTCTCTTCAAAATGTTTACTGTAGCTCACCAGTCCAGTCTCATCATTTGCTTGCTCTCTCATGCTTTCTTGTGCTGGCTCTGTCTGTCTGTCCGTCTGTCTGTCTCTCTCTCTCTCTCTCACACACCTCCCCCCCACACACACAAACAACACACAACACACACCTATTAGAAACTGCTTACAAGCCCCTCAAACCCACGTGCCTTCCCCCATGGTGTCATTTCCCGTACATGAAATGCACTTTTCTCATTTACTTGCCTCATAAATTCCAAATTATAAGACCAAGGTTAATCAGTTGTCATCCCTTTAAAGTCACAGTCTTTTAACATGCATTTTCTCACATAGAACTTCTAACCATTAAAATATGTACATCTAATTTTATATGTTCAAAATATGGAAACTTTCTGCTTCCATTAAAGATCACCAAATATGTTATCTTATCTGTTATTATTTTTAAATTTCAGTCAGTCTCATCCTCCATCCTTAGTGGCAACAAGAAAACAAATGTGAGATACTAACCAAGATGTTTTACATGCATTTCTATGGCTCTCCCTATTTTGTGAGCAACAAACAGTAGCTTAAGGGAGCATTTAGAAAGACCACGGAAAGCAAATGGTCAGTCTTGGCTTTTGAATTTTAAAATAAAGACCTAAAAAAAATAATAATAAAAATAAAATATAAAATAAAATAAAATAAAATAAAATAAAATAAAATAAATAAAGACCTGAGGGAGGCCTGGGTGCCTCAGTGGTTAAGGGTCTGCCTTTGGCTCAGGACATGATCCTGGAGTCCCGGGATCGATTTCCCCATCAAGGTCCCTGTGAGGAGCCTGCTTCTCCCTCTGCCTATGTCTCTGCCTCTGTCTCTCTGTGTCTCTCATGAATAAATAAATAAAACCTTTAAAAAATTAAAAATAAAATAAAGACCTGAAACTCATAGCAATAACAAAGATCTTAACAGTTTTTTATTTGCAAGCACAGACTTTTCTCTGCTTTCAAATGGTTATCTTGAAAGCCCAGGCATAATAGTTATGCCATTAGAAAAATAAATTTTAAAATTTCAAATATAGAGTGCTTGGAATCCTGCTTTACTTAAGTTTTTGAAACTTTTTATCTTTAGTGTGAAAACGTTTTATTCAAGTTTACATCCTGTATGTTATATCTATTCATTTATTTACCTTTCTAGTATTTATACTTTATTTTGCTAATAAAATTTTAGAAAAATGACTCCTCAAAAAATCTGCTTTACTTAATAGGAGTCATAGCATTCTTACCAACACTAGCCTATACACACCCTTGCCTTTCCCAGTTTTACCCTATTCCCTATTAAATTTTACCTGCCTGAAATTTCTGCCCCCTTTCTCTTTGCTTTAAATAATTCCTATTCCTCCTCAATACCCAGTTCGAATCTCACCATATTTTCCCAAAGTCTTCCATGATCACATCGGTCTAAAAAACCATCTCTCTCTCCAAACGTCCACAGCAACAATTATCAATGAAATTGATAGGCTACAAATCGTGCACTATTTTGTCATATTTTTCTCTTGAACTACTTTTTAATATTTTATTATTATATTCTTTTCAACAATAGTACTCTATTTCTGCAACTAGATTATAAAATTTTGGAGAGAATTGACCATGTTCTCCATCTTTATCTCCATCAAAAACCACGTCAATGGTTTGCAAAGAATAAATACTAAAACACATTTGATACGGTATTTTATCCTTTGGTTATGATGATAAACATAATAGTAGTAATATTTATTAAGCATTTACCAGGTGCCAAGTGCTGTGCCAATCACTGCATGTGTATTATCTCCAGTAATTCTCACAATCTTATGAGTTTGGTTCCATTGCTACCTTTATTGTACAGCAGGTAAAACTGAGACTTTAGAGGTGTTAAGTAATTTATTCTAACCACACAACCACAAGTGGAAAAACCAGAAATTATTTTTATCCTTTATGCTAAGTTTCTGCTTGTAGAAACCCACATTTAGTAGCAGGCATACAAAATGTTATTATATATTTCTTGATGTCATTGTTTTAGGAAAAGTATTCTTATCAGTAACAAATCTCCTTTCAAGTGTATTTATCCCCTAAGAACAACAAGAAAGCACTCTGAAATAGGCACCATCACTAAGAAGTGGATGGTGTTGAAGTTGCTTCATGGTTGTAATGAAGTAATACGAATTTTCAAGGGAGAAAACTAAATCACATGAATAGAAAACATAATGAACCAGAACTCTACAATAAATAATGATAAATAGTAGACAAGGATTTCTAAATATTTTACAAATAGTAGACAAGGATTTCTAAATATCAGAGCTAGTGATAATTCTGAAAAACAATTAGGCAATTTAAAAGCACAATCTGGAGTAAAAGAATTGTTGTCAACTAAATCACTGTGAGAAAGAAAAGCGTTTTTTAAACAACCTCTTAATAGGACCTGGAATTGGTGAAATCATTTACATGTGAATCATAACTAAAGAAAATAAAGACAAAGAGATTATAAAGTACTTTGAGCACAGTACTGTCTGTTCTTGGTTTCTGCTTCTGACAAACAACTCTTACAAATAAAAGGAGCATGAAATGTTTGAGGAACTTTAAATAGTTTGGGTATCTAATAAGAACTTCCAAAACTAATGTATCCAAAAATGAATTCTTGATCTTCCTCCAAAGTCTATTCCTCCTCAATTTTCTTCATTTCAGGAACCATCATTACCTCTTCCATGCTCTGCAATTTTCCCTGTTAACATTTCACCAGCCTGAAATGTCTGACCCCTTCCTCTTAGCTATAAAACAAATCCTGCTTCTCAATATCCAGCTCAGATCCTACCATATTTTCCCAAAGACCTCCATGATCACCCCAGGTTAGAACATCATCTCGCTCTCACTTCTGAATGTTCACAGCAACTGTTGTCAATGCAATGCATGAATCACAAACATTTAGGACAAACCCTGGAATCTTCCTGAACTCGCTCTTTCTGTCACATCCCCCAAGTAATGCATCAGTCAATCCCATCATCTGAAAAGTATCCAGAAGTCTATCACTACTCATCACCTTCACAACTTTGATCTACTCCAAACCATTCCATACTGTGCCTAGACTATTACAATAGGCTCCTAATTGGCCTTCCAGCTTCTACTTCTCCATTCTTATCACTTTCCCCTACACATACAGACACACACACACACGCACACAAACACAGAGCCAGAGTGTTCATTTGAAAACGTGCTGGATTATATCACTCTTCAAAAGTTCTTCAGTGATCTCAATTACTCTCAAGGGAAAAAAATCCAAAATACTTGACATGGACTATGAGGCCCACCACCACATCTATCTAATCTTCCTTTACATTTGCTGTGAACCTAAAATTGCCCCCCAAAAAGTAAGGTCCTTTTTTTAAAAAAAAAAAGTAGTATCAGTAGATAAAAGTTATCTCACAGAGTTGCTGTGAAGGTTATATTATTCTCAACAATAAATGTAAAGTATCTAATAAACTGACTATTATAGGCCTTCAATAAGTGTTCACAAATATGTTTTTTTCTATTGTTATATTTTTTAAATTTTATACAAATAGAAAAATATGGCTGCCTAGAGTGTGATCATTTTTTTTAAATAGTATTGTTAAATGGATTTTTTTAAGATTTTATTTATTCATGAGAGACACAGAGAGAGACAGAGAGAGAGAGAGAGAGAGGCAGAGGAAGAAGCAGCCTCCATGCAAGGACCCTGATGTGGGACTGGATCCCAGGGCTCCAGGATCACGCCCCAGGCCAAAGTCAGGCACCAAACCACTGAGCAACCCAGGGATCCCCTAATCATTTAATATTGTAATCCAAGAGGTAGGAAACACAACAATTGTTAGTTTACACACTGAAAGAGAGACAAATGTAGGTCTATTAGTTTGCATTGTTTAAAATAATAATCTACATCTGAGATTCTGCAAAAAAAAAGGAAAAAACCTCAAAAAACCCTCAAATTATTATGATCTTTATCACATTATAAACTAAGTCTTTTCTCTGGTATCACACTTACACAAAGTCAAGGTACTTGAAGGATCACTTTTCAGTATAATTTTATTTTAGTAAAATATGCTTATGTAGATGGTATCTATTTTAGTATCTCATATTTCCTGGAAATTAATTATGTAGAAAGAAATGAGTAGATTCTATGTCAATAAGTACAGGCTAGCCTTTTTTTGCCATTTAATGTTTTAAGAATATGTGAGCATTTTCTGACTACAATCTAAATTAAATGCAAACAGTCAAGTAGTACACAGAGATCCCATTATCAAGTCTTTCTACTAGCTGAGAGGGTGAATAATATAATGAGACATGTTAATTATTTGCTGTCCTGCAGCTGTGATTGATTAGTTTTGACTGGTACATCTTGCTAGTGTGTTAGAGTACAGTAAATATTGGGGCTTGTTATTTTTTCCAGGGCAAGGAAGCCATGGTCTCTAATGACTTCATTGTAGCTTTCTCTACAATCTGCCAAAATGTTGGTATATCCAGGTTAATCTCTTTACCAAATAAATTTCTGTGAATTTCATGTTACCAGACCCATCATAAAGGGCCTTTTCAGAACCTTCTGTCTTAGAAAAGTTGACATCTGTCATTCTCTCTCTCTCTCTGTCTCTTATACACATACACACAACCACACACACACACACACACACACACACACACACACACACAAACTGCAGTTTATGACTTAAAATACATAACCAAACCTAGGGAGGTACTAAGAAATCTTAGCTACCATATGTATATTCTTTCTTTATACTTAAGAATATCTTTTTAAAAACATGTTCAGTTTTTTTTTAAACAACCAAATGCCTTTTGTGGGTCCATGCATAATTGCTCCAGACCCAGTATTAGATTTGAAAACTTTGAACTGAATGTGAAGAGTTTTTAATCATGGCCATCTAAAAGAAATTGTCACTGGAGCAGTGCTTCTCAATCTTTTTTTTATTGTCATCCCCCTAAGGCTCCTTCTTAGACATTTTTGTTTTCCTAATTGCCCCTTCCCATGAAATATTGATACTTCAGATACTTATCTGGTTATTTCTGGTTATTTCTGGTTATTACCATAGCCCTTTATTAGGGCCTCAAGCCATTGTAATAGCCGAGAAGTTTTGATTCTCCAAGAACCAATTTTCACCCCTTGGGAGCAATATCACTCCTGGTGAAAATGCATTCACTTGAGTCTTCATTGCATTTCCTCTTTACCATATTCTCATATTCCATATTTCATTTCTCTATATGGACACATGAACTTCTCTATATCTTATGCTTCCCATACAAATTGGTGAAATAGTAATAGGCATATCCCTCCCAAGTCTAGGTTTACTCCCTAAAGAAGGTAGTCAAGACAATGCACATACTTATTCCCTTTCTCCACCCCACAAATAACACATGATGATCCAGGCTTAAGAAACCTTAAGGCAATCTTGAAGAAAGAAAGAAATCTCAAAAGAGCCACAGGCAAATTGTGCTTTGCAGAAAGTCTGAATAAGCTTGAATCTATAGTCCATTTACTTTTTTTTTTTTTCTTTTTTTTTTTTTTTTTATTTATTTATGATAGTCACAGAGAGAGAGAGAGAGGCAGAGACACAGGCGGAGGGAGAAGCAGGCTCCACGCACCGGGAGCCCGATGTGGGATTCGATCCCGGGTCTCCAGGATCGCGCCCTGGGCCAAAGGCAGGCGCCAAACCGCTGCGCCACCCAGGGATCCCTATAGTCCATTTACTTTAATGAAGCTTTAGTGTCCACATCTATTAAACGGAAATACCTTCGGTTATCTCTTGTCCATTCATTCATTTAACAAATATTTGTTAGCGTGGTCAAAAGCCCCAATGAAGATAATCAAAAATACCTATTGATCAAAAAAAGATAAGTTTCCTGAACTTCTGCAGCAAGCAAGAATGCCACCTTTGCAGTCTTAAAATCTCCAAAGGTAGAAAATTAGGGAAGGATATTTATAGGATTGTAGGTTATATAGGTTATAGGGTTATAAGATGCATCCTGAATGATTTTGAGGTAGTTCTTGAGAAGCAGAGAACCAGTGGGGATTGGGCAGAGTTAATGACATAACTTTGGGTTGGTGGTCACAGGGAAGTTGAGTTCTTGAAATAGTGTGGTAAGCAAGCTATTTTTCAAAGCAGTCCAGAGGAGGGACGTCCTCATTTTTATATGTCAACTGTCTTAGTTTGTGGTTTTAAGCTTCCTGGAACAAAAGAAAAAACAAAAATTTTGCTTGGTCACAGTATTACATAACACAGGAAACTAGGATTTGTTTCATTTCTTACCTCCTGCAATATGTCAGATGTTAATTTAGGCACTGAAAATATAGCTGTGAACAAGATGAATTCCCTGCCTTCAAGAAGCTTCTGCTCTACTAAAAAAATAGCTTTGAATATGACATCACATGGAACAAATCTTTTGAAGAAGTGTAAGTTTCTAGGGAAATAAATATCAGAGCAAATCCATTAATAAGGGCATTATAAGAAAATGTCGTTTTGTAAATTGTCAGGAAGTCTCTAAAGAAGGATCCCTGAAAATGTCCACTAGCTTTTCAGTGTCTGGGCTTGAAACATGAAAGACAAGATGGGGTAGTTTACTTTATTTTTCCATTGTGCCTTTGGAGTGATCTACAACTCACTGTAGATCACTATAATCTATAGATTAAATTATTTCATTTAATTTTGCCGCAGATACTTTAAAGCCCCCAGATAAGAATTGCAACAGTCTTTCACAAAATTCTAGGAAGGCCCTGCCTCACCTTCTGAGTTTGAGAGGACATGCATAACGGGAGGAATAGGGCAGCCCGGGTAGCTCAGCAGTTTGGGGCGGCCTTCCTCCCAGGTCGTGATCCTGGAGACCTGGGATCAAGTCCCATGTTGGGCTCCCTGCATGGAGCCTGCTTCTCCCTCTGCCTGTGTCTCTGCCTCTGTGTGTGTGTGTGTGTGTGTGTGTGTGTGTCTGTCATGAATAAATAAATAAAATCTAAAAAAAAAAAAAAAGGAAGGAATAGAAGCTTGATCAATACTATAATCTAAAAACTATTAGTTCTAGTTAACCCAAACTGCCTGGGATTAAAATCTATAGAAGACTATGCCCTGGTTTCCATAAATGTTGGATCTTAGTAGGTCTGAATATAAGACATGCATGTTTAAGAATCATCCCTAAGTGGTTTTCTTGATAGAAGTCTTTGGAGTCCAAAGGGCTTAATTCCCATACTGTCCATACAGGAAAGCAAATCTCACTGGCAATTGCAATCGAGAATTACTGAAGCTCTAAAAGTTAAATAAATCTACCCAAGAAATTCAAATCCAGGAAAATAGGACAATTTAACTTCCTGAAATTATTGCTTTGGCTCTATTTGGCTCAGCTTTGACATATCCTCTGGACAGATCATCCATGAACTAACAACTCCCACTACATTCTGTCCTTTCCAATCTGGCAGGCCCGCTTGTACCCTTCTCTCTTCCCCCACTAAAATTGGCTTCATCTCCAGCATACCCATTTTGGAAATAGCCATCACACCAGGCCCAGCAGGCATACCTTCACTAATCTGTCTCCAAATGTCCTGGTCCGTCACTTACTAATATTGTGACCCTATGTAAGCCGCTCAAATTCTTGTGCTTGACATTTCTCACCCATAAAATGGGGGTACTATCTAGTTTGGGAGTTGTTCTGAGGTTTAAGTAAGATAATGCATGAAAAGTGGTTACACAGTAATTAGGAAACAAATAACTACAAATTTTCGTTGTGATTATCATTCATATCTCCAACATGACTCTCCAATTTTGTCTTTTCTTAAATGCAGCTGAATCCAACAGACTCTTGACTCTTGTCACCTCATACCTCACACCTTAATCTTTTAACAGGTTTCTCATTTATTTTCTTATCAATTTTTCCTTTTCATTCATTTTAGACATGAGTAATTAATCATCTCTTACCCTCAAATGCCCATTACATCAAGTTCCTGGCTTGTACACATTCTTGTGCCTTGCTTTGAGGTTTTCTGTAACCTGATTCTACTAAACCAACCTAGATTTTTCTTAATTCATGGTGAGTGGATTCTTTTTGGCAGTTTTTAGTTACAATCAATGGTTAGAGAAAGACAAAACCTATAGATCTTCTCTCTCACAGCCTTGGCAATCCAAGTACCTCAAAATGAAAGCAAGATTGAGAGTTGATTTTAGGATGCCTGGCTCAGCAGTTGAGTCTCTGCCTTCTGCTCAGGGCATGATCCTGGAGTACCAAGATTGAGTCCCACATCAGGCTCCCTGCAGGGAGTCTGCTTCTCCCTCTTCCTGTGTCTCTGCTTCTATCTCTGTCTCTCATGAATAAATAAATAAAATCTTTAAAAAGAGAGAGAAAGACTTGGTTCGACATCTATGCAAATAGACATTTGACCCTGAAACAACCATATCACCTACTCTGTAAGTTCATTGAAGGCCCATCTCTCTTTCCTTTCTGATGTTCCAGCAAAGTTCTATATGGAAATTTTACCTGAATTAGATTCCATGCTATTTTGTTTCTTCCCTGACCTCATAGAGACATAACTGACATAAAACATTGTATAAGTCTGTGTATAACGTGTTGATCTAGTACATTTATATATTGCAAAATTATTACCACCACAGCACTGACTAAAACCTCTGTCACAACCCCTAATTGCCATTCTTTTTTGTGGTGAGAACATTTAAGATCTATTCTCCTTGCAACTTTCAAGTATATAATATGGTATGATCAACTATCATTGCCATCCTATACATTAGATCCTCAGAACTTATTCATCTTATAATTGGAAGTTTGTACCCTTTGACCACCATCTTCCCATCTCCCCACCCTCTACTCTATTCTAATGGCAAGACTCAATAACCTTTTGCCCGAGTCAGGCAACAACATCTTCTTCTAAACAACTGAACATAGGACAAGTTCAGAATCCTAAGCCTACAAGGCCTTTCCAAGGCATGTGGTCTGCTGGACTCACTAGGTCTTCATGCCTTCTTTATGTACCAGCTGCCATGCTTATACAAAATTTCCAGCCTGCTAAATCCTCATTTAATGGACTAAAAAATAATCTATATTATCCATTATACTAATTAATAAAGCAACTGATATTATTGAAATAAGGAGGGGCGCCTGGGTGGCTCAGCGGTTGAGTGTCTGCCTTTGGCTCAAGGTGTGATCCCGGAGTCCCGGGATCAAGTTCCACATCAGGATCCTTGTATGGAGCCTGTTTCTCCCTCTGCTTGTGTCTTTGCCTCCCTCTCTCTTTCTCTCTCTGTCATGAATAAATAAATAAAATCCTAAAAAAAAAGAAAAGAAAGGAAAGGAAAGGAAAGGAAAGGAAAGGAAAGGAAAGAAAAAAGAAAAAAAAAGAAAAGAAAAAGAAAAAAGAAAAGAAAAGAAAGAAAAGAAAAAAAGAAAAGAAAAGAAAAGAAAAGAAAAAAAAGAAAAGAAAAGAAAAGAAAAGAAAAGAAAAGAAAAGAAAAGAAAAGAAAAGAAAAGAAAAGAAAAGAAAAGAAAAGAAAGAAGGAGAGTGAAGTTCTCTCTCTGCCTGGGGCTCTAAATTTGGGGCCTCTGCATGGAATCTTACATATACTGACAAACAACCTCTGGCATGGATGTTTCTAATATACTTTCCCCCTGCTCCCCAACACACACATTTATCTAGAGCATGGTTTTTCAACCTTGTCCCTACTGACATTTTGACCTAGATAATTCTCTGTTGTAGGGGATGACATGTGCATTTTATGATATTCAGCACACACCTGGCACCTACCCAAGAAATGCCAGTAGCACCCTTCTCCAACTGTGATAAGCAAAAATGTCCACAAACATCATCAAATGTCCCAGAGAGAGAAAACCACCCCTAGTTGAGCACTACTGCTCTAAGCTAGACTTACTTCTTAAGGCCATCCCTGGCCACCAGGCTAGTTTTCTTTCTTTACTTTTGCTTATATAACCCCCAGTCTTAGAAGTTACCTTCTCAACTCTACTACTCAAATATGACCCATCCTCTAAGACAATAAGCACCTTAAAAAACCACATGAAGCTCTCATAAGTGATTTGCTTGGTCTGGTGATGCAGTTTCCACATCACTTTGGTCCCCACAACTCTGGTTATCTTATAGTTCCCTACTCTTTCTACTTACCTCATTTATGTGACCTGCCTGGCCCTGTAAGAATTTGCTGTGCCATCTTTACCTTAATGTTAAGTGCAAGTCATTCTTCCATGAAATTTCCCACTCACTATGTCCATAGTTAGGCTCTTCCTTCTATGAGAAGCTTTACACTCTGAAGAAGAAAAATTCAACACATTCTGGTACTAACATTTCCTGCAACATTAAGTTAAGTAAACTCCTGTTAACAGAGGTAAACTATTAAACCACTATACACAAAAGCCATTTATTTTGTAAAATAGTCACAGAAATCACAAGTTGGTAGGCTGGCTAAAAAATTGTTAATCTAGGTTAATACAGAGTATAAGCAGGCCTGCAGTTTTTAGAGGACCAATACCCATAGAAGACAGAGTTCTTAATAAAAATCCATTTACATAGCAACCTATGAAGCTGCTTGTATTAGGTGAAAGGTACAGGTAATTTGTGAACACCTAGCTAAAAAAAAAAAAAAAAATTAACTCTCTTGTTTCTAAAAATAACCCCTATCATATCACATCAAGAACATCATAAAAGCAAATGTTTACAAAATACAACATTAGGTGAACCATGGCTGTTTTCAGTAAGGCTTAATAAACATAGCAGGAGTTACAACAAATTAATGATTAATAAAGTGCTGTGAAGATGCAGTGATATATCTGTGCATATATTATAAATGTAGGTTAAATCATGTAAAAGTTGTCCTATTTCAATTCAGTTTATAATATGTAAAGAAGGTTTTACAGTTTTCCCTAAAATACAAATAAGAAAAATTTTGCAACATTATATGGATGTATCTTTAACAATGCAAAAAGAATTCTCAAACTGAGATAATGGGTTATGATCTTTAAGAATTATCTACTTTTTGTAAATATAAATGACGTCCTTTGATTATCTCACCCCTCACCTTTTCCAACTGAAGTCATTCTACATCTCCTTTTTTTATTCTTAGATCAAACATTTTACAATGTTACAGCACAGCCAGATACTCCTCCTCCAAGAAAACCCCTTCTTAGATAATATGGCATTTGCTGATTCTTACAACCACATTTGGAGTTAGTTATATTCAGTTTATAGATGAGAAGATGAAATCTCAGAGAATTTTAGAATATTGTCTAAATATTTAGGTAGAAAATGTAGAACCCAAACTCAGGCATGACCTGAGGCATGCCTCAGGCAAGTTTCTCTGCAAAGAAGCTTTGGGATTCCAAATGTATAGTCTTTAAGCTACTGATGCTGCTCATCAGTTTTCTCACTCTCAACAAAGGAATCTTGACTATAGAGGTCAGTAGAGTCCACCTGACTCAGTTATCTGTATATTATCATTCCACACAAAATTTGTGTGAAATTTTCTGGCATTTTATGAGATAACCAGAACTTTAATTGAGAACAGGATATGGATAGGTATAGAGATATTACTATAAATGTTGGAATGCATTAAATAAATGAATAGCATCCATCATATACAAAGCATTTCTAAGTATTCAATAGATGAAAATGAGGATTTGAATAAACCTCCATGCCCTTGTTATATGGAACTGGTAAAACACTTTAATTAATGTGGCTAGTCTCCATTCTGGTCTGGATTATTCTTTTTTGCATCTTCTTTTTCTGGCCGTGCTGGTCTGTTATAGAATGTGAGTTTATTGAGCATCAGGATCTTTATTTTTCACACACTGAAAGTTCAGTTATAAGTTCTATCGTTGTATCCTAATAATATTTACTCATAATGAACTATTCAGTATTTGCCAATCACTATGTTAAATATGTTACGTTTATAATCTTGTATCATATTTATAGAACCGTGGAAGGTAAGTCTTTGTACTATCATTTTGTAGTTGAGGAAATTGAAGCTTACGGGTATTGTATGATTCTAACGTCACACAGCTGGGAAATGGTAGACTGGAATGCAGATGTGGAACTGTGTAATTCCAAGCTGTACACTCAACCACCTTGTGGTACCGCTGAGGAGGGAATGTTTCTCTGCAAAGAAGCTTTGCAAAATGCCAGCTGCATGCTTCACATGCTAACCAAGACTTATTCCCTTCCTCTGTTTATATGGTGTTCTGGGTTCTGTGTGAGGCAACCACTCTGTGCCAAAGGAAAGAGTGATTTAGTCAGTTCCCTATAAAGGAAGGAGAGCTGATGTTTTTCTATGGAGAAAAATATAACTTCCAGATTAATGATCAACATGAAAACAAATTATCATTGGGCAAACATTTCCTAGGCATTAAATG
This sequence comes from Vulpes vulpes, assembly GCF_048418805.1. NCBI lineage: Eukaryota > Metazoa > Chordata > Mammalia > Carnivora > Canidae > Vulpes > Vulpes vulpes. The sequence continues at coordinate 97,524,440 of NC_132784.1, read as the reverse complement.
TTTTCCAGTTACAGTGTTCAGGGGATGTTGTTGGTTATTCTATCTAAATGGAGGTTACATTTTAATCAATTTATCAATTTTAACATTATATGCAATTTACGTGTCTAATTAAGTTCTACAATTTAGTTAGTATCACTTTAAATGAATAATGTAAAATGATTTTAGCTATATAAAATATATTAATTAAATTACATAGAACTTGATTCACCTTAAGTCTAACTTTTCATAGATTCAAGGATATTAAAGGTCCTTAAAAATGCTTCAAGTGGAAAACTGAACTTCTAACGGGAATGTTATAATTCACATACTGAAACATGCCTTCTCACATACAGATGAAACCTGTGACATCTTTTCGGTATGCTTTGCTAAAACCAACTGTACTATCTGTTTTTTTTTACCCAAGAAAAGTTTATTCTGCTAGTCTAAGGCCTAGAGGAATCATTACGTAGTAATTTTTCAAGGTTTTTTTTTTTTTTTTAAAGATTTTATTTATTCACTTGAGAGAAAGAGCACAAGTAGAGGGAGAGGGACAAGTAGACTCTGAGCTGATTGCTGAGCTGGACATGGGGCTCGATCCCATGACTCTGAGATCATGACCTGAGCTAAAATCACGACTTGGAGGCTTAACTGACTTAAACAACCAAACCAGGTGCCCCTCAGGGTTTTTCTTTTTGTTGTTGTTGTAAAGCCTAATTAAATGTTGTTCTAAAGTTTATACTGAGAAATTTATTTTGCAGTGGAAATTTACCTACTGGATACTTAATCAAGTTTTTTTTTTCCTAAATATTTATAAAGCAGTGTCCTAGAGGTCACATATCAGATTTACTACAATACAACTTTTAATAGACAAGAGAGTGGATTTTCGCCAAAATCCGCATACTTGGCATGGGATGAGTACATATACTATTTTTAGTTAAATACTTCCTCTACCTGGAGAGATTTCTGTCCTGCGGCATTTTAAAACATGAAGTGCTAATATCTTTCTTTTTTTAATTGAGTGAGTGAGTGACAATCTTCTGAAATCCTTGCCAGGACGAAGAGAAACACTAAACATAGATTGAGAAAATCCATCTTATTTGGGAGATTAAATCAGACCTGTATAAACACCTGCAGTCATAGCAACATTCCACTACAAACCAGTAAATGGTTACATTTTCAAAATTCTGTAATTCCAGTTGTCTCATCATATGCTTTTGTAATCATTGTATCCCTTTTCAACCATTCAACAGGTCCCCAAATTATTGCTCTTTACACAAATTGAGAAAGCTCAGAAAAACTGATTCCCTAGCTAAAAGGGGTAATCATGGAGTACACACAAAACAGGGTTTAAAAAAAAAATCAGGATATTCTAGTGAAAAAGAAAATAGTAAATATTTTCATTTAAGTTTCAAAACACTAAATTCTAGTGTCATATAGCATTAATTCTAACACTCCATGATCCTCTGTAACATTACATCATCTTTCTCATACACAAAAATGATCCTTATAGTCATTCCTTGAGGAAACTGTCATTATTATAATCTCTATTTTATAAATGAGTAAACAATCACTCAGAAAGCTGATGTGTTTCCTGGGAATTAAACTCATCAGACTAGATCTGTGTTTTCTAAGGTGGGCAAGCCCTTTTAATGAGGTTTAGGGAGCCTCATTAAAGAAGAGTGAGGATTAGGGTCATATTGCACTTTGGGAAACCCACCTGTTATACTATGTATAATGACTTTTCTGTGGGTTCCATCAAACAAGACCATTTCCACAGTCTTTCATAAGCTAGTATTTTAGTAACAAAAAGCTTAGTTTGTCTGATTATAATGAACTTTATTAAATCACACACTCCTCTTAAACTTCTACCTCAATAGTAAAGAAGTTACCCTCATATTTGGAAGTTTTTAACTGCAGAGCAATAGTCATTGCCCAAGGAAGAAACCAAAAGGATATGACTTAAGTTTCTTAGTTAATATGTTTTTTTAAAATATGTGCAATGTGTTTTCATTTGTAAGCAATTCTACTTCCCCCATCACTAGGTATATTTTAGCAATAATGATAACTTAAATCTGAATCCATCGATAAGATTGAAACAGGATTTTACCTGCATTTTTATTTTATGAACCCGACATAATGGAATTTAGCCCTTACACAGAGATTTCCAGAGCTTCCTGGACCTAAAAATGTACACTTTAGTTAGTACCAACTATCTATCATTGCAGTAGAATGCAGCACGGCTGACTACTCACTTTACGCTGAAAATGGATCTGATGGACCTATTGTCTTTCACACATTCAACTATGGGTTTGACTAGGCTACAAATTAGTACTTTGAAAGTATACATTGATTGCTCCTTTTTAACCTTTTCTGTATTAATTGCCTGATGTGTACTACTACCCACCAAATGCATGCACACACATAAACACATGCACATGCACACAGCACAGTTTGATCAATTGCCTGACTTAACTATTTTAAATATTTTAAAAGTTCAATGCTTTTCTCTTTAACTCTCTGAACAATTTCATCTCCAATTATCCACATTCATGGTCAAATTCTAAATCTATATCTCTCATTTTGTGTATTCTCCTTAACTCCAAGCCCACATACCCAGTTTTTGGGGGGACCATGGCAATATGAATCAGTCCAATCAGTGTCTTCTAATCATTGCTTTGGGTTCCACAGTGCCCCCTTCATTAATTTCCTCAGTGTCCCCACCCTCCCTTTCCTAGCCTAGTTCTCAATACTTTCTGCCTGGTTTCACCAAGTTTTCTACCATTCATCCCACCAGGAACCCAGGCATCTTCTCCATCCCTTTATCCCTCAGAGTCACAGTTACCTTCCCAAAATTTAGATCTGGCCCTTTCGTGACTCGTCCCAAACTTTGCACGTCTCTGACCATCCAAAAAATAAGATTCAAATATCTGGCATGGGTATTCAAGAGCTTTCTCTATGTGGCCCAACACAACTTTTCAGTTATAACTCCCAGCCTACTGTTTTTCTCTGGTCTCTACTATGACTAATCATTATTCCAACTCTAATTACACATTTCCTATTACCTAAGTACTTTTCATCTTTTCAGCGATCGCCATTGATTGCTTCCGCCCTTAACTTCCATCTTTAAATCTTAGCTACTCTAATATCCTCTAGCTTGAAATGCTTCTCAGTTTCCTCTTCAGAATGGTTGCCTTTCTCATCTCATCTTCATTACTCTTTGTTTGCATCTCTGCCATGGTACCTATTACATATCACTTTAAATTATATTAGGTTTTATTCAATCAAATACACATCTATTGAGGGTCTCTCCTGTACTGGCCAGTACTAGGAAAAATAAAATGAGTCAGACAGCATCACTCCTCAAAAATTTAAAATCTAAACCATCAACTAGACACTCAAATTTTGTATCACAAGAAAGATACAAACAAGGTACTGTGAAGGCTTAAATGAGGTAAATCTTTATGTCTTTCTTTCCCAAAAAGGTCAAGAACTACCTCTCTCTCTCTCTCTCTCTCTCTCTCTCTCTATATATATATATATATATATATATATATATATATATATATATATATAGGAGAGGCTCATTGATGGTGTGTACAAACTCATTGAAAGAGATTTTTTTTTAGACAGATTTTCATGACCTGTTTCCACCCACTCCATCACCTCTTTTACACCAAAAGTAGTCTGCAGGGCGTGATAGCTGTTTCTTTTGTGCCATTTTGGGGTGGAGAAGGTGGATGTGATGAAGCCAATAATTCAGGACTTAATTTCCTCTCATGTTGTGGTTTTCTATATATACATATATATATAGGCTACTGGGGAGGCAAAAGTTAAACATGGATTTTTGACTGGGTGAGATCAGAGGTAGTCGACACCCCTAATTTCTAATTGCTCAAGGGTCAATTGTAAATACAAATCCACTGTTTTATGGCACAACCTATGCTATAATGTATGCCATAGAAAGAATGTTGAGCAACTTTTATATATCTACAGCGAACAAAATAACGAATTCTTGTGTAACAAATTAATTATAACGTAACTTAGCAAATTGGTGGTGGAATTATAATGTAAGATTCATTGGACAAACTAACTAGGCGTAAGTACTTATTGTCTATGACTGTTAAAAATAATGATGTCCACCCACTCATATGAAGTTCAAAAGAAGCCAAATATCATTGGCACCATGTTCTGGTGACACCAGGTTGGATGTTTATGAGTAACTTTACCATTGTCAAAATTCTCAGTCTTTATAGAATTCATTAGCTGATGAAATATATTATTAAAGGGAAAGCAAAACAAAATCTAGACCACTAAATTAACATTTTCTGTTCATTCACTTCCTTTATTATAATAGTTGTGTAAAAGCAAATGATTTAATCGTCACATAATTTATCTTAAACATGCAAATAGTGCAAGTAAAATTGTGGTAAAGTTTGAAGCAGTTTGTTCAAATGATGATCATCCTTCTGATGAAGCAGCCAACTAATAGTGAGAACATTTATGGGACTTTAATTTCTCCATTTCTAAATGAAGCTGATCGGGGCTACTCCAAGAGTTCTGTCCGTTGTTCTTTGTACAAAGGGACAATGCCAATGGGGGGAGGGGTGGCTGAAAGCCAGCCTGAGCCAATTGCCCAAGCCATGAATTTACAGGCCTCCAGAAGCCAGGGGGCATCACCTTGGACTAATTCACATACAAGGGCCTTTTATGCCCTAGGAGCCCTGAGGCTGTCACTTTCATCAATGCTAAAATTTCCACATATTCTTAGAATCCATTCTAACAAATATCTAAATAGAACATGACTCATGAACCAATTAAACCTCTGAAACATGATTTGAACTTAAGCAATTGTAAATAGTCTTAAAATTGTGCATGACTTTTTTTCCACAAAAGATAAATATTATATTTTAAATAGTTTTGAAACTTTAAACTGCCACCACTTGATTCAGCACACTAATAGAAGACAAAGACTATTTGTAACCTCTACCCTACATTTTTTAGCATTTTGCAACAAACTGATCTTCTCAACAAATGAAGCAAGTAAAGTAATAGAGTATCTAATTATTGAATCCCACCATCCTTCTATGACCTCTGTAAGAAGAAGCTAACCATGAGCACAACAATTAGGACCACAAAAATATAATACCATAACCATATGCCCAGATGAATATTAAGACAATTTAGAAGTAAGTCCTCATGAAAAAAGCAAATATATTTCTTTTTAGTCATTCCTTATTTCAAAATTCTTTTTTTTTTTAAGTTTCAACCAGGTTAACGATCTAAAAAAGTTTGCAACTCCTTCTTGGAAAGTGGGGTCTTCTGTGAGGTGGGGAGAAAAGGTGGAGGATGGTATCTAAATTGCTGCCTTTCACTTATTCAAGAGGCATGTATTTTATGAGCATTTTTTATATGCTTTGGAGCAAGTCAAGATCAAAAGCACATAAAGATTAAGATTAAGCATGTAAAGACTAAGTGACCTTAATCCTTTAGCAACACCTTATTCTACTGGAAACTGAAATTCTTATCATATATAAAAAATTTTACAAGACTAGTAGAATAACATTTTGTTTCTTTTTAATCACCCTCCCCACTGAATTTTGCTGACAAGTTGAGTCTTTGAGTTATTTTTGCTCAAAGGTTATCTTTTCAGGAGGTAAGTGTTGCCTATTGTCCTTTTATTTCTTCAATTTGCTCTTGGGCTTCCTAATCAAAACACATTGATTTCACTAGCATTCTCCTCATCTTTAACTGCTCAAGTAGATTTACAAACTCTTGTGTACGTAAACAAAGGAGATGTGGTCATTGTGGGCACATGAACATATATTTCAGCATATGAAACTCCATCAAACAGTACCAGGAATAAAGTGCGGATTGTGGACTAAATGTCAGAGTTTAACTGAGAATTCAGTCAGTCAACCACATTATACTAATTAAGAATGAATAAACTCATCTGTAATAAAATGCTTGTATTCATATACTTTTAGCACCCCCCCAAAGCCAAATTCCTCTTAATTAAAGCAAAAATTCTAATAAAGTACATATTCATAAAATGATGTTCCTTACATAGTAACAGTACACTGATATTTGTTTGATGTTTATTATAACAATTAGCTTAATAAACTGTGCTGTAATTCACTGATAACATCAGGTCCTTCTGACATAGGTAAAACCATTTGCTAATAATTGGCATGATGTTTTATACTTAAATTAGTGCTTTCAAATGTCTTATTTTTTAGCATGTATGTTAAATAACACCTTCCTTGGGGCACCTGTGTGGCTCAGTCAGTTAAGCATCTACCTTTGGCTCAGGTCATGATCCCAGGGTCCTGGGAGCAAGTCCCAAGTCTGGCTCTCTGCTCAGCAGGAAACCTGCTTCTCCCTCTCCCTCGGCCTGCTGCTCCACCTGCTTGTGCTTGTGCTCGTGCTCTCTCTCTCTCTCTCTCTCTCTCTCTCTCATTCCCTGTCAAATAAATAAACAAAATCTTTTAAAAATAATACCTTCCCAAGACTCTTTTTAGGTTTCTATGACTACTATAAATACTAGATAGATAGAGGATAGAGAAATAGATGATAGATAGATAGATAGATAGATAGATAGATAGATAGATAGATAATAGATTTGTTAGGGTTCTCCAGAAAAACAGAACCAATAGGATGTGTGTCGAAATACACAGAGAGAGACTGAGATTTATTTTAAGGCTCATGTGATTGTAGAGATTTCTCTCTTCTAAATAATACCTTCACAGCAACATCTACACAGTGTTTGATTAAATATCTGAGTTCCATGGCCTGGCCAATTGATACATAAATTTATCAAAGATATATTAGATGATTGAGAGAGAGAGAGAGAGATGCCATCAAGGTAGATAATTATTATTATTATTATTATTATTATTTATTATTATTGCTATCATGTCCTTCTTTTCCTGCTTAGCTCTTGGTATTGCTTTCTTACTAAAGGCATTTTATGTGCCTCTCTCACCTCTCATTCCCCTCTGCTTTGATTTCTCATTTCTAACCTTCTGAGAGAGGGATAAAAAAGAGAAGGGTAATTCTGAGTGTAAAATGGAAGGAACATGCCTGGGAGTGACAGCTTCAGTGTTCATCTGTGTTCATCTGCTCGATGTGGATTTTGTATTACTGTATTCAGTTGTCCAAAAGTCTTATTTGTTTTTACGTGTCTCTTTATTTTGGTGATTGAGTTTGCCAGATATGTGAAAGGTAACAAGATCAATGAGACTTTTGTAAAGAGTTATTATTTACCCATAGTTAACATAGAAAATGTGTAGAAAACTTGCTGCAGTGACTTCACTTGCAACTATAACCATTTATTTGTCTACATAAAATATAAAATTGATACCTTACACATTTGTATTCATAGATATATCCATGTTCACTGATTTCATTCACCTTTTATTCTTTCCAGAACATGATTTACCTTTTATTTCCTTCACTTAACAATCTGAGATAAATAAAGCAAATCGAATATCAAAACATGAAATCTATTTTAATGTATTACAAAAGCCAGATGAAAAGAGTTAAATAGCCCCTTATCTTTTAAAAATCTAATAATAGTGCCCTTTTCAGAAGAGTGCATTTGTATCTTGATGAGTCAGATTGATGCTGTTTTAAGAATTTAAAGGAACATTTTGACCTAGGGTATATAATATCCTGAAACCACAACACAGCTCAATTTTCTTATACTTTTTATTAATCTTATATAAAATCTGATAACTCAAAAATAACAAGAATTTTAATTAGTTAATGGAAGGCACTCATATTAATGAGGCATAGAAGCAGAAAACTGTTCACTCTCAGCCCAGAAGGAACTGCTTGTGCATCTCATCCATACTTAATTTTGAACTGAATGATAAGCACCAGAGAAATATTGTGAAAGTACTTTTACGAGTAGAAATTCAAAGGAGACACTTATGATTTGAGATTCTCTGCATGTCCTCTCCTCCATGAGCACTAAGTATATAACCACCAGCTTCATACAGCAAAAGTGCAGCTCTTTCTGCCCACATGTCTTATCACCCTGCTACTTAAATAAACTTACTAAGTTGCAGCATACGACATCTCAAGAATCCTTTCTTGGCCATTGCACTCCATGATCCTGCATCAACATTAACATTCGTTACGATTTCCAATCAAATATTTAGAATATGATTAATATTTTTATTCATCCTCTTTATAAAACTAATTTCTCAAGTTTTTTTCAATTATTCAAAACTAAGGACCATAATCAAGATGGAAACCAGTTATCATTTCAGCTTCCTGGAATTTATTGTAATTAGTCTTTGAATATCTTAAGCCAAAATGTTGAGGCATTTAATAGGTAAAGTAACATAACAAATAAAAATGTTTAACTAAATATCATCACTAACTAAATTCCAAATCAATAATGGAAAAATAATCCCAAATGATCTATAAATAGAGTTGCTTGTGATTAATATCTGGAAGTATCACTGGTAATTAATGTCTGGTTTATCATCTCAGTTTTTATCATGCCTGTAAGTTAATAGGCAAGAATCCATATGGATCCCTCCTCAAATCATCAACATCAAAAAGCTCTTTGTTATGGGCCAAAAATCATCTGCCTCATTTTTGATATTTGCATGCCCTTATGTTGTCTCATTCATTATCCATTATAAATAGATCAAGCCCAATTTCAAAGTCTTCACTTATCTAAATGTTCCATTGAATTTGTGTCTGTGTATGGCTGTACATGTGACTCAAGAACACGTTTACTTAATATCAAATCTTTTTCTGTTTCTCGTGTCGGAAAGTACCAAGTAAGTAAATGGAAAATCATAACTGTAGGAGAATGCTTGCCAAAATTGGTGAACATGAATTACAATGGGACTCCAATTTAAAAATAGACTGAATTTTAATTATCTTTGAAGGAAAATGATATAACTATGACATTTAAAATCATGTCTCAAAAAGGGCATCTTTCTTCAGCATATAAGAAATAACAGAGCACTATGTGAAAATATTTCCCAGAGCCTGGTCAGCCAGCATTATATTATATATATTATAGAGTTTCTGCCTCAGACATTATAAGGTCCAGAAACAGACAGAACTTGTCAGAATAGGATCTACAGCTCACATACTGCTCCCATCACTCCTTCCACGTGGCTGATAGACAGGAGCAATTTGGATTTCACCAAAAGTTGCCTCAAAGGTCAGCTCTCAATAATGTGCATTTCATCATAAACTTGTATGGATTTAATTCCTGCCAGCTAACTTTTCTAAATCAGCCATGATCTAATAGTATGAGAGCGAAGCTATTCTTTGAGCACCATTTCAGCTCTGAGATTCAATGATCATGACAATCCTCAATTTTTGCCAATACTGTTTTTTATTCTTACTACAAAAGGATGTCTGGTGGACACCCACCTGCTGAGTTCATCTCTTGGGACTGAGCATGGACTAGTTCAGTCAAATGAAGTTTAGTCCTCTGACTCTGACAACAAATGGTCTAAAGTGTATTCAAGCTGGTATTAACTTCTATCATGGCCTTTTCTCATTAATATGACAGAAAGTTGTGGCCAGAGTTCTTGCTGGAAAAAGTCTTAATTTTTTTTGTAAGATTGATTATTTAATTCCGCAAGAAAAAGTTACATAGAATAAGCTTCCAGCAAAATTACCAAGCCTTGAAACTGTCCCTAGAATCCATAGTCAGGCTGTGGCCCAAAGCATCCTTCCTTTCCATATGCCAAGAGATAATCAAGATGCAGAGTTAAAAGTGTCAGGCTCACACAGGCCTGGATACGAAGCCAGCTGAGTGGTTTGGTTGCACAGCCTCTGTAGTCAGGCTGCTTCGGTAAATCCTGGCTCAGAAAATTACAAACTCTGAGACATTGGGAAAGTTATTTAAAGTCTCCACACCTCTCCAGGCTCTGCATCCCCTTTCCCTTTAAGCTTAAACATGTCCAGAATTGCTGATTCACAGTCTAGGGTTGGTGTTGATGGTCCCTGCCTGTTGCAAGAGAAGTAGAGATGGATGTGTTCACCAGAGAGGAGGATTCCAAACTTCTGGCCCAAATACTGATTCCTCTGGCATCTGGTTTCCACAGACAACCATATTCTCCCCCCACCTGAGAATTAACATGTCTCCAGTTCCACTCCAACTATTATTTCCACAAAGTACAAGGCAATAGCTCTAGGTTACATTCAGCTAAAAGAAGGCCAAGAGGAACAACAGGTGAGGTCAGTGATCTAGGAGCAAGGTCATTGGTGGCCAAAGATGACCTTAGAACCATGTAATGATATAGCTTTTGCTATGGTGGCCACCTGCCGTAGTAATTCTTGGCAGAGAAGATCTCAAAGTGCCTACCTCTCCCCTGTCCCTAAAACAGAAGCTGGATGTCACCACATATGTCAAATTAAACAAGCCTCAGAGGTATAGACTCAATCAGACCAACAGCTCCTGCCATCTTCGGTGCCACAGTCAGGAAAGCTGCGGTCCTAACTGCCTCCACCACAGCTAGGGTAGAGCTCCCAGCAACTTCTTTGAGTTGTTATAATTCCTCAGAGCTCGATAAATGCACCTTTTTAAAAAGGTAGGTTCAAACAAAAGTGCTCCATGACAAAACTGACCCGGGTGCCAAATGTGATAAGGTCTTTGATTTAATAACACAGGCACTGCTGGGGTGCCAGGGTAGCTCAGTCGGCTAAGCACCCACTCTTGACTTCAGCTCAGGTCATGACCTCAGGGTTGTGAGATCCAGCCCATCAGGCTCCGAGCTGAGTATGGAGCCTGCTTAAGATTCTCTTGATTCTCTTTCTCCCTCTCCCTCTGCCTCCCTGCTCGCACTCTCTCTCAAAATACACACTCACACATACACACTCGCTGCTCTCAGGTTCAAGTGTTTTGACTAGAATTAGGTGCCTCCAGTGTCAGCTACTTCACAATCAGTACCAGTGCTTCCCTTCAATCTCCAGACCGTGAAGCTGAACCTCATACACTCTGGTCAAGGTGAAGTCACTCTCAGGCACCTCAATGCTCTTTCCTACACGCAGGCTATAATCAAGTTTGCATGAGTCAATTAAAAATATGTAAGACCTTTGAATTTCAAAAGGAAGGGACTGTGGTCCCTTTCCTTAGAGGAAACCCCTCTACTTCTATGTAGACTTATGATTATAGGTAAATTCATAATGGAGGGTTTCTCCCAATGACCCCTGGCAGTAACTAAACACCACAGTTAACAGATGTCAGAAAAGAGAAGTAAAATCCACTCCTACATCCTGGGAAGATATCCTGGCACAGCTAAAATGTCCTATTTCAAATATGATATATATCAAATGCCTTGTACGTAACTATTTACTGAGGAAAGGTACCTTTCGTGTTTAATGAAAAGTAGCTCTTGCTATTAGAAACATATCACACAGCGTACAGATTCTCCTGGGCATATTTTTAATCAGGTACAGGGATAACCACATGGGATAGCAAACAGCATGTATTGTCATCTCCTTTACCATCTACAAATCCATTTAAAAATCAGAGTTACAGGTATAACACAAACTTTTGTAATGGTCTAGATCAAGCTTTCTCTATTTTTCTCCATTTCTAAATTTTCCATTTGGAAGTAAGCGTCCATCGTGTCTTGACTTGCAATATAAAATGTTAACAGTGCATATTTTCACCAGTAACTAGAATAATCCTGCCTGTATAGATTCTTAGAGAAGAAAAAAAAAAGACAAAGCTCATAAAAGTAGAATCAATTGAAACCAAAGGCTTATTCCCTGGATAAATACCACAGTTGTGTATATATCCTAATCCATTCACTGACAAGTTAAAAAAAAAAAAAACAACAACAACAACAACAAAAAAAAACTCATACATTTGTTTTAATCCTACAGTCTAGAGTTGGCTTCTAACTCCTTTTAATTTTGCCCAGAGACTGGAAATGAGGGATGCTTAAGAAGGCAATGTGCTTGCTCAGTCAGAGTCAGCCCGACACTAGCATTCCAGGTTCTGGACCCCCGGTAGGTATTTAGGAAAGCTGATGACATATTCAAAGTTTTGTCTCTCCAAATACATAATAATAAAAATAGCTACATTTATGCAACACATACCATTTGCCATGAGTGTGTGTCATATAATCTTCACAAAATCCTCTGAGGAAGCTACTATGATTATCTTTATTTTACAGAGGGGAAAATTAGGGCCCAAGTGTCCACTGCTTGGAAATGGCAGAGCCAGCACTTACACTCAAGCCATCTGCAGGCTGGGGTCTGTGCCTTTAACTGTTACACTCTAGGGCCTGCTGGAGTGGACATTCACCCAGAAGGACAGCAGGTGTGGGTCGCATCTGCTCTGGTGGGTCCCGGAAGTCTCACCAGAGGAAGTGTTGTTATGCCCTACCTTTGCAGGTGATTCTGTGGCCTTAGGATTTTTCAGACTTACAGTGTCTGTAGCTCATGCTAGCAGAGCTCCAGGGTCACTCTGAGAAGTTCAAAGAGTGAACTGGTCACCTAATTCGGCAAAAGTACAAGTTGAATTTCCTGTTCCCTGGGAAACATTACACTGAGCACTAAGAGCTTGTACAGGTACAGCGAGACTGGTCTCTGTGCTCAGGTACTGCTGTGGGCTGACTTGTGTCCCCCCAAATCCACACGTGGAAGCCCTAACCCCTAATGTGATAGCATTAGGAGGTGGGACCTTTGGGAGTAATTAGGTTTAGATGAGGTCATAGGGTGGGGCCATGCTCATGATGGCATTAGTGCCCTCAGGAAAAGAGATACCCGAGAGTCTCTCTTTCTCCCTTTTCTCTTCTCTTCTCTTCTCTTCTCTTCTCTTCTCTTCTCTTCTCTTCTCTTCTCTTCTCTTCTTCTCTTCTCTTCTCTTCTCTTCTCTTCTCTGCTTTTCTTTCTCTTCTCTTCTCTTCTCTTCTCTTCTCTTCTCTTCTCTTTTCTTCTTCTCTTCTCTTCTTCTCTTTTCTCTTCTTTCTCTTCTCTCTCTTCTTTTCTATTCTCCTCTCTCTCTCTCTCTCTCTTCTCTCTATCTCATATGTGAGGACACAGTGAGAAAGTGTCTGCAACCCAATGAGAGAACACTCACCAGAAACCAACAATGCTTGCACCATGAACTTCAACTTCCAGCTCTAGAACTATGAGAAAATAACTTTCTGGTTTATAAGCCACCTAGTATCTTGTTACAGCAGCACAAGCAAAGGCAGACCCAGACAGGACAGGCACTTAAATCTGTGTGTTCACAAAAGAGATTCATTCAGACAGGAGCAAGAAACCATATTTAGAGATTCAGAAATGTTTGGAAATATTTATGTATTTTAATAGAGGAGGTAAAATAGGGAAGGTTTGTCATTGAGGCAGGTAATGATCATCCTTATTACTATTGCTACCACTGACTGAATATTTAACATCACATTTTCTCACTTAGTCCTCAAAACAACTCTATGCAAAACTGAACTTAAGACAAACTAGGTAATTTCCCCAGAGTATATAGCAGTAACCTCAGGACAAAGACTAGACCCTAGCTAGCTCTGACTGCAAAATCCCCACCCCAGTCCTGATCATAGAGGAGGTAGCAGGATAGGTCTGGGTTTTTCTGGCAAAGCTTCCAGAGCAGCTGAAATCTAAGAGGATAGAGAGCGAGCACACAATGCCGAGATTCAGGACTCTCAGAAAGAAGGGTAAGACACCCCTTTCTAGCTCCCACGAAGACAAAGGAAAACAGCAGCTTATTTGTAAAAACAGTTCTCCCTTTTAAATCAATCCAGGTTGGATAGAAATATAGCATCAAACAAAGCTGCACATGGAGAAGGCTATTAGTCTCAAAAGATTCTGAAAGGAACTTTGATCAAAGATACTCATGTGCTTGGTTATTCATTCTCAGGTCACATTCCCTCTCAGGTAAGGGTGAGAACTAGTAATTATTTGATGCTTAAAATTTAGTAGGTGTATTATACCAAGATTTTGAGTTTAAAGTCTAAAGTACTCTATTCTCCTTTCACTCAGGAAACCTGTATTCTTAAGTCCACTTTGTTGAGGACTGAAAAGTTTGGGGTTCCTATTGAGCCATTGTGGCATGGCTATATTTTTTTCGGAAGCTCTCTGCTCATTTGAGCATTTTGTTCTCAGAAACAGCTCAATAGTTAAGAAAAACTGTCTCACCAATCAGTAAAGGCATTCTTTGTCAACCATCTGGCAGGCTTTTAAAATGGATCATTTTTTTTTCCCAGCCAAATGATTTCAACACAATCTTCTAGCAGATGTCTTCTGTTTCTGAACAAATGATGATAGGAAGCAATTTCTGTCTCTCCACAAAGGTATAAATAGTGAATAATTTTGGCTCCATTTAAAGTATAATGCAACATACTGTGGTGCCCTAAACTCTAAGACACTATTCAATTTTCTCTCAGTTTTCTTATGGATATTTTCAATTTCCCAAGATTATTCTAAAGAATAAGGAAAATGATACTTTCAGAGATAAGCAGATAATAAATGTTGGCTCTATTTGTTTTGTTAAAAGAATAAAATTTGCCTTGGGAATTTTAAATAATTCATAAATATGAGTAGAATTCCATACTATATTCAAATATGCCATAAGAAAAAAAATATGCCATAAGAAAATGTTCAGCTGATTAGCATTTAAAGATATGCATAATTCTTGTAGCTCTATGTGCTAAGTAGGCAAACTCAAATTTATATTAATAAGTGTACTTTTTAAAATTTTGACACAAATTACTTTTATGTGTCAAATGACTTATATCCCTCCTCTTTCCAGAAGAATTAAAAATAGATTACAACACAAGATACAACAGAGGAAAGTAGAGAATTTCCAGACAGAGGACTAAAAAAAAAGACATATTTTTACTACAAGAAAACACACTGATGCCACTAAAATTCAAATTTGGTTTTGTATACCTTCATAATAAGGTTCAATAATGACAGACAGAATGGTAAATTATGTGACTGCCATTATGTCATTATTGCATTTAAAAAAACATGTTGGGCAGCCCGGGTGGCCCAGTGGTTTAGCGCCGCCTTCAACCTAGGGCGCGATCCTGGGGTCTTGGGATCGAGTCCCACGTCCGGCTCCCTGCATGGAGCCTGCTTCTCCCTCTGCCTGTGTCTCTGCTTCTCTCTCTGTCTCTTTCATGAATAAATAAATAAAATCTTTCAAAAAATGTCAACTCTTTAAAGAAGAAATTTTCCTGGCACTAAATTCAAACCAAGAGTTTATAGGTTAAGAGAAGGGAATTGGTGAATAAAAATAATAAAAACATATTCTTAGAGACTCTTTGAATGATCTTCAAAACATAAACCAGAAAGTCTCTATGGAGATGGCCCATGATGACCATTTAAACATTCTGGGAGCTCCAAGATGACAGGATCGTCTATACAAAGATCCTAAAACAAAGGCAGAATGGATACTCCTTTCCAGGGACTATAGTAGGTAAAGGTCACAAATTCTGATGACTACAGGATCCAGGGAGCTAACAGAGGCTGTGGATTGAGGGAGGTACAATATACCAGGGTGTGGTGGGGTCTGTGGCAAATAGAGGGAAGTCAGATGCCCAGCAGACAGTATGTATCCAGCCCTAGAAGAGACTGGACACAAGAATACTTTCTGTGAGGAAACTTAGCCCACAGGCATACAGTTGTGTTCCCAGTTGCAGGCAAAGACTGAATGAAATACTTCACATCAGACACACTATCAGTAATTACACACAACATCAGAATGAGGTTTTAAGCACAGTATGTTAGACTTCCATGCTATGACAAACGTCGTAGGTGATGGCAAGACAACTCAACTCATAGAACAATTGGGAGAAGCATATAAATGACTAAAAAATCATAAGGACATTGAAAAGCTATAGGAATAATGAGAATATGCTATAATCACAGCAAGGGCAGATTCCTTCCCAGGTGATCTGATAATAGAAGGCAATGGAAAGATCTCGAGAATGGAAGGCAAAAGTGCCAAACTCAAAATTTCCAAAGGGTGAAACTGAATCTCCTACTTTTTCAGGGCAGAGATAGACTACCAAGTGCTCAAGGGAAAACCTGAGATATTCAACACCTGAAGAATACAGATACACTCATTCTGGAAAAATACTCAGATATCATGTCACTCTGTATTAAAGCCTTTAAAATGTTATCTTCCTTGATAAAACCTCTTGGATTTAGGAAGATGACCCCAAATCTCTTATTCTCCTTTACAAGCCAGAATAGGTCTTAAACCTATGGATTTATTTAAATTATTTATGAACTCATTTGTATTTTCTGCCTGCGTTACTCCTGTGAAAAATGAGTTCTGTAAACTTAACCTCCACCATGTGAAGTAGTATCATACACACACACGTATACACAACAATGATATATAGCTATACAAAGTAATAAATGAAAATTTATTAAGTAATTGAATTTATAATAGATTTTAATGTAATCACATCTAATTTTCCCTTCCTAGGCTTCAAGGCATTAAATATTTAGTAGGCTTCTTACTGTATACTTTTTTGAGGGAAACTTTTTGAAATTTCTTTTTTTTTAAGATGTATTTATTTATTTGAGAGAGAGAGAGAGAGAGAGAGACTGCCTGTGCACAGGGGGAGGGGCAGCAGGGGAGGGATGGAAAGAGAGAATCTCCAGCAGACTTCACACTGAGCATGGAGCCCAGTTCAGAACTCGATCACACAACCTTGAGATCATGACCTGAACCAAAATCAAGAGTCAGAGGCTTAACCTTCTGAGCCACCCATGTGCCCTGAAACTTACCTTTAAATATACAGTTAACACATGAAGAAATTTTTTGTGTCAAGAGATTTTGAATACAGATCATATGGCCCCATCCAATCCCATGATCTTCCTCAGAAGTAACCAGTTTGATGCAAATCCTTCTAGGCCTTTTAAAAATACATTTAAAGTCATATGAATGCATAAGGAGATATATTTAAGGGTTTTATATAAACTATTTATGCAAATATTACATAATGTGTTGCAGCTTGGTTTATTCAAGTAAAAAAAAAAACCTCCATATATACAGACACCCTTGTACATATGTTATTCAGTAACAAGAACTCTTGATTAGAAAGTGATCTGTGTCAGACAAAGAATCATCTGTTTTATAGAATCCTGGTCATAGAAAGTTCACTCCACTTATTATTCTTTGACTTTTTTTTTTTTAAGATTTATTTATTTATTTATTTATTTATTTATTTATTTATTTATTTATGATAGACATAGAGAGAGAGACCAGCAGAGACATAGGAGGAGGGAGAAGCAGGCTCCATGCCGGGAGCCCGACGCAGGACTCGAAAGCGGGACTCCAGGATCGCTCCCTGGGCCAAAGGCAGGCGCCAAACTGCAAGCCACCCAGGGATTCCCCTATTCTTTGACTTTAAGTGAAAGTTTCCAACTCTATTCCTCATTGCTGTTGTCCATCTCTATATTTGCACTAAATGTCTTGTACATACATTTCTTGTTCTTTTTGCTTCTATGCCTGGTCACCTACCTCCTCTGCCTGTAAGGTCCTTCCCCAGTATGTATTCACCCAACATGTATTCAAACCCACCTAGCTTTCAAGAGTAGCTTACCGACCCCTTCTCCAAAAGCAGTTGCTTTCTTCATTGCTCCACTTAATAGCTGTGCTCTCCCGGACAAGTCACTACAAATTACATCTATCTCCCAGAGAATTAGAATCTCTCATTTCTGCTCCCCACCAAGTCTTCATCTGCAGTGGTTTTGAAAAATCTCCCTCTTGGTAAACTCCCATTGCATTTCACATGTTCCTCTTTGTAGGACTAATAAAAATCTCCCTTGTACAATGGATAGCATGGCTCATTTTCTAGGCCTGATGGTGGAGGGAAGGCCGGTTGGCTGCTGGGTCAGGACTCACTGGTGAGCACTTCACTCAAGGCTCCACTATGATTCAACTCCTTATAATTTTTTCTTTATTTATTGGGATATAATTGACATATAATAAACTACATACATTTGAAGTGTGAAGTTTACATTTAAGTGCATTTATAAGTTGTTTTAATACATTCATGCAACTAAGACCACCAGGCCTATCAAGATAATGAACATATATATCCACCACCCCTAAAAACTTCCTTGTTCCCCCTTGCAATCTTTTTATTCAAAAATTCTTTCTTCAATTAGGTTGCCATGTAATTGCCACATAATCGCAGATTTTTTTGTATGTAAATGACATTTAACTACCTCAGGCTTTACCTGGTTATCTCAATTAAATTTCAGCAAGGCCCGTATCTTCCAGCTGTGGCGCAGCGGTTTGGCGCCTGCCTTTGGCCCAGGGCGCGATCCTGGAGACCCGGGATCGAATCCCACGTCGGGCTCCCGGCACATGGAGCCTGCTTCTCCCTCTGCCTGTGTCTCTGCCTCTCTCTCTTTCTCTCTGTATGACTATCATAAATAAATAAAATAAAAATATAAAAAAAAAAAAAAAAAAAAGGAATCATCTTATTCCCTAAACTACTATTTTTTTACTTTTCTACACAACAAATCCTATCACTGACTCTACTTATTGTAGGGAGTGATTCCAACACAGCCATACAGTTAAGCCTTCCTAATGAGGCTTAACTAAGAGAAGGGTCTTAACAGATACTTCCTCACAGACAATCTTTAAAAAGCAACTCTTTTTTTGCTTATTTTTTTTTTAAGATTTTATTTATCTATTCGTGAGAGACTCAGAGAGAGAGATAGGCAGAGACACAGGCAGAAGAAGCAGCAGACTCCATGCAGGGAGCCCGATACGGGATTCGATCCCTGGACTCTGGGATCACTCCTGAGCCAAAGGCTGATGTGCAACCACTAAGCCACCCAGGCATCCCTAAAAAAGCAACTCTTTATAAAAGTATTCACACATAAGCTTTTGGTATACTATGATCATGACATTTTAGAACAAGAAGGCACTAGTAATTTGACAAATCTTCCAAGAAACAGAAGTTCCTAGGCAAATCAGGCCTCTTACTCAATAGTTTATAAAATCATTTATTCAACAAGTGTGAATCCCCACCACTACTCCTCACCGACACATATGCCTCCTTGAAGATCACTTCTAAAGAAAATTTCTCAGCCTTTACATCTTCAATTACATTGTGAATATCAGAATATCTCCCTGGAATCTAAACACTTTGATATTCAAGGAACAGAATTATTTGAAACAAATCTTTTATAATACAATGACCTTAAAATAATGACCTTATAAAAATTGAAGAATGATTTATATAGAGAGTGTCACATGAAATGATACAATTGATCAGGCAACAAAAGATCTGGGCACAAGATACAGACAAGATCATGCAGATTTTACTGAAAGACATTAGTGGCATGATAGCAAATCTCTGGTGATGCATGAATTGTGACAATTCCCAGTTGTTGGGGGATAACGGGAGGCGATAACGGTGTGTACATCCCTGTGTGTGTGTGTGTGTATGTGCACGCATGCGTGCGTGCATGTGACTGCGAGATTGATGAACTTTTTGAGAAGTTAAAATATCTTTAAACAAGGATCGCTGGGTGGCTCAGTGGTTTAGCACCTGCCGTCGGCCCAGGACGTGATCTTGGAGTCCTGGGATCGAGTCCCGCGTCAGGCTCCCTGCGAGGAGCCTGCTTCTCCTTCTGCCTGTGTCTCTGCCTCTTTCTCTGTGTGTCTCTCATGAATAAATAAATAAAATCTTTTAAAAATATATCTTTAAACAGTTCAGTAAATTTCCTAATCTGTAACCAATGAGTTCCAGACAGTCAGAGAACATTATCTTCTACTAAAGTTTAATTCCTAGATGATGAGTTTACCTTTCTGAGAATACTCACACAGCTACTTGGCACTGTTTCAGGGTGAATTCTTGCGCCCCATTTATCCTTGTAGCTTCCAGACTGAACAGTCTGTATCAGAACTTTGTTAGGTGAGGAGTGACAGCCTTAAGCAGTGCAGAGGAGGAGGGTAAGTACAATGGTGATCGCAAACACATAAACTTTTAAACAGAGCTGTTGCTTTCAAACCAGCCACTTTTATTTCATTTGCTCATTTGAAAATGGCAAGATGGCATTGCAGTCACAATGGAAGGGGAGAATAGTAGGGAAGAAAGGAAGCATACCAATCAAAGGCTGAGAAGCATAATGGTTACAGCATGGCAAAGCCAGACCATTTAGTTTTAATGCTGACACCAACCCATATACATATAAACTTGGATGAATTACTTAATCTTGCTTCTTGTGTAAAATAGCAATATACCAACACCTACTACATAAGACCATTCTGAAGATTAAACAAATTAATATAGGTAAAGTGCAAAGAATAGTACCTGGCATAGTGTAAGCATTATAGGAGTCATTGCTATTCCTATTATCCAATATTTGTTTTATATTAATTTGTACTTAACATCCAAATAGAGAGAACTAGATGAAACTAAAATAATTTGTAGGAGACAGAAACCCAACTCAAGTTGGACTTTTTAAATGGAAAGTATGCTTAGGGGATCCCTGGGTGGCGCAGCGGTTTGGCGCCTGCCTTTGGCCCAGGGCGCGATCCTGGAGACCCGGGATCGAATCCCACGTCAGGCTCCCGGTGCATGGAGCCTGCTTCTCCCTCTGCCTGTATCTCTGCCTCTCTCTCTCTCTCTCTGTGACTATCATAAATAAATAAAAATTAAAAAAAAAAAAAAAAAAAAAAAAGGAAAGTATGCTTAGGAGCTCGGGGAAGGGCTGCATCTCATGAAACACCAGGACAGGGAGGTATTGGGGTGGCCCTCCGTAAACAGCGGACAAGTCCAACACCACAGGCTTCTCTCCCTCAGTCTTCATTCAGCTTCTCTCTTCTCTTTCTCTTAGCCAGGTGGCTTCCTCCTTTCTGAAACCCAGTGGGGAAACAGGGCTGGCATGTCACAAGCCTTATATCCTAAATTCTAGGAACTCAAAAAAAAAAAATTCTAGAAACTCAGAGGCTGGTTTACTTTTTTCAGTTTCAGTTTAAAAATCCTTCCCAGGGGAGGGTTCCTATTGCCCACTCCTGAGGCAGCTCCATAAAGGTCCAGATGGGTCACGGGTAGAACAGCTCCAGGTACGACAAGGGCTGCAGGACATGCCAAAGCACTCTTGAACATCTTTAAAAATATTTTTACATAAAAACAAGGTTATTTAACGGCAAAAAATAAACTTGCTCAGAATCCGTCCCTGCCATCTCTTCTTTACCACGATTCGTCGATTGGCTCTTCTTCTCAAGCACAGTTAAGATTTCAAGAGAAAAAAAAAAAGATCTCAAGAGCAAAAGAAAACCTCCCAGCTTCCTGATACTTTCCCACACTTGGAACAGAACCGTGTTTGTATGATGTTCCTTTCTGAATGAGCCTTGTTACTTGTACATTACTTGTTTGGTCTGGATTCCAAATCTAGATGCCTAAGTTAGAGGAATCTCATTCTTGGGCCTAACCACAAGTTTTTGTTTTTAAGTTGCAAACTTAGAAAACCACATCATTTGCTCCTTGTGGTTGAAATGTTGTGGCTATGTGTCATAAACTCTGAAAAAAGAGTTTTAATAAACAAAAATTACTTTATACTCTGAAAGTTTGCTGTGATCTGTTCAGCATGTGGGTGCGTGTGTCCATGTATTTTTTATGACATTCATTCTCAGTACTTCTATTTTCATCAGAAAAACAGCATGTTTCCTTCAAAATAATTCTTGGTATACCATAGGGAGACACTGTTATCCTCTTGTATGTCCTAGCTTTAAATGCAATAGGGGCACAGAAGTGGCTCAACAAATAATTCTTTTAAAAAAAATTAGAACAGATCAATAAATGAATGGATGAACAAGAGAAAAGTAGGAAATAAGAGGAAAAAGAAGGGCATTTGGGCAGGGAGAAGAGTATTCTAAATTAACAGCAACTTCAGAACCAAGTGCAGTGAGTGGTTCTTAATTGGATCTTGTTTTGGGGAAGAAAAAAAGCAGCTGTATAAAACAACATGGCATAGCAGGGGAAATAACTTGAATATGGACTGGGCATTCAATAATATGAGACAATTAGATTAATTTTAAGTGTGATAATGGTAAAGTGGTAATGTAAGAAGTATTTGGGATAAATAGGACATTTAATATTTAATTTAAAATATTTTAACAAAAGAAGAAACAAATACAGCAAAAGTTTATGGTATATGTATAGATGGGAAAGAAGCTACTGAAAACAAAGGTGCTTAAGTAGTTCTAAAACTACTTCACAATCCTTGCAGGTTTTTGTTAGCAGGTGTAAAATATCCTTTCCTTTTTTATCTATGAAAAGAAATTATAGTCCCATTTGATATGACACCAACCCAATTTTCCAATATTTTTTAAACTTTTATCCTTCTAATATACCATACTTGAAATCATAAATCATACTTGTGACTCAACCTTTCACAAAAAGATAGAATTTCAGGCTCTTCACATCCTGTATTCTCTTGGAATATCCTCTACTCCCATCTCAACTTCTTTTTTTTTTTTTTTTTTTTTTTAATAAGATTTATTCTTGGTGGCTCAGCGGTTGAGCATCTGCCTTTGGCTCAGGGTGTGATCCCGCAGTCCTAGGATCGAGTCCCACATCGGCCTCCCCACAGGGAGCCTGCTTCTCCCTCTGCCTGTATGTCTGCCTCTCTCTCAGTGTGTGTCTCTCATGAATGAATAAATTTTTAAAATCTATTTTTTAAAGATTTATTAATTTATTTTAGAGACAGAGAGAGAGAGTAGGGGCAGGGAGGGAGCAGAGGGAGAGGGAGAGAAAGAATCCCAAGTCGGTTCCACGCCCCGTGCAGAGCCTGACACAGGGCTCTATCTCATGATCCAGAGATCATGACCTGAGCTGAAATCAAGAGTTGGAAGCCTCAGTGACTAAACCACCTGGGTGCCCCTCATCTTAACTTCTTGAAATTCGGATTTCTACCTACGGTTCAGGTAAAGTACCTTCTTGATGGCTAAACAGCCTCTGTTGGAAGTAACCTCTCACTGCCCTACCATTCTAGAATCACAGTGTTAACACTTTGATGAGCATTGGAATCATCTGGGGGTGCTTTCAAACTGTACAGCCCCAAAACTACACCTCAAGAGATTGGCATTCAATAGGTGGATGTTAGAGCCAATAAATCTGTGTTTTTAATAAGTGCCCTAGGAAGTTTTGATGCAGGTGCTCCAAGCACTTCATGTTGAAACAAACGCTTGTCTAGACATACTTTTTAATTTTCCTAATTGTTCTGAATACATGTTTTTCCTATCATAGTTTTAACAACCTTAAAAATCACAATTTACAGTTTTCATACCTCCCAAGAGTCTGGCACAGTATCCTATACATACAATGTAATATTAAATATTTATTAGGAAAAGAATTTAGAGCTAGTAAGAAAGTCTAATCTTTCTAAATATTTACATTTCTTTAAATATTGTCCTAGTTGATTTTTAAAATATTTAAATTTTAAATATTTTTAATTTTTTAAATATTTAAATATTGCTGTACTAGTTTTTGTAGACGAAAAAATAACTCAGTGCATTTATAACTTTAGGTTATACACACAGGGACTGTTATATTATTGTCAGAATTTGTACTTATGTGGCTTTTTTCATACAAAGCCATATAATTACATTCAAATAACAGCTAGTCAGCCCTTCACACATCTTAGTATTAACTAATAATATCAAGCTTTCTTTAGAAGAGTTGTATTTTTGATAACCTTTAGAAAGTATAATGACTTCTTGAATTATGGAAGAAATATTCATAGATATATATTATAATGTATATTTATATATTAAATATATATAATATCTAGGATGCCTGAATGGGTCAGTGGTTGAACATCTGTCTTAAGCTCAGGGCATGATCCTAGGGTCCTGGGATAAGGTCCTGCATCAGGTTCCCCACAGGGAGCCTGCTTCTCCACCTGCCTATGTCTCTGCCTCTCTCTCTGTGTCCCTCATGAATGAATGAATGAATGAATGAATAAATAAATAAATAAATAAATCTTTAAAATATATATACATATATATAATTCCCTCCACAATTTAAGAAATCATCACAATTCCTAAAGTCTACCAATAATATACAAACACACCCACACACAGACACATATATATGTAAATGTACAGAGAAAGAGAGGAGTTTGCTTTAGCTAATTAATATACGATGTAAACATGGTAAGGAATCCAAAGTAATTAGCCTTCTGGTGTTCCACACCCTAGGTGTTACTGGTTCGTTCACAACTGTCAATTAGCTTAGATACCAGGGGAACTAGAAAGCAGCATGTAGGCAAAATGATATCTATCCTCATCTTTCCATTTTTTTCCCATGTACCCACCATTCTTTTTTTTTTTTTAATGATTGCCTTGTTCTGTTCCATTGTATTTGTTGATATTTTGTAGCATCTTTCTTTTATTTTATTTAGTTCATAGTATAGGGCTGTGGGTATTTTTATGATCCTTAGGCTCCCCTCTTGTTTCTTCATCTTTAGGAAGGACTATAGAACAGCAGGTGAAGGCCCTCATAGGATTAACATTTCTTTCCTTTTTTGTTCTTTAAGGTCTTTTTTTTTAAATTTTTTATTTTAGTATGGTTGACATACAATGTTACATTCTTTTTTTTTTTTAAGATTTTATTTATTTGACAGAGACAGCCAAAGAGCACGAGGAGGGTGGGCAGCAGGCAGAGGGAGAGGGGGAAGTAGGCTCTCCGATGAGCAAGGAGCCCAATGCCAAAACGGAGCTTGATCCCAGGATCCCAGGATCATGACCTGAGCTGAAGGCAGAGCTTAAACAACTGAGCCCCCCAGGCACCCCTCAAAATAGCTTTTATCTTAAATCCAAATGATGCACTTTCATAAAATACTGAAAACGTTTTTCTAAATTAATTGTATACCAAAAATATCAATTATTTAAATATTGCTTTTGTATATAGTTTTTCCAAACATAAGCACCACCCTGATCATCACCATTGCCACTATAGCATTTCTTTTCAAACCTGTTTTTAGCCAGAGTTTCAAATATACTTTTCAGTTGGATACTTATTAGTCATGAGTCACTCTACAAGTGACAATAAAATTGAAAAATTCTTATTGTCATGTAATTCAACAATTTTATTTTAAAAAAAAAACTCCAGTCCCTTTTGAGAAAGCTAATTTTAGGTGGGAAAGCCACATGAAATTAACTTTTCCAAAAGTTAGTAGTTTATGTAAATCAAGGACTAGGGAAGTGATGATTTAAGTGACCACTTAAGGTAATTGCTAAATTTTAGATCTTCTAGAATAGACTCTTCAAATAAGTCTAGAGCTTCCCCCAGGTGAGCAATCTGTTTCAGGTAACTTTTTTTCTAATGTACACATAAAAACAATTTTCATCTGTGGATTCCCCGAAATGACATGACATCGTCAGCTTTTCCTTTGTTCTACCTGAACTCTTGAGGCAGATTGTGATCAGATTATTTTCATGATTACCAAATTCTCTTGATTTCCAACAAGGAAATGAAATGAGTAAGGAAATTAGGGAGAGAAACACAAAGAAGAATAACACACTTAAGCTTCTTGGCCCAGTAGGCTGTAGTACATAATCAAAGCAGGCAATCCTCTGAATAAATCAACTCCAGTCAACACTTACTAGAAGTAAACCCAAATCAGATTAATAAGGGCGTTTACTCCATCCAAGTAGAGTAGTTCTAACTTCTCATTTTGTGACATGGCATTTAAAAGGCAATAAAATCGGGGCCTGGGTGGCTTAGTCGGTTGAGCATCCAACACCTGATTTCAGCTCAGGTCATGATCTCGGGGTCATTAGATCAGCCCTGCGTTGGGCTCTGAGCTCAGCCCAGGGTCTGCTTATCCCTCTCCCATCCCCTCTGTCCCTACCCTCCCACCCTTCACCACCCCTGAATATGTGCATGCATGCATGCCCACGTGCGCTCTCTCTCTTTCTCTCCCTCTCTCTCTATATGTATATGTATATGTATATGTATGTATATATATATATAATAAAATATTTTTTAAAAAATAAATAAAAAGCAATAAAATGGCTAAATCCTTAAACTGTGAATTGGCTGAAATTATTTTGACTCTTCATTTCATTTCCTGCTACATATCCCATTCTTGCAAAAGAAATTGCTTAAAAACGTTTCTAACAACAGGTTTTTTTAAAAAAAGCTATAAGCACTAGGGTGTGTTTTTTTCGCCATCTATCTAAAAAAAGCTAATTGAAAGCCTTCAATTGCAACATTCATAAAAGAATCATGAAAATCGTCCTTCAAGACAATTACCTCCCCTTTCCTAGAATGTCTTACTCTCAAAGAGTTCAACTCATCTCACCAGGCCATAGCTGTTGATATTGGTAAAAACAAAACAAAACAAAAAAAACAAACAAACAAAAAAACAGACAAATTACTCCTTCCAAGAGTAACTGCATTTCAATAACAGACTTGAAGTTGAAGGTCCTTCTAGATTCAAATCTCATTCTGAGCAGAGAGTATTTCTCAGTATCTTCTCTAAACACACGGTGTGGGTGCCACTTAGTCATTAGCCTGGCCAACGCAGGAGCTACCCGTAAAATCTGATTTTGCTTTGGGCCTATTTGTCACTTCACTCTTGATCAAAGAAGAAAACCTTGAGAGCTTCATCTATTTCTGAAACATAATATAAACAAAAGGAGAGGGAAAAGAAGAGCAGAGAAGCAGTTGATGGTTGAAATGAGACACTGGAACATACTGCCAAAACAAAATAAACTGCTAAATTGGAATTACAATATCCCACAGATAAAATTTCCACCAGCGCTCTAGTAAACAAAAGTCACATTAGCCTTTCTGTCACCAGCATGTTACCAAATGTTCAATTTTTATCCCATTACATATCAAGAGAAATGTGAAAGTATTTCACTGACTTAAATATAGAAATCAGTACGGAAATCCTACTAGTTGGCCTCATAGAAATATATTTTATAACAACTCTGCTGTAATGAATCTATTCTACTATTCTTTGATAAGTAATACCACAAACTCTACCTCACTTTGATTGACATTTTTTCTCAAGGATTATCTCAACTGAAAGAAATAAAGAAATTCAGTCCTTGACAATGATCTAAAATTCTGTTTACATTAACCCATAGGTAAAGAAATGGCAGCATAGTCTAGATTGAAGTATATAAAATTAGCACCAGATGAAATCTTAAAACAACTCTCTCCTGCCAGCCTACTTGCTAGGTCACCTTACGTTCATTAGCCTTTAAGCGAGTAGGATTCCACCTAACTCTACATACAAGGTATATGAGGATGAATGATTTGTGCTCTCAACTGCTCTGAAACCCTGAAAAGGAGCCTCTGACTCAGTAAAACTCAGTTTGGTTAGGTTTTCTTTTTCATTTTTTTAAAATTTTCATTTGTTTTCTTTATCAAATGAGGGGAAACTCAAGGTTCTTTTTACCTCTTCCTTACCAAATATAGAAAATTTATTCATACCAAAGCTAAAATGTACCCACCATCACAGCCCTTTAACAGGCATAACTTCCCTTGAATTACCCTGGGATGGAATTTCATAGACAGGAGAATGCAAATTTCAACCGTGGTAAATATATTTAGCAAAAACACTTGGAATGATTGTCTAAAACAAAAATAACTACTGAAAATTATGGATTGAATTCTTACGTGGGTCAACTCAAGTCCAAAGAATTGAAAAAATGTATCAATAATCTAAAAAGTCATTCTTCTACAAGAATTAAGAAACAGCTAATCATAAAAACATACAATTTCTATTCCCAGAGGGCATGTCCAGTGGAAAGAAAAGCAGAATTCATGAACATCTATGGATCTTCCTTTTTTAAAAAGCAGCTTTGAGTAGCTATCTAAGGAAATATTATTTGAAAATATCATTTTAAAAAGGAGACCATGAACATATATCAGATTTCATTTTATTTATAAATTCTGAATTTTTGCTTTATCATAATGTCTTCCAAAGGGAAATCAGTGGCATTTGTCATCATCAAGTAAGGATTTCCTCTAGTGTCCTCAATGAGGAAGTGTCTAGTTAACCCAGCAGGATTAATGATTAAGGTTTTCTATCTGGTGGTAAAATGGAGAGGGTAGAGATGAAGTTATGAGCTTAATCAACCTCATATAAATATAAATGGGTACTGAAATAAATATAAATGGGTACTTGGAGTGTACGATTTTCTCCACTACCACGGGTTTATCAATTTAACTCATAGTCAGATGATCTGCTACTTTTTGCTTATTTAATTATTTACAATGATGCATATGACCTAGAAGTAATCCAACAAGAATCTCTGGCATTTTAGTAGAGTCCCATGTATGAATTAATGGTACATCCACAAATAATAGATTTTCAATACAAACTGAAAGCATTTTCAATACAAATTATTACGTGAGAGTCTTTAGAAGTCTTTAATGCTTTAACTTAAGAGCTGAAATTAAGAAATTAAGCATGCTTGTGTACGTATGAATAATCTTGTCACGGTAGTTTTTATAAATTGATTCTCTCCTTCCCCTCCCCATCCCCACACCCCACCTCCTAAATAGGCTAATGTATTCATTTAATTTGGAACTGTATTTTGGCGAAAAGTTCTCTGCACGCACCCAATTCATAACCAAGTTTCAAGGTAAATCGGTTTAGAAATTAGATCTATGAGGGAAAATTATTTTATTTGTCAGGACAATACTCTGTGCTATTGTTTATACCTTTTTGTTAATAGTTACCCTGGAACACAAGAGACCACACCAGCCTCTGGGGAAATAAGATAAATAATGCATGATGAGACATTGACATGGAATTATAGAATATTTCGTTGATACCGTAGGTAACATCCTTCTTAACTTTCAGATAAATAGGCAGCAGAGGTAGCTCAGCGGTTTAGCGCCGCCTTCAGGGCCTCATCCTGGAGACCTGGGACAGAGTGCCACGTTGGGCTCCTTGCATGGAGCCTGCTTCTCCCTCTGCCTGTGTCTCTGCCTCTCTGTGTGTCTCTCATGAAAAAATAAATAAAATTTTAAAAAGAAAGAGAGAGAGAGAGAGAGAAAGAAAGAAGAAAGAAACAAAAAGAAAGAAGAAAGAAAGAAAAAGAGAAAGAAAGAAAGAAAGAAAGAAAGAAAGAAAGAGAAAGAAAGAAAGAAAGAAAGAAAGAAAGAAAGAAAGAAAGAAAGAAAGAAAGAAAGAAAGAAAGAAAGAAAGAAAGAAAGAAAGAAACTCCATGGACATTTTTTTTCCTTCTTGTGCAGGTTTCCTAATTCTCCATGGAAATAGTTTAATTTTTTGTCAACAAACATTCATTGACCCACGATAATGTAAACATACTTTGCCTTAGATAGAATTTTGCCTAAAATTTTTGTGTACATTCAAAGTCTATCCTTTGACTACATCAGTAAAATCCTCCAGAGTTGAGAGTATCTCAACGTTTCTGAGGTAAAACATCCTATAGCATTAAAGCACTCATAGACTGAATATCTCATATCACTGAGGTGGTTTAACAAACCATAGCATATTACAGAGAACTGTATAAGTTCCAAAAAAATGAGGAAACAAGATATAAATCTTAAAGTACTCCAGTATATGTTTTCTTCGATGAGCAAATATTTATTGACATTCAATCAAATGAAAAGCATTATACTAGAAACCACATGCAGATGAAGGGCAGTGTCAGAAAGATTGAAAATATATATTATAACACTCTAAAATTCCAAAAGAATTTACAATGGGGGATTAAAATGGATGAATGTTTTATCACTGTAAGGCAATATTATTTAGTGAATAATAATAATACACATTTGAATCCAGGCTTCACCAATTTTAGCTGGTGACTTTCATTTAAATTCTCTGGGATGTTTCCTCATCTACAAAATAAGGATAGTACCTTTCTTATGAGGTTTGAGGCTTAAATAAGAAAATGCACTGCACTTAGTAAGCACTCAGTAAATGTTGTCTCTTGTTATTAGGTGCTGAATGAGTGATAACAGACAGGATCCTAAGAAAATCCTTGGAAATGGAGCAGATAAAAGAGAACGTGAAGCACGAAGGAAGACTGCATCTGGGACTGGAAAGCCAGTTAGGATATGAATGGGCAGAGAAGACCGGGGGCATATTACAGTCTGGTGGAATGGACTAAAGGATGAAGGATAGTCCATCGTGTTTGCTGGACGAGTTTAACTAGAGTAGAAGGTAGAGGCCAAGGTTTACTGGGATGCAATATCAGAAAAGAAAATAGAGATCGAATTATGAGGCATTTGGAAAGAGGCAAAATAATCTGCACTTCATTGGTAATGGAGTAATTAGAGGTTGTTGAACACCTATTTATCAAAAGTATTCACATAAATTTGTGGAATTTGGCTTTTAATGACAAATTTTCAAGAATAAAACTCAAGATGGTAATTGTAGTAACTGATTCATTTGGAAGCATATTTCGATTTTCTAAAATATGCATCATACCTATGCCTCTGCCCTGTTACTTTTCACTTTCAGATAGATGAACCAGGCTCTTTGACTTTCAGTGCAAAATGGACTAGTTATCTATTTTTACCTGAGATGCTTAATGTGTTTGGCCTACTGAGGTCTCTAAGAGGATAATACAATGGCAAACAGAAATTGCTTAATCAGTCAACTGTGTGTCTGGTCTTGAAAAAAATGTCTTCAGTATTACATCACTCTGACAAGCCAGCTATTCAACAGATCTCATTATTAGATAAGCATTCCATATTAAGTTTCATAATACTTAACTCAAAGTGATTTTTAGGGCATACAAGAGATTCTTATATATTTTATGTCTTCAAACATTAAAAATAAAAATAAATTAATGAAATTTTTAGCTTTAAAATTCAGGCACTCTTAAAAATTTCAAATCCAAAACCTAATACAGGCTTCGAAATATTTCATTTCAGATGTAAGCTATATTCTTTCTGTCCATTGTTTACTAAAAAATATTAAAGCATGGCATATATGTTCTATAGATATCATACTTAGATAAATGAGTAATTTTTTGGTCTTAGTAGAAATTCCTCTATTATCCTAGAATAAAAGTTTAGTAGGACATGTGGAGAATTCTCATGGGGTCTCCCTGACTTGCATTCATTATTTTCTCTTCCTTCAGTATAGATATGGCTCAGAAACATGTTGAAAAACTGATATAGATATGTGAATGCACTTATCATCTTTTACCAATGAAAATAGCTCCCAAATTCAGTGACCAGTGTCTTACAGCTGGGAAAATTATAATACCAGATATTAGAAATGGCCAGAGAAAAACCATAGAGAAAATATTTTGGGGGTTGGGTTTTTTTGTTTGTTGTTTTTTGTTTTAATACCTCAAATCTCATGTGTTAGCTTCCTGAAAGAACAAGGCTGCCTTTTATGGTATCTTAGGTCTTTAATGCAGTGGCCTTTGCATTCAGAAAACATGTTTCTATGCCTCTCTTTCAATCAGTCCTAGTTACTCAAGACTCTGTAAATTAACTGAAGTCCACCTGATGAATTAAATAATGCCCATAAGATTCAAATGTATGATAGCAACAAAAGTTACATCTCGGAAGGGCACAGATACTGAAGGATCTATATTTTAACAGGTATGTTTTCAGACAAACTGCTTTAATCATTAGAAGAATTTAACTGCTGATTCTAAAAACCAGAAGGATCTTTGGGCAAAGATACTTTCTAGCAGAATCTTTTCAAACCCAATTATTCATATGGCATATTTATTCTATCAGTAAGTAGAATAAAGGAACCCTATCCTTAGAAGCCAATCAAGCTCTATGTAAAGGGTCAACATCACCAATTCCTGTATTCTGGAACCTCTAAACATAGTTTTGTGGTCTGAATAGGAACGACCTCTGTTCCTATTCTGTGATTCCACAACTATTTACTCAGCAGTCAAGAGCTGTAAATAAATCACTGTGTGAGCTAACGTGTGGCAACAGTTCTCAGCCTGGCTGCCTAGTGACACAATGACCTGCTGCACTGAACAGTGGGAAAGGGGCAGAGTTGCGATTAATGCAGAAAGAATTGTTCATCCCTGGAAACTTACTTTAGTTCTTTGTCTTGATGGCCCGAAACTCTGCAGATCCCTGGCATGTCTTATGTGTGAGTAAGTGCTGCTGTGCCCACTGACTGCCAAGGTAAGTAGTCCATACTCTCCTGAGTGCACAGCAACCATTGTTCCCAAGTGTCTCTCCACCAGTCCACAAGCATGCTCTTGAACTTCAGTAGCACAAGAATTTGGGAAGAGGCTTCACAGAAAAGCTGTAAGCAGAGGTCATCCCAATAGCCCTAATTTTAAAACAACTGAAATCAATATAAAATAGTGCTAAATTAAAAACTTCCTGAGGGCAACAATTATGTTTTATAATCCATTGTAACTTGGAGAAAAGATGAGCCAGAAACTTTAGGCACTCCCACCCCCACCCCCACTCACTTCTACTGGTTGCCCTGAGGCATCCCCTGAACCCTATAGAATTTCTCCGAGCACAGGTGAAACAGCACACAAAACTCCAAATTCTCTAACTGCCAGGATAAAATTTACCTGGTTTATCATTGCAATTCTAGCACATGTCATCGATTCAAACACATAATAAGTGCTCGGTTTATACAATGAATAAACTAATGTAGAATTCTAACATTTAAATAAACTGCTCAAGGAAACAGGTTTAATTTTTAAAAGATTCAATAATGACCAACTTATTCATCCTAGGATTCATATAAAATTGCCTTTAAAAATTAAAAAAGTCTAAAAATTTTTTAAAGTCTAAACAAAAATTCTTCACATACATATTTGGAGAAATTTTATAGAAAATAGAACACAATATTCATTGTTTGTAGAACTTCAAGTACAAGAAATACACCCATACATATATAAAAATACATAAATAAAAAAAAACTACATTTCAGAAACAGCTATGCCATTGTGTTTGAGTAGAATAAGTATTTGGATTCACCTCCAAACTCATTTACATTCATCATTACCTTGAGATTGATCTGTGTATTAATTATATTCTCATTTGGAGAATTATCTTCCTCTGGTCACCAGCTACAGCTGTTGAAGTGAGTGATTCATTCCTGATCTAGCTTTGTTCCAATTTCATACTGCCCTTGTGCTACTCAAAATTAATCTTCAAGTAATAGGTTGTTTTTCCTAACCCAGAGTATTATACTCATGTATCACTTCCAAATATTGGTATATTTGTTAGAAGGTAGCTCAAATACAGAACCCTCCTGGAAGCTATTCAGTGGCATTTCTTAGAACAGCATACACTAAAGACAAGGAACTGTATAATGCTGCTTACTTATATTGTATTGAATCTATAAAGTAAAGGTAATCAAAGAAAACCCAGTTCCTCACTGAAGACAAGTATTTTCTACAGCGAGGTACATGATGAAAACTATTTGACATTTGGGATATTTTTACTTATTATAAATATTGCAACAGTGATTCAATGTATCATTAGTCTTCTATGTCTAGGATTTTATTTTATTGAAAGTAAGTAGGGGCACCTGGGTGTCTCAGTGGTTGTCTCTGCCTTTTGCTTAGATCATGATCCCAGGGTCCTGGGATCAAGTCCCATGTCAGGATCCCCACAGGGAGTCTGCTTCTCCCTCTGCCTATTTCTCTCTCTCTCTTTTTTCTCTGTGTCTCTCATGAATAAATAAATAAAATCTTTAAAAAGAAAAAGAAAGTAAATTAGGGTCATCTGGGTGATTCAGTCAGTTAAGCCTTGACTCTTGGTTTCAGCTCAGGTCATGATCCCAGAGTCCTGGGATTGAGCTCTGCATTGGGCTCCCTGCTCAGTGGGAAGTCTACTTCTCCTTCTGCCCCTTCATGCCTCAGTCATGCTTTCTCTCATTCAAATAATAAATAAAATCTTTAAAAATAATAAAAAAAAATTTAAAAATTTGTGAGATACTTTCTAATAGAACCCACTTTTTTCTACCTCCCTAAACTGCCCCCAGGTTTCAAATATAGTTTAGTCTATTAATGTTTTTATTAAACTTGATCAATATAAGCTGTGAACACTTTTGGTCTTACAACTGCGTACTTTTGTATGCATAAGCTTAATTAAACTTTTAAAACCATTCTTGCAATATTTCTAATAAATGAGTATGAAAGCCATGTGGACTTATTTCTACCATTGGGTCTTATATTCCAAAAGCTGATATACTCATTTCAAAAATTTTAAATTCTAGGAATTCAAAGATTCACTTTCCCTCCTTTCTTGAAGGACAAGTACTCTGTAATTCAGACAAATTCTAAGGTTAGCTCAAGAAATATACCTGCAAACACTTGAAAATAATTGATACTTGAATCCCGTGACTCATCTCTAAAACTATGGCTTTGCTTCCACTGAAATGGTCTGAAATTCTCCAAAATCTATTGTTCATTGTTAGAACATTCCTGTGCTGGAAGAAAATGCAGCTTTCTATTAGCATCTGGTCAATCCACACAGCCAATTTTTCCCTGAATACCTACATTTCCTTGAACAAATCAGTACTATTCATTTTTCTCTATTGTTTTAATCACATGCTAGATTTTTGGTCATATCACACAAAGTTACAATTTAAGAACCACTCATATCCATCAAATTGGCTCTCTCAAAATATTTTGGCTGAAAAAAATACTTGATTTGAATAAAGGTAATTCAATAAATATCTTTCAATAACTTTCTATGCCCTGACCATCTAACACCACATTCTGCTTCAGCTTTTTCCAGATGTGTCATAAACTATGTAAGGGCTAAGGCACTGAGAACAAAAAAGAATTTCAAATTTGATCACTTTCTCCATCTGTGCCATTAACCTGGCTTGCAAAGTTTATTGCACAAACTCTGTTAATGTATAATACAATGGAAGCTGTACACAAAAATAATTGTCTTTAAGCTAAAATAAATTAACTTTTTGCTTTTCATTGTATATGCATTATCTGGCAAATGAACTCAGTTTTTAGTGCTTTTAAGGTGTTGGAAATTTTCTATGTCTTAATCTTGGTGATAGTTACAATGTTTAAAAGTTATATTTGTGAAAAGTTACAAGGCTTATAGTCAAGATTTAAATTTTTACTGTATGTTACTGATACCTCCATTAGGATATGTTCAAATCCTAGAGTACCTAGATCTTTGCAAAATAACCTGGGTCTCAGTTTTCACATATATACAACAGTGAAAATAATGCTGCCTTCATCTCATGGTTGTATAATTTGTGCAACCATGGGAAGAGTTATTTTCTATACAATAGAAATTATGCTAACTCCAGGTGCTATTGAAGTTAAGAAACAAAGCCTAAGAGCATTTGGATTATTTCCAATTGCTTGGAAATCTATGCATAGTTGTATTTTCCTACCTGCTTCCTATCTCCTGGCGGGATAATAGGTATTGCTCTAGCCCACTCCAATACCTATTCAGCCAAGAAGAGTGTGGCCTGGCACCTGTCATACCCTTGAGATTTGAGGCTGCTCTACTGCAGTGCCATTGCCAGACTCTGAATATTGTGCAGGGCACCAGGAACCTTTTTGTTTGCCTTTTCAGAAAGCAAGCATTGACTTCCAGAGCCTACTTTTAATTATAATATGGACCTGTAATGGAAAACCTCTATTATTCCAAGGTTTGTATCCTAAATGGTTCTCTGGATCTTTTTCTTGTGTTCTCATTCCTTTGTTCAAAAAAGAAAGGAAATGAAACCTAAACTGGAAGGCTACCCTGGTGACAAAGCTTCTCCCCTTTATTTTTAAAATGGATATTACTGTGAAAGCAATTTTGTGCTGAATGCTAAAAGCTACAGTCTGTGTTTTAATATAGAAACTTGCAGTCACATTCTGATGACTAATATTAATGACTTTTTAATTTTTTTAATGATTTATTTATTTGAGAGAGAGAGAGAGAGTGAGTGGAGGAAGGGACAGAGGGAGAAAATGTTCAAGCAGACTCCCACTGAGTGGGGACCTAACAGGGGCTCAATTTCAGGAGCCATGAGATCAGGACCTGAACTGAATTCGACAGTCAGATGCTTACCTGACTGAGCCACCAAGGTGCCCCATGGCTTTTTTCCTTAAGAAAACAAGTTCTGTTTCCTTCAGCAAAACTTAAACAAAAATGTATTATATAATGGAACAAAATATAAGGAGGATTATGCAGTAATTTCTTCATAGAGAGCAAACATTTAAAACCAAATCAGTTTATATGATAAGCTACTCTTCAGCATTTTCCTTTGAGCAAAATAAACATGTGTTCACACTGTAGCAAAAGTATAGAACGACTTCCACACTGGATGTTTTAATAACATTTTCAGCATATTTTTACTAATCATCAGTTTAAATTTATGAATTGACCATTTATGGCACACTGCCAGACACCATTACAATTTTCAATAAATTATATCGAATTACCCTTGAAGCTGAGGCCAGAGAGCCAATAATTTTTTTGCATAAATATATTAGTCTCATTAAAGAGGAACTTTTAAGAGCACTTAAGTCAGCTTATTTCTTAACATAAGGCATATTCAGAATATCTTTGAAAACTGTTTAAATCATTTTTTATCTTTCCTCGGCTAATGATTCTACAGATAGGAAATGATATGAGTTATACATTAATTTAAAAATAATATTAGGTAATAGTGAGCCCTTACTATACTAGACATTATGCTAAATTAACTCGTGCTATAGTAACCATGGCACCTGAGTCAGATCCATGCTGTGCCTACAGCCAGCTCCTCATCTAAATTCTTCATCGAGAGTACTTCGGTGATGGGAGATGTTCTTATACTGTTGAACATCAAAATAAAAAGCAGTTGGGGTCTTAAACTCTGCAAATTTGACCTGACCTTTCTCCAGTGGACTTGGACTCCCACATTCTAAAGGATGTGGTGTTGAGGTGACTTTCATCAAGTTCTAAATTTATAGGTTATATCACGGTATTAATTTAGACTTCCATTCATTCTACTTTCTAAATTACTTTTCTTTGGGTGTTCTCCTCATATTGCTACACTTCATAAAATGGAATCTCTGTTGTTATTTGACAACAGATTGGCCAAAACCTTCTTCCACTTTCTTCATTATCCTGAGATGTTATACTTACCAACAACAGCCAATTCAAAATGTGAGGAGCAAAAGTATCCTAGTATATAATGGACTGAAGTACAAAGATACACTCAAAAGAAGTTCTCAAGAATTATTTCAGAAATGTGGCATAAGGAAAAATAGAAAAGAACTTGTGGGAGAGAGAAGCTGCCTTCTCTCTAATAGAATTGTCAAGTGTTTAAAAACACAAAACAAGGAAGATGAGGGATAGCTAATAGGCTCTCTGTGGCCTAGAGCTTCTAACCGGTTCACACAACAATGGAAGTTATGCTGGAGTTGTTCAGAAGAGGTTCTCTGCCTGATCCCATGCTTCTGTAGGAGCAGCAGGTGAAGGCAAGCCTAGGGGGAGGAATGAATGACAGAGATGCTTCCAGTAAGGACCTTGGTGAGGATGGAAGTAAGGACAATGGAAACGTTATGAGACTTAAACCATGAAGCAACACTCCACAGTTTTGAATGTGCTCCTATGGAGGGATAAAGACAGTTGTCCAGGTGCTGTTTGGACAGTCACAGATTATTTAACAGTGCTGATTGCCTACATACCTAATGTTTGATAAGTGTATACTAAAATAGTTGCGCTCTTTCATCTTCTTAATCCAAGCTGTTGGTAGGATTTTATCCCATGCTTTAGATATTGTAAATAACCGTGGCACTAGGTACTACTCAATATAACTAATGATGGCAGAATTTAAGAAGAGAGTATACAAATAGAGGTTCTTCTGATTGATTTTCCTTTAGCAGTCGCTCTAAGGAATTGTTGGATTTGATTCCTTCCTCACATAGGAAGGTAAGGAATAGTAACCATCCACTGTTGCCTTAACAGAGAGAATATTTTTCCCAGAACAAGGAGTAAATTCAAAACATGGTAAGGAAGGAGCAGAGATGACAGTTTCTTTTAGTGGAAGAACAGAGAAATTGTTAGATTATTTAACAAGCATAACATGAACATTGCCAATCTTTGAAACACATCATATAAAAAGAATTCTGAGTCATGAAAGTGACTGTTCTTCAAATCTCCCAATATCCCACTGCCATCCCTAAAAGATATATATCACTATCTACCAATGGCTTAAAGGATCATGAAACTAAATTTTGGGATTTAAAACCAGAATGCTGCAAAAACTTTGCAGAGGCCAGTAAATGATCTGGAAGTAGTCTCCATTAAAGGAACTGAACCATTATAATGCTTGTGAAGAATGTTTATGCTCAGTGAAGTAAGAGGCTTCTCCAAGCCTTTTTCTGAAAATGATAGGTCCTGACATCATTTAGACTATGTGTAACAAAAACATTGAGGGCAAAGAACCAAAACAATTTAGACAGATAACATCTTTGAGACAATCTGATAATGCTTGTGTTCAAGAATTCCAGAGGGAAGAAAGAATGGAATGGGGTCATTGGTGTCTTCTTGCGGTTTCATAAATCTGTTGACAAATGCCAAACTTGGAATACCACGTGAAAAAGCTGAGGTCGGAGTAAGGAAGATCATAGGATGTCATTTGCTGGTACTTCTGGTAAGAGCATTGGAAAATCTGCTCATCTGGATTCTAACAATGTGGTAATGAAAGTTTTGCACCTGGTGACTTTACCTAAAGACAGAGAAGAAAGAAGCCTTGGTAAATCTTTGATAAACTGTCCTTATGTCAGTGTGCTTAAAAACTTCAGAACGGATTTTTTTTTACCAGCTGTGAAGTGTGATGTATTATGGACAATATAATGATTTAGAGTTATAACTCAGTCACCTCAGAAAATCTTTGAAACATTTACATACGAATCTATACATCTATATTACAGTGGTTTTATATATATAAATGTGTATATATATATATCTACAGATATATAAATGGGTGTATATATATAGGTATATAAATATATTCAAGCGGTTGGCTGGATGACTCATTTCCAAGCTAATATTCAAGCTAGACTGAAGATGAGTTATTCAATATTTGGCACAGGATTTAGTGCTGGAGAGAACTGAATTTTAGTCTCAGCAGTCACTTGCTAGCTGAGGAATCATGGGCAACTCACTTGTCTTCTCTAGGCCTCAGGTCTTCAGCCAACAGATGAAGATAACAATGGGATGGGTGTGGAATATAAGAGGGAAATAGGCTTCAATAATAATGCCATATTTTTGGCTTGAGCAATTGGAAGGATAGAGTTGCCATCGATAGAGATAAGGGTTTGCCTAAGAGGAGATAAGGGCTTGGAGGTGCTTAGTGTTGGCCATATTAAATATAAGATGCCATTTAGACATCTCAATGAAGATGTTGGGTCAGAAGTTGGACATAAAATCTAGAGAGAGGTTTGGGAGGGAGATAAATATTGGGAATTGATATCATGTGTTCAAAAGTATCACTAAGGGAGTAGGAATAAAGACACATTCTGAGGCTAAGAGGTTGGAAAGAGGAGTGATACATAAACCTGAGAAAGTATGGCTATGAAGTATGAAGACATCAAGAGGGTTCATGTCTTAGAAGCCAGGGGAAATGAAATATTTCAAGGAGACTAGTCATTTGTACGCTGTAGTTAAGTGAAGTAACATGAAGACTGGAAATGACGAGATTCAACCACTGGATTATAGGTAATCTTGAGTAGGGCAGTTTTGGAGGAGTGGTGGGGAAAAAAGATGAGTGGATTTAAGACAAAATGAAAGAGAAGAGAAGAAAAATTAGAGATGATGACCACAGACAAGGTTTTTTTGGAGTTTGCTGTAAAAAGGAGCAAAGAAATAGGACTACCGCTGGCAAAAAAAAAAAAAAAAAAAGAAGGAGATCAAAGTACTTTCAATCTCAATAATCTCCCTCTTACTTCTTGTGATTGAAAAAGTTACCTCTTTCTACCAGATTAAAAATGCTTTTCTTTTTTAGGATGAAGTTTTCCGAATATGCTGATTAGTATTCTATGTTTTAGACAGTGTCACAAATAGAGTGCCCCAGTGTAGAGGTACATAGCACTTCAAAAATATCAATTACCTAGATGCAAGACAACCAGAAATCACAAAGATATAAAGATTTCAGCAGATGTGGGAACTCGGAAAAATTACAGGTCATAAAACAACAAGCACCTTTACCCAGTGGGCATTCACTGTATGCGTGACCACACATAGACCACACCATACTTTTTTTTAAAAA
The DNA here is from genome assembly GCF_048418805.1 of Vulpes vulpes. Classification (NCBI taxonomy): domain Eukaryota; kingdom Metazoa; phylum Chordata; class Mammalia; order Carnivora; family Canidae; genus Vulpes; species Vulpes vulpes. The sequence continues at coordinate 97,484,294 of NC_132784.1, read as the reverse complement.
ATCATATACTAAGACAAAAGCAAAACCAACAAAATAAAACTAAGTTTTTGATTCCACAAATGTTTCATTACTTTATACTTTTATCTTAGCCATAATGATATAATGATGTGGCACAGACCTGTACTCCTCATCTAATCTCCAAGCACTTCTTCACAATTCCAATCCCAGTAGAGACAGGTGTGCTATGTTACTAGCTCTGACCAAAAAAATTGAGAGCAGAAGTAATGTGTGTCACTTCTAGGCTGAGATAGTGAAAAGCCCCAGAGGAAAACTGCATAGATTCACATCCCCTGCTTCAATGAACGTGGACAACTACTATTGAGATTACAGAGTCAAGAGGGGACCTTGAATCACTGTCTCAGGTAAGCTGCCCTGGAGACCCACTAGGCGTACTGAAGGCTTTCATATATTAGCACATCGAGATTTCTGGGTTGGTCTGTTCCTGAAGCATAACCTAGCCTCCCTGACTAATACAGCACCTTCCAACTTTCTCTCTTCTTTGAATTTCACAGTAATTCAATCCATTTACTGCAAAGGTGCTTATCTCCATGTAAGCTTTGGGCATTGTTATTTAAACAGTCTTTGCTGAGTTAGACAAGTGTACTACTCTTAAGACCTCTCATTCATTGCATTATAGAAAGCATGGTATAAATGATTTGGATCTGGGCACCTGGGTGGCTCAGTGGTTGAGCGTCTGCCTTTGGTAATGATCCTGGAATCCTGGGATCAAGTCTCACATCAGGCTCCCTGAGAGGAGCCGGCTTCTACCCTCTGCCTATGTCTCTGCCTCTCTCTGTGTGTCTCTTGTGAATAAATAAATAAAATTTTTTGAAAAAAAAAATAAATTATTTGGATCTTAAAAAATAACACATCACAAACTAGTATTTAAATTCATGAATGGGGATCCCCGGGTGACTCAGCGGTTTGGCACCTGCCTTTGGGCCAGGGCGTGATCCTGGAGTCCCGGGATCGATTCCCACATTGGGCTCCCTGGATGGAGCCTGCTTCTCCCTCTGCCTGTGTCCCTGCCTCTCTCTCTCTCTCTCTCTCTCTGTGTGTGTGTGTGTGTGTGTGCCTCTTGTGAATAAATAAATAAAATCATAAATAAATAAATAAATAAAATTCATGAACATAAAAGAGACACTAGCAATGTGCATTTATAGGAGACAAAACAAAACAGAGACAAGAGAATTGACTGATTGTATCTGCTTTTTTCTATCAGACACATTGAAGAGGCCTAAATGCCGTTTACTCACTTAAGAACAATACATACAAGAAGTACTAGAAATCAGTTCCTCACCATTAAAATGTGTATGTGTGTGTGTGATTCAAGTATCTTTGATTCGCATTTTAAAAGTAACAGAAGTCAGTTTCAAGAAAAAATGTGGCTAACGCAGAATCTTATCAACTACAACCAATAGAACAAGAAAAAATGTTAGCTGGCATCTAAAACTACTGGGCTATCTGTAAATGCAAACATGTAGGTTAATTACTAATACGTCTCACTTAGCTGAACGAGTCACTATGTTCGGAATCCAAGTCATTCAGCTCTGCAATGCCTCAATGAAGCTGAAGTGGTTGCAATGGAAGCACACTTAGATCTCCCAGAACAACCACAAATATATGTTCTTGCCCATCATCTTCATATATTCCTAAAGAAATATAAAGCCATTTAAAATAGTGCTAAGGCCCAGGGAAAACCTGTGGCACTTGCATTTAGATGTACATAAGACTACAACTTCCAGTTTGGCAGCTTCTCATGACATAAATTCCTAAGGATTTTAACTGCATACCTTTTTCAGCACAGGAAAATTGTGCTTAACTGTTTGCATTAGAACAGTGATTTTCAGGATGGAGTACAGGGTGGGACAGTAGAAGGTCAAAGAAGGCATATTAAAATCATCAAGAGAGGGAGCTCCTGAGTGGCTCAGTCGGTTAAGTGTGGGACTCTTGATTTCGGCCCAGGTCATGATCTCAGGGTTGTAAGATCAAGCCCCACATCAGGCTCCACACTGTGCTCAGAGCCTGCTTAAGATTTTCTTTCTCCCTCTCCCTCTGCCCTTCTGCATGCTGCCCCCATCTCTAAAAACAAACAAACAAACAAAAATCACCAAGGGAGAATTTTCAAACCAGCTCACATCCCCACCCACACCCCTCCAGAGCTGACGTGCCCTTAGGACCTTAGAGGGGTACAAGGAGGGGGGTGGGGTGCAGGGTGTAGGGACCCTGGTGATCCTTCTCCATCCTCACACCATCCCCCATTTGGAACTCCTGAAATGAAGAGAAACACATTTCTTTCTGTAAGATTTTTTAAAGGTAGACTCCTGAGAGAACAAATACAAACAAAATAATCAGCAGAACAGTCTCAATGTTCCTGACGGATATTGAACCGAATGTTTCCTGATATTCTCCTTCACACTTGTGTTATCACAGAGCAGAACAACTTGTTCTGACTTTCTCACTTGACTCTCACATTCTGGGTAACAGAATGCCTCCCAACACTGAAGAGCACTGGATAGATTATGCTGAAAATTTCTTGATGGGCTCCTTGAATTTTCATGCAAAGGTAGAATTTAATAGTACTGCCTAAGACAATGGTCTGTGTCTCCCCCAAATTTTCTCCTCTTCACAAAATTTCATCCTTTCACTGAAGTGAATGAATACATGTTTATCATATGCTTATAGTATCAATATTTGTCAGAAATATGTCATCAATTTTATTTGAGGCAATTGTGTACTTCAACTCTTGGGCTTCAAACTCCAAGAGTTTGGAGTTTTTTATTCAATTCCAAAAACAGCTTAAATTACACTTTTCCCTGTCTCTACTCCTGGAGCAATAAATCTAGCTCATCACCTCTCATGAAAGCTTATTTTCAGACCACCTACCTATCCAGCTCTGCTCTCCAATCTAAATCTCCTGGGGTCATACTGGATTCAAACCTGTTATTCTTTCTGCACAACCTTAAAGACAAAATCTAAACTTCCTTTGCTTTGCAAAAAAACCTTTCACAAACTTTAATCCAATTCATGCAGCTCCTCACTGTATATAGTGTTCTCTGGTCTCATTGAACCTATTAGTGTTTTTAAAATTATTCCTGAATACATAAGAACTTTTTTGTGACTTCACATATGCTATCTATTATACTTAGAATGCCTTCCCCCAAATTCTTCATTAAAGAAATAAAAATAAATTTTCCTATTGGTTCTTCAAGAACCAACTCAAACTATATTTCTTCTAAAAGTGTCTTGGGTATCTGTTACTGTGTAGTGAGTTGTTCTAAAACATAGCCACTTTTTTTTTTTTTAGATTTTATTTTTATTCATTCATGAAAGACACAGAGAGAGTGGCAGAGACACAGGCAGAGGGAGAAGCAAGCTCTATGCAGGGAGCCTGATGCAGGACTTGATCCCAGGACCCCAGGATCATGACCTAAGCCAAAGGCAGACGCTCAACCACTAAGCCACCCAGGTGCCCAAACATAGCCACTTTTAAAACAACAGATATTTATCATCTCACAGTTTCTGTGGTCAGGAATTTAGATGGAACTGAACTGGTGGTTCCAACAGAGAAGTCTCACACAGTCAAGATGTTGGCTGGGGCTGGAGTGATCTGAAGTCTTGACTGGGCTGCAGAATCCACTTCCAAGATGGCTCACTCACATGGCTCAAGTTCCTTGTTGACTGTTGGCAGGATGCCTCAGCTCCTCATAATGCAGACCTCTCTGTAGGGCTGCCTGAGTGTCCTAATAATATAGCAGCTGGCCTAGAGTGAGAAACTTGAGGGACAGAGAGAGCAAGGGGGAGACTACAGTGTCTTTTATGAGAAATACTATTCTGCTGCATTCTATTCATTGGAAGTATTTCATTAAGTTCTGATAGGACTCAAGACAAGTTTTGCTTAGAGGACTATCAAAGTATCTATAGACATATTCTTAAACCATCACAAAAGGTTTCCAGGATTTCCTCAGAAAGTCACTTATTCTTTCTTCTGTATTCCTATTATCATACCAATATTGCAAAGTTTAATATATTATATAATGAATCAATTTAAAAAGACATCTTAGGTTTTAATATGTAAACAATAAATTTCTATTTTGCCATTTCCATATGTCTCAATCATAAGACCTCTAAAATTAGATTATCCAATAAATGGGATAGTCATTTGGCACAAGAAAGCTGTGACTATCTTGTTCCTTATATAAAAGTGAATTTCAAGTGGATTAAAGATTTAAATTTTTACATGAAGCTCTAAACATACCAGAGAAAAATATGAACAAATATTTCTATCATCTATGAATGAAAAGGCCTTTTGGAAAAGACATAAAACCCTAAAGTTGTAAGGAGGAAGAAACTAATAAATATGAGTATTTATATAGAGAAAAAATGTAAACAATAAGAAATCATGCAAAAAAACTGGTAATATTAGTAATGTGGTAAGCAAAAAACTAACTTTCTTAATATGTAAAGAGATCTTAAAATTAATAAGTATACCAGTGAGCAAAGAGTCTTCCATTTCAAGAAGGCAAAGCACATACTACAATCTCCACATCCTGTAACCCAAAACATTATACATCTGAAATTATAGTATACTGTATGTGAACTATACTGGAAGTAAAATAAAATTTTAAAAGACATGATAAAATAATTTTTGAATGCTTATTTGCCCTTGAAACACAAAGGAAACCCTCAATGTACTGTAAACTATGATAAATCGTTATATATGAGTTACAGTTGGATACATTTATGAGTAACAGAGATCTAAAGTAACAACAGCTTAAGTGAGAGTTTAGATCTTTATCTATCTATATATAATATATATGAAAATTATATACACACATTTATATATATATTTCTTCCTCCCATAAAAGCTCACAGGTGGGGTCCAGGAACAGTGTCCTAGCTCTACCAAAGTCTTCATTAAATCAGACTTCCTCGAGTCTACCAGTGCCATCGTTAGTGTGCAGCTATCATCATCTTTATGGTCCACGGTGTCAGGTAGATCTCCAGCCTCCATGTCTCCATTTCAGGAAATGCTCAAAAAGGAGCCGTTGATTGAAGAAAGTTCCTTAAAACCACCACATGCATTTCTGCTTACATCTGTTGACTAAAAATCAGAAATAAGGCCATATCTAGGCAAGAGAGGTTAGGGAATGTAGTCTTTATTTTGCATCTTCAGACATTCAACTAAAAACCTATTTCTGTGAGAGAAGAAGAATATATATTTCAAAACATCAGCAGCTTCCATATTCACTTCAAATCAAAGCTAAGATAAAAACAGACTTAAGGAAAACCTCAGCCTAAAACATATCTGAAGTTTAGGACTGAAAGACACAAAGACTGAAGAGCATTGGCACCAAAGTCACACTAATAACCGCATCATTCTATAGAAAATATCCAGGGGTGCCTGGGTGGCTCAGTCGGTTAAGAGTCCAACTCATAAAAAAAAAAAAAGAAAAAAAAAAGAAAAAAAAAAAGAGTCCAACTCCTGATTTCAGCTCAGGTCATGATCTCAGGGTTGTGGGATCAACCCCGTGTGGGGCTCCATGCTCAGTATGGAATCTGCTTGTCCCTTACCCTCTCCCCGCCCCACCCCAAGCACTGTCTCTCTCTCTCTCTCTCAAATAAATAGCTAAATAAAATCTTTAAAAAATTAAGGAAAATGTCCATTAGCTGTTCTTGTTAAGCCTTTGAGCTGCCCCAGTTCTTCACCTTTCCATAATCTAGTTGACCACTTACTCTAGGTTGTAAGTTATGCAATATCAAACCAATGGATGATGATGATACTTTTCTCTTCCTTAAATTAGCCAGAGTCAGTTTCTGCTGTTTACAATAAAAATGATCTCAACCAATATATTTTAAGATATTTATTTCAAAATCTTCACATAGTCAAATACATGTGTGTGCCCATGCACACACGCATGCACACACACACATGCACTGTATGCACACACAAAATGATGAGAGTATTTCTTGAGAAACAAAGAAAAGTTTGGTTGTGGAGTTTATTAGCATTTATCTACCCCAACAGAAAAAGGCATACTTCTCTGCATCCTTCTGAATATCCATTTCTCTGAATATCACTTTAGGGGTTCAGTAGAGATTCTAAACTATCTAACAGTAATTCCTTTTCTAAAATATCTAAGGCTAATACTTTTTGAATTTCATGTTTTATATTCAGGTATAATTATATCATTTCCCTACTTAAAACTCTGGGATGAATCTCCATCATTTTTCAGGACACAGTCGAAACTTCTTATCAGGCCATAGAAATCTCTCTATCTTATGGCCTCTGCATCAATCTCTATCCTCATCTGTGTTGATCTGTGTCATCTCTTAATCAACATTATTATTTACTGAGAACCTAGTGTGTTTCAGTCACTGCTCTAGAAGCTAGGTATGATATTTCTAGAAGTCAGAAATGATATTTAAAATATCTAGCAACTAGGGATCCCTGGGTGGCGCAGCGGTTTGGCGCCTGCCTTTGGCCCAGGGCGTGATCCTGGAGACCCGGGATCGAATCCCACATCGGGCTCCCGGTGCATGGAGCCTGCTTCTCCCTCTGCCTGTGTCTCTGCCTCTCTCTCTCTCTCTGTGACTATCATAAATAAATAAAGATTAAAAAAAATGTTTAAAAAAAAATAAATAAAATATCTAGCAACTAGTATAACATTACATAGACTGATTGGAATGAACACTCGACCACCTAGAAAACAACTGATAAAGCTCTACCAGTTTGTATTATCAGAATATCAAACTGAATACAATAATATATATAACAGAGCCCCTATCCACAAGGTGTTACATTTTTCTTAATGAGAAGGGAGACAATCAACAAAATATTAGCGAATTATTAAGAAAATTTCAGGTACAAAGGTCTGAAGAAGATAAAATAGAGAAAATGTCATCTGAGGACAGTTACTACCTGAATAAATAAAATGTGATAAGTTGAAGGGTGTCCCCTAAAAATGGCATGCCCAGGTCCCAATCATCAGAACTGGTCAGTACTGACTATTTGGAAAAAGAATTTTTTAAATAATAATATATGATCCTTCCTACCTTCCTTTGTAAATATCTTACCTCTCTTGTAGTGGCCCTGAAAAGGGTTGGGATAAGAGTCATAAAACAATAAGGGATGCACTGTCTAGTGAGAATTAAAAAAATAATAATAAAGCTAATCAAAAAGTCAATCTGCTGTTTATTACCACCCTGTGTTGGCAATTGTAAAGAATGTCAATTCTAAAATACTCCTCTGCTGTGGTCGACCACTCCCACTGCCCACCCCCTTGCATTTCACTGCCCTTTTATGCCTTCCTCCCTCCGTAGTACTTGGCAAAATTCTGACCCTCTTAGATATAGCAGTCAGCCTGCTCTGTGACGAACTCTGAAGCAGCTGTATGTGGCTAAAGAAAAACACAGAACCCAACTAACAATTCCATTTTTTGTATTCATGACCTCAAATCTCAAATGGGCGCCATACACTGGTATTTCACTAATACTTTCTTGGTATACTTATTTTCCCACTAACCCAAATTACCCTTTCACACTTTTTCTTTCCCCTTTAAATCTATGATACCCCTACCCACTCCTCTCATTATCAGTGAGATAACCTGACTCCTGCTTCACAGAGCAAATAGGACTAAAATGGAAATTTCCTCATCTTTCTGCCACTTCCACCTGTAAAATCTAGCTTGGTGCCTCCTCTTTCAATAGATGAGGTGTTCCTATTCCTATATGCTTCTCCTCTTTTGCTTTGGATCACATCCCCTAACATCTTTCCAAGGACTGGAGGCATATAATAACCTCCTCTCTCTCAACTGATCATTATAAACAATAGATGGTGGATGGCGGGTCGATAGATGGATGGATGAGGAGAGGGAGGAAGAGAGGGATGATTTCATTCCCATAATCACACTTGCTTGCAGCTTCAACCCTTCCTCCCGTTTCTTTGCTTCTTCTCCCAGTAATATTTCTCTAGATTGATGTTTAAAGTTATTCTCTTCATTTCCTTGCTTCCTAACTCCTCATCAATCTGATCCCCCATATGGGTTCTTCTACCATGTTCCCCTTATTAATAAGTGATACTACAGCCTACCCAGTTCCTCAAGCCAGAAACCTAATAGTTGTTTTTTTCTTCTTTCCCCCTTCATATACCAAATTAAATCTATCAGAAATTTTGACTTTAAAAATATATCCTAGCTCTAACCATTTCTTTCCATTCTTTATCATAGTGGTCCAAGCCATCATCTTTCACTCATACTACTAAAATATTCTCTTGCTTGCCCACCCATCATCCTTACACCAAAAATTCTACATTCTAAACAAAAACAAGAATGGGTTTTTAAAAATGCAAATCAGATCACGTTGCTTCCCTGTTGAAAACCCTCTAATAAATTTTCATTACACCTAAAATAAAATTTAAAACTTCCAGCATGGCCTAGAGACCCTTGTACCATCTCATCTCTATCTATGTGATATCCCATCAGCTCTCCCCCATTGCTCAATATATTTCAATAATATTGACCTTCTTTTTCTTTCCTAGTTGTGATCAAGACTGTTCTCAGAATAAGTTCACATCCCAGTTGGCCTGTCTGGTCCAGTTTTGTTTCTATTGTCCTGATGCTCTATTCACTTTAGTATTTGTCCCAGATTTATTTTTTGCTTTAAAACCAAGGCTTACTAACAATTACATTAAAATATGCCAGATGGGGGGCACCTGGGTGGCTCAGTGGTTTAGTGTCTGCCTTTGGCACAGCTCATGATCCCAGGGTCCTAGGATTGAGCTCTGCATAAGGCCTCCCACAGGGAGCCTGCTTCTCCCTCTGCCTGTGTCTCTGCCTCTCTCTCGTCTCTCTCATGAATAAACAAATAAAATCTTAAAAAAAAAAAAAAAAGCCAGGATGGGCTTGGTAGAGCTTCATTTTGTACTTCTAGTTACTTCCTTGGTCTTATCATATAGTATGTGAGGCACACATGCAGTGAAGTCAGCTCTTACCCTTACAAACTAGCTAAATTTGAAAGGCAACAGAGAGCATATTTTCTTTTTTTCAGACCCTTTCCAAAGGAAAAATAACAAACAAGATGAGTTTTTCCTAGAACAAAGTGCACTGGGATGAAAAAAGCTAGAAAGTGCCAACTTTTCCAGGTCTTGGTTGATGGTAGGAGGTGTAGTAAATATCTCTGCCTCTAATGTAGAAACACCAGAGAAAGGCAAACAAAACTCACCCCAAAAGGCTATTTCTAGTGTCATAGCCAGTGGGGCAAGAACTTGAGTTCTTGAGTAGTCCTGTGGACTATTAAATTGGGTGCTAGAGTCTCACAGCAGTGATTATTTAAGTAAGGTTGTCTTCCTTTTTTATGGGAAACTAATAAGAAAGTACAGATGCTGAGCATAGATTATGGCTGGTGACTTTTAGCCCTGATTCAGCCCCTGAAGAACAGCCTTGTGGGTTGGCATCCATGTAAGCGAAAGGGATCTGTTCCATCTGCCCAGACCATCAAGGTTTCAGAAGGGACACTCTGAGCAGCAACATCTGCAATAATGCTCAGAAAGATGTCATTCAGGATACTCCCGATTTTTAGGAGATAGAGACTTGGGGCAACATCATCAGACGTATGTAACCCTGGGGTCCATGAGGATATCTGGAGATGAAAAAGAAAAAAAAATGGGGAGCCACAGATTCCAACACAGAGATTTAGAGTCATATTCATTTTATAGTGAATAATATGAGCATTTTTTGAACTCTATTCTGGGTCATTTCACTTATATGGTCTCCAAAACATGTAATAAATCTGAATGCACACTACTTACAAGAGAATTTCTACAAAACCCTTGATGCCTAGAGCATGCTGGGTAAACAGTAGGCAATATCGACTAGTAATAACACCAGGAGTACACAGACTATGTAAGGTACCTCCAAGCTTCCAAGAAGTTACAGGCTCTTGTTCACACCTTCAGATTGTACATGCTACTTGGGTTGTAACTTGAATACAAATAAATTTAAATGGCAGTTAAAGTCAAACTGAGAGTAAGCTCAAAAGTATTACAACAATAAATGCTGCAAGAGTTCAATTAAAAGGCATTATTTGGAGCTGGTTAATATCTCTTTATATAAAAATTATTGAGTTCATGATTACAGTGGTCTACACCAATCTCAATCAACAACAACAACAAAAAATAACACTAACAACATCTCAATAAAGAGAGTTGTAAGCACCAAGAACGAGTTTAATGTTTTAATCAATTTTCTTTTCCCTTAAAAATAAATAATTTACTGTTATAAGTTCAATTAAAGTATGTATTGAGAAAGAATAAGGACCTAGAAAAAATAAGATGGCCATCCATTCAGGGCCACAGTGTTACAGTAAATTGCTCTGACAGTCACATAGGACCCAGAAACAATCTCATAGATGTCCCAGAATGATAAAACTCAAGGATGCTAATTTATGTAAACCAGGCCTACAAGTGACTAATGCCAATGGACAACTTTACACAAGGAATGTAGTTGTCAGTTGGTCTAAACAGCACACTTCCTTTGGATGCGTGCTTCATGGAAACAAAATTTTCAGATGAGCCTCGTGAGGGGACACAGCAGTTAATTTTATGATTTGAATGTTTGATGACATTGGATCTAATAGCCTTATGGGTCCATCTCCTTAATAAGAAAAGAATCACCAGATTGTTCCATAATTCATGTTGAACACCTAGAACATGATCTGGCTTGCTCTGGACACTTCATAATATTTGTTGAATGAATGAGCGCAAGTTCCTCTGAGCAGTGCGTGGATAATTATTGCCAAACTTTGTCTTTATATTTTTCTACAATTTTTTCCCGAAATGTTCTAAATTGGGTTATTCTAATCAGCACATTTTTTTAAAATGATATATAAACACCTTTAATCCTTTTAGCCAAGATTCGCTACCTGGAAAGCCAGTCGGTCTTTAAAAACACAATTTCGCACTGTCAGCCCTGTTGAGACATTTTAAACCAGACAGTTTTTTGTTGAAGCATTGTCCTGTACCCTGTAGGATGTTTAGCAGCATCAATGGCCTCTACCCACTACTGCCATAAAACACACACACACACACACACACACACTCCTGTGTTTCCTGCTAATATTTACCTTTGCAAAGCATGACAAGATTTTGTTCCATGGTTTTGACATAGTTCACTGCAGTAAGACTTAAATGGAAAGAGGTTTGGTTGAGGGTAGGGCAGGGTAGGGTACTAGCAGGGCTTTGGGAAGGAAGAACAGCAAAGAACAGTTAAGAACAGTTAAGCCAATCAAAAATGTGCTCAGGCATTGCCAAATATCCCCTGGGCACAGAATCAACCTCAACTGAGAATCAGTTCTTTAAAGTGGTACAGCTGTTCTTATCTCTTAAGTATGAATTTTAGAATTTAACAATCAAAAAAAATGTCACTGTGAGTTTTTAGAGTCTTCCAGTATCTCTCCTAAACTCTTCCTACCCCCCAGGTATTGCCAGCCCCACTAGACCATTACCTAACATAGAATATTACCATTAGTAATTTCAAGGAGAGGGAAAAGAAAATAATTTGGAAGGAAATCAAACCCCTTACGTCCTGTTTGGTGGAATGGAATTTTTTACTGCATGTGCTGTTCTCGACAAAATGGGAACGTAAGTCCCAAAGAAACTCTCCGTGCACTGATAAGGTCTTGGAAAGTCAGAGATATTTTTCTGTTTTAAAGCCAGAAATGGTATTTTGACATCTTTTTGCTATACCTTAGAATTAGATACAACTGCCTTCAGAGACATTTTTCCCCCTTCATCCTGAATCTTTTTTTTATTTATCCAGTCAGGAAAATCAGAAAAATGTAATGTATTGGGAGTCACAAAAAATGCCATTCTGATAAGCACTCAGAGCAAGGACATGTGTCTAAAAAAAGCTTTAATTTATTTCAGGAACTTACTAAAAGAGGTTCATAAACTAAATTTTTCAGTCAATAAATTCAGTTTAAATGTGAATTGGGTAACAGGATAACATCAGTCCAAACTTTTCAGGACTTTTCCACACAAATAATTGCCTGCAACAGAACCAAATGTTACTTATAGTTATTACCAGTAACAAACCTGCAGAAACCACTCTTTTCTAAATACTTAAATGTAAATTCTAGTAACAGGGCCTGGTTTACATAAATTAGCATCCTTGAGTTTTATCATTCTGGGACATCTATGAGATTGTTTCTGGGTCCTATGTGACTGTCAGAGCAATTTACTGTAACACTGTGGCCCTGAATGGATGGCCATCTTATTTTTTCTAGGTCCTTACTCTTTCTCAATACATACTTTAATTGAACTTATAACAGTAAATTATTTATTTTTAAGGGAAAAGAAAATTGATTAAAACATTAAACTCGTTCTTGGTGCTTACAACTCTCTTTATTGAGATGTTGTTAGTGTTATTTTTTGTTGTTGTTGTTGATTGAGATTGGTGTAGACCACTGTAATCATGAACTCAATAATTTTTATATAAAGAGATATTATATGTGTTATATATGTGTTAATAGGCATATATTTCAGACATTTCATGAAGACTGTATATTAAAAATAAATATTCATCCAAAATAGTATTTTTATGACTTCATAGAATTTCATCAATGAATGCACTTCAAGCGCCCCTTATGTTGAGCATTTAGGCTACTCCTCATTTTTCAATGACAACTTTCTACCAGATCTCATAAAAAATATTTGACTAATTCATTAGAATACATTTCTAGAAGTGTAAAGACCCACAAAAATTGTATCATTGTTCTTTCCCACACAAAAAAATCCTGGAGCCCAAAGTAGGACTACAAGTAAAATATATCACTGATTTTGAACATAAGAAGCAATAAGTACATGACCAGCTATTTCCCTTTTCTACTTCACAAAGCTTTATAACCATGAAATGAGATAATGCATGTGAAAAATACTCTCAAATTGAAAAAATCCTATTTAACACTAAAATGCTATTAGCAGGACTTTAAAGTGAAAACTAAAGAGACTATTGGGGCCTATTAAGAATTCATCACAGGGGTACCTGGGGGGTTCAGTCGGTTGAGTGTCCAACTCTTGATTTCGGCTCAGGTCATGATCTCAGGGTTCTGGGATCGAGCCCTGTATTGGGCTCCATGCTCAGCCAGGAATCTGCTTATGTTCCTCTCTCCCTCTCCCTCCGCCCCTCCCCCTGTTTGCTCATGCACACTTTCTCCCTCTCTCTCCCTCTCAATAAATAAATCTTTCAAAAAAATTCATCACAGCCTCTATCATTTATAAATCATAGATGATTTTCAGTTTTTAAAGACTCCAAATAGCTATTTATATTTTCTTAACCTCATGAGTATATATCAGTCAAAAATCACTAGCATTATGTTCCAGGAGCCTAATTCTTATTTCCACAAAAGCCTGAGGGACTAGAAGAGGATAAAAATCTGGCCTGTGCTAATGCCCACACTCAATTACATAATAGTGCACATACCAAAGATTTTCAAGATGTATCTCGGAATAGCTGACAGCAAAACCAGTTCTCAATAGCAAAGTTAACATAGACCTTGTCAATTTTCTCTTCTCTGTTAACTGACCATAGTCTCAGACTCTCATTTTCCAATGGCTTTCCTATTAACAGGAAATTAATAGGGAATCCTGCATCTTTTGCAAATTTTGCTGGTAAGCTTTGCATTATACTTGCACTATAGGTAGTGACAGTTAATTACCAGGACTGTTGGTAAGCAGGGAGGGGGTTGTGAGTAGAAAATGTGTTTGCTCTCAATCTATTAAATGGATGCTTCCCTATTTTGATGGCTTCTGCATCCCTGAGCACTCAATGTGGAAACCAGGATAATGAAGGACCAGATAAAGGAGGACACTTTTCGTACCTCAAAAGGTTGCTGTGAGGATAAAAATGATATTCTTGGCACAGAGTAAGCTTCAATAAATGTTGCTTATTTGCATTTTTTAAAGGTAGAAGACAGTAAGCAGAAGCCATTAGGCAGAAACAAGAAGAGACAGAAGAATAAATCGATGATGGAGAAGGAAGAAATCTATAGACGGAGGCAAAATAAGAGGTGCTGAGTCATAAGCCTGACAAGCGAGTAGAATCACTCTTCACTCCTTCGCTGATTCTGAACACTGCAGCCTTGCCCTGTTTCCTGGCTCTGCTTTCAGACTTTATGAGGACATCCTGACAATACCCTGTCACCTGAGGTAACTGAAGGATGTCTCAACCCTGAAACTACAAAACAATCTATTCGTTAAATTATAATCAACTGGATTCGAGCTGAGAAGATACTGACAAAAGAAACACTCCCTTCACCTAATGAAAGAGCTTCTTTCTTTTCTGATTTAACTGAGTCTCTGAACTGTTCTGTTCCTTGAGATTGAATAGATCTCAAAGGATACTTTCTCCAACCTTCATGCAAAAAAAAAAAAAAAAAAAATCCTCAGTAACACATGAAGTATGTTTAACATTCCATAATTGTGAAGCATTTTATGCCACATTCAGAAGAGGAGAGTATAACAAACTCTGGACATGAAATCTTGAAATTTGTATTTTTAATAAGATCCCTGGATGACTAGCCAGTTTCATATTTCACCTACTAAATGAGAACCAAATTCCAGTTTTACCTTCCCAGGAGTGTTTGTGTGTCAACTGAACTGAAGTTGTGGGTGTTTAAAAACTCTTCAATCACACATAGTCTCTTGGTTTATCACATAAATTACTAATACCGTCCATGGGCTTTCCATTCAGTAACTAATTCATTATTCAACAATTATATGGAGCATGCAATTAACATGTGTCAAGTAATGTATCGGAAGCTCAGAGGCTGGGTTTTCCTAGCTCACCTTTCAAGGTCAAACTTTTACAGACTGGAACTACATAGCCAGGATATCAATGATGAGATCTGTCCATGACAAACCAAACCGAACTTCCCATAGAAACATCAATTCTATAATGGAAAGATTTAGAATTCTAAGTGGAAAGAATTGGAATTCAAATCCCATCTCTGCCAGTCTTGGTTGATATTGATTTGGAGCAATTTCTTCACAAACATCTATGAAATGGGAGTACTAATACCTATCTCATAGGAGTATAAGGATAAGAGATAATGCTAATATGTGTATAGTGCCTGGTCAGTGTTTGGCATGTATAACTGATACTCTGTAAATAAGACATATTGCTATTATCATTAAAGGAGGCAGGACCAGACTTTTTTTTTTAAGGAAGAGTCTTAGAAACCTCAATATTATCAAGATTCTCATTTTCCAAATGAAAATCAAGGATACTCAAGCACTCACTACCTCAGAAAGGAGCACACAAGAATGCTAAATGCCCCAAAAGGGGGAAACACAGAGTTGTGGGTGCACATTGAGTAAGCTCCTTCAGAATGCAAGCTAGAGTGGGCGTCAAGGAGGCTCCCCAAGGGGATGTCCTAAGCTGAGTCATGAAGGAAGTAACCTGACAAAAGTGGTTAATCATTAGCAGTCTGGTCTTGAAACCAAATCCATGTCCCCAAGACCAGTAACTTGTCACTTATACCACAGCTTCTTTGATTAGATACAATTAAACAGTATTTTTTTAGCACTTGCTTTATGGATAAGTCTGTACTAGATGGCAACAAAGGTGAGTGATTATAGTTCTTATCTCATGAAAGCAAGTAGAAATAAAGTCAAACATACAGATAACCAACTCAAAACAAAAGGCAGAAGAGTTTAATATTCAAAATCAAGCGCCGGATGTTCTACTTCAGCTTTCAGCTAGTTCTCAGACTTTCAACATGGAAGCTCGTGGTTCCTCACATTCTGTGTGGTAACAGGTCAGTAACACTGCCACAAATGTGAAATTCCAGAATGTGAATAAATACCACCAAGGTAGAAAAAGCCAAGTGGATATTATTCACCACTTTATCCTCAAATTGTCATACATTTTTTTCACATTTTTGGTTCTGTTGATGGACTGTGGAGAAGTAGGGAAGGTAAATGCATAGGCTCAAGACGTGATTGTAAAAGCAGAAACCCAGAAATCTTTCTTAAGTGCTTCAAGTGCTACCCACCTGACCATACTCTTAAATAAGGCTTTCCTGTTTGTTTTCCTCTTCTTAAGCCTGAGGAAATCACCTACACTGATCATTATGTCTGTTATATGTTATATATTACAATGTTATATTAAATTTGAACATTATGATCCAAATAATGCAATAGTGTCTGTGTGTGAACAGAAATTCAGAGCTTAAAAACAATGAAACTATGAAGAAAATGATTTTCTATTATTATGGGATTTAAAATCATTAAGCAATGTTTTGTCCATTTGCCTGATAGAAGCAAAAAGAGGCAACCTATTACATAATGGTCCAAAATGGAAATTCCCAAAAAGTCTCAGAAACAAGCTACATTTATATTAGATTTGATTTATTATTAAATTGTCTAATTAAGGCAATATATATTTAAATAAATAATAGATACATGGGAGAAGATATTTGCAAATTATATTTCCAATAAGCAGTTAATATCCAAAATATATGAAGAACATAAACAATTCAACAACAAAAAATGGAAACTAGACTTATTGCAATGATTAGTTTGCAATGTATACAAACGTCAAATCACTATGTTGTACCCATGAAGCAAACAGAATATTGTATGTCAATTATACTTCAATAAAAAATTATATGTAAGTGGCTTCATTCAAGTACATATTGCAATAGTTAGTAAAATGAGAACAAATGATAATATCATGTTTTTTTTTTTTTAAATCCTGTGGAGGGTTCTTTAAATATCTTTATTAGAGGAAATGTGAGATCATCCAAATTCCATAATGTTTTAAATGAACACATCATATATCAGTGCCTTGTCAATTTTTCCCCTAATTTAGATCTTTGTTAAGTCATTTTACAAAAAAAAAAGGATTATATTGGGATCCCTGGGTGGCGCAGCAGCTTGGCGCCTGCCTTTGGCCCAGGGCACGATCCTGTTGATCCGGGATCGAATCCCACATCGGGCTCCTGGTGCATGGAGCCTGATTCTCCCTCTGCCTGTGTCTCTGCCTCTCTCTCTCTCTCTGTGACTATCATAAATAAGTAAAATTTAAAAAAAAATTAAAATTAAAAAATAAATTTTAAAAAAAGGATTATATTTACAGTAGGTAAAAGGCCGATTTTTTAAAACTACGATTATCTCGTAAATAGCAAACAAGAAATTCCAACAGAAAGAAAAGAAAATTAATTTATTAATACAGCAAAATGCAATGTTTATGGAAGCTATTTCATAAGGTTAACAATGAGAATCTAACTCTAGGTATCAAGAAATATGAATCTCTGACAGAAGCCATGCTGATAACAGATGGTAGAATCCCTGGAAAAGTAATCATTCATTCCTGTATTCATTCATGCTTCCATCCATCCATTTATTTCCTCGACAAATATTGACTACCCTCTATATTCCAAGATACAGTAATTTAAAGAAGAAGGAGAAGGCTGAGAAGGACAAGAATAAGAACAGTAACAGCAATCGGAACCAGAACCAGAACAAAAACAAGAAAGAGAAGAAGACGCATCTCATGGGAAATACTGACAAGAAACCAATTATATTTCACTGGAGTAAGTAAATTAATAGATGCTGGGGGAGCACTTAGGAGGAGCACCTCACCCGCATCTGTTAGTGGGGGGAAGGAAAAGTGTGTAGGTGGTATCCCAGAAAGGAAGTTCATTTAAGCAATACCTGAGGAAGTATGAATAATACGAAAAATAGTCAGATGAAGAGTGGGAAGAATGAAAAAAGATCCAAGTAGAGGGAACAGCATGAGCAAAGGGACAAAGGAAAGAGGAAGCATGGTCTGTAGGAGGAACTTAAAAAAAAAAAAAAAACAGCAGTAGAATAACAGCCTAAAAAATAAGGCAATGGTAATATAAGGCTGGAAAGGCATTCAGGAGCCAAGAAAAAGGATCTTCGAGGTCAATTTGAATCTGGAACATATCTTAAAGGTGACAGAAAGACATTAATGGTTTTAATCAGGAAGGCAATAATGATCAGACAAAGGTTTTAGGAAAATCATCTTGACTGAAAAGCAGATAAATTATTGAAAAGGATGGATTGCAAGAGGAGAAATCAATTAGAGGCTTCGCTTGGATCCATAAGACAGAGAGGTAATAAGGAAAGTGGACGTGGGAGTGAAGAGAAGTTTATAGTTCAGTTCCAAGATACATTTCAGTTGTAAAATTAATAGGCAGGATGGATTCAATACAGGACTGAGAGAGGGAGGAATTCAAATGTGACCACTCCCTTCAACCCCATGTTTTGTCACAAGCAACTGAGTGGATGGTGGTGCCATTCCCTGGGATAGAAAACAAAGGCGAAGAAACAGGTTTAGGTTCAAAGATGGGAAACGTTATTTTTAACAAGTTTGTTTGAGTCATCTAAGTGAATCAAGCTAGTGAACAATTAGCTATAAGGGTCTGAGATGAGGAGAGAGAACAGCGCTGAGATTAATCAGCACGCGGGTCACATTTGAATACACGGGAATGGGTGCCTACGGTGAGTGTGCAGAGCAGAGGGAAGCTAAGGAATTTCAAGATTCAAGGGACAAATGAACAGATGCTTCAAAGGAGCAAGAAAAACAACCTCTTCCCAAAGAGAAAGTAAATCTGATATCTCCATAAAGATTCCTGGCTTAGATCCGGGAGACCTATGGGTAACGTTCTCTGGACCACCTTAAACTCATGTCCTTGAGAAGTTTTCTCACTTCTCATAGCTATCATCACCTACCTCCCTTCCCCCTCCCCCAACACACACATATTCCCAACACACTTTCTCCTTTCCTGAAGATTAAAAAAAAAAAAAAATGTCATGTTGACTGAAATTCTGGAGCTCTTAATTTCTGCTTTTATTTCAGGACAAGAATTAAAGGCTCATCTCCTTTCAGGAAGGTAATAGGAGGAATGACTCACTGCAGCATTCCTTGTACCTTGACATTGATGTTGATTTATTCTTTTAAGGAAACTCTGCGATTGATTAAAAAAAAAAAAAAAAAGTTCTCTCAGAAAAATATTATCTCTATCCCGCAAAAGATAAAGTTTTTATGCTAGCTCGAGCCCCATCAGGTTCAGGATACGAATTGTATTCACGTATTTCCTGCTTTTCAGAGAAGGAAATGAAAGCCTATAAATACAGACTTTCCCAGAATATTGCAGTAACACAGCATTTGGTTCTGCTGAATCAGCATCATCTTGGCTGTTCAAGCTGCTGTTATTCCATTGGACAGCATGTGCTGTGAAGAGCTCCTCCTCCCCTGGTCAGTAGAGTACAGTAATTTGAGAATACTCTTCTAGCCATCTCTGAGGTGATGTTCACTGCAGGAGGAGGTCATCTCTGTCAACTCACTGTGTACCAGGTAGACAATGGCTGACGAACCAAGCCATAGAAACAGAAGAAAGGGGTAAACTAGATTCATGACCACTCTCCATCCCAATTCCAGAAGATCTACGGTCTCCCTCAGGATCATGACTTCATGAAGAGAAAAGACCACTAAATGAGATGTCGATATTTCATAGTCACAGTGAATTTTTAAACCTGCATTTCACTGGCTGTCTTGTGCTCTACCATTACCATGGAAGGAAAAGACTGGGCTTTCCCACAGTCAAACATAGAGTTCCACCAGCCTCTATCGGCTGACACCCGGCTGACCTCAGGACACATAAGGGAGCCCAGTCAAGGCCTACAGAGCCATGCAGCCCGGCCTAGCCCAGATTGGCCAATCGCCAGCCTACTCCACGATGCATGACTAAGCTTAGCCAAGTCAGCAGAGACGTCTACCCAGACAAAACCAGTGGACGCCCAGCCAATCTGCAGACTTGTCAATAAGATTGAGCTGTTAATTGAGCCAGTCAAGGTCTGGATACCCGATAGCCTATGGATATGCCTCTAGGAGTAGCTGCATCCAGTTTCTAATACCTCCAGATATGATCATCCTGAACAGAAGCACACCAAAGGGTCTCTGTGTCATGAGATGTTTTACCGCATGCAAGAAGAATCTGAAAAAAATCATGTTTTCCTCACTCATAGTTGGACTGCACATTCTTGAGAGGTGAAAACATCTTAAATTCCACTTATTCCTTCCTTGTTCTTTATTTTATTTTTATTTTTTTTCTTCCTTGTTTTTTAAAGGCGAAGTTTGTGAAGTAGTTGAAACCTTGGCAGTGGCCTCCATGATCTCTGCCCCACTTCTTCCCAAATACATTCACAGTCAGCCAGACACAGAGGGGCTTTAAGAGTAGGAAGCTTTCTGTAACCTGTATGAGTAAAGAAGGCCTCTGGGGCCCCAGCGTGAAAAGTTTAGTCAAGAGTTTGCCAACCTGAAGTGGCTCAGAATACCCTAGATCTGGGTAAGTCTGTGCATGGCCATGATGCTGTTTGTACTGGCTCTCGAGACACTGTGCAGCCAGTGGCAGCCCTGCCAGAGAACCTTAAACCAAACCCCAATCCCCACCAACTACCACGAGAGATGGTGTTATTTGCAATCATAGTCAGAGTTTTAACAATTAAAAGCCTACCCTATGCAATAAAGACAGAGAACTCGCCACCAAAGTTTCTGCCCTTCTGGAGGAAAGATGAGAAAATTTTGATAAGTTTAACCTAATTCGAGAAGAATTTTAAGACCTTGAATCCACTTTCATGGAAGCTGGACTCAAGAGCAAACTATCAGAAATAGAAAAGCTGGAGGTCATTACTACTAGACAGGCCTGAGCGCAGACTGGAGGCCATAAATAAAGAGCTGGAAATCTCCATCTCTCTGCTTGGGTTTAAAATACAGTTTTAGGGCAGCCTAGGTGGCTCAGCGGTTCAGCGCCGCCTTCAGCCCAGGGTGTGATCCTGGAGACTCGGGATCGAGTCTCACGTCAGGCTCCCTACAGGGAGCCTGCTTCTCCCTCTGCCTGTGTCTCTGCCTCTCTCTGCCTCTCTCTGCCTCTCTCTCTCTCTCTCTCTCTGTCTCTCATGAATAAATGAATAAAATCTTTTTAAAAATGTGATTAAAATACAGATTTTTAATAAAGGACTTAGCAAAGAAAAATCCAAACATTTAGAACAAGTTGACATTATAAGAAATATTCAGTATTTAGAAGATGCAGCAAAACATAGCCAATTTCTTGGGATGCCTGGATGGCTCAGAGGTTTAGTGTCTGTCTTTGGCCTGGGCCATGATCCTGGGGTCCCGGGATCGAGTCCCACATCGGGCTACCTGCATGAAATCTGCTTCTCCCTCTGCCTGTGTCTCTGCCTCTCTGTGTCTTTCATGAATACATAAATAAAATCTTTTTAAAAAATCCAATTTCAAGCTACAAGCAAAATACCCTTCAAAGTACATCAGAAAAGAGAACAACTTCAGGCAGCACCAAAAAAGATGCTTTCGATGAAAATTCCCATTTTTGTGTAGGGACAAAACTGTTTTCACAAGAAGCTAAAGGATAGAAAGAGTGAGCAAACTTATTAGTCAGGGGAAAAAGTTTAAAAACAACATTCTACTACACACAGGACAATTTTTAAATGATTAAGAAAGCCAGATCACTGCTAAAGAGAGATCCTGCTGGTCATAAGGAAGACAACATGGATGACGGAACTTTGAAACTGGATATAATAAACCCATTGGGAAATGGAAACTTCCAAGAAGATGAATCAGTTTTGAAGAAAATGATGATGCTGGGGTAGATAGGGCTGATCAAGTTTGGGCCAGGCCAGTTGATTTTGCTGGCCTTAACTGGGTTTAAACTTACTTAAAAAGTCTCAAAGAACGTGATATCAAATGTACACTAAATTAACCAAAGATGATAAAATAATCAATGCCTGGAAGACTGTAAGTCTCTGAATGAGACAGTTTCACTACAATCAGAAGGAGGGAGAAATGCAGTTAGAAAGGAACAGACAAGGGGCACCTGGGTGGCTCAGTTGGTTAAACATCTGCCTTCCCCTCAGATCATGATGCCAGGGTCCTGGGATCAAGCTGTAAGTCAAGCGGGGATCCTGCTTCTCCCTCCTCCTCCCCCTTCCCCTACTTGTGCCTGAGCTCGCGCGCTCTCTCTGGCTTTCTCTCCTTTTCTCTCTCTCTCTGTCAAATAAAACATTAAAAAAAAAAAAAAAAAAAGGACCAAAACATCAGAGGCAACTTTTATCCCTCCTAAACTTCATTGAGAAAAAAAAAAAGAATTTTCATCAAATGTCCGACATATAGTTCATAGGTTTATTCATGAAACGATTAGCCTGTGAAGGGCTGGACATTTCTGAAACATTTTTGAGGAGGAACTTAAAACATTTCAAACAGTAACCTCACATCCCCGTTGTTCCCAAGAGGGCATTAGAAGAGCCCAAGGGGACCACCAGGGAACCCAATGGATGAATAGACCCCCAAGAAAGGAGGAGTATCAGGCAATGATAGTAGAGGATCCAGGATGCAATTCTTCCAGGGTGAAGACCACAGGAGGAAGATTCCCCCATTAAGCCACCCTGATCCTTAACACAGTGCTGCCTCCACAGAAGCAGGATGGAACTTGTCCTGGTGCTCCTTGAATTAGGAGATACTCAGGGCTTTCTCTGGATTCAACCCTTCCGCTTTAATGGGAGACATGCTACCCTAGGAGCAGCATCAAACAGTGGGTGCTAACAAAGCAGCAACAAGACAGGAAAAAGTCCCCTAGAAAAAAAGTAGTCCTGCTACAACGTTATGCTGAAGGCCAGCCTTTTGCACTACATCACTTAGGGCATTCCCCACCCTGTTTTAACTTCCTTGCAAAGGGAGGTTGCCATAATCACTTCCACCCTAAAGATAGGAAGCCTAGGCACAAGAAGACTAAGCAATTTGCCTGAGGTCATAACTAAAATCATACCAGAAACTGGCAACTAAATGCAAGGATCCCAGGCTTGGAAAAAACCTCCAACCACACTGCTCTCCTAAGGGATAATTTATGAAAAGCAAAGCAAAGCAAAATTATTTTGTATTTTGAAGCTAAGAATGTTGAGGTCTAGTGCCATTAGCTCAGCATTTAAGACTTCAATATTTATGACAGATGTATCAAGGCCTACTGGTATCTCTTTGAAAACATTGTTCTTCCAATTAATTTTATTAAGATTTGAGAATTTTTGTTCCAAAAATGTGTTTTGTAGAGAAACTTCACAAGATTTTAGCTTCTTATGAAGTAGTCCATGGATCAAAAATCTTTGAAAACCAAAGTCTAAAATGGATTAATACTTTCTACATAGGGATAGTCCATAAATTGGAAATACCAATGCAGTCTTAGATGAAGAGCAATCCTTCTTCTCTCTCTCTCTGACTCTCGGTGATTGGTATCATATATAGACCTTTGAAATCTTATATATTATGAACCCAATATCCTAAATGTCAAAAAGTAGTCAGTAGGTCACTTGACACTCTAGTGATTTGACAAAATTCTGTGCACAGAAATTAAAATCCCAGGCAAAGTGTTCTCAAATTGATTAGGCCCTGCCTGCACTGAAGTAGGACATACCCCACATCATGGATGAATTTAAGGCAGAACCATAGAAGTGCTCTAACTGGAATTACCAATACAAAGATTGGTAAAATTACTCCTCGGTAGTACATGTCAAGTATTATGTTGGAATTCTGATTCACTCCCAACAAAAACACTAACTTTCTCTCTTATCACCTCTGGGTACGCAAACGGCATTCTAAGAGAGACATTAAAAATTCAGATCATATTAAGGGTGAAGAAAAGCATAGAATCTTTTGGGGTCGTGTGTTCATTCTGTTAAAAAAAAAATATTTCACCAACTAAAGTTAAATGAGACTCCTCTCCCTCAAAATAAGAAAAGAAAAGAAAAGAAAGAAAAGAAAAAAAGAAAAGAAAAAAGAAAAGAAAGAAAAGAAGAAAAGAAAAGGAAACAAAAGAAAAGAAAAGAAAGAAGGAAGGAAAGGGGGAGGAGGTTGGAGGGAGGGAGAGTGAAGGACAGGTAGGTGTCTTACTTCCTTAAATACTCTCAACAATCACAGTATTAAAACTGTCCTTTTTTTCCAATTACTCATCACACCCTTTGCCACAGAGCATTTAACTTCCTAGGGTTTTTTATCCCCCCATTTCTTTTAAACCTACCACCAATTTATGATTTTGTGAGGTAAGCAACAGGTTTATAGCTTTTACAAATTTAAGAACTAAGATATTTTATTGACTGAAAAAAACAAAGCATGGAGTAATACACAGAATGATTCTTGTGTGTTCTTTAAGCACTTCCCTTGGTTCTTAAATTCTAAAGCCTAAGTATGAAACTTATTATGTATAAACAAGTTTAGCTAATAAGAATAATTCTTAGTAATAACAGCTTACAGTGGCAAGAGCATACAGAGGGGAGAATTGTGGCAGGGAGACTTTTCCTTTCCATATTTTACTTTTGGTATTGTTAGAAACTTGTATTTTTTTTGTTTGCCTTCTTCCGTAATTTATTTTTTTTTAAAATACAAAAAGTTCAAGAACCCCTTGGAGAACCACCTCCACCACTAATGGCTTCTGAGAACCTCTCCAGTAGAGGGCACGGTAGATTCAACATTGAGAATGTTATTCTCCCGCAAACCAAACTGTGGTTTTGCTGTGC
Source organism: Vulpes vulpes (assembly GCF_048418805.1). Classification (NCBI taxonomy): domain Eukaryota; kingdom Metazoa; phylum Chordata; class Mammalia; order Carnivora; family Canidae; genus Vulpes; species Vulpes vulpes. Next base: position 97,459,690 of record NC_132784.1, on the reverse strand, counting down.
AATATTTACAACCTATTGCATTGTTTCTCCCTCCACCACAGAATGGAAAATATGTGTCATCTTAATGTTGAGCCATCCCATTTACCTAAAAGCCACTTGCAACAAAAAAAGGGGGGGGGGGAGTCATCAAACATTGTAGTTTTTGCTTTAAATCTATGTCTGCTGCCCTTATAAATGACATTAGCATGGCAATTTTTTGACTAAAAGTTTTATCAGTCTGAAACAGGTCTTGCCCTAACTCTTCAAATCACTTTACACACAGCAATGATCAATCATTACACAGTGACTTATCAATTGACCTCATAATCTTCAGGAAAAAATTAAATTTGCTGCCATCAGTTGTCAATCAGAAACGGTTTATGAAAAAAAGCAAATAATTACATTAAACACAGAAACATCTAAAATAGTCTATATTTAAACAGTTGTTTACACAGATACATATATATTCACTTTTGTGAATATATTGAGATGATTTAACTTCCCTGGCTTAGAGATCTCTGAAAAAGTTTAAATGGCAAACTGTTTTCCTTATTTGCTTATTATCCAGAAAGCTTTTGTTAAGTATCTATTATGAGCTAAAGCCTTTACAAATCTGACACATTATTTTGATATTTTAATCATATTTGCACATTTATAACCTAATTAACTGAGTTAAACCTTTAATGATGCTCTACCTTGAATAGCTATATTTCCTTTTTCACACATATGCAAATTTACAATACCAAACTTCTGTACTTTAGAATTTACAAAGGCCCCTCACATGAGTCACGTCTAATGAGATTGGCAAAAAAGATACATTACTCTTAGCACAAATGAGAAACTGGGGCTCCAGGCGGTGTGATGAGACCGTCCCAACAGTTACTTAGCATTCATTGGTTAAGCCAAGACTCTAATTAGGTCTCCAGACGCAGGTCCAGCTCTCTCTCTCCTTGCTGCTTCTTTATGAGAACTCTTGGACCTTCCCCTATGAATGCATACTACCATCCAAGGTTCTAAGTGAATAATAATGTATTAAGGTTTATACTGGCAAAAAAAGGGGGGGGCTATTTATCACACGCATTTAATAAGTATTGAATAATCAGAACGTGAAAACTGATGGAAATACTACTCAAAGCTCTTTTAGAGACAGAGTATATGCATGAGAAAAATAGCATTCTTACATTTCACAAACACATCTTGAAGTATTTATTACTGAAATCCAAATGTTTTTTTTTCCTTTCCATAATGAACTACATGGCTGTTCTCTTTAGTAATAATTGCAGATTTTACCCTACATGTCAACTACTGGCGGCTCACTGTACGAAGTTAAAACTAGCTCCAATTTCCTTTTAGCAGTTCTAATGCAAAGCTCGGAGAATATCTGTAGCCTAATCAATACCTTGCTGTGAATCTTACTTTGTACTTGCTTGATGGGGAAACCATTTGAATATTCCACTGTACGGTTCTGTTACCTGAAATCAAGGAATTAATTGTGTTGAGGTCATCGATTGTGGACCTTCTCCGTTTGTCCTTCCCACTCAAAAACACATAAAGCCGGCCTTCGCAGAGATGACTTTTTTTTTTAATTTTTTTATGATAATCACAGAGAGAGAGAGAGAGAGAGAGAGGCAGAGACACAGGCAGAGGGAGAAGCAGGCTCCATGCACCGGGAGCCCGATGTGGGATTCGATCCCGGGTCTCCAGGATCGCGCCCTGGGCCAAAGGCAGGCGCTAAACCGCTGCGCCACCCAGGGATCCCCCGCAGAGATGACTTTTGAACAATCACCAAATTATGCAAGTAAACCCTTAACGTCTTCTCCTCTCTACCTTCTCCTCCCTCCCCCACTTTGCAAGTTATTAAGTGTTCTGGTAAATTCTAAGCCAAGAATGACTCATGAGGAAACCCTGCATCCTTGCACTCCCAGGACGAGGATGGCTCTGGCGCATCACAGTTTCCACGTGTCTTGGTGTTTCCCTCTGTCTCCCCGTGAGGAGAGCTGGGACTTCTGGCCTGGAAGGAGAATCAACCAAGGATTCCGGAGAAAGAGCTTGCAGCCCCACGGAAAGACCCAATCACGCATGTTTCGGTGAGCAAGACTGCACACCCTCTTAAAAACACGGCCCTCGGACAAAGTCCCTTTCTCCGGTTCCTTCCCTGCTTACCGTTCATTCCCCGCAGGGTTCCGGGATGCCCGCCCCCACCCCCGGCCGCGGGGGCGTCGCTGCCCCTGCCCCCCCGCCCCCCCGGCCCCCCTGCCCCCCCGCCCCGCTCCTCCCTTTCATCTTTTCCTTCCCTCCCAACTCAGCCGAGTCGCACAGCGGAAGAGGTGAGGGTCTCCCCGGGGCCTCAGTTTGCAAACCAAGAAATGAGGCTTGGGAAGAGGGCGCCCTCTCCAAAAAAAAGGGGGGGAGGGGTTGGAAAACATCTTAACTCAAAATAAAGCAATTGCACCCCGGTTCCCTCCCAGCAACCTCTCCCCGCCGGGGAATCTGCACCCCTTTAGGGTCGGGAGCGCTGCGGGGGGGCGGGGGCGAGCGCCCCCTCCCGTCGCCGGGGGCGCGCTCCGCGACAGAGGTCGCCGGCCGGGGCTGGCGGCGAGGCGTCTCCGTCCGCTCCCACACCAACCCCGCGAGCCGCCGCGATTGGCCCGAGGGCGCACGAAGCCGGAGCCTCAGACGTCAGCGGACCTCGCTTCGAGACCCTTCGGGGGCGCCCGTGACTGCCGCAGGCCGGGCCGCCCGCCCCCGTGCCCGGGTGCAGCCGACCAATCGGTGCCCTCGGGGGGCGGGACCGGCGGCGGAGGCCCCGCCCCCTCCCCGCCACCGCTCATAAAGGCGGCGGCGCGCGCCCCGCCGCGCAGAGCTGCGGCCCCGGCAGGAGGTGGATGATGCAAAGTGCCATGTTCCTGGCTGTCCAGCACGACTGCGGATCCATGGACAAGAGCTCGAGCAACAGCCCCAAGAGCGAGGAGAAGCGGGAAAAGATGAAGCGGACCCTGTGAGTACGGCCCTCGGTCGCCCGGCCCTCGCTGCGCACCTGGCGCTCCGGGTTTGCTGCAAACGTGATGACATTAGGAAACTATGTAACCCGTGCCCCTGCAGGGAAAAACAAAGACGTGCAAGAGGGCAATTAGCTAAGTAAGGTTGAATCTGTATGTGGACTGATTTTGTTACGTGAGCAAAGGACTCTCGGGCAATTTAGGACTGAGAACATGTTTGATAGGGAGGCGGTGCTAGATGAGGAGGCTGAGAAATCGCAGGTTGGCTTTTTGCCCCCTGCGTTTAAGGTAGCAGCCCAGAATCCTGGGGCCGAAGCACGTCCCCAGCACTGGTGCCTTGCATTATAAGTTCTGATCAGCTTACACAGCTTCTGGATTGGAATATTTTGGCTGGTTCTGAATATATTCGTTTTAAAATCGTTTTTGTTTTTTAACTGAATTGCTTATTTCACCCACTAAAGATTGTGCAGCAAATCATTGCTATGCATCATCTGCTTAAAATGAGTGTTGTAGTTGGGCTGGGGCAGGGGAGCTCAGTCTCTCTCTCAATCTCTCTCTCTCTCTCTCTCTCAGACACACATACATCCCTACCTCATGGCTTCTGGAGTGGTCCAGAGCCTCTTGCTCTAAGGGTAGGAGGGAAATGAACACCCACTGACTCCAAGCAGTTCCAGTGTTAGGTTTCTTCAAGTGTGAAATGTCTCAGAATTGTAATTAAGGCTGCAGAAAAACTGCGGTCTTTTGGGGGCCAGAAATTGCATCTGTCTTTTTGAAATATGCCATCTAAATTCATTTAAATGTCTTAGGTAGACTTACCCTTGGTTATGAGAGTAGTACTGCTGCTCAGATGAATGGATGAAACTAATTGTGTTAAGCACATAGGTGCTAGGTTTAAATGTAAAATGAGTAAGACTGACTTTTGAAGATTCTTGTTGCTACTGGGTGGCTTTATTTGGTAAAAATGCCTTCAGCTGCCATAGCAATTTCAAATGTCACTTAGTGAATATCTTTTTTTTTTCTTTTTAAGATTAAAAGATTGGAAGACCCGTTTGAGCTACTTCTTACAAAATTCATCCTCTCCTGGGAAGCCCAAAAATGGCAAAAAAAGCAAACAGCAAACCTTCATCAAGTAAGTTGAAAATCTTGTATTTGCGAACATGAATAGCTAGCTGCTGAGCTGAAAAGAGGAATTCTGATGCGCACGAGCTAATGAGCAGACCTTCTTTTACAGGCCTTCTCCTGAGGAAGCACAGCTGTGGTCAGAAGCGTTTGATGAGCTGCTAGCCAGTAAATGTAAGTTAACCTTTTGAATTTGATCCATTTCACAAGATATTACAAATATCACAAGAGTCCACAAAGGTGTTCACAACAGAAAAGCAGATTGCTCAAGGGGAATTCAAATTTGCAATCACTAAAGATCTAATGCCTATTTTTCTCCTTTATTTCCTATTTAACCATAGAAATACATGGTTCATTCACCGTAGATAGGGAAGGAAGAGTAGCCCAAATTGTAGGGGCAGTTGCTCTTCCTTAAGGTTGAATTGAATCAGCTTTTTCCATTGCATACAAGGTTTCCAAGAGGTTTGGAGCCCAGAGAATTTAGGTTCCCCTATAAATATTTGCATTAAAAGCAAAGTATATTTTGTAGCAGTGTGCCAGCTTATGCATTTTGCCTATTAGCATCTTAGTCTTTAAAAGGCTAAATTCTGAAGGTTACAAGTTTGAGTGAAATATAGAAAATTGCCATCATTTAGAAATAATAAAATATAGGGATGGGAGAATGGTAGTTCTGAAAAAATTTTAAGACCTAAATTAGTCACCCAATTTACATTCTGCATGTTTTTCCCCCCCTTTCTTCCTCCCCAGATGGTCTTGCTGCATTCAGGGCTTTTTTAAAATCTGAGTTTTGTGAAGAAAATATTGAGTTCTGGCTGGCCTGCGAAGACTTCAAAAAAACCAAGTCACCCCAAAAGTTGTCCTCCAAAGCAAGGAAAATATATACTGATTTCATAGAAAAAGAAGCACCTAAAGAGGTAAGGGGGGCAAAAAAGAACTTCAATTCAGCATATTTTGAATATTCTTAGCACCAAAATGAAACAAAAAGACATTAAATTAAAGGGGGGAGGGACAAGATTGTTTCAAGAAACTAATTCTAGTTTTTAATTCGCTTAATTTCATTTCTTCAATGACTTGGCTAATGAAGCTCATCACACATTATAGTTTTTGCTTCTTGTTTTCAACGATTAAATAGGTATCAGTCCCTAGCTTTGAATATGGAATAAACCACTTTTTTTTTAAATTTCAGATAAACATAGACTTTCAAACCAAAACTCTGATTGCCCAAAATATACAAGAAGCTACAAGTGGCTGCTTTACAACTGCCCAGAAAAGGGTCTACAGCTTGATGGAGAACAACTCTTATCCCCGTTTCTTGGAGTCAGAATTCTATCAGGACTTGTGTAAAAAGCCACAGATCGCCACAGAGCCCCATGCTACATGAGACGAAAAGGGGAGTCCAAGAGTGGAGGACATTTCATTTTGTTCCTAAGGGGAAAGGCTGTGACCTTCCAAAAAGACTGACCTTGAATTTAGCCTGGGTGTTCAGGAAACATCACTCAGAACTATTGATTCAGAGTTAGTGAATCAGGAAGCTGGTGACTGTGTAGGAGAAGCTTGTGTTGGGACGGCTCCCATAGCTCTGTCTAGAACCCAGGGAGAAAGTGGTCTAAATGTGGTGTGTCTCACTCACACTGGAAAGGCAGGAGTGGGAGACCCAAAGGTCTGATGTGATACTGTTGGTCCAAACACATTTAAAATCAATAGGTCTGGGATTATGTGGCCTTAGCTAGCTGGCTGTATATCTTTCCCTAATTCAGCCCATTACCACATAGTGGTTTTAGTTTTAGTTATTTAGAATAAGTAATATTAAAATGTTTACCGTGTGCAAGGGTGTTGAAGTTCATACGACTACAGATCATCAGTACTGTTGTCTCCTGTAACACTAAAACTGAAATGGTCTGTTTGAATTGTTAAGTGTTATAACAGAACGAGTGCTGTTGTGTAGGAAACTACATTGTTCATGATGAGTGCCAAAAACTGTCCTGAAGGCAGCTAAACTTTGACGTGGTCTTTGAATACTTTTAATAAATTTATTTTGATAAATAATGTCATTGACTATTCGGTTCAGACATGGGGGGAGGGGGTTGTGGGTTGTGAGGGAGGGGAGGAGTGCTGTTAATATGGCAGCTACAAGAGAAACCTTTTTCCAGTAAAGGAGAGGTACACCAGGTGATGTGCCTGTCGAGTAAGAATTGACAGTGCTCAGAAATGAGAAGTGATAGGAGTATGTCTTCCCTGCAGTTAACGTCTCTTTTAAACCTAATAAACCATTAGGTAGACCAAGAAAAGTCAGACCGCCTCCTTAGAACCACCCTGGGATCAGACTTTCTAATATAAGCTTGTTGTTAATGAAAACAAAAACCACTGACCTTAAAGCCCTTCGTGGGTATCTACTAAAGACTAGCTGAGAAGTAAAATAGCGTAATGGAGACAAAGCACCAGAATAGTTCACATAACTCAGCTTCTCAAATGAAAAAAGAAACCAAATAAGGTGAATGTAGGCCTGCCTTTTTTATTTCCCCTGGTTCCGGGCTCCCCTACAGGGTACTGGCATGAACTTCCAAGATGCATACCTGAAATTGTTCACCTCCATGATCAATACAAAAATCAGAATTTTCCTGATTGTCCTGCTTCCTTTGGCCAATAAAGAAACTGATTATGTTATGTCAGCTTATGATGAAGGCAAAAGAAGCACACTTTTGTTCTTAAACTTCATCGAGGAATGTGCTCTTTTCCTAGTCAAGGGTGAAAGGACTAGAATCTGTTATTTTTTCAAACCGGTTATTTAGAAAAGGAATACTCTTCTTCAGTAGGCTTCTTTTCCAACTTCCTTGATTATAGTCTTAGTTTTAGAAAGGAGAGAGAGCCTTCATCTCAGATTTGCAAGACCTGAACCTAAGCAATAATTTCTCATAGCTTTATGACCTTGGGAGTCCTCATCTTCCCCAGTTCCTCAATGTACATCTTCCTGTCTATCCCACTGCCTGGGAGGTAGTAAGGGGCTTTAAAGCACTTAAAAAAAAAGGCATTCTGATTTGCCAAAAGAAAAATTGACAACACCATCACCTCCTCTCCACCACTACCCCCCCACCCCATAGTTTAAATACTGTTTTCATTGTGCTGGCATTAATTTCCCTTTTACCCAAAGTGTCTGGTGTCAACAGGCAAAAGCTCCATGAAAGACTGCCTCTTCCACTCCTGCAACACCACCAGCCAGGATAATACATAATAGGTGCTCTATAAACAGTGTTTGAATAAATGAATTCTTTCGGGTTATTGAAAGAGACATTTCTTAAGAGAATAAGTATGTCAGGTCTGCATATGCCTTAATTTGGGAAGGTTTTGGCCAACAGAGAAACTCAGGAGTCATGCCATATATTCAGTTAGCTACCCAGTCCTATTTATATTAGCTCAAATATATTTCTAGCCTACTTTCTGTAGCCACCCTGATCAAAGATGCCAACATCTGATGCCTGTGTGACGGAAATGGTCTCTACTCCCCTTATTCTTACCCCTACTTCTATGTGTCCCTTGCTTTTTAACTCTGGGAATCCTTTCAAAACAAGCTTGATTTTGTCTCCTATTGCTTATAAACCATTGACAGATTTTCTAAACAATTAGAATAAAGGCAGTCCCCTATATAGCCTAACACCTGCATGGCTTGACTCCTCCTTCCACTCCAACCTTGTTTTCCCAGCTCTGCTGGCCACACTGGCCTACTTTCGTTCCCGTTGTGGGAAGTATGCCCCTGGTCCCACAGAACCTTTGCACGTAATAGTCCCTCTGCGTGGAATGCAATTTTAGCTTTTACTCATCATTCATAGATCCAAGCAATTGTCACTTCCCCAGGGGAAGCTTTCCCTGACCTCCTTACCTAGGTCACATCCCTTTTTAGACATTCTCATAGCACCAGGTTCTCTAATTTAGAGCGCTAATAAAATTCTCAGTAATTTGTATGATTATTTGATAATTCTGACTTCTCCCCCAGATCGTGGATAGCACAATTTGAAGGCTGTGTCTTTTGCTGCTCATTCCTGAATCCCAACACCTAGCACCTTGCCTGGCACACAGTGGAAGCTATATAAATCATTGCTGAATAAAAGAAGGCGTATTAAAAAGTCTTGTAAACAAATTTTGGTGAAATAAGTATCTACAAATGCACAAGGAAATAAGTACAAGGTTTTAAAAGGCCCATAGGCTCAAATGTCTGAAAATATCTGTAGAGTTTTTCTTTTGGCAAAAAATAAATACCTCTTATTCAGCATGTTCCCTGTAACTTTTGGCCTTTGATCGAAGGAGAAGCCAGATTATAGTAACCAAAAAACAAGAGTTTTGACTTTTCAGGGCTTCTGAAAGCACAGGCTTTAATCAGGTGGTATTTTTCAATGTTCTCTAGTGTGGAACAAACAGAAACAGATTTAAGATTAGAAGCCACATACCTCCACAAATAAATATTACTTAATGTTCTAGTTTCTCAGAGTTCATATATTTAGGATCCACAGTCTAATCATTTTTTTAAAGATTTTATATATTTATACATGAAAGACACAGAGAGAGAGAGGCAGAGATACAAGCAAAGAGAAGCAGGCTCCATGCAGGTAGCCCGGTGTGGGACTTGATCCCAGGACCACTGGATCACTCCCTGGGCCAAAGGCAGGCTCTAAACCACTGAGCCACGCAGGCATCCCCAGTCTAATCATTTTGATAGTATTTCATTTTTTTTTCATATATTTTAAGCACAGGAGCATTTCAAAATATAGCAATCTCATGCACTGAAAAAAATAGAATTGTGTATTATTTTCATGTGAGCATAGGGAGGCGATATATGAGTTTCAATGACATGGCTTAAAGTGATCACTCAAAATTTCATAGGAAATGGGTCTTTGGTAGACTCGTTTGATTTACCACAATGATCAGTGCTGGCTCGATTGTCTTACAGATGGGGGTGCACTGTGCATTTGGACTTTAGGACAGCCCTGCCTGTGCCAAGCACTACCCTATTTCTCACTTTGTTTTCCTGTGTTAGCCCAATCACAGATAAAAAAAGAAGTTAGTCTGACTTACAGAGAACTTTGCTACTATTAAACAGTGAGCTTTGACCTGCACGGAGATTTCCCTATACTGACTTCGATGCCTTTTGACAACCTTGGAAAACAAGTTTTTATGTTGTTGTTAATGGCAAGGAGATGAGGGTTTTTTTTCAGCATTCTAGCTGAGGAGTAGCTTGGAGTTGCTTGAAGTGACAATAAGAGCCCAAAAGAGCTTCTCCTGTGGCCTGAGGGGTTAAGAGAGAGAGAGAGAGAGAGAGAGAGAGAGAGAGAGAGAATCATCTACAACATAAGAGGTATATTCTAGCCTAAGGTGATCGAATTAAACAGAGGCCTGATATTAGCCCCTTGGGGCCATGATCTAGCACGACCAGACCATACTCTGTGTGGAGGATGGGGCCCAGTATGGCTATAGAAGTGTAACCCAGGACCAGGTGATAGAGGCTTTGAATATTAAAGATTGGGATTTTATTCTGAGGTAATAGATACCAATCTCAACTAAAATGTATAAAAATAGCTTGGGTGGCAATTTGGAGGATGCCCTGGAGGCAGGGAGATGAGCTAGGAGACTGCACTAATAGCCCAGAAAAGGAACACCATTCCCCTAAACCAGGACAGTGCCACCCAGTAAATAATTCTGTATGACAATAGCAGATTATATATCCCCTACTCTATGCAGAACACTAGTCTATGCCATAGAGGGAATAAATATAAAGACATGTAAGACATACAGCTTGTCCTCCAAGAGGCACCCATTAAATATCTCACAAAATAAGGGGCACGTAGGTGGCTCAGTCAGATTAAGCATTTGACTCTTGATGTCAGCTCAGGTCTCTATCTCAGGTGTTGGGCTCTGTGCTGGGCATGGAGCCTGCTTTAAAAGAAAAGAAAAGAAAAAACTCAAATAACAAACAAAATAACATACAAAAGTTAAAACATAAGGTGGGCTATGATTGGTGACTAGTTACCAAAAGAGAAATGCAAATATCATTAGCTGAAATCAGTCAAGGAACAAAGTGAAGTGGCATTTTTGATGAGATTTGAAGAATGAGTAGATTTAATAAGGATGAAAGGGAGAGTACTCAGGGTGGAGAAACAGTTCAAATAAAGTTGGTACAAGACTCGATCCTGCATTGTACCATGACATTTTTGCAGGCAGATCTTTCTTGTAGGGGTGTATATTTGAAAGCTATTTCGTTGATTCATTATTTTGGCAAACATTTACGAAGGGTTTGTCTGGGCAAGGAAGATGTGAAAGTGTAGAAGAAATGGTCATCTCCTGAGAAGGACAGAAACTGGAAGACTGGAAGCTCAAGCTCAAAACTAAAAGCCACACTTCATTTTTCTTAAAAATGGATTCCAGTAAGATTATCAACCATCCTAGTCATCAGGATCTATGAAATCTTCCTTCAGAATAGCCCAAGCATCTTTCCCTTCTCCTATGACAGCCAAGCTTACACACCATGGTCGTCATTCTCTCAACTGGATCAGAATAGACCTCAGGTTCTCTGTCCTGCTTCTAAAATTCATTCACTAGACTGCCTTTTGGATGCTGAGTTCCTCAATCTCTCTTATGACCAGAAAAAATATGAACTCTCTGGTATCTCCCAAATCAAGGTAAACTCTAATACCAAAGGCTAAAAATCCTCTACTATTTGTTCTTTCTTCCTATCCAGTCTTATTTCTCACCACTGACCAGAAGCAATCAAAGCTGGATTTCTTATTGTTCCTCAGATATACTATTTTTCTCCCGTTATTAAATCAAATCGTTCCCCTTGCTTAGAACTGCTCTCTCTTCCCTTAAATTTGAGTCATTTCTCAAGGCTCAGAGATCAAGTTTCACCTCTATGAAAGGTTGCCAACGGTGTGTCAGTCTTTTTTTTTTTTCTTTCGGTGTGTCAGTCTTATCTTCCAGCTAAGTGGTTGAAAATTGTACCATTTTGGTTTATTTTTACTTAATTTTCAGAGTAACTAGTAGGGTTCCAAGCGTGAAAGATACTTAGTATCCATTGACCATTGATTAACTGATTAGCTCATTGATTGATTCATTCACAAACTCTTCCATAAAAATGCATGCAGTGAAAAAAATGCAGGCAGTGATATAAATGATTTCATTTAAGTTTGCTAAACTCATTCGCAAAAAAAATTTTTTTCAGAAGTCTGCAAAGATTTTATTTTGGCCCTACATTTTTGCCTTGCAAATTTAGAGAGGGAAAAAAAGTAAACTATGCAGATCTTGGATAAGATCCTAACATTAGATTTTCTGGAATCCCAAGTTAATCTGATATTTATATGGTTTAAAAAGTGCACTGACCTATATGGAAACTTCCCTTAGGAGTGAGGCTTGTGTGTTTATTTAGCTGGTGTATATCTTAGACATGTACAGACGTCATATCAAAATCAAAATAATGAAAAAGAGAAAAGAGCCAAATAGGAAAGTGAGAAGAAACTATTTGACTATTTGCTGCCGTCTTCTGTGGGGTGAGGAGGGACTTGGTTTTCTTGGTTGGTAGTTTTTTTTTTTGTTTTGTTTTGTTTTTTGGTTTTTAATGCATTTTCAACTTCCAATCTCACAGAGGCCCATTCCACTTCCATCCCAAATGATTCTCTCAGTCTTGAGCTTCGGAATGCAACCACAAATTTTCTACAATGAGTGCATTTTGAAAGTGCAATATTGAAAAAAACTAAGAAAAATACGCGGTTTATATGACCTGTGGTAGAGTCTGAGAAAAACCAGATATAAAGCTGTACTTTAACAAGCAGGTGGTGTTTAGTTGACCTTTGCCCTGCTCGCAGGGAAGTTTATGACGTTAAATCTCCATTTGGCACAAACCAGTACATTCCCATACAGCGTGATTTTACAGAAGTGACCACTGAGCATGGTGACCTCAATGTCAGGACTTAAAGTTCTACCCCTTTCTTATTTCTCCTACTTCTGTGTTCAGATTCCAGAACTTCGAAAACCCTGTAACATTCCACAAAATTGCGAGTAAGATGATTAACATTGTAGGACGGCTAATCACAACAATTTCAAAGATAATTTTGGTCATCATACAACTATTTTGGGGGCAAAAGTCAATAATCCATCTACTATTGAAAATGTTAATATGGATGAAGTATTTCTGAACTTTGAGTCATTTTTTTTTTAATCCAGGGAGTGTAGAAAAAAACCAGAAACAACACTGACTACACTATCAGCAAAGTAGTACTATCCAGCAAAAAAGAAAACAACCATGTAATATGCAACATATATCATTTTTAATTTTAAAACCACGTTAAGAAATGTAAAAAGAAGCAAACAAGTTAATTTTAACAATATATTTTATTTAACCCAGTATACTCAGAATATTATCATTGCAACATGTACTCCCTATAATAAATTATTAAAGAGACATGTCATATTTTTTTCTTATTAAGTCTTCAAAATTAAGCCTTTAAGTCTTATTAAGTCTAATGTGTCTTTACACTTACGGTATATTCAAATCCACACTAGTCATGCTTCAAGTGTTCAGTAGCCACCTGTGGCTACTGGCTACCAATTAGAGAGCATAGCAGTAATGGCTGAGTCTGAGGTGATGGATCATAAGCCAAAATAAATGTATGCATTCTCTTATTTTTTTCCTAATGCCCAAAATACATTTCATAGCTGGTGCTTCTCAAAATTTTTTTACCACTATGTTGCCTTTAATTAGGAAAAGTGTCTTCCATTTACTGAAGGCAATCAATCTAGATTGCCTGAGTTCAAATCCCATCTCCATCTCTTACTTGTGTGGCCAAACATGGACATATGAAACCTTCCTTATTTTTAAGTTTTATTCATTTAAATAATCTCTAGACCCAACATGGGGTCTGAACTCACAACCCTGTGGTCAGGCATCACATGTTCTTCCAGCTGAGCCAGCTAGACACTAACTTCACTCTCTCATCTATAAAAGAGAGGAGTTATAGATTACCTTACAGGGATTTTTATTCTTTTAGGTTTTTTTCAAAGTAAATGGATTGATACGTGTAAAGTTCTTATGGCAGTGCAAGCAAATGAGGTTTAAAAATAATATTACTTTTTTAAGAGTTACCTATTAATACTACTTTGTATCATTTTCTAGACATGATGGAAATCAGTAAATACTGTTGACTGGGAGGCCACTAACTCAGTTAATATGAAAATACTGACGTGAATGAACTAGTTTCTCAAAAGAACTGACCCCTTCGCTGATTAGAATTATTTTTTTTAATTCTATGGATGTATGTGTGTATGTGTGTAGAAGAGCACAAACAGGGGGAGGAGTAGAGAGAGAGAGGGAGTGAATCTCAAGCAGACTCCACACTGAGCTCCTAGCTCAATGTAGGACTCCATCCCACGACTCTGAGAACATGAGCCAAAATCAAGAGTCAGATGGTCAACAGACTGAGCCACCCAGGTGGCTAGAATTATTAGAATTAGAATTAGAATGTTGCTTTCATGCTTTCAACAAATTCAACCAGGTACCCAAATGAGCAATAGACAAGATCTGTGGTCTGTGCCATCAGGGGAACTTCTGCTTTGGTGGATTGCCCCTGTATTTTTCCTTGCTTACATCTATCACTTGGATGTTTTTTGTCATTTATCAAGCTGTCATGAAAAATACAAAAATTCAAAGAATAGGGTAGATACCACTCATTGTGCGATCAGAGCTCCTGCTGTTACTTTGCACTCAATCCTCCTCTACACTTGTTTTGTTGACAGAGCAGCTTCCATTATGGTCACAGATTGGTTCTCATTAGTAAGGGCAGCAATGGACACCAAAAGATGTTCCTCCAACTATAGGGAAAAAAGTTTATTTCTTAAGTCTAATTAAATAACCTGGAGCAGTCCAGAGGAGAAATCATTGGCTGATTGGCTTAACACTGATTGGCTTAACCCTGGGTTTATGAATGATCATTGGTAAAATGTATAGAATCAACAGGATCCAATACTACTCCTTAGTCTAGGAGTGGGATCATGCCTAGGGAAGGAATGGGTGGCTGAAAAAATGTAGAATTTTGCTAGAAAGGAGGAGCTGAAATTGTCTGGTGAATCGGCAGTGTCTATTACACAATGCTGAGAGGAACTTACATGGGTATATTGTTCTGAAGTCACTGAAGACAGTCTATGACTCAGTGAGCACTTGGGGATGTCACAGAATGGCTCACCGCAAAATGAAACCCTGAGCGCACATGATTTTTATCTTGACTGCATGAATTGTTCTTACAATTCAAACGTGGCTGTGAAGTATTAAAGGAGAAAATCAGCATAACACAAGGAATAGCTTTAGAAATTTGATTTACAGCTCCACTTGCTAAAGTTTTGTGTGTGGAAAAGTCACTTCTATGAGCCATAGTTTTCTCATTCAGTCCCTCTCCTAGCCTCATATTCTGGTGAGGGTCAAAGGATATAATTTGTGTGAAGGAAATTCATAAGTTTATTTTTTATTTATTTAAATTCAATTTGCCGAAATATAGTATAACACCCAGTGCTCATCCCATTAAGTGCCCTCCTTAGTGCTTGTCACCTGGTTACCACCCCCCCTGCAACCCTTTGTTTCCCAGAGTTAGTAGTCTCTCGTGGTTTGTCTCCCTCTCTAATTTTTCCCAGTCAGTTCCCCTCCTTTCCCTTATAATCCCTTTGACTATTTCTTTTATTCCCCATATGAGTGAAACCGTATGATGATTGTCCTTCTCCGATTGACTTACTTCACTCAGCATAATACCCTCCAGTTCCATCCACATTGAAGCAAATGGTGGGTATTTGTCATTTCTAATGGCTGAGTAATATTCCACTGTATACATAGACCACATCTTTATCCACTCATCTGTCGATGGACACCAAGGCTCCTTCCACAGTTGGACTATTTTGGACATTGCTGCTATAAACATTGGGGTGCAGGTGTCCCAACATTTCACTACATCTGTATCTTTGGAGTAAATACCCAGTAGTGCAATTGCTGGGTCGTAGGGTAGTTCTATTTTTAACTCTTTGAGGAACCTCCAAACTGTTTTCCAGAGAGGCTGTACGAATCTGCATTCCCACCAGAAATTTGTAAGCTTTAAATGCAAAATAGAAATCACGTTATTATCATTAACAGGAAAATCCAAAGGTTTCAAGTTTGGGGGAAGGCAGTTCCCAATGCTGTATGTTTGATCTCATGAGTCTTCAGTTATTGTTGATATGATATAATATAGGCCTTATGTTAATGTACGATTTTTGTATCCCAACTACTTAGACAATAGCATGCATTTCTTTTGAATTGGTACAAACTATTACAAAAATAAACACTTCCTCACTCAAAATGCATTTTGCAAAGGTTAAAAGCAAAACATGTAAATACTCTAGATAGGACCAAATAAAAATATTCTTTTTAAAAAAAAGATTTTATTTTTAAGTAACTTCTACACTCAGCATGGGGCTTGGACTTACAATCACAAGATCAAGAGTTGCATGCTCTACTGACTGAGCCTGGTGCCCCTGAATGAAAATATTCTATGGGCAAGAGTTAAATATTTATTACAAACAGCCCATTTTAGAAGTAGCACAATTTAATCTAGTTCTGCCTGTTTGTCCTTCAGTGATTATCTGCTCTTCTGACTTCTATTCCTCTACCATCATTATCTAGGCCTTCTTTGTGTTGGCCCAATACAAAGAATTTTCTCTTTCCAATTCACCCTACATATGGAAGCAGATTATTCCTCATAAATGCCAATTTATATATTGTACTCCATTCAAAAAATTTCATTGTCTCCCTATTTCCTAAGTAGCATAGAAAGAGCCCTAGATTGGAAGTCAACAGAATGAGATTCTGGTTATAATAGCATTAACTATTTGGTTAACGTGGGGATTGTCACCTCTCAACTACTTCATGTGTAAATTTGATCTCTAAAATCTTTTCCAGCTCTAAAATCCTGCTTGGCTTTGAATAGTCCCCAAAATCTATCCCTATCCTAACAATTTTAATTTTTTCCCCAAACAATCTAACATAAAATCACTGCTTTAGTCCATCTGCTCTCCTTCCTATCCCCAGAAGCAAAGCCAACATCATTTCACTCATACCGACCTGTCTGGACAGGTCCCCTACTCCGTTTATCCTACCTATATCCTATATATTCTTCAAGACCCAACTCACATTCCCCAGGCACACCAGTTTATTAATCTTTGCTTCCAATCCTTCATTCAACAAAACTTGCTAAGTACCTATTGTGTGCAAAGCACTGCGGGAACACCACACTGAATTAAAAAACAAAAAACAAAAAAACAGACGTTTCCAGCCCCTGTGGATCTGACATTCCACTGGAGTCAATAAATAATGAACAAGCGAATAAACAAGATAATTCTAGATGATGACAAATGCCTATGAAAGAAATATGCTAAGCGGTTAGATAGGGAAGAGATGGGGTGGTCTGGGAAGGCATCTGTTAGCCATGT
This sequence comes from Vulpes vulpes, assembly GCF_048418805.1. NCBI lineage: Eukaryota > Metazoa > Chordata > Mammalia > Carnivora > Canidae > Vulpes > Vulpes vulpes. Next base: position 97,443,110 of record NC_132784.1, on the reverse strand, counting down.
AGTGTTGTTGGATGCTCCCTGAACTTGTGTTGACCGACCGATTAACCCAAAGACCAGTTCTGCTTTGCAACAACCAATCCTCTTTAAATAAAAGCCTTAAAACTTGTTTTAGCTAAGCCATCACTTTTTATTAATTCCACAATAATTTTTATCTAGAAAAGGGATACTTTTTTAACCAACGTATTACATTCAGTATTTTTTTTTAAGTTCTAAAAAACCAAAATCCCTTGAGGTATGTCTCAAATCACTAAGGATACTAGGTTTACCCAAATTTTTTGCTAATGTTGTTTTGATACTCCAGGCTAATATTTTCTGGATGGCTTTTGGCCTTCTGATTATTTGTTAATGGTTTATTTCCTCCGGTAGCATCCTGCCTCTCTTGCTAGTGCCCTATCATGTTGCTGACATTATCACCACCCACTCCATCCCCTGGGCTAAAAACCTGCCTCTATATGCTTTTTGTGAAAGTTAGAAACCTCACCCACTCACATTACTGAGTCACTAAACCTCAGAGATTCGCCTTAGAGCTCTACTCCTTAAGTTTCTACAAAGAAAACCAACAATAGCATTTAAGTAATTCCAAGGTGATACCATTTTTCTTAAAACAAACAAACAAACAAACAATGCACGAAGACAGTCTGCCTTTGGCCAGGCTTTCACCACCTCGCAACTGGATTCCTGACTACAACTTTCTCCTGAAAGTTCTCCCACCTGCAGACTGTCGCTCCAGTTCACCCTACCAGAGGAAAGGGGTGGAAAGAACATGGAGCTGAAAACAGGATCAAATTCTAGTTGTCATCTTGATTGTGCCATTTTAAATAGTTATTCAGCCTTTGGGACAATACAGAAGCTCTCTCACTCAGCTTGTTTCCTTATTGGTAAATCATACCGATGTTAGAAACGGTTTTAAGAAATCTAAGAAGCATTGCAAGCATTGCACTTACCACTGTGCTGGCACATAGAGGCATCCAAATTGAACTTCCCCTTCCCTTCCTTAAATCAAATCAGATCTCCATCATTAATTCTCCGCCTAGGAAAGCCTGCTCAACGAGCCTGTATTATTTATACAATCAGCTCCAGATCTATTAGCAGGCTCTTCTCATTGTGGTGCAATTACTTTTTCAGCTCTCTTTGATAGCTTCTTAAATTACCCTCTTCACCCTCCACTAAGGCACCCTGGCCTGCCATTAAAGCAGACAACTCAGCACTTCGAGACAGCATGAGCTTCTCAGGTGGCTCTATCCCCCAGGCCTTGGCACGTATTGTTTTCTTGCCTAAAATGCCCTTCTTTCCTCTGAGATTTCCTTATTCCTTCTTCAAATTCTTGATAAAATTTTGATTTCTTTAAAAACCTCACTGACAAACCCAAGGCAGAGCGAATACTTCTTCTGATCTCCTAAGTTATTTTGTTCACATCTCCATAATAGCTTTTTTGTTGTCGTTGTTGTCATTACATAAATTAACCCATTTATTTATAAACTAGCAATGTTTCAAATGCTGGAGCTTCTACTGGTCTTTCAATCTCTTCAGTCTTCAGTCTTCTCTTCAGTCTTCAGTCTTCTTCTCTTCTCTTCAGTAATGCCACAGAAGGCATTACTGTGGGGACAGAGATGATGCTGTAAGTCCAGGTACTACCAGCTTCTGTTTTCATGGAGGAACCACAGTGCTGGATGCCCACACCTCCTCTTTTCATCTTGGTTTTGCCACAGAAGGAGCAATTGTAGTTGGCATGCTAGCTTATTTCAATTTTCTTCACCATTTTCCTGAAAGAGGCACCATAATGAGTCCCATATTTAGCAATGATTCTGACCTTTTTGGTGCATTTTAGCCATATCCCCACAAACTATGCCCAAGCTCAGAGAATATAGCATTTTTATTATTGAGATATCTATTCTGAAACATTAATCTTTTCTCTTCTGTACTTGCTTATAAAGACATTTCCCCTGTCAATCAGAAGCATTCTCATTGCTTGGTCAAGATATAGGATTGTTCCAATGGAGGAAAGAGAACTCGATCTCTTGATCAGTGTCTTATTTGTTTGTTTATTAGACAGACCCTTTTGAGGGGTCTATGCCCTTGAATAGGAAAGAATTACATCTTTATTTTCACTAACTTCCAAATGAATTTAGCATTTCCTTCCATTGTGAATCTAAGCAACAAAACACAATAGTAGTAGCAAAACATATGACCCTGTCACAGATAGAAAGCACAGATATTTTTATGTCACATTGTTAAAGCTATTTTGAAATATTGTTTACATTCATCATTACTTCCAAATTTCAATGGTAATTAGATCTGACACTAGATCTTTTTTAAAGTGCTAACAAAGAAGTGCATATATTACTCTATTACAGTTTTTTAAGTAAATTTTTGAGAAATTGTTGACTCACATACAATTGTAAGAAACAATACAGAGAGATCCAATTCTCCCCAATGATGACATCTTGCAAAGCTATAGTAAAATATCACAACTGGGATGTTGATGTTGATACATTCAAGAAAAACAACAGTTTCATCTCCACAATGATCCTTTGTATTACCATTCTAGTAACACATTTTCACCAGCAATATATGTATGAGTGATTCAGTTTTTTCCCAACCTGACAAGCATTTGGTGTTAAAACAATTTTTTACTTTAGCCATCCTGGTAGGTATGTAGTGATATTTCATTTTAGTTTTAATTTGCACTTCTCTAAGAGCTAACGATGTTGAATATTTTTTCATGAGCTTATTTGCCATCCGTATATCCTCTCTGGTGAAATATCTGCTCATGTCTTTTGTTCATGTCATTTTATTCATTTTCTAATTGGATTATTTATTTTACTATGAAAGCTGAAATAGAATGCCCAACACCTGATTTTAATATTAAATTCTCTTTTACTACTTACTGTTTTGAATTGGTTATTGGTATGTCTGCCTTCCCCTTGCTCTCATGAGAGAACTGTAAGTAGTCCTAATAGTGACAGATGGTCTTAGTTTTCATTCATCAGAGAATGTCTTGATTTCTCCTTCATTCCTAAAGGACATTTGCACTGGATATAGAATTTGGAGTTAACAATTCTTCCAGCACTTGAAGATGACATACCACTTTCTTCAGCCTCCACGATTTCTGATAAATTTACTGTCATTCAAATTGCTTTCTCCCTATGAATAACAAGATTTTGCTCTTTTGCTTTTAGTTTTAGAAGTTTGTGTATGATACATTTTGATGTGAATTTCTAGGGATTCATCCTTTTTGTGACCCAATAGCCTTCTTGATTATGTAGGTTTAGTGCTCTTGTTGAATTGGGAAGTTTTTCAGCCATCATTTTTTCAGCCTTACTCTCATCCTTTCTCCTAAAGACACAAATGTTTGATTTTGTTGTTGTTGTTGTTGTTGTTGTTATAATCCCACAGGTAAGTGAGGCACTGCTCATTTTTTGCCTCCATTTTTTCTACTTTTTCAAACTAGATAATTTCTTCAATTTTTATCTTCAGGGTCATTGATTGTTTCCTCTGTCTCATCCATTCTGCTGTTGGGCTCATCCATTGAATGTTTTTATTTAGGTTCTTGTATTTTTCATTTCTAATTTTTCCATTTGGTTCTTCTTGCTATCTTCTATCTCTTTGCTGAAACTTTCTATTTTTCTCAGATTTAAACAATGTTCGTAATTGCTTACTGAAGTGTTTTTATAAAGGTTGCTTTAATATTTTTGCCAGATAATTTTAACATCTCCATCATCTCCTTATTGGTATCTACTGATTTTCTTTTTCTTTTTCATTCGAGCTGTTTCTTGGTATGACAACCGATTCTGTATAAAAATCTGGACATTCTGAATATTTTTTTATGAGATTCTGGGTTCTGTTGAAACTTTCTGTTTTATCTGGCTTCATCTGACACTACTCCAGCAGGAAAAGGGACATGCTGCCTTATTATTTCAGGTTGACTAGATATCCAAATTTCCCACTTGACCTCTGTTTCTACTTGAGGGGAAGAGATGCTTATCATTACTGCTGGGCAGGGGTAGGAGTCACAGCTCCCCACTGGACCTCCACTACCCTTCCCATTCAGCCTTTGCCAGCATAGGTGTGGGTGGGGCCACAGATTTTTTTCTATGGTGTTTGGCTGACATGGATGCTTATTGTTTAGTCTTCTGTCTTGCTAGGTTTTCCCTTTCCTGGTCCTTTGGCTATAAAGAAAGAAGGCTTTTTTGTTGAGACTTTTTTTGTTTGCATACCTTGACATTTCTGAGTTGCCAGCTTTTTGGCTTTAGGTCCACAATATATGAGGCAAAAAGATCTAAAGAAATCATAACTGTATCACCCCTTGGTCTCTGAACTCTCTATCTGGTCTTTCTAGTTCTTTCCGCCTTTCAGAGTGTTTTTTTGTTTGTTTCATATATAATGTCCAGGGCTTTTAGTTATACTTAGGAGGAGAAATAAGGAAAAGAAAATGTATTCCATCTTCCAGGAAGTAGAAGTCTCCTCTAACATTGTTTTTTTTTTTCTAATATTTTGATTACTGTATTTCAATATAATTGTTTTCTTTTGCAATCCTGTATGTTTTATTTATGCATTTGTCTGATAAACATCAGAAAGCCATACAAGTACCACAAGCACAGAACCACCACAATAAAGAAAAATTTTAAAAGGAGACCCAAGGGAAGTAGCACAGACTTATATTCCAAGATGTCACAATTAGCCCAACTCCCTTCCTTAGAGCATGCATTGGCTTTCTAACTTGGTGTATCCTCTCCAACCCCATCCAGAGTTAGGATAATTACATGGAGAGGACTAGGGAGCCATCCTTTACTATTGCTTGCAAGGTAACCCAAGTCTTCAGACCTTCCTCAAAACTCCAGAGAGCATCACCTCTCATCCTAGCTGAGTAGTTAGCTATTCTGTCAGTCACTTTGGGTGTGGGTTTTCTACTCTCCAGAATGGTCATTTCTTAATTGTGCTACTTTGAAAATTACCTTTTCAGTGGCCCAGAATACTCATATGCATGTCTTGTACCCAGAGAGGAATGAAAGTCTTTGTCAACCCGATGGCAGATGATAGTAGGAAAAGACCACACACCAGGACTGAAGGAAGGCTGCTCAACCACTATCATATTACATTTAAATGTGTATATATCTTTTCACTAGACTGAATTCCTCACAGGAAATAAACTGTTTTACATTCCCTCTTATTCTCAGTGTTTAATACAAGTTGAGATATCTGAAAGATGCCTAATAAGTATTATTAAATAAATAAATAGGCGAATCTATCCCAAAGAGAAATAGTATGCTAGAATTTACCAAAAGACTTCATGCTTGTATATTCCTAATTTAGTTTAAAAAACATTCTTAGGTCATTTAAGACAATATTAGTCATTCCTTGGGCTTTCATCCCTAATTCCTTTTTTAAAAAAAGATTTTATTTATTTATTTATTTTTATTTCTTTTTATTTATTTATTTTATAAATTTATTTTTTATTGGTGTTCAATTTGTCAACATACAGAATAACACCCAGTGCTCATCCCGTCAAGTGTCCAACTCAGGGCCCGCCACCCAGTCACCCTCACCCCCCGCCCACCTCCCTTTCCACCACCCCTCGTTCATTTCCCAGAGTTAGGAGTCTTTCATGTTCTGTCTCCCTTTCTGATATTTCCCACTTATTTTTTCTCCTTTCCCCTTTATTCCCTTTCACTATTTTTTATATTCCCCAAATGAATGAGACCATATAATGTTTGTCCTTCTCCGATTGACTTATTTCACTCAGCATAATCTCCTCCAGTTCCATCCACATCGAAGCAAATGGTGGGTATTTGCTGTTTCTAATGGCTGAGTAATATTCCATTGTATACATAAACCACATCTTCTTTATCCAAGATACAGATGCAATGAAATGCCGGGACACCTGCACCCCAATGTTTATAGCAGCAATGTCCACAATAGCCAAACTGTGGAAGGAGCCTCGGTGTCCATCGAAAGATGAATGGATATTTATTTATTTTTAGAGAGAGAGAACATGCAAGTAGGGGGAGGTGCAGAGAGAGAAGGTGAGAGAATCTTCTTTTAAATCTTATTTAAATTCAATTAATTAACGTATAATGTATTTTTGGTTTCAGATGTAGAGTTCAGTGATTCATCAGTCTTATATAATACCCAGTGCTCATTACATCATGTGCCCTCCTTAATGTTCATCACCCAGTTACCCTATCCACCCACCTCCACCCCTCCAGGGACCCTCGGTTTGTTTCTCTTATGGTTTGTCAGGGAGAGAGAATCTTGAACACACTCCCCAACCAGCACAGAGCTTGATGCAGGGCTCGATCTCATGACCCCGAGATCATGACATGAGCAGAAATCAAGAGTCAGACACTTAATTAACTGGGCCACCCAAGCACTCCTTATTCCTAATTTCTTCTTATCCACCTACTACTATTCACTTAAATTTGGACAGTAAAATGTATGCATACTTTTTCCATTTCACAGACCATCTGGCACAGATTTCATTCATGCTGCTACCTCATAAATAAGTTAACGATGGCACAAAGTTTCCGGGTCCAATCACAATAATACCATTCCCCTCCTCCGCTTCCCCACCCTGACACCAAGTGTCGAGGTGAACACATCCTAGGACAACGGTCTGGGGAGTATCACCTTAAACAAGATTTTTTTAGATAAGTCCCAGTGATCTGTCAACAACTAATAGTAATATCTCTAGTTAGCTAGAGTCTGGAAACACAAAAGATAATGATCTTGAGTGTAGTCTCATAAATCTTTAACCCATGTAGCCCTCCTCAACAGCAAACTCTGCTTAAAAGCAAATGAAAATGTAAAGAAACCATTTGCACATCTCAGTGTTAGCTACCCAACAAAGTCTGTGAAATGCAAGGAACATTAACCAGGAATTGAAAGGAAATGACTAAGTTAGGAGTTGGGAAATGGTTCACAGCATAAGGAATGACAACGTGTAAAGAAGGGTGGCATTCCACGCCTCCTTGCTGGGCAGGGCATCCAAGATAGCTTATGAGCTGTCATGAAAGATAAACCAAGGTTTGTCTTACTAAGACCAATATCAAAGGAAGCCTGGAAGTGAATCTGACAGCTAATACTGTGAGTGAGGTTACTGACGACAATAATTAATGAATAACCCCCCTGGAACTCTTCATCAGTGATGTAGGAATCATTGAGGAATTCAGACTCAGATCTCAGAGGGAACACCTTTTGAATAGCCTAGATAGATAAGGAAATCAAGGGAAAAGAGTGCATTTTTTAAGGCAGATAATTTCATTCCTATGATTAAATAGAAAAGACTTGTGGTCTGAATTAAAAACAAAAAAAATCCAAGGTAAATAAAAAGTTTTGATGAAATGCAAAACAGATTTTAGGTATACTGTAAGCGTAGTGCACACAAAACATGGATATTTATTTTGTAAGGATGTTTTAAAATTGTCTTGCTTTATTGTTGTAAAACTAGCATTATAGATAATGTAAGTGCCAAGTTGCTTAAAATCATGGTAGCTGTAGTGTCAAATAAGTTGCCTAGAGTGGTTAAACTTCCAAATGGACTTATTCCATTTCCAAATAGGTTTAGCATGAGTCCAAGTGTGTGTGCACACAGATGTGCACCGGTGTTCAACCTGGGTCACATTAGAAGTTGGGGGGAAGAAAGGTAGTTAATCAAATCTCTTCTACAGAGGTTGTCTGTGTGGTTCAGTGATTGAGCAACTGTCTTTGGCTCAAGGAGTGATCCCGGGGTCCTAGGAACAAGTCTCACATCAGGCTTCCCGCAGGAGCCTGCTCCTTCCTCTGCCTATGTCTCTGCCTCTCTCTATCTCTCTCATGAATAAATAAATAAAATCTTTAAAAAAAATATCTTCTACAACCATTACCTAAAAAAAAAAAAAGACAAAAACTTTTGTTGACCACTCAACAATGAAACAGAAAATATGAATAGGGAAGTCACATAAATCCAGAAAAGTTAGATCTCTTTTCCCCTATAGAACTTTTGAGAATTCTACATCATATAGTAATTGATCTCTTTACTATAAGATTTCTACATGATATAGCTCCTTTTAGCTCTTACTAGACTTTTATACTTTCCTATTTCACGTGTTCCTTCTTGTGCTCAATTTGTAGTAATCTCTCCAATCATTTATTTTAAGCAAAAAAGCTCACTGACACCTATTAAGAGTCAACGTACTAGAAGTAAGAGAACAATAAAACAAAAAAATGCTATCTATATTCTCAGAAGGTATAGTATATACTACAATATGCGTATTGGGAGTACACTATTAATAATTAAGCTGCCAACACTAAATTATTATAAACAATAAATACTAGTGATTACACTGATGGTAAATAGCAATTCACTGATCTTATTTTTTTTATTCTTTTAAGATTTTATTTATTTATTCATGAGAGAAACAGAGAGAGAGAGGCAGAGACACAGTCAGAGGGAGAAGCAGGCTCCATCCAGGAAGCCCAATGTGGTACTCAATCCCGGGTCCCCAGGATCACACCCTGGGCTGAAGGTGATGCTAAACCACTGAGCCACCCGGGCTGCCCTGATTCTATTTTTTAACTTAAAAATTGCTCATGAACTCCAATGATTCCATCTTATAGATCTTAATAGAACCCAGTAGCTTATCAGTTCTTTATGAGTTAGCCCCTCATCTTCAGTGACAACTTGATTTTTTATACTTCTTTTATTTATTTATTTATTTTAGAAGGAGAGGGAGAGTTGGGGGTAGGGGCAGAGGAAGAGAGAGAGAGAAAAAAAAACGCAAGCAGACTCAATGCTGAGTGTGGAGCCCAACAGGGGGCTCAACCTCACAACCCTGAGATCAAACCTGAGTCAGACACTTAACTGAATGTGCCACCCAAGTGCCCCAAGTATGCCATCTAGGCACCCCAATTGTTTATACCCTTAATGATACCTAAGGACTGCATAATACCTCACAGTTCACAAGGCATTTTCACAATCATATGTACCTTACAATAAGATAGTGGTACATAGAATAGGCCTCTTAAATAATGAATCCCAATCTTGTTATTTCATAAGAAAGAATGAACTACAGAGGTAAAATGATTCACCAATGTTACTTTGCTCATTTGAGACAGAACCAAGACAAGATTTCAGACCCAGACCATTTCCCACCACACCAGCTGCCTCACCTTAGTCCATATTTTAAAGATTTCAAACTGACGACCCATGAATTTAAGTGACGTTTTTAAGGTTATATGGCAAATAAGTGCCAAAATCAAAAGGAAAGCCTGCTTGCCATGGTTCTTCCTTCTCCATCCATTATGGAAATTTGATTTACAATTATAGGTTATTTGCATATCATGTACATACCTAAAATGGATTTCCCTCTCAAATTCAGTAATAAAACTACTTTCAGCCATTGAAAGTCATTTTATTTTATTTTTTTTGAAAGTCATTTTAATGGAGAACATAAACATATGATTTTTTCACTAGACATTTGAAAACACGCGTTTGGAACAAGGTAGGTAAGTTAGGTCCAAAGACTGACTCTGGAGTCCTCACTGTGTACATGGAAGTTAGTGCTGGAAAGAAGTGAGCTTCTGCAGGAGGAGTCTGCAGTGTAGAGACATAACAGAAGAGCTCAAGCATCTCTCAGAATATATCAGTATTTGAGAGACACATTGAGGTCCAGCAAAAGAGACTGGAAGCAGTTAACAGAGATAGTAGTGGAGTCAAGAGAAAATGCTGTTCTAGAAGAGAAGGAAAAAGAAACTTTTGAAAAAATAAGGTCAGGTCATACAATTCAAAATGCTAGGGAAATATTAAATAAGAGTTTGGAGGCCGTAGGACCCGGGGTATCCAAAAACATGTTGCTAGGGGCATCTGGATGGCTCAGTGGTTGAGCGTCTACCTTTGGTTCAGGGCGTGACCCTGGGGTCCTGGGATCAAGTCCCACATCAGGCTGCTGTGGGGGGCCTGCTTCTCCCTCTGCCTATGTCTCTGCTATCTCTCTGTGTTTCTCATAAATAAATAAATAAAATCCTTAAAAACAAAAACACGCTGCTAGAGATTTTACACTTTATTGTTAAAGAAATACAGGGAATTTTTTAAACCATTTTTGCACAAAAGAGTTAGCAAGATGAGAATTGTTCCACAAAAGTCTGATCTAGCCACTTCACATAGTATAAGTCAAGATGAGAAGAAATTACAAGAAGGATAGATTACAATTGCACAGATAAGAAAAAATAAAAACTGAAACTAGAGTGATATCAGTGGAGAAGAAATGTGAAAGGAGATCAATATTTTGGAAGAAGTAAAAGCAAATATATATATATATATATATATATATATATATATATTTAAAACATGTGTTAAATATACATGTTATATACATATATACAGATGTTTTATATGTCATAGACATTTATATATGTATAATACATATATGTGTGTTATATATTACATATTTTACAATTCTAGCCTTTGAGGAATTTCGTTGAAGGGAAGATAAATTCTTACACATTGAAAATATGAGTTGATGACATGAGGCCATATTTACCTGCTAATAGGAAATTCTGGTACAATAAGCATGGATATCAGTGAAGCTTTGATAAAGAAGTATGGGTATAGACAAGTCACCCAAGACACTTTTTAATTTATATTGAAGCCAGGCAGCAATTTTTTAGTGTGGAAGAGAAAGTGTTGCTTTAAAAAGTATGTATTAACTCTAAATAGAGAGATCAGTAATTAACCTGAGGTGGCATTAGTCATTTAAACAGGCATCTGGTCAAACCAGTAATGGTGACTTCTTTTCATTTCTAAGCAGAAAAACTATTTTAAATGGCCTTACAGATGCAGTTATCTAAATACTGTGGCTAAGACCAGCTTTAAAGTACCTTCAGCCACATTCTCAGAAGCAATGTCTCCCACTGTCCCACAAGCTGACAGTGAGAGGAAAAATGCATGACACCAAAACCTATGATTGACAGGCAATCTTCTATCAGAGTCTAAGAGGAAATTCAGCGATCCCAGCGTACCGTGAAGCTAATTTAGGCATCACAATCTTTTGATGACACATGGTTTGCAGCCTGAAAGAGAACAAAACTGCCTCAGAGAAATGAAAGAGACTTAACTCTTTCCCCAGTACCTACCTTTAGGCACAAAACCAGGGAGCTGTTTGTTGGGGCTACCAGGGCACTATTCCCCCAGTGCACCCATCAGCTACCTCCCTTTATATTCACAGGTGGACTGCAACCTCCTCTAGTCCACTACCCCCCCCCTTTTGCAAAAGAAAGGAAGGCAAGAAAGAATTTGAGGGGTCTGGAAGAGAAGCATTGCATCCTGGGAGGGGTTAAGCACAGTGGAGAAGGCAGACAAATGCTGGTAGCAGTACATAGGGAAGGTTACAGCTAGCACTCCAGGCACTTCACAGAGGACCAGGTAATAGTGATAGACAATCCTCCTCCACATAACAAAGTCATATTTAGTGAATACCTTCAAGATGCCAGACACTGGGCCATGAGTTGAAATATATCTGTATATCCTCCATGTGAGAGAAAGGAGATTATCATACACACACAGGGCAGGGACAAGCCACACATCATTAGTAAACCCCAAGACTGAAGCATCTGATTCTCTTGGCCACTGTCTTGGCTCTGTGGTCTCACTTTCTTGATCTCTATTTCTCACTTACGGGCTCTTCTTCCAAACCTCTTTGCCTGATAGGGATATATCTGAGAAGTAGTTCATATGAAAAAGATCTAGAATTTCAGGTGGATATAAGTTGACAGTTTATTGTGGCATACAGTATTAGGCCTGTGTTAACAGAGGTAGAGTCTTTAGAATGAAGGAGATTCTGCTGTGGATCTGTCATAGCAGGGGTATTGCTGCAGTTCTAGACTCAGGGCAATGGGAAAAAAAGAAATCTTCCTCATAGTTTTGACTAAGGCTACCACTTCCCTGGACCATTTTATCTCTGTTGCTACATCTGATTATGAGGGGAGTGTCCTGAACAAAGGTACCTGGTCAAGGAAGAGAGGAATTTAGTTATAGCTAAAGTCCTAATGCAGGAGCAGTGTCGGCCTTTGGGGAGGAAGGAATACAGTGCAGATTTCTAAGAGGGAAGGTATTAAAATCCCAGCTTTACCATCCAGTAGCTAGGTGACCATGAGAAAGTTATTAAGGTGCTCTGGGCCTCCATTTCTTCACCTACAAATGGAAATAATCATAGTATCTATCTCAGACAGCTATTGTCAGGATCAAATATATGAATTAGTGGGGATTTATTTCAGCTATTCACAGTATTCATTGTTAATGTATTCATTGTAAAAATAACTGTGGATAAAGCAAAGTAAGTTTCCTTCACTCTCACATCCAAGTATCCAAAGAGATTCATTCCAGAACATAGGTGGTCCTTTGTAATATTAGAAAGTCAGGCTATTTCCACCTTGTCACCTTATCCCTAAGCTTCCCTCATGGTACATGATGGTTCCTGGAGTGCCAGTCATTTAGGCCCCATCCCATGCAGGAGGACAGAAGCAGAAAAGAAGAGCATGCTCCTTCTTTTAAGGACATTTTCTGGGAGTTGCACATACCACTTCTGCAGATGTGCCCACCTAAAAGCCAAGGAATTTCTTGTGGATGAAGGGGAGAAGACATCCAACCTTTCCCACAACCTGTGAAGCAAGAGCATCAGCATCAGTGGAAGGCAATTATCCTTATTAAAAATCTCTACCTTTTGAAATCCTGCCACATGCAACTTGGGTTAAGCTGGAAGATACTATGATAAGTGAAATAAGCCAGTGTCACAAAGACAAATACTAAGTGACTCCACTTGTGTGAGATACCTAAAGTAGTCAAACTTATAAAAGCAGAGTGTAGAATGTTAGATGCCAGTGGCTGGGGGGATGGGGAAATGGAAAGTTGCTATTCATTGGGTATAAAGTTTCAGTCCTGAAAGATGAATAAGTTCTAGAGATCTCTGTACATCATATTGCCTTTGGTTAACCACACTGTATTGTACACTTAAAATGCTGTGAAGAGGGTAGACCTTGTGTTAAATGTTCTCACCACAATTAAAAAAAAAAAAAAACCCTCTACTTCACTTCATTATAAGACCTGGTCCTCTCCCTAACACTTCCTTGGCCTTCCTTCCATCAAAATCCAGCCTCTAATCTAGCCCCATCAGGGAGGGGGGGGTCTACCTAAACCAAAAGTTATGAAGGTATCACATTGTATAGGCACAAGACATACAGAAGTAAGTAAATAAGTAAAGTATGAGAAGTTACTGTCAAGTTACTGCATGTGAGGCCTTGCCTGGCTCATAGAAGTATTCAGTGAATCAAAAATTATTCTTCTTACGGCGAAGGGCCTAGACATTAGGGTCCGCCGCTTACTATCTGTGTAACTTTAGACAAGCCACTAAACCCCTCTGTTCAGTAGCTCTGTTTTTATGTCTTTGACAAATGCCCTAAGAATTTCATGTTATAGGAAAGAACATTGCATCTTTTTTTAAAGATTTTATTTATTTATTTGAGAGACATAGACTCAGAGAGAGCATGAGTGGGAGGCATGATGGGAGAGACAGAGGGAGAAGAAGAAGCTGACTCCCCCTTGAGCAGGAAGCCGGACATAGGCCTCAGGACCCCTAAATCATGACCTAAGTAGAAGGCAGATACTTAACCAACTGAGCCACCCAGGTGCCCCAAAAACACTGCATCTTTAGATTCCTTTCTAAACTTGAAATTTCAGTCACTAGTCTTGTAGATCACAACTCTAAGAAGTTTCTGTCTAGAGTATGACTTATAAATGTCACTATATAAGAAAGGAAATTGATTTCTTTCATACACTGATGGTGTCTGAAAAAAGACACTGTTTCTTAAATCTACTCTTTTATCTGGTAATACTAACATATCTTGTCAGGCATTTGAGTTTCCAGTATACCAGAAGGATCCTACGACAATGGAACAAGTGTCAAAAGAGTACACAAAACATCTTTGTCCAAATTTACTCATCTTACAGGGAAAGATGAGATAGCTAACACTTGTGATCATGTAGCTTAGAAATCTAAAAATAGCTTTTACATACAAGGCCAGATCTCCAAAACTTGAAATGGAGAAGTTGGTAAACAGATCATTTAGGCTTACTGTTTTATCCACAGTTATTTGATGATTCAGGTTAAGCATAAACAAAGATTTGATTGGATAGGTTTGTAGTCGCTTTATTGGTTTTATTGTGGGAAATTTAAAGATAGAAGGATATTTCCAGTAAAACTATTCTTTGGATTTGTTGAGAAAGGACAGAAGAGAAGAAGGAGTAGGAAAAAGGGAAGGAAATTTTAACTTGTCTACATTTACAGGAAACAAGAATTTTGAGAACCCTCAGCAGCGGAATGGAGGTCCAATGCTGGTGCTAACAAGAGAATACATGATTTACCTGCAACAATCCTGAGAGGCAACCTCACTGGATAGGAAGACTAGTTCAATCATACAATATCTGATTATTTTCTAAAGGGACAGTTTGGTTTAAAGTTACCAAAAATGGGAGCGCCTGGGTGGCTCAGTTGGTTGAACCATCCAGTTGGTCCAACTCTTGATTTCAGCTCAGGTCATGATCTCACGACTGTGGGACTAAGCCCCAGGTCAGGCTCTGTGCTCAAAAAAGGATTCTGCTGGAGATTCTCTGCCTTTTCCTCTCCCTCCTGCTCTGCTCCTCCTCTCTCACTCTCAAATAAGTAAATAAAATCTTTTTTAAAAAATAAAGTCATCAAAAATGTTTATCACTCCCTTTCTATGACAAATGGCTGTCTAAGCTAAAGACATAATTTAACATTTTGTGGAGCAGGTTATCCTGCTTCAGGACATGTATTTTTTTTTAAGATTTTATTTATTTATTCATGAGAGACTCAGAGAGAGAGGTAGAGACACAGACAGAGGGAGCAGCAGGCTCCCCATGGGGAGCCAAATGCAGGACTTGATCTCAGGATCCCAGGATCACTCCCTGAGCAGAAAGCACTCAACCACTGAGCCACCCAGGCATCCCAAGATGTGCAATTTTATCTACAACATGCCTTGCCAGAAAGCTTTCCAGTCCTTTAGCCTAAAAACCTAAAACTATTAGCTGAAAATATTCACACAAAAAAGGGGGGGGGTTCTGGAAACTAAAGCTTCTGAGGTTATTCAAATTCTAAGTACTATTATAATACTATTACAAAATATTATATTAAGATATCCCTCATCAAAAGAGTACATCTAATTCTCTTGTCTCATCTCTAACATTCTGTTCCTCATTTGTTACTGTTGACTCTCCAAATGTAGTCTCATTGTAACATGTAAATAAGAGCAATACTATCAGATCAACATTTCAAAAGGACAAGAGAAGTGACTGAATTTATAAACCCATGGACTACATAAATCAGAAGGTTTTTCCGGCCATAATGTTAGAAAAAACAAAATCAAGGACCTGGGGGGAAATCTGAAAGCTTTGCTGTTGGTTATGATGCTTTTGTTTATAAGTAACAAGTCTGACTCAAGTAACTCAAACCAAAAAAATAAAACAAAGAGGAAAAAAATAAATGTACAGACTCAGTGTTGACTTAACTTATGATTTGATCCATGAAGCCACCACGTATCTGTTTCTCTGTGTTCTCAGCTCTGCATTTTCCTTGGGGTCAACTTTGTCCTCTGTCTGCCTTCCTCCATAATAGGAAGATCTGCATAGCACTTTCAGACTTCACATTCTCCTGCCACATTGTTTGGGAGAAGTGGGAACATCTCCAGTCAAAATGACAGTGGGAGTATTTCTCCTAGAATGTCTTCATTTAGCATCTCTTCATGCCATCCAGGTAAATGTAAGGTCACAGACCTATTCTGGAACCAATCACTGTCAGCAAGAGTATGGACTTTGCAGTGGGTCCTTCCTTGTGCCTGAGGGTGAAGTCAGTTCCACTCACTGCACTCACCACAATGGCTAAAAATGTTTTTAAAAGAGGTTCCCCCCAGGGCAGCCCGGGTGGCTCAGTGGTTTAGTGCTGCCTTCAGCCCAGGGCATGATCCTAGAGACTCTGGATGGAGTCCCAGTTGGGCTCCCTGCATGGAGCCTGCTTCTCCCTCTGCCTGTGTCTCTGCCTCTCTCTCTCTCTCTCTCTCTCTCTCATGAATAAATAAATAAAATCTTTAAATAATAATAATAATACTATTAAAAAAAAGGTTCCCCCAAAGTAGTATCTAGATGGTAGTAGAAAAGGAGAAGGCAGGTAGATAGGGGTCAAGGAAGAATTCTGAGGAAGTGAACAATAGACGCCTACTACAATTATTTAGGATTTTTTTTAAATTACAGAAACTCAGTCTAACTAGCCTAGGCAGAAAATGGAAGTTTATTATAAGGATCCAAAAAAAAAAAATCCCTTGGGTTTAAAGGCAGGAATGCTACCAGACTTCTGGAAGGGTCTGGAACTAAGAGTACAAAGCCATTTGAACTTTCTCTTTTATTTCTCCTCCAAGTCTATAAAGTTTATTCTGTGTCTAGACTGGTTTTCTCTGTTCTTAAATATACATGAGAAGTAAGACTTCCAATGGCTCTGGACTAGGCATAAGATCCAGTTCACAGAGAAAATTAATCTCATCCTCTGCATCTCATGACTAGAATTCTAGGAAAGAGACTCCAATAGTTTGGATCAAGTGACTCTCCTAAATCATAAAGTAGAGTTACATTTTACGACAGGACTGCCAAAGGTCCACTCTTGTGACTCTGTGGATGGTGGGACCATGGAGCTATTGCCAAAGAAGTGATGGCTAAGGAGAGCACTCTGCATCTGGTGTGTACCCAGTACAATACATTTTGCATGGTATTGGCCACATGAAACATTTAGAATATAAATTTTGTTCTCATGTTGCAAATGTATATACAAAGAAGCAAACTTTCAAACCTGGGACTTAAAAGAGACAAGGGCAGCTCGGTTGGCTCAGGGGTTTAGCGCCGCCTTCAGCCCAGGGAGTGATCCTGGAGACCTGGGACCGAGTCCCACGTTGGGTTCCCTGCATGGAGCCTGCTTCTCCCTCTGCCCGTATCTCTGCCTCTGTGTGTGTGTGTCTCTCTCATGAATAAATAAAAAAATAAAAATAAAATCTTTTCTTTAAAAAAATAAAGTAAAATAAAAAAGAAGAGGCAAGAGAAAGCTCCTGTTCTTCCCCACTGGGTGGCTGAAATCCTTCTGAGCACCTCTGTGCTCCAGAAACACTTTGTACAAGTGCCTATTAGCACACCTGACTGTATTTTCAAAATTATTTCCACAGGTGTTCCTTTAGAAGACCACATTCTTTTAGAGTTGGAGAGGTGCTTTTTTTTTTTTCAAGATAGATAGATTGATTGATTGATTAGAGAGAGAGAGCATGAGCAGGTGAAGGGGGAGAGGGAGGATCCCCAAGCAGACTTCCCACCCAGTCCAGAGCCCAATGCGGGGCTTGATCCCAAGACCTTGAGATCATCACCTGAGCCAAAATCGACAGCCAGCCACTCAACGACTGAGCCACCCAGGTGCCCCAGAGACATCCTTTTTAATTCATTGCACCCAACAACTATGCTGGTCCCCATCTCAGAGTTAAAACTCACTCATATTTATTCAATGGATGGATTAATGATGAATAATTTGGGGTTCTTATTTCTTCATTCACTAACCATTTGAACAAATGCTTTGTTTAAAAAAAAACATTTCAGAAATTATAGAAAAAGCTAAACATTGACTGTCTCTTCATGATTTGTACTGAAATGAAAAGATCAAAATCTACTTAAATGAAAAACTGAAATGTTATCCTTTAATAAGTGTTTATTTTTTCTCAAAGTATTTAGTTGATCATTGTTAGTTTACGGTTTTCTTTTGCTATTAAACGCTATATAAAGGATCCCAATGCCATGTATTTGGAACACAGTAGAACTTCAATAAATATTTGTTAATGAATGAATGTTGACTTCAAGGATACCTTAAAAAATGCTTTCTGATATTTTCACATCACGATCAGGATCATTGGGTATGTTCCATGAGATCATTCCAGGTCTGGGGTGACTAAGAATGTGTTGTTCTGACAATCCCAGGCAAGAGCTATGGGAATCAATATCTTAGCACAACTGTATATGATAGTTAAGAGGAAGAAAAAATAATGTATGGTCCAAATTTTTAACCTAGATGACTCAACTCCCTTTAGACTATGACATTTGTAGAGGACTTTCTTTTTTTAAATGATGTTTTAGGTAAATCATTTTTAGCACCACTGCCTCCACCAGTATTTCTTTACATGAGGGATCATGACCCCAAGCAGAATTATAGGGGAAATTTATTTGAACTGATGCTTCCAAGTTACCTTGATTTTCAAAGTATCAGCTGTTAGAGATTTGGATTTCTGGCAGATGAAATAATATGTGCATTTCTTCATTCCATCTCTTTTTCTTCTATTTTCAGGAGTTAACCCAGCTGCAAACTCTGGAAATGTTGAATTTGATTTCCTGGTGGGCAGAAAAACTATACAAAACTACTTAATGACACTTTCAGACACCAAAAGCGTATCTCCTTTTGCCCACAGTCACCCACACCAGAGTCTTGCAGTTACCTTGAGTCTCTCCCCCTTTCTCATGCTCTTCAGTAAAGTAGTCATGAAGTCCTACTGTTTTACCATATAAACTATCTCAAACTTTTCTGTCCAACCTTACTGCCACCCTCATCCTCTTTTGCTGGAGACTATTTCAAAATTCCCCTCCCTCCAAACCCACCTCCTGTAATCAATCTCCACTACTCTAGCCAAAATGATCTTTTTAAATCTCTAAATTCAACCATGTCACACTTCTACTCAAAAATCTTCAGTGGTTTCCTATTTCCCATAAGGGAAAAATTGAACATGGTGTGACATGCAGAGCCCCTCTCAGTGCACCCCCTTAGACTTGAGGAGCATTAGACAACTATTAGTTTCTCAAACATTCCATCTTCTCTCCTGCATTTCTGTCTTTGCATGCACTGTTTTCTCTTCCTGGAAAAGACATTTATGATTCCACTATGTCTGCCTAGTGGAAGTCTTTTGCCATCAAAAGTTGATTCAAGAATCACTTTTTTAGTGTAACTTTCTCCAAGCCCTCAGACTGGCCTAAGCAGAGGCTGTGGATGTCCAGTCCACATCTCCTAGCCCTAACCTCTCAGGCCACTCAGCCCCGCTTTCCAACTGCCAGCGTCTGTATTTCTCTGCTAAAGGACACATGTTGTCTGCCTCTGCGGCAAGCCTACATTGACCTGGGTATGTCCCCAGGGTCACTTTCAACCAGTGACTGGTCAAAGTTGAAGTATAAATATTTCAACTCTGTGCCTCTTGAATGAAAAATAACTCTGGGGAATGGGTTTTATACTAGCCCAACAGAGTTTGGCGCAGCGGTTTGGCGCCTGCCTTTGGCCCAGGGCGCGATCCTGGAGACCCGGGATCGAATCCCACGTCGGGCTCCCGGTGCTTGGAGCCTGCTTCTCCCTCTGCCTGTGTCTCTGCCTCTGCCCTCCTCTCTCTCTCTCTCTCTCTCTCTCTGTGACTATCATAAAATAATAAAAAAAAAAATAAAGTCTAATCATCCTCAGTGGTAGCTGGCTAATAATGCACCCTTCCTTGTCCATTTTCCCTTTCCTGTCATCCTTGATCACGCCTCTATCAGCGTTGTTTTTGCTTATCAAAAACACTTCTTGCCATATGAGTCTTTGTCTTAGGGTATGCACTGGGGGGCACCTCAACTAGAACATCCTTTCTGCTCATGTTCCCACTACACTTGGAAAATAATTCCATTCCAATCATTTAAATTTGTAATGATCAGTCTTCCAATGCTACTAAATGTCTTGAGGTCAGGAACTGGGTCTAATTTGTCTTTGTATTCTTACATGTAAAAAAAGAAAAATTAACAAATTAACAAAAAAAGAAAATTAACAAATATTATTCTCCATATGTTTATGGAGTAAATGAGTAAATTTTTAATGGGTAAATGAGTAAAAAGAAGAGATGGAGGAGAGAGTAGAAAAAGAAAGTTGGATCATGATAAATAATCAAATATAAAAGTGATTGATGAGAAATCAATATTTCTACTTATTGAAAAAGTATAATTCATGGGGAGCCTGGGTGGCTCAGTCGGTTAAGCATCTGCCTTCAGCTCAAATCATGATCCCAGGGTCCTGAGATCCAACCCCATTTCAGGATCCCTGCTCAGCGGGGAGTCTGCTTCTTCCTCCCCCCACCTCGTTCTTTCTCTTTGTCTTAAATAACTAACTAAATAAAATCTTTTAAAACCCACTAATTTCCTCTTATCCAAACCTAAACTTTCTTTATTACAAAAAAGTATAACTGATAAAAGTAAAATCCTATCTATGTTTCACATAATCCATACGCACATTAAGTAGGTGGAAATGTTTATTTCATAATAATTAAATGCTTCCCATTCATTTATATAATTATTAAGACAACCTACTGTAGTGTCTGAGAATCCTGTCACAGAGTCCAACTGCATAGGATTGAATCCTAGCTTCCTCTGCACCAGCTGTGTGATTTAGAGTCGTATGTGTCTGACTTTACTGTGCAAACCTAAGAATCTTACTGAATGCACATTCTGATTCTATAGGTGGTGAGGTGGGCTTGAAGTGCTGCATTTCTAACAAACTCCCACAGGAAGCAGACGTAGCTGCTCGAGTAGCCAAGGCCTGGGACAAAGGACTTGTCTTGCTTCTATTTTCCTCATCTTTTAACAAAAAGGATAATAATAATAACCCTACCTCACTGGGTGTTGAGAGGATAAATGAAATAATATATGAAAAGTACCCTGAACAGTACCTAGAAAATGCTATCTATGTTAGCTATTATTGTTATATAATTCATGGTTAATACTGACATTTATATTTATATTAAATTCAGGGATAAAAATCACCGCTGATATATATATTTAATGGTTTTTGAATAGTTTGTATATTGTTAGGATAACTTATTGTTATGAGAAAAAATACAAAAGCCATTTTTTTTATTTTTTTTTAATTTTTATTTATTTATCATAGTCACACAGAGAGAGAGAGGCAGAGAGAGACACAGGCAGAGGGAGAAGCAGGCTCCATGCACCGGGAGCCCGACATGGGATTCGATCCCAGATCTCCAGGATCGCGCCCTGGGCCAAAGGCAGGCGCTAAACTGCTGCGCCACCCAGGGATCCCTACAAAAGCCATTTTATGTACATTTCACATCCACATGCGTATATTAATTGAATGTAAATAATAGCTGATTTTCAATAATTTAAGAAAAAGTGCCAGTTCATTTTTAGCTCCCAGGTGGGAAAATGCAGCAATAACTGGGACCTGGTCAAGACCATCGATTGGAGTACCACGCAGGCTTTAGAATCAAGTCCTATCTCTCCTTAAGCAAGTCAAAAACCCTTATAAGCTTCATTTTTCTCATTGTCAAATGGGAATACTTTCAGTGCTCTGAGGAAGAAAAGAGATAATATCTGTCAGGCCTTTAGCCCAGTACCTGACGCAGAGTAAGCACTAATAAATGTCCATTTTAGGCACTGTTCTCAACAACTCAAAGAGCCCAGGTATGCAACATATATCTATTAGGCACAGGTCTAAGAACTAGAAGTTGGCTGACAAAAGATAAGGTGGTAGATCCGGCTACCTGATGGCAAGAGACTGATAGGAAATCAGAAGCAAAAATAATGTGGAAAATGTGTAACTCAGGAGAACCAATCTAAATAAGCAAGCAAGCAAGGTAGAGGAGAGTGCCCAGGAATTCCAAGCATGAACGAAGCATTGCTTCAATATCATTGGACTCAACATAATTTTGATCAGAGCAGAACATGTGATACTAAATGTCATATTTCAGAAGTTAGAGAAATACTGAGGAGTTGATGCTGTAGATTTGTTCTGACCAACAAGAACTACCTAATCAGTGGGGTGGGAATTATTATAAAATGTTAGAGGAGAAAAAATAAAATGTCACCTTAACATTCTTAAGAGCAAAACTGGCTGACATGAGACAGTGAAATACTTACTCCAAGTGACATGAAAGCGTATTTAAAAATATGAAATGATAAATATAATTTCATATTAAGGGCATCAAAGTGACAGATGAAGCTGAGCAAGACAAGATTATTATTAATTCACAAACAAACTCTTAGCAAGGGCCCTCAAGACAGACGTGAGAAGTCTGGATGCTGTACAACACTGCAGAAAGAGCCCCAAGATTTTAAATCAGGCAGATCACGATCCTCCTGCCACTTGAAAGATAGCATTACTTTAGTAAATGCCTTGACCTCTCTGTCTTGACTGAGGCACTTCTAAAAATGGGAAGAATAATAATAAAGCCCAATTCTTAAAACTGCAGAAATGTAAAAACATGTGGTCCCTGTTCCATGTTGGGCAGATAGATAGGAATAAGACTACCTATGCTATAGGACAAGATAGGAAAATGAAATGCTGAGGACACAGAACTATTTCTACAGAAACGTTGTGAAGGAAGAGTTCAATCCTGATTAAAGAAATCAGAGCTTTATGAAAGAGATGGCAGAGGTGCCTGTGTGGCTCAGTCCGATAAACATCCAACTCTTGATTTTGGCTCAGGTCATGATCTCAGGGTGGTGAGATCCAGCCCCTCCAGCCCCTCCATGCTGAGCATGGAGCCTGCTTAAGATTCTCTTTCTCCTTTCTCTCTGCCTCTCTCTGAAAGAAAGAAAGAAAAAGAAAGAAAGAAATGTGACACTCGAGTTTGGCCTTGAGTTAGAAATAGGAAGTGAAGGGAAGAGAGAAAGAGAGTAAGCCGGAGGTGGGGGAATATTTCAGTTTAGATATTCATAAACATGTTTAGGGACTAGTAAGAAATAAAATGTTTTGGTGTTCAGGAAAGAAGTCAGCAGCCAGTAGGAGAAAACAAAATTGGAAGATAGGATCAGATCAAAAAAGACTTCCAACAGCACAACAAGGTAGTCTGACATTCTCCGCATTATCAACACCTTACATTTTTTATAGGCCTTCATTTCCACGTCTGTCATCTTTTTTAACTAAAGTCCCCCCAAAATTTCGGGACACCTGAGTGGCTCAGTCGGTTGAGCATCCGACTCTTGATCTCAGCTCAGGTCTTGATCTCAGGGTTGTGAGTTCAAGTCCTGCATTAGATATGGGGCCTACTTAAAAAAGTAAATAATTAAAAATTTAAAACATAAAAATGTAATTCCCCAAACCTTTAATGTATATAGATGGCCTAATGTGTTCCCACTTTAATACAAACAAAGAAACTGAGTTTGAGTGACTTCCTAAGTTACCAACCAACAAATATAAGAGTCAGACTAGAAAGTAGACCTGTTGATTGGCCAATGCTCTTTTCACACTACCATGCTATCTCTGTAGGCACTTGGGAGATACAGGATCTTGAATGCCAGGCTGCAAGACTGGTTTTTCAGGCAAAAGCTTTAAATAAACACAACAGGAATTTGCACTCTGGCAGCACTACATAAGGATGCACTGAAGAGAAAAGATCCTAAGACTAGATCTAGAATATGAAGGAAAAAAATCAACAAGATGAAATCCAATTGAACACGATAGTAAAATTGTATATTTAAGTTTCAGAATATATACTTCATAAGTTCAGGTTGTATAAGAACTGAATTAATAGTTCATGAGAAATAGATCTATGACTGTTAATTAATTTCATTACTAATGCAAGCTTAGTGTTAAGGAGCTGCTAAAAATAAATGTCCCGTTTAGCTGTGTTATGAGAAAATTAATGTCCAGAAATAAGACATAAATGAGTTTGTATATTGCTTACACCGCCAAGAAGCGTATCCCCTTGAGCTGTAAAAAGGATACTCTTGATGAGCTGAACAGATATAGAACAACTAAGATGATGAAAGACCTGAAAAACACTTGTGAGTTTTTTGAGAAAAATTGAAATTTAACAAGAGAAAGGAGATGGGGAGGGAGATAGCTTTCCAAGGGCAAACTACAAGGCAGAATGAAAGCCAATTGTGGGGTTTCACATGTTTCAGCCAAACATAGAACATTTTCCCCAAAATTAAATCATCTGTAAAATACCAAGCTTGATGCTCCAAAAGTACAAGCAACAGCTGAGAGGCTATATGAAGCAGGTTGGGGCTAATTGCTTTCATGGAAATAGGTTTGCCTGGAGGGTTTTGAGGTCTCTAAAAATGTTTTGATTTCATAAGTTTATACACACACACAATTATTATGATAAACTCAGCAAATTCAGAATGAAGGGGGGATATAAATTATGGCATTTAAGAAAAGAGAAACTAACATATCTCATTCAGTTGCATATACTGTCTTATATTTTTTCCTTCTAATTCATCAGTGGAGAGTATTATGACACATTTCTATACTACAAGTACAGTGAATGATGGCCGTATGTACTGAGAGTGATTTATAAGTCACCATCTTCATTATTTATAAATTAATGAAATAGCTTACACTGATGGGGATTTTCAGTTACTTTTTATTCCTTGTATGGGTCTTAGAAATATAGTTTTGCTTTCTAAATAATTTATCAGTGTTAAATTATTAAGTGTGCAGCAATGCAATATCAAACACATCATTCAAAGCTTCTTGTTTCTCATAATTTATATGTGCTCTAAGAAAGAAACAGCTGTGGAATTGGACTTTTTTTGTTTTTTGAAAATAGGACATTTTCTTTAACCTCCGTTTATTACTATGTTGTCTTTTCAAAAATTTATAAAATAGAAAAATTCATAAAAATCATTAAATTGTAACTAAAATCACCTGATGTTCTTACAAAAAACCTTATATATTATTTTATTAGTATACTTTTTTCTAACTTGTTTTCTACATGCTTGCTTAATTTAATGTTTATGTGATTTATCACATCTTGAACTGTCAAGAATGTGACTATATAACAAATGCCTATGTATTAGTCATCAATTTATGTACATGATAAAATCAATCCTATCATTTGCTACACTGTTAATTAGAGCCTTTTGCTAGTCAGTACTTCTGCATTTAGAAAATAAAGGGATATCACTCTGTAGCATCTAGTTTAGGTACTTAGGTGCCATTGAACTATGTTCAAATTAAACTTAAAGTGTGTCTAATTATGTTCTTCTTCTCTATAAATTGCTAATTCAAGTAGTATAGAAATCATATTTTTGACCACACATCTCCTTCCACATTCAAAAATCCAAAACCTATTTCTTAAGCACAGAACCCAAACAAATTTCTTCTCTATACATAGTAAGGGAAATACAAAGAAGTAAAATTTTAGAAAGGTTTCAATGAGCTTATGGGCTGTTTGATGAAATAAGATATTTGTAAAGATAAAAATTCAAGGTTCTGTAAGATATTTTACAATGATACCTGAGTAATGACAACTAATATCAAAATTATTTTGACATCATCATCTCATATTTTTCAGATCTTGTTATATGAATGATTCCTTCTTTTGGTCAAACAATCTCAGTGAAGACACCTTTTGTTTGACCAGTTAATACTGGTAAATCACTTATAAGACAGGCCTCTTGATTTATTACCAGTACTAATTTCCATATGATTTTATTACTTAACACCCTTAAACATTGCATACATACAATACAGCATAAATCCTGCTGAAACATGAAATGGAATTTTTCAGTTAGCTTTGAACAATTGTGGTCAGTTATTTATTTTTTTTAATGGGCACATTCTGTTCTAGTCTTATTTCTATTTAGGGGAATTTTTTTTTACTCCAGCTCCTCAAAGATTAATTTTATTTATTTTGTTTCATTTGCCAATGATGCATATTTAGAAGGAGGGTCAGACTCAGCTATTCTAAAACAGGGCTGATATCTTTTAACACAATATCCAATGAAACAACGCAATTAATATTTATATACCAAATCTTATAACTACATCTGAAAGATTTTCAAAAAATTTTTCCTCCTGCATTGAAGAGGAAAGCAGGGATTTCTTTTTATGTGATAAATCCTGTTGCTAGAGAGTAGATACTCTGTGTGTGTGTGTGTTTGCAATTGAGTTGGCTTGTATTGGAAATGTAAAGCTAAGTCTTTTAATAGTGACATGACGTGAGAAAACAATTATTTTATTTGAAAGAGAGAGAGAACATGAGCAGAGATCATGACATGGGTTCCAACCCAGGACTGTGAGATCATGACCTGAGCTGAAGCCAGATGCTTAACTGACTGAGCCACCCAGGTGCCCCAGCATGAGAAAACAATTTCCTAAAAACATTTACCTAGCTAAACTAGATGCTCCAGATAAAGGAAAGCCTGATTATATGGAGACCACTTATGAATTAAGAAAGTTAGACCTACTTTAAATTTGTTTTTGTAGAAGTTAAGCACCTCTCACAGGTTTATTTTTAAACGTAAGATGGTAGTTAATGTTAGCACTAACAAATATGCTCACATATTAATTAACCTACCACATGACTATGTGAACACAAGTTGTACTAAACAAAGCTTGTAATTAACAATGTTTGTAATTATTATCTGTAGTAGCATCTAAGTTGCTGCCAAACATTCCTACCAAATTTAGAAAGTGTGAGGGAATATACCCACTAACTCCCTATGGTAAGATTCTTCTAGAAGAAGAGAAGAAAAACTACGTCCAAGCTTTCTGTGGAAAGTATTTTTTACATTTTAAATGATTACAATTGATGCATCATAAAATGCTGAAACTGTTTTAAAGGGGTTTTGATGGGAATTTGGGCTGAATCTAACAGCCAGGTTACATGGAAAACATTGCAAACACACGACAATTTGGTGCCAGATATCTGGTTCATGAGGAGAAAGTAGAGAAAAAAAAAAAAGAAATATTTGAGACTAAAGAGGGCTTTATTGCTCTTGTCATTCATCACCAATTGTACAAATGGCTTGGCTTTAAACTAAAAGCTTCTTGGGAGGTTTTAAGTTTTATAGCTTTGTCCTATTCCTAGGAAGGATGGTGTGGTCCTTCAGCAGATGGCCTAATCATCACATCATAGGCACAACGGAGCTTCAGATGGAAAATAGATTGTACTTGGTCACCAACCAAGTAGGATATAAAACAAGCTATCCAGTGTCTCCAGGAGGACAAGGAGCCAAAAGGCACATTTATCACCTCTGAATCACAGCAAGGGCCTGCTTCAAAACAAGATTTTCCTCTTCACAACCATTTTAAATAGTCAATTAGTAGGTGATAGGGAGGAGCTGGAAGTGCTGCAAGCTGCATAATGATTCACCCCATAGTGACTTGGGTTCATTGCAATGGGCAGAATGATTGAAAGTTGAACAAAAATTTCTCAGAGATAGTTTGACTTTGGCCATAGATAGAGCTAGCTGTATGCATAGAAGAAGGGAAAAATTACCTATTTATTCCACCTAAGAGAAACCAAAAAATTCCAATACAATACAAATCTAACTGTGAAGGCAGCCTTCATAATGTTATCAGCTTCTTATTAATAAGCAGAAGTTGAATAGAGAAACTTAGAAGTCTTCAGACTCCTAACACATTTAATAATCTATTTATTGATTTGTCAACTATTTTTAAGGCCTACCATTCTAGGTTCAGGGAGTAAAGTGGAAAGTCCCTAGTCTCATGGAAATTATTTACTAGTGAGGTGAGAGACAACAATCAAACATATCAAATTTCAGTGATGGGTATAAACAAAGAAAAATAAACAAAGTAAGGGTGATCATGATGGTGATGAGGGGGGAGTACAATTTTATATTGCCCAGTTAAGGAAGGCCTCTCAGAAAAGGGGACCTTGGAAATCTGAAGGTGAGAGAGTGAGCCATGCAAATATATCTGGGAAAAGAGCTATTCAGACAAGGGAACAGCAAATGCCAAGCCCTCAAGGCAGGAAAATGTTTGATATGTTCTATATACAGCAAGTTCCTTGGTGTTTGCATTGGGCATGGGGAGTGGGGAGGGGGAGATGAATCACAAAGATATTTGGGGGTCTAGAGGAAGATGAGAAAGATTATATAGAACCTTTAAGGCCACAGTAAATATTTTAGCATTTACTTTCAATGGAAAGCCATTCAATGGCTTTGAACAGAGGAACAAAATGCCATTTTAAAAGAATTACTATGGCAGCTGTGTGGCAAATAGATGGAGTGCAGGGAAGCAGGCCTACTGAAGAGACAGCCATTAAAATAATCAAGGTGAGACAAGATCCTGGCTTTGGAATAAAGACAGAGCAGCTGAGGTGATAAGCAGTTGTATTCAGGATTTATTTTCCAGATAGACACATAAATTTGTTTAGGGAGTATAGAAGAATCAAGGATGAATGCAATGTTTTTGGTCTGAGAAACTGAAATGAGTTGCCAGACCTATGGGAAAACTTGGGAGCAGATAGTCTTGTGGTAGTGAGAGAAGGGTGGAATTAAGAGCATAGTTTTGAACAAGTCACGTTTGAGATACCCACTAGACACCAGAATGGAAAAATCGGGTAGGTATGGAATTACAGAGGGAGGTCAAAGGTGACTATGTAAACTTGGGAATCAGTTATTACATATATTTTATATATATATATAATATATCTGGGAATCAGCTATAAATATCACCATCAGTTATTTGGTGATGTTTAAAGCTATGGGATTGGATAAGGTTATGGAAAATGAATATAGAGAAACAAGGTGAGGATCTAATACAAGATCTAGAGTTTGGGAACAGTAGGAGGAACAAAGAAAGACTAAGAAGCAGTGGGCTAGTCAAGCAGAACAATAAACAAGAGAGAATTATATCCTGGAAGCTGAGTGAAGAAAGTGTTTCCAAAAAGAAAGGAGCAGCTGTGAATCCTGCTGATTGGTCAAGGAAGTTGAGAACCAAGAATATAGCATTTGATTTGACAATCTGCAAATCATTAGTGATCTTGACAAATGATATTTCTGCAGAGAAGTGGAGAAAGCATGATTAGAATGGGTGAAGGAGAAATGGAGGGGAAAAATCAGAGATGGACATTGTGAACAACTCCTTTAAGAGTTTAATCACTGTAAAAAGCAGAAGAGAAATGAGATGGTTTAATTGGAGGGTGATGTGGGTATTCAACAAAGGGTTTACTAAAATGAAAATGATTTCAGCAATTTTTTTTTTGGTAGGGATCCAATAAAGAGAGGAGGGGGGGAAAGTGAAACAATTGTAGGAGCCATGTCTTTTAGAATATGGGAGGGGTGAGCCCCAGTAGACAATTAAAGAGTGATTGCTTTAGATAAGAGAACTGGGTGTAGTTCTTAATTGTATTAATTGATCAAATTAGCAAGCTCTTTGAGTACTGTTGATA
This sequence comes from Vulpes vulpes, assembly GCF_048418805.1. Classification (NCBI taxonomy): domain Eukaryota; kingdom Metazoa; phylum Chordata; class Mammalia; order Carnivora; family Canidae; genus Vulpes; species Vulpes vulpes. The sequence continues at coordinate 97,413,875 of NC_132784.1, read as the reverse complement.
AAGTTTTATTGAACATTTACATTGTTTTAATCACTTGACATATGCTGTGTCTCAGCCTCAAAACAACTCTATGAGTGAAACTGAGCCCACAATTTATTCATTTATTTAATCATTGAACAAATATTTAATAAAATCCTGCTTCCAAGCATTATACTAGCTGTTGGAGAATAAAAAGTAAACAATAAAATAATATTTCAGTTGTGAAATATTCATGCTATACCAGGCTTTTTGCTAATTACTCATGTATAGTCCAATAAAATAATATTTCAGTTGTGAAATATTCATGATATACCAGGCTTTTTGCTAATCATAATCCTTTTATAATCCCTTTTACTTCTCTCACCAATACTCGGAGGTTGGTATTATTGTCCACATTTTATAGATTAGAAAACAAAAGTTTAGAAGTTAAATAGCTTCTAGGAGAACACATCAACAATGCATACTCAGACTGTCATTGCACAGTGCTACCTACATGTTCCCTGCTCTCTACGGTATACTCAATTATGCTTTATCTCTGCATGCTGCATTACTGAGCTAGACAAAAATTATGTGAATATCAAAAAATTGAGAAGAAAAGATTTCAATGTTCCCAGTACAAGAAAATGGCTGGGTACTAGATCAGAGAATAATGGAGTAATGGGGTTGGGGCAATCTGTAAAAAACGTTGTCAAGAAAAACTGCTCACCAAGGAAGTAACATTTCAGCTGAGACCAAAGGGATAAGAAATACTCGATGAGGGTGCAGAGAAACTTATTGGCTGAGGGAAGAATAGCAAGTGCAAAAGCCCTGAGGCAGGAAAGAGTTTTGCATGCTCAAGAAACCAAAATAAAATCCATGTGCCTGGAGTATAATGGAAGAATGTAAGAGTGACTTGAGATGAATTGAGAGACTAGGGAGAGCTCTGATATTACAGGGTCTTCAAGGCCCAAAAGAGGAGTTTAAATTGCATTCTAAGTTTGAGACATCACTGAAACTCTTTAAGCAGGAGAGGACATACCAGATCACAACTCTTGTGCAGTGTAGCAGATGTATGAGAAATACTGGTGAACAGGGATGATGCACAATCTTGGAAGCAGGGAGAGCAGTTGGAAGGCTGGGTGGTAGTAACCCAGAAGAGAGATAGTGGTGAAGGATGGACATGGAGAAAAGTAGCAAAATCTGAGAAATAGCTTTGAGATGGCATTTATAGGATTTAGTGATGACATAGATGCAGTAAGAAGAAAGAGGGATAGCTCCTGAGTCTTTGCCGTAGCATCTAGGTAGATGGTGAGACTTAATGAGTTTCTACTTACTGAGATGGAGAAACTCAAGGGCAGGGTACAGGTTTGGGAAGAATAAAGAATTGTCTTTTGGATAAATTCTGCTTGAAATATTAGACTACTGAATGTTGGGGTCCAGTGGAGAACTCTGGGCTACAGACATAAACTGGGGAGTCAAAGGTGAAGATGATATTCAGTGTTATGTATGGATGAAAGCACCTAGGAGGAGTATAGTGGAGTGAGAGAGGCAGGGAAGAGAAGGGAAGAGAAAAAGATTGTTTAATTAATTTAACAAGAAATAGGAAAGCCCACCAGTATGCTGATGGAAATGATCCTGGAGAGAGGAATATTGTAGGTAATATTGAAAGAACGGTATGAGAATCTCTAGAGGAAGTGAGGGAAGATGGGGGCCATACTCCAAAGGAGACCATAGTCATTAATTTAAGAGGGACACTACATCTTCACTAAAAAGGGGAGAAGTAGAAAACAGGTGCAAGTGTGGGCTAGTTTGTTAATCTGATGATGGGAAAGAAGATAAAGAAATCTGCTAATTAAAAACAAACCCAAGGCCTGAGGCAGGCCTATGGACATCAAAGCGGCATGGCCATTGACAGAACAGCTTTTTAAAATTTGCTTTTAGTTGCCAAACCTGGAGAATCCCTTTTTCCCAAAGCAAAATTGGCCATAATTCTGCCTTGCTAGGGACATCCTGCCTGTACTTTCCTCCTAACCGGATCCTGGTTCAGGTATTTTAGCAAAGCACAGACAGAAGAGGGCTTTCCCCTTTCTGAGCAAAACATCAAGCGGTCAGATTCCTCCCCTACTGGGAGCGGGAGTAGAATCTGTTCCACTTGGTTTCCTTTATCTTAGCCATTTCATGTGAATAATTCAAAATCTAAGTATTTGACAATTCTGGGCTTTAAACTTCATACACTGACTGTTGCTCATATCAAACTTAGAAACTGTGTCTGACAGCTTTTCCAAATGACCAGTCACAAGGGGTAGCTTCCCTCACTTGCCCTTCCCATCTTATTTCTCTTCCTCCTTTCTGTTCTGTTTTTATTGCCTGGTCCTCAACAATCCTTGCCAAGACATCAAAGCCTTTGTCTCCCACTTCTTCTCACCCCTTCTCTTTGCCACCCACCTTCTCTACCCATTTTCTAATCAAAAAGTATCATCCTTATCATGACCTTCATTTGGAGTCCTGTGTCCTGTGAGATGACATCCGACAATGCCACACTGTGGTTTCCAGAGTGGTTTCTATTGCAGTCCCAGAAAATACTTAAATTTAAAAATTCTAACTGCTTGACCAAATTCCGTTTGCAAATCCACATAAATATGGTTTCCCTCCCTCCAGACAATTTCAGGAACGGCATTTTTGTATTCCAATTTATACTCAGCCCTCCCTCGCAGCACTCCCAGCTCATCCTGGGCTACTATCTCTCATCGCTCATTTTGCTCAGTCCGGTCCGCCCACTCCCCATCATTCTCCTCAGCCATCCTGTCAAAAAATCAATTTGCTACTTCCTCTGTTATTAAAGTGGCTGATCCAGCAATTTTTCCCTTTTATGGAAGAGAAATGAGGGTGGAAATAAGCTCTCCTCTGTTGATCCCTAACATAGGCATGACTGAATTTCTAATACAAGTACTGTGTCATTTTAGATAATTTACAGAGACTGCTGCACTTTAATCAAATCTCATTAAAATGGAAATGTTCATTATAATTCAAGAGCACTTGTGAATTGTACTAGTTTGTTCACTGAAAGCATTTACTTTTAGGGTAACGTGACTATAATGAATGCTATTGAAGAAGAAGCGTTGCATATGCCCAGAACTAGACCGAGGACAAAGAGATCTGGAAATAAAAAAAGATTTAGGTCTGTAGGGAATTCCGAGTCTCTGATATTAAGTCAGCTTCACTACGGCTGGGGCTGCCATGTATTCAGTCCACCTAGAGGAAGGGAGGGGAAATATATGGTCAATTTTTATAAAGTATACCCCAAAACCTGAAATTAGGGCTTGCCCTCTGGAAACAATTACACGGTGAAGTTAATTAACACCTAGAAGTAGAAGTTTTCCCAAAAGGTAGCAGCCATCCTCCTAAATAATAACTTGTAATAATAACTTGTAAGCAGGAGGCTGAAGATTCTACTCTAATTACACAAACAAGGTATAGACCTGGTTGGGACTCTCTTGGTACCGAAAACTGTGGCATTGATAATTGTACCTATAGATCTGAAGAAGAGAATAAGAAGGGAGAAGATATAGATATTGAGTCTGTGTGCATCCTGTCACACAGAGGTTCGTCCAAAGAAATTCAAGGGTTCTGCTTCCAGGTGCAAACACTCTGGATAGAGCATTGGGTCAAACTGGTGACTGCTTTTAAATTTATGTTTTGCTATAACTTCAGACTGACCAAAAAGCCATAAAAATACTACAAAAATTCTTGTATACTTTCACCCAAATATTAAGTTAGGATTCTGTTTGCTTTATCCTCTCTTTCTTTCTCTCTATGCCCTCTCTGTGTGTCTCTCTCTGTGATTTTTTTAATGAATTATTTTATTATTAGTTGCAGACATACTACCCATTTACCCCTAAATGCTTGAATGTGTATTTCTTATCCAGCCATGGTGCAATTATTGAAATCAGAAAAATAACGTTGATTCAATATTATCACCTATTTTATAGACCTTATTCAGATTTTACTAATTATCCCATCCCAGTAATGTCCTGTATAACAACCACAAAAATCACAGATTAGCATTGATTCAGTAGCCATGTCTCTTTAGCCTCCTCTTTTCTGAAACTGAGCCTCAGTCTTTCATAACAGTGACTTTTAAGTAGAATACATCACTTATTTAATAAAATGCTTTTCAATCTGGGTTGTCTGATATTCCTTTATGATTAGGTTAACTTTATGCATTCTTGGCAGGAACATCACAGTCATATTTTTATCTTAGTGATTGTATCACGAGGCACGAATGTCAATTTGCCCTATTATTGGTGACATTAGCTTTAATCACTGTGTTAAGGTATTTTCTGCTAGGTTTCTCTACTGTAAAGTCACTCTTTTTCCCTTTATAATTAGTAAGTATTATAAATTACTCTATCATTCCATCATCATTCATTAGTTGGCTTTTGAATACAAGGAAGACCTTTCCCTGTGACTTTATTTATATATCACTAGTAACTCATACAATAGATCGTGGTATATCTACAATGGATTATAATTTTTTGCTATTGTTATTTATTTTGATGCTCAAATTAAGACAGACTTAGCCACAAACTGATGACTTTAAAAATTCAAACTCCTGGCTTTTATTGGAAAATCAATGCTCTGGGAGAAACTGGAGTAATAATACCATGGATCTGGGAGCTGAGCAAAATCTAAGCATACCTGCCTTCCCTAACTTTTAGATCCCCCCTCCTAGTTGACTTGACTCGTTTATATTACTTAATCTAGCATTTATTTTTCTGACTTTATTATAGAAGGGGTTTTCCTAAGCTGATGCACATTTTTTTAATTTCAATTTTAATCTCTGCAAAGAAACTCCCTGATTATTTTCCACATAGGCTGGCTACAGTGAGAGCACAAACTAACCACACAGGTTTTAGTTTCTCCATTTTCCTAAAAGTTAATTCTCAGAGAAAATTATTACATTGGCAGTCTGATGTCTACCTAAGTCATGCCTGGATTTTAGCTTGGATTTTAGACCAACAGGAGTGTGTCTTTGACCTTTGAAGTAGAAAACAAATCCTGGAGCACCGAGTGAGGGCTCTGCCCAGCTTTCTGTCTCAGCAGAGTCTCAGAAGACCACACTGGTACCACTTCCATCTCCAAACAAGCAAAGGTAGTTTATACAGGGTAAATACATCACAAGAGTAAACACCAAGCAGGGGGTATATGGAGGGCTAACACAGAAATGACTACATAAATGGTAGGTGATAACTTGTTATCCAAGCAAGTAACTTGTGGAAAAAAGCGAAACATAAAGATGGAGTAGGAACAGTGAGCAGAGACTTCTGAATGAAAACTAGAGGGGAAACAAACAAAACCAAAACCTTGAGAGGTTAAGATAAATGCCAAGGGAAACCAAGCAAATCAAGCTGTCCAGGTTTCTTCTTGTGATAGAACCTGTACCTAAATGGTTTGTGGCCCAATGTTGCTGTCTTTAGCAGTTCTGTTTAGGATAACATGGTCCTGAACCGAGCTTACTGGGGAGCCCCGGTTGAAGGTGTCATAACATAAAAGTTGTTTACAGGTCTGACATCATTTAGTAGTTATTCCATTCAAATTGTCTTTTTAAGAAGTGTAAATGAATACAATTACAGTTAAAGCCTACACTATGATACATACCTGTCAAATAAACTCGATTTTCCAAAATCATGGAAAATGTTGGAGAATTCCAAAATTTATAATCAAATAGCCTTTCACTTCTGAAAAGATGAGAGATTATAAATTTATGGATGTATGACCCAAGATATAAAAATTTATCTCGTACATAGTTTGACCTTAAGATAATATTGTTAATGTGGAACTTGTAGCTTGCATGAAATATTACTAACTTGTAGGTTTCTCACACATTTTATTTATTTTTTGTATATTTTTTTATTGGAGTTCGATTTGACAACATATAACATAGCACCCAGTGCTCATCCCACCAAGTGCCCCCCTCATTGTCGTCACCCAGTCACCCCATCCCTCCGCCCACTTCCCTTTCCACTGCCCCTTGTTCGTTTCCCAGACTTAGGAGTCTCTCCTGTTCTGTCATCCTCACTGATATTTCCCACTCATTTTATCTTCTTTCCCCTTTATTCCCTTTCACTATTTTTTATATTCCCCAAATGAATGAGACCGTATCATGTATGTCCTTCTCCGATTGACTTACTTCACTCAGCATAATACCCTCCAGTTCCATCCACATCGAAGCAAATGGTGGGTATTTGTCGTTTCTAATGGCTGAGTAATATTCCATTGTATACATAAACCACATCTTCTTTATCCATTCATCTTTCACTGAACACCGAGGCTCCTTTCACGGTTTGGCTATTGTGGACATTGCTGCTATAAACATTGGGGTGCAGGTGTCTCGTTCTTTCACTGCATCTGTATCTTTGGGGTAAATCCCCAGTAGTGCAATTGCTGGGTCGTAGGGCAGGTCTATTTTTAACTCTTTGAGGAAACTCCACACAGTTTTCCAGAGTGGCTGCACCAGTTCACATTCCCACCAACAGTGTAAGAGGGTTCCCTTTTCTCCGCATCCTCTCCAACATTTGTGGTTTCCTGCCTTGTTAATTTTCACCATTCTCACTGGTGTGAGGTGGTATCTCATTGTGGTTTTGATTTGTATTTCCCTGATGGCAAGTGATGCGGAGCATCTTCTCATGTGCATGTTGGCCATGTCTATGTCTTCCTCTGTGAGATTTCTCTTCATGTCTTTTGCCCATTTTATGATTGGATTGTTTGTTTCTTTGCTGTTGAGTTTAATAAATTCTTTATAGATCTTGGATATTAGCCCTTTATCTAATACGTCATTTGCAAATATCTTCTCCCATTCTGTAGGTTGTCCTTTAGTTTTGTGACTGTTTCTTTTGCTGTGCAGAAGATTTTTATATTAAGTCCTAATAGTTCATTTTTGCTTTTGTTTCCTTTACCTTCATAGATGTATCTTGCAAGAAGTTGCTGTGGCCAAGTTCAAAAAGGGTGTTGCCTCTAGGATTGGATGGATTCTTGTCTCACATTTAGATCTTTCATCCATTTTGAGTTTATCTTTGTGTCTGGTATAAGAGAATGGTCTATTTTTATTCTTCTGCAAGTGACTGTCCAATTTTCCCAGCACCATTTATTGAAGAGACTGTCCTTTTTCCATTGGATAGTCTTTCCTGCTTTGTGGAGTATTAGTTAACCGTAGAGTTGAGGGCCCATTTCTGGGATCTGTATTCTGTTCCATTGATCTATGTGTCTGTTTTTGTCTGCACACATTTTAGAATAATGGCTGCTATAAGGAGTCAGTTGTCATTTACAGAGTAGAGATCACAAAAAAAGAGAACACAGAAAAACCTAAGCTAAAGCAACACAATAGAATAAGATTGTTTTTTTAAAGAAATGACAAGCATATACGTTCACGAATATCATAAAGGGATTGGACTAAATTGACTTTAGACAATAACGATTCTTCAAGGGAATTGGTTGTGAAAGATTGCAGAGCAGAGGAAAATCTCAGAAGATGCCTGGAAATTCTCTCCCCTGAGAACTAAGAGATGATGCTCCTACCAACGTTTCTCACCCTTGTCTACAGACTGGAATCTCCTCGGGGTGGGGATATCAGGGCTTCAAAACAAATCCAAGGAAACTGTGGTATGGTTGGACTTCAGGCCTTTTTAAATTTCTTTGAAAGCTATTTAAACTTTTATAATAGTTTAAGGATAGGTGGGGAAGTTAGGGAAATTAAAGGGAGATTACGGATGTGAGAAAACTTCAGATTAAACAGCTAATCAGGGATCCCTGGGTGGCTCAGCGGTTTAGCGCCTTCCTTTGGCCCAGGGCTTGATCCTGGAGTACCGGGATCGAGTCCCACGTCGGGCTCCCTGCGTGGAGCCTGCTTCTCCCTCTGCCTGTGTCTCTGCCTCTCTCTCTCTCTCTCTATCATAAATAAATAAATAAATAAACAACTAATCACCAGGCTTGGTTAATTTATAAAATGAAGTTGCCAGACAAAATTATTAAAGGAACTCAACTATATTAAACATCAAAAGAAAGTTTAAGCACTGAGGAATTTCTAGTTTAAGATTTAGTTTTTATCCTGAGCACTTTCACTTTCCTGATATAAGCCTTAGAAAAGTGTGCCATTAGTTTTATTTTCAAATATAGAAATTTTTTTCTGAATAGCTTGCCAATAAAAAGAGTGACCCAGGGAGGCAGTCATTTATCAAGAGTCCACATGACCTTTAAATATTTAGAAGGCACACAAACATGTTCAATATTGCCTTGTATATTGAGCGATAAAATAACCAAGGCAATCTGTAAACAATGAACTATACAATTTTATATCATAATTCCCTGGAGCCTGATACTAAATGTATTTTAAGCTTCTAAATAACATAACCCAAGATTGAGAAATAGTATTTATTTAATACATGTTTAATACATAAGTGAATAAATAAAAAATATTTATAAGACTCAAAATTTTAAATGAATTAAATTCAAATTATATTAGCCCATTAAATATGTTTCAAGTGGCTAGTATAATACCAAATATATAAACCCCATAAATTATAAACAGTTTACCTATTTATAATTACATGGAATAGAGGTATGATTAAATTTAAAACCAAATTATCTACTTTTCTGACAGGGGTTAACTATACAATTAAATTTTATTTTATCACATGCTTTCAGTAATTAACAATGAAGCATTCTTCTGATATTCTAACAGACTTTGAAACAAAGTACTATCTATCTGCTGAGTTATTACTAAGTTGGGGAAGCAGGGATCAGAAACTGATTATTAGTATTTCAGTAGGCAAGTTAGATTAATGTATCAAGCAAATGAGCTCCTCTGAGAGACAGGGAGCTAATATCTGTTCTGGACACAAAGCAGACAGTTTATTTGTGTAATAAAATAGGATTGATAGGGCACGCTTTAGAATTTATTTAGAGTTCTATAATCAGCAAGGTGAAACAAATTATCAATACAACCTATCAACTGCTGAAAGAAATAATTGTGCCAAAAAAAAAATCTTTTTCTGTCTTTACTTTTACTCACTATTCACATATGCTTTTATATGCTTAAGGGGCTATGCCAGGCTAGGAGCTACACCACAGCAAGCAGTGCCATGATCCCTTTGCCTCAGAAACAAGGCTCAGTATTTAGGATTAACAGAGCTGGATATTTAGGATTAAAGATGAGAGGTCAGCAGGAAATTATGTGAAAGAAATCATACCACACAGACAAGGCTGAAGTCCATCGGGAATAGAGTTTAGTTCACTACCAAAAATGCACTGGAACACTAGCTATGATCCTAGCTAAGGGCTTTGAAACTTTTCCTCCATTTATTCCTCCAAGAGTTTCCTTTACATTTCTTTTCCCTTTTTGCCACAGAGTTCAAGTTTGAATGCTCAGTATCACAGCCAAGCTACCTCATAGAGTGAGCTCAAAAATCAAATCTCCCCATCCACAGAGCCCACAGCTGTAGCCTGCTACTTCCAAAACTTTTTACAATTTTCCTGCAATAATCCCAGAGAAACCAGAGGACCTGGGTTTTCCCCTTCTCCAAACCACCTGTGCTCCTCACGTCTCCTTACCCTAACCTGCAGAATGTAGAGCAAGAGAGAAAGTAGATTCACCAGTTGCTACTTACAAGAAACGGAGGTCTATTAACCAAGAAGCCATGTGGATGGGAGACAGAACAACTAGCTTCAGAGCAGTCTTGACCATCAACCTCTGCCTCTCGTTTGCTTGGCATCCTCTCTGTTATTCTTGTTCCCAAGCAAAGAAAAAAACAAAAACCAGACTGATCCTTCCTCCCAGGGTACTGAAGAGATTAAGTTAGATAACAGGTAGAGCTGTTTTTAAACAGTGCTCAATAAATGGTAGTGATGAGGAGTTATTTTTAATTTTTTTAAATTATTTAATTTAATTATTTAATTTTAATTTATTTTTAATTATTTAAACCTGTTCCAAGTGCCCTAAACATATTGTGAGGAGGAGGGAAGGAAAAGATGAGGCCGTCCAGACCCCAAAAGTAGGCCTGTTCAAAGAGTTCTGATTTTGACTCATCCCCATTCAAACAGGGCAGGAGCTATGTGTGCATTCTCTCCCTATACTTCAGCACATAGCCCAATTCCCCATCCACAGAATCCATTGAACTGGTTCATTTGAAAACCATTGGTCTAATGAAAAATATAGCCTAAGGTGAAATTATGGCCCCAGTCATGACTCTAATATTCAAGCATGTTATTTAACTCTATCTTGTCTTAGTATACCTGCTAGTTGGAATTAATAATGCTTGCCTGTGCGTAGCCAAGAGTCATAAGGAAAAATGAGAAACAAGCACGTCTGCTATTGTAGAAATGGAAACGAAGACATTCAAATTATAATATATTTTCTTTCTATAAAAATATTATTTTAAGTAAAACAAGTATAATAATACCTCTCCTGGGGTTACTTTGAGACATAGAAAGAATTGATGTAAAACTCTTGCACAATGACTGACATAAAAAAAAAAGATTGATAAATTACAATAATTCTTTTTATTATTATTACTGGGGGGAAAGTAATTTCTGCCTCCCGAAGGAGGAATACAACAGAACAGCTGTGCAAACAACATACAAGTTCTTTGAAATTAATAGAAAATGTTCACATCTCAACTTTCAGGAGTCCATTGTGTTCCTGTTTGCACAATGAGTACACCATGTGCAATGGGAATGAGTCAGCTCTGTCCAAGCTTCCTTAGGATGTTATAAAATGTGGCATGATGTTAATGAGCAGCAGTCAGAGCTCTTTAAGACACACCGATATGTTTCGTCACAAGTACATTACAAAATAAATAGGATGTTTATTTTTATCACCACACCTTCATAGTCGTCAGTGGTATAGAAGTCAGCCTGCCATGAAGAAACTCCCAAAGCAAATGAGATGCAGATCTCTGTACAGGCTTATCATTTGGTCGGCCTCAACATGTCACCACAGGTTTAGATGATCTTTTTTAAAGTTCCCCACCTTTGTTATACATATGAAGTGCATATTACACCTGTCTAACGTGTTTTCATCATGTTATTAGCTTATTTGATCCTCACACTACTAGAGATTTGAGTAGGTACTAAGGGTCTCTATTTTATAGCTTGAAAAACTGAGATGCCATGAAGTTAAGTAACTTTAACAGACTCAATGATTAAGACAGAACTATAATCCAAGTTTCGTTCCATACATTTTGCTATTTTCACATATGTCCAAGGCTCCAGGAAAATAAAACACCTCTAAATCACCCACCATCTTAAAAAAAATGACCACAAACAATGCACCCAGATAGATATAATACAACTTATTCTTAGAACTTGAGCAGGAGAAAGGTAAGAGTGTAAGACTAATTAGGTTTCCAGTAGTGTTCTATATGCTAAAATATGTGAACTAGCCTCATGAGTAAACTGCAATAAAATATATGGTTACATCAATGAGTGTCACAGAGCCTTGTCAAAGTTAAAGATTATGAAATCTATTTGTAGGGCTAATTAAAATATCTTGTCACTGCAATTTTCTTACTACAAGAATAACAGATTTTCCCTTTTGTGATCAGTACATCATACGGGTCCTGGGCAATGAGGAGAAGTAGCCTCCTCAAGATCATCCCATGCCTTGAAGAGACCTCACTTGTACAGGAAAATCCAGCCAATCTGAACACTCACTTCAGGAAGACAGAGGTTAAATGGGGGACTCCCTTTCTTCATTTTCTACTCATGGTCCTCAAAATACGTTTTTTATGATGACTATCCCTTCTTAAAGACTTTCCTTAAAATTTATTTAAACCTGATTTTACCTGACCCATGTTCCAAAATATTGTTTTTTTTTTCCTTTTGCAATTAGCATTTAAAGTAATCAAAAATTCCCTAGGAAAGAAGTTCCAACTTTCTATAGCTTTATAAATGTGGAGCAAATATACCCATTTATCTTGAATTTTAATGAATGTCCCTTTTAACACTTTACTTACCTTGAGAGAAAGGAGTTCTCATATTTTGCAGAAGTTCCTTGAGAAATAACATTAAATGAAAAACAGCTCCTTACTGCTGCCCTAGAGAAGAAAGATAATTTCAGACGCCTGGAAAAATAGCCTTTTAGCTTTTGTTAAGAATTCAACACAACTTATTATTTTACCACCATACACCATTTTGTATACAACCTCAAATAGAACAAAACAAATTTTCAGAATTCTAGACTACTGAGAAGAGTCTGGGAAGCAACTATAGTATCTTGTCTTCAAAACTGTTCAAAGTATGGGTTATTCCATAATATAGTATCATTTCAAGGTAAACTATGATCAGCCTATCTTAAAAGACTCTGTCCCAACCTATAAATAAATAAACTTCTGCATACCAGAACATTATTTAGATATAATGATCATGATATCCACTGACCACAGGGAAAATATCTTCCATTAGAAATACTCTGACCAAAAAAAAAAAAAAAAAAAAAAGAAAAGAAAAGAAAAGAAAAGAAATACTTTGACCTCTTCACACAGTAACGTAAAGAATTTATACTGAAAATACTAATAATTATTTATAATGTTTTTAACTTTCTCAAGAATATAAAAATCAGAAATGGCATTTTAATTCATGCAGTTGTCTCCCTTTTGATGTTGGTTTGCTAGTCTCAAATGGCTTACACATACAAAGTGAAGATGTCTTAATTAACACTGTGTAAATATACTAGGTGACTCTATACACTTCCCAAGTCTAAGCTAATATCATGAAGACTCTTGAATCTATAATTCTATTAGTCTCTACTTTTTCTTCAATCTGACTTCCTAACCCCAAACCTATATTTTCAATTGACATATCCAACTGACATTTCAAATGCAATGCTCATATCACCCTTCCCTAATCATCCAAGAGAGACACTTTAGAGGTATTCCCTTCCATACCCCAAGTAGTTTTTGGTCACCAAATTTTTAAAAGCATTCAAAATGTTCAAAGGTGCCTGGGTGGCTCCATTGGTTAAGCATCAGATTCTTGATTTCAGGTCAGGTCAAGATCTCAAGGTCATGAGTTCAAGCCCCGTATGAGGCTCCATGCTGGGCTTGGAGCCTGCTTAAGATTCTCTTGCTCCCTCTCCTTTTACCCCTCCCCCTATGCTTGCACTTTCTCTAAAAAAAATTTTTTAATAAAATCAAAAACAAAAATGTTCAAACCAAATTGTTATTGCAGTCAGAATAGAATTAGAAATAGAAGTGAATGTCAGACAGCACTGTGTTTTAATCACCAGATAAAAAAGGGAATAAGAAGACCTATTCCATAGGGGCATCTGGATGGCTCAGTGGTTGAAAATCTACCTTCCACTCAGGTCATGGTCCCGGGGTCCTGGGATCGAATTCTCATCAAGCTACCCACATGGAGCCTGCTTCTCCCTCTGCCTATGTCTCTGCCTCTCTATGTGTCTCTCATGAATAAATGAATAAAATCTATTTTTTAAAAAGAAAAAGAAAAGAAAAGAAAAAAGAAAACCTATCCCATGTACGTTGTGTGAGGATTTATAAATGTAACACTTGTTAAGGAATTCATATAATTCTTAGTTCAAAGTAAGATTATCATCTCTCTTTTCTAGACTGTCATAATAGACTACCAGTGGTCTTTATGCTTTCTCTCTTCTTTTATTCTCTTCTCCACTATTCCACAATGAAGCCATTAATTGCAGCATTCTTTTAATTGAAAGCTTCCTGGTTACCAAAGGAAAACATAACTTTGTATTGGAGGAATGAAGCTGTCATCACTACAACCTAATGGTCAACCTTGGCACTACTAACAGTGATGAAATCTGACGTGTTATCTCTTGATGAGTTAAAACAAGAGGAACTCAACATGACACGTTTTTATATCAGAGCAAAAGAAAATGTTTCGCTGGAATCTACTCAGGCCTGTAGGCCTAATTTACACATTATAGGAAATACAGAGTAACAAGCTAAACAACAAAAAATCAGACAATCTGAGGAGGTAAAACATGAATAATTGGGAAATCTGTTTATCAAGTTAGTGACACAAAAAATAAAAGAGAAAAGAGGGGACTATTTTAAATTAAAAGAGGTCAAAGACCCGTAGATGTAATGATGGTCCTGGATTGTATTCTGGTTTTGATAAACCAGTTATAAAGATATTTGGGGTACAATTGGAAAGTATTAATATAGCCTAAATAATATACAATGTTAAGGAATTATTGTTAACTTTTAAATATTTTATAGTGTTATTTGTTTACATAGAAAATGTTATTTTTTAGGGATGCAGAGTAAATCATTTAGGCATGGAATCATGATGTTGGCAGTATAAAGTATTTCAGTAATTAAGAACAGTAAAGTTCACAGTAAAACCCCACAATTTTGGGACACCTGGGTGGCTCAGTGGTTGAGCATCTGTCTTCCGCTCAGGTCGTGATCCTGGGATACTAGGATAAAGTCCCGCTCAGGCTCCTCTGCCTGTGTCTCTGCCTCTCTCTGTGTCTCTCATGAATAGATAAATAAAATCTTTTAAAAATAAATGAAAATAAATTAAAACCCACAATCTTTAGCACATTACTATTGTTGATACAGCAGTTTTATTAAAATGGAAATATAAAGCCTAATAATATTATCACTTTAACATATAAGACATCTAAAAAGTTGTTAGCGAGATAGCAAATTTTCTTTTTTTCATATTAAATCTTCAAAATCCAACATACATTTTATACACACAGCACATCTCAGTTTGGGGGTAGCTACATTTCAAGTAGTCAATAGTATGTGTGGCTTTGTCTTCAGTACTAGACTGTGTGGGACTACATATGGTAAAGTTCAAATTCCTCTAGAATGTCATGAAATGCTATTCTTTGTCTGGTCCTAGCCTGTATTTCCAGCCCCATCTTCTGTTGTTTACCCTCTACTTCAGCCGTTTGCTAACATGCCCAACATATTCACGCATATACTTTTATATAGACCACATCCTTCTGACAGACTGAGCCCTCTGCTTTTCTTAGTCTGAAGAATTCAACTCATTTGGCAACAAAGATGTTCTTTTTATTACATCTTATCATGGTGACTGTGATTTTTACTTGTGTTTGTTACTTTCTGATCCTGGCCAAATAGTGAGCTTTTTTAACAGGAGAACCTGCTATAATCATTTTTTTAAATTTTAAATGCCATAATCATTTTTGTACTCCAAGCATATTTGATGAAAGAAGAAAGGAAGGAAGGAAAGAAGGAAAGAAGGAAAGAAGGAAGGAAGGAAGGAAGGAAGGAAGGAAGGAAGGCATAACTTCACATTGTAGGCTTTCCTTTTTATCACTAATCTGAGCCTTTATGTTTTTAGCAGCTCTTCATAGTTTTATTCCTATTTTACATAACCACAAAAACATAGGACACAAACACTTTTTAAATCAGAAATACCAAAACTATGACATCAAATTAAAGCATTGACACTGAATCCTGAGATGGGGGTCAGAATAGCTCTAAAGAGTAAATAATTTGTGCATGAGGGAGAGAAACAATCTCTTTTTTTCTCTTTTAATTTTTTTTAAATAAAGAATGACTACCTGTACGCAGGTTGTGAACTTGTGCAAATTTAGGCCTCAGTTTACTGTTTTTCTAAAATGAGGACGTTGCGTTTTTTTGTCTTGTTTTGTTTTGTTTTGAGGAGGTTGAATTAAGTGATCACAAAATTCATTTCAGCTTTAACATTTTATGACTTTAGACTTTCTCTATACGTATATATGAAACATTCATGACTGCATAAAAATTCATTATAATACTACTTAATGGGTAAAGAGAGGGGGGATTGAGTGAAAGTAATTCGAGGATCAGAAGGAAAAAAATTGGATTTGGGCTACAGAATTCTTCTTACACCAGAGGAATGCCTTGCAACATTCTAGGTTGTTATCATTGCTTTTTCTCTCTAAGCCCACTCCTAGTTTTTGACTAATTTCTTCCACCCAACGTATCATGAAACACACCCGTGGTGCAAGTATGGCACCATTAATCTCTGAGACACACAGCTAAGGTGAGACACTGAGTTTCTAAGACATGACAGCAGAGACTTCTCAGTGTTCCCTTGGGCCTTTATGAAACCAGATATCCAGTGAGTAATGAATTAAGATATTTACTGTGAAAGATAGGCAATTAAAGCAACTACAGAAACAACTCATAAACACAGAGAACAAACTGGTGGTTGCTAGAGGGATAGGGGTGGAAGGATAGATGAAATAGGTGAAGAGGATTAAGAGGTACAAACTCCCAGTTGTAAAATAAGTCACGGGGGTGAAAGTACAGCATAGAGAATGTAGTCAATAAACATTGTAATAACATTGTATGGTGGCAGATGGTGACTACGCTTATCATGGTAAGTGTTGAGTAATGTATGGAATTGTTGAAACAATATGTTGGACATCTAAAATTAATATCACATTGTCAATTACACATCAACAATAAAAAATGTAATTTTAAAAAGTTTAAGTAATACAAATAAAGTGCAAAATAAGTTTGGTCACTGGGTCTTTGATTTGTTTCTTTAAAGTTTGTTGTGTTGTTTTTTATTTTTAACACATCTCTGTTTCAATCATGCATCCTGAAAGCAGCTGTTATTTACACAGAATCTCTGTTCTAGTAAAGTGAGGAAGATTCAGGTAAAATCTTGGTAACACTGGTATGATAGGTTTGCAGCACAGTAAGATTTGTTCTGATAATATATATCTGTATTTGTAAGAATCCCTTGCTGAAAAAAGTTGCTTTTTTTTTTTTTTTTTTTTTTTTTTAATGGGGAAAATGTGACTAGAGACTGGAGCAGTGTTTCTCAATGTGTGCTTTGAGGTTTACCTGCATAAGAATTATTTGAGGAACTCAGTAAAAAGGCAAATTCTTGGGATGCTTGGGTTGCTCAGTGGTTGAGCATCTGCCCTTGACTCAGGGCCTGATCTAGGATCCCGGGATTGAGCTCCCTGCAAGGAGCCTGCTCCTCCCTCTGCCTATGTCTCTGCCTCCCTCTGTTTCTCATGAATAAATAAGTGAAATCTCTTTTTTTTTTTTTTAAAGGCAAATTTCTGAACCCTACTCCAGACCTGCTGAATCAGAATACTTTGTATGGGTCCTGGAAATCATGGTTTTTATCAACTGCCCCAGATGATTCTAAGGCACAGGGCCAAAAATCTTCCAAGTACAAGTAGGGATTCCTATAGGAATTTCTGGAATATATGATAAAAAAATAACTCTTGTGTTATTAGTTTTTGTTTTTTTAAATACATTGGTGGCTCAATGCTAACAAAAACAAATCAAAATAATTTTTAATTTGTCCTTTGATTCAAGTACTCATGAGTCTTTGACTTTGTCCTGGCCTTGTTAGTGTAGTGCAGCATCATCAGGAAACAGAAAAATAAAAGACTAACAAGACACTAGCTACTATATAAAATGGATATAATTCCCATAGTTTGTGTATATAAGCTTTCTTTTCCATCCTTGAGAGGTGTTATTCCTAATACTTGCAAAACAATCAGTCATGATCCATGTGACGAAACCATAATTCATATTATTCCACTATGCTGAATCAAATTTCTGTAATGAATAAGCATGTTTTAAGAGAAGAACCTGTATTTTTTCTAATTTCTATAAAAGACCATCAAATATCTTTATGTAGCAATATAAATGTATTAATACATTTCTAGATATCTGGATATATTTAACATTACATAAAGAGTCAATGTATCTAGATTTTTCCTAAAAATGCCCCTGTTTCCTAATAATATTTTTAGCCTTTTTTTTTTTTTAAAGTGGGCTCCATGCTGGGCTTGAACTCATGACCCTGAGAGCAAGACCTGAGCTGAGATCAAGAGTCTGATGCTTAACTGACCAAGCCACCCACGTGCCCTTTAGGCCCTCTTATTACCAAAAATTAATTTCAGAAAAATCTTCTACATTATAAACACTATTGTGGAACTGAGCTGTATAGATGATAATAAAATCAAGTATTATCTTAAATCTGCTTTATAAATAAAACTAAAATATTATCAAAACAATTTAATAAAGTATTATCTAAAATGTAGTTTAGTTGTCTTTGTTGATTTTCCCCCTAGAAAAATTCTGCCTTGGAACAGATCTAAAGAAGAGATCTTTTCTGACATAATGTTTCCTAATGTTTCTTTAGATAGAAACTTTGTGATAGTGTAATTTTCTTTTCATTTAATGGCATTAAGCTTACAGTGATTCATGATAGCCTTTGAAATAAAACAAAACAATCACACATTTAAGAGTTGACAAAAAAATGATCCTGAGAGGACCAGGATGGACATTCTTCTCCTTTATTAGATTTTGCAATCATTTTTTATTTCATAAACAGTTGTTGAGAACTTTCTCAATGATATATGTGACAATAGGG
The DNA here is from genome assembly GCF_048418805.1 of Vulpes vulpes. Taxonomy (NCBI): domain Eukaryota; kingdom Metazoa; phylum Chordata; class Mammalia; order Carnivora; family Canidae; genus Vulpes; species Vulpes vulpes. Next base: position 97,395,518 of record NC_132784.1, on the reverse strand, counting down.
AGGGTAGGAGATAGACAAAAATCCTGTTCTTAGATGGTTCACATTCTCAAAAGGGACCAAAGAGAATACAGATACAGGTAACTATTATAAACTATAAAAAAATACATGAGAAAATAAATGACTCATGGAAAAATAAAGACAGAAGGAGAGGAGAGTAGAAGTTAATATCTAGAGTATAATCTCAATGACCATCAAGACTATACTAGTACAAATATGAACCACCTTCGCCATCCTGGGTCCCATGATATTAGCAGCTCATCAAATTCAGAACTTCCCTTACATTCACACACAACCACAGCAATTGCTTGCTTTGTGTTCTAGTCCTTGGGGAACTGACAGTTTTCATCATTAATTTTAATTAATTTGATAATACCTTTGGTAAATTAAGGTGTTACAACCTTCCCATAATATTTACACTTTAGTATCACTTCTTCACAGAATTATTAATTTTTGTTAGTGGAGGGTGTCTTCATTTGGGTTCTCTCAGAAACTGAGCCCAAGATAAGGATTTGAGTGCAAATACTTTTTTTAGAGATGACACTAGGAAAAAGTGGAGGAGCAAGGAAGAGAAGTGGAAAATAAAGGATGAGTTACCAGGCAATTTACCACTGTAGGTAAATACTGCAAAATCTCTGTGGGGAAGTCTGGGCACCCATGGAACACATACCTCAAAGTGGAACAGGATCTGGGGTATTTTTACACTAACCACTACCTGAGGGCTACTCCCAGAGGAGTGTTAATTCTTTGACACTGTCAGTCTGCCACACAACTGACAAAGTTGATTCAGAGAAAGCCTCAGAAAGAGATAGAGGAGCTGGAAGTTAGAAGTTGGGTCAGTGTGTCCTAGAGTTAAAGGACAAGGGGGATAGATGGCACCATTGGCAGTATTTGCTCCAGAGAGAGAGCATAGTTTGAAGACATTTTGAAAGAAATCATTATTTTAGTGGCTCATCCCACTTCTGACCCCACTTACTCCTTACATGTAACTTTCTTTAGGTATACTTTGCAAAAATTAAAGTCAAGATGTGTGTATGAAATTTATATTCTAATGTCCCATGATAACTTATCATCTATTTTCATATGTCTATGTGTTGGGAAATTTCAAACTTCTTTTAACACCTCTTCTCCCAGGACCCACTGGAAGCCCAGGCACAGTGCTCAGGGGCTGAGGATAGATATGGAAATGACTCTGAATGGTTTGAAGAACGGACTAACATAAAAACAAATGTGTACTAAGTTCAATGTTAGAAATCTGTTCGGGACAGCCTGGGTGGCTCAGTGGTTTACCGCCTCCTTCAGTCCAGGGCGTGATCCTGGAGACCGGAGATCAAGTCCCACGTCGGGCTCCCTGCATGGAGCCTGCTTCTCCCTCTGCCTGTGTCTCTGCCTCTTTCTCTGTCTCTGAGTTTCTCATAAATAAATAAATAGAATCTAAAAATAAATAAATAAATAAAAGAGAGAGAAAAATTATTATGAAAAAAAGAAATCTGTCAACTGAAAGAGATAGCCCAGAAGATGATAATTCCCTGAAGGCCATCAGTGAAGGCCCAAACTGGGGGATGTCTTCCTTAGGTTTTGAAGGACAAATGGATGAAAATGAAGCTGTGAGGGCACACCAGGCAGAAGAAAGAACCTGTATAAAAGATTGAGGGGTGAGGATTCACTCTTGTTAGAGTGTGTGCAAATAAAGGACATGAAAAATGTATTTGACAGGTCTCCTCCTGTTGGATTTTTAAATTGTTTTCCTCACTTTGTTTTTCCAGATAATATTACAATGATCATCTCTACACTTCCAGACTTTTGTGTCCCTTAGATTATTTTTTTTTAATATGAACTTCTGAACTGGAATGACTTGGTCAAAAGAAATGCTCTCTTATCAAGAGATATGTCTTAACTGGAGTGTGGATAAGGGAATTTTAAGCAAAATGATTCAGTGGCTTAAAGAATGGAACAGAGCTTCCAGTGGGGGGTCCTTCCTTTCTTTCTCTTCTGTTTGGGCTCCTTGCCTTTTCCTGTAAATTTCTACAATGTGGTTCAGCAGTAGGGCCATGTGCTTGGTGACTATTCTGGCTGAAGGTGCTACACAGAGCAGAACACCAGAGTTCCAACTAAAATCATCTTACATATAATAGAGCTCTGTTTTAAACTGCTTCTTTGTCAAAGAAGAAAGTTCACTAGAGAGACTAAATTGAGCTGCCAACTGGAAAGCCAGTGGTTGCTTTTTGTAAAAAGAATTTTGAATAACTTTCAAGACGATTACAATTATTTATATTTTTTATTTCTAAAGCATTGTAACCAATATTTTTCTGAAATGAGGTAGAAGTTTTTCTTTTTACTCATCAAATGTTCAAATTAAAAAGAAAGACGCTTTACAAGAGAAAGAAAAAAGCCTCTTAAACCTTTTATCAATAGTTTTTACATAAACACTGGAAAGCAGGGATGCCTGGGTGGCTCAGTGTTTGAGCATCTGCCTTCAGCTCGGGGCATGATCCTGGGGTCCCGGGATCAAATCCCGCATCGGGCTCCCTGAGTGGAGCCTGCTTCTCCCTCTGTCTGTGTCTCTGCCTCTCTGTGTGTGTGTCTCTCATGAATAAATAAATAAAATCTTAAAAAAAAAAAAACTGGAAAGCAGTATGGAGCAAATTATTTTTTTAAGTTATACAAGTCAGACATAAAATTTGTGTCAATATGTGAGAATAAGAATAATTTGAGGCAATATTCACTAAAATCAGAGCATAAACCCGTTATTGAAGTTTTAATTTAAATACTGAAAAAACATAATATGTTTACCTACACACCTATGTCCTTTACAGAGTTCAAGACCCCAGACTTGATTTAGTTTATTAGTCATATCACAGATACAAAAAAATAAAATTAAGTAAATAATCCACACAATTCCTAGCTTTTGAACTCAGTACTTTTGTTTACTTTCCTGTTTTCAACATTTCTGGATTAGTTGCATACATGAAGATGTTCCTTATTGCTTCAGATGAAATTGCTTCAGGCCATTTCCTAAATGAAATTTTGTAATATCTTTCACTCCTTTGATTTTTTTCACATTATTATTTCTTTTCAAAGTAAAGTAAGAAAAATGTAACATAGAAAATGTTTCCACATAGGTTTGTCTGTTCCAGTTTCTATCAAAGAATGAAATTATCTTTTAGGCCATCTGCTCCTCCCTTAAGCAAAGTTATTTTAAAGAGGGGCATCAGAAGTGTCATCTTCTAAATCTCTCTCTTTATTTTATTTAAATGTGCTCCTTGAGACAGAGAATCTCCATACTCACTTCTGGCTACCCAGACCCACCCTGGCAGAGGCCTGTATCTTGCACATCTCAAACCCATTAAAATGACACAATTTGGGGTCCTCAAATCTGATGCCATCATCTGTTAACTAATTCTTACTAAGATGCTGAACGTTATGGAGGTAGTCAGCTAGCTTAATTGGTGGAGCTTGCGACTCTTGATTTCAGGGTTGTAAATTCAAGTCCCATACTGAGTGTGGAGAGATTACTTTAAAAAATAAATAATAAATTAAATTAAAGGTTATTAATGGCTTAATGCAATCACTTTCTATATTAGAAAGAGTATCTCACTTCGAATCAGTAAATACTCTCACAATCTTGCTCCACCACCCGCTCAGTTTTCTGGACCTTCATTTTAACAGTGTAGTTTAACATTATTGAACACCTAGTTTGTGGCACTACGCTGGGTACTGGAGATACAAAAATAATTGAGAAAGACTTGGTCAATGCTCTCAAGTATATAGAAATACATTCCACAGGGAGGGAATGGAAAGCTAATTGTATTTTGGAATTTTTTCTTTTTCCCCAAAATGCTAAGCTTTGGTAAAACCTCTCAGAAAAGACAAGTTCTCCTCTTGTTGGAACTGGAAAGTCTGTTTACTTTTTCTCTTTAAATCTTATTTGTCCTAGTTTAGATATAATAGGTGAAATAATTAGACAACAAAACCACTAAGCAACCTTAGGGATTTCACTGCTGATTTTGGAAAGATTTCTAAGCCCTGTATTAATAAAGCAATTGCTATATCAGGCATACTGTGAAAGTAAGTGGATGAGATCTAACTATTAAAAATAAACAGGGAACATCTGATCCCTCACTTATTTACAGGTGAAAGAAAAAATGGAGTTTGGAGATGTCAAGTAGTTTGTCCAAGGCCATATAGCTAGTGAGAGGCAAAGGCTAGTGAGTGGCTAGTGAGTGGCAAAGAGACCCAAAGCTAAGTCTCTCAACTTTCATTCATTCTCTCATTCATTTCTTTAGGGAACACTTCCAGAGTATGACTACGTGCAAACTGAGCAAAGCACTGCAGGGAACCCCAGCATGCAGGAGACAGGCTCCCTGTCCTTCTCCTACTATTTAATGATGAATATCGACTGCATTTTATGACAGAGATGAAGAGTTAGTTTGAAGAGAATTTATTTATCCAAAGAAATGAGATGAACAAAATTTAAAAGTCTGAATTATTATACAGTATGCAAGGTGACATGAGTCCTCAGAGTGGTACAATTAATGAGCCATCAAATGTGGTAGAAGCTAATGAATATTTATGCTCAAATCAGAATTGTAGCTAGGTTGAGTGAGGATAGATGACCCGAACTGTGCCTTTGATCTTAATCTCAGGGACAAAGAAGAAAGAAAAGCAGCAGCAGGAAAACGCTTTCTAAATAAAAGATTGAAAAGAAAAGACTAAGGTAGAAAAGTTACTCCTGTTCACTCACAAAAAAGAGGGTGGGAAATTCATCTTATGGGCACTCTATGTCTAAGTCTTACTTCTTCAGAACCCAACTGCGATGGAACTGTTTTAGAATTCTAGTTGAAATCCCTTTAGGTTAAAAAAAAAAAAAAAAAACGTATATGGAGGGGCACCTGGTGGCTCAGTCAGTTGAGCATCCAAGTCTTGATTTTGGTTCAGGTCATGAGCTGGAGCTCCATGTTGGGCTCTGTGCTGGGCATGGGCATGGAACCTGCTTAAGACTCTTTCTCTACCCCTCCCCCACCTCCCTGTTTGCACACTCAAAAAAAAAAAAAAGTATATGGAAAGAAAAAGTCATCTTTGTGAATACTTTATCATAGACTTTATTGAACTGTTCCTGGATGTGATTCAGTGGGTTTAAATGTCAGATATAACTGGTGTGAGTCTCAGTAATAACTATGTTATCTAAGAAACTGGATTCTATCCATAAATCCACACTGAAAAATGTGTTTGTTGCCATTTCTATCTTTGGCTATTAGAATACTTTTTTATTATTTAAATTACAATTAGTTAACATGCAGTGTAATATTAGTTTCAGATGTACAATATAGTGATTCAACACTTTTATACAACACTTGGTGCTCATCACAGCAAGTGCCCTCCTTAATCCCCATCACCTATTTAACCCATCCACCCACCCACCTCCCCACTGATAACCATCAATTTGTTCTCTATAGTTATGAGTCTGTGTCTTGGTTTCCCTCTTCCCCCTCCATGATAATTTCCTTTGTTTCTTAAATTCTACATATGAGTGAAATCATATAATATTTGCCTTTCTCTGACTAACTTATTTTGCTTAACATAATGCACTCTAGTTCCATCCGCATTATTGCAAATGGCAAGATTTCATTCTTTTTTATTGCTGAGTAAATATCTGCTATAAACATTGGGGTGCATGTATCCCTTTGAATTAGTATTTTCATATCCTTAGGGTGAATACCTAGTAATGCAATTGCTGGACTAGCTATTAGAATTCTTATAAGAACTTCCCCTCTAGGGGTAGCCCAGGTGGCTCAGCGGTTTAGCACCGCCTTCGCCCCAGGGCATGATCCTGGAGACATGGGATCAAGTCCCACATCAGGCTCCCTGCATGAAGCCTGCTTCTTCTGCCTGTGTCTCTCTTGTGAATAAATAAATAATATCTGTATTCTTCCCCTCTGGTTGCTATCTTTTTGATATAGAGACTTGTATATTCTCTTTAGTGTGTCATTGGTTTCTATAGATCCCAGGTACTATAAATTTTGGACTTGCCATTTCTCACCCTTTTTCTACCTAAACCTCCTTTGGAGACTCTGGCCATTTCACTGCTATACATTACTAAATTTTTTGTGATTAAATACTCACTAAAAAATAAACTAAAACAAAAGCCACCATAGTCAGAGTGAACACCAGTCAATGCCTATAAGTTCCCTTTAAACATAAAGGAAGTTCATGTCTGTTGTATACTATCTGTGACATGAGAAAATAGCCTGAGGGGGAAGTAAGGGCCACAAATGTACCCAAATTTGTGTGAATTCCTCCTTTGCCAGGAAGACTATTAATACATCTATCTTGTTTTCTAAGGGAACTTGTACCTAAAGGGGAAAATAAGCCAAATCTGAATTTATAGAGATAGTCAAAGTTAATCCTTCCATGATGCAAATGGAAAGAATATGACAGTATTAATCCCATTTTTAAAAAATGTCCTCTGTTAATAATGCATTCATTTTCTCAAGGCACCACAGAAGAGAAAGAAGCATTGTTGTAGGCATCTTTGGGAAAGAAAAAATATTGCCTGGAATAAAACACATCAGGCTTCCAAACTACAACGAAACTCATCCACAGCTGTAAGGATATTTCTAGGGAGGTCATGTCCAGAAACAGATTTTCAAAATGGGGTGTGGAGTTATGGGTAGCCTACAAATGTCCAGTGCAGTTCTGCAAGATGCACCAAATTTAAATAATGTATTTGGGCTATAAATCATACACAAAGAGTTATGGCAACATTTCAACTTTATCTTCACCCAAATCTCTGATGAAACCAAGAATTGGACAAGTGCACATTCTTTGTTTATTTATTTTTTGGATTTGGAGGATTTTTGTTATTTCAATTTTTTTGTTTAAACTGGTGCTTGGGAACCTCTTAGGAGTTCAGCAATCGGTCAAGCACTGGCTGGAATAAGCTGAATTGGGTCCTCTTTCCTGACAAGTTTAGTTCCTCAGATTATATACATTCTGTGCATACAAAAACTGAAAGTATGAGGAAGGGCACTAATGGCTGACCACAAAGCACATTGAGTAAGTCACCAAAATGCGAGGTTAGCCGACCAAATCTTCAGGGGTAACTGACTTCTGCTGGACCTGGGCCTCCTCACCACCTATGCCAAGGGTACTGCCAAGAATTTAAGCTACAAGAGCAGTCAGGCAAACCTCATTGCCGTCCTTAATATTCTAAACAGTTGCAATATATGGATGACAAAGGAGCTTCCCTGACCACTTCGTCTACTACAGGTGCTCTCACTTGTTCAGCAGGTTAGCTCCTGCGAAACGTCCCTCGTATTACTTCATTTTTGTAAATTCAGCTTGGAATGTGGGATTCCTATAATGCAGTGAAGTCAGGTAGATGGATTCAAATCCTGAATTCAACCTCATTGTTACCATTGCTGCAACTTTGAGCAGGGTACTTGAACTCACAGAATTTCCACTGTCTCATCTGCAGTTCAATTCATACCATTTGATTCAATAAATATTGATGAAATACAGCATTCCGTGCTAGGCCTGGGGAAATAAATACATAAGGGACAGAGTTGATATGGGCCAGCCTTGGCAAGTTGTGGGCAGCCGCAGAACCAATGTAAGGAGGCTACTGAATTCCCACAATGTAATCAGAGTGCTTGAAGGCCAGTTGTCTGGGTACCATGACTTTCCAGGACCCAGGAGGGTTTTGCTGCTTATAACCCACGGTGGGCCATGAGGCAGAGAGGACTCATGTGGCCTTTTCCCAGCCCTTGGGAGAGACTGTTTGTTCTCCAGCTGCGGATGTCCCCGAGACAGCCCAGAAGAAATCTTGCCAAGGAGTTTTGCCAAGTTTGGAAAAGCTCAGATCAGGATTCCTCCTCTAGAAACCACAACACATTTCTCTTTGGGTAGAATAAAGGAGAAAGGAAGGGGACCTGAGGGAACTTGACATGTAAACAGAGGGGATCTTCCCCTTTGGAGGCTGAGGAAGGAAGTACAGAAGATCTTCCCAGAGAGAGAAAGAGAAGTAGAGGGGAGAGCATAGTCTACCGGCAGGCAAGGGCCTTGGGATTTTCTTTGACACCAGCCCCTTGTGGAACACTGAGTCATTGCCTTCTTATTTGTTCAAACATAGGATTAAGCCAGATTATTGCTCAGGTTCCTAAAAACCTTGACATGTCCCCAAACTGCACCATTGCCTACCCTCCATCATCTCACAACAAATGATGGTTCTAACACGTGATCTTGCCAAATTAAATAACAAAAAGGCCATAGTAGAGGTCTGGGTAGAAGGTCATCACTGACCCTGCCAGAAATAAAGCCTGCTACATGCTGGAACAAGAAAACCCAGAGTTTTCTCTGCTATCTCTTCCTAAAAATGCCTTCCTTTGGAATTAGCCCCCACTTCCTTCCACGAAGTCTATCACAGGGATTTGAAGCTTGTTTGACTCTAGGGGAACAGACGTCCCCTGTTGGATGTCTTGGAGCATCTGTTAATCTAGTGCCCAGTGCTTTCAGGGCAGTCTCAATGGGTTCATTCAGCACTCTGATGATAGAAAGTCACATTAATAAATCACCCCTGGGGCACCTGGGGGGCTCAGTCTGTTAAGCGTCTGCCTTCGGCTCAGGGCATGATCCCGGGGTCCTGGGATCGAGTCCCGCATCAGGCTCCCTGCTCAGCGGGGAGTCTGCTTCTCCCTCTCCCTCTGCCTACCACTCCCCGTGCTTGTGTGCTCTCTCACTCTTTCTGTCAAATGAACATATAAAACCTTTAAAAAATAAATAAGTAAAAGATAAATTACTCCCAATGCAGACAATATATATTTTCTGGCTGTGGTGAATGGGATTCTGGCAATATTTTCACTGCCCTTATGGGTGTTATATGACCACATGCTTTTGTAACTAAAGAGACCAAGGACTGAGGGTGAAGAAGCTGTTGCCTCATATATACTGAGAGCCCAATGATGAGCACATATTTATCTCAGTGGGCAGGATTGAACCCCAGAGACAGGGAGTAAAACAAACAAGTAAATCCCAGTTACCTGGGTTCAAATCCTAGTTTGGCTTCTGCAGGCTTTTGAACAAATGACTCTGACAACTTTAAAGTTTAGTCCTGCTTCCTCCCCACTTCACACGATTGTTCGGACCGTAACTGTAACAGTCATTACGGCTCTTCACAAATATTCTGAGGTGTCTTTTTTTTTTTTATTTTCAGCCACAGGTTAAGATTGTACCTTTCTCTCCTCTTCCCCACAAAATATAAGGTGGGCAATGTGACTTGATTTGCAAATGGAAAGTGAGCAAAAGGTCACCTCTGAGCAGAAGTTTTAGAAGCTGTAAGCAATTCTTTGTGAGTTGCCATGCACTCATTGTCTCTGCCTGGAGACCAGCAATGTTTCCAGTAGTGACTGTTTGCTTGAGTCCTAGAGTCCACAGCTTGACCTGCAATGGTCATATAGCTTGACTTTGTTGCCTTGGCCCCTGACATTTGGATATAATTCCAATAGCAGGATAATCTAACCATGGGTTATCAGAGGCAATAATGATGAAAATTGGTTTTGGGGTTGTGAAAAAAAATACACAATGTTCTGTGGCCTGCAAAGGGCCATATAAACAGGCATACAATTTGTGGTATTTATATTTCATGAGGGAGAAGGGATGGGTAGGCATTTAGGGAAAAATTTTCTAAAAAGTCTCCTTAAAGGTACAATAATGGGAAAAAAAAAAAAAACCATCTAGATTGATAGATCCAGATCTTGAAGACCTTTGAATGCCATCTTAAGGAACTTGAACTTTAACTTAAGAACAACAAAGAGCCATTGAAGTGCTTTGAGCAAGTTAGTGACACACACGCTTATGTTCAAGGAAGATCACTCTAGTGGAAGTATGAAGAATGGACTGAAGTTGCACAAGATCAGACATTAAGTAACCAATACAAAGTTAATCGCAGGAATCCATGCAAGACAGGATATTGGTCTTGGTGAGTAAGCAGTACTGATGGGAGAGATTCTAGGAGCATCCATTCTCCCCTTTATCATTTTTAACATCACCCTCCCTTGTTTAGGGTGGCATTGTGCCCAGTAAGACACCTCCCCAGATCCCTTTGCATAGCCTTGTCACTTTTCTAGAACAGTTTACTAGTCCTGGATGGTCTTCATGCATATTGTTCATTAGGAAAGAAAAATAATTCTACTTTTTATCCATATATCTTCAATAAAATGCATATATTGTGAGACAAAATTAACATAATTTAGTAGAATAGGACACTTACTTTTTAGAGTAAGAAGGATTTAGAATGTAGAGTACCTAACACTGTCCAAAATAGAAGCAAGCAGCTAATGTTAATTGCCTCCTCCTTCTGTCTCCTTGTCCCTATTTAGGAGTAAAAACACTTCCAGGTCAGAAACCAAAAATTCTGGTCTTCCTCTTACATTTATTTAGTAACTAGCATGTGAAAGGTATCTTCCACATTGTATAAAGCAAGCATTTGATACTTGTTGTGGCTGATCCCCTAGCAGTTTTAATGAATGTTTAAATATTACTTTGATATAGGGAAAGCGTTGTTTGTAGTAAATGTTTTCAGACAGACACATAGAAAAAAAATCCCAAATGGATTATTCAGGTTTATGTTGCTACAGAGGATCATTGTACCAGGTGATTCCTTATTCCATTTTATTTAGCTCTTTTGGCAGTTTGATCAGTTTTGACTCAGTCATGGTGAAAGCAGACTTCATTTTGGAAGACTTTATTTTCATTAGATAATACTCTGGGTAATCTCTGATAAAGAGAATATCAAAAATAGGAAGTAAAAATAAGAAAAGCACTGAGAAATAGCAAAGTAAACAATAAATCATATGTCCTTCTCTTCAATGCAGTTATTTTATGTAAAGAGGGGGAAAAAAGATTGCTTAGGTAAATTTGTCCCAATCTTCTTAAGGTCTGTGAAAAATAAAGTGAAATTAAGAAGAAGGTATAAATATGATCTCAATTCTGTTGGGCTGGGGAAACAATGATAGATCTATTAGCACATTTAGGAAAGCCATACAAGAAGGCTGAAAGGAAGTGCACTGGGGAATCACCATCTATCACCAAGGAATGTTATCATGGTTGTATGTGATTTAGAATATATTTCTAGATTTCTTGTGATAATGTACTACTTTTATAATCAAGAAAAAAGACACTTCTTAGCTTTTTAGACAACATTCCTTTGACTTGAGAGAATTGTATATGGGTCTGTAATAAGCCTTTGAAAGTTGTTAGGGTGGCTCCTCTCACTGTTGATATTTATTCCCTCTTCACAGGATTATGGAGTCAGGGAAAAAAATATGAGGTGGGGGTGAAGTACCATAGTCAAGGGGTTAAGAACAGAACCATGGACAAAAACCACCCAACAATAGTAACTGTGGAAATGTGTGTTAATAAACCAAAAAGTGCTTTGAGTTTGAACTTATAAAATTATTTTCATAAATACAAATCCATAACACACAATAAAACGGAATTATAATGTAAACAGACATGTGATGAACAGTCTGTGTATCATCTTGCCACACTAAATAATAGTACATGAATGCTCTTCAGTAACTGATGAGATCTAGTCAAATATAAATAAAGGTATAAATAATGCCCTCAAACCGAAGTCCATTTATCTCAACTGGATGAGAAATTCTGTTTAGTTAAACTTCACCCTTTGCTGTTAGCTGATCACATTTACCAGAGAAAAACACACCAACTGAAAAAATAAATGGACCTCTAAAAAGAAATGTGATCTTTCAAGCAGATCTGGTGAAATGTATTGTACTCATGTATATATATATATATATATATATATATATATATATACACACATTTTTGTCTTCGACACAAAGATTTGACAACTTACTATTTGCAAAGAATAAAACTGTTCCTCCAGGGGAAATAAACTCAATAAATATTAATTGATGAGCAAAATCTTGGGTTAAAAAAAGGAGCTAAGTAAATGTTCTTTCCTTGGGTAATAAAATAAGAATAAAAGGAAGGACATTGTGTTAAGAACCCTTCGGGAGAAAAAATTAAATTGGTTGGATTGGTCTCCACATTTTTCAGAAGTTTGCTTTACACCTCCCCCCAAAAAAGCCACAGTAGGCAAATGAGCTAAGAAAGCCAACTGTTAGGCAGATGGCAATGTGATGGCCTTGCAGTGTGGAAAGCAAGAGCTTCAGAAGGTCAGCATAGTACCCAGGCTATAAAAGCAGAGCTGAAATGAAATGTAGGGTGAACAAGTGAAAGGAGAATGGAAAGGGCAACTTCCAAAGAGGCAGCATAAAATCAGATGCCATCAAACTTAACCACAAGGAGAAAAAAGAAAAGGCCTAACTGGATGACAAATGACAAAATATAATACCCAAAAAGAAATGGGGAAGAGAGGAGTCATATGTTCTCATGTGAATATCTAGATAGTTCCCAGATATGCTTAAACAGGCCCATGTGATCATGAGTTCTTCTCTCTCTGCCTGGCCTCTGCCTGGCAAAAAGGATAGAAGTCACGTCTCCAATTTCCACTTGGTTTCCCTTTCTGCAACAGTATAGCAGGTAGTTTATATCCTGGAGGGAAAAAAAACTCTAAGAGTAAAAACAAACAGGTTATTGATTTGAAAAACAGAAATGTAATTCTAGGGATTAAGCCATCTTGATGGCTAACACTAATTTTCCTGAACACTATGATGAAAAATGAAATGGATAGAAATGGATACTTTAAACATTGAGATTTTTGCATATCCTCTTATTTGGTAAGGACTTTTTTAAAGCAGTGCTGATCTTATTTAGTTTTGGATCACCCCCCAAAAAAATTCCCATTGAAAATGACTAAACAGCTGCTATCACCAAAATGGCTTTCGTTCTGTGACATTATTTCATTTCTACCTCAAACGATGTACTGTAATTCATTTCTGGTACTAACCAGCCCTCAATTTTAGGGCTCAGCTCTCCACAAGATAGCTCCCCACTTCAGATGATGGTCACATTTTCAGGGTCCCCAAATTCCTGATTAACTGGCTACAAATTTGGGGACCCATGACCCCCTAAGGTTTGATTGTTCATTAGAATGACTGACAGAACTCAGGAAAGTGTGAAATTTACTATCACAGTTTTATTATTAAGGATATAGAGGACCAACCAAATGAAGAAACTTGTAAGGCAAGGTCTGGAAGAGTCCCCAGTGCAAAGCTTCTGTGCCTTCTCCTCGTTGAATCAGGGCCCTCATGCTCTGGCACATCAATGTGTTCGCCAACTTGGAAGCTCCTAATGAACTCCAAGTGGCTACAACAAAAAGCGCATGTCTGGTGTATTAAGAGATGACACTGGAAAGATAATTGAGGCCATGGGTGGGGGTAGGAGGAGGCTTTGTATTCTGCACTGCGTTTGAATATTATTTTTCAGACAATGGAGAGCCACTAAATTTTTTTAGAGAAGAATACTTCACTTTGTGTCCATGCTTCCTCTTCTTTTGAAAGCTTGACTTGTGAGAGCTTGGAGACAAAAATGAGACCAATTAGACTATTGAAATAGTCCAGAGGCGATGGGGCAAGATGGCAGAGGAGTAGGGTCCCCAAGTCACCTGTCCCCACCAACTTACCTAGATAACTTTCAAATCATCCTGAAAACCTATGAATTTGACCTGAGATTTAAAGAGAGAACAGCTGGAATGCTACAGAGAGAAGAGTTTGCGCTTCTAACAAGTACAACTCGTTTTTAGCCACTCTGCCCTGAGCAAAATGACTAGAAAGATGAACTCACCACAAAAGAAAGAGTCAGAAACAATACTCTCTGCTACAGAGTTACAGAATCTGGATTACAATTCGATGTCAGAAAGCCAATTCAGAAGCACAATTATAAAGCTACTGGTGGCTCTGGAAAAAAGCATAAAGGATTCAAGAAACTTCATGACTGCAGAATTTAGATCTAATCAGGCTAAAATTAAAAATCAATTAAATGAGATGCAATCCAAACTGGAGGTCCTAATGACGAGGGTTAATGAGGAAGAAGAACGAGTGAGTGACATAGAAGACAAGTTGATGGAAAGGAAAGAAGCTGAAGAAAAAAGAGAAAAACAATTAAAAGATCATGAGGAAAGGTCAAGGGAAATAAACGACAGCCTCAGGTGTTTTAATTGGGGTTCCAGAGGGTGCTGAAAGGGAGAGGACCAGAAAGCATCTTTAAACAAATCATAGCTGAGAACTTCCCTAATTTGGGGAGGGAAATAGTCATTCAGATCCAGGAGATAGTGAGATCCCCCCCCCCTAAAATCAATAAAAACCGTACAACCCCTTGACATTTAATAATGAAACTTGCAAATTCCAAAGATAAAGAGAAAATCCTTAAAGCAGCAAGAGACAAGAGATCCCTAACTTATATGGGGAGAAATATTAGATTAACAGCAGACTTCTCCACAGAGACCTGATAGGCCAGAGAGCTAACAGGATATATTCAGGGTCCTAAATGAGAATAACATGCAGCCAAGAATACTTTATCCAGCAAGGCTCTCATTCAGAATAGAAGGAGAGATAAAGAGTTTCCAAGATAGGCAGAAACTGAAAGAATATGTGACCACCAAACTGGCTCTCCAAGAAATATTAAGGGGACTCTGTAAAAGGAAGAGGAAGCGCAAAGAAACAATCCACAAAACCACAAAAACAGGGGCTGAATAGGTATTACGATGACACTAAATTCATATCTTTCAATAGTAACTCTGAACGTGAATGGGCTAAATGATCCCATCAAAAGACGTAGGGTTTCAGACTGGATAAAAAAGCAAGACCCATCTATTTGCTGTCTACAAGAGACTCATTTGAGACGTAAGGACACCTACAGCCTGACAATGAAAGGTTGGAGAACCATTTACCATTCCAATGGTCGTCAAAAGAAAGCTAGGGTAGCAATCCTCATATCAGATAAATTAAAGTTTATCCCAAAGACTGTAGTAAGAGATGAAGAGGGACACTATATCATACTTAAATGATATATCCAAAAAGAGGACATAACAATCATGAATATTTATGCCCCTAATGTGGGAGCTGCCAAGTATATCAATCAATTAATAACCAAAGTAAAGACATACTTAGATAATAATACACCAATACTGGGAGACTTCAACACAGCGCTTTCTGCAAATGACAAATATTCTAAGCACAATATCACCAAAGAAACAAGAGCTTTAAGTGGACCAAATCCAACTGGGCCAGATGGATTTCATAGATATATACAGAACTTTGCATCCAAACACAACTGAATACACATTCTTCTCAAGTGCACATGGAACTTTCTCCAAAATAGACCACATACTGGGTCACAAATCAGGTCTCAACCGATACCAAAAGATTGGATTGTCCCCTGCATATTTTCAGACCATAATGTTTTGAAACTTGAACTCAATCACAAGAAGAAACTTGGAAGAAATTCAGCCACATGGAGGTTAAGGACCATCCTGCTAAAAGATGAAAAGGTCAACCAGCAAATTAGAGAAGAATTTTAAAAATTCATAGAAACTAATGAGAATGAAGATACAACCATTCAAAATCTTTGGGATACAGCAAAAGCAGTCCTGAGAGGGAAATACATCACAATACAAGCATCCCTCAAAAGACTGGAAAGAACTCAAATACACAAGCTAACCTCACACCTAAAGGAACTGGAGAAAGAACAGCAAATAAAACTTACACCCAGCAGAAGAAGAGAGTTAATAAAGATTTGAGCAGAACTCAATGAAATAGAGACCAGAAGAACTGTGGAACAGATTAACAAAACCAGGAGATGGTTCTTTGAAAGAATTAATAAGATAGATAAACCATTAGCCAGCCTTATTAAAAACAAAAGAGAAAAGACTAATTAATAAAATCATGAATGGAAAAGGAGAGATCACAATCAATACCAAGGAAATACAAACGATTTTAAAAACATATTATGAACAGCTGTACGCCAATAAATGAGGCAATCTAGAAGAAATGGACGCATTTCTGGAAAACTACAAACTACCAAAACTGGAACAGGAAGAAATAGAAAACCTGAATAGGCCGATAACCAGGGAGGAAATTGAAGCAGTCATCAAAAACTTCCCAAAACACAAAAGTCCAGGGCCAGATGGCTTCCCAGGGGAATTCTATCAAACATTTAAAGAAGAAACAATACCTATTCTACTAAAGCTGTTTGGAAAGATAGAAAGAGATGGAATACTTCCAAATTCATTCTATGAGGCCAGCATCACCTTAATTCCAAAACCAGACAAAGACCCAACCAAAAAGGAGAATTATAGACCAATATCCCTGATGAACGTGAATGCAAAAATTCTCAACAAGATACTAGCCAGCAGGATCCAACAGTACACTAAGATGATTATTCACCATGACCAAGTGGGATTTATCCCCGGGACGCAAGGCTGGTTCAACACTAGTAAAGCAATCAACATGATAGATCATATCAACAAGAGAAAAAACAAGAACCATATGATCCTCTCAATAGATGCAGAGAAAGCATTTGACAAAATACAGCATCCATTCCTGATCAAAACTCTTCAGAGTATAGGGATAGAGGGAACATTCCTCAGCATCTTAAAAGCCATCTATGAAAAGCGCACAGCAAATGTCATTCTCAATGGGGAATCACTGGGATCCTTTCCCCTAAGATCAGGAACACAACAGGGATGTCCACTCTCACCCTGCTATTCAACATAGTACTAGATGTTCTAGCCTCAACAATCTGGCAACAAAAAGAAATAAAAGTCATTCAAATTGGCAAAGAAGAAGTCAAACTCTCCCTCTTTGCAGATGACATGATACTGTACACAGACCACCCCAAGGTTGCTAGAACTGATACAGCAATTTGGGCAGGATACAAAATCAAATGCCCAGAAATCAGTGGCATTTCTATATACTAACTGAAGAAAGAGAAATTAAGGAGTCAATCCCATTTACAATTGCACCCAAAAGCATAAGATACCCAGGGATAAACTTAGCCAAAGAGGTAAAGGATCTGTACCCTAAAAACTATAGAACACTTCTGAAAGAAATTGAGGAAGACACAAAGAGATGGAAAAATACTCCACGTTCATGGATTGGAAGAATTAATATTGTGAAAATGTCAATGCTACCCAAGGCAATTTACACATTCAATGCAATCTGTATCAAAATACCATGGACTTTCTTCAGAGAGTTGGAACAAATCATCTTAAGATTTGTGTGAAATCAGAAAAGACCCTGAATAGCCAGGGGAATATTGAAGAAGAAAACCAGAGTCGGGGGCATCACAATGCCAGATTTCTGGTTGTACTATAAATCTGTGATCATCAAGACAGTGTGGTACTGGCACAAAACAGACACACAGACCAATGGAACAGAATACAGAACCCAGAAATGGGCCCTCAACTCTACGGTCAACTAATACTCAACAAAGCAGGAAAGACTATCCACTGGAAAAAAGTCTCTTCAATAAATGGTGCTGGGAAAACTGGACAGTCACATGCAGAAGAATGAAAATAGACCATTCTCCTATACCAGACACAAAGATAAATTCAAAATGGATGAAAGATCTAAATGTGAGACAAGAATCCATCCAAATTCTAGAGGAGGACAGGGGCAACAACCTTTTTGAACTTGGCCACAGAAACTTCTTGCAAGATACATCTATGAAGGCAAGGGAAACAAAAGCAAAAATGAACTATTAGGACTTAATCAAGATAAAAAAAGCTTCTGCACAGCAAAAGACACAGTCAACAAAACTAAAGACAGCTTACAGACTGGGGGAAGATATTTGCAAATGACATATCAGATAAAGGGCTAGTATCCAAGATCTATAAAGAACTTATTAAGCTCAACAGCAAAGAAACAAACAATCCTATCATAAAATGGGCAAAAGACATGAACAGAAATCTCACAGAGGAAGACATAGACATGGCCAACACACACATGAGAAAATGCTCCGCATCACTTGCCATCAGGGAAACACAAATCAAAACCACAATGAGATACCACCTCACACCAGTGAGAATGGTGAAAATTAACAAGGCAGGAAACAACAAATGTTGGAGAGGATGTGGAGAAAAGGGAACCCTCCTGCGCTGTTGGTGGGAATGTGAACTGGTGCAGCCACTCTGGAAACCTGTGTGGAGGTTCCCCAAAGAGCTAAAAATAGATCTGCCCTACGACCCAGCAATTGCACTGCTGGGGATTTACCCCAAAGATACAGATGCAGTGAAATGCTGGGACACCTGCACCCCGATGTTTATAGCAGCAATGTCCACAATAGCCAAACTGTGGAAGGAGCCTCAGTTTCCACTGAAAGATGAATGGATCTTCTTTATCGAAGCTGTGGTCTGTGTATACAATGGAATATTCCTCAGCCATTAGAAATAACAAATACCCATCATTTGCTTCATCATGGATGGAACTGGAGGGTATTATGCTGAGTGAAGGTCAATCGGAGAAGGACAAACATATGGTCTCATTCATTTGGGGAATATAAAAAATAGTGAAAGGGAATAAAGGGGAAAGGAGAGAAAATGAGTGGGAAATATCAGTGAGGCTGACAGAGCACGAGAGACTCCTAGGTCTGGGAAACAAACAAGGGGTAGTGGAAGGGAAGGTGGGCGGGGGGATGGGGTGACTGGGTGACGGGCACCAAGGGGGGCACTTGACAGATTGAGCACTGGGTGTTATGCTATATGTTGGCAAGTCGAACTGCAATTAAAAAAATATATATATACAAAAAAAAAAAAAAAAAAAAGACACACAGGAAAGAAAGAAATAGTCCAGACATCAAATGACAGGAAACCATGGTACTGAACAGTGCAGGAATACCAGAAAAGAGAACCAACAAGATTCACAGGTCCTGAAGGCACAAACAGGAGAGGTTGAAGATGATTCCCGAATGTCTAGCATGCCTGACTAGGAATATGGTATCACTGAAAACAATGAGGAACTGTCCTAGTTTGCTCAGGCTGCTCTAATAAAATACCATTAACTGGATGGCTTAAATAACAGACATTTATTTTTCACAGTTCTGGAGGCTGGGAAGTCCAGGGTTGAAGTGCCAGCCAATTTCATTCCTTTGAGGCCTGTCTTTCTGCCTTGCTAACAGCTGTCTTCTTGCTGTGTCCTCACATGGAAGGGAGAGAGAGGAAGCAAGTTCTCTTGTTCAGGAACAAATAGTATCATTTCCCATATTCTAAAACCTACCACTGAAATCACCCCAAGCATCCTCAACCACGATTTCCAAGGTATCCTGACTTGACTCCCACCTCTTTTTACAGCATCATGTGTTGTCACCCCTTTTCACTCTTCTCACTCAATAACGTTGAGATACAGATAATTCACAAATGTGTCACAGTATTTTAAGGATTCCTGTTCTCACTCATGCTATTCCCTGTGTGGAATGCTCTTTTGATATCCAACTTTTTTTTTTTTCTCTTAGGGATGCTCATCTTCCAAGGTTCAGCTCCAGTATCATCTCTTCATAAAGCTTTGTGGGAACACATCTCACAGATACCCTGGGATGCCATCATATGATAGAGTGTGTCACCGATCCATTAGTCTGCCTTTTCCATTAGACTGTTTAGTCCTTGACAGCAGAGATTCTGTGCACTCTACTCTCTACCTCTAATATTTAATAGTGTTTGGCATTTAACCGCAGCAAAAGTTTTTTTTAATTTCTTAAGCGTGTCCAGTTAGTTAATTAACTGACTTTTCAATACTGAAACAAACATTTGTGAGTGATTAATGTGCAAAACAATCCCTGGAGTGCTCTGCTTTTCTTTCCCATGTGCTGCACTTGTTATTTAAATGCCTATTTGAAAGGGCCAATGTCTAGACGGGCCAAAGCAGGCAAGAACAAAAATTCTAAGTGTATTTCCTTTTGAGAAACATAATCTATTTTTAAGACAACCTTGTGGAAAGTCCCTGAAGAATAGAGTGGAATAGAGCATCTTTTCATGAATCACCTCACTCAGCTGTTTTCCCATGAAGAACATGGAAGGTTTGTGTGACATGAAAATGCTAGAAAATGAGACATGGAAAAATTATATGGACATGTCAAAGGATGCTAAACACTAAAAGAGATCATTCAAGTTGGCACAAAAATATAGATAAGCCATGTTTCTAAAAGAGAATAAATATGATCAAAGCAATTAGAAGGAGAGATGATTTGGGCAGAAAAATCTAGAAGACGTTAATTAGAAATTTTATTTTGTTCATATTGTACTGTATTTTCTTTGAGATTGCAAGTTCCTAACCCCATGACTGTTTTTATTGAACACCCACAGTGAATGAGGCTTTGTTCAGCAGGATCTAACAAAACACCAGTGTAAATCATTCAGCAAGCATGGCCAAAGGATCACTACACCAACAATTAATCAGGCTTTCTGCTCATTCTCCTTTCCAGGGGTTAAAAGTTATAGGTATTATGTCTAATAAATTGAGGTCACAGAGCACGCATTATAAAATAAAAACATACCAAAACAAAATCGGTGGTCACTTACATTATTTCCTGAAGCATTTTCAAACACATCCAATCTAAAAATAGATTTGTAAAACAAGCTGTTATCAATTTAGAAAAGAACACAAAGTTAAATTCTCTATAATCCTGAGCAGAAATAAAGGGTTCATCAATTGTACAGACTGTAATTTAGCAAAACCTCATTGTGACATCTTGCTCAATATCCTGAAAATAAAAAATACTCAACACCTATAAAAACAGCAAAATGAATAGCTTCAGAATGGGCTGATATGCCAACAACCACACACAAAAAACTATATAAATGAAAGATTTGCTGTGGCTAATAGAAACACTGATAAAAGGAATCTTGAATAAGAACTATGAAATTGAATGCTAAGAATTAAAAGAATGCTTATGATTTCTGATTTGCTTCGGATTTGTGACAAGACATTCTGATACATTTTTGTATTCTTGAGAATTGTTTTTGTATATTACAGTAACTCATAATTCAGGGTTCAATTCTTCAATCTAAAACCTAACATTTGGGCAGCCCCAGTGGCTCAGCAGTTTAGCACCGCCTTTGGCCCAGGGCAAGATCCTGGAGACCCGAGATCGAGTCCCACATTGGGCTCCCTGCATGGAGCCTGCTTCTCCCTCTCCCTCTGCCTCTCTGTCTCTGTCTCTCATGAATAAATAAACAAATAAATAAATAAATAAATAAATAAATAATCTTTAAAATAAAAAAGAACCTAACATTTTTGAGCACCTACTATATATATATATATGTGTGTGTGTGTGTGTGTGTGTGTGTGTGTGTATCAGAAATTAGGTAAATTAAAACAAAAGTCCTGTTGTCAAGGAGCGAACCCTCTTCTAGTGGAAACTAACATGTAACTAATTACAAAACTAATGATCAATTGCAATGATAAAAGTATTTCCCCCAGATGGATGGTCTAGAGATATTGACAACTTCCTCCAAAAGCATGACTTTAGATGGAGAAGCAGGCAGGGGCCATTTCAAGAAGGGAGAACAAAGTTTTTGCTTTTTGTCACAAACTAGATTGTAAGTTCACTGAAGGCAGAGACTGTCTTTCCCTTCTTTATAAAACTCAGTGCAGAGTAAAGTTTCAATGACCTTGGTTAATTGCCAAATATAGTTCTGCTTAATGAAATTAGCTAATTTAGAATTTGACAAATTGGAGGCATCCAATGAAAGAAGAGTAATGGGACAATAAGAAGTCTTCAGGGTGTCTAGGTGGCTCCATCCATTAAGTATCTGACTCTTGATCTCAGCTCAGGTCTCACATTGGGTATGGAGCCTACTAAAAAAATTAATGTCAAATCTTCACAAAACTGAAAATAATTCATTCATATCTCTTCAAAAGAAAAATATAATCTGTCAGAGGTAGCCATAGGATTGATAAATATTAGTCTGAAGCCAAATACTCTGTTTCCAGGTTTGCTGATTCATGTGGCTCATATCTCACAGTCACTACCTCAAGTACAAGCAAACTCTGGGTTTCACATACCCCAAATGTAAAAGGAAACTTTCGGTGTGAATACTTAAAGGCTCTGGCTTGTACTGGCTTTAAGAGAAAAAATATAAGTAGGTCCAAGGTAATTTTAATCTTGACTACAACTGAGAGATTTAAAGCTTTGTCACTGAAGAAAGGAATAAGAAAGACAAAGAACAAAATGAAAGAGGAATATAAATAAAGAAAATAAGGGAGAAGGAGTAAAGAAGAAAAAAAACAATGTGGGAAATATGAGAGAGCCACAGATATTCCATCACTAGGATCCAAATTATTACCCAAGTTCTACACTAGAAAAATCTCTATATGATGTCATCAGTAATCACCAAAGATTTGGATAATAATTGCATATCACAATGCACAGAAATCCATACAACCCTCACTTTACTTTTGGAAAAGTGGAATTATTCTCTTCTGTTATTTATTATTTGAGATGTCAATTTGTTCTGATTTTCTAGTGTATATGCTTCCTTGAGATTAACTTCAACTGTCTCTTCAAGTCAGCTATCATTCTTAGTTCCTAGCACGCAATCACCATCAGTCAAGTTAGTAGATGCTATTGCCCAGGACGTTCCCATGGAAGTTGAGAAAAAGCTCAGGTTCTCCAATAGCATTAGGAATAGCCCTTAGTCTCGGAGCTTTGGTGTAATTTACAGCAGTATAATACCAGGTCAGTTTGCACTTGTCAGCATTTGTAGTATATAAGAGTAATAGTTTTATTTTTAAAGATTATATTTATTTAGTTGAGAGAGAGGGAGAGAAAGCATGAGCAAGGGGAAGGGGCAGAGGGAGAGGGAAAAGCAGACTCCCCGCCAAGGAGGAAGTCAATGTGGGGCTTGATCCCAAGACTCTGAGATCATGACCTGAGCAGAAGGCAGATGCTTAGCTGACTGAGCCACCCAGGCGCCCCTAGAGTAATTGAGTTTTAAAGCAGTTCTATGAGGGACAAGTTTTTGGTGTGTGAAAACGTTCAATGACAAGTAGGCACAAAAATGGTGGGGGAGTGGGGGATGTGCAATGCCATTCAATAGCCAGTCCACTTCTAATTTCTTCCCAAACTGTTTTAATTGGTCCTCATTGCTGTGAAAATAATCTGGCTCATATTTTAAGTAAAGATTGCCTATTTTTTGTTTGATCGTTTTTGAGAATGAAGGAGGCTTTTCACTACTTATTTTAGTAACTATTATCAGAAAATATGACTCTTTCCTTTAGATGTATTATTTATTCTATAAATGGTGTGAAATGTATGTAAATTCAGGGTTATTTTATCCCTCTCCATTGTTCTGAGCAATGTTGTAATAGACTGGGAGTAGGGTCTCTGCATGGATCAGATGATAGTTTATAGAATGAAAGAAGAAAAAACATTGATATTACTCTTATTTTTTGTTTATTACTTCGATTAAGTTATCCAAGTAATGAGAATCGAAAAGAAAAAACTAGTTGTCTCTCACATATGCTTCTTGATAAAGATCACTTTACCAAAGCCAAATATCTTGTAAATGTGGTCTTCTCACCCCAGAGATTCCAATGCATGCTATCCTTGACCTGGATTTCATTAAATTATATATCTTAAATTTCCCAATTATCACTCAACTCAATCGTCCATCAAAAACTATTCAAATTATCAGTTAATCCCCAAGCACTATTCTAAAATGATTTGCCAAGAGTCCATTATCTTAAAAGCATGTGAGGCGCTGATAACTCTGTGCTATTGATCAGCGTGTTCCTTATCAGTCTGCCCTGCAACAGTGCAGTGATCACTGGGTACATTTCATGGCCTGGTGACAATGCCACTGGAACTTCTTAAAGCAGCAAGATGTTCCACAGCAGATGGGGTTGGACTAAGATAAGCCTAACATTTCTACATCTTCTGTAGCTAGCTGTGTTTGAATTAAGAAAGAGTGACAGTCGTTTTTAGACCTACACTTTCTTAGAGACTCAGAAAAATAATTCATAATTTTAAAAGCCAGCAAGCAGGACCTTCCTATTGAGCAAGTGCTTCATAAATCTTTGATTTAGAGTCACAGAGCTGACAGAGATCTTGCAGATCACTCCAGCAAGTGCTTCCCAACGTTTTCTGATGCTCAAATCCCTTTCATTGTAATATGCTATCTTGAGATCTCCCTAGAATCGTAGGTCCTTGGAATGTGATCTAGAACAGGATGAGGATTCAGGTGGACATGACCCCTTGGCCCAGTGATTCTTCACCCCCTAGAGAGGAGAACAACTGAAAGAAGGTTAATACATTATTACCTAACTTTCTTATCTTTGCCAATCCGATAGGTAAAAACCTAACCTCAGAACAGTTTTAATTGAAATTTCTCTTATTATGAACAAAGCTCAACATACATGACTTTACTTTGAAAGTAAATCATTCATAAACCCAGGACTGCTATTGTTAATTTAGTCAGCTCTAGATTACCTGAGATCATGGGTAGAGGTGGTCATTTTTTCCTGAATTGTCAAAAACGATATACAATGATTTAACAATGATATACAATGATTTCATGCTAACTTATTTCATTAAAAATGTACAAGTCTACTTTTTAATCCAAAAGTATTTAAAAGAATGCAAAAAAAACCCCAAAACTATGTTCAGGAGCGCTAGATATTACATAAAACACTTAACCAAAAACATGGTCACAAGGTTCTGCTTTTTAATATCTTACAACAGTGCTTAAGTTAGGCAAAGGCATAGTTCAGAGCAAATGTTCTTCCTTCCCCTTTCCTCTCTCAGAGTCAAAGACCTAAATAAATGGAGAGATATGCTGTGTCATGAATTGGAAAACTCTGTACTTTTAAGATGAAAAAATCAGACTTCTCCAAGCTCCATACATTCAGAGCAATCCCAATAAAAATCCCAGCAGGAATCTTTTTATGAAAAGCAACAAATTGATTATAAAGTTTATGAGGAAAAGCAAAAAATTTAGAATAGCTAAAATACTTTTAAAAAAGAGGTCAAAGTCAGAGAACCCATACTACCTGATTTCAAGACTTACTGTAAAAACTACAGTAATCAAGGCAGTGCAGTATTGGTGAAAGGATACATCATAGATTATTGAAAATGAACTAGACCCACACACAGTGATCAATAGATTTTCAAGAAAGGTGCAAAAGCAAGTTAATGGATAACACACACACACACACACACACACACACACACACACACAGCTATGTGTTTACTAATGTCTACAGAACTCATGCAAATAGTATTCTTACCTTCCCTCATGTGGCCAGTTACATACATCCTTGTCTCTGGCCTTTTCCAAAGAACTTATGTGTCACTTGATCCCATTCTTTAGTAAAAAATTCATGTGAAATATTAAATAATTATATCTTTATATTTTATTTCCTTTAAAAAGCTTTTATATAAACTAATGGAAATAAATAACAATAATAAGAATAATAGCCACCACCTATTGAGCAGCTATGTTTCAGACCCTTTACTAAGATCTTTCTTATTCATCATGTTTAACCCCCTAAACAATTTTGAAGATTATTATTCCCATTTTCCAGAGTAGAAAAAAGGTTTAAAAAGATGAAGCCAGGGGATCCCTGGGTGGCTCAGCGGTTTAGCGCCTGCCTTGGCCCAGGGAGTGATCCTGGAGACCCCGGGTCGTGTCCCACATCGGGCTCCCTGCATGGAACCTGCTTCACCCTCTGTCTGTGTCTCTACCTCTGTCGCTGTGTGTGTGTGTGTGTGTGTGTGTGTGTGTCTCATGAATAAATAAATAAAATCTTTAAAAAAAAAAAAAGATGAAGCCTCTCACAAGACTGTGAACTCATTCAGGGTAAAGACCATGTCTGATGAATCTGGGCAGCCCCAGAATCAAGCACCAGGCCTGGCAAGCACTCAGTAGATGTTGAACATATGAATAAAACTCACCCCAAGTCATACGTTGAGTAAATTGTGCCACTGGAATTCAATTAGGCCTGTCATAGTACTCCCCCATTTAAAGACACCCAATACTACCTAGAATATAACCCCAACTCCTTACCTTGACCTACAAAAAAAAAAACGCTTGGAGATGCCTGCCTGCCTTTCTAGAGCCCATTTCACACCATCCCCCATTACTCTTTGTCCAACTTCTGTTCCTCAACCACAGCAAGCTTAGGGCTTTGTCATTAATTGCTGCTTCTGCCTATATTAGCCCTCATTCCCCTCTCTCATCTATACATGGCTCTATCCTTCTAGTCATTAGGATCATGGTTTAGGGACACCTGAGTGGCTCAGAAGTTGAGGGTCTGCCTTTGGCTCAGGGCATGATTCCCGGGTCCTGGGATCGAGTTCTGCATCGGGCTCCCTGAGAGGAGCCTGCTTCTCCCTCTGCCTATGTCTCTGCCTCTCTCTCTGTGTCTCTCATGAATAAATAAATAAAATCTTTTTTTAAAAAAGGATCATGGTTTAAATGCCACCTCCATAGGCCTTCTCTATAACCCACCTCCTATCCTTCTCACCCACTGCTAGTAGTATAAAATAGCCACCCAGTGACTTCCTATTATTTATAGTACTATCGTAATTTTCTATATTGCACTTATCATGTTCCAACGTTTTTCTTATATGCTTCCTAATGTATTTACTGTCTTCCTCCTCTGCTAGAATATGCTATATAAATATTCAAGGTTTATATTTTTCCACTTATAGCTTCTAGATTTAAAATAGCAACAAAAAATAAGGAAGTTGGATATTATTTAGTATACACCTAAGTCCCAAGAGCAAGGACATTATTGATCTTGTTCAAGATCATTTCCAGAAAATGGAAAGACCCTGCCATATAGCAGGAACTCAGCTGATAGACTAAATAAATGATCAGTGTTTTGTTTCATGCTGTTTTCCTATGGTCATGCTTATAGGCCCCAATTGCCACAACCTGTTATTCCAGATCTCTCTGAAATATTCTAGTCGTTCCCTATGTTCTGGTACTTCCTTTGTCCATATGGCACTCTGCCTCCCCAGTCTGGCAGCAGCCTCGTAGTAACTAAAGCAACTTGTGGAAATTAACAGCTGTACCATTGATTCTGAGGCCATGCCAGGGGTATTCCCCAACAGGTGCCAAGTTTAAATATAGGCTGCAAGGAAATGCTCTATTGCTGGTGTAAAGTGGGATCCCAGACAACTGTACAGCACTGGGACTCCACAGGGCCAAGAGTCTCTTTAGTGATATTTATGTTTATATCACCAAGGCACAACCAAAACAGTTTCTCTTTCACAGACCATCACTTTTGCTTCTTTTATCATAGTAGTAAGTAAAAGAAATTTCTTAGCATTCACGTAGTTTTTTTTAATAATAAATTGATTTTGTATTGGCGTTCAATTTGCCAACATACAGAATAACACCCAGTGCTCATCCCGTCAAGTGCCCCCCTCAGTGCCCGCCACCCAGTCACCCCCACCCCCCACCCTCCTCCCCTTCCTCCACCCCTAGTTCGTTTCCCAGAGTTAGGAGTTTTCCATGTTCTGTCTCCCTTTCTGATATTTCCCACTTATTTTTTCTCCTTTCCCCTTTATTCCCTTTCACTATTATTTATATTCCCCAAATGAATGAGACCATATAATGTTTGTCCTTCTCCTATTGACTTATTTCACTCAGCATAATACCCTCCAGTTCCATGTAAATTGTATAGAACTACTCTATCCTTCTACTCCAATTGGCTTTAGAATATCCCAGATGTCTTATTTCAGCCCCAGATCCCTATAGTTTATGTATGATCATTTTACTCATTTTCTAATTTCCTAGTCTGGCTAATAGCTCAATACCAAAAAAGTTCTTTTATCTGTTGCAAAGTTCCCACAAAAGAGCCCCAGCTTCTCTAAGAGCTGCTGTTGACAAAGCCCACGCTTCCCACCCACAGTGCCTTGGTGAAATGCTTATGGAAGGTAAAATAAAATTTGAAGATGTTTCTCCACTTAAATCATGAATGCATTTTTTTACAATGTTAGCCCATATCCACCATTATTTGTTCGTAAATACTGCACTTTTCAATCGACATTAATTTGAAAATAGAAATCCCATCTCAGGGGTATCTGGATGGCTCAGTCAGTTAAGCATCTGCCTTAGGCTTAGGTCATGATCCTGGGGTCCTGGGATGGAGCCCTGAGTCAAGGTTCCTGCTCAGCAGAGAGTCTGCTTCTCCCTCTCCCTCTGCCCCTCCCCCCTGCCCATGCGCTCTCTTGCTCTCACTCACTCTCTCTCTCAAATAAATAAATAAAATATATTTTTTTAAAAAATCCTTAATTAAAAAAAAAAAGAAAGAAAAAGAAAGCTCCTCTTAGGACAACAAACTAGATGGTCAGTTCAGAAATGGAGGAACCACACTATCTTGAAAATTACCAAGAGATAGCTTCTTCAAGTTTCCTTAGTAATGCATTAGTCTTTTATAGTCTCAGAATTGAAGGCTGAGGAACAGCAATGGCACATGAACCTGGCAGTCTAAAAATGAACTTTGTTATTCAGTGACTTAGGATAAGTGACTTACTATAAGATAAAATGAAAAAAAATCAAGATACAAAACTGACAAAGTATTTTTTGTTTAAAAAAAGAAAAATGTGGTCATCTCTAGGTACTTGAATAATGCATTACTTTTGTTTTTTCTACTTTTTTGTAGTTAAAAGAATTCAACAGTTATTATGTACTAGTTTATAATTTTTAAAAGTATTTCTAAATACTTTAAGTATTTCAGTTCAGTGCTCACATGTTCTGTAAGTATCAACATCCTCATTGTACAAATAAAAAACTGCTCAGTCAGTGCTTTGTCTCGAAGTTTATATATTCTTTATTTATTATATTTGTCAAATTCCCAATGAATTCCCCTGCCAGCTCTACACTTATGTGCCAGACAAAAGAAGGGGAGTTATAATAAAGGTTGAAGGAAGAATAGAAACTGGGAAGTTTATATGTGATATTCATGATTTTGACCAATTATAGCTGAGTCAGTGGTAAGTGACCATCACAGCTTTTAAGATTAACAGTGTGAGGCAGAAACTGTCCTAGGGATCAGAACGCTCCCAATAGTTTGGTTTTGAAGATAAAGACTCCAACCACCCGCTCTAACTGTAAAGAAAAGCAAAAGGAACAGACGTCACTGGCTGCTAGCTTACCGACAGCAAACTACTATGATTCATTATTTTTGGCAAGCAAATTAGAGATAGTAATGTTTTATTTAGAAGTTTTGTACAATTTAGCAATACGCAGAGGTCATGTCTCACAGGACTTCACCCGGGGAACATCACGTAGGTTTTGCAAATGTATCCAAATCAATAATGAATTATTCCTTTGATTTAGGCATATAATAAAAAAACAATCAACTTCCTTACTTTTTGTTGTTAAGTTTCATCTAGGAGCTGTAACTGGAAAAATAGGAACCATAGCATGTTTATTAAACTGATTCATCTATTTGTATATCATATCCCACTAATTTCAAAACATTTCTTTAAAAAATGTTAATTCTTAAAGGAAATTATGAAATTCTTTACCACTATCCTCCACATGGACTGGGGGGAAAAAATGCAATAGCTGCTGGCTTTGAGAAAAGTCTTTTTTTTTCTTTCTCTTTCTCTCTCTGAGAAAAAAAGAACTATATTAGGAATACACAGTGACATTGAAGCTCTGATCACCATGAAGTTCAGGAAATAGGTTACCTCGTTCTAAAAAGGATATCCTGTGTCAGTCTTCTATAAAAGTGTGTGTGTGTGTGTGTGTGTGTGTATCTCTGTCTTTTGAGAACCTGTAATGTCAGTTTCATATGAACCTTACTTTTTACATTACTGAGCATAAAGAAAATACAAATGCTAAAAAACCTTTCAGGCTTTTTAGGCAAAACTGCTAAATACTACAAATTTTCTTCAGTCAGGAATTATATCATGAAGCTCCACATAAATATTGTGATACGAATTCAAGGTACTTGATGCTACTTTGTGGCTATTTTTTTTAATATAACTATATATAATTTCTTTTCCTTTTTCTAAGGGTAATCCATGCTTATAAAAAATTCAAACAAGGCATAACAAAAGTAGAAAATTAAAGTCCCACCCTACCAAATGACACTTGTCATCGACATTTGTATGCTCATTTTGAATAGCAAATCTTTTTGAGAGTACAAAGCCAAATTTAGTTAAACCTGGCATTCTGAATGCCAACTCTATAGACTCAGCAGGTAGCCTAGAACACGCTGAGAACAGGTCATTTGTTGGTCACATGAAGTTAGGAATTCCTCATCAATTCATTCATTCAAAAAATACATACATTGAGTATTTGGAATCTCTCCCCAGGCTGTCTACTTATTGCTGCTATTTTATCATTAGGCTTCTGTTTGAGAGTATATAAATAACTTTTTCCTAAAAAAATAAGTTAATTTGTAACAATAACATTTGTTCAATAATTATCGCATTAAGCTAAGCACTTTACATATAGTATTTTATTTAATATTTACATTAACCTCATGGAGGAGGGATTATTTTTATTCCCATATTATAGCTGAGGAATCAGGGACCTACAAAGGTGAAGTGACTTACTCAAACCAAGGTCACTGAGTTATAAAACTGAAGGTCGCAGGATTAGAATGAAAACCCAGAGCTACCTCACTCCAAAGCCTGCCTTCTGAACCACAGTGCCATATCCTTCCACAGTGTAAGCTTTCTGTGAGGAGGGAATGTCGCTAATTATTAGCATTTTAATGTAAATGAGTTGACCAGAGGGGTGTACACGGTAATGTTCTACAGAGGAAGGGGGTGGAGGGGACACAGCAATATGATCAGCTGGAGAAAAATGATGACATTGGACACTTTCTTGGAAAGGAGACTCCAAGAGAAGGAAGGAAAAAAGAAGTAAGAAATAATTCAAAGATATCTAACCTATTTTACAATTACATCCCTAGAGGTAAGTTGAATTGGCTTCTGTGTAAAATTCTCTTCATTTAAAAATTATTCTTGTGGGTAGCATTATATTTTTCTGCTACTGTATGCACAGTAACAGATTACTGAGTGGTCAAACCAATTATTAGTATGTTGATCAGGAGAACAAAGACAATTTCATCAACCACATTTCTTTCTTTAACTTTTCTTTCCAAGTATTTTACAGTGGAGTAGAAATCAATAATTTTGGAATATATTTTTTGCAGATACCAATAGTTTTTTTGTTCACAACTGTTGAGGCTAGATATATAACTTTCTGAAGAAAAAATAAAAGAGAAAAATATGAAAAATATTTCTGTCATGTACATTTTTTAATCTCGATCTATTTCATCCAATGTAGTGGTGACTATCTAAATTAAATCAAATTAGAATCTCAATTCCCCAGATACATTAGCTACATTTCAAGTGGTCATTAGCCATATGTGACTTGTGACTACCATATTGAAGAGCCCAGATATATAACATTTCCATGATCATAGAAATTTCTATTGGACAGCACTGATCTAGATATAAAGCCACAAACTAAGAGAGCATTGTATTTATACAGTTAACTAACCTGATGAAAGGAGCAAAATAATAAAAGAAGCCAGCTTGCATCACATGGCTGGCTTATTCAACCCATCTCTGACGTCTTGTGCTAAACTACTTCTGTTATTACCTAGCTTTATGAACTTTCATAGGTACTCAGTTAAATAAATCTAGTGCCAGAAACAGCAACCAAGAGGAACAAGATTCACTATACCCATGACAGTTATAAGTTAAAAGTAGATAAATAAAGGAAGTTCTCTGTTATTCACCCATTTTACCAATGAGAATGTTAAGACTCAAAGAGTTTACTTGTCTAATGTCAGGCAATAAGCAAGTGGAAAAACCAGGGGGAAGCTCTAGGTTTGTATGACTGTGAAACCCAATCCCATTCTATGAACTTGGCCTCTTGCCAACCGTATCATAAGACAGAATGCATGAAGGTGACACTGTTGTCTAATGGAAAGAGCAAGTTAAGAGAAAGTTTTGACACCTGCTTTAAGCTGGGTTCCCCCAGAAACAGATCCGAGGAAAAGAATGTTGAGCGTTAGTGGTTTAATTTGGAAAGTAATGCCAGGAAGCCCTGCCAGTGCAGTGGGGAAATGAGATGGGGAGGGAAGGAGTCCACATAGGGTCCACTGAAAGAGAAGATTAATTCTATAACTGGGAATAAATTCCACTGGCCTCCTCTGGGAAATTGTGGAGACCTGTCCTCAAAGTTTTTTACCTCAAAGAGGAAGCTGAAACATGTATTCTTCAAACTTTCTCCTTTATTTGCTAAGGGATACTCCCAGGGTCATTAACTCTCAAACCCCTTGTGGACTGCCCCAGGCATGGGCAAAAAATAAAATAAAATAAAAAATTTTAAAGCCTTCAGGCAGAGAGTCTCAGGTACTTGAAGTCAGAAACCTTTGACACAGAAAGGCCAGTAGAGATGGGAACAGTAAGTGCCAAGAGGGTATGACTGGGACACAGGGAGCATCTCCACAGTCCTGGACAAAGATAAGCTTGACTTACGACTCTGCTGCTACATGCTTTATGACTTTGGGCAAACAAGGACCCATCAAAGATTACACATTTTATTTGGTGGCTGTTACATCTGCTATGTCTCCATCTGCACATTGTGGCAAGAATCCATAGGAGATGATCTATACCTCATGTTGCATCACATCAGGAGGCTCACCACGTCTGAATGTTCCACCATTAGTTGTGCTAAGTTCATCAGTGGGTAAAATGCTTCTGGCTGGATCTCTCTGGCCCTCATATTCTTTTTTTATCATGAGGAATACAAATAGTCACACTGCTGGATTCCTATGAGGATTAAATGACATAGTCCAAGCAACTGGTATGTTGAAGCCCTAACTGTATTCTGAGTAAGGAACATAATGCATAAATACAGTAAGAGATACATTAATGAAAAGCATAATAACACCTGGAAAAAGTACAGTGGGAGAAGAGACAAATGAATGTATACTTGACAGCTTCACAGAAGGATAGAATTTTAAACCAAATTTTAAGAACAGATGGAGAAATGCCTTCAAATGTCAGTACAAAGAAGAGCAAAATACAAAGCACATGATACAAACAGCAGCATGGATTGGGAAAGATGGGAAAGTCAAGGTGGTAAAACTGTGATGAGGAGAAACTAGGGTAAGGGGATTTAGATACCATGTTAAGTACTTTGGATTTTGTGTGGTAGACAATAGGAAGCCATCGAAGGTTAGATTTTGTTTTAAGAATCACTTGGCTTGTGTTTCAAGAATCTAATGGTGCCAGATATCTTTTATTTGCTCTTCAGGGTCCCCTTTTACCTTTCTCTACCTATTTCTCTGCTCCATGAGGTCACTCTGGCCATATCAATGGGTTTTCTTGGTTTCTCACTTCCATGTGGTTTTGACCAGTGAGGAGTCCTAACAATATGAAAGAGAGGAGAGTACTTCCCCCATCTTCCCTACTGCAGGGTCACTTCAGGATGGCTCTGCCTCTCTACACAAGACAATAGTTCCTCTGAAAATATGTTCTCAAGACCCTCTCATTCTTGATTATGGGAAAGGATCCCTCCTCTCAAGCCTAAACCTAAAGAATCCTTCCTGTTAGCAGCTCAGGGAATGCCAAAACCACAGCTTGGATTCTGTCCCTACCCCACCCACACCTTTGTGCATAGGCCCTTTATTAAGTTCTCCTTGAATTCTCTTATTGGAGGTTCCATATGTCTCCTGCTACATATATTAGTAGTACCAGAATTTACTCCAGGAAACAGACCCTCAGAATAAAATTCTATGATTGATTTGTTTATCCATTGAGGATCTTAGAAGAATAAAGTTTGGATAATCTTACCAAGAGAGAACTCCTGCTCAGCTAGAGTACGGGCAGAGAGAAATGAGAACATGATCATATACAATGGTCCAGAAAAAGGAAGCTCTGATTACCAATCTATGCTGCATCCAGGTGTAGATGTATGGACTGTATCAACTCTTGTTTGCATTCCTTTTTGTTTATTTTGCCTTTTCCCCCCTGCTGCCTTATATGAAGAATCCCAGTAATTACCAGTGTTTTAGTTCTGGACACAGATGTGACTGAACAGACATCAGCCCATGATGATTCAGTAGCCGAGGAGATTTCATCTGTTCCTTGTGATGGAGACACAAACTTTTCCCAGAAACAGAAATAGATGCTAAGGGGCCAAAGGAATGATGGTACCAGATGTCTTGTTTACCACTGCAGATCCGAGAAGCTGTTCCCGATGGGTTATATCAACTGTCTCCTTTGCCTTCTGGGCTGCAGTTTGATGCTTACATGGTCCTAGCAGGAGATTTAACAAAGCGATGAGAATGAGGTGAGGGCATTTATTCTTTGGCTCTCAGCCTGGGAGTTGCCTCTGGCCAGTTGCCTCTAGCGACCAAAGGAGGCATCATTCCTGCCACAATGAGTGTTATAGACTGAACTGTGTCCCTGCTCCCCGAATTTGTACGTTGAAGCCCCTGATGTATCTGGAGTAAGGAAGTAATTAAGGTTAAATGATGTCATAAGGGTAGCACCCTGATCAGCAGGAATAGTATTCTTATAAGAAGAGACCCCAGAGGGACACCTAGGTGGCTCAGTGGTTAAGCGCCTGCCTTCAGCTCAGGGTGTGATCCTGGAGTCCTGGGATCGAGTCCCACCACGGGCTCCCTGCATGGAGCCTGCTTCTCCTCCCTCTGCCTATGTCTCTGTCTCTCTCTCTGTGTGTGTGTTTCTTTGAATAAAATAAAATCTTAAAAAAATCCATTAAAAAAAAAAGAGATGCCAGAGAGCCTGCTCTCCCATGAGCCTTCCTCTCTGTCTGTCTCTCTCTTTCTCCAACAATGAGCCATCTGCAAGCCAGGAAGAGAGATTTTACCATAACAAAATTGGCTGACACCTTGATCTCAGACTTTCCAGCCTCTGGAACTGAGAGAAAGTAAATTTCTCTTGTTTAATCCCCCCAGTAGATAGTATTTTGTTATGGCAGCCCAAGCTGACAAAGACAGTAGGTCTCTCTGGAGGGTCCTCTCTTTTCAGGCTTCTGTAACAATTCCCTGACCTGTCAGTCCAGATCTATGGGCAGTTAACAGCCCAACTGCTCCTCTGTGCACACACTTTTATAAACAGTCCTGTTCAGCCCTGCTTTTTTATCCTATTTTAAGCATGCCATCTTTTTTCTGTATAGGGGTCTTGACTGATTCAACAACTCTAGATTTCATGTGAAAGATGAAATGAATAATGCGGGAAGCTAAAGGCAGGGGGACCAGTTCAGGGTCCTTTATCTTTTAAGAAGTATTTCCTGAGCAGTTGCCTCGTGCCAGGCACCACTGTACGGCAGGAAAGAAGAGAAGCAAAGTCCCCACCTCAAGGAGTTTTCATTTTATACAGTAGATAAATAATAAACAAGTAAATAAATAAAGGAGGTAATTTTAGGCTCTAACCTGAGCTCTCCTGGAAATACAATGCGAGGACAGGACAAAAGGGTGGAACCTGCTTTAGCTAGGTTGATCAAAAAGGCCTTGGAGGAGAAGACAAAAAAGAGATTGAGAAGGTAAAATCAATCATACTGATGAATGACTACATATGAAAAATAAAGAAGTAAAAGGCATTTAAGGGACGCCTGGGTGGCTCAGCAGCTTAGCGTCTGCCTCCAGCTCAGGGCGTGATCTCAGGGTCCTCAGATGAGTCCTGCATCCAGCTCCTCTCAGGGAGAGCTTTTCCCTCTGCCAATGTCTCTGCCTCTGTGTGTGTGACTCTCATTAATAAATAAATAAAATCTTTTTTTTTTAAGGCATTTAAGTTCATCCCAAGATTTCTACCTGAGTAACTAGGAGGAAATAGCACCAACACCTCTATCTCTAGCAGATGTGAAATAGGCCTATGATCTCTGACAGGGATTGGCAAATAAATTCATCTTGCCCCTTATTCTGTAAACTGAATATTGTTGAAATCCAGCCATACTATGTCATGTATTTGTTGTTGGGGGTTGCCTTCAGCTTACAACAGTAGAGTCATATGGTTTCAGCAGAGACTGTGTGGCATGCAAAAGTAAAAACACTATCCGGCTCTTTGCACACAAATTACTGACCCCTCCTTCATGGCATGTGGCCACAGCACCATGATATAAGGAACTGAGAAGAGGTCCACTTCCTCTAGGAATTTTCAGGCAGCTACAGTGACCCTTCCCGTCCTTGAGTGAACTGGGGGAAATTCGCACTCCAGCTTCATCAGTACATGGGAGTGGGGTAATCCTACTTTCTCAGCCCTAAAATAAACTTGTCCAGGAACTCTGCTAGAAATGCCCTGTCAGTGATGAAGAAACAAACAGAAAAGAAAGCTCCACCCCCAGGACTCTGAGTGAATTTCTGCATGACCAAGCAACCTCTAGTTCTCAGCTCGCTGCTTCTCACGTCTCCATCCCTACTTTCTAAGTCATACTGTTGGTTCTGGCTGATAGTAACACCTAATCCACCCAACAATATCTACATCAGAGAAAATAATTAGGATCAGAGAATCATCCCTGGCTCCCACTTTGCAGCCTCTGAGGAAAGCTCTATCCCTGTCTACAAGTCAAGACTGGATAGAAGCCTCTGCTTGCAGAGAAGGAGCAAGTATTGTCCTAACATGGGTCACAGTTGCAGGCAAATTTATTGATGCACTATGTCATCTACAAAATAACTTGTTGCAGAGCTGAATTAACATTAGCCCCAAGGCTGGCTGATGTTTAAAATAATATAAAGTATTTAATTTCAAAATAAGACTGTGTCCACAAGATTATCTCTGTTCCTATTTTAAGCTTTGAATCCAATAAACAGCACAAACTGCTCTACCATCATTTGCTTGCCCCCTTGTTACCACTTTCTATGTATCTATTTTTCTGTGTTACTATTTTTGGCCTTGCTTTTAGCCACAGGATTGAGTCTGAGAGCAAGGGATAGGACTCAAGAAAGATAGATGACGGTTTAAATTTATTCTCCCAGAATAAAAACCAAAACAATCTTCTCCCATCCAAAGAGCATTCAAAGCTGCTTAGCTAATTGCCAATTGTGAGCAACCATAAACATGTGACAGATTTACGGGATTCTAGTCCTAATGTTCATAGTGTAAACTCTCACTTGGCTGATCATCAATTCATATGCTTTAGAGCAAAATGGCTGTAGACAGTGTCAGGTGAAAGCACACATGATTTGAGTATTAAATGAGCTTCAGCAGAGTGCTAGGATGGCTCTAGATTTCAGCTCAGGTCATGATCTCAGGGTTGTGAGATGGAGCCCTACATCAAGCTCCACACTGGGTATGATACCTGCTTAAGATTGCCTCTCTCCCTCTGCCCCTCATCACTCTCTAAAAATAAAAAATAAAAATAAAAATAAATGAATGAATTTGAGCTGTGGCCCTTACTCTGTGTCCCCACTGGACAAGTCTAGCCTACAGATTCTTATTTGAAAAGTGCAGGGATTGATTCCACAGAGTACCTTCCAGTACTCAAAGTCTATGGATTTCTATCTGGTATAGTTTAACCACTTACTTTATAGTAATATAGAAACTATCACACACAAAGGTGAACTCTAAGATAGCTGATTAGTGGTATAACTGAGTTTGGAATCAAAGTCTTTGATATTTTATTTTAAATTAAGCGTGTGTGTGTGTGTCTGTGTGTGTGTCTGTGTAGGTGTTCTGAAGACCTCAAGATCATAAGAATGCAATAGTCCTGGCACCAGGCCTAACTATGTGTGAATTTCTGCATCTTTCTGTTCTTAGACCAGAAGGGACCATAGAGGTTGTGCAGTGACACCATATTTATAAATTATTTTAAGAATTTATAAGTAAGAACTTGTACACCCCATTGGATTATCAAAGCAGGAAGCACACATCTCAGACTCTAGAATATTTGAGGGGCTGAATGCTGATGATATTTGTACTGATTTTCAAAACAAGTGATATTTCCCAAACTCTCTTAATAATGAATGATTTATCAAAAAAGCTAATAATTCAATGTCATTTGTTGATTTTTTTCTAATTAAAAATCATTTTCTAGGAATCATTAACTGCTTAGTATAATGTCTTTGTTGTGGCATTATTTTAATTTCACTATAGAAATAGGATTATGCCAATTTCCTTTGCCTCAGAAGTCTTGGAATGGAAAATTCTGCTTGTGGAAGTACATGTTTGTTGGTTAATTTTAAAATAAAATTGTACTTTTAAATAACACTGGTCTCCATCACTCGAGGCATTTCATCGATAACATAACCATTTAGTAAATTTTTTGTTCTGAAATGTAAATGAAGTTTGGCCAATTTCATTCACTGACAAAGGGAATCTTGGAACCAAACAATATGAATTCAGCTTATTTATTCATGATACTTTAACACTGTGCATAATTAAAATCAAAATGTCACTGCCCTGCAGAGGACATGAATAGATATTGCTCCAAAGAAGACATACAGATGGCAAACACGTGTGAAAAGATGCTCAACATCATTCATCATCAGGGAAATGCAAATCAAAACCACAATGAGATACCACCTCACACCTGGAAGAATGGAAAAAATCAGCAACACAAGAAACAAGTGTTGGTGAGGATGTGGAGAAAAAGGAAATCTGGTGAGGGGAATGCAAACTGGCACAGCCATTGTGGAAAATAGTATGGACATTTGAGTATGAAAACTCAAAAAATTAAAAATGCAACTACAATGTGATCTAGTAATTCCACTACTGGGTATTTACTCAAAGAATAGTAAAACACTAATTCGACAAGGTATATGCCACCCTATGTTTATAGCAGCATTATTACAATAGCCAAATTATGGAAACTGCCCACGTGAGCACTGATAGATGAAGAGATAAAGAACAGGTGATATGTATATATATATATTCACACACACAATGGAATATTACTCATCCATAAAGAATAATGAATTCTTTCCATTTGCTACAACATGGATGGATCTAAAGAATATAATGCTAAGTGAAATAAGTCAGTCAGAGAAAGACAAATACCATATGATTTCACTCATATGTGGAATTAGGAAACAGATGAACAACAAAAAAAGCGACTCTTAATTATAGAGAACAAACTAGTGGTTACTGTAGGGAGGTAGATGTGGAAATGGGTGAAATAGATGAAGGAAATTAAAAATACACTCACCATGATGAGCAATGACTTATATACAGAATTGTTGAATCACTATATTATACATCTGAAACTAACACTGTACATTAACTATACTGGAATCTTTTAAAATTAAAAAAATGAAAGTTTATTCCATCAACTGAAGTCACTAAAAAAAGTCACTGCCTTAGAAATAAATGTTCAGTAGAGGATTAATTAAACACACAGTGGTACATTCATAAAATGGAAGACTATCCATTAAAAATGTGTTTTATGGGACGCCTGGGTGGCTCAGCGGTTGGGCACCTGCCTTCAGCTCAGGTCGATCCCAGGATCTAGGATCGAGTCCCGCATCGGGCTCCTGTGAGGAGCCTGCTCCTCTCTGCCTATGTCTCTGCCTGTCTCTCAGTCTGTGTCTCTCATGAATAAATAAATCTTTTAAAAAAATTTAAAAACTTAAAAATGTGCTTTAGAAAAAAAATATTGTATACATGAAAATATTCATTATTAATTTAAAAACCAGATTCCAAACTATTTGCACCCTGTGGTCCCCACTTTCTAAGTCTGTATTTAAAATTTTAAAACTGGATAGCATCAGAAAATTCAAGTCAATTTTGAGAAAAACATTTTGCTGAAAAGTTTTTTAGTATGGTACTATTTTTTTTTCTTTATCTGGAAAAATTCATTCCTAACATTCTCTCTCCCCATTTTGCAAAAGCCACCACTTCCTTCATCCTCATCAGAATTGATAAGAATTTAAAACTGCATCATTCCATTTCTTTTTAGACTTAAATTTAAAAGCTTCATGGTTCAATTACAGTAAGAGAATCTGAGAATCTAAAGTAATTTGTCTCTAGTTTGTTTTTCCACTTAATGAGGAAGTATACAGTTCTGATAATATAAAAATGATTCAATATGAATCAATTTTCAAAATACCATAAATCATAGATATTGCAACTTCAAAGCAACGTTACTTCCTTGTATAACTGGAAAAGAGGAAACCTCACACACACACCCTGTTCTAATTCCTGACCCCTAGGGCTGTTTTGTACTAAAGAAGCATAATTGCCTTGCTGAGTTTACAGAGAATGGTGTTGGGACATCCTGATCAGCCTAGAAAAGCCATCAGGAAGGAAAGAAAAATGTCAAAGCGTTGGCCTTGTCTTTGCGTCTCTATCAATAGAAAACCTTATGATGGGCCCTAGTTTCTTGTGGTAGGTGGGCCTTAGGACCAAATCTGGGACCAGAGAGGTGAAATAGGATGAAGAGTGACATTGAAATGCATAAGAATAATAAGTCCCTGTACTGATATTGTAGTAGATGCTGTGGGGTGCCTGCCCAGTTCTGCTCTGATCTACTTTGCTGGGCTTATTTATCTATTACCTGCCGCTAAGAGTGTTGACTCCCTGTGGCTCCCACTTCCTCCCCTCCTCCAAGCTCTCTACTGAGCAGAGCCAAGTCTGGGAACTTAATCTGTTCTCTCCTCCCACCAGAGCCTGCAGCCCCAGTCCAACAAAAACTACAAAAATATAGCCCCCTTATCTCTAGGAAGGGCCACTCTCCAGTGCAATCTTATGCTCCACAACTCAGCCCTACCACTCCACTGCACCCATGCATGGGCCAGGGCCAGATGTTACCTTGGATCCCATTTTTACCCAGCTCCATCTCTCCTCTGCCCTGGTTACTCAATCTGAGAGGTTTCTCCTGAAGAGCGACTCTCAACAGATCAAAGGAATCCCAAATCATTCAACCTCTGCCTCTAGGGGGCCCAACCTAAGACCAATTTTGGTGTGAGGAAATGATCTTATTTCCTGACCAAGTACCTGGATTCCATCTGTAGATGATCAGCAAGGACACAATGATTGGAGTGACTC
Organism: Vulpes vulpes; assembly: GCF_048418805.1. Lineage (NCBI taxonomy): Eukaryota > Metazoa > Chordata > Mammalia > Carnivora > Canidae > Vulpes > Vulpes vulpes. The sequence continues at coordinate 97,354,613 of NC_132784.1, read as the reverse complement.
ATTTTAGACCACTTCCTGCTGAGGAGGCGGTTCTGCCTGGCCCTCCAGACTGGCCTGCATATTGCTGGGTTGCACTATGTTCAAGAAGTAAGGTTGGTCTTGAAGTCTCTGTGTCTGAGCATACCTCTGCCTGTGAAGGGCTGTGGATGTGCATGGTGAAGACAAATTGCCCTTCTCTCTTGTACGCTTGAAGGAATGCCAAAGGCCAGGCTGGAGAGTCCAGAAGAATCCCCCATCATCGTAGCAGTCTAAAATAAATAATTGCAATCACTGTCCCCACCAATCATCTATACCAGGAATGCTCCCAGAGCAAAACTAAACCTGTGGCAAGGGGCTGGGAGTTCTTAAAAGAAAAAGGGGACAAAGATTCTGTATATTGTGGAGTATTCCTCAATGCCGTGAACAATCTAAACTCCACTCCTTTATTTATCTCCCCTCTTTGAGAAGTACTTCCTCCCTCTTACAGCTCCTCTAAATCTCATGCACACTTCAAGGCCCTGATGTGCTCTATGTACTCCATACTCTACATCATCCCAACACTCCCTGCCACAGAAATCTCTCCTCTCTCCCGATTTATACAACTCTTATTGACTATACCATCTTTTTAGCATATATTCTCATGCCCTGTTCCTGATATCCTTATGTTTATCTTCTCTCCAACTCATTTAAAAGCCCTTGATGATAAGGACTATACCCTATACAGAATCTCCCTAAATGTTATGCACATTATAGGATTCTTAGTAAATATTTATTAATGATGTTGGCATGTATATTCGTTGCTGAGCCTGCAAAATGATATGTTTTAATGTGGATCATAGGATTTGGTGAAGTCTGCTAATTAAGATCTTTTCCTGCCCTAAGAGATTACCAAATGATCACAGGGATTGAAGAGGAGTTAGTGTTTTGTTGAAAGCAGAGATAGTAAATTGAAGTTCAAAGAGGATCAGTTCTCCCAAGTAACCCCCTGTTCTGCCCCCAGGTGCAGTAGAGGATGATCTGGTTAGACAGCCTTTACTCACAAGAGATATAAGAGGGAACTCTATGCCCCCAATACAGGGCTGTTTGGGGGAGGGGAGGCAGGAATGTAGTGTTCGTAAGGTGAGGTCATCCTCTTCCCTTAACATCCTTTTTGGACTGGTTTTTACATCAAAAACTATGGTCTAACTTAAGAGACTTGTTTTTGAAGTTTTTGTGTAACCAAAGAGTTGGTGACAATGGTACTTCCGTTCCCATTCCAGTTGGATGTCCTTTGAGCCAACAGAATGGCCAGTTTGCCCCAGTGCTATTTGAGTATAGGGGAGACGTAATATGGCAGAGAGGAGCTAAGCACTCTCCTAGAAGTACACAAGATACTATTGCCTTTGGGATCCAGAGTTAGGAACGCAGAGGATAGACTAGGGCCTTGGTTGGTCAACAGAGTGCTACCTGTTTCAGAAGAATCCTTCATGTAACTACCAATTAGAAATCAACAAATATGGTAGCCGGGTCCTGGAAGAGATTATTATTATCTAGAAAAGCTCCTTGAGATTGAGTCCCTGATCAGCAGGATTGGAAGGGGCCTCTGCCTTCCCACCCCAAGTGGATAAGTCGCTAAAGCAATTACAAGTAGTTTCCCCTTACCCATGGGACATATGTCCCAAGACCCCCTAGTGGATGCCTAAAACTGCAGATAGTACCAAACCCACTATAGATTAGGCACAGGAAGAGATTAACAACAGCAACTAATAAGCTAGAACAATTACAACAATATGCTGTAATAAAAGTGAAGTGAATGTGGTCTCTCTCTCTCTCAAAATGTCTTTTGTACTCTACTCATCCTTCTTCTTGTGATGATGTAAAATGATAAAACGCCTATGTGATGAAGTGAGGTGAATGACACAGGCACTGTGACATAGCACTAGGCTGCTATTGACCTTCTGACCATATGGCAGAAGGCGGATCACCTGTTCTTGGACCACAGTTGACCCTGAGCAATGGAAACCACAGATAAGCAAAACAGTGGATTCGGGGGCACTGCTGCCTGAAACAGGGAGCCGACCAGAACCTCACCATCACCAAGATGGAGCTGCCCACCATGGCCATCAGGTGCACCTTGCCCTTGGGAGGGGGTGGGGAAAGGGGGCAGAGTTGAACATGAGACTGAAGTTTGAGGTTAAGATGATTAAAACATAATAATCAACACTGGTTACATAAAATTTTCAGGGCCCAGTGCAAAATGAACATAAAGACTCCAAACTCGGGGAAACGAACTAGGGGTGGTGGAAGGGGGGAGGAGGGCGGGTGTTGGAGGGGAATGGGTGACGGGCACTGAGGTGGACACTTGACGGGATGAGCACTGGGTGTTTTTCTGTATGTTGGTAAATTGAACACCAATAAAAATTAATTTAAAAAAAAAAAAAAAAAGAAAAGAAAATGTGAGGCTCCTCACTCTAGAAATAGGAAAATTCACCCTTGAAGATATTCACACTTAAAGCTTTTTCTTTTCATTCATGGTGTCTCAACCTGTCAGCAAGGTTTTTTATTCTTGTCCAGTGTCACTCACCCTCAGATACAGGGATGCTCACAGGCCGAGTGTCGACCCTTGCAGGCTTCAGGGGCCCCTTGAACTGGACAGCTCCCAGATTCCCCTTCCCAGGAGCAGCTAGATCCCCAAAGATATTACAACCTCAGCGCTGGGATGCACTAGACCCCTGAATTAGGGGTGGTGAGAGGCTCACCCTGGCTGTGTTGCCCACCCAACACAGCGGTGCTGCTAACCCAGGCAGGGACAGCCCCAGCTGTGCCCACGCAGAGACTGCGGTTGTGCAGACTCCAGAAGGCCCCCCACCGGGGGTGTGGAGGTAGCAGCAGTCACAGGGAGAAGGTAGAGAGGGGAGTATATGTGTGGGGTCTGGGACTCTAAGGAGTGGGGAAATGGGCAGCTATGAACCTGCCGCAGGGAAGCAGCAGGACTCCACGTGGGCCTGAGACCCCAAACCCCTCGTGCCTGTGCCCCTGCCTCATCAGACTTCACTTACAGAGCATGAATCCAAAGGCAACGTTGTAAAGAATTTCGAGATGGCAGCTGGAGAGTATTAAGCTCCAGGCTCCAGGCCCTTGTGAGAACCAGGCTCTGGGGGACTGCCCTGAGCCCTGCACACAGCCTGTGAAGCTTAGCCCTGGACAACAGTGGAAATAAGATTCTGTTCATTCTAAAACTGACAGAAAACTTACTGGCTGGGCCTGAAATGTTAAAGGAACCTCTTAGCAAGCTGGAAATGCTGGCTTAAAGTTGGTGGGTTTGGGGAAAAGAAAGAAATTCCTGTTTGTATGTCAAGGAGCTAAGACATGTCAGGCACATCAGTAACACTCAGTTTTCGCACAGCAGAGTTCCACGTGCAGTCGTCCGATGCTTCCCCTCCCTTCATCTCCTCTCCCATCTCGTCGCCCAGCTCTGATATTTTCTCTTCTGAACTGGCTCTGTGGTTCTATCCGTCCTCCACCACCACAGCGCCCCACTGCGTGTGGCATGCTAGATTAGACTAGCCCTGGAACAGGCCACCCGACACCAGAGCCTTCCCCAGCTGCCTACGGCCCACTGCCCCACAGATCCCTGCTTGGGCAGAGGACGTCAGCTCCTGCCTCTGCACCTTACTAGATTTTTCACTTGAGTGAAGTGACTTAGCCCTTTGGGGCCTTATGCTACTCATCTATAAGCTTCTTTAAGGATTAGATAAAATAATCTGCATGGTCAGGACTTTATCCTCCTCTTTGCACATGGAGGCAGACGAGGCTTCTCTCTGCCAGGATATAAGGAATGGGTCATTCTATAATTCAGCATAATTCAGCAATTATAAATTGCAGATTGCCCAGACCTGATAGTTTCCTCCAGCAGTGCTGCCTGCTAAGTTTCAGTCTCATCCCTCTTATATGGGAATATAATGTTTACCCATCAAGAAGGCTTTGGGCTGGGGCCCAGAAGTGCTGTAATGGGCCAGAGAAGGACCTTAAAAGGACAAGAATGGAGAAGCCCAGGAGATAGATAAAATCAGAATTGTACCCAATGAAAGACTTTCATGATGGCCAAGGACACATAAGGCAAGGCATGATTAGTTTGTAGATGTATATGATGTACTTTACTATATATATATATATATATATATATATATATATATATATATATATATATAAACACCTGAGAACAGTACAGAGCTGCTCTTATGAGATGGGTTTCCTCTTTTAGCTTCCTAAAGTGTCCAATAGAAAATTTTATTTAAAGGACATTCTTAACACATTCAAGCATTTATCCCATGGACACTCAATAAATGTTAGCATGCAGAATATTTTAACACATATTTGGAGACACAAATAGTTATCAACAACAACAACAACAACAACAAAACCCAGAAGTCATTAAGTTGGTGTTTTTTTTTTAAGAGTTTTAAGGAAACTTGTAAAGTAGTTCAAGCCTGTCATTCTGTGGAAGTGGTTATTAAGGGTTAGTGAGGATACGTAACCTGCCGAAACTAGGTAATGATAGAAGCAGCTATAACCGAGTCTGCTGCCTCTGGACACAGTACATTTCATTACCTCCAAAGTGTGGCAGTTGATGCAGAAATGCAGACACTGTTTGACACGACTGTTGACCTTATACATTCATTTTATATATAGTTGATCCTTAACACATAGGTTAGGGGTACCAACCCCAGGTACAGCCTAAAATCCACATATAACTTTTGACTCCCCCAAAAACTTTACTAATAGCCTACTATTGACCAGAGCCTTATTGATAACATAAACAATTAATACATATTTTGTATGTTCTATATATTATATGCTGTCTTCTTATAATAAAATAAGCTAGAGAAAAGAAAATGTTATTAAGAAAATTATAAGTACTTAAAAAAAACTTTAAAAAAAGAAAATTATAATGAACAAAAATATATTTATAGCACTGTATGGTATTTATTTGCATATAAATGGACCCATGCAGTTCAAACCCTTGTTGTTCTAGGATTAACTGTAGATCTCTTAAAGATGTGGAGGGTTTATATATATTTTATATATATAGTCTCTACATGTGTCCTTTTATATTTGTTTTACATCATATATTATCAATTGCAAAGAAATAAAAATTTTCTATCTCTGGGACACCTGGGTGGCGCAGCTGGTTAAGTGACTGACTCTTGATTTCGGCTCAGGTTGTGATCTCAGGGTCATGAGACCAAGTTCCACGCTCAGTGAAGAGTCTGCCTGAGAATCTCTCTACTTCTGCCCCTCCTCTTGTGCTCTCTCTCTCTCTCTAATAAATCTTTTTTAAAATCTAAAAAAAATTCTATCTCTATATTATAAGAATATATACACTCCAGATGCAATATAGGGACTAATATAGATGTACCTGTTAATAAAATGCATATGACTTAATTTACTTATAGTACTTAGTAGGGCACCTTGAACATATGACATACTTGATAAATCTAAGAGGTTAGTAAATTAAAGTTAACCCTCTTTCACAGATTTACTGCTTAGGGGAACACCAAAGAAGTAGCAGAGGTCACTCAAGCCTCCACATGGGCCCCACCTCACCTCCATATGCCTGATTAAAAAAAAATGGAAATCCAGGACCCTGAGTGGCACAGCCACTGTCACACAGCAGGTTAGTGGTAGGACTTAGAGCTAGAGCTACAGGTTTCCTCACTTCAAGCACAATTTACCATTTGGAACTTTTTACTCCAAAGATATTCTTGATTATCTTTTCTTTTTTTTTTTTCAATTGGAGTTCAATTTGCCAACATATAATATAACACCCAGTGCTCATCCCATCAAGCGCCCCCCTCAGTGCCCGTCACCCAGTCACCCCAACCCCCCACCCACCTCCCTTTCCACCACCCCTGTTCATTTCCCAGAGTTAGGTGTGTCTCATGTTCTGTAAGCCTCTCTGATTTTTCCCACTCATTTTCTCTCCTTTCCTCTTTATTCCCTTACACTATTTTTATATTCCCCAAATGAATAGACCATATAATGTTTGTCCTTCCCCATTTGACTTACTTCACTCAGCATAATACTCTCCAGTTCCATCCACGTTGAAGCAAATGGTGGGTATTTGTCCTTTCTAATGGCTGAGTAATATTCCATTGTATACATAGACCACAGCTTCTTTATCCATTTCATCTTTTGATGGACACCGAGGCTGTGGTTATCTTTTCTCATGAAAGCATTATCTTTCCCAACTAGATTGTAATCTCCTTAAGAGCAGAGATAAAGTTTTTTCTTCTTTTGTACACCTGCTTCCCCCACCAACACATTACAATAATTTGCCTATGTTATTAATTAATAAAGAGAGTAGGAGGCTTGGAGAACATTGATGGTTTTAGAATCTTCCATAAAAATATGAAGGCTAATTCTCTCCTTGAATACAGGCAGCCATGGGACTCAATTCTAATGTTCTAATGAACATAATAATGCAGCAAAAATGTCGGTATGTGCCTTCTGAGGATGGGTTGGGAAAGGGGATATGGCTTCTGTCTGGCTCTCACTCTCAAGACCCATGCCTTACCAGTATGTAAGACCATAAATCTCATTTAAGTATTGATAACACTTCCAAAAAAATATTGATAACAGCTCTAGAAGGTTAATGGAAATGAGGACACAGCTTTAGAAACAGTGAGCTCTCTAAAGTCACACATCAGACCAGGAATTGAATCCAGTTATGTCTAACCCTTCATCATATACATACTTCCTCTAATTTTGATCTCAGCCTACCCAATTAAGTTCACTGAAGCTCAGTTTGGTCATTTGTAAAGTGATTATAAATAACCTGCTTGCGTCATGGGATTCTCATAAGGACCAAAGAAGAAAATAGGCAAAATTATGCATTATAAACTAATCTATAGTTAGCATTTAAATTTAACCAAATTTGCAATCATACTTGTCAAAAAGACTTCAACTTAATAAATAATGTAGTCTACTATTATTTCTGACCTATTTCTTACAAAGCCTATAAAAATTAATTTCAAAGATCTATGTGCTATGTTTAAATGAATTTGGAGGAAAATGCTATTTCTTGAAGCATGGCAAAAAAGCATCTTTGGTTTTTGATGAAGCCTTTAATTATCCAAACCCACTGTAAGCAATAAATAACTCAGAATAATAGTTTCTAAAATTTCATCTTTGGAGACCTAGGAGTTCCTCCCCTGGAGCTGTTCTCTTTCTATCCATATTGTACATCGATTGCAAGAGGAAATTGTATCACATGTGTACCTGTTTCTGGGGAGAGAGCTGATAGTTTTTATCAGAGTATCAAAATAATTCAAGATTCATAAAAGGTCAAAAGAATTCAACACTTGTAAAAGGTCTTGGAACATAAAGAGAAATGTAAGAGATGTGAAATGTCATCTTCTCCGATCATCCAACTGAAAATGCTAGAACACCTTCAGAAATAGTGTGTGTGCTTCCCCCAGACCCCCAATTCCATCCCTGGAGGATTTGGACATTTGGAAAGAAATAATTTTCCTTCAGCTTCATACAACCTTGGATCTAAATTCCTACACCTTCCTGTAACAGCACTCGGCCCAAATTTTACCACTTGGCATTTACCACAAAGCCACACTCTCATCCTCGTCCTCACCCTTAAAATATTTGAAGGCAGGTATCATGTTCTTTCCTCTTCCTAATGCCTCTAACTTTCTCACAAGAGAGTTCTCATAGGAGTACAGCATACTCTGGTATTACCAAGTCAACATCGAGGGGACTATTACAGTCCTCCCCATTGGCCCCAAGTATGTACTAATACAACCTCAAATTTAATTTGCTTTAACAACTCTATGAGTACGAGCCTGGCATTCTAGCATTCTGGGTATTAAAACAGGACAATTCTCTAAACTCCTCACTACCTAGATAATAAATAAATAAATGAATAAATAAATAAATAAATAAATAAGAGAATGAATGAAAATTAAAGAATTTTAGGATTTAGGGTCAGCAAAGAAGGCTCTAGATAAATACGGAAATGTCCATTTTATTCTCACATCCCCTAAGTCAAAAAAGGGAATGGATAGAAGGATAGCTTGGAGGGCTGAAAGAGGAGAAGTGAATATTTGTATAGTAACCAAATTAAGAGGGGCACCTGGGTGGCTCAGTGGCTGAGGGTCTGCCTTTGGCTCAGGTCGGGATCCCAGGGTCCTGGGATCAAGTCCCACATCAGGATCCCCACAGGGAGCCTACTTCTCCCTCTGCCTATGTTTGTGCCTCTCTCTGTGTGTCTCTCACGAATAAATCAATAAAACATTTTTTTAAAAAAAGAAACCAAATAAGAAAAAAACTTCCCATGACTCATTTAGACATTCACTAATTTTTAAAAGGATTTTCAACCTGTACCCTGCCACACACATACTCCACACATACACAGTCACCTGAACACCACCACCACCACCATTTCCACAATAGAAAACAATACTGAAGAATTTAAATGTATCTATTTTTGTGAGTGAAAATCGAATGTTTTAGCTAACAAATAAAGAAGAAAAAATTGACACATTTTATGGACAATAAACAATAAAAATATTGTGCTTTTATAAAACTCTTAAATAAAACTTTTGGCAATAATAACACTGTCCCCTAGAAAAAAAAAATTTAATTAAAAATTAGTATAGCCCCAAGGCTTCTTTTTAAACATTTAATCATGCATTTTAATCAAACTGTTCTATCTTCTTTTTCCTTCTTTTTTTTAAAAAGATTTATATATTTATTTATGATAGACATAGAGAGAGGCAGAGACACAGGAGGAGGGAGAAGCAGGCTCCATGCCGGGAGCCCAACGTGGGACTCGAACCCGGGACTCCAGGATCACACCCTGGGTCAAAGGCATGTGCCAAACCGCTGAGCCACCCAGGGATCCCCTTCTTTTTCCTTCTTAGGTGGATCCCCCCCTTCCTTCCATTTCTCTGGTATTCCAACAATTTGAGGAATATGTCAAGTTCATGACCTCTTCTTGTTCCATGTAATTCCGTGCTGTGTGTTTTTCCCCACAAGCAAAAATGGATTTGTGAGCATTGTTTCCCTTTGACGTTGTTTTATTAATAAATTAAATTGTTTAGTTGGCCCTATTCCCAAAAATATATTCCACACCAGAAATCTCAGTGTCAGTGTTCAGGGATAAGAGAGCACTGAGGATGTCATGGTGCCCTGTGGCTGTAGCCATATAGTGACTCTAACAAAGAGGTTGGTGGCACCAGACATAATGCAGCAGCTGCAAGTTTGCCACCCGTTCTGACAACCAATTCATATGATATGTTTTATGCTTTTAATTTATTTTGAATATAGATAGTCACATGGCAAAAAATTCAAAAGATACAAAAGGACCCACATTCCCTGTCTTAGAAGTGACCAATGCTCTGTTCTTCCTCACAGATAGATACATTTTATGCATATACAACAGAATACATATTTTTTACAAAAATAATAGAATTGTTTACGTAGTTTCTTGTACCTTCTTTTAATGCATTTCACTGTTGGATACTTATATCATGAAATAGGAAAGCAGTAGAGGGTGGTGAAAACCACTTAAAGACAGTATTTGAAGGAACAGGGTATGCTCAGCTGTGTGAAATGCTTAGGTAAGATGAGAATTGACCACTGAGTTTGGCAAAAGAGGAGGCCATTTATGACTTTGGCAAAAAGTGTTATTAGGGAATGGTGGGGACAGTACCTAATGAAGTAGATTCAAGAGAGAATGGAGGAAAGGAAGTGTAAACAGCTCTGTGAGACAGATTTATTACTGACAGTTCCCAAGCAATTTTGCTAAAGGGGAATAGAAAATGGTGGAGCTGTAGCTGGGATCACGAGAGGGATGTGCTTAAGGTGAGAGAAGTTATAGCTTGTTATATGAAATGAGGAATGATCCTTTAGGGAAGGAAAATTAAATACTGGAGGCTTAAAAATAGACAGTTATAGGAGCACTGCCCTGAAGTGGGTGAGGGGTGAGGGGTGAGGGGGAGTGATTCAGGGCAACCTATGGGAGGGCTGGCCTGTGGTGGGCATGTAGACTGCTCATCCAGTGGGACAGGAGGGCAAGCAGAGTGTGTGGGCACAGATGCGGGGAAGATGGCAGGTGTGGCCATTGGTTGCAGGGGAAGGTCATCCGACACTTACTTCTAAGGTCTCACTATAAAAAAGCAGAGAGAAGGGGTAGTAGAATGTTAGGGGACAGTGTTCTTCTAGAGGAGGAAGAGAACAACTAGACTGGATAACTGGAGGCCCTGAAAGCCAGACTGAAGTTAGTGGTTAAGTTTTGGTTAAAAACTGAGATCAGTCAGTATGTTTGTGTGTTTTTCTTAGCCATGTGAATATATACATTCAGGTGGAATGGTAATCTAACTAGGGGTTGGTGTTCGGTGGATGCATACAACAGTATGGCAGACAGAATAAGATGGCCCCCAAGAGTCCCTCCCTCCTGTTGTATACCCTTTCCCTGGAGTGTGACAGGGCTTGTGGATATGATGGGATATCACTCCCATGATTACAGACATTATATGCAGAGGGAAGATTTTGCAGGTCCCGTACCAGTTGACTTAGAGTTCTTCAAAAGGGATTAACCTGGGTGTCTAATCAAGCCTTCAGAAAAAGGTTAGCTCTTCCTCAAGCACAGAGATGTTCTCCCGAGGTTTTTAAGAAGCAAACTATTTTAAGAAGTAAACCATGATGCACAGCTACAGTTACAAGAAATGAATTCTGTATGACTTTGGAAGAGGACTCCATGTCTCAGATGAGGACGCAGTCCTGCCAACATCTTAAGACCTGAAGAAAGGATTTGCCTACCATGTGACTCCTGCCCCTCAGAGATGGTGTAATACCAAAAGGTGTTGTTTTGAGTCACTAGGTCTGTGATTATTTGTTACTGCAGCATACAAATCTGAAACAGAGGGCGCAAGAGGCAAGGAAGTGAAAGGTATCAATGGAGACTGATTACGGTGAAGGATTACAGAACTCAGCTGAGTGAGGAGGGAAGTGGGAACATGACAAAGGTAAGGTATAGTGAAAGAGCGTAAGCATCGTTACATTCACTGTTTGGATATTAGTTGAGTGTCTAAAATGTGCTTATGTGTCATGTTAAGAGAAAGCCTGCTGAACCTGATATTGTGGACACTCTTAACTGGCCTGAACAGCAGGCTGCATGTGGCTGCGAAGATGTCCTACAACCCAATGTGGTCGGGAGCCACAAAAGATGGGGGTGGGGAGGTGGTTTCCCCAGGGATGCAGTTCCCATGCCATCACTCTAGCCCAAATGTTAACAGGTGTCCTGGGCTTCCCTGAAAGGCCCTCAACTCAGATCCTGGAGCCACAGAAAAGCCTAACTATTTGACCTGATGCTCTTACCCTTGAGAGCAATCTGTATCAGCTCCCAGGGAGGAAGCATCCTTTGCAAAGGTCCTGAGGGAGAAGACTGGAGGACACTTGGAAAAGACTGCTGAAATGCAGAGACCCAGGGAAAAAGAGGTGTCAGAGCTGGAGAGAGAATCTATATATTTGGGGCAGAGCTGACTTCCCTACATTATACACTAGGACAAGGCAAGAACAGTGTTCTGAAACCCTTAATTAAGAGATGAGGCTTCAAAGTGATTTAAATGACACCAAATCCTAAGAAGTGCTCTCAAGTTGAAATGAATCACTGGCTCCATTGTGCACTTGTTTTTCCTCTGAGCCTAGCTATTCCCACTTCAACTATCTTCAATAATCTTAAGTGGCGTCAGAATGTTCAAAACAAAATTATATTTAATTCAAACTGTAAAACTATCCCATTACAGCTCGTATGAGAAAAGAGTTGAGAGTGACAGATGGAAAAAAAAAAATCAGAGGCTGGCCCAACCCCAAAAGGTTAGAAATCGTTTGCTCAAACCTTTAGTTAATAAATGCATAATGAAGTTTCCGATCTTACCACGGCCATTGTTTGTGTCCTCTAATGTGGGATTCTATTGTCCTTTAATAATGTCATTTTATAATGGAAATGATGCAGAGAAGGCAGGGTACTTTAGTACACAGCATTTCCTGTAGCTGTACCAGACTATCATCTTTTGTTAAACTCTTGCTGTTGTCTCTCAAGAGCCATCCCTTGCACAAGTGTAAAAAGAAGTCCATTTAGTGCTTGTTTTCTTCCGTTGACTAGTAGTCACTATCTACAGAACCCATGATTACAAAGGGACCAGCAAGAACAAAACAGAAATGACAATCAAACTAAGAAAAAATAGTGATTGGGTGGCTGCAGGATGGGTCTGCTCTAAGGTATTGCTTCCAAGCAATCAAGAGAACTTGAGTACTTATCGATACTGACCTTAGGGACAACCCTCCTTTTGGAGGCTTCTCTGTGAGACCCAACCTCTGTGTCTGTATGTTGTCTCTAAACATTGATGCGAGACTTAGAGGGAGGCTTCCTGGAAAGGGCAAGCCCAGCCTCGCTCTCCCACTTCTCTGTCTCCTCTGCCAGCTTCTCTTTCCCTCCCAGATCCAAAGGCCCAGACTTTCTGCCCACCTGCCATGCCCATGAGCTTGTCGGGTCCTGCAGCCACAGCATTCACTTTATCCTCACAAATGCCTCGAGCTCTCCCTTCTCCTCTGAGCTCCAAACCAAACTGCCAGAATGATTTTTTTTAATTTAAATCAAATGTAAGTTATGCCTCTGTTGACATCTTTCCAAGACTTCCTCTTGCATTTGGAAGGAAATGCAGGGGCGCCTGGGTGGCTCAGTCAGTTAAGTGTCTGCCTTTGGCTCCGGTCATGATCTTAGGGCCCTGGGATGGAGCCCTGCATGGGGCTCCCTCCTTAATGAGGAGTCTGCCCTCCCTCTCCTCATGCTCTCTTGCTCTCTCAACTAAATAAGTGCAATCTTAAAAAAAATAATAAAAGGAAATGCAAACATCTCGAGTGGCCTCCAGTGTCTCCCCATGCTGGCTCTCCTGCCTGGTCCCCCCAGCTACACTGCCCTTTCTGCACAGTTCCTGTCCCAGCCGGAGGAAGCCCAGGGCCTGTGGCATTTCCTCACCCTGGGAAGTGCTTCCTGTTGATCTTCCCCTGGCTGGCGCCTTATCCCAGGTCTCTGCTCAAGCTTCCTTCTGCAAAGGGTCCCTGAACACCCCACCTAGAATAGATACTCCTGCTTACACCACCCACACTCTCTAGTCCCTTGATCTATTTTATTTCTCCACAGAACTTGTACTACTTCAAAGTATTTTTTTACTTGTTGTCTGTCTACCCGGCATAATGCAAGCTCCCTGGTGGCACAGACTTTGTATTATTCAGTGGCCTAAAATAGCACCGGACATCATAAGTATTTGTTATATAGCATTATTATTTTAGAGATAAGAAACTAAAGCTTGAAGTGTGTATTGGTTTTCTACTACTGCTGTAACTAATTATCACAAACTTAGTAGCTTCAAACAACGATGTTTGTTGGCAGGGTTGTGTTCCTTCTGGAGGGAGGCTTCAAGGGAAAATGCATTGCCTCGCCTTTTCCAGCCTCGAGAGCTGCTTGTATTCCTTGGCTTGTGGCCCATTTCTCCATCTCCAAAGCTCATCATTCCAAAGCCCAATTCTATTGACACATGTCCTTTTTCTGACCCCAATTCTTCGTGTGTATCCTCTTATAAAGATACTTGTGAGCCCTCCTGGATGATCCAGAATCTTCTCTTCATCTCCAAGTTTTTAATTTAATTATACCTGTATTGAAAAATCCCTTTTGCTGTGTTAGGTAACATATTCACCATTACAGGGATTCGAACGTCGACAGCACTGGGGAAGAGGTGGGAATTTTGCTGTCTACCACATGATGTTCAAGTAACTTTCTCAAGGTCGATTAGCTAGCAAGTGGCAAAGATGAGTTTTTAACTTGAGCTTTTTTGACTTCTATAGTCTGTGCTGTCTCTGAAGCAAAGGCATACCACCGTCCATTCAATGCCAGCAAAACCCAATAAGAGGACTCAGCCTGGAGTGATTCCAAGACACCAAGGAGAAAAATCCCAGTATTTTAGCAATGGTTCTCTCAGGTTCTCTTTTCTGTCAGGGTATCTTTACAGTATGTGACAAGCCATTCCTATCACTCCAGAAGAGTTGAATGTAACGAGTCTGCTCTAAATGTACAAGTGATACACACCGATAAACATGTCTGTCACAAGGTTTGGTAAAGAGGATTACTTGTACGATTTTGAACTATACAAAAGAATAATAATACTGATCAGACCTACCATTTTCTGAGCACTGTTATTTCCTAGATACCTTCGCATGTTCATTATCTCATTTAATTCTTACTACAACCACTAATAATAGGTATTATCATTTTTGTTGATAAAGAAATTGATGTTTATAGGTATGGAGTGAATTACCATACAGCTCCGAGTGTCAAGAGGGATTCAAAGACTGATCTGCTTGCCTCCAAAGTTCATACTCTTCCAAAAACCCAAATACCTTCCAGACTGAAGGAGGGATTTCCTGCTGAGCTATCAATAAACAGAGGAGGAAATTGAAATGCAATGCACGAGTAGATTTCTTTCTGGAATTTTTTTCTTGGGAACTTCAAAGGCAAGATGTGAGGATTTGGCAAGGTACAGAATCCTTTACCCCTTGTGTGGGTTAGCATAGTGCCCAGAACATTATAAATATCTAGTAAACACTGGTGAAGGTTACTGAATAAAGTTATATGCAAATTTGCAACCTTTTTTTTTTTTTTTTTCAGAGGATGAGCTGTTGCTCATTTCTTCTATGAGGTCACATGGAATTTAGTTGGGAGAAAAGAAGATAACCCCAGGTAGTATACTAATAGCAGGATTCCTAAGCAGAACAGGGAAGGGATGCTCATCATTGCAGTACTCCACGCCCTGATGGGAATGACGGCTTTCAAAGAATGAGTTGTAGGGTGGTAACCACCAATGCACGTATCTCCCAGGTAAAGCTTTGAAATCCTTTCATTCTTACCAACTTATTCTCTGAACCTCTCCCCCACCCCTCTTTCTTCATTTATTTACACACTGAGCTAGCATATATTGAATCCCTACAATGACATAGCCTCTGTGATAATTATAGGGATAGAAAGATGATTAGGAATCAGTCCCTGATCTAAAGAGGGTAAAAACAGTAATAGGAGACAGATATAAAATAAGTTCACTAAAGTATTACAGAAGCTCAACACATTAACCACATATAGTGAGAAACTCAAAAAGCAGATTGATAAATTCTTTCTAGTGAGAGGTAGATCTGGGATCAGGAAATCCATCAAACAAAGGAAGTTGTTGGGGTTTTTTGTTTGGTTTGGTTTGGTTTTTGGTTTTTTCTTATCCTAGACTCAAAGCTGAGTATTTTCCCATCATTTTAATAATTGTTTAGGCATGTCCTAGGACAATTCTATCGAATTTCCTCAGACAGCCCCCCACCAGTACCACCCCTATTTTCTACTTGTCCATATTCCCGTCACCTTTCCTCTGCTATCATCACTGGTTTCTCTGCTTGTACTTGAAAGTAAAAAGCAGTTCCAGGTTACAGCAAACTCAACAGCCTTGCTCCAAACTATGGCCCCTGCTAAAGAGACAGAAAAGGGAAGAAGCACAAAGACCATCATGGGTTGAGATCAGGCACTACCAGAAGTCCAGCTTGTGTTTTAAAAAGAGGCTGTTAGACATATTCCCAGCAGATAAGTCTTCACTGGCTTGGAGAACAGGAAGGACTACCTCACAAACACCACTGTGCTTGAATTTCTAGAAGCCACCCAGGCCAAGAAGACATCATTCTTGGTGCTTTTACCACACATTCATTGGTACTCATTGGCCCAGTCCTTACTCACAACGGGAGGGTTCTCACAGCCGGACCTCACACATCGAGGCTGGGGTGAGAGCATCACAGGAGACCCACTCACCAATTCAACATCCATTTGAGAAGGAGACTCAACCTCAGGAACTACATCTGTGATCATCCCACAGATCGTCTCAGGAGAGGTTTCCTCTACTGTCTGGGCCTCAGGGCTGTTGTTCACAGGCTGCTCAGGACTACTTTCCACAGCTGGTGGGACTAAGGTTGTCTCCATTATCAGAATGGGTGGAGCTACAATCTTGATCTGCAGAGGAGGTGGCTGTTGCTGTAACTTGGTTCAAACTTTCTGAGGTGGAGGCTGTTGCAAGGCCTGAAGTCGGGGAGGCTGCTGTAGAATGGTCACTTGCTGCTGAGTGGGGGGCTGAAGCATCTGTTTCAGTGGAGGGGGTTATAGTCGGGGTGGAGGCAGTTGCATAGAAGCAGGGCCTCTCCCGCTGCCTGCAACACTGAGTGAGTGACAATTTAGGCTTGTTGACTGGGCTGGATAGTGGCTGTACTGGTTTGGCCTGGTTGGATTCCCTGGGAGGTCACCACTATGGCTGGGATAACGGTAACCATCCCTCCTTGAGATATAGTAATAGAAGAGGGTAACATCTGTTTGGTAATAATCAACTTGGGGATGTTGGGTTGATCTCCAGCCCCAGAAGATGCCTGGTTTGCCACATAGGAGAAACAAGTGGAGTTAACAATAATGGAAGTGGACAGGGCAGGGGCTCTGTTGTGGCTGGTGCTGGAGATGCTGGGTCAACATTAGCCATAGGAGGTGGAGAAGGCATCTGTGGAGGTGGCACTGGATCCAATTCTACTGGTTCCACAGTTGCACTGTGGAATCAAGACACTCTTGATTGTTTTTATATGCAGCCAGAGCCTTCAGATACTCTTTCTTAGCAGCTTCAGTTTTCCTCTTACACACCTGTTTTTGCTCCTTTCCAAGACTATCCCACACAGAGGCCACAATTTTTGAAACATCCCAAAAGTGGCATTGGGATTCTGTCCTTTGATGGCAGCCTGTGTATCATGAAAAATAAAGCATATGCTGAAACTGGCTTCTGAGGTTCATTAGGATTTTTCTTTTTTCTCTTCTTTGGGGCCTTCTGCTTTTTTCCTGCTTCCACCACAACTGTCTTCTGGCTGGGAACTTCCCTCTGGAAATCCTCAACAGCATCCTCAGGAAGTGAACTAGTAGGTGAAGGGGTGGTTGAAAGACAATCCTCGGTGACTGGACAGGTGGCAGGATGGTGCCACCCCCTAAGCTCAAACCAAGCTGAGAACTTCGTTCTGACTGATCAATGGTGGTCAACTGGCTATGCCCCATCGAGACAGATGTCATGTCTGTCATTGGTACATCAACTGTTGGTGCTATATTGAGTTCCTAAACAATGGTCCAAGTCCATGGTCAAGCCCCCACTCAGGAGCCCCCCCAACCTGCTCCATAAGCCATGGGTCATGCCCACAGGCATGTCCAATGTCTGGACCCCACATGGGGCTGAAAAGCTGCCATCCCGAGAGGGGGAGGGGTCTGCTAGGTCATCACAGTGACCAACCCACCTGAGACAGCCAGTGAGGGATCCGAATCCAAGATGAGTGGGATTTCAAATTCCTCACCTCCCAAGCTTGGTGTATGGAATGTCTCAGCCCCTAACAGGAAGGGGTGCGAGGGCCCTGTGATTGTTATTTCCTCCAGGAAACTCCATCTTCACACAACGGCTACCACCATCTCAGTCCCCTCATCGCTCCCACTGGCCCCACTGGACTCGAATTAAGTTGGGTTTGTTGTTGTTGTTGTTTTAGGGAGGTTAGAGAGAGTAGAGCAGGCAAGTAGTGGGGCAGGGGCAGAGGAAGAGAGAGAATCTTAAGCAGCACAGCCTGGCAGGGGCTCCATCTCACCACCCTGAGATCATGACCTGAGCCAAAATCAAGAGTTGGATGCTTAACTTACTGAGCCCTCAGTTGCCCCAGACAAAGGAAGTTTTTAAAGACTGCTTAGGTGCTCCTAAATTTAGAGGAAAAGTTAGGATTTATGTCGGGGAATAGGATGTTGCTGGTTAGAAGGAATAACGTGAGCAAAGATGCAGCAATATTGAACCATTGTGTTTTCTAGAAACTAAAAACAAAAGGTTGGATTAGTGGCTACCTTTCATTGTGAAACAAGGGCCATCAGTCAGAAACGTAACTCAGGGTAACACAGCAAGTATTTATGGATGCTTTCCACTTCTACAGTGTGCACTTGTTGGGACTTAGCTGCAGACGGCTCTGCCAAATTCCCCAGGCTGTGCCCATTTCTAGACAAGCACACAGCAGGATGTCTGCCTCGGCAGCTGGGTGAGGGCTCTACATCCTATGTCCGGTCTAGGAAGAGATTAAGCCCCCACTCCTGCTGTTTTTACCCTCCTGCAACAGTTTTCATTTTCTGCTGGCTAGGATGTCCTCCACATCCCGCCTCCATCTCTTCTCTTCAGTGGGACCTTGCAAGTGGCTAATGTGTACCTAGCTGCCACCTCTCATGTGAGCCAATAAAATTAAATGAAGTAGTGGTGGAAAAACAAGCAGAGATCTGATCCATCGTTAAGCTAAAACAAAACATAGAGTCTCTGGGAGTTTTGTGTGTGAGTCTTTCTTATGTTCATAAACCATAGAGATGAGAACGTGAGGTAAATAATTAAGGGGAAAGTTTGAATCCTTGAACCTTCCATACTCCTCCCTCATCTTGTATTAATTTGTACCCATCACTTAATCTACCCAAAGAAAAGTCCACAACAGGGAAATCTCCTATGAAAGATTATGTTAGCAGATGATTAAAGTTTTGACTTGATATACTTTTACATCTGCACTGCAAGCTTATCCAGGGATAAGTATCTTGGAAACAGTATTTCCAAATCTAAATGTCAAAGCAAGTTCAAAAATAGCCTGCTGGAGTGTTTCCCTTAAGCAAAGCAAATCCCCCTCCAAGTCCAACATGTGCAAAGTTTAAAACAAGGGTGGATAACTCTACAATGAAGCCCCAAATATTGGCAGGCCTGTAAAAGATTTATTATTGGTCACATATTATGAAAGACTATTTTTATCACTTTCTTCCCAGACAACAGGACTTTCTGCATTTGCAAGGAGCTATTCCGGATAGTCATCAAAAAGTAAATATCGTGAGTAAAGATCTCCAAAAATAAAAGTATAGTTTCAAAAACACTGATCTAAAAAGAAAGTATTTCACCATCATCCACATTTATGGTTTTCTTTTCTTTCCTTTTCAACTCTCAAACTTTTATATATAAGAATCATGGTTTCACTTTACTTTAGATATCATCAACTCTATCCCTTAGACTCAGAAAGGACCCAAAGTATCATTTAATCCAATCCTTTCATTTCACACATGACCAACTTGACAAACGGTATGGAGCACCTGCCAATCAGGAGATATACTTATATGAAAAATCCATGATTCCTTGAATCGTTTAACAAAAATAATTTCACTTGTGACTTGAAGTTTTATATTTATTTGAAGAGACTGATACTGTATACATGCAGAGAAGGATGATTGCGAAAAGATTGGCTCAAACGAAGTGCAATACATAGACAGAAGGAAGTTATTTTGGCTGGTGGAAGTTGAAAGTAAATAGGATTTGGACTGAATTTGAAGAATGGATATAATTTCGCTAGATATAAGTGCAGTAAAAAGTTTTTCCCACAGATGGAATAGTGTTGGTAAAGATTCATTAATAGTAAAAGCCATGTGTGTCCCAGGAATTCTACAAAGTGATTTGATAGAATCAATGAAGAAAGTATCCAAAGTTGGAAAAGCACAGAATTAAGCCAGGTGGAGAAGTCTAATTTTTCACCATTTTTTACAACATTTTGTATTAAGTGGAATTTTTGATTGGAAAAAGGAAAGAAAATAGGATTATATATATAACGGCATTGGAATAAAAAGTTGACTGAGCTGCCAAGGGTCCTACATCAGGATTAGGGCCTCCTAATGTTGAGAGTTTAGCAACAAGGATGCTTCTGACTACAAGAAGCAGACAACCTCAATTTCAAATTATCAGTCAACTTATTATGTCATGTGAGAAAGAAGTCCAGAAGTTAGATACTTCCAGGATATGTTTATCAAATTCATCAGAGAACCTTGCTTTTTCCATTTTTTTCTATCGTGCCATCTTTGCCACGTTGGATTGGATCTCCCTTCATGTCACAAGGTGGCCTCTGTGGCTCTTGCCATCACTGCATGTAACACAGCATCCAGTAGAAGAAGAGAGACTATTTCTACCCTGGGCCTCCTTTTAAGAATGAGGAGATCCATCCCATGAGTTGTTCAGCTGTCTTCTCCTTTGGCTTGAACTACAACATGTATTCATTCCTAAATTAATCTCTGAAAGGGAATGGGATTACCCAAAGCAACCAGGATTTTACCCTTGAGTTAAGGGGGAAGAACATCTAAGTGAACATCTAAACAAAGTCAGAGCTTTGCTAGCAAAGGAAAAAAAGAGGGTGGCTTTTGAGCAGGCAATTCATACTGTGAAGTGACCACACCTATTCCCTAATAGCTGTTTTGGGAAAATGTTAAATTAAGGCCCTCCCTCCCTATTCAGAACAACAGCTCATCCACCAGGCCTGGAGAAGCTGAAGGCTGGGGGGTTCATCTAGGTAGCAGCAGGCCTGGTATGATAAACAACAGTTTGGAGCTGCAGCCACGGTGCTTCACATCTTGTTCAAATCACTATGCAGTCAGATGCATGAGGAGAGAAGCAGAAAGAAGAGGCAGTTCAAGGTCCCAAGCAAAGGTTGAAAGAATTTAAAGAAGACATTTGGAACTAAAGGAGGATCTCCTCAGCCCCCCTGGTGTTGGGCAGGGTTGCCCCATCATCTCACTAACCAATCTTAAACACTCAGAGGGTTGGTCCTTCCCAATTGCATGCCTCTTACCAGTAATATAATGCTCAATACGTATATTTAAAAATGTCTCCAATTAATTTATTATTTTCTCCATTACTTTATTTCATAAGATGATGTCAGAACTCTTAACACCTCAGTAAAGGTAATGTTTTGGTTAAGGTAACTGTTGCATCCTGCGTCAAGGGCATACAATCTGGGCACCCAAATCAATTTTCATAATCGTCTGTTGCTACATTGTCATTTTAGTAAGGAAATGATGATGATGTTTTGTGAAACCACATCTTTTTTTTTTTCCACTGTTTTCTACCTTATGATAAGAGTGAACACAAAAACAGAATGAGTCACTCCTTAGCCACCACTTCCCTTTCATTTTCCTTCCTGTTTTCCCATTGGAGGCTGTATGTAAGGTTAGTGATGGGCTCATTAGATTCTCAAATCACACTTCGGTAAAAGTATTGAGGAGATGTTTTGTCCTTCATTCCACAAATATTTATTCCAGACACTGTGCCAAAGAATAAAAAATCCAAGTAAGATACAGCCATCTAGTTTATGCAGCTATTGAAAATGATCAAATGAAAGCACATTTGGTGGCATGGAAAAATATAGCAAATGAAAATACATATCTATAAGTATTGTTTACTTTAGTGTGTATCCATCAAGAGACCCATCAAGATATTTTTCAATTCATTCCCCCCCCCCCTCTCTCTCTCTCTCTCTATATATATATATATATATATATACACACACACACACACACACACACACATACATACACATGGGAGTGGAGAATGTTATTTTAAATAAACAAAAACATGACTGTAGTCACTCTGTCCTGTATGGGTTGATGGGGGTGGCAGGGAGTTCATGCCAGGGGAAAAATAAATCTCTATATTGCTTACTTTTGCTTACACAAACCAGTGCAAACCAGTTTTGCCTAAGAAAGATTACAATTAGGGGCACCTAGGTAGCTCAGCGGTTGAGCATCTACCTTTAGCTCAGGTCATGATCCCAGGGTCCCAGGATTGAGTCCTGCATCAAGCTTTGCATGGGGAACCTGCTTCTGTCTCTGCCTCTGTCTCTGCCTCTCTCTCTGTGTCTCTCATGAATAAATAAATAAAATATTTTTTAAAAAGATTACAATTAAAAGAAGGATTATAATTTCAAAACATAGATTGCTTTCGCCTAATATATTTTAACTTTACAGCAATGTGCACTATTTGTATAACACAAATCTAAAAGGATATAGTTTCCATCTTCAAGGAGCTCTCCTAGGAGAGAACTTATAAATAAAACATTGCCATACCATATTATAGGGGGTATTTGAAGGGACATGTATATATAGTATATATTCTTGAAAGCACAGAGGGAGAAGCTACTAGCTCTACGTGGAGGCTCCTAGAAAGGCTTCCCCTAGAACTTGGCTTCTGAATGGGGTTTTAAACCAAAGTCAGAGAGAATATTATATGTTAAAGCATAAAGAAATCTGACAACCCAGTAGGACTGGTTCTCAAATGGGTACATACAGAGACCCACATGGGGAGGGGGGTAGAAGTGGTGAAAAGAACAGACTGAAACAGTAGATGGGGACCAAATAATGAAAATACAAGCCATCTTCCAAAATGGCTTCACAGGGGCACCTGGGGGCCTGGATGGCTCAGCAGATTAAGCGACCAGCTCTTCATTTTGGCTCAGGTCATGATCTCAGGGGCCTGGAATTGAGCCCCAAGTTGGGCTCCATTCTCAGCAGGGAGTCAGCTTGAGGATTCACTCTCCCTCTCTCTCTCTCTGCCTCTCCCCCTGCTCACGCTCATGAGCTCACTCTCTCTCTCTCTCTCTCTCTCTCTCTCTCTGAAATAAATAAATCTTTTTTTTAAAAAAAATGGCTTCATGAAGAAGCCATTGAAAATTACATTTTTTAACAAAAAAAATAAACACAACTTTTAAAAGTTTTTTAATGGACATTTTTTTTGCAATCCTAGAACCAAAAGAGAGAATTCTTTTCATATCCTGAAGTTTTAGATTCTTAAGACTAATTCTTTCCAATTAGAGTGGTATATCCACAACAGGTCCCCAGATTGGGGTCAGCCAGTAATAAACTTTCAGCAGTCTAAGAAGCAATAAAAGAAAGAAGTACAATGTAGTGAATGTTGTATGCAACTTAAATCTATTCATTTTTTTTTTGCATCAGTCATTAAAAAAACAAAACATTGATAACCCTAGGTTGTTGCCCCTCATTTGTTTTTAGATCTTCACTCAAGAAAGCTTAAGTCTGTAAATCACTGGACTATAGTTGTCTAGTTTCACTAGGCACTGAAAATAGCCAGAAAAAGGAAACTAAGCTGAGCAAAAACACAGGAAAAACAAGAAAGAAATTAGAGAGTTAGAGGAAATTCCAATGGTCTAGAAGAAAGCGTGGAAGGAGAGAAAGAACTACATCTACTAGCAAATAAAGCATTTGTTCCCTGCGAGGTTGGAATAAATCTTTAATTTTATTCTCAGAGAGACACAGTATATCTTTCTTTTAGATTTTTCATGCCAAACATCTAGATTAAACATTTATATTTTTAGGAGATGCATTTGGGGCCTGAAATACAAGGCGGCAGCATAAATTTCCTTTCTTTATATGTGTCTTCCACACAACTGGCTCTCAGGAAATTTTTTTTTACCAGGTGAATCTTTATTCTCCCATTTTTTTCAATGCTGAGAAACCTCCCTCGGCCGATTGGGTTGACAAGTCTAAAAGGAAGCTGTCCTGGCTTGCGGGATGCAGCAGAGTGCAGGATATTTGCTGAGAGTTTCACCTTATAATTCACATTTCCTTTGCACCATCTTCTTTTATTTATTTATTTTTTAGATTTATTTTTTTATTCATGAGAGACACAGAGACACAGGCAGAGGGAGAAGCGGGCTCCTCTCAGGGAGCCTGCTGGGAGAGACCATCCCAGGACCCCGGGATCATGACCTGAGCCAAAGGCAGATGCTCAGCCACTGAGCCACCCAGGTGCCCTGCGTGATCTTTTCTCAGCGCTCTTGTTCCCCATTCTGCAGCCCATCTACTTGCAAGCACTTGGCCCCCATTTGTTCCTTGAGTGGCTGTATTCTGCTAGCCACAAGCATGTCGACTCCAGAGATCAGATCCCTCTGCTTCTATTTGTATCCCTGCAGGGCCCCCAGGCCCACAGACTCATTTAAGTCTATTTACCTTCTTCTTCCCACAGAAAGCAATAAAGAAAATGACCTTAGCTCTATAATCCTCACCCCTGATTTATAGACTAAGGCGAAACCATCAGTGGTTTTAATTTCAATCCTATCAATCAATGGTGTTTGGGCAGGATATCTCAAAGTTAAACATCATAAAACTAGATTCAATGGTAAGTTATTGCTATATAAATGGAAATATCCTTTTCACATTTCACTTTCCATTTCTTTTAAATCATAATACAGTGCCTCTAGCATATATGGTATGTTTAGTTAGAGACAAGAAGAATAGAAATTAGAAGAGGAGCTTTGAAGACAGGTTTGAAAATAACAGATTTTCAAATTAGACTTTGCTTTTTAAGAGCAAACATGTGTGCATTGTAAAATCCACAAAATGTGTTTGTTTATTTCCTTATAAATAATGAAAGAAGAGTATAAAATTTAAAGCCACACATACACGTTTTAGAAATGTTCATTTTTTGGTCAGGTAAGAAAATATTTTGAGAATGTATCAGGTTTTTTTTCTTCTCAATATTTATTTTTTTTAAAGATTTTTTATTTATTCACGAGAAACACACACAGAGAGAGGCAGAGACATAGGCAGAGGAGAAACAGGCTCCCTGCAGGGAGCCCGATGCGGGACTCGATCCAGCGACTCTAGGATCACGACCTGAGCTGAAGGCATACGCTCAACTGCTGAACCACCCAGGCATCCCTCAGTAATTATTTTTTTAAAGACTGATTTATTTGAGAGAGAGTAGGAAGGAGAGACAGAGGGAGAGAAAGAATCTTAAGCAGACTCTTGCACCGAGCCTAATGCAGGGCTCGATCCCATGACCCTGAGATCACAATCTGAGCCAAAACCAAGAATCAGACACTCAACCCACTGCACCACTCAGGTGCCCCTCAAAAATTATTACACATAACTTATAAATTACTTATAAATAATTATTACATATAACATACAAATATTACAAATAACTTATAAACCTATTTCACCATCAATGGCTTAAAAATTCCATAAGCATTTTTAGTAAAACACATAAGCCTCTCTTTATCTCTATGCTCCTTTTTTTTAAATTCCCCTACCTAAAAATAACTACAATAATAGTTGTGTGTATTCTTTCCCTTCAGAGTATATTTTAAGCAGCTAACAATGAACCCAATTTCTTA
Source organism: Vulpes vulpes (assembly GCF_048418805.1). NCBI lineage: Eukaryota > Metazoa > Chordata > Mammalia > Carnivora > Canidae > Vulpes > Vulpes vulpes. The sequence goes on along the minus strand of NC_132784.1, from coordinate 97,329,530 downwards.
ATAACTCAGAGCATGCATCACAAAGATACATAAATAAAGCATAGAGGCTTGCATTGGAAAAAATATACCAATATCACTACTCAAGATCAATAAGATTAAGAAACTGAGGCACAAACAGGTTAGAAAATATGTTTTGGGTCATACAAGTAGTTAGGGGCAGAATTAGACGTCAAGCTCAGGCCGTCTTATTCCACAGTTCCATAATCTATAGCCTAAATAAATAGATGGATGAATGAGCAAGAATGATTTTCGTCAACAAAAATCAAATTGTATCACTGCCTTGATTCAAACACTTCAGGAACTCCCCTGTGTATGTGTAATAAAAATATTAACTTCTTAGCCTAGCCTGTAAGGTCTTGTGTGATCTCCTACTTCATCTTTTGCCTCACATTTCATGTCCCTCGCTCTCAAGTCAGATACAACAGCTTTCATTCAGGACCTTCGTTCTAATTCAGGCACTTGACACATGCTGTTTCTCCTCTCTGGAAGCTCTTCCCCATCCTCTTAACTGGTTAATTCCAACTCATTATTCAAGACTCCACCTAAATATAACTTCTTGTGAGAGGTTTCTCTAGTATATAGTATATGGTATAAAACACAGATACCACTTTTGTTATATAATCCAATTGCATTTAAAACATTTTAAAGTTGTATGTGGGGGCGTGGGTGGATGTGTAGATCTGATTGTCTTTCTCTTTTGACAGCCTGTAAGTGTGATGAAGGCAGATACTATGACTCTTTTTTTCTATAAATGGCCGATATTAGGTATTTGAAAAAGGTTGTTGGAAGTAAGAATGAATTAATGAGTGAATGAATGAATAAATGGAGCTCCATCAAGAGCATTATTTACAATGACTTCTCATAATATTGTATGTGCATGTGTATTATTTCCAATTGCCAAATATATCCTGCCAAGCCCTAGCTTAAAAAACCAAGGCACATTGAAAGAGTATCTACTGTGTGTTTGAGGAACTAAGACTGAAAATGGTTATCGAGTCAAGGATAAAATGAAAACAAAGGAAGATCTACTTCCTCTTTTCTTTTCATGATGCAAAATATATTAACTATAGTTTTATCTGTTAAGCCTGTTTGGTAACAGCTCACTTCCTCCTCTTCGAGAAAGATCTCCTGCATATTGCAGGACTCTGCCACCGGTGGGAGCAAGGAACCAGGTCAAACCACTCAAGGTCTCCCATACCTCTAGCAACAGTGATTCTTTCAGGAATGAGTATGAGGTCCCCTAGGGACCAGTCAGAGTCCTCCATGTGCCTATTAAGTTAGTTCAAATAAGGTCCATTTCCTCTTGGTCTTTGGAGTCACAGATATGGGAAGATTTAAATTTAAGACTGCTTAATTGTCATCTTCCCAAGTCACACGGTGGAAACCTTTCTGTATTACAAGAAAAAGAGGCCAAGGTTCCAACATAAACAGAAATAAACAGAGATAAGAAACAGAGAGGAGAAACTGCTAGCATCATTCAAACCCTTGTGCTCAACTGTATCTGAAGCCAGCTGTATCCCAGACTTCCAGGAATGTGAGCAAACAAATATTTCTTTTTCACGAAGTTGATTGAGAAGTCCTTTCTATTATTTGCAGCCATGTGCCCTGACTCCCACATATTCCCAACCAACAACATTTCTAATATGTAAAAACATAAGGCCTTATAGAGAACTATCTCAAGATTTACAGATAACTTTAAGGCTATTGGTTAGGCTCAGGTTTACGGTGAGCTTACACACAGTGTATAAAAACAGAAAATACTGGGATCCCTGGGTGGCGCAGTGGTTTAGCGCCTGCCTTTGGCCCAGGGCGCGATCCTGGAGACCCGGGATCGAATCCCACGTCGGGCTCCCGGTGCATGGAGCCTGCTTCTCCCTCTGCCTGTGTCTCTGTCTCTCTCTCTCTCTCACTGTGTGCCTATCATAAATAAATAAAAATTTTAAAAAAAATTATTAAAAAAAAAAAAACAGAAAATACTGTCCTAATCATAAAATCATACCAGGCCATACAAGGACAAAGAAAGTAGGATATCCCTGGGGAAGGAAGCCAAAAGGAGGAAAGAATCCCTTGCAGAGAAGAGCTCCTATCCCCTCTCCACTGAGAGCTGCTGTTATTCTGGGTGAGGATCCTAGGAAAACACTAATCATGTTCCTCCGTGCCCTCGTGAGAATTCCATCAGATCAGGCCTGGCTTCCTCAAGAGAAGTATGACTACAGGAGCTGCTGTTTCAAACTAAATCTGGTTTTAAACTTCAAGAACACATAATCCTACCATCATCTGACTCTGATACTCTTGTGAAGTTGAAACTTCACATCTGTTTGTGTGATGGGATCAACTTAGGAATTACACACCAAGATTTTTATCCTTATTCCCACAGTGTTCCTCAGCACCTTACAAGAGGGCAAAATAATACAGAAAGAACAATGAATTTAAATGATCTTCTAAAAAGATATTAACTTATAACATAAGCAACAGTTTGAAAGCAAAGGTGTGGGCTGACCGACAAAGGTAAGGTTATGGACACAGAATTCTATGAAGGTTTTCAATATTTTTTTTTAATCCCAAGAGCTTGGTTTTCCAAAGAGAAAAGGACTCAGGTCATATTATTATTGTTTTTTTTTTTTTTTTTTTTTTTTTTTTTTAAGTAGGCTCCACTGGGCATGGAGCCAAAGGCTGGGCTTGAACTCATAACCCTGATATCAAGACCTGAACAGAGATCAAGTCTGATGCTTAATCAAACTGAGCCTCCCAGGTGCTCCAGGATTCAGATCATATTTATAACTAACATTTAGAAAGCATTTACTGTAAGACAGATTCTTCTTATTTTAAACATTTTAACATTTTTTTAAGATTTTATTTATTTATTCATGAGAGACAAACACAGAGAGAGAGGCAAAGACATAGGCAGAGGGAGAAGCAGACTCCATGCAGAGAGCCTGATGCGGGACTCAATCCCAATACCCCAGAATCCTGACCTGAGCCAAAAAGCAGATGCTCAACCACTGAGCCACCCAGGTGCCCCATTTTAACCTTTTTAATAATTGTATTGTCTCATTTTGCTGATGAGAAAATCAAAGAGGTTAGATCCATGAAGCTATGGGACCACAGATTCCTCTACTACTATTGCCTTACCTCTACCTTTTCTAGAATCTCAATACTGCAATACTTGGTTATCTCCAAGTCATCTCTTTCTGCTTTTTTTTTATACATCAGCAATTTTCAATCTTTATTACTCTGCATGAAATCTTGACCCTGTATTTATTTGTTCTACTTTCTGGAAGATTTCTTCAAATTTACCTTCCTTTTTTTTTTTTATAGAACTTTTAATAAACATTTTTAATTTCCAAGAGCTGTCTTTTGTTCTTTGAATTTTCTTTTTCATGGCATCCTTAATCCCTCCTGTGAGGATACTTACCAGTATTTATTCATGTTTCTCTTGTTCCTTGCACTATATTTATTTCCTCAGGGACATTTTGTTTGTATGTTTTCCACTGGTGTTGGGGTGTTACCTCAAATGCATAGTGATCCTGTAATCTTCATTTATATTTGAGTATAAGGCACTAATAAGCCAGTTGGAGGTTTCGTTTAACATGAATGAAGTTTTTTCAGCTGACAGTTTGCTTTAAGATCATGACCTAATGAATAAGCTATTATACCAGGGTTCCTAAATGATACCACTTGGAGGTCCCTTGTGAGGGAATGCTGCTTATTTAGAAAAGAAACCTCTGATCTTCTAACTGAGGATTGGTAGGACTCATACCAGCATTTTGTACGTTGTGGCAGCTATTTCATACATAGACTTCCACCCCCTTGTTATGAACCTGCGTCTGATTCTGCCAAGCAAATCAGCTTTCTTCTTATTCCTTTTTTCTTCTAAGACTCTCTGGGGTGCAGTTTCCCTGCTGCATCTATGAAAACTCTATTTTCCACCTTCTAGGATTTTGTTGAACTCTCTCATCTTCCAGGGGCACCTCTTTCACTGTCTCCTGTACATTTTCATAAACTTATTTTTTTGTGATCATTTTATGACAAGGTCAGGAGAAGGGCTAAGTTCTGGCTCCAACCAGAAGTCTCATCTCTATCTCCACCAGTGCTTGGGATCCCCACTCCAGCTGTCTCTGTGTGACTTCACTCTTGCCACAACACCTCCACTGTCCTACATTTCTTCTGATCATTCTCTAATTAGCTTTTACCATGGCACAGGCTCAGATCTCTATCAGCTAAAAAAATTTTTTTAAATAAAACAGTACTTAAATCCTATTACACCTTTTGATGACAACTTCTTTCTTCTCTTAAAAGCCAAGAGTATTGAAGTAATTGTCTACATCTGCTTCTCTACCTCCTTATTTTCCAGTAATTCTTCTAAGCTACTGCAATCTTGCTTTCACTGTCATCCACGGAAACTGTCCTTATCAAATGACATCTTTGTTATTAAATCTAATTGCTATTTTTCATTATCATACTTGACCTCTCTAGCACTTGTCACCAATGCCTCACCTGTCTTCCACAAACCACAGTATCTAGGTTTCCTCTCCAATGCTCTATTCCTCCCCAGTATTCCCCATGAGTTCCTCTTACTCTGTTTATTTTAAAAATATTAATATTTTCCAAGATTCTGAAGTTTCTTCTATCCCACTCTAAAAATTATTTATAAAGTATTTATTCTAACCTTGTAACTACAGTTATCAGTTACATTGTAATAAGTCAAAAAAAACTGTAATTATAATCCAGTATGAAGTTTTCTTTTTTACTCCAAATTCCTATATGCAATTACCTCCTGTGCATTTTAACCAACTTGGCCTATGAAGGCTCAAAAATCAACATCTTCCCTTATCTCCCAATCTCATAAATCTGCTTCTCCTACATTCCTCATCTTAGATGGATGCCACATCATCCACCCAGTTGTCCAAACCACCAGATAACTGAGTATCTTCCTATACTATAAGGTCCTAGTTCCCCTCTTATCACAATATCAAATTTTTTTATTCTATTCTATTCTATTCTATTCTATTCTATTCTATTCTATTCTACTCCATTCCATTCCATTCTATTCTATCTCCCCAACAAACCCAATTCTACCCCACCCCACTATTCTTGTCAGGCAACAGACATAATTTGTCCCTGTGCCTTGAATCTTATTCTCTAGAAAGGCTTCCCTGAAATTCCTCCCCAAACTAATTTCTTCTTTTCACATTCTTATTCAAGTCTGTACTCATTTATAGCACTCATTACAATTGTAAATAAATTATTCATTATGTTGTTTGTCATTTGTGTCCCTCAAAAAATGTAAGTTCCTTGAGGGAACATAACACTCATTGTATTTGTTGGATGAAGGAATATATAAATCCTTCTTAAATTCATTTTCCATACTGCCACCACCCTAATCTTTCTAAAACACAGAGTCATCTCACTCCACTGTATAAAAGTCTTCCAGGGACTCCCACTGCCTTTAACAATTGACTTTACATCTAAACCTTTTTAGCATGGAATACAAGATTCTCTATGACCTGTCTTGCTTACCTCTCCAGTTTTGTTTCTTATAATGATTGATTGCTTAACATTACTGCTCTTCCTCGACCTTAATTAAGATAAATATTTCAAAAGTGAAAAAGGAGAAAGAATACCCTTTTAGTACTTTATCATGCTCACACTTAAAAAAACAAATGAATAAAAATTATTAAATAAAGCAGCAACCTTATTTCAAACAAACACTCTAAGTTAACTCAATCACCTAGGGTGCTTCTTATTAAAAACCAAAGAATATTCCAGGTGAGTTAGAATTAAGTATAGCACACCCAGACAAAATTCCTTAACAGGAGTTACTGACCTGGTGTTACTCACTTTGGACATCAGAATCTTTTAAAAAGTAGTGCCCGTTAGGTTTAGGCATAGATAGATAGATAGATAGATAGATAGATAGATAGATAGATCAACATGTGGAGGATTTCCTGAGAGTATAAAGGATTTTATTGAAAATAACTAAACTAGGGCACCAGCTGGCTTAGTCTGTAGATCATGAGACTCTTGATCTCTGGGTTGTGGGTTGAAGCCCCATGTTGGGTATAGATATTACTTAAAAATCTTTAAAATAAAAAAAAAATTAAAAGAAAATCACTAAGCCAACTCTAAAATGAGAATTATATAAAATTTGTTCCATATATCTGTGAAGGTAGACCTCTATGTCCCTACTTCTCCACTCCAGACCTCTAATTAACCCAAGACAAACTCCTAACAAATAATTTAATCAAACCCTTGCAAAAAGGTAGTTTCCAAACTTCTATTTTGTCATCTATATAGCTAGAGGTATGCTGAAAAGGAAATATTCAGTAAGTGGTCAGTTTTCTATACTGGGCAACAGGGTGGGATTAAATAAGATTCTCTGTTATAATATTAATTATATCTTTGGAGAACAATTTGACTTCACAAATTTGACAAAAAGAAAACATTTTTCTTCTTTCTTAAAAGTTTAGTCAGTCTTGGGAAAAGTTCATATGGGTGACTTTGTTGTTGTTGTTGTTGCTGTTGTGGTTTCTTAATTGGAGTTCGATTTGCCAACATATAGCATAACACCCAGTGCTCATTCCATCAAGTGCCCCCAGGTGACTTTGTTTTTTGGGAAGAAGGTGAAAGATTAAAGAGTTATTTGCCAGACAAGTGAAAGAATAGAGAAAAGTCTACAACTCACACTGACAGAAACCATAAAGAGAACCAATATTGAGTGTCTGATCGGTTCTTCAGGGTTCTGGGGCACCAAGGTCTCTGATACAGTCATTCTTACTCCCAAAGCTACATAAGGACTCAGAGCACCAACATCCACCAAAGACTGTCCTACATGAGTCCTACCAAATTTCATTCTGAACAGATCCATTCAGATTTGGCTAATAAGACTACTGTGAAGGAAAGTATGAAACCTGAGGGGAATGTCAACCTTAATTAATAAAGACAGAATTACCTAAAAACTACATGGTTTAATTGGTATATACTTACTTATCCCCAGATTCATTGAGTTGTATATTTTAAATATGTACAGCTTTAAATATATATATGTATTGTATTATAGAAATATACCCAAATACATCACTAGTCACACATCCAATAAAGAATTGGTACACCATGGGCAGATTTAGAAAGTAATGTTTTTGCAAAGAAGTCCAAATATGAAGACAGAGCGTAAAAGGTTGATGACAACTATAAGGCAACTAGTCCATGGCAGATTCAATTTCCTACATGCTTTTTCTTTGAACATGAGGAAAGTCACATTTAGAAACAGTTTTATTTCTTCATCTTGCACCATAATTTCCATGTGTCACCCAAACCCACCAATAAAATCTAACACCCCTACACAGTCTACTGTGTGGTTAATATGGAGAACAAAGGGCCAGGACAGTAAAGGGAAGTATGATTTGCCTACATCTCATGAGTATCTTTTGTTGTTTATAGGAAAGAAGCTGTTACCACTCAAGAAAACTGGGTTAGGTGGCAAAATTTGACTCATAATAGAAGTGGAGGTGCGGAGAAGGAGAACGTGCTTTGGAGAACATTTGCTAACATAAACTTGAGAATAGATATAAGACATCCCCCTTTTGACCCTCATATACCAGCATAAGAGGACATTGAAGGAGAAGCAAAACTGGCACTTGGTTGTTGCAGTTATACTGAATGATCTAGAATGTAACATCCTACCAGTTCTTACTTGCCAAGGTATGGCGATCACAATTAAATGGTTTGGGTTAAAGGAACTGACTCTAGGCTCAGAGAATATTCTTTTGTTTCCCTCAAGCTGTTGTGTCAAGATTTTTCTAAGATATTTTCATCTTTTCTTTGAGGCCTTTGCAGACGAGTTCTTTGCTTATGAACCCTGGGATGGCTGTGTAATACTGTTTTCTTCCCATTAGAATAATCCAATTCGTTATCATATGTGCTTTCTTAAGTAACTGCCTTCTCTAAGCAGATTTAGCATTCTTTGATCAGAAAGCTTTATTCTGGGGCAGCCTGGGTGGCTCAGCGGTTTAAGCACCTGCCTTCGGGCCAGAATGTGATCCTGGGGTTCTGGGATCAAGTCCCATGTCAGGCTCCCTGCATGGAGCTTGCTTCTCCCTCTGCCTGTGTCTCAGCCTCTCTCTCTCTCTTTCTCTCTCTCTCATGAATAAATAAATAATCTCTTTTTTTTTAAAGAATGCTTTATTCTCTTGTTTGCTGTGACAATGGGAAATGTTTCAAAAGCTCTCTGGCCTAAAGAGACTATTTCAGCTGGAGTGCAAAAAATGAAAATACATCTAACACTTGGGTAGTGCCATTAAATGTCCTTCAGTTGTGGGTGCCGTGGTGACCACTTAGGCACTTACTCCCACACGACCCAAGCATTCACTCCTTTAGCCCTTGTCTGTGTGGTCTTCTCTTTCTTTGCTCACAGCTGAGAACCTCCCAAGGAATTGGCCTCAGCTGAGGGATCTGCCTTGAAGTTCATGTTCCTCTCCCCACCCCAGATCAGCCTGCTTCAAAGTAGATACAAAGGCTTGGTCCCCTTGCCTTAGCTGGAACATCATTGAAGGCCACCCCAGCTCCACAACTCCTGAGGGGTGGACTGAGATCACAGCAATCACTTGGGCAAATCAACTTCTTTCTCTTTCTTCCTTCCTTTCTTATAAAACTTCTACACGCAACCTTTCATCTCAGAGTCTGTCCTGGGAACCCAATCTAATGACTAACACTATTAGGGTTTAATGATCACTTCATTTCCAATATATTATGGATTAGAGAGATCTACTGAAATTCATTAGATCTATTGACATGTGGAAACAGAAATTAATAATTGAGGACAGACTGTCATTATGAAAGAAATACCTAATTCATAATTATTTAAATATTCCTTCAAATTATCAATCATTTTATATTTAGTAATGTGTATTTATTGATATTTAGTTTTTTAATAATGAGTTTATAGGGAAAATATGAATTCGATGAAAAAAATACAGTGAAATTTTATTCAGTTATGAACATTTATTTGTCTTAATTTTAGTGCAAAGCATTTCTAGACAATTTGAAAAAGGTTGTCCATAACTTGCCTTTGTTTTTAGTTCCAAAACTTTAGCTTCACTGTTAAATATGAAGATTTTTTTTTAATCTTAAGAGAAGCTTCAAGTACACCTCTGAGTTTATATGCTCAGTATTCCTTCTTATGGAGAAACTCCCCCCATCCCTACAGCTGAAGGTCCTGATGGCGAGGCAGTTGTGATGCTGCCCTATCCCAAGGTTTGAGCAGTGATCCAGGCTGGGCAATAAGAACACTCTATCACCTTAGCATTTGAGTTTATGAACTAAATAGGGTGAAAGAGACTCTTCCCTGGAATGGATATTTGCAAGACAGCTATTGGAACTTCCTATAGCCAACCTTTCCTCTGCATGCCAAGATCTTACCAACAGAATGAAGCCAATACCCAGAGAGAAGCAAAGCTGAAAGATGATATCATCCAAGCCCCTGGTTACAGTGAGGGCATCTAGCCTGTTTTGGGGACTTCCCAATATATAAGGCAATAAATTCTATTTTACTTGACTAGTGTGAGTTGGGCTTCACTTCAAAAAATACCTGACACAAAGTTATATATTATTGCCCTTACACTCACAATCATTCTTCTGAGGACTCAATTCTCCGCCTTCTTTTTTCTAAGGACAAAGGCAAGAGCCACTACGTTCCCAATCTTTTTCCCACCGTCCTCTAGCTATTTTTCTTATGGAGCCATAACACCTGATGGTTGTAGTCACCCAGTGCTTACATTTAGTCATAAAGCACTACTTTACCATTTTGCAGCAAATATCATTTCCCATTCTTGAACACAGACCAGTTTCTATTCAAGAGACATAAATCCTGGTGTGCTACATTTTCTCCGACTTAATAATTTGTCTGTGTGCAAATGAGCTTTTGGACTGTGAAACTGCAGCCAAAGCACAGCGGTTTTCCTGATGGTAATTTTCTCAAATTGCTGACATATTGCTTAGGAAAAAATAGCCTCTGTAGTGCTAAATTTGCAAACTTCAATCTGTTGAGGCAGCAAATATCACATGCTTCATTAGAATAGTGAAGGCAAGTCAGTCATAGGACAATTAATTATGTAAACCTGCCACTCAATTGCCTAATAAATTAGTATCCCCAAGACTCAGGTGGTGCTGGCTTTTTCTGCCATTCTAAATCTGTTCCAAGAATCATGGTGACAAAACTAGCTTGATAACAAGTTTATCAAGCTTGTTTGATAACAAGTGATTTTTGCAGCTCTAGAGTAAAATAATTCTACAAATGAAAAGCCCATGACTTGGGCCATAGAGGAAGTTTAGGTTGATGTTCAACACATCTGTTAACTGCTGACATTTTCACAGGTGCTCAAGAAGCATGAATGTGCAGGCTCAAATAGAAGCACAGAACACACAGAATTGATCTCTCTTTGGTAGTCACAAGAGAAGCTTTGTAGCTTATGTAAAGCATGATTTGTACCCTATTTGCATAAGCAATTCTCGATTACAGAATCACAGGATGTTAGAGTCAGGAAGCACATAACAGATCATTTAGTATAATTCCTTGAAATTGAGATTCAGGGAGGTATCATGATTCACCTAAGATTTCACAGCTAGTGAATGACACAGCCAGGAGCAGGCACATCCATTTCCTCACAATTTGTCTGAAGCTATGTCACGACTTCTCTTCTGTAAACTGTTTCTTCACTGTAAAGCATTAGTTTGCTCCAACCTCTAGCTGTGATTTGGTGACAAAGGCATTAGATCTAGGGTTAGAGAGCCAAGATTTAAGTCCTAGCCTTGACCCTCTAGATTTATGATCTTGGTCAAATCACATAACCTTTCTGAACTCCATTTTCTGCATCTTCATCTTTTCCTCTATCTTCCGGGGCTGTCACTAGAGTTAAATAAAATAATACATAAAGCACTTTGGTAGACTACAAATCACTTTGCAAATACAAGGTATAGTATTTATAACCAAACTTCACCATGGTTAAAAGAAAAAAAATCAATCATAGTAATCATCAATAACTGTTCTGTACTGTTCCTGGCATAGCATTGAGCAAATTTTTCCACAAGGAACTTACCCAGAGGGTAAATCCCTATCTACAAGCAGTTTATATTTTAAAGATCCTTTGATTCCTGGATCCATTGATTCCAAGGATCCATTGATTCCTGTTCTTTTATTAAGTCACAAAAGTCAGAGTATTTTGCCTAGTAAACAGAGATATGATGAATCTGGGAGACTGTCATTTAGGATACCTTTGGCTGTACCAGGAAGCCCTGACCCACAGTGTCTAAAGCAAGAGAGGTAGGACAACTTCAGTTATAGTTTGTCAGGGTCCCAACTCAGCTTCTTAGCAATCTTTTGGCTCTGCCTTTCTTCGTATATTGGCATCTTCCTCAGCTGGTAGCAAGATGGCTGCAGCAGTGTTTCTAAATATCACATCCCAACGAGATAAAGTTGTTGAAAAGGTCTATGTCTTTAGTGTTGCCTACTTAAAAAGCAAAGAAGCTTGTCCAGAAGTCTCCAGCAGATTTCTGCCCTTTAGCCTGAAATGGACACCATAGAACTACGAATTGCTTAAGATAATCAGAATACATTTCCCTGAGTGGCAGATGGAACCAATTTTTCCTTGAACTTGGGTAATCGGCTAAAGAGGTGGATACTTAAGCAAAATTAGGAAGGAGAGATGCAAAGAATTCTGATGCCATACTTTTCTCATTGTTCTGTGTCTTCATCATTAGTTATGCCTCCTAGGCAGCAATTATCAATACAGGTGATGGTCCTGGTAGAGACAGAGGAGAAACTCCTAACTGACACCAGCTCACTTCCTAGGTTGTCAACTGTACAACAGTGGGGAGTCCCTAGAAACTAAATCAGTCTGAGTTTTGTCAGCATCCTGTTTCTTTGTTGTATGTTACCTGCTATGTGATGTTATGGTAAGAATCATGTAGAAAAATAGAAGAGCAAGTTGTAAGTATTTATGATCAGCTTAATGGAGAAAAAAAAAACCCAGATTTTCAGAAATCTAGAAAGAAGAGGAGCATCAGTCTGGAAGATTGAGAAAAATAATTATCTGAGGTTGAGAATATGGGATCAGTTGGATCCAAGAATGACATAGGAAATGGGACTGAACACATGAGGAAAGTCAAGCAAAAAGTAGGAAATCCAAGAGCAAGGTTAGCAGGAAAGCCCAAGTGGAGAAAGACATTCACATTCAAAACAAGTTTAAGAAAATGTAAAAGCCAAAAGAAATCCATTTGAGAGCCAGATTTGACTCTTGAGCTTCCAATCTGTCTTTATTGGTAGAAGACTTGAGAAGAATCATTTGAAGGTATCTGATTTCTATTATTCAAATGTAGAAACATTTGCAGAAGCCTAAAGTTTGATCTTTTTTTTTCTGAAACATTTTTGTCCTTTATAGTGTTTAAAATTTCCATATATCCAATTCTTTTCCAAAAACCAATTCAATTTAATTCTATTTCATGTATGGATTTCATATATAATATCAAATGTAAGGAGTTTCTCAAAATTTTATCCCAAAACATTGTATGTTTTCAAGACTGATTCTCAACTTAAGTAAAACATCTCCTATTCCTCAGTAGTAAGACTCTTAAGTACCTATGCAATTCAATCATCTTGTTCATTCCTACTGGAGTGGCAGTGGATCTAGCAGGAATTGAATGCACTTTTGTTCTAACCAGTGTATCAAAGATGGCTGCTTTCCACCTCTCTTTTAAACATTCTAAGCTGTATGTGCCAACCATATTCAGACAAAGTGAGTGGATGATTTCCTACACCATTTTATGGAGGGATTTGCTTCACAGTCATAGTGCTAATAGTCACCCTGCAGCTCAGTTTTGCAATCTTATTTCTTCTTACCCTATTCTTGCCCCCAAATTGGATTACCATAAAAGACAACTGAAGTCGCTTTCTCAACCATGTCAGGAGACCAGGGAGATGACTGCATAAATGTCAAAATAAGTCAGCATTCATAAATGCATTGAGACAGGGCAAATGTACCTGAATCTATTTTTGGCTGGTGAAAACTCTTACCATTTTTGGCGGTGTGAACAGTCACGCGCATGCAATCTCGGCTCAATGCAAACGCTGGCAGTAGCTTTGATTTGTTTCTATGGTTTCAAATCACTGCAGATGACAGCCGTGATGCAGCTCACAGTAATGACTCCTGGTAAAAATCTGGTTGCAACACCTTCCTTCTCCAGCTCCCTTTAAGAAAAACTGTCACAAAATCAGCAACTCTGATTTACTGAGGGTTTGTTTTTTTGTTGTTTTTTTTTTTTTGTAATCACTACTTTAAGTGATTGATATTTCTTTGATTATGGTGTAGAGAGAAAAAGAGTTTGGGTTGGGTTAATGAAATATCTAAGTGCTACAGACGAAAAATGTAAGTTTTGAATTTCAAGAATGAAGCACTAAGCCTCCTATGTTATCTGGCTGAGTGTCCCGCCTCAATAATTTTAGTATACGTGCTGCTGAAGTGAGCACTCCTGACTCAATAATCATTATTGATATATATTTTTAAAGATTTTATTTATTTATTCATGAGAGACACACACAGAGAGAGAGGCAGAGACACAGGCAGAGGGAGAAGCAGGCTCCATGCAGGGAGCCCAATGTGGGATTCAATTCCGGGTCTCCAGGATCACACCCTGGGCTGAAGGCGTCGCTAAACCGCTGAGCCACCAGGGCTGCCCTCATTATTGATATTTAATGAGATCTCAATGTGCCTGCTTCAGTCTTTTGTTTGGATGGTATTTTGCTATGTAACAATTCACTTTGGTCACTTGAAAACATTGGAACATTACTAGATAAGTCAAATACCTAAGGCTATCCTTAAGAAATTTAAGGAGTCACAAAGTTAGATGCATTCATCCTGATGAGGGTAGCAGGGAAAGAAAAGAACTTATAATAAGGATAGAAAAAAATTGTTTTTTATTTCTAGACCAACCACTTCCTGTCCTAGTAAATTTGTGAGAGACATTTGCAGAATGGATATCTAGAAAAATATACATCTATTTATTTATAAATTTATTATTTATTTATAAATAATTTACTTATTATTTATAAATATATATTTATTATATAAATAAAAATATTTATTCTATAGGGCTTTGACTAAAAATTTCTATGAGACTCTCACTTTTATATACTGGGTTGAATAGTGTCCCCCAAAACCTCAGATCCACTCAGAACCTTGGAAGATCATTCTATTTTGAAATAACATCTTTGCAGACGTAATTAGCTCAGATGAGGTCACCCTGAAGCAGGGTATTGGGGCCCTAAATCCAATCACTGTTGTCCTCGTAAGAAAAGGACAGACATGCAGAGACACATGAGGAAGAAGTCCATCTGATAACAGAGGCATTTATTGGAGTGATGTAGCTCCATGCCAAAGAACACTGGGCATCACCAGCCACCACCAGTAGCTAGGAGAGAGGCATGAAACAGATTCTCCCTCAGACACTCCAGAAAGAACCAACCTTTTCAACACCTTGATTTTAGACTTCTGGACTCCAAAACTATGAGAAAATAAATTCCTATTGTTGTAAGTCACCCAGCTTGTGGTACTTTGTTATAGTAGCCCTAGGAAATTAACCCAGCTTGTAAGGGGCCGAACCAGGTACTGCTGCAAGGAGTCCCTTTACCCATGTTCATAAGGCCAAGACTAAAAGTTGGCCCCCTTGGCTCCTTTTTTTAAGCCTCCAGTTTACCTTTATAAGGTATAAGGTATACCTTATGTAAGTACCTATATACCTATATAAGTACCTTTACCTATATAAGTCATCAAGGTCTTTTACCCCTACAAAAGAATAACCAACTCAAAGAAAAAAGGTTTTTTTCTTGAAGGCTTAAGCATAGACAGCCTAGTAATCCATCCCATGCCTTCATTCCTACTAGATTCCACCTTGACCCTGAAAGAGAGAGAGCCAGAGGATCCTTTCCAAATTAAAAGTTCCACCCATCCAAAGATTTTCTTTTAATATCATAAATGGGAATTTAGAGAAAGAACGAATTTAAAGAGCAGTCCAAATTAAAGAAAGGGTTCTTACCTCTTTATTTTCTAATTGTATTTGTTAAAAGGTATAATTGACATATAACTATATTGATTTCAGGTGTACAAAATAATGATTTGACATTTGTATATATTGCAAAGTACTCACCTCAATAAATCTATTTATTATCTGTCCTCATATGAAGTTAACCTTTAGGTTAACTTGGCAACTTTCAAGCATGAGCTACAATATTATTGACCATAGTTACCATACTGTACATTATATCCCATGGCTAATTTATTCTACAAACAGAAGCTTATACCTCTGAACCCCCTTTACCCATTTCTTCTATTCACCATCCTCCCTCCCCTCAAGCAACCACTCTATATGAGTTTTGTTCTGTTTGATTTTGTTTATTTTTTAGATTCCACATATAAGTGAAATCATACAGTATTTGTATTTCTCTTTCTGACTCATTTTGCTTATCATAATACCCTCAAAGTCTATGCATGTTGTCACAGACAGCAAGATTTCATATTTTTCTATGGCTGAGTAGTATTCCATATCTATAAACATAGATATCTTATATCTTATATCTCCCACATCATCTTTATCCATTTATCCATCAATGGACATTTAGGTTGTTTCCATATCTTGGTTATTATAAATAATGCTGCAATGAATATAGGGGTACATATATGTTTTCAAGCTAGTGTTTCATTTTCTTCAGAAAAATACCCAGAAGTGGAATTGCTGAGTTATATGGTACCACTTTACATTCCCACCAATAGCATGCTATTGTCCTTTTTTCTCCATTTCCTCACCAATAGTTATTTCTCATCTTTTTGATAATAGCCATTCTAACAAGTGTAAGGTGAGATCTCATGTGTGATTTATGATCTGTGTTTCCTTGATGATTATTGATGCTGAGCATCTTTCCATGTGACTATGGGCCATCTGTATTTTTCTTTGGAAAAATGCCTACTCAGCTCCTCTGCCCATTCTGTAATTGAAGTATTTGGTTTGTTTGTTGGTTGCTTTGTTTGCTGCTAATGAGTTGTATGAATTCATTATATATTTTGGATATTAACCACTGGGGTTGGTGTAATGAAGGTCACTTGAAGAATGTGATTTCCATGCAGTGATAGCAAATACCTGTTGCCATGGTTTTAAGAGAAAAGGAAAGGAGACAAATTTATGACAGTGAATACAGAGGATGCTTTTAAGGAGGTTTGCTGCAAAAGGGAGCAAGGAAATTGAGTGTTAGTTGTTGAGGGAAGTGTAGTCAAGATACTTGTTTTATAAGCTTGTTGGAATGATCCATTAAAAAATGAAAAAAATGGTAATATAAGAGAAAGAGGAGAGAATTTCCAGAATATTGTTCTTGAATAGACAAAAAGGGATGGCATCTAATGACAAGTAAAGCAGCCAGCTTTAGATAGGAAGATGGGTAATTCATCTGCAAGAACAGGTAAGAATGCAGAGGAGGTGCTAATGCTTTTCAGTAAGTAGATGTAGTGGTGAAAGTCTATGAAGGTTTTCTTCTGATTAGTTCCATTTCTCAGTAATGGAGGAAGAACAGACATCAGCTGAACATAGGAGTGATGTTGAGGTTCAAGTAAAATGAAAAAAGTCCCCATATGATCACCTCAAAAAGACAAATGAAATGGCCTAGAGATGTATAGAATTCTTACCTGATAGAATTTAAGGGCCCACTTGAGGTTCATGATCAGAATTTCAAGTGAGACAAGGTAACCTGGTTTAGTTTTTTTTCCACCAGATCAGCTTCAGAATAACAGCAATTTGGACTTAACCAAAATCTAGTTTTGCCAAAAGACCAGCACAAAGAGAACAGCAAAATAATTAAAGATGTATACAAGAGAGGTACTGTAATAACTGACCATGAAACTTAGGCTGCGAAAAGAGAGAATACAGATATCAAAAAAAGAGGAAAGTTGGAAATGTGGAATTGATAAAAATGAAGGCTCAACGGGAGTCAAAAGATTGCTGGAATTAGAATGCTGGAAGGAGCATGACATGAAGATAAGAAGTGGTGTTCAGAGAGTAAGGAGCATGAAATTCAGATGAAAGAGATGCAATTATTGGTGATAATGAAATTCAAGGGTGTGATCACCACATTGAGTGGCTTGAGGGCAAGACTAGAGAATATTCTGAAGGGAAAGACTTGAAAGCACTGAATGACCAGGGTGCTGTATACTGAAATTATCAAGAATTAAAACAAGAGTTGTGTAGGAGTAAGTAACATGATTTGGGAGTTAAAATTACAAAGAAATTAGGGGTGTTGACAGCAATGATGAGTCATATAATTTGATGACATGAGATCCCAAAACAGCAAGTTTTAAGGAGGAAAGAAGGAGAATGGAAGAAGCAATGGTGAACAAGGAAAACAAGACCTACCCAATCTCAAGACACACCTAATCTCAAGACCCAGTGGAAAGAAAAAATAGCAACCCCCATAGGGTGCTAATGCTTTCATTAGAGCAAGAAGGTAAAAGAAATATTTAAAAATCTAGATTGAGGATATAAATTACATAAATTACACTGTGGGCACTGTGGAAAGGTTTCCAAAATTGAAGAGGGTGGCAAAAGGACAGAGTCTAAAGGTGAGTAGAGTGAGGAGGATAGGGAATACCCGGGAGTCTGTGGAGTTTTGTGGTACGTAAATAGGTATAAAGAGTATGGTTAGCATCATGCTTTATTTGTCTATTCCTTTCCATATCCACATTTGCTCCTTCTTTATCAGTTCTCTGTATTACAGCAAGTGTGATCTTATAAGGATGTAAATTTGAACCTCTTTAATGATTTCTATTAATCTTTATATAAAGACTAAAATCCTTAGTGTAATTCACAAAAATCTGCACAAGCACCACTGTTAGCTGTCCAGACTCAACATGTGCATCCCAGTCGTATTGCCTTTTTAACATTCTAAAACACTAAATTCTTTCCTGTCTCACAGACTCTGTACTTCCTTCTGCCTACAGTACTTCCCTCCACACACAAACCCCCAGTTTTGCCTACTTAACTCCTACTTTTCCTTCGATTTCAGCTCGAACTGTCACCAAAATAGGTCATGTTCCCCTGTTTGATGATCTCATAGAAATAGTTGCTTTCACAGCACTTACAATGGCTAGCAATTATGTATTTGTGATTATCTGGTTCACGTCTGTCAACTCTCACTAGAGTAAATTCCATGAAGACAAAGATAATATCTGTTGCTTTTACCTTTACATGCCCAGAACCTCATTAATCTAATGCTTGTTATATGTTCAATAAATATTTATTAAATGGCTTGCTCTAGAGGACACTGTCTCCAGCACTACAATGAGGCAAATATTATTACCCTGATACCATCCATGTCCATGTTCCTCCTTATTGATAATCTGATAGTAGAGAAGCATTAGAAATAAAATTTCAGCTTTCCTTAGAAAATAAAATTTCTTAATATCTAAAAAGCTATTACAAATGGATAACAAAAATATTAACACAGCAATAGAAAAATGGGCTAAATACACAACAGGTACTTCATTAGCAAAGAGATACAAATGGCCATTAAACACACAAAAGATTACCTCCACTAATACTCAAGGAGCATGGAAACACAAAGAATGCCATTACTGCAGAGATAAAAACTACAAGTATTTTTATATTCTTATTGAAATTAACATCAATTTTTTAAGTAATTAAGAACTACTGGTAAACACTGACAGTTTTTACATATCGAAATGAACAGAAAAAGAACTTTATTGTCTACTAATGCTGTCCTGGGAGTAGCCTAGATCTCCTGGATACAAGAACTTCAAATTAATTAATTAATTATTTTTAAATGGATGAAATGAACACAGTACCAACAAAATACCAAGGAATTACCAGACCAAAAGAAAAAAGAAAAAAAAAAACAGTTTAAGAGAGAAAAGAATATATGAAAGATGTTTTTGCAAAACTCTGAAAATTTTAACTTTCATTTTTATGGTCTCTCAGGTCAGCAGGAATAAAAATCTAAGCCCCATCTCCCATAAAATAATTATTTCAATTGGAACTTCCCACAAAATTATTGAGACTCCAAAGGATTATATACCATGATAAGAGAGAACCATACTCATATCAGCCTTTGCATCATTTTGTAGTTCAGGTTTGAATGACTTAGGTAGGCCAGGAAACCCTGGTTCTTCAACATAGAATAAGCCTCTTCCAAACTTGCTGAGTTTCTAGGTACTGCCATAGGCAGTATAAACCTTCTCTGGAAGAAAATTTCATGCTAGGCCTCAAAAACGTTCTTACAAATAACTTTTCAAGAATGATGAGATAAGAAACACACACATGCATGCATAGACACACACATACACACACACACACACACACACAACTTGAGCAAGAACTAACAGAAACCACAAACAGTAAAAACAGATCCACTAAGACTTCAGATATTGGAATTATCAGACTCATTATGTGGTAGCATAAACTTATTATCAAAATCCAAGCAATGTAGTATGAGAAAGGAAAAATGAAGACCAGTATTACAGACATTAGAGGCACAAATTCCAAATAACAACAGAATCCAGTAATACATAAAAATTTATACTCTAGCAGGACCAAATTAGGTTTATCTGAGAAATGTAAGGTCAGTTTAACAATGGAAATATCTAAATGTTGATATCAGAAATACGCAGACGTTTCATTGATAAGCCTCTTCCTCTGGACATACTTCAATAAATTGTATGACTTTATTGTATCTGCACTTCTATAATTGGCCATCCTTTTTGATTAACTCCTTGTTTTACACAAGTGTATTTAATGTTGTTCATAAGTATATTTAATTATGTCATAGCAGAGGTTACAAAGTAGAGACTTTGGGTCAGGTTCAGCACACGAATTGTTTTATTTGGCCTGAGATGTTTTAAAGAAATGGAAGCCAGCATTTATAAACTGAAAAACTTCAATAAATCCAGATTTTTGGCATCTCTCAAAAAACAGAAATATCTGGCAATACTAACCATATTTCTGCATGGAAATAATCAGCTACAACTGAGGAATAACTGCTCCCTCTAGATAGGGTGTACTCTCCTGTTAGCTATAATCTCGGTCACTCTGGTTAAGTGTCATTTGCCATTAATCTGTATGTGTTCTTTTTTCCCCCTTCTTAGAGTAAATTTGGTAGAAAAATAAAGTACTTGTTCTCTCAGATTAGGGAAAATAGAAAATTGGACAAAGAATGGTCTATATGTCAAGAAAAATGGAGGAAAACATTTATTGGTGGAAATGAACAATATCACTTCATGGTTAGTACACCAATACCTGGTCAGCTTCACTCCTTTATGTTACTCGCCTAGCTCGATAAGGTGTTCTGTTGGTGACCTCTGAGTTAGTCACATCCAAATGGCCTGAAAGCAGTCTATTTCATGCTAGCAACTTACCAAATTTATACTCTGTTATGTGTTGACATTATAATTTAATTTTCAAACCGCAATCTCATTGCTTGAATTCCCAAGTGCCTGGAAAGCACCTCACTAGTCCCAAATGCTAATAGAACTTAAAAGTTGCAATTGCTACTTATTATCTACCTTGACTCTTATCCAGCTAACATCTCTGTTGTCTTTCTCCTCTTGTTTCCTCCTCCCAAAATAAGCTGTTACTAAATCTTAAAAAAAAAGAAAAAAGTTGACAGGAATGTTCACACTGTGACCACAAAATATAATAGTAAGTTGGTATCTCAAGTGTAAGTTGATTCTCATAAACATTTGTCCAAACTACATAAACACTATTGCTACATATGGAGCAAAATAGACTTAAGAGTAACAGTTACTTATCATAATGCTGTCCCTGCTCTTTGAGGAAGTTATCACCAGTGAGATTTATTGCCCCACAAGGCTAAAACCCAGCCCAAGCCCACAGAGCAAGATCATGTCTTTTCATCCATGGAACTTCAACACAGCATTAAATCTCTCTCAGAGGAGATGCTTAATTTAATTGAATGAATGAATTAATGAATGAACAAGTAGATACTCAAGCCTCTCCTTAATCTTGCCTCTTCTATTATAATACTATCGTGTGGTATTTATAGTAGGGCTTCTGTCTTGACATTTACTTATGCTAAAATAGATCATACAAAATTCTTTAAATGGAAATTATATCACAAGTCCCCAGAATTGTCTACATTTATTTAAATATGTATCCAGAAAGGAGTTGATTTTCCTCTTTGTGAATGAAGGTTGCTTATACAAATGACTAGATTTCAAATTGGAAATGCTGTGTCAGAATATAGTTTATACAGATGGCCCCCAACTTAACAATGATTCAACTTACAATCTTCAACTCTTCAATGGTGCAAAAGTGATGTGCAATCAGTAGGAACCATACTTCAAATTTTGATCTTTTCCTGGACTGGTAATATGCAGGATGATGCTCTCTTGTGATGTGGGGCAGCTCCCAGTCAGCCATGCAATTATGAGGGCCAGCCCAACTATAGGCTAAAGTAAGTGTTCTGAACACAGTTAAGGTAGACTAAGCTATGATGTTTAGTAGGTTAGGTGTATTAAAATGCATTCTAGACTTAGAGTATTTTCAAATTACAAAGGGTTTATCAGGACTTAACCTCGACATAAGCTGAGGAAGATCTGCACTAGCTTATACTCTTAATACCATTTTAGAGGCTAAAATTAGCAAAAGGACTGCTTCAAGATAATAATACAAACTAGATGTATAGGTTTATCAGGTTGTCAACCCAGGAGGCAGAGAGATCCCCAAAACATTGGGATAAAAGCTTAGGAAATGTAACCAAACTTTTTCTAAATATCATGTGTTTTAAAAGAAAAAGAAAGTCATATAAGCATGATTTCTTATGTTTAGACTCAACCCTGAGAGACAGCAAGAGGGGTCCAGAAGTGTTTGTGTCTAATAAAACGAAGCTTTAATAGAGCAATATTTGTTTTAGGGGTGAGTCGTATAAACATACATGAAATTTGTTTGCTAAGTGCTACTTGAAATTTATAAGAAAGGACCAAGTACCTTTCAGTAGATAATAGGACAAAGGCCAAGTTCATACAAGTTAATAGCATAGCAGGACCAGAATCCCAGGTCACCCAAATCCATTTGTGGTGGTCTGCCCTCCAGCATACTATACCATAGGGTTACAATTTGAGAATAAATTGGTGTGCAGAAAGCTCAGTGTCTTACCTGTGACACTGTGTCTGCCATCTTCAAGAAAGTTGACAAGAATGTACAGTTCTTAGAATGGTAGCAGAGGCTGGAGTAACCAAGTTACTTATGGAAGATATAATGAGGCTACTTACGTTGACATATCATTTTTTTTATTGCAAATGTTGATGCAAATAAATTTTGGCCTAAAATCTGAAAGAGTAACTACATCACCTAATGTGCTCATACAGATGGCCCCCAACTTAACCATGTTTCTTTAATGGTGCAATTTTTCTTTAATGGTGCAAAAGGGATATGCATTACTAGCAACCATACTTCAAATTTTGAATATTGAAGCAACACAAATACCCCAATAATAATCCTGTGTGCTCTAAAAGAAACACTTTCCACATCATCTTAAGTATTCAGGCATTCCAAATATGTAAATTAGATATAAACTCTTTCAGGCATGCGATATTAAAGGTCATTGTGGCTATATTACAACAGAAACACTGATTCGTCACACATAGGTGTTACATAGATTATAGAAAATAGTCCCTTCATTTAGAGACAGTTTAAAAAATTAAGGAGCCTCTCCAGATATCATGAAGCCAGATCAGAATAAAATTGAAATAAAATGAATATAAACTTAAGTTACAACATATTTGAAAACACCTTTTGATATGGAAAGGGAAGTAGGAGAATATCAACCAGAGAAGTTGATAATTATGGAGTTTCAGATTTGTCATTGTGTCTCTAGCAGCGCATAGAAGGATGCAGTAACATTTTGGCCAAGAGGTGTGTAGTGTACTAGGCAGATCTGGCTAGTGTCTAGGATGCCAAAACATTTCATGGGTTATCACAGCCAGTATCTCTAAAAAACAAGTAATTTCCTTTGGACCAGTTCTATAGTCAACCCACCTTCTGGTCTTAATTTGGTTTCCTTGGTAAGTTTATGTACCAGGGAGAGAATGTATTGATAGGCTGATAGGAATGTCTGGTCTGCTTGGCAGTTATAACTGTAAAGTAAATTAGTAAATTGTCTTACAGGTATACACCCGTCTGTAAGTTTTATTAAGCTGTCTCAACTACCCAATGTCCTTATCACCTTCAGTGAGTATACACACTCAATGCCTCAAATCATAAATTGAAAGGGCAGACTTTGGACTTTGGTAACTTTAGTAGGAGACACAGCCTAGGAGGCCCAACCTGGATAGCTTGTTGGTCTCTAATCAAAATGATAATAATTACCAGCCCACACAGACCCACTGGATCCCAGAGCTCATGATTACAACTTACTCTACATATTCCTTAATAATTCAGTGAAGGTAATTAATGTCTCCTATAAAGCTACTAATAAATCCAGAGATATGATAGCTTTTTCACCCAAGAGCCTACACTGTTTGTTTCTGTCCATAATGCAACTCTCACCCCTAAGAATGGGGAAGGGGGGGTGGGGAGGAAGGGAGTTAAGAAGGGTGGGGCATGGAAAGGGAGAGAGGGAGGGAAGGAGGGAGAAATATAAGAAAGGAGGGGGTACGGAGACAAGGTTGGGGGAGTGACAGTGTGGAAAGGAGGGAGGAAGGAAAGAAAGAAGGGGAGGGAAGGATTCAGGAGCCAGTTAGCTGGGTTTGAATCCTAGGTCTACTGCTTACAGAGCTGTGTGAACTTAATTACTTACTGTTTTAGTGCTTTAGTGTTCTCATAGGAAAAATGGGGATAACAGGATCTACTTCATATCCTGTGGGGATTAGAGTTAATATGCAAAAATACTTAGAACATTACCTGGCACATTTCAAATGGTTTTGCATTTTCTTCCTCCCTCCCTCCATCCAAGTTTATTTTTAATTCTTTAATTTTTAAATTTTATTTTAGAAATGCTCCATGCCCAATGTGAGGCTTGAACTCAAGACCCTGAGATTAAGTCACATGCTCCACAGACTGAGCCAGCCAGGCACCTGCTGCATTTTATTTCTAATCAATTTTCTAATCCTACTAATTCTAATGCTACTGAAACTGCAAAATCCTAAGATCAATTTCTTAAGTGCACAAAATATAGCACAATGCCCACTGATTATGAAAACAGTATTTCCATAAATATAACAAATGAGCCTGTGCTTGTTAAATTTGAATATGCAAAAGAAGTAACTGGGTATCTTATTAAAATGCAGGTTCTGATTCCATTGGCCTGGGATTCTGCATTTCTAGAGTTCCCAGGTGATGCTGACACTGCTGGTCTGATTTTGAGTAGCTAGGTTATGGATGGCTTGACTTAAATACATATATGCATACACACATTAAGACAAACAAAGTAAAATAAAATATTTTAAATGCTAGAGACTATTATGCTAAGTGAAATAAGTCGGAGAATGATAAATACCATAGGATTTCACTCACATGCGGAATTTAAAAAAACAAACAAATGAGCATGGGGGGTGGGGAAGGAGAGGCAAACCATAAAACAGATTTTTAACTTCAGAGAATAAACTGAGGGTTGCTGGAGGGGAAAGAGACAGGTGATGAGTTAAATGGGTGATGGGTATGAAGGAGGACACTTGTGAGGAGCACTGGGTGTTGTATGTAAGTGATGAATCATTACATTCTACTCTTGAAACTAATATTACACAATATATTCATTAAATGGAATTTAAATAAATTTAAATAAAAACTTAAAATTACAAGAAATTAATCAATTAATTGATTAATTAAAAAATAAACTGCTAGGAGAATAGGCACCAGTGGGGAATACCCTGGAATAACCAGTATTATTATTGCTAGGAAGACATAGGTATGCCTTAGATTGCACAATAAATATTTATTCAAATGTATGTGTTATACACATACACATGTAAGCCGCATTTATGTCTTGTTCATATTTAAATGCATTTAGGGAGCATCTTATTGAAAGAAATCCTGACAATACTTTTGTCACAAGAACAATTGGTTAATTTATTGATATGGTTTATTTACTTATGGTTTAGAACACAAAAGTAACATATTCTGGTAGGAAAAATTTCAATCATCTCAGAAACCCATGAATTTTAAAATTCTCCATTTCAACTTTTCACTTCTAAGCCCCTGGGCTACTATTGAGAATCTAGTGTGATACTTTCAAATACTCTTCTGTTCTCATATATTCACATATAAGATTTTTCTTCAGAAAATGGATTTATACTCTACCACTACAGTGCAATGTTCATTTTCCCCAAAAACTTGTCACAGATGTCCTTCCAAACTAATGCATAGAAATTTATCTCATTATCTTCAGTGATCTGTGTATATTCCAACATACTACAACTTATTTTTCCATTCCCTCTTGCTACGCTTTTAGGTTGTCTCCAATTATTTGCTATTACAAATAACACTCTAATGAATCTTCTTATACAGATCTTTATCTAGTATAAATAATTATATAATATGGTTCTTGGAAGTTAAATTATTTTAAGGATAGTACCATCTAAATTTTGAGAATTGCTAAATTGCTCTTCAAAAAGATTCTACCCCTGGTCCATCAGCCTGCCCATTTATGCCCATACTATAAAGTAGATGTTTACAAGCACTTTAATTTCTTGATAATCTGAAAGGAAAAAGGCATCTCTTTAATATTTGATCTGCATTTTCTTGATCACAAGTGGGTTTACCATCTTTTATAATGTCACTAGCCATTTTTTAAGGTCTTCTGTGAATTGCCTGTTCCTATCATTTTCCTGGGGGAGGGCTCTCTATATATTAGTTATTAATTAGACTTCTAATGTACATATTACATTTTATATGATGAAATCTTGTTATCTTGCTTTTAAGTTTTTATGGTGTTTGTTGTACAGAAATTTCTATACAGTCAATTGTTTCTCTTCTGGATTCTTTTTGTTGTTGTTGTTTATTTCTTGCTTAGGAAGCTTTTCTCTATCCTCAAATAATAAAATATCCTCCCATATTTTTCTAGTAACTTCATTGTTTTACTTTTCTTGTTTACTTCTTTAATCATGGTGTATGTCAAATTGTTAAAATACACTTGCATGAGACTTTTCCCACTAGTTTTATGGTTTAGCAAAATACGATAGTACATTGCTACAAGAAAGTGTTACATAAGTTTATGTAGAATATCTGGATAGCCTAAAAAAGAAACGAGGCCAGTGGTTTCAGTAGCCTTTTCTACATGTAATTTTTATTCAACCTATTTTCATATTGAAAATCAAATCAGAATTACCCCCAAACCAACCTTCTTAAACCATTTAACTATCACATATTATTTAAAATCAATCTTCAGAATTTTTGCATGTTGGTTCTGCCTGTATGCAATCCTTTCATAGTGCTGAGTCAGTACTACAGAGAAAATTCTCTTCATTTAGATCTCTACTCATTATCGTCTCTTTAAAGGTATTTGCCTTGGCCATTCCATCAAACCTCACCTCCCTCCAACTCTTTTGACCTGCCTTATTTTCCTTACAGTTACCAGTAATTGAAAAATTATATTATACAGGCTTGCCTATTGCCTATCTTATCATGAGGGCAGGGGCTTGATCTTGTTCACCACTACATCTCCAGCATCTAGAACTCAGATATATGTTGAATAAATTATCAAAGAAAGTTCTCAAGACATTAATATAATCAAGTCAAAAATCAAAAGTACCTAAGTATGAATCTTTGACATCACGGTCATTGGATTTAAGCCAATTAACCACATGCTAAGGAAAAGAACAAATTGAAGAACATGCATGTGTAGCAGATCTAGTATCTCATGTCAGTTTAAAAAATAAATTCCTCCCCCTAAAATCAAATTATCTAGTTTGCCCATTTTAGTTCTATGCTTTATGCCACACTACTGGGTGCTTGTTAAATATAATAGAGCATACTTATATAATGGAATACTAAGCAATGATTTAAGATGTGATACAAGCATATTTATTAATATGAAGTTTGTCGGGGGGAAAGTATGCAATAAAATATTTAATTGTAATCCCAATTTCATAAAAATGAAAATATCTATTACATGTTTAAGTGTAAACACATCCTCTGGTGAGATCAACATGAACATTAACAGTGATTATCTCTGGGTTAATAAGGAATAGATTTTCATATTTTTTCTTCTCTATATTTTCTCATTTCTCTAAAATAAACATTACTCCTGTAAAAAGAAAAAATTGTTACTGTAGAAGAATGTAGGAACATGTGATTGAGTGGATTCGCCAGCCTCCTCCTAGAATGCTTTCCCACTCTGCAGAGACTAGAGAGCTAAAAACTAGCTTCCTAGATTCCCCTGCAGAAAACCTAATGAAAATTTTGAAAGTCAAATGTAAGGCAGAGGCCATCTGCCTGTTGCCTTAGCTATTCTGAGTGCCTAACTGTGAAGAGGTTGAATTTTTCTCCAATTCTGGTGTAGTGGCTGAGTGATAACACGTAGTTGCAGCACAGTCTTCATTCCTAGACCACAGATCCTGTAGCATGTTCTAACATCGGGGACTCCAAGGGTGATCGATCCCCTAGAGTGCTGCAGATGTTGTTCCCCTGGTGGGCCAGTAACATTTTGGAATATGGGGAGGGCATACGATACTAACACAGACAGAAACGCACACGTATGGGGGGAAAGGATCACTAAATAGACTAAATACACTGAAAGGTCAATGTAGTCATCCCTGATAGAACTATGGGTAATTTAAATTTCATTTTTGCTTATCTTTGTTTTTTTTAAAGGGAAAACCATAAAAGCTTTTTTTTTTTTCCCCACAAAAGACACAAAATCCTCCTACAGGAAAAAAAAGGAGTATTTCTGAATGTATCTTGGAATGGTTTAGGCAATTAAATTAAAGTTATTAATCTGCATGTAACACCATAATACACACAGAAGTATGTATCATGGTCTAAATAGGGGAGCAAGTCCCCATGGTTCATGATCTTAGAACAAATATTTGTCTATTCTAATGGCACAGTCAAGCGGACTGCTCTCTGCTAGAAAAAGGGCAGCTATCTTGGGAACTAAACATATGAGGTGAGACTAGCCAGTGCAGCAGCTGTTGGCAAGCTTTCTGTTTATGAGAGCAAAAGTATATTGCTTAGAATCATCTAGGTTTTAAAAGGCACCAAAACAGAATGGAAGTGCCCTCACCTACCCAAGCATTAAAATGAAATTTTAGAAAAGAATGGGCAAAAATGAAATGAAGAAAGGATACTTTCTTTTAAATACTCCTTCCAATACTCCTGTTTAAAAAAAAAAAAAAACAAAACCTTCCCACATAACATTTATATATTTCTGGATTCTCTTCATTCATCCATTTTCTCTTTCTTTACCCACCCACTTCATGACTTAAGACCCAGACAAAGACAAGTCGTATTTCTTTATTCACTGGCAGATGGCAGACATTATCATGAAAGATCACAATGCATTTACAATCATCAAAGAAGCAGATAAAATAAACCGTTCTTAAGGTATGGAATTTCTTATCAAAGAATCTTATTAGAATTAGATTAATAAGAAAATATCCTTATATCTATTAACACAGTTTTATAAATCTATTCTTTAATGTCATTTGGTACTGGTTATTCTTGTTAAAAGCATCTTTCAATGACAATTAATTTTTATAAACAGATTTTGGATCTTTTATGGTTGTTGCTGTGACCTAAGAAACTTTAGCTATCTTGAAGTCACAAAGATATTCACCTACAGTTTCCTCTAAAAACCTTTGTACTTTAGCAATTAAATGAAGGTCTATGACCGATCTCAAATTCATTTTTGTGAGGAAGGGAGTCTTGGTTCATTTTTATTCCACATGAGGGTTAGCTGTTCTGGCCTCATTTATTGAAAAGACTTTCTCTGTTGGATTGCTTCGTGACTTTTGTCAAAAATCAAGTAATCATATAAATGTGGATTTGTTAATAGGCTCTCTCTTATATTCCACTGATTGATTTGTTGTTGATCCTTATGCCAGTATAACACTGTCTTGATGACTTGTCTTGTGACTACTGACTATAATATTCCTTGTATTGCTTTACAAAATTCAAGCCTCTATAAAACGGGGTATAGAGGTACCTGGCTGGCTCAGTCAGTAGAGCATGCAACTTTTGATTCTTAGGGTTGTGATTTCAAGCCCCACATTGGGTGTAGAGATTACTTCAAAATACAAAGCCTTAAAAACAAGGTATATAAATTAGGTTGAAATAATTGCATGGGATCAAGATGAGCCTAAAATAATCCTTAAGAAATCCTTAAGAAATTGTATCACGGCTTTGAAAACACTCCACAACTACTATTATATCCAGAACAAAATATATTTACCCACAAAAAAAAAAAAAATGTAAAACTACAAATTCTTCTTTATTCCCAATTGCAGTTATGTATGAAAAATATTTCATTAACTTTTCCACTCAATTTCCCAGCAGATTTCCTCACATTAGTTATTTAATAATACCACAATGTAATAAGTTTTAAAACAATCCTTAAAAAATTCATGTGTTTGAAGCTAGAAGATGAATAGCAGTCCCCCTACACGTCTAAACTTTTCCATAATAAACTGTTAAAAAGTCATGTATCAATTTCAGAAATGTATCTAGTTAAAAAAAAAAAAGTAGGTAATTTCCTTTATAAAAAGAAGTTCTATAAAATCTCCCTTTAACTTGCAAAAGACTAGGAGCAAGAATACAATTATTTCATAAAATAACAAAAAACAAAGCAACTCCCAAAAGTAATTTTTAAAAACCCATTGTGAGTAAACTACATGGTTCTTGAAACTACTAGGCTGTACCAATTTCATTCAAATTGGCATAGAAGGATCCTCCAAAATCATATCCTATTTTTTAAAAAAGCAGATAGCCTGATTTATCAAACCTCTGATTTTTTTAATAAAGATACAACTTAGCAGCTTGAAAAATATTGCCAGACTAAGAAAACACCAAAATAATTTAAGATTTATCATTTGTTCTTAACCTGAAATTCTGCTTTGAAGCATAATTCTCATACCTTCCTGAAATAATCCCATAATACATAAATACATAACCCCAAACAATTAAAGAAAGTCTGCTAAAATAAACTGAATATTTATTACTTTTTCTACTGGCAGCAATGAAAATCACTAGAAACTATAATTCTGTCTTTTTCAAATGATCTGCATTAAAACCATACTTTCTCAAGATAAAATTCAGTCTTAAAATCCTCAAAATGTTTATATATATCATAGACAAATACTGATTTTTTCTTCATTAATGATGAGGAGAAACAAGAGATCCACTTTAATCAAGATCTGACATTCATAAATTTTAAGCATGTAACTGAGCTAAAAGATTAAGAGATTAATTCTAACAATCACAGGTAGAGAATATCATTTATGCAATTTCTAGGTTCATTATGCTAGTGTCTATCCAGAGAACCAACAGAAATTCTCAGATCCAATTTCAAATAATGGAATTTGGGCAAGCACTCTTAATATCACTTTTATTTAATATGCACTACATGCACATGATGCAGGTAGGGAAAGAATCCATGCATTAAAGACAAGACAGACTGGTACTATTGCCAAACGTGCACTGTGTCAATTAGGATGTTGCTCAAAGTTCTTTATACTTAATGGTTTCCATGAAAATAAGTGCAGAAGCAGAAATGTGTATACATCCCAAAAGATCTTCATTTGGTTTCCTGTGCTTTCTTTGCATTCTGTTTTTCTTTTGCCTAGAAATTAAAGACAGTATTCTATAAAATCTTAAAAGTGCATTTCAGATCATATTAAACTGTAAGTGGGCATTCTTAAACTAAAAGGCTTGAAATGAATTGTTTTCAAGATTTCTAGAGCATTGTCTTTCATAACCCAAGATTTGCAACAAACTACTGCTGGACAAATTAATGGTTATACTTTGCCCTCAATAAAAAAAAAGGTTATGTTTGGTTTACAGTTCTTTCTTATCTGCAGTTAAAATGTAATATTATAATTGTAATAATTTAAGCATACATAATTACTCATTCCACAAAGTCATATTAATAAATACTTCAAAACAATCTATTTACATATGTGCCCACTTGCCATTCAAATTGAGTATAAGAAAAATCTTATATTAGTTTCTGCATATTTGAACAAATGAGTTAACAGAGTATCACTGAAGGATCACATATCTGTAGTACTGATAAACTTACAGAATTGAAAAAATGCTCTCCCACCTTATTTCATTTGATCCTTATGACAATTATATAGCTTGAACCCAGTAATTCTATTTTCTTTTTCAGAAGATGAAGAAGAAAACAGAGTTTATAGATATCAAACTTAACAAAAGTCACACAGATTGTATAAAATAAAACCTCAAGAGGTAAAAAGACACCTATTCTATAGCAGTGCTTCTCAATGTATGTACCAATGACCTGGGGACCCTGTTATAAATGCAGGCTGATTCAATAAAAAGCCTGAGATTCTAAATTTCTAACAAATTTTCAGGGGATACCAATTCTGCTGATCCTCAGATAACACTCTGAGAAATAAGATTTTAGAGTACTAGAATATAATGTTCTTTCCACTATGCCATTTAATCAGAAAGGAACAAATTAGAGTTTTGCTATTATACAACTAAGAAAAAAACTTCCTTAAAAAATAGGGTAATTAGAACTATAATATTTTTATAATGTATTAGGTAGTATAATTATTATATAACTATATGATTTAAAAAAGAGTTCTATGCCTTAGAAAATATCTTGAGGAAATGTTACATGTACCATATGAAAAAAATCGTTTGCCTTAACATTTTTAGTTAACAAGCATAATTTGTTCTGTTTCCAAATAATAAAAATACAATTTCACATATAATTTGAAATAAAAATATGTATTTTCCCCACACTGATCTCTGAATATACAGCAGAATATTTAGTAGGATTAACAAAAATAAACTTACTGGTTTATGACATAAACTTTACAGCATAATTTAACGAGCAACATGTAACACCGAGTGTCTATACATTTATTAAACTTTATAATTCAAATAAAATTAAGAATAAGTGAAATAAGTTGAAAGTAATTACCACCATTTCTTGAGCACTTATTTATGTACTATATAGATATCTTATTTAGTCCTCAAGAATGTGAAGTAGGTATGATTCCTAATTTATAAATGAAGAAACAGAAACTATAAGAAAATAACTTGCCTAAAAGCACCAGCCAATAAGTAACATAACAGATTTAAAACCAAAAGATTGTATTCTGTTCAGTCTTTGTTAAAAATATTACATTTCTAAATAGCATGGAAAAAAGGAACATTGTTACCTTCTATACAGTATGCCAATGAAATACCAAAAACCACTGACTCAAGTCAGATAATTCTGTACTCACAAAAATCAATGTAGATATTGTGAATACCAACTATTCTTCTATCTTATTTCTATTAAGGAATAGAAAAAATAAGTTCTGAAGATTATTACCAATGGAATTATAATGTCTTAGTAAAATGTGGACAAAAAATATTGTGAAGATACTTTGAATCCCCCACAGCAACTGAATCTATTATGGTAGGTTACTGGTGATTGTTAAAAACCTGGGATTAAAAAAAAAAAAAAAAAAAAAACCTGGGATAGACAAAGATCCAAAATTACTAGGTTAAGATAAAAATATTAGAATAATTTTAAGTATACCTGAAATAAGTAAAAGTTTTACAAATGAAATCTTCAACTAGCTGATTTTATATTTTAAGAAATAGACTTGGTATATGGCACAAGAAGTTTTGTAACTATGTATTTTTAGGTTACTTCCTGAGCTGTTCTTATATAATGTATATTCAACTTCTGAGAGAAGAACAGAAGCCTCATATAAAAAAAAATACTTATAAGGCAAGATCTTAACCTAATTCATTATAGCCACATGTCCTTGGGAGAATTAAGTCTTGGTCTTTTCTTTATTATTCTGTAAAATAAAAAGATTTTCAAACTCAAATACTTTCATGCTCTTACAGGCTTATTATAAAGCAACTATCTCAGTTAGCCAGAGATCTGATCCTGGACAGGTTTGGCATTTAGCATCACTGCCCAGAGTAGCCACATCTTTTCTGTTGGGTTCCTTCTACCTCTTTCATGCTTTGTTCCTTTTTCCTACCTTCTCTTGGCATAGGGAGCTGAGGCATGGAGGAGGAACATTTTGAACTTACTAATTTCTTAGCAATTTCAACTTATTCATTTCTGAATTCTGTACCTAATTTTTCTTAGAGGTATTGTTATTAAGCAATTATCACTATTAAAGTCGTTGTATATAATTATAAAAATATCTATTGTTTTTCATGTGTGACATTTTTGTTTATCAGCAGGAAGTGATATTCAATTCGAAATAATAATTCTTTTTCAAAATGAGATGAACAAAATATATTTGTTCTTAAAGAAGCTGATTTATTGGTAGAGAATAAGCATTTGATTCTAAACACAGATTTAAAATTTTATGGATATGAAACTTTAAGTAGCATAATGCTATTTAGGAGCTACCCTGTGCTCCTCCAGGACCTTCAGCATGAATTTATTCTGGCACTTATGAGAACAATCCTATCCAGCACAATACTATAATTTATTCTTTTCCCCAATAATATCATGAACTGCTTAAGGCAGAAGAATGTGTCTTAATTATATGTACATCTGAAGACTTTAAGAGAAGTCCCAGAATATATTACAGCTAGATAAATGTTTGATGAATAACTGTAAAATTTCAAAAATTTTAATCAAATAATGTATCTAAATTCCTTTATATCTTTAAAGAATATTCCTTAGGGGATAACAGACTGATTCCTTTAAGGGAATTCCTAAAGGGCTAACAGATATTGCATATACACAAGAAATAAATGTAACCTTAATATTGCTTATACAATATTATTAATCAAAGAATAGCTTCAATAAATAGGCAAAAGGTATAAGGTCAATAACTATCCCTTCGAAAAAAACCTGCAAATACAACACACTGAACTGGTGTCCCACTAACACCAAGCATTCATATACTGCCACCCTGTGTCCAAAATGCGAAGTAAGAAATTATGGTTCTAATGCATGTTCTCAAACTATGATTTCAAAAAAATCTGAAGATATATTGTCATTAAAATCAAACAAGAATGGTCATTTTCCTAAAAAAGTTTATTCACAGGCCAATTTCAAAGCAAAATACGTACAATTTTAAATTACTCAACATTTGTCTGGCCTTTAGTAATATTTATCTACTTAGAATCTGATTTAACATATATGATTTAACACAACAGTACATTATTTTAATATTTTTAATAGAGAAATATTTCATATTGTTTCATACAAAGAACACAGTATCTAGGTACTTTTTAGAATCACAGAACCCTAATTGTTAATCTAAAACTTTGAAAATCAGTTTCCCATCTTAGAATTTTATAGCTTTAATACCCTAAGATACACGAACAGGAAAGCTTTATGGAAAAGATAAGACTAGCAGTTTTCTGCAATAATTTGTGCACTTAGTGCTAAAAGCAGAAACATACATTTCAGATCTGGGTAATAAGGTATACACAAAAACCTTCATTCTCATCTCCTATTATTTAAAATTTATGATGATACAAAAGGTGGGTTGAAGTGTATCTTTGCTTCAGAAACTTTAAAACTAATAAGAAACACATACCTACCATGTATTCTGCTCTTAAGTTAATGGTTCAAAATTTTATTTGCCTAGTAGCGTCTTCTCAAAGTGTTTCTCAAAATGTGGTACACAAACCAGCTGCATTAGAATCATTTGGGGTAACATTAAAGATTCCTTCCCCTATATCAGAATATCTGGGGAGGGGCCAGGTAACATGTATTTTAAAGAGTATCCAGTGATAGTCACTTTCAAAAACACTGATTTACAGTTTAACTGCATTGCATTTATGCAATAAGTATTTAAGTGCCTTATATTAATGAAAAAAAATCTTAGAAATCAGAATTTTTTTACAAACCTATGTTAGCTTTTCTTCAGGGGAAAGAATATTAGCTTAGGAATGAATTTTAAAAAACATATTTCTTAGTCTACGCTATAGTTATATTTTTCCCTTCAATGTCCATTCTAGTTTTGAATTCTATAATAATTGAAATATTTTCTAAATTAAGTAACAGAGAATCTATTACTTCAATTGTTAACTTAAAAATTTGCTTTCACCTTAGGGGCGCCTGGGTGGCTCAATTGGTTAAGCATCCAAAGTTTCAGCTCAGGTCATGATCTCAGGGTCATGAGATCAAGCCCCACACCTCAGGCTCTGCATTCAGTGCAGAGTCTGCAAGAGATTCTCTTTCCCTCTTCCTCTGCTATATAACTATAGCTCTCAAATAAATAAATAAAATGTTTTTTAAAAATTTGCTTTCAGTTTAAGGAAAGGAAATGTTTTAAATTTTGTTCTAACATTAGGCACAACCGAGTTCTTAAGACTAGGGAGTCTTGGAAGTCTAAAACAATGGGGCAATTCCTTATTTTTATTTCACAATATCAGGTTGAACAAATGCTCATCTAGAATATAAAACAGTAAGTAAAAGCAAAAAAAAAAAAAAATTAAAATAAGAATGCTTCAACAAATTTTACCTCTACTCAAGCCAAAAAAAAAAAATTCGTTTTGGGGGAATTTACATCTAAATATTCACCAGTAAAATACTTACCTTTTCTACTAGTGGTATTAACTGCTGGTGTTCTGCTAAAGTCTTTAATAATTCCATAATGAAAGGCAGGTAATTATGCTTCCTTCTGATATTTTCAATCTGAAAATAAAACAAATATCAAGCAACACTAACTTTACATTTCCACTAAGTGTCTGATACTTTGATCTTTGCATCCAATCCAAAATAGAAATGGGAGAAAACCTTCCATTCTCAAAAGAAAAAAAATATTAGAAATAATGAGATTCCATCCCCACTGAGAATAAAGACTAACATAATAAAACACATGAAGAGTTTCTTGGGTGTGGCTTCCTATTCTTGGATTATCAAATAAAAAGAGACTTTTAAAAGGCTAAAATTATTTATGAAAACATAACCTATGAAAGTAAATTTAAGAAGCCCACATGATAAATTAACACTCTTATTACTACTACTATGCAAATAATCAGGCCAAACCTGCAGATTTATT
The DNA here is from genome assembly GCF_048418805.1 of Vulpes vulpes. Classification (NCBI taxonomy): domain Eukaryota; kingdom Metazoa; phylum Chordata; class Mammalia; order Carnivora; family Canidae; genus Vulpes; species Vulpes vulpes. The sequence continues at coordinate 97,293,306 of NC_132784.1, read as the reverse complement.
CTGTGATCAAGAATGATCTTTCTTTAAATTACTTTTAATCAAGAAGGCAGACTACAGGGAAAGATCTGTGCTTCAAGTGAAAACTATGCACTGTCTACAGCACCCCTCCCAAGGTACATGAATTCTAGTTTTTCACTGCCATTGAGCTATTAAATAGTCTGTCTGATAAAGGTTCAATTTATTTCCATTCTCCCATAGAAAAAAAAGTTTACATCTTTAGTAAATTCATTTCAATGTTCCTTTACTTGAGCTTCTTTAACATCTCATTTGAATAGTTGTGAAATCTTCCAGGATCCTTCAATTAATTAATGAATTAAATAAAATCCTAACTCATGTTCATTTTATAGCTGTATAAGAATCATTCTACCTTTCTGAACAAGCATTCTAAAGCAATGAAACAGGTAAAGATTCTGAAAACTAAATTTGTGTTTTATTTTAGGCTAATGTTAAAACTTACTTAGTAATGGAGTAACCTTGCATAAGAATATGTAAGTGATGGGTAGTTATTTTTGCATACCACATAAAATGGAAGATAAATATTCAAGCTTTCATCCCTTACTTTCCTATCTCCGTGACTTGGAATACACTGGAGCCAGCCCCTACCACTTCCATCTGAAGAAATCCTATCAGTCCAAGGCTCATTTTTTTTAACATTTATTGGCTGTTAAGTATGATGCAAAGAAGCATTATGCTAGCTAATGCTTTGGTGAGCAAGAAAAAAAGAAAAAGGACATGCCTGCCTTCAACTGAGATTCAAATGAATAACAATGCCTTTTGTACTATGATATACATGAGAAATAACATAACTACCACTTCTAAACTTACACAAAATTCAAAGCTCCCTTTACTCTTCACTCTCTGAAAAAAGCTAATCAGATTGCAAGTGAAAGAATATTACTAAAAATAACCTTGCTTTGTATTTGACTCTGAATTCTATAAATGTTTGCCATAATTAAAATTGAATCAAGAGTTGTTTAAAAACCCTAAGAAACTGGAAAGGAAATTTAAAAAATGCACCCAATTGTGTACCAAGTTGGTGACAGAACCAAACCAAGAGGAAATGTTTTCAAGTGAATTTAAAAACATAGCAATTTGACTGTATATCCAAAATGGGATATACACTAAGGAAAAAATACAGTTAAAACATTTTTCAAAAAATAAATAAATAAAATAAAAACTTTTTCCAGTTGTTATTAACACTACTATTGTTATTCTGAACCTTCTTATACAAATCCATGTTTTTTATACATATAGCATAAATCAAGTAATTATGTTAATATTGTTAGGAATCAAGACTTTCAGCTTAAGAGAAGAGATGCAAATGGTTAATTTCAAGTATAAAGCCCTCTAGTTACTGTTTTCTTTTAAAAGGCTCCACACCCAAGGCTTCAATTCAGGACCCTGAGATCAAAAGTCCCATGATCTACCAACTGAGCCAGTAAGGTGCCCGAAGCCCTTTAATTCTAAATTTGAATACTGAATTCACGTTGTATGAACTCACATTTTATTTCCTCTTCAAACTAAAACAAGAAAACAAAAATGTATTTTTTAGCTCTGAAAAGGCCTAGACATAATAACTAATAAGTATTATTAAGCACCCAAATAGTGGTTTCTAAATATCATTTCCCAACAGAAGGATCCAGGGCTTCTTGAAAAAAATGGCTAATCCAAGTCTGAAGTAGGAAATGTACAAAATGAGTCTGAAACATCTTGTCACTCTGGAAATCAAGGGAGCTATCAAAAATGAAGAGAATCATACCAAAAGAACTTAGGAGAGACAGCCTGAAGTGGATCCTAATGGCCAAAGACAAGACAATTTGATCATCATTAATTACAGTGAACTGAAACATCAAATAGGTTAAAAATCTGTTCATAATGACACTTGAAAAAAAATTAAGAAGAATCCTTACTAGTTACCTCTGTGGAGTGCAAGGAATCAACTCATTATTCTTAAAACTAGTAAATGAGGAAAAACCAGCATTCAACATACCCTAATGTCAAGATATACTACTCTATTAAAGGAACAAATAAAAAGAAAACATACCTTATATCTTTTTAGTTTCTGTACTTCTTCTTCAATAAGCATCTGATTTTTGGCAACCTCTGACTGAATAGCACTTAGCATATTATTGCCCTGGTCTGTATCCATGGGTTCCTCCTTAGGGTAAAGAAAAAGAAACAGCATACCCTAATGACCGAGTCCAAAACATTTTAAAATGATAAATACAGTACAATTATTTTCAGATTTTACTCCATACTGGTGACAGGATACCTGCCTATTAACTGCAAAATTAAAGGACAAAATCCCTTAGTAGTACCTCCTGTATTCTGTTCTACAATGACATGTATGAACTTTTACCTAAAAACAACCTATACTGCAAAGTACTAGATTGTTATAATCTTTTGTTCAACTATAAAATGAATTTGCTTAAATATGGTCTTAAGACAGTATGATCAAAGGAATGTAAAAAGGTACTATTACTAATTATCTTCTCTAATCATATTTACTCTAGAAAAATAATCAATAGATGAGTAAAGATTACATGTAAATCTAAATGTACCCAATTAATTCTGTGAGAAATATATTCTAACTTGCCTAATTATATAATGAAATTAAATAATTAACTGCTAACACATACTTAACATGTAATATTTGTCAGTCCATTTTAAGTGGCTTACATATATTATCTCAGTTTATACTCACAAGGGCCTTATAAGGTAAATACTATTAACCTCACAACAGCATTATAAGGTAAATACTATTAACTTCATTTTACATTAAGGAACTGAAGCACAGGGGTGCCTGAGTGGCTCAGTCAATTAAGCTACTGATTCTTGATTTAGGTTCAGGTAGTGATCTCAGGGTTGTGAGCTCAAGCTCTGCATGGGCTCCGTGCTTGGCATGAAGCCTACTGAAGATTGTCTTTCCCTCTCCCTGCCCTCCTACCACTCTTACCTGCACATGCAGCATGTGCTCTCTCTCTTGGAAGAAAAGGAGGGAGGGAGGGAAGGAAGGAGGAAGGAAAGGAGGAAGGAAAGGAGGGAGGGAGGGAGGGAGGGAGGGAGGGAGGGAGGGAGGAAGGAAGGAAGGAAGGAAGGAAGGAAGGAAGGAAGGAAGGAAGGAAAGCACAAAGAAATATACTCCAATTCATACATCCACTAAGTGGCAAAGCCAAGAGCTGAATCTAGGCAGCCTGACTCCAGTGTATTCTCTTATCACTCGGGATACTTTATTAAATCAAGGAAGGAAGGAAAAAAAGAGAAAGAGAGAGAGAGAGAGAGAGAGAGAGAAAGAAAAAAAGAAAGAAAGAAAGAAAGAAAGAAAGAAAGAAAGAAAGAAAGAAAGAAAGAAAGAAAAGAGAAAGAAAGTGAAAAAGAGAAACAAAGAAAAAGAACAAAGAAAGAGAGAAAATACCCTGAGATCACTAAACTAGAACTTTGTGCTTAAAAACATAGTCACAAACCTCAGCAAGTTGTCTTTGTAACTCGGCTATCTTCTGTTCATATATCATTTTTCTGTCAGATACAATGGCCATTAAGTTAAACCGAATTTCACCTTCACTGTACCTAAAAAAAGTTAGTTTATAATGTAATAAAGAATTATAACAGTATTACACTTAAGATAACTATTGCGATCACACCAGGGTTCTTTAGAATAAACATAAATCGATCAACTGACTAACAGTGAAAATTGATACTAAAAAAAAAACTTTCAGGGATGCCTGGGTGCCTCAGCAGTTGAGCATCTGCCTTCGGCTCAGGGTATGATCCTGGGGTCCCGGGATCGAGTCCCACATCGGGCCCCCTGTGTGGAGCCTGCTTCTGGCTCTGCCTGTGTCTCTGCTTCTCTCTCTCTCTCTCATGAATAAATAAATAAAATCTAAAAACCAAAACAAAACAAAAAAACCTTTCATATATGAAAGGCTACAACTACAGAAAAAAACTAGATAAACTTAATCACAAATATTTTTAAATGTTCTAAAAAATGTTATAACACTAAAGATTTGAAATAAAAAATATCAGTTTTCCTACTTTTATAAGAAATGTAACAATTATCATTTACTTAAGATCTCAGAAAAAAATAAACTAAGACCTCACATTTGTTGGATTAATTATACTGGCATTTTTGACAGTAATTAACTATATTCCTAACTACATACTTTTTTCCAAGTCATCATGTAGTTGCTATTTTTAAATGAACATATTTTTATATTTCACTTATATTTTATTATAAAATATTTGTATAATATTTTATTAATATAATGTGATTATACCGTTGGTCAAATTTCCAAGTGATGTTTTATTTTCACTACTATGATACCAGAGTATCACAATGAGACATCTCATAGTATAAATTTATTTTTGGTAAGGAATGACATTAGAAGAATTATTGGTAACATTATGTAAATGGCGCTTAATCAAGATGAGGATATATAGAAAATGTAAGCCTTTTTTTTTTGCATTATTTGCTTATAACAGTTTCTCATACACAGTTCTATTCACTGAAAGAATTGGGAGCAATATTAACTACAGTGCTTTGAACTATGTAAAAATGTTTTAAAAACTCTGCTGTGGAACTTCCATTTCCTTATTCTTCCTACTAAGAAAATACCAAAATGAAACCACAAGATATAATATATAGACATACATACATATATATATTTTTTAAGATTTTATTTATTTATCCATGAAACACAGAGAGAGAGAGAGGCAGAGACACAGGGAGAAGGAGAAGCAGGCTCCATGCAGGGAGCCTGATGCAAGACTCGACCCGGGGTTCCCAGGATCTGGCCCTGGGCTGAAGGCGGTGCAAAACCGCTGAGCCACCCAGGCTGCCCGACATAATATATATTTTTTAAAAGAAAAGGAAAAGAAAAACCAAAATTCTGAAAGGTGGAGAGAAGGCAGACAAGCCAGGGAACCAGGAGCCAAAAATGACACAGTAGTGAGCTCCTTGAGTTATCTCATCTGCCTTCAAATAGTCTAGACTTGGAGTTAAAGAAGCCAGCAGCTAAGAAATGCCAACAGGCACAGACTAAAAAAGCACCAACAAAAGTCTGCTCCTTCTACCCAAACAGAAAGGGGGCAATTCAGGAGACAAAACCTTTAGACTACTCTACCACTCTACCACACCTAAGCACAAGTGAAAAACAATTGTGCCCCAACCCTACCAACCAGCAAAAGCTGAGTAGGAAGATGGGACTTTATCCCTGAAGGCAGTAACAACACCTACTGCAGTGTCTAGAAGAGACTAAATGGGAAGCGAAGTGGGAAGTCACTACTGCAGTGATAAAAAAGACTTTTTCTTCAAAATTGTCTTAGCTGTTATAGTTTCTCTGTCTTCCTGTATAAATTTTAGTATAAAATTTATGTATATAAATACAAATAAATACAACCTTTTAAGATTTTTTTAATTTATTTGTTCATGAGAGACAGAGAGAGAGGCAGAGACACAGGCAGAGAGAGAGGCAGGCTCCCTGTGGGGAGTCCCATACGGGACTTGACCCCAGGACACTGCGACCATGATCTGAGCTAAAGGCAGATGCTCAATCACTGAGTGACTCAGGCATCCCATAAAAAATCTTTTAAAGATAAATACATAAATGTATAAAACTACAACAAGGGGCACCTGAGTGGCTCAGTAGGTTAAGCATCTGCCTTCAGCTCACGTCATGATTCCAAGGTCCTGGGACTGAGCCCCACATGGGACCCCAGTTCAGCGGAGAGTCTGATTCTCCCTCTCCCTCTGTATGTGCTTTTTCTCAAATAAATAAATAAAATCTAAAAAAAAAAAAAAAAAAAAGTAACCACTACAATTTGAAATATTACTACCCATCTACTAGAATAGCTGAAATAAAAAATTTTGACAAAACTAAATGCTAGCAAGGATGTGGAAAAACTGGATCACTCATACATTGTTGGTGGGAATGTAAAATGCTACAGTGACTAGAAGAGTTTGGCAGTTTCTTAGAAAATTAAACATGCATTTTGAACTCAGCAATGGCACTCCTGGACATTTATCACAGAGAAATGAAAACTTACGTTCACACAAAAATATGTACACAGATTGTTTATTACTGGTTTATTCATGACAGCCAAAAACCAGAAGCAATCCAGATGTCCTTCAAGGGTATACGGTCAAAAAAGTGGTCCCACTCATACCACAAGCTACTATCCATGATTAGAAAAGAATGAACTACTTATGTACTTAATGACCTGGATAAATCTCCAGAAAATTATTCTGAGTAGAAGAAGATAACCCAAAAAGGTTACAAATTGTATGATTCCAATTATGCAATATTCTTTAACTGACAAAAATTATAAAACTAGACATTAAGGATGGGGGGGGGGGAGAGGCAACAGAAGAAGGAAGTGGTTGTGGCTTTATGAAATCATTCTGCATCTTGACTGTATCAATGTCAATATCCTGGCTGTTGACACTGTACTCCAGCTCTCTAAGATGTTACCATTGCTGGGTAAAGGGTATATGGGATCTCTCTATATTATCTTCATAACTGAATGTGAATATATAATTATGTCAAAAAAAGGGTTTTAATTTAATTAAAAAAACAGATGCTTAAAAACAAAACTCTGCAAAACAACTATACAAAATATCTAATGGAGATCTGCATGTTTAACTTTTATAAAGAGCACATATTACTATGTAGATTTTAAATATTTCTGAAATAGATTTCTTAAACATATTAATCCAATCAAAAGTAGATATTCAATAAGCACTGCTAATATAAAAAATAAAAGTTGAAAAAAATGTTCAAAAATCAGAATATTATGCCAGTGAGATTAGCTGAGCATTTACTTTTGTATCCTTTTTTCTATGACTGGCCTTACTGCGCTGATCCAGTCATCTTGATTGCATGCACCTAGAAAGAAATTTGAAAGCAATTAAATAAAATAAAATCACCATTAAAATTATTTCAAAAGTTAGTCTAAAATGTCTTTTTTATAAATATTTTGGCAAATTCAGAACAGTAAAAATCCTTTTAGCATAACTATGTTAAAACTCAGTTCTTATTTTCTTAGTAATGGTAAGGGCAAAAAGCATTAGTATAATTGCATTACCACATTATTGTATCACTTAGTAGGTGCTGAACAAATGTTTGGAAAAGTAATTAATTAGGGAGTTATCCCATTAAAATCCACAACTTTGTAAAATAAGAATAACTACCTTTATTTTACAGTGATAAAACTGAGGGCTAAGAAAAACAGCACACAAATTAGGAGCAAATAAGGATTCAATCCTTATCAGTCTGATTCCCTACCATTTTAAGTATAAAATAAAACACTGAAATCTACACATAAAGCAAAACCAATTTTACCCAGTTGTTTTAATCCTCTTTTCCACCATAACTTCTAGCACTGCCACCAGTTGTATAGCAAAACTGGCTATTTTATTTTATCTTTTACTTCCTTTATATTTGATGGTTCTAATGAATAGTGACCAGATAGTAGAAGCCAACAAAGAAAATGCAGAGATCAGCTCAACTACCAAACTACAAAAAAATTAACTTCAAGAGACTTTAAAGAACATTCTATCAATTTTCTGTGACATAGAAAAATAAGTATTTTTAAATATAGAAATAACATGTAAATCTGCATTAGACAAATTACTGGTTCTATGCAGGAGACATGCTCAAAAAGTACAAACAAAATGAAACTATGTTTATTTTTTAATCTAAAACTAAAGTTTTATGAACAGCAGATATTGTTACATTCAATAAAAACAGGTTTTATTGGACTTAAAAATGAACCTAATTTTTTAAAAAAGGAAACTTAATGAGGTAAAAATAAGTAGTAAAAATTCTTTGTGGTCTTATGATTTTAGTACTGTATCAGAATCACCAATTATATCCTCAACCTTATCATTTTTGCTTACAGTTAGAGACGGTAGGATTGGGACAAATCTACCCTTTGGCCCAAAGAACAGCATTTTAATATTTAAACAGAAACTTTGAAGAAAAATACTTTTACAGATTGTTCAACACTGAATTAAAGTGATTCTGAATGATCCAATTCTAAGGGAAAACAGTTTAATACAAGATGGTAAGAAATGCTTACAATCCCTTGTCACTAAGTTAAAAATGACCAGAATAACTTCTATTCACTAAAAGAAGTAGCTTTTTAAAGTTAACTGGAAAATAAAAAATGAATTATGTAATCTATGCATGGGTTTCTCTTAGAAAAAAATTAAAGATCCCAGTTGAACTACAGTAGTCAACATGTCCTTCCTATCTGTTATTTAACCTCATAAAGTAATGAAAAGCTTAAGACTCCCATGACATTATACTATCTCATGGTCACCTTCCCCTTCAAAATCTAAGCAGTGGTGTGGCTAAAGCAAAGAAAGACTACCCAATCTTTTTTCATTGTCAAAAGTGAAATACCAGGAACAGGAAACAGATTACCTAAATCAATTGGTCCTTCTCTTAATCCATCTAATTCATACAATCTTCCATTTACAGGAACATAACTGACAAAATGAAAAGCATCTTCTTCTTTTGCTGATGTCTTTGCATCAAATTCAAACATCTGCTGTCTACAGTCAGGAAAAAAAATAGTGAGAAACAAACAAGCAAAAAAAGAAACGGTGTTCATTTAACAAAAAGTCTCTTTACCTGGCAAAACTGTTGTGTACTTGTCGAATCACATCTGAATTGCTTAGTGCCAAACCTTTCATCTAAAATAATTGTTAAAAAAAAATAAAAATTAAAAAAAAATAAAAAATAAAATAAAATAATTGTTAAAGTAGCCTGTTAAAAAAGAGAATTATCACAAATAGGGCATTTCAGGAATAATATGATTATACTCACAGCTGCATCAAAACTTTGTGAAAATTCTTTAAATTCTGATAATGTCTCTCCCAAATGGACATCTTGATGGGTACAGTTTAATAACACACTTACTATGGCTTGGGTAGCACAAGCATTGTTAATTACCTATAAAACATAAATGCAAAAATATTATCAATTTATTTTTCAAAAAGCAGCTTTTAACAGATGACAATACCCTCCAAAATATGTTGAGTAATGCTAACAGTTTTCAAAATATATGTCATATATTCTTAACATAAACATAATAAACATGCTTAATTCCATCTACTATTTTCAGGAATTTGCTGCAGTTCTGGAGTTGAGGATTCTAGGAAACCAAATAAATTAAACAAACTCATAACATCAGCAAAACCAATCCAGTTAGGGTAATAAGACCAATCTTCCTTCATCTAAACAAAGCTGATTAAAACCAACAGAACTTATCCTCCCTCCTATTTACTTCTTAAATTCATTTCTGCCTATCCAAGTTTAACCATATTTCAGTATTTGGCACAAGCTCCAACTCACCTAGGTGGCTTTGAGAGAAATTACCCAACAACTGCTATTAGTTTCGACCCTCCTTTGAGTTCCTAAAAAGGATATATATTGTCCATACATTTTTTCAACTCAGTCATATATAGTCTTTACAGTGCTGTCACCTAGCTGTTAACTATTTTTTTTAACACATTATGTGGACCTTACATTTTAGGGTGAAAAAAACATTTAGACAGCACTTACTCTGTGCCAGGTACTTTTCCAGGCACTTCACATGTATTAATTCTTTCAATTCTCTCAAAAACCTATGAAGAAGGAGTAATACTATATCCCCATTTTACATCTGTGGAAGCTAAAGCACAAAGAAGTTAAGTAACTTGCCCCAAGGGCACAGAGTTAAGCAAGAAGCATACAGGCTGGTTCTAAAATTTGTGCCCTTAGCCACCATGTAAGGCTGACTGTACATAAATAGTCTCTCTAACAAGATTATGACCTACTGTGGACAAGGGCTTCTTCCTTATTCCCTATACAAAGTGCTGAGATTATAGAGCTAGAAAGAACCTCAAATGACTAGTGTGAATATCAGGAAAGTTAATTGTAAAGTTGAACTAAATTTAGTGAATGATATTTAAAAATACAGTTTAGTCCAATTGCTATATTTTGTTACTACACTATAATTTAATACTATCTTCAACTTAGTCTTTCCATAATGCTAATTCCCTTATGATTTTACTATTTAACAAATTATCTATTTATATCCTGCCAGACTTCAGAAGAAAAATTTTCAATTATCTTCTGTCTTTAATTCTTATACTCCTCTACTTTTTGTGTTGCCAGAGGCTTTTGAGGTCTTGTGAAATCCACCAGTTTTTAAATTATTTGCTGCGGTATGTTTGAAAAATTCATTGATAAGACTGCTTTCTCCACTAGAAACATTTTCTTACATTCAGTTCTCAAACAAACATGATATACCACACTTCTCATATTCCTTTCTGATAGTATCTTATACTCAAAACTATCTTATAACTGACAAATTAAAGTAACAAGAAATCTAGAATCCAATTAATATTGCTATTTCTTTTAATATGTATTTTTCTCTGAATCACAGTTCTTTAGTAAATTTGGATAAAAAATTTCAATGGTTACACAAGACTTCATACAGGTGGTTAACTAAAACTTTGTAAGACTCAGTACCCTCTTATCTTGGACCAGAATTATCTGGGATGAAAGTATCTGGCAATGGGTTGGTAAGAGCAAAGTTAGAAGTTAAAATTTATACTCATTCACATGTTATTTCAAATTCATACATTAAAGACATACTATGTACCTGGTGCCAGGTTACATGCTGAGACTATGGCAGAGAATATTCTCAAACATTCCTATGATCTGAGGATTTCTGTAATCCATCACTTTAGAAAACTTTTTTAAAGAATTAGAAAAAACTCCTTCCAAACTCATCAAGTTAAATACATTAAATGTGCAGTTTTTTGTATAATCCATCATATTTCAATATTTTTTAGAAAGGGAAAAATCCTGTAGTTAATATTTCCCTTTCAATGTTAATAATGATTCATACTGTCCATGATTTATTACAAGTTATTTTGTGTGTTTATGAAGAATAGTAATCATGGTGTGCTTGGGAATAAAAATATCTTTCCAGGTTTAAAAATGAGTTTAGCGCCACCATGTGGTTATGCTACATACAGCACAAACTGCCAAAAGAAAAAAGATGGTAAATAGGGTACCTCTACACTGTCTCTTTCAAATATTTACGAAGCAGTATGTGTGTACCAAACACTGTGTAAGTATGTAGTGCACAGTGAACGAGAGAGTTAGTGAGGTCTTTCACTTCATTAAACTCACATAAAAAAACCTTATATAGATCTATTTGGGACAACTTTAACTTTAGTTCATGTCACAAAAAATTTAGTGCAGCATAATTTACATAGTCCCCAACTTTTTACATCTTTAATTTATCCTGAGTATTCTAGTATATACTCTGGCTTGTAATACATTTTCTTGTGTGTTTGTGTGTGTGTGTGTGTGTGTGTGTGTGTGTAATACATTTTCAAACACCGCAGTAGAGTTCAACAGTAAAAGGAGGCTAGAGTAGGGCTGGCCTGGAACCTTAAGAATATGGTTTAAATTCCTTTGAGAGAACATATATTCTTTAGTTCATCCAGGCTCTTCCACTCCCTAGTATCTTCCACACAACCCGATTCACACACGCATGTTGCCTATCTGATACTGCAGCCATTTGACTTGCAACCCTGGACTAGAGAGTAACTTCTATTCATAGTTTTTACAAAAGAATATGCTGAGTGCTCAGAGGGATGCTCCTAAAATAGCTAAAAGTACTAAATTATAAATTACAGTCATCTTCACTGAGTTGTAGCTATAAAATAAATAAATTTTCAATATTTATTTGTAGTCAAGGAAAAAAAGGTTGAGAATACAATTATGGGTTCCTAAAGGGAAAGTGACTCTAGAATAAAGACAAAACAAAGGAAGTATGTAAAAATGCCCTGCCTGTGAAAAATTTAGAAAAAAAAAAATCCATACATGAAAAAGGGATTAATAGAAAACCAAAATGATGAAGAAAGAAATCATCTTTAACTGAAGTATCAGAGATTTCTCTATGAATGTAAAATTTTAATAGGGCTTTGAAAGCTAGACAGGATCTAGAAAATCAAAAAGGAAATTCATTCAAGGAAGCAAGAAGGGTATGAACAAAGGAACAAATTTACATGGTATGTTCAAGAGACAATGAGCATACTGGTTTGTATTAGTAAGTATGGTTGTGGTCAGGGCATGACATCATAACAAATGTCATCATTTGCTACCTTGAAACACTGACCTTAAGCTAAATTAATTCAGTAGTTTGCTCTAGGAGCAAAAGCTTTTTAATAGGGAAATAACATAATAAAAATAAGTTTTTTATTATGAAAGATTCAGTTTGACAGTTTATAGCAAGGACTGAAGATGGCTGAAAACAGAAACAAGATCAGTTGGATTGCTGCCCTAATGCACATATGAACAATAAAGGGTGACAAATTAATGGAAATAAGAAACCTCTATCACACAAATATGCAAATCAGAATTCTAGGAGACAGGTATACAAGTAAAAATAAAATACAAGTAAAAATAAATACAAATAAAAAATAAAAGTAAAAATAAAATATACAAGTAAAAAATAAAAAGAATAAGGGAATACTTATAACCATAAGAAACAATTTTATAAATTTAAGCTAAAAATGAAGAAATTTTTTTAAAATCTTATCAAAACCAAGTCAAGAAGAAGTAAGTAGCCTGAATGGTCTTCTAACTATTAAACTGAATGAATAGTTATATACATACTTACAAAGAAAATACCAGGCCCAGAATTGACTATAAAGGCCCAGAACTGGCTATATAGGCCAATTCTATCAATATCTGAAGAATAAGAACTAAATTTTATGCAAATTCTTTGGAATAAAAAAAAAAGGAGGAAATTCTAACTCATTCCGATAAAGCCAGTAAACCTCTAATACGAAAACTAATCAAAGCCATTATGAGAAAAGAAAATTAAGGCCCACTTCATTCATAAATACAGATGTAAAATGCTAATAAACAAGAATACTTAGATCTCACAGTACATAAAGACAGAATATATCAACACCAGTTGGGTTTTTCTCAGATATGAAGGATGGTATGATATCTAGAAAAATCATCAACATAACTGACTGTATTCATCTTTTAAAAGAGAAAAAATAAACAAGGATCATTACATTAAGTGCAGAAAAATCACTTGAAAATTTTTCATAATAAAGACACTCACTGAATTAATAACAGAACATCCTTACCTGAAAAAGAGCATTTAAAAAATAAAAACCCTAGTAAACATCATCCAAAACAAGAAAATGTTAAAGCATTCCCTTTAAAATCATGATGATTTTACTGAAGGCCTTAGTCAATTAGAAAAGAAAAATAAATTAGAAGCATAAAGATTTGAAAGGAGGAAAAAAAAAACTGTTAACATTTGATATAATAATTTAGATAGAACCCCCTCAAAAAAAACAATAAATATTAGAGATAATAGAAGAGTTTAGCAAGATAGTTAAATATTAAAATATAAGTGAATTGCATTTTTTTACCATCATCAAAAACCTTGAGAATTCATTGAAAGAGGATTCATAATTGTAACAGAAATATCAGAGTTAAGATAAATCTAACAAAAGATGTAAAAGACCTCTACAGAGAAAATTACATGTTGAAGATAATAAAGATCTAAATAAATATACATACTATGTTCATGACTTAATATGAAGATATAAATTCTCCCCAAATTGATATATATATTCAATGCTATTCCAGTCAAAATTCCAATAGAATTTTTCATACAACTTGATGACTCTGAAATTTACATGAAGAGCATGGGGCCAAAAATAGAAGGGTATTTCTGAAAAAGAGCAGGGAGGGGAGACATGACCTATTAGATATTGAATCTTATGAAGAAGTGGAAGGAATTAAGACAGTGATACTGGCACAGAGACAAACTGATGAGTGGAACAGAGGAACAGTCTAGAAAACACACACACATGTATGGAACTCTGATATGCAACAGAGACAGAATGTTAGATCGGTAGGGAAAACAACAGATGTTTAATAAATGAGGCTAGAAAAAAATGATGATCCATATGGACAAAGATAAAATTGAACTCCTACTTCACATGACATACCAAAACCCAATTCCCAATGAATTATAGACATAGATGTCAAGAATTAAAATTTAAATACACAGGTAAATATCTCTTACAACTTCAAATAAATAACAATTTCTCAAACAAGATATGAAAAGCACTGGCTCTAAAATATAAAATTCTATTTATCAAAAAGATACTCAGAAAAGGTAAAACAATAAGGTGCCAACTTGGAGAAGCAGTATCAAGAAAACATAACAAGTCAAAAAGAAAAGCATGATTCACTCCATAAAAAAAAAATAAATAAATAAACAGAAATTTCACAGAAGAAACATGTATGGCCACTTTCAAAATTATTAGTGTCCAGGGAAATGTAAACCAAGACCACAATGAAGTACTATTTTAGAACAAGCTGGCTGGCAAAAATTAAAAAGGCCTAACAATATCACACTTGGAGCATGTGGCTACTTAGTTACTCAGATATTGCTAGTGGGAGTGTAACTGGAGCATCTAATTCAGAAAAGATTTTGATACATTTATGTATCAGATGAAGTAGTCAATTCTACTTCCAGGTATACACCAGGAGAAATTTGCACATATGTAATAGCAGACATATAGAAAAATGTTTATAGCTACACAATTCATAGTTAACTCAAATGTCCAATCTAGGAAAAGTGATCATGAGTTGATATTATGCAGCATGCAAAATAAAGGAACTACTATGATAAACAACTTACAGAAAAATCTTAATGATATAATATGAAGTCAAAAAGTAAGTTCCCTTACAGTGGATGAGTGATGAAATGAAATGAAATCACTTAAGGAGTTTTAAAATGGAGCCAGGAAAAAGAAAAAGAAAAAGAAAAAAAAATAAAATAAAAATAAAATAAAATGGAGCCAGGAAGTCAATAAAGAAATGGGCCTTATGCACATCATCACTGGATAAAACCATGAACTCTGAAATGGGCCAAAGGGCATAAGTTCCAAGGACTCTGCCTAAACACCTGCAACTTGCTACAGTAAGACTTGGCTTAGTGATATGATAGCCTTAGCAACCAATTATATTCAGCCAAGATTAGTTTTCTATGAGTCAATACCAATGAAAATTCTCTGTAAACAACACATATAAACATTCCTTTTACCTTTTAAAACCCTGTCATTCCCTAGGGAACACAATTTGTGTCGCTACCCAAATCTGTGCTCCACAAATTGCAATTCTGAAACCCCAAACAAATGCTTTTGTTTTATTTCAGCACTCTTTTTTGTTGATAAGCATAATACTTTTTCTTTCGTCAAAGTTTTATACACACCACCTTTTAGGATACAAAAAATACATAAAAAGAAAGGAAGGTTCCTGGGTGGCTCAGTTAAGCAGCCAACTCTTGGTTTTTAGCTCAGGTCACGATCTTGAGATCATGAGATCGAGACCCATTTCCAGCTCTGTGCTCAGTGTGAAGTCTGTTTCAGATTCTTTCTCTCTTTCCCTCATGCACTCTCTCTCAAATAAATAAATTCTTTCTTAAAGAAAGAAAGAAAAAGAGAAAGCAAGGAGATGATATACCAAATTCAAATGGATTATAAGTAATGGAGGGAAAGAGGAGGAGAGTTACGTTGAATAGGTGAGAGAAGGAAATAATAGATGAAGTTTACCTGGGAGGTGAGTTCTTAGGTGCTTACGGCATTACTTAAAATTACAAAATAAGTAAATAAATAGGAGTCATGAGTGTGTGTCATCAATCAAGGATTATCACAATCCTATTCCATGTACCTGCAGATTAATTTTTTTAAAAGGAAAAAAGAAAAAGCCTTCATCACTGCTATGTCTTCTTCTTTCATCCCCATATCCAATCTATTACATATTAAGGGTGCTAACTACTTTATTTACTAAGTATTATTCAAATCTATTCATATTCATCTCTACCACCAGTCTTTATCTACTCTTGCATGTACTTCTGCAAAAGCCTCCAACTATTCCTATATTCTATACCACCGTTTCCTCCTCAAATGCATTCTCCACACTATAGCCAAAGGATTTGGCTATTTAGAAGGGTCTAAATAAAAATCTGATTGTGTCATACTCCTTTAAACACTTCAATAACCTTCTATTACTCTTAGGATACAGACAAAAGTCTCAATCATGGCCTAAAATACCATTGATGATTTGACCTTTCTCAGCAAATGTGGCAGAAGGCTGATAGTTATTCTCTAAAAACCATCTTCTCCTCCTTCCATATGAATAAAGTACCCAAATTTTATCTGGTCCATGACCACCTGGAATGAAGACCACTTTCCCACTCTCTTTTGTTGCTAAGTACAGCAATGTGACTGAGTTCTGGCCAGAGAGAAGTAAGCATGTGACATAGGCAAATTCTAGAAAATGTCCATAAAAGGAGAGAAGTGTGCTGTCCCCTTCCTGCTTTCTGGAATGTGAAATTAAGATAGAATGACTAAAACTCCAACAATCATCTTGGGCCACAAAGTAATCTTTAGAATAGAATCCACACACAAAGGAATAGAAGAGCCTGTAATCCTGACAGTTCTTGGAAGTGAAAGAGAAAAACTTTCATTTCTCATAAACCATTGTTTCTCTACAACCAACTGTACCTAATTCTGATTAACATGCTGCCTATGCAGCCTCATACCTCATGTCATCTCCTCCTTTCTCTCTATATGCCAGTTACACTGCTCTTCTTTTAGTACATTTTACGAGTCTTATTCCCTTTATTCCCTGCTATAAAGCTGTTATTAATCTAGGATGACCCTCAGCCTCTTTCCCCCAGTTAATACCGACTTAACCTTTAAACTTCAGCTGAACTGTCACTTACTCAGGGCTTTCTCAGGTCTCCCTAAAGGGTTAAGTCCCATTTATATACATATAATATATGTATGTACGTATACTATGGGTATATGATGCCCAAAGAGAGGCCTTGCCTTTGCCCTTGGTTCCTGGGGGGGTAAACTCTTAGCTTTGAAAAGAAAGGCCTCATAAGAGCATCTTTGTTTACCTGGGGTATTTGGTCCACTAAGGTAGGCTAATACTGTGACTTTGCATGGAATCTTGAGTCAACAGTATCAGCTCAACCTCCAAAGTGACTGGAGATTGAGGTCCGTCATATGGGTGGTCAGTCAGGTCTATGTGACTGAGGTCAAATAAAAATTCTGGATATCAAGAATTAGTTGAGATTCGCTGGATGACAATACTCTGTACATACTGTCACATATCGTTGCCAGGAAAGTTAGTGCCATCTGTAGCTCTACTAGGGCTCTACTGCCCCATCCATCTCTTTCCTTGGCTGAATTTAAACTGTATCTTTTACTGTAATATAGACCATAACTGTAACTATAACATTTCAATAAGGTCTATGCATTTTCTTGGCAAATTGCAGTTTTTCTTGGAGACCCCCTCCAAACTTGGAATTGCCAGATATAAGGGTGGCTTCGGAACCCCGAACTGTATATAGTTGGTGTTCAAAGGAGGGTGGTCTCAGATTTTTTTCAAACTTTGCAGTATAATATGGTTCTCATTTCACTCCATGCAGTACTTATCACCACCATAATTTTGCATTTCACTTTTTTTTTTAAGATTTTATTTATTTATTCATGAGAGACACACACAGAGAGAAAGGCAGAGACACAGGCAGAGGGAGAAGCAGGCTCCATGCAGAGAGTCCGACATGGGACTCGATCCCGGGTCTCCAAGATCACGCCTGGGCTGAAAGTGGTGCTAAACTGCTGAGCCACCCGGGCTGCCCCATTTCACTGATTAAAACCAATCTCTTCCACTAAACTCTAAGCACCTTGCAAGCAGGGATTATGATTATCATTCTCTAAGCACCTAGCACAGTGTCTGGCACATTGTAGGTAATCATTCTTTCCTGGAAGACTGCATAGATAATCAAACAAACCCAGTAACACTACAGCATAATCTTAGCAAGTAAATGATGAAATGGTAACAAAACTATGATGTTTTACGGAGAAGTACTGTCAAAATGTCATACATTTCTTACATACAAATTATAATTACTAGATTCTTTTCTCGATACTTTCTTAATCAGTGATCCACATATATGCATTCCTACAATTAGAGCATATGATCAGCTTAAGACAGCCAGTATTACTATTACCTCTCTAAACTGACACATTCCATTCATAAATACCAAAAATACATACTTAGTTAATACGTATGACCTTATAAATAAATATAATTTAAATTACATTTTTAAAATTTCTGGGAATAGGGCAGCCCGGTGGCTCAGCGGTTTAGCGCCGCCTTCAGCCCAGGGCCTGATTCTGGAGACCTGGGATCGAGTCCCACGTCAGGCTCCCTGCATGGAGCCTGCTTCTCCCTCTGCCTGTGTCTCTGCCTCTCTCTCTCTCTCTCTCTCTCTGTGCCTCTCATGAATAAATAAATAAATAAATAAATAAAATAAAATAAAATAAAATTTCTGGTAATGGAGATTCCTGGATAAAATCATTACTAGTTCTCAAAGCCTAGAATTAAGGATTATATATTTATGTAATATAAAGTTTTGGGCATAGGCTCATAGGACGCATACACTAAAAAGACTAAAAAAGGGGCACCTGGGTGGCTCAGTCGGTTAAGCATTTGCCTTCAGCTTCTGGGGTGCTGGGATCAAGTCCCAAGTTGCTCCCTGCTTAGGGGGGAGCCTGCTTCTCCTCCCTGCTCCCCACTTGTGCTTTCTCTCACTATCTCTCTCTCTCAGATAAATAAAATCTTTTAAATATATAATAAATAGACTAAAAGATATTATTGGGGAATTACTGACCTGTCAGTTCAACAAGAACTGTTGACATAATATAGAACAAAAAACACCCAGTATTATAGGAAAATCACTAATTCTACATATTAATAAATGTGGCAAGAATAATATAATACAAATAAAACATTAAATTATAGTTAAGACAGAAATACAGAACTAGAAAAATATTAAGGAACTCCAGTAATTATAAATTCAAGCCCTAGTATCATTAGGTCTTTACTTTTCTGACTTTTTTTTTACCTTAAAAATACTTACACCCGTATAAATCGTTAGTGCCTTAGTGTTAGTGAATACTAGTATTAATTGTAATATTCTTAGAGATGAAGAGCTCAGTCTACATTTATTGGATATCTACTATGGGCCAGGGACTGTACCTAGAAACAAAATCTCACTCTCAGGTTCACAATTTAGTGTGGAAGAAATATAGTGTGGAAGAAATTAAATACACACATACACACAGAGAAACTCTGAAAGAATATAAATCATTTTCAGTGATTATCTCTGACACAGGAAACGTAAGGGACTTTTATATTCTACATCATATAGTTATAATACTTAAATTTTATAAAATGAGTATATATTTTTATATACCTTTCAAAATAAAACCTTCCTTTAAAAGGAGAAAAAACACCCAAAGGACTTCTAAAATTATTTTCTCCTACTTTTTCTCTACCATCTAGATCTTGAAAATCACAAACTTTGGTTTTAAAATTACAATTATTGGGGCACCTGGATGGCTTAGTTGGTTAAGTGGCTGCTTCAGGTCAGGTCATGATCCTAGGACCCTGGGATCCAGCCCCACACGGGGCTCCCTGCTCAGCAAGGAGCCTTTGCTGAGCAGGGAGCCTGCTTCTCCCTCTCCCTCTGCCCCTCCCCACTGCTAGTGTGCGTGCACGTTCTCTCTCTTGCTCAAATACATAAAATCTTTAAAAAAAAAAACATAAAATTATAATTGTTATACAATAATACATAATTGTACAAGTGTCACAATATATCAACAAATTATTTGTGTTAGAAGAAATAACTAGAAACTCAAAAGTGTGTTAAGTGCTGGAGTTTGCACCCCAGCGCTGCCAACGTTTAGCTGCATAACCTGGGCATGTTTCATAACCTCTCTGGGACTCAGTTTCCACATCTGTGAAATAATAAGAAATCTAAAAAACCACAAGGGGCTGTTGTGAGTAGTAGCTACTACAAATAAATTAATACATAAAAAATAATATATATGAAAGTAACTAATAAGTCTTCAGTAGATGTTAGCTAATATTATTATGTGTAATGGAAGTAGAACAAAGTCAAACTTTTATCATTAAGTGAAAAAAGATGCAAAAGATTTTGCATAACAATCCAACTTTAGTAAGAAAATTGTAATAAGAATGGGTTAACATATAAAAAGAAAACGTGGGAGGTAGTAAGGCAATGTGGAATCACAAACCTGGGTTTTAGACCTGCATTTAAATTCTGTGTGACCTCTGGAAAATAAGTTAATTTTTCCAGGCCTTGATTTCTTCACCTGTGATATGAGGTTATTATAACCTCAGAGTTGATGCAAGGACTAAATAATAATATATTAAAGCACAATATCTGATACACAGTAAGAATGGTAAATGTTGGCTACTGTTGGTATTGCTATCATTACAGTTGTTAGTAAGAAGAAAGATGCCTGTTTTATTCACCATTATACCCTAGCACTTAAAACAATACCTAGCACATAGTGGGTGCTCAGTAACTCCTTGTTGATTAAATCAATGAGTCATACCATTAAAAGTAGTTAGTAAAGATGGGTGTGGGATTACAAAGATATTCACTTTTATCACTATATATTTCTGCACTTTAAATTCTGCTATCAGAAAAAAAAATACACAATAATGTTTTCTTAAAGTAAAAGCAAGAAAGTGCTAATTTCTCTAAAGAACACTCAATTTTAAAACGTTGGGGGAAATGGAAAGAAGTAGTAAGAAATAATGGGAAAACAAGTTACTAAGTGAAATAGCAAAAGCTTGATCCAAAGGACAGTAATGAAAATTAGCAGTCTTCTTTTCAACCTTTCTGAAGATTCAAACAGGTTATCCTAAGCAACTTTTTGAGTCTCAGAAATAAGTGCAATTTTCAAGCAAATGCAATCATATTTAGCTTAGATTTTAAACATTAATCAAATCTCTTTTATCATTCTCTTTTTCTCCTTTTCCAAACAATGGGAGGCATCTAGTAATATTCAACACTTCACTGTATATACTAGAACAGCAGTTATCAAGTGTGGTCCATGGACCCTGGGAATTCCTAAGACCCTTCTCAAACGGTTCATGAGCTCAAAGTTGCTTCTATAATAATTCAAAGACAGTTTCTGCCTTCTTCCCTGCTTTCATATTTGCACTGATAGTATAATGGCAATGGTAGATAATACTGCTGGTATTTTAGCACCAATCTGGGCAGTGCCATTAAACGGTTTCATTGACACAGATACATAGTTTAAAAAAAAAAAAAAAGGTAATTTTACTCAAGACTGTCTTTAATGAAGCAGTAGAAGTTATTTTTATTAAAATCTGTCCTCGGCTTGCTTGCTCTCTCTCTGTGTGTCTCTAATAAATAAATAAAATTAAAAAAACAACAAAAAAACAAAAACCTGACCTCGGAATACAAGTCTTTAATATTCTATGAAATGAAACAGGTAGCTGAAATAAAGCACTTCTGTTGCAAACCAAAATATGCTAGTCATTTCAAGGAAAAGCAGTAGTACAACTGTTTGAGTTGTGAGCTAAGTTGGCTGCTTTTTTTCTTGGAACATCTTTTTCTCTTGAAAACACAAATGGCAGACAAATATGGTTGTTCAAACAGGGCATATGGCAGATATTTTCTCTGAATTGAGTGAAATGAGTCTGTTACTTCAAGGAAAATACCTGATAGTATTTGTTTTTCTGATAGAATTTGAACTTTCAAATTATATTAGAATTAAGATCCTCCATTATCAGTTTAAAAGTTTCACGATACTTAACCCACTGTGAGTTTAAAAGTTTCATGATAATTAACGACAATTCTGGGACTCCCAGGTGGCTCAGTGGTTGAGCGTCTGCCTTTGGCTCAGGGTATGATCCAGGAGTCCCAAGGTGGAGTCCCACATCAGGCTCCCTGCAAGAAACCTGCCTCTCCCTCTGCCTGTGTCTCTGCCTCTCTCTCTCTCTGTGTCTCTCATGAATAAATAAAATCTTAAAAAAAAAAGATAATTAACGACTTTTCTGATGATGTATGTGACTTGTTGATAATGTATGTAATCAAATGTAAAAGTCGGTGAACTTTCAAAATGACCAATACACAATGTTATCAAATGCTGCATGAATAAAAGATTCATTTGCAGAGCAAGATAAATCAAAGAATTTTAATATAATAAAGGGCAAAGTTGGGATCCCTGGGTGGCGCAGCGGTTTAGCGCCTGCCTTTGGCCCAGGGCGCGATCCTGGAGACCCGGGATCAAATCCCACATCGGGCTCCCGGTGCATGGAGCCTGCTTCTCCCTCTGCCTGTGTCTCTCCCTCTCTCTCTCCCTCTGTGTGACTATCATAAATAAATAAAAATTAAAAAAAAAAATTAAAGGGCAAAGTTCACTGATATGGTTTCAGATTTCACATTGCAACTAACCTTTAAGAAAGCAATGTTTCTGGAGTCTTGATATCAAAGAATATCCATAATTTTCTGAAAAAGATATTAAAATACTCCTCCCTTTCCAACTACACATATGTGTGAAACTTATTTTTTTCATATACTTCAAACAAAAACAAAAAAATACTGCAACAGACTGAATAAAGAAGCCGATAGGAGAATCCAGCTTTGTGCTATTAAGCCGGACATTAGATTTCCAAAAAATGTAAAAAAATATAAAACGTAAATATAAAACTTCTTGCTAAATTTTTTGTTTGGTAAGTGTGATTATATTTCACTAAAAAATGTGTTGCGTTAACATGTAATGCATTTGTTTTTTAACATCACTACTCTCAAAATATCACAGTCTTAATGTCTAATATAATAAATATTAATAAATATAATCCATATAAACAGAGTAGTTCTCTGGAGATCTCAATAATTTTTAAGAATGTGAAGGGATCCAAAGACAAAAAGCTTGAGGAGTGCTATACCAAAGACACAAAAGTGAAACAGAGTTCTGTTTATAGAAAGGATTGCTCTCAAGACTTCAGAGTATCCAAGGACCATACCTGCTTGGCAAAAAATATTGTGTCAAGTCTGGAGTCCTGAACTACAGAGCCTGCTGGTTCTTCTCCTGGCTGCCACTTGAAAAGAAAAATTAACCCATGAACTGGCCTACAAAATAAAATACAAATTAGTTGACACCAAACCCTGCTTCTTTTTTAATATGCTGTCAATACATTACATTTTAGTAAGCTACTTAACAAATGTATTGCAAACAAAGTCAGAGAAATTTTTTTAAGATTTCTACTGCTATTCATAGACACTAGAATGTTGCCTACAACAAGGCTAATAAAATTTAAAATTATATCAAGCAAAGTAGAATTATAATGAAAGGTTCATTCTCAAATCTGGATTATTCATTTCTACCTTGTATCATTTCATTTAAAAACTAAAAACAAGAACATAGAAAAACTGAAAGAAGCTGTTAACCCTACAGATTGAATTCCAATCTATATGAATAAAGTCCACATACAGTGTTCACAGATAAATGGTTTATAGCATATATATTATAAAATATACTAAGTCACCTTCATATAATTGTTGGGTTCATGAACAATCATCAAACTGCAGCAAGAACAGATGCTATCATCTCATACATAATTAAGTCATACTTTCCTAAAGGAACTCTTGTTGCCCATGAAACATTAAATCACCTCTTTAGGATTTTCTCTCCACCCTTTTATAACTGTCTTCCATGCAACAAAACCCTTTCCTATCCTTTAAAGACAGTTCAATTGATGCATCTTTAATTAATCTTCCCTAATCACTCAGCCAGAATTAATCTCTTATTTCATCTCGAGTCATTGCTCCTTCTGTGGGGAAGGGGGAAGTAGGGGGAAGCAAATGATCTCTTTATTATTAAAAATGGTAGCTATATCCCTACAGTCCCTATTTCCCCTCTAGAAGCCTACCCCTTGTCACATTCCAAGAATCCAAGAATTCTTCCTCCAACGAAAATTCTTCTCTCTCTATGCAATTCAGGGTCAATGCTTAGGGGCATGGAGGTTAGGGTTAAGGGGAGTCTCAGAGAGGTGATTCCAGTCATAGGGAAAAGAAGAAACTTCCTGGTATCTTCTTGGGAATTTGAACTGTAACTTCTCCAAAAATCAATGGGATAATGTATAGACAAATTCTGAATTACTATTAACATACATTATCTACTAAGTATGCTTTTATAGACTAACCTATTATTCACGTTTTTAATGTTAAAATGTGTTTTATGTTCTAACCCTATTGATCTATAAGTGAACATTGTAAAGCATCCGCCAATCAATTCTCATATGGAATTAGACACTTAGTTTTTAATCCCGTGCAAGTTACTTATATAGAATCTCAGGCCTGGGTTATAAAATGAGAGTAATAATACCTATATCATAAGATCGAAGAAAGACTTAAAGGAGATGATGTATTCAGCCTAGAGTCATCCAAGTAAAATAAACAGGTAACAGTTTGCTTAAAGTACAGACATACTATTTTTCATACAACTAAGATTATACTTACTTTAATTTTTCAAAATTCTCAGGCTCTAAACTCCATATTTCTTCTACTTGGGCTCCTCGGCAACCTGAAATAAGAAATCATTTCTTTAGAAAACAAAGTAATTGGGACGCCTGGGTGGCTCAGCAGTTGAGCATCTGCCTTTGGCTCAGGGTGTGATCCTGGGAGTCCCAGGATCGAGTCCCACATTGGGCTTCCTGCGTGGAGCCTGCTTCTCCCTCCGCTTCTCCCTATGTCTCTCTCTGTCTCTCACGAATAAATAAATAAAATCTTAAAAAAAAAAAGAAAGAAAACAAAGTAACTTATTTTTTCCTTCAACATTTAATAAAATACTAACTGAAAGAAATGTACATTTAGGAACAATGAGACATAACAAATTAAAATGGTAAAACTGAGAAAGCTCACAGCCAAATCCTTTTACTTCCTTTATTACTTCCTAATTATTTCTTTTTAAGATTTTATTTATTTATTCATGAGAGACACCGAGAGAGAGAGGCAGAGACACAGGTAGAGGGAGAAGCAGGCGCTATGCAGGGAGCCTGACGTGGGATTTGATCCCCGATCCCCAGGGTCACGCCCCCAGGCTGAAGGGGGCACTAAACTGCTGAGCCACTCAGGCTGCCCACTTCCTAATTATTTATAATGGGAGTATATTAGTTTTATAATTTAAAGACTTTTCAAGAGTTACTTTTCAGGGCCACCTGGGTGGCTCAGTGGTTGAGCATCTGTCATTTGACTCAGGTCGTGATCCAGAGGTCCTGGATTTGAGTTCAGTATCAGGCTTCCTGTGGGGATCCTGCTTCTCCTTCCGCCTGTCTCTCTCTGTCTCTGTCTCTGTCTCTGTCTCTGTCTCTCACGAATAAATAAAATCTTAAAAAAAAAAGTTGTTGGTTTTTTTTTTCACTGAAATACCACCCCAGACTTTTCAGTCTCTCTCAAATCTCTATCTCCTCTATATCCACTCTTTTCACTCAATTGCTGTTTCTCTAGCTCTGACCTTGGCTCTCTTCCTTTTTTTTACTATATACTTTTTTTTCAAGTGGTAATAAATAATTACCACTTAACAGTGACTTTCCTATCAGATGTTTAGTTCTGACCCTTTTCCTAAATTCCAATTCTATATTGCCTTTAACTTTATTTTCAACTACCTCAGAGTCCCCCAAACATACCCTTTTCTTAGGACAGTGTTTCTCAATCAGGTGATGCTTTTTGCCCCTTGCACCCTCCCCCACCCCATCTGGAAAAAAATTTACAATATCTGGAGACATTTTTACTGTCACTATTGTCACTAGTGGGATGGCCTTGGCATCTAATGGATAGAGGCCAGAGTTGCTAAACATCCTACACTGCACAGAACAGCCACCTACAGCAAAGAATTATCTGGCCCAAAATGTCAACACTGCCAAAGCTGAGAAACCCTGTCCTAGTAGTATGTATAATAGTAACAGTGCACTGGTCAAAATGTTAGCTATAAAAATGCTAGGGTTTGAATCCCGACTTCTCCATTTACTAGCTATATGACCAGTTATAATACAAAAAACAGCCATATTAAAAAAAAAAACAAAAAACAGCCATATTTACCAGTGCCTTCTATGTGTAAAGTTCTTTAAATGCATTTTCCCTAATCACTGCAAGGCAAGTATTATACAGAAGAAGTTTAGCGATGTCAAGTGGCTTGTCTAAATTCATTACAGCTAGTATATGCCAAAAAAACAAATTAAGGCTGACGTCTGGTTCCAAAGTCTGGACACTTTTTAATATTTGAGATTATTTTCAAGTAAAAGCTAGAGAAGCCTTTGGCCTACCTAAAAAAAAAAAAAAAGTTGAGTCAACCAACCACATAACTTTGGGCATTCATATCACTCCAGGACTCCATTTGCTCTATTCAGCAAATATCTATTAAGTACCGATTCTTATATTAAAGATACATGTACAAGGGAGAGTTACTAGGTTGTTTGTGGTAGAAAACATGTTGCTAGAAAAAGAAAAAAAAAAGAAAACATGTTGCTAGGCATTCACATGTAGCAAGTTGGAGGAAAAAGCCTTAAGGATTCAAACATAGATTGAAGTGTGAATCTATATTTATGAGTGTTGATAAGGGCACAAAATGACACTAACGCATCTGTTAACACTGGTTATTGCTATTGGAAATCAACTATAAAAAGGCCAAACTTAAAACATTGTACATATTATGCTAAAACAACAAAAATCTACTGAACAAAAGTGTCCCAAAATCTTTTGCAGAGGTAGAATTTCAAGTGGTGACACCTGTTTAAACAACCTCATGCTAAACACACATCTCTTCGTGTAAGGAAAACATAGTATTCAACTCTTACTATCTCTCTCCTTATATAAATTCTGTATCTAATAACCCTCTTATATAAACTCAATTTCAAATAATGCATGGAATAGGAAAGAGAAGCAGTACACAAGAGACCTAAGTTCCAATCCCAGCACCGCCTTAAAATGCTTAACCATGAGCAAGAACATAATGTCTGAGCCTCACTTTCCTTATGTATACAACAAGGGTACTCCCTGCTTTACCCAATCCACACAATCCTTGTGAGGTATACATTATAAAGAATCCCTTAATGCAGACTCCTTAACATATATTAACCAAAAAGATGGGGGTAGGCTGGGGGAAGGCTTTAAAAAGTTAACAAAATGCTGCTATTTTACAAATACCTTTTATGGTACTAGGTCCTGGCAAAGACAGAAAATAATAAACTATTGTCATAATACTTAAGAACATCACCCAGGGGGCTCCTGGCTAGCTCAGTCAGTAGAACACGTGACTCCTGATCTAGGGTCCTGAGTTCCAGCCCCACATTGGGGACAGAGTTTAAAAACAAAACAAAACTTCACAATTAGTAGGAAACAAGTATATATAATTCAAAGACAATGCACTGTGCATAATTTGCATACGAAAGGTACACTGGAGAGCCTTCTGGAAGTTAATAAGTAGGAGAGACCATTGCTATCTTTGCTCATCAGAAACTTTCATGGATAACTGGACTGCATCTTAAATAGGATGAGCACAGAATCTGTCATCCAAACCAGAACACTGCTCCAAAGTGAAAGGAATATATTTTAAAGGTTTGAAATACTTAAGTATTGACAAACATAGTTGTATTATGATACTGGTGGCTCCATAATAGTTCTATTCCAGAACTAATTTCAAAATTAACTTTCTTAAAAATATACTTGGAACATTTCTCCCCAAGAAAAATACCCGGGGGGATGCCTGGGTGGCTCCATGGTTGAGCAACTACCTTTGGCTCAGGGTATGACCCCAGTCTGAGGATGGAGTCCCCCTGTGAGGAGCCTGCCTCTCCCTCTGCCTGGGTCTCTGCCTCTTTCTGTGTGTCTCTCATGAATAAACAAATAAAATAAAAGAAAGAAAGAAAGAAAAATACCCAGGGAAGGACCCTCCCTGTTGCCAGTGCCTAAAATGTAATGCTATCTTCCAACAGTTTTGACAATCTGTCATTCCCCTAACCACACCAAATCTACCAGAACCAAAGGCATGGCCCCAGCCTTTGTACCTCCTACAAAAAATAGTCCCAGGTATCTTCCCTAACCATGTCATTCCATGTTATTTATTTAGTGATGTGACCAAATAGGAAAAAAATGAATTGTGGGCACTCAGTAAGCCCTCCAAAAACAAGGACTAGATGCAACTATTTGGGAACCTCAAGTTGGAAAGCTGTTAATTTGTATCTCTAATGAGAGGGTTCCATTTTGGGGACCCCAACAATTATAAGCAGTACTCCTTTCTAGGGGTAGGTACCAGGTGCACCGTCGTAAGTATACTTGTATTTCTTGTGTGAAAGCCAGGCATTAACTTGCCTCTCTCCTCAAAACAAAGTAACACGTACCTCAAGAGAAGTCATAATAAACTTTCATGTCAAGGAAAAACTATGTTGGCCCCCAAAGTCATTCAGATTTGTCTCAACCCCGGGCCAGAGTTGTGGATAATGGAATTCTGCAAGACTTTTTCCTTGCAAGCCCAGGAGGAGTCCATGCAATCACTAACACACCCAGCCATGCCTGAGCTAATGCCTTAAGCCAAGATGAAATGTCAATACGTAAAAATATAAGGAGAAAGCCACTGCTTTCTGTTGTAAACACTGTAAGAGATAAACAGATCTGGTGCCAGTCCTGTGAGTAATGTCAGATTAATCAGAGTAGCTGAAGGAAAGGTATATTTGGTGTAGAAAACAAATGGATAACGTTGGGAGACAATTTTCACTGAGTTTCTCCTGTTTTTGCTTGTCCTCTGAGAGTTCTGGACTATCTTTTCAAGGATGTTATTTTAATAAACAGACTTGATAGAGATAGTATCTTTTACTGGTGCAGAGGCAAGATATATTTGCTGTCCATTGGATCTTCCTAAAGCTAAAGACTGAACAGCGACCTCTTTAATAAAACTGGGAGTTCCCTAAGCTCAGGTTCCTTAGCTATGACATAGATTCATGCAGCAACATCCACCTGGATCCACTGCCACTCCTGTCGACTTGTAGGAAGACAAGGGAACCAATGCAAACGTGAATCTCCTGCTGCTTACTGTGCCAAGAGTAATACAATTCTTTATCTCTTTACACTTGATCCTAGCCAAAAGGCCAAGAAGTGATCTTTATCTCTTTATCAATATGTCAAATAATACAATCCTTTATGAGATAGTGCAGGCTAACTTGTTAGCTGGTAAACAGGGTAAAATATAATAGTACATATTTCTTAAGAGATGTTGGATTGTATCAAATGCTTTTTGTATCTACTGAGGTAATCGTAGTTTTTCTTTAAGTTTGTTAATATGGTAAACCACATTGAATCTCACATGTTAAAACACTGAATTCATAACTGAGTGGGATTTATATTAATCTATATTAATTATTATAATGTATAAAACCTACAGATTATTATAACCTATACTAATTGATCTACATTAATTGTCCATTTGCTAAAATTTTGTTTAGAATTTTTGCATTTATGTTGATGATGGAGTTAGGTCTGTAGTTTCCTTTTCTTGTAATGCCTTTGTCTGGATTGGGTGTTAGGATAATGATGGCTCTCAGAATGAGATGGGAAATACTTCTTCCTCTCCATTTTTTTTTAAGGAAAAGTTTTGTGTAGAATTGGTATTAGTTAATCCTTAAGTATTTGAAATAACTTACTAGTGAAGCAATTTTGGCTAGAGTTTTCATTGTGGGAAGATTTTAAATTATAATTTCAATTCAATAAATACAAGGCTATAGAGGTTATCTATTTCTTCTAGTATGAGCTTTGGTAATTTTTATCTTTAAAGATATTCATACATTTCACCCAAGTTGTCAAATTTATTAGCATAATGTTTAGAATATTCCCTTATTATCTTTTTAATCTATAAAATCTATAGTGGTATCCCCTCTTTTACTTCTAAAATTGGTCATTTGTGTCTCCTCTAGTTTTTTTTTTTTAAGATTTTATTTTCAAGCCTACAAACCAGGGATCGAGTCACTTGCTCTACTAACTGGGCCAGCCAGGCACCCTCTCCTCCCCTCTCCTCTCCTCTTTCTAATTACTCTGACTAGAAGTTTATCCATTTCATTGATTTTTGAGAAATCAGCTTTTAGTCTCATTGATTTTTTCCACCACCTTTATCTTATTTTGTTTCACTAATTTCAACTCTGATCTTTATTATTTCCTTTCATCTGCTTACTTCAAGTTTCATTTGCTATTCTTTTTCTGGTTTCTTGAAACGAAAGTTGGGGGTCATTGATTTGTTGTACGAAAAGTAAATGCAGTCCCTGTTATTCCATCTTGGCTGGAAACATAAGTTTACAGCTTCTGTTTTTAATCAGTAGACTATCACAGTTTATTTCAGTGCATTTATGAATTATGTGTGTACCACACCAATTAAAAGTAGAAGTTCCGCTCCATCAGTTTCCTAATAAAAACTTTGTTTTGGGGGGTGCCTGGGTGGCTTAGCCAGTTAAGTGGCCAACTCTCAGTTTCATCTCAGGTTGTGATATCGTAGTCATGAGATTGATCCCCAAGTCAAGCTCTGTGCTCAGCAGGGACTCTGAGGATTCTCTCCTCCTCTGCCCCTCCTCACACTCAGGTGTGCACATGTGAGTGCTCTCTCGTTCTCTCTCAAATAAATAAATCTTTAAAAAAAAAAAAAGAACTTTGTTTTACCATGGATTATACTCCACTAAAATATGTATTTATATATTCATCGACTCCACAAGTAATTTCCTCTCCAGTGAAGAAACTTTTAAAATAAACTTACAATAGCATTCATGACACAATAAGATTGTGCACTTTTTAAAAAATGAACTTCAAAAAGCTTTTTAAATCCATGAATTGTGTAAGAAAAAAATGGAAATGATTGGAATAAACTTATGTTCTCTTTGAAGTATCTGATGATGATATACAACTTGTATCATTTAACTTTTTGCAACATTTTTCTAATAAAGCCAACCTATTAATAGCAATTGCCTCACTTTCCATATGTGTCAGTGCAAAAAAATGCATTTACATATCACCCTCTTTAGTACAACTTTTAATCATTTTGAATTATAAGTTTTCTATGTATACAGGACTGAAAAACAAACTTGCCTAGTACACTGTTTCTTAAAGTTAACATTAATGTGAAAAGAGTTAAGGTGTTAAAGGTTAAATTTCATGGCTAAACCTGCAGACATCTCAAACTAAAAATCCTAAAAGGAACTCATTTTCTTGTCTATCAAGCTTGTTCATCAAGCTTCACCAGTCACTCAAGCTAGAAACCCTGGAGCATTTTCACATTTCCCCCTACATCCGGTCAGTGGGCTGTCCTCCTGGTTTAAATAAAGCAAAATTATTACAACTACTTCCTCCTCTTTAACCCACTACTTTAAGTCAAGTTCATCATCTGACTCCAATCATTTTTAAGAGACTTCTAGCTTCTCTCCCTTCATTTCACTCCAGCCCGCATACCACACATGGTATAAACCTTTTCTAATTATAAAAATGTCATTTCGGCATTCAATTATCTTTGACAGCTAAGTCCCCAGTGACGACAGGGCAATCCAAACTATACAACTCAGCATACAATCTTGCCTCAGTTTACTTTTCAGCTTCAGATTCAAATATTTCCTCGTCTGTTACATTATGTGTTTTGTTTTTTTTGTTTTTTGTTTTTTTTTGTCACTTTGCTGTTTCCTACTGCATATACTTTACGTTACTGTGTACGTTTTTCGCTCTGCCTGTGCTCTTCCGTGACCTGTGTCCCCTTAACGTTTCTGCACATCCTCTTGCACAGCAATTAATGCACCGTATTCCTTCGTCGGATCTTTAGAAGAGCAGTCATGGTTTATTCACCCTGAAAATTCCCCAGCCCTACCAGGGTGCCCGAAGATACAGTAGGCAAACAATATTATACTCGATAAATCACATCCCTAGCATGCAGCTATGCGCAATTGACAGTATCTCTACCAACGTTTAGTTTTTAATCCCCAGTAAAAGTTTTAACATAATAGCTAGAATTAATAATACTTGGGAGAAATGCAGCCGTGAAATAAACCTACTGCCCAAAAGAAAGGATGAGAACAAGAAGGACAATAAAGTGTCTAAAAAGGCCAAATATGCTGACTATTTAGGATGTGAGACAGGGAACACGGCCAGAAAAAAGAAAACTGAGGAAAGCATGTGGCCTCTGGTCTAGAGCACTAGCTCAAGAAACCACACTTTGCCGGAAGTCAAAAAAAAAAAAAAAAAAGAGAGAGAGAGAGAGAGCGCGGGGGGAAGAAGTAGCTAAGTGGCTCGTCAGTGCCGGGCGGTCGCCGTGCGCGACCGCCGCGGAGCCCTTCACACACACGCGGTGCTGTGGGCGCGTCACCGGCCTCGCCCGCCGCCGCCGCCGCCGCCGCCGCCGCCGAGGAGGAGGAGGAGGAGGCACACCCTCGCTCTTCCCGCAGGGCTGACGGCCTGAGAGCCGGCGTCCAGGCTCACCTGACGGGCGCGGGGAACGCTCCCAGGCGAGCGACCCTGCAGAGGGGAAGGTCTGCGCGCGCGGGGGCGGGGGCGCGCTCAGGTCAATGAACAAGTGACTGAGCGCCGAGGCCAGCGGACGCCACAGCGCGCAGGACACCTACGACCCCCGCCCCCGTCCTGTGGCTCCGATCCCTGCGGAAACGCCAGTGCCCGGGGCGGAGGAGCGGCCGAGAGCCCTGCGCGATCCGGGCTGCCGGACTCGCCTCCCGTCAGACGCGACGCGGCGCGGCGGTGGCCGCCGAGAACCACTCCGTGTCCGGCCTGGGCCTCCTCCCGTGACCCCCGGCCCGGGACGGCCCCCCTGGCTCTCACCGAATCCTTTAATGAGCTCGGTGAAGACCCCGGGGTCGCTCTCCATGAGGCACCACTCCCCGGCATTGCCCGTCATGGCCCCGGCCACACACCGCCCGCTCCGCCTCAGGCCGCGGCCGCCCCCCGCACCAGCTGCCGCCGCCACTGATCTCGGCAAACCTGCCGCCGAGCTCGTCAACCCCACGTCACCCCGCCTACTTCCCGACAGCCTCCGGGCGCCGTCACCTGCAGCGCGACGGAGCGCAGGAGGACGCTCTAGCCACCCAGGGACGGCGGAACTCGGCCTGGGCCGTGCGGGACCCGTAGCGGAGTCGGAAGGGGCGGGGCCTACGAAGAAAGGGCGGGGATTCGGGCGCCGGAGGAGGCCACATCCGGGATCCTGGCCAGTCGGGGGCGGGGGCGGGGCCCCGGGGGAGGGGCGGGGCTCGTTCCCGGGAGCCCAGCCTGGAGTCCCCGGCGGCGGCGGCGGCGGTGGCGGCGGGGCTGTGACCGGCCGGGGGCTGCTGCGGCATCTTCCCGTCGCCTCCCCGCACCGCGCGGGGCTTCACCCGGTGGCGCTGCGGTTCGGAGGGCCGCCAGGCACAGGTGAGGAAACTGCGGGAGGCCGGCCGGGGCCCCTTTGTGCGGTCTGAGCGGCCCCGGGTTCGCGCAGGATTTGGCGGATCCGCTCACCCCGCATCCCGGTGCCTGAGGCCGGGGCAGGCGCTTGGCCGAAGCACCCTCGATGGAGCCTCCGCGGCCGGGCCTCGCTGGAGAGCGGAACGAGCCCCGCTGCGGGCACAGCCTCGCGGGGCTGGGCTCGGGCGCCCCGAGGGCGGGCCCTTCCCAAACCCCGGGCCGCTCCCCCCCGGGCTTCCATGGCTTCCCGCAGGCCGGCGTCGGGAGGCCCTGCTCGGGCTTTTACTCCTCCTCTTCCTTCTCCTCCTCGCGCGGCTTCTGCGCCGAGAGGCGTCGCCCCGGATCTGGGGATTGGGGAGAGGGATCTTTGTGGGAAGACAGAAGGCGAATTTATCCTGGAGGGAACGACCCGGGGAGAAGGGCCTGCCCTGCAGTCCGCGGGGGTGATCGACAAGTGTAAGGGGATGCGATGCCGCAGCGACCGAGGTCGAGGAAACGTAGCGTATTACTCTAAAAACGTTGGTCGTGTTTCTAAGATTAAATGGGGAGTTCGGCAAAAAAAATGCCTATTTTCGCTAAACCGTGACGTCGCCCTCCTTCAGCAGGCTTTTGCAGCAGGCTAAGTGTTGAGATTGAAGTCTTCAGCAGCGCGTGTGTGTTTCGGCACCACCGCTCCTTGAAAGCTCTGCGTTCCAAGGGCCTTCGGAGTCCAGAAAAGATGACTGGATCCGCGCTTCGCGCGCGGGTGACCAGTGCCTCGGAGGGTAGCGAGCACTGTGTTGCGGATTATGGGAAGCCACACGTAAAAGTGACAAATAATTACCGAGGGAAACAACAGCACAGTTTTTGTATTAAAACCAGCATGGCTGTGGGGCGTCCGGCTGGCTCAGTCGGTAGAGCATGCAACTGCTGACCTCCGGATTGTGAGTTCGAGCCCCACATTGGGTTTAGAAACTACTTAAAGAAAAAAAAAGGGGGGGGGGGCATGGCTGTATTATGGAGTAGAAATGAAAGTTTGTATCAAGTGTTTGATTTCTTTTTTCTTTTAATTTGAAACTTTTTTGAGGTGTCGAATTAGACAGAGGAGACTCTGGGAGTTAGAGGAGGTGGGGAAGGACTTCTGTTCATTAGCTGTTCCTGAGCAGACTAAAATGGAAAAGTTTGTGAGGCATAGGAGTCTAGCTGTATTTCCTTAATAAACCATAGCTAAAATGACTGTCATTGGAGCCCAAAGCTGTTTGTGATCATTTGTGGTATATTTTGATCTGTAATATTGCCATGAACTTAAAGGGTCTTCTGTGCTGAATAAATACTCAGAACTAACATTCATTTCATATCCAACTTAACATGGTGCCTATTGAAAATTTAGCCCTTGACACAACCTTGAAATAACCAGAAAGGAGGGTTAAAATTTCTTCATTTATGCTAAATTCACATAAAAATCCAGATTTCTGGGTCCTCTGGGTGGATCAGTGGTTGAGCATCTGCCTGGGCTCAGGTCGTGATCCCTGGGTCCTGGGATCCAGTCCCACATCAGGCTCCCTGCAGGAAGCCTCCTTCTCCCTCTGCCTGTGTCTCTGCCTCTCTCTGTGTGTCTCTCATGATTTAAACAAATAAAATCTTTAAAACAAAGCCAGATTTCTGGGTCTTTGAGAAAAATGAGAAGGTTTGATAATACAAGGTCCATACTTGCATGGCTACCAGTTGGCTGAAAGTATATGCCTTAAGGATGGAATGCTGTCATGTTTGCCACAATTCCTCACCACTTTTTATTGCATCTCATTTGATTTGATCAACTCAGGTATACTACCAGTCTGAATGATACAGTATGAATTTGTGGCCCCAGTTTTTAGAGTATTGTGTCTTTTAGATTGTCTGGCACTCTCCTAGAGGTATGTCAGCTTTGTTTTTTGTTTTTTAGATTTAATTTACTCATGAGAGACACAGGGAGAAGGGCATATACACAGGCAGAGGGAGAAGCAGGCTTAACTGCAAGGAGCCTGGCGCGGGACTCCATCCCAGACCAGGGATCACGCCCTGAGCCAAAGGCAGATGCTTAACCGCTGAGCCACCCAGGTGTCCCTTATGTCAGCTTTGACTTCATTTAAAAAGGATTAAGCTGTAAAACTTGTTTGACCTCTTGGGATGAGAACATTTTCAAATAAGAAATGATCAAGAGACTTTGGAAAGATACTCAAATGTGTATGTTAAAGAGAAACAGGAACTCAAAACTAACATTAGTATACTATTAAAAGATAACTGAGTGTTTTTCTAATGAACACAAAACAGAAAGAAGTATTGTGTATTAATTACTAGTGTTCAAAAATAATTACTATTGTTCATTGATTTTGCATTTAATATTAACAGAGAAGTGGGCAATATATATAAAATGGCCACAACCAATTTCAAATTATGGCCGTATCTGTAAAAATACTATGATCTGTTTAATTCTTGCCCTAAATTTTGGGGCACCTGAGGGACTCAGTGGTTGAGGGTCTGCCTTTGGCTCAGGTCATGATTGTGGATTCCTGGGATGGAGTCCAAAAAAGGGCTCCCTGCAGGGGCCCTGCTTCTCCCTCTGCCTGTGTCTCTGCCTCTCTATCTGTGTGTCTCTCATGCATAAATAAATCTTAAAAAAAATATATTCCCTATATTTTAATTTATGGAAGTTTGAAACAACTTGAGTTATGTTAAAGTCTTTGGAGTGGTGTGCTTTAAGAATGCTGGATAGGACAGGACAACCCAAAGAAATAACTATCTTTGTATTGTTAATCTGGATTTACAACACTCCATTATTCAGGAGTGGATTAATTGACGACCAGGCTCTGACCTCACCCCAACTGCCTTCTTAAAATCACTGACAATGGAGCTTAATGCCTTGAGGAGGGAGATGATGGGAGTTGGGGAAAGAGGAAATTAAGGTCCTGTTTATGTCTGTGTGTATCTCAAATTGCTTTCTAAAGACAAATATAAAAAATACAGAGTTAAATATCATTTGAATATTTATTTAAATAACTTCCCAGATGTTTTAGTAAGTCAACCTTTAGTTTTCATTTTTTTAGTCACAGATTTTTGAGATAGAATTTGTGTGACTTGAAATTCACTATTTTAAAGTATGCCATAACAGTGAATTTTAGTATATTCAGAGACTTGTGTTGATGTAGCAGACTGGGTCCATGAACCCAAATGGAGTTCTACAGGACCAGCCAAGAGGGTCCATGGCTTTACAGAGGATAGAAATCAAACAAAAAACTCAAATCTCAGTTTTTGCTTGGGATGTGGGGTTTGTGATGTGATGTAATGAGGATTGTGATCTGGTGTACAGGTCTTCTCAAGCATCCAGAAATTGGTCAAAACAGGGATGAGTGCTCAGGTGTCCTCCTAAGTCACTTATGCTCTGAAGCCAGGAGGCTTGGCATCAGAGTGTCTGAAGTCAATGGTCTGCAAAATGTACATGACAACCTTGCCCTGTCACTTCTATGGATTGTACTGGAAAACTCCAAAGAAATCATTAACTTCTAGACCCTTACAAGAAGGGCATACATTATTTGTACTAAGTATAAGGCAACACAAGTGTAAGGGGGGTGCAGGTCCTAGCAGGAGTAGATGCAGGAAAAAGAGCAAAAAAAAAAACAGTTCTTCTTGGAGTCCCTTCAGTTTCCCTATCTCAGTGTAACCATCACCACCATCTAATTTCAGAACATTTTTCACCACCCCAAAAAGAAACCCTTACTGTTGTGCCCAAGATTGCGAATCCGAGAAACCACCAAGGAGCCGGCACCAATGCAAATACAGGAGGGTTTATTTACAAGCTCGAGCTTGGGTCCAAGTATACCCGACACAGCGGAGCAGGGACTTGGACCCCGAGGTGGGTTTCAGTTTAGTATTTATAGGCTGGTCTAGGGGATCTTCAGAAGGGGTGGAGGAATTTCTCAAGTTCTGTTTACATTTTCATGTGGGGCTTTCAAGGCTGTTGAGCTCTGTTCTTATTCTAATAGGGGCTTCCTGCCCTTGGCTTGGGCTCCTGTTCTCATTCTAATAGGGGCTTCCTGCCCTTGGCTTTGGGCTCTGTTCTTATTCTAATAGGGGCTTCCTAGGACATTTAGCTGCAAGCTGTTTTCTTCCTGTAACTGAAGTAAGGTAAAGTTCAGCTCTTATTCACAGGGGCCTGGGATGGCTGCATTTGTGATAATGCTGAACTCAAAGTGGAATGGCCTTAATTTTCTCGGCCTCCACACTTACCACTTTGGAGAACGGTCTGGCAGTTCTTCAAAAGGTTAGAGTTCCATATGATCATCATTTTGCATTGCCACCAGCAGTGTATGAGGCTTCTGATTTCTCCAGATCCTCACCAACACTTACATTGTCATTTTGATTGTTGCCATCCTAATGAGTGTGAAGTGGCATCTCAAGTCAGTTTTGATTTGCATTTCCCTGATGAGTGGTGTAAAATGTTGGGGTTCAGAAACAGTCAAGAAAGAATTCTTGAGGTGTCTTAAGTGCAGAAAGGATGATGTTTATTAAAACACAGGGACAGGACCCATGGGCTCAAAGAACTGCACTGGGATTGTGAAGAGTGGCTGATTGTATACTTTCAAGTTGAGAGGGGGTTAGGGAGAGAGTAAGTCTCTCTTTTTTTTTCTTAACCTTTTATATTTTATTTTTATTTTTTTATAAAGATTTTTATTTATTTATTCCTGAGAGACACAGAGAGAAGCAGAGACATAGAGGGAGAAGCAGGCTTCTCAGTGGGAGCCCATTGTGGGCCTCCATGCCCCAACCGGGATCATGCCCTGAGCCACCCAGGCGACCTGAGAGTAAGTCTCTACAGAATTTGAAAGCAGGGTTTCTAGAGGGCATTGAGAGGTTAGCTGTCGTTAGGAAAGGTCATTTATTGTTGTCTAATAAAACCTTAGATGAGTCTAAGATGTATATCGGGGCCCATATGCTTGGAGGATGACTGCTAACATATATCTTGGGGGGAAGGGTAGAGATAAAGGAAGATTCCAAAGGGATTTTTACAGGATCCTGGAGGTTGGACTTGTCAAGCTTAGGCTGCCTTTTGCCTCTAGCAAAGTATTAACATTGAGGCAGCTAATAACTAACTAAGCTCTTGGAGGAAGTTCACTCTGCCTATCCCAAGTATTTGTCATTGGGCTGCTAAGGAAATTTAATTTTTTCCTATATTTCTTTCGCCTTCGTTCTCCACATCAATGAGTACTGATAGCATCTTTTTATGTATTTATTGGCCATTTGTATGTCTTTGAAGAAGTGCCTACTAAGATGCTTTGCCTATTTTTTAATTGGGTTATTATTTTATTATTGAGTTATGAGTTTTTTTATGTATTCTAAATATAAGTTTCTTAAGGTATGATTTGCAAGTATTTTCTCCCATTCCATGGGATCTCTTTTCACATTCTTGGTGGTATCCTTTGAAACACAAGTTTTAAGTTTTGATGAAGTCCAGTTGATCTTTATTTTCTTTTGTCACTTTTGCCTTTAGTGTGTGTTCTGAGATCAGTTCTCTGACACAGACTGAGTGTCCTCCAATTCAGTTCAGTTTCAGAGTTAGCTTCAGATCCCACAAGTTAAAGGGCACATCCCCAAAAGACTGCCCTTACTTCAGACACCAGCCCCAAGTAGGGTTCCTAGTCAATGCAACCACCTACAAATTCACGTCTTCCCATAACCTCCTCGATAATTCACTAGAATGACTCATATAACTCACTAAAAGCATTATCCTTATGATTATGGTTTTAATATAAAGGATATATGACTCAGAACAGCCAAATGGAAGGCACATAGAGGCCAAACTCTAGAGGCAGGAAAGGGATACCCTCTGTGTGGAATCCTGGCAGTTCATACTCCCAGCACGTTTGTTCACTGGTTAGGAAGCTTCACTGAAATTGATGTTCAGAGTTTGTATTTGGGATTTTATTATGAGGCATTATGGATTACGATTGGGTGATTGTGTGGTTGAGCCCAGTCTTGAGCCTTACACCCCTCCTGGGAGTTTGATCTGGCCCCAAATTCCAACCCTCTAATCAAATGATTAGTCTTTCCGGTG
Organism: Vulpes vulpes; assembly: GCF_048418805.1. NCBI lineage: Eukaryota > Metazoa > Chordata > Mammalia > Carnivora > Canidae > Vulpes > Vulpes vulpes. The sequence continues at coordinate 97,253,813 of NC_132784.1, read as the reverse complement.
ACCACCCCCATCCAGAAGCCCAGAATGAATTGCCACATTAGCATAACAAAGAGACTCCTATCAATCTGGAAATTCCAAGGATTTTTGAAGCTCTGCCCAGAAACCTGGACAAAAACGAGATATTCTTTATTATACCCCTCTCTTATCACCCAGCCAATTTTAAAGCTAATTTATAATTCAGCACTCAGGGACAAGGAGGATTACTTAGAACTGCTGCCATTCCACTTTTCATATTTCACTCTAAAAATTTGATTCTGGTAAATTTGCACAGACAAGTAGAGAGGGGCCATTTGTGTGATCTGTTCCACTGTCCTATGTTGCATCCTGGAAAGATGAGTCACAGAAGCATGTGAAAAGCTGAGGATTTTTTCCTGCAGAAGTGTTGAAAAGGTTTGCCTTTCTGGTTGTCATTAACATATGGAAGGGTAAGATTCCTTTGAAGAGGTAATGAATAAGTAACTATATTTCTTATAATAAGGATTACATTTAGGAATTTCTCTTAAGTATCCACCCTAGATTTAAAAGTTCATTTTGCTGCTCGCTCAACAAAAGATACTTGAAAAAGATACTTGAATATCTAACATTAAATATATTAGAAAACCTTACAAAGAGATACTGTTATAGAAGACATTTTTACTGCCTACTCATTACTTCCTCTTTGTAACTTTTTCACATTCAACTTTTCTTGATTGTATATCCATTACCTGCATGTAGTACATTTTTTTTCTGATTTTCAGAATTTATCTTAAAGGCTTGAATTACTTTTTTTTAATTGCACACATTCTTATTTTCAAAATAAATGTATTACAGGAAAAAAAAAGTCACATCATTCTTAGATGATTCAGAAAATGATTTTAATACTACTTATTCTTAAAAGTGGTATTCTAGGTTCAGAGGAAGGGTAACACAACTAAGGTTAGGTCCCTGCTCTTAAGGGAACTAATATTAGCTAGACATGCTCACATGGAATAATTACAAGGGAAAGAACTTGGAGGGGAGGGAATTTTGAGATTTGGATTGGAACCTTTAGATCATACTTCTTGGGCTTTGGTTCAGGAAAGCTGTTGTTTTAGCATAATATTGAGTATCATTTCAGTATTATTCGTCTAACAAATATAACTAATAAGCAGGAAGAGCCAGGTTAAAGTACCATCCAAGGGTATTTTTATAAAAGCTTAAAGATGAAGCTAGCAATGTCAAATGCCGTATAAAGGTAAAATAGAAAATTTTCCACTGGAATTAGCAGTTAAAGTGTCAGTCTTTGAGAAACCTGTTATTCTCAAAGTTTTTTGGATTGAAAAGCAGATAAAAGCCATATTGAAAGGTGGCAGAGAATAATTAGCAGAAGCATCATCTGTTGCACTAGGAGTTTCAGCCAATACTGCACTGGTAACTATAAATCAGTCCCTAATGACTAATATAATATGATCATTACACTTAAGCCTGCCCTAATATAAGCTACTTTATACCAGAGCTTTATTTGAAATATCACGCTGATTATTTCCAACACAATTCAAAGCACTGCTCCCCTCCAGTCATATTCAAAATGTGAGGCTCTCCATTCTCCCATGCATTTATCCCCACACCATTTTGTGTTGCCCTTTATGAGACCCATCCTCATTGCTCCCTTGCCTACCAAACTTCCCACATTGGGAACCTCCTCAATTTCCTTATTCTCTTTTCTCAAACCCATCTTCACACTTAGTGAAGGAGATATCTCTTTTGCTGTCAATAGGTCAGTCTCAATGTGGATGCTTTAAAGCTCATTCTGTTCCACTTTTAGGAACCTCATCCCTCAGTTATATCCTTTCTCTACTATCTTACACTCTCCAGATTGAACCATTCAACCTCAAACTCTCAGTGTCCTCTCATCTAGAAAGGTAAAAAGATTTTTCTTCTTGTTCTCACACACTCTGATTCCATCCCTTTTGGTAACAAAGAGTAGTAGTCACCTGTGAAGTTTCCCTCATTGCATACTCCTAATCTCACTGTTATCAGGCTCTTTCTTGCAGAACTCCACTACTATTGCCTTTCCTCATCACTTCTGTTAAATCCAGTGGTCATTTTTCTGCATTATTTTACTTTGTCTCTGAGTATTTGATATTACCAGCCATTGACTCCTTGAAATTCTCTTCCCTGTGGCCCATGATACTACTATTCCTGGTTTGCTCTGTACCCCTCCTTCTCTTTTCTCCTTGAAATGGCCCTTTTCTCCCTACTCTTTTTTTTAAGATTGTATTTATTTTTGAGGGCGGGATTGGGGGAGCAGACTCTATGCTGAGCAGGAAGCCCAATGTAGGGCTCCATCCAAGGGCCCAAAGATCATGACCTGAACCGAAGGCAGACACCCAACCAGCTGAGCCATCCAGGCACCCTTCTCCTTAACTCTTAATTATTAATATTCACCAAGATTCCATATTAAGGCTTCTCTACAATACATAAACAGCCTCAAGCTTTTATCATCATCAAAACAAAATTTCTTTTACCTTGTGTTGCTCTGTTACTGTCTTCTCTGTCAACATTTCTTCACAGCTATGCCATATACTTAGTTCTTTTTCTAAAATCTAAAGACAGCAAGATTTCAGAAATCCCTTTCTGGAATACATTCCCCTTCCCAAACGTAATATACTAGTTTTACATTTTGCCTTCTCTGCACAAGTCTTCTTGCATTATTGAGACAGCATTATTTTATTCTCTGCTGATTCACAGTACTTTTTTATTAGAGCACTTAGTTACAGTTTGCTTTGTATTATGTATATATTTCTACCTCACCAAATAGAATGTGGTTTTTCCAAGGGTAGGAAAAACCTTTTTTTTTTTTTTTTTTTTTGAAAAAAAATTGAACAGGAGTCTCTTTAATTTCTTACACATTATATGCAGTAAATGCTGGTTAAGGATTTTTTTCTTGTTGTTGATTGTGTTGTTTGTTTTGTTTGCCATTGAGGGAAGCCTGCTGCACTCTGATGGTATAGGCAGGACACTTGGGGGACCTGGATAAGCAGCAATACTATAGTAAGAGTAGCGGTGAACTGATACAGTAGTGAACAGTTGTGGCTCCTCCAATAAGAGGATAAAAAGGGATATTGTTGCCACACAGCCAGTTCTAGTAGTTTTAGAGATGATGGTGAAAAGTACAGGTTGTTACAAGAGCACATAAATTATAAATGACTTAAACAATAAAGAAGCATTTATTATATGTTATGAAATTTGTAAGTAAGGCACTTCCAGGTAGCTGAATGATACCAAGGATCCAGATTCTTTCTAATTTTTTTTTTCCAGTTCTATCATCCTTATAAATTAGTGTGTCTTCTTAAACTGATTCCTGCATGACTCAAGCCCACCACTCCAGGCATGACTTGTAATTGAATGTCTGGAGGTAGAACAGGGAGCATTCTTTTTTAAGAGCCCAGTCCCACTTTTAAGAGTAAAGAAAACCTCAGAAGTATTCTCTGCAGGGGCACCTGGGTGGCACAGTGGTTGGGCTTCTGCCTTTGACTCAGGTTGTGATCCCTGGGTCTTAGGATCGAGTCCCACATTAGGGTCCTTGTCACGCGGCAAAAGAAATGAGAGCATCACCTGGACACTTGTGATAAGTACATATACGCAGGCCTCACTCCAGACATACTGAATTTTATTTTATTTATTTATTTTTTTTTAAATTTTTTATTTATTTTTGATAGTCACAGAGAGAGAGAGAGAGAGAGAGAGAGAGGCAGAGACACAGGCAGAGGGAGAAGCAGGCTCCATGCACCGGGAGCCCCACGTGGGATTCGATCCTGGGTCTCCAGGATCGCGCCCTGGGCCAAAGGCAGGCGCCAAACCGCTGCGCCACCCAGGGATCCCCATACTGAATTTTAAAAAGAAACTTTAGGGATGGTGAATGGAGCCCACCATTCAGTGTTTTAACTAGCAATTCAAGAATTCTGATACACACAGAGTTTGAAAGCTGGCTTAGAGAAACGAAAAATCATCCCTTTGGGCTGGAGAAAGGTCTAGCCTTCCCTGAAGGACTTTATTGCTAGGGAAAAAGGGGAGGGAAGGGATGAATGTTAGATACCCAACCAAAACTGTGTACACAGTTATTCTGGGAGTAAAGAGACTAAGATCTTTTTGAGCCTCAGCTACCATAGCTGCCCTCCCTACTCCTTTTATTCTCTCTGGGCCTCCAGACCCCATGTTGAGCTACCTGCCTAGTCTCTGAAGCAACCAACTATGCCTTAAAAATGTAATAACCTTAAAAAAAAAAAATGTAATAACCTTCTAGTTGTTGGTTCTGGTTATCATACTACCATTTAACAAGCTTAAAAAATACTTTCAAGTTAAGAGATTTTGTAACAGAGGCACCTGGGTGGCTCATTCAGTTAAGCATCTGACTTTGGCTGAGGTCATGATCTCAGTGTCCTGGGATCGAGCCCTTAGCCCAGAGTCTGTTTCTCCCTCTGCCTATCTCCTGCAAGAGTGCCCATAGGGGCAGCCCAGATGGCTCAGGGGTTTAGCGCCGCCTTCGGCCCAGGGTGTGATCCTGGAGACCCAGGATCAAGTCCCATGTCAGGCTCCCTGCATGGAGCCTAATTCTCCCTCTGTCTGTATCTCTGCCTCTTTCTCTCTGTGTCTCTCATGAATAAATAAATAAAACCTTAAAAAGAAAAAGAAAGAGTGCCCATGTGCATGTACGTGCTCAGGCTCTCTAATTAAATCTTAAAAAAAAATAAAGGTTTTATAACATTTTAAAATATAGATTATTAAATGTTTTCCTTTTTGTAATTTTACTGTTTTGTTTCTAGCTATGATAACATTTTGCTTTTTGGTAGGTTTCCTAAAAGACAGAAAAATGGAGGAATCAGTAAACCAAATGCAACCACTGAATGAGAAGCAGATAACCAATTCTGAAGATGGATATGTATGGCAAGTCACTGATATGAATCGACTACACCGGTTCTTATGTTTTGGTTCTGAAGGTGGAACTTATTATATCAAAGAACAGAAGTTGGGCCTTGAAAATGCTGAAGCTTTAATTAGACTGATTGAAGATGGAAGAGGATGTGAAGTGATCCAGGAAATAAAGTCATTTAGTCAGGAAGGCAGAACCGCAAAGCAAGAGCCTATGCTCTTTGCACTTGCCATTTGCTCTCAGTGTTCTGACATAAGCACAAAACAAGCAGCATTTAAAGCTGTTTCTGAAGTTTGTCGCATTCCTACACATCTCTTTACTTTTATCCAGTTTAAGAAAGATCTGAAGGAAAGCATGAAATGTGGCATGTGGGGTCGTGCCCTCCGGAAGGCTATAGCAGACTGGTACAATGAAAAGGGGGGCATGGCCCTTGCTCTGGCAGTTACAAAGTATAAACAAAGAAATGGCTGGTCTCACAAAGATCTATTAAGATTGTCACATCTTAAACCTTCCAGTGAAGGTAAGCATAAGATCTTTGGGTTGGGGGAGGTTGCCGATATCTGATAAATTGCAAATTTTTATTTGACATGAGATGATTGCATAATATCTTCTAGAAATAGCCTTTTAGTCTCAAAGTACATTGGTTGACTAATTGAAATGTTTTAATGCCAACCTGGAATTAAACTCCAACCACAGGCAATCCAGACATTGAATCCAAGGACAGATTTACAGGTTAACATTTTAAATCTCAGAATGTCACCATGCTAACTAGAATGCTTACCCAAGTGATTATGGACTATGAAAGCAGCATGGACATGATTAAAGTTGTAGTAAGCAAAACACCTCCTAAGCCAGTAGATGGCAGATAGCCAGGCTACACTGCTCTAGTCCCTTATGATTTTTTTCCCTCCCTGTCTTCCTAGGATTTATGTTCCATGGAACCTAAAGGCTACCTGAAATAGTGCTGAACTTAACAATTCAGGATGTTAATTATCTCCAAGCAGTCAGCCAGGGGACATGGTAACTTGGGGCAGTTTTTCTATGTCTATGGGAAGAGACTTTTGAGAAGTTAGGTGAATGTATGATAATCACCTAGTCCTTCTTAGAAGGGAAATAAGAAAAACTTTTGGGCAAGAATAATGTAAAGTATGAAGTTACACATTTCGAAAATTCGCTCTTTTTTAATACCAGAAGTGAAACTTGAAAAGCCAGCTCCTCATTAATTCCTAATTTATCCATTTTATTATGAATGGACTTTTTAAAATGAAATTTAAACATCAAAGTATTACAAATATTTATGTAAACCTATTTGTTTTTTGGTTTTTTATTAGAAATTGTTTTAAAATAGCTGGATAATACATAAAAATATAGTGCAGAAAGTAGGAGTCCTGCCCTTCAAAAGAAATCACTGTGTTGAACATTACTCCTAAACATACACTGTTTTATTTTTAAATTTTTTATACTTTCTTCGTTTCAATTAAAAACATTGATATTTCTTCAAGTCAGTAGAAATGGTTGTTTATATACCATCGTATGAATATACTATAATTTATGTAGCGAGTCTCTTACTGATGACAGTTAAATAGATTCTGGTTTTTTATACCATTACAAAAATACTACAGTGAAAAAACTTGAATAATGTAAATATTTATATAATAGGTAAACCCACAAAGAGTATTTAGAAGTGGCCAGTTTCCCCTATATTTGAACACTGATTATTACCAGTGTGTTTTAATCTTTGCAAATAGAATAGGTGAAAAATTATATCTTACTGAATTTATGGGCACTGCTCATTATTTGTAACTTTGTGGAGTGTATCTTTGCCCTTTTATCCATTGAGTTGCTATTCTGAGTATTGTCACCATTCATTCAACAAATATTTATTGATCACCTAATGGATGGGCATTGTTCTAAGAACTTGGAACATATAGGAATTTATAACTTCTTATTATATACATAGCATGCACTTCCCCTCCGCTTTTTTTTTTCTTTGTCTTTCAATTTTTTTTGATGGGGGTTTCTGGCATATTGAAGTTTGGAATTTTAATGTAATGAAACTTACCGTTTTTCTTCATAGATTTGTGTTAGGTTTAGAATGGCCTTTTCTAACCTAAAGTTATAAAAATACCTGTGTTAAGAAGAAGGTAGGGATCCAGTGTTGAAACATTACATGGTTGTGTATACCTAAGTGCTTGTTCTAATTGGAAAAATTAGTTTCTGAATTTGTGCAAATAGTTATTCTGGGTTTTGGATTCTTGGTCTATAAAATGAGGAATTAGTTGATGTTCCCTAAACTTGCTCCCACAGATGGTATTCTTTAATTCTAAATTTCTTGAGGGCAGAACTCATACTTAAAATCTTTGAATAATGGCAGTATGTTCAGGGATAAGAGACCCTAAGCTTCTCAGAGTAAAAAGAATTTGGAAATATAGTCTAAGCTATCAAATAAGTAATGTTTTAATACTTTAACTGAAATGTGTATTTAAAACATATAAAACAAGAAAATGTGATTTAATCCGTTTTTTATTATGTACTTACCATGTGGCCAGCATAGAACTTGAGTAAGATGACTGCCTTTAAGAAGTTATATTTTAACTGGAAAGACAAAATAGAAGATGTGCTCACATACGAAACATTTAGTAATTTAAGACAACATTAGATTTTGTGCTAAAATCTGGAAGAGTCAAAGTACTTTAGAAGATCCTACATATTAGTATTGACTTTTTATCAAATTATTTAGAGTCCAGAGATAACACATAGGTTCAATCTGCCTTAAAGATGGATTTATTTGGCCAGTATTTTAGAAAAAAATGAATTCATGGCTAACATCACGTTAAAAAAATCAGAAGACCTCACATAAAAATACCTATTCTGGCTTCTTTTGAAAATACTTTCTTTGGCAGCAGTAAGCCAGAACTTCACTAAAACATTAGTAGGTTATACTCTCTTTAGTTCCATCATCTTAACCACTCTCTATTATGTGACTTGTCCTATTTATTTATTTTACCAGCATTTACCCCATACACACTTTTGAGTCTGATAACTCAAACATCCCCTTCTCCATTTTACAGAGGTAAAACTAAGGCCTGGCATGGTCACACAGCCATTTATTGGTAGAATGTAGGATAGAACACAGACTTCCTCAGTCCCCCAATCCAAAGCCCTTTAAACTATTAAAAGAAATCACAAAAGAAATAAACATCTTGGTTTCTTTCCTTTATTTGGCCTGTAATATTTTCTCATTTATTAAAAACAACAAATTACTTACCTACATGTCCACTTCCACTTATCTCTGCTACTTATAAATGCTTGTTTATTTAGTAGCAAAAAGGAACAAGTGAATTGAAGATTGAGACAGATCTGTACTTTGTGAATCATTCTGAGATTGTAGACCTGAGATAGGTATTGTCTAATCCTGGTGTCTCAAAACACAACAAAACCAAAAGCTCTATAATCAAATGACTTAGAATGAATATAGGAGATTTTTCTCCGGAGCCTTGTATTAAAACAATTGTGATGAAATAAGTAAGATCATTTGACTCCGTTGGCTTAAATGTATCTGTTATATCACAGAAAGCTCCTCTGTATCTAGTTACTGCATTCTCAGTATATATGTTTATCACCTAGAAATTCTCATGCTGTTTCAATTCCTTATTCTCTTAAAGGACTTGCTATTGTGACCAAATATATTACAAAGGGCTGGAAAGAAGTCCACGAATTGTATAAAGAAAAAGCACTTTCTGTGGAGACTGAAAAATTATTAAAGTATCTGGAGGCCGTAGAGAAAGTGAAACGCACAAAAGATGAACTGGAAGTCATTCATCTAATAGAAGAACATAGATTAGTTAGGGAACATCTTCTAACAAATCATTTAAAGTCTAAAGAGGTAAGTAAATTATAATATAGCATGTGATTAAACATGAGTATTAAAATTTAAGGTGTGATATATAAAAAAGTAATTTATGATATGTAGTTTATAAGATGGTAACTATATATACAGTTCTTTTGAACAAAAATGTAAAATATATCTTGAAATTAATACTTATTTAAAGTACTTAACACAATGCCCAGATGTAGTTGGCATTCAGTTCAGTGTTACTTCTACTTCAGATAGGCCAGTTAATTTGCCTTGCTAATAATTAAAAATAAATAAGTAAAATTCTTCTATGAGTTCCTTCATAGAATACACTGTACTTTCCTACTATAGTAGAGAGCAAGTTAATTTGATAAGCCTTTGATCGTTGTGCAAATCTTTTTATTGAGGAAATACTTCAAACCCCAAAAGAAAGTCTTAAAGAATGTTAGTAGTATTATTATTGATACAGCTATTATACTGATTAATTTCCCCTTAATTCCTTACATTTCTACCTATGTTATCACTTCAATAGGTATGGAAGGCTTTGTTACAAGAAATGCCTCTTACTGCATTACTAAGGAACCTAGGAAAAATGACTGCTAATTCAGTTCTTGAACCAGGAAATTCAGAAGTATCTTTAGTATGTGAAAAACTGTGTAATGAAAAACTGTTAAAAAAGGTAAGCATTAGGGTGCTTTGCTGGCTGAGTTGTAATGAAAAACTGTTGAAAAAGGTAAGCATTAGGGTGCTTTGCTGGCTGAGTTGGTTGAGTGTCTGCCTTCAACTCCATTCATGATCCCTGGGTCTGTGGATCCCCCCCCCTGCTCAGCAGGGAGTCTGCTTCTCCCTCTCCCTCCTCCCTCTGCACTCCCCCCCCCCCCCCCCCCCCCCCGCACTCGTGTGTGCACTTTTGCTCACCCTCTCAAATAAATAAGAGCTTTAAAAAAATATAAAAAACACTAAGCATTTGTTAGCTACTACTAATTGAAAAAGTTAACTCCTAAATTCTGGAAATGTAACTAGCGCATTTTTAGGTGTCCTGAGAGTTTTATAATACCAAATTTCAATTAACTCTGAAATGTAAGATAATATGTCCTCATTTTTGTCTTTTCTTTATGAAATACATTTATTAGCTACAGTAATAAAATCTAAGACACATAATGACTATTTTTCATTTGTTTTGCATTTATTTCTGTCTCTGTCTTGTTTCTAGGCTCGTATACATCCATTTCATGTTTTAATTGCGTCAGAAACTTATAAAACAGGTCATGGGCTTAGAGGAAAACTGAAGTGGCGTCCTGATGAGGAAATTTTGAAAGCTTTGGATGCTGCTTTTTACAAAACATTTAAGGTAATGTTTTGATTTTTGCTTTATAACAAAATGACCCAGTTGGGACTTGATATATTTTATAAAAATACATTTAAAGATCATACTAATAGTTTAACCATTTATTAGATATTCTTTTTTTTTTTCGTAGTTCATGTAAATGCAGGTATGTAATTAACATTGTAAGTTTATGAGTAAAAAATTTCTCCATACCTTTGGAAAATACCCAATTATCTTATAAAGTCATTTTGATAAGGTTTAAAATACCAAATTAAATTTTTTTTTATTCCTGTAGAGTTCTTTGACCTGGTCCTCTGTCATTTTGTAAATCAGTAGTGTATCTCCCTTGTCTCGGTGGGAAGTGATTTTTTTAGGACTGAAAATCTTACATCAGAGGATTTGATTTTAAGAATTTTTTATTTTAAGATTTTCTTGTTATTTAGCAAAATAGTAGTAACTAAATTCAGTAACAAAGGGAGTATACAAAGATATTTATCTTCAATATACAAAGATGGTTCAGTATACAAAAATTAATGTAATACATTACATCTTTTCCTGTGTATGTGTAGTGCATTCACTACACATGCAGTGATTACAGTATTGCTCAAAGCAGTCTACACATTCAGCGCGTTTTGCAGAAATAGAAAAACCCACTATAAAATTTATGTGGACTTTAATGGGACCCCCCAAATAACAAAACCAATCTTGAAAAAGAACAAATTTGGCAGACTCATGCTTCCAAACTTATAGATTTCAAAACAGCATAAAGCTATCGTAATCACAACTATGTGGTACTGGCATAAAGGCAAATTCATAGACCAATAGGATAGAATGCAGAGGCTAGAAATAAACTCTCACATGTATGATCCACTGATTTTTTTTACAAGAGTGTCAAAACAGTTCAGTACAGAAAAAATAGTCTTAAAAAAGTGGTGCTGGAGAAACTGGATATCTATGTGCAAAGGAACAAAGTTGCACCATTACTTAGGAAAATTAAAGTGGTTCAGTGACCTATATATTTAAGAGCTGAAACTATACAACTCATAGAAGAAAACATAGAGTAAAAGCTTCATGACATTAGATTTGGCGATAGATTCTTATATATAACATCAAAGCACAGGCAATAAAAGGAAAAGTAAATGAATTGGACTTCATCAAAATTTAATAAACCTTTTGTGCATCAAAGGGCACTATCAAGAGTGAAAAGATAATCTACAGAATAGGAGAAAATATTTGTAGATCATATATTTGATAGCTTTCTAGTGTTTGGAATACATATAAAGAAGTGCTACAGCTCCACAGTAAAAATACAAAAAACCCATTAAAAAATGAGGAAAGTCCTTGAATAAGACATTTCTCCAAAGAAGATATCCAATGGCCAATTAGCATATGAAAAGATGTCTAGCATCATTAGTCATAAGGGAAATGTAAATCATTGATTCTTATCATAAAAGCAGAAATAAGGAGCCTTTGAGAGGATAGGAGAAATTGCAACCTTAGTGCATTGCTGGTGGGAATGTAAATGGTACAGCCCCTGTGGAAAACAGTTTGGTTGTTCCTCAGAAAGTTAAACATAGAATTAACCAGGCCATCCAGCATTTACACCAATTATATACCCTAAAGAATTGAAAAGAGAATCAAACATACCTATAGATAAGTGTTCAAAGGAGCACTATTCACAATAGCTGAAAGGTAGAAAGTGTTCAGCAGATAAATGGATAAACACAATCAAATATATACACACAGTGGAGTATTCAGCCATACAAAGGAATGGATTTTGAAACATGCTATGACATGAACCTTGAATGATGAACCTTGAAAACGTTAGGCTAAGTGAAATAAGCCAGACACTAAGGGACAGGTATTATAATGATTCCATTTATGTGAGGTACCTAGAATAGACAAATTCATAGAAAAGAAGATAGAAGTTGCATGGGGCTAAAGGGACATGGGAATGGGGAATTTTTAATAATAGGTAGGGAGTTTCTATTTGGGATAATGAAAAGGTTCTGGAAATAGATAGTGGTGGTTACATGCCATTGTAAATATACTTAATTTCATGGAATTGTACCCTTAAAAATGATGTAAAAGCAATTTTATTTATATTTTACCAAAAAAAAATTTTGTTAGATATTCTCAGTTTACTTTATGAGGAATGATTTCTAAAAAAAAAAAAGGAAGATGGTAACTTCTTTAATGGAACTATCAAATAGGTGGTCTTATTTTCTGATTTTCCTCCAGAAAAGCTAAGCATCTTCAAGTTCTTGTCAATTAACTGGTAAATTAAAAATCAGGTCTTTTATCTTAAAAGTCTTTCAAATGAAAAATAATATGATTTTTAGAAATTAATTGTAATTTCTATGATTGCTTTTAATACTTGTTTTGTGTGTTTTTGTTTTTTAGACAGTGGAGCCAACTGGAAAACGTTTTTTGCTGGCTATTGATGTCAGTGCTTCTATGAACCAAAGAGTTTTGGGTAGTGTACTCAATGCTAGCACAGTTGCTGCAGCAATGTGCATGGTGAGAACACCTAAGACAATTAAGAATTTTAGCCACTCTAAAAAAATGTTTAATGTGGAACAAAACTATAAAGTTAGATATGATCAAGGATTATGTTTTCACTTGTTTTTGCCATTTTGCTTTATTTAGCACATTTTATTTCGATTAAATATCAATATATAAAAATAGTTAAAAATAAGCAAAGTTTTAAGCCTGGGTGGCTCAGTTGGTTAAGCATCCAACTCTTGATTTTTGGCTCAGGTCATAATCTCAGGGTTGTGATATTTTGCCCTGTATTGGGCTCCACACTGGACATGAAGCCTGCTTAAGATCATCTCTCTTCCTCTACTCCTCCCACTCAGGTGCAGGCTTTCTCTCTCAAAAGTTTTAGGTTTATTGTAGGTATATTTATAAAGCATGTCTAAAGAACAACAGAAATTTTAATTTTAAAAAATATTAAATATTAATGTATTGAAGCAGATAATGCTTAGAGAAGGTATTATTAAATATAGAAATGAAAAGATCAGAAACCAAGAACAATAGTCAGGATACTTTGGATCTAGCCTGACTCTGTCCCTTCTCTTCTGTGGCTTTATTCTTTAATAAAATGACAAGAACATATACTCTATTTGATTCAAAGCACAGTTATGAGAACCAATTTCTTTGTAACAGTTTGTGAAAGTACCTTGAAAGCTATACTGTTACTGTGTAGTTCCAAAACAAAAATAAAAATAAACATTTTTTTTAAGATTTTATTTATTTATTGGAGACAGAAAGAGAGTGCACAAAAGCAGGGGAACGGAGGCAGAGTGAGATGGAGAAGCACACTCCCTGCTGAACAGGGAGCCTGACTCAGGCTCGATCTCAGGACCCAGGATCATGAGCAGAAGACAGATGTTTAATGTTTAACTGAATGAGCCACCCAGGTGCCCCAAAAATAAGCATATTCTAAAAATGAAGTTTAATGAACTTTAAGATACTCTATTTATTTCACCTGAATCTGCTGAAAGTTACCACCTTTGATTTTTTTCAGGTTGTTACACGAACAGAAAAAGATTCTTATGTAGTTGCTTTTTCAGATGAAATGGTACCATGTCCAGTGACTACAGATATGACATTACAACAAGTTCTAATGGCTATGAGTCAGGTAAGGAACTTTTTATTAAGTTTACTTAATATGTGTTATATAATAATAATCTTATTTTGATGTCATGTGTAATATTAATAAGTTTATGAAAACAAATAGTTTTATCTCAATTTTCCCAGAGCACAGAATAATAAATATATACACATGCTTTGAGAAGGTCTATATCTTGGCTGTAAACAAAATGATGATGTAAAAAATAGTATTTTTAAGTATTATTTCAGATATCTCAGTAAGTAAACTAGGGCACTTTTATTCTTATCCATTTTTTTTTGTTCTGAGTTAGATCCCAGCAGGTGGAACTGATTGCTCTCTTCCAATGATCTGGGCTCAGAAGACAAACACAGCTGCTGATGTCTTCATCGTCTTCACTGATAATGAGACCTTTGCTGGAAGTATCCATCCTGCTGTTGCTCTGAAGGAGTATCGAAAGGTAAAATTCTAATATTCTTTCTCACCCCAAATAAGACTCAGTTCTCAAATATTCAGTATTTTTTCTAAAATATACTGAAGATAGTTCTGTATCTTTGCATAGGGATACAACACAAGTTCAACAATACTTGAAATAAAAAATATTAGCTATATTGGGACACCTGGGTGGCTCAGCAGTTGAGCATCTGCCTTCGGCCCAGGGCGTGATCCTGGAGTCCTGGGATCAAGTTCCTGCATCGGGCTCCCTTCATGGAGCCTGCTTCTCCCTCTACCTGTCTCTCTGCCTCTCTCACTATCTCTCATGAATAAATAAATAAATCTTTAAAACAGGAATGGGATTAAAAAATAAATAAATAAATAAAACAGGAATGGGATATACATGTATGACTTATTTTAACTAGTCCCAATTCTATACATGACTAAAATATCCTCTGCAAAAGGACTATGTAAAATTAAAGCCATAAGCTGTGTTTTAAGTTTTACGGCTATTTCAGTGTTCTTTTTTGTTTTGTTTTGTTTTTTTAAGATTTTATTTATTTATTCATGAGAGACACACAGAGAGAGGCAGAGACACAGGCAGAGGGAGAATCAGGCTCCACGCAGGGAGCTCGATGCAGGACTCAATCCCAGAACCCTGGGATCGTGCCCTGAGCCAAAGGCAGACACTCAACTGCTGAACCACCCAGGTGTCCCTATTTCAGTGTTCTAATCAGTGTTCTCCAGTTGAGCTCTCTGAAATCATGAAAATGTTTTTATCTGTAGTATCCAGTGTGGTAGCCACGAGTCACATGTGGCTATCAAGCACTTGAGTTGTGGCTAATGTGACTAGGAGAACTAGAATTTGATGAGGAGTTTTGTTCTCAAAATGTGGTTTCCCTGCCAGCAGCCTTAGCCTGGGACCTTGTTAGAAATACAGATTCCTGGACCCCATGGGAGACCTGCTGAATCAAACTGGAGAGTTGGATTATGTTTTAACAGATCTCCTAGGAATTCTAATGTATAAGTTTGAGACAAAGGGAGAGAATAGAACCTGTAGTCAAGCAGCCTGGGTTGAGTGTCCTGGGTCTTTCTTTTTTAGTATGGACCTTAGCAAATTAACTGATACATGTCATAGTATCTAATAGTACTACTTACCTTTTAGAGTTATTGCAACAATTATATTAAATAAATTAAAGAGCTCATAATGGTATCTGACATACTGCATACTCAGTGGTTATTGGTTCTTCTCCAAAATTCAATTATTGTAATGTTAAGCCATAGCTGTGGAAAATAAGTTCTTACATGTGATGTGTATGTTTCATATATAACACAACCAACCAAAGACCAAAAGTTGATAATTGCAGGGTAATATTTCTTTATATATACCCACATACACTGCCCCAGTGTTTGATATACTGGTAAAAATATCTGATGCCCCCAAATGTCCTGATAGGTTTCATGAGTAAAAAGCCTCTAAGCTGCAAAGGAATGTACGCTATGGCCCATGGAACAGAGAAGCAGGAATTTCAGGCAGGCTGTCTACATAATTTTATTTTCTCTTCTTCTGAAGATCATAGACTCTGGCCCTAAAAGATTAAGAAATTTTATGGAGAGAAAAAAATTGACTTTGTAATAAGTTGTGATAGAATTTGAAGTGCTTTAATTTTGGAGGTTATTTGCTTTTGCTTATATAAATTTTTAAAATACGTATTTTGATCTTTTCCAACAGAAAATGGACATTCCAGCTAAATTGATTGTTTGTGGAATGACATCGAATGGTTTTACCATTGCAGACCCAGATGATAGAGGCATGTTGGATATGTGTGGCTTTGATACTGGAGCTCTGGATGTAATTCGAAATTTCACATTAGATGTGATTTAACCATAAGCACCAGCATGAACTAAGGAGGTCCTTTGTCATCCGTGATCTCGCTAAAAATATGTAGCTACTTCCCAGCTAATCTTAATCCAATGAAAGATGATGATAGTATAGTATATGCATAATGGAAAATTTACTTTACAAAAAAAAAAAAAAAGGAAGGAAAAGTAAGATGAGCCCAAAGTTCTTTCTGTCTACTAAACTAGCTCTTGGGAAATAGCTTCAGAATACACTGTAGCTTCCTCTATCTAACAGAGAACTTCTTGTTGATAGATACTGTAAAATAGTCCAACAGTTTTGCTGTGGTGAATAATCACATTTGTACTTAAAAGAAGTGAGAGCCAAAAGTGTAAGTAGTTCCGTATCATATCACTTGTTTGAAAAGTGCTTAAAGTTTTCATAAATGTTTGCATTGGGAAAGGACAGCTTTGATAATGTCCAAATATTCTAAAATGCACTGGACCATGTAACTGTGATGGAATATGAAATTCATCTATAAATTTTTATACCAAGGGGTTAAAAAAAAAGACATTTGATTAAGAACAGGTTTTACAAATTCTTGGGAGTTTTCTAAGATCACATAAATAGCAGCTTTCTTACTCAGTGAAAAAGATACTTTGAATCTGATATTTTATTTACACATGTAGGGTTGTTACATTAACCAGAAAAATAGTGGAAAACCCCTGAGAAAAGACTAAAGTTTGTGTCACCTGAGGAAGCCTGTTTGGTTTGCTTTTTGTTTTGGTGCATTTTATTGCTGTGAGTGGGGGCATAACTTCACAATTTGTGCTGAAATAATAGCCACATGTAGCCACACTTTTTCTTTTTTCATAGTCTTACCAAATGAAACCAACAGACTGTTTCAAGCATTTAGCTCCCCCACTCCTAAATCTGTATGACAATTATCTCACCTGTAACCAGATTAGCTTTTAACCTTACTTTAAATATTCTAATTATCTTTACCTATTTTTTTAGTCAATTGTAAGTGGGTTTTAGATATTTCCTGATTGTAAACATGTCGATGACATATCTCTGTTCATTATTCATTTGTGACAAAACACTCTTTTTTAATAGTGTACAAAAGATAATAAAGCAAGCTAGGTCTTTCAGGTTTGAAAGGCAACTTTTGAATAACATTACCACTAACCAATCTGTAAGAAAATTTTTTTTTATATTTTATTTGTGTATATTAAACTTCCTTTTCATTACACTAAAGTGCATTATTTTCTTGAACAACTGTCCCTTCTTTCTGGGGAGGTTTAACCTATTAAAAATGCCAGTATCTTTGCTCATAATGATATCATGGTTGTTTAAGATGACATAAAACTTCAGTTCTTATTTATTCTTTTCATAATTAACGATTTACTGAAGATTTATAAAGCCCTCACTGTCATGTGAAAAGTTAAACTAGTAAATATAAATTATAGCCTTCTATGTGCTTAGGAGTTAGAGGTTTTGTTTTGAAGGCAAAGGGGACTTTAGTAGTATAGAATTTGTGAAGATAATTTGTTTCATGAGAAATTTGGGCTCTGGAAGGGAAAAGAAAATGTCCCTTTCAAACTTATTTGACATATTAATGCTGGCTCTGCTATGTAGCCATTCCTTCAAGGCAACTGGTAGCAATTTGTAAGTGTTGTGATTTACCGGAGATTTTTTTGTCAGCAAAGTAGCATGTGCACTTCTCCACCATCATCCCCCATACGTTGCTTCTGATGTCATTCTGGTTTTTAACCCTCTGTCAAGCATTGGATATAAGGTGTTCGCTACTTTTGGTGACATTAAAATACTATGTTCAGATTAAAGGGCCTAGTAGAGTTATATAATAGTTTTTGAAGTTTCTAAGTAAACCCAAGATCTCCTTAAATTAAAAATTATAACATGATCTAACTTTTTATTCCTAATAGAAGCGTTAACTGGAATGTAGCATAAAAGCTTATTTCCTTCACTTACGTAAACTGGATGTTCACAAGCTAATCAGTCCATCAGAGAAAGATTAGATGTGACCTTTTTGAAGTATTTAGATACGTCTAATTAAATGGATTAGAGTAAAATTTAAGGAACAAAAAAATCTGAAATTTAAAAGGTGATTTTTATATGTAGGTTAAGGATCCAGGTTCTAAAAAATATGGCTTTGGAGTATTAGATATAGCAATCTTGGGCTCTTCATTCCCATTCCAGAATTAATCTCCCCACAAAATGGGAAGACAATGACTCACAGAGTAGGAAACAAAATAAAATTACTCAAGACTCTTTATCTTTTTAGGCATTAAGAAATAATGTATATACATGATTGCTTTAGGAGTAGAAAGACAAATTGTGAACACGTATACTTTTGTAGTTCATAGTAATCCTCAATTACAATTAATATCTTAATAACCTCTGTTGCTACATATAACGTAGCCCTATAGAAAAAAATTTAAAACTTTACCTCATTATGAATAAAACTGTATTCAAGTGATGAAGTTTTATTTTCTGAATTACTTTTAGAATTATTGCTACATTAATATTTAGGGAAATGTTGCTTTAAAAACAGCTCTAAGAAAAATAAACTTTATTTCCTAGAAAATATGTAAATATTTTCAGGATATGGTAATAATTAGTGAAACAAAAACTAATCTTATAATGATACCCTTACTTATTAGTTGAAATTTCTTGAAAATTCCATTTATTAAGTTACATATTATTTAGTAACTATCTTATGGGAACATAAGTGAGGAAGATGCTGGTGAATGGGATTTAGTGTTACCCCTCTGGAACCTCTTGCTTCATCTAACTTACTATGTAACTATAGACAACCAATTTAACCTATCAATTTTGTTATCTTTGAAATGTGACCTATCTTGATGCTTGGATCTTAGAAGAATCAATGATTTAATATCAGTATAACAAAGTTTAAATTAGGAGGGGGGGGCTTACAATACAAATTGGAACTTTAAAAACATTCTTATTAGGAGATACATATTTTGAATGATAAAATGGTTTAGAAAAACCATTCAATAGGCTCAATAATTCATTAAAACATTCCTATTATAAGTGGGGAAAATGTAGAAGAAAAATGTTTACAGTGAAGGTGAGTATTGACTAAGAAGTCACTATTCTGATCAAGAGAAAGGAACATATTCCAAGTCTCAGATCTACTTGTATAAACCTAGAAAATAAATGTATATTCTAAACAAACACTATTAATAAGCATTTGATTATTCTTTTAAAATAACAGGTAAACCTGTAAATGAAAGAATATTTTATCAAGGTTTTCCCTCATTTCCTAAGATTTTGGAAAAATAATATAAGATTAAATTATCTTGGAACTTTAAGAAAAAATTTCCGAATTGGAGGATCTAACAATTAAATGAAAAACATTTTTTTTTTTTTAATGAAAAACATTTTAAAAGCACATCTAACAATAATTGAAAGGAAATCACTGTGATCACTTACTGGACTTACCCTAATTTAACCTAAAGAATTTCATACCCACAAATAAAAATTTATTGAAAAGTAGTGTCCTTAGCGTAAGTTATCGAAAATGAAAAATTCTAGTCTTACATACTACAAGTTTGAGGTGATTTATTAAGGCAGTATGTCCTCTAGAGAAATGTTCTACATGTGTAAGGAAGAATTAGAAAAAAAGATAAGCTATGAATTTAGTTACATTTACTGTACAGATTTTATTTAGCATTTCAGTATTATCTGCTTCCTAATCTTATTTGTTGGAAGATTACTTTTTACACCTGTTTTTTTTCTTTCAAAGTTACTTTATTCTGACATTTTTGTCTTCTGTTCCTTGTCCTGCTCTTAACCTTAGTAATAAAATGAATGACAGGAAGATCACCCATATTTAGTTTTGGGATGAATCTTTTTGCAGATTTCCATTTGTTCTATACAGATTTAAGATCATAAAGTTCAAATTAATAAGGGGCAGGTCTCTTGGAACAATAATTGGATTAATATATTTATTTCCCCACATCAAATTATATTGTATGTCTGCGCTAGATGCTGCAAAAATCCTGTGGACTTTAAGCCTTTGTTTGCATTTCTACATCTACTTTGCTCTTAGAAAAAGCTCTCAGAAAAAAATAATTAACTGACTACTCAGAAGATAGCACATCTTATACTCCTATTTCCAAATAAGGACTACTTTCAAGTCTTGCATCTACTAAGTACTTCACTGAGCTTATATATACATTGTTTGTGGCCTAAAAGATCTTGTAAGTAACTTGTATTCACATTTAACATTTTTTTAATTGGTTTTATATTTGGTTTTGAAAAATTATGAACTTAAAAAATCTATGGCAATATTTTTTCATGTAGAAGTCTAATATAGTTAAGCATACTATTTGAATAAAATTATAATAAATGACACATTTTCCCTAAACCCTGAAAGTATCAAATTATATTGGAAATTGGTAGAAACATAAACTAGAGGTGTTGCATTGCAAAAGTCTATTACTGAAATTAAAGTGATTATTTTCAATGATTTTGAATTTTGTAAATACAATGAAAATACGCAAAAGCTGTTTCTGAGCCTAAACAGATTTTTCCCTTTGCTTTTATTTAATTTGGCACCACCGTGTGTCCTATTAATTCAGTGAACATAAGTGATACTGAATTTTAAAATATATCTTGATTTCTGTACTTTTGGAAGTTATCAGAAAACTGAACAAAAGAAATAAGAAGTTAGCTACATTTCTGCAGGTTTCACTTAATGAACACTTAGATTGTTGAGGTTAGTAAATGAGGTAAAACCTTGCTGTTTTATTTATCATGATCATATATAATTGATAGAATATTGAAACTTATGTTTAAATATTAGGCTTTATTTGCAATGTAAACTTTAGAATCCATACACAGCCAAATTGAGGTTAAAATATTACACAACTAATGGATAGTAATGAAGAAAAAATGTTTCATTGCACTATTATTTTAAATATGGATGATACATATAATGTGGTTTGGTATTAGAACTTTTTGTAATGCATTTGAGTTATATTTTCTCCCTTTATTGCCAGCTTCTGATAATGAAGAAATTCTCCAAAGGGATGAGATAGATGAAATAATCTTTTTAAAAAAATAGGTTGAAGGAGTTCTAAACTATCCATTTGTTTTATATAAAGGCTTTTGATTTCCGTAATTGACCACTTACTGAATATTTAAATTACACAGAATAATGCCTGCATAGAATAAAATTTAAATATGCAAGAGCCTTAAAGTGAAAAAAATGAATCTTCTGACTGCCTTAAAATCTGACTAGCTCTCCAACAGGCATACTAGTTACTTTCCATAGAGTCTGTTCATTAAGTAATGCCTTAATAGTATTAGTGTTTCTGAAGTACAGAATTCAAAAGGTCTTTTAGAGCTTTCTTTTTTTACATAATGAATGGAAATTTAACTGTTAAAAGTTTTAAAACCTGATTGTACATTAATTTAAGCACCTATTAACAGGATAATCTGAGTACACTGGTATGTTCTATATACATGACTTAATATCAGTAATATTTTGTGGTAGGTCAAGGGTTTTTTAATTGTTTGGTATAACAAATTATCCAAGAAGCTGGACTTTATGTAACATAATCTCCAAGGACCAAGCTGCATATTTAAACACTGAATGAAAAACAATTGTACAGTTTCAAAAATGATTACTTTTTTGAGGGTATTTTTTCAAGACAAAAGACAAATGCTTTTGTTTCAAGCCTATAAGCAAATTCATTCAAAGAAGTGAATATAGTTGTAAAACATTGCGATTGTTGCAATAAAAAGTATCCAGGTCAGTGATTTAATTACGTTCACATTTTTACATTCACTTTGCCTTTCGAAGTAGGAATATTTTATAAAACTGAAAGAAAACTTTAAATTGTCTAGCTGGTGCTTAAGGATACAAAGTTTGATTTATCACAAGTTTCACTTCAAAGGAAAGGACCCTGCAAAGAGGGGCGGGGTGGTTTCTTAGGTCTGTTGATAAACTTTCTGATGCTTTGTTGAGTCTTCCATGTTTTCACTGTAAATAATATATCTAACAATGTAATTTTGCTGTTTTCTGATAAAAAATGGATGAAATACTAATGAATTAAATTTATTTCATGATAAAGTTTTCACCAATACTGTGAAATCTTGACTTTCTCTCCTTTTCTAGCCTTCCAAAATACCATATGGAATACAACATTGTAGACATGGGGTGCAGATGCACATTATGGGAACTGCTTCTGGTCAACTGTATTATTGTAGAAACTGATAGATAAACCAAATAAACTCTATGCACATCACACAATGGTGTTCATTTATTTAAAGAAATAAGAATTTTAAGGTTATAATCTGCCTTATAAAATCTAAGGCTCTTAGCAATCATATTTTAATAAGATGAAATTAAAGTTTGATAATTAACATTAGCCTTATTATAATGGCTCTAATTACATATATTCAAAATACATATGATTGAGGAATCTTTCCCAGTGAATTTCTGGATTTAACCAAAATGCACATTCTTAAAGAGTTTTATAATAGGATTCTTTTTTTTTTTAAATTTTTATTTATTTGTGATAGTCACACAGAGAGAGAGAGAAGCAGAGACACAGGCAGAGGGAGAAGCAGGCTCCATGCACCGGGAGCCCGACGTGGGATTTGATCCCGGGTCTCCAGGATCGCGCCCTGGGCCAAAGGCAGGCGCCAAACCGCTGCGCCACCCAGGGATCCCTTATAATAGGATTCTTTTGTGAAAATACTCCGTAAAGTTACCTTTGGTTGAAAAGTGATGTTAATACCAAAAATCAATTATGTAAACAAAAAGTTTTAGTGCCAATGCAGATGTTTCTTTTCTCTCTGAATTCCCATAAAACTTCTGAAAACTTATAAGATCTGAGCTAGAGGTTATGCAAAAGAGTAAAAAGCAAGTTACATCAAAATAAACTTACCAAAACTTTGAACATTTGGTTGATTTTATAGTTCTCTATTTAAAGATGATAGCAGTTGTATGGAGAAAGTAAGATCACAAATTCTACATTTCTTCATTGAAGAAAACTAGACTTAGAAAATATTTAACAAAAAAAAAAAAAAAAAAAAAAAAAAAAATTTAACAATAGGGGGCACCCAGGTGGCTCAGGCAGTTAAGTGTCTAACTCTTGATTGCAGCTCAGGTCATGATCTCAGGGTCCTAGGATAGAGCCCCACATCAGGCTCCCCAACTCATTAGGGAGTTGGCTTGCTCTCATAATTTTTAAAAAGTTAAAATATTTAACATTAAACCTTATCAGTAAGACATAACTTTAAAAATACTGTTCAAATGGGAATTTTATATTAGTAAACAATCCTAATACATTTAGACAAAGATCACTTTTTTCTCAACAGTTTTTTATCTTCCCTACTAGATATTTTGGCAATTCACATATAAATTGATTAGTGATAAAATGAGAAATGGCCCATTTCTTAATATTAGTAGGCCACAGTAAAGAGTTTATCTTCCAAATCTTAACATTAAAAATTATATAGACTGGGATGCCTGGGTGGCTCAGTGGTTGACCCTTCAGCTCCGGATGTGACCCCAGGGTCCTGGGATCAAGTCCTACATCGGGCTCTCCGCAGGGAGCCTGCTTCTCCCTCTGCTTATGTCTCTGCCTCTCTTTGTGTGTCTCTCATGAATAAATACAATCTTTTTAAATAGACTGAAAAAAAGGTTTACATTACCTTTTTTTTTTTTTTAAGATTTTATTTATTCATGAAAGACAGAGAAAGAAAGGCAGAGACACAGGCAGAGGGAGAGGGAGAAGCAGGCTCCATTCAGGGAGCCTGACATGAGACCCAATCCCGGGTCTCCAGGATCACGGCCTGGGCCGAAGACAGTGCTAAACTGCTGAGCCACCTGGGCTGCCCTAACTTTACCTTTTCCTAAAATGATCACTATTCTCTTCTTTCTAGCCTTTGGTTCTGGAAAAACAGCTGCTGAGACAACTTCTACCTAGTTTTGCCAAGTTGTAAAATACGGTGTTACAGATTGTCTCCCCAAAATTTGTGTATTGAAACCCTATTTCTCAGTGTGATGGTATTTTATGATGAGGCCTTTAGAAAGGTAATTAGGTCTTGTAGGTGAGGCCTTACGATGGGTTAGTGCCTTTGTAAGAGACAAGAGAGCTTGCTTTCTCTCTGCTGCCCTGTGGAGACACACAAGACAGCCATCTACAAACCAGGAAGAGGGCCCACACCAAAAACCAAATTAGCTACACTTGAGCTGATCTTGAGCTTCCAAGGCTCCAGAAATTTGAGAAATAGACTGATATCTAAACCATCCAGTTTGGTAATTTGCTATAGTTGCCCAAGCTAAGATATATGGTAAGGGAGAAGAACTGGAAATCCATCCCCCTAAAATCTTAACTAGGACACTGGAAAACCCTGATGGGTTCCCAAGAAAACCATACATACTTCTGAGCCATTGTGATTATAATAGCCATTACATATTGAAAAATCTGTCAGATACTAAGCACCATGGTGTGTGATTTACATTATTTCCACTTCCCAAAATAAATACTAAGGAAGATGGTATCCATATTTTATGAAAAAAAAATGGAATTTATTGTTCAGAGACTGTCACCTACCCATTGGTCACACCCTCTGTGATCTGTGTTTTGAACACTTCTCTTTCTTGATCTAATAGGTATTGATCATTGTTTAAGTACTAATAGTGATTTTTTTTTTTCACTGAGGAGTTAGTGGTTTGTTGTAGCCCCAACCAAATACCTCCCCCTTAACTCTAGGCTTTGTAACTAGCACCTTTCAGTTAAAACTAAGTCTTGGTTATCTGGGATGGGTGGGTCAGGGCAGCTGCTCAGTCCAAGACTTCCCCTCAAACCCTGCTTCAGACACCAATCTGAAATCCAGATTGTGTCACGTGTTACCTTGACTGACCAGCTACAGATTAAGGGTTCTAAGGACCTGCTCCGTAGGACAACTGATTTGCTAGAATGGCTCACAGAACTCAGAGAAATGTGTTACTTACTAGATTACTGGTGTATTATAAAAGGACAGCAGGAACAGCCAGATGGAAGAGACGTATAGGGCAAGGTATGGGGAAAGGGTGGGAGCTTCCATGATCTCTGGGCATGTTACTCCCCCTGAGTGTTCACGTGTTCACCATCCTGGAAGCTCTGCAAACCTTGTCCTTTTGGGTATATTTTATAGAGGCTTCATTACAGGGACAGGATTGATTAAACCAATGGCCAATAATGACAATCTACTCTCTCTCCCCTCCCCAGCAGTCAGGGGTGGGGCTGAAAGTTCCAACACTCTAATCACATGGTTGGTTCTCCAGGCAACCAGCTGCCATCCTTATGGGCTTTCCCCTTAAATCATCTCATTAAATAAACATTTTTATGGCTCTCATTACAAGAAAACCAAGGGTTTTAGGAGCTGTATGCCAGGAATGGGATTAAGACCAAATCTATATTTCCTACTGTAATTTATAGTGTTACACAAGGTAACAGACTTCCTCTACTCTCTAACAAAGATTCTACAACATAGCAAGCATGTAAAATTTCTGGGACAAAATGCAAAATAAAGGACTAACGGACATTCCATTCTCTGCTCCATTTCAGTGTTCTAATTTACCACATGAGAATGAAATAATCCTAATTCTTACTTTACCAAAGTCTCCTAATGGCAGTTTAATAAATCCATGTATGAAGGAGCATCATAGATTACATTTAGCCAAAAAAGCCACCAGCTATCTCCTGCAGAACTATCCCAGATTCCTTGGTCCATCTTGACCAGAAAGCAGAAGCACTTCACTTCTCTTAAAATGCATTGTCCTCCCACCTTTGAGGAAGACTTCTCTTCACAGCATCTGGCAATCTGCCCTGGTGACTGTGAGATTAGCTAGGAAAATGCTTCCTTAAGTGCACTTAAAAAATTCTTGTTGATAAGAAGCTTGAAATAGGGATGTGATTAATCAAGTATCCAAAATATTTTTAATTATTCTATAATAAGACTTCCTATAGGATAATCTTGTTTGCTAAGTTTGTCTGAGATCAGCTTGTATCAGGAACAGAACTGAAGAATATCTACATCCGAAATTACTTTAGGGTCACTAACCTAAACCCTCACCCAATACTTGGATCTCTAATGGAACATTTACAAACAGCCTTTCGACAAGTTTTGGAAAGCAGAATTTTCCACCTCACAATAATACTCAAGTATATTTCTGAACTATTTCAAAAGTTCATCTTCATACAATACTGAAATCTTCCCCCTTTAATTTCTGCCCTCTAGTTCCATTCTCTGGAACTACTAGGTCATTAAAGGAGTAACTGGGTTTCTCTGAAGAAAATTTCATTCCATCATACAAATTTAATAAAGTTCTCTTAGTCTAGAACTACAAAGTGTGAAGGTTTGTCACAATACAAGGTATCCCTACTGAGCTGACAACTATATCTAAGGGAACCTTCCATCGTAAAGAGAAATAAAAAAATCACTCCTCACCACTGAAAGCCATAATGATAAGGAGTCAAACTTCTGAATACTACACAGAATAAATAAAGAATCTCAAATGCTCACCTTCTAGCTCTTGGTTGTAAAATTCATATATAAATTCCTAATAAAATACATTCTTTTATCTTTTGATACAATTCCACCCCAATAGTTTTAAATATCCTCCCTTTTGCTCAAGAATTGGCAAGTAGGAAGAGAGATTTCCACAACAATTTATTGTTCATTAGTTTTACAACTTTTTCATGAAGGTTATTTACATATTTAAAACATTCTCAAACATTTAAAAGGCATTATCAGGCGTTATCATTTTACTAGCAACCTTATGAGCACATACATCACTAAAATTCTTTCCTCTTACTTTTTTTTAAATAACACTGATGAACTAGTGGAAGCAATTTCCCTTCTTTGTGAAGCCTATGAGTGTCAGTTGCACCTCCAATAAAAGTTCCATTGATAAATATTCTCGGCACCTGTTGAATAAACAAAAGATTAGGTGTCACTCTAGTCAGAAGTATAGGACCTTTCATATAATAATAATAATAGATGCTCATACTTTGGGTACTGTTTATGGCCTGGGTACCAAACTAAGCTCTTTCACAAAGTATCTACTTAAATCTCTACAACCCTTGAAGTAGGTACTAATTTTAGCCTTATTTTGGAGGGAAATGAGGCACAGGAACTTGCCCCACATCACAATGATAGCAAATGAAAGAGCTAGGATTTAAATGCAGGGCAATCTGACCCTCAGGCCCTTCCGTCTAATTGCTATGGCATATAAAAGGGAAAATAGCAGTCTGTAATTATTGTTTATATGTTTAGGTGGTTCTTATACTTGTTTACTGAAAGGGAAAAGTATACCATAACATCCTCCATGCACATGGAAACAAGAAAGGAAATGACATTTTATATTTTCCTGATAATGCATTTCATTGAAAAAATGCATATGGTTGGACAAATTTCAGGAATCTAAGAACATAAAGCACCTAAAGCACTCTTATTAGCACAGTAACTCAAGACTGACCCATGGTTTGTACTGTCCAAGTCAAAGGAGGAAGGATTTCATCTTGAAAGGAGCTCCAGGAGGATCTTAAAGATTCACAGACAAGTACTCATGACAACACCATTACCCCACTCTCCTAGTCAAAACACACACACACATGCATGTATGCACATATGGCAAGAATAAAAATAAAACGAATTCTGCTGTTTCCCACTCTCTGAATCTTGTTCCCTGATCTGCCATTTCTTTATCCATAAAAGATTCTCAGAGGATGAAAGAGAGAGTGCCTGGCTCACTTTTCTAACACAAAGGTCTAGGCTCTAGGTGACCCGGTGCTACCTATTTGGGGAAAAGCACCATAGAGATACACTCACAGTTCTTTCACCGGTCATTTTGTAGAGAGCATCTTGAAATTGGCTTCCATATTCAAGCATGTCCAATTCCACCACTTTATACTTAACATTCATGTCATGGAAAAGTTTTTTTGCCATTGTACAGTAAGAACAAGATGTTTTTGAGAAAATCACCACACAATTATCAGAAATTGTTTCCTGAAGTCAGAAAAAAAAAACAAAAAAATCTTTTAATTCTAGACATTATTTCTGGAAAGAAATCATGATTATAGTGGAAAGAAGAAAATAGATAATAGGGACTTAGTTTGAGCACTGAATCATGAGACTCCAAAACCCATCTTCTGCAGATTGAGAATTTTATTATTCATTTTAAAGGAATGTTTTTAGGAAAAAAAAGTATGTAACAGATGCAAAGTAGGCATGGAGTGATAACAATAATAATCATAGCCAATTCATATACAGCAAACATCTCTGTGTGCCAGACACAATTCTTAACACCTGACCTTTACTAGCTCATACAAACCTCATTATAATCCTGAGATAGGTCCTATATTTATCTCTATTTTACAGGTGAGGAAAGTGAGGCACTAGAAAGCTAAGTGACTGACTCATAGTCCTCACCTAAAAAGAGCTGGAAAGCTGAGATTTGAGGGTAGGCAAGTCTCATTCTATAGTCCAAGCACTTAAAACTGTTACATTGCCTCTTAAATACTTAATAGGTGTTTAGCAGTTAACTCCTTACCTTCCTTAACTTTTAATGGTGAGAACTGATACACGATTTCTCTTTAAAATATAACGCTTTTTGGGACACCTGGGTGGCTCAGCGGTTGAGCGCCTGCCTTAGGCCCAGGGTGTGATCCCGGAGTCCCAGGATGGAGTCCCACATGAGGCCCCCTGCATGGAACCTGCTTCTCCCTCTGCCTCTGCCTCTCTCTCTGTGTCTCTCATGAATAAATAAAAAAAAAAAAAATCTTAAAAAAAAAATGTAAGGCTTTCACTGATCCAGGTATAATACCCCTCAACTTCTACTCCTTCCTAAATATCTTTATAGTAAAACAACAACAACAAACTGTCATTACAGTATAGTTAAGACCTTCTTATATTGTTGTTCCTGGAAAAGCTACTACCAGAAATGCTGATTCAATGGGTTACAGGCAGAAGTCAGAAAGTTTTTTTTTTTTAACTTCCCAGATGATTCTAATATCAGCCTGGTTTGGAAACCACTCTCCGGGTCTTCATCACAAAAAACATGAGACTTTGCCATGCAACTGCATTGCACTGCCTGTGAAATTTGCTTTGTTTTTGTTTCTAAATATATGAATGTGCAGGTTCTTCAAGAGATTCTGAATAGATAGGTCTAACACCCAAGCATCTGTCTAGGCTGTTCTTACGCAGGTCATAAGCAACACCTTCAAGATGAAACCCAAAATTCAGAAAGTAGAGTGCCCAGGCAAAGTAATTCTAAAGTTACATCCATCTTTGGGTGTCAGAAGGGTTTTAAGACAGGGTCTACCTGTCTGAAAGCTGGTCTACTTTTATGCCTTCTCATTTTATAGATGAGAACGTTCACAATACTGAGAAGTTCACAATACTAGGATTTAACCCAACCTGTCCCAATGCCAAAGCCAGTGCTTTTTCCTCCACCATGCTGCCCCGGGTTATAAGCACACTGAGACCATCATTTAGAGAGAGCTGAGCATCCCGGGTGTTGACATTCATTAAAACAACTGATGAAGACATTTCAAAGTGAGTTGAAACTCAAGATGACAATGCTAGAGTTTCTCAAACAATCCTTCTCACCTTCTCTTGAGCTCAACCTTGCTAAATTTTCACGATTTTATATTCTTGTTTTAAAAGGGGCAATTCCCTCACTACAGGCTTCTAGCATTGCTGTTAAGTTCATCAGCTGTGAGTGAACATTTTTTTAGCCGAACAAATTAAAGGCAGAAATGTTATATATGTGGCGGTGGTTGGTGGTGGTGAAGAATAGAGAAAAGAAAAACATGAGTATGTCTTGTTGACTGCAAGGGAAGAAAACCATACATAAGAAAAGTTTCCTGAGGCAGAATTAACTGCGTTTTGCAGTGAAAAAGAGGAAAAGAGTTCACAGAAGCACATGGTGTTCCTGAGAGGATCATTTATAGAGTAACTACAGCATACTAAGTTCTGTGTTAGGGGAGAAAGCTTTACACACCATGCCAATATCAAACAGTATCCCTGGGGCAGCATGACTGGTATCAACAGTATACCTGAGGTAGGTCTGAGGGAAAGGAAGAGCTAACCTCACAGACCCAACGTGGAGTAAAGACTCCATGAATCTCATAAATTCTGACTACCAATATGATCTATGATCTAGAACTTTTCTGTCACTTTTATGAAAGCTGGTCTACTTTTAGGCCTTCTCATTTTATAGATGAGAACGTTCACAATACTGAGAAGTTCACAATAAATTGTGAACTGGATTATTCACAATATTTATTATTCACAATAAATTGTGAACTGGATTATTTTGATAGCAGATTTTAAAATATATATTTAGTAATTCATTTGCTGACCTATGTCGTGTTGAATACTGAATAAGCATATTAAATGTGTAAGACCCAGTTCTTTTTCCACAGAGGAAAGTTTTTTCCTACTTCTCCAACACTCACTTGAATCTGATTCACAGGAGCAGGTGCTGATGCAGATGATGATGTGCTGTTCCCCATCCTAAAAAGAATTTCAAAAGGCAATGCAGCTTTAAACATTAAAGATAATACATCATTAAAAATAAGATAGCAGATGAGATCCATTTGAAAAAAATCTGGTATGCAAATAAATATATATCCAAATCTATGAAATACAGAAAAGTTTTACTTATTATTAGTACAAAAATATAGGTTTACAAAGCATTTGTTTACAAAAACCAAAAGGGACTGTGGACTGTGTGCTTTGCTAGCCTCCACATGTCCTTAACTATTTGATAAAACCACATTTACTGTGTTTAAAGCCTGGTGCACTCATATCTGAACACCAAATTTCGCACAGACTGTCCTAATGCTTGACCTATGACCTGACCATTAGTTCAAAAATAGTTTCCATTTTCATATTAAAATATGCCAAATCTTCATGTCACAAATTCTCTGTGACACAGAGAATATACAAAGATTCAAAGATTTTAAGGAAATTAAGATATCTCAATCACAATACTCATAGCTCCAAGTTTCCTGATCCATAAAGTAAGAATAATAGTCACTCCCACCTCAAAGGGTTTACAAAGATTAAATGTATTGACAGCAGAACAGTCCCTTGATCACAGTAAATATTCAATAA
Organism: Vulpes vulpes; assembly: GCF_048418805.1. Classification (NCBI taxonomy): domain Eukaryota; kingdom Metazoa; phylum Chordata; class Mammalia; order Carnivora; family Canidae; genus Vulpes; species Vulpes vulpes. The sequence continues at coordinate 97,222,677 of NC_132784.1, read as the reverse complement.
CATTTAACATATTACTATCATTTCTTGATTACAGGGACCCTCTAGGTATATATTATCTAAAACCTAGCTGTTGGAGCTTATAAAAGGAGGCATTCATTGCAACACGAGTATATTCGCTAAAAACTTGAGCAGTTTTATATCAAGTCTCTCTGCCTATCTCTAGGACCTTTCCCCATCCACTTTATCTTTCTTGATCAGCCAGGTCTACTGCATTGTCCAAACCACATCCAACATCCTGATGCAAACTAATTAGAGCAAAATTACAAATCTTTCAAAAGAATCACAGAATAATATGGGCTTCAAAGAAGAATTACTTGAACATCTAAAGAGTAAGAGACTAAGGGGGATCCCTGGGTGGCTCAGCAGTTTAGCGTCTGCCTTGGGCCCAGGGAGTGATCCTGGGGTCCTGGAATCGAGTCCCGCATCGGGCTCCCTGCATGGAGCTTGCTTCTCCCTCTGCCTGGGTCTCTGCCTCTTTCTCTCTCTGTGCCTCTCATGAATAAATAAATAAAATCTTAAAAAAAAAAAAAAAAAAAGATTAAGAGACTAAAATAAAGAACCGAAATTTCAAAATATATTCTCCTTATGATTATGTTCCAAACTCAAGTTTTGATAGAAAAATTTCTCCTTCCAAACACTTCCTTAATTCCCTGTGAGTGCATTTAAAATTTAAATGTCGGGAGCACCTAGCTGGCTTCATCATCAGTAACTCAGGGTTGTGAATTTGAGCCCCACATTGGGTGCAGAATTTAAGAGAAAAAAATTTAAATGGATAATTACATGTTATCCTCAGATGATGAACAGCTGATTTACATGGCCATGCCTGCACACTTAGAATAAGGATGCTATAACAAACATTTCCTTCAATAATTACAAAGAGAGGCAGGAACTACTCCAAGGGAACATTATAACACTAGAACTCCCCAATGTTTACAATCTATCTCAATAGTTAGCAAGGAAATTTTTAAAACAAAAAAGGCTTATGCACTTAACTCAGGAAGGGGTGAGGATAGTATGCTAGGGAGACTGCAACCAACTTAGATGGAGAGCAGAGAGTGCACATTAAGAAAAAAAAGCACGTGGAGTTCCTGGAGCTCAAACCAGAAAAAAAAAAAAAAAAAGGCTAACCAGCACTGGGCTGGACCTAAGAAGGTGCTTCGGTGTAATAAATCAGCAACCTGGGCAGCCCGGGTGCCTCAGCAGTTTAGCGCGCCTTCAGCCCAGGGTGTGATCCTGGAGACCTGGGATCGAGTCCGACCTCGGGCTTCCTGCATGGAGCCTGCTTCTGCCTCTGCCTGTGTCTCTGCCTCTCTCTCTCTCTCTCTCTGTGTCTCTCATGAATAAATAAATAAAATCTTTAATAAATAAATCAGCAACCTATTGGTTCATCAACTAATTTCCATCTCTAATCCAGCATCTAGCCTTCATCCCCAAACTATCTACCACAATATCTCCTACTGAAGCAGGAGTTCCAGTAGAACCTTCAAACGAATGTTATCTTGGGCAGTGAGAGGAGGTAGGGGGTGCATCGAAGTATCATCTCCTACCCTCTCCTATAAAAGCGTTTCTGGAAAGAACCTCTCTCCTTCAATTTTGGTTGGGCTTGGTAAAAGTTATTACCTAGTAAGTTAAAGGGACATCAACAGAGAAGTGCACAAGAAACGTTTCACTTCAACATGATTGCACTCATTAGCCATGCCACATTTATGGAGCGCCTACTGCATACAAGGTAGGCGAAACGCTAAATGCCTCAGGGAGACACATCCCTGGAAAAACACAGGAACTCAAGGACCTGTGAGTCAAATAGCAAAAACCACGTGGTTAGCACCTTCCGGAGTGGGTCACCAGCTTAGCACAGAAAGATAATTAAAAGTTCCTGGCGCCTTGCAGAGCTGGTCAGAGTCACCAAACCAAGTAGGAAGGAAGAGACTCCGAGACAGAGGGACGGATGCTCAGTGGCAGGCACAGACACTCCAACTGGCACCACAACCTGGGGGCCGGCTGGGGCCTGCGGATGGCTCAGCGTCAGCCCGGGCAGGGGTCCCCCCGCAGGCCTGGCGCTGGGGCGGGGAGGCGACATCAACCTGAGTAAGCCACAGTCCCCATCCTCACCATCCTCGAAGCCTTGGCTATTTAGTAGGAAGCGTCCCCTTCACTTCCTGCGGCAGGGTGCCAGGTGTAGCAAACAGATGTGCAGGACGCTCGATTCCATTGGAAGAACTTCCCATAAAAAGCAAGTACTGTTTGTCTAACCCGTGCAACACCTGGGATACACCACGACCGAACAACTCAGCGCTGTTTATCTGAAATCCCAATTTATTAGGCGAGGGGAGGGTAGTCCAAGCCCCCGACTCGGGTACTTTCAACCTAAGCGTCACAGGATCCGCAAGAAGACACAACCGCTTAGGGCATCGTTCCCCCCATCCCCCAACCTTCCAGGGCCCCCGCCGCCCTCCGGGGGCCCGCCCGGCGCCCAGCGCTCGGCCCAGGCCGCCGACAGGCCTCCGCGCCCCGCCCCGCCCCGCCGCGCCCCCCTGCGCCCCCCTGCGCCCCCCTGCGCCCCGTACCCAGAGGCCGCGGCTCCCGCCGCCCCGCCGAGCCGCCCCGCCGAGCCGCTCCCGCTCCGCACCGGCCTCGTCGCCCGCAGCGCCGCGCGGGCCCAGGACATGGTGGGAGCGTCCGGCGACCGCGGCCCGGGAGAACCCGGCTCCGCCCGCCGGCCCCGCCCCCGCCCTCTGGCCCCGCCCCCGCCCGCCGGCCCCGCCCCCGCCCGCCGGCCCCGCCCCTCCCCGCCCCGCGGGGCTGTCCGAGCTGCCGCCGGTCTCCTCCGCGCAGCCGCGCGCGTCCTCCCTGCATGTGCGGGGGGTGCCGGGCCGGTGGGGAGCGGGGAGGGGGGCTGTGCCGGGCCAGGGGGTGCCGGCGGGGGGCGTGTGCGGGTCAGGAGGGGGGCGTGGCGGGGGGGTTGTGCCGGGCCGGGGGGTGCCGGCGGGGGGCGTGCCGGGCCGGGGGGGGCGTGGCAAGGGGGCCGGGCCGGGGGGGGCGTGGCGGGGGGTGTGTGCGGCCAGGGGTGTGTGCAGGGAGCCGGGAGGGGGCTGTGCCGGGCCGGGGGTGCCGGCGGGGGGCGTGCCGGGCCGGGGAGGGGGGCGTGGCAAGGGGGCCGGGCCGGGGGGGCGTGGCGGGGGTGTGTGTGTGCGGCCAGGGGTGTGTGCAGGGAGCGGGGAGGGGGCTGTGCCGGGCCGGGGGGTGCCGGCGGGGGACGCCGAGTCGGGGCGAGGGCGGCGCACGTGCGCTTGAACAGCCGCGCGGCGGTCGCCGACGCCTCACCTGCTGGCCTCGACGCCTCGGCCCAGCCCTCACCTGGCTCTGTAGGGCTTAGGGACGCTCATAAAGGCTCACGGGCGCGTGGAAGCAGCGCGTGGGGACTGTGGCCCACATCCTGGCGAAACGAGAAGAAAAACGTCCGAGAGAAAGACTCGAACGCCTGGGATGTTTACATAGACGGTGGCGTCATCACAACTTCCGGGCTGACAGGTGTCTCCTGAAGAGCCGGTGTCCTCTTACAATTAGGCTGCTGGTCGAGAGCCCCTAGAAGTCGTGGGACTATTAGATGTGACCTCCAGGATTAAAAGAAGAAGAGTAATCCAACGTAGAGCTTTCATTCCGAAGAAAGCAAAATTTGTGTTTATAAATAAAAATGAAATTAGAAAATAAAACTTGAGCTAGCCCAGAGGTGTTTTGCCATGTCTTTGAAACCAGGTCAAGTGCTGCTAAGGACTGTGCCATTCGTGGCAATCATAGCCCTTTGTGCGTCGCTATTTAAGATGGGGGGGGTAGCGCTTTATATTTATTTACTGAGGACATTGAAATCTATTTGTTAAGGTCAAAGGGCAAATATGGTATTTTTCAGAATTCTAAACGACTACAAGAACAAACCTTTTTTGATCTTTCATATCCAACTACGTGAGTTTAAGATTCGCGTTACCAAGTTACAAAATTAGAACTTTTTTTTTTAGAACGTCGGTTTCTAACGGTCCCCCCCCCCATTTTCAAGTGAGGTGTTTCATTGCCTTATAAAAGTATGAAAATTAGTTGCAAAACCAATACTCTGAAAAGGTGTGAAGTCATTTTTCATAAACCCAAAATTAACTTTAAAATTTAAGAAATGTTATCTATAGTGTTGGGGGGTTTGGTTTGGTTTTGAAGCAAAGGTAGCTATTTCGGAAGTTTGCTCTGTTATTTTGTTTTGAAATAGAATTCTAACTTATTTACAAAATAAAGGCCATTATGAGGTGAAACAATCATGTCATAATTTTAATATAATACAGCCTGTGTTAAGCACAATTCACTGGATGGATTTTTAAAAAGGGATCCCCAAATGAAAATACATCAAACAGGGATCCCTGGGTGGCGCAGCGGCTTGGCGCCTGCCTTTAGCCCAGGGCGCGATCCTGGAGACCCAGGATCGAATCCCACATCAGGTTCCTGGTACATGGATCCTGCCTTCTCCCTCTGCCTGTGTCTCTGCCTCTCTCTCTCTCTCTCTCTCTGTGACTATCATAAATAAATAAAAATTAAAAAAAAAAAAAAGAAAATACATCAAACAAAAGTGTAATGTCTAAATTAAGCATAATATATTCATAATTTTCAAGTCTTTGTGCTTCACTGGGTAGCTACAGAAGTGATGATTTTTGGTCATAATTGTGCTATGATAGCACATTAACAAGTATGCCAGCTGGCTGTTCACTTAAATGTATGGTATGAACATAATGGGAGATGGCCAGGATAGATAGATCAAGAATAAAAGGGTAAAGACAACCCTTTGAGTTCTACAGTTTTTTTCATGTCTTAGCATGATACCGATTAAAAGAATTTGACATATCTTTAGATATTCTTTCAACTTGTTTTTTTTCAACGTGTTTTTAATTGCTTAAACTGTCAAAGCTCATACTTTTTTTCCCTTTACCTCAAAACAGATTTATCCCCTCCCTAGGGTTGAATGCTACTGTTAAAAACAAAATTAAAAAAAAAAAAAAAAAAAAAAACCAAACCGAACCACAAAATTCAGCTGAGTAAATCTGAAGATCTACCAGGCTTTATTCAATGATTCATAAATTAGGCAGCATCTCATCTATCAAATAGAAAGGAGCTCTAAGATGCCATAAAAATGGAAAGCTTTAAAAGGCAGAGAGGAGGGGTGCCTGGGTGGCTCAATGGGTTGAGCATCTGCTTTCAGCTCTGGTCTCGATCCTGGGGTCTTTGGATCGAACCCCCAGCCCCACGTAGAGCTCTCTCCTCAGTGGGGAATCTGCTTCTCCAGCTCCCTATGTGATCTTCTCTCTCTCTCTTAAATAAATAAATAAGATCTTTAAAAATATATAAGTAAAAGTCAGAGAGGGGGGTGGGACAAGGGTCATAAACAAATGAAAGGATTATTTAATACAATGTCACCTATATTTGGGGAAGAAAGAAGTCTATCAACAAGATTCCTTCACTAGTTTTCACCCAGAAATTCCCAGCTGAACTATTAAGATTATATTCTCGAGAAAGGCTGAAACTAAATTAGGTTAGGTATTAAGTATTTTGGACCTGTTGTTTCTTGGGTTTTGTTTTGTTTTTTAACACTGCTAAGATCAGTAAATTATGAGATCTTCTACTTGAAAAGGCCCATATGGGAGGTCCTCTATACTGGGTCCAACCTGTGGACCTTAGCCACCTGGGAACCTTATTAAATTCTCCTTCCAAAGAAACTTTTCTCAAAAGAGCATGATTGTAAGCCCTCAAGGATTAGCTATTGTATTTGTATCCTAAGACTGCTGTAACAAATGACCACAAGTTTGAAAGAACAGAATTTTATTTTCTCACAGTTCTGGAAACCAGAAATCCAAAATCTGCCAGGGTCGTGTTCCTACTAGAAGCACTATAAAGGAGATTTGTTTTTCTTCCTCTTCCACCTTCTGGTGGCTCCAGGTGTCCTTGGCTTCTTTGACTTATGACCATATCACTTCACTCTCTGCCCATATCTTCACATTGCTGTCTACTCTGTCTCTGATGATGAGATTTAGTCCACACCTGGATAATCCAGGACACTCTCATCTCAAGGTCATTTTTTAAATGTATTTATTTATTCACAAATAAAGAGACACAAAGAGGCAGAGACATAGGCAGAGGGAGAAACAGGCTCCCTGTGGGGAGCCTGATGTGGGCCTGGATTCCAGGACCCCCAGATCCTGACCACTGACACTCAACCACTGAGCCACCCAGGGGTTCCTCATCTCAAGGTCCTTAACTAAATTGTATCTGCAAAGAGTGAGTTTTCCAAATAAGGTCACATTCACAAGTTCTAGGGATTTGACCTAGATATTTTGGGGGAAAGACCATTTTTTGCCTATCACAATGACAATACTTAAAACAGCCTGGAGAAAGCCTGATATTTCATTACAGTCTCAGGTATTTTGTTAAAATTCTGTGAATTTTGTGTTATCTCATTTTCTGTTTTTGTTTTACAATATTATTACTTCAATCATCCTATACTATGTCAGTCACTGGTCAGGTACAGGATACAGACAAGGTCCCTACTTATAATAGATAAAACTCTATCTTTTCTCCAATTTTTTGAACATGGTATAAAATTCATGGTTCATAAAGATCTATAATATTTTTATTTTACTTTACATCACTCTTAAATACTCCCCTTCTGAGGGGCACCTGAGTGGCTCAGCCATTTAAGCATCTGCCTTCAGCTCAGGTCATGATCCCAGGAGCCTGGAATCCAGCCCTGAGTCGGACTCCTGATACTCGTTCCTCTCCCTCTGTACTCATGCTCTCTCTCATTCTTTCTCTTTCTCTTTCTCTTCCTCTCTCTCAAATAAATAAATAAATCCTTTAAAAAAAAAACAATCTGAAAAGGTAAAAACAAATTTATGTGTGCCCATGCATTTTAGACCAAACAATATCTCTCACTTATGTCTGCTTCCCAAATACACTGCAGTTATAATTTAAATCACATTAATTTAAAAACCATTACTGAAGGGACACTTGGGTGACTCAACTGATTGGTTTCAGCTCAGATCAATCTATGATCTCATGGATTGTGGTATCAACCCCCAACCTGCATTGTGCTCCCTGCTTAGCGGGGAGTCTGCTTGTGATTCTCTCCCTCACCCCCTTCCCCCAAATTAAATTAATAAATCTTTCAAAAATCCATTACTGAAATTTATTATAAGCCTTTTAGCATTATAGTTTCTCATTCTACAAGTACAAAAATGACAATGTATTATTATTTCCCAGGAAGGCTTAAGAAGGACTGTTTGCTTTTCCAAACAACCACCAATTTTCCAATGCTCTCATATCAGCTGGGTGTTCTATAATTCAACTCAATTCTCTAACACAAACTACCTGGAGTTAGTACAGACGCCACAGGTTAAGGGCTCAGTCCTGTAAGATTCCCTCCACTTCAGACACCAGCTACAAATAGGGTGTCCAGACTATCTGTACTTCTTCCTGGCCAACTACAAATTGCGGTGTTATCATGGCCTTCCCTCAGTTCAGTAATTTGCTAGAAAAACTCACTTAACTCAGGAAACTACTAAATAATTACAGCATTGTTACAAAGGATACAACTCAGATATAGGCAAATAGAAGAGATGTATGGGGCAAGGTTGGGACAAGGTTTGGGGCAGAGCTTCCATACTCTCTTCAGGTGTACCACTAGCCCCGCGCAAATCAATGTGTTTACCACTCAGAAGATCCCCCAAAACCCTGTCATTCAAGACTTATCATTAAAGTGTCCTTGTTGGCAGGATTGATTAAATCATTTGCCATTGGTGCTTGAAGTCAATTGCCAGTGCCTTCCCCTCCCCTAATGAGTGGAGGGTAGGGGATGGGGGGAGAACTGAAAGTTCCTTAAGCATAGCCAGCTCCTCCCTGAAACTAAGGGCCACCAAGAATCACTTCATTAACATAAATGGGGCTAGAGGGACAGAGACTTGTTATGAATAACAAAAGACTCTCCAATCCCTAAGAAAATTCCAAAGGTTGGGGGGAGGGGGAGCCAAAGATAGTGGTACCTGGCTGACTCTGTTGGTGGAGCCTGCAGCTCTTGATCTCAGGGTTGGGAGTTTGAAGGTCCATACTAGGTGTAGAGATTACTTAAAAATTAAACCTAAATACAAAACAAAACAAAAACCATTTAAAAATTTTTAATTCAAATATATATATATTATATATATATAATATATGTATATATATTATACCATAAGGACCTATCTGGTCTCTTTATAGAAACCAAGGAATAAAAAAAAAATGGAGGTGTCAGATATTATTTGAAGTTCTACTCTGAAGGTATGTAGTTCAGGTTCCTAATTCAAGAATGAAATGAATAAAAAGTACCTTTGTTGGGTAGAATATCCATCAGAATAGTAAGAATGAAAAGGATTATTTAAGGATTTATTCAGAATTTCAAAGTGTCCAACTGAAAGATATTTAAATTCTCTAAGCCCAGTGAACAGGGGAAGGAAAATCTGATACTGAGTATTACACACTTGTATGGAAGAATTGGGAGCAGGATATTCCTGAACTAAATATGTCCTGGATGTATTTTTGAAGGAAATGAAAGATACATCATAGACCTTCTGTTTAAAAATGTGGTAAGTTTACCACCTCAGTTTGCTGAAGAATTAGCATTCAGTATGTTTTAATGAAAATTATTTCTCTAGAAAGCTTATTTTTTGCCAAGCACTATTTCTTTTCTTCTATATCATTTCTATATCCATAAAATGTGTGTTCTTAAGTCTCTGGGTCAAAAGACTTGGAATAAGAACAGAAAATACATTTTCTTTTGAAGTGTGAGCAAATTACTCTTTTAAAGATCGGGTGGTTGTTGAAGATCTCAGGTGGTCAGTCTGTAAGCCTTGCACTAGATGAATTTATAACTAACTCAGAGTGCCATCTGGTGTTCAACAAATAGCATTTTGTGATAGACGTTTCCTAACCTTTGCATTCTGAAGTTTTGTGTTTTCTCTCCCATGGAGAAGTCAATGTTGCCTTGCCCATTCTTATTTTCTTTTTGTCTAGGGAAGGCTAAACTTGTATTTTATTTTTATTTTTCTTATAAATTGAAAGAGAATGAATGGGGGAACTATGTTTTCAACTTTACTAGTGAATATAATCATATTTGAGACTAAAAATTTACCTAATGGTGTGGAAAGTTTTAACTATTAATACAGATGAATAAAAAGTGTGTCTTGCAAAATTTAATAGAGGCATATAGCAAGTAGGTAAATTCATGTTCATAATTTAGTAACATTATTTGGTTCAGACTACAGACTTAGAAATTTCAGGGGTGTTAAAAAAAAAAAGCTGTAGTGGTAGTTGTGTCCCACCTAATATCTAAGTCTTTATGATATGATGATTGATAATACAAAAGCATGAGGAAAAATACAATAGGAGTGCATCTAATAAAATTCTCTTAAACCTAATCAAATCCCCCTTTCATCTTAGAGAACTTTTTCTGATCAATTTACCTAAAATAATACTTTTACTCTGCTTTATTTTTCTCCAAGACATTTATCACCAACTGACTTTGTACATAGGTATATATATATTTATTGTCTCCTTCTCTGTGGAAATGAAAGCAGCAAAGGGCAGAAAATTTGTTTTTTTCGGGCACCTGCGCGGCTCAGTGGTTAAGCATCTGCCTTTGGCTCAGAGCATGATCCCAGAGTCCTGGGATCAAGTCCTGAGTCAAGCTCCCCTCAGGGATTCTGCTTCTCCCTCTGCCTATGTTTCTACCTTTCTCCTGTGTCTCTCATGAATAAATAAATAAATTAAAAAAAAAAAAGAAAATTTGCTTTGTTCAATGCTATATCCTACAAAAATTTACTTAGGAAACTGTAGAGGGACCCCTGGGTGGCTCAGCAGTTGAGCATCTGCCTTTGGCCCAGGGCATCATCCTGGAGTCCTGGGATGGAGTCCCACATCGGACTCCCTTCGGGAGTCTGCTTCTCCCACTGCCTGTGTCTCTACCTCTTTTCTTTTTGTGTCTCTCACGAAAAAATAAAATAAAATAATAAAATAAAATAAAATAAAATAAAATAAAATAAAATAAAATAAAATAAAATAATAAAATAAAATAAAATAAAATAAAATAAGATACTGTAGAGGTTTCAGAGCTCCTGGCTGGTTCAGCCTGAAAAGTATGCAACTCTTGATCCCGAGATCATGAGTTTGAGCTCCATGATGGATACAGAGATTACAAAAAAAAAAAAGAAAGAAAAGCTTTTTTTTTAAATTTTTGCTATTTTATTTATTTATGATAGTCACAGAGAGAGAGAGAGAGGCAGAGACACAGGCAGAGGGAGAAGCAGGCTCCATGCACCGGGAGCCCGATGTGGGTTTGATCCCAGGTTTCCAGGATCGCACCCTGGGCCAAAGGCAGGCGCCAACCCGCTGCGCCACCCAGGGATCCCAAGAAAGAAAAGCTTAAAAAGAAACTGTAGAGTTTTACTATAGTTGCAGAAATGAACAAAAATGTGTACATTTTAAAATTAATAAATACCACAAAACATAGTATAAATAAATTTAACTGGAAATGTAATAACATTTGGTTAGAACAGTAGGCTGATAATTTTCAGAGGAAAAAATACTATGATGATCTTATTACTCATACCGAAGTAGCTAACTTAAAATTTAGTGGTTTTAACAATATAAATATGGGAAAGAAGGGGACAATCATTTAGGAAGACATCTAATCAAACTCCTTTCAATCCATTCTAGCTCTTTTATTATATAATGAAGCAGCTTATCAGAGAGGTCTTTTCTGATATTATATGAAATAGCTAACACATCCTGTACGCCCTGTAGCTCTTACTGCTTTATTTTCCTTCAGAGCATTTATCATCTTCTGACATTTTATGTCTGTTTGTATTTATTATTTGTGTTCCCTCAAAGAATATCAGCTCAATGAAGGCAGGGGCCTCAATTATTTGGATCACACCAGATTCCCAGGTTTTAGAACTGGGTCTAGCATGCTGTAGATATTCAATAAATAATTAATAAATGCATGAATTATTTCATTATATTTGAGTACAGAATATATTTTAATTTAGCAGTCATTAAAAAAATTCATAGCAATCTTTTGAAAAATAATATAATTTTTATTATAATACCTCATATAGTATAATTATCTCATTACAATTAACCTAATATTTCTACTCTAATTTACAAGTCATAGAAAAGAAGGTATTTGACTCTACCATTTTAGAAAAGAAAATTCTTTTATCATTTGCTCCTTTAAAATAGATCCTCTAGCAATTCCTATTTCAGAATGTGCAAAGTGTTTTATTTTTTAAACTTTTCAAAAAGATTTTATTTATTCATGAGAGACACAGAGAGAGAGGCAGAGACACAGGCAGAGGGAGAAGCAGGCTCCATGCAGGCAGCCCGATGTGGGACTCAATCCCAGGTCTCCAGGATCACGCCCTGGGCTGAAGGCAGCGCTAAACCTGAGCCACCCAGGGATCCCATGCAAAGTGTTTTAAAGCCATTAGTATTTTGTCTGATCTCTTTTTGAATTGCAAAAAAATAATGTTAAGAATACACATTGTTGCAATATATACATATATCAAATTACTACATTGTACAACTTAAAACAACGTTATATGTCAATTATATCTCAAATAGATGTACACACACTGCTTATTACATTTCACCATTCTTATAATTTAGTGTCGGAATAAAAATGTGGTGCTTTAGAGTTATGATTTTGTTATGAACCTAAAGTTATCTATACTCAAGTGGAAAGATGTTAAGCATATGTGAGATGGGTTCCAGAAGTAAGCAACTGCATAATTCTCAAGCTAAAAATCTGCTATTATGAATAAAACTTCAAGATGCAAATTCTTTAGTGATATAGCAAAAACATTTCATTGTGATGTTTTCCTTTCCTTTTATAATTCTTGTCATCACGTATATTTTATGCCTTTGTACTTACTTGCCTTAATATAAATTCATTTTAGTATAGACTCTTCATGTATTTCATTGCATTTTCTATGTTTCCCCGAGCCATTTTTTTTTTGTTTGTTTTCCCAAATAATTTAATTTTTAAAAAGTAACCCCGAGATGCCAGGCTGGTTCAGTCAGAAGAGCATGTGACTCTTAATCTTGGGTCATGAGTCTGAGCCCCAAATTGGGTGTAGAGATTACTAAAAACTGAATAAACTTTAAAAGTAACCCCAGGGGCACCTGGGTGGCTCAGTGGTTGAGCATCTGCCTTTGACTCAGGACCCCTGGGGTCCTGGGATGGAGTCCTGTATCGTAGGGCTCCCTCTGAGGAGCCTGCTTCTCCCTCTGCCTATGTCTCTGCCTCTCTCTCTATGTCTCTCATGAATAAATAAATACATAAATCTTTAAAAATAAAATAAAATAAAAGTAACCCCAGAAATAGAATAAAATGAAAATACTATTTTTAAAAAAAGAGTATAATTATACTGAAAAACAGTCTGTGCTCAGAAAATAATTTCCCACTGTAAAAATAAATGAAAACTATCCAAATGAGAACAAAGAGGCTATTTTTAAAAAATTGTTTTAAGAGATTTTTTATTTATTTGAGAGAGAGAGTGAGAGAGAGAGAGAGAGGGAGGGAGATCATGAATAGGGGGGAAAGGCAGAGGGAGAAACAGACTCCCCGGTGAGTAGGGAGCCTGATGCAGGACTTGATCCCATGTCCCAGGATCATGACCTAAACTGACGGCTGATGCCCAACCGACTGAAGCACCCAGCCACCCTCAAACAGGGGCTATTTATTAACAGTTTGCTATAGTAAGGAAGTCAGCACTTACCACTGTAGCAGAAACTCAGAGGCAAATGGGAGTGGAAGACCTTTGTCATGGGGGGAAAAAAAAGAAGCATCAGGTGTGCTCTGATGGGAGGCTGTTGCCATGGGGAAGCTGGAGGCAGGCTAAATGGAAGCAGGACATCTTATGTGATGGGGTTGGGAAGCATATTTGGCTTTCTCTGGTTAATCCTAAATCATACGTGGGGGCAAAAATAGGGAAGCTGGCAGTCATTAACCAAGTCCCGATTGTTTTGAGCTGTTTGTTTGCTAAATTGTAGTTTGGCTTCCTGGATTTGGTGCAGCAGAAGTCGTGGAATCAGAGTTCTGTTGTCATATACAATCTGGCCATTGTCCACTTGTCTGTTCAGTCTCTCATCACTAAGTGATGAGACCTAAACTCTTCTTCTGGCACTCAATACATTTTATGTGCCTATCATATGCCAGCACCACAGTGATTAACACAGAAATGGTATTAGCATTCATAAAATCTAGGAGAACACATAAGAGAGCAACCTAGATTGAATTTGAGGATTAGGGAAGGTATACCAGAGGAAGTAAATTCCAACTCAAAGTTTTAACAAGAATAGGAATTAGCTAGATGAGGTGGATGTGGGAGGAGGATGAGGAAGAAAGGGGAAGAGGGTTCTAAGTGGTAGGGAAGAAGACAAAAGATATTACATACTTCCTATTAAAATACTTCTGATATAATTTGATTTGGAATTTAGCCATGTTCTTTATTTTAATGTGCTGGTTAATAAACAAGCCAGAGTAGTTTCTCTGTTTCTATATTGCAAACTCTGCATTCAAGGAGCAATCAAACCAACAAATCCTCTTTTGTCATGTGCCTTGTTCCAACCCCTCATCCTTAATTTTCTTTGTTTGGCAAAGGCTATAAGGCTATTCATTAGATATTCTTGCTGTTGTGAAAGTTTTGATTGAATTGGCTTTGATGCTTCTTCCTGTTGGAAATGCAGTATTTCATTCTTTTTTTTTTTAATTCATTAAAAAAATTCATTCACCAGTAACCAACCAGATAGAGATCAGACCATCTTCCTTCACCCTTATTTCCAACAGATCTCTGATATTTCTTAGAGAATCTTGAAACAATAATCAGTAGAGGTACAATTTGTGCTAGGAGACACATATTGTGTGCATTTTCATAGCTTAACTCAATTCTGAAAAAAGTTGTGATGGTTTATTTTATGTGTCACCTTGGGCTAGAGCATGAGATACCCAGATATTCATTCAAACATCATTCTGAGTGTTTCTGTGAGGGTGTTTCTGGACGAGAGCAACAATTATATTGGTAGGGATGCCTGGGTAGCTCAGCTGGATAAGCATCTGCCTTCAGCTCAGGTCATGATCCCAGGGTCCTGGGAGTCTCTGCACATTGGAGTCTCTGCACAGTAGCAAGCCTGCTTCTTCCTTTTGCTCTACTTGCTGCTCCACCTGCTTATTCTCTCTCTCTCTCTCTCTCAATGTCTGTCAAATAAATAAATAAATAAATAAACAAACAAATAAATAAATAAAGTTTTAAAAATTTTATATTGGTAGATTGAGTAAAGCAGATTGCCCTTCATAATGTGGGTGGGCCTCATCCAATTAGTTGAAGGCCTGAATAGACCAAAAGGCTGACTGTTCCCCAAGTAAGAGAATTCTCCTGCTTGATGGCTTTCATACTGGAACACTGGATCTTCCTGCATGACAGCATTTTATCTGGGACATCAGCTGTATATATTTTGGACTTGTCAGCCTCCATAATCCCATCAGCAGATTCCTTATAACATATATTTTCTATTTCTTTGGAGAACACTAATACATTATCCAACTGTTTTTATCAAAGATAAGAACATTGTTCAACTTTTCACTAGCTCTTTGTTCAAAATTACTTATGTCTTTATGGTTCCTCCAAAATAAAGGTTTACATTCAAGAGCATTCAATTACTTTTCTCTAGAAAACTTCTGAACATTGCCAATCACCAATTATAGAAATCAATGAATCAACTCAGAATCCATTTTACAGCATTCAGTCCTTTCATTTTAAATTTTTAAAAATATTTATGTATTTATTTTAAAGAGAGAGAGAGCATGAGCAGGAGGGACAGAGAGAGAGGAAGAGACAATCTGAAGCAGACTCCATGCTGAGCACAGAGCCCAATGCAGGGCTCAATCCCAGGACCCTGAGATCTCAAACTGAGCCAAAGCCAAGAGTCAGACACTTAACCAACTGTGCCACCCAGGCACCCCATCCTTTCATTTTTTAAAAATTTTATTTATTTATTTATTCGTGAGAGACACACAGAGAGAGGAGACATAAGCAGAGGGAGAAGCAGGCTCCCCAAAGGGAGCCCTATGTGGGACACCTATCCCAGGATCACTACCTGAGCTGAAGGCAGATGAGCCACCCAGATGCCCCGGCCTTTCATTTTAAAAGATGAGAACAGTATGGCTTGGAGAAGTTGTCTGACCTCCTAAAGATCACACTATCTGGAAGCACAAAGCAGATTAAAACATCCATGTTCTAATTTCAAGTACAATTTCAAGTGAAACACTTTTCTTTCCTTTGAAATATATTTTTCTCCTTTCTGGGAATCATCATAAGAGAATATTGATAGATTTATGGAAGGCAGAAGTTTTCTAAAGAAAGGGCAGAGTCAGGGCACCTGGCTGGCTCTATTGGTTGAGTGTCTGACTCATGGTTTCAGCTCAGGTCATGATCTCCTTTTTTATTATTATTATTAGGCCTTCTTATGTATTATGTATTTATTAAAAACTTTTTGATTGATTGATTCATAAGAGACACAGAGAGAGAGGCAGAGACACAGGCAGAGGGAGAAGCAGGCTCCATGCAAGGAGCCCCATGTGGGACTCGATCCCCGGTCTCTAGGATCACACACTGGGCTGAAGGCGGCGCTAAACCCCTGAGCCACCTGGGCTGCCCAGGTGAATCTCCTGATTGTGGGATGGAGCCTCACAGCCTCTGAGCTCAGTGGGGAGTCTGTTTGAGATTCTCTCTCTCTGCCTCCCTCTCTGCCCCTCCCTGCTCCTTTCTCTCTCTCTCTCTCTCTCTCTCTCAAATGAATAATTTTTTTAAAACTCTTTTTTAAAAGAGTTAATAGAGAGTGAATAATATCAAGAGAGGACATATGTGAGCAAATGGGAACTCATACAGATTTTTAGATTCACAAGAAGAAAGATATTGTTAACTTTTAAGGGACCAAATTGCTATGAATGGTCATGGTGATAGTAGAAGTAGGATTAGAAGTGCCTGACAAAGGGATTAATTGTGAAGTTGTGATGTAGCAGGCCCAATTAACATGGTCAACTGTGGCGAAAGGAAGGAAAAATGAAAAAAAGAGAAAGGAGAAAGTCCCAAGGATCATTGAGAATTTCTCAGCAGTGCTGTAGGTCTGACTTAGAATGAAGGCAACTGGAGCCTAAAAAAGATACCATTTTCTTCCTTTCTCTCCATTAAAGGAAAATGAAGTCAATATACTTAACACTTTGCCAGGTACCAAGGAGGTCATCAAAAAGCACTTTGAAAAAGGGAAAGAATTCATATTTATTAATTTGTCAGATACTGCATTTGAATAATTCATATATAAAAACTCATTTAGCAAACAACAGCTTACTTGGGAACTACTTTAGATATTTTTTCATTTAACTTCCTTAGCAACCCTATGAAGCAGGTGCATTCTTACCTCCATTTTACATATGAAAAATCCAGAGCAAAAGATTAAGTAACTTGTCTAAAGTGATACAGTTGATAGATGGGGCTTTTACTCTAAGTAGTCTGATTCCAAAACCCAGGCTCTCGATAACCACGCTACACTGCCTATCACCACAAAATACTTCTATCTGTAATTAGTGATGAAAATAGAAAGGCAAAATAAAATAAAATAAAATTAGAGGTAAATAACACAAACAAGGCTACACCTATAGTGATTAGAATGGGGATTTGACCACGATTCTAATTCCAACTTTTCACTGTGCTATGAAGGCTAAACATAGAATGAAGACTTGTACTGTTTGCTGTAAAGCGTGTATCTAAGAGGGCATCTGAGGAGGGCAGTCAGAACAATAACAGTGAGGGAAGTCAGTTCAGCCCTCTACCCATTCACAGACAAAGAGAAAAGCTCTTTTTTTTTTAAGAAAATTTTTAAAAATTTTATTTATTTATTCATAAGAGACACAGAGAGAGAGGGGCAGAGACATATATAGATGGAGAAGCAGGCTCCATACAGGGAGCCTGATAAGGGACTCAATCCCAGGACTCCAGGATCACGTCCTGAGCCAAAGGCAGGCACTTAACCACTGAGCCACCCAGGTGTCCCTCTTTTTTTTTTTTTTTTTTTTTAAAGATTATTTATTTGAGAGAGAGCGATAGAGCATGTGTGCATGAGCGGGGGGAAGGAGCAGAGGAAGAGGGAGAAGCAGACTTCCCGCTGAGCTGGGAGCCCAATGTGGGGCTCAGTCTCAGGACCCTAAGAACATGACCTGAGTCAAGGGCAGAAGCTTAACCAGCTGAGCCACCCAGGTACCCTGGGAAAAGCTGCCTTTGGTATCCAAGACCTGGACTGGCACCAGCAGCTGGGCCGGTATGTTCTTCTGTCCAATATAAATAATTTGACAGAGCATCAACATTAAATGCATCTGACTGTGATGAGTTAAGACAGAATAAGACCACTCAGTAATCACATTTGAACACATACACCATATGACCAGTATAAGTGACTGCTGCTCTTTTGCAATTACAGCTTTAACTTCACTTCCTTCTTCCCACCTTCAAGATAAGGCAAACTACAGACCTGCAGTAAAATCTGGGCCTTGGCTGTTCTTTTACATACTTATACTAAGAATGGTTTTAACATTGTTAAAAGATTTTTTTTTTAAAGGAAAACAAAGAAGAATATGTGAGAGAGACCATATGTAGACTGCAAAGCCTAAAATATTTTCCATCTGGCCATTTACAGAAAAAGTTTGTCCATCTCTATTCTAGAGAAAATTAGGATACCCAATCATAAAATTATCTTTGCTTCTTGATAGGCTCCAATACAGGGTAAAGCTCCACATCCTTAAATGCTCCCCCAAATTACCTAACACGAACTCCAAATCCTAAAATAAGTCCTATTTAACACCCTGTTACAGAGAAACTGCACAGATAAAAATAACGTAGGATCTTTCTTATAGCAAACAGTCAAGATGCCCAACTTTGACTAATAAATATGTCAAGAACAATGGACAGAAAGCCCAGAGTCAGCCAAATCCCATCTATCACCTGCTTTCCTATGACAGTAAGAATGGTTTTTGCAAATTAAAGGGTTGTTTCAAAACAAACAAATGAAGAAGAATATGTGACAGAGACCATATGTGGACCATAAACCCTAAGATATTTACTATTCAGTCCTTTACAGAAAAATTTGCCTAGTCCTAGTCAAGAACTGTGAAGGGTCATACACTTTTTTTAAAAATTTTATTTATTTATGATAGGCACACAGTGAGAGAGAAAGAGAGGCAGAGAAACAGGCAGAGGGAGAAGCAGGCTCCATGCACCAGGAGCCTGATGTGGGATTCGATCCCGGGTCTCCAGGATCGCGCCCTGGGCCAAAGGCAGGCGCCAAACTGCTGCGCCACCCAGGGATCCTGGTCATACACTTTTTAAAGATTTTATTTAAAAAAATAAAATAAAGATTTTATTTATTTGATAGAGAGAACAAGCAGGGGAAGCAGCA
The DNA here is from genome assembly GCF_048418805.1 of Vulpes vulpes. Taxonomy (NCBI): domain Eukaryota; kingdom Metazoa; phylum Chordata; class Mammalia; order Carnivora; family Canidae; genus Vulpes; species Vulpes vulpes. The sequence goes on along the minus strand of NC_132784.1, from coordinate 97,204,113 downwards.
GGCAGAGGGAGAGGGGCAAGCAGACTCCCTGCTTGATCCCCACTCTGAGAATATGACCTGAGCTGAAGGCAGATGCTTAACCGACTGAGACACCCAGGCACCCAGAAGAGTCATATTTTATTGTATTTGCAAACTGATGAGTTAATTTGTAACAGTTTCACGGATAATGACAACATTATACATGAAATTTATGGATCAGAGATGAAGGGCTATATTACTGAAAGCAGTAGCCAGAATATCAGCATATTTGCACTGGCTTCCTGAGCCTCAGTTCCCAAATGGAGATGTGGAGGGCCAATGACACCAGCATGCATCTTCCGTGGGTGGCTTTACAGAAGAACCCACGGCTAAGGTCCGGCACTCTGTGAGCAAGCAGCAAACATTATAGCATGATACAATTAAACTGGTTCCCCTCACCTCCTGCAACGTGAGCAGTAGTCATGTTGCAGTTACCTTGACATATTTAGTAGCCTACATGACGTTCTACTGCAACTGTTCGGGATCAAGAGATGATAGATAAACCTTATAGTCTGCCATACTTAGGAGAAACACCCAGGGGTGCTCAGGACCCATAGTGGATTGCCTCTTCCTATACTGTGCTCCTGGTAGTCTCTGTTTGAAGGTCATGATGGAAGTCAAATTTCCACCAAGATTCAGCTGAGGCTTTCACTGCCACAGTTTGGCACTCTTGCCTCTCTAGTTTGGACATCCAAAATCTCTTATATCTCCTACTGATTAAAGCTCTCATGCCTGGAGTGGGTAGGTAAGCTTATGCTTAATTGAATTCTGTTGAAGTCCTTCACATTGGGGTTTCTTTTCTTTTTGTTTCATTTTGTTTCTTTCCTTAGGAATAAAGTCTCCTGGAATCCTTCTGCTATCTGACAGATTGGTGTTGCTCCTTAGTGAAACTGTTTGCTAGTAGTCTTCTAACATTTTCTCCTGTGGTCTGTCTGTCTAGTTGTCTATTAGGGGACAAATCTATAGAAAAGGACAGGCAAAGATCTGTCTATTCTTGAGCCAGTCTCAAGGGCAGAGAAGTTCAGGTCCTTAAACCAATTTTGCCATGAGTCTCCGTTTTTTAAATTATATATGAAGACTTCTTTCTTAGTCTTGTCTTTGTGCCCCTGCTTTGTTTAATTTCATCTGCTTGGAAGCAGAAGGTTTGTTGAACCTGTGTTTAGTGACAGTTAGCCTTTGGCCAACTTCCAGAGATATGAGGTTGCACAAGTACCATCTTTAGGGAACACTGCAGTTCTCACAGGGTCTTCTCAATTGAAAATTGCCACTTCCGTGCCAAAACACTGCTTCCTTAATGTTTTCACACTATAACAATAAACTCGTATGCTTCTCTCTCTAACTGGCACAATTGTACCAGAAAAATTTGGAATTATACTAGCCACTTTAGCTACTTTTGACAAGAACAAGATTGTTCATTTAGGAGGTGCTTTGGAAAAAAAAGAAAAGGAAGAAAACCTGATGAGGAAATTGTCTTGTGTACCAAAAAAAAAAAAAAAAGAACATTTTATTTAAGGTAGGAAACACCAGCCTCCTTCATATCCATACTTGGAAGATTAATAAAGTCTGGCTTTTTAAAAATATTTTATTTATTTATTCATTAGAGACACAGAGAGAGACACACACACACACACACACACACACAAGCAGAGGGAGGAGACTCACTGTGCAGAGCCTGATGTGGGACTGGATCTCAGGACCCCTGAAGCATGACTTGAATCAAAGGCAGACGCTCAACCATTGAACCATCCAGGTGCCCAAGGCTGGCTTTTCAACTGTATGGCTAAATACAACTGTCAAGGGCCCAAGTTATCCTTAAAATAACTATAATAAACTTCTTTCGTGTATGTACATCTTAAAATGGGTATTTCTGTATCAAATTCTCTCCTCCCTCTTTGCATAGAAAATATAAATTGGCTTATATTTTACAGTAGCAACTTCATATTTGTCTGAATCTGGCTCCTTAACATTTTGTTCTGTTTTTCTCTCTCTTGGAAAATGTAAAGATTAACTGATGGATCAAACAAATAAACAAACAGAAACATTTAGTTATAATGTGCTCATTCTAGAAATAGCTAGTCCAGATAAAGTAAAACATCTGAAAGAAAAAAGTTGTCAAATTCTTAGTGCTTATTTTGTGAACCCTGAAAAGCATATTTACTGAATAGCCCTTGTTACATAGTTACAATATAAAATGACAAAGCTTTAGTTAGTTTCAAAATAAGAGCTTTTGATATAATTCAGAGTTTTTACATTTAATTACTGTATAAAAATAATGTCAGGGCAGCCCCAGTGGCTTAGCTGTTTAGCGCCGCCGTCAGCCTGGGGTGTGATCCTGGAGACCTGGGATCGAGTCCCACGTCGGGCTCCCTGGATGGAGCCTGCTTCTCCCTCTGCCTATGTCTTTGCCTCTCTCTTCTCTGTGTCTCTCATGAATGAATAAATAAACTCTTAAAACAATAATAATGTCAACACAATATTTTGTACAGGAAGAGGGTTAAATTTTTTATAATTTAAACTTCCTAAATTTCTTATGTTGGTTTTATAAGTTAAATAAATTATCATTATTTCTATATCATGACTAAAATTACATATACAGTTGTGTACATATATGTAAATATATAAAATATATGAATATATATTTAAATAAAATATATATTACCGGGAAGCCCCGGTGGCTTAGCAGTTTAGCGCCGTCTTCGGCCCAGGGTGTGATCCTGGGGACCCGGGATCGAGTCCCACGTCAGGCTCCCTGCGTGGAGCCTGCTTCTCCCTCTGCCTGTGTCTCTCTCTCTCTTTCTCTGTCTCTCATGAATAAATAAAATCTTTAAAAATATATATATGTATATATATCCTAAATGAAATGACAATAACCGATATCTTTTCAAAGGTTAAATTTTATGAATTTTTATAATACTACAAATAATAAGGATTTAATGTGTTAGCTAAAATTGTAAATTCCAGATCCTTAACTAATTTTAAGAATTTAGACAAATTGTTAACTAATCTTTTGATGCCTGGGCAATTTCTAAGTAAAAATTAGATTTAAAAAATTGGCTACTAAACATAATCTTTTATTCTTATTTCTTAGAATGGCAATAGATTAACAAAATACACAAATGTCTCTGGGTTATATTACATATGTCTCTGTGCTTATTTTTACTACCTTAAAATTGTGATATAAAATGCACACTTATGGAGAAAAAAATAGCTAAGCCATTATTGATTTTTTTTTTTTTTTGGTCTTCTGAAAAACATCAGAGAAGACCAAAAAAAGATGGTTACTTTCCTGAAACTAATGTAGCCTTGTGCATCAACTGTACTCAAATTTAGGAAAATTTTTTAAAAATTTATATAATCATATAAAGATTATTTTTATGTGTGTATGTGTGCACAAGCTGGGGGTAAGATCAGAAGCAGAGAGAGAATTTTTTTTTTTTTAAAGGCTTTATTTGTTTATTCATGAAAGACACAGAGAGAGAGAGAGAGGGAGAAGCAGGCTCTAAGCCGGGGGCCCGATGTGGGACTCGATCCTGGGTCTCCAGCATCACGCCCTGGGCAGAAGGCAGGCCCTTAAACCGCTGAGCCACCCAGGGATCCCCGCAGAGAGAGAATCTTAAGCAGGCTCCATGCTCAGTACAAAGCCCAATGTAGGGCTCAATCATCAGGCTTAATCTCATGATCCTGAGATCATGACCTGAGCCAAAATCAAGAGTTGGATGCTTAACCAGCTGAGCCATTCATGCACCCCATCCCCATATAATCATATAAAAGTTTTTAAAATGCCATAAATCCTTGTGCATTTTTTTAAGTGCCTGTTGTCTTCTCTCTCAGGTTACTATGGACTTAATTTAGAACTACAAAATTATTAGAAGACTGGCTTTAAAAATAAAAAGAAGATGGTTACTCTGGTTAAGAATGATAATATGATTGGTTGACTACACTGGATGACAATAATTACACAGAAATACAAGAATGTATGGCAAACAATAGATACAATTTTCTGTTTACTAAAAAAGGTATTATTAGGGGCACCTGGGTAGCTCAGTCAGTTAAGCTGCCAATTCTTGATTTTAGCTCAGGTCATCATCTTAGGGTCCTGGGATAAAGCCCTGCATTGCATCGGGGCTCTGCAGGGAGTCTGCTTCAGGATTCTCTCTCTCTCTACCCCTCCTTCCTCCATTTGCTCATACTCTTGCTCTCTCTAAAAAATAAATAAATCTTTAAAAAAGAGAGGTATTACCGCTTATCAAGGTGTTAAATTTAATATTATGTATACATCTTGATCTCTGTCAGGGTAGTGTTCTCATGTGGTAAAGATGGAAACTCAAGGTCTCTTGAGGTCTGAACTTCAAAACTTGCACGGCACCACTTCTGTCACAATCTATTGGTCAGACAACCTAGAGGAGAAGAGGTTCTGCTGGAACAAGCTGGTGCAGATGCAAGTGAAAGTGTTGAAGATGTAGGCCACTGCTTTGATGCCAGAGAAATGCCCAAGCCGTACTATATTGGTGATGTGCATCCAAATGACCTCAAACCTGAAAGTGGTAGCAAGGACCTTTCCAAAGATGCCCCATCAAATGTTGCTGGTCACACTGGATTTTGCCCATCACAGGTGCTATTGTCTTAGGCTTCCTGTATTGTTACTACACATCTGAAAGCGAATCCTCCTGGGACTGTGTGGATTTGGAAAGCATATCCATTGGGAGGGCAAGCTAGAGATTTGTTTGGAGGCCTAGGGAGGCCCTCTTCTCAAATCCTGCCTCCCCTTGGACACCAGATGGTTGGCCAGACATCCACCCCAGAATTGAGACCAGTGACCTTCATCTCCTACAGCCTTACTCCCAAAGCACCTGCTCATTGTTCTGTGCCCCTGCCAGTGGCCCTTCTCTCTCTCTTCTGGCTTCCACCAGCCCCTCTGTTTCCTAATTTTGTTTTACAATTACAATCAGTATGTCCTAGTAAAATAAAAAGCCGGTAAAAATGCCAGCTTTCCAATACTTTAAATATACATTAGACATTCTCAACAGGGCAACACAGTCTGGTTTTGAAGCTTTTCTTTTTCCATTTTTTTTGAAGTAAATATCTATATATATCTTAAAATATATATATATATATACATATGTACTATACACAATAACATACATATTTTAAGGCTACTGTTAAAAATTTCAAATATTGGGGCACCTGGGTGGCTCAGTCATTTAAGGGTCCAACTCTTGATTTTGGATCAGGTCATGGTCTCAGGGTTGTTGGATCGAGCCTCACATCAGGCTGTCCCTCTTCCTCTGCTCCTCCCCTCTTTAGCTCTCTCTTAAATAAATAAATAAAATATTTTAAAAATCCTTCAAATATGTTAATTATTTGTATATTTATATATTCATTTGTGCCTAAATATACACATACATAAAGGTATATTTATTTATTTGTTATTATTTTTTAAGATTTTATTTATTTATTTGAGAGAGAGAGAGAGACAGAGATAGTGAGGAGAGAGAGCATGAGAGGAGAGGAGAGGGAGAAGCAGGCTCCCTGGTGAGCAGTGAGCCCGATTTGGGGCTTAATCTCAGGACCTCAGGATCACAACCTGAGCTGAAGGCAGACACTTAACTAAACCACCCAGGCACCCCTAAAGGTATATTTATAAATCTTATATTGATAAGTTATGTGAATAATGTATAAAAAGAGTAAAGTTAGAATATAAATTTGAATATAATCTGTTAGAATATAATCTGTAAGAAGATTCAGTTAATCTGTGCTCAAATTACTAGATGTTCCTTTTTATCACCAAAATATTTGTTAATTCTTAGTGCTTTATCATGTGTTCTTAAACCATTCTGCAAAGACTCCTCTTTACTTTTGAAAAAATTCAGCTCTTAACACCATAGTTGTCTATTGGTGTGTTTTTACAATGTTGCTTATAGATATTTCCTGTCTTTAATTACTTAGAAAATTCTTGGATACCTGGGTGGCTCAGTCCATTAAGTGTCTGCCTTCCACTCAGGTCATGATCCCAGGGTCCTGGGATCTAGTACAGCAATGGGTTCCCTGCTCAGAGGGAGTCAGCTTCTCCCTCTTCTTCTCTTTCTCCCCTTCCTGCCCCTGTTTGTGCTCTCTCTCTCTCTCAAATAAGTAAATAAAATCTTTTAAAAAGGTACATTAAAAAAATACTTAGAGAATTCTTGTTTGCTTTAATAACTATTTTTAATTTTTCTTTTTCTCAATTTAGGCCCCAGATTGAGAATAATGCCTAAACTCTTATCAAGGCTCCCCAAATGGCCATTAGGAAACAAAAAGAATTGCTCCTTTACACATGAAAGGCCAATAAACAAAATTAGGTTTTTCCAGAATTCTTCAAGTTTTAAAAAATTATTATGAGGAATTATTGTTTGTAAAAGTTAGGGAAAAGGGATCCCTGGGTGGCGCAGCGGTTTAGCGCCTGCCTTTGGCCCAGGGCACGATCCTGGAGACCCAGGATCAAATCCCACGTCAGGCTCCTGGTGCATGGAGCCTGCTTCTCCCTCTGCCTGTGTCTCTGCCTCTCTCTGTGTGTGACTATCATAAAAAAAAAAAAAAAAAAAAAAGTTAGGGAAAGATTGACAATGCAAAATGAGGTTCATCTTCTTAGGTTAATTATATATAAACAAAATGTGTTAACAAAAATATTTTTCTGGGGCGCCTGGGTAGCTCAGTTGGTTGAGTGTCCAGGTCATGATCCCAGGGTCCTGGGATGGAGCCCCACATCAATCTCCTTGCTCAGCAGGCAGCCTGCTTCTCCCTCTCCTGCTCCTCTTGCCTGTGCTCTCATTCTGGTAAATAAATAAATAAAACCTTTAAAAAAAATAAAAATATTTTTCTATGATTGTATACTTTTCAAGTGGAAAGAAGTCTCTCAGAATATTTGTACCCAGGATCCTAGATTCAAAATTTCTTTCTCTTTTGTTCATGAAAAGTCTGAATAAGCAATAAAAGTACAGACTCTTTGGAAATGTATTACTTATTTCAGTCTTTTATTAGGTGCAGTTGCCAAAGTATACCTGTCCTAAGAGCTGTAACAAACCACAGCAAAACATGGGAAAGCTTCCGTTACCTGTTCTAGGGTCTCCACTAAACCTAACTGTTCCCTAATCTACTCAGACTGTTTCATTGACAAAAATCACCCATCATTTCTCAGGCAGTTGCCTAACCTCCAATAAAATACTCTCATTTCCCTGACGCAGCGCTACCCATGACTATAACACTAAGTCCAGTGATGTCTTTCCTTTACCAAAAGAAGGAAAATCTAATCATTGCTTATCTCAGTTAGGAAATGAACCATAACACACACCCCTGAAACTCTCCTGGATGTGTCTGATTTAATTCTGTTTGTTGATGGTTCCTGAATAAAAATAATTAAAAACTGTCAAGAGGGCTATGCTATCAAATATTCAAATTTACCCTTAAAATATAAGGCTCTCCCAGAGTTAAATTAGTTCAGATACCTAATTTCTGTTACCTAAATCTGCCAGCTGATAAAAGGTATACATACATGCATATAACAGAAATTTATATATATGTATATGCACATATACAGTGTTTTCTGTATTTCAAAAATGATAAGCTTAAATAATATGTGCTCTTCATCATCATAAAATCCTAATCTTCAAGCATTAATGTGTATATGTGTGTGTGTGTGTGTATAAGGTATGATAATATGTAAATTATCCCATGACCTTGGAATCTTTTGAAAACAGAATCCCTAAACCTCTACAGTAACCTCTAAAATGGACAAATTAAAAACTTTTAGGTGTTTTGCTATTATTTAAGGAAAAGGCAATTTTAAAGGTGGATCAGAATGCCTCATGATATTAAACAAAATAGCAGAGATAAATTGATGATGATATGGAACCAACATTAGTGGGGTAATTACAAAGGTATTGCTGAGAATATTTCCAGTGTGCATCTTATCAGCCCAAGACATAATCCAGCAAGACTGTAAACATGGGAACTGGTACAGAAGCCAAAGCCTTGATGTCCCTCTGAACACTGCCAAATTCCTTTAGTAATAAGCTATGAATATGTTCAGGTTGCATATTTATTCTCAGGATTGAGCAGAAGTGTTTCATGGCTCTGCATCCTTATCTTCCACAAACTTTAGGGAAAATATAGAATTAATGGAATCCTAAATTCAAAATTAGCAAGGCTCTCAGAAAATTTTGAACTTTCATGGCTTATTACTCTTGCCATTGGCCTTGGTGGCAATAAGAGTTATACTCTGAAGCCCATAGATTACCTGTTCGTGAGTTAACAATTAGCCCCCACCCTTTGCATTTGTAATTACTTCTAATCCTAGATTCTACCCATTACAAACTAAGATGGATAAATACTGTAAGTGATTTATGGTACCTCCAAAATTATCATTAAAAAGTTCAAGCTGCATTTCCAAAATACCTATTTAAACATGCCCTTCTTAGTTTAAAACCTGGAGATTTAGTCATCTGGAAAAGGTATCAGAATATAACTGTACTTGAACATTAATGGAAAGGATTTTATCAGGCAGGTATAGTTAACAGTGGGCATAGTGGCAAAACTCTAAGGTGATGATCTCTCATCCATGGTTTTCAACCAAAAAGATATACCATTAGGGGGCCTGAGTGGCTCAGTTGGTTAAGCGTCTGCCTTTGGCTCAGGTCATAATCCCGGGGTCCTGGGATGGAGCCCATGTCCGGCTCCCTGCTCAACGGGGAGTTTGCTTCTCCCTCTCCCTCTGTCCCTCCTTCCTGCTGTGCTTTCTCTCTCAAATAAACAAAATCTTTAAAAAAGATAAAAAGATGTACCACTTTCTCCCGATTGCTAGACATTTACTCTATCACGAGAATTCAAACTAAGAATTGTTATGAATTCTTCAGGCACTGATGACTGGCGACGTGGTCAGCTTTCACCCAAGACAAAGAAGACTGATCTTCCAATTTTTTTCTAGTTTAGTTTCTAGGTTTTCAGCTCTAGTACTAATCTCACCTTTTATTGTGTTTTGGCACCAACATTATTGAATTAATACTAGTAAGGTAATTGCATAAGATTTAAATAAAAAATAAATGATCTACACATTTGTTATAAGCAACAAATTACTAATGTCGTATCTCATTACACTGAGTTTAAGAATCACTACCTTCAAACCCACAATTTATCCTAAGAGACTATCTGGTCATTGTAATAGACTGACTATTTTGTGCTCACCTACCTCCCCTTCATATGTTGAAATCCTGACCCCAAGATGATGGTATTAGGAACAAGGCCTCTAGAAGGTGATAGAACCTTATAAAAAAAAAAAGGACTCCAGAGAGCTCCCTTTTTCTTCCATTATGTGAGTATGCAATATGAAGACAGGTCTATGAACCAGAAAGCAGCCTCTTACCAGACAACGAAATCTGCTGGCATCCTGACCTTGGATTTCCTTGCCTCTGCAACTATGAGAAAAAAGTTTCTATTATTTATAAGCCCCCCCACCCCTCAGTATGGTATTCTCTTATAGCAGCCTGATTGGACTAGAACAATCATTGTTTGTGTATGAAATAAAATTAAGTATCACGTGAGGGAACTATTATTGACCCTCTTATCCATCAAATCTTGAGTTTGCTGAACTCATCTATCCATTTATTAATTTAACATTTCCTAGGAGCCAATAATGTGCCAAACAACATGGTAGACACTAGGATATGACAACACTGGTCTACTGTCTTTTAGTTTTGCAGAAAGAGGCAGGCAAGTAAATAAGGGCTGTCAAGTGGTACTGGGTGCTCTGACAGAATTATGAATAGAGTAGACAGTGTGGGAGACTAGAGAGTAGTAACTTCTTTATAGTATTTGTTTATGCAGTGAATTCCAGGAAAATACCACAGAGATAGGATCACTAGCAGAATAGACACAATTTTTCAGATTAATTTGCAAAATGGTTATATATAGTATAAGAAGTGAACCACACCCTTCTATATTCCTCTATAGTGCACATAACAAAAGTGGATCCCTTTGAAAGCATGTCAAGATTTTGGTTATGACAATAAAGAAGTTGCCTTCTCCCCCCCCCCCCCCTTCGGCTCTAGTAAAGGGAATAATAAAAAAAAAAAAATAAGGGCCCCATATGTTTGGTGTTTAAGGTTTAAGGTATAAAGGGCTCAATATATTGAATTTATTTAATTGATTCCAGCATGGCCATTTGAGTGCCAATAAAAAAAAAATCAAGTAATTCGAAAGTGTTCAAATTCTGACAGGTTGGAGTCTGTTTTGTAAGTTTTTCCTTAGGGTCTCTGAACAGAGCCATTTAAACATACCGCTTTGAGGCTGGCAGGAGAAAGGGCCAGGTTGGAAAAAGTCATCATCTAAGGAAACGAAGTGGAAGATCCAACATTTATGTTATTTTGATGATTTGCTAGATGCTTTCTTTCATCTTATTCTCATGCTAACCCCTTTTCTCCAGTAGCCAATTAATGCTGTGACAACGTATCCTGGCCAAGGTCAAACAGCAGCTAAGAGACACAGGTGACTGGGGCTGATCTCGCCCGGGCTAGGTCTTCCCCACTCTGCGAATGAATACACTAAGGCCAAACCAACGCTCCCCCAAGCAAAGTGCCCCCCGCCCCCCAAGCCTCCTCACCCTTCTAAAGGGGCTCATCTGATCACTAAGACCTGGAGGCCACTTAATGGGTCTCATTTGGTTGGCAAGGTGACCCTAGGGCTCTGCAAATCCGCGAAGCTCCATCCCTTCCAAAGGAACGAGCCGAGAGCCCAGGTGGGTCGGCGACCGCCCAGCGCGCGCCCAGGCACAGCAGCACGCGGCTTCCTTGCAGGTGCGCGCGCACCTGTCGCTGGCCGCGTGCGCGCGGCGAGGGGCGAGGGGCGTGTTCGTGCGCGTGCGCGTGCGCGTGCGCGTGCGCCGGCAGCCTTCGCCGTACGTGCGCCGTGCGTGGGCGCGGTGTCCCTGCGCTCGGAGCTTCGGGCCGGGATTCGGCCCGGTGCCGAGTGGGAGTCTGGGAGGGGCGTGCTCCTGGCGGCGGCGGCTCCCCCTGGCGGCGGCCGTGCGGCGCTGGCGGCGCGCAGTCAGGCGTTCTCCGCGGGCAGCCGGCGGCGGGGCCTTGCCTTCAAGCGCGGGGTCCTCGGCGGCCTGGGTGTCTGCTGCCCCAGCCGCTGTCGTAGGCGAGGACGGCTGCTTCTGCGGCTGCTGTTGGTTCGCGGCGGCGGCGGCGGCGGCGGCGGAGGAAGAGGGCGAGGCGACTGGGGAGGAAGGAGGCAGGCGCGGCGGCGGCGGCTTCGCCCGGGCCCGGCGGCGGCGAGGGGGGGGGAAGATGGCGGACGTGCTCAGCGTCCTGCGACAGTACAACATCCAGAAGAAGGAGATTGTGGTCAAGGGAGACGAAGTGATCTTCGGCGAGTTCTCGTGGCCCAAGAACGTGAAGACCAACTATGTAGTTTGGGGGTAGGTCCGGCACGGCTGTGGCCTGGGGAGGGCCGGCAGAGGGGGGCGCCCCCAGGCGACCTCTCTCCTAACCCCTCCCCCCGATTCCCTTTGGGGATGGAGGAAAAGAAAAAAAAAAAACGGGTCTCTGGGTAAAAGTTTCTCACTGGAAAAGAAGTTGTACTTTTAGGTGAGGAGGGAACAGGAGGAGGTGCGCCTGGACGGGTCCATTTGTTTCAGTGTTTGGGACGCCACAGGGAAAGGGAGCTTGGGAGTTTCTGAGTTTTCTGGTTCATTTTTGCCGGTGAGTGGTCGAGTGTTAGCAACGTGTGTAGGTGCAGAAAGGGGCACACCGTCCGGTCCTGGGGACGCCTTGCTGCGTTGTGTTCTTCAGTTTGGTTGTTTCTTTTTTTTTTTTCCTTTCTCTCGGAGGCTGCCGTGTGTGGTTGTAAGTATCCCTGCTGCCCCTTGCAGCTCCTGGTCTGTTTCTTTCCCTTCCGTAATTCCTTCCCTCACGAAGAGCAAAGAGAACCGAGTATGTGAAGTCAGAACGGGAAAAAAGATCGGGTCACTCGGGAAGAGTCCTCACAGCCCCTCTTGGGGGGCGGAAGGCAGGAGTTTCCTCAGGGAGAAAGTTGCCGGGCGAAATGGAGGGGGCCTTAGAGGTCTCGGGGAGAGCCCGAGGGTGGCGTGGGGTTTTAGGAACTGTGCCCCGAAGAGCGACGTTTTGAGAATGTTGATCCGTGCCGGGTTTTCTGAATATCAAGTCGTGAGGCAACATTATCTAGAAATAGGTGCGATTATCGTGCGGGACCTTTGTAGTGGTGTTTCTGTCGTTGGTACTTCACTCGAGTGGTTGGAACCTCGGGCCAGAACCTCCATGCCCGTTTGGCTTGATTGAATGGGGGAACCTTGGGCTTTTATGAAGGAAGAAGAGTGGATGAGAAGCTAGGGAAGATGTAGTTTGTTGGTTGCTAGTTTTTTGGCCTGGAGGGCTTATGGTTTGATTAGCTTTATGACATGTGGATGCAGTGACATCATTCTGAGTTCCCTGCGTTTTGTCCTTTGAAAAGAATTTACGCAGACAATCGCATTTCATGGGGATTTTAACTGTTTGTTTGTTTTTTCCCTCGTGGTTAAGAAGTAGTAATGGTGTAGGGCAGTTCCATCCGAGAAATAGAGAAAATTCTTAGCACCTTGATTCCTGACTCAAAGGAGGTTAACTTAAGAGGAGATGAGATAAAACAGATAAGTTGGTGAGAAATGCGCTCTGGTCCTTAAGAGAGTAACCACTTCTAGCTTGGGGTGTTAGAAAAGGTTTCATGGAAGTGTGTTTGGGATGTAGACGTGCTACACATTTTTCATGAACAAATGAGTAAGCTTTAAAGAATGGGTGAAGAACTTGAGGACGACATGATGGGGTAGGTCTTGAAGAACTGTACGCTCAACAGCCTGTGAGCTGGAAGGGAAATGTTTCTCGATAGTCCGATGAAGCCAGTAGTGAAAAGGAACTGCTTAGAGTGACTTCAAGCTTTAACAACAGTGAATCACCCCAATAAATGTATTTTCGTTTCGTTTAAGTTCATCTCTGTATGCGTGTGTACATACATCCAACTTCATAACTGTAAACAATAGTTAATCCCTTCTTGCAGGCAGTACATTGTGACTTTGCTCTTCTATATCATTAAAATAAACTGGTTATCTGTATGTTATATTTCATTGTACAGTAATTGGTAGTGATAATATGGTTTGAAAGATGTCAGTTTAAAGAAGTGGAAATGCAGGCTAGAATTGTAGTTTGGGGCTGATTATTTTGGGCTGTATTCAGATGACTTTAAATAATGATGTTTTTTAGGTGAGGAGAATCTACATAGGAAGGGTGAGATTGGACATGAATACTGTTGAACAGATAGCATTATGTGATTTTATTAAAAAAGCTTGCCCCTATAAACTGCATTGTTTTATCACAATTCATTATGATTTTACACTATTGGTTAAATTTTTGAGGGATGTCATAAGAATTACACCTCTGAAATTCATAGTTGTGTTTACTGTAAGAGTGTTGTTAAGGATGTTGTTTATAGCAGTATTTACTTAGGAGACATAGGATAAATTTCTTGTAAGTTTAGCATTGGTAATAGTTGTCCTTCTCCTCATCAGTTTGTTTTCTCTTGTGGCTTCTTTCCAGTCTATAACTGATAAGGTTTCTCTCTCTGTTGACAAAGGCCAGATAGAACCAAATTTGGGCCAAATTCTAAAAAGTACCTTAGAATGTGAATATGGTATGCTTTCCTTCTTGCTTCTTGTTCTGTCTTCTTTGAGTTCTTTTGCTTTAATGACATTTCCACTTATTAAATTTCATACTTTTATGGGTATTTTTGTTAGCCATGTTAAATCCTTTCTTGGGTAACAAAGCAAATATAGATAAATTCATGTGTATAATTAAGTCCAAAGAGTTGAATTAAAATTGAGGGAAAATTTTGTTTTAATTACTTCAGGACTGGAAAAGAAGGCCAACCCAGAGAGTACTACACATTGGATTCTATCTTGTTTCTACTTAATAATGTGCACCTTTCTCATCCTGTTTATGTCCGACGTGCAGCCGTAAGTAAAATGTATTTTAAAACTTTTTTGGGTTTTTGTTTTTTTGGTGGTAGGTATTATTTGGCATGGATCACTTCCCTCATGGGTTTCAAATCAAAAGAAAAAAGGTTTGTATGAAAGGCTACTGGAGGGTCAAAATTAGATGACTGTGATTTATGCAGATTTTTAAATCTGTGACTTTCATGTAAAAAGTGGACACTGTTTACAAGAACAGAAATTTTGAAGGCATTTGTAGGAATGTTTTTAGAAATTCATAAGCCTGTGGAAGGACTCTTGATATTTAGAACTGTAGGTTAATCTCAAGAAAACTTTTTTGGGGGCATCAAAAATAAGATTAATAGACAACTTTAAAATTAAATTTTTAATCAGTTTAATAAACCCTTTATACGTTATTGATAAACTCATTTGTTTTCAGTTTTGCTTGCTTTCAGCATCTTAGTATTTGACCACTGTTTTTCTGAGTAGGAAATATTCAGCATCTAATACGCCTAGAAAAAATACAGTTTGAAACTACTTGGGATTTGGGAAATAGTGGGATAAAAATAACAGCATCTCTATAAACTTGTGTTACCTCATCTTAAATCTTTTAAAAACTGAATTAGGCAGTAGTTAGAATATTTTGTTGGCTACGTTCATTCATTTTGTGGTAATAAAGATGATCCAGATACTTGGTTTAGATTTCGAGATTATATTGGGAAATGATAGTAGCATGCAACTGATGGCTGTAATTGTTACTGTGAAACTTAGGAACCTTCTTCACATGGTATTTAAGTCTTTTGTTTTTCTTAAATACGTCACAGATTGAAAGGGCAGAATTCTGTAATTCTAGAGTTCTATAAATGTAGTTTTTTTCTCTTTTGTGTTATTTGCTCTTTCTTGTGAGCAGGCCATTTCTGAAATAAGTTTTCCTGACCCATAGCTCCTATTTTAGAGTGAGTAGGACTTCTCTCTTTCTCAGTTGGCTTTATTATATAGACATGATTCATTAGTAACCAAATGGTGGAGTATGTTATCAGACTTAGAAACAGTAATTTAAAGAAAATTAATTCAAATCTTTTAACTATTTATGATATACTTCAAGTAGACTAGTTTTTAAAAACAAGCACACACAAATCTGTTGGCTCCTAAATTTTATACTCCTAGCAGAAATTAAAAATTAGCCTGCCCTTTAAAAAAAAAAAAAAAAGGTTAATTTTAAGTGACTAAATATAAATATAGTTTATTTCTAACATCAGGGAGAGTGTGCATAATGTTTGGTGTGGTGAAATCTAATCAGTAGTCAGTATGCGATAATTAGCCAAAGAATACTTGTTGCTTCATTGTTGTTATATAAAGTGACAGAGGGATTTTAATTATATAATCTTGGCAGCCACCAGTCATTCCTGTACTCAGTTATTTGTTTACATTATAAAAATGATATGAGAGATTGTGATAACTAGTGGATTCGTTGAATTCATGGCCCCAAGATGACTTGGTGACTAAAGTATACAGTTTTATTTGTGTTGTATACCTCTTTACAAAACTGCTAGTGTAGGAGATTTTTTTTTTTTTTTCACTTTTCCAACTAGTATTTATTATTAGTTAAGCCATGATTCAGGATCCCAGGGTGGGGATCACCATGTACCCAGGTCCCCCTTCACCACCCTGGGAGAAGGATGGAGGACAGAGGAGAGGTGGGTGGAGCCAGTTCAGATCTTCCCAGGAAATGTGCCTTCTCCCCTGCGGTCATCCCAGGCCGACACCCAGGATATGGGGCAGAGGGACTTGTACACTCGCCGGTACCATTCACACACGGAGACATCACCCCCTTTAGCAGTCATTGCCTTCTCACAGCGGTGGAAATCCAGGTAGTTCTGCCAGCAGTTCCTAGTCTGGGTCTGGTTGGGGAAGCGGCTGTCAAAAGGGGCAGTCTGGTAGTTCTTGATTTTGGACTTGATGTCTTCTGCCATGGTGCTGACTCTAAGGACACCCCTGCAGCACCTCGCAGCTCAATGTGGCCCTCAGCAAAGACGCCAGAGTCGGACCGGTGCTAGTGTAGGAGATTAAAGGAAAATTATCCATTTTACCAAAATAGATATATTTTCCAGATTTAATTTTTTTAATCTTTTCCCCTTCCTTACAGAATTTGTGTACATTCAAGGATAAAAAAGAAATGTGTAATGTGGAAAGTAAAAAACCACCATTAATGTTGTCCTATATTATGTCCTAAGTTTTTTCATGCTTAAATAACACATATCTATTGTTAATTATGAAAACTTAATTTATTTATTTTTTTTTTTTTTATGAAAACTTAATTTAATGGCTAAGTTAGTATATTTCACAGTCCAAGTAGAATATTTTGAGGAAGTCTCTTTTGTGTTTGAGGCGAGAATGTACTTGGAAATCTATAAAATGAGCAGGCAATAGGACTAAAAAGATAATTGCTTAAAATGTGAAAAGTATCATGAGTAAAATTAAAAAATACTTAAGCCAAGGGAACAAAAAAGACTGGAATTGATTTTTTGAAGAAGGATGAGTCATTGTTTCATTTTTGATGGTTATCTTTTATATATCTTATTTGAATTTCAAAATGAAGTTATTAAAAATTAATATTCTTAAAATTTTTTAGGACTTTTACTAGGTTTTTTTAGCCTAGTTCCCTAAAGATGAAGTCCTAAATAAATGTTACTGAGATACGTTGGAATAAAATTCAGGCAGTATACAATGTTTGTCTTTATTATGTTTCTTATACTTGTTGTTGATTTGATAACTAATTTAAAATTTTGACCTCAGACTGAAAATATTCCTGTGGTTAGAAGACCTGACCGAAAAGATCTACTTGGATATCTCAATGGTGAAGCATGTGAGTAATTTCTAAGTTGCTCTCACTCTTAAATAGCCATTGCTTCTTTCCCTCCTCTGTGAAATAAAAAGCAACGAGAAGAGAATTTGTATCTCCACTAAAAAAATTAACCTACTAGAAGCATAGGTGTGCATATGCTCTCCATTCTTTTCTGTTACGGTCAGTGCACTATTTTCCCTCCTACGGTCAATTACCACTTCTCTGTCTATATAGATTCCATTTCCTCTCACACTTTCAAAGATTTTGCCTTTGTAAATTGTTGCTTTTCTCTTGCATCATCATCTTTCTCCTTTTCTCTGCATCATTCCCTTTGAAATGCGTACTGTAAGATCTCTTATTTAAAAACAATTTTTGACCCCACATTCCTAGTATCTACTGTTGAATTTGTCTTCTCCTTTTTATTGCAAAATTCTTTGTTAACAGTTGCTTAACACCACTGCTTCTCTCCTGAATTCACGCCAATCTGGCTTTCCTACTCATCATCTCACTGAAATTACTGTTGTAAGGTCAACACGGACTTTAGGGTTACCATTTCCTTTGGTGTTTCTTATCCATATCTTGCTTGACCTCTTAACTGCATTTGATACTGTTGACTACTACACTTTTCTTCACTTGGCATTTGGGGCACCAGACTCTTTTAATTCTATTTGTGTTCACTGTCCATTTCTCATTTTATTTTGCATAACTCTCTTATCTTCAACACTGACCTATTCCTAAGTTCCAAATTATAAATTCACTGTCCACATCTTCCTTTGGATATTTAATAGGTATATGAAATTCATCATATCTGAAATAGAATGTTGATTCCCTCCTTCCATTCTCCCTCAGACAAAACTAAAATAGCAGATCTGGTCTCCCAGTGTTCCCATCTCAGTAAATGCTATCCCATTCATGTAGTTGTTTAGGCCAAAAACCGTGGAGAAATCTTTGATTATTTCGATTTCATGAACAAATCCTTTTCTTTAGCTTTAAAAGTATGACAATTTCTTAACCACTCTGTTCCCACCCTGTCCCATCCTTTCCTTTAGACTTGCATAGGTCTTATAGGTCCCTACTTTGTATTTTCTGGTATAATCTTTGCTGACCTATTAGAGTGACCTGTTTTTGAAAACATATATAAACTTGATTGTGTCACTTACCTGCTCCAGCCCATTCTATGGCTTCCCATCACACTTAGAATAAAGCTCACATTCTTTATCCTATTCTGATCTATGTGATCTTGCTTCTGCCTGAATCTCTGTGGCCTCATCTTCTTCCAACCTTTCTTTGCTCATAGCAGCTCAGTCTTACTGATTCTTTTAATTATCCTAACTTTTTTTTTTTTTTTTAAGATTTTATTTATTCATGAGAGACAGAGAGAGAGAGAGAGGGGCGCAGAGATACAGGCAGAGGGAGAAGCAGGCTCCATGTAGGGAGCCTGACGTGGACTCTATCCCGGGTCTCCAGGATCCGGCCCAGGGCTGAAGCCTGCACTAAACCGCTGAGACATCTGGGCTACCCTATCCTAACTTTTTGAACCCTTGTACTCGCTGTTTTCTCTGTGTTCAGTTCTATTTCTCTACATTGTCTCATGTCTTATTTCTTAGAATCTCATTCATATTTATGCTTAAAACTTCTGTCAAAAAGAACTTAGCCCTCTAAAATATAAAATAGCATTGTTTTCCCACATATGCCCATACAGTATCTTCCTGATTTATTTTTTATCAAATCCCTTATATTGACTTGAAATTACAGATTTGTTTACTTCTATATAGTCTGCCCCGTTAGAGGGTAAACTCTAAGGAAGCAGACAATTGTTAAATACCCAGCATTTAGAACAGTAATCAATAGTAGGTGCTTACCTGTATAAATGAGTAATTATTAATTTGCTGTCTAAAAAAATATGAATCGATATAATAAATTGATATATGTAATAGAATTTGATAGATATGAATAAATTAATGTAATATAAATAAATCAATATAATCTAAGACTGTTTGGTTTTAAACTTCCTTGGGGTAGAATTTACTACCTTTAAGTCATGAATAGCTGTCTTATCACATACTGTGTGCTATGGGTTTAACAGTAAGATTGATTTGCCCAGAGTATCTTGCATAATGGAAAGACCATCATCAAGAGTTGTGTTTCTGGGGGCACTTGGGTGGCTCAGTTTGAGTGGCTGCCTTCAGCTTGAGTCATGATCTCAGGGTCCTGGTCCCCCATGGGGCTCCCTGCTCAGTGGAGAGCCTGCTTCTCCCTCTCCTCCCCATTTGTGCTTTCTCTCTTGCTATCTCTCTCAAATAAAAATCGTAATTCAAAAAGAGTTGTCTTTCTGTACTGTCCTCACTAAACATTCAGCAAACAGTTACTGAGTGGTTATTCTTTTTTTAGATTGATTTATTTATTTGAAAGAAAGTGCGTGTGAGTACGAGCGCGCGGAGGGGCAGAGAGAGAATCTTCAGCAAATTCCCTGCTGATTGCGGAGCCCAACATGGGACTCCATTTCATGACCCTGTGATCATGACATGAGCTGAAACTAAGAGTCGGATGCCCAACTGACAGGTTATTCTTAAAGGCATTGTACTTGGTGCTATACAAAATGCAAAATTCCTCTGAACATTTTTACCATTGTATAAGATAGACTAATAAAAGAAGGTTGGAGGACTGAGGAGGCATTCTAATTCTTCTATGAGGAGGATGGAATTGAGGATAGGCAAAGGCTTTTTTTTTTTTAAATCATGGTGTACTTGGTAGAAATAGATTTTTTTTTTTTTAAGATTTTATTTATTTATGAGAGAGAGAGAGAGAGGCAGAGACACAGGCAGAGGGAGAAGCAGGCTCCATTGCAGGGAGCCTGATTGGGATTCCATCCTGGGACTCCAGGATCATACCCTGAGGCAAAGGCAGACACCCACAGAGCCACCCAGGTGTCCCAAGGATCCTTTATTTTTAAGCATCTCAAGTAAGCATGACAAATAGGCTGGGTAGTGGGAGAGAGGCAAATAAATTGTTTTTCTTTTCAGAATCCATAAAAAAAAGTTGCCATTTATTTATCCACATCATTTCTTGTAGTTTCTATAGGACAAATAAGTTTAGTCATCAAGTATGTTACTTTGCTACTTTTATTTTATTTATTTTTTTAAAAGATTTTATTTATTCATGAGAGACAGAGGCAGAGACACAAGCAGAGGGAGAAGCAGGCTCCATGCAGGGAGTCTGATGTGGGGCTCAATCCCAGGTCTCCAGGATCACGCCCTGGGTTGAAGGCAGCGCTAAACCGCTGAGCCACCTGGGCTACCCTACTTTGCTACTTTTTTTTTTTTTTTTTAATTTTTATTTATTTATGATAGTCACAGAGAGAGAGAGAGAGGCAGAGACACAGGCAGAAGGAGAAGCAGGCTCCATGCACCGGGAGCCCGACGTGGGATTCGATCCCGGGTCTCCAGGATCGCGCCCTGGGCCAAAGGCAGGCGCCAAACCGCTGCGCCACCCAGGGATCCCTACTTTGCTACTTTTAAAACAAATTGTTGATTTCATGGTTTAATGAAAAAGTTGAGCAAATCTTAAGACATTCCGTGCTCTTATACAAGATGTAATAGCTTAAAGATATCAGTTCATAACATACATTTTATTTTTTTATTTTTATTTTTTTTTCATAACATAGATTTTATATTTAACATTATCCCAATTAAAGTCTCTATACAGTTTTTCTTGAGGGAGGAGTTGGAACCAAGACATGATGATTCTAAAATCCATTTGGTAGAAGTAAGTGTCATAGAAGTTTAGAGAAGAGCAATGAGAAAATACTAAGTATTCTAGAGTTTAGAACTTAAAGCCACAGTAATTTTTAAAATGTGAATAAACTGATAGAATGATTTTTTTATCTGTTAAGTATTAAATTATGTAAATTTGACACAGAGGTCAAATCAGTGGGGGAAAAATAGGATTATTCAAGTGATAGGTTGATAAAAATGAAAACGTTCTGTATAAAAACCCTGACAAGCTGGGGAAAAAAATACTTCAACTCATATCACAGTGAAAGGACCCGTCTCACTGATAATATGAAGTGGTCCTAGAAATACATGCATAAAAGACCAACAACCCAATGTATTATAGTCATACAATTCAAAGAAAAGGTGATGAAATCATACGAAAAATGCTTATTTCACTTGTAAGATAATTACAAATTGGAACTATACAGATAGCACTTATTTTGCCTTGATAAAAATTTAGCAGTTTAATAATATACTCTAGTGAGTCTCTGAGGAAATAGATACCTGAATATATCTTTAGGTATAATGTCAACTGATAAAACACCCACTGAAGACATTTGGCAGTATTTCTTGTTACAAAAATCAACCCAGAAATACTGGATCTGGGACTTTATACCAGAGGTATATTTGAAAATCCATGAAGCATTTTATATATATATATACGTAAATGCATGCACACACACAAAACTATTCATTGTGTCATTGTAGTGGCAAAAACCAATAAAATTGAACTGCTTGTGAGTAGATAGGGAAAACTAGTTAAATACAGTATAATCCAGACAGTAAATACTATATATATTTTTAAAAAGTTGAAGAATGCTGTACATACTGATGTGTTAGAGCTCTCTTGTGAGGTTAAAAAAAGATTCAGTACAGTGTGTATAATATGCTGTCTTTTATGTTAAAAAGGGAAAAATAAAAGTATAATATATTTCTTGTATCTACAAAAAGAAACTCTAGAAAGATACACAAGAGATCGTTAATCATTAAATAGTTATGCAGGGTGGTGAGAACTACCTAGATGGGGACTAGTACATACACCCTTTTGTTAATTTCATTATTTTGAAACATTCAGAAATTAAATGATTTAATTAAAATCAATTTTTTAAACAATTGTAATTAAAAATTGTGATTTTTAAGGTGAACGCTAACTTAAAGCCTTTTTCTTTATAAATATATATTTATGTATTTATGTTTAGATACATTTCATGTGCATGTGTGGTAGGTAAGTAACATTGGAGTATACGTTCTTTGAAGTGACCAGTTGATTTCAATTTATCACAATAATTTGGAAGCTAGATTATTAAAAATATTTTGTTCTTTTACAACTTTTAAATACAGATTGATCTTTATAATAAAATGTTTTTACAAGACTACTTAACAACTTTTTTTTCCTGGGAAATCACTGTATATAAAGTAAGAAATAACAGATACTGAGTATTTCACTTATAATAATGTCAAGTATATGTGTTCAAATATTGGTCTTCTCACATAAATCTTTTTAAATCTTCAGCAACATCAGCAAGCATAGATAGAAGTGCCCCTCTAGAAATAGGTCTTCAGCGATCTACCCAAGGTACGTTTTGTCATATATTTATATTGAACTTTTCAAAAACTTATTCCAGTACTATATATTTATTTACTTTTTTTTTCTTAAAGTGAAACGAGCTGCAGATGAAGTTTTAGCAGAAGCAAAGAAACCACGCATTGAGGTAATGGGACTTTATTTTAAATGTGATTTGTAAAAAAATAAAAAAATAAAAAAAAAATAAATGCGATTTGTAGTATTACAAAATTGGGTTTGTGTATAGATAAGAATTCTTTTTCATAGTAATCCTAGGAGCTTTTTTCCTGGAAAACTTGTAGTACAGTGAATGTTTGATTAATAGTAATTTGAACTATACTTTAAGATCTCTTACATACAATCTATGTGATAGACAAATCACTTTATTTTCTTTTATACTATTGATGAAAGTGTTAGGCTGGGTCATGAGTTGGAAAACTAGTATAAAAGGTAAGATAGTAAATATTTTAGGCTTTTTGGGCCATTTAGTGTCTGTCCAACTCTTCCACTTTGTTATTGTAGTGCAGAAACAAGCATAGGCAGTACAGAAGTGAACTGGCAAGGCTGTATTCCAGTAAAATTTTAAAAAACAAACTGAGCCCATCTTTGGGTTGTAGTTTGCCTACCCCTGGAATAAGATGGTGTGAGAATTTGCTTCATTCTTTTTTTTTTTTTTTAAAGATTTTATTTATTTATTCTCAAGAGGCAGAGACATAGGCAGGGAGAAAGGCAGGCTCCATGGGGGGAGCCTGATAATGGGACTCGATCCTGGGACCCCAGGACCACAACCTGAGCCAAAGGCAAGCGCTCAGCCACTGAGCCACCTAGGGTCCCAATTTGCTTCAGTCTTAAGATGGTGAACATGAAGTGCTTATTATAGTTATTTCTCAAAATACTAAAGTATATCAGGGGGTATCTGAGTGGCTCAGTCAGTTGAGCATCCTCCTCTTGGTTTCATCTCAGGTCATGATCTCAGGGTCCTGCACTCAGCTGGAGTCTGCTTGAGATTTTCTCCTTCTGCCCCTCCCCCTGCTTGCACACATGCCTTCTCTCAGATAAATAAATACAATCTTTAAAAAAAAATACTGATGTATTAGGTTGCGTGTTTTTTATAATGTTTTATAGCCAGCAAGTGGAATGCTAATGTTGGCAAATAAGGATAGTGCACATGAAATAGAAGCTGTATAAGAAATGCAGTTGCCTTTAGAAGGAAAAGGCATTGAACAGCTAGGGTATTGCATAAGAAAGTTGAGCCTTAGAAATTTTAATTAAATGATTATGAGACTGTTTATTTAAAAATTTTAATAAGCCCCAGATCAGTTACATATAAAATTCCCTGAAAATGGAAGATTATCTACTAGAGGTACACTTAAAATCTGAGAAATGATTGAACTGGTCCAGGTATCAATTAACAATATAAAAATAACACTAGTAGTCATCACTAATGTTAACATTACTAGAAAACATAAGTCTTTTCCTTTCACACTTCTATAAAAATCAAATAGTTTTACGTTTTGCTTTCTTACATAAATAGTAAAGCATTCTTAAAGATAAAAAACTGTTAAATGGCAGAGTTGTTAGTATGTTCTGTAGAATCACTGATAGAATTTGATGCTAAAACCATACAATTTTAATTTTAAAACAATGTAATTTTATAAGCATACTCTGAGACATGGACTTGATGTTTTTTAGTTAATGATAATAATGATAATTAACTCATGTTTTTCCTCTGTTCTGGGTGATGTTTTGCATACTTTATATTAACTCACGTAATTCTCAACCACAACCTCCTGAAGTTGGCAGTACTATACATGTCATCAGTAAGCAAACCCCTCAGAGAGACTAAATTACTTGTTGAGGTTCATGGAGCCAGGATTAGAACCTAGACAATCTGGCTTTCAGCCATTCTACTATATATACTGACTACAAATTTTGCAGCAGTAAAGTGGAAGTTTTCACCAGCTCTTTGTATGAAAGAAGGTTGTGACCCACTGTGAACAGAATGTATGAGTTTAGAGATACTATTTGAGAGGAAAAACCAGAATTTACAGTTTAATTATTTGAAATAAATTGAACATGTCAGAAAATACTAATTTGCTAAGATACCATTTACTTGAGAAATCAGCAAGAAATAGTATAATAAAATTCTTTCCGGAGTATTTATAGAGTTAAAATGAGTTACATAAACAGCTGTGTTACATAAACAGTTTTTAGTTCAGCAGATATATATTGGGAACCTGCAAGACATTATGCTAGGAGAGAGAAATCCTTGAGGGCAAAGATTCTGATCTGATTAAAATCTAGGCTGCATTTGGCTTTAAAATCAGTAGTTTCCTAAGGAATTTGAATGATTTGTATTATACCTTCACTACACATGGCTAAAATTTAATGGAATTTGCTAAAATACTGTCTTTGCATTTATGTCAGCAAAATGTCTGTTTAAATGATAGGCTAATTAGAGCCTGAATTGGATGGAGCACAACATTGAATATACTGATTCTTTTTATACAATATCATATTTTGTTAGCCATAGATACTCTGATTCTTAGTTTTTCTCATTTGTTGAATGTGGCCATTGAACTAGATCAAGTTTTGTTTTTCACTGCTTTTCAGACTGAATTTTATCTGAAATCTAACATATAGGTTAGGGAAAAGCTGAGCTACCAAAGTTGAATTCAGAGAAGTGGCCCATGGGGCACTTTGTAGGAAATGCCTGATGTTCTAAGGAACATGCTTTGAAAACCATTCAAGTTTCACTTTGGTCATCAAAAATCTGGTGGATTCAGGACCTGGGGCAACAGATGCACAAAACTATCTCCAAAATGAAATTTTTGACTGATGAAAGCTTTTCATAAAATTTAGTAATAAACCTTCCTGAAGAAAAGGAATTTATTTAGGAATAAACCTTCCTGAAGAAAGTGGCATAATACTTTATGAATGAAAGTAGCTATGATACATTAGGAGAAGAATATTTAATTGTAGAAAAAAGTTGCTGAAGTTCTTTGGTAAGCTTTTTAATCAGTTCTCTTATGTGATCCAACAGGTATGTATTACTGTTTTCTTTAACTAAAAGTAATCTTAAAGACCAGTGTTGCTTGGAATGTCATAGGCAGGAACTTATGTAAGGAACATGTAATTTGTTATTGTTCTAAAAGTTAAATAAAAATTTAAAATATTAACCAGTGGTTATTTTCAGGATGAAGAGTGTGTGCGCCTTGATAAAGAGAGATTGGCTGCTCGTTTGGAGGGTCACAAAGAAGGAATTGTACAGACTGAACAGATTAGGTAAGATTTTCTTTAGTAGAAAGTGTTAAGTGTATATGGGAAAGGAGATTTTAATATGTTAACTCCATTTATCTTTATCTTTTACATTCATTATATGCTTCTGTGCCCGAAGTTCAAAAGATGTGTGGGCATGTTTTATGGTAAGGGAGATTCAACGTTAATTATGCTTTCATGAAAGCCTTCTTGGTTCTATTACCATATTGATCTTTGCATTTTAAAATTACTCTTTGCATTTTAAAATTACTCTATTACCAAGCCACTCATTTATTTTGTGATCTCTTGTTGATTTATAGCAGAGGTCAGCAAACTTTTTTTGTACAGTGACACATACTAAATACTTTTTGCTTTAAGGTCATGTGGGTTTTTTTTGTAACTAATGCTTGTGGTAGGGAAAGTAGTCTATGATTTCTTAATTCATAAAAGAATTGGCATGGCTGGATTTGGCCTGTGGTCTTATTTTGTTGATCTCTGATTTTTACTATAATTAGAATCATTTCTTAATTTTTCCTTGGCACAATATAATGCTTTGGAAGTTTTATCCAAACTTAAAAATTCAATGCTGATTTTTAAAAGCTTTATCGAAGACGACTGACATAACAATAAGCTGTACATATTTAACATGCATTGATACGCTTTCACGTATGTATACATCTGTGAAACCATTATAATAAGATAATGAATATAACATCCCTCTAATAAATTTCTTGTGTACCTTTTAGGTAGAAGATTCCACACTTCTTATCCCCACATCCTTCCCTCTCCAGGCAACCAGTGATCTGCCGTTACTATTGATTAGTGTTTTGTAGAGTTAAGTATAAATGGAATTATGTAGTATGTACTTTTGTAGGATTCTGGCCTCTTTTACATAGCATAATTATTTTGAGATTCATCCATATTGTTGGATGTGTCAATAATTCTTTATTGCTGAGTAGTCCATTTGTGTATCGTATGGATATAACACAGCTCGTTTTCCAGGCACCTATTTATGGACATTTTACTTGTTGCTGTTATTTGCCTCTTACAGCTAAAACTATGGGCATTTGTGTACAAGTTTTTTATGGACTTATGTTTTCATTTCCACTGAGTAAATACCTAGGAGAGGGGTGAGTGAATTGTGTAGTGGTATAGTCTGTCTTCTTAAGAAATCAAGCTGTTCAAAGTGTACTATTTCATATTTGTAACATGAATACATACGAGTTCTAGTTTCTTCACAGCCTTGCTAACACTTGGTGTGGTCAGGCTTTTTAATTTTAGCCATGCTAATAGGTATGAGATGGTATCTCATTGTGAGTTTACCTTGCACTTACCTCATGATTAGTGATATTATGAACATTTTTTTTGTGCTTATTTGCCATTTTACCATGTTTGATGAAGTGTGTTCAGATTTTTGTACATTTTTTAAATTGGACTGTTACTATTGAGTTTTGAAGGTTTGTTGAAGTCCTTTTTCATACAGAGGCTTTGCAGATACTTCTTCCATTCTGATTTGTCTTTACATTCTCCTGGCTAACTTTTGAAGAGCAGCTTGTTTAAATTTTTATGACATAGCCTGAGCAAAGCCAACAAAGATTATTTCATATTCTCTTGTAGGAATTTTTTAGTTTTAGGTTTTACATTTAAGTTTGTGACCTACTTTCAGTTAGTTTTTCGTGTAGGATATACAGTATGGATCAAAATCATATATTTTTTTATGATCTAGATATTGAAGTTCAGTTTTGTGCATTTCAGCACTATTGGTACCCAATGAATTGTTTTTGCACTTGTATGAAAAATCAGTTGTTCATGTGTAGGTCTGTTTCCGGACCCATTCTGTACTGTTGATCTGTTGGTCTTTTTGACTGTATCAAACTGTAATTATTGTTTCTTTATAAGTTTTAAAAACAGGGCAGCTAGGGTAGCTCAGCGGTTTAGTGCTGCCTTCAGCCCAGGGCTTGATCCTGGAGTCCAGGGATTGAGTCCCATGCCAGGCTCCCTGCATGGAGCCTGCTTTTCCCTCTGCCTGTGTCTCTGCCTCTCTTTCTCTTTCTCTCTCTCTCTCTCTCTCTCTCTCTCTCATGAATAAATAAATAAAATCTTAAAAAAAAAAAAAACAGATAGTGTTAGCTTTCCAGCTTTTGCTCTTCACTTTCAAGGATGTTTTTGCCATTTCAGAGTCTTTGCATTTCCACAAGAGTTTTGGAATTAACATGTCAGTTCTTCCAAAATGCTTACTGGGATTTTGATTGGGATTGCACTGAATCTGTAGACAGACCAATTTGGGGAGAATTGACATCTTAGAAATATTGAGTCTTCTGATTTATATATTTATTTCTTTGTTCATTAATGGAGGTATTTAGATCTTTAGTTTCTTTTAACATTTCATAATTTTCAGTGTATAGGTCTTATACATCTTTTTTTGTATTTCATGCTTTTTGATGTTATTTTAAGTGATCGTTTAAAAAATATTTCAATTCTTCATTTATTGTTAGGATAGAAATACAGTCGATCTTTGGGGCTGGATCTTGTACCCTAGAATCATGTTTAAACTCATTGATCAGTTATTGTAATTTTTTTGGTAGCTCTTATTAGCTTAATCATGTGGTCTGCACAGAAAATACATCTTTCTTTTTTATCTCTTTTCTTTCTAAACTGGATACCTTTCATTTCTTGCCTAATTGCACTGGCTAGACTTGCTGATTTCTCACTAATCCAATGTTGAAGAAGCAGTGAGATTAGACATTCTTGTTTTGTTTTGTTTCTTTGACATTCTTGTTTTGTTCCTCATCTTAGGGGAAAGCACTCTTTCACCAGTAAGCATGTTAGCTTAGGTTTCTTTGTTTCAACAAGTTGAGGAAATAATCTTTTTGTTCCTTGTTTGCTGAGAATTTATGAGAAAGGAATGTTGGCTATTGTCACAGTGAGCTTTTCTGATTCTGCTGAAATGATCATATGGTTTTTTGTTAATATAGTTATTTAAATTAATTTTTGATGTTTGCATTTCATGGATAAACCATATCTCATTATTTTATTAGTTATCTTGCTGAATATAAATTAACCTGAAACATAGTGGCTTAACCAACATATATTTATTATCTCATGGTTTCTGTGGGTCAAGAGTCATGGGATGATTTAGCTTCTCTGCTTTCGTGCCTCTCATAGCATTGCAGGATGGCCAAGACTGTGTTCTCATGTGTAGACTTGATAGGAGAAGGATCTGCATCTAAGCTCACTCATGTGGTTGTTGGTAGAATTTAGTTCCTGATGGGTTGGTTGTTAGACTAAAACTTCAGTTCCTCAGGTGTTACTTAGAGGAGTTCCTTGGTTCTTTGCCCAGTTGATCTCTGAAATATTCTGTAGAATATTTCACAGTATTACAGCATGCTTCATCAGAGTGAGCAAGCAGAGGACAAGAGAGCTATCAAGCAAGATAGAAGTAATTTTTTTATAGCCAAATCTTCAGAGTGACATCCTCACACTGGTACAGCATTCTATTTGTTAGAAGCAAGTTTGAAGCAAGGTTAAGCACCCCCTGCCACAAGAAGGGGATTACACATCGGTGTGAATGCCAAGAGGTGGATATTATTAATCATTTCAGTGGTTGCCTACCACAATCTTGATGTATTCTTTTATGTATTGTTGAATTAGATGTTTACAAATTTATATAGAATTTTTGTACCTTATGTTTATGAGGTCTATAGTTTTCTTGCAATGTTTTTGTCTTGTTTCCTTTCAAGATAATTTTGGTCTCAGAATGAGTTGGAAAATATTTCCTTTTCTTCTATTTTCTGGAAAACTTTGTTTAGAATTGGTATTATTTCCTCCTGCATTTGGGAAAATTTATTGATGAAGCCGTCTGTACTATATGTACTATAACTAAATAAATAGTTTTATTTATTTTCATATATTTCAGGCAGAGTTTTCAACTACGTATTTAATTTGTTTAATAATTATAGGTCTATTCTGGTTCTCATTCTCTCTCTTAAAATTTTTTTTTAATTTAAATTCAGCTTGCCAACATATAGTATAACACCCAGTACTCATCCCATCTCATTCTTTCTTTGAAAGAATTTGTCCATTTCATTTACATTGTCGAATTTATTTGCATAATGTTCATAAGGACCTTTTATGATGTCTAGAATTTGTAGCAGTGTCCCTTCTTTCCTGCTTTGATATTAGCAATTGTGTGTTTTCTGTTAGTTTCCTTAATGCCTGGCCAAAATGGACAAATTTTATTGATCATCTCAGAGAATCAGATTGGGATTTTCCTTTATTTTTTCCCTCTTTTTTGATTCTTCAGTTTCTGCTCTGATCTTTATGATTTACTCCTTCTGCTTACTCTGGATTTATTTATTTGTTTGTTTATTTATCCTTTCATTTATTCATGAGAGACACAGAGAGGCAGAGACACAGGCAGAGGGGGAGAGGCAGGTTCCCTGTGGGGAGCCTAATGTGGGACTAGATGCTGGGACCCTGGGATGATTACCTGAGCCAAAGGCAGATGCTCAACCACTGAGCCACTCAGGTGCCCTGCTTACTTTGGATTTAATATGCTGTGGTTTTTTTATGATTTCTTAGAGGGAAATCAATATTCAGCTTACACGCTACTGCTTCAATGGCATTTCATATTTTGGTGTGTTGTGTTTTCATTTTCATTCAGTTGAAAATTACTGTCTAATTTCCCCTTTAATGTTTTCTTTTACTCATGGATTGTTTGCAGGGGAGTTATTTAGTTTCCAAATATTTGGAATTTTCTAAAGATCTTTGCTACTGATTTCCAATCTATTCCAAAGTATGATTATATTTTATAGAACTTTGAATCCTTGATAAGTATTGAAACTTGGTTTAGGATCTTATTGTCTTGATGAATATAACTTTTTATTATTATGGAGTGACCTTTATCTCTGGCAATATGTTTTGTTAAAAAAAAAAATCTACTTTTATTTATATTCACCTAGGCCTCCCTCCAGCTTTCTTTTTGGCTTTTTAACCTTTCACTTTTTAAAAAAGTTGTGGTAAGGGATCCCTGGGTGGCGCAGCAGTTTAGCGCCTGCCTTTGGCCCAGGGCGTGATCCTGGAGACCCGGGATCGAATCCCATGTCGGGCTCCCGGTGCATGGAGCCTGCTTCTCCCTCTGCCTATGTCTCTGCCTCTCTCTCTCTCTGTGTGACTATCATAAATAAATAAAAATTAAAAAACTTTTAAAAAAGTTGTGGTAAAAAAACATTACATAAAGTTTCTCATCGTAGTATTTTAAAGTGTGTGGTTCATGGTCTTTTTGTACTGTTGTGCAATCATGTCCAGAATACTTTTCATTTGAAAACTGGAATCCTTTTGCTTTTAATCTATGTGTCTTTTTAAAAATTATTTTTAAAGATTTTTTTCATTTATTCATGAGAAACAGAGAAAGAGAGAGAGAGGCAGAGACATAGGCAGAGGGAGAAGCAGGCCCCATGCAGGGAGCCCAAGGTGGGACTCGATCCTGGGTTCTTCAGGGTCAGGCCCTGGACTGAAGGTGGCGCTAAACCGCTGAGCCACCCAGACTGCCGATCTGTGTCTTTATAGTTTGCTTTTCTTGTGTGTCTAGATCTTTTATACTTAATATGATTATTGATGTGGTTAGTTTTAGTCCATTTTGCTTATTTTTTGTTTGTCTCTGTCCTGTTTTCGGACTTCTTATTTAGAATAAATGGATATTGGCTGTAATTCTGTTTTTTCTTATTGTTGTTGACTTACTAGTTATAACTGTTTTGTTATTAGTATTTGCTTTAGGACTTTTAGTATGCATGGTTTATACTATCATAGTCTACTTGCAAGTGTTACACTACTTCGTGCGTAGTATGGGAACCTTAAAATGGTATATGTATGTATGTGTTGTAAGCTCCAGTATTTATTGTTGTTCTTTAGTTATCTTTTAAAGAGTTTTAAATGATATTAAAAAAACTTACGTATTTAGATACCATTTCTTTTTTATTTATTTAAGATTTTATTTATTTCTTCATAAGAGACACAGAGAGAGAGAGGCAGAGACGCAGGCAGAGGGAGAAGCAGGCTCCTTGCAGGAATCCTGATATGGGACTTGATCCCGGGACTCCGGGATCACACCCTGAGCCAAAGGCTCAACCACTGAGCCACTGAGGAATCCCTAGATACCATTTCCATTGTTCTTCATTTCTTTGTTCAAATCTATTTACGTGTTTCTTTCCTTCTTGCTGAAAGATTTCTTTTTGTGCTGTGATTGATTCTAAATAAACCTGTTGGTGATGAATTCTTTCAACTTTTTTATTAAAAAGTCTTTATTTTGACTTTTAAAATTTTTTATTTTATTTTTATTATTACTTTTTTTTTTTTTTTAAAGATTTTATTTATTTATTCATGAGAGACACAGAGAGAGAGTGGCAGAGACATAGGCAAAGAGAGAAGCAGGCTCCCTCCAGGAAGCCCGACATGGGATTTGATCCCGGGACTCCGGGATCACACCCCGAGCCAGAGGCAGACACTCAGCCACTGAGCCACCCAGGTGCCCCATAACATCATTTTTGTTTGTTTTAGATTGTATGTATTTATTTGAGAGAGAGAGAGAGAGCAGGAGAGAGAGCGAGGGAGCATGAGTGTGGGCTGGGCAGAGAAAACGGGAGAACCAGGTTCCCTGCTGAGCTGGGAGCCTGTTATGGGGCTCGATCTCAGGACCCTGGGATCATGATCTGAACTAAAGGCAGATGCCTAACCAAGTGAGCCATCCAAGTGCCCCTTAAGTTATATCTTTTTAAGTGCCGGTCTTCCTTAACTTAAGATGAGTTACATCCTGATAAACCCATCCTAAGGTTAAAATACTGTAAGCTGAAAATGTAATGAATATACCTAACCTACCAAACATCATAACTTAGCCTCAGGTACTTTACATATGCTTAGAAGAACACTTTCATTAGCCTATAGTTGTACAAAATTATCTAATATAAAGCCTATTTTATAATAAAAGTGTTATGAATATCTCATGTAATTTATTGAATACTGTACTGAAGTATATATAAAATAGGTGTCTGGGTACAGAATAATTTTAAATGTATCAGTTTATCATCCTGGTGATTACACAGCTGACTGATTGCTGTGGCTTACTACTCCTGTCATGCATCATGAGAGAGCATCGTACCACATACTTACCACTAGCCTGAGAAAAGATCATAATTTGAAGTACAGAGTATTCTACAGAATGCATTATCACTTTCATACCATTGTAAAGTTGAAAAATTTGAGACTGTTATAAGTCAGGACCATCTGTACTTTAAAGATGTTAATTATATCACTGTCTTCTCAGTTGCATTGTTGCTGATGAGAAGTTTGCTGTCATCCTTATTTTCTTAATTTTTAAAATTTTGTAATGATATGTGTCCTTTTTTTCCTCTGAGTACTTTAAAAGTTTTCTCTATTATAGTTTTGAGCTGTTTAATTGTCACATAATGTGGCCTTTTCTTCTTGGTTCTTGTGCTTGAAGTCCATTGAGCTTTTTGAGGGAATTTTTGTGTTCATAATTTTTATTGAACTTAGAAGGTTTTTAGCTTTGTTTCTTAAAATCTTTTTTTTTTTTCTTTTGGGGGGGGGGGTGTTTCCCCTATTCATTTGGATACTTTCTGTAGTGTCATTCACTAATATTCTCTAATTATGTTTGTGATGTATTTGTAGTCACCAGCATTATATATTTTTTTAATCTGTGCAAGTTGGTTAAATATATAATCCATGTCACTATTTAATTTGTTGAACATGTGGAATAGAGTTATAATTATTTTAATTTCTTCGTTTGCTAATCCTGCATCTTTATCCGTTTATAATTGGTTTTGATTTAGATTTCTCCTCTTTCCCACTCATTTTCCTGTGTCTTTACATACATACCTGTGATCTTGGGGTACTAGATATTTTGCATTTTACCGTACTGAGTGCTAGGTATTTTTATATTTTTCTAAATTTTCTTTAGTTTTGTTTTTGGAATATAGTAACATCACTTGGAAATAGTTTATTCCTTTTGTGTCTCGACTTAAGGTTTGTTATTTGAGCAGCACTAAGTTTGGATAATTATTCCTTGCCCATTGCCTACACAAAACCATTCGGCGTACTCTACTTACTGCCCCATGGATGTGAGGTTTTCAGTTTGGCTGGTGGGAACAAGAACTTTTCTTCACCCTCTGTGAGCCCTAGGCATTGTTCCCTCTAATCCTGTTGGATAGTTTCTATACCCAGCTCTTGTTTCCTCATACTCCTGTGCTAATCTGTATTCTCCTTGAATACTCAATGGGCACCCTCATTGCAGCTCTTGTCAGGTACTTAGGCCTATCAATTTCATCCACCTTGGTTTGCTGGACTCTCAGCTCCATTTCTCAAATTAGGTAATCCACTCAGTTTTGCCTGGATTCTCCTCCCTATACCATTTTGAAAACTTAAAAAGTAGCAAACTGCAGCATTCATAGGGCTCACTTTATCTGGTTTTCCCTTGTCAGTGATTATGGTCTTTCATTGCTTGATACCAGGTATTTAGTAAGCTGCTGTTTTATGTATTTTAACTGGTTGGTTTAAAGCAGGAGGGTTAATCCAGTCCTGGCTACTTCATTTAAGCTGGAAGTAAAACTCCCATGATTGAAAGTCCAATTCATGTTTGATTATAATTTAGAAAAGTATTTGAGTTTAAGTTATGCTGGTATGCTTTAGATCTTAAGGAAAAATTGCATAGCCTTATATAAAATGAGTCAAATACTAGATGCATATTGAGCTTCTGCTATAAAGTACTTTCATACCTTATTAATAAATTAGTATACTAATACTACCATATTTAAACCTGCTTGAATTCCTGTCCTTTTTCCAGGTGTTATTTAAATGTATTTCAAGATCATCCTCTTGTGATTAAAGTAATAATTTTGTCAACTGTTAAGGTACCCAAACCCTGTCTCTTATTCTCATTTTGTGAAAAATGACACTAAACTAACCACCTTAATGGAATGTATACTTTGCGTTGTCTTTTTTTTATAGTTCTCAAAGCATAGCCCCTTTTTGCTATTTTGCCTGGTATTTGAAAATCAAGAAAAGAAAAAGAAAACTGCAAAATATAGCTTAATCTTTCAGATAGTAAATAGAATATGTGTTGATGTAGCATATAAAAACCCTCTGTCACCTATAGAATGGGTATTATATATATTATGACATACAGGTTTGAAACCCTGAAATAAATTTCAAGGCAAAGCTAAATTTTAAGTTCTTACAGAATGAGTTTTTCACATACACACCCACAAGGTGGTGTGTGCTTTTGTATTTACAATTTGTGTGTATAGAGAGGCGTTGGCAAATTAAAGTCTGAGAAAATATTAAGGAAAACAGCTATATTAATAGGTTCTGCCTTTTGCGGGGGAAGTGATAAACACTAGTGAAGATTTTTGTTGTATTGATCCTTCTAAGAAGTTACTGATTTGCTCATGGAGTAATATTTCTACATGGACTCTTGATAGATCTTTGATGATTATTAAATGCCAAGTATGTAAGTTTTAGATAAGAAATCTTAATTATTGCCATGTAAAGCATATTTACCAAGAAATTATAAATGTAACAAAATATGACGTGCTCAAGAGATCCTTGCTATAAAAATTTTAAAAAAAGAATTTGCTTTCAGGTCTTTGTCTGAAGCTATGTCAGTGGAAAAAATTGCTGCAATCAAAGCCAAAATTATGGCTAAGAAAAGATCCACTATCAAGACTGACTTAGATGATGATATAACTGCCCTTAAACAGAGAAGTTTTGTGGATGCTGAGGTAGATGTGACACGGGATATTGTCAGCAGAGAGAGAGTGTGGAGGACACGAACAACTATCTTACAGAGCACAGGAAAGGTAATTAAAGTATTTCATTCATTAGAGTGATCATGTGTATCTAATCTGTGGTTGGTTATAGAATTGGCTAAAATTTACTATTAGGAGCAATTTTCAAGTTTTATCTCGGAAAGATCAGTAATAACGTAGATTTTTAAGTGGCCATATTTACCATTCTATTCTAGTATTTAGGGCTCTTGGTCACCAAAAAAGCTGATGAAAATGACTAAATTACAGTGCAAGCCCCTTGATTGATACCTCATTTGTAAATCCAACAAATAGCCCAGTTTTCTTGTTGATTAGATTTTTGCTTTAACCTAATGAGCAGGGACTATTGATGGCCAGCTGTGTGGTAATTAATGCTGTTATTAGTTTTTTCCCCACAAAGTAGAAACTTATGAAAATTAGCAGTCATTTATTTCTGTATTTTATACATTATATCCTGTTGTGTGGATATAACAGTATTCATTTATTTTTTATTAATGGCGTTAGGTAGTTTGTTTTGTAGTTTGTAGGAGTGTGGGATTTTTTTTTTCTCTACCTTTTTTCCTCCTTTCCTTCCTCTGTGTGTCCTTCCCTTTCTATTTACAGTTAGAAATAATGCATTAAAAAACATCTTTGTACATGTACCTTTGTGCATTTATGTGTATACAAGAAAAGAAGATTAACTCCTAGAAGCAAATTTCTGGTTAAAGGAGATGTATACTTTAAATTTTTAAGGACAAAAATTTGAAAGATACTGGATGTTTGGTATCTTAATGCATCTCCAAAAAGATTGCTTTGATTCTGTTTGATTGACATATTTTCATCTTTCTCTCCCTCACCTCCCAATTTTCTCTTAAATGTTAATTCTCCATTGATGCACATTTGTTAATATGATTTTGTAAAAGAGTTTGTAGAAGTGTGTGAGGTTACCAATGAAAGCAAATTTTGATGTTGGTCATTTGGCAAGTCAAGGTAAATTTACTATGCTGCATTAGTAGGAATTAGGTTACTCTAAAAGAGTGTATGAAGGAAAGAATTTTCGTCCTTTTGTACTTTGACATATTTTATAAAGTCGAGATTAGGAATCATTCCCCAGAGCTTAGAATAATAGGGAAATCTGAGAATATAAATAAATTTCAGCTTTCTTATTTACAGTAATATGTTGATATTCATTTTCACTGTATAATATGGGTAATAGTTGAATATTGCAACCTGCCTATGTCTACTAACGTTCATGATAATAGCCAAAAAAATTGAATGTTGTAGTGAAGGAATAATAAAACATAGGTGCTGTGCTCCATCTTACTTTTAAACCAAACATTAAATTTTCCAAAAACTGCAATGAACAATTTTCTTTGAGCTCTAGGTGGCAGGGTTTTACCATCATTTCAAAACTTAGTGCTCTAATTTAATTTAGTGTTGTTGCCATCATGTTACAATTTAAGGAATAAACTAATAGTTTAAAAATTATTTGGTAGCTAGGTTTGCTTCTTTGAGCATTAACATTTTTAAAAATCAGAAGCAACTATTTTGATAGTCTTTCTGTATACCATTTTCATCCTCTGAACACTAAAAAACCTCTTGGTGGGCACCTGGGTGGCTCAGTGGTTGAGCTTCTGCCTTTGGCTCAGGTTGGGATCCCAGAGTCCCAGGATTGAGTCCTGCATCAGGCTCCCTTCATGAGCCTGCTTCTCCCTCTGCCTATGTCTCTGCCTCTCTCTCTGTATCTCTCATGAATAAATAAATAAAATCTTTATTAAAAAAAGAAAAGACTTTGCATTTGTCACTGTGTTGACGTTTATTTATTTAAAAAGAATTATTTTTTACTGTGTTGACTTGCGCTGTTGGTGCAGAAGCAGTGTTTGGTTAACTGCTGGTATCTTGGCATGAATCAAGTTTTTAAAAATACTTCACAATTTCAAAATCTTTTAAAAGTGTACATTGACTCCTAACAAGAAGTATTTCAAAGCTTTGCACATCTCTCATAAATTTTAGCAGTCTGAGATTAGCACTGGAGTTTATTATACCTAGAAGATATAGTAATTGATTTCTTTAAGAATTAAGCCTCTCTTGACAACAAATCTATTTAATTTTTATTTCAGTCACTTAATTCCCATTTATTTGAATAGATGCAGAATATGAATATATTTATAGCCAATTAAACAGTTTAAGTAAAATGAATAATAGTGTGTTTATGATATTTACTTTAGAGATCAAGTTTTTAGTAGTAGTTCGATTTTTATTTTGGTGTATAGTAAAAAAAAAAACCAACACCTCAATGATGTAGTAGGGAAGAAGTTATAGGAAGAAAACAGTCTGAAATTGTTTAGTAAGTAAACCTAACTGCCTTGAATATTTAATTTTAAGTGGGCTAATTAAAATCCGTTTATATTTTAGAATTTTTCCAAGAATATTTTTGCAATTCTTCAGTCTGTAAAAGCTAGAGAAGAAGGGCGTGCACCTGAACAGCGACCAGCACCAAATGCAGCACCTGTGGTAAGAATGTTTTACTGCTTGTATATTAATTTTAATGAAAATGACTCTTATTTTTCAGTATTGTAATTTTGAAAACATCTTAAAGGTTTCAGATTGGTAGCTTTTAAACCTTTTGCTGCTGCTTCAGTATTCTTGAAATATGTGAGAATTTTCCACATCATTAAAATTGATTCCATGAGATCTCACCTCACACAAGTTAGAATGGCTGTTATCAATGACAGAAAGTAAGTGTTGGCAGGAATGTGGAACAAAAGGAACCCTTGTGCACTCTTGGTGGGAATGTAAATTGGCATAGCCACTAGGAAAAACACCCTGTAAGTTCCTCAAAAAATTAAAAATAGAACTGCTGCATGAACCAGCAATTCTGCTTCTGGGTATTTATTTGAAGAAAATGCAAACACTAACTTGAAAAGATATATGGACCTTCATGTTCATTGCAGCATTATTTACAGTAGCCAAGATATGGGAACAAGTTTCCATTGAGCAATGAATGGATAAAGAAACTGTGGTATATACACACAAATAGAATGTCATCATAACTTTTGTGACAACATAGATGGACCTTGAGGGCATTATGCTAAGTGAGATAAGTTAGAGAAAGACATACCTTGTGATGCCATTTATATGTGGAATCTAAAAACAAAATAATCTTATAGATACAGAGGACTGATTGATTGGTGGTTGCTAGGGGTTGGAGTGGGTAGGAAGTGTGAGAAATAGATGAAGCGGGTCAAAAGACAAACCAACATCAATAATTTTAAAAACCTCAAGCAGCCAAAACAAAAAGTTACTTCAGCAATAATTCTTACTGGAGACATACTTGGGTTAGAATCTGAAAGGAGTAAATTAGGAAAAGCCCTCTGGATAGTTGTAAAGTAACAGGCCTATTTATTGTTGCTTGGGAGAATCATTACCATTGTTAGAGATATAAATCCCTATTACAGTCCACTTTGGGGCTTTTTCTGAAGTCATTGGTATCTGTGACTTCCTGGTGTATGTATTGTGTTTCTCCTGGTCACAGATCATTTGGTTCTTTTGTCGTTCCTTAGATTAAGCCATTTGGAGAGTTGACTGCCTCACTCACTGAGTTGCCACTTAGGACCACTCCAAAGTAAATTTCATGTGTGGTATATGCCCTATGTTTAAATTCAAGCATGTCCTCCAGTTTTGTTGAAAATCCTTCTAGCTAGTTTCATATGATTCTACAAAGGAAAAAAATGCAAATAAAATTGATTTTATGTTACATAAAATTTTCTGTAAGTATATTAAAATTTGAAAGAGCACTAATTCAGTCTTTGTAAGATCTAATAGTATTTAATTTTTTAGAGGTAATGGACTTTTATCGGTATTCAGATTAATACTTGAGTTGACTTTCCAGCAAGTACTTAAGTGCCTATGATTTTCAGGCAGTGTGCTGACAAAAATGCAAGCGATACCTGCCCTCTTTAAGCTTAAGGTCTAGTAGGACATAGAGATGAGTAAAAAAAAAAAAATGTAGTGAAACAAATGCTGTGATGGTAAAACACAGAGTGCTTATAATGATGAATTGGTTGATGTTTTGAATAGCAATTGGTAGGAAACTTACGTCTGACCTTAAACAGTTAAACCACTGTCCTTGTGATTGAGTTTTCTCTGTATTTTCATAATCATTAATATACATAAAAATTTTAATTTTGGCATTTAACTATAGAAGTGTATACCTAGTGACAGTCTTGAATTAACTGTCTTTTATCTGGGTTAATACTTAACGGTAGCATGCTGTTATAACACAATGAAAAGTATTTTAATCTTTTTTAATACTGTGAATTTCCCAAGCAGTTTTGGGAATATTCTTTAAATATGCTGTTTTAGATTACTATAGACTGAATTTTAATAAAGTATTTGTGAATTAAGTTTATATCTATGGATTGACAACTTACTCTATTTTAACAAATAATACCTATATTAACTCTAGTCTTATCTCGTACATTTATAGTGAGTTTGTTATATTTATTTAATTTAAGGATTAATAACAATTTGGAGAATAATTTAGTTAAAAGGCTCTAAAATGTCAATTCAGTAAGCCTTGAATTAGGGGGGTTTTTGTTAAAAACAGTTCATAATTGGGGTTTACTATTTTCACGAAGACATTTAAATAATAAGAATAAAATTATTAAGCATACCTATTTTATTTCTGCAGTTTGTAAGAGCCTTGCATTTTGCCATGATACAAGTTTACTTTGGAGTCCTTTGCCTTTTTCCTTGATAGCAATGGTAATTTTCTACCAGTAAACAATGTCTTGAAAATAAGTATCAAATGACTCCCCACTTTTGTCTTACTGGCTATTGTAAGAAAAAAGCCTAGAAAATATTACACTTATATTGATTTTTATTCTGAGTTTTATATAACAATTTAAAATATTAACATTTAGCTCATAATTAATTTTTCTACACAGGATCCCACATTGCGTACCAAACAGCCTATCCCAGCTGCCTACAACAGATATGACCAGGAGAGATTCAAAGGAAAAGAAGGCAGGTTACTTAATTTTTATATTCCCCTTACTGTGGTGCTGCTGAATGTGAGAGGTAATGTGACCTAATATTTATGAGCAGGTGTTGGCAAACATCTGCAAGCCAAATCTGGCCCATTACATATTATAAATAAACTTTTGCTAGAACACAGTGGCATTCATTTGTGTATTATCTATGGTTCTTGGTGCTGTGACAGCAGTGTTGAATTGTGACAGAGATCGTGCAGCCTGCAGAGCCTTAAAATATTATCTGGAC
Organism: Vulpes vulpes; assembly: GCF_048418805.1. Taxonomy (NCBI): domain Eukaryota; kingdom Metazoa; phylum Chordata; class Mammalia; order Carnivora; family Canidae; genus Vulpes; species Vulpes vulpes. The sequence goes on along the minus strand of NC_132784.1, from coordinate 97,163,552 downwards.
TTTTACAGAATAAGTTTGCCATCCCCTGTGGATGCCTGGGAAGGCTCATTCAGTTCAGTGTCTGATTCTTGATTTCGGCTCGGCATACATGATCTCAGAGTTGTGAGATTGAGCCCCACGTTGGGCTCTCAGTGGGTGCGGATCTACTTGGAATTCTCTCTTCCTCTTCCTCTCTTCCCCACCATGTGCGAATATGAGAGCACACTCCCTCCCCACCCCTGTCCCCTTAGGTTGCCAACCCCTGGTTAACTGCATGGGTTCTGGATCCAGATTGCCTGTGTCACAGTTACTTGTGTGAATTTTAGTAAATTACTTCTACTGCATTGTTTGAATTTCCTCTTGTGTTACATTGCAATACTAGTAATAGTAATAGTATCTATCTTTTAGCTTCCTTGTGGGGATTAAGCCAGTAAGTGTCTAGGGATACCTAGATGACTCAGTGGTTAAGCTCTGCTTTCGGCTCAGGGCATGATCCTGGAGTTCAGAGATGGAGTCCCACATCGGGCTCCCTGAGGGGAGCCTGCTTCTCCCTCTGCCTATGTCTCTGCCTCACTCTCTCTGTCTCTCATGAATAAGGAAATAAAATCTTTAAAAAACAAAACTAGTATGTGTCTAGAATAGTGATTGGTATATAATAAGCTATCTATAAATATTTTGTTATTGATATTCTGCTCAGAAGTTTAGACTGGATGGAGATTCTGTATATCAAATCATGTTTCTGTAATTGTTAATGTATACATCGAGAACTTGGGAAGCATAGATTTTAGTTAACTATGAGGGCTTATTTTGCAATAGCCTACTTGGTATATTGCCTAATGCAATAGTGAACCATTTCCATGGTAGTGTGGTAGTTAGTGAAGTGGCACTAATTGTAATTTCTCTTGGGATCTTCATTTATCTTGATTTGTGAGAAAAATGAGGTAGAAGCAACTGGAACTTTACCTTTTATGTTTTTTTCCTGCATAATCTGAAATCTCCATTTAAATATTATTAAAGGATATATTGCTTCTATACAGTGAATTTTGTGTGCTGATTTCATTTACTGCTTAAAGGCATGTACTGTGAATACATGCTGTAGAAATATAGTGGTTCATTCTTTTATTCACTGCAGTGTTTTTCCTGTGGAATGAATTTTGTTAAGTAGGGTTGGTATATTACAGCCCATAGACCAAATCTGATCCTCTGTGGGCCAAATCAGGCCATGCCCAGTTCCCAGTTGTTTACATATTTTGTTTATCTTTTGCAATGTACCTGCAAAATTCAGTAGTTGTGATAGAGACATAGAGCTTGCAATGTGAAAACTACTTAATGTAAGACCCTTTACAGAAAGGCATTTTGAGACTGTTCTGGAACCTTTATCATTATTTACAGCATTGCTTTTCTACAAATTATGTAACTTATGCCTATGATTGTAATTTTGAAACATATTTTAAGGCCTTCTCATAACACTGGAAGCTTTTAGTGCTACTGTAATTGAGCATTAAAAGTAAATAATTGAGAGGTTATAAAGTGTTTATTCCCAAAATATTAAAACTTTTGAACACAATTGTAGAATTAGTATTTTTTTAAAAGATTTTATTTATTTATTCATGAGAGACACAGAGAAGATAGACAGAGAGAGAGAGAGAGGTAGAGGTAGAGACATAGGCAGAGGGAGAAGCAGGCTCCATCCAGGGAGCCCGATGTGGGACTCAATCCCAGGACTCTGGGGTCACACCCTGAACCGAAGGCAGACACTCAACCCCTGAGTCACCCAGGCATCCCTGTAGAACTAGTATTAATCAACTTCTACACAAAGGCCTTCCTGGCATATACTGAATATATTTTGGGACTAGTATCCCTTTTAAAATTTTTATCTTCATAGGTATGTCATTTAATGTTATATGTATAGCGTATTTGATTGTTTTTTATACTAAACTGTCAGATTATAACACAGATTATTACTTTAGGTTTACTATTGATTGCAAAATACATAAAATCTAATATCAGATCCCCTTTCTTTGTAGAAACGGAAGGTTTCAAAATCGACACTATGGGCACCTACCATGGTATGACACTGAAATCTGTAACGGTAAGTCACTTCGACTACACAGGTTCTTTTGTTCCAGACATTTTATGTGAGTAGCAGATGTTGAAGAAAATTTGTATTCTCCATTATTTTCTCTTTCAAATGTTTATCTTTAAGGACTAATTGTGCTGATAGATCTGTACGGTGATTATTTGATTTGTGGCTATCCTTTTTTTTTTTTTTTTTTTTTTTTTTTGCTTACTTGAGTTGAGTGTGTGTAAATAAAAGCTGTTTTGATTAACTTGCAAGTACGATGGTTGTTACCTGGGTAGGGTATTTAATGCCAGTGAGGAGTTACAAAGGTCCAAATGGGGAGAATTGTTTTCCACAGTATTTTATGTTCTTTAAAATGTAATGCCTTATGCTCTTTAAAAAGAAAAGGTTGTAATGGTTGATGTGATACTTAACAAAGTGCATGCTTGCCAGAATCAACTACTTAGATGTCCACAATTTTAAACCTTTATCTCACTTTTAGCAGACTTACTTTGTATTTTTTTTTTTTAACGCCCTAAAAGTGGTAATTTCTGGATGTTCTGACGAGGCTGTATTTAACACTTAATTTTTGTTTTGTCAGTAATAGGTAGGACTTGGTGATGTAGGGAAGGAATTCTGTTAACCTTGTTTTGAGTATTTATATTACAGATTATTAGTGTACTTTAAAATACTACGTATATGTATTAGAGTACCTATATTAAAGCTAATACCAAACTTACTTTGTCTTTGTTTACAAATCATCAGATCTTTGAGGACTCAATATGACATGGAATCATCATATATTTGCTGTGATTTCTCAGAATTAAGATATATCTTGTCATGCTTTCCAGAGCAGATAGCAAATAAATATGGAGAATCTGATATTAAAAGTTGATCTTCTTTTTCCTTTTCCTGGACTTCAAATTGGAATTATTAGATATTTTGCTAATGCACTTGTTTTTAAGTTGTCATCAGATTTGTTTTTGTATGATTGAATTGTATCATTAATTCACATAACAAGTACTTATTGAGCATTTGTGTCAGCCCCTGTTCTAGTCACTGGAACTATATCTATGAATAAGACAAACAGGGCTTTTTGTAGAGAGAGTAGTCAGAGAGGCATCTCTGAGCAGGTGACTGTTGAGCACAGCCCTTGTAGAAAAGCATTCTATGAAAGACTGCTCAAGGGGCAAGATTGAGTCCCAGTGGAGTAACAGTATGAAGGCATATGTCTCCACAGCATAGTGAATGAGGGGAGGGTGGTAAAAGATTAGATACACTCATCTTATGAGATCTGCCCAGTTCTTCCTGACTTCAAAATGTAGCTCATGGCTATAAGATTTAACTTTAATTTTTAAAAGATTCATTTACTGACATTTTCTTGGGAATAGAACTTGCCTCCTGGCCATTCCCTAAGTGAATTATTTTGAAACTGCTATCTTTGTTGTTATCTTTATCTTTATTTTATTGTTGTTATTTTTAGGTGTAACCATCAGGGTAAGTTTTTTTTTTTTTTTTGTCTTTGTGGTCATTGTTCTTTTAACTTTTGCCTCATCTGAAATGCAGTGAAATGGGTTTCATTACTGAGCTTCTATGCAAATAGTAAAATCAGTGATAGTTTTTATAGTGATGCTTTTTATAGAACGGGTTTTTTTTAAAATCCAAGGACAGCTTCTTAGTTAAACTGTAAGAGAGTGATACGGCTCTGCTTCCTCCTTAGACTCTGCTTCTAAATATACTTAAAGGCGAATTTAAACAAATTTATGGTGTTTGTTTTTACAGAAATAATCACATAAAGACATTGTGTAGAAATGCAGCAGAAAGACTAAAAATGGGTTAATTGTTGGTTCTTTCCATATTTTAATACCTTTTTTGAATATCTGTACTGTTTGTGACGTGATTCATTTTAGCAGTTGTTAGAGAATACATGCAGAGGTTTGAACTTGAAAGCTTTGAAGTTGCTCTGATAATTGTTTATTTTTACTTGAATCTCAAGCTTATGCTTCCAGTGCAGTGTTTTTCTTTGCCTTTTTTTCGTTTAGAATTATTACCTAATATTTATGAGTCTATGAGTTTCACCAACTTTCTTTCTGTCTTACTCTCCAATGAAAAAAATTTCTCTCGTGACATCCACTCAGACGCGCAGAAGGCTCTTATATGTTAAAGGCTTTGTTGCACAGATCTGACTTCCTTTCTAGTTTACTTATGAGCTCGTTTTAGCTACCACTGTTTTTCAGGGGTTTGACATGTTTGGTTGATCTACATAATTACTAAAATTAGTACCAGCCTGTAATAGGATTGGTTTATATATCTTTTAAGTTCAAGACACCAGAGTCTTGTTAGATATCAGACTAAATCAATATGTGCAGATGGCTAGAAAATTTTTATGTAATTGATTTTTTTGTCTTCATTTGTTAGAAAGGAGTATGTGTTTTGATGGTATTTCATAAGAATCACAAGTTATTGAAATTTATAAAAAAGGCTCTGGCAAGGTATTAAATATTTGTCGATATTTTATGAAGACAATAATTTATAGAAATTCATGATAAGAATAGAAGCCCAGGTATCTTTAAAGTTACAAGTTTGTATAGTTGAGTCTGGTTAACTTTTGAATTAGGCCAAGAAATATAGTGGCATAAGACATGGATGTTGGAGTTACTAAAGGGCTTTTCTGAGTTCGTAACTTTCACCAAAATGTGTTAGTTGGGTTGTATAATGTTTAAGAAATTTTGTGGTATAGGAATTTATTTTTAATATATGAATGTCTAAATTGGAAGATAAGAGTATGCACTTCCCTGGCTTGTTTGCCCCCTAGTGTTTATGTTTACTCCTTTCTTTCCTCCTTTTGAGAACATGGGAAAGAACTATAATTGTGTAGAATCAGTTTAAGTGAAACTATCCTAGCAGTTACAGGTTGGGAGTAGAAACCATTTCGTTTGGGGACACTAGAATGTATTTGCATTCTTCTGTGAAAGGTGCCATCGTAAACTAAGAAAGTGCCACTTGACAGTGCTTTTCATTATACAGAAAATAAGAGGAGATGATGAAGACTATTCTTTGTTGGCAAAAAACTTAGTGCTTTTCATTATACAGAAAACAAGAGGAGATGATGAAGACTATTCTTTGTTGGCAAAAAACTTATCTGTGTTTCCACTGGAGAAGGAATAAAAAGATATGATCACAGTTCACTCTTGTTTGTGAAGATTCGGTAATTGAATTGAGAACTAATTTATTTTAACCTCCCAGTCTAGCTTATTAATGTTCAGGTAGGAGGGTCATATACTTTAACCCCTGTTTATTCTTTTCTTAGTTCTTACTAATATCACTGATTCTCAATTACCTTGCTGTCTTCATTTTTGAGGAAACATTTTACACTCTGTGCGGATTAAAAGCTTATTTGAGTTGACTCCAGAAGATATTGTAGTTTTCATAATAAGCCTTTTTTTTTTGGAACTGTTTTCCTGGTAGTAAGTGCACTTGGGTGGGTATTCAGTATATACATTCAAGGTGTAATCACATCAACTTCCACTATTTACAAAAATCCAGAATCTTAGTTTCTCAGTATAAAGTTGTATTCTTAAGCAGGAATGCATATATTAGTAACCTTTCAGATCCCCTGTTTTATAAAGTTCCTTCATTCTCATTTGATTGTTAATTAACTGTTCATCTTTGCTTGGAGTGTTACGGGAGTGCTGTGGTAGCAGTAATGCTCTAGAATTGTGTCTAAAGTCTAGGCCACCGGATGACAGAGACTGTTGATGAAGACTTTCTTACTGAACGCTCTTCTTTCCTTCCTTCTTTTCCTTCAGCAAATATTTTTTTGAGTGCTTATGTAAATGTTGTTGTGTAGATTTTAAGGGTGCGTATGGGAAAATTTCTTCCCAGGGTTAAATGCATCCTGTTTATAGTGCCTGCTGGTACACTGACATCATATGCCTCTCTTAGCATACTTCTGGGATCATTCATTGTGCCAATCTAAATGTGGTTCTACTTATGTTTTATGAGGCATTCAGTGTCATTTAAAATTTTATTTTATGCACTAAGATTAAAAAATAAAAGTATGTCACAAAAACAGTTTGGATTTTCAGCTTCTTTTGAAAAGCTATCTGGCATAACTAGGTACTGGGTCTATAGTCTAGGTAATAAGAGCCACAGTGATGCAAATAATGACTACCTTTAGATGGGGTATTTTCTTTAGGTTGCCCAAAGGCCTCATTGTTGTGTTATCTTTGATCTAGTCTTCTTCACTTATTTATACAGTTGGCCCCTAAACAACACTGAGGGTACGGGTACTGACACCCTCCACCCACTGCATTCAGTTGAAAATCTGTGTATAACTTTTGACTTGCCCAAACTTAACTACTAAAAGCCTACTGTTAACTGGAAGCCTTAGATAACTCTAACACATATTTTGTATGTTAGATGTATTATATACTGTATCTTACAATAAAGTAAGCTAGAGAAAAGAAAATGTTTAAAAATAAGGAAGAGAAATACATTATGATACTGTACCATAAAAAAATCCACACAGAAGTGCATTTGTGCAGCTCAGACCTGTGTTCAAGGGTCAACAGTACTACCTTCTTAGACCCTACTGGCCTTTCAGTTTGAAATTCTTTATCTAAATAAAGGCAGTGTTATCTTGTTAAAGAGAAGGTAATCAGTTGAAAGCACTATATATTTAAAGATTTGAAGTCAGTTCTGGCTTTGAATCACAACTCTTCCACATTATGCCACTAATGATGGTGAGATTATTTAACCTTTCTTTTTTAAGTGGTGTTGTTTTTATTTTGTAATAAAGATAGTAGAACTTATGTCATAATCTTGTTGAGGACTAAAAGAGACACTATGTAAAAATGCTTAGCACAGAGGACTCAGTAAATAAATGATGGTTACTTTTATTATGAGTTTATAATTTTGAATATAATCTTACTTTGATTTAGGCATCAATGTAGACAACTTTCACTGATGTATTTAATATTACATTTAATGATAACATGTTTATTCAAAGTTACGAAGACTAGCTTATTTAAATATGATGATAACTCTTTTCCTCTCTAGTAATTGGTATATTTTTACTGTGGCTGTGTATATTTATCTTTGTGTTCTTTGTTCTGTGAGAGAAAATTCCTACAAACAAGTTATATAGTGAGGGATAACTTAGCTAGGTTAGGCATTTCTAATCTACCTGTTAGGGCTCATATATGAAAAGAAATGAGGGACGCCTGGTTATTCATGTGATGGAGCATGCAACTCTTGATCTCAGGGTCATGAGTTCAAGCTCCACATTTTTGGTGTAGAGTTTACTTAAAATTTTTTTTTTTAAAGAAATGAAGTTTATTTAGATTTAAATTGTTTAATTCAATCAAAAAAGTATGTGGGGGGATGGGTGAAATGGGTGAAGTGGATTAAGAGATACAAACTTCCGGTTGTAAAATAAGTTACAGGGATGAAAAGTACAGCATAGGGAATATAGTCAGTATTGTAATACTTTTTTCATGATGAACATTTCATAATATATATAATTATTGAATCACTTTTTTCTATTGAAACTACTTCAGTATATGTGAACTATACTTTAGTTAAAATTTTTAAAAAATTAAAGAGCATTGGGATTTTATTTTATTTTATTTTTTTAAGATTTTATTTGTTTATTCATGGAAGACACACAGAGAGAGAGACAGAGACACAAGCAGAGGGAGAAGCAGGCTCCCCGCAAGGAGCCTGACTTGGGACTCGATCCTGGGTCTCCAGGATCACATCTGGGCCGAAGGCGGCGCTAAACTGCTGAGCCACCCAGGCTGCCCAGCTTTGGGATTTTAATATGTGGTCATAGAATTATAAATAAGAATATTACTTTTATAATTCTATAATTGTCTGCATCTATATTTAGATTGGCATATTCTGCTTGAATATTATATTGCACTTGAAATAATTTTCAAAACTTGTTGACTATCTTGATATTTCAGGGAACAGGGTGTTTCTTTCCTCTGTCAGCTTGAGCAATATAAAGTTCTAGCCCCTAAACAAAACAAAACATCATTTGGTTTCTGTCAGTAACTTGTTCTGTGTCTTGAAAGTTAATTTTATATGTTAACTACCTGTTAAATGAAGCAATAGTTGTTAACATATTAATATTTTGTATAGTTTATTTCTAATATTTGCATTTTTATAGACTGTTCTAAGAGTTCATCACTTAGACAATATTTTTTTCTCTATACTCAAAACATCTCTCAAATCCTTTTTATATAGTAGTTTTGCCCAAGTGACTTTTTTTTTTTTTTTTAATGAGCTCATTATAGATCTGGACTGTGTCTAAAAAGAGAGAGCTTTCTGTTGTGATTTGTTGGCTGTTGCAGCAAATTAGGCATCTATTTTGTCATGTGAAAAATGGTATTATAATAACTTGCTCTGACATTCATTTCAAGGTTTGCAACTGTATAGGTATACCTTGTTCACATTGTTCTTTTCAGTGCTGTTTGCTTGTAGCACTGAATTAATTAGTTATTGAGGAATGTTTTTATATTAAACATATGTAACATTTTGTGAACTTTTATACTGAATAATACAGAAAATACCCTCCTCTCCTTTTTTTAGTTGGGTCATACTTAGATTGAACACTTATTTAGATGAGTGTGTATTAATCTCCTTACACTAATGCTCCTTTTGTGGTGGAGAGATACTAAAATTTGATTTTATCTTATTTGTTAGCATAATCAACATTTGATGCTGATCTAATTCAAGAAAAAATAATTTCAAAAACATAGTAACAGGTGGCAGGAAATTTTAATGCATATAAAGTACGTTATTTTTATAATAATGCCTTTTGTTTCTTTTAGTTTATGTATTTTATTGAGCTTTACTGAAAAATCCATTGCACAGTGGATGCTACTTTTGGTGTCTATACAATTAAATTCCATTAATTTACCTTTGCATTTCTTTAAAGAATAATTATTCGTTTATCCAAGGTGTCTTAGAGATTTTTAATAATATATAAGATTTCTTTAAAATACTCATGACCGTGTAGTTAATAATAACATGGTCCCAAAACTTCTGAGACTTATTTTTTAAAGAAACATAGACACTGTTGGCAGTAATCTAGAAACTTTTGTATAATTTTTAATAACAATGTTAATGTCACATTTTTCAGTGTTTTAATATTGATCACTGTAAGAAAAGGAGAAAATAGAAACTAGCTTGGAAATATAATATTTTGTTAACAGCATGATGAAAGTCAATACTGTCAGATTTCAGTTGGATTATATAAAATCTTTTAATTATAATTCCATTGTGTAATACTATAGCTATTTATGACCCAGATGTGCACAAAAGCAAAGTTTTTAAAAAACCTCTCCTGGACATAGTACAGTATAGTGTTTTATTCCCATTTCTGTTTACCTTCATCAGTACAATTTCAATTCATTGAACATATTTCATCATTTTTAAATTCTAACTCCTTCTCAAGGATGTTTTTACTAGCCACCATTGTTATTAGTTAACACAGACATGACTTTATTTTATATGTTATATATTTCTCTTCATTATTTTGAGGAAAAAAGGTTAATATTACCTTAATTCATGACTAAATGATTTGAATCAGTTTGTTCATATGAAAAAGACCTAGTATATTTAATAACATTCTATGGGTTGGATGTTTAAATATTTCCTTGATAGGTATTTTTCTGTTGGTTGTTGTTGGCTGAGCTTTAGTTTGCTGTATCAATTTCCGGGTCTTCATAAACTGATTCAAATCCTTGAGGAATTTCAATCTTTTATATAAACCCTACATTCAAATTTTATTTTCTTTGTTGTCTTAATTATATTTGTCTTAATACTCATTGCATTTCTAGTTAGTTCATCCCCTTCCCTTCCTTCTCCCCAACCTGCCAAACCTCATTTGATCTTTAATTCTAAGTTTTGGTTTCTTTTCCAGGTCTTTTTCTTGATGGATGTTTCTTTTAGTGTTGTTCTTCTTGTCTTTCCTGCTTCTCATGTTCCTCTGTGAGTGACTGTTCTGCGTTTATTTTAAGTATCTGTTTTTAAACTCTTACTTCTGGTCTGGACAAGCCTTAGTATTTAGAAACTAAGTTCTTATTTGAAATTTCAGAATGTTGCTTTGCTGTGAATAAATTGAAGAAATTCATTTGAAATGCTAAGGAATTAAAGCTTTATTAAGATTTTTATTTTTTACTTCATTGGAGATAAAAGGCATACCATAGGCATCAGATAATTATCTCACTATTGAAGTTGTCATATTTTATGTTGTCACTGAAAAAATTTGTTCTTTACGTTTAGATTTTTACATAAGAGAACAAACAGTTGTTTTGAAATCAAGTCAATTTAATATTTTACAAATTTTTAAGTCAGAAATAATCTGGTATCATGATTTAGAAACAGTGAATTCTGGACACTATCCATTTAATGATTTACCATCTTAAATTTGGTAGCTGCTTCAGTCTTTCAGTGTCTTGTTGTCATTTCTGTCTTATATGCATTGCTATAAACATTCTGGAATTGAATTCCTTATATACTTTAATATATCAAATTTGAGAACTAAAACAGTTCTTTGACCTTTCAGAAGAATTTGAACTTCTGTTGTATGGAAGGCTTTTAGTTGTCTTATTAAAGAAAATTCAGCTTCTGATATGTTTAAAATATAATTTTATCTTAAATATTTAAGTGTCCTTAGGAATCAGTGAGTTTTAAATAGAACTACATTGTTATAACCAACCATTCTGATAGTAAATTTGTGGCTACACCATAATTTGTCAAGAACTTTCGTACATTGTCACATTCTTTTCCCCTACAAAAGTTACTTTAACAGGAAAAATTAACAGTAAAAGCTTAACTTAGCTAATTAAATTTATTTTGGTAACATTTTTTTCTTTATCCCTGTTAAATGTAATGGATGTAATTACTATTTTCCAATAAATTGGTAGATAACCAAATTTTGGGAGACCTGTGTTTACACATTTGATTTATTTCTAAACATTCAGAGTCATTATTAGTATTTTTGAAAGTTTGTATGATATATTTTTTAAAACTTTATAAATATCAACATAAAGGTCAGAGTATAGTAGATTTTGCCAAAATATGCATCATTATGGGATACTGGTGGGATTACATTTGTATTTTACACTGGAACCCTCTTTGGATTACTGAAGGACCAGTCCATAATCATATAGTCTGGTTCTAATTCACTTAAGAATTTTCACCAACATTTTTGTTATATAACAGATCTGCGGATGATGAACAGTGATACAGAACGTTATATACCCTGGGGATGATTAGTTGCATGGGTCCCAGGTTGCCTAATAGGTTGGCATTTCCTTATTAATTTGCTAGGGCCCAGAGAAAGGCTAAAAATCCTAGGTAGTAATACCATGAGAGATTTATTATTCAAGCTTATAAGAGGAGCATTCGGAATGCTAAATGCTGATTTATTAATTTACACTGTAATTACCAAGAACACTGGATATTCAACTCCCTATATCTGGCATATCCATGTTCTTTCTGTAAAGAAGCTCATGGGAGATCATATGCCCAGTGACATATTAACTTATATCCTTCAAACATTTAACGGTATTAGAGTAAGAGAGGTTGATATTTGCATCTCTTCAATAAAGACAGACCTCTTGCAAGGCCAGGAAACGTTTTTCCTTGGTCACTGCTTAGAGGGGCTTTGTCATCATTTGCCATTGTAACTTCCCTTCTTAAAGAGGTGTCTGACTATTTCCAAGTCCGTATGATGTATTTCTTTAGGTGTATAGATTACGGATTCAGGTTTTAGGACTAACATCTCATTCTCTTCTATTTGATTTATTAAAAAATGTTGATTAGGGGCTAGGACTTTTGAGTTGAAAGTTCATGATGTCGATATCCAAAGGTTCTGATTTGTCAATAGAGAGAGTAGGCAACAGTAGATGGCCTGGCTAGAAGTCTGAACTGTAGATCTAAGATTAGTCCTATTTAGTTTTGTTGATTTGGAAGGGGACACAGGAGCAAGGATTTCCTACAGGATTCTGAAAATCATTTATTTTTATCTTTCACTTATGCTCAGAGGCATAAATTAATGAAGTTACTTAAATCCCACTCTACTGATTAATTCCGTAATTTCAGTGCTACAAAGACATTATAATCTAAGGGGTTTCTTGGCATTGTATAAAAGTATTTAGGATTTAGAATACAGTCAGAACAAGAACAAATATAATTTAAGTACAAATGGAGAAGTACTAATATGAGTACTGTTGTAGAAGACTGTATAAATAGATACGTAATCATGCTGTCTTAGGATAAATCTTTTATCCAGCTTAATGCTTCTTTGGCATGTTTATTTGAAAGATGTGCATATATACATAATATAATGCTAAGTAGTAAGGATTTTTAAAATAAGGATAACTGATCCTATAGAAAATTTTCCTGAGTTTAGCTCACAATTTACTTATTAGTTGATTATACTACTTACATAAAATTCAGCTAGACAAATTACTAGAACTATTTTCAGAAATAGAAGGGGAAGGTATTTTTCTCTTACATAAATGAGTACTCCCCCGTATAGCCCAACCCCCAATAAATGTATAAATAATTCTGATATTCTGATAAAAATGTGCTTGACATCTTCATTGATACATGTAAATAAAATGTGGTAACATTTGTATTTGGTCTGCAATGAAAGACTGCTATTTTTATTGAGACTTTTATTTCTCTATGCTGAATTGATTTTTGGTGCTTACATATCAAAAAAATAAGCCATCTTTTACTACAGTATGAGTTTTACATTTAAGCTCTGTTTTGCCTTGTAATTTTAGGTTGATTTCATTAAACAATTATCAAGTCTGTAGGGAAAGCTAATTTCCAAAACCACAGTGTTTGTTATCTATCTTAGAAACTTGACTGTGAAATTGTTTTTAATGAGTGCAAAGAAATGTAGAGTTGGGTATGAACAAAAGTAATTAATGTAAAGGAATTTGTATGGTTTAAGAGTGTTTTCATTATTGCCTTATTTTCTAGTTTGCAATGATTTAAAAGGTTTAAATTTAATGATTGAAATTGGGAGCTGACAGACTTTTTTTTATAAAGGACTAGATAGTGTATATTTTAGACTTGTAGGCTAATAGGCAAAATCACAGATTTTCGGTAGGTACTTACAGAACAGGAGTAAAATCTGCACAAATTTTCAATGACAATTTATAATAATAAATGAATAAAATTTTGGGTAATAATGACCTGCTAGTGAGAAGTATTAGGATTTCTTTTGGTGGCAAGATAATGTTTTGTGGTTCAAAGTTAGTTTCTGTATCACCAAAATTGATTGTAAATGTTCTGTAAATCTATTAAAGTTGGTCTGTAATGAAATTTTATGTATTTTGTCTCTGAAAAAGTATCTTTTCTCACAGACAGTGGCAGATGCTTATATCAGTCCATGAGTACATGTGATATCGACTGGGCATATTTGTCACTTGGAAGGTGTTTCTAGAATTTTGTTTCTAGAATTTTCTAGATTTTTAAAAATATTTGCCTTTTTATCACATTATTACATTTCGGATTTATTACTGTCAATTGAAGATTAGGTGGAAGTTCCAAACCTGCAGTTAAGTGTTGCTGTTATGGACAAATGTGGGACACACAGTGGTGTCTTTTGCATTCATTCGACCAGTATTTATTGCATGCCTCCCATATGCTAGGTTGTGGTATAGGTTCTAGGGATGCAGTGCAGTGGTAAATAGAGGAGAGACAAACAAAATATCAGTGATGTATGCTTTTTAGAAAATTAAAATGGATGAAATGATATAACTGCATTCTTGCTGTGTGCCAGTCAGCATTGCTAAATCACGAGAGGTATTTGGCTCAAGTACATAACTACTGTTGTGGTGTAAAGGCAGTCATAGACTGTATTTAACAAGTGGTTTGTTCCAATAAATGTAAAACTTCCTTTGTGGATACTGAAATTGGAATTTCATGATTTTTACATGTTAAGAAATAGTAATTACTATCATTTTGATTTTTTTTTCTCCACCTTAAAAATGTAAAATCCAGTTATGGTTCACGGGACACACAAAAATAGGCAAGGATCTGGATTTGGTCTGTAGCTGTAGGTTGCTCGATTTAGGCTTAATTTTGTTTTTCTTTTGCTCATAACAAGTAATTTATTGCCTCCACTCTAGAGGCCAGAAGTCTGAAATCAAGGTGTCTGCAGGGCCATGTTCCCTCTGGACCTTGTAGGAGAATCCTTCCTTAAGTTAAATTTTTATGAACTGATGTAGAAGGTAGTAATTTTTTATAATGAATCAAGCAGTCAATACTTGAGTTGAATATTGTGACCTTAAAAATTGATATTTAAGTGAATTTTAGGGAGTATGCTACTTACATACCTAGCATAGTCATTAAGTAGGAACATTAACTTTTAACATTAAATGTATAAGAGTGGAGGCATTTACGTAATGGCTATTTCCGGTGTACTGTAGTTTAAAACTATTATTTCTGCTTGTCTTAGGAAATGCAAGAATATTAAATGAAAATTGCTAATGATGGACTCGGGTTTTAGACTAACAGCATTGAGAAACATGTAAGATATATTTCCTAGTACTGAAGAATTAAAATTTTATCAATCTTTATAATGAGGATTATAAATCCTTCATAATAAGGATTTTTTTTTATTGCTTAAAGCCAAATAAAAATGAATTTGTGTGTGTGTGTGTGTGTGTGTGTGTGTTTTTTAAACATCTCATAATGGAAAAAAATGTGTCAAGTTTTGTTAAGACGTTCTCCTGATGTGTGAGAATGTGATATTTGGGGAACAAAGCTATAAGTATAAGGCATTTTGATCTGTCAGCTAGACTGAGAAAACACTTCTGTAGAAACAGAGGAGCAATTGATGAGTCTGTTGAGGAGTCGGAAGAGCACGACAAAATATTAGGCATGGACAAAAAGAGGGTATTAGCAAGTCTACCTTCCTGCAGATTTCCAGAGCCTCCTTAAGTGTTCCTAACTTAAATATACTAAGCTGGAGAGATGTATGCAGCCTGTTCCAGTTACACAAGTGGAAAGAGTTCCTTTTCAGTTAGTCATTAATTAACATCCTGGGAACCGTCTAATTGGTCCAGTTGTTTAACTACAACATTCCCTTGTCCATACAGATTTTTTGCTTTCCAGCGGTCATAAAGATTCCAGTGATCTGGCACTGCATTGTTTGGTACATTACATTAGTAAAGAAGCACAGATTACCTAGCTACTCTCCTCCTCTTCCTCCCCTGTCCTTTCAGATGTCAGGTTTTTCTAAGTATGAAGCCTAAACTTAATCAATACTTGTTAGCTTAAGGCTGTAAGGTATTTTTTCTTAAACCGTCACTATTTCTAATGCTAGTTTCTAATATGCTAGTTAGATCAAAGACTAATTTTCTAGGCCCAGGCAGCTGATAATAATGGGAGATTGTTTTTTTTTTCTTTGAAATGATAGCTGTTAGGCAAAGGAGTAAATACTTATAAATATGAATAATGCCAAAGCAGTTTTTAATAATGCTGCTGTCTTCGCTGAATATCATGGGGGAAAATCCTAGTTAGCTTGTACCCTCATCCATGACCTAGTCCAGGATATCATCAGGCTGGAGAAAGGGGCATCTTTCTTAATTTGTCCTTCCAAAGACAGTGCTTCTTTGTAAATTTTTTTTTTCCTTCTGGGGACTTCTTTTTGCAAAGCAGTTGGTGAAACCTTCCCCCCCCCCTTAATTATGAAAAATTATAAACATAAATATAATTAGAGAAAATAGCCTATGATTTTCTCTCTGTCCATCACACAGATTTCTATAATTATTTTTAAACCATTCTTCATCTGTTCCGTATCTCCTTTTCCCTTAAGTATTACAAAGCAAAATCTAGACATTGTTCCTACATACTTTGCACTTCTAAAAAAATACTGTTTACTTTGCTGTAGAGACATTATTGTGCATTGCCAAAAAATAATTTATCCTCTTATAACCATTTCATTTTCCATTTTCTTTGATTTTCTTGAAAAATGATTTTTGTAGTTCATTCGTTGGAAATAGGATCCAAACAAGCACCAAAAGTTCCATTTAGTTAGGAATTGTGAGTTGTTGGGGTTCGCCCGCCCCCCCCCCCCCCCCCCCGTACATTAGAGGTCATTGTCTTTTATGCATGGACTCATTTGGTAGACTAGTGAATAGTAGGAGTTCTCTCTGTGAATAATATTTTTAATGTATAAAATAAAATACATAAGATAAAGAAGAAGACTGGTTGTACTGAAAGAAGATTATCAAGAGACTTTAAAAATACAGATTTATGGCATGGTAATTTGTGCTTCTCTAATGCATTATATAATAAAATCTAGTGACAAAATCTAATAACTGCCAGAGTCTTAAAATGTGAGCATACATAATATTTCAAGATATCTGTAACAGGTGTAATGTGATATCAAAGCATGAGATTTCTTTTGGTGATAAAGTCATGTCCGTGTTAATAGTACTGTGGTTTAAGGAAATGTTAATTTCTTTTAGACGTTGGTAAAAATAAAATTGCAATTTTATTTTTTCCCCCATCCAGATAAGGATCCACACTCCCCTACTCTATAAAAGGTTTTAAGGTCCTGGCTACAATTCTGTTTTACTGTTTATTTTCTGTTTTTCTGCAAACGTGGCAAATTTTTCTCAACCTCCTGGCTTTTGTGTTTGCAGTTCTTTTTTCCTTAATCATTCTTTTGCTCTTAATAAGATTGGCTACTCATAATTCACCTCTTAGTTCACTGGTCACGTTCTCAGGAAGGCTTCCAGGTTTTTTCCTAATAATCTTGTTTTGTTTATTTTGATGACTTTCTTTGAATATGAGGATCTGAAGGT
Source organism: Vulpes vulpes (assembly GCF_048418805.1). Lineage (NCBI taxonomy): Eukaryota > Metazoa > Chordata > Mammalia > Carnivora > Canidae > Vulpes > Vulpes vulpes. Next base: position 97,146,662 of record NC_132784.1, on the reverse strand, counting down.
AGGAACCATATCTTTCTTGCTTTCTAGTAGTTCTTGCTCTTTCTGGTTCTATCCCTAATTCTGAGAACAGAGTACCTGACACAGAGATGTTGTTTGAAAAGTATTTATTAAATTAATGAATGTTTTCTAAGCTCATACTATACACTGTATTTTTAGTAACTTTCCATTCTTATGCAGAGTAGTAGTTAAAAATTATTATTGTCATTGATGCTTTAGTAATATATTGACCCTCAGTTCTACTTCACAGTTCTCTTATATATTTCTTTTTTTTTCTTTTATATTTCTTGATTACCCTTTACTATGTCTTCCTTGGTTAATCAGGATCTCATACAGTGTTTTTTCTCTCTATAAACATGGCATCATTATCTCCTCAGTGCTCAGACCAGGATTTTAGGCAGCATCCTTGCCACCTTTTTCCCTCTTCTTCACTCCCAATTTCTAGACATCATGAAGGCCTGTTGACTTACTTCCCAGCATCTCTGAAATTTTTTATCTCATGTCACTATCATACTTCTGCTCCAGACTATTTTTATATCTTTCCAGGACTATGTAGTAGTCTCATAATTGCTCTTCTCTTATCACTCATATGTCTCTTCAATATGTTCTTCATATGTGGACACACATTCAAGGTGGCATTACTATGTCAGGGCAAAAGAACGTTTTGGAATATCCAAAGTCTCAGAGAGTACACTACTCAGGTATCCTGAGGATAATTTATGACAGAAGAATGAAAAACCAGATGCAAATCAGGTGAGATCCAAGAGCTTCAGAGAACTCCACGTTGTAGCCAAAACAGTGAACAGTATGTTAATGTTCAAAAACAGATAACATACAGGTCATTAGACATGAACTAGCCTCAGCTTTTCTGTTTTTCCAAATATTGCTGTGTTTGCAATGGATTTCCTTTATTGTAAGGATGCAACCATAATTTTTAATATGTGCTACAAGTCTTCTTGTGGTTTTACCTGTCCCCCCCCCCCCGCCCCCTTTTTAAGCATCAGCTCTAATCAATCTTTGTCTTTATTTTTGTGTCTTTGTTTTTTCCCTCCTTAGGGATTGATTTGGTATTAAAAAGATTTCCTTTCAAATAAGATAGAAATGCTTTAAGCCAAAAAGGGGGTTTTATTGAGTCAGATTTCAACTCACTTTCTAGTCTAGGATTTTTTGTTGTTGTTTATTGCCTTTAAAATTAATCTTGAGGAAGAAAGAGGTAATTTCAGAATAAAGTGGAAGGCACAAATGGAATCAGAAGATTAGGCAGAAAGATTATTAGCAAGGAAGAGACCCATTTATGGATCTTGTAGCTGGCCAAGGATTTGGGGGATTTTGGTCTTAAGAACATTGGGAAGCCTTTGAAGCACTGGAATGATGTGAATAACTTCTAGGGTTTGTTTTGTTTTTAAGGATTTTATTTATTCATGAGAGAGACAGAGAGGCAGAGACATAGGCAGAGGGAAAAGTAGGCTTCCTGAGGAGCCTGATGTGGGACTCGATCCCAGGACCCTGGAATCATGACTTGAGCCAAAGGCAGACACTCAGCCACCCAGGTGCCCCTACTGTTTTGTATTTAAAGTTCCATTCTGGCTGTAGTATGGGAAACATTGCATGAATACGAGGAAACGAATTGTGAAGGTATTGCAGGGCCAAGTGAGAGATACTCATTTTAAGTACCAGAGGAGTAAGATGAAGAAAAGTAGATGGATTCCATTAGGAATCTAGGTTTTGAGGTTAGATAGATACGGTGATAACAGAAGGAAGTGGCAAGAATGACACGGTATGCTTCATGTGGCCACTGACTGGGGATAGCCTTTCACTGAGACATGAAATGATGAAAAGGTATTGAGTTACATTTAGAGATGAGAGAAGATAACTTAAGTTTAAACATACTGTTAAATGTGGGTGTACTTATAGACACTCAGACATATAAATAGTTTAAATTTGGAATTACTACTTAGGAAGTTTGATTTAAAAATTCATTTTATTTTTGTAAAAATTAGTTTTGCTCAGATACTAGTTTTTTTCTCTTCAGTGTAGAGGAGTCATTTATTCTCTTCTCTCTCTTAAATAAACCTACCAGGAAGAAGGTTGTAGCTGTTTTTTTTTTTTTTTTTTTTTTACCTTGTCAAGAGACAGATCTTTGATAAAGGAATGCAATTTTAAATAGCATCTGTGAAATGGGATAGTCCTGTCCTCCCTCTTCATCAGTTTGTGAACTCAGACAGCATTTTACAGTGTATCAGGTTCAGGCAGTCAGTTTTTGTTATTTTCCAGATGTATTGGCTCCCTCTCATGGTGCTGTAATTTTAGGAAACCATGTCCTAAAAGCCCTTAGTAATAAGGTATTTATAGCAACATAGTCTCAGTTATATTGTTATATGCAGAAGACTACTTTGTTGCTCTTTTGAGGCTTGATCATGGATATGGATGATGAACAGGTATAAACAATTCACTTGTTTTCTTTTTTAAAAGATTTATTAATTTTAGGGAGGCAGCGGGAGAGAGAATACTAAAGCAGAGTCCCTGCTGAGTGCAATGCAGGGCTCAGTCCCAGGACCCTGAGATCATAACCTGAGCTGAAATCAAGAGTCACACATTTAACTGACAGCCATCCAGCCACCCCTTAGCCTGTTTTCTTTAACAGAGAAGTTGTTCTGGGATCCCTTTGCATTCCTGATTTGTTCAGGTGGCAGAACCCACAGAGGGCATGGTCTTACAGAGAGCATTATGGAATCATCATAGGAGCTAGGAGCAATTTTACTACTTCAGAATTTGTTAGTGGTAGGATTGCTGTCAGGATTCTTTGTTACAAGCAAAAATTGAGTCTAACTGAAGCAAAGAAAAAAGTATTGGAAAATTATGGGCAAGCTTATAAAATCAGAGAACCAAGTGATAGAAGGGATAGGAACCATAGCAGCTCTGTGTATCTGAGTAGCAAGAGTTAATGGCTAATTCCTTCAGGGTACTGAAGTTCCAGTGAGTTAGCTCCAGTCATTTTTTCTATGTGCATATGCATGCCTCAGTGTGTGTCTGTATGTTTGTTTCCCTTAGGACTCAAATTACTAGAAGAGAGGGTCTTTGATAGCTTGACCAGTGCAAGGCAGGCTACCTTGATTGAAAGTCTTCCTAAACTTTCTAAATTGAGGGTCAAAGTAGGTTTCCAAAGGAAATTTACCGCAGAATTTTTTAAAGATCATGATTTTTTTTTTTTTTTAAAGGAGTATACCATCTTCGGTGGATGGAACTCCAGTTTTCTAAAGGAGTAGAGTTTAAGAATAACTATATATGGTAGCACTCAAATTTGATATTTCTGTTATAACCTTTCTCTTTTTAATGCTTAATAAGCAGCTCCTCTTTAGTCTATGCTCTGTGTTTTTACATCCATCCTAAGCCAGAGCTTTTGCAGGCTTGATTTTTAAAGATGGTTTTCTACTTTCCCCTTGTTGAGGCATAATGGTTATCCAGATCTGAATCTCTTGTTTTTCTTTTCTGATGCTCAGGATTACCCATAATTCTCGCTCATCCTTTTATCTACCCTCCTCCTACCAAATGTGTATGCATGCACATGTGTGTCTGTGTGTAAAACCAATCAACCCTTTTTATGGTGATATCCTTGAGAATAAATAATAATTGATAGGTGAGTAAGGGATTCTTACTGGTTTTTGTATGCATTCCCAATAAGGTTGATGGTGATTAAGGATCTTATCATTTCTTTCTCTGTAAACTAATATTTTTTCCCATTTTTCTATCAGAATGTTGGTCTCTTCTGCCTCCTTTTTTGATCTCTGTATCTTTTCAATATATTGGGGTTATTAAACTTTTATAGGTTACAGCTATCTTTTCTCAGATTGTTGTCTTCTGTATTTGTTGATGTTTTTATTGCCATGCAAGGATTTCTTTCAAAATCTTTTGTAATCACACTTATAAATCACTTACCACTTCTAGATTTTGTTATATTTAGAAACGTTGAATGTTGAACTCTTTTCCCAAGTTATAAAGGAATTCACTTTTTCCCCCTATAGAACTAATTTGTTTCATTATTTACATTTAGATCTTTGATCTGATTGGAAATTATTTTAATATATGTTTGAAGAACAGATTAATTCCTTTTTCTTATGACTGTCCAGTACCCAGGTATCATTTATTAAAGATGGACCATATCTTACAGGTTATCGTGATAGTGTCTATACCTGGCAGATTGTAGGCTCTCAAAAAATGTTTGAATAATTGAAAAAAGTATCCCAGAGGCCTTCTAGTCTGGTTATTTTATTAAAATTTTTATTTTCATGTATAATTCTAGAATGTTCTTTTAAAATGTTTAAAATTTATTAGAGTAGCTTTAGTGAACATGTGCTAATGCAAGATATACTTTGATATGATGCTCATTAGCATGTTAATGACTTCATTTTTCATTAATTTTAAACCTGGAAAGATGAAAAAATACAGAAAAAATAGGAAGAAGAAAACACCCATTTTGCCGTTTTCCAGAAATCACATTTATTTTTTAACAGTCATTTTCTCGGTTTTTTTTGGGGGGGGGGGTGGAATGTGTATTGTTTCGGAATATGAACCATACTACATTGTGTTTTGTTTTGTTTTTGTCTTTGCTTAATAGAGTATAAGAGTGTTTTCCTATTAAATAGTCTTTCAATCCTAATTTTGAATGACAGTAGTATTCCATTATATAACTAGCAGTTTGTTTAATCTCTTTTGGAAATTCAAAACTTTTTTTCATGATCGATTATGTCCTTATAATAGATTTTTAATTGTGGACTGATGGCTCAAAAGGTCTTGTTACCCTTTTGTTGTTAAAAATTTTTAAGTTGCTTTTCAGAAACTGTACCAATTTACATACTGCTTTTGGTGAGGGACTTTCTCATTTTCATTACCTGCATAGACTATTATTTTAAAAAATATCTTCCATTTTAATAAAGATGGGACCTAGTTTCTAAGTGTGTTTATATGACTACTGGTGAGGCTGAATATATTTTACCTTAATGGATGATTTCTTTGTGATTTACTTCTGGCTTATGGTCAGAAATCTTTTGAAATAAATTGGTATTTTCTTACTTGTAAGAGTTCCTTATATATCAAGCCTATTTTCTTACTTGTAAGAATTCTTTTTGTATCAGGACTCTTACCCTACTATCAGTTATTATACATATTTTCTCAATTTATAGTTTACCTTTTGTCTTAATTTTGTTTATGGCAAATGCTGGTTTTATGTGGAGTGAATGAATATCGTTTACCTTTTTCTGCCTTGATTTTGTTCCCTCTATTTGATTTCGTTTTTATTCTTTGATTAATAAACTGTCCCCATAGTCCCTCATTAAAATGCTTGACAATATTTGGCGTGTAGTAGGTTTGGTAAGTATTAGTACAGTGTGTATTGTACTTATTTTGCTCCACCTGGAGTTTATTTCTGTAATGGTATAGGACGTGACTTGAATCTTAAACATTAAATTCTAGACATCAGCCAGTTTCTCTATTTAGTAATGGAATATTCTAATGTGCTTGTAAGGTTACTATAAATGTTAGGCCCTCTTTCAGGTCTTTTTTTTTCTTTCTTGATTTAACTACCTAACCATTATGCTAATATAAACCAAAATCATTGTTGCTTTATTTTATTTTTTTATTGTTGCTTTATAGTAAATTCTTTAAGATCATTTTCAATATTTCCTTAGGTACTGATACCTTTTTTCCATACTGACTTTATATTATGATTACCACTCACACACACTAAAAACTTTTAAAAATATTTTTTAAGATTTGATTGGGTTTACACTGACCCTGTATATTACAACAGTTTTTTCCCTAGAATATTTAGAAAGTACAGCTGAAGAAAACATGTTAATTGGGGAAGAATGGCCATTTTTAAAAGTAGGTATTCTTGTTAATTAAAAAAAAAACGATCTATTCTTACACTGTCAGAATTTTTATACCTCCCAGTAAGTTTAGTTTTCTCCATAGAATTCCTTACTTGTGATATTCCATATTTTTAAATTGTTAACCTTTGTGAATATACTACCGTGTGTATTGTATACTAGTTTGTGTATTATATATATATCTAATATATATATGTTTATATGTATTGTGTGTAAAACTCTTGTTTTACTATTTTAATCTTGGTTTTGACTGCTTATATGAATTCCTTTTATTCTTTGAGTTGATCTGTTGGGTGCTGTATACTGAGCAAATATATATATTTTTCTTTTTTCTGTAGTTACATTTCAGTTCAAGAATCATTGAGGTAGTTCTCAATGAAAAAAAAAAAAAAACATTAGCCACTTTTTTCAAATGAATTTTGACATGGAATCTTTTCGTATTAAACATGAGAGAGTGTAGTTGTATTAAAGTGAGGGCAGGACTCTAGAACACCAGTCTCCTGGTGTTACTAGTTATTACTGAGACACCTGAGGAAATTAGTTTGAAAACTATTGTTAAACCATAAAACATGTCTAGTTATGGGCTTACTGAGCATTTTTATTTCTATTCTTAATTTTGTCTGATAATTAGATTTTGGCTATGGCTTCTGGTAATTTAGTATAAATTTTAAGTTAGTATTTATTTTTTAAATCATAAGTGGAAACGGTTTTATCAAATGCCTTTAAATAATTTTTTGTTGTAATATGTTTTTATTAGCTTGTTTCAAACTTTCAGTGTTTGAAAATTCTCATTGCTAAAAAAAAAGAAAAAATTCTCATTGCTATCAGAATCTCATGTTCTCTGTTATCTAATATGTTAATACATTTTAATTATGAAAAACACCTTTAAGTAGTTTTATTCTGCTTATAAATTTGTGTGTTTTATTTACTTAACTCCTAAAAGCATGAGTTCAGGCTGTTACATATGATGTTACAGTTTTCTGTTATTTAATATTTTTTTATGATGCCCTTGACCTATTGTTTTTCAGTATTTAGGATACTGATGAAAGTGAGATACATTTTAGAATTTGTAGGATCCATTTGGAAGTTGGAATAATTAGATTAATAAACAGACTGAAGCGATTAATTCAGCTCCAGTTGTCCTTTAGCTCCGACATTTGCTTTGGTAAAGGGAGAGAAAACAATTCCTCCTAAAGATACAGAAATATTTTCTTTCTCTTCTGACACATTGTATCTTGAAAGTAGTAAGATTTAGAGCTACATCATGCTTAGAGGAGGGTGTGTTTGTGTGTTTTTTGTGACAAATGCGGGACAGGTTTCTTCCTAAAACTCAAACTGTCACTTTTTAGTGTTTGTGTGTATTACTTGTCTTCTGGGAGTAATGTTTAAGTGATAAACTGATACTCTTGTGTGAGGTATATTAGAAATGTATGCATAGTAGCAATATTCTTTTGTCTTCTTAAACCTATGTTAATTTAATAGTCAAAATTTATAGTTGAACAGTAAAAACCAGAGGGGGGGGGGAAGCAAAACCCCAAACCTAAAATCAACTTGGTAAAAGGATTTTACCACCTCATTCCAAAACAGTAGGTGACTAACAGTAGACTGAATAAATACAGTGCTACTTTTGTCTATTAGAAATGACCCAGTTGTGCTTCAGATAGGCATCTTTTAGAATTTCTCACTGAACATGCCTGTTGTTTACAGATGTATGAGTGCCCAAAGAAGCAAGAGATAAGCTGTAATGCTTAAGATTTCCTAAGGTTTTAGGAAAATTGTGGGCAATTGAAATGGAAAAGAAAAATAACGGAGGGATCAGATTTCTTCTCTTTTCACTTCTCTTTATTTGTACCTAATATCAGGTAGCCCCCCCAGTGTAAGAAAATGGTTATGAAGCTTTACTTGGCAAAAGATGAAGAATAATCAGGGAATAGAATAGAGGACAGGCCATAGCTCTTTAGACCTTATAGCAGGTGTCATATGTAAAATATATAGTAGATAATATAGTGGTTGAGAACATGTTCTTAAAGATGGAACCCTGCTGCATTTTTATTAGCTGTGTGATCTTAGCTATTTAACTTCTTACATGAGTCTTCCTTTCCTGTCTCTTAGTGTTATTTGTCAGGATTCCCTGAGGTCATGTATGTAAAGTGGTTTAACATCGTACCAGGCATATAGTGTATGCTCTATCAGTAAATAGTTCCTGCTGCTGTTGTTTGTATTATTTTCATAGGGCTTTTGGTTAATAGATAGTAAGATTCCAGTTGAAGTTATATGATTCTGCTGTATACAAAGAGATGAAAAATTTAAATTGCTCAAATTAGAATTTAATCACCTGTAATCTTGATGAAAATGAACTTGTGTAACTATTGAAAGTTTTGATATTTTTATCCCCTAAAATATTTTTATCCCCTAACATAACACTTTGAGCATAAAGATTATATAGTTGTTCCTGAATTTTTTCTTTGATCAAATGCAGTACATATATTTAAAATTATATTTTCATGTGTAATTATAAAATCGCATAGTACTGGGCATGAATAAGGCACAGTTAATACTTGAGTGAGATGTTGAGATACCATAATAACAATTCATATTTTCTGAAGAATTAATCTTGCACATTGAGAATGAAGGGTCAAAAATAAATTAATGGAATGTTTATTTTAAAATAAAGATTTTTAGCAGTAGTAGGAAACTTTATTATTTGATCTAGTGTTCTTTGAGAACTCAATGTTAGCAGCTTACTATCAGTTCTCAAGATAGTATTCTCAGGGATATTGAAATGATTTGAAATTGATGTCTAAGCTGGGTGGAATTTAGTTGTGTTGTTTTTCATAAGTCAACTTTTTAAACTTGAATTTTTCCAGAAGGAAAAAATCTATATTTAAAGATCCTGCACTGTAATCATAATTTAGGTAAATAGTGAGAGAATAAATAAATAAATAAATAAATAAATAAATAATTAATTAAATAAATGAGAATTATCTTACATTGAAGGAAGGATTATATTTGTCTTTCATCAGACTTACTTATCTAATTTGGTATTATCCTTTTACGTGTGACCTTTATTTAGTGAGTTTGCCATTTAGTAATTTTAGTCTTTTTATAATTCTATTGAATAAGTTAAGTGAAAAATGGACTTAACCAAGAGTTGGGGGTGTTACATAACTTGGCTTTCAAAATTACTTGATGTAAAATAGAATACTTCGATTACTGAATTGAAAATGGGAGATAAATTCCATGTAAATAGAATTCCAACATATTAAGTAATAAGTACATAAACAGTTTCTGTGATTCTAAATGTTAATAACAATCATAACAGTTCTGTTTTGATGTAATATCTCTTCAGAATAGAATCAAGGATAAAAATGTCATTAGAAATAAGATAAGTAAAATCTTCATTAGATTAAGTTTTACATACTTTTATGAAATAAAAAACTTTTATACTTAGTGGGTTACTATTTCTTGATTTTTAAAATTTGTAATGGAGCCAAACAAAATTACTGTGAAAATATTTGTACTGTAACACTCAGTAAAGTTTTTTTTTTTTTTACTTTTTTTTTATTAAAAACTTGGTAAAAGTGCATTGTATACATTGTCATCCTAGAATCAAGTGTTTGTCAAACATTTGTAGTTTTCCCGCACCCCTCCCAAAAAAGGTTTGAAGTTGGTGACACAGAATAGTTGTCATCTACCGAATTAAAAACTGCCGGTTTGTAAACTTGGCACTCCGAGAAAGAAGTAGATGCCATAAAATGATTAAGTATTGGCATGTGTACACCTGCTGTCAGGAAATAAACTTCCCATATGTTGCAGTTTGGCAGACATGCATCTTAAAAATGTATTGAATGAAACTGCTGCTGCACTCTTTGTCCTGTATCTTTTTTCAACAGTACATTCTCTTTTTGCCTTTAAGTAATTACTTCTGCTTCCGTTAGAGGAACATGATATATTTTTACGATACCCTTGAAGTTAAGTGGTAGTACTCCTTAAGAGTGCATAACTGATCTAATAGAATAACTCATTGAAATACTAGCGTGGCCCTTAACACCAACTAGGAAACAGACTGTCTATTTTGAAACATTTACTTTTTGTTTTCTTATAAAAACTTGAGCCTGAGACACATTGATTTTTCACATTTTATCACATCATGTCAAAATAATTTCCCTCAATATATGTACTAATAAAAGAAACTGAATATCTCAGTTTTTAAAAGGTGAATACTTAGATGAGAATTGCATTGATGAAACATCTGAACTTTATAAATTGTTTGTAGAGTAATTTAACTAAATCTTATTGCATGGAATATAGTTTTAGAACCCTAGAATAGTCAGGTCAGAAAATTTGTCCTTTGCACAATTACAAAGTTTCCTTAAGATTGACAGTAATGTTTTATTTACATTTAATTATATGTTAAAATGAAAAACTGAATCTAAAATGGTCTTTTGACTGTCTCCATTTCTTAAATTAAAATTTATGAGGAAAATATATGCAAAATACATCTTATTGGCCCCTAACAAAAGCCTTGAACCATTGATGTTTGCATGCTTGTTATTGCATGTTAATACACAGAATCCCCTTATACAGTTTTTTTTTTAATAGATTCTTTTGGGATACCTTTTTGTTATATAATGTTGTATTTTTAAGAATTACCTTCAGAAATTAAAAAAATAATTTTTGAATTCCTTTATGTGATGAGTTTTAACTAAAGCTTGTCCTATGGATGTAATCAGTTTTAACTATACATGCTTTTAGCAATATTTTACAGATTGCACATTTGAAAAAAAAATTGTCTTCTCTAGTGTAATTTACGGTGGCGATACCTGCCTGCCTTTTCTTTTGCTGCATTGGCACAAGCATTGTGCTTATTTTGTTGTAAATGGTTCCAGTATTTTATCAGTTCACTAGGCTGGAACTGATGAGAGGTAATTAGGTGGCTGTATTTACAGCTTGAATAAGAAACTCGCCAGTGATTGAACACAAACTCATTGGGAGGGGGCACAGGATCAATTCTCAACTTGGCAAGACAGATCCCTACATACACATCTTCCAAGTGCAAACGACGGATACTTAAAGAAACTTTAAATATCTTCTCTGCCAGATCTCCAGAAAAAACATAACCAGTCCCAGAACAAAAGACAGGGTAGCGTTCACTTGGGTAGAGGTCTGGTGGCATGTACCATTTGCTATCTTTGTTCCGATTAGGTGCATATCCTCTCATTAGGTAACCAGTAAAGTAGTTATGTCTGGGAGGCAGATCTGGCTTCAATAACTTATGTATTAAATATTCAGTATTGACAAACATGTCACTGTCAGTTTTCATAACATATGGAATATGTGGACAGTATGTTGCTACCCAGTTCATGCCCATGAGTGTTTTAATTGTCAAGTTGTAGTATGTATCTAAATATTCCTGTTGAATTATATCATGATATTGCCTGCTTTCTTCCAGTATTGCACGTTGAAGGTAGCCATTTAACTTAATACTTACGCCCAACAAAAAAATTCGTGTGATTTGGATACCAGGTGCTAGACTTTCATTGCCCCATGTTTGCCGAATAGCTCTTCTGGCTTCTGTTTGTCCTGGTTCTGCAGCTATTAGCAGTATTAAAAAAGGACTTTTCTCCTGGCATTTTTCAGGTTCATTGATAATATATTTGAAATGGTAAGAATTTGGGTGTCCAGTGCCTTTTTCATTGTAAATACTTCCATTGGCACTAAGTGTATTCTCCAGCCCTGTAACTCCTTGTGGCGATAGGTCTGTGTTATTGGAGTTAGTTGCTGTTTGAGGCCTCAGAGTTTGAGGGACTGTTTCTTTCCAAATGTTCCGGAGAGAGCTGTGGTTTGTCTCACTTTTTGTAGAACGAAATCCTCGGAAAGTATATGTCACAGGGTTTTCTTTAAATCCAGCTCTGCCTGGCAGCCAGTCATGATGGTTGAAAAACAGAAACATAGCAAAAAGAAACACTAGAGAAAGTACACCAATAAGATGTGTACGGAACAGAGACCTCTTGGCATTCCAGCTCATCTTTGCAAAGCAGCAGTGTCTTCTCCTCCACTGAAGCATGTTGTAAATATCCAGAAATGGGATATGAGATACTACTGGTGGCTGAAAATGTTTCCTTTTTAATCAGTACTATTCTTTGGTAATCATTTTTTAATTCGGCCAGGTTGTCTCCCATGCAGTCATTCTATAAAGATGAAACATAAAAATTTACAAAATGCTAAATATTACATAACTGCCTGAAAAGAGAGTTTGGATGTTAATTATTAGGACAAATACGAATTTTTTAAGTTGTGAAAATATGATAACCCAGGAATGAAGTTTAAAATTTGTATATCCTTGGTAACAAAGCATCACTGAGAACCGGATAAGCACTGTAAAGAGAGAAGTGATGGATTAATTTTCTTCCAGTTATTTCATTGTCTAAGTAGCTAGCTCTAGTCGTTTGCACTTTTGATCTGAGTTAAAGATTTAAAAGTTGTATGCATGTGGAAGAGAAGAATGTTACTAGATTCCTGAGAAAGGCCATGTTAGAAGGCCTGAGAGCAGATGGAAAATTTATTGGCATTAATTAAAATTGATTTGACATACCATTGGTGGTATGGTGCACAGTCAGCGGCCTTTTTTGTAAAATGGTCATGTATCAGTTGTGGGACAGACGGTGCAAGGTTGATTATGGCAGAGTTCTGTTAGTCACAGTACACTGCTTGGCATGTTTCCATTGGCCCCTACTGTGTTGAGAAAGTCAATGAGAAGATGCACCTGTCAAAATTAATTTTCAGGGTCCAGTAACTTCAGTGCAGGATTTTAAGACAGTAATAAATGATGAACATTTTCAAATACTCTTTCTAATTTTAAGATGAGGTATTCAGAAGATCAGTGGCCTGAGTTAGACTTAAGGTTGATTTTTAAAGTATAGCAACTAATTATCCTTAATTATCTTTGGCCTTGACGGAACACTATCACATATCTCCATGTTAGAATTAAACAAAGAACTACTTTGAATAGTCCTTTCAGGTTTCTTACAAAATATAGGCACTAGGTATTTAAAATTAAAAGTCTACAAAATGCATTTTAAAAGATTCTTGAGTTTTGCTGTGTTCTACATTTGTTTGTAAAGACAATTTGTTACATTTTTAGGACTTCTGGTAGCATGACACTTAGAACCTTAGATTTTTAAGAGATTATGAGACGTAAGTATGGGAGGTTCATGATGCTACATATTAAAAACTGAACAAGGTTTTTCAGTGCATAGCACAAATTGTTCATGTTTTCATGTTTTTCAGTTCTTAGTTTTTCTGAATCAGGATGTGAGGGTTGAGGTGGGTGATAAGAGCTGTAACTTGTTCTATTAATAGAAAAAAAACTTGTTAAGAAGGGGACTCATAAATAATTTTAATTTTTTCAAATTTGTTTTGTGGAAATTATTTCTTTAAGCAAAAGAAAACTAGTCAATTAAAATATTTAATGTAGGAGTGTTTATTAAAAATTCTGTGCATGTATACCTATACCTGTGTATTTGTGTAGCCTGTGATTTAAGAGATTCATGCTTAATGCCAAATTTGCTTAACTTTGACATGAAACTTAATGTTTTGGAAAAATAATTGTATTTACATGGAGGCTGTCATGTAATTGAATAATTATAGAACTTATATATAGCATGAAGAACTTTGAAAATTGATTGAAAGGGTTAGACATATATGAATGAAAGTACTATTCTAGCAGGAGCCACTAGGAGGAGCAAGTAGGTGGGAATTTGAACAAATGTCCACAGTATGATAGTAAAGGCGCCAGCTTTTGACAATTTCTAGTATCTGAAATTATGTAGTACTTTTAGAAGTTATGGTTCTCAAATATAAAAAAATTGTTCAATCATTGTGTGAGATACAAACCGTGATTTTTTTTTTAAGTTTGGGGTTTTAAAAACATAGAACCTAGTTTGCTATTTATTAGGCTCTATTTACATGAATTTTAATTTCACATTACTATAATAAAGACCAAGGCTGTTCACTGTACCAGCAAAACAGTTCTGCTGTGAGCTGAACTGCAAGTAAGCTGAGCATTCTGATTTAGAAACTCAATCTTTCCCTTCCTGTACTTACAAATAGTTGTCCATTCTGTTTAGACCTGGAAACTCTTTCTAAGCTTATATTTTCAAATGAAATTTTGGATAAATAGTAACAATTCTTTTTCCTCTCCATGGAGAGGCCATAGATATAAGGGTTATGTATATAAATTTAAAAGAAACAGAAGTTACTTTTTACATTTATTTGGTAATCTATTTTAAACATTCAAAGCTAAATTAAATATGTTACCTTTTTGTTGATATATGTTTGGTATCTGGTTGGAATCCAATCAGTTACATCTTTTAAAAGTACACATTCGATAGTTTAAGAAGCAATAAATATAAGGTCATATTTTGAGTGAAATGACTGAAGAATGAAGGTAAATATCCTAGAAATAAATTGTGATATTTTTATGAAAGCAGTATTACTGAAATATCTCTAAAATATTTCCATGTTACAGAAAACAGCATATTGTTATATATTGTAATCTAGCATAGATACGTAGCTTAATGGTCCTGTATGATTTGTAGCAATAGGTGATGGAAAAGCATCTTAATTTAAATTTTATTTGTATATTTGTAAGTATTAAGCTTCCCAGACTTTAAATTCATGTATACTCATTTGGTAATCTCCCATTGATAAATGAAGTACATGTGTCTAGCTTTAAAATTTTCTTTATTAAAAAGGTTCTCAGGTATTCATCATAGTTTTTCTGTTAGAAAGTCAAATTAAAGTTACTGTTTTTCCTTTTATTAAATGTTAAAATTATTCTCTAGTTACTGCCTGTTGTGTTTTCTTAAAAAGTAGGAACATGACAAGAAAGTTAAAATATTGTAGCAGTCTAAACAATTTGCACTTCTACATTTTCAGCATAGAAATACCTTTGATTTGGCTCTTAGGGTTTTTTGTGATAATTTTTTCAAGTTACTAATGTGTATTTACATCTTACGAATTGAAGTTCATGAAGAGACTGTTATTGTGAAATGTTTAGTTACTTCTCACATACTCATTCTCTATCTCTGACACAAACTGTTTTTATAATTTGGCTTTTAAAAGTGTTGATATCTTAAGTCTGTTGGAACAGTCCTAGATTTTAGTGGTGCTTGAATAAAACAAAATTCTGTGCTTTTGAGATATCTAGCTTATAAAAATGTTTAATTGGTGCTATTAACATTAAGAGAAAGGGCTCTAAGAGAGACTTGAGATTTTTCACAACTGTATTTTTTATGGTACTTTTTTATTTAATACCATCTGACTTGATTCTATAGTGGAATAAAAATTCATGGTATGGAAGTGAGACTTGAATAATAAGGACTGGTAAACTTGTTTAATCTTAATTTCAGAATGGAATACTTACGTATGCCTTTAAAATGTTTGCCTTTTGTGATTACTAAATAATAGGTTATTGAGTTGTGTTGTGAGATTGAGCAAATATCAGGATCTGTGATAGATCTGTAAAAAATTTTTGAATATATTTGAGTTCCTGAGCCATGGGTTGCTATTCTGTGATTGCTGTTTAAATAGTTTATTCGATTTATTTCTGCCCTGCACACACGTACCATGATGGTAGTTTGTTAGTACATATTAATATAGCCTAGAAGCGCAGTAGCTACATTTATATTTAATTTTTTGTCCTTGTTTTGCTGTTCATGAATATTTTTATATCTTTTTTTTATTCTATTTTGAATTTCACTTTAAAAATTATCACTAAGAATAATCTTATGTTTGATCATTTAGAATCAGTCAGTTGCTTAAAATGAAAGCTCACTTTTTCAAGTGGGGAATTTTTACCAAGTATTGATATTTCTTTGTTTAAAGTTGTATTCACGGACACTGTAATAACATACAAATCTACTGTGGTGGTGTGCTGTGTACAAAACTCATGCCACCTTATATGATCCTATGCAAATGCTTTCCTTTTTATAGCTCAATAATAATATTTGTTGAAACTCTCTTAGATTGTGTTTGTTATCTTTATTTGGGAAGATGGGTCTTGGAAGGAAGATTTGTTAGTGAAAGCTGTTATGTATTAGTAATTTGTTTTAAAAGGACTTTTAAAAAACCTCTTAATATTAAGATAATCTTTGATACTATTTAATGTAATTTCACTGCATTGTCTCTTTTGATAGCCATTTTTAAGAGATCACTTTAATTTACTAAATAAGAATTCATTTTGACCTAATTTGATAAGAGCCTTGCTATGTTTTCTTTAGAGGGCTACAGTTTTTTTAAGTTTAATTTCTCAGAGAATCCTTGAAGCACATCTTATTGCTATTTGCCTTTTCTCTCTTTTATACATCCACAACCCATATTTACTCCAACCTACATACTTACTTGAATAAAGCAATGACAGCTTTAACAATGACAGATTTTAAAATCATTTATCTAGAAACCCTTTCATAGTTTCAAGGACAGTGAACTAGATGAACTTGTTTATCAGATATTAGTGCCTCCGGGGGCTATGAAAAGGTAACAGACATTTAAATGAATATTACACACAAGATATTGACATACCTTCCTTGGTCAGGCCATTTATGTGGAGAGGATTATGCCCACTGAAAATACTTTTGGCACGCCATCACTTCAGCAAAAAAGATGCTATCGAACATGCGCACATCCCCCAATAGTCTGCCTCCTGCGATTGCTTTTCACAGTATCCAAAGTGTCCATCTGTCTGCTTGTCTTCGAGTTACCCTTCTTGTTCATATGGGTCCTGGTCGTCTGAGATTTTTCCTTTCTTTTATTTTCTTTCTTGTTCTTTAAACAAAAGAGCTGTAGTTGTCCGCTCTATTCGGAGCACTGTTGACTCTTGCCGACAGTTGATGCATTGAAGCTTTTTACATCTGCTGTTTTCCTGGCCGGACAATGCAGTGCTGTATTCTCTTCTCAGTATCCATATTTCTAGTAATAACACTGAGCTGCAATGTAAAGCAGCCAGAGCTAAAATGTAGTGCTGCGATTGTATTGAAATAGAATAGGATTTGACTCTTTTTCGTTGTTGCCTGTCAGCTGCAGGAAGGATTTTGAGCAGTTTTACTGGGGTTTTAGTCTATAATATGAAATCCACGGTTCCTCAGCTGCTGCACAGGCAGGCAGCAGTTTAAATGTGGGCTTGACAGATGCTCTCTCTGACAGAGCAGAATTTAACGTCACTGCTTGGCTGAATCCCACGTGATTGTTTGCATTCATTTTGACTAAAAACCTAAGGTAGGGAGAACCTTAGAGATTTTGCTTCGTGTGATAAATTATATATATTCAATGTAAGTGTAGTGATGAGTGCATAATATAAACATGGGATGATTATGAAATAGTTATAATTTTATTTTATCCTTATTTTCCTTTTTTTGTTTTGTTTTTTTGTTTTGTTTTGTTTTGTTTTGTTTTGTGCTTAAGCACAGGCTTTCTAAATGTTTCAGGGTTAGATGTTGGTTTCATGTTTCTAACATGATTTTATAGGATCTAAGCAATAGAAGCTTTTGTATGTAATTTGGTGCAGTTTAACCCCTTCAGTGCATGCCTTCCTTTGAAGTTTATTTTCTCAAATTGCTCCAATTTACTAGTATCAAGATAAGACTCAGACCTTTTTTTTAATATATCTATACCCCCACCCCTAATTTTCTGGAGTTTATAAATCAGCTGGAGTGGATCATTTAATGGCACATGGTGAGATACAGCCCACTTATTTTTTTGCTTTTATGTGTTTTCTAGTCTTCTTGAAGACAGCAAAACTATTTTTAATCACTTTTTAATGTCAGCTTTTATTTTTTACTTTCCTTTTCTTTAAGATTACATGTATGATAGAAGTCAACAAAATGAGATAGTGGATATAGCACACTTGTACAGAATCATCTTGGTGAATAGTAAGGTTTTACTAATCATATTTACTTGTCTTAATATTTCAGGATTGTTTACTAACTTGCCTCCAAGTACGTTTTTCGGTAAGCAACTAGATACTCTGAAAAATTTCATTGTATGGTTTAGTCTCCTGGGCACCTTGCTTTTTTCCTGCAGAATACTGGGACGTTGTCTTTTTTTTTTTTTTTTTTTTTTTTTTTTTAATATAGCCTGAATTATGAGTTTTTCCTGTGAGACTTCAGGGATATTAATGCCTAAAAATTTATGGTTTTAGAACTTGAGCTATATATTTGTAGTCAGATATATACTTCATACATCCTATCTTTTCCAGTTAAATCTGTTACATCAAATATGGGTTTACACTTTCCCTAATACATCAAAACTTTTTGTCCTCATATATTTTAGTGTAGCTGATACAATATTTTTTGTACTTTAAGGAATCCTGTGATTTTTTTTTTTAAGGAATGAATGTAATTTTCCCAGAAATGTTAGAAGGAATATTAAGTTTTATAAGTGGGAAACTTAAGATGTAGAACTTTGGCTTTTCCTAGTTCAGTGTGAAGGACAAAATTGAAAGCCAGTTTTTAATTTAGTACCTGTATCTACTCATACTTCATGCTCACTGCTTTTTTTTTTTATATTAAAGGTAGGTAGAAAAGCAGTGCTAAAGTGCTAACTTAAAACAATGTATGTTACAAAAGTAGAAGTAGAGATCATATTTATCAGTAATTATCAGTAATTCCTTACATAGGATTTGTCTACACAGGTAACAGCAGTGATTGTTATTTACCCAAAATCAGATTACATGCTAAACCTACCTAAGCTAGTTAAGTGGCTTTTTTCCCTCCTTGTAGTTTCATTATCATAATACCCATTTTAAAGATGAGGAACCAGTGCTTAGAGTTGTAAATAATTATCCCAGATACCAGCTAATTATAGTAAGAGTCTATCTGGAAATTAAAGCAAGATTATCTAATTCTTTATGCTCTGTTCTTAACCATTTTACTAGGTAACACTGTTGGAGAATTTGTGGGAATTTTTTTATAGGACTGACACAGTGTACCAAGAAATCATTCATAGAATTATGAATGGATATTTATATTTTCATTATATTCACTTGTCAAACATGCATATTGATCAACTACTGTGTGCTGATATTTGTAGTTCGGCACCGTTTATTATGTGTTAGACAAAGATGATTTAGACACATTCCATACCTTTTCTCTAGGAAGGGTAAAACTATTATTTTTGCTGTTCTTTTGATTTGACTCTTTTTTAGTGTCCCACTGGATTTTATCATAGATCTTGGTTATTAAGAGAGCTCCATCACATAACCTGCTGGTTAATGGTTCCCTCAGTATTGGTTTGAGCCCCTGAATTCCCAGTGGACTATTGTCTCAACTATGCTTGCTATGAGGCAAGGGTTAATATAGCAAAAGAAACTCCTAGAAGCTAATAAAGTGCCTATCTACTTAATCAGAATTTACTTTAAATTCTTAGGTACACCTTCCATTGCTTTCTTAAATTTAAGTTAAACTGGCTAAAAACTTTACATAAAGTACAGAAAAACAGAGCAGACACAAGATAAAAGTTTCTTTAGTGACTTTTTCTAGCAACCTACATGTTTCTAGCCAAGAGAAACTGTAAAAATCTTATGACAGGCAAGCTTGTAGAAAGTTCTTCCTTTAGTCTAGTTTCTTTTAACATCTGAATTCTATGGTTAAACTTTCTTAGTAAATGTGACAGGTTTCTTTATCAAACTCAGGAAACTGGCAGCTATTTTGTTAAGTTTTATAGTTAAAAATGTCTTACAATTTTTAGTTGCATAGATCTGCTTTTTAATCTTATAACACGCCCCTGATGGGAAAAACAGGGTATTACAGTATTCTGTGTGTTTTGGCCAGAACTGTCCAGATTGGCTTTAGGGTTTTCCTGGGCATGTCTACAATAGTCCTCAGGAGGCAGAATTTAAAGACAAAATTTGTAGTGCCTCCTAATTCAGTTTCTAT
Organism: Vulpes vulpes; assembly: GCF_048418805.1. Classification (NCBI taxonomy): domain Eukaryota; kingdom Metazoa; phylum Chordata; class Mammalia; order Carnivora; family Canidae; genus Vulpes; species Vulpes vulpes. The sequence goes on along the minus strand of NC_132784.1, from coordinate 97,126,846 downwards.
TGAGTATAGAAGTAATTACTACTTTATTCTTATGGCTTGTAGTTTTTGAGTCATTATGACATGATGAATCATGTATAGATTTGCTCACTAATAATAAAGATAATTCATTTTATGGAATTATACAACTTATATAAATTCAACTAAATATCCTTGGTGAGAAGAATAAGGAGAAAAAGAGTCTGGGGGATAACACTTCAGCCATGGCAGGTGATTCACTGAGAATGAGCAAATATCCTTGAATAATTTGAGAAGAGGAGATATGAATCTGGTTTTCCCTGCATTGGTCTTCATTCCTGTTTGTGCTTTAGTATGAGTAATTGGCCCCTAAATGCAAGCAATTTTTTTTTCCAGCCAGTGCTCACCTGAAGAACTAGTTATTTTTTCCAGTGCTGGAGAAAAATCTTAATGTTTTGAATCAGGTATTGTTTCCAACATAGTACTCTGAAAAATGCCATTTGGCATAGTTATTTAGAGACCAGCTTTAGTTTTAATTTAATCAGTCAAAAATTTTTGCATAGAGTAATGTTTGCTTAGAGTTTAAATCTTATGACTTAAGATCAGATGAAATCTTTTTCATTTGTATAAAAGATGTGGACAAATGGCATATTTTTGGCTGTTTAATATTAGTAAATAGTTTTCTCTTTTTGAAGAAAAATTACTGTGTTCATTAAGAGTTTACAGTTTTCCTTTGAAGTCAATAGATGATTTATGAACCAGTTTCACTTTTCCTTGAACTTACAAAGCAGAATTAGCCTGATTTCAAATTAGCAATCTCAGAATGACCACAAGTGTCAGTGTTTGCCTGCCTTATTTTTCTTCTTCAGTTTTCACCAACTTAAGCAGCAGATACTCAAATTGTTTAAGAGTTTCTTTTGACTGGAAAGCAGAGCTAAATTTAAGTGTCTCTTTCAGAACTAATTTTTAACACCCTTATTAGTTTTAGTTCATATAAACTATTAATGATCCTATCCTAAGGTAAAATATAAGCATTAAAATCAGCAGTAGTTTGTGTTATACTTGTATATTCTTTTTTTTTTTTTTAAGGATTTTATTTATTTATTCATGAGAGACGCAGAGAGAGAGGCAGAGACCTAGACAGAGGGAGAAGCAGGCTGCATGCAGGGAGCCCAATGTAGGACTTGATTCTGGGACCCCAGGATCACACCCTGAGCTGAATGCAGACGCTCAACCACTGAGCCACCCAAGTGTCCCAATGCTTTTTTTTCTGTGAGTTTCTTATATTGTAGCTGTTCAGTGTAACATAAATCAGCTAGACTCTCTCATTTATTATTTGGCACATAGGGTGTGTGTGAGTACCAATATTATTTGGTACTCTTGTTGAGAGCTTTGGTTCTCATTAGGGTAAATGCTGTTTTCTAGGAGGTGTTCTAGAAGTTTATGAGGGTATGTTAGGTTGACAAAATAATTGAAGAGCATTTAGTGAGTGAGGCCAGGAAAAGAGGTTTGTAGCCGGTAGGACAATTTTAAATGAAACATAATTAGAATACAAAGTGTATTTTGTAAAATGTTAACATATACTGACTTTTCTAGGTATATAACCCCAGTGTATATATATTGAAGAAGGTTGTGCTCAGCTTTGTTCTGAACTTGGCGAGTACTTCACCATTTTGAAAAATCCTGTTGCCTGTGGCAGTCAGGTTTGTAGTAGTTGGCTTACCAGTAGAGTGTACCAGTCTGTGAACAAGTGTAATTGTTACATTCACTTTGATTTTATGACTAGGTAGTAGCATTTGATTACTTTATTATGTCCTCTGGTGTAATTTCTGAGACTTAAAATATTTGTGCTTAGCATAAATTTCTTTTAAAATTTCATTTTTGTATTTATTAGGATACTAATTTTCATTTAAAAAATTGCATACATAGACTATTAAAAGAGGTCAATGTAAAATACTTTTTTTAAAAAAATACTTCTTAACACACAGGAGACATACTGAGTTTGATAAGTGTGAAGCTAAGTCAGTATCTTTGGATAAGTTCTTAAGTACCATACTCCCTACTCCTCAAAATATTGTTAGTATTTAAAAATTTAAACACTATCAATTCATTACAGAGCACAACAAACATTTTGTTAATTCAAGTAGATGTAGTGTGTTGAAACTTAAAATTCTGCTAAGTCAGTTAATTGGACATTAACTTCACAAAGAAGCATTATTACTCAAATATAAATTATTAGTATCAGAGAAAATGCTTTTTATTTAATAGCTTTAGTAGATAAAGAAAAAGTTGAAAATAAATAGAATGTTTTCCCCAAAGGGCTTTTTTGAAAAGAGTTGGGAGCATAAATATACTTGATTTTAAAATTCCCGGGACCTTTCTTCAGAATGATTATTTATGCTCTGATTGGAAATAGGAACTTTAGTATAAAGAAACTTTGAAAGGCAGAAAAGAGATAAAGGTTATAGGATTAGGAAGGAGAAATTTGTGACTTTGAGGTTTGATTTTTCTTCCCCTTCCCCAACTTAGAGGATGCCTAAGGGATTTACTTATATTCAACAAATACATTGAACATTTTTTATATGCAAGCTACAGAAAGATAGGAGATTTGTCATTTGGTTCCTTTTATTCAAGGTATTGATATGGTTCAGATACCTAGATCATTATATAGATAGCAAAATAACTGGAAGGAAATGTTATAGACTTATTTAAGCTTTTTCCCTTCAGTTTCAAATTGTCTTCTGTAATTCATTATGGTGTCACTCACTCTTGATTTCTGTTGTACTCGCCATTATTTTTTTCATCTCCCTGATTGTTTACTAACATATTGAGTCTGTTTCTTTTCCATGTCCTCAGAGTTGACCTTTATTTTTTTCTGTATTTCCTCTGTTAACTTTTCATAGATTTCCTTCTGTATTTCCTCCTCTTTTCTGTATTTCCTCTGTTAACTTTTCATAGATTTTATATTTATTAATATCTCTGGTGGGCACCTGGGTGGCACCTTTGGTTAAGCATCTATCTACCTTAGGCTCAGGTCATGATTCTGGGGTCCTGGGATCCAGTCCATTGTCAGGCTCCCTACTCAGCCAGGAGCCTGCCTCTCCCTCTCCCATTCTCCTTACTTATACACGTATGCAGTCTTTCTCTCTCTCTCTCACATTCTCTCTCTCCCTCTGTGTCTGTGTGTGTGTATCTGTCAAATAAATAAAATCTAAATAAAAAAAATCTCTGGCATTTATAATGTTACAGAGCATTTCAGTTGATATTGTGTGTGTGTGTGTGTATGTTAAGGGTAAGGGTCGATAGTTAAATATATACAGGTCTGTGTTTATTTTAGCTTCCTCAATTAGTTTATTGAATTATATTAAATAGCAGAACATTGAATGTTTTCTTTTAAAGTTTACGATATTATTATTTTCCTTTCTGCCGCTATTACCAGCAGCTATAATTATGTGATTCTCAAAACAATCAAATTTAGCTAATTCCAAACATGTACTCTTTGATAGAGGGAGATGGGAAGGAGAATATTGTTTATATTCACATGGAACAGAAGAAGAGCAATTTTTTATAATAAATTTATTTTTTATTGTTCAATTTACCAACATACAGAATAACACCCAGTGCTCATCCCGTCAAGTGCCCCCCTCAGTGCCCATCACCCATTCACCCCCACCCCCCGCCCTCTTCCCCTTCCACCACCCCTAGTTCGTTTCCCAGAGTTAGGAGTCTTTTTTTTTTTTTTTTTTTTTGGTAAAAAGAGCACTGCTTTATTTATTTATGATAGTCACAGAGAGAGAGGGGCAGAGACACAGGCAGAGGGAGAAGCAGGCTCCATGCACCAGGAGCCTAATGTGGGATTCGATCCCGGGTCTCCAGGATCGCGCCCTGGGCCAAAGGCAGGCGCCAAACCGCTGCGCCACCCAGGGATCCCCAGTTAGGAGTCTTTATGTTCTGTCTCCCTTTCTGATGTTTCCCACACATTTCAAGAAGAGCAATTTTATATGGCTATACCATCTTTGAAGAAACCCATATTGAATTATGTCTTCAGTCAGTTAATTGGACATTGAAGGTTATACTGCAATGGCATTGTTCCAAGTGACAAGGTATTACTTACATTAGAATAATAGAATTTTAGAACAGAATTAGATCTTTCTAATCATCTAAAAATCTAATTGTCTCATTGTGGAGTCAAGATAATCAAGACCCGAGAGGTGGTTTTCTCACAGCTCTACTCTTTAATATGTCAGAGCTGAAGCTAGAACCTGGAGTTCAAGATTTCTAAATCAACTGTTTTTTTCCCCACTGATTTACACTGCCTCTGGTTACATGAGTGTATTTGCTTTTAGTCCATAGACCCATAAGGTACACAAATGATCCCTTACCCCTGGCCCTCTCCACTATAAGGAAAATCCTGCCAGTTTTAAGTGAGAAAGATTGTGCTTTTATTAAACCTCAGTGGCACATATAAAAGAATTGCTCATTTGTGCCAGAAAAGGTATGTGGCCATTATAGACTTTGGTATTAAAGGAGATCAGTTTCTATGTTTTGGTTTGTTTCTAATTGCAGTTTTGTAATTACACATTTCATCTACATTTATGTGGATGTAATTTTTAAATCTGTAGATAAATAAATGAAAAATTTCCCCCCATTTTCTCATTATGCAAGAATACCCCTTTAAAGATTTTGTATTCTTTCTCACTCTTTTCCTCTCTTTTGATCCAAATTTCATTTGCTGTATTTGTATTGGAATCTCCAGAGAAGCAAATGGATGGATGGATGGATGGATGGGTGGATAAATGGATCGATGTATGGGTGGATGGGTGGATGGGGAGGAATTAGCACATGTGATTATGGAAATTAAAAAGTCCTAGGATTTGCAGTCAACAAGCTGGAGACCCAGGAGAGTTGAGGTTACAGCTCCAGTCTGAGGGTTGGTTCACAGGCAAAAGAACACTGATGTCTCAACTTGACAACAGCCAGGCAGAGAGCGAATTCTTTTTTACTTTGCCTTTTTGTTCTGTTCATTTTTTTTAGTGGATTCAGTGAGGTCCACCCACATTGGGGAGGGCAATCTGCTTTACTCAGTCTGTTGATTCAGAAGTTAATCTTACCCAGAAACATTCTCACAGACACATCCAGAAGGATTTTTTTTTAAATTTTTATTTATTTATGATAGTCACACAGAGAGAGAGAGAGAGAGAGGCAGAGACACAGGCAGAGGGAGAAGCAGGCTCCATGCACCGGGAGCCTGACGTGGGATTCGATCCCGGGTCTCCAGGATCGCGCCCTGGGCCAAAGGCAGGCGCCAAACCGCTGCGCCACCCAGGGATCCCCAGAAGGATTTTTTTTAAAGATATTATTTATTTATTAAGAGAGACATAGGTAGAGGGAGAAGCAGGCTCCCCAGGGAGCCTGATACGGGACTGGATCCCACAACTCCAGGATCATGCCCTGAGCCAAGGGCAGATGCTCAACGACTGAGCCACCCCGGGTGTCCCCAGAATGATGTTTTAACCAAATTATCTGGGCACCCCATTGCTCACTTGACACAAAATTAAACCTTCACAGTTACCTTCTGAAAAGCATTCTAGAGAATGGTAAATGGAAAATTGGTATTTAGATTTTTAATCAGTGAATATCTTCTTCTGTTATTCATAAGCACTTGTATTCTAGTTTGGTCTGTGACTGTGAAGAAAATGAATATTTATTCTCAGGTCAGAGTTTTAATTCTGTGAGTAGATTTGGGTAGGAATAGAATTTTTTTTTTTTAAATTTTTATTTATTTATGATAGTCACACAGAGGGAGAGAGAGAGGCAGAGACACAGGCAGAGGGAGAAGCAGGCTCCATGCACCAGGAGCCCGACGTGGGATTCGATCCCGGGTCTCCAGGATCGCGCCCTGGGCCAAAGGCAGGCGCCAAACCTCTGCGCCACCCAGGGATCCCAGAATTTTTGTTTTATCTTGAGATTAAAATACTTACTTTAGTCTATGCTCCTTAGATATCAAGTAGCAGAAACTTGCTCAGCTTAAGGAAGAAAAGGAAATATATTATAATGGTATAGGAATATTCTGCAGAACTCAAGACTGGGAAATATAAATTGGCCTTTAAAAGAGCATAGACATTGAAAAACTGTCAGGAATCAAGGAAGCTTTTCTGTTTTTGTCTGGTGCCATATGAATACTTGTCACTTTTTTGGTACCAGCTGTACGTACACCAGCTCTCTGGTCTTTTGTATACATAGTCCTCCTTAAAACCAGCCTGGTACAGATAACTGTAGCTCATATTGCTGAGCATATCTCTCACTGTTGATTTCCAACTCCAAAGGAGAGATGTGGAGGAGATATGATTGAGTCAGCTTGTTCATGAGTTTATCCCTTGTGGGTATAGTCCAGAGCTAAAAAGGGAGAAATAGAGTTTTCTCTTGAAAAGTCTGCCATCATTTGTAATTAGACTGTGTTTATTCTTTTAGCATACCTTGTGCTTTTTAAAATTTTTTTATTTATATTTATGATTTACCATTTTAAGTGTATAAATCAGTGTCATTAAGTATATCTATAATGTTATACAGCCATCACCACTCTGTAGCTTCATTCCAAATTAAAACTCTGTACACATTAAACAATTTCCTCTTGCCTTCTCCCCAGCCTCTGATAACCACTGTTCTATTTCTACGAATTTGGCTCTTCCAGGTACTTCATAGAAGTGCAATTCTCCTTTTTTTTTTTTTAAGTTGAATGATACTCCATTGGATGCATAAACTGTAATTTGTTTATCCATCTGTTTGTCAGTGGACATGTGGGTTGTTTTCACCTTTTGGCTATTGTGAATAATATTATGCACATCAACATACATTTAAATACATGGTCAGTAGGATGCCTGGGTGGCTCAGTGGTTGAGTGTCTGCGTCAGTGTTTGACTCAGGACGTGATCCCAGAGTTCCCAGATCGAGTCCTGCATTGGGCTCCTACATGGAGCTTGCTTCTCCTCCCTCTGCCTGTGTCTCTGCTTCTCTGTGTGTCTCTCATGAGTAAATAAATAAAATCTTTAAAAATACATACATACATACATACCTGGTCAAGTCCCTACTTTCTGTTCTTTTGGTTATATACCAAGAGTTGGAATTGCTGGATTATGTGGTAATTCTATATTTCATTTTTTGAGATACCACCATACTGTTTTTCATAGCAGCTACACATTTTACATTCCCACCAGCCATCACAGGGATTCTAATTTTTCCACATCGTTGTCAGTACTTGTTAATTTCAGTTGTGTGTTTGCTAATAGCTATCCTAATGGGTATGAAGTGATATTTCATTGTGGTTTGATGTGCATTTCCCAAATGATTAGTGATGGTTGAGTGTATTTTCATGTGCTTATTAACTATCTGGAGAATGGTCAGTTTCTTGGGAGAAATGTTTATTCAATGTTTTTTGCCCATTTTTGGATTGGGTTGTTTTTTGGTTTTCACTTGTAGGAGTTTTTTTGTTTTTGTTTTTGTTTTAAAGCTTATTTATGAGAGAGAGAGAGAGAGAGAGAGAGAGAGAGCTGTATTCGTGAGCAGAGAGAGGGACAAGCAGACTCAGTGTTAAGTGAGGAACTATAGGTGGCACTGGATCGCAAGACTGAGATCACGACCTGAGCTAAAAGCAAGAGTTGGACACTTAGCCACTCAGGTGTGCTTTTTTATCCCCTTTCCTTTTCTTTCCCTTTTCCTTTCCCTTTCCCTTTCTTTTCCCTTTTCTCTCCCTTCTTCTCCTTTCCTTTCCCTTCCTTTCCATTCTTTTGTTCTTTCTTTTCTTTCTTTCATTCTTCTAACTGTCCTGGCTGGAATTTCAGATGATATGTTGAATCAAGGTGGTGAAACTGGACATATTGTTCCAGATCTTAAGGGAAAAGCTTTCAGTCTTTCACCAATGAGGATGTTAGCTGTTGTGAGTTTTTCATATTTAATTTTTATCATATTGAAGAAGTTTCCTTTCATTCCTAGTTTGATAAGGTGTGTGTGATACTGTTTTTAAATCATGAAAGGGTGTTAAATTGTCAGGTACTTTTTCTGTATCAGTTGACATGTCATGTATTTCCCCTTCAATCTGTTAATATATATCTGTATCTATTGATTTTCATATGTCGAACCATCTTTGCATTCCAGTAATAAATGCCACTGGGTCATGGTGTGTAATCTTTTTAGTATACTGCTGAATTTGATTTGCCAGTTCTTTTCTTAAGAGAATGTTTCCTTATGGAAAGAAGTTGGTTTAATAATTATTAATTCTTCTTTATTTTGGACACTGAAATGAACATACACATACACATTTTAGAAAATACACATATGCACGTTACAAATAAGAATACATATGTAATTATAATTTTAAAACCTACATTCTCTGATCATTAAATTGCAGAACTTGGTGAAGGCAGGGACCACCTTGCTTTTGCCAGTTTATTTGGCATGCAGTGCTTTGGTGAATGTGTGTAGAATAAATAAATGTTGTTTAATTCTCTCAGTAATCATATATGTTTTCACCATTTTTATTTGACAGATTAAAACCGCTTAACAGTAGTGAATTAGTAATATTAAGGCAAATGGATTTGTTTTAATTAATGTATATTTTTTAAGGACCTACCATGCATCAAGCACACCACGGTAGTAATAGGCATTGGAGGCGTAATAGACAGTACCTGTCCTAAGTTAGCTTACAGTCTGAGAAAAACAGACAAGCAAATAGAGAATTCTATAGCAAAATGGGGGATTTGATAGAGGTTTCAAATCTATATAGTTTATAGAGATTCTCCAGTATATTTTAGAAACATGCTAGCTGTTTTCTGTGTTGGCAAATACTGTATGCATAATTATTCTGGTTATGGCAAATGTAAAAAAAAATATGCTTATAGCTTGTGTTTTGCTCTTGAAATCTCTTGTTTTCAGCCTCATTGTCATTTGTCTACTGAGTTGCAGTTGTCTTTTTCTACATCATTTTTCCAAAATACTTTTTTTTTTTTTAAGATTCACTCAGTGTACTTAAAATTCAGATGTTTTTAAAAAAAAGCATTCTAATATTTGGGAGTTCTAAATATCAAATCCAAATTTTAGGGATATGTGTTACTTTAGAAAGACAAAAACATATAAGGGTATAATGAATATTTCATTTTTAAAACATGTTACTTTTGATGTCATAAATATAGTAGTCAAAAAGGTAGATTATAAACATGTAGTCTGCATATATATTCTGTGTGTTTTATTCATTTAGAATTTTCAGTATTTTGTGAAGTTTCATATAAATAGCATTTTTCCAAATTAAGTACATATAATGTATTCCTTTTCATACTGATACTTGTCACAGATATTTTTCCTTATGGTATTACATATCAGGGTATTATTTTCTGCTTGTTTAAAGCAGCAAATACCAATATTGTCTTTCCTAGTACTGGAAGATTTTTAGATTTTCTCATTTGCTAAAATAAGGCAAGTAAGGATTATAAACAGCATACTTTGTTTTGCCTTGTTATGTTTTACAAAAAGGATTCTATCACTTCTCCCATTCTTATCTGTTATTCTTTTTCAGAGTGCCTCAAGTCTCAGTGGAAATTATAATTGTTCTGACTTTTCAAGAGAAAGCAGGTTTTCCTCTCCAGTTAGCACAACTTGTCAGCTCCTTTAGTTGTTTTTTTTTTGGTGGTGGTGGTTGTTTTTTGCTGATACTTTATTTTCCCAGATGGGTATTATTTTTCCCTCAATCCAGGTATCTTTAAAAATGTAGAACTGTCAGTCTCTTCCCCATATTACTGCCAAATTATTATTCCTGATTTTTAACATATGCCACTTTGTAGCCCTTGAAAAACTTCACCTCTGTTTCTTCATCTTTAAAAAGTGGTGTGGTTGGATTATATAGTGTCTGAGGTTCTTTATGCAATGACTTTTTATAATTTTATTTCAAAATAGTATGGATCGGAGTCAAATGAACTTTTAGCTCTTAGGGTTGGCTAGGTAGTCCTAAAATGGCTACGGCTGTAAACTTAACGACATGATTAGCAAAGATCTTCCCAGTTTTCTTTCAAGGATCCCACAGTCTCCAATTTAGTATCTGTATAGCTGTGTGTGTGTGTGTGTGTGTGTGTGTGTGTGTGTGTGTGTGAGAGAGAGAGAGAGAGAGAGAATGTGTGAATATGTGCTTGCAATTAAACTTGTGTTTACTAATTCCAAAATTAATCAAAATTATACTACAATGACTTTGGCAACCCAGAATTTTCAGTACATCTGAGAAGACAAAATTAAATAAAACTCGGTTACAACTAACAGTAACTCTGCTAAACTAAGTGAGATGAAAATGTGTATGGGAGTATATAGGTTGGTGAGATGAGGGCTTTTAAAGGTTCATATAATCAAGAATAAATTGGAGGGAGAATAGTCTTTCAGGGTATTATAACTAGATAGGTGTTATAAGGGATGTTGTATTTCACGTCTTTCTTGTGCATACTAGTATCATTCTGTCCTGCAGATGGGCTTTCCCTGTGAGTCAAGAGATATATGATCATCTGTAATGTTTGGTTTGCCACCTTTGCAGCCTTGTAGCTAGAGGTATAACTTACTAGTTCCAATATATAAAACATAACTCAGGGGAGAACTCTTAACTGACCTAGGCTAGGACACATGCCTCCTCCAGTAACCAAGGGCCAAGGCTTATTCCCAAAAAGAAATAATTTGGAGTAGAAGGTCATCAAGCAATGACAGCTTACTTTGCAAACAGAAAATACCCATTTTTTGATATTTAAAGAGGTCCCAGTATTGAGTTTACATAAAAGTAGATAAAAACACTTGAGTTGTGATTCGTTATGGAAAAGACTTTTTTCATATTACTTCTGTGTGCTTGTACCTTTTGCTGACCTGTGTTATAAGAGCTGTAGTCTGTTCATTTAGTATAGGTTTATTTTAACAGTAAGCTGAATCAGTTTGGTTCGGATAGTTCTCAATATGCACATAGTGCTGTTGTGTTCTTGTGATTTTGAACTTCGTCTACTCTTTTCAAAAGAAGGCTTTGATTTGGATCCAACCAGCCTTCTAGTCAAATGTAGACAGAAAGATGTGTGCATATGTGTGTACTCACTGTTCTTCCTGTCTCATTTCTTTTATTTTTTTCTGTTTCTGTGTGTACTTAAGACCCACTCCATGACTTAGTATTTACATATAAGGATTTCTAAGTAATATAGATAATGTTTATTTTATTTTCATGTTTATTATATAATATCGAGTTGATTCCTCTTTATGCAGGAACATGAGATGGAAAGCTGATATCTTTTTAATTGGTGTAGTTATTTAAAAACAACCATGGTATTGCCTACCATCCCAAATTATTTTACTATGCAAAATCTCAAGCTTTGAATGGTTAAAATTAAAGTTATTTAACAGTTATTTCTTTAGAAATGTTTCTGTGGTTCTTTTTTTTTTAATTCATTTATTTATGATAGTCACATAGAGAGAGAGAGAGAGAGAGAGAGAGGCAGAGACATAGGCAGAGGGAGAAGCAGGCTCCCTGCACTGGGAGCCCGATGTGAGATTCGATCCCGGGTCTCCAGGATCGCGCCCTGGGCCAAAGGCAGGCGCCAAACCGCTGCGCCACCCAGGGACCCCTGTGTCTGTGGTTCTAATACTGATTTTTATTATTATGGATTTATGGAACTTCCTGGTAGTTACCAAATTTCATTTCAGTTTGAGTACAACTAGAGTAAGATCTCCATGAATTACTAGTTGTTTTGAAAAGTACATTTGTAGTTATTTTTTCATTTGTAGCTTCCTATTAAGTGTGAACATGATTGAAACTGTTATACTAAAGACAACTTTTAAGTATCTTAAGCATTTCAGAGGCATCTAGTCCTGAGTGTATAATTGATACATTTCAATACTTAGCATAGTTTTTTCTGTATATTACATACTTAGTAATTAGTTGAGATTTGTTATTTAGTTAAAATTTTCAACCACTCTTAAATGTAACAAATCTCATCTTTATAAATGTGATTAATTTCCCTGAATATTTTAAAGGAATTTAATTTGAAATGTTCTTGGGGTTTTTAAATGCACTCCAGAAGTAACATCATGTACATCTTTCTAATGTGAGATTATGTATCATTTATTCATTTTGAGATTGTTTAATGGAATAAAGATTGACTTGATTTTAAAATGAGTAATAACATTGCTGCAAATATTGTCAACAATTAAGCAAATCATTGAATATTTGAATATTGTCAACAGTTGTCAACAATTAAGCAAATCATTGAATATTTGAAAAATATTACATGCTTACTATAACTACTGTATGGTAACAGTTTAAAATTATTTTCTTCTAAAGACTCCTGTTATTACTTCATGATCAATAGAATAAAAGATAAGAGAGGGGTTTTTTGTTTGTTTGTTTTTAATGCTTAGGATCATAACGTGTTCAGGGGAAGGGCTGATTGAGAAATACGGAGATACGGAATTTCATTGCAGTAATTAAATATAAGTGTTTATTATGTAAAGGAACTCTTACATCATGTGTCAATATTTATTCTTTTAAAGGAGGGTGCATCGGCTCGTAAGACTCAGACTCCTGCAGCACAGCCAGTACCAAGACCAGGTAAAAATACTAAACTTGGTGGTGGGGGTAGGGTGGGGGGTGTCTTGTTTTTTAATGGTCACAGTGAAATTTTTTTGATACATACAATGATTTGAAGGAGTTGAAATATTACTTAAAGTACTTCTAAAGTAATATAAGAACATTTGCTTGAAAAAATAGAGTTGAAGAGTTACAGAAGATTTTTTAGAAAATGATTTTAAGATCTTAGAAAAATGTTTTTAGAAAACTATTTATATGTACATATTCCCTCACCAATTCCTTATTCGAGAGTATGTATGGATGTGATCTCCTCCTCCCCTCCACCCCCCATTGGAAGCACACCACCATAATTTTAGTAGACTGATAAGCATTTTGATGCCTAGAATTTCAGAGGTCTGTGTTCTTGAGCATGTAAGATTTCTGCAATCAGTTTTGTAAAAGGTATGGTAAGCAAAGACGTTATTGAAGTTATTTTGGAAATATTTTTCTTCCCTCTTCCTATTTCCTAAAAAGATTGATCTTTATAAATGCATGTAGATATACCAACAATATTATACTCATTTTAGGTGTCCTGGGTATGATTTTGGTGTTTTATTTTTACATTTAGTGTAATTACAGTGTTAGCTATACCACATGTCTTTTTTACCTCATTAGTGCTATTGAAAATAACTGTCAAGAAAATGGAAAAGTCTTGGAAAGGCAGAGGCAAGAATAATAAATTGAGTGGTCTTCCTCTTAAATTTGGCAGTAGTATAGATCTAAAGGTATTTTTATTCATAGTATGTTTATAGGTGAACTCTAAAATTATGTAGATTATAGATAATATTTCTGGAAGCACTTTACAAGTACAATATTAAGGTTATATGTGGCTTATATTGGAATGCTTTTTATCTCACTGTGTCCTGGATTCATACATCTGAAGTTTGACATGACTAGTATTTACTTTTTTTTTTTTTTTTTTTTGAATGACAGTGGATTTGTTTGGAATTTCTGTGATTCCTGTTTCTGAGGATCAGTGGAGGAGTGCTTCATTAGCCATGTATTAAATTTGAAGCACATTGGATACATTTGTGTCAGATGACAGGACTGTGGGACTATTTTTAAGTAGAGAGGATCTTACCAAAAGCCATTATAACAGTATAAGGAAGAGCAATTAAATTCAATAAATATTAGTTGAATGCTTTCTATCTATGTACTCAGTGCCAAAAACTAGGAAAAGCTAAGAAGGAGTTCTTTTCAGAAAGTAAGAAAAAGTAAAGACAGTAGGAATTGGGCCCTAAAAATACAACCCGTGAAGTAGACGATACTATAGAAGCAGTTGAATGACTGATACAGAATTGTTTTTCTTTGGAAGGAAGAGATGGGAGGCTATTGTTGGTCAAGTCTAAAGATGATGACATTAGAAATTCAGAAATGGTATAAAAGGGGAGAAATCACCATCTGACATATCTAACCCAGTTTTTGGTTATTTGGCCGACAAAGGAAAGGGGTAGGGGGAAGCACTAATATCTGAATAAACGAGGTTGTTCAAACGTATCATGTGATAAAAGAAGTTAAGGGAGCTGGATTTTAACAGCCAGTTTTGTGACCTTGGCAAAGATCATATGTAAACTAAGGAGCACTCCGTCTTTTCAACTCTTAATATTCTGTCATTCTTCTTCAGTTGTTCTTGAGAGGGGTACTGGCGATTAAACTGATTGAGATTAATGTGAACTAATATCTCATGTGAGATCTCTTCTTCTTTTTCCGCAGTTTTTTAGCATTTATCAATAAAACCTGATTTGAGTGGATGTGTTAGGCAGTTTGTCATCTTTGTCTGATTAGTGAAATTTTCTTTTGCTGTATAAATGTTTATTTGTTTATGGGATGCTGCCCAATTTTGAATGAATATTGGATAGTGTATGACATACTCACTTATGTTATCTTTTCAAAATTGAAAAATATATGTATGATTGCTCAAAATCTGTCAGTGTAATATAGATGACAGATTATACATTTATAACTGTTATTTGTACATACAATTTAAATCATTTGGAAATGGGGTTTTGAACCACCATTTTGTTTTCCTCTTCTGTGGGACAACTCAGATATAGAGTTCCATTATTGATTGTTTTTTCCTTTTTGTTATTCTTTCACCACATGTTTATTTATCATCAATTGTGCCAGGCAAGTCCCCAGGTAAATTTGATATTTGAAAGTGTCTGCAGTTACTCCCAACTTCTTAACACTTATTTAGAGAATGTAACTAACAAAAAGCACATGTTTTTCAGTGGAATAGGAAGGATAAGCCTTTGATAAACTATAGGCTTATACCTTACTGTCACTTTCTTTTTAGAGTGTAAGTCTCTTGTACGGAACCCTGCTTCCTGCCTCTTTTTCATGCATATACAATGCGTACTTCACTTCTCCAGCTTTAATTTTTTATTTTTATTTCACAGATTCCCTGAAATGAGTATAAATGAGCCTATAGCTCTAATTTATCTGTTTAAATATGAGATTGAGAGAATTAGCCCTTGTGTATTTTAAACAGTTCTGGGTCTAGTATCTTATTCCATAGGTTTATATCTGTGTGCTGATGATTTTCAGATTTGTATGTCCAAATCAGACAGCTTTTCTTACATCTGGTATCTTATATAAACTGTTTAACATTTGGATATGCCATAGGCATCTTAAAACTGATGTATAACCTCTGTTCCCTGATGTTTTCTCCCAGGTGTCTTCTTCATGAATAAATAGCACCACTGTCAACTCTGCTTCTTAAGCAAAAAATTCAGCAGTTATTCTTCATTATTCACTTTTTGCATTTACGTCAGTGAGTTCTGTCAAATTTACCTTTTCTGTGTTTCAGATTTGTCTTTTCATCTCTACTACCACAACTTAAATCCAAACCATTATCATTCTCTAGACCAGTGCTGCTTGAAGTGTTAGTCCATGACCTATTTCTGGCTTCCAATAAGCTACATATGGAAATTGAGAGTACAATACTGTCACGACATCCAAGTGTGTGATCATTTTCTAGTAATTCATTGTTACTGAATTTTACTCACTTGACCTTGGATTGGAAATTTTTAAAATTTAAAAAATACTCTTATCTTTACACCTCATTTGAGTAGTACCACTGTGGACTGTTAATAGTTCTAACTGAGCTTTCTGCTTTCATGCTTGTCCCCTTTTGATCACTTATCTAAATCTTTTTTTTTTTTTTTTTTTTTTACTTATCTAAATCTATTGTTTTTCCTTTACAGAAGATGTGAAGATGTGACATGAAAATCAAGTTATGTCATTTTCTGGCTTAAAAGTTACAGGGTTTTCAGTGGCACTTAAATACAAACCTAACATCACCTAGAAAGCTTTTTATATATATTGATTTCTGCATATATTTTAAACCTCTTCTCCTGCCACTCTTTCTTTTGTCCCTATAGTCTATACATTTGCAGTTCCCTAAGCACAGCAGTTTCTTCCTGTCTTTGGCATTTGCTCACATTCCTCCCTCTAATCTGGGCTATTCGTCCACTTACTCTTTGCAAGTTGGCTCCTTGTCATCCTTGAATTCTCAGTTTAAACGCTACTTTTTTCAAGAGGTTCTCTAAAGCCAAAGCACACTTTTCTGTCAGTGTACACACCTTTTGTTCCTTAATATTGCATGTTCACATATGTTTATATGTTTTTGTGTGCTTACTTATTTATGGTCTGGCTCCCCTACTTTTACTGAAGGGTCTTTGAGGACAGGGACTGTTTCTGTTTTATTTATAATAATAAGAGGGCCTTGTACATAAGGCTCTGAATATTTAAGTGAAGACTGTTATTATATTAGAAATCAAATGTAGCAATCAATAATAATTATTCTCAGCTTGTAAATTTTCAGTCATGGCATTTGCTGAAGGCAGTGTTAGTGGCACTAGAAGCAGTAGCATTTAGGATCAGCTATAGCCAGAGTTTGCTAAATATTAAATATTTAGTCCTGATTAAGGACTTAACATGCATTGTTGTTTTTAAGATTCTCACAGCAGTTTTAAAATGTAGAAACTATTATTTTATATTTGAGGACAACTGATACAGAGCAGTCTATCAGTTCAACTTCCTAGGGTAATTTGCCTAGGAAGTGGCAAAATGGGGATAGGAATTGAGATCACTAATATATAGATTCTTGCTCTTAATCATTTTGCCATGTGGACTGGTGTTACTCTGCCCTTTCTTCTCTCCTCCCACTTTAAATCAAGCTTAACATAGTGCGTTTGTCATAGTGAATATACCTTGGTCTTTACTTAACCAGGGAACCTGTTCATATATTCTTTTGTAGCTATTTCTTACTAAGTCTCTAAACTTTATTTTTAATATGTGTGCTTTTATATTTTGTCTTTTTCTTATATGGGGTCTTCTCACTCTTGCATTTTTAGTAAGTGTTTTCCTAAATTCCTGAGTCCATTGTCTACTTCTTCACCAAACCATGGTGTTTCAGTCAAATCTTTTTTGTTGCTCCTCTTAGTCATTTTTTTTAAAAGATTTTATTTATTTATTCATGAGAGACAGAGAGAGAGAGAGAGAGGCAGAGACACAGGCAGAGGGAAAAGCAAGCTCTATATAGAGAGTCTAACATGGAACTTGATCCCGAGTCTCCAGGATCACACTCTGGGCTGCAGACGGCGCTAAACCGCTGTGCCACCAGGGCTGCCCTTCTTAGTCATTTTCATAGCAAGTCCCATCTCCTGTTATTCATGTATCTCTCCAACCTGTCATTACCTTATCCCTCCAACAACTACCAGATATTTACTGAGACTATATTGTGTTTCAGATGATGCTATCTCGCTAATCAGGTGTTCCTATGAGTCCTGTTTCTAAAAATGATTTAAGAAAGCTTTACTGTTTTTTTTCTCAGCAAGAAGAAAGGTATGAGAACACTATAATAAACATACATATATGTGAACTTTTATTTACATGTATCTTTCACTACCTAATGTGGCTAGAAAAATCATACTACTGGACTGATAAAATTTTATCACAATAAGTAGCTATACAAAAGAATACAAAGTATTAAGTGAAAATGTAGCATTTTACTGCTTTTAAAATAGAACACATTCCAAAAATGCATGTATCACTTTAAAAGTGGTAATCTGGGGGATCCCTGGGTGGCGCAGCGGTTTAGCGCCTGCCTTTGGCCCAGGGCGCGATCCTGGAGACCCGGGATCGAATCCCACATCAGGCTCCCGGTGCATGGAGCCTGCTTCTCCCTCTGCCTGTGTCTCTGCCTCTCTCTCTCTCTCTCACTGTGTGCCTATCATAAAATAAAATTAATTAAAAAAAAAAAATTAAAAGTGGTAATCTGTTTTTAACTGATGTTGAGTTAGAATTTTAAATCTCCTGAATTTTTATTTATTTTCATAATTTAAGAAAATGGAAATTCTGGGCCACATGGGTGGCTCACTGATTGAGCATCTGCCTTTGGCTCAGGTCATGATCTCCAGATCCTGGGATTGAGTCCCAGTCCCATATCAGGCTCCCTCTGTCTATGTCTCTGCCTCTCTCTCTCTGCATCTCTCATGAATAAATAAATAAAATCCTTAAAAAGGGGGGGGGGGAATAGAAATTCTAACACAGTACACACATTTCACATAGAAAGCAGTCAGTAAATTTTTATTGTAAATTCTGAAACTTGAATGTACAGCATTTTTAAGTTCTAAAATACTTTAATCTTCAACCAGGCTGATACTGCTGTTATTTTACCAACAAATGTTTCTGTGTGTTATAAAGTCTGTTATATAGACAGATAATGAGAAGATGAATATTTGTGTTTTTATAACATACATTCACAATTTTAATAATATGTGCAACTTGGGGTGCCTGGGTGGCTTAGTTGATTGAGTGTCTGACTCTCGGTTTTAGCTCAGGTCATGGTCTTGTGGCCTGGGATTGAGCCCCACATCAGGCTCTGCACTCAGCTTGGAGTCTGTTTCAGATTCTCTCTCCTTCACCTTCTGCTCATTCATATTCTGTTTCTCTCTCTCAAATAAATAAAATCCTTAAAAATAATAATAATATGGGCAATTCAAGATAATATAGACCTCTACATGACTCATTGCCTGTAATGTTGTCTTCTAAAGATCAAAAAGCAAATAGGAAGAGAGAGAAAAATGGTGAAAAATATTTTAGGTCTTAGTTCCCAATAATGCCTTTCTTTTCCCTCCTAAATAGTTCAGCACATTTCTTTCTCCCAGCCCTTCCCCTAGTTTTATATGATTTTGCATTTACTACATTGGTTATCAGTTAATTAAGAAACTATTTGCTTCCTTTGCTAGGCTTTAACATCCATTGATATAGATACACAGTATCTAGCAATGTAGTATATCTGCTTTGTTATAACAGATTGTTAAATAATGGTAAGGCATATTCATGTTTTGTGAAATAGAAAAATAAATTATTTGAGAAGATTGATATTAGTTTAGAAGATTGTAATGTTTTAAAATGTTATAGCTAGTCATGTAATTTAAATTTTTAGGCCTTAGTTGCTTTGTAAATTTGAAAATAAGAATGTGATTTTTGTGACACTCATTTTTTTTTCACTCTCTTATTAACAGTTTCTCAAGCAAGACCTCCTCCAAATCAGAAGAAAGGTGAGGTGTTGTGCTTATGAATCTAAACTTATTTTAAAAAGTAAAAGTAGGGGCGTGTGGCTGGCTTAGGCTGAAGAACATGTGACTCTTGATCCTGGCATCAGGAATTCGAGCCCCATATTGGGTGTAGAGATCACTTAAATAAACAAAACTTAGAATTAAAAAAAGAAAAAGTAAAAGTAAATAATATTTCAAAATTAAGGCTGATTTTATGCTTGTGCAGTTATATAAAACGTGTGTGGTATCCGTTCTGACTAGTCAGTGTTCAGGTCATACTGATTATTAAATATTTTGAATTTTGAATATCACTGTTGATGTAAAATATTTTTTTAGCTCAAAGGGGTTAAGATTACAAATTTACCAACTTTTAAGTTTTAATTGGGAGTGTAACTATATTTCATTTAATAATAATAACAACATATTTGTTATCTTTATAATTTTATCTTTATAGGATCTCGAACACCCATCATCATAATTCCTGCAGCTACCACCTCTTTAATAACCATGCTTAATGCAAAAGACCTCCTACAGGACCTAAAGTAAGTAATTTGTTAAACTGTTGTTTTCATTGAATATGGAGGTATCTTTGACAATTAGTTAAGGATTTGGTATTCCTTATTTAGAGAAAATAATTTCAGTTTCTGTGCTGTAGGCTTTACAGATAGTCTGAAATATAATTTTCAAAACAGTACAGAGTACTTGAACAATGCAGGGGTTTGAGGTGCCCATCCCCTGATTAATAAAAAATTTATGTACAACTTTTGACTCCTGCAAAAACTCAATACCTAATAGCCTAATACTGACTGGATACCCTACTGATAACATAATTAATATATAACATAACAATTAATACATATTTTGTATCTCATATGTATTATATATTGTATCTGTACAATAAAGTAAACTAGGGAAAAAATGTAAAAAAAAATCCCACAAGATAGAGAGTATATATACGTTTACATTATTGTACTATTTATTTATTTATTTATTTATTTATTTATTTTTAAAGATTTTATTTATTTGTTCATGAGAGATAGAGAGAGAGGCAGAGACACAGGCAGAGGGAGAAGCAGGCTTCATGCAGGGAGCCCGACGTGGGACTTGATCCTGGGTCTCCAAGATCACACCCTGGGCTGAAGGAGGCGGCACTAAACTGCTGAGCCACCCAGGCTGCCCTACATTATTGTACTTTCTAAAAGAGATTTTATTTATTTATTTGAGAGAGAACATGAGAGGGGTGAGCAGTGAGGGCAGAGAAAGAGGGAGAAGCAGACTCCCATCTGAGCGGGGAGCCAGACTTGGGGTTCAGTCCCAGGACCCCAGAACCATAACTTTAGCTGAAGGCAGATGCTTAACTGACTGAGTCACCCAGGTGACTATATTACATTTGTAGGGAAAAAGCCCACAAAAAACCCATGTATAAGTAGACCCATGCAGTTTAAACCAATGTTGTTCAGGAGTCCTCCATATATTCTTTTCTCTCTGGATCCCTTAGGGATAATTACAGAAATTTTTAGCTAAAATTCTAATGAAAAGAATACTATTATATTAATTTCTAATATGAATTTTTTTAACTTTTTCCTGAAGAGCTTGAGGAAGTTCAAAAACAAATTCCTGTTCTCTTCCTTTCCCCTTCTCCAATTTCCAGTTGAAGAATGGAAAAAATAGTAACTTCTCCATAAATTAGATACATATACTGTGTGTAGGCGGTGGTGGAGGTTGGGAATATAGTTTTTTAACCTAGATATTAGTAAAATTTAGTTGAAGTTAAAACCTACATCCTATGTTAAAATTTCCAGGTACTTAGCTTTCTGAAAATTTTTTATTGAGGTATAATTGACATAACATTATTAAGTTCCAGGTATCTAGTGTAAGGACTTAATATTTTTATATATATTGCAGAATGATCACCACAGAAGTCCAGTTAACATCCATTATCATACATAGTTACAAAGATTTTTTTTCTTGTGATAACTTTCAATATCCATTCTCCTCCTTTCAAATATGCAATACGATATTAACTATAGTCAGTATGTTTACTTTATATCCCTATGACGTATTTATTTGATAACTAGAAATGTGTACCATTTTCCTTTGTCACTCGAATTTTGTACATGAAATTTTTTGTTCTCCTTCCTCATTTCCTGTTTAGAATCCGTATAGTCACAGTTATAACTCAAATTGCTCCTATAAACACACATCATGAGAATGTGTACAAAATTAATTTCTCCCCAGCCCAACTGGCTTCAGACTTAAAATTTAAGTATTTTTCAGGAGTATTTATCTTTATGTTATTAATATGAGTAGGTGTGCCACTTTTAGAGATCATGATTATTATTTTTTTAATCTTTATACTTCTTGTATTGGCTGTCATTTCCAGAAGAAAAATGGCAATGTTAAAATTGTTTTAAATAACTTTCAATGCTGTATACATTAGTAAGGCTTAAAATTAACCATGGGTAAGTGGTTTTTTCAAAATGCTGTCAAGTTTATGAACACTATTATTAGCATGGCAAATAATGAGTGGTTTTGCTAGTGATTTCTGGATGTCTGCCTTTGCTCATGACAGAAGGATATCCACGATGCTTTCCTCTCATTTTAAATTTCATATGCCAGATTCTCATGATTTATATGTACTGCTGATATTGTGTTGTTTGCATCTGTGAATTGTGAGTGGACTTTGTTCTCAGGGTCATCACACTTTTATGTAGTATACATTAACTGAAATTAACTATCCTTCATTAAAAATGTGCTGTGTGCATTTATGTCTGTATGGAGGTGCAAGTGTTCTCAGCCCCCTTGCTCTGGTAGGCTCTGCTTGTGTCCTTTTTAACAAGTTCCTTTTCTCTTTTCCTGTGCAGTACTAGACTTAAATATAGTCATTTTTAATAACATATTTTCAAGGGGAAAATTTGTTTTCTCTCTTCCTCATACAAGGTCATGAGTTAAGACAGACCTTTTAAGTCTAAAAACATTTATTGCAGAATTCACATAGTTTAAATAAACATGTAGTAAGATGTTGTTTTGAAGAAACAGTGGTCACCCTATCCTATAGTGATTCTCAGGTTTTTTTCAGTCATGCTGATTATTAAAATGGGTAAATTGTTTACAGACTCACTTAAACACTGCTGGGTGTTTTAGCATTTTAAAGATCATTCATTCTGCTTTTCATCAAGTAGGTGAAAGCAAATGGAAGGACCCAACATTATATACACTGTATAATGTTTTAGAGGCTGAGTGGTATCATGGTCATTAGTTGGAGAGAAGGGGGTTAAATGAATTCTATGATACCTTTCTCTAGTGTTTGATACTCTGTCATGGTGCTTGTTAAATAGAGGTTGTCAAATTGTCCAGTTACCTTATGTAATTAGTGACTAAATCTTTGCATTTGTTATGAATTTAGACTTTGGCTCACTATGCTTTCATTTTAATTATTTGAAGAAATTCTGGATTGAAGATATCTTTTACTTACAAAGTGATTTTATAAATTTGCTTTTGTCAGGTGCTATAGTAATATAACAAGTCTAAAGTTGATTTTTACTTTTTTATTATTACTTTTTTTTAAAAGATTTTATTTATTAGAGAGAGCAGGAGTGGGGATGTGAGGGTCAGAGGGAGAGGGAGAAGTAGGCTCCCTACTGAGCAGGGATCCCAAAGCATGGCTCCATCCCGGGATCCCAGGGATCCTGACGTGAGTGGAAGGCACTTAACCCACTGAACTACCCAGACAACCTGGGTGATTTTTATGTTAAATTCTCAGTTCAAGGATTTCTGGTCCACAAGCATAGCATAAATTCAAATTCAGAACAGACCAGAGTGACATTGGGGTAGGCCCTGGGCTGACCGATTATCTAGGACTCCTTTTTCCTCCCCTCCTCTAGAGCCAGATCAAGATGGGTACACTTCCTTAAAGCTTATTTGGAATGTTTTCCTCCTAGTACATCCTTCTGTTGATTGTTTATCTCTTGTAAAGTTCTAGTTCTGGTTCCTTTGTGTCCTTCCTTTGTGTGGGTGGTATAAACCAAGTCTCAAGAAAGTGTTTCTGTCTTCCATTTTCATTCACTGCAGTACCAGTAATTTCTGGCTCACGACTATTTCCTTTCCAGCTCAACTGTGCACTTCAGGTGCATGTTACATTTTATCTGACATTTCTTGGAAGGGTTTTTTTAATTACTGGAACTAGAATTTTATAAGGTATTTAATATGTCTATACTGAGTTTGTTCATTCAACACTATAGAGCAATAACTAAAAATCAAAGTGCTATGTAGATAAACTACAAGCTCAACCTTCTCAGAGCTCACATGATAGTGGTGTTAGTATGTTAGGAGTCATTTATTGCAACTGATGGGAAATAAAATATGTTCTAGCATTTAGTATAAAACCCAATCTCAGGAGCACCTGAGTGGCTCAGTGGTTGAGCCTCTGCCTTTGACTCAGGTTGTGATCGCAGGGTCCTAGGGTTGAGGCGCACATCCTCTCACATCAGACTCCCACAGGAAGCCTGCTTCTCCCTCTGCCTATGTCCCTGCCTCTCTATCTGTATCTCTCATGAATAAATAAATAAAATCTTAAAAAAAAGTCTTAATGCTTTATTATTTGAAAGTACAGTGAAAAGTATAATTTTTCTTTGACACTAATTTACAAACTTAAATCACATCTTGAAGATAAGTTCAAAATCAAATTAGACCTCAGCAATAATTAAATCCACCATTAAAAACTTCACCTAGGTCCTCTCACAAAGTATGTGGTGTTAGTGAGAACATACATAACTGTAGTGATGTGGTTTTTTTTTTTTTTTTTTTTTTTACTAATCTAAAGAAATACTTGAAATTTATTATTTTCTAGGTTTTGAGACCTAAAAAGGATTGTCAGAATACATTCTTACCCTGAATGAAAATGCCAAGAGATAGCCTTAAAGCCCACCGTGGTAGTTAGTTGCAGAGCAGGAAATGCAACGAGGTTTCTCAAACACCAGTCTAGTTACTTTAACCTTTAGTAAGGGAGATTCTTAACAAACATTCAGATTAAGAAATTGGGTTTTAGGGGCGCCTGGGTGGCTTATTCAGTTAAGTGACTATTGATTTTGGTTCGGATTGTGATCAGGGATCATGATCTCACATTTGTGAGATGGATCCCCACATGAGATGAAGCCTCACTTCGCTTGGGGCTCTGGGCTCCGTGGTGACTCAGCTTTGAGGATTTTTTTCTCTCCCTTTACCCTTCTCCCCGCCCCCCCCCCCCCCCCCCCCCCCCCCGCTCATGTGTGTGCACACTCTCTATGCTCTCTCTCTCTCTCTCTAAAATAATTTTTTTTTAAAGGGGGTTTTATTCTAGAACAGAATACTTTCCCGCAATATATTTAGGGCCTTATATTCACTGTTAATTGCAATAACAATATTTTGTAATTTGGTCTAACATTGAAAATTCTTGTTAAATATTTTTAGTGGTAACTAGGAAAATATTTTCAGTCAGTAACCTAATTAGTATCCAAAAAAAGAATGTGAATGCTCTGCCTTCTTTCTCAGTAAAATAACAGTGACAATTCTTAGTGAAAGAAAACAAAAGCAACCTGACCTCCAAAAAGAAAATTCATACTGCTTCTAAATAACTTATGACTAATTAAAAATGAGATACAAAATAAGTTGTGAAACTAACTGATTCCAGGTTTTACCAAATGTGGAATTGAATTTAAGTACCTTATGACTTAAATAGCTGTATAAAAAGAATCTATGTAATGTGGCACAAATATATCTCTACAGTATTTTTTCTTCAGTACTTTTGAATGAAATATTCACTGAGTTTTTTTCCATTAACAGTAGGGAAAGAAGGAGTTTTTATGTTTTATATTTCATTAGACTTTTATTGTTTATAGTGTTCTTACAGTGGTATAGATTACTCAAGTAATTCCTCAAGCCATCTACAGTTGAGTGAATAAGAAATATAGTTATTTTGATCCTCTTTGAAATCAATTTGATTACATAACAAACTGTCAGACTCATGCAGAAGTGGGTTTCATTAACCACTTTCAGATTTTTCTTAGTTTTTGTTTGAGCATTCATGTGTCTTTCCACCTTCTAGTGAGTGTACAAGAATAGTTTTTTCATTGTTTATATTCTCTGAAATATGATAGGCATCTATGTTTTTGTTTTGTGATGGCTTCTGTGTTTTATAATCTGGCACCCAGTTGGAATTTACAATTCCAAGTAAATTGTGAATTCTTTAGAGAAGAGGGCCTGTTCCTCCGTTGTTATTTCTACATCCATTCTTGAAAATGGATTTGCCCAATAATGGGTATTAAATAAATGTCTAGGAAACAGAATAGGTGGGAGGAAACACATTGAGAAAATTGGAGAATGGCACTTGTATTACCTGAAATTCAGAGTTTGGTTTTTGTGTGTGTTTGTACAAGCTGTAAATTCATTTAGTATATTTATGTCTAATTTTAAGTTCCTTCTTTGATATATGATAGTTATATCTGTATCTGGGATTTGATTTTAGTTCCTATGAAGTGTCATTTTACTTGGTCTTGGATTTTTGGCGCTTGCTGTTACTATCAGGTGATTTTTTTTAAGGCCCTTTCTAGTTCTTTGATTCTATGATTTGTGAATTTGGCATTTCCAACTCACAATTTTTAGTAATTGACAGCTATTTATGTTTTTTATAAATATACCTTAATGGTTACAGAAAATTCATGGTAAGTTTTTGGAATGTTAAACAAGAAATTCTGCCTTCAGCTTTTCACTGTCCAGAACCTTTGCGGTGCTCATCTGAATGTATTACAAATCTAAATGTTAATTGTTTATAACGGAAGATGGTAAACAGTGCAAAGAAATCACAAAGTAAACTTTAGTGTTTTTCTCCCTAGATTTATAACAGAGAACCAAACAATTAAATAGACCACATTCTTAGGATAGACTGAGCCTAATTTTTCTTCTAAGTATAAAACATTCCCTTCATTGTTTAACACCTCATTGCAACTGACATCTCCCCTACAGTTTGAGTCAGCTGGAGGCTTTGCTATGTAATTAATGCATAATTGAAACCTCCTCCACACAATTATGGTACTGGCTGTACCCCATAGCTCATTTTGGCATAGATTCTATTTGGTTTCATGTAAAATTAAGGATTTTTCAGTTTTTTTAGCTCTTCAATAAGTAAATGAAACAAGACAAAACCCAACTTCACTTTTGACATCCCTAAATAACAAAATTAAGGTTATATTATGAAGTATTAAAAAGTACATTTTATATAGAATTATAAATGTGATCTTGAGTGAAGTTTTAGTAAGACTCTTAAGTTTATTTAAAATAAAATGATTGGATGGCACTTGTGAAACTGGCCATGATAGTATCCTCACAGGACAGAGTTCTAAAGGGAGATTGCACATCGAGAATGCTTCAGAGATATGTAGAGGGTTCTTCCTTGTATCAGTCAAATACTCTTGAGCACATTCATAGGAGAAAACTACTTGAGGCCTGGGGAGGAAGCAGGCAGAACAATTACTGGAGTTCATGCAGGACCATGAATAGTTTATGTTCTCAGCAGTCACAGGTAATGCAAAAAATTCAACCACTTTGGAAAACAAATATGGGAGTTTCTTTTTTTCTTTTTCTTTTTTTTTTTCTCATGTTGAAGATACCATTGCACTATATTCTATCTTCTTGTCTTGGTTCATAGGTCACCTGTTAGTGTGATAATCAGTCCTTTGAAGGAAATCTGCTTTACCTGGTTATTTTAAAGACTAATTTAAACTTGCTTATCTGTTCTACCTAGATGTAGATTTCTTATATATTCCATTTTGGGATTCATTTAGAATTAAGTGTATGGATTTGTGTTTTGTGTCAGTTCTGAGTCCTGGCCCCTTAGCTCTGTGTAATCCCCACCCCCTTTCCTCTTCTCTTTCTAGGACTTTTTCAGTTTTAGTAGTTCTGATTCGTTCTTTTTCAAATCTTTCGTCTTCTTTAAAATATTTTTTTCTCCTGTCTATATTTGCGGGCTTGTTTTATGAGCTTTGATCTTTGCTAATTCCATTATTAGAAGTCCTTTTCTTTTGACAGTTGTTTGTTTCATGAAACCTGTTTGTTTCATGAAACCTCTTGTTTGTGTGTTTAGTTTTTTAGTACATTTCATGTTTTTCATTGTCTTCATTTACTGTTCATTTTCCTTGGAATTGTTTTCTGTGGAAATTCTTTGAGTTCCAAAATGAAGGTGGGGCGCACATGGGGGTGGAACGGTACTCCAGGAAAGGTTTGCATTTGTATTCGCTAAGTACCTGGGAACATTGCCAGTTTTACATCACTTTGAATTAATTTTCAGTTTGAGGTTTTTTTCTAACATCCAGATATTGTCTTGTCTTTTTCTTTTCTTTTTTCTTTCTTTTCTTTTTTCTTTCTTTTCTTTTCTTTTCTTTTCTTTTCTTTTCTTTTCTTTTCTTTCCTCTACTTTTCAAATTTCAACTTCTTTAATTTAGGAAAAAGGAAATATTTTTAACCGGAAAATATTCATTAACTTGCTCTGTTTTTAAAATAACATAAATTCTGGAACTTATTTAGCTATATCATTTATTTGAATTGTATTCTTTGACAGTACTAGTACAGTTATTTAAGTAGAACTGTATTTGTTTAAATAGTAATAACTTTAGTCATATCAAAATATGCCTTTACTCATGTAATATAAAGTGGAATAAATAAATTGCAAATATTGGATGTCAGTGGACATCATAATCTTTCTCCAAATCACATATATTCACCCATCACATTAGTTGTGTAATTCTGGTTATGTTTGTTAGAACACTTTTAGTTATAAATGATAAATACCAACTCAAAGTAGCTTTATCAAAAAATAACTTACTGATCCAACATAACTGAACAGTCCTGGCTTCTGACATAGCTAGACTCAGTGCTGAAATGATGTAATCAGGAGCTGGTCTCTCCATCTCTCATCTCCCCACTCAGGGACAAGGCTACTAATCACAGTAGAAAGAGAGTGCCTGTTTCCCAATAATTCCAGCAAAAATTCCAGGATTAAGACTCTTTGGCCTACCTTGGATAATGTGTTGATTTCTCAGTCAGTCATTGTGGTCAGGGTGGTTAATTCTTCCTTCAAATTTGCAGTTCTGAATTTGATCTTCCTTGCTGTTGCCAGGGTATTGATAAGGCCTGGGGTGGGGGTATAAGAAAAAGAGTGGGCAGTGGATTTATTTCTAGTTTACCATTATACTGTGCTTAATCCCTGAAAATCCAACCTTTATGAAAGAAGGAACTTCAGTTAGGTTCCCTCCCTTGAGCAGAATTTGAGCTTTATTTCTTACTCTAGGAGTAAGTGAAACCTAGTAAAAAAAGCTTAAGTTAAATTAGTTTGCTAGTGTCTTCCGTGGGTAGAGAAGTCTGCATTGTTATTCTAACTTTAAGTTTATGAGAGTGTAGGATAAAAGATCTGTCCTTATGTTACCACATGAGATCAGGGCTGAAAAACATTTTGAAATACAGCTGTATTTACTATAGTGAAGGCTACTACTCTAAAGACCAAGATGTATTCAGAAATTAAAATACTAGAGTATGTAAAAATTATAGGGTGGTAGTTAAATAAGGAACCATGTTAATGACTCTGAACTTCAGTAAAACTTATATCAACAAACACGTGAACATGCAAATGGTATGTAACTCATTTTTTCTTAATACATTAGAAGTTGCATTAGATATTTAATAGATTTCTTAAAGATATTATGGATCACTCATTTGTACATGTTATAATTCATTAAAGATTATAAGTAATTTTGCATAAGTAATTTTATACTTTTACATTAAAATTTCAAAAGATAGAGAAGAGTGAGATACATTATTATATTTCAGAATGTAAACATTTTAATCCCATCTAGATAATAGAATGGTTGAGATAAATTAAAGCATCTTTCTCTTGTGAGACCACTTTGTATCTTGAACGTATACTTCAAGAGGGCAGGAACTATATGTTTTGAACAACTATGTATATTGTGTAACAGCATGATGTATTACTGTTCACTTAATACATTTTTGTTGTAGTTTTATATTAAAACTATTTTTAACAATGCGTGAATGTTAATTTTAAAGTGTTTAATTATTCAGTGTTAGTATTATATTTGGCATTTTCTAAGTGGGCTTGATTAATAAATCACCAAAATCCATAGGGAGTAAAGTGATTATCTGAAGGACATTTTTAAATGATATGGAAATCTTAACTTTTCCACCATATTCTGACATGGATATGTAAAACAGCTCAGAAATGAAGTTCCATTTATCACAATCACCATCTACTAAAAACTTGCATAAATACAAGACTAGTATTACTAATGATGAATCCAGCATGTGATATTGAAATTTTTCAAAAGACTCTACCAAGTGCAAGCTCTCGTGTATATCCTATTTATCTGTCTTAAACTTTAGAAGCGGAATTACTCTCAAGGTAAAATATGCTAATAGAGTGTATTAGGAGTATGCTTTTTTTTTTTTTTTTAAAGACTTTTGAAATGCTTTGTGAACACCAACACTCTAGAACTGGCAACAGCTCTGCGGATTCTTAAATTATTTTTGAGAATATGTTGATGGTAGAGAATTGAATCACATGGTAGAGTTCATAATTTACTAAATTACTACCAGTATTTATACTAAGACAATTGGCATACATTTAATTTCCTCCTTTAAAATTTGCGAAGCAACCTTGAAATGAGATAGCATTTCTTAATTTTGCTAAGTCATAATCCATGAAATAGGAGTGTTTTGTGAAACTCTTGGACAGGCTACGTCACCTATCTGGGAGGAAGCCACATCATCTTCATTTCAGGTGATCTTTTGGTTTATCATAGAATTTCCTTCTAGCATTTGAAAAATCAAGGAATAGTTTGGTCTTTTATGTAACTTTGGAAAATGCTAAGTGATAAGTGAATATAAATTGTGTCTGTGTGTGAGAGATACACATACAAACCTACACACCAATTTATGGCCTATGTGAGCTGAATACTGTTGATTATTAGAGGTATTATACTCTCCACTCATTGTGATCTGTACATGCAGAGGAGTTTATTAAAAAAAAAGTTTGATCTAACTATCAATATATATATATTTTTTTTACCATTTGTATCACTGAAACATTTGACCTTTTCTCATCTCTCTTTTCAAAGATTTGTCCCATCAGATGAAAAGAAGAAACAAGGCTGCCAACGAGAAAATGAAACTTTAATACAGAGAAGAAAAGATCAGATGCAACCAGGGGGCACGGCAATTAGTGTCACAGTTCCTTATAGAGTAGTAGACCAGCCTCTTAAACTTATGCCTCAAGACTGGTAAGATGATCTATTCTTTTATGTAGTCATTAATTTTTTTTTTGTATAATTAAAAGTATCACATTTTGTCATGAGTTCTTTGTGTGTGTGTGTCATGAGTTCTAAATAGAAAAACTATCACTGAAAACCATGTTAATATCTAAGTTGGGGATCCCTGGGTGGCGCAGCGGTTTGGCGCCTGCCTTTGGCCCAGGGCGGGATCCTGGAGACCCGGGATCGAGTCCCACGTCGGGCTCCCGGTGCATGGAGCCTGCTTCTCCCTCTGCCTGTGTCTCTGCCTCTCTCTCTCTGTGTGTGTGACTATCATAAAAAAAAAAAAATAAAAAAAAAATAAAATAAAAAAAAAAAAAGGGGATCACTGGGTGGCGCAGCGGTTTAGTTGCCTGCCTTTGGCCCAGGGCGCGATCCTGGAGACCCGGGATCGAATCCCACGTCAGGCTCCCGGTGCATGGAGCCTGCTTCTCCCTCTGCCTATGTCTCTGCCTCTCTCTCTCTCTGTGACTATCATAAATAAATAAAAATTAAAAAAAAAAATAAAATAAAAACAGGTAAAATATCTAAGTTGGTCATTAATAATGTCCACAGTTTAGTAAAGCCTAAATAAATTTGTATTTTGGGTAGCTAAGCTTTATTTTACTTATAAGAAACACTAATTTCAGGGGTGCCTGCGTGGCTCAGTCGGTTAAGCGTCTGACTTGGGCTTAGGTCATGATCTCAGGGTCCTAGGATTGGGTCTTCTACTGTCTCCCCCCAGGTCAGTGGGGAGTCTGCTTGTCCCTCTGCCCCTCCCCCAACTCATGTACGCACTTGTTCTCTCTCTTTCAAATAAATAAAATCTTAAAAAAAAAAGAAACACTAGCTTCTGGAAAACTTAGTAAAAAATTATTTACATTGTTTATTTGTTCTGGATCAGCCTTTAGAGCAAAACTTCAAATAGACTAATGTTTTGAAAGACTATAGTTCTGGATTTTTTATTTGGAGAATTCACATTTTTGACTAAGAAATGATAAATGAAAGGATTGTTACTTTTATTGTAGAGAATAATTTAATAAAAAGAATAGGCACTCTGGTTAAGCCCTTTGATTGCATCAAAATGTCCTTTAATAAAATATAAAGCCTTTTATAACATATAGTGCCTATAAACTCAGATACATGAATTATTTTATTAATCTAAGCTGGAATAAAAATACAGAGTCTGAGAGTGCATCTCTGTCACATAACACAACACACTGATGCATTAGCTGAAATTTACCTTTGAAGTACTCATTAGTCCTCACACATTAAGAAGTCAAGGCATTGAGAATATAAGTATGTTAAAAATTTATTATATGAAGTAAGATGAGAATTTCAGATATCAAGTTTAAAAATTGGAGGAAGTAGGAAAATTACACCATTTGTATCATATTTTTGCAGTTATTTGCAGAAAAAATTACAAACACCATACAGGTGCTGTCACCTTTCTACAAAATATTGCTTGTATATATTAGCTAGATAACCTAGTCATTTGTGTCATAACCTAGGAATAATATTTTTCTTATCTTCTTTCCTTTCCTTTCCCTTTCCTTTTCTCTTTTCTTTCTCTGTTAATTGTCCCTTCAAGAATTCACTGAGTAGTATTTATATTATCCTGCTTACCTGTTAATAACCCTGTGAGACCAAGTAGGATCTAGGTGATGTCTCTCCAACAAATTTCCTTTAGTTTGGCAGGTACCTTGGGCTTTCAACTATTGTATGGCACAAGTTACATCATGAAATTAAGAGGCCATTTAATAATGTGCTCCATTACCAAAGATAGTTTTGGCACTATAGGGCATATATGCTGTGCAAGGAGGAAATTTTTTATTTAAGATTTAATTTTAGCCTTAGAGATTTTGAGCAGATTAAGATTTTTAAGCTGTGGTTTTTCACAATAACTTGAATTGTTGCTGTAGGTCTTTTACTTGAATAGAAGATAACCCTGGTTTAATGCTTTGTTGGCTGTATAGAGTTTTCATCTAATGCAGTGGTTATCAAAGTGTGTGATCTGTGGACCTCTGGGCATTCCTAAGACCATTTCAAGGAGTTGTAAGGTTAAAACTATTTCCGTAATAGTACTGAGATGGCTGTTGTCATGATTTATCAGTCCTCACACAGGAACAGTAGCATAACCAGTGCACAAGAGTAATCATTCCCTCCATTTCTCCTCCTCATTCTTCTTCTTCTCTCCATCTCTCTTCTGACTCATGGATTGTCCGTGTGCTTCTGTTTCCTCATCTGTAAAATGGGGGCAATAATAGTACCCACTTCATTAGATTGTTTGGAAGATTCAATGTGTTAACATATGTACAAGATAAGGTGCTTAGAACAATACTGGCCCATAGTGAATGCTCATAGTATGTCTTAATGTTAACTATTACTGTTTATATTATGGTTTTGTTCCTACTTCTTTAGTTCTAGGCTTAAACTGCTTATGGCCTTTGTATTTATTATGATTTCTCAATTTAATTAAATAATTTGTGAACTAATGAAATATGAAGGCCTAGAGAAAGATTTGTTTTTATGAAAACAAAATTGAACGGTTGGAAAGACAAATTGCTTTAAAAACCCCGGATAGGGGTGCCTCAGTGGCTCAGTTGGTTAAGCATCTGACTCTTGATCTCAGCTCAGGTCTTGATCTGAGTCATGAGTTCAAGACCCATGTTGGGCTTAAAAAATAAAGAGAATGCTAGTAGAATTTAGGGTGAGTGAAACAATTGTAAACAATTGGAAAAATTGAAGTCTAATGACTTTTATACTCAGATTACTTACTAAATAATAGAAGAACTCAAAAATAAGACTTTGAGGTTCCAGAAAATGGTTGGTGAGTTACTATAATTTATAATGTTTTTAGTTAAAGCATTTAAGATGTATTTGAATTTTAGATGATTTCCTTTTAAAACCAACTTTTTCAATTAATAGATCAAGTCATGTTCCCTAAAAAATGAGCCTTTATTCTAGAAGAAGGGCAGATTAAAAGGTTAAAAAAGATTGCATATAAGGATTGTGTTGTGTAATTATGTTTAAAAGACTTAGGTGCAAAAACAGATGCATAAGAAGTATAACAATCATTAATACACCCTAATGATAACATTGTAACAAAGAGTTACTGTAATGTACTCTGTCTCACAGATTTGTTGACAGGAGACTATGCCACATGAATAATTGAAACCTTTCCTTAAGGATTTACAGTAATCAGAGTTCATGTTTGAGATATTGTCTCAACCCTTGAGCTCTAACTCTGTCCCTTTTCTATTTATAGGGATCGGGTTGTAGCAGTTTTTGTGCAAGGTCCTGCATGGCAGTTCAAAGGTTGGCCATGGCTTTTGCCTGATGGATCACCAGTTGACATATTTGCTAAAAGTAAGATTCTCTTTATTTTTACTGCCTATCCAGTATAGAAATGCTCTTGCATTATGTACAAGAAAGCCACATATGGCTCTGCATATATGATATATACATTAAGACATGCTCATTTTTAAGCACCTGAGAAATATTTTTAAAGTATTTTTTCAGACATTAATATTTGTTTATGTACTTATGTCTAAAAGTAAATTACCATATCCTATTCCCTACATTGGGTCACTTAAAAAAGGATTAATTTGTTGCACATCCATACATTTTTATTAAAATTGATGGCCAATTTTTAAAGGGGTTGACTTTTGCTGAATAGTAATGTATAGCTAGAACTTAAAGAGCCATATGACTTTTTACTGGCTATTTCCATTGTCTGGAATGATTATAGTATGCATGATGGGTTTTTTTGTTTTGTTTTGTTTTGTTTTTTTCATTCAAGCCTAAATTCAAGTATTGTCTCCTTTAGAGAATCCTTCTCTGGCCAACCAGGAAATAACCATTACCTTCTCCCAGTTACTCTTTAAGCTCCTTTATTTTTATGATAGTACTTACTGTTGTTTGATATTATCTTATTTATATCTTTATTTTAAATCTTCCTTGGCTATACGGCTAAGTTCTTGGTGGGAAGAGCCCTTTTCTGCCTTGTTTACCTTGAATTATCACAGAAGAGTGCCTGTCATAGAGGAAGCATTCAGTAGATAATCTGTTAAATGAATATTTCACGTGGCTTATATCTTTTGGTATATTGGAGATTAATTTATTAATTTAGTCTGGTTTTTGGAATAGAGATATTCCAATTATTATTTAATTCGAGTACCCAATTAAGTTAGTAACCGTAGTAAAATTTTTTTTTCAAAAGCATTCTCATGAAACAAGTATTTTTATTGGAAATGACAACTTCGATTATTATGAATGTGAAGTGTGCTACTGTAAAACCCAGCCATTTTAAAAGCAACTCCAGTTTTTGTTAGTGGTTACTAAACCATTCTCCAAGATAGAAACTACTGCCCAAGCTTGAAAGTTTTAATCATTTGTTATGCTCTACTTTCATTCATTTTAGACAATGATTCTAATATTACTAATATTATGATAGATTTTTATGTTATTTCTGAAACTTGAATAATACACAGTTGATAAATGGAAAGTTAAAGGTGGAGCGAGAACGGGAATTTAAATAAAATGTGAACACAAATGTTTTACCTACTTGCTTGCCTTTTTGAATAGTGTTGTAACAATAACAAAAAAATGATTAAAAGGTCTTCAAGATGTAAATGCTGTCTAAATTTCATTCAGAATGTAATGATGTTAGTAATTGTTTTTTTCAGATTGTTAGTCTTCTGAAACTTAGATAAGAACTTGAGACTTTTTTAATAGTTAGCAATTAACGATTTTATTCCATGAATTATTCTTTCTTTTCAATCTTCCTTCCTTACTGAACATTTAAAATGAAAGTCCTTTCCATCTTAAAACCCTTTCTCCTGACCTTAACTCTAGCTCCTCTTTTTTCTTTTACTTGAATTATCTCTACTAATTTATTTTCTGTTTGGTTCTCAATTCACTGTTTGGCTCCTTTGCTCTCTACTAAACTATTCTCACCAAACTTATCAGTGATTCAAATACTATATACTTTTGAGCTCCTTAAGGGAATTTGATTCTCTTGACTTGGTTCTTTCTTTCTCAGATTCTCTAGCTTCCTTTGGCTTTCAGCTAGCTACCTGTTTATGTTTTGTTTCTCTTCTCCTTTATTATTGATACTCTCTCAAGGAGATCTGATAGCTTTCAATTACCATGTTTAATCTTCCCTTTATTCTAAGTTTGGTCTCTAGCTTTATAGTCTGGGCCTATGTATCTCACTTAATTAGCAGATAACGCCTATGTGAGACCCTATTGGTACATCAGACTCAACCTGTTCCAAATGAAGTGATTGTCTTATATTCTCCCTCATTCCTAAACTGTTTCTTTTCCGCAGTTAGTTGGTTTCCTTGCTTTTTACTTGCTTTTTCTAGGTTTTTACCCTTTCCCCCAAAACACACATAGAAAATGGTAACATCTATATAGCATGGGGAAAAACTGAGGGTATTTAGGACCATCTATATGGGCTCTGGTAGAAAACTTATATTTTCTTCATAGTGCATAATATAGTAGACTACAAAATTTTAGAGAAGATATTAAGTATAAATTTTATAAATTGTATAAAATTGATAGTTACCATTGAGAAAATTTTTTCATCAGTAATCTATATTGTGTTACTTCTTTGTCATCTGACATGCCATTATTGTACCTACAAAATACTATTCAAGACCATTGCCTTTTTCTTTTTGCTTCTTTGTTCCTGTAAAATAATATTGACAAGTGTCTTGCAGTTTGCAGAAAATGAACAATTCTGAATTATGTGAAGTATTTTGCTTTAGTACTGATTATGCTACCAGAGAGATGACTGACTTGCTTATAAAAGAACTTCATTTGTTCTATTTTTTGCTGAGGATTAAAAAGCTGAAAGTCTTTTTCTGAATAAGAAAGAGGTTTTATAGTAATGTCTTGATGTAAATTTGCCACCATTCCTTTAATGCTAGTAAAATATTCTGTATGGTGAGAGAAACTTTGTGCTTCTCATTTGTGATTTAAACTTTTTGGACTGTCATGTTTCACCTTAAATTCTAAAAGTTGTCTATTCTGGTGGAAAAATAAATACTGTATAAACTAAATCTATTGAAATTAAGGAGTGGGGGACTGTAGGCCTTTATAGCTTTAGATAAATCTTTTTTTTTTTAATTTTTTTTTTAAGATTTTATTTATTTATTCATGAGAGACACACGAGAGACACAGGTAGGGGGAGAAGCAGGCTTGCCACAGGGAGCCCGATGTGGGACTCAATCCCAGGACTCTGGGATCATGCTCTGAGCCAAAGGCAGACACTCAACCACTGAGCCACCCAGGGATCCCTAGATAAATCATTTTTTAATTTAGCTTAATTTTTTCCTCATTTTATCTGTTTCATTTTTTCCCCCAGATATACCTAATGTATTTTTAAGAGTGAGGGGCACCTCGGGAGCTTGGTCGGTTAAACATCTTGTCTTTGGCTCATGTCATCCTCCCCAAGTTGCAGGATTAAACCCTGCATTGAGCTCCTTGCTCAGTGAGGAGTCTGCTTGTCGCTCTCCCTCTGCCTCGTTCCCAGCTCCTGCTCTTACTCTCTGTCAAATAAATAAATAAAATCTTCCACAAAAAAAAAAAAAAAAGATTTAGGGGCACCTGGCTGGCTCACTTGGTCACCTCAGTCTTGATTTTGGCTCAGGTCATGATCTTAGGGTCATGAGATTGAGCCCTGTGTTGGGCTCCATGCTCAGCAGTGTCTGCTTGAGATTCTCTCTCTCTCTCTCTCTCCCCCTTTGACCTTCTACTTCCCCCCTCTTTCTCTAAATAGATAAATAGATATTTTTTAAAAGGATGATTTAAAGGAAATATTGAGAGAATTAGAAAAGTGAAACGTAGTAAGGAAAATAGGAAGTGTTGAAATGTTGGCTTTAATTTCAAACTTTTAAAAATTAAAATTTTGTATGCATATAAATATTTTGAAAATGGGTTTTCTGAAGCTATGATATATAGCCCTTTTAATGATTCTGTGTATTAAATTTAAATTTAATTAAATTTAAATTTATTGAATTGAATTAAATTCAATTTATTAAATTGAATTAAATTCAAAATGAGTAATGTGCTGATGAGGGGTCTTTAATTATATAAAAGCATAATAATTTAGAAGTAATGTTTGTCTCTTTTTGTGGGCACTAATGATTCATTTTGGATTTCCATCAAGAATTACACCTTGATTCATTGTTAACATTGAAAGCGAATAGGCTATCAGCAGTGTGGAACAAGCAATCCATAAAGTAGTTCTCAGAAAAAACTAACAAAGTCAATCATTTTTCTCCTTAAAGACCTCAAATACTGGATGAGAATGATGATAGTAATAATTATATGTTAGGAGAAAAGTAAATTGAAAGAAAAGCTAAACATCTTGCATGTGTAATGTAAAACAAACTTCACTGGTGGTAAACTGTTTACAAAATAAACTAGCCAGGATGAGGATGATTCAACTGGATAATCAGGGACAGTGAAAGATTGAAAATAATACTTAATGGTACATTTGTTAACCTTTTGCAATATATGCCACTTGGGAGGTTTTGCCTTTTGAGTCTTTTATTTGCCCAACACCCAAAACCAACTGTTAAAAATGGAAACCAGATAATTTCACCTTCTTACTCTAAACTTTCTAATGACTTACTTTGGAATAAATTCAGATTTTTTTTACCATAGCTGAATTCTACATATAGGACATTGCCTATAAAAGAAGTTATACTTGTTTATAGAATGTGCCACGGTGGCTTTCATTTTAGAGCCTTTTTATCAGCTATTCCCTCTGCCTGAAATCTTCTAGATCTTTTTGCTAGACTCAACTTTTTTTTTTTTAAGATTTTATTTATTTATTCATGAGAGACATGGAGACAGAGAGAGAGGCAGAGACACAGGCAGAGGGAGAAGCAGGCCCCATGCAGGGAGCCTGATGTGGGACTCAATCCAGGGTCCCCAGGATCACACCCTGGGCTGCAGGTGGCACTAAACCGCTGAGCCACCGGGGCTGCCCTAGACTCAACTTTTTATATCAATTATCTGCTTCTATGTAACCTCTCAAGAGGCCTTCCAAATTTTTCTCTTTTCATCATTTACCAAGTTCTGTTAGTTCTTACTCCCTAATTATTTCTTGAATCTTTTTCTTGCCAGGCCTATATCTTCTCCCCAAGTTTAGCAAATGTCTCTTCTGGATTACTAAATTGTATCAATAGTCACAGCTGAACGCTTTACAGTGGTTCTCCAAACACCTTAATATAAGGGGCCTACAAGGCTAACATTATTCTCAATCTGTGGTCTTACCTTTTAAACATTCTTTACGTTACTTTGTATGATGCAATTCCATTAAATTTCTTTAGTTTCTAAGTGAAACCATTTCTCTTTGAGCATGTTCTTGGCTAACTGGGTCACTTTTGTTCTGTGTTTGCCTAATTCTTACTCAAACTTTTAGGTCTTAGCATTTTCTCAATTCCATGGTCTGGGTAAGGTACTTTTGTGTTACTGTGATATACTGCACCTTTATCATACTTTATTTGAATAGATTTTTTTTATCCTTCACCAGACCATATGTGTTTTATCTCCCTTATTCCTCATTTCACTCCCAGTAGCTGGTATGTATAAACCTTCAGTAGATATTTGTTGAATTGAATGTTTTTGAGGATGCCACAGTGCTTGTTAGCATCTATTTCAAAGATCACTTTGGTTATAATGTTTCATTTGGTTGAAGAAAGATTAATCTTTAAAGTTTTTTGTTTTATTTAGTTTTTTGGTTAATGTCTGTATTGGATATTTTTATTCTTTCAGAAAATATTTCTATAATTTTGATTGCAGTTTGAATTAAAAATATTATTTCCCCCCATATAGTTAAAGCCTTCCATCTCAAATATGATGAAGTTCGTCTAGATCCAAACGTTCAGAAATGGGATGTAACAGTATTAGAACTCAGCTATCACAAACGTCATTTGGATAGACCAGTTTTCTTACGATTCTGGGAAACATTGGATAGGTAATTCTGATCCTAAAATGCACTTACTTCTGCTTTATTATAGTAATTTTCCTTTCTCCTCAGTTAGACATTAAGTTCATTAAAGTTGTGAACATATCCCCTAATTCCCTTTTTCGAACACTGTCTGATTTGTTGCTGATCTCCAGTAGATAATTAACAAATATCTTTGTTGTATTGATTTTAGAAACAGATGGAGAAAGGGTGCATAGCTGGATAGAAAGAACAGTAAATTCTGAGTCAGAAGACCTAGATTTTCATTTTGATTTTGTGATCTGACTCTAATGAACTGTGTGACCTTTCTGAACCTTGTTTTCTGTCTATCCAAGGGGCTTGGATTAAGTGATCCCTACAGGTTTTTTGTGGGTTTTTTTTGCCAGTATTAAAAGGTCACTGACTGGATGTGAGTTAAGGGTAGCTTGTGAAAGGAATAGAGTTTTTTAATTTAATTACTATTATAAATAGTATTCTTTTTTTTTTTTAATAAATAGTATTCTTAAAGCCCCTTTACAGTAACGTCAGTTTTATAATTGGAAAATTTAAGAACAACATATGATCACAATACCACTAAATTTTATTTTTGTTTGGGTGTTCTTTAAAATGTATCACTTTCTTGGTATAAATCTCTTGCTGAAAATTAAGGGTTTTCCAAAGTCAGAGGTAACCCAGTGATTATAACTGATGATAATATTAAAGAGAAACATTTATTATTCTAGCCAGAAGCTCTGAGATTATAGAATTTAATAGGAGGAGTGTTTCTTCTGGCTTCAAAAGTTTTTATTCTGTATTTCCAAAGTACAATATCATGTTTTCACTTTTTTAGAAAACAAAAAATCCGGTCACTTTTTAATTTTACGTTTAAAAAAATGT
Organism: Vulpes vulpes; assembly: GCF_048418805.1. Classification (NCBI taxonomy): domain Eukaryota; kingdom Metazoa; phylum Chordata; class Mammalia; order Carnivora; family Canidae; genus Vulpes; species Vulpes vulpes. The sequence goes on along the minus strand of NC_132784.1, from coordinate 97,086,505 downwards.
TAACCTATTTTTACATATAATATTCTAAAAATTCTAGAATTCATGTAATCATTATAACATATTATTATTTTTCAGGTACATGGTAAAGCATAAATCCCACTTGAGATTCTGAATTTACTTGGTTTCCCCTTTTTCTGGAGATCTGGATTAAGAAGCATGGATGTACTTTGATCTAAAGACTGAAACTCAAGCTTTATGAATTTATCAAGAACTTACAAATGAAGAAGGTCACAGATCGATCTTTTATAAGACCTTATTTGATGCTTTATGCTTCAAAGGGATGATGCTTGTCATCCATATAAGCAAACTTTTTGGCTTACAACTATTTTTTTAATATTAGCCTTCTAGTCTGTAATGGAAATTGTATATTTTGATAGAAGTTTTTTCTCCATTGGTTAAATTAGCATTACTTAAAATTTGTTTCTTTAGAAAATAAATACAGGTTATAAATGTGTGTATATTTAGAGGTTATAAGGCTCTCTAAGCCACCTTGCTTCAGATTTTTCATTGCTCTATAATTCCTTTTATTGAAAATACTATGTTATGAATGGTATTAAATTTTAGTCTCTGGAACTCCAAAACTAGCAAAGGGATGTGACTATTTTGAATGAATCAGAATGTCAACCTGTATGTATACTATACCTATACTTATTCTTTATTTAAAAAAGAATGATAAAAAATCAAGAACAATTCTTCAGCTTTGGTTGACCTGTTCAGCCTTTTCAAGACTTCTTTACTTATAATGAATACATTTAATGAATGTACATTCTTCTCACTGACTTTGGTGATTTTAAAACTTAAGAATGATATATTTCTATCTGTGCTATCTTTCCACTTGAAAAATCTCAAAACACAGATTAAAAACCTGATAGGCTATAGTGCTTTTTATTTTGGGAGCCAGAATATGTTTGGGGGAAGGAAATGTATTAGTCCTACTGCAATGTAACTTTAACTTTCTTACCTTTTCTCATAAGTTTACCTTTGATTCTTACTTTATATGTATGGCATAGGATTTTGAGTCTTCTATTTCTAGGCATGTTGCTCTTGGAGTTCTTATCCCTAAATATTGATAAACTCCCCCAGACACCAAAGAACACATTTGCTTAAGTGTCTGAACAGAAACAAGATAAAAACACTGGTATTTTTATGTGCGTATTCAATATCGTATAAAATATAAAACCTATATTTTAACTTAGTAAAATATTTTACTACTTCTCTACTTCAGAGTGTTGCATCCAAGGTACAAATGAATGAGCATTTTCCTTCAGTCTTGATTTCACCTTTTATTACTTAAAAACAACTTGGAACCTCTACTCCCCTAAAGAGATTTTTGCCATGAGAACGTTGCTGATCATTGATCTTGTGTCATCTTTTTTTCCTCCATTTCCCCCCCCCCCCCGCCATGATCTCTGAGGTTAACATTTTTGGGGGGTAAACATTTAGCTGCTTCTTACATTATGCTGACATTAGCTAGCCCCATTTTGAAATTTAATGCTAAATGAGAAGCACTTATTATTTATTTTTAAAGTAATCAGAAAAGTCCATACCAATAGTGAATAGAAAAAGTATTTATTCATATGAAATTCACTAGGTTCTTACAAAAAGCAGTCAGCATTTAAATTATTAGATTGTAGGTTATTTATAAGGTTTGAACAGATTCTACCCCCTTCTTTTTCTGCATCCTTTCTTCTTGAAAACAAAAAAGAACTCAAATTTGTTCACTTTAGAATTTCTCAGCATATAAACTGTTTTCAAAATAAATTATGTATTGTATAAACTTTCTCCATGATGAAATCATCGAGGACTAGAATCTGTGATATTTTAATGTAAGATTACTTGTTAAGACTACTACAAGTGGACAAGAACTACCTTTCTATAAAGATTTTTAGTATTTATACTTATGTCATATATGAAATTTACTTGATTACAGAGTATGGTTAAAATTGGGAACATCTACTTTAAACAGGGTTTATTTTTCTATCTTAAATTTGCCTTATGTATATTCAAAGGCTTCTGGAAATACTGTAAAGGAACATTAGGAAAAGTACAAATATGCTATGCTATGTATTTTAAAATCAGACCCTTAGTATGTGCTTATTTTCTTTTTCTTTTTTCAGCAGTTCAGTCCCTTATTTAGGCCCATAGAATTAATTTAATAGCCATTAATTCCAAAAACCATTTTTTTCAGGAATTGTATTATCTCATGACTCCCAAGCCCTACAGCAGCACCTATCACTGTGCCTTGCATATATAGGCATTCAGTAAGTCATTTATATTCACGAATTACTGATCTTTTCATTGTGACTGGTTTATTACAAAAAGTACTTTGACTAGATTTTGGAGTTTGAGAATACAGAATTACAAGGAATGAAGAGGTATACACAGATATTTTAGTGGAAATGAGGTGTACATTAATAAACTTGACTTATCCATAAGTTACTGTTAATTGGAGATACCCTTGTCCCACTGGTAAAAGAAAACTCCATTTCTTATTCATAGGACACTTTCTGATTCGGGTAACATTAAGAAGCTTGTAGGCTTCAGTCACTAACTCTCAACCCTGACTGCACATTAGAATCATTTGGGGGACCATTTAAATATATTATTGCCTGATTCCTGATTCTGATTTAATTTGGGCTGAGACCTGATCAGTATTTTTAAAAAGTTCTCTAGGTAATTTAATATTCAGAAAGGATTGAGAATCCCTGATTTAATTTGTTATTGAAAACAATGCCAGTATTAAATGTTTCATTTCCTTTCCTTCCTTCCTTCTCTCCTCTCTTCCTCTTAATGTCTTTCTCTCTCTTTCTTCTCTTCTCTTCTCCGATTTTTTTTTCTTTTGGTGGCCACTCTTTGCACTAGACCGTCCCCCTTACTGATGGTATTGGCCTATAGTTCCACATGACAAATTCAAGTCTTATTTATTTAATATAGGAGTATTTTGCTGTTTAATATTTAAACAATGTTTAATATATTTCATTATAAACTAGTATTATAGTTTATGATTTGTTTCCCATGTGTCCATATCTTTAACTTTTTTTTTAACAGCCGCATCACAACAATCCATACAGAAATAGCTAGTTCATAATGAGGAAAATTTCATAATTTTTAAGGTAGAAGAAAGTAAAGTATTAATTTCTTATCTGCCATGCAGAATTAGACAGAGTTTGCTTATGAAAGGAAAGAGGCATACTTTTTAATTGGTCTGCACGGAAAAGTAAAAGTAAATTATTCATTTAAATAAAATTCATTATCAAACACTGAAGGAAATATTTTTCCTAAATAAAAATTTTGTGACTCCTAACAAAGTTAAAGCGATACATTGTTCTTTTTTGGAGGGTGGGAAGGGGGTATTTAGTTGCCATATTTCTTACTATATAACAGTTCCATTTTATTGGTATTAACAATAGAAATGAATATAGGATATACATATGTGGCCAGAAATGAAGTGCCACTCTGTCAAATAACAGTTACCTGAGTCTTAGTTGTTGAACTCATTAATTTATAAAACTTTTTGAGACCAACAGTGCATTTTATAAATACTTTAAAAGCTAATCAAAATTAAAACATGAAAAATAAATTTAATTACTTGAGCCTTAATATTACTTGACTATATTTTTATTCACTTAGATTTGATATTCAGCTGGTTACCCTCACCATAGTAAATTAACTTCAAAAAAAAAAGGACAAATGACTGAATTTGACTTAAATTAAGAATTGGATTAGGAATTTTGAAATGCTGTGTCCTGTATATTCTGGCCTATCCATTGCCGCATTTGGCTGTGTAGTGGTGCCAGCATGTTTTCTATATTAATATGTTGGAATAATAACTAAGAAAAAATTGAAAATGTATAATAAGTGTATAAAGAATTATATTTAGTAAATGCATAATAGGCAATACTTTCAGGTCATTGATCTGTTTGGGTTTCTATGTTTTATCTTAGGTAGTGTTTATTGAGTATCTTGGGAGTTATAAATGTATGCCATTTAAATGAGTAAAGCTAATGAAATTTTACTGCCAAAATTCAAAAAGTGGGGTGATACTATGTCAAATTTAAGTAAATGATGTATCTGAGAATTTTCTTTGCTACTGAATTCCCTTTCTATCTAGTTTAAACTTACTAAAAGCTACTTACCCTTCAAGTTTGATTATAGTGCTTTATATATAATATAGTTTTTTACATGGTGTAGGCACTATAAATGATTGTTTAGCCATCAATTTGTATTATTTCTCAAGCAAAGTGGTTCTTGAATGGAGCTTAAATTTGGGCCATGTGATCTGATAAAATGTTCTAGTCATTCTCATTTCAGTGGATTTTTAAATTTCAAGTTTAATTGTAAATAAAACATTTTTTACTACTTTAACAATCTTGGGGACATTCCTATCCCCACTTCTAATATATGCTTCATCCCTCCAACCGAAAAAAATCACTTTCAACCAAGAATATAGAAACTATATTAACGAGTAGGATATGGAAGATGACAGTCTTTCCATAAATGGATTTATGAGATTTTTCAGGCTTAATATTTCTCTTTTGAAAATAAATACAATGTGAGTTTTCACTTTGAAAACTAATGAATTAAAGTACATTTACAGTCTGCTCTTGATAAGTTAAATAATGTAGAGAATCATAGTTCTTCCTAAAAGTAATAAGCCACATGCTCTACTGAGCTTAGTTTGTTTATGGTCCAATATATTGTGTCCTTATTGTTGGAATAGAATTAAGGTATCTGGTAAATTACATTATCTTTAAAGTTTGTGCACCTTGATTTTAACATTTTATAGTTTGAAAACAAACTGTACTCTGCATATAATCAAATCATTAACAGCATCATCATATTGGTTGTGCCAGTGATAATGTGTGACTCTTTTGCAACAAAATTTATTTAATGAAGAGTTTAATGGGCCCTACTCAAACTTAATTTCCATTTAGTTCATAAGTGCCCACTAAATATGTGTTTTATCACGCTCTTCTGTTCATTTGATCATCTGTGCTTAGCAGATGAGCATTCACATAACTAAAATAGATATATCATAAGCTATAAATGCTGTTGGATTTTTTTAAGGCTCAAAGGTGCTAGTAATAGCATACTGCCAAATAAGCTTTTTCTCCTCCCATTTTCTAAAAACATTTTCCATTTCTATTTAATCGTGTAATTATCAAGTGTTTATGGTGGGTTGGAAGACTTCCTCTTAATGTTCTTCAGTGGCCATAAAAAAAAGAAACATGAAAAGTAGCTCTAGAGAAGGCTACATTGTGTCTCTCATAATTATTTGTAGATACTTTGTCACAGAATTAGAACTCCTCTTTCAGAGAATGTTGATTTATATTACATAACTAATGTAAATAGGACTCAGGCCATGTAAGAAAGAAAAAATCAGATTTTGTTAATCACACTTGAATATTTTTTTGCACTGTGCTTCATTTACCAAAAATTTCCAAAAGGAAACACATTGGGTTACACAGCATTCACTGTGATAAAATATGGTAATTTACACTCACAGAACAGCTACATTCATGGAGTTTACCATGTTAAAAATGTAAATATGATAATGGCATCAATTTCTCTTTTAAAATTATTAAATAATACAATTTTTTTTTAATGGAATAGTTTGAAATTTTATCAAGTTGGTGTATGTAATGATTGGGAAAGATCAAATGAGCTTACTCATGGCTTTTTCTATTATTTTAGCCTACTTGGGCATCACTAATATTTATGGTCATTTTGACTGTAAAACAATTTTAAAGTATTTATATTCTTAATTATGTTTTTATTTCATAGTACACCATTGAGTACAAAAAGGAAGTGTAAGGGTTACTGATGAAATGAACTAGGAGGCATAAATGTAGTTGATGTAGGAATTTGAGGAGAAAGAAGAAATTATATGGGAACTCCAACTCAGTGGGGAAAAAATGTAGATTTTGGGCAGTGATGTATCTTTGGGGGTTTAGACATAAATTTAAGTGAAACTAGGCAAACCTGTGGTGTGGTTTTTCTCTAGCAGCATTTAGTGGCTTGATTTGCAGGTGTAGAGAAAACAAATAGGTTTTAAACTTTTGATGGAAGTAGAAGCAGGCCAGGGAGGTGAACATATTCACAGAAGTGATGACTATAGTACCAGGATGCGGAATCTAAGCTTTTCAAGGAATAATATAAAGGAGGTGGCAGATTATATGAAGTTGGGGCTGACCCATGAACTGAAAACTTAGTGAAATGAAACTAAAAAAAGAAGGTGAGAGGATGGGGTACGTGAAATCAATATTTCAGAGGCGATAAGATACTGATGAGGAAAAGTCAAGACCTTGGAAGTTCCAGAAGAGCTCTTTGGACTCAAAGATCTGAGGCCATGGTACTCATATGAGTGTTGAAATAACAGAACAATAAGAATAGGGGTTGCAGGGAAGATAGCAATGACAAGAAAACCCTAAATGGGTAGCATAAGCTTTAAAGGATCCACACTCAAAAATCTTTGGCTTTGTATCAAGAGACCAGTGAACATACATTTAGATATTTTAAGATTATTTTAAAGGTATAGATCATTTCAATGCCCCCCTCTAACGTGTGTCTTAATTATGTGCTTGTTTTATTAGCACAGATTAAGAAGACTTTTATTATACTAAGTGTAAATCCTCTCTGACAGCCTTTTTTACCTTCTCTGAGTCTTGTTTTCCCCAGTTTGCTCCCACATCAGGCTAGTTCTTGTATTCTTCACCTCTTCTGCAGCCCAATGATAACTGGAAATGGGTAAAAGTCTTTGGTAGAAGACCTGAACACCACTCTGTTCTGAGGTTTCACAACTTGCCCAAACTGAGGTCACTATATATACATCTCATTACTAAGGGAGAACACCATGAGTGGTTCCCAAAGTGGGTACAGAGTGATAGAAAAAAGGAAAACCTGGAAGTACTAGGGGTTAGAACGGGTTTTTCATTGACTTTTCTATGGGCATCTTCCTCAGTTTGCTTTGTTCTAGATTTTTGCATGTGAATTTTTGGAATGTTGTCAGCTTTCTTTTCTTACGGTGAGGTGGGTTAGATGTTATTTTGAACCTAATCTAAATCTCAATCTGAATCTGGTTTCTTTGATTTCCTTGTTAACATGAGGTGGTGTGTATCTTTTCTTCTTTGGTGGCTGGTGGTTTTACTGTTTTCCTTTTTTCTCATTCCCCTACCAATTTCTTTATTGTGAAGTGTGATCGAGCCGTGATCTCACTTTACTTCATTGTCTTCACCAGGAAGTGACCTTACTTATTCTTGATGGGAGAAAGAGAAGCCATGGACTTCTCAGTACTATATATATAATGTTTTAAATGTCCTGTCACCCATCAAGGACTTGTCTATTCGTATGTTGTTCTCCTACAACCTCCCCTACTGTCATGAATTTGCCCTGCTCTCTTTCCTCTCTAGCTTGTGTCTTCATTTTGTCACCCTGTACTCTTATCCCTTCCACCCACATTTAAACTGGGTTGCACCTTTCATCTTAAACAGAGTTCTAGGGAAATGGCTTGAACATGTCAGCACCTCACAGTCAGAGATCCATGGACTTAGAGGAAAAGAGTGCAGTCTACAGTTGTACTAAATAAGACTAGCTTTAGAGTACCTGCTGGGCTGCTGCATGGTGGGATCTCGGTTCATGTTTGTATGGATACTGGCAGCTTGCTGCTTCATATAACCTCATCCCACAGAAACAGAGGGAACTGCTTGCTTGTTTTGTTCCCGGGTTTATTGCCACTCGGACTGACCCATAGTTTGCCAAAGGGTGAATGAGTAGACAAAGGAAAATAGTCTAAAGAAGCCTAATGAAAAACAGACCATTCAGAAGTGGGTGGCGGTGAAAAAGAATTGCTGGTGGAGATGAATGACAACTTTAATTTTGAAAAAGCACATGAAGAAATTCACAGTGTGAAATAAACTTTCTATAAATTAAAAACCCAACACATTAAAATGTAGAAAAAGAGGGAAATAGCCACTCTTGAGAACCAAATTAGTGGCCTAGAATATGTGCAGTAGTAGTTCTCTCTAGAAAAGCAAAATCTATAAATTAAAAACCCAACACATTAAAATGTAGAAAAAGAGGGAAATAGCCACTCTTGAGAACCAAATTAGTGGCCTAGAATATGTGCAGTAGTAGTTCTCTCTAGAAAAGCAAAATCCAAAGGCATGGAGATTGTAGTAAAAATGAAAACGCCTTGAAGAAAAATTTAGGATAGTGAAGAACCATAAGGAAGAAAAAAGGAAACAAACTTATGAAAACGATTCATAAATACTAGAAGAAAGTTTCCCTGGTTTGAAAGGCCTCTTGATATATAGGTTCCACGTAACATGGTGGGGGGAAGACACCTAGGCAGACATTTCATTCAAATACTGTCTATTTTGGGGCAGTGATAAACACTGTTTTAGTCCCTGGAATTCAAGGTGAACAAAGCATTGAACCATGCCTTCATTGAGTAGGCAGAGGTAGATAATAAAATGAATAAATGTGTCAGATGTGAATAAGTGATACAGAAAAAGAGTGACAAAGTGTCAGAATAAGGAGAGGCAAGATTTAACTATAATTGTGGTCAGAGACTGTTAAGCTGACATTTGAGCAGGAGGTGAGGGAACCAACCTCATGCATATCTGGGGAGGAAAATACTCCAGAAAGTGAACAGGAGGTTTAAAAATAATCCTAAAATGGTATCATATCAGCAACTTAAAGACTGGCAAGGAGGCCACTTGGGTAGAGCTGAGGGAGCAAGGACAGAAGATGTGAGTGCAAAGTGGCAACAGGAAACAAGATTATGTGGGACTTTCTAGACCGTTGTAAAGCCCTTGGCTTTGGTACATAGGGGAAGCCATTGGAGAGGTTTTGAGCAGAGGAGAGACCTCGTGACTTTAGGAGTCATAATGGTGTTGAAAAATAACTGAGTAGTAAAGGTAGGTGCTGGGAGACCAGCTCATTAGATATTTCAGTAATTTAAATCATTAGGGCTTAGGCCAATATGGTTATTGGTGGAGTGACTAATGATCAGATTCTGGAAATATTTTGAAAATAGATGGAGTGGGTGTGGTGTGATAATAGAATCAACAGGTTTTATTGTTTTTGGCTTTTGCCTAAATAACTGGAAGGATGGGGTTTTTGCTTACTATGCTAGGAAAGAATTGTGTAAGGGCCAGATTTTGGGATGGTAACAGCTGAAGGAATCAGGGGGGAATGTTGAGTTTAAGACGCTTATTAGACATGCAGGAGAAGATTCTCAAATTTTTAATTTCAGGGTAAAGAGAGGAATTTATAAAGGAAAACAAAAATTACACCTCTAAGCTTTCTAGAATGACAACTAAATCTGTTTCCCAGGTGAGATCATTTATCTTGAGGCTATGCAAGGATCCAAAGAGTGTGTCTCCCAAGTGACCTCAGTTGAAGAAAATGCACATTAGAATTTTCAAGAACTTCAAACAAATAAACACCTGTGTTCTGTGATAAAGTGGGAATTTGTAATGTTAAGTGATAAGTGTTCTTCAGGTAGGAAAGACACACTACCTGGAAAATCTCCCATCATTAACTTTAAGTACTAAGCTATCTCAGCAAAACCCAGAAGTGAGGCCTGAGCAGGGAGTGAAGAAGGAAAACATCTAAATTTCTTCTCCCTGGTGAGAAAAATGATTTCATGGAAGATGAACAACACTTGTTCTTGCAACTAAGCAGAAGTTCTATATTTTTGACGAATAGCTTTCTAAAACCCACTGAAGCACTTTGGAATATTTAAAAAACAAAACAAACATTGTATTAAGGTTTTGGAGATTTTTAAATAGGTCAGGAAATTATTTCCAAGTTGTTAAATTGTGAAGATACGGACATTTTGATAGATACTATACGTAACGTTTTCAGCTGCAAAAGCACAAAATAAAAAAATATTCCCAATAACCATTTAAAAAATTTTTTTCCATAGCACAATTTTTTCCCAACAGTAATTACCTTCTTGTTCATTCACAGACTTCTGATCGTCTGACTTCGTAGTAATTTCTAACCTTGTTATTTGGCAAAGAGCTAATTTAGGTTTAAGAGAAAGGTCAACTCTCTCATTTTCTTGTTCCCACTTGCTTCCATTATTACTGTTATCTTTAACGGTTTTTTTTTTTTTAATCTTTTTCTCAGAGATCTCTCTATGCCACTTTTCCATTTTGTAAAGTATAAAGTGTTGTCTGTCACAGTATGCTGGATGACGGAATGAAAATTTCGCTGTCAGGTTTTTTCCTTAATTCACCTTGTACTGTATACAGATCAAGTGAAGGCATCTGTGTCAATTCATATATTAACTATTAATAAAGCTTAATTTAAATGCAAATATATATTTTAGTGTCTTCTTCCTGTACCTGACTAAATCATCTGAGATGCTCCCTGGAGTGTATGCCCTACTTTGGAGACCAATAGCATTAAGTAAAAATGTTTTTATACAGTATTTATCAAATACTGGTGTGTGGACCAGGAGTGTTAGCATTCCACGGTGGTGGTGAATTGTGTGATTGTTCAAGTACAGATTCCTTGACCTTTGTTTCTAATTTACTGAGCAGATTTTTGTGGGATAAAGCCGAAGAATCCACATATTTAACAAGATTCTCAAGTGATTGATGGATGCACTATTTTAAGAGTCAATGGCTTTGAAAAACCTGAAGCCAGATTGCATTTTCAATCTCATCAAAGGCTTCCCTCTCAAAAATTTAGGTCCAGATAATACTGCTTTGCAGTCTTTCAATCTGCCATCCATTTTTGCAGCTCCATGCCTTAGTAAATGTTCCTTTTCCTGACTAGAAGATGTGTTCTTAACTTTTAAGACAGTTCAAATTCACACCTGTGAGGTTCACATCTGTACTTATCAAATAACACATTTGTGTTTTTGTGATTTCTTCTGCCCATTATGAGCAACCTAAGGTATTTGCCAATATTAGTATTACCCCATGTGAGAAAAAAAAATCAGACCATACTTAATGCTCTTAAAACTAATTGAATAGAGATGTGTTTGCATTAATATCATCCATGTTCATGGAATTAAGAATGGACAACTAAATCTTCATTTCCCACATATATGATACTACAACTCACTTTAAAAAGTGAGTATCACTTTCAGAAGAAATGAAAACAATAAAACGAAATATATATGAAAGACTAAGCAAAGGTATACCAATACCTAGTTAGGAGTAAGTGTTCTCATTTTTCTTTAATATGTTTATAGCACCAGTGCCCTGTAATTATATTTCAAGATGGTAAGGTAGAGCAGTTATCAAGGTACTGTCTCCCAGCTCCAAATCCACCCTCCTTCCCCCTATTTTGTAATGTTGAAACTGGACTTCGTACAAGTTTCTTCTGTACAAGCTCGATGTTAGGCTGTCACTGGAGGAACCGTATAAGGCCACAACAGAGGAGTTTCTTTTTCTGGTCCTGGTGTGCTGTGTTTGACTTGGCTGCCAGAGCAGTAGATTATAATGCAGAAGGTCTGAGAGCACCCATTCAACAGCCTTCATAGATCTTCTGCAGCCTACACCTTCCTGAAAGTCTGCTCACAGAAACAGTTCCCAAAGACCAACTGTGGCCCACCCGCAACCCCCAGAGACTCCACCACCTGGTGAGGTGCTCCGAGTAGGCCAGCCACTTTCCCACAACAGATAGTCTTGTGTTCCTTTTTTATTTTATTTTTTTATTTTTTTAAAGATTTTATTTATTTATTCATGAGAGACACAGAGAGAGATAGAGAGGCAGAGACACAGGCAGAGAGAGGAGCAGGCTCCATGCAGGGAGCCCGATGTGGAACTCGATCCTGGGACTCCAGGATCATTCCCTGAGCCAAAGGCAGGCGCTAAACCACTGAGCCACCCAGGTGTCCCCTAGTCTTGTGTTCCTGTGTGAGACATGCCCTCTCCAATGAGTTCTTACTCTCACCGGGGTAAGAGTGGGAAGTGGGGTGGCTCTTACATGCTCTTTCTTTTTTATTCTCCCACCACTAGAGAAGGAATAGCTTCTTTCTAATTTCTATACCCATTAGAATCTCCTTTATTAACCATTCTATATATTTAATTTTTTCTCTATCAAATTACTGATGTGGTTCCTGTCTCCTGAGAGGTTTCTTTGAGTGTAGAGTAAACTAAACTATACACTATACTAAACTATAAACTAGTTCCTAGAAGCTGGTTGCATCAGGAAGGACCATATGTTAGAATTAATGGTTTACATAAATATTTGAAGTCTCAGAAGGAGAAAATGAGAAAAACAATACTGTGGTGAATGTGTGGAAATCAGAGAACGATTTGATATAGTTCTGGTGGCTGACCTGATTGAAACCATGGTGGTGGTTGTGGGAATCTTTGGATCAATAAATATTCACATGCTACAAAAAAAAAAAAAAAAAAGAAAAGAAAGAAAGAAAAGAAAAGAAACGGTGGTGATTACTGTATCCAGATTCCTGGGAACCTTTCAGGGCTATATTGAAGATAAATGGTCCAATATAAAAACACGCCTCTCTCTTTCTCTCAACCTCTTTCTCTCTCTTTTTTACATATTTAGCATTCTTCTGCATTTTGCTTTGTTCACCTAATAGTATATCTTGAAAATTGTATGTTCAGTTTTTTTTTTTCTGTCTTGTTCTTAAGTTTTTTTTTTTTTAAATTGAAGTAAACATCACATAGTAAATATCTTTTTCTTTGAACTGACCACATACTATTTTACACTATGGCTGTGCCAGCACTGTGGAGAGATATCTGGGTTGAATACAATTATGTACCATTATAACTGTTGCAGTAAACATCTATGTACATATGTATTTGTACATGTATATTAGTGTATCTTAGATAAATTCCTGAAAGTGGCATCACTAATTCAGAGATCATGTATTTTTTTGTTTTACTTTTTATTTTGAAATAATTAGATTCATAGAAATATACAAAACTACTAGACAGGTCCCAGGTGTCCCTCATCCAATTTCTCCCAATGATGTTATTTTATATAACCATAGTACAATATTAAAACTAGGATATTGATAACAATCTACAATCTTATTTAGATTTCAGCAAACTGCCCTCATTTGACTGTGTGTGTATGGTTCTATGCAATTTTATCACATGTAGATTTGTGTAACCAGCCCTGAAGACAAGATGCAGAACTGTTCCATCAGTGTGAAGATCCTTTGTGCTACACCTTTATAGCCACACCCACTCTCCCCCCTTCTCCATCTCTCTATTCCTATTCCTGGCAAGCAACTAATCTGCTCTCCAGCTCTGTAATTTTGTCATTTTGAGAATACAGTAGACCCTTCTTACCTGTGGTTTCCCTTTCTGCAGGTTTGTTACCCATGGTCAAACCCATGCCTGGAGAGAGGTGATCCCCTTTCTGACTGTGTCGTCAAAGGGGCAGTAGTAGCCTAACACTACGTTTTAGTGCCTGTGTCATTCCCCTCACTTCATCTCATTACGTAGGCATTTTATCATCTCACATCATCACAAGAAAAAGAAAGGTGAGTACATTACAGTAAGATAATTTGAGAGAGACTACATTCATTTAACTTTTATTACAGTATTTTGTTATAATGATTCTATTTTATTAAATGAAATAATAGTTATCTATTTTTAGTTGTTAATCTTTTACTGTGCCTAATTTACAAATTAGATTTGACCATAAATATGTGTGTATAGGAAAAAATATATATGAGGTTCAGTACTATCTCTGGTTTCCAGCATCCACTGGGGGTGTCAGAACTATCCTTCTCAGATAAGGGGGAGCTACTATCTATGTAAAAGAAATCATACAATAGGTGACCTTTGGATTTTGGCTTTTTTCATGCAGCATAATTCCCTTGAGATCCATCCAACAGTTGGATGTATCAATAGTTTTTCTTTTTCTTTCTTTTTTTTTTTTTTTCTGAGTAGTATTCAATGATGTGGCTGTACTACCATTTGGTTAACCACTTGCCAATTGAAGAGTGTTAGGTTGTTTCCATTATTCGGCTATTATTAATAAATCTGTGAACATTGTTGTACACATTTTTGTGTGTTTCTTTTCTGGGATAAATGTCCAAGAATATGGTCGCTGCGTTGTATGGTAAGTATATGTTAGCTTTTTAAAGAAATTGTCAAACTATTTTCCAGAATGATGGTATTTTCCAGAATGATCCAGTTTCTCCACATCCTTGCCAGTATTTTATATTGTCATGATTTTTTATGAGTTTAGCTGTTTTAATAGATATATAGTAATGTATCTTAATGGTTTTAATTAGAATGTTCCCAGTGACTAATGGTATTGAACATATCTTCAGGTTCTAGTTTGCTATCTGTATATTCTCTTTGGTGAAATGTGTGCTCATATCTTGCCCGTTTTCTAATTTGTTTTTTTTTTTAAGATTTTATTTATTTATTCATGGGAGAGACAGAGAGAGAGGGGCAGAGATATAGGCAGAGGGAGAAGCAGGCTCTATGCAGGAAGCCCGATGTGGGACTTGATCCAGGCATTCCGGGATCACGACCTGAGCTGAAGGCAGATGCCCAACCACTGAGCCACCCAGGCATCCCTGATTTTGTTTGTTTTTACTGTTGAGTTCTTTATACAGAAGTTCTCACGTTCCATGGTTCTAATATGCATGACTTATTTTTTCTTTTTTTTGTTTGGAACAGTTCCTTTTATTTCCCCATTTGCTTTATTGATATATAACTGACGTATACCATTGGGTAAGGCTAAAGTGTACAATATAATTTGATACATGTATATATTGTGAAATGTTTACTACAATAAGATTAGTTAACACATCCTTTACCTCACATAATCACCCTTTTTGTTATTGTTATGGTAACAACGTTTAAGATCCAAGCAACTTTCAAGTATACAATACAGTATCGTTAGCTAGAGAAAGAACTTACTCCTCTGGAAGTTTGTATGCTTTGACCAACATCTCATAATTTCTTTCACTGCCCAGTACCTGGTAACCACCATGCTACTCTCTGCTTCTATGAATTTGGCTTTTTTAGATTCCTCATTTAACTGAGATCAGACAGTATTTCTTTCTCTGTCTCACTTATTTCACTTACCATAATGCCCTCAAGGCCTAGCTGTGTCACAAATGATAGAATTCCCTTTTATTTGATGGATGAATAATATTCATAAACCACATTTTTATTCATTCATCCATTGCTGGACATTTCAGTTGTTTCTATGTCTTGGCTATTGTGAATAATGCTGCAATGGACATAGGAGTACAGCTATCTCTTAGGGTTAGTGATTTATTACCCTTTGCATATATAACCAGAAGTGGAATTCCTGGATCATATGACAGCTCTATTTTTAATTTTTTGAGGAATCCTCATAGTGTATTTATAGTAGGTGCACCAATTTACTCTTTTCCCACCAGTAGCATGCTAGGGTTCCCTTTTCTCCAAATTCTTACCCATGCTTGTTATCTCTTGTCTTTTCAATAACAGTCATTCTAACAGGTGTGAGGTGACATTTTATTGTGGTTTTGGTTTGAATTTTCCTGATGATGAGTAATGTTGAACACCTGTTGATGTATCTGTTGGCCATTAGTATGTCTTTCTTTGGAAAAATGTTATTTAAGCCTTTTCTCCATTTTTTATTGGATTATTATTATTTATTTATTTTTTGCTACTGGGTTGTATGAATTCCTTATATATTTCAGATATTAGTACCCCTTAACACATTTGGCTTGGATATAGTTTCTCCCAATTGGTAGGTTGCCTTTTCTTTTTTCTTCTTTAGGATTTTATTTATTTTAATTGAGAGAGAGGAAGAGAGCACAAGCAAAGGAAAGGGGTAGAGGGAGAGGGAGAAGCAGACTGCCTGCTGAGCAGGGAACCCACTGGCTGTGAGGCGCAATCCCAAGACCCCAGGAGCCAAAGGCAGACACTTAACCAACTAAGCCACCAGGTGCCCCTGCCTTTTCATTTTGTTGTATGTTTCATTTGCTCTGTAGAAGTTTTATCAGTTTGATGTTGCATTTGTTGATTTTTGCTTTGTTCCTTGTGCTTTTGGTGTCATATCTAAACAATCATATATGAAATCAATGTCAAGGAGCTTTTTCCTATGTTTTCACTTAGGAATTTTAAAGTTCCAGGTCTTAAATTTAAGTACTTAACCCACTTTGAATTAATTTTTGTGAGTGGTCAAAGATAGAGGTCTATTTTCATTCTTTTGCATATGGATATCCAGTTTTTCTAGCACCACTTATTAAAGAGACTATTTTTTTCCCTATTGAGTATTCTTGTCTTCCTCATCATATGTTAGTTACTTTATACATGTGAGCTTATTTCTGGGCTCCTGATTCTGTTTCATTGGCCTATGTGTCTGTTTTTATGCCAGTGCCACTGTTCTGGTTACTATGACTTTGTAATATAGTTTGATATCAGCAAGTGTGATGCCTCCTCAAGGTTACTTTGGGTATTTTGGTTTTTTTTCCAGTTCCATACAAATTTCAGCATTTTTTTTCTATTTCTGTGAAATATGCCATTGGAATTTTGATAGAGATGCATTGAATCTGTAGATGGCTTTGGGGAGTATGAACATTTTAACAATATAAATTTTTCTGATCCATAAACATGAAATATCTTTCCATTTATTTGCATCTTCTTTAATTATTTTCATCTATATCTTAAAGTTTTCAGTGTATAGATCTTTTTTGGTTAAAATTATCTCTTTTATTGTATTTTATGCTATTGTAAATTGGATGGTTTTCTTCTTTTTCAGATAATTCATTGTTACTGTATAGAAAAACTGAATTTTTAAAAATGCCACTTAACATACATTGTAATATTAGTTTCAGGTATAAGACAATATAGTGATTCAGCACTTCTATACAACACTCGGTGCTCATCACAATGAATGCACTCCTTAATCTCCATCCCTTATTTAACCCATCTTATTTAACCCACCCAGGTGGGTGCCCACCCACCTCCCCTCTGGTAACCATCAGTTTCTTCTCTATAGTTAAGAATCTGTTTCTTGGTTTACCTCACTCTTTCCCTTTGCTCATTTGTTTTGTTTCTTAAATTCCACATAGAAGTGAAATCATGTGGTTTTTGTCTTTCTCAAACTTATTTTGCTTAACATAATATTCTCTAGCTCCATCTATGCCATTGCAAATGGCAAGTTTATTCTTTTTTGTGGCTAAGTAATAGTCCAGTGTGTATATATGTGTGTGTGTGTATGTACACACATTGAATTTTATATATATACCACATCGTCTTTATTCATTCATCAATCAATACACACTTGAGCTGCTTCCATAATTTGGCTTTTATAGATAATGCTGCTATAAACATCAGGGTGTGTGTATCCCTTTGAATTAGCATTTTTGTGTTTTTTGGGTAAATACCTAGTCATGCAATTGCTAAACTATAGGGTAGCTCTATTTTTAACTTTTTGAGGCTATTTTCCAGAGTGATAGCACCAGTCTGCATTCCCACCAATAGTGTAAGAAGTTTCCTTTTTCTCTATACCCTCACCAATACCTGTTGTTTCTTTTGTTTAGCCATTCTGATAGGTGTGAGGTGATTTCTCACTGTAATTTTGATTTGTATTTCCCTGATGATGAGTGATGTTGAGCATCTTTTCATGTATCTGTGGCAATCTGTATGTCTTCTTTGGAAAAATGTCTATTCTTCTGCCCATTTTTTAATTGGATTATTCATTTTTTGGGTATTGAGTTTTGTAAATTCTTTATATTTTTTGGATACTAACCCTTTATAGGATATGTCATTGGTAAACATCTGTCCCATTCCATAGGTTGCCTTTTAGTTTTGCTAAATGTTTCCTTCATTGTAATGAAAGCTTTTTTATTTTGATGAAGTCCCAGTAGTTTATTTTTGCTTATGTTTTACTTGCCTCAGAAGACATATCTTGAAAGAAGTAGCTATAGCCAATGTCAAATAAGTTACTGCCTGTGCTCTCTCCTAGCATTTTTATGGTTGCAGGTCTCATATTTAGATCTTTAGTCCATTCTGTATTTATTTTTGTATATGATGTGAGAAAGCAGTCCAGTTTCATTCATTTGTATGTTGCTGTCCACACAACTGATTTTTGTATGTAAATTTTGTGTCTTGAAACTTTACTGAGTTTATTTATTTGTTCTAATAGGACTTTGGGATAATAAGATGTAGATAACATCTTGTTATCTACAGAGAATTTTGTTCAATTGTTCTAGTAGGCCTTTAGGATTTCTATATATAAGAGCATGTTATCTACAGAGACTACTTTACTTCTTCCTTTCTGATTTGGATACAGTTTATTTCTTTTTCTTGCCTAATTGTTCTGGTTAGGACTTCCAGTACTGTGTTGAATAAGAGTGGTGATAGTTGTCTTATTCCTAATCTTAGAAAGGAGCTTTCAGCCTTCACCATTAAATACAATGTTAGGGCCTCTGGGTGACTCAGTCAGTAAGCATCTGACTTCGGCTCACGTCTTGATCTCAGGGTTTGGGGATTGGACCCCACATAGGGTTCTGTGTTCAGCAGGCAGTCTGCTTGAAGTTCTCTCTCTCCCTCTCCTGCCCATCCCCCTGCTCATTTTCTTTCTCTGTCTCTCTGTCTCTCTCAAATAATAAATAGAATCTTTTTTAAAAATATGTTAGCCGTAGGCTTTTCATATATGGCCTTTATTATGTTTCTTCTGTATATACTTTGTGAGAGCTTTTAACATGAAAAGATGTTGAATTCTGTTAAATGATTTTTCTGCATCTAATGAGATGATAATGTGAGTTTTATTTTTTATCTTTTACTCTATTAATCACATTTATTGATTTATGTATGTTGAGTCATCCTTACACCATAAGAATAAAATCCACATGATTTTGGTGCATGATTCTTTTAATATGCAGTTAAATTCAATTTCCTAGTATTTTGTTGAGAAAGTATGCATCTGCATTCATCAAGGATATTGGCCTGTGTTTTTCTTTTCTTGTAGTATCCTTATCTTGTTTTGGTATCCGGGTAATGCTGGCCTCATGATACGAGTTTGGGAGCGTTTCCTCCTCTTAAATTTTGTTGGAAGGGTTTGAAAAGAATTTACATTTAATTCCTCTTTAAATATTTTGTAGAATTCATGAGCAAAGCCACTTGGTCCTGGGCTTTTCTTTGTTGGGAGATTGATTACTGATTCAATCTGTTTACTAGTAATTGGTCTGTTTGGGTTTCCTATTTCTGTATGATTCAGTCTAGGCAGTTTGTATGTGTCTGGAAATTTATCCATTTCTTCTAGGTTGTGTAATTATTAGCATATAATTGTTCATACTAGTCTCATGATTTTTTGTATTTCCATATCTGTTTCTGTTTTGTTTGTTTTTTAGAGAGAGAGTGCATGTGTGCATGTGTGGGAGTTGGGGGGAACGAGCAGAAAAAGAGGGAGAGAGAAAATCTTAAGCAGGCTTCTAAGCCTTATGCAGGGCTCCATCTCATGATGCTGATGAGATCGTGACCTGAGCCAAAATCAAGAGTCAGACACTTAAGTGACTGAGCCATCCAGGTGCCCCTGTGGTATCTGTTTTTATTTTTATTTATTTAATTTATTTATTTTTCACAGGCACCCAGGGGGTTCCCACCTGCCCCGCGCCCCACACCACACCGCGGACGGGGGTGCACATGCACGCGGACACGGCCCGACGGCCACTGGGCAGCGCCCTGTGACCTCCAAGGGCTCTGTCAACCTCCGCGCCGGGGCGGCCCAGGTACCTGGGTATCGGTTTTTAACATCTTATTTTTCATTTATAATTTTATTTTATTTTTTTGTCCTCTCTTTTCTTGGTAAGCCTAGCTAAAAGTTTGTTAATTTTATCTTTTGAAGGAAACAACTCTTCGTTTTGATGAAGTCTTCTATTGTTTTCCTACTCCCTATTTCATATGTTTCTGCTTTGATCTTTGTTATTTCCTTCCATCTACTAACTTTGGGCTTAGTTTGTTCTTTTTAGAATAATTCACTGAGGTATAAAGTTAGTTATTTACTTGAGGTTTTTATTTATTTTTTAAATATGGTCACTTACTTGTTATGAATGCCACTCTTAGAATTGCTTTTGCTGCATCCCTAAGTTGCAGTATGTTGCATTTCCATTTCCATTTGTTTGAAAATATTGGTTTATTTCCCTTTTTATTTCTTCTCTGACCCATTGATTGTTCAGATGTGTGTTGTTTAATCTCCACATATTCTTGAATTTACCACTTTTCCTTCTTTTATCAATTTTTAGTTTCATATCATTGTGATCAGGAAAGATGCCTAGTATGATTTAAATATTTTTAAATTTGCTGAGAATTATGACCTAACATACCCTGGACTGTGTCCTGTAAGCTGATGAAAAGAATGTGTATTTGTTGTATTTGTTAGTGGATGGAATGTTCTGTATGTTTGGTTCATTTGCTCAGAAGTACAGTTTAAGTCCAATGTTTCCTTATTGATTTTCCTTCTTTCTCCTTTTTTCTTTTCTTTTCGTTTCATTTCTTTCTTTTCTTTTTTCTCTCTTTCTTTCTTTCTTTCTTTCTTTCTTTTCTTTCTTTCTTTCTTTTTCTTTCTTTTCTTTTCTTTTTCTTTTTCTTTCCTTTTTCTTTTCTTTTCTTTTCTTTTCTTTTCTTTTCTTTTCTTTTCTTTTCTTTTCTTTTCTTCTTTTCCTTTTCCTTTTCCTTTTCCTTTTCCTTTTCCTTTTCTTCTTTCCAGAGACACAGGCAGAGGGAGAAGCAGACTCCTCACAGGGAGCCCAATTTGGGACTTGATCCTAGGACTCAGGGATCACTAGTGAGCCAAAGGCAGATGCTCAATCACTGTGTCACCCAGGTGCCCTCCTTATTGATTATCTGTTTGGATAATCTATCCATTGTTGAATGTGTGGTATTGAAGTCCCTTACTCTTAGGGAGAAGCAGACTCCTCACAGGGAGCCCAATTTGGGACTTGATCCTAGGACCCAAGGATCACTAGTGAGCCAAAGGCAGATGCTCAATCACTGTGTCACCCAGGTGCCCTCCTTATTGATTTTCTGTTTGGCTAATCTATCCATTGTTGAATGTGTGGTATTGAAGTCCCTTACTCTTTTTGTTTTGTCTATTTTCCCTTCAGATTTGTAAGTATTTGCTGTATATATTTAAGTATATTAAGTATTCCAGTGTTGGGTACATAAATATTTACAGCTGTCATATCCTTTTGATGAGTTAACCCTATTATCCTTATAATGGTTTATATAATCCTTCTTTGTCTATCATTACAGTTTTCTTTAAAGATTTTTATTTATTTATTCATGAGAGATAGAGGCAGAGACATAGGCAGAAGGAGCAGCAAGTTCCCTGCAGGAAGCCTGATGCAGGACTCGATCCCAGAACTCTGGGATCATGACTGAGCCAAAGGCTGACTCAGGCAACCACTGAGCCATCCAGGTGCCCCATCATTACAGTTTTTGACTTAAAGTTTATTTTGTCTGCTATAAGTTTGGGTACCCTTCCTTTCTTTAAGTTTCCCTTAGTGTGGAATATCTTTTCTCATCTCTTCACTTTGAACCTTTGTATGTCCCTAGAGCTGACAAATCTCTTGTAGGCAGCGTAAACTGGGGTCTCTCTCTTTTTATTCATTCAGCCACTCTGTGCCTTTCAACTGAAGAATTACTCCATTTACATTTAAAGTAATTATTGATAAGTAAGGACTTACTAATGCCATATTGTTCATTATTTTCTGTTTTGCAGTTTCTTTGTTTCTTCCTCTCTTGCTATCTTCCTTTGTGAATTGAGGGTTTTCTGTAGTGATATACTTTGATTCCCTTCTCATTATCTGTCTCTATCCACTGTAGGTTTTTGCTTTGTAGTCACCCTGAAGCTCACACAAAACATTTTTTAGATATAACAATCAATTTTGGGCTGATAGCAACTATAGCAACTTAACTTCAATTACATTAAAAAAACTCTACCCTTTTTACACATACCCTCATATTTTATGTTTTTGATGTCACAATTTAAATCTTTTTGTATTATGTACCCATTAAGTTATTATAGCTATATTTATTTTTATACTTCTTTCCTTTTATATTAGAGTTAAGTGATTAAAACATTACCATGTTACAATATTGGAGTATTTAGAATTTAACTCTGTACTTATCTTTACTAGTATGTTTTATATTTTCATATTTTCATGTTAGTAGTTCCTTTCATTTCAGCTTGACCATTTCCTTTCAGCATCTTTTTTTCTGTAAGGCAGGCCTAGTGGTGATGAACTTCCTCAGTTTTGTTCCTCTGGGAACTTTATCTATTTTTCATTTTTTAAATCTCTTTTTCATTTCCAAAGGATAGTTATCAAATAGAGTATTCTTTGTTGGCAGTTTTTTTCTTTTGGCATTCTAAATATGCATCATTCCACCTCTCCCAGCCTGTAAGGTTCTGCTGAGAAATCCATTGACAGCATTATGGGTGTTCCATGTAAATGACAAGCTTCTTTTCCCTTGATGCTTTCAAGATTGTCTTTGTTTTTTGAGTTTTGTTATACTGTGTTTTGGAGAAGATCTCTTTTAGTTGAATTTGTTTGGGCATCTATTAGCTTCCTGAATTTGGATGTGCAAATTTTAACTAATTTTTGGAAGTTCTAAACCCTTATTTCTTCAAATATGTTTTCTGCCCCCTTTCCCTCTCTTCTTCTAGGATTCCAGTAATGTATAGATTGTTCCTTTTATTGATTTTTCATTAATTCTGTATCTCTCTTCCTGTCTTCTTCTTTTTTGTGTTTTTTGTTTTTTTGTTTTTTGTTTGTTTTGTTTTGTTTTGTTTTTTGCTCTTCTGGTTTGGTAATTTCAAATTACCTGTTTTCAGGCTCATTGATTTGTTCTTCCACTTGGTCCAGTCTGCTTTTGAAGCTCTCTAGTGAATTCTTTATTATAGTCACTGTATTCTTCAGCCTCAAAAAAAATTTTTTTTATCTTTTCTCTGTGTTGAATTTCTCATTTTGTTCTTTTGTTGTTTTCCTGGTTTCATTGAATTGTTTGTGCATGTTCTTTTATAGCTTTCTGAGCATCTTTAGAACAATTATTTTGAATTCTTTGTCAGACAACTCATGTATTTCCATTTCTTTGTATTCAGTTAATGGGAGTTTACTGTGTTCCTTTGCTGGTATCATGTTTCCTTGATTCTTCTTGCCTGCTTTCCATGGTCATATAGCTAAGAATCACATTTTCCATGTGTTGTCCATAATTATTGTCATACCTAATGAGTATTATAATATTATTGATAATAATTGTTATTTTCCATTTCCATCTCCAAATAGATGCCATGTGACTTGAAGGAGTTACCATTCTGTTGTGAAAATGTAAGGGTTTAACTTGACCATTTGCTAGCGGTAGATTTATATGTTTGCATGGAAGTGTCAACAAAGATGCCACCAAGCATAGCATGTATTTTCTCACCATAAATATAACTGTGAATCTGCTTAAATACTGCTTAAATACTGGTATAATTGGCATCTTTAATATGTTGAATCTTCTAATCCATGAAAAGAGTATGTATTCCACTTACTTGGATTTTATTTGATGTTTTTATCAGCATTTTGTAGTTCTCAGCATATAAGTTCTGTTAGATTTATATCTAAATATTACTCCTTTTTTGAGTGATTATAAATGACATTGTATTTTTAATTTCAACCTCTTCATGTTTATTGGTAGTATATGGAAATACAAGTGATGTTTTTATGCTGATTTTGTATCCTACAACCTTGCTAAACTCGCTGAGAAGGGTTATTATTTGTTTTTGTTTTTGTTTTGGTAGATTTCTTGGTACTTTCTATGCTAATGTCATTTACAAATGGAGCCAGTTTTATTTTTTCCTTTTCAATCTGTGTGCCTTTTATTTCTTGCCTTATTGCAATGGTTAGAGTTTCCGTTAATATGTTAAATCAGAGATGTACTGATTAAAAAAAAAAAACAAAAACAACCATACAGTCAAAATGTACATAGGGACTGTAATCTAAAATATCCAGGCAGCCCAGGTGGCTCAGTGGTTTAGTGCCGCCTTCAGCCCAGGGTATGATCCTGGAGACCTAGGATCGAGTCCCAAGTTGGGCTCCCTGCATAGAGCCTACTTCTCCCTCTCCCTGTGTCTCTGCCTCTCTCTCTGCATCTCTCTGTGTCTGTTATGGATAAATAAATAAAATCTTTAAAAAATAAAATAAAATAAAATACCCTAGGACCAGGCCAGTAATGTATATAAATTGTGTAAGTAGTAGAATTGATGGGAATGTACTCTACTAGAGAATATAAATATGTATATAGATAGATAGATAGATAGATAGATAGACAGATATAGATATAGATATGTAGATAGATAGATAGATGGATAGATCTCCTAAAGATAAAGAAAAAAGACAACCAAATCCAAAGACTTAAAAACTACTGTGTATTTTTTTGTTATTTTTCTTGCCAAATAAAATGTATTTTCAGGAAGGATTTGGCTGAAGATAGTCATTGGTCTCTAGCCTCTGCATGGAATTGCATTCAAAGAAAATAAAATTGAACTCCACAAGCCTTGAATAATAATTTAGATTCTGCATGTGCCAAATAAGAGCCCTACTTCTGGAGGATTATAATCAGGTCATATTGAGATAAGGATTAAGACTCAGTTGACAACAGATGTTACATTGGTTAGCTATTCATGTATTATGTACCACCCCTAAACCATTTGTTATTGCATTTATTATTAGTCTGTGGGTCATTTGGTCTTTTCTGGGCTTGGTCTTAATCTTGCTTTTAACCCATGTTGGGCTGTTCTTGGCTGGGCTAGCTCAGGCATCTACATTCAGCTGGCTGGTTGACTGCAGTATGGCTTTAGTCTAGGATGGACTGGTTCTTATGTGTGAAGTTGATTGGCTGACAACTAGAGCAACAGTGAGTTAGTAGGCTGTCTGTCTCTCATTACCCAGTGTAAGATTCTAGGTATGTTCTCATGGCAAAGACTTAGGAACCAGAGAGAACAGAAGCATGTAAAACCCCTTGAGGCCTAGACTCAGAATTGCCACACTTTCACTTCCACTACTTTTTGTTGGCCATAACAGGTCACAAGTCAGGCCTGGATTGAAGGAATGAGGAAACAGATTCCACCTCTTGATAGAAAAACCTTCAAGGGCACATTACAAGGGGTATGGATACAGGGAAGCCATTAATTGGGGCATCTATGCAAACAATATACTATGAGCATGTAGGGTCTCTTTAAGGTTAGATATTATTGCTCATTTTTTCAACATATCTGGCAAAATTTGTATATATATACTTCCAACTCACCAACTATTCTGAATCGTTTGTCAAAACACTAGAAACAAGTAGAAGATAGATTGTAAATTAAAATATAACCTAACCTTGTATGATACCAAACAATTCTGATAACAGGCAGGCATGAAATGTCCAACCTGGACCTAACAGTATGTATTGATGTTGATTCCAAAGAAACCCCGTCTGTATCTACACGTGATTGATTAGTATAGATGGTTCCTCCTTATAGAATCAAAGGGTGATAATGAAAAGTTGATAAAAGCTCTAAAGAGCCTTAAATATTTTCTCAGAACAAAGCCTGCTACAGCACTGATGGATACTAGGACTCTTGTCCTTGAGTATGTATGTATTTTATACTTGAGAGGGAAAGACAGAGGTTACAATTGGTCAAGGCATAATTTCAAAAATGCAATTCAACCTTATACAGATTTTCTGCAAATTACTAAATCCTTCTCTCCCTATATATGGAAAGTATTGTGTTAATTTTCTAGGGTTACCATGACGAAATACTACAGACTTGGTGGCTTAAAGAACAGAAATTGATTTTTCACAATTCTGGAGGTTAGAAGTCTAAGATCAAAGTGTCAGCAGGGTCAGTTTCTCCTGGGTCCTTTCTCCTTTACTTGTAGATAGCTGTCTTCTTCTGTCTTCATGTGGTTTTCCCTATGTGTATGTCTGCGTTCTAAGGTTCTCTTCTTATAAGAACACTGGGCATGTTGGATTAGGAGTCACTCTAATGACTTCATTTTAACTTAATGACTTTTTAAAAGTTCTGTCTCTAAATACAGTCACATTATATATATATTTTTGTGTGTAATCCTTTTATTTTCCTCCATATGAAATTTTCCACAGGACCTTTACTTTTCTGCTTCCTCTTTTTTTTTTTTTCTGCTTCTTCTTACATGACAGTACTATAGTTACTTAAGTCCTTTTTTTTTTTTTTTTAATTTTTTTTATTTATGTATTATTGTCACAGAGAGAGAGAGAGAGGCAGAGACACAGGCAGAGGGAGAAGCAGGCTCCATGCACTGGGAGCCCAATGTGGGATTCGATCCCGGGTCTCCAGGATCGCGCCCTGGGCCAAAGGCAAGCGCCAAACCGCTGCACCACCCAGGGATCCCAGTTACTTAAGTCCTAAACAAAGGATTAATTCAGAAATTAAAATGTATAGTTAACCAAAACTCAAATTTGATTTAATGCCACATCCTCACAGTAGGGAGGGGTCAGGGTTTGGCAGCTTCTCTATTTCTCCATTTCTTCCTCCCTAGTTCTCTCCTCTCCCAAAGCTGACCTGCCCCTCCACTTCAACTGCAACACTGGAGCTAGGAGAGAGGAATGGCTAGACATGGAAAATTCCTATAGGGACTGGTACCCTTGGGAGCTGATTTCATATTCTGAGCCCAGCATAGGCTCAGAGCAGACTTCGGCTCTTGTGGATATATTTTGTGGATTCACAGAGGTTTCATGCTGGGTGCCTCTCTTCTCTAGTTTACGGGACCTGGGAAACTTCCTGTCTTTTTTCCTGGTGGCTTCTTGAAATAACTTCCTCTTGACCTCCAGCTTTTTGTTTTCTAAGGTCACTCTGCTTCTCCAGGAGACAACCCATACCACAACCTTCTCCTTATGTTCCACATCTAGTCCATGGAGAACATCTGCCCAGATGTAGCTCAGGCTACCATCTGTGTTAGCTCTGACATGAGTTAGCACAAATTTTCTAAGACCTCAACTGCAAGAAACATTGTTCAGTTCTCCCTGGAGTCCTTGGGAAACTTCTTTATTATTCTTGCATTGAGATGTAGTGCCTACCCTATACCTCCAATCGCTGTTATCCTCTCACTCTTTCCCCAACCACAATGTAGCCACCAACTCTCTCTAAAGGTGATCATCTCAAAGATATATCTCCTTATCTCAGCAGGTCCTTTTATATTCTTATTGGATGAGGCATTTCAAAACTCTAAGAACAATTCTCTGCCTTTGTGAATTATGTAGATGATGATTGGGTTTTAGGATTTCAAATCTGTTGTATCTTCTATCTCAGTCAAAACTTTAATTTTAATATCCTTTACCTGTCTTTATTACTTGTCTTCTTCAGGTGAAAGTCATTAGGATTTCTAAAGTTACCAGTATGGAAAATAGGAGCTTACCCAAAGTCTCCTAGGCTACAGTAAGAGGAGTGTATGTTACAATCTTTTCTGGGCTATAAATGAGAGAAGAATGTGCTTTTATTGAAAACCCCGGAAAGTATTATTGGTGATCTGTATCGGCTTACATTGTACATGGTCATACTCTTATTCCATACTGAAACATTGGAAAATTACTCTAAATTTATTATTTAGCCTGCCCAATAGGGCAATGGAAAAAACGTATCCTTTACTTAATCATGCCACTCTTTTAGAACCATTTCTAAGAGGACAATCTGATATCTTGGTCACTTGAGAAAACAAATCCTGCTTATAATCACAAAATGGTATCAGTGTAAAAATATGGAAGTTAGCAATCAGCTTGGTGAAATTATCAATAATATTGGTCTTTTATGTGCAACAGATTTTTTTCCACAAAGATGTAATTTCTTTTTTTTAAAAAAAGGATATTTTGATTAGTCCCTTAAAGAAAGTAAAGCCCTTGAATTTAAAATTAAACTTAAAAGAGTTGTCTTATAAAGTCCACTTCAATATGTTATACTTTTCCAGTTATTTT
Organism: Vulpes vulpes; assembly: GCF_048418805.1. NCBI lineage: Eukaryota > Metazoa > Chordata > Mammalia > Carnivora > Canidae > Vulpes > Vulpes vulpes. Next base: position 97,058,570 of record NC_132784.1, on the reverse strand, counting down.
ATTTATAACTTCATCTTAAAAGATGTCTCAGTATTGTGACAGTTTTAGCTCTCTTATTATCAACAGCCACTATTTCAGAGGGAAAGTAGCTTTAGTATATAACAAACCACAGAAAAATTTAATGGTTAAAACAGTCAACATTTATTATTTTTCATGATTCTGTTAGTTGGTTGGATTGGCCAGAGCTGGATAGTCTATGAAGGCATCACTCTCATGACTATCCATTGTTTGATTAGTTTTGGTCAAAAGCTTCTGTAGCTTCATTGGTTGGGAGCTTGGTCTGGATGGGGCTGAGCTGGGACAACTTATCTCTGTCCCATGCAATGTCTCATCATCCCATTGGCTATCAGATGCTTCTTCACATGGTGGTCTCAGGGTTCTAAAAATACCAAGAAAGTGAGAAAGCCCTAATGAATAAGCAGTTTAATACCATTTCCCCCTTCCAGTACAGGATCCAGTCTAGGATTACATATCAATATAACTGGCATGGCTCTTTAATCTTCTCCAATTTGGAGGAATTCCCCAGTCTTTCTTGATAATGCCATACTTGAACACAATTACCTTCTTTTAAATAAGATACTTCTCATTTTGGGTTTGTCAGATATTTCCTCATGACTATCCTCAGTTGGAATCCTACTTAATTGATGCTGAGACCTTCTCAAGATACACTGTCTCGAGGCACACAATATGCTTTTGCTCTTTGGTGGTGATATCTAATCACCTGGTCAAGCTGCCATCCAATTTCCTCACTATATATTTATATTTAGTAGCTTTTCCTTGCATATTTAATAAGCAACTTGTGGGAAGATGCTTTAAGACTATACAAATATACTGCTTCTCATCCAAAATTTCCTCTTCAGTTCAACTTCCATTGATACTTCTTGCTTGAACTAGTCATTCCTGCTTTCCTGTGATGATTGCCATATGGTAGCTCTGCAACTTGAGCTCTCTCTCCTCCATGTCAACCAGTTGGTGCTCAGCCAACTGAATGCTGAAACAATGCCCTTCCTTCTTCCATTTTCTATTTGTATCTTTATCTGTTTATTATCAGTTCAGACTCATGGATTCCTATTTTTTTAATGGCTTACAAATTTGTTACTGTTCCAAATTTGTCCTGTGGGACTCTTTCAAGCTATCTCCTATATGCTTGTGGCACCCCCTCCCCCATCGTATTTTCAAAATTTTCTAACTTTATGGCATAATAAGACTCACAAGATTTAGATTTGATCATCTGAATCAGGTGAAGTCATAAATCTAATGTAAAATTGGATCATTTTGTTCACATATGGAATCTTCATCCTGATGAAAATTATTAAAAGAGCTGTCTACATCTAGGACCCAAAGACAGACAATCATCTCACAAATCTATCATTGTTACATCAAACTGACAGCAATCGACAGAGAAATCAGCTATATATCAAAAGATATCGAGGAATTTTAATAAATCTTTGTAAATGTTAAAAATTTTTATTTGGTGGCCTAGTTTAAATGGCATATTACCTATTTTAAAATCTTCATAGAGGGGATCCCTGGGTGGCTTAGTGGTTCAGCGCCTGCCTTTGGCCCAGGGTGTGATCCTGGAGACCTGGGATCAAGTCCCACGTCGGGCTCCTGGCATGGAGCCTGCTTTTCCCTCTGCCTGTGTCTCTGCCTCTCTCTCTCTCTCTCTCTCTCTCTCTGTCTATCATGAATAAAATCTTTTTAAAAATAAAATAAAATCTTCATAGAAATATCATTACAAACAAAACTTTGAAGATAGAATCTCTCTGGAAAAGAGTACTTAGCTAGTGGGTCTCAACACAAAAATTTTCACTTTGGTTACTATTCTTTTGTGTTAAGATACTTTAAGCAAGGCATTTGAGATTTCTTGAGAAATTTTGCTCTAGATATTTCTTTTTTTTTTTTTTTAAGATTTTATTTATTTATTAATGAGAGACACAGAGAGAGGCAGAGACAGAGGCAGAGAGAAGCAGGCACCTTGCAGGGAGCCTGACATGAGACTCGATCCCAGGTCTCCAGGATCACATCTTGGGCCAAAGGCAGGTGCCAAACTACTGAGCCACCAAAGCGTCCCTAGATATTTCTTTTTACATTTCTATATCTTTCAACATCATATCACTATTTCATGTTAATTGTCAAATTCTTTCATTTGTGCCTTTTTATTTCATGCTCATGCCCCTCCTCTCCTAACACGTTTTCCTGTCAATGTTGACTACAAGAAAGGGAAATCAAAGTTATAGAAATCAGAGATCCTTGTCAGAGGTCTTATTTAATAAAAATATCCCTTGTGCCAAATTATTTGAATGCTGTTTATAATCAGTTCTTCAGAGAGAAGTATTTTCTTTGTGTGTTTTATTATTTTAACTTAGTACATAGTACCTTGACTACTTTTCTAACAGCATTAAGGTGAAACAACATGCAATAGTATACTCTATTGAAACATTGTTTAAAAAATTAATTCAGCAAGTATTATATGTTTACTTGATTGCTTTGATTGCTAACCATGCACTTGGCATTGTCCTGCTTTGATTGCTAACCATGCACTTGGCATTGTCCTGAGGCATCAAAAAAGTTCTGTAATATTCATTCCAGTGAAGAGCCTAAGACTTTTGGGAAATACAAAAAAATTACAAGAAACATTAGATAATAGTACAGCAAGAATTACTAGATTAGATATTAATGTAGAGCTACTACTTTGATAGGGCTTTGCTTGAAAATCATTCTCCGAGTGTACTATTTATCCAGTGGTGTGTCACAAAGTATCCCGAAACTTGGCAGCTTAACACAAAACAAAGTTTTTATCTCACAGGGTTTAAGAAGGTCAGAAATCCAGGAGTGGCTTGGCCGGGTGGCTCTGGCTCAGCTTCTCTCTTGAGATTCCAGCCAAGTTGCTGGTGAGGGCTGTTGACATCTTAAGGCTTAACTGGAGAGAATCTGCCTCCAGGCTGATTCATATCAGAATCAGCAAGCCTCTGTTCTTTAGTGGTTGTTGGAGGAGGCTTTAGTTCCTTTCCACGTGAACCTCCCCTTATGAGTGCTCACAACATGGTATCTTGCTTCCCCCAGAGTAAGCAATCTGAGAGGGAAAGAGAGTGAGTGCCCAAGGTGGAAATCAGTCTTTTTATAACCTAACCTCAAGAGTAACATAAGCTATTGGTCACACAGACTAATTTCTGGTAAACTCTGTTGAGGACTACCCAAGAGTAGTGCCTGGGTATCAGGTATGGTTTGTTGGGAGCCATTATGGAGGCTGGTCTACCACCCAGAGACAGGTCAGCTGTGCAGAGGAGGAACTGCTAGTTTCTAAGGCAGCTGCTGGAGTCTGTAGCATGTACTCACTTTTTCCAAGACTTTACCTGCTGGCAGCTGGACCACTTATAATGGTCTGCTTGGGACCCAGATGGCTGGTTGGCTGAGATACCCTTAATTTCAAGAATCTTGAGGAGGTGTGGACACTTTACAGTATTAGGAAGTCAGAAATGTAAGATTTGAACCATCCCTTTGATCTTGGCTCCATCTAGCTACTTACATAGCCATTAATAAGCCTATTTCATCCCAGTATATTTATTGAACCCTGGAGATACAGTGGTGAACACATAGAAATTATTTTGGCCCTTACAAAACTTTTACTATGATAGATAAGATATGTACTAAACAACTAATTTCACAGATAATCATTTAATTACAATTATGAAAATGGCAGCAGTTTTGTTTTGTTCTGAAGTCCATGGGAAGTGTCAGTGCCCCTTCTGGCAGGGACACAAAGTCAGCTTTGAGCTGATCTTCAGAGGCCTAATAGTTATGCTTGTAAAATGGATGGGCAACCTTTACCTTGGGTTTAGAAGAAGGCCTTTTTTGCTGGAGGAGGCAGATTGCTTGCAAACTGCTTCTCTTGTTGATGTGATGAGTTTGCAGAAGCCACACAGAGGAGATCTGTGAACAGAACACAAGTCATCCCCTATAGCCTGATCTGTAGGTTCATACTATAACTTCAGCATGTTGAGCAATAGTGTTTCTGGGAAGACTTACAACTACAGAAATTTGTTTCTGTTCAGGATACATAATCTCTGCTGCAGTCATTAGGCACATTAAAAAATGCATTAATAATCCATTAAAGGTATTGATGTCTTGGCAATTAGTTTATTTAACATTTGATGTGCCTTATAGCCTCTAGTTTTTCTTTCTTTCTTTCTTTCTTTCTTTCTTTCTTTCTTTTTCTTTCTTTCTTTCTTTTCTTTTTCTTCTTTCTTCTTTCTTTCTTTCTTTCTTTCTTTCTTTCTTTCTTTCTTTCTTTCTTCTTTCTTTCTTATAGCTGACTTATATATATATAAAAAAAAAAACCTCAGTTGAAATTTTAGTCTTCTTTTAGTGCATTCATTTTCATCAAGCCTTTTAGGGTAATTGGTCCCAGTGCATGCTTTGTTTCTGTGATTGTGTCACGATGGTATCTTAAGTTGTCTTCTTTTGATAGAGACACACTTTTTGTATAATAAGTATATAGGAATATTTTCATAGGTTGAAATGAGAAGGTTTTCCCATTTTTTTTTGAAACATGAAAATGCGTGGTCTACCTTTCATTCCCCCACATCTAAGACAAACATATGTAAAGAAATAGTTCATTTTTCTCTCAACTCTTCAGAAGAAAAAATAGTACATCCACACTGATAAATGCCAACTGACATTTGGCCTCAAGTTAGGGAGGCAACAGGGAAAAGCAAGGACTGTGATGAACAGGAGGATGAATGCTGTGTTCAAGGGAATAGCTGTTGCTTAGGCTAAGCCCATGTTGCCATTTTGGAATATGGGCCTATTGTTGGAAGAGCTTCCAAATTTTCAAGAGAAGCTGTCACTCCAAATTTTCATGTGAAATCTCCTGGCGTTCGAAGGTCAGTCTTATCAGATATGTCATTGGTAGATATCTTCTTCCATTCCATAGGTTATCTTTTAGTTTTGTTGGTTCTTTCCTTCACTGTTCAGAAATTTTTTATTCTAATGAAGTCACAATAGTTTATTTTTGCTTGTGTTTCTCTTGCCTTGGGAGACATAGCTAGAAAGAAGTTGCTATGGCCAATGTCAAGAAGTTACTGCCTGTGCTCTCTTCTAGGATTTTTATGGTTGCAGGTCTCACATTTAAGTCTTTAATCCATTTTGAATTTCTTTGTGTGTATGATGTGAGGAAGCATTCCAGTTTCATTCTTCTGCCTGTCAATGCCAGATTTCCCAACACCATTTACTGAAGATACTGTCTTTTTCCTATGGGATATTCTTCCCTGCTTTGTCAAAGATTAATTGGCGGTATAGTTTTGAGTTTATTTCTGGATTTTTCTATTCTGTTCTATCGATCTATGTGTCTACTTTTGTGCCAATACCATACTGTCTCGATCACTACAGCTTTGTAATATAACTATAAGTCCAAAATTGTGATGTCCCTGGCTTTGCTTCTTTTTCAAGGTTGGTTTGACTATTTGGAGTCTTTTGTGGTTCCAGACAAATTTTAGAATTGTTTGTTCTGGTTCTGTGAAAAATGCTGCTGACATTATAATAAAAACTTTTTTAAAGTCTCTTGTTTAAAAAATAAAAGAGTGCCTTCTCTAATAAAAAATGAATACATAAAGGTCAATCTTAAACAGACAAACAGAACACCATTTGGGCCAAGAAGAATGATGTGCAGGCTGAGTTTGAATTGTGAGCTGCCACACATGGGGGTTTGGTAGGTAGGAGAGATGGGCGCAAGTATCTGAGGCTCCAGCCCAGTGTGTGCTGGAGAATGAGAGGCATGCTGGCAAAACAGAACCATGCCTGGGGTGCTGCTGCCATTTGCCAGACAGCAGGGCCACACAGTGAGGCAGCCAACTCTTTGGACCCAGTGCTCTGTTGACACTGAGAGAGAAGTGGTGCTGTAATGGGCTATGCAGACTCCAGTGTTCTGCACTTAGAAGCAAATGCATTATTGGACTCCAGAGTGCCTGGACCATACAGGGGAAACTTCAAGAAGGAGATGGTAGATTTTCTTCTTCCAAGTGGTGCTGGTGGGTTCTTGGGCAGCTAATTGGAGAGAGAGAAAGAGAGAGAGAGACAGAGAGAGAGAGAACTGTGTTTAGATTTGAGATTGGTGAAGCAGGCCACAAATGGTACAAGTGCTGAGAAGAAGAGGGAAGAAGGCGTAATGGAAGGAGGTGACCTAGTCTAGAAGTCAGGGAAGCCTCCCTGTGGAAGTCCGTTTAAGCTAAGATCTGAAAGGTGAGTGGTAGTTCACCAGGCAAAGCTCAGGAAAACAGACCTCAGGTAGAGGAACTAGCATATGAATTGGCCCCAGGGTGGGAAGGATCACTGTGCATTTGAGGAAATAAAAAAATATGCAGAAAAAGAATGATTCTTCCGACGCTGGAGCTGTGTTGTCAAAGTAAAGTTGTAATGTTGTAGCATGGCAATGGTGCTGACCGTCAGTCCTAAGACTTATTAAATAGGAGAATGATATGATTAGATTAGTGGGTCTTTTTAAGTAGACTTGTTGAAGTATAACATGTAGAGAAAAGAGTGCAAATCATAAACATGTAGTTAAATGAATTTTTACAAAGTGAACACTCACGAAACTAGTACCCACGTCAAAAAACAGAAGTCCTAGCACCCTAGAATTCCCTCTTCCAGTCATTATCTACTCCCAGGGTTACCAGTATCTTGACTTCCAACATCAAAAATTGGGTTTGCCTAAACCACCTAAATAGACACCTTTTCCCAAAGAAGACATACAGATGGCCAAAGGGTACATGACAGTGTGCTCAACATCACTCCTCATCAGGGAAATGCAACTCTGAACCCCAATGAACTATCACTTCACACCTGTTGGAATGGCTTTTACCAAAAATATAAGAGATTACAAGTGTTAGCAAGGATGTAGATTAAAGGAAACCCTGCGTACTACTTATGCGAATGCAAATTGGCTTAGTCATTATAGAAACAATATGGAGGTTCCTCAAAAAATTAAAAATAGAACTACCATGTGATCCAGCAATTTCATTCTTAGATATAGACCCAAAGGAAATGAATAGGATATCGAATAGATACATACACATCTATTTTCACTGCAGAATTATTCAAAATAGCCAAGTTATGGAATGGGTAAAGAAAAAATGCTATATATAGAAATCCTGCCATTTGTGACAACATGGATGGACCTTGAGGGTGCTATGCTAAATGAAATAAGTCACAGAAAGATGCATGCTGTATGACCTAACTTATATGTGGAATCTTAAAAAAAAAAAGTCAAGTTTATAGAAATGGAGCCTAGAATGGTGGTTATCAGAGGCTTAGGAGTAGGAGAATTGGAGTGATGCTGGTCAAAGAGGGCAAGCCTTCAATTCTAAGGTGAAGAAGTTCTGGAGATGTAATGCTCAACATGGTGACTCGAGTTAACAATACTTTAGTGTATACTTGAAATTTGCTAAGAGAGCAGATCTTAAGCATTCTCACCCCCCCACACACACACAACACAAACTCTGTGAGGTATAGGTGTTTTAATTTACTGGATTGTGATAATCATTTCACAAAGTATATGTATATTAAATTGTCATATTGTATACCTTAAATATGTATAATTTTATCTATCAATTATACCTCAATAAAGCTGGAGAAAAAGAACCAATTGGTTTTGTGTAATTTTGAACTTGACATATGTGGAATTATATGTGCTTCTTTGTGTCTGATTTACTTCATTCAACATCATGTTTCTGAGATTCATCCATATTGCTTTGCCTAGATGTAGCTCATTCTACTTTCTTTACTGTGTAGAATTCTAGTGTACCCTTCCTTCTTTTATGGACATTTGGGTTGTATATGCCATGATGCTGTTACAAATAATGCTGCAAGGAGTGCTTTTGTACATGTTTTTTGGTGAAAATAGTGTGTATATATGGATTTCTGTTTATTAGTTTTAAAAAGAACACTGGGGCTTCTGTGTAGAATGAATTGGAGGGAAGGCAAGAGTAGATATGGAGAAAAATGGAGAATCTCTTGCAATAGTCCAAGTCCTGAAGTGGTGGTATCTTGGACTAAGGTATTGGCAGTGAAGATGACAAATTGATGGATCCTGAAGCTTTTAGGTGCATTGTCACAATTTATTTACTGATCAGCTGTAGAGGATGAAAGAAGGGCACATATTATTCATACCTCCAATATTTCTGAGGTGGTTAATGTGGAAATTGGTATTTAATTCATCAAGGAATTATGGGTTTCTAATTTGGAAGCCATTTGTGGAAGTGTGTGAGTTATCATTGGTTGAGTTCAGAACTTCGAATTTAAAAAAGTAATGATTTTAGAAAGTCATCTAAAACAAAGTATAATAATTTGCATGCAATTTTTACAAAAAACTGATTACTATAATCTTAAGCTTGCAGAATACATACTTATATATTCTCCCTAAAGTGGTTTTAAATGTGTTTGTTTGCAATATTCCAATTAAAAAATGTTCACATTTAAAAATATGTAGATGGGTAGGGAGTAGATTTCTATTCCTAAGGGAATTCAAGCCTTTTTTGCTTTTGTCATGGCTTGATAGAGATTGAATTATATCACTTGATGGCTGGATATTGTGTAAAATGAATTGTTCTCAATTCTATTTCTTATAGGCCAATGCCTTCATCCCTAAATTGCTACTGCAATAGCTACTTTATTGGCAGTCTTAGCATCAGAGGCTAAAGCAGAATGAGCAGAACCTCAGCCATTGATTTATCCCTGAGCATGGATTTGGATACAGGCTGAAAACTTTAGTAGGAAGTGGTGTGGGAATTTCCACTACCTCAATTTTTGAAACAAGGATTTTGTATACACAGTATCAAACTATATCTCTGGTACCTCACTAAAAGTCAAGTTAATAAGAAATGATTATGTGTTTCAAACTAATTATGATTAGTTTTTTCTCTTTCCCTTTTCTTTTTAAATTATAGTACATTGTATATGGAAAAAGGAAAGAGTTAAATTTAAAGACAATTGTAACCTTGTTTTAGGCATCAGTGATTTTATTCCTTTAGCATAGCACTGTCATTGAACAGAATTCTGATTTTCCTCAACTTTAAGTTCTGCTGCTGGTTGTGGCTTAATTTCATGGCATGTTTTGTATTTATTCTTTTTCATTTGCATTGTGTTATTGTTGTTGTTTTTTTGATCTGTGACACAACACTTCTGATCTTACCTTGCCCCTGAGATCTCTCTGTACTATTTCCTGTGTTTCCTTTCACTGATAAGACTCAATGGGCAGAGTACTGGGTGCCAAGGAGGATATGAGTTATGGAAAACATGATCTTTGCCCTCATGTTCTCCAGTTTAAAATATGACTCACATAGAAAGTTAAACATTTATTGTCTTCATTTATAGAAGGCCTAACCAAAGGCCTAACCAAATGTGCAATATGCATGTGACCCAGGGTTCAGTCCACTGCAGGGCAGCCCAGTGGAAAGAGCATTACAGTGTGAGCCAGAAACCTAAGCAGTCCTTCCTGGTGTGTGGCCTTCTAGCCATCTAATCTTCTGAGAGGTCTCAAAGACTCTGTCAGCCTTGGTTTCCCCATCTATAAAATCAGAATAGTAATATCCGTTCCAGTGACTAGATGAAGCTGTGAACATCAAATGAGACATAGAGAAATATTTGAAAAATTGAAAAATGCTATATGAATGTACCATGAAATCGATATTTTATAATGATCAGTTGTGTTTGTTAAATTGTCATTTTGACTGCCTGAAACAGAGATGCAAATTAACAGTGCCTTGAAAAAGAATTTTGTCTCTCTCATGAAACAGTGTGATGCGCATAGTCATCAGGGGATCAATCTTTTTTAATCTTGTTGTTCTGCCATCTGTAGACTTTTGTTCTCATTTGCAAGGTCCAAGGTGGTTCATCACTTTGTCTAAATTCCAGCAAGTAGTGGGAATGAGGCAAAAGGAATGGAAGAGGACATCCATTCTCTTTAAAAAGTCACACATTGCTTTTTCTTATATACCACGCACAGTACACAGTCAGTCCCTCACCCCTCTACTGCTGCAGGGGAGGCTGAGGACTGCGGTCTTCATTCTGGCAGTCACTTGCCAGTTGAAAATTACAGACACTATCACAAAAAAGAAGGTGGAGTAAGAAGACATTGGGATACATTTCTAGATCTCTGCCACATGAATTGAAAAGAACAATAATGGAGTGAACTTTAAAAGATTATTAAAGAAATCCTATCACATATATAATTTCTAAATTTCTAGTAGCCCCATTACAAGATGGGAGAGAAACAGAAGTTAATTTTTTTTAAAGATTTTATGTATTTATTCATGAGAGACACACAGAGAGAGGCAGAGGGAGAAGCAGGCTCCCTGTGGGGAACCTGATGTGGGACTCGATCCCAGGACCCCAGGATCACAACCTGAGCCAAAGGCAGGCACTCAACCGCTGAGCCACCCAGGCGTCCCCAGAAGTTAATGTTAATAATATGCTATATTGAATGTCCACAATAGCCAAACTGTGGAAGGAGCCTCAGTGTCCATCGAAAGATGAATGGATAAAGAAGATGTGGTCTATGTACACAATGGAATATTACTCAGCCATTAGAAACGACAAGTACCCACCATTTGCTTTGACATGGATGAACTAGAGGGTATTATGCTGAGTGAAATAAGTCAATCAGAAAGGAATGGTCTCATTCATTTGGGGAATATAAAAATTAGTGAAAGGGAATAAAGGGAAAGGAGAGAAAATGAGTGAAAATATCAGTGAGGGTGACAAAACATGAGAGACACCTAACTCTGGGAAACGGACAAGGGGTAGTGGAAGGGGAGTTGGATGGGGGGTTGGGGTGACTGGGTGATGGGCACTGAGGGGGACACTTGGCGGGATGAGCACTGGGTGTTATGCTAAATGTTGGCAAATTGAACTCCAATAAAAAATTTTTTAAAAATATGCTGTATTGTATATATTTTCCACTCCACTTCCTACCAGAAGTAACTCTTAGAAAAAGAATATGAGAAGAGTAGATATAAGAATACAGGCAGGTTCATAGAATCATAGAAGAACTTTGTATTCACACACAAGATCAAGTAAATCAGGCACAGGTTATTTGGGAAGGAGACATATGGAGATGTGTTTTCAAATGTAGATCCAAAAAATAGACAGGATGGGTGTGTGCCCTTTATTTATTTAAAGGTTGAGAGCATTGGTTCAGCCATTGAGAATTGTCCATCTAAGTATAGATAAAGGTCTACATTGGCAGGTGCTTGGTTTCATGGCATTCAGCTAAAGCGTGGTGGTTTCAAAAGTTAGAAAGTCCAGCTGCGAGGAGTGCTGGGCTACTTGTACTCAAGACTCGTTTAGAAGAGGACAAAACAAAAGCCCAGTTACTAGGTCTCATAATTCAGGGTGGGGACGTAGGATCTAACCAGGGCCAGACCTCAACCAGACACAAGACAAGTTCTACTTGCCATATGATATTTCCAAACATAAGGGCAGTAATAGTACCAGGGTTTGCTGTGGGGCAGAAATCTGTTGATATGGATTAAGGAGCTTCATTTGGTCAAGTTTGAGGGCATACTAGGGCAAAGACCTATAATTCTTGCACAAAATTTCAATGCAAGTAATAAGGACAGAGTGGTAATATTAAAGAGCAAGTAGCACTAACACATTATTAAAATGCCAGAAACTGTGTCCTCATAAGATTCTTCTCCCCCATCCCTGCCAAAATAGGCATAGGCATCAAGGTTCTTCAAGATGCCATGTGCAATTAGGTGGAAGTCCTGGGTTCTTGTTAAGGATTTGCTTGAGATAAACAGAATTGATGTAAATAAAGCATGATCTAGGGTAGTGGTTCTCAACGCTGGCTATGCATTAGAATCACCTGTGAAGCTTTTTAAATTCCTGATGTACCAGCCTCATTGAAGACAAATTGATATCAAAATCTCTGGGGAGTTGGTCCAAGGAGCAGTTGGTTTTTAAATTCCCAGGTGATTCCAGATGTAGAGCCAAAGTTGTAAACCACAGTTCTGGGAGAATTCAGCAAGAAGGCAAGGAGTGTTGAGAGAAATGGCCAAATGGATATAGAGCTAGAATGAGGGATAAGGTGGTAGCTGATTAAGAATTTGTTATATCACTAAAAGATATAATAGGAAAGTCAATTTTTAGCCAAAAATAGGTAGATGCCATGCTTCCCTATTATTCTGGCTTCTTGGAATTTCTTAATGACATTTCTAGGTGCTTTTCCTATAATATTTGCTTGTGGTAATGTTTGCCAGAAAGACCAACTATATTTGTTGACCACACTGGGGAAAAGGTATTTTTCTGATTAGCTTGTTTTATGAAGTACTCTTCTTTGAGTAAAGGAAGATTTCAGTGGAATTTAAAGATAGGTAAAATGAGGCAGTTTGAACGAATTTATTGCTGATCATGTACAATTCCTTGAATTCTAAATGCCCTTTCAGTTATTTCAAAACATTTTCAAGTGGGATATGCCATGCATGTGAAATGAGACCAACATGGTGAGAAATTGTCGATATTTTGCCTTAATATGACCTTGATTTGCTTCATTCACTCAGTCAGTTCTTGTTTAACTCATCCTGTATCCCTTATCCCATCTTAGAGTGCTGTACTGAGCATTATAAGAATCATTAAGAAGACAAAAATGAATAAAGCTCTCCTTGCCCTTAGGAAGTTGGAGAGGGAGATATAGAGAATTATTAAAAAGTATAAGAGAATAGTAGTAGAGATTACACATTAAAGGTGGGAAAGAGAATCTATGAAGGCTTCTTGGGAGATATGTCAGCTTTAGTCTAAAAGGATGGTTAAGATTAACCTTGAAGCTACAAAAGAGAAGGCCATTTCAGGGACAGAGGCAGAATTACCTTTTGAGTCATTTTATTTTAGATTCAGGGAAAATTTGCTGAGGATTGGGTATATGCACGGAGGAATAATTTATGACTTTCATCACTATTGGAATCACATATGAATGTATAATGCCATAGAAAAAGTGGAGTCGAAAAAAAAGAAAAAAGAAAAAATGGAGTCAAGAGAGTTACTGTTTAGGGGTTATATGTTCTGAGATGTGTTCTTTATTAGTATATATTATATATATATATTTTTTAGTGCTTTATGTACAGAATAGGGCTTTCTAGGCAGTTTCAGAGACATTGTCATAATAATAAACATTTGTTGAGTGTTTACTATATGCAGGTTCTATTCTGAGTACCTTATAATCATTAATTAATTTAATCCTCATACCCAGCCCATGATATACATCACACACTAAGAACACAGGGCAGTAATACAGCTCATTTCAAGGTCAACTATTAATGAGAAAATCCAGACTTTGAACCAAGGCAGAATTTTACTGCTGACTCTCATTGACAGTCTTAAAGCTTCCATGAGAACAATAGAACACGAATCAGAAAGTATTAAAACATTGAGTTTTAATATTCCTCTGGGTGATAATATTGCCATTCGTCTTTCCTGACAATGATAAATGCATGAATAAAGCTTGATTGGGAAGGAAGTCTTTTATTGGAAGAAAAACTGAAGAGAGAGTACATTCAAACCAATTTTAAAGTAGCATTTGGGGAGCTGAGAGGAGAGCTGTCTCTTAACAATGCTCCTTAAACTGCCTGTCACAGGAAACCTCCAAAAGGAATGTGTGGGGGAGGAGCAGAGGGGCATACAAAACCTGTGGTCACTCTAACTTCTTTACCAAATAAAAAATGGATTTTGAGAGCTATGGCATATCAGACGCTTGTCAAAATATCAGCCCAGGAGAGAGCTTGCCAAGAAGGAACTTGACAGACTGCATGCTTGGGGGAGCACAGGAACCAGACGTTGTCACGCACAAGCATGCAGACAATTACAACAGAGACTAAAACAAAGTATTTCGCTTGAAGAAAGTCTAATAATAACAAAATTCAGTGTGTGTCAATACACCACAGTATCTCCCAAAGGGAATGATGCTATCAAGTATTAGACACATTTACCAATCACAATTAATTTTGAGGGAAAAGATATTCTAAGGTCTCTCTTGTTGCAGGTTATTAGGCATAACAGCCTAAATCCTAGTTGTCTGCATCAGTTTCACAGTGGTTTCAATTCATTTTGAAAGACTTCACTTTAGTAAGGAAAAAGCAGGCAGTAAAAATTCATATGCAATATAAAATCGAAAATTCTCAGTAAAGTGAAAGTTTTTAAAAATAAGTTTGGCACCAGAATGCGTTTGGATATAAAACCTGGCCTGAATCAGCATGAGGTTATGTATGTTTTTATCACACTTTGTGTGAATATTCATATATTTTGCAGCAAAATGAGTTTCATTCTGTGGTTTTTTTCTAGACTCTGCTGTGGATGTTACATAATAAATATTGTTTACACCATATTACTTTTCTAAAATCCAAAAGATTCTGACTTCTCATCTGGCCTGGTGGCTTTTCAATGAAGTATTGTAGGCATGTACTGGCAAACTGAATGAACTGTGAACTTCCTCGTTTTAATTTAGATTATATTCATGGTATTCTCTGTTGCTTTGAGAAGAAACATTATTTATCATGAGTTAAATCTTTATGGAGCAGTCAATATATAACCTTTATGAATCAAAGGTTTTATATTAACAAAGCCAAGATAAAGTGTTAATTTTCTCTTCTGAAGGTAGTTGAGTTAAAACCGAGACAGGTCTTGAAATCATTGGTGGAATAGATATGAAAAGATTAGATATTTGTTAAAACAAATTTCTCAAACACATAGATTTGCTAGTATACACCAAAGTTTAATTTCACTTGTAAAAAGAAAACCAGTAGAAAGAAAAAAGAGCCATTACAAAGAGTAAAGTATTGGCAGATATGTATGCAACGTCCTAGAAGGATAGTTGAATAAAACTCCTAAGTTGCATACATGTCTGGTTACTATTTAACAGATCCATTAGGCTATCATGCTTTAAAAGTTAATTTTCTTTAGGGTTATAAAGTTTTATTGAATGTTCAAGTTAAACAGCTATGACGTATATAACACATATCACACTTAGTAGTATTGGGGCTTGGGTCAAATAGATAAGAGAAGGGCTGACTGGTGTCAACTATAAACCCTTACAAGGCACAAAGGACTTGCCCTAATACTGTGCTAAAAGATTTGACCAAATTTAGCCTGCCTTCCACCTGAACTAGGCTATGTTCCTCATGGTGACCCCAGCAACCATGCTGAATTTTGCTCAAGAAAACGCAACGCTGCCAAACCACATAGCGTTCATTTACCCAACCCACTTTGCCAAACCATTTCTGGTAATTTTCTACTACCTTCCTTCTTTTTTTTTTTTTTTTTAGATTATTTATTTATTCATGAGAAACAGTGAAAGAGGCAGAGACACAAGCAGAGGGAGAAGCAGGCTTCCTGTGTGGAACCTGACGTGGGACTCGATCCCAGGACCCCAGGATCACGACTTGAGCCAAAGGCAGGCACTCAACCACTGAGACACCCAGGTGCCCCTCACACTCTTTCTGTAATTCCCCATTTACTCTTTGTCCTTCAAGCCCTCTTTTGTTCTCCCCTTTTCATTTCCCTGTTGTCAGTCCCTTTTTTGTTCTCTCAGCCACCTTTGCTGTAGCATTGAGCTCAGTTTATACTGGGTGGAGTCTCCTCTACTGCAGTAGTCTGCATACAATCTGTCCTGCTGCCTGGAACAAGTGTCCAGCACTGTTTCTCTTTGACTCTGGTTTCTGGTCTGGTGTATAAGGAGTTTGGAAATCATTATCCTTACAAGTCTGAATAAACTGAAAAATCAACATCTCTTCTTGTATCTGTCAGAGAATTGAGGTCACAGAGCAAGCACTGCTGCCAAAATTGGAGAGGCAGACAGGTAGATGAGAGAGTCACAGTTATTGAAGCAGAAACCCATGAACAGAAACTTCCATGGGAACCAGTACTGGAGTAGGAAAATCTGAACTGTGATGAATTCCTGGAGGCTCAGTGTGGACAAGTCTGAGAATTAAAAACTCCAGTCTTAGGAAGGCCCATATTTTTGTAAATTTTATTTCCAGGAACCTGACCAGGTTCTCTCAGTGAAGATTGGAGAAAAATCCCATTCTGCTTCAGAGGGAAGGGGAAAGTAATCATTTTGAAATGTGTATTATTTTCTTCTTAATAAATCTTGCTGTCAAGAGAGACTATTTTACTGGAGCCTAACATACTGGTGGGGATGCAAAATAGTACATCCATTTTGGAAAAGAGTTTGGTGGTTTCTTAAGAAACTAAACATACCCTTTTCAGCGATCCAGCAATCATGCTTCTTGTTATTTACCCAGAGAAGTCGACAGCATTTTCACATGAAAATCTGCACATGGATGTTTATAGCAATTTATTCATAATCACTTAAACTTGAAAGCAATCTTCACTTATTTCTTCTCTAAAACACTTTTTTCTTTATGGAGATTTGAGTTTCTGACCTACATCCTTTACTTTTTCTCTGAAGAATTTCTTTTTTTTTTTTTAAAGGTTTTATTTATTTATTCATGAGAAACACACAGTGAAAGAGGCAGAGACATAGCCAGAGGGAGAAGCAGGCTCCCAATAGGGAGCCTGATACAGGACTTGATTCCAGGACCCCAGGATCACTCCCTTGAGCCAAAGGTAGATGCTTAACCACTGAGCCACCCAGGCGTCCCTCTTTGAAGAATTTCTTTTACTGTTTCTTTCAGGGCAGGTCTATTGGCAACAAGTTCAGTTTTTGCTTTTCGAATATAGCCTCATTATCGTTCACTTTTTTTCCCCCTTGCTAACATCCATAGCAATACTTGGTTAACAGAACTTTTTTTCTCTAAAGATGAAAACATTTTTTTTACAATGAAAATTTTTAATTTTTAAGATTTTAGTTTCCTCATAACTTTTCAATATGCAATGCAGTATTATTAACCATAGTTGCTATACTATACATTATACCTCCATTACTTACTTGTTTTATAACTGGAAGTTTGTACCTATTGATCACTTTCACCCATGTTATGCACCCCTCACCTCCCACCTCAGCAAAGCATGAGTCTGTTCTCTATATCTATGAACTTGTTTTTTTAAATCCACATATAAGTATGATCATATGGTATTTGTTGTCTTTCTCGTCTGACTTCTTTCACTTAACATAATACCCTCAAGCTCCGTCCATGTTGTTGTAAATCACAAGATTTCTTTTTTTTTAAATGGCTAAATAATAAACCATTGTATATATCTCTGCTATTATAAGTAATGCTGCAATGAACATGAGAGTGCAGAAATCTTTTTGAGTTAGTGTTTTTGTTTTCTTTGGAAAGTGGAATTGCTGGATCATATTGAAGTTCTATTTTTAATTTTTTAAGGAACCTCCACACTGATTTCCATCATGGCTACACCAGTTTATATTCCCACCAACACAGCACAAAAGTTCTCTTCTCCATATCCTCACCAACATTTGTTATTTCTTGTCTTTTTGATGATAGCCATTCAAACTATTGTGAGGTGATATCTCATTGTGGTTTTGATTTATATTATCATTGACTTATTGCTGATAAAATTCTAGTTTGGTGGTATTTTTCTTTTATCACTTTATTTTATTCTATTCATTTCTTGTTCACATGATTTCTAAGGAGAAATCTGATGTAATTCCTATTTGCATACCTCCATAGATATGGAGTTTCATTTTACTGGCTTCTTTCAAGATTTTGTCTCTGCTTTGATTTTCTGCAGTTTGAATATTATATGCATACATGTAGAGTTTTTTTTATTTATCCTGCTTAATATTTTCTAAACTTCCCGAATCTGTAGTTTAGTGTCTGTCATTAATTTTGGAAAAATTTCAGCCATTACTACTTTAAATATTTCTTCTAATCCATTTTCTTTTTCTTTTCCTTATGGGGTTCCCATTACACATATGTTGTAACTTTTGTAATTATCCCACACAATTTTAATATTCTAGTCTTTAAAAATTTTTTTTCTTTATCTTTGTGTTTCAGTTCTACTGGAACTGAATAGAAAGTTTCTATTAGGGCAGCCCGGGTGGCTCAGCGGTTTGGCGCTGCCTTCAGCCCAGGGCCTGATACTGGAGATCGCAGGATCGAGTCCCACGTCAGGCTCCCTGCGTGGAGCCTGTTTCTCCCTCTGCCTGTGTCTCTGCCTCTCTCTCTCTCTGTGTCTCTCATGAATGAATAAATAAAATCTTAAAAAAAAAAAGAAAGTTTCTATTAAAGGAAGTTTCTATAGACATATCTTCAAGTTTACTTATTCTTCCCTTGGAAATGTCCAGTTTCTCATGAGCCCATTAAAGACATTCTTCCTTTCCAGTGCAGTGTTTGTGACTGCTAGCATTTGCTTTGGATTCTTTCTTAAAGTTTCTATCTCTAGGCTACATTCCCCATCTGTTCTTGCATCTTGTTTACTTTTTTTTCCATTTGAGCCTTAACATATCAGTCACTGGAAGTGACATTGTGGATTATTCTAAAATCTGTGCCATATTCAAATCTTGTTCTGATGCTTGCTTTGTCTCTTCAGACTGTTTATTTTTTCTAGACTTTTAACGTGTTTTGTAATTTTTTGATGAAAGCCAGACTTGATGTGTCAGGTAACAGCAACTGAGGTAAATAGGACTTGCACATGGAGTTTATGTTATTCTGGCTAGGAGCTGGAGTATGTTTAAGGTTTGCTATAGCTGTAGTTTCTGATAGTGTCCTATGGTTTTCCTCCCCTCTTGTCTTTGAGTTTCTCTAAGAACTCCTTCTCAGATAGCATCTGTCTTGTAGCCTGATCAGTTGAACTTCACTATTATAATACTGGAGCCCTGCTGATGTGGTGATAAGATGGGTAAGAGGAGGAATGTTTTGTAATTTGTGATTAAATCACAATCTTTTAGTACACCCAAATCCGTGGGCTGTGCCCTTCACAGGGGTTTCTTGGCATTTTTTTCTGCCTTTAGGTTGAAGGAAAATAAGGCTCCCAGATAGGTAAGGCTTGATAAAGTAGTTTCTCTTGAACAGCAAGCCTTTGCTATGTAGAATGTTCTGGATGGTTATTTTCCCCCTGCCCCTCCCTGAAATTTTCCCCTCAGACTATCACCGTGAGAACCTGTGGAGCTCCTGGGAGTAAAACCCACAAAACTCTGGGCTAATCCACACTAATCCACACTCTGCCTCCAGCAATTGGCCAAAATTACCAATTAAGTGTTCCTGTCAGTTTGTGGCTCCAGTGGCTTTTGCTCCAGGTAAGCTGATGTTGATTGTTATTCTCTACATTTGCCCATCTCTTCAGGTTTCAGGATGATCATTTCCCTGTGTTCTCATTGTGGAAATGATGGATTTAAGAGAAGTCATCGATCTGCGGTTTGGTTAGCTTTTTTCTAGTTGTAAAGACAGAAGTGATGGTCTCCAAACTCTATATGTTGGAGCTGAGATTGTAATTCCTTTATTGCATTTTAAAATGCACCACGCAAGACTTGTTTTTCTCCCTCAAAGAACTAATTTAGTTAAAGTGTACAGTAATGGGAATTATTAAAAGATCCAATGAGAAAGTGATCTTGAGGAATTGTTGCTATTTGTTGAATAGAGTTTACTTAAAAATAAAGCTGGAATTCTTTATTTTCATGAAAAATATTTTTTGGCCTTAACTATATAGCTGTATTTTTTAATAAAATAGTGTCAATGAAGATAAAAATGTCAATACAGACGGCTGACAATATATCTCCTTGGTATTCTTTGTAAATTACCAAGGAGATATGCATATATGTATAATATAGTTCTCTATATTTTTTTAATCAGTTGACCTGAGTTTTGAAGTTCATTTGCCTCACACTGATTTAAGTACTGTGGATAAACCTGCCCTCAAGTACATTACAATCTAATTGGGAAGCTAAACTGAATATGAAACAATGAGCCACTAAATGCAACAAACTGAACTGAAGAAATGATAAGATCTGTGACTGATTAGAGGTAGGAGTTGAATATTCAAACATGATTCCAATTTGAAGAGGTATGTGATTCTGTGAGATGTATTTTATTTGTACCATTGCCCCATGGCAGCTCAAAATAATCAGATTTGCAGGTAATGTGCAGTTGGCATACACTTATCATAGTGAAATATTAGTGAAGAGCTGCTCCCCTGAGTCCCCATCCCCTACAAATCCTGTCCATTCTCATGTCTCCCCCAGGGTCTCCTGGACTTCTACATGACCAGGCAACTAAAGGGTTAACGGCTGGTACAACAGGAAGACTCTAGGACTCTGCTCTGGCACCCAAGGCCTTTTGGTTGATTTTGGTTGATTATTGTTAATATTTTGAGTAGATTTTGAATATATATATATATATATATATATATATATATATACACACACACACACATATATATAAAACACTTATCTAGAATATGGCAATATATTCATACAAAAAAAGAAATACTGTGTTTATCATAGGGATGCCAAAGAAACTCAATCAGGTGGTTTGAAATTTCCAGTGCCATAGCATAGACAAAGTCTTAAGCAACAGTGACTGCTAAATTCTCCTTGGAAAGGCAGGTCACAGAACTTGCTTTGTATTAAGATCTTAGAATGACCAGAGGTGTGATGATAAAAGGATAATATAAAATCATCTCCCTCAGATGATGTATAGTTGAATCTTGTTTATCAGTAAGAAGTTGTACAATGCTGAAGTCGAGAGAATTTGTTCCAAAGTGTAGGAAAAAAATCCTATTGGATTTTATTTTTCTTGTATTGTGTAAATCAGGGGTCAGTCTATACACCAAATCAGCCTGCTGCCTGTTTTTGTATGTTAAGTTTTACTGACACACAGACCCACCCATTTATTTGCATATTGTCCATAACTGCTCTTGAGCTGTATAGCAGCTGTGTATTTGCAACAGAGACCATATGGCCTGCAAAGCAAAAGCTATTACTGTCTGGTCCTTTACAGAAAAAGTTTGGAAACCCCTGGTTTGAATGATGAAAACAAACTTTTTAAAGCATCAGACCAAGCACACACCTTCCCCAAGCAACCTTAAGTAAACAAGTCTTTTCAATTTTTTAAGACATTATTTTTGTGAAAACAATTACCAAAGATTTAGTTGTCTATGTTTTGCATTTTTCTCTTATCAAGAAAAGTTTCTATTGCTTTTTAACATTTTTTTTTCTTTTTTTTTCCTTTTTCTATCCTTGCTACTTGAAAATTCTTCTCCTAGACTAGTTAAATAAAATGCAGGAATTCAATGTCATGTCCCCAGTTCCTTTTAAATTTCCACTGACAATAAAAAGCATTTTGTGTTATGACATTTCTCGTAAGAGCTAAGTGTTGGAATAGAAGATAAAATATCAGAAGACATCTAATAACCAGCTTTATCTAGCAGAATCCTGAAGTATTCTGAGTTCAGGGGGTGAATGGATATTCTAGATAATGGAGCAACATTTTAGAGATTTTATTTTTTTCTTCTTCATTCTAAAATAAGTACTTACTTTATGAGTTTTGAGTTTAAGTAATCCTATAAGATTCCCTTGAAAAAAATATTTTATTTTTAAAGCTAGAAGCTTTCAGTCAATTATACATTAATTTTATTGTTGTCATTTAATACAATGCCTGGTGATTTAAAATTAAGAATATTAATACAACTATATCCTAGGAAATAATTGAGTTGTAATACAACAACCTTTTAAAAAAATTAGATTTCCTATCAAATGAGGGTCAGTTGGAACAACCAAATGCTTAAGTACCCTTGATTAATATTAAGGATCTTTATGAATATATTTGCATTCATATGTATTAGGAAAACGCTATGTGGAATTAGTTTTGATTTGAAATAAAGATTTGAGGAAGAACACTTATATGTTTCCACTTTAACCTCATATTGCAACAAATGATAAGTTTTCAATCAAATGAGAAACTCAGATTATTAGAACTATGTGATAAAATTTAAATCCACTGATTATTTTGCATATCTACTAAATCTAATTTCATTACAATTTCCTTGTATTTTTAATACATTATTATAAACATACATCAGATATTTGTTCAATTATCTTAGTGCAGGGGTTTCTGGATATTAAAAAAACAAAAAAACATGATTTCTGCCATCATGGAGTTTATAGTCTTAAGAAAAAGATTAAAAAATACATTAAAAATCATTTATTCATTTAACAAATCTTTAATCTATACTTACTGTATGAGTAGCATTGACTATGAGCTAGGCCTGTGGGATGCAACAATGTACAGTGTAATCTTGCTTTCATAAAGTGTAAAATAGAAAAAGCTGAGTGAAAAAGGCCCTAAGAGAAGTAACAAAACATATTAAGAGAGATTAGAGAAAAATGAATTTCAGTTGTTTAGAATAAGAGTTGAAGTAGAAAAATTTCATGGAAGAAGACCAATGAATTGCACCCAACAGGATGATGGAATTCAACACACAAGCACTAAAAGAACATTCTGGGAATTGAGAGGAGAATAGATCAGGCTGCAGAACTGAGAAATCTGGATGTGGTATGTTTAAAGAATAGCAATTATACTAATCACTTTGGCAACCATTTTCCAGTTTCTAATAAAGTTAAACAAATATCTCCTTCATCACCCAACAATTCTACTTCTAGGTATTTACCCAAGAAAAATGAATGCATATGTTCACAGAAAGATCCACAAGAATATTCATGTTAGCTTTATTAATAATAGCTCAAATTCTCATCAAAAGGAGAATAGATAATGTTATATATGTATAATAAAAATAAATGGGCTGCTGATACATGCAGCATGAACATGTGGACTGTTTATGGATGAATCTCATTAACATGTTGAACTAAATAAGTCAGACAAAAGAGTACACACTGAATTATTTTATTCAAATTGAAGTTATAGCACAGACAAAACAAATCTATGATGATAGAAATTAGAGTCGTTTTTGCCTCAAGGTATGGGAGTAAATTGGGAGGGGGGGCATGAGAGAGCTTCCTAGGGTGATAGAATTGTTCTAGATCTTTATCTGGATGATGGTTGTAGAAGTGTACACATTCATCAACATTCATGGAACATTTGTGCATTTCACTGCATGTAAATTTTATCTCAATAAAATACTGCCAGTATAAAAACAGAAGACCAGCCAGTTGTCCATTTGACTAGAGTATTAAACACATGGCAACCTGCTGATTTTCATATAATAACAAAAATTTTAATAAAGAGCATGAAAATAGTTGTTTATTCCAACTGGTCTTGTTTAATACAAAGTAAAGTAAGAGGCAAGAGCATCTACTGAAAGGACCAGAAACTGAGGGTTTAGGGAGTGAGAAAAGTTAGGAAATGCTGAATATGGAAGGGAATTATGACAAACTGATAAGATCACCTGGTTTATTTCTTGTGGAGTTTTAATGTCATTCCTGACAGTCTAAACAAACTGGGTAGACTGATACACTCAGTTGATTAGATCATGGAGAAAATGAGCCCCATCTCTCCAAAGACTTGGCTTAAAGAAAAACGAATTGAGCAGATTAACAAATAAATCATGGACTGTTTGACACCAACCTCTCCTGTCCACTCTTAATGTTCTATTTAAATATAAATTAAGTTTCATTGCATTTGGTGTCTTTTCAGTTATGGTGTGGAGTGTGTCTTCTATTTATTGTATTTCACTCTTTGTTTTATTTTTCAACTGGTTTCAAAGAAAAGACTGGAGCAGAAATGACTCTATTCCTCCATTTTTAATCAGAAGTCTCCAGAAGTACTTTTTTATATTAGCATTTTCTCAGTGCAGGGTGCAGAAGCATGTAGGAGATATTTGTGATGTCAATTCATTCTTAGCTCTTCTTATAAAAGATCTTCCTGGTAAGTTCTTTAAAATTCAGACTTTGGAGCTGGGCAATCTGTGTGGCCTTCAGAAAGGTCTCTTGATTTCAACTTCCTTATATGTAAAATGGATATATATCCAATAGTTACCTGGAGGATTGTTTTGAAAACTAGAAATGAGGTATGGAAGGTGGCTCCCAGAGTACCTGGAACAATGATAGGAACACGGTAAAAGTCAATGATAATTATTATTTGGTGAGTTTATTGAGGTCTTTTTACAACCGTAAAGCTTGACTATTATGCCTACACTCTACAGTCCTTCAATTTGACTGGGCTTTAAAGATAACCAGAAAATTAATTTATATTTTATTATTTTATTTTATAAACAGTACTAAATACATTGTCCTCTTTTTTGACCAGAGCAAGTTATATAATCTAAATCAAGGGTCGGCAAGTTTTTTCTGTAAAGGGCCAGATAGCAAATACTTTTGGCTTTGATTATCATATAATCTCTGTTGCATCTGCTCATCTCTGCCACTGTAGTGAGAAAGCAGCCATAGACAGTACACAAGGGGGTGGCCACATTCAATGGAATTTCATTTACCAAAGCAGAAGACAGGCCAGATTTGGGCTACAAGTTGTATTTTGGTGTTTTGGGTGCTAGTAGATTCAGTATTATGTGACATTTGTTACATTTTTTGCCATTTACCTGCATACTAATGGTTACTTCCAATGATTTTACATTATAGATGAAGTTGCTTATATTTTTGGGTGGTATTTCAAACATGGAATTTTTTTAATGGTCCTGTATATGTTCTATATGTTCCCCCCCAGTTTTATGGAGATGCAGTTGACATAATTATAAGATATTTAAATTATACAAGTATACATGGAATTTTTAACATATTGAAGATGTTTACAAGACCTCTCTTACAGATAATTGACCTAAGTAACTCAAAGGAATAATTTACGGAAAAAATTCAGTCATGACATAATAGAGGTTAGCTCCTACTATCCTAATCTAAAAACTAATGGTTTATAAATCATATCTACAGAAAAAAGTTGTGGATCTGTGTGAAATATTCTTTAAAATTTTAACATACATAGGCCTTTAGGATTTTTCTCTCTTTAAAGACTAAAGGAAGTTACTTTTTAAAGTGGACTTTGGATTCCTCAATGTAGTTGGGTTAACCTGAGTCTTGAGAACAGAGGAAAACTGGTGCCAGGAGAGACCACACACAGAGCCCCCCTGAACAGTACTGGAATCTCTGTGCTTGGACTTGAGGAATTCTAGCAGGAATTCAGCAGGGTGGGATGCCTGGGTGGCTCAGCGGTTGAGTGTCTGCTTTTGGTCCAGGGCGTGATCCTCAGTACTGGATCAAGTCTCATATCGGGCTCCCCTGCGGGGGGGCCTGCTTCTCCCTCTGCCTGTGTCTCTGCCTCCCTCTCTCTCTGTGTCTCTCGTGCATAAATAAATAAAATATTTTTTTAAAAAAAGTAATTCATCAGGGAAGGCATACAGAACATGTAACATATCATAGGATAGGCAGTCACCAGGAGATACGTTTAGATGATGATGGAGAAAACTGACACATAGATACATAAATTCTTAAATTTGTTCCCCTGTTCCCAGCTGTGATTCTATTATTAGTTTATCCCTCAGATAGTGATGCTTGCAATATTGCTTCTACAGAAATGGCCTTGTGTGTTTTCTTTTCATCACAAGAAAATGGGAATAAACCAAGGAGATCTATCTTTGGGTTGGACTGTACAGACTGTAGGTTTTTACAGAATCTGCAACTTGTTACACTACCTTAGAAGAGATTGCCCAAGACTGTGGTATGAAACTGTAATACAAGAATAGAGGAAGCCCTGGGTTCCTCATGTTTCTTTAGTTCAAGTGTCATTTTTATGCTTTAACATAGATTTTTACCCTTTGAATAGATATGTTTTTGACATTATCATAGTAACTAGTACAGTGCCGTCCACACAATAGATTCTCCCTAAATACTTATGAACTCCTCAGCCTTCTAATTTATAGAGTTACACTGTTAATATTTATAGTTGGCCTATGTGGCCTCATGCTTACTCAGATTACTATCATTGTTAGATTTTTAGCATGTCAGGCAGAGATCAAAACTACTGTACATAAAATGGTCCCTTATTTTTGTGTTCAAACATATCTGTGTCAACAACCATTACAGTCTATTGCAGATGTAACATAACAACCACAAGAACAGTTTGAGATTGTGTTAAGCTTTCAGGAACACTGTAGTTTATTTCTATGTCTAATAAGATGACAGTGCCATCACTCAAAATGCAAAGCATCAATGAGGAGAATTTTCATTACTTAATTCTGACAGACAAGAAAATGTGGCTAGTGATTTATAATTGATGGGAATTGAGACAGTGCCTTGTCATCCTTGAGTCAGTGGAGTAAGGGAGAGCAGGAACAGGCACGCATTTCCTAAATTGAGTCAGTTCTTTCAATTAATATTTGCATACCTTTTTATGTGCTAGAACAATACTAGTTTCGGACAAAATAGAAAACCAAGGCCCTGGTCCTCATGGAGCCCACAATCTTATAGGTGAGACAGTGGATATTTGGGTTATAGGAATCCTGGCATAAGTGACGTTTAAGCTAGAATACAGATTTAAAATTTCAGAAAGAAGGAGATCTGAAGACATTGTCAGAAACTCAGAAAGAGAGCATAAATCAAGAACATTAGGCCTTGTGTATGTACATGCTGAAGGTTTCCTATGTGCCAGGCACTTTGCTGAGTGTTTTATATTCGTTAGCTCATTTAGTGTTTAAAACAGTGCTCTGCAGTATGCCTGATTATTCATATTTTGTGGATGGGAAAAACCTGTGAGAGGCTGAGTAATTTGCCCAAGTAACAGCCAATAAGCAGAGGAGCCAGGACTAGAGGTGAATTTGTCTGTTTCCAGCTGTGGTCAGGAGCAGTGTATAGACAGGAAGGCACCTAAAGAAATAAATCCTCCATCTCAGACACAGTCTTGCTGAGCTCAGAATTTTAAGAGGGTGTGTATAAAACTAGAAGGGGTAAGAAATTAAGGACCATACCTAGAAGAGGCATAGACCTTTAAGGGTATCCTCATCTGAAAATCCTCTAGGAAAGCCTAATAAATAGAATAACTTGAAGTTTATGGAAAAGATTAGAATGTTCAGGTACCATTAGAATGTCATTTCCCTGGAAAGTAGGCTCAATGAGGACAAGGATTTTTGTCACTTTTTATCGGTGCTGTATCCATCTTGAATGGGGCCTGGCTTGCAGCAGGCATGTGGAGTTGGTACTACACTCAGCTTCAACACGGTCCCCAGAATCAATTAATTCTTTCCTAATAGCCTATGGACCAAATGGAGAAATGTAATTTGACAATTAAAATGATGGGATTAGATTAATGCATTCATATAAAAAATGGATGAAGTTCTCTAGCTTTGTCCCATAGGAAACTCTTAGCCCTGTAATGAATGGTCAACTTTTTCACAAATAAAGAAATACAAAAATTCCCGGCAGCCTCTTCCTTGCACTGGAATTTATAGTGTATAGAAAGAACATAGCTTGATATGAGAGGTGAAGGGTTTTGAAAATCCATCCACTCTCTGGCTGCTTGTAAAGAATCATTTGCTGTAATGCGATAAAATATAGAAGGCTTACTTATACAATCCGTGGGTGACACACATCCTGGAGAGACAGATGAGCCTGATATTATATTAAATGAATGAGGAACCAAAAAGATCACAATAGCCAAGCCAGATCAGTTTGAAACCAACAAAGATTTTTGAGAATAGATGGGGAACATGTATTTTGACAATATGTCATTATGTGAAATATCTTTGGGATTTAGTTGACTATAAACTGCTTATATTATTAAAGGAACTGGCTGTTCAAATTAATATAATATTTTTTTTTAATTAATAGAAAGCAAGAGATAGATCAATGCAGGTAACAGACTCATTATACTAGATGCCAGAGGGATTACATTCATGGTATTATGTCCCTGTCAAGGTGTTCTGCTTGAAAGGGACATTTATACACCAAGAGGACATAAATCCTAGCCTGTATGGGCGTTTACTCTAGCCATAGGTTAGGCCTTTGTCATATCTTGCCTGGATTATGCCAGTCTTATTCCTTTGTCCTGTCTTAAGTTTTGCTTTCTTCAATCCATTAAAAAAAAAAAAAACAACAACCCAAACTTCATTTTGTAGAGTGGTTTTAGGTTCACAGCAAAACTGAGCAGAAAGTGGGAGAGATTTCCCGTATACTCCCTGTCCCCACACATGCACACCCTCCCCCACTATTAATATCCCCACCAGAGTGGTACATTTATTACAATTGATGAACCAACATTGGCACATCTTATCATCCAGAGTCATGTTAGGGTTCATTCTTGATGTTGTACATTATGATTTTTGACAAATGGATAATGACAATGTATCCACCAATATTGTATCATGCAGAAAGTTTATCATACTAAAAATCCTCTGTGCTCCATCTATTCATCTCTCCCTCCCTCTAACTGCTGGCAATTACTAATCTTTTTACTGTCTCTCCATAATTTTGCCTTTTCCAGAGCCAATCCATTTTTCACACTGTGGCCAGAATGTTCTTTCTTTGAGGATAACCTTCTCATTCACTCTCCTGGCTCTCCATTGTTTTCAGAGTCAGGTATAAACACTATGCTGATGTGGCAGTGAACTAGGTATTCAGCTTCTCTCTTTTTTTGAAGATTGTTCTGTGTGTGTGTGTGTGTGTGTGTGTGTGTAGACTGATCAATAAATTATGAAACTAACAAATAATAAAATTAGTTCATGTAGCAGTATGTATCACAAAGATGATGGGATAGAGAGCGTTTACAACATGGGAAACATCTCTGAGGTGGCAAGATTTGGGCTGAAAGTGAATAATGGGGAATTAGTCATGAAAAGATCTTGGAGATGAGCCTTCCGGGCACAGAAAACAGCCAAGTGCAAGATCCTGGGGAGGCACCAATCTGGGCCGTGTTCTGGAGAGTGATCAGTAGGGGTGGTGGTTTGATAAGAATTTTGAATACCATCTATGTTAGAGGGAAAAGGAACTAGTACTTATTGAGGCTTTTTATCTATATTATTCCTTTTAATTTTGAAGATATTGAAAATTATCCCTTCTTACCAGATGAGAAGAAAAGAAAGTCCTAGAAGGTTAAATAACTTGCCCAGATTTTCGCAGCCAGAAGTAGTAGAATTGGAATCTGAACTGTTATGTCTGATTTTAAACACACTTCCCACTTTAGGTAATTTTCTTGATAAAAGATTTCAGGATGTTTATCTCTACTGAAGAGCTTATCCATGAATGTCCTTTATTCATTTTTATTTGCATAGTAGTTATCTCTTTTCATATGTGTGATATCATTCTGCATTAAGAAAGTAAACTATGAGGAGTCAGGAACCATTTCAATCTTACATTCCCCACTGTACTTAGTCATGTTTAAATATAAACCCACCAGGACTGAGTTTCAGTGATAAATAAAGGAGTTAATGTGCCTCTCAGCAGAACTTCCCTTATGATAAAGGAACAATTTAGGACTTGAGAGATAATGGCTCATTATATGTAATCCTGGAGTTTATATTCTAGTTTTCCTTGTTGATGATGCCAAGAAGTTTAGCAGTATATGTCAAACAGAACAGAGCATTTACATTTGAAAGAGATTTCCATGTTCCTTAAGGAAAATGACCCCATTTACATTTTTTTAAATAAAAAAAAATCATAGGAAATACTGAGTTATGGTGGTTTAACTGTAAGATAGACAGACATGGTAGTCTGTCAAGATCTCTCAGTGGAAAAGCACACAAAAGAGGATATGGTGAAGACTATCTCACCTCATAAACATCTGATATTGCAATTGTATCTTGGCTAGGGAAAAATTAAAAATCAAGATTGAACCTCCCCGCTTGAAATTGCCCATGTTTCTCTTTTCTCAAGAAAATCCTCTACAGAGCTCCCTCATTTGGCAATAATAATTAATATTACAGTTCAGATACTGTGGCTAGAAAATGGACTTGGCTCTTCTCTGAGAGCTCCATGTCTTCATTTCTTTAAATAAAGAATACAACATCTCTTTCTGGTGGGTAGGAATAATTTAGAGTTGTTCTGTATTATGTTTAATTATGGATGATGAGTTTCTGCCTGAGTGGAGGTAGCCTGGCTTCCTGCAGAAGGTGGCAAGGTGGACTGGGCACGGGGAGGGCAGAAATTTTGACTGTGCACTGATGAGGCCAGCTTTCTGCATTGAAAGTTTGGGAGCTACCTTGCAGATATTCTAAGAACATACAATTAAAGGAGCCACAGTAAAAGTACTGTAGGAAAAAGAGTAATAAGGATTTAAAAAGTAGTGAAGACAATAGGAAGTCTACAAGGCAAAAGAGCAAGACAGGAAATAGCTCAGGCCACTTCGTGAAGGGGTGTAGCAGGAAGGGGAGGGTAATATATGTGAGCCCAGTGCAAGAAGACAATCCAGGGATCAGATAGCTAGGGAAATGGGTTAGAATCCACATAGGAATCCCAATCCCAAGAACAAAGCCAAGAGCAATGGAGAGGAGAGCTGAGGGATAGATTGAAGTCCTGTCAACAGGTAGGAAGTAGTGGAAGCACAGGTCAGAGCAGCCTCCATCGTGGAATCGCAGGGGGTGCAATCAGAATAAAATAGGAGTGGGGTGTGTGACCAATTTGTGATTTCTCATCTCTGAACTTGTTCTCACTAACGGATCTAGCAACAGAAGCAAGAATTTCAACTTCTATGTAAAACTGTGGTTTCAAAGGACCAAGTCTCAAAAAACAAATGGAAGCTTGGCTGTTTCAAAATAGGTCACCCCTTGTATGGTCAGTTTAGCTGTAGCTTATAACCTATCCTGAATTGTCTGCATTGTTTTGTTCCTCCCCCCCGCCCCCCCCCCCCCCCAGACTTTAGCAAGGCCTTTTGCATTTTGTCAGATGGTGTATTGTCAGGCTGCAAAGTGCAGCAGAGAACAGACTGACTTTTGATTTGAGTGCTGTAGCTTTTGTTACTTAAAGTACCGAGGCATTATTAGTTAGTCAGATTGATAGACTGACTGAATGTTCCAAGAATTGGGAGAAGGGGTGAGGTAGGAAGTGGTTCATGCTTTGGAGCTGATTGCTCTCAAATAGTTATTTCTTTTCTAGAGGGTTTTTTCCCCCCTCTGTGGTAATAACCACAAAACATGCAATCTGTTGGTATCTCATTTCATTACATTGCAGATTTTAAGTGCTCCTGTGCTCTCATATATAAATCACTTATGTTTTTGTATGACATTTACTGTTTTCAAATTCAACATAAGTTGCTGCCTGACAACATAATTGACAAGCCTACATTATCCTGGCAAACGACTGCAATAGATACTGGCATACTCTGCTCTGCCATTCTCACGCCTGCGTACTGCCAATCACTCAGCTGCTTTGACAAGGGAGGCTCCACAAACAACAACAGTAATCACCATTGTTCATATCCAGAAACAAACTTAGGGAGATTCTCGTGTTTGTTCTTGAATAGGCCAAATGCCAATCTGATGAAAATAACTTGGCATCTTATTTAATAAGGGAAAAATGATTGTGTGGGACAGATGGGGTTTTATTTCAGCAAGAATGGGTTTCATGCTGTTTTGTAGCTTTGGATTCATATATTTTGTGGTGTCCAGGTGTGCTTTCCTTCTTGTTTTTCTACGTTTCCTTACACGTGGCACCACACACAGAAGTGTGCCTCCCTCTGTTCTCTCCCTCCAGAGCTGGATTCTCCACCACCATGATGGCTTAAGGGTCATTCATTGTGCAGGAGGGGCCGGGATGGAAGGGCAATAGAGAAATAGTTTATCTTCCAAAGAATACAATCTTAGGTTTATAGATTTTCTAAACGTTCTCTTCTTCCCCAGCTGAAGTAGGGCAACAAAATGTTCTTTCAATAAGCGGCTCTAGAGTTGCTCTTAGAGAGGTGCTTGTTATGTTAAGGATAATACCAAAGTGGCTACTCTAGAGGAGGAAGGTAAAGTCTTAGGGTTATGATCTGGGAAGTGTGTAACAATGAGATAGTGAACAATGAGATGGCTCTGCCAAAAGGAGTAAGAGGAATTTGAGGAAGGGGAGGAGGTCAGAGGAGAGCAGGAGGGAGATCACAACATGATGGACTTTTCTCAGGAAGGAGGCCTGAGAGAAAACTGGGGGAAAGGCAGTTAAAACACCCTCAAAATAGGGGCAGCCTCAGTGGCCCAGAGGTTTAGCGCCACCTTCAGCCTGCGGCGTTATCCTGGAGACCTGGGATCAAGCCCACGTCAGGCTCCCTGCATGGAGCTTCTCCCTCTGCCTGTGTGTCTCTGCCTCTCTCTCTCTCTCTCTCTCTCTGTGTGTCTGTCACGAATAAATAAAATCTTAAAAAAAAAAAACCCAAAAATAAAATGTACTATTTGATTTTAAATTGTTGGCAACGGTGTGATCTAAACTCTTTCCTTTACTTGAAATTTTTATTAAAATCTGCTCCATATGCAACCTTCTGCTGTGGCATTTGGGGAAGTGAGCTGGGAGGTGGTGTCCAACACGAGGTGATGTAGTGTGCAGAAAGGACGCCTTGTACCGCATGGCAAAATGTTCCAAAAATGGAATGAGTTGCAGGGATACAGAAAGTTTGAGCCAGGTGGGACTGCAAGAGAAATAAGCATCTCCTCAGAGAGCCTGCAGGGCCACTGGCTTTTCTGAAGTAAGAGAAATGGTTATTCCGGTTGATTCATTTGAACTCAAAGTCAAAGTGGTCTTGATTGACATCTACACTTTTCGGTTATACTCCCTGACCCATCGTCATCTATTGTTGTTCAGTTCACATAATAATCCAATTGCTATTTAATCTTCATTATGGTTCAAAGGCATGTGGGGTACAGGATACATCAGGAGCATGAGAGTTGCTAGCAGGGAGGCAGGGTTGAGTATAAATCTGGGTGTGCCTGGTAAACTGGGCCTGGCAAATTCTGTTTATATGAAGGTCTGAGTGGTCTCCTCATAGAAAAGACTCAGGCAAAATGAATCCAGCCACAGATCCTCAGAGTTGAGGTGAGAGGGGTATTTCAGTGTGCAGTCTACACATCGTCCTTGCCGGGAAAAGAGAGACACTTGCGAGTAAATACATACCTTCTGAAAAGTATTGGGGAACAATGCCAGCATGCTCGGGTAAGTCAGAAAAGAATGTAGCATTCAAAGGCAGAGAAAGATAGTCTTACTGCCTTCACCTGAGAACCCCACCCATTGAGGCCCTGTGAGGCCTTTAGGGCATTGCCTTTCACACACATAATGTTCTTGTGTCCCTCTTCCTGTTTCTCCCTGACCAACCTGAGCACCTGTAAGGTAGAGCTTATAGCTCATACAAAGCTTTGCTAAATGCCAGAAGGCCTAGTATCCTTTCTAGGCTGACCCTCCTGCGACAGCCACCAGTAAAATTTTCCCTCTTCTCCTCCATGTTCTCAGGAGTCTCACTGGTGGAATGTGGGCACCTGGCTAAAGAGTTCAGCACTGTCTTTGGGGGATGTAGTACCCTATGCCTCTTGTGGGCTGCAGGGCCTCCCTTTTCCAAGACCCAGGCATTGTTATTTTCCTATTGTACCCACATCTATTGCCGGAGTCTACACTGAACCTTCTCTTGTTGGTCCTGCCGGGACAGCAAGTTTCCCCATTTTAAGCCCTCTGTGACTTAAGTGGAAGCTATTTACTCTGTGTCGACAACCAACTTTATTTTTATACTTCCTGTGTGCTCCTACTCTTCCCAACCCCTCTTTCTTGTTCTCCCTCGAATGTCCTTTTTATCTTGCTCTCAATCTTAGCATGATTCTAGTAGGATGAGTTCTATTTTAATCAATACGCACTTTGAGTCTTGGTTGCCTATTCTAGATGGACTCATTCTATGTTTTGTTGAGCTTCTCCTTGGAACCCCTTAACAAAACTAAAGTTAAGTTTTAGTTCTCCAAAATCTTAATCTTCTTGCTCTTCTGCATTCCGAAACAACTGATCTGAAGTTTCCATTTCTCCATGAAGGAGGTGCAGTAAAATGCTTGACCTCAGAGAACCCCACCTGTTTTCCTCAAGGGCAATAATTCATTAAAGCTCAATAGATGTTTGTTGACAAAGTAATTAAAATCAAGCTGTGGAAGAATAATTAATGACAAAAATATTCATTATATATTGTTAGATTAAAATAAAGCAGCTTACAAAGGTAGATGCAGAGTAAGAGCTAAATTTTGTTTTAATGGTTTATACATACACAAAGAGAAAACAAGACTATAAATATACAATACCAAAATTTTAACAGTGGCTCCCTGATTGAGGGAATTATGACCAATTTTAATTTTTTTCTTTTAACTAATATATTGTTTAGAGTTCCCATATGGAAGTACTATTTTTATAAAAGGAAGAAAAGCTTTATATAAGTAGTAACATTTGAACATGCCTAAAACCCCACATTTATATTGTTTCTCATCTTGCTTTATCTCTCTCTGCTTAATTCACAGTCACTTCTTGGAGAAAGGCAGTTCTTATGATGTTAGAATTCAGACATACCACGGTAAAGGGGCATTGGTCATTTCTCAAATGACTTGTGCAGTGACCTACATTAGTAGGGTTGAGGGAGTGAAATAAAGGGCTTGATGGGGTTTTAGAGGATTGAAATCCAATATAGGGAGTAGTAAATGGACCTAAAAGGGAGATAAATTTGCAGAAACCACCAGACTTATTTTTTTTTTCTGTTGAAATGGCACTCATTTTAAGCACTTAACACAGATTAATTAAGCATGCACTGAGTATTAGGAACTATTCTGGTGTCTGGTTCCTCCCTGTTCTTCTGAAACCTGTATTTCAGCAGAAGAGACAGCATGTGCAAGTACATACTAATAAGTTCTATGCAGAAAGAGAGGGGTGTTCTCTGCGCTAGGGAGGGAGGAAGAACCTCAGTTAGCAGGTGAAATTTGAGTAGTGGCCCAAATGCTATTAAAGAATAAGGCATGTGAGGATCTCAGGAAAGACTGTTTTAGGAAGAAGGAACATTGCAAGTGCAAAGGTCCAGAGGCATGAATGAGTTTGGCCTGTTAGAGGGAAAGTGGAGAGGTTGGTGTGAGAAGGGCCATGGACCAGATGGAAGAATGGTAGGAGGGCCTGACAAGTCGTGCCAGGGAGTTTGAATTTTTTTTTCCCCTAAATATGATGGGTAGCAATGCGTTGGCTTTCTGTAAGGGAGTGACAAACTGACTCACACCTAAGGAAAGAAAGGTTTGCCTGACTGCCATGATTACTATCCTATTGTTCCTCTGACTTGCCAAAACTCTCTAGACTTAGGGAAAAGGAAAGAGCCAAAGAAAACCTCTACCATTCTTTGAAAATTCTTCCCAAACTCAGCTACGGGAAATTTAAACTTTTAATCAGTCCTGTTGAGGGGTTTTCTTACACCGAGGTAAGATGGTTTGCAGTGAGAGCTAGACTCTGCTTGAGCAACTTCAGAAGTGAAATCTTTTTCTCCTCCCTGAGTGGTATGTGACAGTGTGTACATAAGTGCCTCCTAGGACAATCTGTGGCTTTCCCCCCCTGCCCTTGAACATAGTTCAAGGCTTGGTTTATAACAATTTCATTTTAAGTAGAAAAACAGACCTACTAAAAATTTTTTTATTTTTAAATACAAATGGGAGGGCAGTTATTATTTAAAAACTATACTACAGACCTGGGTAGTAAAACCTTCTCTATTTTCACAAATTCATTAGTAGGGTTCAGGCTCCTCAGAGAGAAGGTACACAGGTTTAAAGAGAACTGCATTCTAGGAACTATATTGCTGCTATCTTTACTTTAGAATCCTTCAATTAGAAAACATTTTAGTTTTCCAATTTGGTTTTCCAATTAGTTTGAGAAATAAAATATTTGCCTAAATTTTTCAATTTGTTTTCCTTATGAATTAAAGCAAGTGCTCATAATTGAACTGTTAGCATCTTGTATTATCTAGTTACCTGAACAAACTCGTCTCGCAATACATTTACCCTGGTATCTGCTCCTCAGACATTAAGGAAAAAGGGTCAATATATGTATAAAAGAGGCTAGCTTAAGCAGGCGATGCTGCAAATTTGGGGTTGCTCTTTTTTGCATAAAGAATAAAATGAGTCTTGGGAATATATTCCACTGTCCTTAGAGGTTTACTAAATACTAATTTAAAGGTCTGTGGGCATCTTTAGGAAATTAAGTCTGGCTGTAAAACTTCCCATTTCCATTTTGCTATGTGTGGTTTAGAACAAAAGAAGCTGACTCTTCTCGTTTCTTCATATATCAGGTTTTAATCCCTTAGATCAGGATTGGCAAATAGATTTCATTTCATGTGTCAACCCTCATCCACAGGTTGTCGTTGCTGCAAGTGATGTATCGAGAAAGACTCTGTGCCTTTGTCCCTGATCCATGGGAGAGAGTATAGTGCTGTGTGGATAACATCCCCATGGGCCGAGGAGTCAAGTGGGAAGCTCCGTGCCATGCATTTGTTAGCCCTGATTTCAATCTTACTGAAAATTGTGTACTCAGGTTGGGTGCGACTGTGAGTAGATTGTGTTATTAAGACCATGGCTTGCATTTTAGAAACTAGCCATGGCAATGTGTGTAGTCTGAGGAGCATGGCAGTGACAAATCGAAACCCTTTATTCTGATCTTAAACTGAAGCAGTGATCGTGGGCATTCTCAGTCCTGCTTTTCAAACAAAAGTTTCTGACATTTGCTGTAGGCTTTTCAAGGTGCTGTGCTATGCAGAATAATGCCCAACCCTGCCTTCCTTCCTCTTTCCTGCCAGATGTCCACATCCTAACTCCTGGAACCTATGGATTACCTAGGTTATATGGTGACAGGAAATTAAGGTTGATAATCAGATGATCTTGAGATGAGATTATCCTGCATTATCTGGATGGGCTCACTAGAATCACAGGGTCCTTATAAGAGGAAGAGGGAGGCAGAAGATGTAACAAGAGAGAAAGCAGCATGAGAATGACTTGGGCTTTCTTGCTGGTTTTGAAAATGGAAGAATGGGCCATGAGCAAAGAATGTGGATGGCCTCTAAAAGCTAAAAAGTCAAGGAAATGGTCTCCCCTAGAGCATCCAGAAGGAACAGTCCCGAAGACATCTTCAGTGAAGCCCGGTGAGAGACCCATAGCAGATTTTCAACTGTAAGGTAACACATACACTTCTCACCTCTAGACTTGTGGTAATTTGTTACAATGGCAAAAGGAATGAATACAGGTACCCTTTTACAGATTAGGGAAATTACTTTCAAGTCTTAGTTCATTAATTTAAAACATGGATTGTTAGTGACTTTTGTTGGAAGTATTTTTTCTGCGTGTATTTTATATCTTCTAGTCTAATATGAAAGACATGTCCTGGTGCTATCAGCTGGGTCTTTGTGTTTCCATGAGCTGCTCAAGCATTCAAAGCTTGACCTTGGTGTTCTCTTGGTCTATTTCAAAATTTCACAGAATATCAAAATTAGAGTTGTTCTGTGACCATGATGGATCAAGGCACAAAAAAGCCCACTTTAATTCTGTCTGAACAAAAAAACAGGAACATCCAAACCACAAGAAAAGCCATAGAGCCTTCTATCTTGGCTAAGTGAGTGACCACAGCTTCTTTTCTTTTT
This sequence comes from Vulpes vulpes, assembly GCF_048418805.1. Taxonomy (NCBI): domain Eukaryota; kingdom Metazoa; phylum Chordata; class Mammalia; order Carnivora; family Canidae; genus Vulpes; species Vulpes vulpes. The sequence continues at coordinate 97,021,125 of NC_132784.1, read as the reverse complement.
CTTTTCTTGCTTCTCCCACCCTCCTTTTTCTTTTCTTTCTTTTTTTATTTTTTTTTATTTTTTTAAATACCAGTTACATCTTTAGCCTCAGGATAGTCTTCCCTCATACTACATAAAATTTAAGGTATACACTCATAGGATTACCACTGCTTGTTGACAGAATCCAATCTAAAACATAGCCAAGCACAGCCTGGGTGACTCAGCGGTTTAGCGTTGCCTTCAGCCCAGGGCATGATCCGGGGATCCAGGATCCAGTCCCACATCGGGCTCCCTGCATGGAGTCTGCTTCTCCCTCTGGCCGTGTCTGTGCCTCTCTCTCTCTCTCTGTCTCTCTGTCTCTCATGAATAAATAAATGAAATCTTAAAAAAAAAAAAAAAAAAAAAAAAACAAACAACCCTAGCCAAGCTTCCCTAACTCTTTTCAAAATCATCTGATATAAATTTGAGTCCTGTAGGTCTTTTCTGATACCTTCTTACTGAGATGTTCATCAATTTTCCATTGGTGGTTTTATTTATTGCTAAAATGAGTAATAAACCCAGTCTGTCCAACTGAATGTGTGTTCTGGTAGTCTTTAGCTGGAGGGTATTGACAAAATTTAAGTTTTTTATTACATAGATATTTAATCATTTAAAAAAAATTGAGATGCATTTCAGGGGCACCTCAGTGGTTAAGCATCTGCCTTTGGCTCAAGTCCTGATTGCAGAGTCTTGGGATTGAGCCCAGCATCAGGCTCCTGCTCTGTGGAGAGCCTGCTTCTCCCTCTCCCTCTGCTTGCCACTCTGCCTGCTTGTGCTCTCTCTTTGTCAAATAAACAAATTGTGGAGGCTGAGAAAAATTAAGGCCATCCCACCTAAAGTTTAGCATCAGCACAAGTACAGCCATCTTAGGTCCCTGTGGATAAGAGCTGAACTTTACAGGAAAAACTGCAGAATGTCCTCAATGTCCTCGGCAGTAATCCCATATCAGGAAGACAACAGAGCCCACACCCGTGGTAGAAAGTCCCATCTTAGAATGAGAACAGAGCTCAATGCCCTTGAAAGCCCCATATCAAGATGTAAACAGAACTTGAGAAATTCCTCCACCCCTTCTGAAAATCCCCTAGACCAGCCTATAAAAAACCCAGATGTAACCCACTTCCGGGTCCAAGTCCCTGCTCCTCTGTGTCGGGTATACTTGGATCCAAGCAACCCTCGTGTGCTTGCATGGGTGTTGGCTCCTTGGTGGTTTCTCAGATTCGCAATCTTGGGCACAACAAAATACATACGTACATACATACATACAATCTTAAACAAAATCAAGATGCATTTCAGATAACATAAAATTCACCCTTAAAAATTGTGCAGTTTGGGGATCCGTGGGTGGCTCAGCGGTTTAGCACCTGCCTTTGGCCCAGGGCGCGATCCTGGAGTCCTGGGATTGAGTCCCACGTCGGGCTCCCGGTGCATGGAGCCTGCTTCTCCCTCCTCCCGTGTCTCTGCCTCTCTCTCTCTATGTCTATCATAAATAAAAAAATAAATAAGTAAATCTTTAAAAATAAAAAATTGTGCAATTCAGTGGATTAGTATAGTCACAATATTGTGCAACTATTATTGCTATCTAAATCCAGAACATTCTCATCATCCCTTCATACTCATTAGATGTCACACCCCAGTCCCTCCCCTCTCCAACACTTGGTAACCACTGATCTACTTTCTATCTCTATGGATTTACGTGCTTTGGATTTCTCATATAAATGGAACAATAGAATATGTGGCTTTTTGTGTCAGACTTCTTTCACTCGGCATGATATTTTCAAGGCTCATCCATGCTATAGGGTGAATCAGTACTTCATTCCTTTTATGGGTGCTTAATATTCCATAATATACATTTTGCTTATTCACTCATCATTGGCGAACATTGAGATTGTTTTCCTTACTTCCTGATTTATGAATAATGCAGGTATGAACATTTTGTATAAGTTCTTGCGTGGTCCCATGTTTTCAATTCTCTTAGGTATATACCTATGAGTGGAATTGCTGGGTCATATGGTATCTCTTATCTTTAATTATTTTAGGAACTGCCAAACTGTTTTCCAAAGCCATTGTGCCATTTTCCATTCTCACTGGCAATGTATGAGGGTTTCTATTTCTCCATATTGTTACCAACACTTGTTATTGTCTGTTTTCTTGATTATAGCCAACCTGCCAGGAGTGAGATGGTACTCCATTGTGGTTTTGAATTTTATTTCCCTGATGCTTAATAATAATGAGGAGCTCTTCAATGTGTTTTGTTGGCTACTTTTATATCTTATTTATTTATTTATTTATTTTTGATTTAATGTTTCCTTTTTTATTTTTAAAAATTTATTTATTTATTTATTTATTTATTTATTTATTTATTTATTTATGATAGACATAGAGAGAGAGAGAGAGGCAGAGACACAGGAGGAGGGAGAAGCAGGCTCCATGCCGGGAGCCCGACGTGGGACCCGATCCCGGGACTCCAGGATCGTGCCCTGGGCCAAAGGCAGGTGCTAAACTGCTGAGCCACCCAGGGATCCCTTAATGTTTCCTCTTAAAAAATATTTTTTTTATTTATTTCAGAGAGAGTGAGAGAGCAGCGAGAGGGGCAGAAGGAGAGGGAGAAGCGGTTTCCCATTGAGCAGGGAGCCCAATGTAGGACTCGGTCCCAGGACCCTGGCATCATGGCTTGAGCCAAAGGTAGATGCTTAAACACCTGAGCCATCCAGGCATTCCTTCTGTATCTTTTTAAATTTTATTTGTTAAAAGTGTCTAACGAGGGGTGCCTGGATGGCTCAGTTGGTTAAGTATTTGACTATTGAACTCAGCTTGGGTCTTTTTTTTTTTTTAATTTTTTTAATTTTTATTTATGATAGTCACAGAGAGAGATAGAGAGAGAGAGAGAGGCAGAGACACAGGCAGAGGGAGAAGCAGGCTCCATGCACCGGGAGCCCAATGTGGGATTCGATCCCGGGTCTCCAGGATCGCGCCCTGGGCCAAAGGCAGGTGCCAAACCGCTGCGCCACCCAGGGATCCCTCAGCTTGGGTCTTGATCTCACGGCTGTGAGTTCAAGCCCTATGTTGGGCTCCATGCTGGGCATAAAGCCTACTTAAAAAAAAAAAAAAAAAGAAAAGAAATATCTAATGAGATCCTTTGCCCATTTTTCAAATTAGTGTATTTGTTCTTTTGTTGAATGGCTTTTTAAAATATATTCTGGAGGGCAGCCCCAGTGGCGCAGTGGTTTAGCACCACCTGTAGCCCTGGGTTTGATCCTGGGGACCCTGGATTGAGTCCCACTTCGGGCTCCCTGCATGGAGCCTGCTTCTCCCTCTGCCTGTGCCTCTGCCCCTCTCTCTCTGTGTGTCTCTATGAATAAATAAATAAAATCTTAAATAAATAAATAAATAAATAAATAAATAAATAAATAAATATATTCTGGATACTAAATTATTATTAAATATGTGATTTGCAAATAGTTTCATTCTGTGGGTTGGCCTTTCACATTCTTTGGAGCACAAACATCTTTAGTTTTGTTAAAGTCCGATTTAGCTTTTCCTTTTGTTTCTTGTGCTTTTGTTATCATAAATTCATTGCCAAATCTAAGATCATGAAGATTTTCACCTATATATTTTAAAAGTGTTCTATAGTTAGATCTTATAGTTAGGTGTTTGATCTTTTTTGTTACTTTTTGTATATGGTATGAGTTAGGGGTCCAATATCATTTTTTTTGCATATAGATATCTAGTTCTAGCCCCATTAAAAAAAAATTACTAATCTTTCCTCATTTAGTGGTCTTGGCACCCTTGTCAAAAATCAACTGATGATAGATACATAGGTATATTTCTGTACACTCAGGTCTATTCCACTGATCTACATATTCATCCTTATTTCAGTATCATACAACAGATTACTGCCGCTTTGTAGTAAGATCTAAAGTCAGGAAGGGTGAGCCTTCCTATTTTTTTCCTTTTCAAGATTGTTTTTTGCTATTCTGGGTACTTTTAATTTTTATATGAATTTTAAGGTAAATTTACCAATTTCTGCAAAGCAGCATCTTGGATTCTAATAGGAATTCTTCTGAATTTGTAGGTCAATTTGGGGAGCGTTGCCATTTTAACAATATTAAGTCTTCCTATCCATGAATATGGATGTCTTTCCTTTTATTTAGATCCCTTTTGTTCTTTCAACAATATTGTGCAGTGTTTATAGTATAGGTATAGCACTTTAAAAAATTTATTCGTGAATAATTTCCTCTTGGTGTTGCTATTATAAATTAAATTGTTTTCTTATATGTTTGATTTTTTAAATATTGATTTTGTATCTTGCAATCTGCTAAAGTCTTTTATTAGCCTCTTTTCCACTTGGAACAAAATTCTCAAAGTTCAATTTTTTGATGAATTTCCTAGGATTTTCTACATATGAGATCATACTATATGGAAATAAGGATAATTTTATTTCTACTTTTCCAATCTGGATGTCTTTTATTTCACCTTTTTTGCCTAATATCCCTGACTAGAACCTCTACTACGATGTTATAAAAAGTTTGTGAGGTGATATCCTTCTTCCTGAACTTGGTTAAAAAGTTTTAGTTTTTCACTATTAAGTATGATGTTAACTTGATTTTTGTAGATACTTTATATTAGGTTGGGGTGGTTTCCTTCTATTCCTAGTTTGTTGAACATTTTTTATCATGCAGGGGTGTGGATTGTGTCAAATACTTTGAGATCATTGAGATCATTATGTGATTTTTTGTTCTTTATTCTATTAGTATGGTTTAATATAATTTTTCTGAGATCAGTCTTATTTGGATATGGTATATAAACTCATCAGCTCCATTTTTTTTGATAGTACTTGGTTGAAGATTTTGGCATCTATATTTATAAGAGATATTAGTCTGTAGTGTTTTTTAAAATTTCTTTAGATATTTTTGTCTGATTTTGGTATCAGAACACTGGCTTCATAGAATGAATGAGGAACTGTTCCCTTCTACACTTTTGGAAAAATTTATGAAGGATTGATATTAATTCTTCCTTAAATGTTTAATAGAATCCACCAGTGAAATCATCTCATCCTTGGCTTTTCTTTGTGGGAAGTTTTTGTTTATTAATTCAATCTCCTTGCTTTTTTTTTTTTTTTTTTTTTTTTTTTTTAAGATCTATTAAGGTTTTCTATATCTTCTTTTATTTTGGTAATTTGTCTATTTCTAGAAATTCATCCATTTCATCTGTTATCTAAATTGTTGTTGTAAAACTGCTCATAGTATTTTCTTACAATTCTTTTATTTCTGTAAAATTAGTAAAATATCTCCTCTTTCATTCTTGATTTTAGTAATAAGACTCTTCTTTTTTCTTGGTCAATCTAGCTAAGTATTTGTCAATTTTATCTTTTCAAATAACTAAATTTTGGCTTTATTAATTCTCTGTTTCCTAATCTTTATTTTATTTGTTTCTGCTTTAATCATTATTATCTCCTTCTTTCTGCTTGCTTTGGGCCTAGTTTGTTTTTCTTTTTCTAGTTTTGTATAGTGGAAATTTAGGTTATTTTATGATATTATTTAATAGGACTTTACAGCTATAAAATCCTTCCAACACTGCTTTAGCTCCATCCTTCTATGTTTTAGGATGTTGTATTTTTGTTTGCACCTGGCTCAAAGTATTTTCTATTTTTTTTTCTAATTTCTTCTTTGTTTCATTTTTTAAAGAAGTGCATTTTAATACTTACATAATTGTGAATTTTCCAACTGTTCTTATTGAGTCCTAATTTTATTCACTGTGGTCAGAGAACATACTTGTATAATTTCAATGCCCATACATTTATTGAGGCTTGTCTTATAACCTAACGTGATTTATCTTGGAGAATGATTTATATGTACTTGAGAAGAATGTGTATTCTGCTATTGTTCAATGCTGCTATATAGATGCCTGTTAGATTTTCTTGGTATATATGTTGTTTAAGTCTTCAACTTCCTTATTGGTCTTCTATTCAGTTGTATATTATCTGTTATAAGCACCTATGGATTTAGTTTGCTAGACTTTGTTTAGAATTTTTGTATTTATTTGTGTCTGGAAATATGTGGTCCTATGAATTTAAGTTGGTGACTATATATGCTATGCTTCAAAGAGAAATTACTCATTATTCATGCTGTAAGTTCAGGAGATGCCACTGACCTAGAACTATTTCATTCTCTCTTGAAAGTCTGCTCAGTATGTGATTCTTAAAATTTACCATTCTACTCCTGACCCAAGAATTATTTTTTTAGTAGCAGTGGTGAAAGAGGCATCAACTTCAGGCAACTTTGCAGCTTGGTCTATGACTCAGCCTCTTCTACTTCCTCCTCTAGACTTTCTCTGGACTGCAATGTAGGTTTTTGTTTTTATAAAATGACATCCTTTGACACATTTCCCAGTGATGTCTCAAAAACAGTGTGCCCTTTCCAAGGTTTAGTTACTCTTCTATGAGGGTTTTCCAGAGTACTTAGTCTTCTTAGGCCAAAAGTAGAAGATCTCATTTGTTCTTTATCTGACTGAAATATAGATTCTGCCCTTCCTATTGAGAGGGTGGCTTTCTCTAGTATCTACTCTAAATTTTCCTTTCTTCTTTCTTTCTTTCTTTCTTTCTTTCTTTCTTTCTTTCTTTCTTTCTTTCTTTCTTCTTTCTTTCTTTCTTTCTTTCTTCTTCTTTCTCTTCTTTCTTTCTTTCTTTCTTTCTTTCTTTCTTTCTTCTTCTTCTTTTCTTTCTTTCTTTCTTTCTTTCTTTCTTTCTTTCTTTCTTTTTGTGAGAAGGATAGAGAAAGAGCAAGAGAGAGGGAAAAAGAGAGAGAGGAGAGGCAGAGGGAGAGAGAAAGAGAGAATCCCAAGAAGGCCCCATGCTCAATGCAGAGTCCAGAGTGGGGCTCAATCCCACAACCCTGAGATGATGACTTGAGCCAAGAGTTGGACACTCAACTAACTGAGCCACCCAGGTGCCCCTACTCTTAATTCCTCATATGGAAGATTAACTCTCTTACTTATATTATTGATTTCTCTTACTTATATTATTGAGTCTCTTCTCTGCTTTTTTCCAGTTGTTATCTTTTCTCTTTAGTGTCTTCAATTTCTCCCCTATGGTGGCTCCTTCCCCTCAGTTTATGAACATTCTCAAAGACTACCAAATACAAGAAAACCAGATAACACATCTCTCTTGATGTGTCTTTTTGTACCACACCCTCTTTTCATTCTTCTGAACCAATATGCTCCTTAACCACTATGCTATTACTCTGTCTTTATGTCTCATTTGAATTTAAACTTCTTAAAAACAGTCAACACTAAGAGACTTCACTTCTCTACCTCCTATTTACTTCTTAACTAACGGCAGTTTGGCATCTGTTCCTAACTGCCTTCACTGATGTTACCAAGGGCTTTCTAGTTTCTATAGTCAGAAATTTCCAGTTTTTCTCTCACTTGATCTTTCTGTAACACCATTGCTAATCACTCCTTCCTGGAAGCTTATACTTCTCTTGGATTTGAAATACCACTGGTTTTCCTGGATTTTCTCTGATCTCTTCTACTTGACAGCTTCTCTTCTTTTGCCCACCTCTTGAAATATTGGTTTTTCTCAAGTTTCTGACCTTTGTGCTCATTCATCCACAAACACTTATACTTTGGTGATCCTAAATCTATTTTGTCATATTATCTTCCTTTCCTAAACTCTAAGACAAGCATATCCAACTCTGCCAACCATATCCACTCAGTTATTCTGAGTATTTCTTTCCAAACTTTCCCCACTTATTTGTCCAATAAGTAGTATCCACTATGTGCCTGAGATAATATCTATTTCTATATTCATGGAGCTTATGGTCATCACCTTATTTTTTTATTAAGATTTTATTTATTTATTCATGAGAGAGAGAGAGAGAGAGAGTCAGAGACATAGGCAGAGAGAGACGCAGGCTCCATGTAGGCAGCCCAATGTGGGGAATCCAGGATCATGCCCTGAGCTGAAGGCAGACGCTTAACCACTAAGCCACTCTGGTGGCCCTGGTCATCACTTTATTACACAAAGAAGCATTCTCTTTGCTCTGTATTACTTTTGTCAGAGAGATGAATCACTATTATCTCTCCACTCAACCAAGCCAAAATCTAGACATTTCTTTAGACACATATTCTCTCTAAACTCCTAATTCTAACTTGTTCTGAAGTCCTGTTATTTCTACCACCTCTTGATTTTTCCCCCTATTTGCTATGTCATTGCTGTGGTTTATGTCCTTAGTACTTACTACAATGAAAATAGAACCTCCTAAGTGCTTTTCCTTTTTTTTTCACCCATCCTTTGCAATGCTTTACATACTATAATTCTAATGCTATGACTTATCTCAAACCTTTCAGAGGCTTGCTGTTGCCTTGGCTTGGTACACAATTTTCATCCATTTCGTGGTTGCTGTTATCTTCCTCCAGTTTATCTCTCACTTTCCCAGCACATTCCCCCTTGTGCAGGAAACAGGCTTACTGAGGAATTATATCTTGTTGAAGTATGTATATTAATTCTTGGATTTTTTTCTTACAGATGTGGTCTGGCTATGGGACATCTTCTTTCTATCTCTCTTCTAAACACTAGCTACTTCAATGTTTGGAGTAGGGAAGATGGTTGGAGAAGCAGAGTTAATCTGATTTAGTTTGCTTTTGGTGGCCTTTGCTGATATGGTTTCCATGTGGGTTTTACCTGGCCCCTCTGTCTCCAAGGAACTCCCCTAGAAGAGCAGACATGTCTTATTTATTCTAAACCTTCCAATAGTACCTTCTCTAGGTTGAGGATACTATTGCTTGGTCTTATGGCTGCCTGAGTGGCTTTATGGGTCTGTCACTTCACTAACCTCTACATTTCTTCAAGTGGAGCTACCAAAGTCCCAAGGTCCTCTTTTATACCCTCTCAATTTTATAATATTTTGCTCCCCAAATCCTCAGAGATATTCTATAGTTTAGTTCCTTCAAGCTCTCCCAACATGGACTACTCCTAACAGACCTACTGCCTCAGAAAAATCTCAACCAGAAGTCAGGACGCCTGGATGGCTCAGTGATTGAGCGTCTGCCTTTGGCTCAGATCGTGATTCCCAGATCCTGGGATGGAGTCCCACATGAGGCTCACTGCAGGGAGACTGCTTCTCCCTCTGCCTATGTCTCTGCCTCTGTCTGTGTCTCTCATGAATAAATAAATAAAATCTTAAAAAAAACACACTGAAGTCAGCATTCACTTTTTTTTTTTTTAATTCAAGTATACTGCCAAATTTGAGAGAACTTATTGGCAAGCACCACTTTCTTCCTTTCAGTGGGATATGGGGGACAGTACCTAGGCTTATAGGATCCTCTCCCAGGATCGGGTCTCACAATGTGAGTGATACTATCTGGGTGATCCAGATGTCAAAGGATACATTTGAAAATAACTGGAGATTGATGATGGTAATGGTTGGAGAACAATGTGAATGTACTTAATGCCACAGAACTGTACTTACACGTGGTTAGAATGTAAGTTCTATATCATGTATATTTTGCCACATAAAAGAAAAAGCATTTATATATGAAACACCAAAGGGATTGGTGGGAGAGGGGATTCTGCAGTTCAGCAGGCTTCTATTTGATAAAGGGATGCCAGTTTTCATTTTTTACAGGTGTCTTGATTGTGTTCTCTTGGCGCTCTCTTAGTGTGGGGTAAGAGAATGCATCTTCCTTCCCCGCTAGAGAAGGGAGGAACTAGTAGCCTTTCTCAATAGGCACTGCATGCCCTACAAGGCTGATGATTTATTTCTGCCCTGGTTCCTTTTTACATTGCTGGGAATTAGAGTGTTGGGGTTCTGGTTATGTATACTTGTTTCCCTTTCATGGCTGCCTGCATTTTATATGTAATTGGCCGAAGATCCCAGGCTGAAATTTGGAGGCAGAATAAGGATCCAACCCCCTGAGTGAAGCTCAGTTTCAGCTGAGCTATTGAAAGTGGGGCAGAGATTCTACTATGACAATTTTTTTGGGAGGCCTTCCACCTTCCATTGTGCCTTAATGCCTTGCTCCTGTAAATACAGGGTTCTAAGAGAAACCACTTAGACTCAAATCAAAGTAATTCTATACTGATTGGTTAGAGCACATAAGGTTCTAGAATAACTAACTTGAGTACCCATGGATATTCAGTTGACTCAGTCTTTATCAATCAATTTAGGGAAGTGGCCAGGATCCCATTTGAATCTTAGTAGTTCTAATAGCACTTGGATGCTCTCTTCCACAACTTCAGATAAGGGATGTTCTTGATTGTGGAAAATGAAGAGACAGGCAACAGACGTGAAGAATTCTCTGTAAGGGAATCCATTGCCTTAAAGCACCATGAACTTCTTAAGTCTCGCTGTGTTTCATTCTGTTGCCACCCAGCATGACTCAAGTTTGACCATTTGGAAAAAGCAGCTATTAAGAATCTTGCATGTGCTATGCCAGCTGTATGTCATTTTTAGAATATGGCTTTGGTTCTCTATTTTGAGAAGGCATTTTATTCAGTTTCCAGTTGGTCAGCATTACTAAGAGACACTCAATTCATCAGAGGTTACTTACAGAGCAAGCTCAATTGGGAGAGGGAGATGCAGTGATTCTAAAGCATTATGAATGCAGTCCTTTCAAAGAAATCCAGCTTAGTTTCAACTTGAGATGCTACCATGTTCTGCTAGACAGAAGCTGCCATCCCATAGTTCAGTTTTTTTTTTTTATCATATTACTAAGGAATTCTCAAAGTCTTGTGAGTTATTTCAGAGATGTTTGAAATGATATTCTTTGTTATCCTAGGAACTTGTTTGATAGAAACTGTTGTGTATTCTAACGAAAGATACTAGGTCCAGAGTGGATAAACCCTTTTAGCAAGCAGTAACTTACAGCAAAAGCAACATTTTCTCCTCTTATCTCAGATGCTGGTTTTAATACTCAGAATGGTCAATACTCACAGTCTTAGCCTAGAGCTAAATTTGATAAAAAAGAGTTTCTTTTTTTAATGTTCCTTTTTTTATTGACATATGCTTTTCCTAGAGTTAAATGCACAGATCTTAAGCATATGTAAAATTTAATGAGTTCTGGGCAACCTGGTTGGCTCAGCGGTTTAGCGCCGCCTTCAGTCCAGGACGTGATCCTGGAATCCCGGGATCCAGTCCCATGTCAGGCTCCCTGCATGGAGCCTGCTTCTCCCTCTGCCTATGTCTCTGCCTCTCTCTCTCTCTCTGTCTCTCATGAATAAATAAATAATATCTAAAAAAAAAAATTTAATGAGTTCTGATTAATGTTCATTCATGTTTAACCATCATTACAACCAAGATATGGATTACTCCCATCACCCCAGCAACTTCCTTAATTTCTGCTTCTATTCTCTTGACTTCTTATAGGCAAACATTGATCTTTTTGTCACTATATATTAGTTTTGCCTGTTCTAGAATATCATATAAATAAAGTCATGTATGTGTATTTTCTATATATTTTTTCACCTACCATAATATTTTTGAGGTTTGTCCTTATTATTAGATGTATCAGTAGTTCTCTGAGCTTGTGTATCTGTAAGTTAATTATTTCACAAAAGTGGGAAATTTCAGCCATTTGTTTTGAATTTTTTTTTTTTCCATCTCATTCTCTCTTTTCTCCATTTGGGACTCTGATTCTGTGCTTAGACTGTTTAATATTTCCATTTATGTCACTGAAGTTTTGATTTCTATTGATATTTCTTCAAGTTCACTAATTTTTATTCTCTAATCTGATTTTACATTCATTCAGTAAAATTCTTGTTTCTGGAGTTCTAATTTTCAGTTCTGGAATTTTCATTTGGCTTTTTTTCATGGTTTCTATTTCTCCTTTGAGATGATTATGATTTAGCTTGTACTTTAAGTCCTTAAACATATTATCATAACTTCTCTAGAGTATTACTATGCTAATTTTAATATGTGAGCTATCTCAGGGACTGTATCTATTAATGAGGTTTTGTGGGGTTTTTTTCCTCTTGATTATGGGTCACCTTAACCCATTGTTTTAATTGTATGTTAATTTTTTATTATATACACAGTAACTTTTTTTTTGTAATTCTTTATAGAGACTCTAAACTATATGATCTTCCTTTTATGAGTGTTGGTTGTTTCGTCTCGTAGGTCAGTTACTGGTTTGTCACATTGACCTTAGGTATGCTTGGTCTTATGCCTTGTTATAAACACATCTCTGGTGTTATAAACCCAAATCAACTGACCAAATGTAAACATCTAATTGGTTTTATTTAATGATTCATGTGTTGGGGAGCATCCCATCTGGCAAATACAGGGGAGTTCCAAGAAGTTGTACAAAATGAAAGGCTTTTATAGGCAAAAACAAGGCAGGACAAGCAACTTATTAGGAAAAGAAAAGAAAGGTTCTTTATAGGCAAGGTCCCTTAGGAGGAAAAGCAGGGGATCTTAATATGCAGATTACCTCACAAGTGCTGGTCAGAAAATCCCTGACTGGTTTAAAATTACATTTCTAGGAGAAGCTGAAAGCAAATTTAGGTGGTATTAAGGCTTGGTGGGCTTAACATAAGTGACTCCATTTTGAACCTGTTGTTTCTTTTTAATACTGGAAAGCCTTAATGTCTCTTAAGCCCTTCTAATTTTGTAAGACTCAACTCTAAACTTTTATCTTTTCACTTGAATCTTCTCTACCTTACATCAAATGTGGACTGGAAGTGTCCCCAGGGAAAATGGAAAGGTGGACCTCATCCAATGAATGTGGTTTTGTTGCTTTAAAGAATCTAATCCTGGGCAGCCAGGGTGGCTCAGCGGTTTAGTGCTGCCTTCAGCCCAGGGCCTGATGCTGGAGATCCAGGATCGAGTCCCATGTTGGGCTCCCTGCATCGAGCCTACTTCTCCCTCTGCCTGTGTCTCTGCCTCACTCTTTCTCTGTGTCTCATGAATAAGTAAATAAAATCTTAAAAAAAAAATAAATAAAGGATCTGATCCTCTACAGTTTCTGCCTTCTTATGGTTGCTCTCTGGTACCTTCAATAGGTAGTTGTTTTCTTTTTTTTGTTGTTTGCTTAATATGTTTTGTTAAGAGATATATGATTGTTATCTTTCAGGGGCTTGGTTAAAATAAAGTACTTCTCCATTATATATATATATATGTTCAATAAATATATAAACATAAATATATGTATGTTCAATAAATATATTGATAAATGAATAAATAAATGGAATAAACATATGTAAATATTTGAAATGGAAATTTGAAACTGAGATTTTTGTGAAACTTCCATCTTTACAAAGGTCTTTAAATAGTGATTTTCCTACCAAATTTTGTTGTAAGATACTAGTATTTGGGTTGAGTCATTTTAATACTAATAAAATGTTTACATTGAGAAAAATATATAATCTTATACAATTGAAAGGCAAAGGGAGGCTCTAGGTCACTGCTTCTAGCAGCTGGAAGGCCAGAGGCAGGTTAACAGGGAAGGGGAAGATTAAATCCTGAAGTCATCTGCTCTAATTTCTCTTAAGCCATAACTGAGGACTGGAAAAATATGAATGCACTAATGCATTCTAGAAGAGTGGGTGACAGTGGTTTTATGTCACTTTCTGTTACAGAGGTTAAATTTTAATGTACAATGAAACTCCATTTTGCCAAGTAAGAGAACCTGGACCAATTCATACAGAAAATTCTAGTAAAATAACATAACAGGCTAATGTTCATAAATGGTCAGCTTTTTCTTTTTGAAATAAAGGTAGCTGAAATAAAGAAAAGAAATTTTAGGACAAGGTCTGGACCTTTCTGCTTATCCATAAAAGGAATGAATTTAATTGTTTTGCATTCTTAAATTTTCCTATAACATTAACTAATAAACCTACTTATTCCTTCTTTGTTCCATTACAATCATATTTATATGCATATTTCAGGCTAAGGGTAGTGCTAGGCCTTGGTTACATATAGATATAAAGACACAGTCCCTCCCCACAAGACCTCACTGGAAACTATAATGTACTCTATAATGTGTAAATATTGACATATAAACCAGAAGAATCCTTGGGAAGAGTATTTAAGTTTGCTCGAAAAGAAATAGGGAATGTGACTCATAAATTAGAACTTGAAAACAAATTCAAAGATTTTTTAATAAATTAGATGGTGAAGTTGTAGATGTAAACAGGAAATGGAGAGAACAGTAGAAGAAAAGCATACAGCTATTGTCTCAGAAGAAAAAATGATGATAAGGCAAATGTAAACATGAATCAACCTGCTGCAATTAAGGTCCTTCGGTGATTGTTATTGTCTACTGCAATGTATGGCTTTGGGCAATTATGTATCATTTTATGGTAGTGCTATTTAGCTCTTCCTTGTTACCAATGGCCTAAAGACTAGTATTAACCAACTTGTGCTATGCAGCTATGCTTGAGGGTACAGCTACAAATGTAAAGAATTTGGTCTGTGAACAGGTTTTATTTGGCCAGCACAATCATTTAAACAATTTTTTTTTTTTGAGTCTGAATGTGCTTACCAGTTTGCAACGACTTCCACACGTCTTTAATTCTCTATATATGGTACTTCAGACACAGGTTTTCTTGCTGATCCCTACAGGTATTTTAGTGTGCAATACTTACTCCAGAGACTGGTTTTATGATCATTTGAAAAATCCTTCCAACATAAGACGCAGTATGAATAAACAATTGGATTGAAGTTGATTTTAGAAGTTGTGCTGTTTTGTGTTATTATGTTTGAGTCTGAGAAAATTCTGTTACTTTGGACAGTATAATAAACAGTGTTGGTTTTTATGGATGAATTATTGGACATTAGTCCAATTATCCAGCCAGAAGGGTTTAAATTACAGGGGCCTAGAAATTAGCTTGGACACATGCCTCAGCAGTGACTTTAGGAATGCAGTTACTGAAGCTGACAAAATAATTGTTGTATTGCACAGTATCATGCTTGAAGGAGGGAAAAATAGTGAAAATAAAACAACAATAGCACAACAGAGTTATTTCAAGGGAAGTGTTATCCTCGATAGAGGCAGAACACAAAATCCTCTGAGATCTGAGTGAGGGAGATCTTGGAACAGAATCTCCAGAGGGGCAGTGGTTGTGATTCCAATTGGCCCCAGTGCTTTTCCCAGAATTGTACCATTCCCTTAATTTCTGTCATTTTGTATCTTGCCCTGATTACCTAGCTCAGCTCCAAGGGCCGTGCTTCTCTCCCTAGAAAACTCTAGCTCCTATTTAGATGGAACTCCTTTGTGTTTTCTACTTCAGCACAGCAGAGACACAAAGGAGTATTAGCAAGTAACTCTACTACATACTAAGAAAGATCAATATGTATATAAAATTTAAACAAGGAAGACTTGTTTAAAATTGTTCAGCATATTCCTGATTCTCCAATAGCTATACTGTTGCCTTCTCTCCTCACCTATACCTTTATCAGACACCTGTCTCTGCCCTCCTAGGGCATCTTCTGAGGACCAACCACTTTGCTGTAGTGACTCTCAAGAGCTTTTCTAATGATCCATCTGCTTGGGATCTAGATTACTATAAAAGACTTCCTTTTAAATCAGTAAGTCTAGGGACGCCTGGGTGGCTCAGTAGTTGAGCGTCTGCCTTTGGCTCATGTCGTGATCCCAGGGTCTGGGGATCGAGTTCCTCATCTAGCTCCCTGCAGGGAGTCTTCTCCCTCTATGTTTGTGTCTCTGCCTTTCTCTGTGTGCCTTTCATGAATAAATAAATAAAATCTTAAAAAAAAATAGTAAGTTTATTTCCTTATAATTTTGGGAACATTTGCTCTGTTTGGACATATGAGAGACAGTCTTCTTTTTCAGTGGATTTGCAGCCCTATTGATAATTGAAATTTCCATCTGTTAATGATGAAGGCTTAGATGCTTAGCTGCACCTACTTTTGAAGCTTTCTAAGATTTATTCATAGAATAGGAGAGGGATAGGTTTTTACTTATTTTAGTCTTGTGGCTCCTAATCATACAGTATAACAAGTATTCATGGAATAGTAGAAGTCTCAGCCTTTGCCCAAGGTACCATTTTATCAGTATCTGGCACAGTTGCCATATTGTGTTGTCATTATTGTAGTCCAGTTGATAGTGCGTGGTGAGCCAATACAATAGTGCTCATATGCTAGCACAAAGATCTGGGGTTAGTTGGTCCTATGAAATTACCACCAAAGCAATGGAGGGGAAGGATTTCACCTAAACCATTACTGAAGCTGTTAGCACCTGATGGACTCTCTTGTTCCTCCAGAGGCTGCTGGTGACTCCCAAGCATTGATATGTTAATGACATGTGTGGGTTATAGCTACTGTGTGTATTCAGGGAAAAACTAATAGCTAAATTAATTGTTATTCTGAAAATTGATGAACAGTATTTGTTAGTATCCTTATTTACCACAATGTCCCTTTATCAGTATGGCCAATAAAATACATAAAATGTGTTTCTGATGAGACTTATTTTTAGTAAATATAACATGAATTTTATATTCAAATAAATATTGTATTCACTGAAAAAGTAAAGAATTCTGATGTTGCTGCCTTTAATTAAAATGTTTTAAAATCTGCTTTGTAGAAATTGCCTTTAGAGGTTTTAGCAAATTCTTTTGCATATTCTCAATAGTGACAATTTTTTAAATCATTTCTGGGTGACTTTGATTTTTGGAAATAGCCAAGAGTTATTTGGTGTGGACTCTGGTAAATAAAGTGGCTGATCATGCTAGGTATTATAATTTTGCAAAGGGAAATAAAGTTGAATGTCATGATAATAATGAGGTTTTTGTTTTGTTTTGTACATCAAGCTGGCTGCCTCAGATCTTCCTCTTCTCATCTATGCAGCAGAAGAAATTATGTTGCGTGAATATCAGCATGAAATGGGTAAATGCCTCTAAAGCCTCTGACAATGTTTTCCAACCAAAAGGTTTTAACTTGAAACTTTCTCATAAAAAGTGAGTAAAACCTCTTTTCTCTCCAAGTTGCTTTACTGAAACTGCTACCATGAGACATGTTGTGAAAGGAAGGACAACTTTCATTTTTTTGCTCACTTTTGTATTTCCCATACTTCATATTCTACATGGCACATAGTAGTGCATTCAACAAGTATTTGTCAAATGAACAAAATGTAAACATGTTGACTTTTCTTTCCAATAAACATTGGCTCTACGATTGGTGAAAGATGTGTTAACAAGATAACTTTTACCTAATTATAATTATAAATTGTAAGTGACTAAGTTTATACTATTAAATATAGATTATTTTTGTTTATATTAATATATTTTAAAAGATAATAAAAGTTATTTCATAATAATCACCTAAGCTTATTTAGATTTTGTTATGATCTGACAATATTGGGCAAATATTCATAGAAATTATGATGGTTTCTTGTTTTTCTATTGAGTAAGCAGAAGGATCCTGCTAAAAAGTCAGTCAGAGCTGGTCATTCTTTACCCAAAATCTTCTACTGGCTCCACATATACTAAGATGGTCTCCTTTCAAGGGACGTTGGACTGGGTAATTCCCATTGTTCAGAATCCACTTTTGCAGATATCTGCATGGTCAAATTGTTTGTCTATAAGTTTGAGCTATAAATTATAAGCTTCTGGAAGGTAATTTTTCTAATTGTCTCATTGATCTTAGGAGTTTTTCAGAAAAAATTAGGTTCAATTTGAAGTAACATTATCTGAAATAAAATTAAGGTAGATGAAAAAGCAAAAACTCAGAAATGGTATTAATAGGCAGATAATTCTATTTGAAGTCATCAGAGGTAGATTGAAAAGCCTGTCTTCACTTTGCAGGATTTCATGTCTTTTCAAGGGAAGGAGAGTAGAGGTGGAAATATGATTTTTTTTAAAGATTTATTTATTTATTTATTTATTTATTTATTTATTTATTTATTTATGATAGACACAGAGAGAGACAGAGAGGCGCAGAGACACAGGAGGAGGGAGAAGCAGGCTCCATGCTGGGAGCCCAACTCATGGACTCGATCCTGGGACTCCAGGATCGTGCCCTGGGCCAAAGGCAGGTGCCAAACCAAAGACAGGAGCCACCCAGGGATCCCCTCTTTTCTTTTTTCTAAAGATTTTACTTACTTGAGAGAGTGCATGAGAGAGAGCACGAGAGGTGGGGAGAGCCAGAGAGAGAGGGAGAAGCAGGCTCTCCACTGAGTGGAAAACCTGATGCAGGGCTCGATCCCAGGACCCCAGGATCATGACCCAAGCTGAAGGCAGATGCCTAACGGACTGAGCTGCCCAGGTGCCCCAGAAAAATGATTTTCTAATTTACTTAGTTTGGGTTAGTTAGTGAATGTGTTGGTTTTTACCTATGTTAATATTATGAAGTGACATATTAATGGTCCTTCAAATTTATTGTCACTTCTCTTTATTTTCTTATCAATTAGGTATGTATTTTATTTCATATTCCTATAGCCACATTTGATTAATAAAATATCTTCCAAGAGCAATGCTTTGGTGTTCTTTTAAGGCTGGTATACTTAGCCCAGAAGTAAATAAAAGAACATTGCCATTTTAGGAGATACAGCTGAGAAATGAGAAATACAGAGATGTTTGCCAAAGGACAAATATTTGGTAGAAAGAATACTTCTTATTTTCTCATTGAGTCTGAGAGTATTAGGAAAATGGAGAAAATTTGTGGAGATCTTGTAGAGAAAATATCTAGTTGACTTTTAATAGAATATAATCTTGGAAGTGAAAATACTGATATATACCCGTAAGTGTAAATTTTATTTTACAGAGATATGATCTTAGTTAAGTGGAGTATTATTAGAGTTTTATAAACTCTTTCGTTATCACTTCATTTCCATCAAGTTATGAGAACAGTTTCTGTTATAATGTTCCAGGTCTTATTTTTTTTAATAAATGTGTCTATTTGGATTATCTATGGGAAATCATCCCAAGAGGGGATGTACTGCATTATCGTTTTATAAGGGAAGATTTAGTGCTAGAAATTAGAAGAGAAGCTGTGTCACTGCACTTTAATTTTTGACCAGAAAGATCATTTTCAGTAACTTTGTTTTGAGAGTTAAACTGTATTTTGTATTTTTAGGTAGACTGGGGATTTGTTGCTAGTGTTTTACCAGGAGGGAGAATCGTAGAGGATTAGTAAGGTCAGAGGAGTTTTATTTCTTAATTCATTGCATAGAATCCATAGGGCTGAGATAAAGGGTGGTTTGCAAATGCACTTTGGAAGAGAATAGTCATTTATTAGGCTTTTTTTGATATGAAAATGTTTTATTTGTTGTAACAGCATTATTGCCACAAATCAGATAGGAAATATCACAGTAAAGCTTTCTTTGTTATAGTCTTTAGAATATTACTCTTCTATATTAAGCTTATTCTAAAACTGTGATTTCAGAGTCCCAAGTATTCCAATACCTGGTTATTTAGTTCTTCCTGAGGTAGATAAAATGTTAGGATCAGATTTGTATCAGCTTCCATATTATTAGTTTTCCTCTCACTTTCTTCTTTGACTTTGGAAAAACAGCTGCAAAGGTTGGTTTGAGACCTTTTATGACTTCTCTCACTCACAGATTCAACTATTTTAGTGTTGACCTTTGTCCCTTCTCTCAGGGATAGAGATAACTTGATACCACTAGTCACGGAGAAGGAAATTGAACATCAAGGATCAAGAGAAGTAAACTAGAGAGAAGCAATATCAGTGAATTTTAAGGCAAAAAAGAATAGAAATACCCTCTGGGTATTTTCACATAGAATCAGGTTTAGAAGCAGATAAAAATGTTTTATTGTTTTAGTTTTTTCCTCGAGAAGCATAAAAAGAGCTGAAGAGATGGAAAGCCATAAAGTCTTACTTGAAAAAGAACTCTGATAATCTTGTTAGGCTGAATTTAGATTGTTACCAAATGTCTTTTTTTCTTTTTACCTCTTTTACTTGTAAATACATTTCTAAGTTCTTTCTGAATTTTGAGCATCTGTGTTTCACCTGAAATGCTTCTCCAGATAACTTAACAGATTGCCTGATTCTTTTATTGCCAACATATTAATCTTTCTTCCACACACCCCCTCAAACATATATGCCAATAATTAAGGTTTATTCACATAAAGGAACATGCTTATAAAGTCATCATCATGTGTGTTGCCACAGATTTATTTTAATTACGACATTTATCACTATCTAGTACGTTCTTGTTTGTTAATTGTGTCCTCCCATTAGATGGTAATTTTTATGAGAAGGAATATTCATTTTATTAACCTAGAGAGTGTTGAGTACACAGCAGATGTTAAATGTTGGTTGAATAAATGGATAAACGAATCACCCAAGGCAGATACCTTGCACAGTGAAATACTACCCTATTTTGACTTTGCAGAAAATACTCACCGTTGTTGGGAAATCCACACCTGAGTGTTCACCTGTCTACTTAACTCTTCCACTTGACTGTCTGTGACAGGACTCTCATATTTACCATGTCCGTGATATACCTCCTAATTTCTCAAACCAAATCTGTTTGAAGTCAATCCATATTTTAATCATTTCAAGTAAATGGCTACTTGATTTCTTTTTTTCCTTCCCTTTATGTGGAAAATCTAGCAGTAAGTTCAGACAGCTATCCCTTAAAAAAATGCTTTTAAAAAATGTTTTTTTCAAATCTGTCTACTTTTTTTCACCTTTCTATTTTTCACTTGGACCAGCTATCATTGTCTCTCATGTGGACGTCTGCAATTGCCTCCAAATCAATTGTTTCTCTGTTTCCATTCTTGCCCTCTATCATCTGTTCTCCACACAGCAGCAAAAGTGCTATTTAAAAAATCCTAAACCACTTGAGAATGCCTTCCCTCTACCATTAGAATACAATCTGAACTCTTTATTGTGGTTTTAAGGGCTTCTAGAAGTTCTGCCCCTTTCCCACCTGACCTTGTTCTGCAATTCTCACTAACCTCCAGCCACAATGATGTTCTTCCTTTTCAATAACTAGGCCGTGGTCACACCTGAACTTGGGGCCCGTTGAACTTGCTGTACCATCTGTGCAAGTTTTCTCCCAATCTTTTTTTAAAGATTTTATTTATTTACTCATGAGACACAGAGAGAGAGAGGTAGAGACACAGGCAGAGGGAGAAGCAGGCTCCATGCAGGGAGCCTGATGTGGGACTCGATCCCAGGACCCCAAGATCACGCCCTGAGCCGAAGGCAGATGTTCAACCCTGAGCCACCCAGATGTCCCAGTTTTCTCCCAATCTTGTCATTTCTAGTTCATTTTGTCATTCTGATATCAACTCTAATCTACAAAACTGGCCCCCAGTCATGCTCCATCACATTCCCTAATTTATTTTCTTTCTAGAACTTAAACTACACAAAGTGACTGTGAACTTTCCTTCTGGAACAGAAACTTCGTGAGAGCAGAGAACAAGGACCTTGTCTTTCTTCTTCCAAATGATATCCCAGGGCCTAGAACAGTGCCTGACGTATGGTGTGCAGGTGCTCGGTAAAGGACAATGAGTGAATATGCAGATGAACATGTAGAGATATAGCTTCATAAAAGTTAAAAAGATAGCTGAAATATCCTTACCTCTCTTCTTAGTCATGGAAAAGTTTCAGACTTGCAAAAACTACCAAGTGACACAGAGATAATATAGGAAGCAAAAGACAAATAGTTTTGTGAGCTTCAAGCTTCTGAGGAGAAAGGGAGAGGTGGGGAAAAGCCCATGTGTTCAAGTGACTAGGGAAGAAGCAAGTGCCAGTGTGAGTGGCTCTGTTACTAGTATGAACGTGCAAGGGTCCACATTATTATGCCTTCCTGCCAGCTGTCATTTGTCTGAGACATCAGGGGGGCAATGTCTGGAAACACTGGAAAAGGGTACTGTCTGTAAATCTTACATAAGCAGCAATCAGTGCTTTTTCTTTAAAAAACATGAAAAGTTTCAATTAAGTTTTCAAAAGAAAGGTTATCTTTGAGATGTAAATAATACGTTAACACCGTACTCATCTCTAAAAAGCGAAGTAGAAGTACCGTTAACTTGGAATGTGCTGAGCTAGTAGTAAATTGATATCCAGCCTGTAGTTGCCAGAGGATTTTTGTCTTGTTTCCTCGCACAGGAGAGAAAATGCAAAGGAGCCCTCGTCAGTGAATTGCCTGCCGGGGCACTGCCCTATCTATTTCGGGCAAGGAGAGATGGAGAGGGCTGACTGGTTTACTCTATCAGTAGCTTCTTGCTGAGGGAGCTCAGTTTCAAACTCCTAGAAACCATATGTGTCGGTTTAATCAGAGTTTGGCCCTGAGGAGAATTAAAATGAGAGGAAATTCCACAATTAGAAGGTGTGGAAGTGGGAAAGCCAACGAAATCAAGCCCTTAGAGAGGCAGTGTGGGTTGACGAGATTACATTCTTTGGGTGTATAATAGGCCAAGGTTTTAATTTCCAGATTCTTTCACTTAAGAGCTTCTGTGTCTGAATTCTAGTGGAATGGAGGCCTGTCCAGGCTTTTCTTCCCTCCATTATAAGGGCCTCACCTTTGTAGTTCTTACCTACAACTGAAAAAGGGGAGACTCCCAAGTTTGCAAGAGGTCTGAATAGAGGTTTGTACCAAAGGCCTAGACAAAAAGCCTAGCTTTAAAATGGGCTTTGTTCTCCTTCTTTCCCAGGATTTATTTCCTATTCTATCGTGTTGGCTTTTTCTTTTTTCTAAAAAAAAGTCTGAATAACGAAGAGAAGAAAGTTTCATGGAGGATCGTAGGAGCCACTGTTTGTATTTATTTGGGATCCCTGGGGGGAACCTCTGCTAAAATAATGTGGTCACAGGTTATGGATTGTGCATTGGTAATTAACATCGACATGAAGCTGTGCATGGGGAAGTGGCCCAATCAGATAGGACGGGACTGGGACAAAACCTGGTGGCATTCCCAGTACTGATGGCTAGATTGAAACTGAGTTTAGAAGTTTTGAGGGATAAATGGATGCCTAGTCTTAAACCCAGTACTAACATAGAATTGTTTTATTTTTAATTTTTTGAGGAATGTTCATATTGTTTTCCATACACCAGTTTACATTCTCATCAGGTATGGAGGTACTCTCTTTTTTCCACATGCTTGACAATACTTTTTATCTGTTGCCTTTTTGATAAAAGCAACTCTGACAGGTGTGAGGTGATATCACATTGTGGTTTTGATTTGCATTTCTCTGGTGGTAAGTGATGTTGAGCATCTTTTCATGTGTCTGTTGGTCATTTGTATGTTTTCTTTAGAGAAATGTCTATTTGGATCTTTTGCTTATTTGTTTTAATGAGGTCATTTGTTTTTCTGTTGCTGAGTTGTTTGAGTTCCTTATATATCTTGATATTAAACCCTTATCAGATATGTGGTTTGCAAATATTTTCTCCCATTCCATAGGTTGCTTTTTCACTCTATCGATTGTTTCTTTTGCTGAATAGAAACACTTGGTTTGGTGTAATCCTACTTGTCTGTTTTTGCTTTTGTTGCCTGTGGTTTTGGTGTCATATCCAAAAATTCATTGCCATGACCAATGTCAAGAAGCTTTTTCTCTATTTTCTTCTAGTAGTTTTATGGCTTAAGGTTTTCTTCTAGTAAACCTTATGGCTTACATTTAAGGGTTTTTTTGCTTTGTTTTGTTTTTACATTTAAGTTTTTAATCCATTTTGAGTTGATTTTTGTATATGTATAAGGGTCCACTTTCATTCTTCTGCATGTGGTTATCCAGTTTTCCCAACAGTGACTGAAGGGATCATCCTTTCCCTATTGTTTGCTCTTGGCACCCTTATCAAAGTTTGGTGACTGTAAATTGTTGAATTCATTTTTTATTTTCTTAGTCTGTTCTTTTGGTCTATATGTCTGTTTTTATGTCAGTACCATATTATTTTGATCCCACTTCTGAATATATATTCAAAAGAAATGAAAACAGGATCTTGAAGTGGTATCTGTACTCCCATGTTCATTGCAGCATTATTCACAATAGCCAAGATATGGAAACAACCTAAATGTCCATCAACAAATAAATGGATAAAGAAGATGGCATATGTCTATATAAATACACATCATGTGTTAGCTTTTGGAAACTAGCTTTTGTTAATAGTGAATTGTTGTGATCATTTCACAATATATATATACATTAAAACATCAAGTTGTATACCTTCAACATATATAATTTTCATCTGTCAATTATACCTAAATAAAATTGGGGGATAAACCAATTAAAAAAAAAAGAAACCCAGCATTAACCTTAGTGTGTAAGGAGTACACAATAAAAAAAAAAAAAAAAAAAAAAAAAAACAGTACAAAGACAACCACTAACAATTAGTAGAGGTTTAGAAATGATTTTTTTTATGATTCACATGTACATTGGCTACCTCTACCTTCCTGAGGAACTTTATTCCAGTTCTCATTTCCTTTACTATTCCTTCCCTATCCTTCAAATATAGGAATAGCCCTTCACAAATGATTTTGAGTCTACAATCTGCTATGTACTAGGGAGAAAGTGATAAAATAATCTGCACACAAATTTAATTTTATATGGTATCTTATGTATAATAATATAAATATGTTCGATGGGTACAGATAGCACTGATGCAAAACAAAATGCTTAAACCCATGTGAGGTGTGTGAGGTGTTAAGCATGAGATACTTAAATGCATTTAGCAATAGGGCTGTGGAAGTACTAAATAGCTGACTAATTACTGTATTATTTGGGACATGATTCTTTTTTTTTTTTTATCAGAGAGTAGAAAGGCTACTTTATTTAGTCTAGCTCTGTTTTATTTATTTCTGAGACATAGGCCTGTTAATAGAAAATTTGAAATCAACAATAATGTATTTATGTAACTCCAGTATAATTAATTAGAATATAAACTTTTAAATAAGAATGTAAATAACTTAAAACAGGTTCTTTTTAACACACACACACACACACACACACAAAATGATAGTCTCCTGGCTTTTTGCATGGTTTGTCAGGTTTAGGTCTTGTTTGTAATTAAATCTTTCTCGTTTTCTTTAAAATCTGGAATCTGAATGTGTTTTAGAAAAAAACGCACCAAGGTGCCTGGATGGCTCAGTTGATTGTATCTGACTCTCGGTTTCGGCTCAGGCCATGATCTCATGGTTGTGGGGGCTAGCCCCTCATGTGGCTCTGCACTCAACATGGAGTCTGCTTGAGATTCTCTCTCTTCCTCTACCTCTGGTCCTCCCCCCCACTTGCGCGTGCACACACACACACACACACATACACACTCTCAAAATAAATAAATAAAATCTTAAAAAAAATTAAAAAATAGAAGAAAAGCACCAATGTATAATAAAACTCATTTTATAAATGGATTTAAACCAGGACTTGGCTTAGATTAGTTTGTTGAAGCTATGTGCCTATGAATTCTAACTTCTTTTCAGTACTTTGGCTGTTGCATAAGCAGGGATTTATCTGAGGCTGGTGCAATAAACTAAAATGGTTATTATATTATCTTAAATCAAAACTATGTGATAATCCATGTTGAAATTAAAGGAATTTGAAGTGAGTTCCTCTTTTACCTTTTATTCAGTAACAACTTTAGTTTAAATTATGTTATTCAAAGGCTACTGGAGCTTTCATAAATTATTCATTTGCAAAGATCTAGCTATTTCAAGCCACATCCCCTGAAACAGAATGGGTTGAGTAAGATGGTTTCATTTTGCCGAAGCATTCATAAATATCCTTTGCCTTACTTCCGCATTCATAAATATCCTTTGCCTTACTTCCGAAACTAATTTGGATGTCTCTTAGCTTAAGGGACACTTATTTTCCACTATCAGGTTATCTCATCTACTAGTTCCCCTTTCTTGAACAACCTGAGGATGAGTTTTTCTCATTTTGATTAGCTTACTCAGTTCTAAACTGAGAGAAAATTAACAGTATCTCTGGAAATTTCAGCAATTCTTGAATCTTCCTATGTAAGCCAGCCTTTTCCTTAACATTTGTGATCTCATGTCTATCAGAAAAGCAAGAGCTGTTTTCTTTTTCGGTTTTCCAATATTTATAGATTTCAATAGTAATATGCTTATTCACCAAGATACTGTTGTTCATGTATTTCTGTTATGGTTAGGATGAGAACACATTAGTTAGGAATACTTCTCTTTTTTTAAGGTTTTATTTTTAAGTAAACTCTGCACCCAACATGGGGCTCAAACTCACTGCTCCGAAATCAAGAGTCACATGCTCCTCTGAGCCAGAAAGGTGCCCCAAGAATATTTCTAAGCAAGGTGTTTTCTGGGTAGATTTCCATTAGTC
This sequence comes from Vulpes vulpes, assembly GCF_048418805.1. Classification (NCBI taxonomy): domain Eukaryota; kingdom Metazoa; phylum Chordata; class Mammalia; order Carnivora; family Canidae; genus Vulpes; species Vulpes vulpes. The sequence goes on along the minus strand of NC_132784.1, from coordinate 96,994,906 downwards.
TGAATCAACTCTCTCCATTATCAGATACAGATGCTCAGCTGGTAATCAATCATCTCTAATTATGCTTTGGAGAAACTTCATATGCAGAGATATTCAACTTGTCATAGCTACAATTTGTAAGTAATTCTAAAAAATTTATATTCTGTAATCTCTTTGAAAGTTTAACTCAGTGACTGAAAGATTGCTTCTCTTCCTGAACTCAAGTATTATTTAGTAAAAATGGTGCTACTTAGTGCAATATTATCAAGCTTTGTTGGGTTTCAAGTTTTGGGTCATTTATCTGTTTCCTATTCTTCCCCTTCCATGCAGAAAGTCCCTTGATTGACCGTGTGGTGAGACTTGGAGACAGGTTGAGTTGGAGAATCAGGACATAGAATTGCATTTCTGAAAAAAATGGCTTGAAAGCAGCCTAATGGAAAGAGGTAGCAGATTCCAAAAGTCATGGGAATGGAAGTCAGAGAGCTTCAAGTAAGGAGGACTGAATGAGTGATAAGTAAAAGCAACAAATGCAGATTGAGTAATTCTATAAGAAATTTAATCATGTTAAGAAGACCAAAGAATGGGTCAGAATGAGGAAAGATTCTTGAAAGCTAGAGTAGATTTGAGCATGTTTACCTAGAAGAAGAGCCAGTGAAGATGGAGAGATTGACGATAGAAAAGAGCAGGAATAATTGTTAAAAATTCTTGGAGGAAGGTTTTAGGAGAAAATTCAGGAGCTCATGTGGAGGGGTTAGCAATAGCAGAGAAGCAGAATACCTCTTGAGAAACTAAAATGAGCTTAGAAAGAATTATAAATATACAGAATGTGATGGTTAATTTTATGTGTCAACTTGGATAGTCAATGATACATGATTGTTTGGTTAAACACCAGTCTAGGTTTTGCTATGCAGGTATTCTTTTAGATGTGATTTACATTTAAATTAGTGGATTCTGGGTAAAACATTATTTTCCATGAAGTGTGTGGGCCTCATCCAATCAGTTGCAGGCCCTAAGAGCAAAATCTGAGATTCTTGAGGAAAAAAGGAATTCTGCCTACAGATGGCTTTTGAACTTGGACTCCAACATTAACTCTTCCCCCAGCCTCCACCCTATTGAATTTTCCAGTCCCACAATTGTGTGAACCAAATCCCTAAAATAAATGTTTTTTTCTCTATATATGTTGGTTTGCAATCTCAGAAGTCCCCTGGATGAAATTTGAAACTAGCTCCTGTGCACAGAGGGCAAGGAGAGACTTAAGAAAGAGACCACTCCAGATTGGCATTTTATTAAGCAAGGGGACTTAGATATGAGACTTGTCTCAGGAGGCCATAAAACAAGTAGATCTCACCCACCTGCTAGAATCTTAAGAATGTATACAGAAGGCTTATCAGGTTCAGTCATGTATTGAGTCCAGATGGTCTCAATAACACATTGCTCTCTCAAGGCTGCATTCTTGATATGGCTCCTAGTGCAGGAACACTGAGTGGAAAGTACATTCCCAGAATGAGAGGGGTAGATAAGGAGCCTCGGATTGCTCAGGTTCAGCTTGTGGGTCAACTGGCAATCATGTCCTCTCAATGACCTCCTCTAACAATGTATATACATCCTACATCCTGTAGGATATACATATATACATCCTGTTTCTCTGAAGAACCCTGACCAATACATAAATTATAAATAATTTTAATATATTTACATAAATATATAAATATATATATCCTGTAGGATATATATACACACATCCTGTTTCTCTGAGGAACCCTGACCAATACATAAATTCAGGATGAAATGGAAAGGTTTTGAAGATATTCAGGTTAGTAATGTCATTCTTTTGGGTATAATGAGAACTAAGATATGTAATGGAAGTGAGGAGGAGGCTTGAAAGTAGAGAAGTTTTCAAGTAATTTTTAGGTAGGTCCATGAAACTATGAAGTCTTCCAGAACAGGGAGTTTATTAATTTTGTATCATAAAATCACAGCATGATAGTTGGCATCATGAAAATACTCAATGAATGTTTGTTGTTTTGTCAAATAAGCCAAACGAAGAGTATGAAGGCCCCAGCTAAGATTAGATACTACAAACTCATAGTGAATAAATTGTCACAGCTTTGTAACTTTTTACAATAACATTGGTTCTCTGAAAGTTGGATCACAAAAAGTGAACCATGGGAATTAGCAGATGGAGACCTACTGAGGGTCATGAGATCAAAGACAACCAATGGGGCAGTAAATTAACTATGTACTATGAAAATAACACCATTAGACCCAGGCTGTGTAGAAAAGTAAGACAGATTGGGATGATTGATCTGAGAGAACTGGAAGGAGCCAAAGGAAGTAATGTCACTAAATGAAGATATGGAGGATGTTTAATGGGAGAAGTAGTATAGAGAGATGGGAAGAAAGGAAGTATTTGTCTATGAGCATCATAATTCTCAGGATCATGGCAGTAAGATAGTTCCAAGTGGCCCAAATAGGGGTGAAATAAAGCTTGGTATTATTAAAAGAAAATATGGTTATTTTGCTATTTATACATATTGTAAGTTCTGATATAATTTATACTTTTACTCTTGCTATTTATATATATATATTTTAATGCCTTAGTATATAATTTAAGAAGATTTTGACAAATAGAAAATATAGTCAGGAATTGCATAGCATTACCTACTTTAATTTATGAAAAATTATCTACATTAGCAAGGTGCTGGGTCTTTCTAGACACCAGTCAGGGTGTTGAGTATTAAGAGCACTGAACTTGGAATTACATCTTGGAATAAGGCCAGGTTTTCTATTTGCTAGATGGGTGGAACTTGGGTGATCCATGTAACCTCCTTAAGCTTTTATCTTACAAAAGATGAATGATCTGAGTTAGGATTATTGTAAAGATTTGATGAAAAACACAGGGGCCCTTTTCAACTGTGAAGTTTCAATTTGTGGTAATATTTAACAAATATTAATTAAACATGATACTTTCCTTGAGGAACATTTTCCTTGAAAAAGATACCTAAGGGTTCATTTTTAGTTTGATGATAGCATAATTAAATTAAAATACCATAATTATGTTTATGAATTTTATTATATTTAATAATTACAAATATTTGAGAGAACATTATGTATAGTTTAATCTAATGTAAACTAAAACCAAAATACAGATTTAAAAAGCCCCTGAATGTACCTTAAACGTTGTGATTTTCCTTGTATTCAAAGGGAAAATTCTTATGGTTCTCCTCCCTTAACAGCAGGGATGGAGTAGATTTATCTGTGTGTTTAATTTACTTCTTCTTCTTTTTTTTTTAAAGATTTATTTATTTACTTTGGAGAGAGGAGGGGGTGGAGTGAGAGAGAGAAGCAAACTTCCTGCTGAGTGGGGAGCCCAACATGGGGCTCAATCCCATGATCCTGAGATCATGACCTGAGTCGAAACCAAGAGTTGGATGCTTAACCAACTGAGCCACCCAGGCACCCCTAATTTACTTACTTCAATAAAATAAAATCCTAGACATAGACAGGTAGCTATAAAGTGTATATACTCTGAATACAGCTAAAGTTAACCAAAAGGATTCATTTCATGTTAGACTTTAAGCCAGGAATATAGAAAAAAATAAATGCAGTATACAAGTGTAAAAAATAATACAATTTGTATATTTTTTTTTCATTAGGTGTAATTAGTTTTTTATAGTTCATTTTGTAAGTTCTGAGATGCAGGCTCTTAACAAAATTCCTAGGTGTATGTTAAATATCTATGTCTAATTGACAGATCTTAGCTTGAATGTTAAGCCCTTGTGTAATCAACACAATATTTAGTATAAAATATTTGAGCAGTCAACACCCATAACTTCTGCACCTGAGGTGATATTTAATGCCCTGTACAAGGTTCTTGCAGCCATTTCATAGGGCATTAGAATATAAGCAGGGCTACTGTAACTACACCTCGAAAGTGTGGAGGTTTAAGTGAGGTAGAATCTTAACTCCTCTCTCACACACCATAGAATAAAGTAAGCAGGCAGTCCAGGGCAGGTAGCACAACCTGATCAATGAGACCGTCCAAGTATGCTGGATGGTAGGACGGCTCTGCCATCATCATGTGACTTTTTTCTCTAGATCGAAGGCAGCTCCTTTAGTGTCCCATTTCCTAGCCATCTAGAGGAATGAAAGAGTAAATGAAAGGCAAACTCTCTTTTTGCAGATATAACTCAGAGGTTACTCCCTTCTCTTCCATTCTATAAGTCCCAGAACTTACATGATCATAGTGAAGTCCAAGAAAGGCTGGTGATCTCTTTTCTAGTTGGGAAAATGTATGCCCTGTCATTGGTGTCATCGTTTCCTCTTCTGTCTTCTATTACCAGGATGTAATCTGGAAGTGAGTTCTGATAGTCTGACTTCTATTATTTTCCATATTCCTAACAATAAACCCCTTGCCTGACCTACTAGAATAACCTAACTGGTCTACTTGCTTCCACTCTTACCTCAATAAGTCATTTCTCACATAGTACTCACTGAATTCTAAATATGTAAACCAAATCTCATCACTCTTCTTTTTAAGCCCTTGGTGGCCCTTGTTTATTTCCTTCATAGCACTTATTAATGTATATAACAATCCTATTTATTTGCTTATTGATTGTTCTGTTGTCTCCTCATTAGAAAATATTCCGTAGGATTTTTTGATTTACCTCTGATTCTTGGACACTGACACATAAAAGGAGTTTAACAAATGGTCTATTGAATGAGTGACTGAATGAAATGGTGAATTTCATAGGCTTCTTACAAATAAAAATTTGGTGCTCACAATGGGAAATTAGGTAAAAAGAGCCTTATACAGATTTACCTCTATTGGTTTCATTTCTGACTTGGGTTTACTGTATGTTACACCTGAGCCATGGATTTATCAACCTCAAATGGTGTTTGGAGTTTTAGCCATTCTCCTCTGTGGCAAATTGAATGGTGGGCCTCCAGAAGTTATGTTTGTCTTAATACCTGGATCCTGTGAATGCTACCTTATTTGAAAAAGGGACTTCGCAGATGTAATTAAGGATCTCGAGATGAGATCATCTTAGCTTAACTGAATAAGCCCTAAATCCAATGACTAATGTCCTGGTGAAACTAGAGAGAGATCTGAAAAACCGGAGAATGTGATGTGGAAAAAGAGGTAGAGATTGGAGTTATGCCATGCAGCCATAAGGCAAGGAACATCTGAGCCACTAGAAGCTGGAAAAGAGGCAAGGAAGGATTCTCTCCTGAAGACTTTGCAGTGATTGTGGCCACACAGTCAATTTGATTCAGACTTTTGTCCTTCAGAACTGTGAGAGATTTCTGTTGTTTCAAGTCACCTGAATGATTTTTTAGTATAACCCCAAAATTGCATGGAACATACTTACCACCAAAAAATTATTTACTTATCTGAAATCCTAATGTAACTGGGCATTCTGCATTTTTCTTTGCTAAATCTGGCAATTTTACTCTAATCTCAAGAATATGTGAAAATGAAGAATTGGCTGGGAATGATAGGGAGAGTCTGCCAAGTAAGAATTGGCATCAATTTTTTTTAAGTCTATTAAGTAACTAAAAGAAAATGAAATTGGTATCATGGGAGTTTTAAATATGCTACAAGATCCTGAAATTTTGCCCAGAAAAGTAACTAAGCAAAATGCTTGGAAATATAAAAGATTTTTGGTGTTCTAAATCTAATCTGAAACTATCTCAGGAGTGGCTCATTTGTTTCTCGTGACTGTAAAAAGTAAGAACTAAATTCCATCTGATCCTGACTTAATTTTTTTTTTACATCTCTGGGGAATTAAGATTGAATTAAGGACTGCCTCTTATTTCTACTACCAAACGGTTTATTAGATACAACTTGAAAATAGATAGATTAAAGCACAGGAATTTTTAAAAATTAGACTGAAAATAGCATTCAGTGAAGTGCATGGAGAGGCGGTCTTCCCTGAGGGCCTGCAGGTATTTCTTAGCAATGAGTGAGGAACCTTTGTGAGCCCATTTTTTTTTCACATGCCTCAGAAACAACAATAAAACCACCCATAAGGCAAAATTCTGGTTTACTCTGTTTAAATTTTCCATTCCTAATGTTTATAATCACCTTCTTTTTCTCTCCCTTGTGAATTTTTAAGCACAAATATCATGAAAGCTATTAAGTAAGTAATTAAACCCCATTTCGGGATCAGTTGAATAGGCATATAAGGTGGGGACAGCAGTAGAGGGAGACAGAAAGAATAAAGAGAGCTCTGAAATCCCCCAAATCTCTGCTTTACTTAATGGACTAAGCAAATTAGATGGATTTCATGTCTCTTACAAATAAGAAGCAGGTACCCACGGTGGGCAAACCAGGTAAAAGGAACCCTATATAGAGATTTTCTTCTATTAGCTTTATTTCTGACTAGACTGTGCTGAATGATATACCTGAGCAAAAGATGGCCTCAGCTCCCTATTGCAATTGAAGAATTAAGACTCTTTAGGAAGGAAAGAGCAATAAAGAGGGAGAGAAGGAAAACTGAGAAAACACCAAATGGTAGATGATGCTAGGGCTGCAGGAGGTCCCAGAGTCTCTAGGGGACCCTGGTGGGAGGCTGTGGTGGCTTCTAGAGGCTTCAGCAGTAGCATATGGAGCTAAGGCAGAGGCCCCAGAGCTCTCAGAGTTAAGGCTGAGGGCAAGGAGTGGATCCCCATCACCAAACCGGGCTGCCTGGTCAAGGACGGGAAGATCAAGTCTGCGGAGGAGATTTATCTCTTCTTCCTGCCCATTAAGGAATTTGAGATCATTGACTTTTTCCTGGGGTGTCCCTCTAGGATGAGATTTTAAAGATTATGCCTGTGTAAAAGCAGACCTGTGCTGGCCAGTGGACTAGGATCAAGGCATTTGTCACCGTCAGGGATTTCAATGGCCATGTTGTTCTGAGTGTTAAGTGTTCCCAGGAGGTAGCCATTGCCATCTGTGATGCCAACATCTGGCTACAATCTCCATAATCCTGTGCAGCAATGCTACTTAGGGAAGCTGCTATGCTATGTTGGGGAACAAGATCAGCAAGTTCCATATGTTTGCTTTCAAGGAGACCCGCCTCTGTGGCTCTGTGCTGGTGCCCTGCACTCCTCCCTGCCAGAGGCACTGTTATCATCTAGGCAACTGTGCCTGAGATGGCCAGCATCAGTGATTGCTATTCCTTGGCCAGGGACTGTACTACCACCCTGTGTAACTTCACCAAGGTCACCTTTAATGCCATATCTGGCACCTACAGCATTCTCACCCCTGATCTCTGGAAAGATACATGTTCACCAAATCTCCCTATCAAGAGTTCATTGACTATGTCTAAAGACCCATACTAGTCCCTGTACAGAGAACCCAGGCAGTATCCATGGCCATCAAATAGTTTTCACACAAGAAAAAATAAAATGAATTAAGTCTCTCTCTTTTTTAAAGGAAAACTAGAAAAAGAAGAATAAACAAAACTCCATGTTAGTAGAAAGAAGGAAATAATAAAGATAAAAGCAGAAATAAATGAAATAAAGAAAAAAGACCAATTAAACAAAGAGCCAAATAAAATAAAATAAAATAAAATAAAAAAGAGCCAGTTCTTTGAAAACCTAAATGAAAATTGACAAACCTCTAGCCTGGCTCATCAAGAAAAACGAGGGCTCAAAATCAGAAATCAAAGAGGAGATGTTATAATTAATACAATAAAATAGAAAGGATCATAATAAGTAACTACTATGAATAATTATATGCCAGCAGATTTGACAACCTAGAAGAAATGGGTAAATTCCTAGAAATGGGCAACTGTCTAATACTGAATCATGAAGAAATGCAAAATCTGAAAAGACCAATTATTAGTAAAAAAGATTGAATTAGTAGTTAAGAACTCCCTACAAACCAAAGTCCAGGGCCAGACTGCTTCAATGGTGAATTCTAGCAAACATTCAAAGAAGAATTAATACCAATCCATCTTAAACTCTTTCAAAAAGTAGCAGAGGGAATATTTACAAACTCATTTTACAAGGCCAGGTTTATCCTGATTCTAAAGCCAGACGAGGACCCCACAGTAGGTTAAGCATCATGATCTCAGGGTCCTGGGATCCAGCCCTGTGTTGGGCTCCCTACACATGAGGAAATCTGCTTCTCCCTCTGCCTCTGCCCTTCCCCATCCTCATGCTCTCTCACTTTCTCTTAAATAAATAAGTAAATAAATAATTACAAGAAATTATGAATGTTGGCAAGGATGTAGAGAAAAGGGAACACTCGTGCCCTGCTGGTAGTAATGTAAACTGGTGTGATGACTTTGGAAATCAGTATTAATATTCCTCAAAAAACTAAAAAATGAACTACTATATGATTCAGCATATTTATCTGAAGAAAAAAAATTACCTTGAAAATGTATCTGCACCCCCATGTTCATTGCAGCATTATTTACAATAGCCAAGATTTGGAAACAATCTAAGTGTCCATCAACAGATAAATGGAGAAAAAAATATGGTATATATTTACAATGGAATATTAGTCAGCCATAAAGAAATGAAATATTGCCATTTGCAACAACATGTATGGACTATGAAGGCCTTATGCTAACTATAATTAATACTGTATTGTATACTTGAAAGTTGCTGAGAGAATAAATCTTAAAAGTTCCCATTAAAGAAAAAAAATTCTGTAACTATGTATGGTGACAGATGTTTAATTACATTTACTGCAGTGAACATTTCACAAAATATACAAATATTGAATTGTTATATTTTATACCTGAAACTAATATAATGTTGTATGTCAATCATACCTCAATTAGAAAAAAAGGGGGTGGACTAAGTGTGTGGAGGGTGGGGTGAGGCTGAGAAAAGAGGTGGAGAGGGTAGATGAAGAAGGTAGAGACTTTCCAAGAGGTTGTCTCAGGAGAAAAGCTGAGAGCTTGGTAATGATTTTCTACCAAAGACAGAGCAATAGGGAGCTATTGATCATTGGCAAAGGAAGTTTCTGGAGGGTTTGATGTTTATTCATTAACTTATTCTTCAATCATTTATTGACTACTCAGTATGTGTCAGGAATTGGTTGGATGTGGAGGTTCCTCCAGAGAAAAAGTGTTAAGCCCCTGATTTGAGAGAGTGGGCTGTATATAGGGAGGAGAAAGATATGCTACAAAAATATAAGTACAATAACAACTCAGTGCTATCACAATGGAAATGTTTATAAGATGTGGTAAACAGACCAAGGAAAAGAACATGAAAGGGAGGGAAGAGGATGTGGGTATCAAAATCTTTACAGTGTTGGCACCCAGGTTAAACTTCTGTGTTTTATTAATCTGTTCTCTGAGGCTAGGCACATGTTTTGAAGGAGCTAGTGAAGATTCTTAGAATATTAAGTACAATAATCATATTTTTGAGCAACTACCCTTTATCAAGTGCGTCTTGTGTGCCAGGCACTAAATCCTCACAATAACCTTATGAAGTAGAGAGTCTTATTCTCATTTAACAGGTGAGAATATTTTAGGTCAGAGGGTTGGAAAAATCATCTAGGTTAGCACAGTGATGGAACCAAAAACAAACTTTTGATTGCCATATTTTCTATCTTGCCTCACTGCCTGCATATTAGAAAACACGTATATTAATAGTTGCTTTGCTCTGAAGCATGTCCTACCTAATGTGTTGATGATTTAATAGTTAACTTTCTAGTGTTTTAATAGAAAGAAGCCACTTTCCTTGATGTAAGCAAAAGTTGACAGTCTCTGGGGATCCCTGGGTGGCTCAGTGGTTTAGCACCTGCCTTTGGCCGATCATGCGATCTTGGAGTCCCGGGGTCGAGTCCCACGTCGGGCTCCCGGCATGGAGCCTGCTTCTCCTTCTGCCTGTGTCTCTGCCTCTCTCTCTCTCTCTATGTCTATCATAAATAAATAAAAATAAATCCTAAAAAAAAAATTTTGACAGTCTCTGATTTAAGTGGCTCTACTTTCTACTAGAGCCACATAGTCTCTGTGATGGTCAAGATCAGGTTTCACTGAAAATCCCCAAATTGAAGTACAGTTATCAGAGAATATGATCCGCACACAAACCAAAAACATTGTATTTAGTATCCACTAAGATAAACTAATCTGATCAACATGATTTTTGATATTTGGATATTCTTTCACTATGTCACTATGTCACTATGTCACTATGTCACTATGTCACTAGGAGATGGCTTCTATTGGTGTCTTTTAGGTAGAATGACTGTGGGTGAGTCAGGGCAGCTGCTCAGAACTGTGCTTTAGGGTAGCGCTCCTCAAACTTAAATGTACTTTCTGGTACCCTTGGGATCTTGTGAATCTCTAGGTCTGATTGAGGGCTGACATTCTGCGTTTCTCAATGTAGTCGCTTCTGGGTGATGCTCAGACTGGTGACCACACTTTGAATAACAGGGGCATAGACTGGATGCATATCATCCATCTGATTTAGAATGCCTTCATCCTGTAATGCTATGTGACTTAACCAATTTATTAAATGACAACTATTCAGTGCCTACAATGTATGGATGCCTGCATGACATAGAAGATATCCATTGATCGATCGATCGATAGATATGAAAAAGTGCAATTTCTATGTATTATAAATGTGAACTTCTATAGTAGTGGGGAAAGAGTGGATCTATTATTCTTTTTATTCTTGCTTGCACTGTGTCAAAAGCTAAAATACATTTTTTTTTGTAATTTAAAATAAAAGTTATTTTGGGGAGTAGTTAATATTGTAGTAGGGAAGAGAAACAATACATTACATGTTAAGGCAACAGTAAGTGTTACTATGAAAGCATATGGGGGAGGTCATAAAAAATCACTCTGGGACTTTTAAATTTATCTTAAAACAACTGCAGGTACATTAAAGGTTATTTTTAGGGGGAGGGGAGACATGTTTATATTTAGTTTTAAAATGAGTTTAGGATTCAGACTGATTAGCAGGTAATGAGTCTGGAGTCAGACAGAGCAGTTAGAAGGCTATTGCTATAAACAAGGAAAGTTGGGATTTTAAGAAGGGGTGGACTTTGAGAATCAGTTGGTAATAGATTGTATGCAAAGAATGAAGAAAAGAGAAAGTCAGGGATGACTCCTTGTCTTCTGGTGTGGGCAGCAGAATGGGTGGTGATTCTATTCATTGAATAGAGGAGACAAGAGGAGGAAATTTTGGAATTTGAAGTGAGATCTAAGTTAAGAAGTCCAGTGGGTCATTGGAGATAGAGTCGTAGGACTTAGGACAGGTGCCTGGGCTGGAAATATAGACTTGGATGATGATTGAAGCTATGACACTGGGTTAAGCTCATCGAAGGAAAATCTATATTGTTGAAGCTTTTTAGCTAGAGAGTACACATATGGGCTTCAGTGAGTCTTGAATCTTCATGATTTGTATGAAAAAATTAACTTCAAAAATTTTTGATTCTTTTTTTTGTTTTTGTTTTTATTTTTAAAACAATTTCAGTATAGTTAACATACAGTGTTATATTAGTTGCAGGTGTACAGTACAGTGATTCAGCAATTCTATACATTGCTCAGTGCTCAGCACGGTAAGTGCCCTCCTTCATCCCCATCACCTGTTTCACCCATTGCCCCACCTACCTTCCCTCTGGTCACCATCAGTTCTCTATAGTTGAGTCTGTTTCTTGGTTGTCTCTCTTAAAAAAAACTTTTATGTGCATTTTTCTGGGGACAGTGATTCTGAGGTTTTATGAAATCTTACCCTGAAAAACTTAAGAACCATTGGGTTGGAGTGTGGAGAGAGAGCAGGATGGAACCTAACACACCAAGAAAAAGCTTTGTGAAAGAGAAGAATCAAAATCTCAGAACAGAATCCTGGGGGAATGCCAACATTAAGAAAGCCTCATCTGGTGTTTGAGGTCCTGAAGCTTCAACTGCTTTTTATTTTGCCACATTTTTTTTTCTGGTCTATATTCTAGGAAAAGAAAGGCCTGGCATCTGGAAGACTGAGCCACAAACACTTTGATAAGCTTTGGGGGTAAAGATAAATTGAAAAGGAGAGGGCTAATGAGCATTTAGTTGGACTTCAGGCCTAGGGGTTTTTGGAGACGCTATTCTTAGACTTTTCTGAAACCTAGAAATGCCCAATTACACCTTCAGCAAAGAAAATTAATAAATATAATCCCTTTAGTATAAGAATTTTTGTTCATGGAACATGTACTTGCTTTTTATTCATCAGGCTATATGGGATAAGATGAAAGCAGAGTCCAGCATTGGCTTCACCTGGTGAAGTTAAGATAAAGGATCAAATATCTTTTGAAGTACAATATAATATTCATTTTTAATTCATCTTCTTTGCAAATAAATTATATTTTGAAAGGTTTTCACACCAATTGGACTAAGAACAATTCAACCTTGATCCTGTATCTTTCTTTCTTTTTTTTTTTTTAAATTAACACTTAACACTAGTGACCCTTTAACGTTGTCCTCACAACTCAATTTGCTACTTACCTTTATAGGTTTAGGGCAGAAAATCAGAAACTTTGTTACAGAGTGCTAAAAAAGAGATGATACCAGTAATCAGGAAAGAGAAGGCATAGGGCTCTCTACCACCAATAATTTTCTGACTGGAGTATTTTATTCGTTGGTCAAATATTGTGTTTCCACCCTGGTCAATCATCTTTGTGTTGATAACTGTATTAGTTTTTGACTGATGCATAACAAATTAACCCAAAACCCAGTGTTTTAAAACAAATAGTTATTTAATAGTTTCCTTGGGTTGGGAGTGGCTTAGTTGGGTGATTCTGACTTGAGGTTTCTTGTGAGGTTGCAGTTAAGTTGGAGTTTGGGGCTGCAGTCATCCTAAGGCTTTGTGTGACCGAAAGATCTGATTCCAAGATAGCTGATTTGCATGGCTGTTGGCAGGAGGCCTTAGTTTCTTGCCATGTGAATTTCTCTGTAGGATTTCTTGAATATCTTCATGGCAGGGCAGCTAGTGTCCTCCAAACAGGGATCAAGGAAAGTAAGATGGAAGTCCTAATGTCTTTTATGACCTAGCTTGGAGGTTACAAGGTTTTATGAAATCTTACCCTGAAAAACTTAAGAACCATTAGGTTGGAGTGCGGAGAGAGCAGGATGGAACCTAAGACACCAAGAAAAATCAATATTTCTTCAATATTCTATTGGTTACTAATGTCTGTTTTATACAATGTGGGAGACTATATCAGTGTGTGAATACCAGGAAGCAGAGACTGCTGGGAACCCTCATGGAGGCTGGCTGTCACAGTAACAAAAACTATTTTTTTAAATACTTGTCTTCCTGGAGGTTATAAATTCAGTTAAAACAATCATTACCACTGCTACCACCACTGAGCATGCTGCTTTATTTTCCCCCCATTTGTATTGAGATATAATTGCCATGTTGCATTGTATAATTTAAAGGTATACAACATGATGTTTTAAAATATTCACACATTGTGAAATGATTACCACACTAAATTTACTTAACATCTGTCACCCTAGCTTGCTGCTTTAGAGGTATGTCAAAGATCTATTCAATCACCAATTAAGACTGAGACACAGTCAGGTCTTGGAATAAAGCTATTGTCAATAACATCACTTTAGCCATGAAGAGGAATAATATCTATGAGTTTTTACTTCCATTTTTAACATAGTGACCTTTAAATTGGGAGCCCAAGGTCTCATTGTAAGTCAGCTTTGATGGATGGTAGGACCAGGTAAAGTTGGGGTTCAGCAGAATAGTTAATGGAAATATTTTCAGTAGATTGAATTTGGCAAGGATCAGTTGCTTGTAGTCAAGAATTTCTTCCCATGAGGATTAAGCCTTTATTTCACAGAAAAGAATTACTCCATCTCTTCCTAATCCATACAATCTATAAAAGGCTAGTCTTGAAAAGTATTTATGTACAAAGAGTTTTATAACCCTTTAGAAAGTCTTCCATTTTTCTTCCTCTTTTTGAGGGCTTCCAAAAATGCCATTCTTTATTCAAACATAACTAAATTCTAAGACAAGTTGTACCAAATTGTATACTTAGAATTAATGTGGATTGTGAAATCAAAACCACAATAAGATACCATCTCACACAGGTCAGAATGGCTAAAATTAACAACTTAGGAAATGACAGATGTTGATGAGGATGTAGAGAAAGGGGAATCATAGTACACTGTTGGTGGGAATGCAAACTGGTGCAGCCATTCTGGAAAACAATATGGAAGTTCCTCAAAAAGTTAAAAATAGAGCTACTGTTTATCCAGCAATTGCATTACTGGGTATTTATGCCAAAGATACAAGTGTAGTGATCTGAAGGGGCACCTGCACCCAATGTTTATAGCAGCAATGTCCATAGTAGCCAAACTATGGAAGGAGCCCATATGTCCATCGACCAAAGAATGGATAAAGAAGATGTGGTATATAAATATAATGGAATACTACTCAGCCATCAAAAAAGAAATCTTGACATTTACAATGATGTGGATAGAACTAGAGGATATTATGCTAAGTGAAATAAGTGAATCAGAGAAAGACAATTATCATATGATTTCACTCATATCTGGAATTTAAGAAAGAAAACAGAGGATCATAGGGGAAGGGAGGGAAATATAAAACAAGATGAAATCAGAGAGGGAGACAAACCATAAGAGACTCTTGATCATAGGAAACAAATTGGAGAAGAAGGAGGGTGATGGGGTAACTGAGTGATGGGTATTGAGGATAGGTGATGTAATGAGCACTGGGTGTTATTGAAGACTGATGAATCACTGACTTCTACCTGAAACCAATAATACATTATATGTTAATTAATTGAATTTAAATAAGTAAATATTTGAACTTAAAAATATAAATAAATAAAAAATTTAAAACTATAGGTTGTGAACTTAACAAAATGCCTTCTCAATATCCCATTAGTGGTTACTGAGGACATGAAGTTCATAGGGGAAAGTCAAAATAGAAGGTGGTACAGATCAGTGTTAGACCTCATTCTATATCTCTATTTAGCAGCTATTCCCTGCAGTTCTTTTGGGCCACATTCTGTAAACATGGGAGTCACTGCCATGAACTGTGGGCATATATGATATTTCCAACAGGAAATATCCTGGATATCCATCCTTTTGGATACAGAGAGATGTTGTTTAACATGAGAGTATAGGGAGATGTGTTCTGAGGTCGTTGATAGCCTTTATGTTACTAAAGATGAAGGATTACTCTTCTGTAATTTAAAATAAATCTAGGTTAGGGTCTTATTGTAGCTTTTTGTTCTGTCAGAGGACTTAAGTGCTAGTTATATTTGAAAACTGTTTGATTTTACCACCTGAGGAATAAATCAAGAAGAAGGGAAATTTAAAATGGGCTATCTAGGGGGGATAGTGGGCTTAACTAAATCACTAACACACCAGTGACTCTGCCTGTATTGATTCTCAAAGTAGAGCTGCAACTAAATTTCCTTTAACTTCAAATTATTATACAGAAATTCATACCTGTTTTTATCCCTTTATTGATAAAATAATGCAAATATGCCTCTTAAATTCTAATGGGAAACTGACTCCCTCTTTGAAGAATTTACTGCCCATTTTGTGTGTAGGATATTTGTACAATTCTCAGAAAACGTTACCTTAGTGATTTTTAGAGCATATTGATAAAGTAGAAAAGTGACAAACAGGAGCTCTCCCATCTGTACCCGCAGGCAATTTAATCAAGGTCATATATACTAACAGGCAAGGAACTGCATGAGTTAAATATTTGTTGAAGGAGTGGATAAGAGTTTTATGGAAACTGTTGTCTAAAAAAGGCAAATAAGATATGTGCAAAAATACTTCTAAATGCTAAAAGATAATTATAAAGCTTTATGATAATTTCCCAGAAGAAATAATTTCTTCAGTTGGAGAAACCTGGGAATGATTCCGACAGCTTGGGCACATGGAACCTTCCCCCAGCAATGTTCCATAGCTAAAAAACATTTATACATCCCTGCCCTTTGGAACTCACGATATTTCCTAAGGTTGGATAAAGTCAATACGTTGAAGTTTGAGGGCTGCAGATTCCAGAGGGCTAGTGAGGACATCACTGAAAAGGTCAAGATCTGGGCAGCCCCAGTGGCTCAGTGGCTTAGCGCTGCCTTTGGCCCAGAGTGTGATCCTGGAGACCTGGGATTGAGTCCTGTGTCGAGCTCCCTGCATTGAGCCTGCTTCTCCCTCTGCCTGTGTCTCTGCCTCTCTTTCTCTGTGTCTCTATGAATAAACAAATAAAATCTTTTTTTTTTTTTAAAGTCAAGATCCACAGTGTATAGAGAGGTACAGGATGTTAGAGGGTGTGGTAGATGGGAAACGAGAGGATACAAATTCAGGTAACTACCGAGTTCTCACCCATGGCTTCATTTGTCAAAGGTGTCTGATGAAGGTGATGGATGTCAAAGAACCTGGCATAATGCTGGTCAAGGTTATTTAAATATAATATAAATTGATGAAATATAAATGCAAAAAGATGAGAATATTATTTTCATTAAACTTTAAGTTGAATGAGTGGAGATGTGATAAAATTTAATTACTAAAAAAGATTGTTCTCCAGGTAGATGTGGGTGAGAGAAACAAAGGATTGAAAAAATTTTTGAAACATTCTGCACTTGGGTTTGTTTTGTTTTGTTTGTTTTTGCATGAGGCAGTATCATGGCGAGCATAAAACTGGAACCAGACCCATCTGAGTTGAAACCTGCTTCACCCACAAGGAAGTTGGGTGACTCTCAGTGCCTGTTTCCTCATCTGTAAAATAGGAATAATAAATAGCCCCAATTTCATTAGGTTGCTTTGTGGCTGCAATGATTTTTTTTTTAAACTAACTACTGGAGTTAGGCCAAACTTCACAGGTTAATGGTATAGTTTTTCATAAGACTCCTCCTCTCACCTCAGACACCAGCCACAAGTTAGGGGTCCCAGGCCATCCTCACTTTTTAGCAGCTGGTTATGAATTGAGGATTTCTGCTCAAGTTTCTCTCAAGTTTGATAACTCGCCAGAATGAATCATAGAACTCATGGAAGTGCCATATTATGACAGTGCTTTTATTAGAGCAAAAGGATACAAATCAGAACCAACTGAAGGGAGGGATGCATAGGGTGAGGTCTGGGAGGAGCCCAAATACAACTCAGATTCCAGTCATCTCCCTGTGGAGTTCCAGGCATTGTTACCTCCAGCAAGCACAATGATGTGGATGTGTGACAATACTCAAAAGTATGGCCAACCAGGGAAGCTCACCTGAGCTGCTTTGTTGTCCACAGTTTTTTTTTTTTTTTTTTAATTTATTTATGATAGTCACAGAGAGAGAGAGAGAGAGAGAGGCAGAGACACAGGCGGAGGAAGAAGCAGGCTCCATGCACCGGGAGCCTGACGTGGGATTCGATCCCGGGTCTCCAGGACCGCGCCCTGGGCCAAAGGCAGGCGCCAAACTGCTGCGCCACCCAGGGATCCCTGTTGTCCACAGTTTTAAATGGGGTTTCATGACAGAGGCATGATTGATTAAGTAACTGCCTGTACAGTTGCACTCAATTACCCAGCCCCTCTCTGCTACTTGAAGTTTGGACTAATATCACCTGGCTCAAAGCCCCAACCCTCTAATCACATTGTTGATCTTTGTGACATGGCCAGCCCCTGTTCTGAGTCATTTCCTTAGCAGAAACTTTTCTGGAGCCCACCATGAATCATCTCATTATCATAAACTATTAAGGACCCCTTTTAGTAATTAGGACACTCCTCTCACTTGGGATATTCCAAGGATCTGGAGGGTATTTCCCAGGAACCAGGGACAGAGGCCAGCTGAATGCTCTATTATGCAGTGGCTAAAAGAGTTAATGTCTGAAAAGCACCTAGAACAGTGCTGACATATGGGAAACACCATAAAAATGTTTGCTAAATAAGTAATACATTCTTGCTCCACTTTGAAGATGCCAAACAAAAAGTCATATCTTTACTGAATATTGATATCTTTTAAAAATAATTATTGAGTTTAATAGCATCAGACAAAAGGACTTTATTTTTTTCCCCCTTTAGGTCTTTTTTTAAAATCTAGAAAACATAACAAGATGCAATTTTATGCTAATAAACTATCTTGGAAACTATGTAGAGTGAAACCTACACCAACATATAGGCTGCCAGGAGATTTGGATTCTTGTCCTAGCTTTGTTTTTGATTAGTTGTTTGACTTTAGGAAATTTCTAACCTCCTTGGATCTCAATTGTCTTTATCTGGCATTGGTCTACTTGTTTAGGGATTGTTTGGCACCAAAATCTTTCTTGGATGAAAAATACATTTTTTTCATTATCTCTACACTCCTTCTCCCTTCTGCCTCCTGTCCACTATGTTTTCTAATTTGAATTAAAAAGAGATGAACTTCATTTAAATGAGATCTAAAATACTGTCTTCTGGGAAAGTCAATATTCTGATTCATCTGGTATTATTACTCATATTATTAGTAGTATTATGATTATTTAGGTCATTGAAGCCTACAAGTAATAGGAATCACAGAATCATTATGATAATGATAAGTGTTGAATGAGGTAGAGAAAATGCCATAGATTGGTAAGATTTGATGGCTGGAACATGTTTTTTATCTTGTTTTCACTGTTTTTTTTTAAATGGTTTGTCTAAATATTTGTTATTCAATGCTGACTTAATATAAATTTATACTAATATTTATTGACAGTAGGAAACATGTAAGACTCTATTCCCATGATAGAGTAAGACAGAAATGTAATATCTATAACTAGATCTACATTTGTATCTGTATTTATCTATTCAGCTATCAATACCTAGCTAGTTATAAACAACTATATATAGAAAGATCAGTAGGATGAACGGGGTATGAAAAAAATCTTGTAAAACTTATTGATGATAATAATGAAAAGATGTTACTTGAGTGAAAGACATTTTTATGTTCTTTATTCTTTAAAATTTTTCATTTAAATTCTTTTTTTTTTTTTCATTTAAATTCAATGTAGTTAACATCGTGTATTATTAGTTTGGGGGGAGAATTTAGTGATTCATTAGTTACATTTAACACCCAGTGCTCTTTATATCAAGTGCCCTCCTTAATAACCATCATCCATTTAGCCCATTCCCCTACCCACGTCCCCTCTAGCAACCCTCAGTTTGTTCTCTATACTTGAGTTTCCTATGGTTTGCATCCCTCTCTGTTTTCATTTTTCCTTCAGAAAGAACATAGCATTCAAAATATTAATGAGATGTCTGGGTAGCTCAGTCTGTTGAACACCAAACTCTTGATTTCAGCTTGGGTCATGATTTTAGGGTCCTGGGATTGAGACCTGTGTCGCACTCCCTGCTCAGTGGGGATGCTGCTTAAGGATTCTCTCTCCCTAGCCCTCTGCCCCCATTCCTTGCTCATGCTATCACAAACAAACAAATCTTTAAAAAAATACTTGTTGCTACTTGAATTTTTGATATCCTTTGTATCTAGAGGTTGGTCTTGCAACAACTTCATATTTGTAGAAGAGCATTTTCAACATGATTCTTGTGAGATAGGAAAGGGTCGTGCAGTCTAGTATATTTAGGAAATACTGGGCTACTTATCATAGTCAAAGAAAAAAGAAGCTAGAATGTATTCAGAATACCCAAGGTTAAGGAATTTGCAGCATTTTCTAAATGTATTTAACCATGCAATTCTTTCTTAGTGAAATACTCATTAATGCCACAGGAAACACTAAACAAGACAAAAAAAAAAAATCACAACAAACAAGCAAACAACCCCCTCCCCCACAACATATCTCAAAGCAGTCTCTAACCAAGGGCAAACACTGCCCTCTCGATCTCACACATAAAGAATTTCACTTATATTTTCCAAGTAGTTCCTAATATAATGGCCATTTTATTAATTAGTAAGTTTTTAAGAAGATATTTGTTTATTTATTTAAGAGAGAGAGAGAGCACTTGTCCAAGCAGAGGGGAGGGGCAGAGGAAGAGACAGAAGCAGACTGAGCAAGGAGCCGGTGAGGGGCTCATGACCTGAGCCAAAGGCAGATGCTTAACCGACTGAGCCACCCTGGTGCCCACTTAGTAGTTTTTAAAAGAGCGATGTAGAATAAATAGTTTGAAATAATTATATGAAGCCAAACTATCAGCAAATCTTAACAAGATTAATGCTGAATAAGGAAACAGAAATACAAAAAAATGCATATAAAACTTAATTTTTGCACAGAATGTAACAGATGTTCATAGTATGACTGTGGCATTAAGGAGAAGTTAAATTATGTTTATGATCTTGTAGAAGAACACATTTTTGGCAAGGTATCTGTAAAAAAATTATTTAAAAAACCTTTGTTTAAAATTTTTGTTTTATTGGTAAACTTCTGTTATCTAGAATATCAATTATATAAAACCTTCTCATTCTCTAACAGTGCCAGGTCATGGAAGGAAGATGTAGCTACGATGTGAAGGAAACTGGAGCCACTTAAGCAACTTTGTTACATTGGATATAGCTTTTAAATTTCCCTGAATCCAGCTTCTCTCAGAGATGGTAAGGTCGGCTTCCCAGGATTATTGTGAAATAAAATGAGACCCAATATATGAAATCATCTAGGACTTGCTTACAAAGCAGGAGCCTGTAATAAAGTTTCTTTAAAAATAATTTACTATTTTTTAAAAGATTTTATTTATTTATTTGACAGAGAGGGAGAGAGAGAGAGAGAGAAGGCATGAACAGAGGGAGAAGCAGAAGGAGAGGAGAAGCAGGCTCCTTGCTCAGCCTACATGGGCTCCATCCCAGGACTCTGAGATCATGGCCTGAGCTGAAGGCAGATGCTTAATCAGCTGAGCCACCCAAGGGTCCCATTTACTACTGTTACCTGAAGTCTAAAAAGCCTTGGAATCTTTTAATTTTCTTAAACCTTTCTGTGCTGGTGATCCAGCAGGTTTGGGGTTTTTAGAAAAAGCAACAGGGCCAAATGCGGAAGGAAGGAGGGAGGATTTAGCAATTGTTGGTGATTTTTTTTTATTATTATTTATTTATGATAGTCACAGAGAGAGAGAGAGAGAGGCAGAGACACAGGCAGAAGGAGAAGCAGGCTCCATGCACTGGGAGCCCGATGTGGGATTCGATCCCGGGTCTCCAGGATCGCGCCCTGGGCCAAAGGCAGGCGCCGAACCGCTGCACCACCCAGGGATCCCTTGTTGGTGATTTTTAAGAGGGCAATTTCATGAATGGTGAGGATGGAGGCCAGATTGCAGGCATGTGAATATCAACAAGGAATTCCATCAAGAAGCTGGGCACAGAAGGAGAAGAGAAATACGGTAGAAGCCTGAAGGGTTTAGGCAAGGGATTTTTTTTTTTTTTTCTGGATTAGGAGGAGATGACATCCTAAAATTTTTTTGAAGGTCAACAAGAATAAAGAGGAAGACAGTGGAAAGAATACAGATGTAAGAATCAGGGCTGTTTCTAGGTCAGGCTCGATCACTAATTCACGGTGTTACCTTGGGCACCATCCTTAGCCTCTCAGAGTCGTGTGAAATGGAGGTGCTAATACCATCCTTTTCTCCTCCATGATTTTGGGGTGAAGATCATTTGAAATAAAGCCTGTAAGAGTACTTTGAAAGCTTAGGGTATGTTATCATACAAAATAAGCGTGAATCTTTTCAGAAGATGGTCTATGTCCAAGATGCTTACCTTTATGGCAGGTGCTATGAAAATGTTGTTTGGCTGCTTATGAAGGGCAAGTCTCGAAGTGTTTATTGAACTGAATTGCACTAACATGGCAAATACACTTTTAGATTACAAAGCAAATCGCTCCTCCCCATTTATAAGCTAAGAGCCCTTCCCCGGCTCTCTTTGGACATTCTACCTTAGTTCTTGTTTTCATTACTTACCAACTGCTGTGCGGCCTGTCAGTTCCGTATTCTTCATCTCACACACTTTAACCATATCTCTCAGCAATTTTCTGTCTGGAAAAATTGCCTGCTCTTTGTTTTCATCGAGGTAAAACGGTAACCACTTAAGGCCCATTTATACAAGGAGGAAAAAAGACTGTTTAGAAACCTAGTGTCAAACCTGGTTTTTTCAAACCATGTTGTGTTTTGAACACTGTAGTATCAACAGAGTCAAAAGTTAAATTTTTTTTGAGTACTCAGAGCGGGAAAGATCTTCTGGAGCCTGAGCTTTAAATATAACCTCTTAAATTCTGATTGAGTTTATTCTTTAGCTTTTGAATTTATTTTTGGCACCATATGTACTATGTGGGGCCAAGGAAAAAAGACGTTTTCCAAGAATTGTTGATCCCCAACAAGAATGTAAGCACCTTAGAAGGAAAAACTTCACAAAGATTTTTAACAGTCTGTTGTCTGATTTAAAGATCATCCCTCAACTAGGCGTCATTCTAGACCTGGGGAGATAAAGATGAACAAGGCATATACTGCTGCTGCTGCTGTAGTTGTTCTTGTTGCTGTTGCTGTTCTTGTCTGCTTGTTGCTGTTGTTTTTCTTCTTTTTCTTTTTTTAAGATTTTATTTATTGGATCCCTGGGTGGCGCAGCGGTTTAGCGCCTGGCTTTGGCCCGGGGCGCGATCCTGGAGACCCGGGATCGAATCCCACGTCAGGTTCCCGGTGCATGGAGCCTGCTTCTCCCTCTGTCTATGTCTCTGCCTCTCTCTCTCTCTCTCTCCCTCACTGTGTGCCTATCATAAATAAATAAAATTAAAAAAAAAAAAGATTTTATTTATTTATTTGAGAGAGGGAGAGAGAGCACATGTGCAAGAGAGCATGCATGAGAGAGCATGGGGGAGGGGCAGAAGGAGCTGAAGAAGTAGAGTCTCTGCTGAGCAGGGAACCCAACACAGGGCTGGATCCCAGGACCTCAAGATCATGACCTGAGTTGAAAGCAGATGCTTAACTGACTGAGCCACCCAGGCGCCCTGGCATTATATTGTTCTTAATGAACTTTGGCAAATAGGAAAATAGTTGCAACTCAGAATGAGGAGTGCTGTGATGGAGTTGTGCATACAATCTAGTGGTCACAGAAACCTTGCAGGGAAGCAGAGGTGGCCAGTGGTCAGCTGTGAAAAATAAATGGTGGCATCTCACACACTGCTTGCCAGATCAGAGGCTTTAAACAAGTTGGCAGCTACTGCTACCAGTGTGAGGAAGCCCAGAAGGACGGTGTGACTCGAATGACTTTTTATTTTGTTTTGGGGCTTTAATTTTTATCATTTTACAGCTTGATTGGAGTAAAAGTGTCATATAATAAACTGCACATATCTTCTAGGCCCATTTTGATCTATCTATGCACCTGTCAGACAAACACCACAGTCAAGGTAATGAACATGCCCAATACCCTACACATTTCCTTGTTTCCCTTTGTAAGCCTTCCCTTTTATCCCTTTTTTCCTCCCCTTCTCAAGGAACCACAGATCTGCTTTCTGTCACTTAGGATTTGTTTGCATTTTCTAGAAATCAAATAGAGAGAATCATACGATAAGCACTCATTTTTCATCTGACTTCTTTCATTCCCCAAAATGATTTTGATATTCACTCATGTGAATGTGTATCAATATTTCATTTCTTTACTTTCTTTTTCTTCCTTTATTTCTTTTCCCTTTTTCTTTTTTTGCTTGGTAGTGTTTCACTATATGGCTAGAACACACTTTTGTTTTTTCATTTACCTGCTGACAGACATTTGGGTTATTTCCTGTTTTTGGCTAGTGAATCTAAAGTTGTGAATATTCCTATACAAGCTTTTATAAGGGCGAGCACTTTCATTTCTCTTGGATAAATACCTGGAAGTGGATTGACAAGATCAAAATGTATATATATATATATATATATATATATATATATATATATATAGGCTCAGTTTTTAAAGAAACTGCAACATTGTTTTTCAAAGTGGTTTTACCTTTTTAAAGATTTTATTTATTTATTAATGAGACACACAGAGAGAGGCAGAGACATAGGTAGAGGGAGAAGCAGGCTCCCTGGGGGGAGCCCCATGTGGGATTTGATCCCAGGACTCTGAGACCATGACCTGAGTCACCCAGGTGTCCCATGGTTGTATCTTTTTATAGTCCCACTAGTATTGTATGAGACTTTTAGCTCCTCCATATCCTTGCCAACAATTGTTGTCTTTTTAAAAATTTCAGCTATTCTAATAGATGTGTTATGATATCTCATTGTGGTTCTATTTTGCATATTCTTAATGACTAGTGATATTGAACATCTCTTCATGTACTAATAGACATTCATATATCTTTGTTGAAGTGTCTGCTCAGATCTTTTGCCCATTAAAAAAGTCAGGTTATTTATTATTATTGGGCTTTAAGAGGACTTTATACACTCTGGGTATAAGTCTTTTATCAGACATATGATTTGCAAATAGTTTGTCCTGGTTTGTATCTTAACAGTATCTTTCAAAGAGCAGAAATTTGTAATTTTGACCACATTGAATGTATCAATTTGTTCTTTTTAAAAATAGCTTTATTAATGTATAATTGACCCCCAAAGTGGCATTTAATATGTACAATTGATGAGTTTGGACACATGCAAACATCTGTGATACCATCACTACAATCCAAGTGATAAACATATTTAACACCTCCTGGAATTTCTTTGGGTCCCTTTGTTTTATGGTGTTTTATGTTTGTGGTAAGAACACTTAACGTGAGATCTATCCTTTTATTAAATTTCGAAGTTCACTATCCTGTATTGTTGAGTATGGGCACTGTGTTATATGGCAGATCTCCATAACGTATTCCTGTAGCATGATTGAAACTTTTTACCATTGAATAACAGCTTCTCATTTCTTCCTCTTTTCAGCCCCTGGCAACCCTATTATATTCTCTGCTTCCATGAGTTTGATTATTTTAGATTCTTCATATAAATGGAATCATGCAGATATCTTCTGTGACTGGCTTATTTCACTTAGTCTATGTCCTTCAGGTTCATCCATGTTGGCACAACTGGCAGGATTTCCTTTTTTCTTAAGGCTGAATGATATACCAATTTATGGTATACATTGTATTTTCTCTATCCATGCATCCATTGATGAACATTTAGGTTACTTTTCCATATCTTGGCTATTGTGAATAATTTTGTAGTGAACATGGGAATGCAGATCTCTCTTCAAGATACTGATTTCAGTTATTTTGGCTGTATACCCAGAAGTGGAATTACTGATAAGGACATTTTTGAGGAATATTCATACTATTTTCCATAGATGCTTCAAGTTTGTTTTTCCAGGGATTATGCTTCTAAAGTATGTAAAAAGCTTTGCCTAAGCCAAGATCACAGGAGTTTTCTCTTATATTGTCTTCTAAAATTTCATAGGTGTAGGTTTTAAATTTAGGTTTGTAACCCATTTTGAATTAATTTTTATACTTGTTGAAGTATGGATTATTTTTTTCATTAGATATCCAATTGTTTTTAGCCCTAATTATTGGAAAAGGCAATCCTTTCTCCAAGGTAGAAGGTAGAGGAGGAGAGGGATGGTAAAGTATCCTCCAGACTGAGAAGGCAGCTTCATACAGTTTACAGAGTTTTATTCAGGGTAATTTACTGATAGGGAGATTTAAGGCAAAAGACAATCCAGACATGTGCAGCTATTTTCCACAAAGTCCAGACCTCAGTCTACAGATTTTATAGAGCAAAGGGATGCCAGGAGGGCATTGTAGTGAGATCAAAGGGTTTGTATGCACTTAATTGACAGGTAACATTCAGTTAGATCTTGTGGTGTCCCACCTGTGCATCTGGAAGGGGAAAGACTATGTTATCTCTAACAGATTCATGGGAGACCAAAGCAAGCCTCCCTGCATTCTAGACCTGGTGGGTGTTTCTAAGGTGTGTATATTAATCTCCAAGGGGCCTGAAACATGCAACCACAAGAGAGGTCACTGGGTAGACAAGGACAAGATGGAAGGGCAAGGATGGAGCCACTATTGTTAGCACACCTATGCTCCACCCCTGACATCTTTGTGGCCAGTACAATCTTTTACATGCCATTCTTCTGCAATGAACCTACAGCCAGATATCAGAAAGTGACTTGCATCCCTATGCCACAGCAATAATATAGACAGCAGTGTATGATTAATATACCCATGAGAGAAAACACTTGGAACTCTACTTCTCTAGCAATCTTGTAAAGAAGTGAACCATCTAGTGAAGGCATTAGCAAAAGAGATCTTTACATGGTCAATAACTTTTTGCATATGAGACACAAAGTTCAGCATTTTGTAGACCCTAGCAGTCAGAGTGATTATGAATTTCAACATAAGTGGTGGTCCATGACAGGGAGATGTTACCTGAGGCAACAGGGAGGGACATCATCAGTGTGAGGCTAAGGGCGATGAGACAAATGTTTTAAAGGCAATAGGTATGGTAAATCTTCATTTAGTAACAACCCAGTAACTATTTGGTGCCCATGAACCAATACCATCCCTGGCTTTTCACCATTACTCATTCTGAAGGATGGGGTGACAACCACTCTAGCTACTTCCTGATGAAAAGGGGCATAGATTAGGATTTGTGGAATGAAACTGCCTTGCATCCAATTACAGATAATCCCTAGTACTGGGTTGAGCCCCCATCCTTCATAGGGCCATTGTTTCAGAACTCTCATGTATAGTCTTAGCTAACATTTGGTAATGTTAGCTCATTTCACATTTGGTAATATGGTCACTTCAGTTGAACAGTTGTCTCACTTCAGGAGCCAGTCCCACAGGTAGGCTTCCAAAGTTAGGCCTATGAGTAGAAAATTAGCCAGATATGCAAGGAAACCAGAAGTATTCAGGATCCAGCCCAGGTTTATAGGTAAACAGGAACAATTAATCAGAACTAGAATCTTAACACCCATAGAGGTGTGTTACTGAAACACATTTTTTTTTCTCTCTAGTTACCCTCCTTTCCATCAAAGATAGCCAAACTAAGACTACTGTTTGTGAAACAAGTCCAGTTTTAGCAAACTTGGCCTAATTATTTACATAAGTACAGCAAGAATAGTGGCTGGCCAGATAGGTTCTTTTAAATCAGCTTTGCTGGGACTTCTCATAAGGAATTTCAGAGTAAACATTTAATAGCATTTGGAGGCTAAGAAGCTAGTGAAATACTTGCCATCAGACTTGCCTGCACCGCTATATATTTGGGTTACTCTCTTCTCCAGGTCCCCAAAATATTCTGAGATTCCTGAGCCTGTAAGGTTACTTCTTTACTTACTCACCCTGTAAGGCCCTAGGAACCCTGTAAGCTAGGTATCAGGCCAATTTTCCAAGAGACTTCATTAGCTGCATAGAGTCAACCTTACCTCCTTAATGCTATCTGGTCATATCTGAGTCTATGCATGTCTCTCTCTAATATGACACTCTAGCCAAAGCCTTGGTAATATGATCAATGTTTCCAATACAGGAATACAGATTCTTATTGAACCTATGCAAGTAACTAATTGCAAGTAAGAATACCCCCTCAAGTAAGGAAGTGAATAAATAAATAAATAAATCTTTTAAAAAGGACAAGGTGGGGACACCTGGGTGGCTCAGTCAGTTAAGTGTCCAACTCTTGGTTCTGGCTCAGGTCATGATCTCAGGATCATGAGATCAAGCCCCATGTTAGGCTCCATGCTCAGAGCAGAGTATGCTTATGACTCTCTCTCCTTTAGCCCCTCTCCAGCCCTCCAAATAAATAAATCTTAAAAAAAAATAAAAGAGAGTAGGATTGCTCACTGGAATTTCCAAATTTTAGAGAGACCATGTAGGGAAAAAAAGAATGGTTTCCTTAAATCTGGAAGAGTAAACATTAGAGAACCAGCAATGTTTTAAACAATAGTCATAAAAACTATAATCATTTTCCTCAATTCATTCTGTCTCATGTTAATAATAATTGTTCTATTTGAATGCAGTTTTCCCATTAATTTGAGAAATTTCTACTCAGCTTGGTTTTATGATCCAAAGGGTATAAGAAATCTGTATTTGTCAAAAGTTCTCTCCATGAATCTTCTTGAAGACAAAACACGTAGCAAAAGCATCAGAACAATAACTGTGAATGACAAAAGACTCAGAAATGGCCATGGTTAAAGATCTGATGAAAGTTCATTATAATGCAATTGACAAGAAAATTTCTTTTTTTTTCTGTGACATACAACACTTCAATAATTAGAATTATAGTTGATGGCATTATACTAGGACATATCAAAATCTTAGGAATTTTTATGATTTCTAAAATAGTTATGGCATTCTTCCAGGTAATATGACCTAAAAAGGTTTATCAGCACTTATTTTACATTACTTCCTGTGTAACTTAACATACCAAGCCTAATTAGTTAAGAACTTCATTTAGAATTTGAATTTGGGGAATTTTGTTAAAAATATCAGAAGGTTTTAAAGCACATGCCTAAGTAGGAGCAGAGATCATTATAAAACTTAATTACCTAATTAAACAAGATGGCAATAAGAGCTTCTTAAGGCAAATACAGAAGTGACATAGTTAGCAAAATTTACTTCTTTTAATATTGATAAGATTCAGCTTTCTTAAGTAATTGAAGACCTGATAAAGATAAAATATAGAAACTGTCTTATTTTGTTTTATTTTCGTGGCAAAGGAAAAAACTCTCCATTTACGATTTCTTATTAAGAATAGACC
Source organism: Vulpes vulpes (assembly GCF_048418805.1). NCBI lineage: Eukaryota > Metazoa > Chordata > Mammalia > Carnivora > Canidae > Vulpes > Vulpes vulpes. The sequence continues at coordinate 96,966,373 of NC_132784.1, read as the reverse complement.
AATAACCTACAAAAACCTTAAACAGAGAAAGGCCAAATTCCAATCTTATACCAGTTTACTTTTAAATCTCTTTCATTCCAATCTTAGCCCTGACCATGCGTAAAATTCTTTTCTAAAGATTCCTATTTGACAAACTTTCTACAACTTTCTTTTTTCTTTATATTTTGTCCTAAGTTTTTCCCTCCAAACAACCAGTCTCATTTTAGAACAAAATTACTTTCTATTCCTCAACAAAAATGTATTCCCACCTTTTCTGCCTTTCTTAACAAAATCACATCTGTATCTTCGGGGGTAAATCCCCAACAGTGCAATTGCTGGGTTGTAGGGCAGGTCTATTTTTAACTCTTTGAGGAACCTCCACACAGTTTTCCAGAGTGGCTGCACCATTTCACATTGCCACCAACAGTGTAAAAGGGTTCCCTTTTCTCCACATCCTCTCCAACATTTGTGGTTATAGCAGCAATGTCCACAACAGCCAAACTGTGGAAGGAGCCTCGGTGTCCATCGAAAGATGAATGGATAAAGAAGATGTGGTCTATGTATATAATGGAATATTAGCCATTAGAAATGACAGATACCCACCATTTGCTTCAACATGGATGGAACTGGAGGGTATTATGCTGAGTGAAATGAGACAATCGGATAAGAACAAACATTATATGGTCTCATTCATTTGGGGAATATAAATAATAGTGAAAGGGAATAGAAGGGAAGGGAGAAGAAATGGGTAGGAAATATCAGAAAGGGAGACAGAACATGAAGACTCCTAACTCTGGGAAACGAACTAGGGGTGGTGGAAGGGGAGGAGGGCAGGGGGTGGGGGTGAGTGGGTGATGGGCACTGAGGGGGGCACTTGAGAGGATGAGCACTGGGTGTTATTCTGTATGTTGGCAAATTGAACACCAATAAAAAATAAATTTATTATTAAAAACAAAAACAAACAAACAAAAACAAAATCACAAACCTTACTTCTGTTTTTTTTTTTTTTTTTTTTTTTTTTTTTTTTTTTTTTTACCCCTCTTGGGGCTTGAGCTTGCAACCCTGAACTTAAGATTTGAGCTGAGATCAAGCCACCAACCATGCCACCCGGATATCCCACATGCCTCACTTTGTTTGCATACAGAGTTGTTTCCCTTATTATTTCTAGTAGTCTTGATTGCGTTTATTAGAATACTTAATGCTTAGAAATCTTACTTTCCATTGAAAACTAAATAGTAAGCAATTCTGAACTGTTATACCAGAATTCTTTGGATTGGCAAATTTATTAATATATGTCATAATTTCCAGAAACATGCTCTTTATAAAATTTTAATGTTGATAACTCTAAAGAAATGTCTATCTAAACAACTTTAAATTTGCTTTAACATTAAATATTTTTCCAGATCACATGAACTTAAAAAACATCTGGGTTAGTTTCCTTCTTTCTGAGTTTTAGAAGGCCTATAAACCAATTACACAGAGCTCTTTTACCAAGTAATTTTAGCAATACCATTCAGAGGTAGAAAAATATCTCACATTTACAACCTACACATGTGGATACACACAGAGATAGATGTAAAGATCCTATAGGTACTAATATTTGTAGAGAAGATTTTAAGATTTGTATTTGTCCCTGGAATTAATCTGGAGGTGACTGTGCTAGAGTTTGAACACAAGAGCCAGTTTAGCAGTTTGTATTTTAAAAAGTCTTCTTCCCACCCCCACCCCACCTTTTTTTTTTTTCTTCAGTGTCAGGTGATTGTAGGTTATGTTTACATTTCAAGCACAGGACAAGCTGTATAACATCATGAGATGGGAAAAGGACACAAGTTTTCCCAAAAAGGACTTTGGTTTCCTGAAGCCAATGACTAAAGCCAATGAAGCCTTTAAGGTAAATAGGGGAAGATTCAGGATCAGTAAAGGAATAGGTGAATTTTGGATTGCCTCTAAGAGAAGCATTTCTAGCTTTGTAAATTTTGTAAGATAAGGAAAGCGGCTTTCAAATCCTCACAGAACTAGGTTGCAAGTCAAATAACTTTATAGGTTGATCTACTCATCTGATTCCATTTTCCTCAATTTGCTTTTCCCCCTCTGGGTACATTTTATTAGTTTCCTGCATGGATAGTATCCTGTCAGTGTTTTTAGAAGCTTTGAAATACCAATCAAAATATGCATCCAACTTAGATTGTCTAATCCAATGGCCAGCTTTCTCAAGTTGGGTCCGCAAATAGTAATTAGGTATTTTAAAGGATCCTCATTTAGGCCATTTGAGAGTTAAAACCATCCGAAGTATAATCCTTAAAAAACCTTCTGACCTCCTTCACCCAGGGATTTCTAGGCTCAACTTCAATAAGGATTTAATCCCACAGGGTATTTACCAAGGAAGTCTTTCTTTTAAAACATTTCCCCCCAGCGTTCCTTTAAGCTTTGCAATTAACAAAACAGAGAGCACTAATTATTGTGGCAGAGCCAAAGCTCACTTTTTGCCCAGTCCTTTCAGGTGCTGAACAAAGGATGTCAGGTGGATGTTCCCTTAACCTCTAAGGTCATGGGATAGGTGAGTTCAGTCACCAAGGACCAAGTGGGATGGTCCTAGTGGAGAACCCAAGGCGACCAATTGCCAGAGTTAAGTGAGCACTAGATGAGCGGCTGCTGCCAACAGCTTTGCTCCTGCTCTCAGACCACCCAGGCACACAAACCACCAACATCCCCCACCTGGGTGGTCCAAATTTACAACCCAACTTAAAGGGATCATCGTTTGGGGTACTTTAAATTCAACAAAACCCAAAGGGGTGTTGAAAGCAAAGAACTTTTTATCACTTGTTACAAGCAGGGAGACACGGAGATAGCTCTCAAAGCACTGTCTCTTTACTCATAATTCCTTTTCTGTGGAGTCTTGTAATGCAGAGCATGAGGGTAGCTGGTCAGCTTGGGATTTCCCCCACGGACAGTGGGCTTTCCCTTCTTGGCCCTTTTATCCATGCTTGCTTCCTTTTCTGCCTCCTGCCTGGCTTGACAACTGTTAGAAGGTGGAAGACGGGGAGGGACTTCAGACTGAGAAGGCACTTTGAGACAGAAAAAACAAAGCAGGCAACTCCACACAGTTTACATAGCAGCTATGGTCTGCAAAGTCCAGACCTTAGTCTACAGATTTTATAGGGCAAGGGGATGCCAGGAGGGCACTGTAGTGATTTATATGCACTTCAAACGATTTGTATGCTCTTAATTGACAGTTAACATCTAACTAGATCTCAAGGTGTCACCTGTGCATCAGGGAAGGGAACGACTTATCTCTAACAGATTCATGGGAGGCCAAAGCACGCCTCTCTATATTCCAGCCTTGGTAAGCATTTCTAAGGTACATATATAAGTGTCCATGGGTCCTGGAACATATAGCCCCAGAGAGGTCATCCAGTGGGTATGAACAAGATGGAGGGCCAAGGATGGAGTTAGTACTGTTAGCACTCCCACACTCGACCTTCGCCTTTGCTCCTCTGTCAAAATCCAGTTGTTCATATACATTTGGACCTATTTCTGGATTTATAATTACATCTTTTTATTTATTTGTCTGCATTTATGTCATCACCAGACCAATGTGATCACTGTAGCTTAAAATAGGTCTTAAAATCAGATACTGTTATCCTGCAATTTGGTCTTTTAATTTACTTATTTGTTTATTTTTATTCATGATAGAGAGAGAGAGAGAGAGAGAGGCAGAGACACAGGCAGAGGGAGAAGCAGGCTCCATGCAGGGAGCCAGACGCGGGACTCGATCCCGGGCCTCCAAGATCACGCCCTGGGCCAAAGGCAGGTGCCAAACCACTGAACCACCCAGGGATCCCCGAGATTTTGGTTTTGATTGTGATGGGCTATACATCCATTTGGGAGAACTGAAATATTAACAATGCTGAATGTTTCACTTTATTATTATATGGCATAGCTCTCTGTTTACTTAGATCTTTAATTCTTCTCAGTGGTGTTTTGTGCAGGTCTTTTCCATGTTTTGGCAGTTTGGTTTCATGTTTTTTTTGATTCATCATTTCATGTTTTTTGGTTCCATCTTTAAAAGGAAGAAGAGTGTAGGGTTTTTTGTTTTGTTTTGTTCTGTTTTTTTTTTTTTTTTTTTATGAGCAATTTTAGGTTCACAGCAGAACAGAGGAGAAAGTACAGGAGTTCCTATATACTCCCTATCCTCATATACACACAATCTTCCTCACTATCAACATCTCACACCAGAGTGGTACATTTCTTACAACTGACGAGCCTACACTGACACATCATAATCACTTACATAGTTTATACTAGAGTTCATTATTGATGTTGTACATTCTATGGATTTTAGCAAATATATAATGATATCTATTTACCATTATAGTATCATACAAAAAGTTTCACTCCCCTACAAATTCTCCATTCTTCATGATTCATCTTTCCTTTCCCATTAACCCCAGGCAAACATTGTTCTTTTTACTGTCTATAAGTTTTGCCTTTTCTAGAATGTCATTTGTATCGGACTCAACAGTATGTAGCCTCTCAGGTTGGCTTCTTTCAGTTAGTAATACACAGTTAAGGTTCCTTCATATCTTTTCATGCCTTGATAGCTCATTTCTCTTTAGTGCTAACTAATATTTTATTGTCTGGATGTACCACAGTTTATTTATCCATTCACTTACCAAAGGATATCTTGGTTGCTTCTAGTTTTGACAATTATGAATAAAGCAGCTATCAACATCCTGATGAAGGTTTTGGTGAGGGCATAAGTTCTCAGGTTCTTTGGGCAAATATGATGGAGCATGATTACTGACTGGGTCATGTGGTAAGAGTATGTTTAGTTTTATGAGAAACTACAGGGATCCCTGGGTGGCGCAGCAGTTTGGCGCCTGCCTTTGGCCCAGGGCGCGATCCTGGAGACCCGGGATCGAATCCCACGTCAGGCTCCCGGTGCATGGAGCCTGCTTCTCCCTCTGCCTGTGTCTCTGCCTCACTCTCTCTCTCTCTCTGTTGTGACTATAATAAATAAATAAATAAATAAAGAAAGAAAGAAAGAAAGAAAGAAAGAAAGAAAGAAAAAGTTCTACTCTAAGGAATTTAAAAAAAAAAAAAAAAAAAAGAAACTACAAACTGTCTTCCAACAGGGCCATACCATTTCAGATTCCCACTAGCAGTGAATGAGAGTTCCCTCTTGCTCCACATGTTCTCCAGCATTTGGTGTTATAAGTGTTTGGGATTTTTGCCATTAAATAGATGTGCAATGTTATCCTATTGTTTTAATTTGCAATTTTCTAAAAATGTATCATTTGGAACATCTTTTTATATGTTAATTTCCCATCTGCTTATCTTCTTTGGTGGAGTGTCTGTTCAGATCTTTTGCCCATTTTTTAATTGGATTGTTAATTTTCTATTGTTGAGTTTTAAGAGTTCTTTGTATATATTGTATAACAGTCCTTTATTAGATATGTGTTTTTGTAGACATTTCCCCCAAGTCTATGGCTTGTCTTATTCTCCTGACAGTATTTTTTGCAAAGGATAAGTTTTTAATTTTAATAAAGTCCAGCTTATTAATTCTTCCTTTCACCGATGATACCTTTACTGATTATCTAAAGAAGTCATCACCAAACCCAAGGTTCATTAGATTTTCTCCTACTTTTTCTTCTAGGAGCTTTAGAGTTTTGTATTTTGCATTTAGATCTATGAATCATTTTGAATTAATTGTTAAGGGTGGACGTTCTATTATCTATATTTATTTTGTGCAAATGGATATCCAGTTGTTCTAGTAGCATTTGTTGCAAAGACTATCTTTTTTCCACTGAACGGCTTTTGCTCCTTTTCAAAAATCACTTGACTATATTTGTTTCAATGATCTATTTGTCTGTTCTTTTGCCAATACCACATTGTTTTGATTACCATAGTTTTATAGTTAGTCTTGAAATAGGTGGTGTCAGTCCTCTGACTTTGTTCTTTCCTTCAGTGTTGTGGTGGTTATTCTGCATCTTTTAATTCTCCATATAAACTTTAGAATCAGCTTGTCAATATCCACAATAACTTGCTGGGATTTTGATTTGGGTTGCAGTAAATCCACGGATCAAGTTAGGAAGAACTGACATCTGACAATATTGAGTCCCCCTACCCATGAACATTATTTAGTTCTTTAATTTCCTTTATCATAGTTTTTCTAGTTTTCTTTATGTAGATTTTTTCATATTTGTTAGATTTATACCGATGCAGTTCATTTTGGAGGGTGCCAATGTAAATGGTATTACATTTTAAATTTCTAACTCCATTTGGTCATTGCTGGTATATAAGAAAGTAATTGACTTTTGTATGCTAACTTTGTAACCTGAAACTTTAAATCACTTATTAGTTCCAGGAATTTTCTGTGTGAGTCAATTCTTTGGATTTTCTACATAGATAATCGTGTCATCTGCAAACAAAGACTTTTATTTCTTCCTTCCCAAACTGTGTATCTTTTATTTCTTTTTCTTGTCTTACTGCATTAGCCAGGACTTCCACTGTGATGTTGAAGAGGAACAGTGAGAGAAGAAATCCTTGCTTTGTTCCTGATCTTAGTGGGAAAGCTTCTAGGTTCTCAACATTAAGTCTGCTGTTAGGTATAGTTTTTTTGTAGATGTTCTTTAACAAATTGAGGAAGTTCCTTTCTATTCATAGTTTGATGAGGGTTGGTTTGTTAAGTAGATATTGATTTTGTCAATTTTTTTCTGCATCTATTGATATGATCGTGTAATTGTTTAGTCTGTTGATGTGATAAATTATATTAATTGATTTTTTTCTTTCTTTCCCACAGCTTTATTGAGGTATGATTGACAAAAACATATTTAGGTTGTACAAAAGTTTTAAAAGTGTAAAATGTGATGATTTAATATACATGAGCATTTTTAGAATGATTACCACAGTCAAGTTAGTTAACATATCCATCACTCACAGTTACCTGTGTGTGTGTGTGTGTGTGTGTGTGTGGTGAGAACATTTACCATCTACTCATTTGGAAGATTTCAAGTATATAATACAATATTACTAACTGTGGTCACTACACTGTATGTTATATCTCTGGGATATCTCCATCTTGCATAACTGTATAACTTGCATAACTACATAAACTTTGTATCTTTTGATCAACACATTCCCATTTCCCTCATCTGCGAGTCCTAATAACCACTGTTCTGCTCTTTGGTTCAATGAATTTGCTTTGTTTTTTGTTTGCCTTTGTTTTTTTGTTTGCTTTTGTTTTAGATTCCAAATATAAGTGAGATCATTTGGCATTTGTCTTTCTGTATCTGGCTTATTTCACTTAGCATAATGTTCTACATTTTCATTCATGTTTTCACAAATGGAAGTTTCTTTCTTTTTCATTGTAAAATCATAATATTTTAGTGTGTGTGTGTGAGAGAGAGAGAAATATTTTTATTTATTTATTTATTTATTTATTTATTTATTTATTTAAGATTATTTATTTATTATTTATTCATGAGAGATACAGAGAGAGAGAGAAGCAGAGACACAGGCAGAGGGAGAAGCAGGCTCCATGCAGGAAGGCCAATGTGGGACTCGATCCCGGGACTCCAGGATCACACCCTGGGCCAAAGGCCGGTGCTCAACCGCTGAGCGACCCAGGGATCCCTGAGAGAGAAACATTTTTAAAATCCATTTTATCTGTGGATGAATACTTAAGTTGTTTCCATTTTCTTGGCTATTATGACTAAAGTTGCAGATGAACATGGAGTACAGATATCTCTTTGAGTTATTGATTTCATTTCCTTTGGATATATTCCCAGAAATGGGTTGTTGTTGGATCATACAGTAGTTCTATTTTTATATTTTTGAGGATTTTCCATATTGTTTTCCATAATGCCTATACCAATTTACATTGCCACCAACAGCACACAAGGGTTTTTCTTTATACCCTTGCCAACACCTGTTATGTCTTGTCTTTTTTATGATAGTTATCCTAACAGTGTAAAGTGATACTTCATTGCAGTTTTGATTTGCATTTCCCTGATGATTAGTGATCTTGAGCATCTTTTCATGTACCCCTCATCATTTGTGTGTCTTCTTTGGAAAAGTGTGTACTCAGGTCTTTTGTCCATTCTTAAATCAGGTTATTTGAATTTTTTTATTTTTTATTTTTGCTATTGAGTTTTATGAGTTCCTTATATATTTTGGAATTAACTTCTTATCAGATATATGGTGTGCAAATATTTTCTCCCATTATGTTGGTTGCCTTTTTATTTGCTGATAGTTTCCTTTACTGTGCAAAGCTCTTTACTTTGGTATAGTCCCACTCCTTGACTTTTGCATTCATTGTGTATACTTTTGGTATCATATACATTAATTGATTTTTTGAATGTTGAACTGGCCTTGCCAACCTGGCATAAAGTCCCCATTGTCATGGGGTAGGACACTATTTTTTTCAATGATAAATTTCAGTTTCTAATTCTTTGTTTCTAGTATATAGAAATACATTGTATGTGGATCTTGTATATTGATTCTGTAATCTTGCTAACCTGATCTATTGATTCTGATAACATTTTTGCAGAATCTGCTGGATTTTCTATGTAGGCAGTCATGTCAATATTGGTGAGAATGTAGCCAAAGATTGAGGGGGGACCCTCTGCAATCTTCGGAGCTCTTTTTCTGTGCATTTATTTTATGGTGTCCTACCCTACAAACTCCAGGCCCTTTGGCTTCCTGAGCTTTCAGATCTCTCTTCTTATCTCAAGGGAACTAATGAGCTTTACCTGGATTCCTTCACTCTGTACCATTGCCTGGAAATGTTTTATAGTGAAGTCATAGGATTTGTTACCTGTCCCTCAGGGACCATTGTCCTTCATTTCCTAATGTTCAATCCCTTGAAAATTATTGTTTCATGTATTTTGTCTGGTTTTTTGAGTTGTGGTCTTTTGGGGGAAGGGCAATATAAATCTGGTTTCTCTCACTGCATCTTGGTCAGAAGCTAAAACTTGAAGATACCTTTTCACATAAGAATGTATTAATGTACTTAAATTTTTATTAAAGGAAACACTATATTTTGTATTTATGTGCTGTAGTTTATGCACTATTTCCTTATTGAAGGATTTTTAGATTGTTCCACTTTGTTTTTTTTTTTTTATAAATGAGATGTAATGCATGCTCTTTTCAATATTATCCGAATTGCACTGAATTTTGCATGAAATAAATACTGAGATCCTTAAAATTGCATACATATCAGCAAAATTAAATGCCTAGTACTTGGCCAGAATTGTATTAAGCAATGTATATAATCATATTGAGAATTCTTATTTAAAGACATGGTACTTAAAAGAATTAAAGCATAAAGTGAAATAATAAGAATACATAGCTACATTCAGTTTATCCAGAGTCCTAGGGGAATTAGGTATTCTGGGTAAATGCCAGTTTTGGACAACTGTATGCTTAAAAAATGAGCTAAAAAATGATTTGAACTCAACCTAATTGAAATCCTGAAAACTGTATTACACACTTCCTAACTTTAGTATAAAGAATAAAATTAATTTCACCATATCTTAATAATTCACAATCATTCTTATAAACACAAATACATATATGCTGATGTAGAAGTGGGATGTGGAGATGAATCAGTACTGGCAAATGCCATTAGGATTAAAGAGGTAGAATGGCCATACATTTTAGCTAACTTCCTGGTAAAATGTCTCTTTTCTTCCAAGTACTTTCATAGTGCACATTTTATCTTAGACTTTGTATACCAGTGGTTAGAGTGGTTTATATCTTTTTATTCTGTTATATTTTTATTTCCTGGAAGGCAGGAACACCCTGTTCTTCGTGTTTTTAAACTCCACAGTTCCTAGGTAAGTATTAGATATGATTAATTAAGTGAGGTACACAAAGGACTTAGGAGAATTCTAAGTTCAAACTCTTTTTGTATGAATTGTGGTATAAATAAATACATAAGTTAAAACAACAACATTGAAAAGGCTAACAGTCCAATATTACAGCAAGACAAATAGTTTGTATCTTAATCTAAAATTTATCTCTGTACATGCTCAAAGTTTAGTAACCTCTCTGTGGACCAGCAAGAATACACAAAGAGAGAGAGAGATGAATAAATTGGAAAAAGGAATCTTTCCAGTAACTCTAAGGATAAAGAAATTTTACCTTTTGGCTTCTCAGGAGGAAGAGGAAAAAACCTTAGTTGGAGTGTTTTGTGTCTTCTTTCCCATCCAATACATCATCATAAGGCCAATGAGAGAGGGAAATTTTTAAGAATCAACATAGTAATTAGTTAATTGAACAAATGTATATATTTAGCACTTACTATTCAGTTGTCACTTTGCTAGCAAAATTCAGAATCTACTTTTTAGGTATTTACTAAACTAGCCCTGGTTTATTTCTTTTGAAATGGAGTTTTTCCTTAGGATCAAGAAAATAAACCCTAACAAGGATACATTGGAAATTAAAATATAAGGAACTCCTCAAAGACTTTCCTTTCCACTCTGAATAATTCTTGCTTTGACCATTTAAAAAGTAAATATGGAAAAAAAATTAGCAAGTCCCCAGTTTGAGAAAGAGGATTCCCATAGCCTTTAGGAGGATTTTGATATACATTGATGTAATTACAATCTACATTTCACATTTTATTCATAATTTATGATTGCTATCCTGGCCCACTTTTCAAGCAAGGTCTAAACTAAGAGGGAAATATTTTTCTTCCTATTTTATTTTATTTTATTTTATTTTATTATGTGTATTGAAACAGTTTTATTTTAAAATTTAAAAGTACAGAGCATAGATGGATCTCATTTTTTCTATGGGGATTGCTTACACATCCCAGAGAGTGGTGTGAAGTAGGCTACAAGAAAGATGTACTGCAGGGAAAAAAAGCATAGTGAGAAGCATGTTAATATTGTTTCTAAATTTTTAACCATATACTTTGGAGGAAAAAATTATCTTAGAAAAATGATGAACAATACAGATGGTCCTGGCTTATAATGGTTCAACTTATGATTTTTAGACTTTACAATGATGCAAAAGCAACACAGAATCCATAGAAACCACACTTTGAATTTTGAATTTTGATCTTTTTGTGGGCTAGTCATATGTGGTAAAATATTCTCTCATGATGTTGGGTAGCTCCCAGTCAGTCACGTGCTCATGAGGATAAACCAATACAACTATGACCATTCTGTACACATACAACATTCTGTTTTTCACTTTCACTGTTTTTCACAGTATTCAACAAATTACATGAGATATTCAACATTTCATTATAAAATAGACTTTGTGTTAGACAATTTTGTCCAAGTGTAGGCTAATGTAAGTGTTCTGAGCTCATTTAAGATAGCCTGGTCTGAGCTATGATATAGGTAGGTTAGGTGTAATGCATTAAGTGCATTTTTGACTTAAAATGGATATATTGGGATATTGGGATGTAATCCCATCACAAGTTGAGGTAGATCTGTGCTGAATTCAACACTCACACTCTTTTTTTAATCTGCTGACTTCTAAATGTAAAAGATTCTATTTTAGAATAAATCCTTCTCTGACAAATTTTCTTTCCTGATACATTTTGGTATGTGGTTAATTTTATAAATTGCCTAAAATATAACATCTTTCTATTTTGCTAACTCATTGAATCAGTTTTGTAACAATTGAATCAAGGCCTGAATGAAAGGATAATAAAAATAAGGTAGATTAAGAATAAGTACTTCAAACAATGGAAAAGAGTTACTTCAACGTGTTCTTTTCTTGCCACAACACACTCAAATGGGCACATCTGGATCTTGACCTTCTGAAAAAGTTATGGAGATGTAAAGCAACAAATACTATTCACAATTATACTATCATACCTTTGACCAATGTCTCCCCATTTTTACTTCCCAACCCTCACTCCTGCAAACACCCTTCTATTCTGTTTTTATGAGTTGACTCCTTTACATTCCACATATAGCTTAGGTGAGAACATGCTGTATTTGTCTTTTTTGCGTCTGGCTTTACTTATAATGTTTTCCAGTTTCATTCATATTGTTGCACAAAGCAGGACTTCCTTTTCCTAAAAGGCTGAAAAATAAGCTAAATAATATTCCAGCGCATGTGCATGTGTGTGTATGTGTATCATTGTATACACACACACACATTGAGTATACATATATATATCCCATTTTGTTTATCCATTCTGTTGATGGACATTTAGGTGGTTTCCATATCTTAGCTATTGTGAATAATACTGTAGTGAACATGGGAGTGCAGTTACCTCTTCAAGAAGGCACTATTAATGGGGCATCTGGGTGGCTCAGCCAGTTAGGTATCCAACTTTTGATCTCAGCTCAGGTCTTGATCTCAGAGTTCTGAGTTCAAGCCCTTTGTTAGGTTCCATGCCCAACACTAAAGAAGGCACTATTATTAAATATATCTTCTTGCTAACTAAGACTATTTATGGATTTTTAACCCATCACATGAAGAACATCATGGCTAATATCACCAGCATCATCACTTGGTCTTCATTTGATTTGGTCATTTGGACTGTCACTCAATGTCAATAGCATCATGGTGGTTCATGTGTCAGGCTAATGGAGACCACTGGTTTTAAAATACTGGTCAGTAGAATCACATCCACATCTGTGGATGTACTTCAAGTCTCAACAAAGGGGAGCAGCTAAAGGCTAAATGGGCAGACTGGTCTCTGGCCCAGGGTTTGAATTAGAGCAATTTCACATTTCTGTTTTATATTTTGGAGTTCTATGAAAGTCTCCCTTTGAAAAAAGTTTTCCTTTTCCTGTACAAAGAAGGTACTTGAAAACTTGTGCTATAAATGCCTTGCTGTGGTCTCCTTATTTCTCTTTTCTTAATAAAAATTTATTCATGGGTAAAACTAAAATGAAAATGGAACCAAATACAAAATCAGTGCCAAAGCATTATAATGATTCATAATTGCTGTAGTTATTAATGGCATATCATTAATGATAGCTCACTAAGGGATGTGGCAGTGGAAAAATAAATTGCAGGTTATGTCTAATTCTCTTTACCTGCAACTTCAACTATTTCTTCCAATTTTAGAAAGCAGATAGGAAAGCAAGTGAGTGAGAGAGTGGTACTATTCAGGGGATAACCCTGAATCCATTCTAATTTAGAAGAGAAAGTAAATCATTTATATGATTGACATTCTAATTATTACTATTAAAATTATTTCAACACCTCTCATTACTAATGACATCATACTGTTTGATGATTTTCTATAAGGAGCTGAGAACCAGAAGTTACTGCACTGATTTTAAAATATAAAATTTTTGGATTGCAAAGGATACAATCTGTTGAGGACACCTTTGATTTTTGAAGTGTAATAGCTCTTTTTCTATATTTATTATGATTTTTAAAATCATAATCTCAACAGAAGATAGTCTGTGTAGCAAAAGAGAAAATATCCTTGGAGGATGACTACTGATTCTGCATCACAGGATCAGTGTTAGAAACTCACGAGGTCATCTGTGAATGATGCCCATTCATTCCAGGAAACAGTTCTTACTCCCCTGGAGTGAAAAGGAAAAGGCATAGCTCAGATAAGCAGTGTAGCCAGGAACAGTGAGTGAAACCCGATTAATAAGTTACTTGAAATGAAACCAAACAGCTTGTTTGTAGTAATATAATTCTCAAAACACAGTTTTGTGGGAAATTTGGATCTGTAGAAAAGTGGGATTTATGATAGAAATATAATCAGGGGGATAAAAATCTGTACTATTAGTAGAAATCGGTAGGCCAAGGCTGTGCATGTTCTCTTCAGGAATAACTCATAGGTTTTCAAGTGATTTATTTAAATTAAAACTGTCACCCACTAACTGTGCTAGTAAGCTATGCCAGCAGTGAATATGAGCGAGGCCTGGCAGCGTAATATATGGAACAATGATACCTGGAGAATACTTTCAATAACCTGATCCACCTTCCTTTGTTTTATTTTATTTTTTTCAGTAGGCTCTACATTCAGGGTGGAGCCTGGTGCCAGGCTTGAAGGCGTGACCCTGAGATCAAGACTTGAGGTGAGATCAAGAGCCAAACACTTAACTGGCTGAGTCACCCAGGCACCCCACCTTCCTATATTTTAATAATGGGTTGAGTGTGAATGGGTTGGGTGGGAGGTGGTTGTGCAGGAACCCCTAAAGGAAACAGGTAGGGAGTGAAAATGTCTAAGAGAGAAAATGCTTCTAGACCTCCTTTCTTCACAACCAGGATTTCTGAAAACTTTCTGGGTTGCTGCTTTCAGTGGCACATGTGGAAATCCAAATAACCAACCCAATAAAATTAGATATAGTAACTTTCTTGACTGCATCTTTATAAATTGATACTTATTTCAGACAAATGATTAAGGGTTAAGAAACTGGGTGCCACTAACATTACTAACAGAGATCATGAGAATTTGTAGGAATTTTGTAGGAATTTTGGTAGAAATACAATCTTTGTAGGAATTTTGCTTCAAAGTCTGAGAAAAAAAATGCCTAAGACATGTTTTATGTGCCAGGTGTGCTTTGAAGGGCAAATAGCTGATGACAACAGAACTTCAGGGCATTCACGGAACATGCCAAAGAGTGAGGTGAGACTATATTTGCTATACTTGAATCCAGAAAGAATATCCCCAAGTAGATACATCATTGCTTTCTCCAATAAGCAATATTGTGGTTGAAGATGTGGCTCAGCAGTCACACAAACCTAGGGTGGAATTCCTGATTGGTCATGCACCTGGTAGCCTTGGATAAATGATCTAACCTTACCAAGACTCACTTTCCCTATTTCTGAAATGGCATGATGATGATAATTTTCTCATAACATGGGATTAAATTAACACTTGCAGAATGGCTGATAACACTTTTTGTATAGAGGGAGGAAATTAAGAGACCAGGTGCTTCCAGAGGGCTTTCTATAAATATAAGCTGTTGTCCCCCTCATCAAAAATACATGGCAAACTTGGTAGAAGAGGTCGTAACATCAGCTTGAATTTAAGACAACTTTAGATGATCTGAAAAACTAGTAGAGCCAATTGCCGGAGGTCTGTTTGCATGAAGTGTGAAGAGCTTTTAAAAAAGGAAGAAAGAAGGAGTGAAGTATGGTCTATCTGACCTCATGCAATGTTTGTCTTTTGTTTGTCAGATTTGGCATTTAACTTGAGAGACTGAAGATAGGAAGAGACAGTTTCCAAAGCCTATATGACAATAGGATTCTGACCCATGTAAGAAACCTGATTCCAGACCACAATTTCTTTAGCAACCTGTTCCGGAAACCAAACCACAACCCACCCAACAAACAGCCCAAGATGGTGAAGGCTTAGTCAGTAACTGTCAAGTTTCCTCTTTTTGCCCCAACTTCCAACTCAGGACTGGGCAAATAAGGCCAGATATGCTCTCCAAACCTATTACCTAGGGTGGTTCATTTTTAATTAGTCTGCTCCTACCTCTACCACAGCAACAGTTTCCAATCAGAGCATACCTGGAGGCTTCCCTTTTTTCTTGACAAAGCTTTTCCATATCCATGTCTGCCTTTGAGTTTCCTCTAAACCCAAGTGATGGGGGTGCTGATTACCTTGTTATAGCAAGCTTTGAATAAATATCCTCTGTTCTCATTTGGGTTGTTTTCATTCATTACCAATTTCTACAGCACGTATATTTGTTTTCATGAAATAATAATGTTTGACATTAATGTACGAAATTATCATTGAATAAAATGGATGTTTAATCCTGTACCTCTGGGTATTCACAAGCCCTGGTTTGAGGATTTTTTTTTTCAAACAATTTTATTCAACAATAGTTTACATACCATATAATTCAACCTTTGGAAGTATTCTCCCAATCTGAGTTGATATTTCACTTTCTTAATTCTATCTTTTTCTTTTCAAATTATATCTTTTGACGTGTAAGAGTTTTTAATTTTAATAAAGTTCAATTTAAATCAATTTTTTCTTCTATGGATTATGCTATTTGTGTCATTTCTAAGACATCTTTGTTAAACTCAAGGTCAAAGAAATTTTCTGTTATGTTTTTTTCTGGAAATTTTATAGTTTTAGCTCTTACACATAGGTCTTTGATCCATTGTGGGTTGATTTTTATGCATAGTGTGAGGTTAAAGTATAGGTTTATTTTTTTGCATATGAATATGAAGTTGCCTTAGCACCATTTGTTGAAAATGCTGTCCTTTCTCCCATTGAATTGCCTTGACACCTTGTCAAAAATTAATTGACCATAGGTATGAGATGTTTTTCCCCTAGATTTTCTATTCTGTCTCCTTGAGCTATATATATTACACTGTCTTGATTACTGTAGCTTTATAGTAAGTTTGCAGTCAGGTAGTATAAGTCCCAATGTTGTTCTTTTTCAAAATTGTTTTGGCTATCCTAGATCCTTTGTACTTCCATATGAATTTTGGAGTCTAATTTGCCATAGACCTCCATGCAGTTTAGGTGCTGAGATGAGTCAGGGCTTGGTGGTGCAGGCTGGCAGTCTGTTTCATCTCTAATTCATTTTAGCAGATACTATGTTTAAGTGAAATAAATCTGCAATAAAATTCACCAGAAGACCTTGGAAAGCTATTTCTTTCCTTAATTCTACATTCTCTACTAAGATCTTTGACTTCTCTAAAGAATCCTTTTTCTTCATTCTCTGAAATGTCCTTTTCTCTTTTGTTCTTTAACATGGACATTCCTCAATGCAATACAAGCAGTCACATCTGCTAATGTGTATCTCCAAATGTTTCATTGAGAAGAGCAGGAAAAAAAACTAGGATTATATGTTTACTAAATAAGAACTTATTATTTGTGTAATCTGAAAATGAGGATGTTGAATATAGTAATACATATACACATACATTTATTTTTGCAAAAGAAAGTAGTGGTAGAAATTGTCTTCTCTATAAACATAGGTGGTGCTCAGTGTGAAATGGCTCCCTTTATGAAGAAAAAAAATATATGCACAATACACCTATGAATGTGGGAGAAAGGCGATTCTGTTATTGCATAACAACCCACTAGCTAGGTAATATTTAAGGCAAGTGGTAAGATATTCTTTTTCAGCTTGCCTATTAGAATTCTCAGTGTATAAAAGGCTGAGTTTTGTTTTTCTTATATTGCTGTTATTTAGTGTTTTGTTTTTTTTTTTTATTTATGATAGTCACACAGAGGGAGAGAGAGAGAGAGGCAGAGACACAGGCAGAGGGAGAAGCAGGCTCCATGCAGGGAGCCTGACGTGGGATTCGATCCCGGGTCTCCAGGACCGCGCCCTGGGCCAAAGGCAGGTGCTAAACCGCTGCGCCACCCAGGGATCCCTATTGCTGCTCTTTAAAATCAACACATGAATTTATTTGTATTGAAGTTTCTAACAAACTGCAGAACTTTTAAAAGTGGAAAAATTTGAAGCACATTTTAGCATTAGTAAAGCACCTTAAGTGTAGTAGATATTCAATTAAATTTAGATCCGATGACATAGCATTTATTTTACTTTTTTTAAGTTTAAAAAGACACTACATACATATTAGGGTATACTTTATATAATATTAATATAGATTTTGTACCAGAAAAAAACAAAAACAATTCAAACATTCTACCAGGATCTGCCTATGTATTATTGTTGGGGGAACAAAACCAAATAACTCGGGATTAAAAAAGCATGCTAGGAATTTAAAAATAATTTTCTCAGCAGCAATAAAGTAACCAGCTCTCCAAGCATACTATTTTATTCACTCAGAAGAAGTAAATTCGAAATGTGTGTAAACCTGTCTAGTTGAGTACAAAGTAAGCAGAATCACTTTATATTTATTATGTAATTGTCTTGACATCTTTGATACTTAAGTGGGTCTCAGTGCTGATTGAAGGGGATTGGCAGAAACTCTAGGCTTTGAAAGTTGAGTAATTTTCATCTAATTGCACTATAAGTATCTCAGGAATATTAATAGCCATCAATTAATAGAGACTTCTTGAGTTTACATGTAGATATCCATATATTAATAAGTATATATGTAAATGAATGTGTGTTAGTAGGTAAGTGCTTTGCCTGATAGTAAGGAGTGATTATGAATTAGTTATATTAGTGTTATCTATATATTATTTCACTGTATGTTATTAAATAAGTGAAGGAAAATCCTGCTCTTTTGACTGTAAATGGAAGTAGGTGCTTCTCAGTATGAACTTTTGACTCTGATGCTGCCCATTTCAATAGTGAGCCTGTGGTAACCATATAATACTGAAGGATCACCAATTCTCTCAGCACTAGGTATTAATTTTGACATCATCTTGCCAAGGAAAGGAAGAAATGTGACATAGATGACTGAAGTAAAGAGCCAAAAAGAATGATCCTGCAAAAATGATACGTATTTTACATTAGGATCTGACTTTACTTTCTCCTTTGAGGTTTAGACTTTTTGCTGCTGAAATCAGTAGGTTTTTTTGTAAAACAAATCACTTTCTTTTCATGTGTGACTCTCTAACAAGGAGTCATGATTTAATATATGTTAATTAAATGAATAAAAATATTTTTCAGACTATTCATTTTTATAACAACAGTGTGAATGAATGGTAGGTAGCTTCTTACATGCCTCTCAATGAATGAACTCTACTTCCTGGTATTCATGTTTTCATGGAATCCCGTTGAGCATGAGCTGGACCTAATGACTTGCTTCTAATGAACAGCAAATGGCTAAATTGATGGAATATTACTTCTGTGTTTGAGCCGCTATCATTCTCTTATGCTCTCTCTTGCTATGGCCATTTTATGAGCTATTCTTTGGAGAGTCTACCTGACAAGGAATTGAGGGAAACATCCAGCCAATAGCTCATGAGAAATGAGGCATGAATGAGTACAACAGCCTTCTAAGATCTGAATCCTGCCAACCACCACATAAATGACCTTGGAAGTGAATCCTGGGTCTTGAGTGATGCTCAGGGCTGGAATACTCACCTAAGTTATAACTGGATTCTTGATTTAGAGAAACTGTGAGATAATAAATGTTGTTTTAAGCCCCTAACATTTGAGGTAGTCTGTTATACAGTAATGGATAATGAAAACAATAGGTAAATTGAAGAGCTGAATATTTACTCAGTGAATTTGGGTTGTGGAGACAGGCAATTTGGTTAATTTTGATGTCAATTATCTGTGATAGTTATAAAATGTTTCTCGAGTTAAAAAGAATTATACAATATTATGAATCTAATATTGTATAACACGATTTTCCTAAGAATTTTCCCTGCTCTCACTCCACATCCAGCCTGAGCTTTATGACCTACTTATTTTATACATATGATATAACTATGATATTAGAATATTTCTTTATACATAATTACTAAATAGCCAAATGACAAAAATAAAATAATTTGACAAAAATGCTTTGTAAGTCATCGCTGTAGGCCATATCATGTCAGGGAACATAAAATATAGGATTTATCTGTTATACATTCATTACCCATGAAGAAAGTTACTTCCCATGGGGTGTTCTTGGCAGAGTGCTCCTTTGAGATGATCTGCCTGGATTATACCAGTCATGATACATTACATCATACAAGAGAATGAGGGTTGCCACTGTCAAATGCAATGTGCCAGATGGAAATTGTCAAAGAAAATTTTCTTGGAGCTTACATGATATAAATTTTTCAGTGCTTCTCCTCACCCTAAGTAATTTGTAATTCAAACAGCGAGTTGTAGGCAGGTAGAATTCTGAAAAAAATGTGATTAAAGATATTATGTCAGTTATATATGCCCTATTAAGAGTTAGCCATATTTTCTTCCTACAACTTTGGGCTAATGTATCCAGGTGAGGAGGTATGTAAAGGCTGAAGTTTATTGAGTCAACTCACTTTGCCAGACAAACTAAATGAAATTTAGTGATGTTTCTACTTTCACTTTATTCCAGGTCTAACAATGGTTTTGTGCAAGTTTGACAGCTCCGGTTTGAAGTTTTTCTGTTAACATGTTGTGGTTTTCATCTTCTGAGTATAGCAGATTCTAAATAATTTAGCTGTTAGCTTAAGGGCAGTTTTTGTGATGATACAGATTCTTTTCTTCTGGGTCTATATTTAGGGCACTCTAATTAAGCACTTCAACCAGAAGCAAAAGGCAAGCTCGGGTTATCTTGCAGTTTGGCTTATTGGCTGTTTTGATAAAGAGAGTCAGTGGAGGAGGAAGTTGGATTTAAGAAAAAACATCCACTAATTTCAGTGATCCATATTAGTTTGGGTCCTGTTAACAAAGGTCTCAAATTGATTGGTTTTAAATTTCAACTCTTGCTGGATCAGTACAACTGGTCAAGATACAATAGGAAAAAAATTATTCACGAGGATGGGAATTTACCCTAATGCTTTGTTGTTCTGTAATTGACGGTTATAAATACTCTTAACATTATTGCTATGGATAATTGGATAAACTTAGCCTTTTAAACCATGAGTCAAATTTACTAACTTTGTGGGTATCTGCTGGTCTGCTTAGAGAGAAATTGATCCTGATTATCTGTTATTTGCTCGGATTACTTGTAATCAGTCAGGTGTAGCAAGTTTTTCTGCATACTAACAAAATCTGCTTTTCTTGCAGAGGCTTCTACTGGTTGTCGCTTTCAGGTACCTTGAAGAAATCATTCTTTCCAACATCACATAAAAGATGAAATTCATGTTCCAATTTGACAGTGATGGAAGAGAATGGTCAATTATTTTTGTGTATTTAACTTTAGAGTTATTACTCTATTATAAAATCACCTAAATAAAAATTCTTTATTCTTTCAAGAAGAAAAATCTATGGTGTTTTTTTTTTGTTGTTGTTGTTGTTTTATAAATTAAAGTGTGGTTTGAAAAATAAAGCTCTACGAAAAAAGTGTGCATAGTCTGCATTGTCTTTTAGCTTTTTAGAGAGAAAGAAAAAGCATGTCAGCCAGTCCAGAAAGATTGTTCTGAAGATATTTGCAAAGTTTGTCATAGATATGACTGGTTGGATCAGGAAAAATGCTTCTTTCTTAACTTTTATGTGAAATGGGTCAGTATCCTTTTATATATATATTAATTTTTATAAAAATGTATTCATCACTACAAAGCAATACTTATTACAGGACAAAGTACAAAATTAGTTTATCTAAGGAATCTATAATTTCACCAAAGATGAACTTTAATCTTTTAATTATTTATTACATACCTTCCAGATAAACACACATATGTAATTTTTTAGCCAAGATAGTATCAAGGGTTATGCTACTTTGCCCTGACTTTAACTTACTTTTTAATTAAACAATATTTTGCTAACACATTTTGTTTCATCAAAGGTCATCATTATTGTTCTTGATGACTACATTAGTATTTCAGTATATGGATATACCATAATTTGTTTAACCAGTTGACATTATATTCTGTTGTTAAGCAATCCTGACATAAACTTCCCTATTCATAACATTTTGGAGCCCTTGTCAGATTCTTTCTTTAGGATACATTCCTAAAGATTATATGATTAGTATTAATTAATTGTTATTAATATTAAATATTATTTAATATTATTCCTATGTGATTAATAGTATATGTTTAAGTATTTTTGATATACTCTAAATTTATTTTATCAAGTGAAAATTTCTGTTACCTTAAAGAACATTTTCAGGATCCTTCTTGTTATTTGATCATTTGCATAATATAAACAGCTTTTATTTCATATGCCAATGTGTATCTTGGGCGACCATTACAGGTCATCTAGGAAACTAAATATCCCACGTGCAACTCAAATTTTTAATTCAGGAGTTGATCTTTATGTAAAGCAGAGAGAAAAATAGTCTTGAGTTTATGCTCTCTACCTCTAATAACATTAGGTATTAAGCTCAAGTCTCTTTCTTTCTTCCACACCACCACCTGCTTTAAGAAAATGACTTCCTATCTGTGTCAAAGGCATTTAATTGTATTTTCTTTGTGTTTGAGAAGTAGCTTATGGCCTTTTGCTTGTCATATGTTTATTTTCGCAGTCTTCTTTTCACATATTTTGCTCTTTTATACTTACTTGAAAGAATCTAAGTCAAATAGTGACCTGGAAATCTTGGAGTCAAAATGTCTGGCGTAAAGTATTTTGATCCTGTTTTATTAAAAGGACAGGTATTTTTACTACTGCATTCTTCCCATCCCTCTATTTTGATGTAGATTATGCATGCATGTGCCAAACTTTGTCTAGCAAATCGGTATTGTTTTGTTAATATATTTTCATCATCATTTTCATTCTTGAAGGCTGCGGTTATTACATATTGCAACCCTTAGCATTAGTCTAAGTATGTGAGAATTATTTCTGTCTATGCTCTACTACTCTCTATACAGGAGAAATAAGGCAGAAAAGATTTTTAAAAACCCATAAAAGACACATAATAAAAGAATTTTGGTAATACAGATTTTCTACAGTTACTTTGCTCAAAAACAGGAGATGACAAGCAGCATCTAAATATCACAGGTTATGTATAGGGATGTTAATTTGTATGGTGAACATTTGGCTAGCTACCCACCCATGTATTAAGCAAGTTGTCACACTAATCAAGCGAACCTCCTAATTTCTTCTCTCACTTAACTAGTTTATTTGTATTATCTATATCTATATCTATCTCATAGTATATAACACATACTGTGATATATAATATGGCAATTACATAGAATTTCATTATGGCTACATTTTTATAGCTCACATACATACTTTTTTTTTTTAAGTGAAAGGCTCATCACAGTCTATGGCAAGCTAAGCACTTCACACCCTTTCAATATACCATATTGAAGGAATTCCTTGATATCTTTTAAAATTTGAAGTCCTATTAAAACACACACAATAAAATCTCATGATAAAGGCATTCAACTTCTCACTTCCTAATGCATATTCCACTTTACTCCCATACAATTTTTAAAAATCACATAGTATCACCTGGCAATAATCTCTTGGAAAGTCTTTCATCATGGAAAAAAATGCCCTCAGTTTGGGTGGATGCAGTGATAAAAATGACATTCAATTTCAGGGTGCCCAGATAACAGTCAAGCTAAATTAGGTGCTCATTGAAAACCACTCCTTGCATAATCTTGTTTTCCTCACCTGTGCTTCTGTACTGACAATGTCATAAATGCTATGAGTGTTCTTCCACATTCTGAAACTTTTTGTTCTTAGAATCCCTTTAGACTCGTAAAAATTAAGGCCCCCAATGAGCTTTTGTTTAAGTGCATTATATCTGAGATTTTTGGTATATTCCAACTTAAAACAACAAATTAAAAAAATATGTATTGGTTATTTAAAAATAACAAACTCATTACATGGTGACATAAATAACATTTTAATGAAAAGATATTATTTTCTAAAACAAAAATTGAACTTTAGCAAGAAGTCTGCATTTTTTTATATTTTTGCAAGTTTCTCTAATGTCTGGCGTAATAGAAAACAGCTGGATTCTTATATCTGCTTCTGCATTCAATCTGTTGTGACATCACAGGTCATATAGCCTCTGGAAAACTTCACTGTCTGCTCATGAGAGAATGAGAATAAAAAAGGCAAATGATGTTTTCATCGTATTATGAAAATAGTTTTGACCTCACGGTCTCTCTGCAAAGGTCTTGAGGACCCCCAGGACTTCCCAGATCACACTTTGTGAACCACTGTGCTAGATTATAAAAATGTAGGTGTCCTTATAGATCTTTATTGCAGAATAAAAACATTTATGGGAACTATTATTGCAGGGTGGTATTGGAGTGTTACAGGCTAAGTTTAAAGAGCAGCTCTGCCATTTAGCTGCTCTGTTATCTTGGGAGCCTTAAACTTCTAAACCTCAGTTTCCTCTTGTGACACAGGAGTAAAATGATGTTTACCTCATGGAATTATTTTTAAGGATTGGCATTCTTAGTTACTTACCATCTCTTGCAGTTTTAGTTATTATAAAGTTATTCTTGAGAATGTGGTGGGCTTTGGATTTATAGATAAAGACCCATTTCTGGTCTTGCAAAGTGGACAGCCTGGCTCTATATCGTGGTAAAATCAGAGAACAAAAGGACAGCTGAAAGATATTGTGGCATCTTTATATAAAATCAGTGCTGCTGCTGCTAGCATTATCCCTGTGTTTGAGTGAAGACACTGATGCCCACAGAGGTCAAGTCACTGAGGCAAGGCCAACACTAGCAGGAGTGGGATGGAAATCTTTGCATTTGGCCTGCAGAGTCCACATTCATAACCAGTAAGTACCTACACGACGGCCTCTCCAGGTGGTAATTTGATTGTCAAACTCCAAATAATTCAGACCTAGAGTTTGAATCTTGTGGTTTGCTGAGTGCATTTCACATTATGGAAAAATTACTAAATTTACATACATTTAAGTTAACCATTGCTATAAAATAACAGGTGCTCAGTGCGGATTTCTTCAGTTGCTCCCTTGTAGTCAACTGACTACTACTGCTTCCTGTCCGTAGGGTTATTGCCATATTTACCGTAGTTACAATTGCTCTTCTTTGCATCTGGTTTGACTCTGTCAGAAATTCATGTTACTCCTCGTGTAGCTGTCTTACGGTGTCCCTTCTATAGAGTTTCTCACCCTCAGTCATATAGGGAGTAATTTTCCTCATAATTATTATCCACCTGAAATATGCTTTGAAAACTTTCAAATGAAGAGAACTTTATTACTTTATATAAAGGGAACTCCCATTTGTTGGATTTCATTAATGAAACATCTCAAACATATTTTCTCTTCATTGATTTTAATTAATTAATTAATTTTTTTTTTTTTTTTAGATTTTATTTATTCATTCATGAGAGACACAGACAGAGAGAGAGAGGCAGAGACACAGGCAGAGGGAGAAGCAGGCCCCATGCAGCGAGCCCGACGTGGGACTCGATCCCGGGTCTCCAGGATCAGGGCCTGGGCTGAAGGTGGCGCTAAACCGCTGAGGCACCCGGACTACCCGATTTTAATTAATTTTTAACTGTACTGGACCATCCAATTGTATCGGTGATATCATTCCTCAAAGCAATTGAAGTTAGAGTAATAGGTTTAATTTGGTTTTCTCCAAAATGTAGTTGTTACAAAAATTATGTTTTTATACTTAGATAGTAATTACATGGCTGATTCAGATCTCAATGTAAGAGGGTAAGATTCGTCTTTTCTGATGAGTGCCCTTTCTTTTATCAGAGAAGAAACTTCTGTGTAAAACTGGGCTGCTAATATTCATTGTTTTTCTTGGATAAAACTACGTGGCACAATTTAGGTGATATGTGCAATTTAATTTGTGTTAATAAGGGTCAGTGTTGCCATCTGGACTATAAAATAAGGCTGCCTCTTGAGAAAAGAAATGATCTAATTTCTAAACTCATTATGAGAATTTCCTCTTAACAACATTTATTTAATTATAATACTGAAGGGAAATTTCATTCTTTGTGAGTCAGTTTAAAAAAAAATATTTCATAAGGCTGGCCCAAATGCTATGAAGTAACATGGTTTCAGCAGTTTGAAGAAAGCTCTGAATGAAGTGTGAGAATTTAGAGACTGATCCTAATTCCTGTGTTTGCTGGTACCTATTACTCTAAAAATTTCTGGCTCTCTTTGCCACCCCATCTCCTGTAAGCATTTTGTTTTTAATCTCTTTTTAACCCTGAATTGTGTAAGTCTTGCCTCTCCAGGGCTTCTCAGAGATCAAAGGCACCAACATCTTTCTTCCTCTATACTAATTCTCTCTAAAGCAGACACACCCCTACCAGGCTGAGTCTCTAAGTTTTCTAAAACATTTGTCTTGTGTTTCCATTTTTCTCTTCTGCACCCTTTCCTGCCCTACTCCCAGCACATCTCTATGTGAGCTATAAGGAAGCAGACTTCTTTTGTCTTAGATTATGTTAAAATCCCATTTAATAAGGTAGCTTTTTTTTTTTAAATTGCAACTGGAGATATAATTCATTGTTTTAAACAATAATCTTTCTGATGGCTCCCAAATTAATTAGCTGACATAAATTTTTTATATTAGTTTTCATAACTTGGTGGAATGACTGTATATCATTTTAATACCTTTGGGGATTGTTAAAGGTGTTTTTAAATAATTTCAAACACAAGTAATTTTGAATAGCAGATCTAAATATTCAGCTTAGAGAAACATTAGAAAAATTCCCTCTGACGGTTTGGTTTACATACCAGTGATTGTTTTTCTTTTTTTAATTTATTTTTTTTATTTGAGAGAGAGAGAGAGCGAGACCATAAGCAAGGGAGGGACAAAGGGAGAGGGAGAAGCAGACTCCTCGCTGAGCAGGGAGCCCAACTCGGGGCTCCACTTCAGACCCTGGGATCATGACCTGAGCCAAAAGCAGACACTTAACTGACAGGGCCACCCAGGTGCCCCTGGTGATTGGTTTCAATTCTAATAAATTATTTTAGCCCCAGACTAGATAATAAGGAAGAGAATACAAATTGCAGTAGACAAGAGACTGTGGGGATGAACAATATTTTTAGCGTCCTGAAAGGATTGCTCAATTACGCCTGGGAAAATGACTAAGATTTTAAAGATCTATTTTCCCTGGGATAGCAGGAAGAGCTGCGTTTAAAAGAGTCATGTCGAAGGCAGGGATTTTAGGATTTCTCCATTGAAATCCCATGAGGCAGAAAGGGCTCTAAGCATTATTCTGTAAAAGGTATAATGCTGTTACAAAAATTATGTGAAACACAGCATCCCATGTATGAGATTCAATGTCCTGTGTGATTACAATTTCAAACTGTTTTTTCTGTCAAATGTATGCATTTTACCATGATGAGGAGGTATACCACATTTTTCTTTTAGGTGACTTTTGAACTTGTCCTTGAGAGTTAAGGTGTATAATAGGAAAGAAATGAGAATTGTCACACAAAGACTGAATGATTCAAGAAGCAAATGCAGTCAGTATATTTCCTAATTCATAAAATCTTTTGAGATATACAGATGTCCCAAGGGGCCCTCTCTTCCTCTCCAATCCAGATTGTATTGGAAGGAAACACTGGCCCTTTTTATGGGGGTAAGAGGGGATGGGGGGAGTACTTATGGTTTATTCATCAGTTAATCCATTCTTCCAATCAGCACCTAGCTGATGAGCATCTACTATCTGCCAGACATTCTTCTAGTGCTGGAAGATAGAATGGTGAATAACACTTGAACAATGTCACTGCCTTCTTTTGGCTTAGTCGAGGGGAATGGCTACATGACAGGAGACAGGTGATACTTTGAGGTGATTTCAACAACCAGTAAAGGTAGTGTTGAAAATAAAACAGGGCAACGGGATAGAGAGTGACTGAGACTACTTTATTGAGAGTTCAGGGAAGGTCTTTTGTGAGATGATTTTTGATATAAGACTGGCCTAGAAATTGAATTGAACTTTCATGTATGTGGCACTCAATTCCAAGCAGAGACAGCAGCTTGAGCAAAGGCCCTGTGTCAACAGCCAAATGTGTTCAAAGAACAGGCAGTATGGCTCGAGTGCAGAAAGCGACATTGAGTATAGTAGGAACTGAAGTCACAGAGAAGGGCAGGGGCCATGTAGAGCCTTGCAGACCATGGTAAGGATTTTATTTTATTCTAAGTAATTGGGGGGCTTTAAGCAAGAGACTAATATAATAAGATGTATATTTTCTTAAGAAGAGATTACTCGGGCTGCTCTGAGTATGAATTCTAGAAATGACACCCTATTGGCACTTTAATATTTAGTTTTAATCTTTGTTATGTGCTGATGAAGGAGATATTATTGTGATTTTCATATAAAAAATGAAAAAGTCGAAGCTTAGAGAGGTGATATGGGCCAAGTCATATAGCTTGTATGTAGCAGAGCCAGGACCTGAAATCCAGTTGATCTCTAACATCCATGCTGTTTTCAAAAGATGCACAGCTAAGATAATATAAAGAAGAACCACTGAGGAAAATGAACTTGCATAATTGCTATGTTTGAAAAGTTTTCTTTTTTAAGTAAAGTTGTTGTGTAACATACATTCAGAAAAAAAGTGCACGATCATCAGTTTACAGCCCAAGGAACTTTTTTTTTTTTTTTTTGAAGATTTTACTTATTTATTCATGAGAGACACTGAGAGAGAGAGAGGCAGAGACAGAGACAGGCTCCACGCAGTAAGCCCGATGTGGTACTTGATCCCGGGTCTCCAGGATCACACCCTGGGCTGAAGGCGTCACTAAATCGCTGAGCCACCTGGGCTGCCCAGCCCAAAGAACTTTTACAGAATGAACAAACCTGTGTTTCCGTGGCCTGCTCAAGAAACTTCCTTCGTCTCCCTCCTCAGGTGCTACCACTCCGCAAAGGTAACCATTATTCTGATTTCTAGCACCACCGGGTAGTCTTAGCTTAAACTTTATATGTGTGAAATCATTCTTTGCCGCCTGGCTCTTTTGATTAACACTGTGTTTTGAGAGATTCACCTGTGATGTTGTGCTCAGCAATAGTTGTTCATCGTTGAATATTATTCCACTGCATGCAAATAGCATGACTTATTCATTCCCTTATACATGGACAGTTGGGTTGTTGCCAGTTTCTGGCTTTTAAACATTTCGTTGCAATGAACACTCTTGTAGGTAACTTTTGGTGAACATATATATGAGTTTGGAGGGATTGTCATTAGGAGAAAAGTCTCAAGGTTATGGGGAAGATTCAACTCCAGTCGAAGGAGAGATGGAGTGACCTGTATCAGTTCACATGAATCTATTTTGCACATGTCTTCCCAAGTTCCTGTTCAGCAATGTCATATTAATACCTGACACTGGACATCAGCGGAGTTACCATGGAAATAGGCAAGTGCTACAAATCAGACTTCTGACCCCTTTCTGAGAATCAGTTGTTAAACATTTGAACATTAAGCACACCACTGGCTTTAATAGTTATAGTTTTCCAAGTTGGTTTTTTTACAGGTTTACAAATTTGTGCGAGCATCAATGATATGAGAGGTCATTCGCTCTATATTTTCACCAACATTTGTTATCTTTGTTTCAATTTTAGTCATTCTGGTGGGTATGCAGTGGAATCTAATTTTGAATGTAATTGGTGTTTGGAAAAAGTTTGGAGTTATTCATATTGGCCTGCTACGTGCGTTTGTGAACCGAGACATAATTTTTGTGGGCAGATATTTCTTAATGAAGACAGGAACAGTAAACAAATAAAGTTACTTACTTAAAACTCATACTGTAGGAGAAATGCCTTCATTCTGTAGAAGGTTAGAAATGCTTCCAAGGGTTAGATGGCTTTTGTTCAAGTTAGAGATATTTGAAACTTTTTTTGAAACTTTCTCACCACTGCTTTCACTTACAAACCTAAGGATTAATTTTGATATCAAGTGAAACTTATCAATGCCCATCAATTAAAAAATGACACAGTGTGACATCAGCATAAAAGATGAATTTCTTCTCATCTCCTGCGTCTGTGGTCCCGTGGGATGACAGATGACATGAACCACTGTAAACTATTAGCTTTCATACCACATCAACTTCTTCATGAGGTTTTTTGGCGGGGAGAGCGGGGGACTTTCCAGCCTGAATCACTGCTGCAAACAGCCTTCTAACTGGCAATTTGTGGTGATTTCTCCAGCCTCTCCAGCTTTATCTAAGTTATATGCTCTTCCACGTCAGGCAACTGATTGATGGCACCAGGGCTTAAAATAACTTAGTGCAGTTGGGTTTGAAAAATTAAGAACTCTTTTATACCAAAACAGCATTTGTGATTATATTTGAAAATGACCTACCTATCCAGTTGGACAAGGCAGTATGATTTATTTTAAATCTATTATTTCTTTCCTAATTTAGTAATGGAAAATAAATAAGGGGGATATAGGAATACACAAATACGCACATTGTCAGAGAAGAGACACGTTCTGAAAAGTGATGGGGCTATTATATTCAAGAAATGATTTGAATGCCACACCGATAGGAAAGGTGTCATGGATGGAAAAATGAGTATCCGGACCTTGATAATAAAAAGAACTGAGGGAAACTGTATGGAAAACTGCATGTAGTGATTCTGGATTTTACCTCTTTTGGGAGGAGGGACCACCTTTAATTTATCTTTTTTTCTAAAATGTTTTACTTACCACATTATATTATATAAACAAAACTGTAGGGCTACCTTTTGAAAATAACCTCTGCTTTGGACGGGCAGTGCTACCTTTGGAAGCATTTGGTATTTAGGACAATGAACAATTGTTTAAATAGAATTCTTAAGGATTTTCAAGCAAATAGGATATGTCAATAGTTTACACTGAGAGAGTTTCAGGAGAGAAAAAGTAAGTAAATTTGAAGGAATAGCTCAGAGACTTTGAGGTGTGGGAAGTAGAGGAGAGTGATGCCAAAACTTCCGTAGGGCATTTCCCACCTTGACCTTTCACACTGCACAGTCTTGTTTCCTATCTTGTTTCTGCTTATATCCAGTCTTTTGCTTATGCTTTGGATCCCATCCATGCTTCTCATCTGTCCCTTCCTTGTCCCCTGGACTATTCCCAATCCTATCAGCATACAAAAATGCTCTGGCCTTTCCTGTATTTGGGAAAAAACCCAAAACTTTCTGAGTCCCCTTATTCCCTCCAGCAGTCCTCCCATCCTCAGCTCACAGGTGAATTTGAGAGAGAGAGAAAGAGAGAGAGAGAGAGAAACAGAGATGTGAGTCTCTGTTTCTTACAGGCTTTCTCTCCTACTCATTGCAGTGAGGCTCTTGATTGCTGAATCTTATTGGCTACTTTACTGCATCTACTCTAATGAATGTCACTTGTAACACCACAGTCATCAAATCCACTGGACATATTTCTGTCCTAATTTTTCTCTGCTTTCTCTCAGTAGGATAACTGAGAAAGTCTTCATATCCCTGCCTCTATCTCCAGCTTCATCCTGTGCTCCTCCCTTTGTCCACCATGCTCTGCCCACGCTTGTCTTTTCTTCAATCTTTGAACATGTCTAGCTCTTTCCTTCCTCGGGTCTATATGCTACTGCTGTCTTTTCAGGAGGGGGATTCTCTCCACCTTTTGCAGGGATAGTTTCTCATTCTGAGGTCTGAACTTTAATACCATCTTCTGAGAGATGCCTCCTCTATTTTATTTAAGCATACCTTCTAATTTTTCTCTATCTTAGCCACTTTTCTTTCTATTTGGCACTTATGATGTACTTTACATGTTGTATATTTATAGTCCTGTGTTTACTTCTTTTTTTCTCCATCTCCCTTAGTAGAATATAAACTCTATAAAGACAGGAAGCCTGTCTATGCAGCGCTCAAAGCAGTATCTTTGTTACCTAGAAATATACCAGGTATTACCTGTGAATGAGTGAAAAAGGGACCAAAGTAATTATGGTTTGTGTTAATCTTACCATGCTTTCACCCAATAAATAAGTCTCGTTTTCAATTCAAATGGTTAAATGAGAAATGGCATTCTCAAGAACTCTTTTCAAGTTCCATTTTTCATATATATGATACTGCTATAAATAAATTGCCTTCTCATTGAACTTTCATCCAAAAATCTTAGGTAACATTGAAAAGGCTTTGTATTTCACCCCACTTAACTGAATCTGAGTGCTTGGATTCAATTTAAAGTAAGTCAAAGATGCACCTTGATGCAGCATCAAAGATGCTAAACTACTTCCCCTACCCCCCACCCCATTCTAAAATCTACTCCCTACTCTGTGATTTTAAAGTTTTGCCTTCCTTCAGAGCTTTAATGTCACATGATTTGAGTTACTCTCCTAAGTCATTTTAGCTTCCACTTCCTGGTGTAATTGCAGCCAAAAGTGCAGAGCAATTTGAATGCTTTTGACAGGGTTAGCTTTGGAGAATCTTTTATAAATGTAATTAGCTTGGCTTAATTAGGGGTCAAAACAGAGGGTTCTCCAACCATTGCTATCCTATACCCTGCATTAAATGCTTTTAGTTTTACTCAGGGTAATTCCGTTCCAGGACAGATAAATCCCAGTAGGACATTCTGACCTGGTTCTGTCCCCTGTACACACAAACAGATAAACTCAACATCAGCTCCAACGTCCTTGTGTTTTTGACTTGTTAATCTTTTCCCAGCCTGCACTGCACAGACATCACTTCTCTTCTGTTTTCATTTTGTTCTCCTCTTAACCCACAATTTTCTCTCTTTTTTAAAATACTAAAATCAAAGCATTATCTTAAAAAAGCTGTTGCCAACTCCTTCTAGGTCTGAGAAGAGAGGCAGACTCTGACCGTGATAAGAGGCTCTTTCACTTCTCCTCTCCTTTAGCATAGAAATTCTTGCAAAAATAGTTTCTTATCATTCAGAAATTTTGGTAGGCAGAGAGATTTCCTTCTTTCATTGAGAAAAGAAGAGCAGGTAAGGAGGTAGGCTCTAAGAACAAGAGTTCTAAGAACAAGAGGTCAGTGAATTAATGGGAGGGCTTGGAACTGAAATGGAATGCGAAAGTGCTGGGTCGGGGTAAATAATGAATACATAATATACTCATTCTTACAGTTTTCTTTATCATGGGTTTTACTTCTACCAGACGAATGTCTGTGAGTGTGTAGATCTTGTCCACATTCAGTGGAGGGTTTTTTTGTTCTATGGGGAGGAAAAAAATGTAGGGTCCCAATGAAACCCTTCTTGCTTTCATATCCATTCCCTTCCAATTCATTCTGTACCATGGCTCCCAAATCAGTTTCCTAAAATATGCCTTTCCTCATGTCATTTTACTAGTCAAGACTCTGTGCCTCCTTCTTGCCCATTGTGAAAAGTGTCAACATTTCATCACCTACTTAACTATATCCAGCATTATTTCCCACTGCTGCTCCACACATGCTCTTTGCTGTTTCCCTTTTCTCCAGGCTATTTCTTGGCTCTGTATTTTTAAATTCATCTCAGTGGAACACCTATATCTTAACAACAGTAAGATAGGGCTACCCTATAGTGCATGACGCACATATAAATAAAGTATGTCTAAAAATTTAGTGTGCGTGTGTGGGGTTGGGTAGGTAAAACAAAAACACAAATAGCTATCTTTATGCAGTTCTTTGGCAAGATTTTCTTTTCTACTTATCATCATTAGGATGTAAATCCATAATGCTTACAGTTTCTTCCATGACATCAGTGCTTCTCAAACTTAGTGCGGATAAAAACGACCTGGACACCTACCTGTTAAAGGAGAGATTTGGGGGTCTCACTCCCAAGGATTCTGAGTCAATATGTGTAGGCTGGGACTCTAGAATTTGCATATATCACAAGTTCTCAGATGATATTGGTGCTGAGGCTTCAGGGATCATTCTTAGAGTAGTTTTAGTGTATCCAACACCCGTAACAGGTGGATGGAATGATCTCTAACATAGAGATGGGGAGAATGACACTCAAAGGAGCACAGTCTATGGCCCTATGAATAGTAAATGACAACACTGGGACTTAGGTCCTCTAAGCTGTGATCAAGTGTCATTGCTGTTGTGTCTTACTGCCTATGTACGATCTGAACAACTTTGAATGCTAAACTCAATTCTTCAGCCAGGCAAAAAAGTGAGGACTTTTGTTTGTAATCATTTATGACACCTGTGCTTATAACAGTAGTTCTCAAAGGGCCATCCACTGAGCCCGTGGGTCCCTGAAACCCGTTCTGGATATCTTAGAGGGCAAAGTTATTTCCATAATAATACTAAAATGTTATTTGCCTTTTTCACTGGGGTGACATTTGCAAGCATGGTGAAAAAGCAATGGTAGATAAAACTGCTGGCACCTCAGCATGAATTGAGGCAATGGTACCAAATTGTACTAGTAGTCATTATATTTTTCATTGCTATACACTTGCAGTTAAAAAAATGCCAGTTACACTTAAGAATATTTTTTTTAAGCAGTAAAGGTTATTAATTTCATTAAATCCTAAACTTTGAGTGTGTGTCATGTTAACATTCTGGTCTGACAAAGTGGGAAGTAGGCATGAGGTACTTAAGTTGCAAAACTCAGAAACAGCAGAGTGGTGGTTGTTAAGGGATGGGGGTAGGAGAGTGGGAAAGTGGGCGAAGGTGGTCAGGGGATACGAACTTCAGGTTATCAGATGGATAAGTTCTGGGGTGTAATCTACAGCCTGATGATTGTAGTTAACAATACATTGTTGTGTGTTTGAAAGTTGCTAAGAAGAGTAGGTCTTAAAAGCTCTCCCCCCCCCCCCCCACACACAATTTGTAAATATGTGAAGTGATAGATGTGTTAACTTTATTGTGATCATTTTACAATATATACATATATCAGATATTGTGCACTTTACATTTACACAATATTATATTAACATATCTCAATAAAGCTGGGGAAAAAGTACTGAAGTATGATGGTTGTCTTGGAGAAAAACATGTATATTTGCATTATATGCTGAACTAGCTTCTTTGTTTCATGGAATATCACTTTCACTTGGAAGAACAACTGTCAGGCAAACTAGGGCTATTCTGATTTATTTGGCAGACATTTTCTTGAAACTCAATGAAGTAAGCTGACCATTTTAAAGAAGCAAATGACATTATTTGTTGCCAGTGAAAAAAATTGAGCTTTCACACAAAAATTCAAAATTTGGAAAACTTGTGTTCACCACCATGAACTAGAGAGTTTCCTAATACCTGAAGTCTTTTCTAATGAGAATAATGACAGTATTAATGAATGTGATTTTTGATGTGAAATGGGCTAGCATTTAGAAGATCTGAAAAGTTCAGTGGACCAATGCTTTTAAGGGACTAATCATGCATGGTTAACAAAAAGGTCGATTCAAAGTGCAAGATAGACCAAGGACTTTTGATGTACCAGAATACAAAAAGTTCATGGATATGATTTGTGATTTCACATTTTGGTATAGAACCAATGAAGAATAAATACAATTATCTGAAAAAGCTATTAAAATAGTCCTCTCTTTTCAAACAACATATTTATGTGAGGTCACTTTTTTTTTTTTTGTATATTTCAACCAAATAACATACACAACAAACTGAATACAGAAGCATTATAAGATATGAACTGTCTTCTATTAAGCTAGAAGTTTAAGAGAATTAAAAATGTTAAACAATGCCACTCTTTTCACTGGAGTATTTTAACTTAGAAAATATGGTTATTTTAAAATAAAAAATATGTTAATATGACAACATACAATTTAGGTTTATTATATTATTTTTGGTGAGTCAATACACAAAAATATCTTAAAATATCAATTTTATTCTCTAACATAATATCTTTAACTAAAAGCTATAGGAATTTTAAGGGTGTAAAGAGGTCCTTAGACCAAAGAGTTTGAGAATTGCTGAACAAGTCTATGAATTTTGATAATTGATTGCATTCAATTAGTAACATGGAATTATTAGTAACATGGAAATAGAAATGTCTTAACTTAAAAACAATTATTTTGATTTAGCCTTTCTTTGCTAAAATTAAAAGCAATTCTTAGTTGCAATAAGTGTCTAGAATAAAATGTTCTACTATTCCACTTCTAATCACTTTTAAATTTTTCTTTGTAATCTAATAATACATACAAATCTAATCTAATTTGTCTTTTTAATCTAATAATACAGACCCAAGGTTAGAAAATAAAATTATATAGTAAGAGACCTGTCCCAATCTCTACTTCCCCCCATTCCCTCTTTTTGTGAGAAATTCCACTTAATTCTTTTAGTTTTTTTTTGGGGGGGGGTTGATACCTTCATTATCAAACCCCCCTTTAAAAAAAAGATTTTATTTATTTATTTGGAAGAGAGAGAGCACAGAGAGGGAGAGCGGCAGAAGGAGAGGGAGAAGTAGGCTCTCTGCTGAGCAGGGAGCCCAACATAGGGCTGGATCCCAAGATCCCAGGATCACAACCTGAGCCAAAGGCAGATACCCAAGAGACTGAGTCACCCAGGTGCCCCTATCAAATACCTCTTGCGTACATCTTCAGAGTCAGCAGATCTCACTTGTCTCTAAAGAGTTTGACTACTTATTCTGTCACCTGCACAGTGACCAGCTCTGCATGGGCTCCAATTTCACTGAGTCATGACCAAACAGGCTCTCGCTTCCAGCCTTCCACCTCCCACGTCTCTTGCCTAGGGCTTCCCTATTGACAGTGAGCTTTACCTGGCACACCTGATGACTGTGTTTGCTTAACTCAAAAATGTGAAGTGAAGCTTTGACCAATAAGATACAGAAGCTGGTAGCTAAGTCTCCTCTTTATTCACACCATGATGGATGGACTGTCTCAAGTCACAGCCTGTCACAGGATGGTCTTGTGAGCATAAGCCATCAATCATGCTTGATATCAAGAGTGGCTGGTGTGGTTTACAATTTGACAATCACCTTTGATCAGTGATTCCCCTTTATTCACTTCACTCCCCTCATTTCTCCTCTGTTACTGCAACTCATAATAGAGGAGCAGCATGTCAGCCTTTGTTTCAGGCTCTACTTTCTGGGGATCCCAGGTTAAGACTCTCCATATGTCCCAATTGCATGTTTAGACTGCTGTCTCTTCGTTTTTCAATTTAAGACATTATTGGGTGACTTTTTTGCACGTGAAAGATGAGGTTTTTGTGCTCTTACATTTCCATTCCTTACCACCCCATACATTTTTCACTCTTTCCCTCTACATGTTCTGTGACAATCTTTGGTGAAATGAATATTCAGTGCTTATGGTATTATAACTGCCTTAATATGACTCACAGATGAGTCACACAGTAGACTGAAATATGTTTCTGTTCTTTTCAGTTACTTAATTTTTATGTACCCCTCACTAATTAAACCCAGTACCCTCTGAAAGAACATTAAAACTCCTTCAAGAGTCCAAATGCACCAAAGAATCTATTAGTTCAATTCATGTGTGTGTGTGTGTGGGGGGGGGGTGAGGGTCAGGGAGGCTCATCCTTTCTGGAATCCATTTTATTGCTGCATTCAGAACTTGCTGTCTAGGTTTGCTGCCCAACTGTCAGACTGAAGTACCTTTTCACTACCATTAGTGGAATTCAGTTCATTTCACGCTTATATTTGGGTCCCTCTGTTATCTGCATTTTATGTATTCCTCTCTCTTGGATTCTACTCTGGATTTTGTAGAGCACATTTCTGGTAACTTCCTGAGGAGATATTTGGGAGGTAAATCTTTTGGGATTGTATAAGTCTACAAAGTCTGTCTACTTTTCATGTTAATAGATTGGCTAGGTATAGAATTCTAGGTTGATCATCATTTTACCTCAGTATTATGTAGGCTTTTTTCCATTATCTTTCTGTGTTCTTTTTGAGAAATCTGATGGTATTCTGATTACTGGGTTTTGGTAAGTGCCTTGTTTCTCTGTCTCTCTGGATCTCTTAGAATCTGCTGTTTATCTCAGGTGATTTGAAATATAGTGATATGCCTTTGTATGTGGCAGATGTGACTAACTGTCCACCAAAATCCATTCTTCTCTTCTGTGGTATACAGTTGAAGTTAGAATGTGGCCATGTATCTAATTCTCACCAATGTAATTAGTGAGGAGTAGTTTTGGGGCCAAAGCTTTTGTGAAACAGGTGTGTTTCCCCTGTATTTATTTCCCTTTCCATAGTTTGGATGCAGATGACAGTGATGAAGTAGGGGATGGTAAAGCCACCTGAATTATTGCATGGAAGAGACCTCCTTCCCTGCCTGGAGCTCCTATATAGTGAGACATAAACTTCTATTGTGTTTGAGCCATTATATATATATATATATATATATATATATATATATATGGCTCAGAAACATAAATGTATATTAGTTAAAAGCTCTTCTTGGGCTAATCATTCAATATGAAACATAGAACTCTCCTTTAATCTCCTTGGAAAGTAGCATTAAACTTTGAGACATTAAATTTTCCACTTAATCTATAAAATATATTGTTCATGAGTTGGGAAAAAAAACTATTAATTAGATCTATCACTAAGTAAATTGTTTAAACTCTCCTGTCATTTGGAAAAAATCTCACCCTTTTGGGCCTAGTTTTATTCCTATTTGACAATTCAAATTAAAGGGAAAAAAAATTAGATTTGGTGGATTAGAACCCCAAACCAACTCATCACCTAAATGCTGTCTACAGATTTTTCACACAAAAGTCATTTTTGTGAATTTGCATAAATTATTTGAGGCAGAAGCTACATTATATACTTCTTTTGTGTTTTCTATAAGATTTTCAGGAATAGTTTTTAGTTTTTTCCTGACCCACCAGTATTAGAATCCCCTGTCAAAAGTGCATATCTACTGAATCAGCATCTCTGTGGAAGGGCCTTGGAATCAGAAATTTTAATAAGCACCCAAGGTGATTGTTATCACATTAAAATTTGAAACACATTGCCTTACAGTGTGGTAAGTAATTCAGAGACTTTTAAGTCTTTTTTAAGTAAATGTCAATACTATGACATATATCATTGAAATTTATTTACTTAGTGAATTATGACAATTAATAATGATTAGGCTTTGATCAGCAGAATCTCCAATGCAGCCTATGTAATGATTTATATAGCTGCAGAGAAAACTCTTCCAAAATTGAGGTAGGACTATTTTATATGATGTGAATAATTGAATTTTGTTTTTTTAGTGTTACCTACTCTTAAGTTTAAAGTACTCAATATGAACGAGCTCAGTTTCCTATTTCCTTTTAGATTATTTCCATTATTTTGCTGGTCTTGCTGCTCTGGTTATATATTGCTGGGTCATAAATCACCCTCAGACTTAGTAGCAGAGACAATAGCCATTTTATTATACACATAGATTCTAAGAGCAGGACTTTGGACAAGGCAGAATGAGGTGGATTTAAAGAAAATCCATAACTGAATCCATAACCTAGAAAGACTCAGAAATGGGTGGGGTTGAATCATGTGGGTGCTCCTTCATTCACATGTGTCAGCTGACAAGGCTCAGAGCCTAGGTTCAGCTGAAACTACTGACCAGGGCACTGGTGTCTCCATATGGCTCCAGCTTCTTACAGCATGGAACTGGGTTCTGAGAGACAGTATCTCCAAACAGGATGCTACAATGTAAGTGCTTCAAGAGAACTAGGTAGATGCTGCATGGCCTTTAATGACCTAGCCTCTGAATCCCTGAGCATCACTTCTGCTCTACCATGGAGTTCAAAGCAGTTACAAGTCCACCCCTTACCGAGGTGGTGGTGGTGGTGGTGGTGGTGGTGGTGGCATATCCTAATGGGAAGAGTATCAAAGAATTTGGGGGCCACGTTTCAAAAGTGCCACAATTACTAACTTAAGAAGCTCTTAATCATTTCATTTCTAAAATTCTTTCTTAGCCATTGGATCTTTATAATATATCAATGATAATATTTCTTTGCTTTTCTGGTAAAGGCAAATACAGCCAAAAACTAAATCTATATATTCTTATTTCCATATATAATTTTCACAGCCATTCTATAACATTGGTATTATCATCACCATTTAACAAATGGTGACACTGACATGTTTAAAGGTTGAGTAACTTGGCCAAGGTCACACAGTTGGAGGGGTTCTGACTCTAGAGCATAGGCCCTTGACAACATCTAATCGGCAGCATTTTCATATTCATGTGAGATCGTCTCAGTGCAAATCCCGGGAAGTTTACATAATCTAAATGTCATTGGTGAGAGCTGAAATAAATTTATAATCACACTCTATCAAATATCCTAATCCTTTTAAAAAGTTGCTTTTGGCTAAATGATAGCTGGATCATAAACCTTATCATCTTATGAAAGCACTCAGGGGCTACATATTTTTAAGGTTTTCATTTCCTGTGGAAAAAAGAAAATGTTCTTCGTTGCTCTGCTGCTGAATTTTGACCAGGGAGTAAAAGATGCCTTTCTCTGTGGAAAAGGGCAGAACACTTCCATTTGTTTTTCCCTGAGGGGTTGGCTATTTGGTCTAATTTTTGTGATAAGCTGACTAAGGGTCAGGGAATGTCAGGAGCGCAAAAGGCAGCAAAACCTTGGACAGAAAAAAGAAAAGCTGGTATCAGGTGAAGACCGTAAATAATAGAATGTCTGCCCAGAAAGGGTCTGACCCAGAAGACACGGAGTTAACTATCTTAAATCCGTTAGAGCTAGACTCAGAATCTATGTACCAGGTCAGGTCAAAATTTGGTTAATGAAGTTGAAGTCCAAATTGGAGATAGAAATTTAAACCAAGGAAACTGTAAAAGTCACCTTTTAGTGAAAAAAAAAATGAAGATATGCCAGCTTGCCCCTCTTCTTCACCAAGGCCTACCTAATAGTTGATGGAGGAAGAGGCAAGATAGGCAATGAGCATTCACTCTGCTAAAGGTTTCCTTACAATTTATAGAAAGAAGAATAGCAAAGTCCTAATAAGTCTGGAAGCAAGAAAGAACAAGGAGAACCTCAAAATCATTTTAAATTTCCTTTTAGATTTCTGTTTATGGAAAGGAAATGTAGTACTAATTCCTCCTTAAGGATATGGGAGTGGCTCTTCTTGACATTAGGATTTTCTCAAATCTATGAGTTGTATACCTACTCACTTCCTACTTTCTGTCTATTGCTTAAATTTGTAGAATCAAATCATAGGTCATTATTACCTAAACTTCTTCCCATTCTGAACAATGTAAATAAATATTACAGAGCTTCAAGTCAATCAATAATGTTTATTTAGCACTGTCCCCTTTCCAATGTACTGAATTAAAGGACAACAGATGTGTATCTAATGTATATCCCCCCTTTGTCCATGGAGGACATCCTTAATTGCTCAAGACATACCAAACTTGATCTTGGACCTTTTTCGACATGTGTTTCAGGTGGTTATTCACTTTTAACTTAACTTGATACTTGAGTGAAAATTAAGGTATTATTAGTACTAATAGTGAACAAAGAAAAGTTATTAATTTGTACTGTGGGATAGATCATTCTGACTAAAAGAAATATCTGATAATAAGATATTTAATTACAAATAGAGGTCAACTCTAAACTAGACATAGCAGATGCTGTTGACAGTTCACCAATGTCCTCTTGGCTACCTGAGATTTCTTGCACTTGTGAATGACCTATACCCTGACAGGTTCCCACCTTAGGCACATTTGCATTCTCCCGCTTTCTCTGCCTGAGGGTTTCCTCCTGTTACTAGAGCTTGCTCAGCTATAGAAGCTAAACCAGAAAGTTTGAGGGAGCTAACCCTCTGGGAGGCAACCTTCAATTAGCGGGGATGAGAGTGGTAGACAAATGCTCCAGATGACCTGTTTTTTGGTGGGAGGGTCCTGATATTTATCTCACATGGTCTCTCGGACATTCTTCAGCAAGACTGAGCCCCTCTTGCTTTTTATTGGTTCTTCTTCCTTCCCTGTCTTACCTTCCTAACTTCCAAACATGTCTTCTTGGATTTACCTTCCAAATAATCTATCTGCTTTGAAGTCTTGATTTTAGGGTCTGCTTTTAAAAGATCCCAAATTGGGCAGCCCCGGTGGCCCAGGGATTTAGCACCACCTCCGGCCCAGGGTGTGATCCTGGAGACCCAGGATCGAGTCCCACGTCTGGCTCCCTGCATGGAGCCTGCTTCTTCCTCTGCCTGTGTTTGTCTGTCTCTCTGTGTGTCTGTCATGAATAAATAAATAAAATCATAAAA
The DNA here is from genome assembly GCF_048418805.1 of Vulpes vulpes. Lineage (NCBI taxonomy): Eukaryota > Metazoa > Chordata > Mammalia > Carnivora > Canidae > Vulpes > Vulpes vulpes. Next base: position 96,924,937 of record NC_132784.1, on the reverse strand, counting down.
AAATAAAAGATCCCAAATTAAGATTCTAAGCTAACCATTATATAAGTGGATAATTTTTATAATTAACGTAACTCTTTTAAAATAAGATTTTATTTATGTATTTGACAGTGAGAGAGCGTGTACAAATAGGGGAAGCGGCAGGCAGAAAGGGAGAAGCAGGCTCCCCACCAAGCAGAGAGCCTGATATGGGGCTTGATCCTAGGACTCTAGGATCATGACCTGAGCCAAAGACAGATGCTTAACCAACTGAGCCACCCAGGTGCCCAATCAACATGACTTTTAATGTCTACATGGGAGTCATTGATTTTTTGTTTTTTATATAGTGTTTTAGAGCTGGAAGAGCTAGTGGTAGATTTTACATATATAAAATTATTGTATATATTATTATAATTATATATGTCTATTGTTCCCTATTATTTATTTCCTCTTCCTATGGGAAGATTGTATAATCCTACTCTGTTGAACTCAGGAGCGTCCATACGGCACCCTTTGGCTGAAGTAATGTGAGTGAAGGTGACACATACCACTTCCCAACAAAGGCTCTATGAGCTAGCTCATGGTTTTCCATCTCTTTTCCCTCTTCCATAAGGCAGTCAAAGTTCCAGATGAAACTACTCTATCACCACTTATATCAGCACTGAGTGTAGATATGAAGATGAAAAACATTGAGCAAACTTCAGCTGAACTACAATGAACACATCCAGTGAATAAGAAACAGACTTTTTTTTCCTTGTAAATCATTGAGATTTTGGAGTAATTTGTTGCCATAGCATAGCTTAGGTTAAATTGATAGTATTTTTAAAAAATAATTCAGTCCAATTGTCCCCAATCTTGGTTAACCATAAGATTTACTAGTGCACATTTTATACTTATAGATTTAAAGTTTTTCTAATTCAGTAAGTTTGGGGCAGGAAGCTAAGGATGCTTTGTATTTTAAAATCTCCCCAGATGGTTCTAATGATCTCACTGAAACACAATCATTTTGCTTATTTTATGTTATTTTATTTCTATTTTGCTTATTTTAAAGGAGTAGAAAGACTGACAGCTTGAAAATTTGTCTATTCTTTTAACTAATTTATAATAGGTACTATTGCAATATAGGTCAGAGTTTGAGTTATTTATAAAATCTTTTCTCTGAAAGAACAAAAGAGCAAGCTTAATTGTATACCTGAATAAGAACAAAATCTGAATTAGTATTATCCAAATTAATAAAGTCTAATTGTATGTCATATATAGGCCATCTGGGTTCAAACCTAATCAAAAATTATAAATGCAGCATGTTACTAAGGCCATTATTAGGCCAGAAAGGCTAAGAGTAGTAGGGTTTTAATAACAGAAAGTAAATTTGCTGCATAGATACGCCCAGAAAAATAAAAGCTTTGTCCTTGCTATTAAGAGATTACAGGCCTACAAGAAGAATTTGTCATGGAGACCAAGAAATTAAGTTAAAGGTGATTCAAAAGCATCTGATGAAATTTTCTAGCATCATACCTGGCAACTATATGTCATTCAATTTGTCTGAGTCATTGTATATGTTTAAGCTATAGAAATTCCTTATTCAATTCAATTTTACTTTATATATGTGCTAGGGGAAGGCATCTTAATAGATGCTGCTGGTGTCATAAATTCTCTCAAGGGGAGAGGGTGGAGATAAAATATTGGCCTACATATAATGGCAATATAAGGCAGAATATAATAATTATAGTAAAAAAGGAACACTCTGTATACTAACTTGGGTTGTTTTCTGGGTTGCAGTAGTGCTGCAAGGGAACTTCGGTCTTCAGGGACCCTCAAATTATCATTCACCTTTGGTTTCATAGTCAAGGATATTGTTAAATGGGTGCCACAGGACTCAAAGCTGCCAGGGCAGCTCTGAAAGGGAAGTTCTATTCCCATCCTTACTTCCCCATTCCACTCATTTTAGCTCCTTGTAATCTAGCATTTGACTCTACCTTGTTTCTCAAACTGACCTCTTCAAAATTCACCAAGGAATCACAGAATTCTTCATCCCTCCAGGTTTAGACACTATTGATAAATCTCATCTTGAAACTTCTTTTTCTTTTAGATTTTACAATACTATGCTATTCATTACACATCTATCAGTACTCACCTTGTGCTTTGGGGATGTAATAAGAACTTTCATTTACTGAGCACTTGTTAACATGCCCAGGGACTGACTATCTATCTATCTATCTATCTATCTATCTATCTATCTATCTATCTATCTCATCTATCTATACAGATAGATATAAATGAAATTTTACTTATTTATTTATTTAAAACTTACTACAATCCACTGAAGTGGCTGATATTATATCTACTTCCTATATAAGGAAATTGATGTTTAGAGAGGTTCAGTTCTTACCCATGGTCATGCAAGTAATTATCAGAGGTTAGGTTCCAATCTGTGTTGAATTCTAAACTTGTGCTCCTCACCAACACACCAGGATCTCAAGACCCCATTTACTCTTAAAAATTCTTAACAATCCCAAAGAGTTTTATTTATATCTATTGGTGTTTATCATAATAAAAATCAAAAATTTATGAATATTCATTAATTCATTTGAAAATAGTAAACCTGTTATGCATTGATATAAATATTGTTATGAGAAATATCTGTTCCTAAACAAAAACTGTAGTGAAAAAAGTGATATTGCTTCCCATTTTGACAACTCTTTGTAGTGTCTGGTTTAATTGAAGATAGCTGGATTCTTATGATCAGCTTCTGCTTCAATCTGTTGCCATATGATGTTTTAGTTGAAGTATATGAAGATAGTCCAGCCTCATACAGATGTGTAGTAGGGAAAGAGGGGAGTACTGCAATAGCATTTTCAGATAATTGTGGATTTCCTCCTTTAGTAGTACACAAACATTCAAAAAGTGGACGTTTCTGAAAAGTTTGTTGATATGTAAAGTGTGAAACCATGCCAGGGAACTTTTTGTTCTCTTTTACATTAAAATTCATTGGCCTATTTCGTATTTTGAATGGATCTTTTACCTGTGTATGAAACTCTTCCAAGGCTTCACTTACACCACTGTCCTTGCTAACATTTCAAAGAAAACTAAACAAATTAGGAAACGTGAAACTAAACACCAATTTGCTTGAAAACAGCTAGCAAATTTCTAAAGTAAATTGACAACTGCTGATGATAAAACTACAGACAATTTAGGGAAATTTCTGATTCTTATGCCTATTGATTCAAACTGTGGACTTGGAACTGTTGATGATTCTAGAAAGCTAATACATACTATTTCCCAGATACCAATGTATTCACTTTTTTGTATTATATATAAATAGCTATTCATCTTTTGCCATTAACATCTAATCAACTTTATTGCCATTGATAGTTTTCAAATGCTTCAGGTCAAGGTTATTGAGTTCTAATTTTATTTTATTTTTTATTTTTATTTTTTTTATTGTTTTCTAAAGATTTTATTTATTTATTCATGAGAGACAGAGAGAGAGAGAGAGAGAGAGAGAGAGAGAGAGAGAGGCAGAAACAGGTAGAGGGAGAAGCAGGCTCCATGCAGGGAGCCTGACATGGGGCTCGATTCTGGGTCTCCAGGATCACACCCTGGGCTGAAGGTGGTGTTAAACCACTGAGGGCTGCCCAAGTTCTAATTTTATTTTGGCAGCATCTTAAAAATGTAACTTTGCTCGTCTATGGTTGCTTTCCACCAAACCATTCAGCACAGGTGATATTTCTCAGATTCTGTCTTTTTTTTTTTACAGAAAGAAGACTCCTGCATGCTCATTAACATTGTTAAAGGTTTTTGAGGATGAACATTTTTCTACAATGGACTAGATCATTTTGATTTTATTTGTTTTTGTTTAAATGGTACATATGTCATGACTAAGTATAAAGTAGATAAGGGCTGAAGCCCACACATTAGTAAATTCCCCCTGTAGGGAGAAACATATGACCAGTTTTCATTTTTCCATTCTCCAATTGCCAAAGAAATTAAGGATATAAACAGTTTTCAATAAAATATTACATGTGTTGACTAAAATATAATTATGGCTCATGATGAGATGAAACCATGCTACCATTTCTATGACTTGATTGGTTCTTACTCAGGAGGCAAGAATCTGTCATTTTTATGTATTCTTGAGGCTTGACAATGACAAAAGGAGACTGGCTTTATAACTAACTTGCAAAGTACATAAAACACAAGACATATTTAGAGTGTTGTTTACCTTTAAAAACATTGCAAATGTTCAACATCCTCTCATGCATGTATATATGTGAATCAGTTTCCTCCCTTAACTGTGGGATGAGCAAATACATTATTCCCCCCACCCCCACTCTTGTCCACAGTATTGCTTCCTGAAGTTCCAGTAACCCTCGCCAGCCATAGTCTGGAAGCAGATCATCCACTTTCTTTTGGATGTAGTGTCAGAAGACCAGCAGTAATCAAATACTACAACACAGTGCCGCTGTCATTTCTTTATCTCATCACGTAGACATTTTATTATCTCACATCATCACAAGAAGAAAGTGAGTATAGTACAGCAAGATATTTTCAGACCACATTCACATAACTTCTATTACAGTAGATTGTTTTAATTGTTTTATTTTATTGCCATTTATCTCTTACTGTGCCTAATTTATAAATTAAACTTTACCATAGATATGCATGTGTAAGAAAAAAACATTGAATATATAGGATTCAATATTACCCATGGTTTCAGGCATCCACTGGGAGTCTCAGAAAGTATCTGCCATCTGCCACAGATTAGGGGGACTACTGTGTATGTAAAACTCTCTACTTTTCTGTTTTTTAGTAAGGTATAATTCTGAATATGTTTATAAAGGCTGTCTTGCTGGCCTCCATAGAATTAGTTAATTATGTTGATAGCTGGAACTTTACATTTTCAATACAGTTCAGAAACCTCTCAGAACCCATATTTTTTCTGTAGGTGGTAAAACCAAATGGAACCAAGTAGGGAGGTTTATTTGAACTGGGAATATCGATTCCAGCTGTTCCAGGACTTCTTTTAGACCTCTGCCCTTTACGATGTGTCCATGAGCTCTTTGGTGAATGGGATTGCCTATGAGTCCTTGCTTTCACAACTTTAATTGCTTTCCACTGTCATCTTTCCTTCAAAGTTCTTGAGAAGCCTTGAAAGGTGAGAAAGAATGCAGTCCATTGGAGAGGTAATTCCTTCATCCCTTTTAAGCCCAGCTAACTTCAGCTCCTTTTATCTCATCTTCTCTAGGAAATCTTTTATCATCATCTGTTCCCTCTTCTGCTGGGCTCTTTCCCTCCAATTGTATATTTCATCTGCCTCCATCATAGCACAGTCCTTTCACTGTGGGAAAACACATCTTAATTGTCTGTCTCTCTAGATCTTGACAGAGAATTTTCCTTCATTTTTTTATCGCTGGTGCTGGGTGACATGTCTGGTATAGTCAGTGATGTGATTCAGTGGTGTGAAGGTAATCCCATTGTACCAGATGAGGAGTCTGTTAAAAGTCAAGGCTTAGGCTTTGCGCTTTCAGAGAGTACAATGAGGCAATGCCAGAGCTGGACTGGAAGGAAAGAAGGAAGCTAAACGGTTTTTCAGTGAAATAGGGGTAAAAGAGCAGTAGAATCTAATACTGCCTAAATATTTGTGTAGCAAAGTCTGTGGGGGAAAAGATGTTAGTTGCTAGGATGAATGAAATTTCATTCTTCAAGGTAAGAATATTCTAGAGGGGCAATGGGATTATATTATCTGATACTGTTTTCTTACATCAATGGAGTTCTATTTCAACTCCATTACATACATTCTAATGATCAATTATGTTAATACAGAATTAAAAAAAATTTCCCTGTAGATTGGTGTCAGTTTTCAAGGAATTAGGGGTAGGGGAGTGGATTTTTTTTTCCATTAAGTCATGGTAGGGAAGAAGTATATCCCATATACTTAAGTCTTCAGGCTCCTTAAAAGGCTGTTTCCTGAGCTCTTTTAGCACCCAAGTGAAGAGCTTGTTGGCCACATTTAGAACATTATAAAGAAATCTGAGACTTACTTTTTCTGCTTTTATAATATACTATTTGCTTTTAAAAAAAATTATTTATTTATTTATTTATTTATTTATTTATTTATTTGAGAGAGACAGTGTGAGAAGGAGGAAGAGGGAGAGAGAATCTGAAGCAGACTGTGTTGAGTGCAGAGCCCAACACAGGGCTTAAATCTCACAACTGCTAGATCATGACCTGAGCTGAAACCAAGAGTCTGATGTTCAACTGGCTGAGCCACCCAGGTGTCCCACACTGTTTACTTCCAAGAATTATTAACTGAATAGAAATTTTTAAATATTGACTTCTTGGGAAGTAGTACAATGATTAGCACATAGAAAGTATCCCATAAATATTTGTAAATGTTTTTCTTTGAGATTTACCCAGAGAAGCCATATGGTATTTCCTTTCCCCCAATGAATAATGGTAATTTTTTCTTCTGACTTCCTCATCTCATCATAAAGGCCATCTTAAAACACTGCATTTTTGCATAAGATCATTTGGAAGATTCACACTTTTGACATCTTTCTTTTGTTCAGGCTGCCTCATGTGGCTTCTTTATTCTTAGAGTAGAATCTGAGGAAATCTGTGGATATAGCTAGGACCATAAAACTTCTAAAGAATAACCTTGTCTACACATTGGCAATGAGGAGGAACTCATCAAAACCAAATTGAATGTGACAAATTCCAAGAGGACACTTTATATTTCTTTTCACTTTGGGTAGGCACAAACCTGGTCTAAGCATTTCCATCTCCATCTCATTGCCTTAGGCAAATTCCTTGATTCAATTTTATCTTTCAAAGATACAGTATGTCTATGGAGAAAGGTGAGGGTTGAGGTCTTAAGCGACACTCTGATGTTGGGATGTTAAAACTATACACTTCAGACAGCGGTTTGACATTTGAAGAGACTATGATGAAAAGATTGAAAAAGTGGTTGAAATCAATTTAGCTATTCTCTGTTCTGCAGTGAAGAAAATACAGTTCACGGTACTCTGGTAAAAATATTTTAGAATAAGCAGTTTGTTAGGAGTGTGAATGACACTTAGCACTAAGTCATTAAAAAAAATCTAAAAAACAAAAAAACCAACTCAAGAAAAGTCACCCCAATTTAACTCCAAGCAATGTAAGTACTGAGGTGCAACTATTTTAAGAATAAATATGCATACTTGATTTTTCCCTCACAGATCTTCCTGTAAATTAAGGTCTGATATCTCACTTTTAGATTTCATTTAAGCTGGTTTAACACTAGTAAGTAAAAGTGCTGACCTAGCTTTGTATGAGTATTCTCATTGTGTATTACCTAGGGCAGTGCTTTATACCACATTTTTTACACCAACAAAACTGTTTCCTTTTGGGTGCCCATAGAAACAGATTCTGAGACAGTTTCTTAATGCAAAATAATTTATTTGAGAAAGGTATGAAGCACCAGTAAGGAAGTAGAGAAGTGAGACAGGGAAGGGAAGACAGTCAATATAAGATATATTATCAAGTCAGTTACTATTAATGTCTGCTGACACTTAATCCCAGAAGGAAATCTGGGAAATGGTGTAGAATATATACCCTAGAGATCCCTCACTTCAGGGATGAGGAATGTTTATATCTGTGTTGGTCAGCTTGGGCTGACATAACAAAATACCATGGATCAGGTGGTTTAAACAATGGGAATTAATTTCTTACAGTTCTGAAGGCTGAGAAGTCCAAGGTTAAAGTGTAGGATGACTCAGTTCCCCAGTAAGGGCCTGCTTCCTGCTTTGCAGATTGCTACCTTCTCACTGTGTGAGGACAGTATGAGGACACAGTGAGAGGACAGAGCATGAGGGCTGAGAGACAGAGAGGGAGAGGGGACGTGATAGAGATAGTAAGCTTTTTTTTTTTAATTAATTATTTATTTATTTATTATAGTCACACACAGAGAGAGAGGCAGAGACACAACACAGGCAGAGGGAGAAGCAGGCTCCATGCACCGGGAGCCCCACGTGGGATTCGATCCCGGGTCTCCAGGATCGAGCCCTGGGCCAAAGGCAGGCGCCAAACCATTGCGCCACCCAGGGATCCCGATAGTAAGCTTTTATTATCTCTCCAATGTCTCTTAGAAGATCGCTAATCCCTAATTACTTTCCAAAGGCTCCATCTCCAAATATCACACTGGTGTTTAAGGATTCAACATATGAATTTGGTGTGTGTGTGTGTGTGTACAATTCAGGCATAATAATATCCCTAATTCTATCTCTATCCATCTCTTTCTCTATCTTTATCACCTCTCCCTATCTATAGTCTCTCCTCCTCCTTCTCTCTCCTTCTTTCTTTAGGGAGCTATGTATTAAATTCTCCATTCCCATCAGTCAATGGAGGAGGGCTACTCCAGAGCTTAATTCCAGGAACTTCTGTCTTATGATTCTTTCAGGCAGAATGGGCTCTCATAAGCTTCAGAGAAAAGCCCTCAGACAATGAGATTCAGACAAGTAGGAGAAAGTAGCCAAAATACACTGAAGGCTCCATTATAAGTTGTTAGCCTTGAGGGACTTACTCTGCACCTACCATAGTCACTTGTTTCTGGGATGGCATTCCTATGTTACCCACTCAAGGTGTGAAACTTAAATTTTTGTATTTTAAGCTACAAGTAGATGTAAAATGAACTTCTTGCTTTATAATATGTTTAGAATTAATTATAAAAATAAAACTACATTGAAATTTACTTATCAGTTGAATAACTTAACCTTTTCTTCCAACATAAAAATTATTTAAAAGAATATCTTAGCCTGGTTTCCCTTGAAAGTAGAGACTAAGACAAGTCTTGCACGTAAGTAGTTTATTTAATTGCAGGAGCCAGAGGAATGTGAAATAAGGAAGGAAAGCTAAAATAAAGATAAGTTATCAAGTTGACTATTGGTGTGAATTGACTAGTGATTGACCTTGCTAGGATTTCCTGAGGAACCTATGAAATACCATTCAAAACTGAGAGATGGAAGGCTTTATCCATTATATTGTGTTCCTCCGTGGTCAGTGGTAGCCCCATAGGCATTAACTATGTTCTCCACAAGGTGGTGCATGTGTGAGCCATGATCAGGTGCAGAAAAGCCCTAGGGCAGGAGCAAGGGTCAAATACAGGCTAAAGTGGGGTGCTGTCAGTTACATTTGGGGAAGTTGGTGGAAGCCTGAAGAGAACTGTTTGCAGTAGTTGTGATTGAAGTGAGGTTGTGAGTGTGTGTATGTTGGAGGTGGCTAAGAAGATGTGTAATGGTGCACATGAAGTACCAATACAGCAATGTTTCAGGAATACGGGTCTAGGAGTTGGGGGTGTGTTACAGGGCATGCCCTACGGTGTCGTGTGGGGTTATTGATACACTATCCCTTTGCCAAGACCCAGGACTCTTTGGCTAATTCAGATGCTTTCACACTGTGCCCATTCTGTAAAAAAAACAAAAAAAAAAAAGTGATTCAAAATGCATTCTTTATTTCATCTCACAAACACTTATTAATTTTATATTGTTACATAAATTTAATTTGTTAGTACCTCAAAGTGATTTATTAGTGTTATAATAATTATGACCTTTGAGATCTGTTAATAGACTCAAAATATAAAAATAATTTCTTTCAAAATATAACAACTAATTAATATTATGAAAACATATAGAATATGCTACATAAAATAGAACAAAAAATGTGATTATTTATAAATAGTGTTCAATTTGACTCTGTCCTCATCATGACCCACATCTTTCACTGTTTGTTGGTAGTGGCATTCTGCTTTTCCAGTATCCACAGGAGAGATGATGAAGAGATAGATGGGTCTAACTCCAGCTCTGCTGACAGCTATGGCTCCCTCCACTCAGACTCAGAGGGAACTGGGAGAACCATTTATTAGAGCAAGTATTTAATGTGTGGTGTCATAAAGTAATCAATACCACATCAGCTGCTGCTGTCCAATTCAGTAGTCTGTGAAATGGGCAGGCATAATATTGGACTCAGAAGAAATGGAAGGAGAGCCATTGATCAAAGACTGCCTTTTTTTTTTTTTCATTCTAGAAAGACATAAAATGCACATAAATAAACATTTAAGCATTTGGTTTTGTTGGTTTAAAGACATTATGTGTTTCAGTATGTTAAGCACAGAAATCTTTTTAAGTCAAGATTCTAGAAAGCCTTTCGACTTGCATGATTTGGAAAAAAGATACTAGTACTGTTTTTTAGTAATTCCTCATAATTATTACTATTGAGTTCTAATGAAGAGAATTAGAAAATATTCCCCTAATGAGACTGCTTCAAATTAGAATGTGTATAGGACTTCCTCTTCTGTAAAATAGGTATAATAATTGTGTCTTCAGTGTAATATACATAATGAGATTAGAGCAGTACCTGGCACTTAGAAAACTCAGCAAATGTTAGTTATTAATCTTATGTTTGTGTACTACAACCAGGCTATTGTATACCTATCTAAAACTAGGTAGTAAAAACACCCAAACATTCCAAGCAGATAACAAGCTAAACAAAGGTGTCATTAACAACACAATAACTATCTTTAAACCCCAAACTTTAAAATCAGGGATAATGTATGATTAAAAAAACAGGGGCACCTGAATGGCTCAATAGGTTAAGCATTTGCTTTCAGCTGAGGTCATGATCTCAGGGTCCTGGGATAGAGCCCTATGTTGAGTTCTGTGCTCAGCAGGAAGTCTGTTTCTTCCTCTCCCTCAAACTCTCCTCCTGCTTGTGCTCTCTCTCAAATAAGTAAATAAATGATCTTCAAAAAAAAGACTAATAATATGAAAATTCTAGGAAATATCCTCAATAATCCCTCAATATTCTCAATGTATATTTTTCAAATGAAAAGTTTCAGATGCAAATTCCTTCATTTATTCAGCAGATCTTTAGTGAGTTCCTACAATGTGCCAATGTACTAGGTGTAGAAGATTCATCAGTGATTAAGACAGAGTCTCTGACCTTAGTGGCCTAAACTGAGAAAAGCAAGACAATGATAAAGTAAGTAAACATATAAACAAGATAATTATGGACCATAATAAGGATTTAAGTAAAACAGAGTGATGAAAGAGACAGTAGCTGTGGGAGGCCTTTCTAGACAGAGGTCAATGATGACTTCTCTGAGGTGGTGACATTTGTGCCAAACTTTAAGGATAAGAATGCACCAGTCAAGTGAAATGATGGGGGGGAGACAGGAGGAATAGGAAGCATTTCAAATAGAAAGACCAGCAAATACAATGGCTTAGAAGTAAGAAAAGGTTTGGTGTGTTCAAGCAATAGGAAGACCGTGTACTTGGGCTATGATGACTAAAGGTGAAAATTATATGGAGGGAAGTTGAAGAGGGGGACAAACCCATGGTTAGAATTTGGCTTTATTTAGAGAGAAATGGGATGCCATTGAAGGGTTTTAAGTAAGGGGTAATATAATCTAACTTATGTTTTAAACTTCTGACTATTTTATGGAGCATGGGTAATTGGTGTTGTTGGAAGCGATACGAGAAGAAAAGCAACTCAGTGACTTGGGAAGTAGTCCCAGGGAGAGATGGTGGTGTTCTGGAATATGGTGGTCATAAAAATGGAGAGCAGTGAACTGACTTGAGATCTATTTTGAAGCTGGAATCAATAAGACCTGATGACAGATTAGAGGGAATGGAGAAAGAAAAAGTGAATTGATTCTGGCTTGAATGCCTCAGTAATTGTGGTTCTGTCTCCTGAAATGGGAGAGTTGGGGGAAGAGCTCTGTTTTTGTCTTGTGAGATGCCTATTATGCATTCAAGGAGTTTTCAAGTAGGCAATGGTGAGGTCTGGATTTAGATCTAAGTATAGAGTTGGAAGTTATTACCCTAGATGGTATTTAAAAGTGTGGGACTAAATGTGACCATCAAAGGATGGTGCTGAAGAAATAATAGTAATAAGAAACAAAAAAAAACTGAGCAAGGACTTGGCAATAAAAGTTTTTGGTGACTTAATGGATTGGAAAGTTTGAAGAGTGAATTAAAAATAAGGAAGCAGATACAGATGACTCATTCAAGGAGTTTTGCTGTGGAAAGAAGGAGAAAATGAAAGTGTTTGCTGGATGGGGGAATGTGGTCAGGGGAGTTTTTGTTTTTTTTAAGATGTGAGAAAAATATTTGCATGGGGATGATCTAGCAGAAGTAGTGGATGGATAACAACTGAGGTGCAAAAATCCTTGAGAAGGTGAGAGGGTTGGAGCAAAAGCACATATGGAAACAAATTGTTTTTGATAGGCATAAAGACACTTTTGAAACCAAAAATAGAGGAGTTGATGGTGGCACTGTGATGGAATCCTGATCTAGTAGTTTCTGTTTTTTTCAATGACTTTGAGGAAAGATCCTTATCTGAGAGGGTTAGAGAAGAAGTTTGCTTAGAAAGTTAGGTCATTTTAGAAAGTGGGAAAATGAAGTTAATTGGGAAGGAATGTAAAGTTTCTGGGTCCTGGTGACCAGTCATTTTAGATTTGTTATCATGAAGTTGAGATGAAACCAATAGCCAATGTGTGATGTTTGCTAATAATATGTAGCTGCCATATGGCAGGCAGACAAAAGGAGGAGAGCAAAAAAGAATTGTTTCTGTTAAATATAATGAAGCTATCATGAGGAAGTTGAGGGAGTTTCCAAGAGCATGAATATAGTCATGGACCCTGGAATTCTAGCCTGAATGAGAGGAAAAGTGAAGACAGAAAAGAGGTTAAAAATAATGAGACAATGGATGGAGATCACAGTGAGGTAGAAGAATTAATGAAGTGGATGCTCTAGAGAGAGTGAGAGAAGAGAAGGATCTGAGTGTGATGTCTCAAACAGAGATTTTGATGGTGACGCATTTAGTTTATTAGCAAATGCAAGTCTCTGTTGTAATAGTAGGAGTGGATGGCAAAGATGGAAGAGAAGCATATGAAAGTGAAATCAAAGCGTAAGTAAACCAGAGTTTTTGATGAGTTATCAACATGGCTGCTGAAATTCCAAGGAATGATGAATGGTATATGATGGAAGGAAAGTAGGTCGTCAAGTAAAAATATCTTCAGTAGGGCAGCCCGGGTGGCTCAGCAGTTTAGTGTCGCCTTCAGCCCAGGGTGTGGTCCTGGAGACCTGGGATCCAGTCCCACATCGGGCTCCCTGCATGGAGCCTGAGTCTGTCTCTGCCTGTGTCTCTGCCTCTCTGTCTCTCATGAATAAATAAATACAATCTTAAAAAAAAATCTTCAATAAATGAGAGGTCATTATAAGTAGGATCATAGAGGAGAGAAAACAAGAAGGTGGGTGGCATAGCTTCAAAGGAATTGTGAGTTTTCAAAGCTTTTGGAGTAATAAATGGTTTAGAAACAGGAGTATGGATCAAAAAGGACACCTTTCAGGTGTTTAGGCTTCTTTCCTGTCCCTGAGACAGCTGCAGAGAACAATTTCAGATTAACACATGGGAAAAGGGGCATTCAGAGAAGAGTGAGTGAGTTTTTCATAGATCTGGAGTTTCAGAAGGCACAGTGAGTGGGTGAGAAAGGAGAAGAAGGGGTTAGTTGGGACATGTAACATAACTATCAATATTGTGGACACTGAATGTCTTGGGAAATGTGGGTTTTCGGTAGTGATTATCTATTCTCTTCTGAGCCCTACTGTGATGAAAAACACAAATGTGTCATTGGCCCGACTGTTAGACTCTGACATACCTACAAAGAAAATTTATGTAAAAACCATGCTGTGACATGGAAGACTTGCATATGGCTCAAAATGTTTGCAGTATTATTTGTACTTGTGCATCTCATGAAATGCTTGATGATAAAATCTTAGTCTCACAACACTCCTTCTTTCCCATGGGGTATCAGTTTTTAGATTGGGCTCAATTTGGAAATTTTTCTTCCCACCAAGAGAAGTTGGGTTAAAACTCTGAGAATGAAATTTTCAAGTTAGAATAGAAAGCACATTTCTAGTAGCTGGTTATAGACATTTTTAAAGATTCTATTGCAGAGGGCAAAATATCTACTTAGAAACAGTGGGATATAACTCTGTTATTTTGTCTGAATTCTGAATGATTGTAGACATGTATCCTGTATTAGCTCTCTCATATAAGAAATTGGCCCAACACATGCTTGGATGGGGAAAGGACAGCATGGGGTCAAGAAAAAAAAAAAGGAAAATAAGAGAAAGAAGTAAAGAGAGGTAAGAGGCTAGGGGCTTCATTAATTCTTAGTGAAGGAATTTAATATTAGAATATCATTATTTATAGTTTTTATGTAATTATGCTAACACATATACAAAAACCTTTTAAGTTTCAATTTCATAATGTTGGGTTCAGTTATTCTCAACCACTTTTTGCTTTTCTTCCCCCTAGATTCCCAAGACAAAGAATATCTTCCGATACTGTTAAATATAGATATCTGGACTGAATTGAACTTATATGACAATTGCAGTCAAGATTCTGGAACTCAGAATGGGCAAACCAGGTAAGCCGTGCCAATTTTAGAATGTTGTTTTAATAAGGCTTATTCCTGTCTGGGTCGGCTGCATTTTACATATGCAATCACTAGGCTGTGAGTATGAAGAGTTATTGCCATGACAACCAGGACTGACTGACTTATCTTTCAGAAATGGTAACAATTCAGCATGTTTGTAGATGATACCTGTGGTTCTCAATGACTTTCTAGAAGGTCATACAGTTTTGGCAGTGGTTCTCAGTGGAAAGACCACTCATAAGAAAAAATGTGAGTTAAGTTCTAGTCATGCCTCTCCATGAGCCAAATGTAGAACCTCAGGCAAGTCTACTGGGGCCTCAGTTTCTTCATCCATTTAATAGGAAGCTGTAGGCTAGATTATTTAGTTTTTAAGGTTTACAGTTTTAAATTTCTCTCATGCCATAGATTTACATATTATGAGCATGTAGAGTAAGACAATGTATCTACTCACTCTATAGTCATGTTACCACTTCTAAATATTCTGTGAACTCTTTTTCATCTTACCTTCAGAACTGGCAACCTACTCTCCTGATTTTTTTTTTTCTCTCCTGATTTTGATTAAAAAAGAACAATTCCAAACTCTTGGAGGTTAAAAATAATTTCACGAGTAAAGATGAATCTAAACATTTTTTGAGTGATAGAAGCTTTATTGGGCTGCAAGGATAATTTTTTTAAAGGTAATAGACTTGAATGGTTCAACTCATTTGATACACATGTTTACACTGGAATTTTTTAAAACATCAAAGCATGTATTTCAAACAGCAGTTGGTTATTTTTATTATTGTTCACAATGGAAATACGAACTAACTCTGCTTTGCAAATTTATTCTTTGTTCTGGTTGGTTGTGTGTAGTGACTGGCAATCCATTTTATTTTATATTTATTTATTTTTAAAATTTATTTATTCATGAGACACACACACACACACACACACACACACACAGACAGACACAGATACAGGCAGAGGGAGAAGCAGGCTCCATTCCATGCAGGGAGCCTGACGTGGGACTTCATCCCAGGTCTCCAGGGCCACACCCTGGGCTGAAGGTGGCATTAAACCGCTGAGCCACCTGGGCTGCCCTAGGCAATCCATTTTAAATATCATTTATATACTAGCTATCTAGCTCCCGGTTTTGTGTAATATAAAGCAAGGTTTCATAATGAACAGTGTTGTCTAAGTGCCCTGCCTCTTCATTATTTTCAAAGCTAGCTATGATAGTATGGTTTGCTAGTCAGATGTCCTCATTATTCTAAAATATAGACTGACTCAAGTTTAGATGTTTTCTTGCTCAAAGGACTTCGAGAGAATTTTTCCATAGCACTTAGTCATTGCCCTTTCACAATCCCTCCTCCCTTAGCTTCTAATTAGGCTCCTTGGGTAACTGGAATTATCCTTTCCTTGGAGTGAATACCAACCTGTTGGTTGCTTGGTATGGAGACCAAAATATGAACTTGCTTCTTTTGGTCCATATTGCTGTTGTGCCTTTGGCAGGTAACGTTGATTCAGATTTGTCTTCTTACATTGGTCCTTCTTATCTGTTCACTCTTTCATCTTTATTTCCTGTTCTCTCTTCCCTGCTATTTCCTTCATCTAACATCTTTTATCAGGTCTTCCAATATTTCCCTCCCCATTCCCTTAAATATTCCTAGACTGTCATGTGAATTTATGTGCTTGTCTTTATTCTCATTTGACTTACAAGCTCACTCTTTCATAACCATGGCAGGCTTCACGGGCATGAGACCTGTGCAGTTACATGGACCCCACACTGAGAAGACCTCATCTCATGCTTGGTTTACTGCTCTGCTGTTTCCATCTTGAAATTTGTAATAAGCTTTAAACAAGGACCTCTGCCTGTTTTATTTGCAGTAGGCCCCACAAATTACATAGCTGTTGCTGATTGTAGCTATTTTTTTCCCTTTCTAGTTGGGTAAGTGGTTTTGTTTTAGTTCATCTCTTTTTCATTTCTCATCATATTTTTTTATTTATTGCCTTCCTGTGGTACATCATTTTGACTGCTATTTTAATATAGCCATATTTAGCTCTGTTTCTTTCTCACATCCGCCAGGAACATTTAGCATTATATAAAAATAGTATTTGGTCAACTTTTGATTGGCCACCCTGACTAAAGGAGAAGGGAGTGAGAGAATCAATGAAGATTACAATTCATATAGGGAGTAATCATTTTGGAGAACATTGTGTGGTTTTTCACCTTTAGGAAAATTACCTTTTAATTCATGTTTGCTCAGGTTAATTGGTTTGCACTCCCTGAATACACAATAATTGGTGGTTGGGGAGCCTGCTGAGTGGCATAGACTAGCTAACCTGAGGTTAAATATCTCTGCTAATAAAGGAGATGGATTGTTCTTGCATTTTCTGTTTTTAGACATACGAAAAAGGAATTATTTTTTGGTTTTCACAAGTTTACTTGAGGGGGTTAGTAGGATATAAGGCTTTTCTCATAATATTCTAACACCAGTTTTGACAAACCAAATGGCCTATTCTTGCCTTTTTACCTAGTGGCAGAATGAGTCACTTTACTCTGTGATACTGTCTGCCCAGAAGCATTGAAATAGTAATGAAGTCTGATGTGCCTCTAGGTTGACCTAGCTGCCTAGGTGTTAGTTATCTTGGTTTGCTTGTTTTGTTTTGTTTTTAAACACATCTTCTCATATCCCTTATTAGGTGCCAGTTCTAATCACTTTAAAAATGCAAAGTCAATTAATCCTAGGAATTAGGAGCTATTATTTATCCTCATCCTGTATATAAGGAAACAGAGGTACAAATAAATTGTATAATCTTCCCAACGACAAGTCTAACATGAAAATTTGAACCCAGGCAATCTGTCTCAGGTCTGAGTGCCATGCTGCTTTTCTAATGGATGATCTGTTTAATTTTATCTACTCAGACCCTGAGAGCATTGGAAACCTAGATGATTGATGAAATGGAATCTTAACATAGTAAAGGACTTCCTATTTCTTTAACTTCTCTTCAGTTGGCAATATGTAATAATAAGTAAGGGAATGTGTAAAAAAAACCCAGGCAGACCTAGATATTAAAAGTGCATATGACTCTAAAGCAGATATATATGAGATGCCGTTCTGGATCCTACTGAGATGAATACTTGACAGTGTATTCCTGGGAACTAACATTAGAGAGATACTTCACTAACTGTCACAATCCCTTTTGGAAACTTGTGATCACAGCTGGTAACATTGCTGACATCTTTTATCTGTTGCCATACTTTTTCTTTTGGCTAGACATTATAGAGTGTGGAGTTAGATGGCCAATCAATGTGCTGCATCAGAATCAATAGATCTCAGTAAGCATTCCATTAGACCCAGGAGCCTTTCCATTTCTCAGTCCTGTCTAGGTTTTGCACACTCTTTCATGAAAAAAGAGAGTTTGGGGATTATTTTCTCTACCTGTAACTTCTCATGGACAAATGCATCCCCTATTATTGTAGAAATCTAGTCAATAAAGCTGTCAGAATTTGAAAAATATTGACAGTAGAGCCAAGTTCAGTGTACTTAACCTCTGTAGTAAGTTCTGGGTGTAAAATATAAGAGAGGGAAATGATATTTATAGGAAAGTGCTTGAAGTTTAAAAATAAGTTAAAAAATGTTAGTTGGTAGAAAAGAATCCCTGACTTGAAGTTGGCGAGTTTGGTTTTTGACTTGGTTAGGCCACTAAGAATACTGTGCAGTTAATGAAATTCCTGCAAAATGATAGTTGGTCTGATAACTTTTTAGTGTCCATAATGCTCCCAATACTAATTTTTTTTTACTTTAAATGAGTTTTATTCTCACAAATTCATTTCAATCCTAGGTGGATAGGAATATATAGAATTTATGTGATCCAAATGAGAAACGGCATATGGCTATTGTTATTATGATCTCTAGCCTTCCTTTTTATGGCACATAAATACCTCTTCTTGTTACTTGCCCTCTCTCACAGTCCGCCCCCCTCCCTGCTGATAGCAAGTCAGAACCCATATGACAACTTTGTGTGTATTTTAGAACTTAAGTAAATTTTCACTGAGTTATCTCTTTAGGCAGATAGGGCTACTGTGTTTAGCTTTACCTTCCACACATCTTAATTTCTCTCTTAGAATCCTAGAAATTATGCCCACTTCAAATAATACTTTCATACATAAATCAGGTTAATGATTCTGTAATGGATGAATGTCAAGCCTCAAGTTACTTTATACATATTGGGTATTCTTGACCAACTGGTAGCTTTGTTTCAAGCAGCTTCCTTTTATCCTGTGGCTCTACCATCTTCTATACAATTTTTTTTGGGTCAACACATTACCCTGCAATAAGACAATGGAAGGGGAAAAACATGGAGTGTCAATGGAAATTTTTATGGACCTAACCAGGAAATAATGTGCACTGCTTTTGTTTATATTCCATTGGCTACATCCCAAGTGTCTGGGAAATGTGGCCTATCTATTTCTCTGCTTAGGAAGAAGAGGAAATTGGTTTGGTGAGCAGCTGGTCCAATAGTTCTCAAATTTTAGAAGGCATCAGAAGCACCTGAAAGAAGTATTAAACCCAAGACTGGTTGATGTCTCAGAGTTTCTGGTTCAGTTGGTCTGGAATGGGCCCAAAAATGTGCATTTCTAATAAATTCCCAGGAGATGCTGATGCTGTTGATTCAGGGATGCTTTGGGACCACTCAGCTGATGTGAGTTCTTAACACATAACATATGGACTATATTTCTTGAGGATTTCTAATCTTTACTTGAGAGAGAGGAGAGAAGGGCAATTGATGGAGAGAAGGGTAATCAATGGAAGAGCAGGAAACCTGACTTGTAAGGAAGTGAGGGCTCTGAGTTCTGGCTTTGACTCTGTTTAGCTGCGTGACCCTTGCAAGTAATTTCATCTCTCTGAACCTTATTTTCCTGTTGGTAAAATGGGAATATGCTAATACCGGTCCTGTGTAAAACAAGGCACTGTTGAAATCAATTGAGATGAATATGGGGTGACACAATTATCTTAAAAGTGGATATCTCCTTTCCCCTTTGGATAAGAACCATCTTTTGAAAGGAAAATATCTTGACAGTTTACTTGGGGGTGGCAGTCCAAGGTCTGAAAGAAGAAAAAGGAAAGTAAAACTGCTCTGAAAGAGAAATGCCTGGAAGCTTGGAAGAAGCCAACACCCACAGAGGAGAGAGGGAACTAAGTTAAAAAGGGCAGCAGTTTACCAAAGCATCTTTTAGGCAGTGATAGCTACTATTCATTTGTCAGTTTGTGTTTCTGGACATAAAGCTTCTCTGTCTTCCTGAACTTTCGGTAAAATTGTGGTTTTGTTGGTGAAAATCAGTGAAGAGAAAGTGAGTTCTGTGTCTGGCTCAGTTTGGAGCAGAGAAAAGAGGATGCCTAGGGTATATGAGCAAGGCACGAAAGCAACAAACACATGGAAGCAGGATCTCTGAGCTGGAATTCATCACTGAAACCTTAGCCCCTGAAAATGTGGTAAAGGCTCAACCTATGAAATTTCATGAGATTAACGGTATCAGACATGTGTGTAGGAAAGGCCTAACGTGAATGCTGCAAATATATGATTAATTGTTCTTAAACATACCAAAGGACATAGAAAATGATGACATTTATAGTGGTATTGCTTAAATTTTCACTATCTTCTTATTTATTCATTCATATATTATTTGCATTATTATGCTTTCCATTATACTTTCATTGGGCTTTTAAATTTTATTTTAAGTTTAGGTGTGGATGCATCTTCTAAAAACTACAAAATTACCCAAACAGAACAGATTGAATTTCAAGGTTAGGAAGTTTTTCTAATAATAATTTATGGTCCAGGTATTATGTGATGAAGTAAGATATTGTGCATGTAGGTATCACCCTGAGACTATGTTTGCCAAATGTTGGATCAAAAATTGGGAAAAACTTTTCTAGCTTTAGTTGGAAGTCTGCTTAGAATGTATTAATGATTATTTCTAAAGAATGGTGCATATACTCAGGTATTTTTTAGCAAAATGGTTTGATTTGGAGAGATTTTGTCTCATGCAAGATTGTCCATTTCCTTCTGAAATTTTAAGAATAGACTGTCCCTTAATTTCTACGAATATTATAGCACCTATCATGAAATAATTTACGAAGGACTGTAAATTTTGCATTTTCACCTTTGAGAGTTATTTTTCCCCCAAGCCTCTCTTTTTTGGAGTATTTGCAAAGCTCTGCAAATGACAAGCACATCCACAATGCAAAGAATAATCTTTCTGTTGGACTGTTCCTGGGGTAGTGATTAGCAGTATCTTCACTGAATATTTAACTTCCTCAAAATTGCTTATCTGTGCTGTGGATCAGTGAAAGATCTGGGTGAGCTGTCACTACTTTACATAATTAAGTTTTTCTTGCCAAAAAAAAAAAAAGTAACAAAATATGGAGTGAAAGAAGCCTAAGGTTGGGCTTTTAAAACATTTTCTCTTTATGTTACTTCACCATTTAAAATAACCCGAAACAAAAGCAAAATAGTTGAGACTGAGGAGGAATTTTATGCAGATCAGTGAGGCTGACAGCTCACATTTTCTTGCAAAACCCTTAAGAATCTTCCTCCGCAGACCCCTCCGCAGTGAGTGATAAATAGTAAATGCCATAAAGAAAACAATTTCCCATTGTTCAAAACTGACTGGTTTGGTGTGTGGGTGAGGGGAAGGACAGGGTAGAGGGAAGTTTCATTGTAGGGAAGATAAAGTCAGAGAAAACAACCCAGAGGTACTGCAATGATAGATAATTCAAGCTTTTCATATCATTTTAAATTAGTACAAAGTCATAGCACAGGATTTCTGCTTAGTCTCATTTTTTCCTGTGCAGAAAATAGGCCCCAGAATGAGAAAGTCATATAATCTGAATGCTTAGATGGAATGTCCAGTCACCAAGAATGTCCGGATGAACACCGACTTTGCTTGTTTAGCTGCACGTAATCCCTATTTCCCTCTCATTTGAGTGGGCTAGTGTAGGCAGTGGGATCCCCTCCCCTGTATTTATTGAACTTGCTAATGTCTGGGGGTGTCTTTCCCTGGTTACTGTAATAGGGAAAATTGCATTTGCTTATCTATCACAAATGAAAATCACCTGGGGAATAGAAAGTATTTTCAATTCTGCTACCATTATTTCTGAAGCAATCAAATGCAGAGGAATGAAAGTCAAACATAGAGAAAAATGCTGATAGATTGGGCAATCTGCATGGCTCTCTGGGACCATCATTATTTCAGTGTTCAAGAGGAAAATGCACATTTGAAAGATGGTAAATTCCATCCTATGCAATCAATCATTCATCTCTTATAGCAAAAATAATTGTGGAGGAGGTAGTAGTTTTGAATTGAACTATGTAGCCATCCCTGCTTCTTTGTTTGTTTGTTTGATTCAAGAGATACTAAATCTTTAACATTATGTGGATATTCCTGCTCCATTAGAACACAGCTCCTAGATGGTTTTCAAAAATTTGGTATTCTGTACCAATCACCTGCTAATGAGGAGGTCAAAGTAAATACTGCAGCCACTGAGAGCAAGATACTTGACATTGCCTTTCTTCTAGGGTATTTTGTCCTTTTATTCCAGACTTTAAAAATAGGTTATCTGTCTGCATTTTGTGCATTTTTTTCTACCTTTATAATCTGAAGGTGATTTTATTAATACAGTAAATCTTGGTTGACTGATACTTTAGGACGATGCTTTTTCTGGGTAAACTAAAAGCCTGACATGGCTCTTCCTGATGTTCTTAAATATTTTATTAGCAATGTCTCTCCTCCACCCCCTTCCTATTCATAGTCTCCTTCAGTTTAATGATATAAAGCAGGTGGTGGGGTTGTCAAAACTAGGTTTCCATTAGAAACAATCTCTGAGAAGATGGTGTGTTTTCTTCCTTATTTTTCTCATTATTAGGTGTCTCAGGCTCAAAAGGCTTATATGGCAGTTTGGAGAAATGTATATCCCATTTGAAACCAATGTTGTGAGGGTTTTCAAGCCATGAAGATCAGATATCAGTTTTTACTTTTTTTTTTTTTAACCTTTTAGAATGTGGATTCTGGGTTTCTCTTTTTCTTCCTAATTCTGACAAAAGCCCTATCTCCAACACCACCTCCCTCTTTTCCCTTTCTGGTACTGGATGGAACAGCATTAGCGAGGGTAGAGTCTTGTCACGATGCTGAGGCAAATTTCCCATCAGTCTTGATGTTTGGAGAAAAGCTGGTTAGTCCCTGACAACATTTTAAATTATTGATGGGTCAGAAATTCTGTCATTCTTATTTGTAACCTTTTCCCCCAAATACATTGAAGCAGGATATTCAAATTATTATTTAGTAGAGGAAACTACAAATAGCTTTTCCTCTTTTTAGTTTTTTTTGTAAGAGAGAATTAAAGAGAAAAAAGAGAAAGAAAAGTGGCAGGGTATAATGGGGATATGATACTTCAGGATTCCCTTTGTTTGAATGGGACAACCAGAGAGTTAATAGAAGCAAGGAGAGGGCTTTTCATGGCTTTAGTTAAGCTGACTTTAAAAGTTCCAATTCTCCTTCTTTCAAACCTTTTATTGAATATAATTACACATAGAAAAAGGCACATATCATAAGGACTTAGCTGGATGCATTTTCACAAATTATCCTACCATGTAATGGGTGTAAACACCCAGTACAAAAAACAGACTTAACAGCACCAGAAGTCCTCCTCATATACCCTTCCTGTTACTATCCCTCACTCCCAAGGGTGACACTACCATCCTACCTTCTAGCAATGCAGAATTTGCTTTGCTTGCTTTTTGTTGTTTAATATGAATGGAATAATACCTATGTACTCTTTAGTTTGGTTTCTTTTACTCAGTATTGTGTCTGTGAGATTCATCTATGGTGTTCCACGTAGCTTTAGATGGCTCATTTATCTGTTACCTTTAAATTATCTTAATTTGGTATTATACCTGTGAATAGCCATTTTCTTAGAGTGTGTATTGAGAGTGGTTAATTAAGAACACGGAATCTGAAACTAGGACACCTGTGCTGAAAATTCAGTTCTGTTTGTTAGACATATCACCTCGGTTAAGTCACTCAAGCTTTCATTGCCTTAATATTCTTATCTGTAAAATGGGGCTAATGATACTGTCTTCCTTATGGGGTGAGTCTTTAATGAGGTAGATAGTAACTTGAATTAATAAATGAAAAGTTATTTATCAGAGTGCATGGCAAATGGTATGTAGGTGTCAGCTATTGCTAATTCTCCAATTCACACTTCATTTTCCTTCTTCTGTATTGCTTCAATCTCTAACTGACCAAAAGTAGGAAAGAAGTGCCTTTGACAGAAATAAAAGAAGTTCTTGATATCATTTGCCCTTTGCTCCCACTCCATTAATTTTATTTTATTTTATTTTATTTTTTATTTTTTTATTTTTTTTTTAATTTATGATAGTCACAGAGAGAGAGAGAGAGAGAGAGGCAGAGACACAGGCAGAGGGAGAAGCAGGCTCCATGCACCGGGAGCCCGATGTGGGATTCGATCCCGGGTCTCCAAGATCGCGCCCTGGGCCAAAGGCAGGCGCCAAACCGCTGCGCCACTCAGGGATCCCTCACTCCATTAATTTTAGACTTAATTACTTACATTTAATTTTCAATGGTTTACTGTTTAATTAAAAACCCTAATTACTCACTGGGAATCTAATAAATAATAACGTTTAGTATATAGTAATGAAAATTTAGTTTGCTACAGAAACTTAGTTTCTCATAAAATGATACAGAGAAGTATTAGCGATAAAAAACTTCATAATTTATGCTTTAATTCCTTGGCCCATTCTTTACAGTTAGTATTGATAATATAGTATTGCCTTTACAGTATTTATATTTGAAGTATTTTATGGGAGGGTAGAGGTGGGGAAGAGGTGGTACCACAATCTGAATGACTGGAAGTGATGGAAAATTTTTCATTCTTCCCTTCCCTTTTCACCCTACTTACCTTCCCCTCACCTTCCATTCACATTTCATTTTGCTCAGATCCAGGATGAGCTGAGAACAATGGTGCAATATCATTTAGTGTAAAAAAATACATTAATAAATACTAAATTATTTATTTCTCCTTTTTTTTCCTCTCTCTTGGTATTTCCCCAACTAGCATCAGACTCGGGAAAGAGAGTTTCACGGACTCGAAAAGTGTTTATGGAAACTATAGTGATGCTTTTTATAAGAAAGGTTTTAGAATGGGACTAGATATTTTATTTAAATTGGACATTAAATCTCCTCAGTATATTGCTTGTGTTTTGTTATTCTTAGCAGCTTGAGTCTATAAAAACTATGCTCTAAATGCCATCAAGTATTGTGTTTTCCTGAGAAAGTATTTCAAGAAAGTTCAGACAAAAATTACACTGTTACTGCCTATTGCCTTAATCTAAAAAATTCTTTGTATTTACCATTTCATTGATATATAATGTATGACATTATACCAGAATTTTTAGAAGACATAGGACAGAGATATAAATCTCAAGGGTAACTATCTTATGGAGAAAATCTTGACCGGTTTCTAATATCTGAAATTATAAACAATGTTCTAGTATTACAGTGTATCTTGAAATACAAATCACTGAACATTTTGGTCAAAGTAAATAAATACCCACCCTTGTCTTATAAGCTCCTTCTTATGTCATGAGATAGTAAGTATGCCTGTGGAAACATGTGATGCTAGTAACCTCAGTTTTGAGTAGGTTTATCTATTAAAAATTTTTTCAATATTTGAATAAGTTACATAGAAATAAACCCAAGCAAGGGGAGGAAAAAATGCAAACTACCATATAATGGTATATACAGATATACATGGGAATTATACAGAGAATTCCCAAGATCTTATGGTCCCCTTTAGTATTTCAAGATGAAATTTGATTAGTGATATTAAAATCATGTTTTGGGATCACATATTTTTGTTTTTGCTTAACATACTTACCATCATCATCCATTCTTTTCAAAGTTTCTCCTCAGCTAATGTTTATGTACATGTGTTTGGGTAAAGAAAGCAATGTATAGTTTTTCTACACTAGTGGATTAACCCTAAAGGAGTATCACTGGAGTTATTTTAAAGGATTTATGGTAGGATGACCCTAGTTTGCCTGGGATAGTCTAATTTTGACACTGAAAGTCCCATGTTCTGGGAAGCTCCTCAATCTGGGCAGACTGGGATGGTTGGTCACTCTAATCTTCTTACCCTCAAACATCTCTACCACTAGCCTGTCACAGAGTCTGAAATGGATCCTTTAGAGTGAGTACTGTGTTTTCAGGAGTCCCATGTTAAAATGCAAACATATCAAGATACACACATTAATATTGGTTTTCATTATTTTTTACTGGGTGTATGTTTATAAGCCATGTGGCTTCCACTTTAGATAGCAGAGAGCCAAGCCAGACAGAAGAGTAATTATTCATAGTGAAGTGAAAAGGAAAAGAATAACCATTTGTTAAGAACCTACTATGTGCTAAGGAGTTTGATGGGCTCTTAATAGAAATAGTTCAGGAATAAGGCACTGAGCCTCTGGAGAGGGTATGATATTGGGTTGGAGAGTGGGAAAGATGAAGAGTGAATCCTTCGGAGGAGCAAAGTCATTGCTTACCTGTGGTCAAACATAGGTTTGCTCCTAGGCTCTGCATCTTTCTGGCAACACAACTGCGACCTAAAGTTTTAACTTCCAACACAATTTTCTCATCATTAAAACTGGGATATGATACTTTCCTCATCAGATTTTGTGTTTCGTGAAAATTAGATGAAATGTGTGTAAAATACTTTTAGTGCCTACTACCTAAAAAACAGTATATAAACAGAAGCTGCTACTTCTGTTGCTGTTATTCTATTTGCTCAGGGACACACTGCTCAGAGAGCTGTGGCGTCTAAGTGAGTGATATTTGTTGTCATTTTCAAGAGCCTTTTTGTCTCTTTGACATGTAGGCTATTTGATGCCTTTGCTAGAAACTACTTGGCTTATTGTTGCATATGTGCATGTGGTATACAAATAGGGGGAAAAACATTACAAAAAGCAATTGGATTTGTTTATAAAGTCATAATCACAGGAGCATTGTTTTTCTTCTATGCTCCATTCTGGATCCTGTTCCATTAAGGTTCTCTCAGGCATCAATTCATTGCCTCCAATTTTTACGGGTTTTAAGTTACATTGAAGGTGCTATATAAATGCAAAATAATAAAAAAGGAGAACAATTTTGGGCATTTCCATATCTATGCTATCAAAAGGACTGCAAAAAATTCTTCATTTTCCCTCACATAGCTCTGCCTGAACATTATTTATGGTAGTAGCAAAACAGTCAACATGGAATGAGAATTCATCCAGCTAAGACATCTCAGTTATTCATAGGTGAACCGATGGCCTAAGCCATCATTACATTTCACTAGCAACATTCCAGTGATATAGTCATGTAAAATTGAAATTGTAATGAAATGTAACTTTCCATGTATTCATGAATTTAAAAGGAAAAAAAGAATACTATTTCTTCCAACGGGTGTCAATTTGAAGTATGGTTTTTTATTTTTTTATTTAGATACTACTAAAGATAGTACAGTATCTGTGGCAATGGGAGAACTTTTTTTTTTTTTGTTGTTGTTGTGTGAGAACTTTCTTAATCCACTTGTATGCCCCAAATAAGGATAGATGAGAACACTTTAAATTGATCTATAAAGTCTTGATGTAAATATAAAGAGTAGAAAATCACACATTGTCAAGTATGTGAGGTATAGCAAAAAGTAGTTAGCACGATCCCCCCATGTTACAAGTAAGAAATTTGTTTTGAGACTACATACACAGATGAGTCACATCTAGGTCTTTTAATTTCAATTCTCTTTCCATTACATGGTTTTGTTTTGTTTCTAAGAAAAATCTCAGCAACTTGTTTTGGAGTAGGGTTCTAAGGAGAGACAGGGGTAATAGAGGTGCCTTCCAAAATGCTCAAAAAGGTCCAATGGTTTTGACTATTTATTTTATATTATTGTTTTCATTTTTGATGATTTAAAAATGCTGGTAAAATATAATAAATATTATCAGGAAGACCATATAAGAGGTTGAGCAAAGTAACTTTGGAATAGTATCCGAAGTACCTAACAATAAGTTCTATTGAACTCTGGTAAAACTTCTAAGGAAGTGATCTGTTACTAATTAATTACCTGGTAACCTATGGGATATAGATTTTTTTTTTTCATAGAAAATAAAGCAGTAAAAACAATGGGTAATTAAGCCTCATTTATTTTTGGTTCCTCACCCTATTTAGTTGAGAGCTTCTCACAGTGAAGTGTCTAGACCACCAGTGTCAAAATCAGTGTAGTGCTTGTTCAAAATGCAGGTTCCCAGGCTGTCCTTCAAACTTAATGGATTATAGTCTCTGAGAGATGGGGCTTGAGAATCAGCCTGTTAGTAACTTCCCCAGATGATTCTAAAGTACAGTAATGCTAAAGAACCATATCTAAGTGTTACTCTTTTATGTTTGATTAATGGTTTGATAAAATAAAAGATAGATGGTCTTATGCATTACTTAGGTTTAGTGGTATTTGAAGAGGTGGCTGTACTAAGTGTTCTTTGAGATCTTTGTATTGTTATACAGAATAAATATTTCATTTTATGTGGGAGCATCTGAAAAACCTACCAAAGAAATTTCTTGGAACACAACGGTTGAGTCTATAAAGTGTGGCACTGTTGAGGTAGTTCTTTCGCATAAACCACTGGGATTTGAATAATGGACATGATGTCTGCTAGAATTCTACAATCAATAGGCTTACCTCAGAGATGGACAAATGATGCCGTCGAGCAGGAATTGGCAAATTTATTTTGTAAAAGGCCAGATAAATATTTTAGGCTTTATGGGTCATACTATCTCTGTTGAACTATTCAACTCCTCTGTTGTAGTGTGAACACAGCCATAGATTTCATAAGTGGATGAACATGGCTGTGTTCCATTTATATTTGGCCTGATCCCTGTCTGAGAACATTTAATGTATAATTCAATCAATATTTAAAGTAAAAAACCAATAGCACAAATATTCAATACATTTTGATAATTTGTATTTATAAGAGAATATTGATAAGATAGGTAAAGTAAAAAAATATGGATGTGGTGTTTCTTTTACTTTCTGTTCTTATTTGTGATCCATTGGCCTTTTTACAAGTAATAAAACAGTGTGGTGGCTTCTAACCATAGCCACAAATTGCCCTGTCACCAACAGGTCAAGTCTGCTTCCACAACACTTTCAATTGGACCTGTGATTTGCTCTGTCCTAAAGAATGCAGCAGAGGTGATGTTCCAGTTCTAACCCTAGGCCTTGGGAAATCTTGAAGCTTCCATTCTTGTTCTAGGAACTAAGATGGAGAATGAAAATCCATGAGGAGAGGGAGCACCAGCTGCCCTTGACCTCCCAGCTGCCTCAGTTGAGGCTCACACCAATGAGTGAACCCAGCTAAGAACAGGCAAGCCCAGTCCAAATTATCAAGTCATAGAATACTGAGTTGAATCATGGTTTTTGTATGTTTTATTATGAAGCAGCAGGTAACATATACAAGGGAGAACAAGGTAATAAGCTGAGTGTGAAAGGGGGAGGATGTGTTTAAAGTTTGAGAAGTATGAAATGGAGAAGGCATGAGATGGTATATCTCTGTGTTGTAGGGAAATATAGTAGGGCCACTGGAGACTACTAGGAATTCATTTGAGGTGAATGCACTCAAAACAGTTTAAAGTGAGGTCTATCAGAATGGTTACATGTGTTTTGCAGTAATAGTCCAGCTGTGCAGGTGCCGGCAATGAGTAAGTAGAGAATTGGACTGAATGGTGGAGGTGTGTGTGGGTATTTTAGCAGGTGAGCATCATAAAAAGAGAGAAAGGAAAGTGAGATATGAGTGTATGCAAGGGAGTGATTCCAATAATAAATTGGTATAGGGGAAGCTGACTGTGAGGTTCCTTGAGGATTGATGAACTGCTGGACCCTTAGGAGAGGGAGAAAAGAACTGTGAGAAGAGTCAAAGAGGGAATGAGCTGGAAAGATAGCAGCTGGTTGTCAGGGCATGCTAGAATTGAAATTAACTGTAGAGGGTGGGGGATGGTAGTCTTGCAACGATCCTATTTGTTCCAACTGAACCACCTTACCTAGGTTGCCTTCTGGTGCATTTGTATTTAGGGAAGGTGGAAACGAACCAGCAGCCATTTTGTTTTTATGCTTAAGAATGGGGTGGGTGCTTTTGTAGCTCATGTACATTGTTGCCTGTTTGCTGGTTTATCTCATTGATATGGGGCTGCATCCAGAAACTGCCAACACAGCACCTCTGGCTCCTCCTTCAGCAACTCCAACCCCTGAATCAGGTATGTGTTTCACTCCCTCATGAAGGATGTTTGTCTCCAGCAGAATGCCCAATTTGAGGTTGGATGTGGTGAAAGCCTGACAAGGCTCCAATCTGTCCTTGTGGGTTTTAATTTGGTTTTTCCCCATTTTATATTCAGCTTCCCTTTTAACTGCCTGCCCCGTGGAGTTCAAGTTCCAACACTGGACATGAAGATAATAGCCTTATAGAAGGTGAGTAACAAGCTCCCAATTCTGTTTTACTTATCAAATTTTCAGTGGTTCTGCTTCTGACCGATGCAGAAGGGGTCCAGTTTGTTTTTCGAATTGACAAGCTCTAGGGTATGAACATGTGAGTGGATGGGGATGGGGGAGGTTGCTTCTCTCTACGTCTCCCCCTGCTTGTGCTGTCAAATAAAGAAATAAATAAAATCTTAAAAAAAATATTAGTCTGGTGAGTAGAGGGGTATTTGGGATTAACTCCCAGGATAAGGTGAATCTACATAATAAACAGAGAAGGAGGAGGAGTACCAGGTATAGAGTTGAGACCAGCTGAATCCAATGACAGGTGGATGCAGGCATGTTGCTTCAAGGGGGTGGGGAGATAACAGAATCACTCTCCCAGCCTCTGACCTGCCTGTAAGGTTAGTTAAGCCCTCTGCACTATCCTGTTTCCCAGCTCCTTACAGGTACCAACACGGAGAGCACTCCCCACTAAACCTTCTGCATGTACATCTGTTTCTTGGAGAAACCAACTAATTAACCCCTTTTTGAAATACTGTGTTGTTTTTGCTTCTGGGACACCATGTTCTCTTAAGTCTTGCCCTGCCTCACTAGCTTCTCTTAGAGTTATTTTTGTTTTTTTCCCTGATCTCTCTGGCTTGTAAACATTAGATCTTTTCTTTTC
Source organism: Vulpes vulpes (assembly GCF_048418805.1). Lineage (NCBI taxonomy): Eukaryota > Metazoa > Chordata > Mammalia > Carnivora > Canidae > Vulpes > Vulpes vulpes. Next base: position 96,894,264 of record NC_132784.1, on the reverse strand, counting down.
CCTATGCTTATTTGAAGTGATCTCATCCTGACTCATGGTTTTAAGTACTATATATATATATATAAAAGAGGGACTGAAAGAACTCAGATTGCTATGTCAAGGCTAGGAGCCCACTTCGGAGGTTAACCGTCATGAATTTAAAATGAGATCCGTTGGCAAGGTTGTGTATTTTTTTCCCCCATCCATATTCAGTTGTTTGATCATACATAGACATTCATTTACTTATTCATTCAATAAATACTTGTCTAGTTTCTTCTTTGTGTCAGACATTTATCTAGGAGGAAACAGCCGAGACCAAAATAGGCCAAAACCCTTGGCCTTGTGGAATTTATTTTCTGGTAGACAAGATCCATTACTCAGAGGCCCTCAATGGTTAGTGGGTGATACACTAAAATTCTTGGAGCTTTAGTTTCTTAAATTGTTGACTAGAGAGCATAATTGCCCTCTTGCAGGTATGCTGGGAAGATTAAATGAGATATAAAGCTCTTAGAATCTTGTCCTACATGTGGTTCAACAAGTCATAGTCCTTTTTAAGCAATATCTTAGATCATACCTTCTTAAGCTTCAAAAAGATTTAGTTGCCTCTTATAACTCTGAATTGGGATTTTGAATATCCTTTAACCCATGATATTTATTTTACAGTAATAATAAAAAAGATGAGTTCATTCTATCAATAAATATTTAATGAGCCCTTACTTTGTGCTGGGCACACAGTAACATAGTGCAATTTTTCATTCTCCTTCTCTTGCTGCAGGTGGACGGACTAGTAAATATGCTTTCTACCCTAGAGCTTATGAAAAGAACACCATTCTCGACATTTGATGATTCTTTTTCCTGTAACCGTCCTTGAATAGACAGTTAAGTTGAAAGAAGTTTCTTTTCCTGACTCTCTGGAATTTACACAGTCTGTACTGCAAATCTTAGCCTTACCCTAATCCTCTCCTCTCCTCCAGAGCCTAAAATCTTAAAGTTTGTATCACTTCCTTCTTGAATGAAATACAATTTAAAATAAGTTTCGCTGTGGTTTTAAGTTTCTGTGGGTGTCTTAGACTAGTATTTTATAATACTAGTTGGTAAACAAACCTGACCTGCTTTGGGGTTAGTCTCTCTTATTTTTGCATCTACTTCCTCCTCCTGGCTTTCTTTTGGGGATTAATTCTTCATAGATGGTTCTCAGGTCTTAATACCTTCAGATCCCTCCCTTTGTTCTGATTCTTGTCCTTCTCCTGCCTCCCAACTGCGGGTTCTCTCTCTGTATATATTATCTTTTCTACTAGATTTATTTTCCATCCTGCTTCCTGTCTTCTACTCGGAGTATCCAGTTCCTTCTTGTTCATATTCTTCACCTGCCCCTGGCTGCCTCCCCACACTCCCACTTTTATTTTTCTTTCTTCTGTCCACCTTCCCTCCCTCTCTGTTCCTCTTTTAATTACTGCTTTTAATTAGGGCTACTGTATTGCGGGGGGATAGGATAGTATGAAATATGGACATGAAGGAGCCTCGGGTTTTTACGCTTCAAAGCTTTGTTCTTTTATTTATCTTTGTCCTTTGGATCTGAAGAGTCTGCTTCTACTTAGATTTCCCAGGGGTGTGGATATCCACCTTCTACTCCCTTTGCTCTGTGGAAAGAATCTTAGCTAAAGTCCCCAAAGACTTCTTTATTGCCAGAGGTAAAGGTCATTCCTCCTGAAGATCATGCCACATTTTCAATAGCTCTTCCAGTATCCTCTTAATCTATGTGCTATCCTCCTTTTTACCTTGTCTCTTCTTGCCTTGACCCAAACTGTAATTTGAATACTGACAACGCCTTCAGCTAGAAGTCAGGATTTCCATATTTATTAACATTCCTGTTTGAAAACAGTATGATTTCCTTTTGGTTTGGACCTAATTGCTTCTATACGTTAGTCTTTAGGTTTTGTATTACTTAGTGAGACTATATAATGCACGTGACCAAAGTCTTCAGGACATTCTGCTGCTGTTTGTGATATTTTATGTTGAGTTTGTGCTTATCTTACAGCAAAAGACATGACAGTGTTAGCTTTTAGGGCAGGGCCAGGCCGGGGTGGGCGTGGCGCAGGTTGGTGGTGGTGCAGGGTGTGAGCAGAGAATGAACTGAAATAATTATTCTCTACTGCTTTTTCTTTTCTGCCTGATAATCTGGTTCTATTCTTTTTTTTTTTTTCCTCCAGGAGACAAGAGAAAAACAAGGAAAAGGAAAAAAACTAGATAGAAGGCAGCTGTAGGAGTTTTTCAATTGCTCAGATGAAAAGGATAAATAGATTATAAACAGTTATTGCACGTTTTCCTTTCCAATCTCCTACCTTAAAAGATTTCTATGTTTTAGTGCTGGACTCTTCGAAGGGATTGTTGGCCCAGAAACTACCACCTTTTCACGGAACAAATGTGGTTTATCCCCTTTAAGTGAGATTAGGGACTAAAATTTAGAGTTTTATTTACTAGCTACATAGTTGAAAAGTAGACTTTAAAATGTCTGATTGCCTAATTACTTGCTCTGTTAGGTAATTGGAGACAGACGGTATAGCTCCAAGATGGTCATATGCCTTCCTTATAAAAGTTAGATGAGATGTGCATCTTAAGAGTATCTAGAAAGCAGATTTACAATATAGAAGAGAAGGAGCTGTGTATAAATATATTTTTCTTAGCAATGTGTAAATTTATGACAGCTGACAGGATTCTTAATAAGTGGATTTAAGCTGCAGAATTTAAATATTGAGATTTTTTACTATTCAATAATAGGATAAGTCAACGTTTAACCAAAGCAACGAAGCAGGGAAGAGCTTAAACGAATTGTTAGCTTTAGTTTGGGTCAGGAGCTGGCAAACTTTTTTCCAGCAGAGTAAGCCATATAGTAAATATTTAAGGCTTTGCAGATCACATGGTTTCTGTTGTAATGACTTATACAACATGTACATTAGTAGGGTTCTTGGAGCATAGTAAATTTCAGATTTTATCATTAGCATTCTGGTGGCAGCTCATAAAGGCAAACTGCTTGGTTTAAAAACTAAAAGCCACCTTAGGGAGTTTTCATACATCAACTTTTAAATGTGTTGAAAGCCACCTAAATGAATGGGCTGCTCTCTTTATATTTAGGATTTCCTTAGAAGGGCCATATGGCTCTTCTGTATGCTTCAGATAACTTTTTGAATAAATGAGTGGATTCCTTTTTCTCCTACCCATCAGAATGATCCTCTGTAATCTATGTTACTTTAACACTGAAGGACAAATCAGGAGATTGTACTGCTTCATTTTTATACAAAATATTATGGTTTTTTATGGTGTCCAGTTCATGGGGGGTGTTTTCTGGTGATGTTTAAAAGGTACACTTCAGTGTTTAACTCACTTGCACTTAAAAATTTTGGAAACAACCTAAGAATGTGATTCACAGATTATGACCCTTAGAGTTCTAATCAAATTTATTTAAATACCCTATGTAAAGCCATTGATTAGAAATTAACCTAATCAAGGGAAAATAAGGTTTCTAATTGAACTTGTCAGCTGCTCAACTTTCTGGTGCAGAACAATGCACAGGACTGTAATAAGTGGTGCTATTTGGTAAGGGGAAGGAAATAGAAGCTTAGTTTCCTAGGACATACTTGAAAAGGTATTGTTTTTAAAGATTATATCTATGTCTACTTACCTAAATTCTTATTACTCCATGTAATATTTTATTTTATTTTTTACTCCATGTAATATTTTAATGAAAATAAAGTTAAAATGTGAAATAAAGTTTAGCATGGTGGTAATTCCATTTTTTATGTGTTATTTTCCCCCCAACCCCACAGGGAAAGTCTACTGCTTTATCGTGAGTCTCCAAATCATCCAAATGTAGGTACAATAAAACCACTTCTTACCCTCAAGCCCCAAGCTAGCCACTACTCCCTCTTCCATCCTGGGCTGAGGTCTGGGAATTAGGGCTGGTTGGTGCTACAGTGATGTTTGTTACACTACAACCTTTGGTTCTTGAGCACTGGCTATTTTGCTTGCTTTTCACAGATAAAAATGAAGGTGTAGTGAGTAACTTAAGGGAAGTTATGAAGTACTTGGTGTGGCCTCAACTCCCCTTTGAATTTTTCCTCTCAACTGTTCATGGAGTGTTTTCCTCCTCCACCTCCTCCCATTCTCCAAGGTCTTGAATTGAAGAACTAATTCTCTAATAGTAAGGTTTCAAGGTGGCATAGGAGCAAAAAAGTAATGTGGTCACTTGAATTGATGTTAATATTGCTCATCAACAAACCAGGTAGGAATGTGGTCTTATATTTAGACTAGTATGAAAAGTCCAATCTATATTAAAACTATAGATTCACAAACATTTTGACTGATAATAAGGTTTTTTGATAAGAATTTGTATATTATCATTCAACACAGCCTCAATGATCATAGTTGAATTAGAATAATTAGACATACCCTCATTGATCTAAACTTAGTCTCCTAAATAGAGAAATACCTCAATTGATTTAAATGAGAAGATGGTAATAATGAGTTTTAGAAAAGCGTAATGAAGCATCTGCAAAACACTTAGGAGTACAAATAACGGGCTAAATAATAACACTGTATCTTAATGGTGCTAGGTATATATTATAAAAAGATTTGACCAAAAAATGAGAGAGAATGTTTTATAGTTCTGTTATCTTAATGGAAACCACTTACAGCAAATGACTACAATTTGCATTTTGGTCCCAATGCTGTAAAGTGACTTACCAAGAAGTAAGAATGCATTATTTCTCTTAAAAACTCAGTTTTTGTATTTATGTTGTAAGCAGCCCACAAACTTTCAAGCAACAAATGTACAAATTGAAGGGAAAGAAATCATTTTATTTTTCTGGAGAAAATCTAAATAACAAATTCTCAAAAATGCAGATACGTCACCACTTACACACCTCGATCCTTTCCTCATGCAGTTTCTTTTCTTCCTGGGCCCTAATGAAGAAAAACTGAAAAAAGAGAACCAGATATTTTTTCTTAGAATCTTAAATGCCAAGGTAGATAAAAAGTATTAAATAATATCTAAATGATATCATACTAGACAGCATTCCATGAGGGGAAAATGGTAGGTCAAACATAGTGCTGGTCTTAAAATATGTACAAAAGTAAGTAACTATACAAGTTAAATAATATAACTTAACAGCTAAAGGCAACAGAAGAAATGCCTTTGGGCAGTTGTAATTTATGATGAACAGTCAACTGAAATCTACAGATAATTTTTTTTCTTTTTCTTTTTCTTTTCTTCTTCTTTTTTTTTTTTTTAACAGATAACTTCTTACCAGAATTCTTGTGGCTGGGCCTTTCAGATGTGAGTTCCCCAATGTGAGAACCTTCTTTAAATCCTTGCATTATGTGGGATACTAGAAAGTAAGGTTTGTGTTTTTCTGTAAAAGCAGGCTTCTCCATATCCTGCTGCTCAGTGGCTGAATGAAGCTTCTGTTGTTTTGATAGATGCAGGAGGTTGGTTTTAATCCTTTAGGACTTTTCATGTTATTTATTTGATATCCAGGTATTGTAGGAATTCCTAGGCCACCCCGCTCACCCTGCCCCCAGCATTTTATTTACACCTTTAGCCCCTTGGGCAGCATCAGCATGGTTTCCCAGAGTTCTGGGGCCTCCTGCCATCACTGATGCCCCACAGGGGCTGAGGAGGCCTTCCCAGCCCCTGGGAGGTGGGCAGTGGGCATCCAGACCCCTCCCCAGGGTGCAGGAAGTGAGGTTGGCCTGGGGCAGAGGGGAGGCAGGGCTTCTAGTTGAGCATGTGGTGAGGAAAGCACAGGGCACGGGGTCACTGCCACGTGGTCCTTGCTCTGGGGGGAAATGGCCCCACCTCGGGCCAGAAGAGGCTCCAGGAGAGGCGCGATCTGTGCCACCTTGCCCACGAAGGCCCAGAAGTGCAATGTGTGTGTTGGGATGCTTACCAGATACTGGGGGAAGTCAGCTGAGGCCTGGAGCACCCTCATCCTGCCACCCACTCGCTGCTGCCTTGTTGGAGCCCAGGCTTGGGAGAATCTGATGTGTGGCTGCTGCGTGGGGGCAGCCCAGTGCTGCCAGGGGCAGGTGTCAGGCCCAGAGTTCCACCACTCTTGAGGGTGGAAATCCCTGTTGCCGGATGGAACTAGGCCTTGGCCCTTGGGAACCAGTGGAAGAGTCACACTGAGCCAGATGAGGTGGTCAGGGATTTCCAGCTTCAGGAGGCCCTCAGTGATGTGTGAATAGTCCATATTCTTGAAGGGCTCCATGGAGGGGAGGTTAGCTGGTTGGGTTTTGTTTTTTTTTTTTCCCCTGTTTTTTGGTAGCATGGCCTGATTTGTCTTTGTTTGCCATCAGTCCATGTGGCCTGGGTGGGACAGGTCTGCCTACAACTCCTGCCCTGTCTAAATCCAAGTTCTCCCTGAATCTCTGGCGGTATCAGGAAAAGGTGCCCTCTTTCCCCTGGGCTTGCTGAACTGGTAATCTGTGAGCTTGAAGTTGTCGTTCATCTTATTCTCCCCTTGTTGGGAAGGTCTGCTTAAGGATGGTGAATGCAGTGGCGAGATGAGAGGCACCAAGGCTCCTGGCATGTGGATGCTAGACTGACCCAATCTTGCATTACTAAGTAAAGAGTAAACACATTTTATTTTAAAATAATCTGGTGTTTAAGCTATACGGTTTCTGTCCCTTGCAGTTTCTCCATTTTATAGCCCTTTCCTTAAAGGTATAAGGTGGAAATTAAACTCTTATTCTGTGAATTTTTATCTTGATGTCCTACAGGAGACAGATATAATCTTAAATCTTGAACTCATGTGAGTTGTGTGGAATTTTAGATAAATTCAAGACTATTTGAATTTTTTCAAATATTTATATATGGAGTAATTGTGAATTGATGGGTTTTGTGCTTCCTACTCAGAAGTGGCAGTTTTGTTCAAAACTCATCACATGCTGTAATTCAGTTCTAATTCTAATAAGCTTATAGTTTCTAGTTACATGTCTTAAATCTTTTCTCACCTACCTCACTATAAACTATTGTGAACAAAGAATGTATTTTCAAGCTTAGCATAGGCATTCTAGTATTATTTAAGTACCCTAGTATTATTATACACACACATAAACACACACACACACATATATAATACTGAAATTAACATAAACATGTTGATCCTTTGAAAGGATATTGAAATGATCTAAACTTGCTTGAAAGGGAACATTTTTCGGGAGAGGTCTTAATGTCAAAAATAAGGGGCAACTATCTCATTTGACAATAGGTGTGAACAAGTTAACATATTTTTCAGTAATACAAAGGAAAATAGAATGACTTTAAAATATCCTCATTCTTTGAGCATCTAACATAGGTTTGGGGACTAAACGTTTTATGTCTGATTGTACTATCAATTTATCTTTGAATTTTCTCAAATGACAGTTTTGGCTTAGAAATGTGACTCAAGCCATCCTGGTTAGGTAGCAAAATGGTTCTAATACCTTATCCTGGTAAGGGAGGTAGGGGACAGAGGTTTTTAGGGTCAAGTATTTGATATACCTCTAATTACCTTGATGTAGCCTGTGGTGGTAAATTGGAGTTGGGGCCAGCGAAGACCAAGTGAATGAGGCGGAAGCAGCAAAGCTAACCAAGCATTCGACTACACCACCCCAAGTGTTTGGGAACCCGTTTTGGCTTTGGAAACTTTATTCAAGCATGCAAGCTTACTTGGAAGCCCCTGTGTTTTTATAAAGTGGTGAAGAATTGGGAGCCTCTAGATTCCTGTTTTCACAGTTGACTTCTAAGAGCTGCTGGGAGCTGGAGCAGCTTGGTTTCAGTCTTTGGATGAGACATCTTCTAGGGAGAGATGCTGTCTAAACATTTTTGCCATGGATGCAGACATGCATGCAAAGCTATGCTCATTTTTTTCTAAACCAACAACTTTTTTTTTTTTTAAGATTATTTATTTATTTATTCATGGGAGACAGAGAGGCAGAGACAAAGGCAGAGGGAGAAGCAGGCTCCACTCAGGGAGCCCCACTCGAGACTTGATCCTGGCACTCCAGGATCACGCCCTGGGCCGAAGGCAGGCACTAATCTGCTGAGCCACCCAGGGATCCCCTAAACTAACAACTTTTGATGGTAAATCACTCCATTGCTTACTTTGTAATGTCAGTGGAATTGTAGTCATTATCAAATAAGTTAATCTTCCTTCATGTATAGTACATATTTGCATGCCAGTAAAATAATTATAAATATCATAAACAAGAATTTTAGCTCATACATTTTTTCTTAATGTCCGCTAATGAAATAATTATTCTTCTTGACTGGCATAAATTGTCATTTTCAGAAAATAGCAATCTTCAGGGATGTTATAGGATTTGAATCAAAGTTTGTGAAAGTGACTTAAAATCTGCTTATAACTGCTGGATATTTGGATTCTTTGCATACCTTGCATGTCATTTGCTAAGTTGTGTCCTAATGGCAAGAATATTACCAGATCAGAGCAGTGGATTGGATAGCTTATAGAGGGAACGATGCATTGCATGGCTTAAAAAACCACAGAGATGTGCAATGTATTCACTGTATTTGATTTTTTCTTAGAGTTTCAGCAGTTCAGACCTGCTGTGCAGACTCCTTATAGGCATAGTAGGGCCTACGTTTTTTTTTTCCTACTTAGAGCCTAAGAAACCAGAGTTACATAGCAAAATTGGAAAGCTAAAATTTTCTGCTAAATTGGCAACACCATTTGTTAGATGTGGGACACAATGTTCAATATTTACTCTGTGTGGTACAATTAAGATAATATTGCTGATTTATTTTAATGTCTGCCTTATTTATGATGAAGCTTATATAACTTATTGTTTGGAAAGTGAAATACCATGTGCCTGATGGATAAAAAATTTTAAGTTCTTGGATCTAGTTGATAGTTCCATAATGTTAGAGTGTGCTTATCTGTAGGAACTGTTTAAAAAGTCTAGGCATAGCTGCTTGCATTCTCCTTGGAAAAGAGGTTTCTGGACCATTTTAGTTCATGCTGAATGCTGAGTCATTTCTGGCTTCTCCTTGACTGATTGTGGAGGAGCTCAGTGGGGCAGCCAAGTGACCTGCTTTCTAATGGACAGAGCTGAGTTAGCACTGCAGGAAGACCTTTTTAGTGTTGCATTAATGAAAATATGCCATGAGGTCAGTACATGTCCTTACAGAAAAGATTTCCTGATGTGATCATGCAACTTCAAACTCCCCAAGCATGTCCTGAGTTAGGAACCATGTACAGTCCTGAGCTGTAACGAAGGTTATTCGAGGGGAGTATGGGTACTGAGCATCTCAGAAGAATGGTTTTTGAAACAAAAGCCAATATCTATAGTATCTCAAGTAAGTTCTCTTTTTAGGAAGACATGACCAGCTTTTCTGTTTCAAATAGTAGTAAATGAGCTGTAATTCCTATAAAATTTTCCCAGAATGTGTACATATTATAACTAAAAATAAACATTGTGTTTGTGCATGTCTGAATTTGGGGAGATTAAATTTTTTTAAAAATATTCTTTGTTTAAATTACAACCTGAGGTCTGAAGAGCCAGGTCTTTTATGTATTAGAGACGTGCTCCAAGTCACACCTACTATTCAGGGGAAGTTTGCTTTTGGTACAACCATAAAAGTTAAGAGAATTGCAGTGTCTGCCTGAGGTCTTGGGTCTTAAGCGGGCTCTTTTGTGGGGAGGAGCTCTTATTTATTGCTCATGAGTCCTGCTGAGTTCCAGAGATAGAATCTAGGTCAAGTCTTCTGACCTCCAAATCTGTATTAATTTCTAGTTCTATGTTGTTTTGTAGTAGAGAGTGATGGATAGTAAACTTGGAGTTCTTAAGGTTGAAAGGAAAGAAAAAGGAAATTGGAGATTTGAAGTAATAAGGTTAAGAGCTTAAGGTTATAGGGTTAGAGCAGTTTTAGGGGAGTAGAGGTCTTGATTAGACACAGTGGAGAGAAATGGGGCTCCAGAGAAAGGTGACTGACAGGTGGCATCTAAGTAGTAGGATTTAGGAGACCTAGCTAGGATAAAAGTGTCAGCAAGAAGTGACCTGAGGCCCAATGATTCTTGGGATGACAAGATCCAGGTAAGGACTGGTAAAGCCCATTTTGATAATTTTCTGTGTAGGCTGAGCTGTGACTTTATTTCGGGAGTCTCTATTCAGTATGAAATAGTTTTGTTTTCATCCACAGACTCTATTTCTATTCAGTCTCCCTCTTGTCTCATGAGGCCATCTTGGGCAGATCTGCTTCCCAGTTGTTTTTAGGTAATAAGTCTAGTTCTGCCTGTTTAGAGCTTGACTTTCTCTTTAGTAGAGAATAGTGCTTAAGAGCATGGACTCCTGAGTCAGAGCTAAAGACTTCTTTTCCTTTTTTCTTTTTCTTCTTCTTCTTCTTCTTTTTTTTTTTTTTTTTTTGCCTGCAGCTGTGTATAAACTAAGTTTTTAGCCTAAATTTCCTGTTCTTTGCTTAAGGACACTAGTGTCTACCTCGTAGTAGTCCTTGTGAGGATGAAATTAAGACCTGTAAGGTATTTAGCATGTGTATGCCAGGCACTGTTCTGTGTGTGCTTGGGATTATTAGTGTTACTGTTAACTGATTCAGATCTCCCTGACTCTGTTGCCCTCACTGACTGGGAGATCTGGGTTGGGGAGCCAATGTGATCTGTTTCATTTCTGCAACTTGTGAATCTGCAGTTGAAGCAGGGGTAGGGGGGTGGGTATTGTCTGGTTAGGAACATATGTTAGCCCCCCTCACTTCTAGTTGTCATGCTGTGCGTGGTGGGGTGGTGGTGAGAGGAGATATGTGGAGTAGGTGTAGGGAGGGGGAATTTGGGAGATAGAAACCATCTTGTGTAACTGTTACTTAGCACTGCTTTTGTGGATAGCTTGCCATTGAGGGCATTTGTGAAGTTTCTGACCAACTGTGGAGGTCCTGTGGACCTCCCAACTGCATGCTGCTTAGACTAGGAGACCCCTTCCATCTCCCCAGGTTCTTCACCAAATATCCCACGTTGTCCTGCTACTGGTGACCTGTGGACATCATCCCCTTTGTTAAGCTTTTAATTGAAGTATAGTTGACCTATAATAATAGTTTCAGATATACAACATAGTGATTTGATAATTACAAAATGCTCACCATATTAAGGGTAAATGTTAAGTTGCCAGAGTTGTTATAGTATTGACAACGTTCCCTATGCTGCACTTTTCATCCTTGTTTTATATATGGGAGTTTGTTCTCCTAAGCTCCTTTAGTTATTTCCCTTATCTTCCTTATACCCCGCCCCTGTGGCAACTGCCAGTTTGTTTGCGGTATTGTCTTTATTTCATTTTTAGATTACATGTATAAGTGAAATTATTTGATATTTGTCTTTTAGTGATTTCACCTAGCACAATATCCTTTGGGTCCATCCATGTTGTGAATGGCAGGATTTCATTCTTTATGGCTGAGTAATATCCCATTGTGTGTATATACCACATTTCTGTCCATTCATCTATTGATGGACACTTAGGCTGTTTCCATATCTTGACTATTGCAAATATTGCTGCAGTAAACACAGGGGTGTGTGTATATTTGCAAATTAGTGTCTTTTGTTTCTTCAGATAAATATACAGAAGTAGAATTATGGATTGTATGGTATTTCTATTTTGAAGTTTTTGAAGAAACTCCTTGTTTTGCACGGTGGCTGCACCAGTTTACAATCCCCGAACAATGAACAAGGGTTCAATAGGCATTCTTCTCAAGCATCTTTTCTGCCTCATTCTCACCAACTGAAAGTCTTGGTGTTTGGAATCTTAAAAATACAACCTTCAGAAAACCTGTCTCAAAAGTCTGAGTCTTCTGTTTTGGACTATGAAGGACTCACTTTAACTGGAAGTATTCAGACCATACAATGCCACTCTTGCATGGTGAAGATGTTGGCCTAGCTTCGTTTTTAAAAAGGATGCTGGAGGGGCAAGGTAACATCATAACCTGTGGTCAGAGGGGGCATTACTTTAATAGGAAAGCATGTGAGAGAATTCTTAGGAGAAGGTCTCTAAAAAGCACACTCAGTGTGCTCCACGAGAGAATGTCAACTTTAAATACCATTTGAGCCCAGAAGCTATTTCCAGATCATCGTGGTACCAGAAAAGAACTATCATGTGCCCCTCAGTTTTCCATCTCCTCCTCCCTCCATGCTAACCTTACAGTAAACCACAGTTGGTTTTGAATTGTGAAGAAGCCCAAGCCTTAGAAATGGAGGCACTACCTTGCCCCTGCCTTTGCCATTGTGGGCTTCCAGCTCAAAGTGGACAGAGCCAGGCAGGTTTGGGAAGAGGCTTATCTTTAAATGAAGTGTGCAGTTTTGATTAATTCATGAGGTGGGGAAATGTAAGTATTGACCTGAGAGTGTCCCTAGGATCAGATGTTTTTGTTGCTCAGGACTAATGGGAATACTTTTGAGTTTTACCTGAGATTTCATTCAGTGCTGGGGAGACATGGGTAGTTGTGGGCAAGGATACACTAGTTGCTATATGATGGCCCCTTCCACTTGTTCACCGTAATGGTTACAAGCCCCTAGTTTTTAAGAATGGTTAAAACATCAGTGATGTTTTTATTATTGCTGATACTTGTAACGAGTCTTAAATGTGCATTTATGAGTTGGATGATTAAGTAGCACCTAATTTGAAAGATATAACTATATTCATCAATTGATAGCTCTGGTGGATTTTTAAGAGACAGAGGAAGAAAACCCTTTTAGACTTCAAGTGTTTTTTTTTTTTTTTTTTCCTGAGTAGCTGATGTAATTCTTGGTTCTCCTTAAGCATTTCCTTACCATTTTTTTGTCCTTTCTATGCTAGCCCCTGTATTTGAGGGAAACTCTTGCTCAAGTTTCCTTGCCAGCAGGGTTCTGTTTTGGTTCTGCCAATGAAAAGCATGGTCAAGAGATTTGTAAGAGAAAGAATCTATCATGCTGGCAGTTGTAGTTGACATGATTACATTTAAGATTTCTTCTTCTAGGCTGTCTTGGTGTTAGATCCAGGTTTTGTGAAGCTTATACAATTTTAGGGATCTTTTAAGAAGAATAGAAAAGTATCGATTAAAAGTTACTTAAAAAGTATAAATCTTATTTAAAAGAGGCAAAAGAAATCACAACAACTTTATATGGCTAGGTATGAAGTTCTTGATTCATACTTACATGTTTTAGGAGTATGTATGATTTGTCTTATTCTTTTGGTGTATGTATGTATGATTTGTCCTCAATTATATCCCTTAGCTTCAAGAGGTAGACTGTGATGGCTGGCTTGAACTCTGCCTCTGCTTTCCATGTCACTTCCTCAGAAGACACTTTCTTCTAAATTTGAATATTTCTGTGGAAAAGACTGAGGCCAGCCTATCTTATTATCCTTATAGGTAACTTGGTAAGTTTTTGCTTGACTATCCAGATGAGTCTTGGCTTTGAAGTAAACACACATGAGTAGACTATTTCTGGTATTTGCTATTTGGGGTTAGTTTTCTTTGGAACATGCAGTACCCTTTCAGCATAACTTGTGTGTGTGTGTGTGTGTGTGTGTTCCACTTCGAGTACCCCCCTCCCCACCTCAAATTATGGCTGTAAGTTTCCTGCTCTATTGTTTGTTTCCCACGCTTTGGGTAGCAAGTTATATACACAGGCTGTCCTTCAATAACTGGCATTTTATTTTTAATTTTTTAAGAAACTTAATTTGCATTTTATTTTACTCTCACTTCTGCTTTATATTCTTCTGTATCTTTAACTATATCCATTCTGATTCTTTTAATTTTGCTTTTCAGCCATAGTTTTATTACTCATGCTCTCCCTCTTTCCCCCAACATCTTCTATTTCTGCTAGTTAGGTTTCCTATCTTCCTACTTTTTCTCCATCTCTATCCTGAGCTCTTTCATCTCTGAATTGTGTTCTTGTTTCATACTGTTACTTTTCCAAGTTTTAGGAATTCATGTTACAAGGTTTAGTAACAACTTTTATTTGCTTCATGGTGAAAGGTTTCCAGTGAGGATTTTACCCTCTTTTTTCTTTCCCCCTTTTCCCCCTTTCCCTGTCAATATATCTTGTTTTGCTTTATTTATCTTTGAAAGAGGTTATTTCCTGGACCAGGTGTTGCAGGATGATTAGTTGGAAGAGTCAAGATGAAATTTTGTATCCAGCATTTATTGTGAATTTCTTTTAACTTTTCCTAATTGAAGTGAATAGGCAGTTAGTGAACTTTCCCTTTTCAAAATTTCTCTTTTCCCTCTGGCAGCCACTGCTTTTTGCAGATTTAGTCCATCTAAGGGGCTTTATTTGCTGACAGCCATATCCAGTCCAATGAAGCTGCTGGTGGTTATCCATATTCCTTTTTCTTCTTTGCAAAAAAACCAAACCAACAACAAAAAACCCTCCTTAGATTTAGATTTTGCACCTCAATTATATCCCTTAGCTTCAAGAGGTAGACTGTAATGGCTGGCTTGAGTTCTGCCTCTGCTTTCCATTTCACTTCCTCAGACATATTGCTTTACC